>NC_059328.1:209581044-214681044 GCF_018350155.1 Leopardus geoffroyi | reverse complement strand
CTCTCTCAACCTCAAGTTCTCAATCTGTGAAATAGGATGATAACAGCCACCTCTCTGGGAGAATTAAAGAACACCTGTTAGGCTTCCTGCAAAGGGCTGGCAGGAGTTATCGTCATTGCTCTAGATCAGCACTTGATGAATGTGCCGGAAATGATAGGATGCTGTTTCCCTGCATGGACACAGCGAGGGCAGAGAGGGCCTGATCCCGCAGGGCAGCACGGGAGATGTGGGAGCCCAGAGGACAAGAGACAATGGGATACAGGGCCGTGGGGTGGGGTGGGGCTCCCCAGGCTGTGTGTGGCCTTTCGCTCAGAGGGTGTCTGTGTACGGGGCTCCCTGGCCCTGTGGGGCCTTCCTCATGGATTGCCTGGTTCCTTCAGCTCGTCAGCTCTATTTGCTGCTGTGACCTTCCCCCTCCCTCTGGGCTGAACTTGACTTTAAGAGGGAGAGGCAAGGCTGCTGCCTGGGGTGGGGGTTGCTGAGGCAGGGGCTGTCCCCCCGCAGGCTGAATGGGTCGCTGAGAATGGGAATGTCCTAGAACCTGCACGTGGGGCTCTCTGAGGTTGGCGAGACCCCTGGCCTCCCACCTCGCTTTTCACCCAATATTCTGGGCAGGAGCCACAGAGCGTGGGTGCATCCAGTCCACTCCCACGCCCCCCTTTCAGAACGCAGCATTTTGTACACACCCCACAATCTCCTCGGGCTCCACCCCTTCTCACCACCCTTTCCCGCCAGCCTCTTCTGAAGGGCTTGGGAGGGGAAGGGGGCCATCCCCACCACTCCCCTCCTCCCAGGCCAGTCCTCCCTTCTCCTGTGGGGCCACCCCTCTACCTTGGCCACTGGCATCCCTGGGGGGCAGGGGGGAGGAGAATCTGCTTTTCTGTTTTAATCAGAGACCCCAACTTATTTTCATTTAGTGAGAGAAGTTGGAGAGTTCAAAGGAATTTTGTAAACATTTCCAGGAAAACAGAAACGAAGAAACGCGAGGTCACCTGGGTTTATAGAGGACGCAGGCTCGCTCCGCTACGACAGCTGCTGGGGTGCGTGCCGCTGCAGGCCGGCTCTGGGCTGGGCGGTTCACCTCCCCGGTTGCACCATGTGAAATTGCCATTCTGTTCTTCGAAATGGTCAGGTCCATTCAGAAAAGACGTGTAACAGTTTTTAAATTTTTAAAAAAATGTTTTATTTATTCTTGAGAGAGAGAGAGAGAGAGACAGAGCATGAGCAGGGGAGGGGCAGAGAGAGAGGGACACAGAATCCGAAGCAGGCTCTAGGCTCCGAGCTGTCAGCACAGGGCCCGACGCGGGGCTCGAACTCACAAGCGGTGAGATCATGACCTGAGCCGAAGTCGGACTCTCAACCGACTGAGCCACCCAGGCTCCCCAAGACCTGTAACAGTTTTATCTAAAAGCCTGGGTGGCTCAGTCAGCTGAGCTTCTGACTCTTGATTTTGGCTCAGGTCATGATCCCAGGATCATGGGATTGAGCCCCACCCAGCATGCAGCCTGCTTGAGATTCTCTCTCTCTCTCTCTCTCTCTCTCTCTCTCCCTCTGCCCCTCTTCCCCACGCTGCTCTCCCTCTGTCTAAAAAAAAAGGGGGGGGGGGAGTCAATATTTATAACATGCCAGAAATTGTCTTTTTTTTTTTTTTTTTTTTTTTTTTTTTTTTTTACCATTTAAACATGATGGAAACCTTTAGAGAAGGAGGGTGTCTAGGCAAAACTCTTTTAAGTTGAAAAGGTCCAAAATTTTGCATACCACTGCTCAGCCTTGTGGGGGAAAGAATGCAAACCCCTTCCAGGGTTCTGCCTGCCTCGTCTCTTCTGTGTCGATTGTCTTTCTTTCCTGTGGTTTCTCTCCATACGTTTTCCTTCCCTTTTCTCTATTTTGCTGTCAGTTGTGTTTCTTTGAAACTTGCTAATTTAATGCCCTCGATGTCGACTGTAATATTCACATTTCTTCTTCTCCTACATGATCGATTATCCCTAATCAATAATTTTTCTTGTTGCTTTCAAATCTTTTTGTTACCATGAGATGATCTTTTTAGAAAACACGGTCTTTCTGATGAAGAGATATTTACTGGAGTCATGTGGTTTCCTTCAGTGTTACTTCCGTTTATTTTCTTTTGTTAAGATAAACCGAAATTAGATTTAATACATTACATTTAAAATATTCAATCAGGTCCCTTTATAGCAATACTTCTATCAATTTATCTCTCTAAACGTCTTATCCGCATCAATGCAAAAAGAGATTACTGGAAATGGTGGTTATTCATTAATTACAGCTATTTCTGATAGGGAGATTTATTTTTATTTTGTTTTGCTTTTTGCTTTCTTCTTTGTGCTTCCTTGCCTCGCTTGAATTCTTTAAAACCAGCAGGTAGCATTTAGCCAAATGTAAAACATGAAGAATGTAACAAGAACCGTGTGGGCACAAGGAGGAAACTTATCAATGATACAAAGTTTGTTCCTGCAGTGTTTCATCCAATGAATATTAATGCCCAAAATTGGTTGAATATAGGGCAATTTCCTGTGGTTCGATGTATTACAATGACTTTATAATGACTGTTTGAGGTAAGTGTTATCAGACCCATTTTACAGATAAGGCCACTGAGGCTCAGAGGAGCTGAGTGGTGTGCCCAAGACCACACCAATAGAAACTGGAAGAGCAGAGACTAAAAGCAGTCCTGCTTGTTGTTGAAGGCCACACCCTTGACCACTGCCCAGCCCTGCCTCCTCCTGAGTCCACAGGTGCCTTCTGACTGTGTCAACCTGCCGGGATTTGCCCAGGGCTCAACACAAAGGTGGAAGGCTCTTCTTGAAAGGGTGGAGGGCTTGGCCCCCTCCTCAGGAGGCCTGGCTGTGCCCCAGAGGGGCAGGAGGGGACAAGGTGGAGCAGTTGTGATGACATCTGGGGGTGGGCGAGATCTGCAATGATGGACAAAGTAGCCGGCAGAGACGAGGGGCCAGGAGGAGTGGGAGCGAGGAGGCATAGGAGAAATCAAGGCCCGGATGCCTGACACCAAAGTCCTTCCAGCACCCATCTTGCACCCCCAGGGCCCCTGAGATCTGGAAGGCCACGTCAGGGGTGCCTCAGCCACTGTCTCCTGTCTGAGTCCAGCTACCAGGCATGGAGTAGAAGGGGAGTGCACACACATCAGGGCCCCTCCGTAACCACACTCCAGCTGGGCACATCCTGCCCCCTGCGCCCCCTACACGGAGCTCCAGGCCCCATCACCTGGGGACCAGCAGAGGCCAGCAGCTTGGGCAGGGGACCAGAGGCTGGGGGGCGGAGGGAGGGGGCCTGCAGAGGGTGCAGCCAATAAATCTCCTGAGACAATTATGGCGGTAAGGCATAAACAAGGCGCTTTGCCTGCTGCAGCCGCCCCCTCTCCTGCATACACACGGGCACGCGCGTGCGTGCACACACACACACACACACACACTAAAGCGCGGCCCATTTGCAGGGTAATGGCTTTGCGACAGGAGGAATTATCTGCAGCATTAGAGGTAGCCAGGCCAGGCACTGGGCCTAATGGATACCAAGGGAAGAAGCAGGTGCCCAGGTGCTGAGGCCTGCACCCCCGAGGATGCTGCGGGTGTGGGAGGCATGGGTAGGGGCTGCTGACGGCTTGGTGAGGGCCAGTGCCAGGTAGATCGCCCGTACCACTGCTGCCCCCAGTCTTTTCTGCTTCCAAGGCTACGAGTGGACAGACGACCGGGGGGCACTAACTCAGCACTTGAAATCATAACAAAGCAGACCCCCCTCACTCCCCTACCACTGTTTCTGTTCTGCCTCAGGGCTATTCAGCCCCAGACCGCCTCATCCTGCTGACAGCCTAGAAAGAGGCCAAGAGTGACCAAAGGGAACATAGGAAGGAGGACACATGTTATAGGTGTGGCGACAGGGGCGGCTCTGTGACTGTCATAGGAATTGTCCAGCATTGCCAGGGAGGAGGGGTTCGGGGGGGAGGGCCCCTTCCTTCCCCAGGTCAGGAAATGCCTCTGAATGCCTGTTTCAGGGTGGGAATATTGGGGGCTCATCTCCTGGCCCCGTTAACCAGCTAACCCTGGTAGGGGCAGCAAAGCCCCAGTAAAGAAAGTGAGGCAAGCTCTTTCAGGCTGCTTGGGACGCTGAGGTCATGGTGATGCGGGGGTGGGCCGGTCCTTGGGGGCCTTCACGTCCCACCCCGGGGCTCAGCCAGGCCTGCTGACTGATGGCGGGGAGGGGGGCGGTGGCGAATCACGCCTGCCAGCCTGACAATAGAGCCGGGCTCCGTGACTCTGGCGGCAACAGAGCACCCTGCCCACCTGCGGGCACACCCAGATTGCATTTGCTGAAATAAATTGCTGAAGAAAATAAATCCTGCACACATGATTAATGGGAGGCAGGGAGGCAGGCAGCCGCTGCAAAGAGCCGCTGGGGAACAGAGTGACAGTCGGGCACAAAGCCAGCGCTGCCGTGGGGCCTCAGGGAAGGGGCTCTGATGGCTGCATAGTCACGGGGGTCACCGTAGCCCTGGCATAGCCACCAAACAGGGGGGCTGAGCCCGCAGGCAGAAGAGGCCCCCCGGGGCTCAGGCCAGCCCCCAGCATGGCTCTGCATCATTGCAGGTGGTGTGGAGGGGGCTGACCCCGAGCTTGGAGTTACCCTGACCTGGTCTGACTGCTTCTGGAAATTGGGGGTTCCCATGGGCCAGAGGAGGGAAAAAGTAAAGCTAGGATCTCAGAAGGTGGGACAAGGGCTGAGGAGAAGGGGCTTCCCTACTGGCCAGCTCTGAGTTCCTGAGCAAATCACTTCCTGTCTGAGCCTCAGTCTCCTGGTCTGCTCAATGGGACTAGTGTCTGCACCTCCCTCGTAAAGTGGTTCAGAGGCACAGCTGAGGCCACCCAGGCAAAGGGCCTCCTCGGGTCCGGTGCTCACAGGGGGCCGTCCCAGCCACCAAAGGGGTATTCAGCACCTCTGAGGTGCCCGTGTTGTGCTGGGAACTGGGGTACAGTCTCTGCCTGCATGGAGCCTAGAGGCAAACACTGAAAATGACATAATATGTAAGTCTTCTCAAACGCACAAGGTGCTGTGAAGGAGAAGGCCTGAGTGCTGGGGGAAATGGGTGGTAGGGCCACAGTCTGGAGGTCAAGGCAGGCTTCCTGGGGGCACCCGACACAAGGAGACTTGTGGCAAAAATGCAGAAACCTGACAGTCCACTCTGTTGGTGAGGCTGCTGAAAAACAGTCTTGTCGCTGTGTGTGGGGCACCCGACACACCGGCTCAATCCCTACCTGAATTACAAGCACTCTTATTCCACAACTGGTTCTCCACTTAGGGCATTTTATCCTACAGATAGGTGCAAAAGCACATTTAGGAAATGATGGAGGATGTTCATTACATTGTTGTTAACAGGAGCAAAAAAAAAAAAAAAAAAAAAAAAAGCAACAACAACCCAGAGACTCATCGAGAAAGGGCAGAGTTAAATAAACTGCAAACAGCCACACAGTGGAATACTATGCAGCTGTGAAAAAGGAACAAGGAATCTACTGTTCCGGAAAGAATGTTGAGATACATTTAGTGAAAACAAAATGCAGAACAGCGTGCATAGTATGCTTCCTTTTGTGTAAGAAAAGAGGGAAAATAAGAGCATAGATCTTTATTTTCTTTAGAAGACTATACAGTAAATTAATAAAAGTAGCCATCTGGGGTTATGTGGGAGGAAACCAGGCACATGGGGACAGCATGGCAGGGAGGCTTTTTACTTTGTATTGCTTCAACTTTTAAAGCAATTGGGGCAGTATTATCTACTGCCAACAAATATTTGTAAAATCATATTTTAGGGTCTTTGTTTCTTCCTGGAGGGCAGAGGGCATCTCAGTAACTAGAAACGCCCGAGGAAGGAGCTAGTTAAATTTTACTGATTCCAGGCCCGCCCTCAAGCTGGTACACAAGCGCTGGCCCGCTCTGAACAAAACACGTTTGGGGACAGTTAGCTAATACACCCAACCTTCTGGGAGGGATCTGAGGCTCTCAGCACGTGTGTCCCCAACCAGGCCCGGACTTGGCCTTGTGCTCCAAGGAAGGCCCAGGACTTCACGGGCGGGGCCTGGAGGAGCGACCCGAGCTACGGAGCAGCGGACCGCGGACGGAGCGGAGGGGTGGACAGCACCGTGACGTGTCTGGTGGAACACCCGCCACCCGATGGGGGTTCAGGAGAGAAGAAGGATGCGCGGCTCTGCGAAGACGCGCTCGTTCCGGGAGCCGCTCCCCGGCTGTAAGCGGCGGTCTCTCCCGACCCCGGGCCCGCAGGAAGCCCCTCCTCCCGACGGATGGGCCCGGCGTCCCGGCTCGGGAGGGCAGAGCAGGTGCGGGGCGCCTCCTGGTGGCGCTCCGTGAGAGACGCGGGGCTTGAAGGACAGAAAAGCCCTGCACCAGGTCCCAAGGAGGCTTGGGGGGCTCAGTAAAACCAGAGGGTCGCACATCTGGGACAAGGGATTCGAACCCAGGCTTCGGGGTTGGGGGGAGACCTTGGAGCAATCGAAGATCTCTGACTGTGACCAACCCAGTAGACCCCCAGCCGATGGGAGTCTGACCCTTCCCCCCCAAGTCCCCTCTTTCAGGCCTACCCATCAAAAGGGCGCCGCCGCGCTGCCTGGCGTTCTTCTGGGGCTCAGAGAGGTAACCTCCTGCGTTTTCTGCCCTTCCCATGATCTTTCTGCCTTGTCCTCCCCCCCCCACCCCCTTTTCCTAAGGCAGCCCCTTTTTGTTTTCTGAATCACCCTCCCTGCTCAAGCCACAGACCAGGGCAGCTTGGGAGCTTGATCCCTAGGGAGCAAAGTGTAGGACGAGCTGCATAATTTGCTGGGCCCCTTGTTTAACAATTACTGCGAATTTCAAAATGATGCTGGCAGAGCATTAAATCAAGTGGAGCATCTGAGTGCAGCTCTGGGAAGCTGAGTGGGACCAGAAGCCAGGGCTGCTGGTGAAGGTGGTGTTGGAAGGAGGGGGCGCAGAGAGTGGGGTGCTAGGCTTCCTACCCCGAATCCCCAGTACACGGGCCCCTAGGCCTGGGATCGGGGGCTTCCCCTACCTCATCATCGTTTCTGAGCGTCTCCTCTGGGAGCGTCTTCACTGCTCCCCAGCTCGTGTGCACGCACATGTACATGACCATGCAGATGTGCATGCCAGGTCAGGGAGGTCCTCAGAGCAGAGGGCTGGGCCATCTGAGCCCCACCGCTGCAGGCTTTATTAAGCGCTTACATGCACTAGCCTCACTAGGCCCTAAAGGCATGCCCATTTTGCAGATGAAGAAACTGAGGCATGGAGAGGCTGATGGCTTACCAAGGTGAGCCATGTTTCCCAGGTCTGGTCTCCCCACTGGGGAGACCCCGCTGAGGGATTAAAGGGGGTGCAGGTATCCTCTCGCTTACACAATCCTGGCTGGGGCCTGGGGGAAATAAAACAGCCGTGATCTGTGAAGTTCAATGAACCATTAGCAAGTGCCAGGGTCCATTCTACGCATCTTACAGGGCGTGACTCAGGGATCCCTCACAGGAGCTTCGCGCAGCAGGGGCCATAATCACCCCATTTTGCAGGCATGGAGCATGTGAGGCACAGCCAGGTCACACAGCCTGCTGGGGGGCACACCGCAGAAAGGGTAGAGGCAGGATTTGAATCCAGGCAGGCAAGGTCTGCTGTCTGAGCTGGTACCTGAGCACAGCTCCGAGGGTGCCGGGGGAGGCTGCACATGGGGACAGAGGGACAGGCTGCCCTGTGGTCTCTTGGGTCCATCTGGCTCTTGGCCCAACTCTGAGCCATGCCATCTCTAAGTTCTGCTCTGGGCCTGGCTCCTTCTTCGCCTCCAGGGGTCCCTCCAACTCTCAGGCCCTGCATCATGGGACTCAGGCTATGGGGGCCCTGGGGCTGGGTGAGGGAGGGGCTTCTCAAGCAGCACTGGTGCTTGGGGCCAGAACACTGGGGTCTGGTCCCCTTTCCCCCAAGAAGTGGGCTGCCCGGGGAAGGGTGCTTTCCATGTGGCCAGAGGCCCTGCCCCCCAGACTCAGCCAGTAGGATGTCCCCCCCAGTGCCTCCCCAGCCCAGAGGCTCAGGATCCAGTAAGAGGGACATATGGCATCCTCGCCTCTCTACACACCACCCCCCAAGTCCTTATCTGTCTCTCTGTCCCTCTCTCCTTCTCTCAGCAACCCCCCCCCACCTTGTCTCTCAGCGAGCCTGTGTCTCTATTACTGTCTGACACCCCCATCCCCTGTCTGACTCCCTCCCCCCATCTCTTCTGTCTCTGCTGTATCTGTGTCTCTTATTCTCTGTGTGCCCCCCCCCCACAACTTCCCACATCTTCTCTTGAACCCCCTCAGCAGCCCTCAGCCTTCCCAGCGCTTGGCTCTCAGGAAGCCCCCTCCTCTCCCCGACCTTATTGGAGCAGAGAGGGAGCGAGAGCACATTTCTTCTCGTCCAGGCCTAATATCTTAATGCAAGGCCATTACTCACCCGGAGTCCAGGCAGGGCAGGCCTCTCCCCTCCTCGTTTGTCATCCAGAGTGAAGCCTCTGCGTTGTTCCTCGGGGATCAGATTAAGGGACTGACAGTCAGGATGAACAAATTTAGCGGCCAGCGCCGCCTCCTTCCTCCCTCCCACCCCAGCCTCCCAGGCTCCGAGTCCCTGAACTTTGAGTAGGGGAGGTCTGAGGCCTCTGCGAGTCCTGTTTCTTGGTTCTGCTCCTCCTCAAAGTGCCCAGCAAGGGATGAGGGGGACCAGGAGCTTTTCTCCTCAGAGAGGAAGAGAAACAAAAGAGGAGCGGGGTCCAGAGGAACGTCTACACCCTGGGGACTGTTGAGCATTTAGTGTAAAAATAGACCAGCCAACACTATATATAGTTCCTTAAAGCCCTGTTCAAAGCCCTTTTACGTGGAGTCACTCACATAATCCTTACAACATCCCTATGAGGTAGGTACTGTTATTATCCCATTTAACAGGGATTCAGAGAGGCTAAGTGACTTGCCCAATGCCACACAGCTAGTGAAGTCTGTCAGTCATGGTGCTTTGTATCTTGGTTCATTTTCTCAACACAGTAGCTGGGGGCGAGGGACTCAGGTCACCCCCCTGTTACAGATGAGAACACGGAGGTGTTCATTCACATCTGGAACACTCACCACGGCTCTGTTCTCTGTTCCCCACCGTGGTCCTGCCCTCCCTCCTTCTGGTTTCCCTGCCCTCCCCACCCCCCCCCCCCCCAGCTCTGCACTGCCCTCAGCAGCAGAGCTGGTGTGACTGGAGCCATTTGGGGGAAGAAGGAGTGAGAGGCTCTCTGGCCTGGCCTGTCTGCCCCTCAGTTCCATCGCTGGGGCCACATCCTCCACCAGGGCTCTTGGTCTGGGGGCTGTGTAGAGAGTAACCTGCTATCATCACCCCTCTTTCTGGCCTTGTCACTGAGCACCTGCTGCCTGGAACCCAGACCCCAGAGCTGAAAGCCAAGCGCTGCCTTCATGGGAGGGGCAGGAAGGGGCTGTGGAGCCTACCTGGAGCCTTCCCACTGCTGTCTGGACACCAACTCTTTCCACTTTCCACATCAGCCAGGTTCCCATAGTAACCACTGGCTTGCTGTCTCCTAGCAACTGAGTGGTCCTCGGAGGGGGAGGCAGAGCAGTGGAGAGTGGCTGACATTTGAGGCCAGAGAACTTGGGTTCACATTTTGGCTATGTGAGGTCATAGCTGTGCAGTCTTTAGCAAGTCACTTAACCTCTCTGAACCTCTCCTTTCCCTTCTGTGAAATGGAGAGGATACTGCTCAAGGATGAAGCACTTAGGATAAAGTTGACAGTCCATGGAACTCTAAGGAGTCTGCCAAGGTGTGGAATTAATGAGAGAAGGCCAGTGGGGCACTGTTGGGCCTGGATGGGAGCTGAGGGAAGTAAAGCCTGGGTCCTGGGGGAGCCTAGTGTGTCTGGGCCTCCCCGTCATGAAGGACCCCAGCAGTGGCCCCACCCAGACGCCTTGGCCCTAGAGATGGCCACAGGCCTCAGTGCCCTGCTTTCTGGCATCAAGTAAGTCCCCAGGGACTCTTCCAGAGACGCCACCCCTTCCTGAGAGTTCTGCCTCCTCCGCTTACAAAACTACAATGCACTGGCTACCAGAACCAGATATGCCCCATGCCTTTTGCATTTGTTTAATTTTACCCAACGAGCTAGGTTCATTTTATTGTTGCCCAGCTCAGTTGTGGAAACTGGGCTCAGAGAGGTTCTGTGCTCAAGTCTGGCAAGAGACTCACAAGACGCAGGGCTGGGGCTGGAGCCCCGACTCTGAGCGCCAGGTTCTTGACACATCGAAGGGACGAGTGAGAGAGGGAGGGTGACTAAGGGTAGAGGTGTGCGGAGAGGGAGGGAGGGAGACCTCGGAACAGGTCCCCGGAGGCCTCCCCCCTCCCCCGAGGGGACACAGGGCCAGGGGACAGGGTGGAGCTCGGAGCGGGAGGAAATCTCCCTGGCGCTTGAAGGGACAAATGGCCCGGCGGCGGCTCATCCCGAGATGCCCCGGAACGCGCTCCGGGGAGGGCGGGGGTGGGGAGACCGTGCGCCCGGGGCACGGGAATTTGCAGCGTTTCTCGGCACCGGTGGGCGGAGGCGAGGCTAGAAGGGAGGGGCCAAGCCCGAGGGGCCGGTGCCCGGAGAGGGGGAGCCTGCGGGCCCGAGGGCGGCGGGCCAGGGGCGGCCTGGGGGAGGGAGAGACCCCTCCGCCCTGTGCCCCGAGGTCCGGGCCGCACCCAGCCTGCCAGCTCCACCGGCTGGCGCCAGGCCCTCGGTCCCGGTCTTCGCTGGGTTGGGGCAGGGGCTGAGCTGGACGTTGACCCATATTCCCGAGGGAGCTCGGTCTCCACGCTCCAGTCTAGGTAGGCCCCCTCCCCCACGCCGGCCTCCAGGCTGAGCCTTCCCCGCCTCCCCCTCCCGGCAGCTCAGCCTCCTTCTGGGCCAGGGCCGAGGTCGCTGCGGCAGCTCGGGCCGCTTGATTCAATTAACTAATTCCCGACAAGACAGATGTGCGATTCCCCGCCGCCTGCCATTGGGCGGAGATGGAGCTCCCGGCGGGCGGGGGCGGGGCGGTGACGTCACGGACGGCCGCTGACGTCATGGGCGCCCGGCCAGGAGTCCCGCGGCGACCCGGCCCCCTCCGGCCTCTGCAGTGAGTGCCTGCTGGCGCCCGCGGTGTGCGCACCTGTGTCTTCACGCGCCACTCCTCTGGGGGACGCCCTGGGCCTCAGAGGTCTCCGCTGGGTCCACGGTTCGGCCCAACTGGGCTGACTCCTAAGTGCGACCCCTCCATCCCTCCTCCCCGCCCTTCTCCTCTCTGCCCTTTGAATCTGCCACCCTCCCCTGGCCCTGCCCCCCACGTCTCTTACCTTGGTGGAGCTTTCTGGTGAGGGCGTGCACAGTGAGGTCCACGCGTGCTCGTACACACCCAGGCACGCACACATATGTGCACACGGGGCCTACTTGGATACACTATGCCCGTGGAGCACGCTTCCAGACAGGCACACAGTGGCGCCCAGGTTGTACACATAGGGACACAGGGAGCCACAGTAGTATCCCAGACACACGTGTGCACACATGTGTCCCCACATGCACGCCTGCAGGCCCCCAGGCCCTTAGCCCCTGGCCTCCGCCTTTACTCAGGCTCCTGGGCCTCCTACGGGGCTTTGAGGAAGGGGCAGCAGAGGGGGAAGGGAGGCATTGTCAAGGACACCAGCAAGGAAAGGAAAAAAAAAAAAAATGAAGTGGAAGAAATAAAATCAAAAGGCTTTTAAGGCTGCTCTCCCCAAGTAGTTGATGTCTTGGCTGCGATTGCCGGCAATGAAATATTGTGCTCTCTGATCGCTTAATGCACAGAGCACAGCAGCCCCTCCCCCTGCTCAGAGGCAGTCCCCTCCCCTGCCCCTCCACTCCACTCCCCTCCTGATCCTCCCTGGCAGATCTGCCTCCTTGCTCCCAAAGGGCCCAGAGTGTGTGGTAGAGGGCACAGCTGATGCTCACTTCCAGCCTGGCATTGACCCCAGGAGGGACTCCAGAAGCCACAGCTGGCATGGGGGCCCCAGCCCACAGCCTGGGTAGGAGGGGAGAGCCCAGCTTTGGGCTGGGATCCCTGCCCATGCCTGGCAGTTGTGGACCTCAGGGCTCTTCCTGCAGAGATGCTGGGTCTAGGGGTGTTGGAACTGAGGTACCCTCAGTCAGGGGGGGAAAGACATAGGGTCCACGTGTGCCTGGTGGAACTCTTGAGCAGCCTGGGAGGCTGAGACTCCTGGATTGTGTGTGTGTGTGTGTGTGTGTGTGGGTGTGGGTGGGTGTGGGTGGGTGTTGGGGGGGGGGTGCATGGGGTGGGGAAAGGTGTCCTGGCCTAATTCTGCACCTTTAGCTAAAAACTGATCTCACTCATGGTTAAAAGGCCTGGCTTTCAGCCTTGGCTCACATTCAGCTCCATCAGTTCCTGGCTTTGTGACCTTGGGCAAGCTCTGAGCCCGAGTTCCACACCAGGAAGGCTGGAGCAAATAATAGAACTGGCCGCATAGGGTTATTGGAGGATTAAAAGAAAATATATGCAAAGTGCATAGCACGGGGCCTATGCAGGGGTGGGAGGAGGGCGAGCGGAGGGCGAGAAGCCTGCCCCCTGGCTCCACCCCACTTGCCCAGGACTTGGAGGGGCCCGGGGGGAGCCGTCTGAGAAGTGGGCTGCCCACCGCCCCTTCCCCTTCCCAAGGCCCTCTCCTCTGCCCTCCTTGCTTCCACACCCCGCCCCACCCCCAGGCAACGGTTCACTCTCTGTGCCTCTCTCAGGGCTGCCAAATTGGCCAAATCTCCGTAATGCTAAAAAATTGGCCCATTAGCCGGCAGGGAACATTGACAGGAGCGGGGAGCCGCGTGTGCTGCCTGCCACAGATGTGCCAAGAGGGCTGGAGGGAGGGGGCTCCAAGGGCTCCCCAGAGACGCCAGCAACGTCCAGGGAACGGTCAGCCGCCAGTGTGTGTGCACACGCGTGCATGCGCGCGTGTGTATGGCCCTAGTCTATGCCAGACTTACTGCTGGGGGCTTTCACAACATCACAACATACCTGAGAGGTCGGTCCTGTAAATATTCCCATGTTACAGATGAGGAAAATGAGGCTCAGAGACAAAAAGGGCTGGGGCAAGGTGGCTCAGTGTGTATCAGGGAGAGGACCTATGTCTGGCGTGAAATTCCACTGGCCTCCATGGAGCCCCCATCCTGGGTGTCCCAGTGACCCCCAGATACCTCAGGAGCCTTGCTCCTGAAGTCTCTGCCCTCTGTCCCGTCTCCTGGCCCTGTCCCAAGGGGGTGTCTCACCGCACTGGGCAGCGGGCCGGGAAGTTGGTCTTGTTGGGATCAGCTATGCCCAGCTGCTCCTCGGTGGAGAGAAATGAGGTGTGGGGAGGAGGTCACTGGGTGCCTGGAGGAGGACGGAGGAGAGAGGTTCAGAGCTTCTGGCTGGCCCTCGCCTTCCCTCCTGGGGGTGCTTAGACAGGAGCTGCCCACCTGAGCCACTCTCCAGGCTGGGGGCTTGGTCATGGGACCAGGCTCTCGCCTGACCTCCTTGTTCAGGGTCTCAGACAGATACTTGGCTCCACTTTTGGGTAAGGAAACTGAGGCTTAAAGAGGCCCAGTGACCTGTGCACAGCTAGGAAATGGTAGCTCTGGCTTTTAATCCAGATTAGTCTGACACCAGAGCCTGAGGTTTTAATCCTATTGCTCTAGTGATGGGGGGCTGCCTCACGGGGTGTCATGTCCTATTAAGGGACAGTTTTAATCCTGAAAATGTTTTCATTCATTCTTTCATCCCTTAAATGTTAAGTACCTCCTAATGCCAGCACTGTGCACTGGGGATACAAGATGAAAAGACCCTTCCATACCCCCAGGCCTGGCTGCTCCACGCAGTAGAGATCACCCCGCCTCGCTCTGCAGACCCAAGAAAGTCCCCCTAATCTGTGCCTCTGCCCTCCCTCCCTCTCTGCATCTAGTTGTGTATACATATGTCATTGCGCTGAGCTACATGGACAACAGGGGTCTCCATGCCCGCCCTTGAGAGGCTGAGGCACCTGCTAGTGGGTCTCAGGACCCCTTTGGTCCTTCCTCTGCAGTCCCCAACGTCCCACCCCCCCCCCCCCACTCCCCACACACATCAGGCAGAGTGGCAAGTACTTGATGATGACGATGGTGATGATGACAGAGACGTTGATGATGGCGATGCTGATGGCGGTGATGGTGGGTGGTGATGGTGGTGTGGGTGGGGTGGAGAAGGGGAGGATGAAAAGGACAGGGTGATGCAACTCCAGGTCCAAGGGAAGGGGAAGGACAGGAGAGAGAAAGGGGGTCCAGTGCGGAGGGGTGCTTTCACCTGCCCCACCCATGTCCCCGGCCAGCTCAGGGGAAGGTGGGGGCCTTGCTCCTTTCCGCCCTGACTCTGGCTGGGCACTGGGCTCGGCTCTGGTCTGGCCACGGCCTCTTGGCCCTGCCAGGCATCTGGAGCATATCCACAGTCCTGAGGGACGGGGCAAACCCTGGCTCTCCTGCCCCAGAGGACCTGTCAGCAGGGGACCGTGGAGTCCAGAGTGGCAGGCAAGGTACAGGTGCATGGGCCTGGGCAAGGGCTCTGAGGAGGGGCAGGGCAGGGCCGTGGAACAAGGTGGGCTCTGTAGGAAGGGACAGTTGTGTGGGCTGGACTGGGTGGGTTGACACAGTGCTTCTGAGTTTGGGGTCAGACCAGTTCAAATCCAGTTCCAGCACCTACAGGCCGGGGGTCTTGCTGTTTCTTGATCTGAGTCTCCGCTTCATACACATGGGATGACAGTGGTGTCCACCGAGTAGTGATTTTTGCAACAATTCTGCAAGTTGGCAGCTCAGCAAAATGCCCTGCATGTAGGAGGCACTCGGGAGATGCCACTGACTTCATTCTCATGGCCTCTTTGGCTGCAGCGGGCCGCGCAGATCCTGGCCAGCACTAGACCCCAGGTGCTCGCCGCTGGGGGAGGGGCTGGGTTGGGGACTCCCGCCATGGGGCCTCTTGGCAGGTGGGCTGGGCTGGCCGCCTGGGCTCAGAAGGGCCACCTCCCCGTCCCCTCCCTGTGCCAGGCAGCCCGGCCCTCTATTGCCCCCACCTCCTGGCCTCCCCCTGCGCCCTCTCCACAGGCTGGTGAGGGCTCTGACGTGTGAAATAAAAAGGGATTTTAATTACCTCTCAGCAAAACAGCAATTAGAGAGAATCACCGCACAACAGCAGTCCCCTCCTCCACTGCCCCCGCCAGGTCTTTCTCCCCCTTTTCTCCAGCCGCCACCCCGGCTCTGAGGCAGGAAGGCATAGGAAGTCCTCTGATTCAGCTCAGGGCCCCTGTGCCCCAGGTCTGGGGATGGGGAGCCACGGGACACGAGTGGGTCTGTGCTAGGGACAGGGCAGAGGGGAGCTGTGCAGGGAAGCACCCCAATGGCCGAGGGCTGGTCACTCAGGTGGGGCCTCCCTGTGCGTCTGCACCTTGGAGACAGCCAGTACCCATATCTTCAGGGTCCACATGTGCCCTGGTACATGCCCATCTGTGTGTGTGTGTGTGTGTGTGTGTGTGTGTGTGTGACCACTCATGTGTGCATGCAAGCGTGTCCTCAACCTGGGGCAGCGCAACCCTCAGGATGAGCCCTCTGCACTGGGAACCGGCACAGTTTTCAACAGGCTTTTAAAATAATTGCCTGTGACCCTGAGCTGAAGCTCTCTGTCCACTGGCCTCCCCCTTCCCAGACCACTGCGGCCGGAGGGGTCACTTCTTGGTCCGTGGGCACAGCCTGCAGCCCCTGTGCTGCATTTGGGGAGGGGGCCGGGGAGGGCTGGGGAGGGGTGTGTCCCCACAGGTGGCCTGAGGCTGGGGGCGGTGGTGGTGGGTGGCTGATTGAAGAGGTAATTGCAGGCAGCAGGCCCTAGCTAATGCATGTTATGATTAAGCCCCATTACTGAGGGAGGCCGCTCAAGCATGGGGGCGGGGGCGGGGGGCGGGGGAGGCTGATTCTGGGGGGGGGGGGTGGGCTGCGCCAAGGCTGACTGATAGTCCTTCTCACGGGGAGGGGGAGAGGACTGCCACAGCCGCCTCTGCGGTCCCTTCCCCCTCCAGAGCTGTAGCCCACGGGAGCCTGCCCCTGAGAGGGGCGAGCCCGAGTTTAGAGGTGGGAGAGGCACCCCCCCCAACACACACCCTCACCCCTGGGCAAAGGTCTGAAAGCCCCTATTCTGTGCTCTAAGGGGCCCAACCCGCTCGGGTGAACAGCAATTTCCTGGCCATTAATCTTGGGGTTCCTGTGGCTGTCAGGGGCCCCCTGGCAACCATTAAGTCTCCGTGCCGGGTAATATTATGTCTTTGGGTTGCAGAAGCCAGAATGGCCGCAATTAGATGGCTGACATCAGAGACCCCAGCCCCTCCTCATCTCATTGGTTACCACGAGTGCCCATCAGGCACACCTCCTGCCCATTGGCTGAGGAGGGGCCAGGCCTGAGGCCCCTGATCCCCTGTGGGCCTTGGAATCTGGCTTCCTGGTTGGTGGGGAATGGGCCTCAGAACCTTTCGTTTCACGAGAAAGCGAAAGTTACTCACTTTCCCAAGAACACACGGTAAGGCCTGGATTAGACCTTGTGTTACCCTAGTATCCTAGCTTGGCCACTTACCAGCTGTGTGACTTTGCGACTGTCACCTAACTTCAGGGCCTCAGGTTCTGCCTCTGTAAAATGGAGATATAGTAGCATCTACGCCCAGAATTGCTGTGAGGATTAAACAGGACAATTTTTTTTTTACCTTTGCTCTTTGCTCCTTTGTGGGAGGCAGAATTCTAAGATGCCCCCCGGTTTTCCTGGCCCCTAGTGTATGTGCACACTCTCCCCATCGTTCAAGCAAACACAAATCCAGGTACTGTTATGAAGGGATTTTGCAGTTGTTACTAAGATTCCGAATTAGTTGAACTTAAGAGAGGGAGCTTGTTAGACCTCATTACTCGGGCCCTTTAAAGGAGTTTCTCTGGCTGGTGGAGGTGAGGAAGACAGATTCGAAGCATGACAAGGATTCAGTGCCAAGGAGACTGTCCACTGATGACTCTGGAGGTGGAGGGGCCACAAGGCAAGGGGTGCAGCTGAGTTCTAGTTGCTGAGAACAGCCCCCAGTTAACAGCCACTAAAGAAGGGACGCCTTCATTCTATGCCGATTCTGGCTCCCCCAGTGAGTTTGGAAGAGAAGCCTCAGCCCCCACCAAACCCGACTTCAGCCCAGTGAGGCCCCGACTGGAGAACCCAGCCTCGTGGAGCCTGGACTTCTGACGGACACAAACTGAGATCATAAATTTGCTGTTTTAAGTTGCTACGTTTGTGGACGTTTGTTACACGGCAATGGAAAACGAATAACCATCTTTGGTAGTTTCTACGGAAGGTCCTGGAACATCCTGCTGGGGTGGGGGTGGGGTGGGGGGGAGCTTGGTGCTGGGCTCTGGGCAGCCCCAGGTGAGGCTGGTACTGTCGAACGTGTGGATGTATACCAGCTGCTGGCATCTCTGCGAGGGGAGGCGGGGAGGCAGAGATTGGCAGCCAGGCTTCCTGCTTGGGGGGCCAGTGTGGGGCTGGGGCCCCTGGTCTTCTGCTGGCTGTCCTCAGATCTGGCCTGTCGCTGCATCCACGGGATGTCTGTGGGGGCTTTGTGCCACTCACCACCTCGGCCCACAACCCTGGGTGGCTGGCTGTGGGTAGAGGTGGGCATGGATGTTCCCCCTGACACGCGGGTGTTCAATGGGAACTCTGATTCGGGCACTCTTGTCCTCTATCCCACAATTCCACTTCAGGGAGTCTGTGACAGGGCCCCCCTCCAAAACACAGTCTGCAGGGAGGTCCTACCCAGGGCCTATGCCCGGCCCCCCTGCGTCCCTCTGAGCCCCTCTGTCTCCTTCCCTCCACAGCCCTGCTCTCCTACAAGGGGCAATTAGCAGTCTCGGCTTTAATTAGCTAACGATCCCCTTCGGTTCCAATCACTTGAAATGATGATGGAGTGCTGGGGGAGGGGAGCTCGGCCCAGTGACCCTGTGAAGCAAGGAAGAGGTCCTTCAGGTCCTGCTGGCTTTTCTGGGCTCTGCCCAGCTCCAGCCCACCCCCCTTCTCGCAGTCCCAGGCGATGGGCCCTTGGCAATCCCGACAGGAAGTACCCCAGGCTCTGGGGCCTACCTTCCTATATGCCCCAAACACTTGTGGCTTTATTTGCATCTTTTTTTTTTTTTTTTTTTTTTTTTAGTTTATTTATTTTGAGAGAGAAAGAGAAAGAGAGAGAGAGAGAGTACAGGTGAGGGGCAGAGAAAGAGAGAGAGAGAGAGAATCCTAAGCAGGCTCTGCACTGACAGCACAGAGCCTGAGGCAGGGCTCGAACCCACAAACGGAGATCATGACCTGAACTGAAATCAAGAGTGGGACGCCTAACTGACTGAGCCACCCAGGCCCCCTATTTGCATCTTGTAGTAGGAGACCAGCTCCCTGTCATGGCCTGTCCATCAAACAGTAAACCCAAGGGGCCTGGTTGTCAGAACCAGAGACCCACAGGCCTCAGACTCTCTACCCCCTTTCCTCCCTGCCCCCCGCTGCCACCACTCTGCTTTAACTCTGTCAATCTGGCTTCCTCCCCCAACTGCATTGTGGTCAAGGTCTTGACACTCGGGCAAGGACAGGGTGATGGGAAAAATCCAGGGTCCCCACAGCTAAGGAAGAGAGACCATGAGAATGCCAAGTCATGGATAATGTCAGGTGGGGACAAATGCTGTACAAGATGTACCAGGGCAACAGAGAGAAAACAACTGGGTGCTTCAGACAGGGACATCCAGGAAGAGCCCTTGAAGGTGGGGACATCTGGAAGGGAGGCCAAGGGCCTGGCTGCAGGCCCCGAGTTTCTTCCTGAGGTCTCTGGCCAAAGCCACCTTGGCACCTGCCTAGTCCCCTGGATTCAGCACCTCCCACCCAGCACAGTTCCTGGGCTGAGATCACAGCTGGGCCTTCACTCGGGTTCTAAGTGCCCTGCCTGTCCCTTCATCTCCCGGCTGGTAGTGTGCGTGCCCCCAAGATACTGAATGCAGCAGATAGGTTCAAAGGTCAACTTCAGGGCTGTGCGCTGGGTGAACCGGAGCACCTTTCTTTCCGTGTCTGCTTTTCATTTTCCTATGTGTGCACTGGGGTCAGTGACGGGGCCCCCAGGGGGTTTCTAAGACTCAGTGTGGTAAAGCAGGTGGAATGCTTGGCACAGAGCTTGGCACTTAGGAGGGTTCCACGTGTTTTATAATGGGGGTTCCAGCCACAGCACTGGGAGTGGCCGAGGCCACTAACTGTCCCTTGTAGGAGAGCGGGGCTGTGGAGGGAAGGAGACAGAGGGGCTCACAGGGACGCAGCGGGGCTGGGCATAGGGCCTGGTTAGGACCTCCCTGTGGACTGGGGCATGGGCCTGCTCCATCCAGCCCAGTCCATGCCCCAGGTTCTGGGCTGGGCACATAGGGGCACAGACCTCTCCGGCAAGGAGAGACCCTCGGGCAGGCTCCTTCAGGTAGGGACCTGCCCAGCCAGGGGGACTATCAGGGGATCCTGGAGAGGGGACTGATGAAGGACAGGAGGGCTGGGGCTGGGGTATTCAGGCTGAGGGGATGGCTAGAACAAAGGCACAGAAGTGGGGGTTCAATCCCTTGGAAAGGAGGGACATTTAGGGGAGCACGAGCCAGGAGGCTGGAAGGGGGTCTGAGGCCAGACCAAGGAGGCCTCGGAAACCGCAACGAGGGGTCACAGAGGGTGTGGGGCGGGAATGGGCAGGACAGAGCAGCACCCGGTGAGCAAGCAGAAGGAAGACGCCACTTTCCTCCAGCAAGGAAAGGAGAGCTGAGGACTCGAACTGAGACAGGTTGGATGGGAAGGAGAGGAAGAAGTAAGGAGGCTTTCCAAGGCTGAGACGGGACCGTCCCTGATGCACACAATGCGGAGGGGGAGGAGGAGAAATTAAAGATGAGCTCGGCTTGGAGCGCAGTGAGCCCCTGGGGCAGGCAGGTCCTGGGAGGACCTATGGCTGGAGGCTGAGTGGGGAGCCACGCCACCAGCTGGGACAGCCTTCTGGTGACGGAGAGGAGCTGGAGCCGGGGCAGGGTGGGCCCAGGAGGTGGGTGAGAGGCCGGGAGCCATGGAAGGCCTCAGTCTCTGATGACCAGACGGGTTGTGCATCCTAGACAACCTGCGTCCTTCCGTTGGGGATGTGACCCTGAGGACTGCTGGGTGGGAAGTGGTGCTGCGGGCCAGTGGGTGCAGAGTGCTAACCCTCACATCTGTGGTGTCCCATTCATTTAAAGAAATAGAGTGATGCCCAGGTGGGCCTGGAGGCTGAAGTGAGGGGCTTATGTGGGGGAGGCCTGGGAGGGCGACAGGTATGGAGGAGGGATTTCACATTTGCCTTCTGCCCGTTTGTGTAGTTTAAGTCTCTTAAAACAAGAATGTACTTATACATTTCTTTTAAGAAAAGGAAAAAACAGATCCAGAGGTTGGTAGGTGACCCCAGAGAAGAGTCTGTGCATCGTGGGACAGACCAGGTAGTGGGAGAACAGGTGAGGGGAGCATCGGGTGTGCGCGTGTGGGGGGGGGGGGGAAGGAGTGGCCCCCCCTTGTCATCTGATGGGTCCCAGGGCCAAGGAGAAGCATGTGGAGGCTCTGAGAGCCTGGGCAGGTTTGTAGGTGGGGGCCCCCAGCCTGCAGACATAGCACCCGACCAGACAAGGGAGGCTGACATCCCAAGAAGATGAGTGGCAATTGGCTAACGGAAGAGGTGACGGGAGAAGGGTGTTTCAGTAGCAGGACAGCAAGTGCTAAGGCCCTGAGGTGCATGAGAGGCAGCTAAGTTCCAGGAAATGAAACTAGGTCATAGTGACCAGAAAAAGAGAGAGGTTGGAGGTGGGGAGACAGAGCAGGAAGGGCAGAGAAAGGTGGGAAGAGGTCACTGCCTCGTGGGCACACTAGGTATGTGAGTTCTATCGTGAGAGGTGAAGAGGGCCACCGGGAGCCCGCGGCCCGTGGGGAGGCTGGGCAGCTGTCCAGGTTGGAGTGGGCATGCCATGGTGTTGGGACCTAGCAGAGAAGCTCAGCTAGGGGTCTGCATGGGGGTGATTCTTGAGCCCAGCTTAGTGAGGGCCAGGCAGTTTGGGGAGGAGATACACCAGGCCAAAAAGCCTAAGTGCTACCCTTGAGGTCCAAACATCTGAAATAAGTGGGGTGCAGGTCCAGCCCTCCCTACCCCCCTCTCCGGCCAAAAGCATATGCGACTGGGAGCTCAGGCAGGAAAGATAGGCACCCCCTCACACCATGGAGTCACCGCGACAGGGCAGAATGAAGGTAGCAGCTGGGTGATGGGTCATGTGGGCCTCTGGGGTCCCCCAGCTCTGCTGTGGGCGCCCAGCTTTCCCACAAGAGTCTGAGTCAGCACCGTGGTGGCCGCCTAGAGGCTCTGGCCTTCCCCCGCCCCCTCCCCGCCACCCCGGCCACTTGGGAGAGTCATTTCATTTCTCAAATTAAAAATCCATTTTGTGCTGTGAATAATAGATGGGGTGAGCACTGGGAGGCTGGGCAGAGGACAGGAAGCTGGCTGGGGGGCGTTTTCCAGGACACAGAAGATACTGCAGAGCTGTCTGTGGTGGAGAGGGGGAGCTGGGTGGGCAGGGTGGAGGTGGGGGGGCGGGGCATCTCGCAGAGCACAGGCAGGGGTAGGGGCTCCTAGGCCTGTGTACTGGAGTGGCAGGCCCAGTCTATCCCCACTTACATGCAGGCCAGAGGGGCGCCGCGACGGTTCTGATCACGGCTGGGCTCCAGGCTGACCCAGGCCTGGCTTCAGGTTGGCAGCCCCCTTGGGGTGGAGCATTTTGCCCCTCACTTAGTGAAGGCTCAACAGATGTGTCACTGGTGGGACCACTGTGGTCCCCAGGGAGTGGGCGGTCTTCGCGAACCCTTCCCCGGAACCCAGACCTGGTGATGCCCACCCAGGAGGAGTGGGCTGGGATCTGGTCTTCGGCCAGGGAAGGGGCTGAAGTGAGGGTTTCAGGACCAACCCGCACCCCTCCCCTCTGCTCCTTGCACACCCTCAGCCCTTCTCTCTCCAAGGCGGCTCTGGGGGCAGATGCTCCCCAGCTCCTGCCTCCCCGGCCCCTAAGCTGGGCGTCCCGTTGCCTGGCTCCTCCGGGCTTGGCTGGGTGCTGCTGTGTCCTGTCATTCTCTTGCTCCTCAGTCAGGAGGTCACCTTGACAATGAGGTGGGGGGTGGGTGGGGGGGAGGGGAGCTGGAACTGGATGCCTCAAGGAGAGTGCACGGGAGCTGGAGGCCAGACCCCTGGTGTCCTCCCCCACTTGCACTCAGCTTCTGAGAAGGGACAAAGGGCAAAGAAGCAAAGGGCCTGGTCGCTCTTTGCTGGTGGGCTGTATAGAGGGTCTAGGACTGAGCGCTCACGGGCCCAATCCCCAGGCCACTCTGGAGAGCCCTGGTTACCTTGCTCAGGGGCTGGGTTGTCCTGGGAGTCTCTGAGGTTGGGTGTCCTGTGGGGGGTGCGGTGCTGAACAGAGCAGGCAGGATGGAGTGAGGCAGGCAGGTAGGGTGGCCTGGCCGAGAGCGGGGAGGCAGAGGAACAGATCAATGGCAGCTGGGAGTCTGGGAGAGGGATGGCCAGGAGGGGGTCCAACAGAGAGCTGACCTGGCAGGGAGGAGGGGCTGAGGGCTCAGGTCCCCCACCCCCTAGTGGCTGGCACAGCAGGGTCCCCAGGGAAGCCTGTTTGCTTTGTGCCTTTCTGTCGGAAAAGAGTCGGCTCCCTGAGACAATATCCATTTTTATATTTCTTGGAAATTTCACGGCATTCATTTCAGGGAAAATAAAAGCTGTCATTGCTAGAGAAATGATACCAATCAGGGCCTGAAAAGGCTGGAAAATTATCCTCCTGGAGACGGAACGTTGAGGGAAAAAATGCAGATTAAAAGCACAAAGAACCACTTTGCCACCGCCCTGCCCTCCCCTCCTCCCTTACGGAATCACCACATTTTACATAATTCCACCTCTCCTCAGTAGAATTAATTGGACCCAAGAAGAACGCGTGGGGCAGAGGAGGACCCTGGGATGGCCGGAGGTGGAGGCAGAGAGTATCCAGAGCAGTGGTATAGAGACGGATGGATGGACAGACACAGGAGAGGCAGCATGGGGGCAGAGGAGGCCACTCAGGGCCAGGGGCCCAGGACCCAGGCTGCTGAAAAGCCCCAGGGAGGGGACAAGGTGATGGGTCCTTTGAGCCCTTGTCTTGTTGGTGTTATCAGCTGGGGCTCCATGGCAGTCTTGGACTGTCTCGCTGTTGAGGCCAGTCCTACAGGCTGGAACTGGCAGGTCTGGGAGCACTGGTGCCTTGCAGGGTCCTGTGATAGGAAATGAGAAAGCAGAGAGACTCGAGAGACAGTAGCATTGGTCCAAGAAGCCCCGAGATCCCTGCGCCTCACATGGCCAGGGCCTGAGGGTACTGTGGTGAGCCAGGCAGAAGCGGACCCTGTTTCAGGGACTGGGGGCCTTGGGAGGGAGGTCCCACATTAAAAAAGCAAGTTGTAAGGGAAGAAGGTGGTGGGTAACCCCCCCCCCCCCCCAACCAGTCCCCTCCCTCCACCAGTCCGCATGGCAGGGGCCTGAGGCCTACATCTGAGGACAAGGGCTGCTGGGCAGAGCAGCCTCCCTCCTTGTTCTCAGCGGGGAGGGGCTCACACATGACTCTCCGGTCCTTTTCTCTCTTCCTGGCCAGGGACTTCCAGAGCAGTGGGGGCAGAGGCCAGCCAAGGATTGGGGGAAGGGTGCAGTTTCAGCCCTGAGGCCCCCTTCCTGGTTGCATGGCCAACCAAAACCCCAGACGCCCTCCCGCGAGGCATGGGTAAGGTCAGGGCTAAGGGAGAAGACCAGAAAGACCACGTATTGAAGCCTGCTCAGTGCCAGGCACCTTGCCAGGAGCGTGCAGGAGCTATTTCAGCATACCCCATAGTCTTTCTGGGAGTTCTCCCCGGGCGGTCTCCAGTCCTGTGGGCTCGGCTGGGACAATCCACGCACCTCCTGATCTCCAGCTTGAGCCCTTTTCGGGCCGGCGGGAGTGGGGGCATCAGATCAAAGGGGAACCCTTTCCTGGGAATAGCAGGCGGCCTCACTCTTCCCGGGACACAGTTGTACCTGGAATCCCCGATCCCGGAGCCTGCGCAAGACCTTCGGGAGCGTGTCCCGCAGCCGCCGTCCCCGCCCCCGAGCTGCCACCGAGCTGACAGGTAGCTGGGATGAAGGGTGGAAGAAGGAGGGGGCGCGGGGGGCGGGCGGAGGAGGGTGGAGCCGCCGGCGCGCCCCCTCCCTCGGGGCCGGCGGGCTGCGCGGCGCGCCGGCAGAGGAGGCGGCGGGCGCACGGAGAGAGCTCCCGCCCGCCCGGCTCCGCTCCGGCTCCGGCTCCGGCTCCGGCCCGGGCTCGACCCGCTCAGTTCCAGCTCGGCCCCGGGCGCGCACCTGCCGGGTAAGTGGCATCCGAGTCCGCTGCCGCCGCGGCCAGCAACGCGGCCACATCCGCCGCCGCCGCCGCCGCTGCGCCGAGCCTCCAGGCTTTGTCTGTGTCCTCGCAGCTCCGGCTCCGGCTGCGGCTGCGACTCCCGGGCTCGGCTCTCCGGCTCCGCGGACTGCGCGGCGAGGCTCCGCGCCCAGAGCATGGGGCGCTTGGGGTCAGCTCGCTCCGCGCCGGGGGTGAAACTTCACTCAAGTTTGGGTTCCGAGGAAAACCTGTTGAAGCCAGGAGTGGCCCAGGGCGGGGACGGAGGGGCGGGGGACGGAACCGGTTCCAGTTTCTTAAGGCCGTCGGGGTTTCTCTCCGATGCGGGGCCGGTTGGAGCGCACCGCTTGGGAAAGGGGCTGGTGGCATTATGGCCACCGAAGAGAAGACGGGGCTGGGGGCGGCCCTACGGACATCCGCGAGGACAAAGTTTGGTTCTTTAGCCGCTTTCTTGAACGTCTAGTTCCAGTGCAGCTTCTGGGGCCGCGTAGACTCGCCCTTGACCGCACCTCCTTTCTCCAGTCTCCGTTTTCCCCCTCCCCCACCCGGCCTTCGCTGTAGCAGGTCGCAGACGAGAAAGGCAAAGGGAAGAGAAACAGTCCTTCATTGAGGGCCTACTGTGTGAGAGGCCCCCGTGCACGCTGCTCCCCTACTTTATATCAGGGACCTCCCAAATACGCGGCAGGCATGTGTTTGCAGTGGGAGAGGAGTTAGGTTAAAAAAAAAAGGACGACACTGTGCGTGTGGGAGGTGGTGGCCACTCTGAGCCTTCCCCTGACTCATTCTTGAGTAGCTGGGGGAGGCCAGGCCCCAGACCCGCTAGCGGTTGGAGACACGGGGTGGCCTCCAGCCTCTGGACCTAGGCCTGCGCCCCTCCAGTCGTGCTTGTGGGCCCCGTCGGCGGCCCAGTGCCTCTCTGAACCTGCCTCTACCCTTCCCGCAGCTGCAGCCCGTGAGCCATGCGGAGGTTCGCCGGGAGGCCGACGGTCCGCGCATCCTGTAGCTGAGATCGCCAAGGGCTGCGTGGCGGGGCCAGCGGCACCATGGAGACCCCATATTCGATGACGGCTCACTACGACGAGTTCCAGGAGGTCAAATACGTGAGCCGGTGCGGCACGGGAGGAGCGCGCGGGGCCTCGCTGCCCCCCGGCTTCCCGCTGGGCGCGGGGCGCAGCGCCACCGGGGCCCGGGCGGGGCTGCCGCGCTGGAACCGGCGCGAGGTGTGCCTGCTGTCGGGACTGGTGTTCGCCGCCGGCCTCTGCGCCATCCTGGCCGCCATGCTGGCGCTCAAGTACCTGGGTCCCGGCGCCGCGGGCGGCGGCGGCGGCGCCTGCTCCGAGGGCTGCCCGGAGCGCAAGGCCTTCGCGCGCGCCGCCCGCTTCCTGGCCGCCAACCTGGACGCCAGCATAGACCCGTGCCAGGATTTCTACTCCTTCGCGTGCGGTGGCTGGCTGCGGCGCCACGCCATCCCCGACGACAAGCTCACCTACGGTACCATCGCTGCCATCGGCGAGCAGAACGAGGAGCGACTGCGGCGCCTGCTGGCGCGGCCCGGGGGTGGGCCGGGGGGTGCGGCCCAGCGCAAGGTGCGCGCCTTCTTCCGCTCGTGCCTCGACATGCGTGAGATCGAGCGGCTCGGCCCACGGCCCATGCTCGAAGTCATCGAGGACTGCGGGGGCTGGGACCTGGGCGGTGCCGCCGAGCGCCCGGGGGCCGCGGCGCTCTGGGACCTCAACCGGCTGCTGTACAAGGCCCAAGGCGTGTACAGCGCCGCCGCGCTCTTCTCGCTCACCGTCAGCCTGGACGACAGGAATTCCTCGCGCTACGTCATCCGCGTGAGTGCGTCCCCTTCTCCGGTCACCCCAGCAGCAGCCTGGGACCGGGGGCGCCACGGCCCCGCTCGAGCGCCCCCAGCGCAAGGCGACCTATGCGTAAAGGGAGGGAGGGCAAGGGGAGGGGAGCGCGCACCCGCATAGCGCGGGAGGAGGGCGCAAGTAATTTCCCTCGAGTAATTGCCGTGCTTAGCGGAGCCGCGGGAGCCGCAATTTCCCAGTCCTGTGGCAGGCTGTGAGAGCACGCAAGGAGGGGTGTGCCAGTGGGCTCGGGCGGGCCAGAATGCCAGGGGCCTCGGCTCTCGGCGTGGGCTCCGAGAGTGCCCCGTACAGGTGGGGAAGGTTGAAGGCTTACAGAAGGAAGGGTGGGGGGACTGGGTCCTCCTCCGCTCCCCGAATCTCCAGGCGAGACTGATTAGGGGTGGAGGTTTCCACCAACTTCTCTGGGTGGAAGGAGGGCTAACGTGCTTTTGTGCTGCTCCTGGGGCTTGCGACAGTAGGTGTCTGCTACGTCCTCTGTTTGGGCATTTGGGTGGAACTTCAGTCTGTGTGCAAGAACCTGACATGTTGCCCGCTGATCTCTGACCTCTGACCCCCGTCACTCTCCCCAGATTGACCAGGATGGGCTCACTCTGCCGGAGAGGACCCTGTACTTAGCTCAGGATGAGGAGAGTGAGAAGGTGTGGGGGCATGGGGTGGGACTGCAGGGAAGGCCTGGGGCTCCAGGAGGGATGGACTAGGGCCTGACACGGACCCCCCTCTCCCCCCGCCCTGCAAAATGTCCCATCTTGGTGCAGATCCTGGCAGCATACCGGGTGTTCATGGAGCGCCTGCTCAGCCTGCTGGGGGCCGATGCTGTGGAGCAGAAGGCACAGGAGATCCTGCAGCTGGAGCAGCGGCTGGCCAACGTGAGCGGGGGCGGGGGGGGGGCTGCCATGGGCCGAGGGACGACGCCGTTACGCAGGGCCATGTCAACTCCGATCTCCGCCTCCAGATCACAGTGTCAGAGTACGATGACCTCCGGCGGGATGTCAGCTCCATGTACAACAAGGTGACGCTGGGGCAGTTGCAGAAGATCACCCCTCACGTGAGTGCGGCCCGCCACGCACGGTGCGGAGGCATTGATGCTGGGACTCCAGGGCCATTGTTCCCCAGGGTGGGGCGAGGCCTTCCACGGCCATGGATTCCTGTGTCCTCCCGTGCGTCTCCCGGACTCCCTCCCCGTCCTCTGTGCTCCCTGCAACACCCAGCCCTACTGTCCCCCACCCTCGGCCCCACAGCTGCAGTGGAAGTGGCTGCTGGACCAGATCTTCCAGGAGGACTTCTCGGAGGATGAGGAGGTGGTGCTGTTGGCCACAGACTACATGCAGCAGGTGTCCCAGCTCATCCGCTCCACACCCCGCAGGTACAGCTGCTGATCACCACCCCCCCCAACCTGCCCCTCCACGTCCCTCACCCGCACCCCAGATGTGTCTGCTTGGTAAGGTTTGAATTCCCGTTTCACCTCCGTCCGGTAGCCACACTGGGGAGGCATGTGAAGAGCACTGGAATAGGAGTCCAGATCCCTAGGTGCAGAGGTGGCTCTCCCACCTTCTCTCTGGGGCCCTGGGCAGGGCTTGTGAGCTCCCTGAGCTGCGGTTTCCTCATCTGGGGAGAGTGAGGCCGACTGAGTCCGGACTCCAGAAAGGGAAGGTGTGGGTGCAGTTCTGCTGCCCCAGGGCCACCTTGGGGAGCGCCTCCCTGGTCTCTGCCCAGAGGCCCCCCAAGACCAGTCCTGAGGCAGACAGTCACCCCGAGTGCCCACCCTCCTACTGCATAGCAGGTCGGCATCAGGCACTTGTCTCAGGGGCCACAGATGTGTCCTGCTTCGTGTGGGCCCTTTTCCCTGACTGGGGCTCAGGCCACTCCAGGTTCCGGCTCCATGGATCCGGAGTGACCCCGGCTCCTGCGCGGGTGCCGGGTGTAACCCCAGGCCGAGGGGTCTGGAGTGGCGTGGCACGGAGCCCTTGGGTGGCCCTTGCGTATGGGCCTGTGTGGACACCCAGCCGTTTCCCCTGGCCCTCAGGATCCTGCACAACTACCTGGTGTGGCGCGTAGTGGTGGTCCTGAGTGAGCACCTGTCACCACCGTTCCGAGAGGCGCTGCACGAGCTGGCACGGGAGATGGAGGGCAGTGACAAGCCACAGGAGCTGGCCCGTGTCTGCCTGGGCCAGGCCAATCGGCACTTTGGCATGGCGCTTGGAGCTCTTTTTGTACATGAGCACTTCTCAGCTGCCAGCAAGGCCAAGGTCAGGCTGCCCTGGGCTTGGGGGTTGGGTGTGGGTGCAGGTGCTGGGCAGGGCGTAGAGTCCTCCCATGGCCTTGCGCTGAGAATGGGGAGCCCACATATTCCCTTGCAGATAGGGGCGCTCTGAAGCTCCAGACTTCTCACCAGGCCACCTCCCCCAGGAAGCCTACCTCATGTATCAGCCACAGGAGGGCTAGCCCCTCAGGCTCCTGCCCCCCCTTCTCTGCCATGCTCGGTAGATTGTTGCTGGGGCAGTTTGTGCTCCCAGACTGTGAGCTTTTTGTAAGGGGGGCCAGGCCTGGATCCCCACCTCCAAGGTCCCGCTTGGCGCTCAGGACCAAGCCTTAGGCCTGGGAAGTGGTACTGAATCAGTGGTATCCCTCGTGCCAGGTGCTGGGGGCCCAGAGTTAAGGCCTCCTGGGTTGACCCTTGATCCCTGACCCCTGGCCCTATAGGTGCAGCAGCTTGTGGAAGACATCAAGTACATCTTGGGCCGGCGCCTGGAGGAGTTGGACTGGATGGATGCTGAGACCAAGGCAGCTGCTCGGGCCAAGGTGAAGTGGACCCTTTCCCATCTGTAGATTCCACGAACACTTATGGAGTGCCTACTGCGTGCCAGGCTGGAGTGACAGAAGAGGCAGAGATGCCCCTTGTGGAGCTGGCATCACCTGGTCTGGTCTCGCCTGGCCTTGAGCCCGGCCTCTAGACTACAGCCTCTCCCTTGGGGGGTGGGGGGCCGTCTCCTGAGGCCCTGGCTGCCTTCTCGCCCGCAGCTCCAGTACATGATGGTGATGGTAGGCTACCCCGACTTCCTGCTCAAACCCGAGGCTGTGGACAAGGAGTACGAGGTGGGTCTGCCTCTGGCCCCACCCTGCCTAACCAGCTGGGCTTCTCCCGGCCTGTGGCCAAGACCCCCAGGGAGGCCTGCCACGACCGAAGAGAAGGAACCATGACCCTCGGCTGATGGCCCCTGGGGGGACGTGGGGCCCGCCCAGCGCTGGTCTGGCCATGCCCGTCGCCTGCCACTGAGCGCTGCCCATCCCCTGTGCAGTTTGAGGTCCACGAGAAGACCTACTTCAAGAACATCTTGAACAGCATCCGCTTCAGCATCCAGCTCTCAGTCAAGAAGATCCGGCAGGAGGTGGACAAATCCACGTGGGTGCCTGGCCCAGAGCAGGGCGAGTCAGGGAGGGAGGTTCCATGGGGAGAGGCTCCTTAGCCAAGGCCAGGAGGCTGGGAGCGGGCGGGTGGGGGTGGGGGGGCAAACCGCCTCAAAGTCTTGCTGGTGCAGAGGTCATGGGGCCTGGGCGGGTGGTGGTGGGGGCCGTGAGGGTGGGAGCTCAGCCTGGAGGAGGCGCGGGGCGTGGCCACGGGCTGGGTCACTAGGGTAGCTTTTAAGGAGGAGGGGGCTGGGAGGTGGGGGGGGGAGCGTGGGTCTCCCTAGCTGACCCCCACCTCCCTCCACAGGTGGCTGCTCCCACCACAGGCCCTCAATGCCTACTATCTACCCAACAAGAACCAGATGGGTAAGGGGGAGTGCCCCGCGAGGGGGCGGGGCCTGGAGGCGGGGCCAGTCTCCTGCTGACCACGCCCTCTCTGTAGTGTTCCCGGCAGGTATTCTGCAGCCCACGCTCTATGACCCTGACTTTCCACAGTGAGTACCCAACCCAGCATGAGCCAGAGCCAGCTCTGCAGCCCTGTCTGCTGGGTGCATGAAAGCTGCCGGGACTGTCCCGATCCGGGCTGGGCCCAGGGGTCATGACAGTGGCAGATCCTGGGTCCCCATAGTCTTACCTCACCCTTGGTTATTTAGAAAAATGTGTAGGTTTTTTTTCTTTCTTTCTTTCTTTTAAATGTCCTGAGTTCCCCCTTACCTGGTTTGAGGCTTCTTTAGGGGTTTCAAAAGTGGCTTAGTGATGAGGAAACAGGCCAAATCCAAGGTGGGGTGCCTCAGTTTCCCTCATGTCTTCCTCCAACCTGGTCTCTTCCCCTGTCCCAGCTCTGTTAGAGGTTATTTCCTACAGAGCAGCTGCAAAGGTATTGTTGGCCCCTTTTACATGTTGTATGAGGACTCTAAGGCACGAGTGCCCCAAGACCGTGGGGACACCACTGTGGCCTCCCTAGGCCACCTCTGGCTTGACCGGGGCCTTCCAGGGCCCAGGCAGCAGCGTGGAGCTCTCGGAGGGCGGGTGAGGCTGGGGCCTGACGCTGCTGCCGTGGGTCCAGGTCTTTGAACTACGGGGGCATCGGCACCATCATTGGACATGAGCTGACCCACGGCTATGACGACTGGGGTGAGGCCCGAGGGTGGCCAGAGGGGGTGTCGGGGGAAGGGAAAGGCAGACAGCGGGGGGCAAGGCGATGCTGGGTGGATTGAGACCCCACAGCCCCTCTGTCCCCATTGGCCGGTGGGTGGGTGGGAGAGGGGGCTTCGGGCACGGGAGTCCGTCTCCACCACTCTGCCCGCTGCCCACAGGGGGCCAGTATGATCGCTCAGGCAACCTGCTGCACTGGTGGACGGAGGCCTCCTACAGCCGCTTCTTGCGCAAGGCGGAGTGCATCGTGCACCTGTATGACAATTTCACCGTCTACAACCAGCGCGTAAGATGCCCTTGCCGCCCCTCAGGCCCAGCTGGGCGTGGACGAGGAGCATGCGCGCCCACATGTTCACACATGTGCCCAGGGCCCAGCTCACATGCCCAGGGTGTGCATGTGCACTCACGTGGGTGCATGGAGGAGTTCACGCAGACTCATATGGGGCACGAAGGGGTCGGGGCCACATCTAAATCCTCTGGGAAAGGGAAGGGGTGTGTGGGCGGGGGCCCAGGGTGGCAAGGCCTGAGGAAGGCCAGTGGGCGGCAGACAGACCCTGGCCCCTTCCCTTCTCGGCAGGTGAATGGGAAGCACACACTTGGTGAGAACATCGCGGACATGGGCGGCCTCAAGCTGGCCTATTATGTGAGCTGCCCCCGCCTGGCCCTTCGCTCCTATGGGGGGAAGGATGGGGGCTGATGAGGACTCCACGAGGGACGTGGGCACCCCAGCCTCCCCATCACATGGCGCTTTGGCCTGGGGGAGCGGGGCCTGTGACTGGCACAGGGTCCACTGGAAAAGGAGGGACTCCCAGGCTGCTTTGGGGAGAGCAAGGAGGGCTGCCTGGGGTTAGCCTTCCCAGGAGGGAGCACAGCTCAGGAAAGGCGGAAGGCAGGGAGCCTGGGGCTCGGCATGGTGGGTGGTGTGCAGAACAGGGGCCAGTGAGGGGCTGACTGGGGGGAGGGTGAGTCAGGTCACCGCACTGGGGGCACCGCAGCTCCACACTGTCACCCCCAGGCCTATCAGAAGTGGGTGCGGGAGCACGGCCCGGAGCACCCGCTGCACCGGCTCAAGTACACGCACAACCAGCTCTTCTTCATTGCTTTTGCCCAGGTGGGCCAGGTGGGGGCCGGGTGGGGGGTGGGCAGGGGTGGGGACATAGCTCTCGGCCTGCCTCTCATCAGCCACCCTCGGAGGCAATGGTCCCATGGGTTCTGATGAGGGCTCAAGGCCTAGTGTGCTGGGGTGGGGGGAGGTTTGCAAGGCTTGCTCAATGGACTCCTTGGCTTCAATTTCCCCTCTCTCCCCCTCCCCTCCCCGCCATGGGGCCCAGAACTGGTGCATCAAGCGGCGGTCACAGTCCATCTACCTGCAGGTGCTGACCGACAAGCACGCACCTGAGCACTACAGGTGGGCCTGCCTGCCTGGGCCTCCTCCCCTTGTGTCTGGGGTGGGAGCAGGTGGGGGTGGGGAGGGGCAGCTGGGGGGTAGTGGCCGTTGGAACCCACACCTGCTGGGTCTCTCCTCCTGCCTGCCCCAGGGTGCTGGGCAGCGTGTCCCAGTTCGAGGAGTTTGGCCGGGCCTTCCATTGCCCCAAGGACTCACCCATGAACCCTGCCCACAAGTGCTCTGTGTGGTGAGCCTGGCCATCGGCCCGCACGCCCTCACCACCCGCCCTGCACGAATTGCCTCCCTGCCAGCTGCTGGGGCAGGCATGGACCCGGCACTGGTCTGCTCTGGGCGCCACCCACCTTAAGGCCTCCAGGACCTGGCCTTCTTGCTATCCCTCACTTCTGGAGGGGCCCGGAGCAGGGATGGGGCTGGGCTCCAGGAGGCCATGGGGGTGAGATGCTGGGGTCCCCAGTCTTGGCTCTAAGGAGCCAGACCCCCTGGCCAGGGTGGATTGTACAGGCCCCACCTTCAATCTGTTCTTGCTGCTAAGTCTGGTCAATAAACTGCTGTACTGTTGTCTTGGTTTCTTCAGGGGCCTCCGGAGCAGGTTGGGCTGAAGGGGTCCCTTTGTGAGGAAGCTCAGGCCCTCAGCACCGCGGGGACCCTAGAGAAGACCTTCTCGTCCCTTCCTGTCCCCCCTCCCTGGCTCTTCTGTCTTTCCCACCAACCACCTGCTCCTCCCTCCCCCAGAGTCCCGCCTAGGCTCCTGTCCAGCTCCAGACCAGGCTCGTGGGGGCCAGAACACCAAGCCCGCTGGTCTGTGCTCCAGCATGACACTGGGACTCACTTCCCCTCAAAGTGTAGATATCACAGGCCAGGCCTTGGGCTCAGTGTGTCCAAGAGAGGGGAGCTATGAGACACGCTTACATGGAGGTCGGGGCCACTCTGTACAACACTGAATCGTGCTCTCCGGTCTGGAGTGGACGCTCCAGGGATGAGAGAAAGAGAAGAGCTGTCAGGGGCTGGCCTGTGACATGGCCGTGAGGCTCTAGGCCCCGCCCATGGTGGGAGGGGGAGGAGGGAGGGCTGCCCCATCACACACAGGATGGTGGGGTGCGGGGGTGCGGGGAGAATGTCACATGGAGCAGCCCCACTGGGGGATCCGGGTGTCTGCAGTGAGTGGGGGACCGTGGGCCTCCTGCCTTTCCTCCTCTCGTCTGTTTCTCTCACTTTGGGACAGCCTAGAGGGGGCGCCCCTCCCTGGCTGTGCCCCGCGTGGCCTGTCCCCATCTCCCACCGCAGTGGAGAATCTCTTGCCAGCCCAGCTCCTGTGATGCTCAGAGAACAGCCATCCCCATCTCGGCCTTGAGTGACATTTAAAAAGTTCCTGTTATCTGAGCCTCGGGCACACCACCCTTGGGGAATGAGAGACAGAAAACGCACGTGCCACAGCTGACGGAGGCAGAGTAGAAGGGCGGGCGTTGTGTGGCCCTGGGGAGGGCTCTGAGGAGAAGTGGCAGGAACTTGGACCCCATAGGAAGAGCCAAGTTCCCCCAAGGGGCAGGGACTCTTCAGGAGATGAGCAGGGCAGAACGCCCTTCAAAGGTGGAAGTGGGGTGTGCAGGGAGTAGGGGTTGGGTAGAGGAGGCGTGATTATGGACCTACCTCCAAATTCCCCTCCAAGCTCCTCGCCCCCTGGCCTGGGCATGTGTATACCATATCCCTCAGCAGCCGGCACGCTACAATGTGCCTCTGGTGGCTGGCACAGCCAGCCAGTTCGCTCCTTGTTACCCGCTTGGGTGGGGCCTGGTGTCTGGGACCCTCCACACCCCGTGACCAAGCCCATCCATCTGACCTGGGATCCTGGCTGGAATCGGAGTTCCCAGGCCCAGCGCTTTTGCCCCCTGTGCCCCGGTGGCTCTTTAGTTCCCCACCTCCACCCAAGGCCAAGCCTTCCTGTCTCCCATCCAGCTCAGGGGAGGTCTGGGGTGGACGGAGCCTAGGGGGTGAGACCTCCCCATTCTGTCTGTGCCCTGCTGAGGGAGCCAGAGGGACTTGGGCGTGGCGGGGGCAGGGGGCGGGGCGGGGATGGTGGGCCCCCAGGGGGAGGACCAGTTTCCTGGCCTGGAGGCTGGCCCAGCGGGAAGCCTGTGGGACTTGGCTGCTGGCCGGGGGGCCCTCAAACCCAGTGTGCATTCCAGCCAGGGGGCCCTCAAACCCAGTGTGCATTCCAGCCAGAGCGCGCCCACCCTGCGGGCGGGACCGTGGGCCGCCAGGCCGTGAAGCTCCTTGCTGGGCTACCTGCGGAGACGTCGCTGCTACCTGGGGCTTCGGGGCTTCACAGCTGTTCAGGGAGAACTGAGGGAGATCATCAGGTCAGAGGGAGCTTGAGCCACGGGCACCCCAAGGACAGAGTCCTGGTGCTTGGACGGGGCCCATGAACTCCAGACCAGCCACGAAACCCAGGGCCACGGTGTGGCCCAGCCTGGCACAAACGTGACACTGTGTGTCACCCGCTGCTTCCCAAACTGCTTTTCCAGACACGCCCTAAGAGCATCCTCACTGCAGCCCACTGAGGTGCCAGGGTGACAGGGACAGGGAAACCGAGGGGAGCCACGGGCCCTAAGGTCACGCCGCACACGTTAGCTGATGGGCACCACTCAGCCGCCGCGTCCTCTTGAGCTCTGGGCGTCCGTCCCATACTCGGTGCCAGCTGTCTGAGCGTCCTGTTAGGGAACCACGCATGTGGTGCAGACGCTGGCCACTCGTGGCTGCCGGCCCCTGTACCAGCGGCTCCACTGAGGAGGCCGGCAAGGTCAGCACAGCTGCCCACCCAGCCTCAGTTTCCCCGTCTTAAGTGAAGGCCGTGAGTGCAGAGAAGGCCCCTTGGGCAGCCATGGGACGGGTTGTGGTAGGGCTGGCCCCAGCCATCTCCCGGGGGGTGAGGGCGTCCTCTGAGCACAGCTCGCTGGGATGACGGAAAGCAGTCTTCAGCCAAGCAGTTAATAGCAGGGAAAGAGCTTCCAGACGTCCACTTTGCGCCCGCGTGCAGAGCGCCTTGTGGTTCCTGGTGCGGCTCTGGTTCTGCCATCCGTGGCGTTCAGACCTTGAGCCCAGGGGTCACTGCTGGGTGACCTTGGCAAGTGACTCACCCTCTCTGGGTCCCGGGACCATCACCGGCAGCCCCAGGAGGGTGTGTGTGCCAGGGGCCGGCCTGCCTGCGATGGACTGATGTGAGCCGCCCTGCCCCTCCTCCCCCCCCCCCCCAGCCGAGGCCTGCACGGCTGCTGCCCCAGCAGGCTCGGCCCGACTCCGAGACCTCAGGTCAAGGATGCCAGGAGCACCCTCCGTCTGGGGCCCCCTGGGTGCCAGCTCGGTACAGATCTGGGGAGGACTGGGAGCCAGCTGGAGAGGTGTGCCCGAGCCTCCCTGCCTAGGGTCTCAGAGAGAACGGGGGGGTCGGCAGCCCCGGGATTTCTGTGCCGACTCCAGATGCCCGGTGCTCTGGGGGCCCTGGGGCCCCCGCTTGTGAAGTACCCTAGATGCGATATTTTTTTATTTATTTGTAAATGTTTGTTTATTTTGAGAGAGAGAGAGACCATGAGAGAGAAAGAGAGAGCATGAGAGAGAGACCATGGGAGAGAGAGCACGAGTGGGGGAGGAGCAGAGAGAGAAAGAGAGAATCCCAAGCAGGCCCCACGCTGCCAGCGCACAGCCCGACGTGGGGCTTGATCCCACAAACTGCCAGACCGTGTCCTGAGCTGACACCGAGAGTCGGACACAACCGACTGAGCCACCTCGGCGCTGCTGGATGCAATATTTAAAAAAAAAATTGTAATGTTTTATTTATTTTTGGGAGATAGAGTGCAAGCTGGGGAGGGGCACAGAGAGGGAGACACAGAATCCGAAGCAGCCTCCGGGCTCCGAGCTGTCAGCACAGAGCCCGACGCAGGGGCCGAACTCATGAACCGCGAGATCATGACCTGAGCTGAAGTCGGGCGCCCAACCGACTGAGCCACCCCGACGCCCCTAGATGCAATATTTTTAAATGGCTTGAGCTCCTATGCCAAAAATGTTTGGAAAGCCCAGGGTCTTCCATATGCAAATAGCTCTGGGGGTATGTTCTCAGGGGGATTAGGCCTCTCCTCATGCCTCCTTTCCCACCCCGACGCCCCCTATGCCGGGCTGCCCCCTATCCCTTCCTTCCTCAGGGACCTCCCACATGGAACTGGGTAGAGTCACAGACTTTACTGAAGGTTTGGGGGGGGGCAGAGGGGCCCTCTCTGTGCCTCCTCTCCTTTCTCTCCTTCTGGATGTCTCCGTCCTCCCTCCAAGTGACCTGAGAAAACTACTTCCTCTTGATTGATTAAAAAGAGCATTTTCCCCTTCCCTCTGCTGGCTCCAGGCTGGCCTAGAGGCCCAGCACAGTCTGTAGCCCTGTGACTGTCCCCTCCGGCCACCCAGCAGCAGGACGAGGTGGTGGGGGGAAGGCAGGGAGCACCAGTCCCGCTGCCCTACCCCCACCTCCATCCCGCAGTTTCTGCGCGACCCTGGACGACTCGAATTTGGACGGCACATCACTGAGCCAAGTCTGTCCGGATCTGAGCAGAGCATCTCCTGTGCAGCCTTCACCCGGTCACTGGCGTCGTCCGCAAAGCTGCCAGGGATGGGGACCGCCAGATCCCAAGCCCCCTTCCCTTTGGGGAAAACTAGCTGGGCACTGGCCTGGCCTTTCCTGCAGAGTCCTTCTAATGAACTGGACTCCGCCCCCCCCCCGCCGTGTCCTGGCAGGGTCCCTGTTCTGGGACTCCTCCGGCCACAGGGCTCCCCTCTTGCCCTCCCTGTCACCCCACGCCGGGCTGGAGGTGCCCAGAGGGCCGCCTGGGCACACGGCTCAGCCCCCAGGCCCCAGGCCCTTGGAGCAGCCCGGCATGAGCTCATCAGGTCGGAGGGGAGTGAGGCGGTGCCTGTTCTCCCACCTCAGCGGCCGCCCGCCTGGGAGCCTCTGGCGGTGGCTCAGGCTGATTCATTGGGCGGCAGGCAGCTCAAGTCCCGGAGCCACTGTCACATGGTGCCGTTAAGCCGCATCTCTCCTTGTCTGTAGTTTGCATAAATAATAAAAAAATCCCTCCCACCTTCCTGCGGGACCAAAACGTCGCCGGGACTGCTGACGGGGATCTGCATGGGGAGGTCTGAACATGGCCACTTCTCTCTCACCCGAGGAGCCCAGGGCAGGGAGGGAGGGGCGTGCCGGACGGAACATGCAACGCTGGTGAGCGAAGAAAGGGCAAGGTCAGGGTGCCCGGGGCCTGGATGCCTCCCGGTGGAGGGTGGACGGTGGGCGGCCTCACCCTTTGGGAGCCAGGAGGAGGGTGGCCGTCTCCTCCCAGAGGGGCAGCGGAGGAGACACACAGTTGGTCCCTAGGCACTGTGCCCAGCACGTTGGCACAGACCGGGCTCCCCCAGCGACAAGGTTACACCAAGGGGAGCTTCGGCTGCCTGTCGTCAGTGCTCTGGCCCGGCGTGTGTGCTGGTAGCAAATGCCGAAGTTCTGTTCAGCCGGAGTAAGCAGGCCCTGGGGCCACTTTAGATCCGAGGGTGCAATTTAAAATCCTGCACAGCTTCCTGGAGGCCTCCGGAGGCCCCGCCGGGAGGCAGGAATCGGGGTGTCAGCCTCACAGGGCAACAGCCTGTCATGTAGATGCTGACCAGGTGGGGAGACCTGCTTCTGGAACGGGGGGCAGTGGGGGCTGGCTAACTGCATCAGATGGTAATGTCAGCCTCAAGGGCAGGACGAGGGCGCATCTGGCATCCCGTCTGAGGCCTCCCGAGAGACAGCATGCCTGTTTCTCCCCATCGTGACACATCCCGTATCAGCCCCCTGAGCCGGGTTGGGCCAGGTGCAGGGACAGGGGCTCAAGGGGACTCCACGAGCTGGGGGCCCTGGGTCTAGAGGAGACTGGACCTGTGGTGCCCTCCAGACCCTGTCTGAGCCCCGGAAATGCTGACACACCCACGGCAAAGGGAGCTGTTTAGCCTGAGTCCTATCCGGGGTCCCAGCCTGCCTGGCCCCCCATCTGGATCTCAGGGCACCAGGTTAAAGGGACACTGAGTCCTCCTGAGTGTCTACGGTATGTTGGGCCCTAATGTGCTTTATCTCCTTTGGGGACTTGCCATGACCCTGGGCAGGGGGCACCCTAAACGGGAGTCAGGATGTTCATATTTAACATCCAGCTCCATGCTGGCGCCTTTCCCCCGTCAGCGGGGCGTCCACCCCCGACATGGAAGAGAACAAGGGTGCCCAGTGAGGGACACCCTCTCCCCGTTTGCTCACTTCCAGTGGATGGTGATGTGTGAGAGTTTAGTGTGTCTGCCCAAGTGGATTTAGGGATAATATGATCTAGTTTTAAACAAACGAATCCCCCACAACAATCAAGTAGCTTCTGAAAGAGCCCTGTAAAGACACAGCCAGTAACACCAATAATCCACACGAGGTAAGGGACCGCAGACGCGACCGTCCTCTCTCCTGATAGGTGCTCATCATCACCCACGGTGCACACCTGATGGGAAATCAGCCCCAAATATAAAAACTAAACCAAACCAAACTGTTTGAAACAACTCTGCCCCCGTCGTTACTGGTGAAGCTTTGCCCCAAGCGACTGGTGCCCTGAGACACGACTCAATAGAGCACGAAATCCTTATGGACAAGCGAGGTATCTAAAAACTAAGCTTTCAGAACGTGGAGACAAACCCCCGCAATGCTTTTCCCAGCGACGTTTAAAGTTATGTGCTTTTCAACTCAGTACTTTTTTGATATTTCCCTAAGCAATGATAAATATTTGGAAAGCTCTTTTAAAGTTTCTTGCATAATAGCATGAGACAAAAAACACCTACCACCAGGCAAACACTTATTTTTTTTCTGCCGCAGTAAAAATGGCAGAAACAATGAACAGAAAATGATCTGTCGACAAACCGAAAGGCATTTCTTTGTCAGCAAACACTGTCGGAAGATGTAGAGAAAACACTACCACAGATTGGAAGGATGTGTTAGCACAAATTACCCAGTGTGGGAGGTTTACCATGTGGTTTTTTACACATCTCAGCTTAAGGTATTTGCTTGGGTTCTGTTTCAATAATGAAATACACAAACCACTTTGTGTGTGTGTGTGTGTGTGTGTGAGAGAGAGAGAGAGTCAGGAAAGGAAAGACAGAGTAGAGAAGATATATGAATGCCTTGTTTCATAAGAACAATTGCACACAGGGAAAACTGTCAGGCACCCGCTGATGGAACAGCTACTGAGAAAGGATTTTTTTAAAGGATTCTGGATGAGGAAAAAGTGTGGAGGGAGCTGTACCTACAAAACTCACTGGCCTACCTTGTCAAACCACTGCAGGAAAGAACTAGAAGCCCAAGGGCACAGGAGCCCTCCGTGGTGTTAACTTTAAAAAAATCAAGATTTTTGGGGCACCTGGGTGGCTCAGTCAGTTAAGCCTCTGACTTCAGCTCAGGTCATGATCTCACGGTCCATAGGTTCGAGCCCCGCGTCGGGCTCTGTGCTGACAGCTCAGACAGAGCCTGGAGCCTGCTTCGGATTCTGTGTCCCCCTCCCTCACTCATGCTCTGTCTCTCTCTCTCTCTCTCTCTCTCTCTCAAAAATAAATACATATTTTAAAAAAGTTAAACAAAAACCAAGGTTGTTCTAGTAAAGCAGAATCTTTATGATACTTGGTAATAAAATCGGGTGTGACCAGGAAAGTTTCCAGGCCACACAAAGAATGGGGAAGGGCTGTTGTGAATTCCCCGTCTCTTTCCTCCTACCTTTCCCTCCTTCTTTTTTTTTTTTTTTTTAATTTTTTTTTAACATTTTATTTATTTTTGAGACAGAGAGAGACAGAGCATGAACGGGGGAGGGGCAGAGAGAGAGGGAGACACAGAATCGGAAACAGGCTCCAGGCTCTGAGCCATCAGCCCAGAGCCCAACGCGGGGCTCGAACTCACGGACCGCAAGATCGTGACCTGAGCTGAAGTCGGACGCTCAACCGACTGCGCCACCCAGGCGCCCCATTTCCCTCCTTCTTAAAGACTGGGGTGCTGACATTTCTTGAGGAGACGAGAGCTATCAGTTTTAGGCACCCAGTAAATTATTGAAAAAACAGATTCACCTTCCCTGGTGAACATCTTCCAGGGAAAGACGTTAAAACAAATGTTTGAAAATGTTTCCATGGACACGTGATTTTGTGGCTAACGATGTGTTTGACCCACAAAACCTACACGTTAAAAAAAAAAAAAAAAAGAACTTGGAAGCTGTCTGTTTTTAAAAATTTAAATGTAATTTACCCACCGTAAACTTCATTCTTTTCAAGTGTATGATTCAGTGGTATCTAGAATACCCAAAATGGTGCAACAATTACCACTCAATCCAGAATAACCTGTTTTTTAAACCCGTAGAGTTTTAAATTTTTTAATCTTATTTATTTTTTTAAGTAAACTCTACCCCTAACATGGGGTTTGAACTCTTGACCCTGAAATCAAGAGTCACACGTTCTACTGACCGAGCCAGCCAGGTGCCTCTAAACCTGTAGAGTTTTAAAATGTAAAGTTTCCTTGGGTTTGGAACCCATTTATGAAGTATAAACACGCAGCACCTCTCCATTGGCTTGTAAAACCAACTAATTGATAACAGGGAAGACAGAAATAGAGCAGCTGGATTTTTATTAAGTCTTTGCCTAATCGGTGGATGGAGTTTAAAGATGAACATGATTGGGGCGCCTGGGTGGCTCAGTCGGTCGAGCGTCCGACATCGGCTCAGGTCATGATCTCGCGGTTCGTGGGTTCGAGCCCCGCGTCGGGCTCTGTGCTGACAGCTCGGAGCCTGGAGCCTGCTTCGGATTCTGTGTCTCCCTCTCTCTCTGTTCCTCCCCTGCTCGAGCTCTGTCTCTCTCTCTCTCTCTCTCTCTCTCTCTCACAAAAACAAATAAGGATTAAAAAAAATAAAAAACCATGAATATGATGGTTTAGGAAGCCTAGCTAATGATGCCCTTTTCCCATTCAGCTCCCATATTTTTGTGACAGCCACTAAAATCCAAAATTGAAATAAACTGCCCTGAGGGACATGCCTTCAAATTGATGTTTTACAGTGTGAGATCAAGATTTTAGTAAATAAGAATTATAACAATTCAGTGTGATGACAGATGGTAGCTAGACTTACTGTGGTGACCATTTCTTATTGTACATCTATATCTAATCACTGCGTTGTATACCTGAAATGAATACAATTTTGCATGTCAGTTACTCTTCAATTAAGTTTTTTTCATGTTTATTTATTTTTTAGAGAGAGAGCGAGCAAGAGAGTGCACACGTGTACACAAGCAAGGGAAGGGCAGAGAGAAAGGAAGAGAGAATCCCCAGCAGGCTCTGCACTGTCAGCACAGAGCCTGGTGGGGGCCTCGAACTCATGAACCGCAAGATCATGACCTGAGCCGAAATCAAGAGTCAAACGTTCAACTGACTGAGCCACCCAGGCGCCCCAAATAAGATTCTTATCCCTGAAATAATCAGGGGTTATCCCTGAAATATCCCTGAAATAATCTTTTCCAAGAGTCAGGTCACATTATGCCCCTGCTAAAAGCCTTCCAATGTACATACCACACTTGGATAAAGTTCAAACTCCCCACCCACCTGCTCCCATCTCTTATCCCTCAGGTTTTAACCCCTACCCCACTCACCCCAACTCTGGTCCAGCTAGTGCTGGAATAGCACTTGCTGATTGCTGCCTCAGGGCCCTTGCACGGCTGTTCCTTCTGCATTGCTCACGCCCTCACTTCCTTGTCTTGGCTCCACCCTCTGCTCCTCAGGCAGCCAGCCCCTCCCTGACCTTCTGATCTGGATTATCCACCACGTCCCCTCACTCACAGACATACTAATGATTCTTCTCTCTAGAACACATCACTACGGGCATTATACTGTATTATAACGGTTTATTTGATTATTGCTTTGTCTCTGTCAGTAGACTAGAGGCCCCCGGGCGGGGGAAATGGGATCTCATCTCTTCACAGATCTAGGCCCATCACCCAGATGGCCTCCTGGAGGCGGCAAGGGTTGCTCTGGGGCCGCCTGCCTCCACCGATCCTTGGGTCTCCCAGTCTGGGATGGTCACTGAGGGGGTGAACATCAGTACCTAAGTGACTTGGGACAAGTCTCTCCATTCTGTGTCACCATCTCCTCTCTGTGTAGTAGGACCGCTGGGCTCCCTAGGAGGTGCCCCTGGAGGACTGTACCGTGTCCTGGCCCCAGCAGCCTCCTCAGCCAGCAAGGTGCCTGCAGGCCCAGGTGCGGGGTGACAGGAAACCACCCTTTTCCGGGAGCCCCGACGTGCCTGAATCCTTGGTGCTGTGAAGACTGAAGTGAAGAAGCAGGCGTGGCGAGGGGTCTGGGCAAAGTTGTGGCCCGCGGGGGGGGGGGGGGGCGCCTCTAGGATGGTGCCCCCCTGGTCCTCATGCAGGGCTATCTGCCGGGCAGCACCTGGCCCTCAGAGAGCCCAGTCCTTACCCTGACACGGAGGTCGAGGCGGAGTTGCGAACAGCCCAGGGGCACCGTGGGTGCCCAGGAAGGCCGCGACCCCGGGCTCCGGGGCGCCCCATCGAGGCGCCCCGGGGCCGAGAGGAGTTTATTGCCGGCAGGCGAAGGTCTGGGGGGAGGGGCCCGCGGCGGGGGCTCGGGGGCCGGGGCCTGGGGCCGGGGGCCCGGGGCGGGGTGCGGCGGCGCCCGGGGGCGGGTGGGGCGGGTCACGGTCAGGGCGCGGCGCCCGCCAGCAGCAGCAACAGCGCCCCGGCCAGCAGGGGCAGCGACGGCGGGCCGGCGGCGGGGCCCGGGGGCGCGGCATCGTTGGGGCCGGCAGAGGGCTGCAGGCCGCAGTCGGTGTAGGGCTCCAGGCAGGCGGCGAAGGCCATGACGTGCGCCACGAAGCTCTGCTCCTGCACGCCGTGCACCAGGTGCGCCTGCGGGCCGCGCGCGAACACCGCCACGTCCTCGCCGCCGTGGGTCTCGGACTGCAGGGGCACCGCGGCCTGCTGCTGGTACGAGGGGTCCCCTGGGCGGAGCGGGGGGGGGGGGGGTCAGGGCCCGCCGGGCGGCCGGCGGCTCCCTCCCTCGAGTTCCCCCCAGACCGCCCGCCGCTGCACTCACCGCTCTGGCTGTCGCTGACGTTGGGCCGGGCGCCGTCCTTGAGCGCGAAGCCGCCGGGCCCGTTGCCGTACAGGATGGAGGTGTAGGTCTTGTTGTCATGGGCTTTGCGGGGGGCTAGGCCTGCAGGGAGGAGGGACCCGGTGATCGCCCTGACCGCAGCCAGGGGGCCTCCGCGGGCTACACCTAGTAACCCTAGGCGCTTTGGGCCTCGCCAGCTTCGTCCTCGCAAGAACCCTACCAGGCGGTTGCTATCATTGCCCCGTTTGACAGATGAGGAAAGGGAGAGTCGGAGCAATTTCTGCCACATAACTGAGGAAACCCTGCTACCCTCCTGGGCCTACCGAAAATGGAGCTGCCTCGAAGCGTGTAGCCACCAAAAGAGAAGACGTGGGAGTGGTCAGCGGTGACAAGGGTCAGAGTGTCCTTGTCGCTCGTGAGCTGGCTGGCCTTGTCGATGGCAGAATCGAACATGACGGCCTCCGTCAGTGCCAGATAAGCCCTGCCGTCGTGATGACCGTGGTCGATGCGGCCTCCTGCGGGCAGGGCGCGTGGAAGGTGGACGATGCCCAGCCCACCCTGGCCATTCCCACTTCCGTGCTCCGCAAGGGGCTGCCTGCCACGCACCCTCCACAAACAGGTAGAAGCCCCGGGGGTTCCTCCTCAGCAGGTGCAGGGCCGCCTCCGTCATCTCCATCAGGGATGGGTCCCGGGTGTGGTTTCGGTGGACCTCGTATTTCGTGTCTCCTGGCTCAAAGAGGCCTGTGGGGAAGGGGGCCGGTGGTGACGGGTAGGCCGGGGAGTGGGTGTGAACATCTGGGCGTACGCTTGGCCCTCTGAGGACCCGGGAGGCCAGGGCGGGAACGTGGGGGTGGCTGGGGTCATTACCCATGATGTGTGTTACGGAGGGGTCCTGGGAAGCCTGAAGGAGCGCCTGGCGGTTCCACACGTACCGGGCACCCTGGCGGGGGGGGGGAGGGTGCAGAGCCAGGCCTCAGTCCATAGCCCTCGGATCCGTGTCCCTCTCGTGCCCCGTGCGCCTCTGGGCCCCCATCACCTGGTGCCTGGCCTGCCACTCCTGCACCAGGTTGCGCCCATCCAACCTGATTCCGTTCTGTGTGGCGTCACTCGGATACTCAGGGTCTGGGGTCCCCTTGGGAAACATGTACTTTCGGCCTCCGCCCAGGATCACCTGTAGCCAAAGGATTAGGCAGGTGGGCGTGGGGCCCGGCTGGCCCCTCGCTCCCTCCTCAGAGAGCCCCACGCTCCCCTTTCAGGTCTGTGGGTGTGGCCTGTCCCCGGCGGTCCCTCCTCCACCACCTCGGGCCCCACCCCAAGCTCCGGGAGACCCTGCCAGGCCCCAGAGCTGAGGTCGTCAGTTGCCTGGGACTGTGGCCGGTGGAGACACGCCGCCCGCCCCCCCCCCCCCCCCCGCCCCCCTGCTTGCCCTTCACGGCTCACATCAATGTCCACGTTGGAGATGAGCTGCTGGGCGATGTCCTGGCACCCCTCTTTCCGGGCCTTGGCGGGCATGTCCGCGTCTGAGTACCAGTTGCGGTTGACCACGTGTGCGTAGGTGCCGGCTGGTGAGGCGTGCTGCACTCTTGTGGTGGTCACCACCCCCACGGACTTCCCTGAGGATGGCCGAGCTCAGGGTGAGCCCCTGAGGTCTCTGATCCTGCCCCTGCCTGCTAAGCGGGCCCCAAGCCCACCTGCTTTCTTGGCCCGGTACATCACGGAGATGACCTCGTTGCCCTGTGTTGTGTTGCACTGGTCAAAGCGGGCAGCTGCACTCAGTCCAATGGTCTGGTAGTTGGCCTTGACCCCGCACAGGTAGGCTGTGGCTGTGCCTGCGCTATCTGGCACCTGTCTGTCCACGTTGTATGTCTGGGGACAGAGACACCCTCAGCTCCCCTCTGGCTCCATCAGATACCCCAGGTCCTGACCCAAGCCCAGGGGCCCACCCTCACCACCCTGGTCCCCAAACTCCGGCCCCAAGCCTCCTGGACCTTCACTCCTGGGCACCCGCCCCCCTTCTGGTGGGGAGCACCCCGAGGCCACCCAGCCCTTACCTTGGACAGAGCCACATACGGAAAGTGGTCCATGGCCAGGGGCGTCTCGGGTCCCAGTTTGTTATTAATTTGCCCCTTTAGGATCCGAGTGGCTGTCACCGTGGGCACCCCCATCCCTGAAGGAGCACACCTTGTCAGGCCCGAGTCCCCAGGGCTGGTCTGTGTCCACTGGCAGCCTTGGGGACCAGGGTTGTGGGAGCCACAGGGGGTGGACAGGCCTTGACACTCACCGTCCCCCAAGAAGAGAATGAGGTTCTTAGCAGCCGTCTGGATGGGCTTCAGTTTCTTAGCGGCATCCAGGGCTTGGGCTGCCTGGCGGTTCCAGAAGGCTGGGTCCTCCTCCTCAACTGGCCAAGGGGAGAGTGGAAGCCAGGTCAGTCTTGGGGGAGTGTCCTATACATGGGGGGCAGCCGGGAGGTGCCTCATTACCTGGGATGATGCCAAGGGACAGCTGTGGCCTCAGGCCCAGCAGCAGAAGCAGCACCCAGGCTCCCTGCATGCCTGTGGGATGGTGGGAGGGCTGCAAGGCCAGGACTCCGGGGAGGCTGGGACCCTGGGGGAGCCAGAACATGGGTACCAGCCGCAGTACAAGCCACCCGGGCTTAAGTCAGGGGAGAACTTTGTTCCTGGTTGTAAAAGGCTCCATGTCCCTCCCCTTGTCCCAGGTGGCCACGCTGACCCCGCCCCTGCCCTGTGACTTTAAGTCACGCTGGTAGAAGGCAAGTGGCAGGGCGTGGCTGGGCAAGCCTCAAGGCCGGGGTCCTGGAAAAGGCAGGTCTGTCCAGCACAGGATGGTCCCAGCAGTCTCCCTAGGGTGGGTGGGGCTGAGGGGGCACATCTCCTTTGGGTGAGAGGCACCCCGACAGGGGCCACTCCTGACCCTTGGCTCATACAGACTTGTGGGAGCACTGTTGCTCCTTCGTTCACCTCACTTGTTCAGTGTTTTCTGAGAGCCAGCTTTGGACAGGCTCGGTTCTGGGTGCTCAGGGAGGTGGGGTGTGAGGCACACAGCCTGGGCCAGGGGCTTGGGTTTGGCATCCTGATGCTGTGAGGCCCCGAGACATGGGAAAGGAGGCACGAGGGGGTGGCCTGGCTTCTGACCAGGACTGGTGTGGGCAGGTGGGGAGGGTGCTGGGCTCAGAGGGTGCCCAGGAGACTGGACCCAGAGTCCCTTGTGCTGTGGAAAAGGGTGGGGCTAGTGGTGACAGAGCGGAACCTCGTCTCTGTGTCCAATTACGGGCCAGCCTTGTGAGGCTCTCGCGTGTGCGTGCATGTGTGTGGCGCAGGCAGGGGTGGGGACCCAGTGTACGGTGAGGCTGACCTCTGCTCCCTTGGACAGGCAGAGAGGACCCAGGGGTGAGTTTCTTCTCTCCATGGGCCACGAATACCCACAGGAATGGCTTCTGATAAGGAACAAAGAGGTTTCCGTGACCAGACCGGTTCAAAAGCATTCCTCCAATCCAGCGACCGCACGTCTGGATGTATATCCAAAAGATTTGAAAGCAAGGTCTGGAAGAGAGATTTGCACCCCCATGTTCATAGCTGCCTTGTTCACAGTAGCGAAAAGGTGGAAGCCATTCAAGTGTCTATCATGAGATGAATGTATAAACAAGACGTAGTCCGTCCACGTAAGGGGATATTATTCAGCCTTAAAAAGGAAGGGAATCCTGTCACACGCTGCAACATGGATGAGCCCTCAGGGTATGATGCTAAGTGAAATAGGCCAGTCACTGAAGGGCAAACGCTGTGTGATTTTACTTAGTCGAGGCATCTCAAGTCGTCAAATGCATAGAACTGGTTGCCAGGGCCCAGGAGGAGGAGGCCGGGGGGAGGAGGTGTTTAGTGGGAACAGAGTTTCAGTTTTGAAGATGAAAACCTCCTGGAGAGCTGCTGTCCGACAGCCACAGTGCGCGCGCATTCACTCTACTGAGCCAGGCACTTGCAAGTGGTTACGATGGTAAATTTTGTGTTGTGCTTTTCCCCACCATTAAAAAAAAATGGGGGGGGGGCACCTGGGTGGCTCAGTCAGTTGAGCAGGACAGACTTCGGCTCAGGTCACGATTGTTGAGTTTGAGCCCCGCATCTGGCTCGACACTGTCCGCTCAGAGCCCGCTTTGGATCCTCTGTCCCCCTTTCTCTCTGCCCCTCCCTCGCTTGTGTGAGCTCTCTCTCTCTCTCAAAGATAAACCTTAAACATTTTTTTTTTTTTTTTTCGAAGAAGAAAGACCTTCCTCCCAACTCCGCCCACCCCAGTGGACCACGGTAGCTCCGTTTTGCGCTCTGGCCTCCTCACCACCTGAGCCACGTGCTTGGTCTCCAAAACCAGGGAGAGTGCCCTGGCCACCATCTGAGGAGAGCTAGCGCCTTGGGAGGCATCCTTCCTGGCCTCTGAAGTGTCCCCATAGCTCCTCTGTCCCCTGCATCATCTTGCTGTGCTAGGGAAATTCTTGGCTAAAGGTCAGGGGAGACTAACCCCTGGGCAGGTCCTTAATTAATTAATTGGTTCTTTTTACCAGGCTGTAGGTGAAAGGTTTATTATTCCAAGATTAGTCTTCCAGTGAATTCCCCATCCCCGTTATCAATTGGAATTTTTGACATAACTAGATTCGCCTGCAGTTGTAAGAAATAATACAGAGAATCCTTGGATGCTGCCCAATTTCCCCCAGGTGGCACAAAGTCACAGATTCTCAGATACCTATTCGGCGTTCCCCTGTTTTGCATGAACTCCTTCGTGTGGGCATGTAAGTTCCATACCATCTTGTCCCATGCATGGGTTCATGTAAACACCACGACAGTTAAGATACCGAACAGCTCCAACGCCGGAGATTGGAACAGATCCCTTTATAACCACCTTACCTCCCTCCCACACCCCTGCTCAGTCCCTAACCCCTCTCCTGCATTTCTAAAATTTTGTCATCTCAAATTGTTAGGGAAGAATCTAAGACGGCCGACAGGACTGACAGGGGAATTTCTGTCCCTGCCCAAAGACTCCCTTTCCTGGTTCTTCTTCCTGCCAAATTACTACTAATGCTGAATGCAGAAATAACAGACTATAAATTGTCCCCCATGCTTACGCTCAGGACTCAGACCTCTGGAGAGTGATCTCCTCTGAGCCCGCTGGTGTGAAATAAACCTCCTGCCTTCCAAGATCTCCGGGTGCTGTTTGGTTCTTCTGCCAGGTGATCCAGACCAGGTTCCGTGACAAAATAAGTTACATAAACGGAATCAGATAGTCTTTTGGGGTTGGCTTCCCCCCCCACCCCTCAGGACAGTTCCCTAGAGACTCATCCAAGCATATCAATCATTGACTCCTTTGTGTCGCTGAGTGTATTCTGTAGGATGGGTTGACCACAGTGTTTAGATGTGTGAACATCTAAGGACAGACATCTGGGCTGACTCCAGTTTGAGCTATTATACGTAAAGCTGCTATGAATATTCATTCAGGTTTTGGGGGGACATACGTTTTCATTTCTCTGTAATAAATCCCCAGGACCGTGACCATAAGCCCTTCCTGGGATGACATTAGGTAATCATCATTTGTGATCAGCTCTTGTTTCTTTTTTTTTTTTTTAATTTTTTTTTTAACGTTTTTATTTATTTTTGAGACAGAGAGAGACAGAGCATGAAGGGGGGAGGGGCACAGAGAGAAGGAGACACAGAATCGGAAACAGGCCCCAGGCTCCGAGCCATCAGCCCAGAGCCCAACGCGGGGCTTGAACTCACGGACCGCGAGATCGTGACCCGAGCTGAAGTCGGACGCTTAACCGACTGCACCACCCAGGCGCCCCTCTTTTTTTTTTTTTTTTTTTTTTAACGTTTATTTATTATTGAGAGAAAGAGAGAGAGCATGAGCAGGGGAGGGGCAGAGAGAGAGGGAGACACAGAATCCGAAACAGGCTCCAGGCTCTGAGCTGTCAGCGCAGAGCCTGACGCGGGGCTCGAACTCACAGACCATGAGATCATGACCTGAGACGAAGTCGGACGCTCAGCCGACTGAGTCACCCAGGCGCCTCAGCTTTCGTTTCTTGTGAACTTTGTCACGTGCCTGAGCGGGACTGGAGACGAAACATACACATGTCACGGGCAGTAAACAAAGTATGTTTGTCCACATTTGAAGCCTGCAGCTCTGACCCGGCTGTGCGGGGCCACCAGGAAGGCCACGCAGGAAGGCACCTTTGGGCCTGAATCACCTGTGATGACATCTGGTTATAGTCCTTCCTCTGTGGCCCAGGATGACAAATCAGCAGGCAGCAAGCTCTTTCTGGTCTTTCTGGGTGTGGAGCAGGACATAATGCCTCTTGGGGCGCCTGGGCGGCTCAGTCGGTTAAACGTCTGACTCCTGACTTCAGCTCAGGTCGTGATCTCGTGGTTTGTGAGATCGAGCCCCGTGTCGGGCTCTGTGCTGTCAGCACACAGCCTGCTTGGCATTCTCTCTCCTTCTCTCTTTCTGCCCCTCCCACACTAGTGCCCTCCCCCCCACCCCCCAAAAAAACCTAAATAAATAAACATAAAAAAAAAAAGAGAGAGATAACACCTCTTGGGTAATTGTTAGCTCAGGCGGGGAGTTGCCTCGCTTTGTGCAGCCGGCAGTCTGGTTGTCCTGGTGTGTCTGCTCCCTGGGAAGGAAGGGCCTGCCCTGCAGGGCCCCATCTGGAGCACTGGCACCCTCCACCGTTGTCCTCATCTACCACCGGTGGCTGTTCAGGGTGTTTCCCGGCCCCCAGCACAGGGCGCGGGTAGGCACCCAGGGTGATGCTGAGCCTGCCTACCCTGTAGCAGCTGCCGCTGCCCCACGGAGGAATGGCTCCTTCCTGCCTCCTGCCCTCCTGATCTCACCACGACACCACCCCTAGGAGATGTAGTGACGGCCCTGCCACTCAGGGGGAGCATGGCAGGAGCTGGGAATGACTGTTGATCACCAAAACACAACACCCCTCAGCATGATGGGGAACACTTTGGGGGAAACCGAGGCATCTCTTTCTAGGGGCAGTGTCTCCCATTTGAACCTCCCACCAGCCCTGTCGAAACAGTAGGAGTGTCCCCATTCAGGCGGGGATGCTGGAAGCGAACACAAGTTGTATTCTGCCCTCATTTCATGGGCAGACCTCCTGGGATCAGGGGGTACTAAGCCTCCTGAAGCCACCTGGGAGTCTGGCAGGCAGGAGGGAGGGCACCGGGTGAGGGCAGAGATGTTAGCCCCTCCCAGCCACAGTGGCACTGCACCTCTGATGACGTGTCTCCCTCTCTGGCCAGGCCTGCCTGTGCAGTTCTGGGGCTAGGAGAGGAGGCTGGCCCGCCTGCCTCTCCTCCTGGCCTGAGCAGGGGGCCATCAAGAAAGTCACGGGGACCAAGCTGCTCATGGAGCAATTAGCTGCATCGTGGCCTGGGGAGCTGATGGACAAGGAAGGAGCACTCAGCTGAGAGCAGCGGCCATGGCCAGGGTCACGGGCTCAATGAGAGAGTTCTTAGGGGGTCACGTGAAAAGCACTGGCAGCAGGGAAGGGAGAAGCCCCTTGCCTTTCTGTGGTTTGGGTGTCTCTGGTCCCTGTTCCAGGTTAAAGAGACTTAGGCTCTGCCCTTCCCCAGGAGCAGATGGGCACTGACTGGAGAATGGCCCCCGCAGGGGCCACTTTGGGCCCTGGGGGCCTTTGGAAGGAACCAGAGACAGCACAGACCTTGGGGGCATCCCCGGGACCGTGGAGGGGAAAAGTTTGCCGAGATATGTTCTGGGGCTCAGCGAAACTGAGGGCATCTAAGGCTGAGCTAAGTGCATGCTGGGGTACACTTGGGAACCCCAGGGATTACACCATACCAAGTCACTTGCCCTCACGCTGGGAACTGTGACCCGCACAAGGTCAGCATCAGCTTGGTGTCAGGGGTCAGAGAGAGGTTGCAAAGCCCAAAGGAAGGCCCCAGAAGACAACTGTTAATAGAGGGAGCCCATTATACCAGCCTTGGAAACTGAGGCTCAGGAGGTGAAGCCCTCAGATGCTCATGGGGCCATTGCAGCTGTCCTCGCCACACTGGCTCAAGGTCTCAGTGAGGGTCCTGGAGGCAAAAACCAGAAGCTGGGCAGCTACCAGTTGTTTAAAGGAGACCATTCTATTCAGCAAATCTCTTGAGCACTGACCACATGAAGTCATCCTGGAGACCTAGAGGAGTCAAATCAGACCCAATCAGCGAGGGGCTTCCTGTCCAGAGGTGGCGGGGCCGGGGGTGGTATGTAAACTGAGCTATATTCCTGGACGCTGTCCCAGGGGAAGAACTGAGGTTCCCCTGGCCAGCGTCAGACCACCCTGGAGAGGAGCGGGAAGTAATGCTGGGGGATCCGGGCAGGAGAGAAGCCTGGATACAATCCCCACCGACAGACTGGAGGATTGGTGCCCGGCTGGGCTTCAGGAAGGCGGAGGAGGGCGTGAAGAGGAGGGGCGGCTGGGCCGAGGTCGGCCTCCAGGGTGCTGCTGGAGGGGGTGGGGGAAGCACAGGCAGAGGCAGGTGGAGGAGTTACTGGCACAGGAAAGCTGGTGATCACGGTGGAGGAGGGACTCTGGGACCTGGTGTGGCTTTCTGCACTTTGGCCCGAGGGATCCGCCCTCTCCTCAGTGCCCGCCCTCCTTGCTGGCTCCCTCCGGGCAAAGCCCCTCGAAACAGCCCCTCCCCAAATCCCTCTTCTGCAGTGGCCATTTTTCCACCAGCCTCGCCCAGCTCCCTTTCCTCCTCCTGCCGGACAGCTTCTTCACACGGGATGATAGCAAAAAGGTGTTCGACTGATGCAGAATAAACCGCGTTACACACCCCCAGGTTGGCAAAGACCAAAGGGTCCAACTGCAGCGAGTCGGGGCCTGGGCTGGGTCTCCAACGCTTAGCATGGGTGTCTTTCAGTACCTAACCTCGCCCGAGCCTTAATTTCCTCCTCTGCGAAACGGAAAAATATCATTAGTACTGATGTCATAGGGCTGTGAGCACAGGGCCGTGGGACAGAGGCAATCCTGGAGTGGGGGAGGAGGGAGGCGAAACCCTAATCGTTGAAAAGAGGCAGGTCAGGTCTTGAACGTTATCAAAGCTGAGCGTTTGAAAGCCAACGGGCCAAATGTTAGGCAAAGTGGCTTATTCCTAGAAAACAAGTATTAAAAAATTCCTAATTAAGGTCTGTGTAGGCAAGGCCTCCTTCTGGGCCATTCTACCTACCTGGGTGGGAGGAATATCTAGGCACGGCCCTTCTATGGGGGAACTTGGGTCACATGTTTGTGGGGGTGGGATGGGGTACAGATAAGGGGACCGACCATCCACCAGCAGGGCAGGAAACATCACCACATCCCCCTCCCATATGGTTCCCCGGGGTCTCAGCCTGCCCAAGGGTGGGGGTGCAGGAGTGGGCTGGCCGAGTGGGCCGAGGTCAGGCCTCTCCTCTGCCCTGTGGTGGCAGCGGTGGCAAGGGCAGGGTGGGCGGGCAGGTGGCTGTTCCTTGAGCCATGGCTCAAGGTCATTCTTCTTAGGGGGATGCAGGAAAGACACGTCCATGGCTGACAGGTGATTTGGTCGTGGATATACAATGGGAGGGAAAGCAGGCTCACTCCTCTAACTGCATGCAGTAATGTAACTCTGAGTTTTGTATCCTAAGAAGCAGGACAGTCTTATTCTAAGAGCACCTTGGTTAGATGGCAAAATCTACTAAGGTGAAATATATGAGAGCAGGCATGTACCTCCGTTTCTGTTGCCTCTTCAACATTTAGCTAAAGGCTTTCCAGAACCGAGCAGTGAACGATCTGTGAACATTACACAACGCCATTCACAAAACCGTTTGAGGCAAACAACTTTAAGTAAAATAAATGATTTAAATGGACTTCCCCCCTAAAATTGCTTTCTATATATTAAAAAAAAAAAAATCCCCAAACCATAAAAACTCAAAAAAAGGTTCAAAGAGATTTGCAGTAGGTTTTAAATTTGTAACCTCAGTTATGTGCAAATTCAAAGTCATCATTCCAAGTGCTTAAAGTACCCTCCCCCCCATCTCCAGAATCTTCTTTATTGCCGTGAAAGGGGTCTTTCTCCTCCTTCCATTCACCAGGGCTTACATCTTTCACCTACTTCAAACCCCCCTCTCAACTCTAATTGACCCTGAAATCTGTGATTTGACCCGTGCACTGGGCCTGTGTGGTCAGTGCCCAGCCCGGGCCCAAGGTCAGCCCTCCTGAGGAGCCACCACGCAGGGCCAGCAGCCTTCCCATCAGCATTTCTGTCTCTCCCCCCGGCCTGACTGATGGCACGGCGGCTTCTGGGCTGGCTCGCTGCCCAGGGCCTAGCTTCTCAACCTGGACACCTTGACCTTGGCTCAGACATGGAGCCAACACCGTCCCTAGTGGCTCCACTGAGGCAACTGAGACCTGTCGCGACCCAGACTGCCACCTGAGTCCTTAGTAGAAGCCTTGGGTGGCATTTGAACTCACTGGGAGTATCAGGCCACCTGTTGGCAGGAATTTTATCTTAGTGACGGGAATGATGGACTGTTTAACATCCCTGTTGCTGAATGTACAAAAAGCCTTTTAAACCAGTTGTAGATCCATTCTTGCTAAGGAAAAGTATTTTTTGGGGGGGGGGGTGTGGTCTGTTTTTGTTTTTATTCTTATCCAAGTTATATGTGAATACAGTTTTAAACTATCAAATAGATCTGTAAGGTTTGTTACAACAAAACAAAAAACAGCAGTTGTCGGTCTCTCTCCCTCCATTTTTCCATCTCAGAGGCAGCCACCTTCCCCTCTCTTGGTTTTCTGTGTTGACATTTACCACTGTTTCTAAATGACTTCTTCATTTTTTAATTTTAAGCTCCGTGGACATATTCTATTGATATTCTGTTCTTGGTATCTATGGTTGTATAACAACCATCCCCAAACAGCCTTAAACGACATTTATTGGTCACAGATCTGCCATCTGGGCAGGGCTTGGAGGGGACAGTTTGTGTCTGATCTCTGGGGCCTCAGCTGGGGTGGCGGGAAGGGACATGGGGGATCCACTTCCAACGTGGCTCCATCACGTGGCTGATAAACGGGCTCCTTTCCCTGAGGGCTTCTCCACAGAATTGTTCGAACTTCCTCACAACATGGCGGCCGGATTCCCAGAGAATGGGAGTGGAAGCTGCCAGTTTCCTAAGGCCTGGGCCTCGAAACTAGCACAGGGTCACTTCTGCCACATTTCTGCCTATTAGCAGCCACTGAGCCTGTCCAGATTTAAGGGGGAGGCACACAGACGCCATTTGTATTTATTTGTTTATTTAGCAGCGTCACTGAGGTATAAATTGACAATAGGAATTGTATACACTTAAGATGTACAACTTGGTGTTTTGATAATATGTATACATTGTGAAATGACCACCACAATCAAGCTAATTAACATATCTATCACCTCATAGTGATCATTTTCTCTCTGTGGTGAGGACACTGAAGATCTACCCTCTTAGCAGCTTTCGAGCACACGACACAGTATCGTTAACTGTATCACCATGCTGTACGCGAGGTCCCCGGAACTTGCGTGTCTTACAACTGAGACTTCGTACCCTTCGACCGACACCGCCCCATTCTTCCTCCCTGCCCCGGCTGGCCCTGAAAACCAGCATTCGGCTCTGCTTTTACGAATTTGATGATTTTAGACTCCACACATAAGTGAGAACATGTATTTGTTTCGTGCCTGGCACCCTTCACTTAGCGTGATGTCACCCAGATTTACCCATGTTGTCACAGCTGGCAGGATGTCCTCCCTCGTGGCTGAGTAATATTCCATTGTGTGTATGCGACACATCTTTATCCATTCCTGTGCTGGCGGACACTTGGGGTGCTTCCTGTCTCGGCTGCTGCGAGGATTGCTTCTTTGCATCACTTGCGTGGCCCCAACACGCTGCACGACTCTGCCTCATGCTTTCAACCCCCGGCAGCAGCGTTTGAGGCTCTCTTGTCCCCAGAGGGAATCCAACCTCTGGCCTTTGCTGTCCCCACCCCTCCTCTGCCCCCACTCCCCCAGGGCGCTCCTCCCCACCTCCTCCGTGGGGAGCCCAATGTTGCCCGTGACTCCGGGACCCGCTGGTGCCAGCTCTGTCGGGACATTTGGGCTTTGCTCCCTCTCTCAGGCCTTCACCTTGCCTGGATTATCACGGTCCCCCCAACCTGGCCTCCAGCTTCCCACCTCGGGGCCCGTCACTGTTCTGTGCTTGCAGCAGCTGCAGGGGGCATCTGGTGCTGTGTCTCCCCAGTGGTGTGGCCTCTTCCTGGGACCTGCTCCCCAGCTTCTTACCCATCCCTCCCAACTGCCAGAGACCCCAGGAGCTACCATTCTGCCCCGTGACGGCTCTCTGATGGGCCAGGGGTGGGCAGCTGCCCCATTCTTTCCTGGGGTCTCTCTAACTTGGGAGAGGGTGTCAGTTTCTCTCCAAGAGGGTGGGCTGCAAGATACAGAGCTCATGCTTCCAGAAGGTCGTGGTGGAGGAAGTGATTTACACCAGGAGGAAGGGAAGAGGAAATGGAGAAGGGAGACAGAGCCACTCAAGGTGACCTGGAGGCGTGGTGCGTCCCTAGCTCCCCCACGGTGGGCTTTCCCGCCCTCCTCTGCTAGTTCACATCCAATCTTCCTACCAGTTCCCTCCTCCCAGAGCCACTTTGCACTGGGTTTCTTTTCTTTGTAATCAAAAGACAGGAGTTTTCCTGAAGGCTCAAGGGCCCCTCTCTCTGGCCCCTTCTCCCCATCTTTCCCGACCCTGGATTTTCAGTCCTGAGCCCTTCCAGGCTTCTGGTCCGGGCTGTGTGCTGAGGATGCCCGGCCAGAGGACCACTGTCCTGCACTTCAGGGCCCAGCCCGGCATTCCCACATCTACCTGCGGCCGCTACCCCTACTGCTGCGCGCCGCCCCCCCCCCCCCTGCCGCCCTCCAGCCCTCCAGCCCCGGCCCAGCCTCTGTACTGCCCCCACCTCCCCCCCACCCCGTGTCCCAGGTCTGTTCTCAGCAGAGACACTAGCTGGCTTGCACCCTGCATCTGCTCCCTGCCGTGAGGAAAGTCCTCACTGTCCCGGCTCGCTGGCTCTCCTGCGCTCCAGCCTCCCACGCCCTCCACCATCCAGACGGCACTGGACCTCAGGGCCCACACCTGCAAATAGCCAGCAGTCTGCTCCCTGAGGCTCTGCCCACACTCGACCTCCCTCTCCTGCTTTACCTTCATGCCATCACCACCACCTGCCGCACTAGTGACACAAGTCCCCTCTGGACAGCAGCCCCGAGAACATACGGCTGACTGAAGGCACAGAGGCCACACTGTGGCACAGCTCTGGTTGGAAACCTCCAGTGGCTCTTCACGGCCCTTGGAGGGCAGGCTCCGGCCAGCTCAGAAGGTCCATGCAGTCTCCTTTTCCAGCATCTTCTTGCACATCCTCCCAGTGCTGACCCTAATGACCTTGACCTTCACGGCTCGTGGTTAAGTCCAATACCGTCAAGCCTCAGTTTCTTCACCCATGTGGGGCCCATGTGTCACCTGGCTACTGTCCCTTCATGGCTGGGAATACGCTCTCCAGCCTCGGAGCTCTGCTACAGCCTCGTCCTGTAGTGACATTATTTGCATGACGCCTCCCCCCGCACGGTGATCCAAGGCGGCCCTGTGAGAAAGACAGGGCCTCGCGTGGGGTCTGGGGCTCCTGCCTGTACTAGCGTGCACTGGTTCTGCAGCAGCCGAAGGGATGAGCGAGTCTTCCTTTTTGACGAGGTTTTGTGCTGGTCATCCTTTTGTCAAGAGCTCCATCACGTGGGGACACAGGAGGGGCGGCCCCCTCCGTGGGCTTCCCCCAGAGCCCCGTGTGCCGGGGGAGGGGATGAAGACGAACTCCGGTGACTTGGGGAGGGTGCTGGGCCGCCTCCTTTGGGCCCACAGGCAGTGGGGGTGTAGTGGCGGGCAGGTACCTGAGCCCTGGTCCTGGCTGGGCAGTCTCGCTGTGTCACTCTGGCCAGAGACCTGCTTCCTTGCTGGGTAGAGTTTCCACTTCTGTCAAATGGGGTGGGGGTGGGCTGGGGCCGCAGTGGCCCCCATGGCTCCAGAGTGCATCATGGCGACTCCCAAGCGAGTGCCGGGAGCCAAGATCTTCTTTGCTGACCAAGCTGGCTATGCCTCTCCAGGGCTCGGGGGGCACTGGAGCAGCGGGAGGGGGGTCCGGTCTGAGTCCACGCTGCTCGAGAGGGAGCCCGGCTGCTCTGACACACCGCTGCCCTGAGGGGTGCCACTCCATGGGGGATCTGCCCTGCCCCCAGCTCCCAGGCTCCGTGGGAGGCCTTCGGGGACAGCACCGGGGCTCTGTCGGGCTGCCTGGGACAGCAAACGCCCAGAAATCTCCTCTTCCGAATGCCAAACCACCAGACCCTCGCCTATCTTCCTTTCCAGATACTTGGCTGCAGGAGAAGGTTCTGGGGACAGGAACGGAGAGGGGGTGGCAAGATGGGCACTTGGAAGGCTGGCTAGGGTGCTGGATGAGGACGGGCCATGGCCTGCCAGTGGACAAAAGCAGTGACTCCATCAGCCCTCCAGTTCCTGCGAGGCCCTCCTCCCAGGTATCGTACTGAGTTTTTCTCTGAAGGAAATTCACTGCCACCAGATCAAATGGGCTTAATACTGACACCAGAGGAAACAGCACGGTGGAGCCGGGGCCAGGGGCACCGTTCACCCTCGCTCCTGGCAGCTCCTGGGGAAGCTGATCTGTGGTTTCCCAGTTAGGTGGGGAAGGAGTGCAGGCCGTGGTCAGGCCAGCTGGGGAGACAGCACCGCCCAACGGCCCTCCATCTCTGTCCCTGGGTCCCCGAGGACGGTGCCACTGGTGGGCGCTCAGGACGATGCCAGGCAGGTGACTAGGCCAGACTAGGGCCACCAGGCACCCATTTTCCCATCCCTGGTGGGGAAGGCCAGTTTGAGGGCTCTCCTTCCCTCTGGCAGGCCAGGACCCCTCGGGGTGCTGCCGGGGTTTGGGACGGGCGCTGGAGGTGCCGAGGGGCCAGCTTGAACCAAGGGGGTGTGGACAGGGCCACTCAGAGCTCTGGCCTAGGACCTGAAGCGGGGGGGGGGGTGTTATAGGACCCATGCCTCCCCCATCCTGAGGTCAGCAGGCAGAGAGGAAGTGGTGGGGGCAGGGACGGACACAGCCACTTGAGGCAGGGTGATGGCTGAGCTTGCTGTCTTGCATACTAATTACATTTCTAATCAGCCGGAATGAGGCCCTGGCAACAGTGTGACATGTGGCCAGCTCTGTGAATCATCCTGGAACTGACAGAAAGGTTCCGGAGGGTGGCGATCTCAGCTCAGCTGTGAGGGGTGGAGCCCGAGCCAGGTCCCCAGTCCTGGGTCCAAGGGGCACCCTGCGGCCCTGGCCTCCCAGGGGTGCCCCACACACCGGACCGCAATTCGCACCTGATTTTATTCCATGACACTGATTTGCTGAAAACCCCCGGTTTCCTGGGCAGGGGAAGGCAGTGGGTGGGCAGGCAGAAGAGGGGCTGGCCTCCCAGGAGGACCGGGTCCTGTTCTGCTCTGGTTAAGCACCAGCCGGGCCTCAGCCTTCCGTCCGGCCCCACCCTCTCCTCTCCGGTTTGTTTAAAAACTGAGCTGCAAAAATAAAACAAAATGAAGAAATAAAAACAAAAACCCTGAGTCGTTAAAAACCAAATTAAAAATCCCCTTTGGTGTCAAAAGGTCCTATTCCTAAAAGCCAGCGGGTGGGGCAGTGGTGTGGGTGGGGTGCGGCTGGGCTGGAGGCCGTGGTCACCGTCACGCTTCCTCCTCGTCCAGCGGGCCCGGGAGGCCCTCGGGGCCCGGCCGCTTCAGGATGGCACTGTACTTGAGGGCCGAGGTCTCCGCCCGCAGCACCACCTCCACCAGGCTGAAGATGGTGACGACCTGCAGCAGAGCAGAGCCAGCGTGGTGACCCGAACGGGTCGTGAGGGGCCGGTCCCGCGGGACGGGAGGGACAAGGGCCTGCCACTGTCCATCTAGCTGGGCCCCAGGCCCACTCGCCCTGCCCCTCTAGGCCTCTGTCTGCCCATCTGTAAGCCGAGCCTGCTCGGGGACTGAGGCCGGGGGGCCTTGGTGGGAAGTGAGGGAAGCACACACGGCTGTGTCTGTCGTCTGGCGCACAAGTGAGCGCTCAGTGTCTGCAAAAACAGCCGGGGTCTGGGGCTGGCCTTCAGAGCGTGCTGTGGGGAAGACCTTACGTGCAATTTCTGGGGTAGGGCGTCCACAGTTTTCATCGGACTCTCAAAAGGAGCCCCACAATGAAAACCCTGCTTTACGGGGACAGGCAGAACCCCGTCCTCTCCCCACAGTGGGTCCCCAAGGCAGGGAAGGCAGTGCCGGAAAGCCGTGGCCCGAAGGAGGTAATGCGGGCGAGCCGTGTGGGTCTCGCAGGTAGAAGCTGAAAGCCCACCGGGAGCTTGAGTGCTTGGGGGTGGGGGTGGGGGTGCAGGAGGGGCAGCAGGGCAGGCAGGGCAGGGGTGCCGCAGGAGGAAGGCTCCTCGAGAGCTGAGGGGCGGGCGGGCCCACAGTGGCATTCTGGAAAAGCTGCCCCACCCCCTGGTTCTGACCTGCTGTACCGGCTCCTGCTCTAGGTCCTCAGGCTCCCAGACAAGCGTGAGCTCCGGCTTCTTGCCCACCCTTTGGAAGTGGTGGGACCGCAGGGGCAGCGCCTGGGGGTACACACGCCTGTGTTGTGGGGTGCAAGCTCTGCGTGCCGCCTCCTCACCTTTGACCCCGAAAGGCTGCCCACTGCTTGGGAGGCAGCTTCTGACCGGCCTTGAAGGAGCTCCCCGCCCCACTCCCAGCAGACGGCTGCTTGACCTCTGACTACGGACCACCCCCACCTTTGGCTCTTACCTCCGGCCAGCTTTAGGGAGGCCCTGCCCGGCCATCTTCCATTAAGGCAGGACCTGAGGGTGACCGAGTGCTGAGTGGCAGGGGCTGGGTCTATCCTGGCTCAGCAGGGGCTGTCTACTTGAGGCCCAAGGTGCACCGGGGAACCCAAGGCTGAGGGGTGCCGCCCCCTGCGGGTGCTGGGTCTGTTAACACAGGCTGAGGGCTGGCTTGTCTGCAGACCCAAATCTGTCTGATGACCTAGACCTGAACTTTTGTCCTGCTCAATGAACTTCAGGGCAAGAGCCCTGATTGATTCCAGCTGGACTCCATTCTGTCTCTTCCGCTTTGCTCCACTGTATTAATTCCATGCTTATCTACTCCATGTGCGGGGCTCTGCACTCCCCCAAGTGTTCTGGATGTCAAGAAAGTCGAAGCCAGGGTCAAGGGCCAGGTGGTGACCTGCCAACCACAAGGTCAGCTGAAACAGGCCCCTCAGATGGCGTTGGCACAGGCACCAAGTGCCCCTGGAAAGAACCTTGAATAAATAATCACACAGGGCAGGACCCAAGGCAAGGGCTGGTCTCTTCCTTCTCTTCAGGGGACACAGTTTCCAGAGTGGCCCTGGATCATTCTCTCATCTTTCCTTCCTTCACATTCCTATAAAAAATTCCGCCCCCCAAAGCCTGCACACTCCGCCACCCTGCACTGGTTAGGGTGGGGCCCATTCTCTGGTTGCCTGGGTCCTTCGGGAAGGGGCCCAAGCCTGACTCTTGGCCTGGATCCCTCATCCTAGGCAGGTGCAGCTGGGTGTCCCGGCGTGGCTCGACAAGTGGGCTTGGTGCCAGGTGGCAGAGGGTAGCAAGGTCGGGGGGGTATATACACTCGGCTGCCACACGCCACTGTCACTGCCTTAGCTTGTATTCTCCAGTGCACATGAGGACATCAGGGACCTTGCGCTGTGCTCCCATCCTCCGCGCTCGTGTGTCCCTGGGCCAGGAACCCCCAGATACCAGAGAGATATGGAGGAGACCCCAGCAGAGGGTTGGGGGACATGCAAGTGAAAGCACAGTGTGCAGTCGATGCAGCTCGGTGGGTCTGTGAGAGGAGGGAGGGCTTTCAACAGACGCCATGAGGTCCCCGGCTCCCACGTCATAGTGGGTGCGCTTCAGCACTGTGCCTGCCCGTAAGGTCCCCAACCCTGGCCTGGGTGGCCGTGGGCACTCACATTACAGTAGACACGCTTCTGCACCCCGTAGCGCAGCACCAGCACGTCGAAGGCTTGGTTCAGGACGCCTAGCACCATGGCTTCTGACTCCAGGGGGCCACTTTCCTGCAGGACGGAGCTCTAGCCAAGGCTTGGCCACAGGACATGCCATCACCCCCAGGGCCCACCCCAGCTGCCGAAGGCCCATGAGCTCCTTAAGGGTGCCTCGTGAACAGGTGCCCAGGAGGGGGAGTGGGGTAGGTGAGGGGGAGGGGCTGCCAGGCCGGTGGCCTCACCTTCACGAGGATGGCAAAGAAGAGGCCGGTGCTGAGCTCCTGTACGCGCTTGGACGCCATGCGGCGGTCATTGCAGTGGTCGGCCTGCTTTTGCAGGGCGTCGGGTTCCAGGTCCGGCAGCTCCCTGTAGCCTGGGAAGAGGGTGGGTGCGGGGCAGCTGGCAGGGTGCTGTGCGTGTGCCGGCCATGGCTGGGTGACGGGAGGCATGGTGCTCCCTGCCTAGGCAAGGTGGGGCCTGGGAAACCCATGCAGGGCAGAGGCCTTCCTGCTGCTCAGCTCCGGAGGCTCTGGCAAGGTGAGCAGCCATGGTTGGGGTCCTCGAGCCCCGGCTTTTGTATAGGATTTTAGTGAGCCCCACTGCAGCCACCCCCAGCATGCTCACAGAGGGTGTTTCTGGGCCCAGGCTCCCCGGCTTCTCAGGCCGTCTGCCCCCCGGAGTCTCTACATAGAGCCATGGGACCCGCTCTGGGGCTGGGCAGCCCTCAGGTGGGCACGAGCCTGCATTACCCCAGTGCTGTCTTACCAAGAGTGGCGGCCAGGAGGCGGTGCACCAGGACGTCGGCAAAGCGGCGGATGGGGGAGGTGAAGTGGGTGTAGAGTGGTACGTTGAGGGCGTAGTGCCGGAACTGTGCCTGGTCCCGCAGCGTCCCCGAGCAGAAGTACAGTGCCATCTGGGGGGATGGGAGGTGAGTCTTAGAACCTGGCCAGGCCGGGTCAGGGCGGGGTTTTCTCTGCCAGGCTGTGATGCTCAGAGTCTCACGATGGGCTGTTTTGGGGGTGGACTGAACTGCCAGGCTGTAGGTGGCCGACCACAGGCCCGAGGAGGCCAGGAGCCACCTTCTGTAAGGGGACCAGTGTGGCTGCCACGAGGCTGTGCAGAGCCACGAGATGCCCATGCCCCTCTCCTGCTGAAGACAAACGTGGGCCTTGCCCTGCACTGCCCTGTCCCTTCGTGATGGCAGCACGCAGAACAGGACAAAGAGCACCGTAAGGGGCCCACCCACCTCTGTGGGGTCCATGGGTGCTGGGAAACCTCAGGATGGTTGGAAACCTCCTCCCTCTGAGCCCTGTGGGACCGGCCACCCAAGCCCTCAGGGAGGGCCGCCCACCTACTGAATTGTGAGGGCAGCTGGGGAGGAGCTCATCCTCCCCCTCAGCCGGCCGCTGCCGAGTTTTCGGGGATGTTACCGCCGGCAACAAGGAGGGAGCTGTTTCTGGTCTGCCCCTCCACGGGACGGGGATGGGGCAGCTACTGTGCAACAGGGAGAAGAGGGGAGGCCTGTGGCCATGCTGGACAAGGGGCCGCAGACGTCCCATGGAGGCAGCAGCAGCCGCCGAGGAGGCTACGGGGCTCTGCAAGGACACGAAGTCCACCTCCCCCCCCACCACGTGGCTGGAACGGGAAGTAGCAGAGGAGGCCCAGGACTCCTACTACCCGCCTAGAATGAAATGGACTGGGGGTGCCTGGCTCTTCCTCTGTGGCCCAGGCCTAGTCTTCGTTGTGACCAACCTCATGCCCTCTGGCCCCGATGCCTGTCCTGCTAGAGGCGATGCTTGCACCCTGGCACCTCTGTACCCCCCATACTCAACCCTGCACCAGCCAAGGGAGGGAGAGGTTTGCCAGCCACCGGCCTCAGCCCTTCTTGTCCCTGACAAGCTGCCCTGAGCCAAGACTCAAGAGGTCTGAGTTCAAAAGGCCCTTCTGCAGGGGAGGAAACGATGACTGGGGTGCTTGAAGAGAGGCCAAGTTTTTCTAGGGGCCCAGCAAATAGCTCCAGGCCCATAGTGGTTCTGCCATCCGGGAGCCTTGGCCACCGTCCCCGCAGCTGTTTGCCCAGTGGTCCCCAAGCTTCCGGGGCTGGGAATCAAGGACGCCGCTGCTGCCTGGGAGCAAGAGAACAGGTTCCTCATCTAGGGCCAAAGTCACACCCTTGTGTGCTCACTCACTTGCTCCCTGTTTGCACACACCCGCCTGTGCACTTGGCCAAATGGACAGCCGGCTCCAGTTACCCTGTGTACGTCGGCCCTGGAATCCAGGGCACAGCTGGGGATGGCCTGCTCAGCTCCCTGAGACCTCTTCCCCTCCAGCTCCTGCCGGGACCTGGGTTATGTCCGGGGCAAGTCCCCGGGAGAGGTGGGAGCAGCCTCCACTCCAAGCCATGTCTGGGCCTTGTTCTCGGGGGTGGCCCAGATGATCAGGGGTGAGGAGGACAGAGGCCCTGGTCCCCTTTCTGGCTGGAGAAGGTGTCTCTGGGCAGGGTGGGATGGGTGAGGGCTGTGGCTTTCCCAGGGACCAGATGCTCCGGGGACAGCCCTGGTGCCCAGTTCCAGCACCTTACTTGGGACTTTTGTGCTCACTGCTGCTGCCCTTGCCTGGTCCCCTGTCCTTGTCCCAGTTCTCAGGACTGGGAGAACAGGGGCACTTCAGAAATTCCAACAACCCCCTGCCATCAGCTCCCCAGACAAAGGCTGGCTGTTAAGGTCACTTACTGGCAGGCAAGGCCAGAAGTCCACTCTATTTAAGGCTCTGGGTGACTCGGGAGAGGAAGGCTCCTTTCCGTGGAGCTCCAGGGCTAGTCTGACCTTGGAGGTGGATGCCTTCCAGAGGCTGGGGGCAGGGAACGGGAGCCCAATTAGCCCTCACGGCACAGTCAACAGGTAGATCTTGGGACCCAGGGGCTACTGCATCTCAGAGTAACTGGAGGGCAGAGTGACATCGAGCCCCTTGGCCACAGGCACACCTGCCCCTCTGTGTGGCTTTAAGGGGCTTGGTGGGGGCAGACAATTGTGACTGGGGGCAGGGGAAAGGCAGCCAGACCACACGGGCCCGGATGACTCCATTCCTGGCAGAAAATATGACTGTCAGAAAATAAATCGGCTGTGGCCAGCTGAGGTGACCTGGTTCCTGTGAACAGATTGAATCTGCAGTGACTGAGCCCCTGAAAAATGGTTTGTCACTGCCCCTCAGCCAGACTGGGGCCCAGAGCTGGTCCCATTAGTATCTGTGGCTCCCGCTGACCTGACAGGCTGGTGGGGTGGCTCCTTCCCAAGATGCTTGCGCCTGCCAGAGGGCTGAGACCTGCTGTTAGGAGCAAGCTCACTGTCTACCTCCTAGGCTGCCAGCCTGTCACCCTGCCTGCAGACACAGGCCCGTGGTCTAAATCCTCCTCTACTAGCTGGCGAGAGGGAGACAATTCTGCCTGGAGTCCAGAAGCCGTGGTAGGGGCTGATAACTGCTCCCCTGGGCAGGCTGCTGCAGGAGACAAGACAATCTCTCCCCTCCGGGGTGCCCGTCCAACTGAGTTGCTGACCAGCCCCCCATTCCCTTCCTTAAGCTGGTCTGGTTTGTGGCGACTGGGCACCAAAGGCTTAGCGTACACCCTGTGGGGACTCCCTGCCTTCTGCTAGGAAACAGAGCCCCAGAGGCCACGTGAAGGGGGCAGTGAGGCTCAAACGAGGCCCTTTAACAGCCCTGTAGAAGCTGTCCTTGAGCAGATGAGGCAGGCAAGTCTGTGTAGGAGGCAGATCAGGCTCAGGAGCCCAGGGCTCACCTGTCCTAGGTGCTGCCTGGGGGTGCTCCCCACCCCTCCCCTTAGTTCCTGTGTGTGTGGAGGCCATGGATGCTCCTAAGAGAAAAGGGAGGATGGGGATGATGCCCCTCCTTACCTGCATGGGCCGGGAGCACATGTTGGTGAGCACCTCCTTCCGGGCCAGTGAGTACTTGTCATCTCCAAATGTTTTGGTCAGACTTTTCTAGAAGCAAACCCGTGTGATATGCAGTCAAGCCTGGGTTGGCTCTGGGGCCCCTGTCACCCTCTGACCATCTGAGACCTGGCTCTGGGGAGGAAGGGTATGCTGAGGGGCTCGACCATGCTCAGATGGCCACAGTGGGCTGCAGGGGGCCAGCAGCCCCCAGCCCATGTCCTGCTCTGAGGTCAGTCCGTGTCTTATTGGCTGGAGGGAGAGACTGGTTTCCAGTTGTCTGACCTAAAGTGCCTCTTTGCCCACCCCAGGCTTACAGCACAGATGGGAACAGCCTCCCTTCCGTGGGATCGGAGCTGAAGTCATGGGTCCCCAAGCCCCATAAGGCTTAGATCCAGGCAGGAAACATTTGACCCTACTTACCATAAAAAACATTCTCTGGCTTCCAATCATCTCAGCCCCTTACTGAAAGTTTCTGGACCCAAGCCCCGCCCATCCCTGGCCACAGGATCCCCGCCCATAGATAGATGGGTGTTGACTGGCTTCCCTTGGCCTGGTCCTGGTGGGGAGCATGGCCCATGGCCAGGGCCTCTGTGACTTGGAGGCTTTCTCCCCTAGGGTCTCCCCCTCCCCTACACTCCCGGCACTCACGTTGAGGGCCCCGGCAGAGCTGAAGTCCATGGGCAGCCCCATCTGGTCACAGAATTCCATGAGGTCATTGAGCATCTTGGTCTGGGGCGGGGGGTGCCGGCGCAGCAGGGCGCGCTCAGGGAAGGCGCGGTAGGTCTTGTGGGCCACTGCCATGTTGGCCAAGAGCATGAACTCCTCCACGAGCCTGCAGTGGGGGGAACCAGCAGGGGTCAGGGGCTGCTGCTCCCCTTCTCTCCCAGGCTCTCTGTGGGCTGGCTCTCATGTACCATTGAGTCTCAGCCTTGAGACACTGTCCTGTCTCCCAGGCTTGTTCCCCTGCTTGGGCCCCTCTCTGCGCTAACCAGTCTGTATCACTCTTCTCTGCTGAAGCGTGAGGTTGCACACCACCTCCCCAATTGGACAGGGGGATGGCATCTGTCTTATTCCCTGCTGCAGCCCCAGTGTTTGGCACCCCAGCACCCCAACCCCACCTGACTGGAAGAAGGTGCTCAGTAAGGAGCTCTGCTGAATGACTAGCCTCCTAGAACACTCAGGGGCGCACCAGCTGTACGAAAACAAGGCACCCAGGTATGCCATGAGAACTCAGAGGGCTTCCTGGGGGTATGTGGAAGGCGGTCAGCAGACCCAGGGCTCCCTTCTCCCCCAGGGGAGATGAACAGGAGAGTCGCAGAGAGCAAGAGGGATTGCCCGTTCTGGGGCAAGGCAAACGTGCAGTTGAGGTGACCAAATCCCAGACAGTTAAAGTGTAATTAGAATAAACAAGTATCAACAGATACGGCCTCAAGAGACAAAGGCACACCAAGGACCCAGGGAGAGGAGCGGGGACGGATGGGGGATGAAAGGAGCAGGCAGAATAGGAAGCTGGATCACACAGCCCTGAGGTCAGCACCCCCAGCTCCCACATCTGGGGCAGGAGGCCATATGCTGCTTCCCACACCCGGGGCTCCCGTGGGAGGATAAACAGATCACACACATGTATAAGAGCTGAAGCCCCTGGAAAGGGGGCTCGGGCATGCTGTGGCCACCGTGGCCAGGGTGTGCTGTACAGGGAAAGCCTCACTCAGTTCAGGGAGCTCTCCCCCAGCTCAGTTCTGGGCCCCCAAGCTGCATGTCGAGCCTGTGCTTCTCCCACAGAGGCAGAAGAGGTCAAGGAGTAAGCAAGCTCCGGGAGCCCTGGCAGCAAGCAGCCGGAGGCCGGGGACGCACTTCCTCTTCCTGGAGGTGTGGGTAGTGCTTCAGGGTTAGCCTTGTCACCTGGCCAAGCTCTCGGAAAGGCAAGCAGCCAGTGATGGGGGCGGGGGGAGAACGAGCATGAGCTGACAGAGCCCCTCCCCCACCAGACTGGGCCTGCCAGGGCAGAAGTGTGGCTCTGGCCTGCCAAGCCGCCCCGAGAACAAACCAATCTCCCAGAAGCCCTCTCTACGAGGAAGAGGGGCTGGAAATGGTCCTCTGGCGACAGCACCACCAGAGGGACTGGGCCAGATCTGGGTCTCGGGAGAAGCCCACCCGAGCCTGCACTCCTCTGTGGGGATGACTTTGGACTGGCCCACCATGGGGCAGGGATACAGCTCAGGTGCAAGACTGAAGGGTCAGGTCTCAGCTGGCCCTTGTACATGAAGGAAACCCTGTGTGTGGAATGAGGAGTTCCTTTATATCCTACTGTGCAGTAACAGCCATTAAAAATTTTTTTTTTTTTACATTTATTTATTTTTGGGAGACAGAGCACAAGCAGGGTAGGGGCAGAGGGAGAATGAGACACAGAATCCGAAGCAGGCTCCAGGCTCTGAGCTGTCAGCACAGAGCCTGACGCGGGGCTTGAACCCACAAACCGTGAGATCATGACCTGAGTTGAAGTTGGATGCTTAACCGACTGAGCCACCCACGTCCCCCGGTAACAGCCATTTAAATGACCATTCTGCCTCCCTCTGCTCCCTAATCTGTCCTTGTGCACATCACTTCCCGCTGAAAAACCTCTGAGTTCAGGCACCTGAACCCAATCACCATCTCCCAAGTGGAGGGACGTCTGAACCTTGGCTCGATGCATCTGCTGTAGGGCCCTGCACAACACAGACCTTTCCCGATCCTCCTTTTTCTCAAATGCAGCATAGGGGTAGTAGCACCTGCTTCACAGGGCGGTTGTGCAAACCAATGGGACTAACACATGTCACAAGGGCAGACCCTGTGCCTGGCACGTCATCGGCCTTAAGACACAGGATGTGCTTCCCTCTCTCCCCGCCTTCCACACCAAACCTCCAGTCTGTACTCTGCCCAGTAAGTTTCATCCCTGCCATCGATCCCCCCCTTATTTGCCTTTTCCTCACCTTCTCTGAAGGCCCAGGCTGAAGGCCGTCTCCATCACCCCCCTGGGTACTTACTGCTAACTAGCCATCTGGCAACAAGAGCCAGGCTGTTCTATGGTCACCTGTGTCATAGTCTAGCACTGTTTGACTCTCCATACTTGATTATCCTATTTAGATCTTGTCAACCCAAGAGAAGTCTCAGTTCCTGCTCAATAAATGTCTGATACTAGAGACCATTATCACCTAAATGCTTCAGATGCATACCTTAATTTATTCATCTGTTCACTCAACAAACACTACTGGGTGCCAGGCCGTTCTAGACCTGTCTCCCCGTGCAGTCTGAGAGTCCTTGTGGGCGGGGGGCACACGGTTTGTTCCTTGGAGCCCTGGAGTCTCCAGCCCAGCTGCAAGCTTGGTTGAAAAGGGAACACCTATATAACCTTGGGGCTGACCCTGGGCTGTGTTTTGCCAGTGTGGCCAGCAGGGGGCAGCATGCCCCCATAGCAGGGTTGTGGTCAGGATGCAGGCTAGGAGTGCTGAGCAGAGCAGGAGGAGAAGGCTGGGCTGTGGTGTTCCAGCCTGTCCCCTCCACCTGACTCCCACTGCTCGGGTCAAAGGAACAGAATGCATGGGGTGCCTCCCCAGGCAGAGCCTTGCTCCTGTTCCCACTTTCTGCAAGGGCTCTCCCACCTCATCTCTCATGGTCTCAAGTAAGGATGAGAATAGGAAGGAAGGGAATGAGGAGGGTGCAGCCGATGCCCAGAGCCTCAGGCAGTGACAAAAGAACCAAGTCAAGCTGCTTCTCCAGCGACCCCACTACTTGTCCTCCCTGGACCCCCAGTGCAGACCCACGAGTCTCCTGAAACCGGTGGGAGAAACACAAGTGTGCTCTCGTTAACCTGGAGAGAAGAAAGTCTGGCAAAGCTTGAGATGCAGAGGCTGACCTTGGAGAGGTCCTGTGGTGCCTCCCAGGGGCTCATTTCTCCCCGAGTGTCTTCAGTGCCTCCCTCATGACAGGGAGGCAGGAGTTAAGAGGGCAGCCCGTGGAACTCTCTCCAAGATGGTTTGCTGATATCAAGCATTCATCCCAGGAAGACGTCAATGTCACCAAACTAGGAGGTGGTGTAGCAATAAGCCTGGACTCCCTGGGTGTTGCCACGGCTCATTAGTGTTCTAGGATAGCGGCAGGGACCATTTCCTCACAACCTGTCCTTAACATCCTTCTTACACCAGCAGGTGGGAGAGGGAGGGGTAAAGAGAACACACAAACTGTGAGGACAAGGAAGCAGAAGCGGGGCCTGGAGCATTGTGGCAGTCATCCTGGGGTGGCTGGGAGGGACACATTGCTGCTGGAGGACGGTCCCCAGTGGAGTGTGGGAACAGGAAGGCCAAGGAAATGCCAAGCGGCCGGCAGCCAGATTCCACTGAGTTCAGAATTCACTGTCAAAAACAGGGCTAGGCATCACGGAGGGAGAACTGGGCTGGCAGCTACTGGGGGTGGGCCAGGTGGATGTCTCTGTTCTCATCTGAGGCCTGCAAAGTCCCCCTCGTTGGGCTCAACAGGTTGCCCCCGACCCCACCGTGGGTCAGTTCCATGGATCGGCCAGCAGGGGGCCCCCAGCATCTTCCTTCCACAGGACCTGGGACGTGGCAGGAGCAGCTTAGAACCCAGGAACTTCTGGGCAGGAAAGAGCCTTAGTTTATAAACTGCAGCCCTGCAGCCTGTGGTCCAGGGGTCTTTGGGCTCCCATTCAGTGTTTTTCTCCGTAGTCAAAGGGGCTGAAGGCTTGCGCTCTGAGGGAAGGCAGGGTGATCAGAAGAGACACGTGGACAGATGGCATCCCTTCACCCTGATCTCCTTCCCCTGTTGGGGGCCAGGGCTGCACGCACAGACCCAGCAGGCAGGCCTCAGACGATGCCCCAAGCTATTCTGGGTGGTTAGGACGCGCCCCTGAGAGCAAATGTCACACTCTGGAGTCTGGGAGGTGGGGACGGAGGCCTGTGGGCTGCTGTGGCCTTGGGCTCTACTCCCTAATCTGGGTACCTGCCCTGGTCATAACCCGTCCCCTCCTTCTGCTCCAGCGTGTGATGTTTGCTCTCAGGCATGAGATCACTCAGCCCTGCTGGGAAGGTGGCAGGGGAGGGGGTTTGAAGTCAGCAACTTCCTGGCAAGTGCTCTAAAGGGGGGGCTCAGGACTGGCCAGGATCACCTTCCAGAACAGCAAGCCAAGCCCTTGGAGATGGGGCCTTGATTCCAGTCCTGGCATCTGCTGAGCATTTGGAGGCCAGTGCCAAATGCACTGGGGACCCACAACTCTGGAGGTCTTGCGGGGGGGGGGGTCTGTGACAGACAGCTGCACAGCCGGCTGGGGGCCGAACCAGGATGGCAGCTCGTCAGCACTCGTTCTCAGGATCCCACTTACCTGTGCTCTGGGCTTCCAGGTGCTGGGCGTGGGGGGGGGGGGGGGGAGGCGGAGGGGCAAGTCTAGAGCTGTCAGAGTCCCTCACCCGCCACGGGAGAGGGCGGGCAAAAGCCACAAGCAACCTACTCACAAGTATACACACTCCTCACACAGCAGAGACGACTTTGGTCCAGAACGGGGTTTTCTAAAATGCGGTAATGTTACTTAAAGAAAAAAAGTATTAATATATAGGAGATGCTAGGGCGGGGTTTTATTTGACGTTTTTCTTATGGGACATCCCTTCACCTTTGAGACGCTAACGTGCGTCAGGACTACAAGAAGCTACCAGATGCAGCATTTACCGCGTATTGATGACTGAACTTGTGTCACAGCTTGAGGGATGACGTCTGGGAAAGGATGCTCTACCTGGCGGGGTCACACAGGGGCGAAATGAGAGATGGGGTAAAACATCTGCCCTCTCGGAGGAAGGGTGCCCGTTCCCGGCCATCCAGGGCCTGGACTGAACGCGCCCTTGCTCGGCTGGGAAACCCTCGCTCCAGGAGTTTTGTTACTTAGGGGTCTGGGTGTCTGTGGCCAAGAAGCCCCTCGAGGGACAGGGAGGGTGGTGGCCCGCGGCGAGGTTCCTGCTCTTCACCTCTCCTGCTACTTGTCCTGCTCCCTTCCTTGCTCCGTGCGCAGAGGCCATGCCATGTGGAGAGGCGAGGCGAGTGGCCACCAGCTCAGTAGCTTGCCTGGACTTCCAGCTCTGCCCCTCACGAGCTGCGGGACTGCAGATACATTTTTAAACCTCTCTGAATCTCAATTTATTTACCCGACAAATGGAGATGCAAATATACAAGTGCTTGGCCTTAACAAAAGATGACAATTCCGTGCGTGCCGTGAATGTGACTGGCTGGGTGCCCCAAGACAAGGATTTGGGCTGAATATGCAGAAGGATTCCCGGAGGCTCCTGCTGCCCTCCTGCCCCAAAGCCACCACCTCGGTCAGGCCTGCAGCATTGACCAACCGGCCTCCCTAATTCTAGTCGCACCCTGTGGTTTACTTCTTGTTTTAAAAAAATTTTAATGTTTATTTTATTTTTGAGAGAGAGACAGAGAGAGACAGCCTGAGTAGAGGAGGGGCAGAGAGAGAGGAAGACACAGAATCTGGAGCAGGCTCCAGGCTCTGAGCTGCCAGCACAGAGCCTGACGCGGGGCTCGAACCCATAAACCACAAGATTGTGACCTGAGCTGAAGTCAGACACTTAACTGAGCCACCCAGGCGCCCCATACTTCTTTACGCCCAAAGTGGGGCATTCTTTCTCGAAGGCACACCTGATCACGTCCCCCTCCTGCCTGATGCCCTTCAGTGGCGTCCACCTCCTGGTAAAACGAGGTTTACCGGGCTTTGTGTCGTGTGCCCAGAGTCGCCTCTTTCTTCTCCCCACCCTCAGCCCCCCACGGTGTAGCCATGCTGAGTTCTGTGGCTCTTCTCTCTTCTGTCTCACTTCACTGCTGCGCTCTCGGCTGAGATGCTGGCCCCCTCTCCTCTCTTCTTCCCGGGGAGGCAGCACGGGGCACGAACTCTATGTGCTTCCTGGGGATCCCATCCCAGCATTTTGCTCACACTGCGGTGACTGCCTCTGATCACCACCGTATCTCCCCTCCCCAGCCCAAGGCTGTCTACCTCGGCCCCAGCACAGGGCTCGGCACAGTGCGGAAACTCCATAAATTCGCGCAGATCCCCAGGATGGGTGCATTCGGGAGTTGGGAGGGCTGGATGCCTGCCACCACAGCCTGTTCTGCTTGGGCCCACAGCCCTCACGCGTGTACTTCTGGCCCCTGACACTGTGCTGCCACAACTTACAGCCCTGAGAAACGGGCCTGATTGAGTCCCTTCCCCGCCTGAGGGGCGGTGCTCTGCACTTGGGAGACCACAGCGGCCTTGTTATTTCCTGACGACCTCCCCAGCTAGAGCCTCTGTCTGTTTTCACTCGTCCTCAAGTCTTTTCTGAGCTGCTGTTACAGCCTGGTTCTGCCCTGCGAGCAGTGAGAGAGGGAGAGACAATCCTGAAGTGCCTGGGTAGCTGAGGTGTGGACACGCGGTCCCTTAAAGCCCCCTGCAGCCCTGGGAGGGGTTTCTATCCCTTTCTGTGTGAGGGGAGCTTACAGAGCAAAAAGGAAAGGTGACTGGCTCCGAGTCCCACAGCTGATTCGCAGACGGGCCCGTGTCACCTCGATGCCCTGCTGCCACCAGAGAGCCTTGTGGGCAGATCAATTCCAAGAGATGGCAAGGAGGGAAACACTTTACACGAAAGGGACGAAAGAATAAAGGCGTGGAGGCAAAACACATCTAGAAAAGCATCAGCCGCATTTGGAGACTAAGGAACCGAGGGAAGGGGGAGGAGGGCTGTGCTGCAGGGGAAGGCCAGTAGGGGTCTGGGGTGCCAGCCTCCAGCACTGGCACTGCTCTGGGGAGCTGGGGTGTGAGGCGAAGGATAGGCGTGAAGAATATGGTGAAGGGGAGCACAGGGACTAGGGGCTGGGCACAGTTAGGGTGACAGCTGGAGACTGAGGGCTTGTGAGAAGCAGCCAGAGGCAGCAAGAAAGGGCAGGTCACGCCAGAGTCCGAGATGCACACACGACGAGGCTCTGGGAGCAGGTGAGACGTCCCCGGGCACAGAGGGGCAAGAGGGAAGGAGCTGGCAGGGTGGCGTGAGAGGGGGAATGAGGTCCAGTGCACGGTTGTCCGCGGGGCAAATGCTGTGAAGACACGGAGGCCGGGGAAGGCCACCGGGTTGGCGAGCGGGAGCACGGTGCCATAGCGGTGGGGCCAGGAAACGGATCCAGAAAACCAAAGATTGAAGAGTGAGGGAGGCTGTCAAACATAGATGACTCTCAATACGTTCATTAATGAAAGAGACATGGGTCAGTTTGAAGGGAGGGTGAGGAGGGCCTCTGTAACGCTTTCTGATGGCTGCTTGAAGTATCCAAGAGATTGCTCTGCCTGTGATTTCAGAGGCAAAGGAGCTAATGGCGAGGGAGTATGTGACCAGCCTGCATTTGGGGAGGAGGGAGTGTCCAGGGAAGAAGTCTGATGTCCCCTTGGTGCTGTGAGCTCCCAGGAGGGGACGCCGGGCCACATGGTTTGGGTAGAGAGGAGAAGGCCTGTCCTAGCCGCCCTCTACTCAAGGAGCGCCCTGGAGAGGGCCCCCGTTCAGAGTCCGTCCCCGCAGGAAGGGACGGGCTATCTCCTTACAGCAGCCTGGAGCTCCCGTGGCCTGGAGAAGAAGGGTCTTGCCCAGGGCCACAGCCTGGCAGGGGAGGAGGGGGGCGGGATCCCATATTCCCCAGCCCCCTGTCCTGAGCTGTCCTGAGCGTTCAGGGAGGACATCTGGTAACCAACAGCCCCAGAACACAAGAGGCCCCTGTGTGAAGAGCAGCTGGGTAACCTCGGAGCGCTGGCACGAGGACACTGTCCCTGCAACTGTCCACTGGGCAAAGGAGAGAAGACAAAGGCCCATATCTATCAGGTCAACAAATAAAGTGGCCACCTCAACAAGGTCCAGGGACAGAGGAAGCCTCGGGGGGTGCGGGGGGCGGGTCTCTGCTCTGCAGCAGAGGCAGGCACAGTCCAGACCCAAGGTCAGCTGCCTGCTCTCCCTCCCTTAGAATTCGGCCCATCTAGACAAGCAGAGAGAGGCCGGCATGGGCGGCAGGGTCTCTCCTGAGCCCAGGCTTGGTGCTGACAGGCAGGCCGGACCCCCGGCCCTTGCCCTTGGGCCCCTGGCTCCTCTGCACTTACCCCCTCAACCCTGCCTGGCAAGATGTTCCGTTTCCAGATTCATTTTACCAGCTAAACCAGATGAGAAACTCACCCCACCCCTTCCATAACCAGAACACTCAGAAAGTGGCTTTGGAAACGACCGGGGAGCCGGGCGGCCAGGGCAGAGTGGCATGGCTGTTACCCAAACCTGAAAAGGCATCAGCTTTCAAAGACCAAAAGCAAGTGAGAGACTAGAACAGCCTCTTCTGCCCCCAGCCACCAGGGTACTTGTCACAACTCTGTGGGAATCTCACGCAGATGGAATTAGGCCACTCACAGAGACTGTTCCATTAGCACTCGGTGAAAACTGCTAACTTGGAAATTTGATAAGAATTGCTCCCAGCCAGTTTCAAATCATTTCTTCTGAAGACCAGATTTTCCCCAGTTGGGCACATCCTCACTTGCAGGCCTGGGAGCCCTCGGGCTCTGCTGTGGCCGTGAAGGCGGCCACCGGGCCTCTCACAAGCGCTGTGCGCCCCAGCGTGGCCCCTTCTCCCTTCCTCCGTGGGCGGGGGGAGGCGGCCACCCTCGCGGGGACCTGCTGCTCTCCCAGCAGCCCCAAACTGATTGTAATGTGCTGGAAAACCGCAAGGGCCCCCGGGGCTGGGGTGGGATGGGCGGTGGGGGGATGGGCGCTGAGGTGAACTGCCGGGGATGGGAGGCTCGAAGAGACCTTTGTTGCGACAATCTCCTAGGTCGGGCCGGGGTGGAGCCAGCGGCCAGTGAGCTGGAAAGTGGAGGCCCAGAGACAGAGCTATCGACAGAGCTGGCCTGGGTGGGTGGGGGGTGGCAGGCTGACCGATGGGCGCCCACCCACAGCCGGCAGGGCACCCCGCTGAGAGCAGCCGAGTGGAGGGTGCCGTGGCTGTGGGGCTGACCACACGTCACAGCTCGGGCCTCTCGCTGACCCCTCTCCTCCTGGGCTTGTTGCAACCTGCTGAGTGTTTTGGACATTCCCACGAAACCACAGGGAAATGAATGGGGCCTAGTTCACAGGCATGGAAAACCCCAGAGGAGAAGGCCTCTGGAGCCAGACATAACAGGCCCTGCGGGCGAGGCGGGAGCCAGGTTTCCTCTCCTGTGAGGCTGAATCCACTCCAGGGCCTTTCTATAGGTTCAGCGGGTGGGGCCCAGCTGCAGTGAGGCACGTTTTCAGCCGCTTGTTTTTCTAGCTCAGAAGGGAGTCTCCAGGGGCCAGGCGTCCGTCCCAGCCTGGGCCCTCGGGCCCTGCCAAAGGGAGGCGCGGTGGCTGTGGTAGGGAGGGGATGGGGGTTTGCTGGGGAGCTGGGTTGACAGGCAGAAAGCCCTTTGTCAGCGTAAAGCTAGCTGAGAAGCCTCGCTCCCTTCCCAAGGTTCAGGACTCTGCTCGAGGAGGCACAGGGCCGGTGCTCATGGCAGAAAACTCCCCCTAAGCAGAACCAGGTGGCGGAGTGTGCTTGCGGCCTCACAGGGCTGGGTAATTAGGGCTTGCTGGCTACGCAGCGGTGTTGACACACATGCCTTTCTCCGCTTCCAGCTGCCGTCCAACTGGAATTAGAACCGCTGACCAGAGGAGGTGTGGCCAAGATGCACAGAGGCCGGGCCACCTTCGGGAGCCACCGCAGTGCCCCCAACAGCTTTGCCGCCCTGTTCAGACTCCCAGGTCTGGGGGTTCCTCTTATGCCCCAGCCCAACTATGGGGCCTGGGTCTGTAGCCTTGGACAAGGGGCCAAGCGGGGGCCAGCTTGGTCATCACTGACATTGGGAGGGATCGATTTTTAAAGTTAGCTTTGGGCACAAAGATATTTGGGAGAGAAGGGTATTCCAGAACGTATAGGTGTCCCCTCGCGCCCGCCCTCCCCCGCCACCCCATGCACGTGCACATAGCAAAAGACAACTAGATGAGAAAGGACGAGATACATGTTCCTGGGAACTCAACCTACTTTGCTTTTCCAAGTTACAACATGCTTTCCTCACCTTCCCGAAGACACTCTTGGCCTCACTGCTGCTGGGGAGCAGTTCCCCTTGAACAGGGCCACCCCCCTAGCCACACAGCCACAAAAGGCTCTAAGAAAATCAGAACAACAGCTGTTCTTAGGCTGGGCTTTCTATGTACACGACCAGAGTGTGGCAGGGCCGTGATCCGGAGACCGGCCTTTCGGACTCCAAAGTCTCTCCTCTGCCCACGACCTGCAGGTGCGAACTGCGAGGGTAGCTGAGGCCCAGGCCTGCCTGGTGCAAACGGAGGAAAGGGTAATTATGTCCAGGAGAAAAGCGTTTTCTAGAATGAGCAAAATGGGGGGCGCCTGGGTGGCGCAGTCGGTTAAGCGTCCGACTTCAGCCAGGTCACGATCTCGCGGTCAGTGAGTTCGAGCCCCGCGTCGGGCTCTGGGCTGATGGCTCAGAGCCTGGAGCCTGTTTCCGATTCTGTGTCTCCCTCTCTCTCTGCCCCTCCCCCGTTCATGCTCTGTCTCTCTCTGTCCCAAAAATAAATAAATGTTGAAAAAAAAAAAAATTAGAATGAGCAAAATGGGAACCCGAGACTTTAGGCAAGCTAAAGGCTCCTCAGCCATGAAGAGGAAATCTGTGTTTCAATGTCCCCATGCACCCTGGCGATCAAGGCCTGCAAGAAGCTGGGGGCTACGTGGATGGGCTGTCCAGGGCTGCAAGGCTTGTGGAGGCTCAGCTGGGGGGCTTGTGGTGGGTGCGGTGAGTGGTCCACGGGCTGCATCTCTACCCGGATGTTGCCATCAGCCCCCATCCACTGAGCCCAGTCATGCCAACCTCATGACCTGTGTGTGCCTGGTCAGAGGCTGTGGGGAAGAAGGGCAGGTGGAAAGTGCAGGAAGGATGTGCACTAGCACGGGGACATGATCAGGGTGATCTGACTGTGAAACTGCCTTGGGACACTGCCTGGGCACACTGTGCAAGAGTTCTAGTCTCTGAAGAGGCACCCGTTGGGTGGGTTCCTCATCACCTGAACACGCAATTTATTTATGCCTTGTAAGAAAAGCCAAGAGTGAGCCACGATCCCAGCCACGCTGTGGGTGCCATCAGCTTCCTCAAAGACAATTCATCTTATAAAAGCTTTTGGACCCAAAGGTCTAGAACTGGGGGTCATCCCGGAGCCAGAGCTTCCAGCCTTTAACGCTTGAGGCTGCTGGGGATGGGGCAGGGCTGCTGGTCTGAGGGTCCTCTGCTCGATCCAGCCCAGACAGGGGTCCAGGGCTTGATTATGCCTCTAGCTCTGGGCGGGCACAAATCCTATGCTCTCACACTACGGCCTTACGCTGGCTTCTGCACGTTCTACCCTCAACTCCTCACAGCCCACTCATGCCTGTCCAACACCAACCTGTCTCTGGCTGGCTCACACAGCTCTGTTTACCTTAATTTCCAGGGCCTACGGCAGTATCGGGCATACAGTAAACACTCTCCAAATGGATGTTCTTATCTGCAATTGTCTGTCTATGCAAGACCAATACCTTATACTTCTGTGGCCCTTTATGCTGTTTTCACAAGCTTTAGACCCCTCATTGTTCATCTGAGCAAAGGGAGGCTCAGACAGGCTGAGTGACTCCTCCAAGTTCACAGACCAAGGACACATATGCCCCGCCCACTGCCTTTTCCTCAGGTCATCCTGTGTCACCTGCGGGAAGCTCCCCGAGGACTGGGCAGCAGGGATTCCTTGGTGGTGCCCGACTGAGGGTTCTGCTGACAGTGGGGACTCAGCACAGAGGCTGCCCTGAGGCCACACTGGTACCGGGGGGAAAAGGAAGCAGTGGTGGTCGGTCCCATCACTATGGTCCTTCCTCCTAACCGTCAAGGGCTTCCTCTCCCTTCAGCAAGGGTTGCAGCAGCCACAGAGCCAAGGTCATTCATCCTGGCCCGGCATTTCACCTCCCCAGCAACCTCGGAGGGATGGAGCCCCTTCCCAGGGCTGCTCCCTGCCCGTGTCTGAAGCTGGCCACACTAGGCAGGCAAACACATGAGGCCACCTGCAGGCCTGGCTGGGTTGGGACATTTCTATAATCTTGGAAGTTTTCTTTACAGCGCTGGCTTGGCCCTGCCTCTTTCCTGCTCAGGGGGACAAAGGGCAGGAATCAGAATTACCTGTACATCACCAGTTCTCCCAAGGAAATGCTTCCCCCCATCTGTATCGGGGCTCAGGCCCCCTCTTGCGTCTCAGTGTTGCCATTGGATGAGCACGTTTGGTTTTACTGCTTTAGTCCCCCTGGGCCCCCCTCCCCCCACCTCCGGTCACTAAAGGCTCAAAGGTTCTGCCTATTTCAGCTGCAGCCTCCTTTTTGCAAACACTACTGCCCACCTGCAGAAGCGTGCTGGCCCACTGGTTCAGAAGGCGGGACAGAGCTGTCCACAGCGCCATGGCCATCTTGACCCTTAGATGCTCTGGTCTGAACGCCCGGGTTGGGAGCCACCACTTGGCAAGCCTCGTACAAGCCTTTCTGGTCTGTCCCAAGAGAGTATTTTCACCCTGGACTATGAGTTGGGCAAAGAGTCCAGGCACTTTTCGTGCCTACCCCGGTGAGTTCCATACTGTCAGAAAAATCTCCAACAGTCTGGTTGCTCAGTCCCTTGGCCAGCCCGACTGCAGTCAGGGTCCTGGGAGGGGCTGGGCCCTGAGAGAGATCCGGCTTCTAGCATCATAGGCTGCGGCTCCTTTGGCTCCTGGCTTCAGCCTGGCTCCCCCACCAAGTCATGGGGAAATGGGCACCCTGGGCTTCCTTTTGGGCGCTGGGCACCCAGACTCTCTAGGACTGCTCCTAGGCTCCTGTAATACGCCCTCTGCCGGCCACGCCCTAGTGCACCTTCTCCGCTCAGTCGCACTGAGTTTTCAAGGCTTGGAGTTTTTGCAACCATCTCCACTGAGGTTGGTTTTCCTGTCTGGGGACCAGGCCTCCCCTGTCTCTGTATCCCATGGCCAAGGGCACATGTAGGTGCTGATAAAATGCTTGGGGAACAAACGAGGCATTTCAGAGACATGAATACTCCACAGAAAATGCTGAGGGGAAAACGAGGCCCATGTTTGGAGGCGGAAGGGGAGACGGCAGGAGGGCCTGGGAGTGGGTTACAGCTCCTGCAGCTTCCCTTCAGCTTACCCCCCCGCCCCCCACCCCAAGGACGGCTGTGCGTGAACTTGGCAGACAGAACCTGAAATGACTTCTGCCAGCCTGATGAGACATACTGAATCTGCTCTAATGAAATCCTACTTGCCTGCAGGTGGTTATTGCTTAGATCCGACACAGGGTGATGGTGTGGCCAGGGCTCATTTGTTGGTCACCTGACAAATGAATACTCTTGTCCAAAGGCAGCCTGCCTCACTCTAAATATGAAACCAAGCAGATTATTAAAAAAAAAAACACAAAAAACAACAAAAAAAACCTCTCCCCTCCAGGCTGATTCCACTGAACTAACACTTGTCTTATCACCCACTGGGATGTGGTATGTTGAGTCTGGCAGAGGTCTTCATTAGCTAAGTGACTTTTAAAATATTGACCCACCGTTTTATGAACTAGGCTCAGAGTGGTTTAAATGGATATGTTCCTGTCCAGAGCCTCTGGGCTTCCCCAGCATTATAATATCTCTGCCTGGGCAACCTCCAGGACATCCTGAGGCATTGGCTTTCCCTCTGAAGGGTGGGTGGGGGCCAGCAAGGGGACTGCTGGTTTTCCTCCCCATCTCTACCCTCTGTCTCTGGGCCAATGAAAGCTCTCAGATATAGGCTGTGCCAGACTTCAGCCCTTTCCGGGTGCTACCCTCAACTTGACCTGAGACCCAAGGCCAGAACAATTTGGGTTAGGCCCTCTGTCCCTCCAGGTGAGCCGGGTCAGCCATAAGTCAGACGGTGAGGCCAGCAGATGTCAAAGCCTGACTGGATCCAATGGTTTCACTTTCCTGAGCTGCCACTCCGAGTCCATCTTGGGGAGCCCTGTTTATCCAGGATTTGGAGATGCTCTAAGAACGTTGGGCACCTGGGATGCTGACCAGACCCTCTGTGTCAGCATGGCCTTCCGGCAGCTTCTTTCCAGGTAGCTTAGGCCGGGCCTGGGTAGCCGTTCATGACTGGCCTAGGGTTAGGCCTGGTCTGTTCCGTTCAGGCCTCTTTCAGGGTGAGAACTGCTCTTCCTGGAAGAGGCCACGGCACCCAGGGCTCTCTGGCCTCAGGTGGACTGTCCCCATCTGGGAAGAGGCCCCACCCAGTGTCCTACAGGGCCTACGTGGTTCCCCGACTACAGCTGCCCTCCCATGACCAGGCCTCTCTCTCGCCGTGCAGCTACTGCGGCGGGGAGAGTGACCGTACTCCCTGGTCAATGGTGTCGTGCTTGTCCACTTACATACAGTCCACAAATCTCTGTGAAACTCAAGCCCCGTTCCTCATACATCCCATCTGTGTACTGGTGGTATTACTGCTGAATGGTCTTTTGCAACAACAGACAGACCGGATGCTAGTTCTGCCAGGACGTCCTTGCAGGCAGCGTGCAGATCTCAGCGGTTCCACGGCCAGCCTCGCACAGAGACTGGGTGCTGCTCCTCGCCCTGTGGCTGTCTGCCTGGGAATGGCTGCAGCCAGCCGTGCCGGGATGAGTGGCTCTCACCCTGCTGAGCGTCCAGGCAAGCTGTGCCTACCAGCCCAGCCCTGAGGGCTCTGTGGGAGAAGCGGCACGGTCACTGTGCATGGGCACGTGCACTGTGCAAGGGCTGTGAACGGAGCAAACCCACCCCTGTGCTAGATCTCCCGGAGGTACTGGGAGAGGCATTCGGGGTGGGGTGGGCAGAACCATTCTCCTTCCATCCATAAGTCTCTCACTCCAGCAAGCCTGACGGGAGAGAACACGGCCCTGTTGAACCAGGTCACCAGGGCCTGGCCAGCCTCCTGTCTCCCGGCTCCTGTCTCCCACTCTCATCCCGCCACCCTCCACAGAGAGACTGCCTCCCCTGGGTGGGCTGGGCTTCACCGGACCTGACGCCCTGCAGGGCCTCCCACACCAACACCCCAAAATCACAGGCACCGGGCAGCACAGCCTTTCCCACGCGGGACGCGCACGCCACTGGGAGCCTGCTCTCCACACCCTTTGCGCACCTCCGCCATGGCCTCTGTCACCGCTCAAGAACGTGGTTTGAGATACCTGCCTTCCCCAACGGGCCCTGCGCTTCGGGGAGGAGGGTCTTTCTCACTGCCTGTAGCAGCAAAACAGCTGACACTAGCAGGTGCCCAATACAGTCTGCTGGATTAGCAAAAGAAAGGTGTCTAGGTCTGGGCTGAAAACGCCTGGGAACTGGTTCTCTAAGACACGAGGCACGTGGGCAGGCCTCGGGGCCCCTGCTGGCACGTAACGCAATTCTGAATACACTGTGGTTTCCCGATGATTTCTGTGGTTCCCCTGCTCTGGCCCATCTTTATCAGGGCTCCGACCAGTGCTGGCCTCAAGCCTCCTCGGAGGCTGGGTGTGGACGAGAAGGATGCCCGAGGGGGACGGGAGCGCTCCCTGCGGGCGGGCAGCTTCGCTTTCTAACTGGGCACAGCAGCAGTCACAGCCTCCTTCTTGCTTGTTAAAGCCGAGAAGGAAAGGCAGGGAGCCGACCACCGCACGCTGCCTGGGCAACTGTAGGCAGGTCAGCCTCTCTAACCTCCGCCATCTACGCCACGGAGCTCCTCTCGTGAGGATTCCAACAGAGAACGTCTCTCAGGGCCTGGCAGGCTGTTAAGTGCTCCATAAATATTAATTACTATTTCCACGAAAACCTTAAGGTGACAAGAGTCTGGTGTTACTCAAAAAAAGAAACGTTAGGAACACAGAACACGAGCGGGAGAAGAGCAGGAACAGCCGGCTTCACGGAGACAGTCACGTGGTGGTTGCTGGGCAGAGAGCACGTCGCCGCCCTCGGCTACGGAAGATGAACACACACTCACCCCACCCCCCGTCAGAAGTTTCTTAGAGTCCTAAGCTGGTTCTTCCCTGGGGCTCCCGCAGCAGTGCTCTTAGCACTTGGGGCAGTGGGTCCCTGAGAGGGCCGAGGAAGGTGGTTTCACGAGCATCCCCACCCTCTACTCCCCAAAACGTTCCTATCCCATTACAAGGAGTTCATGGGTCACGAAGCGAAAGGCAGCTTCAGGCCACAACCGAGTCCTGGATCTGAGGAGACAAGTGGGCACATAATTGACGTAAGAGTTAATTTTGATGACACCACTGGTTGGAAGATATGCTAGGAAAAAGGCCCAAAGAAGGGAAGGATTCCTTCAGCTTCAGGAACAGAACACTGAGGAAGCAGATTTTTTTTTAGAATATTTGACTCAAAAGCTGGTGACCCGTTCAATGGTGTGTCATGTACACTGAAGAAGGACGAGAGCAAACTTATTTAGATGAAACCAGATGGTGGCTGGAAGTGACGAAGAGCCTCCTAAAATGACAGGTGCACCAAATAATTCAGTTCACGGCTGATTTTTACAAGCACAACAGGGGCGCCTGGGTGGCTCAGTCGGGTAAGCGTCCGACTTCGGCTCAGGTCATGATCTCACAGTCCGTGAGTTCGAGCCCCGCGTCAGGCTCTATGCTGGCAGCTCACAGCCTGGAGCCTGCGTCGGATTCTGTGTCTCCCTCTCTCTCTCTGCCCTTCCCCTGCTCACGCTCTGTCTCCCTCTGTCTCCAAAACAAATAGAAACATTAAAAAAGAAATAAAAGCACAACATTATCGTGCTTATCTGGAACTGAACCACATGTGACCTTGAGTATTCGGTGCATGGGGCAGAAGCAGGAAATAAGCGACAAAGCCTGTGAGTGGCTGACACAGGGGCTAGAGCCAGGCGGCCAACGTGGCCCACGGGGAGTCCTCCTGTGCTCCTCACCCAGAGCCTTTCCTCTTCTTGAATGACACTTCTAACCACTCGACTCAGCTCCCTGGTTCCACACCCCCACGGGGCCTCATGCTCCTGGGCAGCAGTGAAGTGACAACGTGCCCTGCCTGACACAGGCAGATGGGGCAGGGACCAGTAAGGTCGAGTGACAGCACGCAGCACCATTTAGTGCTGGAGGATTTAGCATTTAGTGTGGAGGAAAAGGGCACCGCACGGTGTGGCAGACCCCAAGGAAAACACTTTTCTATCACGATATAAACACGGTGGATAATCCCACGTTATTAGAAAGGGTCACGTTTAGGTCCAGTTAAAGCGAACAGTAGGTGCAACAATTAAAACCAATTTTTGGTGCTTGCAAGGATAAATCTCTTTCCAGGCGAAAACACGGTTCTAGAAAATAGATCCTTAGGTTCCAGACTGCTCAGACATTAAGGTACTTGTCTCAAAGATCACAGCTGTGTCACACACCAACGAGAAGATACCCCAGACGTGCAGTGAGGAGGCCATGCGACAGTCAGGGCTCCCAGGACACAGAGAGCGGCATTCAGAGAGGGGGTTGGTGACGGGCGGGCGTGGTGCCCCTGCCTCCGTGGGCCTCACTTCCAAGTGCTCCCTGCAGCCCGTCACAGGGGGACGCGAGGGGGTCCTCGGCCCCCAGAAATGCGCTGCGTCCTCTGCCATCGCAGCCCACTCTCATGGCCGGCATTCACGCCCCCGTGACTGTCGTGGGCTTCGGGGGCGGACCCCGCGTCTCGCTCATCTTCCACCTGGAGCCTGGCCTGGCAGTGCCTGGCAGGTCCTTGGGGCAGACGTGGGGTCACGTGAGGTCGGCTTGGGGGCAGCTCCTGGTCAGTGGAGTGGCGCACGTGGGGCGTTCTGGGTCTCGGGGAGGCCTTGCTCCGCTGGGCTCTCTGAGCAGCTGCGTCAGTTGGCCACTTCCCGTCACATGACTCAATGGCCAGGAGCTGGGAGCCCGCTCTGAGTCCCTCTGTGGGATCTTTCCTCAGCTGGGCGCCCGCCACAGAAGCAGCGTGCTCAGAAGGGAGAGTAAATCGTGTTCAATTCCTCTTCAATAAATGAGGCAGCCTCTAAGTGATTTATATCAATTGATGGCCTTTGTCATCAAGCACAGCAATTCCTTCAGGCTCTGGAGGCTTCCTGCCCAACCACCGAGAAAAAGCCACAATGCCCCAGAGAGCCGGGGAGCGGCAGTGGAGACAGATCGGGAACACTTCCCCACAGAGAGCACGGCCAAAAGCTGAGCGAGCCAAGCACGTTCTGGTTACCTGCCAGGCAGCTGCAGGAGGTGACAGCCACGGGCACCTTTCTTTAGGCTTGGAGCCAGCATGCAATCCTGTGGCTTGTTTTTTGCATGGGCTAACCTCCCTGAGAGGATCTCAGGCCTCTGCGGCCTGGGCTCTGGACTTCCATGTGCCCAAGAGAGGGTGTTTATGCAGAAGCGCTTGCTACTCTAAGTATCCAAACACGCCCTGGAGTCGGGCACAGCCAAGTGGCGTGGAGGAAGCTGGAGGTGATGCGTCACATGCCAGGAACTGAGTGGGCATATTCATCAAACAGGGGACTGGCCTGAACATCGCCAGCCTCTTCTAGAACCCCCTCAAGTCTTGGAAAGGGACAGGCCTCCTTGGGTTTAAAAACTGCCCGGTTGAGCTATCAGCCCATAAAGCTAGCCTTAGGGGTAAAAGAGCAGTCTTCCCTACAGGGATGCGGAGAAAGAGACCCGAGTTGTGCCAGAAAATTCTGGAAAAGGTATGGATATGGCAGGTAGAGATCTAGAGAAAACAAATACGCTAATTCTCTCTTCCTGGTCAAAGCAGGTCACCACATGCTAAAAACAACAACTGCAGAGCTCCAAGGCCCACTGGGCCGCTGCGGCCCCAGAAGGCCCCCTAGTATGGAGAGGCTGAAGTCCACCGCAGACGGTGAGTAAAGGGAAAGGCAAAGTTGTACAAAGGACATTGAATTCGAGAAGGAGAAAAAGTTGTTTGCTTAATGTAACCCTGTGCTAAATCAACCAAAGAAACATTTACTCTCTTTAGTAAGGTCTTTGAGAGTTTCAAAGTATTTAGTTTCGAGAGTTCTCGGTGTCCTAGAATTTTCCGTCTTGCAGGGAAATCTCATGGGTCATTCTGGGGTACTTATTTGGGCTGTAAAAGGAGGGGTGTGAGAATAACAGGGGCACTCGCCCTGAGCAGGTGGGCCCAGGGAGCCCTTGCCAGCCCGGGGCCTGTTTGGGTTTGGGTCTCTACCCTCCCTGCACTCTTCCTTCCTCTCTGCACATCTCAGCACAGAAAGATTCTGAGTCTCTGCGCAAGATTCACCATCCTCCAATTGGGACAGCTGACACTTTTATAAAGGGCTTAAGCATACAGTTCGAGCCCACAATGCAAGATGCCTGACTGGGAGGAAAGCTCTCGGTCCCCACCTCCCATCCTCTGGCATCAGACAGGAGCTCAAGTGGCAGAAGCCAGGGAAGGCCCTGGCCTGATGGGTGGCTCAACAGGTGGCTGAGGAGAGCCGCAGGTACAGTCCCCAGGGTCTCAGGCAAGCAGGGAGGGTGCCTGTCAGTGTGAGACTCACAGCTGCCCAAGTTTGCTTCCATGGCAACGGAAGTCAGAGAAAGGTCGGATGGGGCAGATGACGGTGATATGAGATTTGTAGGAGGAGAGAAAAGATGTTAAATATACCTGTGAGGTGGTTTAACAATACTTCTCTTGGAAATCTGTGACAGAAGCGATATTTCTGTGACCTTGGGGGTTTGACATTCAATATTCTACCAGGCATTGTGGGAGTGGTAAGAACAGTCTGGGCTTTGGGTCTGACAATCTGTTTGAATCCCTGGTCAGCTACGGGTCCTTCCGTAGAATGCACAAGGCAAAACTTCCCTCACAAAGTTAAAATGAGATGTGGTCTTGTGGCAAACATTGGGTTTCTGTTCTCTCGAATGAAAATACTGATTCCATTCACCTAGCTCCTGGCCACCACCGCCACATTTTAAACCTAAAAGTATTTCCAAACCGAAAGCTCCTCTTGGGGAAAAGGAAAATCAAATGTACACTAAAGGCAATTCCAGGGTGAGTTCCCATACTCTTATGTGAGTCTGTGGTAAAAACTTCTCTTTCTGAAAGCGTAACAGAAGATGATGGGGGAACAGAAGGACAAAAAAATAGTTACAAACAGAGAGGGAGGGAGGCAGACCATAAGAGACTCTTAAGTGCAGAGAACAAACTGAGGGTGGATGGGGGTTTAGGGGAGAGGGAGAGATGGGTGGTGGGCATTGACGGGGGCACCTGCTGGGATGAGCACTGGGTGTTGTATGGAAGTGATGAACCATGGGAATCTACCCAAAACCAAGAGCACAGTTTACACACAGTATGTTAGTCAATTTGACAACAAATTATATTAAAAAAAAAAACCCAAAACTCCTCTGTCTGTGACCAGGGACAAGACACGGATACCTGTTATCATCACTTTCATTAAACACTGTACAGGGCAATAATGTAAGAAAAAAAATACACAGTATGAGAATCAGGAAGGAAAAGGCAAAACTGTCACTACTTGCAGATGACATGAATGGGTATATAAAAAATAAAAAAGGATCTATAAACAAATTATTCAGGTTTAGTAAATAAATTTAGCAAGACCACTGGATACAGGGTCAGTACAAATAAGTTGTATTTCCATATATCAGCAACAAGGAAAAAAGGAAATTCATAAATACCATTTAAAACACTATGACAAACATCAAATGCCTAGGAGTAATCTAACACAAGATGAGTAAGACTTCTACACAGAAAGTTATAAGACAATATTGAGAAAAATTAAAGATATAAACAGATATCTAAAGAAGATATAAATAAAGAACAGGATATACCACATTTGTAGAGTAGAAGACTCAGTATCTTAAAAGTACCATAAAATCCCCGATCGATTTGTAGATGCAAAGCAATCTCAATATAAATCCCAGCAAGTTTGTGTGCATGTGTGTGGCAACTGACATGTGTGTGGCAATCTGATTCTTTTTTCTTTTTAAATTTTTTTAACGTTTGTTTATTTTTGAGACAGAGAGAGAGCATGAATGGGGGAGGGTCAGAGAGAGAGGGAGACATGGAATCTGAAACAGGCTCCAGGCTCTGAGCTGCCAGCACAGAGCCCGACACAGGGCTCGAACTCATGGACTGTGAGATCGTGACCTGAGCCGAAGTCGGACGCTTAACCGACTGAGCCACCCAGGTGCCCCGGCAATCTGATTCTAATATTTATATGGAAATGGGAAGGGCCAAGAACAGCCTGGATGTCCTTCACAGAAGAGGAAAAGGTGGAATATGTAGCTGTACCGGAGAGCAAGACTTTTAACAAAGGTGCAATAATGAAGACATTGGCACGAGAGTAGACGTTCAGATCCGTGAAATGAAACGGAGTGCGGAAACTGACCCGTGCGTTTATGGACCCTTCACTTCTGACAAAAGTGGCACTGTGAGGGCAGTGGGGAAAGTCATTTTACAAATGATGCTGGTTCAGTTAGATAAACATGTGGGGAAAATGAAACTTTTATACCATATTCAAAAATCAATTCTTTTTAGAAAAAAAATATTTTTTTTTACATTTATTTTTCACAGAGAGAGAGAGAGACAGAGCACAGGTTGGGAAGGGGCAGAGAGAGAATGAGACACAGAATCTGAAGCAGGCTCCAGGCTCTGAGCTGTCAGCATAGAGCTCAACATGGGGCTCAAACTCACAAACCTTGAGATCATGACCTGAGCCGAAGTCAGAGGCTTAACTGAGCCACCCAGGCGCCCCCATCAAAAATGAATTCTGATTACATTATAGATGTCAAATAGAAAGGGTAACACCATAGAGCTTCTAGAAGACAATGCAGGGAAATTTTGATGGTGAATTTTGTGTCAATTTGATTGGAAGGGGAATGCCCAGATTAAACATGATTTCTAGCCTGTCCGGGAGGGTGTTTCTGGCATGTTTATAAGCATCTGAGTCAGTGGAGTCAGTAAAACTGACCTTCCTCCCAAATGTGGGTGGCCGAATAGAAGAACAAAAGGCAGAGGAAGGAGGAATTCATCCCTTTTCCCCCATCTCACTGCTCGGGCAAGACATCTTATCTCTTCTTCTCCTGCCCTCAGGCTGGAGTTGACACCACTGACTTTGCTGGTTTTCAGACCTTCAGACTCTGCTAGGTTACCACCAGTTTTCCTGGTTCTCCAGCTACTAGATGGCAGATCATGGGCCTTCTCAGTCTCTACAATCACATGAGCTGATTCTTCACAATAAATCTCATTTTATATAAATATCAGTATCAGTGTACTATATTGATTCTGGTTCCCTGGAGAACCCTGATACAAACAAGTCTTTAGCATTTTGCTACAGGTTTCTTAAATGGGATGTCAAAGAATTAACAGTAAAGAATACGCTGAATATTGAAAAGAACTATATTCAAGTGTTCACTAAAACTCCACCAAGAAGAGTAAAAGAGCACGCTACTGAGTAGAAGATATTTGCAACATGTATAACCCACAAAGGACTCATAATCAGAATAGACAGAACAATCAATCAACAAGAAAAACAGAAAACCCAGTAGAAAACGAGGCATGAAATTTGGAAAGGCATTCTGCTGAATGGCCACTGCTCGTGTGTTAAATGGGTACAACCACTTGGGAAGATTGTTTGGCGGTATCCGCTAAAGGGGCTATTTTTTCTGTGACTCAGCAACTTCATTCCTAGGTACATCCTCAAGAGAAATGCATGGGTATAATCACCAAAAACATGTACAAGCAGAATGGTTTATAATAACTCTAACTGGAAACAACCCAACATTAACTGAATTCACGTACACTGACAACTCGTGATGGATTTACACAAAGTCTTCCGGTGATGAAAATGCACGGACATGGCTAGATGAGGCAACAAAGATGAACCCTCACAAACATAATGCTGAAAGAAAAAAGCCAGACATGGAGGAGAGTATATTCAATGATTCCATTCATCTAAAGTTCAAGTCCAGGCTAAACGCATCTACACTGTTAGAAGTTATGATGTGGATTCCTCTTGGGAGGAGAGGTGGGCAGGAGGGAAGCTCCCAGGGGCTGAAATGCTCAATTTCTTGACTTGGGTCATGCTTATGTGGGTTTGCTCATGTCTAGCGCTCCTCTGATCCAGGTGAACACAATCTGAGCCCTTTTCCTATGCACGTCACAGTTCCAAAAGAAGTTTTCTAGGTGAATTTATCGTAGACATCTATTTTCACTATTTCCAGTGTGCGCACTGTGGAAGAAACCAGTGGGGTGGATGTTAAGTCCCCCTCCACGCTCTGACGTGGATTAGTGTGCCCGCACACGTGCTGACGTGTCAGCACAACCTCCCCACTGTGGCTGGCTCCCATATTTTCTCACTCTGATCAGTTCTGGCCTTAGAAAGCCAGCAGGAACTAGGGGGCTAGTGGTTTCTATCAGGGCTGAGCACCCTGGCCCGGCTGCATGGGAAACCTCTGCTCAGGCGATTCAATCCTCTAAAGCATGACTTCAGGCTCCCTGCCTCCCCAACGCTCTCAGTAGGTAGAGAAAGCGTGCTGACTCAAATGAGCTTCTCCCTGCCCTGGCCACCTGTGGGTTGCTTTCCATTTGTGGGAGATGGGGTGGCTGTAACCCGGGGGTAATGTCGGCCAGCCAGGAGGCAGCCACGCTGACCCAGGCCTTGCTGCCCTTGCTGCCACGGACCCAAGGGCGGTCCGGCATCACTCTGTGAAGCGGGTCCAAGCCCCGCCCCCGCCATGTATCACGTGGCCGAGGTAGTATCCCAGGGAGAAGGCTGCCGGCTCTACCTCTTGCTTATAGCTTGACCTTGGGCAGGGCACTGCTCAGGGAATCGGTTTCCCTCCCAAAAGAACGGGAGTGCTCATCCCACCTTCCCTTTCTATAGGGAAATCTGAGGTCAAACGAACACCGCACTTTGGCATCCCAGGTGTCCTTGTTGCTGTGTGGAGTGAGGTGGCGGGAGGGGCCGGCGAGCCACCCACCATCTCTCTGCACGGTGTGGAAGGGAGAGAAGCATACCCCCCACCGATCACCACCTCGATGACAGCAGCTTAAGACGAGGTACGCCTGCGTTGCGCCAGGCTGAAGGCTGTGATGGGGCACGGTGAGCTCACCACCTGCACTGGGCGTGGCCACCTCCAACGGCGCGTGACAGCTGCCGGCCTGCTCCCACGAGGTCACCCCTGGCACTTCCCTCTGGTTGCCATGCCTCCAACGTCCCTCCTCCCCCTGAGTTTCCAGCTCCCCTTTCTCCTAAGCAAGGGCTTCACCGGGAACGAGAAGGGCTTTCTTCAGGCAGAGCGGGCAGTGTCGGTGGGAGGTCTGGGGTCTCTCGGGTAACCTGCTCAGCCTGAGGAACTGGCATCAGGTCCCAGGTGCAGACACGAAGTGTCATTTCCACAGCACCGGGAAGTGTTGGTGTCGGTTTGAATTGTCGGGGCTGCCGGGAATTACCCCCTCTGCTTATTTGAGGTGAAGGAAGAACCAGAACCCAGCAGAGGGAAACGAATTCCGCTCGCGTTGTAGCCAGGAGCCCCTGCTCTCTCGCCTGCCCCGGCGTGGCAGCTGTGAAGAGGCAGACCTCCTGCCACCAGTGCGTAAGCTGCCTTACCGCTGGGCTGCAGCCCCCCCAACCTGCCACTGCATTGGTGCGGAGCCCCACCTCCCGAGGGCTGCTCCCAGCTAGTGACCGTGACCTCTGACACGGTGACTCTGGCTCGGTGACTTCCCGTAGACTTGGCTGCGGCCTCAGACCCTTCCTAGCCAGTCCTTCTCCTTCCCCCTCCTCCACAGGGGCCGGACTTGCATCGAGGTCTGAAGACTCCCTCCCTGCCCTCTCCTGCCTTGTTCCCTTCTACTGATGTCGTCCTGGCACCTGCCTGTCGGCAGATCTGAGCTAACACGAGCAGTACTGCAGTGGACACAAGAAAACACACAGAAAGAGGGAGTTTGGGGACTGCTCACTCACTACCTGGCAGGCAGAGGGGCCGCTCTCCTGAGTGCTGCATGGGGGCATGGAGAGTGCCTGGCACAAAATGGCGGCCAGACCGCTCACAGATTTTGCCAGTGGTGACCTGGGAAAAAGCTTTTGCTTGACTTGGTGTCAGTTCAAGCATTTGAAAGCCTGGGAGGCGTGGTGTCCACCAGGACTGTGAAGTTGGCTGGTGACCGTGAGGTATGCCGATGCCCAGGGACAACGGCAGACTGTGTGTCCTCGGTCAGAGGAGGAGAAGTGCAACAGTCAGAGGGACCTCTTTGGCAGCTTGCAAAAACATGGCCATGCTTCCCTCGGGAGGCTAGCAGTGTCCCTGTGCTGGAAGACACGCACAGGTCCTCCTCTCTCCCCAGGAGCATCCCCTACCTTCTTTCTGGGCTGCCAGGCCCCTGACTAGGGTTAAGTGCCAGGATGACAGACATGCTGGGGATGTACTGGGCCGGATAAGGGAGGAAAGAGATGAGACACAGACAGTGAGAATGAGCCAGCAGGACTTGAGGGTCTTGACCAAAGGGGCCAGGAGATCAGAGGAGATGAGGAAGAATTCACGGATTCGGGGTATTTCATGGGATGTACAATTTAGCACCTTGGCAAAGACCCCAGGGGGTGGGGCACACTTGCTCCTGGGGTGGTCCTGAGAAGCCTGAGAAAATGATACTAAGGCTGAGTGATGTGGAAAGGCATGAACTGTCCTGGCGACAGCAGAGGCAGCAAGAGAGAGGCTGAGGGAAGGGGCCGTGCAGAAGACCCAGCAGGGGCCCACGTTCTGTGGGAGCACCTGCGGAGACACTCCTTTACCAGGGTCGTCGGCACTGCACCGGTGAGAGGGACACCAGATCACTAAGGAGTCTGCTGGCAGCCTTCCTCTGTAGACCAGGGGGGACAACGGGGTGGGGGGTGAGGGGCAGCCACAGAGCTGGGCTCATTAACACTCGACGGGATGACGGGGCCTGAGGAACTGGAGGTCAGGGGTAACGAGGCCTGAGCCCCTCTGAACCCCCAGGGCCAGCTCCTGCCAGGGTTCTTTAGACTCCAAGTGTGCAGGGGCCAGCAGATGAGAGGAGCAGTCATCTCGGGGGGTCGGGGTGGGGGGAAGGGAGGGATAATCAACTCAGACCAGAGGAGGCGCAGGCAGGGGGGCACGTGGAACTTGGGGACCTTCCTGGTGCTCCCTTGCTCCACCGTGAACAGACGTACAGATGTATGTGCCAACGCTGGCTTGAGAAGGATATGACAGCCAAGGGCTCAGAGACCTCACGATGCAGGTTTGGGTCAAACCACCAGCTAAGCTGCCAAGACCTGCTGAGGCGCTGGCTGAGGGTGAGAAGAATTTGGGAGGGGAACTGGGGGGAGAGGGAGGGGAGGAGCGGCGGGGGCCCCAAGTCCCACTCCAGTAATGGAGGCAGCTTGTTCCAGTAGTTTCTCCCGTGGAATCTCCTCCTCGGGAAGAGGCAGGAGCCGCAGGGGAGTTGCTCCCCACGGTGGAGGGCAGAGGAGGATCTGTGCAGTACAAAGGGTGGGCTGGGGCCGCCATGAGGAGCGCGGCAGGGATCTCCACACAGGACGGCTCCCACAGGATGGGAGATTCCGCCAACACGCAACACCAGTTCGAGGCGGCTCCACTGGCCTGGCTGAGCCTCTGCCCGCCGGCCCTCCTTTCCTCTCTGCCTCCTTCACAGGGGCAGGCTGTGCCTGCTCGTGTTTCCTCCCTTCATCGCCCTGTACGTTTCTCACACTCAATCCTGTCTGGGAGGCTACTTGTCAGTGGACCTGAGCTGACCTGGCACGTCCTCCGTGATGAAAACAAGCGAGTAGGGAGAGAATCCCGGTGTGACGCTAAACTCTGCCCGCTGGGTCCGCTCTGACCGTGCAGAGTGTCTTGAGACCAAGAATGCTGAGCCGGCCAGTCCCCTGGGGCAGCCCATCACGTCAGGGGGTCCTCAGGTCCAGAAAGTACTATGTGCCCAGGGGTTGGGGGGAAGCATCCAGGTGGGCTGGCAGGGTCCCAGGGCCCTGCCTCGGCCCTGGCTGTTGCCGGAAAGGCCAGTGGCCTGAGTGATGAAGTGCCCATGGGCTGCAGGGAGCAGAGGACGCGAGGACCAGTGCTGCCCTCTCTTTTGGAAGGCTGCAGTGCCGCTGTCCTTCAGTGTGGGTTTATGAAGGTGGGAAGGCACATCAGTTGAGGAAAATCAAGCTTCCCACAGGGAAGCTTTCTCGGACACCTCCAGGTGTTGGCTACCTGATATGGGTTTCAAGGTGCCAAAATGAGTCATCTGGCTAGTCAGAAAAAACAGAAGATTTAGTTTCATTAGTTCAGCGAACTAAGCTGTCCCACTGGCTGTGGGCGTCAAGGGGGTCTCCGGACCAGGGTGAGCCACGGGGAGGGGAGGGCACCCCATAACTACAGCCTGGGTCTGCCAGGGCCCAGGGCACGAGCCACACGGGCGGGTACAGGTGAGCACTGCGCCAATGGCCACCTCACGCGTCACCTCATTCCACTCTCCCCCAACCCAGAGATGTGTTGTCATCTTCATGTTCTCAACGGAGAGGCTGTGTCCCAGAGGGGACAATGACCTGCCCTGGAGGATGACTGGCAAAACTCAGATTTATGGTGACAAGTCAGGAGTTCCTTCTATCAGACCAGGCTGTCCACTCCCCCCAGGGGTCTGCAGGGATGGGAAAGCCCAGAATTTCCCAGACTGAGAGCTTCTGGGGCAGGCCTGCCTAGGAGAGGCTGGAACCAGAACCCCCAAGATTTATGTTGTGGAGAGAAAGGCAGGTGGTGCAAAGGCACAGCATGGGCTTTGGAATCGGCTTAGCGCTGGGGTAAAACCCAGGCTCTGCTCTTGACCACAGTGTGACCTTGAGCAAGTTAACCGCTCTCTCTCTCTCTCTTTTTAAATCTGTAAAATTATGAAAATAAGATCTGTCTTGAATGGTTTTGAAATTGAAAATAACCCAGGTAAGCCCAGAGCCCATGTTGGTGATTTGTGGGCATTTAGGAGCTGGTAGCTCCTATCACCGTTACGCTGCATGGATCAGAAACTTGAGAGGGTCTGGCATGGTTAATGCTCTTCGTAATTATCACTAGGCCTCACTATCCAAGCGAAAAACGGGAAGCAGGTGATGTAAATAACATATTTACAGAGTTAAATAAAATTTTTGCAGCTTCTTTGTTCTACATGTTAGTTCTTCAGAATTTATAAACTATCCAGTAAGATAGTTTTCCCTGATGTCATGAGTAATTTATCCTTATCATAATTGTACAACAAATAAAAAGACAAAGGCCGGAAAGAGATTTGACTCCCTTGTAGCCAGGTTCCTTCTCTAAAAGATTAAGTTAGGTCCCCCCACCCACTCCCTTCGTCAAGTATTGGTTGCCAGGTCCTGGGCTAGGCGATGGGGGCACTGGAATGAACAAAACAAGGCCCCGACCTTACAAGGGCCCAGCCCGGTGGAAGCTCAGGTATGCCTGAGCTATACCGTACTGTGCTGAACGCTGAAGTGGAACGAGACAAGTGAGGCACGGGACCACGGAGAAGGGACACTGGCCTCAGCTTCAGTGATGGCTGTTAGGGCTGGAATGGCTTCCCGGGAGAAGTGATACTTGGCTGGGAGTGGAAGGAGAGGCAGATGGGTGGGAAAAGGGCTGTGGGAAAGAGTGGGGTTCTAGAAACAGGGAACAGCACGGTCGCACAGAGACATATCGCACGTGAGAGGCTCAAGGTGGTCTGGTGGGGGTGGGATATAGGGGACACTGGAGCAGGCAAGGGCCTGATGGCAGAGCCATCTTGCTGGTGATGGAGGCCCAGCCCCTTCCATTAGCCCATCGGCCTCTGGGGGTCATGTGAGTGTTCACAGGGCCCAATACTACACTGGTACCTAGCAGCAACTCTCAATATGCTTGCTGAATGAGTGAGTATTCAGATTCACATTTTAAAAAGTTCATTCAGACTTCTGGTTCTGACAAGATGGTAGACTGAACTGATGTGGGCCTTGTTCCCAACACAAACACAGAGAAAAGATAGATGAAATAGATGACAAAAATAATTTAAATACAAAACTGAGCATGAGAGAATAATGGGAAAATTCCCAGGTACCTGAACTAAAGAGCGAATGAAGTCAAAGGCAGAATCTTTATCATGGCAACTGAGGCTGGGATCATCCAACTCTGATATAGCTACAGGAGCTGGGATTTTAATGCCCACAGGAGGTGGAAGGCCAGCCAGGGACCTGGAACCGGGAGCCTCATGGAACGCCAGGGATCCAGGAAGGGCTACTGGCCGTCAAACAGGGCCCAGGGAGACCCTTCTCACAGCCCAGAGGAGGTCTGTGTGTGGTGTGGAGCGGAGGTTTCTCTGCAGAAAGGAGACCCCAAGCCCGCACTGCATGTGGGTAAGGAGGCTGAATATACACCACCCAGGTTCTGGGAATCTTGAGCCAAGAGGTTCACACCAAACTGGCTGAGCCTCTGGAACTTGGGGTCCCGGAAGAACTAATGCCAAGGCGATGAAAACACACACCCGCAACCCATCGGCTCCCACGGTGAAAACAATCCCTACTTCAGATGGTCTCCTGATAAAGAGTGAACCACCACCACGAGCCACCGTGAAGGCGAGGCTTCAGACACAACACGTGGGAGAATCGGTACCCTTCAGACTAGAAATAATTGAACACTTGAAAGAGGCTATATGGATAAACAGAATAAATGAAGACACGAAAGGAACAGAAACCATAATAAAAACTAGGACGCTAAAAAAACAAAAAATAAAAAATAACAGGCTGATTTTAAAAAGCTCTGAAGAGAACTCCTAAAAATTAAAAATAAAAACGAAACCCTCAAATTTGGAAGGTGTAGTAAACAGCTGATTATGAATAGCTACAAGGAGATTTGTAAACTCGAAAACAGATGTTTTCGAGGAAGTGCCAGAATACAGCACTGGCAGAAAAGGAGATGGGAAAAGGAGAGGAAAGACAGAATAACATGGCAGGTTTCTAACAGGAGTTCTAGAAGGAGAGATCGGAGGGAATCAAAGAGATAGCAGAGAAGAGTTTCTGGAATGGGAAGAACGACACTGAATCCCCAGCAACATGATAAAGACGGATCTACTCAGACCGAATGCAGTAAAACTGCGGAACCCCAAAGACAAAAATAAAGCCTCAAAAGCCACCAGAACAAAAAGCCACGTGAAGCTCTCTCAGCTGCAGAGGAGACAGGCACCCGTGTGGTGCTCCAAAGTCCCACAGCACTCGGCTCCCCCGCCTCCGCCCCATCAAGAGGCATCCGCATCACCCTGGTGGGACTGCCATGCGGTCTGCGGTTGACACAAACCCCTCGAGGCTGTGGGGTAGGTCCAAGTCACCGTTGTCATCGTTTGTGCCCGGCGCCTAGCACAGCACATGGTGTGGAGCAGGGGCCAAGGGAATGCATAGTAGTTCTCATGAAGCACTTATTTGCTTTTTCAGGTCTGTTCTGCTCTGTGAAGAGATCTCCAAACCCCAGTGTGAGAAACACAGCTCTCGATCAGTCCCGGATTCACTGGATTGCATGTTAAAGGCAGTGAAGCTTTCTGCAACAGGAAAAAAGAAGGTGGTCCCCAGGTCCATGGGGGTGACTGGTAGTACCTGTTGGGGTCGGGTTGCGGGGAGACCTCACATCTCTTAGGTGCAGCTTTGAACAGCTTTTGGGAGGCTGATGAGATGATCTGAGTGAAAAGCTTTACTCCTCTAACCCCAGGCACAATAGGACAGCTTCTTTCCTCTAATGACCTCAAAGCTTTAAGAGTGTTTATGTGAACCGTGCCCTCCAGCTCGAGAAGAGGCAGGGTCCAAGTCCGGCCACATATGGACAAGTCCCAGGGCCTGTCCTTGGAACTCAGTGGCAAGTATGAGTCCCTTTATGCAGATGGAGAACGGGATGACATCAAGCCCCAAATCAGGACGACCAGGATGTTCCAGGGAAGGAAGCGTCCAGGGTAAGGGTAAGAGCGTCCAGGGGAAATAAAAGCAGAGTGCCTATTTTCAGGGCTGCTCCATTAAAAAAAAAATTTTTTTTTAATGTTTATGTATTTATTTTGAGAGAGAGAACATAAGTGCACGTGAGCGGGGGAGGGGCAGAGAGAGAGAGAGAGAGAATCCCAAGTAGGCTCTGCACTGTCAGTGTGGAGCCCAAGGTGGGGCTCCATCTCACGACCTGAACCGTGAGATCATGACCTGAGCCAGAATCAAGAGTCAGACGCTTAACCAACTGAGCCACCCTAGTGCCCCAGGGCCGCTCCATTTGAAAGGCAAGACCACTAGGGAGAACCATCCAACAGCCTCCATACTCACTCACAATACCTTCTTTACTGACAGATTGAATGTGGCAGAGATAAATACTAAAATGACTATGAATTATACTGTGGGACATACCCAGATAAAAGTAGTCATTTCATTAATTAATTGTACCAAACAACTAGTCAGAAACCAAGCTAATTCTTTCACATACAGAACCTCATCTCTCTGCTGCTCTTGAATTCATGTTATTGGCTGAGACAACATGGGCCCCTTAGGGCCTGGGGCGAAACATCCTCATTTCCTGAACACCACTGTTATACCAATACTGGGATTGAGGCACTCCAGGGGAAATGACCCTAAAAGTGAACAGGGCAGCGCCTAGGGGAGAGGAAAAGTCACAGTCAAGTTCACGGGATTCTCCATGCTTCACTTCACAATTCACACATGGGGAGAGGAGTCTGCCTTTAGACAGAGTGCATCGCACAGAGCTGAGGGCCGTCAAAGACACGTGCGCCAGCCCCTTCCCTTCTCAGTACTCTGTTAGCTGCAGCGACAGCTCGCGGACGCAGCCCTGCCAGCACTGGGAAAATAGAACAGAATGGAAGTCATGAGATACATTCTGTTTGGGAAGGAGAGGTAATCAACACTTCTGTGGGCACTTTATACGATAGGCTGTGATGATGTCTTTACCATGTCAGTCCAATCCCCATGACGATCATTCCCCCAGTTACGGCAGAAGGTATCATTAGTCCCATTGTTCTTAACAGATGAAGAAACCGGAGGCTCAGACCTTAAGAAATTTGTCCACAAATTGAGAATGAACCTTCAGACTGCCTCCAAGATGAGCCAGAGAGAACCACAGAGAGGAGTCGCTGAGGCATTTGATGGCCATAGTTTCCCGGATCGTGGCTCCTATCTGCTTTCCTACACAAATGCTTTCAGTTACACATCTCTGGGGGCCAAAGCTTACCAATATTTACACCCCCTAAATTCTCCTCTTACGTTGCTTACTCTGAAAACATGCTAGGGGTTGGGGATTAGGCCAAAGAACAGAACTAGGCTATCTTTTCCTCTCGGCTCCAAAGACTACCTAAGCTGTGGCTGCCTTTGCACCTCTGAACTGCTAAGACATGAACCTAAAGGAAGGAAGGCCGGTGTCATCCTCCCACTGGACAAAAACGCTGCCAACCTTTTTCCCAAAGAGGAGGGAGTCAGGTCAGAATTGGAGTCTGTAAACCTTCCAGGCTGAAAGATGGGTTTCTGCTGCCACGGTCTGTGTGCACCGACAAGGCTGCCGTTCGCTGCCACCAGGCAAAGCACCGGCCCGGGGAGCGCCGGCTGGCACAGACGGCAGCTTAAGGCTGATGTTTCTCTTACTCCCTGGAGACGCTCGCACTTGCCACCAAGGAACTCATTCAGTTGTCCCCACCAGTCCCTGGACCTGAGAAGACCAGCCCTGCTGCTCTGATGAATTAAGCATTATGAGAAGCTGTGACGGTATCTCTGACAAAACGGCCTAGAAACTCTGGAACTCCAGAAACAGCGCCATCCAAGAGGACAGACGGTGGGGTCAGAGGGCGCTTGGCCAGTCTTTCCTAAAAGACTAATTTGGTAGGAATGGAGGGTATGCAACACTTACTGTGGCATCCTCTAAAGATAAATTACAAACAAGAATAACGCCTTGAGGGTAATACGAATGGAGATTTGGTCATGAAGGCACCCAGTGGACCCATCTTCCACCCATAACAGAGCAAGAGTTCTTCAGGAAGGCCCAAGTTTCTCTTCTGGAACGTATAGTTCCACTGGCATGTGCCCATTCGATTCCTTCCACTGGGTAAAATTAAACGCCCAGATAGTTAAACAATTAGTCCTCGAGTCCAGGTTGAGACCGTTCTTGTCATTGATTGGGGTTCCCAAAAGAGCAACTTGGGACAACAACTGTTGTTCGTCTGTTCTCTTCCTAGAGTAAACGTGATCATGCGGACTCTTCCTCACACAGCTGTGGCGGGTGCCCTTGGGCAAGTTACATTCCCTAGACTTTAGCTTCGGCAAATATGACAATGATAACAATGAACGAACAACTCTTCGGGTTGCTATGAGGATTAAGTGGGATAATGTCATATCCCCAGTAGTGTGCCTGACACACAGTAGGTAGGTGCTCACTAGTAGCTGCCGTCGTTGTCCATCATCATCACTGTCATTGCCATCATCGGGCACTCGCCACCACTTTCACGGCCTCACAGGCAAAACTACGTGGCTAGAGAGGCAGTCTGTGGGGAAGTGGAGAGGTGCTATACAAGTATGCCAGGCGCCACCTTGCTAATCATAAGATCACCGACTGAGATCTCTGTAAGTACCCAGAAACCCCCCAATTACAAAACTCGCAAGGTAGGCTAACACAGCAAAACCTGTCCACATACGTGTAGTCAGACGGAATGACAGCAAGAGCCGAAGTCACACCGTGAATCAAGTTAGCAAGGACATCGTTGGAGACGGAGTGGGGGTGGGTCCAGAGGAAAGCTGGAGCCTGGGAAGGAAGGTCTGCTTCTGCATATATGTCTAATACATCCCATACGAGTACTTCCAGTCCCGTCTTTAGGAGCCAGATAGATTTTACAGGAGAAATACTTTTGTGCCAGCTATTTGCTAACAGAGTCCCCCAAAGTGTGGTTCTCTTCCCGACAATCCCTTTGTCGGAGAGGTCCAGTGTAAGGCAGCCCCTAGGCGCTGCCTCTCCAGGACACGGTGAGGTGACCCTCCTTCCCACCGGGTGGCTTACTTGTTGCTGTCACGGTACTCGTAGATGTGACATCCTTGAGGCAATCCAGTCTCGTGATCCAGAGTGAAAGCAAGTTTTAGCTGAAGAGAGAGAGAAGAGAAAAATAATTAAGTCTAGGCTGCATGTTTTATTCATTCGGACGGCTGAAATGAAAAAAAAAAAAAAAAAGCAAAATCACATTCCCTCCAGCTGACATGTTGTGGAGAACCCGGGTCTGCCACCTCTGGGAAGAGCCGTGCCTTACGGGCCACTGTCATCAGTGAGGACTGCTACTGGACTGTGCTTATTCATTTAGCAGGTAACCGATTATTTACTAAGCACTTACTTTGTGCCAGACACTGAGCTAGCTGATGGGGGAAGAACAGCGAAGAGAGGCAGAGAGGGGCCTCCTTCATGGTAGACGCGGCAGATAATCAATTCACACGAATGAGTGAATGAATGAATATCAAGCTTCCAATTAATATAGGTTCTCTGAAGCAGGAAAAAGACTCCCGCGTTTCGACAGAAGTAAATAACCTGAACTAGACTGGGAAGGAGGGAAGGAGGAGGGGGTTAACTAAATTATGGGGGTGAAGGATGGGGAGAAAAGGAGATTCTCGCTGGCAGAGAGCACAGCATGTACAGAGGCCCTGATGCCGGAGTCCGGGCACTGAAGGGTAGCTGGTAAGCCAGAACCCAGTAGGTACAGGGGACATGGTGGTCAGTGATGCTGCAGAGGGAGGCCAGGGCAGAACTTGCAGAACCTCGCTGGCCCCCTTAGAATTACCCGAATAGCAAAAGAAAAGCCTTTGGTGAGGAGTGGATAGATGGCATGATCAAAATTGGGTTTTATTATTATTATTTAAAAAAATTTTTTTTAACGTTTATTTATTTTTGAGACAGAGAGAGACAGAGCATGAACAGGGGAGGGGCACAGAGAGAGGGAGACACAGAATCTGAAACAGGCTCCAGGCTCTGAGCCATCAGCCCAGAGCCCGACGTGGGGCTCGAACTCATGGACCGTGAGATCATGACCTGAGCCGAAGTCGGACGCTTAACCGACGGAGCCACCCAGGCGCCCCATAGGTTTTAAAGATCTCTCTGGCTACTGTGTAGACAGCAGGCTGTAGGGTAGAGCAGGAGGCCACCCAGCAGCGCGGGTGAGCAGTGATGGGGGCTGGGGCTAAAGGGTTGGGGAGGGGGCCCAAGAGGGAGAGAGAAATTGACAATTTAAGAATCTACCTTAGAAGTAAATGTTGAGGGGTACTTGGGTGGCTCAGTTGGTTAAGCATCCAACTCTTGATCTCAGCTCAGGTCATGATCTCACGGTTTGTGAGATCGAGCCCCGCGTTGGGCTCTGTGCTGACAGCACAGAGCCTGCTTGGGATTCTCTCTCTCCCTCTCTCTCTGCCCCTCCTAGCTCTCTCTCTGTCTCAAAAATAAATAAACTTCAAAAAAAGAAGTAAATTCTGAGAAGTAGAGGTGACAGGACATGCAGGGTTCCATGTTGGGGAGTGGTGAGGATGGAAAAGAAGAAATCAAGGACAGTTCAAGTTTTTGACTTGAACAGTCACTCAGGCGACTGTTCCACTGCTGAATCTGGGGGTGGCTAGAAAGCCACAAGTTTGATTTTGGACATATTAACTTTGAGGCACTCAGTAGCTTTCTCTGATTAGGGATGACCAGGAACGAGAATCTGGTAATGAGGTCTTGGTTTCTTTCTGGATTCTGGAGGGGAGTGCTCAGGTGAGTGCAGAGCTCCATCTGGGTTGCTGGGAAGCAAGAACTCAGGGAGGTTGGGCGTGTCCTGCTAGAGCGGAGTTGGATATGGCAGCTTTAACATTTCTAGACCTAGAGCCAATTACTAGATTTACAAATTCACTGGGTTTTTAAAGCGCCAGGGATATTTTAACTAAAATTAACTGCACATTAGCAGGGTACATTATTATAACTTTTTTTTTTTTTTTTTTTTTTTTAACTGCAAGGCTGTTAACACAGATCTGCATCATTAGATGCTGGACGATTTTTCTCTTCCTTAGAGGGAAACAAGCTTGGAGGAATGGCTCGTCCTCTTACTGACCCAGATGAAAATACAAAAACAGAAACAAGCCCTTCTTCACCAACATGAAGCCAGGAACTTCAAGTCAAAGGCATGTTTTCCCTACAGAGCACTGCTTGGATCTTCCCAGCCCTCTTTCAGTAAAACAGAAGTTAAAAAAAAAAAATCTATTAACTATACCGTTTTCTCTTTACTTCCCTCTTTGTAGCTGAGGCCAGGCCTATATTCATTTGGTCCATTGAAAAGACTGCACCACTTAGAAATTTTCAAATCCTTTGACTCAGTGATTGATGAATGTATGGTTTAGAAAAATAACCATAAAGATAAGAGGAAAAGTTTTTTTTTGTAAAACCGTTCACTTCAGTATCATTTATTGGAAAGACTCTAAAAGATAAGCAAAAGCAAAGTGGTTAGGTAAACTCTACTATATAGTCACATGCAGAAGAGCAGCCATGAAGAACTTTTATTAATCTAGGAAAATATCTGGAAAAAATCAGGATGTGTACTTGATTATGTATCAAGAAAACTATGTAAAAACAGAACAAAGACCACGTAGAAGAAAGACTGGAAGGAACAATGGCAACAGTGCTCCTTTCCTTTCCTTGCCTTTTCCAAATTCTTTACGATAAATGTGATGAGATATAAGCTGTAGTCTTTAGTCATAAAGGAGTTATGGGAAATTTCATTCTGGGGGATTCTTGAGGTCAAGAGACTATGAATACACATTTAACAGGTGAGTAAGCAGAGGTGGTGATGAGGCGGGGGAGAGAGGTATGGGACAGAAGAGTGCTCATACTTATTGAATGTAGAACTCATATTTATTGAATACCTACCAAGGAAAGGCTCTCCTTTACCCTGACCACAACCATCTGAATTAGGTATTACAATTTCCTTTTTACAGGGGAGGAACTTGAGGCTAAGAAAGGTTAAGTAATTTGTCCAAACCACAATTAGAATTTCAGCTAAAACCCACGCTCTTTCCACCTCACCGGAATTACAGGACTCGGTAATGGTCTGGATGTAAAGCCTGCCAGAGAGGGAGGCATCAAAGATGATGTTTAAGGTGCTCTGCCTTGGGCAGCAGGGCAGACGGTGCTGTTACGCACCGTGACAAGGAGGAATGGCAGGTTTGGAAAAAGAGCTTGAGTTTAGTTTGGGAGTGCTGATTTTAAGGTGTCTGAGAGGCATCTTAGTGGAGATGAACAGTAGGCAGCTTGTATAAACAATTCCGAACTTTATAGGCAAGACTTATCTGGAGGTACAAATTTGGAAGCCTTTAAATAATAAGTAAGATGGTGACTAAAGCCATTGGTGTGGATGAGAATGTCCTAAGAGAGTATGAAGAGTCAAAATGAGGTCTTTGACAGAACAGCTGTATTTCAGAGCTGGGCAATGGAGACTAAGAAGGAGTGGTCATGGAATTTTGAGTTATGATGTTACAGGAGCCAAGAGGAGAACATGCCTTAAGGAGGGAGCAGTCAGCAGCATTAAATCCTTTTAAGAGGGCAAGTAAGGGAGGAACAAACATCCAAAACAAAGAATCCATTGGATTTAGCAACAAGGACTCTCAGGAGAGTGGTGGGAGCAGAGATCAGGGTGTGATGGGGTGAAAAATGAGAAGATAATGAAGTGGGGATCAGGAGCGCATGTAACTCTTTTAGCAAGTTAGACGGTGGGGGCAAAGAGTCAAGGTGAATGGATTGGAACAGGACAGGACAATAGGACAGGGGCTTAACGGAGAGTGTATTGTTAGATAACAGGCTTGCTTGAATGCAGATATAAAAGACGCACTACAGAAGGAGGGCTCAAAGACAAAGAAGAGAGGGAGGTAGTTAAAACATCAAGGTGTCCGAGATGACAGGAGGGACTGGAAACCAACATACAAGTGGAAGGGCCTTTCTCCACTGCAGCAGTAGGGAAGGCTGGGCAGGGATGCGGATATATCTGTGGATTTGGCGGGGGTGGGGAGCAGGATGGGGGATGGTGGTGGTTTGGAATGTTCCAGTTTGATTTTGTTCTTTTCTGAGAATTAGGAGGTCAAATTATCCTCAAGGAATGGAGGGTTTGGTGAGGGAAGGAAAGGAGGTTGGAGGAAAGTGATGAAGGCTTGAAATCGTTTCTTTGGAGAACAGGAAAAACCGTTGACCAGGGAAGAGCACGAGGATTGCCAGGGAGCATTAACGGTCCAGCTGAGGCCACAGGAACTGAAGTTACTGTAGCAACCATCTGCCCAGATGTTGATTTTTTTTTTCTAGCAACTTAGACATTGGCATGAAGAAAGTTAGGTTGGTCCAAAGCTGAGCATTTGCCAGGAAGGTTTGAGGGAAGAATAATGGAGCGAGGGAGTAGAGATACGATATTGGCAACAGATGCGCCAGAGACTCTAAGGGGGAACAGGCAAGAAATAAAAACGAAAGGGGCTGATGGGAAGGAAACAGAAAGATCCTGGTGACAGATGTCTTGTACGGAGCTAGTATTTATCGAGCATGTTCTCTGTCCTTAATCCTCTATTTAAACAGCCCCGTGAGGTTGGTTCCTATCCATATGTTACAGAGGAGTTTTCAGTATTTAGCCCGAATTAGCAAGTAAGTTGCAGAACTAAAGTGTGATCCACATTGCTAACCACTGGACAACACTGGCCTCCTGAGTGTCCATGAGGTCAAGGAGAGGAATTGTAAGAGTGTCCATGAGGGAGTGGGGAGCACTGGAGGCTGCAGTCAGAGAGGAAGCCGCGTCTGACCTTGGAGACGGGCAGTCAACCTCAACATGAGTAGAAATCAAGGAATGGAGAGTTGGAGGTTGGGATGAAAAGGTCCTCCATGAGAGGTGTGAAATTCACCCAGGACAATAATACATTTCCCAAACGGATCCACAAAGTGTGTCACTGTGGGTGTACAGGTGTTTTGTAGGTACCTACACAAACGAATGGGTCCAACCAGCCTATGAGGCAGACCTAGGCACGGTATCCAGCAGTCATTTCCCCCTTCTCAGTGATGCCCTAGATTTGTTCAGCTAGTTACCCTCCCACTCAGTCCAGGGAATTCAGGGAGAAGCAGATCCAGTTTCCAGGGCTGGGCCTGACAGTTCGAAGGTAATCATATACACCTTTCAGTAAGGGTCAGGAACCCAAGCCAATCAGTGCCTGGCATTTCCTGGAATTGGAATTCCCTAGGGATTGGTTCAGGAATGGACATGTGACCTAACCGAAGCCAATGAGATATGAGGGGATGTTTGCGCTTCTGGGCATGAGTGGCCAGAGTTGTTGCAACTAGCTTGTCACCAGCCTAAGAATGAAGTCAACTCACAGACAAAGCTGCCCTTAAAGACCCGCGGAAGAGCAGAGTCACAGCCTTGACTGAGCCGTGCCTGGTCTCTGTCGGGCTTCCAGACCTCTACTGTTCACTAAAAAAATTTGTTTTAACGTTTATTCATTTTTTTGGGGGGGGGGAGGGGCAGGGAGAGAGGGAGGCACAGAATCCGAAGCAGGCTCCAGGCTCTGAGCTGTCAGCACAGAGCCTGACGCGAGGCTCGAACTCACAAACCGCGAGATCATGACCTGAGCCGAATTCGGACACTTAACCGCCTGAGCCACCCAGGCGCCCCTTCTACTGTCAGACACATAATATGTCTACCCACTTCTTGGTTCCACTCTCCACAATGCAGCTGAGTTATCTTTCTAAAACACAAGCCTGATGACACTTCCCTCTTTAAATCCCTTTGATGGCTTCCTTCTGTCTATATGCCACAGGTATAAAAATGAATTAAACAGCCTGGGATCTCTGGGGGTTGGCTGCTCACGTGAACAAAAATGGACTATAAAGAGGGATGGTGAGGGGGCATGTGCTGAGGAGAAGGTGCCAACCAGGGAGGACCTCAGGGTAGGTGACGGGATCTTAAGGGAGAAACACGAGTCTGCCTGAACAGGGAAGGATGCCCCTAGCCCGTCTGCTCCTGCTGCAAAATTCCACGCACTTCTCCCACAGTGTCGAGCTCACTGTGTGAGTTTGGGTCATGCCATGTACTTTGACACCTCTGGCCCTTCCTTAAGCTGTGACTGCTTCTAGGAGCACCCTTTCTGTCTATGCCAGCAAGACCCTACACATCCTTTGAGCTTCTCTTTGTGAAAGTCAATCTTTCATTCTTCCCTCCTCTGGTAACTGGAGGCAGGGCCTCTCTGCCCCGTGAGTCCGAGGGCTCAGGGTGGAGAGCTTCACCAGGCACCCTGGCACTCAGTGTCCCCATCACTGGCCACCACAGGTGCTCCACGCATGTCACTGAGCTGACCTGCTGAGACTCAGAGCATTTTGTTTACCTATCAACAACCGTCCAGTCACCCAACTTACAGCCAGCATCTCCATCACCCTGAGTTTGTTTTGCGTCCTCCTACTTCGGTGAAGAAATTCTGCCTCACGTCTGCCCCCCTCAGTAACCGTCCCCCGAGGAGAAGCAATGGCTCAAATCCCCTTGGCACCCAGGTGTTCCATTTCACCAGCGCCTTTGAAGATGCACGAGTCCCTCACTCGAGAATATGTACTGGGTCCCACGGGCCCAGCACAGCCAGGCAACAGGCAGGCCTACGGGCTGTGTCGAGACTGCAGGGACCCACCCGTGGAGCCGCTTGGTTTGGAATGAAGGCCCATCGCTACGACACTTCACCGGGTCCAGCTTTCCCTTTTCCAGAGGCAGCTGCCACTAGTCAACCTTTGCCCCGGGGAGGACAGTTTCCAATTGCACCACATTCCTGGTGCTGGGTGAGAAGAGAAGGAAGCCCAAAAGGCAGTAAGAAGGTCACTCGGTCAGCGTTCACCAGCAGAGGAAAAAGGCCTTTCAGTGGGTCTAGTTAGAGGCAAGGCTTTCCTCTGGACAAAGGCCAGGCCAATCTCCCGTGGGCAGGAAATGGAAGAGCCTTTTACTTTCAGGGGCTCAGGCTACATCAAAGAGGAGGGCAGGGGCCGGGCAGCTAGAGTATGAGACTCCTGCTAGGACCCCTTTGGACCCAGCCCTCCTGCTCCAGGCAGGGCCCCAGGAAACTGGCAGTGTGGGTGATGAGGGAAGGGGCTAGGACTGTCGGGAGAGAACAGTCCTTCCTCATTCGCCACGGGAATGTGGGTTAAAGGCCCACTGGGGCTGCTGGGCCCGCAAGAGGCTCTCCTTCAGTCCCTCTGGGCTCTGGGGGTGGGGGACGGCAAGGGAGGCAGCAGGGTCATTCTTCCTGCAGGTAGCACGGGAGAATAAGAGTGATCGGTTTAGGACTACATAAACCTCCCCAGGGAGGAAGGAATGCCCCAGGCCAAGCAGCAGAGGGGTCCATGCAGCCATTTGTAACCGTTTGAGGAAATGTGACCTTATTTTGTATGCCAGCCCAGGGGAGCCAATGGGCCAGATGACATTCGTAAGAATAACCGAAAAGGAATAATGGGACAGGACAAGAAAGGGTGGCTAGAGGTGGTGATCCAGATGTTCCCCTGGGCTAGTGAGCAAATCAAGCTTCAATCTGCTCAGGTGCACAGTTCCATAAGTCATGTTCCCGGAGAACCCTGTGCCCAGGCCACTTGGCATTAAACTCCATCAGCTAAGGAAGATACCAGCTCAGAGCTTCTGGTACTTTCGAAAATGCCTGGCCTGACCTTGGGAAGGCCAAAAGTACATTAAGAGGTTTAGGAGTTGCCTATTTTGTCCCCAATAACTTCAAAACGACCTCCGATGAGCAACCGGATGTCTCTGACCATGGCCCAGACACCACTTGCAGGCTGCTGTGTGACTGAGCAGGGGACCTGGGAGCCAGGCTCCAGGTTCCTCTCACAGGGGTGTAGTGAGGGAGGTAGCTGGTAAAAGCAGAGTGCTGGTTCCGGAGCCAGAATCACTCTAGTTCAAACCAACATGGGTTCTCCAGGAGGCCTGTGAGCCTCCTTCAATCTGCTAGCTATTAGGACCAAGGTTCAAACGCAGGTCAAGGACCAGCCTGGGAAGCGTCCAGCCACTGCATGGTCGGCTCTTCCCCTCACAGTCCACTGGTCTTGCGGGGTGTCCAACTCTTCCCGAAGCTGAAAGTGGCAAATCCCAACATACTTCTGACATTCGGGCATGCCATTTATGGCCCTCTCAACGAGCAGAAGTTACTTCTACCTGAGCCTTGGATTTGTAATTGAAAAATCTTATTAGAAGGAAATCTTCACATTCTCCGAGGTGATCTTTGGTTTTTCTTGTTTGGTTTGGCTCTCCTAAGCATTATTTCTTTTTTTCCATCTACTCTTTGCTTTCTTTTATAAGACAAAGATGCTGTGGACTTGGCTTCCACTTGGTTCACAACGATTCTATGGCAATGTATTAGGTTTCTTTCTCCTAAGTCCACTGAAGTCTTTTTGGACTTGGAGAGAGCTTTTTAAGAAAGAACTTGCTCATTCAGCAGGATTTTCCTCCCCACCCCAAGCTCTGGTTCTGACCTGGAAAAAATAAGAGAAAGAGCGAGAGGATCCTGCAGTCCTGACGCTCAACTTCCCAAACCACAAAAAAGAGCCAGTAACGTAATCATGGAGATTTCTGGCACCTTGGTCTTTCAAGAAAAATACATCCATCTGCTGGCACAGGGACCCATCAAACTAAATCCTGTGCAGCACGGAGTTCCCGATTCATTAGTGTTGGAAAGTCTATGGCGAGGCTGGCCGCCCCACCGGAGGACGCCTCCCTGCAGCGCCGTCTGTAAACCCCACAGCTGTGTTTTCACTTAAGGCCACTTCTCCTGACTCCACTGCACCTTGTTCCAGAGGCTCGTTCTACTCTCATTAAGGCTAAAAATGACAGGACAAGGATTCTCCAATGCTGAGGTTTTACTCGTCAGAAGAAAAGTTGTCTCTATAGCTCTGGTCAACCCAGAGGGAAGGCTGCTCTTCAGTAAGGAACCCATGCCGGTCGGGTCATCCTAGGTTTGCTTCAGTTAACAAGCCTGTCACCTGGCTTCTTCTGCCTGCCTGTCCTGCTGCTTCCTCTTCTGGGGGTGTCTGCACTGCCCGCCAGCAAGGCCAAGGGCAGTAGAGCTCTGGTGGTTCTTGCCCCACAGCCCCTCCTCTGCCTTTACTCCTGGGTGAGACCAGCATCTCCATTAGCAGAACAGGACACCCGCTCTAGCTTTCCTGGTCAGGCCTTGCCTGGTCACTGGGCCAAGTGTTTGCTCCTTCAACTTCTGAGCAATGTGACAACAGTGACTGCAAAGCGTGGTGAGCAAGTCTGCATGTGTCACATTCAGTCAGAGGCAGGGACCTGCAGCCTGTCTGCTCATCCTACTCACAGCTGGAACACTGTGGATGCTTCTCAGGGCCCTGTCCCTCCCGCAGAGCATGGCTGCTGCTTTTCTGGTACTGAAGTCAGACAATGTGATGCCCAGTCACAGGAACTATGCTCACTCCTACAGATGTCATTACTTCTGCCTCCTTTCTGTGGCAGTGGTTTTCTGTCTTTCTACTGTATTCATCTCCCTTGTTTATTTCCTTTGTTGTAAGTCTTTTCAAATCCTTTCTGGAAACTGAGGACGGTATACATAAATAAAATAAGGGTCTTCAAAATAAAAGCCAAACAAACATAAACATATGGGATCCGGGCAGGTTCAAATATAACCTGATTAAACAATGATCATGATGGTAGGCATTCAGTTCATGGAAGAAAGAAAACGGGACATTCTCATACAATCCTCAGGGCCAGTGATCAAGCTGGCTCTATTCTTGAAAAAACAGGAGAGAACAGAATGATCTTCCAGGGAATTGGCCTCAGTTTCCAGGGACTTGAGGAGTTGAGGAGTTATATAACCCCAAGCTGGGAGCCAGCAGCTTTGGCCTCGTCTCTGTTCTCTCCCAGACTCCAGGTGGTGGTAGGGTTCTACTGGCCTTAACCTTTCCACCTGTAAAATGGAGCTGAGTTCATTTACGTCATCCTTGTGGTTTGTTTAATGGATGAATGTGAGATACTTTGTAGGTTTACTGGAATAAAGTACTCGTAATAAATCCCTGCTCTACCTGGGAGAAGAGATGCTCTGAAGATTTCAGAAGGACTAGTGTTCACATCTTTAGATATTTTTAAAAATGTTTTTATTTATTTTTGAGATGGGGGGAGAGAGGGAGAGGGGAGAGAGAGAGAGAGAGAGAGAGAGAGAGAGAGAGAGAGAGAGAAAGAGAGAAAATGCAGGTGGGGGAGGGGCAGAGAGAGAGGGGGACAGAGGATCTGAAGTGGGCCCTGTGCTGACAGCAGACAGCCCGATGCGGGGCTTGAACTCATGAACTGTGAGATCATGACCTGAGCCAAAGCCGGATGCCTAACCAACTGAGCCAAGCAGGTGCCCCTTTAGATGGTTTAATGAGAGACAAATGGCAGTAAAACATTCTCTTGCCTATGGCTGTCTTATGCAGCCAAGAGAAACTGTCAAAGTTCATGACTTGGTTCCATGTTCATTCTGCTTCCTTCCTCCCAGACAAAGCCAAGTATCTGGACACCCATATTCTAGGACAACATTCTAAGGTCCATCCTGGTCCTGGGGCAGCCAATCTACCATTCTTCCCGGTTTGTGCAAGCTGCAGTCAGCCTGCAGCAGAGGACTTAGCACCCCCTGGGAGAAGAATCACGGACAATCACCACCAATCAGTCACAAAACACCTGTTGATTTGACAACACTTACTGGATTGTTCATAACAATCTGGAAGGGATACCTAGGAGTTCCGTACCTGTGGTTACCTGAGGTTCCTCCTCTCATCCAAGATAATTATTAGTGTCTTAGCTATTTCATTATAAACAATATCTCTAATTGATGCCATTCTATCTGTGGTAAAAAGAGGGTGTTGTGAAGTTTGAAGAAAAGTAAGTACAGAAAGAAGTTTGTCCCTAAGATGAAATGCAAAAAAAAAAAACAAAAACAAACAAAAACAAAAACAAAAAAAGGACAGAGGTCAGTGGAGGGTACCAGGAAGGGCCAGGATCCAGTAAGGAGGAAAATGGACAGACTTTCTATTTGGCTCGCTAACTGAAAAATCAGCTTTGGTAACAGAGAATCCTTGGATAATCTCACATAGTTGAAAATCATTTAAGAAACTACACATGATGTTAAATGTTACAAAAATAAGTTTCATAATAATCTTAGGGGAACATTTTCATTAAGCAGACAGTGGTTTTCCCTCTGGCCTGTGTATATTCTCACTAGGGGCAGAGGCTCTCATGGTCTGCAGGGACCTTGGGGGTCCTCTGCTCTAACCTTCTGCCCACTAGACTGGACGAGTTCTCTTTCCAGCACTTCTAAGAGTTCGTGCTTTTGCCGAGACCCTCCTGCCTGGGACACGGGCTTCACAGGATCAGGGAGGAGGTCACTGTACTTGTGAACCGGTGGGCCGATCAACAAGCACTCACACCAGGAGGTTGGCCGCACAAAACGGAAAGGAACAGGCTCTTCAGGCTGTCTGGTTTTGACTCCTGGCTTTTCTTCCCATTAGCTGTATTCCCTCAGGGGGTTACTTTACCTGTTTGCACCTCAGTTTCCTCCTCTGTAAAATGGGGATGATACTAGTACCAACCTCGTAGGTTTTTTTTTTTTTTGTGTGAAAATTAAATGAGGAAAAACACATCAGAACAGCACCTGCCTATGGCAAATAGTCAATAGATGTTCCTGTTGCCACAAGGCCCGGGGTTGTATCTTGTAATGAACTGATGGCATGCTGGAACAAGCTGACGGGGCCCCAACAGTTCCAAATGTGATCACTCTTGAACCTGAGGGATTTCCACAGCAGTAGGGTTCACTTTCCTCACTGGAGGAGACTCTGGGGGGCCTCTCGGCAGGAGGACGTGATGTTTAAAGCTTCACCGTGGCCCCCACGGTCCTGGTGCTTCAGGTGCCGCGCTGACACGGGGTCTGACCACACGGCCGCCCTGGCGGTTATTCTCTAGTGCCCAGGCTCCTTGGGTTGCTTTCCCAAGGAGGGAAAAGGAGGGAGGCCAGTCTGCCCCTCCCTGGCCCTGCCAGGCTGGCAGATACGCCTCGGCGTGGAGGCTGCCCAGCACCCCTGCACCGGCAACAACTTGTCTGCTAATCTCTGCTCGGGAGAGGAAGAGGCCGCAACGACCTGCTAGAGCACAGCTCAGGGCTGGCTTCTGACGGTCCGGATGCAAGAAAATTGCTTCTATCATGGTCCGATTCTTCTCATTTCTTCTCAAGTTGGAACACGTCTTTAGCTGTGTGTTTAACTATCCTACTGTCCCAACGAGACTGGAAGCTCCAATAGAGAAATCCCAAGCGATGACTCTGGTTCCCCCCACCCCCAAGCCTTTACCGACCGAAGGATTTCTAGGCGAGGGAGGGTCCTGCCATTAGCAGGAGGAATACAGCTTCCATATGCGACCAGACACGGTGCCAGGACCTTCATGTGTACGGTGCTACCGACTCCTATTTTAAAGGCGAGGACACCAGAGCTCAGAGACGTCAGATAACCCGCCTGCCCAGAGTCAGGCAATATACAGATCAGCAGACGGCAGACCCGGGGACGGAGCCCAGCCCCACCTAACTGAAGTGTGCGTTTCCCCCTGGGCCACGCTTGCTATTATTTCTTCTCTCACCGACAGGGCACTGAGCTGGAGGCCAGGGGCTCCAACAATTTACTTCTCTCCTCTAGATCCTAACAGACGCAGGACAGTAAATGGTGTTCTGAGTGTCAGTCTTCCAAGGCTCGCTGGCAGAGGCATTACTGAAGAACAAGGTGGGGGCCTCCTCTGTCCAGGGGAATTGAAGACAAGAAGCCAGAGTGAGAGGCTGAGCAAATGGGGCTGCCCAGTTTCAGGGGGAGAAGCTGGGCTGGAGGAAGAAGATGCCTGGGTGGGACCACTCGAGTGAGAGCGAGCGAGGGAGAGAGAGATGGGCTGGCTCTGTTTTTCCGGTTCCACGCACCTGCCCTCTGGCTGACATGCTCAGTCACAGAGCTAGTTAGTAATAAGACCAGTAGAGTCAAGGGCTCCTCACACCAGTTGGCTGGAGGGCAGGAATAAAGAGAGAAAAACAAGGCAACAACAACAAAATCTAAGATTAATATAGGGCCTCTGCTATTGAAGAAATGGGTTGGGGACTCACGTAGCCAATTTTTGTTATTTAAGTCACGGGCCTCTCTCCATGACTTCCTCTGTAAAATGAAAGCCTCCAAAGAGATATTCTCTGCAGTTCCTTCTGGCCACCCATTTCACAAATCTGTGAGCAAACACTTGTCAAGCACGGTCCCTGTGTCGCTCAGCACTGTGCCAGGCACCACGGAAGCACAGGGGAAAAAGGACAGTCTAGGCTGGCAGAGATGACTAAGTCACACTGACTCCAACGCTGTCGGAGGTCAGAGAGGGATCTGGTAGAGTGGCCTACGTGGGGCAGATGAGGCCTGAGGTGAGTCTGGCAGGACAGAGAGGGTTTGAAAAGCATAGGTGAGAAATGCCAGGTAGTGGGACAAAACTCAGGAACTTTAGCCCTTCCAGAGCACAGACCACATGGGTCACGTCCATCACCACGTCCCTAGTATCTACCAGTCTTCGGCGAAGTAGGTACTCAACAGATAACTGTTACAGGAGTCAATGACCACAACCAGAGAAATGAGAATTAATATGCGCTGTTCTGGGGGTGTCTGGTGACTCGGCGGAGCATGCGACTTTCGATCTCGGGATTGTGAGTTCGAGCCCCACGTTGGGTATGGAGATTACTTAAAAAAAGTCTTAAATTGGGGCGCCTGGGTGGCACAGTTGGTTAAGCGTCCGACTTCAGCCAGGTCACGATCTCGTGGTCCGTGAGTTCGAGCCCCGCGTCAGGCTCTGGGCTGATGGCTCGGAGCCTGGAGCCTGTTTCCGATTCTGTGTCTCCCTCTCTCTCTGCCCCTCCCCCGTTCGTGCTCTGTCTCTCTCTGTCCCAAAAATAAATAAACGTTGAAAAAAAAAATATGCACTGTTCTGTGACTACGAATGAGATTGGTCTGACTACAAAGTGGAGGGTACAACTTGGGAACAGATAAGGTAACATCGATGACGGTAACGAAAATGGTCAGGATTTACTGAACTTACTCGGTAAGTCTTTTCTGTGCTAAGCACATTAATGCGTTCTCTCACTGGATTCTCTTGACCTCAGAGGGTGAGTGCTGTTGCTGTTTTTACTTTCTAGTGGGGGCATGGAGGTTCCCGGGAGTCGGGAAGCTTGCCCCAGGTCACACAGCTGCAGCCGGGAGCCGCGAGCCCGGGGCCCGGACTCTCAGTTCAGGATGTTCCCAGAAGACATCTGACAGAGACTGAAACCTGGCCCCTCTTCCAGCCTGTGCCCCCTCCTAGGCCACTGGCAGCTCTTTGACGTGTGCTGCTTTCTGACAGCAAGCAGCCCCCGAGCTGGGACCTGGCCCTTCCCGGGTGCGATGCTTCCCGGGTGTACCTCACGGGTGAATTAAAAAATTCACTTTTTGTTTTGTTTTGAGATCATTACAGATTTATAGAAAGCGCAAAGACCGTGCAGAGAGGTCCCGTGTACTCTTCACCCGATTTCCACCAAAGGTCCCGGCTTCCATCACTAGAATCGGTATCACACTGCATATCGGCACAACACATACGCCTAGTTCCACGTCACTGGGTCACATCGGTTTGCGGAAACAGTGTATCTACTGCCACCTGGATACACAACTGTCCCCCCACCACACCACCTTCCCGTCCCCCACCGTCCCAAACTCTTGGCCACATGCTCTGTTCTCCTGCTTTGTGATTTTGTCATTTCCAGGAGGTTATAGAAATGGAATCATACAATAATATCTTAAAACAGCTCTTCAAAGTTATCCTAAGAGTATGACTTGACCCATCTGTTTGATTTGCAGAAGAACACAAGATGACAACCAACAAGAGGAAAGAAGCAGAATACTGCAAGTTCCTATTCTCACTCTGCTGCTTCTAGCTATGTGACTTTTGACTAATCACCTAACCCAAATCTCAGTTTCCTCGTCTGTCAAAATGGGTAGAAGGTTTAAGGATTAAATGAGGTAACATGTGAAAGCACTTGGCAAACGGCAGGCACTCCATAAATTCTAGCTGTTTGTTATTATTAATAATAAGCCAAGGAAGCCTCTGTGCCTCTTTATAGAAAATCAGGCTCTTAACGGTCACAGACGATTAAGGAAGTGACCACGCCAGCCCTTAAATGACCCCAGGTCATGCTTCCCTTTGCTTCCCAAGACTCCACCGTGGAAACAACTGGGGACTTTTAAAAGGCGCTTCCAACAGGCATCTTCAGGCACACACCCTCCTGAGAACAAGCAGCCACTCCCCATGCCAGATTCACCAGGGGGCCGAGAGTTCTGAAAGCGGGACAGATGGCCAAGAGCTCTGTGTTTAGCACAGAAGGCCTCCAGAGGACAGCCGGGGTTTGTGCGGAGGCCCCCGGCAGCACACTGAGCACAGAGAGGAGGAGGATGCCAGAGAGAGGCAGGGGTCAGATGCGTGATTGAATTAGGTGCTGCATGGATACCCCACAAAGCTCAGCATCACTCAGAGGCTGGATGTGTGATGGGGGTCAATGGCCCACACTACCCACAAGGTCACCCTTACTTTGACGAGCTGTGGAAATCTGAAAAAATCTCCCCCAAAAATCACATATGCAAAGACTCCATTATACAGTTGAGAGAGCACTCGACTTTGAGCCTTTGAGTAGCTGGGAACCCGGCACAAATGGCCAGCTATATCTTAAGCAATATGCCCGAGGCCCATTGAAAATGGACAAAAACGGGTATTCAGGATCCTTCACGATTTACTGAAAGTGGCATTGTCTGTGCCTTTGCATGGCACCAGCAGGGGTGGGATCGAGGGCGCTCCTCCTGATGGGGGGGGTCACCCCATGTGTCTCCTGTTCCCTTGGACTTTTCAACTCCCCTGGCCTGCATTCACTCACTCACTTTTTCCCCTTTGAAGTCAAAGAATACTGCCTCATCTATCACTGACATGTTGGGCTTCAAAGGGACTGGGAGTGAATTCCCTTTATTTTTTTTTTTTAAACAAATGAGAAGGGCTCAGCTGGCAAGAGAGGAGGTGAGGAGGGAGGGAGGGAAGACAAGAGCTAATGAGGGTTGCTTTCTTCCAGCTCCGTGCCGAGGGGAAGCCCTAGTGTGGCGTCTAGGCTCTAGGTGGGGGGACAGAAGCTCCGGGTGGTGTGCGCATGTCGCTCCCCAACGTCCGTGTGTGCTCACCCCGCCTTGCTCACCCAGCCTTTATACTGTGTTTCCAGTCTTGCCTACTGTACTTTGGAAGGCATACATGTTTCTGGTGCTTCCAGGAACACTAACCTCCAACAGAGGAAGAACCTGGGGGGGGGGGGTTCGGGAGGGGGGGGAAGTAAAGGCACACCAGGCTTGCTTGGCTGGCTGCTTTGACGGTGTCTTTAACTAGATGGCCCAAAGCACCTCAAGCTCAGGGGGTCCCCAAATTGTGTCTGCTTTTTCTTCCAGTGTGGTGGGGGCTCTCCTGGGACACATCACAACCACCTGGCTTCCCAGTCAGAAACCCAGGCATATCTAGACGTACCCTCTCCCTTTTTTGGGTCTGATTCCACCTCTTCAATATCCTTTTCATCTGTCAGCTGTGTGACCTCAGAGGGTCTCATGTGGATTCTTGCTGCGGCCATCTAACTGGACTGATTGATGTCCATCTTGACACCTTCCAATTCGTTCTCTACAGAGCTGCCAGAGAGATCTTTCTAAAAAGAAAATCCCATCCCATCACTCCCATACGTGAAATGCTTCAATGATACCATGATGAATTCAAGAAAGCACTCGTATTTCAGGGCAGAGGAAAAAAGGTCCTCCAACCTTGGCCCTGGTTATATCTTCAATAGTATCTCCCACTGCCATTGTGAGCCCTTCCCATGACCAGCCACGCCAGTGGCCTGAACCTCCCAGAACATACCAAACTCTTGCACTCCTCTGCCCGGAACATCTTTGAAGAAGCCATTTCCAATAGCCTCTCGACTGCTCTCCTTTACTAGAACAGGAATCTTCTCCCAGATTCCATAATTGAGTACAAAGCACACTCTGAAACCAACCATTTCTTAGAGACAGGGCCATGTCTTACCTATCTTGCAGTGACTGATACAAAGTCGATAATCAAAGTTGTTTTCTGAATACTTTTGCTGTAGTGTATTTTCCCATGGATGAAAGATGGCAGGCCTCTACTTAGCTTGGCTGAGGTAGGTCATTTCACAGATTTCTATCAAATGTTAGCTGCACATCCTTCCCAGGCAAGCAATCCTTGGCCTCTCACCCACATTAGGCTTTCTTCCCACTAAATTATACTCCAGCTGTTCTAAGGAAAACCCAATTCCAATGGCAGTCATAACTAGCAAGCTGCCTTGTTGACTATAATTTTTAAAAGCCTCTTGGTTATGAGATTAAAGCATGATTGGGTGACTCACTGACATGGGTATTTGCATGTAATCGACAAAGTCCTATGCTTGGCACCATTACCATCCCGACTTTGTGCAGCAGTCAGAAGGATTTATCTAGAAAGTTTAGAGGTTTTTCTCCTATCATCTGTACCCTCCTTTAAAAAGATACAATCTTCACTTTTATGCCAAATCTTAAACCAGAGAAGCCTCATATCTGTTTAAAAGCCACTCCTGAGGAAGCTTCTGATGCCACACCTTTCCAAATGGTCCCTGGAGGGCAATGTGCCTGGCAAGGCTCTCAGGACGACCCCATCCCAAATGTGCTCAATTACAGGAACTGTTTTCAAAAAAACTTCCGGGCCCAGGAAATAAGTATTTTAAAAAGAAGGGAGAATCTAAATGTAAATCCTGAAACTTATAAAATTTCCAGAAGAAACAGGAAAAAAATCTTTATAACCTTGGCTTAATCAAACATTTCTCAGATAGTACACCAAAAGCAAAATCCGTAAAAGAAAAATCTGACACGTTGGACTTCATCAAAATTTACAACTTCTGCTCTTTGAAAGAGTATGGAAAGACAAGCCAGAGAGTGTGAAGAAATAAGAGAATGCAAAGACAAGCCAAAGACCTGGATAAAACATTTGTAAATCATATAGCTGAATGAGGATTTATGTCCAAAAGATGAGAACTCTCAAAACTTCGTAATAAAAAACCAAATAACCCAATTAAAAAACGGGTGAAAGATATGAACAGGCAACTTCACCAAAAAAGACATACAGACAGCAGATATGCACATGAAAAAAACTTTTAACATCATTAGTTAGGAGAGAAATGCATATTAAAACCATTCATGAATTACTGCCACACACTTATTAACCTGGCTAAAAACAAAACAAAAACTGACAATATTTAGTGCTGGTAAGGATGTAAAGAAACTAGAACTCTCGTACCTTATTGGTGAGTGGTATAGTTCCCCTGGGAATTAGTTTGGCAGGTTTGTTTTTTTTTTTTTTAATAAAGTTAAATATACACTTGCCACATGACCTAGCAATTCTCCCTTCTAGGTATTTACAGTGAAATGAAAACTTAACCATCACACTAAAGCCCGTAGGTGTTTGTAGCACCATTATTCTGTAACTGCCCCAAGCTGGAAACAACCCAAATATCCTTCAGCTGGTAAACAGATAAACTGTGAGCCACCTACAACATCATGGAATACTACTCTCTAACAAAAGGGAATGACCGCTGGTACCCATAACCACATGGGTGAACCTCACATGCATGATGCTAAGTGAGAGAAGCTAGACTCAAAAAGCCACCAACTGTATGATTCCATCTATATGTATAACATTCTGGAAAAGGCAGAACAATAGGGACAGAAAACAGAGCAGTGGCTACGGGTAGGGGAGACGGTGTGACTACAAAGGGGGGGAGTAGAAATTTTTTGGGGTGATAGAAAAAAAGAGGGAATTTTACTGTATGTACATTATACCTTACTAGGGGAAAAAAAAGTAATTCTGGCTAAAAACGTGGCTGGTGGGTCTAGTGCTAAAGGTGTTAGGAGATCCTCGTGATTGTGTGTAAAATCGGCCCTTCCACAGACATAGCAGAGAGTCTTCAGGAGTTGATCAAGCTCACGAGCAGTAAAACAAATGCAAGTCCAAACAATAATAAAACACCATTTTCAACTGATCATATTATCGAAGATTAAATAAAACCCACAAACTCTCAGTTTGGTGAGAGGCAGTGACAATGCGCTACTGTTCCCTGCTGGAAAAGGCCTAAATTAGTTTAACCTTTCTGGAAAGTCATCTGGCAGTTTGTATCAAAAGCTTTAAGAATGATGCACAGAAAAATGTTATTACTAGATGATAGGTGACCGATGCCCATACTGGCTTTACTTGTTCATTTCTAAATTTCAATAAGATAAACATGTATTACTTTTCTAGTAAAATAAAAGTCAATCAAAAAAGAGAAAAGTATCATAGAAAAAGAGTTAATTCCCTTCAATCCAGTCATTCCAAGAATGTATCCCTAAAGAAAAAATCCGAAATGGTGTCTGAATTTTATGCAGAATAGTCATTGCAGTCTTATTTACAACAGCAAAAACTAAAAGCGGCCTACCTGTGACAACATCAGGGAGGCCTACACCGACCGTGGAATATTCTGCATCTTTTTTGAGCCACTTGGAGTCTGACGGGCACTCCATGTCCTTCCCTTCCTTGCTCGCAGACCCTGCAAGGTATCCCCTGTGCGTGAATCCAGTACCAATGCCTGAGTGCCTGAAAACCTGCTCTGGTCTGACCTCCTGCGGCTGTATTCCCTCCACACCCCCAGCCCACCTGGACCAGTCCCTGCTTCCCCGTGGAGGCGTCGAGAGGACCCGGCACCTCCATTTCAAATCCTTCCCCTTGGCCCAGACCCACGTGAAGGATCACAGATGAGGGGAAGTGATTCCAGGCCATGGCTCTCGGCGACCCCCCTGCCCCACTACAGGCCTGCTAGAGGTGGCTCTTCAGTGAGGACAGAACTGGGTCCTTCTCAGCATCTGGCCACACAGCTAACAGCCATCTGGAGTAATGCCTCAGGCATTGTTGTAAGCGTTTTATGGGTACAAGTCACTAACCTAGCGATACCCTGATGGCACAGGTACTATTATGATCTCCATTTTACTGATGGTTGTCTCAGGAACATTATCTCTGTATCCAAGATCAAGACTCACGTGCTTTACCAACTGAGCCAGCCAGGTGCCCCACATTGTCTCCATTGTATGATTATCTCAGGGATATGTAATCTTATTTTACTCATTATTATCTTAGGCGGCTGAGGTACAGAAGACAAAGTCACGCAGCTAAGCGCAAGAGTCAGGGTCAGAACCTAGGCCGTCTGGTACAGGGTCCGTTCTGTAACTCCTCACTGACTTGTAGGTGGTGGCGACCAGAGAGCGGAATCTGGGCCTGGGGCAGGCTACGGCGGAAGTGTGCACCAACAAGGAGTTCAGAGCTAGGCCTCCGGGCAAACGGGACAGATCTCCACAGGAACCAAGAAGTCTTCGGCAACAAGGAGTCAGGAATCCAGGCCAGGAAGCTGGACGGCCAGGCAGGCGGAGGAAAGGGAGAAGCTCAGGACCTCTGCTCCCACTCTGAGCTCAGAAGTGTGTCCCCGAAGGCCAGCCAGGGAGGCAGGCAAGACCTCCAGCTTGGTCCCGGTACTTGGCTGGGGAGGAGGGCCAGACTGGAAGGGGAGAGCTCCTTGTTATTTACGGAAGGAAACTGATTGTAGCAAATCAGTTTCAAACTGCCCCAAGGCCAAGCCTGCATTCTCAGAGCTCCTAATGGCTCCCTGTTCAAGTGTGCTTCAAACCCCCAGACTGTTATTCATTAGCAAATTTTCGTATTTAGGAGCTTGCCAATTCAATGCTGACAAGCAGATAAGAAACCTGCTGGGATTCCCTCCCTGGGTGTTGCCCTTCGGGTCTGCACTTCCTTCCTTCCACTCTGGCAGATTTCCTTCATCCCAGGAGGTCACCATTCAAGGGGCAGTTCAATAACTGTAATTTATTTTCAGCATTTCCAGCGTTTTTCTTGGAGCAAATTGCTAATTTCTATTTTGTACAGGAGACAACTTTTTAAAACGGATTGACCTTGTTTCTAATCGACTTTTAAAGTGGCCCCCTCAAACCATAACTAATGTTCTCATATAAAACACCTAAGCAGCCATCTCCACACAAACCCAACACGGCCTGTTGGGTTTTTCCAGGCTTTTTCCTTTGCATCCTCTGTTCTATTTGTGTCCCTATGTCCTCCACGAGACGGTCAGCTACTCTGAGGGCTGGGATATGGAGAGCTGGGACCATGCTCTCGTCTCTTTGTCCCCAGTACCTAGCACGGTACTTGTACCTGGTAGATATGAAAAGAATGTGTGGGAAATTAAAAAGATAAGTCAAAAGAGATAAAGTTACAAAATACTTTTAAAGTTCTTAAATTCTCTTTAGTTTAAAAATGTCGGGGCACCCGGGTGGCTCCGTTGGTTAAGTGTCTGACTCGATTTCGGCTCAGGTCATGATCTCACAGTCGTGCTGAACGTGGAGCCTGCCTGGGATCCTGTCTCTCCCTCTGCTGCTCCCCCGCTTGTGCTGGCACATGTGCACTCTCTCTCTCTCTCAAAATAAATACATACATACAAATAAAACTATCTGCCACAGCCCATTTAAAATGGGAATGGAAGAAGTGTTACAAAATAAACTGTGTTATAGTAGTACTATTCTTTTAAAATGCGGGAATTTCTTGAGGAATAACAGGACTATATATTCAAGTTCTAGACTTCACATAGAATGGACACCCGCTGATCTCACGTGACGTTCAGAGGGCTCTGAACTGCTTTTAGCACGCCTGTTCTGTGCCGACACGGCAGATGTATGGGTGAGAATTTGCAGCCACGCGTCTGCCTTCTACACGGCTGATACTCAAGAATGCAGACAGGGAGGGAGAGGAGGGGAATAAAGAAGTAAAACTACAAGACGAAATGAATGCAAAACCCAGCAGCACTGCATCAGGAGCCTCAAGAAGACGTGGGGGGAGGAGGCAGTCCGTTTGGAGAGGCTTCTGGAGGAAGGGAGGTGTGTGGGGATGGGGGTGACAGGTGGAGGCCCAGGCTGTGTGAAAGCAGGACGGCTGAGTCAGGAAGACAGGTTGGTGGGACTCAGGGCCCACCAAACACAGGCCATCACAGATGGTCTCCAAAGCCAGGGGGCATTGGAGCTGATGGTGCAACCCAGTTGTCCTCAAAGGCTGGTCTGCGGTTAACAAAAAGAAAGGTTTTCCACAAAGGTCAACCAAGTCGATGTAAAGGACTGCTTCATACTGTAAAACATGCCTTTCCTTCATTTCGGTGCTAACATGTTTTCATTTATAAAATTATGACAATAGATGGTAACTAGCTTATTTAAAAAAATTTTTTTTAACATTTATTTATTTTTGAAAGAGAGAGAGAGAGAGATGGCCAGAAAGAGGGAGACAGAGGATCCAAGGCAGGTTCCGCACGATGAGCACAGAGCCCAATGTGGGGTTCGAACTCACGAACCGTCACGAACCGTGAGATCGTGATCTGAGCTGAAATAAAGAGCTGGCTGCCTAACCAGCTGAACCACCCAGGCGCCCCAGACGGTAACGAGCTTTTAAAGACAATATCCTTGTTTGGCAAAATTCAAACCTAGCAATCTTCTATCTTGTCCTGGATTATTTATGGAAACATGACTGGTCCATGAAATCTGCTTCAGGAGACTGCAGGTCCTTGAGTGACAGGTGTAAGCAGCCTTGGGGGAACTCAATCCGGCAGCGGAGTTTAGGATAGCAAAAAGGAGCGGAGCCCCCTGGCTCACTGAACCATGGAAACCAAAATCAATTGGGCCAGCCCCGGGACACGGTCATGGTAAAATCCCAGGATCAGCTGCCATGGCTCCCTTTCCCCAGTGCAGGTTTTACTAACGTCAAAGGGTTCCACATCTCTTATGTAGCCGTTTGGCTCACATTCGAGTGACGTGGGGTGTGACGGGGGGCAGGGTGAGGACGTGCAGAATGCCCTGTGAACAGAAAAGGGAGAGTCCAAGCCCTTCCTAATCATGAATACAATTACCCAAAAGACAGAGAGGCCTGGAACCTGAAAGGCTTGCATCTCAGAGAGGAAGGAACAAGGGGTGCTGGCCACTCCCCTGCTCGACCCCCAGAAGTTTCTTATACATCATCTTGTCAGAGTGAGAGCCCCTTGCCTCCCTTCTCTGCCCCCTGGAAACGCTAGAGACTTAAGTCTGAGTCATCTGGGAACACTCTCAATTTGAACCGTGACGTGAGGTATCTACTCTTCTCAGACAGCCCAGCAGCAACTAACACAGAACCTCTGTCTGGTGCAAATCATTTCCATGAACAGCAAAACCAGGCTCTGATCGGAACTCACAGAGGAAGCACAGACTGGGGATCTCATCATGGTATACAAACCATTCCCATCTTGTCATGCGGGTGGGGGACAGCAGCTGATATCAGCCCGCTCCAGATGGAAACTTGCGAAAGGCAGGTGGGGGGGCCTGGTGCCCTGCCCACCTTTCCATGCTGGCAAGCCAGTTCTCCGACAAGCCTGAACATCTCTGTTCGCAGGGTAGCGCACTGGGGGTCTGTCTCTGCCTTCTCCTGGAGAGCCTCTTCTGCCAGGCTCCCTGAGGGGCACAGCTTGGTCTGGGGACACAGAGGTGAACACGGAAGTGCTCAGGATGCCTCAGAAGCACTGCCAGCCCCCTGGGGTGCTGAAGCTTCCTGCCTCTTCACACCTGTCCAGGCAGCTCCACCTTGAGAAAGTCCTCATTACACCCTCTTCTAAATCCTGGATGCCTTGGCAAGGAATCAAACACCCAATCCTTTTATGCAAAAGGGGAGGAAACCTCTGATTTATAATGTGCATTTAATTCTCTTACATAAGCACAGCTTTCTTCTAGAGCTACAGTCCCTCTCCAAGATCACAACCACTATCATCTTTTAAAAAGACCAGTAAGTACAGAGATGCTTCGAGACCTTGAAACACCTGGTTACAAACAAGCACTGTGCAGGGGGTGGAGATCCAACGATGAACAAGGCGCCATCCTTAAGGAAGTCACTGTCTCAGAGAAGGAGACAGGGAAGAAAATGGAAAATGACAAAGCAGTGTGACAATGTGATCAAGACAGGCGACAGTTATAAACAAAGTGCTAGGGGAGCCCTAAGTGGGAGGGAAGGATGGGCTGGCCAGTGCAGCGGGATTGGAGGTTCAGTCTTCAGGTTCCCCGAAACTAAGACAGGTTTAAGGGGGGCGGGGTGTGCTTTTCCCTTCTTGAAGAAATGAGCCTGGACAGAGGCAAGCAGAAAGAAGCAGGCAAGTGAAAAGCTTCTAGAAGTAGGGTAAGAGCCAAGTTCACTTGGTAAAGTCATAAAACACAGTCCTTAGAGTTCTGCTGAGGGTCTGTTCTGGCCATAGCAGCGGCCACTGCCCGGGAACCTCGAAGGGGCACTGGAGAGTAGTGAAGGTCACACTTAGGACCATCCCTGGGGTACCCGGTCTGGTAGGGAGCACATTTCTGTCTCTGGCTACCTTCTGCTCCCTCTAATCACTCCAACCAGAGTTTCTTTTCATAACATTAGTTTCTGGGTTATTGCAAATGCTTGAACCTGCTCAAGCTGCCTTCTCTCGTGCAAACTTTATCAGTACTGGATTATTTCGACCTCAGTCTGACTTGTGTGTCTATTTCTCAGTGGGTTCGGGAAGAACGCAGAGGAGAGAGCAGCGCGATGGGGTGTATCTCATGAAGTCTCAACAGGGTGGGCATTCCATGCCGTTCAGCATCTCCTCGCCAGCTATGCCCTTCCCCGCCCTTCACCACCGAGTGAGTCAGGGCTTCCCTTCCCAAGCTAGCCTTCTTTTACGAATCCCACCCTACCTAATAACCTATTCCTTCTGCCCCGTGACAGCGGACTATGCCCTTGCTTTTATCTTATTGGGGTTTCTTGTAAGTACACAGAGTTCTCAAGTTCACTGTGCAACCTGAAGGTAGAAGTTCGTCTTCCACTGTCTAAGGCTCCTTTATAGAGCTGTGAGCGGTACTTGTAACACAACAGGAACTTAAGAAATATCTGCCTGGTGAGGGTCCGAGATCATGTCTGAGTCTGTATTTTTAATAGCTTCCAGAATAATACTACCCATATTCCTTCTAATTTTTGAAAATTATGAGTAAATGACTATGTGACATGCCTAAAGGAAGGGTGAGCACATGAAGAGTTTGGGGTTGTAATAACAAGCTGCTCGGCACAGTCACTCTGACACTTAATGATATGTGTGAGTTTTTATGTGTATGTTAACAAGCCACAGATAGCGTTCAGCTCCCACAGTGGCTGTAATTAGTGTTACGTCTATACAACTAGGTCAAGTCTTCGGGTCTGTCTCTTGTTGGGATGCATAAGTACGGACTGTTTTCCCAGACTCTGTGTGGAATTAGAGTGCCATCTGATTCACCCCTCCCCTTCTCTCACAGGACTCCCTGTATTCCCAGGTCTCCCCGAGGCCTGAGGCTGCAGCCCATTTTGCCCTGTTGCTCTCCTCCCCTCCACAGAGGCCATGCAGATGACCTGGGTGCTGATTCGCTCAAAGGAGCACAGATTCTTAGCTATAGACTTATTTATAAATGAGTTAGATACATTTAAATGAAAATTTCACTAATAGAGTTAGTATGAAAGTGGTAACTGGGAAAAACTGACAGGCAGATGTTCTTTAAGCCTTACTAATTCTAGAACTGTCTCCATGGCTGAAATAATGTTCATCTGTCAACATTTAAACAGAAGCCTGACCTTCCAGTAGAAACCTTCCTGTACTGTTTATGTCTACCCTAAAAAGAAGCAATAGCAATTTTTTTAAACTTTATTTATTTATTTTGAGAGAGAGAGAGAGCATGCAAGCAGGGGAGGGGCAGAGAGAGAGGAGAGGCAGTGAATCCCAAGCAGGCTCCCAGCTGTCAGCGTGGAGCCTGATGTAGGGCCTGAACTCATAAACCTCGAGATCATGATCTGAGCCGAAACCAAGAGTTGAGAGAAGTGTAGCAATTCTTATGGTGGCAAAGATCACATAGAGCCATTCTGCCCTGTAGTCTTAATTCAATTGGATTTCCTTACAATTATTCACTTCAGGCCAACCCAATATTATACACAGGAGGTAAGAGCCACAAATAAAGCTAGTGAAGTTACAAATATTCTCTGAGGATCTAAACATGCAACAATAATTCTCAGAACCATTTCAAAGAGGATGGGTTTCTTTACTGATTCTAATGAGAAGAAAGATGGACCTGGTTGGGGTGAGGGGCTGCTCTCCAGTCTCGGCTTCAGCAAGGGGTTAACAAGATGCTTTCAACCACCTCTCTCGGTCATTTTAGATTTTAGGACTCTTAGGAGTATTTTCTATAATGGTTAATGCACGTAGGAAGAGTCTATATAGGCAAGATCTCATGAAAATAAAATCAACAAAACAGGAAAGATGAAGGAATAACCCAAGATCACAGCCACCGGGATATTTCAGGAGATCTAGACACAACTTTGAGAGAGAGGGAAAGAGAGGCAGAGATAGACAGACAGATACACCCCTCGTAGACAGAGAACTCCTGACAGTTCCACAACAGGTGCCAGTATTCATAGGCTACTGGCAGAAGGAGAAGTTGGTACAACCTTTTTAGGAGGGACTGTGGCAATGTTTGAAGATTCTTTCTATTTTCTTTAAGTTTGTTTATTTTGAGAGGGAGAGCGAGCGAGCAGGGGAGGGGCAGAGAGAGAGGGGGAGAGAGAGAATCACATGAGAGAGACAGAGAATCAATCTCATGAACGGCGCGAGGTCATGACCTGAGCTGAAATCCAGAGTCAGATGCTTAACCGATTGAGCCACCCAGGCGCCCCTGAAGAGTCTCAAATATGTCTGTACCTGTGACTCTATCAGCATAGTTTTAGGACTGTCCTAAGGAAATAATCAGAGATCAGAGCAAAGACTTATGAACACAAGGTAGCTTATGGCATTATTATTTATTGTATAATAAAACTGTAATCTAAATATCCACAGTTGAGGCATGGTTAAGTGTTCCAGAGCATTTAATATGTTGAAATATTACATAGGCACTAAAATGGTTTAGAAGAATTTTGAATTGCATGAGAAAAACTCATTCTATAATATTAAAAAGCATGACATAAAAATTATATGTATGTTATGCTAACCACTCCTCCCTCTTGCCATGAAGTGTTAAGGAGGATATTCATAAGGAACTATAATATGACAAAATATTAGCAGTGGCTCTTGCTGGGTGATAGAGTTATAGGTAGTTTTGATTTCTTCACACTGTTATATTTTCTAAATTTTATAACATGAGAATATACTTACTTTTTTATAGACAAAGGAATTTACTTATGCTTTTGTAATCTGCTATAAAGCCTCCTTTCTAGGGAAAAGAGGGGATCAGAGAAGACTACCTAAGAACTGGGCACAAGGAAGTGTTTCTCACCCTCCTGCCTGTCTAGTGCCGCATGGCTGCTCATTCCAGAGTCCTCAGCACTAGAGCTCATTCCTAAACAGCTTACGGACCGTTTAGATGCTCCTGGCTAGCAAATGGTTACCTCTAGGCCAACCTTCCCGGCTGACCCCTGAACCCCTATGCCCACATGCTCACTTTACATTTCTACCTGTCCCTCTCCAGTGGACCCCTCAACAGACCCTAGGTCAACAGATCCTAAACAGAAGTAATTATCTTGCTTTTCATCCTTCCATCCAGGTGTGCCCAGGTCAATACAACCTACTGTACTGTATAACCTACGTGCCCAAACCAGAGACCCGATTCGTCCATTCTCCCTCACATCTAATCAAGATCATCCATTTGTCAAGCCTCCATGTTCCTCCCTCTCTTGGATCTGTGATTTTCTCTTGCCCCGTGGCCTCTCTCTCACGTCAGGCCCTCGTCATTTCTCTGATGGATTATGAGCTTTCTCTGTTTTGTTCTTTTCCGGTCTACTCTCCATCCCACAGCCATCAGCTCTTTCCAAAACACAGTCCTGATCACATCACTTCCATGGTTAAAATCTTCCATGGCTCCCCCAGCTCACTCCTGCAGTCTTCAAGGCCTAGCCTCTGCCTCCTTTCCTAGCTACTCTCCTCCCTCTGCACCAGCACCATGTACCCTGGAACAATGTGCCATTGCCCAAATGTGCCATCTCTTGCCCCTTGCATGCCTGCACTAGCAGTTTGCTTGGAACGCCTTCTCTTGCCTTCGGGGCCTGGCTAGCCCCTCGACCTTTTGAAAATCCTAGAGTACACACTGTCTCCACTGGCAAATCTTCCCTGATCCCCTGAGACTGTGCTGGTCCTCTCCAACATAGTCTCACCATACTCTTAATTTTCTGGGTGGTCTGCTGGCTCCTTCAGCTCACTGTAAACTTAAGAACCTGGACTTGAGTCTCATTCCTTCGTTTCTTATTCCTTCATCTCCAGCAACTAGCACATTCAAGGTACCCAATAAATGCTTTTGGAACACATGCCGAGGGAAGAACTCTATGACTAAGACAACAGAGACCAATTCTACAAACATGTCCTACCGTCTGATCAACAGCCTACCCTTGTGTTTCAGTGATGATGTAAATAAGACCAAGGAAGAGCCAGATAGGATGAATATCCCGTCCTTTTCACCTCACACCAAATATCACACTGCCCAAAAATTAAACAGTAGAGAGCTGGAATGTTCATTTCTTGCAAACAACTGTATTGGAGAGGAGGAACAGAGACATTCTCTCTATAACTGTAAACGTATGATTCAACAAAACGTATTGCTACATACAGCAACAGGGGTGGGGTGGGGCGGACATGCCACACAGCTTCCGGAGAGCCCTCCGGAGAGCCCTGTTTTGCCAGGAGCGGTCCCGCCCTACGAGAGGGAGGGGCCAGCACCACTGCAGGTGGGCTGGGGAGGAGACCCCGCTGGGAAGAGGTTGCAAGCACGCAGAGGTGGCAAATGAGAGCCACTGCTCTTTTTGCTTCTGGCTAATTAAAGCTAGGGTAAGGGAACTGGTGCTAAACTGATTCATTCCTCCACTTCTGCCCTCCAATTGGACCTGCTACACATGGTACTAATCAAAGGAATAATTTCCTTAATTGCATGAAACCACCCCGAGAGCTAACTTAGCACAACGTTCTCCATTACCCAGCGCAGATCCCCTGTGCGGCGAGGATGCGCTGCGTGGGTTGGCGGAGCTGAGTTTCACGTAAGCAGGGGTCAGCGAGCTGCGGACCACGGGCCAAACCTAGCCTTCTACCTGCTCTCGAACGGCTCATGAACTAAATGGGGTTTTTACATTTTTAAATGATTGGAAAATCATCAAAGGAAGGATACTATTTTGTGACGTGAAAATTCTGTGACATTCAAATTCCAGTGTCCTTAAAGTTTTATCGGCACACGGCCCCACTCACGTGTTTGTCTGCGGCTCCTCTCACACTGCAACAGTCCACAAAGCCTAAAATAGTGACTATTTGGCCCTTTACAGAAAGTCTGCCGACCCCCAACTCAATGGCTGGGCTAGGCCAAGGACATCCAGAATAGCATGCCACAGCAGCTTGGGTCCCACGGTATTCAAAAATTATTTTACCAGCAAGTTTATCTTTATAATCAAGTCCACTCGAAGATACTGCCTGACGTCTGGGCTTCAAAATCATGCCAGGAGGGAGTCATATAAGATGTAGCTGGGAACTTAGTAAAGGCTCCTTTGGGCTGGAGGAATCGCCTAAGATGGAAATATAAGCTTCTCTTCACCACAACTTTCTCTAAATTCAGAAAGTCAATGGCTCAGCAGGAGCCATTCACATCCCTGTGCACCTGCTGGGGGTCCCCAAAAGTGGCCCAGTTTCTTGCAGGCCATCCTACTGGTTTCTCAAAGAAGCCGGCACAGAGTGGGCTCTCTCTGAAGTGCTACGTCCTGCCTGAGGAGTGTCGGGCTGGAGAGAAAGCCCCAGAAAAGTGTTGGTGTAGTTTCCTGAAAATGATCAATACTCCTCGAGACGTTTTTGACGGTTCTATTTACCACTCCGCTACCCTCCCTTGCTATCCTTTCTTTAAGGCCAATGCTAAGGCACAGACTCGAAAAGGAGCCCGAAGCCTCGTCACGTCATGGGCAGAGTCATCTGCCTCTCTGGCGAGGAGGCTGGCTGGGAGCACGCTTCGTGATGGCACAAACAGAAGTACCAGAGCTCTGCACACTCTCGAGGCCTGTCGGACAGGCCCGAGTCACAGAGCAAAAACCAGAGCAAGGAGGGAGAGCTTCTCACGGTTCCCCTTCCTCAAAATTCAAGGTTGGCGTACGATGACCAGCCATAATGGTTACTTTTCTGATAAACACAAAAACACTGGGGCCCCCTTTTAAGAAACAGAGGAGTGACGTATGTGATCATAAATAAAACGAGAATCCGTGTTAAAGTCTAGAATGAACATGACCGCAGAAAGCATGAAGATGGGAAGAAACCACCTGGAAGGGATACTCTTCAACTCCTCCAACCAAAAAGCAAAAAAAAAAAAAAAAAAAAAAAAAAAAAAATGCATCTGGCACCTGCGTTTGCTTTTGGGGCAGTGAAAACACAGGAATGTCACTTCACTGGGCTAGAGCCTCTTTAGAACCAGGTTCGAGCTCTAGGTAAAAGAGACATTTGAGGCAAGTAATCCGACCTCTAAGGCAGTGCTTCCCAATCTGTTGCACACCACAGCACGTACAGAGCTTGCTAACATTTGACAGCATACTCGGGGAAGCAGGCAAGACTTGAGCGGGTGGTCCTCCGGGAGCTGGCGCCAGCCCAGACCGTCTCAGGTGTGGGTGAGGCAGCTCCGGCCCGAGCGGCTGACTGCAGGCACCCGGTGGTCAAGCAGTCCTGCGCTGCTGTGGCTCTCACAGCCTCCGAAGCAGTCTGTCCCTGACGGACAAACAGGCGCTACCCGAGTACCCTCCACCTCACTTATTCGGAAGGTCATCAAGATGAACTGATTTCTTACAAAGGTGTAACTTCTGCTTTAGCAGATTTATTCTGCATTCAAGGGCATACTGTGTGACACAACGGCAGACCCGCTCGCAGAGCCTCTCTCATTGAGGCTGGTGCAAAAGGGCGTATTTTTTTTAGGACTGCCACCAAAAATGTGGACATGGTAAAACGAGGCAAGCAAAGCATCAGAGAGAAACTCCAAGCAGCAGGCCACGCCAAAAGCACTGAGGAAAAATGGGTTTTCGCGAGGGCAAATGCAGGCAGCAGGCACCGGAGAACAAATGCGGTGACTTCTGAATAGGGCCATTTAGCTGATTTATAAAGGATCTCGCCAGTGTCCCTTGCTGAGGGAGATTGATGTGCTCCTCCTTCTAAAGCTGTGGTCCACACAACTTGTTTTCTGGGGAACCAAGGAATCAACTCCAAGGATGTACATCCATTATTTTCAAACCTTAATTAACTGGAACCTAATTAGGACTTTTGAGGGTTTTTTTTTTCTTTTCTTACTTTGAAGGAAAGCTTTTCTCTCTTAAGTCAGCATGGTTTAAGTGGAGGAAAACGGAACAAAGAGTCAGCTTGCATATAAGCAACTTGAGGGGGCATCAGCTTTTTAATTTACAAATTGTGAGGGCCAATGAGATGCAGAAGTCTAAGGTTATTTTCAGCAATAAAATTCTGATTCTAAGATATGCCAACAGATCAGTCAGTATCAATCAGTAATCTGTGATCATTCTTCTACCTTGACTACCACACCCCTAGGATCCCAATGTGAGCTGAGATCACCTAACTGATCCTTTATATTTTCATAGTTATAGAGTATTTCATATACTTAATCCAATCAAACTTTGTAACAATCTGATAGGGTAAGATCTCTAAAATGTTGTAACAGAAACCCTCTCATTTGATGTGCTTGAGGCAGTAGTTGGGAAGTTATTCTAGGAGCTGGCTAAAGACGGGAATCATGCAGAAGATATCTATCTATCTATATATAACCAAACATTTATTCCAACTGAATTTATTTTGGTTTTTAACTAAAAAAGGTATTTTTAAATAGGCTCCATGCCCAACAGGGGCCTTGAACTCAGGACTCTGTGATCAAGAGTTGCACGCTCTAGCAACTGAGCCGGCCAGGCGCCCCCTTGTTTTAACTTAATTTATATAGATATGCATTCATTTGTTTTTTTAAAAATACAGAGCTCTTTAAAAGAGGATGCCAATTAGATTTCTACGTATTTTTTCTGAATAAATTACACTCATAATTCATCGTCTATAATTTATAGTTTTTGTTTCTTTAAAAGAGAGGGAGAACTTAGACTTCTGTAAAGCCATCTGAGTACAGAATTCTTCCTGAATTTTATGATTTTTCCCCCTCTTTTATAAAAATTTTTTTAACGTTTTTATTTTTGAGAGAGAGAGAGAGAGAGAGAGAGAGAGCGTGAGCAGGGGAGGGACAGCGAGAGAGGGAGACACAGAATCGGAAGCAGGCTCCAGGCTCTGAGCTGTCAGCACAGAGCTTGACATGGGGCTTGAACTCATGAACCGCGAGATCATGACCAGAACTGAAGTCGGACACTTAACCGACTGAGCCACCCAGGGGCCCCAACCCCCTACTCTTTTATAGTTGTCATACCCAAACAGCAGAGTTTTTAAAGATTTATCCTCATTGAATCTTTTCAAACAATTTTAGTTCTCAGAAACAAAAGCTTTTTTTTATGCTCTTATTTGGTCAGTTAGACTGCATAATTACAGCAACACACACAAACCCGGCACAGTCAGGTTTGGGAGTAATTAGGAATGCTCCTGAAACACACGAGGGCTCCTGAGACACACGGTGGGGCGGGTGCACCGAGGAAGGAGGGAGCGTTAGCCAGCCCGCGCAGCATGCCGTGGGTACTGATCACTGGATCCTGCAGAAGAAATGAGGCACGCTGGCAGATGTGACCACGGGACATCCAGGTGAAAAGTTCAAGAAGGCAGGTGGAGAGGCCTGTCTAGAGCTTGGGAAGGAGGGCAGGGCCAGAGAGACGGATTTTGGCATCATCAGCAACCAGTCAGTAGTTAGAATCATAAGAGTAGAGCATTCATTCAGGAAGGGAGTGTGGACAGAGAAAAAATAGAGGGTGAGGTACATCCTAGGGAATGTGAACCCTATAGGGGACAGGAGAGGAAGAGGCTTCCGCAAAGCGACCAGCACACTAATGGAGAGCAGAGAACCAGGGGAGCAGAGAACCAGGAGGTGAGCTTCAAAGGGCCAAATGCAGAACAGAAGTCTAGGAAGCAAGAACTGAAAAGCATCCTTGGATTTGACAACCAGGCAGCCACTGGTGAGCGAGAACTGGGGTGTGTTCACACCCCCACAAAGAATTTCACTGAACGAAAGGAAGGAGATTTTCCGTCATCTCCTGTGCCTCTGGTCCCTCTTCTACTGGCTCTGCGGTCTGTTTTGGCGGCCACTCCGACTACGGTCTGCCCATCAGCACTTGTGAGCAGACAGGTCTGCTCAGGCTGCCTGAGCCCAGGTTGGGGAGGGGGAGCATGAGAGCTCCGGAAGGTCCCTCAAGCTCCGGCACAACAGACTATCCACTTGCCCCAAACGCTGCTAACTTAATCCTAGGCCCAGGGCAGCAACTCTTCGTAATGCCCGCTGAGAAGCATTAGTGATGCTTATCACAAAGGGTAGGATGAAATGGAGCCTTCAATTAGAAAGGCTTTTGAGATCTCTCCAAGCTGGGACACTCAGAGAAAGACGTCTCTGTGAGGCTGCACTCTTGCCAGTCCTCTCCATCAGCCAATCCTGAGGCTCAACTCTTTTTTCATACACCCAGAAACTTCCCAAGCACAGTGACCAGGCAAGGCGGGCAGTTCTTGGGGGTTTGGGTAAGAAATATAAGAAAAAAAATCGCACGATACACGGAACACGGACTCGACTCTATAATGTACTGACAACTATTGAGGAAGGAATTCCCAAGTCTTAGGAGTTGCTGCGCGTGGAAACGGACTTGGAAATGTGACCAGGTTTGAGTGACGGCTGCCGAAGTCCCAGAGGGCCACCGGCATGGCTGTGGTACTCAAAGAGCAATCAGTACCATTCTGGGCCGTCACTTTCTCCAGCGGTCAACGTTCCACAGTCTCCTCAGCTCTCTGCTTCTTCAAATACGAATCCAGAATTATAAACATATAACTCTTTTTGGAAGACAAGGGATAAGAAGAAATGCCTTTTTTTCTAAGCCTCATGGTCCGATACTGGTCAACTACCTTCTAAACTTCCATGTTTCCTGTTCTCACCTCCATTCAGAGGGATTTGAGGTAGGAATTGAGGTAAGGCTCAAATACGGGCTACAGGCCTACTAGGAAGGACCAGCTGGGAGTTCTGGTCACAGGGCCGCCCACACAGACACGACCCTTTTGCCTTGGCTCATGTCAGTGGGCCTCGTGTGTCTGTGGAGTTTGGAGAGCGGGTGAGAGTTAGTTCCTGCCTGCCTCAGAGAACAACGTTTTAGGGCTGTGACTGGGGAAAAAGGAGGGAAGGTCCCAAGACTGCCGTGCTGAATCTTACGCACACTGGACTCAAGCACAAGTCAAATCTGTTGGTTGCACCGAAAAAAAAAAAAAAAAAAAAAAGTGACTGACTTGATCCAAACGCAGCGCGCCGTCCACAAACCGCTGTTTGCGTAACTCCTTTGCAATTCCGTGGAGATTCAAGACGGCCTGGTGTACCTCCTCGCTGGTGTGCTCCGGGGAGATGGGGGGCAGCTCCTCCTCAGGGATTTTCTTAGTTGGGCTTTCAATCATGCTCTGTGCGTGCTCGTAGCTCAGTTTGGTGCAGGAGCGAATGATGGTCCGACCAAACCATTCACCAAGGATCTGCAAAGACAGATTGTGAGGGAATCATGAGGAGGATTTATTTCAGGTTCTTCTTTCATGCAACCATTCATCCAAACACATTCTACAGAGCTTTGCCAAGCACCGACTCGGTGCTCAGGATGGCATTAGGTTCCAGCTAGGCATGAAGGTCGACCAGTGTGGAAGCTCCTGCCCGCGGGGAGCTCAGACTCTGAGGCGTGGACAGTGGACAGGCAGCGGAGGCCAACAGAAGGTCTGCAAGCACATGGGTGGCCAGACCAGGCCAAGCAGGAGGGGACTCAAGGTGGAGGGCCTGCTGGAGTGCCCCTTCCTTAGTTGGGGTGAGTGGTCATCAATACCAAAACTGGATGGGGGAGAAGGCCTGGGGGTAGATGCCAAATATGTGACAGATGAGAACAGAGGCGGACAAGCAGGGTGGAGGTAGAAAGAGAAAAGTAATTCCAACTTATTCTATTTGGAGCATTTATGTCAAGACAAAGTCCAGAATGGGGTTTCTCAACCTCAGCACTACTGAGTGGACCAATTCTTTGTTGTGGGGGCCTATCCTGTACACCGTAGAATGTCTGGTGATATCCTTGGACTCTGATAGATGCCAGTGGCCCCTCCTGCAACCCAAAGCTGACAACCACAAATATCTCCAGACGTTGCCAAACTTCGATGCCCTGGGGAGACTCGGCCCGGGCTGAGACCCACTGAGCTCAAAGACACGCCCAAGTTTAGTGCTGGTGCTTGTTGCAGTGGGATTACTGTTGGCTTGTATCGTATCCTTTAAATTTGCTTGTGTTCTCTACGATGAGTAATTTATTGCTTTTAAAATAAAAATAAAAGAAACGTTCAACTATTTTTGGGAGTCTGAGGTGCAGGGAGGAGATCCAGATGGTGGGCAATGTAGCAGGCAGTCGGGGTGTGGGTCTGGGGCCTGGGGAGATGACCGGTCTACAGGTGGGGAGCTGGTGGCGTTGGTGGGAAGGTTCAAGAAAGAAAGAAAGAAAAGGCAAGTGAGAGTCAAGGCTGCATTCTCTACTACCTTCTCCATTTTTGGGGGGAAAAAGACAATGTGGAGAATGAAAACAAAAAGCAAGAGAGCTCAAAGACATAGGAAAAAAATCAGGAGGGTCCGATGTTAGAAGAAAGGGGCTTTAGCAAAGAGGTACTCAAAAGCCCCAACAGACACTTATATAGCACTTACAGCGAGACAAGACGCTTCCCCCAGAGAAGCCATTTAACTCACACGGCGACCCCATGACGTAGGTTTTATTATCCTCATTTGCAGAATGACACCGAGGCACAGACACATTAAGTAACCTTTTGAGGTCATAAGCTGGAAAAGGCCCAGCCAGGAACTGAGCCACAGCAGCACCACCAGAGTCTGAGCTGTTAACCACCAGCGAGTGTCAAATGCCACTTGGATGTTAAGGAAGATGAAAACAAAGAAAATGTCTTTGTGTTTAGTATTTGCTTACCGGTGATCTTTAGGAAGGCTTTTTGGGGGGAAAGTTATGGGGGGGTGGGGGGCAGAGTGGAACCGCAAAGCTGTCGGGGAGGAACCACCCTCAGGGCAGCCAGAGCCCGCTTTCCAGCAGCCTGGTGCCCACGGCCCTTGTGCCATTCAAACAGCAACATCTCCTCTGTGTGTCACGATGTGAAGAAGCTTCGGGAAGCTTTGGGTTAAGGACAGGAGCACAGCTGTGGTGGAGGCAATGCAAGCGGATGACGGCTTCCAGGAGGCTGGCAGGACGGAGGACTAGGCTGTGTTTATGGGGCGAGGGGAAGAAGCCGGTACAAAAGGAACGGATCCCGGGCCGAGTGGAGGCAACCCATCGATGAGAGAGGAAGAGTGGCCTGGAGAGGAGGCAGGAAGGAAAGGGGAGGTGAGGGAGGCAAATCTGGGGGGAAGAAGTGGGGAAGTGACAGCATTCACATCAGCTAGCCAAGGATGAGGGAGGGTTGGGGGGGGGGGCTGCTCAGGGGCATGAAGGAAGCAGAAAAGCTCTGAGATAGATACTGTGGGGAATGGATTCACGAGCAAGGAAAGGCCAGATGTACTGAGAGCTGAGAGGCAGAGGGGGCTTGGGAAATGGGAGCTCCAATCAGCAGAAGCTCTCAGCCTGGGCTTGCAAACATCCCCTCCGCCTTCCTTTTCATCAGCCAAACCACTCTGTTCACAACCTCAGAGATACGCTTCCTGAAAAAAGGCCATTTGAAGGATCCACAGGTGTTCCCAGGGGGAAAGGAGAGAGCCTGGCCCAGGGGGGCTGTACACCACAAAGCCTCTGTGGAACACAGGTACTACCCTGGAAGGCTAGAGAGACCCCTCTGATACCCTAACCCTCCCCCGGAAGGAAGAACCAACACTCTTAAAATGGCAGCCAAGAAGCACAGGAAGAGAATGACAGCAACTATTCTCATTTTCCTTTGACTCAGTGCAAAGAGCCTTATTATAGAATCTTGGACCTGTAATATCAGACTTTAATTTTCTTAAAAAAAAAAAAATCCTCAAACTACACTTTCTGGATTATTCTGAGAACCACTCCTAACCAAAAACGTAAGTGATTCAAATACTGTGCTCATGGCTCTTCTGCTGCAGCAAGGAGGCCCTGGATTTGGCTCTCAGGAGGTGTCCTGAGTGTGCCTAATGCAAGAGAAATGAAAGAGCCAATGCTAGGTATCGTCCAACAGTCCCGGTGGGGAAGGAGTGTGTGCGGGTCTCCAGAAGAGCCCCTTTCAAGGTCAGCCCATGCTTGTCCTTCTATTACATCCACATTTCCTGAAAATTCCCCATTAATGGAGTTGCTCCAGCCTCCTCTAGAATGACAGGGCCGTGACCTATTCATTCTTGTGGTCACAAAGATTTCCCCTGGAGAGTCAGCTTGTTTCCTTTTCTCCATTTCACTCCAAACCCAGTCAATCCTCCTCGTTCTATGCGTCAACATTTTGTTTGACAGTCTGTCTTTTGCACATTTGGGGAAACTTTCCCTTCCATTCCATTCCACACCTCTCTTTCACACACCTTACCATGCCTCAGGCATTCAAGTCATAGGACATCTGGCCTTCTGGGGTCTGGGTCCCTTTTTCCTAGAGGACATAGGAAACCACAGTGTGCTCATATGGGTGACTACCACACACAGGTCACGGGGACTCAAACCACCCTGACTGGGTGTCTATTTTCATGTAAACTGGTGGGTCAAGAACGGCTTTAATTTTTTTTTTTAATTCCTTTTATTTTTGAGAGAGACAGAGACAGAATGCCAGTGGGTTAGGGGCAGAGAGAGAGGGAGACAGAATCAGAAGCAGGCACCAGGCTCCAAAGCTGTCAGCATAGAACCCGACGTGGGGCTTGAACTCATGAGCTGTGAGATCATGACCTGAGCTGAAGTCAGACGCTCAACCGACTGAGCCACCCAGGCGCCCCAATCTAGATTTAAAAATCTAATGAAAGCTCCGGGTTCTCTCCTTTGAAATATTTACGTACAAAACTTTGCAGTAAGTTCCACAAGGTTCTGAGACACTCTGCCAACCCCAAGCCCATTATGTCCTCGCTCTAAACAGAGCTTTGCTTCTCCCTCAGAACCCTCTGATGAAAGTGCTCAGCGCTGACTAGAGGCCGCTTTTCATCCGCAAGAGTTCTTAAAATTTATTATCTGTGACTTGGCAGAATCACAAGTCTACCACTCCTCACCAAAGCTCGAGAACCACACACACCAGCTGCATCATCTCAGTGTGAGCCACCTTTCCCCTGATGGGCACCTCTGCTCCTCAGATCGATCCTTATCCGCCAGTGATAGGCAGCCTTCCTACCAGCACACGCGAGCCCCACCGAGGCCAAGCCTACGGCGCTGACGAGAAGTTTCCTGGAGTGCTCTCACCTTGCTTGAGCACCCCCACCCCTTCATCCCCGCATCCCAGGAAATGTGCACCAGCCTCCTTTCTGAATATACAAAGGGCTGAAGTGCAAGCTCTGAAGAGCCATCAAGAACTTTCTGGCCCAGTGACAGTGGCCTCAGGCAAGCAGAACCCATCCTGCTTGGACATGATCCAGAGACTGTGGGAATCATACCTGATACACAGATTTAAAAAATTCTTAAGCCAGGAAAGCACTGGGGAGGTAGCAGAGAAGCAAGGGTGCCCATCGCTGCCGTGTAGACAAGGGCGGCAGGAGGGCAAAGACCCACAAGGGGGTGGGGGTGGGGTTCCCAGGGCAGCATGCCTGAGAGTGCGGGAGGAAGGTTGCTCTGGATGAAACACCTCATTAATTTCCAATTTGGAAACTGTGTTCACATCAACGCCCCGTCCATAACCGGGGCCAGTGGCAGAAGACAAAAGGACAAAGAGTTTTTCATGGAAAAAGTAAAAATGCCACGAGGAGTTTCATAAACAAAACCCTTTCAGAAGGAAGCTCGCGTCCTTCTTTCCTTTGCTTCATCACAGGATTTGGGTCGCTCCCCTTCTGCAAGCGGCAAGTTCCCTGCACACACTCCAGGACGCTACTGTTTAAATGTCAGATCAAAAAGCGTGCCAACACCCGCGGAAGGCACGTGGCTGCAGACAACCTGGTTTAGAAAGGTGCAAGTAACGTATACCTCAAGACCTACTTTTGGGCACCAGGTAAGCCAGGGAAGAGCCCAGCACATGACAGCACCAGGCCCCGTCTGGGGGCAGAGCGCTCGCACCTGCTACCTTTTAGAATCTCTTTTTTTTTTTTTTTTTTTTTTTTTTTTTTTTTTTTTTAAATTTTTTTTTTTTTTTTTTTCAACGTTTATTTATTTTTGGGACAGAGAGAGACAGACCACGAACGGGGGAGGGGCAGAGAGAGAGGGAGACACAGAATCAGAAACAGGCTCCAGGCTCTGAGCCATCAGCCCAGAGCCCGACGCGGGGCTCGAACTCACGGACCGCGAGATCGTGACCTGGCTGAAGTCAGACGCTTAACCGACTGCGCCACCCAGGCGCCCCATAGAATCTCTTAAGCAGTATCTGGCGGGAGTGTAGTGTTCAGCCCATTTTACGGTTGAGAAAACAGGCTGGCAGCTCGCGAAAAGTCACACAAACTCCTAAGTGGCAGCCAAGACTGGATCCGAATCTAGATATTTAAGAGTCAAAACTTAGCATTATTTTTATTATATTTCAGCTGAACATATGCGATTTCGGCTGGGACAGTGAAGTAAAGGAAACGAAATATGCCTCCAGTACATACCAACTTTTTATAGTTTACAGATACAAAATTGTGAGGAAACTTACCCTTTGAAAATTGTTCATTTCCATTTAAATCTATTTTAAAACTTATTTTGAGAAAAAAATGTCAGTGCCTCCTTATAAGAAAGAAATCTCTGATTTAAAAAACTGCTAATGATGTTGAACATCTTTTCATGTGTCTGATGGACACACACAAACATTAGTTATAGAAAAGAGTGAAACCTTGCCATTTGCAGCAAGGTTGACGGAGCTAGAATGTATTAATGCTAAGTGACATAAGTAGTCAGAGAAAGACAAATACCGTATGATTTCACTCCTATGTGGAATTTAAGAAACAAAACAGAAGAACATATGGGAAACGGTGTGTGTATGGGGGGGGCGGGGAGGAGAGAGGCAAATGAACTGTAAGAGACTCTTAATGACAGAGAACAAACTGAGGGTTGATGGAGGGGGGTGGGGATGAGCTAGATGGGTGATGGGTATTAAGGAGGGAACTTGTTATGATGAGTGCAGGGCGTTGTATGTAAGTGATGAAATCACTAAGTTTTACTCCTGACACCCATATTGCAAGGTATGTTAACTGACTAAAATTTAAATTAAAAAAAAAAAGACCTGCTGATGAGGTTAATTCGTAACTTTAAGGAATTAGATACAAAATCACTTCTGCAGCAGCTCTGGGCTTCTGCATGTGAACTATTCGGTTCAAAAAACTTACCAGGAAGAAATTCTCCTGACTGGAACAAAAGCGGACTGGGGTGACCAGGGGTGGGGGCGGGGCAGATTTCTGCCGCTTCTTACACCTCTGGCCACGAGGCAGTCACGGAGTGGTGGGGGAGCACGGCGTGGACACGAGAGAAGTCAAAGGTGCCAAGAACGTGTGTGAAAAGGAACTGGGCAGAAAGAGGAGGGGCTCAAAGACAGCTAGGAGGGGCAGACAGCGACTTGTCTGTGACAGAAGGTGCTAGTGACTGCAGTGGGCACAGGGTGAGTGGTAGCTGGCTGAAGAGCAAGCGGGGGTCTCCTCTGCGGGATCTGCTGTGACTGAGTGAGGTCCAGGTCACCTCTTAGAGAATCGAGAAGACCATGGGAGCTTTAATTTTTTTTTTTAATGTTTATTTATTTTTGAGACAGAGAGAGACAGAGCATGAACGGGGGAGGGTCAGAGAGAGGGAGACACAGAATCTGAAACAGGCTCCAGGCTCGGAGCTGTCAGCACAGAGCCCGACGCGGGGCTTGAACTCACGAACCGCGAGATCATGACCTGAGCCGAAGTCGGACGTTCAACCGACTGAGCCACCCAGGCGCCCCCCATGGGAGCTTTAAAGAGCAAATAACAGATGGAAGCACAGTCAGCAACATAATTCATTTAGACCCAGCTACGTCTCCTCCTGCTGCGTGGAGAGGCTCCGAGGCCCGCTGGGCCCACCCGAGACCCTTGCCAAGGGTGAGGAGGGAGCCTGGGCAGCAGAGGGCTGTGAGTTCGCTAGCTTGTTTTAGTGTATAAGGTGGTTTATGTGCTAGACTTCTCTGCAAGATTTCTTTTATAGAAAATAAGCCTGAGTAAACTGTGCTCTCTTCTACTGTCTCAAGGCACCTGCCATCAGCCTAGTCTGCTGACCCCAGACTATAATTGGGCCCCTTCCCATCTTGATGGGGAGGCAGCTGTCTAAACTTCTAAGCCTAAGAGGAAACAAGGAAACTTCCTGAAGTGTTTGCCTCACAAACCTAGGAAGTGGCAGGAACGTGAGAAGAGCCTGAAGGCCCGGATGTGGTTAGGAGACAAGAATTCCATTCCTATGACAGAGGAGGAGGGCACCCCGCCTGAGCAGTCCTTGAAAAGTGTTCTCTTTACCTCAGACAGTTGCACGGGGGTGGGCAGGGGTGGTGGCCTGGCTGGGAGGCCCAAGGGCTGTGTGGGAAGAAAGCTAGAGGTGGAGGGAGAGGGAAGAAAGTGTAGGGAGGGTAAGGGAGGAAGGCTTCTGAGGACTGGGTTCAGATGGAAACACAAAATAACAAATTTCTAAAGCCACTGAGGTTCATTCATTCAGCTCCAGCCTTTCAACAAGATGAACCTGGCCCATTTCTCAAAAACAGAGGTCCTTTTAAAGGCACCTAACACAGTGACCCCTTATGTTGTTTAATAACCTGAGGGCTCAAATCTTTAGGTTTAAGTCAAATACACTATTAACAGCACCAAAATGCAGGAGATAAGCCGAACAAATATAATTTTTAGCTCTTTGCATGACAGCCTCATAAATGATAAAAGTTTTTTTTTTTGGTTTTGTTTTTATTTCTTGAAAATATTTTGTTTTGAATTATTTTAATCCCAAGGATTTACAGCAAAATCGATGCTCACAATTTAGTCAGCTGTTACCCCGAAGGGACCTTAGGTAAGCCTCTAATTGGCTGGTGCCCTCATTAGCAAACTGGGACAGGAAGGGCCCAAGAACACAGCAGAGTTTTTCCAAAGGCTACTCTGGTCCTGGGTTGTCTCTACAGGCCTGAAATAAAACAATTCTGCCCCTGCCTCTACAAAGGACTAAAGATGGATATTCTGGGAACTTTTCTATTATTCTCAGAATCTCTTTAGAAGCTATTGTCTCTCACTGGGAGCTACTTGGGCAAGATTTCCACTTCAGGGTCTGAGGATAAAATACAAAACCCAACAAGGAGTTTATCATTAACCAAAGCCCCAAGTTACAGGATACTGTGCACGAGTCTCGGCCCCATGAACCTGCCGCAGACGGCCCAGGAAGAGCACACCATTTTCTTTGTCAAGTTTCACAGGGTTCCCACAAGTAGCAGCTGGTGTGGCAGCGGCAGGTTGAGCGTCGAGAGCAGTGGGGTGAGAGCCTGTGGAGGGGTCGTCATGGGGAAGCTGGCAGCACACCTTTCCCAGCGACAGCCCTGGAAAGCCCTCCTCAGCTCCCAGGAGACAGCTCAGGAGAGCTAAGAAGGCTGCCGTAGATAAAAGTGCCTCTCCAGGGGAACACCATTCCAGTTAAGCAGACTAAATAAACAAAAATTGAAAACAGGTATGCGATTCACTTGAGGAAATCGTTTTTGAGCAAACATGACACTGTGCTGTATGGGAGGAGATGAAAAACTTAAGAGTGGGCTCTGTTTGCAAGGATGTTAAAATCTGGTAGGACAACGGATCTGTGCACAAATGGCTGTAAAGTGCAGGGGACAGGCACTGCAGGGGTGGAGACATGGGGGAAAGGATTCTGAGGGAAGGTGGGGGCCCCCCGTCTGCTCACCTTCCCAGACTGTGTGGCAGGGGTCCCCACTCTTCACCCCCTCCAGGCTGGGCGTGCTGGTGGTCCCCTCCCCCTACTGAAGGCTAATCCCGGAGCTGAGGTTTGGGTCCTGAGCCTCCCGCCCCTTTGTGAGCTGGCTCCAAAAATCTGTTCCTTCTTTTCTCCTCTTCAACACCTCCTTTTCTATTCGCCTTCCCATACGGCCTATAAACATATTCTAATACCTCTTATCTGTTTATCAAAAATAAAACAGGACAAATTCTCAAAGTAATTCTTACTTTTCTTTCACTACAGTGGTAATACACATTAATTGTAGAAAACTGAACAAAATACAGGTGGGAAATAGAGAAGAAAAAAAAATCTTCCGTAAGTGCACCATCAGGAGATGACTACCATTTCTATTTTGGTGCATATTCAATTCCTGTATCTTCAGTACCTTGTGTAATTTCCGAATAGAGCAAATACTCAATGAGTCTACTAAATGAGTGAAGGGAGGACTAAAAGCAGTTTCATGGAGGAAGTGGCATTTTAGATGGATCTCAAAGGTAAGTAGGATTGCTACTGGTAGAGATGTGGGGAAGGACATTCTAGGAAGACAGGAAAGCACATGCAAAGTCTCAGGAGCATGGCAATTATTAGGCCAAGCAAAACCTTCAGTGGCAAGAGTAGGGGCTGAGGGGCCTGGAGGATGGACAGCAGACGGTCACAAAATGGGGGAAGAGCTGGTGGGGTCTTTGCATGTCATACTCTGGAGACTAGACTTCTGGGGGGGGGGGCGGTAATCCTCACCTACGACCATGCTGTAGGAAGATGTTGAGCAACAGGGTAAAGGGACCAGATTCACCTTCCGGAAAGTCATGTAATAGCACTGGGGAAATAGAATGGAGAGCCATGAACAGTCTTCTCCCAACATCCCAGGGGAGGATGGCAAGGACTTGAGTGGGGGTGGTGACTATGGGAACAGAAGAGAGGACTGATTAGAGATGCTTTGCAAAGAGGGAGCCGTTAGCACTCAGAACTGATGTGACAGATGTAAAGCAAGCTAAAGACTGAGAGTGCGAGTGGCTCGGGGGGTGCCGATGCCATTAGAAGACCTAGACGCCACTGGGCTGAAACCCAGGTTGGAATGGGCACGTGTTTTACTGCATGAAGAGAGGGGAATGGGTGAGGGAAGGCAGAGAGGGATTGTGACTCTCTGAAGCGGGGGGTGGACTTCAGCAGGTTCCCAGGGAGAATGGAAAGTCACCTGGGGGAATGGTGGATCTTGCAGGGAAGAGGAGTGGAAAGCTGGGGCCACGGGTAAAGGTCTGAAACAGCTGTATTAGTAGTAAATGAAAGGCTTCCTAAGTAGCAGCCTGAACTGGTAGACAGCATGGTTCTCCCACAATGTCCAACGTTCATAAATGGGTGCATGAAGCAGGGCCTGGACAGATTTTCCTAGAACTACCGGGAATGGGCAGAGACCTGATGGATATTCTAGGATGGCAGTTAGGGAAGTCTGACCTCACGTGAAGTTAGGTCACGCCAGCTGGGGTGGGGAGGTGCTACCTAGTGGAGAGGTCAGTTTGATGATAAAAGCAAAGTGAGCCAAGATGCTCACATCAACAAAGACGGTCCAGGAAATGAGAAGAGACTCTAGTCCCGAGATGACTTTGTAGTCCATGCATTTCTAGCAGAGAAGACAGGGACAAAATAACAGGGGAAAAAATTCCATTGTAAAGACTTCTAGATTTCATTCAGAATGAGAGACTGGAGAGTTTCTAAAAAGGAGAGACAAGACTTAATTTCTGACTTAGAAGGATCACTCTGACTGCTGTATAAAGAGAAGATGAAGTGGGGCAGCAGAAGCTAGGAGAAGAGTTAGGAGGCCACAGCCGTCCAGGTGGGGGATGGTTGCTTGGCCCCAGGTGGTGACAGTGCTCCCAGTGGTAAGGAAAGGGACAGATTCTGGAGGTGGTTAGAAGGCTAAGCTGAGGTGATTTATTGGTAGACTGGATGTGAAGGGTGAGAGAAAGACCAAAGTCAATAATGACCTTATGGGTTTTGGCCTGCATAAATGGCTGAAATGAGGTTGCCACTGATTGAAGCTGAAATAAGCAACTTCAGGAGCACACTGTCACCTTCTAACTGAGCCAGACAGCACATGGCAGGGATGTTGTGGGAGATGCAATTGTGAGACCCTTCCTTTATTACTTTGACCTTTGACCCCAAGATTCTAAGGTCTAAGGACTCAGTAATCAAGTCCGATTCACTGCTTGTGACCTCTTTAAAGTGTAACGTTGGTGTTTTTACAAAGGTGACTTCAGATTAAGATGTCTCGATGAGCGCGGTACACAGGACACGGTCTCAGCTTTGCAGGGCCTTAATGCCAAGCAAGAGGGAAGGGCTGGAGGTAGGTGTCCAGGAGATAGCGAGGTCACTGATCTCACATGGTCAAAGTGGATTTCATGGTACAGAATTGGATCTCACAAAGCACAAAGATGTAGCTGGGTTTGTTTTCCCTTATGACAGCATAAAATCACAAATGTCTAAACCAGAGAACAATGCTCTCACCACCAATATGTGAGAAGTAGGCCAAAAATGGACCCTTCAGCGTCTACCGATCTAAAAATCTGGGCATTGGCTCGGTGGAAGCATATACGACCACGATTTTCTAGTGGCCATTAAAAAACTCTAGTGAGTGTTTTAAGCAAGTTGGAATAGCGTTTCCATAGCCGACCATGCCTGCTCCAGAAAGCACGACATTGTGGTAGACGAAGGAAAAATGCGAAACTTTCTCCACTTGAGCTCCAAGTGAGACTGGCAGTCATGCTGCAGTGGTTGTGGCACGATGCTGGTGGCCCTGCTCTGGCTCCTTCTAAGTCGAAGCCATCGCCCTCGAGAAACCACCACTCCACACAAACCTAGCCGCAGGCTTCGGCCGCTCTCCTCCTCATTCCCTCGGGTTCTTGATGCGGGGCTACCTCCCTCCTCAATGGCCTCCTCTGGTTCCCTGGCCCTCCCACCTGCCTGCTCCATGCACCTGCCCCCCCCCATCACCGATTAATTCAGGCCTTCCTCGCCAGGGTCTTGAATGAGCCCCATTCCTTGGACAGGAGTCTGGAATCTGACATCTCATTTCATGCATCTTGACTGTGAGTAAGAGACACTCATGCGAAACGACATCCCAGGACAACCAACCAACCAGGCCCACCCACCATGTGGTCTCCTGGTCTGCGTAGGGTACACCTAGTGGCTCTTGTACCACGACACCTAGTGGCTCTTGTACTACTCCAAATCTTTGCACTTCCTATTTGGCTTGGTTTGAAGGAGGCCCAGCATGCCCTCCTGGACCCCGTGCCTACTTCACACCTGCTCTCCAGCCTTCACATGCCAGAAGGCTTGCTCACTAGACAATGCCTCCAACAGAAACCTTAAAGACCAATGCGCTTTTCAGAGGTTGCCTCTTTCGAGTGCTTCTTTTATGACTCTCATATTTTAGTAGCTCATTAGATCAGGCAGCTTTTTATTTCTTGGGTTTGATGCTGGCAGGCATAATTCAGATTCAAAGTTCTTTTCTGTTGACTCAGGTTAGTTTTCTTCTATGGGCTTTTATTTTCTATTTAAACTTCTGCAAAAATAAGCATTTATAAAAATATAAAACTAATACATGTTTTCAAAAAAACATTAGAAAATACAAAAAAGTATAAAAAATTACTCATATCCTTAGTACCCAAATACAACCACTGTTGGCATCCTATTTTATTTCCTTCTGGTCTTTTTCCATTCATTTTTTTCCCCCTGTATGTTCCCACCCCCACCAAAATATGATTGCTGGCATACTGTCTTCACAATTCCTTCTTTGTATTTCAGATAATATTAGTTTCTTGACTTTTTTTTTTTTTTTACTATTTATTTATTTTTGAGAGAGACAGAAACAGAGTGTGAGGGAGAGAGGGGCACAGACACACACACGTGCGCGCGCGCGCACACACACACACACACACACACACACACACACACACACACACACATTCTGAAGCATGCTCCAGACTCTGAGCTGTGAGCACAGAGCCTGATGCAGGGCTTGAACTCACGAACCGTGAGATCATGACCTGAGCTGAAGTCGGCTGCCCCACCAACTGAGCCACCCAGTTGCCCTGTTTCTTGACTCTTAAAAAGGAACTGATTATCAGACATTTAGGAGTTGTAAAAACCAAACATAATGTGTGTAACTTGTTTTGCTTCCGGTTCTGACAAATTAGTTGGAGACAATCTGGGAAATGTAATTATGGACTGGGTTGTGGAGGACACCGAGGCATTAGTATTAATCGTAAGGTGCTAACAGCATTGTTGTTATATACGAAAATGTCTAAAAATTTTTAGGTGTGTATCAAAATAGGAGTGAAATGACATGATGTCTCTGGTTTGTTTTACAATACTTCAGAAAAAAAAAAAGGTTGTCAGTAGTCGAATCTGGGAGATAGGGAGGGTGGGTTTATTATGCTATTTTCTTTACTTTCATGTCTATTTGAAATGTTTCAAAATAAAAATTGAAAAGTTAAAGTATCCATAGTTCAAGCAGACAAAGAGTGTTAAAGGCTTGTGAAAACCAGCGGCCCTCTGTCTCTTTCCTTCCTCTGCCCTTCCCCAGGGGTAACCACTTTCACCAATCTTAGCAGGTTATTTTGGTACTTACTTCTATATTTCTAAGTAGCCTGCCTGATCGCTGCTTCTTGATTTTTCAGTCTTAGGTGTTATTCAAAACTTTTTACTATAGAAGAAGAGAATTTAGTTTTTTTCCCACATGTGCTCCTTTTCCCCAACCAAACCCACAGAACCGCTCCAGGCCCTTGCCCTCCCAATGGTCACATCGTCGCTGTCAGAACGAACTATTATGGTTATGTGCATGCTAAGTGTTACTTTTCTTTCCTACACGAATTTTTATTTTCACCAGAATTAATAGCTGCTTTGTTTTAATTTGCTTGGTTTTTCTGTATACCATGTATATGAATCTACCCCAAACTTCCCACCAACTGTCTAAAACAGTGGTTCTTAAAGTATGGTCTGTGGACTCCTGGGGGTGCCCGAGACCCTTGCAGGGACCCAGGAGGTCAGTGCTATTTTCATAACAATAAATCCTAAGGCATTATTTGACTTTTTCCTTGTGTTGACATTTACACTGGGAACAAAAGCACTGACGGGGGAAATTGCTGCTGCCGCTGCCGCTGCCTTGGCATGAATAAGGCAACGGCAACAAATGTATCCAGTGCCAGGATACTCTTGACCACCTCAGTCCCAGGAACAGAAAGTCTAGCTGGCTTAAGAACGTTTGAGTGTTTTTGATGACGTGGGTAAGAATGTTCTTGATGACGCAGTAACAGTTATTAGTCTTACTACGGCACAATCCTTGAGTCCTCGTTTTCTTCACAGAAAGCTGCATGCTGAATGAAGTATGACGGTGGTCTGGAGGAAAGGCAGTTATGTAATTGAGCTGTAAGCTAAACCGATGGCTTTTTTTTACGAAACGCCATTTTTACTTGAAGGAACAGATAATACTCAAACTATGGTTATTTGGGGCTTCAAGAAAAACAACTGATATTATTTATTGCCTATGATAAAATTTGAGCTTTCACAAAACTGAGCATTTTGGAAACCTTGTATCCGACACATGGTACATGTTTCCTAATACTTAAAGACTTGTCTAATATCAGCAGTGATATTAACCAATGTGATTTTTTGATATCATAAAAGGAAATATGTTCACATGTAGAAGATCAGCAGAAGGAGCCAATATTTTCTAAATGATCTAAACTTTCTAAATGCATGATAAAAAAAAAATCACTGCCTAGGTAAAAGGTCCATTTAGAGTATAAGACTGGGGCACCTCAGTGGCTAAGTCCGTTAAGTGTCCACCTTTGGCTCAGATCATGATCTCCTGGTTTGTGCGTTTGAGTCCCGCGTCGAGCTCTCTGCTATCACAGTGGAGCCTGCTTTGGATCCTCTGTCTCTGTCTCTCTGCCCCTCCCCGCCCTCTCAAAAATAAAACAAAACATTAAAAAAAAATAAAATATAAGACAGATTTTAATGTAATCTAGTAAAAAGAGTTGAAGTGATATTATTGTATCTATTGTATCAGTCTACTAGGGCTGCCATAACATACCCCAGTCTGGGTGTTGTTGATAATTGCTTTCTCACAGTTCTAGAGTTTGGGAAGGACAAGATCAAGGTGCCAGCCTATTTGGTTCATGGTGAGAGAGGCTCTCTTCCTGGCTTGAGGATGACCACCTTCTCACTGTGTCCTCACATGGCAGGGAGAAAGCGAGCTCTCTGGTCTCGCTTCTTACAAACACATTAATTCTATCAGATCAGGGCTCCACCCTTATGACCTCATGTAACCTAAATTATCTCCTTACAGGCTCTACCTCCCGACACACACTAAGGCACTGGAGCGTCAACATATGGGTTTCAGTGGTACAGAATTTAGTCCCTAGCAGATACAGTTTCAGATTCTAGAATGGAACTAATTTTTAAGAAACTGTCAAATTCTGGTGTAATGCAGAGACGAATATCCATAATTACCTGAAGAAACTATTAAAATACCCCTTTTGGGGCACCTGAGTGGCTCAGTCAGTTAAGCGTCCAACTCTTGACTTCAGTTCAGGTCATGATCTCGAGGTTTGTAAGATTGAGCCTCTGAGCTGGGTGTGGAACCCGCTTAGGATTCTCTCTCCCTCTCTCTCTGCCCCTTTCCTGGGTGAGTTCTCTCTCTCAAAAATAATATACATAAATAAATAAACACACCTTTATTTTCCAACTACATATCTGTTTGAAGCTGGATTTTCTTCACTTACATAATTCAACCAAAATAACTTACCCTAACAGATTGAATATAGATGCATATATGAGAAGCTGGTTTAATGTCTTCCTTAATACAGTTGTGAAAAAGATTTAGGAAAATATAAAACTCTCCTAATTTTTAGAAGACATAGTTACTTTTCATGAAATGTTATTTATGGCTTATTATTATTACTTTAAACAAATATTTAAAATTTCTAGCAGTTCTAATTTTTAATAGGTAATCCACATGAACATAAGCATTTTGAGGTCATTGAAGATTTTTTTAGTGTAACAAGTCCTCAGACCAAAAAATTCTATAAGTGCTGGTCTAAATCATCTCTCAAAAAATTCAGATATATAGATGTTTTAACTATTTCATTTTCTTTTTTAATTTTTTTTTTTCAACGTTTATTTATTTTTGGGACAGAGAGAGACAGAGCATGAATGGGGGAGGGGCAGAGAGAGAGGGAGACACAGAATCGGAAACAGGCTCCAGGCTCTGAGGCATCAGCACAGAGCCCGACGCGGGGCTCGAACTCACGGACTGCGAGATCGTGACCTGGCTGAAGTCGGACGCTTAACCGACTGCGCCACCCAGGCGCCCCACTATTTCATTTTCTTGAAGACATCTCTCTTAGAGCCTTCTGGCCTGCTACAGTCTGTCTGGCTGTCTTCTATACCCTTGTAGAGTTGTTGCCCTAGGGACCTTCTTCACCATCATCTACAGAAAATTACGACCTGTAGGTCAAATCCAGCCTGTCATCTGTTTTTAAGTAGAGTTTTACTGGAATATAGCCACACTCTTTCACTTACATATTGTCTACTTTTGTGCTACAATGGCACAAAGGTAGAGTTGAGTGTTGTGACAGAGACCGAGTGGCCTAAAAACGGAAAAGAAAAGAAAAAGTACTATCCTGTCCTTGACAGCAAAAGTTCCCCAACCTGTGATCTAAGTGATTCTTTCACTGCTTTCCTGGGTTGGTTTATTTGCTCCCTGAATCCTATGTCTTCCTCCTTCCTGATTTACTCTTTCATTCTGGTGAAGCACATCTTCTGGCAGCTTCCTGAGAAAGGATATATGAAAGGTACATTTTTTTGAGGCCTTGCATATCTGAAAATGTCCTTTCCTTTCCTTTTTTAAATTTTTTTAATGCTTATTTATTTTTGAAAGAGAGAGAGACAGAGAATGCGCACTTGAGCCTGAGCGGGGGAGGGGCAGTGAGAGGGAGACAGAGGATCTGAATGAAGCGGGCTCTACGCTGGCTGCAGAGAGTTCGATGTGGGGCTTGAACTCACGAAAGGTGAGATCATGACCTAAGTCAAGGTTGGACTCTCAACTGACTAAGCCACCCAAGTGCCCTGAAAATGTCCTTTCCGATTCACACATTTTATTGATAGCTTAGCTGGGTACAGAATTTTAGCATTAAAATCATAGTCTTTCAGGATTAGAAAGTGTTGTTTCATTGCCATCTAGCTTCTAGGGTTATAACAGAATAGTCTTAAGTTATTCTGAGTTCTGAACGACTGTATGTGACTTTTTTTTTTCCTTCTTAGAAGCCAAGAGGATCTTTCCTTTGTCCCTGGTGTTCTGAGATTTTATGATGATATTGTCTGGAGATGATGTGTATCCACCATGGTGCTGGGCACTGGGTTCTTTCAATCTGGAAAGTCAAATCCTGCAGGAAAGGGGCATTTTGTTGAGTTATTTTGTTGATCATTTCTTCTCCCTTTTTTGATTGTTCTCAATTTCTGGAATATTCATTGAAAAAATACTGGATATCCTGGACTAGTCCTCTAATTTTCTTATTTGTTCTATCTCTTTCTGTGACAACTCCTCAACTCTATCTGCCAACCAGAATTTTGAGTTGCCTTTATTTCTTCTATCATGTTTTAAATTTCCATGAGCTCTTTCTCCCTGCTCCTGTTTCTTGTTTTAAAGGATCTAGATCTTATAATTTCTTTAAAAAATTCTCTAGAGATATAAATGATAATTTCTTTTCCCTGAACAGTCTGTTTTGTCCTAGTTGCTTTTTTCTGTTTGTTTGCTTTGGTTTTTCTATTTCATGGTAGTGGCTTTAGTTTTAGGTGTCTCTCTCTCTCTTTTAAGTAAGCTGTATGCCCAGAGTGAAGCTTGAACACATGACCCCAAGATATAGAGTCGCACGCTCCACTGACTCAGCCAGCCAGGTGCCCCTCGGATGTCTCTTCATATGTGGAAGTGAAATCCTGAAATGCTGATTTTTAGTGAAATCCTAAAGAGCTCTGCTCGTTGAAGGAACTTGCTGCCTCTAAGATTCCCTACAGGGAGAGGAGCTGGGCTGTTGGTTGGGGAGTGCCTGAGGCGATGATCCTTAACTCTTCGCACTCTGATTCCTCAAGAAAAGTTTCTCATCTCTGGACTCAAGAGTATAAGCCTTGGTGACCAGAATTCTGCATTTAGCTGGAAAAGAAAGCTGGGACTTTTAACATTTAGGAGGCTAGCACTCAATCAACCTCTCCCAAACGACCATTACCATTAAGTGTGTTTGGTGTCTCCCTGTTCAGACATCCTTAACTTCATCCTGTCCAGAGAATAAATTTCTGTTCTTCTTCCAAGTTACGGGAGAGCAATCTTTCTAAATGAACTGTCAACCAATACGGTTAGTTTCCTCTTCACCCACCTCTCTTCCACTTTGTGCAGTTACCTGGTGCCATCAATTTCTGAATTTCTTTAGGGTTCGGCTATGCAAAATTGAGTTGTTTCTTGGCCTTCTCGATTGTTGGCTCAGGATTCAGCTTTCTCAGGACTGCTAAGTCAGTGACCACTCATCCATCTGCTTCCCAGTTCCAAAATTTTGTTGCTGTTGTCTGCTCTCCCATTCTCTTTGTCCTTGTGGGTTTATGTCTTTAAAAAAAAATCTCTTCGCTGTTGTTTTAGTGAGGTTTTGGGAGGGAATGAAAGTAAATGTGGGTATTTGATTCTCCATCTTTATTTGGAGCCTCTTTGTAATTAAATATCTTCTTTTTACTTCCATTGAATATTACAGCATAAACATTTCCTATGCTCTTACATGGTCTCTGTAACAGCTCTAGTAACTGCATAACATCCCACTGAATCGGTGCTGTATGTTACGTAATCATTACCTTATTTTTGGATGTTTAGAGTTGCTTCTGTTTGTGGGGAGAAGACTAGTTTTTCCTAGAGTTATCTTCCATTTAGCTGTCTCATTTGTCCCCCACCTTTAGGGAGTGCCTGCTGACATTCTTCTCCTTTCTGTGCTTGGTCCGTAGTTTCATCACCTTGGGCCCTGATTATGGCATTGCTCTGTGTCAATTTAATTCATCTTCCAACTACCAGGTCACCTGCACAAAGATGTGGCACTAATCTTTCCAAAATGTCACCTTTCTCATGACCCTTCAGAGGAACCCTAACAACCCAGACTTCATTTGCGACTGTCATTTGAGGGTCCCCACAGGTTGACTCCGTGCCACCTTCCCAAACTCACAACCCTTTCCCCCCAGTGTCCTCCTTCAAACAGGGCCCATCCTCCTAACTGTAGCTCCTTCTGCCCCTTCTGCCACTGCTGGTCCACATTCAGCTTTACATCTCAGCTCCCGCACTAAGCCTCCCCAGTGACTTTGTTTACACAATTCCTTCTTCCGTTTGATAAAAGATAAGAAAGAAACAACCTATTTCCAATTGCTCACGGTCAGTCTGGCCTTCTAAATGGACTGACAGCTCTTCAGAGGCAGGGGGCCCTCCTCTGTTCTCTATGGCGACTGCCCGTACAGTGCCCTTCTACCACCGTGGGACCCCAGCTCGGCACCAGGCACAAAGTGGCGATTAACAGCGACTCACTGAATGAACTGCTCACGCGTGTAAGCTGTTACCTTGCCCTCTGGGGTGAGTGTCCAGATCACAGAGAAGGTCAGCTTGTCTGTCATGGGATGGAGGCTGCACAGCTCCTCACACAGCAGCCTGGGAAGCATGGGGACAACCTGCAAGCAAAGAACAGGCCCATGAGCACATCGCTCTCTCATCTGCAGGAGTTGTCCAGACTTGGGAGCCACCCAGAGGACAGAGTTGTTGTTGTTTTTTAATTTTTAACGTTTATTTATATTTGAGAGAGAGAGAGAGACAGAGAGAGGGAGAGAAGGGCAGAGAGAGAGGGAGACACAGAATGGGAAGCAGACTCCAGGCTCTGAGCTGTCAGCACAGAGCCCGACACGGGGCTCGAACCCACCCACCGTGAGATCATGACCTGAACTGAAGTCGGTCGCTCAACCAGACTGAGCCACCCAGGTGCCCCTAGAGGACAGAGTTTTGATGAAGAGCTTGAGCTTCCAGAGCAAACTGAAGATGGAGGCAGCACTGTCCCCTGAAGGCCACAGAAGGACCATGCCACCTGGCACATTTGCGAAGAGCCTCCAGAGAAATGGGAATGTGAACTGGAAAGGTGAGAAGAATTGGTAACGGGGAAAAACGATATCACAGCAATGAAAAATAATTACATTTTACTATACGCTAAAACTGAAACTCTAGAGTCAAGAATGAGTTGGACTTTTTGGATATAATCTTCCAGTTGAACTCTATACTTAAGAACCCAAGGTCTTACACTTAAGTCTTTAATTCAAGTTGTTTTTTTTTTTTTAGGTTTATTTATTTATTTTTGAGAGAGGGAGAGAGACAGAGAATGAATGAATACGAGCATGCACACACGAGCAGGGGAAGGGCAGAGAGAGGGCGAGACAGGGAATCCCAAGCGGACTTCACGCTGTCGGCGCAGAGGCTGATGTGGGGCTCAAATTCACGAACCGTGAGATCATGACCCGAGTTGAAACCGGGAGTTGGATGCTTAACTGAGAGCCACCAGGCGCTCCTAATTCAAGTTAGTTTTTGTGTGCAGTGTAAGATGGGTGTCCAGTGTCATTCTTTGCATGTGGCTGTCAGTTTTCTCAGCACCATGTATTGAAGAGACTGTCTTTTCCCCCTTGTATGTTCTTGGCACCTTTGTCAAAGACTAGTTGGCCACATGTACGTGGGTTTATTTCCAAGCTGTCTATTCTGTTCTATTGATCCATGTGTCTGTTTTTATACTAGTACCCTACTGTTTTGATTATTGTAGCTTCGTCACGTAGTTTGAAATGAGAAGTGTGATGCCTGCGGTTTTGTTTTCTGCCTCAAGATATCTTTAGCTACTCATAGTCCTTTGTGGTCCTATATTAATTTTAGGATAGATTTTCTATTTTTGTGAAAAATGCTATTGGAATTTTGATAGAGATTACACTGAATCTGTAGATAACTTTGGGGAGTATGAGCATTTTAACAATATTAATTCTTCCAACCCAAGAACACAGGATGCCTATCTTTACACTTATTTGTGCCTTTATCAATTTCTTTCATTGACGTCTTACAGTTTTCAGTGTACACAACTTTTACCTCCTGGTTAAATGTATTCCTAAGTATTTTATTGTTTTTCATGCTGTTGTAAGTGGGACTGGTAAATTATCTCACATCTGTTAGGATGGCTATTACCAAAAAGACAAGAAATAACAAAGGGTGGTGAGGATGTGGAGAGAAGAGAACACTCATACATTATTGAGGGGGGATCTAAATTGGTAGAGCCATAACGGAAAACAGTATAGAGGTCCCTCCAAACATTAAAAACAGAGTTACCATTTGATCCAGTAACCCCACTTCTTGGTATATACTCCAAGGAAATGGAATCAGTCCTTTGAAGAGATATCTGTGTTCTCATGCTCACGGCAGCATTATTCACAACCGTAAGACATGGCAACAACCCAAGTGTCTGTTGACAGATGAAGGGATAAAGACAATGTGTACATGCACATAAACTATGGCATATTATTATCCATAAAAAAAGAAGGAACTCCTGCCAGTTGTGACAGCATGAATGAGCCTGGGAGGGCACTATACTCAGTGAAATAAGCCAGACAGGATCTCAAATACCATATGGTATCACTTACATGGCAGTGGCTGGGGGGCTGGGGGGCGAAAAATGGGGCGATATAGATCAAATGGCACGTACTTTCGGTTACGCGATGAGTAAGTTCTGAGGATCTTAAGGTACAGCATGGTGACTACAGTTAATGGCAGGATGCGGTACACTTGAAATTTGCTGACAGTAAACCTGAAGCATTCTCACCCCACGCACACAAGATCTCACTGTGAGAGGCAGTGCATGTATTCCTTAACTTCATCTTGGCAATCGTTTCACACTTTCAAAATACACAGTTGTGCTGGGGCGCCTGGGTGGCGCAGTCGGTTAAGCGTCCGACTTCAGCCAGGTCACGATCTCGCGGTCCGTGAGTTCGAGCCCCGCGTCGGGCTCTGGGCTGATGGCTCAGAGCCTGGAGCCTGTTTCCGATTCTGTGTCTCCCTCTCTCTCTGCCCCTCCCCTGTTCATGCTCTGTCTCTCTCTGTCCCAAAAATAAATAAACGTTGAAAAAAAAAATTCAAAATACACAGTTGTGTTTATCAATGATTTGCCAATAAATCTGGGAACAATAAAAGAACCCAAGGGCTGAGTGTAAACTCATGACGGGGTTTCACCAAAATAAAATTGCAGAATCGATGCTTTCGTGATTGAAAGCAGTATTGCAGCTGACCAGACCACACGTCGGAAGATCAGCAGGGATACTCCAACAAAGTATCACAGGTTTCCTAGGAGAATGCTAGGATCAACTGATCACTCATTTTGCAGTTCTTCAAGCCCAAATGATTTCTTCCCTTTATTGATCTTTCTAGTCCATAATAAACTGATCCAGTGGTATACCTTCTTTAATTAAAAAAAAAAAAATTCTCTTCAACTTAACTTTAAAATGATGACTTCACAGCTGTCCCAGAATGCTACTTGTTTTCTCTAAAGTTCCAAAGATGAACACGGTATCTCTACCTGGATCTCGCTCTCTCCTCCCTTTAATCTATTCCTTCTTCCACACCTTTCTTGATTACCATCCACTCCCCTCCCAAACTAAACCAGCCACAGTAGCAGCCCTTTTTCAACACTCCCCGTGGTTTCTTACTCTGTGAAGTGACTGTACCTGTACCCTGTTTCAATACAGTAAATAACCTTTGGTATGGAAATGTAAATTCTAGAACTCATGGCCCACACCAGTAACAAATAATTAATAATTGTATGGCATTACTTGGCATTATTCTGAAGGATGCGGTATTTTTTTTTAAACACCTGTGTGAAATCTAATGACCACCCGAAAACTTTTGGTAACAGCTTTTTGTAAGACAATCATTTTTGATGTTTTTTTTTTTTCTTGCCATTGCTTTTATACCATCTGTTCAGATGACACTACATTTTCTTTAACTTATTTAATGAGTGTTAAAATATGATCTACATATTTAACATTGTCTTTCAGGTATCCGGTGTTTTACAAGATAATACATCTTTACCTGCATACACATAAGGTGCAAAATGGAGAAAGTCTCAAGACCACACTGTCTTGGGACGAGATTGTAAAGATTTCCCATCATTTCAGGTTTTGGATGCTGCTATGGATGGAACTGTCCCCCAACCCCCGCAAATTCCTATGGGGAAGCCCTAGCCCTCAATGTCCCCGCACTGGAGGCAGGGTCTTGAGGTAATTAAGGTTAAATGAAGTCACAGGGTGGGGCTCTGATCCGATAGAGAGAGGTAACTCTCCTCTCCCTGCCCTGCAGAGACACAGAAAAAAGGCCCTGTGAGGACACAGCCATCTATAAGCCAGGAAGAGTCCTCACTATGAACGGAACTGGCTGGGACCCTCATCTAGGACTTCTACTCCCCAGAACTGTGAAAACATAAATGTCTGTTGTTTAAGCCACCTAGTCTATAGTATGTTTTATGACAGCCCAAGCTAAGATAGACTAAATCAAATTTGTTGGGTGTGAATTCTGGGATTCTTCTCTGCCCTGCATTATCTGATAATTATACCAATTGTATTTCGGTAGTAGGCTGTTCTCCCGGCAGTTCTCCTGGCATGCTCGTAGCCCAGGGCTTAATACCTCTTTACATATAGCAGTGTTTCTTTCAAGTGTTCAAGGCACTATCTTATTTTGAATCACAAAGCTGAGCATACACGAACATAATGCAATTCCTGACTTTGTGTTTGTCAAAAGAAAAGTCATTGCAATTAAATACAATGTGGTATCCTGGAGTGAACCCAAAAGAAGACATTGGTGGAAAAGCTGGTAAAATCCAAATAAAGTATGGAGTTTAGTTAATAGTAATTTCCCAGTATCAGCTTGTTAGTTATGACAAATGTCCTAGGGTAATATAAGATGTTAACACTGGGGGAATTGGGAAGTGGCACCTCTTTGTACTGTCTTCGCAACTTTTCTGTTAAGGCTAAAATGAGTCTAAAATAAAAGGTTATTAAGAAAAAGCCACTGCTTTCTTGAGTTGATCTCATAAGTCTTACACATTTAAATATGAAAGAAATTTAAGCTAATGAAATACAACCTGATCTGTTCTTATATATTAGAGTTTAAGGTTATGTTTTATTTGCAGAAAAGGCCTTTATCTCACACACACACACATACACACACACACACACACACACACACACACACACACACACAAGTCTAAAGATCAGTAAACAGCAGAGTAAAGTCCATACTCATCAGGAGCACAGCGCAGGAGAAAGAGTAAAGAATTTGAGGCCCCATAGACTTGAAGTCTAATCCTGGGCCCACCACCTCCTGTACACCCTGGGCAAACTAGTGGAATTCTGAGCCTTGGCTTTCTTACTGGCAAAACAATACTTAAGATGCTCAATACAAGTCCGCTCACCGGCCATCCCGCGGCTCACCAGGTCCTTCGGTCACCCGGCGAGGCCTTCCCCTTCAGCAGGGCCACTCACCGCACACCCTTCGCCTGCCAGGCCTGCTCACCGTTCTAGGTCTTGCCAAGATTGTTCTCTCTGGGACATCTTTCTGGATGTTTTACATCTGGCCAACTTTTGCACATCCTCGAAGATTCGGCTCATCATCATGCCTCAAAGGCATATCCAGATTCCCCCAGGGGAGGATGTATGGTGTTTCGTATACTTCCCGTCCCCCCTCCCTGCAGCTCTTTCGAAAAGGATCTGAGGCCGTCCTAAGCAGCCACTTATTCCACTCTCCCAGCAATCTTGTGACACTTCTGTAGCTCTTAACACATCCTAGTTACTTCTTTCCATGCCTCTCCTTCCCACCGCACCCTGGAATCTTCAGGAATGAGCACCAGCTCTTGTGCCCGTCTATCTGGTACCTGACACACAGCGGGCACCTTGTCTGCAAATGACTGACTTCTGCCCAGGGAATGAATCACTTATTCTTTCCATGTTTACTGTTTATTGCATCACGTTAAACATTTTAGGAAATCCATGGTGGACTTCTATTTAAACAACCTGACACAAGAATTTCATAGACAGCTAGCGTTTTAAGTAGAAGACAAACTGTTTTGACTGTTCTCTCCTAGACACTACTGGCACACTCAGTGGCCGCCCAGGTTATAAACACTGCTTCGTATCTTTTTTTCTTATACAGAGGACAACATTTTAATATTCAAATGCCAAAGAACCTAAGTGCTCATGAAGAAGCTAAACTTGAAAACGTTTTCAGGTAGTGTAATTATCTTTAGTTTTTAAAGGGCATTCCTTTTAATAAACTTTCACCAGATCTTGGGGCAGAATTCAGACGGTATTCAGAGAGAAGTCTTTATGCCCATGCAGTTTTGCAAATAGATGGTTATTTCTCTTTCAAAGAAGAGAAGGGATGAAGGGATGAAGAAGATATTACAATCACATCCGTGGTTTGGCACGTCGTGGCTTCTCATAAATCGGGGGCACTGGCCCCGATTTCTGCCGGGGGCACTGGCAATGCGCTCCATGACCCCGTGACACACGTGTCAGGTGCACACAGCACAGCAGGGATCCCCGTGGGAGGAGGGCCAGAGACACAGGCAGCCGCTCTCAATAAGCTGCTTCCTCGAATACAAGTCCTGCTGTTTCAGGGGAGCCCCACCTGGACCAGAGTCTGTGGTCTACGCATGCTCATCGGCTCTGTGACATCTGGACACAGTGCCTGGACAACCTCCCAGGCAGGGGTGGTGAGTGCAGGACACATTGAACAAGAGGAAAAGAGAAGAAAGGTCCCTCCGGGGGGTGAGAAACTGCTGGCTGTCAAAGCATCATGCAACCACTTATGCATCAGGGGGATGCTGTTGCTATGACTATGTTTCCTATTTCTGTTAAGAGCAGCAGCACCCTGCTACCAGTTAAACATGCAAACAACAACAAAACCACACACACACACACACACACACACACACACCCCTCCCACAGAACACCATTGGGTGTTATCTTGTGATTTCTCCACTCTCCTCCGCCTGCTACAACCAATCAGTTCCCAGAATCTGTAGGTTTTACATCTAAATCTCTCTCAAATGAGTCTTCTCTCCATCTTCCACTGTTCAAGTGTGGTCACGTTCATCTCCCTTGGATTATATTTGAATAGTCTTCTAAACCGGCAGCAGAGTTCTGGAGTGGAAATTATTCTGGGTAAGGTTTCCTTATTATTCTCCATACTTCTGCATCTCCTTACTCTACTCTACCCAATGATAATCTGCAAACCCATTTACAGTAGGACACATGGCCTTTACCTTTCCAATAGCTGATGAATTGAATTTGACAGTTTGATTTTTTGCTTGTCCTGCTAATGAGGGAGGGTCCAAACACCTGCAATGGGGTGGAGAGGTGTCCAGTAAAGCCTGAACCCTCCGTCTCTGTGTTCAGTGGCCAAGGGTCAACGGTGGCCAAAAGCTCTCAATGAGAAGCTGGCAGAGGGCCTCTATCTCCGAGGAGAAATCAGAGACATCATGGGGAAGCCAACTTCCCGGGTACCCAGTCCCACCCCTTGCTGTGTGATATGGATTCTTGGATGGGGAGGGGAAGCAGCTAGGGGCTCCTTGCTCAGGATGCCCATTTTAGCACCAGGCCGAAGACATCTATTGCTCTAGTTCTCCTGGAGTCCAGCTGGACACCAGCATGTTGGTAAACTCTCCTAAAATTCTATGAGCAAAACTCCCCGCCTGCTTTGGGGTGGTTATTCAAAGCCTCAAGGGGCCACAGCTGAGGGAAAGGGCTCTGGTACTGATAACAATTTTCCTCCCTCTGGCCTCACTATTCTTCAACCACATGGTTGCCAAGGTGACTTTCTACCTGAAACAAAGGAGACCATGTCCCTTCCCTACTTGCCCTCCAGATGAAGTCCACACTCCTCAGCTTGCCACTCCAGGCCTCTCTTTGTAACTTCAGCTTTTGGCTCCTGCAATTTCTACTCCAGAAATTCCAAACTGCTTTGTTCCTCGTTGAGCCACTGCCTGGAATGCCCTCTCTACCCACGTGTCTACCTCGAAATTTTTGACTTAAAATTTGAAAAGCTGCTCAAAACTCAATTTTGTCGTGAGGCGTCTTGGCTCTTTTGGAAGCTCCTCTCCTACCACCAGCCCGGGCAGGTACGACTTCTCTGTCCTCCCTAGTGCTCCCCACCTCCCAGACTACTTCCGTAACTGCAGGGGGCCCGGTGTACTATAAGTGCTCGTTACGTGCCCACCTCCTCTGACTTCCCCAGGGCAGGACCAGCATCTCCCTCATCTTTACACACCTGCCACCTGGCACACAGCCGGGCCTCAACAAATACGAACTGGATGAAGATCGACAGCCCTTCAGGCATTGGAGAAGGAAAGGGACTTAAAGGGTTCTAAGTCTCCGTAAGCATGCTTCGGGCCAGCATTAACGTTGAATCAGGGCAGAGTTTAAAAGCTGTCATGGAAAAAAAGGGACATGGTGACAGGACACTGACTTTCTAAGCATTCTGGACTAGGGCTTGGGAGACTTGAGAGAAACTGATCATTTGGGTAAATACGCCATTGCCCAAGGCAGCTGGGTGGGGGTACCATCCAGACTATAAAATCTTATATTAGCCTCAGAGAGCAGAAACATCTGCTAAAGCCACAGCGGGCAGGCTGGCCAAGTTCAGCAACGGGTTAGCCAGGACAGCCCTGTGACCAACGGAAAGGGCCACAGAGGGGAAGAATCAATCATCCATGCAAAGAGGAACAGGAGGGACTAGCAGCAGCAGGGGGGCTACTGAAGCTCAAGGGAGCCAGATGTCAGCGACCCAGCCGGGAAGGGGCAAGCGGGGGTGGGGGGGTCTCCTGCCCCTTGCAGCCCGGGTCTCCGCTGGCTCCCAAACTCCCTCACACCCTCGAGAGCCCATTGGCTGCTGGAGCCTGGGAACTTAGGGGGTTTTTCTCCTCTTCTCTGAGGACTTCAAGGTTTTAGCAGGAAGGTACAGCTGGCCCCCCACTCACACACTGCAACAACTTAAAGGGAATTGATATCTGCCAGCCAACATCTCTGTTGAAAGAGTTTCCTTTTTCATATCAACACTTCCACGAACTCCGAATCTGATCAACTCTGCTGCACAGTTTGACATTAACAAAACATCAACACTCTGACAACCTGCTGGGGTCAGAGAGGAACATCTTAAAACTCTTTGGACTCCACGTTAAGACAGGCTTCCAGTCCCAATCTTTGATCTCTATTATAAAGCAGCACCAATAAAATAGCGTAGAGATTTATGGGCAAGCTTTCATTTGAGCTGTTTCACACCTAAAATAACACGACTGCTCTGGCCAACGGGCAGACAATTCAGGTTTAGGTTTCAACTGTTTAGGGTTTCTTTTACTTTTAAAACTTAATTCACTTATTTTTAAAAATCACCTTACATTTTACAATTTCATTGTAATTCCCGCTCAGGGAAGACAGCCAGGAGACATTTACTGGGTAGATGTCACGTCCTTCTGAGGAGGACAGGCCTAAAGTTAGATGGTTGGTCCCCTAATGGGCAGATACCTGATTTTTGTCAAAAAGAAAGAGTGTGTCTTTTCATGGGACTTAAATGGACAGTATTCCAATTGATCTGTTCTCCTGAGTATACCCTATTGGTAATGAGAGTAACCAAATACTTAACACTGTGAATAAAATCCCAACAAAAAGGATTTCATTTTAAAGACAGTAAAATGGTATTTGGACCCAATATCTGTTTTACTGTATATTCCTAATCTATGGAATAATTACCCAAATCAAGCTTGACCTGTAATTCTGATGTCAGTTCCTCATAAGCCAGTAGCCCTGAATGAAAAGAAATCAGTGCCACATTCCCTATTGATGGGAAATCACCCGGCCCCCTCCCCCAACGTACATCCTCCTTCCCCCATCTGATGAAGTTGGGAGAAATTCTGCCAAATGAGAAAGCAGAGAATCTGGAGGAAGAGGAAAGCAGCTCATCCAGCTTTTAAGAAGACCTTTATAGGCAAAGTAAAGTGAAAACAGTAGAAAAGTTCCTGGACACAGTCCTTCAAGAAACAAAAATGAGTAGGAAGAAAGGTCAGAGTCGTGGTTCAAAGAAATCAGAATGCACAGCTGCTGTCCAAGGTTGTGGGCAGGCGCCGCTCGCTCCCGCCAAGCTGGGGGCTGCTCAGGGGCACACCGGCCCTTCCTCCACTCAGCTCCCCGCTTTGAGAGCTCAACAGCAGAGCCCCAACACTGCAGTCCCAAAGACAAATTCTAGAACTGTGACAATCACAAAACCAAAGTAAAGAGAATAGGAAAGGAAATGTGCTTAGTTATTTAACCCAATTTTATTTTTCCATTTTTGGTTTTGGAAACATAATTCCTGGTTATAAAAGGAGAATGCAACAGCTAGATAAGAGAAAGCCACCTGCTTGGACAAAGAACTTCTAATTGTGGCTAGAATTCCTATATTTGTGAATCTGAAGAACAGAGTTAAACTTGTCTACGTGGAGAGAACAATTCACATCATTCACTTTATGTGGTCTTCAAAGTCTAAGCGATTGCTACTTCTGTTTCTCTTCCCATCATAACATTATAGTTTTGTAGATACAAGGGGTTCTGGAGTCTTATCTCCCTTTCCCTAAGAGGCCTTGGGCCGGATTTGGCCAACTGCACTTTTAGGTGGGAGGTATGGATGGGATGTCTCCAACCTGAGGTTACATTAAGTGCAAACAATGTACAAATATCAGAGCTGTGTTCTCAGGAGGGCCAAGCTGTAAGCGAGGGACCTGGCTTTTGATGTTGTTCCTTTGTTTGAGTAGGCCGGATACCTACACTAGAAGGAGCCAGAGTGGAGAGAAAGTCATCCCCACAAAAGCTTCAAAATGAAAACACTTTTATTTAGGTATGATACACACACACATACGCACAAGTGCACAAGTCAGAAAACCTAAGTGTGCATTTTCACGAACTGAAAGCTCACGTAATCAGCACGCAGATCAGGAATCATTAGCTGTCCCCCCGCTACTCGGGCCCTCTTTTCTCAAGCATGACCACTATTCTGACTTGTGTTCACTCTGCCCGTCTTTGAACTTTATACACATGGACTCACATACTGCATACTCTTGTGCCTGGTTTCGTTCACCAGGCTTCTCTGTGGTTGTCAATCTATAGAGTCCTACCGTGCGACTATACCAAAATTTACTTGTTCGCTCTAGAGTTGATGGGTACTGAATAGTTCCTGGGTTTTTGTTTGTTTGTTTGTTTTTTGGTGGTATCACACTGTTATTTTAATTTACGTTTCCCTAATAACATATGATGAGGAGCATCTTCTCATATGCTTATTTGTCATCTGTATATCTTCTTCGATGAAATGCTTTTCCATCTCTGAGACTCCAGATTATCTTGTCAAGGGCAGGTCAGGGGATGAAACTTTCTCAAAAGGCGTTTTCATTCCTTTCTCCTGCTCTAGTGTGACAATGCCGTAGACATTACCGAAATGAACGCATGTGGCTGGGTTAAAAAAAAAAAAAAACTTCATAAAAACTGTGGCTCATATGGGCTGAGTGTGCACAGCCCTACTCTGGAACAAGAGTTTGAAGGCAGTTCCTTTTCCTCATTTCTTTCCGAACACGGGCACCTGTCTGAGTCACTTGGGAGGCAGGGCTGCTCTGAAACTTCAGATGCGCCCCCGTGTCCTGCCCTGGTATCTCTTCAGTTTGGTTCTTTTTGAATATAGAATGAAAACCTGCAACCACAGAGGGGAAGCACTTTTCCAAAGAAAACCTTTTCTTAAGACCTCACTGGATGTGAGAAAAGATGTTCAGACAAGATAGCTGTTCCTCATTTTTTTTTTTTTTTTAAGAAAAGAGAAACAAACAAAGGACGCAGACTAAATAGAACGTTTTTTTAATCCAAGAAACTGGAGACCGGTGCTTACCTTCTGAACCAAGTAGACACTCGTGGCTCTCTCAGCAGCTACTTTATCCAGAGGGGATCCCTCAGGAACAAAGTAACTGACGTCAGCAATGTGAACCCCCACCTCGAAGTTGCCTGTAAATGCAGAAGAAGGCTGATCAGTGGGGTACGGAAGGCGACAGCCATCCCTCCCAGGAATCCTTCCCAAGAATGCATGGCATTCTCTGAGGCCACGCGACTTGAGGTGCAGGCCCCCGTTTCCAGTCCTGCTGGGCAATCCGCTGCCCCCTGTGCTTTGCATGGTTACTTTCCTCACTGTTTAGTGAGATGGTGAGATTTTTATCCCCAGGAAGCAACATTAACCATCTTACGAGATGCTTCCCATTTCTAAAGGCCTCTTGTCTTTGTAAACATCAGCAGACTTGCAAAAGAAGACTCATTTTGGACGGTGAACAAACCCTTTCAGGCGACTGGAAGTGAGAGAATCCCCGAACTCTGGAGACTCTGCCTCTGACTTCTCTGCTCTTCCTGTTCATTCTGACCACAGCCTTTATGTGGAGATCTACACCTGGCCTTCCTGCCTCGATACTGCCTTTTCTCACCTAGCCCTGCACACCGCTGCCTAGAATCTTCTCAGCCATGGACCTGGTGATGCCACTCTTTAGCCTGTAAGCCATGTCTTCACTTAGTCTCACCCCAACCTGCCATGCCAGGCCTTCCAGCTTCCCCCTCCACATCTCTATTATGCGGCTGTCCTGGGAAACCTCTTTCCATTCCCAGAATATACCCTACCTCATCCCACTGAGATGTCTGCTTGGCTCATGTTTTTTCTTATGTTTGGGATCATCTCAACAGGATCTGCCTATCAAAACCCTTCTTACCTTCTAAGGATCAACTGAAAGAGAATCCCAGAACGAGAAGAGATTCTCTGCCCTCTGTTTCTTCTACCTGTCAAAGCACCTGATCCAAAGATGAAGATGATGACCATGCTCTTTCCTTCAGGGCACTCATCTTGCCAGATACCACAGCGCATCTTTATTGACTTACATATTTACTGCCTTCCTCTCTCCCTATAGCGTAAGCTCCAGCAAGGCAGAACCTTCTGTGTAAAGTTCACTGGCGTAGGCGCAATACCTAGAAGGATGCCTGACAAACCATCGGCATTCAATAAATACTTGTTGAGTGAACAAATCCAATAATTGACTTATTTGCCTGTTGTCTTTTCCCTTCTGGTGAAACACCTACTTTCTTCCCCTTTCAGAATTGCCCTTTCCCTTCCTGGTAGAGCTGGTTTTCAGCAGGCCCTGCCTTCCCTAACAGTTCTGTCAGAGAGATGGTCGGATGGCGTAGGCTGGTGGGATTACAGCTAAAGTGGGGTTGAGGGAATGGTTAGGTTGTAAATTTAAGGTTTACTCTTGAACATCCCGTAAAGCATCTCTCACATGTAGCATATGTGATTATACACACACACACACACACACACACACACACACACACACACACACATACGTATGCATATGAAAATGGGCAGCATGGACAGAATACAAAAGAAGCGTACACATGTAAAGTAAGTGTGTAGTATGACGAGCGCATCATGGGCAGACAGAGGCACACTGATGATATCAACACAAAGATGAATTTGCATTAAGTAATGAGAGAGAGAGGGAGGGCGAGATGGGGGGAGGGGCAAAGGGAGAGAGAGACTCTTAAACAGGCTACACGTTCAGTGCGGAGCCCGACGTGGGGCTCTGTCTCATGAACCATGAGAACCTTACCTGAGCTGAAATCAAGAGTTTGGACGCTCAACTGACTGAGCCACCCAGGAGCCCCTAATTTGATTAAATTTAAATATATGCATGATGTCATTCTACTATATCCTATCCTTGTTCATAGTAACTTCAGGAGAAAGGATCTCTCTCTGGGACCCCCCACACCAAGGAACGTTGTAAGTCTGGAGCTGCCAAGGAAACATCTTTGCCACACAATCATGCCAATATAGAAAATAATAGGTCTCGGAAAAAAAAGGGAGAATCATTATGACCTCATTTGAACTCCAGGATCCAGCTGAACTTGAAACTAGCCTACTTATGGACTTGGCAGTTCATGAATCAATCAGTTCCCTTTCAGTTATGACTCACAGGAAGAGTCCTGACTGATACCCAAGTTGACTCAGAAGAGCTTCCAAATACATCACTACCTGCTCCTCTGGTTGCCTAGACAATCAGTCCGAAAGTATCACACATTTTATCTGCACATTCTGGAGCTATTTATTATCCTCTGATTCCTTCCTCGCTGGAGGAGACCATTCTTCCTGTAGTTTTTTTGTTTTTTTTTTTTAAATTTTTTTTTTCAACGTTTATTTATTTTTGGGACAGAGAGAGACAGAGCATGAACGGGCGAGGGGCAGAGAGAGAGGGAGACACAGAATAGGAAACAGGCTCCAGGCTCTGAGCCATCAGCCCAGAGCCCGACGCGGGGCTCGAACTCACGGACCGCGAGATCGTGACCTGGCTGAAGTCGGACGCTTAACCGACTGCGCCACCCAGGCGCCCCCTTCCTGTAGTTTTTTAAAATGGAAAATCGTTCAAGCATGGGGTGGTTGAAATAAGGGGTTCAGGGGAAGAACAGAATTTAAGGTTCCCCATTCCTCATCTGCCTCGCACTCAGGGACCACCCTCCTACAGGGCGTTTGTTGGGTCTTTCCGCCCATGCCTGTAGCATTAATACATGAGGGAAAACCTAAGTCCGTCTAAGAGATCCCGGCTGCTGTGGGATAATATAATAGACCTACTTCCCACAGAGGAGAGGGCTGTCTGGAAAGAGAAACCAGTGTGGCTCAGAGTTCAGCGGCCTCACTCTGAGAGCCACGCAGCTGTGCTGTTGGGTCACTGGGAGCAGGGACACCTGCCCTGTGATGATCGAGGAACTCAACCCTAAGAGAATGTGGCCAAGAGTCTCAGACAGCTCAGTTTCCAATTTTGATATTACAAGTATCTAAAACCAACACTTGGGGAAGGTAAAATAAAGTGTCTTCTTTTGAAGTCAGAATTATAATATATTGGCCTAACAGGTAAATATTGACTAAAGGAAAAGAGAGGATGATTACATCATGATATAAGCCATAATTTTAAATTCGGTCTGTGTGTTGTTACTACACATGAACTTTCTGTCCTTAGTCAAAATTGACAAACTGACAAAGAGTTCATTACAGGAGATAAAACATGAAGGAGGCCAATCAAAACATATTTCAGAGGCTTAAATTTCACTCAGAATTCCCAGCAGAGCTTCTAAGACCAGCAAAGAGAAGCTCTCTTATTTTCTCCTTTGGACCTTTTTTGTGGAAACCCTAAGTAAATATTTTATTACATATATTTACATAATGTGAACTTGCAGAACTTTTGAGGTAGTGGCACTGCAGTTTTTATTCCATGAAAGAGAAAATATAAATCCAGAACATTCTGGATCATATGCTGCCAAACCATTTAGGATCAATTTGATGTTTTTTTAAGGAATACTGTCTTCCATAAAAAAGTATTCATCTTTTTAATAAAATTTTTTTAATTTTTTTTAATGTTTATTTATTTTTGAGAGAGAGAGAGAGAGAGACAGACAGACAGACAGAGAGCGAGCGGGGAAGGAACAGAGAGAGAGGGAGACACAGAATCCGAAGCAGGCTCCAGGCTCCGAGCTGTCAGCACAGAGCCCGACGCGGGGCTCGAACTCACGAACCGTGATATCATGACCTGAGTCAAAGTTGGACGCTCAACTGACTGAGCCACCCAGGCGCCCTCCATATAAAAGTATTCTTTAAAATATGTTTTACATCAAAAGTTTTCATCTAGTGGGGCTAAGGGAAGCCCTGATGGTTTTCAAGAGCTGGGGAAGCAGGTGGAGGCAAAGTCCCCAAGGCCGGCCATGCTGGACTGGCTTTGCTCAGTGGTGCCTCAGGATTAACATGAATACATTTGGAATGAAGCAGAGAGGACATCACAAGTGCTTCATCCAATTAAAACATAAATAGAACCTTGTCTTAAAAGGTTAAGACAAGGGCTTGAAAACCACCTTGTCTAAGCCAGCCTCCCAGCCAGTTCAGTCACTTTCCAACAGCATCCCTGCTCAGTGGCCCCTGACATGTCCTCAAGGGTTGGGGGAGCTCACGTCTTGAAGCCACTTGCTCTGTCTCTGAGGAGTTCTTGTCATGGGAAAGTGCTTCCTCACAAGGATCCACGACACACAGAAATGAAGCCTCTGGTTTACTCTGGCTCCAGGCATCCATGAGAGGTGATTCCTCTGTTTAAGGTGCTCGTGGTCTCCTGGGGTTGGCAGGTACGACAATGCGGTGACAGTGTATTACCAACACTATGACAGAGGGAGGTTACACACCCTTCTATCTGGGGGCGAGCAGAGCTGAAGTCAGCTGTCGCTTCAGTGAGAACATTTGCAAGTGCTCCGAAGTCAGTAACGGCTGTATGAACACATACTGACAATGACAATCATAAAAATGATAATAAGGAGAGGCGCCTGGATGGCTCTGTCGGTTAAGTGCCCAACTTCAGCTCAGGTCATGATCTCGTGGTCCATGAGTTCAAGCCCCGCGCTGGGCTCTGTGCTGGCTGCTTGGAGCCCAGAGCCTGGAGCCTGCTTCGGATTCCGTGTCTCTTTCTCTCTCTGCCTCTCTCCCACTCACTCTCCGTCTCTCTCTGTCCCTCAAAAATGAATAAATGTTAAAATTTTTTTTAAAGAAATGATAATAAGGACAGTAGTAGTGACCGTTTCATGTCTACTTTGTGCCCAAGGGCTCCACATACACTGACCTAACTTTGACACAGGCACATAAACTGTATTTCACGGATGACTCATCTGAGCCTCAAAGAGGCTCCAAGTCATTTGTCCAAGATTATCTGCCTAGTAATAACCCCTGCATTCAAAACCAGGTTCAGAGACTTTGCTCTTTTGATCACCCCCAGCCCCCTAAACTCCAAGACAAGACAAGACATCCCAATTTTTCATCTCAATGGGGCCACAGCTCAAAATCTCTCCCCATCTCTAGGCAGATTCAATAGAAGCCATTCTTGGCCATGGAACCCAGAAGGCCTGCTGGGGACTCTCCTCAGCCTTGCCCCCAGCCACATTTCTGTCCCTGCAGTCTCTTGGTTCCCACCGCCTCTCCCCTTCGCCACCTGCAGCAGAGCCAGCTGTAAAACAACTACAAAGTCATCAAGTTCAGTTCTATTTAACTGTGAGTCCTTAAGGTCCAGCTATTCCTTTCTAAGTTTCTAGCTTATAGTGGGTCTTCCTTGGCTGGCAGCAGAGGCACTATCCTCAGTACCTGAAAGGGCTGTGTCTATTATGGGCGGGGATGGATCAGGCTACCCCCGTGAGATGTGAGACCAGGGCCTTCCAGATCTGGGTCACTTGAATTCACTTTTACCCACTGCTAAGACCAAACAGCGGTGACAGAGGCCCCTCTTGACCCAGAGGCTCTTTCTGACACTTGTTTTGATCCAGAATGTCAGGCAACAACACTGCCATGTGTACCTCAGCAGCAAAAAAGTAACTGCTTTTGTCTGGGTCGCTAATGGCGTTTGTGTTGCTAAATACAAAACTTTTTAGGCCTGACTTGGCCTGGCCTTACAGGGCATCGGACACCTAGTGATGTCTCCTTCCTTGACCCCCGCTCCCTTGGCTCTGGGTGTGAGCCTAACAGTGCAACTGCTCCTTCTCAGGGTCCTCTTCCTCTCCTGTCCCTTACACATTGGCGTGCCTTCGAGCTTTGCCCTGGGTTGCCTTCTCTGTCCATTCTACTTTCTCCCTCATGTCTCAGCCATTCCCAGGAGTTCAAGCCTCATCTCTGTGCTCTGTGCTCTGTGCCCCCAGCCTCGATTTCTCTGAGCTCCAGACTGACATGCCACTTAGCTGTCCCACAGGCACCTCACACTCACACCTCTGAAAGTCACTATGTCTCTTCCTGTGCTCTCCATCCCACGAAGTGGGATCACCTCCCCTAAACTAAAAGGGGCACCATCACTGCCTAAACCTACAAGAAACTAGGCCTTACTCAGCCCGTGTCAATCAATCACTCTGAACTCTCTCCCCTAAGTCAGCTGGTCTCTCTTCTTCCCACCGTCCCCACTGTGGCCAGGGCCACCATTTTTCCTTCGAAGGAAGATCTAACAACCCCCTTGTTGCTCTCCCTGACATTTGTCAGACCTACTTTCCACGCTGAAGATAACACTCTTGCCAAAATGCAAACCTCCCTGTCACCCTGCTTCTCTTCCTGATGATTCCTACTCATCCCACAGACTAGTGCATAAAGCCTACTCCCTGATGACCTAGGCCAGGTTCACCTCCTCTCCTGTGTCTTTCTACAGCAAGACACTCCCCATGCACCACCCCCCCACCCCCACCAGCCCCACTTTCACCACTTATTGAAAGTCGGTCATGAGATATCTCCCCCACCCTCTGTCATCGGCACGAAGGGCAGGGAGAGGGCCAAGCACAGAGGCAGTGTCTGATGTCTACTGAACGAATCAGGAAATGACAAAAACATAGGGCAGATTCATTGCCCATCCGGGTTGAAAGGGGCTGTAAATGCTGCCTGGTCTGACCGTGCAGAGTCCTCCCCACACCAGGTCCTCCCAGAGTGAGAGCAACCTATGCCTGCACACCTCAGGTGACTTAGAAATCACTACTTCTCAGCATAGTCCACTCCATCCTTGGATGGCAACGCCAATCAAAATCATCGCCCCCTTTAGAACCAAAACATGTCTTTCTACAGCTTCTACTTTTTGGCTCAGTTCCACCCCATGGGGCTGCCCAGAACAAGCCCAACTCTTAGAGGACAGCAACGTGACTGAGAGAAATGAGTGCAGTGGGAGATCTCTTCCAGCAGGGCTGGGCTCTGCTTTTGGGTTGGCACTGGCTTTGAAATAGTCAGATAGCACGGGGCCCCCTGGATCTTCTCTCCTTCAAGCTAAATTACCATATGGCTTGGCTTTGAATCCCCTCATAATCCTCAGCATCCTCCTAATAACCACCTTCATTCATTCAATTAGCCATTCAACAGATACTTATCATGCTCCTACTACGTGCCAAGTACTTTTCCAGGCACTGGGGACATACAAGTACACAACACTGATAAGGTCCTTTCTCTTAGGGAGCGTACATTCTAGTGGGGAGAGAAAGACAAGAAGCAAACAAATAAATGGTAAGAGAACTTAAGACGGTAAAAAGGACTCTGAAGAAAAGAAAACAGGCTGAGGGGATGAGGATGCCTGGGGATCACCCCAGATTTAGTTCATAAAGGTCTCTCCAGGGGATAAAACGGAGACCTGTGTGTCTCAAAAGGACCATGTCACACGATGGCATGGGGGAGTGCATGGCAGGCAGAATAACCAGAGAGAAGGGTCAAAGGCAGTAGCAAGCTGGTTGTGTCGACGGTGGAGAAAGAAGGGGAGACCTGGAACCTAGAAGGCTAGTGAGGTAGATGGGGCCTTGATGAGAGACACCCTGCTGGGCCGGATGAGGCATTTAGATTTTGTTTCCAGTGTTTTGGGAAACCACTGGAGAGTTTCCAGCAGGGACGTGAATATACCACCTTCTCACTTTATCACCTCTTCCCTCTGCGTATCACGGTTCTGCGAATGCCGTCTGAGGTCATACTGAACTGAAAGGCAGCCAAGAAGAACTCTCAGGAATGGTGCTGCCAGGCAAACGAATTCAGTCAATCCTTCAGTGAAGTAATATGCTTGGTGAACAAACACAGAGGATGCAAAGAAGCATAACCTGTAAGACACATCGATAGGTGCCAACCCATACTGGATCTCCCATCGCACAGACTGGCCTCCATCCAGCCTACGTGATGGGAAAATGATGCTCTTGCTTGGGTCACCCTCTTGCCCCTGTGGTCAGTCTTCCCAACAACATGGGTCGTAAGAGCAATAGAAAACCGTGTTCTGAGAGCTCAGAAAGGGTAATCCAACAGAGAGGACTGAGAGAAAGGGACTCTCTGCTGTCTAGACTTCCCCAACACTGCAGGGCCTCCTTCAGGGCAGCACACTCAGCCAGCATGCAGGCCCTGGCCTTAGTCTGGCCCGTTGCATTTGAGAGACAGATTCACGGTTGAGGAACAACTGGGCTTGGCTCACCTTGGAGCCACACAATAAACTCCATCTTTTAGTTGGGGTAAGCAAATTCCCTCACTTTGGTGGAAACACCGATTGGGTAAGAGAGACAACTCAAACTCTGACGTCTTCCAGTTCTGTGCGGTATCTGGTTATGTAATCAAACACAAAAGTTGACCACTGGTACAGCGAGCCATGGCAGTACTCCATGGCCATGACGTGGCAATGGTTTGAGGATATTTCATAAACTTAAAAGGAGTCAAAGTGAAAAATTCTGGGGCAAGTAAATCTGAATGCAGCGCAAGGTACCCATGTATGAGGAGGGGGCCGTACACGAGGATTTCTCAGATCCTCCTGAGGGCCAGGAGTTGAAGAGTCCGCACACTGCCTCTTTTAATTTTCTTTCTGCCATCCAGCAAAGGGTTAATGAGGACCTTCAGGTGCAAACTCCTTAACTGGTGAGCTCACCTTTTGGAACTAAGCAGCTTAGAGAGCCTTTTTCCTTCATCATTACAAAGGGCTCTATCAATCTGCAAGTACTCAACTAAACTGCCCACACAGCAATTTTTGTCATGTCCAATCTAATTCTCAGGAATCTAAGTTTAAATTTATATGAACAGCATGGAAGAGGAACACCCAGGTAGTAAATTCCACTTTTCCCCTTCCAAATGATTTGAGCAATGGCCTCCTTCATTAACAGGAAAGAGAATGAGGAGCTGAACATGGGAGGCTGGCACACCCAACGTCTGGGAATTTCCAGGCCTTTCAGAAGTGAGTGGGGAAAGCCCAGGTCAGCCAGTCAGGCCTGGGACAGAGCGTGGAGCAGAGGCTCGCGCAAAGCTCTGAGTGCAGGAGGGCAGGCGTTTGGTCTTTCCTCGATGCCAAAAGAGAGTAAAGTCAGAGGGGCCAAGAAGGACCCTTGAAGGTGGTTATGCAGTTAGCAGGTCCAAATAATTAAGGGTGGGTGGGGTGTGAATGGGGTGAACTGGCCGCTGTTTTAAGGTTGCCAGGGTTGGGTGATGGGAACAAGGAGTTTCATTATACTATTCTGTCTACTTCTGTGCATGTTCAAAATTCTCTATCCAAAAATTAAAAAAAAAAAAAAAAAGTTTGCAGGGGCTGAAGCCAAGGAAAGAAAAAAGTTTAAAAGGGAAAAATCCAGTTAGGTAAAACTAGCTACAAGTTTTAAGAGAAGGACAAGCCAATAGAGGCAGGAGAGGGTTACTGCCTAAGCAGAATTAAAATGTCCCCAGTGATGATTTCTGGAGGTTGAGGATATGGGGACTATTCCTTTCTACATTATACACATTTGTAATGTTTCCAGCTTTCAAAGGCTGGAAAAGCAATAAAGATAAAAAGTATAAAATAAAAAATGCAAACCTGGCTTAAAAATGTCTGGAAAAAATATGTCAAGATGGTAACAATGGTTTTCTCTGAGTGGTAGAATTAGACATTTTTCTTTTTGTTTATATGTAAATTCTAATATTTCTATCATAAATGGACTGTTTAACTGTTCTTCCTTCCTTCCCTCCCTCCCTTCCCTCCTTCCTTCCTCTTCCTCTCCCTCTCCCTTTCTTCCCTTCCGTCTGCCCTTCCCTTCCTTCTTCCTTTTCCTTCCCTTCCTTCTTCCCTTCCCTTCCCTTTCTAAATAAAAACACACCAACAAAATGCTCTGTCCCCGCCCCACCACCTCCCACTCTCGGATTCCCCACCACACAGCAACAGAAAGCACCACGGGCTGGTCTGGGCAGGGGGCAGTGAATGGTGGCAGGTCACCTGCCAAGTCTCCTGGTGGATAAGGGTGAAGAAAGCACTTTGCAGGCCGTTTCTGTTACAGGTGAGCTCAGTAAACGAAGCGGCACGAGTAGGCACGCTCCTTCTAAATAAGAAACAACTATTTTCAAGCCAGAAACATGACTCCAGTTTACAGCAGCCTGTGGCTTTTGCCGTCACTTTACAGGTCCAGCATCTGTGCACGGCTAGCACAGGGAACCTACCCCTTCTCCTGCCTGTGGCAGGCAGGCAGGCAGGCAGTGCACGATCCCAGCAGACCAATTTCTCACCGACACACATTCGAAAACCAGATTTCAGCATGTTTTCACACCCCTTTGTGAGGTTTTCTATTTTAAAAAAAGCCTCTCTACAAAACATAATTACTGGTCTCTAATAGGTGAATTTAAAAGAGATGTACCATTTTCAACAAGTTTTAAAGAAATCTAAACATCTGTGTGTATTTAAATGCCCGTTCGCTAAATCTAACTGTTCCCAACAACTGCTTAATCCGATTCCAGCCTTCCTTTCAGCTGAAATCAAAGCAACTTTCATATTCACCTTGAACTTTGAGAGGCTAAAGCTTTTAAAAGCTTTATGTCCTGTGACAAAACCCCTTAATGGCTTTCCTCTCATTCTGGAGAAGCCGTTTTAGGTTCTTGTTATTTTTTTCCACCATATCAAATTAGCTCTTTTTGGATCTAATTACTCAGTCTCGTTAATCTCTTTTGCATGATGGAGAGACTGTTTTCTGATTCCCCAAGGCTTCTCGAAAATTAACAAGAAATTATATCCATGATTTATGGCCGCTTACGATAGGCATTCACCTCACTGATTGCCCCCATAAAAATAGCGCATTGACTGCTTTCTTTCTAGAGCACTTTGTATTAATTCATGTAATCCTCACAATGCCGTAAAACAGATCTCTTCCTACAGATGAGGAACCTGAGGCCCAGGGAGGTTAGATACCTTGTATCAAGGTCTGGCTCCCAAACCTAAGCCTTTAACCACTACTTGATGGGATTTGCTCCTGAGTTTCAGGTGTCTGACTAATTGGTAATTGCTCTTGTTCTTAACCCCTGTAAGGCTGCAAGTGCTCACGGTACCAGTTTTTAAAGAATCGTACATTTACTCTGCAGAGCACACACTCTAAGACAAATGGGTAGAAGAGAGTATGATTTTCAACATAAGCAAAAGTGACTCCTTTATGGGGACAGTGAATATTCCCTGAAATAAAAAACCTGCAACCAATGGTCATTTTCTATTTATGAACTAGCCATATATCAATTACAGTTTTAATTCGGTTTTCACATAAAGTATTTGAATTGCTAAATTTTCTAGGTAACTGAATGCCAATGCTTTAATCATCCATCCTTTATGGTTTCAACCCTTCTGGATAGAAATCCTCTATAAATATATATTTCCTTTTCCTAACAGTAGAATATAATTCAATATTAATAACTTAGGGTTGTTAATATGAATATCTTTTGTACTTTTCGATAGATGCTGATGCAGCAGAATAGGGCAAAAGTGTCCAGTCCTCAGGACATACTCTCAAATTTACTTGTCACTTCTGCCACCAAAATGGAGTTAAGACTGTTTAGATGCAACACCTCCTGGCTAGTTATAACCACAGTTATCATCCACTGGACCTTATGCATAAAAGATATTCAAATATCTCTCAATTAAATGAATCTACTGCACAAAAGTTCTATGGGGTAGGTATTATTGATTTTCATGTTTTGGGGCACCTGGGTGGCTCAGTCAGTTAAGCATCTGACTCTTGATTTTGGATCAGGTCATGATCTACCGGTTTGTGGGACTGACCCCTGCGTCCAGCTCTGCACTGACAGCACAGGAGCCTGCTTGGGATTTTCTCTCTCCCTCTTTCTCTGCCCCTCCCCTACTCATGATTTATTTCTCTCTCTCAAAATAAATAAATAAATAAGCATTAATTTTTTTTTTAATGTTTAACAGGCGAAGATATTCAGGCTCAGAGAAGTTAGATGACTTGCCTAATGTTGCACAGTAAATGGCAGCGCGTGGAGTAGAACGCTGTTGGACTCTAATATCAATGTTCTTAACTATCATGCCCGAAGGTCCAGCCTTTTTCTAAGGGGTTTTAATCACTCCATAATTATCAGTACCTTTGACTTTCTGTTTCCAGCCGTTCTATTGAGATCGAATTCACATACTATACCATTCACTCATCTAAGTGTACAGTTTAATGGTTTTTGGTGTATGTACCTTGTGCAACCACCACTACAGTCAATTTTAGACTATTTCGTCATTCCCCAAAGAAACCGCATATGTTTTCAGTCACTTCCTATCTCTCCCCAACCTTCCCAGCCCTAGGCACCCACCAGTCTACCCTGTCTCTGTGCCTATTCTGGACATCTCATATAAATGGAATGGTTACGTGGTCCTTTGCGATTGTCTTCTTTCACCTAACAATGCTTTCCAGTTCTTTCTATGTAGTAGCATGCGTTGGTACTTCATTTCTTTTTATGACTGAATAATATTCCACTGTATGGACATACACATTACTATTCGTGAGCTGACAGAGATTGGGTTGTTTCTACTTTTTTTTATATGCCCCTTCGCTTCTTAAAATAAACTTTTTACTGAAGCGTGAAATACATAAATTATACAAGCCATAAGTACAGCTCAATCAATTTTTACAAGGTGAATACACTTAGGTGATCACTCCTCAGTTCAAAAAATAGAACATAACCAGAATTCCAGAAGCTTCTGGATATTTGGGTCATCTTCAGTGTTTCGCTATCATGAATAATGCTTCCATGACTATTCTTGTCCATATGTAGTCATTTCTGTTGAGTCTTTGCTAAGAATGAAACTGCTAGGTCATAAGTGTGAATCTATTCAATTCTATTACATACAACTGTTTTCCAAAGTGGTTGCACCAACTTCCACTCCTGGTCAGTGTATGAGAGTTCTAATTGCTTCACATCCCCACTAACGTTTGGTATTGTCATCTTTAAAAAGAAAAATTGAGCTATTCTCGTAGGGACATAGTAGTAACTCACTGTGGTTTTAATTTCCAGTTTCCCTGTGGACTACCGATATTACGTACTTTTCAGATGCTTTTGACCACTGGCTGTTTTATAAAATGCCTGTGGAACTCTTTACATACTCTCAATAGGAGTCCTTTGCTGGCTATTTGTTATTACAAATGTCTTCTCCTCTGTGGCTTGCCTTTGCATTATTTTAATGGTGTCTTTTGATAAACAGAACTTCTTAAATTTAATGAAAGCTAATTTATTACCCTTTTCCTTTGAGGTTAATGCTTTCTGTATCCCGCTGAAGTAATCTTTGCTTATCCCAGGGTCATGAGGTTATCCTTCTATCTTATCTTCTAGAAGTGTAAGTTTTACCTTCTACACTTAGATCTATGAGGCACGTGGAGTTGATTTTTGTAGAAAGTGTGATGTGGTAGTCAAATTTCACTTTTTTCCTATAGGGATACCCAATGGATCCAGCATCATATATTGATAAAACCATCCTTTCTTCACTACACTGCAGGGACACCTTTGTTGAAAACCAGGTGATCATATTTGTATGGATCTGTTTCTGAATTCTCACTTCAATTTCCACCTTGACTTCTGAATAGGAACTAGATATTTGTTATTTCTGCATAACCTCACTAAAATTCCACCTCAATATTTCCATTTTATGTTACTAATAGTTTTTACTGAGCACTTACTTTTTGTCTGGCACAGCTCTAATTGCCAGGTATCATCCCATTTAATCTTCCCAGCAATTTTAAATTACGCATTATCATCCACATCTTATCGATTGGGAAACGTGAGGCATATTCCTCTGGAATTTGGACTGTGTCTCTTCCCGTTTTGTCATCATACCACCTACTTTTGTGGAAAAGCATCAGTAGCACAAGCAACTTTAGGCAGTTACTGCTAATATTTTACAAGTGAAGTTGTGTTTTTGCAACAACAGGCATAAATGGAGCTTTGTTCCTTTAGCTCTTCATATACTCAGAATTTTGGAACTTGAAGACACCTGAAAAACCATCTAGCCCAGATACCCATACAGCTGGGGAAGGAGCGTTTCAGAGAAACCACAGACATGCCCAAACTTCCATGATGCAGTAGAGGCAAAGATGAGACAAGAACCCAGCTCTCCTGCTCCTATTCCAGTGCTCTTTCTGGTATACCGCAACTGCCTCTCATCATGCAATGAGTGTGTTGGATCACTGAGCCTCCTGCACTGGCTTCCAAGTTTACCTTGGTGCCAGATACTTGAGGATGCCTGGCTGGTGGGTGCCAGATTATCTTGGCTTTAATGAGCAAGGAAACTGGAACCAATCAGCAGAGCTGGAAGCAGATGAACAGGCCACAGTCCAAATTTGGTTTAACAAGGTGCACTGAGACATCCATGAAAAAAGAGAATTTCCAAAGCCCAGACCCCACAGAAATCAGGCTAGCAAGATTTGAATGGAACATAGGAATAAGACTTAGAGGGGTGGAGCTGTCTCTCCACTTAATCTTTCCACTTAGATTCTGTGTCCTCAAAACAGGAACTCATTGGCAAGTATCCCAGAAGCCCACTTCCATGCCAGAGGCCTCGCGCGATTATTCAGTTGCTTGGATTTTTTGAGTCAAGGTATGATTCAGTAAGAAATGATCATACAACATGGAGAGTTAAAATTATTCACTCATCGATACCCTGGATGAGTGGAGAAGACACGTACCTCTTCATGAATTGACGGCTCTATAGAGTTTTCCATTTCTCTTCCCAAGTTTACTACCCAGGGCCATCCTATGAAAATAGGGTTTGTGTCTGAGATCAAGTACTTGGATTACCTGGGATTTGCCTGAGGTCAGGACGCCCTCTGACATAAGAGATTGCGAGAGGAAAAAATCAGTGTTTGAAAACCGAGATGCGAAATGACTTGACATAGAAGAGGAGTGTAGGAATAACAGCATAGAACACACTCGGCAAGATGAAGATGTCAGAGACACGCCCAGGAGTGTCTCCAAGTGGAAGGGTGCCCTGAGATGGAATTTTTTTCTTTTCCCAAATCCATGGAAAAGTTATCAGGGGTTCTCTTCTAGAACACAAGGAACAGATTTTAAACAGAGAGGTTATTTTTGGTTAAATTAAACGCTACATGTAGATCTTATTTTTAAGCTACATGTGCCATTTGTTCCCAGCTAATGGATTAAACTTTCCTAATGAAGTCTGAGTTGCTTTTACAGTATAGTGCTCAGTAATCAGGAAGGACATCCCTTTGAAACATGGCCCTTCAGAGTCCAGCTCACTGCAGTGGATGAACCAGGTAGAAGCATAACCAATGTGGTAAGAGAAGGGCGGCAGGGGCGGGCCTGAATCCAGGGGTTTAAAGTACTCTGTCTGAGATGAAGTCAAATTCCAAAAGGCTGGGGGGGGGGGCTGAAATAGGAAAACAGCTGCAAGAGCTTCAGCTACAAAGCTGAGAAAGACAATTCGAGGTGAGAAGAATGGCTGGGAGGGGTGGTCCAGTACTGAGAGAGCAGACCTGTGCCAGGCCGCCTCCTCAAGGCATCAGGAGAAGATACAGAATTTTGTCTCTGTGTGTACACCTGTCTGTCTGGGCCCTCCTGTGACAGAGGACAGGGACGGAGATTCGGCAGGGTAGTGATGGAGCTGTAGCAGGTTCACACAGCAAAGAGCTGTGGTGTTCTCTCCACAGTGCTTGAGGCAAGGCTCAGATTGTACAACTTACTCCCCTACCCAATGACCTAAGTGACGAGAGCCTAGGATCCTTGCTGATGGTGTGTGTGTGCGTGTGTGTGTGTGTGTGTGTGTGTGGCGAGGGCATAGGGTAGAAGGTGGGGTCCAGCCAGAGCTACAGATTGCTAGACATGGTCAAATATCCTGTGCAACGTTAGGAGCAGTGCAGAGCACAGTGTGATGTAATGCTTTAGTCCTCTCTGGGATGGGTGCTGTGGGTGCAGCAGGAGAAGCAGCAGATCAGGTCCCCTACCAGATGGCCTACTGTGGCCTCCGTGAGGATGCAGAGGTTATACCGCCACTACGGGGCACTGATAAGACAGGTCTCACACTGGGGCTTGCAGAGCAAGGCCTGGGCATATTCTTCCCTAAAGGGAGTGAACGTCCCGAATGATACGGTTCACGGGAAGGGGCAAGTCCTCAGAGGGGAAATGCAGAATGAAAGAAGGAAGCCCAAGGCCTCTTTCTAGAACCACTTAGGTCAAGACTTTCAAAGGGCAGCTGTTGAGGTGTGAGTGCCTGGATGATGCTCACAGTGTGGGGACAGGTCGGGACCCAGGTGGACAAGCCACTTCCTGATGCTTTGTGTTACTCTCTGCCGGTCTTCCTTTAGCTGTCTTCTGACCTTCAGGAAAGTCCTGTTGAAAAGTTATAGTCCAGTTTCAGTTGTGCTTGAGGTACTAAGCAAAGAATTATGGGAACCATACTAGGACCAAAGTGGTAATGAGTTCTGTCAGCTCTTCAAGTCGGTGAGCAGAGGGAATAGTGATTAGGAATAAGGAAGTGGATGTCCAAGGGGTGAATATCCATGTGGTCCGGCTGTCTCCCCATCTGAGAATCCTGCCCCTACTGCTAACCTTGGGGACTCTGAGTTTCTTTTATGAGAGAAGCAGTTTCGTTTTTGCTGGTCCCTTGGTAGTAAAGGCTTTCAAGCAATTCTTGGCTCTCCGGTGGGTCGCCTGTAGGTCAGTATGGCCACATTTCAGAGTTAGGGAGCTCCTCGATGGCATGAGGAAAGTAGTCAGGGTAGAAACCCTTAACTGCTCCGTAAGGGAGCATTATGTATTCTGTGTGGAAGGTAAGTAAACTCAGCCTTGAGGAGGTAGGTAACTCACTATTCCATCAAGCATTAATAGGAAGCATAACATCAGGTATATTCTGATTTATGCCATTCATCTGAGAAGGTACTGAAAATTTTCGAATGTATTGCGTTTTTAAGTTAAAAGTGTTTCTGTATTTATTTCTCATTTAATTGCACTGTAATCCAAGAAATAATGTGTATGATACCAATGACTCTTAAAAACATGTGTAGCACAAAGTCATTTTTCACATTTTCTGTGTGCTTGATAGCAATGTGTAATCTTCACTTGTGGGTCCAGTATTCTAGATATGGTTATTAGAGCTAGCCTGTTAAATGTGCTATTCAAATTTTCTATAGTTTGAATGAATTTCTGGTCTGTTTGAACTATTATTTCCTGGGGAAGGTCTATTAAATTAACTCACTATGAAGCTGAATTTATGAATTTCTTCTTGTATTTTGGTCAACTGTTATTTTATATATTTTGAAGCTATATTATTTAGCAAAATATATTGAGACATATTTTCCCAATGAAGTGATCCTTCTAATCATCATTTAGTGACTCTCTTTACATTTAGTAATGTCTTCTATCTGAAAATCTATTTACCAAATATTAATAAAAAATACACTACCTCTTTTTTAATAATTTATTTTTTATTATTTTTTAATGTTTATTTTTGAAAGAGAAAGAGAGAGAGAGAGAGACAGAGCATGAGTGGGGGAGGGGCAGAGAGAGAGGGAGACACAGAATCCGAAACAGGCTCCAGGCTCCGAGCTGTCAGCACAGAGTCTAACATGGGGCTCGAACTCACTAGTTGTGAGATCGTGACCTGAGCTGAACTCGGACACGTAACTGACTGAGCCACCCAGGCGTCCTGTAATCTCTCTTTTGCTTAGTATGTTACTGGTATCACTTTTCCCACCTTTTTACATGTAATCTTTGTGACTTCATGTTGATTTATCCACTCTAAAAGTCTTTGCTTTTTAACTAGGGAGTAAAATTTGATGTGCTTATTAATTTGGCACCTTCATATGTGCTTTTTATTTGTCCTGCTTCCATTTTTTTCCTCCTGTCATGTCTTCTTTTAGATTGAAGTGTTTTTGTTTTTCTCCTTCCATTGGCCTCACTCTACTGGCAGGGAAGTTATTTACTGTATTTTTACTATTATTTAAAAGACATTTGAAATGTTTATGAATATGAACACTATAAATACAGTACATATGATATATAAAATATAAAATAATGGAGAAGCTGAATATTAAAAATCATATGTTTATATGTTTCAAACATATGTAATTCTGTTCCAAAGTTAATCCTAACACACCAAATTTTTTTCAAATATTAATGGGTTTTGGAAAAAGACCCTTGGCTTGACAATTAATAGCACTCTAATACTAGAAAAATGAAAATAAGCTCTAAGAGCCATGTTTGGGATTTTGTGTCTATTTTTTTAAGATTTTCACTTTGGCACGGCCTAAAGTAAAAATAGGAACTTCTCTTATTCAAGCAAATGAATTCTGCTTTTCACTATGACATGCATGAAAGGCACAGCAGAGTCTGGCTACTCATTTTGTGTATTTCTTAGAGGAGTAGAGGGGGCTTCTATTGTTACAACTACAGCAGACAATTCTCACATTTGGTTCAGTACTTGTACCCACAGTATATGTTCAGATGCTATGTCATCTTACACCTTCCCTTTATCTAAAACATTTGTGAAGATAATCTTTATAGGCTCTCCTTTTCTAATACAAGCACTTAAAGTTATAAAAATTTTCCTCTAAAAAAGCTAAAATTGCTTTAGCTGCATCTTTGCATGTTTCTTCACTTTTATATAAACTTACATTTACTAGAACTTTCTCTTTGACGAATCTTTAAAGCCTTGGTCAAGGGTTATTTCCTCCAGGAAGCATATGCTTTTTTTTTTTTTCAATGTTTTATTATTAAGAGAGAGCGCAAGCGGGGGAAGGACAGAGAGAGAAAGAGAGAGAAAGAGAGAGAGAGAGAGAGAGAGAGAGAGAGAAGATCCAAAGCAGGCTAACAGCAGCAAGCCCAAAGCGGGGCTTGAACTCATGAACTGCAAGTTTATGACCTGAGTCGAAGTCGGACACTGAACAGACTGAGCCACCCAGGTGCCCCCAGAATATTCTTATGATTCTTTCTGCCTGGCTTCTAGAAACGCTGTCTACCTGGTACCATGCTAAACTAAGCACCTGGCTTGGAATTTTATGGACAATGCAGACAGTGTTGATTCAGGCCCTGAGCAAACTGTCTGGGTCACAGGCATCAGAAGATACCATTAGGTTAGCTACTTTAGCACACATATTCTTCTTTGGTTATCTGCTCTTGGCCAGCTTACCCATTAATTTTTAAAAGATGCATTGTTTAAAGAGTTTTAATGAAGAAGGGTTTTTCAGGCTATCCATTCTACAATCTGACTAAAAATGTAAGTGATATGCAAATATTGTATATATACCTGCGTGTGCATTTTTCTGAAAAGAGAGTCTGTTGCTATCATGAGATTCTCAAAGGCACCTGTGACCCTAAAGAGATTAAAATCACTGCCATATGTTCTGTTTCAGCCTTACGCAAACTAAAATAGCAGATTTTATCTGATGTTTCACAGATCTCAAAGCAAGAGGAAATTCTGCAGATAAATTCTGCATTTCGTTTTCAAAATGTCACCTGATTTCTATGTTCTGGTATTACCTCAGTGTTATCTCCATATACCAATGGAAACTCTGAGTGTTCCCAAGAGAGTGGCATTAAAAACAAACTTATTTCCAATGTCTCAATATACCATTAAGACTTAACTGATACCAACTTTCTGTTTCACCAAATTGATGGATGAACATATTGCCACTGCAGATGTACTTGGTTGTTAAAAAGCCTTTTCTTTTTATTTATTTTAAATTTTATGTTTATTTATTATTGAGAGATAGGAAGAGACCGAGTGTGAGCAGCGGAGGGGCAGAGAGAGGGAGACACAGATTCTGAAGCAGGCTCCAGGTTCTGAGCTGTCAGCACAGAGCCCAACGCAGGGCTCGAACTCACAGACTGCGAGATCATGACCTAAGTCAAAGTCGGGTGCTTAACTGACTGAGCCATACAGGCACCCCAAAGAGCCTTTTCTTAACTAGCAAGCCTGTTTGCCAATAGAATTAAAGAAAAACAAATTCTGGCTTTTGTGTCACAAACTTTTTTTCTGTTTGTTTGCTTGTTTACTATCATGTTAAGGTTCATTCAGGAAGTTAATTTTATCAGGAAGTTAGTACTCAAATTTGGAAGTGGCCAGGATACAGACTGGAGAGAGACAGAGAGAAATGACAAAATAACACCACGAAACAAGTTGCTGTGAAGCCTGTAGGCATGAAATGAGAGAGCAGAGTGGGCCACGCAGGAGACTCACACAAGAGGAGATGAGGAAGTGAGCCTCACATACGCCAATCCACAGAGCTGGGGGAACAAATATCACGAACACAAGATGTAATTCAGTGATCTCACAGCACCACTGAGACGTGATGAGAAGGACTGAAAGACTTGATTGTGATGGGAGAAAGATACACCTAATTCCAAAGAAACAGACTTGTTTTTTTTTTTTTTTAATTTTTTTTTTTTCAAAGTTTTTATTTATTTTTGGGACAGAGAGAGACAGAGCATGAACGGGGGAGGAGCAGAGAGAGAGGGAGACACAGAATCGGAAACAGGCTCCAGGCTCTGAGCCATCAGCCCAGAGCCCGACGCGGGGCTCGAACTCACGGACCGCGAGATCGTGACCTGGCTGAAGTCGGACGCTTAACCGACTGCGCCACCCAGGCGCCCCGAAACAGACTTGTTTTAAGAGAGCGTGTGGAGGGGTGCCTGGGTGGCGCAGTCGGTTAAGCGTCCGACTTCAGCCAGGTCACGATCTCGCGGTCCGTGAGTTCGAGCCCCGCGTCGGGCTCTGGGCTGATGGCTCAGAGCCTGGAGCCTGTTTCCGATTCTGTGTCTCCCTCTCTCTCTGCTCCTCCCCCGTTCATGCTCTGTCTCTCTCTGTCCCAAAAATAAACGTTGAAAAAAAAAAAAAAAAAAAGAGAGCATGTGGAGTTGGCTTATATGTCAGCATATAAGCCCATGGGCAACCCACAAACCTAAGGGCAGATGCGTACTGAAAATAAAAAGGGCAAGGTAACAAATAGAAAAAGCACACGGAAAGTATAAGACAGGTTGCCTGGTTAGATTGATGAGATGGAATATAGGAAATCATGCATGATACTCTGGATATAGAGATATCAAGGAATGCCCTGCTCTTAGGAAACAAGCAAAAAGGGGAATTAAATCCAGAGATGCTGATGTTTATGGCTGCATGAAAGACATGAAGAAAATGTGCTAACAGGATAGGAACAATTCATTTCGCCAGGAAGAAAGAAAAGAAAGGAAAGTTCTATCTTGCTGTTGGAGTCCAACACAGAAGTAGGCAGGAAGGCCAGGCATTCTACGTAGAGGGCAAAGGGCAGGCTCAGAGGCTGTGGTTATGCAGAGCCTGGAGTGGCCAGCTATTACTAGGGGTGGGTGTGTGCCTGCATGTATGTGCACGCATGTGTGTGGGCGTGGTGTGCACATGCATGTTGGGAGGTGGGGAAGGTGGGAGAGGAAGTGCTGGTGACTGATCTTAAAGAACTTGGATAATAAAGCTCTACTAAAAATAGTGAGGAGATTTTCAAACAGAAAAGCAATCTGATCTGGTTCTGTGTGTACGTAATAGAAAAGATACCTGGGTGGAAGGTGGAAGATAGACAGGGAGGCGGGAAGGAAATTATTGAAAAGGCTGTGACAACAGTGCTGAGAAGAAGGGGAATCAAGTGTGATTCCGGGATTCCTTCAAAAAAAAAAACGTTGGTTGACCAGGTGGCAGGTGATGTCTTTATAAAAGGAGGGGACAGAGAAGGAACAGGTTCAGAGGAGAAGCAAGGTCCTAGCAGCCTTGTCCTGGTGCCTGTCATGCTCACCCTCCCAGCAAAACCCCTGATTTGGACCACTGCAACTTCTCCCTCACCTAGGGGGCTGAGGATTACTGAAGAAAATCACCTGGACCTGGTAGCATTCCAACTCAGCATTCCTGAAGAGTGCTCCCGAAAGCTCTGTGCAACGGGATCCTGGTCAGCTCCCTCCCGCACCCTTTTCTCTGTCCCCACCCCCCCGGACCCCCCAACCCCTTCCCTGCACCCCACCCCCGGCCCTCAGTAGGTGTTCCACTTCCTCTCCCTGTTAAAAGGGATCTTATCAGGTGTAAAGGAGCAAGTGCCTGAGTCCTCTTGGTCTCAAAGGAAGGGGTGTTCATTATCCATGTCTTGGCCTCACTCTGCACTTACACTCTGAATCACTCCCGCCTTCTTCTTCAAGGCCTTGAAAAATAATCAACTCATCTCTTTCCTATGTTTTCCATTTTTCCTTCTCCAAAGTCTCTTATCTCCCAATACAGAGACATCTTAAAAATCAATTCCATCTTAAAAGCAATGAAAAAGCCTCCTCTGATCGTGTCCTCCCTGCCTCTCGTACCTTTCACAGCCAAGCTTCCCCAAGAAAGCAATCGCCATTCCTGTTTTGCACTCTGTCCTCCACCACCCACAGCCTGGCTTCCCCTCCTGGAAGCCACTGACAGTAGAGTAGTTTCACCAAGGTCATCAACAGTATCCTACTTGCCAAGCCCAAAGACGTTTACAGTTCTCTTCTATGTGGCTTTCCTGCATCCTTTGTGACTCTCTGCCATTTAGCCCACTCTGCCTGTCTCCTCTCCCTTCCCTGTTTGCCTCCAATCCCCACAGCCTCATCCGGGGGGGTTTTCTGTTGGGCCTCTCTCCCAGGGCTCAGGCTGGTCTTCCTCTCAGTCTGACTTCTCCTGGGTCACCTGTCCCAGGGCCACACACTGAAGGCTCCCAGATCCCATCTCCAGCCTTAACCCTGTTCCTTATCCCCTGGGTATTTCTACCCGGATGTCTCCCAGGGACTGCAAACTCAGCCTGTGCTGATCAGAACTCATGGTCTTTCCCCCCAAAACCAGCTCCCCTCAATATTTCCTACTGAAGGGCATTACAGTCCACCCAGTGCCGACGCCCAAGCCAGAAGCTTAGATGACATTCTAGATTCTTCTCTTACCTCCACTATCAAAAGTTTATTAACTCATCCATTCATTCACTCAACAAACATCTGCATGTGTGCCGACTATGTGGCACCCAGTGCTCTGGGCACTGAGGGGTCAGCAGTGAACAAAACAACGTCCTTGCTCTCATAAAGATTTCCATCCAGTGGGGCAGACCCACACAAACGTCTTAAAGACAATCAGAAGGCAGTGGTGTAGATGAGACTGGTGACAAGGGTGGTCAGGAAGGGGCTCCCTGAGATGACATCTGAGCAGAACCTAAGAGCCGGGAAGGAACTGGAGAAGAGGGATTTGGAGAACAGCCGGGCACATCTGAGGGACAACAAAGAGGCCATGTGGCTGGCCTGTGGGGAGCAATGTCAGAGGATTAGAGTTAGTGGTCAGTCAGAGTAAAGCCCTGGGTTTGCATCCTTACTGCGATGGGAGCCTCGGAGGGAGTGAAGCAGGGAATGACCTTGATGGGATGGACGTTTTGTAAAGACTGCCTTGACTTCAATACATGGGAAGAAAAGGGCAGACTTGGGAGACCAGTTAAGATGCTCCTGCAGTTGCCCAGACCCCGAGCCCTGCCCTGATCTCCCTTCCTGGCTAATGCCTCCCTCCAGTTCTGGCTGCACAGCCTTTACCGTGGTTGGGCACTCTCCACCTCTTACCTAGACCATTTCAATGCCATTGCTCTAATCCAGCCTCCTCACTGCCGCCAGAGTGATCTCTCCAACCTGCAAGTTGGATCCTGACTCTCTCCCGCTTAAGACTCTTTGCTCACCATTGCCCTCAGGACAAAACTCCTTCCCAGAGCCTGCAAGCCCCTTTCCCGACTACCTCACAGACTCCTCCCATCCCACCATGTTCCGGCCACACTGACTTTTGGGTTCCTTTCAAGACCAAAGTCTTTGTGCCTCAGAGCCTCCACATATTCCATTCCCTTAGCCTGAAATGTTCTTTCTCCCCATTCTTCAACTGGGCTTACCCCCGTTTATTCTCAAGCGTCGGTTAAAATGTTTCTGTCTGTCCCCCACCCCGCTCCCACATCCAAACTATGGTCATTCCCACATTTACTTATTCCATTTTACTTGATATTAACCTAGAGACGACAGGAAGCTGGGTCAAGTGTTTTCCGCTATTGTATATCTAGCTGGGTCCTTGATCTTATTTCTTGAATGACAGATGCTGTTGCTCTCCAAGTTAAAATGCTGTCTTCTCCACAAAATCTAAACTTTCCAGCAGGGCCTGCAAAGGAATTCATGGTCTCCTCCCTGCTTTATCCACAACTATCACCTCACCCGAACCTCACGCTCCCAGTATTTCAAGCGCTGTGTAGTTCCCTCTAGAACACCATGCTTTTGTCACCTGGGGCTTTGCATACACTCTTCCCTCTGCCTGGAAGGCCATTCCCCTCAAGCGCCTGCAAACACCCGCAAAGATTCACTGAGCGCCTATGCTGAGCCTGGCGTCTGTGGCAGTGAATGGTGGGCAGACAGACAGAACCAAGATTAGTAAATCAATAGTGGGTGATGAGTGGTGGGGAAAGAGATCAAGTAGGAAAGGAGAGGGAGTGGAGGCAGGGTGAATAAGGCAAGGGAGGGCCTTACTGAGAAAGCGACCAGTCAAATCTCGAGTCAGCCACATAGCTCTCCTGGGAAACAGGGCTGTACACGAAGGGGCCGCAAATGCAAGGACAAGGAGCATGGGGTGGAGGAGAATGGCCTGGAAGCTATGCAGACTCTCGGGAGGAGAGAGACTGAGAAAGGAAGGCTAAAGAAAGTACCTGGACAAAAGTAGTCCAAACATTAGAACCAAGAGCAAGCAGGGCTTTCTGAATCCAAAGAAAAGAGGGTTTCAAGAAGGAAGAACAAAGAGGTGCACAGATTTGGGGGGACCTGAGGTCAGGGACAACCTATTGTGTTGAACTTCCTGAAGCCATGTTGCAAAGGGAAGGAAGTGAGAAAGTAGCAGCAGCCAGTTCCGAAGATTCTTTCAAGATGTCCTGATGGACACACGCAGGTGAAAGTTCCTGAGGTGGAGCAGAGCTGAGGAAAGGTTTTGTAGGATGAAGGAGACTGAAGTTTGTATAGAGAGAGGAGGAAGCCAGACCAAAGAGAAATGTAAAGGGCTGGGGTGAGTGAGTGGTGGGGTAAGATATGCCCAGAAGGGAGAGCAGAGCCTGGGAGCACGGGGGGCGGGGGTCCAGCCTGGTTGCTGGGATTCACCCAGACGTTCACTCACAAGCTCCAGGACTTCCATGCTCTCTGTTCCTTCCCAGAGGCAGAGCCAGAGACGTCCTGTCAGCAGTTTGCCGTCTAAAATGACTACCACCCATTGTATTGGTCAGATTCTCTGGTCTAAGCCTGGAATACAGTGGTACAGTGTCTCCAGCTCCTTCTTCCTCACTGCCTCCGAAGGCACTCGTTGTAACAAGAAACTCTCAGCAGGTGACAAATAGAACCACACGGGAAGTTACTGAGTTTAGGAATCCTATGAAATTCTCACAGGCTTTGCTTCTAGTCTCTTCTTCCCATTCCCTGAGACACCGCTCCCTACTCCTTCCTCCTCAGAGAAGGGAAAGCCATGCAACCAGGAAGGCAGCAGAGGCAAACCAGGCCAGAAGACTGGCGCCCCCTACAGCAAAGTAAGTAACCTGCATTCCTGAGACCTCTCAGGCTGGATGACTTCTGTTTATCTGAGCATTTTCTTACACCTGGACAGTAGGTCGGATCCTCTTTCTTTGAGTCAGATGGCTGCACTCTGTGGGGACAGGAAACGTGAGCAGTTGGTTGAATAGAGGGGTGTGCTCCTTGGGCGGGGATTTCATGGTTCAGCGAAGAAAGCAGAAAGGGGAGAGATGGGTGAGAGGGATGTGACTATGGGTATCCAGCCCAGGCATTCCCTCCAGACTTCCGCTAAGTTGTGGTTAAGGTGTAAACTCCTCAGAAAGCCTCAAGGAGGAATGGGTTTGTTTGTTTGTTTGTTTGTTCTTATTCATTCATCCATTCACTCATTCCCCCCCCCCCCCCAGTGGTTTCTGGTATATTGAGAGTTGTGCAACTACCACCCATCTAATTTCAGAACATTTTCATCACCCCAAAAAGAACCCTCACACCCATTAGCAGTCATTCCCCATTCCCCCCCTTTCCCCAGCCCAAATCCTTCATGTTTAAGGCCTTCCTAGCACGATCCTGCCACGTCTAAAGGCAGAGCGCTCATTAGAGAATAAAACATTGGAAAAAGCAGCTGTGAGAGAGGCAGTGAACATCAATTTTCTGCAGGATCTGGTGGGAGCCTGAGTCAGCTAAGCTGAGTAAAGGTCCTGCCTAACAATTTCCTCTTGAGACTAAAGCAAAGCGAGAAGGCTTGTCTCACTGAAGAGAACAGGTGCCTGTTCCTCTGGACTTGGGTCAGCCCAGGAAGAAGCAACTGGCTGGGAGAGTCACCGTGCCCTGATGGCCATGGAGAAGTCTGGATAGAGGCTGCCATGTACCTCAGACCTCATCAAGGCAGAAGTGACTCCATGACATGGGAAACAGGCTCAAGCTTTAAAAGCTACAGCACATGGAAGAATATATATATATTATATATTATCATATATTTATTTATATATAATGTATAAATATATACATATATTTATATATATATATATTTGTACCCCACGTCCTCTGAAAAGGTTGCTTAGCTGAGAAGTTGTGAAGCAGATATACAAGACAGCTGCTATCTAGTGCCTCGGGCGTGGTCACATGACAGACAAGACTTGTTCTCTGGACTCCAATAGGTACGGATGGGACCCAAGGAAAGAAAACTGTTGGAAGACAGCAATATTCCAGCTCATTACAGGGAAGGGTTTCCTAACAGTCATGCAATCTGAAGGCCAAATGGGCTGCCGGCAAGGTAGAGCATTAAAAGGCAATCTGGATATTCAATAAGTGGATGCTGTGGAGGTAATCTGAAAAACAGAGGGTGATGTGACAACTGTGGCATTCCCGCACTTGAGTGGTGAGGTCAACTGTGAGGTGTGTTGCAAGTGATCTGTTCCAGTAATAAAACGAGGGAGGGTGTGATTTGCTGTCTTCAGATTCTGGGTTATCACTATACTGCCACTCTCATTCACTTGCGTTATTCAGTATTTTCTCGAGCAAAAGTGAATTGCTCTGCGTTAAAGTTAGTGCGCTGGGTGACGCCCGGGGAATGTTCCACTCAAATGTATTTGTAGGCTCCCGGAGGTGGGGAGTTCGCAGGCTAGATGACGGGAGAATCCCTTCCAGAGCGGAGATTTCTTGAGGGTAGGGGGCACCCCTCATCAGCCTGCCAGCATAACCCTCACATACCGGAGAGCAGGTGTCACTGCCTTTCCGCAGAATTTATCTGCAGACTGTGGGGTCTAAGTCTCGCACCTATAGGAGACACTGGTAACAAGTCCTGAGGGGACATCGGAATTCTACAGAATGGGACAGTGAGGACTAAATTGAGTTGCATCTGTCGGCAGGTTTTATTTGCACAGAACAGTCATTCAGATGATTTCAATAGGACCAAAGGAAAGTCTGGCCTCGATACTTTCTTTAAATAAAAATGGTTATAGATGATGTAAATATGGCCAGAAAACATTATTTGCTTCTTGAAACATTAAACATTTTTTCCTCTAAGCAAAAATTGACATGAACTGGTAACTAACGGAACCTGAACTTAGCCAACCTCACCCCAATCCAAACTGGAATTGACTTTCAGTTTTCATCTCCCTGGATAAATAGCTTTGGCAGAAACCATTGTCACAAAGGCCAACTGTAGAAGTGCCACCATAAAAACGCTTGACTGACCAACCCTCGCCTTTTCAGATTCTTCTCTGACTCCTTTTCCATGTCCTTTTTCTGCTGCTCTGCCAAATGACCACATGTTAATTACTCCTCTGGAATGCGAGAATAACTAAGCAGATACAAGGTATCTGATCACCTGGTGCAGTGTGCTACTGGGCAGCCTGTGATTTCTGGCACCTCATAATTTTTTTTTATTACAAAAATTTTTTCATTATAAAACTATTATTACCACATTATAAAAGCTTGGAAACCAGAGAAAAGACCAAAAAACACTTATGATCCCATTATTATCCTTAAAAAATTGCTGTTTGCACTTTGGTGTGTTGTCTACTTTTCTTCAGGGCTCTCTGTGTATGTGGTTATAGGGCTTATTTGTACCCTGCCTCCTCTGGAGAAGGATGTGCAGCAGCTTAGGTAAATGGGCATCACCAGACAGACAACTCCACGTAGACACAACCTCTCCTTAACCAGCTCGTCCTCCTGACGTCCTGGTTTCTAACTTGTAATTTTCAGTTCCCCATCATCCAGGTTGCAACTTTTGTTCCCTCTCGGACTCCTCTCCCTCAACCCCCGTGTCCGTTTGCATTGATTCTCCTGTCATTCGCCCTTTCTCACATCTGCCCTCCCCACCCTCCTTCACACTGCCACCAACCCCAGTCCAATTTATCACCCATTTCCCTAAGCGATTACAACGCTTCTCTGCCGCTACTTCCCCTCCTCTTCCTTCGTCTTGTACGGTTGAATTATTTTCCTTATTTTGACTGCTCTCCTTGAACAAGAGACTGAAAACAACTGGTTTTCGGTGGTCTGACAAAGAACATTCTCTGGTTGGAAATTTATAAACACGTACAATTTGTCCCCAGTCTACTCTTCCTGCCCTGTCTTCTACCAATTCCCTACGTGAAATCTGTGCTGCTAATCAGCTGCCCTAGACAGGAGACGTAGTAGGTGGTAGGTAGAGTGAGCAGGGCAGGACACGTGCTTGCTCCCTGGTATCCGTGTGAGGAGAATACCATCCAGGCCAGCCAAGACGCACTAACGGGCATTGGACCTATCCTTGTGCCATTAACGACCATAAAGGGGACACAATAAAGGAAACGACTGTTTCCAAGCATGAGGCTACAAACAGAGCAGGGCTGCGAACCTGGAGAGAAGAGAAATACAGAGGTGAGGTCTATTGTCACCTGGCTTCCTGCTTCCTGGGGGCACTTTTCACACTGGAGTTCAGGGGAGTGGACTCACAGAGAGCGATACGTTCAAGCCTTTGCACTTAGCAAATATTGCTCAGAAGATGAGAAACCAACCCAGTATGTGTTTTTTTTCAGTAGGCTGCTTACATTCTGGATTTTAAAAGTGTATCATTGCTCTAAAACTTCTATGGGGACTTTTCTCTTTTTAATGTTGTATCTTTCTTTCCGCTTTTTTTTTAGTTGAAAATACTGAGCAATCTTGCCTAGAGTTTCAAGGAGGACTCCCACTAAAAGACGATAAAAGCATTTTTAGGTAATGATGTTTTCTGTCTCTCAGCCTTCTTTCTACTAATCTTCACAGCCTACACTAGTAGAGAAGACATCACACACTGAGCCTATGGAGTTTTGCGTTAATGAACTACACGAACACCTCTGCAACGTTTTAAAAGACTAGGCTGCTGGGCCATCAATACTTTGCAGCAGACTGAAACTACAAGGGTGGATACCCATCATCGGCAAGCCGTCAAAGCCCGTGATAGTGCCAAAGCCGTATCCAAGAATGACTAAAGCCAAAGCAGTCACCTAGACACCATCCTAGAGAGGGCCCAGGAGTAACTCAAGACTATAACTAGCACGTGGTGGGGGAGGGGACATTGGAGCGGGCGTGATAGGGTTTGCTCTTCTCATACCCTACACATCTTCCCTTCTGCCCTACTGTAGTTGTCCAAGACCACTGGCCTCAAATCCCACTCTTCCTGCTCAGCTCCAGCCCAAAAGAATGCTCAAGGAGCCCCTACCAGCTGCCTTTCACAATCTGCTGTGACGATGACCTGCCGGGTCTCGAGGGCATTGTCAGGGACGGCGCTCCTGCTACCTGCTGCCGATTCGCCTTTGGAGGATACTCCCACATCATCCCAACCTGTTGGTAAATTCAGGTAAAGAACCCAATGCGTCTCCTAAGCAGAGCTTAAGGGCTTTCTTCTTTAACACGCTACACCCAAACTGGAACCTCCTGAGGGGCCAAGGCCTGGAAGTCATTCTTCTGTCCTCACTGCTGCCTCCGCTGAGGCCCAGAAGGATCCCAGCGAGAGGACCCTTCTCGTGCTCACCCTCATCAAAGTCACCACAGGAACACAATCTTTAGGTCTCATGCTGTGTAGGCTCAGGGGCAAGTTCAGGAACAAAGCAAACCCAACCCTGCACATTACACAGCCTGGGAAGTACGAGGCGGCCAGACTGACCACAAAGGCATGCAGACTGCCCGCTACCCAGAAAGGTCTAGAAATTTCCATCCTACCGTCAGCAAGCGGCTTGCAGGAGAGGGCATCATCGAGGTCGCGGGCAGTAGATGGGTCAATGGTGAAGATACAGTCTTTCCTGGGAAAGATTGAAGATATAATTAGCGATGCGGCAAATACCAGAGTCTTTACCCCACCGTACTCGAGTTTTAAAGAACAGTTACTTTGCTAACGTGCAAATGGTAGCAAAGGGACGAGTAACTTCTGCCGTGGCTCTCCGAGAAGGGGATCTTTAGTCTACAGTGAGACAGGGGAGAGACAAATGGGGGAAGCCACCAAGACTCCATCCTGTCTCTAAGGGTCTTCTTCCTCTCTGTCAACTGGCACCTACTGTTCCTTAGTCCTGAGCAAGAAAGGTGTGAGCAGGGAGACTGAGGTGGCTTCCACGGACGAGGCTTCCCAGAAGAGTTTTCTGACACGAGGAGCAAGGCCCTTCGGTAAATTCCTCTCCGGTGGTAGTTCTTACTTTGGCCGCCCTCTTCCTCAGCGGCTAGTGGGAACCTGTCCTTGGGAGGATGACTCACTGTTCCTTCTTCTATCTCCACCCAAGTGGGATTTGCCACAGTACAAATCACCTGACTTGTGACACAGGGGACGGGACCTGAGAAGAAGTTTTACAAAAAAAACTTGGGCCCATACAGTTAGCCATAATACAACTATACTTGGAATTGGCCCTAAATCAGTTGGTTTTCACGGAATCATCGTACACTGCACCCAAGCTCACAGAATCCAGTATGGCCTCTGTCCACTTATCTTCGCACGGCCCCCGATGCACTTCTCACTCTTAATCTGTCAAGTGCTGGGACGTTCTCATTTTGCTTTCGTTTCCCACCTAACATGCCGTGCCCAGCTCACCAGTCTGACCATGTAAATACCCACGGTTGGAGCAGCCTGTCCTGAGTTCTCCCCGCCTCCTGCCTTCCCTCCCCCCGGGGCACTGGCCCGGGGGCTGGGGTACAGGAAGTACCCGCCCCTCCCACAAGGCTCTCTAGCTGGCGCCCTCTGCTGTCTCTGGACTCTTCCCACGCTCTGCCCTCGCGTCCTCTAGTACTAGCAGGGCTGCTGTGTGCCGGTCTCTTCCGGAGGCATCAGCACTAGCGACGGGAGCATCCTCTACCCACCACAATGAGACCGGCTGGGGTGGCAGAGACCTCTTTCCTCCGGTCGGTCGCTCCTCTGCTCAAAATGTCCTCAAAGCCCTGAGAGGCTGCAAAGCTGGCTCTGGGGGCTGGCCTGCGAAGTTCTCAGGGCCTTCCTTCCTCCGTCCCCTTCTTGCTCTTTTTCCTCACGGCTGACCACGCTCACAGCCCACGGTGATCCCTCCCACCGCTCAGCTCACCCCGCAGCAGCTTGATTCTAGGCCACTATTGATTGTAACAGGCACCAGCAATTCAGCAGCACGTTTTTAGGGAAACAAAAAACCCCCACCATATTAACATTGATTTTAATGTATTTTGGGATTTGAGAAATGTCAAAATGTTTAAGAGAGAGAGAGAGAGAGAGAGAGAGAGAGAGAGACTCTTAAAAATAATATACAGATAGCCAAGATGTGGTATAGCTATACAAGGGAATAACTACTACTTAGCAATGAAAAGGAACAAATTATTCGTACGTGTAGTAACTTGAAGAATCTCAAAGTTACTATGCTAAGTTCAAAACGCCATTCTCATGAGTTTATATGATATGTAATTCCATTTCTAGGACACTGTCACAACGACAAAATTATATGACAGCAGATCAGTGGTTGCCAGGGGCTGGGAGTACTTGTTCCGGGGGAACAGAGCTTTCTGGTATCTTGACTGTCACGGTGATTATGTGAATCCATACAGGGCTTAAAATTCATATAAACGCACAACAAATAAAGGCCAACTTTACTGTTCATTAATTCAAAAATTAAAAATTTTGAGTATGACTTTTGAATCAAGGAAAGAATATGCCTTATTAATAAAGTTGATGAGCAGGTGCTAGAATTACTCATTATTTCCCCTGTATACTTGTCCACATTTTTCAAAATTTTCACTGCAACTATTATTTTTATAAACAGAAAAAATCAGCACTGTAATCTCCAATCAAAAAAATGCATATATAATACTGCTTATAAAGATGTTTAGCAATCCTGTAGACTCGTATTGCAAAATACAGTCAATAACTTAAAAATTATGCATCAGGTAAAACCATGAACTCACTGGTAACTAAGAGAAGAGGGTGGGGAGAGGTGAGTGCCACTCAGGTAGAAGGAACTAGAGCATTGAGAGCACAGTCCCAGGAAGAGTGGCTTATCGGGACATCGACTCTCCTCACTAAATAGTTCAAGGAGAAGTGCACACCGCGGCGGGGCAGGGGGGCGGTGGTGGTGGGATATAAATGTGGAGGTCTCAGGATACAAAGAAATAATTTCTGTTCCACCATATAAAAGATGGACGTATGGCACAGTGCCAGATGAAAAGACAAACACCAGCTATCCTCTGGAAAGTGAGCTCCCTGAAGGCCATGTTCCAGGGCTATACAGAGGCTGTAACTCACAAGCGTTTGTTGAATGGATGCATACTTGCTAACAAGAAGAGACAGGGAGGTGAAATTAATCCTGACACCAAAGTAATGGGCTCCAAATTGGCAAGGATCTTGAACTTGCATCACAAGGTAAAGAAGAAACTGTCTGTTTGCTGTTCCTTTTGTATCCCCCATAAAAGTTAGCGAAATGCTTTATATATACACTGAGTACTCAATAAATACTTGCGGAACTGAAAGTAAAATGTCAGACTTGGAGGCGGGAATTTTTTTTTTTTTTTTTCAACATTTATTTATTTTTGGGACAGAGAGAGACAGAGCATGAACGGGGGAGGGGCAGAGAGAGAGGGAGACACAGAATCGGAAGCAGGCTCCAGGCTCTGAGCCATCAGCCCAGAGCCCGACGCGGGGCTCGAACTCACGGACCGCGAGATCGTGACCTGGCTGAAGTCGGACGCTTAACCGACTGCGCCACCCAGGCGCCCCAAGGCGGGAATATTTTGATCCTCCTTCCTTAATGACATCATAAGAAGCTGAAAGAATGTCCCTCTGGTCAGAAATCAAAAAGAACACTGTTAGCTTCGTGGGGGCCACAGTTTACTGGTTTACTTCGACTGCTGAAAAGGAAGTGATGTTTTCTTAAAATTAAATGTCTCACAGTGTTTTGACTTTTTTTTCAGTGAATGAATGAATAATGCCCCCTAAAACATTTCAGTGTCAAACTGATGCAGGCATATACGACAGAGTAAAATTTTAGGGCTTCAACTGTAATTTGTAAATGTCTTGTTTAAGAGGACCCACTAACTGTTTCTGAGAGAAATCTTAGAATAGCCTGTAAACACTCAAACCAACTCTCTACTGCTGTTTTATTATTTTTTTTAATCTGCTCCTAAACCAGAAACATAAAAGTCTAAATTAAAACAACTCTGAGGAACAGTGGTCAGGAAGGCTTGCTGGAAAGACATACCACCCTAACATTATCCTTGATCATGGGACAGCAAACTATAGCCACAGACCAAAAAGAGCCTGCCACCTGGTTTTTGAATGATCTGTGAGATAAGAATGGTTTGTGCATTTTTAAATGGTTCGGGGGGGGGGAACCCCAAAAGAATATTATTTCATGACATGGGAAAATTGTATGAAGTTCAAATTTCAGCATCCATAAGTGAAGCTTTACTGGAACATAGCCACGCTTTTTGGATACAATGGCAGAGCTGAGTAGTTATGTCAAAGACTGTATATTCAACATCACTACCTGGCTCTTAACAGAAAGTTTGCTGACCCCTATTTTGGATCAATGTTCCCCAGTGTGCCAACTACAGTTTTTTTTTGTTTGTCTGTTTGTTTGTTTTTTTTAATTTTTTTTTTCTTCAACGTTTATTTATTTTTGGGACAGAGAGAGACAGAGCATGAACGGGGGAGGGGCAGAGAGAGAGGGAGACACAGAATCGGAAACAGGCTCCAGGCTCTGAGCCATCAGCCCAGAGCCCGACGCGGGGCTCGAACTCACGGACCGCGAGATCGTGACCTGGCTGAAGTCGGACGCTTAACCGACTGCGCCACCCAGGCGCCCCTGCTTGTCTGTTTAAAGGTCTGATGGTTAAATCAGTTTGGGGAATGCTGGGCCAATTTCTTAATTGCGGGACTTCTTAGAGCATTCAATATGCCGCTGTCACATAGTTCTTGTCACGTCTATGTGGTCTGGGCTTTTTTTTTTTTTTTTTCTTTTTTTGGTGGGAGATCATCTCCCAGATCTGACATCTTCCTCAGGAGACTACCCTTTGAGAAGTGATGAACTGCATGCCGCACAGGCCTCCAGAGGAGTCCTTGCCCCAGATGGAGCCTTGTCACCAGGCCTACCCCAAGGGCCATGGCAAGAAGTCAACAAAATGGCTATGCTACTCACTGCAGGGAAGCTGATGAGGGCCTTGTCCATCCGAACACGTGGCCCCTTTTATGAGTGCTTTTGGGGGAAGTTTATATGCGGCAAGGACCCACTCCTCCCCTCCTGAGCTAATGGTTTGTTTGTATTTTACAGACGTGAATTTTATCCTCTTAAGTTTCCCTCTTTGCTTGGGCTGCTAGGAGACCCAGGAAACTATGGTGACTTGCCTCAAAAGGATCTTATTTATAGTCTGAACTTTGTGAACTAAGCTTTCTCCTGGCTGCGACTAATTATCCCACTTATATATTCCTTTTGCCTTGTATCCGAACTAAAAAAAAATTAACTACATTATATGTGTACCTGTTAGGTACCTTAAGTCACTTCTTTTAAAAAAGCAGGGTGTAAGTACGTACGTAGGTAGACCGAGGGGTTACAACCTTTCAGGATCACGTTGAAGGGGATGGTGGAAGGAAAGACCTTCGATGCGGGCTACTAAGAGAACGAACTTCTAGACACAGTAAAATCTGGCGAGCTCCCAACAAGTATTTGCACTGTAGCAGGGGACTCCAAACTTGCTTTCTCACTGTGGAAAGTTGGGAGAAGCAAGGGAACAGTGAGTGACCCTGACAAACCCCAGCGCCGAGAGCCAGTGATTTAACCTGTTGTCATCGCCACAATTACGAATCGGCCATGATGTGGTGCGTGAGGGTTCCTTCTGGTTGTGGGCCACAGCGGCTGGGAGCTGCTGGCCTCAGCACTTGGGAGCCCAGCCCCGTGGGGGTGGGGCCCTGTGCAGCTGTTACACTCTGTTAACATGCTTGGGATTTTACTGGCTCCTCTTCTGGAAGGCTTTGGTCTCACAACCTGCAGGGAGCAGCCTGGTCTGCCAGCTTTTAGAACCTGTGAGACCAAATATTTAAAGAGTTCCGCAACAATGGTTAGAAAGAAGCTAACCCTGACCCGCAGGAAATAGAGTGCCAGGTGGGGGAGGGAAAGAGTGAGACTCCAGTTCATGAGGCTGCAGAATTCCAATTCAGAGCAACGTTATGTAACCAGAATTTCTGAAGGCACGTGACTGAATGGCTTAGTAGAACTTTTTCAAGTGACAGAAAACTTCTAAGATTGTCCTCCTCAAAGCCACTGGTCCAGGAAAAGAACACATGAAAAGTAACTAAACGCCTTCTTTAATCCCTTAAGACCTTGCCAAGAATCCCAGGAAATCACAAAACCATAGAAAGAATTTCTGTTCCTCTGTCACTCACACACTCTTCCTCCGACCCTGCGTCGCCTTCCTCCTCAAGGCACCAGCACCTCTACCTCCCTGGAGCTGGGGGCAGCTGTCTAGTCTCCACGGCAACATTCTATCACCAGGCCGTCACTATTCACCTCGCTGGATTTGGGCCATGGCCCTTACCACGCCACAGAAACTGCTCTCCCTGAGGTCATGGGTGTTGCCAGATTAATCACCTCAAAGCATGTGTCTGGTCAAGAACCTTTATCAACTCCTTCCTGAGTAAAAGAGAAATTCAGCTTCGAATTCCAAGCCTTTCAGGATCAGGCCCCAACCTGCATTTTTCCAGTCAGTTTGCACAGTCCCGACATGGACCTTACGTGCCAAACTTTCCTCTATACCCTCTGGTCTCTGAAACACTGTGCTGTTCCTAAATGGGACATTCACCCAGCCAACCTCCAACGTCCAAGGCCTACCTAGCTTTGAAAGGACTGGCTGTGAAGCCATCTTTTTTCCAGGCAACCTCTGTGGCTCCACAGAGTGGACAGTGCTTCTCCTCCGTGGTGCCGCCCACGCCTGCAATCTGCCCCTCTCCGACGGCACTGGCCGTTGTCCCCAGCATGCCGGTGGGTCCTTAGGGACAGCTCTTCCTCCGACCCTGCGTCGCCTTGTCTCACCGTGGCAAGGCTGGGAGCTGCTCGAGGTCTGGCTCTGGCACGGGTCTGTCTCTCTATCTCCTCCAGCACACTGAAGGCACACAAATACGACGAATAGTTGATGGATAAGTGAATGAAAAAATGACCAAAGGGCTCTCTTTAGCACTTTTCCGTTCAACTTTGCCACTGCGTCTTGGGAGATACATTTAGGATTAGAACTCATGACCTCCTGGCATGCAGCCCTGTGGTCGCACCACAGTGTTGTTGTTTCCGAGGGTGTCCTTTTCTGCCTTTATCCCATCTTCTTTTCTCATAAAACAGTGTTTTACAAACTGCGGTTGAGGGACCATCTCCAGACTCACAGCATTTATAGAGGCCCTCCTCTGCCGTGACTCTGTGTGCCTCCTTGCTAGGAAGCGATTCGGCTGCGAAGGATCTGGGTCGATGATGGCGAATGGGTGAAAAGGAACGGGAAAATTTTGAGAAATGATCTTACGGGGTTAAAGAATAAAAGTTCTACACAAACACTTTCTTAGATGAGATGGTACCAAGAGGCTATACAGAAACCAGCAAATCTCATGTCAACTATAGGAGGAAACGTAACGACACAGCTGGGGCGCTCACCCCCGGAGTGCCATGTAGAGAGCCCAGCCAGATGGGTGCTGGGTGGTCCAGTCACGTCAGATGCTGAGTTCATGATCTTCCATTTCAATCTGGCTCTCCTCAGGATGAGCCGACCCAGAGCATTGTCCAAACCTAGGTCTGTCCCCCTTGGTGTAGCAGGCCCGGACCTTTTATTTTTTTCTGAAGGCAGCTGTGGAAATGCTAATATTCTTTCACTCAGCCCTACCGCCACGACAGATGCTGAAAAGTCTGACACAAATCCCAGATTTTTCAGAACAGGAAAAGACTAAGGTCTATTTAAAGCAGAAAGAGACCTTGGTCCATCTGTCCCTCTCTGCCCCATTAGTGACAAAGTGACATATTTGAGGCCACAGGGTGAGCAGGAAGAATGAGGTGATGGCCCGGGCAGGCTCTTTTTACGTGACCATGGCTTTTTAATCTACAGTCCACAGAAGATCTACCTCAAGCTCTAGCAAAATTCCAGACCAAGGGAACATAGTTATTAAGTTACTTTCTAAAGGACAGAGATAGGACGAGGCTGAATCAGAACCAACTGAAACAGTCTTCCCTGTTACACTCACTTATCCATGGAACCTCTCATCATCCTGTGCCTCTTTTTATGCTGCAACCACCGACACTCTGGAGCAGAGGCCATGGGACAGGGCCGGCTGGAACCATGGGAGCCAGGGATTATGGCACGGGCCAGGGAAGCCATGGATTCAACTCAAAGAATGCGCTAAAATTAACTTTCTTCCCTTCAGTTTCCATTTTGAAGCATGTTAAACTTTCAGGAGAGCTGAAAGAATGGTAAAATGAGCACCCGTATACTTCTCATCGAGATTCGTCAAATGTCAACACTTTGTCAGATTTGGTTTGCTTTCTCCTCTCTCCACCCCCACCTTCATGCATCTAGATTTTTTTTTTCCATCTGAACTATTTAAACTTACGTCGCAGAGATGATTACCCCTCCACACTTTACCATGCATTTTGTAAGAATAAGGGCATTCTTCTACAGAACCACAACATTTTTACCACAGACAAGACTAATAATTCCCTACATCTAATTTACAGATCATATTTAAATGTCTTCAACTGTCCCCCAAAAATTTCTTTAGCTCTTTGTTTTCCTCCTGATCTAGGATCTAATCGAAGTTTATACCTAGTATTTGGTGGTTGTGTCTCTTTGGTCTGTTTAATGTAAAACAGTCCATCCTTTTTTTTTAATGTAACATTGCTTTTTTTGAAGAGTCCCAGCCAGATGTCTTATGTTCTGGATTTAGCAGCTTGCTTCTTCATGGAAGGTGAAGAAAGGAAGGGACAGAAAGAAATAAAATGTGGCAAAATTAATCTTCTCTGAATTTCCTAAACAGAAAGTTAATGTTTTTATTTATTTTTGAGAGCGAGCGAGTGAGCACAAGCAGAGGAGGGGCAGAGAGAGAGGGAGACACAGAATCCGAAGCAGGCTCCAGGCTGTGAGCTGTCAGCACAGAGCCTGACGTAGGGCTTAATCTCACAGAGTGTGAGATCATGACCTGAGCTGAAGTCGGACGCTTAACCGACTGAGCCACCCAGGCGCCTCCCCCCACCCCAAACAGAAAGTTAAGATTTAAGTCTCGATGAGACTCAGGCTGAATATTCTAGCTTGAATACTGCACAGGTGATAGTGTGCACTCCATCCAGCAATCCTTCAGAAGGCAAAAACCGTGAGGCTGCGATATTTGATTACTTGGTTAAGGTGCTAATAGCCAGATCTTTCTACCTTAAGGTTACCTTTTACTTGGTATTTCACAAATCATCTGTGGAATAAGGCTTCTAGATAATGTGGATATCCTGTTCTCACAGAACCTTTCAAGCAATGATTTTAGCATCCACTGGTAATTTTTGCCCGAATCAATGTAACTCTTCAAGTTATAAAATGGTGCTTTTCATATACTATAAATACATTTATTAGTTGCCTCTCTTCTGCCAAGAACTTTTCCTGCTGTGCCCCCCAAGTTTGTTTTTCATGAATTTGCATTCATCCTTGTGCAGGGGCCATGCTAATCTTCTCTGTATTGTTCCAATTTTAGCATATTGTGCTGCCTAAGTGAGCACCCCAAAGTTTGTTTTTATTTTGAGCATTATTATAGATTCACTGCTTTTTTTTTTTTTTTGAAGTTCAATGTATTATTATGTACTACCATTACTATTCTTTCTGGTACTCAAATTGTCCCAAATTAGGTTAGTGGGAGCTGTTTCAAAAGATCTCCCATGTCCTTGTGGTATGTCTCCACAATAAATCTTTGAGTGCTTTGGGGCACCTGGGTGGCTCAGTCGTTGAGCATCCAACTTCAAGCTCAGGTCATGATCTCATGGTTTGTGAGTTCGAGCCCCATGTTGGGCTCACGGTTGTCAGCCTGTCAGTGCAGAGCCCAATTCGGATCCTCTGTCTCCCTCTCATTGCCCCTCCCCTGCTTGTGCTCTCCCCAAAATATATAAATATTAACAAATAAAAAAATAAACCAATAAACCTTTGAGTGCTTCTCTGCTTTTTGGCACAGCATGTTTTAGGCGCACCTTATACATTCCCGTCCCAGACTAATAATCACCCAATTCCCTTAGGAGCCCTAATTCCTTGTGGCAGGGAGTGAATGATACTTAGAAACCAATAGAGGGTACTAGACTGCTGTGTTCATTATTACTGGGGTCTCACGGCTTCTAGGCCCTTTTAATGAGCAGAACTAGAAAATACTGAGTTAAATCAGAGAAACTGCTGATATCTATTTGTGGCCTAAAAATTGGCAACTTCATGGGGTTGAACCCAACATACTGTTTAAAAACCATGAGTTCATATTGACACTCCAACTGATGTCTAATACTATAGCATTCTTCCTCATCTTCTCTCATTCCACATTTATACCTTCATTCTCCCAGTGAGAACCTTTGCTCCCAATGACCTCAATATTCAAAACAGTTACAGAATTATAATCCGAATGCCACTAGCGCAAAGAGTCCATTAAGATTTATTTGGAGTTTTATCCTTAGAATACAGCCACTCAAAGTACAGAGTGCTCAAAAGTACAGTACCACAAGTTATTTGAATTCTTTTCTCTGTATGTGGTGATGCTATGCATTTAATACACATTTAGAACCACTTGTCTTTGTCTTATGTCAATTTTAGAGGTTTTGTTTTTATCTCTTTTTGGATTTCATTTCACTTTATTGTTGAACATTTAAAACATTTAAATGGTTCAAAGATCAAGTGTACTCACAAAAGTCTTACTCTCCTCTCTACCTTCTACCTTTTCTCCACGTATCCCCTAGCAATAACTATTTTTACCATATCCTGGTCTATCCTTTCGATGTTTCTGCTTTCCTTTCTGATATTATTTTTCCTTATTTTCTCTTTGTTCTTATACAAACAGCTGAATACTATGAACTCTTTTGCAGCCTGCTTTCTTGCACTTAACAAGAAATCCTGGAAATTATTCCGTATCGGTTCAGAGACCAGAATCAGAGAATCCTCACAACTGGAAGTTCCTTAGAGGTCACCTTAGTCCAAATTTTATCCCTCACATGACTCTAAACCAAAAATCAATCAAAGAGATCAACTCACATCTTGAAAATCTAGTATATGGAGGCAGTAAAGTTTATTTCCTCACTAGGCTGACCATTCGATTTAGAGAGCTCTATCAGAAAGTACTTTCCCATGCTGAATTGACATCTAATTCTGAAAAACTCCATAGTTCAGCTACTTGTAGCCACAAAGAATTAGCTGGCTCCCTCTTTCACCACGCAGCCCTTCAAACATAACTTTTCCCAAGAAATAGGCCCATCTCTTTCTTGTTCTAAATGGTTTATAATTGTGTGAAAGTGCAGTTATTTTCATAATAATTTTCACTTATTTTGTGTCAAGAACAAAACCAAGTTGTAAGAACCAGTGGAACGTCAATAGAAAGAAAGTAGCAGAGGTCAAGAGAAAGAAGGCCAAAATTCCTTCATTCAATATTTACCGGGCATCTACTTACTGTTTTAGGTGTTTGGGTCACAGTTAAGAATAAAGATGCCTACCCACTTATATTCTAGTGGGGGAGGAGACAGAAAATAAAAAGTACTGTCATTAAGTGCTGTGCAGGAAAAAAAAAAAAAAAAAGAAGAGGAAGAAGAAGAAAGAAACAAAAATTAAGACAGAGTAAGGGGGACAGGTTGGAAGGGCTGATTATAATTAGGACAGCCAGGCTAGGCACCAATGAGATGATGACGTTTAAAGATGACCCGAAGGAGGTGAGGAAGTGAACCATGGGTTACAGCGGGGAAGAAAGACTTGGACGAAACAGTTTGTGCAAAGGCCCAGAATCCACCCAGTTAGTTGACCTGAGGGCACTGAACAACGGGGCACAACTCAACCCAGAAACTTTATATGTAGAGCAGAGATGGCTTGGCCTCTGCATTCTTTCACTTTCCTTCCAAGAAGTCTCCAGTCTAGGTCTACAGAGGTTCGGAATGCGGTTCTGCATGCCTAATGGAGCAATGAGAGCAGCTGAGTCCACTGGGCCCAGAAAGTCTCTCTATCCAAAGCTCTCTCTCGGAACAGCTCTCTTTTTCCTTTTATCTCTGCTAGCAGAATGTCCTATAGTCCAGATTTTAAAAATCCGATTGGGGTTAAAAACAGGCTATGAGAATACAGACTAATATAAATTAAGTTTTGAAATCAGACGAAATGAAATAGTAATGAACTTCCAGGAAATGCTCTCACAGAGAGATCAAATCTTGAAGGCTCTAGATAAAGAGTGCTAAAAATTTAAGCATAAAGAATTTGATACAATGTACAAAATCTTCACAGATATCAACACATTAGAGGGCTTCAATATAATGGGATATCCGGCTCTCACTAAAAACACTTTTATCTCTATCTTCTAGAAAGCACCTTTTGAGAGGACAGAATTATAATAATGGTGGATATGATTTTTGTTCTCATTTTGTACATGGGGAAACTGTGGCTCAGAGAGATTAAGCTACTTGCCAAAGGTCATGGAACTGCAGAGTTTTGATTTAATGGGACAGGAATTCAAGAGAAAGTGTTAAAGGAAGTGAAGTAGACTGAGAAGCTTCATTTCAATTGAAATTGACATCTCTTCTAGTCACCCTTAGTTCCAAACTTTATCTTAAGATTTAAACACCTCAGAAGCATTTTGGCGGAAGTAATATATACCCCAAATTTCTTTCAGGAAAATTTCCTCTATGGTTGACTAAGTTACAATGACTTCATTTTTAGGTACCAAATCCAAATGTGACTTTTTTTTTTTTTTTTTTTTTTAATCCTTAACCTGAAAAGTCACATACCGAGTTCTGATAGCAAGTTTATTCAAAGTAGATAATCCTTAGTATGTCAGAAGAAGCCGCGTCCCAAGTACCTTTTTTTGGAAAGGGTGTACAAAAATAGGAAAAAATAGTCAAAGAAAGAATATGCATAGATATATTTTCACTCAAATATACTATACTTTTAAATTTGTTTTGTAATTTCCAGAAGTGACATAGTTAACATGTAAAAATAAAATGGAAATTGTAACCAAATTTTAATATGACTTTATCAGAGACTTAAACACAATGGGGTAAAGGCGAGTCTTTAACGGATTTAAATTCTAGTGGACAGAATTAAGAATAGTTACAAAGTCAAGGAATTAACTATGTCTAGACATCTCTCCTACATCTCTATTTGAGGAACAGTATTTTTTTTTTTTCTCATCCTTTGAATTCCCAAGTTAGGAATTCAGAACCTGCTGTTGAAAGGATCATCATCCTTAATTCTCAATCCATTTATCAGGCTAAAATGCAAATGTAAGTGGTGAATACATTTCAACAGTCCTGGAGCTCCAAAGAGCCTTCTCAGGGAACATGCTGAGCTAACTGGGGAAGGGTTAAGCCACCCCTATTTTTCAGATCTGAAAACAGTTGTTCTGATATGAGAAGAATCATTACAATGGTGCCAGCTCCCTTCTATAAAAGCTATACACATTTTTTGCACAACTGTATGATTGTTATGGTAACCATAAAAATGGAACTATCATTCTTCAAATTACACACTACCCATACTGGATTACCTACATACGTTTGTTCTTCTACATTACCCAGAATTTCCTTTCAGAGAGGGCTATGTCTGTCCTATAGATGTTTAGGAGCAAGATAAAGTGGTCTCTTTCAAAGGGAGATTCCACAACAATGAATCTTTCAGAGGCCGAGCTCTTCAAGAATTCTAGGGCTTCCCTGTCAAGTCTTTGAATCCTATGGTCACTGGGAGGCCAAAATATTTTCCCTGGGAGGCAGGGGAACTGCCTGGAAAATGTATTCCCCAAATGATTGCTTTTTATTAAGAGGAAGACTAAAGCACCATGAATGGGCCCGAATAGACCTCGCACAGTTGGGTAAAATACTGAGAACCTTTACTAGAGTCTCTGTTTAGTGAGGTGAAAGACTTATTTAAGAGATATATACAAGCATTTCTGAAAATAACAGCATGAATATATCAAACAAAAATGCCAAAATAAATTTTAGCTATATTTTAGGATGACCAGGGACTCTGTTATTACTTTGGCCAACGTGAGCAGAACTTTGTAACTTTTAACAGCAAAAATGCAGGAATTCTTTCTTCTCATGAGTGGGGAAAAGCCAAGTCTGGTCTTGTATGTCTTTTAAATATTCATTTTGGGCCAAAATTCTGTTTCATTGTTCACAGAGCTGATTCTAGAGTTTAAAAAAAAAAAAAAAAGGCAGTCTGATAATGACTTCCTGGCTGATTTTAATATTAAATACTTAGATTTTGAGGCAAAAATGTGTTCATAATTACTGTTTGCTCCAGGGTATTTCCAAATTAGATGCTTAAATTTGTCTAGTTTTCCTTTCTCAAAAATAAAATAACTAAATTAAATTTAAAAAATTAAAAAAAAAACCCCAAAACTCACAAGGTTTTGAGGGGGGCAGGGCAAGTGGAGCTGTCGAGGCAGCACTCCTGCCCTCCTGTCGCGGCAAGTGCTCTCCGGCAGCAGAATGGAGTGGAGGATGGAGTGCAAAGTGCTGCTTCTCTAATCCCGGCCCGTGGATGGGAGAGGGGGAGTCCCCGTCGTCCGCAGTCTGCACCTCTACCTGCACTAGCAGGGTTCAAGCCTCCCGGGGCACTCCCTTGGTCTCAGCCCAATCCCCACCACCGGGTCCCTACCAAGCCTGGGACTGGCCCTCGATCCATCATCCCAACCTCTTTTCCGACTGAAGCAGCTCTCCCCAACTGGACTCCGGTCTCTTCTCCTCTTCGGCCTTTCAGATCCATTAGCATTTGGCTACCAGGGTGAAGCTCTTCGCTCCTTTCTCAAAAACCTTCACTGGCTTCCAGCCATGCTGACGTGACACTCCTCAGCTTGGCATTCAATATCCTCCATGAACTGGCTTCAAACTTTTCCATTCTCATTTAAGATGATTTAACTTCATAAACATGGGCCCTTAGTTAACCAGTTCTGCTAACATCCCGAATTAATGATTTATGTAGACTCATCATCTCTTCTTCCAGACCATTCTCTTTGAAGGAAAGGACGGTTTCAATTATGTACTTTTCAAATCCAACAGTATCTATTTCAGGGCCTTGCAAATGGTAGCGACAATAAATATTTACTGAATTGAATCTTTAATTGGGCTCTTTCAACTCCAAACTCCTGGAAAATAGGCTGAGGCTGAGGCTGAGGCTGAGGCAGAGCCATAAATGGTTTTCACTCTCTAGTCCCTTTATCAGAAACACCAACATATCTGTGAGTAGATACACTTCAGGTGATGCCTTGGTACCTCCGGCCATGGCCTAGGAAGATGGCCCCAGAGAATTTTCTAGGTTTAGAATCAAGGTCCTTTGGGTTATGAATATGCTGATAGCAAGGGTAGACAAGAAGACAGGAAAATTGGGTAAGGAAGAACAGAATTTGAGAGCAGAAGGTAGTCTGAAAATTCTAATCTACATAATGACTCCAACATCTTTTTGGTAAGGCATCGTGCCTTAATCCTCATCAGAAAGAAAGAAGAGGCACTATTTTATAAAGCATAAAGTAGGCTAGACACTGTACTTTATGAGAAAGCTAGTTGCCTGTATGTCCCTTTCAACTTGTAAAGGAAAGTAAGGCTCAGAGGAGTTATGTAATTCATCCAAAAATACATCCCTAGTCAAGTGGCAGAGTATGTGACGATCCAAGCCAAATTTGTCTCTAAATATATGCTCCTGTATTTCACCCTTGTGATATCGAGGTTACTGAAACTTTTCAAACTCCTGGGAGAGCAAAATGAGTGACACCACACATAAATTAGGAGGGAACACAGCTGCGGTAGGTCGTTATCTGTCCTGCTCCCCCTCTCCCAAGCCAGCATGTAACTCAAACGGGGGCAAACTCATCCCACCCTAGAATGTGGAATTGGGACAGAGAAAGGGAGAGGGAGATCAGGAGGAAGGTGTGTGAGGAGAGAAGGTGGCGAGAGAAATCAGCTCCCTCGGGGGGACTGGTAACTGTCAGGTAGCAGCCATCCACTGAGGAGCAGGAAGCAAAACAGGTTGGTCTGAGGGAGGGGAAGGAGGAAGCAGATGTGTAGAAGCAGGAGACGGAGAGGAACGAAGGAGGCTTTCTGGGTTTCCTGCCTTACTTCATTCGGTCCCTGGTTCCCTGCCCTTGGATTCTGGGAGTCACCACAGGATCCTTAAAACAAATTCCCCTTTCTGCTTAAGCGAGCTCCAGTGGTTTCTGCTATTTGGGACCAAAAAAGTCTTAATTAGTGCAACAGCTGTGGAAAGTTTCCTAGAATGGCTAACTTGTCATGGCTTTCTCCAATGCTTTTTTGCTAACAAGCCATGACAGGCCCTTACAGTCGGTGCTTCCATACTGCCCACTCCTGGGGGCGCTGTGAGTGTCCTCAGGTGTGGGGAGGCAGAGAGAGGGCATGGCAGAATATTAATACTAAGTTTCTACTTCAAAAACAAATCAACTGAAAAAAAAAAAAAAAAGACTCCCTTTGTCATTGAAATTACACTAAGTACAAAGCTGTCACATTTTTTTTGGCCAGTAGGGATGTGAAGAAGGCTCTAACTTCTTTTTTCTCAATACAGGGGAGGGAAAGGGTGCAGTGTTCTTGAGTGATGTGATATTTTGGGTTGACTTTCTTGTTTAATGTCTATCAAGAGCGTGGGTTTAAGATGCAGGCACAGGAGGATGAAGGGTAAGGGTAAGAGCTTCTAGACTATGGACCTGAATTCAAGTCGGAGCTCAGCCCCTCAGCCACGTGACCTCGAGGCAAGTGATTACACTTCCCTGAGCCCCAGTTTCTTCATCGGCAAAACAGGGATAATTATTTCGCAGGCTTGTTTCAATAATTAAAGTAATACAGAAGTATAAAATAATTAAATGAGATAACACATACACAAAGGTATAAAAGAAACATCCAACAAATTGTGTGTGTTGGTATATGGATATTTGCCACATTACACAACAAAGCTAAATGAAAACTTCAAACTTTTACACATGTTAATTTTCCTCATCCCGGATATTTTTGGCTAAACATTAATGGAGACGATCTACTCCGAGGGAAACTGATCTTTCTTTCGGTGGGTCTTCTGGTGTATATCAAGCCCCAAGGCAGAGAAGACAGGAGAGGGACACGTGGTGACTACCTACCATGTGCCCCCAGCACTGTCTCAGGTCTGCCTGACAGTCGAGATTGTGCTGGTGATTTCGTATTTTCAAAGTAACTCTGTTTCAAAAAGAGACGATTAAATATGACTATAGAAAAGGGTAATTGAACACACATTTAAAGCATTATTATGCTTGTGGGAACACTCCTATCCTAGGAATTCTAATTACATCTGTAAGACCACAGGAGAACTGTTTAAACAATCACAATTTGAAACTCTTGATTCTCCCATATACAAACTTTGGTGTAATTCCACTAAGTCACCTCTCAGGCGAAAAAGATTATGGGAAACTTTACTTTCACTGAGAGTAAACATGATGCAAGACCAATTTCTTCACATACATAACAGGACTTCCATGCACACCTCGGTGTCCTGTGAAAGTCACAAAGGGACTCCATACACTTACTCACATCACGCCACAACTGCTGGAAAGGTTTTTGGAATTCTTTAACTACTTTCTAAGCCAATTCCTGAGCTTCACAAGAAAATCAGTTTTACTACTTTATAATTATACTTAATTTTTTTTTTTTTGAAGTTGCGTTATCCAGCTTGATCACCCCCTTGATTTACCACTCTTGGCTTTAAACCGACTTGGCTGTTTCCAAAAATCAAATCCACTCTCAAAAGATGAAGATTTGCCATTGTTGAAAATGTGCCTTAGGCTCTGAAGGCAATTTCCGAAGAGGAGTCCAAAAATGTGTATGTCCTCCACTGGCTCCTTCCCCACTGCCTGCCAGCAAGCTCAAATTCTCCTCAATCTCAAAGACGTCTTTGGTTCCCGAGCTTCGGTCAAGCTCCCTCTCACCTCCTGTATGCCGCAAACTCCTTAAAAGAGATATTTATACTTCGTGTCCTCACTTCTTCACCCCACTTCCTCTCCTCGGCTGGCCGCAGTCTTCTCGGGCTCCCACCACTCACTGCACAACGCATGAGATACCCAAGAGAAAATAATCTGATGGCCAAACGCAATGACTTCTGTCCCTTGCTTTGCCCCAGCTGGCAGCAGTGCAGCAGAGCACAGGGCGACTCGCCCTTGCTTGGAACCTGTCACCAGCCTGGCCTTTGCCTTTTCTTTTAACTCTTCAAACATCCTCCTTCCTGCACCCCCAACCCCACCTCTTCCTACGAAGCTTCCGTCCTTTAAGTGCCGCTGGACAGTCCACCACTGGTCCCCTTTCCCGTTCAGACGCGTGCTCACCAGGTATATCCACTCTCTTGGGTGGCTCTGACTACGACTTTTATGCACTGAAACAGGTATCTGCACCCCAGACCTCATTCCTGAGCGCCAGGCCTGCTTCTCTTTCTGGCCCCTGAACATGGTCTTCTGGTACCCAAATTTTACTCGTCTTTCCCCATCCAAGCATTTTGTTCTTGCCCTCTATTTCATAATCTCAGATTTTCCTAAATTTCACTTTGGCTTAAGGATGGATAGTGACACAGTTCAAGGACCTTCCTTACAGGCTTATTATCTTCCTACTGAGAGGTCTTCTCGAGAATGTCAGAAACAGGGTTAGCTTTTTCTTTTTCCTTTCTTTTTTTTTCTTTTTTTCCAATAGTAAGACGAAAGCCTAAGGAAATCCTATTCATCCCTCAAGGCCAAGTTAAAAAAGTTACCTGGCTTTACAGCTTCCTCACGCAAAATAAATTACTTTCTCAGCTGTGTTCACCTGGTGCCTACTTTTTTTTTTTTTTTAATTTAAGCCTTTTGAGATAATTGTCGATTCATACAGTGGTAAGAAATAATAGAGATGCTATCTACCTTTTACCCCATTTCTAGTGGCAAAATCTTACAAAACTATAATACAGCATCAAAACCAGGGTATTGACATTGACACAACACACCGATCTTACCTACAGCCCCCATTCTCACTTGTGCTCGTTATGTTCCACACAATTTTATCGCGTGTGGAGGTGCATGTAAGCACCACCTCAAACAAGAGACAATGCTTCCATCATCCCAAGGATCCCTGTCTTTTAATAACAATCATCCCTACCTAATTCCCCCCCTACTATGCCCCCCTCAGTCCCTGCAAGACACATCTATTCTCCAGTTCCAAAATGTATCTTTTCTAAAACGTTACACAACAGAATCAAACAGATGTAACATTTCAGATTGGCTTTTTTCACTGATCACAATTTCCTGAAGATTCAGGCAAGCCGTAGCAAGATCAATAGTTCATTCCTCTTTACTGCTGAGTATCATTCCACGATATGGATGTACCACATTGGTTTAACCATGCACCTGTGGAAAGATAGCTCGGTGGTTTCCAGTTTGGGGCTGTTATGAATAAATGACGCTGCTATGAAAATGTGTGTGCAAGTTTTTGTGTGAACCGTGAGTTTTTATTTCTCTGGGATAAATGCCCAGGAATGCAATTACCACGTTGTATGGTGGTTGTGTTTAGTTTTTTAAAGAAGCTGTCAAAGTATTTGCAGAGTAGCTGTGCCATTTTACATTTCCACCAGCAGGGTGTGAATGATCTGCTTTCTCCACATCCCCACTAGCATTTGGTATTGCTCGCGGCTTTTCACCAACTTTGCCTTTTCCTTTTATTTCAGCCATTCTGACAGGTGTGGACGGAGGTTTCATTGTGGACTTAATCTGCATTTTCTTTTTCTTTTGAACGTTTTTATTTATTTTTGAGATACAGAGAGACAGAGCATGAGCAGGGGAGAGGCAGAGGAGACACAGAATCCGAAGCAGGCTCCAGGCTCCGAGCTGTCAGCACAGAGCCCGATGTGGGGCTCGAACTCAGGGACTGTGAGATCATGACATGAGCTGAAGTCAGACGTTCAACCGACTGAGCATTTTCTAACGGCTAATCATGTTAAACACCTTTTTTACGTGCTCATTTGCCTTCTGTGTGTCCTCTCCAAATACATGTCATGTGCTCATTTTCTAACTGGACTGCTTTTATATTATTGAGCTTTAAGGGTTCTTTATGTATTGTAGATACAGTTCTTTATGGGATACGTGGTTTGCAAGCATTTTCTCCCAGGCTAGCTTTCTTTTCATCCTCTTAACAGAGTCTTTCACAGACAAAAAGGTTTTACTTTTGATGAGAACCAATTTATCAATCTTTTCTTTAAAAAAATTTTTTTAAATGGTTATATTTATTTTTGAGCCAGAGAGAGAGCATGAGTGGCGGAGGGGCAGAGAGAGAGGGCAACAGAATCTGAAGCAGGCTCCATGCTCTGAGCTGTCAGCACAGAGCCCAACACGGGGTTCGAACTCGTCAACCGGGATATCATGACCTGAGCCGAACGAAGTCGGACACTCAACCAACTGGGCTACCCAGGAGCCCCATCAATCTTTTCTTACATAGGCTATGCTTTTTGTGTCTCGTCTAAGAACTCTTTACCTAGTCTTGTACCATGTAAGTATCTTATGCTCTTTTTTAAAAATGTTTGTTTATATTTTTTGAGAGACAGAGAGAGAGAGAGGGAGAGAGAGAGAGAGAGAGGGAGAGAAAACATCAGCGGGGGAGGGGCAGAGAGAGAGAGAGAATCTGAAGTAGGTTCCAGGCTCTGAGCTAACTCAGAGCCTGACACAGGGCTCGAACCCACAAACTATGAGATCATGATGCGAGCCGGAGTCGGACACTTAACTGACTGAGCCACCCAGGTGCCCCTATGCTCTTTTCTGTAAAAGTTTTACAGTTCTACATTTTATATTTAAGTCTATGATCCCTTTTGAGTTAGTTTTTGCACAAGGCATGAGGTTTAGGCCAAGGTTCACTTATTTGCCGATGCACACCCAATTCTTCCAACACCATTTGTTGAAAAGGCTACTCTTCCTCCACTGAGTTGCCTTTGCTCCTTATCAAATATTAATTGGGCATATTTGTGTGGCTCTAACTCTGGGTTTTCTATTCTGTTTCATTCATCTATGTGCCTATCCCTTCTAGTTTTTTGCAGATACTCTTTATCAAGTTGACAGTCTTCTCTTTTCCTAACCTGCTGAAGAGTTTTTAGTACATACGTGTGTTGGGACTTTTTCCAAATGCCTCTTCTGTAATAACTGACAAGATATGATTTATGTTTTATTCTGTTGATAGGATAGATTACATGCATTGGTTTTTCTATCTAGAGATAGAATTCACATACTATAAAACCCGCCCTTTTAACATGTACGATTCAATCTTTGTGCAGTTGGCAGTACGAACGAGGTTTATCCAAAGTGCAACTATGGCTAGCTGAAAAAAAAAAAAATAAATAAATAAATAAATAATAAAAATTTAAAATGCATGAATCAGAGGTTTTTAGTCTCTGCAGAGGGTTGTGTAATCTTTTCCACGACCTAATTCCATAACATGTTCGTGACCCAAAAAGAAACGCCATACCCATTAAGAGTAATTCCTTGCTCCTCCTTCCCCGTAGCCCCTAGCAACCACTAATTGACTTTCTTATCATACACTACATGGCCTTTTATATCTGGCTTCTTTCGTCTGGCATAACGTTTTGAAGGTTCATCCATGCTGTGGCCCGTAGCAGTACTTTTTTTCCCTTTTATGGCCAAATAATATTGCAATGCATGGATATACCACATATTGTTTATTCCTTTATCAGATGATGGACATTTGGATTGTTTCCATTTTGGGCTATTACAGATAAGGCCGCTATAAACATTTGTGTACAAATTTTTGTGTGGATGTGTTTTCCATTCTATAGGAGTCAAATTACTGGGTCATAAACTCTACGTTTAAACCTTTGAGAAACTGTCAAAATGTTCTCCAAAGAGGCTTTGTTGTGTGGTACATACACATTTTAGACCACTACGCCTTCCTGATGGAATGATCCGTTTAACATTATGTCCCTCTTTGTCTCTAGTAATTTTCTTTGTGCTGAAGTCTATTTTATCTGATGATAATATAGCTTCTCTTGCTTTTTTAAAATTGATATTTGCATGGCATATCATTTTTCATCATTTTGCTTTAAACCCACCTATGTCACTGTATTCAAAATAAGTTTGTTTAGAAATCTAATTACTGGATCATTTTTTTTAATGTTTATTTATTTTTGAGAGAGAGAGAGAGAGAGAGAGAGAAGAGAGAAGAGAGAGAGAGAAAGTGCGAGCAGGGGAGAAGCAGAGAGAGAGAGGGAGATTCAGAATCCAAAGCAGGCTCCAGGCTCCGAGCTGTCAGCACAGAGCCTGATGTGGGGCTCAAACCCACGAACCATGAGATCATGACCTGAGCTGAAGGCGGACACTTAACCAACTGAGCCAGCCACCCGGGCACCCCTGGATCATGCTTTTTTATCCATCCCACTAATCTCTGTCTTTTAATTGGTGTTTTTAGGCAATTTACATTAAGGGCAATTATTAATATGTTATAGGTTAAGTGGCCATTTTTACATTTTGTTTTCTGTTTGTTGCCTCTCTTTCTCGTTACAATGTTTTTCTTGTAGGTTAAATGAACATTGTTTTTTTGATTCCATCTTGATGGTTTATAAAGTTACCACTGTGTAGTTTTCTTAGTGGTTGCTCTAGGTACCACAATATACATAAGTTGTACAGTCTACTGTATCAACTTCTTACTACTTCAAGAAACCTGAATTCCACTTAGGTTCCTTTACCCTCTCTACATTCTAAATACTTTTCCCACACACTTTGAGCACTACATTATTTAGTGCTAGAACTTTTGTTTCAACCACCAAATGTGATTTAAGAAACTCATGAGGACAGTTCATGATATTTCCCATTTTTTACCCATTCTCATATTCTTCTTTCCATTCTGATATTCCAAGTCATCTTATGTTATCATTTCCTTTCTGTTTAGAGAACTTTCTTCAGTCATCCCTTCAGGGTATATTGGCTAGCAACAACTTCTCTTAGCTTTCCTATGTCTGAAAACACTTTTATTTCCTCTTCATCTCTGAAGGATATTTTTGCTGGAAACAGAATTCATGGTTGACAGTACTTTTCTTCCAGTTCTTGAGAAATCTGCCACTTTCTTCTGGCCTCCACGGTTTCCAATGCGAAACTATTACTATTTGAATTGGTGTTCTCTTAAAAGATTTCCCTCTGCTTCAAAGATTTTTTTCTTTGTATTCAGGTTTTAGAAGTTTAAATATGATGTGTCTTGGCATTAGTTCCTTTGGGTTTATGCTGTTCGGGGTTGTGATGTTGTGATTTATAATAAGAAATATAAATTTGGTCTTCATCCCTGTTTCTGGCACAGAGCTCCTAAAACCCTTAGAATTTCCTAAATGATAACAGCAATAAAGATGTCTTTTGATATTCATAGCAAATCCCTTTCAACCACACCCGAGTTCATGTTAATGAGATAACTTCTGGAAAGCATTTAAGTGTGGGGGCTGGTTGTCAGGGGCATCAACCACCATGTGATCAGAGGGCTGGAACTTTCAGCCCCACTTCCAACCTCAGGTGAGGGGGGGAGGGACTAGACAGTGAATTCATTCACCATTGGCCAATGATCTAATCAATCATGCCTATTTAATGGAGCCTCCATAAAAACCCAAAAGGATAGGGTTAGAGAGCATCCAGGCTGGTGTATGTGTGTGCAGTGCTGAGAGGACATCGTGTCCAGGGAAAGCATGGAACCTCCATGCCACGTTCCCTCGGACCTTGCCCTATGCATCTCTTTCACCTAGATGTGCCAGAGTCCTATTCTTTTACAAGAAACCAGTAATCTAGTAAGTAAATTATTTTCCTGACTGAGTTCTGTGAGCTACACTAGTAAATTAATCAAACCCGAGGAGGGGGCCTAGGGATCCTCAATTTATGGCCTGCTGGACAGAAGCACAGGTAACAAGCTGGACTTGCAACAGGCATTTGAAGTTGGAGGGGGCAGTCTTGTGGGACTGAGCCCCTACCTATGGAATCTGATACTATCTCTAGGTTGACAGTGTGAGAATTGAGTTCAACTACAGGACACCCACCTGGTGCCACAGAGACGTTTATGGAATTGAAAACCCACACTTTTGGCATGAGAAGTGAAGTAGTGTTGTAGTCAAAGACTGAAAGTCAAGGACACACAGAAGAGTGTGTTTTTCTTTACAGGAGTCGGCTCAGTTTACTGAAGACTTATCTTTGGCCAAATGTGGGGAGTTATCAGCCATTACTTCTTTGAATACATTTGCCGTTCCATTCACTCTCTCCTCTCATTCTGGGACTCCGATGATACAAATGTTAGCTCTTTTGTTATAAGCGCATAAATCCTTCTTGCTCAGACTAGGTAAATTCTATTGATCTGTCTTCAAGTTCACTAATTCTATCCTATAATCTCTAATCTACTATTGAGCTCTGGATAGTTTTTGTTTTGTTTTGTTTTTGGTGACAGTATTTCTTACTTTGATATTTTCCATTTGGTTTTTTAAAAATTTATTTGTTGAGATTTTCTATTTTTTTATTTGTTTCAAGAGAATTTGTAATTATTTGTTAAAGCATGTTCATAAAGGTTGCTTTAAAATCCTTGTCAGGTAATTGCAACATGTGATTTATTTTGGCACTGATATCAGCTATACATTCTCATTCAAATTATAGTTTCCTGGTGTGATGAGTGCATTTCAATTGTATACTAGACATTTTGGATGTTATATTAGGAAGGAGACTCTGGATCCTATATGGTCTGTTGTGGGGTTTTTTGTAAGCAGTCTCCTACCGAGGTGTAGCTGAAGGGCGAGGTGAGTGTACACGTTCAACTTCCTACAGAATCCCGCTGCTACCAACCCAGCACAGACTCACAAGGCCTCACTGTAGGTCGCAATCCATCCCTCCCATCAGCCCTGCCGACATCTTCCTGGTCAAAAGGGGGCACCAATTCACACTGTCTCACGGACTCCAAGTGTGGGTGTAAACTAAACTCCCTGCTAAGCCCCACCGCCACCAGGAAGGGGAAAAGCAAAAATCTGATATATACTGCCTTATCACTAGTTTTGGGGCAGAAGCTCAACTCCCTGTTGACATTAGGAGTGGGGAGTAGGTGAGTGAGATATTTCTGTATATGAATATAATTGATTCTATACCAAGGTCTCTGCTTATGGTGGCAGGAGGTACAGGCTCAGCTGGCACTGAGCTGCACTGACACCAGGAGGTGTGCTGTGGAAACCAGCCCTGACTCATCGCATCTCTGCTGCCAGGCAGGGAAGGAGGCTCATCTTATCTCTGGGACTTGCTGGCACTATTCTCATGGACAACTGGAACACTGCCTACTTTCGCTGGAGAGGGGACAGAAGCTCAGCTCCACTGCCAGCTCTGCCAATCTACCTGAGCAGGGGAATCAGAACACAACCTGCTCCCACTGGATGAGGAATAGGGTCTGCTCCTCGCTTGGCTCCACGGACACCATCTCAAAAGGGACACTGGAGCATGCCTGCTTCCACTGGGAAGGGGAAGGAAGAAAGCTCCTTACTTGGTTCCACTGACACTACCCTAGCAGGGGAAGGCAAACACTACCAACAACTTCTGCCGCGCAGGGGATGGAAGATTAGCCCCGCCTAGATCTTACACCTCCCAAAGTGGAATCAGAGCGTCACCTGCAAGTGGCAGACAGGATAGAAGATGAAGTCACTGTATGGCTCCACAGACACCACCAGGCAGGGGAAACTAGGGCGCTGCTGCTTGAGCTCATGGGATAGGATGGGGTGTATGGAATATTAACACCTTGCTAGGTCCCAACGAAACCATGACGTGTGCATGTGAGTGCACGTGCACGTTTCTGTTGGTGTTTGGCTGGAGAATGGTGGGTATTGCCAAAAAGGTTTCTGTTGTTAGACCACCCTTTCCTTGGTCTTTTGGCTGGAGGAGAAAGGTTTCTCTTAAAGATCTTTCTTCTTGTGCCTCTTGGTCATTCCAGGTTGGCGACTTCTACAACACCCTGTCTGGGCTATATGTGAGGCAATGAGGAAAACCAGGGGGATCACTGGTATGTTCCTTAAGTCCTGAGACTCCTGTGCAGACTGCCTTCTCTTTTCCACCTTTCTGGAACTTCCCATGCTTGTTTGTTGTGTTATGTCCATATTTTTGGTAAGAAGGAGGGCCAGGAGGAATGGGGGCACTCTATCTTTGTCAGAAACAGAAGTTGTTCCTCATTTTACTACAGTAATTATAACATTTTATTTATTCTTTAAGATGTTTTCCTAATCAATTTTCATATTACACAGCAAACTCTCTGAAGGCACTGGATTGTGTTTTGTCAATATTCATTTTCCCAGGAATACTAAAAGGAAACAGGAACGAATCCCAGAACTTGCTTTAAAACACGTTATATTCAACCAATGAATACATATTCTGCCAACGCTTTCTAAACAAAACTTTGTCTTTTCCTCCCCCCCTTTTATCCTATACGCGTGTGTTTACATATGTAATTTATTATATACCAAGTACTGAGTTAGAGTCTAGAAACAGAAAGACAAGTGAGCCCGAACCCTTGTTCTTGAGGGCTTTGCCACCCGTCAGGACAGCGTCACCCACAGGGAAGTTAGAGTGCAGTGTGGCAAGTGCTATAAAATAGGTGTGAACAAACGGTGAAGGGAGAGGAGAGTGGGGCATGACTAACTATTCCAGAGTGAGACGGCAAAGGCAGGTAAGATGGGCCCTGGAAAGCAGACGAAGGGCAGGGCAGGGTAGGGCATGGGCAAGATGCAGAGCTATGAGAGAGTAAAATGGTTTGGGGAAAGATGAAGGGCTGAATCAGAACAGGATACCATGAGGAAGCTAAGAAATTTATTTCCCTCTTTTCCTATTGTCAATAAAGTTGATAACTTCATTTTTTCACTTATACTGATATGAATTATCAAGCTACCCAACATTTTCTAGTCTTAAGAATGATTTGTCCATACAATTATGTACTTCTCATGGCTCTCATTTTCAAATTCTACCTTCCTTTCCCATGCACCGGTATCTTTGGTGGGAGGCTTGTTTCTTTCCCAAAACTTTCTGCTGGAAGGTGCCCTCTTTTATCTCCAGCCCAGGCATTAAAAAGTGGAGAGATGTGAGAGTGACATCAGCAGAACAGGCAGAGCACAGAGCTCTGAGAAGCCGCTACTCCATATGAGCATTAGGCCCCATTAATCTTTGTTATGTTCTATGAGTTACTTGTAATTTCATAAACAGTGAATTGGGATTTATGTGAATGGAATAATATTGACAGTGGTTTCAAATGACAATGACAGCTTCCTTGTTTAATGCAGAACAATTTAATGCTGCTCTGTTCCAGATAAGGAAAGAAGGGATTCCCTTGGCAATGAAGAGCTGAGATTTAAAGCATGATCCTTGGATTTTCTGTGTAGCCCACAGGGAGGCACAGTCAATGTATCTGTCAGATAAGTGTGGCAGCTGGTCACTGACGGAATACCATCTCTTTCAAGTGCAAGGATGAGATGATTGTGAATAACTCCAAAAGGACATCTCAAACCCAGAATCATACTCCATCAGAGTGGGTACATTTTGAAATATTTAGTCTGAGGAACACTAGATCCATGAGATGATCCACGAGAAAAAGCTCTAAGAAATCTATTACCCCACTGTTTTCTAAAAATATTTGGCCACAGAACCCTTTTACTTCATGACAGCCTATTAAAATCCCAAAGGACTCACGACCTACCAATACTTTTTGGAAAATCCTAACCTGATCGAATAATCCATTTTACAAAGGATGAAGTGCTCTCTCTCTCTCTCTCTCTCTGTCTCCCCAAATTTAATTAATCTGTTCAAGGTCACCCCGCCGGTTCCTAGGAGAGCTGGGACTACCTTCTGGTCCTCCTTCTATGCTGCCACACTCCCTCACCAGAGGAACCTTTTCTAAATGGCAATTTAATCATACTGGACTTCCTGATAAACAGCAAGATCATTAGTCATTTAATGTTAGTTATGTTTGAAAGCTTTCCCACAAAAGGGTTGACCTGAAAGAGGTTAGTATTATATGTCTCTCCTTTCAAGGAGCTATTTCAAGGTTGGTTTTACCTGGAGTGAAAGGAAATGTCTGTCTATTTGGAACAGTTCCATCTTGAAGATATTTCAATATTTCTTGCCACAGCACCCTTTCTGTGCTCAGTATTTTTAGCTCACTGTTTTCTATTTTGGCAGCCGAGAAGCTGCAGTTTGTAATTTTACCTCCAGCTTCATATTTCTTCTTAAAAGTGAATACAATGTCCTGTTTATAATAATAAAATCACTAGTTGGCAGAAGGACATTAAATGGAAAAAAAAAAAAAAAAAGAGAAAGCAATTGGAAAATTTAGAGCAAGCAATTTTAAGTGCCAAGTTTCACATTTGTAATGGTCCAGTGGAGGTCACTGGGCACCCTTTTTATTGAGGGGACAGTAAAGAAATAGATCCCCACAAGTTCTCCTGTGAAAAGTGATAGATACCACCTCTACTTCAAGGAAGCTCGTATTTTACTGAAAAGTGATGTGATCCAAACTTCCACAATATTACTAACTATAGGAAAAATATAAAAATCAGTTTAGCGTGGTATTTTCCCCCTCCAATATTTAGGTTTCCATTTTCCACTTTAATTGAGCTTTTAAGCTTTGGTTTCCTATTCCAGTTTAGCAACAAAGGAAAGAAAATAATAAGAATGAAATTAGCAATAATTGGAGCCAGTCTCAGAAATAACCTTGGGGTTTCTTGGGCTTCTGGTGCAACCCCCTTTGAGCAGTTTCCTTGGATACATTCTCTTCCTGATCCCCAAAGGCCTGAAGTATTGGTGTCGCTTGCTTTTTCCTTTTCTTCTCTTTTTTTAACCTCAGATGCCCTGCTAAAGAGAGCTGCAGGTCTAGGCCATGCAAGCAGGGATTCTCCAGGGACTAGAGCTCTAGGTCCAGAAAAATGGTGTTCCCGATCAGAAGGGCCAGATCACCCCTAGGAGTTCACACCAGCCTTCCTTCTTGAAAATTGCTAACCAACCATTTTTCTTTTCAAAATAAACACTATTTCTCTCAACTTCAGTTTGCAAAATATTACCCCAATTCCACTGGACTAAAAAACTGGAATTTTACTGACATAATTGGATTATGAGGTTTAAAGATTGATGGAACTTTTCTGTTCCAAATATAATTGTTCAAATATCAAACCTAAACGGGTATGTAGAAGTCCTTATGTAGCTACAGCCAGAGTAACACTGCGGCCTCCACGGCAGGGTGGCCGAGCAGAAGGGGTCAGGAAGCCACTGGAGCTGTGAGCCCGGTTACAGAAGGATCTGGAGTCTTAGAGGAAGGTGTCACCTTTTCTGCAGCTGCAGCCTATCATTGAATGAAGACTGCTTTAGTCACTCTAGTTCCCTCTATGCCTGCTCACTTTTCAGATCTCAGTGCAAGCACCAATGCCCTTGGCAGTTTGTTCATACTGATATTACAGCACTTGCGATACTCTGCAGTAATTTATCGGAGTGTAAATCTGTCTCCCTGAGAAAGAGTAAATTCCTAAAGAACAAGAATTAGGCCTCACTTGTCTTTGTATTTCCAGTAACTAACTTAGTACTTGGAGTATGTTACATGTACACATATAAAAATAATATATAAAAATATATAAATAGTTGTATATAGAAGACAGAAAAAGGAAAATGGCAAAGGTTTTACTTGGGAGTTTATAGAGTATGTATTAATTTACTCACAGCACATGTTTTTTAGTGGGTGCTGGGACTCATTCCGAGTTCTTCTGACATTAATTCGAAGGCACTGGACCCCTGAGCAGAAGAAATCATAGTACTACAAACTCTTGTACCCAGTACCTCTCCTCTCTGTCACAACTCCGTCCAAATACCGTATCCCTACTGCCCATGAATGGCATTCAATTACTTCCTATGCTTTCAGCCAACTGTGATCAGTGGGTATTTGCCTATGCTCCGTACATGCATTTATGGAAATTACCTAGTTTTAGCTAAACTAATCATTACAAAATAGGCAAGTGGCTAAAAAAGATTATTACAAAGATCCACAGACTAAAGGTAATGCTCAACTATACTAATTCTACTAATACCAAGAAAATAGAAAAGTTGACATTTCTCCTCCTCCCAATATAAATTCATCATCAGCCACATTATGATTTCAAAACAATGACCGTCAATCATATGTTATCCAGCAGGTCCTTAGGAAAAAATAAACACACTTCCTCTGTATCTTCAAGGTAAAAGTGATGTTTTAACAATAAGAAAAAAAGTGATTGATTTCGAAACGAAAATAAAATAAGAAACTCAGATTTTGAAGACAACATTTTTAAAAAGGGTGTTTGAAATGTTAGACAATTTGGGGACCTAAAAATGATCTTAGAGTATAAACTGTAAAACTACTCATATCTATACACTTAAACTTCCTGACAGAATTTTCTAACTAGTTTTTAAAGATGCTAACTGAAGAATAACTAGATTATGAGCCCATATTTAAAAAATCTAAAAAAAAATGTAGCAGCTTTCAATTAGTTCACAAGACCTGATGGACACGATGAAGGATGAAAAGTTATTAGCTGGATTATACTTCTGAATATAATTGGTTAATAGGACTAAAAAAAATTAGTATTATGATTTAGTTAAGTTCAACTCACTTCTGCTGAGGTATCTTTTTCAGTTCTGATAACCATTAAATCTAAAATTAAGTATCAAAATACATTGAACTTATAATCAGATTTTTGTGTTTCTATATCGTAGGCTGTGAAAGCAAAAATTGAAAAAAAAATCATAAAGAATTTCAATCACACTGCTCTCACCAAAAGTAAAATTATTAATGTGAAGTTTTCTATACCTTTTTAAAGTAAACAGCTTTCTACAGCTTTTTTAAGTAAAATAAAAATATCTTCACAATTTATTTTATTCTCACTTTTCTACTTTTATGTACATAATGTACATGACAAATTAGCAAATAAAGACATACACATTATTGGGAATGCGTGTTCAAAAAAGTTTAGAGATTACCACTACAGGTACCAGGAAGCAGTTGAAAGATGTTAAGCCCAAGGAGTAAAATAAATCAGATTTGAATTTTAGAAACATAATGCTAGAGGTAATAGGCAAGGAAAAAGTGTTGGGAGGTGTAACACTTTTTTTCAAAAAAAAAAACAAAACAAAACAACTCTGTTGCTATGCTCATAGCAGAGGGCATCCTATGAGCTCCCTGTATCTCTGGAACCTTTCACAGAACACATGAGCATGTTTTAAAAGAAGTCTTCTGCACAGCAAGGCCTCCTGCTCTGTGGTCTAACCCAGAAGGCAACAGGAGCCAGAGAAAAAGGTGAGGTGGAGCTATGAGAAGCAATGGAGAACACGCCAGAAGGGCTGACTGCTGAAGTGCCTTATTATTTATCCATAGGCTAGGAATCAGGCTAGAAAAGACTAAGCGCCTCTCTTTTCTGATATTCCCATTTATAATTTTTAAAAGACATAAAAGTTATTTTAAAAAGTAATTCGAAAAATAGAGCAATTTACAAATTGAAGTAAAATATTGCCTCCCTACCCTCAGCTATTCCACCGAGTCCACACACGATAATCACCGTCAACAGTTCGATGTATTTCCTTCCAGACCTTTTTCTGTGCATATATACTTTTATATGTGCAGATACATGTATGCGTGTGTATACACGCACATTTGGAGAGCATTTTTATATAATATATTTGGCAAGATATTATGGTCATCCTTTTAGGACAGTCCACATGGATCTAGCTCTTGACGGCGGCTTCTGGAATGCTACCTTGCTGATATGACACAGGTTATTTAACCATTCCTTTGTTGAGGGACATTGGAAGTGTCACTTTTACAACGGAGCAGCAATGAACATTCTTATACATCTATCTTTGTACACTTCTTTGGGTAGGATGGATTCCTGGAAGTCAAGTTTTTGGGTGAAAGGGTAGGTACATTTCAAATGTTGACAGTTACTGTGGAATGGCTACACTGACCTATAGCACAAACAATAAAGTTCAGGCATTCATTCTCAGTAAATTCTTTTTTATGGATTCCTAGGTTTAGGAAAAGATCTCAGAAAACAAGCCCCTCAATTTGTATATGAGAAAATGAAGGTTCAGAGAGGGTAAGGTTTGGGCCCAAGATCTAAAGCCCAGGATGAGATAACTGACCAGCAGGAGTTCTGTGAGTGGTGGTCACTGCTGAAAGCCAGGACAGTAACTTCAGTTAAGTGACATCAAATATAAAGTGTGTTCCACCAATAAGTAGGAAAGGGGACAGTCATCTCCTTTTCCTTGCTTACGCTTGGCAAGAAAAAAAAAGGCAGTAAACTCCTAAAAGATACAACAGCAAGAGGGGGCAGAGAAGGAGGATTCTCAAAGTAGGTGGAGTAACGGGCACTGAGCGCGAAGGGATCGTAAGTTCAGCCGCAAGAAGCGAGCAAGTGTGGTGGAAATGACTCTGACATGGGATGACCTTAGCGAAAAACCTTCCACAGCCTCAGTGGGTTGTACGAAAAGTTTCTTGGTTCTAAATATCTCCATGTGGCATCCAAAATGAATGCCAGTACTGAAACCAAATTCTGAAGAGAAATATCAGAAAAGAACTAACATCCCACAATGAAGAAACATCTTCAAAGAAGATGTTGTTATAAAAATACCACAAAAGTACTTTCCAACAAATTCCAGACCTAAAAGTAAAGCTTTAAAATGAAGCTCCAAGCACAGAAGCTTTGAATCCTTTGCTCTGTGCCTGAAGAGGCCCATGTGAAGGAAGGTACTTCTGACCAGATAACACTGTCTTTATTCAACCAGACCTACGGGGCATAACAAGGAGAAAAAAAGATGGCAATTGTATCTTTTGAAATTAGAATGGTCTAGAAGAGAGGTGGGCATACTTTTTCTCCAAGGGGCCAGAGAGCCCTTTGCACACCATATGGTCTCTGTTGCAACTACTCAACCTAATGTTGTAGTACAAAAAGACAGCCATAGAAAAAAATATAACCAAGTAAGCATGGTTGTGTTCCAATACAACTTAATGGATGCTAAAATTTGAATTTCGTATAGTTTTCACTAAAGATTCTTTTCATTTTGATTTTTTCCAATCACTTAAAAATACAAAAACCATTCTTAGCTCTTGGGCTGTACATAAACAGGCAGTGATTTAGTGCACCATAATTTGCCAATATTTGGTACAGAGCACTTAATTCTCAATAGAACTGAACTTGAACGTTGGTAGAAAGATGGAAATATCTGAGCTTCGTCCCTAAGAAGTTAAGTTTGAAGTTAGGTAGAAACGTGTTGTTCTTAAAGAGCTTCAGATATTTACCTTAAATCTCTTCTCTTGCTGAATTCCTCTGGTGGGATTGTCCAGGGCAGACCTTGAGGGAGACAGTCTAGAACTTCTGAAGAAAAATCAGAGAAATCCACACCATACTCTGTTAGTATTCCTTCTGTTTCAGGCTCAATTTCACCAGCCTGCCCAAGACTCTTAGCCAGATGCCTGTGGACAGGACAGAGAGGAACAACTATGTTAGTGAATAAATGGACCACAGGCATCATTTATTCTCTAAAAGAGAAGGTAGTAGGAAAATCTTCAAAACCTCCTGTCCGAATTTCCCCAGCAAGAACACCATCACCAGTGAGTAGGGGGCCAAGGAGAAGAGACAGTGATACTCTTGTCCTGTTAAATCCCCGTCTACAGTATAATTTTAACTTTCTTCAGGAATTCTGATGCGGGGAGTTGGGCCAGCTGGCCTTCCTTGGGCCTCTTGCAGTTGTTTTTCATGAAAAAGTCAAATTGATATCGGTAAAAGCCTTTTGTCAATTCCTTCTCTTGCAAACACCTTTAGAGACAATTCTGATCAGCTCAGTTTACTGCTAAGTCATTAGTTTCATAGCACCTACACATTAAGTCATGCTCACTAGATTGAATCTGACACATATTTTTCACAATTCTAACTTTTACCTTAATATATTAAATATTTTCATCTGAACACACAAGTAATATATGTTCACTGTAGAGAAGTTAGAAAATACAGAAATGCACCAAGAAGAAAGTTAAAATTATCTATAATCTGGTCATTTGGCAAACCACCATTCACATTTTGGGGTGTTGGTCTATTAAAAGTAAGACTGCATTTAATAGGCTAGTTCTGATGCTATGGGTAGGGTTCTACCCTTTAGAAGGCAAATATCACTCTTCATCAGTGGGTCATATAAAACAAAACTGATAGTGCTCAATTCTCCTATGTATTGGCATGCTATGTTCAGACTATAAGCCTTAAATTAGGTGTTGAACAGGAGATAGTCTTCCTGTAAGGAGTTTAGCTCTGGCATTAGGGCTGTCTCTGGAGCCATTCAATTTCTTTGAAGAAGATTCTGTATCCTTTGTAAGGGTAGATGCCTGGCTGTCAGAGTTCTTAAGTGCACAGTGGCAGAGGGAGAGACTGGGGATGTGGTGGCCTCATATGCAGACTTCTAATGAATTCCCATCTTCAGGCTTGCTACTGGAACTGGGCAGTGGTGGCAGCAGGGCTGGCCCCACCTCTCACGTGCCAGCCAAGAGAAGCCAGCCCATAGTTGGCACACCCAACTGCCCACCAGCATAGGTTCGAGGCAGCCTGCAGGTTGCCTGTGGGCTGCTCACATATAACATGGACTCAGACCAGTGCTATGTTCTCCGACTTAGGCGGTGATCTCCCAGAAAGCATACCAAAAAGCCAAAGGCAGCAAAAATATGAGGGGAAAAAATACAGAAAGCTGTCAGGAAGATCCATAAATATTTGGAAATTAAACAACCAGTGGGCTAAAAAAAAATCAGAAAATATTTCAAAATGAATAAAACACAATATGTCAATATTTGTGAAAAGCAGCTAAAGCATTACTTTGAGGGAAATTTATGTTTTAAATAAATGCTCATATTAGAAAAGAAGAAATGTATCAAATCAGTGATCTAAGCTTCTATCCGAAAAAATTGAAAAAAGAAAAGCAAGTAAGATCCCAGGTAAGCAGAAGGAAGAAAATAATTAAGAAATAAGGATCACTGGACAGAAAATGAAGAATAAAGAAAACCAATAAAATCAAAAGTTGATTCTTTGAAAAGAGAATAAAATAGGTAAGTTTCTAGTGAGGCTAATCAAGAATAAGAAGTTACCAGAATCGGGAATGAGAGAGGAAACATCATTATAGATCCTACAAGCATTAAGAGGATAAGAGAATTATGAATGGCTTTAAGCCAATACATTCAACAACTTGCATGGAATGGATAAATTCCTTGAAAGACACAAACTGCCTAAGATTATTCAAACTGAAACCAATATCTAAATAGTCCTATATCTATTTTAAAAACTGAATTCATAGTTTAAAACCTTCCTACAAAGAAAACTCCACGCCCAGATAGCTTCACTGGCAAATGTCGCCATGTACAGCATTAAGAAAGAATTAATACCAATTCCATACAAACTATTTCAGAATACAGACAAGGGTGAAACAATTTCCAACTGGTTTCATGAAGCCAGCATTACCTTGAAACCAAAATCAGACAAAGGATTCATGAGGTCAATATCCCTCGTGAATACAGACTGAAAATTCTTATGAAATGTTAGCAGACAGAAATAGCAATACAGTTGACCCTTGAACAATGAGGTTGAACTGTGTGGGTCTACTTACCGGAGATTTTTTTCAATGGGTAAATACAGTATTGTAAATGTATTTTCCCTTCCTTATGATTTTCTTAACATTTTCTTTTCTCTAGCTTACTTTGTTGTAGGACTAGAGTATAAAATACACATAACATACAGAATATGTGTTAATTGGCCATTTATGTTATTGGTAAGTCTTCCACTCAATAGTAGACTATTAGTAGTCAAATTTAGAAAAAGTCAAAAGTTATATACAGATTTTCAATTGTGTGAGAGTTCAGTGCCACTATCCCTGCATTGTTCAAGGGTTAACTGTATATAAAAAGGATAATACATCATGACCAAGTAAAGGTTTAAATATGTATGTATTTTTAATATTTATTTATTTTGAGAGAGAACACACAAGCAGGGCAGGGGCAGAGAGAGAGAGAGAGAGAGAATCCCAAGCAGGCTCCACATTGTCAGTGCACAGTCCAATGTAGGGCTCAAACTCACGAACTGTGAGATCATGACCTGAGCTGACATTGAGAGTTGGATGCTTAACCAACTGAGCCACCCAGGCACCCTGATGACCAAGTGAAGATTTAAAGATTTGTCCAACATTCAAAAATCAATCAATATAATTTACCATATTAGCAAAAAATGAGAAAAATATACAATCATTTTGATAGATGCAGAAAAAGCATTGGACAAAATTCAACATACATTCATGATCAAAACTCTGAATAAATGAGTAATGAACAGGAAATCCTCAACTTGATTAATGGCCCCTATGAAAACTCTAGAGCTAATAGCAAAACTTAATGGTGACATACTAAATGCTTTCCTCTGGACCAGGAAGACAACAAGGATGTTAACTCTCACCAATACTATTAAACATGGTATTGGAGGTCCCACTGAGTGCCATAATGCAAGAAAAGGAAAGAAAAAGCATACAAATTAGAAAAGAAGACTTCTACGTGACATGTAAATGGGCCAAAGAACTACAGTTTCCATTAAAGAAATGACTAGTCTGCTACATAATGCCAGGCCTTTATAGAAGACCCCTCTCATTCTATGAAAACCAGAGGCCAGCACGCTGTGTATGATTTAGACTCTGCCATAACTCATGACTTTGAATGTGGAGAGAATGACACAAAAACCGAGAGGTGCTTAAGATTCATTCGTGGCAGCCGGAATGGTTTCCAGTGACAGCAGTGGTAGTAGCAGTGTCCAGTGGCAATGTTGTTCTGAGAAAGCACTGGTGGGAACCATGGGCATTGTGGCCAAACTAATCCTGATAAAAGATGATGATTGGACTTCTTGTCCTTGCCTCTCCAGATATGCCTTTGTTCTCACCTACAATTTTCTTAAACATTCAAGATTCTTACTAATTTCTGTGGGTGGCGCCTGGGTGGCTCAATCGGTTAAGCGTCCGACTCTTGATCTCAGCTCACGTCTTGAGCTCAGGGTCATAAATGTAAGCCCCACAGTGGGCACGAAGCCTACTTAAAGAAAAAAAAAAAGGAGGGGGGGTACCTGGGTGGCTCAATCAGTTAAATGTCCAACTTCAGCTTGGGTCATGATCTCATGGTTCATGAGTTCGAGCCTGCATCAGGCTCTGTACTGACAGCTCAGAGCCTGGACCTGCTTCAGATTCTTTGTCTCCCTCTCTCTCTGTCCATCCCCTGCTCACACTCTGTCTCTGTCTCAAAAATAAACATTAAAAAAAAAAAAAGAATCTAGACATGGGGCTCTTGGCTGGCTCAGTCAGTTGAGGATGGAACATTTGATTTTAGGGTTGTCAGTTTAAGCCTCACATTGGGTGTAGAGCTTACTTAAAAATAAACAAAAGGTTCTATACAGTTAAAGACTCAAGTCTCATTAATTTTCAAAATGACTACATTATTACCTGTGTTCACTAGAATGAAATTCCTATTGAGGATTTAAGGAATCTGTTGTCACTGCCTTTGAAGTTTGAAGGACATTTTGGAAATTAATGGGACCTGAGTTACTTCCAACCCATCTATTATTCTCATAGGTTCCTGAGGTTCTGTTTTCTACATTCATCTTCTAAAACTAATGCCTTTATCTGTCTGGGTTCTTGGTTGCAAGCACAAGAAACTAACTGAATGGAAAAGGAATTTATTGAAAAGAAATCAAGGAGCTCACAGAAAGTAAGAGGCTTGAAGAACCTGAAAAAGGGATGTAAGCAAAGAGTTACATGGTCAGCCTCTAAGTCCTTGATACCAGGCTAAGCTGAAAACTCAGGGACTTCCTATGTATATCAAACACGTATTTTGTTTTTGTTTTATTTATTTATTTATTTATTTATTTATTTATTTATTTATTTGAGAAGGAGACAGCATGAGCAGAGGAGGGGCAGAGACAGGAGAGGACAGAGGATCTGAAGTGGGCTCTGCATGGACAGCAGAGAGCCCAATGTGGGGCTCGAACTAATGAACTGCGAGATCATGACCTGAGCTGAAGGCAGACACTTAACTGACTGAGCCACCCAGGTGCCCCTCAAACAAGTATTTTGAATCTCTTGCAGCTGCCAGGATAAGTACGGGGCTGGGGGTGGGGGGGTAGGGTGGGATTCAAAGGGCAGTAAATTATTACATCATTAAATTCAGGGTCTCACTGAGTCTCTCATGTGAAATGTGGGGGTACTAATCACAAAGAATAAGAGAGAACCAGACACTCTTTTTCTACACACACACACACACACACACACACACACACACACACACTATTATATAGGAGGATGCAGAAAGGTCTGAGGACCTTGGATGCCTAGTTCCAACTGACCTTCCATTGTCATGAATCATAAGTGGACTATGATAGGGTTATATCCATTCTAAGGGGTGGTCTCTGAAAAGAGAGTAGAGCAGAAACTTCCTCTCTGTAAGCAGAACTTCAAGCAATATATCCATGGTCTACTTTGGCTGAAGAAACATGGCCTGATGAGCAGTTGCCACAAGTTTAGGAGATCACAGGGAGCTGAAAGAAGAAAGACTGGAGTACTGGTGACAAGGACATCTGGGGAAGAGACATGGGCATGAAATGGGCCTACTGAAATGAACCCAGAGTATGACTGTTTGTGTTCCATAAGAATGCTCAGCAAAAGACTTCCACTGTGGAAGCAGGACGATTTGTCCCGAGAATGTCAACCAACCTCCTTCCCCAACCACTGCAGTGTTTGCTCAATGGGAATAAAAACAAGGTACAAAGCAGCAGAAAATTAGTTCCACAGCATAAACTTCCTCTCACTAATGAGGACCTGACTACCACACCTGCAGGATGCCAGTATGCCAGCAGCAACCAGCTCTGAGCCTCTGATTCAGAACCACAGCAAGAAGACCCACCAACTACTTGATAGCAGATTGAGTTTGTTGAGCTCTTCTGTGATACAGAGGGCAGTTACTTCTCTCCATTGAAAGAAACACTAACTCTGGATTTGGGTTTGCTACCTTCATTTGGTCCACCCATCTTGCTTATAGAAACGCAACCCACAGATTTACCAAATTATCTTTTAAACTATTATATTACTCAACACTGTACGTAATTGAGGATTTAGTCTTCCAGAAGTAGCAAAGCTCACTGAATTCACGGATTAGAATGGTGTAATAGCGTACTAATGAACTAAATTGGAAGGCAACATCTTATGAGGCTGGACTGCTATCCTCTAGGATATAATGTTGCTCTTAGTATCCTAGAGTCAAGCACATGGTCTGGGAACCAAGAGTGCATGGGAGGAGTTGGGCCTTTCAATATCATATTTAAGACCCATTCCCAATAATACTCACCTCTACAACTGAAAGATTTTAATATTGCTAGGGCTATAGTCATGATTCCTCTGAATTGGAAGCTAGACTCCCAATTGATAAAACAAGGCACAAAGTATACTACCCATTTCCTGGGGGAAAAAAAAAACATATTTGCAATTCAAGCCAGTTGAGGGATGACTCAGAAGTAAAGATTCAAGAGCAGTGAGTAATAATACAGAGAAGTTAATCACAGATTATGTTGAGACATGAAATTGCCAATATATTTGACCATTTACCCATAAAACACAATTTCACATGATTCTACCCTAATGTATCACAAATCACATAAAATAATTAATTACACAAAATCAGATAGCATAGTTTCTGGGGATGTATAAACAATGAGGTAGATCATACGGAGAATGCAGAGAATGAAACTAGTGTGAAAAGAAACACATTCTTCTATGTGGTGAAAGCATCAGTAACAGTCTCTGTGAGGCAGACTTAAAACACACTGGCCACCCTACTCTTAGCTGGTGATTTTAGAATGGCCAAAAATGATTATCTTATGCCTGAAGTGGGAAAGGGTCTAAACATTTGAACAAAAGGCATTTTATAATATCCAACTTTTCAAATATAGTACTAAAATCTGGGAAGACACCATTATTTAAAGATGGGAAGGAGACATCCCAGACATTCCATTAAAAAAATACTGCATGTCAACAGGAAGAAAGAAACAAGGTAAAGAAACGGCAGAAGAAGAAAAAAAAACCATATTCTGTAAGTATGTGGACACAGAAATTGGTATCTCGACCAAAGATATTCACAAGAATATATCACCACTATAAGGAAAGAGCTCAAAGATGCAAGTGCATATTAAAAACATTAATTTTACAAAAGGAAATAAAAACCTAGTGCTTTAGACCTAGGAAATAAGTAGAGAAGAAAAATAAAACCACTCCAAAATGAAGGTCATTAAAAAAAATTTTTTTTAAGTTTATTTTTGAGAGACAAGAGAGACAGAGCACGAGGAGGGGGAGGGGCAGAGAGAGAGGGAGACACAGGATCTGAAGGAGGCTCCAGGCTCTGAGCTGTCAGCACAGAGCCTGACGCTGGGCTCGAACACACGAACCGTGAGATCATGACCTGAGCCAAAGTCAGTTGCTTAACTGATGGAGCCACCCAGGCGCCCCAAGTGAAGGTCATTTTTGATGGAGGTAACTAAGGAAGGAGGTAACTAAGGAAGGAGGTAACTAATGAAGACTAACTCTGAAAAAAAATAAGGTTCATTGAGAAAAAACTTGAGAGAAGTGAGGAAGATGAAATTGGAAAGTACAAAGAGTGTTTTAAAAGATTACAGAGAAAACAGATATGAAAGGCAGATGAAGGAGATCCAACTTTGGAATAAGGGGTATTCCTGAAGGAACTAGATATATGGAATAGAAAACATTTTCCATGCCATTAAGACAACTTTCCTGAAATAAAAGAAATTTCACATGGAGAAAGTATATGCCATGTCTCAGGGAAAACTAATACAGAAAATCACCACTGAAACATAGCCTAGTGAAGCCTACTGGACTTTGAAGATGAAGATTTCTAAGTGCAAGAACTCGAAGAATATAGTTCTCATAAACCTGTTCTGAAAAACTACTAGATGAAGAACTATAGCCTACCAAGAAACGAAGAAATCTCCCCAAAAGACTAGTGCTGAGTACCGAATCCACCTCTGTGGGGGTGGGGCGGTGAAAAAGGAGGACAAAAGTAAGCTGGTAAAGATGGACTTAATATTAATTGTCAGAACAAGTCATATCACTCACTGAATGTTAACTGAAATTTAATGAAAAAAAAGTTGTCTTTTATTTAGTTTTATTGGTGCTTTCTGTTCTGGCAAAATTTTTCACTAGACTCTATTTTTGAATCCAAAGAATCTTGACTTGTTTACCAAAATTACAATACGGCTCGTAAAGACAAAATTATATTTTGGTTACGGCTTCCAAATGTAATCAATGACTCCAAGTTTCTATTAGTAGTAATTAACATTTATTTTACTAAGTTCCAAAGAACATTTCTCAAGTACCTTATTTAAATAAATTTATTATAGATTTTCACTGGAGACAGACCTGACAGCACCATAGCCAGGATAGCCTGCAGGAGATAAAAATCTAACCAGTCAGCATGCTGAAAGAGCTCAAGCATTTGGCTTTAGATGTCCTAGAAAAAATCTTACGCTATTTTACTCGTAAGTTCTGCTGCCACCCTAAAAACCAGAATACCTTGGGATCTAAACAGGAGCATGACCTACTAGGGAACTGACTTATATACATTGCCTATTTGTCTTATTTGCTTTCATTTTTTAATTTTGGTGTAAATTTTACTTAAAATGAATACTGCAAGTAAAATTCCCTTCCACATGTTATAGTTCCAATATTATAGCTTTCTAGGTAGTTTCTGTCTTCATTGTCTTAAAAGATCGCAACAGCTGCTTTTGGACAACTATGATTCAAAGTTGCATCAAAATGTCTGGCCAATTCTCTTAAAAACCACACTTGAGGTTTTTAAACCACACTTAAAAACCACTACTCTGCATTAAAATATGTCCTTCAAAGGGTGCCTGGGTGGCTCAGTTGGTTAAGCTCAGGTCATGATCTTGCAGTTCATGGGTTTGGGCCCATGTAGGGCTCTGTGCTGACAACTCAGAGCCTGGAGCCTGCTTTGAATTCTCCTCGCTCTCTGTTCCTCTCCCACTCATGCTCTCTCAAAAATAAACATTAAAAAAATTTTTTTTGTAAATGTCCTTCAAAAATAACGTTGAAATTCATAGCCAAGAGGACCCTAAGGAGACATGATAACAAATAAATGTATAGGTATCCTGGAACAGAAAAAGGACATTCAATTTTTAAAACTCCAGGATTTCTGAGTACAAGTATGGATGTCAGTTAATAATGTTATCAGCACTGGTTCATTAGTTGTAACAAATGTACCATACTAATATGTTACAAATAGGGGAAACTAGGTCCAGGGGTACATAAGAACTATAAGAACTGGGATGCCTGGTTGGCTCAGTTGGTTGGGCGACTGACTTCAGCTCAGGTCATGATCTCGCGGTTCATGAGTTCGAGCCCTGCGTCAGGCTCTGTGTTGACAGCTCAGAGCCTGGAGCCTGCTTCAGATTCTGTGTCTCCCCCTCTCTCTGCCCCTCCGCTGCTCACACTCTGTGTCTGTCTCTCAATAATAAATAAACGTTAGGGGCGCCTGGGTGGCGCAGTCGGTTAGGCGTTCGACTTCAGCCGGGTCACGATCTCGCGGTCTGTGAGTTCGAGCCCCGCGTCAGGCTCTGGCCTGATGGCTCGGAGCCTGGAACCTGTTTCCGATTCTGTGTCTCCCTCTCTCTCTGCCCCTCCCCCGTTCATGCTCTGTCTCTCTCTGTCCCAAAGATAAATAAACGTTGAAAAAAAAAATTAAAAAAAAAATAATAATAAACGTTAAAAAATTTTTTTTAAAAAAAGAACTATAAGAACAAAAGAAATGTACAAAGATATAGTATAATTTATGTAAAAACATTTATGAGAAGATTGATGGGGAATAGCTAAAAATGGCATTAATTATTTTAGAAAGGGAGGATTATGAATGATTTTTTTCTCATTTTCTAAACTTCCTTTAATATTTTAACTTTTTTTTAATTTAAAAAGTATAGGAACATTTATTACAATCTAATAAAAACCTGTGATGCCCAGTACTGGTTGCCCACCCAACATTCATTTCCCTCTTCCTCCTTTCTAACAGAAACCTAATCTTTTTCGTATAGGGAACATCTCATTTTCAGCTCCAGAGGCAGATCTTCATTATTCTAATGAAATCAGGATGTAGTTCCACTGGAGACTGTTATCAATATCATGGTTGGTGGATAGGATCTCCCCCTTCCCTGTTGTATGTGATCTAGAAAGCATGTAGTCTGACCATACTGGCAGCTGTCTTCACTACCATGAAGAACCTTCTACTAGACCACTGAAGACAACAAAGGGGAACCTGACAACATCACAAAGTCACTGACTATACTGGGCCCTGGAGCCCGCAACAACCTCTGGATTCCCACTTCTGTAAAATAATATGTTCCCTTAACGTTTAACTCATTTCAGGTCAGGGTTTTCCACCACCTGGTGGTAAAACCATCCTAACTAAAATAAAGTATTTTAAAATATCTTTCATGAGAAGCAAACTTCTCCTTCTCTTTCTTCATTCTGAAACAAAAAATGTAACACACTTATTATAAAAAATAAAGTCTCAGGACTGTTCACATCATATATCTTGCAGGCATTCACTAAATATTGACAAGGTACTATTGGCTCTAGAGCATAAAAATACTATAAGTTGCTCCTTCCTTAAGCAATGTATTTCTATCTTAAAGGCACTCCCTTTATGGTTTCCATGTTGAAGCAGGCCCACAAAACATAAACCAAGTTCATTTCAACTTCATGGAATATAGCAGCAAGGCCAGGAAGCCACCCTGTCCTCCAGAGCAAATCTCTCTCCTCAATGCTATCACTGTCCTTTGTTACATCTCCTTTCTGGCACATGCCACTTTCTAACTGTATCATAGTGCTTTAGGTACATCTCTACTTACCAGCAGATGAAAAGGGTCATCCTAAAGAGAATAAACATTATTTCTGTATCTTACTCTGAGTCTTAATCATCTTAGGTGCCTAACAGATGATGGTTTAGTGAATAAAATAAACGAATTAATGCTTTAGGGCCTGGAAAAAGGGCATCTATTCCTCCTTGAAACTCCAAAGGGAAAGTAAGAAAACTGAAGATAGTAAAAACAAACAAACAAAACCCAAAGACACGTATTTAGGTATTTTGAGTCCTTTAATAACTAGCTGCCACATTAGCAAAATTATTAATACTATCCTTTAAAAAACATCAGGAAAAATTAAAAAATGCCTGCTACTATTACTTTCATTCAAAATTGCACTTTCATCACTTATTGGTGTGGAAAATATCTTCTCTCCAATTGTAAGTTGCCAGTTTAGGAAGATAAGAAAAGGAAATAAAAGTTATAGGGATTAGAATGGAAGAAACTTGTCATTACTCACCAATGATGTGATTACCTGCACAGAAATTCCAAAGGAAACTACGTCCAAACTATTAGAATTAATAACAGGATTTAGCAAGTGGCTGGATACAGCATTAATATACAAAAGTTAATTATAATTCTATACACCAGAACCAAAAAGTTGGAAAATGCAATTTGAAAATGCAAAAAGTTGGAAAACGTTCAGAACTTAACATTAATAACATGAAAAAACAAGTCATAAACTGTTGAGAAGATATTTTCCCTACCAGTAACTGTTAAAAAGATTACTTCCTAGAATGTTTTTTAGCTCCAAATTAATCAAATAACAGCCCAATAAAAAAATGCTAAATAAAATGAGTGGGTGAAAGTTTAATTGGATAGTCTCAAAAAAATCTTCTCCCAAATACAATAAATTACAAGGGAAAAAAAGTATGTTATTCTGGCAGGTACTTCCTTAGCCAAGAGATCAAGGTTAACATTACCAGTAATACATACTGACATGTACTCCCTGATGTGACACACTGCCTTTGTGATGTCTTTCCCAACAATGCTTAATCTCAGTCTACTCATGAGAAAACATTAGACCAGCCAAACTGAAAAACATTCTACAAAATCAAAAGTGTGAAGCCATGAAAGACAAGGCTGACAAATTGTCACAAACTGGAACAACTACAGCAATATCACAACTAACTGCAATGTAGGATTCTGGACCAGTTTCTCAAACTGGAAAGGATGTTAGTGGAAAAATTTGTAAGATATGAATAAGTTCTATACTTTAATTAAGTATACCAATGTTACTAATCATACCAATGTTAATTTCTTAGTTTTCATAAATATTTTATGGTACTGTAAGGTGCTAACATAAGGAGAAGCTGGGTAAAAGTCTACAGGAACTCTGTACCATTTTTGCAATTTCTATAAATTTATCCAAACAAAAAATTACCTGTGAAAAAAATATAAAAAATATAAGGACATTTTCTAGAAGAGAAAACATAATGATCATAAAAATAGGAAAAGATGCTCAATCTCATTAGTAATTTGGAAAATATAAATTAAGATCATCAGATACCATTTTACACCCACTTGAATGGCAAAAATGGAAGAATCTAGCTATATCCAGTGTTGGTAAGAATGTGAAGAAACAGAAACTCATACTAGTAGAACTAAAAATGGGCACAGCCGCTTTGGAAAATGGTTCAGCTACAAAGTCGTTAAGTTTAACATGCACATGGGTGTGATGTGGTCATTTAAGTAGAGTCTAGAGAAACTTTAGTTGGTAAACACTGATATGTTCATAGGAGCATTATTTCTAAGAGCAAAACCTCAGTTCAACCCAAATATCCACTGCTAGATAAGTAAATTGTGGTTTATTTCAGGAAATGGAAATACTACAAATTAAAATGAATGAAATACATGAATATATTTTAGAAACAATGTTAAATAAAAAAAAGCAAGTCACAGAAGAATGTAGCATAGTATTTTTGGTAAGGTTTGGAAACAAGCAAAACTAGTACTTTTAAGGATAATAAATATGGGCAAATCATAAAGAAAAGCACATGTTGATTAGCATGTTTGAGAAAGTGGTTACCTCTTGGGGAAAAAAATAGTAGTTAGGGTACAGAAGATCATAGGACGCTTCAACAATATTGCAATATAATTCCTAATCTGGGTACTGAGTTCATGGGTTGGTTTTAATATGAAAATTCAAAAATTACATAAGTATTATATGTGTACTTTTGTTTGTGAAACATACTTTGCAATGAATGTTAACAAATATTTTAAAAACAATATTTTAGACAAATATACACCAAACCCTTAATAGTGATTATTCCTGGGGGTGAAATTCTAGAAATTTTTTTTACTTTCAGTGGTTCATGTTTTAAATAATTTTAATAGTAAATATATAATATGTATATATTTCAAAAAATTTTTTTAATTTTTTCTATTTTTGATATTACAATAAGTAGTTTTGAGATAGAAAGCTTTCCTCATTAATTTACTTAAAAAATTTTTTTAAGGTTTATTTATTTTTGAGAGAGAGAGAGAGAGAGAGAGAGACAGACAGAGCGTGAGCGGGGGAGGGGCAGACAGAATCCAAAGCAGGCCCCAGGCCCTGAGCTGTCAGCACAGAGCCTAAAGCAGGGCTTGATACCATGACCTGAGCCAAAGTCACACACTTAACTGAGCCACCCAGGAGGCCCTCATTAGAGTAATTTATAAGGATTACCACCTCCATACTTCTCACTCACCAGGCTCCTCCACAAATACTGTTCCCATTCACAATCAATGATATTACAACTGCGTCCTACTGTAAAGTTAATCGGGAGAGTGCTGAAACAATATTCCTAAACTTCCTGTAGTTAATAGGTGGGGGTTATGTGTGCACGTAAGAATTTTATATAAAGCAGCATTAGGTCCAGGTCATGTTCAAGTGAAAAACTTAATGAAGTAAGGGACCAGCTATAGATATAAGGAATTAAGCAAGAAAGTCTCTCAAATTGGCCTCTTTGCCTTAAAGAAAATAGGGACACTGAACAGTCAACGTTAGCGTTCTAAACCATTCATCGTCCTTTCTCTATCACACATTCTTATAGAGTTTGAGCCTTAAAACTAGGCCACACACAGGAGGCCAAGCCAGACAGTCTTGTAGTGATTATCCCTCAAATAAATGCTCTCGTGCATGCTGGCCCGTGTTGGAAACTCCATGCAAACAGGTACAATGGTATCAGATCCCTGAGAACCTTCAAGTGGAGCACAAATATCAGCTAGACCTGAGCCCAGAAGTTCAGTAACAGCACACAGAAAGGAAAGTGTGGCAAACACACCATGTCTTTGGCTGTATATGTTACATATTATTTTCTAAAATCAGGAGAAGAGACATTATTTTCCATTTTTTTGGCTCATCAACATGACACAGGAGAAAATAGCAAGTAAGGAATGGGGACTTTAGGAATGTGGGCAGGTAGTGAAAACAGACAACGGAATGTGGAAAAGAAGAAAGGCTCAAAAATACCACATGATTTTAGGGAAGACCCTGAAGCTTGAGACTGAAGAGCCAAATGTCAATGTGAAGGGAGCAAAGAGGAGGATGCAAGCATTTAAGGACTTTAAGAGAAGGCTCACGGTAGCTAAGGTTCTCTCCTACCTTAAAATAGTATTTTCGAGAAGAGGCACTAGCAGTTGAGGATGAAGCGGACAACCACAGAAGAAGTGTTAATGACCGCACACAGCGCGAGGGGAAGAACAATTTGGCACCAAAGCCTGGCTCAGAACCACTGTCGTCCTCCACCCCTTTTGCCTCTGCTCCGCTCTGACCAGGATGCTCTCGATGTTGAAGACCCAACTTTTTCCAAAGATGGTCCTTCCAGGCCACCAGGTGGAGCCCAACAGTCACACAAAAAAAGAGCCCCTTCCTCAGCCTGATTTGTGTTTTGTCTCTCAGCCAGGGCAAGTGATACTGTGCCCCCACCCCGGAAAGGACTTAGATAAAGTCTAAGTTTCAAGTTCACAGGATTATATAACTCAGCCTCTTCTTCAGAAGAGTCTTCAGATAAAGAACATACTCTTGATCAGGTGAAGTACTCCTTTCGCACAGAGGGAAAGATTAGACGGAGCTATTTTTCAATTTGCTACTCTTGTAGGCTATGCCTCAATGAAACTAATTTCTCCTGTTTTTTTCCTACCAACCTAGTTACTATCTCACTCTCCTACTAAATACAATTTAGTATAATTTAACGACCATCCCCCTAATTTAGATCTACCTTATAAGAAATTCAGTATCTGTCAAACTGAATGGAATGTTAAAGGATATTTGTTTCCAACAGTCCACAAATATATATTTCTAATTGGTAACTGGCACTTTACTGGTCAAAGCTGGGAGATGAAGATACCAGAACAGATCACCCGTCCTCCTGACCAACCACTTCCTCCTCTTCCACATGTGTCATCAATCAGAACTTCCCTTTCCCTCCCTTCATCTCACCCAGCCACTCTCTCCAATGGAAGCTGCTGTCCTTCCCTCTCATTAAAATGAACAGCACCGTGACTCCTTCTCAATTCCTCTATTTCAATAGCCTCCCATTAAACCTAGACGATCCCAAGTTCAACCCCAAATTTCTCAAGCCTGCTATACCTGCACTGACCTATTTATTTTTCCTCCTCCCTTAAAGCTACCAAAGTTTGCTAGAGCAAATAACATAAACATGTCTGTTTGCTCTAGGTCAGTTCAAGTTATATATCTTCATTTAGTCTAAAGTGCTGCCACGAAACACTACCACATTCCTCACAGTAGCTGCTCTAAAACTTTTCCATTTTCTTCAAGATTTATCCTTAAATATTCAAGAAGAAGAACCATAACAAATCTAGAAGAGAGTGACCACAGTATCTCCATGCTATGACATCCTGGAAGGGAAGGCTGTGATTATAAACTCTAGACTTCAGGACAGGAGATTTCACAAAGGTCTGAGAAAATATAGGCATGAATTCCACTGCAGGACTTTCTAAAGGGAAAGATGATTTAAGAGGGTTGGAAGCTCTTAAAACTGTAAATCTGAATACATAATTACAGATCATTCCAGCGAGGAAGCCACTGTGGCTTTTTAAGTATCTTGGGCAAAAGCCTAGTACTAAATAGGAAGAGTATTAAATATGTTGTGATGCGTAACAAAAAGCAGTGATCCCTCAAAGCCAGCAAGGGTTCACTAAGAACGATTACCTTCAGGTTTTTGCTAGCATTATAGGATGAAGAGTACAGAAAATGTGACAGGTGTGATGTACAGAAGTAAACAAGGCTGAACTGAGATATCTCATGACAGTTCTGGGAACAAGATGAAAAATAACTTTCTAACACCCAAAGGTCTCCAGTACTGTAATAGTCTTTGGGCTGTCCATCACAGGAGGCACCAAAGTGGCACGAGGGGTGCCAGAGAAGCAATGCTTACCTGGAAGGGGGCACCAAGATTGATGGCCTCCTTAAGGCCATTGAACCAGCCAGCAAATGTTCACTGAGTATCCTTGTCCTAAAGGAACTCATGGCCAAGTAAATAACTTACATAAGCAATTACAATACAAACAGGCCAGAGTGATAATAACAGTAGTATTACAGACTATGGGAGCACCCAGGAGGGAGGAATCAGGGAACATTTTTCAAGTAGACAACTGAGTTAAGTTTAAAAGTGGAGTATTTCACTAAACAAATAGCAGGGAGAGGAGAAAGCCACTGCTGGGAAAGGAAGTGTGCTGTGTAAGAGTCTGGAGCTACGAACACACACAGCCAGCCTGGGAAACAGCAAGCAATGAGGCATGAGAGAAGGGCATGGTAGGAGCTGAAGCTGCCCGCAGTGCACTGTGGTTCAACACCATTGTCATCTCCCCAAAGACACTCAAGTCAGAGGTCTGCAAGTTCATCCACAGTTCTGTCCTTCTCATTCACGCCCCATTTCTAATTGGTGAGCACATCTACGGGATTTCACCTCCCTTATCTCCCCTGAATCTTGTCACTCCTTTTGCTTCCTTCACTGCAACCCATTTACTCCAGGATCTCCCCATCTCCTCTCTGTTAATACGATAGATTGTGAGAACTGCTTCAGTCACGTCCCCTCCTGTCCACTCCAGACTCTCAGGCAGAGTGATCTTCCAGCAAAGGGGCTTCCGTTCTCTCAGGAACAATCCTAGATTTCTCCCTTCACCCACCTCCTCTAAACTTCCCGAAAACGACTTTATTCCTATATTCAACTTCATACGATAATTAGAGGTCAAAGAGACAGGCCATTCAATCTATTTACTTACACTTGCTCCCAGAGACTCAAGTCCCACACAGTCCCTACCAATTGGGCGGTGGGCCATGGGACCTTGGACCACTACCTCTGGTTAAAACTACTGATCAGGGCAAATACCTGTTTCAGGCTAGACCGATAAGATTTTTCTACCCTAGAAATTCTGTATCATGACCTAGACTTCAGTATCTGACCTGCAGAGGACTGGCAGTACTACTGGGGGCTGTGTAGGCTACTGACAGGTAGCCGGCTACTGTGTAGAGAGAGGCAGAACAATCCAGCTTACGTGCAGACAGGGGTACAGAAAAGATGCCATGTGGTGGTGGGACTTGTCAGGGTCGTTGAGAGAGCAGCTGTGATTCCTCTGCCACCTTGTGAGTTCTGAGATCCTCATGAGGCCTGCCTCCATTTCCTGCCCTTGGTTTTAGGAGAACCACCAGTTTCTCATACTAATTTCCACTTTTATTTAAATTAGCTCAAGGAGGATTCCATTTCTTAGAGTCAAATTAATCCTATGACACTTATGTACAGTCCCTCTGCGTTAGGCTATTGTTTCTTTGAATAAAAAAAACCATACCCTGTTTACCGTTGTACTTCTCACACAGTGACTTACACACAGTTGATCAACACCTGTCTCCTGAACTGAATTTAACTGCAGAAGAAGTAAATGACTTTGGACTTAAATGATGGGTAGCAATTACACAGACAGAAGAAGTTCAAAACTTTTACGAGCAGAGTGCAGGGGCAGGGAAGAAATTCAGAGGGAAGCCACTTTGGCTAAGCTCAGTTTTCAGGCATAGTTTCTGGGGAAGTTAACCACAAACACTCACATCCATGGCAAGTACTACCTCCACACTCCTGGTCAAAACCTGGCAAAGATGAGAGAGGAAACCCAGGCAGTCCTAGCACAGCATGTTCTGATTGGGAAGCCTTGACCTTAGTTCCTAAAGATCAGTAGTGACAGCCAGAGCAAAATGGCAAAGGCGGGACCCCCACCAGGCCCAACAGCTGCGGCCCGCACCCCTCAGAAGAAACATGGCATCTGAGGACTGTATCATGAAAACCTACCACATTTTCTTGCTTTCTTAAGATAAAATTTCTCTTCTTCACAAAGATCTTAAAAGGCATATTTACAAAATGACAAATTCTAATGTCTTTATACTAAGTTTTCCATCTAAGTATATTTTTATTTTGAGAAGTACATGATTAATATATGGCTATTATTTTAAAATGGTCTTTCTTTACATTCGGCAAATATTCTTGCTGCTTCAAAGGCTTGACTCCTTTTTCAATTGTAATTTACCCACAAGGAACGAGTTCTTGATGAAGTAATGGCTCAGCTGTGAAAAAGGAACCTGTAAGACCATTCCAGCAATAAGAGAAACTCACATCATAAAGATTTCTTGACTACACCCATACAATTCGATAACTAAGGAAGTAGTCCAATCAAGTATACACAATGGGATATGACAGAAAGGCAGATAAAAGACAAGGCTGGATTTCCTGCTGTGATGGGAAGTCTTCCCTTTTCGCTGCCAGGCAGAGTGCAGCAGGCACAATCAACAGGGGCCAGGTGGCGCAGACATTATCAGGCCATTTGGAGTTGATGGTGAGAAACTGGCAAGCCTCAGAGAAGGGCTGGTTGGGACTCAAGGGGTTGACGTCACTTCTGGATAATGAGTTAGGCATAAAAATGATATTGCGATCACTCCACTTAAGAGGAAGAAAAACAAAGAAAAGAAGTAGAATTGTTTCTGAGCGGCCCTGAGATCATATTATTCACATTGATCTCCATATCACTGAAAAAGTGGCACACGACAGTATCTCTTAAATGGCATGAGGTGTGACACACAGATTTGATTTGGCTTCCTTTGCTAGGCATAAGAGGTCCAATGGAGAGATCCAATGAAAGTGGTACATTGTGGCCATGCCTTCAGTGTTGGCCCTCATAACCACAGGACACTCCCAGAAGGGCCAGTCCCGTACAAGTCAGATGACTAACAAGCAGGTCACCAAACTGGCTTAAAAGTAATTGTGAGAACAAACTTTTCTAGCTTGTACACCTTTATTTTTGTTTTGTGTGAAGCATAAACCAGGCTCCATCCATAATAAAGGGATAAAAATATAGCTAAAATTTATCATTGTTTTTCTTTCAAAATGAATACAGTTGTAAGAAAACAGGTACAGCATTTGATCAAACAGCTGGGTCCAGCAGTTTCTTCAGATCAGAACTGTTCAACTGGCTACCTACATAATCTATATTTAAGTTAGATTGGTTCCTGACAGCTTCCATGAAAATAGGGTGCCCTTTCCTACTTACGGTCAGGTAATTTAATTCTTAATGCCCTAAGTAAAACCTCCTTAGGATTGATACCAAAAAAAACATCATTAAAATACACCTTCATGTTTATAATTTAAAGCGTGGAAGACTGGGGGCCTCTGAAATGCCTGGAATTTTGCATATTTTAACACTAGCGTCTAAAAGGAGGAGTCTGGTTGCTTGATGCAATAAATTCTTTGGAGTTCACAAGTACAAACAGGATTCATGACAATATAGGAAACAAGGAGAAGCTCAGAATGTGCTTATATTTTATGCCCCAAACCAAAAATAAAGTGACTGCCTGGCAATTCAAGGAACCTACAGGTGACCAGTCAAGGGGGTAGCTAAGAGCAATTTCTGAAAAACTCGGACCCAAATATGCCAAGTACCCATGTTTTAATCAAGAAATAATAATTAAAATACACAAAACAAGTTTACCAAAAGGCTACCTAAACCGACTTCCATCTGGGATCTGTGGTTTTTCTTGCCAAAGGTCACCTACCCCAGGGCAAAATTGCTGTCCTCCTTCCAGTCCACGATGCGGCAGATGAACAGTGTGTTGGCATAATCTTTAGGCCGGGTCACAAAGTCCTGGGGACAGTCCTTGAGAGGCACATAAATTCTAGGCACTCGGTGGTCCGAGGGAGAAAACAGGGCATATTTCCTAAACAGTTCACTGTTCTTATCAGCCAAGAGTTTGAGAAAGCCCGTTGCTGCTCGGGAATGTTTTTTGTCCAAGATGTAAACCACCTGAAAACACCAAAGATAGAGTCAAATGTTGTTTATCTACAGCACTGGATAACAGCTGGGAGAAGTCAGCAGGATATTATTTGGTCAACTAGCTGGGCCTGCAGTTTTTCTAGGTCCAAATGAAGTGCTGCTTGCTGAGGCTCCGTGACTAAGTAATCCACGTTTAAGCTGCAACAACTTAAGGGTCCAGTGAGCATATTTATCCAATGAAAACTATGCAACACAAGGATGAATTAGATGGAAGTGTTTTTATAACTGAGACCTACGTCTCAAGGACATTCGGAAGACTCCAGAAGGGAAGTATGGCTCCAAGTATCTGCTCTGCATTACATTTTCCCCGCGTGAACACAGCAGTTGCTTTTTAAAAATGTTATTGAATATAAACAAGGAACTGGTCTTTAGTATGCCTTTTGAAGCTGAAAACCTTTAAACCTTCCTTCTTTCCAACATTAAACCCACTCTCTCATTTCACCAGGCAAAGACTCAGGCTACCACATCACTACAAGGACAGGCTATTTCCACCAAGAGAGAAGCATTCTTGAAGAAAGTAAATCCCCTCACCCTCACCCACCCTGGGACGTTCTTCTTCCTGAAGTGTTCCCTCCACCCCCCACGGACATTCCGCGCTTTGACCCCATTCACTGGAAGTATTCGCCAGCGTTCCACTTTGACCCCAGAGCACAGGTTCGGACAGCTGTTGAGCCGGCTGCTGCCCTTGTTCATGTCTCCGACTCCGTAAGGGCATTCAGCCTGTCCAGGGAGAACCTCCAGCCAGTCAGTGTGCCTCTCCTCTGCCCCAGGCACACCTGGCTGCCGCCCCACAAGGCACCTGTCCTCTCGTCCACTCTCAGTCCCGCGATAGGCTCTACATTCTCCTGACTCTTCCTTCCCCCTTGGAAAACACCATTCTGTTTTGAACAAGCTCTTGTGCCCTCTGTCAAGAGTCCTTGACCTGGTCCTCGCGTGTGCTTCTCTGTCACAAGGACTCTGTCTGTCCCAGGCCCTTTGGACAAAGGTTGCTCCTTCTCCACACACAGTCCCTCAATGAGGCATCTTTGTTTTCCTGTGCTGCACAGTCACACCCAGACCATTTACTTGTCTTGCCTCATGCATACACCTGCATCCTTTGATGGTTCAGGCTGTCCCCTTCTTGTTACTGTCATCCATGGACCTCCTAGTCACTCTGCAACACCTGGCTTACATTTCCAGGTGAATGACTCAGCCAAGATCTATCTTGTCCTTACAGCCCCCGTATCTCTTCAATGCTGGTGGCCTTCCCTTCCATTTGATTTTAGCAACTCATCCTCATGGCCTCAGCATCCTCTGGGACTGATCCAGTCCTGATGGTCTCAGACTGACCTGCATCCGGTTCCCTTATTCTTCTGGGCCCCTCCATGACTTCTTCACCACATCAAGACCACTAGTGCCTTAACCCTAGCCTGTTGTCTGTGTCTGTTTGCTACTTCTTAGGCCTGAATCCCTTCCTACCTCTGAGGGACACATCACGTTCTGTCACTTCTGGTCCTCTCACCACCGTCGTGAGATGCCTCACCCCTCTTGCCCTTTCCACTGCACCCACCCTAAAAAATCCTCAATTCTGGGTTCAGCCACTGCTATTCTCTACTTCAACACAAGCTACCGAATCCGTCAAGACAGAATTACAATGACACAGATGGATACCATTACATACTCATGTTATACAATTGTTGCTCTAATCTCAAAATCTCTAGTATTTTTTACCTGTTCCCTGTCAGCACAATCTACAAGCCCCACTCTCTTGGTGATCCTCTCCTTCTAGGACTCCAATTATTTGAACGCTGAATCTATTGTACTGCCCCACAACTTCCTGAAGCTCTGTTCATTTTTTTCAGCCTATTTTCTTTCCGTCCAGATTGGGTAAATTTTACTGATCTGTTCCCAAGTTAACTCATTTTATGCTGAATCACCTCTGCTCTCCTACTGAGTTTATCCTGAAAGTATTTTATTTCTGTCTGTATCTTTTAGTTTTATAATTTCCAACTTGGTTCTTTTTTTTATAACTTCTACTTCTTTGCTGAGATTTTCTATTTTCTCATTTGTTTCAAGAGAATTTCTAATTGTTTTTTGACTGATTTAAAATCACTGTCAGATAACAGTAACATCTCACTGTTGGCATCAGTTGTCTCTCTTCAGGCATGTGACAATGTCCTAGTTCTTGGTATAATGAATGATTTTCTATTGTATCCTGGACCTTTTGGATATTATAAAAGGAGATTCAAGGTCTTATTTAAATCTTTAGAAGGCAGGTCACTGTGTCTAGATGTAGCACACGGGGCCTGGACTACTCTTGTGGGCTGTAGTTCCGATGATAATTTAATTTTCAGAGACTGCAATGCTCTTTTTATTCTTCTCCTTTTTCTTTTTTTGAGAGAAAAAGAGATGCAGAGTCAGAGGGAGTGAGAATCTTAAGCAGGCTCCACGCCCAGCACGGAGCCTGACGCAGGGATCAATCCCATGACCACGATGACCTGAGCTGAAATCAAGAGTGGGATGCTTAAGCGACTGAGCCACCCAGGCATCCCTTTGCAGTACTATTTTGATATGTTTTGTTGGCATGGAACCAGTGGGGCTCCGGCGGGTCTCTGTTGGTGCTGCCTGAGGGCATGGAAAGAACTTCCTCAGGGCTGGCCACCTGGACTCTCTAATATGGACTAAGAACAAATCCCAATCTGTGTCCATGCAGAGACAAAGAAACTTCCCATTTACGATTTTTGTTGTGGTAGGACCCCCTTTACCAGTGCCGCCTGACCACCCAGTGTCCCTGGGTAGGAAAGTGGCATCTCAGACCCATGAGATAAATGAGGATAAAGGTTTCCTGGACCACACACCTGCTGTGGCAGGATCTCCTTTAATGGTGTTCTCCAGCCATCTGCTACCCCGGGATGGGGGGCAGGGAGGAGGGAAACCTCAGGCCCAAAGACACAAAGAGGCTTCCGGGGCTGGGCCACTTCTTTGGCAGAACCCCCATGCCAGAGCCACCCAATGTCTGGTGTCTCTTGGTCTTCTTGGGAGAGAAGTCTCAGGTGTGGCAGGGAAGGGGAGCCTTTGTCCTGGCCACTTATTGTCAGCAAGGCTCCCACTCAATCCCTCTTACAGGTACTGTCAGGACCGCCTGGTGTTGCTGGAGGGACTCCTGCTAGATCTGAGTGAGGAGCGAGTCTGCCTGGGCCACCTTCTGTTGCCAAGTTAGATCCAGAAACACTGGGCTCAGTGTCCTTCTGTTGGTGGAGGGGTTGTAAAGTTCTCTGCTGCCATGTTGTTCTCTAGTCTTTGAGGCCCTAACTAGCCTGCCTTCCTCTCTTCACCTTTCAGAATTCATCTATGGTTGCCTCTCGTTATTTGCCAGGGTTTATAGTTACACTAGTGGGAAAGAGCAAGGAGAAACAAGTCTATGCCATCTTGTCTGAACTAGAAGTCCTCGCTTCTTGTTTTAATACCTGACAGAATGGGAAATGTATGAAGCAGTTTGACATCAGTTGTGATTCATACATCAGCTGTAGTAGAAATGACTTGACCACAGCATAAGTTTTGCATACAAGTGCTGTTTTGCCTTGTGATTTTAGATTGAATTCACTGAGAAACTATCCCCCCAAAACAAACCAACCCAGCAAGAGAGAGGGTACCATTGGGGGGCAGCAGCAAATTGCAGAACACAGGTTCCATCTACAGAGGGCTGCCTGTACTCAGCTCCGACTACAGTCACGTAAGAATGTGGCCCAGTGTTGCCGGATGTTTTGTTTCGTCAAGAGAAGCCAGAAGTCTGATTTTTTCAGTAAGCTACTTAGTCAAAATTTTTAAATACTGCACAGGTCAAACAAAACACAGGTTTGTAAGCTGGATCCAGCCCACAGGTTTTCGATTCATTATGATCTTCCATACCCAGCATGTTGCCTGTTACACGGTTAGTGTTCAAAATGCTTATTAAAATAGCTGGGCAGGCAGTTGAGGGTAACATATACGTGACATAATTTAGAAGTTTCCTCAGGTCAATATGCAAGAAATACCATCCTAACCGATTTGCTAGATTGAGTGGCAACACTACCACCACAGGTTAAATGTGCTGAAGGATGCCTCTGGTGGAGAAAGCCTCATGCTTACTACCACTCACTGAACCACCTGTCCCACCATGAGCTGTTTGCATAGTTAGGGGCAGCCGTGGTTGATCCCATATCTGAATATGCCACTAGCATATATAATTGAAAACTAAAATTGAATTATGCAAAGCAACAAAGATAGGATAAAAAAGCAACTTTTTGTGTCTATAATAACTAAATTAAATACTTGAGAAAAACTAAAAAGGACACTAAAAACTTGCTTTTGAATGAGATATGGACATGACAACATTAAAAAATATGGAGCAAAAAAACTGAGAATCTAGAAGGAGTCTACGTTCATATTGCTTCACTAGAGCCTAAATCCTCATTCCACTTCACATAACCCAAACTGGAAATCAAAGATGTCACATTACAAGTGTGAAAAACATGTTAAGCAGAAAAACATAACATAAAACTTCAATAAACAAACCCACGCACAAAGAAAAGACTTTGGACCTTCATCCAAACATAGAGAAATCAACACATACATATATACTTAAAGTTATAAAAAACATTAGCTTTTTATGACTCCTTGCTTCCACTGACTTTTCGGATTAACTGACCAACTAGAGTCCTAACTGAATCGTATGAGAGACCTTTGATAGGTAGCTCAGGTGACAGTCATTTGGACAAGTGCAGAAAATCTGTATGCAATGACCTTTGCTGATCTTTGCAGAGACTTCTCTGATAAAACTCTTGTGTCCTGTGACATGGAGGTGCTCTCATCTTTTGTGACGGGGGCATCGGCATCTTCTTTTCCTAAATTAAGGAGAGAGTGAAAAAGAGAGAAAGGAACCAGTTAGAGGCATATCTATTAGGCATACGGAGTCACGGAGTTTTTAAATCCAGAGCACCATTTACTCTCAACTACTCATTTTACAGAAAAGGAAACCCAGGCCCATGGTGGTTAAGGGTCTTAGCTGAGGTCAGTCACATCACCAACCTGCATGAATGCTCTTACTCAGCAGGCCGCATTTGATCTATTTAATGTTATTCATATGCTAAGTGTCATATAAGCGGGAGTGTCAAACTATGTTGAATTGAACTAAATCAGCTGTGTCAAAATGCCCAACAAACTAGATGTGAAATACTGCCCCAGCCCACAATGAACAGAGATAGGTTAATTTATTATGCACATCTGCTGAAATCAAAATAAATGTTAACTTTTAAAACTACTTTGATACCAGCCATAACAAACAAAATGGTGGAAAATAGATTATATTTATTAAATAAATAAATAAATAAATAAGCCAACCCTAATTTTCCTGGCTTTTCTTAGTGACATTATATAAAGAGTAAAGTATTTAAAGGCTTTTAATGTTTAATTTCCTTTCTTAAGAAACTTATAAAATGCACATTCACCCAAGAAACTGAAACCACATCTCCCCAATAAAAAGCGAGTTAGGCTCTGTACCAGAAGTATTAAAACCACTCATGAACAAATGCAGCAAATTACACACTTCTGAACATTTAATATCTTGTATTTTCATGTGTTACTTTGGAGTTCCCCCACTAAATATCTTATCCAACCTTACTGGAGTTTCTGGATTCTAGGGGTCACAACAAATTCATGTGGGACCCACTCCAGATAGCTAAGAGGGACTTGCACTTATCATTTAGACATTACCAGGGCCTAATAAATAAATAAATAAATAAATAAATAAATAAATAAATAAATAAATCCTTTTCAGGGCTGGGTGGTTCTTAGCAAAGGCTCAACTTAAGGCCAATTGTTAGCATTCTGGGCATACTCTGGAAACACTGACATGATCTGACCTACTGGGGCTTAAGAATGATCATCTTAATCAGCTTAATGATCAGCTTAATGATCAGCTTAAATGATCAGCTTTTCCATCTATGCTGAAATATACCTACCATAGTGCCCACTGAAAGCAGAATTCTCATTGTTTTCTAAAAAGAAAAAACAAACGAAAACTTTCCCATTGTGGATCACCCTGTCCATCAGTAAAAGAGAATATTTACCTTTTATTTTAGACCATAGTTCAGGATTACAAGATCATTACATGTTCCCAGAACAACATCTTTTATATTCTTGGGGAGAAAAAGAAAACACACACACACACACACACACACACACACACACACAAGTTGTTGATATGTTCCATAACATATCTTGCCAATGTGTTTTGCAGAACAAGGTCATTCAAGAAAGATTAAGAGGTTGGGACTATCAACAAACCAGTACACTCTACCTAGATATCTGCTATCTGAGTTAATAATCTCAAGAGTTGGCGATCAAGACAAGGTAGTGAGGGGTCTTCTCAGGCAGCTCAAATCCTGGGCATGCAACTTTCTGTCATAGTCGCTGATGCTTCCAACTTAAAATGACTGTTGCCTTATATTCCACTCCAACAACAAGAAAGTCTTCTGTTCCAAAGGTTATGCCAGGTTGCATCCAGAGAAAGAAGGCAAGCCATGGAAGTGAGCCTAATCATGATTTTCAGATACCACCCCTGAACATGACCTTTTCAGGTTCTGTGTTCATAAGGAAGTCCTGACAGAAATAAAGCTTTGTTCAAAGATGCATTCTAATAAATTAAACTGAAGTTTATAGCCCTGCAGGAGAGCATCACAGATACGTTCAATGAATGTGAAGAAACACAATGCCAGGTTAGAAGAAAAGTGAATCACCTTAATAGGTTTCCAACAACTACGTCTTGCTATGCTAAATAGCAAAGTTGTCAGTTTAATGAGAGAACCTACTGCATTGTTTAATCACAAGATTCTTCATTTATTCCATGTGTATTTATTGAGCAAGGGGCATTAAGGATTCAGTGGTGAATAAAAGAAATATGGTTCCAGCCTTTACAGAACATTTAATGTATGAGTGATATTCGATAAATAACCACTCGATAAATACAAAGTTATAAACTGTGATGAAAGCTAGGAAGGAAAGAATAGTTCCAAGGAGGAAGAATCCTCCCAATATGCAATTTAGACAAAGGGGTCAGGGAAAGGCCCTGTGTGGAAGTGACATTTAAGCTGAGACCTGAGGATGGTGCGTACAGGAGTGAAGAAGGAGACAGAAAACCCCAGGTGGGAAATGGCACTTGGGAAGAGGCAGACAGAGGTGGAAAGTTCTGGCACAAACAAGGAACAGAAAGAAGACCGTGGAGCCAGAATGGAGCAAGCCCAAGAATGAGCATGGCAAGGGATGAGAATGAGAGGTAGCAAGAGTCAAGTCAGCTGGGGTCTTCTAGGATTTAAGCATCCTGATTTGAAACCCAAATACGGTGGGAAACTGGCTAAGGATTTTGCACAAGATGACACTGCCCAAGGTGCAGTTCAAGCAAGCTAAGAGTGGAACTAGGAAGGCCCGTTAAGAGCTACCACAGCAGTCCAGACAGGCGAGGATAGTACTACGATGCAGGTACTACAGATGGAATTAAAAAGAACCACCTCAGACATATTTTGGAGTGGAACCAATAGATTTTGATGGTCACCAGATATCATTAACTATGAGAAGTGAAGGACTATTTCCAGCTTTCTGACATCAGCAGCTAGGTTGATAGAGACATCAACCTGGTACAAGAGACATTTCCCTGGTACAGGAAAGACTAGAGGAGTAATTTCTCCATGAAGAAATTACTAGAATAGGACAGGCTGGTAGTGCTCACAAGGGTAAAGGTTTTGCATCCCCATGGCCTTCAGTTTTGTCATAGTGAAGGCAGAGGTGGCCCATGCATTTTGTGGTCCCTTCTAGTTAAAAAAATTCTAGAAACTAGTGACTACCAAAATTCTTCATCTAAAAGAGAGATTTTTCTAAGAAATAGATATAGTACACTAACATAAGCAACTATTCATTATAGCCCCCAAGAAATACTCTAGGAAGAAAAAGTCTAATCTCTTTCTATAGATAATCTGAAGCTTCTATTTTAAACATTTAAAAAATAAAAATGCCATGGCTTGGTGGGGTTGGCATTGCCACTTGACATCTATCAAGTGCAAACCCAACACCTGGTTTTGGTAAGAAAAATGGTCCTGATTTGGTCTTCTCCTACATAAACAACAAACCGACAAGTCTGATGATAGTTAATGTTTTACAAACACATCAAAAGGTTTTCAGATGACTTAACTATAATGCCAAGTGGGGCAATGTGAAGAAAAAGGCAAGGAACTGGGCAAAAGGAGTTTCAATGTATCCATTTAAACAAGTGACAAACTGGCAGACCCAATCTTTTGTCATCTCTTGACAAAGGGCCACAGAAATTTACTATTTCCAACAAGAACTCAGTGAAAACTGTGATATGTATGAAATATGAAAATATTTCCCTTCAGATTTCTCAAAATCAAACAACCAGGGAAACTTATTTTATGGGCCCCTCTCCCCGTGGAAACCTAGAAGCAGCAGGACAAGTCCTCCCAGGGGCAAGGAAACATTCATGTTATAATCATTTGCTATGCTGCAAGTTTGCCAGGGATGACATTGATAGTCGTCCCAGGACTCATATCCAGATCTTGCCAAGCCAAAGCTCAGGGCCACCGATGAGTTCCCTCCTTCACAAATTGCAGCCCAACCAAGTCTCTCACTCTGAAATAAAGCTAATGAATTGAGTGGTGCCAGTTTTCACAGCACGTTCACACACATTACCTCATTTGCTCCACACCACAACTTCATTTTAGTTTCATCAAGGACACGGGAGTGATGAAGAGGCAGGGCCAGTCGCTGATGTGCAGGGATCCTGGTGCTGACTGTGGTGACCAGTTCTCCATACAAGCAAGAATCAGAACATCATGGGAAGAGCCATGAAAACCTACATCAAGATATTTAACTAGCTGGAACCATCTGAAATGCTGAAGTCAACCCAGTGAAGGTCTTGAACATCTACGGAATATCAGGCACTGCAAATGGCCCTGTCTCTGTCCTCTGAGAGCTAATATGCTAGAAATGAGACAAAGATTCAAATAGTGAAAGTACATGGTGCTGGTAACTACTGGTAAGCAGTGTGCCCAAAGGCAGTGAGAAGGGAGCCAGGCAGCTTGACAGTAAACCTGAGTGAAACTGGCAAGACTGAGTAGGAGCTAGTTAGATGGATGGGCATAGGGAGCATTCCAGGGAGGAAGAGAACATGTGCAAAGGCACACAATCAAGAATAAATTGAGAAGGAGGAAGTTTCTATGTATCTAAACAAGTTGCAGGAATCAGACCACAAAAGGCTTTATGTGATATGCTGAAGGGTATGTATTTTATGTTATAGAAATGAAAAGTTATTGAAAATTTTGACAGTAATATAATCAGAGTTATATTTGATGAGAGATCAATGGTCAGTCTGTTGCTCCTTTGAAGCGAATCTGTCATTTTCTCTAGCTGCTTTTATGATTTTCTCTTTGCCTTTGGTTTTCTTGGTAGTTCCTCTTGATGTACCTAAGTCTGGATTTTCAAAAAATTCTACTTGTAATCACGGGTCATCTTAAATCTGTGATTTGGTATCTCACCTGTTATGGAACATTTCAGCTACTACCTTTAAATTTCATTTTGCTTATTTCTTTCACTCATCTCCTTTTGGAAGGAGCTTTAACTTATTTAGACCCTCCTCTTCTGTGTTTTCTATTTGTCTCCCCATGCTATACTCTGGATAATTTTTTCTTACTGCCTTCCACTTTGTTAATTTTCTCTTCAGCTTCATCCAGTCTTCTGTTAAATTTGTCCATTGAGGCATTGTTCTTTAAACTATGTAATCAAAAACACTATACTTTTCCTCATCCACTGAGTTAATTTCATTATAGTTATGTTTGTCTCTAGAATTTTTATTTGGTTTCTTTTCCAATTTGTTTTGCCACATTTCATGGTTTCCTACTTTTTGTAGATATGTTCAAGCTTATCTTTTATTATTTCTTTAAATACAGTAGTTTTTTACAGATGATGATGATTCCATTATCTGTTGACATTTATGAAGGGCTGTTTCTATTGTTTATGGTTGTTGATGGTTCTTGCCATTGGAGTATGGTTTCCTTGGGTGCCTGGTTATATTTATGCACTGATCACTGAATAATTTGAGGCCTAGGTTGAAGAAACCTTCCTTTGGAAAGAACTTCCACTTGGTTTTGCCAGATACCTGCAAGCATGCCAGCCCTTAAGCCAATTCAAGATTGGAGATTCCTTGGTTGACCCAGTCAGTTTGAAGCCAGACTGTAATTCCACCTGTGAGCTGGTACATTTCAGGTCTACCCTCACCCACATGGTGTAGCCCTTTGATGTCCCACCTTCTTGTGAGACCCCAGCTGCTTTATTTCTGTTCCCCACCACTGCTGGTCAAATCTGCAGTTATTGCCTGGGTTCCCCATTCCAGTTTTAACCTGGTAATGCTTGTTAGCTCTTTAATGCTCTAAGTTTTAGGGTTTTTTTTTCACTTTATTCAAATATTTCTAGTTTCTTCAGTGGGCAGAAGTGTGTCTTAATAACAGCCCACCATTACTATTAACAGAAAGTCCCTGGGATTTGTATTTTACAAGTATTTTTCAGGTAGCAGTGTAGAGCATAGTTAGGGACACTGATGGGGTGAGAACAGGGGAGAGGGCAGTGGTGATCTATTCAGGAAACACAACAGGGAGGCAGTAAGGAAGCTCCTGTGATCGTGCCTAATGTTACATAAGACAGAAGCACAAGGGGTGAGAGAAGAGGCAGGTACTCTCACAATTTTTTTTCTCAGCAACTCCATGAAGGAAGTATTACTATTTTGATTTTTAGAGACTAGTAATCAGCAGTTCAAAGATAAAGTAACTTATCCCAGGGTTCATTCAAGAAAATGGTTAGTAGAGGGTGAGTCAGGACCCAGTATGACTCCAAGTCCAGCCACCACAGTTGAATGAGATCTGGAAGAAAGATAGGTACATGTGGGTGGGTTCCAATGAGGAGGGGAGGGTTGCCAAAAATTTTATAATTCAGTTATAGATAGACATTGATGCCAAGTGATAAACAGCTCTCCATATAATTTTACTGCTTCCACCCATACAGATGATAGAGTAGTTAAAAGCATGAGCTTTGAAGTCACAAGACCTAAATTCAAACCTAGTCCTGTGACCTTAAACTATGTGGCTTTGAAAGAGTTACTCCTTCTTTCTGAATTTCCTTCTTAGTAAGTCAGGAACAGTTTCCATGATTTATGTTTATAGGTAGTGTCCTGGCACAAAGTACAATAACAAAAACAGAGATGTTAGATACTATTAATATATTGTTGTTGTTGATACTATTATTATTATTATGAGCTGTTGCAATGAGTTTGGAGTGAATACAACCCTGCTATCCTGGACACAAAAGACTGCACATGACTGGTGTACAGGACGATGGCAACATTATAAAATGGGCCACATTTCCTCTGTAAAATGTAACCAATCTTACAGGGTTAATGGGAAAACTAAATGAAATTAATGTGTGTAAAAGTGCTATAGTGGCTAGAATACAGTACACACTAATTGCTATACAATATATATTTGCATTACATACACTGTTCTGTACGCTTGGTGCCTTCAATGTGCAGTAAGGGGAGACAAGAGCTGGCGCTATGCAGGCAGACGGAGGCCAGGTCAACATGAGGAAGTGTGGATTTATCCCAAAGGCAATGAAGAGCTATAGAAAAAAGTAGGCGGGAGACTAACATGACTTACGCTTTCAGAGGCTCACATTGGTTGCTATGTAGGGAGCAGATTTAGGAGAAGTGAGACTGGAGACAGAGAAGCCAGCTGTTAGCTGGTTACTACAATCAATCAGACTAGTGGCAGAGGGGATCGAGGGTTCTATATAGGGAGGTACTTACAAGGCAAGATTGACATGATTATTTGGATGCTACCGGGGAGCTGAGGGAGGGAGGTCATATGGGGCAGAGTAAGAAATGGGGAAAGCTGCCTTAATTCCGTAAACAGAAGTTCTCAGAGTAGAGGTCCCGGACCAGCAGCAGCAGCATCACCTGGGAACTCTTGGAAATGCAAGTTCTCAGGTCCCGCCCAGATCTACTGATTCAGGACCTGGGGGCGGGGAGTGGGGGCAGCAGTCTGTTAGTACAAGCTCCCCAGGGGGTTCTGATTCTGACTCACACTAAAGTGTGCGAGCCACGCTACAGACAAATGGGCTATGAGCCACCACAGGAAGAGCATCCACAGGCAACCAGGAGGCGATGGAAGTTCAGTTGGGACTTAGTGAGTCTGAGGTGATCTGATGCTTAAGAGAGAGTCTGGGCTGGAGACGGAAATGAGGGTGTCCCCCGTGTACTGAGGGCAAATGGATAAGTGCGCTGGCCTCTTCGGAAATGGGTCAAATTAGAAGGGTCAAAGCAGGGAGAAACACCAATATTTAAGAAAGCAGAAGTAGAAAAGCCTGCAAGGAAACTGAGGTATGGTCAGGGAAGTGGGAGAAAAATCAGGCTAATGTGGGGTGAGAGAAGAAACACAAAACAAACAAAACAAAACAAAATCAAGCATTTTAACAGGGAAAGGATGGTCAGCAGAGTGGCCTTAGTAACAAAGTCACAGGCAACCCCAGTAAGACTAATTTGAAAGAAGGAAACACAGTGAAGTCAGAATGCCATGCACAGGGAACTAAATGAAAGGTAAACTGAGGAGATGAGGGTGTGGACCAGGCTCTGGAAGTCTGACCACAAAGAAGTGGAATAATACAGGGTGGTAGCTGTAGGGGTAGAGAGAAATTACAACATGGTTGCTGTTTTATTTTTTTAAGATAAGGGAGTCTCGGTCACAGTTAATTGCTGATGGGAAGGAACCACTACAGAAGGTGTGGCTGAAGAGGCCACAATTAGGAACAGGAGGGGGCCCTGGGCAGGAAGGGATGGGATCCAGAACCAAGGGAAAAAGATTAGCTTCAGGCAGCTTCAGGCAGCAGGACAGAGATGCCACCTTCTCTGTAAATGGAGGAGGAGACAAGCCATCTGTAAATATGGTGGCTGAAAGCTGAGAGGGACCGTGGGGGGTGGGCAGCTTTTGTTTTCTCTGAAACATGTAAGCCAAACTCCTCTGCTGAAAAGGGCTAGAGGAAGTGGAGGGTATCCACTACCTTCCAAGCTGGGCTCCACAATTCCAGCGGAGGATCAAATGCAAATAGCATCCCCAAACAGTGGCCCTGAACATGCCAGGCACTGTGCTCTGTGCATTCAAAATAAAACTAGGAACTCGCTATTAAAGCACCTACTGCACACATCTGGCACTGTGCTAGGTGATTTACCTACACCACCACATTTAGTATTCTCCAATAATCCAATGAGGTAGGTGGGTATTATCATGCCAATTGCAGACAGAAGAGAAATGAGGCTCACAAAGATCAAGTAACAGGCTTGCCCATGGATACCAGCTGGGAAGTGGCAAGGGCGGGATTCGAACTCAAGTGTCATGAATGCTGGCACCTCGTGCTCTTCCCATGATGCCATACAACCTTCAGGATCCTCACGGGATTGATGGAAGTGAGAACAGAAAAGAAAACATGATTTTGAGAGACCTGCCTGAGTGATAAGACACTGGGAGAAGTCAATCAACTCTGTTTGGGGCAAATTTTGAGTTTGGGATGACAATGGGATATAATTATGACAATATCCTCTACCCAAGCTGGAGATAGGGTTCTACATCTTGGGGTAGAGGCTGGGAACATCAATTAGATGATAATGTCTGAGAGCAGACAGATGGGTCGAGGCTGGGGAAGGAAGGACTTAACAAATTAAGAGTAAAAGGAAGAACAGATGAACAAAAGGAAAGTTAACACTCAAGCATTAGGAGGGGAAAAACCCCCTCACTACCAATTTTTCTATATTGTTCTCATCTGCGGACCGGTGAGAGGTTAAGAAAAGAGGTACTCATCATGGCAGGATTTGGTCACCCTCCATATCAGGCTGACCATGCAGATGCCTTCAGGTTCCTTTGTTGGAGCCGAAACCTTAGATAGTGTGGCTTTCAGGCCCAAACCTGAGTTTCTCACAGGGCCATCTTCTCAGATGGAGCTCTGCACGGATTCCCATTCCAGCTGTGAACTGTATTAATTACATCATCAACACTCTCCTGCTTTTCCCCAAGCACTCTCTGCTCCAAATCTTTCTCTTGCCCAGGAGAAACCACTTTAAAATTTTTCTCTACTAAAGCTTTAATTGGCTTTTAGTTTCATGGCTCCCCAAAGACCCAAAATGTAGGCACACAATGTAGCTGGCTTTAACTTACTAATTCTGCATCTTTCCCAGCAGACGGATGATTCCTTCAAGTTTAAGCTGACTTTCATCCGAGGTTTTCTTAAAGGGGACAACCTTTCCATCTGATTATAATGTGACCATTTCAACACGAGAAACACAGTGTTTACTAAAATCAAACTGGTGTTTATTTACTCGACCTCTAAGGTCCATCAAAACTTCAAGAAATGAAAAAGGTGCTAAGTTATCTTGGAGGGTTAAGTGGAGACTGGCCTCAAACATGGGAAGCTAGACTAGATGAGTTTTGCTGTTTTCTGAGTCTTCAGTCCCACATATATCAAACATATATCTCTCTTATGCTCCAAGCCTCTTAAAGTACATGAGATATTTTATCCTACTGAACATCTCTCAGATATTCCCTACTGAATGGGAATAATAAGATCCAGCCCACTGCTCGGGCAAAAGAAAAAGAATTAAAATGCTGCTTCTCCAAGAGCCAGTCATCTTTATCAATTCACTTGCTGTGACCTAAAAAAGGCATGATCACAAAGTGATCATTAATAGGCAAAAGAAAACAGTTTGAAGAAGAAGTTGATTTTTACAGACTGCCTCATTATCTGAGATCCATCAGGCCCCCTAGGAAACAGAACAATGCACCACTCAAAAACAGCTAACGTTTGAAGCATCTCTGATGGAAAATTGTTTCTCCTTAATAAGGTAACAAGCTCTAACTCTAAATGCAAATCACACTAATGTGGATCACCCCAGCCAGGTTATATAGACATGAATGAGTCATTGCTTTTGATGCCAAATTGGTGAATCTGAAGGTTTTATAATGGATCCTGTGTGGCTGCTGTGGGCCCAAAGGACTCAGGTGTTAAGCAGGAGAGGGACCTTGGTCCTTCATCGGTTTCAAAGAAGGGAAAAAAAGGGGGTCTTTTGCAGAACTTTTGCTTAATGTAAGACTCAGTTCTCAGAGTTGCAAGGGGATGAAAGATAAGCAAAAACAGTTACATAAGGGGAGAAAAGAAAATATCCAACCATAATAAGATCAGTGATGCAACACAGACTGAAAAAAAAGCAGCTATGAAGAAGAATCACAGAAGGGAAACATCCTACATTTAGTTGGAAGAAATAGGTAACGGAGGAAACATCCCGCAGTGAGCAGACTCTAATATGGCCCCCACGGATCCTCGCACCTCCTGGGCTACACATCTGTGTATAATCCCCTCCCTCCGAGTGTGGGAAGGGCCTGTATCTTCCTTCCAGCCAACAGAATATGGCAAAGATGATGGACTGTCACTTCAATGACTGGGTTACATAAGACTGTCTCTTCCATCTTGTTAGCAGATCCCCTCACTGGATCCAGTGAAGCCAGCTGCCACATAAAGAGGCCCATGCAGCAAGGAGCTGAGGCAGCCTCTGGCCAGCAGCCGGCAAGGACTGAGATCTCAGCCCAAGAGCCCACAAGGAACTGAATACGGCCAACAACCACATAAGCTTAGCCTTCAGTTGAGTGACACCTTGATTATGGCCTTGTGGGAAACTCTGAAGCAGAGGACAGAACCAAGCCATTCCCAGATTCCTGACTAACCTGGAGAACCTCGTATCCTATACTCACGACACCTTGGACACCAAATGTATGGGTTTTCCACACCAAGCAATTCCCTAATTCTCTGGGTGTCCTAAAATTTAATTCAATTCAGACACTAACTACCTAGAGTTAGTACAGACCTCACAGGTTAAGGGTTCAGTCCCACAAGACCACCCCCAACTTCAGACACCAAACGTACGTAGTGGGTCTCTAGGTTACCCACACTTCTGAGTTGGCTACATATTGGGGGGCGGGGGAGAATTCCCACGGCCCACTCCTCAGGTTCAATAATTTGCTATAAAGGCTTAAAGAACTAAGGGCAACACTTAATGTACGTTTACTGCTTAGAACAAAAAATATAATAACGGATACAGACGAATAGCCAGATGAAGAGGCACACAGGGTGAGGTCTGAAAGTATCTGGAGTGGGGTGCACTACCCTCTCAGCATGGAGATGCATTCACTAACCCAAACCTGTGAGCTCAGAAATTTTGACGAGGGCTTCATCACATAAGCATGATCAATTATCACTCAACTGCCAGCCCTTCTCCCCTCCCTAGAGGATGGCGGGTAGGGATGAAAATTTCAACTTTCTAATCATGGCTTGGTCTTCTGGGTAACCAGTCCCCATCCTGAAGCTATCCAGGGGTCCATCAAGACTCACTTCATGGAACAATAGATACTCCTATCACTCAGGAAATTCCAAGGGATTTAGGAGCTCTGTGTCAGGAACCGGGGTCAAAGACCAAATATTAGAACAAAAGATGCTCCTAACGCCACTATCACTAAGGAAATTCCCAGGGTTTTAGGAGTTCTGTGTCAAGAACTGGGGGCAGAGGCCAAATATATATTTCTTATGATGCTACACTGACCCACAGAAACTGCAAGAAAATAAATGTTACTTTAAGCCACTAAGTACGTGGCAATTTGTTACACAGCAATAGATAATTAATACACTGTAAAATGGCAGCTGAAATTTGAAGATTGGAGGGATGATTTTCACAGGAGATGGATAATTAGGCAGCATTCACGGCAAAAATAAAAAAATTTAAAAAAATTAAAAAAAAAAAAAAGAGGAGGCACAGATGCACAAAGGCAGAGGAGGGCAGGGAGTATTTCGGACCAATACGAAGTCCAGCTTGGCTGGACCTAAGGTCTGAGTGGTAGCTGCGAGAACAAAAGCTGGAGAGGCAGGCAGGAGATCCCTGGTGGGCAAGAACAGAACAGCCAAAGAGAGCCATGAGAGGCATCACTGATACGGGATCTGAGAACCTCTGCAGGAAGACGGATTGGACAATTATTGCTTCAAGAGACAACAGGTTTCAAAAAAAAAAAAATGGGTTTGGAAATGCCCATAAAGAAATGCTATGCTTTCTCCTTTTTAAGATACTTTGCCTTCCATTGCCTCATTTGGTTTATGCAAGAACCTATGAAGTCAAGGCGGGTATTTATTATGAAGGTCTTTATTTATTTATTTATTTATTTATTTATTTATTTATTTATTTATTTAACATAAAAGGAAAATGAAACACTGAGAGGCAAGAATGACTAGCAAAACCTCTTGCTCAGTACTTTTTCTCCTAGTAAGAGTGTTGCCACATTTTGTTGAACTCCCCCCTTCCCCGGTAGAGATGCCAACAGGCCTAACCAGATAGGTTTGGGTCCCGACCCCAATGGACCACAGAGAGCCCAAGGAGTATTTGTACCTGGAATGGCAGGTGCAATGAGACCTGGCTGGACTGCAGAGTCAAGAGTGCTAACAGTCTAAACTGCAGAAGCTGGCATCAAAGGGGCTTTGAAATAGGAGGGTCAAAAAGAAAGTCAGAGCCAAGGCCAAGCCTCTCAAGTTCATACTTTATTGCTGCTTCTGGCTCAAGCAAATGAGTCAGAGCTGAGGGGACGGGCCCAACGGGGGTCAGCTAACTGGGAGCAGAGGTGAGAGACTTTACTGTGTAGCTGAACTTTTACTCCGGGGGCTAGTGAAAGGGTATACAGGGGTGGGAGGATGGTTCCACTTCTAGGGATGGGGTGACTCATTCACTTATTTTTTTTAAGCAATATCTGAAAACCAGGGATAATCTTCTCCTATAAAATGTTAAATAAGATCTGTCTTTAATGGTGGACATTCTATACCCAGAGTAGGCCAACTGTCAGTTCTCTCTCCCCATCCAGAGCCACATGTCCCAGTTGTGTTTTTTTTTTTCAATAGGCTTAGTTGGAATCTTCCGCGACAGCTTTTTGTGAATCTCAACAGATTAGAGCTACCACTACTCTCTATTAGGCAAAGATTTCCCTCGACACGGTTGCTGCATGACTTAAAAACCTAGTTGATAGTTCTCAGTGGAGAAAGAGCATTATTTAGAACGATCCAAAAGGGAAGTCAATCCCAGTAAGATGGACCTGTAGGCATATAATTCTGTGTGGTGGCAACAAAAGGGTCTCTACCCAAACAAACAAAAAGGATCGGGAACCTTAAGGAAGCAGGTTAAATGCTACGTTACAAAAAGACTTCATCACACAACTGAATAAACTTGGCATATGCTGGCCAAAGGGATGACTTGGGAAGATCTATTTGAGTGGGCCTTCCCTTCTTAGAGTCTAAAGACCACAAAACTCACAGACAATAGTGTCCAGAATCCCAGGAAGCGGGAAGTGGAAATGAAGACATCATCAGTCACCATCTGTAACTGATTCTGTTTCCCAGTTCAATAACTATCAAATTCAACTTTTCTCCTTCAATTCATTCTCATGCAAAAGAAAGAGGTCCTCTGTGAATAAAGGTTGATTTTCAATAATTGTGAGAATTCATCTTTTTAAATACAAATCATCTTAATCATTTGATACCCACTAAGGAAAGAGAGGCATCCCTTCATTTCAAAAATACTCATCACTTCCCTCTTAGTTCCATATGCTTTTCTTTTCCTCTTCTTCTTCTTCTTTTTTTTTTTTTTTAATTTTTTTTTATTTTTGAGAGAGAGAGACAGAGCATGAGCAGAAGAGGGGCAGAGACAGCGAGACAGAACTCAACGCAGGCTCCTGACAGCACAGAGCCTGATGCGGGGCTTGAACTCACGAACTGCGAGATTAAGACCTGAGCTGAAGTTAGACACTTATCTGACATAGCCACCAGGCATCCCAGTTCCATGTGCTCTTCTGTTAGGTCTTGTACAAAGCTCTCAAATATCAGTTACTTCCCAACCTTCAACCATGTCCCTGAGTTTTTTGTATCTCCTAACTTGTGCTTGGTTTTATAGGCCAAGGACTACTTCTAGTCATTCCAACTGTGGGCCATCTACTTGATAATCTTGTCAATTTTCCATAGCCCCAACTGATGATACTGTTCAGACCTATAACTCTCACCATCCCTCCTCTGGGTCTACACCTCTATTTCCAAATGCCTATTGGATGTCATGACCTGAATGACCTTCATATAACTCAAATTCAACATGTGATCAGAAACTGAATTCGTAGTCCCTCTCACCACTGGTCTTATCTGTCTCATTTAAAAGACTGTACGGGGCGCCTGGGTGGCGCAGTCGGTTAAGCGTCCGACTTCAGCCAGGTCACGATCTCGCGGTCCGTGAGTTCGAGCCCCGCGTCAGGCTCTGGGCTGATGGCTCAGAGCCTGGAGCCTGTTTCCGATTCTGTGTCTCCCTCTCTCTCTGCCCCTCCCCCGTTCATGCTCTGTCTCTCTCTGTCCCAAAAATAAATAAACGTTGAAAAAAAAAAAAAGAAATTTAAAAGACTGTACGTACGCATGCAGTTACTAAATCAGGTATCAGGTTGATCTCATTCTTTGAAAGCTCCTCTGCCTCACGTCCCATCCCTGATCTGCCATCTAACTCTGCCAATTTTAGCTCTGAAATATCTCAGTCACCTAGCCCTTCTTCTGCATCACAGCTGCCATTGCTCAGTCGGGTCTTCAAGTATGACCTCAAGTCGTAACTGGTCCCATGCCTTGCTCCAATTTCTCCCCTCTTTCATAGTCTCCTTTCCTTAACAACCTTGGATGACTCCCCAGTACCTCAGTCTCTTAGCAGCCACAGATAACTGGGCAACCACAGTCTATTTTTTCCAGCCTCCTCTCCAGACTGCCCACCAGGCACCCTGCACTATTCTCACTATAGATACTACTCTAGCCTCCCTCCACTTCTGTGACTCTGTTCATACCAACAATATTGTTTACCCTTCTTCACCTGGCAAACCTTACTCACCCTTCAAGGCCCAGAGAATAAATTGCTTTCTCCCCCCCCCCCCACCTCCTCCTTTCACCTTCTACACTTTCTTCTCTGAATGGTTCTTCCCTCTCTCTGCAAATCTGTTCCTCTTCTCTATGTGCATCGTCTGTGGTTACTAGCAGTCTCTGTTCCCTAATGATTGTCTCCAGCCCTCATTCCATGTCACATTTTTGTTCTAAAGTCCTCAAGCTGTGGAGAAAAAAATCTAACTGGTTACTGGCCAGTCAACGTGTTGAAGATCCTTGGGTCAGGAGTTCACTCAGTTCACTGAGGACAGGGGACAGATTGTATTTACCACTTTAGTAAAGGCAATTCCCATCAAAGGGAACTAAGGCAGATAAGACCCAGAACACATATCTGTTATCTATAACTCCTCTTATAGATTAATTCACCTCAAGGACAAGCATCTAGATTTTATTCTTTGATCATCTTTTTTTCCCAGCAGGGAGCATAATTCCTGGCATATAATGTCCTCTGTGTTTGCTTGGATATTCTTGGTTGAGATGATGGAACATTCAACATAAACCAGCTTATCTGTATCAAAGGTGACTCAGTGGCTCACGCACCTGCAAGTCCAGAGGAAAGTCAGGGTCCAGGGTCAGCTGATGTAGGGCCCACAAATGGTGGTGGGGCCCAGATTTTTTTCTAGTTCTCCATTCTTCTATTCACAACACTGATTAGCAAGTCATAGAATCGCTGCCAGGAGCGATTAGGGATAAATGTTTCCTGTTGATGTCCATCAGGAAACTTCTTACATCCCAGAACTCCAAGCAGGAGTCACCCCGATCAGACCGCTGAGGTCATGTGTCTTGGGAAGAGGAAATGGTATGAAGATATAATGTCTAATACAGTAACCACAAACCACATGTAGCGATTTAAAATAAAATTAATGAAAATGAAATACAATTAAAAATTCAGTTTCTCAGTCACACTAACATGTCAAATGGACAACCATCACAGGCAGCTAGTGGCTGCCGTACTGGACAGTACAGATTAGAATACTTCCAATTCTGCAGAAAGTTCAATTGGCATAAGGTAAGCAAGCATACCAAGCAACTGGTGTTAAGGCAACCAAGACTCAGCTTGGCAGCTGGAGTCACCTTCACCCACAGTACAAGGAATCTGGGGAAGGAACAGATGAAAAGCTGAACACATGTGGGAAAGGGAGAAAGGGAAATAGACATTAGGTGGGCAACGAACAATGCCGAACATATTCTTATAGAAAGACATTAAATTGATCTGGTATGCTTTGCTCCTTAAATAATATGATCCATATGCAGAAGTTTGTTATGGTAAGTACAAGGTATTTTTCTTTTATGAACTCACTAACTTCCTGTGGGACACTGGACAAGCCAAGTAACTTCTCTGAGCCTCAGTTTCCTTGTCTGTAAAACAAAAGGAATGAACTAAATCAGTTGTTTCTAACCTTTTAATCACAGCAGATTTTTTTATTGCACATTTTTAAACAGTAATTTTTGCCCAGGATCTCACACTTGGAAGTATTTTTAGTAACTTAACTGAACTGAAAATTAATTTGCTATTCTGTTGTTGTTTTACCAAAAACATGTAACTGTTAACTACAGCTTCTGATCGGTGAGGAAAGTCAATGCTACCATAGTGGGCTGGTATCATTTGTACCACAAGCGAGGCTGACCTTGGAGTCTTACTGAAAGCAAATTTATTGTTTTCACTTAGTGCTATGAAATATTTACAAACAATGTGAAGTGCTCCACTGAAAGCCCTTTGGGGTAGACTGTATCACATGTCAAGAAGAGCACACGATCTTGTAGGTAGGACGCACGCAGGTTGAGAATTCTACGATTTCTATGGTAATGTGACTATAATCAGATATAAATAACCCTTGTCACTAGCATAGACTGGCCTGACCTGGAAAGTACCAGAGAAGGGGATGAGTGGATGGACTGGGAAGAAAGACCCTAAGGGTAACTGAAATCTAGTGAGCAAGGGACAGGAAGTAAGGAGAAAATGATACCACTGCAAAAAGTTGCTGATCTTCCCTTTTCATTACCAGTGAGCCCAAGAAAAGTGGATTACCAAGTAATCCAGGAAGCCAAATATAAAGCTAGAAGTGGACAAGCAAGCAACAGAATCAGGAGCACCACACCGAAAAGGGGGCTAGAGGAGCCACGAGGAAGGTAGCTCCAGAGATCTTCAAGTCTTCACTCAATCTCTAGAAGGGCAGGTACACGCTGTGGCGGACATGCTAGAGTTGTGGAAAATTCCTATTTTCAGATAAAAGCATGAACAAGGTTTATTATAGATTATTTCTTTTTATGTAAATTTCTATTGTAATAATTTTGTATTAAAAGGGCAAGAAAGACAACAGGCATGTCTACTAGAGGTGCTATAAGGGATAGACTGGGGCAGGGTAGAGTCTGTAAAGTAAATTACTTGTAATGTTCTAACACCCAAGCCCCCTATGCCTGCTGAGATGTCTAAAAGAAACTAGGCACCTAGGTGGGAGTGATTGCATGATAAAAAATGGGAAGAGGAAGTAAAATGGACAAGCCAGTGAAAGAATTGGGCAAGCCCCAATTATGTTTCAATAAAGAACAGATGTAGTTATTATTACTTCAAGATTTCTTATAATTCATCATGATTTTCTATTTTTATTAACCCTTTCCAAAAAAAGATCCTTTAAAAAATCCTACAATGGGACGCGTGGGTGGCTCAGTTGTTTAAGCATCTGACTTCAGCTCAGGTCATGGTCACAATTCATGAGTTCGAGCCCCGCATTGGGCTCTATGCTGACGGTGCAGAGGCTGCTCAGGATTCTCTCTCTCTCTCCCTCTCTCCCTCTCTCTCAAAATAAATAAATTTAAAAAAACCCCACATTCCTCAAACTGCTAAATAGAGAATCACCACATGAAAGCAATTCTACTCCCAGGAGTAAGTCCAAATGAATTAAAAACAGGCACACAGATACTTGTGTACCAACGATCGTTTCAGCATTATCCACTATTCAATAGCCAAAAGGTGGAAGCAATTCAAGTATTCATGGATAAACAGAATGTGGGACACACAATATAATGAAATATTATTCAGGCATAAAAAGGACTGACATGCTGATGCATGCTACAACATGAATGAACTATGAAAACATTATGCTAAAGGAAATAGGACAGACACAAAGGAGAAATAGTGTATGATTCCACGTTTGTGAAATATCAAGAATAAACAAATTTATAGAGGGGAATAAGATCAGTGATTATCAGGGGCTGGGGTAGGTGAAACGAAGAATTAGGGCTCAACAGTTCTAGAGTTCTGGCTAGGGTGATGAAAAATTTTGGGAATAAATAGTAGTAATGGTTGCACAAAATCACGAATGTAATTAATGCAACTGAATTGTGTATTTAAAACTGGTTAAAATGACAAGTTGTATTCTATATATATTTTTACCATACACACACACACGTTTTCTTCACCTACAAGAGTTTCTGCTTATGACAGAGACTTGAGGACGGGGGATAGTTTGACAAGCACTATTTATTGCTTTCAAGAAGGAGAGCCCAGGGTTAGACGAGAAGGGGCAGGTCCCTCTGACAGAAGGAGAACAGAGCGGCTCTTCAAGAAACTAACTAGATGCCAGTGACTCTTTAAATTTACATTTCCAGTTCAAACTTCTGTCATGAACTTCAACTTGCACTTCCAATTACACATGATCACCTCAGATTTTAACATGTCTAAAAGAATATCCTTAGTAATAAAAAAATAGAAATTGGTTACTTGCAATAAATAAAAACAGTAAAAATAAATTTCTATTAAAAATTAAACAGGTCAATAGCTAGTGAAATTTCAAAATGAAGGGAAAATTGAAAGAGGCTATGATAATAGGTGCAGACAAAATTGAACAACTGAAAAGACTTTGTACAACTCAATCCCACTATATGAGAATATGTGGTTAAAATATGTAATTTTCCTGGAAAATACAAATTATCAAAATTTATGCAAGAAGAGGAAAAAATCCTTACAGAAACCAATAGTCATCAGAGGTGGAAAAGTTGCCAACTAAAGAAACCCTAGCCCACATTTCAAGTACGAGTTCTTTAAATGCTTCAATCATCGAGAAAATCTGACCATTCTCAATGTTGTTTTAACTGCTCCAAAGCACTAAGAAAAAGGCTCCCCAATTCTTCCTACAAAGTTAACAGAGCCTAATACCAAAACAACAAAAACAGTACAATAAAAAGAAACCACAGACCAATCTCACATTTTGCACAAAAAAATCCCAAAATCACAAATTCTTTCCAAAGAAAATTGAGCCACATGTTAAAACATGTTACATACCATGACCAAATGAGGAGCATGGTCACATGAGGGATGCAAGAATTATTCAATGTTTTATGTTATGTAAATAAGCCAAAGGGAAAAACAGTATCATGAAAGAAACTCAAAACGCACTTGAAAAAGAAAAAGTCAATATCCATTCCCAATAGGAACTTTTAGTAAAAAAGAAAGAGGACACTCGGTTAACTTGGTCTCAAGCCAACAACCAGCCCTGTGCTGGAGGGTGTAATACTGAAAGCATTTCCATTAAAGTCCAGAAGAAGGCAATCACCACTATTATGTAATACGGCTCTTAAAGCAATGGCCAGTGAAATGAGGTAATAAATAAGAAGGCCAAAATTAGAAAGGAAGGTGCAAATCATTATTTGCAGATAGAAACTATTTCATACCTACAAAATCAAAACAACCAACTAAAAAATTATCAGAAATAATAAGAGCACTCATTAAGGTTTCGAGTTAAAAAAAAAAAACCCACATTATAACATCCCGAATATGTCTTTAATATACCAATAATTACCTGGAGGAAAATGTTAGAAAAAATGTCCTTTCAAATTAATACCCCCAAACACAAAATATTCAAGTTTTTTCTAGTAAGAAATGTGTGAGATAATGCCATATATAAACTATTAAGCATATGAAGAGCATCTAAGATTTTTTTAATTCACAATATGAATAGGTGTGATAAATTAAGATGCACATAGACTAGGCTACAGTCAAAACAGCAGAATAGGGCACAAATTGTCCCCCCAAAATACCCCACAACTGAGAAAAGGGTTGAGGCAATAGATTTTAGCCTGAATTATTATAATTAGTACCCCACGGGAAAAAACAAGAAAATAAACCAATTCAATAACCACTTAAAACAAGGAACTGTTGAATTTCCTAACAATAAAAAATAATTAAAACACATTAAAGTCCTGTTCGGCAACTATCAATTCCAATAGTTTAAACCAGTGGTTCTTCAACTATGGTTTGAGACTGTCTCAGAAGGTCCATAAGATCAAAACTCTTCTCGAAATGATACTAAGACATTATTTGTTCTTTTCATTCTCGTTCTCTCCTGACGTAAAGCAGGGATCAGCGACGAAGCTGGCCGGCAAGCCAGATCCAGCCATGTCTGTTCATGTTGTGCCTGTGTGTGTGGCCACAACACTGAAAATATTTACTGTATGGCCCTCTACAGAATACATTGGCTAACCCTTGCTCTAATGACTAACAGAATGTGTGCTTATGTGTTTTTTTAATGTGATTTCTAGAATTTTCTAAGATCTTAGATTTAAAGTATAAACAAGTACATTTTAGAGGTTAATTCCACTTTTTTCTCAGTATTTCCACTGTGATTATATCTACTAGAATCTCATTAGCTTCATTAACACCCAACAAATCACTATGAAACCTGAAATTTTCCTTAAATGTGCAGAGAAACACAACTAGAAATAAGTACACTGGGGCACCTAGGTGGCTCAGTCGATTAAGTGTCCAACTCTTGATTTCAGCTCAGGTCATGATCTCATGGTTTATGAGATCGAGCCCTGAATCAGGCTCCGTGCTGTTAGTGGGATTCCCTCTCCCACTCTCTCTCTCTGACCCTCCCCTACTTGGGCTCTCTCTCTCAAAATAAATAAATAAACTTTAAATAATTAAAAATATTACACATCACAAAATAGAAGCTTTCTGAAAAGCACCTAATTTCATGTCCACAGTAAGATGAACCACAAAATCTTCTAAATAGGCTGCAGTCAGATCTTTTACACTCTGTAGTGTTTCTGACTCTCACATCACTTGCAGAATGTGGGGAGACTTGCAGAATGTGGGGAGCTGATTCAGCACTTTCTTTCTGCAGCTCATATGCTCTGGAGGACGGTACAAGACGAGAACAGGACAGCAGTCAGCCCAGAGACCCTAGAGGTGCTGTGCTCGGTGAACAATACAGCAGAGATGAGATAGGTATAAATACTTTAATGAAAACTCAAAATAGAAATTATCTGATACACAGACAATAGTACGGCTTGCTGTGCAGTGAGACAAAAAGACATAAACAGCAAGCAATTTATTTAAATTACCGTAATCAGCATTAACCTTCCCACAGGCAGACAAAGCAGATCTGGGGTCAGCTGTCGGGAAAACAAGGGTGAGGTGGTGAAGAGGAGCAGTAGGCGTCAGCAGGGAGGTACTTCCTGAAGAGCTCCTCAAGTACCGAGGACAGGGCTACAGAAGGTGCCTGGCACTTGGCAGGCTCTTGGTGAAAACACTTGAGATGGATGGAAGCATGCACTCACCATCCTTTCACCTTTGTCAGGCTTGGGCTCAGCAGAGCACCAGCAACATCCTAGTCATTGGATGACTAAACCAATGGCAAAGGTAAGTGGCACAGCCTGGGACGGTTTTGAGACCGGGCAGGCACCAATGGAAGAAACTCCAAAACCATTTCTTTCCATGACTTGTCACAACGTCTCTGACTAAACCCTTAATATTATAGAATATATATTTCATCACAGAACTTTTTAGCTAGATGGAACTTCCGGCATAATTTTGCCCAACTCCCCTATTTCAGAAGCAGAGTGGAGACTGCAAACTTGCTCATCTTACTCCCAAGTCTACTGCCATTTCCACTGTCCCAGGTTACCACTAATAGCACTCCCGCTCCATGCCATGTCAAAGAGACATAGAATATAAAATACCTGAAGGTAAGTTACACAAGAAAAAGGCTTATAGAGTAATAGTTTTAGTACCTATTGATGATCCTTGACTGAATCAAATTATTCTACCGAGGGTTGAGCCACCATGAAATATTTAACCTGTGCTATGAGTATTGGTAGCTATGAGGAGGGATATATAGCATAATGGTTAAGAGGACAAGTCTAGAACCGTTCAATTGTGGCTAAATGGTAGAGTCCTTGACTCTCTGGAGAGCTTTTTAAACATACCAGATCAACTAGAATCAGAATGCCTGGGGTGGTATCCAGGCATTGATATTTTTTAGAAAGCTACTGGGGGACTCTTCTAAAGTATACTTACCAACTGTGTATCATTCCTGTGCTTTGGGAATAAAAAGGTACAAGTATCTCTGAGATAAATACTGTTAATATTCCTGAAACAGATACTAGGAATGTTGTAAGAAAAAATAACTGAACATAATGAGGATTAATTATAAATATAGTTGACCCTTGAACATTTGAACTGCTCGGGTCCACTTACATGTGGATTTTTTTGAATAAATACATATAGTAATGTAAATAATAATGTAATTATATACATATAGTATATAATATAGTATATATACATATAGTAATGTATGTCTTCTTCCTTTTGATTTTCTCAGTAACATTTTCTTTTCTCTAGCCTACTTTATTTAAGAAAAGAGTATGTAATAAATATACAAAATATGCATTAATCAACTGCTTATGTTATTGGTAAGGCTTCCAGGCAATAGTAGGCTATTTGTAGTTGAGTTTTGGGGGGGTCAAAAGTTGAACGAGGATTTTTGACTACAGGGGAGTTCAGTGCCCCAGCCCCCATTTGTTGTTCAAGGGTCAACTGTACTTAGACAGGGCCTAGCACCCAGTAAATACTCAATAAGTATCAGTGATTGTGATTATTATGTGTAAATACAACATGGGTATGCATATATACAAAAATATATCAAGCTATAGCCTAGTATACATGCACCCCTAACAATACAACTTCAAAATATACCAAGCCACAATTTAGTTAAGGAAGAAATTATAAGGAAATTAAATACTTAGAACTAACTAATAATAAAGATACTATATATCAAAATCCTTGGAATACAGCTAAAGAAGTATTTGGGGGGAAATTTATAGCTCTGAAAACAGTTCAAAGGAAACAGGAGAGGTTAAAAGTAATAAGCTAAGTATTCAACTCAAGAAGTTAGGAGAAGGGCAAAAAAGCAAACCCCTAAAATAGAGAATTAAATAACAAAGATAAGGGGCCCCTGGCTGGCTAAGTTGGTTTAGCGTCTAACTCTTCGTTTTGGCTCAGGTCATGATTTCACAGTTCATGAGATCGAACCTCGCATTGGGCTCCGTGCTCACAGCATGGAGCCTGCTTGGGATTCTCCTTCTCCCTCTCTCTTTCTCTGCCCCTCCCCCACTCACTCACATTCTCTCTCTCTCTCTCTCTTTCTCTCTCTCTCTTTCTCTCTCTCTCTTTCTCTCTCTCTCTCTCAATAAACTTTAATAACTAACAAAGATAAGGGCAAGTATCAATGATATACAGAACAGCATCATCAACAATAAACAGAGAAAAATAACACAACCAAAAAGCATGTTCCTTGAAAAGATTAATAAGAGAGATCTTTGGCAAGCAAGGGTTACCAAGAAAGGGGCACCTGAGTGACTCAGTTGGTTAAGCGGCAAGACTCTTGATTTCAGCTCAGGCCATGATCTCAGTTTGTGAGACTGAGCCCCACATCAGGCTCCACACTGACAGTGCGTGAAGCCTGCTTCTGATTTCTCTCCCTCCCCCACTTGCACTCGCTCTCTCTCAAAATAAATAAACTTAAAAAAAAAAAGGTGACCAAGAAAAAAAGAAAGATTCAAATAATCAAAATACAGAATGAAATGGGAGGCAAAAGCACAGGCACAAGAAGTTTTCTTAAATAATGAAGAACTATTAAAAAGCATCAGGATTATCTCTAGGCTAATAAATTCAAAAAGATAAGTTCCCATTAAATTATGCCAAACTTGGCACAAAAAGAAAGAAGTTGAACAGATCAGTCAGTATAAAAGCAATGAAAAGAGCAAAGATCTTGCCTTCTAAAAAAACAGCAGGTGCAAACAATTTTACAATAAGTTCTACCAAATTTTAAGGAATTCCTATCCTACACAACCTGTTTTGGAAAAATAAGAAAACCAAAAACTGACCAGAACATTTCATGAAGCTACTATACTCTTGATTCTAAAAATCAGATAATGACAACAAAATGATAGGTCTATTTAACATGACAGAAAAATTCTGCCCTAAATATTACCTAAGTAAATCCAACAGTGTATTTAAAAAGTAATAATACATTGGGACTAAATAGAATTTATCCAAGAATTCAAGGACATCTTTGAATTCCTAAGATGGTTCAATATCTGAAATAGATTTAGAAAGAAACCAGGTAATAATCTCCATAAATAAAGAATCCACATTATAAAGTTAAACAAATGGCAAAACTATGGAGTTAAAAAAGGATTATACTGGAGAACATCTGTTTGAACTAAGAATAGGGAAAAACTTAAAAACCCATAAAGTACACAATTAATTCTATCACATTAAAATTAAGGGTTTTGTTCAATAAAAGACATCACAAGGTTAGTGGAGAAATGACTAAATGACAGAATGGCAGAAGGTATTTGTAATGCCAAAAATGGAAATGTGATTATTATGGAGAATATATTCCTAGGAACGTAATATATTACGTTCCTGCAGAACGTAATCTAGATTACAAAAACTAGAAAGCTGGATAATTCTGGCTGTTGGCAGGAATGAGATGATGTAAGAAGTCTCAGGCACTGCTGGTGGAGGTGTAGACTGCCGGAATCATTCTGGCTTGGGTCAAAGCCTCAATTAATAAAGAACTGCTTCTCTGCCTTGCAGAATATATATCCTTTGTGCATATATTTCTTTTGGGGACTTCACAGGGAGGAATGGCTAGTCTAGCACAGGATTTGGGCCTTAGACATTCTAGGTCCTGACCAAATGCCTCTACCTGAATCACACCTGACAGGACTGCATTGCCCACTGAGTCTAAAAGACAGAGAAGCCAAAATTCCACTGCACCCTTCTAACACAGGTCTGGATATGGCTTTACCTTTTTAAAAATGAGATTTCAAAACACTGTCCCAAATTGTGGTTGACGGGAAAGTATATTTAATTTTTGATATAATTTCTGAACTAAACCTGACTGCCTTCTAGTTGCACTAATTATCATTTAGGGAAGATGTGATCTCAGAACTTGGAAACAGAAGAAATTTAGCTCCAACAAAGAATGGATTCGAAGAATGGGTTCTTGGTATTTAAGTAACCAAGAAGTACCACAAGAAAATAATCATATGGGTCCTCTTTTCTTACCCAAAGGGAAATACAGTCACTTTCCATCCAAGGGAATGGGACTTAAACAGAGGCACTGAACGGAGGCACTGTCATTGGAAGGAGACGAACCTTAAGTGAGAAAAAAGGTCTCATCCTGATCCCGAAGCCAACTGGGGCAGGCCCTGGAAGGAGCAGTAAGATTCAACTCTCAAAAGGGATCAAGGATTCCATGCAGATTCTTCCTCCAGAAAAGAGCTGGAGGTGGCCAGGAGATAGAAGACAAGTGAAAGGGTCACTGGCTCTACATTCAAGCCCATGTTCAGTCATCAGGGTACTGGTAGAGGCTTGTCTCCAGACCAGAAAACTGAACAAGATCTCGGGCAGACCCAGCAAGGACAGAGGACAGGAAATGTACATCAAACCTGATGAGGTCATGAGCACGAAGATTCAGAGGCCAAAATTGCTCTTCAAATTCCTGAGGATGAAAGATGCAGAGCTATGGTATCACTTGGCCATCATGATTTTTATCCTTTGGAGTTTGCTAACCAGGCAACCATTACCCAAATATCTGATAACAAGGAAAATTTATTTGGGTTGTCCCCAGTCTCCACCCAGATGGCAGGTTTCTGTGCCGACAACAAAGCTGCTGTCTGGCAAGCGGCAAAAGCTGAGCCTTGGGAGCCTGTGGGGCTGGACCTACAAAAGGGGCCCAGCTCATTGGCCCACTCTGTCTCAGGGGCTGAGGGTGATGCCTATCCATGCTGTCTTCCTAGAAGAAACTACTGGTCAGGTCTGAGGTGCCCAGAGAAACTTTTTTCTTCATGCAACAATAGACTTTTGTGGCAGACCCTCGGGCTCTCTGCGCACTTACCAGAGAAACTGGTAGTTACAGCAAAGACAGGAATGTTTCCTGGGCACACAGGGATATACATTGTGGACACATGCAACAGGTAACGTCTGTTTTAGATAAAAGAAACGTGAGATTAAAACAAAAATAAACAAATAAAAAACGCTCTTTGGAACACAAGTGTGAACTAAGATTAATAACCGTTTGCAATTACGCACAAAGCAAAGAACCTTTCTAGAAGTCTTAGGAAAAGTTTATGATGTTCTTAAGGTTATGGTTTGTTTCAATAACAAATTTCAAAACCTTAAATGGTGCAAAAAGTACTAACATCCTAACTGTAACCAGATTTTATGTTATCCAGAGAAGAGAAGCTGGTTGAAATATCCTAAAAAACACCGTGATTTTTAAAAGAGCAAATTGCCATTTTCCTAAATATCAAGAGGGCAAGAAATGAGAAACAGCCATGTGGTTTCACAAACTCTCTATTTAGAGGCTAGCAGGAAAGAAAAATTTGTACCACATACTGCGGGAAGGATTAAGGCCATTCCCTCAGTCAGGCCTAGTAAGGAAGCAATATAAACAACAGTAAGGTAGGAAAACCATAAAAAGAGTAAGGAAAAAACATGCATACAGTAGACATGTAAAGGGTTCAGTGATATTTACCTATAAGAGAGAAGGAGGGGAATTACAACAGAGGACAAATCAAGAACAAGTCTGGCATTAGAATTTCCCAAACAAAGGGCAAAGTAGGTTATTAGCATCCACCCTGACATCAACTCTGTCATCACTCCCATCCACCAACACTTCCTGGCCTTTGTATTGGTACGAACCACTAATAAGAAATCAAGGCATCTTCTCCCTTCAACTTGGAGCCCAGGGGAAAAGAGGCTCCTGAGGTCTGCCAAGTCCAATCACCAGAGCTAGGTTTCCATGAAGTAGTTTTGGACTAAATACTAAATAAGTTTTCAAGTGCTCCTTTGCCTGGCCTTGTCCTGCAAGTATCTCTCTCCCTTGGTGATCTTGTTGATGGAGAATTTAGCTATCTGGAGTCCTGGTTATTTCCCTCTCTTCTCATAGAGAGGACATGACTCACAGTACTGACGTCGTTACTATATAAATGCACTCTCAGAAGAGGGTCACGGTATCCAACCAGTTTTAAAGGAAGAAAGAAAAAACACCAGAAGAATGAAATCGCGAGGAACAACATCCAACCGAAATTGGCTGGGTCTTGAACAGTAAATCACTAGTTAACTAAGCAAGCCACCAAACAAAAGGAACCTGGGGGCCTCAGGTCAGTGTACCTGGTGGGCCACTGCAGTAGTCTCTTCATCCAAAAGGAATTTCACAGTTGGAAAGTCCTTCTGAATGAACAGCACTTGGCACCAAAAAGCTAGGCATGTTTTCAGAAAATGCTCACCACCCCACGTCACTACCTCACCAGCAGTGAAGAGACAGGGTGATCCTTATGCGGTCACTTCCTGAAATCACCTCCAGCTTACTTCAGGATGTCAGTGAGATACGCTCACCAGTCCCTATCACAAGGTGTCCATAAAACATCCTCTTTTAGTAATCTTCTGGCATTTCTTCTAGCCTTTCAAGGGGACTGTGCCAGAAACCTCTTCCTGATGAAAAAAACAAAACAAAACAAAACCAACCTCATAATCTAGTTGGCCTAGCCAGGTCAATCGTTTCCATTTCATAGTACAGATAGAACTCAATTTGGCTGGAAAATATACTCCCTGTATTTAATGTCTTAGACATCTATCCAGTAAAATATTCCAATTTGGGGGGGCTACTTTCCCTTTAGTCTCCTAGAGTCAGCTAGGCCCTTGGTCATGGCTCTCCCCCAATGTGTTTGCAACTGCTTTCTTCTGCATCCGGAGGACACATGGCTTAGATTTTGATTAGAGACAATAAGACTGGGTTTTTTCAAGGTTTAGAATCAAAACACTTTGAAAAGATAATCTACTTATCAAATTTAAGGTGATCCGGTCCCACTACCAATGACAAAAAGATACTGAGTTAAAGCAAAATGAAGGGCAAAATGAAGTGCTTTTTTGGATTTGAAAGATCAGTTTAATTCTGTTCATATGAGCCACAGGGGTGGACTGGGCACATCACAGGAAATGTCAAGGCTGGCTATCAATACAACCCAAGACCCATTAGGAAAGGACAACAGCAACCACTAACCACAGGAACCAGCAGCCAGAAGCTGTCCTAAAAGCTGCCATTGGTTAGAAATTGGGAAGGTCCCAAATGTACCATGTGATTAGGTCTGTAGCACAGAGAGACTCCCAAAACTGAAAACAATCAGGTTAGTGTAAAATAAAATGTCAGGCAGCAATCCAGTACTCACCTTTGTCATGAACACAAACTGAGAGTTTCTGAACACCATCAACCAGAACATTCTGTGTGTTGCCATGTCCATCTTCTGAGTCGCTGTCATCAAACTGAGCCTCTATAATGACATCAGGACTGTCATTATAGCCTTTCACGGACTGCTGCGGGAGATGGCTTCCACAGAGCTCTTCAGGGAGATCTAATTCATCGGTACCTTCTGTTTCTTTGTCATTGCTCTCTGGTTTAATTACCTGAAGAAAATAGAAAAGTTCTGCTAAATCACTGGAGGGAAGAACAGGAAATAACAGATTTAGCTTTTTTAATTTTCCTTTCTGAAGGAAAAAAACTGCACATTCAGAAGCTCAAAGCAATGGACACTCGCCATGTAGCCTGAAAAAAAATATTTATTTTCCAGGTACACGGACCACCTTATGGAAATGATCAATTCAGCAATGCCAGGGTGGCACTCAGCTCCTCAAGGTGCCCACGATTAATGTCATATCTGCTCCTCATTTTTCTGATGTACATTTTCATCCCCTCATCAGAGGCCCTGAATACCACAAGGACTATGCTGCTTCACAAGGGTTCATCACAAGGGATCAATGAATATCTTCAGAGGTGATAAAAGAACTCAACATAGTATGTTACTGTGCTCCCAAATGAAGCCACAAGAATATAAGGTGAAATGGAAAAAAACAAAATTAACTGTAAATAAGAGTTTATAAATGTTCTCATACAAAATGTAAACTCTTAATTCTCCATTTTGAGGCTTCAAATCAGTATACAAAGCACACAACTGATGGATATTTATAGAACTAAGGAAGCATTATATGACAATATTTTCAAAAAAAAGAAAAGGAGTAAAGCAAACAGAAGAAGAGTCCAGATACTAATCCACTTAATGAATTTGTCACGTAACAGTCACATGTCAGTACTTTGATTTCTATGGCATTTGATTTCTATGGATTTCTGTAGCAGTTTCTCAACGTGTTTATATTTGAGAGGTCTAATATTTTTCTGAGTTTAAACTTAAAGTTGCAAGTTAGATGCCTGCCTTCAACAAGCCAGATTAGCATCTGAATTAGACCACACAAAGATCATATTAATAAGGGGTCTTTGTTTTACACAAGGCAGAGAAAGCTATTAAAAGAAATCTTTCCCAAAACATTTTCATGTCACAGATTCCAATTAACAACATAACCATCCCCAGACAATGATTATATTCAGCCAGAAAATCAAAGTAAAATACTACAAAGGTATTCACAATCAGAATAAAGATTCTAAGAATATATTCCCAAGTTTTTAAAAAAGTGACTTCAAGAAAATGCGGTAACAGAAAAACGTGTAAGCAATAATTTTCCAGAGTAAAATTGTGTCCTTTAATAGCATTTTCTTGATTCCCAATTTCTGAAAATATTTAATGAAATTTTCTTTCAACTCTTGCCATGTTTTGACTGTTGTCAGATTCATTCAATCATTTGTTCATTCTTTCATTCATCCATTTGTTCATTATTTCATTATGAGAAGTTTGAAGGTTCCTTTTCTTTGATAGTAGAAGAAAAAAAATCAGCTGGTTAGGCCAGAAATCTCTAAAAAGATCCCCTTAGGCCCCTTACTGCATGAGAACATAAGAGTAAAGCCATAGTTAGGTCTTTAAATTAATATACAATCATAAACCCAACTCCGCTTATCACATAAGTCCAGTTTTCACACCTGACCCAACGTAGATCATTCAAAAAACAGAATTTGCTGACAAGTTAGAGAAGAAAAAGAACTTGACATCTGTGTCTGGCAAATTCAGTAACGGGAAGATCTGCCCCTGACCATCCTCAAAGAATTTACACCCTTGAGCATTATCAGAACAGCCCAAAGCACAGGCAGGAGGTATGTGGGCACACTCTGTGTCTAAAGCATGGTGGCTACAACAGGATCACTGATCTATTGTTTTTTCTGCACCATTCCCACACATAATTTCTCTCAGAGAGAGAGAATGACTGGCGTGCTAGAGTTAGACTCGCTGGTAGCATATAGTCTTCTGGAAAGATGTTAAGCTAAGAGTCCGTGCTTTTGGTTTCCATTATGTATTTATTTCTGCCACTAATGGTTTCACAAAGGATTTGGTTCTCACAGGCCATGAAGAAAATCTTACAAGGGGAATCAGAATTCTGACATTATCAAATTTGAATGTTTAACTATCCTACAACGAAAAGTAGTCTTTTTCCATATGCGTGTGTGTGTGTGTGTGTGTGTGTGTGCACGCGCAAAACATAACAATTCTGTAATTGCCATGATTTTGCTATTAAGAATTATGCTTTTATGGTTTGGCTCCCTCCCCCTTTTTTTTTCTCCTTCCCCTCCCCCATGGTCTTCTGTTAAGTTTCTCAGGATCCACATAAGAGTGAAAACATATGATATCTGTCTTTCTCTGTATGGCTTATTTCACTTAGCATTACACTCTCCAGTTCCATCCACATTGCTACAAAAGGCCATATTTCATTCTTTCTCATTGCCACGTAGTATTCCATTGTATATATGAACCACAATTTCTTTATCCATTCATCAGTTGATGGACATTTAGGCTCTTTCCATAATTTAGCTACTGCTGAAAGTGCTGCTATAAACACTGGGGTACAGGTGCCCCTATGCATCAGCACTCCTGTATCCCTTGGGTAAATTCCTAGCAGTGCTATTGCTGGGTCATAGGGTCGACTCTTAAAAACTGAGAACAAACTGAGGGTTGATGGGGGGGTGGGGATGGGTATTGAGGAGGGCACCTGTTGGGATTAGCACTGGGTGTTGTATGGAAACCAATCTGACAATAAATTTCATATTAAAAAATAAATAAAACTAATGATCCATAAGAAAAAGAAAGGATTGGGGCGCCTGGGTGGCGCAGTCGGTTAAGCGTCCGACTTCAGCCAGGTCACGATCTCGCGGTCCGTGAGTTCGAGCCCCGCGTCAGGCTCTGGGCTGATGGCTCGGAGCCTGGAGCCTGTTTCCGATTCTGTGTCTCCCTCTCTCTCTGCCCCTCCCCCGTTCATGCTCTGTCTCTCTCTGTCCCAAAAATAAATAAACGTTGAAAAAAATAAAAGAAAAGAAAAGAAAAGAAAAAAAAGAAAAAGAAAGGATTATGCTTTGGCTCAAAAGTAAAAGGTTCAAACAAAAGTCAATGCGAAGAGGAGATCAGGGGAAAGCAATAACCACAGTATGCCAAGCCTGATTGTATAGCACATTTTAAAACCAGAGCCTGGTGGGCTGATGGCTCGGAGCCTGGAGCCTGTTTCCGATTCTGTGTCTCCCTCTCTCTCTGCACCTCCCCCATTCATGCTCTGTCTCTCTCTGTCCCAAAAATAAATAAACGTTGAAAAAAAAAAATTAAAAATAAATAAATAAATAAAACCAGAGCCTGGTTCTGACTTTATGACAATCTCCATGGTTTAGATTAGCTACATTTAAGAATTAGTATTTTAGGCACTAAATTTACTTTTGAGTTACTGTATCAAAAATGTTGTACAGAGGCAGGACTTCATGAATCAAGTCATTCGAAAATATGTAGTAAAAATATAAATTAATATCCTGTATTTAGAAGTATTTTTATTCTATTTTGTTATACCAGCACATGAAAGAACAGAAATACATTCTTTAAAAATGTAAAAGATTGGGGCGCCTGGGTGGCTCAGGCAGTTAAGCGTCAACTTCAACTCAGGTCATGACCCCCCAGTCCATGGGTTTGAGCCCCGGCTTGGGCTCTGTGCTGACAGCTCAGAGCCTGGAGCCTGCATCGGATTCTGTGTCTCCCTCTCTCTCTGCCCCTCCCCCACTCATGCTCTTTCTCCATCTCTCAAAAATGAATAAACATTAAAAAAAAATTTTTTTTTTAAAGATCATCATAAGACCACAGGATAAAAAAGACACTCTAGGGGTGCCTGGGTGGCGCAGTCGGTTAAGCGTCCGACTTCAGCCAGGTCACGATCTCGCGGTCCGTGAGTTCGAGCCCCGCATCAGGCTCTGGGCTGATGGCTCAGAGCCTGGAGCCTGTTTCCGATTCTGTGTCTCCCTCTCTCTGCCCCTCCCCCGTTCATGCTCTGTCTCTCTCTGTCCCAAAAATAAATAAACATTGAAAAAAAAAAATTAAAAAAAAAAAAAAAGACACTCTAAAACTACTCCATATCACACTCTGGTTAAGAGTGAGGGTTGCAGGACCCTTAGAGAAATGGCTAATTCAAGTCTGGAGCAGAAAATAGATAAGATGAACCTGGAACATCTTGTCATACCAGGAAAATAAGGAAGCTATCAAAGGCTACTAGGATCTTATCTAAAAAACTCAGGAATCACCATGAAAAAGCTCTCACTGGGCAACCTTAAGCATTTATCCCCTTTCCTGTACAACCTACCTCAGGTTAACCAAATAATTGATGAAGTAAAGTTCTTCTTGACTGAAGAGTTTCAGCTAGTTAAGAAGGAAGGAAAGACGTTCAATATCACATTTTGCCATCCCTATTGAAATAATGGATTTAGGAAATGATTATCAATGGTTGCTGAAACCAATTAAGTCATAACCTGATGGGGATGGAGTTTTATAATAAATGAACCAGAGTAGCAATACCTGTACTGACTAATCAATATAAATATCTTAAAAAGAGAAAGAACCATAGTGCTTCCTGATGGATTATAATTGTAAATACATACCATTATCCATAAAGTATTTTTCCCCCAAACTGACCTTGAATCTGACCTGAAACAGGGATCAGAGGAGCACGTTAAACAACACTAGGGACAGGATCCATTTACACTCACTCCCCAGGTGATTTCATCCAGTCTCATGGCTTTAAACCTCTCTGTATGCTAATAACTCCCAAAATTAAATGCCTAGCCTCAACCTTTCCCCTGAATGCCAGACTCCTATCCAATTGCCTACCTGACACCTTCCTTTGGATATTTGTTGGCACCTGAAACGAGAAAGCCAACCCTTGGTCCCCACTAGAACCCACTCCTCTCCCAGCATTTGCTCTCTCAGCAGATGGCACCAGACCATGTCACCTTCCTCTCATGCCCCACATCCAATCCATCAGAAGAGCCCGCTGGTCCTTCCTTTCAAATATCTCTTCTTGACATTTACACTGCCACTGCACAAGCAACCGTTATCTCCTTGCTGAACTACTGTGATAACCAGTCTCCTGATTTCCGTTTTGGACCAAAGCAGTTACAGTGATGCTTTTAAAACATAAATCAGGGGGCTCCTGGGTGGCTTCGTCGGCTGAGCGTCTGACTTCAGCTCAGGTCATGATCTCATGGCTCATGGGTTCAAGCCCCACATCGGGCTCTGTGCTGACAGCTTGGAGCCTGGAACCTGCTGTGGATTCTGTGTCTCCCTCTCTCTCTCTGCCTCTCCCTCACTTGCTCTCTCTCTCTCTCCCAAAAAATAAACAAACATTTAAAAAAATTTAAAACATAAATCAGATCATGTCATTCTCCCAATGGCTTCCAACACCATTCCATTATCATGCCACAAGGCCTTGTCAAACCAGGCCCCTGTTACTGTTCCAGTCTCATTTTCTATAACTTCTTCCTTGCAAATTACACTCCAATCCTAGAGATCTTCTTGCTATTCCCAGAACACTAAAACCATCCATCCCAAGGCTTTTGCATTGCCATTCCCTCAACCTAGAAAACTCTGTGCCCAGCTATTCTTAGGTCTCAATCTCTTCGTTTTGTTCACGTCTCTCCTCAAATGTCCTTCTCTTAGAGAGGCCTTCCCGGATCACGTTAACTGAAACAGCCCCACCTGGCTGTCATTACTCTATCCTCTTGCCCTGCTTTATTTTTCATCACTGTACTTATCCCTACTTGGCAATATATTACATGCTTAGGTACTTCCTGTCTCCCAACTAAAATGTAGGTTTCATGAGCACAGAGGCTATTTTATTCACTGCTATATTGCAAGAGTTGAGAAGAGCAATTCGTAGCCACTCAGATATATGTTCATTGAATGAATACAGCAGCTGATTAGGAAAGAACTTGTTCGGAGTCTACCTTCTCTGATAAACTGTAAAACTCCGTGAAGTGAGCATGGCTAGGGCTGACACAGGGTATGCCCAACCTCATTTGAGTGGACAAAGAACAGGAGGTGGCACACTACATCTAACATATCCACATATCTAAAATCTGTCTCCCAAGGCTTCGTCCAATTGGCTTGGTTTTCTATAAGCCAGAGTCCACTGCACAGTCTCCCCAGTTCCTCCCCACTACCTGCCCCAGGCAAGAGTAATCTCTCCCTGTTTTGAAGTCTCAAAGCAATTTATATGTACCTCTATGGCACTTCGCCATTTCTTCACTATGTTAGTGCTATGTACATACATGATTAGCACGATCCATTACCTCACATGCTTACCAGTTGTATCTTACGTATCTTTGTATATTCTATAGCAACTTGCAGAATCATTCTAGGTGCTCCATATTTGATCACCAAACAGATGGGTAAATGGGTTGAAAAAATGAGTATAAAATATGATCAGGATGCAAAAGAACTTTCACAATGGTTTCCAGACACAAGAGTATGTGGGTCAGAAACCAGTAGCCCAATTTTCCTTAGATCTGTAAAGTAAGAGCACTTCTTCTGTGGGATTGACCTTGAAAATGTTGAAAAGTCCAACTCAGTGGTTTTCAGCTTTGACCTTTAGCAGATCCCTCTGAGAATCCGATGAAAGCTGTAAACCCTTCCTCCACAGAAAAATACACATCTAAGTAGACAGAAAAAGCTCTGTAAGAAAGCACAGGTAGGGAGAGTCAAGGGTCTGGTGCTGAAGGCCACCAGTCCAGGCTGATGAATATTTTGGAGCTCTGGCCTCAGAGTGAAAGAGGGGGGCCCTGAAGAAAATGGGTGTATCACTGACCTGGTGAACTGAGGACTTTAAAAACTCCTCTGGGTTCCTCCACAGACCCGAGGGTGAGGCAGCTGACTGTACGTCTTACTCCCAGTGCATGCTGCAATGGGGTTATTCTCTTGGAGGTTTAGTCTAGTCTCTGGAGGACAGGACAGAAACGGATCAGTGAGGGAAGCAAATCACTGGGTCACACAGAACTTTTTCTCTCTCTGTCTTGTTCCGTGAACAGGGTAGGATGAGCATCACATAAACCCTGCTAACAAAAATAAACAAGGAAAATACAGGCAGATATCAACTGGGGCATATGGCTCTGAAATAAAAGTGTCACTTGAAGCTACTAAGAATGCTCAAGAAACAACAGCACTCTACAATACTTTTTAATTTTGAATTCCTGAAACCCTCCTTCCCAAACACAAATGTGCACACACATGCACACAGAAATATTTGTCAGAGATACCCTGCAGTCAGCTTGACCAAGGATAAGTCTGTCATCTACCTATCGTCTCCTTTTGGGATGTAAAATTGGGTGACAGAATGGTGTGGCAGTGCGATGAGAGGACCAGACGATCCCCTTTCTCCATCAGGCTACAATCCTTATGCTCTGGGGGATGGACAGCAGTAATCTGGCCTCTTCAGCAGTACCAGGGAGGGGGCCTGATAACTCTTAGAATGAAATTAAGGGAAGCCTATGAGAAGCTTACTATTGAAAGGAAAGGAAGAGGCCTAAGCCCAGAATCTTGAGTTCAGAGACACAAGAGAGAAGGAGACACACCTTTTAGAAAAGAGGATGGGTGCATCATGACTTCTGTACTTTAAGAGGAACATAAGTCCTGTTCAGCAAAGGAATGGCAAAACACTTTGTAGAATCCCCCTACTTCGAACACAAGAATGTCTGCCAAATCAGAGACCCTATGCAATTATGTAAGTAGAAAATGACTAAGGAAGAAGCTACTATAAAAGACTGGCAGAATTTTAGGAAACATTACCTGAGAAAATATATAGGGAAATACATACTAGACAGACACAAAAGCACTGCCTTAAAAAATAATGATAAATTAAACTCCAGTAAAATAAAATTTTTCCTTCTATTCTAAGATAACACTAAAAATATTTGTTAAAGATAAGCCATAGATACACTCATATCCAGAACATAAAAAGCTCCTACAGATCAATGAAAGACAGAAAATCCAACAGAGAAATGGGGAAAAGGCTTAAAGGCACTTTACAAGACAGAAATGCTAACCAGCCAGTAAAGATGGAAAGGTGCTCAGCCTCATTAGTCATCAGAGGGGTGCCTGGGTGGCTCAGTCCGTTTAGTGTCTAACTCAGGTCATGATCTCACGGTTCTTGTGTTCAAGCCCTGCGTCGGGCTCTGTGCTGACAACTCAGAGCCTGGTGCCTGCTTCGGATTCTGTGTCTCCCCTCTCTCTGCCCCTCCCCTGCTCATGCTCTGTCTCTGTTTCCCTCAAAAATAAATTAACATTTTAAAAAATTAAAAAAAAAAAAAACAACCACAATGAGATGTCACTACAAAGCCACGGGTAGGCAAAAACTGAAAATCCTGACAATATCAAATGTTATTAGCAAGAATGTACAGCACTATACTGCTGGTCTGAATGGAAACTGTCCAGCCTTTTGTAGAACACATCAGAACTGTGCAGCAAAGTAGAAAACAGACCCATTCGACTCCTGTGCAGGCTTATTACAATATGTTGTCCTGCCTCCCTCCAGATTTGACAGGTGAACCCATGGAAAAAGACAATACTACACTGGGAAAGGACATTTATGCAAAAGCAAGGAGATGAGAAGGTGCAATTTTCCGTTAGTAAAGGCAAGTAGTGGTGACAATGTACGTAAGAGTGAGAAAGAAGGATGAAAAAGCATACATGAAAAGCCCTAAATGCCAATCGAATGAGTCGGGTCTTTACCATAAAGTTTGTGAAGTGGGGAAGTCAGGAAAAGTGGTTAAAAGCAGGAACTCTAGTCAACACTACTGGGTTCACATCACACTCTGCCGCTTACTAGCTATACCACTTTGGGAAAGTTATTTAATCTCTTTTTTTAATATTAAATATAATGTATTGTCGAATTGGCTTCCAGACAACACCCAGGGCTCATCCCAACAGGTGCCCTCCTCAATGCCCATCACCCACTTTCCCCTCTCCCCCAGCCCCCATCAACCCTCAGTTTGTTCTCAGTGTTTAAGAGACTATTTAATCTCTTTGAATCTCAGGATGGTTGTTTGGGTTTTTTTTTTTTTTTTATCTTTAAAATGAGGACAAGAGTATCCAGTATTAGAAGGTTATTATGGAACTGAGATAATTTATGAAAAGCTCTTGGGACAGGTGTCTGGAGCTTAATATTTGTTTAAGGGAAAAACAAATTTAGCCTTTATACCCAAAATGTCCAAGGTGGTGAGGACATCCAGATGGCAGCTGGAAATGTAGGTGTGGGGATGGGAAGAGTATACTGGAAGAAATTAAACACAGGGGACTGACAATTAACCAAAGCTGCCCCAGGACCAACCAAGTGTCAACTGACAAGAGAAGTGGAGAATAGAGCCCTGAGAAAAGACTCAAATAAAGGGGGTTCAACAAGGAACAGGAGTTAGTGAAGCAGAGAGAATTTAAATACTTATGAATATGCTAAACTCTAAGGCTTTTATTGTCATTTGTCATTTTCTTAATGCACAATCTTCCCTGCGCATTTCACATATTAACTGATTTGATCCCCACAATGACCCTGGGTGATACACAGGACAGTAACTATGTCTATCTCAGAGGGCAAAGACAGGGTCAGACATGTCACAGTCCCCCAGCTCTAAATGGCAAAGCTGTGACATGCACACAGATCTAGGGCTCTGTGTCCAGTATCCTTAGTCTTGGACACTCACTCCCATGGGAGATTTCCCGCCAACAGATTCAGAGTGAGCTTTGCACACGTAGCTCCTACCACTAACATCCACTGCAGGAAATGCCTCTACATCTTTTGCCTGCCAGAAAATACCCAAAATTCAAGGTCCAGCTCTTCTGTGAATGCTTCTGTGGGTAACCTCCCTCTCTTAAGAAATTTTCTATTTTTTTGCTTTGCTTCACTGTTATTCCTTAACTATTCTTTCATTTGTAAGATTTCTTGATCAGGCTATATTCCATTTATTCGTTTGCATATTTAGCTTTTCCACCAGACAGCAAACCACGCCACATTCATTTCTTATATTCCCCAGAGGCTACCAAAACGCTTGGCGTTTAAAACATGCTCAATAAATATTGGTTTCCTTTCTTCTGAAGAGAATGAGAAAGGCTTAAATCAATTATAAAAGAAGCGTTCTAAAAAAAAAAAAAAAATGACAAGAAGTGAATAAAATAACTACCAAGCAACAAGAACCAGCGAAATTCAGATGCCTATCTAAACGACACTGCACAAGACTGCACTGCCCTCCATTAACACACTGTCTGGAAGCCAGGAAAAAGTCACCAGTTACTTTACCACAATTGAAACTTAATCACCATAAAAAGAAAATACAAATACAGACCCAAATGCAAATGAATAAAATTGGAAGACATTTAAATAAATGCACTTTTCTAAAATAATTCTAGTGGTGCCTGGAATGGCTCAGTTGGCTAAGCATCCGACTTCAGTTCAGCTCATGATCTCACAGTTCAAGTTTGAGCCCCACATCGGGCTCTCTGCTGTCAGCACAGAGCCGGCTTCGGATCCTCTGCCCCCCCCCCCTCGGCCTCTCCCCAACTTGTGCTCTCCCTCTCTCTCTCTCTCAAAAATAAATAAATATTTTAAAATTTTTAAATAATTCTAAGTCTTCATATCTAAATGACAGCTCCTTTTTGGGGGCCCCCGGGTGGCTCCGTGGGTTAAGCAAGCATCTGACTCTGATTTCGGCTCAGGCCATAACCTCATGGCTGTGGGATGGAGCCCCGCATCGGGCTCTGCACTGGGCGTGGAGTCTGCTTAAGATTCTCTCTCCCTCTCCCTCTGCCCCTCCCCAGCTCACGCACACACTCTTTCAATCAATCGATCAATCAATCAATCACCCAATCAATATTACAACTCCAGTTTCAATGTAAACTCAAATGTAAACATAAAGTTCACCATTCCCCAATTTGAAAACAATAGTTTTGGCAAGAAAAATTGTGAATGCCTGATAAAAAAAGAGAAAAGGCCCAGATCTGGGCATTTCCTGATTGCTGCAGAGTTGTGAAAGTACTAATCCATCCCTCAGAAAGGGGGTGGAAAACATCTGCACCGAACTATAAAGTACATCAACTGCAAAGTGCAACTCAAAGTCACAGAACCAAGAAACTAGTCACTTCATAAATTGTTTGATATTGATTCGATGTTTCTTTCTCTTCCTTTTATAATTAATATAATGTATTTCAAAACTGGGGAACAACAGAAAGAATTCCTATAACGAAACAATTCCAGCGGAATCCTAAATAAAAATGCCAAGAAACATTTTCATCATGCTAGCTTACCCAAACTCCAAGCGTGAAACATTTCATAGTTTTCCTGTTGACTGATAATGAAAAACCCTTCCTTAAACATAAAAGCCATCTTTGAAAAGTGCTATATCACCTCTTATAAAAAGAGCAAGTCCATATTAGCACTGGAAAGTACTATTCCAAGTGAATAAATTCTATTACATTCCCCCAGGGCAGAGGGTTGCTATCAACTTGCTATAATGGAGTTTTTCCAAAAGATTTACACATACCTATGTCTACAAGCCATTTCTGCTGAATGGGCTGTTTACAACAGGGTCAGCTGAAAGGCTTTGTGCGCGGGATGGGACATAACGCCCTGCCTATCCTCCTACCTGAGCCTCCGATTCAGAGCTAACGCATGTCACAAAGTCCACCTACGAGCTGCTTTTCATTTTTTGGCTCCTCTGGCTGGGCTTAAGTGACAGCACTCACTTGCCACACATGTTTTAGCAAACTTTCAAATCCCTTAATGGCACACTTGGGACACAGTATAATACACTGTTCAGGAAATACCTTGGAGCCAAGAAAAGCAATTGATATTTCCACAGGGAGTTCTTGACAAGGCTTGCCAATAAGCTTCTTTCGTTATAAAATATGACCAGAGACATATCATTTTAGAGACCTATTACAAACATTCTTAAAGGCATAGGTGTTACTGGGAACTTTGTTTGCCTAAGGTGGTTCATCCAAAAGTACCTTTTTATTTAGTTAACAGGAACAGAACAAACTATTTCCATTCTACTGGTTACTCGGGCAAAAAATCCTGTTACCGTTATCAATCAATCCCTCCTTCCTTCCCTTCCTCCCTGCCCTCTCTCCCTCTCTCCCTCCCCCCACCTCACACACACACACCACCACGACCACCACCACCATCACATCTGTTAGCTCACCCTATCAATTCTATCTTTGGGGCCACCACGGCCACCCGAGTTTAGGCTCCATCATCTCTCACCCTGAATATAGACAACAGCCTCGTAAGGGGTCTCCCTGTTTCTATGCTCACACCCTTCCAGTCTGTTCCCAACACAGCAGAGTGAGTCTATGAAATGTAAGTCATATCATGTCAAATTCTCTGCTCCAAATCCTCCAAGGCTTTCCACCTCCATCAGAGCTAAAACTCCAATACTGACTGAAACACAGGCCCTCCCTGACCCATACCTCTACCCCATGATCCCTCTGACCTCATCTCCAACTATTCTCTGCCTCAGCTCTTTGCTATTCCTTGAACACGTTAGGCACATATTTGCTGGTCCCCAAGACAGCTCCCTCACTTCCTTCCACTCTTTCTTAAAGTCACCTTCTTGATGAGGCCTTCTTTGGTTGCCCTATTTAAAATCTCAACCCCATCCCCAAAACATGTATCTCTCTTATTTATTTTCCCCTTTAGCACTTACCACTATTGAGCATGCTACACGTAGTGTTTTATTCACATTATTATGTCCTTCCCAGTAAAACACAAGCTCCCCAAAGGCAAGGACATTGTCTGTTTGCTGTTATATTCCCAGCACTTAATATGGTAACTAATCTAATGCCTCCAACACGATCACCATCTTAATGTGCCACTATTACCTTACACTCAAAACATCAAAAACCACTCTCATCATTCCCCTCAAAGCATTCCCTTTTCCTGTTCTTCTTTCCAACACCATTACCACTTTCTTTCAGGCCTTGCAACCTCAAAACCTCACAACTACACTTGACTCTTCCTAACTGCTGAACCCAACCCTTCCCTTGTCTTTTTAAAAGTGCTCTTACAACCCCACAAATTCCCTGGTATGCTCACGTCTCAGCCTACAGATTTCCAAAATTTTTAAAAAATTGATTAAATTACCTTATTGTTCAAAAATTTCCCACAAATTTCTCTTCCCTAGAGAAACTAATTCTCTGTTTTGGGGCTTATCATGCAAAGACCTTTTGAAGGTCCACTGACTTTTTTTTTTTTTTTTAATATTCATTTACTTTTGAGAGAGAGAGAGAGAAAGAAAGAGTTTGAGTGGGCAAGGAGCAGAGAGGGGGAGACACGGAATCCGAAGCAGGCTCCAGGCTCCGAGCTGTCAGCACAGAGCCCGACGCAGGGCTCGAACTCAAGAACCGCGAGATCATGACCTGAACCGAAGTTGGACACTTAACCAACTGAGCCACCCAGGCACCCCTCCACTGAGAGAATATACGTGCACGTGTGAGTGGGGGAGGGACGAAGAGAGGGGGGGGATGAGAGAGAATCCCAAGCAGGTTCCATGCCATCAGCACTGACAGAGCACAGCCTGACACGGGGCTGATCCCATGAACCATGAGGTCATGACCTAAGCCAAAATGAAGGGTCAGACGCTCAACCAACTGAGCCACCCAGGAGCATTTGACCATTTTAATCTTACCTGCCAATTCCTTCCATTATATACCGTTCACAGGCCACTGCAAACTCTCTCCTGGCTTAGATCACACCAACTCAAAAACAGATTTCAAGCAACTTAGAACAGTAGGATCTGTCTCCCTCTTTTTATTTATCTGTGACTGCAGTAAGGAAAACTATATAACTCCCTTTAAAAATGATTCAATTTTGTTTGAAATATTTTAAGTAAAGAAGCAAAAGGGGCTCTTGCAGAAATGATCTGGATCTGGCAAGGAACAGATCAGGCTGTGCAGACCAGGCTTGGACTGCAGGAAAGGAAGGGTGCAAAGGTCTAACAAGTCAGGAGTTAAGAGTCTTTGGACACTGCTCCTAAAAGATCACGGGACTTGAAACAGAACTATGGGTGTCCTGTAACATGTACCCTCTCTCCTCTTCTGCATGGCCACCACAAGCAACTAACCAACCACTGCCTAACTCTGGTATAACCAAGCCTCTGCACCTAGTCACCCAGGAGAGGAAGAAACAATTATGCTTCGCCTTAAAGGAGACATAGGTCATAAAACACAGCAGAATCCAACTGGGGTAATCTCAGTAAGCAAGGTATTAAATGTTTTGATGCCAGAAACAAGCAAAGAGATAGGCAATAGATTTTGGCAGAAAATCACATCAAGTTCTGAAGCTCAGGAACAAATAAAGAAAAGTCAGGCAAGAAGCTGGATAGAAGCAAATCTGGGAAACGGACCCTAGGGAAGAGTTCTTAAGAGAGATAGAAGAACTGGATGAAAGACTTTCCAACAACAGAGTCCATGGAAGGAAGAGATAATCACAGAGATTTAGTAAAAGAAAGTATACATGTACAAGTAACTCTGTACATAGTGGTTGCTTTCTTTTGAATCTTAATCTTCACTGTATTTTTAAGTGTCAAAAACATATTCAATGCATTAATAATGACTAGATTAGCTGCAAGAGACAGAAAAAACAATTTGAGGGACACCTGGGTGGCTCAGTTGGTTAAGCGTTTGACTTCAGCTCAGGTCATGATCTCACGGTTCGTGGGTTCGAGCCCCGTATCGGGCTCTGTGCTGACAGCTCAAAGCCTGGAGCCTGTTTTGGATTCTGTGTCTCCCTCTTTCTCTGCCCCACCCTGTTCATGCTCTGTCTCTGTCTCAAAAATAAATAAATATTAAAAAATAAAAATAAAAAACAATTTTAAATTGGCTCTTGAGTTATCGAGTCTACCTGATCAGATTGAAAGGCTCATCTGGTATTTATGACAGAGCGAGAGAGAGGGAGAGGGAGACAGAGAGAGAATGGGTATATGTGTCTCAGCTCAGACTCCATCAATATTAGCTCTATTACCAGGGCAGCCTCCTTCTCACAGTGTAAGGATTCCAATAGCTTCACAATTATATCCTATCCTCTTAGAGACCCCAGGGGGTGGGGGTGGGGAGGAAGGGAGAAATCCTTATGCAGGTGCTCTGCAAAAAAAGTCCCAGGATTACTCTGCTGGGGTTGATTTGGGTCGCATGTCCATTTGTGAGTCAATCACTAGGGCAAGGAGGTGAGCTAGACTGATACATCCCTGTATCTGAGGAATGTGACTAATTTTTCAATCCTTAGAAAAAACAAAGCCACAGTATCCATAGAAATGCTCAAAGTACGGCTCTTTTTAAAGACAATTATCTGTATTTATTCACAGAAGCCTACTGATATAATTTCCAACTGTTTCCCTGAATCAAAGATCATTCCTCTTTTAGAATCATAACGATTTTTGATGTGAAATCAACGTAGGGATGTAACATAACTCAGGAAAGAAAATACCCTAAAAAGTTTAAACAACATGGTCAAGAATGTAGAGCACGTGTCGAATAAAGATTATTTGTATTTAAAGTTTTTACATGTATAGAGACAGCTGCAGTATCTGACCACAGATTCCTTCATATCACACCAATCTCCAGCCAAGTGGATTTCACATCTTTGACATACTTTAATATCCTGGCCCTTGCTGAAAAATAAGCTCAATTCGCAGGCCATTTCAGAAAACCACACAGTATATGATGAAAGTTTTTCAGCAAGACAAGGAAGATTCAAAACAGTAACATAAGGGGTACAATCCAAGAGCCTAATGATGTTCCTACAGACAATTTACTATTAGATTAACCACTATCATCTGAAAAGTCAACCAACGAACATCTGAACAACCACCTTTATATATTGATAATGAAAACTGAAACCACATTTCTTTGATTAGTGGCTGCGGGCACACTATAAACTCTCTACCTATTACTAGACTTTTAAAATAAATTTAAGTTATGGCCAACTCTAAAACTCTACTTGTATCTGCAATTCTCCTTCCTTCTTTACACCTGAAGCCACAGATAGAGTGATCTAGCTCTGGATACTATTTCTTGCCTTGAGGGCTTTGCTTACTTGGTAATACCCACCTCCATTTCATTCCTCACTCCCTCTCTATGATAAATCTTTCTAATATCAGCATTCAATATTCTCCATCATTTTCAATCTTTGAAAACATTCTCATAAATCTGGAATAGCTATATTAGCATCAGATTCAATTTTTTTTTTAAGTATTACAGAGGTCAAAGAGGAATATTTTGTGTTAATAAAAGAGTGAAAGAGCCACCTGAGTGGCTCAGTTGATTGAGTGTCCAATTTTGGCTCAGGTCGTGATATCGCAGTTTGTGAGTTCAAGCCCCACACTGAACTCACTGCTGTCAGCACACAGCCCGCTTCAGATCCTCTGTTCCCCCCTCTCTCCCTGTCCCTCCACTGCTTATGCTCTCTCAAAAGTAAATAAAACATTAAAAAAATAAGTTAAAAAAAGAGTCAATGCATTAGTAAGATGTAATATATAATATATATGCACCTAATAAAAATATCTCAAGCCTGATGAAGCAAAAACTGACAAAAGTAAAGGAGAAATAAACAAATCCTCAATTATAGATATTTTAACAAATAAGTGTAAAACAACTAGAAAAATATATATATGTAGTTGTATGTATAAACAACACATACATATGAAATGTATATCAAAGAAATTTCATCCACATTACATAAATAAGTCTTATAATTCATTAATACAAAAACAAGCCAATACAAAAAATGGGTAAAAGACTTGCATAGACACTTCAGAAAAGATTATATATATATATATATACATATATATATATATGTATATATGTATATATGTATATATGTATATATATATGAATGGCTAGTGAGCACACACCAAAAAAATGTTCAGCATCATTTTGTCATCAGGGAAATGCAAAACAAAAGACAGCCAACAGGGGCACCTGGGTGGTTCAGTCAGTTAAGGTTCACGTGGTTCTCACGTGGTCTGAGCCCCACGTAGGGCTCTGTGCTGGTGGCGCAGAACTTGGTTGGGATTCTCTCCCCCCACCCTCTGCCACCCGACTCTGCCCCTCCCCTCCTCACACTCATTTTCTATCTCTCAAAATAAATAAACTTAAAAAAAACAAAGAGCAAACCACCACCACAACCAAAAGTGAATATTCCTATACAACTACTGTAATGGTTTAAAATTATACTACCATGTCCTGGTAAGGATATGGAGAAACTGACTCTCTCATACATTTTTAATGGAAGTAAAATATGGTACAACTACCCCGGAAAATAGCTTCATGGGTTCTTATAAACACAAGCCTACCATATGACCCAGTAATTCCACTTATGGCTATTTAACCAAGAGGAATAAAAACATATGTCCATACGAAGACAGGTACAGCAGTGGTCACAGAAGTTGTATTATTAAAGGTCAAAAAAATGAAAACAATCCAAATGTTCTTCAACTGGTGGAAGGATAAACAAACTCTGGAACATCTATTTGGTGGAGTCCTAGTCCACAACATAAACAACATGGACGGATCTCACATGCAGGATGCTAACAGAAAAAGGCCAGACTCAAAATAATTCCATTTATATAACATTCTACAAAAGGCAAACCCATAGGGACATAAGACACATTAGTGATTGGCAAGGGCTGAGGGGTGAAAGGAAGTGCAGACTAAAAAGGGAGGCAAGGGAACCCGGGGTATGATGGGACTGTTTTCTGTCCTGACTGTGGTAGAGGTTACACAAATCTATAGAGCTTTTAAAATTCATAGAACCAAATGCTAAAATGAGAGATTTTTACTGTGTGTAAATATGTGAATCAAATAAATCTCTTTTGTACCCAATCCAAATAAGTTCAGCATCTATACACACAGGGGAGCAAAAATCCAACTAAAACATGGAAAGTATGGGCCAAGATTATCAAATGATGATACCAAATATTTTTCATTCTGCCAAAATTTGAAATCCAATAAACATTTATCAAAATCTTATAATGTTGAAAGGCATCTGTTAGGCACTAAATAACCCCTCCTTACAATGAGGTGACACTTAATAGTTTCATAAAACACTCAAAAATATCATCACTAGTACCAGGCTACTGATACCCAGAAATAAGTAGGACCCACAAGGCACATCCCCAAATATCTTTAACCAAAAGCAAACATCATTCAAAGGGCATAAGCTCTGGGCAATGAAAGGAATGACGGCTTCCTGCTGAGATGACCAACGAATGGCATATGAAAGATAGTGGTAACAAGACGGGTCAAAAGGATGACACTGATGAAAAAGATGGCATGGAAAAAGTCCCGGGAAGTAGGCATGTTTGAGGAACAACAAGTAGACAAGTGTGATTGGGGCTGGAAGCTTCTGAAGAGCCCCCCACCACTTTCACCTCTACACAAAATCCACAAGGAAGACTAAGCTTTCTTGCCAGAGAGAGGCATGACTGTCATCCAGATGTCCCCTGGAATGCACTTGAGTATAAGAACAAATGCAGACTTTCTTTTTTCACTACATGACGCTTTAGAAAAAGAAACACAGTCATCAAGACAGATATCAATATAAAATGACGTAACACGCTAAACACAAGTGGAGCTGCACTGATCGACTGGCTGTGGGACTCCATGTAGAAAAGCGAGAACTCCCAACTTTCTTTTTTTTTTCGTTTATTTATTTTTGGGACAGAGAGAGACAGAGCATGAACGGGGGAGGGGCAGAGAGAGAGAGGGAGACACAGTATCGGAAACAGGCTCCAGGCTCTGAGCCATCAGCCCAGAGCCCGACGCGGGGCTTGAACTCACGGACCGCGAGACCGTGACCTGGCTGAAGTCGACGCTTAACCGACTGCGCCACCCAGGCGCCCCGTTCTCCCAACTTTCTAAGGACTCACGCTCAAAAATAATGCGGTAAAACAGTGGAGAATCAGGGCCTGAGTGAGGAGGAGGCAGGAGCTCAAGAGGAATTGAAGCCTAAGCAAGGATGACCTAATGGAATAGCAGGCCAGTAATATCAGCATACTGGTTACAAACAGGATGATTGACAAAGTAAATACAACGTGGACAAAAAGCATGTTTCTCCCTATGAGAAGGAGTCACAACTACAGAAAGGAGGAAACTATAACGAACCCTGTGGTGTTGGAGCTACCAGTGTGAACTCAGTTTTCAAGATAGGTAGGTAGGCCGGTAGGCAGACAGACAGACAGACTGGAAGGAAGGAGTATATACACGTACGTATATTTCCTAGTTCTGTTCACTGAGAGAGGTTGGGAGCATCTGGATTTCTCTACTACAAGGAATGAGGGCTTCTTAGAAAATAACAAGCAGGGAAAGATGAGGCTGGAACATCTCCAGAAAACAAAGAAGTGTTCAAAGAAGGAATGAGAACATGTCAACACGACACAGGAGCCAACCTGGGGGGCTTCTGCTGGCCAAATCTGGAGCAACTGGAAGAAAATAGTGATAATGACAGATTATTCCTCTGGGAAATTACATAATCCGCTCTTTCCCAAAGAGCATCTCCATAGCCACACTTTTCAGGAATTGTGAATTCAAACACTTGCTTGATAGTATGGTAGTGCCCTTCTGTTCATCTAAGACATCCAGTGTCCCTTCCACACCAGCAGGTCATGACAGCATGAGTGCCTGTCTCGCCCTATAATAAAACTGGACCAGCCAAGGACAGAGAAGTGGCTTCTCAGCAAAGATGACTCCAGAGGAAGCAACATGTCTCAATTCCTGAAACCAAGGCGGGCGTTCTTCTATCTCCGCACACCCAGAGCGAGAGTGCCCAGAAGGTGGATGAGAAGACTCTCAGAATCTAAAGAAAATTTCCCTAAGATCTTTGAATGGACGCTGACATGACTTTAAAAACAGACTTGTCTAAGGAAGTTGTTTTCTTTAAGACCAAAAACTAAAAGGTTGCTCTTGGTGTTGTTTACTTTGGTAACAACAAATGCTGTATGGTCTACAGCATCAGCATTACTTTACAATGGGGAGTGGGGGGATCTTTCACTAACGAAGTAGTTCCTTCCCTACCATGGAAACTATATTCCTGAACAACGGTACATAACCCAATGTAATTTCCAATTTATATTTCACATAAAGTCTTATTTCATTTCAAACCGACAAGACCTCAAATATCCCCTGTGGGCTCTGTGCATATGAACTACCCTTCTATGGTTCAGAAGCTGACACAACACAGGAAGCTGTTGTGAACTCTGAGACCCGTCTGGTTGCCGCATACAAAATTATCCCTGGAGGTAATCTGTGTATGAAATTTAACTTTGAAGAAGTAGAAAAGAATATAAGAGAACCCTGGCCACAAGCTGTAAAGTACAGAACTGTGTGTACATGTGTGTTCGCAATAACATAAAAGAGCAAGGCGCTAATCTACATTGTGGTGGATCTTCTTTTCAAGCGAAGACCTGCCCAAAGCTTTAGGAACAAAGTTACCTTAACAAGAAGCTCTCCAGCTTCACTGGGCAGGTCTCCAGTCATACAAGAAACATGTCTTTGCTTTCCCGTTAGCACTTCCTTCCTTGCTTTACAGACAGCTAAGCCCAGGTAACGAACAGCTGTATTTCAACAAGAGGGGCCCAAAAGAATCTCTTTGGGGTTACAGAATGAGCAGCCCCAGATACTGCTTTCACAATCAGATGCTAAAATCTGGTCTTAAAAGGGTTATTCTAAAGAAACAAAACAGATGAACACAGAAGAAGGGTGGGGTGGGAGGGAGAGAAAAGAGAAGGAGGCAAACCATAAGAGACTCTTCACTATAGAGAACAAACTGAGAGTCGATGGAGGGAGGGGGGCAGGGAGATGGGCTAAATGGGGGATGGGTATTAAGGAAGGCACATGTTGTGATGTGCACTGGGTGTGGTATATGCAAGTGATGAATCACTAAATTCTACTCCTGAAACCAATATTACACTATATATTAACTAGAATTTAAAAGAAGACTTGAAACCACACACACACACACACACACACACACACACACACACACACACAGTTACTCTGAAGTCATTTAAATTTCAGGCTTATGCTGGGTTTGGTGGTATTATTTTTGATACTTAAGCCAGTGGTGAGTCTTCTGATGGTAGAGTACCATTTTTTTTTTAACCAATAATTTTCTAGGAGCACAAGGCTGGAGAAATACAATTTTCATATTGTTTTATTTGAATCATTTTAAAAGCTGTCATCTTTCCCCTACCTTGATAGAAGCATAAAAAATGAGTTCAATGTAAGCTAGTTCAGCCATATAACCTCACAGTTTATGCCACTAAAAAATTCTTCTGAAAATGATCCTGGGCAGAAATTTTTGTATACAAAGTATCAGCCAAGAAGAAATTTTTACAGCTGACTTCTAAACCCTTTAAAATTGTATTTTATAATGGAAATACTGACAGATGCTTTACCCTAGAAGCACTATTTAATATTTCTAACTTTTCCAAAATACAATACTATGAACTCAGGATCACAGAAGTAAAACAGAAAAAGTCTTAAGCTATAAAGCTATTTCAAAAAACAGGCACGAATGAAAATGTTTTATGGATCAAACACACTTACATGCATTTACCTGCCGTAACTATTACATTTAATTTTGCAAATGCTTTCTTGAACCATTTAGTCAGTATTTCAATTTGGGGATACTTTACCCCAAAGGATATTTGTGATCGGTGATTGATTTCAAACTGGCTTTACATCCATTCACCCATAATACACAGATGGAGTCCAGGTCCTGTTTCCACACGCAGGAAAAGTAAGAACATTATCTAACTTCATATCAACTCAGGGAAGAGGAAGGCTGTACACCACAGTAAGCCTTAGAAAATCTGAAACAGGAGGAAGCCTTTTCTGGGAAATAGATACTCAAATCAAAGAAGATGTGTGACAAGGACATCCCAGGGCACAGCATAAAGACAGGTGCAGTAGACATTTGTAATTAAATTAATTTCTCCCCTGCACCTCCTACTACCTCAATATCATCCTGTAACTCTAATCAGAGCCAGAGAAAGTCACCCACTCTCAATACCCTTCATCCCAACCCAAACTTCATCCACAACGTAACAACTCAACAACATGCACTTATACCCTCTGGATTCCAAAAGGTCTATTTTCACAGAAATAGAACTACCAATCCTAAAATGTGAATGGAACTAGAAAAACCCTACACAGCCAAAGCAATCTTGGGAAAGAACAAAGCTGGAGGCATCATGCTCCCTGATTTTGAAACAATAGTCATCAAAGCAGTACGGCATTGACGTAAAAACAGACACATAAATGGAGTCTTGCCACTCGCAACAACACGGATAGACCTAAAGTCTGTTATGCCAAGTGAAATAAGTCAGAGAAAGACAAATACGACTTCACTTATATGTGGAATCCAAAAAACAAAAGAAATGAACAAACAAACAACAAAAAGAGAAACAGATTCATAAATACAGAGAACAAACTAGTGGTTGCCAGAAGGGAGGTGGGCAGGGGCATCTATAGGTGAAACAGGTGAAGGGGATTTAGAGATACAAACTTCCAGTTATAAAATAAGTCACACAGATAAAAAGTACAGACTGGGATGTACAGTCAAAAATATTGTAATAACTGAGTGGTGACAGATGGTAACTACACTTATTATGGTGACCATTTCATACTGTATATAATTGTCAAATCACTATGTTGTCCATCTGAAAATAATATATCAACCGTACATCAATTTAAAAAAAACAACAGACACACAGATCAATGGAACAGATCATACAGCCTGGAAATAAACTCACATATATGCAGTCAATTAATTTATGACAAAGAAGCCAAGAATATACCTGGGGAAAAGGACGGTTTCTTCAATTAATGATGCTGGGAAAACTGAATAGCCACATGCAAAAGAATGAAACTAGACTACTCTCTTACACCATACACAAAAATTAACTCAAAATGGATTAAAGACTTGAATATAAGGCCTCAAACCATAAAACTCCTAGAAGAAAGCATAGGTGGTAAGCTCCTTGGCATAAGTCATTGCGATGATTTTTTGGATATGACTCCAAAACCTAAAACAACAAAAGCAAAAATAAAGTGGGACTACACCAAACTAAAAAAGCTTCTGCATGGGAAAGGAGATTGCCAACAAAATGAAAAGGCAACCTACTGAATGGGAGAAAATATATGCAAATCATACACCTGAGAAGGGATTAATATTCAAAATATACGAATAATTCATATAACTCAATAGCAATAACAACAACAAAAAAACACCAAACAATCCAATTAAAAAACAGGCAGAGGATCTAAATAGACATTTTTTCAAGGAAGACATACAGATGGCCAACTGACACATAACAAAAGATACTCAACATCATTAATCATCAGGGAAATGTAAATCAAAACCATAATGAGATAATCACCTGAAACCTGTTAGAATAGTTATTATAAAAAAGACAAGAAATAATAAGTGTTGGTGAGGATGTGGAGAAAAGGGAACCCTTGTGCACTGTTATTAGGAATACAAACTGGTGCAGCCACTGTGGAAATTAAATTTATCCAAAGACAAAAGCATAAATTTGATAAGATATATGCAGTCCCATGTCCACTGCAGCATTATTTATAACAGCCAAGGCCATCGTTATAACAGCCAAGGCCATCAGAACAATCTAAGTGAACATGGGTGAATGAATGAATAAAGATCAGACACATACAATGGAATACTAGCCAACCATAAAAAAGAAGGAGTACCTGGGTGGCTCAGGCTGTTAAGGATCCAACTTCGCCTCAGGTCATGATCTCACAGTTTGTGACTTTGAGCCCCACATGGGGCTCTGTGCTGACAGCTCAGAGCCTGGAGCCTGCTTTGGATTCTGTGTCTCCCTCTCTCTCTGCCCCACCGCTGCTTGCGCTCTATCTCTATCTCTCAAAATTGAATCAATGTTAAAAAAATAAATAAAAAAGAAGGAAATCTTACTATTTACAACAACATAGTTGGACCCTAAGAGGATTGTTAAGTAAAAAAAGCCAGGCAGAAAAAGACAAAGACCATATGATCTTACTTATATGTGGAATTTATTATTTTTTTAACATTTATTTATTTTGAGAGACAGTGTGCATGCAAGCAGTGGAATATGCAAAAGGAGAGAGAGAGACAGAGAAAGAATCCCAAGCAGGCTCCACACTGTAAGTGCAGAGCCCAACACGGGGCTCGATCCCACGAACCATAAGATCATGACCTGAACCGAAATCAAGAGTCAGATGCCTCACCGACTGGGCCACCCAGGTGCCACTGTATGTGGAATTTAAACACACACACACACACACACACACACACACACACACACACACACACATTGAGCTCACAGAGACCAGATTGGTGGCTGTTAGAGGTGAAGGTTGGGGGTGAGCAAAATGGGTGAAGGGTCAAATGTACAAACCTCCAGTAATAAAATAAGTAAGTCATGGGGATATAACATACAGCATGGTGACTATAGTTAATAATACTGTATTGCATATTCAAAAGTTACTATAAATAAATTTTAAGTCCTCTTTAGAAGAAAAAAATGTTGTGCGTGACTATGTAAGGTGATGGATGTTAGCTAGATTTTTTGCAACAATGATTTCACAATACATACAATAGTAAATTATGTTGCACACCTGAGACTGATATAATGCTACATATCCATTATTTCATATACCTCGAATTTCAAAACATGGGGGAAAAATAGGAAATTAGACTGGAAAAACATTACATCTCCAGCTTTAAGCCTGTGGCACTCAGAAATGACTGGGGAAAAAGTGTAAATATAAGTGACAGCAATAAGAGAGGAAGGACACTGTTGGTGGGAACGCAAACTGGTGCAGCCACTCTGGAAAACAGTGTGGAGGTTCCTCAAAAAATTAAAAATAGACCCACCCTATGATCCAGCAGTAGCACTGCTAGGAATTTACCCAAGGGATACAGGAGTGCTGATGCATAGGGGCACTTGCACCCCAATGTTTATAGCAGCACTCTCAACAATAACCAAATTATCGAAAGAGCCTAAATGCCCATCAAGTGATGAATGGATAAAGAAATTGTGGTTTATATACACAATGGAGTACTATGTGGCAATGAGAAAGAATGAAATATGGCCCTTTGTAGCAACGTGGACGGAACTGGAGAGTGTGATGCTAAGTGAAATAAGCCATACAGAGAAAGACAGATACCATATGTTTTCACTCTTATTTGGATCCTGAGAAATTAACAGGAACCCATGGGGGAGGGGAAGGAAAAAAAAAAGAGAAAGAGAGGTTAGAGTGGGAGAGAGCCAACGCATAAGAGACTCTTAAAAAATGAGAACAAACTGAGGGCTGATGGGGGGTGGGAAGGCGGGGAGGGTGGGTGATGGGTATTGAAGAGGGCATCTTTTGGGATGAGCACTGGGTGTTGTATGGAAACCAATTTGACAATAAATTTCATATATTAAAAAAATAATAATAAAATAAAATAAAATAAAATAAAATAAAATAAAATAAAATAAAATATAAGAGAGGAAGGACAGAAGGTGAGTTCGTTAACGGAAAGGAATATTTAAGTTAATTTCATGACCAAATTTGCTTGTGTTCAATTGGACCAGTACAATTAAAACTAATTACTTGATTATATTTGTGTACCAAAGACAATGCAGAGAAAACTATTAATTTTTTTTGTTTTAAAATGAACACTTTTATTGAACACATTTTTATACATATACAGAAAAGTACCTAAATCATAAATGTCTACATATGATAAAATTTTATACAGTAAACACAGACACCCATGTAACTAGCACAAAGATGAATAATGTTTCAGTGTATGCTGCCTGAAACCTTACCACAAAGTTAGCAGCCTAAAACCAGATACAAGTTTCTGGGGGTCAGGTATCCAGAGGCATGGTCTACCTGGGCCCAGTGCTAAAGGACCTCACAAGGCTGCCATCAAGGTGTTGCCTGGGGCTGCTGTCAAAACCTATGGTTTAAGGATCAAAGTGCTCTTATAAGCTTGAGTCCTTCATTGTTGGCAAAATTCATTTACTTGCAACTGCAGAACTCATGGCAGCTTGCTTCTTTAAGGCCAGCAGGAGAGTATCTCTGACATCCAGATCTTCTTTTAAATGGCTCACCTGACGAGGTCAGGCCTATAAGGATAATTTCCCTTTTGGTTAACTCAAAGTCAATTGTTCAGAGACTTTAATAACATCTGCAGAAATCCCTTTACCTTTGCCAAATAATGTAACTTACTCATTGGAGTGATATCCCGTCATATTCACAGGCCCCATGCACACCCAAGGAGAGAGGATCATATGTGGTGTGTATATCAGAGGAGGGCTCTTGAGAGCCCTCTTAGAATTCTGCCTACAAAGACAAACATCCTAACAAAACCTTTAAAACAAATTGTATATGTTTATAAGAATAATACCATAAAAATTCTTTCGTGTTAAGCTTCTTTGGTTCAAAATTTGTGGGATTCATACTAAATGGTTGCACATAACTGTAGCTCATCCATTCTTCCAGTTATATAATCTACACTACACACATACCACAATGGATTCAACCATGCCACTACTGATGAAGATTTGGGTGGCTTCTAGTTTGGGCTATGTAAATTATGTTGCTTTAAAGATTCTTGAACATGTGCACAAATGAACCCATTTCTGTTGAGCATATACCTAGGAATGGCACTTCTGGGTCATAGGGCATCTGCAGCTTTAGCAGACGATGCCACACAGTTCTCTAAAGTGGCTACTCTGACCGACATTCCCACGGGTAGAGTACGAGAGTTCCACTTCCTCCACCCTCACCAATTCTCAGCATTGTCAGTCCTTTGCAATTTAGTTGGGTAGCATAAGAACTCCAGCTTTGTTCGTCAAAATTACCTTGGTTAATAGTATCTATACTAAGAACCAGTTGCCACATATGAAAATGCTTGCTGGGACCATGTTGAATCTATAGATCAATTTAAAGATTTAACATTTTCACCATCCTGAGTCTTACAGGTCATGAACATTTAGTTAGGGCATCTTTAGTTTCTATCAATATAGTCTTTAATGTAGTCTTTCTTGAACATCTTCCACCATCCTTATCCTAAGGTACCTGTTTTCCTATGCTAATATAAAGGGTACCATTTTTAAATTACCATTGGTTTGTTGCTGATTCTAAGAATTCAAATAATTTTTGGAGGTTGACTTTGTATGTAGCAACCTCTTTCCTTGGGATTTTCCATGTATCCAGTCAAGTAATCTGAACATAAATAGAGCCCACTGTCTCCCTATCCCAATCTTTACACCTTTTTTCTATGCTTTATTACTGACTATGACCTCTGGTACAATGTGGAATAGAAGTGGTGATAGTCAGAGTCTTTGTTTTATTCTCAGTATAGAACGAAGAGCTTTCACCATTTCAACATTAATTGTGATGTTTTGTAGGGGTTTTTTGGGGGTTTTTTTTGTTTTTGTTTTTGTTTTTGTTTTTGTTTTTGTTTTTGTTTTTGTAAAAAGCCTTTATCAGATTAAGGAGGTTTCTTTCTTCTCCTACTAGTCTGCTGAGAATTTTTAACAGAAATGGGTACTGAATTTTACCAAATACTTTTCTGCAAAAACTGAAGTGATCATATAATTTTTTTCCTTTATTCTGTGAATGTGGTTCATTATATTGAGTTTTTAACCATTTTAACCACTTTACTGAGATACAACTAACATGTAAAAAGCTGTACATATTCAACATATATAACTCAACGATTCAGGGGATAAGTACATATCCATGAAACCGTGACCACTACCATCAAGGTCATAGACATACTCCAGGTTTTCTCCCACCTTCTTTATTTTACTTTATTTGTGTGGTAAGAACACTTAACATAAGATCAATCCTCTTAGCAAATTTAAAGTATACTATAGAGCACTGTTAGCTACAGGTACTATGCTGTACAGCCAATCTCCAGAACTTACCTTACATGCTAGAAATTTTGTATCCTTGGACTATCACCTTCCCTATTAACAGAGTTTTGAATAGTAAGTCAATGTTGCATTCCTGGGATAAATCCCATTTGGTTCTAACAGTTTTTTGTTTAAGTCTGAGGGTGAGAGAGAGTGCAAGCAGGAGAGGGAGAGAGGGAGAGAGAGAGAGAATCCCAAGCAGGCTCCAAACTGCCAGCATGCAGCCTGATACAGGGCTCAATCTTACAAACTGTGAGATCATGACCTGAGCCAAAATCAAGAATTGGATGCTTAACCTACTGAGCCAACCAGGTGTCCCTCTAATATTATTATTGTTTCTATATATCTATGGATTCAATTGCCTATCATTTATTTAGAATAACTGCATCTCTGTTCATGAGAGAAATGTTCCTGTAATTTTCTTATATGACATTGTCTTTGTCAGATTTAATAGCTAGGATATGCAGTCCTCATAAAATGGTTTTCTATTCTCTAAATAGTTTTGTAAGATTGGTGCTATTTTACTTTCTTAAATATCTGAAAGCATTCACCTGTAAAGCCATTTGACCCTGGAGTTTTCCTTGCTAAAAAAAAATAAAATAAAAATAAAAATAAAAATAAAAATAAAAATAAAAAAAATAAAATAAAAAATAAAATAAAATAAAACACCTAAATTAAAGATCAATTTCTTTACTAGATAAAAAATTATTCAGATTTCCTATTTCTTCTTCTGAACATTTTGCTGTGTACTTCAAGAAATTTGCCTATTACATCTAAATTTGGCCTTAACTTTTGAAAAATACTTTCACTGGGTATAGACAGATACCTAGGTCGGCAGTTATCTTCTTTCTGTACTTTAAAAGATATCATTCTATCATGGCTTCCATCAGATTCATTTGAAAAGTCAGCTGTCGTTCCTTTGAAGAAATCTTTTTTTCCTATCTCTTGTCAAGAGTTTTCTCTTTGGTTTTTGTAAGTTTTACTAGAGTGTGCCTACATATGATCTGTTGTGCGTTAATCCTGTTTGAGCTTTCTTGAGTTTCTCAAATCTGTGGACTGACATCTTTTATACAGTTTGGGAAATTCTTGGCTGTTATCTCTTAAAATACTATTTGAGTCTCATTCTCTCGTTCCTTTTCTCTTTAGCTCAAATTAAATGTAAGGTGTTTTCTTCGTGTGTAATATGTGTTTTATCCTCATTCTTGTATTTTCTTCTATTTTCTCCATGCCTCAGTCTGTTTCACTGAACTATTTTCCAGTCTACTAATCCTCTCTTCTGTGGTATCTAAATTTAGCAAATCATATATACTGAATAAATCAGTCTCTATTATTTTTCAGTTCTAAAATTCCTATCCATTATCTTTCTATAGGTAACAGTTCTCTGGTGAAATTCTCCATCTTGTCATCTATTCTCTTGAACGTATTGGCTCAGTTGTTTTTTTTTTTTTTAAGTTTATTTATTTTTGAGAGAGACAGAGAAGCAGAGAGAGAGGGAAACAGAGAATACCAAGCATCTTCCATGCTGTCAGCACAGAGCCCAATGTGAAGCTCAAACTCATGAACCGTGAGATCATGACCTGAGCCAAAATCAAGAACTGGAGACGTTAACTGAGCCATCCAGGCGCTCTGGCTCAGTCTTCTAGAATCAGTTTCCTATTACACCAAAATCTAAATTACCTGCGTGTTTCTATTGGTTTTTTTTCTCGAGGTTTTTGATCATTTGTCATACATGATAATTTTTTATTAAATGCTAGATAATGTCAATGCAAACTGTAAGAGCTCTAGAAGATATTCCCTCCTTCCAAAGAAGATTCACTTTTCTTTTAGCAGATAGAATGGGAACAGATCATGCTGATGCAATTAGAAGCTGAGAAGATCTGAGGATGGATTTTCTGCTTTTTTTAAGTACATACCGTCAACCAAACACTTTTACTGTGGGATACAAAATACATACAATAAATGTACTATAATTCAATAATTAGTTAAGAGTTCATGTTACTTATGAAATGTACTTGGGCAGTTTCCATATTATAGATGGTCTCCCATATACACGTTTATATGAATTTTACCTTTCTTGGATTTTTTTCCTCTACCAATCCTGGGCCCTCTATTTGCAGGCCCCTTCCAAGTCCCTGAAAAACCTTCCCTGCAATGCATATAGGCACATGTGTGCATTCTCTGTCTCGACCCACATTAGAGATTTAGGATGATGGCCTAGAGAACAGGGAGTGAGGAAGGGAGCAATGCCCTGCCCCAATGCTGTTTCTAAGAACTAACAGCTATCAGTGGAAAGCTTCAAAGGCAAAATGGAAGAACGGGAAATGAAATGAACAGCGATTCATTCTTTAGTCAATTTTGGACATCAAAAAGGTGTCAAATAACTGTAAAATGAATGAGTTTAGGAAAGTCATTTAATTTATTAATTCTAAGACAAAAATAACACTGCAAGTATCTTTCTCCAAAGGAACTTAGCTAAGGAGATGACTTATTTTCTGCCAGAAGAAGAGAATTTTCCTTTCAAATTAGAAAAAGTTAAAAAGCACTCTGGCTTTTGCATTTGTTAGTTTCCAAATGTTAAGATATTCCTTATGGTTCTAAACAAAGAAACAAAAACAGGTTTTGAAAATAAGACTTCCTGAATCCATTCAGGCCTAACAGATGATCTAAACTCTCTGTATGTTCAATGAGGGCACCACACTGTCTGTTATATTCAGGATATAGTATTCCCTTATCTGGTGTACCACAGATGTCCAAAATAATATTTGCTAAATAAATCATCACATCAATGAATTAAGAGAAAACTGACAGTACTTTCTTTGCTTTAGTTTATTATTAAAACTATATTTTAAACTATTTTTAAATAATTTAGTCATAAAACTGACACTAATATATTTTCTAAGTTCCATACAGCCTTAATAGAAGTACGTTGAAAGATGGAAGTATAAACAAAAACCCAAATTCAAGAATTTTATGATTTAGGGACTGACTTTTCATCTGTTGCCAGACTTTGCCCCCTCACGAATTAAATAAATATTCTCTGGCCTATTTAGAAATGAGTACATGAACAATGAAAAAGAAGTAATACAGTTCAGTCCACCTTGCAAAGTAATCCACACGGGCAATATGCAGTATTTGCACAGGCCCGAAAAAAGTGCCTGTCACAGAATAGGTACTCAAGAAATGCTAGTTGCCATTTTTAACATCATACAGCAGGAGTCACTGGTAAGAAGCAACACAAATAATGCCCAGAAAAAAACATCAAATACCACTGGTATGTGAACAGAAATAATAAGAAAGGGCTCTACAATATGGGTGAGAAGCATCTATCTGCAGGTTTTTCAATTAAGCAAAACAGCAACCTCGAGTAACAATTGTGGAGATATAAAGGAAAGCCTTCCCAGTGGCAATGACCTGTGTAAGGGAGAAAAAAAGAGATACAAGCAGAGAACTGGAAGCAAAGGAAACAATGTGTGTGAAAAGAAAATGTAGACATGTAGCTGTATGGTGCCTATTCAAAGACCTCCCTTCTGGGGCGCCCAGGCTAAGGTTACACTGAAGGTTGCCCGAGAGGGCAAAGGGCAGGTCATGGAAGGCCTTTATGTCACACAAAGGAATAGGAATGCAATTGGCAACAAAGAGCTAAAAGACTCTAGCCTAAGCTAATATTAACTGAAAAACAGGGGAGCTATAGCATCTGGGGCCTCTAGGAAAAAACAGACAATTCTGGAACAATTGAAATCTACAACCATACTTATTTAAAACCAAAGGAAATGAAGATGAAGGCAAATTTTAAGAAATCTGTAAATACTAATCAAGAAACATTACATAAGACATTTATAATCAACACCGTCCACCTTTGATATATCAAGCTCCCATGTGCAAACATCCAGCAAACCTGACTTGATCCAACGCTGTCTTTTCTCTTCCAATTAAAGTTAATTCTTAAGAAAGTAAATTTTTGCTTTGAAAGACTACTAAGTTTAGTAAATTCACCCCATGCTTTTTACTCATAAGAGTTCACATCAAAAGATCATTTTTCTTACGTTGTTTGGAAACCACAAAATGGTTCAACAAAGATTTATTCCCCAACTACTGCATGTCAATTATGGCCACTAAAAGCAAGGACAGGAAAACAAAAGAATGAAATTCACGCTTTAAAAGCACCTATTCCAGACAATATTTTGGGTGATTGTAGCTCATTAATCCTGACCAAAAACTTCCTTCCATTTACATACAAGTCTCCTAAACCTCAGAGCCCCTAAATAAAGTGTCTAGAATGTGGACCCTAATCTGACTTGAAAAGCTCATGTTCTTTCTCAGATGCCATGAACACAAACATAAATAAGACACCGCTTTTGCCCTCACCAGCTTAAACTTGGGAGGAGACATGCTTATAATATATAGTTCTTTTGCCTAAAATATTCTCCCCTCCCCTGAATCTTCACTTGACAAACTCTTCTCTCAAACTGAAATTCAAATGTCATCCAGTTGAAGAAGTTTACATCAGTTCCCTTAGGCACAGCTGTATTCTACCCTCCTCTGAGCTCTGGCATGTGTCTTCAAATCTCTGTAAGGAATGTATCACGTAGCACATGGCGGCTCTGTTTACAGATCTGATCTTGGGCAGTCAAACTGTGTTCATCTTCACTCCCCTGGGCCCCAGGCACAAAGTGGCCAATGAAAAAATGCTGGGTAAATGAACAGAAGGTGGAAATCACCCAAAGAGAAGTGCCAGTTTAAACTCTGAATGTGCACAGAGGCCTCTTTGGGAAAGTGTATGAAAAAAGAAAAGATGGCTCAGGACGGGAAATTGGGAAAGGTCTACAACTAGGTGGAGGAAAGAGAAATCAACTAAGAAAGAACAAACCAAGGAGAGAAACAGAACTGGACCACAGAACTGGGGCATGGTCACAAAGTGGATGGAAATCAATGGTCTTAAATCACTGTAGAAGCTCAAGAAAATGAAAATGACTGATGAAAATGGATAGGAAATTAATGATGACCATGAAAGGAACAAGTTTAATTTTTTTTTTTTTTTTAGTTTATTTATTTTGCAAGAGAGAGCAAGCAGGGGAGGGGCAGACAGAGAGAGAGGGAGAGAGAATCCCAAACAGGCTCCACACTGTCAGCGCAGAGCCTGACACAGGACTCAGTCTCACAAACTGTGAGATCATGACCTGAGCCAAGATCAAGAGTCAGACGCTTAACCAACTGAGACATCCAGGCACCCCTGAAAACAACAACTTTAGTAGAATGGTGGGTTGGAAGCCAAACTGAAGAATCTAGATCACTATCAAGAAACAGGCAGTGGGTCCAAAAAAGTCTGGCTATAAAGAAAGAGGAATAGGGCGCCTGGGTGGCTCAGTTGGTTAAGTGTTCAACTTTGGCTCAGGTCATGATCTCACCAGTTTGCAAGTTCGAGCCCTGCTTCAAGCTCTGTGCTGACAGCTCGGAGCCTGGAGCCTGTTTCCAATTCTGTGTCTCCCTTTCTCTCTCTCTGCCCCTCCCCTGCTCATGCTCTGTCTCTAAGAAGTAATAAATAAATGTTAAAAATTTTTTAAAAAGACTTTCTTTTCCTTAGAAAGAGGAATAAAACAGAAGAATAGAAAAGTATGCACAAAACAGGGATCTGTACACTTAGAAAAATACACCCCTGTGCCTGACTTTGGAGTACAGATTCAGCCTTATGCTTCTGTATCCACCAGAGAACTGAAATCATGTCCAACGCAAAGTGCCAAACATAGAGATAACACACGTAGGAGAAACAGCTAACATTGAAGATGATCAAACCAACATTTGAAATATCAACAATATCAAAGGATGGATGGAAAACAAAAGGTAAAAACTAAAGAAATAATTCAAAGTCTTTTATTGATTGGGCTAATTATTTAGGAGGGGTATGACCCAGTAGTTCACAGATACCATTTGAAGAATTTTCTCATCTTCTGACCCAATAAATTGTACAATTGTACAATAAATTGTACTCTGAGAATTTAAACTTAAGGACACAATACTAAGAGGGGAGCCTGGCTGGCTCTTAAGCATCTGACTCTTGATTTTGGCTCAGGTCATGATCTCATGGTTTGTGAAATCTAGCCCCATGTGGGGCTCTCTGCTGATGGCACAGAGACTGCTTGGGATTCTCTCTCTTCCTCTCTCTCTGCCCCTACCCTGCTCACTCACACACTCTCTCTCTCTCTCAAAAAAAATAAATAAATAAAATAAACATTAAGAAATAAAAAAGGAAACAGGGGTACCTGGGTGGCTCAGTCGGTTAAGCGGCCGACTTCGGCTCAGGTCATGATCTCACGGTCCGTGAGTTCGAGCCCTGCGTCGGGCTCTGTGCTGACAGCCGGGAGCCTGCTTCGGATTCTGTGTCTCCCTCTCTCTCTGCCCCTCCCCTGCTCATACTCTGTGTGTGTCTCTCTCTCAAAAATAAACATTAAAAAAAAAAAATAAGGAAACAACCCTAAGAAATAAAAGTTATGTATTTGAAGATGTTCTCCACAGTATTATTTATTTTTTATTTAAAGAAAAATTTTAATGTTTATTTGCTTTTGAGAGAGAGAGAGACACAGAGTATGAGCAGGGGAGGGGCAGAGAGAGTAGGAGACACAGAATCCAAAGCAGGTTCCAGGCTCCAGGCTCTGAGCCGTCAGCACAAAGCCCAACATGAGGCTCAAACGCACAAACAGTGAGATCATGACCTGAGCTGAAGTTGGATGCTCAACCGACTGAGCCACCCAGACACCCCTCCACAACATTATTTAAATAACAGAAAAATTGTAAATAGTTAAAATGCGCTATAACATAGGAAAGCTATTAAAAATAAAAAATATCCACCCAATGAAACATTAGGCAGTACTTAAAAGTGATGATTTATTCAATCACTTTGAGTGCATTAACTTGTGTTTAGAAATCTTAGTAATAAATGAAGATAATGTTTATAGTAAATAAAAGATCATAATACTAAATCATACACACATAATATGATTATTGTACATCCATTGTATAAAGGCATTTTGAAAAGCAGGTAACAAAGACACAAAACACTAAGAGGACAATAGGACTTACATTAGGTAATGAAGTAAATGTACTGCCCATGTGACATTCAACAACATGCTTTCTCAACAACAAAAACAATAATAAATAACCTCCTTCAATAACAAACAAAAACAACCTGGGCATATACAACTCAGTAACTGCCTGCAACCTTTTTTTTTTCATTTTTTCCCACTCAGATGGCAACTCTTCCCTCTCACTCTCCCAAAGGAAGAGAAAAACAGTCATCAGGGAGAGAAAAAGGATAGTCAATGGCAACAGCTCCAGAAGCAACACCCAGAGCCAGCGGCAGGCTCAGGACAGGGCGCTGCACCTAATCCTCGTGGTTTCAGGTGCTCGACACGTCAGAGAAACTTCTCTAGGACCGAACTGCTACTGAAAGCATAGTCTTCCCACATACAACGTTTTATAAAAGGGAACTTTTGATGCTCCGGAAATAACTCACAAAACAATAAAGCAAAGGGTCATCAATCCACAGGCTAGATGACTGAGGGGTACGATTTTGAAATGCCCAAAATAATGACCTGCATGTGAAAAGGAACAGAAGCAACAGACATCATATACTGCTCATACAATGGATGAAATACCAGAGAACACAGGACATTTCAGGGCCAAAATTGTGTATATATTCACAAGACTAATTCCTTTTGAACCGAAAAAGTTTAGGGACAGTATATTTTAGTGATACATTACAAAAATCAATTTTTACTAAATATGGAATCCCCAGATGACCCAATAATTCTACTCTTAGGTATACAACCAAAAGACCTGAAACATGGATTCACACAAAAACTTGTTCATGAATGTTCACAGCAGCATTATTCATAATAGCCAAAAAGTGTAAGCAATCCAAATGTCCATGAACTGATGAAAAGATAAAATGTGGCACATTTGTATAGTGGCATATTATTCAGACATAAAAAGGAATAAAGAATTGATAAATGCTCTAACATGGATGAATATTGAAGACATGCTAAGTAAAGAACCCAAGCACAAAAGAGAAATACTGTATGATTCCATTTATATGAACTGTCCAGAACAGAGTCATCTATGGAGACAGAAAGAAGACTAGTGGTTCCCAGGGTCTGGGAGGGAAGGGGATGGGAAGTGAATGTTTAATGAGGATAAAGTTTCTTTGGGGGATGATTAAAATGTTCTGGAATTAGACAGTGGTGATACAACACTGTGACTATTTTTAAATCACTAGATTGCACTCTTTAAAGTGGTTTTAACCACACTCAGATACCACCTCATGCCAGTCAGAGTGGCTAAAATGAACAAATCAGGAGACTATAGATGCTGGCGAGGATGTGGAGAAACAGGAACCCTCGTGCACTGTTGGTGGGAATGCAAACTGGTGTAGCCGCTCTAGAAAACAGTGTGGAGGTTCCTCAAAAAATTAAAAATAGATCTACCCCATGACCCAGCAGTAGCACTGCTAGGAATTTCCCCAAGGGATACAGGAATGCTGATGCACAGGGGCACCTGTACCCCAATGTCTATAGCAGCACTTTCAACAATAGCCAAACTATGGAAAGAGCCTAAATGTCCATCAACTGATGAATGGATAAAGAAATTGTGGTTTGTATACACAATGGAATACTACGTGGCAATGAGAAAGAATGAAATATGGCCTTTTGCAGCAACATGGATGGAACTGGAGAATGTTAGGCTAAGTGAAATAAGTCCAATAGCATAGGGGAAAAGGAAAAGTCATACAGAGAAAGACAGATACCATAGGTTTTCACTCTTATGTGGATCCTGAGAAACTTAACAGAAGACCATCGGGGAGGGGAAGGGGGAAAAAAAAAAAAGAGGTTAGAGAGGGAGGGAGCCAAAACATACGAGACTCTTAAAAACTGAGAACCAACTGAGGGTTGATGGGGGGTGGGAGGGAGGGGAGGGTGGGTGATGGGTAGTGAGAAGGGCACCTGTTGGAATGAGCACTGGGTGTTGTATGGAAACCAATTTGACAATAAATTTCATATTAAAAAAATAAATAAATAAAGTGGTTTTAAAAGCAAACAAAAATTAAATGATTAAAATGAGTATTTTATCTCAATAAAATCATTACTCTAATCATTTTTAGCATAATCTAACCTCTCTTACCAAAGTAAATGTCAGAATGAAAAGATAATTCCAATATAAATAATAAATCATTTTTATAATGTGGGTACCCTATTTATTAAAGAACAACATATCCTTTTGATAAACTCCAAACATAGATATTTGAACAGTTTCAGACTCCCTTTGTTTAGATTTTCTTCTTCTAGTTCTTTACCCTTCCAGCTATATTATGCTTTTTCTTTAAAATCTCATCTGATGCAATAGCATATGACAGAATAGCATAGGGGAAAAGGAAAAGGAATAATGCTCACATTATTAGAAGGTTTTTCATACTGTGGACTGTTTCAAACAAAATTTTGAAAACTGAAATAACTTTTCAACATACTCTAAGTTTACTTTTGCAAAAAGACTGTAACATGTTGCAAACTACTAAAAGCAGGCCTCAAACAGCGGGTTAGGAAAAAAGAAATAGAAAACCTAGGTCATAACAAACATGTATGAAACACATTCTAAGAGGTAATTTCTCAGGAAAAAAAATTTGAAACTGGAGACTAATAGAAATGACATGATTATTTGAACTTAATATAAAAATCATCTCCTAAAACAAATCTTCTAAAAATGGGAGAGGAGGTGGATTACATGACACTTATTGATTGGAATAAAAACAACTTATGATAAAGACTGAAATCAGGGCGCCTGGGTGGCTTAGTCGGCTAAGTCCCCGACTTCGGCTCAGGTCATGATCTCACAGTCCATGAGTTCAAGCGGCACATCAGGCTCTGTACTGACAGCTCAGAGCCTGGAGCCTGTGGCAGGTTCTGTTTCTCCCTCTCTTTCTGCCCCTCCCCTGCTTGCACCCTCTCTCTCAAAAATAAACATTAAAAAAAATTTTTTTTAAAGATTGAAATCTTTTTTCAATAAACTAATTAGTAAATTTTTTTCCAAATACACCTATAAGAATAATCTCTCAGTCCTTCTTTGCTAGCTAAACGGAGAAAGGAAGTGTGTGTGTGTGTGTGTGTGTGTGTGTGTGTGTGTGTGTGTGTGTCTTTGATCAGGGGGAAGGTGGTCAGAATCTAATTCTGCTAAAATAAGGAAATCATTACTCCCACAAACCTCTGAAGACCCAACAAGTCACACTGCACTCACAACTCTTCCCCAGGACTAGCTATAATACAGTAATGTCATATACACCTTCCTCCTTTCTCTACAATGCTTTAGTTTTTATTTTAAAAGAAAGAAAAGTTAATTATTTAATTATCCACCATCAGTGCTTCTCAAAATTTAAAGTTCATACAAATCACTTGGGGATCCTGTTAAAACACATACTATTCACACTGGTGGCTGCCAGAAGGGAGGTGGGTGAGAGGATGGATGAAATGGATAAAGGGATTAAGAGTACAGTTATCTGGATGAGCACCGAGAAATATATAGAATATTTGAGTCATTATATTGTACACCTGAAACTAACATATCACTGTATGTTAATTATACTCGAATTAAAAAAGAACTAAAAACAAAAACAGTCTTATTCAGTGGGCCTTGGGGTACAGCCTGAGATTCTGCGATGCTGCTGGTACATAACACACTTTGAGCTACAGGGATCAGGAAGGAATACCACATCCAACACCAGGTACGTACTGCAGAGGACAGGCAGACGGCCCAGAGCCAATATACCCGGGGGCTGCAAGGCCCAAGCTCCTCAATGTCAAAAGCCAACTACGTCTTATCCCAAAGGATCTGAGACTACGGTCTTTGCAGACTGAAGATACTCCATTGTAGCACATTACAAACAATGAGACCTCACTCCGATGGTTACAGAAAAAGAAGTGACTGTACACCAAGGATTCCAACAGCACCCAGGCTCGTCTTGGCTTCACACAGCAAGATGTGCGTACTCACCTCTACGACTGGTCTCTGCACCCAATGAGCAGGAACCTCTGACAAGGTTGACAAGGACTCATCTCCAGCCATCCCTCTTCCCCTCACAGCCTCCATTCCCACTGTAATAAACAACTTTCAGGATTTAGAGCAGGCCAGGCTCTCCCTTCCATCAAGCCTCTAGTTCAAACTTACTTTACATTCAGACTTCATCTCCTCCAGAAATTTATTTCCCAAAACATTCTTTGAGACTCGGCAGGCTAGCAGGGTGTTGCACAGTGCTCTAGGACTCCACGGCTGCACTCACCGCTCTGTATCGCTCCACTTGACAGACAGTCTCAGCCTGGGTTCCTCAAGAAAATCAAGCCCTTATACACTAAGGCACCCACTATGGGTAACGAAGAAGCTTCTCTACTTTGAATCTAGAATGGCACTATTTAAGTACCACCTTTGGAAGAACTGAAAACACAGGCACTCAAGTCACTTTCTATGTTATGCGGTTTAGAACCAGATCCTGCCTATCTTATTCCATACCATGTTCCTAAGGTATAGTGTGTTGCCTGACTCACAGCAAGCACTCAACAAAACCGTGATGGAGGGGGGACCTGGGTGGCTCAGTCAGTTAAGCATCTGATTCTTGGTTTCAGCTCAGGTCATGATCTCACGGTTTCGTGAGTTCAAGCCCTGCACCAGGCTCTGCACTGGCAGCTCGAAGCCTGCTTGGGATTCTCTCTGTCCCTCTCTCTCTCTGCCCCTCCCTCACGTGCACTGTCTCTATCTCTCTCAAAATAAATAAATAAACTTAAAAAAAAAAAAACACACCATATTATTAGAATAACTCTAAAAAAACAAATCACATAATCCAGTCAACTAACTTCCCAGAACCCATGGAGATAAAGACTCTTTAGAATTTTCTGCTTAAAAAACAAAACACTCAAGAACTAAAAGCTCCAATTATTGAGATGGAGTCAAAATTGGAAGACCTTTCGCAACATAGATGTCATGCTGCTTAAGGCTAAGAACGAGGGGCCTGTGTTGAGTCCTATAGTGCTTGCTAGGTCAGGCAGGGCAAGGGCCTTCGTGAGGCCTAACCAGGCCTCTAGAACTGGGCTCCACAAACTACTGCTCATAGGCCAAACCCAGCTGTTTTTGTACATCAAGTTTTACTGGAATATAGCTGTTTTCAGGCCACAGAGGCAGAGTTCGGAGGTTGTGACGGAAACTTATGGTCAGTAAAGCCTAAAACGTTTACTATCTGGCTTTGACAAAAGTTTGCTAACTCCAGTTCTAGAATGCTACCAAAAAAGTCACCATCGGGACGTCTCCCTTCTCCTGGCCAACTGTCCCCAGTGCATTTGCTCCTAAAACCTGATCTGGTTTCCTAGAGAGCAGGTCCCTGTCTCCACTTCCATTCTGTGTGCTGTGTTATCACTTCACTCTTTTTTAATTTTTGTAACCTTTATTTTTGAGAGAGAGAGAGAGAGACAGAGTGTGAGCAAGGGAGGAACAGAGAGAGAGGGAGACACAGAATCTGAAGCAGGCTCCAGGCTCTGAGCTGTCAGCACAGAGCCCGATGCGGGGCTCAAACTCATGAACCACAAGACCATGACCTGAGCTGAAGTTGGATGCCCAACCAACTGAGCCACCCAGGTTCCCCTCACTTCACTCTCTTACCATCCAAACCCAACCTCTTCGAGTACTCAATCTAGTTCATTCTCAGTAACTTGTTCTCAAATGGTAACTTTTGATCTGTGTCTTTACTAATTAAGTTTTAAGTAATTTGATGTATTTCGGAAATCTCTCACAAAGACAGACTATGAGGACCAGAAACCTCAGGCTCCGCCTCTGGGAAACCCAGCCTAAGGTACTGTAATTTAAGTTTTTCTCACATCTGCTATCCCTGTGTCTTTTATTCTTGAATCACTACCCTGTCTTAACCTCCTTCCAGTTCTCTAATGCCTGTATGATGACAGCTGAACTCCTTTACTAGCATAAAGACATTTCATGATGTGACCCCCACCCACCCATCATCTATTAGCCTGGCCTCGTCTCCTGCCACATTAAATCCCTATCTTACATTTCAAGCTCCAAAACACTAAAATACCTGTAATTTTCCAAATCTACAATGTCCCTTTCCCTAGTTGCCTAAATTTATAATATAGTTATGCATATGCCCTAAATCATTACTAGTTTCCATAAAATATGGGATAAGATATATCTATTGAAATTTTTAAAATAAAAACTAAAGAGCAGTAGCAAGCAACAGTATCACGACACTACTAATGATAAACACCGTATGGTTTATAAAAATTATCACACGAATGCCAGTACATTTCCTTAAAACATAATTTCCTTGCCTTTTATACCCCCAAACTATACCATTAGCTTGATGCAAAGATCAACAAACTTACTTTGCATCACACGTTGTGCTTTCAAGCAAAAATTATAAAACTAGAGGTGACCTGAAAGGCCATCTAGATCTTTCAGGTGTTTCTGAATTCCTCCTTCATTGATGGAGATGAATTTGTAGTAAGCGATACAGAAGCTGCTGACTGATCTCCATAGTGACCAATGGCATACACTTTTCAGATGGCTAGTCAAGAATGCAACATATGATCAACCTAATTAATGCAGTGTGACAGTCATTAGTGCAGTTCACCACGTATATGCTCCTATCCCTACTTGTAGACACTTGGTAGGACAACACTTCTTGGCCCTCCTGTGGTTGAGGAGGGCCAGGTGACTCATTCTAGCCAATGAGGTGTGAGTAGAACTGATGGGGTCATTTCTGGGCAAGGACATTTTAAATGTCCAAGGCTCTGTGGCTCTTTTCTGCCACAGAAAAGGGGAATACTCCTGTTAGCAGCTATTTCATTCAGCCTGGGCTCTGGAGTGAAGATAATACAAGGCAAGGCCCTAGATGATCTTGATGGGCAAACAGCATGGGTACAAAATAAACAATGTTGTTCCACAGTATAACCTTAGCTATCACAACCTTCCAGCAATTTAGATCCTTCAAAGGAATGCATAGTGAGACACCAACATTTTACATCAACATTTTATTTCTACTGTAAATAAATGTTATCAGTGGTAAATTCAAGAGCTGGGAAAAGCAAGTTTGAGTTATTACGTGCTCTTGACCAAACAATGCCTCTCAGTCTTCATTTCAAGGAAGAATAATAGTAATAGTTGACATTTCTTAAGCACTTAACAATGTGCCAGCATTGCTAAAAGTCCTTCATCTACATTAATCCATTCCATACAATGAACGTGAGTTTCACCAAACCATCTCCATGGAGTTACGGAGGACTGAATTAGTTTTCTAGAAAATAATCCTGAAATATTAATTGGGAGTTTCCCAGCACAAATAAGCTACTCTATCCTTAAATGATACATTCCTTATTTCAGACATTTCAATTTGAATTACGGAGATCTGAAGGCATGTTTAGAGCAGGCAAGAACCTGAAGTATTTGATCCCAGAGCTGGCAATAATGAAGAAGAAAAGATGATTGTTAAAAATAGGTTTGTGTATATAACAATTTTGGGAAAATCTGATCATGGTAGTAGATATACCTTACCTACCATATTGCTATGGGTGGAGGCTCCAAAGACCTTGCCCTCCATCATTAAGTACCTTCCAAGTCTTTTTCGGGCCTGTCATACAGGCCAGGAAACCAAACAGTTCTAAGAAATCCTAATTCCACTGGAATTGAGAACAATCCAAAATGATAGTGGTTATATAAGAGACTGGATTAAGTATAATCTAGTATGATGGATGCATATTTAAAGAAGAACTTGGAAGACAAAACTTTAAAACAATCACTTGAAGGAAAAGTTAGTTGTCAAAGGAAACAATTTACTGTACGAGACCGATTTCGTGTGACCATAAGAAGGTTTGGAACAGCCACTGAAAATTAGGGATTAAATGTGCACTTTGATTTTTTTGTTGTTTGTTTAATTTAGAACAAGAGTAGTAACTCCTATCAACGCCTCCTTTATTCTTTCAAACCCATTAGTTCTTTCTTTCTGTGCCAATCTCTTCTAAAATACCCATCCGTACTTCTATTATTCCTTCGCTGAAGTGTAAGTATCTTTGCATAACAGTAAGTTTTCTTAGTAACTGTATAACAGACCTGTTAAAGAAATACAGAATAATTATCCCTGCTTCTCCACCCTCCTTAATTCATGCATAGACTTTGCTCTATTGAAAATTAAGTGAAATAATCCTGTCCTAAGAGAAAATTAGACTTCACTAACAAAGTGCTTAATTGATTTATTCCAACTATATCCTCTCTGTCTGATGCAAGTGCTCTCAACAAATACCTAAGGGATAAACGAATAGCATTATAGTTTTCCAGTGGCTATCAATATATCAAATCGACTCCAGCCTTTCTTACTATAGTTTTAAATATTCAGACAAAAAATATAGGAACTAATTTTGAATGAGTAGAAATTTCACTTGACATCTACCTCTGACTCTTTAGCTAATCAGCTTCTGTTTCACACTGTAGAACAGTCTAATTTTAATATGCTCTTATCCTCCTCCTTTACTCTGATTTTCCCTGGGCCACTCACTATGGCTGCATCAACTAAGCGGCTCACCCTAGTTCGCAATTAAGCAAGGTAGGCAACATTCAAACAGCTTTGGCTCCTCCTCTAAGAGGCCTTAGCTTTTAACCCACCTCCCAGATCCAAGGCGCCAGACCTTAATTCTGGGCTCCCAAATCTCCTTTGGTACAATAACAACACAAAAAAGGCCCAGAATTCCGGCTCTCAGGGTTGGTCTCCTGCTTTGGTTCTTGCTCCCAATACTGCTCTAGCCAATTCTCCTAGCATGGCAATCAAATAGCATCCTTGACTCCAGCCCACGGGACAGCTCCACCAGTCTGTTTATATTGAGAGAGTCCTATGTCTCTGAAATGAGTCCTATGTCTCTGTCGGAGAAGGACCCACCTCTACCATGGCAACTGCCTACCTGCCTTCTGAACACCTGTGCCACATGCCCCACGAGTTTGTGATCTACTCTCAGGTCAGGATGACAGCTGGGTCTGTAACCCCTCGTTCAGCAGGCTGTAGCTCTTGAGGTAACTTTATAATTGGGTCAGCTCTCTCAGTATCTCATCCGCTATCTAGAGCAGATGTCTGGTAAGGTTATGGCACATTCCCAACACCTGCCTTCATAATGCCCTGAGAAGCTATCATGCCTCTCTAGTCTTAAGACAGAACCACTAGAATTCTAATTAATTTTTTCTAAAGCAGCTATTTTCTAAGAATTAATACTAAGCCTTTGGTCATTTCAACTGATACAATTATCCTCTTTACCCACGATGGGAACTCAAGATACCACCTAATGCTAAGGTATATATTACTATTTCCTGGATTTATGATGATTTTTATGATACTTGACAATTTCTATCTACATATCCAATAACTCTCTTCTTTTTATCTCTGAAATAACAAATAATAATGAGCTCATGAAATTCAGAGATGTGAATCTGAATCCCAACTCTGTCATTCTCTAGTTATATATTCCCTAAATAAGTAAAATGTGTAAGCTAAGACTCAAGTTTCTCATTCACAAAACTGGAATAGAGACAACAGCAGACTAAAGAATGGTATGATGCGTTAAATATAGTTCCTGGTACATAGCAAGCCCTAAAAAGTTAGCAATCATCCAACATCCGCAGGGTTTATATATTTGTGATGCACTATATTGGGCTACTAAAAGAAGGAAAATAACAGGGTAAACTTATTATAGTTAACAAAAAAGATGAAGGACAAAGTTGTTTAATGAATATGGAGATGAACTTAATGGGACAAAGGGAAGAAAAGGAAAAGAGAATGCAAGAGGCAGGGTGAAGATCAAATAAATGGCAAAGGGAGTGTTTACAGAGCAAAGAGCAGTATCTGTGGGGCTTCTGCAAAAGGGGCCAAGGCCAGGGGCGCCTGGGTGGCTCAGCTGGTTGAGCATCCCACTCTTGATTTTGGCTCAGGCCATGATCTTGTGGTTCGTGGGTTTGAGTCCCACGTCAAGCTCTGCATTGACAGTGCAGAGCGTGCTTGGGATTCTCTCTCTCCCTGCCTCTCCCTCTCTCTCTCTCAAAATAAACTTAAAATGGGCGGCGGGGGGTAGGGGGGGCTGGCCCACAAGGCTGTTGGTCTTCTTGGAAGGCAGGGACTGGAGAACTTTTTTTTACCAGTCTCTAGGAGAGTTGGGAGGGCCGCACTCAGCCGATGGCACAGCAGGGACAGAGAGCCTTACTCCACATGTTCCTCCCCAAAAGTGGAAATTTTCACAATCCTCTCTTGCCAAATCATTCTCAACCCAAGTCATTCTCATCCTAAAACAAAACAAAACCTCTCTTCTCCCTTCCCATCTTCTTTCTCTTTTAACTTTTTTTTTTTTAATTTTTTTTTTCCAACGTTTATTTATTTTTGGGACAGAGAGAGACAGAGCATGAACGGGGGAGGGGCAGAGAGAAAGGGAGACACAGAATCGGAAACAGGCTCCAGGCTCCGAGCCATCAGCCCAGAGCCTGACGCGGGGCTTGAACTCACGGACCGCGAGATCGTGACCTGGCTGAAGTCGGACGCTTAACCGACTGCGCCACCCAGGCGCCCCCTCTTTTAACTTTTTTTAATGTTTATTTATTTCTGAGAGAGAGAGAGAGAGAGAGAGAGAGGGAGAGAGAAAGTGGCAGAGAGAGAGAGAGACCCACAAAATCCGAAGCAGGCTCCAGGCTCTGAGCTGTCAGCACAGAGCCCGATGTAGGGCTCAAACCAATGAACTGTGAGATCATGACCTGAGCCGAAGTCAGACACTTAACCAACTGAGCCACCCAGGCGCCCCATCCCATCTTCAAACCTTAGTGCAGATGGAACCTCCTCTAGGAAACCTTCTCCAGTCCTCTCATAAGAGTTCGGTGCCCCATAATGACATGTATTTCTTTCTGTTTTGCAAACCATACTACAGTTGTTCCCATCCCCATCCCATCCAGCCTACGAGCTCCTTAACAGCAAAGCCTGTGACCTTTCCCAGGCTGAACCTCCAGGATCTAGCACAGAACAGGGTGCAGGATGAGAAGCCAACAGGTACCTGGCACAGTTCTGGGCAGAATCATCAGGACCTGTGAAATAGCTCCTAATCATTTGGAGGACAGGTCTCCCCCCACTTTGAAAATCTGAGGAAAACCAGACCCTCAGCCTAGAAAAATACACACACACATGCACACACTCACACAAAAGAAAAAAGAAACCCTATAAGAGCAAGAAGCTGAAAGTCATGAGATCTGGATTCTGCTCCCTGGCCCTGCCAAAAACTTCCAGTTCCTAAACAAGTCACTTAATGTCCCAATTGACAAAGTGAAGAAACTATCTTTTGTCCCTCAACTATCCTTCATTAGATGTCTGTAATAAAAACTACATATATATACTACAAAAGTGGAAGAATTCTAAAATTAAAATTGTTATATAAGAGCAAATTATTTTTTATGATTGCCTCACAGCTTGATTCTTTAACAGCTATCTATTTTGCCAAAAAACATGCTGTGAAATAAATTGACTATTTACTACTACAGCTAAAAGAATTGTTGTTTTTTCTAAAACCCCAAAGGCCCTGTAGTTTACATACCCAAGAGGGGGTGAGCACAACAAGCATAAAGAAGCAAAGATGAATAATCCAATTAATTCACATTTGCTCACACCATTGACTACAGATTCCTCTGACAACAATATGCTTTTGTACTAACAAACCTGTAATACAATTGGCCAGTATGCTTTGAGATGTTTATATTCTACATGTCAGGGATGCTTGAGGACAGTCTGAATATTCTCTTCTCTCTAGTTTGACCCTGTCACCAACAACTGTGACAGGTGGGCTACAGCCAGCAAGGCTTCCCGCTTCAGAATGGGAAGCTATGAAATGCTCTAAGTAATGAGGCCCAAGAGACATACCTAGTGGGGTTGACTTTCATATAAAAAGCAATTATCAGGCAGTCACTGTGAAGATCCTTAGGAGCTCCACAGAAAACGAATAAGTCAAGGAACCCTGGACCATCCTCTACATTTCAAACCTGCTGACAGCTGAAGAGGGCCTACGCACACACCACGGTAGTCCCTCGGTCATCTCCCTTAATCTACCGCCAGCAATTCAAAGGGTCCTCCTTGCCAGTCTAGGCTTTTCTCTGTATCCATACCAATCCCTGTTCATGAGAAAGGGCTCAGGATCCGGTAGATCAAAAAATGCCTTCCTAGATTTGAGCAGACCATATGGACTATGAAAGTCTGAGTCTGTGGACACCCATTTCTCTGCACCTCTGCCCCTCTGCATCAGCCTGTTCCCTAAACCAAGCACAGCTGAAATTTTTGTTTTGTTTTTCAAAAATTATCTTTTTAATGTTTGTGATATGTGATATTCCCGATTTCATTCCTGATATTGGTGACCTGTGACTTCTATTTTTGTCAGCTGTACTTGAGGTTTATTGATTTACTGATTTTATTACAGAACCAATATTTGTTTTTCTGTTTTCAATTTCATTGATTTCTGCTTTAGACACAGATGAAAGTTAACCACCATGTTTCATACCCTCCTTGTCCAGGGGCACAGGTCTCTCCACAGTCTCATCAGCTGACCTCTAAATGCTGGCTTACCCAAGAACTCAGTACTCAGCCTTCTTTTCTTTAGCTACACTCTCTAAGTGATCTCATCCACTACCTCAGATTTGACATTACGTATCTGTTGATGACTCCCAAATTTACATCTCTAGCTTCAATCTTTCCTTGGAGCTCCAGGCTCATTTGTCCAAATATCTTATTGTTTCTTTATTTTCAGTTATTTTTTATGGCTTTACTGAGGTATAACTGACATACAATAAACTGCATATATTTAAGGGCACCTAGGTGGCTCAGGCATTTGAGCATCCAACTCTTGATTTTGGCTCAGGTCATGATCCCAGGGTCAGGGGATCAAACCCCGCGTCAGACTCCACACTGAACATAGAAGCTGATTAAGATTCTCTCTCTCTCTCTCTCTCTCTCTCTCTCTCCTCCTCCTCCTCCTCCTCCTCTGCCCTTCTCCCCTGCTCACTCTCTCTCCAAAATAATAAAAAAAAAAAAAACAATTACATATATTTAAAGTACACAAATTGATTGGCTTTGACATACATACACAATTATGAAACTATCCCATCAAGATAATGAATATGTCCATCACTCCCAAAGCTCCCTTGAGGCCCCTTGGTAATCTATCTTTCTTACTCCTGCCCCAAGCAACCAATGATCTGCCCTTTGTTCATACAAATTAGTTTGTATTTTCTAGAGTTTTATATAAATGGACTCATACAAAGTGTATTCTTTTTTGCTTAGCTTCTTTCATCCATCATAATTTATTTTGAGATTTGTCCATGTTGCTGCATGTATCAATACTCCATTGATTTTTTTTTTTTTTTTAACTGCTGAGTTGTATTTGTTGAATAGGTATAGCAAAATTGGTTTTCATGCCTTCAGACATTTGGGCTGTTTCCAGTTTGGGGCTATTACCAAAAAAGCGGCTATGAGCTCATATGTAAGTCTTTATGCAGACAAATGCCTTCATTTCTCCAAGGTAAGTATCCAGGAATGGAGTGGAATGGCTGGGTCATGTTAAGTATACACTTAACTTTTTCAGAAGTTGTCAAACTGTGTTCCAAAGTGAATATACCATTTATATTCCCACCAGCAGTGCATGAGAGTTCCAGCTGTCCACACCCTTGCCAACACTGGTTATGGTCAGTCTTGTTAACATCAGCCATTCTAGAGATTTTATAGTTGTATCTTGCGCTTTTAATTTGTATTTTCTTAATGACTATGTCAAGCATCTTTTCCTATGCTTATCTGCTATCCATATATCTTATTGAGTAAAGTATCTCTCAAATCTTTAATACAGTTTTTAAATAGGCTGCCTGTTATTGACTAAAAGAGTTCTTTATAGTTTAGATAATAAAAATCTTTGGTCAGATAAATGTTTTGCCTTTTTGTAACAGTGTTTATTAAAAAGCAAAAGTTTATAATTTTAATAAAGTCAAATTTATTATTTATTTTATGCTTCATATTTAAGAAATATTTGTTAAATCTAAGATCACTAAAAATTTCGCCTTTTTCTTATAGAAAGTTTATAGTTTTTACACAAACATTTATATCTACAATCCACTTCAAGTTAATTTCTGTATATGGTACAAGGTAAGGGTCAAAGTTCATTATTTTTCATATTGCTACACAATTGTAATAGCACATTTGTTGAAAAGAGATCTTTTCCCCACCAAATTATTTTGGCACCATTGTAGAAAATCAAATAATCATGTATGTGTGGGTCTACTTCAGGCCTCTCTACTCTGTTCCATCAATCTATATGTCTATCTTGACATTACCACACAGTTTGATTATCAGAGCTTTATAGTAAGTCTTGAAATAAGGTGATAGACAGCCTCCAATTTTGTTCTTTGTTTTGGCTATCCTAGGTCCTTTGCACAACTATATAAATCTTAACATCAGCTTGTTAACATCTATAAAGAAGCCTGCTACAATTTTCTTTGGGATTGTGATGAATCCATCTATCAATCTGAATAGAATTGGTATCTTAGCAATACTGAGTCTTTTAATTCATGAGCATGATATTTTTCACCATTTATTGAGACCTTATGTAATTTTTCTCAGTTTATAAACTATAAAACGTTTATAGTTTTAGTGTACATGTCTTACACATCTTTGGTCACATTTTTCCCTCAGTATATCATAATTTTGATCCTATGAAAAAGATACTTTAATAAATTTTGAAATTTCCAATTTCTCATTGTTAATATATATAAGTACAATTGATTTTTTATATCAACCTTCTGGCCTTCAACCTAATCTCACTTATTAGTTCTAGCAGCTTTTTGTAGATTCCTTAGGATTTTATATATAGAAAATCATATAGTCTGAGATTAAATACAGTTTTACTTCTTTCTTTCCAATCCGAATGCTTTTCTCCCCTCTTGCTTTACTGTACTGGCTAGAATCTCCAGTATAGTGTTGAATAAAAGGGATGAGAAGGGACATTCTTACCTCATTCCCAATATTGGAGGAAAAGCATTTAGCCTTTCTTCTTACTAAGAATGGTGTTAGTTATAAGTATCTCCTAGATGTTCTTTGCCAAATTGAGGAAGTACTCTTTTATTTCTAGTTTGCTGTGATTTATTATGAATTGTTGTGGACTTCTGTCAATTGTATTTTCTGCATCTATTGAAATGATGGCATTCAAATGAAATATGGTAAGTTTGGTCTGTTAACTAGGTGAATTACATGAAATTGCTTTTCAAATATTAAACTTTGCACTCCTGAGATAAACCCCATTTGCTCATGCTATATTACCCTTTTAGTATAATATGTTGTTGGATTCTATTGGCTAATATTTTGTTGAGGACTTTTTCAACCATGTTTGTGAGGAGTACTGGTCTATAGCTTTCTTCTCTTACAATGTCTTTTCCTGGTTTTGATATTAAGGCAATGCTGCCTTCTTAGAAGTTGGGAAAGGTTTCCTCCTCTTGCATCTGCTGGAAGTGTTTGTGTAGAATCGGGATTATTTCTTCCATAACTTAGTAGAATTTGTGAGTAATGAACCATCTACGCCTCCATATATTCTCAACATCTCTATTAACATGTCTGAAAAGAAATTAAAACTTAACATGGCCAAGCAGAACTAATAATTTTTGTACCCAAACATGCTCATCCCTACTATTCCTCATTTCAAATTAATGACATCATGTTCACCCATTTTGCTTAAACCAGAACCTTAATCCTTCATTCCCTGCTTTCATTAACCCTACTCCTCAAATCTATCTTCAAGTCCCATTAGCTCTACTTTCAAAATGTATCTCTACCTCTCTGCACCTTCACTATCACGGCCCGGCATATACCTCCTAACTGGCCACGCCAATGCACAATTGCCCCCACTACATTCCATTCTCCAAATAGCAGCCAGAGTGATTTTTGGCTAAATAAGACCATGTCACTCCCTGGCTTAAAACTCCCATATGGCCCTTAACCTCTTCTGCCTTTAGATATTAACTGTAAAATAGAAAAACAGCAAGCTGTGTCTATGTAGTCTGAATATACTGACAGTGGGAGCACTACAAGAATTTCAGTAAATTCTTATCTGCTTAACTAGCTCCAGTGACCTAGGAATTACAAAATCACAAACTTAGGCCTCTTGGGAAAAAACACAACTTGGCTGTGTTGAGTCTTAAAGGAGGTATAGGTTTTTGTCTAGAAGCAAAGGCACCAAGGCAGAAGTAAGAATCCCCAAGTCCTAAGCTGTCCTTCTAGAACATGACAACAACAAACACTTTCACCTCCAACCTACCCTCATCTTCCTAGGCTTCCTATCCAAAGCAAGAGTGGTTCATACAATACCAGGAAAGGCTGTGCCTGCTGGTCTTAAATACAAAGGAGGTGCAAAACAGGGAAAATAATGCAACTAACTTATTTATTCATATGTTTGGGTTTTTTTAGCCATCCCCTGCTGCAGCCAAGGTAGGAAGGATGCTAGGCAACTTGGCCTTGCTCTTTTTTAATCAACCTCGTCCACCTCTGTAGAGCTCAACAGGTGCTCTACTATAAGCTCTCCATTCCTATTCTTCAATCAGTCAACATCTTACACGTTCCGCTCAGCACCAGACTCACCCAATTTGCTAACTACTCTTCTCTTTCTTTCTATTCTGCCCATTCTCACTCCTTGAGTTAAAGGAAACCATCACCTTTTTGTGTTCCTTCTTCAGATCATCTTCACTCTAATTCTGCCTCTTTACTCCCTCAAATGACCTCCAGGAATACTTCCTTTAGTTTGATCAGGCCCTAATGCACTCCTCTTGCCTTCTTAGATATGGTCAACACTGTGCTAGATGACGCTTTCCAGAAAAGAGAAAGTGGCCTAAATCAATCTATGTTCCTAGGACTTGGAACCAACTCTTAGCTGTGCTTTTGGAGAATCAAGGGAGGAGACTACAGCCACAATTGGCAGCAACTGGGGGTGGGCTGGGGGCATCAGGACTAGGATAACTAACCCTCATAAAATACTCTTCACTTAACTTCACAGCATTAACTACAATTATCCTTAAATTTGTGTATTATTAGTATCTGTCTCTTCCTGCACTCCCCATCAGACTAAAAGCTCCATAAGGGTTAACAACTATGTCTATCATGGGACGCCTGGGTGGCTCAGTCAGTTAAGCGAATGACTTCGGCACACATCATGATCTCATGGCTCGTGAGTTCCAGCCCTGTGTCTGGTTCTGTGCTAAGAGCTTGGAGCCTGGAACCTGTTTCAGATTCTGTATCTCCCTCTCTCTCTCTACCCCTCCCCCACTCATGCTCTGTGTCTCTCTCAAAACTGAATAAAAACGTTGAAAAAGATTAAAAAAAAAGAAAGAACTATGTCTATCGTGATCATTATTAACATCCCTACACCCTACAAATCCCTGGCACATAGGTCTAACTCAGTTACTCCAGCCCTGTCGGATAAAACACAAATTGAATTTATATCTCAACAAAGCTCTGAGAGAAGGTAGTAGTACTTCCCCCATTTTTGGAAAAGCTAATAATAAAAACCAACATTTCTTGAGCTGCTACCATGGGTTAGGCACCATTCTAAGATCCTTACATGTATATTCTCATTTAATCCTCATCACAAACATATGAAGTAGGTACTATGATTATTCCCATTTTACAGATGAAGAATTTGAGGCACAGAGAGGTTATATAATTCACCCAAAGTTATACAGATGAGCTGCAGAAAGGGATTCAAACCCAAGCCTAAAAAGCCCACTCTATTATTTCCTATAGTACCGCTCAATGAAGACAACACCATATTCCTCAATACCGATGAACTGAGCCAAATAAAAGATGCTATGAATAAATGCTACAAAGAAAAATCCAGACTTAGACACACAAGTTGCCAGTTCTACATGACAATTCAAAGAAACTGCTACTATAAATGATTCCAGTGCCTGACTCTTATTTAAAATAATGGTCAAGGGGCACCTGGGTGGCTCAGTCAGTTAAGCATATGACTTCAGCTCAGGTCATGATCTCACGGTTCATGGGTTTGAGCCCCACGTCAGGCTCTTTGCTGACAGCTCAGTGCCTAGAACCTGCTTTGGATTCTGTGTCTCCCTCTCTCTCTGCCCCTCCCTGACTCACACTGTCTCTGTCTCTCAAAAATAAACATTAAAAAATTTTTTTAATAAAAAAAAAAATATTAGTCAAAAACCACATCTTTCTTTTCAATGGACAGACATATATGGAGAATGAAACCCAGAATATTCTCATGTTGAAAACATTTCCTCTGCCACCAGATCTCTGTTTTATAAAAAGAGTATTTTTGTCTGCCAAGGAAGCCCAATCACCAAACTGGATACTACAGAACTAGGTATGTTTTCCCTGAGTTTTCCCATAGAGGCAGCAAGAATGTATGAAGACTGCCACCCTCCCCATGACTTTGTCTTTCCAGTTCTCCCAGTATTTAATGTGGGAAAATAATACATATCAAGTTTGAATGTGCCCTGCAAGCTTTTATTCTGTCCTAAAAATTACCAGAAACCAATGCAAGGCATGTGAAGGGAAGACAGGTCACAAGGGAGGGAGCAAGGAGAACAACTCAAATCATTAGCTGTCTGCCCATCAGATGCTTCTAAGTTCCCAGCATTCCATGGCCTGCTTCTTAGAAGAGTCCATGACTGCTTCAGTTTATGATGTCTCCCCGATGCACCATGGAATGAAAAGGCCCTGAGGACTCTATTATTAGAAAAGGAAATTTTAACTTACCTTCCACTGCTCTTCTGGAAGCAGCTTCACGACCACCAGATCCCCATTCAAGGCTCTATTACGAGCAACAACACCATCAATAAAAATGTCTCGATCACCATCCTAGGTTGGAGAGAGAAAACAGTCACCTTACCAAGGCCTGGAACCAAAACTTACTTCCTTGGTTTAAAAGTTGTGAACTCTACAAACTGTCCACTGACCTAACAAGAATACTAGTACCCAGCCACAAACAGACCTAGTGGGAAATCAGTCTTTGGAACTAGCAGAAATGGGGATGAACATATGAGAACAGGTTAACAGAATGTTAAAAAACATTTTTTTAAATATAAGGGAAGATCTCCTATAGGCAGACCAAAAACAAACAAAAATATATAACGCAAAAAACTGAGGCTGCATGCTTTCCTAATTGGAATGTGAGAAAGGAGTAAGTGATTCTTTCTTGTTTGACATAAAGCATGATGATACATTTTCTACACTAACTGAATTTTTTTTAAGTATCAAAGAAGGGTAAAAAGTAGTCAATTTGCAAGCAAACAGAAGAACAATAAAATATAATCCCCCAAGAAAACCAACTGGGGGCAGGAGCAGCAACCAGCTCTAGGAATTGGGTTCTCCAAGGAAGGAACTAGCAAAATCATACTCCTCCCCACCCCCCCCCCCCCCCCCCCCCCCCCCCGGGCAAGTGGCACAGAAAACAAAGTATGGTTGTTTTGATGGAGACCTAAGTAGAAGACAAAGAAGGAAAGGAAAGGGACAGGAGATTCATGAAGTATTCTCACACTCTTCCACCTGTCTGACTGAGGAGCAGGGTGAACTTGGACCCCACTCCCTCACCCCCTGTGAACACAAAGCACGGGACACCTACATCCTTGACCACATGCTTACAAATAACCCACTTAAAGCAGTAAAGTCCTAGTGAACTCCCCAGGTATCAACTACTAAACTTACACAGAGGCCAGAGTCTTCCTAGTAAGCCAAATTACTTTGCAAAAAACACTCAGATGGAAAAGAGAGCTAAGGAAAACCACCCCTTCAGCAGTAAGGGTCCATGAAAAAAAATGAAGTATTTTTAAAACGTTCATCAACAAACAGGCAAACATGTACTCGAATCCTCTTATCCTTCTGAAGGTTTATATGGAGTGCTTCTTTTCAGAAAATAAAAGAGAAATAAAATATTTATTTTTCTTAAAGGAAATAATAGCAAACAGGCATAGAAACCACCACTCAAAATTTGCTAATAGAGGCACTTGATTCGATAAGATTTAACACTCAACGAGCTAAAGGCGATTGCTATAACATTTCAGTTAAAACTGAAATGAGCATCCCCAATTCACCAAACTTGTCCCACCACCACCAAAAATGGGACTCTAGGCAGTCAGCATTTTTTATAGTTTCCAATTACAAGCCATTAGAGACCTTTTAGAACAGTTTTTCTGTTCAATTTCCAATCTAACCATGGGCTCACAGCTGTGGCCTACACAGGTTGCCAAACCTGACCCACCCTAGTCCCTGAGGTACCGCTACTGTGTTAGCCACATAGACAGTTACTGCTGTTAACCTCACGTCGAGCTTCTCACAGATACAAGGAAGAAACAACCAATAAACGGAGAGCGAACAACTGAAGTGTGGCACATCATCACCAACTGCTGCCTTCTGCAATTTACACAGCGACAGGACCTCTCCAACTTCCCTGGGATGAAAAGAGAGCTGTCTGGAGGTCATCCCAACCCATTATCACGTGTCAAAACATACGGAACGAAACGTCTCTTTCATAAGCAGGTACACCACCCTTAGCGCAAAGATTTAAGATGATAAGAGACTGGTATTGTCATATTTCCATCCCAAGAAACCAAGAAAAGCAGACAGTATACAAAAAAAAAAAAAAAAAACACACACACACAAAACCTCAAACAATATACAAATCTACAGGTATTGCATCACTACTCAGCTCTTACAAAACCCTGTACCTGTTGCAGAACCTCTTATTTTAAAGACAGTAAACTTGGGAACAGCTCAATATTAAAAGTTTGATTCTGGGGCTCCTGGGTGGCACAGTCGGTTGAGCGACCGACTTCGCCTCAGGCCATGATCTCACGGTTTGTGAGTTCGAGCCCCGCGTCGGGCTCTGTGCTGACAGCTCAGAGCCTGGAGCCTGCTTCACATTCTGTGTCTCCCTCTCTCTCTGCCCCTCCCTCACTCATGCTCTGTCTCAGAAATAAATAAACATTAAAAAAAAATTTTTTTAAAGTTTGATTCACCCCCACTTGACTACTTAAAAAAATTGTTTTAATGTTTGTTTATTTTGGGGGAGGGGAGAGAGGGAGAGAGAGGGAGACATAGAATCCGAAGCAGGCTCCAGGCTCTGAGCTGTCAGCACAGAGCTGAGGAGGGTGCTTAACCGACTGGGCCATCCAGGCACGCCCTTGACTACTTTTAAAGGCCAAAGAGTTCAGTTCTTTATTTGAATTCCAAAGAGTAGCTCCACCCACCCACACCCAGAAAGAGTAGGGGAAAAAAATTGACTAATGAACAACCCTAGAGGAAATATAAAGGGATCTGGGGGTAATCTAAGTAAATACTTAGCAGGGGCGCGTGGGTAGTTAGGTCGGTTAAGCATCCGACTTTGGCTCAAGTCATGATCTTGCGGTTTGCGAGTTCAAGCCCGGTACTGGGCTCTGTGCTATCGGCATGGAGCCTGCTTCAGGTTCCCTGTACCCCCCTCTGTCTGCCCCTCCCCCGGTTGCATGGACGCACATGTGTGTTCTCTCTCTCTTCCTCTTTAAAATAAACGTTAAAAAAAAAATACTTAGGAGGCTTTGGAAGGGGGAGGACAACCAAGAGCATTCCCTATTGATGCAATAGCTCCCTTTGGGCCAAATAAATTCCACAGATGTTCAAAGGGTGCCTCCCATGACAAGATGCACAAAAAAGTTCTAAAACTTCTTACACCAACATATTCAGAATGGAGCTTATGTTATTTGTAAAAAGCCAAGTTTCTATATCTAGTCTATTTCTCCTCTTTATCCTATTCCGAATAGGACAAAGAGGCATCTCAATAATACCAATTTATCTTGGTTTGCTTGAAAGTCACATGGTTTTATTCTAACTCTGTATCTTACTTTTACTGAGAACTCCAGGAGGCTGGCAGGTACATATATAAGTGACTTGTCCCATGTATTTTGGCTTTGTCAAAAGAAAATGAAAATCAACTTTCTATCAGTAGAAATTATAATGAACCTAAGTCAACAGCCCCCAAAATGAAGTACTTTATTAAAACCAAGTGATGATGGGGCGCCTGGGTGGCTCACTTGGTTAGGCGACCAACTTCGGCTCAGGTCATGATCTCACAGTTCGTGAGTTCAAGCCCCACGTCGGGCTCTGTGCTGACAGCTCAGAGCCTGGAGCCTGCTTCAGATTCTGTGTCTCCCCCTCTCTCTACCCCTCCCCTGTTCATGCTCTGTGTCTCTCTGTCTCTCAATAATAATAAATACACGTTAAAAATAATTAAAAAAAAAAAAAAACAAGTGATGATGAATTACTGTTCTTAGACTATCGACTTAAGTAGACATTTTTTTTTTTAATTTTTTTTTTTCAACGTTTATTTATTTTTGGGACAGAGAGAGACAGAGCATGAATGGGGGAGGGGCAGAGAGAGAGGGAGACACAGAATCGGAAACAGGCTCCAGGCTCTGAACCATCAGCCCAGAGCCCGACGCGGGGCTCGAACTCACGGACCGCGAGATCGTGACCTGGCTGAAGTCGGACGCTTAACCGACTGCGCCACCCAGGCGCCCCTTAAGTAGACATTTTAACACAGCAAATGACATTGTGTAAGTTCACAACTTAGTTTTTAAAGTTAGTAAGAACCTAAATAATCAAACCTAGTGTATTTTTGTTATCTCCAAAAACTTTAGAAATTTAAATTAGAATTTGGAATTTTTAAGTTGTAAGAAACATTAGACAATCTAATCCACCCCTCGTTTTACAAATAAGAAAACTCTTCAATTTCCTATCATCAGGGTCGGGGCTACATCTTCTTTACTAGCAATTCCTGTCTTTACTCTCCATGCTAAAGCAGGGGACAGACAGGAACATTCAGTCCCTGGTTCTGACATCCTACTCCTAGTCCACCTGCAAGCATTTTTCCAGTTCATACTCGACATGGACATGAGCTACATATGCTCATAAATCCAGACCAATGGTGGTTGTGGGGTTTATCTACATGCAATTTATTGCCTCCACTATCTCCCTCCTCAATACTTTCTATAATGCCTCTAAAAACTTAAGCTGACCAAAAAACTCCACAAAACTAGAATGCAGGACTGTTCCCGTATCTACAACCAAAACTTACAACTAGGCTTTGATAGAGCTTTTGCAGTCAGTTCTTAGTTACTTAAAGGTGAATCATTCAGCACTTTTTTACCCTCTGAGACAATATTACTACTCCATTAGTGCCAAATAAGAGAATAAAAGAGGCATAAAAATAAGCCAATCCTAATATCACAACTGTCTAAAAGATTCTTTTTTTTTTTTTTTAATTTTTTTTTTCAACGTTTATTTATTTTTGGGACAGAGAGAGACAGAGCATGAACGGGGGAGGGGCAGAGAGAGAGGGAGACACAGAATCGGAAACAGGCTCCAGGCTCTGAGCCATCAGCCCAGAGCCTGACGCGGGGCTCGAACTCACGGACTGCGAGATCGTGACCTGGCTGAAGTCGGACGCCCAACCGACTGCGCCACCCAGGCGCCCCTAAAAGATTCTTAATAGGACATGCCAAAAATACAATTTCAAGTAGGAAAACAACTTGGGCTTTTGAAACATCAATAACTTTTGCTTCTTAACTTCCTTTAACAAGCCAAATTAAACTGTGGCAACACATCATTTGCAAATTTAGGTCATATGAATTTAAATTATAGGAACCTAACTAGGCCCCACATTTTAGAGGACCTTTACTCTGGCCCTTCTCCAGTCACACTCCTCTCCATAAGTAGGGAATTCTAAGGGCCAAACAGATGAGCATCCCTGGGGTAATCAGCTCCAAGTTCACTTCCAGGGCATACACAGGCATCTTCCCCAGGTCTGTCTGCCCGAAGGCAGACCACAGTCACTGGTGGCACCCATTGGACTTGACAGGTGGCTAAAGGACAGGTATTTCCAAGGCATGTGGAAAGAACTTGGACATGTGGGATATGATAAGATGCTCACATAAGTGCATGCAAGCACCCTCACTGATGGGGGAGGTGGGCAGGCAGCAAAGAGGGAAGACAGGATTGGGAAGGAAAGAAGGGTAGGCCAGAGGTGGACCCTCTCCATGCACCCATACTTCAGCATGGAGCTCCAAGGAGTCTGAGAATTCTACGTTTGAACCCAGGTACACAGAGGTATTTTTGGCAAGAAATATGTTTTATTTGTTATGAATGTGTTAACAGTTTGCTAGTTTGATTTATACTCTTAAATATTTATTATTATAAAGTATGCATGCCTCCATTTGTATTCTTGTCCTGGGCCCCACACCTCTTAGGAACCAGCCTAACATGGATCCAACTCAGGGAAATTCAATACTGTGTATTCAGAGAAGAAAGAAAATAAGCAATAAAATTTTGAAAAGGTTCTGTGGAGCTCCCCTTAACATTCCAATCGATGACAGCAAACTTCAGTGAACACAGAAGACAGGAGATTTATAATCTGCTCAGCTCCCAGGTGTCTCTCAGGATGAACTCCTTACTGCACAGGGTATGATTCTCGTGCTTAAAAATCCATGTTTTTCATACACCGGGGCCCCTATTATAATCAAGCTCCTTCAACTGGTATGCCAACGAATAAATGGTAATTCTTTCTAATGTAGAGAAAATGCTAGTTATGCTGGATTTACTGAGAGATTATCTGTCTCCAACAAGGCATATTCCTAAGAGTATTCATGGGTAATTTTTAGGATTACTGAATGTGATTTTCATCTTATGAGCAAACTTGAGAATCTTAACACCATGTAAACAGTGTTTCCACTGAACGATAAAACTACTCCTGCAGGTAAGTTATGCCACAAAGCTGACCCTCAGTTATACAATCACAGTACGAGAGTCAGCATATCTAGCACATCCCATCACAGGAACAGAATAGGATTCAGAGAGAACAATGTAACATGCCAGTGATACTTTTTATCTAATCCAACAGGTAAGACTGAACTTGAGAAACAAATGTGAATCTTTGGCTTCTGTAGGACAAGAAAAAAAGAACTAAACTGAGCTTGGGAATAGGTCTTAAAAGTTATTGTGACACAACTACCACCTGTGAAGCACATGACTGAGCTTGTATTCTCACTAAACTTGTCATTTAACATCATGAAATATGTTATATATTCATGATATATGTTATATATATATATATATATATATATATATATATATATATATATATTCCATTCCCTCATCAATAAGCTCAAATTTATTCCTATGCTCTCTTCCACCGTTAAAACATCTATAAATGGGGGCACCTGGGTGGCTCAGTCGGTTGAGCGTCCAAACTCTCGATTCTGGCTCAGGTCATGATCTCATGGTTTGTGGGATTGAGCCCCCCATCAGGCTCCGTGCCAACAGCACAGACCCTGCTTGGGTTTCTCCTCTCTCTCCTGCTGCCCCACTCCCCAGCTCATACTTGCGCGCGCGCGCGCACACACACACACACGCTCGCTCTCTCTCTCTCTCTCCCTCTCAAAATAAATAAACTTAAAAAAAATCTATAATTCTATGGCTATCTTATTTATGGCAGCCTGGAAAAGTCACGTCAGGAATTTGAGAATGTTGCTCTCCTAGCTTTGCACAATCAAGCCTTATCCAGAGACCTCCTGCTAACTATATGTCAGAGTGAACTTCCCTTAACAGGAGACAGCCTGTTAAAATGAATCAGGAGGGTATAAAGACCCAACGGTGAAGAGCCTTATACCAAGTCCTATCACCTGCATAGAAGTGAAGTGAGAAACTCTGACCAAAAAGGAAAAAAAGCATTGCACGTTATTTTTGGACATATTTGCAAATTAGCTCATGCAGTAGATCGAAAGTAGCGTGTTTAGGAAAGATTAACTTAAATCAGCAGAAAAACCCATAAATCCTTTTAAGCTATAAACCAAGGGCATTCGACTGCAAAAACTAGTGGGCATCTGTGTGGGTTCAGCTGCTGTCTGCAGCCCTAGTAACAAGTACTGTCCCCTTTACTCGCAGTGTGGGCTTAAGACGGGCAGAAGGGGTTGTTAGCCAAAGACAAATTTTGCTTATTTAAATTTGAAACAAATCCTTTGCCCGTCCTCGATTTTGTTTTACTACTCCGCTTTTTAGTTAGAATATATGATTTCAGTTTCAGAGCACATCTAAAAAATTAACTGTGACATTAAGTTTATTATAAAGTTATTGAACTTACCGGGGAAGGAATGAAGGCTTCATGAAACTTCTTTGGATTAATTCTCAACACACCCTTTAAAATAAAAAAATAAAATCTGTGAAAATCTAGTTATACACTTAGAATTTTTCCGTATGTATGTTATTCTCCAATAAAACGTTTTTAAATTAATTAAACAGCTCGATCTAGGAAATGACCCAGGCATATGCGGACCACTCGTAAACTGCGTGAAACACGATTTATATCGATGTCTGGAACACAAGGTTCCATCGAAGACTGAAAGCTCACACTGGCACCTTGCTGTGAACGGGCAGAGGTGAGGAGCGGCAGAGCAGCAACTACTGGGATTTTACGTGCCCCCGGACGCCGGTCTTCACATTTAAACCTTTACTTTGAGAACAAGGTTATGTGGGGATTACGCCTCGCTATATAATGGCCTTTTTTATTCACGGAGACCTTGCCATGCTTGCTCACGTCTGTGACAATTTTCAAAGTGATACAGGTTGACTTCCAACCTGGATACTCAACCTTGAGAGACCAGATGCATATTTTTTTACTGTGGCACTTCTGCAGAGCCAAATGAGTCAATAATTCAAAATGGTCCAGAACCAGCTCTTCATGTAAATGGGAGTCCTGACTCCAACAGCCAGGCCACCCAGTCTGCCTTCAACTTCATGTTATTCCAGCACCAAATCAGGGTCTGCTTCTATTTACGCACAGGGGTGCAGGTGGGGGCCGCCTTCAATAGCAGTTCAGTATTTTAGGCTCTTGCAGGAAGCTGTAACCCTCCCAAGGTTCCAGCTGCATTTGAAGGCCACTGGAACACATGGATAGAGGCGGTTATTTTCCTAAGAGCCAGACTCAAAAGGCGTCTTGAGAAAGTGTTTTAAATAACATTTCCCCCCTAAAATGTTGAAAGACTAGAAGATATGTTAATTAACAAAATAGGTGAGAGCATAAAATAAAGTAGAAAATAGTCCTTCCCTCCACCGGTACACCATGTTTAAATGTACTCCCATGTCACAGTTTATACTATTGTTGTTAACATCCTAAGTGGACTTAATTCAAGATTCATTGAATACTGGCTACGTTCAAGATCCTGAGACACACATTGTGGAGAGAGAGTGGTGATCAAGCTCAGTCCTTGTTTCTAAAGTAAAATATGAGGAACTCTGTAAGTAGGGACACAGCTTACTCTCGGCTGGGGGCACTAGGAAAGGCTCCAGAGACAGTGTCTGATCCGCTCGTTGACAGAGGAGAAAAATTCACAGATAAATCAGAAGGGAAGTACAGGCAGAGAACGCCACATAAGCAAGAGTGCTTAAGAGGGCAACTACGCTTTTTTTTTAATTTTTTTTTTAACGTTAATTTATTTTTGAGACAGAGAGAGACAGAGCATGAACAGGGGAAGGGCAGAGAGAGAGAGGGAGACACAGAATCGGAAACAGGCTCCAGGCTCTGAGCTGTCAGCACAGAGCCCGACGCGGGGCTCGAACTCACGGACTGTGAGATCATGACCTGAGCCGGAGTCGGACGCTTAACCGACCAAGCCACCCAGGCGCCCCGAGGGCAACTACTCTTGCCCCACCATGTTGTAACTCTGCTCAGGGTAGGGGGGTGGGGGGGGGGGGTGGGAGACAAGGCCAGCAGAGCTCTCTGAGGCCAGTTCCTTTTCATGAATGCCACTGAAATTTCACTTCTAGAATAGCTGTCTCTTGTTGGAGGAGGGAGATAAAAGGCTTATTACATTTATCCTCAATTTTTCTCCACTCCCTCAACACAATTTCCTGAAGACTAGCATGACAGGCACTATGCTAAGTGATGGGGACACAATGGAGAGTAATAAAAGTCTCTGCTTCATAAAGTGTAGTGTCTAGTGAGGGGAAGACACTCCAAATAAAGTCAATTCACTGAAGTTAAAGTTTTTAAAAACTCATTTTCTGATTCCAAGCATTGCTTTCTGATCTAAGGCTTGTTTTGGGTTTTTCCCCCCTCACTTGATGTTCTTCTAGCAAAAGAATACATCTGTCTTTGTCTTATTCATCTGCAAAAGTCTAGGACTTCCATTTCTTAATTTTTTTAATGTTTATTTATTTTTGACAGAGACAGAGCACGAGTGGGGGAGGGGCAGAGAGAGAGAGAGAGAGAGAGAGAATCCGAAGCAGGCTCCAGGCTCCGAGCTGTTGGCACAGAGCCCGACGTGGGGCTCAAACTCATGGACTGTGAGATCATGACCTGAGCCGAAGTTGGACACTTAATCGACTGAGCCACCCAGGCACCCCTAGAAATTTTTTTTTAATATTTATTTATTTTTGAGAGCGAGACAGAGCGTGAGTGGGGGAGGAGCAGAGAGAGAGGGAGACACAGAATCCAAAACAGGCTCCAGGCTCTGAGCTGTCAGCACGGAGCCCCACGCAGAGCTCGAACTCACGAACTGCGAGATCATGACCTGAGCCAAAGTTGGACGCTCAACCCACTGAGCCACCCAGGCGCCCCTAGGACTTCCATTTTCATATTTTTATGACCATCACCTAATCTACCCAAACCCTCATCACTCATCTTCCTCCTTAACCCTCTCCTAGGCCTGAACCTGACCAGTGAGGCCCCTACAATGCTCCATCTTTCTCTGAATGCTCCTGTGCTTCCTGACTTAACTGAAACCCAGCTGTCCCTGACAGGATCACTCCCCTTGATGTGCTCTCAAAGGGAGTCTATTTTATCTCTCCTATCCCATGTATCTCAGGGACCAGAAGAAGAATGTTTGCCCCCTGCTTCCCCATTGAGCTTTTAAAATTATTTTTTTCCTCCATTCTTGATCAAAACCAAGATCCTTTGAAGATCAGATCATTAGCTCCGGCTATACCTCCTCAGTGCTATCATTTTCAAACCTTCCGATCATACCTCTGATTCCCTAGTGCTCTGACTCGTAGCTCACTGCCTTCCTCTGCACCCCCATCCCTATAAACACTTACGGAACTTCGCATCCATAGGGTTGACCAGACAACCCTAGCCAGTCACTCTAGCCACCCTACCACTCTCCCCTGTGTTCACGGCTGTCTCTTGGCATCAGTGCTAATGACACCAACTCTAAACATGAAAACTCAAGTATCGTACTTTCTGATCACGATCTTCTATCCTTGCATCTCATTTAAGGTAAATACCCCACTTCAACAATGTCTTGTCTTCACTAAGACTTCCAACCCATGGACTTGACCATATTTTGTCTCCACACTATGTTTAGTCCCTGCCTTGGCCACCTAGTTGCCATGGCCTGTCATTACCTCCTGCCCTGGCAAACCCTGAGCTGTGGGTCCACTCTCCCTCTTCTATTTGACTGGCAAGTCCTCGCTCTCAGTTCATCCCAATTACCTGCCTTCTCCATGCCTGCACCCAAGGAGCTGAATGTTACTGGAGAAAAATACCACATGACTGGGCTAATTAGCCTAACTTGGCCATCACAAACATGTTTTATTTGGCTCACAGGATGTTTGAGAATACTTAAAGCAAAGGAATTTCACACAGAAATATGTATTTTCACATTTTCTTAAAAAGCCAGCTAACCCTCCATGGGCAGCAACCCCCTGAGTTGAGTAACAAAGGTTTCTCCTATAGCCATCAAAAAAAATCTCAAATAACACTTACATTAAGTCTACTACATGTTACATACTGTTTTAAGAACTTTGTATCTATCAACTAATTTAACCCTCCAATCAAGTCTATGAGCTGGGTACTGCTGTCCTCCCTCTTACAAATGAGAACACCAAGGTACTGAGAGGTGCCCACCTGCACACCACATCCAAGCCCAAGCCGTCTGGTTCCAGAGTCCTCGCTTGTAACTGCCTCAGACTGCCTCTCTGTCTGCCACACTCATCACCAGGGCCTCATCCCTCACTTATGCCGTCTGCTCCCTTCCCTCCACACTCCAGCACCGCATTCCAACCCCCAGTCTTCCCCACCGCAGTGAACGGCAAAACTGTCCATCTCGTTGCTCAAGTCAAAACTTGGGAATTATGCTTCATTCCTCCTTTTGCTTCAGCTTCGCATTTAAGCCATCAGCATCCTGCCAGGCCCGGCTCCACTCCTCATCATCCTCACGGCCACCGCCCATGTTTTTGTACCTGCTTCACACTGCTGGCCTTCTACAGGGTCGCCCAGCTCCCACTCGAGACTGTTCATCTCACAACTGCCAGAGAGATGTTTTTAAAGCATAAAGTAAATCATGCCCTCTCCCTACTGAAACCCTTCAGTTTTAATAAAATCCAACTCTCCAACACAGCCTACCTGTGGCAGCTGCCTCTCAGCTTATTCCCATATCGTAATTCCCTTCGCTCACTATGTCCAACAGCTTTCTTCATATTCCTCAAAAACACCGAGGCTTTTCCTGCCTGCCATTTTCCCACTACCTGATCTCTCGGCCTATAATGTTCTGCGCCTAGTTCTCCTGAGAGCTGGCTCGTTGTCACCCTACACATCTCAACTCAGAAATCACCTGCTCAGAGCAGCCTAACCATCCCATAGAAAGTGGCTCCCCCTAATTCTAATTTCTCATCTTTCTTACTTCCCTAGTAGCACTCAGCACAGGCTGTAATTTCCTCTTTATGTCGTAGCTGTGTTTGCCTGTCTCCCCCAGTGAATGATCTATCTCGCTCATTGGCATATGCCTTAGCAGGCAGTCAAGAAACATGAGCTCATTACTGAATGTCTGCAGAGTTGAAGCTCTCCCACCAGCCCTGGAAGTAATGTTATGAAGATCATCTGTGCCTTCTAAATGCTGGTCAGTCCACTGTAATGTCACCTCTATTCTTTTTCATTCATACCCAAACATTCTCCAGCCGATTTCACTCGTAACAAATGATGGTCTTAGAAACTAACCCATCCTGTTCTCTCTTCCTGGACTAGGAATTCTTCCAAGATCCAATAACAACTTTACACCAATATTCTATTTAAGGGGGAACTCTGACATCATGCCTCAGCCTGCTCTGGGGGATCAACCTGAGCCCACCTTCGGCCAAAGCATCATCTGAGATCAGGAAACCAGCCAGGTCTACCATCCAACCCAGTGTCACTCTGGTCATCACCCCAAACCTAAGTCCCCTCCAGGCCTGTCTATCCCATACTCTCGTTTCTTCCAATATCTCCCATAATAATCCCCCTAGTTCAACACCTATGGAGAGAGAAAGGACATATGTATGATGTGAGAACTTGTTTATAACAACAAATTTTCAAAACTACATGTACATAATCATGTGTTACTGCTGGTCACTTCAAATACAAGGAAGAGATTCCTTTGGTCACCATGGACTCCGCGTCCCCACATAGGGCAAAACACCAATGAACTGTCAAATTATTGTTCAAAGCACTGAAAACAAAATAAAAATATTACCTTACTCCTATTTTAAAATATCTCCTTAATATCGCTCAATAAAAGTTTCTTCTCAGGATAGGGAGAAAAAAGGGATGTCACAATATACTCAAATTTGAACACAAAAGTTAACAAATACTTACAAGTATATCTAATAAGTTTAATTTTCTCCAGCAGCATTCAAATAGCTTTTCTTGTCTAGCTTTTTATCTTACCATCAAGGCCTGTACACATTAACTTCGTATCAGAAAGCAGATGGACTCTGTTTCCCTGCCTCTGAAAATCTTATTTACAGTGTTGTATATTTCACACGGTGACCTCATATCTGGAACCCATTCCTCTCCCCATCTGCAGAGAACAACTGTTCTCATCTGTGGAGGGAGGCTCTGGCTGCAGAGTCTCATGATGTCACAAGCCAGGAGGAATCATTTACAAACTCCTGGGAAAGAGAGTTGTTATATTGATCAGCTTTTTGTTTTGTTTTAATATCAGCAAAGAGTTGCTTCAAAAGCAAAAGTTAATAGGAAGGAGCAAACCCTGTATCATCGTAGAATATTTTCTTCACCGTATCTCTAAAAATTCTGTAACCAAAGTTATAAGCAATTTTTCTTCCAAATTCTTCCTCACTCTTCTTCAGAAGACAGTACCTTGATCCTTTATCTACTTTATCCTCAGTAAATAAATATTTACTCAGTACAAACTTATTATGCATCAATCAAATGCCATGCACCGGGCTAATATGTGGGAATGAGAGACAACCCTACCCATAAGGAAATGAATGGCCTATTTGAGGAAACATAAATGCCAAGAAATGACAATAACTTTAGAATAAAGGGTAAACAACGAAGTCAGTTTCAGGAAATAGTCATGGCCAATTCTGCTTGGAGAATTAAAATAAGGTTTCTCAAAGGGGGTAACATTTAGATAGGGACTTAAAGGTCAAGTACAATTACATCAAGATAATGGGAGAAAGCATTCCAAGCACTAGGAACAGTGTGTACCGAGTCACAGAAAAAACAAAGAGCAGAGTTTTTATAGAAAAAGTCTTAAAGGCAGGGTGAATAGAGCAACATGTACCTGGAGGAGAGTGGCAGGAGATGAAAATGAGAAAGGCCCAAAGGGTCTTCGTACATGAAACAAGATGAAGGCCAAGAAACTTTAGATAACACAGACTTCGGTATGTGGACTCAATGATAAACAGCAAATGAATGGATTAACGAATGGACAAATGTCCAAACGCAGCTTCAACTCTGAGAGGCCTTGTCAAAGAAATCCAGGGAAAGTTTAAATAAAAAAAAAAAAAAAAAAAAAAAAGCCAATAGTACCTCTAAAATCTTAGAGATCAATTTGTTTGTTAAAAAGTTTTCCATTCAAGAGTCAACAAAAATACTCAAAAAGATAAGTGCACCCCGTATTCACTACAGCATTATTTATAACAGACAAGCTATGAAAACAACCTAAGTGTCCACTGATGGATGAATGGATAAAGAAATTGTGGTGTATATACATGCACACACATATACAACGAATATTCCTCAGCAATTAAAAAAAGGATGATATCTTGCCATTTGTGACCACACGAATGGACCTCAAAGCCATTATGCTAAGTGAAACAGGTCAGACAGAGAAAGACAAATACAGTATGGTCTCTGATATGTGGAATCTTTAAAAAAACAAACCAACAAACAAACAAGCAAAAAACAAGCTCAGGGATACAGATTAGTGGTTGCCAGAGGCTGGAGTATAAGGCATGAGCAGGGAGTAGAAACCAGGGGCTGAGGTGGGGGGGTAGATAACAGGGTCAAAGGTTACAATGAAGAAAAAGAGTCTGTATTAATCATATGTACACTTGAATACAGATAAATACAAAAAGGTGATTAAAAAGGAAAAGAAGATGACAGTGTGTGTTCATTGGCTGGATCTGCAGCCAAAGCCGCAAATATAGAAAGTGGGCTCTCAGGATGAGAGAAAATGGAACACAATCAACATTCTCAAGTGAGCTGGGTCACACACCGTGATACCTCTATACCAATCCAAAATTTATAAAATAGAGTTCATTCAAAGAATATGTGGTCCTGCCTCCCTCTCCACCTCATTACCTATTTCCTGCCTCATATTTCATGCCTGAGGAGACCTAAGCTGCTTTACTCTATACTGTTTCACAAGTTCATGTCCCCATTAGTGCCACTGCCTCTCCACACCTTGTTACCGCATATGGATCACTCGTGCAATAGGCCCGAACTAGCCATCCTTCAATATCCATCGAGACGTCACCTCCTACAGTCTTCCAGTTTCCCCCTAACATCCTTCCATACACCTTGGTAACACTTTTATTTGAGGGCTTACCATTTCTCCCCAAATCATCTGTTCACATGACTGCCTGCCCACCCTGGGCCAGGCGCTCAAAGAACAGAAAGACAGTCTCATCTGCCTTCACCTCGAGCGCACCCGGGCAGCACACTCCTAACCATGAACTGTTCCCAGCTCACAATGTGGGCTCAACAAACATTTGCTGAGCCAAACCAATGCATTAGTTTGTAAAAACATTTTGTAAACTATAAAGCACTCAACAAATATTGCCTGCTGCTGTTTACTATATCCTTTTCAACCCTATTCTCCAACATTTAGTATCCACGTGCTCCAGGCAAACTGAACTATCAACGTTTCTTAGAGCCAAACTCCATTTCCCACTTCTGTCTGGGTAGCTTGCACTGATCTCTCCGTCTGTAAAGCACTTTCTCTTAGCTTCATTTATTCAAACTGCATCAATTCACGGCCTGGCCCAAATATATCCCTTCCAATAAAACATTCCTAGACAGACCTAACTAGAAGTAACGGCCCCTTCCTCTCAAATCTCAGAGCACTCTGTCTGTGTGTCTTGTGGAGCTTGCACCATGGGGGTAAGAAGGTGAAGTCCTGTGCCCATGAGCTCATCATTTCCGTCACGCACACAATGCAGAATAAACAGTTTAATGAGTAATAGGTTACTTCTGGTTCCACATAGTCAAGGAATAGTCATCTAGTATGTTGTAAGCACCTGAATAAGTGTTCCTCTCTTCAAGCCTTCTGAAACATCCTCCTTGGACATGTAGGTTTCAAATATGCTCTTTTTCTTCCCTCGTACGGACTTGCTCTTTGCCTTTTTGTCACCTGGCGAAGCACCAACACCATGTGGGCCAACCACAGAGGACACACCTAGAAACATGAGGCAGCAATCAACTCTTTCCTCAACCAAACATCTCTATTTTTGTAACTGGAGACATTTTACCTTTTTATTTAGAAAGACCAATAAAAGAATGAAATGCTCTGATAATTATTTTAAATAGTAACAAAAAGGAAAGAATGGATTAGGAAACATGAATAAAATGTACACAGATGAGACTTGAGTTATAAGTCAGCACTACAGCATGCACAGAACGTAATCTGAATAATGGGTTCAATATGCTTTCCTGTTTATAGACACAAACTTTTTTTTAAAATAGGAATTACTAAAAGACTGTCACTTTTCTGGAGGAAACTAAACAGCTGTGCTCAATATAACAATAAATTAAGACAACAAGACACCACACTTAATTCGAGAGTAAATAACACAGAAGAATATTTAACAAGTTACCAAAAGAATTAGAGCCTCCCTTAGTCCTAAGACCTGCCCCGTAAGACCCGCCCTGCATTCCGTTCCACTTTTATTTTATTTCAGGTCTCCAGTTGCTAGAGTAGACTCCATTTTCCTTTCACTACCTCTGGGGGTCCCCAGGGGCCGGAGGTTCAGCCTGCAGTCAGGATGGCTCATTACTGGTTCCAAGGTGACCTCTTCTCTCCAGATCCAGGGAGGCCTCCACTGCTCAGCTCAGAGTTCTTCCTGCCTTGAGTGGCTCAGGTGTCACTAGCTGAAACCAAAGAGAGATGGGTGACAGAAGAGCAGTTAACCTGGGGCCTTCTCTGTGCTCTCGGAAATTTAGTACGTGGATGATTAAAAACAACGTGGGGACCCTCCTGGGTCCAGGTGTCACTTTCTCCTAGGCAGTCAGACGAACACACCATCTGTCCTGAGTCTCTTTTCAAGGTAACTGCTTGTTAGGGCCACTTCAACTGAAAACCTCCACAAACAGTGCAATGAGGCAGAAATTAAAGAGTTCTGCAGTTCCGGGGCGCCTGGGGGGCTCAGTCAGTTAAGCATCCAACTTTGGTTCAGGTCAGGATCTTGTGGTCCATGGGTTCCAGCCCCGTGTCCAGCTCTGTGCTGACAGCTCAGAGCCCGGAGCCTGCTTCGTTGGAATTCTGTGTCTTCCTCTCTCTCTCTCTGCCCCTCCCCAACTTGCATGTGTGAGTGCACTCACTCCCTCTCTCTCTCTCTCTCTCTCAAAAATAAACATTTTAAAAATTAAGAAAAAAAAAAGAGTTCTTTCTGCAGTTCCATTCAGCTTCTGAAATGGACAAGAGCAAGAGGGAATATAATTTTGAAGAAACAGGTATAAAGATCTAGAGTCTAAAGGCTATAACGAAATAGGTACTAAACTAGGCTCAAAAGATGCAGCATTTACTAAGCATTAAACATTGGACAAATGATGTTCATCTATGAAACCGAGTAAATATTCCTTGGAAATCATCAGCAAAAAAAAAAACCTAATTCACTACCACAACCGGATATCCAGAACTATGCAAGGAACCCCAGGTGGTTCACTGGCTTTCCAAAAATGGCAATACTGTAGTTAGACATCTATTTCCCTACTCTTACCTGACATCACTTCAAACCAATCATCTGACCAAAAGCTCAGGCAGCTGGTTCTAAGGAATATAAGGCAGCTGCCTGGATCAGTGGACTGGAATCCAGGGCCCTGGAGCTGGCCCCTGGCCTTCCACCTGGATACTGAACACATCATCACAACTTCTACTTTCTACTCTCAGCTGGCCACCAGCCCAGGGATTTAAGCCTATACTTGCAAATTTCCAAAATCCTGGTGGGCAGGCTTCTTTCCCATAAAATGGATCAAGATGTCATTCTCAACACTAGCTTCCATTTCCTGTAAGTTTCCCACACACATCCTTCACTGAAATGACATAATTTGTCTTTAAAGTGAAATTAATACTAACTCAGGAAAAGAGAAGCTACAAAGGGTAATAAGCCAGTTAGCAATACATGAAGAGATTCAAGGATAAAGTAAAAAAAATTACAAAAGGGAGAGAAGCAGATGGTCTTAGATAAACAACAAGGTAATGGGAAGGACATACAGAGGAGGCCAGACTGTCTGACGGTTTAATTCAGAATGCATTCACCCACTCATTAATTCAACAAATACTTCTACAATGTACTGCACTAGGCACAACGAAGAATACAAAAGCTAATTAGATTTATAAAAATCATTGTGAAATAATACAAGTTGGGAAGTGATAAGCACTACATTTTTTTAACTATGGGTAAATGTACATATGATGGCCGAAGGAAAGTATCTCCAGGTCAGGAAATCTGAGAGCTTCAGGAAAGTGTTAAGGTCTTAAGAACTGAGAATGTGAGAAAAGCACACTGCTGGCAAAAGGAAGCAAAAATAGAGACACAAACAGGAAAACACACGCAGGTTCTTACAACATTAATCCATCTGGGTAGAGTCCAGCCTATATGAAGGGAGGCAGTGGCAAGGAAAATAAAACAAGTTGGAAGGTTTAGAAAAGCATCCCGTTTTTCAAAGGCAGTAGGGAATTTCTGAAGCATGGATGAGCAGAAGAGAAGAACAACAGATCAGAACTGTGTTTCAGGAAAAATGAACCCAGTACAAGATTCAGAGTCGTCTCAGGCTAAGAAAGAGAGCAGCAGCTACACCTTAGGAAAGAACCAGAGCAGACTCAGAGAAAGGAAGGAAGGCCTGAACCAGAGTTGAACAAGCACACACTGAAAAGAAGAAACCCATGACATGGTATTACACAGGACAAATTGGCACCACTTGGCAACCAGGCAGATCTGAAGTCTCAAGAGCACAGAAGTGGTGGCAACTGTTCAAGATTTTAAGCAAGGAGACTAGGAAATCACAATGTCACTAAGTTAGAAAAGATAATGAATTCTACTTAGGGTATTATATATCACTACATGAATACATACCTCTATGTATACCTATATACATGGAAATATGTACCTCTATGTATATACCCCTACCCCAAATACTTGGAAACTAGAGCATAATTTAGATAAATTAGCCAGTCATTTGCATAAAAATGGTAACCCAGAGTTTTCTAGAATGGACAAGATTGCCAAGAAAGGGTAAACTGATACAGAAGGGGCCCAGGACAAAACCTGGGTTAGGGCAACTTTTAGGAAATGCAAAGAATAAGAAGTAGAAAATATACCTAAGAAGTAGAAAATATAACCAAAAAGGTAACAAAGATGTAGGAAAAGAACCAACAGAGTCAAATGTTACGAAAACAAGGGGGAAAATAACTTCCAAAGGAGAACAAGTTAATGATCTCGGTTTGCAACCATTACTAAGAATACAATTCATGGCAGCCGTGGGTAAGGTGAAAGGTTGCGGGCAAGCTGCAAGCAGGAAAAAGACAATACAAAAACAAAAGCCAGAATTAAAAATGAGGTGCTTTGTATCAAGTCCTGATGCAGGCAAGAGTTCAAAATTAAGGGGACTTACTGTCAGATGAAATAAAGACAGAGATCTCAAACTCAAATGTCCCAAGGTCAGCTACATCTGTAACTTTCCTTCACAGCAAATATCCCAGTTGGTGTGATGTATACCTAACTTGTCTCTCTAGCTCAAAAGGACAAGGAATGTTTGGTTGGGTTCATTGTTATAACCCTAGTGACTCCCATATTACCCGGGACAGAATATGTGCTTATATTCACTCCTTGAATGAGTGGATGAGTTTATTTTCATGAATTAGCAGTGAGAACACCAAACAGAGGAGGGTCACTCAAGGGAAATTACACTAAAAACAAGTCAGCAAAGAATAGGAAAAGACGGGGCCCCTGAGTGGTTCAGTCAATTAAGTGTCTGACTCTTGATCTCAAGTTGGTGAGTTCAAGCCCCATGTTGGGCTCTGCACTGGGCATAAAGCTGACTTTAAAATAATAATAATAGGGGCGCCTGGGTGGTTCAGTCAGCTGAGCGTCCGACTTCAGCTCAGGTCATGATCTCGCGGTCCGTGAGTTCGAGCCCCGCGTCGGGCTCTGTGCTGACAGCTCGGAGCCTGGAGCCTGTTTCGGATTCTGTGTCTCCCTCTCTCTCTGACCCTCCCCTGTTCATGCTCTGTCTCTGTCTCAAAAATAAATAAACGCTAAAAAAAAAATTTTTTTTTAAATAAAATAAAATAATAATTGCCCATACAGTGCTACCTTATAACATGTTCTGAAATAAAATTCAGTTTGAATAAAACTTAAATGTTGTAAAATGAGAGAAACAGAGACAGAAGGAGAAAGAGAGAGAAGGCAGGGGAAATGATGCCCAGAAAGGCTGAATAAGGAATGTGACAAATATTACCCCCAGAACAAAAAAAAAAAACAATAAAACCAGATAAAACTATCAAAACCAACTATTTAAGACCTGGATATTGACCAAAGACATACAAAAAATTGAGAAGTGTTTATTCAAGAAAATCTACTGAATCTCGGTAAGAACAAGAGAAGTGTGTGGTGGTTTAACCTGGAGTTCCCACCATCCCACACCGACTCCCAATCCCTTGGTATGAAGTCCCACCAGGGACAGCGAGCTGTGGAGACAGGCAGCCGCACTTAGCCAGAGGGAGCTAAACTTCACTGGAGCACAGCAAAAAGAATTCCATGCCCAGGGGCATTTTCAAAAACAATAATGATTCCAGGCACAAAAAAAATCAGGGAGGCCAATATCACAACTAGCCTGAATTTGCAATACTAGTTAGGGCAAGCAACAGATCAGGAAATCAACCAGAAATTTAACAGTGAGAATTAGAAATGAGACCATCAAAATAGGCCTCGACAAAAAAAAAAAAATCTACGTCTTCCTGCTATGTGCACAGGACTTTAACCATGCAGGAAAGAAACTAAAAGGCAACTCATCCCTAGATGAATGTGACCCTCGCAAATGCGGAAAGCAAAAGCCTGGGCTGACTTGTAAACTGCCTGAACTTTGAAAGCATTCCCACAAGCCTCTTGAAAACCACTGACAAAGGATGGGGCCTCATTGTTTCAAAGAATTTAAACACAACCTCTGATCAATCATAGGCTGACCACTAAGATATCCTGACCCAAGGGCAACTACAAGAAAGTTAGACTTAAAAACAAGAAAGTTAAAACCAGCAGAGACATCAGCAGCCACATACTGTGGGAGACACAGACTCCAAAGAATGAGTTCAGGTAAGTCATTAAACAAAGAGAACAAACAGCTCTGGGGGGAAAGGAATCAGAATGCAGACTATATTATCAAAAGTGTCCAGGTTTCAACAAAAAATTTTAACAGGCAAAAATGGAAAAGTGTGACCCATACAGAGGGAACAGGGGGACAGGCAGTTTGAATAAAATGTCTCCAGAGGAGCCTAGATTTCAGACTTAGGCAGCAGAAACCTCAAAGCTTAGATTATAAATATGTTCAAAGGACTAGAAGAAACCACTTATAAATTAAAGTATGAGGACAATAACTCATCAAATAGAAAATATCTATAGACAGAAATTGTTTTTTTAAAAAAAGGAAATTCCAAATTGAAAGAACTAAAATGAAAAATTCACTAGAAGGGTTCAATAGCAGATTTGAGTTGGTATAAAAAGAATCAATAAACCTGAAAATAAAAATGATCAATCAAGATGATCCAATATGAAGAAAGGAAGAAAAGAAATATGAAGTAAAATTATTTTTACAAAAGACTTGTGATAAAGAACCTGGCTCCATTTTTTGATGTTTGACTACTGATTTATTTTAAGTCTTACCTCTCCCTTCCCCTTTGACACATTTGTACAGCTTGAAAAGACAGTGCATGTGCCCCCCAAACTTTGACCCCAGGGGGAAATTCGAATTTCACAAATCCCAGTCTGCACACAGGAACTTCTCTTTTATAGCCATTATAAAGAACTAACCCACTCCTGCCTCACTCAAACCATGCCAGACATGTCTGTATGCACCCTACTCTGCCTAGGTGAGTAATAAGTTTTCTCTCAAATTCTCCTGTTATATAAGGTGCAATCAATAAACATCCCACTAATTGGGAAGGGATCCATTCCACCTCCAGGGGTTGACCACAAAACAGGAGTGAAAGAGGGGACCTCTCTACCAATCTTACAGAAAAGGATTATAAGAGAATATGATAAATAAACTTAGGCCCACTAGATAAGTGAGATGAAATGGACAAATTCCTAGAAAGACACAAATTACTAAAGCTGACTTAAGAAAAAACAGAAAACTTAAATAGACATATAACAAGAAACTGGATTAGTAATTTTAAATCCTCCAGTAAAAAAAGCTCAGGCAAATTATACCAAACACTGAAAGTAAAAATAATAGTAATCCTTTATTACAAACTCTTCTAGATAACAGAAAATATTTCCCAGCTCATTCTTTCGGGATAGTATTTCCTCTGATACCAAAGGCAGAAAAAGATATCATAAGAAAAAAAAATACTGTCTTAACATATAAAATAATTTGGATTTTTAAATTTCTTCAATCTTAATCATTTGCATCTTTCTAGAAATGTATCAGATTCATCTAAAATTTCCCTTGGTGAGGGGACAGAGTGTTGTTCAAAATATCCCTGTGATTTTCTTAATACAAAAAGCAGGGCTGTCATTTCTGAAATTATGGAAATTTTCAATATCTGTGCTGTCTAGTACAGTAGCCATGAGCCACATATGTCTTTTTAGCATTAACAAAAAATTTTTTTAATGTTTATTCATTTTTGAGAGAGAGAGAGAGAGAGGAGAATGGCGGGGGAGGGGGGACACAGAGGGAGAGAGAGAGACACAGAATCTGAAGCAGGCTCCAGGCTTTCAGCTGTCAGCACAGAGCCCAATACAGGGCTTGAACCCATGAACCACAAGATCATGACCTGAGCCAAAGTTGGACGCTTAACTGACTGAGCCACCCAGGGACCCCTTGTGAGCATTTAAAAGAGTACCTGTCAAGTCTGAAACATTTGAATTTTATCTTTATTCTTGTAGGAAATTTTCACAGGTTTTAGAATTCTAGATTGTCAGTTATTCTCTCAGTAATTTGAAGATATCATTCCATCGTCTTCCGGCCTTCAATGTTTCTGTTAATAAGTCAGCCATAAGTCTAATTTTTTTATTCTTTGACAGTGTACTATTCCTTATCCCCAGCTACAGCAGTTTTTCGAATTTTTCTCTTCATCTTTGGTTTTCCACCAGTTTATTACAATATACTAAAATACAGATTTTTTTAAATCCTGCTTGGTTTTATCAGTAATACTATTATTTGACAGCTTTCATCAGTTATCGAAAGTCTTCAGCCAGTCTTATCCCATATCCCTTCTGCCCCATTCTCTCTCAACCCTTTGTGTGAACTCCAATTACACACTTCTGACTTTTCAGTATCTCTAGGTCTCCTTCAATCTCTTCAATAATTCTTCTACTTCACTAATTTTCTATCAGCTCTATCAGACTCTAATCAGACTCTATCAGACTCTAACGAGTCTCTCAAACTCACCCATTAAGTTCTTAATTTCAATTATTATGCTTTCAAGTCTAGATTTTCCTTTTTCTTTCAAAAGTTTCCAGTTCTCTGCTAAAAATGGTAAATCATGTCTTTTCTATGAACAAGGTAAGCATAACTACATCAAAGTTGCTCCTGAAAACTCCAATAACAGAGGCCCCGATGGATCTAATACTGTCTTCTGTTGCTTCTATTTGATTTTGTTCCTGTTGTTTGATCATCTGTGCTTTTTATTATGGACTAAACATTATATTTGCAAAATTTCTATTGTGATAATTTGAGGCCTTGCATAATGTTACCATCTTCCAAACGGATTTTCATTTGCTTCTGTGAACCACCTGTTTCTCTCAGGGTTTCAATATCTTCAAAGTGGAGATATGGTTTCTGTGAAGGTCTATCTACATCCAGTTCCTTACCTATAGATTGTAGCCCTCCAGGATCCCAATACCAAATAAGAGTGGTTCACCAGGGCCACACACTCCCCACATTAGCAGGGCCCAAATTCCAATCCCTATCCCTCTAGTCCTAAAAGAATATCAAGTGTATTGCTCAGTTTTTCAGCTTCTTAGTCTTTCAGCTGGTCCCCCTAGAAACTAAGCATTCATAAGAGATAACTCCAAATAGTAGCTTTATCTCCCTAAACCTTTTTCTTCTTATCCACTCTTATTTCTTTTTAAAGAATGTCTTTTTTTTTATGTTATTTATTTTTGAGAGAGAGAGAGAGTGTGTGTGAACAGGGAAGGAACAGAGAGAGAGGGAGTCACAGAATCTGAAGCAGGCTCCAGGCTCTGAACTGTTGGCACAGAGCCAACATGGGGCTCAAACTCATGAACCATGAGATCATGACCTGAGCTAAAGTCGGACACTTAACTGACTGAGCCATCCAGGTGCCCCTCACTCTCTTATTACCTCTCAAATACCTTCAACAGATTTTTTTTTTTTTTTTTTTTTTTTGGTAATGGACATAAGCCAACTTTTCTAACTGTTGTCAGAAGACTGGTTTCCAACTATTTTCTATGCCATAATTGCAAGTGGAAATGTCAACCCACTCTTAACTCTCCCATTTTCAGTCAATGCCTAAAATTCCCAACTCCCTCCTATATGACTCACTCTTCTCTCTGATGAAAATTCTCCCTAATTTCATCTATCCTCTCCTCCTTTCCTGTATGAAAATTAGAAAGGTCCCTACATGTTTACAACCTAATCTCCTCAATTTGTGTTCTTCACCCTTATTTTTATCTACTCAAGAACTTTACCACATCATTATCCTCTCCATAGCTGCCTCCATAACAGCACTGAACCTAGCTAAGGGCCTACTCCTGTTCTCCTCCTATTCAATTCAAGCAACCAGCTACCATTCCATTTCTCTCACTCCCATCTGACAAAATTTAAAAATGTGGTCTAATCTCATAACTCTATTTCCCCATGACATACTCTTTAAACCTCCTGGGAATATGATTTTGTCCTCATCTCTACAATGAAATAAGGCTTTCAGTATTCCTTAGAAGGAAAAGCTTCGTTACTAAAACAATAGCATACTCTCAGTTAATTTTTCCTAGCCCCTCTAGAATAGGATGCAACTGATCATGCCCTTGGACTACAAACTCTTCTCCCTTGACCCTTCTGGACACCACAGTCTCCTAGCTCCTTTCTCTCTACAATTCTCAAATGTTCTTGCTGATTCTTCTTCTTTCACTTACCCCTTAAGTTTCTGCCATTTGCAAGATTCTATTCTTAAGCCTCATCTCACTTCTCTGTTAAAGAATTTTAAATCTACATCTCCAACTCTGCTCTCCAAAGCTCTTCAACTTTCCAACTTCCTGCTCATTAATATTGGCAAGCACTTCGAATGCAACATGTTTCTAATTCAAGTTATTATTCTCCTCAAACTAGATTTTCTGCCTGCATACTTACTGCATCCAGATTCATGACATCATCATCATCCTTGGGCAACAAACAGTAGTCATCTAATCTCTTTCACTCCGTTACTAATACTCTATTACCAAATTCCATCGCTCCTGCCTTCAAAATGTGTCCTAAATAGATTCTCTCCTTTCCAACTTGATTAGCACTGTCTGAAATCAGATTGTCCCAACAGGGTAGCCCTAAGATCACAACAGTTTCTTAACAGGTCTCTCAACCACTAATTTCTTTTCTTTGATCCGTATTTCACATAGGAGGTATTTTATGAAGTGCTTTTTCAAAACACTTCAGGGTTCCTCACTGCAACTCTGAAATCTAACCTATTGTAATGATTAATTTTATGTGTCAACATGGCTGTATCACAGAGTTTCCAGATATTTGGCTAAACGTTATTTCAGGGTGTGCTGTGGCACCTGGGTGGCCCAGTCAGTTAAGCATCCGACTTTGGCTCAGGTCATGATCTTGCAGTTCGTGAGGTCAAGCCCTGCGTCAGGCTCCGTGCTAATAGCTCAGAGCCTGGAGCCTGTTTCAGAGTCTGTGTCCCCGTCTTTCTTTGCCCCTCCCCCAGTCACATTCAGTCTCTTTCTCTCTCAAAAATAAACATTAAGTAATAATAATAGACACTATTTCAGGGTGTGTCTGTGAGGGCTTCTGAATGAAATTAGCATTTGAACTGGTAGATTCAGTAAAGCAGTTCACCCTCCCCAATGTGGGTAGGCATCATCCAATCTGTTGAAGACCTGAAGAGAACAAAAAGGCCAAGGAAAGAAGAATTTGGCCCCTCTAGTCTGATCACTGGAGCTGTGACACTGATCTTTTGTTCTCACTACTCTCAGTTCTCAGACCTTCAGACTGGACTGAAAGCTACATCTTTAGCTCTCCTGGTTCGTAGACCTTCAGACTTAGACTGAATTACATTACCACCTTTCCAAGGTCTTCAGCTTGCAGACAGCAGACTGTGTGACTTCTCGGCTTCCATGATTGCATGAGCCAATCCCTATAATAAGTATCTTCCTATATCTATATCGTATTTGTGCTGTTTCTCTAGAGAATTCTGACTAACACACCCATCTTTCAGGTCTCATTTCTTACTAAAGGTTTTTACAATATCATTTTTCTGATGAAAATGGTAAGTTGGGAAAGCCCCAGTTTGGCATCTAAGCCTAAAAAATGACTTAAAAACAAACTGAGTTAACAACTATAAACTCTGGAGAGAAAGGAAGGAAAGGAGGGAGGGAGGGAGGAAGGAAGGAAGGAAGGAAAGAAGGAAAGAAGGAAGGAAGAAGGAAAGAGAAAAGAAAACAAAAGAAAAGAAAAGAAAAAGGGAAAGAAAAAAAGAAAAGAAATAAAGGGAGAAAGAATGAACAAACAAAAGAACTACTTGAAGATTCTGATTCTGAAGAGTAAACAAAATAAACAGATTATTAGGAGAAACAGAAATCTGGAGACATGATGGACACCAAGGTGAGTTTCATGTGTTTGGTTTTTGGTTTTCTGGTTTGGGGTTTTTTGGGGGGATGGAGGGGCCATAGCTTTGCCCTAAGAGCAGGCCATGGACACAGAGAAGTGGGTAATACAGGCAGCTAAAACTTTAAGAGAAATCCTACAGACTGTCTGGCCAGAAGAAAGGGAAAAGAGCCTGAGCAACCACAGCTAGCTGCCAGAGCAATCTAGAATAGGAAAGAGCTGAAGAGGGATTCCCCTAATTCTTATAAACATTGTACAAGTCTCAGGTTGACCCCTTAACACTGTAGATGCATAGGACGGACCCAATGCAACATCATAAAGGCTTTAAAAATTAAACTAAAACGTGAACTTACAGGAGACGAGACATATAGTCTGAGCCTAATGGGGTCTGAAGCTAATTGCCAATGAAATTTCTAAAAATCATGAAGACCTCAGTGTCTCAGTCAGTTGAGTGTCCAACTTCAGCTTAGGTCATGATCTCACGGTTGGTGAGTTCAAGCCATACATCAGGCTTGCTGCTGTCAGCACATAGCCCACTTTGGGTCCTCTGTTCCCTCCCCCACCTCCCCCGCTCATGCATGTGTTTGCTCGCTCTCTGTCTCAAAAATAAACATTAAAAAAAAAAAACCACTTGTTAAAAATAAGAAATTTTTAAAAATCAACATTCTTCAGTGGAATTTAACAGAATTCAGAGTCTTCACAAAATACTAGTAACTATATCCAAGGCTCAACCCAAAATTACTTGACATACAAAGGACTGAAAATAATTGACCATTCTAAAGTGAAAGCAATTAACAGATACCACCCTTAAAATGACTCAGAGGTTAAAATGAACAGACAGCGACTTTAAACCAGCTATGATAACTGGTCACTGACAGAAAGGAAAAGACACTAGCATGACTAAAAAGATAGGAAATCACAACGGAGAAATAAAAATTTCCTTTCAAAATGGAAATTTTAGGGGCGCCTGGGTGGCTCAGATGGTTAAGCATCCGACTTCAGCTCAGGTCATGATCTCACAGTTCTTGGGTTCGAGCCCTGCATCGGGCTCTGTGCTGACAGCTCAGAGCCTGGAACCTGCTTCAGATTCTGTGTCTCCCTCTCTCTCTGCCCCTCCCCCACTTGCACTTTGTCTCTCTCTCAAAAATAAACAAACACTAAAAAATAACTTATGAGGGGCACCTGGGTGGCTCAGTCAGTTAAGCGTCTGACATCAGCTCAGGTCATGATCTCACAGTCAGTGAGTTCAAGTCCCGCATCAGGCTCTGTGCTGACAGCTCAGAGCCTGGGGCCTGCTTCAGATTCTGGGTCTCCCTCTGTCTCTGCTCCTCCCCCACTCACGCTCTGTCTCTCTCTCTCAAAGATGAATAAATGTTTAAAAATTTTTAAAAATAATAATAATAATTTAAGAAAATGGAAATGTTAAATGGAAAATTATAATATCTGAAATTTAAAAATTCAGTGTATGCGCTTAATAGCAAAATAGAGATATAAGAGTGCAGAGTCAATGGCTCAAACTTTATCAGTACAAGTTATCTAACCTGAAAAAGAAAGAAAAAAAGATTGAACAGAAAGATGAACAGAGACTTATGGACTTAAGGCTTATTTTATCAAAAAAATCAAACATATGCGTAAATGGAATCCCAGAAGATACAAAATGAGTCAAAAAATAAAGTAAAATAAAATAAATATTGACCAAAAACATCCTAGATTTTATAAAAGACAAATATATAAACTCAAGAAGCTCAATGAACCCCAAAGAGGAAAAATTCAAAGAAAACTAGATCCAGATAATCAACTGCTGAAAACCAAAGATAAAGTCAAAATCTAAAGCAGCCAGAGGAACATGATATACTACATAGAGGGAAACATTTTCAGTGGCACTAGATTTCTTATCATTACCTATTATCTTCTTTCAAGGCATCCAGAGGACAATGGAACAACATCTTTAAAAGGTTGAAAGGAAAAACGATCAACCCAGAATTCTATATCCAGCACAAATGTACTTCAGGAATGAAAGCAAGATAAAGACATTTTTCAGATAAAGGAGAACCAAGAAAATCCATTACCAGCAGAACATCACTACAAGTAACACAAAAGGAAGTTCTTCAGGATAAAAGGAAATGACAGCAGAGCAAAAACTGGATCTTCAGGAACGAATGGTAAGCATAAGAAATATTTAAGTAAATTATACCCAATAAAGTAGGAAAAACAATTTAAGAAAATCTGTTTCTAACCTGGAATTCTATATGCAAACTAATAATCAAGTATGGTAGTAAAATAAAGACATTTTCAGAAGTGCAGATCTAAAAAAACTTCACGTGTTCCTTCCTATGGAACTACTAAAATATATGCTTGACCAAAATGACAGAGTAAAACAAGAAAGAGGACACAATGAGAAGGAAACACAGAAAATAAAGTACACGTACATAAGTAATTTCCAAGATGACAGAGAAAGGAGATCCCAGAATGGCAATTGTGCACAGGCACAGAGGACAACCTCTAGACTGGAGGACAACAGTTTACATCAGAGCAGGATCAAAAGACAGACTGGTATCACCAAGATCTCTACTATCAAAGTATTTATTGTCTTTTTAATCCAACACAGATTCCCTGATTGAGCCTGGTTTCTTGTTCTTGGCTCGAGTTCACCATAACCTGATAAAAGTTCCTTCTTTGTGCTCCAGAAACTTGATTCAGCTGAGGCCACTCACTGCACCACACAAAAGTATTCTACTTTGATCAACTCTGGAGCTTGTGAATTAATTATAGGATAGATTATCTGTAGTATGCTTCCTTTTATGTAACGAATAAAAAAAAAAGAATTACACACACACCCATATGCTCATCTGTGAGAAGAGGCATACAGAACAGTAACACAGAACTAGTAAGAATGGTTACCTATGGGAGAAGGAGGGCAGGATGAAAAAGAGGCAGGTGAAAACTGGGAAAAGAAATGAACGGGAAGTAACACTTTACAGCATATACCTTTCTGTATGTTGACTTTTGAAACCACGTTCGTGTTCCACATACTCAAAAAATCAACATAAAATAAGAACAGGAGAAATAGCCCAAAATGTAACGTAAACAAAAACAAATGATCCTAATTATATTTAAAATGAGAAACACAACATACTAAAGGAATGAGAGAAGAACTAACCCAAAGAATTCTTGAGCATACTATTTAACCCTTAAGTTAAAGACAAATAAGAAGTATAAATAAAAATTAAAGCCTAATTCATAAGTTTTTCACAGTTTTAGGTTGGCAACCCTAAAACTACTTTCTGTATATTCTAGGATTTGTCAAGTAAATGAATATATTGTAATCTAAATATAAGTAAATATATTGTAAATATAAGTAGAAAGGTTAGAATAAACCCTGTGGTATTGAAATGGAATTGGAGGTATCACTATAACCAATGGTTTATAGTATATAAACACAGAAATACATACATACAAATGTATACAAGTATGTACATGTATATATCCTTATGTTATCTAGCTCTGTCCTCTAAAAGGGACTAAAATCAATAATATCCAGTAGCAATAAGCCCAGATTTCAGTTTCTAAATAACATTCACTGCTAAAAGGAATCAGCCTCCTTAGAAAAATGGCCAATTCTGAGGCTGGAGTGGAGGAGGTACAATAAAAGCCTAGAAGAGGGGTTGGCAAACTACAGCCTAAAGACCAAATTCAGTCAGGCACCTGTCTTTGTAAATAAAGTTTTATTGGAACATAGCCAAACTCATTCATTTACAAATTGTCTATGGTTGGTCTCCTGCTGAGGGTGGGGTTAAGTAGTTACAACAGAGACTATATAGCCCTCAAAGCCAAAAATATTTACTATCTGGCCACTTACAGTAAAACTTCGCCAAGCCCTGGCCTAGACAGAATATCTTCTTGTTCCAGAAAGTAAGAACACACCCAAAAATAATGGGTACATGTCAAAAGTTCATAGAAGCCAGTCGAAAAGCTTCCTACTGACCAAATATATGACAATTTCACTATCAAAAATTTTACATATAATGGCTTACATATAATCCATTAAGTAAAGTAAGAATCCATGAGTTCATACTGATAGAAACAAATAAATAAAAGGGAAAGCTTTCTTCCTTACATCAGAATCCTAACATTTTAAGAAATGAAAAAAAAAAGATGGAATTAAAAAATTACCATTGGCAATCATCATCATGCTAATTCATTAGATTCATCAATGGATGCTAAAACTAGTAGGTGAAAGTTTAAGGAGTAATCGGATATTTAATCATCTCAAACTATTCACAGATAGTTATTAAATACAAAGAGGAAAAGTATATCTTTACAGTGGAGATATCTAGCAGACCAACTTAACCAATCGATTAAAGTCAACACCAGCAACGGGACAAATCAACATCATATGCCTCCTCATAAGATACATTAAGAAAAACATATCACTTATGAAATACCAGTAAAACCCAAATTGAGGGGTTTACTACAAAATAATTGGCATATAGGTTTCAAAAATATTATTCATGAAAGGACTCTTCCAGATTAAAGGAGACTAAAGACACATGATACTCCATGCAACTTGTGATCAGGATTTTTGTTTCATATAAAGGACAGAATTAGGAAACTTGAAGATACTTGAATAAGATCTATAGATTGGTTAATGGCATTATATCAATGTTAATTTCCTTATTTTGATCGCTGCACAATAGTCATAAGAGAATTGCCTTTGAATGTCTGCAACTCACTCTCAGCTCAAAACAAACAAACAAGTGGGGAGGGATGTTCAAGTAAATGTGGTAAAATGGTAATGCTGAAGAATCTGGTGAAGAGGACAGAGTAATTCTTTGTACCACTCTTGCATCTTGACTATAGATCTGAAATTACATGTTTTCAAAAGAATCCTAGTCTTTAATTATAATGTCATATCTGTTTATTAAGTTACACTTTTTTTTTATCATGCTAAAGAACATTCACAACAATTGATAATATAACTAAAAAACGCCCCCTAACATCCTTTACAAATGATGTCCTAAATAAAAGAAACTGAAATAATCAGTTAAAGGATATGTGGGCTACAAGATCATTCCATCCTGTTTCATATGGGCCAAAACAGATTTATTAGCTGCAAGCTCAAATAAAGTGATCTCAAATGAGAGTTATGTCAGTAAAAACACTGCCTCTCAACAGGTCAGCAGTGACTTTACTCACTTATATTTTACAAAATATTTTGAGGATTTAAAAAGATTAAATGTCCTGAAAGGGACAACAACCCAGCACTTTTTGCAAACACAGCTGTTGGTTAAAGCTCTTGAGAAAAGAAAAGTTCTGGAATGAGAATCAGTTTGAGGAAGAGATAATGGTTATAAAATATTAAGAAAATTTTGGAATCTCTTCCTATTATTCTAATAGCTGACTTATTTCTGAAAATGTGCTTCATTACTGCATGTAGCACTATATGCTCCTCAGCTCTGGGCACAGAGCAAGGTCCCTACTTTCATGGTATTTACAATCTAGGGGCTGAAGAAGACAAACAGGTAAACAGACAACTAAACAAGGCACAATCTAGGGGGCAGAGAAGACAAGGAAACAAACAACTTACCATGGAGGTAAAAAAGAGTGATGAGATCGTGACAAACAGGATGAGGAAAGAGGACACCACTCTCGCTTTGGTGATTAGGAAAAGCTTCTATTGAGGAGATAATACTGGAGCTAAGATCCAAATGATGAGGAGTCCACACGTGAAGGTCTCAGAGTAGAGCCTTCTTGGCAGAGAGTATGACAAGTGCAAAGACAACAAAGAAGAAACAATCTCAACATATTCAAAGTGATTTTAAAAGGCATCCTCATTAGGGGCACCTGGGTGGCAAGGTCGGTTAAGCGACCAGCTCCTGGTTTCGACTCAGGTCATGATCTCACCTTCGAGGGCTGATAGCACTGAGCCTCCTTGGAATTCTCTCTCTCCCTCTCTCTCTGCACCACACCCCCCTCCCCTCCTCACATGCTCTCTTTCTCTCTCTAAATAAATAAACATTTTTTTAAATAAATAAAATAAAAGGCCTCATTAATACTCTCAGTAGAGGAGATAATACCAAAGAATTTTCAGTTTTGTATTAGGTATGATAATGGTATTATGACTGTATATAGAAAAGTTCATTGTTACATAGCATATATATGTACATATATGTATTATACAAAAAATGATATCAGGGATTTCTTTAAAATATTTCGGCAAAAAAAAAGAAAAAGAAAAAAAGGGATGAAGAAGGCAAATGTGCAAAAATTACTGATTTGGGGAAATGGGGAAACATTAAAAGTGGCAATACCTCCTATCTTCTTTCTCTGACTTTACTGTACCAGCTCAGCTCTCACCTTCTCAGTTCCGTGTTCTGACTACCTCCTTTAAGGACATATAAATGAAAGCTTTAAGGATACTCTTCAACACTAGATACACTCCATGGTGTAAGTTTCTGTGACCAAGCTAATCTACCTAAGGCAGGGATAGAACCCAGAGAGAAGTTACATAAGAGAATATAAAATAAACAGCCACATATGGTTAAACAGCAAGTCATTCTTTCTGAGGAAAACAAACAAACAGACAAACAAAAAGGGAATTGCCTAGACCATGGACCATCCTCCCAAAGATTAAAAACCACAATAGGCTTCTTCCCCCCTCCAATCCCTGGAGGCTGCTCTGGCAAAGATTTCCTGATTGTGAAATCTTACTCTCAACGTTCAATCTTGATCTTATTTGACCTTGCACTTGACAGAGTTGAACATTCCCCCTCTTCTTGAGACTACTTCCTTAGCAGACATGACAGGCAGGCTAAATATGCCTGTACCCCTTCCTTTTAAGGAAGGCAAGCATCTTCTGCCTCAGGTGACCAATTCTGAAGGAACCAGGAATGGGTCCCTAACCCAACAATCTGGTAATACAGTAGAGTCATTTTTCTGAAAACCCTTCTGATAGCAAATTACTACAACTGCTAAACAAAATCTTGCCAACTTCTTGAGAGCACAGTTGAGCTCTCAAGAAAGAAACAAAAATCCCCAGGAGCTAAAATTCAAGCGAGAGCTAGAAACCAGAATACATAGAAGCTGAGGGTCTCCCAGAGACCCTGGGGGCACATCCTGGTGTCAGTGCCAAGAGGCTTGTGGTTTAAAGCTGCAGGAGGGCCAGGAGATAAAGCTCTGACCCTATGAAATGTAGACATATAGAAGTTAGCCTCCTGACAAATAATCAAGACTCTTAAAGGGCCATCAATTCAGTGAAAAGTTAGGCTAGAAAAAAATGCACCTACAGTGAAGAAAAACAACAAATGTGTGTGTGTTGACCTGGGCTCCAGCTGGGAACACAGGTGAGTTTCCCCTCGAGATGCATAACGGGGGCTTGTAGGGGTAGCTACGCCCAAGCACAAACACTGACTTAAAGTAAGCCTAGGTTGGTAGTATCCCAAGGTGCTAGCTGAACCAAAACATTCTCTCAGGACCATACACTTCAGAATATTCCCATACTCAAAAGCCTGAGAAGTGCTTACAAAACATATGAGGAAGACAGCTGGAGGAAGGGAGCCATCATGTTTGAGAGTCAAAAAGAAAAAACAACGCAAAATGTGGTACAAAATAGTTTCAGATCATAAAAATGACAAATACATAACATTTTAAAACTCTAATGTGTACAAAGAAAAGAAAAAAGAAAAACAAAGAACTTACTAAAAGACAAATGGTAAAAGAATTAAATAGAACTTTCAGAAATGCAAAGTAACTAATGTTGGCAGAAAACTTTATAGGTAAATGCACTAGCCTTTCTCCGTGATTACAGCAGATGGCTAAAAGCAAAAGTATAATATTGTCTGATATGGTTCTCAGTGTATGTAAAGGAAATATAAAGACAACTAGTTATAAAGTAGGGAAGATAAAGGGGCCTAAATGGTGGTAAAGTTCCTACATTTCACCTAAAGTAGTAAGATATCGATACTAAGACTATGACCCAAATTTATCTTTACTTTTTTACATTTTTTTAGTGTTTATTTTTGAGAGAGAGAGACAGAGGGCAAATGGGGCAGGGGCAGAGACAGACAGATAGAAACAGAATCTGAGCAGGCTCCAGGCTCTGAGCTGTCAGGACAGAGCCCTACACGGGGCTCAAACTGACGAACCGTAAGATCATGACCTGAGCCGAAGTCCGACGCTTAACCGATTGAGCCACCCAGGCATCCCCCAAATGTATTTCTAAATTCAACACAATTCCTATTAGGCCCCAAGGTTTCTTGTAGATGCAGACAAGCTTATCTTAACATTTATATGGAAATGCAAAACAACTAACATAACTAAAATAATGGAAAAAATTGGAGGAAGCCTACTACCCAATTTTAAGCTATCCAGCAAAAGAGATCAAGACGGCGTGTTTTCAAAGAGATCCATAACAGATCCATCTTAAACAAAAATTAATTTCAAATGGAGCTAACATAAACCTATAAAACTTTTAGAAGAGAACATAAGAAAAAAACTTTATGACCTAAGATTAGGTAAAGAGGTGCACCTGGCTGTTTCAGTCAGTAGAGCACATGACTCTCAGTCTCAGAGTCATGAGGTCAAGCCCCACATTGCATAAAGCTTACTTTAAAAAATAAAAATTCAAAAAAATATTTAAAAAAAAATTTTTTTTAACGTTTATTTATTTTTGAGACAGAGAGAGACAGAGCATGAACGGGGGAGGGTCAGAGAGGGAGACACAGAATCTGAAACAGGCTCCAGGCTCTGAGCCGTCAGCACAGAGCCTGATGCGGGGCTTGAACTCATGGACCACGAGATCATGACCTGAGCCGAAGTCGGAGGCTTAACCGACTGAGCCACCCAGGCACCCCTCAAAAAAATATTTTAAAAAAGATTAGAGAAAGAGTTTTCAGACATGACACCAAAAGCATAATCCATCAAGGAAAAAAAAAAAATCCATCTAGGACCTGGTCATTGACACAGCTGAATGATGAATTAAGAAATTTTTACTCAACATGCTGAACATTAGAACAGAAAACCAAAAAGAGTCATTAGAATCTCTGGAATCTCGGTTCATTTTATCCTTAAGAAGTAAAGTGGACAGGTAGAAGGGACTTATGTAAATAATTATTTCATTTAAATGAAAGACATTGGCCGGACACCATTTACCTACCACCTATCATTTTAGGATCATTGTAAAAATCTCCAGGGAATTAAACTTGAAGAGTTTCAGACCCTCAGGGATAATTCTGGGGCTCCTGGCATCAATCAAGAGTTACCAATAAAGAAAAAAGACCATCTCATTGTTCTAGAACAAGGTTGATATTCCATCATCTTGAACTCTAGTTCCCAACTGCTTCTTTAACTCATGAAGTATTAACTCTTAGTGAAATTTAGGTTTACAGTTTTAGTCAAAATTTAAAAACCATTATACCTGAAAGCATAATTAAGAGACTTAGATTATGAAATATTTGGAGTGCCTGGCTCAGTCGGTGGAACATGTGACTCTTGGTCTCAGGGTTATGGGCTTGAGCCCCACACTGGGTGTAGAGATTACTTAAAAATAAAATCTTTAAAAAAATATTTTTTATTCATTTCTGCAATCCCAAAGCCTAGCAAAGTGCCTGCTGAATAACTGCTCAATAAAGCTTGTGAAAAATTCACCACTTCTCAAAGAAAAATGAAATGCTGAATTTAAGAGACTGAAATAGTGAAACTCACTGAAAGTCTGTCACCAAAAGCCATCTGCCACAATCCATCAGACCAAATTGCTCTCACTCTCCACTCTCAAACATGTGGCAGTCCCTCTGTCATTGGTCTACTACTGGTCCACACGGCCCCTCTCCTAAACTGACACCTAAAAGCCCCTCATGCTTCCTATCCTGAATCCCACAGCCAGGTTACCCTTCCTAATGTATAGGTACGATCATGTCATCACCCTACTTAAATTCTCATGCCATCATCTCAGAAGATTCTTCAGCATCTGTTAACATTACTTGCTATTTTTGTGTCACCTCACACATCCTCTTGTGACTTCTCATGTTGAATGAAACATCCACTTGCTCATTCAGTCAGTCACTTAACAAAAGTGTTTTGAGCTCCTACACCAGACCAGGTACTATGCTTGGCCCTAAGGAATACAATGGAAAAGAAAAAGAGACTCAATTCTTCCTTTCATAAGCTTAGTTTAGTGTGGAAGAAAGATGTTAATCTGACAATTATACAAACTGATATGTAATTTCAAACTGAAATGTATACCCTGGAGTGGGAGGACATAGAACACACTCAAGGAACGTGGCTATACCTTAGAGAAAAGGGGAATGTGAGGTAAGGTCAAGCTGGAATGAAAGCAGGGGCCACACCATGCTAGAACTTTCAGGATATATGAAGAACTTTGGGTTTTTATCTTATAAAAGGGGGGAGGTACTGAAGTGTGTCAATCGGGAAGGTGACATGATCAGAATACATTCTGATAAGATCCCTCTAGCTTCAGGGTAGAAAATGGATTGGAGATGAGGGGACAAGAATGAATGGGGCCCCCAGTGTGGTGGCTATTTGATCAGACCATGTAAAAAAAAAAAAATGATGGTACTGAGATCAAGAAATTTTAATCAAGAAACATTTAGGAGGCCAAAACAACAAAAGGTGATGGACTGGACATAGAGGGTGACAGAAAGAGGATGATCAAGGATAACTTCATGTTCACTGGCTTATACAGGTGAATGGGTGATGGTGACATTCACTGGGACAAGCTTATTGGACTGGGGTAGACAAGTACAGATCATCAGCCCAATATTGGACAAGCTGAGTATGAAGTGACTGCAACGCCAACAGATGATATCAAACAGGCAGCTGGATATCTAAGTCAGGAGCTCTGACAACCTCTGGGCTGAAGGCAAATCTGGGAGTCACCAGAGAACAAATATAATTGAAGTTGTGAACACAAACAGGATCTGCCAAGGTAAAGAGCAGGGAGAAAAAAGAGAAGGAGCCTAGGATGAGATGTGAGGAGCCTCAAAGTTCAATAGGCAGGGAGAAGACAATCTCAAGATAGAGAAGGAATGGCCTCCTCTAAAGGAGGTGTAAGAGAAAACTCAGGAGGGTGTGATGTCAAGAATCAAGATTTCAAAAGGTAGTGGGCAATAAATTCGTACACTGCTAGAAGTGAATTAAGAATTGAGTCTTCATCAGCAATGGCAGCATGGATGTCACGGGAGCTGGGTGAGAGCGGTTTTAGTAAGTATGGAAATAAAAACCAAACAGAAATAAGCTGAGGTATTAATAGGCAGGGAGGATATAGAACTAATGAACTCAGGAGATTCTTCTGTGGAATCTGGCTGTGAAGCGGGAGAGGTGAAATTAAAAAAAAATAGAGTTTCCATTTGTTGTTGCTATCATTTTCAATAAAGGAGAAACTTGAGTGTGTTAGAATACTGATAGGAAAGAAGAGTTGGGAAGGTGGGGCCAAATATAAATGATAGCTTCTGGGAGGGGAGAATGGGGAGGATGGGTGGGTACATTTTGACTAATACTGCCCCAAATATTTCTTGTACTCCTCAAGCTTACACAATTCACTCATCCTCCACTCTAACCTCACTCTTAAAATTTTACCCATTAAAGTACAGCTCAAATTCCCTATCTTCCTTCTGTGAACCTCACCTAAATTCTCTAGCTCTTGGGATCCTTTCTCTGTAATCCCATAGGGTGCTATGTTTTCCACATTTATTTCACCACAAAATCCTGTACAGCAGGTTCCACAGAATACACACCTGGAAATGAACATTCTACTTCCTGTCTAGCTCATGTCCTACCCCTCACTACAGCCTTTCCTAACCATACTAGAACAAAGTAATACCTCCCTTATAAAGTCCTGAACAATTACATCATTCAGAGTGTTAAGTATTTAAGATCCTAGAATGTAAGCTTCAAAACTGTGGGGACTTGTCTGTCTGGTTCACCACTAGATCCCCAGTGCCTAGTAGGGCTGGCACACAGCAGGCACCCAGGAAATGTTTACTGAATGAATTAATTTAAAAAGATGCCCTGTTACTCTTCAACAGCGGTAAATTATTTAAGAGCAGGAACTATGTCTTATGGCTATTTTTACACAGTGCCCTACAAAGTAGAATGAATGTTCTTGATAACACAATGATAATTTATTATGGCCTAATGTCACAAGGGGGAACTGAAAAGACAGAGTGGCAATATACCTTGACACTAATGAAAAAGAGTGAAAAGCCTATGTAATGTTTCTCAACTCTAATTTAAAAAATAATAACAGTTGTCTTCAAAGCACTACAACATTTCCCCACATTCCAGCATTTAAGAAAACCCTTAAAGATAATTGAACTATCTTTCCCCTGCTTATGAAGTGCTTTTATAGATTCATGTAACATTAGAATTTTGGTGCCTATTATAAGATTTATATGAATTCTGGAGTTTAATAATTTTCACATCTTGATAATATACAGGAATACATTAGTAAAGGCAGGAAATACATTAAGAAAATTGCTAGAATGGATCTAAGTATCATCTCCCTGCCTAATAAAGACAGAATCATCTTATTGCCATCAAAGTACCAGAGTTCTAGTCATAAATAACACCACAACAAATACAAGATATGCAATGAGGCAGCATACATACCCCAAATCAAGAGAGATCAACCCGGGGTCTTCTCAAATATAAGCTTTGCTACCAAATAAGACCCCAAAATATTATGAGATGGTAACTGCTTCATTTTTTCAGCAAACAGCTTCATTTGTTGTGTGTACTTTGTACAGGATTATATTATAAATTCAATCTCATGTTTCTCTCCCATATTTTGTTACTATGATTAAAGTCCCATACAGAATTACCAAATTGGAACAAATAAGATTACACTTTAAAGACTTTCAGACCAACTGTCACTTTCAACCCCCTGATATCTATTCTCTCTTTGGAGATAAATGTGCAAACTTTGGAGACAAATTTTAGACAAAGTAGCAAAAGGCTCAGATCAAACAAAAATACCTTTAGAAACAAGAAGAAATATCTTTTCATCCAGTGAGGAAGGAACAGACAGAGAAACTTATGGAATCTAAAAGAATAGGGACCAAATAAAAACTTCCTTTTTTTAACAGAAATCAGAACCTAAAGAAGTGGAGGAAGGTACCCACTCATATCAGAAGTCATGCTCTGCATCAAATCGCAAAAGAAAGTGTCTCAAAAAAAAAAAAAAAAAAAACAGGTTTGTTTGTTTGCTTGTTTCATAACATGTGAGCAGTCACATTGGAATATCTCTGCCGTGATCAGTAATTTGGGCAAACACAGAATAAAATAATATTCTCTCCCTTGAAGTAATTCAGGGCAGTACTTCAGCAGCACTGAAAAAGCCATCCTAGAAGGTATCAGAAGTAGTGACGTGTACTGCATTAATTGCTAGCCCGTGCCATCAAATACAGTCTTTTCTTCATTACTTTTTGGGGGAGTTTATCTTTTCATTTTGGAAATTTAAATACACATACAAAGTAGAATCAATGAATGCATGCTCATCACTCAACTTCAACAATTAGCAATAAATAGTCAATGTTATTTCATCTACTCCTACACACATAAGCACGTGCACTTCATATGCCCATATATACATGTATATACTAAATTATACTGAAGCACATGGAAAGACTTTTAAATTCCCTTTTAAGAACCTTAAATTATAGGTCATAGATAGCAAAATATTCTACTCAGCAAACAATTCAGTAACAACTACTGTTATCACTTAAGGCCTTTGCTTACATAAAGCATAAATTTTATGGAACAAGGTTATCACACAGGTGTAATCCAAATTTCATGCTGTGATACAGAACAGCTACTTAATAATAAAGCTGAGAATATAACGCATCCACCAGCTTTATGCACGATTTAAATGGTAATCAAAGCCATCATCTACCCACAAACACTAATCTCAAAAGTAAAAGGACAAGGGGAAAAGAGTTGCAAAGCTTACCCACACGGCCAATTTTACCACGGCAATTTAGAAAAATATGTAACTTTCAAAATCTATAGTTAAATGAACAGAATGACTAACATATAAAAGAACTAAAAGTAGTTTTCCCTAGGTTCATATTATGTCAAATAAAATGTCAGTTTTCATGAAAACTTTTCTTTTTCATTTTACACAAGAGGTTAATATCAACCTGGCTTCTGTGCTAATTCCTTATTTTTAAAAAATCTGTCAGTTATATCATTACTTTCTTCCTGGGAAATGCCTACTCTCAGGGCTGCAGCCACAAACATCTGGAATTTTCTACCTACAGACCCTTTTAGTCTTAAGCAAGGTAAGGCCTCGCTACAGACCATGCTCCTGCCAACGGCACAAGGTCCTTGCCGGGCGCTGCAGACACTCCCAGAGGAAGACGTGCAAAATCCCAGGCAATTGTAGTGTCCCCGCAAAATCACAAAGAAGAATTCGAGCCTTATTCAAGGCATCTGGAGGAATGCAGGACGCCGAATTCCAAATGGCAAAAAGACAAAGACTAAATCCAGACCAAGGATGGAAACACAGGGAAACTTCGATGACCCCTAAGCCAACTCGCCAATTTTGAACCTGGTCTGTCAGCTCGGCACTCTGTACCAGGGGAACTGAAAGAGGCCTCCGAGGACAAACTGATGTTAGCCCTCCTTTCTGTAGGGAAATTATGCTTCATATTCACACGATTCAACACGAGTGAGTTTGAAAGATGGTGACTCTAGGATTTGTGGCTTTTCAAAATTGCACACTTCCCAGATAAAAACCTCCACCACCCACACGGACATCACCATGGATTTAAGAGTTATGAACTTCAGGTAAGAAAAATAGGACAATCCAAGAAAACAAGTGCCCAAAAGAGTTCCAAAGAACACTGAAATGCAACTAAGACCTGCAGCATTTCTTTTCCCTGCTGCTTCAAAAACAGAACTCCAAAACCAGCAGCACTGGAGACCCTGCTTCTCAGGGAGACAAAACAAACCTGAGGTCTACAGGCCCCAGGGAGATAAGCTGGTCTTCTACTTCCATTCCAGAGCTCCGGTTTCCCAGCGGTGATGCAAACCTTCTGAGCAGAGGACCAGAGTATGGGACACTGGCTCCAGGCAAAGTTCAAAACCTTAGGATCATTTTAAAACTTCAGATTGCCAATGTTCAATTTTTCATTTATGGGGAAGCTACATCACTAAGATTCTGCTACCTCTAGATGCACATAAAATCTAAAACTTATATTCATACGGAGGCTTTGTGCAAATTTCACTAATCCAGATGTGAGGAAATCCAAAGTTATGATTCCCACAGCAACTGTAATCTTGGCAAACACGTATGCATGCATTGTATTCTGTATTACTTCAGATGGTGGGAGCCCTAAAAGAAACTTAGAAGAAAGCATATTTTAATCACCACATCTAATTAATTACAAAGAAAAATTCTCAGAGATTAGAAAAATGCCTTTCTTCAGGAATAGTGGAGCTATTTCTTTGAGACAACTAACAAACCCTAGACCAAGCACTAAAGAATGTACTGGAAGAAACAATCCTTACCTGGCCTGAACACCATGGGCCAGGCAACTTAACAGGGTTTTCTCTAAACTCTCATTTCTAATTTAAGACAATCAGCTAGTGGTGTTTAAAACTTCATTTCAGGGGCATCTGGATGGTTCAGCATCCAACTTCAGCTCAGGTCATAATCCCAGGGTCATGGGATCGAGCCTTTTGCTGGGCTTCACACTGAGCTTGGAGTCTGCTTAAGATTCTCTCTCTCTCCCTCTGCCCCTCTCCCCTGCTCACATACTCTCTCTAAAAAAAACTTAAAAAAAAACAAAACAGAACTTCATTTCAAATATTTAACACTCCCCAAACGTATCTTCTGTGCCAATCGGATGCAGAATAAGCTCAATTTTAGCTCCACTTGAGGCAACAGAAGAAACATTTTAAGTCACCACAAAATGGATTAGCTACTATAAGTCAAATAATATTTGCTTATGTCCACTAATATAGAAAACAGTTTCACTGGTCCTTAGTTCAAGGTTAAAATGCCAGTTTCTAGAAGGGTGAATGCTACTCAATAGGCTATAAGTTTAATGGAAGGCAGCAGAGCTTAAGTGGTTAAGAGACTTCTGCAGCCAAGATGCCCACGTTTGAATCCCAGTTCTGCCACTGAAAAGCTGTGGCTTTGGGCATATTACTTAACATCTCTGTGCCTCAGTCTCACTATCTAAAAGAGGCAATAACAGAGGGGCCTGGGTGGCTCAGTCAGTTGGTGTCCAACTTCAGTTCAGGTCAGGATCTCACAGTTCATGAGTTCAAGCCCCGCATCAGGCTCTGTGTTGACAGCTCAAAGCCTGGAGCCTGCTTCAGATTCCAGGTCTCCCTCTCTCTCTGCCCCACCCCTGCTCGCACTCTGTCTCTGTCTCTCTCTCTCTCAAAAGTAAATGAACATTAAAAAAGGCAATAACAAAACCTACCTTGTAGAATACTTGAATTCTAAATGAGATAACATAGGTAAAACTCTCACAACAGTTCCTGGCAGATAGTAAGCGCTAAAAAAGCATTTGCTATTATTAATGTAAGGTCATTTATTTTACCTTGGCAGCAATCTTCATGTATTTGGAAAAGACCAAAAAAATCAGTCTCTGTAGCACAACAGTAATAAATGACCTTCCCTCCTCTTGCCTCCTTTCTCTGACCCTCTTGCTAACTAAAGACATAGTCCAAACTCCTTAGCTAAACATTTAAGTTGCTTCATAAGCTGTTGGCCAATCCTAGCTGATTGTCTTCCCTACTCCTATTATAACCTTCCGCTTCAATCGAATTAGTTTTCTCACAGTCCTCTAAATAAAGCTTGTACTCATTCAACAAACATCTGAGAATCTGTAAAGCCAAGCACTGTGCTAACACCACATGCAAAGTTGAAGACACAGTTTCTGGCCTTAAAAAGCTAACAGGATATAACAGAAGAAGGCATGTAAAAAAAATAGTTTCAATAGAATAGAACTACAGTCACAAAAGGGCAAAAGTAAGGTAGCTGCAGGGACAGGGGCTGGTAAATTCTATTGGTGAAGAAGTCCCCTCAGGGAGGGCTTCACAGAAGGCATATGAGAAATGCTCAAGGATAAAGAGGAAAGCACCAGGCTGAGCAGAGGGCCAGAGGGCAAACAGTGAAAAGCGTGGGCAAAGAAATTCTGGGTAATGAGGTACAGCTGGACTGCTGGAGCACCGATGGAAACTAGAAGCTGGCAAACCGGGACAGCCAAAAGGAGTCTTGTACCCAAGTCAGAAGCACTGGGGTTAAGCTCTGCCCAGGAATCACCAAAGAATTCTGAGCAGGTGCCTAACATGATCAGATCTGCATGTTCCCATGGTCACTACAGTGGCAGTTCAGAGGCTGATTTGAAGGAGAGACTGCAGACTGAAAAGCCTGTTAAGACAACTGGAAGGGTCCAGGTAGCAAGCAGTAGGGATGGAAAAAGGAGACAGGTTCAAAAATGCAAATTAAGAACAGAATTGGGGGTGCCTGGGTGACTCAGTAGATTAAGCATCTGACTTTGGCTCAGGTCATGATCTTGTGGTCCATGAGTTCCAGCCCCACATCAGGCTCTGTGCTGACAGCTCAGATTCTGTGTTTCCCTCTCTCTCTGCCCCTCTTCCTCCCCTCAAAAATAAACATTAAAAAAAAAAAAAAGAACAGAACTGTTAAGACTCGGTATGAGCATAAGGAGTGGAAATCTGGGAGGACTCAGAGGTTTCTAGCTCTAGTAACTGAAGAAATAAAAGAATGGTGACAACACTTAGGCAGGATGAAGAGTACATGACCTCAAATACAGAGCCTGAGTCTTTATTCTAACAGTGATGGAAAGCAGAATAGGGACATAACTTTAAAAGGGGTAAAAACCTCAACAGATCTTTATTTTTTTTTTTTCAACGTTTATTTATTTTTGGGACAGAGAGAGACAGAGCATGAACGGGGGAGGGGCAGAGAGAGAGGGAGACACAGAATCGGAAACAGGCTCCAGGCTCTGAGCCATCAGCCCAGAGCCTGACACGGGGCTCAAACTCACGGACCGCGAGATCGTGACCTGGCTGAAGTCGGACGCTTAACCGACTGCGCCACCCAGGCGCCCCCCTCAACAGATCTTTAATCAGAGAAGAAACAAGGAAGCACTGCCAAAGATCCACACACTCCCCCCAACCAAGTGCACCAGGCCAAAACAGTTTTAGAGACAGGTAATTTCAATGTTATTTAAGCTTTTCAATTTATTCTATGAGGCTAAATAACCCTGATACCAAATCTGACAAAGATAACACACACACACAAACACACACACACACACACACACACACACATTCTTTCACACAGAGAACTACAGAATTTTTGGGTTTTTTAATTTTTTTTATGTTTATTTATTTTTGAGAGAGAGACAGAGCATGAGCAGGGGAGGGGCAGAGAGAGAGGGAGACACAGAATCCAAAGCAGGCTCCAGACTGTGAGCTGTCAGCACAGAGCCCGACACAGGGCTCAAACTCACGGACCATGAGATCATGACCTGAGCCGAAGTCGGACGCTTAACTGACTGAGCCACCCAGGCACCCCTACAGGATTTTTGTTATAAATGCAAAACGCAAAATAAAAAAATAAAATCCAACACTGAATTCTAAAAATTATGTAACATAAACACATGGTATAGAATGTTTATTCTAACATGATTCAAATCATGAAATCTGTTAACATGTCCATTAGTAAATTAATGGAATAGAACTAAATCATCATGAAGATAGAAGCCAAAAGGCACTGACCAAGTCCAACACCCTTTTTTTTTTCACTTGTCACAAGGGTTACAATCAAACTCCATTCACTGAGCCAGAGACCGTTGTCCCTCATGTAGCACATCACCTACACTTGTGAGTTCATCCACCAGCCAGTGGCCTCAACTCCAAGCTCTAACAATATGCACCCAACACCCATTCTTTTTTTTTTTCTTTTAAATAGGCTCCACACCCAGGGTGGAGCCCAGTGTGGGGCCTGAACCCACAACCTTGAGATCAAGACCTGAGTTGAGATCAAGAGTCAGACACTTAACCGACTGAGCCACCCAGGTGCCCCACCAACATCCATTCTGAATTAAGACTTCTTAGTAAACCAGGGCTAAAAAGAAATTTTTCTAGTGCAAAAAGAAATTTTTCTAGTGCAGTAAGATGTACTTCTCAAGGAAACAACACCTCTTATGTGGTACTCAGGCCAAGAATAACACATAACTTGAATTTAATCATGAGGAAACATCAAAACAAACCAAACAAGGAACATCCTTTAAAAAAAAAAGACTTTATTCTTCAGAAATATCAGTTTCATAGAAGACAAAGACTAAAAGAACTGTTGCAGATTAAAGGAGACAAAGGAAACATGATAACTAAATGCCATGTGTAATCTGAGATCTTGTGCTAGAGGAGGAAAAGACGCTAAAAGACGCATTACTGGATCAACTGAAAAAACTGTAATGGCAGATGGCAGATATGACCTAAGTTGTATCAATTCTAATAACTTTTCTGTAGGTATATAAGAAAACATCTGTATTCCTGGAAAATACTGAAGAATTTAGGGGTAATCACATATGCAATTTAGTTGCAAGCAGTTGAGGAAAATTTTTTACCTTATAATTGTGTGTGTTTGGCTGAGAAAGTAAGAGAAAGAGTACAAATTATGAAGGAAATGAAACAAAATGTTAACAACAGATGATCTAAGCAAAGGGTATATGCACTCTTGGGTGTTCATCCCAGAGAAACAAAGACTTACATTCACACAAAAACCTGCTTATGAATGTTCATAGCAACTTTATTTGTAATAGCCAAAAACAGAAAACAACCCAGATGTCCTTCAGCAGAAAACAGTGAAACAAGGTGCCATACGTTCACACCATGTAATACTAGTGACAATAAACAGGAATGAACTATTGATACATACAATAACCTGGATGAATCATAAGGAAGTTATGTTGAGTGAAGCAATCTCAAAAGTTATGTACTGTAGACTTCCATTGACAGTATTCTTGAAATGGCAAATTAGAGACAGAAAAGAGTGTCATGGTTGACAAAGGTTAAGAAGGCAGAGAGGGAGGGGCACCCGGGGGTTCGGTCACTTAAGCGTCCGACTTTGGCTCAAACCATGATCTAACGGTTCATGAGTTCAAGCCCCGCATCAGGCTCTCTGCTGTCAGCACAGAGCCCACTTCAGATCCTCTGTCCCCCTCTCTCTCTGCCTCTTCCCCCACTGGTTCTCTCTCTCTCTCAAAACTGAAAGAAAGAAAGAGCAGAGAAGGAGGGAGATGGCTGTAGCTATGAAACAGAAGCACAAGAGATTCTTGTGAAGGACCTATTTTGTATCTTGACTGCACTGGTGGTCACACAAATCTACAGATGTGATAGAACTAAATACACACACGCATCAGTACAAATAAAACTGATGAAATCAAAATAAGATGGGTGGATTGTATTGACATCAATTTCCTAGCTGTGATATTATAGTTACATAAGAGGAAAATAGGTGAAGTATACACAGGATCTCTCTGTATTATTTCTTACAACTGCATGTGAATCTATGAGTTTTAAAAATAAAGTTTAAAAAGGAAAAAAGTTAAAACAAAAAATAGCAACAGAAAATAACTTACAAACAATGATAAAGCACTAGAAGCATTCCTATTAACTTTACGAACAGGAAAAGGATGCCAGCTATTACAGTGTTATTTAGTATCATTCTAAAGGCACTAGTCTTACTGTAAACAAAAAAAGGCCATATAAATAGTTTAAGAGAAAAATGATCAATTATAAATGAAATCCTTGCTACTTAGAAAATCCAATACAATCAACTGAAAAAAGTAGAATGAGTTCAGTAGTACACAATATCCAAATATAATATATAAAAATAGTCTTTTTATTATATCTTACTAATATTCAATTAGAAAACTTTGTATAATAACTTCATTCTGTTTTTTCATTCTTTACATAAGTTACATATAATTATTGTTTAAATATTTAAAAACTGACCCAGGAATATAATGACTATGTGGTTTGTTTGTTTTTTTAATGTTTACTTTTGAGAGAGACAGACAACATGAGTGGGGGAGGGGTAGAGAGAGAGGGAGACAGAATCTGAAGCAGGCTTCAAGGCTCCAAGCTGTCAGCACAGAGCCTGACGGGGGGCTCAAACCCATGAACCGCAAGATCATGACCTAAGCTGAAGTCCAACACTCAACCAACTGAGCCACCCAGGTGCCCCTGACTATGTGTTTCTAACAAGCTTCTCCAAACAACATATTCTCCAATTCTCCCCACTAAGCACAATATTTGTTTCTGATTTGTTGTGTTTCAGTCTCTAGTCCATCCTTCATTTTAGAAGCCAAAAGCTAGAAAGTAGATTCAAAAATGTTTTCCAGTCCCCCAGGGCCTTACTTACATACTTTCCCCAAATCTAAGACAGTTATAAGGGATGAGGTTCTAAGGTTTCTTCCAGCTCAGAAGCTCCATTTTGCTAGATGCTAGAATCCCATTAATCAGCTCCAAGAGACTAAGTGCACGTTCTTCTGCAGTCCTCAGGACCATCTCTCGTCTTCATGAGGCTACTCTATCCCAGGAATTCCAAGTTCTCAGTCAGCGAAGCTCACTCTAAAGCAGACCCGCATTAATCCATCCATTTTTAGTCAAGGCCTCTCACATTACCCCCATTTCAAACTGGAGCTGCTTCTAAACCACTACCAGGGGGCGCCTGGGTGGCTCAGTTTACTGTCCGATTTTAACTCAGGTCATGATCTCGAGGTTGGTGAGTTGGAGCCCCGCATCAGGCTCACGGCACAGCATCTGCTTCAGATCCTCTGTCCCCCTTTCTCCCTGCCCCTTCCCCACTCATGTTCTCTCACTCTCTCACAAAAATAAACATTTAAGGGGCGCCTGGGTGGCTCAGTCGGTTAAGCGGCCGACTTCAGCTCAGGTCACGATCTCGCGGTCCGTGAGTTCGAGCCCCGCGTCGGGCTCTGGGCTGATGGCTCAGAGCCCGGAGCCTGCTTCCGATTCTGTGTCTCCCTCTCTCTCTGCCCCTCCCCCGTTCATGCTGTGTCTCTCTCTGTCTCAAAAATGAATAAACGTTAAAAAAAAAATTTTTTTTTAAATAAATAAATAAACATTTAAAAAAATTAAGAAAAACCAACACACCATCAGCCCAATCCATTTCCTCCAGTGTATATCCTGCGGTACATATCCTATGTAAAAGCCAAGACAGCTTTTCATTCTTTAAAAAATAGTACTTCTAAAAAAAATAGAAGTACTTCTGCTAAACTCCAGGTCTTCGATATCCAAGAAAAACGTTAGTTAAGAAGCAAAAATAATAAGGGGGGGGGGGGTAGCAAAGACTGCAAAATCAATTTCCCTAGTACTTAAAGAGCATGGAACCTACTGTATTAGAGAAGGAAAGAATGACATACACTTTTAAGAAGGGAAGAATTTCTTTTACCAATATTTTTTATGTTTAAAAAAATTTTCAACTTTCTTGCAACATTTTCATTCCAGGAACAGCACTGAATTAAATTCTCAGGTGCAGGCTCTGGCCTACAGATGAAGGATGACAACTCAGCATCTTACAAATGCCAACAGTGTAGCATCAAACCATCTCTTTAGTCATCTTTGCCTCTCATCATGTGACAAATGAAACCGATTTAGATATACCACATTCATAACAATTCTCTTTAGAAACTAGGATTACTAGGGATTCTCACTTTAAAGCACACATTTTAAATTTTTTTTTTTAATGTTTATTTATTTTTAAAACAGAGACAGAGCATGAATGGGGGAGGGTCAGAGAGAGGGAGACACAGAATCTGAAACAGGCTCCAGGCTCTGAGCTGTCAGCACAGAGCCCGACACGGGTCTCGAACTCAAGGGCCGCGAGATCATGACCTGAGCCGAAGTCGGCCGCCCAACCGACTGAGCCACCCAGGCGCCCCTAAAGCACACATTTTAATAACGTTTAATTTTTTGTTTCTTACAAAAGTATGAATTACTTTTGCAATCAAACAACAATACATATACATACATATGCACACATATATCTTAACTCTATTTAGCAATAGAACAGAGTCTATTCAGGCTATTGCTAAAAAAACAATTACGCTTTATCATAAATCAAGTTGGTTCAATGGTTTAAGAGGAGACGCTAAGCAAAAATTTCAGCATGGTCTAAGAACATCCACTCGCCTTTCCAGAACCTGTTCCTGCAGAATTACACACATTTTGTAATTACCAGCCCAGAACTGAAAATGAATGCCTCTTCGTACAGTTAAAACTATAGCAGAGAATTTCTCATTTTAACAAATATTGCCAGCATTGTTTTCATTTCTCTACATAAGATAAATTGATCACATAGGAAGTGTCACTTCATAGCTTCCCTGCTTAGTTCAATAGGTAAAAATACCTCAAATTACTTATACGATTGCAATGCAGAATATCTCAGTAGTGTCACATCCAACACAATCAACACTTAACAGACTTTCCTTGTGACAGATGACACAGGGAAAAGCTACCAAGTTTGATTTAAATGAAGTAAAAAGGCCAATATGAAAAAAAATGAAGAAACCATGTTCCTCAAAGGTTTATTACTAATCCTTCAACCACGGTTTCCCAGGCACTAAGTGGGATGTTACGGTCAGTGCCACGCAAAGCACAGACCAGCAGCAGCGCAGCAGCACTTGGGAGCTTGGTAAAAATGCAAACTACCAGGCCTCACCACAGACCAACCGAATCAGAATCTCTAGGAGTGGGGTCCTGAAATTTGTATTTTAACAAGCTCTCCTGGCCCTTCTGGTGCTCACTAAAGACTAAGAAGCAATGCACTAAGCTTCTAGAATTGGACTGAACACACCCCTCTTTCTTAACGTGCATGCACTTCCAAATAGTCACAACCATACTGGCAATGCCGCTGGTGTGGGTAAGGATACTAAATGTAACGTTAGAGAAATAACCTCAGGTAATCTCGGGATATCATCTGTGAAACAAGAGGGATTGTTTTAATGTCTAAACATCTAATTCATTGTGTAATTTCAGCCTAACAGGTAAAAGATCCAACTGGCTGAACAACTGAATAGAACAGAACCTCATCATTCTATGAAATTCATATCTGAATTGGAAAGAAATCTTCTCCCAAAACAAAGCCTTCCCTGACCACCCAAACTAAAAACTAGTGCTTCTCAACTGGGAGCGTTTCTGCCCCTCCCCTCCAGGGACATTTGAGACTATCTAAAGACATTTCTGACTGTCACAACTGAGGAGGGTCCTAGGGCATCTAAAGGGTAGAGGCCAGGGGTGCCTGGGTGGCTCAGTCGGTTGAGCTTCTGGCTTCAGCTCAGGTCATGATCTCACAGTTTGTGGGTTCGAGCCCCGCATCGGGCTCTGTGACGAGAGCTTACAGCCTGAAGCCTGCTTCAAATTCTGTGTCTCCTGCTCTCTCTGCTCCTCCCCCGCTCATGCTCTGTCTCTCTCTCTCCTTCAAAAATAAATAAAAACAGTAAAAAAAAAATTTTTAAGGGTAGAGACCCCAGGTACTACTGCTCAACACCTCACAATGTTCAGGACAGCCCTCTTTCCCAACAAAGAGTTACCCAGTCCAAACTGCCAATACTGCTGAGGCTGAGAAACCCTGATCTAAATAAGGTTCCCCAGTCTTCTTCTAGCCTAGCACATTTTTCTACTTCCTTCATTACACTTATCACTCCTGAAATGGCCTGTTCATCTCTGTGCACATGTGATTATCCCCAGTGTCCACTCAAAGCTCCAGGAGGACAGGGGCTTTGTCATCACTGCAACCACAGTGCCTACAACAGGAGTGGCAAGTGGCAGAATTTGATGAATTAAGAATGAAAATATAAAAAGCAGGAAATTATCACCAGATGAAAGAATGGTATAGACTAGATTTCACCAAAGACATAAAGCCTGTGAAAAACACTACTGACTGGTGACTGACTATAACCAGGGCTCAGGAGGCTCACTGAGACATCCTCTCCAAAGATCTCAAACAAAAATTCCAAGAAAGAGATGTGAGTCTAAATATAGAAGAAAAAACCTAGAGCATAGTGTGTCTAACAAAGATGGATCAAAGTCTGAAGACATTAAAAGAAAAAAAAAAGTTTGCTTTTCAATGCAGGTTTCAAATGAGTTTGCCAATGATTATCATTAAAAGATGCTTTGGCAGAGCACCTGAGTGGCTCAGTCAGTTAAGCCTCTGACTCTTGATTTCAGATCAGGTCATAATCTCACAGTTCACAAGATCAAGCCTCGAGTTGGGCTCCACCCTGACAGCACAAAGCCTGCTTGGGATCCTCTCTCCCTCTCTCTCCCTCTCTCGCTGTCTCTCTCTCTCTCTCTCACACACACACACGCACGCGCGCACACTTACGCTCTCTCAAAATAAATAAATAAACTTAAAAAAAAAAAGATGCTTGAGTGGTGCCTGAGTGGATCAATCAGTTAAGCATCCAGCTCATGTTTTTGGCTCAGGTCTTGATCTCAGGGTTGTGAGATCAAGCCCCACATTGGGCTCCGTGCTGGGCATGGAGCTGGCTTAAGATTCTCTCTCTTTCTCTCTTGTCCCTCCTCTGCTCTTGTGCACATGGTCTCACTCTCTCAAAAATAATAAACAAAATAAAGAAGTGAAATCTCTTATCTTAAATAAATTAAAAAATTAAAACATGAGAGAGAAAAACATCAATTCTAAGAAGTAACCAAAATCACAAAATGCCTGTGGATAAAACTAGTAAGACAGATTTAAGATCTAAAGTAAATTTTAAAAGCATTTTCAAAAACCCAAAGACAGAGGCACCTGAGTGGCTCAGCTGGTTAAGCATCCGACTTCAGCTCAGCATGGAACTCTGTGCTGACAGCTCGGAGCCTGGAGCCTGCTTTGGATTCTGTCTCACTCTCTCTCTGCCCCTCCCCTGCTCGCCCTTGGCTCGCTCGCGCTCTCTCTCTCTCTCTCTCAAAAGTAAATAAACATTAAAATTTTTAAAAAAAACACACGAAAGACCTAAACAAATAAACAAACCCTGCTCTTGACAAGAAAGACACAAGATTATAAAGATGTCAGCTGTAAATTAGTCAAAAAATTACAACGTAATCACAAATTCAAATCATGATTTTTTTTTTGACAATCTCATCTTAACAATCAAATGGAAGAAAAAAGGCAAAGGATGTGAATAGCCATTATTCCAAAGAAGATATATTCATGACCAACAAGTTCATGAAAATATGCTCAACACCATTAGCCATCAAAAAAATGTAAATCAAACCACAGTGAGGTTCCCTTCACACTCACTAGAAAGGCTGTAACAAAGCAAAACACAAACCAGAAAATAACAAATATTGGCAAGGATGTGGAGAAATTGGAACTTTCATAAATTACTGGTAGATATGTAAAATGGTTCAGCCACTGTGGAAAACAGTTTGGAAGGTCCTCGAAAAGTTAAACATAGAATGAGCATATGACCCAGCAACTCCAATTCTAGGTATATACCCAAAAGAGTTGAAAATAATTATCCAAACAAATACTTATACACATAGGTTCATAGCAGCACTATTCACAATAGCCAAAAGGTGGAAACAACCCAAAAGTCCATCAATGGATAAATAAATAAATTGTGGCATATACATCAAATGGAATACTTTTTTGGCCATAAATAATGAGGTTTTTTTGAAAAATTAGCCCATGCTACCACATGGATGAAGCTGAAAAACATTATGCTAAGTGAAAGCAGCCAGACACAAGACCATATATGATTCCATTTATATGAAATATCCAGAATAGGTAAATGCACAGGGAAATACAGAGATTGATGGTTGCCAGAGGATAAGGAGACGGAAGAACAGGCAGCAACACTTAGCAGGTACAGGGCTTTCTTCTGGAATTAGATAGAGGTGGTGGTAGGACAACACTGTGGATGTACTAAATGCCACTGAATTGTTCCCTTTAAGGTGACTGATTTTATGATGTGAATTTCACAGCAGCAAAAAAAAAAACCTTGTAAGTATCAAATGTAAGAAGAAAATGCACAGAATTATGGGAAATGTTTGCAAAGAAAGAGTAACGAGAAAAGATCTGTTCTGGGGCACCTGGGTGACTCAGTCGGTTAAGCATCCGGCTCTTGATTTCCGCACAGGTCATGATCTCATGGTTCATGAGATCAAGCCTGGCATCAAACCTGCCCTAATAGAGCAGAGCCTGCTTGGGATTCTCTCTCTCCCTCTCTCTCTCTGCCCCTCCCCAACTCACAGGCTCTTTCAAAATAAATAAACATTTAAAAAAAAGAAAAGAAAGTCTTCTTAATTAAGACAAAAAACACAGAAACCAGAGGAAAAAACTCAAATTTTAAAAATTAAAAACTTCTGTATACCAAAAGAAACCATTATGACCAAACAGACTGAGAAAAAATATCTGCACTATATAAGAATTCAAAGATTAATATACAGAAAATGTCAAGACCTACAAGTCAGTATGAAAGAAGTAAACCAATTAACACAAAGTTAGGGGCACCTGGGCAGCTCAGTCAGTTGGGCGTCCGACTTCACCTCAGGTCATGATCTCATGGTCTGTGAGTTCGAGCCCCGCGTCGGGCTCTGTGCTGACAGCTCAGAGCCTGGAGCCTGCTTCGGATTCTGTGTCTCCCCCTCTCTATGCCCCTCCCTGCTCATGCTCTGTCTCTCTCTCTCTCCCAAAAACTAAACGTTAAAAAAAAATTGGGGCGCCTGGGTGGCGCAGTCGGTTAGGCGTCCGACTTCAGCCAGGTCGCGATCTCGCGGTCCGTGAGTTTGAGCCCCGCGTCGGGCTCTGGGCTGATGGCCCGGAGCCTGGAGCCTGTTTCCCATTCTGTGTCTCCCTCTCTCTCTGCCCCTCCCCCGTTCATGCTCTGTCTCTCTCTGTCCCAAAAATAAATAAAAACGTTGAGAAAAAAAAAAATTAAAAAAAAAAAAAAATTAAAAAATAAAAAGTTAAAAAAAAAAAAAAAGAACAGGCCAAAGATAGGAGCAATCACAAAAAGAAATATTCAGATTTAACTGGTCTTTGGCCTAGGCATGGGCATTAAATCTCCCCAGGTGATTCTTATGTGCAGTCAGGATAAAAAACCCCAAAACGATACCCATCTGAAAAACGGGGAGTGTCCAGGCTGCCCAAGGTAAAGTATAAGGGGGAAAGACAGCAAAAATGAGCCATCTTCAAGGACTTCTACCCAAGTCACTGAGGTACGACCCTGAGAAATGGGTTCTGGAGTGCCTGGAGATGGAATACCCCAAAGGAAACCGGGTTATTTTTATCCAGTCAGAAAGCATTATCTTTTTTTTTTTTCTAAAAGGCAGAAACATATGAATCTTATTCTTTATGAGACTAGTGAGGAAAATTATTAAGAAATAAAATTATGGGCGGGGCGCCTGGGTGGCTTGGTCGGTTAAGCATCCGACTTCGGCTCAGGTCATGATCTCACGGTCCGGTCCGTGAGTTCGAGCCCCGCGTCGGGCTCTGTGCTGACAGCTCAGAGCCTGGAGCCTGTTGCAGATTCTGTGTCTCCCTCTCTCTCTGCCCCTCCCCTGTTCATGCTCTGTCTCTCTCTGTCTCAAAAATAAATAAACGTTAAAGATTAAAAAAAAAAATTTTGTTTAAAAAAAAAAAAAGAAATAAAATTATGGGGTGCCTGGGTGGCTCAGTCGGTAAGCATCTGACTTTGACTCAGATCATGATCTCACAGTTCGTGAGTTCAAGTCCCACATTGGGTGAGTTCAAGCCCTGCTTCAGGTGAACTTGTGCCCCCTTCGGGTGAGCTCGAGGCCTGCTTAGGGTGAATCCCACTTCTCTCTCTCTCTCCCTCAGCCCCTCCTAGGATTCTCTCTCCGCCCCTCGCTCACTTACACCCATTCTCTCGAAAGAAAGAAAGAAAGAAAGAAAGAAAGAAAGAAAGAAAGAAAGAAAGAAAATAAATTATGCTAAGTACAAGCAGCCCAGGATTAATTATTTGCAAAATGTGACCAAAGCAGACACCATGTTCTAGGGAGAAGCAAATCACTAAAAAATATCTGCATTATGATACCATTCTACAAACTTCCAAAAACATGCAAAATTAAGTAACAGTTTAAGGATACAAATGATGTGACCCAAGTATAAAGAAAATATAAAACATAGGTTACTTCTGAAAAAGAAAAGGAGAGGTGGCATTACAAACAAGAATGTAGATCTTTAATGGCAACGGCAATTTTTTCCTACACTGGGTGGTTGGTTACATGGGTATTCACCGTCCTATTACTCTGTACACCTTACACATGTTTTGCATATGCTATTTTATAACTTCTCAGTATTTAATAAAAGACTATAATTTAAAAAAAAATGAACAATGTGGGAATAAACAGGCACAGCATACAGCCAGTGATCTTGTGACAGATGGTAGCTACACTTGGTGGTGAGCGTAGCATAACATATAAAGAAATTGAATCACTATGTTGTACACTTGAAACTAATGTCAAATTGTGTCAACTACACTCAAATTTAGAAAGTAAAACAAAGAAGACTAGATTCAATGTTTGCCACTGAAAATCTGCTGGGTTCTGTTGTCCTTCTAAGTAGACACCTGTTAGGAGTTAGCAAAATCCTTGATTTTCCTCTTCTTCTAAAGTTGCATTAACAAGGAGATTTAACAAGGTAGGGAGGGTTTACAGTAAAGAATGTACTACAGCAATGAATTACAGCATGTAATACAGCAATAATGCACTCTTTGATCAAACTCACTGAGAATCACTAGCAATCACTTCAAGAACTCCAGCACAGAGGGCGCTTGCCAGAACTCAAGAGTAAAAAGGTTTGCAAAGAAAATTAAAAGCAATGCAGGAAGAATGATGTAATTTGAACGGTGAGATTATTTTTCCATTAATTAGTTTTGAATTGATTGAAATTCAATGAAACCCTGGTTGAAACTTCAGCTCTCGATGGACATACTGAACAAAGATGAGAGTGAGCCCAGTTGAGCACTTGCAGTGTCAGAGTCAACGCTGCACGTAGTGGGCAGTTGTGAGTTCAAGGGCAGTAGCGCGTGTACTCTTCCCTCCCAGCCAGAAGTGAAAAAGTCCAAGAGAATCAGGCTTGGGCTCTGCCCACAACACTATCATCTGAGCATTCCTTGCATTAGAACAGTACAAGATTACACAATGACCCTTAAGTTGAAGCAGGATTCTGGCTGCCTGAGGAAGTGGGATATTCTTTCCGTATGGTAAGATGACTGCTGAGACAATCAATAGATGAATTAGCATAAAGTATGCTGACTTGTTTGGAAGGAATTTTATGAACCCAGGATTTGAGACTTCTTATACAATAAGCAACGCAATCACAAGTAGTAATAAAGTATAATTAATGGTACTATAATAAGATGTTATTCATCAATCAATACCTGTGAATTATGTGCAAGACTATACTATATAATGAAAAAAATTTTTAAAGACACCATCCCTTTGTCAGAAGCATGCAGCAGTTGAAGAGACGGGGATATTAGAAAGTGGTGTTAAAAAAAAAAAAAGAAAAGAAAAGAAAAAGAAAATGGTGTTAAAGCCAGACATCAAAAATACTCCACAAATTCAGGCCAACCTCCCTAGTCATCTGCTTTCCATATTCCTACCCAATTCAGCTAAGCGCATGCCCCAATCTCCCAACCCCACACACTGAAGTACACTCTTCTCTCCTCCTCAAATGCTTCACCCTCATTAGAACAACCTCCAAAATCTTACCTGTCCTGAAAGTTTCATCCCAAATGCTTCCTGCATCCTTAGAAGTCTTTCTGACCTACATACTCTCTTAAGATCTTGCATAATTCTTCTCTATTATGATTCCTTCCCTACTCTTTTTAGTTCTGTATTTATCTTATCCCTCCTATTGCAGGAGTAACAGAAAGAGCAGAAGTTGTGAAAAACCTAGATTTAAATCTGAACGTTAACTATCTAACCCTGACCAAACTACTTTTCTTTTTTTTAACGTTTTTTTTTGGGTTTATTTGAGAGAGAGAGAGAGAGAGAGAGAGAGAAAGAGAGAAAGTGTACACACATGCAAATGGGGACAGGACAGAGAGAGAGGGAGAGAGAGGATCCCAAGTAGGCTCCAGGCAGCAGGGAGCCAGGTGAAGCCAGATGAGCAGCTAGAACTCACTAACCGTGAGACCATGACCTGAGCTGAAATTAAGAGTCAGTCAGACACTTAACAACTGAGCCGCCCAGGTGACCCCCAACCATCTAACTTTCTTAAGCCTGTTTCCAAACATACAAAATTAAAAAATTATTAAATGTCTTGCCTTACTTCTTTAATAAATAGGATATGTGAAAGAGAGAAAAAGAGAGACAGAAAGACAAAGATAAACAATGTAGAAATGTATGGAAATAACAAAAAAGGACAGGAAAGTAGTAGTTATTAGAACTGTATTCTATATGTTCAAAAAGAAGAAAGACTGAATGGGTTAAGAGACACTGAAGATATAAAAAAGATCCAAATCAAACATCTAGAGTTAAAAACTATGATGCCTGAAACGAAAAATACACTGGATGGGATTAATAGCAGATTAGACACTGCTAAAGAAAAAATTAATAAACCTGAAGATATAGCAATAGGAACTATCTAAAATGAAAAACAAAGAAAAAAGAGTAAATTAAGACAGCATCGGTGAGTTAGGGGACAACTTTAAGCAATCAAATATATGTGTAAGTGAAATCTGCAAAACGGGAGGGAAGGTGGAGAAAGAAAAAATATCTGAAGAAATAAGAGCCAAAGTTTTCCAAATCTGATAAAACTATAAAACCATAAATCCAAGAAGTTCAATGACACAATCACACACACACAAAAAAGAAAGAAAACTATGGTAAGAGATGCATCATAGTTAAATTGCTTAAAAGCAGTTTAAAGGAAAAATTGTAAAGGCAGCTGAGAAAAAGACACATTAAGTACAGAGAAACAGAGAGGTGCCAGGGTGGCTCAGTCAGTTAAGTTCAGCTCAGGTCATGATCTTGTGGGTTCAAAAGGGGAGTCCTGTGTCCAGCTCTGTGCTGACAGCTCAGAGCCTGGAGCCTGCTTCAGATTCTGTGTGTCTCTCTCTGTGCCCCTCCCCTGCTTGCGCTCTCTGTCTCTCAAAAATAAACATTAAAATTTTTTTTAAAGGGGTGCCTGGGTGGTTCAGTCGGTTAAGCGGCCAACTTCGGCTCAGGTCATGATCTCACGGTCCGTGAGTTCGAGCCCCGCGTCGGGCTCTGTGCTGACAGCTCGGAGCCTAGAGCCTGTTTCAGATTCTGTGTCTCCCTCTCTCTGACCCTCCCCTGTTCATGCTCTATCTCTCCCTGTCTCAAAAATAAATAAAACGTTGGGGCGCCTGGGTGGCGCAGTCGGTTAAGCATCCGACTTCAGCCAGGTCACGATCTCGCGGTCCGTGAGTTCGAGCCCCGCGTCAGGCTCTGGGCTGATGGCTCGGAGCCTGGAGCCTGTTTCCGATTCTGTGTCTCCCTCTCTCTCTGACCCTCCCCCATTCATGCTCTGTCTCACTCTGTCCCAAAAATAAAAATAAACGTTGAAAAAAAAAAAATTAAAATAAATAAATAAATAAATAAATAAATAAATAAATAAAACGTTAAAAAACATTTTTTTTAAATAAAGTACAGAGAAACAGAGATAAGGGTATCAGATCTCTTGTCAGAAACAAGCAAGGTAGAAGATACTGAGTCAAAATCCTTACAACACCAATAGGAAAAAGCTGTCAATCTAGAATTCTTTATGTAGCAATTATATCTTTGAGAACCAAAGGCAAAACACAAACTTCTTCAAACGTGTGAAAGCTAAAAGAATCATCACCACCAAGTCTGCATTACCAGAAACATCATAGGACGTCCTTAAGGCAGAAAGAAAAGAATAGATGCAAACTATTTCAGAAAATTAAAGGAAAAAGAATGCTTCCCAATTCATCCCAAGGTGCCAGCATTACTCTGATACCAAAACAAATTCAAAGATATTACAGGAAAAAACATCTAAACCAATATCTTTCATAACCATAGATGCAAAATTTTTTTAACAAAATTTCAGGAAATCAATTCCAACAATATAAAAAAAAACCAATAATACATCAGGACTAAGTAGAGTTTATTTCAAGAATGCAATGTTAGTTCTGATATTTGAAAATCAATTATCATTCACCGTATTAAACTAAAAATGAAAAACCATATGATCATCTCAGTAGACTCAGAAAAAGCATTTGCCAAAATCCAACCTCATTTCTGAAAAAGAAAAAACAAAAAAACAAAAAAAACAAAAAAACCTCTCAGCAAAACTTCTAGGAATGGAAGGAAACTTCCTCACTGACAAAGAGCATGTATAAAAAGTCTACAGCGGGCACCTGGGTGGCTCAGTTGGTTGAGCGTCTGACTTTGGCTCAGGTCATGATCTCACAGCTCCACATCGGCCTCACTGATGTCAGCACAGAACCCGTTTTGGATCTTCTGTTCCCCTCTCTCTCTCTCTCTGCCCCTTCCCCACTTGCACTCTATCAAAAATAAATAAACATTTAAAAAAATTTTTAATAAATAAATAAATAAACATTAAAAAAAAAAGTCTACAGCTATTATCATACTTAATAGTGTAAGACTAAGCACTTTCTTCCTAAGATCAGAACAAGACAAATATGTCTGCTCTCACCACTTCTATTTAACACTGTACTGGGAATTACAGCCAATGCAGTAAGAAAAATAAAATCAACAAAAGATTAGAAAAGAAGAAGTAAAATTGTATTCACAGATGACATAATCTTTATGTAAAAAATCCCATGGAATCTACAAAAAAAAAAGCCTAAGGAATAAGTGGGCATAGCCTAGTTGACAGAGAAGATCAATGTACAAAAATCAAGCATATTTGTATAAGGAGCAACAGTCAAAAATACAAATTCGAAAAACCATCATTTCAACAGCATCCAAAAATATGAAATATGCTATGTCGTACACCTGAAACTAATGTAACATTTTGTCAAGTATACTTCAATTTAAGAAAATAATTAGAAAATATATATGAGGGGTGCCTGGGTGGCTCAGTCAGTTGAGCGTCCAACTTCAGCTCCGTGAGTCTGAGCCCCACATCAGGCTCTGTGCTGACATCTCAGAGCCTGGAGCCTGCTTCAGACTCTGTGTCTGTCTCTCTCTACCCCTCTCCTGTTTACATTCTCTCTTTCTCTCTCTCAAAAATAAATAAATGTTAAAAAAACAGTTGTTTTAAGAAAATACATATGGGGGCACCTGGGTGGCGCAGTCGGTTAAGCGTCCGACTTCAGCCAGGTCACGATCTCGCGGTCCGTGAGTTCGAGCCCCGCGTCAGGCTCTGGGCTGATGGCTCAGAGCCTGGAGCCTGTTTCCGATTCTGTGTCTCCCTCTCTCTCTGCCCCTGCCCCGTTCATGCTCTGTCTCTCTCTGTCCCAAAAATAAATAAATGTTGAAAAAAATAATTAAAAAAAATAAATAAATAAAATAAGCAAAAAAAAAAAAAAAAAAAAAAAGAAAATACATATGAAATATGTAGAGATAACATGACAAAAGATGTACATAATTTGCCCAGTGAAAACTACAATTTTCTCAGAGAAATTAAATAAAACCTAAATAAATGGAGACTACAGCATGTCCATGGGTTGGAAGACACAACATCATTAAGAGGTAGTTCTCCTCAAACAAATCTATAAATACAATACAATCTCAAATTCTCAGGCAGACTCTGGAAAAGTTGACAAAGCTGATTCTAAAATTAATATAGAAATGAAAAAAAACCTTTAAGAGCCAAAATCTGGAAAAAGAGCAGCAAAGCTTACTTCAAGTCCTATTATAAAACTATAGTAATCTAAACAATGTAGTATTGGCATCAAGACAAATAGATCAATGGAACAGAAAAGGGAGTCCAGAAATAGAACAACACGTATATAAGTAGATTTCCAACCTACGCAGAAGGCAATTTAGTGAATAGTCTTTTCAACAAATGATTCTAGAACAACTGGATTCTATATGTAAAAAAATGAACATTAATGGCTAAAACAAACAACTCAGGAAGCAACAGATGTTGGCAAGGATGTGGAAAAAGGGGAACACTTCTGTACTGCTGGTGAGAATGCAAACTGGTGCAGCCACTCTGGAAAACAGTATGGAGGTTCCTCAAAAAATTCAAAATAGAACTACTCCATGACCCAGCAAGTGCAATACTAGATATTTATCCAAAGGATATAAAAATGCTGATTCAAAGGGGGCACATTGACCCCAATGATTATAGCAGCACTATCAACAATAGCCAAATTATGGAAAGCGACCAAATGTCCATCTACAGATGAATGGACAAAGATGTGGTATGTGTGCGTGTGTGTATAAAATGGGACATTACTTGGGGGGGCGCCTGGGTGGCGCAGTCGGTTAAGCGTCCGACTTCAGCCAGGTCACGATCTCGCGGTCCGTGAGTTCGAGCCCCGCGTCGGGCTCTGGGCTGATGGCTCAGAGCCTGGAGCCTGTTTCCGATTCTGTGTCTCCCTCTCTCTCTGCCCCTCCCCCGTTCATGCTCTGTCTCTCTCTGTCCCAAAAATAAATAAACGTTGAAAAAAAAAAAAATTTAAAATGGGACATTACTTGGGGATCAAAAAGAATGAAATCTTGCCATTTGCAACAATGTGGATGGAACTAGAGTGTATTATGCTAACTGAAAAAAGTCAGAAAGATAAATATATAATTTCACTTATATAGAGAATTTAAGAAACACAACAGATGAACATAGGGGAAGGGAAGGAAAAAGAAGATAAAAACAGAAGGAGGCAAACCATAAGAGACTCTTTTTTTTTAATTTATTTTTAATGTTTGTTTATTTTTGAGAGACAGAGCATCAGCAGGGAAGGGGCAGAGAGAGGAGGAGACACAGAATCCAAAACAAGCTCCAGGCTCCAAGCTGTCAGCACAAGAGCCCGATGTGGGGCTAAACTCACAAACCACAAGATCATGACCTGAGCCAAAGTCGGATGCTTACCCAACTGAGCCACCCAGGCACCCCCATAAGAGATTCTTAAATACAGAGAGCAAACTGAGAATTGCTGGAGAGAAGGCGGATGGGGGGATGGGCCAAATGGGCGATGGGCATTAAAGACGGTACTTGTTGGGATGAGCACTGGGTATTATAAAGAAGTGATGAATCACTGAGTTCTACCCCTGCAACCAATACTACACTGTACTTTAACTAACTTGAATTTAAATTTCAAAAAAAAGATTATAAAAAAAAGAACTTTAATCCATACTTTGTACTATACATAAATATAACTCAAGGGACACCTGGGTGGCTCAGACGGTTAAGTGTCCGACTTCGGCTCAGGTCATGGTCTCACGGTTCATGAGTTCGAGCCCCCATCAGGCTCTGCTCTGATGGCTCAGGGCCTGGATCCTGCTTAGGATTCTCTGTCTTCCTCTCTCTCTGCCCCTCCCCCACTTGTACATGCAATACATACAATCTCTCTCTCTCTCTCTCTCTCTCTCAAAAATAAATAAAACACAAAAAAATTTTTTAAAAACTCAAAGTGGATCATAGTCTAAGTCTATAACCTAACAAAAACTCCTAGAACATAGGAGAATATTTCAGTGATGTTAAATAGGAAAAGATTTCTTAGGTAAAGTAACAAAAACAGCAACAAAAGAAAAAAATTGTAATTTGGACTTCATCAAAATTAAGAACTTTTGCTCTTCAAAAGACACCATTAAGAGAATAAAAAGAGATAAGGAAAAATATTTGCAAATTTGAAAAAGTACTTACATCCAGAATATATTTAAAAAAACTTACAAAATTCAGTAATAAAAAAACACAGAACCCAATTAAAAATGGACAAAAGATTTAAACAGACACTTCACCAGGGGTGCCTAGGTGACTCAATCAGTTAAGCATCAGACGTCAGCTCAGATCATGATCTCACGGTTCATGGGTTCAAGCCCCATGTCAGGCTCTCCACCCTCAGCACAGAACTTACCTCAGATCCTCTGTCTCGCTCTTTCTCTGCACCTCCCTTGCTCACTCATACACATGCCCACTCTGTCTCTCAAAAATAAACATTAAAAACACAACAAAACATGGGGCTCCTGGGTGACTCAGTGGGTTAAGCATCTGACTCTTGATTTTGGCTAGGGATATAATCTCGTGGTTTTTGAGTTCAAGCCCCGTATCAGGCTCTGTGCTGAGAGAGTGGAGCCTGCTTGGGATTCTCTCTCTCCCTCTTTCTCTGCTCCCCCTCCCTCCACCCAAAATAAATAAACTTTAAAAAAAAACAAAAATAAAAAAAATAAAAACAGACACTTCACCAAAGAAGCTATGTGAATAGCAAATAAGTTCATGAAAAGATATTCAGCATCACCAGTCATTAGAGAAATATAAATCCAGACCACAACGAAATACCACTACACATCTATTAGAATGTCTGAAGTTGAAAAGACTGGCATACCAAGTGTTAACAAGAATGTGGAGGGAGTGAACTTTTTTTTTTAAGTTTATTTGTTTTATTTTTAAGTTTGTTTATTTTGAGAGAGTGCGCAAAAGTCGGGGAGTGGCAGACGGGTGGGGGGAAGAGGGAGACAGTGAGAGAGACAGAGAATCTTAAGCAGGATCCATGGCCAGCACCAAGCCCAACGCAGGGCTCAACCCCACAGACAGTGAGATCATGACCTGAGCCAAAATCAAGAGCCAGATGCTTAACCGACTGAACCACCCAGGCGCCCCAAGGGAGTGGACCTCTTCTACACTGCTGGTAGGAATACAAAATAGTACTTGGAAGTTTTGACAGTTTCTTTCAAAGTTAAGCATACAAAAAGAGCAACAAAAGTATATGTTCACACAAAGACTTGTACACAAATGTTCATAGCAGCCTTCTTTGTTACCAATTAAAAACTGGAAAGAACCAATATGTCCATCAAAAAATGAATTATTGGTAATCTGTGATACATCCATACAAAGGAATATTACTAGGCATGAAAGAGGAATCAATTATTGATATACTAAAAAACGGGAGTGAATCTCAAAATAATTATGCTGAGTGAAAAAAGCATAACTACATGCTGTATGGTTCCACTTACATACAACTCTAGGAAATCCTAGGAAATGAAAATTAATATATAATGACAGAAATATCAGTGGTTATCTGGGATGGGGACCAAGAAGGAAAACTTTGGGTGTGATGGATTTATTCACTACCTTGTTTGTGATGATGAGTACATACATATGTCAAAACTTAACAAACTGGGAGCACCTGGCTGGCTCAGTCAGTGAAGTGTGCAACTCTTTACCTCAGAGTTGTGAGTTCAAGCCCCATACTGGGTACAGAGATTACTTAAAAAGCTTTAAAAAAAATTTTTTTTAACTCAAACTGTATACTTTAAATATGTACAGCTTATAATATGACAACTATTCCTCAGTAAATCAGTTTTTAAAAACTATAGTCTTAACTAGTAATCAATAATCCTTTAAATAAAAATTGGGCCCTTTTTATTCATTCATGTAATTCATTCATGTAAATTTATTCCCTGTTAATAATGTGCATTTTAGTCATAAAATTCATGGCTCATCCTTATTTCCGAACTATTAAGAAAGACTGATTTAAACTAGCAAAATTCAGTAAATCATAAAGAAAACAAATGTCTTATTGGAGCAAAAGAGCTCTGAACAACTCAAATATTTTTTCATTTAAAAAAACTTAAAGGGGGAGCCTGGGTGGCTCAGTTGGTTAAGCATCTGACTCTTGGTTTCAGCTCAGGTCATGATCTCAGTGGGTCTCTTTCAGCTCAGGTCATGATCTCTTGTGGGTTCGAGTCCCACATTGGGCTCTGTGCTGGCAGTGTGGAGCTTGCTTGGGATTCTCTCCCTCTCTCTCTTTCTCTCTCTCTCTCTCTCTCTGCCCCTCCCCTGCTCTCTCTGTCTCTCTCAAATTAAATAAAAACTTTAAAAAAAAATAAATGATAATAAAATAAACCTAAAAGAACTAAAAAGAATAATAAGCCATGCAAACTGCTGCTTTTATTTTAAGTAGGATTAAACAAAAATAACAATGTGCTATTATCTCTTCCTTGGTATCGTAACTGCTGCTGTGGTTTCATAATCAATCCTTTAAAATGGATTAAAGCTGACCATGGCAAAGAAAAAGAAGCAACTATTTCCCACATGGAGAAATGCTCTCTAAATGAGGAGAAGTTAAAGAGAAATGTCTGGGGCTTCTCTCTGGACCCCTCAGCACGGAGGCAATCACTACCAACCTCTCTTCCTCATCCAAGTCTAATGGGAGAAACAATCCAATTTCATTAAAGGAAATCTGCCCAGGAACCTCAAGAGCAGAGTTCCTCAATTAGCATCGCATGACGTTCTGCCTCCTTGAGGTTTGGTCACCCAAGCCCTCCAGTCTACCAGATAACAATACTTTCCTTCATTTAAAAGGTTTTTAAGACTTCCTACTGTATCAGCCTACTTCATTACTCGCCCTCTTCTTTATAGTCCCTGCACTATTTATGTTGATATTCTCATGCCCACCATTGATGCCGATATCGGAACACGGTTTACAGAAGTAGCATGATGCAGTGTCACGGAAGGAATATGGGCTTTGGAATCAGACACGGGTCCATACTTTGGTCCTAACACATACTGCCTTACGACTTAAGTATACTCCCTGAGCCTCAATTTTCTTATCAGTCCAAGAATCAAATCATCTTTCTCATTGGACAAAACTTGGTATCAATGACATAACACACAGGAGGAGAGGTGGCTCCATAAATGATACGCCCCTTCCTCTTCTTTACTTTCTAATTAGAAGGCATTTTTCTGAGGCAGGTACCTCTATCAGTCCTTATCAGTACCAGGTGATTTCATGAGTGACATTTTCCCTGTACTCTGTGCCACATTAAAGTCCTTCCCTGCCAGTATGAACACTGTCTCTTGTCTGCCAACGCTGGTGCATCCCAGAGGCAGCTGTATTAGGATGTAAGAAAAGAATCAAAAGTAGTTGGATGGTACACTCATGTTCAGAGCAGGATTATTCACAACAGCTAAACTGTGGAAGCAACCCAAGTGTCCACAACAGATGGATGGATAGGCAAAATGTGGTATAGGAGGAAACTCTGAGGCACCTGGGTGGCTCAGCCGGTTAAGCGTCCCACTTTGGCTCAGGTCACAATCCCACAGTTCGTGGGTTCAAGCCCCATGTCGGGCTCTGTGCTGACAGCTCAGGACCTGGAGCCTGCTTTGGATTGTCTCCCTCTCTCTCTGCCCCTCCCCCACTTGTACTCTGTCTATCTTTCTCTCTCTCAAAAATAAATATTTAAAAAATATTTTAAATTAAATTAAATTTAAAAAATTAAAAGGAGGAAATTCTGATATATGCTACAATATGGATGAACCTTAAGAATATTATGCTAGGGGTGCCTGGGTGGCTTGGTCAGTTAAATGTCTGACTTTGGCTCAGGTCATGATCTTGTGGTTTGATTTCGAGCTCCGCATCGGGTTCTGTGTTAACAGCTCGAAGCCTGAAGCCTGCTTCAGATTCTGTGTCTCCCTCTCTCTGCCCCTACCCCACTCATGCTCTGTCTCTCAAAAATAAATAAACATTTAAACAAACAAACAAATAAATATTATGCTAAATGAAATAAGCCAGTCACAAAAAAATACTGTATGATTCCACTTCTGAGGTACTCAGAGTGCCCAAAATCATAGAGACAGAGGTAGAACAGTAGTTGCCAGAGGCTGGGGAGAGGAAAGAATAAGTTGTTGTTTAATGAGCATAGAGTTTCAGTTTTATGAGACAAAAAATAGTTATGGAGATGGATGGTGGTGATGTTTCCACATTATGAATGTATTTAATACCACTGAACAGAACGCTTAAAAATGGTTAAGATGGTAAATTTTACCACCATAGAAAAAAAAATAGAAAACTAAGTTTCTTTGGACTAATAGTTGACTAAACCCAACCACTTCCAGTCTCAACATGAGAGTTAATCTCATAATTGCAACTCTGGGACATCAAGTTCTTGCTGTGGTTCCAAAAAATGCTATCTGAAAAGTTCTCGTCAAATCCTTCTATCTCCCTTGATGTGACACAAAGGAGCAGCTCTGTGGGGAATAAGCTTAGGAATAATTCCCTGAGCCTGCACTGATGGGTCAACAAGGCAAAAAGAATTACAAAGCCATAGAATGCTCACACCCAAGTGTGGGTAAACGAGATTGGGTAAATAAGCATAGACAGGGCAGAGGCCCCAAGATGGGGGGGGGGGGGCGGCAAAGGTATATGAGATTAGGTATTCAGGGCGAAAAGGCCCCCCAATTTAGTACTATAGCAGAAAGCTGCTTTCACAGGAAGGAAGAACCAAATTAGGTAAACAGGTAAATAGGGTGATAGACCACTGAGGGGTGAAGCTACCCAGAGCAGAGCTGATTAGCAAAAGAAAGGTGGCCTTTGACCCTGAGGTTGCATCCTCTGTCTGTCTTATCCCCTAGGCTGGCTAAGATAAACAGGCACAGCGCCTCAGGTCTACCCTTAACATCCATCTGCCCGGCAGCAGGATTTTGGTTTATATAGACCCAAACCCCTAACACCATATATCTTCAAAACCCCCTTTCCCTCATGCCCATGAGTTAATGTTCACAGATTCATTATCTCTTTGTGCACGCCCATCACATTTGTAAGCCTTCTGATCTTAACAAATATGGAGCAAGGACCCTTATTTGGGGCTCTTGTCTTCTCCCAGACATTAGCCATCTCTCACATTTTAATCCTGCGTCCACTCTCTTGCTGGACCAGAGAGAATTTTAGACCCAGAGTCTATGACACAGCTCCACCACTACCTTCCATCTAATAAAGACAACAAGAATCTGGCTGTGTCCCTGATGTCACCAGTAATGGCACGGACAGCTGGACCTCAGAGGGATCTACAGAACTATTCCAGGCCCACAGTCTGATTTGTGCATGTGCTCAGTAATATTTGAATGAAAATGAACTTTACTTTCCACAGCAACTCCCCATTTAAAGCAAAAAAAAACAAAAAAAAAAACAAAAAACAAAAAACCAACTTTCAAAAGGTTCAATGGTCATTCTAAAAGCTGGCTTCTAGGGGCACCTGGGTGGCTCGGTCAGTTAAGCGTCCAACTTCGGCTAGGGTCATGATCTTGCAGTTTGTGAGTTTGAGCCCTGCATCAGCACTGTGCTGACAGCTCAGAGCCTGGAGTCTGCTTCAGATTCTGTGTCTCCCCCTCTCTCTGCCCCTCCCATGCTCATGCTCTATATCTGTCTTTCAATAATAAATATTAAAAAATTTAAAAATAAATAAAAAATAAAAACAAACTGGATTCTATAAGGCTACTTATACAACACTACAGGAATACAAAGTCCGAGATAAAATGGGAAAACTGCAAATAAAAGTTTACAAATCTTCCCCATCTAAGAAAATGCTTTGTTATGTTTTTTTGTACTTAAAATATGGAACCATCTCAAAATTGTTTCCAGTCCAATACCCAAAATCAACTGACCTGAAGGCATTCTGAGATAAGCACTACAAAATGTGGTACAAATATGATTCTTTCAAAAAGCATTTAGAGCAATAAAACTCAAATCTACTAGGAGCTGGGTGGGGGGGGGAAGATGTTCATTGGGTACAGTTTTAGTTTTCCAAGATAAAAAAGTCCCAGTGATCTGTTACACAACAGTGTAAATATAGTTAACATCACTGAACTGTATACTTAAAAATGGTTAAGAGGGTAAGTTGTTTTTTTTTTTTAATTTTTTTTTTTTTTTTAATGTTTATTTTGAGAGAGACAGAGACAGAATGCGAGTGGGTTAGGGGCAGAGAGAGAAGGAGACACAGAATCCAAAGCAGACTCCAGGCTCTGAGCTGTCAGCACAGAGCCCGACATGGGGCTCGAACTCATGAACTGTGAGATCATGACCTGAGCCAAAGTCGGACGCTCAACCAACTGAGCCACCCAGGCGCCCCAGGGTAAGTTTTATATTATGTGTTTTTATTGCAACAACTAAAAAGAAACAGGTCTCAGAAGTTAGTGCCCTAGCAGTCATACTGATGCAAAAATATTTCAAATCAACTAACTTCTAGTGTCCAATACTAATCCCTAAAATTCCTTTTCTCTCAAGAAAAAAAAAAAGTGGACACATCTCACTGGTAGGACATGGAAGCTTCTCCAACTACAGTAACACTAAGGGAGCACCTTGGGGAAATGAGGAAGAAGATGATATAAATACGAAGCAAAGGTAGAAATACAAAGCAGGCTATATAAACACAATGTAAAAGTGTCATCCCCACCTGCAATCCAGCGGAAGTCTCTAAGTAAAACGGTATAGAGGCTTCTCTTTACTCGAGAGATAAGAAAAACTCCTCAACCTGCTTACAAGGCCCTGTGGCCCACCTCTCCAGCCCCCTCCCACCAGATTCTTCCAACACTCTTCCTGTTCTCTACATAGAGCTGTACCCTAAATCCTCAATCCTCCCCATGAACGCCTGTGCTGTCCTCTCCTGTCCTTTGCCTGTGCTGTTGGGTCTGACTGGAACACTCTTCCTTTCCTGTGCATTCTTCAGATCTTAGTTCAAATGTCGTTCCCGTGACTTCCCTAAATCAAAAAAAGAAAAGAAAAAATGTGCAGTTTCACATTCGTGTGATTATTTGGTATCATCTGCTGAAGACAGGAGCCACGGATGTATTCACTCTCCCCCATTTCCAACAAAAGCACAATACACCAAATAGGCACTCAAATACTTTTGAAAAAGTGAATAAATGGCCACTAAAACTGTAAGAAAGCAATAAAACACTGTAAGAGGTCTCCTTAATGAATCTTCGAAGGACATCCAAAGCAACTGAGCCTAAAATCCCTATTCAACTCTTACGGGGAAAAAAAAAAAAGTCAATTCAGATGCCTGTATCAATTTCTCTGGTCCTTCTACGTCCCTACGCAAATGCTGAGCATCAAAGGCTGATGGGTAAAACATACAAACACACACACACACACATACACTGCAGATAAAGCAAAACTACTCCTTGTTGAGTAACCTGTTTTTGGTATTTCTTGATACAATGCCTCCTACATAGGAAGCACTCTGGAAATAGCTGTCAAATATTAAAAGTAACATTCCACAAAACTCTTAAGTATATAGGAACTAGTAACTAACTTTACTGAAAACTGTGGTGTTTCACATAAAAGTAAGACCATCACAAAAGCAAAGGAATGAATCTCTTCAGTGGCAAAGCCTCCTGATATTAACCATATTCATTTAGATCTCAAACAGAAAAAAACGCCAGACTGATTTTTACTAAGAGTGAAATAGAATCAAGTACCATAGAGCTTTAAATAAGGACTACAAAATGTCACGTGCACACTTAACATACGAAACTGTTTAGGATTCCCTGTCCCCTCCAATACAAACACAAATTGTACCTATACTTTAGAGATATAATCCATAAACATGTTACAGAAAACTCCAGCCCATACTGCTCTCTCCTCTGATTCTGTATTTAAACAAATGCTATTTTGTAGTTTTTCCAATAACTTAATGTGTACGGTCTCTTATTTTGTATCCTTTCACGTACCTAGAACACTGGGCGTGCTGGTTAAACACTATACCATGCTGATTAATGGATTTTGCTATCGAAATTCCTGCACTTTTATTCCCAAATGTCATTCCCGAAAATTGTTTGCATGCCTGCTTTAACTCTTTCATCATTAATGTTTATTTATTTTTGAGAAAGAGAGAGTGGGGAGGGGCAGAGAGAGAGGGAGACACAGAATGTGAAGCAGGCTCCAGACTCTGAGCTGTCCGCACAGAGCCCGATGCCGGCCTGGAAGCCAACCATCCTGAGATCGTGACCTGAGCTAAAGTCACTCAACTGACTGAGCCACCTAGGCGCCCCTAACTCTATTATCATTAAATATAAAATTGTTACCTAACAATGTTCAAATAAGGTTTAGAGTTTTCTTAGTACCACACCTACAAACTCAATAAAGGGAGGTTTTCAGTATCACTGTCTTTTCAAATGCAAATCAGAGATATTAACAACACCTGCCCCTACTTTTTTCAACGTAGCAAAATTCACTTGAAATTTTTCCCAAAGGTAATCAGTCCCAGGGAGAGTTCCTTCCGTCCGTAGAAAATTGGAAGACACAAAACCTAAGCTACATAATGCTAACCGCACATCACTAAAAACAGGAAACCTAATCCCCGGGAAACGATCAGTTGAAAATATTCAATTACAAGAGTCTCCACGATCAACAAAGCAGATAAAAGACATCGCTTTGGAAAGCGCAAAGCAGCAGGCAAACATCAAGCATTCTAATTAAGCGGCTGCCATTCCCGGCTCCTCAAGGGTTCCATCCCTGCCAGTCCCAGACACCTGTATCTGGACCCATAAGAACGCGTCCACAGGTGACCCGAGCCTCGGGAAGCGTCCTCTCTACAGCAACAGGCTCTGCTTAATTCTGGTTTTCTTATCTGCGCCCCTAACGGGGCTACGAGAGAGGGCCGGCGGGACCCCGCGCGAGGAGCCGGGCCTGACAGGCCCTGTCGGCCGGGAGCGGGGGAGAGGGGGGCGTGTGGTGGGCAGGGGCGACGCCGGAGCCGGAGAGCGATGCCCGAGGCGGAGGGCGCTCGCCCAGGACCGGCGCCGCAGGTACCCCGCTAAGCGCTGCGGAGACGTGGCAGGTCAGACCCGGGGCCGGTCCAGGGAAAGGGTCGAGGTGGGGCGCGCGGAGCGGGGGCGGGGAGGCCTCACCGTCGCTCCCGGGAGGCTGGCGCCGCCGCGGTCCCGCAGTTGCTAAGGAGAATACTCTTCCGGGTCAGGGGCGCCGCTGTATAGAAAGCAACGGTGGCCGGACGGGGCCAAGAACGCCGCGCGCCTCGAGAGCGCGGCGGAGACGGTGGTCGGCCGTCGTTCCTCTGCGGTGGAGGTGGCAGGAGTTGGCGAAGGGCCAACGCGACTTCTGTGGCCTCGCCTCGCGGGGGCGATGAACTGTAGCCGGTGGCTCTTGCTGGGCGACCCCGGCCGCCGCGGCCCCCTGCTCGAGAGCCAGTCAGCTGCGGGAGCCCTCCCAGCCCGGGTTCGCGCCCTGCTTCCAGTCCGGGTTCGCGCCCTGCTTCTAGGCCCCCCGGATGTAGCCACGCCCGTCCTTTCCTGGCACAGGGCTTTACTCATTCTTTCGTTTACTAGATACTTGGTTGTTGGACACCTGCTCAAGGCTCGGGGCAGGACTGAAACTGGAGATGCAGAGATGGGCAATCCAGGCGGGGTCCCTGCCGCCAGGATGTACAGACTGGTGGGAGCGCGGGCAGACAGATACTGCTTACCTGGGTGGGCTAAGTATGGGAAGCTGTGGGAGCCTACCCGGACTCGGGTAGGGAAAAGGTTACTTAAAGCAAGTAAAAGGGTAAGGAGGAGTGTTTCAGGTACGAGAGTAGGCTCGTTTGAGACACCGACCGAAAGGTCAGTGTGGCCTGCCCAGGGAAGTGCGTAGAGAGGAAAGAATGGAGCCCAGAAAACATCAACATGATGTTTTCATGTTGTGAACAAAGGAACAGGAACCTCCAAAGAGCGTTCAGAATGTTCCTTGAAAGGGGTACCTGGCTGGTTCAGTCGGTAGAGCATGTGACTCTTGATCTAGGGGTTGTAAGTTTGAGCCCCACTAGGGGTGTAGAAATTACTTAAAAATAAAATACTAAAAAACCAAAACAAAACAAAATTAGAATGTTTGGTTGAAGGACTGCTGAGAAGACAGTGGGAGAGGAAAGAATTCCAGTAAGGAGGTGGTCACCAGTGTCAAATGCTGTGAAGATCAAGTGCCTAGTGGTGACCCTAAAAAATCAAAATTCAGGAATAGGGCGTCAAAGGCGACAGTAGCTTGAATCTGTGTAGTGAAGGAGCCCACCACCATGTGTTCCACATTAAGACAAGGAAAAGAAATACATTAAATTGTTCCTGAGTGCCTTAATGTCTTTTAAAGTATTTGTAAATTTCGGGATTCTTCTCTAATACCTGAAGTTCTTGAAGGTGGGAAATATTTGTTTAATCTTGGGTCTCCAGGGCTTGCCGCAAAGAAAAGCCTTAATCACTGTTTGTTTAAAGAATAAATGACGGGGCGCCTGGGTGGCGCAGTCGGTTAAGCGTCCGACTTCAGCCAGGTCAGGATATCACGGTCCGTGAGTTCGAGCCCCGCATCGGGCTCTGGGCTGATGGCTCAGAGCCTGGAGCCTGTTCCCGATTCTGTGTCTCCCTCTCTCTCTGACCCTCCCCCGTTCATGCTCTGTCTCTCTCTGTCCCAAAAATAAATAAACGTTGAAAAAAAAAAAAGTAAAGAATAAATGAACCCACGAGCCTTTGATTTTTAATGTGCACACAGGTCTGAATCCTCAGCAAGACTGTGATGTAGGCAAACCTTGTCTATTCAAACTGTAGATGATGGAAGAAGCCCAGCAGGGGCAGGAAAGAGGATGGCAAAGGATTCAATGGGTGGGAGGAGCCCCAATGGAGCCAGGGATGGGAATACCCAGAAAGGGAAAAGAACAAAGTCTTGATAACATAAAAACTGGGGTTGCAGAGCCAGAAATGGGAGATGAAGCCAAGGAAACCAAAAATATTAGAAGCAGGAATAGAAGGGGCCCCTGGGTGACTCGGTCGGTTAAGCATCCAATTGGGCGCAGGTCATGATCTCGCGGGTTCATGGGTTCGAGCCCTGCCATTGCACTCTGTGCTGACAGCTCAGGGCCTGGAGCCTGCTTCGGATTCTGCGTCTCCCTCTCTCTCTGCCCCTCCCCTGCTAGCTCTCTCTCTCTCTCTCTCAAATAAATAAACATTAAAAAGTAGAAGCAGGTGTAGAAGAGCAAAGGAAGGACAATTATTGTATGTAAGTTCCACAGGCAGATCCCATTTGGGGACAGCTGGCAGAAAGTGTGTCAGCTAGTGTGAAGGCTACAGGGCTGGGTGGACATCATCTAAGTAGAATGAGCTCTGGGCTTCCTCATGTGGGCAAAAGGAAAGGGTGAAAGGCTTGCCCCACAAGCATACCTCCAGTCCAGAACCAGTACATTCTCATTATATCAAGTATTACAACAAGCTCACCCAGAAGAGAAATATTCTTCTCTAAGAGACTACAAGTCTACCCACAATGGATGTGACCAACCATCTGTGAGAGTAAACCATGAAATTTGAAACGTGTGGCTGAAGAGTTTAGGAACACCCAAAATATCAGCCAAGGGACGCCAGGTGTAACATGAGCAAGGCAGGACCAGAAAATGATTATAGTTTGGTAAAGGGAAGCTAAATCAATTATTATGTGAGCGGAAGGGACGAAGTCAACTTGTAATATAGAAAAAGCCCCAAATCCATGAAGTACAAAAGATAAAGTCTATTCCCGCATCCTCCTGACAGCCTTGAATAGAGTATCAATTCTAAAGAACTGTGTTCAGTTGACCCAAGGTGATTCATCAGGCTCAACTTGGCTGGCGTTCCAGGAGATTTCAGTGGTGCCTCAAGAGATGGAAACTTATTTCTATGATGGGCATATTTTTAGAGAACTGCAGGAAGTTGTGGGTGAACCCTGTACTTCCAGAATGGTGTGGGCAAGAAAGGTTCCAGGTGATGAGCTTTGTCTGACTTTGGTCTCTGGATGATGGATAGCCAATTAATGATGCGAAATGCTTTGGGCAATACCCAGAATATGAACAAAGGACCAAGGTTACCATGCCATGTTGGTATATGAAGTGAGCCATCTGCTACCTCCAGAAGAATCCCATGCTGGCATGGAGAGGGATTGTGTCTATTATGAAATACAAGCCTTCCTGGGAGTTTAGGGAGTATAGACAGCTACAGTGCCCCAGAGTTTTCCAGGTGCAGCCTGACCCTGATTCCTAACCACCACCACCCCCAACTTGGTCTTCTGTACTAATATCCACCCAGTCACAAAGGCAGACATCCAGACACCTAGGAATCATCCGTGACTCCACTGTCCCTCACCACCACACCCTCACCCTAATAGCCCAATCCAAAATCAAGTCCTGTAAACTGTCTCATTCCCCCACCCAATTCTACTGCCACTAAGTACCCTGAAAGTAAATAACCAAGCAACTCAGAATCAGTAAGAAGTGTTAGAACATCAAAAATGAAGCTAGGTGGGGCACCTGGGTGGCTCAGTCGGTTAAGCGACCAACTTCGGCTCAGGTCATGATCTCGCGGTCCGTGAGTTCAAGCCCCATGTCGGGCTCTGTGCTGACAGCTCAGAGCCTGGAGCCTGTTTCAGATTCTGTGTCTTCCTCTCTCTCTGACCCTCCCCCGTTCATGCCCTGTCTCTCTCTGTCTCAAAAATAAACGTTAAAAAAAAATGAAGCTAGGTGATAAAGATTGTGTGTGTGTGTGTGTGTGTGTGTGTGTGTGTGTGTGTGTGTGTGAGAGAGAGAGACGGGGAGAGAGAGAGAACAATGTAATAAACAAACGCCACCAGAACTTCAAGGAAATAAGATTGAATAAATCCATTCAACAACAACCTGTTTTGATTGTCTTTCACGTGTGAATCTCAGCTTGAAGGAACTAAAAGATAACAAAAGGACTGTTAAATATGTTAAAGAAAAACTAAGGTAGAATTGAACATATTCCAAGGACCAACGTGAAGGAGGCTTTGCTGGCCTGGGGGTATGACTTTGGAAGGACCTGGCTCAGCTATGGGATGGAATCAAGTGCCACGAGCCTCATCTTTATCTGTGCAGGTGACAGAGCTGCCAGCGGATAGTGTTATGGGTGAACAGAAAATATGTCTCATCCTGACCATATCAGTTGATCTTGGCCGCCTCAATTCCAGCAATTAGCCCTGCCCAGACTACTCTTTCCCGCTTGCAATCCTTGTCTGATTAGAGTCTGTTTTTGTTCTTGCCTCACTTTAAAGTTAGCTTTAAAAAAATAGTACATTTTTCTTTTCCCTCTATCTTTATGGTATTATTTTTCTCTTAACTATTTAAATGTAAATCCTTCTAGATCATTCCCATTTTTTTGCCTTATGACTCTCAGCCTTTCCTTAATGTCTCTCTTACATTCTAGCTCCTGTGTAAAACTTCACCTTTTCAAATACTTCTAATTATTCATTTTATTTTATCAGGATTGATCAACATGTTATTCTTAACATTTTTAGGCTTTTTTATTTTTTTTTATTTTCTAGTTCTTTGCTCTTCTTTTATTTTTTATTTAACATATGCTACTAAAAGCATGAATTTTGGAAACTTCTCATTTACAATGTTATCATTCCAGGGTTTTATTCCCCACATCTTCAGCTTTAAATTTGTCTTGATTTTTATACTCTCTCGTCCTCCCATTTTGATCTTTTCTTTCTTTGATCTTCCTTTTTTTTTCCAATTTTGAACTGTGTCTTTTAATCAAAGATCTATCTCAGCAGCTGTAAATGGCATCTAACAATTATTACACGTTGAAAGAAAAAGAATGACATCCAAACTCATTAAACCCAGAATGTTTATACCTTTGTTTGGTTGGAGAATTCACTGCAGCTGGAGGTCTTTATAGGACAATACTTTACTTTTCTCCTGTACCTCACCCCCTGCCAGATGCCAGCCTCACATGACGCTGGCAATTCCATTACAACAGCAGTGCATCGTGCCTCTTAAGACAAGGGGAACCAAACTGCTGCATTCAAGTCCAACTCCTTCAGTTACTCACTATGTGACCTTAGGCAAGTTACTCAACCTCTCCGTTGAGGTTTCCCTACTCATAGAAAGTGAGTAATGATAGTACCTCATAAGGTTGATAGGAAATTTAAATGAGTCCATACATGTAAACCGTTTAAAACATTGCCTGGCACATACTAAATACATGTTCATTAATACTATCATTTGATAAGAGGTTATCCTAAATCGTAGTCACTCTTAGGAGTGTAGAACAACGAAGTGTCTGGTGTATGATGGTCCCGACGGAGAGAGCTTTTTTTCCTTCCTTCTGTAGCCAATGCTGCAGCCTACCAAACTTCTCTTTTGGCACTCTCTCTTCCCAACACAACCCATTTTTTTTTTTCCAGATAACAACCCTCCTCCAAGGAGTCATGTGCTGGAGGGGAGGGATGGGTTTGCTCTGCATCTGTGTGTGTTTGGAGTGGGGGAGGAACAATTTCAATGAAAGGTAAGTCTATTCATCCCTTTCCAGCACCCAATGTTGAATGAATCTCCTCATTTTAGACATATAGAGAGAAAACATGCGATTGGCTAAGGCCAGCCTATGGGTTAGGGGTCCATGGGAGCCAATCGGCTAACCCAGGGAAACAGACCCACTCAGTACAATTATGGCTGTTCAAGTCCATACCTTCCTTAGGGTCTCAGTGTATGTGTGTGTGCCGGGGGACCCACTTATTGAAGGAAAAGGGAGCAAATTTCAATGAAGGATATGTATATAGGCAAAGAGAAATGATAATCTTATGCAGTGTATAGCCTATCTACACAGATACATGTAACTAGTCTGAAAAGCAAGGATATAAAGTATAGTTTTCATAAAATGTGATAATCATATTTTAAAATATTTAATTGGGAGCACCTGGGAGGCTCAATCAGTTAAGCATCCAACTCTTGATTTCAGCTCAGGGGCTGATCTCCTAGTTCATGGGTTCAAGCCCTGCATTGGCCTCTGCGCTGCCAGCATGGAGCCTGCTTGGGATTCTCTTTCTCTCTCTCTCTCTCTCTCTCTCTCTCTCTCTCTCTCTCTCTCTCTGTCCCTCCCCTGCTTGTTCTCTCTCTCTGTCAAAAATAGATAAATAAACATTTATAAATAAATAAAATTTTTAACTGGAGGGGCGCCTGGGTAGCTCAGTCAGTTGTGCCTCTGACTCTTGATTTCAGCTCAGGTCACAATCTGAGGGTGGTGGGATGAGCCCCACATCAGGCTCCATGCTGAGCACAGAGTCTGCTTAAGATTTTCTCTCTCTCCCTCGACCCTTCTTCCCTGATCATGCTCTACTTAAAATTAAAAACAAAGTGTTTTTTAATTAAAGAAAATTAACTGGAGGTAAAACTTTTCAGAATGCCAAAACCAAAGCAAAAGGATTTGACTAAGGAGGACTTGGAGGTGAGTGAATGACCAAAAACAAAACAAACAAACAAACAAAAAAACTGAATCTATAAGAAAGAAAACAAGTTTCTTAAGAAAAATAGTTTTGAATCAGAACAAATAGAAAGAAATGAGCATAACTGTTTTTTGTTGGGTAAGTGAAAACATAGTAAAACACTAAGAAATTGGGTTGTTCAGAAAATTTTGAGAAAATCTCATCTCACTTGAATGAATAAAAAATGGCCTCCAATAGAAATCTTAAACTAAAGAGAAAACCAAGAATTTTATTAACTGAGAAAAATACAGAATGACACAATCAAAATAATTATAAGATTACATGTAAATGGACTAAATTCTCCTATTTATTTATTTTTTTTTCAATATATGAAGTTTATTGTCAAATTGGTTTCCATACAACACCCAGTGCTCATCCCAAAATGTGCCCTCCTCAATACCCATCACCCACCCTCCCCTCCCTCCCACCCCCTATCAACCCTCAGTTTGTTCTCAGTTGTTTTTTTTTTATTTATTTATTTATTATTTTATAATATATGAAATTTATTGTCAAATTGGTTTGCATAAAACACCCAGTGCTCATCCCAAAAGGTGCCCTCCTCAATACCCATCACCCACCCTCTCCTCCCTCCCTCCCACCCCCCATCAACCCTCAGTTTGTTCTCAGTTTTTAACAGTCTCTTATGCTTTGGCTCTCTCCCACTCTAACCTCTTTTTTTTTTTTTTTTTTTTTTTTTTTTTCTTTTTTCCTCCCCCTCCCCCATGGATTCCTGTTAAGTTTCTCAGGATCCACATAAAAGTGAAACCATATGGTATCTGTCTTTCTCTGTATGGCTTATTTCACTTAGCATCACACTCTCCAGTTCCATCCACGTTGCTACAAAAGGCCATATTTCATTTTTTCTCATTGCCACGTAGTATTCCATTGTGTATATAAACCACAATTTCTTTATCCATTCATCAGTTGATGGACATTTAGGCTCTTTCCATAATTTGGCTATTGTTGAGAGTGCTGCTATGAACATTGGGGTACAAGTGCCCCTATGCATCAGTACTCCTGTATCCCTTGGATAAATTCCTAGCAGTGCTATTGCTGGGTCATAGGGTAGGTCTATTTTTAATTTTCTGAGGAACCTCCACACTGCTTTCCAGAGCGGCTGCACCAATTTGCATTCCCACCAACAGTGCAAGAGGGTTCCCGTTTCTCCACATCCTCGCCAGCATCTATAGTCTCCTGATTTGTTCATTTTGGCCACTCTGACTGGCGTGAGGTGATACCTGAGTGTGGTTTTGATTTGTATTTCCCTGATAAGGAGCGACATTGAGCATCTTTTCATGTGCCTGTTGGCCATCCGGATGTCTTCTTTAGAGAAGTGTCTATTCATGTTTTCTGCCCATTTCTTCACTGGGTTATTTGTTTTTCGGGTGTGGAGTTTGGTGAGCTCTTTATAGATTCTGGATACTAGCCCTTTGTCCGATATGTCATTTACAAATATCTTTTCCCATTCCGTTGGTTGCCTTTTAGTTTTGTTGGTTGTTTCCTTTGCTGTGCAGAAGCTTTTTATCTTCATAAGGTCCCAGTAATTCACTTTTGCTTTTAATTCCCTTGCCTTTGGGGATGTGTCGAGTAAGAGATTGCTACGGCTGAGGTCAGAGAGGTCTTTTCCTGCTTTCTCCTCTAAGGTTTTGATGGTTTCCTGTCTCACATTCAGGTCCTTTATCCATTTTGAGTTTATTTTTGTGAATGGTGTGAGAAAGTGGTCTAGTTTCAACCTTCTGCATGTTGCTGTCCAGTTCTCCCAGCACCATTTGTTAAAGAGGCTGTCTTTTTTCCATTGGATGTTCTTTCCTGCTTTGTCAAAGATGAGTTGGCCATACGTTTGTGGGTCTAGTTCTGGGGTTTCTATTCTATTCCATTGGTCTATGTGTCTGTTTTTGTGCCAATACCATGCTGTCTTGATAATGACAGCTTTGTAGTAGAGGCTAAAGTCTGGGATTGTGATGCCTCCTGCTTTGGTCTTCTTCTTCAAAATTCCTTTGGCTATTCGGGGCCTTTTGTGGTTCCATATGAATTTTAGGATTGCTTGTTCTAGTTTCGAGAAGAATGCTGGTGCAATTTTGATTGGGATTGCATTGAATGTGTAGATAGCTTTGGGTAGTATTGACATTTTGACAATATTTATTTTTCCAATCCATGAGCAGGGAATGTCTTTCCATTTCTTTAAATCTTCTTCAATTTCCTTCGTAAGCTTTCTATAGTTTTCAGCATACAGATCCTTTACATCTTTGGTTAGATTTATTCCTAGGTATTTTATGCTTCTTGGTGCAATTGTGAATGGGATCAGTTTCTTTATTTGTCTTTCTGTTGCTTCATTGTTAGTGTATAAGAATGCAACTGATTTCTGTACATTGATTTTGTATCCTGCGACTTTGCTGAATTCATGTATCAATTCTAGCAGACTTTTGGTGGAGTCTATCGGATTTTCCATGTATAATATCATGTCATCTGCAAAAAGCGAAAGCTTGACTTCATCTTTGCCAATTTTGATGCCTTTGATTTCCTTTTGTTGTCTGATTGCTGATGCTAGAACTTCCAGCACTATGTTAAACAACAGCGGTGAGAGTGGGCATCCCTGTCGTGTTCCTGATCTCAGGGAAAAAGCTCTCAGTTTTTCCCCGTTGAGGATGATGTTAGCTGTGGGCTTTTCATAAATGGCTTTTATGATCTTTAAGTATGTTCCTTCTATCCCGACTTTCTCAAGGGTTTTTATTAAGAAAGGGTGCTGGATTTTGTCAAAGGCCTTTTCTGCATCGATTGACAGGATCATATGGTTCTTCTCTTTTTTTTTGTTAATGTGATGTATCACGTTGATTGATTTGCGAATGTTGAACCAGCCCTGCATCCCAGGAATGAATCCCACTTGATCATGGTGAATAATTCTTTTTATATGCCGTTGAATTCGATTTGCTAGTATCTTATTGAGAATTTTTGCATCCATATTCATCAGGGATATTGGCCGGTAGTTCTCTTTTTTTACTGGGTCTCTGTCTGGTTTAGGAATCAAAGTAATACTGGCTTCATAGAATGAGTCTGGAAGTTTTCCTTCCCTTTCTATTTCTTGGAATAGCTTGAGAAGGATAGGTATTATCTCTGCTTTAAACGTCTGGTAGAACTCCCCTGGGAAGCCATCTGGTCCTGGACTCTTATTTGTTGGGAGGTTTTTGATAACCGATTCAATTTCTTCGCTGGTTATGGGTCTGTTCAAGCTTTCTATTTCCTCCTGATTGAGTTTTGGAAGAGTGTGGGTGTTCAGGAATTTGTCCATTTCTTCCAGGTTGTCCAATTTGTTGGCATATAATTTTTCATAGTATTCCCTGATAATTGTTTGTATCTCTGAGGGATTGGTTGTAATAATTCCATTTTCATTCATGATTTTATCTATTTGGGTCATCTCCCTTTTCTTTTTGAGAAGCCTGGCTAGAGGTTTGTCAATTTTGTTTATTTTTTCAAAAAACCAACTCTTGGTTTCGTTGATCTGCTCTACAGTTTTTTTAGACTCTATATTGTTTATTTCTGCTCTGATCTTTATTATTTCTCTTCTTCTGCTGGGTTTAGGCTGCCTTTGCTGCTCTGCTTCTATTTCCTTTAGGTGTGCTGTTAGATTTTGTATTTGGGATTTTTCTTGTTTCTTGAGATAGGCCTGGATTGCAATGTATTTTCCTCTCAGGACTGCCTTCGCTGCGTCCCAAAGCGTTTGGATTGTTGTATTTTCATTTTCGTTTGTTTCCATATATTTTTTAATTTCTTCTCTAATTGCCTGGTTGACCCACTCATTCGTTAGTAGGGTATTCTTTAACCTCCATGCTTTTGGAGGTTTTCCAGACTTTTTTCTGTGGTTGATTTCAAGCTTCATAGCATTGTGGTCTGAAAGTATGCATGGTATAATTTCAATTCTGGTAAACTTATGGAGGGCTGTTTTGTGACCCAGTATATGATCTATCTTGGAGAATGTTCCATGTGCACTCGAGAAGAAAGTATATTCTGTTGCTTTGGGATGCAGAGTTCTAAATATATCTGTCAAGTCCATCTGATCCAATGTCTCATTCAGGGCCCTTGTTTCTTTATTGACCGTGTGTCTAGATGATCTATCCATTTCTGTAAGTGGCGTGTTAAAGTCCCCTGCAATTACCACATTCTTATCAATAAGGTTGCTTATGTTTGTGAGTAGTTGTTTTATATATTTGGGGGCTCCGGTATTCGGCGCATAGACATTTATAATTGTTAGCTCTTCCTGATGGATAGACCCTGTAACTATTATATAATGTCCTTCTTCATCTCTTGTTACAGCCTTTAATTTAAAGTCTAGTTTGTCTGATATAAGTATGGCTACTCCAGCTTTCTTTTGGCTTCCAGTAGCATGATAAATAGTTCTCCATCCCCTCACTCTCAATCTAAAGGTGTCCTCAGGTCTAAAATGAGTCTCTTGTAGACAGCAAATAGATGGGTCTTGTTTTTTTATCCATTCTGATACCCTATGTCTTTTGGTTGGTGCATTTAATCCATTTACATTCAGTGTTATTATAGAAAGATACGGGTTTAGAGTCATTGTGATGTCTGTATGTTTTATGCTTGTAGTGATGTCTCTGGTATTTTGTCTCACAGGGTCCCCCTTAGGATCTCTTGTAGGGCTGGTTTAGTGGTGACAAATTCCTTCAGTTTTTGTTTGTTTGGGAAGACCTTTATCTCTCCTTCTATTCTAAATGACAGACTTGCTGGATAAAGGATTCTTGGCTGCATATTTTTTCTGTCTAGCACACTGAAAATCTCGTGCCAATTCTTTCTGGCCTGCCAAGTTTCAAAAGAGAGATCAGTCACGAGTCTTATAGGTCTCCCTTTATATGTGAGGGCACGTTTACCCCTTGCTGCTTTCAGAATTTTCTCTTTATCCTTGTATTTTGCCAGTTTCACTATGATATGTCGTGCAGAAGATCGATTCAAGTTCCGTCTGGAGGGAGTTCTCTGTGCCTCTTGGATTTCAATGCCTTTTTCCTTCCCCAGTTCAGGGAAGTTCTCAGCTATTATTTCTTCAAGTACCCCTTCAGCACCTTTCCCTCTCTCTTCCTCCTCTGGGATACCAATTATGCGTATATTATTTCTTTTTAGTGTATCACTTAGTTCTCTAATTTTCCCCTCATACTCCTGGATTTTTTTATCTCTCTTTCTCTCAGCTTCCTCTTTTTCCATAACTTTATCTTCTAATTCACCTATTCTCTCCTCTGCCTCTTCGATCCGAGCTGTGGTGGTTTCCATTTTGTTTTGCATTTCATTTAAAGCGTTTTTCAGCTCCTCGTGACTGTTCCTTAGTCCCTTGATCTCTGTAGCAAGGGATTCTCTGCTGTCCTGTATACTGTTTTCAAGCCCGGCGATTAATTTTATGACTATTATTCTAAATTCACTTTCTGTTATATTATTTAAATCCTTTTTGATCAGCTAAATTCTCCTATTTAAAAAAATAGCATCGTACACTGGATTAAAAAGACAAAATCCACACCTATGAATCTTTTTAAAAATACATTTAAAGAAAGGGGAGACAGAATAAGAGCCTGGCTCAGATAAATCATGCTTGCACAAAAGCAAGTGTAGCGGGTCCCAGCTTGACTGATTAAGTTATGTTCATCCCAGGATTCTGGCATACCTGGGCATGCCCAGAACACCCATGGCCGGACCCACTGGAGGTCTGTTTCCATGAGAAGGCAGCATCCTAGGAAACAATCCCTTTTTTCAGGCGAGGCCAAAGAGAAGCCCAAGGACAACAGGTCAGTATGATGCAGTGTAAAGAAGGGAGGCTGCAGGGAGAGGGTGTGCACACGAGACAAGCTGCTTGGCCTCAGGCAGCCCTGCTCTGTAGCTTTTCAACAGAATGGGGCACCAGCAGGGGAAGGGTGCTGTTGGAGCATGTTGGTGTAAACTCTCCACAATGCTCCATTCATTGGCCACAAACACAGGCTCTGCCCCAGCCCCACTGAGAGGTCATGGGCAAGTCTCTGCACCTCGGGGGCCTCCATTTCTTCTACAGAAGGAGGCGATTGGAGGAACTGATCCAAAGAGGAAAAATTGGGAAATAGAGAGCTTTCTGAAGTGCACATTAAGCTTTCACAAAAATTAATTGCAATTTTGAAGATAAAGATATTCACAATAGATACACAAAGATTTTACACATATTTTCTCAGACTTCCATACAATAAAATTGAAGAAAAAGCCAGTACACTACCTTATATGCACATGACCAGGCAATAACGGAAGAAAGACTCTGTGACGGAACAACTGAGTTGAAAAAAGCAACACCAAATATGGGGACATTACTTTAAAGACCAAAAACAACAGATACCATTTACACAGTTAAAACTGTATTGGAGGAACTTTGTATCTCCCATGCCTGTGCAAATAAGAAGTAAAAAGGAAAAAATAAACTAAATCCACACCTAAATTTTTTAAAGATAAAGGTAGCAAATTTAAAAAGGAAAAACAATAAATATGAAATCAAATAAATTAGAAAATAAGACAGTATCTGCTTACTCTGCAAACTGAGATAAGAAATTAATATAATATTTGCAGACTAGTAGGATAGCCAATTAAATACCCAAGAAAATATAAGAGAAACAAAATGCAAAAATGAGAAAACACAAAAAAGTTTCAATTGTTAGGAAATATTATTCAAAGTTAAGCTCTACTAAGTTGTAAACATTAAAGGAAGTTAACAATTTTGAACATAACTTACAGAAGAAGAAAACTCAGAGCAACAGGGAAAGATTAGCAAAAGGGAAAGTTCAATGAAGAAACATGGAAAACTTGGGGCACCTGGATGGCTCAGAGGGTTAAGCATCCGACTTCAGCTCAGATCATGATCTCACAGCTTGTGAGTTCAAGCCCCACATCAGGCTCTGTGCTGATAGCTCAGGGCCTGGAGCCTGCTTCGGATTCTTCATCTCCCTCTCTCTCTGCCCCTCCCCCACTTGCACTCTGTCTCTGTCTCTCAAAAATAAATAAACATTTAAAAGTTTGATAAAAAAAAAAGAAACATGGAAATTTTATTGTAGAATGAATAAGTAAATTTTTAGAAAAAAAGCAACTAGAGTTGATAATGTTGTCATTAACATTTTCGATATCAAATAAATAAAAAGCCAAGTTCATTTTGTGAGGCAAATATGGTTGTTCCCCCTATTTGTAAAGATAAAGATAATAAATACCAAAAAAAGTTTCCAAAAAATTTACTTCATACATAATTTTATTACTTTTGCACAATTATTTTCATTTTATTCTATTTTTCAGGACTAGTTCTGTATACTTACATTGCGTAGTTGTAGAATGTGCAACTATTTAACAATCCTTTTATAAATTTGCTTTTATTTTCCATGTTTATTTTAGAGTTGTCTCTTATTCACTTTATTATACAAATTATAAATGTTCATTGGAAATAACTTAGATAACACTTTTTTTTTTTTTTGAGAGAGAGAGAGAGAGATAGAGAGAGCACATGCAAGCAGGGAAGAGGGGCAGGGGGAAAGAGAGAGAATCTTAAACAGGCTCCACGCTCAGCGCAGAGCCCAATGTGGAGCTCAATCCCATATCCCTGGGATCATGACCTGAGCCAAATTCAAGAGGTGGACACTCAACTGACTGACCCACCCAGGCACCCCGATAATCTATTTGATTATGAAGAAGCAACTAAAAATGTATGTGTAATTCTACCACCTAGGGATAAACAGACAATCAGAGAGGTAGATAGACATTTGCATTTGAATTGGAATATTCTTTTTGAAATTTTTAAGGTGAGATAGACAATTGACCCTTGAACTACGGTGGGGCTTGGGGCACTAATCCCCTATGCTGTCGAAAATCTGCATGTAACTTTTGACCCCTCAAAAAACTTTACTACTAATAGCCTATTGTTAACCAGAAGCCTTACCAATACATAAACAGTCAATTAACACATATTTTGTAGGTCATACACATTATATACTGTATCTTATAATAAAGGAAGTTAGAAGAAAATTTATTTTTTTTAAGTTTATTTATTTGGAGAGAGAGAGAGAACAGGGGAGGGGCAGAAAGAGAGGGAGAGAGAGAGAATCCCAAGCAGGCTGTGCGTTGACAGCTGATGAACTGTGAGATCATGAGCTGAGCCAAGCTCAAGAGTTGAACGCTCAAACAACTGAGCCACCCAGGTGCCCTGAGGAAAAAAAGATTAAGAAAATCATAAGAGAAAATACATTTACCATACATATGTGTTACATTTATCAAAAAGTTCAAACCCATGTTGTTTATTTTTTTTTTATTTTTTTTAATGTTTATTTATTTTTGAGACAGAGACAGAGCATGAACAGGGGAGGGTCAGAGAGAGAGGGAGACACAGAATCTGAAACAGGCTCCAGGCCCTGAGCTGTCAGCACAGAGCCCGATGCGGAGCTCGAACCCACGGACCGCGAGATATGACCTGGGCTGAAGTCGGACGCTCAACCGACTGAGGCACCCAGGCGCCCCCAAACCCATGTTGTTTAAAGGTCAACTGTAATTCAAATAACATCTAATTCACCATTTTTAAGTGTATAGTTCAGTGGTTTTAGTATAATCACAATGTTGTTCAATCACCAAAATCAGTTTAGAACATTTCATCACACCAGAAAGAAACCCCATACCGATTAGCTGTCACTGCCCACCTCCCTCCCCTCCTCCCAGCCCCGGGAAACTACCAATTTTCTCTCTCTCTCTATGATTTCCCTGCTCTGGATATTTCATATAAGAAGAGTGTTCTTTGGTCCCTTGTCACTGGCTTTCACTTAGCATGTTTTCAAGGTTCACTCATTGTAGCACGAATCAGTACTTCATCCTTTTTTATGGGTAAATAATATCCCATTGTATGGATATCCATGTTTTGTTTATCTGGTCAGCAATTGATAACCACCTGGGTTGTTTCCACATTTTGGCCATTATGAAAAATGCAGTTATGAACATTCCAGTTCAAGTTTTTGCATAAACATATGTTTTCAATTGTTTGCGGGTATATACATAGAAGTGGAATTGCTTGGTCATGTGGGCCGGGTTATGTGGTGACTTCAGCATTCTACATTCCCACCAGCAATGTATGAGGGTTCAAATTTCTCCACAACCTTGATGTCATTTGTTATTTCCACTTTTTTTTTCATTACAGCCATTCTAGTGGAGTGATATCTCATCTAGTAAAATGGCATCTCATTGTAATTTTAATTTGCATTTCCCTAATAGCTAGTGATGGTGAACATCTTTTCATGTGCCCATTGACCTTTTTTATGTCTTTTTGGAGAAATGTCTGTTCAAGTCTGTTGCCCTTTTTTTTTTAAATGGCTTGTCTTTTTTTTTACCATTGAATTGTAAGAATTCTTTATATATTCTGGATACTAGGCCTTTATCAAATATATGATTTCCAAATATTTTCTCCCATGTTGTGGGTTGTATTTTTACTATTTTATTAGTGTTCTCTGATGCCAAAAAAAAAAAGTTTTAATTTTGATGATGTCCAAATTACCTATTTCTTCTCTGGTTGCTTGTGCTGTAGGGTGTCATATCTATGAAACTGTTGCCTAATCCAATGTCACAAAGATTTATACGTATGTTTTCTTCTATGTTTTAGCACTTACTTGTAAATCTTTGATCTATTTGGGAGTAATTTTTGTAGATGTGGTGAGATAGAGATCTAACTTCATTCTTCCGCCAGTGGTTATCCTGTTGTCTAAGCACCATTTATTAAAAAGACTATTCTTTTCTCACTGAACGATCTTGGCGCCCTTGTCAAAATCGATTGACCATAGATACATGGATTTATTTCTGGGCTCTCAATTCTGTTCCATTGATCTGTAAGTCTAAGCTCAAGCCAGTACCATACTGCTGTGATTCGTGTAGCTTTATAGTAAGTTTTAAAATTGAAAAGTATGAGTCCTCCAAATGGAATATACTTTACAATTGTTTTGTAACTTTTTCACTTCAAAAACTTGAAAATATGTATCAACGTGTGGACACAAATAATTCTATAGCATCAATTTAAATAAACATTATGAATTTTCCATTAGTTATTTGACCAAAATTATACCATATTATTAGATATATAATTTCCAATCTTTTATCACAAACAATGTTTAATAAACATCCATGCAACTAAATCTCTGCACCTGAGTTAAATTATTTGCTTTGAAAAAATTATCTTTATTTATTAATTTAAAAGACTGTAGAAATTCCAATAAGTTTATGTACAATAATTTTATTCAGTGCTTAAGCATTATAAATAATGGTGCAATATCATTTTTGTATATTTGGTTACTCTCCTTCTGGATAATTTCCTTAGACAAAATATACTAAGTAACTTGAGATTCCTCAACCAAACAGTATAAACATTTTTATGACAATTGATATATATCCAATACATACTCCAAATGTATATTCTTTCAATTTAGTGCTGCCCTAAAGCAATGTATACCAATTTCTTTTTTTTATTATTATTTAAAAAAATTTTTTTTAACATTTATTTATTCTTGAGACAGAGACAGAGCATGAGCAGTGGAGGGTCAGAGAGAGAGGGAGACAGAATCCGAAACAGGCTCCAGGCTCTGAGCTGTCAGCCCAGAGCCTGATGTGGGGCTCAAACTCACGGACCGCGAGATCATGACCTGAGCCGAAGTCAGACGCCCAACTGACTGAGTCACCCAGGCACCCCAATGTATACCAATTTCACTATAACTTTGTCAGAATTGGGTATTATACTTAAAGAAATCTATTTTAGTGATTGAAAATAGTGCTTTAGAGTTGCCTGGGTAGCTCAGTCAGTTAAGCCTCCAACTCTTAAGCTCAGGTTATGATCTCACAGTTAGTGGGTTCAAGTCCTGCATCAGGCTCTGTGCTGACAGTGTAGAGCCTGTTTGGGATTCTCCCTCTCTCTCTCTCTCTCTCTCTCTCTCTCACTCCTCTCCTGCCCTTCCCCCACTCACACACTCTGTTTCTCTCTCAAAATAAATAAATAAGGTTAAAAAAAAGAATATAGTGCTTTATTTATATTTTAACTACATCTGTATGATTACTGGTGATATTTTGACTTCTCATGTATGCTATAAATGTATTTCCTTCTGAATATATTGTTTTCTCATGCCTTCAACCAATTCTTTAACAAAGCCTCAATCCAACTAATTTGTAAGATCTCTTATTGAAGTGTAATAGTAACTGTTTTCTGTATTCTTGCTGTTAACAATTTCCTGTCCATTTTACCTCATTTATGTTTAGTGTACAAGAATGGAACAGCAGCCAGGGCATCATGCTGGGCTTAGAATATTTATCCAGTCGACATTTTCATGGTGCCTGCTCTGTGTGATGGCAGTCAGATACAGTGGTTCAGAGAAGTTTGAACCCATCTCTACCACAAACAGTCCGTGGCCTGGACTGGGTCAAGCCCGTTTTCTCATCTGTGAAATGGGGATGATGACAATTACCTTGTACATCACTGAGAGGACGTATGTATAAAGGACCTGGCAGAGGCCTGGGTCCTAAGAATACCACTGTGAACAAGCCAAGTGTTTCTTTTCCTCAAGAGCTCTGTTCAATCATCCGTTTCAGGTCTGCTTCGTGGTTCTCCCTTCTTGCTTTTCCCCCTTCAGATTGGGCCATTTCTCTTGCTACCAACCTAGAATCCTTCATCATCTCCTACCACAAGAAGGCTAACCTTGCAGGGCTAACCCTACAGTCAGTCAGGAGGTGTAAACCTGGAGCCTTCCACTGCCTCAGACTGTCTGTGGGATTTCTTAACCAAATCCTCAAACTTCATGTTCACCAGAATTGTCTTTTCAGATACACTAAACACATGTATACTTTTGCATCAACATTATGGATGGCAAGCGTTCCGCTATGGGGAAGAAGATTAAGATAAACAATGAACTCAGGGCACCTGGGTGGCTCAGTCAGTTGAGTGTCTGACTTCAGTTCAGGTCATGGCCTCACAGTTTGTGAGTTTGAGTCCCACATCGGGCTCTGTGCTGACAGCTCAGAGCCTGGAACCTGCTTCAGATTCTGTGTCTCCCTCTCTCTCTCTGCCCCTCCCCCACTTGCACTTTGTCTCTCTCTCAAAAATAAACAAACACTAAAAAATAACTTATGAGGGGCACCTGGGTGGCTCAGTCAGTTAAGCGTCTGATTTCAGCTCAGGTCATGATCTCACAGCCAGTGAGTTCAAGTCCCGCATCAGGCTCTGTGCTGACAGCTCAGAGCCTGGGGCCTGCTTCAGATTCTGTGTCTCCCTCTCTCTCTGCCCCTCCCCTGCTCATGCTCTGTCACTCTCTCAAAAATAAATAAACATTAAAAAAAAAAAAAAAAACAATGAACTCATTCACTTTATTCAGGTGTCACTGTTTTTATTCTTCTTGAAGAATAATAGTCCCTGAAATCCAAAAACACTGGCCAAAATCTTCTCCACCAGCAATGTCTTCTCTCTGCAGAGAAGAGCAAGATTTTAGTCAGATAATACCTGCATCCAAACACATATTTCTTTTTTTTAATGGTTTTCTTTTAATTCCAGTATAGTTAACATACGGTGTTATATTAGTTTCAAATGTACAATATAGTTTTTCAACAATTCTATACATTGCTCAGTGCTCATCAAGATACATGTACTCTTAATCCCCTTCACCTATTTCATCATCACCCCCCGCACCTCCCCTCTGGAGTTTGTTCTCTAACATTCACTTTGGGGGTGCCTGAGCGGCTCAGTTGGTTAAAAGCCTCCAACTCTTGGTTTCAGCTCGGGTTGTGATCTCACGGTTTGTGGGCTCTGTGTTGACAGTGTGGAGCCTGCTTGGGATTCTCCCTCTCCCTCTTTCTCTGCCCCTCCCCTGCTTGCTCTCTCTCTCTCTCTCTCTCTCTCTCAAAATAAACATTTAAAAAGAAGAGTCTGGCTTTTTTGTGTGCCTCTTTTCCTCTTTGTTGATTTGTTTTGTTGCTTAAATTCCGCATATGAGTGAGATCTTATGGTATTTGTCTTTCTCTGACTTATTTCACTTAGCATTATATTCTGTATCTCCATCCACGTCATTGCAAATGGCAAGATTTCATTCTTTCTTATGGATGAATACTATTCCATTATATATATGTATATATATATATACACACACACACACCATATATTATATATATGCCATATCTTCTTCATCCATTCATCTATCAATGGACACTTGGGCTGCTTCCATAATTTGACTATTGTAAATAGTGCTGCTATAAACGTAGCGGTGCGCGTATCCCTTCGAATTAGTGTTTTTGTACTCTTTAGGTAAATACCCAGTAGTGTGATTACTAGATCATAGGGTAGTTCTATTTGTAATTTTTTGAGGAACCTCCATACGGTTTTCCACAGTGGCTGCACCAGTTTGCATTCCCACCAACAGTGCACAAATGTTCCTTTTCCTCCACATCCTACCTAACACTTGTTGTTTCTTGTGTTGTTGATTTTAGCCGTTCTGGCCGGTGTGCAGTGATATCTCATTGTAGTTTTGGTTTGCACTTCCCTAATGATGAGTGATGTTGAGCATCTTTTCATTTCTCTATTGGTAAAACACACATTTATTATTTAACAAAATGCTTTCCCTGTGCCAATAAGCACACTAAAAAAACCTCGAAGGAGGAGGACATTCTGAAGGGGTGGAGGAGTTCTTAAAGGAGACCAAGGCAGGAATTTGAGGAAGTGTTAGTCTGGAAGCCAGCCTCTCCTTCCACTCCTCCCTTTGCTTCCTCCTGCCACCAGGGAGCTGCCACCTGGTGAGATGATAAGGCTGTCCCCAAACCACACAGCCTCATGGGAAAGCTGAGAGCTGTTGTCCCCCTCCCCCCTCCCCTGCGCCTCCTCCCTCCCCACCCAGCTCCTCAGCCCAATGTCAGAGGTGCAGGCAGCCCAGCCCAGGAGGGACCACGGGCCCTTCCCCTCTCTGGCACAGCATAATGTGCTTCATCCAGGTCAGAGGACTTGGACCAGCTGGATCCTGGGGAGCCACTCCACCAAGAACTGGGGCTTTTGTGGAAACCCAGCTGCAAAGCCTATGGCCTTGTATATCCAGGACATCCCCAGAATGGCTTCCCAGGGTCTAACATTTTACTCTCAGAACAGGCTGTGAGCGACCCCTAAAGGGTCCACCTTTGCAGCCGGGTGCTATGACGGGTGAGCTGGCAGGTGAGCAGGGAGTGCCCAGTGCAGCAGCAGGAGGAGGGTCCACAGATTGCCTGGCTGCTCTGTGTAGCAGATGCCTTCATATGTGCCTGTTTTCTCTGATTCAGAGAATCAGAAATTTTATCAATGCACTGATAAGCAGCCTCCAGGCTCTGAACTGTCAGCACAGAGCTCAACGCAGCGCTCAAACTCAAAGACCAACTATGAACGAGATTGTGACCTGAGCCAAAGTTGGACGCTTAACTGACTGAGCCACCCAGGCACCCCCATTGTTATTTTTAAAATCTTTTTTAACATTTATTTATTCCTGAGAGACAGAGAGAGACAGAGCATGAACAGGGGAGGGGCAGAGAAAGAAAGACACACAGAATTCGAAGCAGGCTCCAGGCTCCGAGCTGTCAGCACAGAGGCTCAAACCCACAAAACCGTGAGATCATGACCTGAACCGAAGTTGGACGCTCAACTGACGCTCAACCAACTGAGCCACCCAGGTGCCCCGCCCCAATTGTTATTTTAAATCTATTTGTCTGATCCAGGTAGTTGAGACCTGCCCCTGTAAACTTGGTCCATCTCCAAACTCCTGTTCTATTTTTGTCAACCTAGTAACACATCCTTTACCAGTAACACATCCTTAATTAGTATTTATAACACATTTTTATAAGACTTTTTGCCTGAAGAATTTTCTTTAAAAAAAAATCTTCTTGGGCAGCATGAGTGGCTCAGTTGGTTAAGTGTCCTACTTCGGCTTGGGTCATGATCTCACATTTTGTGGGTTCGAGCCCCGCATCAGGCTCTGTGCTGACAGCTTAGAGCCTGGAGTCTGCTTCAGTTTCTGTGTCTCCCTCTCTCTCTCTCTGCCCCTCTCCTGCTCATGCTCTGTCTCTCTCTCTCCTTCAAAAATAAATAAAAACATTAAAAAAAATCTTCTTGATCATTTTCATGAATTTATTATTCCTGAGAAAATTAATTTTTCAGTAATCACAAAGCCATTGAAGTTTTGTTTGGGATCATGTCAAATTTATGCAGTATGGTGGGGAGAATCAAGGTCTTTATAATAGTAAATCTTCCTATGGAGACACATGTATAGCTCTCCATTTAGTCAGGTGCTTCTTTTTGTCCCATAATGTTAAATTTTGTTTAATTTTTGGCACGGCTATTGTTAATGGGATTTTTACAGGTGCTTGCCGGGAGGAGGCTATTTGGTGGGTTTTCTTTTTTTTAATATTTTTTGCACATGGCTACTCTTACATTTCCTTTAAATGGTCATTTCATTAAACTCAATAACAGCTGAAAAGCAGGAGTTGATACTATCATTATTTACCAGTGATTTACTGTATACCGTGAAAACCCAACACACAACTGAACACAAGAAGGAAACTCAAGGGAGAGCACCTTCTGAAGACTAGAGACAGTTCCTGGCCAAAAACAAAACAAAACAAAAAAACAAGAGAAATAGAATTAAAAAGTATGAATTCAATAAGAAAATCCAGCTATTAATCCAAGTTTAAAATTAATATGTAAACGGGGGCTCCTGGGTGGCTCAGTTGGTTAAGCTTCCAACTTAGACTCAGGTCATGATCTCATGTTGTGAGTTCGAGCCCTGCATGGGTCTATCTACTGTCAGCCCGGAGCCTGGTTCAGATCCTGTCTCCCACTCTCTTCCCCTCCCCTGCTCACTTGCCCACACACACGTGCAATCTCTTTCTCTCAAAAATAAATGCTAAAAAATAAATAAAATAAAATATGTAAACATTAACAGTTTTATTTCTGTGTCAACAAAAACCCATAAAAAAATAATAATTTTTAAAAATCCTCAGTAAGGAAACAAATATATGGAATTTTTTAAATCCCATTTATTATAGCCACAAAACCCGTAAAAATCCAGGAATAACTTAATAAAGATGTGTAGGACCTATATGTGGAAACTTCAAGGGTATGGAAAATGGAAAGATATACCTCATTCTTGGGTAGGAAAACTCAATGTTGAAAAGATGACCCTTTTTTTACATTTATGGGCAAATCCAATAAAACTCCATAAAATCATAGCAGGATAATTGGGGAATTTGGATAAATTATTCTAAAGTTCTTCTGGAAAGTAAATATGAAAAAAGAAAAAAGAAAATCCTGAAAAAGAAGAGTATCTTCAGAGTGATATGCCCTACTAAATATTAAAACATATTTAAAAACTACAGTGAATAAAACAGTATGGCCAGAAATAAGCAGGCAATGCAATAGAACCGTCCCAAATTGTACGTGAGTATATATGAGAATTCAGCACGAGAAAAATGAAAGTATAATTTGATGGAGGAAAACCTTCAAAAATGTGCCACAAAAGTCAGTAATGGTGTTGGGGCACCTGGCTACCCATTGGGGAAAAAGAGGTGTATTTTTCATTTTAAACCCAAATAAATTCCAGAAAAATCAACCGCGTTAATTTTCAAAAGTTGAATGTACTGAAATAAAAAGCACGTAAATATTTCTGCGATCTTGTGTTAGAGTCACTGAACAATGGAAGATTTCTTGCCTCTGGGACGCCTTTCAAAATGCAGGTGGACTAATCGTAACCATTCTTTGCAAAATCTTGTACCGGATGGTCCTGAAGGGTTTTGTGCAGGACAAGCCTGAGCGTGAAGTGGGGCTTCAGGGGAATGCTGATTTCCCTCCTCCTTCCATCCTGGGGTGAGCATCCTTGACTTTCTGGTGCTTCGATGCTCCTGTCTCCCACATCCTTGATGATCGTTCTCTGGTCCAAGCTCCTCCTTTCTCCCTCACAACACCCAGCTCCTTTTCCACCCTTGACTGAGCTGTCTCACTGCAAACTGCCTTTGGGGCAGAACTGGTGACATTGGAGGCAGAGGAGTCAAACTACTCCCAAATTCTATTAGGAACTGACCCTTCTGGGCACAACTCAAGGGAAATATTTCTTCTCTCACCTCTTATCAATGGATGGGTGGTAAATTAAACACTCTTGGGGCACTTGGGTGGCTCAGTCGGTTGAGCATCCGACTTCGGCTCAGGTCATGATCTCGTGGTCCGTGGGTTCGAGACCCGCGTCGGGCTCTGTGCTGACAGCTCAGAGCCTGGAGCCTGTTTCAGATTCTGTGTCTCTCTCTTTCTCTGATCCTCCCCTGTTCATGCTCTCGCTCTCTCTGTCTCAAAAATAAATAAATGTTAAAAAAAAAAAAAAGAAAAAAGAAAAAAAAATAAACCCTCTTTCATCTGAATATATAAGGTAAGCTCCTTAAAAGCTATCAGGCAGCCCAAGCCAACAGGCAAGCTGACCCTGGAGAGGTATAAAAAACAGGGTGGGAAGAAGTCAGAAGCTGTCTCGCTCTTGCTATAAACTCATGATTGCTTCCTCTGTCTCACTGGGGCCATTGCGTATCCATAGCATCAATTTGGCCAGGTTTTGGATGATCCTTGGAAGATTGCTTGTCCCAGTTTTATGAGAGGGCTTGGTTTACCAGGTAGTTTCAATTAACATGTGACACTCCTTTGTCAACCTCCCAAATACATATGACAGATATTTTATTAATGGGTACAAACTCAGGAACTAGATCCTGAGTTTGGATCCTGCTTCTGCTATCTCCAGCTTCGTGACATTGAACAAGTTACTCAACCTTGCCGTGTCTCAATCTCCTTATCTATGAAATGGAGGTGAAAATAGCTACTGTATTTATTAAGCGTCCGACTTCGGCTCAGGTCATGATCTCTCAGCTCACGGGTTCCAGCCCTGCGTCCGGCTCTGTGCTGACAGCTCAGAGCCCGGAGCCTGCTTCGGATTCTATGTCTCCCTCACTCTCTGCCCCTCCCCCACTCGTGCTCTGTCTCTCTCTCTCTCTGAAAAATAAACATTAAAAAATTTTTTCAAATAAAATAATAAATAAATATCCAATATGACAAATCGTCCCTTATGCTTTTCCCCACATCTTAGTCTTCGCTGGTGTCTGCACTGGAGAACCTCTGTAGGTTCTGTAGGGATATTTTCTGTAGATCTGTAGGGATATTTTCACTGTAAAATGTGATGATGAAAGAGTATCACGAAAGTATCGACAGTAAAATCGCTCCTTTAGACTTTACTACGTGTAATTTATGATAATTTATTATATCATGTTAGAGAATGGGATGAGTTTACATTTGTACAGTCTTAAAAGTTTGCTTGGCCTACAGACAGAGAAAATACAAAGAGTAAAACATGTTTGGCCTACAAACTGTTGGCACTGGCATGTTATATGTGCATAGCTACGCTAATTGCAGTTAAATATATTGTTAATGAAAAATAATCCGATATCGTCCACAACATTGTTTAGCCCTTACCGTGATTTTTATTACTTAAAGACCTCTTACGTTCTTCACACCCACTGGAATGGCAATAATCAAAAAGATCACAAGTGTTGGTAACGATGTGGAGTAATCACAGCCCTTGTGCACCGTTGGTGGAAATGTATGCTGCAGCTAGATTGAAATACAGTCTGGCAGGTCCTCAAAAAGTTAAAAATGGAGTTACCATACGACCCAGTAATTCCACTCCTAAGTATACACTCAAGAGAATGAAAACATACGTTGACCCCCAACTGTGTGCGTACATATTCATAACAGCGTTACTCATAATTCTTAATTCATAATTCATTATGAATTCAGAATTCAGAATTCAGAATTGTTGGCTATATATATTCATAATAGCCAACAAATGGAAGCGACCCAAAAGCCCATCCACTGATGAATGGATAAACAAAATGTGGTATGTACATACAGTGGAATGTTATGTAGCTATTAAAAAAAAAAAAAAAGTACTGATATATGCTACAATATGATTGAGTCTTAAAAGCATTATGTTCAGAAGGCAGACCCACAGGGCCACATATTGTCTGATTCCATTTATATAGAACGCCCAGAATAGGCAAATCTATAGACACAAACATTGGTGGTTGCCTGGGCTTGGAGGGCATGGACGGATTGAGGGTTGATGGTTCAAGGTGGGGGTGAGGGGTTCAGGGTGGATTCTGGTGATGGTAGCACAACTCAGAATATACTAAAAGCCACTGAATTCTACATTTTATTTATTTATTTGTTCATTTGTAAATGTTTACTTATTTTGAGAGAGAGAGACAGAGAGACAGAGAGCAAGTGGGGGAGGGGCAGAGAGAGAGGGAGAGAGAGAGAATCCCAAGCAGGATCCATGCAGTCAGCACAGAGCCCAACATAGGTCTCAATCTCACAAACCACGAGATCATGCGTGACCTGAACCAAAACCAAGAGTTTGACGCTCAACCAACTGAGCCATCCAGACGCCAGAATTCTACATTTTAAGTGGGTGGATTGGTTATACCTCATTATACCGCAAAACGCTGTTTTAAAACTCTTACTCTGTTTCCAACAGGTGACAACTGCCTGTGTGTATTTAAGCTTACTTATTATAATCCTCGATCCATTGTATTTACTGATCCTTAGATCGGATCCTTAGAATAAGCATGACACTAAATTTATTTTCATGCTCACCTTTACAATGGGATTTGACAGAAAACATTAAACCAATTTCAGCAAACTCGGAGGAGTTGGTTCTTTACGAAGTAAATATTGCCACCTTTCAGGTGAATTCATTCTTTCCAGGAACGTAAGCTCTTCTAGACATTGACTTATAATACAAATTGGATGGAAGCCCTCTTTCCTGTGGGGACAGCTGCGTAAGGAGGGCTCTTGTAATTTGCTAACCTCACAGCTCTCAGAGAGATAAGGTGAATTTTGCTTCCTCGGTTTTGAATTAATTTCAGTGGAGGTACGTTTACAGATTTTACAAATCCATTCCTATTTCTTTCCCTAAGAAACATTAATGATTTTTCACAATATCAAAGGCAATGTAATGGGAAAGTCATAAACTTCACCTGCTTGGCAGAGAAGTCAGATCACATTTACATTTATGCCTGTGACCCTGACTCTGGGACCTCTCAGCCTTCTCAGCAGGAAGGCTGGCCAGTTTGGGGGTGTAGCCTTCCCTAATATATGAAGTCTTCTTGTGGTGCGTGGCTACGTGCCCCAGTCTGTCCTTCTGGTGCTTCTCCGGCTTCCTGCTGGGGAAGCAGAAATTCAGACACCCTACCCACACTCCTACTCCAAGACCTCACTGGCTGGTGCTGCTGCCTCCATCCCTGTCCCTCTAATGTTCCAGGTAGACCCAGCTCACTGGCTCTGCTGGCCAATGGTGCAGCTGATGAGGGAAACAAAGGCAAATGAAAATTTTCCTTACTGTCCACAGCCCGTTGACAAGTCCTTGAAACAGACAGAGTGACATTCCTCGAGGAGCTCAACTCCCTCACTGATGACACCTTGCTAAGGGCAAAAGTCAGCGTTCGCTTAACATCCCGACCTCCAGGATCCTGTAAGTCTACTTTAACATATCAAAATTCCTTTGGAAATGTCCTTTATCTCTACCGCCACCCACCCCCAAGATATAGGTTGGCAATCATACTCCAAGCTTATGGCCCGCTGCTATACATCTGAAGGGTCTCATCACGACTGAGGTTTTACTAAATAGTGATAGGTGACCTTTTCCTAACAGCAGCCAGCCCCTCAAGGTCCTGGAAACTTTGCTTCCAAAATACCTTAGAGACTTACACTGTCCCTAACCACCTCCCAACCTGAAGGTCAGTCACCCATCACAGCTCTTTCTGCCCACGGGTCCTGTCCCCATGCCCATGTTTTAATCAAATCACCTTTTTGCACCAAAGACGTCTCAAGCACTCTTTCTTGGCCGTCAGCTCCGAACCCCACCACTCCAGCCCTGCATCACTGCTGTAGGTCTAGCCACAGGGAAGCTCCCACGGGGCCTCAGAACAGCAGCTCCTGTGGTGTTAGTGTCTGTTCCACAACCTCAGCTGCAGCGGGGAGCCAGGCCCCGCCTGTGGGGTCCCTTAGTTGAGAGGGGCAAGGAGAGGCTGTGCCCCATGGTACCAGGCGTCCAAGGAGAGCACCAGCATCCCACGTGCAGCTTTTCCAATTCACACAGCACCAAGCCCCCTAGGCCCGCCCATGGTGCCAGGAGGCTTGGCTGACCACAAGGTGGGCGTGTGCTCTTACCTGGGAGGACTCAGTTCCCTAGACTGGGGTTAAGAAACACCAGTGTGGGGGCGCCTGGGTGGCTCAGTCGGTTGAGGGTCCGACTTCAGCTCAGATCATGATCTCATGGTTCGTGGGTTTGAGCCCCGCGTCGGGCTCTGTGCTGACAGCTCAGGGCCTGGAGCCTGCTTCCGATTCTGTGTCTCCCTCTCCCTGTCTGCCCCTCTCCTGCTCACATCTGTCTCTCTCTCAAAATAAATAAAGATTTAAAAAGAAAAATTTTTTTAACAAATAAATAAATAAATAAATAAATAAATAAAAGAAACGCCAGTGTGACCACAGCCTAGGGGTTCTTTTCAGCACCCCTGTAAGTCCCTATTCTGGTTATCCGTCATCTACCCCCTCACCCCCCAAATCCATTTTACTTATTCTCTGCTCTGCTTGGCCACAGTTGTGGCAGTGGCCCACCCCTGCCCAGGTGGGCTCTATACAACATTCCTCAGACCCTCCTGGTTGTCCAAGCAAAAAGGAAAGGGAAAAACAAATGGTTAGCTGATAGAGATCACAATCCCGCAGGACAGGAGTTTCCATCAGTTTGCAACTGTTTTAACAATTTACAAGAAAAAAGGCAATCTCCAGAAACCTATAGCCTCAGTTTTCTGGAGCCCTAACATCACCCTCCCCTCCATAGTGATGCGGGGAACAAAGGCAAGAAGAAAATGTAGATAATATTAAATTTCCTTAAAACCTGCAGCCCATTGATAAATACTTGAGACAGGCAGAGTAAAACATTCCTGCCAGAAACTCCCAACTGTCTTGTCTTAATGTTAAAGTCTTACTAGAGGGAAAATAACTTTAGCTCAACAATATAGCAAGGCCTCCAGTATCTTATGAGTCCTTTTTAGCAGATGAAAGTCCTCTTGGAAACCTCCCTTTTTCCTTACCCCTCTTCCCCCCAACTCCATAGTATATAATCAGTCACTCCTCACAACCCCAGTGCAGCTCTTTCTGCCCACGAGTCCTGTCCTGTGATTTAATAAAATCACCTTTTGCACCAAAAATGCCTCAAGCATTCTTTCTTGGCTGTCGGCTCCGGACCCCGACACTCCAAAACCGCATCAAAAATACTATTGAAAGGCATATCTTTCAGGGCGCCTGAGTGGCTCCGTTGGTTAAATGTCCGACTCGGTTTCAGCTCAGTTCATGATCTCATGGTTTGTGAGTTGGAACCCTGTGTCAGGCGCTGCACTGACAGTGCAGAGCTGGCTTGGGATTCTGTGTCTCCCTCTCTCTCTGCCCTTCCCCTGCTCATGCGCACATTCTCTCTCTCTCAAAAGAAAGAAGAAAGAAAGAAAGAGACAAAGAAAGAAAGAAAAGAAAGAGAGAGAAAGAAAGAAAGAGAGAGAAAGAAAGAAAGAAAAAGAAAGAGAGAGAAAGAAAAGAAAGAAAGAAAGAGAAAGAAAGAGAGAGAGAGAAAGAAAGAAAGAAAGAAAGAGAGAGAAAGAAAGAAAGAAAAGAGAGAAAGAAAGAAAGAGAGAGAAAGAAAGAAAGAAAAAGAAAGAGAGAGAAAGAAAAGAAAGAAAGAAAGAAAGAGAGAGAAAGAAAGAAAGAAAGAAAGAGAGAGAAAGAAAGAAAGAAAGAAAGAGAAAGAAAGAGAGAAAGAAAAGAAAGAAAGAAAGAAGGGAGGAGTGAAGGAGGGAGGGAGGAAGGAAGGAAGGAAGGAGGAAGGAAGGAAGAAAGAGGGAGAGAAAGAAAGAAAGAAAGAAGAAAGAAAAAAAAGAAAGGCCCATCTTTCATGCCCCAGCTCTCAATCTTCCCTTCGGGGTAGTTGGAGAGAGCAAAATGGAGTCACTCACGTCAAACAGCAGCTTGTGTCGAGCAGTGATACAAGCAGCCAAGGGTGTTGCAGCTAAGACCGGGTATCTTGGAAACCAGCACAGGCTGATGACACCCAGAACTGATAACCAGCAGAACCAGAGGAAGTCTGCAAAGACCCAGGACTGATTAAACTCCTTTCAAACGAGAGGGTTTTTGCAGAAAACCATCAGACTTTCTAGATGCTGACCTTTCATGTCTGACCACATCAAAACTGCTGCCGAAGCCTATGCCTGGTTGATCTCTGAACGGAGAGTCTCCACTGCTTGAACATAATAAACAGCACTCGCCCAGAGCTGACCCAGAGCGGAGAGAGGCCCTTCTCAACTGTGCGCTCACAGACTGACTTCGCGTTTGGTTTGTTAACTTCCTACCCCTTGTTGTATTTTGTCTGTTGTGTGACTTTGTATTGTGCTTTGCTTTGTGTGACGTATAAGAAGCCAAAAGAAACACACAGTCCTGGAGTTGAGAATCCTGAACCTGCTTATGTTCATGTTAACCTTGCTTTATGATTGAACTAAGCTGACATTGTAGAAAGACACAACCTGTGTGTGCTATCATACCATGTTTGTGACAGTAGTCTTTGCTAAATTCTCCCAGTTAAATCTTCTGAGTTGCCATGAACCTGACTCCAATTGCCCCCCAGGACTCTTGGGGAATCCTATGGCAGACAAGTGGTTCCTCAAAATGATGATTTTGACCTCCCACCAATAAGACAGCTGAAGACTGAGCCACATTTAATCTGACTTAGAAAAATAGAAAAATGTAACACTTCTTCTGCATTAGCATTGCAGAGCAAATTCACACAGTTACCCAAGTTTGGACCTCTGTGAGCAATTGGGCTCTCCATCACTTGGCCACTCAGGGCCCTCCTGTATTCTTCAACACTCTGTGAAGAGATGGTAGGTGCATAAGACTATTTATCACCCTCTCCTTGACTTTGGGCTCCAGGAGCAGAATCAGTGAAGGTCTGAGCCCCATGTGCTCAGGTAGGAGCCCAGTTCCTGAGACAGATCTGAGGTTGGTGCCTTAACTCGACAAGTTCCTGGTCCAGGCTGTTTTGATTATAAAGGGACTCATTGATCAGATATAAGCTCAGGTAGGAAAAAGCCATTGAATTCTGCCCTCCCGTCTCATTAAATTGTATTTTAATAACTTGATATCACTTTCTGGATAAGCTGGTTACTCACATCTCCCAAAGGCCACCCACAGAATGAATGCTTTAATGGTTGTGGTAGGTGATTGGTAACAATTGCTTTAAATTTTTTTCATGTTAAAAAATAAAGCTGAGGGGCACCTGGGTGGCTCAGTCAGTTAAGCATCCAACTCTTGATTTCGGCTCAAGTCATGATCTCATGGTTAGTGTGACTGAGCCCTGCATCAGGCTCTGCTCTAAAAGCATGGAGCCCGCTTGGGATTCTCTCTTTCTTCTTCCCCTGCTCATGTTCACTCTCTCTCTCTCTCTCTCTCTCTCTCTCTCTCTCTCTCAAAAATAAATAAATAAACTTAAAAAATACGGTTGGATCTCTGCCTCACATTTTAGTAAATTCCAGTTATAAAAATGCACACATTTACCAACCTATACAAAACTCCATAAAAGTCCTCGGGGGGAAAAATAGGTGATGCTTATTAAATCTTGGGAAGTGAAGGGGTAGGCTTTTCTATAATGACACCAAAGCAAGAAACCATTCAAAAATATGATGGGTTTGATTATATAAAAATGTGAAATCTCCATATGCTACTATTCACATGGATTTAAAAGTCAAAGCAGAAACTGAGAAATAGCATTTTGACATGTGAGAAGCAAAGGCATCACGTTCCCAGTGTATGGATAACTCTCACCAACCAATTAAAAGCAAAAATAATATTCCCATAGAAAATGTGCAATGGATATGAAGTGGTAATTGACCAAGCTTTGCAAGAGGCCAGTGGCCTCACGAGAGGCTGTTCAACCTCACTGGTAACCAAAGGAAGTGTTTAAAAAGAAGAAAAGGAAAAAAGGAGGAAAAAGCAAACCACACACGCGCAGCACGGTCACACAGAACCCATGGGGTGTCTTTCCTCACCTACTAGATGAGCAAAGGTGAAAAAGACTGTAACACCCAGTGTGAGTGAGGGCTCTCGCACAGCTTCCCACATAGGGGTGGGATGAGTGAAGGTACTAGCAATTTTTGGAGGGCAGTCTGTCAATATGTCTCTCAGAAGCCTTAATAAATGGATACCTGTTGACTTAGCAATGCTCCCGTTACCCCTGATCTGGCCTTGAGGGAAGGGACACCACTGTCTCCCTTGGCCACTCCATCCAGAACATGGTACCAGCGCCTTCTCTTAATTCCCCCAGCAGAGCAAAGGCCAGGCTCTCCGGAGGTGCTGGAGACCAGCCAGCAAGCACAGCATAGACAGCCCAGCGTCCCTCACCAGGAAGCACCTACTTCCTTTTGGCCAGATACAGTCATCTCCCCCCCTCCCCCGGGGACCGCCCTAGGCCTCTCCTTATGGCCCAACTGACCCAACCATCAGCTCCAGAGAGAGCACGTTTTTACACCACTCTCTCCATTCTTCACTTCCCGCCCCAGGGCAGCTGACAGTGGAAACTCCCAGTCACTGCAGAGGCAGCCAGGCCGCCCTCGCTCACTGGAACGGGGTCTGATTCTCCAGCCCCATTAAGATAACTACAATATATTGCAAGATCTAAGCTCTTCTGTGGTCGTGTTGCTACATTTTTAATAGTGAAAAGTGGAAACAACCTACAAGCCCATCAGTAAAGAAGCGACTGCATAAATGATGAGACCTCCATACACTAGAACGCCATGGAAAATGATGACACAAACCTATATATAGTTGTGTGGGAGGAAGGGGAGGGAAGATCACCTGAGCCAATCTGTGCAAAGTGTTCAGGACAACACAAAAAATACTCAGGAGTTGTGGATAACTGGAAAAGGGGGCTACGAGGCCATGTTACAATCCAAAAACATTTTATTATTTTCTAAAGTTTTTTTACTTATTTATTTTGAGAGAGGGAGAGGAAGAAAGAGTGGAGGAGGGGCAGAGAGAGAGGGAGAGAGAATCCCAAGCAAGCTCTTCGCTGCCATTGAGGAGCCTGATGTGGGGCTCAAACCCGTGAATCGTGAGATCATGACCTGAGTTGAAACCAAGAGTCGGACACTCAACCGACTGAGCCACCTGGGCGCCCCAGCATTTTATTATTAAAAAATATGTATCTTTATGTGTTTATATACCTAGAAAAATATATGGATGGGTGTAACCCAAAATGTTAAGAGTGCCTATTTCGGGGTGGTGGGCTTAGAGGTGGTCTTCTGCTTCACACCCATTTGTATCTTTTATATTGTCTGTGTTATAATGGTCATGTAATATTTTATCTTTTTTTGAATGATTCAGGAAATGGACAAGAAAACAGATTTCAAAAATGTTCTGGTCAGCCTTATCTTAGCATGAGAAATCTTGACATATTAACTTGGTAATATAGCACAGTCTATGTAGTACTCAGAAAAAAAAAAAACGATTTTCACTTTTTTAAGGTAGAATAAAACAAAAACTTTCATGTTTTTAAAAAATGTTACAATACTTGGGAACCATTTAGGGGAATGTGACCCCGGGAGGTTGGTCCTCCACCAGCCCCTGAGCTGGAAGGCACCAAAGTGCTTTCTGTGCAGATACTTCTCTGGGGTCACCTGGCTGTGGTGACACAACCCAGAGTCTGAGTGCCTACAAGTAGCTCTAAACTGACCACCTTATGTATGAGAGGAAAGAGATTCCTTTCTTGTCAGTTCCAGGTAGGGAAAAATAAAATCCCTGGGCTTGGCTTGGGTCCCATGCTGATCCCTGAATCAATCGTATGACCAGGGGAATGCAATGTGTTCTTTGTTCTTCAAACCCCAGGACTCCTTTCTCTCTCTCCTTTGGTAACAGTAATCACATTTCCTTTGGACGCCCATTCTGTCCTCATCCCCTGGGGTTCTACTGAGGTTGTCAATCTCTACACTCAACTCTAGGTCCCAGAGACAAGCACTTGAACTAATACTGGCCAGCCCATGACAAACCGTCTTCCTGGCCACAGGGCCTGGGGACTCAAATGAAACAGGACCAGTTGGTCCTTCTGCAAGATCCTGTCTAGGGACGCCTGCGTGGCTCAGTCAGTTGAGCCTCTGACTTCTGCTCAGGTCATGATCTCATGGTTTGTGAGTTCAAGGTCTGCATTGAGGGGCTCTTAGCTGTCACCACAGAGCCTGCTTCAGATTCTCTGTCCCCCACCTCTCTCTCTGCACCTCCCCCGCTCATGGTCTCTCTCTCTCTCTCTCTCAATACAAAAATAAATAAACATTTAAAAAAAGATCCTGTCTAGACATTGAAAGAAGATATCCAAGGGCATTTCCCTCCTCACCTCCATCCCCTGACACATGGAGAAAGATGCCCTGCAGTGGGAGAGAATATGCTCACTACACAGAGGCAGAGATGAGCTATGGCAGAAGTAGGCTCACCCTCATTTGAATCCCCGTACCTGGTTGTGATCAGCCAATAGCATTCCCCTCCCTAGACTTCCCAGTTATGCAAATGATGAAGTCCCTCATAGTTTGAGTTGGGTTTCTCCCATTAACCGATTAAGGGGCCTGGGCTTGGTGAGATCTGAACCATGTGCCCATGTCTATGATCAAAGAAATAGGTCATGGAGATTGGCACACCCCAATAAAACCACAGGGTTGGAGTGGAGGAGAGTTCCCCAGAGGAGGGGCTACTGAGCAGGGGCAGAGCAAACAATAATAGCAAATGAGTATTGAAACATCTTTTATTGGGGCACCTGGGTGGCTCAGTCAGTAAGGCATCCAACTCTTGATTTCAGCTCTGATCATGACCTCACGGTTGATGAGTTCGAGCCCTGTATCAGGCTCTGTGCTGATGGGAGGAGGCTGCTTGGAATTCTCTCTCTCCCTCTCTCTTTGCTTCTTCCTCTTTCTCTCATTCTCTCAAAAATAAATAAATGAACTTTAAAAAAAGAGACATCATTTATCAAATCATGGGGTTTATCTAATTCTATTACTATATTACAAACAGTTGCCAAAAAATAAAAAGTATGTAGAAAAGTTAGTGAATAAAGTTTCGTACGTTAAACTCTGTATCTTACAAAGAATAGCCCTATTTCTAAAGGCCCATGAAATATTTATAAAAATAATATATACTCAGGTACAATGAAAATCTCAGTAAAATCCAAATCCCAGATAGAAGTTCTATCCTTGGATCACAATGCAATAAAATTAAAAATCCATAAACAAAGTTCATATGAGGGGCACCTGGGTGGCTCAGTCGGTTAAGCATTGGACTTTGGCTCAGGTCATGATTTCACTGTTCATGAGTTCGAGCCCCGCATTGGGCTCTGTGCTGACAGCTCAGAGCCTGGAGCCTGCTTTGGATTCTGTGTCTCCCTCTCTCTCTGCCCCTCTCTTGCTTGAGCTCTCTCTCTCTCTCAAAAATAAAGATTAAAAAAATTTTTTTAAATAAAAGTTCAAATGAAAATAAAACACAACTAATTATAATTAAAATGAATCTTACAGAAGTTTTAAAGTAATAGCAACAGTTACATGGAAAAACAATTGTTCAGGACATTTCATTTCTTTATTTTTTTTATTTTTTAAGTTTATTTTTTTGTTTGAGAGAGAGAGAGAGAGAGCACAAACAGGGGAGGAGGCAGAGAGAAGGAGAGACAGAAACCCAAGCAGGCTCTGCACCATCAGTGCGGAGCCCAATGTGGGGCTTGAACACATGAACTGTGAGATCATAACCTGAGGTGAGATCAAGAGTTGGACGTTTAACCGACCAAGACACCCAGGCGCCCTAAATTTTTTTTATTTTAAGGCAAAACCAGGAGAATATCTGCGAGTCTACAGAACACATATAGCAGTTGTCAAAACTTTATGGTAGGAGCAGTTGGGTGGCTCAGTCGGTTAAGCGTCCGACTTCGGGTCAGGTCATGATCTTGCGGTTCATGAGTTCGAGCCCCGCATCGGGCTCTGTGCTGACAGCTCAGAGCCTGGAGCCTGCTTCAGATTCTGTGTCTCCCTCTCTCTCTGCCCCTCTCTTGCTCGAGCTCTGCTCTCTCTCCCTCAAAAATAAATAAAACATTAAAAAATTAAAAAAAAAAAAACCTTTATGGTAGAACATATATTGAACGAATATATATACATCTGATACATAAAAATATATTTTAATATACAACAAATCAAGTGAAACTTTTTAAATGAAGAAAGAAATAATTATCACTACATCCATATGGGAAATGGAGGGTAATAATGGCACATGAATAACAAATCCTTACTCATACTATTTACCACAGAACATTCCAGACAGGTTAAAGTCAGATATTCACATGCATACATACACACAACCATTAAAACAAAACAAAACAAAAAAAAAACCCACAACAGAAGAATAGAAAAGTATAGGCTCAGTCTACTGAGACATGGGGGTCAGGACAAAGTGTGGGTTTCAGAGCAGACAGACCTCTGAGTTTCGGTCCCACCTGAGGTGCTTACTCAAATACTTAATTCTATGAGCTCAGTTTGTTATCTGCTTTCCTACCTGATGTAGGTAAAAATTCACAGGAATCAAAGCCACTTCGTGGTGCCCACTTTTAGCTTCTGCAGTGGATTTTTCTAGGCTGGGTGCAGGGAGTGCACTCTGGCACCTTCCCAACAGATGGCCCCTGGGGAGAAAGATCTGAGTGAAGGAACCACCCAAGCATGTAATTAATGAAAAGTATAAGAGGCTATAAGAACAAAATACATTTTTTAGATATTTTTTTTGAGTTTATTTATTTTTGAGAGAGAGAGACAGAGAGAGAGTGCACGAGTGCGCGCACAAGCAGGGGAGGGGCAGAGAGAGAGGGAGACTCAGAATCCGAAGCAGGCTCCAGGCTCTGTCAGCACAGAACCCGACGTGGGACTCCAACCCATGAACTGTGAGACCATGACCTGAGCCAAAGTTGGACGCTCAACCAACTGAGCCATGAAGGCGGCCCTAAAATACATTTTTTCTAATTTGTAAACATCTGTATGTAACCATAAAGAAAAGCAATGGAGTGAAAGAACATTTCAGGGTATAGAGGAAAAATAATAAGCATATAAGCATATTTAACGGATTGATAAAAATATTTTTGAAAGCGCTGAGAAATGAGAGGAAGACAACTTAAGGCAACTCTGAGGGTCTTGGGCAAATACAAACAGAGCTGCAGCATTAGCAGGAGAGCTGGAAAAGAATTCACCAACTATGTACCACTGGCCCAGAGCTAGCATGAAGCTACCAAACCACAGGGCACTCACACCATCCAATCTTCCAACTAGCAATTCCTCTGATTAGAGGAAAAAAAGAAGAGGGGAAGGGAGGAAGGAAGAGAGAGAAGGCAGGGTAGAGGCAGAAGGAAGAGAGGGAGGGAAGAGAAAAACTCTATTTGCGTGGAGGTGTTTTTACCTGTATAATTTGCATACACATCACACTTAAGCAGCCCAAATCCTGACTGTGAACGATTACATCACAGACTATACAGCTCCATGGAAAAGGTTATACAAAATACTGTTGCATGAAAATGTTGATCACAAGATATCATATACTCTTGGATCCCAACAAGGCTCACATTTTCCCAGGAGGATCTGAAACCTGAAGAAAGCAACAGGCACATCGTGTTATATTGGTGGAGGTATTTAAACACTTTGCTGTTGGTTTGACATTTCTGTTGACCTTGCACTGTAACATTGGGTAAATATACTATACACACTCACACACACAAAAATGGATTTCTTTTTTTTTTAATGTTTTTATTTATTTTTGAGAGAGACAGAGAGAGACAGAGCATGAGCAGGGGAGGGACAGAGAGAGAGGGAGACACAGAATCCGAGGCAGGCTCCAGGCTCTGAGCTGTCAGCACAGAGCCCGACGCGGGGCTTGAACTCACAGACTGAGAGATCATGACCTGAGCTGAAGTCGGACACCCAACCGACTGAGACACCCAGGCGCCCCCCAAAAATGGATTTAAAAGAGAACATTTATCACTCCACCCAAATGAAGCTTGACTCTGCCCATGCCATCTTGAGGCTACATTCCTAGGCCTCAGCCTGAGGTTTCCAAGCAAGTGAGAGCATGTGTGCGGAGGGCAGAGGCTGGCAGGGCCAGCAGCCGGGGCTCCTCTGTGGGACACAGCTGCCCGCAGGGTCCTGGCCTGGCGAGGCCTGGGGAGCGTCTTATCGCATGAGCTCATGTGAAAGCCCCACGCCTCCGGGTCTCCAGCGAACATTTGCCATTCCTTTCCTGTCACCACCCCGCTCCGCGCTTGTGCCCATGAGCTCATCGTTGCTGGGCAAGTCCTCCCGGGGTCAGATAACTGCCAGGGGCAATTCCTTTCCCAGCCTCCTGCCCCTGCCCTGTGCCTCCGACAGACGGAGCAGGCCCTGACTCCCACTCTGTGGTTCCACACAGAACAGAGAATTGTGTGAGGTCAGCAGAAGTCTGGGGGGGCTTGACAGAGCTCTCCCACCCCAGCCCGGCCCCTGTCCCAGCCTCGCCTTGGTCTGGGAACTGCTCAGCCAGTGTGACCAGACAGACCCCACCTGGACGCCAGGCCCTGCCCATGTCTGAGCCACCGTCTTGTTTCTGTCTCAGTCCCAGACTCAGCAGCAACCTCGGGCCCAGGCACTGCCTCCCAGGTGGGTGTCAGCCAGAGGAAAGACTGGGGGAGGGGAGTCCCAAAGCTGTGAGGATCCCCACCCAGAAATGGAGGCTCTGTCTGTCCTGCTGGTATGAGGGAAGGTTTCTCAGGTGAGAGCTGGTTCATACGCTCGGTCTCCTACACGAGGGACCCCTGTGTCCCAAGCCTCCTGCTGCTGAGAATCCAAGGTGAGGCTTAGTCGTCTTTCTCTCAGGGACAACTGAAAAGAGAATGACCACCCCTTTTCCTGTGAGTGTCACCCCTTCACTTTCAGAAGCTCGTCCCAGCCAGCTGAGGCCTCAGACCACCTAATTCATGCTGTCCCCTCATCCCCCGCGGACAGGTGTGTTTCCCCGATGCTAGAAGACCTCAGAACCGCACTGTTCCCAACCAGTCTGGCCCCATCCTTTCCAGACCTCCCAGAAACTGAAGAAGGAAAGAATGGGAGGAGGGGACCGTGTGGTCCCAGAGAAATGGCTGCTGACAGATGGGACAAAGGCCCTAGAACTCCGAACACCGCCCCCCCCCCCCCCCCCCGCACACACACACACCCAGAAAATGGCCACGAGTGGCAGAGGAGCTGTGTCTGTTTCTCTGCCAAGCCGCACACCACATTCCCACGGGAGCCACTCGGCACAGGGTGGAGACAGCTGTTCCCCTCAGCAGATGTTCTCGCGGGAGGCAGGGGAGCTCACTCCCAAGCCGGATCCTCATGACTCACCCCGTAGGCCTAAGCGGCCTGCTGAGCCTGCCGTGTGACGAAGGCAGATCAGACAGCCAGTGGGGGGCCCCATAGCCTTCCGCAAAATGAAGCTGCTAGCAGCTTTGCCGGCACCTTCCTGCTGCGAGGGCAGAGGCTATCTCTGTCCCTGCTGTCCCCCTAAGGCTGAGCACAATGCTGGCCTTAAATTCCTGTGCATTTATTAAGCACCTGCCTTGTGGCTGGCAGTACGCAAGGAACTGAGACTACTGAGGTAGACATAGGAGCTCCTCACAAAACTGACAGATGGTGGCATTAAGGTTATGACGGTGGCATGCACAAGGGGCTATGGGACTCAGGCTGGGCCCCTGCTGACTGTGCTGAACCAGAGGAGAAGTCTATGGGGCCCGTCAGGCCCAGGGAGAGCCCCGGCCCTCAGAAGGTTCATCACACCAGAAGATTCCCAGGCCCATCCCGCGTCATTTCAGATCCTACCAGGTCCTTCTGCCAGAAACAAGCCTGTCCTGGAGGCTCTCCCACCTCAGCAAGGCTCAGAAACCTTTCCTGACTGTCACACACCCTTCTCCGTGAGGCTCACCTCCTGGAAGGTTCTCGCTGAGCATTCGCAGCCACGCCACCCTAGTCTGCAGTCCACACTACGTGAAAACTCAAGGAGACAAAGAGAAGGTGGCGTGGCCAAGATCCAGGGAGGGTCTAGCGCCAGGGAGGGTATGAGGCCAGGATGTCCAGACCATGACGCCCAATCCCTCTGAGCCCAAGTTCCCTCAGGGGGTAATAGGAAGGGGCAGGATCCCACTGTCTGGGCTGCCGGATCCGGGCACTGTTCTCTGAAGCCAGGCACCCTGTCTCCCAACCCCTCTACCTCCATGCCTGGCCCAGCTACCTCCCAGCTTTCTGGATTTTCTCATAGCACATCACTCACCACGCTGTGTTTCTCTTAGTTGCGTGAAACCTATTCTGCCTGAGAAACTCATTTGGATTTAATGGGGTAAGAAGGTGTTGAAGTTAGAAATATTTGCTTAGTTTAGCAATACGTATAAGCTCATGTCACCTTCATTTTACTGAAGTGAAGCCTCCTCACCAGGCTGTGAGCTAGATCAGGCACTAATTTCTACAGAGTCAATGTAATATTTTTAATCATCCCCTCCAATAATTTACAACATGATTTTTCGAGACAACATGGCCAGCAGTTAGTCTGGACCCAGTCATTGAACGTGGTCCTGATGATTTGCTTTGTTATTTCCTTAGGGGAACCACTCAGTCCCTCCACACAGTTTTCTTCTCCAAATATTGTCCCCTTTGTCCTTCTATCCATCTCTGAAAGTGCATGAGGAAGGCCCGACGCCCCCAGATGTCCTCACCCTCACATCAGGGACGTCTGGGGGAGCAGCGGGGCTCTGGCAGACTGCTTATTCCGGGAATGAAAGTTTGGAGGTCCGGCAGTGGGCACCAAGGGTGTGGGCTGTCCTGGGGATCAATCAGGGTGCTTTCTTGCAAGTGACAGAAACGGACCAGCTGAGTAAAGAACAGGGATTTATTAAAGGGCATTGGGCGGTCTGAGAAGGCTGGGAAACAGCTGATCCAGGACCAGTCAAGCTGCAGTGGGTCTGTTGAGGCCTTCCGAGATATTCCTGGCCACCAACACTTATGATAACACTGGGTCAATAGCAACCCTGACACAGGACAGTGGATTCTATCGCTACCACCCACCATGCCCTCTTGGATGTGACTAAGAGCATTCCACATGGCACGGACTTCTCTGAGACCATGGCTCCCGATTTAAAACCCAGGGGGTCCAAGTCACAAACCCCTGCCTCATCTGCAGGTCAGGCAAGCAAGCATTTGGCAATTCAGCTTCTTCCAGGGGGCTGAGAAGCCAGGCAGCAAAAAATCACTGCTATGCATCCAGTACACCGAGACTGCCTCCCCTCCTTACCAACTCCCTGGAGCCCAAGATCCTGAATCATCTGTTTGATTAGAAGTTCTGAACCCTATTGAACTCTACACTAGAGCCTCCCCTCTTACGTTATTTCACCCCTGAGGCAAAGCCACCCTCATCTGGAAAGGAGAGAACCTTCTCCTTGCCCATCCTGCTCTGAGACGGAGGGACCGTACCGAGCAATCCAGGAACAAAGGTTTGTTGTGTTCTGCTGCACATTGGGCCCAGAAACAATTCACACAGGCACAAGGGTGATTTCCAAACAATATATGGGCTTTGGGTTTTATTATTATTATTTTTAATGTTTCTTTGTTTTTGAGAGAGAGAGAGAGTGTGTGAACTGGGGAGGGACAGAGAGAGAGAGAGAGAGAGAGACGCAGAATCTGAAGCGGGCTCCAGGCTCCCAGCTGTCAGCACAGAGCCTGACATGGGGCTTGAACTCACCAACCGGGAGATCATGACCTGAGCTGAAGTTGGGCACTTAACCGACTGAGCCTCCCAGGCACTCTGGGCTTCAGGCTTTTTTAGGGTGGCAGGGCTTGGGCTTAAAAGTATTTTCCAACCCCTGGGGAGCCCAGATTGTAAGAAGTGTGTTCCCTCCAACCCCTCATTAGCATCTGGCTTGGTCGTGTGTCTCTGGCTAGTGTTTCTGGCCATTTACATTTTAGAAACTGCTCACCAGAAAGTGGTTGATGATCACACACTCCTGGGACAGAAATCCACAGAGGACTTTCAGGCTTGGGAAACTCAAAGGTGGGGCTCCCTCAGCCGACTGGTGGCCCTGAATCCTGATAGACCAATCCTATAATCCCTTCTGTGGAGGGGCCAAGAGTCTTCTATAAGACCCTTGGGGCCCCTTCTACCCACATGGGAAAGCCCCCTTCCTTGAAGACTGTGGACTCCAACAAATCTGAAACACAATCTCCAAGACCAGACAGTAGAAGGCCTCCTCCAGGTACACTCCAAGAAGGCGAGCTCACTGTAGGGACGTCTATAGCAGCGAGAAGCTCTGCCTCTTTGGAAAACTCCATATGATCAACATTTGACCAGAGCCCAGCCAGGGCAAGCCAATCTCCAGGACACAGACCTTGGCAGCAGACCTGCCCCTTCTGGAAACATCTGGCGCTCGCTCCATACCGAGGTCAGGATGCTGAACCATCTTTGGTTCAGAGGGCCCCTCGCCTTCATCTCCCTCCTCACCTTCTCAGCGTTTAGGCTTCGGCCTCTACTCCCTCGCCTGCTTGTTAAAAGCCACGTGGGGAGCAGTTGTTCCCCGCCCCCCCCCCAAGGAACTGAGCCTATCTATTGAGGCTATCTGTCAACCCTATCTGTCTTTTATTTTTGAAAAGGGCAAAAAAAAAAAGGAGGGATAAACTCTGACGTCATGAGCTTGCGTGGGACAGTGGGCTTGGAGGCCATCTGGAGCAGGTGCTGGCAGGGCCCCTGGGAAAGAAGAAGGGCAGCTGGCTCATCAGGTGGGGGTGTCCTGGGGTCAAAGACCTCATGGCACCATTAGGTTAAGCTTTCCTGGAATTTCTGGCCCAGGAAGGATAGATGAGTCTTCCTTGGCCTCCAGCTCCTCTCTTAAAGCCAATTCCTGTAGGTGCAGGACTCCTGGAGGAGGCACCAAGCGCCAGAAGACCTGGCCAAGCTTTGATCTCTGTGTCTTCTGTGGGTCTCCCCGTCAATCGGTTCTGAGGAATCTCAGGGGCACGGTGTCCTCCCCCTCCTCCCCAGGAGTGCGAGTGACGTTCAGATGCTTCTTCTGCCCCAGCTGCTCGTCCTGCCTTTGTCCAGGTGTTGGAAGCCTCTTGTCAGGCGTCCTGGTTCACTCTGCCCCCGTCCAGGAGGCAAGGACAGCTTTTTCGCAATTACAGGTGGTGAAACTGAAGGCCCAGAGCAGTGATGGGACTTGGCCCGGGTCCCGCTGAAATTTCCCTGCCCGGCCTCCATAAGATCTGCTCACCGCCTGTTCAGTGTCCTCTCTGGGAAGTTATGCAGCTGGAAGGGGGCCCCTGGGATGAAATAATTGCAGAGAAAACAGATGGGCTGCTGAGGATTCCTCCCTTCCTCTGTGTGCCTGAGAATCCTCCCGCTTTGCCCCAGGGCCAGGAGGGGGCGCTGTTCCACATGGAGCTAGTTCCCACCCCCTGGGCAGTCTGGTCTCAATCACTCCTTCCCCAGCCTCAGATAAGCCCTTATGCACACCCTTCTCACTGGAGGAATACTCAAGGCCCCTTTCATGTTCCATAGGGTCCTGCTAGCAGAGTGGACACCGACTGTTCCCACGAAGGGCGCCTTCTGTGCAAGACATTCGCCTTGCCTTCGTGGAGGAGAAAAAGGGGAAAGGGGCCCACAGGAATGGAGCCTTTTCTCTCCCTGTCCCCGCCTTTCTTTCAGAGGTCCGGAAGGGAGGAGAGGGTGCCAGTCTTGTGACTCTCTGATGCCTGGGGTTTGGCACACTTCAAGCTGGCTCTGACTTTCCCCAATCCCTGCTCCCTCTCCGTGCCTCCCCACAACTGACCACTCTCCCTCAGTCCTAACCTTCAAGCTTGCTTTCTGTCTTCACCCTCAAGAATACAATAGGCTCCCACTCTTGCCAGACAAGCCCCTCCCTTGGCTGACTTGCCTCTCTCCCAAGCCTGCGTCTTCTGGATACCCTTACCTGAAGCCCCCACCCCACCCCCAGTCTGGGCACGCAGGGCCCTGCAATGTCACAGGCTGCACCCCTGCTTCCCTCAGTTTCCCTTTGGCGAGGTCACTCATTTTCTTTTACTGCAGCCCTCTAAGTCTGGGTGCACTACATGGTTAGCCCAAAGGGCTGCTCTCCAACTAGATTTCCCTCCTTATCCCATCTGCCCTCCTGCCTTCTGGGTCTCCCTCCCCACCCCCCCCCACCCCCCCCCCCCACCTCCCGCCTCCACCTACCACCAGCTCTGCACAGACTTTTCCTCTCCAGGAAGCCCACCCAGCTAGCCCAAGCTGGGGGAGCTGCCCTCCCTCCCCACCGTTGTCCTTTTCAGCCTACAAACCTAGTGTCTGTTTCCTGGATTCCTTCCCTGCAGGGATGCAAACCCACAGGCTTCCTGGGTGCTCCATGGACACTTAGGGAACCAGTGGGCAGATAAAGGACACATAACCGGATTCCCTACAGCACTGCCAGACTCCCAAGGCCCAGTGGACTTTTCTCTCTCCTTTGCCATCAGGAGGAGTGTTCACACTGAGCATTCCATAAACTGCCTCCAACAGCTCCTGTTCAGCTGCTCAGTGGGTCCAGCTTTCCCAGGCCTGGCCCCTGGGTCAGAGCAGAACCAAGCAGACCTCATGAGGGAAAAGCAGGAAGGAGGGACCTGAGTCCCTGTTCTAGACCCAAGAGGGAGAGAGCTTCCTCTGCAGCTCAATGTGGGAGGAACCCAAGGCAGTCGCGTGCGGACTACCTCCTTTCTGGAAGGTTCCTCCAGCCTAGTCCTTCAGCTTCTATCCACCCCACCTCCCAGACCCCAGCTAAGTGAGAGTGGCTCCACAGCCTGCCCCAGGGAAGCCTCGCTCTGCAGGTAACTCTTCCAGGATCTGGTCTGCCCCAAAGGACCGTAGTCCAGTAGTCAGAAGCGAGGGCTCACCAGAAGTTTCCACTTCTGAATAGGAGAAGTAGAGTCCAGGGTGTTGGCTCTGCCCACACTGGGGTGGGGTTGGGTGGGGTCCATTTATTTAATTTAGTCTCAATGCTCAAAGAGAGGGGAGACTTAGATAGTTACCCAGCTGTCACTAAGTGCATCCAAGGGACACCAAATACAGGAAGAACCAGCCTGAAGAAGAGACATTCAGACAGAAGGAGGTGACCAAGGTGCACCGGAAGCTTCCAACCTGTCCTTAATAAGGGGTTTCAGAGGATGTGGCTGTTGTCCCCTGGAAATGAGTTCAGTGACTGGGTCTAGACTCAATCTGCTCGGCTCCTTAAATAGATGTAAATAAAACAAGTGTCAGAGACGTTCCAGATTGGTAACATTCCACTTTGATCAGTAGCCAAAGAGGAGAGAGGACTTCCATCACTCACCAGGAAATGCCTCCCTCTTCCTCCTCCTTGCTCCTCTTCCTCACCTCTCAAAGAGTGGTGCCACTCCATGCTACCACGGAGCAACAATCAGAGGGGGCTGCATGGAAGTGGTGAATCAACTCACTAGAACTCCCAAAAGGTGTCCTGTCAATGTCTGAATCTTCTTCTAGACTCAGAAATTCTGCTACCCCAAACTGAGGGCTCGTGTCAGTTACTTCCTAAACAAAGGGAACTTGGGCTCCGTGGGTCTGCAATTTCTTACCCAGAGTGCCAGGTGGGACGGGGAAAGCCTGAAAAAATGGTGGCGCCATTGCCTCCTGCCTCCAGACACGGGCTCCACTGCGGGAGCTATCCACATGGCACCTGATTCCCTCGGCCCTTATTTTTTTTTTTAATGTTTATTTTATTTTTTGAAAGAGAGAATGCGAGCAGGGGAGGGACAGAGAGAGAGGGAGAGGAAAAGAATCCCAAGCAGGCTCTGCATTGTCAGTGCAGAGCCTGATGTGGGGCTCGAACTCATGAACCGTGAGATCATGACCTGAGCCGAAATCAAGAGTCGGATGCTAAACTGACTGAGCCACCCAGGTGCCCCCTCCCCCTGCCCTTCTTAACTGCCACTGCCCTCTGCCTCAGGCACAGCTTTCTCTCTCTGAAAAGACTCATCCAGACACCTGCATCCGGCTGCGGTCTTCGTGCCTAGGGACAACCACCATGCCCCTGTTGTCTGCTTTCCAGCAGAGTCCTGCTGGGTGGCTTTGGGGTCATACAGTTCCGCACCTCACTCAGTTCTTGAGGTGCCCAGCTCTCTGCCTCTGCTGCTCATCCCAAAGGGATTCCTCAGAGTCTGAGGAACGAAGACACCCTGCCCAAGGAGAGGGAGTTCCCAGCGACAGGTGTACCCGACTTTGTCCCTACAACTTTGAGAGAGACCTATCTAAGACTGAAAAAGCAAAGGCAATCACCTGTCACCGCTCAGGGAAGCCAGACGGGGCTCCAGGCTAGGTAAAGCTCTCTCCCCGTGCGGTGCAGGTGCACAGGACAGGGAGAGAACATCCCCACCCTGAGGTTCCTCGCGTGGGTGCAGACAGGGTCAGGCGCGCGCCCGTGAGCGCACCGGGAAGCTATCCGCCGGGTCAGACTTTGGGCGGGTTCCACGCGGCAGACCCACGCTGAACGCGAGCTGCACGCACGCACCGGCACCGGTATCTCGGCCCTCCTAGCCCACCTCGTTTGCAATTCACTCTCAAACACACCCTCAGGCAAAAAAGCTTTCACTGTCCGGTGTAGGACTTGCGCTCCCCCCTGCGGCCCCCGTCAAACCTCGCTCTCCCTGCGCCTCCCGCCCGGACCTCCGCCCCATCCTCTGCCTCCCCAACTTAAAGACTTCGGTGCAATCTAAACTCCCGAGTAGGTGAGAGGTGGAGCCGCAGTACCAGGCCTGAGCCTGTCTGGTGCCCAGGAAAGAGTTTGGCAACAAGACAGATCTGCGTGGATTTGGGGCTGTGCCAACTTTCTGGCTCTGTGGCTTTGGACAAGGGACTTAATTCCTCTGAGCCTGTCTTTGCACCTGCAAAGGAGGGAAACTGATTCCTCCTAGGGAGAGCGCGTGTGTTGAGGTCCCAGCGTGTGTGCAGGGCACCGGGAGCGCCGACGCTTGGCATGCCTGGCACGCACTCGCTGCAAATGGAGTTTCCTGTGCGCGCCGCTTTGCAGCGGCGAGTGCGGCGGGAGAGGGCTGGCGGAGCAGCGGGATCCCTCGGGGGTGGGATGTAGGTGGGGGCAAAGGGGGAGCCCCCGCAGCCCCCTCCCGGACCTCGGCGCGCGTGCCATTGGCCGGGGCGGCCGGGTGGGCGGGAGGATGACATCAGCGGCAGGTTGGATTATAAAGGCGCGAGCGGAGCCGCGGGCTCAGAGCGCACCCAGCCGGCGCCGCGCAGCACTGGGACTCGCGCCCACACCGCAGCCCAGCCAGCCTGCTCCGCGCTCGCCTGCTCCGTCTCCCGCCGGACCCGTGCGCCCTCGCTGCTGCGGCTCTGCGCCCCTCGACCCTGCCGGCACGATGCACCTCTCCCAGCTGCTGGCCTGCGCCCTGCTGCTCACGCTACTCTCGCTCCGGCCCTCTGAAGCCAAGCCCGGGGCGCCGCCGAAGGTGGGTGCTGTTGCATGGACATCGGGACTGTGAGGGACCATGGTGGGGCTGGGGCCCTAGGAGGATGCGGAGCACTAGAGGGAGCAGAGGGCGGGAAAGTGGCCCTCTGCTCAGAGATGTGCATGGGTGAGTGCCGGGAAGCCCTCGAAACCGACTCAGGGGGTCTACGTCCCCAGCCTCGGGAGCACGACGACAGATGCTGAGCCCCTGCCCCAATGTGGCCAGCCGGTCAGGGGGCAAAGGAGGGGAGGGCAAGGGGCTCCCGGAAGGAGCGGACAACGGCGGCTGCGTGGCAGGTGGATGCAGGGCCGGCTGTCCGGCATCTGTGGGGGCGCGTCAGGGCTCCGAAAGGACAAATCGCGCCGGCGGGCGCGAGGGGCTGGAGCATCAGGGGTCGCGCAAAGTACTTCGCGCGGCTCCCCGGCGTCCCTTCACCTGCCCGCCCTTTCCCTCGGACAGGTCCCGCGAACTCCGCCAGGGGAGGAGCTGGCCGAGCCCCAGGCTGCGGGCGGCGGTCAGAAGAAGGGCGACAAAACTCCCGGGGGTGGCGGCGCCAACCTCAAGGGCGACCGGTCGCGACTGCTCCGGGACCTGCGCGTGGACACCAAGTCGCGGGCGGCGTGGGCCCGCCTTCTGCACGAGCACCCTAACGCGCGCAAATACAAGGGAGGCAACAAGAAAGGCTTGTCCAAGGGCTGCTTCGGCCTCAAGCTGGACCGGATCGGCTCCATGAGCGGCTTGGGATGTTAGTGCGGCGACCCCTGGCGGCGGTGAGTACCATCAACCCCGGGCGCCCGGAGTTTGTGCACACCTGGCTCCCCCGCGGCACCTGCCAGAACCAAGCCTGAACCCCCGCCCGCCCGCAGGCCGGTTCCTCTCTGATCCCCTGGCGCTGGGGTCCTTCCGCCTCCCAGCCGACCTTTGGAGGAGAGCCAGGCGATCCCAGCACGAGATCCAGTGTGTGTGCAAGGCATTTGCCCCCAACCCCGTTTATCGTCCCGTTTTACACATGAAAAAAGTGAGGGATAGAGTGGTCAGGGCATTTGGGCCAGGTCAGAAATGGCTCAACAGGAATGAACCCGCCTAGCTTCCTTTAAGAAAGCAGCGACAGCTTGGTGGGGCCCTGCCCACACCGGGACCAGAAGTAAACCGGCAGCACTGGTCCCAAATCGCCATTTGGGAGCGTTGAGGGGCAATCGGGGTTTTGTGGGAGCAGAGGAGGAAGGACATACACACAAGTGGAGGGTAAGTTTATCTGCCAGACACTGTTTCATGGTGCCAGAGGTCAGGGCGGCTTCCTAGGACTGTGGTCCCTAAAGTAGGACAGATTTTATAGTCCTGTAGACAGAATAGTCCTCTGTTGGCATCAGCAGGTTGCCCTTCCGTCCTAGAGCGGTCTGATTCTTGTCCCTTCTCTAAACCGTGGCTGGGAGCAAACTGGTCTGTCCAGGGTCCTGATGCTGCTTCATGCCTGCCTGACTTCAGGATGGAAACTCAGTGTTTGTGGCACTATTTCACGGCAGAGAAAAAGACTAAAAATATTTTATTATTATTATTATTATTATTATTATTATTATTATTATTTTGCCCCAATCTGAACCTATGTGCCCATCTGAGTTCCTCCCCAACCTGCCCACCTCCCCAACAGGGGTCCCTGTTTCTGGCGTTGCCCCCTCACCCTCCACTAGGGCTGGAAACCCCTGTGCTACCTTCAGCCCCTGCCAGGGGCTGCATCCTGGCGACGTTGCAAAGATCCTCCCCCCTCACCCCTTTCTCTCCTTTCCTGTTGCCCATCAGCTCCCGTGGTAAACCAGGGTGGTAAAACCACTTCTGAAATTGACATTCAAGTGCTTTAGGAACAGACTCCTGCTGGCTTCCAGCCTTTCCCTGCAGCCTGTCTGTCCCACTCCCCACTCCAAGCCATGGGGAAGCTGCTCTCTCGCCCAAGAAGCCTTGTCAGCGTCCACACTGTCTTCCTCCAGAGGGCAATGAGAGCGCCCCTCTGAAAATATCCAGCACGTTGCCTAAGCCGTTTTTACAGCACAGAACACGTTTTCACCCGAGCCATAGTTGCTTGGGAACCTGTTTACCACTCCCAGATTAACTCATGAGCAACTTGAGGGCCAGGTGCTAACCTAAGGTGATCTGGGACCCACAGCACCCCCAAAGAAGCTCTGAAAAATGTTTGTCAATGACCAAAGAAACATGCCCCACCCAGCTTAGGGGCACTCCTCTCACACCTGCCCTGGGTTTTAGCAGGGTTTCCTCTCTGTGCCAGACTTGACTGAGCTGTGAGCTCCTCCCCATTTCGGCAAGGGGCTTCATTTGTCTGAGGTCTTGACTCGCCCCTGCACAGGAGGGCCCAGCCTCTACCAGCACATAATTCTAGCACATGGGGCCCAGCCTCTACTAGCTTCCACTATAATGGTTTTGCTCTCATCTTTCCTGTCTAAACAATGAAGAGATGGAGCCACAGGCCTCACACCTTCAGTTCACATTGTGATTTAAGCACCAAGCTCACACTTCCCGGTCTAAACAAATGTCCAGTGGGTTAGCAGGAGACGAGATGAGGAAGAAGGCCTGGAAAGTGCCTGGCATGCACATCCCCCTAGGCTCGTTGCTCTTGGGTGTGGCTGTCTGGGGGCACCAGGTGATGGTCCGGTGGGTGGGGAGGTGCTGGGCAGGAGGCCAGATCGCTAGGACTTCTCAGCCCCTTTGACTAAGGAAGTTTGTCATCCTCCTGGAAGTTCTGTCCTTGAGCTGAACAGCCACCTCTAACACCCTTAACCTTCTCGACCCCACTCTCCCCCCCACCCCACCCACCATGAGAAGGCAAAGCATCCTTCCCATTGCCCCGCAGCCTCCTAGTGGAGATGCCCAAGGGGTCTCACTGTCTCCGCTTACAAGAGAAAGACAGCTGAGATGTTTCACATTAATGGAAACTCGTCCCAGGCTGTGGCCATGTCTTCTTCACTCAGGAGTTGACTTTGGCTCTAAGCAGTCACCATAATGACTGTCGCTGATGGTTATAGCCTTGATTATAAAATTCTAATGACAGAGATGGGGTGTGGCCGATGCCTGAATGAACACCTTGCCCGGGAGCCCCAGGGACATCACAGACATCTATCATCTGTTTAAACACATGGGACGGCCAGAGACGGAAGTTGAGGGACAGTTCATCAAGGTGTTGAAGCCCGGGGTCCCTCCGCGTGTGCTGGCCTCTGGGAGGGCACTGCACTGTCTCAGGAGGACTCTTCCCTCGGGCCCCAGAGCACCTACATGGCCACTGGCAGAGAGCTGGAGAGCCCTCGTCAAAGGACTCTTAACTCTCCGCCCAGCACACCCAGCATGGCCACTCATTGCCCCAGGGCTGGCGTGAGACCCCACTCCCCCTGCGTCTGAAGGGGACCCTTTCTGAGGTGAAGCCAGCTAGAGGAGGAAGTGCTATTTAATGAGTGGCAGCTGTGACCCAGACACTCTGCCGGTGCCCAACGTGTGGCCCACCTGTTGAATCTTAAAGCTGGCCCGGGGAGGTGGCTATTATCCCATTTTATGGGTGAGGAAAGCGATACTCAAAGCTATCCAGGGCCATCCAGGAAGTGAATGTCAGAGTTGGGATTTGAGCCCAGAATTCCCAACTCTTCAGATGTTTGTCTCCCCCTCCCCACTGCTGTCACGTAGACACAGAAAGCCGAGGTGGCACCTGACTGAGGGTTTTTGTTGCAGCAAAAAAGGGAAAAGGGCATTTCTACTCTCTTTCCCTCACTGTGTCTCACCGAGTGCCAAGGGCAAGGCCTGTAGTTAGACTCAGGGGGAGGAGGGCTGGCAGACATTCTGGGGCAGGAAGTGCCAAGGGCACAGCAGGAGATGAGGTGACCCCAGGAGAGAAGGACCCCTTTCCCTCCATAGGACCGCCTTCTCCGGGCTGGTGGGGCAAGGCGGGTCATTGCTTCACGCTGCTGTGGAAAGGGACTGTCCCGCAGGCTGGGCTTTCTCGGCTAAGGGGCCAGAACTAAGTGTCCCGTGTCCCCTCTGTGTTTTAGGATTGGAAACTTGCTCCGTTTTGCTGAGGTCATTCTTGGTCATCAGCCTCACGGCATCTGGAAGCATCTCCAACGCAATGTGGCTTTTACATTTCTTTTTTTTTTTTTTTTTCCTGGTACTGGGAATACACCACACCAGCTGTTTTATTATTATTCGGGAAGGGGGGTATGATTTTATTGTTTGTTTTTTTTTTGAAAATGAAAAATAAAAAGTTATATATTATATATATATTATATACATGAAACACGCACACCTACACCAACATGATGACAAGGGACAGTTTTTAAGAGACTGACAAAACCAGCTGTAAAACATTGCTGTTTGTAAATTCGTGTCATGCATAAATGTATTTATGTTGTAAAGCTATTTATATTGTTTATAAAGAGATATTTATAAAAATTTTATTTATGTAACTAAATGAAAGAAGTCAACCATTGTAATGTTTCTGTCTTAACTAGTTGAAAAATGTAAAAAAAAAAAAAAAGTCATTCCATGAACATCTTGAAAACTGTCTTTATTTACGTACTACATTTATTTTTCAGAAATTAGTCTTAGAGGGAGGATGTGAAGACAAGGCTTTTGCCTCTAAACAGATCTAACAGCCAGGTTCCCGATTCTGGATTTGTTTGTATCAGATTCCCCTGGGGATCTTGCTAAAAGTACTGACTTCTGCCCCCACGTACCCCCAATGAACCGAATCTGAGTCTCCCGGGGGGGATAAGACTTGCCGTTTGGATTTTGTCTCCAGTGATTCTGACCAGTTCAGCCAGAATGGGAAGCTCTGGTCAGAACACTTCACAGCTGGGAAGTCAGATGCCTGGAGTTAAATTAAAATTGAACTTAGCCGACTGAAGGTCCTGTAATTCTAGTCCATCTTCTCTCTGTGACCACAGGAGAGAAAGAACGGGAAACTTCCCTTTTGTTTGGGGGACATTTAGGTTTCTGTATATCTTGCAGAATTGGTCAGGTTACCTTGTGAAACTTAGCGCACGAAAGCCTACAGTGTGTAGTTGTTACCTCATATTGACTGTCACGGTCAACGGGGACCTGAGGCCGAGGACCTCAGAGAGAACAAGGAGGCATTAGCTTCCCTATTTGCACAGCATGCTGTGCTTTGCCAGGGGGGTGTGGTTTTTCTTTTCACTTGAAGCTGCTAACAGTTATGATTCCTATGCCCCATGGAGCCTGAATGTGAAAGCGTGAGTCCTTAAAATCTCTTCTCCTGAAACCTGCGGGAAACTAAAATAATTCCCAGATAATCTCACTGCATCCTTGGTGTGGTGACACTCTGTTGCCACCTGAGCCCATCTGTCTTCTGCCCCGTTTGGCGAAAGCAAGGACAAAAAGAGCCTTTCAGGCTGGTTACGCCAGGCGGCCTCGACCCTGCTCAGGGGAGTTGGGAGTGGTGCGGCCCCGAGGTCATGGGGTCAGCAGGCCTGGCTGAGTGCTTCCCGAAGAAAGCTGGCAGGTGGGGGAGGTGGCCAAAGCACCCGGCCTTTCTGCTGGCCTCTGAGCTCCATGGCCTTTCTTCCCTCCAGTAGCAGGTTCTCAGGACAACCAAGTGCCCTCGCCCAGGTGAGAAAAAGGCTTTTAAGACAGATCCCAGCTGGGGAACTGCCTCCAACCTCCGCCACTGCCCCGAGGTACCCTTCCTCGGGCTCACTAGTCAGGGCATGGCTATCTTCCTTGGCCTCACCCAACCTCTGCGGCTCAGAATTCAGATCCCCGTGTCAGCGAGGGTGAGGGGCTCCAGCACTCAGGCGTCACCTGTGCCTCAGTTCACTGCGTGTCTGCAGACCCCAAGCCAGGGGATGCCGAGGGGGGCTGCAGAAGCAGGGGGAAGGCAGAGGGTAGACGGTGGGCTTTGCTGGTGGCAAGGCAGACACATCTCCCCAAAGCCCAAAGGTGTGAGGATGGAGAATTCTGGGGCTCAGGGGGTCACCAAGCTAAAGGTTTTCCCTGTGAACAGTGTCCGGGGAGCCAGTAACCCAGGGCTCCTAGGACCCTGCAGCCCAAGCTACGCACGCTATCCTACCAAGTAGCTCTCACCCCGTGAATTAGCCGACGAAGGGCACGCACGACTCTGTTGACAACTTCAGTCCCCACCAGGTGGAAGCCAGTCCCTCAACATGTTGGCTTCGGATGTTGCTAGACAGCCAGTCCTCCTTTGATATCCAGACCTGAAGTCTGGGGGCTGCTTCCTCAGCAGTGACAAGGACATGTCACCCCAACAGGAATTTCTGCTGAAAAGCCATGAAGGATTGACAAGTATTCCATAAATAACGGGAAAAGCTTTGCAACCTCCAGAGATTCCCCAGGTGGTATTACCCAAGAGCGTCCAGCCCTCTGCTCTTGTGTTGGCCTCCTCCCTCACCATGAGCACCTCACCCCCAAAGCTGCCTGGGGAACCTGCCACTTCTCTTCCACGTGGGGTGACCGCAACAGCTGGGCCAGCTGGAGGGAGCGGCTCCAGAGACCACCCCTGCGCCTACCATGGGGGTGATGGAAGCACCTGGAAGGCAGAGAGACTCCAGGTCCTCTGCCAGGCGCGTGGTTCCAGGGGTCTACCCTCCCCCCACCACCCAAGACGTGGGAGGTCCTTCTGTGGCAGCCATGACCCCAAAAGGGGGGTCCGAAATGCGCTGCACATGAGCCTCTGCCGGTGACCAGAGGGGCCACATGTCTGGACAGGCAGGTGGTCGGGGGCAGTCTGAGGAGCGCGGGAGCCACAGTCAGAGGGTCCCGTCGGAAATGGAATTTGATGGGGCACCTGGGTGGCTCAGGCAGCTGAGCCCCTGACTCTTGATTTCAGCTCAGGTCATGACCCCAGGGTCGTGGGCTCCAGCCCCATGTCGGGCTCCACAAGGAGCATGGAGCCTGCTTGGGATTCTCTCTCTCTCTCTCTCTCTCTATCTCTGCCCCTCTCCACCCACTTAATCTCTCTTTCTCTCTGTCTCTGTCTCTCAAATTTAAAAAAATGGAATCTGACCCAGACAGTTCACATGGAGAGGCTTTACTGAAGGGACTATTTACAGAGGCAGATGCCATCGCGGACCCACTGGGAAGCCAGTTCCTTCCCCGGGATGAAGGGAGGAAACTGTCCCTGCGTTGGAGCTGGGTGGAGGGGCACAGGTGCGGGACGTGTTGCCAAAACAGGGAGTGATAAGGGGGGAAATAGCCCGACTCCCCTCTCCCCTCCCTCCTCCCGTCTCTTGCTGGCGCCTCACAGGCCCTCAGCCGAGGCCTGGGAGGTGTTTCTCTCTGGCACCTTATTACGGTCACCCCTTCCTGATTCTTCCGGATTCTGGCATCACATCGTCTGGCAGTCACTTTGGAGAGCCTCGAGTCTGGGTCGTCATCGATACCTTCCTGTAAGTGTGGCACCCCCACCGGAAACAGCGTTGGACCCAGGAACCGTGTGCCAACAAAGCATTCAGATTTGTGAGGAGCAGTTCGTCTATTTCATTAATGTTTTCCCCTTTTTCGTGATACCAGGATGCAGGCTCTGAATTAATTTCATTATTTTGCTATTTTCTTTTTTTAATGTTTATTTATTTATTTTTGAGAAAGAGAGAGAGAGAGAGAAGGGAGGGGCAGAGAGAGAGGGAGACACAGAATCCGAAGCAGGCTCCACATGGTCAGCACAGAGCCAAACAAGGGGCTCGAACTCACAAACTGTGAGATCATGACCTGAACTGAAATCAAGCTTCAGATGCTTAACCGACTGAGCCACCAAGGTAGCCCTTTTGCTACTTTCTAATCTGTGTATTTTTGCTTGTGTATTTTTTACTTAATAATGTTATTCATATTGATTTCCCGAACACTTCTCTGTACCTTTTCTAAATTTGTGATTGAACATTTATTTCTGAGTCTGGCTGTATTCATATCCCAAAATGCTGATATATGTCATTCCTACTTTTCTCTTCTCTGGAGTCTGTTGACTTGGTGTTTTTCCCTTGATAATCCCAAGTGGGATTTAATTTTTCCTTAATTTATATTAATTTTAATTTGATTGAGGCTAGACTCTGTGCTTATCTACTTTCTGCTTTATTAAATTATTCGTTTCTATGTTTAATCAATTTTGTAAAAGTTCATGGATACTTTAAAAGATGAATATGTTTGCACCATTTGAAACCCTGTAAGCATTTAATCCACTTTGCTTTTTTTTTTTTTTTTTAATGTTTATTTAGTTTTGAGAGAGAGAGCACAAGCAGGGGAGGGGCAGAGAGAGAGGGAGACACCGAATCCAAAGCAGGCTCCAGGCTCCGCTCTTGGCTGTCTGCACAGAGCCCCACACGGGGCTCGAACTCACAAACCGTGAGATCATGACCTGAGGCGAAGTCAGACGCTTAATGGACTGAGCCACCCAAGTGCCCCATGGTCTGTTTTGCTTTTTATGTTACTATGTTCAAATCTTCTAACCCTCTATTGATTCACTGAAGACTAATAATGATGCTGGGGAAATGCACTGTAATTTGATTTTTTCTATTTAAGTGACGCAGCCACGCCTTACTTTGAAGATCCTCCTTCGTGCCTGAAAATGGAGGAGCCCCACAGCTGCGGAAGCAGGAGCGAGCTTGCACCGTTGGTGGTTACCACGCAAGGGATGCCTTCGTCGTGTGCCCTGTACTTCCTCCTAGATTCTAGTTTATCTGATACGAGCATTAACAGTCCTACTTTATTTTAATTTTTTTAATGTTTATTTTTGAGAGAGAGACAGACACAGTGTGAGCAGGGGAGTCGAGAGAGAGGGAGACACAGAATCCCAAGCAGGCTCCAGGCTCTGAGCTGTCAGCACAGAGCCCCATGTGGGGCTCGATCCCACGAATTGTGAGATCATGACCTGAGCCGAAGTCGGACGCTTAACGGACTGAGCCAGCAGATGCCCTGTGTCCTACTTTAATTTGTGCTTGACATCTTTGCCCAAGCTTTGATTCTTTCCCATGCTGTGTATTTTTTTTTAATGTCGGTGTGTTCATAAAGTTTTTGATTAAAATATATGTGATTTGAGACATCTTGCATTTAGTGAGGAAACTAGATTGTTCGCATTCACTGTCAGTATTGCTTATTCTTGGGCCAAGCTCTTCAGCTGGATTTGGACTTTGTTTTTAAGGTTCTTTAATTTTTTTTGTTCCTTTATGCTTGATTTTTTTTTTTTCTGTAGATGGTTGTGCTTGCTTTTATCCTCTGCAATGATTTGCAAAGTAGACATCCTGTTTTGAATTCTGTTAATGGTTCCCTTTAGTTTTTCATGAAAATCATTAAACCCACATTTATATTATTATCAAAATCAAAATCACAAACAATAACTTGAGGCTCCTTCCTAAGAGAGACCAAGAATTTCGCCCATTTGCTTTTCCCCTGGCTTCCTCTGCCCTTTCTGGGTCTCCGTTAACGTAGTCTGAGAGCACTTTCCTCAACTGGACCGTTAAGACCACCAAAACATCCTCTCTCCGGAATTCCTTCAGCTTTCTGTTTGCTGCTCCGTTGCCATCAGGTATTTAGACCTCGACCCTCACCCTCCTCCCCAGCTGGGGTCTCGGTTCACACTGTCTCTTCCCCCTGGCCTGGCTCCTCCCCCCACCGCCTGTCTGTCTCCACGGCAGCCAGGCCCCCCTGCAGGGCTGTGGTTTGAATTTCAGCCCCAGGGTATGGAGTGTGTGTGTTTCTTGTGAGTGTGTATGGTGTGTGTGTGTTTGGAGGGTTGTTGGGTGTGTGTGTATGTTGTGTGTGTGTGTGTGTGTGTATACTAGGAGGGGTGTATGGTGGGTGGGTGGTGTGGTGTGTGGTGTGTGTGTGTGTTGGGGATGTTGGGGGTATGTGCATGTGTTGTGTATGGTGTATGTGTGTGTCTGTGCAGTGTGTGTAGTGTGTATGTGTGTGGTGTGTGTGTAGGTCTGTTGGGGAGGTGTTGGGGGTGTATGTATGTTGTATATGTGGGGTGTGTTGTATGGTGTGTCTGTGTGTCTGTGCAGTGTGTGTGGTGTGTATGTATGTGTGTAGGTCTGTTGGGGGGTGTTGGGGGTGCTGTGTGTGTGTGTTTTGTGTGTGTGTGTGTAGGTCTGTTGGGGGTGTTGTGTGTGTGTGCGTGTGTGTGTGTGTGTGTGTGTAAGTCTGTTGGGGGGTGTTGGGGGTGCTGTGTGTGTGTGTGTGTGCGTGTGTGTGTGTGTGTAAGTCTGTTGGGGGGTGTTGGGGGTGCTGTGTGTGTGTGCGTGTGTGTGTGTAGGTCTGTTGGGAGGTGTTGGGGTGTTGTGTGTGCATGCGTGTGTGTGTGTGTGTGTAGGTCTGTTGGGGGTGTTGTGTGTGTGCGTGTGTGTGTGTGTGTAAGTCTATTGGGGGGTGTTGGGGGTGCTGTGTGTGCATGCATTTGTGTGTGTGTAGGTCTGTTGGGGGCGTGTGTGCGGGTGTGTGCGCGTGTGCAGGGTGGTTTGGGGTTTGCGCACCGTCTTGGGCGGCACAGGGAGCGCTTCCCCCCACCCCACACGCAGCTGCTGCGCCTCGCTCCTCCGGCCGACGAACTGCGGATCCGGAACCGGACAGACTTGTCATCTCCCAGGCTGCTCGGCTCGCCAAGGCCTCTCTCGCGGGCCTTCACCCCGTTCGTTTAATCCGCGGGGGAGCCCCGTGAGGCCTTCGGACGTGCGCAGGACCAAACAAGCTTCCAGGTGTCCTGTTGGTCCGGCTCAGAGAAGGCGCCCGCACCTGGGTGGACACCAGGGGGCGCCATCGCTCCGGAAAGATGAAGGGCTCCCTTGGGACAAAGGCGGCCGAGGCTGAACAGGGGGCAGGAGAGAAAGGCAGGGGCATCGAGGTGCCGTGTGGAGCACGTGCGGATTGGGGCACGGACCCCAGGCTTGAGTGCTCCGCGTGAGATGGGGGCCCCGGCCGAGCCTTGAGTCCTGCGCGCGGAGCCCGGGGAGGGACAACAGGACTCCCTCTCCCGGCTTGGTGCTCAGGTCAGTTGGTCTGTGGGCTCAGTTCGCACGTGCATCCGGACCCCGGAGGTCCGGTACTGGTGTGAATTCTGAGTGTGCGCAGAGAGGCCAAACCGGGCGACCGGCGGCAGCAGCCTCCTGGAGGCACACGGCCGGGAAGAGACTGCTGCAGGACGGCTGCCCCAGCTGCTCAGGATCTACCCCCTTTTCCCGCCGTGAAGTAGGGGTGTGCAAGTTTGTGGGCTCAAGCACCCCAACAATAAAAACTTGGGTGTTATTTATTTGTGCATTAAATACAAGCACTTCCGTATTCACAAAACTGTAAGAGCCTGGGTGGCTCAGTCGGTTAAGCCTCTGACTCTTGATTTCAGCTCAAGCCATGATCTCACGGTTTGTGATTGTCGAACCGCACGTTGGGCTCTGTGCTGACAGTGCTGAGCCTGCTTGGGATTCTCTCTCTCTCTGTCCCTCACCTGTTCGCTCTCTCTCTAAAATAAATAAACATAATAAATAAATAAATAGATACAATTGTAAGGTTGTGTGTATGTATAGGTATAGATATAAATATAAATATAGATATAGATATACACTTTCCTCCCAGGCCCTGTGCTAGGCCCACATTCCCATATACAGTGCATGAGCCCAAAGATTGGACCTAAACTCAAGGGAAAGGTTTATAGATCATTTTTTGAGGCTGGAGATGGGGTGACATCTGGCAGGATGTTTGCCAAAGCTATTATCTTGAGATGAGGGGTTTCAGGTGGCTCTTTTTAGTTGTTGTATTTTTTGGTTGTACTTGCGTTGTATGCAACACAGAGGTAGTGTGCATACGTATGTATCTATGAGTGTATATATATGCACGTATGTATATGTGCGTATGTATGTGTACGTGTATACACACACCCGAATGTTCACAGCAGCGGTATTCATAATAACCAAAAAGTAGAAACGACCCAAAGGCCCGTCAGCTGGTGAACGGATAAGTAACAATGGCATCTTCATACGTTGGAGTATTATTCATCTGTAAATGAAACAGTGACTCACGCTAACAGTATAAATGGAGCTGAAAAAATGTCAGGCCAAGTAAAAGAAGCCAGACACAAAAGGCCACGTGTTGGATGGTTGGATGGACATGAAAAGTCCAGAAGGAGCACACCCCTGTAGGAACAGAAGGTACGTTCTGAGTGGTCAGCTAGGGGCTGCAGTGGGAGCGTGAGGGGAAGCAGGGAGTGCCGATTTCTTTTCGGGGCTGGGAAAACCGTCTCAAATTGGTTGTGATGATGGCTCACAGCTCTGAATGTCTGGCAAACCACTGAATTATAAACTTTATTTATTTATACTACCAATGGGTAAAGTGGGCGCCTGGTGGCTCAGTCGGTTGAACGTCCAACTCTTGATCTCGGCTCAGGTCATGATCCCAGGGTTGTGGGATCGAGCCCCACATCAGGTTCCACACTGGGTGTAGAGTCTCTTTGAGATTCTCTCTCTCTCTCCCCCACTCACTCTCTCTCTCTCAAAATAAAAAATAAAATAACATAAAAAATAAAATAAATGGGTGAAGTATATGGTATGTGAACTCGATCTCAATAAATTTGTTATTTAAAGAACAATAAAGTGGGGTGCCTGTGTGGCTCGGTCGGCTGAGGGTCCAATTCTTGACTTTGGGTCAAGTCGTGATCTCACAGTTCATGAGTTCAAGCCCCATGTCGGGCTCTGCACTGGGCATAGAGCCTGCTTGGGATTCTCTCTCCCTCTCTCTCTGCACCTCCCCTGCTCATGTATGCTATCTCTCTCGAAATAAGTAAATAAGCTGGGGCACCCAGGTGGGTCAGTTTGTTAAGCGTCCAACTTTGGCTCAGGTCATGATCTCACTGTCCGTGAGCCCGGAGTCGGGCTCTGTGCCGACAGCTCAGAGCCTGGAGCCTGTTTCTGATTCTGTCTCTCTCTCTCTCTCTCTCTCTGCCCCTCCCCCACTTGTGCTCTGTCTCTCTTGCTCTCAAAAATAAATAGACATAAAAATTTTTTTAATAAATAAATACGCTTTTAAAAAAAGATTCTAAAAAACAATAAGATTATTTCAAAAGGGAGAAGAATTTCAAGAACCTCAAGAAAGAAAACTCTTATAATAAATCGGGCACTCAGAATGCAGCCCCATGCTTGGCTAGACCGCTGGCAGGAGTGGTGTTTCCTAAGCTGAGCACAGAGCTGGGTGGACCAGCCCAGGTGCCAGGCGGCCTGGCCCCCTTCCCTGGCCCCACCGCCACCAGCTGGGAGGCTTGGACGGTGATAATCTCAGCATCCTCCTCCAGAAAAAGGGAGCAATCCTAGTCGTACCTGGTGGGGTGGCTGCGAGGACGCACGGCCTGATGTCTGGGCCTGGCCAGCGGGAGGGCTATGGTTCCTGTGAGACAAAGCGCACACCCGCTCCACCTCCTGGGGCTTCCCAGATTGTGAACAAAACCACGATCTCAATGACAGTGATACTCGAATTACCTCAGCCTGCAGCCTCGGGCCACCCCTTCGTAGTCACTCCCAATTTCAGGGAAATCCCAGAGGCACACACTTTCTTCTCTTTTCCTCCAGGCTGACCGTCAATGGCTTCCAAGCCCAAAGGGGACATTGGCCACTGCCACACTGTCACTACCAACCCCCCCCCAGAGATGCTGTTCTGCTGGGCACACGTGATCTCCGGGCGCCTGTGTCTAGAGCTGGGGTGGGAGGCAACACGTGTCCCTAAGTGGTGCTGCTGGGCCAAATCCGCGGTCTCCAGGAGCTGCTGCGGGGAGCCGCTCTGGCCTCTGGGCCTTGAACTCAATCCACATGGGTGGAGGAAGGGCAGAGGTGAAGGGTGGCAGATGACCCCAAGCCATCTCCTCCCTCCTCATCACACTGTGTCTGTCCTTTTCTCTTACCCTTACGGGCCACCCAACACCCCTGCACTCCCCCAAAACTCTTCCTCCTTCAGCCAAGCACAAAGATCTTTGTGTTTGTCAACTTCTACTAATAGATGACCAGAGAGGTCATCAGCTCCCAGGTCCATAAAAGTAATCCCATTTGGGCAGAGCCAGAATGCTCTGTGATGGCAAGTTCTTCCTGGGCAAGCCTGAGGTCGTTCTTGTTTTGATGTTCCCAGTATCTAATCTAGTTACTGGCGTGTCCTAGATGCTCCACTGAAGTTTGTGGAAGGCCAAGGGCAAGCTGAAGGCTACTGCTCCCTGCAGATTGGAGGTTGGCTAACTCTCGCGGGTGAGTCCCCGGGAGTGACTCTGGGGGGCTGCTCACAGAAGGGCCAGGGGCCATGAGCAGGCCACATTCTGTTATCGTCAAGTCAAACTGGAGAGGCTGGCCCGGGGGTGCTGGCTTTTGTCCCCTGGGATGGTCTCCGAAACCAAGAGTACTCAGGGCAGCTCTCATCCAAGGAGAGATTCCTCCAGGAAGTGCCCTTTCTCAGCTCTGGGCTTCCTCCCTGCACATCTCTGCTCAAAAGCAACAGAAGTGGCTGTTCAATCTCTGACGCTGCCACCATCAAAGTTTTAAGACTTCCTTTATGACCCTACAAAGCCCATTCTCCCTGGCTTACTGCTTCCATCTGTCCTCTGGCAATGTTCCCACTCCGTGGTCTTTTCCTGTGACGGGAAAGTCTCTCTGACCCTTTGCAGTTAAGACAACCATCTTAGGATATGTGTGGTTAAACAAATATCTTGGCTCCTCTGAGCCCCAATTTCTTAACTGCAAAGTGGGGATAATATCTAATTCAGAGGCCTCTGGAGAAGATTGGTTTTGCCCTAATAATGTCTTAGCTGTTGGCACAGTTAATAATAAATGGTGAGAAGAACAATAAAATGTGCATAGTCTTCTTTGGCAAAGTGCATCGAATACAGGGGTGAATTTGAAGCTATAGTCTTTCTCTTTTTCTAAGTGTTTATGTACTTACTTTTTTAGTAATTTCTGCACCCCACGTGGGGCTCGATCTCACGACACTGAGATCAAGAGTTGCATGCTCTTCCGACTGAGCCAGCCTGGTGCCATGAAGCTATAGTCTTTCCTAGGTTGTAATTATTCCAAGCAAACATGCTTCGCAGAAACAGAATTTTGAAGAAGGTACCTGACATCATTCAGGCAGAGGGGTGTTAATTCATCTAATACAGAAGCAAATGCTATCAACCCTATCTTCCAGGAACATCCTGACCACACCTGGCCAGTCTCCTACTCCCAGCCTGTTCAAGCCACCTGCATCTCATGCTGGACAATCAGCGGAGAATCCTAGTGAGCCTCCACGCACCTGGTCTCCCTCCCTCTCTTCTCCGTGCACAAGCCCGAGTAACCAGTCCCACCCCAGGACTTTGCACCTGCCGTTTGCTCAGTCTGGACGGAATACCATGTCCCCAGGTATTCTCATGGTGCATTCGCTTATTCAGATCTCTGCTCAAATGCCAACTGATCATCTTATCGGCAATACCTTTCCACGTTAGTGCCCCACGCACTGGTTACCCTCTTACCCTGCTTTGTTTTGCCTCTGACGTTTATATTACGTGCGTCTTTGTTTAGTGCTTGCCTTTCCCACTAGAATGTAAATTTCATAGGGCAGGATTTTGTCTTGTTTATACCGAAAGTCCAGTGTCTAGACTATAAAACACCGGTAAGTGCTCAATAAATATTTGTCAAATGAATAAATCATCATGTTTACGGCCAAGTCCTGGATAACTGCTCAGTTACGAGCAAGTTTAAAAAACACATAAGTTGATGGAAGTGGCTTTTGCCAGTTCTGAAAATACAATCTGTCTTTTAAAATGTACCTCCCATACAAACTACAATGAGCTATTGCCTCCCACCTGTCAGCATGGCTAAAAGCAACAACACACTAGAAACAACAAGTGTTAGCTAGAATGTGGAGTAAAAGGAACTCTCCTGAGCTGATGGTGGGCATGCAAACTGGTGCAGCCACTGTGGGAAACAGTATGGAGGGTCCTCAAAAAGTTAAAAATAGAACTACCTTATGATTCAGCAATTGTACTACTGGGTATTTGTCCAAAGAATACAAGAACACTAATTCAAAGGGATACATGCACCCCTATGTTTATAGCAGCATTATGTACAATAGCTAAGATATGGAAGCAGCTCATGTCCATCGATAGCTGAAGGGATAAAGGAGATGTGGAACAGGGGCACCTGGGTGGCTCAGTCAGTTAGGCGCCCGACTTCGGCTCACATCACGATCTCGGTTTGTGAGTTCGAGCCCCACGTCAGGCTCCGTGCTGACAGCTCAGAGCCTGGAGCCTGCTTCCGATTCTGTGTCTCCTCTCTCTGTCCCTCCCCCACTCATGCTCTGTCTCTGTCTCTGTCTCTCTCTCTCTCTCAAACATAAACATTAGAAACATTTTTTAAAAAGATGTGGAATATATGTATATATATATGTGAATATTATTCAGCCATAAGAAAGAATGATATCTTGCCATTTGTAATGACATGGTTGGAGCTTAGAGAGTATAATGCTAAGTGAAATAAGTCGGTCAGAGAAAGACAAATAACATATGATTTCACTTATATGTGGAATTTAAGACACAAAAAAACAGGCAAAGGAAAAAACTGAGAGAGACAAATCAAGAAACGGACTCTTAATTATAGGGAACAAACTGATAGTTATCAGAGGTGAGGGGATGGGGGGTGGGCTAAACGGGTGATGGGGATTAAGGAGTGCCCTTGTAATGAGCACGGGGTGATGTATGGAAGTGTTGAATTACTATACTGTACACTTGAAGCTAATATAACACTGTATATTAACTAACTGGAGTTAAAATAAAAACTGTAAATAAATAAAATGTATCTCCTATTTTTAAAAAAAAACCTTGCAAAGCCCTGTGAACAGGAAGAACAGCCCGGGTGTCTCAAGAAGGTGTCTGAGGGCTTTCCCAAGTACTCAAAGAAACCGCTGGGGTATGGCTTGCTCTCAGAAGAGGGAACTCAGGGAGCGCCTGGGGGGCTCATTCAGTTGAGTGACTTCATGATCTCAGGGTTGGTGAGTTCAAGCCCCGTGTTGGGCTCTGTGCTGACAGCTCAGAGCCTGGAGCCTCCTGCTTCGGATTCCGGCTCCCTCTCTCTCTCTGCCCTTCCCCCGCTTGTGCTCTGTGTCTCTCTCAAAAATAAATAAACATTTTAAAAGTTAAAAAAAAAAAAGAAGAAGAGGAAGAAGAAGAAAGAAAGAAAGAAAGAAAGAAAGAAAGAAAGAAAGAAAGTGAAAGAAAAGGGAAGTCAGGGCCATGAAGAAGAAAATCCGATGCTCCGAAGACACAGCAGGAAGCCGGATCCACTGAGTCATTCCTGGACCCCTGCCCTCCGGGAAGGCCCTCGGGGCACCACCAAGACCGCCTTCCCTGCCTGAAGCGCAGCGTTCTGAAGGTGAGTTCAAAGCCCCTTTGATGCTAAAGCCACAGCCAAACCTTGTGTTTGAAGGGGGAGTGGAAAGAGAAGCAAATAATTGGGTCTGTAAGTTTCATTTTTTTTAAAAATCAATAGAGTGGTGGCTATATTTGTCAAAATTCATTGAACTATCGAACATCTCCAATGAGTGAGTACACTTATATGTAAATTGTACCTCGGTACAGTTGAGTGGAAAATGACCAAAAAAGAGGTAACCAGAAGGAGGGGAGAGACAGGTGACAGCCATGCTCGCAGCCCAGGGGAAGCTGCCCGCGGAGGTAAGAAGTGAGGGCCTGCGGGAGAAGCAAAAGCGGCAAACCGGCCACCGTGCAGCTATACCCTGCTTTTTACAGAATGTAAACTTTTATTAGGAGGTAATCTTTGTTGCTGACCCTCACGCTTGTACATTTCTTCACGTTCCAGACGAAACAAGCACTGTCCAAGAAGTTCTATCACCACCGAAACTCGAAGGGTCCTCAGTTAAGCGAGGATAGAACGACTATACAATTTGTTCCAAACATGGTGACACTTAAGGTTACCCAATAATTCTCGACTACCTTCAGTCATTCTTTATTAAAAAGAAAAAAAAAAAAAAAAAGTCTGGCGGGGTCTTTCATATCCTTGCTAGTTTGGTCTTTAGGAAAGAAAAAGCTGGCAAGGAGGAAACCACAGCCCACTGGTGCCCTCTGGTGGGAAAGTGGGAGGACTGCATGGGATTGCCAAAGTTGGAGGAGCGACGCCCAGACTACAGCTCAGGGGGTCTGCTAAAAGGGGCGGGCTGGGCCCTACCCCCAGTTTCTAAAGGGGAAGGTCCCAGGTGGGTCCTGGGAATGCGCATGTCTGACAAGTTCCCAGGTGCCACTGCCTCTGGGGCTGCTGTTCCCGGGGCCGCACGGAGAATCACTGCGTTAGGTTTGTCTACCCCAACACCTTGCTTTCCTCATACTAGACCGCTAGGAAATTAATTAAAACAAGCATTTTCCTACAACGCAACAGAAGTTTATGGGTGACTTTTTTGTAGGTTCCAAATTTTTGCAGCGGGGTTGTAACTTTTGGGTTTGTTTTTAGCAAAACCAAAAGACCTAAGGCACGTCAGTTGTTGGAGAATGGTTACCGCAGTGTCCTTCCAAGAGACATAGGCGAGCCCACTTTTGCAAAGTTGGACTGTGCACTTCAGAGCCTGGGCCCTCCTTTGTCTTTTTAATTGCCTTCCATCAAAGGCCACGCCAGGAAGGTTGTGCCCGGACCCTGCAGTGGGGGCTCCCCAAACACAGGCTCGAGTCAAAGACGAGCCACCTGTCCCTCTAGGCTGGTGCTCTCATCCTCTGCCTGGGGGCTCCAGAGTCCTCTTCTCTTGCCACCCCAGGCCGTTGCTCTCATCTTCTCCCCCTGCTCCTCCAAGAGCTCTTGAGACCTGGGCCTGGCCCCTGCCCTGTTTGTCTGCTAATGGGTCAGGTTTGGGGCTGCAGATGAGGAGACCGTCAGCTCCCTCTGGCTTTGCAGAAAGAACTCCGGACACCTCACGGACCAGGGGAAAAATGGGCTGTGGGAGTGGGGTGGGGTTGAAGCAGCATTTCCAAGGCCACAGGGACTTTCTCTGCATCAACTCTGTCTCTCTCTAAGGGTCGGCCAGTTTCTCTCAGACCTGCTACAACCATGAGCTTGGCAGTTCCCACACCTCTCACCTCCCAGCATTACCATCAGAGATGAACTGGGGCCTTGGGGGGGCACTCTGAAGGGAAAAATCCCAGGGATGGACCCCATCTGGTCTAGCTGGGGTCAAGGACCCACCTCAGGCCCACTGACCATGGCCAGAGTCCAGGGGTCTTGTGATGCGGGCATCCCATCCCCACGAGGACCACTTGCATTCGGTTGCTGTGGGGCCGGATTCACCCTCCAAGTGGGGGCTGGGCAGACAAAGTGCGTGTCCCAGCAGCTGGGTGAGCCTGGGGTATAATTCCCCCGGCTCCCCAGGGTTGGTGCTTGCCATGGTCAGGCTGCCATCAGCGGCTGGCTCGCCCTCTGGCTGCAGCAGACATAAGCCATCTGAGCTCTGCACATGGCTGCCTGCCCCTTCCTGCAGCAGGTGGGGGCGCTTGAGAAGGGCAGTGCCTAATGTTGAGTGCTCCATACCACGTGACCAGAGGGAAGGTGCTGGGGGAAAGGGGACTGTCCCCTTGGAGGACGGAGCCACCGGAGGGCCTCAAGGTGGCCAGATGATGGAACTGCCTCCAATCCCCCACTTTCTCCCTGGGAAACCATGGACACTCTCTCTCGTTCCACGGAGACTGGGGAGATAAGGGTCCTGCTCTGGCTGATGCCCAAGAAGTGGGCTTCCTGCTGACAAGGGCTGGGCCCTGACCAGGGTGGGGAAGACCTCTGGGCCTACAGGAGGCTAGTCTGTAAAAGTGCATTCACCTGCTGGGGGCCCTGCCTAGGCTGCACCAGCCCCAGACTGACACCCTGTTCTCGATCCCAGCAGCGAGCTTTTCCTTCCCAGAAGCTTGGGGGTTCCTGCCCCCTCCCCAGACAGAAGCAGTCCTGAGGGTAGAGCACTGGGTGACTTTGCCAAGCAGCCCTGGGCTTGGGGCCCGGCTGTCCCAACCAGCCGAAAGCCTCCCTAAGCACGTGGTTCCCGTCCACAGATACCTTGCTGGGGTCCAGTGACCCACAAGACAACCCCCTAGGGCGCTGGAGAGCACATCAAGAGGCCAGGGCTGACCTTGCCCACTGCCCACATGCCCCTCGTGGGTCCTGGAAAACCCACACTCTCCCCACAGGCCAGGTTGGCCACTGCTAAGCCTGGCCCCGCCTGCCCCCAGGTGCCCCGGGTGACTATGAGATCTGCTTGGAAGGGCTCTGGACTTGCCCCAGCGCAGCACCCACGAACTGAAATTACTCACAGGCCCTCACCAAGCCCTGTGTCTCAAATGCCATGGGCTGCTTTTGGAGATGGGTGGTGGTGGTTACAGAGAGTGCCAGACTCTCCCATCATTTCCAGATTTGCTCAGCAACCTAACCATGTCTGGGAGGCAAAGTAATGGCCCCCTTAAAGAAGCCCACATCCTAATTCCGGAACCTGGGAGTATTTTGCCTTACGAGGCAAAGGAGACTTTGCAGATGTCATCACACCTCAAGGGTACAGACCTTGAAATGGGGAAATGATTCTGGATTATGTGGTGTGCCCAGTGTCCTCGCAAGGGGCCTTAAAATGGAGGAGTGAGGGAGACAGGTCCCTCAGAGGGAGACATGAGCACAGAAGAAAAGCACAGAGATGCACTCTGCGGGCTTTGAAGGTAGAAGGGGGTCACGAGTCAAGGAGAATGTGGGCACCTCTAGAAGCTGGAAAAAGTCAGGAAACAGATATTCCCCTGCAGCCTCCAGAAAGGAAGGCTCCCACGCCAACACTTTTGATTTGTTGGTCTTCTTAACCTACCGAACTGTATGGTAAATTTGTGTGGTTTTAAGCCACAAAGTTTCAGTAACTCGTTCCAGCAGCACTAGAAAACTAATATGCCGTGACAGCCTGGCTGCTCAAGAGAGAAAATTTCAGAGCTGCCGCAGGGTTTTTAACTTTTTGTAACAGCTTTGTGGAGATGTAATTCACATATCATGCGATTCTCCACTTGAAGTGCGCAGTTCACTAAAGAATTTTAAGGGTTTGTTGGTGTTACTGTTGCTGTTGTGTTTACAACCTCTGAAGAAAGCATCATTAACCAACTCCAAGGGGTGCCTGGCTGGCTCAGTCGGTAGAGCACAAAACTGGCCATCTCAGGGTTGTGAGTTCGAGCCCCACGCTAGGTGTAGAGATTAATTAAAAACAAAATCTTTTTTAGAACACACTGACAACATTCCAAGTACACCTCAGGGGCCTGTGCAAAATATTTTGCATCTTATCAGTGGTTATGAAACAAACGACTGATATCAAGTAGTTCATCCTCGTCCGGTTGTGCTTCCTGACGCAGAGGTTCAACATGAGGTGAGAGGAAGTGAACTTGGTCTTGGCTTACCAGCTGGCAGCAGAAGCCCTCTTGGGAGAGGAGCAGAAAAACGCCTTGACATGTTGGGGGAAAGGCGAGCTTGGAGAACATGGAGGGGACAAACATTCGGTCATCAGGGCTGGCTGAGCTGTTCCGTCGGAGACAAGGAGGGAGAGAATGAAGAGAGAGGGCCAGAGAAGCTGGGGCCAGAGGGCCGGCCATGCCAGCAAAGGAGGAGGAGGGACACTGACACCATCTGCATCAAAGGGTCCGTTTGTAGTTGTTTTTGCTAAGATGGAAATCCTCCTCCTCGTGGGTGGGCGTTTGGGGGATGGGAGGATAAAGGACTGAGCCGCGCGCTTTGATCCTGGCCTGCAGAGCAGGGTCCACGCTCATCGCTCATCGGTGACTTGGGGAAAGCACTAGGTGCTGCAGAGTCCCGTGCAGGACTGCTCAGGGCGCCCAAAGGACCCCAGGGGACCAAGAGACAACCCCCACCTGACACGGACGTGCCAAGCTCATGTGTACTTGTACATAGGTGGGGAAGAGTTTATCAAGTTCTTGCTGTGTCACACAGCTCTTTGCCTTACTTGAGCCAAGAATTAGTTCGCTAATTCGCTGCAAAAAATGTGGTATTTTGTTTTTTTAAGTTTTATTTATTTATTTTGAGAGAGAAAGAGCATGAGCAGGGGAGGGGCAGAGAGACTGGGAAGGAGAGACAGAATCCCAAGCAGGCTCTGTGCTGTCAGCACAGACCCGATGTGGGACTCGAACTCATGAAGCCCTGAGATCATGATCTGAGCCAAAATCAGAAGTCAGAGGCTTAACCTACTGAGCCACCCAGGCGCCCCCAAAATATGATGTTTTAAATCAAGAAGTGACCAGCATCCTCCCAGCTCCCCTCCAAGCCCCCATGCTGTGGATGGATGTTGGGGTCCCCGCCCCCTATTATATATTCTCTGTGTGATCCCTGAGACTCGTAAGCACCAGGTATGATCTGGGCTGACCGCCGCTGTTCAGGGAGTTTGGAAAGCATCTAGTCCTGCAGCAACCTGCGGGGGGCATGACCCGCTGGCTGGATTGGGCACAGAGGGCAGGAACTGAGTCTGCAGTTCTGGCCGCTCTGCTCTTGGTTGAGCCATGAGGCCCCTTCCCCACCCCGCCCTGCCTGGGGCACAGGCAGGGCCCTGTCTGGGGCACATATATGACCACACCCCTGTGGGGGTGGGGTGAGGTGGCCCAGAAGGCCCTGAGTTGTTCTGAGGCCAATCTTCCAGAAGCCCTACAACTAAGGTCCTCTGTTTCCCTCAGGGATTCTCCAAGGGGTTGGTCAGATTTTTTTCTTTTAACCTTTGAAACAGGAGGGCTGATTACAACCGCTTTGCCCAGGTCATTGTCAGGTTCCCTCTTCTGAGATCAGAGCGCTCTTGTCTTGCCCCTCTCTTTAATGTAAACTCAGGCCAGGGGCAGGCATCCTTTCCCATTCTCCTAAGGTGGGCAGGGGCTGCTGTCAATGAGTCCACGGAGGTTTTCCTGGCAGCTTCTTAAGAATAAAAGGAAGAAAATATAAACTTGGGCTCTAACAGCGTACCCTGACATTCCTATAATTCTAAGTTTAATTTTCAAGCAAAGACAGTAGTTACTCTAAACTGCAATGTGTGTTTATTAAATTATATGCCTGTATGCTATCTGGGTGATTTAAAACATCAGCAGCACAGTCATATATTTTGTACTTAAACTAGGACAAACGATATTTTATCATACATTAAAAATAAATTTAGAATTTCAGCTCTATGCAGAGTGATTTTTGTCCGTCATGCTCGTCCCTGCATTCCCAGAATCGAGAAAAGTTCCTGTCACATAGTAAGCACTCAATACATATTTGTGGAAGGAGTGAAATAACTAGTTAATTGATCAATTTTTACAGATTTTAAAAATACATTAAAATATCTTTGGTGTTACACCTCACACCTTCCTTGCAATGCTAAAGAAGAATAGAATGCAGTCATTTCCACATTCTTTTAAAGATATTTCCTCTATCAATCGTGCCTTCCTTTAAGTGTATTTAATGTTTTATTAGAACAAAGGGGCACCTGGGTGGCTCAGTAGGTTAAGCATCCGACTTCAGCTCGGGTCATGATCTCATGCTTCGTGAGTTCAAGGCCTGCGTCAGGCTCTTTGCTGACAGCTCAGAGTCTGGAGCCTGCTTCAGATTCTGTGTCTCCCTCTCTCTCTGCTCCTCCCCTGCTCATGCTCTCTCTCTCTCAAAAATAAACATTAGAGGGGCGCCTGGGTGGCTCAGTCAGTTAACCGTCTGACTTCAGCTCAGGTCACGATCTCGCGTTCCGTGAGTTCGAGCCCCACGTCGGGCTCTGGGCTGATGGCTCAGAGCCTGGAGCCTGCTTCTGACTCTGTGTCTCCCTCTCTCTCTGCCCCTCCCCCATTCATGCTCTGTCTCTCTCTGTCTCAAAAGTAAATAAACGTTAAAAAAAAAATTTAAAAAAATAAAAATAAAAAAATAAACAGAAAGGAAGGAAGGAAGGAAGGAAGGAAGGAAGAAAGAAAATTGGAGGAGTGCCTGGGTGGCTCAGTCAGTTGAACATCTGACTCTTGATTTCGGCTCAGGTCTTGATCCCAGAGTTGTGGGATCGAGCCCCTGCTTCCTGAGCCTCAGTGTGGAGCCTGCTTAAGATTCTCTCTCCCTTTGCCCCTCTCCCCAGCTTGTGCTCTCTCTCTCTCTCTCTAAAGAAAAAAAAGAAAGAAACAAAAATGATTAGAGATCCCCATGGCATTACATTTATCTCCCCTGAAATGAAGGTGTAACATATTTTCACTAATAACCCTGAAACTTTTGAACTGATGGAAATTCGCGGGGAAAGACCAGAGCAAACCATATTGGCTCCAAGAAACCCATGATGTAATAAAAATTCAGAAAACCACAAGTTAACCCCTGATTTTACCACTTAGTATCTCTGTGACATCAAGAAAGTTCACTAAACCCAGGACTTCTCATTTGCAAAATTAATATAACAGCTCATCCTCTCACTTCATGCAGTTGCCATGAACATCAAATGGAATCACACATGGGAGCATTTTGTAAAGCACCACTCAAAATTAAGCGATCCTAAAAAACAGGTATGGGTGCCTGATTACACATACCAAAAATGAGTATCATAATTTTTAAAAAGTCAACCAGATAAACAAAAGTTGCTCAGACAGTTAATTGTCATTTGTATTTCCTAAACCCCACTGCTTATATACATAAAGTTATGTAAACATATATATGTATGCATTGGCTTTTGATCAGTGCTTAAAGGGAGCTCTCTGACCTTAAGATTATAAAATATTTTACCTGTATTTTTCTTTTTTGATAGATTTATTTTTATATTTAATTAATCTATCTGTCATTTATTTCAGCATTTAAGATAAACAGCAGGGAATCTAAATAACTCATTTCCCCCCAATGATGAGCCAGTTGCCCCAAGGCCATTTATTGGCTAACCTGTACTTTCCACACTGATCTTTTTTTTTTTTTCTTCCAGACTGATATTAATTGCCTTTTTTTCCCGCTACTAAATTCCCATTTGAACTTGAAGTCAGATCTGGACTCTGTTTTAATCTGTTCATCCGTCTATGTCTATGCCAGCATGACACCATTTTGATTACCATAGGCTCAACAGAGTAGTTAAATATCTGATAGAGGGTAACTCTCAAGACATCACGCTGGGTGAAAGAAGCTGGACACAGAAGAGAACATTGTGGAAGATTCCACGTCGATGAAATCCTAGAACAGGTGAAACGAATCTACCGTGACAGAAAATCAGTGGTTGCCTCCATCAGGCCCAGTGTTGGGCGGGGGACTAGGGAGGGTAACCTTAAAGGGGCATATGGGAACCTTCTGTGGAGATGTTCTATATTTTGACTGGGTTGGTGGTTACAAAAGTACATACATTTGTCAAAACTTATCTAATTGTAACTTAAAATGCATTATATTGTATGTAAATTATACCTCATCTAAAAATTTCTAATAAGGCAAGTTTCCTCGTTTTGTCGCTGTTCCCAAAAATTGCTTTTCTCTGCTTATACAATTATTCTTCCAGGTGAATTTTAGAACACCTTTATAAAGTTAAAAAAAATTCATCAGACTTGTGATAGGAATTGTGTCCAATGTATTTATTAATTTGGGGTACAACTGACATTTCTATATTAAGACCTTCCATCCACAAAGAGGATGTATCTCTTCATTTGTCCAAGCCTTCTTTGATACACTTTTGTCATTTTGGTAAAGCTTTGTCATGTATGGCACATGTAGGCCATGCACATTTTTATGAAGTTATTTTAGGATATATTTTATATGTGGTTGCTATTGTCAAAGGGTTATTTTAAAAATTGTATTTCCCAACTCATTTCTGACATATGAAAAGGCTCTTGATTTTTATGTATTTACCTTGTTTCTGGATACATTATATAAGTTTCTTATTGTTTTTTTTAAGTTTATTTATTTATTTTGAGAGAGACAGAGAGACAGCATGAGTGGAGGAGGAGCAGAGAGAGAGAGAGACAGAGAGGATCTCAAGCAGGCTCCACGGTGTCAGTGCAGAGCCCCATGTGGGGCTCATACCACAAACTATGAGATCATGACCTGAGCCGAGATCAAAAGTCAGACACTTGGGGCACCTACGTGGCTCAGCCAGTCAAGCATCTGACTTCAGATCAGGTCATGATCTCATGGTTTGTGAGTTCAAGCACCCACATTGGGCTCTGTGCTGACAGCTCAGATCCTGGAGCTTCTTCGGATTCTGTGTCTCCCTCTCTGTCTCTCCCCTGCTCACACTCTGTGCCCCTCTCCCCGCCCCCCCCCCTCAAAAATAAACGTTAAAAAAAAAAAAAAAAGGAGGCCGGGTGCTCAACCGAGCGACCCAGGTGCCCCAGTTTCTTATTGTTTTCATATTCTGTTAAGTTGATTTTATTTTTTAGGTGGATAATCATATCATCTGGACATATGATGGTTCGTCTTTTATTTTCCAATTTATCCTCAACTTTTCTTTTTTAACCAAATTTAATCATCTGAAACATCTAGAGCTTTTGAATAGTTGCTATGATAATGGGCATTTCTGTTTATTCTTGATGTAATGAAAGTTGCTTCTGTTTTTCCTTGGAGTAGTGTTTGCTGTTGGTTTCTGATAAATACTTTCAACCATGCTAAGGACTCACACTCCTGTTTTTAGAGTTCCCAGCATTTTGGTCAGAAATGGATGTTGAATTATATCCAGTGTCTTTCAGCATTTACTTAAGTCAGTGGCTCAATATTGGCTTCACATTAGAATCACCTGGAATCTTTAAAAATACTGTTGTCTGTGTGCCCTCTTGCCTAGATTCTGATTTAATTGGTTCAGAGTGGAGCCTAGGGATCAGCATTTTTAGGTCTTCTCGCAATTATTCCACCTACCCACAGGTGAGAACGATCGATCTAGAGCTTTGCTTCTCAATCTTTTTTTTTTTTTTTAATGTTTATTTATTTTTGAGAGAGAGAGATCAGGGGAGGGGCAGAGAGAGAGGGAGACACAGAATCCGAAGCAGGCTCCAGGCTCTGAGCTGTCAGCACAGAGCCCAATGCGGGGTTCAAATCCACGAACCATGAGATCATGACCTGGGCCAAAGTCGGCCGCCCAACTGACTAAGCCACCCAGGCGCCCCCAATTTTTTTTTCCTAATATTTATTTACTTTGAGAGAGACAGCATATGCGTGTGAGCAGGGGAGGGGTGGAGAGAAAGAGAGAGAGAGAGAGAGAGAAAGAGAGAGAGAAAGAATCTCAAGTAGGCTTCAAGCATCAGGACGGAACATGACATGGGGCTTGATCTCAAGAGCGTGAGATCATGACCTGAAACAAAATGAACAGGCATTTAACTGACTGAGCCACCCAGGGACCCCTGCTTCTCATACTTTAATGTGCATAAAAATCGCCAGATAATCTTGATAAAATGCAGATTGAGATTCAGGAGGTCTGGAACTTGAGATTTTGTGTTTCTTGTACTAAAAGTGGCATCCTTAAACCACGAGCATGGGCATCATCCAGGAGCTTTCTAGAAATGCACACACTCAGCCCATCCCAGACGTACTGAATCAGAACCTGCATCTTTAATGGAGCTTCAGGTAAGTCTTGCATGTATTAAAGTTTGAGAGGCACTGAAGATAGTTATGTATGGTTTTTTTTACTTTTATCCTATTAATGTAATAAACTACAAGACCAAATTTCCCAAAATTTTAACTACTATTGCACTCCTGTAATAAAACTGGCTTGATATGCTGATGAATCAGATTTTCTAATATTTTATTTAATATTTTATATCAATATTCAAAAGAGAGATTGATCCATATTATCTTTTTGTGCTGATTTGTCAGGTTTTGGTATCAGGGGCTGCCTCAAGGGTTATTCTTCCATATTCATGCCTCATTATATGTACTTTTTCTTTGTAAAACTTGCCAGAAGGTTTCATCATTTGTTGATCTTTTCAAGGAATGAGCTTCTTTTTCCCCCCCTTTAATATATGTTGACTTCCCATATATTTCAAAGTCTATTTTTGAGAAATTCTTTTTTAACCCTTTGACACTATTTTATTTTTTTTAATTTATTTTTTAAAGTGTATTTATTTTGAGAGGGAGAGTGTGTGCACGCAGCGCATGAGAGTGGAGGAGGGGCTCAGAGAGGAGGAGAGAGAGAGAGAATCCCAAACAGGCTCCGTGCTGTCAGCACAGAGCCCCACTTGGCACTCAATCTCACAAACCACGAGACCACGACCTGAGCCAAAGTCAAGAGTCGGCCACTTAAGCAACCGAGCCACCCAGGTGCCCCCATTTCACGCTATTTTAATTGTTGTAGCTCTGGGCAGTATTTTTGTATCTCTTACCAAGAGATTTTGGTAAATCCATTGAGCATTCTAAAACCTCCCTTTTGTCTCTAACTTGGTCGCTCCCTCCAGGAGTCTGGTAGAACGTCAGGAGATGTGACATCACTTCGGAAAGGGTTCACTGTGTACCACTCTGTTGGCTGGCAGATGCTTGCCGTGTAGGTATGTGGGCCTCCAATCTGTCAGGCCCGAAACACATTCACCTTAATAAATGTCTTTACCACATGCTGAGAAGTCCTGAAAAGGAGCCTGGGACTCCGGGACCAACCCAGCCAAGAACACTCTGTTCCTTCTTCCATCTTCATAATGAAACGCTGACTGCTTGCTAAAAGATGCACAATTTATTTTAAATATATGAATAGGATGATTGTTTAAAAAGAGCTCCAGCTGGTTAAATTCAGGCCCCTGCAATAAAACTCCCCTCCGGCACATTCTCTGGCTTTGGGCCCCACGGGCTGCAGGTTCTCTCAACTAAACTGGAGACTGTGGTCTTGCGTGTTCAGGTTTTCCGGTGGTGTATTTGATGTTCTGAGTCAGGGCAGCAGGAACCGCACTGGCCTCCAAAGGACTCCCTCCATGGTTTCAGTGATCCACTTGTAGACCACTCTTGCCAGTTAGGAAAAATGTCGTTTGGTAAAATATGTTCAGTGAACCATTGGGCAAAAAAACAAAAAACAAAACAAAAAACAGGTGGCTGCTTTCTTTTGCTGTGATCTGGCAGGTTCTGTCTCCCCCATCCTTTGTGTTCAAAGGACTGACTTCTTGAGGTCCACCTTCCAGGGACGGAAGGGCCTTCCTGAGCTTCAAGCCATCCCAGGTATCAAGTTTACCAGGGCTTTACCAGGCCTTCTTCAGCAGGTTCTCAGGTTCAGTTAACAGACTCAGCCTGGCATCCAAGTCAGTCTTGCCAAAGCCCCAAGGCTGCCTGGTCTCTTCTCTTTGTCTCAGTCACCCTGTGAGGTCTTTTTCCCTTGGCCTCCAACATCCTCTTCTCTGTATCAGGAGGCACCTGGGTCCTGTTAGCATGAGGATGGACCATGGAAAGTGCCCGGAGGTGGCTTGGGGTGTCACAGGGTTGTCAGGACTGCATGTCAAAGAGTCTAGGTTAGGAGCAGGTAGGGCTGTGCCGACACTACTTCTAACACAGAGGGAGAGAATACACAGGATAGGGTACCAGGGTGGGGCACCGGGATGAGGGAGAGCCAGGGAGAGTGGGGGAGCATCGCTGAGCTCTGTCTCTAATGATCTGTGTTGGGAGAGAGGAGGGATCAATGGTCCTGGGTTGGCTGTCTTCATGAAATTTAGGACCTAATTAGGTGGAACAGAGGAGTTAGGCATACGAATGTACATGGGGTGCATGTGGAATGGAAGGTTAGTAGAGGGAAGAAGAGGAAGATGGGGTTGAAGTACTGGTTGCAGTTCAGGTGGGAAGAACCTTCAATGCTGAGCCAAGGCGAATGGACTTAATTATCAGGCACTGGGGAACAGGAGTAACTTAAGAAGTCTATTTGGGCAACAGCTTGCAGGATGTCTGGAGCCATGAACTCTGCTCTTCACACTCTGCTTATCCTTGAGCTTGAGAACAATGTATCAGGCAGGTTCCTGATGAGTTGTGCTGGGTAACAAATGAACTCAGAAACCCAAGTGGCTTAGAGCAGCAATCAACTATTTCACATTCATAGATCTGCAGGTTGGCTGCAACAGCTCTACTTCAGGCTCTGGGTTCCATTTAGTGTCCCTCTGTGTTTCTCATTCTGGGGCCTATGGCCACCTGAAGTATGTTCTTCCCATGGTGAACAGCAGGAAGTGCAAGAGAGGTGGGTAGCATCACACATGCTCTTTGGAACTGGAATGTCTGTCATTTCTGCTCAGATTCCAATTGAATTATCTGAGCAGGTCCCTTTGCCCAGCCCAACATTCACAGAGCAGAGAAATTCACTTTGCTTACTCCAGTGGAAAGCAACTCAGCATCTCAAAGCAAGAGCATGGATGTAAGATTGGAAACAATGATTTGATTACCACCAACACCAAGTAACTTCTTCAACAACTTTAGCTCCTGGTTCATGAGTGTCCACGTGACATAACAGGAGTGCTGAATAAGGTCTGGGGTCCTGGGCTGTAACCCCAACTCTGCAAAGCATTTAGTATTAAAGACCCTCAATGTCCCCCTCTTCCACATAAAAGTTTTTTCTGCCTGCTTTTCAAGATCTCCTCCAGCTCCAGCCATCATGAGTCTTCAATGCTCAGATGGTTCCAACTGCCATAAGCATGATGGATTTGCTAGGGGTGGAGACCAGAGGCTGGAGACCATGAGATGACCATGTAAGAGCGCAGGCCTGGAGTGGAAAGAGGGGAGTGAGTTTGCAAAGTGTCAGCAAAGAAGAAGAAAGCTGGGTGTTAAGGAGATTCTGGTGTTGGTAAGCAAGGTTACACATTTGATTCCTGTTCCATGGGCCAGTTTTCCACACTCTGCCTGACAGGTCCAATGATTCCTAACCAGGATTATGTGATATGTGGAAGGTTTGTAGAGAGAAAGCAGGCCTGAGAGATCACTTCTATGCATTCTGAGATGAAGAAGAATCAGAATACAAACATAAGTTCTGTGACCTTTTCATCATTCCACCAACCTTCCATCTAGATTCCAATTCATAGGTCAGGAGCTATTTTGAAACCAATAGTGGCCTTCATACCTTTAATCTGTCAGAGTTGTGAAACTGAAGAGCCCTCAGCGGGTGAAATTCAGCAAATGAATGTTGGAGGTCTCTGGTTACAAACAAGGGAGTCTGTGAGTCTGGACAGAAGGAAGTATGTAGGAAGGCTATCAGATAACTCAGAAGGCTGATGGAAAAGCAAAAGAAACAAGCTCGAAAACAGCAGGGGACAGGGTGGCACTGCACCTGCAATGAGCCAACATTGATTCTTTTCTTTTCTGTCCTGTGTCCCTCTACTTGTCCTCGTATCTCAGAGTCCCAAGAGAGTCTGATGGATGGAGCATAGGTCCTATGACCCAAGGAGTCATGGGCAGTCTGAGTTCTGTGATGGGATATGAAGACCTCTTTGGTTTCCCCAGCAATCAGGTTGAGAACTTTCTGATTTACTGCTTCCCAAAGACTGCACCCAGTGGGACAGGGGTGTTCTCCCCCAAAGAGATCAAGGGAAATGGATATTGGATGGCCATAAACAAGTGCCCATGACAAATGTATGGAAAAGCACTGAAAAATGTACCATTGCAGTGGTAGAAAGACAACAATTCATAGAATTGCTTTCAGCCATGATGTTTGGAGAGGACTAAGACCCACAAGGGGATGCCAGTGTGGATATCCTAAGCCCCAGACCAGGCAATCCCATGGCATTCCTTTCTGTGACTTTCTCTGGAATGGCCAAAATTGCTAAGGTCTGTTATCCCAAAAAATGTCATTTAACTCCTCTCCTATCTTCTACTTTACAGTAAAAATAGCTAATATTTACAGGGCAGTTACTCTGTGCTGGGCACTCTTCCAATAATTAACATAAATCATCTCATATAATCCCCACAACAATCCTTATTAGGTGATTACTATACTTATCCCCATTTTGTAGACGAGAAAACCAAGGCATAGATGCTAGCTCACTAGGCTGGCAAAAATTAGAATCAGGATCTAAACCCGGGTAGTCTTGGTTGGAATCATTTAATCCTTCCATGAACAATCCTTCAAAGAGGATGCCCTGGGTACAAGCTTGCCAGAGGGACTTAGGACAAAGAGAGGTCTTAATCAGGGGAAACTGGGGCTATTTTGCAGGTGCCTGCAACAGGAAGTAATCATGAGGCCCAAGGAGGAGAAAGAGACTGGGTGGGAGAAGGCAGTTCTTAAAATTCATAAAATAAAACACAAGGATGGAAAGCTTTAAAACCCCTGGAGGATTTCTCTGAAGTGTTGAACTGTGTGGAGAGTCGAAATGGCTGCTAATATCCTCGCGTTCCTACTTCTGCTCCTACCTGGCGAGGGACTTGCATTTCCTGCGGGTTCCCGGGATGGTTTCTATTCCATTCCGAACTCGTCTGTCACGCGGACTGGCCCGTGTGTGCAGCCAGGTGTGGAGCCTGAGCACAGCTGGCTCTAATTTGAGGGGCCTTCTGCCATTTGAAGATGACCTCACTCCATTCCCTTGACTTTTTAATATGCAATTCACGCCATTTTTCAAAAATTGGGGTAATGATTTATTGGCTTCTTTTCTTGCATTATCCTGCAGTGTGAGGTTTTTTGTTGTGTGTAAGGGCTTGATAACTGTTCTTGATAGGAGGATTGTAGATGTATCTACTACAGGAGTGATCACTTTATTTCCACCATACTCGCTATATTTTAGTCCTGGCCAAGGAACTCCTTCCCATCATCCTGTGTCTCCCACCTCTACCTTTGACAGGTGAATGCAGAACAAAGGGGTGATGGTTAAGTGGCTTTGGCATGAACAGCTCTGTACCTTGCCTCTGACATTTAGCTGTATGACTCTGGGCAAAACAGGGGACTATACCACATGGTCTATCCCAGCAGCAGCAGGAAATACCCGCTCCCTCGGTCCCTTCTGTCCCGCCTAAGGCAGTGGTACTCTGTACTACCCTGACCACAGCTGATGGGCCAGGGTAAGCATCTGACTTATGAATGTCCAGCATGAAAGGCGAGTGGAAACGAATTAGGCCAATCAGATTCCCTTTCAGAAACCTAAATTGGGAGAGGCACCTGGGTGACTCAGTAGGTTGAGCGTCCAACTTGGGCTCAAGTCATGATCTCTAGGTTGGTGAGTTCAAGCCCATGTGGGGGCTCTGTGCTGACAGCTCAGGGCCTGGAGCCCGTTTCGGATTCTGTATCTCCCTCTCTCTGCCTTCCCTGCTCATACTCTGTCTCTCAAAAATGAATGAACATTAAAATTAAAATAAAAAGGAAAAAAAAAGAAACCTAAACTTGGATAAAGAAGCAGCTTTAATCACAGCAGCTGGGTCTCAGTGGGCAGTGGTGAAACCTGGCAGGGAAGCCCCAGATCATCTTTTAATTTCCATTTTTGAGAGAGGGAGAGAGACAGAGCGTGAGTGGGGGAAGGACAGAGAGAGAGGGAGACACAGAATCGGAAGCAGGCTCCAGGCTCTAAGCTGTCAGCACAGAGCCTGATGCGGGGCTCGTACTCACAGACCGTGAGACCACGAGCTGAGCTGAAGTTGGATGCTTAACTAACTGAGCCACCCAGGTGCCCCTTAGATCTTTTTTTTTTTTTAATGTTTAATTTATTTTGGGGAGGGAGCAACAGAGCTCAAGCAGGGGAGGGGTAGAGAGAGAGAGAGGGAGACACAGAATCCAGAGCAGGCTCCAGGCTCTGAGCTGTCAGCATAGAGCCTCACACGGGGCTTGAACTCACCAACCAGGAGATCATGACCTGAGCTTAAGTTGGACGCTTAACCGACTGAGCCACCCGGGTGCCCCTTAGACCATCTTTTTATCAGATGACAGAATACCTGGTCCTAGAGCTACCTTAAATCCACAGCTCATCTCCAGGGTGCGGGGACACAACGGTCTCTGCGTTAGAATGTTGGGGGGCACCTCTCCATCTGATTATAAATGAAAACAGGAGGCTGCAGCCATGTTTGCCCGGGAGAGGAGGGGATGGAGGAGGCAGCCCACTCATGTCGGTGGGGAAAGAAACCTTTACACAGCTCTCCTCCCCTCGTGGGGGCTTGTGGGGAAGGGATAAAGAAAATCAGGGAAGAAGAGACGCCTCTGGTAGTTCTTCAGTTCCCTTCCAACGTGTCTGCTCAGCAGATACTCTGTTTAGCAGAGTATTATTGGGGTAGGGGCTGCCTGGGGAGGCCCGGACCCCAGTGAGAGAGGAAATTAAACTTCTCGGCACGATGTGGAGGAAGAGTTTGGAGGAGGCACAGAAAAGACCCCCAAAATGGAATCAGGGCGTGTTGGGAGCACCTCCCCAAATGTCCAGGAGGCTGCAGGCTGTCAAGAGAGGTATACAGGGGAAGTTCCTGATGATGGACACCTAGAAGTTTTTTAAGACAATAAAAATATTGAGTCAAACAGTTTGCATTCCTGTGAGGTAAACACCTTTTACCATCCAGCACATTCAGTAAAATAGCACAAAATATCCATTAAGAAAATACCCCAGAAGACAGAGGGCCTGGGGGTTTCTGGATCCTTCAATGAACACCCACTGCTTGAGGAGCTGGGGTGAGCCTCTTGTTTCTAGAACCAGAAGAGTCTGCTACAGAACATTTCCTGCAGCAGGTCACAAGGACTGGGGCGTGGAGTGCACGGAGTGCCCAGCACGGTGCCTGGCGCGGGGAGGGGTGCAGCCCATAGCATCACACAGAAGCTAATTGGCACCCACCCCCAAGTGCCCACTGGGTGGAACACGCAGCAAAGATGGAAACAGAGACAGGACTTCCTGTTGGGCTGACAGCCACAGCCTTGTTGATCCAAGGGCTGAGGGGACACAGGCATTTGTCAGGAGAAAATGAAATGGCCCGGAGGCAGCTTCATCAGGTGATAAATGCCTTGAAGGGACCACAGTATCACCTGAAAGACAAATGAGCTCTGGATTTTGTGTGGCCCAAGCTTCCCAGTCCCACCAGCCCTCATCACAGGCATGGAAGTAACCTGTGCTACCATGGGGACAACCTCCATTTACTCCCAAGGACCCTCTCCCTTTGCACACTTCCCTTCGGCCGTTTTCTGGGAGGCCACAGAGGTAGTCACACATGAGCTCCTGGACAACCCCATTCAGCTCCTGCAGGGTGTGTGACGACCTCCCCACTTGTGCCTACCACCGGCATCTCTCAGCATGGCCATCGATGCCCCGTACATCTCGAGGGCCCAAAGCTCTGAGCCACTGTTCAGAGCTGAGTGTTGAAGCTCATGCTCTTTGACCTCAGCTCTCAGGACAACTAAGATGAAAGGCTGTCAAGGCAGGGCATAAGGGAGCAAGCTTTCATACTGCTAGTGAGTTTGGTCCAAGGATCACAACATAAACTCATTTCCCTACAAGAGAAACGTACTGTTCACGTATTCGGCCATCGAAAACAAAAACAAAAGCAAACAAACCCCCACGTGTTCCAAGGACTTGGACATTTTCACATTGAACTTGGCATCTCCAATCTAACTTTTGTGAGGGGCACTCTGGGTCTCTTGTAATAATCTGTGTCCTGTCTGGGACACAAACTGTTATCTGTTCACTAGATGATTTCCACCTCATCTGGACTTCACTTCCCAGCCTCCTTTGCAGTTAGGTGTGGCCATGTGACAGTTCAGATCAAAGGAATGTGGGCAGAAGTGACATGTGCCACTTCCAGGCTGGCCCATGGAAATCTCCCACGTGTGATCCTCTGTGCTCTTCACCACCCCCCCCCCCCCCCCGCCCCAGTCAGCTTCATGAGGACAAGCATGGCGACCCTGGAAGTGACATGTTGAAGACAGCAAGGCCATAAGACGGCAGGGTCATGGGCCCAAGAATCAGTGCCTAGAGGAGAGCCAGCCTGCCAAGCACAACACCCACTTTGGACTTTCCATCATGTTTGAGCCCCATATATCATGTTTCTTTGTTACAGCAGCTAGCATTCCCTTAAGTAAAGCCAACTGGAAGATCTATGTGACCATTAGGGAAAATGCTGTCCTGTTCTGAAACTTGGAAACTTAGATGTGTTTGTGGTATCTGCTTCCTTTCTTAAAGCTGCACATACGAACTTGATTTTGTCAAATACTAAAAATCAATATACGGTGCTAAACGCACGGAGAGGAACAGCAAGACCTGCTTCAACAGCTTAGGATAAAAAGGGAGTCACGTCTCTACTGAATTTCTAGTTACATGTCTACAGCTTTTATTAGCAGGAAGTTCAGTATGTCCATCTTGAGGCCTCCCCAACACATATCTGACACCAGGCAGAGAATCACTGCCGTCTGATGCTACTCTGATGCTACCACCCACTGTCACTGCTAACAAAGGGTCCCCAAATCTGCAGGATGCTATGGACCGCTGCAGTGATGCCCCTGCTTATCCTGACCCTCGTCTGAGCTCCAAGGCCTCAGTTTGTTTGGGTCATCTTCATGAGCTTGGGACTCTGCCCAAACCGCCATGCCAGCAGGGTGGCTGAGTGGGGGACTGCCAGCCTCAGCCCACACTGTGCACGGAGCAGCACGGCCCTGTCAGCATAGCAACCTTGGCCAGAGTCCGCTAGATGACCCCACGGGCCTGCCTAGCTTCGAATCTCAGGGAGAAGGGGCTCGGGTCTCAGTTCTTTCCTCCCCGGAGGCTCTTGGTTTGCGTGTGCCAGAACTCTGCACGCCAGGGAGGCCAGCACCTGCTAAGCCTGTTCTTCACTGACCCCCACCTGGAAAATGAGAGCCCACTCTCCTTCCATTGCAAAACAAAGGGGCCACCCAGTGACTCTCAACAGATCCAGATCGACTCTAAGATGTCCTTCTGTTTCGGCTTGTTCAAAAAAGCAGCTGGGAGCTTTTTCTTCTCTATTAAAAAAAAAATTGCTGCTTATTACATTGAGTTGAAGGGAATAGATGATGAGCCCCTGGGAAGATATTAATTTCTATTTTGTTACAAAAACATCCAAGCAGACTGCTGAGAATCTGATCCCCTCATTTTGCTTGTAAAACATGTTTTATATTAGTTCATGCTTTTTTCCAGAGTATATTAATTTGCATTCGCTCCTTCTTAGAATTTGGCTAATGGCTTATTAATTTTTTTAAGACTGTCTATAAAGGAACTTTCCCTTCAAATAACCATAGTATTAAATCCTCTAAAGAACCAGCCCGAAAAGAACTTGTGTGCCCAGCATAGCCAGTCTCCCCGCTCTGTGCCCGCATTTGTCACCTGTGACTGGGGTGACTTCACCCAGCCTGTGGTATCCGATCCCCAAATGCTCTGTCCTGAGGGCAGGCAAAACCAAGAACTTGTCCTTTTCTCACTCAAGATGAAATTCAATTTCTTCTTAAAATTAAAAACAAGATAAGACAGAGGAAAAGGAGGACCCTTAAGCAGTGTAGGACCACAAGAATTTATGAAGAAGGGGTGTAAGGCCCACGATAGGGTGCACTTGCCTCAAGCTGTGTGCCTCCCTCTCCCTGGCTGCAGGGTCTGCTGGGCGCTTTCCTGATTTTGAGCATTCTCTTATTCCACCCCAAGTACTTCTGATAATGATTAGGGCGAGAACTCCCGTCAGGATCCACGGCCAGTGGGTGGCCACAGGGCTAACTGAACCCCCTTCCCCAAGCCCACTGGCCCCCAGGCATCTGATGGGAAGGAAGAGTGGACTGCCTGGAGAAGTCAGGCCCCTTCCTCCATCCTGTCCCACTTTGCCCCACTCTGCAGAAGGGTCATTTCCTTCCACGTGCTATTGATTAAGTTTATCAATTCTCTCTCTTCTTCCTCCATTTTGTTTAAATTTATTACTTCCTTTTTCTCCTTTCTCTTGGTTTGTAACTTAAAGGGAACAAAGTTCATCAGGTATGGACTTGATTTATTGTTTCTCTTTTTTTCTCTCCATAATATAAGCCCTGGGAGCAATAAATCTCCTCTAAGTACTGCATTGGCAGCATCCCAGAAATTGAGATATGTCACTTCCATGGTTTTTTTCTTTAAATATTCTGTAGAGTCCTAAATGTCTTCCCTAACGAAAGGTTTATTTAAGAAAGGATCTGCTCTGCTGAACACAATAAGAAACAGCTGAAAAAGAGGTTCAGCTAGAGGAAGGGAAAGGCAGGAGATAGAATGATCATTTGTTGATAATGTGATTTTATTCCTAAAATTACCAGATGAAAAATTCTTAGGACTAATAATAGTTTACTTAAAGTGAATGGATACCAAATAATTCACAAATCAATTCCTTTCCTCTATACTAATAATCAGAAGGCAAAAGGGTGGGGGAACAGTAAAAGTACATACACTATAGCAACTGTAATAATATACCCTAAAATTAGTTTAACAATAAATGTGCAGAAACTATATAAAAACTGAGAGCTACAAAACAAGAAAGTAAAAATGCATGCCATGTTCATGGTAAAACTCAATGTTGTAATGATTTGAATCTTTTCAAATTGACTGTATAATGTCAATCAAAATATCAATGGAAATTTTTAGGAAAAGTGCCCAAATGATTCTGAAGCACATCTGGAAAACTAAAGAGACACAACTCCCCCCAGGTCTCCTCCTGGGGAGGAGAAGGTCTGGACTGGGAGAGTTGGGCATAAATGGCAGGGGTGGGAGGCAGGTAGGGACAGGGCAGTGGCCACTACCACTCAGCCTTACAATCCCTGAGCTTTGAAAGTGGTCCCAGTTGTTAACTCCCAGACGTGACTTCAGGCATTTCCCACTGAGGAAGACGCATTTCCAAAAATATTTACTGAGCATCAGGCTGCAAAGGGAGCAAGCATACTCTTGGTGAAATTGGCTGTTTTGTTGTGTAGCGCTCTGACTCTTCTGTTCGTGTTGGAGGGCCATGTATCTTCTAGGAGCCATAAAAAGAAACCTTCAGTGGCAGATAAACGTTAGAGTGTCATTCAGTGACAAAGATAAGGAAGTTTCTCGATGACAATGTTGAAGTATAAGTGGAGTATTATTTGCCCATATAAATTATGGCTGAGGCCGGGTTAATTTTTCCAAAGGTTATATATGGATGAGAAAAAGGGTGTTAGCATTTTTATGAGGTCATGGAATGTCAGGACTGACTGTTTCTGAATAAGTATCTCATGCATGGAACTTAATCCTCTCCCAGCTCCCTCGTAGAGGAAAGCCCAAACGGTCGGACAGCCACCTATGATCTGCCATTCCTGCGTTAGAGCACTTGCTAAAAAACCTACTTTGCAACGTGGAGGCCATGGACTCATTCTTCAGGGCAGAGAATGACTGATCACCACCCTCCTGTCTCTTTGGGATGCTTGACCAGTGAGAAGTGCACATGCCTGTAGCCATACTTACTGATTTCATAGGATCATAGTCACTCTGCAGGCCCCATACCCAAAGGCCCTGCTGTAGAGGTAGATTAATTATAGATTCGTGTTTGATGGTACTCCTTGGGGCTTACAATAAGGCTTCTTCCAACTCTCCAAAAATGTGCAAGAAGGGGAGAAAAGATTGCCCTCCAAGAGTGATCAAAAAGAGGCTTGTAAGAATACCCAGTTAGGACTCCACCTGACCTATGTCTGACCACCACCCTCCCCCACAGAAAGAATGGCTTATATTTGTGTTAGGCTTCTGTGTGGACATGATTCCCATTCTCTCGGTGTATACCTAGGAGTGAAATTGCTGGGTCAAATGGTAACTCTATGTTGAACTTCTTGAGGAACGACCAGACCATTTTCCAAAGTGGCTGCACCATTTTACATTACTACTAGCAATGTATGAGAGCTCCAATTTCTCCACATTCTTACCAACACTGTTTTTTCGGTCTTTTTGATTATAACAATTTTAGTGGGTGTGGAGTGGTATCTCACTGTGGTTTTGATGTGCATTTCCCTGGTAACCGATGTCGAGCATCTTTTCACATGTATTGGCCTTTGTATATCTCTTTGAAAAATATCTATTTGGATCCTTTGCCCATTTTTTAATTGGTGAGAAGCTATTTCCCCCCTCCTGACACCAGATACATGGTATCTTTCCCAACTTCACTTCTTCAACTCTCCAGCGCCAACTGGGTGTCCAACAATTAATCCTATTCTAACACTGCCTGGAGTTAGCACCAGACTCCACAGGTTTAAGAGCTCAGTCCCACAAGAGTGCCTCCACTTCAGAAGCCACCTGCAAGTATTAGGTCCCCAGGTTACCTACACGTCTATCCAACTTGGCGAAAAGTCAGGGGTTCCCACCCACCCCAGGTTCAATAATTTGCTAGGACAACTCATAAAGGTCAGAAAAACTCCAATGAGTCCTGAGCATAGACGCCTCGGTCCTCATGGAATTGGGCCGTGCCACCCTCCTGACATATGGATGCGTTGGCCTACTCAGAAGCTCTCCAAACCCTGTCATTTAGGGGTTCTTGTGGAGGTTTCATTATGTAGGCATGACGGTGCCATTGGTGATTATCACAATCTCTAGCCCCTCTCCCCTCCCTCGAGGTTGGGGGATAGGGTTGAAAGTTCCAAGCTTCTAAACAAGGCTTGGACTTTCTGGGAACCAGTCCCTGTCCTAAAGATACCAAGAGGTGGGCCCCTCTTCCAGTTTCCTCCCTTGCTTCCCCCTTCTCCCTCCTCCCTCTCTCACACCCCCCCCCCCTTTGGGCCTCCTTTCTATGACTCCATTTTCTCTGCTGCCACCAGGGGCCAGGGTCTCCTGTGGGGAGCCCAGCCGGTACCCCAGGTCTCCCTTCAGGGCTGGGGTGAACCTCCCGGAGAGCCAGGAGGGGAGAGATGGGAGAGGGTTGGGGCAGAGGGAGCAGTGAGCCCACCGAGTTTGGGGGGGCGGTAATCAGATGGGGGGGCATGGGATGCGCCCAGACAACATCCTTCTGGCATGGGTGTGGCTGGGCCTGAGAAAGGACGGGGCTCAGCAGCAGCAGTGTCCCCCTACAACTCCATCCAACACTTGGGCTATGGCAGCAAACCTGCTCAGATCTGCCACATCTGCCATTGGGAGCTGGAGAAACGTGAGCGGCAGGCATGAATCGAGTTCACAACCACGTCACAAACCTGCTGAGGGAACAGAGCCGCACTCGGCCTGTGGCACCCAAGGAGATGGAGCACGTGTCATCCATGGAAAGTTCCACGCCATCCAGATGCGACTCAGGCAGAGCACCCGTGAGGCTGTCATGGCCCCGCGTTCCCGCTTCTTGGATGGATGGCAGAAGAAAAGGCTGCAACTTGAGCACACAGGCTCCCGAGGTCTCAGTGAGTATTACTGGCATCTGAGTAACCCAGAGCCTAGTGACGAGGCTGAGGAGGAGCTTGCCAAGAAGTATGGAAGTGTCTCGGGTCTCCAACTGGTTTGGCAACAAATGGATTGGGTATGAGAAAAATACTGGAAAGTTCCAAGAGGAGGCCAACACCTATGCTGTCAAGACCCCCACGTCAGTCACCCAGGGGGTCCACAGCCACACCAGCTCCCAGATACCCCCCTCCTCTGCAGGCTCTGGTGGCTCTTTCAATCTCTCAAGATCCAGAGACATCTTTTCCGGGGATGCCTGGGCTCAACGGAGATTTCTACTCTGCTTCCCAGTGGAATCACTCCAGCACTCAGTGGGGTCAGGGGGCTACAGGGATAACCTTGGGGGACGCCAGATGTACAGCCCTCAGCAAGTAAGGGCAAACGGTGGCTGGCAGGAGGCTGTAAGCCCATCCTCAGTGATGTCCCCAACAGAGGGACCAGGGAGCATTCACTCTGACACCTCCAACTGATCTTGCCCTCAGGGCCACAGGGGTGGGGGCTCACAAAACGACTTTTGAAGAGGACACAGGCATCCAGAGGACAAACCCCAGACACAGGAGAAGCACAAGACAGAGGAGGGAAAATGGGGTCATCCCTTCCCCAATCAGACTCTCTCGGTGCTGGGGGTGCTGTGCTGACTACGTGGCAGGGAGAATGGGCTCCCCTAAGGGGAGAGTGGGGTCTGTTGTCTCCTTTTTTCAAGTCTTTTTCTCTTTCTCTCACAAATACCCAGAATCCCATTGTTCAGATCCCTTTCCCTTCTTCCTGTCCCCCAACCCCAAACCATATTCCATTTCTCTTTCTCTCTCTCTTTCTCTCTCTCCCCCCCCCTCCCCCCCACTCTCCCTCCCCAACCTTATCTGCCTATCTGCTCTGGGATCTGTGGAGAAGCCAGCCCTGCCTGACCAGAGATGCCAAAACTGCAGACACACCTTCTGGACAGAGGACATGGGCCACAAACCCTGTGTCTCCCCACCCCCTACCCCTCCAGATGGCTTTATTACCTCATATGCAGCTCATCTTAAACCAACAGAATCGCTCAGTGGACTAGGGGGAAAAAAAGATACCTAGAGGTGGATGAAGAGTCACCCCATTAGAACAAAAGAGGCTCCTGTCACACTTATCACTCAGGAAATCCCAAGGGTTTTAGGAGCTCTATGCCAGGAACTAAAAACAAGGACCAAATATCTTTCGTGTTATACCACAATTAAGTTATTTGCCTTTTTGTTATTGAGTTATGAGTTCTGTACACAATCTAGATATCAGTTCCTTATCAGATGTATAATTTCTCCCATTCAGTAGGCTGTCTTTTAACTTTCTTGCTGGTGTCTTTAGCACAAAACATTCCATTTTGATGAAGTCCAATTTACCTGTTTTTTGTCTTAGTTTCTTATGCTTTTGATATCATATCTAAGATGCCACTACCACATCCGAGGTGACAAGATTTATCCTTATTTTCTTCTAAGAATTTTATGGTTTTAGCCCTTATATTTAGGTCTAAGATTCATATGGGGCTAATCTATCTAGTGTGAGACACATCCACAACTTCAATTTTTTTGCAGGTGGACATCCAGTTGTCCCAGTGCCGTTTGTTAAAAACCCTATTCTGGGAGAACCCCTCTACTTGCTAGACGGGATGCTGCCTGATTCATGAATCACTTAATAAAGCCAATTAAGATCTTCAAAACAAACCAACGAACACGAACACACACACACACACAGCGCCACACTATTCTTTCCCCCATGGATTGTCTTGGCACCCTTGTTAAAAATCAGTTTGACTACAAATGTGAGGTTTATTCCTGGACTCTGAAATCTATTCCATTGATCAATGTGTCTATCTTTGTGCCACTACCACATTGTCTTAATCACGTTTTTTTCTTTCTTTTTTAGTAAATTCTGAAATTATAAAGTCCTCCAAATTTCTTCTTTTTCAAGAAATTTTTGGTGTTCTTGGCCTCTTGAGTTCCCTACGAATTTTAGGATCAGTTTGTCAATTTCTGCAAAGAAGCCAGCTGGAATTCTGACAGAGATCACATTGAGTCTATAGATCAATTTGGGGAGTATTACCAGTTTAATAATATTAAGCCTTTTGATTCATAAACAGGATGTCTTTCCATTTATTTGGGATTTTTAAATTTAACATTTTGCGGTTTTAAGACTGTAAGTTTTACACTTCCTTGTCAAAGTTATTCATTTCATTCCTTTTGGTGTTACTGCAAATGAAATTTTTTTTTTTAATGTTTGTTTATTTTTGAGAGAGATAGAGAGACGGAGTGTGAGCAGGTGAGGGGAAAAGAGAGAGGGAGACACAGAATCCGAAGCAAGTTCCAGGCTCTGAGTTGTCAGCACAGAGCCTGACATGGGGCTCAGACTCACAAACTGTGAGATCACGACCTGAGCTGAAGTCGGAGGCTTAACCAACTGAACCACCCAGGTGCCCCTGAAATTGTTTTCTTAATTTCATTTTTAGATTATGCATTATAAGTATATAGAAATCCAACTGATTTTTTATATTAATCTTGTATCCTGCAACCTTGTTGAATTTATTAGTTCTAATAATTCTTTTTAAAAAACACTGTATACTAAAATGACAGAAGTTAGGAACTCTTCCTCAAACCACTTCATTCCAAAAGTTCAGAGAACTAATCTCACATTAAAAAAAAAAAAAAAAGAGGAACACAAAGTATCAATGTAAAAGTCCCACCCAAAGTATCTGTAAGAAAAAAAAGATAAGCAGAACATCCATACAGACAGTAAGTGAAACTATACCAAATATTCCAAGTCAAGAAAAAAAAAACATTACAAAAGTCAGAGTTAGAAAAACTCAGAAGTGAGAGCACAGCACTTAGGATAGATTTAGAAATAAAAGAAACAATAATTTCAGATATGACGTCTAAATTAGAAGAAATACAAGAGCAAATCAGATGATGCCTCATGAGACATAAAATGTGAAAAGTAGGAATTTTTTAAATCAAAAAAGAAAAGCACACATAAAGGAGTTCAAGAGAAAATGACAAATACTGGAAGTATGCAAAGAAGTCCCTGAAAATGAAACTCATAACAAGGGAACATAATACTAAAAACAATAAAAATTAAATTAAAAATTAAAAATAAAGGGGCGCCTGGGTGGCTCAGTCTGTTAGGCGTCCGACTTCAGCTCAGGTCACGATCTTGCGGTCCGTGAGTTCGAGCCCCGCGTCGGGCTCTGGGCTGATGGCTCAGAGCCTGAGCCTGCTTCCGATTCTGTGTCTCCCTCTCTCTCTGCCCCTCCCCCATTCATGCTCTGTCTCTCTCTGTCTCAAAAATAAAAACATTTTAAAAATAAAATAAATTAATTAATAAATAAATTAATTAATTAATTAAAATTAAAATTAAAGAGCATGGCAGAGATTTGATATTACATTGCATTAGTCAGGATCCACTTAGAAGAAACCACAAAGGGGGACACCTGGGTGGCTCAGTCGGTTGGGCGTCTGACTTCAGCTCAGGTCATGATCTCGTGGTTCGTGAGTTTGGGTCCTGAGTTGGGCTCTATGCTGACAGCTCTGAGCCTGGAGCCTGATTTGGATTCTGTGTCTCCCTCTCTCTCTGTGCTCCTCCCCTGCTCACACTCTCTCTCTCTCTCTCTCAAAAATGAATGAACATTTAAAAAAAATTTAAAAAGAAAGAAAAAAGAAATCACAAAGGAATCTGAATAGGAAAAGTTTTATATAAAGGATTACTAACTATAACAGGAGGCTGGAATAATGGAGGAATGACCAGTAAAGATTAAAAGGAACTTTAAAGAACACAGAAGTAGTAAAGCCTCTACACCTAGGGCTGAGACAGAGGAACCAAGAAAAGGGCCTCCTTCCTCAGGGTTGGTACCAAGACCCTGGTAGGAGACACAGCTGTGACTCACTGGATGGTGGCCTGAAACCACCCAAGGGGATGCCAAGGGAAGCTTTCCAGGGGTGGCGCCCTGTAATGCTGACCACCAGGCTCTGCTGGAGCTAGCTCTGGGAGCTGCAGACACTGCATGAGCCTGGTGCAAGAGGCACCCTAGAGTCAAGAAGAGAAACCCCTTCCTCCTCCAGTGCCCCTACAGCGCCCTCTACTGACAAAGTTCAACACTGGGCCAGGTCACAAAGGGGAACTAGCTATGCGGTTTAGCTCCATTATTGCAGAGCGGACAGTGAAGATGGCTTTGGAAGCTGAGACACTATAGATTAATAACTGGTGCCTGTATATTAAAAAAGAATACAATATGCCTGAGAAAACTGACTCAGAATGAGCAACACCAAGACATATTTTAGTAAATTTACTGGATATTAAGAGGTAGAGGGGATCCTTTAATCATGGAAGTGAAAAAGTGACTCACAAAGGAAAGAAAATTAGATTATCATCAGACTTTTCAACAGCACTTCTTTGTATGAGAAAAAAAAATGGTGTGACCTATCTAAGGCAAAAGTCTGAGCCAAGGATCTTATATTCAAGAAAACTGACCTTCAAGTATAAAAGGTACGAACTGTAATCAATGTACAAGAACTCAGGGAATATTGTTCCCATGAGCATTTCCTGAAGAATTTACTAGAGAACGAGCCTCAGACTGCCAAAATTACTAGCTATATCAGCAGAAGAACTAGCAGAGAGCATTAAATACATAATTACTTGTAGAACCAAAACTGTAGGATATTTAAAAGAGAGGATATGGTATATGAAAGCTATACGCTCTACTGACGTAAATACAGAACAGCTAGGGGTGCCTGGATGGCTCAGTTGTTTAAGTGATCCGACTCCCGATTTCCTCTCAGGTCATGATCCCAGGGTTGTAGGATCAAGCGCATCAGGCTCCATGCTGAGGATGGAGCCTACCTGGGATCTCTCTCTCTCTCTGCCCCTTCCCCACTTGCACTCTCTCTCTCTCTCTCAGGATAAATAAATGAATATTTTATTTAAAAATACAGGGGGGTGCCGGGGTGGCTCAGTTGGTTAAGCGTCCGACTTCAGCTCAGGTCATGATCTCATAGTTTGTGAACTCAAGCCCCATGTTGGGTCTGTGCTGACAGCTCAGAACCTGGAGCCTGCTTTGGATTCTATGTTTCCCTCTCTCTCTGTCCCTCCCACACTTGCACTCCATCTCCCTCCCTCTCTCTCTTTCTCTCTCAAAAATAATTAAAAAAAATTTTTAATACAGAATAGCTATAAAAATTAGGGTGAGAACCTTTTTTTTTTTTTAATATGGAACACTTCACAAATTTTGTATGTCACCCTTGCACAGGGGCCATGCTAATCTTCTCTGTATCATTCCAATTTTAGCATATGTGCTGCAAGAATGAGCACGAGAACTTTCAAACTCTTCTCAGTTATCATTCTGGTGGTAGCAGCATTAGTATTGATATTCCCTGTTGTGTGTGTAATGTAGCCTAAAACAAGTGAGTAATTATGAGCTATTTTAACTATCATCCCCCGTGTCCTAAAAATCAAGATTCTCAGTGTGGAAGAAAGAAGAGACAGCTGTAATTTTTTCAAAGATTAAATAAAAAAAAAATCTATAGTCCTGAAACTTAATTGGAAAAACAGTATGAACTTATGACGTTTTCAATCTATCATTTTATCTGTATCGAATAGCTCTGTCCGTTGAAAAGGCCTGGAAACAATGACCAATTCATAGCAGCTAGTATCCCTGGAGTCCACACTGTGGTCATAAAATGCCATTTCCCACTGAAAGTCAGAGCTGCATGGAGAAATGACTGACTGCAGGTCAGAAGAGGAAATACAAACGAAGTCTAGAACATCTTGACATAAACGACAGCACACACGCCATCACAGACAGGCTCATGGAGCCCAGGGTAGCGTCAAAAGAACACCGAAGCCAATTCACAAGGGTTCCCACTGGCCAAAGACAGGACAATTTGAGCTTCGAACATAGTACCAATGGCAACAAACTGAAACTCACCAGGTTTATTTAAATCTGTGAACTCATAATGATAATGAAAAAGTGAACTGGTCACCTCCAGAGGATAAGGAACCAGTTTATTATTTTGCAAACTGATAAACACAAGGAATAAAGGCATTTATCCTGCCTCTTCTACATGAGCGCTATACCACTGGGTAACCTCATGGTAGATGAAAGGAAGCATCTGTTTATAAAGAATTCCAGCAAATAAATGAAAAAGAAATGATGGAATTAAAATATCATCATTTTGTAGTGGTGGCAGCTGTGGTTCTTCTCATTACCTCATGTAAAACACTGGAACAGTCTCATCAACATTGCCATCATCTGTTTTAACATTCTCAAAGTATTTTCTCAAAGCCTATTTACTTATAAATTGTGTGGAATGACAAAATTAATAAGCAATAAAATGTGAATCATACCACAATGAAAACGATATATGCCACCATTTTGGACCCCCAGGGAATTAAGGATCTAGGGACTGAGCATCCATAGCTATGAACACCACCAAAGGAGAGACAGCCTGACATTATGTGGCCCCTGATGAAGGAACACATCACCACCTAGAGTCTTGCCAGAAGACAGAAGCTGAGTCTGATCAAGCTTCTCAATCCAGCTGACAATGCGTGCGGCACAGGCAAAGGGGAACGGAGCATGCTGAAATGTCCCATGCGTGGGCGGCAAACAAACCCCACACTGTGGGAAATGCTACAGTCAGATGGCCTGGATTCAACAGACAAAATGAAAGGAAAAAGATGAGAGGGGACTAGAAACATGGAAAGGAGGTAAATAAAGATACATTTTTAAAAGTGGGCAAGACAGAGCCATCATTTCTAAAGATGCACACTTGGACGCTAAGACCATAAACATAAGGAAGTGATTACTACAGAAGCCAGGCAGTGGTTACTCCTGGCGGGGGGTATGACTTGACTTGGACAGGGAACATGAAGGCGTTTCTGGGGTGGCTGCAACATTCCACCTCTTGGGTTACAAAAGCATTTGGGGTGTTTGCCTTATACCTCATGAAGCTCTTTGTTTTGTGTATTTTTCTGTATCTCTATTCCAAAACAAATGTTGTAAGTACAAAGATTTAAAAAGGAATATTAAAAAATTGATGCACGTGTCACATAACACCATGGTACAAAATAGTGCACTTTGAGAAATGTTGAGCTTTTCCATAAGCTCGGGTAATGAGAGGCACTAAAAGCCACCTTGCCACAGGGAAGTCTCTCTCAAAGATCTCTGTGCCCATCTGGACTGGGTGGACTTCATGGTGGGGGTAGGGAAGAGTACAGCAGGAAAGTGACGTCCGTACTGGACAGCCTGAGCAGCTGTCCAGTGAACGCAGTGTAGATGGGGTGGGGCAGGGAGGGAGGGCTCCCACCTAAATACCTCCTAAGCCGTGCCTAGCAGATGCAGCTGAAACCCAAGACCCCATCTCAACCACAGCATCTCCTAAGCGGCCCACCGGGCTCCTGCAGACCTGTACCAGGCCAGTGGGGATGGCCAGAGATGCCACTACCAGCTTAAAATCTTGAGGCACGTGGAGACCCACAGAACAGGGACTCGGAGGCATGGACCACTATTGTGGTAGAAACCTCCTAGGATATCTGTCCAGCTGTCATCCCCGTTTATGCAAGAACTGCATCCCCATCCCAGTAGACATGCCTGAACTATATGATCCTGTCCTCCCCATCACAGCTGATTTGACCAGAGAGGAACGCCCCATCTGGAGGCAGTAGACCCCTGTGGTTTTACTGTCCAGCATTCATTTCCCCTCCCACTCGCAGCAGCACCTCAATTCTTTTCAGACACCTCCTGCCTCCCATGTGGTCAGGGGATGGGATGATCTTATCTCTAGTTTAAGTTTAAATAAAATATCCCTATATCCAAGTGTTCAAGGAGCAGTTAGGAGTCCAGGCACAAGCCAATCAGTGAATGTCATTCCCTTGGCCCTGTGATTGGTTGAGGGATAGGCACTGAAGCTGGTCCAGTTAGAATGAACCTTACAACTCCTGTAGGAAATGATGAAATCCCCCCAGTCCCTCACTTCTGTGTCACATGCAGTGAGGATGAAAGGTCCAGGACTGCCGCAGCTTCTGTTGATCTTGAGGGAAGGTGCCTGAGAATAAAGCCAGAACTCAAGAGTATGCAGAGCCATGGACATTCCAGAGAAATGGAGCAAGATTTCTGATGGCACTTTGAGCCTCCGGGACCAGTTCAGTCATTCCTCTGGATTTTATTACATGAACCATTATTCCTCCCTTTCCTTTTTTTTTTTTTTTGAGAAAGAGAGCATGAGAGTGGGGGAGAGGGAGCATGGGGTAGAGAGAGAGATGGGGAGACAGAATCTCAGACTCCACACTCAGCACAGAGCTCAACTTGGAGCTCGATCCCACGACCCTGGGGTCATAACCTGAGCTGAAATCAGGAGTTGGATGCTTGGGGCGCCTGGGTGGCTCAGTTAAGTATCCCACTTCGGCTCAGGTCATGATCTTGCGGTTCGTGAGTTCAAGCCCCGCGTCGGTCTCTGTGCTGACAGCTCAGAGCCTGGAGCCTACTTCGGATTCTGTGTCTCCCTCTTTCTCTGCCCCTTGTCAGATGCTCAATGCCACCCACGCGCAAACTGGCCTGGTTTGCAACAGATTTTCTGCACTTTGTAATGGTGTGTATGTTAGGAATGTTACGGCTGGAAGTAACAGAAAATGCTACTAACATTTGACTTAAACAAATATAGGTATACTATTGCACAAAACAAGAAGTCCAAAAGATGGTGTCTAGGACTATTCATATAGCTCAGCAATGCCATGCACGCACATAAATGCATGTAAAAGTCATGGCATCTGAATAAGGCCTGGATTGTACCAATATCAATTTCCTAGTTTAGATACTGTGCTAAAGTTATGGGAGATGCCAGCACTGGGGGCAACTGGGTGAAAGGTACATGGGGTCTCTACTTTTTGCAACTACTTCTACAGCGGTATTTGTAATTATCTCAAAATTAAATGTTTTTCAAAAGAAGACATGTAAGTGCATAGATAATTCTGCGTAAGATTTCAGGGCTTCCTATCTCCCGGAGGCTCATCTAGCTCCTCGAGCAGCATTCACAAGTCCCCTGCCCTTCATAATCCCACTTTCCGCAATCGTCACCAGGCCATCCCTATTATGCTGCTTCAATTTCTCAGTGAGACTAAGAACAAGACAGCTCAAAGAGAGTGCCTGGCATACACGACAGTGTATTCAACTACCTTTCTGGAGGTTGGGGTGGACATTTGTGCACGCGTGTGTGCATATACACACCCTTACTCTGGCAACAACCTGGGACTCACAGTGCCACAATGACAGGAAAAGTGCCTTCCGCCTAAGGGCTCCTGGATGTCTCCTACCAGACAGAATTCATTTACCACTCTGGGACCTACAGTCTTGGCCTTTAAAAGTCATCATCTTGTTCCAAACCCACCCATACACTTTCAGACAAATCATTCACTTTGGATAGGAAAGTAACCATCTTGTCTGTCTAAGTTCCCCCTGAACCCATTGACGCCAACACCCCAGGACCCAGGATCTGACTGTCAAAAATAACACTGTTAAGGTTCAGGTTTCAACACCATGTCTTCAGCACCCTGGTGCACTGCTGCACTCTGCTGGTGACTTCTAGGTAGTACTTAGAAATCCTAAAAAAGCAATGGCCCCAGTGGAGAAATGAAATAAGGGACAAGAACAAGAAAGTCACAAAAGAAGAAATGCAATGGGATAAATGGGTAAATAAAAAATATTTACCTTCACTGGTAATTAAAGAAATTCAAACTATAACGTCAAAGAGATACTATTCCCCCTTAATCAGATTGGCTATAATGGAAAACAATGGCAAGGTCTAGTGCTGTTGAGGGCTTGTCCCACGAGGCACACACAGAAAGTACTCAACACCAGCAGGGCACCCTCTGAAACCACCAGGCCTCGGGCACCCTGGCACCCTGTGATGAAGCTCTGGCTTGCACAGCTGGACAGAGGTAAGTCAGCAAGGCCTTTTGGGGGATTTTGGTTCTATGTACCAATGACCTTAAAAATTCCAACTACTCTCTCAAACATTTCACCTCTAGGAATTTCTCCTAAAGAAGTCATCAGACAATTGAGTGAAGAAATTATAACCAGAGGAGCCAGTCTTCATATTGCCATGTTCTCAGACAAGATGCCCTCATTCTTCTCCCAGAAGTGAACCAGGCAACCATTTCAAATTTAAACACTGCTCACCCAACCCACCCCCCCCCCCACACAGACACACACAAAACTAGAACCAAGCCTGTGGTTCCTTTGAAGCCGACCCCCAAGAGGCTGTTGCATGAAACCTTTCCCCACACTCACAGTAATGGGACCGGTTTTTACCTCTTTTACTCCTTTACTGTCTATCTCTGCACGAGAACAAAAGCTCTGTGAAGTCAGATGTATCCTCTGGTTCCTTCACAGCACTCAGAACGTGCCTGACACACTATAGACAAACAATACTTGTCGAATGAATGAATCTACAGGCATCAGGCACGGTCTGGAAGCAAGACGGTGAATAAAGGGGACTCACTGCTCTTTAACAATGGCAAGTGCCACCCACCCTGGAATTGTGTTGAGTTTAGGGAATTCTTTTCTTTAACAGAGATCTAGGAAGGCAGTTCTACAGACCTGCCGAGAGCAGAGACCGCACCATTTTCTAGCTGGATGACCTCAGGTCGTGTCACCTCTCTGACCTTCAGTTTCATCATCTTAATAAAAAGATAATGATGCATGCTTCAAAAAGTTAATGTCAGAATTGAATTATGTGATCCATGCAAAGTGCCAAACCAAGTGCCCTGAACAGAAAAGTTATTCAATAAATGTTATTTGTTAGTAGTCTTCCTTACTGCTGAGAATTTGTATTTTTCCTTGAGAGATGCAGAGAGAACAGCCAAGAAGATCAAGGCCTCAGCACTGTACTCAGGTAGGCAAGGCCAAGTTCTCTGCAGAGGGGTGAAGAAAAAGAGGGGATCACTGAATGTCCGAGGAAGAGGTCCCCAAGGAGAGCATTACCACACGGATGAAGGCAGGCTAGGAGTTCGGTGGGGTAGGAGGGAGCTGAGGCCCAAGGGAGCCAAATCAGCATGGAGGAACTGACCCAGGCGGATATGAGACAACACCCCACCACCCCGAAATGCTAGGTGAAGGGGACAATCGTCAAAGACAAAGGGCTAGTATCTGTTACATGCCTATAAAACTCTACATGAATAGGGAGATTTTTCACATAAATACTGCATGACCAATTGTCCAATGGCTATACAAATTGATGCATTTACATCATGGACAAAACTAGGGCCTAGCACTATTCTTGCTGGTATCTCTTCCAATTAGCTAATGCTGAGTAACAAGCCACGCCCCAGCCAGAAGCCTAAACAATAGCAGCATTTACAGACAGTACTCGATATATGATAATTCAACTTACAATTCTTTTGATTTCACAATGGTGCAAAAACAATACGCTCTCGGTGGAAGCCATATTCCAAATTTTTGATTTGGATCTTTACCCACGGCTAGTGATGTGCACTATGATCCTCTCATAATGCTGAGCGGCGGCAGAGAGTTGCAGGTCCCAGTCAGCCACCCAATCAGAAGAGCTAAGGGGCGCCTGGGTGGCTCAGTTGGTTGGGTGACCAACTTCAGCTCAGGTCATGATCTCATGGTCTGTGGGTTCAAGCCCCCTATCAGACTCTGTGCTGACAGCTCAGAGCCTGGAGCCTGCTTCGGATTCTGTGTCTCCCTCTCTCTCTGCCCTTCCCCACCCCTTGTGTTTGGCCTATCAAAAATAAACAAACATTTAAAAAAATTAAAAAAAAAAAAGAAGAGCCAACAACTGATATATACAACCATTATGTTTGTCATTTTCACTGCAGTATTTAATGAATTACATGACATAGTCAACACTTCATTATAAAATAGGCTTTGTGTCAGATGACTTTGCCCAACTACAGTTAATGTGAGTGTTCTGAGCACGTTCAAGATACACTAGGCTAAGCTATGATGTTTGGTAGGTTAGGTTTTTTTTTTTTTTTTAATGTTTGTTTTTGAGAGAGAGAGACAGAGTGTGAGCAGGGGAGGAACACAGAGTGAGGGAGACACAGAATCCGAAGCAGGCTCCAGGTTCTGAGCTGTCAGCACACAGCCCAATACGGGGCTCGAACTCACCAACTGTGAAATCATGACCTGAGCCGAAGTCGGACGTTGAACCGACTGAGCCACCCAGGCGCCCCAGTGGGTCAGGTGTTTTAAATGCATTTTCAATTTATATTTTCAACTTACAATGGGTTTATCAGGACATAACCTCAATGTAAGTCAAGAAAGATCTGTACCGTGTTTTCCTCACCAGTCTGCCATCTGTGAGGGCTTGGCAGGGAGAGCCGGTCTCTGCTCCAGTTGACACGAGCCTCAAAAGTTAGGCACTGGAATTAGCTGAAGACTTGCTCATTCTTAGGTAGCACCTGTACTATGCAGATGCCTTGGCGTCTCGCTCTCTCCCTTTTTCCCTCCCTCCTCCTGCCCCTGCCCCTAGGGGTGATCTCCCAGCTGGGCAGCATCAGCAAAGCCAAGGATTCCAAGGCATGCATCCCAAGAAAGAGCTAGGGGGAAGCTGTATTGCCTTTTCTCATCTAGCCTCAAAAGACACTCGGCCATCACTTCTGCCACAGTCTATTCAACAGCAATGTGTCACTGAGATGGACCCATTTTCAAGAGGAAAATCAGGCTCCACCTTTTGTGGGAGGAGTAGCAAAGACTTTGTAGACATACTTTAAAACCACCACAACATGGAAAGATGTTTACAATACATTAAGAGAAAAAAAATTACAGAAGAAGAGGAACAGCCTGGGAGAGCAAGAGCCCCTTTGCCGTCTATGTACACCCAGTCCTGGGGCCTGAAGCTGACCTCCCCCAGCCTCCCAGAGGTACAGCCATGCCTTAATTTCAGGTGCCGTCTGGGTGTCAGGTCTGGATATATAAATCCCAGCTCTGCCACATGGGAACTCAGAGCTCTTTCCTCAGTAGTAAAACCAGAGGTTTTACTAGAGGTAAAACCAGAGTAAAACCAGTAAAACCAGAGTAGTAAAACCAGTAGTGCTCACCTTACAGTTCCTGTGAGGATCCAGTGAGCTACCCGTGAGGAGCGCTCACCTCAGCACCCAGAACACAGGCGCTAGCTGCCCCACCTGGACAAGCCTAGACTGACGCAGGCCTGTGCGCTGGGAGCCAAGATCCTGCTGAACGTTTTGGGGCAGCGACAGGATGCCATTCTAAGTTCCACTAGCTCCCCGTGACAGTGCAGCGTGCCTCCACCTTCCGGGGCTCCGGGTAACCACAGCAGCCGCCTCCACCCACACCTGCCCGAGACCGTGCCTCTGCCAGTTCCTGTGGCACAAGCACTGTGGGCTGGGGAAAGCCTCTCTCTATCTGAGCCCCACGGAGGCATGAGAAGGGAGCACAGCCCCTGCTCCGAAGAAGCTCATGGTCTAGTTGGTGGTGGGGGAGGAGGGGGGAGAGGGACAAATCAATCACAAAGGACTATAATGCAAGAAATAGGTGGGAACACCAAAAAAGGAGTAGGGTACCAAATGGTGTAACTGGGGATTACCCCTGGCAGTGGGAGCTTTCGTGGATGAGCGTTTGCCAGGTGGAGAGGGGCAGGGGAGGGAGGAAACCCAGACAGAGCAAACAGCACAAAGGTAAAGAGGTCCAACGGTGCAGACGGGCATGGTGCTTTCTGAGCCACAGAAGTTCAGGAAGACTGGAACATACTGGGTGAGGAGGGGAGGGACACGTGACAGGGTCTGGGTCCACAGCGTGAGGGGGCTTCTCAAGACCAGACAGAAACTTGGACTTTATGGAGGGGATGCCATGTAGTCTGCAACAGGGACTACTTACTTGAAAGATGACGAGGGAGGTGGCGAGAGGCTGCACTGATGGCAGGAGAAACTGCTGCCACAAACAGGGAAGGATGGAGAGGCTGAAATTTACGTTCTCCCCAAATCTGTGTTGAAGCCCTAACCCTAATGTGACTGTACTCGGGGAAAGGCTTTAAAGATGTAATTAAGGTTAAATGAAGTCATAAAAGTGGGGCCCTAATCCAATATGACTCGTGTCCTTATAAGAAGAGACTGAGACAACAGGGATATACATGCACAGAGGAGAGGCCACATGAGGCCACAGTGAGAAGGGGCCCATCTGCAAGCTGAGGAGAGAGGCCTCAGGAGACGCCAAGTTTGCCAACACCTTGATCTTCGACTTCCAGCCTCCAGAACTGTGAGGGAATACATTTCTGTTCTTTTAGCCCCCAGTCTGTGGTTTCTGTTATGTCAGCCCTACAAAATAGTACACTTGGCAAACGGTAGGCACCATTTATGGCCTACCTGAGTAGAGCTGGAAAACAGCACGTACAGATGCCCACTTGGCCGCTGACCACACAGGTTGGCAGAACGAGTGGAAGTAGATTGGGGTGTTAGGCAATAGACATGGAACCATGGGAATGAGTCACAGAACTGATGGAGAACGTACAGAAGTAAAATAAGAAGGTCACCATGGAACCCTAGCAAACGCCTACAACTAAAACCAAAGGGAGAGATGCCCCTGAAAAACATGTAGAACAGGCAGGAAAACACAAGACAAATCTAGAGACAGGCCATGAACACTAAGAGAACACTTAAATAAGTGAGCTCAACAGTGTCAACTGTAACATAGAGATGAAGGCAGATAAAGACTGAAGTGATCAGGGAGCTGGAGATCAATGGTCTCCTTGACAAGAAATTCATCAGCAGGTGGTTCGCAGTAGGCATCACGTGGCAAACAAATGTAGGTGTGAAGAAGGAAGTAGAGACAGGGTAGGCAACTCTCCAGCCTGACTGTCAAACAGAAAAAAGGTGGTGGCTGGGGACATCAGGTTCAGGGAGAGTCTCTGAAAGTATACAATTCCTCATCACACACAGCCATTAAGATGAAAGGCGACAGAGGCAGAAAACTCCAGGGACAAGAGAGGCGGATCGATACAGCACAGGTGGACGAATTACACTCACATGGAAGGAGGGCCATCCTTCCCACTGCGGTAAGAACAAAGGATGTAAGGCTGGAAGGTGGGGAGACCCTAGTGTTTTCTTTCCACTACAAAGCCGGAAAATACAGTCACCCGCTGAGAGTGACGGGTGATGGAATAAGCTGCTTCAAGAGAATGGTGAAACTCGAACAGCTGTAGGCCATGAGCGTGTGCTGCCTAAGGACAGATGTTGGGATGGCCCAACAGCTCTGAGGACTCAGTTACATTTAGAAACAATCGTGCAGTGGCACCACCTTGCAGTCGTGGGACTTCTCCAGCAGCAATAGGAGGTGCTACATGAGTTCTCAATCTCTTCAGATTTTCCTGTGTTTCTCTGCCCATGCTAAGATTTCTTCAGGGGCATCCCTCTCTTCCTTTAGTTTTTTTTTTTTTTTTCTTTTAACATTTTTAAAAGTTCTTAATTTATTATTTATTTTTGAGAAAGACAGAGTATGTGAGCAGGGGCAGGGCAGAGAGAGAGGGAGAATCTCAAGCAGGCTCCGTGCTGCCAGTGCAGAGACCAATGTGGGTAGGGCTCGAATTCATGGAAACTGTGAGATCATGACCTGAGCCAAAATCAAGAGCTGGACGTTTAAATGACTAAGCCACCTGGGAGCCCCTCTCTCTTCCTTTAGAGTCTAGCTGGGGGTGTTGCTAGGGTTCTGTGGTGACCTTCTTATTTACTTACATACCCTCTCCATAAGTCCTATGATTCACTCCCATGGCTCCATCCCAGTTCTTATGACTCGATAGTCTGGGAAGGTAACTAGATGAATGCATAGTGGGGTCTGGCTAGGGAAAAGCAGTATAAAGACAGGCATAAATGACCCCAAGAAGAGTTAGGCTGCACCCTATCTTTCCTTTCCCCATCACTTACCTCCTTGTGGGTTTCAACCTTAACTAAGAACAGTTCTTATCCCTAAAAGACCCAACATTCCCTTTTGATAATAAACAGTTACCACCCACCTTTACCGTCCTGAGGTCAAGTCATACACAACCTGCCTGACAAACATAAAGTTTAAAAGATCCTTTTTAAGGTCCTCAGGATAACGTAAAGGAGACGCAAAGTTAAATTTCTAGTAAAAAAATAGATTTCAATCTGTAAATCTCAAGCATAACTACAAGAAAAGACTTAATGAAGCAGTCAGATGCTCATAGCTGTATACAGAATCCCCAGGAAGATACCGGTATAATCACAGAATGACCAAAGTATGTTATGCTCAAAATTCAAAATACATGAGTATGCGACAGTCCTTCGGGTCCAGTAAAAATCAATCAATTTTCAAAAAAATGTTTGAAATCTCAGGCTGTTAGAATACGACTCTAATTCTAACAACCGGAAGGTGGTCTGGTTTCCAGCAACCAGCACATCAGACAGAGAAGACAGCAAATACATCGTACATCACAAGCTGTTGATCATCTTAGTTCTTTGGTCATCACCCCATTTTCTAAGGCTCAGAAACATAGGGTGAAAAAGAAATCTACCACCAGTGGTGACCATCTCAGACTTACAACATATGAACAGTCTGTACTGGGGGCTTTGACCACCTCCCTACTGCTTCCCAAGTAGGAACCAGAATGTGTCTCGTTTGGACAGTAAAGACCAGAGGACTTCAGGAAGCAAACAGCTGAGGCTTAAAGAAGGTGGTTAGAGGCACTGCTGCCAAGCTGATTCTGCTTAATGCTGCAGCGTCTCCAGCCTAAGATGTTGCCCTGTTGATGACGACACTCCTTCTAACACCATACGTTAAAACCTTCTGGTTATTTCAGACCGAAGCCCAAGCCATCACAGCATGGCAAGTGGGAAACCCAACAGAGCAGTGAACATCCTAGCTCTTCCCACCATGCCTGAAGACCCACCACCATCCTCTCTGTGTCCTTGCAAAGTGGCTAAGTGGGTTTGGGAAGCAGAGGCTGTGGTGTGTGGGGTGTCACTTAAAACAAGATGAGCCCTCGGAGGAACAAGGAGGAAAAGGATGCCAAGGGTCTGTCTGGGGAGCGGACAAATTTTAGTATATGTGCTGCTGACACAAGCACTGGGGAGCAGATGCTAAATTAGAATGTACCAGAGAGAAGATGGCGGGATGTACGACTCAGATCTAGGAGTCTGTCTGCCACTTACATCAGGGTACTTCGAGTCTCTGAGTCGCCATTTTCTCATATGGAAAGTGAGGATGACTGTGGTAATACTTTACTTACTTACTTACCCTTTACCGGCCGGAGGAGACTGAGTGGAAAGTGTTCAATGGCTTATTGTACATGGAGACACTTTACAGAGCACTTGACAAATGTGTGCTAAGTGCTGCCATTACCATCTTTAAGTAAGCAAACAGCAGACTTGTGAAGATGAACCTAGAGCTCCTTAGGGCCCTGGGGCAAACATTTCACACAAGTCAAGCCAGCTTCTTGGTCTACTTGCCAGTGGGAAAGATAAGGATGAAAGACTACCTGCCAAGAGCAACATGCCTGTTTCAGGTATCGAAAGAATATCTGTAAAAACCTAAGAGGCTGGAAGGTGTTTCTGAGAAACAGATAATGTTTCCAAAGATTTCCTCAAAATGTGTTCCACTGGCTATTACCAAGAATTTGGAGAGATCAGTGTGGGAATAGGTTTCCTCACTCAGGCCTCTTCTGAGACCTTAAAAATGAATTTCCAGTGTGGATGTGGGATAGAGGATGTGTCATATTTATTTAATAACGGAACCCCTTTTCCACAAAGCATCTGTCAGGGGTTTCATGGAACGTACTTTGAGAATTAAACTCTCCAGTCGGGCACAAGGTTAGATGGGCACACAGACCAGCTGAAAAGGGAAACGAGAATACTTCGCTGACATTCAATCCAACAGTCAACACCTGCTGAACAGTTTGGAAAAAGGAGAAACCCATTTTTTCACCATGGTACTGAAACAGTGTCACATTTTCCCTGAACCACCCTAATTCCAGACCCTCAAGATCCACCAGCCATGCAACCCCGCACTCCACAGTCACATACGTTAAATCTACACTTTTATTTTTTGTTCTAAAATGTGCTTTTACTCTCAATGAACTTGAGTAAGTCAGTCCAGGACCACCACCTCCCCTTTAAAAACAACAACAACAACTACAACACACGCACACATACACACATGCCACCCTCCAACCCGGTGAAAAATCCCCGGCGATTAGTCTGTAACAAATATTGACACGAAGGGGAAAAAAAAGCATGTTGAAATGTATTAGAATCAGAACCTGTACAAAAAAAAAAAAAAAATTAAAATATAACCTGAAACAGTCAAGTTCAGAAAGGCCAGTCAAGTCCTTTTCTCTTGCCAGGAGAATGCCGTCATCAGAGGGCCCTGGGTCATCAGCCAAGGAGGGGCAGAAAGAGAGAAACAGAAGCAGCAACAGGTCCTTCACCAGACAGAGGGGCCTGGGCACTGCCATCCCCAGCACGGACACAGCCGGGAGGGATTAAAGATCTCGGGAGGGCAAGTGTCAGCAGACAGTCCCGGGTGGCAGCTGGGGCCTTCGCACCGAAAACCAGTCTGAGTGGTCAGGGGCAGCAGGAAGCGCGGCCAGCAGAGAACACCAACCCGGAAGAAACTTCTGCCACCCAGCAGACCCACAGCGCCCTCCACTGGTGCTCAGATTCCAGAGGTTAGTGCTCCCAATGGATGAGAGATTGGAGCTGGGCTTAAGAGGCTGAAAACCCGCAGGTTTAGTAAACATAGCCCAGCATCACATCCCTCCGTGGCCTGATCGGAGCTGCCAACAAGGGATAAGGCAGGAGAGGGGAAACAAAGCATTTGATACCTGGCTAGAGATCACCTGCACCAGTGTGGGAACTGTGGTACATGGGCTGGAGAAGGCACACCCCCCTCCTCACGCAGAGAGGGGCCTCCTCCGCAGTCATCCCTGTGGGCCGGCTAAAGCTGCTTCCGGCTTATGACCAGCCTGACAAAATGACATGGAGCAAAAGAAAAACTGGGAGGGAGACAAGCCCTTACACAGAGACGAGAACCTCCTGGAGGAAAGCTGGGCAGTGTCTGACCCTGTTGGGATGGCATCAGTGGAGCCCCTGAGTCTGAAGGAACTGGGGGAGGAGGGAGTGGGTGAGGGAAGGATTAACGGTTCTTCTGGAACAGTACCAACAGGGTGGGAGGCGCTGGTGAGGGGACGGGCAGGTCTGGAACTCACTGAAGGTAGAGAGGGGAGGAAATAGGCCCTTGGTGTCCCCTCCCCACCTGACCCAGGCCTGGTGAGTGCCAGCTGCCCCAGCCGGCCCTAGTGGCGGCTGGAGACCAGACCTTTCACTTTGGACATCTTCTTGGTGGGCTGCCTCTGCTCAGCGTGAGGGGGACACTCCCGTTCAGCCAACTGCTGCTCCATCTCCTGAGCCGAGGAGGAGGCGGTGGCTTTGAGTGTCTTCTTAATGTTGGTAACCTGGAGGGAGACACAGGATTAAGGTGCTCAGCCTCTAAGTGCCAGAAACTCACTGAAACCTGTTCTCATTGTACTGGGGGCCACCCAGGGAAGAAACCAGAATCCTCTGCAAGAAAATCTGAGATTATCTTCAGAAACCCAGATGAGGAGAAACAAGCAGGGGCCACTCATAGAAGATACGTGGAAATGAATCACACAAAAAAAGGAACTAACACTTTCTTGGTTGAAAAGAGGGAATACGGGGCGCCTGGGCAGCTCAGTCAGTTAAGCATCCGACTCTTGATTTTGGCTCAGGTCATGATCATGCGGACAGCATGGAGCCTGCTTGGGATTCTCTCTCTCCTGTCTTTCTGCCCCTCCCCCTGCTCGCTCGCTCTCTCCAAATAAACAAACTTAAAAAAGAGAGAATGAGAGAGGATAAGCCAGTGGAGGTGGACCATCTGACAAAGAGGTACAACACACCAGGTTAAAACGGCCTTAGAAACAAAAAGGAGGTCCCAAGAATGCAATAGTCAGCTCACCACTGGCTCATGTATGAAACTAAAAATACTTTCATAGGAACTTTGGGAAAACAGCTCCATGAGCCTTCTGGAATAAACAACTAGTGGATGAAATTTAGCCAACCAAGTGACAAATGACGAAAACACAGCAAAAGGACTGACAGACAAGATTACGCTAGGTTTCAGCATACCTTTCTTCACTTAACAAAGGAGAGCTCAAAAATATTTAAGCAACTTCTGAACATTTTCTACATCGGAATACATGTCCTTGGTAACATCTGCGTATTGTTATTACGAACGTGCTACAATTTTTAAATTAGTTGCCAGTTTGCTTTGCACTTAGGTATAGCGCTGCTATGAACAGTCTCCTATGTTTACTTGTTCGTACTTGTGTGACCAGCTCTGGAGGGCATATTCCTAGAAGTGAGCTTTCCAGATCAAAGGGTTGGCACATTTTACATTTTAACAACTATCGTTATCTTGTGGAAACTGATTGCACCACCCTGTACTTCTACCAACTGTGTCCTCCTGTGTCTGTTTATATACACATTCCCCAACAGCTGTTCTGAAAGATCTTTTATGGGGCGCCTGGGTGGCTTGGTCGGTTAAGCGTCCGACTTCGGCTCAGGTCATGATCTCATGGTCTGTGAGTTCGAGCCCTGCGTCGGGCTCTGTGCTGACAGCTCAGAGCCTGGAGCCTGTTTCAGATTCTGTGTCTCCCTCTCTCTCTGCCCCTCCCCTGTTCGTGCTCTGTCTCTGTCTCAAAAATAAATAAACGTTAAAAAAAAAATTAAAAAAAAAAGATCTTTTATGCTTTTGCCCTTCAGCCAGATGAGAGGAAGAAAAACGAGAGGAAAAGCATTGGAAGGAAGAAGAGAAAGTAAAGATGTTTCCCCAGTTTGACGGCCCCCATGTTTTCTGGGAAGCAGGCCTGGCTTGCTATAAAGAAGGGAATTGTCGGGGTCAAAAGTTCTCAGCAGTTAGACTACCAGGAGCTGGAATAAGAGGCAGTTCAACCCAGAGACGAAACAACGCTGTGACTGAGGCCAACACCAGGCTCTTGCAGATCTATCATCTGCAGAATGAGCCTTGACTAGATTAAAGCTCATCATTTATTTTGGTTTTTGTTGTTCTGTGATGAAGGAACAGCCACGCCCTAAACTGATGTCACCTTGATCAACATTATAACCTTTCTGAAAGGAGGGTTAACAGAGGGCTGTGGGCTGGGACACTGAAGACACAGGGCAGCCTAAGTCAAGTGTGGCTTCGTCCTGTGTCCAGTCAGTCCAAGACATGCCATCTCGAACCCCAGGCGGCACACCTCCCAGGGCGTCACTGCCTGCTTTGGGATCTCTTGTTCAGGAGAGTTACTTGGGGATAGAGTAGAGAAGAATCTGAAGCAAATGGATGGCCTGCCACTTTTATCTTGTAAAAGAGATATTTAGGTTTTGTTTGTTTTATTTCAAGGCGTATTTTGGCTGCCAAGGTAGGTCCACCAATTAAACCTGTTGTGGCCGTGTGGAACAATCAGGACACGTCCACTTCCTCTTTCACAGAGCCACCCTTCAAATGATGGCAAACATCCCAATGACTTGTCTTTTTTGGCCTAAATGTCCCTGGCCCCTTCCAATTTTCTTTGAGTAGCTAGTTGGCAGGACATCACATCTCATTTACCAGATGACCTAGAGTTTGTCAAGCCCTACAAACCATGGGCCTCAGAAACTTTCAAATGGGACTGTACCCGCTAACAAGACTACAGCCTAACTCCATCAGAGACCTTAAATATTCAAGCCAAAGGAGGGAGAAGAGCCTCCTGGGGGAGGAAAACTTTTGGCTGTGGGACAAAGGTGGACGAGAGGAAGCAGAGTCACAGCTGGGAAGGTCAAAGATGAGGAGAGTGGGGAGTGGTGAGAATGAGCCTCCAGGAGGAAGCAGGGGCACCCTGTACTCTGGCAGCCGCCAGACTCAAGATCCATCACTAACTTAACCCCCTGGGATTCTCTACAGAATGGAAAGCAGCTTATTTTGCCCAGTTACGGTTTATCACCTACATGCCTAGAACACAGCCTATTTTGTGAATGTAGCAAGAGCTATACGCTGACATTCCATAGAACATCAGACATAAGCACATTCAAATGTAAAGAAAGATACATTCCAAAATCAAATATAAATGAAAAGGTGTTTCGTGTTGTTTCAACTAATCATTACCTCCCCTCCAGATTGTTGGCTGTGAGATAAGGAAATAGCTCACAATGTTAATGTTCTATCTCCCCCAGGTATGCTGGAATTGTAACTAATATGTATCACTTCTGTGAAAGGCAGAAGGGAGAGAAGAATCTTTCCTAAGCAGTTTATGATGGGACTGACTTCATTAATAGGGAAGGCTCTCAAAACTAATATTCACCAGAAAAAAGCTGCTGTTATAAGATTTGGGGGGAAAAAAACATCAAGTTTTTCCCTCTGAGAACAAGCAATCTAATTTAAGGACAAATAAAAGATCAACTTAGTTGGAAAAAATGCCAAAAAAAAAGTTGGGTTAAGGGTAACAGAAGCATAAGTACAAGCAGAATATGACAGAATTACACATTCATTCTTAATAGATTTGTTTTCAAGTCAACAAACTGGGATGCCTGGGTGGCTCAGCGTCCGACTTTTGATTTCGGCTCAGGTCATGACCTCATGGCTCCTGGGATTGAGCCCTATCGGGCTCTGCACTGACAGCATGGAGCCTGCTTGGGATTCTCTCTCTCCCTCTTTCTGTCCCTCTTCTGCCCATTCTTGGATGTGCACGCTCGCTCTCTCTCTCTCTCAAAATAAAAACAAACAAACAAACAAAAAACAGCTAGCCTTCCATGTGCCTTAAGCTGGGGAATGATCAGTAAGTATCCTACACAGATTATGCATTTACTGAATGGAAAACTGACAAGGCTCTGGGTTTTGACCATGTTCCTTCTCTCCTCATACTGGTCTGTTCCAGGTTTTCTAAAAGACTGTTAAGTCAGTAGACTGTTTTAATTGGTGGTGGAAGTGGCCTTGGTATTTTTCTCAAATTTCTTTCTCTCAAAATTTAATTAAATTATCACCGCCACCTGGTGGCAGCATCAGGCTCTGCCAGCAGGAGTAACCTCAGCTGTGGTTTTCCAACAAATCCATGTGCACAGGTCCTTTCTTTTTTTTTAATGTTTATTTATTTTGAGACAAAAACAGAGAACATGAGTGGGAGAGAGCAGGGGGGAGAGGGGGGAGAATCCCAAGCAGGCTCCATGCTGCCAGTGCACATCCGACGCGGGCTACATCTTTGCAAACCGTGAGATCGTAACCTGAGCCGGAATCAAGAGCCAGACGATTCACCTACCTAGCCACCCAGGCGCCCCTCTCTTTTTTGTTTTAATATCTGTAATTTAAGGAACCCACACTGTTCTCAAGTATTGGTCATGGCCCAACATTAGTGCCTTCTTTCATCAGATGCCATTTGTCACAGAAATAAACTTGAACCACTCAAAATTCTAAAATTAATATCATTCATTTTCGCTAGTGACCACACTCCAAGCCCACCACCTACCACACTATGAGCAACAGTCTGGGCACAATGGGGCAGCCAGCTACTAACCAGGTTACAATATGGTTTGCTTCACACAGGCCACCCCAAGTCAGGTGGGCACGGTTCACCTCCAAACCTCATGTTTCCACGGTTTGATTTACAGAGAAGTATCAAGGATAGGAGAGAGTGCTCAGCCCTTCCTACTTTGCTGAGACATCAATCTCAGCTCAGAGAAGAGGTCACCATATTTAAGAGGGGAATTATACAGATTAGAGAAACAGCAAGCTTTCTATCCTAATTGTATATGTTGTTGGCTAGTGCTAAATTAAATGTAGTTCATACTTCTATGGCTAGAAGTAGGGGTAAAAATTAATGCACTGAACCAATTCACAGACTTGGTAGGTATGTACCTACAAGCATGTAGCGGGCTGTGTGTATCCAAAATAAATTTGTTCTAGTTCATGAAAAGGTACCAGAAATATTCAGTACAACAAACATTTCAGCACCTACTACGGGTCAGGCATGTGACAAACAGATGGTCTTACATAGACAAGAGAGGTTTTATTTTCAAGGAATACATATAACAGAGTAAGGGAAAGCTTCAAATTCCACGAGTCCCCCTTTGAAACCTGACTGAGACTGGGTGGCTCAGTTGGTTAAGCATTCGACTTCGGCTCAGGTTCATGATCTCACACTTTGTGGGTTCAAGCCACATGTCAGGCTCTGCACTGACAGTACACAGCTTGCTTGGGATTCTCTCTCTCTCCTTCTCTCTCTGCCCCTCACCCACTCACACTTTCTCTCTCTCAAAATAAATAAATAAACTTAAATAAAAAAAAAAAAAAAAGGAGCGCCTGCGGGGGCTGGGCTCAGTCAGTTAAGGGTCCGACTTCTGCTCGGGTCATGATCTCACAGTCTATGAGTTCGAGACCCACATCATGCTATGTGCTAACAGCTCAGAGCCTGGATCCTACTTCGGATCTGTGTCTCCCTCTCTCTCTGCCCCTCCTCCGTCTGTGCTGTCTCTCTCTCTCTCAAAAATAATAAAAAAGAAAGAAAGAAAGAAAGAAAGAAAGAAAGAAAGAAAGAAAGAAAGAAAGAAAGAAAGAAAAGCACACCTACATATTTCTTATGTTTCTTAAGTATAACTCTGGGTCCCATTCTGCCATACTCTTGGCCACCTGATTTATAAAACCCATTAAATAACATTAACACTTCAAGCTCCATCACACTAGAAAAGGACTTTCAGTGCTAAAATGTTTATCTTATGGGCTCCAAATTCTGAGGTCTCCCTACAGGTGTCCTGGCCACAGGCACACAAACTCCCATTAATCCAAAGGCTAGAGCCTATGTCTTTCGGACAGGTTAAAAGTGTCTGGAACAACCAGGTGTCACTAAAACCACAATCACACACTTTTCACTTGCTTCTCATCTGCCAAATGTTTTCCCTTTCTTCCTTTTTCAATACGAAATCTATCATGCATGTCAAAAGGTTATCACATGTATAGTTTAAAGAATAAAGTGGACACTGTGAGCCTATCACACGGCTTTAAGAAGCAGAACAGAACCAGGGCCTTGAAGCTCCATGCGCCCCTGCCCCCTGCCCCCTCCTCCATCCCGCCAGCTAACCACCATCCTCTCACCCATCTCGAAGACCTATCCCCAAACTCGTTTCTTTTACTCCACAGCTGCAGAATGCATGTGTACTGTGGAAGGACAGCATTCTCCACTCTCCAAGCCTGCTCACCCTCTGGTAACCAGGAATCAGAAAGGAGACAGAGAGCATCAAAAGCAGGGACCATGTCATACTCATCTCTACCCCACTAGCCCAGTGCCTATCTGTTGGTGACTGTTCCACCTACGCCAAGAATCGCAAGATGAAGGAGCAAACAAGGATACCCTGGAGCAAGCAACAAATGTTCTCTTCCTTACCTCGGCCTCTACCTGCTGCTGAGTTCGGCTGTGGTTCTCCTTGTACTGATTGGCTCTCAGAACTTGCTGCTCGATGCCCAGCAGAACTGCTTCGCAGCCATCACACCTACAAAGGAGATAATGGGCTCTGAGCCACAGAAAGGTCTGGGAGCTCTCCACCAGCCTCCAAAATCTCCCTCCCTAACCCCTTATGGGGACTTCCTTTAACACCCTGTCTGCCAAGGAGGGCTCTTGTGCTTCACTCCTTCCAAGACCAGTGTTTCTGAATACAAAACACAGGGCACCTGGAGACAAACACGGAGGATGTGGGATGGTTTCCTAGAACACAGCTTGAATTTCAACCTTTGTCTCCAACAGGAAAGGTTTACAGAATGTGCCCTTAAAGAGATTAGGACAGCCCTTACAGGTAGAACAGATTCACCGCTTTTCTCAAAGGAAATAATGATTTTCTAAAAGCCTCCCATTTTAAAGATTGCCCCTTTCCTCAGAAGTTTGTTACTTCCTAATTGCCATCCCCCTTATTTCATTTCCCAACTGTTTATTTTAAAAATGTTAAAACCTAAAAAAAAAAGTTGAAAGAACAGTACAATACCCATTTACCCTCTACCTAAAAGTCAACAGGTGCAAACATTCCGCCATATTTGGGGTACTGTTCTACCTAACAATTTTGTTTTAAATCTAACTCAGTGCTTTAACATAAGCTTTAAGAACCTGGACTGGCAGGGGCGCCTGGGTGGCTCAGTCGGTTAAGCGTCCGACTTCGGCCCAGGTCATGATCTCGCGGTCTATGGGTTCGAGCCCCACGTCGGGCTCTGTGCTGACAGCTCACAGCCTGGAGCCTGTTTCAGATTCTGTGTCTCCCTCTTCCTCTGACTCTCCCCTGTTCATGCTCTCTCTCTGTCTCAAAAATAAATAAATGTTAAAAAAAAAAAAAAAAAAAAAGAACCTGGACTGGCAAACATCTTGGGATGGGGTTAGGATGGCACCTCTAGGTGGAAACACAGTGAAGCCAGACTATGGATGTGAGAACGGTGTCAGCCATCTCAAAGATGGAGTAAGAGCCAACACCGGTAGGGCTAGAGGCCTGGATTGTACTCCAGCTAGAGCACTTCCACACAAGGGGCATTTTCTAAGTTTTTTTCCCCATTTACTCTGATTGAAGACTTTTACAGTATTTTGAAAGTTCCTGCCTGTGTCAGGAAGGTGTTTAGGGTCACACCTGGGACAGAACCTGGGGTAAAGGGTGGACAACACATACCATGGGGTCCAATAGTAGCTGAAGGAGGGAAACTTGGGGGGCTCTGAATGTGGGGTGGGGGTGGGAAGTCAAAGCTGAGCCATTCATGCCTGGAAAGTTTCAGTCTGTTTTAAAGAAGATAATTTCAGGGGTGCCTGGGTGGCTCAGTCGGTTAAGCATCCAACTTCAGCTCAGGTCACGATCTCACAGTTCATGAGTTCGAGCCCCATGTTAGGCTCTGTGCTGACAGTGTGGAGCCTGGAGCCTGCTTCGGATTCTGTGTCTTCCTCTCTCTCTGACCCTCTCTGGCTCGTGCTCTGTCTCTGTCTCTCTCTCTCTCATAAATAAATAAACATTAAAAAAAAAATTTTTTTTTAATGAACAAAAAAATAAAAAATAAAGAGGACAATTTCCCTACCCCTTGCACAAAGCTTGAGTGCTCTGCTTCATGATCTCCAACACCACCACGTGCCTGCTTGGGGACATGCTCTCCTGACCTCCAACTACGCCCTAATCCTGCCTTCCTTCAAAACTCAGCTAGAACCTCTTCTCCAACTAGTCCCATGTAGCTTTGTAAGCTCCAAATCATTTCAATAACTCCATTAACAAATCCTTCTAGAACATGCAAAGCTATTGCAAACATCAAATCCTATTAACATAGAGAACATGCAAAAACAAAATAAAATACAGAACATGCAAATGCCCCCCTTCTTTTTACATACCAGAAGTTATCAAACAGTCTATGTGTACATCTTGTGTTCCAACTTAGAATAACCCATTCCTTGTCTTCATGATCCCTCACAATGTTTTGCCAACACTAGCCCAAGGTTACTGATGCTGAACATGGGTTCTCTTATCCAAGGAATCTGATCAACACTAACTTCCTGAGCTTCATCAAGCTCAGAGGCTGAGTTTGCAAAGCACTGGATCCACGTCAGAAGCCAGGTCTCAGAGGCTCCAGCTGCCAAGACTACCATTCAATAGTCCCCCCACTGCAACAGGACAACCAAGGCCCTGGGAGGCCTGCAGTGACTCCTGCTGCCACACAGCTTTAGTCACAAATGCAGCCCAACCCCCTGGCTTACTGTCCCAAGGCTCCAGCTCCCAGGCAGCCCCAGCTGACACTGGAAGACATTTCCCCAAGCAGAGGCACGAATGGCACACCCCTCCTTCTTGCAGCCTCACCATTCATGCAAGGTCTTGACAATATTATTGATATCCTTCTTTCGGATGTCACGGCCAATGCAAAAATCCACTTCCAGCAGCTGGTTTCTCTGGTCCAGCTTGCCCTGGATGATGTCAGTATAGACAGCCTCAATGATGAGGTCTTCCAGTTCCCGGAGATTCCGCATCTCCAGGTCCTTCAGCAGCACGGAGTAGGGGATACACTGTAGATAAAGCCATGTGATATTTACAAAAACTGCTGACAAGCACTAAAGAAAATGCAGGTGTACACCTGCCTCGGGGCTTTGCGAAATGCAGTCTGGTTGTAATTATTAACATCTATGGCAATAAGACATGGATAAATGAGCTGTGAGACCTATAGGATCCAAACAAGACCCAGAGCCTCTAGGAATGCATTCTCCTAGATTCTCTACCCCTGGACTTCACCCAGACTTTAGCTCTCATGTTGTGAAGCACTCTTAGAAAGTGTCCGAGACAAGAAAGGGAAATACTCGGTGGGTGCCACTCTGCCACCTTCTGGAAGCTTGCAGACTTGACATAAAATGCCAGATCATCAAAAAACTCCAAACAATTTCAGACACTGGAGAGAACTGGCTGCCTGCCCAGGAAAGCACAAGCAAAAAACATTTGCAAGTTAACATATCCACCTACAGGTAACCGGTGGGTACTGCATCTGTTTTCTCAGACTTGCAATCAATGTCAGTGCCCCAACAACAGTCCCTTACTGGGGTACACCAACATTTTGCATTTCTCCAAGACAACTATATATCTAAATAGCCACTTTTGTGGACACATCACTACTAGTATGGAAATTAACACAGCAATCAAATCTGCAAAATCAGGAGGAAGAGGTATATAAAAAAGAGAGTAACAGCAAATGCTGCTAGGGAGATTTTTAATAACCAAAGGTATAGATGGGTTTATAATGACAGGTTGCAGAAATAGGAAAAAAAAGTTACTCCTAAAATTTGCTACACTTGGGAAGTCCATGATCAGGACAAAAAGAAAGATCAGGTCTTCATTTCCTAACAAAACAGCCATCCCACCTGAAATGCCAGGCTGAGAATCAGAAATTTGTGACTAGACCAGGGAAAATGATCTCAGCAACTGAAATGGCAATGCAAGAACAAATCTACATCTCTCAAGCTCAATCACAAAGGGGAAATGTAAAGGGCAAACCTCTTCCGATGGCAAAGCACTACAAAAACTTTGACAGTTATGCCAAGGTTGGGCAGAGAGCCAAAATCAACTATAAATTAATGGAATCTGGATCTTCTTTGTTAACGGCTATGAGAAGCTGGCTGCAAGGCCTTTTCTAAATTGAGTGGGGCAGAGACCTCAGAGAGATGATGAAGTAGTTTCCTTACAGAAAGTTAGGGTCTAAAGATAGCATATAACGCAAAAATCCAGCTTAGTATAATTAACCTTGACAATCCCCAGAAGAAGGCCACATATTAAAAACCTAGTCTCAGTAAGTCCAACAAAGCCAGTTTTTCCTCCAGCACTGGCACAATCCACTGCGCACTGAGCAACAGATGGAAGTGGTTAACCTGCCTTGAGATGTCCTGCTGTTTGAAAAACTACGTCTCCCTTTAGTACAGCAAAATGCTCACACGGAGTGAGTCACCACAGCATGCCAGAACTGAGACCTGCTGATTCACAATGTCTCCTGGGCATACTTTTCCTGAATGAAACGGTGAGTAGTTGTCTAATGGTTATCTTTTCTTCTTTTGTCCTTTGCCAAGCAAATTTTATGCATTTATGACATGACTACTGTGCACAGCTAGCCGCTCGCACACTGATGCCAGTGCAACACCCGCCTGAGGGTGAGGAGCAAGACAGGAAGGAGTTCAGGACTGTACCTTCATTCTCGACGCCAAGCTCACGATGGTTAGGTGCTTCAGCTTGTTCTGCTGAGCTGTGCTCAATTCTGGCAGGCTCTCCTTGTTGGCTGCTCAGTCCCACCCACCACAAAAATCAAGACACAAAATAAAATTAGAATTTCTTTACCGAACAAGCTTACCAACTCCCCACATGAAATCTACTATTGATTCACTGTCATGACTCTGCACTTATTCATGAGACAAATGTTCCACGAGCACCTCCTGTCTTCTTTGAAAGACCATGTGCTCCTGAAAAGCCAGGCATGAATGCACAAAATGACAGGACAATCATCTTAATCTATCTGTGTCCTTTGTGACATTCAACCAAGCTCAACATGTCTTCACTGGGAATCTGTTACGTGCAATGCACTGTCCTAAGTGATTCAGAGACGTCAAGGATAAATTAGATGGGCTTTGTCAGGGATGCTGCACTATACAACCCCAGGGATAATAACCACCAGACTCGTGCAACTCAATGGCCTTGGACTTGTCCTCGGTCTTACAATCAGGTATTTCAACAGCTACAAGTCCAAGACAGAAATACTAGAAGAAAGGTACAAACCACCAGAAGAGAGCCAGAGAGTGAGGAAGAGGAGGAGAGGCAGAAAGGGAGAGAGAGGGAGGCAGGGGAGAAAAGGAAAGAAACAGAAAGGGAGAGAGCAAGTGAGTGCAATCACATTGAGGAGGTACAGGAAAGGAAAACAAAGATGGAGTTTGAGATGAGCTTTGAAGACTGGGCAAAATTTTGGTAATAACAATAATAATAATAACAGCAGCAAAGACCATGTGTACACACACACATGCAGTTAATCCTTCACAACGACCTCACAGGATAGATCCCAAATGCCTTCAATTCCTTATCTGTAATCCTGGATTCCAAAAAGGTGAATCCAAACTGATTTTTTTTTCCTGAGCATGGTGCTGAAATTCATCTGGTGGCAATTCCTGACCTGAATTGATGCAGGCTTTTAATCCTATTTGTTGTAAGTATCCATTCGTTTAGCTGAAAAACGGAATGTGTTTTGACTACAGGTGCTGTCCACGTCTTGAAGCGTGTTACATAAAAAGGTATATATATATCATATTACCTCTTTAGAGTCCCCCAAATTCTAAATTCTGAAACATCTAGCCCAAGGAGTGCATGTTCAATTGGCTTTTTCCCCGATCTTTCAAATTATTAGTAACCCAATCTAATTTTACCCCAAGTTGAGATAAAAATATTGACTAGAAGGCGCCCAAGACGTCATCCTTGCTCTCTTTCCCTCTCCCTCCCCCAACATCCCATTCCTGCTCACCAGTGCACCTCACAAGTCCACAAAGCTTCAGCCCTGAAATTCCTTGGAAACCAAACAGAGTGACATAAGTAAGAAAAGTCTTTGGAAGATCTTAACCAACTCACCTATGTAATCTGGGTATGTTCCATAGGCAAACAGGTTCAGCAACTGCAAATATGCAGCATTAGCTCCTTCTGCAAGCTGAGAAAGAAAAAAAAAGAGTTCACAGACGTCTACCAGTCACTGCAGGGTTCAAGCAAAGGGTGATGATCGTGTGCCTCAGTTGACTGTTTCACTAGATGGTCCCTGAGGTTCCTTCCAACTCTGATTCTTTGGAAAAAAATAAAATTTAATCTTAAATTTAATTCTTCTCTCTTAGCAATACATGTTTTACGCACTGCACAGCATGCCCAAGTAACTACTTCTGTCTGTCCATCTCTCTCTCTCTCTCTCTCTCTCTCTCACATACACACACAGACACACACACACACACACACACACACACAGTAGTTAGTGCTGGAAGCAGTGCAGGTTTTCTCAGGATTTCCTTGCCATTAAAACAAAGAGTGGAGCAGCCTTGTCTGCATACCAGGTTGGCGGGTACAACACTAGCCACTATCAGTCCAACCTGAACAAGGTGTAGGGCAGGTTCCGAGGTTCGGGACCACGCAAGTAGAAGGAGCGCTAGGAAAGATTAGCACAGCATAAAATGTAACACAAGAGCCCAGGCAGGACAGGAAACCACAATATCAGGCAGCTTCAAATAAAAACGTTCACTAAAATTACTTATTCCTCACTAAAATGGCAAAGAGTCATCTGTGGAAGTAAAACAGAGATACTAATCTGTCTGGAACTGCTCTGCTCTGTTGTTGGTTAACTGGGTGTTTCTTTTACTTACAAATGTGTACCTGTTACTCCATAAACTCCATATACCAAACTCCATAAAGTAGTACCAAGGAGTATTCTGTGGACACTGACAGTAATACTACTTAATTTGACCTATCTTTTTATTGGGACGCCTGGGTGGCTCAGTCAGTTAAGTGTCCGACTTTGGCTCAGGTCGTGATCTCTCAGTTCTTGAGTTCAAGCCCTGCGTCAGGCTCTGTACTGATGACAGCTCAGAACCTGGAGCCTGCTTCAGATTCTGTGTCTCCATTCTCTCTGTTCCTCCCCAACTTGCTCTCTCTCTCAAAAATAAACATTAAAAAAAATTAAAAAGAAAATAAACTATCTTTTTATTTTATTTTATTTTATAAGTTTATTTTGAGAAAGAAAGTGCGAGCAGGGGAGGAAGAGAGACAGGGAGAGAAAGAATCCCAAGCAGGCTCCACACGGTCAGCACAGAGCCTGATGTGGGGCTCAAACTCACAAAACCGTGAGATCATGACCTGAGCTGAAATCAAGAGTCGGTTGCCTAACCAACTGAGCCACTAAGGCGCCCCTAACCATCTTTAAAAAAAAAAAAAAAAAAGGTTCCAAGAACTACATCCATAATTTCAGATCACTGAAAAACTACTAGTGTTCCCAGCTCACATACAGAAAAACAAACAAACAAAAACCAAACTATGGGGAGATAGAGGTGATTTGCTCAGCACCCGCATGAGAACTCTCACATCCTATTAACCTAGTCTACCCTATCAGGGTTATCAAGAACCTGTTGAGGTCCTGAATCAGAGGAGGAAGAGATCATCAAACCTAGCCCCTACTTTTCAGACAGATGATTACAAAACTAACCCTAAAAGACTATTTTCTCTAGAGTAGATTCTCCAAAACTGCTCCCACTGGCCTAAATCAATGTCTTTCTCACTTTAATTTCCATCCATCTCCTCTTAGCCAATCTTCCTCAGTTACGAAACCACCACTTGACATATTCATTTAGGCTTTTCATGAACCTGAAGGAACATATTACCCCTTTGTCATCTCTTCTGTTGAAAAAATGATGAACTATCAAACCATAAAAAGACACGGAAATTTAAGTGCATATCACTAAGTAAAAGAAGCCAATCTGAAACAGCTACATACTGTATGACTTCAACTCTACGACATTCTGGAAAAGTCAAAACTAGGAAGACAGTAGAAAGATCAATGGTTGCCAGGGATTAAGAGGGGAGGGAGGGATCAAGAGGCGGAAAAAGAGGATTTTTAGGGCAGAGAAATTACGCTGCATGACACTGTAACGGTGGACACATGTCATTACACATTTCTCCAAATCCACAGAATGTACAACATCAAAAGTGAACCCTAATGTAAACTACTGTGTTTGGGTGATAATGTGTCACTATAGATTCCACACTGGCTGGGGATATTGGTAATGGAGGAGGCTATGCATGTATGAGGGCAAGGATATATTGAAAATCTCTATACTTTCCTCTCAATTTTGGTGTGCATCTAAAACTGCTCTAAAGGGGCGCCTGGGTGGTGCAGTCGGTTAAGCGTCCGACTTCAGCTCGGGTCACGATCTCGCGGTCCGTGAGTTCGAGCCCCGCGTCAGGCTCTGGGCTGATGGCTCAGAGCCTGGAGCCTGTTTCCGATTCTGTGTCTCCCTCTCTCTCTGCCCCTCCCCCGTTCATGCTCTGTCTCTCTCTGTCCCCCCCCAAAAAAAATAAATAAACGTTGAAAAAATAAATAAATAAATAAATAAATAAAACTGCTCTAAAAAATAAAAGCTATTAAACAAAACAAAACAAAACAACCTAGCTTTAAAAATTTTTCTTCACAGGATTCCTTTTACATCACTGGTAAATTAAAATTTGACTATAAGCCAACTGTGTGTCAAGCTATATATTAAGTGCTAAGCAAACAATGAGGAGCACAAGAGACCTTACCCTTATTGTGCTCACAGTCCAGCAAGCAAGGCTGACATTAAATAAAAATTCACAATTAAAAAATAAAAGCGGCTCTTTCGGTCTCCGGCTGCCATAGGGAGACAAGATGATGCAGGTCCATACATCAGCAATGGACAGCCATGGGGAACTGCTCCAGTTTCCTAATCAAGAGGAACAGCAGATGTGCGGCAGTGAGTCCCACAGCCTGACGGCCCACACCTCTCCTACGAGGGGCTGATTCACCACAAGGCTGTGGACACGGAGCCAGCAACTGCCAGCCAAGGTGTCCTAGTGGTCATGAAGTGAAGAACCAGTCGGCAAGAACCCGCTACCTCCTACATGTGGACCACCATCGACAAGAATGCCGCCCTCAGCAGCATGGTGCACACAGCAAGGCGCACGCAATCCACAAGAACGAGCACCACACACATCTGTGTACGGCGGCCACCCGCAGAGCCAGCGGCCGTCCACAGAGCCAGTGGCCATTGGCAGCGCCAACACCATCCTAGGCAGCCAGAGGGAAGTTGTGATGGTGAAGAGCAAGCTCACCTGCCCTCCAAGAGCTTCTGAGCACAACCCCCAAAGTAATAAAGATGTCACCAGACTTTTCAATCAATTAGTCAACACAAAATTATCAATCAATAAATGTAAAAGTATCCAAAGTGAGAAGCAGAGATTGAAAAGTATAGGTTGCTTCACAACTCTTTGTTCTACCTGGTCATTCTTCACCAGTCTTCTCATTTTTAAGGCACAATAACCAAAATTAGATACCCAAAGTTTTAAGGACAACAATCAAAAAAAAAAAAAAAAAAAAAGTAAACAAAGCAAAAAGGACTACTTCCCAACTTTTCATATTTTTTTTTACATACCAACTTAGCATAACATTGTCCTTTTCATCAGGACAATATATTCCTTCTACAATATATTCCTTCTTCATGCCCAGCTCATTCAACAGCAACCATCTTCTGCTACGTATGTACCTGACCAATCTTTGTCTATATTTGCCCTAGAGGTTTTTGATCCCTGCAAATGCCTGAAACAACCTCTGTTAAATATCAGCCGGTGCTTATACTCTACTTTTCTTATTTATCAGGTTCAAATGGATTTTCCCCTACCTTTCAAATTATTAGTAACCCAATCTAATTTTACCCCAAGTTGAGATGAAAATATCGACCAGAAAGAGCTCAAGACATCATCCTTGCTCTCCTTTCCTCCCCGTCCCCCAAATTCCCATCTCTCCCTCAACAGTGCACCTCACAGGTCCACAGAGCTTCAGCCCCGAAATTCCTTGGAAACCTGGAGAATCACAGGAAGGTTTAGATCAAAGAAGACAGAGAAATTGTTTGGAAACTGCTCTTACCTCCTGCACATTGGCCAGCTCCAGCAGTTCTCCAAAGACATACACTCCAGGAGCCTCCAAGACTTGGCTTATGAGAGCAGTGAGGGCTGAGCCACTGGTACCTTTGGCTAGTAAAATAAACTGTTCTAGGAGGTTACTTGATGGTTTCTGTTCACCTGCCATTCTCTGGCCTTGAGATCTGTCCAAAAGAAAAGTGTTTCAGTCATTCTTCCTTCTCCTTTGCAAAGTCTATGCTTATTTAATGCCAGATCAGACATCAGTAATACTTTAATTTTATAGTATTCAAAAAGAGGGGCGCCTGGGTGGCTCAGTCGGTTGAGTGTCCAACTGCGGCTCAGGTCATGATCTCATGATTTGTAGGTTCAAGCCCCGCATTGGACTCTGTGCTGACAGCTAGGAGCCTAGAGCCTGCTTCAGATTCTGTGTCTCCCTCTCTCTCTGCCCCTCCCCCACTTGCACTCTGTGTGTGTGTGTGTGTGTGTGTGTGTGTGTGTGTGTGTCTCAAAAATAAATAACTAAAAATTCAAAAAGAAAAACAGCTCCTGAGTCCATATGCTACAGCCACTTTGTGAGATGGACAGGGTTCCACCTAGAGTTAATGGGATTTTGTCCTTGCTCAAAGGTTTGAAACACGTTTAGGAAAAACCACTTCATCCCCATCTGGCCCTCTCCCAACAGCAAGCAGCACCTTCTAAGCCCTTAAACCTGACCAGACCCAAAGAAACACACAGGAGTTTCTCAGGAGCTGTTTTATCCACCTCACTTACAGACTCTAGTTAAGAGAGAATCTGGCCCGTACACAGAGGCAGCAGATGTAAGCAAAAGCAATCAGTTACAGCTTTCAGTGTATCAATGGAATCCCACCTACAGCCAGATACAAATGAGGAAAGCCACAAAAAGCAGACAAGACCTCTCATTAAGTCAAAGAAGTCATTGAAGCATAGAAAAAGGGGGGAAATCATATTGAAAGATAAGCAACGTATTCAAACTCAGAAAATACATACTGTGTAAGTCCATAAGGAAAATCCCTCTATTTGACTTCCCACTGCCATATGATTTTACCAAATATGACTTCAGAATTTGTACAAAATCTCAAGAAAAAGGTTTGAGAAAACAATGAAGATACTGTACTGCAATCCTGAAGATATCAGGGAGGACGGCCCCTCAATTGTACAATCCAATTACATGCTGGGTGTATGTGAACACACACTGCATACCTACACTGGAGGAGTCCTGCATAAGAAAAGACTACCCCTCCAAGAATGACACATTTTGGGGGTACTAAGACAAAAAGAAGAGAACAATTCCAAGAACTGTTTGGTGCAAGAGAAACTAAGTTTTCCTGTGGAGGCAGGCATAGAGAGCAGCAACCCTTTCAGAATAGGACAGAAACAATGCTGTCGCCTCACTTAGGGTTACGTAAGAACGTCTCGTCGGAAACAGAAAAAGTGAAGTGCTAAGGGAATAAAAGTTGCTGAGGAGAAAAGAGGAAAGAGGAGAGGGATGGGGTAGGGTGGGAGAAGGCGGGAGAGAGGTGATGGTTAGGAGAGTAAAGAAAGAAAACCTCCCCTCCAAGCGGACACGTGTGGAGGCTGAATGGAAAGGCCTGGGGTGGAGAGGGAGTGGAGAAAAGACATAAACTTCAGTCCCTCAAAAAAATTCCGGCCTAAGGCGCAAAGCCCGTAGGGGCAAAGAGGTAAGAAGACGCAGAGTCGCTTTTTGGTGAAGTGGGAGGGGCGGAGGAGGAGGGGAGATGAATTCGCGTCGTGGGGGGGCGCTATTTTGATGGACAGCAGAGGGGCAAAGAGGCAGCCTGTGGGGGTGGGGAAGCGAAAGCAGCCGCGGGTTAGGAACTGAGGGTCGCAGGCTGGGGTGGACTTCAAGGCGGACGGCGTGCTCCAGGCAGGGCCGCGGGTGCGGAGTGAGGGGCCGCGGGGCGCGCTCCCCGGGGCGGGGCCGGAGCGGTGTGGCCGCGGGCTTTCCTGAGGGCTGGCGCTAAGCCAGACGGCTGGGACAAGGCTGGCGCGCCGGGCTCCGCCCTCTCGCCAGCCCCTACCTACCCTCGCCACCTCTCCGTCCTCTCGGTCGCTGGCTCGGCCTCCCGGCGCCTGTCCGCAGGTTGTCAAGCGTCCATGATCGGCCCGGCGTCCGACGCTTTTCTGCCTCCGCCGACCCGTTGCCCTTGCGGCTCCCCCGGAAGCCTCCTGCCGCTGCACTCGAGTTCCGCCCACACTAGGTTCCCCCCGCGGCGTAGGCGGCCTCAGCTCTCCGGTGCGGCCTGGGTCTGGGCGAGACCGTCAGAGGCGGGTTGTAGCCCAGGAACCGGGTGGAGAGGAGTCCGAGGAGCGCAGCCTAGGGCAGTACTGGGGCCCAAACCGTCGCCATCACCATCCTGGGCCCGAAATTCACCTCTTTGGCCGGCTACCCCTCAGGAGCTCCTTATGGCGACTGCGGCTACCCAGGGGTACAAAGACCTATTAAGTCTAACAACAGCTACCGCTTATTGTGCCAGGCGCGTACATTTTCTTGTTGAATTATCAAAACTCTATGGCCTGTAGCAGTAATCCGATTTTTCAGATGAGTTAACAAAGCTTAAAAATCCAAAAGCCAGTAAGTAGCAAAGGTTGCTTTGGGACCCAGGCTTCGGAAGCCAATGACCATATTCGTGACCTCTTCAGAATACGTTTTAAAATAAGCAAGAGACGGGTTGTGCCAACAATGGTTCTGTAAGCAAAATGACAGAGGTTGCGTTGCATTTGGTACTCAGCAACTCTCCCGGAAGATGGCTAAGGGATGCTAGGCAGCTGAACACTTAAGCTGGTTCCTTTAAAGCGTATACCACAGACTTTCGAGACTTGAAGAGCCCTGTTTGCCTTTGGTGAAATAGAGTGCAGAAATCAGACAGATGCAAAGGAACCTAGCACCAACTCACTGATCTATTCAAAAGATGTCTTGTTCTAATTTCTGTGTTCTGGAAGATTTATATAAAGAGAAGACAAGGTTCTTGCCCTCAAACGGCTTCAATGTGGGGGCGCCTGGCTGGCTCAGTAGGTACAGCATGTGACACTCAATGTCTGGTGGTGAGTTCAAGTCCCACGTTGGGCATGAAGCCTACTTATAAAAAAAAAAAAAAAAATTCAATGTGTTATGAGTATGCTAGGGAAGAGAAAGGCATCTTCCAGGCAAAAAGGCAAAAAAAAATTTATTTTAAGGCAAAAAGTTGGCAGACCATAGTCACAGAGGTTTGCTCTGTGTAGCATACACTAATGCAGAAAAGAAACACGGAGTGTCTGGAACCCAAGGTTCAGGGGTGAGAAATGAGGGCTACAGACCCGGAGTCAGGTCATCAAGGGTCTTCTAAACCATATGCAAGGCACTATACCCAGCAAAAACCTTAATACAGCAAAGTTCCTACCTGGGGGAGCCCACAGCCCCTGAGACAGACAGACCTGTCTGGCTATGACAAACAGTTGCCATAGGCACCCTAGTGATACAGATAAGGCTCTCCTGCCTCTGCTCTGGGAAGAGGTGATTTGAGGCAGGGTTCTAGAGGAGATGAGGCTTGAGTTGAGCATGGAAAAATGAGCAAGAAAATCACAAAAAGGGTAAGCCATGGAAAGGAGTTTTTATTTTATCTTAAGGGCACTGGGGAACTATTTAGGAGTTTTAACCTGTGAAGTGTGAATGATTGCCACTTTAGAATGATCACACTAGCTGCTACAGGAATGGATTGGCTATGCAAAGAGCTGGAAGCCAGGAAACTCTTGAGGGGATACAGTCTAGATAAAAGATTGTGAGGTCTTGAACAAAGGCAGTGGCAGTTGGGCATGAAAAAGAAGGGATGTTGTTGGAGACATTTAGACCATAGAATCTATTGGACTGCGTGACCAGCTGAATGCAGGTATAGGGGAGGAGGATATTACCCAGGATTCTGGCTGAGTAGGCCAGACAGAGCTGTCTTGGAGGTGGTGTTAAGTGAATAGGGCTGCAGAAAAGAAGAGGCAAATTTGGCAGTGGAAGGAAAACAACTAAGTTCTGTTTGAGTTCATAAATATTCTGGCAGTGCCTCCACTTCCTCCAGAATAATGTCCAGACTCCAAGGCTGCAGTGAAAGCCCTTCTCAGTATGCTTCCCTCAACATTTCCAGCTTTGTCTCACCCCACCTTCCTACAGCCCAAACTCCAGGCCTTCCCATGCCCATCACAAGAGGTGTACCTTCCCTCTGACACCAGGGTCTATGCTGAAACTTGCTCTCTCTCTTTTTTAAAAAAAGTTTTATTGGGGCACCTGGGTGGCTCAGTCGGTTGAGCGTCCGACTTCGGCTCAGGTCACGATCTCGCGGTATGTGAGTTCGAGCCCCACGTCAGGCTCTGTGCTGACTGCTCAGAGCCTGGAGCCTGTTTCCGATTCTGTGTCTCCCTCTCTCTCTGACCCTCCCCCGTTCATGCTCTGTCTCTCTCTGTCTCAAAAATAAATAAACGTTAAAAAAAAATTAAAAAAAAAAAAAATTTCAAAAAAAAAAAAAAAAAAAAGTTTTATTTATTTATTTTGAAAGAGAGAGAGAGAGCGAGAGCGAGCAGGGGCAGAGAGAGAGGGAGGGAGAGAATCCCAAGCAGGCTCTGCCCTGCCAGCGTGCCCAGATGCCCCAGCTCTCTCTTCTTTTTTGCAATGCTCTTCCTTCGTATTTGCCTGTTAAAATCCTACCAACCCTGGCGTGCCTCGGTGGCTCAATCAGTTAGGCGTCTGACTCTTGATTTTAGTTCAGGTCATGATGTTACCACTGTGGGATCGAACCCAGCATCGGGCTCTGTGCTGACAGTGTGGAGCCTGCCTGGGATTCTCTCTCTTTCCTTCTTTCTCTGTCCCTCTCCAGCTCACACGCATGCTCTGTCATTTGCTCGCGTTCTCTCTCAAAATAAGTAAATAAACATTAAAAAAAAATCCTACCAACCCTGTAGGCAAAGATTTCTTAAACTCAATGCAAAAAGGCACTAGTCATAAAAGAAAACACTGAACTATTGCACTCCATTAAGAATTGCTGTTTATTGGGGCGCCTGGGTGGCGCAGTCGGTTAAGCGTCCGACTTCAGCCAGGTCACGATCTCGCGGTCCGTGAGTTCGAGCCCCGCGTCAGGCTCTGGGCTGATGGCTCAGAGCCTGGAGCCTGTTTCCGATTCTGTGTCTCCCTCTCTCTCTGCCCCTCCCCCGTTCATACTCTGTCTCTCTCTGTCCCAAAAATAAATAAACGTTGAAAAAAAAAAATTAAAAAAAAAAAAAAAAAGAATTGCTGTTTACCAAAGACACCAGTGTGAAACTGAAAAGGCAAGCCACAGACTTGGAAAAGATATTTGCAAAGCCTGTATCAGACCAAGAACTCCATACCCAAACTTTATAAAGAACTACAAATAAATAAGAAGACAAAAAGCCCAAACTAAAGAGTGGGCAAAAGACTTGAACAAGCACTTCACAAAAGAGGACATTCAAATGGTCAAAAAGCAAATTAAAAGGTGTTCAACACCAGAGACCATGTAAGAAAAAACTATAAGAGACCACATTTAGCCAAAATAGTTAAAATTAGAAAGACTGACAAGACCCTGTTTTGACAAGGATGAAAGACAACTAGAATTTTTTTACATTGCTGGTGAAGGCAAAATGATACAAACCCTTAGGAAAACTGGCAATATCTAATGTTGCTGATCATATGCATATTGTACAAGCCAGCTACTCCTCTCCTAGAAATGAGTGCAGTCTACAAAAAGGAAACCTATAAGAATGAGCATTGCAGCTTTGTTAATAAAAGCCAAAAACTGATAGCTGACAACCTAAATACCCATCAACAGAATAGATAAATATTGCTACATACATTCAATGGAATACTAGTAAGCAATTTTTAAAAAAAAGCTACTGTTACATATAACATGGATGAATCTCACAAAAATAACTGCTGAACAAAAAATGCCACTTACTCTACATACTAAATGATTACATTTAAATGAAAGTCAAGACAAAACTAATTTGTGGTAATAGAAGTCAGAAGAGTGGTTTTGGGGGTGGGAGGATGCAGTGCTGATTGCGGAGGGGCACAAGGGTGTTAGAAATCTTGATTTGGGGGATGGTGTATACATATGCAAAACCTGTGCCCTTCCTGCATAGGCCATACCTCATTAACAACAACAAAAAAATTTAAGAGTAAGTTTTTCAGCAGAAAAAAAATCCACCCGTCCTTCAAATTCAAATGCCACCTCCTCCATCAAGTCTTGCCAGCTAGAATTAATCTTTCCACAGAACCTCTGTGGCATTCCGATGACCTTTCCCTTATGACATTTATTGAAGCCCATCTTAAATCTCAGCAGAGTCTCCTTTTTTTTCCTAACTAGATGGTTATCTTCCTTGTGGCAGTGACAATGCCTTTCACTCTTTACCGGAAACCTGAAAAGGCTTTTTGTTGAATTACATGGAAGGAAAAATTGGGTGGGTGAAAAGGGGACAGGAAGAGGAAGGAAGGCCTAGGAAAAGAGATAGGAGATCTCTAAGGAAACCTTAGCTTACAGTACAATTTTACCTAGTTCCTGAACTGAAATCACATTAAATGTCACCTTGAGCAACAAAGAACAAATCAAAACACCAAGTCCTTCCTAGACTGAAGATAAACATCACACTCCTTCACTTGCAGGAAATTCACCAAATAAATGCTTACTTAACCTCTGGGTATTTCAACCTGGATGGGGAAACTTCATCAAGCAGAATAATCACATAGCCATGCTGCTAAAAATACCGCCACCTTAGTGTGGTGTAAACAGCCCAGACTGCGGATCAGGAGACTTAGGGCCGAATTCTAACTCTATCCCAACTTGCTGTAGCCGGTGGACAATCTCTGAGCCTCTCTGGGCCTCAGTTTCCTCACATGTAAAACGACACGGGTTGGATTGGCAAATTTTCTTAATATCCCTTCCGGTATGGATACTCTGAGTATACAATCGATATCTCTCCCAGTCCAACGCAGTAGCACACCAGAAACCCCTGCAAAACAAGTAAAAAGCGCCCCAGACCAGCAAACAAGCACAATTTGAAGGAGTCATTTTGTTACATTATCTTCCATGGTTTAATCAGTGTTTTTGTTTGTTGTTTGCAGTCTTACCATGATTTGCAGGAGATTTCTGAGTTCCATGTAAACAGATGTTACCTCTCTGTGGGCTGTCATCTTCTTCTGAGAGTTAACGGGGTGGGGTCTTCCCGCCTAGTTTCAAGTCTCCGAATTCAGAAACCCCCAAGGCAGAGGACGGTTTACGAATTTGCGCACACTGCGCGGCACACTGGAGTCTAAGTTACAGAGGAACGGGGTGCAGGGAATGCTGGGATTTGTAGTCCCTGGGCCTCTTTGTTGCGTGATGGGATCTGTGGTCCCCCGAGCACTCTCCTGGAATGCTGGGAAATGTAGTCTCTTTCGCATCGCCCAGTGCAACCTGCTGTCATCCCAGAACCTTAGTGTGCCCAGCGGCGGGAGCGGGCCCCTCGAGCCTCTGCAGATTTGAAGCCAACCTTCCGCTGGGGCAAACTCTAGGCAACAAGACCTAAGGAACGATTTGTCCTACGGGACTTCCCGGGGAGGGCCCTTCCCACTGACGCTCGTCGTCCCCCCCCCCCCTCCGCGAAGCCGCTGAGTATTTCTATTGGCTGGTCAGGTTGCCAGTCGGCGAGGCGGGCTTTCCATTGGCTTCGGGGCGGGCACTCCGAGGCTAGGGGGAAGGAGAAGAGATCAGGAGCGGGAGCTGAGGGGAGGGAGAGGCCGGTCCGGGTCTGGCCGCTGCCGCTGCTCGCCCGAGGTCTCCAGGCCGGGCTGCGGCTCCGTCCTCGGCTCCTGGGCACCGTCTGCGAGGCTCCGCCGGGCCAGCGTGGGAGAGCCGCGGGCGGCGGCCGCCGCATCATGTCAGCCAAGGACGAGCGGGCCAGGGAGATCCTGAGGGGCTTCAAACTGTATCCGCCCGGGAGCGGGGCGGGGCCGGGAGGATTTGGGAGGCGGTCGCTCCCTGAGGAGACTGGCGGGGGGCGAGGGTCGCGCCAGGTGGACACCGGACGGGAGTGCGGCGGGAGGCGAGGGAAAGAACGGCGTCCATGCTCCCGGCGGGACCGGGCGCTGGAGGCGGGGCAAGGGGCGTCCTGAGGGAGGAAGGGGACGTTGACGCGAGCCCCGGGGGCTGGAGGCGGAGGAGACCCGGAATTGGGCTGGGAGAAGCGCGGAGCGTCGGACACGGGTGTCGGGGAGGCCAGCTTGGCTCCGAGCTTCGGCCCGCACCCAGAGGCCGGGAAGGGGTTGCGGCCCGCAGGGGAGGGCCGAGGGGGCGCGGTGGGCTGGCCTCGGAGCCCAGCAGCCCATTTGGCGGGAAGCACCGGGGGAGCAGGAAAAAGTGACTTGGAGCGAGTGACCTTGTGTGGGACAAATGCAAATGCTTGTGTGAAACTCTCTTGGGTTCCCCCATCCCATCCCATCCCACCCCACCCCCGCCTTGTTTCCACAACTTCTCTGCCTCACTTGTGGCTCCTTCCAGGACTGGAGCCGAGGAAGGTGGGGAAAGAGAAGTCCGGGATCGACCTTATCTTAATTCTGGCTTGGCCTTCTGAGGCATTGGATGGTGGCTGCTGCTTTCTCAGCTTTTCACTTTTCTGTCCAGCGAAATGAGGACCCTAAACTTGTGCGTGAGATGCCTTCAGGTGTTTGGGTTTTGCACTGGGACTCCTGGCAAAGGTATCTGCTGGATCGCGTCGGTGTGGTTAACGCGTAGACAGGGTGGAGCTGTCCAGCAATTATTTGATTACGTTGGGGACACGGTAGGATTTAGCAGGATATAGAAATCATTGCCTCGGGCCTGTTGTGGTGCCGCTTGTGCAGCCTCTGTCCTTCACGTAGTGAGGAAGCCTCGTGTTTTAACGGAGTGTTGGTCGGTAACCGTATGATGCGGATGAAAAAATGCAATCCCGTACATTCCAATTTCACATTTTCCTGCTGACCTTAATCTCTTTTTTACATCCTGTGCCTACAATATGGAACATTCTTAAATTCCTCTCTCAGCGAAATTGTAGTCGTCCCTTTAGGTCTCCTCCCCTAACAGATTTGGCGGAGACTGTTCCCTGAGCCGCCTGTGTGTTTTCACAATGCCCACTTCAGCCCTGCAGACTTTAATTGCTTTGTCACAGTCAGAAACCAACTTGGTAGGAAATGTGAGAACAAGAAATGCAAAAAAGTTGCAGGATGTTTTGGATGTACAAATGAGAAGTTTCACATGGAAACTGACCTGCTGTGCTTCCTTTGAAAAAACAGAGGGCATCATCACCTATGCGTACTGCCATGTGTTGTAAACTTTCATACTTTTACGTGGTGAAGTTTAGTAACAGCCTCTTTTATAGCTTCATGCACCTTTCCTTGTTTCTCTTCATAATGGCACCTAGAAGTAGATAGGGATGGCTGACGTGTTAGAAGAACTCTGACACAGATTTTATTTTTCCCTTAAGGAATTTGTATTGTTACTTAACAGGTATGCTGTAGACAGTAAAGCCAGAGACTGTGGAGGAATGGGAGATTTCAGAAGCAACGTTTTTATCTGATAGGAATTAATGTATTGCCGAAAACAAGAAAGAATTTTTTAAATGGCTTTCAGACAAAGCAGAAGGGGAAAGTTTAACTTCTCACCTCATTCTGGGCTCTTGCAGCTGTGAGAAAGAGGCTAAGGGACAAATAGGGAAGAGAGTAGAAAGAAGAACCTGCGACAGCCCACTAGAAGGACAGGTGAATTAATCAGTTCAATGATGACGCTAGTGTGTCAAGAAACAAGCTTTCAGAGAAGGTTTGACCTGAGCTGATTAAATCTCAAGGGAAGCAGCCACATAAAAAAGTTAGCATAGGACCAATAAGATGCCATCGTCTGGTACCCTTTGTTGACATCTGAGGATTAAGAGAGAAAAGGAAAAGAGTTCTAATATTTGCTAGTACCTTTGAGGAAAAAAACCAATATTTTAGTAAAACAAACTACCTGTTGCCCACCTTTTATTGGGTAAATTGTTTTTCTAAACTTTCCTTGTATCTGTTGCTGTAAGAGTTTTTTCTACAAAAAGAAAGTGCCGAGATATTCTCCTACTGACCGTGTTGACAATACTCATTTTTCACATTGACTATGTCTTTTTTATTTTTGCCAATTTAGACAAATGAAATCTTGTTTTAATTTGTATTTCCCTGGGTACCTAGATCCCTGGACAGGCAATATAGCATGGTGCTTAAGAGTGATTCCGAACTGTAGAGCTATATGCTGTCTGCGTTGGAATCCCAGCCTTGCACTCTTGGTTGTGTGTCCCTGAGCAACTCCTTTAACCTCTGCCTCAATTTCCTCATCTGTAATCAGGGATAAAAATAGTACTTATCGGGGCGCCTGGGTGGCGCAGTCGGTTAAGCGTCCGACTTCAGCCAGGTCACGATCTCGCGGTCCATGAGTTCGAGCCCCGCGTCGGGCTCTGGGCTGATGGCTCAGAGCCTGGAGCCTGTTTCCGATTCTGTGTCTCCCTCTCTCTCTGCCCCTCCCCCGTTCATGCTCTGTCTCTCTCTGTCCCAAAAATAAATAAACGTTGAAAAAAAAAAATAGTACTTATCTTATAGGATTGTTGTGAAGATTGAATGAGTTGATAGCTAAAGCATTTAAAAAAACACCTGATCCCTAGTAAGCATTATGTATTAGCTATTGTTAGAGAAGTTGCAAAATCTTCTGTTTGGCAATTGCTTTTCTGTGAATTGCTTGTTAATTTTCCCTTTGCCCATTTTACTTTTGAATTTTTTACTTTTCTTATTGGCTTATAGGTGTTTTTATTTTAATATCAATCATTTGCCTGTTCTGTATATTGCAACTATTTTTTATCAATGTATTGCTCATCTCCTTTTTTGTTAAACAAATTTTAAATTATTTCAAATTCATCAATATTTTGCACATGGCTTTTGCATTTTGTGTCTTAAGAAGACCTTCCTGACCTTGAGCTAGTCACTCAACTCTCATTTTGCATCCATTTTTTTAATATTCAAACTGATAAAAATCATACAGATTAAGTGAATTGTTATAACTAAACAGACAGATAAAACAAGACCTTCCTTATTCCAAGATTAATTAAATACTCTTTATTTTCATCTTTTTTTAATGTTTAGCTCTTTAATCCACCTGGAATGTATTTACACAGATGATATGTGGTAGAACTCTAAGTTCTTGTGCAGTTTTAAAATAGATTTAGGGGAGCGCCTGGGTGGCTGTGCATAGAGCCCACTTAAAAAAAATATTTAGCGGGGGGCGCCTGGGTGGCTTAGTTGGTTAAGCGTCCGACTTCGGCTCAGATCATGATCTCACAGTTCGTGGGTTCGAGCCCCATGTGGGGCTCTGTGCTGACAGCTCAGAGCCTGGAGCCTGCTTCTGAATCTGTGTCTGCCTCTCTCTCTCTCTGCCCCTCCCCTGCTCATGCTCTGTCTCTGTCTTCCAAAAATAAATTTTTAAAAAATGTAAAAAAAAAAAAAAAAAAAGAAAGAAAAGAAAAAGAAATATTTAGGGGCACCTGGCTGGCTCAGTTGATGGAGCATGCAACTCTTAATCTTGGGATTATGAGTTTGAGCCCCACATTGAGTGCAGAGATTACTTAATATATATATATAATCTTTACGAAGTAAATACAATGGTAAATTTTCTATTACAAACTCCAGCCACCTAGAAATGACCTTTATTGATAATTTAATACAGCCTTCCAAGGTAGCTAATGTAATGTATTTGCTTTTATAAAAATAGAATCACAAGCATTATTTTGTAACTTACTTTTTTCACTTAATAAATTTACCATGTTCGTAATTTCCAAAGATAATTACTTTTAATTGCTTTCCATGACATAAACGTATCACAGTCCTCTTATACTAGTTTTCTAGGGTAGTCTGTGTAATGCACTGTTCTACCTATTCAAACTGCTCCTCCTCAAAATAAATATAATTGATCCTTGAACAACATGGGTTTGAACTATATGAGCTCACTTATGCGACAATTTTTTCAATAACTACAGTATACAGTATTGTAAATGTATTTTCCTTATTTTTTTGCATTTTCTCTTACAATTTTCCTTTTTGTTTTAATTTTTTTTTAATGTTTGTTTATTCTTGAGAGAGAGAGACAGACAGAGCTTAAGTGGGGAATGGGCAGAGAGCGAGAGAGACACACACACAGAATCCAAAGCAGGCTCCAGGCTCTGAGCTGTCAGCATAGAGCCCAATGCGGGGCTGTAACTCACCAACTGTGAGATCATGACCTGAGCCAAAGTCAGATCCTTAATTGACTGAGCCACCCAGGGGCCCCTCTTATGACTTTCTTTTTTTGTTGTTAAATTTTTTTAGTGTTAATTTATTTTTGAGGGAGGGGAGGGGCAGAGAAACAGAGAATGAGAGACAGAATCCAAAGCAGGCTCTAGGCTCTGAGCTGTCAGCAAAGAGCCCTATGCGGGGCTTGAACTCACAGACCTCGAGATCATGACCTGAGTGGAAGTCAGACAGTTAACTGACTGAGCCACCCAGGCACCCCTCTTACGATTTTCTTAATAACATTTTTTCCTCTTGCCTTACTTTATTGTAAGAATATGGTATATATTCATATATATAAGAATGGGTATACAGTGTATATGCTGTGTGTGTGTATATATATATATATATGAGTATATACTATATTCTTATATGTGTATAAGAATATATGCCATATTCTTATATATATATGTGTGTATATATATATGTATATACATAAACATATGAAGCACGCACTGACTGTTTATGTTGTTAGTAAGGCTTCTAGCCAACAATAGACTATTAATAAGTTTTGAAGGGTCAAAACTTATATACAGATTTTTGACTGTGAGGAGAATTGATGCCTCAACCCCTGCATTGCTCAAGAATCAACTGTACAACTTTATTAATATCAAGAAACTGACAGACTACCATAAGAAAAATTATGATTTTATTATTTTTATTCCATCTGGAATTTGCTTTGGTCTAAGGTATGAAGTAGTAATTTAACTTTTTCTTTGAAGATTAGCTAATCATTCCTATTTACTTATATTCCAGAAGTTAATATAATATCTAGAATATAAATGACTGCCTCCAAATCAAGAAGATATTTAACTGAAAATGGACAAAGGCTATGAACAGTTCACAGAAGAAAAATAGCCAATGAATAAGTTAAGAGATATTCAACCTTAATAACTCAACAAACTATCCCTTTTTCCCAATTAATTGACAAAAATTTAAAAGGTTGTCAATAGGGGTGCCTATCTGGCTCAGTTGGTGGAGCCTGTGACTCTTGATCTTGGGGTCATGAGTTCAAACCCCACATTGGAGTATTTTTAATAAATAAAAAAAATTTTTTTTAATGTTTATTTATTTTTGAGACAGAGAGACAGAGCGTGAGCAGGGAAGGACAGAGAGAGAGAGACACACACAGAATCCAAAGCAGGCTCCAGGCTCTGAGCTGTCTGCAGAGAGCTCAACGTGAGGCTTGAACTCCCAAACCATGAGATCATGACCTGAGCCAAAGTCAGACATTTAACCGACTAAGCCACCCAGGGGGCCCTATTAATTTTTTTAATGTTTATTTATTTTTGAGGAGAGTGAGAGAAAGAGAGACAGAGAGACAGAGCATGAGTGGGGGAGGGGCAGAGAGAAAGGGAGGGAGACACAGAGTCCAAGCAGTCTCCAGGCTCTGAGCTGTCAGCACAGAGCCTGACACAGGGCTCAAACCCACAATCCATGAGATCATGATCTGAGATGAAGTTGAATGCTTAACCAACTGACCTCCCAGGTACTCCCTCAAGGCCCCACATTGGGCACGGAGTGTGCGATAAATAAATAAATAAATAACGATCAATTGATAATATTCAGTATTGGCAACTCTTGATGGAAAGGGACTTCATTTGCTGTGTGTGTATAGCTTTTATGGAGAATAATTGAGACCTAGAAAAGTTTACACATAACTGAAGCAGAGCATAGAGCAGTGGTTAAGAGTGTGGACTCTGGGTTCAGACTTAATGCCTCCACTATTGTTACCCTAGACAGAGCATTCAAACTCGGAACCTCGGTATCCATTTAATTTCCTCAGAGGGTTGTTATGAGCCTTAAATGAGACTGCACATATAAAGTACTTAGTACAGTTCCTGGCACATAGTAATAAATGTTAACTGTGTTATTTGTTTTATTAATAATTACTAACATTATGGTAATAACCATGATGTTAGTATTACTGGAAAGCCATATTTTTTTCCTGAGGTAAACCAATGCCTTCATGCTGTTATTCTCCTTATTGAGAAACCATAATATTTCTGTTTTGCCTCTTTGAAGAAATGATTTAGTTAATCAAATATGTATGCCTAGTGTTTTCTTGTTTTCTAGGAACTAATTACATTTCAATTTATGACAACAGAAAAAGAGCTAGTTTGGCTCAGAAGATTTCTGAAAGTATTTTTCACTTGTGTTTTTGCATTTCCTGTCCATAGTTTGGTCCTGGATCCCCCATATCCTCTTTCTTATAGCACCTTGATCTTTGACTTTACTTCCAGTCAAAAATAGTTGGCTTTAGATCTTTTGTTCACTTAGATTTCCTTATTAAAAATAGTTGACTGGAGCACCTGGGTGGCTCAGTTGGTTAAGCATCCAACTCTTGATTTCAGCTCAGCTCTTGATCTCAGGGTCATGAGTTCAAGCCCCACGTTGGGCTCCACGCTGGGCATAGAGTCTACTTTAAAAAAAAAAAAAAATAGTAGACCGTCAAACTTTTCTTGAATATCAGTATTCCCTAATAGATGCCTTTGCCAAGTGTTAAAAATGAGTTTGTGGTTTATGCTTTTCTAAAATACAGTTTTGTTTGTCAACTGAAGCTCTGGGAAAGCAACCAAAACATAGCATTCATATAGCCAGTGAACACTGTGGATCACACATTGTCTAGTCATAAATTTCAAGTAGATTGTGATTGGTAGTGTGTTTTCCAGGATCCTCAAGCATGGACTCTGAGAAGTTGTTATTATTATCCTGAACGGATTAAATGAATATAATGTCCTATTGATCATGTTACTTAGAATTTTAAAATGGGTATTCCTACTTTCACATTTTGGGGAAGATTTTGGAATATAATTAGATATTTATAGTCTTCTTCAGACCTTCTAAATTTCTTTCAGGATTCTATATATGGTTTATAGTGAAAATTATAGTAACTTCTGGAGAAATGGAACAGAACATGGTAAGACTCCCATGAAAAATTCTAGCTGTATTGTCAATGTATTTGATAAAGGGCTAGCAACAGTGCTGAGGTTTGGCAGCCCTAAGTTCTTATTAAACTTGACCTCACTTTTGGCTCACAAGCCTTCCTTGTCAGCATTCTGCATCCTCAAATCCCCATGACAGAGGAGAACTTGACTTCTGAATGTATGGACTTGTCCCTATTCCTGAGCTTTAGCATCATAGGAAGGTAGTTTAAAGGCCAGTCATTGCTTGAATACTTAAAATTTAATTTTTAAGATTTTTAAGAGCAGTGTTCTTTATTTGCTTTTGACCTGCTGATAATTTTGGAGCTGAGAGGAAAAGCAAATCTGTGATCATAGAGATCACAGTGATTGGCAAAGAAGGTAATAGTCCCACACGTGAGGAATTTGTTTGGTCTACAATGAGGGGGTCATGGTTAAGTGGTGCTGTCCCAGAGGAGAGGCACTAGAAACATGTCATACATACAGTGATCTGAGAAGTGGGAAGGTTTGACCTAAAGATGAAAAATGAGGCAAAGGATGTGAGTATTCTCTTCTGAAGCTTAAGATACTGTTCCAAAGAGAAGTAAACATGTTCTATGTGGCTCTCAGAGAAGTATGAGACTCAAGGGTAGACATTACAGGGGGCAAGGTTTACTTAGCCCAGTTTCTAACAATTAGAATTACCTTGAGGGGAAAAAGGAAAAAAAAAAAAATACACACACACACACACACACACACACACACACATACATACATACATACATATATTTTCCAGAAAGTATTTTCAGCAGCACATGGGTGCTCCTGTCCATCAAGAGTATTGCAGCAGGAGATTATACATGCATCAGAGAAGGTGTTAGAGTAGATGGTCTCCAGAAGGACTCAAATCCTTTTCCAATACCGCATTTCTTTGATTTGGTGACAGTCATTCTTAATTAACAAGCATTCTTTTCAGCAAGTATTTCTATTCAGATATATGCTACACCTAAAATAGGCAAAACATTTTTTTGTAATTTGATATAATTAAGCAAGATATCATTTCCAGGGCGCCTGGGTGGCGCAGTCGGTTAAGCGTCCGACTTCAGCCAGGTCACGATCTCGCGGTCCGTGAGTTCGAGCCCCGCGTCGGGCTCTGGGCTGATGGCTCAGAGCCTGGAGCCTGTTTCCGATTCTGTGTCTCCCTCTCTCTCTGCCCCTCCCCCCTTCATGCTCGGTCTCTCTCTGTCTCAAAAATAAATAAACGTTAAAAAAAAAAAAAAAAAAAAAAAGATATCATTTCCATTTTATTTTTCAGACCACTCTTCCTAGATACTCAGTATTGAGGAAGTATTCTGTTCAGTGCATTGTGGATCCACTGATTCAGAGTCATGGAGAACAATTATTGTCTCTGAATTTAGATGCGGCCTACAGAACTAAACAAAATAGCTCTAATATAAATAACACTTTAGGGGCGCCTGGGTGGCGCAGTCGGTTAAGCGTCCGACTTCAGCCAGGTCATGATCTCGCAGTCCGGGAGTTCGAGCCCTGCGTCAGGCTCTGGGCTGATGGCTCAGAGCCTGGAGCCTGTTTCCGATTCTGTGTCTCCCTCTCTCTGCTCCTCCCCCGTTCATGCTCTGTCTCTCTCTGTCCCAAAAATAAATAAACATTGAAAAAAAAAAATTAAAAAATAACACTTTAACTATGACAAGAAGAAAAGGGGTGGCCTAATAATATCTGACCTTCCTATAGTCTTTTTCAATTTTTCAAAGTACGTTGATATATTATTACATTATGACAACAATTCTATACATTACTATCCTCACTTTATAGATGGGAAATTAAAGATTGATGAGGTTATCACTGAGATAAAGGCAGAACCTTAATTTAAACCTTGCTTTATCTTTGTATAAACTGGTTTTTTCTACAGTGTACCATGATGTCTCTCTAGAGAAATTTTTTCTGTATTACTGATTTTGAGTTTAAAAACTTGCCTCAGTGTTTAAGTTACAGATTTATTTTTCACTTGAAAATCATTCTTTTCTATTGTGGTCTTCTTTGTTTTTCCTCAACTCTCAGTTACAGAGAGTAAGGTGTAGCTTGGGATTAGAGTTACTTGAAAAGGACATCTTCCAGAAAGTTTTAAGCAGCATGTATTAGTCTATTAGAGCTGCTATAACAAAATACCATAGACTAGGTAGCTTAAACAATGGACATTTATTTCTCAACAGTTCAGAGGCTGGAAAGTCCAAGATAAGGTACTATCTCATTTGGTTTCTAGAGGGGTCTCTGCTCCTGGCTTGCAGATGGCCACCTTCTCCCTGTGTCCTCACATGGTGGCAAGAGAGTGGATGGGCAGATTGTAGGAGAGCACAACTATACCATATGTGGCACTGCTACCTGGGTGACAGTTCTACTTGGAAAGGGTGGTTCATGGACAGGTTGTTGCTAAATGAAAGGTTTTTTTAAGAGAGACTAAATCTGAGAATCTAACCCGGCCACTTTCATGGAACAAGAAATAAGGAATTTAACTCTAAGCCTTTGCTTTTGAGCCATCTTCTGTGGAAAGAGCAAAAGCAGAGGAGCTCTGGCCTTAGGCTGCCACTTAACTGGCCATTCATTCGGACACTTGTTAGCAGGATCTATAAGTGCCATGTAAACTGTTAACTGAATGCAAAATGATAAACCAGTTTTCATATCCAAAGAAGTTGTATAAGGGAGAGAGGAAGGGACAGTAACAGGCAGAACACAATGTGATAAGTGCCTAGTAGCATAAAGTGCTGTGGAATCTCAGAGGAAGAATGGCTGCTGCTGGAGGTGTTGTGGAGGACTTCAGAATTGTCATTTGAATAGGATCTTGAAAGATGAGTAGGTGTTGAGCAGTTTAATTTTGAAGACATTGGAGAGTAACAGGAAGAAAAATGATGTGAAAAATTCAGAAAGAGTGTTTCAGCGGGGATTTGGGATCAAGAAGGAGGAGGAATGAGGGTTAAAAACAAGTCCTTGGAATTGCTGGAAACTATTAATTCACTGAATGAATATTTGAGACTCTACTGAACATCTGATGATCCCTTATGATCATTGGTGATCCTTTTGACAGTACCTGATATTTGGGGAAACAAATTAACTATAATCTGCCAAGATTTGAAAATGGATAATAGATGAGGAAATAAAGTCACCAAGCATAGATTACTCTTTTTTTTTTTAAGTTTATTTATTTTGAGAGAGAGTGTGTGAGCAGGGGAGGGGCAGAGAGAGAAAGGGAGAAAGAGAGAATCCTAAGCAGGCTTTGTGCTGTCAGCACAGAGCCCAACACAGGACTCGAACCGACAAACCTTGAGATCATGACCTGAGCTGAAATCAAGAGTCAGACGCTTAACCAACTGAGCCACCCAAGCACCCCAAGAATAAATTACTTTATAAAGAATCTGGTGACCTAGGGAAGCAGAGATTAGAGAAGTGGCTTTAAGAGCCTGGGTGGCTCAGTTGGTTAAATGTCCAGCTCTTGATTTTGGCTCAGGTCCTGATCCCAGGGTCATGAGATCAAGCCCCATTTTGGGCTCCATGTTCAGCATGGGATTCTCTCTCCCTCTCCCTCCCCCTCTCCTCTCCCTCTTCCTCCCCCTGCCCCTCTCCCCTGCTCAAGCACACTCTTTCTCTTTCCCTAAAATAAATAAATGAATGATGGGTGGATCAGTCAGTTAGGTGGCCGACTCTTGATCTTGGCTCAGGTCATGACCTCATGGTTTCATGAGATGGAGCCCCCTGTCAGGCTCTTTGCTGTCGTCCGCAGAGCCTGCTTGGGATCTCTCTCCCTCTCTTCCTCTCTCCCTAATCCCTCCCTCCCCCTTCCCCTCTCCTCCATTGCCCATGAGTGCTTTCTCTCTGTCAAGATAAACATTTTTTTTTTAATTTTAAATGAATAGCTGAATGAATGAGAAGTAGCTTTAGTAGATAGATCTTTATTAAAGAATGGAGGGGTGGAGTGCCTAGGTGGCTTAGTCAGTTAAGTGTCTGACATTGGCTCAGGTCATGATCTTATGGTTCATGAGTTCCAGCCTCTTTTAGAGCTCTGTGCTGACAGCTCAGAGCCTGGAGCCTGCTTCGGGTTCTGTGTGTGTGTCTCTCTCTCTCTCTCTCTCTTTAAAAAATAAATAAACCTTAAAAAAAAAAAAAAGGGAGGGGCACTTGGGTAGCTCAGTCAGTTAAGCTTCCGACTTCAGCTCAGGTCGTGATCTCACCATTCGTGAATTTGAGCCCCGCATCAGGCTCTGGGCTGACAGCTTGGAGCCTGCTTCAAATTCTGTGTTTCCCCCTCTCTCTCTGCCCCTCCTCCACTGACACTCTGTCTCTCTCTCAAAAATAAACATTAAAAAAATTTTTTTAAATAAATAAAGTATGGAAATCACTATGGTGCGTGACTGGCTCAGTTGGTACAGTATGAAACTCTTGATCTCAGGGCAGTGAGTTTAAGCCCCACATTGGGCATAGAGATTACTTAGTTTAAAAAGATGGAAACCACTTATTTAAGCTATCTAACCTTGTGCAAGTTGCTTAACATCTATAAAACAAGGAAAATGCTTTGTCTGCTTTACAGAGATGTTAGGAAATTTGAGTGAAATAATACATGCCTACTCACTTTAAAAACCATAGCTCTACAAATGCATTATGCTTACTATAGCATTGTTTCAATTATTTATTTTTGCTTTAAAGTTCAGGGTTGCTTTCTCTTTTGTAAATGTGTAGGTTTCATGTTTCAGGGTATTAATAAAAAGCCAGAGTCTTAGTGATTCTTTTTTACTCCAGCTTAGAAATCTGAAGCTTTGTTTTCACAGTTCTGGGAGGTAGTGACTATTAGAGTGATAGCAAAGGAAGCCTTCTACATGATACTTATGTCCTATTTGAAAACCAAAATCATCTTTGCTTTTGCTTTTCTTTTTTTAAGAGGATTATAACTTGAAGAGGGTACCTGGCTGGCTCAGTCTATGGAGCATATAACTCTTGATCTCAGGATTGTGAGTTCTAGCCCCATGTTGGGTGTAGAGATTACTTTAAAAAATAAAATCTTTAGAGGTACCTGGGTGGCTCAGTCCATTAAGTGTCTGACTTCAGTTCAGGTCATGGTCTTGGGGTTTGTGAATTGAAGCCCTACATCGGGCTCTCTGCTATCAGTGCAAAGCCTGCTTCCAATCCTCTGTCTCCCTCTCTCTGTCTGCCCCTACCCCTCTCTCTCTCTCAAAACTAAATAAAACATTTTAAATAAAGTAAAATCTTTAAAAAAAAAAAAAAAAAGAGGGTTATAACTTGAGGAAGTTGATTTCCCTCTCAATACTAGCATTTTTTAAAATCTAGGTAAAATTCACAGATCTCTGAATGTGGCTTTTGGTTAGCTTCAAAGCAATATCCCTCTGCCTCCAAATAGTATATAAGAAATAGTGGCTGATACTTTCAGGAACATATCCTTGGGAAAGGACCTTGTATTATCTCTTCTTCAATCAGGAGGTTCTGGGAAGCAAATAAAAATGCAAAGTGGATCTCTAAGAATCTCTAGGGCTATGTCTATTCTAGCTTGTTTCTGACCAGTTTTAGGCACATAACTGCACACATCAGTAGAGTAATTGACCTGTTAGAAGAAAAAGGGTTTGTTTCATTTTACTTTGCTGGTGAGAAGACTGTGTTATATTTCAAATAGTGATCTTTTTCTCATTACTAAATTACTTGCCTCCACTGTTTCCCAGGCCAGTTTGAATTTTGATTGTATGCTTTCCAAACACAGCGCCTTTGCCAGGGCTAGAGTATTATTTCACAGGGATATCATCACCACTGATTACAGTGCTGCATATTATGTTTCAAGGATACTGAAACCTGGTTTCTCAGGGATCCATTTATATTTTCTCACCTTGTCCCCCACAAACAGGAAAAAATGGCACAGGGAAAAGCACTGGGAAATTTTGGGGCAGAGAAAGATGTGTAAATGTCTGTGAATTAGAATTGGTTCTTATAAATGTAAGGATATGTACAGATGGCTCTGTGTAACCAGTGCTAGTGCAGAAAAAGCCTACAAGAAGGGCTTTGAAAGAAGTGATATTTAAGAATTATTGAAGGTTCGGGGTGCCTGGATAGCTCAGTCAGTAAAGTGTCCAACTTCGGCTCAGGTCGTGAATTTGCAGTTCATTAGTTCGAACCCAGCTTTGGGTTCTGTGCTGACAGCTCAGAGCCTGGAGGCTACTCCAGATCCTTTGTCTCCCTTTCTCTCCGTGCCCTTCCCTCACTCATGCTCTCTCTCTGCCTCTCAAAAATGAAAAAACGTTAAAAAAAAAAAAAAAAAGAATTAACAAAGGTTTGGGGCACCTGGCCCACTCAGTCAGTAGAGCACGCGACTCTGGACCTCAGGGTTGTGATTTCAAGCCCCATGTTGGGTGTAGAGATTACTTAAAAAAAAAAAGATAAATAAATAAATAAATAAATAAATAAATAAATAAATAAATAAAAGTAAAAGGATGAAGGTGGGAGCAAGAAAAGGAAATGAGTTCAGAAAGTGAGCATGGAGAGAGTCTGAGTGGGAGAGATCATAAAGGCAGAGTGTTAAAAGCAAGCACGAAGAAGAAAGAAAAAGAAAAAGCCACAACCCAAAACTAGGAAAGCAGAGCAAAGAAAGGCATTCCTATGATGAAAATGCTTAGGATACCACCAAATAGAAACTCCCTTTGTTTATTTCTGGTCATTGCAGCTGCTTGCAGCCCAGAGAAATGAGAAGAGAGAGGTTTTTCTTCATGCCTGTGACCTTGGTGTTGAAGCTTTGCCTCCTTTTGCTCTGGCCTGCCATTGTAGACATTAGCATATATCAGTATGTGCTGAGTCAGGCGCTTTGCCTGGAAATTCTACTTACCTTGAAATTCCTCAAACTATAGGTAACGAACCACATGCCCATATATAATTTACAGATACTCTGCCAAGTCATGAATTCAACTTCAAGTAGAATGGGTTTTTAAATTCTAATGTGTTTTTACCTGCAATTTGGCTGCCTGACTTAGCTGTTCTCCTTAGGGAGAAGGGGGGTTTTTTGGTTAGTTGGTTTGCTTCTTGTTTTTGCCGAGCTCCAGTTCTAAGTAGTCCTTTCGACAGCCTTCTGAATCCTCAGTGAGCAGTTCTCCATGTTTGGCTCCTGGATACTCTTCACTGAGCCTTGCTTTCTGGTTGCTCAGCCTGAGAGAGAGAATTCTAGTCAACCCCTCTGACTTGCTCTCTGATACTCATTGTGGTTCAACACATATTTGAGTGCTGAGCACTGAGAAGGGGTAAATAATATTGTGCCAGTGGAATTTAGCTTGCATTCTGCTAAGTACTGTGATGCAGTTTCTGCTAAGTACTGTGATGCAGGTGTAAACGAGTGTACAGGTGCAGTGAGAAAGGATCAAATAGCCTTGCCTCAGGGTGTATCAGGGACCACAGTTAGAGAGGAAGTTGGCGTAGCACTGTGGCTTTAAGGAGCATGCTGGGAGTGGGATGCATGTTGTAGGCGGAGTAGAGCAGCATGTGCTAAGCGCTGAAGCACAAGACTATACCGTCTTTGGGAAATGTAGCAACTAAACATGGCTGGAGGATAGGGTGCATCTGGGGGCTCAAGAATGGAATGAAAGGCAGAGACCAGACTCAGTGTCTTTCTTCCCCCAACAAACCTTAATTTACCCTCTTAACTTCATTATCCCAGGGTCATAGCACTTTATTATACCTGCTACCCTCTGAGTTCTTGTTCTTTATCAAATTGTCCTTTCTACTTGACACTACCTTCCTATCTCACCCCTCTCCGTTGTTCTTTTAACCTACTATTAACTCATAACCCTTTAAAAAGAAAATCGGGTGGCTGGGTGGTTCAGTCAGTTGACTTTGGCTCAGGTCATGATCTTGGAGTTTGTGAGTTCAAGCCCTGCATCAGGCTTGCTGCTGTCAGCACAGAGCCTGCTTCAGATCCTTTGTCCCCCTCTCTGTCTGCTCCACCCCCGCTCATACTTTCTCTCTCTCTCTCTCTCAAAAATGAATAAACATTAAAAAAAATAGTTTCAAAAAAAAATCAACATTCCCCAACCCTGTTTTTTACAAAACCTGAACTTTATATGCCCCTTGGAAAGGTTTATGTCTGAAAATGGAAGGACTTTTTTTTATTGGACATTGACATAGGATTATACTGAGACCATGTCAGGACCAGAGGTCTTATCTTTGTATCTAGAACAGTCCTTAAACTATTACTGGTAAAAATCCAGGCTTTTACTTCTAATCCTTCACAGACCAATATTTTCATAAAATAAATAAAAATGAGTTATTAGAAAAATGACATACAAAATAAAAGCTGAAAAATTTTATTAGAATCAACAAATTACTCTGCTTAATTGCTATTGAAGTTTTTAAACACTTAACCTTGTCACAGACTGGTAACAGACCATTCACAAACCAGCTTCACTGGTCTGTGGATCACATTTTCGGCAGCACAGCTATAGAATCCTCAATACAGCTTGTGGGTACACAGTAGGACCTCAGTGCATGTTTTGATTTGTAATGAGATGGCTACATGATTACAGTAGAAAAGAGAAAATAGCAGTAGCAGCTCTCCTTGGAGGGTTGGGGGAAATGATAAAGGAAGAAAGAATGCTGCATGTTACTCTCCATATAAAACAAACTCTCATCACTCTCTCTGAACATTGTCGTTCCTTTGTTTCTGTAGCAAGAAGAAACATATTAGTAAATCATTTGTGTAGATTTCTGAGAAATGATAGTTTGATCTTGCCGACTATGCACAACTTAACTCAGTGTTTGCAGATGTCAACCCATGTCTCTGAACTAGCTCTCATGAGCAAGCCTTCAGCTGGCTAGGATTGATTTCAAATACTAACCCCTGCTCTTTGAATCAAAGCATTATTTCTCCATTTTGTAATATGGACCATACTGCCAAATGCTTCCCCTGCCTCAGATTTTCGCTTCCTTTGGTATCTTCTGAATAGGGTAAGAAGTCTTTTTTTTTTAAAGTACACCAGGCATGGAGCCCAATGTGGGGCTTGAACTCATGAATGACTCTGAGAGCAGACTGGAGCTGAGATCAGGCATGGGATGCATAACCAGCTAAGCCACCCACGCACCCCAAAAGGCCTTTTTATCAAAAACTTTGTAACAAATTAGCCTTCAATGTCAATTAACATAATTTTAGCTTGCTTACAACACTGCAAATTCTCAATTCTTAAAAGCCAATTGTAAGGTCTTGAATCCCCTTCAAATAACAGGGATTCATGGTAGCATTCAGAAGATAGAAAAGCAGGTCTGTTTTTTAATATTCAGACATTTGGCTGCTTTTGAAGGATATTGTTATTTTGAAATATTCAAACTCAATATTTGAATGTAACTTACAATAGGGGAGTTTTATTATCATAAGTAGAATTTTGTATCCATCATGGATCAGTACAGCATCAATAACTCAGTACATCATCCTCATTCTCTGCTAAACATACCCCAGGAGAACATTGTTAGCGGACCAAAAAGATCACTTCCATGGCATATTTGGGGATCTGGCTGCCTTTCGCACCCTCTTATCAATTCCCTCAGCTCTTCCAGCTCTGGATACCTGTCCTCACAAAAAAATACCTAGGACCCTGCAGCTGCCTGAAGCCACGGTCTTTCTAAGAGTATATAGTGTAGACATATCTCTGAATGCTAGCTATGTTATTTACTAGCTGTGGGTTGCTTAGAAAGGTATTTAACTTTTGAGAGCAGCACTGTTTCATGTGAATGTGAGTATTAAATAAGATTGGAAAATTTAAAAGAAAAAGAGCTCTTCCTACTGTGCTTGAGATATATATATATATTGAATGTAGGTACTCAAATATTAGTTCTTTTACCCTGCCTCGTCTTTCTTTGAGTACTAGCTTTAAGCAATGAATGTAGCCAGCTGCCAGATAAGGCTGGAGGTACTGTTTACCTTTTCCCTGGCCTTATACTGTCAGCAATTACTAAGTTAAACAAGACTGTTAGGAAGCCAGCTCTGAGAAATGCAAAAGAGTTAGGACTTCGTCTGCATTAGTAATGAAGCACTGATTAAGAATCGTTGACTTTGAGACATCTGGTTGGCTCAGTGGGAAGAACATGTGACTCTTGATCTCTGGGTGGTGAGTTTGAGCCCTACTTTGGGTGTAGAGATTACTTAAATAAGTAAAACTTAAAAATAAAAAGAATTCTTAATCTTTTTAGCCATTCTTAGGCTAATGCAGTGAGTGAGGTTTTCCTTACCCTTGGAAGACTTTATAGAAACTCAGAAGAGAGACCAGAACCTTAATCTTAGACTGATCTGTTTTCCCAATCTTAACTAGGCCACACGCCTTAGCATTTGAACGTGAAAGAGACCAACCCTCAACTGGTACTAGATCTGTTACTTGGACATTGTGGCTTTATCAATTTTATATAGTTTGATGTGGTTCGATAATTTCCAAAAAGTTTGACTAAGCTAGAATATGGTGTCTCTAGTCACACAAAGTGTCCTTTTTGTAAATATATTTTTTACCCATCAAAGATATATAAAAGATCAAGAATCAGGGACCCCAGGGGTGCTTGGGTGGCTTAGCCTGTTGAGCTTCCTGACTCTTGATTTCAGCTAAGGTCATGATCCCAGGGTCATGGGATTGGGCCTTGCATCAGGCTCTGCACTGAACATGGAGCCTGCTTAAGATTCTCTCTCTTTCCCCCTGCCCCTCTCCCCCCCTCACGTCCTCTCTCCCTTAAAAAAAAAAAAAAAAAAAAAAGGGAGAGAGAATCAGGGACCCCAAGAGTAAATGAATTCTGACCTGGGGAAAACACTAGCAAGCATAATCTGAGCTGGCATTCTATGATACCAAAGACAGCTGTATCCCGCAGTGTTTCGAACTGCCTTTCTAGCCTCTGGTCCTGGAAGGACTGCTTACCCTGTACCATGAGCTTAAGGATCATGACTTACTCATCTTCTGTCCCCCTGTCTTACGTATAGTCTCTCCTTGATACAAACTGGGCATGCAGGATAGCTGATCTTGTCATAAATGTTAAGAATATAGACATTAAATCAGGTGATCAAAAACTAACTTTACTGCTTACTGGCTTGCTGACCTTTGAGCAAGGTACTTGCCATCCCTAAACCATAGATTCCTCATTCATATACCAACTCTAATAATCAATGCCTATTTCATAGCATTGTGAGGATTGATTTAGATATGGATAAGGCACTTAGCCCCATATCTGGCACTCAGTAAATGTTAACCATTGTCATTATACAATAAATAAGTGCTGAATGTAAAGATCAGCAGTACTGTTATGATTGTCTATGTTTCTGCCAAAGATCCTTACACTCAAGAAATGTGTAACATGAATTATCTGGCAACAGAATTCTTTCCATTTCGTAGTAAAATCTTCCCCTTTCATTTCTTTTGTTCATTTAAACAGAAATTTACTTAGAAATGGCCCCTTTAGGGACACCTGGGTGGCTCAGTCATTTAAGCATCTGACTTCAGCTCAGGTCATGATCTCACGGTTCATGAGTTCGAGCCCCGTGTCGGATTCTGTGCTGCCAGATCAGAGCCTAGAGCCTGCTTTGGATTCTGTGTCTCCCTCTCTCTCTGCTCCTCACCTACTCACATTCTGTCTCTCTCAAAAATAAATAGACATTACAAAAAAATGGCCCATTTAATAAGGAATGTCTGATAAAGTATACCAACTGATTCTTATAACTGCTCCAGGTAATCTTATATGAAAGTTTTCATATTTTATTGTTTTTAAAATTACTTTGGAAAAAATAACAGCATGGTAGTGACATGAATATTTTTATATTAAGTATTTATTAACTTTGTCATGCTAAAAAAAATATCCTAAACATTTCCAATTTCCACGGGAAAAGTCCTCAGGGAGAAGAAATTTTTCCCCCTTTTTTTTTTTTTAATACCTCTAGTGACATTTAGAAATTCAAAGGGTATTGTGGAGAAGCCGCAAAGAGACCCCACGTTTGAGTTTCTTGATGTTCTTTCTGTGCACAAAGAGAAACGTTTGGGCAAATAGTCCACTGTTTGTTGTTGGTTCCCAAAGCACTGCCAAGGGAGACCTAATACTCTTGGGGTCTCTTCTTAGGCTCCCAGGAGGGAGTTGATGGAAGACGGTTTTAATCTACACCACCTTCAGTTTATTAGCTGTAGTGGTTCCCAAACATGTTTTTGGCAGAGAAATAAACTCTGCAGGTCTCCTTGCAGTGTTTCTCTCTCCCTTTCTAGCACTGCAGCCAAGGGTTTTATTTTTTCCGTAACAATTTTTTAGACATTTGATCTTTTTTTCTCACTGCCCACCTCTCTTCTTCCCCCTGCTTGTTTGTCCTCCTTTGTGCACACAAAATAGATAAGCTTCAATGACTGGTTTTCCTCTGAAAAATGTATTTCTGCGAACTTTTTTCCAGTTCTCTAAAATCTTAACTTCCTAGAAACATCTTTTAACAAACGGCGTCAGTTCCTTGTTCATCCCCTGTTGATCACCACTCCCTGTCTTATGGTGTAGAATATGGGCTTCAGGGGCTACAAGTTGTTCTTTCCATTCTTAAAAGAAAGGTTCTTTCCCAGAACCCTAAATCTCTAAGTATAGTCCCTGAGCCAGTAGTCTTGGCATAACCTGAGAGCTAGTTAGCAACGCAGCATCTCAGGTCCTACCCCAGACCTACTGAACTGGAATGTATATTTTAACAAGGTCCCCAGAGGATTTGTATGCACATGCCAGTTTAAGAAAGCACTGCTATCAACCATGATGTGTTCAAAGCAGGGGAAACTGTCATGTAGTTCACAACCCTGGCTGTTCAGTGGAATCACCTGAGGAACTTTGAAAAATACCAATACCTGGACTCCATCTCCAGAAATTCTTTATTTTCTTAATTTTTTAAATGTTGATTTGAGAGAGAGAGAGCACGCGAGTGAGCGTGAGGGGGGAGGCACAGAGAGGGAGGGAGACGCAGAATCTGAAACAGGCTCCAGGCTCCAAGCTGTCAGCACAGAGCCTGACACAGGACCCGAACTCAAAAGCTGTGAGATCCCTGAGGCAAAGTCCGATGCTTAACCAACTGAACCACCCAGGCACCCCAGTCCATCTCCAGAAATTCTGATTTAATTGGTCTGGGAAAGGTCCCATTGGGAGTTTTAAATGTTCCCCAGGTCAATTCTAATATGTATCCAAGGTTGAGAACCACTGTTGTACATGAATCTTATAATTTGTCCTAGATTTTTAGAATAGCATGTATATGTAAATCAATGCAAAACTAATGAATAAAAAAAAACCAAAAAAACCTATATTTTTTAAAATCACATCTATTGGGGGGCGCTTGGGTGGCTCGGTCGGTTGAGCGTCCGACTTCGGCTCAGGTCACGATCTCACAGTCCGTGAGTTCGAGCCCCGCGTCGGGCTCTGGGCTGATGGCTCAGAGCCTGGAGCCTGCTTCTGATTCTGTGTCTCCCTCTCTCCCTGTCCCTCCCCCGTTCATGCTCTGTCTCTCTCTGTCTCAAAAATAAATAAAAACGTTAAAAAAAAAAATTTTAAATCACATCTATTGGGAGGAAGTATATATGCACAGAAAAAATATTGGAAATACATACACCAAAATATTAAACAGTAATCTCTGGGTTATAAGATTTATACCTTTCTTATTTTTTGTCTTTTATTTTTCAAACTTTTAAAAAATTTTTTTATTAATGTTTATTTTTGAGAGAGAGACAGAGCATGAGCAGGGGAGGGGCAGAGAGAGAGGGAGACACAGAATCCGAAGCAGGCTCCGGGCTCTGAGCTGTCAGCACAGAGCCTGACATGGGGCTCAAACTCACGAACCGCAAGATCGTGACCTGAGTCAAAGTCGGATGCTTAACCAACTGAGCCACCCAGGCGCCCCTAATTTATTTTTGAAAGAGCATGCACAAGCAGGGGAGGGGCAGAGAGAGAGAAAGGGAGGCAGAGGATCCAAAGCAGGCTCTGTGCTGAGAGCAGAGAGCCCGATGCAGGGCTCAAACTCAAGAACTGTTGAGTTCATGACCTGAGCCGAAGTCTGACTTAACCAACTGAGCCACCCAGGTGCCCCATCTGTTTTGTTTCTTAAATAACACATGATTGGAATCATATGGTATTTGTCTTTTTCTGACTGACTTATTTCGCTTAGCACAGTATACTCCAGCTCCATCCACATTGTTGCAAATGGCAAGATTTCACTCCTATTAATGGCTGAGTAATATTCCAGTGTGTGTGTGTGTGTGTATATACATACATACATACCACATCCTTATCCATTCATCAGCCAATGGACATTTGGGCTCTTCCATAGTTTGGCTATTGTTGATAATGCTGCTATAAACATCAGGGTACACGTACCCCTACAAATCTGTATTTTTGTATCTTTGGGGTAAATACCTAGTAGTGCTATTGCTGGATCATAGGGTGGTTCTGTTTTAACTTTTTGAGGAACCTCCATACTGCTTTCTAAGTGGCTGCATAGTTTGCATTCCCACCAACAGTGCAAGAGGGCTCCCCTTTCTCCGCATTCCCGCCAACATTTGTTGTCTCTTGTGTTGTTAATTTTAGCCATTCTGACAGGTGGCTCTTATCGTGGTTTTAATTTGTACTTCCCTGATGATGAGTGATGTTTAGCATCTTTTCATGTGTTAACCATCTAGATGTTTTCTTTGGAAAAATGTCTGTTCATGTCTTCTGCCCATTTCTTCACTGGATTCTTTGCTTTGGGTGTTGAGTTTGATAAGTTCTTTATAGATTTTGGATACTAACCCTTTATCAGATATGTCATTTGCAAATATCTTCTCCCATTCTGTAGGCTGCATTTTAGTTTTGTTGAGCTCTGAAACCCAATAAATAGAACTTGACTTTACTCTTGCAGAATATGCTGCTCCCAGGGAATTCTTAATGATGTTTGGATTGCAACCTGTGTGTCCTATTGGAGGGAATTATATTTCTAAACTTCCTTTTTAGGCTAGTTGGAATTGTGCTCCAGGACAATATCTCTTATACTTTGAATTTCCTGTTTATTAATATGTACTTTATGATATGGAAAGCTGGCAAATTCTTAGAGCAACATCTTGAAACCTCAGTGGTGTGGAATTGGCCAAGCTATGTAATCAAAGAAAGTCAAGTACATCCTCTTTCCCAAACCTTAGGAATAAAAACTGGTTTTACAACTTCAAAACAATGATCTACCTCTCAAACTGTTCTGTCCTTAACCCAGTCAAGTTGTATCATATGGGAAGAGAATAATTTTGCTAGTGGTCTCTGCAAGAAAGGAGACACAGTCTGCATTTGGGGAAACTTTCAAAGATGCACAGTAGCTTGCACTGCAGGGGAAAAGCTCTATTTGGCATCTTCTTTACCTTATAACCTTTCTCTACCAAAATCTGTATATGAAACGTTCAGAAATGTGCAGTTTTGGAAAAATAGGCTTAATATTTATTCACAGAATTGAAGTTCTGACTAATAGAGCTTTTAAACTTAGCATTTCTTCTGAAGAGAAAGATTCCCAAGCACTTCATAACCTAAAGACTTCAGGAGCTGTACCTGTTGACTGAGGTCATGACATGATGTATATTCTTTAAAGTACTTAATGTTTGGTCTGAGTTTTACCCTTAACCTGAGATGGTAGCACACTATCAACCTTGGCTATCTTATCTGAATATGCAAATCAGGAAGAGATAAGATAGCACAGGGACAGGGTATAACACTGTATCGCAAGGTGATACAGGTTAGCGAGTGTGTGTTCAGCTTTGGAGTCATGTTTTAGACACTGATATTTATCTTATCTAACAAGACTTGATCACAAGTAAGCTGAAGATGGTACTTTGTACAAGCTTCCCTTATAGACAGTCCTTCTCACATGGCACGTTAATTATTATTTTACCTGGTGGTTTTCCCTTCCTGGAGGAGAAGCTCCAGGGAATATGTACAGGTATTATATATTATTAATCATAGTATATCCTGGCCCTGAGCCCAACACTTATAAATCTTCAGTAAATGTTAGACAATTGGAATGTCCAATTCAGCCTTGTTATAATCCAAAACCCTCTGATCGTATTCAAATCTGAGTTAGCTTTGGGCACCTGGGTGGCTCAGTCGGTTAAGCATCTGACTTTGGCTCAGGTCATGATCTCGTGGTCTGTGAGTTTGAGCCCCACGTCAGGCTCTGTGCTGACAGCTCAGAGCCTAGAGCCTGCTTCAGAGTCTGTGTCTCCCTCTCTCTCTCTCTGCCCCTTCTCCTCTCATGCTCGTTCTCTAAAAAGTAAATAAATGTTAAACAAATTTTTTTTAATCAGGGTTAGCTTTATTTTTTATTTTTTCACCAGTTATAACTTGATCATCACTTAATGCCAGTGAGTGATTAACAACTGTAAAGTTGATGACTATTCTGGACATTCTGGAAGCAAACAATTATGAAACCTTTTATCTAAAATTACATCAATATTGGGGCTTTGGGGGCACCTATCTGGCTCAGTCAGGGGAGCATGCAACTCTTGATCTTAGGGTTGTGGGTTGAAGCCCTATGTTGGGTGTAGAGATTACTTAAAATCTTTATTTAGAAAAAAACTTTTTTTAATGTTTATTTTTAAGAGAGAGAGACAGAGTGCAAGCAGGGGAGGGGCAGAGAGAGAGGGAGACAGAATCTGAAGCAGGCTGCAGGCTCCGAGCTGTCAGCACAGAATCTGACGTGGGGCTCGAACTCACTGACCACGAGATCACGACCTAAGCTGAAGTCAGACACTTAACTGACTGAGCCACTGAGGCGCCCCTAAAATAAAATCTTCCCCCAAAATTGGGGAATTTAAATTTTAGACCACGTTTGTGTCCAGAATGAACATGTGTTGGAGTATGTGTGTATAGTACACTGTCCTCATAGTGCTTTACCTCTTAAATAAGATGAAAACACAAAGAAAATGATTTCTCTGGCTACTGATGTTAATATATTAGGTAAACTGAATGTTTGATATTTGGATGCCTAGCAAAGTTATTGCCTGAGAGCATTATTTTGACCTCTTAAGCATTAGTACCTGTGGTAGTCAGCTTGGAATTTGTTCAGCCTGATAGTTTTTTATTTTTACTTTTAAGAAAGGAAATATATATGATTGAGATTAGTGTAGAATATATATTATACTATATTTTTAACTGTGTTTTAGTATATAACAAATTACTATTTATACTCAGTTCTAAATATTGTATGTAAGAGAAAATTCATCAAGAAAAACCTGTAGTAAAATAAAGGAATATTCTTGGGGCACCTGGCTGACTTAGTAGAGCATCCGACTCTTGATCTTGGGGTTGTGAATTTGAGCCCCACATTGGGTATAGAGATCACTTAAATAAAGTTTAAAAATAAAGGAATATTCTGTACAAAAGAGCATTTCTTCATAAGCTTAAAAGGTGGCTTAGTAGAGGTAAGACCTGGGTTCTAATGTAGTTCTACCTCTCACTAGCTATGAGGCTTTGAGTCTGTTAATGTCTCTGAGGCTGTTTTTTAATCTTTATTAATTTTTTTTTGAGAGAGAGAGTGCATGCCCATATGTGCACAAGTGGGGGAGGGGCAGAGGGAGAGGGAGAGAGAGAATCCCAAAGCAGGCTCCCCACTGTTAGTGCAGAGCCTGATGCAGGACTCCAACTCAAGAACCGTGAGATCATGACCTGAGCTGAAACCAAGAGTTGGACACTTAACCAACTGAGTGACCCAGGCACCCCTGTATTTTAATCTTTAATATAGGAATGATACCTACTTTAAGAGGGTTAGCTGAGAAAATGTGTTTAAAAATGATTTATAAACTTTAAGGTGCTATACAAATGAATGATAGGTTTCATTAATGGCCTTAGGTTTGATAAACCAATTCTGTATCTTTTTATTATTACATAATCATAATAAATCTAGTAAAACAATGGTTTGGAAAACATTTGATTGGAAGGTTTTCTTGGTCATAAAAAATAATTACCACTAAGCTTTTTGTATATCTACAGAGTCTATATGCAGACTAGACTCTTTTTTGTAATTTATACAATAATACTGCAAAGAAAGGTGGAACAGGTTATGTTAGACTCTCCCTAGTTTTTCTTTTAATATTTTTCCAGTTTTATCACAATATAATCAACATGTTTTTTCTTTTTCTTTTTTTTTTTTTTTCAGAACAAATCCAGACCAAGAATATGTTCTTTGTTCTAGACCCCTTCCATTCCTATAGATCCCTTTTTCACATGCTTACCAAGTGTCTCTCTGTTCTTTATTGGATTTTTGCTTTTGAAACATTTTATGACCCTTTTATTAATTTTGAAAGTCTTTTTTTTTATATTTCTGTAATTTTTTAAAAAAATATATATTGTTGAACATTTGGGTTGTTTCCACTTTTTTGATTATTATGTATAATGCTGCTATGAACATTCACATACGAGTTTTTGTGTGAACGTATGTTTTTATCTCCCTTGGGCATATACCAAGGAGTGGAATAGCTGGGCCATATGGTAACTCCATGTTTAACTTTTTGAAGAACGCCAGGTTCTTTTCCAAAGCGGGTGCCCCATTTTACATTTCCAGCAGTAGTGAATAAGGGTTCTAATTTCACTACATCCTCATCAACACTTACTTATGTCTTTTTGATAATACCCCTCCTAGAGGGTATAAAATGGTATCTCTTTGTGGTTATAATTTGCCTTTCCCTAATAACTAATGATGTTCAGCTTCTTTTTATGTGTTTATTGGCCATCTTTGGAGAAATGTCCAGATTCTTGCTCACTTTTTAATTGGGTTATTTGGCTTATTATCGAGTTATAAGAATTCTTTATATATTCTGGATACAATTTCCTTGTCAGATCTATGATTTGCAAATATTTTCTCCCATTCTGTGGATTGTCTTTCTACTTTCTTGATAGTATCCTTTGAAGCTTAAGAGTTTTTAATTTTGAATAAGTCCAATTGGTGGGATTTTTTTTTTTTTTTTTTGGTCACTTAGGTTTTTGTTATCATATTTAAGAAGACTATGCCTAACTCTAGATCACAAAGAGTTACTCCTGTATTTTTTCTAACAGATTCATAATTTTTAACTCTTACATATGGATCTGTGATCCATTTTGAGTTCATTTTTATGTATGGGAGAGTTGGGAATCCAGTTTTTTTTTTGCATGTAGGTATCTGTGGTCTCAGCACCATTTGTTGAAGACTCTTCTCCCATTGAATTATCTTGGCAACCTTAGCAAAAATCAATTGACCATATATGTGAGGTTTATCTGTGTATTCTCAATTCCATTCCATTGATCTATATGTCTGTCATTATGCCAGTACCACACTATCTTGATTACTGTAGCTTATAGTGAGTTTTGAAATCAGGAAATCTGAGTTGCCCAACTTTGCTCTCTTTCTTGGGATTGATTGGCTGCTATGAGACCCTTGATTTCTATATGATTTTAGTATCAGTTTGTAAATTTTCGTAAAAAAAAAAAATCCACCTGGGATTTTGATAAGGATTAAGCTGAATCTGTAGATGAATTTGGGAAGTATTGCCATTTTAACAGTATTAATTTGTGCCATCCATGTAATTCTTTTTTGATCTACAGGAGAGAATAACAAAAAGCATAATGGAAGAAGTTCTTGCTCTCCTTCCACAAGTAAAAAGCCTCCAGGGAGAATCCAACAAGTGGATGGATAAAGAAAAAAAACCCTCAGAACCCTATTAGTCATCCATCTTTCCCAGTTTCCTAGCTCAGGAAGTTATGTAACACTAAGCCTTGGAGAATCCACACCTAGGGTTTCCGTAGGCTGACAGTGGGCCTCTCCCCTACTGATGGGGATGTATATTTTGCTCCTTCTGACCTCTAAAGTATCCTAAGTGATCAGCCACAGTAGAGCAGGGGAGACATGTTTGTTTCCTAAGTAGATGAACCCGTTGGTTTTGTCTCCTTCAGAACTTTCACTTTCCTGAACATGAGAAGATTGCTTTTCGTTGTTGCCATTTTGTCTTATGGCTGTTAGTTTCTTTTGCTTGTCTTTTTGGAGGAGTTCTTTAAACTTTATCAACCAAAACATTTTGGGAGTTAGCAAGATAAAATTTGCAGGTTTAGCTTAGACGCCATGCTTCTTCACTCTATAAACTGTAGGCTTCTAAAGAAGCAATGTGTAATGATTCCATTGGAAATCAGTTTGTAAACCTAAATACAATATCAGTTAATGGCTCATTTTTATGTTCCTTCAGTTCTTACTCCCCCCCCCCCCCCCGCCCTGCCAAATTCTACTTGTATGTAGTTGCACTCTCATGTAATAGATCAGAGTAAAGAATACACAGTGGTAGGGTTTGTCCTTCCCATGCCCTTGAGGGTTTTGTCTTTCTTACTCTTAAGACTCACACTCTTTTAAATGTTACCTTTGGGAAAATTTGGCCTCTTCTGTGCTCAGGAGGCTTGGCTCTTTGTATTAAGAGCCTCTTTTTTATCCTCAAAAAACTAAAGGAGGATAAAGGATGCCTTTTGCTGATGGAAACCTGGTTTTTGTTCTTGATCCCTGATGGCATGATTTCTGACTCTGGAAGTGATCTTCCTCTCTTCTAACAAAACATGGTGCTTCTAGTATATTCTCTGTCTGAAAGTCAAAGGGTAACAAGCAGTCCCTGGAGGAAAGCATGGGCTCTGACTGTTTGCTGAGTGATGTTGAAGCCAGATCTAGTGACAATGCTCAGTTCTCCCTGGGGAAATCTCTAGGTAAGGGAAGAATGACAGAACTGGCTCATTAGGACTGCCCAGTGATCATTTGTAGAAATCCTAGGCAATTTTTAATCTTAAAAAGAAGTCAATCAAAAAAATCACTTGCATCTTTATCCCACTGTTTGCTAGCTGTTTAATATTGGGTAAGGTTTTAATATCTCCAAAACTTCATTGTCCCATCCAGAAAGTGAAGTAATAGAGGTAACGATACCTAAATCATGGGGTTTTGTATCTGTAAAGCCCCTAATGCACGGCTTGGCACACTGACTGTTAATGAGATGAAGTCTATAGTATAGGAAACAAGACCTAAGTATAAAAAGTTTAAGTGGGAGATAAAATAACAATGCACACAAGCTATTACCAGCTAGTGAAACAGACTTGACACTCAGAGAAAAGAGTGTATTTGGACAATAATATTAATACTGATCTAGTGAGTACTTACTATGTTCTAGGCACTGTCATTTAATTCTCATCAAATCTTCAGAAAAATCATGTAAGTACATACTACATTTTGGCTGCCAGAGCCATGGTTACAACCTTGGCTGTGAGACTCCACACCTGTGCTTTAACCACATGTACACTGATGGTAAGAGAGGGAATGGAACCAAATATGAGAGAATGCTAGAATATGGAGAAGTAAAAGGGAAAGAAAAGAGGATTTCAGGTGCAGTGTCGGGCATAGGAAGACATAGAAAAGGTTTCAGGGGGTGGTGTCACATATAGAGATAGGTCAGTGATTGAACCAGTAGACTGGAGCAGATATTTTTTGAGGCAAACTCGAGCATCTCAGAGTTAAGGATGTTGGATGAGGGCTGTGTTTATACTTGATCCAGTGACTGTAGAAAGCACTGAAAGGTTTTGAAGCAGAGAGATGGTAGGATCCAAGTGAAATTTTAGAAACAATAGTCTGGCAGTAGTGTGCAGATTGGGTTGAAAAAACGTGCAAATGCATTTCAATGGGAGAAATAGCAGGGCTTGGTGACTGACTACAAAGGAAGGTCAGGAGGTCGTGAAGGTCAGTGCCCAAAGAGACAGAGCCCTCGGGCAATTTTGACACCAAAATAGCTTTGTCAAATTTGGAAACCTTGAGAATAGGCTATAAATGTCTCCCTGACTCTCATTCCTGTAAACTTCCTGTACTTCCAAAATGCAGGCTCCTCCGGGCCTCAGCCCCTTGTGGTGGCCTCATCCTTTTGCTTTATACTCCACCCATTTCTCTCCAACAGCACCCTGTCTGAATGCCCTTTTCCATTCTAAACAAAACCCTTCCCTCCTGGGGCTCTTCACAGAGTCCTCCCTCCCATTCCTGCCTCCCTGACACCTGACCCTTCCCCAGGAGGCCACGTCCTTGGGAGGGCTAGGGAGGACAGCTCTTCCCCACCCACTGAGGGCCCGGCTCAGGGTGCCAGTTTGACAGGTGAAAATTTGCATTTCCCCCATGTTTTGCCTAATGTTCTTTTGAAACATTATTTTTTTTCTTGTATAAATGCTCCTTGTATAGTAAAGACCCTGTCCCTTTGCTTGTCATAATACAAATATTTTTCTAGTTTTTCATTTGACTTGATTTATGATGGCTTTGAGGTGTAGAAGGTGTTCTGTTTTTACTTTCAGAAATACTTTCAGAACTAAATTTAATTAATTCAGGGAATACACAAATATATTTAACTTGTAAAAACTTAGCAACAATTTGAATAAACTTGTCTCTTTTTGTCTGTATGTACCCAACCCTAGTCCTCTTTCCTTTCTACTGAAACCACTCAGGTTCTAAACTTTTTCTGTGGAATCATATATATTTAGTTTTGTTTTTTTTTTTATGATTTCTTCTTTTGTTTTTCTGCTCGGGGAGGCCTTCTTTATCCTTAGTTCATATAAAATATTCACCTCTATTTTCTTTATATCTAACTCTTGAGGCCACCTGGGTTAAGGGATCCCTTGCTTTTCAAAAGTTCGTGTTTGGCCACTTCACTTTTATGAAAGACCTACATCAGTACTTGTTTTCACTAACTGAAAGAAATCCAAAGAGAATCTTCACTTCTAGGGAAAAAGGTAAAAAGCAACAATAGCGTTGAGCGTTTGTCCAGCCGTGAGCCATCATGGAAGCAGTACACCCCCGAGCTGCGAGCACAGCACCATCCAGCTCCTACCCTGGAAACTACACCCAGCATAGCTTTGAACTGTGTCTGTGAGAATCTGTGCTTTATCTGGATTTACTTTGCGCATCTGTTGGCAAGATGTGTTCTAAGGTATCAGAAAAGCCTAAGAGAGATGGTTTTATAGGTGTAGAAACACTCAGAACTTTTTCCACATAAACTCTAATTACTTCTTTGCTTTTTGCCATTTCGGCTTACAAAAGGTTTTATAGGAACGCTGTACTTTTGGATAGTGGGGGAAACTTGTCTATTACAGTAAGCAGTGTGAGATAATTAACTGTTTTTTCACTGATTTGGAATTTAGCATATATAAAAGTCAGTATATGCTAGGGCCACAGCTAAGTTTTTTGGTATATCAATCTGCCTATTTTTATGCTAGTACCACACTAATTGTAGTTTGGAAAAGTATACTTTAGTGTACTTCCCGCCACTACCACCTACGCGTTCTACATTACCTTTTCTCCCCCCATTCTTAAGGTTTGTGGAGGGCCTTCCTGTTAGCCTCCTTCTTTACCCACCCTTTCCAAAACCCTCCTCTCTAAAGTAAAATCCGTTTTCTCTCTTGAATTCCTTGTTTGTTTGTTTTTCAAGTAGGCTCCGTGCCAACGTGGGGCTTGTACTCACGACCCTGAGATTGAGTCCAGTTCTCTACTGACTGAGCCAGCCAGCTGCCCCATTGAATTCGTTAAGTTTTAGAAAGTTTCCTTCTTTTTCTAGCTACCCTGGTTCCAAACCACCACCAGCTGTTTACAACTATTAACTTTTCTTAATTTTTCTCCCACCCTGAAACCTGTAATTGTCAGGCAGAGAAATGAACCCCAGTCAAAGGAGGACAAAAAACAAAACAAAACAAAACCCTCCTCCCAGCCTTTTCCGTAGTTTCCCTTTAATTTCACTTCGACTATACTCCTGGCCTCTCTTTGCCTTTTTTCCCTATTGAAATTTGTGTTATACTACTGGAATATCATTTGCTCTGATACTACTAAGGAATAAAAACTAAGTGATAAGGTTTAAAACATAAGTAAAGTAAAACAACAATGGGGTATTGAAGGCCATAAAGAAAGGCACAGCTGTAAAGTCTTGAATGTTTTAGAAACTAGCAATGTGGGTGTACATGTGGGTGTCTTTGTTAATTTTTTTATTTTTAAGCTTCATTTTGAAATAATTTTAGCTTACAAGAAGTTGTAAAAATAGTACAGTGAATTCCCATAAACCCTTTATCCAGTATCCCTCAATGATAACATCTTACATAGCCATAGTATATTATCAAAACCAGGAAATGGACAGTGGTAGAATACCATTAACTGCTGTTTTACCTAGATAACATTCTAGAATTACCCTGAGAGTTCACTTGGCAAATAACCATGCAAAACAGTCATGGAACCGGCAGCTTTTCAAGTATCTTATTTACATTCAGGTTTGGTGATGTACATCAAAAGAAGTGAGAAGTTGAACAAAGAAGCAAAGGGTAATAATTGGACTTTGTTGTCAAAGCCAGCTCTTCAGAATTTCCTCCTGATCCTCCTCTGACAGACATTTCCATGTTCCCCAAGTAGCCAACCAGAAGTTTAATGGAATAGCAGATTACTCGTCCTGTTTGGTATGTTCTGTCTCCAGCTCTATCCTGTTTCCAGGGGAGGAGCCAGGAGTCAAGTTAGGCAGGGGAGGGAATCCATAGCCTCTGCTGTTGTTACAAGTCAAAAGCAAACCCCGTAGCCCTCCCCTGTGGCTTCTGACTGAGACAAAGGAAAATAATATGACAGGAACAAGTTGACAATGGCCGCATCTGCCAGCAGTTACTAATATAGCCTAGATGTCAGGTTCTTTTGGTCACACAAAGTTTGTGCTGCCCTGGATGTTTCCCATAAATACTTTGGTCTTCGCCCTTGCTTGAGGCAATATTGGAAGTGTATGCTTATCATAGAGTGTCATCGGTATATATGACAGTGCTACATTTCAGGTTCTTTGGGGGAAAAAAAACAACTAACTTTATGAAGACATCAAAGGAAATTTGTTTTTTTGGGGTTTTTTTGAGAGTTCCTATGTGGCAAGGAAAGGTATATTACAGTGGTATGACAAATTAAGGTCTGGCTTTTTAGGGGACTCAGTATCTGCAATGTGATTAGAGAACTCATTTGGTACTTTTAATTTTTTTTTTTTTAAGTAGGTTCTACGCCCAGTGTGGAGCCCAAAACAAAGCCTGACACAGGGCCCGAACTCAACACTTTGAGATCAAGACCTGAGCTGAGATCAAGAGTCAGGCACTTAACTGATTGAACCACCCAGCAGTCCCCATTTGGTACTTTTAAAACAGAGCTTTTTAAATTGTTTAATTTACGAAAACAAAAACAAAAACAAACTTCATTTTCACTGTTTCTTTTTTCTTTTCCCACCAACTGTTTTTAATGTCTTAGGGGTTTTGGGTTGTTTTGTTTTTGTTTTTGTCCTTGTTTTTAAGAAAGAGAACATGGGAGGGGCAGAGAGAGAGGGAGACAGAGGATCCAAAGCAGGCTCTGCGCTGAAAGTTGCAGAGCTCAACGTGGGGCTCGAACCCACGAACTGTGAGATCATGCCCTGAGCCGAGGGAGATGCTTAATCAACTGAGCCACCCAAGCACCCCTCCCACCAACTGTTTTAAGTTGCTAAAATTCGCCTGTATAAAAAAGCATTCTTTCTGTGTTCCTCTTTTTTTTTTTTTAATGTTTTTATTTATCTTTGAGAGGGAGAAAGACAGTGCATGAGTGGGGGAAGGGCAGAGACACACACACACACACACACACACACAGAATCCGAAGCTGGCTCCAGGCTGTGAGCTGTCAGCACAGAGACCGACGCGGGGCTTAAACTCCTGAACCACGAGATCATGACCTGAACCAAAGTCCGACACTTAACTGCCTGAGCTACCCAGGCAGCCCTCTGTGTTCTCATATTAAGGCATCTCACAGGCTCTTAGATGCGGTATTTTTTTCTACTTAAAAGTGTGCATTCACATGACCAGCGAGCAGACGTACCTGTTTATTTTTAAAAGCTAACAAATCTCCTGTGATCCTTGATTTTGGCTCAGGTCATGAGCTAACTAACAGTTGTGAGATTGAGCCTCTCATCAGGCTCCTGTGCTGAGCATGGAGCCTACTTAAGATTCTCTCTTCTCCCTCTGTCCCTACCTGCCTCCCCCCTTGCAACCATGCACATGAACTTGTGTGTGTGTCTCTCTCAATTAAAAAAAAACAAAAACAAAAACAAAAAAAAACCTTTAAAAATAAATAAAAGCTAACAAATCTCCAAAAATAGTATGGAAATCTAAAAAGACTGTTATTTATTTAGAACAGTACCCATTTTAAAAAGATCCCTTTGTTGTGTGTCAACTATACTTCAATAATAAAAAAATTGTAAGTAAATAAAAAATACAAAAAAATTTTCAGCGTAAAATCCTGTGGAATATTTATGTCAGCAAAATTCAAGGACTTCCAAATGGATGTGCCTATTATTTGAAAGTGAATTGAGAGGCGGCGCAGTCGGTTAAGCGTCCGACTTCAGCCAGGTCACGATCTCGCGGTCCGGGAGTTCGAGCCCCGCGTCGGGCTCTGGGCTGATGGCTCAGAGCCTGGAGACTGTTTCCGATTCTGTGTCTCCCTCTCTCTCTGCCCCTCCCCCGTTCATGCTCTGTCTCTCTCCCAAAAAATAAATAAACGTTGAAAGTGAATTGAAGACATTTATAAGATAAAGATTGTGTGTTTATGATTTCTACACTTAATGGGAAAAATCATTCTAAATGAGATTTATTCATTAAAAGCATTTAAGACCAAAATAATGATTTATTTGTGCTTGTTCCAGATTTATGCTAGTAGAGGGGTACCTTGGTGGCTCAGTTGGCTAAGCGTGTGCCTCTTGGTTTCAGCTCAGCTATGACCTCAGGGTTTGTGAGATGGCGTCCCCACATCCCTGCTGTCAGCACACGGCTGCTTGCGATTCTTGCTCTCTCCCTCTCTCTTTGCCCCTCCCCTGCTCATACGCACGTTCATGGCTTGCTCTCTCTCTCTCAAATAAATAAACTTTAACAAAAAAATATTTATGCTAGTTGAGCTAGTGATCTTTGTTTTTCTGGCGTAGCTTTAGGAATGTGCCCCTGTTTTGACTTTGGTAGTATCTTTAAGAGATTTCATTTTCCAAAGTTTATAATTCTAAACTGTCCTTAAAATGACAGGAAAGGATTATTTCTAGAATCTGATTATTTTTTAAATAGACTAAAAATAAGAACTGTACAACAACTCTAAGATACCTGTTAATAAGTGCCATAAGAAGGAGATCATTTGGACTTTACAAAGTAGAATAAAAATAAAATACTGATTGGGGCACCTGGATGGCTCAGCCTGTTAAGCGTCCAGCTTGGCTTCGGCGCAGGTTATGATCTCATGGTTTGTGGGTTTGGTCCCCAAGTGGGCCTCTGGGCTGACGGTGTGGAACCTGCTTGGGATTCTGTCTGCCCCTCCCCCACTCGTGCTTTTTCTCTCTCTCTCTCTCTCAAAATAAATAATAAGCTTAAAAAATAATAATAATTAAGGGTGCCTGAGTGGCTCAGTTAAGAGTCCAATTTCGGCTCAGGCCATGATCTTGCAGTTTGTCAGTTCAAGCCCCGCGTTCAGCTCTCTCTGTCAGCTCACAGCCCACTTCAGATCCTCTGTCCCCACTCTCTCTGCCCCTACCCAACTCGTTCTCTCTCTCTTTCTCTCTCTGTCTCTCAAAAATAAATATTTAGGGGCGCCTGGGTGGCTCATTTGGTTAAGCGTCCAACTTCGGCTCAGGTCATGATCTCACACTTCTTGAGTTCAAGCCCCACATCCTGCTCTCTGCTGTCAACACAGGACTAGATCCTCAGTCCCCTTCTCTCTCTGCCCCTCCCCTACTTGTTCTCCCTCCCTCCCTCCCTCCCTCCCTCTCTCTCTCTCTCTCTCTCTCTCTCAAAATAAATAAATTTAAAAAACTAAAATTAAAAAAATTTTTAATACCGATTAAGAAATCAGTCCCCTTTTTGCCTTAATTCAAACATAATTCTAAAATGAAAAGCTTTCATTAAAAAAATAAAAATGAATAAAATGAAAGGCTTTCCTAAGAAAATGTACCCTGGAAAAAACTGATACTGACTATTCTTATACAGAGTGCCCTAAACCTAATAATCTAAAAATAGTTTCTCTATCATTTGTCCTTCCTAGCCATATTATCCAAAAGAAAAATAAAATCTTTGGTAAGTACCTTCGTACACCAGAAAGTTACTGATTGACGTAGCTAAATGCCAGAAACTCATAGTCAAAGATTTCCCTGCTTTTGCTGTCAGCTCAACGAGAGGAAACACCTCTGCCCTCAAGAAGAACCTGGTCAAATTAGGGAGACAGTAACTAGCACACAAAACCCCCACTGAAAGCACTGTGAGTGTTGAGAAATATAAGAGGGAGCAAGTACTAGAAAATCACAGAGGAAGAGAAGAAACAGGCACTGAGGAGGGGCCATTTGGCAAGTAGAAGCTGATTTTTAAGTGTTGATTAGTTCAGAGATGTAGAATTATAATGTCTTAGCTGGGAAGTACATGTATATGGCCTGATAATTCTGCCCCTCTCTTTAGAGAGGCTGCACACCTCTGCCTTCAGTGAAGTGACACCAGTGACTCCAGAGTTGACATGGTAGAAGGTGCACAGGGTAATCTGATCAAATTCAGTGGACCCTGCTGGACTCTTCTCCTTCCAAAAGAAGTTGGTGTATATTAGACTGATTAGGAACCCAGACCCAAATCATCACTAAAAAGAAAATGAAAGAGAAATTTAAGTGACCTAATGTTAAGAAAGGACTAAAAGCTATATTTTAGGGGCACCTGGGTGGCTCAGTCGGTTGAGAGTCTTACTCTTGATTTCAGCTCAGGTCGTGGTACCAGAATCGTGGGATTGAGCCCTGCATTGGGCTCCATGCTAAGCATGGAGTCTGCTTGGGATTCTCTTTCTCTCCCTCTGTCCCTCTCCCCCACTTGCACTCACTCTGTCTCTCTAAAATAAAAAAAATAAAAAACAAGAACTTTATTTTTTTTTTATTAAATTTTTTTTAAGTTTATTTAAAGAGAGAGAGCATGTGTGGGGGTGTGGGGAGGTGTGCAGACAGAGAGGGAGAGATAATCCAAGCAGGCTCCGCACTATAAGTGCGAGGAACCCAGTGCGGGGCTTGACCTCACCAACCTGTAAGATCATGACCTGAGCCAAAATCAAGAGTCTGATGCTTAACTGACTGAGCCACCCAGGCACCCCTCAAAAAACAAGAACTTTAAACACTAAGACGTTAGGAGTTTACTCAGTGAAAATCTTTTGAAAGTTTTTGAAGGGGAAGTAATGATATGATTCAGCTTGGATTTTAGGAGAGTTACTCTAGTCACTGTGTATTCGATTATAAAGGCTAGATGAGTGGTACTTCAACTTTACTGCACATAAAAATTGCTTTTTACAATGGCACTCCCAGGGCGCCTGGGCAGCTCAGTCAGAAGAGCATGCGGCTCTTGATCTCTCGTGAGTTCGAGCCCCACATTGGGCATAGAGATTACATACAAACATACATACGTACATACATACATACATACATACATACATACTTTTTTTTTTTTAATTTTTTTTTTCTTTTCAACGTTTATTTATTTTTGGGACAGAGAGAGACAGAGCATGAACGGGGGAGGGGCAGAGAGAGAAGGAGACACAGAATCGGAAACAGGCTCCAGGCTCCGAGCCATCAGCCCAGAGCCTGACGCGGGGCTCGAACTCCCGGACCACGAGATCGTGACCTGGCTGAAGTCGGACCCTTAACCGACTGCGCCACCCAGGCGCCCCCATACATACATTTTTAAATGAGCATTCCCAGACCTCACTTGGGGAGACTCTAATTAACTAGGTTTGAGATGAAGCCCTAGAAACAGCATTTTTAACAAGATCATCAAACTATGCTTTGAGAAACAATGGACTAGAGATTGAAGGAGATAAGTTAGTTGAAAGGCTATTGTATCAACAATAGGGACATGTGGGTGGCTCAGTCAGTTGAACTTCCGACTTCGACTTAGGTCTTGATCTCAAGGTTCATGGGTTTGAGCCCCACATCAGGCTCTGTGCTGACAGCTCAGAGCCTGCTTCAGATTCTGTGTCTCCCTCTCTCTGTCCCTCCCCGGCTCGCACTCTGTCTCTCTCAAAAATAAACAAACATTAAAACAATTGTTAAAAAAAATAAGAGAAAAAATACCTTAAGACAACTAGCTAAACTACAAGTGCCAACACGGGGGGGAAATCATTCTTCTCTAGTTCTTTTTCTCAAAGAAATCTACTTAAGTCTCTATTTTAGTTAATACATATCAATCCTGATTTCTATGTGAAATTGGGTAAAGTAGAAAATCAGGACTTAAAGTTAGGTTTTATTGGAAATGCTAAAACTAGGGAGCATCCCTACCTTTAAATTGTTTTATGGTTAAGAAAACTCAAACCCCTCAAATGCAGTTTTTCTCTCTATATCTGATATGTAGAATATAAGTTTTTACAAACATAAAAGTAGAATTAGGTCTTATGTGTACTCGGAACAGATGAAGGGATGCAGATTAATATATGAGCAACACAAAGGACTGCAGCATATTTTCTGGGAATTAGAAGATTTTGAGTGAATAAAACCAAAGTCAAATATTCATACAACTAAGTTTTTGGTGACTTTTCCCTTATATAGAGTATCTAAGATAATATGTTCCTTTCTTTTTTCTTTTCTTTTTTTTTGTGGGAGAGAGCCCAAGCAGGGGAGTGGGGGTAGAGGGAGAGAGAAAAAATCCCAAGCATGCTTCATGCTCAGTTCAGAACCCTACATGGGGCTTGATCCCACCACCCTGGAATTATGACCCAAGCTGACATCAAGAATCAGATGCTCAACCTACTGAGCCACCCTGGTGCCCCAAGATAATAAGTGCTTTTATTAGAGAATTTGAAATAGCTTGTACAAAGTTACTTCATCAGGTTTTTTTGCTTTTTCCAGTCCTGAATAATAATGATATAATAATGTCCAACATTTGCATCATGTTTTACAATGTATAAACCATTTTTGTAGGCATTTCATGTAATGCTGCAATAACCTTAAGGCTTTGGTATTATCTGTGGTTTATAAACTAAAACTCTTGTAAGTTAAAAGACTTATCTAAGATCACAGCTATTATGCAATAGAAACAACTCCAACCCAGGTGTTTTGCTCCAAACCAATTTTTATTTTCCCCTCTCTCAGCCTTGCCTTATGACTATATGCTAATATATCCTGTGGTCTCTCTCTTCCTCCCACAGCCCAAATGAATCCCTGAGACTTATAAGTGAGCTTTTTTTTTTTTAATTTTTTTATGTTTGTTTATTTTGAGAGAGCACATGCATGCTTACACAAGTGAGCAAGGGAGGGGCAGAGGGAGGGAGACAGAGGTTCCAAAGCAGGCTCCACACTGACAGCAGAGAGCCCAACATGGGGTTCAAACTCATGAACCTGAGCCGAAGTCAGATGCTCAACCTGCTGAGCCACCCAGGCACCCGTATAGATGAGCATCTTAACTAAATATTCTTAAGCAGACTGCTTAGTGTTGAAATATTTTCATGTTGGGAGATAAAAATTTAGGGATCAGAGCACAGTCATTTGATAATAAACAAATGGCCTGATATAAATAAATAATTGAATCAAAAATGGGAGGGGTGACTCAGTCAGCTAAGTGACTCAGTCTCAGCTCAGGTCTTCGTCTCAGGGTCATGAGTTCAAGCCCCACGTTGGGCTCCACGATGGGCGTGAAGCCTACTTTAAAAAATAGAAGCGACCGATCTCTACTGCAAAATTCCAAATACTCATATAGTTATTCTTACCTCAAGGAGATAGAGAACTCCCCACTCATTAGTTTGGGCTGCATATAGTGACTTCCTTCCAAGAATACAACGTGGAAAGGAGGGGAAAAGTATATTTACAGTGGAGAAACGACAAGCACCACCTCAGCCAGGTGATCAAGATCAACATCAACAGTAATGAGTCACGTGGATAGTACGTAGCCATGATGTGATGGGATGAAGATGACATTTTACCTCAGTGGTCTTCCTCCTGAACACCCACAACTCCAGCCTCATCAGGAGAAAAACGTCAGACAAACCCTGATTGACAGACACCTAGAAAATACCTGACCAGTACTAAACACTGTCAAGGTCATCAAAAACAAAGGAAGTCTGAGAAACTCTCATAGCCCAGAGGAGCTTCAGGAGACATGACAACTAAATGTAATGTGGGATCCCGGACCAGATCCTGGGACAGAAAAAGGACATTAGATTAAAACTAAGGAAATCTGAACAAACTGTAGACTTTAGTTACTGATAATGTATCCATATTAGCTCATTAGTTGTGGCAAATCTGTCTCTAATAGGGGAACTAGGTGTGGGGGTATATGAGAACAGTGCTATTTTATAACCTTTCTGTAAATCTAAAACAGTTTACTTCTTAAAAAGAGCTAGAACAGAATAACACTTGATAAACCAGTTCCCTTCCTGGTGAATTGTTAGGAATTGAAATGATATAGATCTTCCATCCCTAGATCAGTAATCAGGATCTGAGTTAATATCATTAGAGAGTTATCTCAGTATCACTAGGAATTATCCAGCTTGAGTATGAGTTGTTTTGAAGGGCATGAATAAATAAGTTTTTTGGCCATATATATAGAGGAAATCCACAAAATTAGTAGAATAATGCCCAAATATAAGGTGACCGTGAATATAAGGCAATCTTTTACCATTCCAATGAAAAAATATTCTTTAAAGTGATGTGAGTGGAATAGACAAATATATATTTTACTTCTCTAACACCATAAATTTATAAAATAATGTATAGATATAAAAATATTGCGCTTTATATGTCTGTCACTTTTTATGAAACCGTATTGCCCAAATTTTTTACATGCAACTTTGATGTCAATACCTGGCACATAGGAGGTTGTTAAGAAGTACTTAGCGAATGAATGATAGTTTGAGGGGCACCTTGGTGGCTCTTTGAAGCATCCAACTCCTGACTTCGGCTCAGGTCATGATCTCATGGTTTGTGAGATGGAGCCCCAAGTAGGGCTCCACGCTGACAGCACAGAGCCTTCTTGGGACTCTCTCTTTCCCATTCTCTCTGTCCTGCTTATGTGCTCGCTCACTCTCGCTCTCTCTCAACATAAATAAAAAGGGGGGGGGGATGCCTGGGTGGCTCAGTCGTTTGGGCGTCTGACTTCAGCTCAGGTCATGATCTCACAGTTTGTGAGTTCGAGCCCCGCGTCGGGCTCTATGCTGACAGCTTGGAGCCTGCTTCGGATTCTGTCTCCCTCTCTCTCTCCCTGCCCCTCCCCGGCTTACACTCTCTTTCTCTCTAAAAAATAAACACTAAAAAAAAAAAAGAAAGAAAGAAGAAGAAGAATAGTTTGAAATCAGATATATGGAGAGACCTGGATCAGTCTGTGAAGATCCTTTGAAGGTCTTTGACCAGGAAAGTAATACAGCAAAGGTGAAGTGGTATTCAGTCTCCTCTCAGGGGAAATGGAGATAGCACAAACTGCTCAGGGGAAGCCAGGTTGTGGTCAGGGTTGGCATAGGGGCACAGAAGGAGCCCCAACTTAGGAGGCAGCAAATCTAGATTCAGAGATCACTGTAGACTGACTGAGTGGTTCCAAGAGTTTGGGGGTGTGAAGAGTAAGGGCAAGAGCACTCAGGTGACATCGTGAGCAGAGGACACTAGCGTGTTGAAGAAAGGAGACTTATGGCTGGAACATCGTAACTGGGGAACTTGCAAACCATGGAAAGGACTTGCGTTTTGTTTCTAAGTGCAAAGGAAAACAAGGGATTGCCATCTAATTCACAGTTTTTAAGAAACTGCCTTCTGTGAGGAGTATGGATTGAAAGAGGAGGCAAGAATGGAAGCAAGGAAAACCATCAGGAGACTAGGTAGGAGATGATAATGAATTTGTAACAACACTCTGTTCACGAAATGCCCGGGCACTGTTCTAAGCACCTTACATGAACCAACTCGTTTAAGTGTGCTGTCCAGTTAGCACCCTCTTGCATTCTCAAAAGTACAAGTTTGGATGACAAATTACAGGAAACTATGAATCAGCCAATTAACATTTTCAGGAAGGCAGTCTTCCTACCCATCAATTTCAAATCATTCTATGAAAGCCACTAACCAAGACAACTCTACAATACACGATTCAAGCAGGAAAAACTAGAATCTCATCTCTGAACTTCTTCCCTATTGTTCCCATCTGTTCTGGGCCTGTCTCTTGGTTATCAGTTACATGTGGGCATTTCTATTTGTCTCTTTCTCAGTATCTTTTTTCTTTCACTCCATCTGTTGTGTATGCCTCTCTGTGTGTTTATGTGTTCTATGTTTCTTTCCTCTTTCCCCTTTTTGCCTTCCCCATTCCTCCTCTCTCCTTCTCCCCCTCCCCTAATCTCCCTCTTGTCTCTCCTCTCAACTGGCCAGTGAGGTACTGCCATGTATCTGTTCTGTTTAATATGTAAAAATTGAGGTTGACCATTTCCACTTAAAACTAAGCAAGAGCCAGTACTCATTCCAAAATGCTTCTAGATGATTGTCACTAAATATTTTAAATTCTTTTATCCCAGTTCCTTCATTCACATCTCAAGGAAATTTACCTAGTACCTCATTCACCTGACTAGTTTCTTCCAGCCCCCAAGCCTTCACTTCCCACTCCACCACCACCTCCCTGGCTGTCTTCTCTACCTCAGGTCTGTCCTCAGCTCCCGCACTGGATCGAAATCATACCAGGTCACAGCTATTTAAAACATAAGAGGACTTATGTAACCTTCTGTGTTGAGCCAAGTGACTCTCACTCTTCCATGTTTATCTTAGTTTATACTTCCTTTTTTACCTTTCCTAAAAGGCTGGACACTTTACCATCTATTGATTTTTTTTTTTTTTTTTTTTTTCTGGAGCTTATTGTTTCCAGGCCGAAGCTTATTTTTAAGATGCTCTTACATATGAGAGTGCTACTTTTGTCTGCCTGGTTCCAAATAAGCTACCAGGAACAGCTCTCTGAGAGAGGCTTCCCATAGTAAAGGAGTGTTCCTTTGTGCTCATCTTGGGTATAAATCACCTGGGAGCTTTTAAATGAGAAAAGACCTGGCTGACCCAGAAGGTGGTATTTATAAATAGTCCTCCAGCCCCCCTCCTTAAAGCCTGTCTGCCTAATCCTCTCCTCTCTCAAGATTGGAAGTGACTTGACCTTTGAGTCTTAAAACTCAGGCTCTTTTTCTCTGAAAAATCTAGTTAGCAAAAAGCTGTTAAAAATGTTTTCAGCCAGATGATCAGCCATCAAAGCTTCCCTTTCGTTTCCAGCATTTTTAGCCAAATATGCTGCTTCTTTTGAGGACCATCTTTTCTCATTGTTATTATTTTAAGATACCTACCTTAATAATTTTTATTTCTGGGGCACCTGGGTGGCTCAGTCCGTTGAGCTTCCGACTTCAGCTCAGGTCATGATCTCGCTCTTCATGAGTTCAGGCCCCGCCTCAGGCTCTGCTCTCAGTTCAGATTCTGTCTCTCTCTCTCTCTGCCCCTCCCCCACTTGTGCTCTCTCTCTTTCAAAAGTAGATCAACATTAAATAATAATAATAATTTTTATTTCTTTTTGCTATTGGGCTGTTATGGATTTGTGTTTTTATGATTTATAAAGCTGTTCCCAAATGGCTGCATCTCGGCCATGAATTAAAGAGTATTCCTTTGTACCTCTGACTTACAGAACTTGGAGGGGTTCTAAGCAGCCTCCACCCCAACATCACTGGATGGAACTCTGTATGTATTTCTCTCATTTTGTGTTACTTATTGAGGGTAAAGTCTTACAGGTTTTCTTAGGATTATAAAATGAAGCACATGACATAGACACTGATAGGTTTCCAGACTAAGGTACATGTAGGAAATGCCTAGTTGTTGAACTAGCCAAAATATTTTTTTAATCTATTTCCCAAAAAGATAATTAAAGTTCTTAAATTGATTATTTATAAAGAGAAGAGGTGCTTATGTTAGGGAGATAAGCCATATATTTTTAGCAGCTTATCTCCCTTGCTATAAAATGGAGGAAGCTTAAATTCACTATCCACTAATTACCTGAGAGAACGCTCATTTTCTTTCTATCCTCTAATAGACTGAAGAGTAAGTTCTGGTGCCAGGCTTTTCTTTGCTGACCTGGGCAAGCAGCAATAATGCTTTTTCTGAAAACTGCTAGGTCTGATCTAGCTGTTGCTTTATGAAGGGAGCCCCTTTTCCCAGTCTTTTCTTGCAGTAGTTTTGCTAGAAAGCTCCACTTGTGTGTGAGCCTGAAACTTGAAGAATAATTTTAGTATTGTTGTTTAAGAAAATCTGGTGTCCGGGGTGCCTGGGTGGCTCAGTCGGTTGAGCGTCCAACTTCAGCTCGGGTCATGATCTCGCGGTCTGTGAGTTCGGGCCCCACATCGGGCTCTGTGCTGACAGCTCAGAGCCTGGAGCCTGCTTCAGATTCTGTGTCTCCTTCTCTCTCTGCCCCTACCCTGCTCATGCTCTGTCTCTCTCTTTGTCATAAATAAATAAACATTAAAAAAAAAAAGAAAATCTGGTGTCCAACGTAGCTATATTGGTACACGTGTCTATCTGAAGAGAAAGAATGAAAAGCATGTATAGGATAGGTTAAATGAGTACCGTGTCTTCTGAAAACCTTGGGCTTAAATGTCTAAGGCAGTTCTGTTTAGATCTGAGCTCAAGAGTGGACTTGCTGGACAGAGCGATAGTATGCATTGTTTCATTTCTCCAGTTGGGGAAGCTTTCTCTTAATATATGGAGACCCCAGAATACATAAGTGTATTTGTAGTAATTGGAATTTTAATACATGATCTAGGGGCATCTGGCTGGCTCAGTTAGTAGACCATTTGACTCTTGATCTTGGGATGGTGAGGTCAAGCCCCACATTGGGTGTAGGACCTACTTTAAAAAAAAAACAACAAAGTGATCTAATAAGTATGTATACTTTTGACTTGCTTTTGAATTTAGTTGTTTTTAAAAAAAGTGGAATTTCAGGGATGCCTGGATGGCTCGGTCAGTTAAGCATCCGACTCTTGGTTTTGGCTCAGGTCATGAACTCACGGTCCCTGAGATCTAGCCCTATATTGGACTTAGTGCTGACAGCACAGAGCCTACTTGGGACTCTCTCTGCCCTTCCCCCCCACCCCCACTCTCTCTCACTCTCCTCTCCAAATAAACGTATAAACATTAAAAATAAAGTGGAATTTCAAAATATGAAGCAGGGAAGAGAACACCACATAGGTGTATAAGAGCAGCAGTATCTGATGATATAATGAGCATACAAGGAGACGTGGTTAGGATTGCACACACCGAGAGGAGAGTAGCACAACAGTGGTAGGTTCATGTGGGAGGGTGGGGATATAGTGCACAAGCAAATGGAGCGCCCAGGAGGCTTGGGTACCCCTCACATTCAAGGCACTCTACTGGATAACCCTTGGCTACCTTTTGTGACTTTTCTCTTACCGCAGCAAAACCTAGAAAGAATCTCTCCAGAGGGTTAAATGTACCATTACGTGCATAGTGATGCTAACCAGCTGTGCCACTTGGGGTTCAACACCGCAAGGTGCCCAAACAGTGGGAAAGGCCAAAGGCTCCCTGGGGTTTCAGAACTGACTGGCAGTCGGAGCAGAACCTGCAGCAACAGCCACACTGCAGGAAAGGTTGGCTTAGCACTACCTGCTGCCCCGTTCTGAAGAACGGCCGCCTTTTCCTCAAGCCCTTGTGTGACTGGGCCCTCAAACTGGTGCCCAGGCGTCCAAGCCTAGGCCATGTGCTTGCCTCCCGCTGTTCCAGGCTCCCGAGAGAAGGATTTGGGTCTGCTAGTCACAGTACCGCCGAGCAGTGGCTGTCTCTCACGAGGGCATGGAGGCTGCAGGGTGCTGTTGGGAAGAGGGTTTGGTTGCTAGACGGCAGAAAGAGAAAACACAAGACCTGCAAACCAAACCGTATCACCTGTATTTATCTGAAGCTCAGTCTCTTTACAAATATGAACGATTTTTCTCAGACTTAGCCTCTATGGATAGATAATATTAATTTTCTTTTTCTGTAATTATTTGTCCATTGTTAAAAAAAAAAAACAACACTTCAGGACTATCTTCGTAAGTTTAGTCCATCTGTGTCACAGTTGTGTGTGTGCATTGCTCAGTGTCCTAGTTCTACCTGGTTTTGTATGATGAGCAGAGTTCTGTGCCCTCTGATTCCTGTTTTCTACTCCCCAGAGAAAACTGTTTTCAATTTCTGACTGATTTATTTGGTATTTGTCTTCATATTTCTGAGTTGCACACTGTGGCTATGTCTTAATGTTGCCATTTTAGACATTGTTTATCAACTTCCCACTCTGGAAAATGAGTTTTACTCTTTCCCAGCACTTCTGCCTGAGCACACATACATGCTCTCCTTCCCCCATCCTCGTGGGATAGCGGTATTGGGTCCACAGCCTGTGTCTTTACTATTATGACTATGTGAACATTTTTGCGATGAAGCCGTGTAGTCAACTATAACTACTCTTTTCTTCCAATACTACCTTTGGTTTTTCCCTGGTGATAATTACTGTCTTGGTTTCTTATTTATTTGCTTACATTTTCTGTGCTTCTCACAAATTTAACCCCCAAATCTCCCCTAATTGTAGGAATCTTCCCATATAAACACATTAGATATTCAATGAATTTCTTAATCTCTCTCTAGGCATTCTTTTTTTTTTGTTTTTTACACATATATTTATTTTTGAGAGGGGAGAGTCAGAGCATGAGTGGGGGAGGGGCAGAGAGAGAGGGAGACATAGAATCTGAAGTAGGCTCCAGTCTCCGAGCTGTCAGCACAGAGCCCAACGCAGGGCTTGAACCCATGAACCATGAGATCATGACCTGAGCCAAAGTCAGATGCTTTACCGACTGAGCCACCCAGGCACCCCTCTCCCTAAGCATTCTGACCTGTTCTTGTCTGGACCCTTGACCAGTTGCCCTCCAGACCCACTAAGGAGCTGTTGTTCTGGGGTCTCTTTCACAATCATTTGAGGACCTTCACCTGTATCTTGTTTCAGAACCCTTGCTTCCTGGATTCAATATTGTTCTCTTCCTTAGTCTTCACCTGTTACTTTGAAATAGCATATTACCATTAGTTTCTTGAGAAAGTAAATCTTTTTTTAGTTCCAGGAATTTCCCTGAGAATTTTAAAGTCACTGCTTCATTTTTTTTTTTTCTCTATCCTTCAGAGTCCCTGTTGAAAAGTGTAATTCATTCTGATTCTTTTTTTGCCATTCTGATTCTGACCTTTTATGTGACAGCTTGTTTTCCCTCTGAAAGCTTCTCTCTAACATTGATGTTCTGCAGATTCTCTCTGATGACTTGGGCACTTGCTGGACCCTTTCAATCTGGGACATTTTTGTGAATTAACTCATTCATGACTTTCTCTCCTTGGTCTTTCTCTTCTGTCTTTCTTGAACTGCTGTTATTTAGATGTTGGACCTCTTAGACTGATACCCAGTTTTTGTGTCTTTACTCTCCTGTGTTCTATCATTGTGGCTTTTTATTTTTCTTTCTGAAAGAGTTCCTCAACTTTGTCTTCCAGCCCTTACATTGAGGTGTTTGGTTCTGCTATCAAAATGTGTATTTTTCTGGGGCGTCTGGGTGGCTTGAAGTTGAAGTCAGACACTTCAACTCAGGTCGTGATCTTGTGGTTTGTGAATTCAAGCTCCATGTCGAGCTCTCTGCTGTCAGTGCAGAGCCCGCTCCGGATCCTCTTTCTCCCTCTCTTTGCCCTTCCCCCACTCATGCTTTCTCTCTGTCTCTCTCAAAAAGAAATATCTTTAAATGTGAATGAATAAACAAAATATTTTTTTCTAACATTATTTCTAACATTTTTCTGAATGTTCTTTTTTTCATTGCTATTTATTACAGACTCATTTATTGTATGATGAACAATACAGAAACTAGAAAATATAATTACTTGAAGGCATTTTATGACAAAAAGAGATTGTCAGTCGACTAGCCTCAAAATTTGTAAGCTTGGGGTGCCTGGGTAGCTCAGTTGGTTAAGGGTCTGGCTCTGTTTCGGCTCAGGTCATGATCTCACGGTTCGTGAGTTCTAGCCTGTGCTTGGGATTCTCTCTCTCTCTCCATCCCTCCAGTGCTCTCTCTCTCTCGCTCTCTTTCAAAATAAATAAATTAAAAAAAAATTGTAAGCTTGAGCCAGAGAAAATCACCTAAAATATACAAAATTCTATCGTATATAATTTTTAGCGTCCGTAAGGGTTATGTTATCTCTGGCTGTTTTGTTTGTTTTTAATGTATCTTTTTAAAAGTTTGTATCTTCCTGTATATTCTCTTTTTTCCTCTGAGTTGCTTTTTTCTCCCTATTTTGGTCTATCTTTCATAGTAAATGCTTTCCTCAATTTCTGGTGATCCTTGGCTATTTTCTGATATTTAAGAGCAGGCCACTAAACAGGTGCGTGAGAGCTCTGGACTTGTGAGTAAAACTTACAGGCTGTGAGCCTCACTGTGGGGTGGGGTGGTCTGCATGTGTACTGGTATACCTGTCTTATCTTTTTCTTTAGGTCTGTTTATTTATTTATTGAGACCACACAAGCAGGGGAGAAGGGCAGGGAGAGAAGGTGCAGAGAGAGAACGAATCTCGAGCAAGTTCTACGCTTAGTGCGAAGCTCAGTCCCACCATCCCAGGATTGTGACCTGAGCTGAAATCAAGAGTCAGACCCTTAACTGACTGAGCCACTCAGGCACCCCTCTTTAGGTCTTTTATCTTGGCTGGTCTGATTCTGTTGGAAATTTTCTAACTTTGCACTATGTATTTTCTACCACTTTCTTGCAATTTCTAGATGTATATGGTCTTTGGTTCTTATGTTGTAGATAAAAATATCTCCACTGGGTCTCTGCTAAAATCTTTCTTTAGATGTCCTTTAGACCCTCCTGTACTCTTATTTGCTTCCATGGCACTTAGCAGATAGGCCAACTTGCTAAACAGTAAACAGGAGTCAGTAGGAACAGATCTGAGAGCTAGAACACATCTAGAGGACAAAGTAAGAGTCACTTTCAGTGCATTATTTTTCCTTAGTATATTTGATCAGAAATTGGATGAATCTCCGGGATGCTGAGACAGGGAAGATACTATGGCAAGGAACAGAAGACCTGTCAGTCCCCGGTGTGGAGCATGAAGGTACTCTCCAACCCTTTATCTGCACAGGGCTCTCATGTTTCGGGAGCAGGGCCCTAGCATCAGGGAGCTGAATTAATGCAGACCCTAATGGGGGGCAAGCCCCTGCAGGCACAGCACATGTTGTTGAACTTCCTAGTTCCTTTCCTATCGTTCTTTCTCTCACTTCCCAAAGTCCACTTTGTGCTGAAATTTTAGCATCAGAACATACCTAAAGATACAAACTAAGATCTCAACTTTGTTTTGTTTTGTTTTTTTCCAAAAGAAAATTTGCCTTTTTATCCCCCTGAAATAAAAGAAAAACTAAGGGGTTAAAACTAACAGAACACAGTAGAGAAGGTGCCTGTTCAGCCCACTTCCTGATGACAGCAGCTAGGGAAGGCCCTTAGATGCACTATATCTTGTGTTTCTTGATGATCTTTCAGTCAGATGCACTTGACCAATTGGGGACCTCTGCCTAAATTAAAAAGTATAATTCTGTTACCAAGGCATCCTCTGAAATTTAACATAGATAATGTGTTCTCTAAATCAGCTCTAAAAAGCTCCCAGAAACTTGAAGCACCATAGTATGTGATTTTCGTTGAGGGTGGCTTCAATATTTCTTTTTCTTTACCAGCCCGTGTTCCCAAGAAAATCCTCAAGTGCAAGGCAGTGTCTCGAGAATTGAACTTCTCTTCAGCAGAGCAAATGGAAAAATTCCGCCTGGAGCAAAAAGTTTACTTCAAAGGGCAATGCCTAGAAGGTATTCTGTGGCCTTTGTGCCTAGAAGCCACACTTAGGGTGACAGGGAAAAAAAGGCAAGATCCAGGGAACTAAAGCACTGCTTTGGTAACATTCATTTTGCAACTCAATTTGTGATAGGATTCCTACACCCTGCGAGACTGGGGGCCCCCAGCAAAAAGAAACAAAAACAAAGCTGATGACAAGGGGCACTGAGCCCAACAAAAGGGTTTCTGACCCTGGTGGGCCTGGGGTTGGTGTCTACTTTGTCACTGGTGAATTGTAACGAGGTCACGAGGAAGCAGCCGATTGGGGCCTGGTACAGTGCTCTCCATACAGTCTCAGGCAGATCTGACTGGCAAGGCCACTCTGCACTGATTTTCTAACCATGGACTGTAAGAGTGCACATGTGTGTGTTAGAGCTGAAATTCCAAGTAGAAGGCCTATTCTGTCCTTCTCTTTATCATTTACATATTGCCTACTTCTAAGAAAGCCTTGCTTATGCTGTATCTGCCCACTGGTCCTAGTGCTTTAGACCCTGGAGCATAGGCAGCAAGCCTCTGGTGGGTTCAGAGGACAGCCTGAGGGGGCTTCCATGTCCTTTCTTACGGCTCTGGCTCCAGAGGTTTCTGACGGCTGCATTTATGGGTCTTGGGGTAAGAAGAGGCTCGCTCCAAAGGGGGGTGGACAAAGAGTCCTGAGACTGTCTGGGACGCCCACTTACCCGCTTTTCCTTCTTCCTTCAGAATGGTTCTTCGAGTTTGGCTTTGTGATCCCTAACTCCACAAACACCTGGCAGTCCCTGATAGAGGCAGCGCCCGAGTCCCAGATGATGCCTGCCAGCGTGCTAACGTGAGTGAGCAGACCACAGGGATTGTGGAGTGTGTCTAGAAGCAGGCGTTCCAGGCAGTGGGGGGACTGGTCAGCAGACAACCTAGGTTGAAAATAAGGGTAAAGAGTATCCAGAGATATTCAGATTTACAGGTTACTGACTTCTGTCATATGAAAAAGGTAGTGTGATCAAATGGAAAAAATACACAACTTTAGATTAGACTAAACAACTTTAGGTTTAGACTAAATTCCTGATTAACCCTGACTAGCTGTGCAATCTTGGACAATACCTCTGGCCTTATTTTTCTCCTCTCTAAACATAGAATTAATAATTCTGTCTCACAGAGGTGTAGTCAGGACAAAGTGAGATGATATGGAAGGACACTGGCGTGTGCTGTGTATTAAATCTATGCTACTTTCCTCACTTTCCTGACTACCAAACGTCTGATACTCTGTACGTTTCTTGAATAGCCTTTAATGGAGTCTGTCAAAGTCTCATTTTGTTTTAGAGGATAATCTTTGGTTACAGTTTTTCAGAGACTAGCTTACCATTTTTAATAGATATGCCTCCTGCTCAAAGAGTAATTAGTTTGTCCTTTGTCCAAAACCACTGTCAGTAACAACCCACTTACCATTCTCTCTTGGAAAAAGGTATTAGTCTTTCAAAGGTTTTAGTAATACTGTGTTGTAGCGGGCTATTCACACAGATAATCGTGTAATATTGGATTGTCCCTTTACACAGATCCTTGATGAAAGCCACGCTGAATATAGAGGTTGTTTATAAGTCCTTAATAGATTTTTAATTACAATAGTAGGTGTTTTTATATTCTATTAGCCATTTAAATCTTGAGTTTCTTATGTACCTACTTTATAATTAATTACCAGCAAAAATGTATCTGCTGGCTCTTAATTACCCTGGAAAAGTACAGGGTAGTATATAGAAGGGCGTTTTTTATATTTTATTAGCCTTCATTTGACTCCTCCTTGACCAGGCCCAATTTTTTTCAAGTACTAAAACCAGTAAGTATATGATGACATATCTAGGTTATTTCAGTCATATTTTACTTTTTGGAACCTAAAATCAGTTCCTCTGTTGCCCTTAACTTGGTTCAAGAGTGCTTTGGTTTGGAAACACTGAGATACCCACCAAGAAAGATGAAATTCCACCCTGTGCAGCGATACAGGTGTATCATTTGGGGTTCTTTGGCTGCAAGCCGTAGAAACTGACTCCAGCTAATAGGACAGAGCTGAAAGGTGTGGGGTGTCCTGAGACCTGGGCAGCTCAAAAGATGCAGATGGCAGGAATCCGTGGATGATTTCCTTCAGGAGCAGCCATAGGAAGTATCCTGCTCTAGGGAGAGAGTCTGACTGGCCCAAATTATGCCCTATGCCCACCTCTTTGCCAGGTGAAGCGGGGGCTACTTGACTGACACAGACTGGAGATGGTGTGGGTCCCCAAAAGAAGAGCAGAGTGCTATACCCAAAGTGATGAGAACAGATGCAGGAAAGGCCAACCCTCAGCTGTTCACCAGAGTAGCTGTTGTAGGGAAAGATACCACCCCTGAGGCCTGCAGGTTTCCAGGCGTATCAAAAAGTCAGTTATTTAAAAAAAAAAAAAAAAAAAAAAAGTCACATTTTATAAGCACCCCTGTGTGCAAAGTCCTCTACTAAGGGCTTTATATATATCAAGGATTAAGATATGCTCTCTCTTCTGTTTTCTGAACTTGCAGAAAGTTAAATGTCACATTAGACTTCTAACCCCATTTAGACATAGATTTTAGTGTCCCCAAGCCAAGGTTCTAGGTGGGTGCATGTCCTTGAGCCCAGCAGACCCAAACTGAAACCACTTTGTGAGAATGAAATCTGTTGCCTAACACATTCACTCTTTTGCCCTCTTTTCTTACTTATAGTGGGAATGTTATCATAGAGACAAAGTTTTTTGACGACGATCTTCTTGTAAGCACATCCAGAGTGAGACTTTTCTACGTTTGAGAGAAGAATGTGTGTGCATTTCAAGAATTTGGGGTTTTGGGGGGAAAGGAGGAAACTGTTTACTTTTTTCCTCCACACATTTGGTTTTTGACACTTTCACCCCTAATTCCCTCTATGGCAAAACCCACCTGCAGCCACCAGGGGACCAGTTCTGTGTAGGTAACCAGATGGCTGTTTCCTCCCAAGCTGCCATCTTCCACTGACCAGACGAAACTCCCAACCCCAGACCAGGGTAGAAGGCGAGCCTTGAGTCCTTCCCACGGTGACACAGGGACAAACGCTTACCACGAGAGTGGATGCTCTTCCCACCCCCTCCCTGCCTCCTCCTTGGGCCCTGCAGGCAACACATCTTCCTTTGGCCCCTGGTTTTGGAAAAATTCATATTCCTGACTTATGTTTAGTTTTTTTTCCTACCATTTCTATTTCATACATTCTCATACACCTAACTTGTAAAATAGACTGATATTATTATTACATAATGAATTAAAACATATGAATTAAAATATTCCTACAGTCTTTAGCATGGCACTGCTTTCATCTCTACTTTTTCTGGAACATGAACTCGGCCCCATGATGGGAAGAAAGACATTTATCAGACCATAGGATCACCACTATGTTTTACTCCAGAGATCGACTGATAGATCTTGCGGTTCCTGTTGCTTCAGTTGCTGCTTTCCAAGAATGTTACAACGTACCCAGACAAGACCCATGACCTTAACATTTGTCTTTTAGACGTGATATTTAGTGGTTCTCTTCCAGAACATAGATGCGCCCGTTGTTTGTTTGTTGTTAACTTTTTTCATACCTTGATGATGTACATTTGTTCAAGAGATTTCCTTGGCAGAGTAGGGACTCTTACATTCCTAAGTGAGAGAACAGAGGTTACAAAATGGAGAAAAAAAATCTCCTTCGAGTCATGTGGAGAACGATGGGAATGCATCTGGGATGGGGTGGGTGCTGGGAGGCCTCAAAACCCAGTCAAATGGTGGTGTGACCGGTGTGGTGTGGGAGAGAGCGATCATATCTGCAGTGCCTGCAAGTCCGACATGAGAGAGAGAAGGGGTCTTTTTTAGGAACCTACCTCTGACCTCCCAGTAGCTTTCACTATCCTTTATAAAATACCAACAATTAAGTTTTGCGGTTCCCACAGTAGTAAGGTCTGAGGCCAGAGGGGAGGAGACTACACCAAAAGATGGGCCCTCTGTGGTGTAGCCCCTGCTCCCAGATTCCTCCTCTCCTTGTGTCTGTTGCCGAAGGGTCTGTTTGCATCTGTGGATGGGGAGAGAAGTACATTTTTAGTATACTATTGCCCTGTTTCAGTGGTAACTCTATTCTTCACATTAGGGCTGTTGTCTTGAAAAGCCAATTTTTAAATTCCAAGGTTGGATTAAAACAACAACAACAAAGTTCAAATGCATCCAGGTTTCCTTTTACTTTCTGGAAATACCATCTCTTTTCTCAGAGTGAGAGCTCGTCTCCTTTCCTTTTCCTAAACTGTATCTGCTCCCCATCAAGGAAGGCTCTCAGGGGACTGGACACCTCCCAGTGGAGAAAAGACCATCCCAGGGAAGCTTCTCCACCTGCTTAGAGCCTCCTTCACTGTCAGGGACACACTTCTTTGCCAGCTGCTCTTAAAAAAAAAAGTTACAGCCCAGTCCTCCTTAGACTCTTACCATCTCCTCAGGCAACAGTGCATATGCTCAGGCAATGTGGATCATCTTATCGTGAAACAACTAAGGCCAAAAAAGTGTGGACTCCAGGGACAGTGTGATAGAGGGACCGTGCAGGAGGGACCGGAGCAGGCCCAGAGGGGGGCTGCAGCTGTGGTGGACTAGGAGAAGGGGGGAGGAGCACGGGCAGCGGGGAGCACAAGCAGAAGGAGAGGACAGAGCTGCGGGGACGAGGCCCTTGTAGGTGAAAGTCCGCCTTGGTAGAGTGGGTGCAGATCCGAATGCCTGCAGAGCTGGGCCGTCCGTGGATACATCAAAGGCCACAGAACGTTATGAAAGAGAGCATACAGCCCAGGCATAGCACAGCGTACAGCCACTCGTTCTCCAACATTTACAAGTACCTGCCAGAGACTCTGATTCAGTAGGCGCGGGGCCTAGAAATCCACCTGTTAAAACACCCCAGGTGATTCTGATGCAGGTGGTCTGTGGGCCATACTTTGAGAAGTACTGGTGGAGACATTGAGGAAAAGTTAGAGAAGTAAATATGTACAGCCACACAGGTGGCTGTAAGATAAACTAAAGTCTCCGGGCAGCATGCTTAATGAACAAAGGGTGCTCCCAGTTCGGACTTGTGCAGGCAGAGGGTAAGCATTCAGATGCTGCGGGCAATCAAGAGGACCTGAAGAGTCTGTGTAGGTAGGGGAGGAGAAGACAGATGACCTTGGAGAAAGATGTGGGAGAACTTAGAAGACCCTTTCAAACACAGATTTCTATGTAGAAAACTCTGGTTGAGGTTTGCTGCGTTCCTTGCCAGTGTTTTTGGACTTCTGTGGTGGGTGTGTGGTGAAGCACTGAGTCTGGCCCCAGTTGGGCAAAAGCAGGGGTTGCAGGCAGTCAAGTCTACCAAAGGCCACATTAGGTCACACTTATACTCTTACTATATATGTGTGTGTGAGGCACAGGCCTGCCTTTCACGTGCCTCTAGTAGAGGGACGTGACGAGTAGAAGTGCCTGCCATAAGGGAAGCACGGGTGAATTTAAAGGAAGAAGAGATCGGGGCACCTGGCCGGCTCAGTCGGAAAAGCGTGCAACTCCTGATCTCGAGGTTGTGAGTTTGAGCCCCTTGACAAAAATACAACTTTAGGGGCACCTGGGTGGTTCAGTCGGTTGGGCGTCCGACTTCGGCTCGGGTCATGATCTCGCGGTCCGTGAGTTCGAGCCCCGCATCGGGTTCTGTGCTGACAGCTCAGAGCCTGGAGACTGCTTCGGATTCTATTCTCCCTCTCTCTCTCTGACCCTCCCCCATTCATGCTCTCTCTCTGTCTCAAAAATAAATAAACGTTAAAAAAATTTTTTTTAAATACAACTTTAAAAGAAATGAAGGAGAGATAAAAAAAATAAATGAATAAGATGAAAATTTTAAAAGGAAGAAGAGATGACACACAATTCAGAAAAATCAGCAAAGCCCTCTTCTCTGAGTCCTTCAGTTCTTAACCTCAAAATGTATTCAAGTCACCCTAAAAACCAAGTTTTTAAAAATAACGTTTTCCCTCAGTCCTGCTGCATCCTTCTCTTTCTCTGCAGATGCAAACTCCTTGGAATTGTCTCCACTCCTTCTTTCCACTCCCTGCCTCTCATTCACTCCTCAGCCACTGCTGTCTGTCTCTGGCCCTGGCCTCCTCTCCTCCAGTGCATACTCGAACGCCACTGATCCACTGCCCCCTTCTGGTCCTTCCTGTTCTGTCTCCTGCCTTTAATCCTTTTGACATCTGGAGATTCTTCTGGATTCAGGGAGCCCCTTTTCTAGGAGTTCAGCTCCTTTCAGACTCTTCATTTGCTTCCAACCACCTTGTCCCTAAAATGTTTGTTAGTGGATTTCTTTCTTTTCTTTTCTTTTCTTTTCCTTTCTTTTCTTTTCTTTTCTTTTCTCTTGTTTTCTTTCTTTCTTTTTTAGCTCTTGAATATCGAGAATATACAATATGCAAACCCTTTGAGCATTATACATTCACTCCACGCATATGTATCGAGCACTTTTTATATACCAACCACTGTTCTAAATGGTGGAGGTACTTGCTGGACAAGACTAGGGAAGTCCCTACCATTAGATTCTAATGAGAGGCGACAGGAAGCAAATAATTTCAGATAGTGATCAATGCTCTGAAGAAATAGGACAGCACAATGGCAGCATCAGTCTGGTGTCAAAAGGAACAGAAGACAGCGTTCAGCTTTTGACCACCACAACAGGCTGGATGAGTCCCCAGCAAGCCAACAGCCTTTGACAGCCAGGCTTTTACTCGAAAAGATGTTTTAAGTCCCCTAAACTATCAACAAAGCAAGAACTCGGTATGGTACCCACGATTCTCTAATTTACTACAAGGGACTCCTCCTTGTGAGAGGCATGAACCGGCCCCATGCAGCCTGGTGCAGGGTGGAGAGGAGAACTGAGGAGAAAACGGCCACAGAGGTCCCTGCTTTCCTTCACCACCACCCCCCAGGCTCGGGTGGGACCGGCAGGCAGAAACATCTGCCCAGGTGCAGGGAAGGAGGAGAACTTCAGAGCTGATGACCCCTCCCTGGAGGTTAGTGGGGGGAATGGGCCGCCCCACAATTCAGACCAGCCTGTTGACCAGCTTCACAGACATCTTTTCCAGCCCTGCTCCCCGTGCTGTGGTTCCTACAACCACCCGGGGCCTGTGGGGCCAAGTGCATTGCCTCCCCTTCTGATTTATCCTTCGCATCACGGCCAAAAAGAGCCCCAAAATGTGCGTCTGGTTGCCAATCCCTCTGTATTGAATGGTTTATTTTTAGAATTTCTTGCTGGTGAGCAGGCAATTGTTTTGGCAGCTTTCAAAATACACTGTTAAAATAGTCCTCACAGTGAAGACATAATCTGCTTAGCAGTTTTTTTGGTGCTTTTATTGGGTCTGAAACGAGCATCTTTGGCTGTAGTTTTGAATAAAACAGAGGGGTGAAGTGGAATGGAGTGAAAAGTAGAGATTTGGTTCCCAAACTGTGCACCGAGGCACCCCAGGGCACTTCAGCAAATTCACAAGGGTGCCAAAGGATATTTTAATTTTCAAAGGAAATGCAACAATTTGGGACATATGTTGTACACTGGTCACTATGAACTCAAGGCAGTTCGGTTTCAACATCACATTACACCACGCTACATTCTTTTTGAGGAGGTATCTTTAAGAAACCGAGTTTTGGGAAGTTTGGGTGATAAGTAAGCACCCCTTAAAAATCAATGTGAATAGGAAATGAGGGTGGTTGTGTCCAATCTGATTCCAAAGTTTGAGAAGCTGTGCGGTGCTCAGCAGGCACATAGCCCATCAGTAAGTCATTGTGATTACAAATAAAATAAAAATATTTTTTCTCGCAATTTATGTGGCTTTTCTTTTTCCCAGATAATATGACAGCTACTAACTAGGTTAGGATATAAATATTTAATATACTACATAATAAAGAGAAGTGTTGTTTATTTTGGTTTAGTTGCATTATGAAAAAACTACTGAGACACTAAGGATGCTGTGAACAGAGAAAGTTTAAGGACTTTCTAGTAAGCCCTTAGGTGTTCTGTTGTTGTTGTTTTAAGATTTTCGAGTAATTTCCACACCCAGTGTGAGGCTCAGACTCACCACTCTGAGATCAAAGAGTCACATTCTCTACCAACAGCCAGCCAGGTGCCCTAAGCCTTTAGTTTAACATATGCTTTTCAGGGAGCTCAGTGGGTTAAGCGTCTGACTTCCCCTCAGGTCATGATCTCGCAGTTCGTGAGTTCCAGCCCCATGTCGGGCTCTGTGCTGACAGCTCAGAGCCTGGAGCCCGCTTCAAATTCTGCGTCTCCCTCTCTCTCTCTGCTCCTCCCCTGATCATGTTCTGTCTCTGTCTCTCTCACACAAAAATAAATAAACATTAAGGAAAAAAAATCTCTAAAAAAATAGGTCTTTCAGGAGCACCTGGCTGGCTCAGTCGGTAGAGTATGCAACTCTTGATCTTGGGGTCATTAGTTTGAGCCCAACATCAGGTATAGAGATTACTTAAAATGAAATCCACCTTTCAGATGGCTAGAAACACATGCACATAAAACCTTCCATGGCAGCTAGCAAAACTGGGTACTGACCACCCCCTCCCCACTCCATCTCCCGAACTCAGACAGCTCTTGGTTCCATGGAATGCTTTTGAATTCTTGTACTTATTAGAGGAAATGTTTTCAAGGGAAAAGAAGGCATTTATTCAAATTTCTTAGAGTGGCTTTTTAAGTGACTTGATTTATTCAAATCATCCTCCAAATAGCTCTTCTCAATTATAAGAGGATAAGCAAGATTATTATCACATGAATGTTTTATGTATAATTATTATTTTCATTTGGGGCTAACATATGTGTATTAAAGCCATACAATATGGTATTTGAATATTTTATGGTGCACAGGGAACCCCTATGTCATCAGGGGTTCTATTTACAGAACTTGGAATTTCATTCCACTTTTTTATGTTGTTAGAGATTGATAATGGTCATTTCTTTTCTTTCATGGTATATTATTGGCCATATATATACTGTTTACTCAGGGCTCAGCCCTTGGTCAGGATTGGGATCCAAATCCCTTCTTCTGGCAGATTGTCGAATTGTTACCCTCTTTTAATTGGCTTGTATTCAGCAATGATCAGCAATACTTTTGGTATAATTAGGTTAAGGTTTTTCTTGAGGGGTTTACATCTACTTAAAAGTAGACACTTTATTTATTTTGAGAGAGTGCACGAGCACACGTGCCTGTGAGTGGGGGAGGGGCAGAGAGTGAGGGAGAGAGAGAATCCCAAGCAGGCCCTGCATTGCCAGTGCAAGTCCAACGTGGGGCTGGAACCCACGAACCGGGAGATGGTGACCTGAGCCAAAAGCAAGAGTTGGAGGCTTAACCGACTGAACCACCCAGGCACCCCAAAAGTAGACACCTTATATGATATTCAGGCGGTTTTATGGCCACAGTGATCCTCAAACATTTCCAGGTTCAGATGATATCATTCTGGCACAGAATTCTGAGACCTCACTGTGGATTTGGTGGCGTTTTGAAGAAGACACACAATCATTTGCTGAAAAAAACCTTGCCTCTGCCCACAGGCACCTCCTTGGCCTCCTTGCAGAGGCAAGTGGCCACTGGGAGTGCCACATCTAAAAAATGTCATGACATTACAGGAGACGAACCGTTTATAATTTTTTTTAATGTTTATTTATTTTTGAGAGAGAGAGAGAGAGACAGAGCATGAGTGGGGGGAGGAGCAGAGAGAGCGGGAGACACAGAATCCAAAACAGGCTTCAGGCTCTGAGCTGTCAGCACAGAGCCCCACATGGGGCTCGAATTCTGGAATGGTGAGATCATGACCTAGGCCAAAGTCAGACACTTAACCAACTGAGCCATCCAGGCGCCCCACAAGAGACTACCATTTAAAAGCTAAGTCATTGTGATTTTGGCAAGCCCCTGAGCAGACCAGGAAAATAATATAAAGCCCGCCTACCTAATAATGGGACTCATTTAATGCCAAGGTCTTTAAAATGCATCCAGGGGTGCCTGGGTGGCTCAGTCGGTTAAGCGTCCGACTTCGGCTCAGGTCACTATCTTGTGTTTCATGAGCTCAAGCCCCGCATCGGGCTCTGTGCTGACAGCTCAGAGCCTGGAGCCTGCTTCGGATTCTGTGTCTCCCCCTCTCTCTGCCCCTCCCCTGCTTGTGCTCTCTGTCTCTCAAAAAATGAGTAAATGTTAAAAAAAAATTTTTTTTAATAAATCAATAAAATGAAATGCGTCCAGACCACACTGTCTCCAAGGAAAGAAATGAGCATCTCCTGGAGAGAGATATTTACTGAGAGGTTGACCAGTAGAGAGGCCAGCGGCCCCTCAAAGCTGGCTAGGGACAATGTTGACAAAGGGATCGGAATTGTAGAATCCACTGTCACCTCCCCCCTGGTGCTGGAACCCATCCAGCCTCAGTATCTTCAAGACTAGATGTCTGCCCATCATCAGTCTCCAACAGGCCACAGCCCCCAGCTCTAGTGGGACATTGTGGGGAGATTGGTGAGAAGGACCCAGAGAATACCTGTGGGAAGTGGTAGCAATTTTCCTAGGGTACAGAATGGAGTTGCAGATGAATTCCTAAGACAAAAGCATATGTGCACTTTTTTTTTTTTTAATTTGATATACAGGGCCAAATGCTTTCCAGAAAGATTTGTACCACTTTCCACTTTTTGCTCCACCCAAACCTACTGATACCAACCACCTTTTGGGCCGTGTTAACAAGGGTCACAGGGCCCCAGACTACCGGCAGCTGAGCGAGCCTGCATGAGGCCCATGCAGGGTTCTGTGAGCCAGACTATGGAACCAGCAACCAAAAGAATCCTTTCCTATCATCTGTTTAGTTCAGCAAACATTCCCTGAGCCCTGGTGGGGGTCCTTGTACAAGGTCAGCTTTTTCTGGACACTAATGTCCTTCAATATGTTAATAGGCTTTCTATTAAAAAAAAAAAAAAATCCAGGTCCAATTTGGAATGAGCTGCACATGTGAAATTTTCCTCTTAGAGACTCCATTGTATATCAAAGACCCAGTGAGACCCTGTTCTGCAGAAAGAAAACCCTTCAACCTTGCTTACCTCAGCACTTTGGCAAACTGGATGGATCTCACCTCTCAGGCACACCTTGGAGCAGAGAAACATTGGGAGGTGCCAGGCTGCATGAAGACGGGGGGGGGGGGGGGCTCTCCCCTTATTCAGGAGTCGCACAGCGACTGAGTCCAGTGAGACTGTGTTTGGCTGTGAGGCATAGGTGGGAAGACCATAAGTTCAGTGAGTTGCTGGGAGGCCAGAGGACCACAGAGCACCGACGGCTGGAGAAGAGGGAAAGGGCAACTCCAAGCAGTGGAATTAAGGTGGGCAGCTCGGGTGGCTGGGCCGTGCTCCCCCACCCCCAACCCAGCTGGGAATGAGTCAAGCGGTACTCCGATCCCACTGAGAGATGAACCATGAGCATCGCGGTATCTTCTGAGGTTGACTCACCTCCCTCTGCTCCCCCTCAACCTAGAAAACACACCAGGAAAGCAATGCCCACACCTCTTCGTTCCTCCCTCCTCAAGCTGGCTTTGTTGTTCATGGAGGCCTGGTTGGCTTTGGAGATTGGAGCCTGGAGCCCCCTATTCTCCTGTCTGCTAATATGACTCAGTTACGGACGACGGAAAACCCAACCTTAACCAGCCTAAAGTAGGAGGAAATTTACAGACTTGCGTAACTGAAAAGTCCAGAGATTGGTACGGCATTTAGGCACAGCTCAACCCAGAGACTCAAGCAATGTCATCAGAACTTAGAGTTCCTCTGGGCACCCGGGTGGCTCAGTCGGTTGAGCATCTGACTTTGGATCAGGTCATGATCTCGTGGTTTGTGAGTTCTGTGCGTTCGAGTCCCACATCAGTCTGTCAGCACAGAGCCCGCTTCGGGATCCTCTATCACCTTCTCTCTCCACTTCCCCCACTTGCGCTGTCCCAAAAATAAATATATATTAAAAAAAAATAGAACTTAGAGTTCCTCTGCCTCTTGGCTCAACTCTGCTTCTATCTGTATGGGCTGCAGGCTCCACCATCGATCTAAGTTCAAGGCTTACCTCCCAGGTCCAAGTTTCTTCCCTTTTCAACAACTCAATAAAAAAATCCCAGATTTTGAGTACCTGGCTGGCTGAGCTGGTGGAGTACGTGACTCTTGATCTCAGAGTCATGAATTCAAGCCCCCTGTTGGGCTACAGCTTACTTAAAAAACAAACAAACAATCCCAGGGTGCCTGGGTGGCTCAGTCAGCTAAGTGTCTGACTTCGGCCCAGGTCATGATCTCACGGTTTGTGAGTTCAAGCCCCACATCGGCTCACTGCTGTCAGCACAGAGCATGGTTCGGATCCTCTGTCCTCCTCTCTCTGTCCCTCCCCTACTTGTGTGCTCTCTCTCTCTCTCTCTCTCAAAAATAAACATTTAGGGGCACCTGGGTGGCTCAGTCGGTTGGGCATCCGACTTTGGCTCAGGTCATGATTTTGCGGTCTGTGAGTTGGAGCCCCGCGACGGGCTCTGGGCTAATGGCTCAGAGCCCGGAGCCTGATTCCGATTCTGTGTCTCCCTCTCTCTCTGCCCCTCCCCCGTTCATGCTCTGTCTCTCTGTCTCAAAAATAAATAAACGTTAAAAAAATAAATAAATAAATAAACATTTAAGGAGTGCCTCAGTAGCTGAGTCGGTTGAGTGTCCGACTCTTGACTTCAGCTCGGGTCATGATCTCAGGTTTGGCGGGTTTGAGCCCCGTGTCCAGCTCTGTGCTGGTGACACAGCATGGAGCCTGCATGGGATTCTCCTTCTCCCTCTCTCTGCCCCTCCCCTGCTTGCTGGCTCTCCCTCTCTCTCTCTCAAAATAAATAAACGTGCATGAATAAATAAATAAATAATTTTTTTTTTAATTTTTTTTTTTCAACGTTTATTTATTTTTGGGACAGAGAGAGACAGAGCATGAATAGGGGAGGGGCAGAGAGAGAGGGAGACACAGAATCGGAAACAGGCTCCAGGCTCTGAGCCATCAGCCCAGAGCCCGACGCGGGGCTGGAACTCACGGACCGCGAGATCATGACCTGGCTGAAGTCGGACAATTAACCGACTGCGCCACCCAGGCGCCCCTAAATAAATAATTTTTTGAAAATCCCAAGGCTCACTCCGATTGGACCAGCTAGGGTCATGGGCCAACCCTGAGCCAATCAGTGCAGCCAGGGGTTCCTGGGCACTGATTGGTCAAGACCAAGTCACGTACTCTGCGGTGGAATTTGAGAGTACCCGGGCTGAAGTTCTTTAAGAGGCAAACTGGACGCCATTTCAGGAGATTATTGCCAAGAGAAGGACGATGGGATGGCTGCTGGTGACAAAAACGACATATGTCCCCTGGTACCTTATGGAATCCTCACCAGCACTCCTTCCTGCCAGAGATCTGCTCTCTGCCAAGAGCCGCACAGCTGGGCCCCAGCATGGGTGCATGTGAAATGAGGTTGTCTCGAGTGACCACCTGGCTCTTGTTGCTGCATTTCTGCTGCCAAAGGCAGCAGCCTTGACAAAGAGCTCACGAGGGCGTACACCCTCCAAGCTGGGTCCCTTGGCTATGCTCAGGACCTCACGGAATCCCGGCCACCCACAGGCTGCTAGGCCTTCTCGGTAAATTGCGCACACACACTAGGTACCATTCCGCTAGTATATAAGGTCCGTGTTGCAGGCAGCCTCAGAATGTTTCAGCTGTTCCCTAATTCGAGCTCTCATCGCCTCTCTGAACTCAGACCAGACCCTGTGAGCAGAGGCTGAGGTCTCTGAAGAGGCAGGCCTGAGGAGAGCACTGCCCCCTTTCCTGGCTGGCCCCACCCTTGCCTTCAAGGGCTTGGAGCTAGGGGTTGACAAGCGGCTACACTGCAAAATTGTACTACCCCAAGGAGAGCTGGGACCAGAATTTCCATCCCCATGAAGCAGCTTTCACCAGGCAGGGACCACACAGTGGCCAGGGCCTGAGGCGGGCAGGGATGGCCCGTATCCAGGACATAGGAGGCCTCAGAAGAAGCATGGCAGAAGGCTGGGCACTGGGGATGTAGGCCGTCTTTGGACCCGTGGGCCGGCGTTGGCAGCCGAGAAGAGGTGGGACCAGATCCTGGCACTCAGGCCTGGGGCAGCCTGGCAGGCAGCTCAGAGCACCAGGGAGTGCCTCTGGGAGCCTCGGACCTCCAGCCCCCAATTCCAAGGAGCAGAGGCTCCTGGGACTGTGACTTAGGTCAGCAGTGACTGTGAATAGCGAGCAGAGATGACCAAGAGCTGGACCTGCCCTAGAAGGGTGCTGTGTACACCAAGCATTTGACCGGAGTTAAGCAAGAGGGAGCTCGGGGGACCGGAACTCCAGGTAGACACAGGAGGAACTGCCCCTGACCTCAGCTCGACTCTGGAGGGTCCTGGGGTCTCCCCTTGAGGAAAATAAGGACCAGATACCTGGGCCATCAGCTGCCCAGAGGAAAGGCTTGCGAAATGACCACTGACTCTCGGGTCTGATTGGGGCTCCAGAAACAGAGAGGGAGGAAGGTCTTTTTGTGGGATGGGGTGGCTGAAGTTGCGCTCCCCGAGGCCAGGGCCCCTGAAAGGCCCTTTCCCGGACTGAGCAGAATCCAGCAGAGCCCCCTGCAGTTCCTCTATGTCCACCAGAGGGAGCCCGTCCCTTGCAAATCTTCCAATTTGGGCCGTGCGGGCAGCCTGGCCCACGGAGGGGACTTTGGAAGGAAGATGGATGCGTAGAACAGGTTGTCTGAGAACAGGTCCCCAGGGAGTGACAAATAGTGTAGTGGCCTTTAGAAGGACTAGTGCCAAAGTGCCAAAGGCAGCAAAGGGCTATTCCAGGCCAAACTTCGGGGGGCGAAGCGATGCGGTGAGGCCATGTGGCTGGGACAGAGGGTACCGGGAGCTAGGTGCGGACATGGGACATTAAGAAAGAAAGCCCTGGGCCTGGCTCATGACTCACACTCTTGTTCCCATTGTGCAGAGGAGGACAGGGAGGACCAGCAAGGTTCAGTTACTTGCCCGTTAACACAGCTGTCAAATCTGCTTCTGGATGGGGCTAAGCCTCTTACCTCTTTTCTAGGAGTTTTGAGGATAGTAGTTCCTTCCAAGCCCGAGGGAGCCTGGGAGCCTGATGCCAGCTCCATGCGTTGCCTTCTATGTTCCTTCTTTTCCCCTTGGGCTAGAGACCCAGCCTGGGCTATGGGCCTTGGGAACATCTGCAGGACCGAGCTGCCCTGGAGCTGGTCAGCCTTGTCTCGAGAAGCCACCAGCCCAGCCTGTGCGGGACACATGGGGTGGGTGCTCAGGGCCAGAAGTTCCTTCCTACCGAAGCCTTGATCTGACCCCAACCCTGGCAGCAGTTTGGGTGCAGTTCAGTGGGCGACAGGCAGCCTGGGGCTTGAGCAGCCCAGGACTCGCCACACTTGTCTTCACAGGCTCCAACACCTGTGCAGGGCAAGCCCCCCATCCCCCGCCAGAATGGGGTGCCCAGCAGAATCCACGAACGAGGGTGGGGGAGACAAAGGTGTGGAATGCTGTCTCACAACCCGGAGGTGCCCTGTGGTGTCCGGAGAGCACTGGGTGCACATGTAAATGAACGAATGAATGAACGAACGAACAAATGAATGAATGAATGGAATCGACAGAATACTGTGTGCAGGGAAACGTGGTAAACAAAGCACGGGGGACAGCCAAAAAACACACAAACCGGTAAAATATACGAGCTCACATTGTGAGACCTGCTTTGTGGTTGAGGGACAGAACCGGGGAAGGCCTTCTTTAAGTCAGGGACAGGGACGGCCTGTCTGGGGAGGTAACACTGGCACGGAGACCTAACATGGATCAAGTCATGAGAAGTTTGGGAATCAGACATCCCTGGGGCAGGAGTGGCAAGTGCAGAGTCCCTGCGGGAGGACCAAGCTTGCCTTGGACACAAGGAGGCTAATGTGCTGGTGAGCGAGGGAGGTGGGGCCTGGGATGAAGGGAGAGGTGGCCCTGGGCTCAGAGCTTTCACCTACTGAGAGGGACAGCATCTAGCTCTGTGTTCCCTGGTGTGACTTAATGCCCTGTGTCTTCTTGCCGGGCCCTCGTCCTGGCCTATCTTGTTCGTACCTCGGCCTCGGTTACTCTGGCCCAGCCCAGGCCTCTCTTCTGCCCCCAGACCTCTGACAATTCACCTCAAACACAGCAAGGTTTCCCTGCAGGTCTAGACCTTCATCTCCAGCCCCTTCCACGTGGCAAATGGCTCCTCCCTGTGCCGAAGGGCTCAGGCCCCAGCCTGGGGTCGGGGATCCTGGCCTCCAACACCCAACCTATCCCGGAGTCTTGGCACTTTACCCCATGTCGTATCTCAAATCCACCTGTTTCTCTTCCACCCAGGACTTCTTAATCCAGGACCCCTGCCTCGGCAGATGTCACTTCAGTGCTGTCCAGGGAGTTTTCCTACTAAAGCCATTCATTCCATGGCTTCCCCGGAAATCCTACCTCAGCACCTGGCGCAGACTGCCCGCCCCCTTTGCCCGTGCGCTCTCAGCACCCTCCTGCATCAGGGCCTGGCCGCGCACCGCCGCTGACCCCCCAAACTGTCCCGCATCTCCTTTTTCATCCTCCTGGCCTTTCCAGTCTCAGCTTCAGGGCTGCCTCCCCAGGGAGGCCCTCCCTGCTGTCGGGACCCCTTGTCCTGGTGCTCAGAGTCCCCTTGTCCAAGATTCTCCTTAAAGAGTTGTGGATGGGTACCTCAGCTAACATCCCCCTCCCCCCAACCCCTCACGGCCCCCGGGTGTTTTGAAGACTCCTTAATGCAGAGCAGGGCCTGAGGTGGAGGGAGGGCAGAGGGAGACGGGAGCGATTGTCAGGAGAGGGTTGTCTCTTTTTTTTTTTGGATAAAGCAGTGGGTAAGTCAGCTCAAGTGGGAGGCAAGAACTCCCACATGCTGTGTTGGGAGGTAGGGAGGGTGCATGGTTTTTCTGTCCCCACCTCCTCCTCTGCCCACTCCTGCCTGTGGCACAGGCCCAGGCACACCGACCTGAGACGTATCCCTCCTGAGGATGGATCTGTGCACCACCCCCTTCCAGCCCCCTTTCCCTCTCAGCCCTGCGTATCTAAGAGCAAGGCATCTTTAAGACCGCATTCGGGAGGGACAAAGGAGGCCCAGGGTCCCCCCAGCGGGTGGCAGAGCCCATACATTTACATGCTCAGTGAACAGGCCCCTCACAGTGGGTCCTGCAGCCTGTTTGCCAGTAGGATTTCAATCTCGCTGACAGCCTGAATGGGTACCATGATTCAGGGACACACATTAGGGATGCCTGTAGGGGGCTTCTGCTTGTGAAGCTCATCTTCAGGCCTCAGGCAGCTTAGGGGGCTCCAATAGCTCCCTCTCCCTGAGGGCTTGAGCTTGAGGTCACCGTTGCTTCACTCAGCTTTCCTCACTGCTCACAACCTGTGTCTGAAAATCCCAAGTGCCCACCTACCACCTTCAACTGTGCTCAAGGGTCAGGCTGGCCTGCCCTTCTAACCAAGGTCCTACTTCCTTCTCCAGGTTGGAGCTTGGAAAATTAGGGCAAGGCTGCATTAGCGCCCGGAAAAGTTTAAAGGGACCAGAAGGTGGCATATGCCACATGCCACCACCAGGGGGAGCCACTGTGGCCACACTAATTGGGAGAGGCCCCAGTAGGAAAGGCCAAAGTTGTCAGTTATCCTACCGGGAGGCGGGAGGCAGCCTGGCTGGGGTCTTGGCCCTGGGCTCACATCTGGCCAGTGCAGACCCCAACCCTAGGGCCGGTTCCTCTGGAGTCCCTGGGGCTGCGGACATCACACTTTCCAGGATACCCAATGAGGTAGTCGTGGGACGACCCTATGAGGTAAGCAGGAGACCGACCGAGGTTAAGCAGCTCCCCCTTCAACCCAGAACTCCAGGGTCCTTCCCCATGTCTTGGTGGCCTGTCGTGGCTCAGTTGCTGACCACCATGGCCACCCACCATGCAGCCCAACGGGCATATCCATCCTCCTTGCAAACTGGGGGTTTTGGCCCACTATCCCCAGGAAACGTAGCTGGGTTTGAGCTCAAGACCCTCCCCCTCCCATCTTCACCCCCTCCTCAAGTCTAAAGAGAAATGAAACACAGAAAAAACAGGCTTGAGACAGCTTTGTTAGAACAACTCAGCAAAATAAAATTCCGGTTTATTGTTGGACAACATTGTTTCACACATACATCAAACAGGCCAAAAAAAATAAACAGCAACTTCATAGACAAAAAAGGAAAAAAAAGAAACCTTTTATCTTTGGCCTTTTTAACCATCTCATACAAACCAACTACTTATAGTACAGCTAAGTACATACACAAAAAAAGTTACTGGAATGCTCGGAATAAGATTGTTTTTTTGTTGTTGTTTTTGCTTTTTTTACAAGGTTTTTTTTCTCCTTTGAGATTATAATGAACATGGTCACACCACAAGTAAAGTCAGAAGTAGGACAGAGAACGCTCCGAAGGCTGGTTTGGTCATCCGAGATCATTAAAAATGGCTGACCCCTAACAATATGTACAAAAATATAAAATGTAAATAAAAAATACAAACAAATTTTCCTTTTTAAAGTACTTTTAAGAAAAAAAGCAGGGCCTTGGAAGTTTTGGTTCTTTTTTCCTCCCCTGTTGCAAATTCACGTTGTGGTTTTGGTTGGGTGGCGGAGAGCGTGTGTCATCTGCGGGTGGCGCTGCCCGTGTGGGGCGGGCGGGCGGGACTCTCTACTCGAAGGTGACCACGTTTAGATTCTGAGACGGGAAGTGGAGGGTGGATAGGTCACGGTGGCCTTTTTTTGTTTTGTTAAGTTTAACTTTTTTTTTGCTGTCTAGTCATCCTCGTCGGTCTTCTGCTTCTTGGTGTCGACATCGTCATCCTGGGCAGAGAAAGACAGTCAAGGCCCCTGCGGCCCCCTGCGGCGCCCCGCCCCCCCCCCCCCCCCCCCCCCCCCCCGCCACTTGGCATAGCCAAGCAGGGGCCAGGCACTGGCCCCTCCAGAGGCTTCCAGAGCTCTGGGAAGGCAGGCCTAGGTTCCTTCCTATTCCTGCTCAAGACAAGGGAGCCTGCCTTTCAGGACCACTCACCACCCCAGACTCCAATCGGCGGCCCCTCGGGCGGTAACACCTTAGCCCCCAAGCCACACCCAAGCCAGGACCCACCTCATCATCTTCAGCTGCCCGTTTGCCCGTAGCTGCCTCAGCCTCCTCATCTTCGTCTCCATCCTCTTCCTCACCTGCAGAACCAAACCCCAGGGTAAACCATGCTACCTCCTCAACTAAGGGAAGAATCTTGGTACCCTGCCCACCCAGTGACAGCCAGAACTTGGCGGGGGGAGAGACACACAACACCACAGCGCCTCAGGGGATCTGCCAGTAACAGAATCGCCAGGACAAGAGACCCCTGATCTCTGCAGCCCGACAAACCAGGCAGCCAGGGTACCACACCAGTCACACGGGCACAAGTCTTCGGAGGAAGAAAAAGGGCCCACATAGCCAGCTGCATCCCAAGAGGACAGACGAACAGATCAGTGCGTGGAAGGCACCAAAGGGAGTCAGTGTGGGTGCATAGGGCACAGCTTCGCCTCACTAGCCTACGACAAAGTCCTAACTCCACAGTACAAACCCGGCTGCAGGGGGTCCACCGGTCTCCAACCCCAGAAACCCCCAATTCCTGCCCCTTTTCTAGACAAAGCAAGGGAAAGGAACCCCAAAAGGGGAGATGAACAAGGCTACTCACCATCACCTTCCTCCTCCTCCTCTTCTTCCTCTCCCCCTTCTTCCTCTTCTTCATCTACCTCATTGTCAGCCTCCTGCTCCCCATTTTCCTCATTCTCCTCGACAGAAAACATAACCAGGTTGTTAATGAGAACAGGCCATCGGTCCTGCTTCACCCCTTCCCCGGGACCCCACCAGTGCGTCTACAGTCCCAGACCAGCTAAGAGAACTCATCAATTCATCTTCCTCAAGCTCCACCAGGGGACCACCATGCAGGAACTGCCCGAGGGCTCAGCCTCCTCCCCTAACCAGGATTAAACCCAAGCTGGAGTGAGAACTTCCTGGCCCGGAGCAGTTAGGGGTCATGGGGAAGGTGGACACTCACAGCGTTCCCATTAGCAGGGGCGTCTCTTCCATTCTCCGCCTCCTCCACAACTTCCTTCTTCTCCTTTAAGTCCTTCAAAAAGTAAGAGGGAACCAGTAAGTCTTTTTGAGAAACCCAGGGCTGGCAAAGAGGCCCAGGACTCAAGGCACGTATGTACCGCTGATGTGGGTGTCCTAACAGCCCCGTATTACACTTGGAAATACTGCAAGGAAGGGCCAACAGGATACCCAGGGTGTCTGTGGTCAAGGTTTCCTCCGATTTCTCAACCCTTAAGAAACACACCAGAAAGAGTCCCCTACAGTTCCCACCATCCCTTACTCATGCTTCTTAGGAAAAGAGCCACTGTGGCACCACAGCCTTAAACCCGTCTGGCTGGGCAGACGAGCCCGGGAACACTTCACTCTCACACACCCATCACAGACTGGTTTCCAACCAGAGGGAGCTCCGCCTCTCACAAATCCTCCTTGGAAGACAGCAGGTATGCGCCATAAATAAATAAGGTAATGGAGGGAGGGCCCGGGCGCTGCGGGGAGAACTCCCGTGGGCGGGTTGGCCTGGGAAGGGAATGGGAGGAAGCAAACAGGCAGAACTGGGGAGGCCGCCTTAGAGCCGAGCTTAAGCTCCAAGCCCACGGTAGCCCAGGACCTGCAAGGGCAGGTCTTTGGAAAAAACCCGAACCCACCAATCCCCTATATGTGACAGCTGTCCCAGGAGGTCCCAGACCGTTGCCGGGAAATGCACCCCAGCTTGGGTGACTCGACCCTTGTTCAGATGCGCGCGGCCCGGAGCTCCCCATCTCCCGCCCAGCTTCTCGCTGTCCGTGCGGCGGCTCTCAGTGTTCGGCCGCACCTCGAGGAGTGGACACGGTCCAAAGGGCAACGCCGTCGGGGGCGCCCCAAAGCCCCGTAACTTTTTCCACCTGGCACTGCCGAACCGGCTGCCAACACAAACAGGCGTCGGGCCGGGCGCCGGTGCAGCTCGGCCTCCATCCAGTGAGCGGCCCCGGGGCACCTGTCGGCCCCATTACCCCGGGCCGACGGGCCGCGAACCCAGGCACCGCCCGCTCCCGCCCCCTGGCGGCCGAAGCCCCGGGGAGCGGGTGGGGGCGGGGAGAACGCGGCGCGCAGGCGCGCAGCCCCCGCCCGGCGGGCTTTGCGCGCGGACCTCGGCACGCACCGCGCGCGCGGAGCACGTGGCCCAGGGCCGCCGAGTGCGCCCCTGACCCTGGAGACCCGGGGCGTGCGGGCTGCGCTGGCCCAGCCACTGCGCGACTTGCGCGCCGGTCTTTCCGGGTGTCTCGACGCCCCCACCACAGGCCTCGACGCGTGGGCCTGCGTCTCGCATTTGGCGGGCAAAGTCCCGCGGGAGGCCGCCCCGAAGTCCACAGGGCTTTCTCAGACCGGCAGCCCGAGGCCGTCGGGGACGCGCTCCACGCGCTATTTATTCCCGGCGGGAAACTGCCTAGAAGGAAAGCGAACGCGGACGTCCGCACCGGGAAGGGCCGACCCTTCCACCCCCGACTAGTTCCCGGGCTGGGCCCAGAGGGGGCCGGGCTGAAGCCCTTGCGGAGATCCCAGTCGCCAGCTCCACTCCGCAGGGGGAGTCACCCCTGGGAGAGAGCCAGAGGTGACGCCAGGGGCACGGAGGTTAAGGAGACGCCAAGGTGACTCGTCCCCGTCCCCGTAGGGGCACGAGAGAGGCGCGGACAAGAGCCTCAGGGTAAAAACGCCGATGTGCCTTAAAGTGCCGCGCTCCCGCTGAGGGCGGAGACGCTCGCCGCGCGGGCCGCGGAAACTACCCGGCGCGCAGGACCAGAACTGCGCCAAACACCCAAGACCTCAAAACCGAGGGCAGTGAACCCGCAGCACCAGTCTCCCAAACACCTCTGGCGCCCGCCTTGACCCCGCAACGGGGCAGCCGCGGCCACAGCTTTTGTTCGTCCGCGTCGCCTCCGGAGCGGCCGCGCACACGGTGCTTCCCGGGCAGCCGCGGGGGGCGCCCATCGTCGCCGCGGCGCGCCGTTCCTTCACTTTCCGTTTCCTCCCCAACGGCGCGTGGGCTCGCCTCCTCCACAGCCAAACCCGGCACCGCTGAATTATTGAAGCTGGGCGGCTGCTCCCGGAGCACTCTCCCCGGAGGACGCCTACCCCCGCCCTCCCTGAGGGCCCCCAGGGCGGAGGAGACCTTCACACCTCCGCGGAGACAATCGACGTAGCGGCCGGCTGACCCGCTGCCCCACTCCGCCTTATCAGAGCTTAGTCCCGATAAACCTCCTCGGACCCACCGCAAGGCGCGAAACGAGGCAGCCCGGCTCCGAACAAAGAGCAGCGCCGCCGGCGGGCGCTCGCTGCGGAGCCGCCACTTCCCGCAGCCGACCCGCGCCTGCAACGCGCACCCCCCCCCAGCACTTCCGATTCCAAACGCGCTCGAGTTTCAAAGTTATTTCCGTGTGCCCTGCGGGCTGACGACCCCCAGCCCGGCCCCTCTCCTCCCGCCACTGTTCAGACGAGTCACAAACAAGTTTCAGGAGCTGTGCGACACCCATCACCCGAGCCCCTCAGCCCCCGCACCCGCCCTCGGGACCCCGAGGGCACCCCGGCCCACTCCTCGACGGGCATCACGTCTGCCCGCAGCGCTTCCCGCCCCCTCCCCCGCACACAAAAGAGTGGGCTGCCGGGGGGCCTAGGCCGGGGGCGAGCAGTCTCTCCACAGGAAGAAACGACAGCGAGCTTGGGGCAGCCCAGCCGTCGCGCGCCAAACACCGCTCCGGCGGCAGCCTTCGGACCCCGAAGGGGCGGGCGGCGTCCAGCCTCACCTTGGTGGTGATCTCGGAGCTGGTGTCCACGGCCGCGTCTGACATGATGGGGCACGCCGGTGATCCGATGCAGCGGATTAAAAAGAGAGCGAGAGTTCGAGGACTCTGGCGACAAAGCTGCCGGAGTCCGGGGTGGCGGAGGAGGCGCGCGGCGGAGGTGGTTGCGGCGAACGCGAAGCCGGACGCAGGAACAATGCAAAGATGGCTTTTCAGAGCAGCCAGTGGGGAACTCACGCGGCGCCAGAACCTTTAATATAGATTAGTGGGCGGCGCTCGGCCTCCTCTGCCCGAATGCTATTGGCTGAGCACAGGGAGCGGGCGCTCGCTCATTGGCTCGATTCCGAACAATGGGCAAGCGTGCTTAAAGCGGCAGTGCCTTGGTGCGTCCCGCGCTGCGCAGTCGCCGGCCGCACTGTCATTCAGGGCCTTAGTTTGCCGGGTCTCGGCGGCGCCGGCGCCGTGGGGGAGGGGCACGCGAGCGCGCTCTGGGCGCGCGCTCCCGCAGCTGTTTTGCTGGGGCTGCTGACGCAGAAAGCCAAAGCGCGGCAAAGCTGCCCGCCCAGCCCCCCCGTCTTCCCCTCCCCGCTGCTGCTCGGAAGGAGGGGGAGGGAAGAGGAGGCGGCGACCGGCGCGCACGACGGCTGCCAGCGAGGGGGAGGGGAGGGCCGGGTGCTGGGCTGCGCTCGCCCGGGGCGGTGCCCTGTGCAGTGCCCGGGGAGGTGCCCGCCCCCCGCTCCTGGGCACCTTCGACCAAGAATTGTCCCATGGCAAGTGGGCGGTAGCCCTAAGACGATCATTGAGGGCGCGAGGCCGAGACCCGCGCTCCTAGGCCGCCCCGTCTTTACGTCGTCAACATCCTCTGCCCAGCCCCAGACGCCCCAGTCTTTGAAGAGGTGACCCCTTTGCCCACCACCAGCCCCGGCGTCGGCCGCCTGAGCCACCCGACGAGCGGGCTCCGTGCCAAGCACACTCTCTGGGATTCGTGCTTCGAGGGGAGTCGTGGGCCGGTGCAGGCTCCTGCCTTCGAACAGGACAATCCCACGGGCGTCGCACCACACAGCGGTCTCCGCACCCCAGGGCATTGGACAGCGCCTGCCCCGGACCGTCACTGCCGTCGTGACAGCCTCTGGGAGCCTCCTTCCACGGCCCGGCCATCGAGTCTACCCTCTCTCACCGCCCTTAAGGGGCTGCGAGGGGCACATGAGCTTATACACCGAGAGTTTACTGGGGGAAATAATCGTCCTTTAGACCAGTCGGGCTAGTCCTTGGGGACTCCTTGAAGTTTGGGGCGCCATTTAGGGAACCACGCGGAGCCCTGAGAAGAGAACCATCAAGGCGCCACACTCAAGATGGCGTTGGGCTCGGTAAGCGTGGCGTGACGTGGCGATCAGATCACGCAGACGATCCGAAAACCGCAGGCTACACCCTCCTTATTGCAACCGCGCTTGGCTGTCGAAGTAAGAGGCCAGCCGTGTGGGAAGAAAGATTAGAATAGATGGGAAAATGTTCCAGAAAAAAAAATAAATAAACTCTCTGTGCCGCACTCAACATGGCGACAGATAGGGTTCATCCCCGTGTTGCCAGAAGGGGGCGCCCGACACGGAAGGCGGGACTCCGGAGAAACGGGCGCACACTGGCTGAGAGTGGCGGGCGAACACAAAGTTGACGCTTTGCGTCCTGCCATTGGCAGGTTCCTCTGTCTGTCTCTTGGGGCCGCCGATCTGGGAATGGAGAAAACCCGGAGTCTTAAGTCGTGGAGGAGGGACGGATGCCAAATCCAGTAGAGCTTCAAGTGAGGAACGGGAGGAGAGACTGAGTCGCCCTTCTTGTTTCTCTTAGGTCAGGGGCTCGCTGACCCCATTCCCACCTCGAGACTCCCTTTGCTAAGCTTACCACGCTTCCGCCTGGCTGCCTCCTATGACCCGGGACTCTGCTGCCCCGCCGGGAGGAGGCGCGGAGTGCAGGGGCGCCACCTGGGTCTGGGCCCCCTCCCCGCTTCCCCTGTCCCGCACGCGTCAGGCCCGCATCCTGGTTCACATCTGTCAGTCTGGCCGTTGGGGCTTTTCCCAAGCGACTTGTCCTCTGGGAAGAGAGAAGCCCGGGCTCCCTGTCCTTTGGCCGGGAGAAACGTAGGACAGGTGCTGGAAAGGGCGGGAGCATCGCGCCACCTCCTGCTGCCTGGCGGTAGCCATCCCGTCCCGGGTACGCGGCAGCGGAGGGGGCGTCTGCGGGTCTCCGTCCTGCCCCCAGGCACCCCAATGGCTGGAAGTGGGATTTTCGGCAGGGTGGGCGCGCGTCAGTCCAAGGGACTCGCAATAGTATCCCCGAGGACCACGCGTCCCAACTCTTTGTTCGGTCCCTTCCTCCCCCGGCCAGCTGCCTTTATTGCGGCGTGGACCTGGGGCGGTTCTTCGCCCCAGAGGAGGAAAGGGCTTGTTGTCCGCTGCCGCTGTGATCTCCTCCTTTGTGCCACAGTCTCCAAGAACTGGAGGGATTGTGCGGCACCGTAAATGAGGCAGGACAGCGCCTTCTACCTTCCTTGCATCCATTAATCTCTGGTTTACCCTAGAAGGAATTGTTCAGTCCACAAAACCCAGATGCAGCGAGAGCTTGGTCTGTACCACATCCAAGCAATTGAGGCTTCTAACTTCCCTGGATGGTGACCTTGGGCAGTCTGTATATCCAAGCTGAAAACTGGACATGACTTCTGGATTATGGCTCAGGGACAGGGGCAGGGGCAGGGGTAGGGGCGGGGTGCGGGGCGGGGGGGCGGTGAGGGCGTAGGGGAGTGGTTCTGGGCAATGCTGCAGACGTTTGGGAGGAGCTGGGTGAGCGTGAATTTCCCTCGAAGAACTGCTTTGCCTGACCCTGTCCCCCTCCCCACCCCCTGTCCCCCAAGCTGTTGGCTCTGCTAGAAGCAGTAAGGAAGGCTCCTGCGCACCTGGTTCTGGAACCAGTATTTACATTCAGCAAGCATTCACTGAGCGCTTGCTGTGTACATAGCAGGGAGTCTTTGGCTCACCCCTCAAGCATTTTCATTTATCCTCTGCATCTTGCAAGGTAGACAGGACAATTATAGGGTTGAATCATATGAAACTGATGTTTTTGTAGGTCAAAACCAATTGAAAATCAGCAAATTTGTACGTTCAGCCTCCAATATGATATCACTTTACTTGTAACAAGTCAAAAGAGCAGACCAAGGATTATAGCAAGGAACTTGAAGTAACCAAGTGAATCAGTGACCAAGCTGGGGCTAAAATCCTAAAATGAAAGCCTCTGCCTTGTTAGATGTGTCCTGGAGCAGAAGTGGCCTCCTTGGACCTCCTTGGACTCATAAGTGATGGAGTTATTTAGGCTATCAAGAGCCTCCATTCCTCCAGGGACAGGCCACTCACATCATCTTTGCTGTTTCTGAATGGCTGTTCTTCCTGTCCTCTGTCACTTCCACTCACTGATACATCTCTGTCCTTTGCTGCTTCTGTGGCCTTTGAAACCTCCCAAGATGAGCTGGTATGCCCTGTTAGACCACATTTCCACGTGCATGTCAGAGGTGCCCTGGGCTTAGGTTAGAGCTTCTCTAAGGCAGGGGCCCCAAGTGGCCCCCAGGCAAGTTTTGTTTTTAAGGAATTTGTATAAGGACACCTCTGGGTTACCTACACATTCTCCAGTTGGGACCACAGGCCTCTCACTGCCAGGCCTGAGTCACACTTATGTCACCTGTCTGGCCCTGTAGGCACTTATGTTTGCAACCCTTGCTCCTAAGCCATTTCCAATGTATTCCTAATTGGTTGTCTCACAAGTCTGCTTGATTCCCAAAAGACCAAAAAGGTTATAAACGCTGGTAAAGCTGCCTGGGTTCATATCCCAGTCTTGCCACATGCTAGCTGTGTGAAACTAGGCAAGTCATTTCCTCACCTCTAAAAAAATGGAGATGATAATAACAGTTGCCTACCTTCTGGGGTTATGGTGGGAATTGAACTGGTTAATATTCAGAGAGTGCTTAGAAGAGTATCTGGCACATCCATCCAGGAAAACCATCGGTCTTCTCAGGGCCCCATTTTCCAGCTGCTTTCTGCACCTAAGTGGATAGGTTTCGGTGTCTGTAGATCTCTGGGCAGAGGAATAATGTCTTCAGCAAATTCTTCCCATATTCAGTGGGAAATGAGGGCACCAGCCTAGCGGAGTTTCCGGAAGCCGATGATTCGGTGCCCAACATGCTCGGCAGCCCCTCTGGCCTCAGAGGAATGACAGAGTCTGGGAGGCAGCCTGAGTGGAGCAGGCCTCAAAAACTCCCGCCTTCCCGCCCTTCAGAAACCCAGGCGTTTCAGGCTGTGGTTTCCTTGCCCGGGCAGAAGGGCCTGGGGAGCTGCCAAGGGCCTTTCAACTCTCCCGCCTTGCCGAGCCCGGATGGGATTGTGTAAGAGCCACCCCCCACACGCCTTCTCCCCTGTGCAGCACGTCCGGGCCTGCCCTTTCTCCCGGGGAGCTGTGCCAGAAGGCCCTGGTACCTACACAGGTCTGGCAGCCCCAAGAGGCTCCTGCCTGGCAGGGGGAGGGTGGGGGACATCTCTTGATGTTCAGGGCCTGCCCCCAAACATGCCAAACTGGAGCTCTGGTTGGAGACTAGATAAGGAGGCTGGGGGAGGTGTGTGTGCTGTGTCCATGGCCACCGCCGCCTCCTGAGCACGCTCGCGCCATGGTGCCCGTTCTGGACTCCCGTGCACATCCCCCCCCCCCCATGCTGTCTCCAGGAATCTTCTGCCTGCCCATGCCGTTTCCCAGCCCCTCTTCCCTGCATCCATCTGTGTGTGTGTGTGTGCACGCCTATTTGCATAGCTCAAGCTCCGTGGGTGTTTTGCTTAAGCTCTGGTTACCGTTCGTGAGTGCGTGGGCCCGGCATCATGCTGGCAGGTGAATGTGCTGGTTAAGGGGGGGGGGGGTGCACGTGTGCCGGCACATCGGTCTCCCTGCCCCGTGAATGCCTGTGAGGGCGGCGCATCCAAGGAAAGGTTAAACACCTATATGTGACATGAGGAGGCATTGAACTGGACATCTCCACACCTGTCCCTTCTTGCTACCTGGCCCCACACGGGAACCCAGCAAGACAGGAGTCTCCAGTGGGTCCTAGATAAGGGTCTGTGTGCCCCCTCCAGGTCAGAAGTAAGCTCGAAGTTGGGGAGAGGTAGCTTAGAATGTCTGCTTTCCTCATCTCTGTTAATCTCAAACGGGTCTTCCCTTCACCCCTGGCAGAGAAGCCACCTCCAGCCATGTTTACGGGGAGAGGGTGTAAGGTGTGGAGGACGCACCACCAGCCAGAAGTTACTCATTCTCTCACACCAAAGTGGAGTACGGACAGAGTGACCAACTCTCCAGGTTGTTCTAGGACACGGGGCTTCTCAGTGTTACAACCAGGAAACTCCCAGGCACCCTGGGACACGCTGGTCACACTGGCTCAGTCCTTGTCCACCAGCGGGTGAGAATGGCGTTTCTGAAGAAATCTGTAAGCACCGCCAAGAAGGGTCCTGTGGCCCCTGATCCAAAAACAGCCCCCCACTTGGATTCTGCTGGTCTTTGCTGTGGAGGATCCAGGGTGACGCCGGGAGCATTTGGTTTGCACATGGCAGAGCAGAAGGATTGAGGGGCTTAGCGAAGATCACAGAGCAAGCTGGCGGCGCCCGGATCAGGACCTCCCGCACCCTCCCGAGAGGGCTCTCAGCTGCCATGTGCCGGGAAGGCTGACATGCGCAGTGACAGTCACGAGCACAGGAATCTTTTTCTAGATCCAGGTGGGAGCCAGGGCCTCTAGAGCAGGGGGAGAAGTCTCAGACTCCTTTCAGAAACACTCTCTCCAGGGCACCTGGGTGGCTCAGTCAGTTGCACGTCCAACTTCCGCTCAGGTCATGATTTCATGACTTGTGGGTTCCAGCCCCGCGTCCGACTCTGTGCTGACAGCTCAGAGCCTGGAGCCTGCTTCTGGTTCTGTGTCTCCCTCTCTCTCTGCCCCTCCCTGGCTCTTGCTCAGTCTCTCTCTCTCTCTCTCTCTCTCTCAAAAAGTAAAACAAAAACATTAAAAAAAATTTTTTTTTAATAAAAAAAATGTCCTCTCCACTTAGGGGAGCCTGGGTGTCTCAGTTAGTTGAGTGCCTGTCCAACTTCAGCTCAGGTTATGATCTCACAGTTCGTGAGTTCGAGCCCTACATCGGGCTCACTGCTGTCAACACAGAGCCCACTTCGGATCCTTTGTCCCCCTCTCTCTCTGCCCCTCCCATGCTCACACTTTCTCTCTCTCTCTCTCTCTCAAAAATAAATAAGAAGGAAGGAAGGAAGGAAGGAAGGAAGGAAGGAAGGAAGGAAGGAAGGAAGAGAGAGGGAGAAAGAAAGAAAGAAAGAAAGAAAGAAAGAAAGAAAGAAAGAAAGAGGAAGAAAGAAAGAAATACTCCCTCCAAGAGGTTTTCTGAGAATCTCACAGGAGAGAAAAAGCATGGCTCTCACTGGGACGATTCTGCAGGAAAATCTCAAAGCAGGATGAAGCATTACCTCAAAACCCAAACCTCCCCAGGGAAGGGCAGCTGGCGTCCCTTTTCCAGGGAAATGTGAGCGCCTCGTGCCGTTAAAGCCTGAGAGGAAAGCTTGAGGTCACACACCTGAACTGCGAGCCGCCCCAGCCCCCAGCGTCTTCCCCAGCTGGGGCACTTCTCAGTCGCTTGCCTGGGGCCAGGCCTTGCATGGCTCTCAGTGGCTTTCGCCAGATTGTGCCAGATTATGCCGTCTCTTGCCACCAAGGCGCTTTAGGAGTGTTACCTCAAAAGCATCAGCCAGACACCTCCCAATCCACTTGGCTCCTGGCAGGGCCTCAGTTTTCCCACTTGCTAAACGAAGAGAACATGGCACAGCTCCCAGGGAGAAAACAGCATGGCTGCTTGTCCATGCTCCTGGGCTGTTCGCAGGGCCACAGCGCTCTGAGGGGCAAAGTCCTTGGCCAAGACGTGCTTTTGAGATCCCCAAAGTATTTATCACCTTGTGGTGATCAGTCTTGGGCCATATGTCATACGTTGGAGGTGTCCCTCAATCGAGACTTTCAGGATGATAAAAATGTATTCCAGAACGTTCTTCAGGAGTCACCACTACTATAAAGACTGAATTTGGATTCAGGGACATTCATGAAAGAATTCATGACATTCATGAAAGAGAGTCAAATGTGTTCTGAATACCTGCAGAAACAGATAAAAGGGAAATTAGAAATTGATGATTAATGTTAATGAGTGAGCCTACACGGGGGGTGCCTGGCTGGCTCAGTCAGCACAGCATATGACACTTAATCTCAGGGTTGTGAGTTCGAGCCCCACATTGGGCATGGAGCCTACTTAAAAAAAAAAAAAAAAGTAAATAAGTGAGCCTACATGAAATGAAGCAGCTCTTAGAACAGGGAGGGACGAGCGTTAAGAATCTTAGCTCAGAATCCCAGCTTGTAATTAGTCAAAGCTCTCACTTCACGGAAGGCTGTCATCTTGCCGTGGTGGGGGTTCTCCGTGTTTGCTTTCTTCAGTCCCAGCCTCTCTTCGTCTCGGGGCCACCGGTAGGAGTCTGGCGCACAAGTGACTGCAGGATCCACCCCTAGGCTCAACTGACACTGGTTCCGTCCCCACCCTGTTCCCATTATCTGAGCTAAAACGAGAAGGGATTTCTGGACCGGGACAGTCACGTAAGTGCCCACCTCTCTGCGTGTGCTGTGAGCTGGTGGTGGCAGGGCGGGTCTGGCTGTGACCCCGCCCGGCACGGGCCCCGTGCCCTGCATGCCCGGGGACGCTTCATCAAGAAATGCCCGCTGGATTGCTCTGGATCACATGGAATTGGGCTCGACATTTCACTGAGCCCCCATGCCAGGGTGTTGACACCTGCTTCGTGCCAGAGAAGGGAAAAATTGAACCTACTTCAAGCAGTTATGGCAAAGCACCCCCGCAGATGGAGAGGACGAAAAGGAGCCTCCTTCTACAGATGGAGGCGCCGGGACCCAAAATGGGAGACTGATCTGCCAGCAGAGGGGCCCCTGGCCAGGAATAGAGCCCCCCTTGGCCCTGGCTGCCAGGGCTCCATGCCACCAGCCCTCCCTCTCACTGAATGACTGGAGCCCCGACTGACACTAGCTCTGGAAACTCGAGAGACCAGAGTGGTCAGGGGGTGCATCCTGGAGCAAGCGGGGCTCGGCAGGAACCCCAAGTCAGGGCAGGATGTGCGGGTGAGAGCAGGAGTGAGAGTCTGGGCAGCTCCGACACGGAAGCGAGCCAGGCGAGTGCGTGAGGAGAGAATGCAGCAGGAGGGGCACCAGGAAGGGGGGCTCTTCTGAAAGCTGGCTTGCCCCGACCGAACGGAGACATTTCAAGTGTGCACTTCCACTTTGTTGCACGACTGGAACCCTGCAGACCTGCCCCATCGGGGGCACAGTAAGGGACCATAGCCCCAACCCCAGCACGTTGTAGGCGTAAGCAGTAGAGAGGCCACGAGAGAGTGGTGGCCCCGCTTCCTGAACGATCTCTGGGCCAGATGTCGTTCTGAGTTCTAGACAAATTAACTGGTTCAGTCCCACGAGGTTTGTTGTTATCCCTGCCTTCCGAAAGGGGAAACTGAGGCACAGAGCAGGCAGGTGCGGCCCAGAGTCAGTGGCGGAGCTGGGATTTGAAACCAGGCAGCCTGGCTCCAGAGCCCCCCAGCTCTCACGGGGAAAAGTCCCTGGTCCTAAGCAGCCCTACCACCACCAGGCTCTGCCCACCCCACCTCTTCAAACGTCAAGGACAGGATCTTGGGGGCGCCTGGGTGGCTCAGTCGGTTAAGCGTCCGACTTCAGGTCAGGTCACGATCTCACGGTCCGTGAGTTCGAGCCCCGCGTCGGGCTCTGGGCTGACGGCTCAGAGCCTGGAGCCTGTTTCCGATTCTGTGTCTCCCTCTCTCTCTGCCCCTCCCCTGTTCATGCTCTGTCTCTCTCTGTCTCAAAAATAAATAAACGTTAAAAAAAAAATTTAAAAAAAAAAAAGGACAGGATCTTGGGGTTTCCGCTGTTGATCGCTAAGGAGTTTATTTTTACCCACTAAGGCTCTCATCCCCCAGCAGGTGTCTCTCAGGTTGCAGGAGATGAAGAGAAGTCTTCCTCAGATTGGTGATTTCTGGTTGTGAGGCGAGATTTTTTCCAGTGGGACCCAGAGGCCTGGGTGACAGGGCACTCTGCAACTGTTTGTCACCAAGGGCTGACGAGAAAATTAGCCTCCTGAAAAGGAACTGTTCCCAGGATGTTCCATTGAATTTTTTCATGGCATCAGTAGACAACTGGTAACATCTGCCTTAGACATTCTGCGGGCTGCTGTTCACCACAGCCTGGCCCTGGGCTCTGAATGAACAACATTGCACAATGTTCCTTTTATAGCGACCCTCGGGATAAATTTCTCTCTGGCATCAGCACTAGCAGGACAGTGTGACCTACTGGTTAGGAGTGCAAACCCCAGGTGTCCCCTTCATGTCCCCCTAGGAGTGTGGAGGGGAGGAACCCATTGGATCAGGGCTCCCCGCCTACCTCTGTGACTCGGTGTGGGTCCTGAGGTAAGATTTGCCCCCCCCCCCAGTTCTCAGTTTTCTCACCTGTAAAATGGGACTCAGTAACAACATCCTAAGACGTCTCTTGAATAGGATGTTTCGTTTTGTCGTTATAGATCCTCCTTATCTTGTACCAAGTCCCATTTCCCTCTCTGACTGGGCTGTGGGAAGCACAGCAACCATCTTGAGGGCACTTCTGAGTTCCAGAACATACCCTGAGGTTAATAGGAGGAACCCAATGCCTGGCTTCCTCATATATGCTACCTTATTTCCTTAGCCTAGCTTCTTCAGTGATTCTTTTTCTGTTGGCCTCTAGGTATTTCAATATACGTTAGAGCTGAGTTACCTAAATTAATTAAAGTGGTAACTGGGGTGCCTGGTGGCTCAGGTGGTTAAACATCGGACTCATGATTTTGGCTCAGGTCATGATCTCACGGTTCATGGCTTCGAGCACCACGTCAGGCTTTGTGCTGACAGTGCGGAGCCTGATTGGGATTCTCTCTCTCTCCCTCTCTCTCTCTGCCCCTCATCTGCATGTGTGCATGCACATGTGCTCGCTCTCTCTCAAAATAAATAAATAAACTTAAAAAATAATAAAGTGGTAATTAAACAAGCTGGACCCCTTTATACCTAAAGCACTTCCACACTGGTTGTGCCATTTAAGCCTCACCTCAATCCAGGTGGTTGCCCCATTTTACAGGAGAAGAAATGGAGGCCCCCAAAGGGTGCTGATGGGGTAGAGACAGGTCCGCCCCCTCTGCCCCGACTGCCAGTACTGGCCTCCCTTCGCCCTTGCCCTGGCCCCTTCCCAGCGTCCCTGCCCCATTGTGGTTTGGTGACTCTGCCCCTCCCTGACACTTTACTTCCTTCCCACCTTCCATTTCCCATTACCATTCTCTTGTCTTTGGGGGACTTTCCAAGAGATGGTAAAGTTCAGCACATGATTTAAGGAGGAGTGAAAAATCAGCCTCTCCATGACCCTCTTCATGGCATTTACATCGAATGATTCAGATTTGGCTCTCTCCTCAAGTGACAGGAATGTGTCCCCCAAGTGCTGCCACGCTTCTTAGCCTTAAGGAGATGTGGCCCCAAACACTCCCAGAAACGAGCCTCGGGATCTTGGAACAGGGGGGCACCGACAGCCTCCCTGACTATTTCCTGGGACGGTCAACCTAGACGTTCCATGGCTGTGCCTGGGCTGGTCCCTCAGAGAAACCAAAGGCAGGCTGGGAAGAGCTACCACCCAGCCCAGCACACCCCCTCACTCCCTGGATGGCCTTGGGAAAGCCCGGGACCCCGAGGGGCTCACAAACGCCCAGGGAAATACGGACAAGACCCTCTCGATGACCCCAGCTGTCCTCGCAGGCTCAGAGCCCCTGAGGCACAGGATGTGCCCGCCTGGGGGCTAGGAGCTGAGCTGGGGTCAAGGTGGAGAGAACTGAACCACTCTGCAGGATACGGGGGCACCTGAGCTCTTCGAGGACACTGGGCAGCAATTGTTTTGCTCACATATCAGTGACAGAGCAAGCCACGACTTCGAACATACTGGTAATTTTTATTATCATTACTTGATGGTAATTTCCGTGCACAAAGCTCCGTGATTGCTGCCTTTCAAGAAACCGTGGCAGTGTGGTTGGTGGTATTAGCTCTGAGGTCACCCAGCTCTGCCCTGAAGGCACTGATCCCTGCCCTCTGGTCCCCCTCCTGGGTTGGGGGGTGGGGGGGACTCGGTCTTTATCTGTTCCCGGCAGCCACACCCGTGCTCGTAAGTCATTCTGGAGACAGGCCTGCCTGCTACCTCCTTGCTGCTGGAGGTCAGGGGACAGGGCTGGCAGAGGGCTCAGCAGGAAAGGCTGGGAAAAAGCCAAGTGTTGCAGTCCGAAACCCCGGAAATAGGGTCAGGAAGCCCCAGCCCTGCTGGCTCACGTGTGGGCTCTGGGTAGCCAAGGTAGGCTGCCTTGTCTATCCAGACGGAAGCCCGAGTGGGAGGGGCAGTTGGCCTGGAAACCGTCAGCAGACAGGGCAGGCCAGCAGCGGCCACACCCGGCCTCGGCCCAGCTTCCCTCTTCTCTGCGACACGCCCCCTTCCAGATTACGGGTGTGCACGTGTGTTGTAAGTACAACCATGAACACAGCCCCACGTCGGGCGACATGTTTCATGAGTGCAGGCCAGACACGTGTGTTCACGCACGTGCAGACATGAGCATGTGCCTGGGACGCCAGCGGTCACATAAGCCCCCTTCCCACCGAGGGACTGGGGCACGAAGCCAGACCCTGCAGGTGCATGGGTGTTTGCTTCATCCTCCTTTGGACTCTTCTGTATTTTTCTAACCTTCCCAACTGTAAGCACACACACACACACACACACACACACACACACACACACAGGCTCCCTGTCCTGCTCACCACCCAATAGGAGAGGCAGGCACAGTCGGGAAGGTCCTGGGGCCAAAGCAGAGGACACCAGAGGAGATAGCACATGAGCTTTGCCTGAGCAGTTATGGAGGGCTTCCCAGAGGAAGTATCCTCCAACGGGGACTCCTCCAAAGATGATGAGCGGTGCTGCTCTGGGTAGATCTGGACCTTTCCTTCTGAGGGCTGGCCCTGCCACATCTACTTCCCCGGGGCAGAGCCACAGAGCCACCCCTCTGTGGCTCCTTGCTGTGCTGTCTTCATCTCCCATCCTCACCTCACTGCACCTCCGCGACAGGACCATGTCCTGGACAGGTCCCTCAGTTTTCTGAACAAACAAAATAAGCAAATCAAACAAACAGCTAATAATGCAGCTTATCTGCATGATAATGGAACTTCAGTTCCAATGGAGACGTTTCATTCCAATGAGTGAGTATTTCTCTGGAAGTTTCTGAGTCACCTAAGTCTAAAAACAGAAAGGGAGGGGGCAAAAGCCTGGCTCAGTCAGCAGAGCACGCAACACTTGATCTCGGGGCCGTGAGTTCAAGTCCCATGTTGGGCGTAGAGCCTACTTTTAAAAAATAAATTGGGACACCTGGGTGGCTCGGTCGGTTAAGCGTCTGACTTTGGCTCAGGTCATGATCTCACGGTTTGTGGGTTGGAGCCCCACATCGGCCTCTGCACAGACAGCTCAGAGCTTGGAGCCTGCCTCAGATTCTGTGTCTCCCTCTCTCTCTGCCCCTCCCCCGCTCACAGTGTCTGTGTCTGTCTCAAAAATAAATAAAACACTAAAAAATAAATAAAATAAATAAATTAGTGGGGCACCTGGGTGGTTCAGTCAGTTAAGTCTCTGACTTTGGCTCAGGTCATGATCTCACGGTTTGTGGGTTCGAGCCCCAAGTCAGGCTCTGTGCTGACAGCTCAGAGCCTGGAGCCTGCTTCAGATTCTGTCTCCCTCTCTCTGCCTCACGCCCGCGGGCGCTATGTCTCTCTCCATCTCTCAAAAATGAATAAATGTTAAAAAAAATTTTTTTAATAAATTAAAATAAAAACAGAAAGAGATTATGGAAATAACCTAGTTCCACATCGCATCCTGGGAGACATGATCCCTCCATAAGCCTCCTTCGGGATCACCTTGTCTCAGCCTGAACAGCCACACACACAGATAAGCACACAATCCTGCACAGACACCCGTGTGCCCAGCCTGCCTTGGAAATGCCCACCTTCCCCATTGGCCATCAGACCCCTTGCCTCCTGCCCGCTCCTACCCTGTGCCTCACTCTCCCGCCTGGAACTGGGGAGACAGTAGTCTAGGGACCAGCAGGCTCCACAGGCTGGGGAGAGGTGAGCTCTGCCTCCTCCTTCCTGTGTGGTCTTAGAGAAATCTATTAACTTCTCTGGGCCTCTAAGTTTCTTTTTGTAAAGGTGGAAAGGGGATGGGGGAAAAGTTAGTTTGTAAACTGTGAACAGCTCTGCAGATGCTATTTATTAGGATGAAACCATTTGGGAGCAATTACAGAGCAACCATCAAGGATTATAGAACAATACAGGGGAAATGGCACACATATGTGCCAGGGAGGCCCCCCAGGAAGAGCACTTTGAGCGGAGTCCTCTCGTGGCTGCCATTTGGGTGGTATCTCTATGCCCTGTTTTCCTTGCACAAGATAAAACGCCTCTAATCCTCAAAGCTAGCCTGGGGGAGGGGGATCAGCCCAACATGACCAGGAGGACCTGTTGGCTCAGAGACTTGATCGCACGGCTTAGAGAAAACAGGCCAGGGCTGGAATTTGCATCTTCTGGCCACAGAATGTAGGTGCTTTCCACTCTGTAGGGGCAGTAGGACAGTTTTCAAGCCAGAGATCTGAGAAGATGTGAGTCACATGAGTTGATGAAGAGAAGTCACCATTTGCTGTGGGGAAGGGCATTCATTCATTCATTCATTCATCAACACCTGTTTCTAAACATGCATTTCTTGTTGAGTAAATGAAAATGAGGGGTGGGATGTCATTGAAGGGATGCCTGTGGGCTCCTAAGGGCTTTCGTGGTAGAGAGCAAGGTGGTATCTTCCTCATCCAGTTAGACCTAAAGCCAAGACCCAGCCTGAGGCTGGCAGAGACCAGCCCCAGGCAGTTACTGGGAACTTCTAAGGCATGGGCAGTGCTTCTGTTTTTCATCAAGACTGGTTAAGTGAATCCCAGGGCTTCAGTTGAGGGGGCAGGAAGGCAAAGAGGGAGAGGGAAAGGATGAGGGGGACTCCCTTGGGTCACTCGAGGGGCCCAGGGGATGAAGGGAATGGGAGACAGAGCCTGGCAGGGTGGCCAGGTTGGCGGAAGCGGGGCCGGGCACAGATCCACGGCCACCGGGCCTGCATGAAGGAGGGACAGGGGGATGGAAGCCAGTGCCACCGGAGGGAGCAGGGAGCAGCCTGATTAATAGGATGATACAGGCAGATGGACGGGCAGCCGGGGCTGCTCTGGGCACCAGCCTCCCGCTCCCCGGCCGCCAGCCAGGCCAGTGGTCTGGGGGCAGGGACACTGCTGGCCTCTGGAGGGGGTGAGGCTATGGTGAATGAATCACTGGCCAGTGCCAGGAGCCTGCAGGCCTCAGCACTCGTTCCCCGAGGACTAGCTAATTCACTTGGAGTGAGGCCGGGCTGCTAATGACAAGAGAAGCCTGCCTGGGCCCTGCTGAGCCCCATGCACAGCTCACCACTAAGCAAGGGGCCGGGTAGCAGGAGATAGGAGGGCCCACCCCGGCACAGGCTCAGCCAGGGCTCCCCACCTGCCTTCAGAAAGGGCAGCAGTGCCTCGAGGGATGGGGAGACCCCCACCCCGGACCAGCCTGGGGCGAAGAGGAGGTGCAGACGCCCACTCCTGAGCTCCGCAGAGCCTGGTTATGGTGGGGCAGCTAAGAATCGGGTATGGAAGAGTGGACAGGGAGGACTAGCCTAGTCCTCCTGTCCTGGGAGAAGGAGGAGGAGGAACCTCGTTCAGCCCAGGCCCATGGCCAGGTTGAGAGCTTGGCCCCACCAGGAATAGACATTCAAGTCCCTGAGAAACAAACCACTTGGAAAACAAGGCCTGGCATCTTGCCAGGTGCTCCCTGATGCCTGCTGTTTGCTGATGGCATAGGTGTGCCATTCCCAGGCTGACCCGTATCGTGCTCATGCCCCCGGGTTTAGTGAGCACATACTGTGCGACTCTCTGCTGGGGTCCAGACACCGTCTCAGCCTGGAAAGGGCTCAGCACACAGTAATCACAAGGGAATAACACCTGACTTCCATGTGCCAGGTGCCTGGCCCCAAACCAGGTCTCTGCATGTGCTACCTTGTTTGTCCTTGCATACACCTGAGGGAAGCAACCGTTAAGGGTGTCCATTTTACAGACGAGAAAACTGAGGCTCAGAAGGGTGGATCACTGGCTCAAGGCTTTTAACTTGTAGGCAGCAGAGGCAGATCTCCAATGATTCCCAGGCATAGCCTCTGCTTAGCATAGGACTCTGGGTTTCAGGGTTGGGGGTCGGGAAAACCTCAGGCTTTGATTTCTTGAGGAATCAGAGGCTTCTCCAGGGGCTTGACGGGGCCGGAAGAGCTGGGCACTGGTGAGAGGGGAGGACTCTCCATTTCAGTGTTCAGGGTTCTCATCCCAAGAGACAACACGTTAACAAATTCTTGGACAGAAAATGGGGAGGGGAGAAGGGCTGCAAGCCCGTGAGGGCCCTGGGGGCTGCACGGTCCTGCCTGATGTGCCCTGGGCAGTGGGCTGGCTCTCCCTCCTTGTGGCTGCCATCCCTGTGCTGGCACTGGCCTTCAGCGTCAGCCATCTCACTGCCCTGTGGCCCCCCCGCCCCCAGCTCATCTCCTGGGCCAAGACGAGTGAGACCAAGCAGGGCCCAGAGGACTCTGTGACTAGGTGATCCCCAGGCGCGGTGGCCTCCTCCCAGGCCAGGCCGGGGAACAAAGGGGACCTGGTTTGGGAAGGTGGGTGGTGACCACATGCTCCCCCTCCCGCCAGGACTGGGCCTGGAGGGAAGGGGCCTCGGGCGCCCTCTGCTGGCCTGGTGTCTCCACCAGGAGGTGGCAACGGTGGCCGAGACCAGTAGTTCCTCCTCCGGAACCTGAGACCTGGCTGAGTGTGCTACCTGTGTGTGCAAGTACGTGTCTGTGAGCGTGTCTATGGGAGCCTGTGCGAGGCGTGCATGTGTGTGTGTATGTGTGTGTGCCTGCGTGTGCATATCTGTGTCTGCGTGAGCACCTATCGATGTGCGTGTTGGTACGTGTGCACATCGGTGCTTGTATTTGTGTGGATGTGTGTGAGTGAGCCCGTGCCTGCCTGCGTGTGCACGTGTCTCTGTGAACACGCATGTCCGCCTGGGCCCTGGTGTGTGGAGTGTGAATGGAGCCCGGCCTTGGCTTGTAGCGGTTGCCGGGTTTGCGTTTGTTCTGCAGAAAGCACCCTGGTCAGGTGGTCCCTGAGTGGACAGCTCACGTGGGCATCAGTGGGAGGCCGGGAGGGGCAGAGTGGGCCCCTGGCCACCCTGATGTTTGCGCTGTGCCTGTGAGGAGGAAGAGAGGAAGATAGCGAGCTGGGTTCCGTCCCTAAGGAGCTCACACGCGAACAGTTCTATCTCGCATGATGAATGGCAACCACACGCACACGGGTTGGCCTGTGAAGGCCTGTGAAGGTCTCTCTCGGTCTGGAGCAATCCCGAAGCGGGTCATGGAGGAGGCAAGCCTGAGCAGAGGCCTCAGGGCTCAGAGAGCAGAGAATCAGAGCGGGAAGCGAGAGCACACCAGACAAACAAGCAAAAAGTCCACTCGGAGTCCAGTGGTGAAGAGCTGGGCCAGAGAGGGGGCCGTACTGCCTGGTGGGGCGGGGTGCATCCCTGAAGAAGTCTGGCCAGGGGAAAAAAAAACACTGCGGGGCTTCGAGGTGGATGGAGGGCCCTCTGCCTCCTGCCAGCACCTGGGAAGGAAGGCCCGTGGTTTTTTCCCTCTGAGGGTGTGTAGGCACTGAGTTCTGCTTGCTGCACAGAAGTACCTCAGGACGGGGCGCCTGGGCGGCTCAGTCAGTTAAGTGCCCGACTTCGGCTCAGGTCATGACCTCACGGTTCCTAGTTCGAGCCCTACAACAGGCTCTGTGCTGACAATTCAGAGTCTGCTTGAATCCTTTGTCTCCCTCTCTGTCTGCCCCTCTCCCACTCATGCTCTCTCACTCAAAAAGAAATAAACTTAAAAAAAAAAAAAGTACCTCAGGACAAGGATGCCCAGGGCACTCACACTGACCACAGATGCTCAGATGCTGTGCCCTGGAGCCCCGTGGAGGCCCGGGTGCCGCCGAGATCATCCTGCCTCCCCTCCAAGGCCCAGCGATGCCCATGCTGCGCCAGCTGCGGTGGCCTCTGGGCGCCTCTTTTGCCATCAATGCCTCCTCTGTGGCCTGGGCCTGGGAGGGTAGGCTGGGTAAGGCCTTGGGCCCCAGCCAGCCCGGTCCCCTCTCAGGGTGGCACCAGGCTGGCCCGTTCGGCACTGGCCTCAGGGTCTTAAGTGGGCATTCTCCATCCTGAAGCCCCCTCCCGAGGCTGGTCCTATAGCTCATGAAATCAAGCTGAAGGAAAATCTCCCTGAACACACACTTATGTGGGCTCGAGACAATGGGCACGTGCGCACACATGCCTGTGTATGGGAGAAACGCAGCTTTATTTTTCTACACTCCAATGGCCTTTAAAAAAAAAGTTTATTTATTTTGAGAGAGAGAGAGAGAGAGAGAAAGAGAGCGAGCAAGTGAGCAGGAGCGGGGAAGGGGCAGAGAGAGAAGGAGAGAGAGGGTCCCAAGCAGGCTCCACGCTGTCAGCACAGAGCCGGATGTGGGGCTAAATCCCACGAACAGTGAAATCATGACCTGAGCCAAAATGAAGAGCCCACCGCTTAACCAACTCAGCCACCCAGGGGTCCCTCCAATGGCCCTTTTTATGTCAAGCTCCATTCACTGCGTACAACCTTGTGGGGTGCTGGCTTCTTGCCCGCACCCTGCCTTTTCCTACGTGGCACTCAGGCCTTGTATGGGAGCCCTGGAGCCCCTCAAAGTGGTTTGTCTCTGCAGGCCACTGCTCCAACAGCCTCCTTCTTGCCCACCCACATGCCGGCTCAGGCTGAGCTTGGGCTCAGGGACATATCCTGTGTTTCTGGACCCCAGCTGCACAGCCATTGCTGTGCAGGACCCCCCTTGGGAGCCCACCAACATTCTCACTGCATACACCACTGCTGCCCCCGCTCACCGGGAAGGGAAGTGCACAACAGTGAACGCCTCGGACCACACGGAGGCTGCCCTGTGACTCAGGAGCCTGAGCCCCCGTTCAAACCACTCTTTTTCCCACTAGTGACGATAGTGCACTTTTCAGGAGAGTTCCTGCGTGCATCACATCATCCAACCCTCCCAGCAGACCCACAGGGAACTCTCGTGTTGCCCTCAAATTACAGTTGAGGGAGCTGAGCCCAGAGAGGCTCGAGGTCGAGGGTGGAACCCAGATCTGTGTGACCCCGGGACCCCTGGTGTTATTCCCACAACAGGCCACTGCTGTCCCGCATCCAAACACACCTCACTGCCTCCCCGTGGACTGTGGCCGTGGGCTCGCCACTGCCCTTGTTCTCCACTCCATCTTCCTTGCTCAGCATCTTCCGTGGCTCCCATAGATTTCAGATAAATTCCTGTCACCTTGGCGTTCAAGGCCTGTCTGTCACCGGACCACATACTTTCTCCTCACTGTGGACCTCTACTCCTGTGCCCCTCTCATTCTGCACCCCTTTGCTCAGCTCTCCTGCTTCCTTGGACCACCCTCTCTTCCTTCCCACCGTACTCAGTCCCATTCGGGCCTTGGGAGAGGGAGAGATAGGCTGCTGAAAGTGAAAGGGACAGTCTCCCCACCACCATGCTCTGGCCCAGAGCTTATGACCCTACTGCTGAGGTTTCCTCCCTGCTGTTCCCTGCAAAGCTCAGCCCCAGGCTGCTTGGGGACCAGCCCACAGAAGCCCCAGGCTCTGAGATGTGCAGTTTGCCATGGCCCTGCCTCTGTCCTTGGAGCCTGTGTCGTAGGCAGGCTGACCCTCTTCTGGAGCAGGTGTTGGCAGGGAGCTCAAACATCAAGGGAAAAGAGGAGGCAGCAGGCAGAGGGGAGCGCACGAGAGCTGCCATCCCCTCCTGGCGCTGCCTCTCCCTGCCCCTGGGGGCGGTTGCTAGGCTGGCACACGGCAGCAGCAGGAGCACACACTCCTGTACGGGCACAGCCTGTCAGCTGCACCCACAGCCCACATGGCAGGAGCGGCCGCGGCCATGGGCAACTCTCTGCCCAGGGAAGATGCCAACAGGCCAGCCAGACCCTGGGGGCAGGAGGGGGGGGGATGGGCACAGACAGAACATGGCCGTGGGGCCACAGGAGAGGAACCTCTTCCACAAAGGTCCAGGCGTGGGTGACCAAACGGTGGCGGGAGTTCCACTCCAGACACCCGGGGTCCTGTCTGGTCTTCCTTGTTTGTATGCATCCTCTCTGATGGGCCACCCAGGGCTCTTTCTGGCATAACCAGAGGCCAAGGGGCCGAGGGGAGCCTCTTGGTTTTCCCCCACAGCCTCTGTCTGCTGCTCTGCCCTGTGGGGTAGGCCCCAGGGCCGGAGGACTCTTCTAGGCCTCACGTTTGGGAGGTTCCTCTCTTCTCCAGAGTTCCAGGCACTCAGAGCTACTCCAAGGGCCTTCATGTTGACTAGACACTCAGAGACTGATAGTCTGGGCCAGCTCCAAGTCCTCGGACGCCCTTGGGCTCTATTAGGCTCCGGCCTTTCCTGTGGGCTTCCCTGGGGCTGCTGTCAGGATGTGTGTGGCCTGAGGGGGAGGATTTGAGCCTTGGGCTGAAGGGGCCGGATGACCAAGACTGGGTCCTTCCTGCTCTCCCCTGTTGCAGTCCCAGGAGCAGATGTACAGCTGGGTGTGAGCGGTGAAGGCACAGGGTGGGGGGTGGCGGAGGGAGGGGCACAATGATTCTGGGCAGACTCTTCAGCTGGCAGAGGCTCCTGCCAAGACATTTCTCCGCCCCGCCCCCCGCCCCTCCACTCATTATCAACTTGGGGTTTGTGTGCAAACAGCAGCTGGTCTCTTTTGTCAGCCTCCCCTCCCCCCTGCCCCTTCCCTCCTCCCCAGTGCCTCCCAAATGGCTTTCCCATCTCAGGCCCTGCCTCTCCCTCCAGGTGATTTAGAAGCTGGGGCTCTGGGGGGTACCTGGGAGGGGAGGCAGCCCCTGGCCAGTCTTGGCCCTGGTCCTAAGTTCTCCTCTAGCCCCTCAAAGAGGCAATATTAAACTCATCTGGGTCGTGACACGAGCGCCAGAAAGGATGAGTGACAGAGCAAAGTCACAAAGTGGGCAAGTGCAGAGCCAGGACCCAGACCCAGGTATGCCTGTTTGCAGAGCCTGTTTGCTGAGCCAGTCTACCCCCTAGACCTAAGTGTCCTACTGTGCCTGGCACCGCTTCGATTGGGGAGCCCTGGGAATGTGGACCCACCCCCAACCTTCTAACTTGTGTCAAGGGCTTCAACTGAAGTAATTCTGTGTACCTGGGGCAGAGATGGGAAGGCAGCAGGAGTTGGGAGTTACAGCCAGGAGTTGGGACTAGGTGCTGAGGACAATGGGGGAAGGAACTTTGCCAGCAGCAGGCCCCGCAGACTGTGGAGGCAGAGAACAAGCAAAAAGTAGAAGAGCTCGGGTCAAGGTACTGGCCCTAGGGCAACAGGGCAGCCAGATCTGGAAGCGCAGACTTGGTCACAGTAGATGGTGTGCAAGAGGGGTGGGAATGACACCCAAGTGTCTGGCGTGGGCAATGGTGATACAGATCTAGGAGCAGGTGTGGCAGGGTTAGGACCTTGAGTTTGAGACAAACTAGGCTTGAGATGCTTGAGGGGTATCCAGGTGGAGGTTTCCAGGGGAGCCAGCAGACTGGTTGTGGCAGGGCAGGTGCAGGTCTGGGGGTGGATGAGCTCACAGAAGATGGAGGGAACAGGGGTGCCTGGCTGGCTCAGTTGGTAGAACATGCCACTCTTGATCTCCAGGTTGTGAGTTCAAGCCCCACATTGGGCTTGGAGCCTATTTTATTTTTAAAAAAGGAGAAGAAGGAGGAGGAGAAGGAGAAGAAGGAAGGGAAGAAGGAGAAGGAGAAGGGGCAGGGGAAGGGGAAGAAGATGATGATGATGGTGGGGGGGGGGGTGAAGGGAATAAGGGGAGAAGGCAGTTGAGGACAGAGTCCTGAATAGAAGGCTCAGAGGTCAAGGGAGGGCACTGTGAGGAGGGGCAGCAGGGGAGGGGGGGGCAAGAGGAATACCACTGGATTTGGGAACTTGTAAGTGCCAGGGGCTCTGGGAGGGCAAGTCCATGGTACGGCAGGGACTGTGGCCTGAGCGGGTGCCAGGGCTCCTTACCAGGTGTGCACTCTATTTTTCAAAGATTTTGGTACTTTTATCCTTACAACAGGCTTGAATCAACAAGCCTCAGTCTCAATGGAACCAACATTATTAGGCCTGACGGTGCTGTGTGACTCTGGAAGTATTTAGGATGACAGCTTGTTGCTGTCCCTTGAGTAGACATGCACGGAGCACCACGCTCTGCCAAGCGCTGGGGTTACTGAGTCTGAGTCCCTTGGAGCGTCGCTGTTGCAGGTGCCACAAACCCAGACCAGAGGGGACCACGTGCTGGATGGGGGGGGGGGGGGGGGACACCGGAGGCACCGGCGACTCCCAGGAGCGCCACAGAGAACAGAGAACGTAACCCCCGAGATAAACCTGAAAAGAAGGCTCCAAGCTCATCAGGTGATTGTATCTGAGGCAGCAAGCAGGCAGGTGGGCCGAGCAAAAGTAAGGACGCGTGAGAGTGTGAGGAAAACCAGGGCCCAGAAAGGAAAGGTGCAGCATGGGCTGGACCGCTGCCCAGGTCCTGGTGCTCACTCTTTGCCCCTGCCCACGGTCAAAGTTCAGCCTCTCCAAAGAGCTTTACTGGGGCTTTGGTCAGGGCCTCTGGGGTCCCTGGGGCACACGGGTGTGCAAGGACACCGGCAGGCCTGTGCCTGGCGGCTGGGCGCGGAGTGTCCCAGGGCCGGGGGGGGGGGGGGGGGGCGGGGGGCGGGGGGGGTGCTGCACAGACGCGCGCGCACACACCGAGCACACGGGCGCATGCACACAGCCCGGTCCGCGCGGGCCGGAAGTCGCAGGGCTGGAGGCCTGGAGCCGGGCGGCGGGGGCCGCGCTGGGGGCCGCCGGGGAGAGCGGGAACAAAGGACGCGGCGGGGCGGGGGCGACCAGGCCGGGCCGTGATTGGTGACTGGGGGTGGGGGGGGCGGAAAACTGTCCCGGCCCGGCGGTGATTGGCCGCGGCCCCAGCGGGCCCCTCGCACCCGCCCCTCCCCTCGCGGCCGAAACCGGAGCCCCGTTCGGCCGCCCGGGACCCGCCCCGCGCCCCCGCCATCTGCGCCGGGGGGCGGGGCGCAGGCCGGAGTCGGATTCCCGCCCAGCCCCCATAGGCTGGCACTCCGCGCAGCCCGACAACCTGTGCACCCACTGCCCTCAGCCCCGCCCCCGGCCCAGCCGCGCGCGGGTCCCCAAGGGCCCAGGCAGAGGGGCCTCGCCCGCATGCCCCGCGGGGAGGCCGGAAGGGCACGGTTCCCCGGCACTGGAGGGCCAGGTTGCCCACCTAGAAAGGCGGTAGGGCCCAGGAAGCCTCCCGTTGCGGGAGCCTGGCCCGGGCCTCGTGGCTAGACTGGGAGAGGGGGTCAGAGAACAGGAGACACTCAGAGAGGACTGGCCAGGGGTGAAAGGAGTGGAGGAGGGCGCGGGCTGGAGGACGGCCCAGAAAAGGGGTGGCTGGATGACCTGAGGCCCGGGCTACCCAAACCTGGCAGCTTCGGGAGTCACTGGGGCTGATGGCGGCGCCAGAATACCAGACAGGGTCCTGGCAGGGCTTGGGGTAGGAGAGGAAGTTAATTGAGTTCACTGCCAGCCAGGCCACGCTTCGAGCTTAAGAATTTACGTGATGAGGGGCCTTCTCAATCCCATCCCTCTTGCCCAGCTGCCTGGGAGGTGAGAGAGAAGGGGTGGGGGGAGGGACTCGGGCCACCAATCACAGCCTCGGCTCCGGTTTGAATCTGGGCAGGCGGCTGGGGCTGGCTGCACACCTGGCAGCCTCTTTGTCCCCACTTGCCTGCCTAGACATGTCCCACCCCACCCCCACCCTTGGAAGGCTCTCCCCTACCCACCTGGTTTCCCTCCTCTTCTGGTTCCCCTAGCTGAGACTGACGCTGGACCCTTGTCTTCCCCCGGAGCACTGGTGACTCCAAACCATGCCGCTCTCTCAGCCCCATTCTCCGCTCTGCACGGAGACCTAAGCTGTGGGCTGTAGCGGCCTCCACCGCCCCAAGATGGCCACCAAGAACCAGGGGTGCTGGGAGTGGAGGGGGTAGGAGCCCAAGAGTTGCAGCAGAGGGCCAGTCGAGGCACAGGCTATGTGAAGCTAGGGCAAGCTCCTCATCTCTCAAGTGGTGCCTGCAGGTAATAAGAAAGGATCCACTGTCAGGTTGTTGTGAGGATTAAATGAGATTCCGTCGCTTTGTGAGACTGAAGCCTCGAAGTGTGTGTGGGAAAGGAGGGGATGTTATCATCCTGTCCCATGCCGGACAGTAGGGCAGCCAGAGAGGGTGGGTGAAACTCCCCTGTCCTGCCCTGGGAGCAAGGACCGAGGTGCCAAGTTGGATGGCAGACAACAGCCTGGTGCCATTCCCCTGGAGCCCGGAGCCCCCTAGACTCTGAACAGAAGAGAGCCTGAGTTTAGGGTACCTGGCCTCACGCCATCCCCAGGCTCTCCATGAAAGATGGGGCAGAGGGATCTAGGGGTGGTTCTTTTTTATGTTCAGCTCTAAGGATATCAAGTCCTCTCCCAGGTCAAGACCAGAGGGCAGGCCAGGGGCCTATAGACTTCTCCCTTGAGATGCCCCACACACCCCTATCCTCTCCCAAATCTGCTTTCCCATCCACTGCTCTCCACCCCCTCGCTCCCCCAGCGCTGGTTTGAAATTGGTCACCGAGACCCTCCAGGCTGCTTCCTTAATGTCTCTCTAATGTCTTCTTTCTACGCCTCCACTGCTATCCTAGTCACAGCTGGGACCATGGGACAGCCTCCACCTGACCAGTATCACCCTGCCACCAGGCTGCCCCTTCTATAGCCAGCGTGCAAAGCAAACTAAGTCTTGTTTCCCTACTAAAGTTCTCTAGTGGCTCCCTGCTGCCTCCAGGATCCCCTGACTGGACCTACCAGGGGGTCCAGTAACTGGGTAAGCCCATACTCTGCAACCAGCCGGCTCATGATTTAATCCTGAGGCCATTCCTTGTTAGCTGTGCCTTGGTTTCCCAATGTGTAAAATGGGGATGTGTTCCCAACAACTGGGGATGACAACTGGTCAGTGTTCCAAGTGCTTTACGCATAATCATACTTACCCATTTAAGCCTTGTAGCAACTCTATGAGGTGACTACCATGCTTGCCCTACTGCACCCACAATACCCACAATACCCACAATAAAAGTAGAATAATGGGAAAGCCGAGTTCATATAGTTGTGGATTACATGAGCTAGTGCATGTCAAAATCTAGAAGAACTTGGAGCCTGGCTGGTCGTGCTCAGTACATTCTAGCTGTTATTTTTGACCCAGCCCCTCCTGCCAACACCTTTGCCCATCTAACCTCCAGTCCACTGAAGCATAGGTAAGTGCCTCTTCCTTTGCCCTAACCACCTTCCTCCTCCCCTCTCCCCTCTCTGCGCCCTATCACCTAGCAAAGAATGTGTGCTTATTAAATATTTAGCAATCAGTGAATAAGGGTTTGGGGAGGAGGCTGGGTTGAGGGGATTAGTCAGTGCTCATGCGCCCCCATGTGGCCAACCTCGGCATTCGAGGACCTGGCCCAACCTTTAAAATGGGAGGGCAGAAGACCGTTTCAACGCCTGGGAAGGTGGGAGGAGGCTGTCTGAGGACAGACTTTGCTGCAACCCACGGTTAATCCCAGGGTTTAGGCCCCAGGTGTCTATGCGGCTGCAGGGATTTTCAGCCCCCTGGCCAGCTCGACCTTTTTTCCTCTTCTCTCTGAGAGTTCTGTGTGTGTGTGTATTTGTCAATAGGAGCTGGACTGTGCACCCAAGAGGTCAAGAGGTCAAGTGTGTCTACACATGGCGGCAGCAGTTTCTTTTTTCAGATGTATGTATGGGGGGGGGGGGGGAGGGCGCAGGTGTCCAAGCCCGCATGCATGTATATGTCCCTTGCTTGTGTGTGGCTATCACTGGGCCCCATCTAGGTTGAGCACACTGTGTGCCTCAGCCTGCCAGTGAGCTGAGAGTGGGCTCTAGCCTATTACTGGAACTTTCTAGATCTTAGTGAGCTCCATGGTGTCCAGGTTTCCGTGTTCCAGAAAGACCAATACCCAAACTCGGAGTCTTTTTGCACACATCGACAAGTCTCAGGCATCGCTGGGCCCGTGTTCCACCTTGGAGGGGAGCTGGTTTACTCCTCCCTCTCTCACACGTACATACCAATTCAGTATTCACTGTACTTGTACAACTGGCCTGTCATAGTTCCGCTTGCTTCTGCTGGCCACCAGCTGTGTACATCGCCATCACGAGCATCTCATGGGTCTACCTGTGTCGCTCTTAGATATTTTGACAGATTAGCTTCCTATGCATAGGCAGGCTTGTGTAAGAGCAAGGGATTTGGAGTCAGACATGCTTGGGTTCAGATTCAGGTTGGCCCTAGCTGTGTACTTTTAGACAAGGGATTTGACTTCATCAGGCCTCAGGTTCCTCATTTGCTCAATGATGATAATAATAATGCCTATTTCCTTAGGCAGTTGTGGCAAGTAAACGAAATGAAGAATAGAAAGCCTGGCAGGTGGGAGGGTGGGGCGCCTAGGTGGCTCAGTCAGTTGAGCATCATGATCTCGCAGTTGATGAGTTCGAGCCCTGCGTCGGGCTCTGTGCTGACAGCTCAGAGCCTGGAGCCTGCTTCTGATTCTGTGTCTCCCTCTCTCTCTCTCTGCCCTTCCCCCGCTTACATTCTGTCTTTCTCTGTCTCAAAAATAAAGATAAACATTAAAAAAAATTTTTTTTAATGGAAAATAAAAAAGAAAGTCTGGGGCATGGTGGGTGATAAATGGGGGTGATTACTGGCGCTGGTAGGTTTTTGGCTTCTGGCTGGGCCTCTGTGCTCTGCTTCCTGTCCCCAGGTCTCTCTGTCCTGTGACCCATGGCACAAGGCAAAGTGTTGGGCCAGGCCCTGCAGACAGTATTCAGAATGGCTGCAAGCAGTTGCCCACAGTCTGGACGAGAATCTTTTACAAACGGGGACTGCACACATCACTTGTGTCATACACACAGGAACACACATGTGGGAGACCTCATTTTCCCACCCTCAAGCTGGAGCACCTGGTCTGACCAGGCCGATGTATTTATGGGGCTAAAGGAGCAAAATGTCTGAAGCGAGTCCTTGCAGACTGCCCAGCTTCTAATCTTGGCGCATTTGGCCACCTGGGGGAGCCCTCTGTCACTTTCAGAAAAGAGGGAGTGGAGGGGGATGTGTGGAAAGGGGAGGGGTGCCGGCTGCTTTGGGGGCCAGAGAAAAGCTGGAAGAGTGGAGTGGGGTGTCAATTCCCCCTAAAAAGCATCTCTTCCAGGAGCCAGGCCGGGAGTTAACCCGTCTGTTGCCAGCCTCCACCCCTTAGGCCCCTGGGGCGTCTGGGTTCTGAGTAGAGATGGCCAGGGCAGGGTGTGCTGGGGGCATTTGGCCTCCTTGGGAGCCGTTCTGTGGGGACAACATGGAATTCTGTGCAAGTGACTGAGTCCCTCAAAATGTTCCCGCCCTAAGCTCAGGAAGAGTAATGCACGTGTGTGTGTGTGTGTGTGTGTGTGTGTGTGTGTGTGTGGCTTCTCAAATCACTGGGATTCCCAAGTCATCCAAACCACCTGAAGCCCTGAGAAGCCCTCTGTGAACCTCCTGCTTAGTGATTTGGCCCCCTGTCACTGTGCCGGGGGCCACGAGGCAGAGCGCGGAACCGGTGCTCCCTCTGGCTCCTCTGAACAGCACTGCTGGCGTCAGCCCGCACTGAGGGAGGTCACGACGTGCTCCCAAATCCTCACAGGTCCTGAGAGGTCATTCCATGCGGCCCTACCCCCTTGCCAGGTGAGGAGACTGAGGCACAGAGGGAGAGAGAACCTGCCCCAGGTCACCCAGCTGGGAGGCAGTGAGGCCTCTGTGAACCCAGGCTGTCTGATTCCCCTCCTTCCCCTCCCCACCCTCTGCCGCTTCTGGAAGACTCTGGCACTGAGACCCAGGCTGTCAGAGACAGCTGCAAGAAGGGCCAGAGAGGTGGACACTGGTGGGAGCAGAAGAAGGAGGTCAGCAAACCAGACACGGCGCTGCAGAGACTAGCCTTTGAGTGGTTTCAGGGTGGCCATGGGCTGAGGAAGGGGGAGAGGAGGAGGAAGTGCCGCCGGGTGTGGTCATCTCTGTCAAGAGTGTGGCTGTGAGGAAAGGGAGCCCAGAGGGAGGTGGGCTCAGGGTACTCGGGTTAACACGGAGGGACTTGGTAGCTTCTGTGTTGATGGGAAGGAGCCAACACTGAGTATCAACTGGAGTCAGGTGCCCGGGACCAGGGGTGGGGCAGGGTGGGAGCCAGCACAGTGGCTGGAGTCACCTCTGCTTCCTCATGGGGGATAGCAATCTGAGCTGTTGGCAGGTGACTGAGGCAGAAAGTAGGATGCCCAGGCAGGAGGGGCTCTCTCTTCTCTGGGACTTGGCCGGTAGGGAATGGGAGCCAAGAAGAGGGAGGAGTAGAGAGGAGGGAGTGGGGCTTTCCAGCGGGCTCAGGGCTGGGGGTTGGGGATCAGATGTGAGAGCCCAGGGAGGGGGCCAGTGCCCAGAGTCACCCAGATCTGGAACCTGTCTCCTTTGCCTCCTTCCTGAGGCTCTCACCCAGCTCCCCCTTGCAGGCGGACTCTTAGGACGCTCAAGAACTGAGGCTCACTGATTTTGATGAAAAACAAGAGTTTCAGTAAAATGGGGACCTTCTGTCTTTGTCCAGGGCCTGACACTGCCAGGTGGTCTAGGTCTAAGGTGTTTTTGGTGCCCTCTAGCAGGTGGGCAGAGAGAGAGACCTGGGGGGTAGACCCTCCCATCTTCCCTTGGGACTGACCCTCTTTTCCTGGCCTCATGTCCCCCTCCCTACCAAACTCCCATCTCTTCCTCTATCCACTTAGCCCCCCACAAGGACCCCTGGAGCTAGCTTCTGGAGGAGTGAGGCCTGGAAGGTGGCCCTGTAGGGTGGTGCTGGTAAGCCCCTCCTTATGGCCCATTCTGCTCCCCTGAAGCCTGCAACCTGGGGAACAGATGGCCCCCCCTCCCTGACGGCTCCTCAGTAAACCCTGGGGGCCCCTTGGCTCCTCCTTGTGGCCTCCCCAGTGTCCCCCCCTCCCATTTTGGGAAACAGTGAGCTGAAAAGAGACAACATCTGGGTCTCCCCAGGGCCCCAGTGGCCCAGCTGCTAGCCTGGCCAGCAGCCTCAGGAAATAGCCACCCCTCCCCCCAGGGCTGGTGTCACCCTGATCAGTATCATTTGAGTACTTGCCATCCTTTGAAGCAGGATCCCAAGCTTGGCACCCTCTTATCCCAAGATATTTCATGCAAGAAAGAGCCTTGGGGGGGCCTGGCTTACAGAGACCCCTGGCCAAAGCCACAACTGTCCCTGTTATAGTGGGTGGCCAGGCAGGTCCTCAAAGGTCTTTGCCACATCAGCCACCAGACCCACAGGGCCAACTCAGCCCCAGACTGAAAGACATTCCGCCCTGAGCCTGAGGAGGGGAGCATGCCACCAACAATCTGTGGGACAAGTGGCCTCAGAGGGGCAGAATGCTGTGCCTTTCATTGGACAGGGACCAAGGGCCCTGGGCTCAGGCAGAGGAGGGCTGGCTTCCAGCCAGGGCCCTGTCCCCAGCACCTGAATGCCACCATGCCCCCCAGGTGCCCAGCCCACTGCTCCCTGTGAGAACACCCAGAGGCCAGGCCACAGGCACTCTTTAGAGCATCTGGGTCTCACTGGGCCTTGTCTGAAGAGCAGGAACAAGCACCGACTGATTTACATATTGAATTCTTGTTTGCATTTCACGCCCAGGTTCTGACCTTGACCTTCTCCTCCCTCCTCCTTCCCACCTAGGAAAGACTCCTGTGGTCTACTCTCTGAGAATCAGAACAATTACCCTTTGGCCAGCATAGCTGGGATCTTAGGACTGAGGGCCAATGAGCACAGTGAGCTGTCCCAAGTCATCCAGCCAGCTAGGGTCAGAGCCGGACCTCAACCCTGCCCCTGAGAATCCATCCAGGCTCTTTCCCTACACATGCAGCCTGTCTTAGACCCTTAGACCAGAGGGGGTTCCGGGAGCTCTCTCAGGGCCCTCAGACCTGAGGGTCTGAGCCTGAGCGTGAGTACAGGAGCAGGGATGAAGGCACTTGCCCCCCACTCAGAGCCAGCACAGTGGGGAAGGTGGTGGTAGAGTGAAGGTGAGAGCTGGGTGGAGGGCAGCGAATGCGAGGGTGGGGTCTGGGCATGGGTTCCGCTCTCCTTGGCACATCTGGGCCACCCCAGTGAGCCCTGTGGTATGGGGGCCAAGCTGGTGTCCTGTCGGAGCTAGGTTGAGCCAGTGCCCCAGTGCCCTCCCTGCCCTCCGCCAGGACGGAGTTGAGAGCCTGCAGCACACAGGAACCAGGAAAGTCACCGTCATGCAGGCCTCTCCTGAGCCTTCCTTTCCTTCTGAGACTCAGGGGAATTTTATCTTCCTTTCAGTTGCCCTGCACTGACCTTGTTGGTTTCCGGGGTTTCCTCTCTGTCAAACAATGATCCTGCAATGGGATAGAGCAGGAGCAAGGCCCCTCCCCCACCTCAGGCCCCTCCCCCACTGGCCTGGCTCTGCCTGAGCTCCCACCATTGCACTGCCAGGCACACGACCACCTGGAATGATGCCTGGGCCCTCCCTGGCTGGCATTTCAGAGGGTGGGCCCTCTGTAGCATAAAGTCCCTCTAGGGGAGAAAAACCTCTCTGGGCAGAGGTCCCCGGTCCCTTCCTAGGGGAACTTGGGGAACTCCACCTGCTACCTGCCTTTAGTCTGCAGGTTCAGGGCAGGCCTGATCCCAGCTAGACTCTCAGTCCCCCTGAGGCAGCCTCAGGGCCAGGGCCTCATTTTACCACCCTTTTACCATCCACAAACTGATGGCAAGAGGTGTGAGTTTGCCCTGGCCCCAAACTGCAGAGGAGATGGGGGGTGGGGGTGGCGCGGATGTCCAAAGTGTAGACCCGGCATAGGGTCGCTCCCTGTCTCCTATTCATCCAGGAGTCAGCCAACAAACATGTATTAATCCCCAGCTGTGTGTTCACAGCCACCCTGCACCTATTCAGCTTTGTGAAGGGGCAAGACTGAGCCACAGTATCCAGAAGCCCTGAGAACTTAAGGAGCTCCAATAACTGTGGTCAGGTACCTGACAATTACCTGATAACTGGTCTTAGCTTGGGGTCCTGGTGAGAGCCCCAAAGCCAGGTTTTGCTTGCTGAGCAAAGGACACACTCTGGCATCTTCTTTGCCCACGACCAGGGTCCTGGCCCCGTAAACAGGTACCATCCAGCAGGACTTGGGCTGCCCATTGCCTAACCTGGCCTCCTGAGATGCTGGTTTGCATCCCAGGCCATGACACTATTTTCATATGCAGCAAGGAGCCCTCCCCTTTGCTAAAACCGTGAAAGTAAAAGCTGTGACCTTTGAGAGAGACACAGCCACAGGGGGACACTAGCAATAAGGCCTCACAGGGTCAGGCTGCACAGGTTGGAACACAGAACACACTACTGCTTGCAAGAAACACTGGATGTGGTGGCCAGGTGGGAAGGATGAAGAGTGTTCTGGAAACAGTGTCATACACGGAATGGTGGGGAAAGCTGGTGTGGCTTAGCCCAGAGCAGATGACACTTCAGTGAGCATTCAGTATTATTTCATCATTCATTCTGACAACACATGCACTGAACACCATGATGCTCTGGGACCCTGGGAGCCTGCCTTCTTAGAACACACAGTCACACAGACCGGGACCATGAAGACGGACATTAAAGAAAGCAGATTTCAATTCTATTGAAGACATAACACACAGAAGAGGTACATTCCCTGCCACTGGAAGTAATCCAGGAACAAAGTAGGGGAGATGTCTGCTTTAGGTGTTGAGGTGACAGAGACAGAGACGACCGCTAAGATCACTTCTAACTTGGGGTGGCCTGGGTGGCTCAATCGATTAAGGTCTGACTTCAGCTGAGGTCATGAGCTCAAGTCACGATCTCACGGTTCATGAGTTGGAGCCCCGAAAGCCCACTTGAGATCCTCTGTCTCCCTCTCTCTCTGCCCCTGCCCTGCTTGTGCATGCGTGCACACTCTCTCTCTCTTTTTCTCTCTCTCAAATAAACATTAAAAAAAAAAGATCATTTCTGACTCGAAGATTTGGCCATTTTATCTGTGTATGGATTATAGTATCTCAGGCTTTTGACGGTCCATTTCCCCATCTTCTTTCTTCAGATTCCTTGGGGGGCTTCTCCCCAGTGTGAAAAGAGTCTATCCATTGATGGGCAAGGACGGCCATTGATCTCTTACTGACAGGATTCTTTACTTCAGCTTCTGGAATCTTATATCCTATAGAAGAATGGTTTTCTAACTGGGGGTCTTGAATCCTTCTGTCACACTGAACAAGGATGGGTGAGTGGCCTGGGGCGGTGGGGGGGGGGGGTGGTCTGAGGCTGGAAATGATTTTCTGGTGTTGGGGAAGGCAGCTTGGGCATGAGTGCCCCGTGACTCAGAGGCAGACCCCAGGGAGCCAGGAATCTAGGGGCTGCAGAAGGAGGGATGGGAGTCACGGGGAAGCTGGAGAGGAGGGCTGGGAGCCAAGCAGAGTTTTTTCTCCTTCAGCGTGTTGGAGGTGGTGCTGCATGCCAAGGCCTCCAGGACCAGACATATCCCTGAGATGCAGCGTCAAATTATACTCCCTGAAATTAGACCAATTAGAGATTCACTAGGGTGGCAAGCTTCTTGCTGAAAGCCCCACTTAAAAAATATCCCATAGGGAACCTGCCCTATCAGACATTAAAGTTTGCTCAAAGGCTGTAATTGGCACAGATACTGGCCTCAGAATCCAGGACAGTTCAGAGGGTCAGGCCAGACAGCTCAGAACCTCGGGTGGGGATTGTGTCAGGGCCGGGGTGCCCTAATCAGGCTCTGGAGGCCTGCCCCTGCAGCCAGAAGGCAGCCCGTGGGGCCCACGTTTTGATGCGGAGCGTTCTTGGAGGCCGAGCCTGAAGCCCCCCTGAAACAGAAGGCAGCAGGCATTCTGCGATGCCTCTCATCCACTTCCCGCCCCTGGGCCATCTCTCCCATGAGTCACCCTGTTATCCCTCCACGGCCAAATATAGCTCCCGAGGCAAATGAGGGTGCCCCATTGTGCAGATGGACCAAGGAGGGGCCAGGGCGGTGGACCAGGCGAGGTGACCCAGCAGCCGGCCAGGCAGCCCACCCCTCGCCCCTTCCTCGCCCAGACCTGAGAGGTCTCCGCCTTGAACTTCAGATCTCAGGGCTACTTTCCCCACAAACGCAGGGGAAGTCGGCGAGCGGGAGGGTTCTGGCCAACAAACAGTGACCACTTCCTTCTAGGGGAACGTGCGACACGGGCAGGGGGACAGAGAACAGGGCAGGGGGCCTTTCCCCTTGGTTTTGTCCATCAGAGGAGGCCAGGTTCCCGCGCGCAGCGGCGGCCGTGCCAGTGAGCCAGGGTGGCCGCGAGGCCCAGGGCGTGCCCGCCGTCCCCAGCAGCCCCTCGGGCGCCGCCCCGGCCCGCGGAGCCACCACATAAGGAAATGTTTGCGCCCGGGCGGCGCGGCCTCTGGGCAGCGGCCCGCTCGCTCCCGCCCCCCTCCCCACCTCCCCGCCTCCCCGCTCGCCGCCTCCTGGACGGGCCGGGCAGGGGCGGGTGCACCGAGGAGGAGCCGCCCGCGGCCCGGGGAGGCGGACTGGGAGGGCGGCTCGCGGGGTCGGCCGGCCCTGCCGCCCGAGGGGGACGCCCTGCCGGGCTGGGTGGGATCGGCCGGAAGCCTTCTCCTGCCCCAAGCCCCCTGCGGAAGGCTGGGACCCGGGCTGCCCTGCGGGGGATGGGGGTGGGGGAGAGGACGGGACGCGTCCGGGACCACCAGGGCCCTCCCTGGCTTTGCCATCTCAGACGCTGGGATGTGTGACCCGGGCCCGGAGGGATGGTCCCCCTGAAGAAATCCCTCCCGCCCATTAGAAGCGGGCACACTCGGCCAACTGTCCCTCTCCGGGAGTCCAGAGCAGTGTCTTATTTCTCTGGATTGGGACCGAGGCATCCTGAGTCCCAGTCACTCCTTAGAGGAGAAACATATTATAACCTGCCTGCTGGCAGGCAAGGTCAGGCTCACGTGGACTGTCTCCCTTCTGGAGTTTTCCATTAAATTATTTACACAGGCCCTGAACAAGCCCACAGACCTCTGCAAGAAGTCGGCAGGCACAAGGTGGTATTTATTCTTCTACAAACGGTCTCATTTCTCCGGGGATCCCGCCCCCCCCCCCCCCCACACTTAAATGTGACCCTTGGAGGTAAGAAGCTGCCCAAGGGCGGTGCCTTCAAGGTCTCTGTGGTTTACTTTTGGGAGCTAGACGAATTCCCCACCAGGTGTTTCCTGGGCCAGACCCCACGCCCAGCCCAGCATTTAGAGGGGGCAGTTCTGGTCCTCTGCTCAGGGACTGGGGGACCGGGAAGCGTGACTCTGGAGCATACTCCAAAAAGAGCCGTTCAGGGAGGATGATATCACCCAGATCCTTGGCCTTTGGAAAAAGTGTGAAATGCAGAGCTGTGATCCAGTACAACCTGCCCGTTCAGCAGGAGAGGGGGTGGGCCCACCTCACCTCCTTCCAGGTTAACGTGGATTTGATTTAGATCAGATCTCAGGCTTGGTTTCCTAGGAGGTGCCAGCCTGTGGCCAGCCCTGCTGGTGGATTAAAGTGGTGGCATGTCACCCTTGCCTGAGTGACACTGTTACAGCAGCCATTTATCCCCAAGGCCCCACCTCCCAGGCAGGCAGGGCTGCCCAGAAGTGGCTGCCAAGAGGGCTCGGCAGGATTGCTCCCACCCCTAAAGACAGCCTACAGTGCCCTTGTGAGGAAGGTCCCTAGTGGTTTTTTCTGCATAAAGTGCCTGGTGCTCCTGATCAGGAGGTCAGTTCTCCCTAACCCCAGTAGCAAGGACTATGGACCATGCCCAGGACTGGGGCAACTGTGGAATGCATATGGGAGAGGGAGGCTATGTTTGGCAAGGTCACCCCCCATGGTAGGGTAGCAGGGGTTGTGCACCCATCCAGTCTGCACCTTCACAGCTCCCCAGTTGTTTTTCTTTTCCCCAAAGATTTTATTTTGAAGTACTCTCTACATCCAACGTGGGGCTCGAACCCACAGCTCCGAGAACAAGAGTCTCATGCTCTGCAGACTAAGCTAGCCAGGTCTGTGAGTTGTTTTATTATTTTTTAATGTTTTATTATTTTTTACTTATTTATTTTTATTTTATTATTATTATTTTTTAAAGACAGACAGAGCATGAGTGGGGAAGGGGCAGAGAGAGAGGGAGACACAGAATCTGAAGCAGGCTCCAGGCTCTGAGCTGTCGGCACAGAGCCTGACATGGGACTCGAACTCACGAACTATGAGATCATGACCTGAGCTGAAGTTGGACACTTAACCAACTGAGCCACCCAGGCGCCCCAATTTTTTACTTACTTTGAGAGAGATAGAGCATGTGAGCGTATGCTCTAGTGGGGGAAGGGCAGAGAAAGAGGGAGAGAGAATCCCAAGCAGGTTCCACGCTCAGCTTAGAGCCCAACATGGGTCTCAATTCCACAACCATGACCTGAGCTGATATCAAGAGTAGGACACTTAACAGACTGAGCCACCTAGATGTCCCATCCCTAGAGTTTTTTTTTTTTAATTTTTTTTTTTTAATGTTTATTTATTTTTGGGACAGAGAGAGACAGAGCATGAACGGGGGAGGGGCAGAGAGAGAGGGAGACACAGAATCGGAAGCAGGCTCCAGGCTCTGAGCCATCAGCCCAGAGCCCGACACGGGACTCGAACTCACGGACCGCGAGATCATGACCTGAGCTGAAGTCGGACGCTTAACCGACTGAGCCATCCAGGCGCCCCTCATCCCTAGAGTTTTAATCCCAGAGGCACAGGGGCAGCCCAGCGGGCTGTAATCCACATTGCATAGACTTTCAGCATCATATCAGGTGTGACGAAGCTATTTTGCTCTTGGACCCTAGTGTCCTGCAATTTGGGTCTATAAGCTCCTAGAGGCAGGAAGTGTTTGGCTGCTTGCAGGGGTGATGAAGTTTTCCCTTCTTCCCTTCTAGTTTCTTTGGCTGGCCTAATAATTAAACTGATACAAGAGAGATTAACAAGAGAAAAACAAACAAAAGCATACATGTGTAATTGAATAAAATCCCAAAATGGCCAAACCCATCATCTTAGATACCATTTTCAGCTAAAGACAAAAGGTGCTGGGGGTAGGGATCAATTATAGGAAGTTACCAGCAAAGCACAGTAAAAAAGTGTAAGGTTGTTTTGTAGATTTAAGTCCTTGTCTTCTCCATTGATAAGAGTTTCTAAAGATTTAGAGTCATCCTCCTCTTCTCCGTACAGTGAAGGAGTCACCCTTAGAAATGGAGATTTCCCTTATAAATGTAAATGTTTCTTACAAAAGGGTAACTTCTACTCAGTTTTCAGAGCTTCCCCTGTGTTTGCCGTCTCTGAAAACTAACCAGCCTAAAATAATCGTTATGCTAAAGAGGCATATTTTGGGGTAGTATATTTTGTTCCCCTTCACTGCTATATGCCTAGCCTTAACACAAGCCTAACACACAGCATATGCTCAGAAAATTATCTTTTGGGGCGCACGCGCACACACACACACACACACACACACACACACACACAAACATGCACGCGCGGACCTTCATTTCATATCCTAAAGATCTGGGGCTCATAAGGATAAATTTTTTATGCTTTAAGGCTGTCCTGTGAAGTGTCCTCCATCATGAGACACATTCAAATGATAACATATTGGGGTTGTTGTAGAGGGGTTCTCAATGGGAATGTACAGGCATGTTAGAGTTGATGTATTTTTATGCCCATAAAATATACCTACGAATAGCAAGCATAACAAGAAAATATTCATAACCATATGAAATGTATGCTGAAGAGGTGGTTCTTTGATAACAGGACAAGGAGGGTCAGACAAGGAACTTCTAAAGTCAGTCCAGCATAAATGCTAACATCCCATGTTTATTCTGGGTTATTCTTGCTCTGTGCCTGCAGACTTCTCCACTGACATAGGTGCTTGCCCAGGCACCCAGCCAGTAAAGGTCAGCCCTGGGGCTTAAGTCTTTGTCTCTCCCCCAGAGAGAGGAGTGTGCTCAACACAGAAGAGCCTGAAACACCAGGAGGTGTAAACAGCTGGGGAGACCATAGTCCCCCATCCTGTTTTTATACCCCATTCCTTCCCTGGGGAGGCCACTTTCCTTCTGAGCCTGTTCCCACTCTCTTGTCCCTTGGGCCCCACAAACAGTCCTCTTTACCACATACCCTCCTATCACCCGCCTCTTCTCCTTCAACCCCATAGTCTCAAAAGGAATTTGGTGGCATCTCCTGTTTAAATGCCTTCTAGAAAAAACTTCTCAGGCCTGAACAGGAAATTGGGACTTGACCCCTGATTCCCTCTGTAGCCAGGCCCTGGCCTTGGCTCATGCTTTCTCCAAAAAGGTTTTTCAAATCTTTCGGGCCAGGGGACTCCTTCCCAACTTCACCGTGTTGCCCGTAACTGCCCATTTCTTTGTGTTTCTTTCACTAGCTGCCCATCGCTGTCACTGCGTGGCCCCAATGCAAAGTGGGAGGGGCCCAATGAGCTGGAAGGAAAGAAGAAAGATTAAAAGAAAGCTTAAGAATAGCATAGAGTAGCAGGCAGGTGTTTATTCTTCGCATGTAAACTCAGCAAGGGCGAAAGAATCCAAAACAGTCCATAAACACCATAGTTTTTGAGGGTGCTCCTGACTGCGGGAGGCCGAGCTTGCACTAATGGGTCTGCACACGTCCCAGGGCAAACACAAGTTGGTGCATATACCAGACTCATGCATCCATGCACCTGTGCACATCTCAGGTTCGTGCGAACAGGAATCCGTACGCACCCGTACCTCTGTGGGCAGCCATTCGGTGCCAACACAAGTGTGCGCATACTCGTGTGAAAAGCAAATCCTTGAGATCGTGCACAGAGGAAAACGTGGAAACCCACCGGTTCGTGCATATTGGATGGTGCAAACACAAGTCTACGTATACTGGGACGAGTGCACTGTCCCGAGGTTGTACACACGTGGAAAGAGGCACACCCCAGGGTTGTGCACACACGAGGTCCTGCATGCTTCTTGGGCCAACTCTCAGGCCTAGTCCAGAGAAAGTAGAGGCGCCCATTCGACCCAAACTCGGGCACAGCTGTAGGGTCTGGGCGCCATCTTCGCCCCGCGATTAGCGGAAAGATCAGCAGACCGGGCGGCCCTTGCGCAGGGGCCTTTGTTGTCCCTGCTTCCGGGCGTCCATCACGCGGAGTCCGCGCGCGCCGGAGCACGAAATGGCGGTTGGGGGCGGGGCGGGACGGGGCGACCCGGAACAGCGCCCACTCACGACTCCTGGCAAGGCTCGCCGTCCCGCCCCCTTGCGCAGGCGCACGGCACGGCGCGCGTTCCCGCGTTCCCTCCGACGCGCGCCGGGACACAAAGGGCTGGAGGGAAAGCACGGAGCGCGGCCAGCACCTACGGAGCGGCTAGCGGTCCGGAGCGGCCTGGAGCGGACTACCGGGGCCGGAGCCGGGCTCGCCGGAACCGCGCGCTGGGGCGCCGGGTGGGGCGTTGGGCGGCGCTCCTTCCCCTCCCCTCGTCCTCCTTCAACGGCCGTAACGGCCTCGCGAGCTGGGGTGGGGCGGAGCGGGCCGGCAGGGCGCAGGCGCCGAACTCCCGGCCGCCGCGGGGAGGGCCTGGCGCCTCCATTTTCCGTCGCGCGCCCTAATGGCGGAAGTGGGTGCTTTTACCCGGGTGCGGAGGGAACGACTCGCCTCTGGGAAAGCCAGAGGCCTTCTCTCCAGATTCTTTGCTCGGTCCGCGCGCTTCAGCGCGGGAGTTGACCGATGTAGCTCTTTATAAAGGTTTGGAATGTGATGTAAAAAAAAAAAAAAAAAAAAAAGAAAAGGCCGACATCTCCGCAAATTACTACAATAGTTTGCAACTTGCTACTTCAAATTGGGAAATAGGGAAGGGGTGAGGATACTAATGCTGAAAAGGTAAAAATTTTTCCGTTATGGGATGTTTGTTAAAAACAATAATAGAACTTTTAAAGGGTATTTTTCATGATACAAATCCCTCTTCTTTGTAGAAAATCTCGGAAGAAATCGTGAAAGCTGGCATTCACTGAATAGTTACATGTCAGACCGTTTTAAGTGCTATAATTTTCCTAACTAGGTACAGATGGAGAAATAAACACAGCGAGGTTAAGCACACAAAAGTACTTACAAGTACAGGAAAGTACGAAAAGTGTTAAACCCACCTTTCAAGACAATCACTATTTCATAAACTGGCCTGGTTCCCGCCAGTGTTTTTATGTCTGTTAAGAATAAGTTTGGTTCAAGTTACATGCAGCCTATGGCCTCTTGATCATCAGGGCCGTGGTTTGGAAAATGAGAAAGGCTCAGAGGGACCAGGCAGTGCCGGTTCCTCAGTTCCTCGCTGTGCCTGGAGCAGCTTGGTCCTGCCTAGTCTGGAGACAGCACTAGCTGATGCCCGAGGAGCACCCCAACTCTAGAATGTTGGCCTCTAGTGATCCTGGAGAATTCACATGACTGGTGACCGTTTTTGGGAGTTGGGAGGAAAAGCGTCCTTATTCCTCTCTTTTTTCCTTCCCTTTTTTCCTACTGTAGCATTTTCTCAGGTCGTAATTGCCGTACTTTAATTTCCTGAGCCCATTTCAGCCTATGAGGAAGGAAGGTATTTTCCTTGATCAGAGTAAGGTCAGTTTAAGAGAGGGCAGGGCAGGCATATCTCCTCATTTACAGGTGAAGCAGCTGAGATTTATGGCTAGAAGTCTGGACCGAGTTCATCCAATAATAGCGGAGAAGTGCTTCATCTAAGTTGAGGCATCTTCCTTGCGAAAACCTCAGTCTGGCAAGTCCTCAGCTTCCATGGGATCTGTTATGTCCCTGTTTGTCTTTTTATGTCTAACAACTTTGACAATATAGAGATCGCAACACCCAGCTGATAAATGGTAGGTGCTCTTCTTGCTTGGTGAAAGATGGGCTTTTCTTTTTTTTTTTCTTTAAAAAAAATTATTTATTTATTTTTTTAATTTACATCCAAGTTAGTTAGCATGTAGTGCAACAGTGATTTCAGGAATAGATTCCTTAGTGCCCCTTACCCATTTAGCCCATCCCCCCTCCCACAACCCCTCCAGTAATCCTGTTTGTTCTCCGTAGTTAAGTCTTGAGTCTCTTATGTTTTGTCCCCCTCCCTGCTTTTAAATTATTTTTGCTTCCCTTCCATTATGTTCATCTGTTGTATCTTAAAGTTCTCTTGTGAGTGAAGTCATATGGTATTTTTCTTTCTCTAATTTTGCTTAGCATATCACCCTCTAGTTCCATCCATGTAGTTGCAAATGGCAAAATTTCATTCTTTTTGATTGCCGAATAATACTCCATTTATCCATTGATGGATATTTGAGCTCTTTCCATACTTTGGCTATTGTTGATAGTGCTGCTATAAACATTGGGGTGCATGTGCCCCTTTGAAACAGCACAGCTGTATCCCTTGGGTAAAAACCTAGTAGTGCAATTGCTGGGTTGCAGGGTAGTTCTATTTTTAATTTTTTGAGGAAGCTCTATACTGTTTTCTAGAGTAGCTGTACCAGTTTGCACTCCCACCAGCAGTGCAAAAGAGATCCTCTTTCTCTGCATCCTCACCAACATCTGTTGTTGCCTGAGTTGTTAATGTTAGCCATTCTGACAGGTGTGAGGTGGTATCTCATTGTGGTTTTGATTTGTATTTCCCTGATGTTGAGCATTTTTTCACGTGGTGGTTGGCCATCTGGATGTCTTCTTTGGAGAAGTGTCTATTCATGTCTTTTGCCCATTTCTTCACTGGATTATTTTTTGGGTGTTGAGTTTGAGAAGTTCTTTATAGATTTTGGATACTAACCCTTTATCTGATATGTCATTTGCAAGTATCTTCTCCCATTCTGTCGGTTGCCTTGTAGTTTTGCTGACTGTTTCCTTCGCTGTGCAGAAGCTTTTTATTTTGATGTCCCAGTAGTTCATTTTTGCTTTTGTTTCCCTTGCCTCCGGAGACGTGTTGAGTTAGAAGTTGTTGCGGCCAAGGTCAAAGAGGTTTTTGCCTGCTTTCTCCTCGAGGATTTTGATGACTTCCTGTCTTACATTTAGGTCTTTCATCCATTTTGAGTTTATTTTTGAGTAAGAGAGTGGTACAGGTTCATTTTCTACATGTCGCTGTTCAGTTTTCCCAGCACCGCTTGCTGAACAGACTGTCTTTATTCCATTGAATATTCTTTCCTGCTTTGCCAAAGATTAGTTGACCATACGTTTGTGGGTCCATTTCTGGGTTCTCTTTTCTGTTCCATTGATCCGAGTGTCTGTTCTTGTGCCAGTACCATACTATCTTGATGAGTACACCTTTGTAATACAGCTTGAAGTCTGGGAAAGATGGTCTTTTCTTAAACAGGTGGGGAGGTATGCAGCCAACATATCCCTCTTTACCATTAATCCTTTAAGGACTCATCTGTTTATCAAAATCCTTCTTATCCCATTAAAGTTGTTTTTTAATGTTTATTTATTTTTTAGAGAGATAAGAGTATGAATGGGGAAGGGGCAGAGAGAGAGAGGGAGACACAGAATCTGAAGCAGGCTCCAGCTGTTAGCATAGAGCCCAATGCGGAGCTCGAACTCACAAGCCTTGAGATCATGACCTGAGCCAAAGTTGGAAGTTTAACCAACTGAGCCACCCAGGCACCCCCCCCCCCGCCATAGGCATCTTTAAGTTTATTTGTTTAAGTAATCTTTACACCCAACGTGGGACTTGAACTCAAGACCCTGAGATCAAGAGTCTCATGCTCCACCAACTGAGCAAGCCAAGCGCGCTTCCTGATAATTATTTTGAAATACTCCTAGAAAATCAAGATGCTTGTGTCTGTGAAAAGCTTTCTAGAGAATTACCTTTCCTTAACATTGTGTAAAACAAAGTACTTTAATACTTAGTAGCTTGTGGTTTTGCCAAGTACTTATTTCCTGATTCTATGTTCTCATATGTACAATATGGATAAGAATATGTCCTGGCAGAGTTTTGGGAGGATGATTGGAGATGATGTTTCTAAAGTGCCTTGACCATAATAGGTGCTCAATAAACAAGTGGCAGCTATCGTGTTTGGTTGCTATTCTGTGTTAAGGAAGTATCAGGATTAACTAGCTGGTTGCATTTGAGAAAACATTAATATATAGTTCTCTGTTGAGCACAGCATTTTGCTCAGTTCTACCCTAAAAAACATCCAAGATTGCTCAGAAACAACAAGTGTTGGTGAGGATGTAGAGAAAAAGGAACTCTCTTGCACTCTTGGTGGGAATGGACACTGGGGCAGCCACTGTGGAAAATGGTGTTGGTGGTTCCTCAAAAAATTAAAAATAGAATTACCCTACAAGCCAGTAATCACACTACTGGGTATTTACCCAAAAAATACAAAAACACTAATTCAAAGGGATACAGGCACCCCCTACGTTTATCGCACCATTATTTATAATAGCCAATATGGAAGCAGCCCGAATGTCAATCAATAAATGAATGAATAGGGAAGATGTGGTATTTATATACAATGGAATATTATTTAGCCATTAAAAACCATGAAATCTTGCCATTTGCAATGACATGGATGGGTCTAGAGAGTATAATAGCGAAATAAGTCAGAGAAGGACAAATCCCATATGATTTCACTCATATGTGGAATTTAAGAAGTAAATGATCAAAGGAGGAAAGCGAGAAGCCAAGAAACATTCTTGACTATAAAAAACAGACTGAGGGATGCTTGGGTGGCTCAGTCAGTTAAGTGTCCGACTCTTCATTTTGGCTCAGTCATGATCTCATGGTTCATGAGATGGAGTCCCACCTTGAGCATATGAATCCCTGATGGTGAGTGTAGGATGATGGGGTGCTGACACGAGGTGGCAGTGGCCATGACTTAGGCAGAAGACCAGGAAGGCTTCCTGGATGCAGAGATGCCTCAGCTGAGCTGAACCTTCTCTTAAACTCTGAAGAGAGAAGAGGCACATTAAACTTGAAGAGCTGAACAAGTCCAGAAGGGCCGGGCATGGGAACTAAGGGGTAGGAGAGACAGGAGCTGAGACACAGAAAAAAATCAGACTATGGTGATTCCTCTAGGAGTATAGGAGAAGAAACACAATGTTTTTCCTCTACCACCTTAAATTATCTGATTGGAGCCTTGTAAATTAGTCTGTCAGACACAGATTACTAAGAGAAAAACAAACACGTTTATTAAAATGTACATCACACAAACACAGGGAAGCACCAGTGGTAAGTAATTCAAAGGAGTGATTAGAACTTGGGCTTCTTATAGCGTGTTAATAAGAGAACAATACATTTTCAGAGAAGTGACAAGCCCAAGGTTGCCTGTGTGGCTCAGTTGTTAAGCTTCCAACTTCAGCTCAGGTCATGATATCTTGGTTCTTCAGTTTGAACCCCACGTCTGGCTCTGTGCTGACAGCTCAGGGCCTGAAGCCTGCTTCGGATTCTATGTCTCTCTCTCTCTTTTTCTTCCCCTCCCCCTCTCACACTCTGTCTCAAAAATAAATAAACATTAAAAAAAGTGACAAGACAAAGGAAAAGGACTTTTGAGTTTCTAGAGTGGCAAACTGTGGGAAGGTATGTGTTCAGGGAACTAATGGTAGAGGATGGCTAATTTCTGCAAGGTTTGTTATGTAAGTTCCTCTGGTGCCATCTCCAGGCTGATAAGGGTCTGGAGTTTTCTCTGGTGATTAACTTCTGTCCTTCCTGGTAGAGAGGGGAGTGGGGACATTCTGCAAAGTTATGTCCTGCTTTTAGGCAAATAAGAGGGCAGAGAGTTTTTCTTGGATCTGTTTCTTCTTATTTGCCGTCCAGTGAAAATCATCCTTACGCCAATGTAGTATATTTGAGGGCAATGTATTCTACTAGTCTTCTCCAGCTTTCATTGACTAAATTGTTAAATATTCTCAATAGACCAGTTTTTTGTTTGTTTGTGTGTTTTGTGCTTTTTACATATAACTCACATGCTATAAAATTTCCCCCTTTGAAAGTATATAACTCAGGGGCACCTGGCTGGCTCAGTCAGTAGAACATGTGACTCTGGGTCTTGGGATCATGAGTTCAAGCCCCCTGTTGGGTGTAGAGTTTACTTAATTAAAAAAACATTTTAAAAAGTATATAACTCAATATTTTTAATATATTCACAAAGTTGAGCAACTATCACCACAAATTCCAGACCACTTCATCACCCCAAAAAGAAACCCTAGACTCATTAGCAGTCACTCCTCATCTGCCCCTTCCTCCAGCCCCACCACAAATCTGCTTTCTGTCTCTGTGGATTTACCCATTGTGGACATTTCACATCAACAGAATCCAAAATGTGTGCTCATTGTATGTGGCTTCTTTCATTTAGCATGATGTGGTTTTTTTTTTGTTTGTTTGTTTTAATTTTTTAATGTTTATTTATTTTTGAGAGGTGCATGCCAGGCACCCCTAGCATGATGTTTTTAAGTTCATTAATGTTATGGCACATATCTATTTCCTTCTATGGCTGAAAAATATTCCCTGTGTGGCTCTGCCTCAGAAGACTTTTTTTTTTTAAGTTTATTTATTTTGAGAGAGACAGAGCAAGAGCACGCACAAGCAGGGGAGGTGCAGAGAGAAGGAGAGACAGAATCCCAAGCAGGCTCAATGCCATCAGTGCAGAACCTGAAGTGGGGTTCAAACTCATGATCTGTGAGATCTGAGCCAAGATCGGGTCGGAGGCTTAACCAACTGCACCACCCAGGCTCTCCTGTCTCAGAAGACTTTTGAGAGGAAGGTGTTTGTATATGTTACAGGAGTGAGTGCTTTGCGGCCTGGCCTCAGTGTGAGAAGAGCTGTGCTTTTGTATGACAGTCCACTGCCTGGGCTCTCCCCTCACTGGCTGTGTTACTGGGCAAATCACTTTCTTTGTGCCTCATTTTCCTCTCATAAATGGGGATAACAGTGGTAACGCTCATAAAGTTTGTGAATTAAATGAGTTAATACACTGAAAAGGCTTAGAAAAGTTCCTGGTGTAAAAGTCTTGTAGTTACTGGGAAGAAAAATAGGTTGGCGGATGCACAGCTCTCCACTGACTAGCACAGTGCCCTTTATTCCAGAATCTTCCACATGGCTACATGGCTACTTTATAAAACTTGAAATTACAACAAGGTCTGAGTATGAGAGGGAATGAATTGAAGACAGCAGTTTCTACACCTCTCCTAGGTGAAGGGGAACAGAACATGCCACCCCAAAATATGCCACTTTGGCATGTAGATTATTTTGACCTGAAGGCAATCAAGTCCCAGCAGACTCCAGAAAAAACGTTTACCTCTCCCTTAATTGCCTAAAAGAATTTCCATGGGGAGCCTGGCCCAGAAAGAGAGCTATTACCAGAGACAATTCTTTTTTTTTTTTTTTTTTTTTTTTTTTTTAAATCTGAAAGACTTACCCCCATGGCAGGGCCAACATCTGCTTAGCAAACATTTGCTCTTTTCATCTTCCTGCAGATTGCCCTCCTCCCCTTTGAAGCCCCAGCCCTGTCCTTTTCCTTAGCTGAGGACGGCATGTGAGTCTCAATTGCCTGACTGCCTTTGGGTCTCATATTTTTATGGGGCTCCCATACCTATGAAATAAAATTTGTTTTTCTCCTATTCATCTGTCTCCTGTCAATTTAAGTATTAGACCAGCCAAGGAACTACCCCGACAGTTTGGCAACCTGCAAGGGACCTTCACAGGCCAGACACCGCTTGCTCCAAGCCTGCTGCAGCTGACAGAGCTCGGGGCCTCTGACAAGAGCCAGCGGAAGGTAAGAATTCTTACCAAGTCAGTCTCCTGGATCTCCACCTGTAGGGTCCAGTGGAAGCGAGCATGCTGAGAGTCCTTTGTCCTTTTTCTAACTTCAGATTAGCGAGAGAAAATATTTGTGTGAAGTAGTTCCTTGAGTACGGGGACTCTGGTAAAGATTTGTTACGAGGACTCATGCATCTGTTAATCCCTTTTCTCCCAGAGACAGTCACGGTTTCCTCTGGTCTCTGTCTCCTGTGTCCTTTGTCATGAGAGGGAGAATCATAGCCCATACGAGGTTTCCTTTCCATCCTGTTCCATGTCTTGAGAGCTCGGCTTTGTGACCGGTGAGAATATTCTCACTGGAAGATGCGTGTACCAGCATGCATAGGGCATACGGCCGAAGAGGCTGCAGGTCTGAAAAGCAGCACTGTCTTTGTCTGACTGTGCCAGCTCTAGGGGGAGCTTAAGGGATCCCCTTTGTCTTAAGGGATTGCGGTCCATAAGGGGCCTTTGTTGTCTTGTTGGTGATGGAAAAGCCCCATATCAGTAGCACCTGCCCAGTGTCACAGATATCAGGTCTCGAACTCAGGTACCCGTGAGATCATGACCTGAGCTGAAACCAAGAGTCTGGATGCTTAACCGACTGAGCCGCCCAGGCGCCCCTGTACGGCACCATTCTTACTGCCTGTGACACTGAAGGTCTTTGCTTTCTTGGATTAGTTATGGGAGTGAACTTTCTGGATTTTGTGAAGACTGAATCCTCTGCACCCTCTTTTGGAATGCGTCTTGCATCCATGGTTAAGCCATAAAAAGACTTGCTGGTTGGAGTTACTACTGAGATTAATATAAGATCCTACTTGTCAATGGCCAGATGATGGACCCTCTGAATTGGCTGTCTTTGAAAGTGAAAATTTTAGAGAGCTCTCATCTGCAATTGTCTTACTGGTACCTGTGGAAAAAACAAAGAGGACACAAAGGAATATAATGGTTAGCCTCAGGGACTCCCTTAACAAGATGAAAGAACAGAAATTAGACTTCGATAGAAAACTCAAGCCCACCTTCAACGGAAGTCCTGGCCTGTCTCCCTGTTTTAGCTTCCCTTTCCCTGTGACAGTTACAGAGAGCATTCTGGCTTGATGTCCAGGCCCAGGGTACTGGTTATCTGTGTAACTGCAGAGGGCCAGGGAGTGAATTTAGAAGAAACACCAAGCTCGGTAATCAGGCTGTACCAGCCTCAGGTCTTCTTATGCAGTGTCCTTTGCTGGAATATCTTAGGTGCCGACCACAAAGAATTCATGCAACAGAGACAAGCAGCAGATCTTTTAAATTATAAAAATCCTCTTACCCCCACTTTCAGAATATCCTACCAAATTTAGAGAAGTGTTAGAAAGATCACTGGCCGTTCATAGGGTGCCTGGGTGGCTCAGTCAGTTAACCCCCCGACTCTTGGTTTTGGCTCAGGTCATGATCTCACAGTTCAGGAGTTTGAGCCCTGCATTGGGCTCTATACAATGCAGAGCCTGCTTGGGATTCTCTCTCTGTCTCTCTGTCTCTCTCTCTGTCAAAATTAATAAACTTTAAAAATTTTTAAAAGAAAGAAAGAAAGATCACTGGCCACTCACAACCCCACTCACAGGGCCCTGGACCAGCTGCTAAGGGGTGTTCTTCCCATCCTTAATTATACTGTAGCTAATAGACAAGCCAGATTGGCTCCCTGAGGAAAACCCCCCTCACGGAGTAAACAGATGACCAGAATTTCTCGTAGGCGCTGCTATAAATGCTGTTCAGGGACTGATAGAACCAATAGTAAAGATTTTTGCCTCTCAGGTGAATTGGTCCAAGGTTGAATTGTGCACTCAGAAAGAAAGCCTTTGTTAAAGCACTTTATACAGACTTTTCAAAGGCATATCACATTAAACCCTGAAGCTCTAGAACACAGAAATCTTTTGATTTCCACCTTATCTAGAAATCTTCTCCCTGATAAAAAGAAGCAAATTGAAGATAATGTAGTTGGATGGGTGGATCGGTGCCTCAATATCATTTAGGCTTCAACCCAGTTCTTTGAGAAATTAAAAGCAACTGTCCTTTTCTTACAAATGCAACTCTAGAAATAATTCAAAGTCTGCCTCTCTTTACCATCCCCCAAAGCTCTCCTATTCATCTCAAAATGCTTGCAGATATTGTTTCTATAATATCTGGGACGTTGTGTCTATAATATTTGGGACATTGGAAACAGAATTGTCCTACATTTAAGGAAAAAAAGAAAAATTTAAATAATAATTTATCTAGACCTTTGATAAGAGGGAAATATACTCAAAACTTCTTGGAGAAAACTTGGATATTTCCTTTATGCCTTTGTGATACAGATTTTCTACCCCGTCTTTTCTAGAATCCGATAGCCAGCCTTTTGAAATGCAAACTTTTAAAAAGTATTTTATTTTTTAAGTAAGCTTTACATCCAGCCTGGGGCTCAAACTTAAGACACCAAGATCAAGACTCACATGCTCTACTGACTGAGCCAACCAGATGCCCCCAGCGAGAGGTTTCTTATAAGGAGGACAAGAAAGGAACTATTTGTAAATTGGGCTGATGAAAAATCTTAAAGATCCTCTCCACAAATCTTAGTAAAAAGCTTTAGCAGTGGTGCCTGGCTGGCTCAGTCAGTGGAGCACGCAACTCTTGATCTTGGGGGCGTGAGTTTGAGCCCCACATTGGTTGTAGAGAGCACCTTAAAAAAAACAAAAAAGGAGCTTATGCCATCTGAGTAGGTGAACTTATTTCAACTGCCAAAATAACATTTGAATCCAACTATTCTTCTATAAATCAGTGGGTTTTGTAATTATCATCCCTGACTCTCAAATTCTAAAATTTTAGAAAGAAAGATATATTTAGGGTCTCTGTGTTAGTCTGTATGGTTGTGTGTGTCTATGTTTGTATATTGTAGACATGTGATATTTTTCTATTTCCTGATAGTATTGCCAATATTAATTTGTAAAAAAACTCTGTTGATTTGGTTTGAAATAAGTGCTTATATGAATTAAGTATTCATATAACCCTCAGAAATGTAATAGAAACAAATCCAAGTGCTTTTCCAATTCATGTGATCTGGGAAAATATTCAGTAACTAAAACTGGTTTAAGTTTATTGGTTTAATTAAAATAGACATGTTTTGGGGCGCCTGGGTGGCGCAGTCGGTTAAGCGTCCGACTTCAGCCAGGTCACGATCTCGCGGTCCGTGAGTTCGAGCCCCGCGTCGGGCTCTGTGCTGACAGCTCAGAGCCTGGAGCCTGTTTCAGATTCTGTGTCTCCCTCTCTCTCTGCCCCTCCCCCGTTCATGCTCTGTCTCTCTCTGTCCCAAAAATAAATAAACGTTGGGGGAAAAAAAAAAATCTCTAAAAAAATAAAATAGACATGTTTTCAGGGGCAACTGGGTGGCTTAGTTGGTTAAGCGTCCACCTCTTGATTTCAGCTCAGGTCATGATCTCACGGTTCATGAGTTTGAGCCCCGCATTTGGCTCTGCGCTGACAGCACAGAGACTGGGATTGTCTCTACCTCTCTCTGCCTTTCTCTCTCTCTCTCTCAAAATAAATAAATTAATTAAAAAAAATAAACATGTCTTCAGAATTGTCAACATTAAACATAATATAGGCATACAACTTTTATTCTACCTGAGTTTGCTAGTCAAAAAATTCATGTCATCTCTGGGGCACCCAGGTGGCTCAGTTGGTTAAACATCAGACTCTTGGTTTCAGCTCAGGTCATGATCTCAGGTTCTTGAGATCAAGCCCCACCTTGGGCTCTGGGCTGGGCAGCCCAGGGCCTGCTTGGCATCCTCTCTCTCCCTCTCTCTGCCCCTCCCCTGCTCATGCTTTCTCTCTCTCTCTCTCTCTCTCAAAATAAATAAATAAACTTAAAAAAAATGATATCATCCCTGTTACAAAATTTGTCAGCAAGAAAATAACTTGGGATGATAGCCGTCTCATAAAGCTCTCATGGGTAGTCTAAGCATAATTGTTGGGAACAAGTGACTTAGATATAATTGGAATAAGAACTTTTAGGTGAACTTCTCAGCCATCATTACATTTTATGGTGTGTGTATTTAAAAATACCTTCCAGGGGCACCTGGGTGTCTCAGTCGGTTGAGTGTCCGACTTCGGCTCAGGTCATGATCTCACGGTCTGTGAGTTCGAGCCCCGCGTCAGGCTCTGGGCTGATGGCTCAGAGCCTGGAGCCTGCTTCCGATTCTGTGTCTCCCTCTCTCTCTGTCCCTCTCCCGTTCATGCTCTGTCTCTCTCTGTCTCAAAAATAAATAAATGTTAAAAAAAAAAAATTAAAAAAAAAAATTAAATTAAAATAAAAATACCTTCCAAAATCATTTAATAACCTCCACTATTAGAGTGGTGATGGAAGAGCTAAGTGATGGAAATTCATTGAATATGTAGATCATTTCCAAGTAAGATAAAATCTTGAAACATTAATTACTGAACATGGGTTTATCTGCTTTTTGCTTCTTATTACAGAGAAACTAAAAGCCATTTGGATGTGTTAGTACTACATTGGAAAATTGCACTGAAAAAAAAGGCATATGTTTCTAGAAATTGTGAAATGTATTCATAAATTTGCCAGTCTAAAGAATGCTATATAACAATTTACATTGCTCATTTATTGGTTTTCACTAGAAGTTCAGGTTTTGTAAGGTTAGGAATTCTAACAAATGACGTTAAAACTACAAGAAGTAACAAAGGAAACAACTCTACAAGGAAAGTAAGATGTGTTTTTGGTAAGAAGAGGTATGAGATATGAAGATACATTTTGTCAAGGGAAAAAAAAAAAAAATAAACTTGTCCTAAAGTAAAACTGGTTATTTCAGATTAGGAAAGAGGATTAAAGGACAAAAAGGTATAGAAAGTCAGGAAGAGAGAGAGAAAAAAGGAGCGAGAATTTGTGTAATCAAGCTGGCTAAAATTGAATTATTATTTTAAGGGTTTTAAAAATAAACTTTAATGTTAATGGTGTACTTATGTAAAATGAACTTCTTTTTCTTTCGTCTACTGAAAGGATAAAGTTATCCTGAACTATTGGTCTGGTCTTGATAAGAAGAGATTGTAAAAAGTTTTTCTTTGCCTTTTAAATAATCTGACTGGAAAGCAAAGATTTTGTGTCTTACCCAAATAATTTCCTATGCTTCATGTTGTCTTAATTAGGTCTTTGATTATTTAAGAAAACTAAGTCTTCTCAATATTAAAAGTTCAAAGTTTTGCTTATAACTATGTACACTTTGGTATTTGCCTTCAAAATCTTTTGTCCCTTTAGTTAAAAAAAGATTTTAACCTTTATTCATTTTTGAGAGACAGAACATGAGCAGGGAAGGGGCAGAGAGGGAGGGAGATACAGAATCCAAAGCAGGCTCCAGGCTCTGAGCTGTCAGAGCAGAGCCTGAAGTGGGGCTCAAACCCACAAACTGTGAGATCATGACCTGTGATGAAGTTGGACACTCAACCAAGTGAGTCACCCAGGCGCCCCTGTCACTTGAGTTAAATAGATAAATAAGTATTGTTTCATAATGATTTGTGATCCTATTTAGTCAAGTCTTCAAATCCTTTGCCTTTTTTTTTTTTTAAGTAAGCTTTACACCCAAAGTGGGGCTTGAATTCACAACTCCAAGATCAAGAGTCACACATTCCACAGACTGAACCAGCCAGGCACCCCTAAAGCCCTCAAATCTTTTGATATTTTGGACAAATCTCCAAAAAACAAATTCTAAATGAAATCTTTCTGACCTGCATGCGAGTAACTTTGATTTTCCAGAGGGTTCCTGGAACCTCTCAAAAGATTTATTATCTCTTCTTACACAATGAGAGACATTAAAACTAATTAGGTTCATTTGATATGTTAAATTACATGGGAAGCATTGTCAAATAAGGATACTGAACCTTGGGGCACCTGGGTGGCTTGGGCAGTTAAGTGTCCAACTCTTGGTTTCAGCTTAGGTCATGATCTTATGGTTCGTGAGTTCAAGCCCTGCATCAAACTCTGCCATGACAGTGTGTTACCTTCTTGGGAATCTCTCTCTGCCGCTCCCCTGTGCACTCTCTCTCTCAAAAATTAATCAGTAAATAAAAATGAAAATTACTAAACCTTCTTTACCTTATGTTTGTAAAGGTATATGTTACTATACGTGTTTTAGAAGTTATATAAAATTCTTTTTGTCCTGGGATAATGTTAACCAGTCTTAATGCTAGTTATTGTCTTAAAATATCGTATGTCATAGAAATAACCACACTTCCTTGTTGATTGCATTATAATGAATTGTTGTTAGATCTTTAACCATGGCCATTACAGGCCTTTGTCATTTACGGAGAGTTACTGTTTTACTCTGATGCTTTCACAAAAGTGTTCTGGCAAAAGTGCTTCTTCGAGGAAATTCATGGAAAGGACTTTGACAAGTATAGGTTTCTGATAACTTTAAGATCATTAGACTGAACTGGGTAAGAATTTCCAGAACTAATGCAAATACTGGATTCAAGCAGAATAAGAATTAACATGGGACTGAGGCGCCTGGGTGGCTCAGTCGATTAAGCGTCCGACTTCAGCTCAGGTCATGATCTCACGGTCTGTGAGTTCGAGCCCCGCGTCAGGCTCTGGGCTGATGGCTCAGAGCCTGGAGCCTGCTTCCGATTCTGTGTCTCCCTCTCTCTCTGCCCCTTCCCCGTTCGTGCTCTGTCTCTCTCTGTCTCAAAAATAAATAAACGTTAAAAAAAATTTTTTTTTAAATAAAAAAAAAAAAAAGAATTAACATGGGACTGAATGAACTGAGGAGGACGATTATAGTTTTTTATGACTTTTTGCTTGAAATGTTGCTGGTTCCTTAATGTTTTATTTCTCCAGATTTAAGGAAACTTTTTTCTCTTTTGCTTACCCCCTTTTTTTTAAGAAGTGTGTGTGTGTGTGTGTGTGTGTGTGTGTATAATTATTATTATTATTTGTGTGAGAGAGAGAAAGGAGCAAGAGCAGGGGAGGGACAGAGAGAGAGAGAATCTTAAGCAGGCCCCATACTCAGCACAGATCTTGTTGTGGGGCTTGATCTCATAACCATGAGATCATGACCTGAGCTGAAACCAAGAGTCAGAAGCTCAACCAGCTGAGCCACCCAGGTGCGCTTTCACTTTTTTCTTAAGCTAACTATGACTTACAGCAATTTGGTAAAGTACACCTTTGTAAACAAAGATGAAACATTTACTTTCTTTCCCTGCCTGATCCTTCCAGTATTGGGAAACTTAGCGAATATTCTTTATGACAGTATATTTATTTGCTTAAGTTCAATAAGAATCTGTTCTCCTGTAATAGGACACAATTGGAAACATTGGTTATAAATTACCAAGGCTTTGACTAGAATGTCATATTTGAGAATAAAAGCATAGGCTCAGTTATGATCAGACAGCTTTAAGGAACTAATATTGACTTTATAGAGCCAATAATGCCCTTGAAAAAATTGGTCTGGTATCCTGCTTACAGACAGAGTTCCCAGCAGTTTTACTACGTAAGTAAAGAAGGTCTATCTCCGGCAGGCTCAGGAACCTTAGAATATTTTGGGGACCTCAAGAAAAAAAGAATACACCCAAATCTATACGTATTGCAGGCAAAGTCTGATGGTGAGTCATTGGCTTGGCTTAGCCTTGAGAGGCTTTTAAAAGTCCAATATGAGATTCCTTATGAAAAGTTCCAGCAAAGCAGATTTGAAAGAGCCTATATGGTAAATCATTATTCTTGCTTCACTTAAGTAAATAATCAGGCCAAGGTTATCCAAACTAGACTTAATTTGCAAACAAATTAGTCTTACTGTGGTTATCTTTGGTAGAAATGGGGCTGACTATAAAGAGAAAATTATGTTTCTGCTGTCAGCACAATCCTCTGTCTCCCCCTCTCTCTGCCCCTTCCCCGCTCACGCTCTGTCTCTGTCACTCTCAAAAATGAATAAATGTTAAAAAAATAAAATTAGAAAAATAGAGAGAAAATTATGTGTCAAAGGAAACTATAGTACACCCATGTGGATATCGGATTCTAGTCCTGCCAGTTGTCTCCCAGGTTTTGTTGCGACTTACAAACTGACACGGGTCCTGAATTCTTCTAGTTTCCTCTAATATTTGGCTACAGCTCTTCAAACTAACATTTCCGATTTTCTGACTGTTGAATGTACATGAGAAATCATATTCTTCTACTTTAAAAAAATATATATATTTATTTATTTGAAAGAGAGAGAGAGAGAATAAGTGGGGGAAGGGCAGAGAGAGAAGGAGAGTCTCAAGCAGGCCCCACACCCAGTGCACAGACCAACATGGGGCTTGATCTCAAGACTGAGATTGTGACCTGAGCTGAAATCAAGAGTCAGACACTTATGTGACTGAGCCGCCCAGGCGCCCCTACTTTTTTTCTTTTTCTTTTTTTTTTTTTTTTTTCAGTTTATTTATTTAACTAAACTCTACATCCAACATGGGGCTTGAAGACAGGTCCCCAAGATCCAGTGGGGCGCCTGGGTGGCTCAGTCTGTTGAGCATCCAACTTCCGCTCAGGTCATGATCTCATGATTCATGGGTTTGAGCCCTGCTTTGGGCTTTATGCTGACAGCTCGGAGAGCCTGAAGCCTGCTTCAGATTCTGTGTCTCCCTCTCCCCCTGCCCCTCCCCCACTTGCACTCTGTCTCTCTCAAAAATAAATAAACATGAAAAAAAAAGATTTTATTAAGTAATCTCTACACCCAACATGGGGTTCAAATTTACAATCCCAAGATCGCAAGTCACGTGCTGTACCAACTGAGCCAGCCAGGGACCCTGCATAGTCTACTTTTTTGACCCTCTGACCTGGAATCCTTGAGGACTAAAACTGCTCTTTTCCCAGAGCCACGCAAGCAAGCTAAAGCTGGACAACTTGATATAAACTTCAAAGAAATCACCACAACAAGTCAATATAAGGACAGTCTTCATGCCTGTATCTGTGTGGCCCCTCAGAAAGACCACCAGAGACATTAAAACTGCCAACCAGAAAAATCTATCAGGTTGCCGTTACCTGGTCTTACTGCATCTGAAGAGGTTTCCAAACAGATATCTAGAAATCTTCTCAACTGCCTGCCCTCAGAACTCAGAAATCGGGAGTATAATCTTCTCCAATCATTAACCATTGTTTTCCTTTTGTTTCCATAGAAATGCCTCTTATTAAATATCTGATTGCTTGCACAATAGGCCTAACTTTGAGAGCCCACCTGCATTTCTGTCTTAAAATAAGACACAACTGTTTAACTGAACTGGCCTATTCTTGGGCCTAAGAGACTGGTTCAGTGAGATGGGGCGACGTACCAATTCAACTTATGGACTGTGAAGCTTCTTGGGAAAGTTTCAGAGATGGGACCGAACGGGAACAGAACGTGCCACCCCAAAATGTGCCACTTTGGCATGTAGATTATTTTGACCTGAAGGCAATCATGTCCCAGCGGACTCCAGAAAAACTTTTACCCCTCCCTTAATTGCCGAAAAAAATTTAGATGGTTAGATGGGGAGCCTGACCCAGAAAGAGAGCTATTACCAGACACACACACACACATATATATATATATATATATATATATATATATATATCTCCTGAAAGACTTACCTGCATGGCAGGGCCAACACCTGCCTAGGAAACATCTACTCTTCTCATGGTCCTGAAAATTGCCCTACTCCCCTTCGATGTCCCAGCCCCATCCCTTTCCCTAGCTCAGGGTGGCATGTAAGCCTCAATTGCTTGACTGACATTGGGTCTTGTTTAAAAGAAAAAAAATTTTTTTAATGTTTATTTTTGACAGAGAGGGAGACAGAGCATGAGCAGGGGAGGGGCAGACAGAGAGGGAGACACAGAATCCAAAGCAGGCTCCAGGCTTCGAGCTGTCAGCACAGAGCCCGACACGGGGCTCAAACCCATGAACCGTGAGATCATTATCTGAGCCAAAGTGAGACACTTACTGACTGAGCCACCCAGGCACCCCTTGGATCTCATATTTTTATAGGGCTTTTTTATATACAAAATTAAATTTGCTTTTTTTTCCCTGTTTAATTTTCATTTAATTATTAGACTAGCCAAAGAACTTAGAATAGTAGAAGGAAATTTTTTCCACCCTCACATAGGCACTTAGGATCTTGTAGTTGGGCAGACTTTCAAATTTGTTGTTAGTGATGAGAACCCAAGGACTTTTTCCTGTATATGTACTTCTAAGGTTATCTGCTTTTAGAGCAGTTTTCTTTCTTTTTTTTAAGAATATATTTTATTTTTTTAAGCAATTTCTACACCCAAGAGTGGGGCTTGGACTTACAACCCTGAGATCAAGAGTCACATGCCTTGCCAACTGAGCCAGCCAGGCACCCCAAAGAATAAACTGCTTTAAACTTTATTTTATTATTTTTTTAATGTTTATTTTATTTTATTTTATTTTATTTTATTTTATTTTATTTTATTTTTTGAGAGAGAGAGAGAGAGAAACAGAGTGTGAGCAGGGAAGGGGCAGAGAGAGAGACGGAGACACAGAATCCAAAGCAGGCTCCAGGGTCCACACTGTCAGCACAGAATCTGACATGGGGCTCAAACTCATGAACTGCAAGATCATGACCTGAACTGAAGTCAGAGGCTTAACCGACTGAGCCACGCTTAAATTTAAAAAAAATTAAATAATTTTCAACATACGAAAAAGTAGGAGGGGGCGCCTGGGTGGCTCAGTCGATTAAACGTCCAGCTCTTGATTTTGGCTCAGGTCATGATCTCAGGATCATGAGATGGATCATGAGATCATGAGATGAAGTTTAAGATTCTCTCCCTCCCTCTCCCTCTGCTCCTCCTCTGCTTGTGTTCTCTCACTCTCTCAAAAAAAAAAAAAAAAAAAAGTAGAAGAATATGATTCCTCATGTCCTTTCAACAACACTTATTCCCATTTTTCAGTTTTTGACAAATGGTTTTTGTTCCACAACTGGATGGGGGAGGCACACCCTATGGGGAACCATTTTGTAAGGATACGTTTTGTAAGGAACCATTTTGTAAGGATCTGGGGAAACTGGTTTCATGGGCAGGTTGAGAAATGCACGCTTGCCTAGGCAGCTAAGGCACTTCGTGGAAGGTAAGGTTGGGGAGGGAGGGCTGTACCCCACCCCCTGCTCTGCACCTGACCACTCTGCGGGGCTAGGCGTGGGATGAGAAGGTTCACTCTGGGAAGCTGGCACCAGTACCATGATGAAGTTGTGCCCAAACATAGTGACACCAGTGTCCCTCAGGAGTGAGGGATGCAGCAGTCAAGCTCATACTTATGGCACCAGGAACTGTCTGTCAGCCACGTTTTAATGTATGTTGACAGGCTGTGGAGTCAAAGGAGCCAGTTCGAGAAGGTAGAGGGCCTCTAGGTCAAGTACTCCAGAACCTCCCTACTCAAGCAAGGCTGTGGGCCAGGAAGCTGGTTAGAAATGTAGAGTCTTGGGGTGCCTGGGTGGCTCAGTTGGTTGAGCGTCCGACTTCGGCTCAGGTCACGATCTTGTGGTTCACCAGTTCAAGTCCCGCACCGGGCTGTGTGCTGACAGCTCAGAGCCTGGAGCCTGCTCAGGTTCTGTGTCTCCTTCTCTCTCTGCCCCTCCCCCACTCATTCTCATTCTCTCTCTCTCTCTCTGTCTCTCTCAAAAATAAATAAAATATTAAAAAAGAAAATTTTTTAAAATTTAAAAAAGGAAAGAAATGTAGAGTCTTGGGGCCCCACCCCAGAGCTATTGAATCAGAATCTGCCTCCAGGGCTTCCTGGCACATTTCACATCAGAGAAGTGCTTCTCTAAAGCTCTCAGGTGTGGCTTTTTGGAGGCATAGATTACTCCAAATCTGGAATCTCAACAATTCTGGGTTGCTAGCAGCTGGTCCATCCCTCATCAGAAAATGTATCAATTCCTTTGGCAAGACCCCAGAGAGGGAGCCTCCAGATACTCCAGCATCACCTCCCTCCATAGGCCACCTCTTTCAGGCTTTGGTAAACTACTGTTGGAAGGGCAGGCTGTGGGCTTGATAAGGAGAATCTTAACTGAAGACCCTGCTGAGAATGTCTGCTTTCTATTGTCCCTGTTGGAAATTCCAAGCCCTCAAGCTAAAGTTTAAGGAAGACTTTTCCTGTGTTAATTATAAACCCATTTTCAGCTCCTGTTCAGTGGGCTGACAGTACTTGAGAAAAAGAAAGTCTTTGAAAAAGACTTTTTCTTATTTTATAATTTTTAATTAAAAATTTTTTTAAGTTTATTTATTTATATTGAGAAAGAGAGAGAGAGCATGAGTAGGAGGGGCAGAGGTGGTGGGGGGGGGAAGGAGGGAGAGAGAGAGAGAGAGAAAGAGAGAGAGAGAGAGAGAGAGAGAGAGAGAGAGAGAGAGAGAATCCCAAGCAGGCTCCTCACTGCCAGCATGGGCTTAAACTCACAAACTGTGAGATCATGATCTGAGTTGAAATCAAGAGTCAGATGCTTAACGAACTAAGCCACCCAGGTGCCCCTATTTTATAATTTTTTAGAAGTCCAATGGTAGTACATGCTTGTGGTTAAATTTTTTTGAAAAATGCTGACACCTATACAGATAAAATGCAGAAGCCTGTGTCTCATATCTCTCCTGCTCCTGCTACCCCCAGGGCACCTTCAGCATTTGCTATGTATCCTTGCAGATCTATTTCTTGGCATTTAAAAACACTACACATACGCCCACGCACGCATGCACACGTGCACGTGCTTCCGGAAGTCTTTCCAATTTATCTCTTCTTTTTGGCCTTTTGCACTCCTTCTTAAGAGATTACTACTTGAGTATTCAACCATCTATTGGCTAAACTTAACTGATTTTCAAAACTGGGTGAATCCACCAGGTCAAGCAAAATTATCAGAAGATTGATAATTGTAGAATCTGGTTGGGGGGTAAATGGGCATCCATTTTGCTTATTTTCATGTGGGCTTCAAATTTTTTAAAACACAAGTGAAACTGAAAAGGAATATGCCAAGCCCTGAGACATAAAGTAAGACTGTACCCGGGCTCAGTCGGTTAAGCATGCAACTCTTAATCTTGGGGTTGTGAGTTTGAGCTGTAGGGATTACTTTTTAAAAAAATATATATTTTTTAATGTTTATCTTAGAGATAAAAATCAAGAGTGAGTGGGGGAGGGGCAGAGAGAGAGGGAGACACAATCCGCAGGAGGCTCGAGGCTCTTGAGTTGTCAGCACAGATCCCCATGCAAGGCTCGAACCCACCAACCCACCAGCAGTGAGATCATGACCTGAGCCGAAGTCAGAGGCTTAACTGACTGAGCCACCCAGGGGCCCCAAAAAATAAAATCTTAAAAAACAAACAAACAAACAAACAAACTATTGGTAAACTGCATCTAACTGACCTGTTTTTTAAATAACTTAAAAAAAAAAATTTTTTTTTTTAATGTTTATTTATTTTGAGAGAGAGACAGAAACCAAAGCAGCTCCAGGCTCCGAGCTGTCAGCACAGAGCCTGAGGCAGGACTCAAACACACGAACCTTGAGATCCTGACCTGAGCCGGATGCTTAACCAACTGAGCCACTCCGGTGCCCTTGCCCTGTTTTTAGGTTCAGACTGCTAAAGAACAAAAATTCAGCTGAGTAAATCGAAGATCTAATTCAGCAACTGATGAATTGGGCAGTATCCTCTCTAGCAAGTAGAGGGGAACCTCCAAGAGTTGTACAAAATGGAAAGTTTTTATAGGAAGGAGGGTGGGGCGAGGAAGTTATTAGCAAAAGAGAAGAAAGGATTGCTTGAGGCAGAGTCACTTTCCTTTAAGGGAAAGGGCAGGGAAGGTCTTGTTGGGTGGATTATCTCCTGTTCCTTTTGGGGAGACAGAGGACCCAGGTGACAGGAGTTCGAGCCCTACGTTGGATATAAAGATTACTTAAAAAAAACAATACACTTGGGGCGCCTGGGTGGCGCAGTCGGTTAAGCGTCCGACTTCAGCCAGGTCACGACCTCGCGGTCCGTGAGTTCAAGCCCCGCGTCAGGCTCTGGGCTGATGGCTCAGAGCCTGGAGCCTGTTTCCGATTCTGTGTCTTCCTCTCTCCCTCTCTCGCTGCTCCTCCCCCGTTCATGCTCTGCCTCTCTCTGTCCCCAAAATAAATAAACGTTGAAAAAAATAATTAAAAAAAAAAAAAAAAAAAAAAACAATACACTTAAAACACGCCAATTGACAGGCTAAAACTTCCATTCTAGCAGAGGCTGAAACTGCAATCAGGTTAGGTGTTGAGCCCAGTTTGGTGACTTGGCCTGGCCTGGTGTCGCCATTTTTGGCCTGTGTTTCTCTCTCTTTTTAATTTTTAAAAAATGTTTATTTATGCTTGAGAGAGAAAGAGCACAAGTGGGGAGGAGCAGAGAGAGAGGGAGACACAGAATCCAAAGCAGGCTCCAGGCTCCGAGCTATCAGTGCAGAGCCCGATGCAGGGCTTGAACCCACAAACCGTGAGATCGTGACCTGAGCTGAAGTCAGACGCCTAACCCACTGAGCCACCCAGGTGCCCCTGTGCTTCTCTTTTTAGTAAGACTCAGAGTATCTGTTAAGACTGAAGCATGAGCAGAAGGAAGGCCTTCCCCCGGCTTCCTTGCTGTTGGCCATTATTGGGGTGAACTACCTTCCCAAGGGAGGAGGCTCCTGGGGATTTCTTGGCTTCCAGCTCCTCGGGCATGGTCTCCCCTGTAAACTTCGTGCCTATGTCCAGCTGGGGCAAAGTGTCCTAGCAGAAGCTAGACCAGTCCCCAGACCCCTTTTGTGTCTCTGACATTTTTTTTGGTTTTGTTTCTGACACTCACTTTGTTTTTTAAAAATGTTTTTATTTATTTTTTGAGAGAGAGGGAGAGAGAGAAAGAGAGAGAGAGAGAGAGTGGAAGGGGCAGAGAGAAAGAGGGACAAAGGATCCAAAGCAGGCTCTATTCTCAGAGAAGAGAGCCCGATGTGGGGCTCAAACTCGGGAACCATGAGATCATGACCTAAGCCGAAGTCAGACGCTTTAACGGCCTAAGCCACCCAGGCGCTGCCTCACTTTGTTTTCCTAAAGTTTATTTATTTTGAAGGAAAGTGTGTGCTGGTATGCACATGGGGAAAATCAGAGACAGAGAGAGAAGGAGAGAGAGAGAGGGAGAGAGAATCCAACAGGCTCCTCTCCGTCAGTGCAGAGCCGGACTCGGGGCTCAATCCCACGAACTGGGAGATCGTGACCTGAGCTGAGGTCAAGAGTCAGACAGTTAACAGACTGAGCCCCCCAGGAGCCCTCGGACACTCACTTTGAAAGTACACACTGGTTTGGAGAGATGGGCTAGAAATCCATCTTTTCCTCCCCACTTGGTGCCCCTTCAAACCTTCACTCCTCAGTTTCTTCGCCTGTGATCAAGGTTCTAGGAGTCCATGAATTTGGAAGGGAAATTTTTACATGTCTATTTTCGTTAATCTTTCATTGAAATCTAGCATTTCCTTCCATAGTGTGTGTAGACATCACATCACATTAGTGCAGGCGGTTACTGGGACTTTGTCCCTACTGGGAGTGACAGCTATTTTCATAACACATCACAGTTGCCAACATTTTGAATATCTACACTCATCATGACTTCAAAATCATAGAAGTTATCAGGCTCACCACTATACTGTATTTCAGTATAACTTGCCTCGTTTGTAATCCTGGGCATTTTACTTTATGCATTTAAAAATCTTACTCTGGGGGTACCTGGATGGCTCAGTTCGTAGAGCATGTGACTCTTGATCTCTGGGTTGTGAGTTAGAGCCCCATGTTGGGTGTAGAGATTACTTAAAAGCAAAGAACTAAAAGTCTCACTCTGGGAAGGGTCCAAGGGTCTCACCAGACTCCAGAGTGGCCTATGGAACAGAAAAGATGAAGGGGCCTGCTCAGTCCTGTCCACAGCACCTCCTGCCCTCAGAATCACCCTGCCAGTCCTCTCTCTGGGCATCCAGTCCCCATTCCTGGGTGCTGTGTGTGCCTGGCACCCTTCCTCAGCAGGCCAGCTACATGCTGCCATCTGCTGGGGGTGGCCCACATGACACCCTGGGGGTAATGCCAGCAGGCCAGGTCTGGGGACCCAGGGGTGGGGGGGGTCCTGAGGGACCAGCTGAGAGGGTCTCTGGCTGCTCCCAGGATAGAAATCAAACTCAAGCCAGCAGGAGGTAAAAGCAGAGCTTACTGAAGGGAGAGAGAGCGAGAGAGAGAGCGAGAGAGAGAGCGAGTGTGTGTACAAGGTGTCTGGGAGGCTCAGAAAGGAAAGGAGAGTCCCTTCTATTTTCCTGGGTCTGGTATATGGGTCGTCTCAGGCATCCAGGACCCAGTTAGAACACAGGGCCCGGGTATTATTCCTTGGAACCAGTGGGTCTTGGCGGTGAGCTGTGTTGTGCCGGGGTGGTGGGCAGGTTGGGGGGGGCGGTCTGGAATACAGATATGATGTCTTCCTTCAGTCTTTCTCACCTGGTCCTTCCTTACAGATTACCTGTTCTAGAGTAATCATGAACTCCTCGTCCTTTACAAGGAGGACATATGCTATTTGCGTTATGAGGCATGTGAAGAGTGGGGTGGGGGTGCAAGTCCTAGCAAGAATAGAAGCAGGAAAAGAAGCAAAAAGCAGACTTTTTTTTTTTTTTTTTTGAGTCCTTCAGTTTCCCTAACCCCATGGCCTTGGTTAGATGCTTGTGGTCCTTCTAGTCTTTCTGGGCATTATGAGGTGTAAGCGAAGATATGGACTGTGCCACAAGTCTTGCTGGAGGACCCTCCGTGCCACTCCCACTCAACACTTGCTCCCTGCCAGGGTCCCTGGGTCCCTGCGCCGCGGATGTGTGGTGTTGCCTGGCCCGTGATGAGGGTTTGGGAGCAGGTGAACAGCCCAGCACAGAACTAGGACTTGAAGCCAGAGGCAGGAGCACCTGTGGTGGAGTATCAGGCCGAATGGATTTTTATTTTATTATTTTTTTAAATGTTTATTTATTTATTTTTGAGACAGAGAGAGACAGAGCATGAATGGGGGAGGGTCAGAGAGAGGGGGAGACACAGAATCCGAAGCAGGCTCCAGGCTCTGAGCTGTCAGCACAGAGCCCGACGCGGGGCTCGAACTCACGGACCATGAGATCATGACCTGAGCCGCAGTCGGACGCTTAACCGACCGAGCCACCCAGGCGCCCCCCGAATGGATTTTTAAAAACCAATTGTTCTTTGAGCACATGGGCCACTAGTTAAAAGTCGAAATGAGAATGTGGTGAGAAGCTTCTCTCCCTCCCTGTCCCGCTGGCCTCAAACTTCACCAGCTTCGTCTTCCTTCCAGAGCTGCTCCCCACATCTAAAGCAAAAATGAACGTGAGCTGGAACCCTGCCTTTTCTTATTTAAATGTTAGGCACCTGGTCTGCACCTGGCTTTTTTGTTTAACAATATTGTCTCGAAAATTGCTTCTATCTACATATAAATACTTCCCTCCTGGTTCTTTCCTTTTTATTTCTCTGGTCATTTCCAAGTAGTCTGTGGAAAAAGAATGTCTTTCCACAGAAACAGGAGTACTCAGATATAGCCAGAAATTGCAGGGTAGTTTTAGAATTCATTTACCCACCTACAAAATTCCAAGGATCCTAGGTGAAAGAATTCTGTATTCCTCTTTAGGTGGATTTGCTTTTCAAAAGGGGTCTCACGGGACTATTGTACCTTAACTCCAAAAATGACTACGTGGTAAATTTTGGGCAGGGCTAGGGGTGAGTTGCTTTTTGGGTAGAAGTCTACTTGTGGTGTCCCAAATCCAAGGGCTAGGGTTCAAGATCTCTGTCTATCCAGAGATTAACCTTGTCTTCCCAAGCCAACCATGGGGCTCTATATAATAAATGTCACTCTCCTACTGGCAGCCAACCAGCTCTCCTCCCCAGCTTCTCTCACCAGGTATGTCCGCAGGCCAGCAGCCACTGGCTGGGAACACCTCAGAACATGCTAAGAGGTCGAAGTGCTCCCTGGGGGTGGGCCTGGTGGATGGGCTGCCCTGTGTCCCTGCACTAAGAGCCGTTCCCGTTCCAAGTTTATCAGGGTTTACATGCCATTCTCTGAAATAAGCTTTGAGCTGAAGAATGGGTGCTTTCTCCCAACAAACCACACGTCCAGCAGGGGGCTTCTTCTCATAGACATCTGACCCTTTCATCACTTTGGGCCACTGAGATACACCAATAGATTCCAGGCCCACCCACTATACTTCTCATTCTAGTGTAGTTTCCTGCCAGACTCACCCAGCAGGAAAGAGAGACCATCCACACCTGCCAACGTAAGCATCTTGTGGGCCAAGCAGGCTTCTCGGCAAAATAGGAAGAGAGCATTCTGGTTTTTACATCGGTGCTTGGTGAGTTTGATTAGTGGGAGTCAGTCTTGCCAAAGGGATCCCCTCTGGCCCACAGAGCTAAGGGTTGCACTGCAGACCACAGTGATTTCCCCCAGAGTAAGTGCCCACTTTGCCCTCTTAGGCCAGTGAACCTGCTGCTTGGGGGCAGGGGCTCTTCCTGGTGGGCCTTTTAACTGGAAGCATGTTAGTCAGACTGAGGAAGTTGGTTCCAGTGTCTGTTCGCTCTGTGTGAAAGAAACTCAGTTGCAGAGATCATAGTGACCTTGGACGTACAGTGATCAGATAGAAAAATTAGCACAAATCCATCCTGACTGCTAACAAATGGTCAGGGTCAGCCGGTCCCCTTCCATCTGAAAAGTGGCACCACCGGTGTTTCTCCTTCCAGGTTGAACTTGGCATTGTTTGGGAGGAAGACTTTTTTCTGTATGCTCTTAGGTTCAGTTCTTGGGAACATGCAAATTAAACTGGCAAAACACATTTTTGCAAAAGAAGAGATATTTTGAAATGCATATACATACATGTGAGTTCACAGAAAAATGTAACTCAAGGAGGTGGTTAGAATTTGGGGCTTCTATACCATCCTCATAGGGGAAGGGGTGGGGGAGAAGGGCATTTACAGGAAAACAAATGGATTTTATTTATTTACTTATTTATTTATTTTGAGAGAGACGGAGCATGAGCAGGGGAGGGGCAGGATAGAGGGAGAGAGAGAGAATCCCAAGCAGGCTCTGCACGGTTGGTGCAGAGCCCGACGAGGGGGCTCAAACTCACCAAACCATGAGATCATGACCTGAGGTGAAGCCATGAGTCAGATGCTTAACCGACTGAGCCACCCAGGTGTCCCATCAAATGGCTTTTAGGAAAGATAAATAGGCCCTTGGGAAAATAGATAGGAAATATGGTAGTCTTGTGACAATACCTGCTTATGTGATTTCTTACTCCGAAGCAGATTTCTCTCCAGTGGAAAGAGCCCATCTCCTGAGGAGGAGACTGGTGACAGCTGAATCCTTCCAGGAGACTCTGCTTTTAGATACTGGGAGTACGGGAAAAACCACTCACAGTGAGAGATTCTGGATCCCTTCAGTATGAATGCTCCTCTTCTCCTTGTCCAAAGGCCAGGCTGGTTGGGGGTGCTCAGGGTCTAGGGGTTTGGTTCAGCATTCCTCAGACTGGCACGGGGAACTCAGCAAGGGCAGAAGGAGCGGGGTAGTCCCCCCAGCAGAGGCTGTGCAAGGGTGCAGGAAAGGGCCAAGTCACTATGGTTGGCGATCCAGGGCATGTGTAGGAGCACAGAGGGCCAGGGTCAAATCCTATGTCCTTGGGCAAGATTCTTAACTTCTCTGGGCTTCATTTTTCTACTTGGGTAAAAACCCTCACAGGACCACAGTAAGGCTAAGATTACTTAACGCATTTAAAGCACATGATACAGTGCCTGGCACAGAGCAAGTGTTCAGTTAATGCAGCCAACTTCCCTAGACGCTGGGGACCCGGCAGTGAGCAAAGCCGAGCCCCGCGCTCCTGGATCTTCCATTAAACAAAGGTGTACATGCCATCATCAGATGGCCGGGTACACCAGCAGAAAAGGAAGCAGGTGAGAGGCAGGGAGGGAGAGGTGGGGGCTGGTGTGGTCAGGGAAGGGACATCTGAGCAGAGACCAGAATGAGGTGGCCTCACCGGAATTAGGATGATGTCTCATTGCTGTTCCTCCTGCATGTTCCCTTAATCATTCCTTCTCTTGCCTGAGTTTCCACCAGCCAGTGAACCGGGACTAGGTCGGCTCCCATCTCAGCTGAGCACGTGGCCTCCTCTCCATGATCCTTTCTGGGGGTGGCGTCAGTGGAGCGCGCGCACATGGGGGCCCCAGGTTCCGAATGTGAGTTAGGGTGGTGGGTTTCTTCCATTCCTCTGTACCTCCCAATTCCACAGGGCCAGAAGACACGGGGGGGGGGGGTGCCCTCTCCAGGAGAAAAGCTTACACATTCCGCCCTCTACCTTGTCTGGAGGAGCAGTTGTGCTTGGGGAAACTGGCCAGCTGTATGGCTGCGGGGCGAGGCTGAGCTGCAAGAACCAGAATAGAAGGGCTAAATTTAAACCGTGTCTGGAGGCTTCAGGGAGCCCGCGGGCCTGTGGGCCCTGGGGTGGCTCCGTCCCACCTCCCTCCTCTCCTTCCACCTCCCCACTCCCTTCTGCCTCCTCCCCCTCCCCTTCTCCCTCTCCCCTCCCTCCACCCACCCTCTTTCCCCTCCCACCTCCTCCCCCTTCCTCCTCCCACCCACTTCCCTCCTCCCTCCTCCCTCCTCTCCTCCCTCTCAGAATGGAAACTGTTTCTTTCCTGGCTGCCGAGAGCCGGTTTCCTCCCAAGGAAATAATGTCTCACCGCAGCTGAGGCCTGCACTGCCCCCTGGAATTTCCCTGCAGGGGAGAAACACCCCGCTGGCAGAGCTGCTCTGAGCTGGGACACACCTAGAGCCTGCTTGTGCACCACCCAGAGGGGGACACGCCCAGAGACACACAGAGAAGTAAACAGAAACAGAAACAGGCTGGGAAAACCCTGGGGGGGGGGGGCGGTGAACCCTAGGATCAGGTTCTTGTCCCAACACTGTCTCCACCTCCCTGTGAGGCAGGAGCAAATCATCTCCTGTTCTGAACTTTTTTTTTTTTTTTTTACCTCCTTAATATTAAAATAGACCTCTTAAGAATCAAAATAGAACAGAACTCTAAAGGAATCAACCTAGAAAGTGCTTTGATTATTTCAAAGATGTCTCTTTCTTTGTTCAAAATATTTTTAAATCCCTTTTTTTTTTCTTTCTGAAAAATTCCTTTAAGGACCAGTTTTAGGCACTCATAGGTCTGCCTTGTTACTTTTCCAGACATTTCAGTTTTGCCTAGAGGGATCGCTGCCCACGGTACCAAGAGACTTGGGGCTGGTTCCAAATACTGAGTTCAAAAGATTCCTGCAAGGACAGTGAAAAGACTGTCAGGTGCCATCAGTGTTGCAGAATTCCCCTGATGCCCAAGGCCGGTCCCCAGAGAGGGACAACAGCTCCTGGAGGAGCTCTCAGCCCTCAGCCACACGCAGGGTCCTTCTAGAGCCTTACATAGTCCAACAGTCAGACACAGAGGGGTCTACACACACACACACACACACACACACACACACACACACACACACGGCCAAATGGAAACGTCTAGTTTCAGCTACAATATCCAGAGGTAGCAGTCTGTGAGAACCTGAGCCACGCACCCCTCGTGTTTTTTGCATGTATTCACTGAGGCTAGACACGGGGGCTGTCACAGACCTGATCAGGTGGGGATGGTCACAGCTCAGACACCCTCCAAGCAGGCTGTGCCCGGAGACTTTAGCAGGAGAGCGAGCGCTGAGGGGACACACCCAGACACATTGGGTTGCCTGGTAACACAGAATGCCAGGCCCAGGGACACACACCCTGTCTGGGATCACACACTCATACTGTTTCCACAGGGGCAAGATCCCACGGAGCCGGCTGGCTGCCCCAGGCACACCCTCTCGCCACCGAGAACTGCCTTCGTTCAGAGATGTTCCTGGTTGGCTCAGTCGGTTAAGTGACCGACCTCCCGACCTTGGATCAGGTCTTGATCTCACAGCGTGAGTTCGAGCCCCGCATTGGGCTCCTTGCTGAAAGCTCAGAGCCTGCTTCAGATTCTCTCTCTCTCTCTCTCTCTCTCTCTCTCTTTCTCTCTCTCTGCGCCTCCCCCATGCACGTATTCTCTCTCTCTCAAAATTAAAAAAAAAAAAAAAAAAAAAAAAAAAAAACAGCTGTGCAGCTAAAGATCCTGCTCATCGGCACCCCCAAACGCTTACCGGATTTAGAGAGTGCTGAGCAAGCCCCCCAAAACTTCCAGTCCCACTCAGTCACACACACACCGTTAGAGTGGTCAGAGTCTAGACTCCTCACGTCCTTTTGTTTCCTCTCGGAAAAACTTTGGCTTTTCCATTTTAAGCAGCCAGTGACCAAACAGTCTATTTCTGTAACTTCTTAGTATCAGCCAGAGCCTGTTCTTTTGAAACGTCTACAGTAAGTCAGGAAGAATGCTTCTGACCTTTGTTTTCAAATTCAACTATGCAGAACACTAAACACACAATGTGAAAACACAGAGGCCAATTTTTTTTAAGGGTTTTTTTTTTTTTTTTTTTTTTTTTGAGGCCGGGAGGCACAGAGAGAAGGAGAGAGAATCCCAAGCAGGCTCCGACTGTCAGCCTGGAGCCCTGTGTGGGGCTTGAACTCACAAACCGTGAGATCGTGACCTGAGCTGAAGTCAAGAGTCAGATGCTTAGCTGACTGAGGCACCCCTCAGAGAACAATTTTTTAAATTCACAGACAAACCATGTTTGAGGGTTTTTCAGCTTTTTGTGGGAGAAAGGCAAGTTTACTGACTTCAGTGGTTTTTAAAATTCGAACTTGGCAAACAGGAAAACAACTGTGGAGTCTTTGTAAAGTGAGCAACAGGTAAAAGCTCCTTCGGGCAGCACCCCTCACTTCTTAGGGATGGGCAAGCTGAGGACTCACCTTTGACCTAGTCTCCCCAGCCACCTTGACCAAAGTCAATCTGACCTTGATTCTGCGGAACTTCCGGTGTGGTGTTTAGACTGCCTGTCTAGTAAACAGCTGTGCCCTCCCTTGGGTCCAAGGACCCTGTGTAGGTTCTGTCCCCTTCTCTGGATGTTTCAGACATGGTGTTGCCTTTTGGGATGAGATAAACTGGTTTTCCTGGCCACAGCAGTCTGCTTCCTCCAGTTCCATCACCAGACAGGACCACCCTGGAGACATCCTCAGATCTATACACTGGGTCTAGCTGGGCCCTTCCCTGCCATACAGGTCCGTCCTTCCTCTGTCCCTTTTCCCCTTTGCCCTTCCTTCCCTCCCTCCCTCCCTCCTTCCTCCATCCCTCCATCTCAACCTCTGACAGGAATTCCAGTGTGAACCTGGATCGGCTACAGTGAATAGGATCTTGCCACACTCAGCCGATCCTTACGTTATCTCCCTCTCTCAATATTCCTTTTTATTCTTACTATTCATACAGCAGTCCCTTCTTATTCATGGGGAATACTTCCCAAGACCCCCAGTGGATGCTTGAAACTGTGAATGGTACCAAACCCTATATATGCTGTTTTTTCCTGTACATATATACCTATGATTTATTTGATAAGTTTAATTTATAAATTAGGCACAGTAAAAGATTAACCACAATAACTGATAATAGAACGATTATAAAAATATGCCACAATTTGAAAAAAAAAAACCCCATATATATGTTATGTGGATGTATCTCTCTCTTTCAAAGTATCTTATTGTATTGGGCTCACCCTTCATGTGATGATACGAGATGATAAAAAGTCTACATGATGAGATGAAGTGAGGTGAATGACGTAGGCATTGCGACGTTAGCATTAGACTACTGTTGACCTTCTGATGTTACGTCAGAAGGAGGGTCACCTCCTCCCAGGCCATGGTTGACTGGGTAATGAGACCCAAAGTGAAATCATGGATAAAGGGGGACTATGGTACCTCATTACCTGAAGTATTGATGAGTGCCACATTCAGGACAGAAATAGAAATAAACAAAACAAATCCTATTAGACTTAAATTTTCTTAAGTTTATGTATTTTTTCTTTAGTAATCTGTGCACTCAGCGTGGGGCTTGAACTCATGATGCTGAGATCAAGAGTTCATGCTCTTCCAACTGAGCCAGACTGGCAGTCCTAGATCTAATTTTTTAATGAAAAGTTTCTGTATGTCAAGACCCACAAAACATATTTATTTATTACAAAAATTTTTTAAGTTTATTTATTTATTTTAAGGGAGAGAGAGCGGGGGAAGGGCGGAGAGAGGGAGAGAGAAAATCCCAAGCAGGCTCTGTGCTGTCAGCACCAAGCCTGATGCGGGGCTCACACTCTCGAATTGTGAGATCATGACCTGAGCTGAAATCAAGTCAGACGCTTGACAGACTGAGCCACCCAGGCGCCCCACCAGCAAAACATATTTAAAGGCAAAAGACACATGTGGAAAATACATTTTCCAGATGTATGTGGCAACAGAGGCAAATACCCTCATCATCAAAGGGCTCTGATAAAGCACATGGCACCAAAGAGATAGATGGATGATGTGAGCAGGGCAGAGGAATCAGAACAATGAAATAAATGAAATATGAAGAGAAAATGTTTAATCTCCTTAATACAAAGAAGTCAAAATAAAACCATTTAAAATAACATTTCCCCTTATTACCATCAGATTATAGCAGATCAATGCCCACTATTGGGCAGCAGCTTTCTCCTGAATTATTTCTAGAAATGTGAAAGAATTAGAACAGCCTTTTTGGAGAGAAATCAAGCTTTAAAATTACAAGTATCTTCTGACCTGTCAGTTCTACCTCTACAAGTTATCTGGAAGGAATCTTTAAGGTGTCCAAAATATACGGCTACAAAAATGCTCATTGCAGTACTGTTGCTAAAAGAAAAAGGGAAAAAAATGTGTTTATAATTTTTTTCCTTTTTTTCAGAATTGTAGACCCATGATTGTATTGCTTTTTTTTTCTTAAGATTTTTTAAAGATTTGTTTATTTATTTTGGGAGAGAGAGAGAGAGAGAGAATGTGAGCAGGGGGGGGGGGGGGGCAGAGAGAGAATCCCAAGCAGGCTCCGCACTGTCAGCATAGAGCCCAACATGGGGCTTGAACTCACAAACCAGGTGGTCATGACCTGAACCAAAATCAGGAGTCGGATGCTCCAATGACTGAGTCACCCGGTGCCCCTCAAGATTTTTAAAAAAGTAACCTCTACACTTATGGGGCTCCAACTCACAGCCCTGAGATGAAGAGTCCCTTATTCCACCAACTGAGTCAGCCAAGCCCCGCCCCCTCACCTGTTTTATGTTGTATTTATTTAAGTTCTGAACATGCCAAGCTAGACCGTTATTTTGTATTTTACTACCTTATAAAAACTGCAGTTGATAAGAAATATTCTGGGGCGACTGGCTGGCTTAGTCAGTAGAGCGTGCAACTCCTGATCTTGGGGTTATGAGTTTGGGCCCCACACTGGGTGTAGAAATTACTTAAAAATAAAATTAAAAAAAGAAAGAAAGAAAAGAAATATTCTCAGCTGGGGTGAGTCTGAGGGTTAACTCAGCCCCTCCCTGGCCCTGTGACCCATGGAAGGGTTTTCCCCTTCAGTGTTTCATTCTGAGTGTGCGGGACCTTGGGTTGAGTGAGTCTGTGGAGTTGGGTGAGGACGCTGTGTGGAGAGAAGCTGGCAGAAAAGCAGGAGGGAGGCTCTTGGGAAGATGCCTGTAGGTTAGGTCACAGGTAACCAGAGCCATGGTGCTGAGCCTCATGTCTGGGGGGAGAAGTCCTTTAGAGGAGGAGATGGTGTCCACAGATCGCATCAGGGTCCGTGTGGATGACTCAGTTAAGCATCTGACTTTGGCTCAGGTCGTGATCTCACGATTCATGAGTTCGAGCCCTGCATCAGGCTCTCTGCTGCCAGCACAGAGCCCCTTCCAGATCCTCTGTCCCCTGCCTCTCTCTGCCCCTCCCCCACTCTCTAAAATAAATACACATGAAAAAAAAACCCCAAAAATAAAAAAATAAAATGGAGTTTGGTGGGGGGGGGGGGTATCTGGCTGGCTCAGTCAGTAGGACATGTGACTCTTGATCTCTGGGGTCCTGAGTTCGAGCCCCATCTTGGGTGCAAAGATTACTTAAATAAATATAGGGGCGCCTGGGTGGCTCAGTCGGTTAAGCGTCCAACTCGTGATTTGGCTCAGGTCATGATCTCACAGTTTGTGGGGTCAAACCCTGCATCAGGTTCTGGGCTGAGCATGGAGCCTGCTTGGGATTCTGCCTCTCTCTCTGCCCCTCCCCTGCTCACACTTGATCTTTCTCTCTCAAAATGAATGAATGAATGAATGAATGAATGAAATGGAGTCCGTTGAAATGCAAGGGAATTCCAGAGCCCCTGGAAGGCTTCCTGACTCAGGGGTGAGGGTGGGGGTGGAGTCTGTGCTTTCAAAATGCCTCCCAGAGACCCTGAAGCATCTGATCCTCATCTCCTCAGCTGCCATTTCCTCTCCAGCAGGGTCCTTGCTCTGGCCATGGTGCCTTGCAGCCTCAAGACTTGTTACACGTTCCCTTTACTTCTTCAGCTTTTCCCCCCTGAGGGGCCCCTATACTTACTCTGATCTGGAAACCCCATCCTACCCCTTCAGTGAATCTTACACCTGTCTGCCACTTTTCTGAACAACTAACTATAATATTTATAGGGTTTAATATATTTTTTAATGTTTATTTATTTTTGAGAGAGAGAGAGCGAGTGGGAGCAGGGGAGAGGCAGAGAGAGAAAGAGAGGGAGAATCGCAAGCAGGCTCCACACTGTCAGTGTAGAGCCCGATGTGGGGTTCAAACTCGTGAATGGCGAGAGCGTGACCTGAGCCGAAATCAAGAGTCCGACGTTTAACAGACTGAGCCACCCAGGTGCCCATTGGGTTTCATATATTTAAATTTATTTTTAATTTCACAAGTAGTACAGGAATACATCTTTACTATAAAACAATTCAAGTGACCCACATGGAGTGAATGCAGCCTCTTGATCGTTCCTTGTCCCCCACTCCCACACCAGGCTGACTCTGGGGCGGGTGGGGTGTCATGCCTTCCAGATGCTTGTCCACGTCTTTCTCAACTAGTTTCCAGCTCTGGAAAGAGAAGAACCATCTTTCCTCCCACCCAAGATCACTCCTCTGCCTGTGCCATGTTCTGGACCCTCAAGCCTCTTCCACAGCCTTTGGCCTCCACTCCTATACCCCCCCGACCGAACATCTCTCCCCCCAACAGCCCTCCTACCCATACATGCACACACACATGCACACAGATATACCCAGATGTTTCTTTTCCTGAAAATAAGTCTTTCTTGATCCTTACATGCCCTTAGCCCCCTCTCCTATCAGTCTCTCTCTTGCAGCCAACCTCTTCAACAAATGGCTCCCTTGGCCAGACTTCACACCTGCACCCATCAGATCTCAGGCAGCAGCCGCCTGCTGAACTCCCCTGGGAGGGCACTGACCCAAGTCGAGGCTCCTGTTAGCACAGTGCTGCTGCCCAGCCCCCTGCATAAGACTTCTGGCCTTGGAGGGGTGCCTGGCCATCCAACATCTGGAGTCTCCACTCCCAGGCAAAGCCCCTGGGCACTGGCTGCCCTCCCCCCGCCCCGGCAGTCCACGCGGCCTCTGCAGGAGATAGTACAAGGGCCAGGGAGCGTTGGGGGAGCTCCTCACGCAGTGCTCTTGTTCATCTCTGTAGTCACCTCAGATTTCTGTGGGCTTCTGGCAGCTTTACCTTCCAGGGACGGAGGGAACCGGCTCCGGAAGTTCTCCCGGGGTGTGGCTCACCCCAAAGCTCTGGGCATGTTCTGACAACCAGGGCTTCCAGAAACTCCAGAGGCTGGGGTGAGGAGGGTTCCTCAATGGCTCAACCTCCTCTAAAGGAGGAGGAACAGGAAGACAGGGCCTAGGCTCTACTTTACTGCTCTTCTCCCAACTTACCATCATAAAAGAAAAGCAAGCAAACTTTTGAATTATGAAACAATGCCCCCCAAGACACTGTATTAGTTTTCTGTTGCTGCTATATCAAGTTATCACGAATTTAGCGGCTTAAATCAACACAAATTTATTCCCTTACAGTTCTGGGGGTCAGAGTCCAAAACCAAGATACTGACAGGGCTGCATTTTTTCTGGAACTTCGGGGAAGAATCTGTTTTCTAACTTCTTCTGGTCTCTAGGGGCTGCCTGCATTCCTTGGCTAGCGGCCTCTTTTTCCATCTTCAAAGCACATCCCTCCAACCTCTACATCCACGATCACATCTCCTCTCTCTGACTAACTCTCCTGCCTCCCTAAGGACCCTGGTGATTACATTGGGCCCAGGATAATCTCCCTATTTCAAGATCCTTAATTTACTTATATTTGCGAGGGCCCATTTACCACAGGAGGTAGGATATGCATGGATTCTGAGGATTAGGGCATGGAGGGACATCTCTGGGACCATTATTCAGTCTACCACAAGTGTGAAATGTAATATAGGTCGACATCTGTAGACAGACACTGAGATTAGACAGATGCTAATATTTTGCCTTATTTATTTATTTATTTAGTTAGTTTATTTATTTATTTTAAAGAGATAAAGCTCTACAAAAATAGCTAAATCCCTACGTGGCTTTTCCTTCCTTCTCTCCTCAAAGGTAACCACTTCCCTGAGGTTGGTGAAATTCACCCCATGTATGTTTCTGTCTTTGGTACATATTATAAACACACTAAAAAAATTTTTTTTAGTGTTTATTTTTGAGAGAGAGACAGACAGAGCGAAGCCGGGGAGGGACAAAGAGAGAGAAGGAGACACAGAATCCAAAGCAGGCTCCATGCTGTCAGCACAGAGCCCGACGTGGGGCTCGAACCCACAAACCAGGGGATCATGACCTGAGCCAAATTTGAACACTTAACTGATGAGCCACCCAGGTGCCCCTAAAGATTTTATTTTTAAGTAATCTCTGCACCTAATGTGGGGCTTGCACTTGTAACTCTGAGGGCAAGAGTCACATGCTCTACTGACTGAGCCAGCCAGGTGCCTCAAGTGCATTTTTAAACCAAAGAGTACCATTTGTATGTGTTTTGAAACTTTATGTAAAAGGAATCACCGTGTGTGTTCCGTATTGCAACCTGCTTTTCTAATGCAATATGTGTTTGAGATTTTACATGTTGATACATGATGATATAGTTCATTCACTTTAACTGCAGTATAGAATGCCTCCCACGAGCAAGTTAGAGTTCATTTTGTCCATTCTTTTGCCTAGAGACAGATTGTTTTCACTTTTTTTGCTATTACAAACAGTGCTTCAAAAAAAAAAAAAATATCTTTGTGCTTGTTTTCTGGAACACCTGTGCCAAGGACCTCGGTGGGGATACACCCAGGAGCAGCATGGCTGGGTCCCGGGTATGCACACCTTCAGCTTACTGAGAATTGCCACGCGGTCCCAGGGTACCTGCCAACAACAGTGTTTAAAAATACCCATTTCCCACATATCCTCAGCATCTGGTGTTTTCAGATTTACTGTTTTTTAAGATTCATTTTCCTTACCTATTTTCCAGTCAATCTGTTCGGTTCCAAATCTTCTTGAATGTTCCGCAGCAGCAACCTTTCCTCCATCTTGACCCTGAATGACAGACCCACCCAGCACCTTCTGTGCTCAGTGTGGTCCACCCCATTCCCTCAATTCTCTCTCTTTTGAGTCCCCCGCTCCAGCCAGCCCTCTGCCCACTATGTTTCATTTGGGCCAGCCTCTAGAAGAGCTGGTATGGTTCTGAAGCTCTCTGCTCTCCCCACAGAATGCCGTGGAATGTGCTGAGATGGTCTACTGGGAGGAACGAAGTCTTCTGCATTATGACCCCTCAGCCTAAGTGAAGGAGTCAATCTAATCCTGGCAATGTGAGCAAATCCACTTGAGAATTACTCAGTCCTGAACTCCCCCCAAATACATGCTTGTCTATTTTTCCTGTCCCCAAGTGTTCTGAAACATACCTGCCAACGAACTGAACTGTATCCTGGAAAATGGCAGCATGGAGGAATAAATCCAAAGACTGTGACCTTTCTTCCTCTTTTCTTTATCAGCCTGTGGCTTTTAGGCACCAAATTTTGTGTTCTAAGTTTTTACACCCTCCTTCCCTACTGCCCCAATCCAATTACAGTGGTGGGCTAACTATCTTGAGCTCCTTCAACACAGGGGAGCCATCTCTGAGTTATGTGGCCCTCATAATGATCCATTTCTCCTCCTGCTGCTCCCTGAGTAAACTGAAATGGTATTGTCCTTGTGTGTGGATGGTAAGCTGAAGACATTTCTCAGCCATCTGGTTCCAGCCTCATAGTCTCTTGAACTTTGTATATTCCTATTAGCTGTCCATACCCATCTTATATATTCCCAAATTCCCATTAGCTATGGCTTCGCCAAAGATATATCCCTGACGAAGATGGGGCCTGAAGGATTGTTTCCCAAAGGGGATCAGCCACATGCTTCAAAGGGAGCCCCGAGTGCTGCCGGGGGAGTCATCCGTAACCTCCTGCTGTACAACCATGGCACGGGGCTACACCCACAGCTCTTTATACACTTGTATGTCTTAGCATTCAGAGTGAAACCCTTCTCAGTTCTAGGTATAAGATGGGTACTTTAGAAGGTATTGCTTTTCCACGAACTAAACAGTTTGTGGTGCTAGTGCTCAATATGGGTCCCCTTCTCTATTCCTGGGATTTAGGGACAGGAGGGGCTCACACAGGGGTTGAGGGGCCCAAGGGTTACCTGTCATCTGAAGGGTATATGAACCTCCATTTCAACTCTCTGTGAGAAGCAGCTTGCCAGGGACTAAGCCGGACCAACAGAGCCCAGGTGGACACCAGCCGTAATTATCCCCTTTCTGACAAAGATTGCTGGAAGCTCAGAATGCCTGACAGAGGTACCAGGAGGCAGAGGGACGAGCCAACCACAGAGGAAGTCACCCAGAAACCCAGGGAGCTGAAATCCCTTCTCAAGTGCTTGTTTCAAAAAAAAAAACCCAATGTTTCCTAATGGAACTCAGAGGGAGTCCTGGGCAGCCACCGAAGTGAGTAATTTGGCAGATGTCAGGGCTGGGTTGTCCACAGCTTCTTTAGAAGACCGAGGAAGCCCAAGGTCACATGCCTGCAGGTGACATCACTCATCTGGCTCTTCTCTCCAGGTTTTTAGATTCCTCAATTCTCTCTAGCTGGGAAATTTGATCAACCCTCTGAAGGTTTTCTTTTTTTAAGTTTATTTATTTATTTATTTAGAGAGAGCAGAGAAGTGAGCAGAGAGAGTGGCGGAGAAAGAGGGAGACAGAGGATCTAAGCAGGCTCTGTGCTGTCAGCACAGAGCCCGATGCGGGGCTTGAACTCATGAACTGTGAGATCATGACCTGAGCTGAAGTCGGACGCTTAACCAACTGAGCCACCCAGGCACCTCAACCCTCTGCAGCTTTTTTTTTTTTTTTTTTTAACGTTTATTTATTTTTGAGACAGAGAGAGACAGAGCATGAACGGGGGAGGGGCAGAGAGAGAGGGAGACACAGAATCGGAAGCAGGCTCCAGGCTGTGAGTTGTCAGCACAGAGCCCGACGTGGGGCTCGAACTCACGGAGTGCGAGATCATGACCTGAGCCAAAGTCAGACACCCAACCGACTGAGCCACCCAGGCGCCCCATCTCTGCAGCTTTTAAAGAGGTAGGTGAATCTTTTTTTTTTTTTTTTTCCTGGCAGTTTAAATTCTGTCCTGAATTAAGGGTTCATTTAACTCCTAAGTAGTCGATTAGAAATCAAGATATTGTTTCTTCAAGATCTACTCAAACCAGGGGTGCCTGGGCGGCTCAGTCGGGTAAGTGACCAATTCTTGATTTCAGTTCAGGTCACGATCTCATGGTTGGTGAGTTTGAGCCCTGCATCCGGCTCCACACAGTGTGGAGCCTGCTTGGGATTCTCTTACCCTCTCTCTCTGCCCCTCTCTCCCCCTCAAAATAAATAAACTTTAAAAAAGATTTACTCAAACCAAAGGGTTTTTATTCTTTTTTATGTTTATTTATTTAGAGAGAGTGGGGGAGGAGTGCAGAGAGAGGGGGAGAGAGAGAATCTCAAGCAGCTCCACACTGTCAGTGCAAAGTCTGGTGTGGGGCTCGATCCCACGAACTGCGAAATCATGATCTGAGCCAAAATCAAGAGTTGGGAGTTCAACTGACTGGGCCACCCTGGCTCCCCTATTCTTTTTTTTTTTTTTTTTTTAAGTTTATTTATTTTGTGAGAGAGAATGCACACACGAGGGTGGGGAGGGGCAGAGAGAGAGAGAGAGAGAGAGAGAGATTGGGAGAGGGAGAGAAACCCAAGCAGGCTCCATGCTGCCACCTTGGAGCCTGACGTGGGGCCCACAGACTGTGAGATCATGACCTGAGCTGAAACCAGGAGTCTGATGCTCAAACGACTGAGCCACCCAGGTGCCCCCCAAATTGTTATTCTTCAGAAATGACTTCTCACTAATTAGGTTCTTAACATCTCTTACCCCGTAGTTAACCTGATGACCCTTCATGGTTTTCTGCCACAAGCTTCTCCATGACAGACTCTCCCCATGTCTTGTGTCATGTGAGGAACAGCCCGGTCGATACATTCATTCCCCTGCGGTGCTTGCTATCTGGCTTTGCCCGGGAAGGTGGTTCAGTACAGTGTGAGAAGGAAAGTGCAGGTGTCCTAGGATTCCGTTTGTGTGTGTCTGGCCGTGTGTTTCATGTGTCTGTGTAACTTTACCACGCAGAGCGGGAGCTGGCTCTCATCCCCAGCGAATCGGGCCTATTTTTTAACTCCGCGTTCACCGACATCCCGTTGGCATCTTGAAATCAGCCATGGTGGGAGCATTTACACCATGAAAAATGGCAAACAGCACAATCAAGGCTTTGTGTTTGGTGGTGGGGACAGGGGTGAGGTGGGGTGAGTGCCTAGAAATGTCTGGAAGAAACAAAAAACTCCAAAAATAGTTACCTGTGCAGCCGGGAACTGAAGAGCACGGGTATTGGAGAGAATGCACCCCCCCCCCTTTTTGAATTTTCTGTTGTGTGCATAACTATTTTTTTATTTTATTTTTTTTTCCACGTTTTTTATTTATTTTTGGGACAGAGAGAGACAGAGCATGAACGGGGGAGGGGCAGAGAGAGAGGGAGACACAGAATCGGAAACAGGCTCCAGGCTCTGAGCCATCAGCCCAGAGCCCGACGCCGGGCTCGAACTCACGGACCGCGAGATCGTGACCTGGCTGAAGTCGGACGCTTAACCGACTGCCCAACCAGGCGCCCCTCATAACTATTTTTTTAAAAATTTTTTTTTTTCAACGTTTATTTATTTTTGGGACAGAGAGAGACAGAGCATGAACGGGGGAGGGGCAGAGAGAGAGGGAGACACAGAATCGGAAACAGGCTCCAGGCTCTGAGCCATCAGCCCAGAGCCCGACGCGGGGCTCAAACTCATGGACCGCGAGATCGTGACCTGGCTGAAGTCGGACGCTTAACCGACTGCGCCACCCAGGCGCCCCAATAACTATTTTTTTAAAGAGACCTTTCTTCTTTAAGAACAAAGACTTCCTGCTGTGTTTATTAATCCCACACCATCAGCTGGAAACTGCCGGGGCCAAACTGTCTGACTGAGGAAGACATCAGAGCCTGGAGAGATGTCTTCACTGCGGCCTCAGTGGAGTGACTTCCTGGGACTGGGGTTTGGGGTGGGGCACACACAGAGTGTAGCAGCAGGCAGGCCTTCTAGAATCCCATGCCAAGTCTGCAGGGGGAGAGTCAAAGCAATGCCAGGCCCCCGGCCAAGACGTCAGGCCAAAATTCGGGTCACCAAATTCCAAGGATGAAGCAGAAAAATGGGTATGAAGACAGGAAATCCAAAAACGGTCCAGCTCTAGGGAGGCCGAGGGAGGAGACCTGATAGAAGGGGGCCTTTCACAGGACGGTCTCTTCAACGATGGGGCTCAGGGGCAGCTTTTTAGGCCATTCCTGAGGCCACTTCCTCTGCAGCTTAAATTAAGAGGGGACATCGGCTCTGGCCAGGAGGGAAGGAGGGCAAACTGGGGCAGGGAGGAGACAAGTAGGGACAGGACGGGTTCCTCAGCACAGGGGCGGGGGCGGGGAGGTGGGGGGAGGGGAACGGCTCCTCCCCACGGAGGCCGCAGGCCACAGCAAGCAAGTCCCAGGAATGGAGCAGAACTCTGGTCAGATCCAGGAAGCTCATCAGACTCCAGAAATGATCCCTTGAAGCCCTGGTCTGTGTCTGGGGGTGGGGACTCCCACCCGAGGATCCCACCCGAGGATTCGGGGCGTGGCTTGGAAACTCTAGGTGGAGATAATGGAGGCCCCAGGTGCAAGACAAGTCACAGCCAGGAAACTCCAAATACACAGCAAGATGCAGCCCCACAACAGGCTGCTAGGTCCCCTCTGATGGGGGGGGGGGGGACTCAGGGCAGCACCCCATCCTTCCCTGAGGGCCAGGATGCTTGGGGAAGGAGACTCTCCAGGAAATGGAAAACATGGGGCCAAACCTTTGCCTAGGATGGCCAGGAAGTTGGGGGAGGGGGCCCAGGGAAAGGACGGCATGGGCTGCTCCCCTAACAATAGCCAAATGCCACAGCCTGTGTCCTCCAGGGCCCTCACACTTTTCCAAACTCTGCCTGACGGCATGGGCAGCACCCTTTGAAGTTTTGTCATGTGGGGCTGCCGCTAGTTAGAAGGGAATTGAACACCCCGTATTATAAACACCTAGCGGGGTGGCCTGGCAACAAGGACTAATAGGGCCACGTCTTGGCCCCCTTTCTTTTTAACTTGCTGCTCACGTCAATCAATTTTTAGATAAATTAGGTGCATACACCTCCTATCACTGGCTCAGGAGACCCCTATCTCCCACACTGCGGAGCCTTGAGCAACCTTAAAATGCCACTAATTTATTAATGACAGTCAGTCCCCAAAGCCCTATATCAATTACAGGTAAACTAAGTCCGCTTCTGCTGACATCTGCTGCGGACATGTCGAGTGTTACGTTACCAAATCATAATAGCCAACTGATTTCAGCTACTTGGGAGCATATTTGACAGTTAACTCACCCCTCAAAGAGGCTGTCATGAGGCCAGGAACGCATCATGAGATACCAGAGGAAGGCCCACAGAGCCTCAGTCGCTCACTTAACCGACACGAAGACCTGTGGCTGCTGTGTTTGCTGAGTGCCTAGGATGCACTGGCCTTGGGTGGAGGACAGGATGGGCCCGTGACTGAGGGCCTAAGGCCCCAAGGACAGCTCTGTGCTATACTTGTGACAGTATCTCTTGCACCTAACAGGAGGCCTAGCACTTAGCAGGTGCTCAGTAAAAAATCAGAAATGAATAATACAATATGATGCCTTTGATAACAAAGATTTGAGGGGGCACCTGGGTGGCTCAGTCGGTTAAGCAGCCAACTCTTGATTTCGGCTCAGGCCATGACCTCGTGGTTCGTGAGTTTGAGCCCCACACGGGGCTCTACACTGGCAGTGCAATGAGATTCTTTGTCACTCTCCCTCTCACTCTGCCCCTCCTCTACCCGCTCTCTCTCTCTCTCTCTCTCAAAATAAATAAATACACATTAAAAAAAATTAAAACATACAGATTTGGAAAATAAAAAGCCAGTGGTTAGTTCTGCTAGGGAATTGAAGAAAGCTTTGTAGAAGAGGCTGCCAGTCAAGCTGGTCCTTGAAATGGAGCAGTCAGTGAGCAGAGAAGGGAGAAGAGCCGTCCGGAAGGACAGCAGTGAACGAGAGAGTGCCATGTAGCAAGAGGTCGGGCAGGAAGTAAGGCAGGAAGAGGGGGGATCTTGAACTGCAGGTGGGTCCAGGCCTTTCAGACTCTGCACTCTGTTCATAGATTCTATTGTCCGTGTGACAAATTCTTAGGCTCAGGAGCCAAGATGCCTGTTTAGAAACATTACTTTCCTTTTGGCAGATAGTGAAACCATGCTGGGTTTCCTTTCTCACCTTGGCTGCCTGGAAGCTCCTCAAGTGCTGGATCCCTTATAATTCTTTGTACCCCATAATATTACTACGCAGGACCTTTCACCTACTAGATCCTGCATTAGTTCTCTGTTGTTGTATATGTAACAACAAATGTAGCATCTCAAAACAACATACATTTATCCTCTTGCAGGTTCTTACAGAAGGCTGGGCAAGACTTCAGTCAGGGCTGGGCCTCACCTGAGGCCTGACTGGGGAAGGATCTGCTTGCAAGCTCATGGGGTTGTTGGCGGAATTCAGTTCCTTGCAGCTCGTCAGACAGAGGCCTCAGTTTCTCCCCTGTGTCAGCCAGTATCGCACTATCCCACCCTCTCTGTAGGCGGTCCACAACATGGCAGCTTGCTTCTTCAAAGCCAGCAAAGAGGAGGTCCTGTGCAAGATGGTCATTGTGGGCTTGTGTAATGTAATCAGGTGCACATAATCAGAGCCACCCATCACCTTTGCCTTATTCTATTGGCTAGAACAAGCCCCACCCACACGCAGGGAGGTGCTTATACAAAGACAGGAAGGCCAGGAGGAAGGATCATGGGACCACCTCAGTCTGCTCACCCCTGGTCCTCATGAAATAGTAATGGTTAGTTAATTAAATTACTCCTTTTGACAGTTAAAGATATCACCATTAGGAGCACCTGGCTGGCTCAGTCGGTGGAGGCTGTGACTCTTGATCTCGGGGTTATGAGTTCGAGCCTCATGTTGGGTGTAGAGATTACTTAAAATGTGAAGGGGTGGCTCAGTCAGTTGTGTCCAACTCTTGATTTCAACTCAGGTCATGACTCACAGTTTGTGAGATAGAGTCCAAACATCAGGCACTGTGCTGGCAGCTGGGAACCTGCTTAGGATTCTCTCGCTCCCTCTCTCTCTGCCCCTCCCCTACTCATGCTCACGCTCTCTCTGTCTCTCAAAATAAATAAATAAACATTAAAAAAAAAAAAAAAAAAAGATCAGAGCACCTGGGTGGCTCAGTTGGTTAAGCGGCTGACTCTTGGTTTTGGCTCAGGTTATGATCTCACGGTTCATGAGTTCGAGCCCTGCGTCGGGCTCCTCACTGTCAGCAAGAAGCCTGCTTTGGATTTTTCTCTCCCTCTCTCTGTCCCGCCCCTGTTCACATGCGTGCACACACACTCTCTCTCTCTCAAAATAAATTTAAAAACTTAAAAAAAAAAAGATATCACCATTACATAGACATATGTGTTGTCTCCACAAGAAGGCAGTAAAGTGAGTTCTCTGCCCTCCTAAGAATGCTCTCCCTGCCCCCACAGCACCTGCTGCAATGCTGGGTAAAAACAAGTCAATAGGGGCGCCTGGGTGGCGCAGTCGGTTAAGCGTCCGACTTCAGCCAGGTCACGATCTCGCGGTCCGTGAGTTCGAGCCCCGCGTCAGGCTCTGGGCTGATGGCTCAGAGCCTGGAGCCTGCTTCCGATTCTGTGTCTCTCTCTCTCTCTGCCCCTCCCCCGTTCATGCTCTGTCACAAAAATAAATAAACGTTGAAAAAAAAAATTAAAAAAAAAAAAAACAAGTCAATAAATATGAAGTGAAATGTCATAGAATTTACATCACTGCTGGAAGGACCTGGAGTTTTCTACCATCAAGGTAATTACCAGCTGGTCATAAATTTCTCGATTAATATATGTAATTTTTAAAAGCCGTAAAACAATTGTAACAGTCACAAAGTGGGAACTGGATCAGACATCACCATTATGAATGTGGCCCCCCTAGAAAAATGTCTCCTAACCCCCAACACCCGTGATTTCCCTCTAGTTTACAGAGAACCTGTGTACATGAGTAGTTTCCCAATTCTGCTAGTGCGTATATATATAGCATAGTATAAGAGCATGGAGGGGCACCTGGGTGGCTCATCAGTTAAGTGTCCGACTTTGGCTCAGGCCGTGATCTCAAGGTTCATGGGTTGGAGCCCTGCATTGGGCTCTGTGCTGACAGCTCAGAGCCTGGAGCCTGCTTTGGATTCTGTGTCTCCCTCTCTTTCTGCTCTCTCCCACTTGCACTCTCTCTCTCTCTCTCTCTCTCTCTGTCAACAATAAACATTAAATAAATTCAAAAAAAGAAATAAACATAAATTTTTTTTTAGAACATTAGAAAAAAAAGAGCATGGGCTCTGGGACCAGCTGACCTGGGTTGGAATCAAACTTAGCCACTTACTGCGTGACCTCAGAGGAGTCGCTTAACTTTCAATAATGACAGAAAATGTTTGTTTAGTATTTGCTATGTGCCAGGCTCTTTACATATATTAAACCCATATAAATTCATTTAACCCATATAACCACCTTGGGGAATAGACACCATTTGTATCCCCATTTTATAGATGACAGAACCGAGGGATAATGGTTAAGGCTTGGGATTAAGATTCTTTTTTTTTTTTTTTTTTTAACGTTTATTTATCTGAGAAAGAGCACACACGTGCACAGGAGAGGGGGAGGGGCAGAGAGAGAGAGGGAGAGAGAGAATCCCAAGATTCTCTGACAGGGCAGAGCCAGACACAGGGCTCAGTCTCGCAAACTGTGAGATCATGACCTGAGCTGAAAGCAAGAGTCCCAGGCTTAACCGACTGAGCTGCCCAGGCACCGCGGGGGATTAAGGTTCTTAGCCTGGCCAAGAACAGGGGCAACAAGGGCAAATAGCGGACAGACAAGACAACTGAGGACAAAGGCACCGCAAACAGAACTCTAGGGCCAGCAGATTCTCTTTCTAACCTGCTGTCCCCGCCACCAGCTCTGTCTGGACCAGTGGGACTGGCAAGAAGTATGGTTTACCATCTGAACCACTTACAAGTGGTCTGAGACCCTAAACACAACCTGCACCCCTTTGGGGGTGTGGTGAGAAGAAAGGAGAAGCCAGAATGCCGCCGTTTGGGGAAGTGGGTCACATCCTGCTTACAGCCACCCTTTCAGGGCACTCAGGCTCCCGGTAACTGCTTATGAAACAAGGTAATACACCAGGGAAGGAAGAGAGGAGCTGGCACCGGGAGCGCTCAAGGCGCGTCCCGCCTGCCCCCAACAGGGAGAGAGCTCTGGGCCTCCCTGGATCTGGGTGCTCCTTGTCCTTCACCCTCCTCCCAACCCCACCTCTCGATCTTCGGCCAGTTGGGGCCGCCTCCCGTTGAGCTGTGGGGAGGGGCCAGCCAGGGATTCCGAAACCCGCACACAGGCAGACACCGTCTTATTCCAGAACCCCTTCCCCCGCCCAGATGTCCCCCTCTCCCTATACCCCGGCCTGGAGGCCACCCTGCGAGTCTGGCTTCTGTGGTAGGGTTAGCAAGCCTCACTCAGACGCAAACACAGCGTTTTCTACACTTTTCCCGCCAACATGGCCGAGTAACAGCTGAGAGGCTCCCCCAGGGGCATAAAGCCACCGTTGCACAGACACCAAACTGGACGGAGCTCAGCGTGAACTGACTGGGTCCGGCAGTGTGGACAGGACAGGGCTGCGGGCACGCAGTCTCCATGCGGCCCGTGAGGATCCCGTGCCTCGAACACCGCCTTTCTGCCTACCTCCCCCCTTCCTTCCTGATGTCGGAGAGGGGGTTCAGGGCACAGAGGAGTCCCCCGCGCTCTGGCGCTTACAGAGGCGAGTGTGACGTTTCCCGTGGGGGTGGGGACCGCCCGGTGTCTCCCAGCTGTGCCTGGCCGTGTGCGCGCCTGGGTCCCCTCTGCAGTGGGGTGGGCCAGGCCAGGCCTCCTACCGCCCCGACTGCGCCCCCTGCCCCGTGGGAGAAATGTAGAGCCCTTCTACAAGCCGGAGGCAGGGGCGGCCCGGCTCCGGCAACACTGCACCCGTGCGGCCTCCGCGCCACAACGCGCAGTCCGGCGAGGGACCTGGGGCGCCGAAAGCGCTTCCCGAAGAGCGGAGGCGCGCGAGCCGGGTGCTCCAACTTTTCGCACAAATGTGGGGCTCGGGAGCGGCAGGCCTTGGGGACAGCAGGGACGAAGCGTTACGTCTGGAGAGGGCTCGGCTTCCCGCAGGGGATCGCTGGGGTCCTTGCGGGGCCGCCGCCCACGCGGGCGCAGGACTCGGCTCCGCCATGCTCCAGTTGAGCCCTGGAAAAACCCCGGCGCGCAGGAGAGAGGCGGGCCAGCTCGTAGGGACGGCGGGAACAAAGGCGGCCCGCGGCCGGATGCAGTCATGGAAAAACCCAACGGGGCGCCGGGGCGGGGGCGGCAGAGGAGAGGCGGTGCGCGCCCCGCAGCCCTGCCACCTTCGCCAGGCGGCCCGGGCGGGGCTGCTCCCGGCTCCCGCCCCGGAGCGCTCCGAGCGGGCGGAGCGGGGAGGCCCGGGAAGACAGAAAATGCTGGGCCGGGAGGGAGGCCCGTGCCCGCGGACAGAGAGCCAGTCGCCCGCATGCTCCGGATGCTCTCGGCCGCGAGGCGAGGGAAGGGTGGTTCGGACTGGCACTCTGCACACGCGGCGCTGCACACGGCCACCTGGCAGCTACGGCAGTCGGTGGCGGCCAGCCGGTAGGGGGCGTACACAGACCCGGGCACTGGCGCCGACGCGTGTGCCGCGGCGCACACGCTCCAGCGCACACATGATCATTTACACGCACGTGCGCACAGACACGCGAGCTGCCCATAGCTCCCAGGGCAGAAGGAAGGAAAGGGGCCGAGCGAAAGGGACCGAAATAGACGTTCGTTAGGGCGGTCCCCCGGTTTAGATACAGAAGCTCAGAAACTGGGGGCGGGGCCTTAGTAGAAGTGGCGGTTGGGCACCTCCCTCCCCTCCGTTTTGCAGGTGCCGGGCTGGGCCACCTGGGCCGACGAGTTGCCCAGGTCCCGCCCCAGGGCTGGAGTTTCCCTCCAGTGCGGGAAGCTTCCTGCCTTGGCCTGGTTTTGTGAACCTGGCTGCAGGCAGGGAGGCAACAAGGCAGGGGGTGGGGGTGGGGAGGGTTATGTAGAGAAGGAAAGTGTTGGCTCAAGTTGGACTTAGTGACTCCTGAGGCCTTTTCCAGCTCTGACTTATTATGAAGAAGGAACTGGACCCAGAGGCCATAAAAGGAATTGGTGGGAGCTGAGGAAAAAACAAAACAAAACAAAACAAAAAACTTTGGCCCCAACCACAGGCTTTTCTTGGTCAAATGTCCCCGTGTTTATTTGTGCTGCTACCTGCCGTGGGGTGCCAGGGGGCAACGCCTGAACCTGTGGGGTTCCTGGGGTGCGGAAGGAACGTAGAATTTGAGGCTAGGATCAGAGGGTTAAGGATCAGAGGCAACCCAGAATCTGCCAAAATCGGAGGCTGCTGTGTTGGGGTGGCAGATGGGGGTCCCTGAAGGCCAGAGGGCAATGAAGCATGACTTCAAGTTTCAAGAAAGGGCCTTTTTTATGAGGGCTGGCTGTTGGAATTGTTGCCGGAACATAGCCCAGAATAGAGCGAGGTAGTGATTGCGGCCACCAATCAGAATGCAGGGTCAACAGAAGCAGGGACACCGGCGACATGACAGGGTCAGATGAGCTGACACCTACTTGTGGTCCCTTTGGGAACTGAGGTAGCTCTGCTTCTCCCTAGCTTCCTGATTTGGGGGATCTTATCCAACATCTTTGGCCCTCAAATTCCTCATCTGTAAAATGGGAACAAGAGCTCCTGCACCAGAGTGTTTTGGGGTATCGAAAGTGTGTATAAGTCCCCCTTCCATCTTTCCTTTCCTCCTTTTCCACTTCTCAAAGTCCGTGGTGCTTGTTCACGAGGACCCCTTCCAAGTTCTAGTTTCTTGCGAGCAAGTGGGGTCCGGTGGGACGAAGGCTGGGGAGCAGCGCCCTCTAGTGGTCAGCACCAGGAGGGTCCAGTCGGTCCGCGAAGACACGCCCAGGCTAACGTGGTTATTGCCTGGGGTTTCTGGCAAGTTAGAGCCTCCCAACGGCTGATCGTGGGGGCTCCACTCAGGAAGGCCGTTCCTTCTGACTCAGTTACCCCCTGGAGTAAGCAGAGAAAATACTGTTTCCCCACCGCAACCTCTCCTCTGACCTCTGGCGGCCCAGCTACTCCAGCTTTAACAGGCTTCTCTCTCTGGAGGAGTCTATGCACTTGGCATTCATACTGGGTTTTATAGCTTGCAAAATACTTTGACACACATTACTTGTCCCTGAGGAGTGCCGTTTCTGGGCGGTGATGGCACTAGATGTATAGAGGATAGTGGTTTAGAGTGTAGCTCCAGCACAGTGGACTAGTTTGGATCCTGCTTCTTCCGTCCAGCTCTGTAACCAGGGCGACGTTCAAAACATTGAATAATCAGTAGGGCAGGCAGGGACCAATCAGAACAGACTCTGCCATAAATACCCGGTGCGGACACATGCGTGTATACCTGCTGAAGATTCTGGAATAACGTTAACCTCACCAGGCCTCGGTTTCTTCATCTGCAATATGAGCACGGTGACTGTCATCGTACCGCTTTATAGGGCTGTTGTGAAGACTAAATGATTAATGCGTGGAAAAGATTGAGAAACCAGTGTCTGATGTATAGAAAGCACCAAATAAGTGTGAGCTGTATCACTGGTCCCAGCTCCTCTCAGACTCAGTGACTCAGGGCCATTGCCACTTTTATGGGAGACTTCCCAAGTGAGCCCACTGTGCTCACCTGGGTTCACCTCCTGGCTCACCTCCAGCCTCCCCCACCTCCTTGTCTGGCCCTCCAGTTGTTCTACTCTTTTTTATACGAGCTTCTCAAACATTACCATGCCTTCGGATTTCTGGGGGATCTTCTTAAATTGCAGATTCTGATTTAGACGTTCTGGGTGGGGCCTGGGATTCTACCTTCCCTGTAAGCTACCAGGTGGCGCTGATGCTGGTCCCAGAAGCAAGACTCCAGAAGATCACTGCAGACACAAAAGTGTCATCTGGTTGGCCTCTAAATATTTACTGAGCGCCTACTCAGTGCAAGGCAGTGTGGGGATCCAAACAAGTCCAAGGACTGGCCTCCAGCAATAGAGAGGCTATTGCGCAAATGGTGGTTAGTAACAATTAGGTCAAAGGGCAAACATGTGCCAAACAGCAGGTGGTTTGTGTAGTGAATCCATTCTCCCCCAGTAGCCAGAGTGATGCTTTAAATAGGTAAAGATCGCATAACTGCCCTGCTTAAAACTGCCCAATGGCTCCCACCTCACTTAGAATAAAAGCTGAATTCTTCTGGATTCTTCTTCCAGGCCCTGCATCATCTGGCCTTGCCTCTGACCTCCTCTTCCATCACTCGGTTTATTCTAGACTCACCTTTTGTTGCTTTGAACCCAACATCCCAACTTCCTACCTGAGAGCCTTTGAATTTGCCTGGTTGATGCTTGTCCTTCAAACTGGTGAGTGCCTGGCCTCTTATTGCCTCCTCAGAGAGAACTTTCTTGACCCAAAGGAAATTTGATCTAAAGTAGCTGCCCCTGGCTCAGATCAGATATTCTCTACGGTATCATTCTGTTGGTTTTTTAAAATAGAACTTCTAAGTTCGATGTTATGGCTTTGTATTTTTGGTTGCTTTATGTCTGCTCCATGAGGGCACAGGTGTTTGCCTGCCTTATTCTGCTTTACCCCCAGCACCTAGAACAGCATCTGGTGCATAGTAGGTCTCCAGTGAAGGTCTTTGGAACGAATGAAAGAACAGCTGTTATAGGGCGTTTAAGTAGGTGGGCGGGGCCCATGGGTGCCTCCCAGGGTGAGAGGAGACTTCATAGACTAGCGTACAGGAAGTTTATCAGGGAGCTCTCCTGGGGTCACATCTGTGGAAGGGTCGGGAAGGTGGCAGGAGCAAGCAGAGAGAGAAGAGGGGGTGCAGGTTCAGCTGATCCCCGGGGAGCTCCCACTGCAGGATCTGATCCCAGGGTGACCTAAACCTAATGGGCTGTGGCAGAATTTCCCTCCCCCGGTTCCCTGAGGGCAGAGTGAGATGAATCATGGGCGTGACCTGGACCTTAAGAGGCCGCAAACACACCCTTGACTTCTGTTCTTTTATATTGTTTTAATGTTGTTTAGTGCCAAACCCTCATCAATCAGCTGCTACATTTCATATTTCATCATCTTACAGAGATGCTTATCTATCCTTATCTATTTTTTCAAGAGCAAGCGTTCTTCAGCCGAAAATAGAGAACCAACCATCCAGCATTTGCATAAATGAACATTTCTGGCAGTATTCTATGACTTTGGTCCTTTGATGGGAAAGCAATGGGCACATCCCCATTGCGATATCTGGTGGGCCTGAGGACCCCAGATTGTGCCCAGATTGTAGGTGCCCAGATTGTAGGTGCCCAGATTGTGTTGAATGGATGGGTGGGAAAGTGCCCCTGGAAGTAAGTGGCTGGCCGCAATGTGGGGAGAGGCCAACAGATGGACCTTGACAGAGGGAACAGATAGATTCTGTGCAGGAGGGAGGTTTACTTGGTGTCTAGGACTTGCCAGCTGGGCGGGGCAGGTTTTGTGAGTGTGCAACCTATGCAGCCATACAGGGCCCCATGCTTGGTCTCATGTCTGTTGTCACCATCTTGGCAATTTTTTTTTTAAGTTTATTTATTTTCAGTGTTTTTTTATTTTTGAGAGACAGAGAGAGACAGACAGAGTATGAGCAGGAGAGGGGCAGAGAGAGAGGGAGACACAGAATCCACAGTAGGCTCCAGGCTCTGGGCTGTCAGCACAGAGCCCGATGCGGGGCTGGAAGCCACAAACTGTGAGATCATGACCTGAGCCGAAGTCGGAGGCTTAACCAACTGAGCCACCCTGGTGCCCCAAGTTTACTTACGTATTTTTAAGTAATCTCTGCACCTAACATAGGGCTTGAACTCATGACCCTGAGATCAGGAGTCACATGCTCTTTTGACTGAGCCAGCCAGACACCCTCCCATCTTGACCTTCTCAACACTTTTTGAACAAGGGGCCTTGCATTTTCACTCTGCCCTAGGCCCCGCACATTATGTCGCCGGTTCTGCTCACCAGCTCTGGTTCCTAGGCCCAGAGCCAGTTCTCAAGGCATCCTCTGGGAGAGTCTGGCAAATCTGGAGGTGAGACTGGGGGAGGGGGCATTCTAGAACCCATCCTGTGTGTGAAACTGGGATTACGGAGCCTGCTTCACAGAGAGGAGAGAAGACAAGGGTTGCAGGCTTTTCGCAAGTGAGGATCAGGTTGTGGGAATTCACTACCCTGGAAAGAAGGTCTTGCGGCTGCTCTTCAAGAGATACCAGATGCCTCCGGTCCTCAGAGCCCCTGGTCAGCTTCAGACTGCTGACAAGAAGTGAAGGTTTACAGGGATGGGGCAGATGCCTCCCTTGGGTGGGACAGGCAGAGCATGCCCTGGCTCCTGGGGAAACAGCTGGTCTGGATGTCGATGCATGCATGCACACCCGGTCTCTGAGACCTGGACCTGGGTATCCACATCCCCGGGGCCAGCCTGGCCTGGCCCCCCTGCTGGAGGAGGTGATGGTGGCTCCCTGGAGACGGACTGTGAGAGGCTCCATGTTATCCGCCGCAACAGGTGCGGTGAGGAAGGGAGAGCCCGAGAGGCCTGGCCAGACTGCACCGCCTTAGTCCGGAGACCCAGTTACAGCGCCCCGACGCCCTGGGGTCCCCCAGGCAACCTGCTGCCAGCTCTCAGGCCCAGATGTAGGTCACTGCTTTATTTTGTGCACCTGCTGGTCTTTCTGGTCCCGCTGTGTCTTGTCGCTCACTTCTTCCACTCCAGATTTGAACTTTATCCTCTCTCCTCCGTGACTGGGGCCACTTGCCTCAGTTTACCCGTGTACTTTCACTCTCTTGCAGTTCGTCCTCAGTGGGCAGGATTGGGGTCTGTTTCCTACATTGTCCCTCAGTCACTTTTGAACAAGGGGCCTCTCACTTTATTTTTGCATCGTGGCCCCCTAACTATGGAGCCGGTCTGCTGATGTGCTCACCAGGGCAAGGAGGACAGGTACCGGGGCGCTCGAGATCAGAACCTGACGCGGGGTTCTGAGTGCTGGAGGCGTCTGGCAGCTCTGAAAGGGCAGAATGTCCACAGTCCCATGGGAATGCCGTGCTGAGCGCCTACTGTGTGCAGTGAGGGTGGCGGTGCGGGCCGGGCTGCTGCAAACAGAGGCCCCTTTCTTCCTAGGGTTTACCCAGGGGAGCGTTTAGAAGAAGTAGGACAAAGCCTGGCGGTCCAGGGGCCTCCCCCGCAGGCGTGGGGAGAAAACCGGGGCGGCGGGGAGCGGAGGAGGGGCGTCCTCCCGTAGGGCGCAGACGCCGCCCCGCCTGGGTCGCCGGCTCCGAGAGCTGAAAGGGCCTCTGTGTTCTGTCCCCCGCCTGCCCGCCGGCCAGCAGCGCATTTCCTCCGCTGCGCCAGACCCCGGAGGCTCCGCAGCCCCTCTGGGGACAGACACAAATAGTTCCCGGCCCAGCTGCCCGGCCAGTTACCTTGGGAACCAAACTCAATCGCCTGACGTCACCGGGCCGTTGCGTAGCAACCGGCGTAGACTCACCCTCCGAAGGCCCCCGCCCGGGCGCTGAGGCCTCGGTCGCCAGGGACACGGCGGGGCGGGGCGGTGGCTGTCCTCGCCGCCCCTCGCCCGCCGGGCCGCGCCCTCTGTCCCGCCCCGGAGCTGTGCCCACCGCGCACCCCCGGCGGAAGGGGACCGGCCCCAGCGGAGGAAACGGCGCCGCCCGCGAGGGCCCCGCGTGGCCTGAGTGCGACCCTCAGCCAGCCGGCGTTTCTCTCGCAGAGAGAGGCCTTTGTTTGCCGTCACCCCGTCTGACTGCCCCAGTTTTCCGCTCGTCTCGTTTCTCACCAGGCCCCACAACCTGGGCTCCTGCTCTGGCCACGAGGAGCAGGTGGCGGTCGGGGCGTTTTCATCCCCCCCTCCCCCCTCGGTCGCCCAGGAAATCTCTCCCTCGCTTGGCCACCTGCCTTGGGGGAGGAGACACTGGGCCCTGCTCACGCCACTCTGCTCCCATCCCTGGTTCGCTCTCCCACTCCCGTGCCTTCCCCTGACGTCCGTGTGACATTCACCTCCTTGCCCTGGCTGCAGTCTGACCGGGCCGCCTCTGGGTGCGGGGAGTGGGGAGGGAGGGGCCTGTCTAAGCACCTTGCGCGGAGTCTGGTGCGGGCCTTGTCAGGCTGCAGCATCTTGCGTCTCTGTTTCACGTCAAGGCAGATAGTAAAGTGCTGGAACCCAAAGCCCAGAACCATGCGGGGGCCGGCAGTAATCTGCCACCATGCCCTGACCTGGTCTGCCTCAACCGACCGGTCTTTGGCCAAGGGTAATCCCAACTACCTCCTCTTGCTGGAGGGCCTTGCTTATCTTGTTCAGGTTCGCTGTGGTGAAGGCCATCGGTGGAAGGAGTTTTTCCTCACCCCAAACTGTATTTTGACAAGTCCTAATAACATGCAGGTGGCCAGAAGCAAAATCAGGCGTTGCAAGTGAATCCCTTTTCCTCATTGGTTGATATTTAAAATTTAGAGATGCAAAGGATTTTTTTTTTTTTTTTTTTTTTTTTAATTCGTAGAGTTAGAGGGAGTACACTTAAGAAGGCCTCAGATCTTTCCAAAGCACATGGTCAAAGGAAACTTGATTGTGGGTCGAACGGTCACATACTGGTGGGAAAGGTGATTATAATCTGCTGGGGGCCTTTAGTTGCAGAGCAGTGCGACCTGCAGTGAGGGACCTAGGAGAGGGGACAGGCTTCCGTAGCCTCCTCTCCCTCCTCCTCTCTGGGAGGGACACAGCTCCGGGTGCTCCGGAGGTCCCGGGAACTCTGCGTGAGGAAGGCCTTTCCAACATGTGATCCAGGCTAGGTTAACCAGAACACTGACCCCTAGGATTTATCAGGCAGCAGCAGGGAAACAACTTTCCTCTTAGTCTCAAGTACAAGCCTGTGGGACTCCAGGAGCCTCCAGGAGCCATGTTCCCTGCAAGGAGCAAAAGCCTGGAGGAGAGCAGAGTTGCCAGGGGAGGGAGGGGACATAAGCAATGGACTCCTGGCAGCTTTGAGTCCCTGACACCGGGCATCTCCAAAGCCAGTTCCTTCCTAGCCCTTCTCTACCCAGCCCATCAATCTGTTTGTGCCTAAGTAAGCTACTTGGGGCTGGTTTCTGTCACTTCCAATTAAGAGACTCCCGATCAATACACAGACAATGCAGAAAACCCCACAGAAGGGAGAAAACTGACGTTTGTCACATGCACCATTAAATGCTATTTTTAAAAAGATGCATTATTGATTTCAGCATCCCTGTGAGGCAAATGGGAGACCCATTTTATAGATGAGAAAACAGGCTGGAAGACAGTGGGACCTTCATCTAGTGCCTCGGGGTCCACTTGAGGGCTCCACAGGGTGGGCCGGCTGGCTTCTAGTGCAGGTGCAGGGGGTACTGCTCTTCCAGGGACCCCTCAGCCAGGCCCAGCCCTTGAAGGCCTTTGCCATGGTGGGATCCTTTCTGGAGGACTCTGGGCCTTCTGAGGTCTGAGTCATAGAACACTGTTCTACCAACGTTGTCATGATGTTGGGCTCTGGCAGTGACTCCAGCTGGAGGGTCTGTCCTCCTCTGTCCTCCTGCCTTTGTTCCTAAGATCTTCCTAGGGACACATTTCCAGCCTGAGTCAGCTTGATTGTTGGTACCTTAGGGTTTATTCTGAACATTGATATAATAAGAAATATATATTTGGACTCTTCCTTGCCCCTGCCGGCTTCCTGGCAGAGAACTTCTAAAACTCTTGGAATTTCCTGAGTGGTAGGGGTGAGAGGAGCATCTTTTGTTATTCATAATATGCCCCTTTCAGGGTGCCTGGGTGGCTCAGTCGCTTAAGTGGTTAAGGGTTAAGGAGCTGACTTCACCTCAGGTCATGATCTCAGGGTGAGTTGAGTTGGAGCCTTAAGTCAGGTTCTATGCTGACAGCTTAGAGCCTGGAGCCTGCTTCAGATTCTGTGTCTCCCTCTCTGTCTCTCTGCCCTTCCCCTGCTCATACTATGTTTCTCTCTCTCTCTCAAAAATAAACATTAAAAAAAAAATAAAAACAAATAAATAAACTAAAAAAAAGTTGAAACTTTCAGCAACCCCTCCCCTCCCCTGACCTCTGGGGAGAGGAGAGGGACTGGAGATTGGGTTAATGGCTAGTGATTTAATCAGTCATGCCTACATAATGGAACTTCCATAAAAAACTCTAAACAAAAGAGTTTGAAGAGCTTCTGGGTTGGTGAAAACATCCATGTGTCAGGAGGGTGGTACACCCTAACTTCTGGGAGACAGAAACTCTTGTGCTCGAGACCCTTCTGGACCTTGCCGTATATATACCTCTTCATCTGGTTGTTCATTTGTATCCTTTCTTATATCCCTTATAATAAATCAGTGATCCTGTCTTCCCGAGTTCTGTGAGTTATTGTAGACAATTATCCAACCTGAGGAGGGAATGAGGGAATCCCTGATTTGTAGCCACATCAGACAGAAGTGCGGGTACCTCGGGACCCGCTACTTGGGATTGGCATCTGAAGTGGGGCAATCTGGTGAGACTGAGCCCTTAACCTGTAGGGTTTGTGCTAACTCAAGTTAGTGCCAGAATTGAATTGTTGGCCACCCAGGTGGGTGTCTGCAGGGAATTGGAGAACTGCTTCGTGTGGAAAACCCACGCATTTGGTGTCAGAAGTGTTGTGAGTGGATAAAGTTTTCTTTTAACCCCCGCTTCGCTCCTGAATGTGTCTCAAATCCCCCAGTGAACATTCTCAAGGCTCAGCTTTGGGCCCTCCGGGCACAGGTCAGCGGTGCCTTCTCTCCAGCAGAGGGCGCACTTCCACTCTTAGGGACTAGAAGCTGAAGATCCAGACAGCCTAAGATACAGGGCTTCCTTCCAGCCCAGAGAGGATCCAGTCTTTCATTTAAATAAGTAACTGTGTACTAAAGACCTTAGTTTACCTTTACTCCTTGTTACATCCCACTGTGGGAACTGCCCTTATCTATGGTCACTTTCTTTTGGAGACACTCTTTCCTGGATAGAATCTGTGCCTCACCCAGCCAAACCTATAAACTTGACCACAATTAGACAAGTGGCTGTAGACTAAACAATATTATTGTCCTTACAAAACAAGTAAAAGCACTGACAAAGATTTAGCTTTTTTTTTTTTTTTTTTTTACCATTCTCAAGATGGCCTCAAATTTCTTAACTTTTCTTACAATGAAGATTCTTTTTAAAAAGATCTTTGGGGGTACCTCGGTGGCTCAGTCGGCTGAGCCTCTGACTCTTGATTTCAGCTCAGGTCATGATCTCACAGATGGTGAGTTTGAGTCCCACATCTGGCTCTGCCCTGGCAGCCTGCTTGGGATTCTTTCTCTCCCTCTCTCTGCCCCTCCCCTGCTTGTGCTCTGTCTCTTTCTCTCTCTCTCTCAAAAATAAATAAATAAACATAATAAAAAGATCTTTGAACTTTTCCCACAGTTTGAATTTGTAGGTCCTCCCCCACCTCTCTGCAAACGCGCGCGCGCACACACACACACACACACACACACACACACACATCTCCAATGGGAAAGAAAACAGCCTGTGGTCACAGGTTGGGTTCTCTGGAACACAGGCTCTGAGCCAGAGTGGGCTGAGGGGAATGGAGTCTATAATGCAAACCCCAGCTCACCCCGGCCAGCCCCATGGGCACTCTGGAGCTGGAGTTGGACAGTCAGGCCTTAGATTCTGGCACGGACCTGGCCACGACGATGGGTGGCAGCCCTCTGAAAGGGGGTCAGCACCGAAGGCTGGGCACTGCCAGCGCTCCCAGCAGCTGGGGGGACAAGTCCTTCATTGAAGGAGATTGGGTGGCCCATCACAGTGCCCACCGTGCCCCGGGGAGAGGCCACAGTGTCTCTTATGCTGCCTGCCGGGACTCGTTGGTGCCCTTCCCTTAGTCAAGCCCCTGCCGGGCTCAGATGTCAGGATGTCATGTCTGCCCCGCTGGCTTTTCGCCCAGCCTAAATGTCTCTTTAAGCAGAACCTCTGCTTACAGACGGGTCTCTCAGTGGCAGCACACACCCAGAAAGATGGTTGTTGATCCTGGAGAAGCACGGATGGTTGTCAGGTGTTAGCCCTAGCGCATAAATGAGAAAGAGCGAGGGGGCGCTAGCTTTTCAGGGGTGAATTAATAACTTTGTCTATGCCTGAGTCCTCACCATCAAAGAATACATACAGCCACCCCATTATTCTGACGACTACTCATTCTTTTCCCCCTTACACCCCACCTTCCGTTCCTTCTCCCTTCCCGGTAGCACTCTCCTTGTTCAGTTTTCATCCATGGCCGTGATGGGCTGGACCACTCCTGCTTGCTGACCTGTGTCCCAGGAACGGCTTCCTCTTGCCTGTGGAATGGGGCCTTTCCTTTCTCACTCTGGCCATCTTATCTGGAGCTGCGGTGCACCCACTTCCGTCCGTGTTGGAGTCCTCAGCCCCCATGTGCAACCCTGACCTTTTCCCCAGGTGTCTTAGCACCTGGATGCCTGGGGGAGGGGGGGTTCCACCTACAGAGGAGACGTGTTGCCAGGAGGATTTGCCAACACAACTGTTTATCCCACAGCAAAGAGGGAGCTGGAAGGAGCGGGGGAAGTCTGCCCTTGGCAGGAGCTGCACAGAACCCTCTGTCGTAATAATCACAATGATTGCTAACACAGAGCGCTCAGCTACGCGCCAGGCGCTGTTCTATGCACTTGACTCCTTAGCTCATGTAATCTTCAGAGCAGCCTGATGCAGTAGACACTGTTATTGACATTTTACAGATGAGGAAACTGAGGCACAGGGAGATGAGTTAGTGGGACGCAGAGCAGGATTCGAGGCAGCCTGGCCCCCAAGGCCACACTCTTTACAATGCTGCCGGCTCTGACACACAAAACGGGCCCAGCAGCCCTTCCTGTGGGGGAACCTCCGCGACGGGGCTGACCCCGCCTCCCCCGAACCCCACCCCGATGGACGTGAGGCCCAGGCCAGGTATTTCATTTCCAAAGCCTCCGTGATTGGTGCGAGAGAGAGAAAGGGAGCCAAGCCGGCGCTGTCCTCCTTTGGGCCTCTCCTACTGGAGCTCACAAGAACAAGGGCCTCTGTCTTTTCCGGGAAGGAGGTTGAGCCGCCTCTGAATGGAGCCAGCACAGGCGGGCGGAGCTGCAGAGACAGAGCCCTGAGGGCCAGGCTGAGCCCAGGGCCAGCCGCGCCCCCTTGGCGCTCGTGCCTTGCATCTAATCCCTTCACCTGATCTGGGTCGAGTTTGGTTTCTGTCCCTTCCAATCTTTCATTCACCTCCGCCGTCTGTCTCTAGCGGTGCCTGCCAGACAGCGGCACTTGCCGGGCTCAACTGTTGCTCTGGGCTCCGGTCAGGTTGAGCTGCTCCCCAGCTAAGCAGGCCTCACACCTGCCCCAGCCTTTGTTCCTCTCCCCTCTGTCGGGGTGGATGCTCCCTTGCCTCTCTTCCCAGGTCCGACTCGGTTGATTCTCCGGAAGACCCTCATTACTGGGATCTGGATCGACAGTCTTCCTCCTCCGAATTCTTTGCTCTCACTATGAGGACATCTCCTAGCTCACCTACAGCACGTGGCAGCTCCTTGAGAAAAGGGGGTAGACACGCCTGGTTTGTCTTGGCATCCCCTTGGGGCCTGGGGTGATCTGCAGGGGTGGGGTGGCAAAGGGACGCCTCTGGGCTCAGGCAGGTGACATCAGTCATGGATGCAGGCCAGAGGTGGTCCCTCTAGACAGGACAGCTCGGCCACTGGTTGCTCTGAAGAAATAAGGCTCTTAGGTTTCTCAAGAGAAGCAGGAATATCTTTTTTTTTTTAATTGTTCTTTTTTTTTTTTTTTAATTTTTTTTTTCAACGTTTATTTATTTTTGGGACAGAGAGAGACAGAGCATGAACGGGGGAGGGGCAGAGAGAGAGGGAGACACAGAATCGGAAACAGGCTCCAGGCTCTGAGCCATCAGCCCAGAGCCCGACGCGGGGCTCGAACTCACGGACCGCGAGATCATGACCTGGCTGAAGTTGGACGCTTAACCGACTGCGCCACCCAGGCGCCCCTAAAATTGTTCTTAATGTTTATTTATTTTTGAGAGAGAGAAAGAGAGAGAGAGAGCATGAGCAGGGGAGGGGCAGAGAGAGAGAGGGAGACACAGAATCCAAAGCAGGCTCCAGGCTCTGAGCTGCAGCACAGGGCCTGACACGGGACTTGAACTCACGAACTAAAAGATCATGACCTGAGCCAAAGTCTGACCCTTAACTGACTGAGCCACCCAGGTGCCCTGGGGTTTTCCTGGTTTTAAATCTGAAAGTCCCACCTCCCAGGAACCCTCTTAGTTCAGACCAACCCTCAGGCAAACACGGATGGTCGGTCACCCTACTAGATCCCTGTTCCCACCATGTCCCCAGACTGCTGGAGGATAATCCTGGTGGCAGCTGAACTGTGTGAGCTTGTTAAGTGCCAGGCACCCTGTGTTAAGCCCTGCATTGTTCCCCTCATGCCTCATAACCTCTTCACGATGTGGATTCGTTATCCATCCTGTAGGTGAAAATCAGAGGTTCAGAGGGCAAACTGACTTGCCCCGGATCAGTAAGAGCCCTGGGGTGTGAACCTCAGTTCACACTGGTCTGACTCTATTCTCAGTCCCCCTTGGAGAGCCCAGCAAGGCCCTGGGGAAGGGTCCGGCCTCACTTCCTCAGGAACACACTTAAGTGGGTGGGGGTCCCTCCAGGATCAATGTTTGTAAGTCTGAGACCCCCACGCCTGGCCCCCCAGCCCTGCCAAGCTCTTCTCTTTCTGGACTTCAACCTCCAGCCCCTGAATCGGACAGCCCGGGAAGCCCTCGGGGGACACCTTTCTGCGCTTAGAAAATAAACGCTCACCAGTGATTTATTGCCTGATCTGGGGAGAGCCAGCCCAGGCAGGGGTGGGCAAGGCAGCAGGGGCATGCGGGTCCCAGGCTCTCGGGAGGTTGCTGAGCCGGTCCTTCGGGGCTCCCGTCGTAGCCTCTAGTCAGGGTCTGGTCTGGCAGGGGCCCGGCGTGGACTGAGGTGGCTGATCAGGTAGCGCATGGCCGAGCGGATGCCCCCTAGAGTCCTCTGCTCCACCGTCTCCAGCATGTGGGTGACAGAGCGCAGGGCCGAGCCAGTCCCTGTCATCAGCCCAGAGGAGAAGGTATTCCCCAGGATGCTGGAGACGGAGCGCAGGCTGGGCCCGCTGCTCTGCAGCACGTCTGTCGCGGAGCTGTGGCCAGAAGCCAGGAAGGCCGTGGCCATGCCCACGGTGGTCTCAGACCACACTAGGATATCTGCCAGGGAGCTGATGGACCCCTCACCTCCGCCCAGCAGGCTGGTCATGGAGCGCATATAGCTGTTGTCCTCATTGGCCATATAAAGGCTGACGTCCAGGGGCCTCCTCCCTGGGGCCACCTCGAGGGGGCCAGGCGAGGGGGGCGCACTGCCTCCTCTTGCGGGCGGGAGCTGCTCAGCCTGCAGATATTCTGAGCCGCCCACCAAATCCTCCTCAGTCCCTCCCTGGGACTCAGCGGCAGTCGAAGCTTCAGTGTCAGAGTTCAAGGTCTCTGGACCCTCAGGTTCCCCCTCAAGAGTCCCTCCTTCAGCGGTGGTGGTGGTGCCCGTGGTCTCAGTGTCCTCCTGACCACCCGAGTCTGCAGAGCTCACAGCGGGCTGAGTGTCCTTTCCGGGGAACTGTGCCTTAGCAGCTGCCATAGTTGGAGCTAATTCTTGGTCACTGTCCGGGGTACCCGACATTTGTGGGGTCTCTTCTTCCCCCAGGGGGTCTCGTTGGGAGGTCTGAGGACTCAGAGACATGCTTGCATTTTGTACCAGTCCCTCCCATGCTGGGTCCTGGGAGCTCGTGGGCATTTGTGGAGCGTTTGAGGCCTGGTGGTCCAGCAGGGCCGTGGCCTCCTTAGGCTCCTGGCTGTCCCCTACAGCAGCTTCATGCTTGTCCTTGTCCCCAGATTCTGATGAGGACGTGGAGGTGACCTGCTCAATGGAGGCCTGATCTACCTCCTGCTGTTCAGGTGATACGGTGGCACCGTTAGCCGTTGGGACATCTGCAAGGAGGGGGTCCTCACTTTGGGACCCCACTGTTGAAGTGTCCGTGGGCCTGCTGTCACCATGTGTGGGGATGCTGGCAGCTCTGGCCTCCCCCGAGGGTGCGGTGGTCATCTAGGCCCTCTGTCACTTGTGCTGGTTGAGGGAGTGGCCACGGCCGTGCGGGGCCAAGTTGTCCAGGTGGTGAGGTCACAGGGGGCTGCAGGCAGCTGGTGATGTCATAGGTGCTTGCACCGCACGGGTCCTGAGCCTCTGGAGTGGCCGCCCTAGCGGGCTGAGTTTGCAGGAATATGAGGAGAGAAGGGCAAATGTTTTGGGGAAAAGTGGACGTGTGTCTACAGGTGCAGCTGCTGGTGCCCACAGGAATCGTGGGACACAATGTTGTTTAATAAATGTCGTAAGGGGCCCCCCCGGGCGACTCAGTCCGTTAAGCGTCCGACCCTTGATTTCGGCTCAGGTCAGGATCTCAGCGTTTGTGGGATCTGGCCCTTGTCAGGCTCTGTGCTAACAGCTTGGGATTCTCTCTCTCCCTCTCTCTCTGCCCCTCCCTCACTTGTTCTCTCTCTCTGTCTCTGTCTCTGTCTCTCTCTCACACACACACGCACGCACACACACACACAGAATAAATAAACTTTAAAAAAGTAAATGAATGTTGCCAGGAGCCACCTCCAGCACCTCTCTGTCCACACTGGTGACTCGGTACCCTGATTTGGCCAGCCTTTCTTCAGAGAGTCAGTTTTCCAGCAGTGGTGAGTAGAAATAAATGAAGGCTAAGGGCCTGGGCAGCTCCTAGCAATGACTGTGTTTGGTTGTGGGGCACCATAGACTGAACATTTGTGTCCCACCCCAAAACTCATAGGTTGGAGGTTATTCCCCAGTGGAATGGTATTTGGAGGTGCGGCCTTTGAGAGGTGCTTAGGTCATGAGGGTGGAGCCCTCGTGAGTAGCATTGGCGCCCTTATCAAAGAGGCCACACGCGGCTGCCGGGCCCCCTTGCTCTATGTGAAACGCAGCAAGAAGGAGGCAATCTACAAACCAGGAAGCAGGTCCTCACCAGACACTGAACCCACCCATCGCTGGATCTTGGACTTCCCAGCCTCCAGAACTGGGAGAAATAAATTTCTGTTAGGGCACCTGGCTGGCTCAGTCAGTGGAATGTGTGACCCTTGATCTGTGGGTCGTGAGTTTGAGCCCCACATTGGGCATAGAGTTTACTTAAAAAAAAATCTGTTGTTTGTAAGCACACCCCACTGCCCCAGTCTATGGTGTTCTGTAATAGCAGCCCGAAAGGATTAGACAGAAATTTGCACCCGAAAAGTGGGGGGCTGCTGTAGCAAATACCTAAACACGTGGATGCCACTCTGGAACCGGGGAACGGGCAGAGGCTGAAAGAGTCTGAGCCCACGCTCACAAAAGTCTCCACGGCTCTGGAGATCTTTAAGGATGATTCTGGAGAGAGCTCAGAAAGAAAAGGAGAGTTCTGGAGAGAAAGCCTCAGTCTTCCTAGAGAACCCCTAATAATCCTGAACCACGTGTTGGGAAAAATATGGAAGGTAAAGACATTTTGATGAGAGCTCAAGTGGAAACAAGGAACGTGTTACTGGAAACTGGAGGAATGGCGATCCTTGTTATAAAGTGGCAAAGAACTTGGCTGAAGTGTGTTAGTATCTTCTGGAAGGTAGAACTTAACCTGTGAGTGGTGAAATCGGAAGAAATTGAAGCAGTTTCTAAGTAAAGTATTGAAGGTGCAGCTTGGCTCCTTTTACTGTTTAATGTAGAATTCCAAAGGAGAATTGTTAAGCTAAAAAGAACTAGAACTTAAAGATCTGGAACATTCTCGGTCTATCCATGCTGCAAAGAATGAGGTGTGTTTGGATTTTTATGGTTTCGGGTCTCACATTTATTTTTTTCTTCTTTGTTAAGTTTGTTTGTTTGTTTGTTTAGAGAGCACAAGTGGGTAAGGGGCGGAGAGAGAGAGGGAGAGACAGAATCCCAAGCAGGCTCTGTGCCATCAGTGCAGAGCCCAGTGCGGGGCTGGAACTCACGAACTGTGAGATCATGACCTGACCTGAGATCAAGAGTCTGATGCTTAACTGACCGAGCCACCCAGGTGCCCCTCGGGTCTCACATTTAGATCTTTAATCCATCGAGTTTATTTCTGTGTATGGTGTCAAAAGGCAGTTCAGTTTCGTTCTTGTGCACGTAGCTGTCCAGTTTTCCCAGCACCATTTATTAAAGACACTGTCCTTTTCCCATCGGATATTCTTGCCTCCTTTGTCGTAGATTAAGTGACTCTGGAAGTATGGCTACATTTTTGGGCTCTCCATTTTGTTGCATCGATCTATTTGTCTATATTTTGTGCCAGTACCGTACTGTTAGGATTACTGTAGCTTTGTAGTGTATCTTGAAACCTAGGATTGTGGTACGTCCAGCTTCTTCCTCAAGATTGCTTTGGTTATTCGGAGTCTTCTGTGATTCCATACCAATTTTGTTATTATTGGTTCTGGTTCTGTGGAAAGTGCCATTGGTATTTTGATAAGGGTTGCGTTGAATCTGTAGATTGCTTTGGGTAGGATGGACATCTTAAGATTTTATTTATTTACCTTATTAATTTTTAAAATGCTTATTTATTTTTGAGGGGAGGGGCAGGGAGAGAGGGAGACAGAGGATCTGAAGTGGGTTCCGTGCTGACAGTAGAGAGCCGGATGCAGGACTTGAGCTCACAAACCGTGAGATCAAGCCCTGAGCCGAAGTCGGACACTTAACCGACTGCGCCACCTAGGTTGCCCCTGTATATTAATTTTTTTCGTATGCTCTAGGCCCAGTGTGGGGCTTGAACTCACGACCCTGAGATCGAGTCGCATGTTCTACCGACTGAGCCAGCCGGGTGCCCCCATCTTAGCAATATTCTTCCAATCCACAGGTATGGAACGTCTTTCCGTGTGGAGCAAGTGTGTTTGGGGAACATCAAGGGTGCGGCCAAGCGGTCACTTGATATCATCAAGGCTATCACTCCCTTCGCCGGCCCAGAGTGGGAGGGCTGGTGATGGTGGGGTGCAGATCAGCACGGGAGGGGCTGCCGGCATGGGACCAGGGAGTAACTGCGTGGCCCAGCTGTACCTCGCAGGCTCCACTCCCTTCCTGCGCTCCTCGTGACACAGGATGAACTGTCTCCATCTCCTCCCTGCTCAACTGGGCTGGAAGGGCAGAGGATAACAAAGGATCTATAACCCCCCGAGTACTCTTCGGAAAAGTGCAGACCCGGGTCAACCTACTTGTGCTTATGCTCTTTGTTAAGGAGGCGGTTGGAGTGGAAGCTTCCAGTCTCTTTTATCTGTGCTTCCCCTGGGGTTGCCAGCTCACAGCGACCACTAACAGGCAGGAGAAGGAACCAAGCATCCAACCCTTCCAACTACCCCATCGTCTCTACGTAGGTAACGCATCTATTATTACACCCCTTTTACACATGGGGAAGCTGAGCCTCAGAGGGGACAAATGACTCATTCAAAGTCACACAATTAATGAGCACTGAATCTGGGTTTTTAAACTCTGTCTGGCTTCAGAACTCAAGCTCTCCTACACCATCTTATACCCTGGAGGGGGGGTATTAAAAATATTGAATGACTGGCATGGTAAGGACACTGGATGATGCAGACAGAGGCCTACCGTAATCGCATCGCATCAGTAGGCAACAGCTGTTGTAACTTCTCCCGAGCCCCAGGCTCAGTGCTCATTAAGTATTTCTTCTCCCCATGAATACTCTGCTGCCTTCTCGGAGCTCACAGGGCAAACCCAAGTTTGTTGGGGAGGGAGGGACCAATTGGTACGAACTTGTACCCTGTGAAAGAATCATGGAGAAGACTGCTAGTTGCTCACCCTAGTCACCCTTCTTCTTTAGTATCAGAACCTCCATTTTATTCAGCGTGGCTGTGTGCTCAGCCAAAAGAATATGTACCCCAGCCTTCCCTGCAGCAAGGTAAGAGCTTCTGGCCAATGAGATGTAACAGAAAGTCCTGAGTGGAATTTAGAAGGGATCCTTCGAAAAGCAGAACATCTTTTTTGCTCTTTCCCCATTATGCCATCCTGCTATCAGATGTGTGAAGGCCGGAGCCCCAGCAGCTGTGTTGGTTCATGAGGTGACCTTGAGATTGGAAGGCCCACACTAAGATGGTGGAGCACAAAACTAGAGGGAATCTGGGAGCCATGGTTGGAGCCGCCATACCAGTCACCAGGAGACCTTTGCTATCCTCCTGAGCTCTTTTATGTGAAGGAAAAGAGTCATATATATGCTCAGACTACTGTTATTTGGTTTTCCTTTTACATGCAGCTAAATTTAATCTCCTCCAGTCCTGAAGGTTATGAGATCCCTGTGGGGCAGTTGTTCAGTGTTTGCCTGAATATCTTCCTGTCTTAAACAGTTAAGACCAGCATACTGCACTGATTGCATTGAGTGCCTGCACTCACTGTGCAGGTGTTATTTCCCCAATTTACAGGTGAGGAGACTGAGACTTAGAGAAACTAAGTGCACAGCACGTTCAATGGCATCTGCCTGACCCTAGAGGCTCCCACCCCCTACTCCTCCCTGTGCCCTGCTTCTAGTTAGTACGTTCTTGGTTCTTGATGTCACCTTGTGCACAGCCTGTGGGCCACTGAAGCTGTCAGGCACTCCTCGTAACACTGAAACCAAGCTCCTTGTCCTCCCCTTCCACTGGAATTCGATTAAAAAATTTTTAAAAAATGTTTGCTTATTTTTGAGAGAGAGAGAGAGAGAGAGTGCTTGTGAGAGTGGGAGAGGGGCAGAGAAAGAGGGAGACAGGATCCGAAGTGGGCTCCATGCCAACAGCAGAGATCCCAATGCGGGGCTCAAACTTGTGAAATGCCAGATCATGACCCAGGACGAAGTCGGACACGTAACTGACCGAGCCACCCAGGTGCCCTGGAATTCGATTTTTGATCCTACATGTGGCACTTTACACTTACCCTTGTTAAATCTCACATGCCTTAAAAATCTGAACCAAGGAGGGGTGCTGGGTGGCTCAGTCAGTTGAGTGTCTGACTCTTAACCTCAGCTAGGGTCTTGATCTCAGAGTTATGAGTTCAAGCCCCGTGTTAGGCTCTATGCTGGGCGCAAAGCCTACTTAAAAAAATAAACAAAATGAAAATCTGTGCCAAGGAAAGAAAAGTAGACTGAAGAGGGATTAATGTCAGAGTGGAGAGGAGTATTAAGATTTGGGGACAAAATATTGTTTATTTATGCATAAATATTAAATAATATTGGTGTAGAACATCATGTATATTTATTCTGTTATACATAATATATATGTAGGCATATATAAAAGAAAATATATTTAAAAGAGTTGTTCTCCTTAATTTAGTTTGAAAGTTTCTTGCCTTTATTTTATTATATTTTTATTTTTATTTATTTATTTTTTTTCAACGTTTATTTATTTTTGGGACAGAGAGAGACAGAGCATGAACGGGGGAGGGGCAGAGAGAGAGGGAGACACAGAATCGGAAACAGGCTCCAGGCTCTGAGCCATCAGCCCAGAGCCCGACGCGGGGCTCGAACTCACGGGCCGCGAGATCGTGACCTGACTGAGGTCGGACGCTCAACCGACTGCGCCACCCAGGCGCCCCTATTTTATTATATTTAAAAAAATATATTTATTTTGAAAGAGAGAGAGTGAGTATGAGTGGGAGAGGGGCAGAGAGAGAGGGAGAGAGAATCCCACACAGGCTCCATGTTGTCAATGCAGAGCCTGACTAGGGGCTTGAAACCATGAACTGTGAGATCATGACCTGAGCCAAAATCAAGAGTTGTGTGCTTAACTGACTGAGCCACCCAGGCACCCCTTGCCTTTATTAAGCAATGCTCAGAGGAGGAAATTAGTCTAGAAACTGTTGCCTTTGATTTCTTTTCCATTCCTGTCTTGTAGACATAATGACTCTCCTATTAAATAAATAAATATTCTCATTTTAGGGTAAACCCAGTTTGGGGACTATTATGCAACTATATAAAGCCTACATAGACACATGGAAAAATGCTTAAGTAATATTACTCTAAAAAGCAGGATACAGTATTTCATGCACACTATGTGTATTTGCCAACACTCTCAGCTGGGAGTAATGGAAACCCAATTCAGACTTGCTTAAGCTGAATAATAATAATATTATTAATAATCATAAAAGCATTTGTTGGTTCACAGAACCTGTAAAGTCTAAGGGAAAATTTCCCTACCACAGGAGCCCTGTGATAATGTCAAGATTTAGTCTTCTCTCTCCCTTTCTTTTTCTTTCTTTCTTTCTTTCTTTCTTTCTTTCTTTCTTTTTTCTTTCTTTCTTTCTTTCTTTCTTTCTTTCTTTCTTTCTTTCTTTCTTTCTTCTTTCTTTCTTTCTTTCTTTCTTTCTTTCTTTCTTTCTTTCTTCTTTTTCACTTATATTTGAGAGATAGAGAGAGCACGAGCAGGGGAGGGGCAGAGAGAAAGGGAGACACAGAATGTGAAGCAGGCTCCAGGCTCCGAGCTGTCAGCACAGAGCCCGACGCGGGGCTTGAACCTACGGACCGTGAGATCATGACCTGAACGGAAGTCGGAAGCTTAACAGACTGAGCCCCCCAGGCGCCCCTCTGTCTCCCTTTCTTGGCTCCCCTTTCTCACCGAGGCTAGATTTGTAGGAAGCTGTCCTCCGCGTGCAGGCTGCTGGCGGCTGTGGTCAGTGCAGAGACGCTGTAGTTACGGAGTTATGGTGAACCTCAGGCCTGAGCCTTGTGGGCTTCTGTTCCCTTCTCTGAAGTGATCTCTACGGCCTGGGGACCACATCCCGGTTGGTCAGGCCTGGAGTGGGGGCATGGGGTCAGCCCCACTGAAGCACAAGGCCTGCAAGTGGTAGCAGAGTGGGTCCCTAAAGGATTTTGGGGTGCTGTAACCAAAAGAAGGCGAATGGATGCTGGGTGGGGAATACAGAAAAAACCCACTTGTATGGTGAACACAGACATGTGAAAAAAAAGTCTGTTGGGGAAAAGCCTGGCAGGAAATAAAGCAAATTGCCCAGAAGATATTCTTTTTTTTTTTTTTTTTAAGTTTATTTTCAGATTTTGAGATTTTGAGATTTTGAGAGAGAGAGAGAGAGAGAGAGTGTGAGTGAGCTCACGCTCTTGTGTGTGTGTGTGAGTAGGGGAGGGGCAGAGAGAGAGGGAGAGAGAGAAAATCCCAAGCAGGCTCTGCATTGTCAGAACAAAGCCTGACGCGGAGCTGGTACCTAGGAACTGCGAGATCGTGACCTGAGGCAAAATTAGGAGTCGGATGCTTAATCAACTGAGCCACCTAGGCACCCCCCACTCCCAAAGATATTCTGATTATTGTAACAAAATCAGAAAATACATCTCAGAAATAATTAAATAAAAGTAAATAACAGTAAAAAGAAGACTCACCGTGAACCCTATGTTGGGCTCAGCGAGTGGGAAGTCTGTTACCCCAGCACATAGAAACTCTCTCACACACACATCCTTCAAACACACAGAAATGCTGGATTAAACACTGTCCACAACAGGTTAACTGCGTAACACCGGTAGCAAAAAGGGTGCATAGCAGGGGGAGGCGGTCTGGCCCCAGTCCAACTGTAAGGATGGGCCTGACTATCTAAGCCATTTCCCTGAGGGGGTCCCTGGATCAGGCATAGGCCTTCATGCAATGCTAGCCATGGAGGCATGAGAGCAAGGTGAGTTCTGCTAGAGACCTTGAGAGGTTTCCTCACTCATTAGGAGACCCAGGAAGAGGTAGTCCTCCTCTGCTCTTGTACGTGATCACATTTAGTTTGGCTTCTTGTAACCATGAGGGCACCCGGCCTGAAAAAAAGCCCTACGTAGAGAGTAGTGGAACCATGGAGATTATAGAAAAGTAGAGCAAGCCTTGATCAAACTCTACCTGCAGCCACCCAGCCACCAGCTTTCCCATGATGGGTGGTGATTTGTTTCCAAGTTGTTTCAGCAAATTGAGCCAGGGCTTTCTGTTACTAGCCACCAAAAGCGTCTTAAGGAATAGCATCCCGGGGCGCCTGGGTGGCGCAGTCGGTTGGGTGTCCGACTTCAGCCAGGTCACGATCTCGCAGTCCATGAGTTTGAGCCCCGTGTCGGGCTCTGGGCTGATGGCTCAGAGCCTGGAGCCTGTTTCCGATTCTGTGTCTCCCTCTCTCTCTGCCCCTCCCCCGTTCATGCTTTGTCTCTCTCTGTCCCAAAAATAAATAAACGTTAAAAAAAAAAAAAAAAATTAAAAAAAAAAAAAAAAAAAAAAAAAAGGAATAGCATCCCTAGCCTGAAAGTCATCCAAGGAACTTGAGCTATGAGGCCCCACCAACCCTGCCTCTCCAGAGCACCCTGGATCCTCTGGCTACCGTGGCCACTGCTCTCCAGTCATATCCCTTCTGCCTAGGCTTCAGACTTCTCCACCCCAAGACTTCTGCCCACACTGATCCAGAAATCACCCCATAGGGTCCCTCCCACACCTTTCCTTAGATTCCTTCCTGGCTTTGGCACTCATCTAGAGCCACCACCATGGTAGAAACACTGCAGGGCTCATCAAAAAAGGCAAAAGCCGCCATTTCTCCCCAGAGTCTAACAGAACTATAAACCAATCTAGTCCATGGCCATCCATAGTGGGTTGAATTGTGGGCCCCCCAAAGGTATGTCTTTATCCTAACCCCTGGAACCTGTGAATGTGTCCTTGTTTGGACAGAGAGTCTTTGCAGACATAGTTAAATTAAGGGTCTTGAGATCATCCAGAATTAGGGTAGGTCCTAAATCCAATGGCTAGTCTCTTTGGTTGTTGTTGTTGTTGTTTGGTTTGTTTTGTTTTGATTTTCGATGGCTAGTTTCTTTATAAGAGAGGAGAAGTGTTCTGTGTTTTCTTAGGTTCTGTAAGTCTGTTTAGCATCTATCAATCACAGGACCACACTATTGGCCAGAGTATTTACCTCTCCCCTGCAGGTCAGTTTGCCAGGAACTCTCCCTTCTGATGCAGGCGGGCTACCTAAGGCTGAGCCCCCACTTACCTTCTTTTTTTTTTTTTTTTTTTAATTTTTTTTTTCAACGTTTATTCATTTTTGGGACAGAGAGAGACAGAGCATGAACGGGGGAGGGGCAGAGAGAGAGAGAGACACAGAATCGGAAACAGGCTCCAGGCTCCGAGCCATCAGCCCAGAGCCCGACGCGGGGCTCGAACTCACGGACCGCGAGATCGTGACCTGGCTCAAGTCGGACGCCTAACCGACTGTGCCACCCAGGCGCCCCCCCCCCCCCACCTACCTTCTGATCTCTTGCACACCAGGCCGACATTGTCCCTGCCCCCAAGTAATCCCAGGGCCAGGTACCTGCAACTGGAGACACTCCTATAGCCCAAAGCCTGTGGGAATTATTCCAAATAGCCAGTCCTGCAGGGTTTACTCAGCCTTGCCTTGCCTTCCCCTGGCTCCTGTCTTCTGCCTCCTGACCACCACGTTTCCCTTGCGGCCCTGTGTGGCGGGGCACGCCCCTTCTCTCGGGAAGTGTAAGTAATGAATTCTTTCGATGGCGTTGACCTCTCTGTGTCATCTCTCGATCACCTCCATAACTCAAAATCCCCCGGGTACAAATGACCCAATACGGCAGAAGGAGAAGGGAGAGCACGAGGCCACAGGCAAGACGGCCATGTGAAGACAGAGCCACGAATTGGAGCGATCTGAGGAACACCAGGAACCACCAGAAGCTGCGAGAGGCAAGGAAGGTTCTACCCTAGAGCTTTCAGGGGGCGCGTGTTCCTGCAGACACCATGATTTTGGCCCTCTGGCCTCTGGAACTGCGAGAGAATAGCTTTCTGTTGTTGCAAGGGCCCCAGTTGTGGTGATTTGTGACAGCAGCCCAGGAAGCTAACAGAGCAGCTGACCACGATGAGCAGTGATTGACTCTTGACTCAGCACACGCCCAGCCACTGAGCTACTAACGCCTCCGGACGAGGCCCGTTGTAGGTAGTGTGATCCCATTTCTCGGGTGGGAAAAGCGTGGCTCAGCCGGGGCGAGAGCGGGGATGTGAGCCAGGCCATCTGGCCAAGCCCCCAAGGCTGTGCTGCTAACCACTGGACGATCCTGTGAGCTGAGCTCGTGGAACCACCCTTCAGAGCAGGTCAGAATTTGCCTCCACAAACCTGTGCGTTCACACGGGGACCCCAGTCCTCTCCCTTATCTCAGAGTCCCCAGGGCTGCCACCCACTCTCTACACCTGCTGTGATGGGCACCTTCGCTGTGGTCACTGCTCTGGCTGTTGCCACCCAGGTGTGGCCACTGGGATCTGGCCCACTCCCTGGGCTCCCATGGCTGCTCCTGGGAGTGGGGGCCTGGAGGCTTCTGGAGCTCTGCTGCCCTGCCCACGTGTCCCCCATGAGCCGGTCCACCTTGAGGACGGTGGTGTACACGGACCCTCCCTGCCAGTGAGACCACCTTGAGGACCTGGGAAGCGTCCTGGGTGTCTGACTCTTTGACTGGTGGCTCCTCAGCTGCTCAGTCCTAGCTCTGCGCTCCCAGGGAGGCCTCTCTGAATGTTGGCGCTCCATAGTGGCGGGTGGTCCAGATTCTGTATCTTCCAGAACTCCCACTTCCTGCATGTTCCACACACTGAGGAGACAGAGCACCCTGGGGCTCCATTAGCAGATGAGGTGGGAATTTCACTTAGACATACACTGGATTTGTTTGGAAGAAATCGGTTAATAGGCCGCATGGGGCGGAGACTTAGACCCCAAAGGAATTCTCAAGTGACAAAAAACAGTTGCCACTCTGCTTTCTAAGGAGGTGGATGCTGTTCGCAGAACGTCTTTGTTCGGGAAGAATTGGGTTTGGGCCAGGAGCCGCACAGCCCGATTGTTCTGCAGGAGAGAGAGGGAGTAAGGAGGGATTTTGAAGTGAAGTGAAGAAATGGATGCGGAGTTTCAGGTGGGCAGCAAGGCAGCTGCCCAGAGAAAGGAGGCAAGGTCCGGCCCCCTGGGGGTAGAGCCAGGGGCAGGGGCTCAGGAGAACAGAAATCCCTATGGGGAATTTTCAAGTTATTTCAAGTTATTTGCATGGAGATCTCCAAGGTCAACCCCTACCCACCCCCCCACCCCCCCCCTGCCCTCCACAACATCAAAAACCACACTTGTTTTCTAGTGCTTTTGTGTGAGTGCTGGCAGCCAGGGACTGCGGGCCCTGGGGGAGTGTGTGCTCCTAGCAGGGGTAGTGGAGGGCCCCCGTACACAGTGGTGGTGGGAAAATCTGTTAAGTGTTTGGAGAACCTTGGGTAAAATTCTCACTTTCACTTCCAGAATTTAAAGAGGTAAACGCAAAAAAAAGAAAGAGAAAGGAGAGCAGTCACAAGTAAACTAAAAGAAAATATTTCATTTTGGGAAGAAGGATTTTCTAAATATAAGAGTCAGTAAAGAAATCCCAAAGGGAAAAGATAGACACAGGTCAAAAAACGCTAAAAGACTTAAGAGCAAACCACAGTCTGCGTAAAAATATTTGCAACGAATACCACACAGGGTTAATGTCTGTATTGTTAAAAACAATTTTTTTAAATATTTATTTACTTTTGAGAGAGAGACACACAGAGTGTGAGTGGGGGAGGGGCAGAGAGAGAGGGAGACACAGAATCTGAAACAGGCTCCAGGCTCTGAGCTGTCAGCACAGAGCCCGATGTGGGGCTCGAACTCACAGACTGCGAGATCATGACCTGAGCCGAAGTTGGACGCTTAACCGACCGAGCCACCCAGGCGCCCCTAATATCTGTACTGTTGCTGGGGAGAAAAAATTTTTCTTTACTCTCCTAAGGTTCTTCTCACTGGTCTAAGAATTAAATTGACATGAGACTGATGAACAGGAGAAAATAAAATTTAACTGCAGAAATCCCACATATGTGACAGATTAAAAAAACAAACAGGTAAAATGAGGTATATATGCCATCTTGACCTAAGGAATGGGATAGGACCTGGGCTTCAAAGAGGAGGAGGGCAATTTACAGGGCAGTAAGAACAGGCCCAGATGTTTGGTATTAGATGTTTGCCCAGCCATACAGACGGGTCACTCAGATAAGGTTTATCTCTGGAGATAACTCTTCTTCTGGGAAAGACTCCCAGTTTAGATCCCTCTAGGTAATTAAGGAAGAGGCAAAAGTTTCTCTTTTTTTTTTCTTTTCCTAAATCAACATGAGTATTTATTTATTATTATTTTTTAAATTTTATTTTTTATTTTTAAAAATTTACATCCAAATTAGCATATAGTGCAACAATGATTTCAGGAGTAGATTCCTTAGTGCCCCTGACCCATTTAGCCCACACCCCCTCCCTAACCCTCAGTTTGTTCTCCATATTTGAGTCTCTTATGTTTTGTCCCCCTCCCTGTTTTTATATTATTTTTGCTTCCCTTCCCTTATGTTCATCTGTTTTGTCTCTTAAAGTCCTCATATGAGTGAAGTCATATGATTTTTGTCTTTCTCTGACTAATTTCACTTAGCATAATACCCTCTAGTTCCATCCACGTAGTCGCCAATGGCAAGATTTCATTCTTTTTGATTGCCGAGTAATACTCCATTGTATCTCTGTACCACATCTTCTTTATCCATTCATCCATCGATGGACATTTGGGCTCTTTCCATCCTTTGGCTATTGTTTATAGTGCTGCTATAAACATGGGGTGCATGTGTCCCTTCGAAACAGCACACCTGTATCCCTTGGATAAATGCCTAGTAGTGCAATTGCTGGGCATCTGTAGGATAGCTCTATTTTTTGAGGAACCTCCATACTGTTTTCCAGATGGCTGCACCAGCTTGCATTCCCAGAAGAGGCAAAAGTTTCTCTTGAGTCCACGGGGCCTCAATTGCCTTCAGCTCAAAATAGTCCACATGCAAAAGTAGTACGTTTGTGGGAGACTTGTTCAGAACCTTTTTACTATATAGAGATTCCAAACAGGTTGATAAGACACCATTAATACCCAATAGCACAATATGCAAAAGACCAGAAAAGACCATTCGCCAAAGAAATCTAAATGACTAATAAACATGGGAAAGTATTTAAATTAGTAGCCAAAGACTTATAAGACAAAAAAGCAAGGTATATTTAGGTAGTGGGATTATAAATGACCCAATAACATTGCTTTCTTTTGGTGAACTGCATTTTCTAATTCTTTTTTTTAGTAACCTCATTTATTACTTGTATTAACAGAAGGTTCGGAAAGCACATGATACTATCAAATAACAAATGTCTAGCTAATGTCAGTGACTTTTAGTTCTGGCGGATCATGGGCATTTTTTTTCTTTCAAGCTTTTGTGCATTTTTAACTTCTACGATTCATTTGTCTTTTCAACAACAACTAAATAGCACTTTACGTAATAGAACAAATTTGCAAGTTAAAATAAATTCCTTCTTGCTAACCTCCCAGAAGTCTGGGCCCTGTATGCAAATAGGATTCCTGGGAACACCCACACACCCACTCCCCAGCAGCAAGGCCAGTTGAACCCGAGAGACTCTCTCTCCCACCTCATCTCCCAAACAAAGGGGTACTTTAGTCCTTCCCAAACCACATGTACACCCCCTCAAGCTGCCCTGCCCCCATCTGCAGGGTCCTCCCTGATGCCTCCTCCTCCTCAGGTTTGGCCTGCCAGTGCAGAGGGGTGGGCCATCCACGCCCCTCCGAGGCTGGGCGAGGTGGCCATGCAGTGTCCCGAGGAGGCCCTGGTGCAGACTAGCTTTGAGAGGTCAGAATCAAACTGTGATCTCCACCCGCAAGTGCCACCATCCACCCTCTAATTACTCCTGGGTGTCTGTTCTGGGCTGAATTGTATCCTCTCAAACTTCACGTGTTGAAGTCCTAACCCTCGGTACCTCCGAATGTAACTGTTATGTGGAAATGAGGCCTTTAAAGGGGTAATTAAGTTAGGAGGAGATCATTAGGGTGGGCTTTAATACAATGTGACAGGTGTCCTTGTGAGAAGAGGACATTTGGATGCACACACAGAGGGGAGAATGGCATGTGAACCCGAAGACCATGTATAAATCAAGGAAAGGCTGGGAACGGCCCTCAGCACCCAGAGGGAACGGCTCCTACCGACACCTTCATATCTGAACTTCTGTGAGCAAATACATTTCTGTTGTTCGAGACTCCCAGTCTGTGGTACTTGGTTCTGGCAGTCCCGGCTGACTAATACAGAGTCCTTGGGCACAGGATTAGGCTTTCAAATGGAATCCCAAAGAGGTTTAGATGGCTACTTGCAAAAACCGTATTACCCAGTTTGAGAGACAAGTTACCTAGCAGTTGTCACAACACAGCCCAGCGGACCAAACGCACATTCCCAGGAATGTGCAGGTTCCCAGAATCTAGGATGTTGGCAAGACTTACAGACGGGGCCAGCCAGTGGCCAAACCATGGGGTGTGGTGGGGGGTGGGGGCCATAGGGCTTTGCTTTCAGGCTCCTCTGCTCTCTCCCAGCCTCCCCCCGCCCCCCATCTGCTAGTCACCTACAGGGTACAGGGCTGGGGGCAGGGGTGGGGGCGTGGAGGCGGCAGAGCCTTGAGCCACCCCTCTGCTCACAGCTGCCAGTCTCCATGGAGCCAGCTTTGCTCCATCCTCAGGGCATCCTTCAGGCTGTGTTGCCACATCTGACCCCTGTGGACGGTTGACCCGTTTGGATGGGCTGTGCCTGCTGTCTGTTCTTACCAGATGCCCCTCAACACAAAGGAGTGGGGAGAGGGGTTCTTTCCCCTCAGAGCAGATTTCCCCAGTGGTACTGCTCTAAGGGAGAATTATTCACTGCTCTCTCACTCCACACTTGCCGTTTTAGCCTCCTTAGCTCAGGAAAGAATGATTTGGAGAAGCGATGAAAAGCTTTAGGTCCTTCCCTGGAAAAATGCGCAGGCACAGACCCCCCTGCGCCCCACCTCTGAGATTCGAACTGTTTCTGGTTATTTGCATTCCAGGGACCCGCAGACTCCTGAAACTCACCTGCCGTGTGGCTCATAGGCAAACAGAGGTGTGGACAGGTGGAGGGAGGTTGGGCAGGGATGCAGTCCAGGAGAAATTCACCAAAGAAGTGGCCTCTGTGGGGAAGTTGTAACAACACTCTGGCTGATCCTGGAAGGCTGTCCCTAGAGGGAGGAAGAGGTCTCATTTCCTCCTGGAAGCCAAGGGAGTGTTGGAGGGTTCTGGGCAGAAGGGAGGCATGGAGGAAGCGGGGCTTTGGGAGCAAGTCTCTAAAAGCATAGCCCTGGGGCGCCTGGCTGGCTCAGTTGGTTAAGCCTGCGACTTTGGCTCAGGTCACGATCTCCTGATTCGTGAGTTAGAATCCCACGTTGGGCTCTGTGCTGACGGCTCAGAGCCTGGAGCCTGCTTCAGATTCTGTGTCTCCCTCTCCCTCTGTTCCTCCCCCACTTGCACTCTGTCTCTCAAAAATAAATAAAGATTCAAAACAATTTTAAAAATTTTACAAAATTTGACAAAATTAAGGATTTCCAGATGAGATCATCCTGGAATTAGGGTGGGCCCTAAATCCAACGACCGGACCGGGGTCCTTAGAAGAGAAAGGGGAAGGAGTGGAGAACGAGACACAGAGGGAACCACATGAAGACGGAGGCAGAAGGGGAGTGAATGCCGCGTCTTACAGGCCCAGGAACACGCAGGGTGGCCAGCAACCACCAGAAGTTAGGGGAGAGGCATGGAGCGAATTTTCTCTCAAAGCTCCAGAAGGAACCAACCTTGCTGACATCTTGATTTCTGACTTCTGGTCTCCAGAACTGTGAGAGCATAAAGCCATCCAGTGTGCTGGTTTATGACCACAGCCCTAGAAACTAACATGGCTTCATATGGTGATCGTAGGTGTTGGAAAAGGACCTCCTGGTTGAGTAAGTTTTGGGACCTGTGATAAACTATAGCCTTCTTTGCTGAGGAACCGCTCAGAGCGCTTTGAGAGGCTATGGAGCTTTAGGAATTTCCAAGGCGGGTGGGAATCAGTATGGAACACTCACTTCCCAAGCATAACTAATCAAGAAACTCTCATGTCTTAGCTCGGGCTGCCATAACAGAACATCACAGACTGAGTGAACACTTCCGGAGGCTGCAAATCCACGATCAAGGTGTCGGCTGGGTTGCTTTCTGGTAAGTTGGCACACAGCCTTCTCGCTGTGTCCTCAGATGGACTCTTCTCTGTGTGTACAGACAGAGACAGCAAGCACTCCAGTGGCTCTTCCTCTTCTTAAAATATATGTATTTTTAATGTTCACTTATTTTTGAAAAAGAGAGAGACAGAGTGTGAGCAGGAGCGGGGCAGAGAGAGAGGGAGACACAGAATCCAAAGCAGGCTGCAGGCTCCAGGCTCTGAGCTGTCGGCACAGAGCCCGACGCGGGGCTCAAACTCACCAACCGTGAGATCATGACCTGAAATGAAGTCAGATGCTTAACCGACTGAGCCACCCAGGTGCCCCATCTCTTCCTCTTCCTATAAGGACACCAGTCCTATTAGATTAGGGTCTTATGGTTATGATCTCATTTAACCTTAATTGCTTCCTTTTTTTAAAAAAATGAATTTTAGGGGCGCCTGGGTGGCGCAGTCGGTTAAGCGTCCGACTTCAGCCAGGTCACGATCTCGCGGTCCGTGAGTTCGAGCCCCGCGTCGGGCTCTGGGCTGATGGCTCGGAGCCTGGAGCCTGTTTCCGATTCTGTGTCTCCCTCTCTCTCTGCCCCTCCCCCGTTCATGCTCTGTCTCTCTCTGTCCCAAAAATAAATAAACGTTGAAAAAAAAATGAATTTTATATCCTAGGAAATGGTGGCTCTGGGTCTACATGTGAACAGTCTGGCTTCAGAGTCTGTATTCTTTTTTTTTTTTTTTTGAGTAATTTTTTTTTTTTTTTTTTTTTTTTTGGCGGGCGCCTGGGTGGCTCAGTTGGTTGAGCAACTGACTTTGACTCCGGTCATGATCTCGTGGTTTGTGAGTCTGAGACCCACATGGGGCTCACTGCTGTCAGTGCAGAGCCCATGTCACAACTTTAGATCCTCTGTCCTCCTCTCTCTCTGCCCCTCCCCCACTCACACTCTCTTTAAAAAAAAAAAAAAGGATTTTTGTTTTCAGTAGGCTCCATGCCCAACATGGGGCTCGAACTCACAACCCCGAGATCAAGAGTGGCATCCTCCACTGACTGAGCCAGCCAGGCACCCCCCGAATGTGTATTCTGGTTCTGTTAGGCTGCCTCCTTTCATGAGACAGTGACAAGTTTTTAGACCAGCGTGCAGGACTGGAAATGTTGCTGTGGCTAATTTTTCAGAAAATACAATCTGCTGAAATCTGTGCTCTGATGTAACAAAAAAGGAAAGGATTTAAAAACTCCTCGGTCCAGGAAACAAAACCCCCATCTACACATTCATCCAGCTGCATATATAGGATCGTGCGTGTGTGTGCGTGTGTGTGTGTGTGCACACGCATGCCTTAATTACTTCCTTAAAGGCCCTATCTCTAAATGCAGTCGCACTTGGGGGTTACAGCTTCAACATACCAAGTTTAGGGGGTTATATTTCAGTCCATAGCATCTAACCTCATGAGACTGGTACACCACACACACACAGCTGGGGAAACGCACATGGAGTTGACTTGACCTTGATCACAGGGGTAATGGGGGAGGGGGAGGGGTTGCCATCCATCCCTGCTGGGATAAAGATGTCCTTGGCAGTGGCAGGAGAGGAGAAAGATAGTAGATCTTTTTTTTTTTTTTAAAGGGCACGATATTTTGCAGCTCCTCGGGTCGAGAGATGGGGACTCTTTTCTCTACCCCTGACCAGGGCTTGGTCGTGTGATTTGCTTTGGTTGAGGGGGCAGTACGAACACGACAGAGCAGAGGCGTAAAAAGTGTTTGGGTGCTGAGGGCTTGGCTTCTCTCGCTCCTTTTGGAGCCCAGCGGCCAAGTGAAGAAATCTGACCTGTTTGAGAATGAGATCACCGTGGCCTGGTTGCCCCCCCCACCACCCCAGCCAAACACTAGACCCTTGAGTGGTGCCATCTGAGACCCAGACCAACCAGCTTCCAGCCCACCTGCCCGCTGACTGCAGCCACACAGTGAACCCAGGGAGGGAAGCCCAGCGGAAGAACCACTCCACTCAGGCCGGCCCCCAAAATATAGTAGCAGTAGTGGTAATTGCTTTAAACTACTTACTTTTGAGGTGGTTTGTTCCATGCTAGTGAAGGCCAGTTCGAAGAAACTCGTGACGTCACGGCTTTCTGCGGAGTGGTCTTCTCAGGACGCTTCTGTCTGTGCCACGTCAACCTTCTCAGTGTTACAGAGAAATGGTCCTTGCCACCAATCTTGCTACTAAAAGTTTTTTAACCTCTTGAAAGTATCAGCATGATGAACATCAGGTGAAAATACCTTAAAGTGATACCGCACAAAAATGAGATATGAACTATATTAGGTCAGTCCCTAAAATTAGCCACAAACTGGCTACAGAGGAATTGAGAACGTGTTTTAAATGGTAGACTGTGTTAAACATGTAAAAACAGACCTATCTTGGGGTGCCTGGGTGGCTCAGTCGGTTAAGCATCTGACTTTGGCTGAGGTCACGATCTCTTGGTTCAAAGGTTTGAGCCCCACATTGGGCTCTGTGCTGACAGCTCAGAGCCTGGAGCCTGCTTCGGATTCTGTGTCTCCCTCTCACTGCCCCTCCCCTGCTCGAGCTCTGTCTGTCTATGTCTCTCTCTCTTTCTCTCAAAAATAAACATAAAAGGGGCACCTGGGTGGCTCAGTCAGTTAAGTGTCTGACTTTGGCTCAGGTCGTGATCTCACAGTCCGTGAGTTCAAGCCCCGCGTCAGGCTCTGTGCTGACAGCTCAGAGCCTGGAGCCTGCTTCAGATTCTGTGTCTTCCTCTCTCCCTGCCCCTCCCCTGTTCATGCTCTGTCTCCCTCTCTCTTTGCCTCTCCACCCCCCACCCCCCACACTCTGTCTCTCTGTCTCTCAAAAACAAATAAAAACATTAAAAAATTAATTTAAAAAACCTCTCTGACCTATCTTGAATATTTCTGAGTATCCCACTGGAAGGAGCCGGTGAAACACTTAGGTTTACTTGCAAAGCAATTACCTTTTGAAAAATGGCACCATCTTCTAAGCTGAAGCAACTGTCTTGGTGGCAGGGATGGTCCCAGGCGGGAGACTGGCAGGGAGAGCAGAGGATGCAGGGAAGCTCCCAGGCGCCCTCCCAGCCTGACTTGGCTCTCGGCTGTCCCCTAGTGCTGATTCTTCGGCATTGCAGGAGGGTGCCACCCCTGATCCAGGATCCTGGTTCTGTGGCTGATCCCTCTCAGGGTCGGGGTCTGAGCCCCAGACCCCATTGTGGCAGTTGAGAAGGAGTCCTCCCATTCCCACCCTTGCCCCCTAAAAGCTGCACGTTCACTGTCACTCCACAAGGTATCCAGTGACAGGAGAACAGGAATCATTAGCAACCACCACCACTTCTGGGGAAATTTTATTTTGGGGTCCCATTCACAGCATATTAGATACACTGAAGGTCACCCACAGCCTACCTTAAATTAGAATTCCATATAATTACATAAGAATTGACTTGCATTGCAGTTGAATCTGGAGGCTTGTTTTTGATGGTCAAATACATATAATGCAAAATTTACTGGGTGTCTGGCTGGCTCTGTGGGTACAACATGTGACTGTTTCTTTCTGTTTTTTTTTTTTTTAATGTTTATTTATTTATTTTAAGAGAAAGAGAGAGAGAGAGAGATTGTGGAGGAGGGGCAAAGAGAGGAGGGGAGAGAGAATCCCAATCAGGCTATATGCTGCCAGGGCAGATCTCATGAACCGTGAGATCATGACCTGAACCAAAATCGGACACTCAACCTACTGAGCCACCCAGGTGCCCCAAGAGAGAGAGAATCTTAAGCTGTCTCCACACTCAATGAGGAGCCCAATGCAGGGCTTGATCCCATGACCCTAGTATCATGACCTGAGCAGAAATCAAGAGTTGGATGCTCAACTGACTGAGCCACCCAGGCACCTCAATTGATTTATTTTTATTTTTATTTTATTGATTTATTTTTACATTTTTTAACATTTATTTTTGAGAGAGAGAGAGAGAAAGAGAGAGAGAGAGAGAGAGAGAGCAGGGGATGGGCAGAGAGAGAGAGGGAGACACAGAATCCGAAGCAGGCTCCAGGCGCTGAGTTGTCAGCACAGAGCCCAACGCGGGACTCGAACTCACAAACCGCGAGATCATGACCTGAGCTGAAGTGGGACACTTAACCAACTGAGCCACCCAGGCGCCCCAAGATTTTATTTTTAAGTAATCTCTACGCCCAACATGGGTCTCGAACTTACAACTCCAAGATCAAGAGTCCTGTACTCTACGACTGAGCCAGCCAGGCGTCTCTAGGCTATTGATTCTTTGAAACATACCTGTATAGTATAACTATTTTTCTAAAGTATAAAAGCATGACATGTTTATTACAGGCAAGTTGAAAGTTTAGATAAGTAAAAAGGAGAACAAGCACCCCCCTAATCCACCATCGTGAGATAACTATGGTTAAAATATTTAGGTGTCTTCCCCTCACCCCAATTCTTTTTTTCTAGGAAAAGTTTCTACCCAACTTACTTCAACCCACATATACAATATATACAAGATATATATTTTATAAGATATGTTTTTATTTACAAAATCGGGATCCCTCTGTACTTTCCGTTTTAAATTTTGCCTTTGTTGACTTACTAAAAAATGACACTTTTAGCTGTTTCCTATATCCTTGCATGTAATTTCGATAGCTGCATGCATTTAAATATGAATTTAAAGTTAATGCAACTTAAAATGTAACTTTAAGGGGCGCCTGGGTGGCTCAGTCCGTTAAGTGTCCGACGTCAGCTCAAGTCCCGATCTCATGGCTTGTGAGTTTGAGCCCCATATCCGGCTCTGTGCTGTGAGTGCAGAACCGGCTTCAGATCCTCTGTCCCCCTCTCTCTGCCCCCACCTCTCTTTCTCAAAAATAAATAACCTTTAAAAAAATAAATGAAATGTAACTTTAAATTTACTAGCTGCGGGGCGCCTAGGTGGCTCAGTCGGTTGGACGGTTGGATGTCAGTCCGGTTCAGGTCATGATCTCTTGGCTTGTGGGCTCGAACCCTGTGACAGGCTCTGTGCTGACAGCTCGGAGCCTGGAGCCTGCTTCCGATTCTGTGTCTCCGTCTCTCTCTGCCCCTCCCCCACTCAAGCTCTGTCTCCGTCTCTCTCTCTTTCAAAAATAAATAAACATTAAAAAATGTTTACATTTACTAGCTACATTCCCATCATATAGACGCATCGTGCTTTATTTAGCCAGATGTCTCTCTTAGGATAGTTTTACTGAGTTGTCACTAAGTTTAGCTGCAGTAACGTGTCCTAACATCTCAGCAGCTCGCAGCCATGCCTGTCGTACATTTCCTTCACAGTTTGGTTGTGGCTTGGCTCCTTTTGGCTGTGGGTCAGCTGTGGCTGTGATTCTTCTTCATTCTGGAATACAAGTGAAGGACCAAACCCCACCAGGGACACATCAGACTTCTGGCAGAGGACAGGAGCTAGGGAACAGGTGAAAATGAGCAATGGCTCTTCAGATCTCTGCTGCAGGTCATGTCACATACACCCCATCAGGAGTTCAAGGCCAAAGTCAGTGGGGCTGAGCTACCCAAGCACCCCATCTTCTTAAAAGTCAAATAATTCACAGGCGGTGGGGGGGGCTGTCTGGCTCAGTCAGTGGAGCCCGGAACTCTTGATCTTGGGGTCGTGAGTTTCGCCCCACGTTGGGCATAGAGACTACTTAAAAATTTTTCTTTCTTAAAGTCAAATAATTCATTCAGGCTTACGAAAAAACAAAACCTTCCAAACAGCAGCTTCCTTCCAGCCAAATTCCCACACCACAACCAACTGAAAAAGGATTGATTTGTCCCCAGTCGTATTCTATGCCAGGAACTGTGCTAAATAATTTACCCAAGTTATTTCAACTTAATCCTTACAACCACAGCAGGAAGTAAATATTCCATTTATCCTCTCTGATGGAGACAAACTTGGGCCGAAGAATTTCTTTGTCTAAGAGGCCGCTTGCCAGCAGGGGGCAGAGCTGTGACTGGAACCCAGGTTAACGGACGCCAGAAACTGAGGAGCAGACCATGGGCATCAGCGGTTCTCAAAGTCCAGTCCTAACAGACAGCAACCGCCTCACCGGGGACCTTGTTAGAAATGCACGTTCCCGGGCCTCACCTCGGCCCCGCTGGCTCAGAAATTCTGAGTCAACAGAATTGTTGCAGTCACCAATGAGGTGACTCGGATGGACACCAAAGATTGACACCTGGGCTCCACTAGACAGAGTTGTGTCCTCCTCCTGGTATCTGGCCGAGCCCCCTTCCCCTGCTGGTCCAGTGACCGCCCTGGTGGGGGAATGCCCATGGAGATGCTTCCCTGTCTCTCCCCTGTCCCTCCCAGCTTCCCTTCCCTGCCCCTGCCCACAGACTGTCAGTGCCACCAGGCCGCAGGACAGCCTGTGGGTGTTGGGTGCAAGGGCAGGAGCCCTCTTGGTCACAGCGAGTGGGGAACCCTCGTCCACAGCTGGGGAACTGTATAAGTGTTGGAGAATCTGGGGTCAGAAGGAGGAGGAGGAAGAATGTGAGTCAGAGAAGGGAAGGCCCCAAGTCAGAAGGGCGCTTCTGCATTGGGAGGGGAGGGTTCTGGAATCTGACGATTTAGGGAAGGGATTCCAGGTCAAGGGGAGGCAAGAGCACCCAGGGTCGGATGGGAACCCCCAGAACTGTGTTTTTTGTTTTTTTAACGTTTATTTATTTTTGAGACAGAGAGACACAGAGCATGAACGGGGGAGGGGCAGAGAGAGAGGGAGACACAGAATCGGAAGCAGGCTCCGGGCTCCGAGCCATCAGCCCAGAGCCCGACGCGGGGCTCGAACTCACGGACCGTGAGATGGTGACCTGAGCTGAAGTCGGAGGCTTAACTGACTGAGCCACCTAGGCGCCCCCAGAACTGTGTTTTTAAGGGAAGTTTCTGGGAAAACCACTTGCGTCCTAAGTGAAGCACCTCAGAAATACGTTGGGAGGTGACGTCCCTGCACCTCACAGCTTGAAGCCAGGTGGCCTCCCCTGCTCCTCTGAGCTTGCTTTGTGGGCGCTTGGATGTTTGCTGGGGTGCCCTGTTGGGCGTGTGTTCCTAGGAGATGACGATGACTGTGGCCTCCTAGGAAGTCTAGGACCCACCAAGATGGACACCCAGGGCCTGGTGAAGCTCCCCAGGGACTGGATTTGGAGCTGGGTCACTCAGGAGGTCACAGAGGAGGGGCAAACCAAGATGGCAGAGAGCCTGAGGGGTGCTGCTCTAGACTCCATCCAATCTAGAATTTGGCCACGTGTCCGGGCTGTCACTGCACTTGGTAACAGTGCCTGTCCATCTGTAATGTCTTCCTTCATTTCATTTTGTTCTCATGAGAATCTACTTTTTAAAAATTTTTTAATGTCTACTTATTTCTGAGAGAGAGAGAGAGAGAGAGCAAGTGTGTGAAGGGCAGAGAGAGAGAGAGGAAGACACAGAATCCAAAGCAGTTTCCAGGCTCCAACCTGTCAGCACAGAGCCTGAGTTGGGGCTCGAACTCAAGAACCTTGAGGTGATGACCTGAGCTGAAGACAGACACTTAACCGACTGAGCCACCCAGGCACCCCTAACTTTGACTATGTCTTTAGAGACCTTATCTCCAAATATAATCACACTAACTGGGGGGTTAGGACTTCAACTTCAATATGAATTTTGCAGGAATGTAACTGGGAGCGTCTACGTTTAGTTAGGGAGACAATATACACGCTGAAGTAATTAATTGTCGAATTGTGTGCTATAGATGAACAAGAAGATAAGACAGGATGCAAGAAATAATTATATATACATGGGCATGCTGGATAAAATACAGTAAAATAGGGGCACCTGGGTGACTCAGTCGGTTAAGCGTCCGACTTCGGCTCAGGTCATGATCTTACGGTTCGCGGGTTCGAGCCCTGCATCGAGCCCTGTGCTGACAGCTCGGAGCCTGGAACCTGCTTCGGATTCCGTGTCTCCCTCTCTCTCTGCCCACCCCCCCACCCCCACTCGTGCTCTGTCCCTCTCTGTTTCTCAAAAATAAACATTAAAAAATTTTTTTTCAAATACAGTAAAATGATTTTTTGAATACCTAGCCAGGTTTAAACTCAAAGAGGGAAACTCCCAGGTGCCAGGAATGCAGAGGGAACATAAAACCAGTGAAGTTAGCAGGAGGAGAAGCAGAAATGGCTCATGGAGATCGGGAGACAGCTGTTGACCTTCAAAGCCAAGGGCAGGGGTTCTGAAGTTACACAGAAAGCCTAGAAATCATCATAACCAATGAATCTCAGGGGCTTGAGCGGCGAAAGCAAAGCTGTAGGTTGGCTTCTATGACTCAGGAATGAGGGACCCCCGTGGAAAGTAATCCCACTGAAGCGGAGGTCATAAAGGGTCAAAGCCAAGGAAAGCAGAAGAGGGCCCTTGTCAGTTGCCCGTCCCTCTTTTAACAATTTCCACAAAAGTTCCACTCAGTGACTTGTACTCAGTGGCATCTGCTCTTTGGGAAACTTAGTCTTTTAGGCGGACGCACGCTGTGTGAATGGTCACTTGGGAGAGCAGACAGTAGGGTCGGTCAGTGAGGAAAGGAGGGGGAAGAGAATGGCTATCAGGCGGGCAGGTTGCAATCTGACATAAGCCCCACCACAATCTCCTCTGCCTCTTACGGTCCAGCCTCTACCCATCAGCCAGAGTGATCGTGTGCTTAAATTTTAAGGCAATATGTGTACATAGTGAAAAAAGAAATAGCTAGCAGCCTAGCTAATACCATAGTTTAAAAAAATGCCTCGGAAGGCCTGGGTGGCTGTGTCAGTTGAGCCTCCGACTTAGGCTCAGGTCATGATCTCCCCGCTCGTGAGTTTAAGTCCCGCATCCAGCTCCGTGCTGACAGCTCAGAGCCTACTTTGGATCCTCTGTCTCCCTCTCTCTCTGCCCTGCTTGCATGATCTTTCTCTGAAAAATAAATAAACATTAAAAAAACCTTTTTTTTTTTTTTTAATTTTTTTTTTTTTCAACGTTTATTTATTTTTGGGACAGAGAGAGACAGAGCATGAACGGGGGAGGGGCAGAGAGAGAGGGAGACACAGAATCGGAAACAGGCTCCAGGCTCTGAGCCATCAGCCCAGAGCCTGACGCGGGGCTCGAACTCCCGGACCGTGAGATCGTGACCTGGCTGAAGTCGGACGCTTAACCGACTGCGCCACCCAGGCGCCCCTAAAAAAATCTTTTTTAAAAAAGTCTCCTTCTCACCCCTACTCTTTATTCCCTCAGCCCAGGAATGATCTGGATTTTCAGTGTGTGTGTGTGTGTGTGTGTGTGTGTGTGTGTATCAGGCCGTATCATTTCCCTACTGAAAATCCCCCTGTGGATCTCAGTCTGCCCTCAGGCCCTGCCCTCCCTCTGCTCCCGCCACTTTCCTCCTGGCTCTTAGAGGTTGGTTCTCTGGCTTCCCGTCAGTCCTTGGAAATGCTGCCCTGAGGCCTTCCCCCCCTTGCTGTTCTCTCTGCCAGGAACACTCTTCAGGGCTCAGTTCATTTCCACCTTGTTAAACAACACGACTTTCTCTTTAGGCTCAACCCTGTAACCCTGTGCAAGTATCCAAGTCCTCCACCCTCCAGGCATGGGGGCCAGCCTTCTGGATAGCTAGATGCCACGGCTCTACTGTGGATCACCGAGAGACATGATGGGTCAGCCCAGGGCACTGTGGGAAGGCAGGAAGCGGCCCTGACCTGAATGCGGATGAGCTTAGGAGCTGAGGAATCATTTATTCACTCAATATGTATCGGGCGCTGCCTCCTATGACCCGGTGTGGGGAAGGCACAAGAGAATGAGATGGTGTGGCACATTCTTCTGGAACTTTCAGACACAGACAATAAGCACGAAAACAAACAAAATCATTCCAGACTGTGGTTAAGTTCTTTATTTTTTTAATTTTTTTTAACGTTTATTTATTTTTGAGACAGAGAGAGACAGGGCATGAACAGCGGAGGGGCAGAGAGAGAGGGAGACACAGAATCTGAAACGGGCCCCAGGCTCTGAGCGGTCAGCACAGAGCCCGACGTGGGGCTCGAACTCACGGACCGTGAGATCATGACCTGAGCCGAAGTCGGACGCCTAACTGACTGAGCCACCCAGGTGCCCCCAGACTGTGGTAAGTTCTATGAAGGGCATGAACAGGGGGTGCAGAAAATGGTTTTAGGGGTGGAGGGGGGTACGTCAGAATGTGTGGTCAGGAAGGCCACCTCAGAGCCCTCAAGGAGGAGAAGGCACCAAACAAGGAACCAGGAGAAAGGAGTTTCATAGCACATGCAAAGATCCTGAGGTGGCAGAGAGTGGACCGGCAGAGCAAAGGGAAGGAGAAGGGGAGCAGGAGTGGGCAAGGCTGGGCTACAGGCTGAGCTAAACTCGGGTTTATTGTAAGATCCTCAGGAGGGTTTTCATCAGGGCAGTGCTGTGACCTGCTCTGACTTATGTGGCAGCCGGCTTATGGGACCTGGATTTTGTGAGACCTTTGAGTGGTTTCTGTAATTTTCCGTTTGCAGCACTATCTTGGGATAGCTTTGTGGGAGTTATGTTTTCTGGCCAATTTGGTTAAACCAACAGCAGGATGCATTTTATGGGTGCAGAGCCACAGGACGTGTTTTTGCAAATCCCCTACCTGCTTCCTTGTGACCTTGGCATTGTCTCCCCCAGGACAGATGCTCATGCCCCCTGAAAGGTGGACTCTTTGTTTGTGATGCCCCACAACACAGCACCTCTCAGGCTTACCTTCCTCTAAAGGTAGATGTACCAGTCATAGCTCTCCAGAAAACCGAAACCAATAGGTGATAGGTATATACCTTTTCTGTCCCTCTTTTAAAGAAATTGGCTAATGTGACTGGAGTGCTGACAACTCTGAAATCTGTAGGGCAGGCTGGCAGGCTGAAAACTCAGGTAGGAGTTGATGGTGCCATCGTGAGGCAAAATTTCTTCTCTGGGAAGCCTCAGCTTTTGCAGCTGCTGCCTTCAACTGATTGGGCGAAGCCCACCCCCATCGTGGAAAGTAATAAAGTCAACTCCTTGTAGATGTTCACCATGTGTACAAAATACCTTTACAGTGACACTTAGATTAGCATTTGAATAAATAACTGGGTGCTATAGCCTAGCCAATCTGACACATGAAATTCAGCATCACAGTAAAATATATAAAAAGTGAAATCAAAGTTCTTATTCTAGGACCAACTTATGAAATCTTTGGGCCAATCGGAGCTCTTTAGTTCTGTTGCTTTGGGTAACCCTGTGTGTGAATGCGGGAAGCGTTAACATCCACCAGCTGTCTTTTGGTTGAAGATGATGGCATTTGACCACGGCTGAACAGGCCTAAATCAGGGAAAGCATAAAACTCCAGGCACCCGTTTCCCAGTCTGGGCCTGGAGGCTGCTGTGAGAAGCTGAGTCGAGCCCAAGCGTCTTCCCTCTCCTGTTGGACAGTCAGCCTGTGCTCGGCGACAGTTGGTGAGGTTTGCAGCCAGAGCGACCTGTGAGGGAGGTGCCTTACCATGCCGGCCCCTCTGCCTGGGGCGGGGGGCCTCCAGGGATGTTCCTGTATCTTTAATGTCAAGTCTTAGCTGTGCAATCTTTTTTCCCCTCAATCAGATACCTCTGGTTCACCATTAGAGGGTCTGACTGCCTGACTGAGTTCCACACAACCCTTCAGAGCCTCCTGTTTCTCTGTCTTGGTAGTTTGTGTGGTCAGATGACGCCCAGCCACAGAGACAAGCAAAATAAGCCAAAGGGGAAATGAACATGTCCCACACAGCCTGACTCTGGGGTAAAGGGCGGTGACAGGCTGGGTTTAATTCTCCCATGCCTAAAAGTGTGTGTGCGTGCAAATCATGCCAGGCTCATGCCAGGCGTGCTGGGGAGGATGGGGGCCAGCTCTGTGACCATTCTGGACTTTGGTTCAAGCCTTCACCCTGGACAGTCTGTCAGTTCCATCTGGGTTCTCTATGGATGGGTGCAGAATGAGCCCCATGCCAGGGCATCCCGACCTCCAACCTGAAGAACATGATTGCTTTAGTTTGGTTCCCTCAGAAGCAAACCTTGAGACAAGAACTGGGCGAAGAAGTTTATTTGAGATGTGGTCCCAGAAAGCATGGGGTGGAGAAATGAGACCGGGGAGAAAGGAGAGAAAAGAAAGTGCATATTAACAGGCATGACACGGCCGTGGGAAATGGGATCAGTCCTACAGGGCATCTTCTGAGAGACTGCGTGGAACACGCCTCAGAGTTGTCTCACCAGCGGGGAAGAAGCTGGGGTGTATTCCTTATCAGCATTTTTGTTTTAAAAAGTAGGCTCCACGCCCAACGTGGGGCTTGAACTCACAACCCTGAGATCAAGAGTTGCATGGTCTGTCAACTGAGGCAGCCAGGCACCCCTTCATTACCAGCTTTTTAAACAGTTTTATTAAAATGTAACTCATATACATATAACAGATCCATTAAAAGTAGACAATTCAGTAATTTTTCGTTTACTCACAAATGTGTGTTAGCCATTCCCATAGTCAATTAAAAAAATTTTTTTTATGTTTATTTATTTTTGAGACAGAGAGAGACAGAGCATGAACGGGGGAGGGGCAGAGAGAGAGGGAGACACAGAATCGGAAGCAGGCTCCAGGCTCCGAGCCATCAGCCCAGAGCCCGACGCGGGGCTCGAACTCCCGGACCGCGAGATCGTGACCTGGCTGAAGTCGGACGTTTAACCGACTGCGCCACCCAGGCGCCCCCCCATAGTCAATTTTAGAATATGTTCATAACCTTAAGGAGAAATCTCATACCCTTTAGCTATCACCCCAATCCCCACCTCAGCCTAGGCAACTACTAACCTACTTTCTGTCTTTACAGACTTGCCTTCTGGACATTTCGTATGAGTGGAGTCACAGAACATGTGGATTTTTGTGACTGGCTTCTTTCACTTTCCAAGGCTCATTCAAGCTATAGGATGTATCTCTACTTCATTCCGTTGCACGGCCAAATGATATTCCCTTGTATGAATGTATCACATTTTATTTTTCCATGTGTCCATTGATGGACATTTGGGTTGTTTCCACCTTTTGACTATCCTGAATACATCCTGCCGTAAACATTCATGCACAAGTTTTTCTGTGGACATATGTTTTCATTTCTTTTGGGTGTATACGTAGGGGTGGAATTGCTGGGTTATACGGTACCTCTCTGTTTAATCATTTGAGGAACCAGCAAACTGTTTTCCAAAGTCACTACACCATTTTCCATTCCTACAGGGCTGTATGAGAATATAGTTAGCTATTAATGCACAACAAATCACTCCAAAACTTAGCAGGTTAAAACAATAAACATTTGGGGTGCCTGGGTGGCTCAGTCCATTAAGTGTCCAACTTCAGCTCAGGTCATGATCTCGCGGTGCTTGAGTTCAAGCCCCACGTCGGGCTCTGTGCTGACAGCTCAGAGCCTGGAGCCTGCTTCGGATTCTGTGTCTCCCTCTCTCTCTGCCTCTCCCCTTCTCGTGCTCTCTGTCTCTCTCAAAAATAAATAAACATTAAAAAAAACAATAAATGTTTGCTATATCACACAGTTTTCGAGGGTCAGGAATCCAGGAGCAGCTCAACTAGGTGGTTCTAGCTCAGGGTTCTGTTTAGGGTCTCTCATGAGGCTGGAATCATCAAAAGGTTTGACTGTGTCGGAGAATCCACTTCCAACATGGCCACATGGCTGTCTCACTTGCCTGACAAGGGAGTGTTGGTTGTTGACAGGAGTCCTTATGCACCTTTCCCATGTGTACCTTCCCCTGGATTGCTTGAGCATCCTCATAACATGGCAGCTGGCTTCCGCCAAGAACAAGAGATCCAAAAGGGAAAAAGGCAGGAGCTACAATTCTTTTATGATCTAGCCTTGGATATCATACACTGTCGTTTCTGTAACATATCCTATCATACAGTTCAGCCATTTTCAGTGTGGAAAGGAAATACACACGGTGTGAGTCCGGGAAACAGGGGTCATCGGAGGCCATCTTGGAAGTCGCCTACCACATGAGACATTTTCCCACCCACTCCCATCCCTCAGTGGGAGGGTTGCTCCTGGGGTGTTAAGTCCCTGGAACTTTTGGCCTAAACCAGAACATGCTGAAGACACCGTCATGCTGAAGACCGGCCTTCCTTTGGCCTAACTCTGATTTCAGCTGTGCCTACGGAGGAAGGGTCCCGACTCCAGTGCCTGCCTTGCTCCCTCCACTTTCTGCCCCAGTACCTTCTCTGACACACAACAGCCCTCTGGATTCTTGTACAAACACAACCAGAAAATGCAGGATGCTAAGAGCCCTGGGAGGAAGCCAATTAACAACCAATTATCTGGTCCTCCAGGCAGATGGGTTTGGGAGGCACGTAAGCCGCTCTGCTTCAGGAGCTAAGGCAAAGAAAACTGAACTTGTCTCCAATTATTCATTATTTTACAGAAAGGCTGTGCCTGGTAGCCTCTTACCTCATCTCCGTATTTGAGCTACAATTCTTTTTTTTTGCTTTTCACATCAATGTTTTTAATTAAAAAAAATTTTTTTTAATGTTTATTTATTTTTGAAAGAGAGAGAGACAGAGCGAGAGCAGGGGGAGGGGCAGAGAGAGAGGGAGACACAGACTCCCAAGCAGGCTCCAGGCTCTGAGCTGTCAGCACACAGCCTGATGTGGGGCTCGAACTCATGAACAGTGAGATCATGACCTGAGCCGAAGTTGGATGCTTAACTGACTGAGCCACCCAGGTGCCCCTCAATGTTTTAAACTTTATTTATTTTAAGAGAGGGAGAGAGTGCATGTGCGAGTGGGGGAAGGGCAAAGAGAGAGGGTGAGAGAGAGAATCCCAAGCAGACCCTGCACTGTCAGTGCAGAGGCCATTGTGGGGCTGACAGTCACAATCTGTGAGATCATGATCTGAGCCCAAGTCAAGAGTCAGGAGGTTAACGGACTGAGCCACCCAGGTGCCCCCACATCACACTTAATCAGTACAGACCAACATGGTCAATCAGATAATTCTTTTTAATTTTTTTTATTTGTGAGAGAGAGAGAGCACGCACAAGTGGGGGAGGGGCAGAGGGAGGGAGAGAGAGAGAGAGAGAGAGAGAGAGAGAGAGAGAAAATCTTCATCAGGTTCCACACTCAGCACGGAGCCCAGTGCGGGGTTCGATCCCATGACCCTGGGGATCATGACCTGAGCCGACGCTCATGACCTGGACGCTCAACCGATTGAGCCACCCAGGTGCCCCAGTCAGATAATTCTTAATATGAACAAACGGGGAAAAAGAAAAAAAAAGTACATGAGTAAACATGGGAACGAGATGTGTTTTCGCAAAGAATGTCAGCGGCTGGTTCTGGATGGAACTTGCCCTGCAGTTTTCATTTCCACAGCTGTGTGCCGAGAGTCTGAACGGATGAGCTTCCGGGCCAGCCTGCTGTTGTGTTGGGGGCTGGCCAAAACCCATTGCAGGGTTCGTACTACTGATACCCGTGCCAGCCATTTGCTGATTCATCTGCGAGAGGTTCTACTGGGGCCGTTGAGCTTGCGGCAGGCCGAGCTCACCCGAGGGTACGCCCCTCTGTCCTACGGTTCCTCCTTGGGGGCCGACCACATTTGAAGGAAGTGACATCACACCGGTTCATGTGTTTCCCATAGACCCTCTGGGCCTGGGCATGCCCACCATCAGGCTGGCGCTCTGTCCCATCACATTTCCTAGAAGACCAGGAGCTGCGGGTGGAGGCACAGGTGTGCCCGTCGATGGAAAGCCTTGAAAGACAGATGGTGCTCGTGAGGCAAATGGCATATTTGTGGGTCCCCTAAGCACACCAGGAGTACTCTTCTGCCGAACGGTTCCTGTACCACACAGAGAGAAGATGGAGTCTCTGGAGCGTTGCTTCTTCCCCGCCTCTTCTGACTTCGTAGCTTGCTGAGTGAACAGATCGAGCACCCCAGATATTAACGTAGACAGAGTGGCAGCTGCAGGTATAGAGGACGTCCCCGGGGCTGGGGGCGTAGACGGTTGGAGGTAAGGGATTCGAAGTCATTGGTCCAAAGGTGTCCAGATCATCACTCAGGGCTGGCAGCGCGGTTGTGTTCCCGTTGGTCACTGGTGCCTCAGCAGCGCCATCAGGTCCTGAAAGGTTGGCAGTGGGCTCAGTGACTTTTTAGTGCTGGTACCTTTATTTTCAAAAATTTTTTAATGTTAATTTATTTTTGAGAGACAGAGAGAAAGAGACAGAGTATGAGCTGGTGAGGGGCAGGGAGAGAAGGGGACAGAGAATCTGAAGCAGGCTCCAGGCTCTGAGCTGTCAGCACAGAGCCCGACACGGGGCCCGAACCCACAAACTGTGAGATCGTGACCTGAGCTGAAGTTGGATGTTCAACCGACTGAGACACCCAGGCGCCCCAATATTGCATTTTGTCGTAGTATTTCTTCTTTTCATATTCGTCTCTGACAAAAAAAAAAAAAAAAAAAAATCCACTGCTTGATCTACCCGTGGTCTTCAAAAGTTCTCTGGAAGGGGCGCCTGGGTGGCGCAGTCGGTTAAGCGTCTGACTTCAGCCAGGTCACGATCTCGCGGTCTGGGAGTTCGAGCCCCGCGTCAGGCTCTGGGCTGATGGCTCAGAGCCTGGAGCCTGTTTCTGATCCTGTGTCTCCCTCTCTCTCTGCCCCTCCCCCGTTCATGCTCCGTGTCTCTCTCTGTCCCAAAAATAAATAAACGTTGAAAAAAAAAATTAAAAAAAAAAAAAAGTTCTCTGGAAGATTGGCTTTATAGAATAGTCTTGCTTTAGTATTTGCCATATCTCGCATGCCCTGTATCTGTCCTGGTGTCCACTGCGTCTAGGTTGACGGACTTGACCTTGGATAAACGAACCCCAAGATCTCTATGGATTCCAGCACATCCGATGCAAATAAACACACCAATATTCCAGGAAGCCCATGGAGGACCTTTGAGCTTGCAGTTCACGCACTGTGTGCTGTCTTCCTCCCTCAGTACCTTGGACAGGAAGAGCTGGCGCTGTCGTTCAGCCTCTGACCCTCCTCTTGGCAGGAGCACGTGGCCATCTCGGCAGCGGGGCGGGGACCCCTGGGAAGTTTCCGCGGCGATGGCGGTCACGGGCAGGAGCTGGGCGGGGTGAACGTACCTGGAGCCGTCAGGACCGCAGGTGGACTCTTTTTCATACATTTTTAGAGGTAGAGTTGCAGGACCAGAGAGAGAGAGAGAGAGAGAGAGAGACATCTCTGTATTTTGGTACCTGCTGCCAGATTTGTCTCTGGTAATGCTGTAATTCTCATCCCTGGCGAGGAAGCCTGCTCCCCTCTATCTGAGAGGCTGCGTGCGGCGAGGAGGGTGTCCCGTATGCCTCCCAGATAAACGTGGGGAGAAGCGGGGACAACCTAGAGGCTTAGAGAGGGTGAGGAGGGGTCCGCAAAGGGTGGCAGCGTGGAAGACTGGTTACACACCCCGGGGGGGGGGGCGGGGGTCGACCCTACCAATAAATATGCTGAAAATAACAAAAGGCACGTTTCTCACTCTCAGGGAGGGATGAACGAAAGGGGATGAATGCCGTGTTGGTTAGATTGGAATTGGAGGAATGACCCTGGGATCATGACCTGAGCTGAAATCAAGAATTGTATGCTCAACCCACTGAGCCACCCAGGTGCTCCAAAGAACTGCATTTTATTTATTTATTTATTTATTTATTTATTTATTTATTCATTCATTCATTCGTTTACTTAATTTTATTTATTTAAATGTTTATTTTTGAGAGAGAGAGAAAGAGAATGGGAGGGGGAGGGGGAGGGGCAGAGAGGGGGAGACACAGAATCCGAAGCAGGCTCCAGGCTCTGAGCTGTCAGCACAGAGCCCGACGGGGGGGGGGGGGGGGGGGGGGGGGGGGGGGGGGGCTCCACCTCAGGAGCCCTGAGATCATGACCCGAGCTGAAGTTGGACGCTTAACTGACTGAGCCACCCAGGCGCCCCCAAGGAACTGCACTTTAAAGTGAAAAAAAAAAAAAAAAAAAAAATAGGAGGAACAAATTTGACTGTTGAAACAAATTCCTAACTCCCCTCCTCCTCCCACCCTAACCAACCCCCGGAGGTAACCAGTGTTCACTTCAGAATCAGACGCAGGAAAACAGGCGCCCCTCCCGCCAGGCCCTGCTTCACTCCCCAGCCCGTGAGTTGCACGCTGGCCACGGCGGGGGGCGGGGGGGCTGCGGGAGAACCTCAACCTGTTCTCCCGTCCTCAACTCCATGGAGGGGACTATGTGTCCCCCTTCTGCAGACTAGGAAGCTGAGGTCAGAGGAGGGAAGGGACTCGTCCGAGGTCACACATCCAAGTCCCTGCTCCTGCTGCAGCCGCCCTCTTTCACCGCAGAATGACCTCGGGGAAAGAGCCAGCCTGGAGCCAGGTGGGGGCTGGGGTCCTCCTGGGGCCCTTTCCTGAGGGAGAGGGGCTCAGCCTGACTGAACTGGTTCTGCCCTAATAAAGGCCTGCTTGTTGCAGCCTGCTCTTTCCATCTTTGTTTACAGTGCCTGCACACAAACACACTTGAGAAGTTCATGGGAACACGAGTGGCCGGAAGGCAGGATGCTAGCCTGAGGGTGGACAGGGCCTGCCGGGCCACCTACACGGGGATGGGGCCTGCCTCCTTCCTGTAACTCCTCTGGCCCTCTGTCTCTCTCTGCGTACTTCTCCTCCCAGGGGGTGGAGAAGCCTCTACATTATTGCCTCTTGCTGCCTCAGAAAAGAAATATTAAAAATCCCTTCATTTTTGCTCAGAAGAGGCACCAAGCTTCTGAGACATGCACCTACTTTCTTTTATTTGAAAAATAGTTATCAGGTGCCAGCTAAGTGCTTTCTGGGCACTCTACATCCTTATTTCATTGAATCCTCTCATGACTTCATGAGTAGGTCTGTTGTCATCTCCGCTTTACGGATGAGGAAACTGAGGCATAGAAAGTCTAAGCAACATGCACCCCTCCCCAAGAGCTTCAGAACAGAGGTTATAAAACTGCATCCTTGGAAACTCACCTCACATCCTCTGAGCTGCAACCACACGTCCTAACTAACCCCTTGGAAGGCACCAAGCCCTAACTAGGAAACTCTTGAATTTTTTCCAAAAGTTCCAGAGCCAAATGGGTACCGACGCTGCTCTCCAGGGAAAGGCACTCAGTAGCTGCCCATGGGCTGGGAACATGGAGGGAACAGACCAGCCCATGGAAAGTGACACCTCTAAGCAGTTCAGGGCCACTAAGAACCAGGCAGGGCGGTTCTTGAAGACAACTCATAACCCAGCGAGGGAGAGGCAACATGGGCTTGAGAAGGGGAACCAGGCTAGGCATGGCCACAAAAATCCAGTCTCTGAGGGGATGAATAATGCATGTGGACATTTATTTTTAAGTCTAGACTCTTGAGGGGCACCTGGGTGGCTCAGTCAGTTAAGCGCCTGACTTTGGCTCAGGTCATGATCTCACGGTTCATGGGTTCGAGCCCTGCGTTGGGCTCTGTGCTGACAGCTCAGAGCCTCAAGTCTGCTTTGGATTCTGTGTGTGTCTCTCTCTCTGCTCCTCTCCTGCTTGCACTGTCTCTCTGTCTCTGTCTCTCTCTCTCAAAAATAAACATTAAAAAATTTTTTGAGTCCAGACTCTTGAAATTTGATTGTCTTTGGAAATGGGGGATGTAGTGTCAGAACCATAGAGTAAAAGGTGGAAAGTTTTTTATTTGGATAAACTTAGTCCCAAATCCCACCTCCAGCACTTGTTAGCTACAGGACTTTGGACAAGTTATTCAATGTTTCAGACTCACTGCTTCCTTGTGTTTAAGGCCAGTTTGTCATAACCTCCATCTTAAGGCAGCTGGCAAGAGTAACAGACATTTTGCTACTTGAGAACAGGCTGTTTATAAGTCTGATTTTTTTTTTTTTGAATCCAAAAAGATCAGAAAAGGTTTAAACTTTCAGTTCTTGGATGTGGTTTCCCCAAGTATGAGGGTGAGCTGGTCTTTCCGAGTTTTAAAATCTGCAATCTCTTACCTTCCCTGCAGATGCATGTTCTCCTGGGCATCGTTTTCCAAAAAGGTTTTGTCGGCTTAGTGAGCCTTTTAGACAAGCCACCCCCCACCCCCAAAGTTGGGTCCCACTGTGCCCACATGAGCTGCTGGCCCCTTTTTCTGATGTTGGTGCATTTGAAGAGGCCTTGAACCTCTGAGTGGCAGGGACCCATGCGCTTTGTCTCAGCTGCGTGGCACTCAGGCTGTCTGCCAGCAATGATCCACGCAGTGGGAATCTGCCCTCCTCCACTCCAGAAGGCTCACCTGTCCCAAGCAGTGAGAACACCAGGGTCAGATCCAACTTCACTTCAGGGCATCCCAAGTCTCACCCGGGGCAGGAAGTCCAGGCAAGTGCCTTAAAAAGTAGGGATGTGGTCCCAGCCCAGGGCAAGCATCCGCAAGATGTAGGGCCACACCCCCAGGCCTTTTGGCTACATGCCTGGGGCGGTGGGCCACACCGAACCGCCTCCCTGGTCCTCCAGCTACCTGATAGTCTCCAGGAAATTCTGCCTTACTTAGAGCCAGTCTGGATATTTGCAAACCAAGATCCTCACATTGTGCACAGGAGCCCGCTATCGTTTGCAACCAGAATTTCGGTAGCGGCATCTCTTGGCCCACCGCCTTCAAGTGCTCAGATTCCTGCCTTCTTTTTACTTCAGGCCTGCTGTGTCCGCACTGGGGTCCAGCCCTCCACCGCACACTCCCAGTGTCCCTGTGTTCCGTCCCTTGCCCCATGTCTCATGGTTGCTGGTTGATATGCCCGGCATTTTTCACTTACCTCATGATAACTCTAGAAAGATTCATTCCATATGCATGAGCAACTGTCCTTTTTCCATTACCTGCAGGTTTTGTAATTTATTTCCTCCGATTTCATGTTATATCCTTTGGAATCCTGAGCCTCTGTTTGCCAGCACTTCGAATATTTACTGCTTTTCTATCTGTTGACTGTGGAGGCCTTGGGAATGGCAATAACCATGATAAAATATAAAACAGTACTCAGACCAACTAAAAGTCGTCTGCTTTCTATTATCAGACGTGCTAAATGAGAAGCGATTACTCCTCCCAGGTGGAATTAATGATATTCATGGGACACTGAAACTAAACCAGAATTGACGTATTTAGTGGTAAAGGGGCATTATGGCTGCAACTGACTCTCAGATTATGCCCGTATAAAAAAACTCAAAGGGAAGACAAAAACGCTAAGGTAGACACAGCAAACCCATGTGACTAACGAGTCCCTAAGCCCTCTGACAGCAGTCACTGGCAGGAGGTCAAGGAGCTTTGGTTATGAGCTAACCGTGAGCATTCATAACAGGGAAGATCCCGGGAGGGGCCTCTCTGCGGTTAACTGAGAAGGCCGTGTGGACGAGCAGGTGCCAGGAGCACCAGTGACAACTAGCCCCACCCCGGGGTGGGATGAAGGACACACAGACTCAGGACAAGAGAGACCCAGGCGTTTTCTGGCCCTCTCGATGTGTGACCTGAGTCTGTCCTCCCTCTGGCCACAAGTGGATTCTGTAGCCCAGTCCCTGCCCGAGAGACCGGGATGGTTCAGAGCCGGGCCGCATGGCCCTCAGATGGCAAGGAGCCAGACAATTAGTCCCAAGTGGCCCTCTCCGTGGGCAGGAGAGGCAGAGGCGATGCTAACTGGAGGTCTTGGCCGCTGGTCCCCGAGGTCCAACTGCAGGGCCTGGGCCTCCTGCACTGTGGCCAGGTTCCCCATAAGTTTGTGTTTTCCTTCTTCTCACTGGGGAGTAGCTTTCCTGCCCTAGGATGTTGGGGACCTTGCCCTTCCAAGCCCTGCTGAGCAAGCTTTTCTGTTCTCTAGCTTCCGCCCCAGCCCTGACTCCTGGCAGCTTTCTAGTATCTTTCAGAGAATTCTGAGCACAGTTACGGTTACCGTTTCTTAAGTGTGTCAACCCTAGGTGTTTTAACCCACATTATCTCACTGAGCATCTAGAGAAGTAAGTGCTCTTCTTGCTTTTTTACAGACCAGGAAGCCGGTGTCTGGAGCGCACAGAGGCTTGTCTAAGGCCACACAGCCAGTTTGTGGCAGTACAAGCAAGGATTCTCATCCAGGCCTCACTCTTCCTTGCCTTCCTTTGCCTTCTCTCTCCTTGGGAAGTGTGCTGGTTTCTGTGAGTGGATGCAGGCCGGGGGACTGGGGGAGTGCGGATGGCCACACACAGGCTGCATGGCTTACTGAGGTGCAATCCCAGCCCCTGCACTGGGGACCCCTCCTCCACTCTGAAGGGACTCAGACCTTTCCTCCTCTCTCCCTTAGCCCTGGCCTGGCCCGGGTCGAGCCCAGCAGAACCAGGTGACAGGTGTCTGACGTGGAGAAGTTCCTAGGTAAGCGTGGGCACTCTCCCCACTCCAAATGTTTGCTATGTCCAGCTCTCCATATTTGCTGAGCCTGATTACTGGTGGACTCTGGGCTGTCCCCACTGCCTTCAGAACAACTCCTCTCTCCCATCCAATACCTTGGTGTCCCCAAGCTCATCTCATCCTCCTTGTCTGGTCCCTGTAGGCAGTAGAGCAGGGGGAGGGGTGGGGGTGCATGGTGAATGTTCCAGAAGCTGCTCAGGTCGTGCCGGTGAAGATTTGGCTTGGGGTAGCTGCCCTTCTGTGGCTCTCAGCAGGGTGAGGAAAGGCTATGGAGCTAATCATGTACTTCAGGCCCTGCGAGCCCTGCACAGACTCCAGGACCTGAGAGGTCTCCCGGCTGCCTCCCGTAGACCCCTGAGGCAATTGCGATTGTGCACAGTGGGGCCCTTAACACCCTGGTCTGGGCAGATGCCCACCAGCCAGGCCAGGAGACTGAAATGTACACCCAGAAAACCTAAGATGCATTTACTCCAGGCTTCAGCCCTGCAGTACCCCAGCGAACGTGGCCCTGGAGAAGCTCCCTCAGGACGGAGCAGGGAGGCAGCAGTATACCTACCATCAGTTCCGATGGGACATGCTGCCATGGCGGTCTTGAGCTCAGGCCTGAGGCTGGGACACCCAGGGCCCTCTGAACAGTGCAGGGGTGGCTATAGCCATGATGGCCATTGGGCCTCCCCTTCTGGGGGGGCTACCCCTGTATTTTAGCCTGGCATGGTCTTTGATTTCAGTTAATGTTGCGAATGATGCAGCCAGCTAAAGAATTCCTATTGGCAGGAACCATTGTGTCTCTGTCAGGCAGAAATAGGTCCTTCCCTTTCCTTTCCTGGGCTCGGAGCACCTCCAATGAGTCCACAGTGGGTTTCAGGATGCTCAGAGTGTATGCAAAGTGGTATGTGTGGTGGGAGTGTGATTCCAGTGATGGGGGCAGGGGTTGACAATGCTCATCACATGCTAAGTACCACCCTGACCCCATGGTGGGCTGTTTCCCAGTGATGCTGCCTACCCTTCAACGCTCCTCTGATACAATAGCAGCTTGGACCTTGAAGGTTCTGGGTGGGGTCACTCATCTGGGGTGGAGTAGTTAATTCTCAGGGACACCCTAGAATTCTTTTCCCCAAGGACATCTGCCCCTGCACTGGCCTACAATTTCCCTGTGCCTCGGGTTGTGTTTACACGTGGGGTTCCTGGGAAGGCAGGGCTTGTGGAGGCTCTGAGAGGGTCTGACTCCCAGTTCCCAAGGCCAGACAGTGACTCATGGGGGAAGGGGAGGCAGGGAAAGTCTGGGGGGAAGAAGGTCACACCTCCACTTGTCATGACATAGACTTTTTTGAGTGCTGGCTGCATGCCAGCCCTGTGCTAAATCTTTGCACTGATGTTTCAAGGAACACATGGTTACACATTCCACCGGGAAGGAGAGTCAAGGCACAGGGGGGCTGATCTCTTTCCCATTCACACTGCTCAGGCAGCCCTTCTGGGTCCTGGGACTTGGTATTTAACCCCTTCCAGTGCTTCTCAAAGTGCGATTCTTAGGTTTGGGGCTCCCTGGAGGGTGTTCCTCGAAAATGAAGGTTGCTGGACCCTGCCCAGACTAAATGAATCAGACCCTGGGAAGAGGCCCAGGAGCCAGCATTTGGGCCTGCAAGATTCATGTATGTAGGCTCCCTAGAAAGTTCCTAATGAAATAACTTCCAGCTAAGGAGCTGGTTGGAGGAAGGGACAGAGCAGGGAAGGGGCTCCCTGCTGGATTCACCTGTCTACAGCTTCTGGGAGAAGGAGGAGGCTGGGATTCCAGCACTCATGAGTCTTCCCTTACAGTTCCCTCCTTCCCCCTTGGGCACCCTGTGGTGGGGTGAGAGGGATGGAGAAACATTTGAATGGATGAGAGGGAGGGTATTTGGGGGCGAGGGAATATAGTGGGGGGGGGGGCAGGAAGGCAAGTGGGGCATGGGGTCCAACACCAAGCTAGACTTTGGTATGTTCTTTTTCAGAAGGAAGTGAGGTGGGTGGCTGGGGAGGTTTTCCAGCAGAGGAGTGAGGTGTTGGGGGCTCCCACTGGGCAGTGGGAGGACAGACTGGAGGGAGGACGGAGGCTCCCGCAGCAGGCAGAAGTCCTGGGAGGGCAGGAGGAGATGCTCAGGGGCCAGGAACCCTAGGGAGAGGGGTGGAGACTGTTGCCCTGGGACTTGGGGCCCCAGAGAGGGAGAGGAGACCCTTTGGGGCACGTTGACTTTCAGGTGCGTCTGAAATGTGCGGCAGGAGGAGGCGGAGTCTGGAGAGACCCCATAATAAGGAGTTAGGGTAAAAGCACGCTGGAGACCCTGGCAAGGGTGTGAGAACCAGACTACTCGCACTTCGCACTTCGTGTCTCTGAGACTCGGTTTTCTCATTTGTAAAGGGGTTGTTGTGAGGGTTCCGTTAGGGTTCCGTGGGAGTTCGATAATGGTGCTCCTGGGAGTGTCGCGCCAGACGCCTGGAAACAACTAGGGGTGGGTGTGGGGACCCCAGATGAGGGTGTCTGGGTCCAGCGATGCGGGGGGAGCACCGCCCCCTGGTGGCGGTCCCTTTCGGGTCACCCAGACTACAGGCGGGGCGACGGGAAGGGCTACTTGGGGGTCGGTCGCCGTCCAGCCTCCAGTCGGCTGGTTCCTGGCGCCGAGTCTGGGCGTCGGTCTCGGCGGCCCGCCGCGCACCTCGATGTCTCCAGCCGCTTACGGGAGGGTAGGTGAACGCGATACCGCCGAGGCCAAGGGCGCGGGCGGCTGGACGGGGCGCGCGGGTGGCTTGGGGTTGGGGCGCGGGACTGGGAAGCGCGCACAGAGGGTGTCCCCAGGGCCGTAGGGATCGGAGGCGCCCCCCTTCTCGGAGGACTCGCAGCCTCCGGGTTATTATTTCTGTCTTTTTGCCGGCCACGGGCGCTGCGACCGTTCCTGGTGGCGCAGAGATTCTCCCTCGAAACCTGCTCGGCGCCTGCGGGTCCCCAGCTCCTCCCCGCGGCTGCCCGCTCGGCTCTTGCCCCCAGCCTGGGAGGCGGGCAGGTGAACCGCCCGGATGGCTGAAAAGGCGTTCCATCCCAGGGTTCGGGGATCAGGTGTGGGACTGGCAGGGAGGCTGGGGGAGACTTCTGAGTGGAGGTTCTGGTGAGGAGGAAGACATTCCGGATTAAGAATTCTTGGGGTCTGGGACAGAAAAGGACCTAGAAAGAAAGTAGAAATGTGGCCGTGCAGGTACATGGGCAACGGGGATGCCCCAAGCCCCCGTTGGCAAGAGGAAATGTAGGTGATGGAATAGGGAGACGATCCAGGAAGAGAGCTTGAAAATCCGAGGTTGCCCTGGGGAGAGGGGTGGTGGTGATGGCGGGCATGGCAAAAAGGCTAAGTAGGACAATCCCCAGCTCCTGGCCTGTGCCACCAAACCATCTTCCCAGCCGAATCTTTTTTCGGCCCCTGTCCCATCTCCCTTGGACGGTTCTTTTTTACATTTGTTTTTTTTAAATATTTTATTTTAGAGTGATCTCCACACTCAGTGTGGGGCCCACGCTCGCAACCCTGCACCCTCTACCTACTGAGCCGGCCAGGTGCCCCTCCCTTGGACTAATCTTCCGTTTCCACGTGGGAAGTAAGGATAATGTTCCTATGCGTTGATCTCGAGCACCTAAAACGTGCCAGGCACACCCCTTACAACTTGATATGTGTTCCCTCATTTAATCTTCACAGCAATTAGGGGGTAAGCTTTGTGGACACACCCGTTTCACAGATGAGACTGAGGCACAGTGAGAAGAGGTCACAGCTAGAGTGTAGCAGAGTTGGCATCTGACCCCAAAGCAGCGTGTTTGGCTCTGTGGTCTGGGTCCTTACCACTATGTCCCACGGACTGGCAGAGATAGGGACCCAACAGAGGAGAGGGGGCCCCAGAACTAGCAGGGTCACGGTTGTGAAATATTTCAACGTTTAACAGCGCAGGTGATAGGAAACAGGAACACGAACCAGCTTTGGGGTTAGCATTCTAGTTTTTAGCCTTTGACCCCCTCGCTTCGTCCCCACAATGACTCAGTCCTCCTTGAGAGATGGCTGATAACCGGGCCCTTCTGTGTGTCAGGCAGGCCCTGAGCTAACACCTTTTGTAGCTGAAACTCCCTGCATCCTTGTAATAAGGAGACAGTCAGAAAGGTTCCCCTACAACTGGCCACACAGCCCAGAACTGAGGAGCTGGATTTGAATCCGGGCGGTTGCTTCCAGAGGCCTTGTTCTTAAAAACCGTACTGACAAGATACTGCATGTTGTGCCCACTTTACAGACGCCCAAACCGAGTCCCTCTCCCAAAGTCCAGGGCTTGAAAGGGGACAGACCCAAGGGGAGACTGCTGACCGCAAAGCCCATGCTCCGGAGGATCCATTGTTTATTTAAAGCTTCGGTGGATTGTGAAATTTATAACTGAGTCCTGCTTTTTAAAAAATTTTTTTAATGTTTATTCATTTTTGAGAGACGGAGACAGAGTGTGAGTGGGGGAGGGGCCAAGAGAAAGGGAGACACAGGATCTGAAGCAGGCTTCAGGCTCTGAGCTGTCAGCACAGCGCCCGACGCGGGGCCCGAACCCACAAACTGCCAGATCATGACCTGAGCCAAAGTTGGACTCTTAACCGACTGAGCCACCCAGGCGCCCTGAGTGAATCCCGCTTTTATCATTTCCAAGATGTACATTTTTACATCTCTAAAATTGTTACACACCTTACAATGGATGACGGTTTTTTGTTTCTCAGTGGTACGTAAAATAACCTTCCTCCTAGTGTCGCCGGCACCTTTGGTTTAATGAATTACCGGGGATCTCTGAGTGACGTTTCCGGGGGGTCTCTCTCTTCTGTTCCACAGACTCCTCTCTGCTTCAACTGCTCCATCCTCCCTGGAGACATGTCCCCGACGGAGGCAGGGAGCCCGGTGCCCTGCAATGGCAGTAGGGCCTGGGGGGTTTTTGGCCCTGAGGACTTGAACCTGACCGATGAGGAACTGAGACTCAAGTACCGGGGGCCCCAGCAGACGGAGCTCTTCGTGCCCATCTGCGCCACGTACCTGCTGATCTTCGTGGTGGGCGCTGTGGGCAACGGGCTGACCTGCACGGTCATCCTGCGCCACAAGGCCATGCGCACGCCCACCAACTATTACCTCCTCAGCCTCGCTGTGTCGGACCTGCTGGTACTGCTCGTGGGCCTGCCCCTGGAGCTCTATGAGATGTGGCACAACTACCCCTTCCCGCTGGGCGCTGGTGGCTGCTACTTCCGCACGCTGCTCTTCGAGACGGTCTGCCTGGCCTCGGTGCTCAATGTCACCGCCCTGAGCGTGGAGCGCTACGTGGCCGTGGTACACCCGCTGCAGGCCAGATCCACGATGACTCGGGTCCACGTGCGCCGCGTCCTCAGAGCCATCTGGGGCCTCGCCGTGCTGTGCTCTCTGCCTAACGCCAGCCTGCACGGCATCCAGCATCTGGAGGTGCCCTGCCGGGGCACGGTGCCCCACTCAGCTGTGTGCACCCTGGTCCGCTCGCGGGCCCTCTACAACCTGGTGGTGCAAATCACCACTCTGCTCTTCTTCTGCTTGCCTATGGCCACCATCAGCGTGCTCTATCTGCTCATCGGGCTTCAGCTGCAGCGGGAGAGACTGCTGCTGCTCAGGCAGGAGGCCAGGGGCAGGGCCAAGTCCAGCGAGAGCCGCAGGTTTCAGCGGCCACAGGATCAGGGTCGGACACAGGTGACCAAGATGCTGTGTAAGTGTTGCGGCGGGGAAGAGGGACTGAGCCAGGCCCTGGGTAAGGGGCTAGAGCTTCCAGGACCTGGGGGCTGAGTGTCTGGGTTTGAGATGGGGGCTGAGTGTGAAGTTTGGAGTCGTCACCGCTGCCGCCCACGCCGCCCTGTGTGTGTGCACGCACCTGTGCGATTACTCTGTAAGAAACTCAAAGATAAATGTCAGGATGGGCCACATAATTTGTGGGGTCCAGTGTGAAATGAAAATTTGGGGTCCCTTGTTCAAAAATCATTAACCGTCCAGGCAAGCGGGGCACCTCGGTGGCTCAGTGGGTTAAGCGTCTGACTCTTGGTTTTGGCTCAGGTCATGATCTCACGGTTCGTGGGTTTGAGCCCCGCGTTGGGCTCTGTGCTGAAGGTGTGGAGCCTGCTTGGGATTCTCTCTCTCCTCTCTCCTTCTCTCACTGCCCACCCCCCACTCTTGCTCTAAATCTCTCTCTCTCAAAAATAAATAAATAAACATTAAAAGAAAAAAAGACTGTCCAGACAGCAATAATCGAGCATAAACTAAGCCACGAAGCCTAGGGTCCTTCTAAGCTTGGAGGCCTGTGCAGAAGCTGGTGCTGGTTCGTGGAATCAAACCACAGACAGGGCCGGGGCATGTGGCTGGGTTCCAGGATGGCAGAGCTGTTTGTGGGAGCTGGATCTCCAGGTCTCTCATCTTTGCTCCTAAACACGTCTTGGCTTTGTCCTTCCCTATAGCAGCCTGGGAGGCATGGCCATGGGCGCAGAATTCCCCTTTCTTGAGGAACTTCCCTCTTCCCTTAATGGCTGTTGAAAAATCCCAGGGAAGGATTCCAATTGGTGGGCTTAGGTCATAGCCCGCCCCTGGCCCAGAGTGCAGGATGCTGAGGTTTGCAGTCCCCATGGATTCACGTGGTGAGATCTGGGGGGAGCAAAATTCCTCAAAGTAGGGGAGCAAGGTGTTAGAGAGGCAAGATGATAAATTCCCTCCATGCTATATCTCTGGTTCCTAGGGGACCACAGGAATGGCCACTGCTGTCTAAAAGAGTCTCATCAGGGGGCATATTTGTGAAGGTCAGGGCAGAAGTGTGGATTGGGGCAGGCCATGGCAAACCCAGCTGGGTTGAGGCTCTGGGTGTTACTGTCATCTAGATCTGGCTCTTTTTATTTTATTTATTTATTTATTTATTTTTTCAACGTTTATTTATTTTTGGGACAGAGAGAGACAGAGCATGAACAGGGGAGGGGCAGAGAGAGAGGGAGACACAGAATCGGAAACAGGCTCCAGGCTCTGAGCCATCAGCCCAGAGCCCGACGCGGGGCTCGAACTCATGGACCGCGAGATCGTGACCTGGCTGAAGTCGGACGCTTAACCGACTGCGCCACCCAGGCGCCCCTAGATCTGGCTCTTTTTATCTTTTTTTTTTTTTTTTTTTTTAATTTTTTTTTTCAACATTTATTTATCTTTGGGACAGAGAGAGACAGAGCATGAATCAGGGAGGTGCAGAGAGAGAGGGAGACACAGAATCGGAAACAGGCTCCAGGCTCCGAGCCATCAGCCCAGAGCCCGACGCGGGGCTCGAACTCACGGACCGCGAGATCGTGACCTGGCTGAAGTCGGACGCCTAACCGACTGCGCCACCCAGGCGCCCCATAGATCTGGCTCTTTTTAAAAAGCAGTGGCCCTGGGGAAGCCAGACAAAATGACACTAAGCCAATCACTGATTTCGTCCCCATCCTGCCCGACCCTAGCAGGGTCTGAATCGGGTAGGTGGGGTGAGCCAGGGCAAGACAGAGCTAGTGAGACCCTGGTCAAAGCCATGGGATTATATAGGGGACTGCCCCATTCCCAGTGAGAGACCCACTCATCGTGCCCTCCAGAAAGTGTCCCAGAGCCCAAGGCCACTTGTGCTGCTCCCTAAAATGAAGCTGACCCCAGAGTTCCAAGCTTGCCCCTCAGCTCTGTGAAGCCTGCATTGCAGACCACCTGCTCCCTGCCCGTTCTGCTTCTGCTTTCTACTCCCTTCCTTGTCCCGTGAGGGTCAAGTCTGCTCAGCTGGGATGGCTCTCCCCCTGGGAAGTTGGGGTGCTTCCTTAAGCCTGCCTTGCTTGCTGGCCTGGGGCTCTGGCTTTCTCCTTTCCCCACCTCCCCGGCTCCTTCCTCCACCTTTACTTTCTGAGGGCCTGGTGGGGATATTTGTAAGCAGCATCCTGATTGAAATCCTGGATTAGGAGGGAAAACCGTGCTGGGGTGTGGTGGGGAAGGCATTGCAGGGGAAAGATAGACAGTCACAGAAGCAAACACAAGAAATAAACAGAAATCGAGGCAAGCCCATGAAAGAGACCCCAGGAAGGGCGTGGCTGGTCAACACCACAGCTGGAGGGAAGCTCTGGGAAGCTGGGTGAACTCTTAGAGTCACCTAGTTCCAAACTCTGTGGTGAGAGAGCCAGACTGGGCCAGTTTGGCTCAGATGTCCACACCTGGTCCAGTTGACTGTGGCTGGGGGGCGGGGGGGAAGGGGGGTAGAGCACACGCCCACTGCCCTGTCAGTGACAGCGGTGGGACCAACCTCTCTGAAAGGGGTGATGAGGCCGGGGCGGGCAAACTTCTAGAAACTTCCATATGGACAACGGGCGGGGGTGGGAAGGTGAAAGTGGGCAGCCTACACTGAAGCCCAGGGAAGGCGGTTAGTTGAGAGGACTCTGGCAGGCACCAAAGTCTCCCCTCTGTGTCCCTGCAGTCGTGCTGGTCGTGGTGTTTGGAGTCTGCTGGGCCCCTTTCCACGTCGATCGCCTCATGTGGAGCTTTGTGTCCAACTGGACCGAGGGCGTGTACCTGGCCTTCCAGTACGTGCATATTATCTCTGGCGTCTTCTTCTACCTCAGCTCGGCCATTAACCCTGTGCTTTACAACCTCATGTCGAGCCGTTTCAGGGAGACTTTCCAGGAAGCCCTGTGCTTGGGGGCCCGGCGCCGCTACCACAGGCCCTGCCACAACTCCCACAGCCTCAGCAGGGTGACCATGGGCAGCACCCTGTGTGACCTGGGCTCCCCAGGCACCAGGGCCCACCCTCTGACTGAGAATGGTGGCCGAGAGGGGCAGCAAGAGACTGACCCCTTCTGAGCGGAGCCTCGAAGCAGCTACACTCAGAGAGACCAGAGTGCCACATGCAGTTTTGGGAGCCACACTTGCCTTCCTCTGCTGGGGTGTCTTCGTGGCCTGTCCCCCTTTGTGCCCGTCCCCACTTCAGCCTCTAAACTCTGACTGGCACCTCAGTGATTCCTACCCCCACCCAAGTTTTGGAAGGAATATAACGTTGCTATCTGCCCTCCAGAGCCCCAGGCCCACAGGCAAAGTCCTTCTTCTGCAGAAACATGGCAGCTGGTTAACTGGCGGAGCCAGCCTCCATCTGGGCTCTCCCTCACCCTCACCCCCATTTTCTGAAATGTTTTCATTGGGTCCCACCTTTCCTTCCCACTTCTCGTTGAGATTCTGCAGGTTCCGGCCCGTTCCGGCCCTCTCAGCTCTTGGCCTGTACCCGGGGCCCCCTTCAGCCTGGCCCTCTGTGGCCCCCGGTCAGCTCGTTCTGCTCTGGATCTCCACCTGGTGGAGTCGCTGGGTGGCAGGGGTGCCAGGGATCCGGGGGACCTGGTTCTGGTCTCAGCCCTGCTGCCACCACCTTGCAGCGTGACATCACCTTTCCAAGCCTTGGTCCCTTGTTTGCAAAATAAGAGGGGCCCTGACATTGTACAGTGTCACACTTTGGCACTTTAGCCACGGTTTTTTGGTGCGTGTGCTTAAGTCACTGCTTGTAACAAAACTGATGGAAAACCCAGGATCGACAAGGCAGAAATTACTCTGTATTTCCTCACCACCCTCCAGCTCCTACTCCCTCCCTGACCTCCATGTCTGTGCCGCTCCCCACCCCCCGCCCCTGCCACTGCACTGAGAGCCACTCTAGGCATGTTCTTTGCTTGACAGCAGCTGAGGGCCAGCGTGTGAGCGAGGCCCCTGCCTGCCTCAGTCCTCGCCTCCACGTGGGCTGGTTGGGGGGGCCTGAGGTGGGCAGAACCCGGGCCTGGCTGACCAGAGGATTCCGGAGGTAAGAGACATGGGCCAACCAAGGGCAAGGCGTGACCGTGAGGACAGTTTTGCCTGGGGCTCAGTGAGGGAAGAGCGACCAGGGGTAAGTATGTAAGTCCTGAAACGGAGCCCCATCCCAAATGCTTGGGGGCTGGCGCTGTGCTCAGTCAGGACCCACTCGGTTTCTGGAACTTGACCTGTTACAAGTCTGTGGACCCCATCCCGTTCCTGAGACAAGACTGCTGTGGGAGGACTCCCAGCCTCCCTGGCGGGTGCTGCAGGTGCCCAGAGTGAAGAAGGCGGCGTGACGCAGGTCTGTTTGCCCAGGTTCTCCCCGTGACGTGGAGAGATTGTACAGGGTTGTGCACAGTGTTCTGGAGGTTTTGAAATTCAATTATAAAAATTTCGAATGCTCTTGGTAGAAAAATTGGAAAGTACAAATAAGCAAAAATGAATGAATTTTAAGTAATTAAAGACCATCTTTGCTGGGGCCGGCAGGAGGGGGAAACGGGGAGTTGTTTAATGGGTACAGGGTTTCAGTTTGGCAAGATGAGAACGTTCTGGAGATTGGTTGCCCAACAGTGTGACTGTACTTAATACTGAACTGCGCCCTTAAATGGTTAAGATGGTAAATTTTATGTTATGTGTATTTTGCCACAATTTTTTTTTTTAAAGAAAGGATTAAGGCTAGGGGTGCCTGGATGGCTCAGTCAATCATCTGAGTCTTGATTTTGGGTCAAGTCATGAGATGGAGCCCTGCGTCAGGCTCGACACTGGGTGTAGAGCCTGCTTGGGATTCTCTCTGTCCCTCTCCCTCTCCCTCTGCCCCTCCTTTGCTCACATTCTCTCTCAGCACAGGAAGGAAGGGAGGAAGGGAGAAGGGAGGAAGGGAGGAAGGATTAAGTCTAAAGGAAAAGAGGAAAGTTAGAGACCACCCATAGCTTTACTCTCCCGAGGTAACCACTGTGTGGAAGACAGACGGGGGCCTTCAGAGAGAGGGGCTTGTGAAAAGAAGCAGCACAGAAGGTCGCCTCTGAAGTGAGCTCCCGGGGCTCCGGGCTGGCCAGGGGGAGCAGCCAGGCCCCGGACTCCAGGCTGGAGCCTGCGGTTCCCGAAGACTAACCGTGGGCTCCCAGGGGCCTCTCTCAAGCGACTGTCAGAGATGACCTATGGTCCCGAGGAGCTTGGGCCAGTGTGCGGTTATGGGAGGTCTGCTGCAGAGCAGTGCTGGGCTGACTGGGGAAGGTGGAGACGTGACTTATCAGAAGGCATGGCTCCCCTTAGTGTAAACTCGATGCCTGTCTCTCAAGTGTCTCCCCAGCGTGTCAGTGGCTGGGTCCCATTTGTCACAGGTCGCCAGTTACCATGGAAAGTGGAAAAAAACCACTCTGGGCTCTGCCCTGGAGCAAAAGGGATGGAGGTGGAAAGGCCAGCCAGCAGGATCCCACTCCCCAGCAGTGAGTCCCCTGCGGCAGGCCCTTCTGCACCGGTCAGGGTGGGGCAGCGTTCCCCGGAGCGCCCGGGGCTACTCCCAGGCCAGGGGTCCCCAACTCTTCTTAAGTGTCTGGGGTTTCTGGGGCTCGAGCCACCTCCCCTCCTGGCTCCGGTCACCCACATCCCTCCTCCTCTGTGTTCAAGAGCTGGGGCTCTCTCCCCTTCCTATCTACTCCACTCCTTTTTTAAAAAAGAGAGAGTGCACATGCGTGAGGGGGAAGGCCAGAGAAAGAGGGGGACAGGGGATCTGAAGTGGCTGTGTGCTGACAGCAGAGAGCCCGATGCGGGGCTCAAACTCACAAACCTTCAGATCATGACGCGAGCTGCAGTCGGACGCTTAACCGACTGAGCCACCCGGGCGCCCCTCCATCTATTCCACTCTTGCCAGTATCCTGGGAGGCATCGAAGTCCACATGGATGTCCCACTGCTGCCCTGTTTCAGTTCCTGATCTTTCCTTCAGCTCTGGAGACCTCTCCTCCACCCCGCCTCTTGGTTCCTTGGTGACCTCCTCACTCCCAGGACCTCCAGGAGTTTTTCCATTTCTGGAAGGGGGAACTCTTGACCATGACAGCCTCCTTCCTGCTCTTCCCCCATGATAGATTTGTTCTTCTACCTCAGCCAGCCTTCCTCGTTCTCGACTGCTCTGCTTTCCTCCACTTCATCAGCTTCCTCCCATCTTCACCTCCCTTCGGATGTGTCCTACATCCCATGGTCCTTCTCTGCCAGGTCACACACAACCTTCTATGCCAGAATCTCTGAGCGCCAAGGTGAACATTCTGGAATCATCCTTCTCAGAAGGTTTATTTTCTCTGGGAATTCACAGTCCCAAGACTAGTCTCAACAAACAAAGCTGCATTTTCCCACTCTTCCTTCTTTTAAGTATCTATTCAGAAAACGTAAAGGCCAGGGGCCGCCTGGTGGCTCAGTCAGTTAAGTGTTCAACTCTGGATTTTGGTTCAGGCCATGATCTCATGGTTGGTGAGTTCGAGCCCCGCATCAGGCTCCACAGTGCTTGGGACTCTCTCTTTCTCTCTGCCCCTCTTGCATACACTCTCCAAATAAATAAATAAACTAAAAAAAAAAAAAAAAAGAAAGAAAATGTGAAGGACATGGCACTTCACATCTATTGCTACATAGTCAGATGGTATTTCCAAATCAGTCCGGACATGTGGGAGCCCACCTCATGTTGTATACTTCTCAGGCTCTTCCTTCCCTATGTTCCCTTCTAATGGATCCACCAAGTTTTCTCTGTCCCAGGACTTCCTTGTAGAGAGGAGCTGCCTTTTGGGAGCTTCCTGGCATATTTACCGCATTCCTGGTGTGTGTGTGGGCCGGGAGTCCCTCAGTGTATGACTCTCGTCAAGAGACCAAACCCAGGCTCCCACTACAGACACTGGAAGGGTTCCGGACATTCTACCGCTGACATCACCAAGTGGCCCATGACTCGCCCTCAGGCAGCTTGGCTGATCTGACATGGGACTCCTATCTGGAGCAAGTGATCCTGAGACCTGTGACAACAGGGGCAGATGTGTCCAGGCCCACAGTGCCAACAGCAGCATCCCGTCTGGGCTGGTTCCTGGGGCTCCCGCCACCCAGGCTCCTTGGTTTCTGCCCTTTTTTTCTCTGCCAGCTGTTCTGGCCTTCCTGTTGCTGTTGTGAGCTACTGGGAGCTTTTCAATAAATTCCTTTTCTTCTTGAGTCGGCCAGAGTCGTTGGCTGTTTTTTGCAACGAAGAACCTTAACACATGCATCCGTTCACTGGTTTGAAGATGACGCATTCTGTTTGTTCTACTAGTGGTTATCTTTATATGTTTCAAAGATGAGCAGATATTATCACTGTTTGTTAAAAGCCCAAACTACAGTAATACTTCTTAATCATCATTCTCTCTCACTGTTTTTAAAACTAGCTTTTTTTTTTTTTTTTCAAGGCAAGAAAAGACGAGGACAGATTTAAGGCATTTGATCCTAGAAACATATGTACATTTTTCTAACAGCCTAAACCTCTTCAGCACAAGAAAAGAACCTGAGTGCGACAAAGCAGTAGGGTACAGAGGTGGTGAGCAAGGCCTCTGGAGTCAGGCCCCCTGGGTGTGAATCTTGGCTTAGCAGCTAATTAGCCTTAAAAGTCAGAATGGCCTTAGGCCAAAGTCAGACTGGACTGAAAGGTATTGATATTTCTAAACAAAGAGTGTGCAACCTGCCTGCGCACAAATAAGAGAACTCACAGGCTAAGAAGACAGCATCCTTCCAAACAGTGTCCAGATTCCCAAATCTACAAGGTTTAGGGTGAGGATGGTAGTTACCCTCTCAGGTAAGTGTCCCTTTGTGTGACCTCCTTTAATGCAGTCCCCTAACCTTCACCCTCTTTCAAGCTTCTGCACAGGGCAGGGAAGGACAACTAGGGGGCTGTTTAGGAACAGAGGCCCAAGGCCCAGGTGAGGGATTCATACCAATTCTTTTTTTTTTTTTTAATGTTTATTTTTGAAAGAGAGAGAGAGAGAGAGAGAGCGTGAGGAAAACAAGCTGGGGAGGGGCGGGGGGGGGGGGGGGACCGAGGATCCAAAGCAGGCTCTGTGCTGACAGTAGATAGCCCCCAGGTGAGGGATTCATGGAAGGCTGTACCTGGCTGGGTAAGAGTCCCCTGGCTCAGGAGAAGTGGCCACAGGCTGGGGCTAGACTGGAAGGCCTGGAAGCTGCTACCACATTCTCTGGAACATCTATAAGAGGAGCGGGATCTTTTTATCTATTATTCAAGTGTCTCCAGCAGCATGAAAGCAATGTGGGCATCAGTCATTCAGCTAGCACCACGTGCCAGCCATTGTACGGGGGTAGGACGGGGCATACAAACCTACTGGCCTAGAAGTGCTCTGACAGCTGGAACTCGGGGCGGCACCGAAGGGGGCACCTGCCTCAGTGGAGGGAAGGCGTCCAGGAGGAAGTGATGCTGCTCAAGACTCAAAGGCGGGGGAGAAGGAGTCTGACTGGCCTCTGAGCTTTGGCCAGGAGAGGCAGACCTTCTCTTATGACAATTCCACCAAAACTGAATCCAGGGGAGGAAGGGGGGGACCCTAGAGGGAATGAAGGCTGTCAGGAGGAGGAAGGGACACCGGGAGGCAAAAACACAGCAAAGCAGACTGCGCCCCACATTCATGGCTTTCATTCTGCGCACTTCCCTGGCTGCCCTTCCTGGAATTTGGATTTGGAATCTTCCCGCCAGTCGTTTTCCCTGGCTGGTTTACCTCATTAGACATGCATAGGCAGGATTTCTTTTGTTTCTATTTTAGTCAATTTTAAACAATGAAGTATACGGAATGAAAATGATACTTCTGTTCCCAACACCTACATAAACCACTGTTAGGCTCTTGGCAATTTGATTCCTATCATGTCCCCACACATATCCCCTCCCCCCATAATGAATAATAGATTGTTTTCAATCATTTGCTTTTCAAAACAAACTGCCTAGAACCATCAGGTAGACGATTAATGGTTACAATGGGTGATGAAGCTGACAACACCCAAACAGTCTGATCGATTTTAACTTCGCTAAAGTGGGACAACCAGACCCTAAGTGCCTCCTAGAGGAAGGCAAGAGAATTACACGCCACCAACCATGAAGTCTTCCTGCAAAAAACCCTGAGCCTTAATGTAACGGAGCCTCCAGATCTAACTACCAGTTTAAAAGAACACTGAGGTTGGACGAATATGTTCAAGATACCTGGAAGAGGGGCGCCTGGGTGGCTCAGTCGGTTGAGCATCCAGTTTTGACTCAGGCCATGATCTCATGGTTCGTTGAGTTTGAGTCCCACATTAGGCTTTGCACTGACAACGCAGAGCCTGCTTCAGATCCTCTGTTCCCCTCTCTCTGCCACTTCCCCACTCTCTCAAGTGCTCGCTCTCAAAAATAAACATTAAAGAAAAAAAAGATACCTTAAAGGTGTCATCCAAATCCAGAATGAGGTCAAATTCTATAGGACAAATGACTTGGTTTCTTCAATAAATAGATAGCATTTAAAAGAGGTTTTTTATTAAAGATTTTAAATGATTTGAGACAATAACAACCAAATGGAACATGTAGAAACTTTTGAATCTTAATTCAAGCAAACCAACAGTAAGAAGGCATTTTGGAGACAGAAAATTGAACACAGACTAGCTATTAACTGGTATCAAGCCAATATCATGTGAATGTACATAATAAAGTGTTTATAGGTAGAATGATAGGATGCCTAGGATTCACATTAAAATACTCAAGTAAAAAAAAACGAAGGGAAGAAGGGGGAAAGTAAGGCAGGGAATAGTTACAAAAAATTTGGCAAGAATATTGAAGTTTTGAACCTGGGTGATGGGTAAAAGTGGATTCATTTTTCATTCTATTTAATGTATGTTTGGAAATGTTCATAATAAAATCCTTTTTTCTTTAATGTTTATTTATTTAAATTTTTTTTAATGTTTTATTTATTTTTAAGACAGAGAGAGACAGAGCATAAGTGGGGATGGGGCAGAGAGAGGGAGACACAGAATCTGAAGCAGGCTCCAGGCTCTGAGCTATCAGCACAGAGCCCGATGCAGGGTTTGAACTCACAAACCTCAAGATCATCACATGAGCCAAAGTTGGACGCTTAACCGACTGAGCCACCCAGGTTCCCTAATGTGTGAAATCTTTATTGCAAACTTAAAAAGAATTTTACTATGGGGGCACCTGGGAGGCTCAGTCAGTTGAGTGTCCGACTTCGGCTCAGGTCATGATCTCACAGTTCATGAGTTCAAGCCACACACCGGGCTCTCTGCTGACAGCACAGAGCCTGCTTCGGATCCTGTCTCCCTCTCTGCTTTTCCCCTTCTTGTGCTCTCTCTTAAACATAAACATTAAGAAATATTTTTAAAAATTCACATCTATCAGTGTGACTGCTTCTTTATTATTTAGATACCTATAAGTGGAATTATTAAATATAAGGAATGAGAATTTTTACCTTGATTGGAAATTGACAAAGTTCTCTGTGAGTGATTGTAATGAGGGGGTTCAGGGCACACTATCCCAAAGTATGGCACCTTGGCATATTGAATATTTTAAGCTAAATGAATTTGAACAAAACAGGTGCAGAGAGGACTCTGAGGCAAAGGTACCCTCCCTGTATGCGGAGGAAAGGAGCACCCTTTTCTCCAAGACACCATGAGGAATATGAACCAACAGGCCTTGCTGTTTTCTCTGGTTTCCCACACTGAGCTCATACTCTTTTGTCCCATTCTGTGTTCCCACAAGTCTCCACTCTTCATCAAACAGCATAAAACACTCAGGCTTAACCACTTCTTCAGGTCTTCCTTTTGAAGGCTCCCGTGTTACATAAAACTTACGATGAAGAAACTTACATGCTTTTCTCTTGTTTATCTCTTTTGTCCCCCAACCCAGAATTTAGGGGGATAGAGCAAAAAAAAAAAAAAAATGTATTTTCTTCCCTACAGTGGCAATTTGCCAGTTTCCCACAATCCTAAAATACTGCCCAAAGTACTGTTTGAGGTTTTAAATTCTGTTAATCTGACGGATACAAATGGTATCATATTAAATTGTATTTTCCTGACGGTTGTATGGTCGAGCACGGTTTCACACTCTTTTGTGCTACTTAACGTCTTCTGAAAATTGCTTTTCGTATGCTTTGTCCATTTTTGTCTTTTATTAATACGTCTCTTATTACTGATTTAAAACAAAATTTTAAGTGAATTCTCTACCACATGTGGTGTTGAAACTCACAACCCCCAAGATCAAGAGTCTCATGCTGCACGGACTGAGCTACCCAGGCACCCCTCTTATTCCTGATTTTAATAAGAATGTTTTTTACTTAGCGTCATCACATCTTTCACTTTTACAGATAGGCATTATTTCAAATGATATGGTATTTTATTAATAACACCTAAATCACAAGTTTGTTTCGAGAAGTCTATGATAAAATGTGTGAAAAGCAACTATGCCGGGCACAAAACAGGTATTAATGATTTGGGCTAGAACATCACCAACGTCACTGGCGGCGTGGCGGCGCTGCCCGGGGTCGAGAGACCGCCCCCCAATCCCTCCCGTTGGGTCGCAGCCTCTGATGCCCTGCGCCTCCCTCTCGGCTACGAGCAGGTGGCGGCCTCACCGGGTTAACTGAGCGCCTGGAACCTATCTACCCTTGCTCACGAGCGGGCAACGAGTGGCTGCTTTTATGACTGCTATTCACTTTCTCCGGACCCACCGACAAGGGTGTACCGGGACGTGGGACCACCCGCCAGGTCCCCAAACCTAACAGGACTTGCACCTTCTACTCCGCCAACCTGAACCGAACACCGAACCGCCCACGAAAACCGACGAAAACCGACCAAGATGTCCGCCCTGTGCGCAGGCGCAGCATTGGTGGCCCTGACTCGAGACCCCGCCCCCAGGCTCGCGCTCTCAGTCTCCTCCTGGGGCTCGCGTCTCGGATTGGCCCAGAGACTGTGCGGGCTCTGATTGGCCGACGCGGAGGCACGAGGGCTCCGTCTCCTTCCGGAGAGCGTTCAGCACGGGTCTAGAGTCCTGGGCGGCCGCTGGGAGGGCGCTGCAGATCTGCTGGCGCCAGAGGCTTCCTGCTCGGTTCTGCAGTGCGCGGTGGCTCGCTGGGCCCTGGGTGGGCGGGGCCGCACCCCCGCAGTCGCCTGTAAAGGAGGGACCAGACTGTGCGGGTTAACTTGAGAAGTGGCGGCTCTAGGTTCTGGTGCGAGACTCCTTATTTGTGTTGTAAATTTGGACGGAGGTAGAGATGGACGCTGCTCTACTTAACACTGAGTTCTCAGTCTGGAAAGGTAAAGACATTTGAACTGTAGGTACTGATTTTTTACCTGTATGGGGGCTTTATTTTGGCCCGGTGTGCCTTCATTTGAGCAGTTGGTAGTGGAATTAATTTTTAAAAACATCGAAATTATTTGAAAACGCGTGGTGAAGGGAGCCGATGAGAGGGAAAGGGAGGAATTCTTGGAAGCTTGCCTAACACCTTGAGGAGTTACCGTTTCTAGGTTTTGGCAGAAGTCACGGTATGGGACATCTGACCTACAGACATTTACCAAAAATTATCTTTTTCGATATATTTTGTTACTCCCCAGTGTGAGCAAAATATTCCAAATGTAACTAACTTTAGGATAAGGCCTAATTTTATTACAAGTAGAATTCTTACAAATAGAATTTATTACAAATTGAAACTTATTGCAGACACTAGAGGCAAAACGTACATAGCATGGAATGTCAAAGGCCCTGTGATGAGCCTAATAATCTTGTCCATTTTAAGCAGGAAAAAAAGCAAGATGAACTGAAGAAAATGAGTTTTTTTCCAAAGGAGATAGAATATGGGGAAGATGAGATGTCAGACGATGGAAGTAGAGATGAGGTAATTATATAAACAGCACATAGCATAATGACTTACTACGGTCAGAATCCAGAGTAAAACAGTTAAACTGCCTTGTTTAATCTCAAAAGTGGTATCCTGAACACTTTCTGACTAGTTTCACAAGCCCACCCTCTAGACTCAGTGCTAAAATCTGACAGTTTTTTTTTTTTTTTAGAAAAAAAAATTACAGACCACTCCCATGAGCATAGATGCAGAAATTCCAAACAGAATCTTATCGAGTCAACTACCCGTGTCCTGTAAAAAGAATAATGATACATTGTGAGAAGTGAGGTTTGTTTCGGGGGAATGCAAAAGCGTTTTTTGTTTGAAAAGTGATATTGGTTGCCTGGAAATACTGGCTTGAAAGGAAATCTCTTGATTTGTCAGACTGCCCCATTCAATTTCTTTAGTTTGTATGCCTGCCAAACATCTCTGTTTCCATATTTATTCTTTTGACAAATGTTTAGGTCCCTACTACATTCTCTGCTTCTGGCTGGGAGCCTCTGTATTAGCATTTGAATATGGACGGGTTTAAGTTAAGTCCTGAAAGAACTGAGGTGGATGAATGAGGACACAGCTAATGAATAGTGAATGTTTCATGTCTGCAGCCACCGTGCTCGGGCTTAATGCATTAAGTGACCATATTAGGCAGGCGGCATCAGCCCCATTTTATAGATGGGAAAACAGATTTAGCCATTAACTAACTTGCCCATGGTTTTAGAACTAATAAGCTACACAGCCAGGATTATCCATGGTTCTGCAGAATTCAAAGCCCTTACCCCTTCCCAGCTCATTTTTTTTGTCTTCCCCCCAAGCATTCATTGTGAGAGGCAGTCAACAATCGTTTATTGTCCACTTTGAGCAACCAGTTGTATAAAAGAAACTTTCCTCAGCCCTATTCAGTCTAGTAGTTGTTTTAATCAATCAAAAGTAAGTTATACATACATACCGTTTGATTTTAATTTAAAACATTAAATATATATTCATTTACCAATCCTTTGATGTGGGACTAAGGTTTTGTCTTTGACTTTGGGTTCAGCATTGGAATAATTTGTCTTCCCTGTACAAAGTACACCCATAAGTGCACCTTCTGTAATTTGAAGGTTTTTTTTTTTTAAGTTTATTTTTATTTATTTTGAGAGACAGCGCGAGTGGGGGAGGGGCAGAGAGAGAGGGAGAGGGAGACAGAATCCCAAGCAGACTCTGCACTGTCAGCACAGAGCCGGATGTGGAGCTCGAACTCTGTGAGATCATGACCTGAGCTGAAATCAAGAGTCAGACACTTAACTGACTGAGCCACCCAGACGCCGTGAAGTTTGTTTCTTTTTTTTATTAAATTTTTTTTAAATGCTTATTTTATTTTTGAGAGAGAGAGACAGAGCATGAGCAGGGAAGGGGCAGAGAGACAGGGAGACACAGAATCTGAAGCAGGCTCCAGGCTCTGAGCTGTCAGCACAGAGCCTGACGCAGGGCTCAAACTCACGAACCTCGAGATCATGACCTGAGCCAAAGTCGGATGCTTAACTGACTGAGCCACCCAGGTGCCCCAAGTTTGTTTCTTTAGAGCAAAGAAAACCAGAAAGACTACTAATAAAGCAATTTGAATACTCCTACATATTTACCATTTTTTCCATCCTTTTATGGCTGCTCACCCACACCTAACCTGACTACAGGTTTTTAAGCTTTATCTAATATGCCCAAAGCATTCAACTTGGTTTTCATAGATTTAGTAACTTACTTTTTGCATGATTGGTTTGTATGATTTGGTTATGTAATTGAAACTGCAAATACGATGGTCACTTGCAGGTTTGGAACAAACGCAGTTGATGCTTTTTAAGGATATACTTTAGCCATATGGAACAGAAATGCCCGGGTGTATTTTGAGTACCATAGAAGAACCTGCTAGCCACACATGCTTGGCATTTCATGGATGGCAAGTTAGTAAGTCCTGTTTGGAATTGAGACTGTCATTTAATCTAGCCATAGATATGTTATATGATGGTTAGACACAGTTAAGAGAACATCTAATGTATTATGATGGTCACTATACGTTGCATTAGCTTTCCATACCGATCAGCCAGAAAGTTCTTGGTGAATGCAACTTTTTATTTTATTTTATTATTTTTTTTAATTTTATTTTTTGTTTTTTAAAATTTACATCCAAATTAGTTAGCATATAGTGCAACAATGACTTCAGGAGTAGATTCCTTAGTGCCCCTTACCCATTTAGCCCATCCTCCCTCCCTCAACCCCTCCCGTAACCCTCAGTTTGTTCTCCATATTTATGAGTCTCTTCTGGTTTGTCCCCCTCCCTGTTTTTATATTATCTTTGTTTCCCTTCCCTTATGTTCATCTGTTTTGTCTCTTAAAGTCCTCATGTGAGTGAAGTCATATGATTTTTGTCTTTCTCTGACTAATTTCGCTTAGCAGAATACCCTCTAGTTCCATACACGTGGTTGCCAATGGCAAGATTTCATTCTTTTTGATTGCCGAGTAATACTCCATTGTATATATATACCACATCTTCTTTATCCATTCATCCATCGATGGGCATTTGGGTTCTTTCCATACTTTGGCTATTGTTGATAGTGCTGCTATAAACATGGGGTGCATGTGTCCCTTCAAAACAGCACACCTGTATCCCTTGGATAAATGCCTAGTAGTGCAATTGCTGGGTTGTAGGGTAGTTCTGTTTTTAGTTTTTTGAGGAACCTCCATACTGTTTTCCAGAGTGGCTGCACCACCTTGCATTCCCATTGGTGAATGCAACTTTTGCTTTGGAACTCAGACTCTGGTAGCTTAGAGGAAAACAGGAGTAGTCACATAATATTTTTCTTAGGCTGATAAGCATGTGATGTGGTTCTTGACTGTTCACACTGGTCACCCTTGGTCATTAAAGTGTGGTTCTTATAATCCTTGATTAGTGCAGCATGTAGTAATACTGTTGCAATTAGATGAACTTTTAAGGTAACCAGAACCTAAAGCTGGCTCATTGAATTTATTTCATTAAAACCCTCATCTTTTGGGACACCTGGCTGGCTCAGTAGAGCATGTGACTCTTGATCTCTGGGTTGTAAGTTTGAACTCCATGTTGGGTATAGGGATTACTAAAAATGAATAGATTAAAAAAATAAATAAATAAAACCCTAATCTCTTTTACCTAACTTCCCTGATCCCACATCATTACCATGCCAGATGCACTGGTCTCCCTCATCTGCTTGCCTATAAATTGTGTTCATAATCAGTAATGCTAATCACATGTACTTATCTCTTCCTATGATGTGGATTGAGGGCTATATATATATATATATACATATACACCAGTTTGCTGGGGTTGCCTTAATAAAATATCACAGACTGGGTGGCTGAACAGCAGAAGTTTATTTGCTCACACTTCTGAAAACTGGAAGTTGAAGATCAAGCTGTTGGCAGGTTTGGTCTTCTGAAGCCTCTCTCCTTGGCTTGTAAATGTCTGCTTTCTCAGTGTTTATTCACGTAGTCATTCGTCTGTCATCTGTGGCCTAATCTCTTATAAGGACAGCAGTCATATTGGATTAGGGCCAGTGTAACAACCCCATTTTAACTTCATTACTTCTTTAAAGGCCTATCTCCAGATACAGTAATATTCTTTTTTTTTTAAAATTTTTTAACATTTATTTATTTTTGAGAGACAGAGCATGAGTGGGGGTGGGGCAGAGAGAGAGGGAGACACAGAATCTGAAGCAGGCTCCAGGCTCTGAGCTGTCAGCATAGAGCCCAACACAGGACTTGAACCCACAGACTGTGAGATCATGACCTGAGCCAAAGTCGGATGCTTAACCGACTGAGCCACCCAGGCGCCCCCAGTAATATGTTTAGATGCTGGGGATTAGGACTTTGACATATGAATTTTAGTGGGATATAGTTCAGCCCATAACACCAGTAATGCCTTCCCTGTATCATGACATGGTTCTAGTTAGCACTGGCAAGATAAAGACAGTGCTTCTATTAATTGCCCATCTTGTTCTTTTGTGTATGGTGAAACTGCATTCAGTGTTTTACTAAAATTGTCATCTTTAGGTATCTAATTTTATAATACCATGCCCAGTTATTAGTAGCCGTGGGGTGGGAATTGATGGTATCATTAGAAAACATGAGACTCAATGTTTGGGGCTTGGCTCTCATTCCCGTGTATGTTCTAGTCGTCTGTTGTGGGAAGCTTTTCACTTTGATGTATATTTGTATGCAAAAATTTGGCACTCTAAAGGCATGTAGAGCCACCTAAAGAGTAGTTGACTTGGCATATTTTCCTAGGGCAGTAGCTTGGATACTCCTAGAAACTAGTTCCTTCCCTGTAAAGATTCTGATTTGATAACTCTAAGTGAAGTCTAGGAATTTGTTTTTCTTTTCCTTTTTCTTAAGACGAACATGTCAGGTGGCGCTGGGAGCTCTCTTACTGCACATTGAGAAGTTCATCTCAGATCAATATAGACATTGACATATGTGCCTGACCAAATCTTGCCCTTGCTGACTGTATATGTGGCTGTAACCTCTTGGGCAGGGGGAAGACCTGCTTTCATTGTTGCTACTTCTCCTCCAGGCTGTCATCCCTCAGGAAAATGGTGGGAAGGTTAGTACTGCTCCAGAAAATAAAGTCGGGGGGAAAACGTCTCTGGCTCCCGTGGTTGCTGAGAAACTAACATCACCACACAGGAAGAGAAGTGGGAACAATGAGGAGGAAGAAGATAAGAACACGGAGTGGGGCCAAGATGAGAAAGGTAACAAGTCCTCTTCCAGAGGCGTTCCTGGCTAGTGGCTACAAGATAGCAAGGGTCAGCCCTGTGTCCTTCCACATTGCTGTTAGAGGTGTTCTGCGAAGATACCCCCCTTCAGAAAGTTGCCGTGGCAATCCCTGGCTGATTTTTCAGGCCTGGCTTCATTGAGGAGGAAATCTCAGTGGACATTTGACTTCTGCTGTCCCCATGACCAGAATCAGTTTTCACCGAACATTATACATTGATTGTTTCTGTCGTGGTGCTATGAGCCACGCGCGTTAATAGTCCCCCAAACTTAATTCTCAGTGATTTTGTTTTTTGTCTTGATGGAATCTATGCAACATTTTAAATTGTATTGCTTCCAGGAGTGCCTGGCTGGCTCAGTCAGTGGAACATATGACTCTGAATCTCAGGGTTGTGAGTTTGAGCCCCATGTTGGGTGTAGAGATTACTTAAAAATTAAAAAAAAAGATACTGCTTCCAAATAAGTAATTATTATATTTTTATTAAAATACAATGGCAATTCATTTAAAGTTATTTCAAAATAAGAGGTTAAAGTGGCAGTGAATTTTTTTTTTTTTTTTTTGGTCTGTGTATTATAGCCAGATTTACGGGACGTTTTTCTGAAAGAACAATTTGTTATTCTCATTCTTAATAAGTCTGTCTAATTGATTAGGTAGGTTTTCATTTAGAATCTGAAAAAGAAGATGTGTATTCTACATGGGTCAGAGGGAGAAAGCCCTTCCTGTAGGGGTTGGGGACAGTGACTGAGGAAAAGGGCTGTGAGGAAGAAGAGGAAGAGGAAGGTCAGAATGACCTAAATCAGTTCAGTAGACGGGTGGCCCGTATCAAGGAATTCAGGTTGTAAGGGAAGCCCTGGGGCAGAGGCTGTTGGATTTCTTTTAGGAACTTGAAGAACTTTCTGATTAGTTTATAAATGCTTTCACAAGGACTCTGACCAGACCTAACTTATGTGTTTTGTGAAGAGTAGACATACCATAGGTATGATATTTGTGATTAGAGTAAAAGCTTCCGGTTTACTCGTTAATGGTACAGACAGATCATTAAAAATACAGTATTCTGGCTTTTGCCCACAGAGCCTATCAAAAAAACACCTGATAAATGGAAGAAGGAGATGGCTAAACAGAAGGCTTCCCCTGAAATCAAAAAACAGAGATTGGAAGGTAACTTGTTTGTTGTGTTTTAAAGCACAAGACAAAACACGGAGACTTGCGTATTGGTTAAGTGTAGGTATGATATTTGTGGACAAGGCGAAAGCCCAAGTGATAAACAAGGGGATTTTTATTGCAGTTTGGCGTTACAATATGCCAGAATCTTTAACGGAATTTTCTTTTAGCATCATTGTTACTGAACTGTTTGAGTTCTGTTCTGTTCTTTTCTTTCTTTCTTTCTTTTTCTTTCTTTCTTTCTTTCTTTCTTTCTTAACCTTTTTGTATGGCAGTTGAACCACCTGTCACCTCTAACTTTCAAACTGTTTGTTGGAAACCTGAATTTCAACAAAACCGCTGCTGAACTAAAAACTGGTCTCAGTGAGTTTTTTGCTAAAAATGATCTCACAGTGGTTGATGTCAGAGTTGGCATGTCCAGGTAAATACTGATAGATGAAGAATGTTAAGTCGATCAGCCCAGCATTATTATCCCTGGAGAAATTACGAGTTCCCGTGTTTTTCTGTTTCATTGTGGGTTACCAGACTTCTGTCTCATCAGATCCTTCTGTTACCTGCTGTTCACCCTTTAGTGGGGTTTCACATCAGTCTCTGGCAGTTCAAAGTGAGTACAGTAGTCTCATATCCGCGGGGCAAACATTCTAAGATCCCCAGTGGATGCCTGACACCACAGATAGTACTGAACCCTGCGTATACTATGTTTTTTCTTTTACAACATACCTGTGACAAAGTTGAATTTATAACTTAACCACACTAAGAGATGAACAACAATACAACAAAATAGAACAATTGTAACAGTATACTATAATGAAAGTTACATGAATGTGGTTTGTCTCCCTCAAAATATTTTTACTCTGCTATGCACACCCTCTTTCTTGTGATGCTGTGAAATGACAAAATGCCTCCGTGATGAGATGGGGTGAGGTGCGTGGTATAGGCGTTGTGACCTCGCTTTAGAGTGCTGTTGACATTTTGAAGCCAGGTCAGAAGGAGGATTGTCTGCTTCCAGACCACCCAGTTGACTGTGGATAACTGCAACCACGGATAAGAGGGACTACTATATTTAAAATCTTTCAGTGGCTCTTAGAAAATCCATTGTATTGGGGCATCTGGGTGGCTCAGTCAGTTAAGCATCTGACTTGGATTCAGGTCAAGATCTCATGGTTTGTGAGTTCAGTTCCCATGTCGGGCTCTCTGCTGTTAGCACAGAGCCCGCTTCAGATCCTCTGTCCCCCTCTTTCTCTGCCCCTCCCCCACTCACATGCATGCACTCTCTCTCTCATAAATATAAATTTTAAAAAATTTATTTAAAAAAAATCCATCATATTAAATTGCTATCCCATTTTTCCAATTGAAATGTTAAAATAATCCCGAGATTCTCCTTGTCTTTACAGAAACATATTTCCATGATTTTCTACAGTGAGTGATGTTATTTGCCCATGATTATTTTATTTTATTTTACTTTATTATTTCTTAAATATATTTATTTTGAGAGAGCACAAGCAAGGGAGGGGCAGAGAGAGAGGGAGAAAGAGAGAATCCCAACAGGCTCCGCACGGTCAACTTGGAGCCCGAAGGGGGCTCAAACTCATGAACTGTGAGATCACATCCTGAGCCAAAACCGAGTCCAGCACTTAATGGACTAGGCCACCCAAGCGCCCCTGCCCAGAATTATTTTAAACTAAGCTGCACATTTAATCGTAGCCCCCTCGCTTTGGTGGCAAATATAGGTTCTGTATCACTTCTGCTTTTTTTGCCAAGTTGAATTTCATCTTTCTCACTTCTTTTTCATCAGAAGCATATTTCCTGGGTATGAGCATATCTTATAGTACCCAGACTGTCTTAGGTAAAAACAAACAAAAAATAATAATAGTAACAGGGGCACCTGGGTGGCTCAGTCGGTTGAGCGTCCGACTTCTGCTCAGGTCATGATCTCGCAATTTGTGAGTTCGAGCCCCGTGTCGGGCTCTGTGCTGATAGGTCAGAGCCTGGAGCCTGCTTCAGATTCTGTGTCTCCCTCTCTGCACCTTCCCCGCTTGCACTCTGTCTCTTTCTCTCTCAGAAATAAATAAACATAAAAACAAATAATAATAGTAAACATTCATTGAGCACTCACTGTTCCAGGCACTGTTCTTTGTTCCTTATTTCTGTTAACTCATTGAACCTGTTAAGACAATCCTCAGTGGTAATTATTGCTGTTCTTCCCATTTCACAAAGAAAATTTAGGCACAGAGAAGTTAAGTAATGTGCCCAACATGACACAGTTAGAAAGTGGCAGAGCTCGGAGTTGAACCCAGCACTCTGGCTCCAGAGCCTACGCCACAACTTTTGTCACATCGCTCTTACGGTTTTTGTTAACTTTTTGTTTGTAATTTGCAATAAATAAGAACCCTTTTTGCATTAAAAAAAAAAATCTTTCTGTAATAGCCCTTGGGTTTGCTGATACATTCCTCATTAGGAGTGATATTTTTGTTCTAATTCACAAATGCACATGGATTTTTCTTAAAACGAAAATTCAAAACCTGACTTTTAAACTTCATTTTCTATAGGTTTTGGTTAAATTTGGTCAGTTGCTACACAGAAAACTAATAAAGATTTCAGCAGATGAATTTGCACTGACTTCATCCCTTGATCCAGAACAGGCTTTCTCCATTTTGGCACTATTGACGTTTTGGGCCGGATAATTTGTTGTGGGGGACTGTCCAGTTCGTTGCAGGCTCTGTAGCAGTGTGCCTGGATTCTCCCCACTGAGTAGTAGAAGCACTCCCCGAGTTGTGACAGCCAGAATGTCTCTAGACATTGTCAAACTTGCCCAAAGGTGAGAACCACTCCTTTGGTTACTTTATTGGCATTCTTATTGCTGGTTGGTGGAGCCTTAGTTTTAAATTGTAAATGACTCAGTGCTGATTTCCACTTTCACATCCAGTGTGACTAGCCAACCAGAGGTCATGTGTCTCTTGATCTTACTTGGTGTTTTTTTCCCCTTTTACATCTCTGTAGGAAATTTGGTTATGTGAATTTTTTTTTTTTAATTTTTTTTTTTTTCAACGTTTATTTATTTTTGGGACAGAGAGAGACAGAGCATGAACAGGGGAGGGGCAGAGAGAGAGGGAGACACAGAATCGGAAACAGGCTCCAGGCTCTGAGCCATCAGCCCAGAGCCCGACGCGGGGCTCGAACTCACGGACCGTGAGATCGTGACCTGGCTGAAGTCGGATGTTTAACCGACTGCGCCACCCAGGCGCCCCTGGTTATGTGAATTTTAAATCTGCTAATGATCAGGGAAAAGCCTTGAAACTTAGTGAGACAAAGGTCCTTGGGAATGAAATTAAATTGAGAAAACCAAAAGGAAAGGAAGTAAAGAAAGGTATGTAAACAAGGTAATTTATTTATAGATAACTGTGGGGGCACCTGGGTGGCTCAGTTGGTTAAGCGTCCGACTTCGGCTCAGGTCATGATCTCACGGTTCGTGAGTTTGAGCCCTGCATCGGGCTCCGTGCTGACAGCTCAGAACCTGGAGCCTGCTTTGGATTCTGTGTCTCCCTCTCTCTGCTCCTTCCCCACTCACACACCGTCTCTCTCTCAAAAATAAGTAAACATTATAGATAACTGTGTATCTAGAAGACTCTGGGTCAGGAACTAGTAGTATCAGATTCTTTCTTATTGTGTACAAGTACTCAGTCACCACCAGGTCACCTGCTTCCACAGCACAAACTTTATCTGCATTGCTCTCACCCTGTGTGCTCTAGCTGCCTGGCTCACCTTCCCTGTCATAGCATCCTTTGTCTACAGTACTCTCTGTCATTATGTACCTTTCCTTCTCTGCCATAATGTTCTCTGCAGGACTCAGTCCCTGACCACCTGCAGCCCATCCATAGACTCTCAGTTTAAAGGTCACTTCCTCAGATCAGAAAAAATTTCCCTTCCAGACTAGATTAAGTCTTTTTTTTTTGGGGGGGGGGGGAGTATGGGGGATTTCCTTTCCTTTCCTTTCCTTTTCCTTTCCTTTTCCTTTCCTTTTCCTTTTCCTTTCCTTTTCCTTTCCTTTTCCTTTCCTTTTCCTTTCCTTTCCTTTCCTTTCGTTCATTTAAGGTAATCTCTCCACTCAATGTGAGGCTTAAACTCACGACCCAGAGGTCAAGAGTTGCGTGCTTTTCTGATTGAGCCAGCCACGCGCCCCTAGGTTAAGTCTTTACTAGATGTTCTCATTTCCCTTTTACTCTTCCTTCTTAGCACTTATCAGAGTTTGTAATTATGTGACTGTATGTTTGCTAGCCTTTTCCTCCAAGGCCACATTCCCGAGAGTAGAAGCCTGTATTTTCATGTACCATGTAGCATAGGCCCTCACCCAGATGTGTGTTCAAACATTTGTTAAATGAAGGAATGTGTATTGCTATTAACACTCCCTAACTCTTGGAGAAGTATTTTTCCTCCCTTGTAGAACTTTTGATGCTTATTAGATCTGAACTCAGACTGAAAATATGCTTTTGTGTTACATAGCTCGAAATACCAAAACACTTTTGATCAAGGACCTGCCTGATAAAGTCACTCAGCGTGAGTTAAAAGAAGTGTTTAAGAATGTCTTTCAAATCAGATTGGTGAGCAAGGATGGGATGAATAAAAGGTGTGTTTTGTACCGGTGTTGAAAAACAATGTATTTCTACTGGGTTCAAACATAACAGAATTTCACTACATTCTCCCAAGTCACTTAGGCCTGATTTTAGAAAACAAAAGAGTAGTTATCCAACCTTTCTACCAGTAGGCATAAAAAACTGAAGGGGGCAGGGGCGCCTGGGTGGCTCAGGTCATGATCTTGCGGTTTGTGAGTTCAAGCCTCGCATCAGGCTCTGCAGCACAGAGCCTAGAGCCTGCTTCAGATTCTGTGTCTCCCTCTCTCTCTCTCTGCCTCTCCCCTGCTTGCACTCTCTCTGTCTCTCTCTCAAAAATAAATAAACATTAAAAAAATTTAAAAAAAGGAAAAAGAATAAAAAAATTGAAGGGGGCATCATAAATGGACAGTCAGAAGTTTCTAGAAAACTGTAGTGGTGTCATTGAGAAATGAAGGCTTATTCTACCAAGTTCGAGACTGAAGATTGGAAGAATTCAGTCATAGATCATCTCCATTCTTCTCTCTCCAGGGCTGACTCCAGTAAAACAGCACACTTGGTGAATTGCCTGGACAGGTGGCCAAACAAGCATTGAATTGGCCCGTTAGAACTATGTTGTAACAGGGGCGCCTAGGGGGGCTCAGTTAAACATTCAACTTCAGCTCAGGTCATGATCTCACAGTTTGTGAGTTTGAGCCCCGCGTTAGCCTCTGTATTAATATAGCTCGGAGCTTGGAGCCTCCTTCCGATTCTGTGTCTCCCTAGCTTTCTGCCCCTCCCCTGCTCACATTCTGTCTCTCTCTCAAAAATAAATAAATATTAAAAAGACAACAACAACCTTAAAGCCATCATCGGTAAAAAAAAAAAAAAAAGGGTGGGGGGCGCACCTGGGTGGCTCAGTTGGTTAAGCCTCCGACTTTGGCTCAGGACATGATCTCACTGTTCTTGAGTTCGAGCCCCACACTGGGCTCTGTGCTGACATCTCAGAACCTGGAACCTGCTTCAGATTCTGTGTCTCTCTTTCTCTCTGCTCCTATCCAGCTTGTGCTGTCCCTTCCAAAATAAACATTTAAAAAAAATTTTTTTTTTAAAAGAACTGTGTTGTAATAATTAATGAAACACTAGCACTACGTATCTAGGCTTTGGTAGAGTAAGAGGGTGAATGTGGTGAAATCAGAAAGGATGGAGTAGGATGTATTTTGAAAGGAATTCTCTTTTTTTTTTTAATTTTTTAATTTTTGTTTTTTTTAATGTTTTTACTTATTTTTGAGACAGAGAAAGACAGAGCATGAGCAGGGGAGGGGCAGAGAGAGAGGAAGACACAGAATCCAGAGCAGGCTCCAGGCTCTGAGCTGTCAGCACAGAGCCCGACGTGGGGCTCGAACTCATGGACCGCGAGATCATGACCCGAGCTGAAGTCGGACGCTTAACCGACTGAGCCACCCAGGCTCCCCTTGAATTCTCTTTTTTAAAAATCTTTTTAATGTTTATTTTTGATAGAGAGACAGAGTATGAGTGGGGGAGGGGCAGAGAGAGAGGAAGACACAGAATCCGAAGCAGGCTCCAGGCTCTGAGCCGTCAGCGCAGAGTCCGATGTGGGGCTCAAACTCACAAACTGTGAGATCATGACCTGAGTGGAAGTCAGACGCTTAACTGACTGCACCACCCTGGCACCACCACCACCTCCCCCTTTTTTTTAAAGTAAGCTCAAAACTGCCTCATGTAAGGCTTGAAGTTAGAACCCTAAGAGCGAGACCTGAGCTGAGATCAAGAGTGAGATGCTTAACTGACTGAGCCACCCACACAACCCTCTTTTTTTTTTTTTTTAAGATTTTGATAATTTGTTTTAAGTTTTTTTATTTTGAAAGAAAAAGAATGAGTGGGGAGGGGGCAGAGAGAGAGGGAGAGAGAGGATCCCAAGCAGGCTCTGTATCATCTGCACAGAGCCCTATGTGGGACTTGAACTCATGAACCGTGAAATCATGACCTGAGGCAACATCAAGAGTTGGACACTTAATTGACTGAGCCATCCAGGTGCCCATTAAAATTTTATTAAAAAAGTTTTTTAATGTTTATTTTTGAGGGAGGGAGACAGAACGTGAGTGGGGGAAGAGCAGAGAGAGAGGGAGACACAGAATCTGAAGCAGGCTTCAGGCTCCAAGCTGTCAGCACAGAGCCTGATGTGGGGCTTGAACCCATGAACCATGAGATCATGACCTGAGCCGAAGTTGGACGCTTAACCTACTGAGCCACCCAGGTACCCCTATTTTAAGGCAGCCCTTAAGATTTTATTTTTAAGTAATCTCTACCCACTGTGAGGCTCGAACTTACAACCCCTAGATCAAGAGTCCCATGCTCCACCAACTGAGCCACTCAGAGGCCCCTATTTTGGAGGAATTCTTAATGAGGTGCAGCTTGCATATCAGAGTTACAGATACATTTGAGTGAAAATTGTTGGAGTAGGTAAACTCTAAAATAGTCTATACCAGTATATTCTGAATAACATCTCTAGAAAAGAATCCTACCAATTCAGAAAACAAGTCTGAAAGGATGAATCCCATATTGTTAGCAATTAGCTATTGTCTGTTTTCTGTGAGGAGATCTGGGGACTCTGCCATGCTGACAGTCAGAAACACTGGAAAACAACAACAAATTGCTGCCAAAAACCATAGAATTTCTCTAATGATATTTAAATAAGTTTTGATTACATATACTTAAGTCTTCAGAATCATTCCTTTACATGAAGAATTATTATAAAGGGGAGATAGCGGAAGCCAAGGAATCCACGGCCGTATTAAATAAAGCCTAATACCTATGTCAGAAGCGAGTGTGGTACATTCTTCAAGAATATTCTTACTCAGCAGATCCTTTCTACTTATCTTTCACCGAAGTAAGTTACAGGTCCATGAAGGTTTACGTTGAAAGTATGGAATCATAAAGTACTAGAGGAAGACCTGGAGAATGTTTTTGTTTTGTTTGTTTTTAAAGATTTTATTTTTAAGTAATCTCTACATCCAATGGGGGGCTGGAACTCACAATCCCAAGATCAGGAGTCACATGCTCTCCCAACTGAACCAGCTGGACTCTGCTGTTTGTTTGTTTTTAATCTTCAGCAGGGGAAGACCCGTTGAGTGTGACACAAATCCTGGAAGTCCTAAAAGAACAGATAAGTTTGACTGCAGAAATACAAAGTATTTCTATGTGGGGGAAAAAATCCCTTAAGCAAAGTCCAAAGACAAGTGACAAACCAGGAAAAAAAATTTGTAATTTCTATCAAAACTGAGGGCTAATAGGGGTGCCTGGGTGGCTCAGTCGATTAACCTTCCGACTTGGGCTCTTCATCATGATCTCTCAGTCCATGAGTTCAAGCCCTGCGTCAGGCTCTTGCTGACAGCTCAGAGCCTGGAACCCGCTTTGGATTCTGTGTCTTCCTCTCTCTCTGCCCCTCCCCCACTCACACTGTGTCTTTCTCTCTCAAAAAAAATAAACATTAAAGAAATGAAAAAAAAAAAAAACAACTGAGGGCTAATTTTGTTCATAAAGTGCATCTTACAAATCAATGAGAAAAAGACCAACAATCCAGTAAAAATATTGGCAAAGTATGAACAGGTAGGTCACAGAAAAGAAATTTTTTTTTATGTGTATCTTTTCCTTTATTTTTAAATTTTATTTATTTTTATTAACTTGTTTTATTTTTTATTTTTTTAAATTTACATCCAAATTAGTTAGCATATAGTGCAACAATGACTTCAGGAGTAGATTCCTTAGTGCCCCTTACCCATTTAGCCCATCCCCCCTCCCACACCCCCTCCCTAACCCTCAGTTCTCTGTATTTAAGAGTCTCTTCTGGTTTGTCCCCCTCCCTGTTTTTATATTATCTTTGCTTCCCTTCCCTTATGTTCACCTGTTTTGTCTCTTAAAGTCCTCATGTGAGTGAAGTCATATGATTTTTGTCTTTCTCTGACTAATTTCACTTAGCGTAATACCCTCCAGTTCCATCCACATAGCTGCAAATGGCAAGATTTCATTCTTTTTGATTGCCGAGTAATACTCCATTGTATATATATATATACACCACATCTTCTTTATCCGTTCATCCATCGATGGACATTTGGGCTCTTTCTATACTTTGACTATTGTTGATAGTGCAGCTATAAACATGGGGGTGCACGTGTCCCTTCGAAACAGCACACCTGTATCCCTTGGATAAACGCCTAGTAGTGCAGTTGCTGGGTCGTAGGGTAGTTCTATTTTTAGTTTTTTGAGGAACTTCCATACTGTTTTCCAGATGGCTGCACCAGCTTGCATTCCCAAAGGAATTTTGAACATAAGACATCCATCCTCATTCATACTAAAAGAATTGTTAATTAAAATGTAATTTTAGGGGCACCTGGGTGGCTCAGTCAGTTAAGCGTCCGACTTTGGCTCAGGTCATGATCTCACGGCTTGTGGGTTCGAGCCCCGCATCGGGCTCTGGGCCTGGACCCTGCTTTGGATTCTGTGTCTCCCTCTCTCTCTGCCTTTCTCCCACTCATGCTCTGTCTCTGCCTATCAAAAATAAAGAAATGTAATAATAAAAAATAAATAAAAATAAAATGTAATTTTAATTAATTTAATGTAGATGCAACTTCCTACCTGTTAGATGTTCACAGATCAAAAAATGTATCACCACAGTGCTAGAGGGTTGGAGAAACTGGCATGCTCGGGCTTCGTTGGTAGAAGGGATATTGGTGAAGTCTCTATAGAGATGAGTTAGTATCTGTTATAGTTGCATGTGCTGTTTTATCCTGCAGATAGAGTCAGACAAGTGTGACATAATGTGTTACAAATTGGTTGTGCAAAATTAGAATTGACCTGAATATCTGTCAATAGAAAACTGGCTAAAATTTTCTGGTAGATCCAAAAGATATTCTAGTATACAGTTGTAAAAAGAAGTGAAACAGCATTTTGTGTACTGATGGGAAATAATCTCCAATATAAAGGCAAAATATAGAACAGTGTGTGGGATATTCTACTTTTTACGTAAAAATATAATGGAGGTTGTGTTTTGTGTACAAAACACAAATGTTAAAAACAGATCAAAGACCTAAAACATAAGAGCTAAAACAAGACTGTGGCAGAAACACAGGAGTAAATCATTGTGATCTTAGGTTAGAGTGTTGCACAGGTGATGGAAGATTGACAGGTTGGGCTTTATTAAAATTAAAAACATTTGTACTTCAAAGGACACTATACAAAAAAACTCCACAGACTGGGAGAAAATATTGCAAATCATGTGTCTGTTAAGGGACTTATCTTCAGAATATGTGAAGAACTCTTAGAACTCAATAATAAGACAACCCAATTAAAAAATGGGCAAAAAGGGGCGCCTGGGTGGCGCAGTCGGTTGAGCGTCCGACTTCAGCCAGGTCACGATCTCGCGGTCCGTGAGTTCGAACTCCGCGTCGGGCTCTGGGCTGATGGCTCAGAGCCTGGAGCCTGCTTCCGATTCTGTGTCTCCCTCTCTCTCTGCCCCTCCCCCGTTCATGCTCTGTCTCTCTCTGTCCCAAAAATAAATAAACGTTGAAAAAAAAAAATTAAAAAAAAAAAAATGGGCAAAGGGCCTGGGGTGCCTGATGACTTACTCGGTTAAGAGTCTGACTCTTGATTTCAGCATAGGTCATAATCACAAGGTGTGGGATCGAGCCCCACGTTGGGCTCTGCACTGAATGTGGAGCCTGCTTGGGATGCTCTCTCTCCCTCTCATTCTACCCCTCCCTGCTTGCGATCGCTCTTTCTCTCAAAAATAAGTAAACATTTTTATTTTTATCATTTTTTATAAATAAACATTTTTTTAAAAAATGGACAAAGCGCTTGAATGGACATTTCTCCAAACAAGGTGTAAAAGTGCCCAATAAGAACATGAAAAGATGCTCGACATGAGTCGTTAGGGAAATGCAAATCAAAACCATGGTGTGATCCTACTTCACAACCAGTAGAGTGGCTATAAAAAATGGCAGGCCATAACAAGCGTTGGCAAGGATATGGGGAACTTGGAACCTTCGTTCGTTGCTGGGCGGGAACGTAAAATAGGGCCGTTGCTTTGGAAAACGGTTTGGCGGATTCCGGAAATGTTAAACATAGAGTTGCCATATGGTGCAGCAATTCTGCCACTAGGTGCGCACCCGAAAGGAATGAAAACGTAAATCCACACGTTTCGACAAATGTTCGTATCAGCTTCATCCTTACTAGCCCCAAAGTGGAAACAACCCCAAATGTCCACCAGCAAATGAATGGATAAACAAAACGTGGTTCTTCCATGCAACGTAATACTGTTCTGTCATAAAAAGGAATGAAATAGTAACATATGCTACAACATGGAGGATCTGAAAAACATTCGGCTACGTGAAAGAAGCCACTCACAAAAGGTCGCACAGTCCTATGATCCCATTTGTATGAGATGTCCAGAATAGGCAAATAGCATAGTGGTTGGGCCAAGGGTTGGGAATGACTTGGGAGAACGAGGAGTAACCACTGACGGACATTTTGGGAGATGATAAAAATCTGCCGAAATCAGATTATCGTGATGGTTATAGAATTCTATAAATACATTAGAAGTCATTGTACACTATTTTATTTTTAAGTCATCCCTGCACCCAACATGGGGCTTGAACTTACAACCTGGAGATCACGAGTCACATGCTTCACTGATGGAGCCAGCCAGGTGCCCCTCACTGTGCACTTTAAATGGATGAGTTTTATGATACATGAATTATATCTCAGTAAAGCTTTAAAAAATAGAGTGTGGGGCACCTGGGTGGCTCAGCTGGTTGAGCATCTAACTTTGGCTCAGGTCATGATCTCACGGTTCATGAGTTCGAGCCCTGCGTCGGGTTCTGTGCTGATAGCTCAGAGCCTGGAGCCTGCTTCAGATTCTGTATCTCCCTCTCTCTGCCCGTCCCCTGCTCGCACTCTGTCTCTCTCTGTCTCAAAAATAAATAAAAACATTAACAAAAACAGAGTGTGTATATGTGTACATTTGCTTTTATATGTACAGCATGTTGCCTCTGAGGATAGAAATTGGGCAGAAGGCACACTGCACCATATCCTTTTCTACCTTTTGCCTTTTGAATCTTGTATGTATTACTGATTCAGAAGCCAAAAGTACTGAATGCTGACTATGCTTTCTCCCTTCCACCCGGTCCCCACAATTGCAGGATCGTCTATGCTGACTTCAAATCACAGGCTGATGCAGAGAGGGCCTTGGAAGACAAGCAAGGAACAAAGATTGAAGGGCTTGCCGTAGCTCTGGACCCTGTTGGAGAGAAAACTCAAGGCCAAGAAGAGAGAGGCTGGAAGAACAGCACGCGGAGAAGTAAGGGACGCTAAAGCTCCGTAGACTGAAACTTGCCAGGGTCGGGTTGTCAGCCGGGTTCCCCAGAGAGGGGCTGCAATCAGGATAGGGACACTTTTTTGTTTTTTAAGTTTATTTATTTTGAGAGAGACAGCAGGGGAGGGGCAAAGAGAGAGGGGAAGAGAGGATGCCAAGCAAGTTCCACGCTGCCAGCACAGAGCCCGACGCAGGGCTCAAACTCACGAACTGTGAGAGCGTGGCTTGAGCTGAAACTAAGAGCCGATGCTTAACTGACTGAGCCACTCAGCGCCCCTCAGGATAGGGACACTTAAATACAGTTTGTCCCTGTATTAAAAATGGGTAAGTCCTCCTCAGATCAAGTTAATGAGTATTGTCCTAGTTAACTGTAACCTTGAAGTCTGCAAAAACACAGCACTTTGAGATACATCAGCTTAGCTCCCCTTCTTGGGGGCTCTCTAGGATTGTGTTTGGACAGGTTCGTAAAGCTGTGGTTTCAGAAATTAGATATTTAATTCTCTTCAAGTAGAGTTTTTGTCAGGTTTAAACCAGAGACCCCAAACGAGTCCCTAATCTGCCTAATCTAGTGAGTAGTCATAATGGCTTCTACAGTACTTACAGGGGGAAAAAAACCCCACAATTTATTATGGATATTTTTAAAAATCAAGAAATTTCACATAGAAATCTGGATTTCCAGCTTCTTTTGCTGCTGCATCAGAAAATCTGGTGGCCCTGGGGCTGCATTCCTACATGTCTGCAGTCATCTGCACAGGAAAATCAGAGGCTTCCTCTTAGCTGTTGACTACAACCCCCACCATTCACTAAGTTCTTCCCTAACTGAAGGAGCGAACAGCACACTTACACTTTGCAAAAATAGAGTCAGTACTTTTTTCTTGCAAAGCATTAGCGAAGGTGACATGTTAATATTTCTTATGCATTTGTCTCTTTCAAAAGTGGGAAAACGAAAGCTAGAACAAGAAAGCCACACATTTCAAGAAAAGTGGGAGCGAGCCTATTTCTTTGTGGAGGTAAAGAATGTCCCTACGTGTTTAATATGCAAACAAAGCGTGTCTGTGTCGAAGGAGTATCACCTCAGACACCATTATGAAACAAACCACAGCAGGAACCATGAGGGATATACAGAAAAGATGCGTGATAAAAAACTAAATGAGCTGAAAAAAAGACTGAAATTTCAACATGATGTCCTTTTGAACATGAATAAAATAAGTGATGCTGCTATGAAATGCAGTTATGTATTAAGTGAGAAAATTGCCCGGGCATCCAAACCTTTTACAGATGGCGAGTTTATAAAGGAATGTCTATTGAGTGCCGCGGAGATTATGTGCCCTGAACAGAGACACGCATTTGCGAACATAAGACTAAGTGCTAATATTGTTCCGCAGCACGTTGGCGATGTGGCTGGGAACTTACAGGACAAGTTGCGAGGAAAAGGTAAATCATTTGTGGCTTTCTCCATTGCAGCTCATGAAGGGGCTGATGTAGATAATGCCCCCCAACTGGCTGTATTTATTCGTGGTGTTGACGAAACTTTTGATGTGACCGAAGAGCTTTTGGACATGGTACCCATGACAGGCACCTCATCAGGAAACGAATTATTTGTATGTGTTGAGGAAAGTCTTAAAAAATTTAATGTAGACTGGTCGAAATTAGTCAGTGTTAGCACCGATGGCAATTCTGCACTGGTTGGTGTTGAACAACTTGTTACAGAACTTAAATCTAAGGTGTCAGGGCTTTGCAAAGACACAGAGCTTAAGTCTGTGCACGGCCTCATTCTCCAGGAGTCACTTTGCACTAAAAAGTTAAAAATGGATCATGTCATGGACATAGTAATTCACACCATAACCTGGATACGTTCCCATGGCTCAGACCACAGAGAGTTCAGTGCTTTGTTCAGTGAGTTAGATGCACAGTATGGAAGCTTGTTTTCCGTGGGACCTAAGTGGCTGAGTCGTGGCATGGTGTTAAGGCGGTTTTTCGAACTGTTGGAAGAAATTGATTTTTTCATGTCTTCTAAAGGAAAACCTGTTCCCCAGCTTACTAGCAAAGATTGGGTCAAAGACTTAGCCTTTCTGGTTGACATTATGACTTACCTAAACATGTTGGATATCTCCCTGCAAAGGCGTTCACAAGTGGTTACGCAGATGTATGACTCAATTCACTCGTTTTTAATGAAACTGTGTCTTTGGGAGACTCATTTGGCAAGGAACAATCTGGCCCACTTCCCCACGCTGAAATTAGTTTCCGAAAATGAAAGAGATGGCCTGAACTATATTCCCAGAATTAAAGAGTTGAAGACTGAGTTCCAAAAACGGTTCTCTGATTTCAAACTTTATGAAAACGAGCTGACATTGTTCAGTTCACCTTTCTCAGTTAATATTAACAACGTGAGCGAGGAGCTACAGATGGAGGTTATCGAACTACAGTGCAACACGATGCTGAAAACGAAATACGACTGTGTCGGAATCCCAGAATTCTAGAAACACCTTGGGAATGGTTACCCTAAATATAAAAACCATTGTGCAAAGATTCTGTCCATGTTTGGAAGTACCTACGTTTGTGAGCAGCTATTTTCAGTTATGAAACAACAGAAAACTACTAAGTATTGCCCCCAGTTAAAAGATTCAGGGGTGACTTCCCTGCGGCACGTCGCTGCACCAGATACACACCCTGGCGTCGAATGACACCTCGGGGCTTAAGAAAGGAATGTCACGTTTTGGATTTCAAATCTAAGGAGTAATACATTATGAGACTTTGATTATTTCGATTTCCAAATTGTATTTGTTCACTGTCAAATTTAAACTACAATCTCTGGCATCCTATGTTTGTATCTTATCACGTATAAAATAAAGTTTTATTATACCTTGGTGGTTTATTTTTCCCCTGCTGTACCTTTTTGGCCCTGAAGAGTGATTCACGTTGGTAAACCTCTGCCCTAGAAGCAATCGCATTTTTCCCAAAGGCACTTGTGAACCGGGGATGTGAACCAGGGAGTCCGCTGGATGAATGGGTTGTTTAGATGCCTAGAGCAGCTCTATCCCCAAGGATGACAGACTCAGCCCCCTCCCTGGAGAGAGCTGGGACAGCATAGCCAATACTGGCCCCTCGGCTTCTCTTTTGGTGCTTCCATTTTGGATTTACACATTTCTTTGAAATTTCAATGTTGTTGGTCAGCATTAGAAGAAGTTGTGGCTGGTCCCACAGCCATTCTGCCTCTTATCCTCCCCATCAGGGCCTCCCCCAAGGGGATGCAGAATGAGGTGTCTGTGTCAAAGAGCTTATGAGCATCATTCTGGGGAGAAGGCCCATAGGTACCAGCAGCCCCTTACAAAGGTCTGTGACCCAAAATGTGTTTTTCCACTGTGAAATTGGGACATGACTGCTCACTGTTACAGACACTGTATTTTAAATAGTCCAATTATGGGGCGCCCGGGCGGCTCAGTTGGTTAAGCGTCCAACATCGGCTCAGGTCACGATCTCACGGTCTGTGGGTTCGAGGCCCATGTCGGGCTCTGTGCTGACAGCTCAGAGCCTGGAGCCTGTTTAGGATTCTGTGTCTCCCTCTCCCTCTGCCCTTCCCCTGCTTGTGCTCGCTCTCTCTCTCTCAAAAAAAAAAAAAAAAAAAAAAAATTAAATAGTCCAATTATGAGAGTGAAATGTACTTGTAGAACATTTGGAAACTATAAAGAAATAGAGGGAAAAGTCTATAATGTCAACAACCAAAGGTAACCCCAATAAATATTTAAATGTTTGTTTCCTTTTACTTCCTATGAATTATTTTATATGGTTGAGTGCATTATGTCTGAATCATTTTGTGTTCTGTTCTCCTTCCCCCCTCCCCTCTTAACAGTGAAATCCTAAGCATCTGTCAGGCTTCCAAGCTCAAAGTTGAGTTTATCTGATTGCGTCAGGTGTGTACTGACGGGCCTTTGGCAGCCAGGGTGAGTTCTCTTGGCGTCACATAAGCCATAGGATTGATTTTTCTGTTCTGCCAGGCTCTGAGAAGGCCAGAGAAACACCCTGTTTTCTGGGGAAGGAATGGGAGATTACGTCTGATGACACTCAGGACAGCCTTTGGGCAGAGGTTCTGGGACCATTAATGAGCATGAAGAAGCTCAGCTTTCTAGATCTGACCTGAATCTCTGCACCATTTGCCACCACTGCCCTCCCTTCCCTCTCCTTGAAATCTCACTCTCATTTTCCTCCTTCCTCTCGGAATGCTTCTTCTCAGGCCCTCTCCTTCCTCTGTCCTTTAAATGATGATTTCCCTCCAGTGACTTTTCTTCCCTACAATTTACCGGTGGCTTTTAGCATGGGGGCGGGGGTGGGCAGGGGACAGGGGAGGTCAGTCAGGGCTCTCTTTAAAGCAACACTTGAAAGATACCAACCCAAGACACCTAGGTGGCTCAGTCTGTTAGGTGTCCGACTCTTGGTTTTGGTTCAGGTCATGATCTCATAGTTCCTGAGATGGAGCCCTGGGTCAGTTCCACCTACTCGCAGATAGCATGGAGTCTGTTTGGGATTCTCTCTCTCTCTCTCTGCCCCTCCCCCACAAAAAATAAATAAACTAAGCGATACAAACCCTTTTCCAAGAACTATGCACACATGTACCTACACGTGTGTTTTTATCACACTTTCAGGAAGTCCAGACCCTAGAAGCCCAGCTTGGGACCATCTAGTCCCATGGCTTCAGTTATGTGCAAGCTTTCAGCATAGAATCTCCAGCCCTGCACTTCTTTCTAAATGCCAGCCTGGAAGCCGCTGGACCTCTCCACTGGGATGTCCCACAGGCCCTTTCAATGCATGGTGTTGATGATTTAATTCATCATTTCTCTCCCCAAACTCTTAAGCCAATTCTTTTCTAATTTTCTTTATTTTAGTGAATGGTGCCATCATCCACCCAGTTCTGGCTCAAGGCAGAAACCTGGCAGTCATCTTGGACTCCTCCTTAACTTACTTCCCATTTCTATTTAGTTGCCAAATCTTGATTATACTACTTAACCAAGGTTTCCAATCTTCCCACTTCTCTACAATCCCATTAGTAGTGAACACTACCCTAGTTAGGACCGTTGTCATCTCTTGCTTGAACTCCTGCAAAAGCCCCTACCTGGTCTCCCTGCTTCTAGTTTCCCCATCTACAATTCTTGGCTTCCAAAATATTCTTCATAGAGTTACCAAAAAATAAGTCAAAACAACATCATATTAAGTCACATTACTCCCCTGCTTAACATTCTCTGATGCTTCCCTACATCATTTATAATAAAAGTCAAACTCCTCTAACTCAACAAAAAAAAACAACCCAATTAAGTGGTCAAAGGACTTGTACAGACATTTCTTCAAAGAAGATGTACAAATGGCCAGTAAGCACATGAAAAGATGCTTAGCATCACTGATCAATAGGGATATGCAGATTGAAACTACAATGAGATACCACCTCACGTTCATTAGGTGGCTACTATAACACAAACAACAACGGCAAACAGAAAACAAGTGTTGGAGAGGCTGTAGGGTAATTGGAACCCTTGTACTCTGTTGGTGAGAATGGAAAATAGTGCAACCACTGTGGAAAGCAATATGGTGATTCCCCAAAATTTAAAAATAGAATTGGCATCTGATCCAGCAATTCCACTGTTGGGTGTATACCCAGAAGACCTGAAAGCAGGGTCTTGAACAGATGTTTGTATACCCATGTTCACAACAGCTAAAACATGGATGCAACCCAAGGGTCTCCCAACGGATGAATGCATAAGCAACATGTGGTATATACATAAAATTGGAATATCATTTGGCCTTAAAAAAGAAGAAAGTTCTGACACATGTTCCAACATGGATGAACCTTAAGAACATCATGCTGAGTAAAATAAGCCAATCACAAAACAAACAAATATAGGATGATTCCACTTAGGAGCTTAGAGTCGTCAGTCAGGATCCTAGTGCAGGGGGTGGGGGTGGGGTGGAATGGGGAGGAAGGGCTTCGTGTTTAGTGGGTATAGAGTTTTAGCTTTGCAAGATGAAAAGAGTTCTGGACATGGATGGTGGTAGTAATTGCACAATATTACAAATACATTTAATACCATTGAACTATACCCTTAAAGATAATTAAGATGACATGTTATTTGTACTTTACCCAGTAAAAAAAAAAAAAAAGGAGGGGGCACCTGAGTGGGTCAGTGAGTTGAGCATCCGACTTTGGCTGAGGTCATGATCTTGAGGTTTGTCAGTTTGAGCCTCGCGTCAGGCTCTGTGCTGACAGCTCAGAGCCTGGAACCTGCTTTGGATTCTGTGTCTCCCTCTTTCTCTGTCTCTCTCTCTCTCTCCTTCTCTCTCTGTCTCTCTCAAAGATAAATAAACATTAAAAAATTTAAAATAAAGAGGAAAAAAACCCCAAACTCCTCACCTATGATGGATCTACAAAGCCATATGTAATAGGGGCTCTCCTGTCTCCCTGATTTCTTATCCACTTTGCTCTTGGCTGCACACCTGATACTTGCCTTCTTTCTGTGCCTTGAGTCCTTTGCATAGCTGTTCCTGGAATATTCCTCTCCGGGTCTCCTGACCACTCAGGTCAGAGCTTCAGTGTTGCCTCCTCAGAGAAGCCTCTCCTGACCCACCTTAGAATGACCGCCCCCCCCAGGCAACCCCTCCCTCTCCTTTTTTGTTTCCACTTATGTGATATCCTTACCCCAAAATGTTGTATCCTCAGTGTCATATCAGGAGGCATATGGAGTCCATTTGCCCCATTCCTGGTGATGTTATCTTTGATCATTTGCTTAAGATGGTTTCTGTCAGGTTCCTTCACTATAATATTACTTGTTTATAAGTATCTCATGGACAGATACTAAGAGACTCTCTAAATAGTCTGTTTCTTATCCTACTTTCTCCTATTAATTTTAACATCTATTGCTGATTCTTGCCTGAAACAGTTACCACCGGGGTATTTGCCAAATGGTAGTTTTCAATTTTGCTCATTCTATATTTATTGGTTGGAATTCCATGAGGAAGTCCTTTCCCTTCACCCTCATTAATTTTTTTCTTCATTCATTCAAGTATTTATATCCATATGGACTCACAGATTCTTATTTTATCCTATAGCTTCTTATTCTAAGGGTTATAATCCTTTATGATCATTATTTATTTTGTCTATCAGATTGTCCCAGATTTGGCATGGGAGCCCATTCAAGTTGCCTCCTGTGTCCACTGATATGGGTCTACATGTCCCCATTATTATTTGAACCCTTCCTTACCTTCTGGCACCACAAGGTGTTAGAGGCTCATCTTGTAATTTCCTTGCCACAGCCATGAAGATATGGCTATTCCCCAAGAAGTCTTGGGGACTTTCATTACAGAATGGCAGCAGACACCAAGACCTGGGTGCCGGGTGAGGTCGTTGATGTTGGGCATTAGGACCTTCAGGCCCTCTCAGTGGATGGTCAGGAAATGTATGTACATATACATAGATACCAAAAGCTATTTTGACAAATCTGTCTGGGATTTTGAAAACTATGAGTTCACAATGATGGCTCTGCTTCCAGCCCAACACCACAGTGTTTATTCTAGCTGACCCCCTTTCCATATTTTTAACTCATTTTTATGACAGAAATCTGGCTTTTATTAGTATAATTTTCTTTTTTTCCTTTTTTTAAATAATTTTTTAAGTTTATTTATTTTTGAGAGAGAGAGAGAGAGAGAGAGAGAGAGAGAGAGAGAGAGAGCATGAGTGGGGGAAGCAGAGAGAAAGGGAGAGAGAGATCCCAAGCAGGCTCCACACTGTCAGCCCAGAGCCTGACGCAGGGCTTGAACTCATGAGCCATGAGATCACGACCTGCGCTGAAACCAAGAGTCGACGCTTAACCAACTGAGCCACCCAGGTGCCCCAGTCAGTATAACTTTCTTATCTGCTTAGTGCAGATACGAAAAATAAACCTACTACTCAGGGTACAATATTGTACAAGTTTTTTCTTTAGTCTCAGGGTATTTGGTCTAAATACTCTTTTCTAAAGTTGCTTATTTGAGTTGTCCCCGTGTCCTCAGGGTTATTATTCTTTGTAGTACACTTGGGGTCATTTGTTCCTGTTTATATTTCACTTCGTGTCATCTCCACCCCTCCTCTTCCCCAATTGCTTGTTGATTAAAAAATGTTTTCAATAGTAATGATTCTAAAAGTCAGAACCATGTCCCGAGAAGCGTCACTTCCCCGTGCCTTCCACCTGTCCCACTCTCCCACCTTCACACCCTGTGACCAGCCAGGTAACCAGCCTCAGTTAGTTTCTGCTCTATCCCTACTGTATTTCTTTTCACACGTTCCCCTTTTTTACATGACAGGAAGCCTACTATAGATCGCTTTTGCACTTGGCTTTATACTTAACAGTTTCTTGGAAATTGCTAGGAGACCTTGTGAGCTATTATGTTATGGTGCTGCTTACTCGCCTACAGTTCTGTTTCATCAAGTTCACCATCAGCTTTTGTGAAGTTGTTGAATAGTCTTGCCTCTTGTGCATGAAAAACAGCATGGACTATTTGGGGGAAGTGAAAGGTGGACATCTGGCCAATGCAAGGCTCTGAGGAGGGGAGGTGACGGGATTACGCTGATCAGTGTGGGCCTGGGCCACCTGCCTGAGCCCTAGGCCCAGGTGGGTCAGCACTTAGGCCAGTGGGTACCCTCAAAAATTATTAGGGACTAAGCAGAGAAGGGTTATGGGAGGTAACCACAGTAGTCGAAAACTCGAATTCTTCCTTTCATTTACTCATCTGTGCAGGGTATCATCTCTCTGTTGTGGGGTTGAAAGGAACAGAGAAGGCAGGAGAGAATGGAGAGACAGGCAGAGGCCAGATGAGGGCGAGGGCCCTGGCTTGCTACACTTGGGAGCTGATACCCGCAGACCGGACTGGGACAGGGCCAGGGTGAGAAGGCAGGTTGATCAGCAAGGGTGCGGGCAGGGCCTGAACAGAGGCAGTGCCAGAGGGGACTGTCGGGAGGGTGACATCAGGATATGGAGGGACACCAGAAAAAGTCAATGATGCCTCCCAGGCTTCTTGCTTGGTGACCAACGGAGAGAACGAAGGCAGAGGAGCTGGTTTGAGGGAAGCTGAGGGTCTGCCGTGGTAGGCCGTGGGTGTCCTCAGCAGGGAGTGGTGCTTTAAGCTGTGGCTGTGCCTGGAACACCAAAAAATAAGATTCGAAAGTGGGAGTGGCCTGATGGTAAGTGAAAGAAGCCAGGCCCCAAAGGCTACCTGCTGTATGATTTCATTTCCATTACCTTCCTGAAAAGGCAAAACCATAGAGACAGCAAGTGGATCAGGGGTTGTGGGGGCTGGGACCGACTACAAGAGGGCATGAGGGAAACTTAAGGGGGGCTGGCAGCATTCTTTCTCCATGATACCATGACTGTACATGTTTACTAAAACTCATTGAACTGTCACCCAAAAAGGTTGAGTTTTACTGTATGTAAATTACACCTTAGTAGGTGACTTCTTAAAAAATGGAAGGAGGGTAACCTGGGTGGCTCAGTCAGTTAAGGGTCCGGCTCTTGATATCAGCTCAGGTCATGATCTCACAGCTCAGGGAGGAGCCTGCTTAAGATTCTCTCCCTCTCTGTTCCTCCGTCCCTCTCCTGTTTGTACGTGTCCTCTCTCAAACAATAAAAAAAATTTAAAAAAAAATTAAAAATAGAAGGAAGCCCAGGGGACACTGATGGCTGTGAAGCAGTGAGGAGAGAGCCCAGAGGAGAATGAGGGGAGTCCTGAGACTGTATAGAATAGAGACATTGAGTGTCAGATACCAAAGGGGTCAAGTTAAGATAAGACCCAGGTTTCCAGCAGATGTAACAACCAGGAGGCCACTGATGACCTCACTGGAGAGATTTATTTTTCCCCCAACGTAGGGTCCCTGTCTTTCCCCTGTAGGGTCCCCGTTCTCCCCATGTAGGATCACCATCCTTCCCCTGTAGGGTCCCCATTCTCCCCATGTAAGGTCTCCATCTTCCCCCTTAACAATTGTTAACATTTCAAGATAGCGACAGTGAAGCACTAAACTAGTCCCAGTCCGCTCCAAAGTATGTATCGCACACCCATGAAGCTGGCCCTGCTGCCACCTGAAAGTCAGGGCCCCCAAGAAGTCGCAGCTGCTTCAGGATCTGTCTGGAGAAGAGAGCAGGGTCTCTATGGAGAACAGGCTCACAGGCTTGGCGGGAACCAGAAATTGCCTTGGCGCTGCCACCTGCTGGCCATGTCATGCCACTGCACCTCCCTTCCGAGAACAGGACCTTGGATAGAAGAGTGAGAAACTCCGCTCCGTAGGACCACGTGACCAAGGCTGCCCTTCCTTCACTGAAGAGAAACAGTCCCCTGGGGCATTCTGCTGATGTCACACCAGCCACAGCACCCCAATGATGATGGCAGCACCTCACTGTCACGTTTAAACTTCTCTGTTCTTACAACCCCACAAAAGAGAGATGATACCCTGCACAGATGAGTAAATGAAAGGAAGAATTCGAGTTTTTGACTACTGTGTTTGCCTCCCATAACCCTTCTCTGTTGTCTTAGTCCCTAATAATGTTTGAGGGTACCCACTGGCCTAAGTGCTGACTCACTTGGGCCTGGGGTTCAGGCAGGTGGCCCAGGCCCACACTGACCAGCATAATCCCATTACTGGGCCACAGGGTGGGCCTCTAACCCAAGGCCAGTGGAGATGACTTTTTTTTAGCTGGGGCTGCTGGAAAAAATGTTTTTGAGCTCCCTCTAGACTCTAGGATGTATAGACATGAGGTTCTTTTTTTGACCGCAGCAAAAGACACTGACACCATGATGAAAGCTAGTCTAAGCATGAAGCTGACACAGAACAGTGGGGAAAGAAAGATGAAAAAAAACTGGTACAGGACGACATCTTTGAGCTGCCGGATCAAGCCAGCCCTGAAGTGCTATGAGACGGGGCACCCAGAACCTTGTGGTGCTGAGAGCCAATGAACCCCTTGGGTATTTAAACAGTTTGAGCAGCTGCTTACAATGAAAGGTATCTAATCTTTAATCTGCATCTCTAGCCCCATCTGCTCTGGCTTTTCTTCCCATCCTCTTGATCGTGAGTCTTCAAGCCCCTCAGTCTCCCTTGAGTCCTCAGCATGGCACCAGCCCTCTCTCTCCAGGCTTTTGCACATTCCGTTGTGCCTGCCTGCCCAGGGCACTCTCCCCTTGCCCACCAGGCTGACAGATCCCACAGACCCTTATGGTCTCAGCCTAGATGACATCTCCTCAACGAGGCTCTTCCTGACTGCAGTTCCCTCCAGAAACATTTGCTGAGCTCCTGCTCTGCCAGACGGCAGGCTAGGGCCCCACACCCCACGGGGGCTCTGGAGATGCCGGTGATCTCAGGGGAGGCAACCTGAGTCAAAGACTCACACTCATGTCCTCAGACAGCAGAATGTGGCTGGGTGAATCTGGAGATTTCAGAGAAAACCGGCAGGGCTGGAAAGCAGAGTCAGGGAGCTGGGAGTAGATCTTACTCTCATGGGAGTGCCGACGTGGTGAGGAGGGTTAGGATTCTAGATCTATTGTGAAGGTGGTCAGCTGGCCTTCCGTGTCTGCCAAGCTACCTTCTGATTTAGCTTCCGTTGTCAGTTTATGAATAATACAGTCCTGGTCCAGTGAGGGCTGTATTTCTCCTTGAAGGTTCATATACATACATTTTTAATTAAAAAAAAAATTTTTTTTAACGTTTATTTATTTTTGAGACAGGGAGAGACAGATCATGAACGGGGGAGGGTCAGAGAGAGAGGGAGACACAGAATCTGAAACAGGCTCCAGGCTCTGAGCTGTCAGCACAGAGCCCGACGCGGGGCTCGAACTCACGGACCGTGAGATCATGACCTGAGCCGGAGTCGGACGCTTAAGCGACTGAGCCACCCAGGCACCCCTAATTTTTTAACATTTATTTATTTTTGAGAGACAGAGAGAGACAGAGTGCGAGCAGGGGAGGGGCAGAGGGAGAAGGAGACACAGAATCCCCAAACGGGCTCCAGCCTCTGAGCTGTCGGCACAGAGCCCAATGCGGGGCTCCAACCCATGAACTGTGAGAACCTGACCTGAGCTGAAGTTGGGCACTCAACCAACTGAGCCACCCAAAGGTGCCCCGAAGGAATTTTTTTATCATGATATAATTCACATACCATAATATTCCCCCTTTTATAGTATACAATTCACTGTTTGTTTTTTGTATATTCAGAGCACAGCTATCCAATTGTAGGACATTTTCATGACCTCAAAAAGAGACTCCATACTCAGTTACTCCCCATTTCCTCCTTCCCCTAGTCCTTGGAAACCGCTAATCCCCTTTCTGTCTCTAAAGATTTGCTGATTTTGGATATTTCATATAAATGGAATCATGAAATATGTGGTATTTTGCATCAGGGTTCTTTGACTTACCATAATGTTTTCAAAGGTCACCCATATTGTAGCATAGTACTTTTTTTTTTTTTTTTTTCCAGTAATCTCTATTTCCAACATGGAGCTTGAACTCATGACCCAGAGATCAAGAGTCGCATGCTCTTCTGACTGAGCCAGCCAGGCGCCCCACTTCATTTCTTTTTATCACTGAAAAATATTCTGTGATATGGATATTTTGTGTATCCATTCATTAGTTGTTAGACATTTAGGTTATTTTACTTTTTGTCTGTGATAAATAATGCTACTATGAATGTTCATGTACAAGTTTTTGCAAGGACATAGTTTTCATTTCTCTTGGCCATATATACCTAGAAGTGGATTTGCTGTGTTATATGGTAACTCTATGTTTAGCCACTTGAGGAGCCGCCAGACTCTTTTCCAAAGCAACTGCACTGTTTTCCATTCCCCTCAGCAGTGTTTGAGGGCTCCAGTTTCTCCGTATCCTCATCAACACTTGTTAGGATCTGACTTTTTTAAATTTTTTTTTTTTTAATGTTTATTCAGTATTGAGAGAGAGAGACAGAACATGAGCAGGGGAGGGGCAGAGAGAGGGGGAGACCCAGAATCCGAAGCGGGCTCCAGGCTCTGAGCTGTCAGCACAGAGCCCGACGTGGGGCTCGAACTCATAAACCGTGAGATCATGACCTGAGCCGAAGTCAGACGCCCAACCGACTGAGCCACCCAGGCGTCGCAGGATCTGACTTTTTGATTGTAGCTGTCCTAGTGGGTATGAAGATGTATGTATCTCTTCGTGGTTTCAATTTGTGTTTCCCTGGTGGTTAATGATGTTGAGCATCTTTCCATGTGCTCATTCACTGTTTGTATATCTTTGGAGAAATGTCTATTTAAATCCTTTGCCATTTTTTAAAAGATTTTATTTCATTTTTTTAATTTTAAAAAAATGTTTATTTATTTTTGAGACAGAGAGAGAGACAGAGCATGAGTGGGGGAGGAGCAGAGAGAGAGGGAGACCCAGAATCCGAAGCGGGCTCCAGGCTCTGAGCTGCCAGCACAGAGCCCGACACGGGGCTCAAACTCAACAGACCACAAGATCATGACCTGAGCAAAAGTCAGACACTCAACCGACTGAGCCACCCAGGCGCCCCTGATCTATATGTCTATCTTGATGTCAGTACCACACAGCCTTGGTTACCACAGCTTTGGGGTAAGTTTTGAGGTCAAAGAGTGTGTCCTCCAACTTTGTTCTTTTCCAAAACTTTTGTGGCTATTCTGGGTCTCTTGCATGTTCACATGTGTTTTGGGATCAGCTTATCAATTTCTGCAAAAATTGTTGGAATTTTTATTGGGATTGTATTGAATCTGTATATCAATTTGGGAAGTATTGCCATCTTAATGAAATTAAGTCTTCTAATCCATGAACCCAGGATTTCCTTTAATGGTGCTTTGTGGTTTTCAGTGTACAATCTTTTGTTAAACTTACTCCTAAGTGTTTGATTTTCTTTGATTCCAGTGTAAACAGAATTGATTTCTTAATCCCATTTTTTTAAACGTTTTTTTCAATGTTTATTTATTTTTGAGACAGAGAGAGCGAGAGAGAGAGACAGAGCACAAGCGGGGGAGGGGCATAGAGAAAGGGAGACACAGAATCCGAAGCAGGCTCCAGGCTCTGAGCTGTCAGCACAGAGCCCGACGCGGGTCTTGAACCCACGAACTGTGAGACTGTGACCTGAGCCGAAGTCAGACACTTAACCCACTGAGCCACCCAGGCACCCCTAATCCCATTTTTGATTGTTTATTGCTATTTTATAGAAATAAAATTGATTTTTGCCCACTGATCTTATACAATCTTGCTGAACTTTTCATTATCCCTAACAGGTTTTTTTTTTGGGGGGGGGGGGATCCTGGTGGATTTCCTACATATAAGATAATCTCATCTGCAAGTAGAGATAGTTTTACTTCTTCCTTTTCAAACCAGATGCCTTCCCCACCCCCATTACCCTGGATAGAACCTCCAATCCAATGTTGAACAGAAGTGGTAAGAGTAGACATCTTTGTCTCGTTTCTGATCTTACGGGGAAAAGCTTTCAGTCGTTCACCATTGAGTGTGTTGTTAGCTGTTTTGTCGATGCCCTTTAGCAGATTGGGGAAGTACCCTTCTACTTCTTTGTTGAGTGCTTTTATCATGAAAGAGTGTTGGATTTTGTAAAATGCATTTTCTGCATCTGTTGAGATGCGTATGTGGTTTTTGTTCTTTATGGTTGACACTTTTTAAAAAGCAGTTGCCTGTGCAGGGTAGAGGAATAGGAACAAGGAAAATGGGAGACGGGAGGGCAAGAGACACTCTCTACTGTCTATCCTTTTATATTGTCTGGTTTCTTGAATGTATTTCTTATCAAAAACTTAAATTATCTTTTTAAAAATCATGGTAAAATAAACATAAAATAGAATTTACCATTTTAACATTAAGTTACAGTTCAGGGGCGCCTGGGGGCTCAGTCCATTGAGCGTCCGACTTCCACTCAGGCCATGATCTCCTGGTCTGTGAGTCTGAGCCCCACATCGGGGTCTGTGCCTTCAGCAGCTGAGCCCGCTTGGATCCTCTGTCTTTCTCTCTCTGCCCCTCCTCTGCTTGCACCCTCTCTCTCTTTCTCTCTCAAAAATGAATAAACCCTTAAAAAAAAAAAAAGCAGTCTTAAAAAAAAGTTCAGCTGCGTTAAGTATATTCACATTGTTGTACAACCAAGCTCCAGAACTTTTTCTTTTTTTTCTGTTTTTTTCCAAAGATTTTATTTTATTTTATTTTTTATTTATTTTTATTTTTTTTCTGATGTTTATTTATTTTTGGGAGAGAGACAGAGCATGAGCAGGTGAGGGGCGGAGAGAGAGAGAGGGAGACAGAATCTGAAGCAGGCTCCAGTCTCTGAGCTGTTAGCACAGAGCCCGACGCAGGGCTCGAGCTCACGAGCCGTGAGATCATGACCTGAGCCGAAGTTGAGTGTTCAACCAACCGAGCCACCCAGGCGCCCCATCAGAGATTAAGTAATCTCTACACCCAACATGGGGCTTGGATTTACAACCCTGAGATTGAGAGTCACATGCTCCACTGACCGAGCCAGCCAGGCCCCCCTGGAACTCTTTTTATCTTGCAAAACTGAAACTCCACACTCATTAAACAATAACCCTTCATTCCCTCTGCCCCCAGCCTCTGGAAACTACCATCCTGTTTTCTGTTTCTGTGATTTTACTCTGGCTGGCTCGTGTAAGTGAAAGCATACTCTCTTTGTGACTCTCGTATTTCATTTACCATAATGTCTCCGCGGCTCATCATGGTGTAGCATGTGTCAGAATTTCCTTTCTTCTTCAAGCCTCAGTAATTTTCCATTGTGTGAATGGGTATGTCCATGTATACAAAATGTGGCGCATGTATATATTTCTTTGTCTTTTGTTTGTTTACCCACATTTTATTTATCTATTCACTTACTGATGCACATTTGTGACCTTTTGGCTGTTGTGAATAATAGCCAGACGTGGCTATTGAATATGAGTGTGCAAATGTCTCCGAGGCCCTGCTTTCAATTCTTTTGGATATATACACAGAAGTGGGATCGCCGGCTCAAATGGTAATTCCATCTTCAAGTTTTTGAGGAATCTCACGCTGGTGTCCATAGCAGCTGCACCATTTTACATTTCCACCAACGGTGTACAAGGGGTCCACTTTTGCCACATCCTTACTAGCACTTTTTGTTTTTTAAGTGTGAGGGATAAATTATCTTTTTCAAGTTCAGGTTTCTGAACCTACAAAGCTAAGGTCTAGACCCTCGTCTATTTTCAACCTCACCTTCTTTCAGTCCTTTGCACAAGGCAGTGGCCTAGACCTGGGAGGACAACCGGAGGACTGGGTGGGAACAGAGGCTGAGGCCAGGTGGGGGCTGGAGATTCGGGAAAGACAGTACCTGTCTGGGAAGGGTGCCCCAGGTCCGATGAGGTGGCCGTGGGCTGGGGTTAGGCTGTGGGACCTGGAGGCAGCTGCCTTATTCTCTGGAGTTCCTGGGATCTCCACAGTCTCCTGGAATACCTGTTGGAATTCTGGGGATCTTCATCAGTAATCCTGAAGTTCCTCCGGTGGCTCTAAGGCACGTGGGCATCGTCCATGGAATCAGCAGTTATTGAGCACCAATAAAAGGATGAATCCTTTTAGGATGAATTCTACATAACCTCAAAAACTCATTGCTGAGTGGAGGGACAGAAATGCAAGCATACTCACCCATATGTGTTGTGACAGCTGGGGTTTTGGGGGCAAAGAGGAGCCCTCAGCTCAGTCTGGGGGTAACAGGAGGACTCCTGGAAGAAATGGTCGAATCCTGAGAGCTGACCAGGAGGCTGGACATGGGGCAGGTCATTTCAGGTGGGGGAGGGGCACAGGAGAAGGTGCCAATGGGACAGAGACCAGAGGGCCCACTAAGAAAAGGACAGTAGTCCAGTTGGCTGAATCCTGGAGGCCATAGGAAGGCACAGGACCACGACTAGGTTGAAACAAGTGAGGGAGTTGGGTGCAAAATTTAAGGCCGAAACCTCAGTAATCAATATGATATTTTTATTTTTTATTTTCAAGAGAGAGAGAATGTGAGCAGGGGAGGGGGCAGAGGGAGAGAGAGAGAGAATCTTAAGCAGGCTCCATGCTCAGTGAAGAGCCGGATGCGGGGCTCGCTCCCACAACCCTGGGAACATGATGTGAGCCGAAATCAAGAGTTGGATGCTTAAAAACAAAAAAAAGAGTTGGACGCTTAACTGACTGAGCCACCCAGGCACCTCCAATATGATATTGTAATGCAAGACTTAAAAACCAAAATTAGGGGCCCCCGGGTGTCTCAGTCGGTTAAGCATCCGACTTCGGTTCAGGTCATGATCTCATAGTCCATGGGTTTCAGCCCCGAGTTGGGCTCTGTGCTGACAGCTCAGAGCCTGGAGCCTGTTTTAGATTCTGTGTCTCCCTCACTCTCTGTCCCTCTCCCGCTCATGCAGTGTCTCATTTTCTCTCAAAAATAAATAAACATTTAAAAAACTAATAATAAAATAAAAATAAATAAAATAAAAACTAAAATTAGGGGTGCCTGGGTGGTCAGTCAGTTCAGCATCCGACTTTGGCTCAGGTCATGATCTCACAGCTGGTGAGTTTGAGCCCCCGCATTGGGCTCGCTGCTGTCACCCTGTCAGCGGCACAGCCCGCTTCAGATCCGCTGTCCCCTTCCCTGCCCCTCCCCCACTCGCGCGCGCGCTTTCTCTCTCTCTCTCTCTCTCTCCAAAAAAACCCTAAATAAAACATTTAAAAGTTTTATATAAATAAGTAAATAAATAAGAACCAAAATTAGGGGCGCCTGGGTGGCTCAGTCAGTTGAGAGTCCCACTCTTGATTTGGGCTCAGGTCATGTCTCACGGGGTCATGTGTTGGAGCCCTGTGTCCAGCTCTGTGCTAACAGTGCAGAGCCTGCTTGTGGTCCTCTGTCTCCCTCTCTCGCTGCCCTCCCCTGCTTGCGCTCTCTCTTTCTCAAAAATAAATAAATAAACGTTTTAAAAAATAAAAATAAAAACCAAAATTAATGCAAGAAAATACATGATGAACAAAACGTTAAATTTTAAGTAAAGACAGGATCAGTAACGTGTTACACCAGTCACAGTGGAGGCTAAGGCAAAAGTAACCCCAGTATTACTGATCCTGTGTTTTCAGTCGTGGGCTAAGGCACTCGATTTTATCCTGCCCACTCGCTATGAGAAGTCATTGGAATCTTTTTTTTTTTTTAAGCTTATTTATTTATTATTTGAGGGGGGAGGTCAGAGAGGGAGAGGGAAAGAGAGAATCCCAGGCAGGCTCTGTGCTGTCAGTGCAAGCCTGACTCTGGGCTCAATCTCAGGAACCATGAGATCATGACCTGAGCTGAAATCAAGAGTCAGATACTTAACCAACTGAGCCACCCAGGTGCCCCAGAAGTTGTTGTTTGTATCTGTTGATTTAAAAACCGAGGTGTGGGGCTCCTGGGTGGCTCAGTAAGTTAAGCGTCCAACTCTTGATTTCAGCTGAGGTCATAAGCTCACGGTTTGTGAGATCGAGCCTCACTTGGGCTCTGCACTGTCAGCGTGGAGCCTGCTTAGGATTCTCTCTCACTCTCTCTCTGCCCCTTCTCAGCTTGCATGTGCATATTCTCTGTCTCTCAAAAATAAATAAACATTAGAAAAAAAATTTTTTAATTGTTTTTAACGTTTATTTGTTTTTGATAATGTTTATTTATTTTTGAGAGACAGAGCACAAGCAGGGGAGGGGCAGAGAGGGAGAGGAGACACAGAATCTGAAGCAGGCTCCAGGCTCTGAGCTGTCAGCACAGAGCCTGATTCGGGGCTCGAATTCATAAACCGTGAGATCATGACCTGAGCTGAAGTTGGACGCTTAACCGACTGAGCCACCCAGGTGCCCCGAAAAAAATTTTTTTTAAAACCAAGGTGGCTACTATAGCAGTAGATCAAGATACAGGGCAAGACTGGTGTTGGGGAGGTGTTAATCCAGGCAGGAAATGATGAAAACTTGAAGAGAGAGAGGCTGTGGGAAGGGTATGGACGATTCCTAAGTCACTGGAAGGCCAGGCCTTGGGAAGCCTTGGCTGCTGGAGCTGAGGGAGAGAGTAGGATTTACCACACATCTGGCTCTTGGCTGGGAGGGTTAGGAGGGCTGCTGGCTGTGTTTCATTTACTGAGGTTTGAAAGATGGCAGTCCAGCATGGAGGAAGAAGCTGAGTTCAGTTTGTGGTGCTCTGCTTTTTGAGATTTATAGGACACCAAAGGGAGATGTCTGGCAGGCAAAGGGTTAATGAGCCTGGAGCCCAGGAGGAAGTTGCTTCTGAAGAGCACCCTCCCCCCATTTGCACACCTTGGGTGACAGTCCTCCACTGGGAGGCGGCTGCTGCCACCAGAGAAGGTGCCCCAAGCAGAGAGGCCGGAGGTGGGGGCTATACACATGCGGACATGGAGGTGATCCTGGGAGAGAATGGAATGGAGGCAGGAGGCCAGGAGAACTTGTGGGCAAGAGAAAGAAGCCACAAAAAGGCTCAGAAAGTTAAGGTCTAAAGTGTCCTTTGGGCTAGCAAGCAAGAGGGTGTGTGGGGTCCCCCCAGAGCACGGGGCTGGAGGCCCCTGCGGAGTCTGAAAGGGCCTGGCAGCATCTTTTCTCAATGATTCCAGAGGCTTGCTCCAGTGAAGGACAGCAGCGCAGAGGAGAGGAGGTGTTGAAATGGAAGGTGTGGCTGAGGAGATCACCGCAGTGGCCCCCAGGAGGAAGGCGGGGAGGGACTTGGGAGAAAGGATGTTGTTTTAGAAAAGATTCCGGTCCCTGGAGCCTTGGAGGGGAGCTAAGGACTTGGCTGGATGTAAATCAGGCTGTGGGAGTGCCCTGGGGAGGTCTGTTTTTCTCTGTGAAGTGGAGGGTAGGGTAACAGTCCAGAGTGAGAGGAGGGAGGTGGGGGGCCCTGGAGAGACGAGGCATGGGTAGGTGCTAGGGAGGTGGGAATGAGAGCCCATGAGCCCTGGGAGCTCCAGGAAGACTTTCCGGGCCCTGCTGGGAACAGGATGGTTGTCATACAGGATCCCTCCTGGGGGCGGGCTGGCCACCGTGAGGTGGGAGCTGAGGGCTGGCTCCGGGCTGTGAGAGAAGACAAAGGCTAGGTGGCTTCCTTGCACAGGTCGCCTCACACATGGGGACACTGACCTAAACACCATGCAAGGCCTAGCGAGGAAGGAAGAGTTCTGGACAGCATCTGAAGGCCCCACGAAACAGAAAAAGGCAGAAGCAGGGTTTGGGTTGGTAAAGGGAAGTTGGCTCTGCCTGTCTTCACCTCTTTACAGCAAGCTTGGAGCCCTGGAGTTGAGGCTGCGAATTCCTCTCAAGGCCAGTAGGGCGCCCTCTGCTGCCTTGCACCCTTCCCAACCCTCCCCCTACTCAGAGCGCTGACCCTCTGGTTTGGGCATCTGCCCTGATCACTCCACCGTGGCCTTCCCTTCAGTGGACTGGCCTTCCCTTCAATGGACTAGCTGTCCACAGGCCCCTGGGCTGAGGGTGGCAGCAGTTTCCTGCTTGTGCCTCACACCCCCATTTGCCTTCTCGGCAATTCAGTCAACCAGTTCCCTGCTTTAAACTGTTTTAAAACACACACACACACACACACACACACACACACACCTCCCTCTGTTTTAAATATCTGAGGCAATTTTTCGTTGCTGGTTGGAGCCTGACTGAGGCATTGGGTTCCTGGAGGCCGCATCTGGGAATTGGAGTTTATCCTTCCGAAGATGCATAGACTTCCTCCGCTGCGCTGTGGGACCTCCGTGCTGATGTGGGGCTCACTGTGGCCAACTGGGCCTCGGGGTGCAGAAGTGCCCGTGGATGCTCAGAGTGGGCACCTCCGTGCAGACAGGTGCAGTGGGAGTGGGGGTTGGTAGCGGGGCTGTGCCAGGCAGTGGGTAGAAGAGGAGGCCACTGGCTGTTCAAGGCCCCAGGCCCTAGGCTGTTGTCAGAAGTTGGTCAGACGCCTAGTATTAAAATTCAAGGAGGGGTGCCTGGGTGTCTCAGTCAGTGAAGTGTTCCAACTTCTGCTTAGGTCATGATCTCAAAGTTTGTGCGTTCGAGCCCCGCATCCAGCTCTCTGTTGGAGCGAGCTCTCACCGCGGAGCCAGCTTCGGATCCTCTATCCCACTCCCCCTCAATAATAAATAAGCATTAAAAAAAAAAGGAAATATTTAAAAAAAGAAAATTCAAGGTAAAGGATTAGAGTGATACCCCAGTGGAAGTGGTGACCTCAAACCTCTCTCCCATCTCATCCCTCCTCTGCAAAAATGTACAGTGCTGTCTCAGCCCTGGAGCTCCGGGGGCAGCAGATAACCCCAGCCAGCCAGACAGGGGGGATCACCCCTGGCTGGAGCTGCCTCCAAGAACTCCAACCAAAGGCCACACTTGGGAGAGCACCTACCAAAATGTGAAAGGCTGTCCTCTTTGACCTCACTGTTCTACATTTAATTATTCTACAGATACAACTGTATATGTGCAAAATAAAGTATGTAAAAAGTTTATTTACTGTGGCGGCCTTGTTGTGGAAACATACAGCAAACGACCCCAAATGTCCAGCAATAAGGACAAATGGTTAAATAAAGGATCCTCCCACAGGAGGCACACCCTGTAGCTCTTGAAAAGAATGAGGCCGCTCTGCGTGCACTGATGCGAGTTACAAGAGAGGGCTAGTTAATAAAAAAGAAGGCCAAGTTCAGATGAGTGTATAGTATGCACATAGCATTTGTGTGAAATATAATAAATACATGTCTATTTGTAAATGCATTGGTCGAATCTGGAAGGATATGCAAGAGGCTACTGCTGGCACTTGTGTTGGAACAGGGTGGCCGGGGGACAGGGAGGGAGGAGACCATTTACTGTGTATCTTTTTGAACTTTATACCATGTGTGTGCTTTGCAATACAACAAATAAAGAAGTCATTTTTACAAAACTAAAAAAAAAAAAAAAAAAAAAAAAGGCAGCACTTGGAAACAAAACTCCTGTGCTGCTGTTACTCTACTCTGGGTAGGTCCTGTGGTCCCAGTTACAGGTTAGGGATAGATGGAGAGGTTAGGGAGCATTGGGATTCCAGCAGCAAGAGAATAAGACTGGAGTTAGCCTTACTTAAGTTTCTGGGTATTTGGGTAGCTAAGGTTTCCTTTCCAGAATTTCAGATTTAGAACCCCCAAGGACGTGGATCTGAGCTGCCTTTGCTTTACTTTTAATAATTAGCCATATTGGGGTGCCTGGGTGACTCAGTCGGTTAAGCGTCTGACTTAGGCTCAGGTCACCATTTCGTGGTTTGTGAGTTCGAGCCCCACATCGGGCTCTGTGCTAATAGCTCAGAACCTGGAGCCTGCTTCAGATTCTGTGACTTCCTCTCTGCCGCACCCCCGCTCATGCTCGCGCGTGCTCTCTCACTCTCAAAAATAAATAAACATTAAAAACATACTTAGCCGTATCCTTGGAAAAGGGAAAAATAATCCCTGCCTTCATTTAATAGATGAAAAACACAGAGGCAGAAGATCAGAGTGAAGATGCAATATTTCATATTTCATATCTGCCACCAGGTTCAGGTTGCAGGTTCAGACTACAGTTTCCCCTCATCCGAGGTCCAATGTATTTGGGCCTTGCTAGGGAGGTCCACCCTGAAGGGCATCATCCTGTGTTCAAAGCAATGGTCTGCTCTGCCTCGTGCTGCCTATAAGCAATTTATTTCACATGGCGTTTACTCACCTTTTATTTTTTAATTTATTTTCAGATGCTCTGTGTTTCTTTTTAATTTCAGTGTTGACATTTAAAATTGTAAGATATTTAAAGTGTATGCATTGTGGTGATTCCATGTACATAGACGTTGTGAAAGGATTCCCCCAATTGGTTAATTGACGACATGCGTCATCTCACATACTTGTCTCTCCTGTTTTGGTGAGAACATGAAAGTTCTGTTCTTAGCAAATTTCAGTTATACAATACAATATTATCAATACAGTATTACCAACTATAGTCACTATGTTTTACATTAGATCCTCAGACCTTCATCTTCTAGCTGAAAGTGTACACCCTTTTACCAACCTCTCCCTATTTCCTCAAACCCCCACCCCCTGGCAACCACTTTTCTACTCTGTTTCTAGGAGGGGTTTTTTTGTTTTTGTTTTTGTTTGTTTGTTTTTTGTAGATTCCACATACAAATGATAACATGCATTATTTGTTTTTGTCTGGTTTACTTTACTTAGCATAATGACCTCAGGGTCCATCCATGTTGTCCTAAATGGCAGGATTTCCTTGTTTCCTATGGCTGAATAATATTCCATTGTATATATATATATATATATGTATGTATATATATACATACATATATATATCGCATCTTCTTTATCCATTCATCCATTGACAGACACTTAGGTTGTGTCCATATCTTGGCTATTGTGAATAATGCTGCAATGAACCTGGGTGTGCAGACATTTCTTTGAGATCCTGTTTTCATTTCCTTTGGAAATATACCCAGAAATGGGATTGCTAGATCATATGATAGTTCTATTTTTTTTTTTAATGTTTATTTATTTATTTTGAGAGGGGGTGTGGAGACAGAATCCCAGGCAGGCTCCACACTGTCAGCGTAGAGCCCACGCAGGGCTTGATCTCACAAACTGTGAGATCACAACCTGAGTGAAAATCAAGGGTCAGACGTTTAACTGAGCCACCCGGGCACCCCAGTAGTTCTACTTTTTAATTTTTTGAGAAGCCTCTATATTGTTTTCCATAGTGGCTGCACCAATTTACATTCCCTTGCATATATTTTGTTTTTAAAGATTTTATTTTTGGGGCACCTGGGTGGCTCCTTTTCTCCTACTACTCTCTGCTCTATAAACTCCCATCCCACCTCCTCCCTCTCCTTTAGAAGACAACAGACACGAGCTACCATGATTCTCACATCCACACTCCATTCATTGAGTGGATATTTACTAAGCACCTTTTTTTTTAAAAAAATTATTTTTGTTAGCATTTGTTTATTTTTGAGAAAGAGAGAGACAGAGTGCGTGCAGGGGAGGGACAGAGAGAAAGAGAGACACAGAATCGGAAGCAGGCTCCAGGCTCTGAGCTGTCAGCACAGAGCCCGACAGGGGGCCCAAACTCACAAACTGCAAGATTATGACCTGAGCCGGAAGGTGGATGCTTAACCGACTGAGCCACCCAGATGCCCCTTTACTAAGCACCTTTTATGCACCAGGCACTGTCTGGGCACTCAGGAGGCACTTACTGCACCAGACGGACAGTTAAGCCTTGCTGCCCCCGCCCCTCAGCCTACATTTTGGTTTACACTTACTGGGTAGCTACATAGGTGCTCTTACCTTTACTCTCAAACTGGTCTGTATCAAGGGGTGACCAGCCCCTTTATTCAAGAATTCTTCCTCACTGAATCTTGTCCTCTCATTTCCTTTCTGACCTACCATCTCTCCCTCTACCGGCTCTTCCCCACAGGCTGGACAGATACGTTCATTTTCCTCTTCCAGCAGCATCAGTAGAGGGAACACTTCCTCTCCCCCGGGAGTGTTTCCTACACAGGCACCCTGCACTTAGCGCTGCCAGTTCTCTGTCCAGGGTGGTGTGGCTTCTCCCCCAGCACACTGAAACAAGTCTTGCCAAGATCTCCATCATTTCTCAGTCCCAAATCCAGCAGACTCCTTCAGACCTCACCTCATTTGACCCTTTTATGGCACTGGGCACTGTTCTTTCTTTCTTCTTGAAACCCGCTGATCCCTTAGCTTCTAAAACTCCCCTCTTAGCTCTGCTTCTGCCTCTGGGCCTTCTCCCACTCCGAGATGTCTCTCATCACCAGGCCTGGGCTGCCCAGCCTTCTCCTCTCCTCGTTCTAGCTGCTATTCCGGGCATGTTCCTCATACCACCTGTGTCTGTGGCTACGTGACCATTCCTGCAGAGCCAGTTGTCTGAAACAACGGGGATCCCTCATGCACGCAACATGTCCCACACTGAACTCATTAGCTTCCTCCAAAACCTATGGCCCTGTTTGTATCACTCCACTTACACACACACACACTCAACAGATAATGGGTAAATTATCCTCTCTTCCTCTATTTGGGTCACCAAATCTGTCCATAATAACAATAGCTAATATTAGTTGAGGGCTGAGGGCTTAGTATGTGCTCTCGAAAAGTACAAGCAGCATCTCACTTAATACACATTATGACCCAAGAGGCTGGTACTGTTATTATCCCCATTTCATAGATAAAGCACCTGGGATGACAGAGTCGGGTCCCAGCTGCTCTACTTACTAGCTGTGTGACCCTGGACAAGTTAATTTACCTCTCTATGCCCTAGTTCTGTAAAACAGAGATACCTTTCTTGTAAAAGTAAATGAATCAATATGCAAAGAACTGGAATAGTGTTTGGAGCTCGGGGAACATTATATAAATACTAAGCATTACTATTTTTCTATCCCAGACTGATTCCAAAGCAAGGCACTTGAACACTAAACAACACTGAATCGTCCCATTACTTCTTTTACCCGAATCATTCACTCATTCACTTAGCAAATAATTTTCACCTCTACTGTATCTGGCAATGCTTTAGGTGCCAGGAATACAGCAGACAACAAAGTCTATGTTCTCATGGCCAGGGAGGGAGCAAACAATTAACGGCCAAGAAAAATGCCAGTAATAAGTACTTGCAGATGACTCAATTAGGGGGATGTGATAGGGAGTCCCCAAGTGATACCTTTCATTGGAGGGTCAAGGATGATCACCTCTTAAGAGGTGATATAAACTGAGATCTGAATGACAAGAAGCCAGCCACACCAATAGTTGTAGAATATTGTCACTTGATCATGCCCACCTCTCATCTCTCATCTCTCTAGGCTCTTCCTATGAGCACCCTAATCTTGCTCTGTGCCAAACTGCTTGAAAACACGAGAGTCTTCTTATTCCACGTCTGGGCCCATGCTGTTCTTTTTGTCCCCCATAACCCAGTAAGGGTCCCCTTGGTCCCCATCCCAGAGTTCAAAATATGAACTTCCGCAGGGGGTCTCCATAGGTCAGAAAAGCAGGGTGCTGACCCCAGAACTGGCCCCAACCTCCTCCCTAATCAGAGCCCCAGTGGCTAGCTGTGGGTTTCCTACACACTCAGTCCCAGGAGTATGCTAGTTAAGCATTGCAAAATAACTTGATTGTTCCCTAAGAATCCCCATGGGCCCTTGTTAAAATACAAAATCCTGGTCCCCAATTCAAACCTCTTTAATTAGAATCTCCAGAGGCAACTCTGGACATCAGTTCAATTGTGGAAATATCATCATAGCTGAAGGTATCCTGGTTTTGCAGAAACGTTTATTTATTTTTATTAAAAAAAATTTTTTTTAGTGTTTATTTATTTGAGGGGGGAAGGGCACAGAGAGAGAGAGAGAGAGACGGAGAGACAGAATCTGAAGCAGGATCCAGGCTCGGAGGTGTCAGCACAGAACCCGATGCGGGGCTAGAACCCATGAACCGTGAGATCATGACCTGAGCCTGAGCAGAAGTTGGAAGCTTAACCGAATGAGCCACCCAGGCAACCCTGCAGAGACATTTAGATACCAGATGCCCAGTATATATCCTAGGCAGGCTCTATGCTGAAGGAAGTGCTCTGGGTCAAGTTTGGCACCAACTAAATTTGCCCGCAGTGACCCATCAGAACTGGCAAAAGCACCACCCAAAGAACCTCTTGTGCCTCTGCCATTGAGGAAACCTTTCCTTGCCTCTTTTGACTAACTCCTGGACCATTTGGTGAGACTGACTTCTAAGTCACATTTTAATTTATGTTTAAGTCCCAAATAACAAAAAGGGGAACTTGTGAGTGGTCAAAGGGTTGGCCTGTGGTTGGCCTCACCAAGTTCCTCTCCCCACCCCAGTTATAATGCCCGGTGACCACCAGAAAGTTATCTCTCCGGTCTTGTTCCTCGTTGGGAGAAATACCCAGCTCATGAGGCTACTTGACACTAAATGTAATGTTTGTGCACTGTTCACAGACATAGGCGACTGTCTTTTATTAACAGCTCTTAGGAGGCAGCTTCAGGCACGTGGCCTGGGAGAGAATCACCTGCAGACGGGGATTTTCTGGCTCGGGTTCATTGGCGGGCCAGGCTGAAGTGCGCCTCCTACGCGGGCGCTGTGAACCTGGCGGTCCCTTTATTTCGGGAGGTCTCGGGCTCATTAGCAGGGAAATGGGGACGAACTACTCTCTCCACGGCCGCCGGGCGGCTCACCGTGGAGAGCGGGCTGCAGCCGCTCGTGGGGCCGCCCAAGATCTCCACGGACCCCTCCCTCCCCCGAGTAGACAAGACACCGACACGGTCAGATACCTGAGACTACCCATACGCAGCCGCCCGCGTCTCGGGAACTAGCGGCGCCAAAAGCGTCAGTCCCACGGCGCAAGCGCCGCGAGCGCGGGCAGCGAAGAGGCTCTTCAGGAACCGCGCGCCTACCACCCAATCAGAGCCGGCCTTGCACAAAGCGAATCCCGCCCCCAGGGCGCCGCCACCGAATCCCCTCCCCCTCCCGTGCCCGCCTCGGCCCGCCCACTCCTGCCTGCGCCCCGCCTCGCGCCGTTCTTGGGTAGAGGCTCGCGATTGGTCCATAGGATGGACGCAACCTCTGGTTGGCCGAGACGGAGTCACGAGGACGCCGTCGTCGCCTTTCCAGAGGCGATTACTGGGCAGGCTCAGTCTTTCGCCTCAGTCTCGAGCTCTAGCTGGCAGCCAAGCATACGTGCTCCGGGATATTCTGTACCAGCGGCCGCCATCGCCGTCGCTTGGGTTCCTCTGGACTCGTCTGCGCCACTCGCCCGCCACACACTCCGCCGGCATACGCCGCCATCATGGTGAAGCTCGCAAAAGTAAGAAGCCTGCTTGCGCAAGCATGGACGTCGAGGCCTGCTTTCTGAGGAGGGCGCGCGCGGCGCCGCGAGGAGGAGGGCCTGCGCGCCGTCCCGGGCGCGTTCGAGGGCGCCATGCTGCGGGAAATCTCGCGCGGTTAGCGGGGAGGTCTCGCGTTTTTTGGCTAATCGGTGGCGAGGTGAAGGGCTTCGGCGGGTTCCGCGGGTGGTTGTGGTGGGGCGGAAAGACTTCGAGACTGAGTGGGGAGGGGGCGCCGGGCCTTGGGGTGGAGGGATGATGCCAAACTCCTGCGACGGGCCGAAGCGGGGCCCCGCCTCCTGACGCACGTGCCCCAGCGCGCGGCCCGCCACGTGGGCCGCGCCGCGTGTGTCCCGGCGTCTGCGGAGGGGACCTGGCCGTGAGTTGGGGAGAGGCGGGACTGCTTTAAACGGAGGGCCTGCGGCCTACGGGATGTCGGCTCCGGCCAGACGGGCGGGCACGAGGTGGGCTCCAGGAGGAGGCCCTGCCTCGTGCTTTTTATGCTGTGCTGCGCGCACATGGTGACCTGCGCGGTATCTTCACGTGGCTCCGCCGGGTCTGGAAGGGGCGGGGTTTCCACGGGAAAGAACTTCGGAAGAGCGAAGGTTGTAAGGGCTAGCGTGGTTTTTTGAAAACTTGTCTTAAAGACCCTCACCACCCCGAATTTGGATTCAGGCGAGAGTGTAGGTTGTGGTGCCAGAATTAACCAAAGGCTTTTTTAAGGTAGTTCCCCCCCACGCGGTAAAGAGCTATGGGTTGTTGGCCGTTAAAATGGGCCAGTTGTCTGTACTGTTAAAACCATTGGTGATGTTTGTAAATCACAGGAAAAATGGGGGAGCGGGGCTCAAGAGTCTTACCGCTTTAACGTTGACCTCAGTACTAGTTTACCTAGTAGTTCACGTGTATTTTTATCCAGCAGTCTGAAAAGCGGACTTAAAAAAAGGAGGTGGCTTACTACGCTTAAGAATGATGGGAAAATATGAATGGTCTGAGATGTTGGAGGTGTGATGTGCTAATTGTTTGTTTTAGGCTGGTAAAAATCAAAGTGACCCCAAGAAAATGGCTCCTCCCCCTAAGGAGGTAGAAGAAGACAGTGAAGATGAGGAAATGTCAGAAGATGAAGATGATGATAGCAGTGGAGAAGAGGTAATTATATATAGCTTCATGCCGAGTTGTGTTAAACTACGAAACGGAGAGTTAAAACAGGTGGTATCAAATGTCTGAAAATACTGGCAAAAATAAGATTATATTCATTCATCCATGGTCTGCGGAGATTGTTTCCCAAGCTCTTCATTGGCATGTTGAGATACAGGGTAAGTATTTGAATGAATTTGACAGAAAAGATTTAGTGTTTCCTTTTCCTGTGCTCTCTGTAGGGCTTGGTGCCATATGTTGTATTAAATTGTGACATTTTTCTTTTTTTTTTTTTTTTTTTTTTTTTAATTTTTTTTTTCAACGTTTATTTATTTTTTGGGGGACAGAGAGAGAGAGAGCATGAACGGGGGAGGGGCAGAGAGAGAGGGAGACACAGAATCGGAAACAGGCTCCAGGCTCCGAGCCATCAGCCCAGAGCCCGACGCGGGCTCGAACTCACGGACCGCGAGATCGTGACCTGGCTGAAGTCGGACGCTTAACCGACTGCGCCACCCAGGCGCCCCTGTGACATTTTTCTAGTTTAGTATGTTAGGCCAACACACTAGATGAATAAACAGCCTGGACTGTTAAGTGTCTAGTAAGTGGCATTGCTGAGCATTGTTTTCAGGTCTCAGTTAGGCTTACCAGATCCTTTCCTAGCCTCCAAGGAGGATTGATTATGAGCTGTGTGATACTAGTTACTGTTAACCTCTTGGTGTGGGTTGAGGGTGGCCACCTCTCTGTGTTAACCTGGTAACATGCCTGGCTACTGTTTGCTCACTGTAAAGACCACTAATCCCTATATTTTTGCCTAGATTTGTTGAGGATTTGATAAAGGTTTTACTGTTAATTCATTACCTGATGAAACTAGCAGCAAAAAGTGGCTTTGAGTGTAAAATTAAGGTAGACGAATGGAAGTTTTTATCAAGCTTAAGATGCTCACTCTTTATTAATTTTGCAAGGGTTGACCAGTCTATTTGTTACTCATTTTATTTTCTAGTTCTAATGAGCTTTTTATACCAGTACCCACTGTAAGAATCCTAAATGATTAAGTAGTACTTAACAAGTAGAGCTTTCTGTGTGCAAGACTTCTAATAGATATGCCAACTCATAATCTCTCTAACAGTATGAGAGGTTGATGTTATTATCCTTTACAGATGAGGAAAAAAAAGTTGAGGCTTAAAAGTTATTTTAAGCTTTTCCTAAGGCTGTTAAAGTGGCAGGTAGGATCCAAACTGACTGTTGTCAGAGTCCATATTAAGCTGTGCCACTTTAAATGCAGTTAGAATGTATGAAGTACAGGAATTCAGAGGTATTTTAACTGTTCAGAGCAGTTTTTTATGCTTCAGTATTGTATTTTATCTGAAGAAGAAGGCTGTGACTTCAGGCACATGGGAGGACCCAATGTCATGGCCCTGTAGTTTAACACACTAACATACATCTAATGCATGCGGTCTTGAGCCAGAACCAGTGTGAGAATTTAGTACTTGCTCATGGGACCAAGGCACTCTTCGGGATTGGAAACAGATTTATGTTTGGTTTTATTTATTCTTCAGGTTATCATTCCTCAGAAAAAAGGCAAGAAGGCTGCCGCAACTCCAGCAAAGAAGGTAATGGTTTCCCCAACAAAAAAGGTTGCAGTCGCCACACCAGCCAAGAAAGCAGTTGTCACCCCTGGCAAAAAGGCAGCAGCCACACCAGCCAAAAAAAACCGTTGCACCAGCCAAAGCAGTAGCAACACCTGGCAAGAAGGGAGCCACCCCGGGCAAGGCATTGGTAGCAACTCCTGGTAAGAAAGGAGCAGCCACCCCAGCCAAGGGAGCAAAGAATGGGAAGAATGCCAAGAAGGAAGACAGTGATGAGGAAGATGACGAGGACAGTGAAGAGGAGGATGAGGAAGAGGAGGATGAAGAGGAGGATGAATTCGAGCCGGCAGTGATGAAAGCCGCCGCTGCTGCCCCTGCCTCAGATGATGAGGACGACGACGACGAGGAGGAAGACGATGAGGATGAGGAAGAGGATGATGATGAGGATGACGATGGTAAGGAGTTCTTTTGTTTCCGGACTAGTTTTTAGAAGGTGCATTAGAGGTGAGGTTTTGGCAGTAATGCTACACATCCCAGGACGGTCTAGGAGTTAGATGAAAATCCTCCCAGGGATTTTCTGGGCTGTCTGTGGTACAGAAGTCTTAAGTCACCCAAAATGATTGCCTGCCCCTGAGAAAATGTTTAAAATGGCCTATTTTGTGAGTATTTTTCATAAGGTGGGATTTGCTTCCAACAGATCTCTTTACTCCTTTCTGTAACTGCTAAGCATGGTGGCGTTGATAGGATTGCATTTCTTTTCCTTTAGATTTTCCAAGAACTAAAGTTGGTTTGGGGAGAATTCTCTTGAGTTTTTGAGTAAGTTGCATCTCTTTCAGACTCTGAAGAAGAAGCTATGGAGACCACACCAGCCAAAGGAAAGAAAATCCCTGCCAAAGCCGTTCCTGTGAAGGCCAAGAGTGCAGCTGAAGATGAAGATGAGGAGGAGGATGATGAGGATGAAGAGGAGGATGATGAGGAAGAGGAGGATGATGATGAGGAAGAAGAGGAGGAGGAGGAGGAGGAAGAAGAAGAAGAAGAAGGTAATCAAGTTAGATTCTGAAGTACAGTGATAAAAATTATAGAGGTTACTTGGGGGGAAGAAAAGGCACTTCAATATGTGTGACTACTCACTGGTAACAGTGTTGAAAATCTTGTGTACAGAGCCTGTTAAAGAAGCACCTGGAAAGCGAAAGAAGGAAATGGCCAAACAGAAAGCGGCTCCTGAAGCCAAGAAACAGAAAGTAGAAGGTAACTTGCAGAATGGGGGGTAGGGGAAGGGTGTGGCACCTCATCGCACAAGTGATGAACAGCAGAGGGACTTAATACTGAAGCCTGATGTGATACTGTGATGTCTGATGTGCTCTGTGTAGAAATTTCACACTGGAAATTTAAGTTCGTGCCATACTTTATAAATAGACTAATTGGAATTCCTGTTTTGTACAGGTACAGAACCAACTACATCATTCAATCTTTTTGTTGGAAACCTGAATTTCAGCAAATCTGCTCCCGAATTAAAAACAGGCATTAGTGACATTTTTGCTAAAAATGATCTTGCTGTTGTGGATGTCAGAATTGGTGTGTCTAGGTGAGTATGGAGGAATTCTGCACATTACTCCTGGATTTGCAAGTTTTCAAATATTAGACATCAACGAGTTAAGTTACTAGATCATCAAAACGTAAAATCCCAAATTGAAGTTTCTAAAATCTCCCTTACATTTTGTTACAGCGTTAATTTTTAGTAAGTTACAAGATTTGAATCTTAGGTTTCTAGAAAGATCTGAAACTACTGGATTTGAAGAGATATAATGGTTCTAACTTCCATTTATTTTGAGAGAGAGCACAAGTGGGGGAGGGGCAGCAAGAGAGGGAGAGAGAGAATCCCAAGCAGGCTCCGAGCTGCCAGCACAGAGCCCAGTGTGGGGTTCGAGCACAGGAAACTGAGATCATGGCCTGAGCCGAAACCAAGAGTCAGACGCTTAACCAACTGCGCCACCCAGGAGCCCCAAACCAGGTTCTTTTGATTGCTGTTAGTATCAGTTGTTAGGAGCAGTATGGCTAATACAGACCTCAAAGGTGAACTTGCATCAGTTCCCTGATACCTTGCTCTATAGCAGCAGTTTAATAGAGCCTTGACTTCTGTTAAGACCATAGGTTTTTCTTTGCTTAATTCTTGTTTGCATCATCACATCGTCACATTTTGCTTGCCCGGAAGGGATTGTGTAGTCATGTTTTCATGGGTTTTTTTTCCCCCCATTCGTAATTTTGCATTTTTCATCTTACCGTCTTAAAGGAAGTTCGGCTATGTGGATTTTGAATCTGCTGAAGATCTGGAAAAAGCTTTGGAACTCACTGGTTTAAAAGTCTTTGGCAATGAAATTAAACTAGAAAAACCAAAGGGAAAAGACAGTAAGAAAGGTATGTAAGACTGGGTAATTGTGATAACTGTCCTCTAATTTCTTAATGGTTATATATCTAGTCGGGAGCTAGTTGGCCAGGGTAAATAGTTTAACTTTCATTGGTTTCCTTATAATGTGAGGGTTTAAATGAGTTCAAGTGATAAATGTACTGCTTGCCGGTTTTCTAAATTCCCGAGCAAGAATACACTTCTTTAAAAAAGAATTGGTTAATAGAGGTCTTTCCTCAATAGAACTAGATTAGATCCTAACTACTCTTTTTGTATTCTTTATCTTTTCTCTCTTTGTTTGTCATGTTTCAAAATGTGTGTTCGTAATCTTAATTCAAAAAGTACTTAGCACCTGTTTTAGCTTGAGCACTGCTGTGAGTATCCGATACGCAATTTGATTTCACTGGTGACAGCAGCTTGTGTTTTTGCCATTTGCTGCATCTCTATACTTCCGTGCCATGTATAAGTGGGTGTATGTATACGTACATGCCTTGTATATTGTAGGATCTCAAATTATTTGTTGAACAGAACTTTTCCATTAGTTCTTCGGGGAGGGGAGAGTATGTCTTTCAAGCAATACACTTCATTTGTTTTTTTTTTTTTTTTTAACCTAGATCGAGACGCAAGAACACTTTTGGCTAAAAATCTGCCTTACAAAGTTACTCAGGATGAATTAAAAGAAGTATTTGAAGATGCTGTGGAAATCAGATTAGTCAGCAAGGATGGAAAGAGTAAAGGGTATGTTTTGTGTGTAAGGAATGTCGACTTCCATTAAAATTAATGTACTTCTGATTTTATAAAAGAAATTTTGATCTCACTTTCCTGGGTGTGTGATTGGTGCAAACTAATCTTTAACCGGTGCCTTAACTTCCTACCTGGGCAGTGGGAGAACATACTTTAGGGTCATCGTAAAAGACTCCAAATATATGCAAAGTATTGTGAAATGTACCTAGCTTTGTAAGTAATAGCAGTTGTGCAGTGAGATGGGGTTACCATGAACAAGTTTTCTAGGTGTGCTTGGCAACCTTCTGTAGTGGAAGGAAAATTTTAATGGACAAGTGAAACATGGCAGGAAACCAGAACATTTCAGTTCTTTAAGAACATTTTTATTGTACTCATTTGAAACAAGGTTCTGTTGATGAGATTAGAACATTGTGTTAACATGGTTTTTTTTTAAAAATCGGTGTTTTTTAAAGTTCTTAATGTCTTTTTTTTTTTGTACTGTTGCAGGATTGCTTATATTGAATTTAAGACAGAAGCTGATGCAGAAAAAACCTTGGAAGAAAAGCAGGGAACAGAGATAGATGGGCGATCTATTTCCCTGTACTATACTGGAGAGAAGGGTCAAAATCAAGACTATAGAGGTGGAAAGAATAGCACTTGGAGTGGTAAGAATTTACAGAATTCCAGGATTGATGGAGGGACATCTTTGCATTTTTCCTGGTTTTTTTTTTTTTTTAAGTTCACTAGTAAATTAGATGTAGCTCTAGATCGGTCAAGTTCTGTACCTCTATGATAGTAATTCAGTGTCTTGAGTGAGGTGTATGAAGTCGTTTTGCATTGGAACATAGACAGATCTCCCTGTGTGTTTGACCCTTTAAAGGACTTCGATGATATGCACCTTTAAATTAGAATATTTGTTCTTAGGAACATATAAACAAATAGCTTTTACATATTTAGGTAATAGGAATACAGTAGTGCATGGTAAGTACTCAGTATGAATAACAAGAGGAAGTCCACCTGCATGTCTATTGACATGTTAATTCTTCCCAGTCATAGAAGTTCTCGAATAAGGTATAGCTGTGACTGAACTTAGGAACCATTGTTTCAGGGTCTTCATTTGGCTTTTTTTTTCTTTGTAGGTGAATCAAAAACTCTGGTTTTAAGCAATCTCTCCTACAATGCAACAGAAGAAACTCTTCAAGAAGTATTTGAGAAGGCGACTTTTATTAAAGTGCCCCAGAACCAAAATGGCAAATCTAAAGGGTAAAATAATTAGTATGGTTAGGATATTAATTATGGGCTTTAAGAGGCTGAATCATTTTAGCTCACAAATTGGGTATAAAGAGCATCATTTAAGTATCTCTGGTGGCATTAGATGTCTGCAGCCCAGCAACTATGTGCTTGGTAACTAACTCTATTGATGATTATTCTCAGGTATGCATTTATAGAATTTGCTTCATTTGAAGATGCTAAAGAAGCTTTAAATTCCTGTAATAAAAGGGAAATTGAGGGCAGAGCAATCAGGCTGGAGTTGCAAGGACCCAGGGGATCACCTAATGCAAGAAGCCGTAAGTTACGTTTAACATGGTGTTATGTTGAGGATTGGCACTCCTTGGTGCTATGCTGCATCATTGTCCAGTTTAGAGGTGAACGTTTGTGTTTCCTGTTGCTGCTGAGTGAAGGATACTGGATATGATGATTGATTATCTGAGAACATAACTGATGAAATCCCAAGAAAATTCCTCTAGATAGTCAAGTTCTGATCCAGTGAGGTCTTCTAGCAGCACATTCGCCCACAGTTACTGCCCTATGTGGTGATTGTAACAGCTGCCAGCTTGTTTAGGGATTGCTGTCTTTGCATTGCTTCTCCTTCTTTCCATAAAGGATCTGAGACAGGACCTCAGCTGCTCTGGTGATCAGTATAAACTTGAGATGATTGATCTATGCCTTTTGCTTTAATTGAGCACTAGTTTGCTAAGTTGCTTTTATGTGCCTTTTTTCCAGAGATTTTTAAGTGAAAGGCTAGCTTCTGCTAAGCCGAGCACTCTTGGCCACTAGTCCCATACTGGACGTTATTAAGAGCTACCATCTGGTTATTGTGGCTTTAGGTAAAATGTGCAATTTTTCTTCGTAGAGCCGTCCAAAACCTTGTTTGTCAAAGGTCTGTCTGAGGATACCACAGAAGAAACATTAAAGGAATCGTTCGACGGCTCTGTTCGGGCAAGGATAGTCACTGACCGGGAGACTGGGTCCTCCAAAGGGTAAGATGAAAGGAAATACTTGTCCACGCAGCGGAGACCTCCTTTCTAGTATACCTTCTCACTGAGCTCCTTTCTGTCGATTGGTGGCAGTTTATGGATTCGCACGAGAAGAAGAGACAATTCACAGTTAGCATTATTTTGCCCTCTGTCTTCACAGAGGTATATTCTGATCTGTGAGACATTTCTGGGGGTCGATAAAATGAGTTTCAGCATTTCACAAGGAAGCCTTTCACTCTGTCACTTGGGTCTTTCCTCCACTGAGCAAATCTACTTCCTGTGGAACCAGCGTCCCAACATGTGAGGTTAATCTTGGCACCTGCAGTATGTGTTTTTTCTATAACAAGTAATCTCATTTGGCATTTCAGGTTTGGTTTTGTAGACTTCAACAGTGAGGAAGATGCCAAAGCTGCCAAGGAGGCCATGGAAGATGGTGAAATTGATGGAAACAAAGTTACTTTGGACTGGGCCAAACCGAAGGGTGAAGGTGGCTTTGGAGGTCGCGGTGGAGGCAGAGGTGGCTTTGGAGGCCGAGGTGGTGGCAGAGGAGGCCGAGGTGGATTTGGTGGCAGAGGCCGGGGAGGCTTTGGAGGTAAGGAGGCTGGGGCTTCCTCTCTGTGTGCACTGGACACTGGCACGTGTCCTTCACAATGTGTCCAGAGCCCAGGGCAGGGTTCCTGCATCAACCTCCAGGTTGTCACTGATCACTGTGGGGAGGGGAGGACTCCTGGCTGCTTTGTACTCATTCTTCAATGTCTTGGCTTCCTATAGGGCGAGGAGGCTTCCGAGGAGGCAGAGGAGGAGGGGGAGACCACAAGCCACAAGGAAAGAAGACGAAGTTTGAATAGTTTCTTCCATCCCTCTGTCTTTACCCTCTTCTGTTTGAAAGAAAAGGACTCTGGGGTTTTTACTCTGTTACCTGATCAATGACGGAGCCTTCTGAGGACATTCCAAGACAGTATACAGTCCTGTGGTCTACTTGGAAGTTCGTATAGATAACATTTCAAGGGAGATACCCTGTTGGTTTTGACTGGATATTCATATAAACTTTTTAAAGAGATGAGTGATAGAGCTAATCCTTATCTGTAAGTTTTGAATTTATATTGTTTCTTCCCATGTACAAAACCATTTTTTTCCTACGAATAGTTTTGTTTTTGTTTTTTTGCGTTGGGGGGGTGTAAAGGAAAGCAGAATGTTTTATCATGATTTTTGCTTCAGCAACTTTGGGACAAATTAAAAGTCCTAAACTCTGGTGCCAGACTTGTACTTCCTAGAGTGTCTCCTGGAATACCACTGCAGGTGGAGCGTGGCAGAGCCAGCTCTGTGGCTCCAGATCACCCCACCCCACCCCACCCCACCCCACCCCCTGCCATGGAAATGCTTGTTACATTGGGTTCAAGTATCCTGGCTACAAGTTTTGGTGAGATGGTTGGTAAAGTGACTTGAAAGGCTTATTGGAAATCTGCTGTGGCTTATCCTGTTTGTTGCAGGCCTGAGGATCAGGTGTTCTGAAGAAGTACTCTGGAGAGGGGCTAGGAGCACATTGGTCAGGCCTCCTGAAACCTGCAGCTGAGAGCATGGATTCTGGAATTGACGATAATTCAATAGAATTTGTGCTAGATGAATGGACCGGTGGGGGCTTGGGGATTATGGTGAGCCTGGGGAAGACAACCAAGTCCAGTAGGTGGACCCTTGTGTTTTGTAAATCTTCCAACAACCTCTGGTTCAACCAACCAAGTAAGGGCTTTGGTATTACACGATATTCAGTATTCACTAATTTACTCCTTATTCCCTCTAGCACTACTAATAATCAAGGGCCCCAAGGTCTATGCCAGCAGATTAACAGGATTACTGAATGATGCCCTAGATGCTGTGGAGCAGAGATGTTAAAACAGCCATCCAAAAAGCCCATGGACTCTAACCACCTGTTTTAGACTAGTCAAAGTGCCAAATCAAAATGTAGGTGGGTGTCTGGCTGGTAGAGCATGTGACTTTTTAGTTTCAACACTTATTTTGAGAGTGCAAGAACCCCAAGCAGGCTCTGAGCTGTCATCGCAGAGCCTGACCTGGGACTTGATCCCACAAACTGTGAGATCATGACCTGAACTGAAATTGAGTGGGATGCTCAACTGAGAGAGCCACCCAGGTGCCCCATTAAAAACCATTTAAAAAAAAAAAATCTTGATTTGGCTCAGGTCATGTGAGCGTACAAAGAAAAGGGGCTCCAGGGTGGTTCAGTTAAGTATTCGACTTCTGCTCTGGTCATGATCACAGGGTTCATGAGTTCAAGCCCCACGTCAGGCTCTGCTGACAGCTCAGAGCCTGGGGCTCTCTTTCTGCCCCTCCCCTGCTCATGTTCTCTCTTAAAAATAAACATCAAAAAAGTGTTTTTGTAAGTAAATGTTCGTTTTAGGCCTGGTTGAGTTTCACTGTGGGTGAAGGAAATCTCAGCTGTATGCATATTTTTTGCAGCTTAAGCTAGTCTTATGGATATGGGGGGATAGCTATGATGGCCTGCTTTGAGGGTGAGCGCACCAGTGGAAGCTTGTTGCTGCTATGAAGGTCAAGCCAGCAAGCAGATGTTCTTGGATAAACTTAAAAAAAAGCTTGGCAGCCTGTGTTTCTCTGGATTCAAAAGTTGCTGTTCACTCAGTGGAGTTCAGACTGCCTAATGTCAAAATTTGCATCCGGGCAAAACAGTGTCCCAAAACTGGGCTAGCAAGGCCTGTGAGGTTGGTGTTTGCGTCTCCTGAGACCTAGCAAAGGAGGATTCTAGGGCTGTCGTGACCCTACAGCCTTCTCTCGTGTAGGTGCTTGCCGTGGTTGGCTACTCTACCTGGCAGGCCTAGAGGTTTAAATAAACCTGAAAAGTTATTTGGCCATTAGGAACAGAGACCAGGGTTGCTATGAGTCCAGGCCCAGCACAGCCAGTGCTTAAGTACCTGTTACTAAATAGGACTTTACAGCCCTAGAGGTGTGGGGTGTCTGTGGGTTCCCTTGTTGAAGGGAAGGGAAACGTATTCCACCATTAGATTTGCTCTTGGGGTGTCTGGCTGGTGCAGTCAGTTAAGCATCTGACTTTGGCTCAGGTCATGATCTGGTTTGTGAGTTCAAGCCCCAAATCGGGCTCTGCTGTCAGTCCTGAGCCCACTTCGGATCTTCTGTTCCCCTCTCTGCCCCTCCTTTCCTGTCTCAAACATAAAAATCTAGAATCACTGTACACATGTACTTTAATAAGCGAATGCTGCTGATGGTGTGTGTGCCTTCCCTCAGGCACTTCCCTCAGCCCCTCCATACGCCTGATGTGGGCGGAAAAGTAAGGTTCGTTCTCCCTTTCTGCTGTTCGGTTCCTCACCATTAAATTGGGGACAGTCCAGTCCTGTTATTACTGGTTGTTCCAGGGGTGGTGTGCTAACTTGTGTGGAATGGAGAGGAGGTTGGAGGGTAGTCCGTCACCCTGGAAGGCCAAGGAGGAGCATTAACGCTTACGTTTAGGGACTAGAATCCTGCAAACGTCTTAATTCTTGCCTCCCGGGCGCCGGTCTGTCTGGTCTCCAGGTTGGTGGGCTGGGTGAAGGTTTTGCAGCCATTTTAGAAAAGCAGCTCCCGTTGGCAAATGGTTGTCGCCACTTCTGTCATTCTTCCAGCAGGTGGCAGCACATCCACAAGGATGTGGAAACCTAAGGCTGCGTTTCAGGGCAGTGTGTTTTGTTTTTTTTCTTTTACTTTTTTTTTTTCTTCTTCTGTTTCATTTTATATTAGAGATTCTGAAGCATGCTCCAGGCTCCGAGCTGTCAATGCAGAGCCTGAAGTGGGGCTCGAACTCACCAGCAGTGAGATCATGACCTGAGCCAAAGCCTCCCAGGTGCCCCATGGCGTTTTTTTTTTTTTTTAATGTTTATTTAACACATTAAAGAGAGCACACAAGCGAGGGAAGGGCAGAGAGAAAAAAATCCCAAGCAGGCTCTGTGCTGTGCCGTCTGTGCCCACGAACTGGAAGATCATGACCTGAGCTGAGATCAAGAGTTGGGCACTTAACTGAGCCACCCAGGTGCTCCCAGGCCAATGTATCTTTAACTTCAAATTTACACTTGGATTAAGTGAGGGGGCTTGGGAGTCTGCAGGAAGTCCACTCAGCACACTAAGAGATGCTGTGGAATGCACAGAGAACTCAATTTCATGGAATGGTTGGCCTGTGCCCTTTCCCAGAGGTATCCCATTTTTGTATGCTTGGTTCACCGTCTCTTTGTATCTCAATCTGTTTCCCCTCAGCCTAAAAAAGTGCCAAAAGTTTTCTCGCCAAAAGAATTGTCCCCTGACCCGACCTCCCCACCCAGCTGTTGCCACTTGCCTTCATTGCCAAACTTTGAGAAGGACTACACTCCTGAGTCCCACTCCTTGTCCCTAGCATTGTGACTTATGTCCCCTTGCTTCCTTGCAGCATTTGACAGATGAGCCCTCCTTCCTGCCTGAAACTCCCTTCCCTGCCCTTAGAAAACCTGGGCAGACAGTAGAGCGGTGTGCGCTGTGGCCCTCTGTGACCCTCAGCCGAGGTGGAGAGGGGAAGAGCAAGCAGCCCTCGGCTTAGAGCCTTTCAGCAGGCTCGTTCTCTCCAATTTCTAGATAGGAGCCAGTGGCTATCCCCCGCAGATCAGGTAACCCAGCGGCGCCGGGAAAAGGCCTGGAGAGTTCCTCTACTGCTGGGCCCTCCACGTGGAAACATGAAAAGCACACATGTATCCCTGCTAACCTCTGAGTAGAGGGGCTTGATGTCATTGTTCTGTCCCGTGGGCCTAGGACAGTGCCTGACATGCAGTAGGTACTCAGTAAGTGATGAACGAAGGAACCCCGGAGAAAGTCCTTCCCCCAAATGCAGGGAAAGCTGTGATAGGCCAGGAGTTCTTAACATTTGCACGTAGGGGGGTCCTGGTAAAGACTTTGAACCTCTCAGAATAACGTTCTCAAGATTATTTGCTTTAAAAGAAAGGATTACAAGGGAAACCAATTATATTGAAGTAAATTTATTAAAGTATTTATGCACAATTTTTGTGATAGAATTATGTGTTCACTAATGATTAGATAAGATGTATTTACATTTAAAATACAGTTAGGGAGTTTGGTTCTGGTAATGATGGAGTGTCTGAAAACAGACCGTTCTGTTAACAATTATAAACTGTACAAAATATAAATCAGCTTTTAAAGTTGTTGGACAGATAATACCAGATAGAAACTGAAACAGATGTCTATCACCCTTAAAAGAAGATAAGGGTACTGGGTGAGATCCATGTTTAACCAGTTGTCTCCTGTTGGGTACCCATGAGTTAGCATGGATCCCCAGACACAGAGTTTAATCAGAAAGGGGGCCTGTCTTATTGCGCTGAGGAGTCCATTTGGAGTTTAAGTCTGGAAATTTTCCTGAAAATAAAAGAGACACTGAGCCATAAGATCTGCACACTTAACTGCCTTCAAATTCTCAGCCAAGGCCTACGTTGTGTATGCACAGGGCAAGATTCTAACGAGCCCAAGGGAAAACAACTGGAAAGTTAACAGAGCTGGCTATAGATGCCAGCAGCTGCCGAGTGCTGGGGAGGCAGAGTTTGGAGTTCAAATTCTGCCCAGTTAGATAGAGGCTTTTAATAAGCACTTCAAGCTTTTCTCTGAGACTTAGAAAGGCCATATTTCAGAAGTAACAGCCACATCCCACGCCTAAGGACTGAGCCTAGGACGCGGGGCAAAACGCAAAACCAAAATAGGCTCACCCTAACAAAGCCTCAAGCCTGAAACTGAGCACCCCCCTCATGCTCAAGATGACGTGTTGGGAATTTAATTGCCTACAAAACTCAACAGTGTTCAGAGAAGGATAATAGAAATCAGACTCTCTACAGTGCATCATCCACAATGTCCAGTAAGCAAAAAATTTCTAGGGGCACCTGGCTGGCTCGGTCTGTAGGGCATGTGACTCATCTTGGAGTCAGGAGGTTGAGCCCCACCTTGGGCATAGAGCTGACTTTTTAAAAAAAATTACTACAGGGGCACCTGGGTGGCTCGGTCAGTTAAGCGTCCGACTTCGGCCCGGGTCATGATCTCAGCTCATGAGTTCGAGCCCCGCATTGGGCTCTGTGCTGATGGCTCTGAGTCTGGAGCCTGCTTCGGATTCTGTGTCTCCCTCTCTCTCTCTGCTCCTCACCCACTCTCTGTCTCTCTCTCTCTCAAACATTAAAAAAAAAAACTAAAAATTACTAGACATGCAATGAAGTATGAAAATGTAGTCCGCAATCATAAAGTCGATAAACACATAACTCACATATTGAAATATAAAGGCAAAGACTTCAATCATAAATATGTTAATTTGCAGAAGAGGAGTATATATAATAAAGAAATGGAGGTGTTTCTGGAGAGCTATGAAAATTCTAAGAAGGGAACCAAATGGAAAGCCTAGAACCGAAAAACAAAATATCTCAAAAAATTCACTAGAAGGGCTTAACAGCAGAAGAAAGGATCAGTTAACCAGAGGACAGTTCAATAGAAATTATTGACAGAGTTTGGGACACGCTACCCCGAAATACAGCAGCAGCTTGGCATATTGAGTATTTCAAGCGGAAGGAATGTGACAGCAGATTCCGGAAGGACTCTGTGACCTTCCTTGAGGTGGGTCATAGGCCCTTCGGTGAAAGGAGCACCCTTATCTCTGAAGACAGAGACACCAAGAGGAGATGAAGGAATGGGATTTGCCCCCGTTGCATGAACTCAGGTCATACCTTCTCTTTCTTTGGTCCTGTCACATGTTCCCACAACCCTCCACTCTTTCTTTTTTTTTATTTTTTGAGAGAGAATGAGCAGGGGAGGGGCAGACAGAGAGGGACAGAGAGAATTCCAAGCAGGCTCTGCCCTGTCAGCACAGAGCCCGATGTGGGGCTCGAACCCACGAACCGTGAGATCATGACCCCAGCAGAAAGCAAGAGTCAGATACCAGGCGTGCCCACAGCTCTCCACTCTTTGTCAAACTTAACGACAGTTAGGCTTCACTGCTTAGGTCTTCATTTCCTTGTGAAGGCTCCCATGGCACGTAAAACTTACATTAAAGAAATTTGTGTGATTTTTCTCTTGTTAACTTATCTGTTGTTACAGGGGCTCCAAGCCCAGAACTTCCCCTACACTATCCAAACTGAAGCTCAAAGAGAAAAAAGATTGGGGAAAAAACTGAAGAGAGCCTCAGTGACCATATCAAATTGCCTCATGTACGTGTAATTGAGTCCACGGAGGACAGGAGAGAATGAATGGAGCTGAAAAATATCTCTTTGAAAAATAATGATTGGAATTTTCTAAATTTGATGAGAAACAACCCCCAGAGCCAAGAAGAAAGCCACACCTCTGCACATCATAACCGAATTGTTCAAAAACAAAGACTAAAACAGCCACTCAATAAAGACCTATTACCTGCAAAGGAACACGGGTAAGAATAAAGCTACATTCTTATCAGAAAAATATAAGACAGTGGATATCTTTAAAAACTCTTTTTTAAGTTTATTTATTTTGAGAGAGAGAGAGAGTGCACAAACATGGGAGGGACAGAGAGAAGGAGAGAGAGAATCCCAAGCAGGCTCTGCACCATCAGCACAGAGCCGGATGCGGGGCTTGAACTCACGAATGGTGAGATCATGACCTGAGTTGAAGTTGGACACTTAACCAACTAAGCCACCCAGGTGCCCCTGTGCAATTTTCGCTTTTAAAACTGAGCATCAGCTTTCCAGGGACACAAAATACAAATTTTATTTTTTTATTTTTATTTATTTATTTTTTCAACGTTTATTTATTTTTGGGACAGAGAGAGACAGAGCATGAACGGGGGAGGGGCAGAGAGAGAGGGAGACACAGAATCGGAAACAGGCTCCAGGCTCTGAGCCGTCAGCCCAGAGCCCGACGCGGGGCTCGAACTCACGGACCACGAGATCGTGACCTGGCTGAAGTCAGACGCTTAACCGACTGCGCCACCCAGGCGACCCAATGCAAATTTTAAATAAACACTCCACAATGGAGCAGGTCAATTCCAGATAAAATCCTACAGGTTCTGCTGATTGTCTCACCAAGAGGCAGGGCTCAAGTCATTATTAGGAGAAAATTTTATTTCTAAAGTGTCATTTTACATGCAGAGATATCTATTAAACATCACGATCATACCAGGGAGGAGGTGGGGGGCGGGGGGGGGGGAGATGGGGGGAGAGATGGGTTAAATAAGTGATGGGGTCTCCCCCTCTCTCTGCCCCTCCCCCGTTCATGCTCTGTTTCTCTCTGTCCCAAAAATAAATAAACGCTGAAATAAGTGATGGGGATTAAAAAGTGCACTTGTGACGGCCACTGGCTGTTGTACGTGCATTTTGAATCACTAAATTCTACACCTGAAACTAATTTGATACTGTATGTGAACTAACAAATTTAAAGTCAAAACCTGTAAAAGTAAAACACATCACAATTAAACGTGCCAAAGGAGAAGCCAAATGTCAAAATGCCTCCTTAATCCACCCAAATATCTCAAATCCACCCTTTGCTGACCTTTCATAACCCCATTTTTTAAAGTTAAAAAAAACTTTCATGTTTATTTTATTTATTTTGAGGGGGCGGGAGGGGCACAGAGGGAGAGAGAGAATCCCAAGCGGTCTCCGCGCTGTCGGTGCAGGGCCCAATGCGGGGCTCAATCTCACGAGCTGTGAGATCATGACCTGAGCTGAAATCGAGTCAGACGCTCTTAACTAACCGAGCCACCAGGGTGCCCCTAAAAAAAATTTTTCTTACACAAGAGAAGGTGGACTGATACACGTTGGTAAATGCTAACCGTCTATACGCACATGGAGACGCAGTGTAATCTCTTAGCCCACAGAGGGAGATAGGAGGGGAAAAGCTAGACTTCTATGCCCTTCTACACAGGGGCCTAGCGCCCTCCAGCGGCCAGCGAATTAAGGGAGCAGAAGGTGGTTTGGTTTTGTTCCCCGCTCCCCGGTGGTGTTGATGCCATAAAGTTTTTGTTGAGACAGGAAGGGATGAAAATGAATTTGGAACAGAAAGGAGTAGAGATTTTTCCCCCCAATGTATTCTGCTCAAGGTTTTTTCCTCCCCAGATAGTTGAGAGCCTTTGCTGGTGTAAAAGAGAGAAACAGGGACCTCAAAAAACAGGGCGACAGAGCACAAGAGGAGAGGGGGGAAAAGAAAGGCTGCAACTTGCTCCCAGGAACTGGAGACGATTTAGGAAGGAAGGCTGGAATCCATCCCTGTTCCATGAGTCGGCTTCTCTCTCCTCGTCCTTCCCCTTCCTCCCGCTCAACATCATCTTCATCCTCACTTTGTCAATATCTTCCATTCCTCCTCCTCCATCATCATCTTCTCCTTCCTCTTCTTCATCATCCATGTCGGGAGCCAAGGAGTGCTGCCATGGATTTGCCACCTGTCATCTCTGATCGCCCCGCCCCACTCACCCGCACCCGCGCGGACTGGTCAGTAAACCAGAGGAGGACACCCTCTGGCTCCCACGCTCTCTCCTCCTGCTGGCTTGATTCTGAGTCTGACTTGAACGTTTTGCCAAATCCTTTCCAGATTTCCACTTGACTTCCGTGAGCCCTGGGGGTGGATCAACACTCCGATGAACTTCTTTGGAAAGCACTTTGTTTTCGAAGTGAGGTTTTTCACCAAGATAAAAATCTATTCTGTCACCTGATTTAATACGTTGAAGTTCTGTCGCTTCCACTCTTGGCGAACAATGCTCACATCTTCATCCTCCTCCCCAAGCGGTGCAGATACTTGAGGATGGCTGACAAATGTCGTTGGCTAACAAATGTCGTTCCCCCCAGATGGGGAATTTGGGCCACCAGCTCCGACCCCTCCTGAAAAAATGGTTGGCGGGGTTTGTTATGTTTCTGTTGTCTTTGCAAAGTCTCGTTACTGGCTTGGCCATTAAGTCTGACCATTGCATTTTGTACTTCATCCATATGTTCAGTTGCTTCTTGCTGTTCTTTTTCTGAGGGCTCGTGCGCCCCCTTGTGGTTAGTGTCGGGCGCCCTTTCATGGATTTTGGCCCAAGGTGCTGCTCAGGGTCTCGCGTGCGAACCGGAAGAGAAGGGCAGGCAGAGGGGGGCCCACTCGGCTCTCCAGTCCCCGCACCACCCCGCTCTCGGGCGCCGCCCTGGCGGCCGCTACTCGCCGCTCCCTCCCTCACCGCACGCGAGGCTGCTGTCCCTGCGGGAGCCTCCTCCCATGCATCTTCCTCACCGCCAAAATAACTACAGCAAAAGATGAGAAGACATTGCGAGAACTGAAATAACTAGGGAACTGGAGAGATATACCCCGTTTGTGGATGAGAAGACACAATATTGTTAAGACGTCATCCTCTCCAAATTTATTTATAGATTCAATCCAATCATCATAGTCTCGGCAACCTTTTTAGTGGACGTTGACAAGATGACTTAAAAGCTTATATGGAAATGCAAGGGACTAGAATAGCTAAAATGGCCTTCAAAAATAAAAGAAAAAAGAAATAAAAAAATAAAAAAAGAAAGAAAGCTGGAGGACTCACACTAAATGATTTCAAGATTTATTAGAAAGCTGCAGAAACCAAGGCAGTGCTTTATTGTTGTGAGGATAAATATATCAATGAAATAGAGAAGGTATTCTGGAAGTAATTCCTCATATATTGATTTGATTGAGTTTTTAAAATGGCATTAAGGCATTCAATGGGGGAAAAGTCTTTTCAACAAATAGTGTTTAGAAAACTAGGTTATTTATATTAAAAAAAAATGAACCTCAACTTTTACTCCACCCTATATATAAAAATTAATGCACGGTGGATCACAGACCTGAATACAAAACATAGAACTATAAAACTTCTGGAAGAAAACAAAGGAGAATATCTTTATGGCTTAGGGTAGGAAAAGATTTCTTAGGATACAAAAGGCATTAACTATAAATGCGGAAAAATGTTGAATGGGACTTCATCAAAATTAAAATGTCTGCTCATCGGAAGACACTTTTTGTTTGTTTTGTGTTTTATTTATTTTTAAGATTTTATTTTTTAAAGTAATCTCTACACCCATCATGGGATTCTAACTCACAACCCAGAGATCAAGAGTCACATGCTCCACTGACTGAGTCAGCCAGGTGCCTCCCCTCAGGAGACACTGTTAAGAAAATGAAAAGACAACCGTAAGTTGGGAGAAAATATTCACAAATGAATTCCCGATAAAGGATTTGTACCCATAAACTATAAAGGATGACAAGTCCTCAAGAAACAGATAACCCAATAAAAAGACTAGTCTTAAGCAGACACTTTATAAAAGAAGACATCTGAATTTGCAAAAAAAAAAAAAAAAAAAAAAAAGCACATGAAAAAGTGCTCAACATCATTAGCCGCCAGAGAAATACTAATCAAAACCACAAAGAGATACCACTGTCTACCCACCAGCATGGCTAAAGTTAAAACTGACAGGGCAAACGTTGTCAAGGCTATAGAGCCAAATCTCTTACTCATTGCCAGTAAAATGTCAAATGGTACAGCCATTTTGGAAAGTGGCCGTTTATTATAAAATTCAACATACAGCTACACCGACAGTTTATAATACTGTAAAGTTAAACATATACCTACGCTATGACTCCAGTTCTGTTTCTAAGTATTTACTCAGGAGAAATTAAAACGTGTCCACACACACAAAAATTGTATGAAAATGTTTGTAACAGCTTTCTTTTTTTCTGGTATAAGTCCAGAAAATCTTGATTTGCACAGATATATATCTAAGCGTCCAGGGCTTGCTTTACTAGGTGAAGACAGGGTTTTCTCAAAGAATAGTAACATTCTGGGGTGCCTGGGTGGCTCAGTCCGTTAAGCCCCCGACTTCAGCTCAGGTCCTGATCTCATAGTTCATGGGTTTGAGCCCTACATCGGGCTCTGTGCCGACAGCTCAGAGCCTGAAGCCTGCTTGGGATTCTGTTCTCTCTCTCTCTGCCCCTCCCCTGCTCACTCTGTCTCTCTCTCTCTCTCTCTCTCAAAAATAAATATTTAAAAACATTAAAAAATAAAAAAGAACTTGTCCTTTAAAAGCCAGTGAGAAGCCCTCTATAAACTGTTTTCCCATTTCCTCCTAAACTTTTTCAAATGCAGTGATGGAGGGACCTGCTTCCGACAGAGTTGATGACTTTGATGAATGTTGACAAGACATCTCGCAGAGATAGTGGGCAAGTCTCTACTGCCTGTGCCGGTCTGCGTAAAAAGCATCGAGCGATGACGACGTGCAGAGCTCTCTTTATCACTGGAGTTTGCAAAATAAGCTTTGCGGGAGGTCCATCTGGCCAGAGAATGAAGCGTTTCTTTCCAGGCGCAACCGATTTGGCAAAAAACGTGTTTAGCGCTTCCAAAACGTCGACAGCCTTTGTAGTTTGCACCGGGCGACTCACAAAGCGGCAGCGCGTCCCTCGTGACCAAAAGCAAGGAGATGCCCCCCCCCCCCCCCCCGTTGAGAGGGGTCTGCGGTTTCGTCCATTTGCCTGCTGGAGGGGAAAGCGAGGCTGTTTCCTCAACGACCTGCTTCCACTGGTAAAAGAAAGGTCATCTATTCTAGAACATATCACACCGTTCGACAAGGAACTGCTTCCACTGTTGTCCTCTGATCCAACCCAAAAAGTAGCTCGTTAATTTCCTCGCGCATGCCCTTGCCTTCCACACGTCTCTCGAACAGTGTGGGAGATTTGTCTTTGGCTGAGCAGTTTCAGAGCCCGCGGCAGTAAAAGCTTATTGTGAGATAGCCCATCCAGTGTCGGGAGTGTTCCAACTTTTCCCGAATTGAGCTCTCCTTAAACAAAACCCCCTGCGTCTTTAAATGCATTTTTTTGGAGGGCCAGACGTGCCATGGCCTTTCAGTGTCGCCGCTTTTATTCTCCCATTCATTCGCCAGGTTTTTCCAGCACAAAAACCCTGGCTCTTGTGTTCTGTCATGTTCATTATTAAACGTGAAGCGGGATAATACGTAGCTTTTATCATACTCCTCTGTCTTCAGTATTGCAGCTACAGCGTGGTTTTGTCCAGTGACTGTGATGGTCTTTTGATGTCTCAACCTGGCTAGGCTACAGCCCCCAGTTCTGGAGTCAGAACTAGCCTAGGTGTTGCCAGGAAAGTGTTTTGTGAGGTGATGAAAGTTCATAGGCAATTGATGTTAAGTAAGAGAGATGATCCTACATAATCTAAGGGGGCCTAATTCAAACAGTTGAAAGGCTTTAAAGAGCAGGGTGGGAGATTCCCGAAAGAAGAAATTCTGCCTGTGTAGTTCAACTCTTGCGGGCATGGAGTTCTAGCCAGCCCTTCCTGACGGGTTGCCCTTGTGGATTCTGGGCTTGCCAGCCCCCTCTGTCAGCCCCCACAGTCGTGAAAGGCAGTTCCTTGTAATACATTTCAGTATATACAGCTGACCTTCATTATTCTTAGATTTCATATTTGCAAGTTCAACTACTGATTACAATTTAGGATATCCATGGGGTGCCTGGGTGGCTCAGTCGGTTAAAGCATCCGACTTTGGCTCCGGTCATGATCTCATGGTTCGTGGGTTCGGGCCCCGGGTCGGGCTCTGTGCTGACAGCTCAGAGCCTGGAGCCTGCTTCAGATTCTGTGTCTCCCTCTCTTTCTTCCCCTCCCCACTTGTCCTCTTTCTCTCTCTCTCAAAGATTAATAAAAAATAAAAAAGATATAAAATTTAGTATATCCATACAATGAAATACCACTCAACAATGAAAAGGAGCTGTTGAGGGGCGCCTGGCTGGCTCAGTCCATACAGCATACGACTCTTGATATCTGGTTGTGAGTTCAAGCCCCACAACTTAGAAAAAAAAAAAACAAAACCACAAGACTGAAAAGGAGGTATTGATACGCACAACAAGGTGGGTGGATTTGTAAATAATTATGCTAGGTAAAAGCAGTTCGATGAAAAAGACTAGGTGCTATATAGATGACTGCACATCTATAAAATTCCAGAAAATGCAAACTGATCCATGATGGTAGGAAGCAGATCAGCGGTTGCCTGAAGACCAGGGAAGGGAGAGGGGGAGGCAAAGAAGGAAAGAAGGGAGAGAGTGCCTAGGGGCACAAGTGACGGGTGGCCCGCTTTCTTGACTGTGGTCACGGTTTGACATGAGTATGCATGTCAGACTTATTACGTTATCCACTTTCAGTACGTGAAATTATTGTATGTCCGTATATTTCAATAACGGCATAAAAGACTCCCCACATTTTGGTTAGAATTGTATTAAAACACTAACATTAATTTGGAAAGACCGACATTCTTAACAACCGTCAGTTTTCCATCCTGGAACAGGTGACTTCTATCACTAAGAAAAAAATTTACCTTTCTTCACACATCTCTTACATTTATTATTGAGGCTACTCCAAATAATGTTTTTTTTATCCTAATAATTTTTTTAAAGAAGAATTGCATGTTTCTCCTCTTATTTTATTAACAAACATTTTTTTAAGTTTATTTCTTTTGAGAGAGAGAGTGTGTGAGATAGCGGGGGAGGAGCAAAGAGAGAGGGAGAGAGAAAAAATCCCAGGCAGGTTCTGCACTGTCAGCACAGAGCTCAACTCGGGGGTTGAACTCAAACCACGAGATCATGATCTGAGCCGAAATCAATAGACGCTTAACCAACTGAGCCACCCAGGCGCCCCCTAGTAATTTTTTTTCCTGGTTATTTTGATAGAGTCTTTCCCACCATTATGTAATCTAATTGAATGTTATTAACATATAAGAAAACATGTCTTAGGGCACCTGGGTGGCTCAGTGGTTAAGTGTCTGACTCTTGGTTTCCACTCAGGTCATGGTCTTGAAGTTGGTGGGTTCGAGCCCCGCGTTGGGCTCTGTGCTGACAGCTGAGAGCCTGGAGCCTGCTTCGGATTCTGTGTCTCCCTCTCCCTTTGTCCCTCCTTGCTTGTGCTCTCTCAAAAATAAATAAACATTAAAAAAGAACAAAAAAACCCACATGTCTATTCTTCTCGCATTTAGTCTCTTTGCTACACTGTCATAAGTGTGACGTATTTCACTTGATTTGGTTTTTCTGTAGTAGTCAACTGTGTCACCTGCAAATCACATAACTTCCTTTTCGCTAGTCCTATTTCTCGTGTCCGTTTTCTTGTTTCACATCTTTTTGCTTTGTGACTTCTAGACCTAGTTAGCTCATGATTGTGGCCTCGAGGGAATACGTTTGATCATGCTGAGAACCAACCAAGTGTTTTACTATTACATAGGATGCCAACTTTTATGTTCAAATTGATGTTTTTTTATTTTTTTATTAAAAAAAAATTTTTTTTTTTCGACGTTTATTTATTTTTGGGACAGAGAGAGACAGAGCATGAACGGGGGAGGGGCAGAGAGAGAGGGAGACACAGAATCGGAAACAGGCTCCAGGCTCCGAGCCATCAGCCCAGAGCCCGACGCGGGGCTCGAACTCACGGACCGCGAGATCGTGACCTGGCTGAAGTCGGACGCTTAACCGACTGCGCCACCCAGGCGCCCCCAAATTGATGTTTTAAAAAAATCTTTTGGGGCGCCTGGGTGGCTCAGTCGGTTAAGTGTGTGAATCTTGATTTTGCTCAGGTCATGATCTCACCGTCATGAGATCCAGCCCTGAGTTGGGCCATAAGCCAGGCGTGGAGTCTGCTCGAGATTCTCTCTCTCAATCTCTCTCTCTCTCTCCTTCTGCCTCTCCCCTGCTTGCTTACCTGCATGATCTCTCTCAAAAAATTCAAAAACTAAAAATAAAAAAAAAAATTATTAGAGACATTGTCAAGCACATATTAAAGTAGAAAGACCAGAAAAAAGAACCTGCTAGCCCACGGTCCCCAGCTTTGTCTAAATTTGTTTCATTTGTCCCTCATCCTTCCCACAACCTTCAGAAATTTTTGAAATATATTTTCAACATTATATAATTTCATCCGTATTTCCAATTTTCCCAATATTTTGTCCGCATATTTCCAACATTATATTAATTTAAGATATTTCAATATGTATCTTTAAAGGTTAATGATTCTTTTAATAAAACAATAATTCCATTATCACATCTTACAAGTTAAACATTAATTCCTTGCTGTCATCAAATATTCAGTGTTCAGATTTCCTTGATTAGCTCATCATTTTTTATTTTTTTTTTCACTTCCCTTAGCAAACCTGCATTCAAAGGAGGCACACATGGCTTTGGAGTCCCTTTCTTTCTTTCTTTCTTTCTTTCTTTCTTTCTTTCTTTCTTTCTTTCTTCTTTCTTTCTTTCTTTCTTCCTTTCTTTCTAGTTTATTTATTTGTTTTGAGAGAGAGAGAGAGAGAACAGAGGAGGGGCAGAGAGAGAGGAAGAGGGAGAACCCCAAGCAGGCTCTGTGTTGTCAGCTCAGAGTCCATCTTGGGGCTCGATCCCATGAACTGTGAGACCATGATCTGAGCTGAAATCAAGAATCAGACGCTCAACTGACTGAGGCACCCAGGAGCCCCTGGAGTCTCTTTCAGTCTGTGAATTTTCCTTCCCTCTTTTCATTTTTCTTGCTGTTTGTTCATCGATGACATCAAGTAATTTGCCCTGCAGAATGGGCCTCCTCTTGGTTTTGCTGATTATGTCCCTGTGGGTGGTGTTTACCATGTTCTCTGCCCCCTCGTATTTCTAGACAATAGATCAGATTGAGGTTCAGTTTTTTGGAGCAAGTGTAGGTGGTGTCACTGGGCAGGTCTGCGGGACCCAGACTCTGAGAGGGAAATTTGCAAAAGGAGGTTTACTGGGCAGGGCTCTCAGTCTCAGCGCCTGGGGGTGGGGGGTGGAGGGGTGGGAGGAGGAGGGAAGCGGGGGGAGGAGGGGGGAGAGAGGGAGATGGGGGACAGGAACAGCTGGGCTGGGATGCAGCTGAAATGGAGGTCTCAGTTCCCATGGGAGCTCTGGAGCTGGGACTATCCCTCAGATTGTTCCGGATGGAGGCAGGGGTAGGGCTTTTGTACCCTCTCATTGGCCTGTCTCTGGGGCGGCGGGAGTACAACCTGTGGCCAGCCTCCAGGAAGGGACCCAGCACTGGGCTCTGTGCTGACAGTTCAGAGCCTGGAGCCTGCTTGGGATTCTGTCTCCCTCTCTCTCTGCCCCTCCCCGGCTCATGCTCTGTTCTGTCCTTCAAAAATAAATAAACATAAAAAAAAATTTTTTTTAAATTATCTATCACCTATCTACTATTGTGGTAAAATATACATTACACAAAATTTGTCATTTTAATCTTTTTAAAGCGTACAGTTCAGTGGCATTAAATACATTTACAGAGCTGTGCAACCATCACCAGCATCCAACTTCAGAACTTTTTCATCATCCCCAACATAAATTCTGTGCCCTTTAAACACTCCCTCCCTCCTCTCCTCACTTCCCTTGGTAACCTCGACTCCACTCTCTGTCTCTATGAATTTGGCTGCTCTAGGTACCTCATGTAAGTGGAATCAGACGATATTTGTCTTTTTGTGTCTGTTCTATTTCAGTTAGCGTGATGTTTTCATCCGTGTTGCAGCGTGTATGTACCACGTTGTGGCAATTTCATTCAGTTATTCCACTGTATGGATAGACCATGTTTTCTTTATCAGTTCATCTACTGATGGACTTTGGGGCCTGCTTCCACCTTTTGGTTATTGTGAATAATGCTGCATGAGCACCGATGTACAAGTATCTGTTTGAGTCCCTGCTTTCAGTTCTTTTGGGTATATACCTGGAATTAAAATTGTTGCATCAAGTGGTTGCTGAGGAACCACCAAACTGTTTTCCATAGTGGCTACATCGTTTTACATTCCTACCAATCAATGCACGAGGGTTCCAAGCGCTCCGTATCCTTGCCAACACTTGTTATTCCCTCCCCCTCCCTTTTTTTCCCCACAAATGGGTTCCATGCCCAATGCGGGGCTTGAACTCATGACCCTGAGATCAAGAGTCACATGTTCTACCAACTGAGCCAGCCAGGCCCACCCCCCTTTCTTTTTTTATTAGCCATCCTCACGGATAAGAGCCATCCTAATGAGATACCTAAGTGATACCTCACTGTGGGTTTGATTTGCTTCCCTAAACACTAGTGATGTTAAATATCTTTTCGTGTGCTTATTGGCTGTTTATCTTCTTTGAGAAATATCTATTCAGATCCTTTGCCCTATTGAACTTTTAATATGCTACTAAACTGTATTGTATAATCTTTCATTTAGAACTTTTGTGTTTGGTGAATCCACTTAATTTGCTCCCAAGTTCCAGAGATGTTTTTTGTTGTTTTGGGTTGTTAAAGTTTGGTATAATTTGTTAGGTACCAATAGCTCACTACCCAGGTTCAGTTCTGGAAAGCAGGCCCCCTTCTTGTGCAAAGAGAATGGAAATTCCTGTTCTTTCTGCTCTGGGTTCCTCTTTCCTTCACTCAGAATCTGATGTCCAAGCTGCAATTCCAGATTTGCATAGACCTGAAAGCCCCATGGGGAGATCCATGAACCTGTTTAAATTGGAGGTCAGTCACAAATGAACAATCCTGATGGGCTTTGGTGGGCAGAGAATGGAAGCCAGATTGTAAGAAGGATCAGTGGTGCCCAAGAGAGGGACACCTGGCTGGCTCAGTCTGTGGAGCACGCGACTCTTGATCTCGGGGTCATGAGTTCAAGCCCCACCTTGGGCACAGAGATTATTTAAAGAAAAAAAAAAAAAAGTGCCCAAGAGGAAAACAATCTCTTGAGAAAAGGGTTTGGTGGAGGGTCCAGGCTCATCTGGGGGCCAAGGGTGGGAAGCATCAGATCCTGAGCAGAGTGTGAGGGTCAACTTTAATCTGTCCCAGCCTGGGGCGCTGCAGGCTGAGTTTGTCATTTTTGTTTCCTCTTAACCCCTTCCTTGGGGAATCCATCCTTCCTTGACAGCCCCCTTTCATTGTAATCCTGCTTGGGCCATGTGGATTGGATGGGCCTAACCCTGTCCTGGGCCTCAGTGATATCCTGGTTAGTGGACTCCGTTCTCCTCACCATAAACACTGGTCCGGCTTGGATATATGATACACGCCAGCCTCATGAGAATCTCTCCTTGAGTTTTTGCCAGAAATATTGGAAAGATACTCATTTCAGAACTGAATGAATGCGAGTTTGCTCCTTGGTGAGGTACAGATAGAGATTACATTGGGCGGAGCTGTCACACAGAAAGGAAAATTTATTCGCAGTGAATAAGGAGATGAGGGGGGAATAAATTCCAAAGCCATGTGACTCCCTGAGCAGGGTGAGTGGGTTTCTTTTCTTTAGGCTTAGGATGAACATTCAGAAAGGAGATCTTTGCCATCGTACGTAGAGACGGGCATAAGGTCATGCCTGTGTCTTAAGGAAACATGCCTACACATCGTATGTTAATGTTAATGAGGTTTGTGCTCCTTCTTGGGTAGAGGTTTTAAATTATAAAGAGGCAGAGATAACTGGACAAGGAGAAGGGTCATGGGGATGCTCCAAGAGCCTAGAGCTGGAATAAACTGGATGCGGTCTCGGGATCCTCATCCTGGGTAAGGAATGCAGGGCCTTGCTTACCTTTGAAACAGCCCTGGGAGTTTGACCACCGATTTATTGTCTCTGTTATGGTTAGACTATTTCCTGGCCTGGTAGAGACTATTCATCTTTGCATTCCCTTTAAATCCTTAACTATCGAGGTCTTTGCATTTTTCCCCCGTTCTGACACCTCCTAGAAAGTTCTGCAAGAAGTGTGCATGGGCAAGTAGGGCAATGGGCATGGGCAAGTAGGGCATAAATCACAGTAGGGCATAAATAGCTGGAGGTCTAAAATGACTTCTCTGGTATCACAAAAGCTGTATCTCCTTTTTTTTTTTTTCTTCTAACTCTGCTTACTTTTTTTTTTTTCTTTTGGGAGTGTGATCTGTAAAGACCACCTAAGTCTGAAGCTGCCTGCTAGAGAATCAAGTCAACTCAGAGAAAAAAAGAGCTAACAGATGAAAGGCAATCATTTAGGCACCTGGATCCAGCCATACCTGAAGCCCTAGAGATTTGTTACATCCACTTAAAAGTTCTTTTTTTCCTGACCAAGTTTGGAGTTGGGTTTCTGTCAGTTACCAGTGACTGCAACCAGAATAGGGGAAAGCTTTGTGGCAAAACTGAAAGAACCATATTTCCCCCAGGGACTTGAGCCATTTCACTGTGGGATCCACATCCCTTGTAAGAGAACAAGGCATGAGAAGGGGAGATGTGTCTCAGGGAGGTGCAGATGCAGAGGTGCTGGTGAGACAGCTGTGGGGTGAATACAGAGGTGGGGGGTGGGGAGGGCATCGGCAATGTCCAGGAGGGGAGGATGGTCACTGTCTAGTCTGCTGTCTCTAGCAGAGACCTAACAGAGGCAGCCTTGGCATGCAAAAGGCCCCCAAGGGGGCCTTCTGCTCCGTAGCTGGTCAGCAATGCCCATGGGTTGCTAGAGGGTCAGAGGCACTCAGTGGCAGTGTGGGCACAGGGTGTTGGGTGAGTAGGTTAACCGGGTCTAAGTCACTAAGTGTGATGAGGAAGGCAGCGAGCAAAACCCAGCTTTGGTGAGAATGATCCAGCACGCAAGCCCCTTGGGGGGATTAAAGTGAAGGCTGGGTCTGCCCTGGAAAAGGGGGACTATTGATCAAAAGGATTTAGGGACAAATGGGAGGGCAAGAACCCAGGAGCTCAAGACCAGGAAATGGAAGGGGGTTCTGGATGTGTGTCAGGAGTCTGGCATCGTGCAGCTGGGCTCGCTCTGCTAGGTTTCGCATCCGGGTTGTACTGACTTCATACAAGGGGTTGGACAGTTTGTCCTTTTCCACATCAGCAGTGGCTTACATAGGCTGGAGTGAGTTGTTTCTTTGGAATCTGAAAGAACTTACTGACCAAATGATCTACAGGGACTCTGGGAAGGTGATTTTTTTTTTTTTTAAGCTTATTTATCGAGAGAGAGAGAGAGAGAGGGAGCTCGACACAGGGCTCGATCCCACAAACGATGAGATATGACCTGAGCCAAAATCAAGAGTTGGCTGCTCCACCAACTGAGCCACAAAGGCGCCCCTGGGAAGATGATCCTCTGATAATGCTTTGAGGTTCTTCCTCACTTAGGGGAACATAAGGATTTTCTTTTCTTTGTGAGTCTGTTTCTTGTATTAATTTGAACCATACTTTCCAATAAGATTTAAAAACCTATTCACATGTTCATGTGGGAATTGTCATTCTTATAATTTTACATTATAAACTGTGTTAATTACATCAACTTGCTAATTGCATTTGTCTTTTCTCTCCTTTTATTCAATTTGGCAGAAACTGTAACTATTGAAGTGCTTAATTTTTTGTTTAAGAATCTACTTTTGGGGGCGCCTGGCTGGCTCAGTCGGTGGAGCATGCGACTTGATCTCAGAACTGTGGGTTCAAGCTCCATGTTGAGTGTAGAGATTACATAAAAATAAAATCTTAATGAGTACCTGACTGCCTCAGTCAGTTGAGCGTCCGACTTTGGCTCAGGTCATCATCTCATGGCTCATGAGTTCGAGCCCCACGTTGGGCTCTGTGCTGACAGCCCAGAGCCTGGAGCCTGCTTCAGATTCTGTCTCAGTCTCTCTGTCTGGCCCTCCCCTGCTCGTGCACTGTCTCTCTCTTTCTCTCTCAAATGGAAACAAACAAAAAACATTTTTTTAAGATATTAAAAAAATAAAATCTTAAAAAAATCGACTTTTGAATTTCTTTATCAATTCTGCTTTCACATTTATTAAAGTTAACTTTCCTCTTTATTATTTCTTATTTCTTTTTTCTGGCTTTGTTTTAAAGTTCTTTCCCTGAAATTTTGAGTTGAAATATTAGGTCAGTTATTTATAGTAATTTTTCTTACAAAAAATGAATGCATTTAAAGTTGGTAAATTTTACAATGTTCAAATAGTCACGACTTTAGGGCTAAGGCCTGACATATAACACCTTTGAAGTCATAATGACGTAAATTGGCATTATCTCATAATTATGTGGTATTCCTAATTCAAAACAACCATTATAGTTTCTATTTTCTCTTTGACTCGACAGTTACTTAAGAAGGAGGCTAGGGTTGTTGTTTGCTTTACTTTTGTGACTAATCTCTGGTTTATTGTATCCTGGACATAGTGTTTGGCCTGTCAGATTTCTGTTTTGGAGGATACTTGATGTTTTCTTTCTTCTTAATACACACATGTGGTAAACGTTTCATGTGCAAAAGGAAGTATAAGCTGTGTGTGGTACAGAGTTTGACATGGATTTCTTTTTTTTTATAATTTAATGTGTTTTGAATTTTATTTTATTTATTTTTTTTTAACATTTATTTATTTTGGGGACAGAGAGAGACAGAGCATGAACGGGGGAGGGGCAGAGAGAGAGGGAGACACAGAATCGGAAACAGGCTCCAGGCTCTGAGCCGTCAGCCCAGAGCCCGACGCAGGGCTCGAACTCACGGACCGCGAGATCGTGACCTGGCTGAAGTCGGACGCTTAACCGACTGCGCCACCCAGGCACCCCTTTTTTTTTTTTTTTTTTTTTTAACGTTTTGAATTTTATTTTTAAGAGAGAGACAGCATGAGCAGGGGAGGGTCAGAGAGAGAGGGAGACACGGAATCCGAAACAGCTCCAGGCTCTGATCTGTCAACACAGAGCCCGATGCAGGGCTCAAACTCATGAACCACAAGGTCATGACCTGAGCCGAAGAGGACACCAACCCAGCCACCTAATGCAGGGCTCGAACTCACAAACTGTGGGATCATGACCTGAGCCGAAAGCAAGAATCAGACACTTAACTGACTGAGCCACCCAAGCGCCCCAAGGAACTTTCTATTTAAAAAACTTTTTAAAAAATGTTTGTTTATTAAAACAATTTTTTTTTTAACATTTATTCATTTTTGAGAGACAGAGACAGAGCTTGAGCAGGGGAGGGGCAGAGTGAGAGGGAGACACAGATTCTGAAGCAGGCTCCAGGCTCCGAGCTGTCAGCACAGAGCCCAATGCGGGGCTCGAACTCACAAACTGTGAGATCATGACCTGAGCTGAAGTTGGATGCTTAACTGATTAAGCCACCCAGGCACCCCGCGAACTTTCTGTTTTTTAAAGTGCCAAACAGCACAGCTGTAGATCACATAAAACAAATCTAGCAAGAAACGCTTGATGGGATCTGGATGAGCTGGGCTGATGTGAGTCCTGCCTTTCCACTGGCAGCTGGTTTTAGCTAACTGCAGGCAGCTCTGGCGGATGCTCTGCTCCTTCTGGACCTGCCTCAAAGCCTTCCAGACCACGTGCATGGCTTCAGCGTGGTGGGTAATTTTCAGCTTCCGTGCCCCAGCTGCCTGAGCACAGATCTCCATCGCTTAGAGCAGCCTGCTTCAGCAGGTGGGACCACTGACCTATGTCTCTCTCCTGGATGATTAGTGGACTCACACCAATCATGCTGCAGGTGGCCCTTGGTCTTTTACTTGAGCTGAGTTTTATGTCACTTGCAACCAAACATACCCTAACCAATGTTGGCTATATCCAATGTTAGCTTTATATAAAAATTAGAGTATTGCATCATGTGTCTGAGAGCTCAGACACTAAACAATTACGGTGATAGCAAACTATTCCCTGACATCTAAGGCCTTCATTCTGACGTCAGAAAGCCTGGGAGGGCAGGCGGGCTTTCTCCCGGCAGGCTGGAGAGAGAGGGCAAGTTGGGTAGAGGGGCTGATTGAGAGAGAGAGAGAGAGAGGATTCCAAGCAAGCTCCATGCTCAAAAGGGAGCCCTACTCGGGTCTCCATCCCAGAGACCATCTGAGCCAGATAGATGCTCAACCGACTGAACCACCCAGGCGCCCAATTTCATCTTATTTTTTTATTAAAAATTTTTTAATGTTTATTTATTTTTGAGAGAGAGAGACAGAGAGTGAGCAGGAGAGGAACAGAGAGAGAGGAGACACAGAATCCGAAGCGGTCTCCGGGCTCTGAGCTGTCAGCACAGAGCCGGACGTGGGGCTGGAACTCACGAACTGAGAGATCATGACCTAAGCTGAAGTCAGATGCTTAACCCACTGAGCCACCATCTTATTTTTTAAAGTAGGCTCTACCCCCAATGTGGGGCTGAAACTCACAACCCAGAGGTCAAGAGTCCTGCTACCACGGAGCCAGCCAGGCGCCCTGGCCTGTGATTTCTGTCAACTGTAAGGGGCTGCAATTCATCTCCTTGGTGGGTAAAATAAGTCCTCCTTCCCCTGAAATAGCGAACCTAAGGTGGCCCAGAAGACCTCACAGCCATCTCACTCCCTCCAAAGCCACCATGTCCGTCCGGATGTTGGCACGTTTCTACCTCCTAAACTTTACCTCTCAACTCAGTGCTGCGTGCTAGAAAGCCTCACACAGAGAAGCCAAAGGAAAAGGATAAAACCTCGAAACAATTCCTGTTACACAGTTTGGTGTGGGGCTTTCCAGCGTTTGTGGGGCACACATGCCCTCCGGTAACGCCGGGGATTTGGGGTACAAATAACGCAAATTACAGATTTCACGAAACCGGCGCAAATCGTCCCTCCCGTCCCTTGGTCACGATACCCTACGTGGGCAGTTGGGGGCGCTCCCCGCCCTCTCCTGGGATTGCCCGGGAGCGGAGGACTCCGCCGTCCTCCCGCCGCACCGCGCCCTCGGCCCTCGCGGGGACCCGCGCCGGGTCCGCCGCTGCCGAGCCGGCTCCGGGGGTAAGTGCGCCGCCCCCACCGCGGAGCCGCGGGCCGGCAGGTGCGTCCCGCCCGGACACGCCTCTCTGGGGGAGCGGAGCGCCGCACTCTCCGTCCCCTGCCCGGACCCCCGGGATTCTGCGGCTTCCACCACCATTCACCGCGCTCCTCTCCGCCCCCAGCCCGATGGCAAAGCGCGATTGTCCCCACTAAAGCCCGGGGCGGTTCTGGGATGGCCTCTGGGTCGCCGGCTGGCCTGACCGCCCTGGGACGCCCGCGCCCTCCAGCACCGCTTTTCTGCACCGAGATTACAAGCCCCGGGGCGGGGGGGGGGGGGGGGGGGACGGCTGCCTAGCCTAGGGGCGGGGGCAAGAATTCTGGGCATTCCTGGTAGATTCGGCCGCACCGGATTAAAATAAATTCCTAACAGGTCACCTGCTGCACTGCAGGGTCAGTAAATGCTCATCCGGCCACTAGTTCCCCCTGGGGTGCTTGTCCGAGTGACCTGGGCGGCTGTTTAAAACACCTAGACTCTCGTCCACTCTCGAGGTTCGCAAGGAACCGCTTGGGTTGGGGCCTGGGCGCCAGCATTTTTCAAAGCTCCCTGGGGAGCTTTTCAGACAAGCCTGGGGGCTTGAGTCCTGTCGAAAAGGATTGAGCTGTGTGCCTGGGTTCACCTGGGAGGTGTAAAATTTGTTCCAAGATGTAAATTTTGTACTAGAAGTACATGCAAAAATTGCATTCCGCTCCATAATATGTGTCGTTTTATTTTTTTATTAAAAAAAATCGTTTTTCAGTGTTTGTTTTTGAGAGACAGTGAGCGGGAGAGGGGCAGAGAGAGAGAGAGAGAGAGAGGGAGTCACAGAATCTGAAGCAGGCTCCAGGCTCTGAACTGTCAGCACAGGGCTGGCCACTGCCTCCAACTGAGCACCATGGGTGCCTCCTGTATGCATGGGAGATAACCTAGGAAAACTGAGTTAAAACTCTACGAAATGGCCGAAGCCGCCACTGTACCCACCTTCAGCCCAAGATTAGAGAAAGATGTCGGGACAGGTGGTGTGTGGGGGTGGAGGGGGAGGGGGAGTGGTGAGTTGTGAGAAGTTGCGGGGGAAAAGCACAGCAAACAAGGGGCAGGTTGTCAGGCAGATTTAAGCCCCCGCCCTCTGCGCCGATAATGCCAGCCCTTTCCAGCCACCTTCCTCTCCCTGGCACAGAGAAGGAGACCGAAGTGCAGATTTCTTTCACAAGATGAAACGTCCCCTTACAAAAGAGTAACATCCACTCATTCTTCAGAGCTGCTCCTGCGTCTGCTGTTTCTGAAGAATAACCGGCTCCAGATAATTCTTACGCCAAAGGGGCGTATTTTGGAATGTCCTCCTCTGCTTCAGTTTTCTGCCAGTGGGGGCACAGGAGGAGCTGGCGCTCCATCACTCAACGAGAAACGCTGAAATGTATCTGTATTTGTACCCTGAGTTAAGGTCATACCCATTATACCTGTGAAACGCCAGGCATATTGACTAGGCCCCATAAAATGGCAGTTGTCGTCACTGTTACCTGCAAAGCTTCCCCGAGTGGCCTTTGTGCCTGTTTCCCCAAGTGATCAGCATCAGACCAAGGTCACACTCCCAGGCAGACTGAGGAAACCAGGGCCGGCTGAGTGGAAGGGGCAGAGCCAGGCCAGGAGCTGGCTGAGGGCTGGTCAGCTGGGGTGCCCTCTGGGCTGGAGCCATGCTTCTGGGCAGCCGGCGTAGGGTGGGCATGGTCTCAGCAATGTCCCCAGTCACCAACTCCTTCTTTCCTGGAGTCCTGTTCCTGCTGAGGGGACAGAGGAGCCAGGGACAGTGGTGGGGCGGCCTTGGGGCCGTGTCAGTCTGATGTTCTTGGGACCTGGGACTGGCTGCCTCTCCATGCCCCAAACGGGACCGGGGTCATGGACATGTTTCGAGGGTTCCACCCGATCTTGTTTGTTCCCGGCTCTGGAAGGTGCCCGTGGAACCTCCATGCCTGCGGAAAACAACCTCACCCCCAGCAGATGCGCCTTTCTCACCAGGACACTGCCACCCCCCGTCTCTCCCATCTCCAGCCCTGTCCGCCAGGCCTCTGGCTGCTGTCCCTGATGCCCTGCATGTTCCCAGCCAGGACTGACCTCCTTCCCCTTCTTGCGCAGGAATGCCACCCCTCCTTCAGGACGCAGAGGCACTGTCACCTCCAGGGCTGAAGGCTGCTCCCCATCCTGTGTCGGGCGGGGTCCTGACATACCGGCCCCTTTCGGTGGGCAACCTGACCTTCCTCCCTTCCTCCTGCCATGCAGCACAGAAGCCCCACTCCTTTGCCAGTTCTGCCAGCTCAGGCCTGGGCCCCTGAAGTCTGAAATGGGGTCAGCAGCAAGGTCGCCCTGGGGGCCCACGGCTGAGCAAATTCCCATGCTGGGAAGTGCAGTCTCCACTTAAAGCCTCAGGTCCTCGGGGCCCACAGGAAGGGGGTGCACACCCAGGGCCCCTGCACCTTGTCCCTTGGCTCTCAAGATCAAGTCTGAACATCTTCCTGCAATGCAGGCCCGAGACTAGGCCCTACCTCCCTCGCAGGCTCCTGTCCGTTTTTCTTTTCTTTCTTTTCTAAAGTTTATTTATTTTGAGAGAAATGTGAGTGGGGGAGGGGCAGAAAGATAAGGAGAGAAAGAATCCCAAGCAGGTTCTGGGCTGTCAGGGCGAAGCCTGACTTGGGGCTCGAACCCACGAACTGTGAGATCATGACCTGAGCCAAAACCAAGAGTCTGGACACTTTGAGCCAGCCAGGCGCCCCTCCTGTCCCTTCTCACACCCCACCCTAGCCCCCCCGGAGAGGAGCTCTTTTCTGCTTCAGGTACAACGGCCTCCTCTAGCTCTAAACTTCATTCTTCAGGTCCTAGCTGAACACAGTGCTGTCCCTGGAACCCTGCCCAGGGCTAGTCGCTTCCACCTTCCATCTCCCAGTCTCCTGGGTGTCCCTCCCTGATGCCCCTGTCCTCTGTGGACTGAGCTCGGGTTAGACAGAGGACCTACTGCCCCCCTCTGCTTTCTGGAGCCCCTGGCTTCACAGGGTATGAGGGACACAGGGCGCTGACAACTTGGGGGTGTGACCTGTGCTCAGCGGGCTGTGTGCTTGGTTTAACCCTCTGTTGTGGCAAACTGGAAATTCTTAACTTTTAAAACCAGGGGCCCTGCATTTTCATTTTGCACTGGGCCCTTCAAATTATGCAGCTGGTCGTCTGAGACATGGGAAAATCTGGGCTGAGGAGGAAGAGCTGCCATGTCCCTTTTCCCTCTGGGGCTTGGACCCAGGCAGCCGGGGCCGCGAGGGACCGCCGTTTAGTCCCGTGCCCCCTTCTGCACTCCTAGATGTTGTGTTACGTTAGGACCCAGCCATTCCTTCCGCTTCCCCGGAGGAGAGGCCCAGTGTAGACAGCCGGGGGCATCTGACCTACTCCGTGATGCCTGGAGCTGGGCCCAGGCAGGGAGCGGCTGGTTTGCTCACTAGGGCCCCAGCGACTCTTCTGGGGACAGCTGCTCTCCCCAACCTAGAGGTAAGCAACTTAGGCCAAGGTTCCCCATACCCTGCAGTCCCCTGTACCACCAACCCCGGACCCCGCGGAGCCACTGTTTCAGGGCTTCTCGTCAACCGTATCAATGCTTCCAGGTTGACCCAAGGGACATCAGGGAGCCCGTGAGCTCGTGCACACCCCCACCCGACCCCGCTCACGGGCGCATCAGCCTCCACGGGAAAGCACCATTAGCCGGCATGCTTCTCCCCTCCAGCGCCCCGTCCAGGGGGCGTCTCTCTGTGGTCTCTGCTTTAATCCTGGCACCCACATCCCTCTAAAGCCCTCCAAGCGGTCCTGTGTACCCACCAGCAAGAGGGAGGAACAAGCCGTGTCTTCAGAAATCTCTGGCAACCTGGGCCCCGGATACTCTCTGATGGAGATGGTGACGGGAAGTTTCACACCAGAAAACAACCACCTCCTTTTATTGAGAAAACAGAGTTGATCCCGCAGTCGCTTCCCAGGTGACTCCAACCTGAGAAATGAGGTGGCATCCTTCTGCACCCATCCACAAGGACCCCCGGCCCCGGGCGAGGTGGAACACAAGGGTCCCTCCATCCCCTCCCAGGGGCAGACGCTGGTCTGCTCAGGCCCTGGAGAAGTAGGCGTGCAGGGAGGGCAGGGTTCTGGGGGGGAGGTGCTGTGACGGGCATGGGGGTGCTCTGGGGGGAGGCGAGTGGCCGAGGGAGGTGGACTCTTGCTGGAATGAGGGAAGGGGAGGGAAGAATACCACCATCTCCTGAGGCCTGGCACTCTCTCCTTCCAGATTCTTCATAAATAAAACTTCACAGTAATAGAGGAACGTCCATCTCCAGGGCCAAACCAGCTGGTTTCCGGCCGGGGAGCCAGGCCTCAGTGGGACCGCACGAGGGCCCTGGGCCGGTGGGGCAGCACCGTGACCGCGGGGGGCTGGAGCACTGCTCTCTGGCCCTGTGTCAGGGGTGGGGTTGGGGGGGCTGCGGCCCGCCCGGAGGTTCTGAGGATCGCTGAGGTAGTCGGAGCGGCCAGCCGCGCGTCCAGACAGGGGCGGATGGAGCATCACAGGCCACGGCCAGGAGTCAGGCCACCTGGGAGCAGACACTGAGCAGCAACTCCAGGCGGGTCTGGGGGGCGGGGGCGGCGCTGAGGGCCTTCTGAGGTTCCGTCTCCTGGAGACCCAGGGGCAGGGACTGTGGGGGAAGGGGGGGCCTGTGAGCCTGCACAGGGCTGAGCTTCTCCTGAAAGGGCTGCTTGGGCCCAGCGGGGGGAGACTGAGGCATTTCCTGGGAGAACGAGAATCTTCTCTGTGAAGATGAGAGGGCCGCCACAGACCCGTCCGGGGTCAGGCCTAACCCGGGTACCTGAGCACCGGCTTCCTTCAGAGACCGCCAGGGCCTCCACCAGCTCACGGGGAGCCAAGCAGGGCCCCCAGGTTAGGAGGGCGACCAGTGGCCGGTGGCCTGGTTCCCGAGATGGTCCTCCCGCGGTCCGGGCAGTTCCCAACGGTCCTGGGCCTCAGCTCCACTTTCTGGGGAGTGTCCGCGCAGGGAGGCCTCCTTCCGGCTAACTGCACCCCATCACACCCAGGGGCACACACGGCCCAAACCCTCCAGCTCCCTGCAGGGGACCACAGACCACGTCCTGGCTTTGCGGCTCCGGCCCCATGATTTCTGGGGCTCAGGAACACCTGCCCTCGCCCGGCCCGGTGGTCGGGCCGGGGTCAGAGCACCTGCAGCTTGCGGGAGCAGGTGAGGTTGCCGTGCACCAGCCCCCACATAGCCAGCAGCTCGGCGGGCAGCAACTTGTGCACCACAAGCATGGAGCGGAAAAAGCAGGGTTCCTTGTTCATGCGGCTGTTGCGGTTCCGAGAGATGCCGAAAGTCTTGAAGCCCTCGTGGGCCGTGGGCTGCACGCCCAGCACCTCCAGACACATGCCCAGGAAGACGTCGTCGATGGGGTACAGCTCCAGGGTGTCGCAGGCGTGATGCAGGCGCCGGGCCAGGCTGCCGGCCATGAGGAAGCCCCCTCCGCCCGCGTACGGCGGGTAGCTGGCCTTGCTGTACAGAACCCCCGGGATGTAGTATTTGTTGTCCTTCTTGCGGATCGGCCTGGCGTGCTGCAGGACGTCGCCCACAAACAGGTCTTCCTGTGGCTGCCGGTCCGCCAGAAATTCGAGCAGGTTGGGGGGATTGACGAAGACATCGTCGTCGCCCTTGAAGATGAAGTGAACTTTGGGGCAGTAGATGTCAAACCACTTGAGGAAGTGGATCTCCTTGAGGGTCAGGTTGAAGAAGCTGTCAAGGAAGTCCCACTGCAGGATGTCGCCGTAGAGGCGGTCTTCGTAGGCCAGCAGCTGCTGGTAGTGGGCCCGCTCCTCCTGCTTGGAGGCCGTTCCCAGCAGGAAGAGGGTGCGCACGGCGCCGCGGCCCCTGCCCACCGTCTCCTGCTCACGGCCCCAGGTCTGGCGGATGGCCTCGCGGCGGTCGTGCTGCGTGATGACCGACTTGACCACCACCAGCAGGTAGACGTCACCGTGGCACTTCTCCGGGTGGTTCAGCAGCATGGGGAAGTATCGGCAGTGGCGATAGGACAGAAACTGCCGGAAGTGTGGCTCCAGGCCCTGGAACCAGGGCTGGTGGGTCAAGTTGACATTGACCGAGCAGTTAGTGATGTTGATGTCCCAAGTCTGGGGCCCTCGTGAGGCCATGGGCGTGGGGGCAACCGCATCCTTCGGGTTCTTCCAGAAACTGTTGGGGTTCACCAGGTGTCCGCTTGGCTTCTGAGCCTTTTGTGGCTCTAGAGTGGGGGGCGGGGGTGCCTGCAGAAACTGGTTGGGAGTCAGACTGCGCTGGAATACCGTTACGGCCACCAGCAGGGCCAGGGACAGGCACACACTCTTGTAGACGGTTTTCTTCCTAGGGGTGAGGGGATGGAGGGTGGTTCAGAGGAGAGAGGAAGGGGTGAGTCCCCTGTGACTCTCCAGCAGCCTTGTTCGGGGCTGCAGTCCCAGATGGGCACGTGGAGCCTGGACACAGACTCAGGTCCTGCGGCCCGAGTGGTCAGAGGAGGGTCCTGCCTTCTCCCCCACCCTGACTTCCCTCTTCCAGGACCAGGGCAACCTCGCTGCACGAAGTTTAAGTACAAGCACTGTGGAGTCAGGCTGCAGGGGTTTAAATCTTGGCTCTGCCACTTATAAGCTTAGTGACTCTGAGTGGGTCCCCTTAACCTCTCCAAACTGTCATTTCCTTTTCCCCGGCATGAGGATAACAACAAGGAATTGGAGTGCTATCTAATGTGCCTGGCACACAGTGGGTATGCAGTCCGGGGATGCTGTGCGTCTACAAGGACGACCTCTGGTGGAGACTTCTGCCTATTCCCCAACCCCGGCAAGGCACCCGGTTTGCTTTCATTTCTCTGTGCGAACCTCATGACCCATTGGGGTGAACCATCCTGGGGGGCAGAGACAGCACCCGCTCTACAGCTTGGGAGCTCAGGAACCTCTGGGGGGACACCAGGGAGAGTCTCTAACGTGGGACCTGAAGAAGCCTGTCCCTTCCCCTTCCACCCCATCCATCTGATCCAACGCACAATAGCTGCCCTCATGGCTGAGCGAGGCCCGAGAATGGGACAGCGGTCTCCTGCCCTCTTACCGGCCCTGCTCAGCTTGGGCCCCACTCTCCCGCTAGGAGAGATGGCGTTCCCCCAGCTCTGCCTCCCCGGGGGAAGGCAACACATTCAGACCTCCACTCTCCAGGGACCCTCTTTGTCCACAGAGCTCCTACCACACCCATTTCGGAAGCAGAAATTAGAGCTTTTTGCTAGAGGTGCTGGCAGGCCCAAGGCAGGGGGCCTGAGCCCTGGGGCCCCACGACCCTCTCTCCTCAGCTCACACTCTGGACGTGGCTAGGCCTCCTGGCCTGGTCTCTCTTGTGGAGACACAGGGGCTGGGGGCTTTGGGGACACAGGCAGTCCAGAAGTGTGGCGTCACAGGGCCAGGCCAAGAGGGAGACAGCCCCAACCTCCAGAGGGGGAGCCGCAGGGCAAATAGAAGAAATAGACTGCAATGTGGCATTACAGGGACGCTGGAGAAGTTGGGGGTGGCCCTCATGCCTGGCTAGTTGAAGGTTCAGGCACCCAGGACTGGTAAATGCTGAGCCCCCTGGAGCGATGTTTTCCCATGGAGTCCCAAGGGTTCCCATTTATGGGGTAGAAGGAAGACTGGGTCACCCCAGGTGCTGGAGTGGGGGGTGTGACCCAAGACTCGACCCTCCCACGGGGACAGCAGAATGTTCTGGGTCAGGGTCTCTTGCCCCAGGCGTTTCAGCGAAACACCCCTTCTCCTGAATCGGGGAGGTCGGGACTGGAGGAAGTCCGGAGGGGGTCACCCCAGGGGAAGGGGATGCGGGCGAGGCCCCTCTGCCCAGGCCTATCCACCTGCACCGTCCCACTCCATTTGTAGGACTAAAGTCCCTCAGGGGAGTAAAGAGAAGGGGACAGGAGGAGTGGGGCTGGAGGCCCGAGCTCCCCGGGAGGAAGGAAAGCCCCTCGGGGCGGGGGGGGGGGGGGGGAAGCGGGGAGAGGACGGCGGTCGCCCAGGACGCAGGAGGCCCTCAGAACGGGGGACGCGACCCGGCTGCCGGAGAGCCCTTGAGTCCCCAAAGCCCGGGGTCCCGAGGTGGGCTCAGGGTGCCGCGGGGCCCGGGCCGGGCAGAGCCGAGGGGCCGCCGGCGAGGGCAGCGCGCACGGGCTCCGCGGAGCCCGGCCGCGTCCGGCTGGTGCGGGCGCCGCGCACCCCCGGGCATCCCGGCCGCCGCCGCCGCCGCCGCCGAGCCCGTCCGTCCCGGGAAACTGAGGCCAGCCCCGGGGCACCCGGCGCGGCATCCTCCCATCCCCGAGAGCCGCCCGGCTCCCCCCCACCCCCGTGCATCCCGGACCTCGGGGGAGGGAGCCCAGGGTCCCCGCGCCCCCCGGCCCGGCCCCCCGCCCGACGGCCCGGCCGGGTCCCCCACTCACCACAGAGACATGGCGGCCCGGGCCGGGGCGGCGGCGGAGCGGGGCGCGCGGGTCGCAGCTCTGGGCGCCGCGGCTCGGGGACGGCGGGCGGGGACGAGGACGGGGCGGGCGGGAGCGAAGGCCGGGCCGCGCCCCCGCCGCGACTTTCCACTTCCCCGCGGCCGGAGGAGGGACCGGGAGGGGCGGCGGCGGCCCAGGTGCGTTAACCCCTTCGGCGCCCCCGGCCCTCCGGCCCCTCGGCCGCCGGGCCAGCCCTCCGCACTGCGGCGAGCGCCGGTGGCCCATTTCCTAGAGGCGGAACCCGAGGCCCGACCGGGAGTGGGGACCTCGGAGCCCACGAGGATCGCTCCCGTCACCCCTGTCCCCGGGTACTCGGTTTCCCCCGCGGAGCTTCCATGGGGTCGTCGGCCCTTCTGGAAGACTGTGAACCAGGACACCACCCACCTGCAACCTTCCTGGCGCCCCGCGGTCCCCACCGGCTCCCTCTGGCCCTATTAGGACTTTTTTTCCGTGGTAGGGGAGGCAGAGGAAGACAAAGCTTCCTTTTCCCCCTCCGATTCCCTCTGCCTTCTCCCCATTCCCCCTTCCCAGGCAGGCCTCCCTGCACCCTGCTGTTGGGGCCCCTGGGCCAGCCGCCTAGGGCTTGTCTGCAGGGGAGAGGGGCTGCAGGGGGGCGCAATGTCTGTGAGATAAGACGCCCCAGGAGGCTAGGCTGCCCGTGTCAGGGGCCACCGCTCCGGAAGCCTTTTTCTGTGCCCCAAAGTGGAGGCCCTCTCCCCCTCTGGGGTCCCTCCTGCCTCAGAGGGCTCCCCTCACTACCAAGGGAAGGCCTGCTTGCCTGGCCCCAACCATCTCTCTTTTCATCCATCAACAAATATTTCACTCAAACCCCTTTTTTGTCCCCAGCCTTTATTAATCTGCTTGTGTGTGTGCCAGACCCAGCGATTCCTAGGGAGTGGGCTCAAGTGACAGAAGACACAGAAGGGAATTCTTGGCTCAGCAGGGTCTGGGGAGATGGGTGTTTCCATCCGGGTGACTTCCAGAATCGTCTAGCAGGTAAAAACCTCTGCTGGTTTGGCCGTTGCCCACAGGTCTGTTCTAGTCTTGCTCCATGATGAGGTCCCATGGCTGAGCTGACAGCAGGACCTCAGAAAATGCCCATAGAATTGAAATGGAAGCATTTAACAGTGCAATAAATAATAGCTAACATTCATCAAGCAGTTACAATATGCCAAGCACGATTCTAGGCTCACACATGAATCACTTAATCCTAGAGGCATGTACTATTTTATTCCCAGTTACAACGGAGGAAATAGAGGTGCCCAGAGGGGGAAAACCCAGTGGGTCAGGTCTCATAGTAAACAAAGCCAGGAGGCTTGGCTGGCTGGAGAAGCAGGCCCCTGAGCCCTTCTCCAGGGGACAGCAGTGGCAGGGAGTTATTTTCCTGCCAAGGGGTTCCCTAGGGAGGCCGGGAGGTCCCTGAGTATAGAGGCTGGAGGTAGGAACTCTGATAAGGCCGTGCCTGCCAAGCTGGGCCCTAAACCTAGGACCCTGAGCCCGGGGGGTGAGGAGCCTCTTTATTTATTTTTTAAGATTTTATTTTTAAGTAATCGCTACACTCAACATGGGGCTCAAACTCACAACCCTGAGATCCAGAATCACATGCTCTACTGACAGAACCAGCCAGGAGCCCCCAGCTCTTTCTTTAAGACTCCAGAGGCCCTTGGAGGAGGAGGAAAAACCCAAGATGCGATAGAATTTGCCGGCATGTTGCAAGTTCCAATCAGGGAATGTGAAGGGCCTTCCAGGCAGAATTCCAGTCAAGAACCCTGGGGCCAGTGTTGTTTCTAATGGCCCCTCCCAAGTAGGGAAGGAGCAGAGGAGGGTCTGACCTGCAGCCCAGAGCCCCTCCTTGGCTTGGCTGCCTGCCCCTGCCCCACTGGCCACCTGTCCCACAGGTCACCCGGCGCTGTACTCCACTGCCCAGGCTTCTGGGTTCTGCCCCTTCACCTTGCAAGTGTGGCCTGGAGGGAGGGCCAGGGCAGCCTGGCCAAGGACATCCCATCCAGGGTCAGCACTGACCTCTCACCCAGAAGCTATGGGGTTTCCTCAGGTGCCTGGGAGGGGCAGACACAGCCGCCCCTGGGAAGGGGCTTGGAGCCCAGGTTCTGAGACTGGAGGGGTGGGGGTGGGGTCAGGGCTCTACACTTCCGGGCCGTCAGTAGGGGCAGGTGGCTTATCCCCTTGAGACCTCAATTTCCTGCCAGCACAGGGTTACGCGAGATGACGCATGCGAAGTGCGTAGATTAGTGTCTCCTACACGGTGGCATTATGACAGGTTGGCTGCTGTTGATAGTATTGTTAATATTTGGCCTGACCCAAAGGCCCCAGAACCCACCAGGGCTCAAGGGGGTGGTGATGGCTGGAGCCGCTAAAGGCCAACTGAGTGTTTGCCAGTGGAATTTGGTTCATTGAGAGGAACAGTTTGTCATCGTGCATTCATTTGATCTGTGCGTACCTACGTGGAACTAGGATGGGGGGAAACGGATGAAAGTTAAATACTCAGTCCCTGACTGCCCGGGGTGGGGTGGGGGGATGGGGATGTGGGAGCCAGGCCAGCCCCTGGTCAGTTCTCACCCTGCAGGCTGCTTGGGCCTGTCCCTATCAGGAAGCGCTCGGAGGCTCACCCAGTCTGGCTCATTCCACCTGTCCCAGCCCCTGTGGGCAGAACCCCAGCGGATTCCTGCTGATTATCTCAAACCACAGTTGAGGTGGTTGAGCAAGGACCTGAGGAGAGGGAGGTCAGTCTGCAGATGGAATCTTCTCCGGGGCCCACAGCCCTGGCCAAAGGCTATGGAAGCTGCAGAACCCAGGTCCCAGGAGGTGGGGTGGGGCTGGGCATGGGGAGGTGGTCTGTCTGTAGCCTGGAGGGATGGTGGGGGAATGGGAAAGGTAGTTGGGTAGGCAGAGGGAGTCCCATGCAGCGGCGGTGGGTTAGATGTCCCTGTCACCGTCCCCTCTTTCAGGCTGAGGCGCTGCCCTGGAAGAGGGAGCTCAGAGAGCCCCTGATGTGGGAGAAACTCCCCTTCCCTCAGTCCCTCTTCCTTCCCCGCACCTCCTGTGTACCTTCCCTCTCCTTTCCTCCCCATCCCTGCTCCTTTTTCCTCTGCCATTTCCCTTTCTCCATCCCTATTCCCACTTTCTGTTGCATCTGCTCCACCAACACTCTAGAATTGGTTGGAATCCAGATCCTGCTGGTTTGACGCAAGAGCATTGTGGCCGTTGACGGGGGAAGGGGTGGGGGGTGGAGGGGAGGCTAAGGACCTGCAGACGTTCTGGTGTGGGGAGACATCTGAAAGGCCAGAGGTTGTCCTGGGCCAGCCTTTGACTGGACAAAGTGGGGCTGACTTGGGCCCCAGAGAACCTGAATGCCGGGTGTAGGGAGCCCTGGGCTCCTTACATAGACTGCCGTGAACAGAGGCTGCGTTGCCTTGGCTTTAATCACATCAGTGCGGCAGTGGGATGTGTGTGAGTGTGTGATGGAATTCATTTTCGTGGTCAAAGACTCTGAGGAGCTACCCTACACTGGCAGCCATGGCCAGTGCTTCGAGTGTGGCCGTCTACACTTGCAGAGGGCCTGCTGATTAGCAGTGGTGTAGCAGAATTAGAAGTCATCCCTCTGTAGTGAAAAGAGTGTCCCTGAAGATGTGTGCCCGGCAAGAAATACAGCACAGACCCCTCTCCCCATGACTGAACGAGTCCAGCAACCCAGCAGAACAGTGCCCTGGGTCCAGAACTTTCTCTAATTGGTCCTGGGTGCCCCACACAATGATCTCACTGGAGTGTTAGCCAACCTTCGGCCATCACGTCCTTGAATCTACCCAGAGAGAAGCTTTCCTGCACAGGGTGGAGAGTGGGGCTCCCCCAGGCTTCCCGGCAGGGATGGGGTGGCGCTGATTTCATTGTAACTTACCGTCCTGTGAGGAGGTGTGGGGTGAGGCTTATCATCTTCACCTGCCTCTGTCCCTGGTGGCCACCCACATCTACTGTAGAGGATGACCACCCTGCAGGGCATCCTGGGAAGAACTGCCCAGTCAGGAGGACATAGCACAGAGGAGGAAGAGAAAGAGAGACCGCGAAGAAGCTGGCAGAGAGGTGGGGAGGTGGAGGAAGGGAGGAAGAGTTCGGGGGGGCAGGGAGGACAAGGTTTTCAAAGCATGGGGGGTCTGGTCTGGAGTCTGGGAAGTCCCCGCACCCAAAGGAAGATCGGGCCAGAGAGAAGCTCAGATCGCAAGGGCTTCAGAGAAGATGGGCGGGGGAGTTAAAAGGGGCTCCATCTGAGCAACACAGTGAACAACATCCTGTTCCTGGGGACCCCGAGATGTCCTTCGATGGCCAAATGCTGCTCAAGCCAAAACTGAATGAACAACCAAGAAGGTAACATGGCCATGACCAGTGAAGATGTTTTTAAATTATAATTTCAGGGCCTGCCTGCAGAGAATCTGGTGGAACCTGGGAAATTGTATTTTTTTTTTTCAGTTTCCCAGATGATTCTGAGGTACAGGCAGGTTTGGGATCCACTGGCATTGAGCCCTCCAGTTCCAGCTCTCTTGGTCAGGTGTGAGCAGGGGCAGAGGAGGGACACTGTCTCCCGTGACCCTGAATAGAAGGAGGCCAGGATGGGGAGGCAGCTGTTGAGAAAAGTGGGGGTAGAGGAGGGGAGAGCTGAGGAATTCACTTTTCCCAGCCCAGCAGGTGGCAGTTAAGGAAGAGCTGGAGGAGAGTGGGAAAGGGTGGCCGCGGCCTCTCTGTGGGGTCTGAGGGAGCCAGGGAGAGACAGCAAGGAGTGTTCATGCCAGGCAAGGGTGTTACTGTTCACCAGGATACCCAGGCCCATGGCTGAGACGTAGATCATTTAGGGCTCCTCTGGGTGTGAGAGACAGAAGCCCAACTCAAACTAGCTCAAGCAAAAGGAATGTATTTACTCCTATGGGGGGAAACCACTCTCTCTTGCTCTCCCTTGTCTCCTCACAACCCACACCCCTGGATAGTCCGCCCATCTCCTGGCTCTTCTACATCCGCAGGCTCCTTCCATGAGGAGTAGGAGAGAGGTAGGTGTGCAGATGGCCTCAGGCCTTTATCGCTCTAGCTTGATGATCCCAGAGGAAAGAGGTGTTTTTTTTGTTTTTTGTTTTTTTCCCCTCCCAACCTCCATGTATAAAATTCCAGGGAAGGACTCTCGTTGGTTTTGCCTCAGTCACACGCCCAAACCTGGGTCAGTGATCGTGTCTGGGGGCCTGGATACTGTCACCGGCTAGACCTGGCTCATGTGTCCCCTGTGGTGGTTGGGGCACCACAGGAACAACCTGGAGGGGCAGGTCCCTCAAAGGAAGCTGCTGTTATCAAGAAAGCAGGGGGCAGGGGTGCCGGCCAGTTTTCTCACTCGTGCCGCATCCCCTTGGACTCTCAGATCGCCCTCCCAAACACACCTGTAAGACTGGGGGCCCCAGGAGGAAGAAGAGAGGGCTGGGTGGCTGTGTGGGCAATGTTCCCACGTGGTTTCCTCACAAATCCTTCTCTCCTGGGAGGGAGGAGCTCCCAGGCTGGCCGGTGGAGGGTGGACGCAGCTCCTGGAGGGCTGGCCGCTCTCTGGCCCTTTTCCCTTGCCTGCGCCCCCACTGGCTGGTCTGGGGGTCAGCCAGGGCCACCCGGGGCTCGGGGGTGGGGGGTGGGTGGGAGCCAGTCAGTTGAGGGCGGGGCTGGGCAGCTGCAAGAGAAGCCAGGGTTCACAAAGGCTCGGGAACCGGGATCTGGGCAGGCTTGGGAGAAATGGGGTGGAGCGGCTGCACAGGAACGGAGGAAGCGCTCCTACACGCGGCCAGACAGACGCACGGACACGTTCACACACAAGCACGCGCATTCGGAGAGACGCACGCATAACGCTCGTATTCATACATACAGGAGACGCGTGTGCACCTAGTGAGAAAGGCACATAGACACCCCCTACACGGGGATGCACATTTCTGGAGAGATGCACACACACACACACACACACACACACACACACCTGGACATAACCGCAGACACACATACACAGATACTCATCACCCAGGGACACGCCTAGAGAGACACGTACCTTCACACACGTACACTCACACACCCGAGGTTTTTCCCGGGAGGGAGGGGCCTCCCCTCACCACCTCACCTGCTACCGGTGAAACCCCACCTGGCAGGCCCAGGGGCACCACCTCAGGATGAGGCAGGTCCCTACTGTATCCACGAGTAATGGTCTCTTTTGATCCGCCCCCAGGTCCTCGAGTCTGTGCCCATCCCTGCCTCCAGGAACCTCTGGGCACTGCCCACAGGCCCTTAATACCACCCACATCTACCCCCAGCCCCTCTTCCAGCCACCCTGGCCTTCTCCCATTTACCAAGATCCCAGCTTTCTTCTGCTCAAATGCATTCCCCACTTCTGAATCGAGTGAATTCCTGTTCATCTTTCAAACCCCAGCTCAAATGTCCCCTCCCTTGGGGTGGATGCTTGCTCCCTTGGCCGGCATCACGTCTGTCTGTCCCTCCTCCATCGATCGCACCAAACCGGACACAGGGGAGTACCGGGGAGCGGAGGGGAGGCACGGACGCCTATCGGTTGAATAGCCAGGGAATGGATTGCCAGCACCGGCCACCCGGAGGACACCCTGGCAGGGAGAAGCGCCGTCTTGCCTTGGGCACATTCGGGGGATGACGGGGTGTGCCTAGCCCGGGGAGGCTTGGGCGGCCCAGACAGTTTTGCAGAGCCCAGTCCCACCCCCAGCACACACGTTCAAATTCACACTGACGCGCATTCACACGCGGGTGGGCATTGTGCCCCCTCGTCCTGGGCAGCTGGGCTGCCCCTCCCCCCAGGCCACCAATGACTCACATCCCCACCCGCCACGGTCTGCTTGGGCACACACAGCCTCCTTTCAGCCCCTCAGCCTCAAACACTAGCTTACTCTTCCCTCCCCGGCGCCTCTCCTTCCCCAGAGCCGGCCTGCCCTCCCAGCCTGGCAGCTGAGCCCCACGGGGAGGCCACGCAGAGGCCTCCTTCCTCTCCAGAGCACAGGGCTCCCTGTCTCTCGTCACCCGGCTCCTGTCCAAGCCAGCCTTGAATGGCTGCCTTTTCATGGCTCAGAGCCTGGCCAGGTGCATTCTGGGCAGCCCTGCTCCCGCCAGTGTCTGCCAGGAAGCTGTCGGCCCTGGTGCTGTGAGGTGCGAGAGCCAGAGGGGCCGGTGAGACTCAGCTTCGGAGATCCCTCCCAGGCTCTGGTCAAAGGCCTCCTCACGCCTACAGATGCTTCACACACACCTTCCCATCTGTCTCCTCACCAGGCCTAAATAGTCTGGCCAGGCACAGATTATTATTATCATTCCCGTTTTACTAAGGGAACAACTGAGGCCCAGAGAAAGGTCAACCTGCTGGTGAGTGGTGGAGCTGGGACCCAGTCCTGGTACAGAAGGGTTAATAACACAACGCACGTCGCGGGATTGCGCTGAACGTGATGAGGTGGCCAGGCCAGGCTCCCTGAGGGTTCCTCAAATTGCCACCGCATTATGATGGTCACGAAAGCAGTAGTAGGTTTTATATTTAGCACCCCTTCCTTTTTTTGATAACAGACCTCCCCCTCTGGTTTGCGGCTGGGCTCTCAACCAGGGCAGGCCAGTCACAGTCCCTTACACCTTCTCTTGCCTCAAGAGTGTTCTCAGTCCAGGGGAGAGGCCTGTGACCTGCACTTGGCCAGTTAGGGCTCTGCCCTCGGGAGTTTCAAAGTAAACTAGGAGAGGGACGCCCCTTTCTCTCTGATCATGGGGGTTTTGAGGGTGTGACTCAACATATTGGGGGAGAAAGTGTGTCACATGCACCTCACGCCCCCTTCACTCAGCAGTGGGAGAGAACAGAACAACACAGAGCAAAACAGAAGCAGAGTCTGCATGGGGCCAGCATCGCGGTTCTAGAGGCCTTGTGGTCAGCAAAACAGAGTCCCTCGCTCAAAGATATCTATGCCCTAGTCCCCAGAACCCGTGCCTATGTTGGGTTATAGGCAAAAAGGATGCAAACGTAACTAAGGTTACAGACCTTGAAATAGGGTGGCTAGCCTGTGTTACCCAGGGGGGCCCAATCTAATCACAAGAGCCCGTGGAAGTAGAGAACCTTCCCTGTCCCAAAGCCGAGGAAATGCAGCAGAAAGGAAAATCAGGAAGATTCCAGGAGTGAGGGGGATTTGGTGTGCCTTTACTGGTTCTGAAATATAGGGAGCTGCCTGCAGCCCCGAGACCGGAGAGAGGTCTCTGGGAGCCCCAGCTGACAGCCAGCAAGGATACGAGGACCTCGGTCCTGCAACCACAAAGAACTGCGTTCTGCCCACGGTCTGAATGAGCTTGGAAGCAGATTGCCCCAGAGCCTCCAAATAAGAGCCCAGCTGGCCAACACCTTGATTTTGACCTTGTAAGATGCTGAGCAGAGAAACTAGCCGAGCCAATCCACACTTCTGCTCTACAGAGTGTGAGAGAATAGATTCGAGTTGTTTTAAGTCACTAAGTTTGTGGTACTTTGTTACAGCAGCATTAGGAAGATAATATACACCCTAAGTGCGTATTATATTACATTACATTATATTATATTATGTTATGTTATATTATATTGTAGTATTATTAATATATTATATATAATACTGGTGTGACACTGCCTTCCCTGATTTGGTTACAGGTGCCAATAATTTTTTGTTGCTGTTTTTTTGTCACCCCCAACTAAAGACTTTTAACTCATGCCATTATTGTTATCTCCATCAAAGCTTCCCCCCACGGCCTGCTGTCACAGGCATGTAGGAGACAGGGCACCTAGAACTTGAGACGAACGCACAAGCTTGAGGAGAGCCAAGAGTGTGGGAGGGACAGGTCCTCTCAGATCTCACAGTCTTTACAGGCTTGAGGCAGTTCTTCCAGAAGGCGCAGGTGGCCTGGCTCTGCCCTTTCCTCACCAAGCTGGATCCTTCCCTTCCCCACAGCAAGGCTGAGGTCAATGGGGAGAAAGCCAGTGCGTGCGAGCCAGGGAGGAATGACTTGTGAAAACTTTTTACGGTGGCCTGGTCAAAGCTTGTAAAGGCTGGCAGGGTCAAAAGACATACAGGTTCTGGTCCAAGATGGCAACGAAGGCACTCCTGAACTCACCTTCTCCCACGGACACCCTGACTCTACAGCTACACACGAGCAATTGCCTCTGAAGGAAGTTCAGAAACTAGCTGGGCAACAACTACACATCAGGAGAACGACAAAATATCTACATTGAAAAGTCTGAGATACACTCTCATTACGTACATCACTCCTGGCACAGTGACACGCAATTGCAAAGGATTCACAACTCCACCTTCTCCCCAAGGAGCCAAGTGTTGATCCAACATCCAGCACCCCGACTTTTAAGACTTCCACCTAAAGGATGGGCCCCCCAGACACCTAGCTCTGAAAGCCTACACGGGCTTGTGTCCCTGAGACCGACCAGACTAGAGCAAACAAAGAAAGAGTTCTTAACTGGCTACCCATCCCCCCCACCCCAAGGGCTCTACTATCAAAATTCCAGTGGCATTTTTCAAAGAAATAGGAAAAAACAACACCAAAATTTGTATGGAACTATAAAAGACCCTGAAATGTCAAAGTAATCTCGAGAAAGAACAAAGATGGAGGCATCACCCTTCCTGATCTCAAACTATACTACAAAGTGATAGTAATCAAAACAGTGTGGTATTGGCATAAAGGCCGACACCTACATCAATGGAACAGAACAGAGAGCCCAGAAATAAACCCACATATGTATGGTGAATTAACTTACAATAAAAGAACCAAGAATATACAATGGGGAAAGGATAATCTTGTCAATAAATGGTGCTGGGGAAACTGAATATCCACATGCAAAAGAATGAAACTTGACCCTCATCTTACACTACACCCAAAGTCAACTCAAAATGGATTAAAGGCTTGAATGAAGCGTAACTTGAAACCATAAAACTTCTAGAAGAAAACATCAGAAGTAAGTTCCTCAATGTTAGTCTTGGCAATTTTTTGGAATTTTTTTGAATTTAACACCAAAGGAAAGGCAACAACAAAAAATTAAGCAAAGTCGGGCTACATCAAACCAAAAAGCTTCTGCAGAGCAAAGGAAACCATCAAAAATTGAAAAGGCAACCTACAGAATTGGAGAAAATACTTGCAAATCATGCATCTGATGAGAGGTTAACACCCAAAATATATAAAGAACTCATACAACTCAATAGCAAAAAATCTGATTAGAAAGCAGGCAAAGGAACTGAATAGACATATTCTCAAAGAAGACATCCAAATGGCCAACAGGTATGTGAAAGGGTGGTCAACATTACTAATCATCAGGGAAGGGAAAAGCAAAGCCACAAAAGACAAGAGATAACAAGTATTGGTGAAGATTTGGAGAGAAGGGAACCTTTCCTTGTGCATGTTTGGCAGGAATGTAAATTGGCGTAGCTGCTATAAAAATAATACGGGGCACCTGGCTGGCTCAGTTGGTTGAGGATGTGACTCTTGATCTAGGGGCTGTGAGTTTGAGCCCCACATAGGGCACAGAGGTTACAAAAGAAAGAAAGAAAGAAAGAGAAAAGAAAATGGAGGTTTAAAAAAAAAAAACGTGAAACTACCATATGATTTAGCATTCCCACTTCTGGTTATATATTCAGAGGAAATGAAAACAGGATACCAAAGAGATAGATGCACACCCATGTTCTTTGCAGCATTGTTCACAATAGCCAAGTTATGGAAACAACCTAAGTGTCCATCAATGGATAGGTGGACAAGAAATATGGTCTATATATACATATATATACACACACGTATATGTGTATACACGCTCACACACACACACAGGAATATTATTCAGACATGAGAAAGAAATTGTGCCATTGTGACAGCATGGATGGAACTTGAGGGCATTACACTAAGTGAAATAAGCCAGACAGAGAAAGACAAATACTACATGGTATCACTTATATGTGGATTCTTTTAAAAATTTTTAAAAAATGTTTGTTTTTGAGAAAGAGAGAGAGAGAGAGCATGAGTGGGGGAGGGACAGAGAGAGAGGGAGACACAGAATCCGAAGCAGGCTCCAGGCTCTGAGCTGTCAGCACAGAGCCCGACGCGGGGCTCAAACCCACGAACCGTGAGATCATGACCTGAGCCAATGTCAGACGCTTAACTGACTGAGCCACCCAGGCACCCCACTTATATGTGGATTCGTAAAAAAAAGAAAAAGTCCAACTCAGAAACAGATAGAAAACAGAGCCAGGGGCTCCATGGAGCAGAGGAAGTAGGGAGGGGTTGGTGAAAGGGTACAATCTTGCAGCTATAAGATGGATAAGTTCTGAGGATCTAATGGCGAGGATAGTAGAAAACACTGTATTGTATAATTGAAATTTACCAAAACAGTAGAACTTAAATGTTCTCACCAAAAAAAAAAAAAAAAAAAGATAAATATGTGAGGTGATGGATATGCTAATTAACTAGATGGAGGGCAGCCTTTCACAATGTCTACTATATGAAATCGCCGTGATGTATACTTTAAATATCTTACAATTTTATATTGTCAATTATACCTTAATAAAGCTGAAAAAAAAAAAAAACATGGGAAATCATGATTCAGAGGAAGATTTGTAGCAACAGGACAGGTATTTTACTATATGCAGAGATCACCCAGAGAGAAAAAACAGGAAGGCCCAAGGAAAGAAATGACGCAAAGGGAATGAGGAAGCCATTCTCAAAGGAGATATAAAGCTAACTCACAGACAGATGGGAAAGAAATAAAGAGGAGGTAGAAGCAAAGAAGGGAGGAAGGAGGAAAAGAAGAAAAGAAGGAGGGAAGGAGGGAAGGAATGATGGAAGGGAGGAAGGAAGGGAGGAAGGGAGGAAGGAAGGAAGGAAGGAAGGAAGGAAGGAAGGAAGGAGAGAAGAAAGGAGAGAAGAAAGGAGGGAAGGAGGGAAGGTGGGAAGGAAGGAAAGAGGGAGGGAAAGAGGGAAGGAAGAAAGGAAGTAAGGAAGAAGGGAGGGAGGAAGGAAGGAGAGAAGAAAGGAGAGAAGAAAGGAGGGAAGGAGGGAAGGTGGGAAGGAAGGAAAGAGGGAGGGAAAGAGAGAAGGAAGAAAGGAAGTAAGGAGGGAGGAAGGAAGGAAGGAAGGGAGAGAAATGCCATTTTCTCTTGAAAATGCCTGGAGATAATGGCATCTGAGCTCCTAAGTTGCCCACCTCCCCATCCCAGACTGCCCTCCTGCAACTGTAACCTAGTCCCCCTCAGTTTCTTCTGGAAAATCTCAAGGCACCATCAGCATTTTTTGTTGTTTCCAGTGGGTCTTTAAGCAGCTCTCTGGAGCCATGTTTTCCAGAACCTACATCTAGGGCCAAAGTTCCTCAACGTGCTGTTCACCTTGCCCTGACCGCCCCCCCCCCGCTGCTCACAAACATTGATTGAGCAATGAGGGCACACAGGCTGCCAGGTGCTGGAACGGGAATGAACATTTCTTAGATACAACACCAAAAGCATGATTCATAAAAGAAAAAAAAGTTGATAAACCATACTTCATCAACCTAATTTCTGCTCTTTGAAAGACATTTGGAAAAGAATCAGCAGACAAGACAGAGACTCGGAGAAATTATTTGCAAAGCAAGTTTCTGATAAAGAACTTGCGTGGTGAGTACAGAAAGCACTCTCAAATGGAAAATTAGAAAACAAACAACTCTATGAAAAAAAAAATGAAAGATTTGAATGGACTTCTCACCAGAGGAGATCTACAGATGGCAAGGAATCACATGAAAGACGTTCAACACCATTAGTCATTAGGGGAGTGCGAATTAAGATCACAATGAGAGACAGATCTATCAGAATGTCTTAGTTAGCAAGACTGACCATGTCAAGTGTTGATGAGGACACGGAGCACCTAGAACTCTCGTGCGATCGTGGTGGGAATGTACATTGGTGTGTCAACTTTGGACAACAGTTGGACAGTTTCTTAATCAGTTAAACATACCTACCCATAACCCGGCCATTCCACTCCTAAGTATTTACCAAAGAGAAACAATGTCCATACCAAGACTTGTACATGAATGCTCACAGCAGCTTTATTTTTAGTAGCTAAATATACCAAAGGTGGTATATCTGGACAATGCAATTCTCCATAATAAAAAGAACTGAATTACCAGCACATGCCATAGCAGGGATAATTTCAAACTAATTATGCCGACTGAAAGAAGCCAGACAAAAAAGAATACATACTGTATGATTATAAGTAAAAAATTCTAGAAAATACAAACAAATCTACAGTGACAGAAAAATAAGTTGCCTAATGATGGGGGAGAGGTTGGGGGGAGAGATTACAAGAGAGCACGAGGAAATTGTTGAAGGTGATGATTTCTCACTCTCTTGCTCATGGTGATGGTTTCACGGATGCTCCCATCTATCAGAGTTTATCACCGTGTACGCTTTAGACACATACAGTTGATTGTACGTCAGTGATACCTCAGTAAAGCTGCTATTTATTTCTTTAATTAAAAAATTATTTTATTTTATTTTAGAGAGAGAGTGCCAGCAGGGGAGAGGCAGAGAGCGTGCATGAAAGAGAGCGAGAGAGAGAGAGAGAGAGAGAGGGAGAGAGAGAATGAGAGTGGGGGAGGGGCAGAGAGAGAGGGAGAGAATTCCAAGTAGGCTTTGTGCAGCACCAAGCCTGACGAGGGGTTCGAATTAAACACCAGAGCCGAAATCAAGAGTTGGACACTCAACCGACTGAGCCACCCAGGCACCCCTGTTTATTTATTTATTTTTAAGTAGACTCCATGCCCAATGTGGGGCTTGAACTCATGACCTGGAGATCAGGAGTCGCATGCTCTACCGACTGAACCAGCCAGGAGCCCTGAGCGATTCCTCAGTAGAGCTGTTAAAAGGAACCAGAGGCCAGCTACGCACAGGCTCTCCCTGCAGGGAAGGCAGGCTGTGGACACCCAGGGGCGGCCACAGCCGGGAGTAACCTCAGAGTGTGGGGAGCTCAGGACGGGGCCCTGAATTGAGACCTACAGCCCTGATACCCAGGAGACTCCCGCAATTCAGGTTTGACCCCCACCTGGCCCAGACAGGGCACTGCGGGGAGCAGCCCGGGCCCTCCCTACCCCCGCGGAGTTCACGGGCAGGGACCCTACAGTGTGCCTGTGAGATGACGGGGCGTCAAAGGATCTTGGGAAGCAGGGACAGAGAGGGGTCAGGAAAGTCCTCCTGGGGCCTAGGCAGGTAAGGGAGGCGGAGGCTGGAGCAGAAGGGTCAGGCAGAAACCTGACCCCGTGTCCCCTGGGGGTGACCTTCTCCCCAGGGGCCGGCAGAGTCTTCCTTCCTTGAAGGCGTGGGCCCTCCCCGATCTCAGCCTGGGGTCTGCGCAGCCTGCGCGGCCCCCACCCCGTCCAGTGCCCGGCTGCCCGTCTCACTTCACCCCGCCCCCCTCAGGGCGGAGTCTCAGAACCCAGGGCTCTGCCCGGAAAGCGGTAACGCAGATGAGGTGGGATGCACATCTCGAGGGCTGTGCCCCTGCCTCACCAGAGGCCCCAGGCCACTCTGGTCACTGTGGAAGGCCATCCCTCAGCCAGGGACAAGGGACTGGTATGATCCTGTCCGCGGCCGGGAGGTGAGAAGTGTGGACAGTTGAACGGCACCAGGTGACAGGCAGTGAGGAAAGAGTGGGCGAGATGGACCCTGGGGGGCCTCTCCACCACTCTGGCGTCGCCGAGAGAGCTGGGTGCAGACACAGGAGTGCCACACGCCAGAAAGGTGTCTGGGCTCTGGGCAACTGCCTCCCTGTGGGGCCCCTTGGCCGTCTTCGGGGTGCAAGCTTTGGACACTGGAAGGGACGAGGCCGTAAGGGCAGCCTCTGTGGAACAGGCCACCGGGAGTGTGGTGCTGACTTCCCTGGACCCCTCTGAGGTAAGCCTGCTTGGGAAGGTGACACCCCACATCCACACCTGCTTGACCCAGGGCGCTTTCAGCAGGGTAGGGAGGGCTTTTCACCCCATCCTCACGGGTGGACCTCCCTCTGAACAGCCTTGGGTTCCCTGCAGGAGACTGAGCTGGTCTACTCCAGGGCCCAGGGAGGCCACATCTTCAGGGGTCCTCCTACCCCCTCCTGCCCTCCCCATCAAAACGAGGAAAGGATACCCTGATGGAATCATGTTTCCTTTGACCGGGAGCTTCTCTCTGGATCTGTGGCTCAAGCCACTTTTTGCCCAATCGTGGACTATAGTTCTGAATCTCAGCTTGGTCTCAGGCTGGGTTTAGACACAGGATGACATCTGTCTTCCAAGACTTCATGGAGCCAGAGACACCCGGGAGGAAGGAAGAGTCCAGGCCAGGAGGCGCCCACCCCTCCCCGCTACTTGGATTCTCCCGTCTCGGTGTGGAGTCTCCGGTGCCCTCCTTTCCCGAACTGTCACCAGACTGGAGCGGAGCCCTGGGTGATGAGAGAGGAAGGCCCAGAAGGAAGCGGGTCAGTGAGTGGATGGGATGAGAGGCGGGAACAGAAAAGGGCATTTTCAGGGCCAGGGGGACCCATGATCCTGGAGGCTGGGACTCGGGATCTTTAACATGGGACGGCCATGTCAGGTGTGAGGAGTCACAGGTTCTGACGTCAGAGAACCAACAACGGAGAAAAGAAAACCCAGTCCGGGGTTTGATGCTGCAGAAGTTGACCAAATGGAGCTTGAGTGAGGGCAGAGTGAGCCCCGAGCCACCTGCTCCAGGGCACAGAGGGGAGAGGCCAGAGTTGTTCCAGGCGGGGCATATTTCAGTGCCTGCCTGTCCCCACCCTAGCCAGCAGTCACAGAACCTCACATCCTGCCGGTAAACTTTTTTATCAGCCACACCATCATGCAGGAAAAAGATGGAGGTATGTTTCATGCCCGGGCCAATGTCTGAGGAGTTGCATTTAACGGTTAACTATGACCTTGAACTTTTTGGTCCGGTTTGGTGTGCAGGTACTCCTGCCTTATGGTGACCTCAGAATCCTGGCGGGAACCCTGACCCTCATGACAGAGGCTGTGGGGTGAGTCTAGTCCCCCAGCAGAGCCCAGGGCTGATCTGACCACCAGTTTGGCACTGTGACGTCGCTATCTGTCCCGCCTTTACTCCCATTGCTGATTTCCCCTCCACCTGGCCTCAAGGTCACCTCACTTGTCCCTTCCGAGGCTTGTAGTTACACATATCACAGAGGGGACTCTCACCATGTTGAAGTAACAATGAAGGTGGAAACTTGTTCTCACAAGCGTGACGGATGGAAGGGTCTGGAGCTTTGCTGCTAAAGAATCAGAAGGGACCCAGCTACATGATGTTTCCCTAGAAGGACCAGAGGCAGAGCCGCTGGCGTTGAGACACTTCCTGCCGGCAGCCAGGGTAAGCAGCATGTGTGCGTGTGTGTGGGGGGGTGACTGCACCACACACGCTTTCAGAGTTGCTCAGCCCCTAACCGAAGGTGGGTTTGGAAGGAATACTGGGGACCGTGTGGCAGACCAGCCAAAGTGGAAGTGACGAGGGTCACTGTTTCACTCTCAAATCTTTTGGTTGCTAGTGACACCCTCAACCTTGAGAGTCATTAGGGGGAAAAGAAAAGGCAGGATTTATTGGGCCAGAGAAGCGGAAAAGGTCAGGGTGTGGCTGGAGACAACTGCTACCAGGGAGCCCGCCTGGCCAGTGTCACCTCTGCCCCTTCCTGTGGTGCCTCCTTCTCTCGTCCTGCAGATGGGGACATGGCCACTGGCATCAGCTTTGCGGCCTCACCAGATAGGGGTTCGGGGTTCTGAGTGGCGCGTCAGTCCATCTCCCACCCTGCAAGAACCTGGAGAGGCGGGTCCGGGCAGTGAATGGGAGTTGCCCTTCGGGCCATGTGGCGGGGGGACCCGCCTCCCGCTGGGAGGGAGTCATCCCAGGCCTCCCAGGGCAGCACCCCAGGGATTGCCTGGAATCAGAGGCCCCCACAGACAGGGCCTGCAGGGTGCCGCGGTGCCTTCAAGCCCATCTCCGGGCGTGGGTGTCGGGTGTCCCGCCATGCAGCCCCCAGAGCCCCTGGGTCGCGCCCTCGGACCAGCTGCGGCCCTGCACGTTCTTAGTAGTTGATTTTCCCTGAAGCCTTGTGATGAAAATGCCACTCCCACCATTTCTTCTGGGGGGGTGGGTAGGGGGGGTCAGGGGGTGCTCTTCGCAGCCGCCTGAACATCATCCATCTGCCTGGGTGCTGCCTCACTCTGCCGCTCAGAGGAGGGGCTGGCCCAGCCCGGCTCAGCCTCCTTTCCCTCGCTGTTTCCATGTGCTCCTTTGGGGATCCCACAAAATCTCAGAAATCTCCTCCTCTTTTGCCTGGTTTTTGTGTTTTTCCGCCTGCCGGCCGCTCCACGCCTTTAGTAGAAGGGGGTTTCTGGGCACTGATGCCTTCCTTGTCCAGGGTTTGCTTCCCACTGTCCCCTGGCCCCACTGCCTTGGGCCCCCTGGCGTCCTGTCTGTGATGCTCTGGGCACAGAAACAGGCGTTCCCCCAAAGTGGCCCAGCAGGAGACTCTCAACGCCGGCTCCAGCTGGGTCCCCACACCAGGTCATTAATGGACCCTCAAGCCACAGGGCCAGGGGGCTCCCCTGAGGCCCTGCAAGCCCTCTGATCACGCTGCTCCCCGGGTGGACCGTTGAAGACTGGCCTTGGGAATGGTGCTAGTGTTCCTCACCTCACACCCCAGCCTGAATCTAGGCTCTATGCCCTGCCTTCTGCCCGTAAGCCCAGTGTCCCCAGGAAACCCTGGGCGCGGCCCCTCCGGACCTATAAAATCCCTGAGGCCCTCTGCCTGGCTTCTGCCTAGAAGATGCTGCTGCCCGAGTTCAAGCCTGGCCTGGGCAGCACCCAGGGACCTGCCAGTGTGACGAGGGCCCCCTTATCTCTTCTCAGACCTGTCGGCGCCCCGCCCTGACCACAACACCAAGTCCTAGGAGTCCGACTGTGTATCTAGTGAGTTCTCACTCCCGGGGAGTGGTGACTGCTACAGGTCACTGGCAGGCAGAGCAGCGCCCTGTCGTTAAACAGGTGGGGCAGGTGCGTCTCTGGGCAGCGTAGGTATTGGAAGTGAGAGCGGCAGGAGTGTGCCAAGCGGCAAGGTCCAGGCAAGGCGCACCCAGGGTAACCCGGTGTCGTCGCTCACTCAGCGCATAATCCAGGAGCAAAGGCTCCGGGCTGGCTCCCGTAAGGCGAAGGCCTGGGTGCGAGGTGATGTTAGCACTTTGGGCCGACGCCAGAGACCTGAGGTGGTGTAGACATGGGTGTGGACAGAGGCTTTCGGAGCAGCTGCTGCTCGTCCAGCACGCATGCCGCCATTCAGGCTTGCCGTTGTCGGGGGCACCCGCCCTGCACCTGACACTCTGCCTCCGACTGCCCTTCTTTGCACACCCCTGCCGGCCGTCTTTCACAAGCAGGGGGGCGGGGTGGGGAGGGGAGAAGCCCCGGTCTGTAGGGTTTCCCAGCTTCTGCGGTGTGTTTGTTCCCAACACGGCCAATTCCAGGCTGTGGAAATGATATGCGTGAACAGTCAGGGAGAGACGCATAGCGGCTGTCATGTCCTATTTTCCCCAAACGGATACAACAGATGTAAGTAACCGCCAGGACATAGACGATGGTAAATACAGTAAAACAATTAGGAAGGGATGAGTTTTGAGTATTTGTTACTTTATTTAATTTGAGAGAGAGAAAGCAAGCGTCAGCCAAGGAGAGGGGCAGAGAAAGAGAGAGAGAGGGAGACGGAGGGAGGGGGAGAGAGAGAGAGAGAGAGAGAGAGAGAGAGAGAGAGAGAGAGAGAATCTCAAGCAGTCTCCATGTTCAATGCAGAGCCCGACTCAGGGCTGGATCCCAGGACTCTGGGATCATGACCTGAGCTGAAATTAAGAGTTGGGCGCTTAACCGACCGAGCCACCCAGGCGTCCCTTATCGTTTATCAAATAGAATTTATTGAATTGTAAGTTTAGATAATTTAAAATTTTCTGTTAGCCGTTACGTTTGACAGCAGCTCATAGAACCCATGAAAATTTAGAGAGCGGCCCCTGTGAGCTGACACAGGCTGCCGCGGGCCCGGGTGCCAGAGGAGGGCCTGGTGGATCCCCTGCCCCCCCCCCCCCCCCGCCCCGGTGTCCCTCAAGATCACTGCCCCGAGGCCTTCGCTTCGTCTCCCCTCTCTGAGCTCATGCTGCGCCCTGCCCCCTCTTCCCTCTCCAGGACGTCCCCCGCTGACCTCAGTGCCTTCGGCAGCCTTTCTTGGTGCCAGGCCGACCTCCTCCGGCCCATCGCTCTGGGGCTCCTGTTCCCCGGAAGGTGGTCTCGGCAGCCCTGTCCTGCCAGCGACAACTGCCCAGCGTGCCCTGCTTTCCTCCGGGGTCCCTGTCCTCCTCCCCCAAGGGCGTCTCCTGCACCAGCCCCTCTTCTTTCTCTCAACCCCCCTTCTGCCCTCAGTTTCTTATTTCTCTAGTCCCCTCCTCTGAAAGCCCGTCCGCTCCGGGTCCTCAACTGTCCCCTTAGACCGGGGACTCTGTGTAGGTCGCTCGAGGGGGCACTTTCTCTCAGCCCCACAGCCTCCTCCAGAAAGTCTGCCCCTCGCTTCCCTGCGGCGCTGGTGCTCCGCCCTGGACTGTGGCAAAGGTTGGGAATTCTCCATAGAAGATGGGCAGCGACTCGGGGGGCAGTGGAGCCGGGTCTCCACAGTGTTGCCCCCGCGGTATCCATGCGGCCTGCGGGGCCTGGGGCTGACACTAGGCCTTCCTCGAGTGCACACCTGAGGTCATAGCCGGCAGAGGCAGAAGTAAGACAGGACCTCCCTGCGGCCCCTGGTGACTGTCTCCCCTGCCTCTCAGCTCCTTCCCCCATGTGCCCCTTAGACAAGACCCCGGCAGCGCTTACTAGAACCCCTGCTCCTCTTTGGATTGACCAGCCAGGCCTTAATCCAGGAACCCTAGAGACACTCCGCCCGCCCAACCGTAGGAAAGGCACACGTCCCGGGCTTGCTGTCTCGTCCCGCTGGCACCCCACCACGACCTCCCTGCCTGACCTCCCCAGGGTCAGGACCTGTGAGTAACAACCTTCTCTATTTCACTTTCTCTTGCTGTTGCCCCATTTAACAGTTTTTTAAAAACTTTTTAAAAATTTTATTTTAGAGAAAGGGAGAGAGTGTGAGCGGGGGGAAAGGGACAGAGGGAGAGAGAGAGAGACAGAGACAGAGAGACAGAATCTTCAGCAGGCTCTATGCTCAGTGCAGAGCCCAAGTGGGGCTTGATCCCACGACCCTGGGATCATGACCTGAGCCGAAATCAAGAGTCAGACGCCAGGCTGAGCCACCCAGGCGCCCCAACAAATGTTAACAAAATCACCACATTCCACGTCCGGACACAGAGTAGCGCCCCAGGATGTTTGTTGCGCTGAATCTAAATGTTACTCCCCAGCGGAAAAACAACCTTGAAAGATTTGGCCCTGAGGAGGGAGGTAAGTTCCGAACGCCTTCAATGTGGCTGATTGTTCGGGCCATGCCCTGGGTCTGTTCACTTTCCCCGTATCCCCATCTGTCCACGCGACCTTCTGGCCATGGCTGTGCGGCCTGCTTTGGCCAACGGGCAAAGAGTAAGCACGAGGCAGGTAGAAACCTGAGCAGCACGTGGGCCTCATCTTACGGCAGTTCGAGCCCTGAGACCGCCCGTGAACGAGCCCAGGGCTAGCTTGCTGCGGGAGGACAGGCCTCGTGGAGGAGAACTCAGGACCCAGCCAACGGCCAGCTGTCGGACACGAGCGAGGCCCTTGACTGCCCTCTGGCCACAGACACACACACCTGGGTCCAGCCAAGTGCAACAGAACTGCCCAGTTGCAGCCCAGCCCCCGTCAATGAGCCACAGAATTGTAAAGTTGACAAACTGTTGGTTTTAAGTCACTTCGGGGTGGGGGTGGGGGGTAGTTTGTTATGTGCAAAGCAAAGGGAACCACTCCTTAGCACAAGGTACCACAAACAGCGTCTGGAGAGATGAAGACAGGCAGGCAGGCAGGAAGGCCGGCCGTCCGGCTATGAATCTGTGCTACTGGCACACTGGGAGGGCCCAGGAGGATCCCCCAGACTCGGGCCAGGATAAGGGGGAGGCAGTGAGGCATTCGCTTCACACACAGAATGTAAGGCGGTAGCCCAAAACTTAGTAATCAAGATAAATAATATTTTTAATGCAGTATTTAAAAAAATCAAATCAGCAAACTCTGGCTCATGGGCTGGCTGCCCTTTTCGCTAAAAAAAGCTTTATTGGAATTGGGGCCGGGATCAGGATTTAGTAAACACAGGGTCAGATCTTGTTTTTATTACAAAGTTTGGCTTTTTTGGTCATGGAATTTTTGCATTAGTCTTATTTGTGTATTTGTTTTTTATTTAGTTCTTTAGATTTGAGTTAAATCCTTCCCAACCTACTGACTGCTGGTATCTGATTGGATCTCAAACTTCTACCTATTATATTCCCACCCAAGGTCAAAATTTAAGCTGTTGTCAGATAGTTGCACCTTACTGTGAATGAAGCAAAATGAGATCAAGTTCTGCTCAGGAGATGGGGCGCCTGGGTGGCTCAGTCAGTTGAGCGTCCGACTTCGGCTCAGGTCGTGATCTCGCGGTCCATGGGTTCGAGCCCCGCGTCGGGCTCTGTGCTGACAGCTCGGAGCCTGGAGCCTGCTTTGGATTCTGGGTCTCCCTCTCTCTCTGCCCCAACCCATTCATATTCTGTCTCTGTTTCTCTCAAAAATAAAGCAACATTAAAAAAAAAATTTAATTTCTGCTCAGGAGAAATTAGGAGGCCAGGTAACTGGAGAGGTGGGGTCAGCTTCCAGGCGAAGAAGTGATCTTTCTGTAGGCCTACCGTTCTCAAAATTTCCACAGGCTCTCCACCACGGCTCCCTGGGTAGGTGTCATGGGCCAATCCTAGTGGCTCTATGACTAAATGTCCAGATGACCTTTGAAACCATTTGGGTTCATTCATCTACTCGATTCTTTCCCCCATAGGTCGGTCGCGTTCATGTCTGACCCCGGCAAACTCAGTGAGGCTAGCAGATAGCTGGGATATTTGGGAAGAGGTAGTAGCTGGTATTTTACCAAGCCTCTTGCTAGCCATCAGCCGTGGCATGTGGACATGTGTTGCAGCGAGAGGAGTCTCCCAGGGCGTGGTGCGGAGGCTGGACAGTATTTACTTTCCCCCAAGAACCACCCCAACCACACCTGATGACTTCAGTGCAGTTTGATCCAGGACTGGATACTCCCTGAATCGCTAAAAGATTGTCGTTTTTTTCCCCCCTTCAAGTCACTAGACGTTTACAAACCAGACTTCAGCTCATCTGCAGGTTTGAGGGAAAAACAGCAGTTGCCTTTTCACCGTGGAGAAGGGGGGGAAACTGAGGACTCTTCCATTCCCTCTGGATTTCTGGAGACGGGGCTGCTCCCACACGAAGGCAGGGGAAAGGCCGCGCCAGTCAGCGGCATCCGAGGAATCTGAAGGGAGTGGATTTACTGGGGAGAACAGGAGAGACTTTTCCATTACGTTCCTCCGCAACCACTTTTCAAAGTGTCACCGTGGAGTGATCCCGTTTCAGGGACCCGGTCTCTGTCCACATCGATAGTACCTGTGATAAGTGTGGGTGTTTTCTCTTCATACTTCCAAGTCAGGAGTCGCCGAGCGCCTGGGGTGCCTTCCCAAGAAGAAGGTAGGGCCTTGTTCTCCGCAGCTTTCTTCCCCAGGAACAAAGAGGGGCTCACACGTTTCCAGAGAATCCAGATGCGGCTTCCGGGCCAGTCACGTGACCACAGAGTTCTAACGTGCCCGGCCTTGTGCCACTGCCAAAAACAAGATTAACCCAGGATCCTGGCCCGTGACAAGTTTACGGATGTCGTGGGGACAACCTGGTGACTGGCCTGCTCTACCATTCTTCTGCTTCCCTCCTCTGCTTGCTCTCTTGAGGAGCTAGGAGGCCATCGAAAAATGAAATCTTCTCTATTTACATCCAGCGGGACCACAGGGAGGTCTTCTCTAAAGGGCATAGCCATGGCAGATGGAGTGCTTAGGGTAGAGTACATAACTTCACACACACGCACGCACACGCACACACACGCCCTACCACACGCAAGGACCGTCTAAATATTCAGTTTATTTCAGTATTTATATTGGAGGAGAGGTCAGATTCTGCTACTAGTTTGGGGGACCTCGCTGGCTCGGCGGGCAAAGTTCTCTCCTTTCTCCTAAGGCGTGAGCTCTGACGTCACCCACTGCAAGGGGCAAGCCTCCCCCGCTCATTTTGCCAGGGGAGCTGTTTGTGTTTACGGTCTTAAAGGAGGCAGGGGAGGGGGAAGTGGCGTCAACCCTACGAGGCCTTTATAACACGCGTGCAGAAGATCGGAAACAGCGATACAGTCCAAGCTACGTACGGGAATATATCATATTCGTCCCAGATTCTAAAAAAGGAAGAATATCAAATCTGCTGCTCAGGAATATGGCTTCAGGATGCGTCTCCCTTATTCTAAATCCCTTCACTCTCCTTCTGGCTGGACCGAGAGAGGAGCGACAGTTTCCACGGAGGCCAAGGCCCCGTCTCGGGCCGAGTCTCCAGTCCCTGCTCCCCCCCACAGGCTCCTGACGTGAGCAGCTCGCACCGTCTACCCAGGTCTGTTCCTGCGTGTGAGGGGCGGCCGGGGACGGGCGGGGACGGGACCCGGTGTCCCAGGGGCTGTGGGGGGCCTGCTCCTGGGCTGCCCGGAGAGCTAGCCTCGCCTGGCCGCTGGCAGACAACGGTCTCCTCCACATCTGTCACCTGCAGCTGCTGGCCGGCTGAGGAAGGGAAGCTGGCGGGTCCTCGGGCAACGGGACGGTGACACCGGCGAAGAGGCCATCCTCACTTCCTGTAAGATTGGCCGCCTGGAGAAGAAAGGCGAGAGCAAGCTGCCAGCACCAAGGCGGTAACTGCACAGAGTCCCCTCTGTCCCATACAAGCCTTCTTTCAACCGGCTCTGTGCAAACCGAATACTGAAACCTTCCCTTCCCCCAGGTCACCTGCTCCGCGGCCGGGGCGTGACTCACGTGGCCACGCTCTTTCCTCTCAGGAAGCAGGCTGCTTGGCGTGGGGCTCCCAGTGAATTTTGCTGGCAATAGCTTTGCTGTTTGTCGAGGCCACAGGACATAAATCTACTGCTAGCTGAGCAATCTACGTGTAGGCAGGGCCCTGTGGAGCCCGTCGGGTACTGGCCGTTGCTGCCTCGATTATGACCCGTGGGGGCTCCGGCCCGGTGCTGCCCGGTGTGGCCTGGAGCCCGGCAGGGGTCAAACGGGTCTGTCTGCTTCTCTCGGGCCAGTGTTCCTGGTATTTGCTTCCTTTGGGCCCGCGTGAGGAAACAGCTTGGCCTGCACCGCTGGTGGGGACACGGGGCTGGGGCTTCACCATGTGTTTCCCAGCAGATGGGCGCTGGCGAAGAGGGAGGGCGGCCCTGCTTTCCAGCCATGGCCCATTAGCCACACGGCCAGCCCAGCGGGTCCCCGTTGGCCGGGGCGCCCAGGGCTCTGGCAGGAAGCGATTGGGGCAGCAGGGGACAGCACAGCTGCAAAATGCATATATCCTGAGTGTGACAGACCTTCTGCTGATTGACATTCTTTTGTCTGGCTTCTCTTTTGTTTTCCTTTATTTTTATTTAATTTATTTATGTACTTAAAAAAATTATTATCATTTTTTTTTTTTTTTTTTTAATTTCGAAGCGACCTCTACAACCAACATGGGCTCAAAGCTACAGCCTTGAGATCGAGAGTCACACACTCCAGCCAGGCGACCTTCCCTTATCTTTAGACTCTTTGGAAAGGTCCAGGCTCTGGTGTGGTCAACCGGCTGAGGCTAGGAGGGGAGGGGAGAGAGGAAGTGGTCTTACAGGGCAGGAAGGAGGCCCCTTGGGCCCACCGCACCCTCAGTCCCTCTGGTGGCCCTCCCGCCAAGGCACCTGCTTCTGCTGGATCTGGAGGCTGCCTGCTTCCCGCCAGGAAGCAGGTCCAGGTTTTCAGGGCCGATCACACAAGCCCCACAGACGGGGGTGGGGGTGGGGGGATGCTAACTCCGAGAGGCACTGCCTGGACAGTCTCAGTTTGCCAGCTTGTGCATGAGGCACCAGGGCCAATGGCAATTTCATAAATAGAAAGGCTAGTGAAGAATGGATCCGTCCCTAGGGCACAAGAAGCCACTGCCTGGGGTCCTGGTCCTGTGCCTGCTGGGCACAGAGGAGCTCAGTGCCCTTCCCTCCAGTCTGACTTACTCTGTGGTCCTCTCGTGGAGGAGGTCACGGAGCCGGGGCGGCTGGCCTGCTGGGGGCCACACGAGGAGAACTGAGGGGCCAGAGCGGATGCCTTGGCCTTGGGTGAGTTCAGGTCCAGGATCTCAGGGGCCCGGGGGGTCCGGGGCTTGCAGGTGAAGGCTGACGTAAATTCCCTGGAACAAAATGTGTAGTGTAGAGTCACAGCCACTGCATGGCTGGGAGTCACAGGAGGAAGGAAGGACTTGCCATTGTGAGCACAGAGATGCCAGGCAGGCACTGTCCTGGGCATGGGGTAGGGGCGGGGTAGAGCCGGGCACCTGGAGGCATACATCCCTGCCCCCATGGAGCTCATATTCTAGGGGAGGAGGGAGATAATAAAAAAAAGGAATAAATGCTGGGGCGCCTGGGTGGCTCAGTCAGTTGGTCATCCGTCTTCAGCTCAGGTCATGATCTCACGATCCGTGAGTTCGAGCCCTGCGTCGGGCTCTGTGCTGACCGATCAGAGCCTGGAGCCTGCTTCCGATTCTGTGTCTCCCTCTCTCTCTGCCCCTCCCCCTCTCACACTTTGTCTCTCTCTCACTCTCAAAAATAAATAAATGTTAAAAAAAAATAAAAAAAAAAGGAATAAATGCTAAGGAGGGGATGAAGCAGAGAAGGGGGACAGGGAGCTTGAGAGTGTTGAAGTGAGAGGGTGGCCAGGGAAGGTGTGGCCAGCAGGGTAATGGCCCCCCATTCTGTCCATGTCCTCCTCCCTGGAGCCTTTTCTGACAAAGGGGAATTAAGGCTGCAGTGGAATCGAGGTTGCTAATCTGCTGATTTTATTTATTTTTTATTTTTTTTTCAACGTTTATTTTTGGGACAGAGAGAGACAGAGCATGAACGGGGGAGGGTCAGAGAGAGAGGGAGACACAGAATCGGAAACAGGCTCCAGGCTCTGAGCCATCAGCCCAGAGCCCGACACGGGGCTCGAACTCACGGACCGCGAGATCGTGACCTGGCTGAAGTCGGACGCTCAACCGACTGCGCCACCCAGGCGCCCCGCTAATCTGCTGATTTTAAACTAAGGAGATTATCCTAGATTATCAGGGCGAGCCCCGGGAAACCGCAGCGTCCTTAAAAGTGGGAGAGGGAGGCAGAAGAACACAGAGAAATAGGTATGACCACGGAAGAAAGACAGGGATGCAAGGCTGCCGGCTTTGAAGGTGGCGGAAGGGGCCGCCAGCCAAGGAGGGCAGGAGGGCTCTAGAAGCCAGAAAAGGCAGAAAAGACATTCTCCCATAGAACTCGGGGAAACAGTGTATCCTGTGTAGGCCTCGATTCCAGCCCAGTGAGAGCCCTGTCGGACTTCTAACCCACTGAACTGTAAGGTGGTACATTTGTGGTGTTCAGGTCACTAACTCTGTGGTCACCTGTTACAGCAGCAATAGGAAACTAATTTTAGATGTGGTGGCCAGGGAAGGCCGTGCTGGGAAGGTGACATTGAGCCCCCAAATGATCCTGTGGGGCAGGCAGCACTGCCCCGGTTTTCAGACGTAGAAACTGAGGCCCCAAGTTTGTGAACTTTCCAAGGTCACACACATAACAAGCAGGTTGTGAGGCCAAGACTTGAGCCCAGTGGGATCTTACAGCCAGCTGTTCTCCAGATGCTATCTGCCTCCCAGCCCCAGGGAGCAGCCTCACAGAGACGGTGGACCTGACTTGGAACCAGGGCCTTCCTTTCCTCCAGCACCTGCAGCCACTGAAACTCGGTGCTGTTGGACGAGAAATCCTGGGAGTGAGATCGTGGCTCTGTGACCTCCCAGTCACCCAGCTGGAGTTGGGGACTCCCCCGCCCAGTGCTTTGCTGTCTGGCTGTCACTGAGCTGGATCCACGCTGCTCCCTCCTTGACTTCTGGGGCCCTTGCTGCCTATGTGCCCATTTTCCTGACTATAACTCTGAAGACCGGAGTCCCAGGCTGTCACCCAGGGTTGTCATAGCCACCGAACGAGCTAATGTAAGCATCAGCCCAGCTGCCAGCCTGGCGCATGCTCCGTAAATGGCAGGTCTGTGTTCCTTCCCTAAGTGGGTGCCTTAGTCTACGGGCTTCACAGAGTTGGTGCACAGTTTGCTGTGTATTGCAATGTAAGCAAGTTTGCTGACATCTGGGGAGCCTCAGTTTCCCCACCTGTAAAATGGACGGCAGCTGTGATGATTCTGCAAGGGAGGTTGTGTCCTGAGCCCCATTGTGGGCCCCATAACTTGGGGTTCTGGCTCTTGGGGAGTGGGCCTTGGGAGGAAACTGGAATTTTTGGATTCACTTCTATATTTCTATATGCCCCTCTTTTTTTTTCTTTCTTTTTTCTTTCCTTTCTTTTTTTTTTTTTTTCCTACATTGAGACTATTTTACTCTAATCATTAGAAAAATAAAACTTAAACATCTGGAAAATTTCCAAATTCAAATTTAGGACAAGTCTGGCATAAAAACTGCCCATACTTTGGGCAATACATCTTTGATACCAGATTGGAAAGGATAGGGAGGTTTAGCCCTACAGTATTTTATTAAAGTTAAAAATGATTTTTTCTTTGTTTAAAAAAATGTATGTATATGTATGTGTGTACATACGTCCGTGAAGTAAGCTCCATGCCCCAGCACGGGGCTGGAACTCCCGACGCTGAGACGAAGAGTCATGTGTTCTGCTGACTGAGCCAGCCATGTGTCCCCGTGACTTTTTTTTCTTTAAGAAGAAATTATATTTTTATATCATTTATAATAGTATTTCCCTGAATATTTTCCATGTTGTACCTTTTACACGCATGTGCGTTTTCACTTACATGCTGCTCTATATTCTTCTAATTTTTTTTTAACGTTTATTTATTTTTGAGACAGAGAGAGACAGAGCATGAAAGGGGGAGGGGCAGAGAGAGAGGGAGACGCAGAATCGGAAGCAGGCTCCAGGCTCTGAGTCATCAGCCCAGAGCCCGACGCGGGGCTCGGACTCACGGACCGCGAGATCGTGACCTGAGCTGAAGTCGGACGCTTAACTGACTGAGCCACCCAGGCGCCCCTATTCTTCTAATTTTTAAAAATGTTTATTTTTATTTATTTTGAGGGAGAGAACATGCATGAGTGGGGGAGGGGCAGAGAGAGGGAGGGAGAGAATCCCAAGCAGGCTCCAGGCTCTGAGCTGTCGGCACGGAGCCCAATGTGAAGCTCGATCTCACAAACGGCGAGATCATGACCTGAGCTGAAATTAAGAGTTGGAAGTTTACCGACACCCAGGGCCCTGATACTTCCCTGTTCTTATGACCCTCATTCCACCTGCTCTCTGGACTTCTGAGTAGCCTCCACTATTATTTATAATGGAGGATTTTTATATCAATATTATATATTTATAATATATATATATATATATATTTTTTTTTTTTTTTTTTTTCATCCAATGGATCTACTGGAATATATCATGCCTTTCCCTAACATTTTGCTTTTCTTTCATTCATTGATAATGCACACGTGTGCAAAAAACTGTTCCAGGCCCTGGAGATCAAAGGTCAATGAGACCAAATTTCGGCTCTTAGGAAGTTCACAGAGAAGTAGGGCAGTTTGACCAGAGCACAAAGATAAAATAATGAAATGAGTCACACTGATGATGCTTTTCTTGCACATATAAAGACGATTTTTATGTGGTTTAGTGAGGTGGTTTACTTTTTTTTTTTTTTTTTTTTTTTTAAGTGAGCTCTATCCCCAACGTGGGGCTTGAACCCATGACTCCGAGATCACGAGTCGCACGTTCTACTGACTAAGCTACCCTGGTACCCTGAGGTGTGTGTTTGTTGTTTTTTGAAAATATTATTTGGTTCAAATGATTTTTTTCCTATTTTGCTATTCTAATTTTGATATCTTCGGTACTGTTATAGCAGTTAATTATTTTTAAATTGTGATAACATATACATAACATAAAAATGACCATCTTGACCATTTAAAACTGTAGCCCTACTACATTTTAACAAGGAGTGACTGAGAGAAACTAGTAAAAATGACTCGGTGAACACTGGCAGCTCTTCCTGGCACAGGGTTAGCTGTGGGTTACCTGGGGATTTCCATCATGTGGTCATGGGACAGGGGGGCCAGATTTGAAGGAGCGAGCTGTGGAAGCCCAGGAGGGCTGGCCAGCTTCACTGCATGGGGCCTCAGAGCCAATGGGCGGCAAGGTCAGGTGGCAGGGATGGGGGGACGCTGAGATGAGTTGGCAAGAAGTGAAGGGAGAGAAAGGTCTGCGTAACAGGGCTAGAGGTCTATATATAACCTCCCAACCCCAGAGCAACCAGAAAAGGGTCCTGTCCCTTTGGAGAACAATTTGGCAATGTGTATGAAAAAACTCTTATATATAGGTTGACTTTATGTGCCAACTTTGCTGGGCCATGGTGCCTAAATATTTGGCCAAACGTTATTCTGGATATTTCTGTGCGGGTGTTTTTTTTGGATGAGATTAACACTTAAATAGGCAGACTTTGAGCAGATTGCTCTCCCTAGTGGGGAGTGGGCCTCATCCAATCAGTTGAAGGCACAAATAGACAAAGTCTGAGCTCCCCTGAGCGGGAAGGAACTGTGCCGGCAGACTGCCTTTGCACTCCAACTGCCACTCTTCCCTGGGTCTCCAGCCTGCTGGCCTACCCTGTGGATTTTGGATTTGCCAAGCCTCTGCAATCATGCAAGCCAACTCCTTAAAATAACTGACCCCCCACCCCACACACACATCCTGTTGGTTCTCTTTCTCCGGAAAACCCTGACTAATACACCGTCAAAGCCAGCCCTCCTCTCTGCCCTAGGACACAACCTTTGTTTGGCCACGGTAGTGTTGTTGTTTGGGAAAAGAGCACCCGCAGACAAGGGGCTCCTTCTGGATCCTTCTCCAGCATTGGAGAAGGTGGCCCTCAGCAGAGCCCAAACCACGGTGCGGGCGGCTGCAGGGGGTGGTGGTGTTGACTGAGGATGCTGGCCACCGTCCCCGACCTCGGCATGGGGGATGGCATCAAGGCCCTCTGGGAAGGACACCGAGGGAGGCAGAGGTAGAGGTCAGCTTGGCCTCCAGGCCCCCAGCACCCCTGAACAGTGACCTGAGCACTCTGAGCAGCGAGGAGCCAGAGCCAGGAAATGGTGATGGTTTGGTAGGAGATGAGGCCAGATTAAGGTAGAGCAGGAAAAGCACACGGAAAGGAAATTCAGGACGGCAGTCACCTATGACTTAGGAAAAGTAAGTTGCTGCAGGGATAATGGTGCTGGGTAGTAGAGGGAAAAGGAAAACCTCACTACATATGTAAGTTGGCAGGTGTCCTGCAAGACAGGCAATTATTCAAGAGGCCATTAAGGCACAAACGACAGTGCTTGGGGGTCCCCTTAGTGGACTCGGCCCATCAGGATTCAGGATATTTCATCTGTGTGCCAACAGAACCCAGAGAGGGGTGCGGGGTGGGTGACGGGGGGAGGACACAGCAGATGAAGGCAGATCCAGAAGGTCGCCGACCATGTCTGCACATGGACACGTGGGACTCTTGTCCTCATTCCCCTGACTTCCTGGTTCCTAGTTTCTAGTTTCTTTTAGCTGGATGCATCGTAGTGCTGTCACGAGCTACCCCATATGCCACATTTGGGGACACACGTGAGGGGGATAAAGCATGTATGTAAACATATGCAGAATTTCTTTCTTCTTTATTGTCTAAAAGCCATAATACTTGCAGAAGAGTCGTTTCCTGTCTGTGGCGGGATGGGAACTTTGACACCGTTGTCTTTGGATCTCGGCCCGGGCGGGGGGTAGCGGGCATCTGTGCAGGAGCGAGCGCTCCGACCTGAGGAGCCTGTTCCCTCTGCCCATCATTGGGCCACAGGGAGGCACCGTCCAGGCAAATGCCTCCCGGTCGGTCCAGCTGGGCTCCTGTCTGCATGGACCATGTGCCGGCTTGGTTAACAGTATCTTCCCCAACTACTCAATACTAGGGATTCTATGGAGCAGACAGAAAACAGAACAGGAACCCCTTGGCATGGGGGAGGGGGAGGGAGACAGTGGGATCACAGGGTCTGAACCGTTGACTCCCTGGCTTCCAGGAAGCCAGTTTCATGGTCAGACTAGTGGCTGGAAGCCACTAGAATGGAACTGGAGCCTCAATGATCTTTAAACCGCCTCCAATCTGGGTCTAAGCCATGAGAGTATGGTTTAATCTACAATTTGCCCAAAACCGCAGCTCCAGAGCTTTCCAGGGATACCAGCAGCCAAGCGGGGCCCACCCCGTGGCCTGTCTTCTGGGCAAGGGGCTGTCCTCACTCTAAGGACTCAGAGAGAGGGGCTGGGGGAAGCAGAGGGACAAATGTCCCCCATCAAGCCATGCAGAGAGCCACTCGCTCTCCCTTTTAGCTGATTCATCCAACAAATATTTTGAGAGCCTGCTCCGGGCCAGGTGCAAACACAGGGGCAGACCCCCTAGAGCCATGGACCAAGTGACCGCAGTGCTCTGTGCCCCTGTGCAAGGGAACACGGCTGCGTGACTGGACTTTGGGTTCAGGAAGGAGGATGGGGTGCTTAGCTGAGACCTGGGGCAGCCGGTGAAGTGGAGGCCAGGGGTGGGGGGAGAATGTTGCTGGCAGGGGTCACACAGCCAGTGGAGAGGGAGGTGGGTGGCCCAACTGTATCCTTCTCCCTCTTTCCTTCCTCCTCTTCCTCAGACAGAATACTCCCTTTCCCCGGGCTTAAAGTAAGAGCAGGATTCACATGGCTGACGTTAAGGCGGGAGCACCCATGGATTTAACCCCAACGGGGCATTTGTGCCCAAGAGGAGCTTGGAGGGCCAACTGGGTCAGCCCACTTAGTGTAACCAGGGGGAAGGTTTCTCAGGAGAGCCTGTGGGGTCCCCTGCCAACTATGAAAACACTTATTCTGGGGGTGCCTGGGTGGCTCAGTCGGTTAAGCGTCAGACTCTTGATTTCAGCTCAGGTCCTGATCTCAGGGTGCGTGGGTTCGAGCCCCATGTTGGGCTCTGTGCTGACAGCATGGAGCCTGCTTGGGATTCTCTCTCTCCCCCTCCCCCCACTTGTGCACACTCCCTCTCTCTCAAAATAAATAAATAAACATTAAAAAGAAAAAAAGAAAACACTTATTCTGGAGAGAGAGGATTATCCCCACTGGTAAGTCTCAGCAATGAATCCTGCCTTTACGGGAAGGGAGAAGAAACGGCTCTAGCCCCAGGAGAGCAGGTGTGGTCTGGCCGAGATGTGGGACCTGGTCCGGGCCTGAGAGCAGGGGGCTGGCATGGCAGGGGGCCCCGCCAGCCTCTGGCTTACCCCTCTGAGCTTTCTCATTCTGGGGCCCCCACCTCGCGGAGGTGCCAAGAGTCAGAGAATCCCTGAGCTGTGGACCAGCCTGCGGGAGCACGCCTTCAGCCACTCTGAGAGAGGGGAGGAGCCCCAGATCGGGGAGGTGGGTCCCTGGGTCTCCGGCTGGTCAGGGGCTGAGCTGGAGGAGACCAGATGCTTGGCCCCCAAGGCCCCCCGCCGCCCCCAGCCTCTGCCATCTTTTACAGCCTTTGACAGGACTGGCCCCCACCCCAGTGCAGGCCCCAAACTCCTCTGGCTCCACCCCACGCAGCCCTGCTGCCTCTGGAAACCCTGACTTCCCTTCTACCCTGTGCCTGGCCGCAATCTCTGCCCGCAGTGGTGGGAAAGGAAGGTGCCGGGGTGCCGCCCACCCAGAAAGGGGGATGGGCCGCAGCACCCTCTCGCTGCCCGCCTTCTCAGACCGTGTGCGTGGTTCTGCTAGGCCGTCTGCCTGCTCTGGGGGCAGAGGCCGCTCCAGGTGTCCCTGCAGCCTCGAGAGCTCAGCGGGGACTCCTGTGTGTGTGACTTCCATCTGCGGGAGCCTGCAGGAAGGGCAGCGGGGGCCTGGGTATGGGGAGGGCAGCCAGCAGGCTGGTTCCTCTGACCCTCTACACTGCCAGGGGGAAGCGTCTGCAGGGCGTGGGGGAGGCTTCGCGCCTCAGGGGTCTGGAGTCTGTGGCTCTGCAAGGCTCTGCCGCTCAAGGAGCTCCAGACCGGGCCAAGGTCAGCCGTGACCACAGCTGGGGTGCGGGCCTGCCCGTTGCTGACGCAGTCGTGGAAATACTTCCCAATTCTATAGAAAGGTGGGGGCACAGAAGGCCTGACCGGTCACCATGGCAAAGTTCCTCTAAATCAGAGACTCCAAGGGTGTAGTCATGTTAAACACGGTTCTAGGCCAGTGTTTTAGTGCAGAAGGCTGGCTTCTCCATCCTGAAATTACACAGGCTGCAGGGCACCACGTGGCTGGGCGGACGCGGTGGGGGCAGCCGGGGTGCCGGGCGGATAGGCTGAGACCAGGGCTAGGCCCCTCTCCCTGAGCAAGCTCCCTGAGATCTGAAAGAAGGGGCCTAGAGCCCCAGACTTTCTCCATTCTAAAGAACCCCAAGTGATGCATCAAAGGCCAGTCTGTACTCATTTGGTGCAGAGGAAGAGAAAACACCTTTGTATTCTGTGTGCGATCCTGTGTCTATTTTAGGAAGGTCCGGAGGGCACCTGGGAGGCTCAGTCGGTTAAGCGTCCGACTTTGGCTCAGGTCATGATCTCACGGTTCGTGGGTTCGAGCCCCGCGTCAGGCTCTGTGCTGACGGCTCGGAGCCTGAAGCCTGCTTTGGATTCTGTGTCTCCCTCTCTCTCTGCCCCTCCCCTGCTCGTGCTCTCTCTGTCTCTCAAAAATAAACATTAAAAAAAAAAAACTTTATAGGAAGGCGACATCTGAGCGAAACCATTTCACTAACCTCGTTCTCCATCTTTCTCCCATCCATCCTATCTTCTCCAAAAGCAAACCGCTAAGATAGGACACTGTTCACAAGTTACCCCAAATCACACATCCTCACAAACACGTTCAGCTTGCAGTTCTTAAAACCAGTCCCTTGGGTAGGTTTATGAGTTTCCTTTCCTTCCGGTCTGACAACCGATAATTCTCAGGTGGCAGGTCCCTCCCCGTGGGCTCTGAGGTTAACAGGTGTGGTGGCCACAAGCCCCTGGGTATCTCCGTAGGGTGCTTCGGGCCCCAGTGAAACGCTCTTGTGCTGTCAGAGTCAGACCTGGACCACAGAGGAGCCCTCCCAGGACACCTCCCCGTCCCTACCTGGTGGTGTCTCCACCGTCTAGGGCCTGGCTGGGGTCCTCCGCCGAGGGCAGACGAACCTCTCCCTGATGTCCCGCTGGCAACCATTCTCCCGGTTTGATGTCCACCGTGGAGGCTGGGGAGGAGAGAGAGTTCAGTGGACTCTTTGAGGATGCTCCTTACTGGGCTGGGCCCCAAAGCCAAGAACAGCACATGCCCACGCGAGCCCCTGACAGCTCCCTGGAGCCCACCGGGGAGGACTTGTTCGCTTGTGTGCAGCCCGAGAAGTCTCCAGGCGGCCGCTCGGCGTGCTTACAACCTGGGGGCTCAGCGCGAGCGCTCTGGCTGGATACACACGCAGCACAGGGAACCACAGACCTTTGGCCCCGTTGCTTCTCCTGGCCCCCCCTCTGTCTCTCAGGGAAAAGCCGACAAACGTGGAACTGTCTCCCTCGGTCGCTGCTTGGTGCCAATGCAGAGGAGCATGGAGGCACGGTAAAAAACTATTTGTTGTTTGTTTGAAATTCCAATTCAGCTGGGTGTCCTGTACTTTTATTTGCCGGATTCGGCAACCCCAGAGGTGGGGCCCTCTTCCCCCTGAGCTACCCCAGGACCCTTCAGGCCCGAATCCCCCAGTCCACCCACAGGGGCAGGCACTGCCCTAATTCCCAGCCAGCAGTGTTCGTGCTGACATCATGGACAAGGAGCAGGCTACCTGGGTCACCCTGGAGACCTTCACAGGGAAATGACCGAGAAGTCCCAGACGACACTGCCAGGGAGCTCTCCTGAGGGCCCGGGGAGGGACCTGTTCCGTGTTTCAAATGATATGAACCCCTTCTTCTCCGGCCCCACTTTTCTTCTTGTTCTACAGCCAAAGGGCTTCACGCCACCGTCAAAGCAATTCTGTGACAGAGTCCAGATTTGCTATGTCCTTAGTCCAAGCTCCTTCCGGCCCTTTCATTTAAAATTTTATCCATTTTGAGAGAGACACAGAGAGAGCGAGCGAAAGTGAGCACACACAAGTGGGGGAGGGGCAGAGAGAAGGAAAAACAGAATCCCAAGCAGCCTCTGCACCATCAGCACGGAGCCCCAGGTGGAGGCCGAACTCACGAACTGTGAGGTCATGACCCGACCCGAGATCAGGAGCTGGATGCTTAACCGACTGAGCCACCCAGGAGCCCCAAGCCCTTTCATTTAAAAATGTCCCTGGTGGGGCGCCTGGGTGGCGCAGTCGGTTAAGCGTCCGACTTCAGCCAGGTCACGATCTCGCGGTCCGTGAGTTCGAGCCCCGCGTCGGGCTCTGGGCTGATGGCTCAGAGCCTGGAGCCTGTTTCCGATTCTGTGTCTCCCTCTCTCTCTGCCCCTCCCCCGTCCATGCTCTGTCTCTCTCTGTCCCAAAAATAAATAAACGTTGAAAAAAAAAAATTAAAAAAAAAAAAGAAAAAAAAATAAAAATGTCCCTGGTACCTTTGCAACGTGGCCTCTACTTTATCTTCAATATAAACAATCTTCTTTGCACGTTTCCTCAAACGCATAGCAAGGGACACAGCTTTGACTTCCAGGTAACTATCTTTTGACCCAAACAGGGAATCTGTTTCTGGTGTGGAGCCCAATGGGTGGCATTATTTACAGCCCACCAGGACAGTCTCCACTTAAAGCTGGGACTGGACCTGGAAATTCAGCCTTTTCTGATCTGTTCTCCAGTGGACAACTGGCCTGTCTGTGCTCTCTGCTCTACAAGCTTATAATATAGCCCGGGACACAGAATTTAGGTGTATGAAGAAAGAATTGAGTGGAACCACATACAGCTGTGTGCTGGGCTACACAGAAACTCCCATCCCAGTTAATGGTGCCACCAAGATGGCGCCCAAGGGTGGGTAGTCCTCCAGGATCAGGAGCTTTCCCAGGTGGGAGTGGGTGGAGGGACAGGTTGGGGGTTGGGTGGGAAAGCCCCCTGGCAGGAGGGAGGAGGAACTAAGCTGAGCTGTCCTGAGACCCTCTGAGGTCTTTTTGGTCCTGTCACCAAATAGTAGTCATCCCCTACACCCCTTCCCACTCCCTCCACTGAATGTCACCACGTAGGCGTTCAGAGCTCCCACCACAGAAGGACAGATCCACTGCAAGCTGGGGACTGGGGGACACCAGCAGCTGTGTGCGCGCCCCAGAGGCTTCCTGGGATCAAGTACTGTTTTCCCGCCTGTGGATCCATTTCAGACCAGGCTGGGCATTTTCACTTGAGGCCACTGACAAGGTATGTGACTTTGATATCTGAGATAGCCTTCGTTGAGGGGGAAGGAGAATAAATTCCCCCCAGGCCAATGTCATAACAAAATTCTAAGTCACATTCTTGGCTTTTTCCTTTGGGAACTATTTCCTGTTGGCTCTGTGGAGCCAGTCCCTTTGCCTAAAAAGAATGTACTTTCTGGCCCTGCGGTCAGCTGATCAAGCGGTTGGAGGATTCCACAGGTTCCCCATCATGAGTTTTCACCTTTAGCATCGACTGAATGCAGAGGTGTGAAGGGGCTTCCTGGGCTAACGCGCTCGAGGCCACCGTGGCAGGTTCCCGCTGGGTCTGAGGTGTGGCATGAATTCCCAGTATGAGTGAAGGCCAGGAGGCCAGGCTTAGCAGCAAGTCATGTGTGAGGGGCTTCTGAGGAGTAGCTGGGCGAGGCCAGATCGGGCCGGGGGCGTCGGGGCAGGGGTGGGGGGGGGGTGGACAAAGTGAGCCAGAGCACGGAAGCAGGAGAAAGGGCCGGAGAAGCAGGACTATATGGACGGAGGGGTCCAGAGGAAGTCAAATCAGGCTTCTGACAGGAAAGGAGTTACACAGAAGCCAACGAGGGCCAGGGTGGCCACCCAGCCCACCAGCGTCGTCTCCCTCTCTAGCCCTCTGATCTGCTGACCCCGATTCAGCCTCAGAACCAGTCTCAACACTGCTTACGTGCGTTCTTGTTTTTGGCTTTTGTTTTTGTTTTTACTTAAGCAGGCTTCATGCTCCGTGTGGAGCCCAACATGGGGCTTGAACTCACAACCCTGAGATCAAGACCTGCCCTGAGATCAGAGTCAGATGCTTATCGGACTGAGCCACCCAGGGGCCCCTGGTTATGTGCATTCTAAGCACATAAACCCAAGGCTGCTTGCCAGTCGTCCTCACACAGAGGCTGGGTGAGAAGAGGGAGGGACGGCGGCGACAAGACCAACCGGGGGAGCGGACCAGTGGTCCCGGGACATCGGTCCTGGGGTGGCTGCAGCTGGGCAAGCCCGGAAGACAGCAGAAGGAAGAACAGAATCTACACCACAAACGCTCCCTAAAGGCTCCCTAAATGACCCAGGGAGAGCCACTAACCCGGCGGAGGCTTGGCTTCCCACGGGAGACCCTCGGTAAGGAAAAGGATTGTAAGAGAGATTTAGGGGTGCTGCCCTGAGGCTAACAGCAGGCCGTGCAGGGCAGGGGAGAATGGTTCCTGTGGCCGGTTTCTGGCCCATGGAGTGAGGGTGGTTAGTTCTGGAGCCCACTGAGGCGGGAGGGGAGTTGGTGAGTAGGGTGGGGGTCCTGGGTCCCAGCCAGGCCTAAGCAGAGAGGAGCAGGTAGGAGAAGGGGGCACGTGGAACATGGGGGACATGGTCTCAGCGATCAGAGCTAACTCCGGCCAAGCGGCTGTCCTGGCTCCAGGTGGCCTCATGTGGAGGGGCTGCCGCTTCCCCAGGGGGAGGCACTGGGGACCGTGCTGATCACCCAGGCTGGGTCCCCTGGTGGCTGCCCACTGTTTTCACGTGAGGAACCGGGATTGGCCAGGGCCTCGACTTTGTCCGGGCTAAAAGCAATTGTGTTTGAAAATCACAGTGACATCAACATCTCCAGCAGTATCACCAGCGGCCACGCAGCTACTCCATCCACGGCGGCCTCAAACGCCTCAAACGCTTCCTGCACGGAACACATGCTAAATCCTTCCAAAATCCAGGACCATACTGATAATCAGTGCAAGACAGAGGGCCACCCTGGTGGTCACTTTGGTAAAACAAGGACGTACCTGATAAATAAACGGCCCTAAATGCAACTTTTCAGAAGTCCAGGCTGAACTTGAAATCGTTTTTTTTTTTTTTTTAATTTTTTTTTTCAACATTTATTTATTTTTGGGACAGAGAGAGACAGAGCATGAACGGGGGAGGGGCAGAGAGAGAGGGAGACACAGAATCGGAAACAGGCTCCAGGCTCTGAGCCATCAGCCCAGAGCCTGACGCGGGGCTTGAACTCACAGACCGTGAGATCGTGACCTGGCTGAAGTCGGACGCCTAACCGACTGCGCCACCCAGGCGCCCCTTGAAATCATTTTTAACTCAAAGGGCATTAGGTGAAATTGGCAAAAGTGGTTAGACCACCTCAAACCTCCACCCTGGCACAGAAATCTCTGGACAAATGGTGGAGCTAATCAGCTTTCAGCGAGGGCATATTAACGTTTACAGCTCTAACGAAACATGTAAAATAACACATGATCTAAGGTGGCAAAACCTCTAAAACTGTCCCTAACCAGGAGACCCTCCCCCAGACTCTCCAACAACCTGGTTTTCCTCCGGCTCTGTGACCAGCCTACCGCTCTGAACCGGGGCTTAGCAGCGTTCGAATCCAATTGTGAGCAGATTATAAAAGTTCTCAGATGTTTCTCATACTGGAATCTGACCTGCTCCTCTGTTGTTTTTCCCGTTTGAATGGAGATTACAGTCTGATCTGGCCTGCTCATATCCTTTTAATTTCCTCTTGAAAATTAAAAAAACAAAACAAAACAAAACCTTTCGTACATATCCGATTCAAAGCATATATATTTTTTCTGGCATCTAAAAAAAAATACTTTTTATCCACGCGTGTGCCCCTGCTCACACATTTCTGTCTCAGGCCAGCCTTCGAACACGCGGCCGCGCGCCTCGTCCAAAGTCTGAGGTGCCAAAGCCTCGGTCATAAATCGACATCGCCTTCTGAGACGTGACTACTCGGAAAGCTCACATCAAACGCGGCTTTCCCCAGCACAAGTGTCGCGCTACTCGCTTGCAGACGTGGGCAGTGCTCACTATGCTGCGATAGAAGGGGGTCTGGAGGAACAGGCCACGGGCAGGTGTGGCCGCGTGGCTGCGGGTCAGCGGGCCTCGGGAAGGCGGGGCAGTGGCCGAGACCAGGGTGTGAGCACGAGGCCTCTCCGGGTGTGTGGCTGCTGCTGCCCGGTCCCCACGCCACCGGCGTTCCGTTCTTACGTGAAGGCCCCGAAGCACCAGCCTCACCCCCCTGGTGCACTGGATGGGGGGCGCTTGTCAGGGACGGGAGGCCGCCGTTTCCCGCACGTTGGGCCATCTGGGGAGGAACGGGATGGTCTTCCGGCCTGGAGGGAAGAATGAAACACAGCAGTAAATACAGGTAGCCAGGAGGAACTTGCTGCCTACCGGGAGACGCCAGAAACAAAGACAGGGAGCGGGAGCCCCTGAAGTTCTTTTGTGAAATGGATATCTAATACATATGATAGCTATCAGATATGATATGCTTAACACATAGTTAAGCAGATATGAGGTTTTTTTTAAGGTATTGGCAGAAACTAGGATGTACCCTCTTAGCTCCTATAAATGCACGGTGACAAATAGTATCTGTCCGACACACAGTTGCATCTTTTGGCTTTGGGGGGCGTGGGAGCACGGCATTTCAACCAAACCATTGAAGGCACCCGGCTTCTGGTTTTTCCTCAGAGGATGAAGCAGATTAGCAAATGGACGAATGCCATCAGAAGAGACATGATGTGTCACGTCAGCCAGGACAAGAGCTGGACAGGCCCGGGACCGGGGACCTATGTCAACACCTAAGTGTGCCTACATCGCCTGACGGCACCCGGGGCGGTGGAGCCGGCCCAGGCAGACGCATTCACCCGGCAGACACCTGTCAGGTGCCTCATCGTGCGGGACCCCCAGCCAGGCGTGGGAGCCAGGGATCCCCCCGCCAGAGAGGTGGTGGGAAGTAGGCCGGCTCTCCGTTCAGACTTGACAACAGATCCCAGGGGAGGCTCTCCAGGTGGGCACGGTCCTCAACAAGGAGCCGCTAGCCACCTGTCCAGCAAGGGCTTGGTGGGAGGCACACCATGGCAAGTACAGGGTGCTTTTCCTCGGGGTGGGCCCTGTGAGATGGCTGTTCTCGAATGTCAGTTCCAGTAGCAAAGACAAGTAGACGTTAAGCCACCCAGAGGGGCAGGAAAGGCTGTGTGTGTGTGTGTGTGTGTGTGTGTGTGGCATTCAGCCAGTCCCGAACTCTGAGTCAGGACTGCTTGGGGCCAAAGGGGGGAAATTTTTCCACCGGGGAAGTAACACCAGGAGGCAGATGGAGAGGCAAAAAAAAAAAAAAAAAAAAAAAAAAAAAAATATATATATATATATATATATATATATATATATATATATATACTTATGCTGCATTGTTACAGGAATATTTAAAGCACCACCAAAGGGGAAAAAAATGCAGGCTGGAGGGGACAGGGTGTCCTGGGGAAGAGCTTCAAGGCCCAGGGTCAAGGTGGGGGGTCAACCGAGAAGGACCCTGTCAGCCAGGGTTTGATAGATTTGATCCCTAAGGGACACAGGAGTCACAGAAATGACATCCCATGATGACGTGCTAGAAACCTCATTCTGGGGTGACGGACGGTGGACCGTGGCAGGGAGAACCACTGCGGGGGGGGGAGAGATGGCTCAGGAGGGCAGAGGGGAAGGGCCAGGGCTGGGAGAGGGAAGGCTGGCTCAGGTGTTTGGGGGTGTTAACGCCATTCCCTGAAGCAGGGGGCTGAGGGGACGGTGGTGTTCCCCTAGGAAGCACAGACTCAGGGTGCTGCGGGGACATACCTAGCAGCTGGGGCAAGTCTACAATGGAATGGGATTTTGTGTCTGCAGTATGTAATGGAGACCCCAGCACAAGCAGGATGGGTGGGGACCGGAAACGGGGCATTTTAGGAGGAAGAGGGGTGATTTGGAGACCAAGCCGACAAGGCAGTGGGATGTGGGGGTGGGTGAGTGACCAGGAATGTGGTCAGCAGCGGCAACCTCGAGAGATGCTGAGTGTCCCCTGAGGCTGGAAACTGCAAGGTCACCGGTGGCTGTGGCAGCAGTAACCTGAAGTCACTGCCAGACCCTGCGGACTATGAAAGGAGGGGAGGGGGCGGGGAGGCAGCCAGAGAGGACCTGGGGGAGGGCACTTGGGGACCAGAAAGGCCTGGGGGAAGGAAAGCAGCAAAAGGGAGGTTGAAGGTGGAGCAAAGGAGGTGTTAAATGGTGAGGCTGAGTTTGGACAGTGACAGGAGGAGAGGGATCCATAATCCATGGAGGGGTGAGGCTGGGGGCGGGGGTGCTGAGGGAGGGCTGGGGGGCACACATCTGATGCTGGGGTGACAGAGGGTCTTGAATTGTGCAGGGTGACTGTCTTTTTGTTTTCGGTCTTTCTTTTCTTGATTAAAAAACCAGTTAATCATGGTTTGCCCTCCCAGTACCTAGACACAACCACTATTAACATTTGATATCTTAAATTCAAAGATAGGGGCCCCTGGGTGGCTTAGTAGGGGCCAACTCTTGATTTTGGCTCAGGTCATGATCTCACGGTTCGTGAGACTGAGCTCTGTGTCGCTTGGGATTTTTTCTCTCTCTGCCTCAGCCCCACTTGTGCGTGTGTGTGTGCACGCACACACACTCTCTCTCTCAAAATGAATAAAAACAAACAAATTGCAAATATATACTTTAAAAAATACAACCTGTGATCACTGTAAGTGGCTGGCAGGCTGGATCCACCCAGTTTTATGATTTGTTTTTTCACTTAGCAATATATTGTGAGGCTCTCCCCACGTATTAAATATTCTTCTAAAACATTATTTTCAATACCATTTTGGGTGGATATATAATTTATGTAAACAGACTCCCGCTTTGGGCGTTTAGGTTTTTCCGCATGAATAACACTGCAATAAATACCTGGTACACAGAGCTGTACACAGCTGATTACTTCTCAGCATAAAATCCTAGCAGTGCAATTGCTGACTCCAGAGGGAGTTGTATCCCCAATGTGTGCAGTACATATCGTCAGGGGTCCCCAAGATCACTGAGATTCTCGATATACGCTCTTGGCCATACTAGGTTATCAGAGCCGACTGGCTGAACGGAGTCACGTGATCTTTGACTAAAGATCCTGAGAGTTAACCAGAGGGGAGCACCCTGCATCTGCCACCACCGACGGACCCAGTACATCGGGATTATGTACATTGGGACCCCGGGATCACGACCTTGAGTTGAAATCAAGAGTCGAATGCTCAACCGACGGAGCCACCCAGGTGCCCCAAAGATAATCTTAAAAATTTTAAAGATGATCATTTGGTGTCCTCTCTCCCACGTTAAAAGCACGATGAAATTTTCTTAGTTCCCACTACCACTTCCGTTCAAAAATATAAGCCAGAGTTACTAGTAGCTGACACTTGGCTGTATTCCAGATCCAAAAAGCAAACACCAAAGCTCTTAGATATCAATGACATTCTTGGGACAATCAGGGAGTACTGATACACTACGCGATATTATGCGAATGTGGGCTTTCTTAGGTGTGATAGATAATGTGGTTAAGCGCAGGATGCTCTTATCCTTAGGGGACGTGTTGCAAGTCTGCAGCCTTCTTTCAAACAGTTCAGCCAAGCGAGTATGCGTGTGTAAGTTATATACTATGCATACGGAAGGAGCCCGAGAGAAGATGTCAAGGTGGCAATACGTTAATAGTTGGAAGCTGAGTTAAAAAATACTGATAGTAAGTTTAAGAGAAAAAAAGCACGGTGCTAGTAACTTAAAATAACCCTGAAATGTGAAGCGCATGGCGGCTAGTTTTGAGACCAAATCACACGGATCACCGATCCACAGGGTGGGCCTGGAAATTCTAGGCTGAGTCCCGCACGAGCGGGGTCTGGCTGCGGGGCTCCGGCATGCCAGCATCCACCCACGGAGCTCCGAGAGGGCAGGCCTTTCCGCATTGTGCTTGTGGCTGCATCCCCAGGGCCTGGTTGTTAGTTACAAATTACTACAGAGTAAAACTGGAAACAGCCAAACTGCCCAGCTACAGGGAATAACTAAGTAAAATGTGTCATGTTCCCTTGAACTATTTTAGGGCCGGTATTTGTTGAAGGAATCAATAAATGCCAGTTTTCTGCCTGCTCTCTGTAACCCCCTGGTTTGTACCTGTTTCTCTGCACCTGTTTCTCTAGACAGCTGGACTGCTTGGGCTGGGGTTCCCCCAGAGCCCACAGGGTTCCCAGGGAGATCAGAGGCTCTTGGGTAACCACACTGTAGTTTTGTTGACATAAACGGGGTAGGAGCAAGGCTCTGAAGAATGAAGAAAGCTGGGCCGCTAAACACACATAGGGTTGCTTTAAAAAGTGAGTGTGTTTATTTAAGCCAAGTTGATTTGGTGTCTGAACCTGTGATGCTCCACCCGAACAAAAGAACAAAAGGCCTGGGGTGGCGGCTGAGAAAAGAAGGACTAGAGTCGCGTCTGGGTGGACCCACTGCTCCTTCTGGTCCTTTCCTTTGAAATTACATTTGGCCAACACTTGGCTTCTTCAGGGCAAAGTGCCTGGAGGTCCTGCAATCCTACCACTCCATTTTCTGGAAGAGGAAACCTCAAGCGAAGGAGACAACATCTTTCCCCTCAAAAATTCCCGAGAGATAAATAATGAAGAGATAAATGCTTTCCAACGTGAACGTTTTATTTCGGATTTTTCAATACACGCATCTTACACTGCAGGTAAAACAAAGCTTAAGAAATCCCGCCTCCTTTAGCCCGGACTTACACTGGGTACCCCGTCCTGTGGCCGCCAGGGGTGACGGGCCGGCACAGGGGCTCGTCGGCACTGCGCTGCACACCGGCCAGGCCCTTCCGCCTCATCTTCCCCGTGTTGGTCATGATCTGGTGGAAGGAAAGGGGAGATGGGCTGGAGAAATCACCTACTTGAAAGCTGACCTAGAGGTAGCAGATACTACACGCAATAAAGTAACCTATGGGGAGTAAGAGGCTTTGCAGATAAGTGAAGAAGGATCACACAGCATTCAGATACACAGAAATTTGGGGAAAAATTCCTTTAGGTTTGCGTATTATGCCATTTAGCAGTATAAATTAAAAAAAAAAAAAAAAAAAAAAAAAAAAAAAAAAAAAAAAAACCAGACCATGGAAAAGGGAAGAAAACAGTTGAATACAGTAACAATTACATCTCTGGGAAGACTGAGTTTTGAAAGTAAGAAGAAAAAAAAGATGGGCAGGTTTGGTTTCATAAAAAGGTAACCTTTCCAGTGGTGCCTGGGTGGCTCAGTCCATTAAATGTCCAATTCTTGATCCTGGCTCAGGTCATAATCTCATGGTTCGTGTTGGGCTTTGTGCTCTTAGTGTGGGGCCGGCTTGGGATTCTGTCTCCCCCTCTCTCTCTGCCCCTCCCCTGCTCACACTCTCTCTCTCAAGAAATGAAAAAGCTTCAAAACAATTAAATTTTTTTTAATGTTTTATTTTTGAGAGAGATAGAGAGCGATAGAGAGATAGAGCACACAAGTGGGGGAGGGGTAGTGAGAGAGGGGGACACAGAATCCAAAGCAGGTTCCAGGCTCTGAGCTGTCAGCACAGAGCCTGACGTGGGGTTCGAACCCACAAACCGTGAGATCCTGACCTGAGCCGAAGTTGGACGCTTAACTGACTGAGCCACCCAGGTGCCCTTAAAAAAATTTTTTTTTAATTAAAAAAAAGTAACCTTTCCACCTATATATTAGAGATAAGCCAAATGAACGGGTAAACAACATACTGGGAAGAAATATTTGCACATATTTAACAGATGAAAGGTTAAGACTTTCATTAGGTAAGTAGCTCGTACAAATCGGTAGGTGAAACAGTCCATTAGTGATCAAAGAATTCAAATAGTCAAGTCACAAAATAGAATAGATCGCCAGTAAAGGAAGGAAAAAAATGATCAACTGTGCAAGTAATTAGAAATACAATTTCACACAAAAAAGTATCATTTTTCAACTATTAAATGATGACAATTAAAGAAAGGATCCCACCCGCTGCTGGCAGGAATCAAAAGCCTTAGTGGCAGGGAAAGCTGAGTAATGTTCAATTACTTTGGGAAGTAATTTGGGGTTTTAAGTAGTCGTAACGATGTTCACATCTTTGGGTGTAAACCCTAGGGGAAGAACCCCAAATACGGGAAACATCAAATAAACAAAGTTGTTTGCTACAAAACTGTCATAGAGTAAAACTGGAATAACCTAGGTGTCCAGTAATAGGGGAAGAATTAAGTGAAATACAACATATTCATCCGAAATAGTAAGTGGCCTTTTACAATGATAAAGACTAGGTTATGAAAAACATGCTTATTTAAAACATTTACTAAAAGATTATAAAGCTGTACATAAATGATGCCTTCAATTATGCTAAAATTACACAAAAGGCTGGAAGGAAATATACACTAAAATGAATACAGTGATAGATAGGATAGTAGAACCAAGAGGAATTTTTCTCCTCTTTATTTTCCAAGTGTTCTCTAATATGATTATATTAACACTTCAGAAAATTTGTTTAAAAGAGAAATTACTGTAAAGCTAGTGAAATCTGAGTGAAATCTGTGGATTGTGCCAGTGTGGATTGCCCGCATGATATGGCGTGTTTCTCTTTCCCTCTCCATACTTCCCGACAGAACGCCTGGGTCTTTCCAAAGAAGGCTCAGAAGGTGAAGTCCTTAGCTACTGGAAAAGGGGAGACGGTGAATAGGTGCCTTCCAGCCCCACCCTTCCCCTGCCCCTCCACTCCACGGTCCTTCTGGGCTCACCCTCCCAACTCCTTCCTAGAGGAGAGGGAACGTATCACGTACATTGGAGAGTGTTTCAGCCTTTGGAAAACCGTCGGCCATACCATCTCCCCCCACCCTTTTTTTTAAAGATTTTATTTTCAAGTAATCTCTACACCCCACAGGGGGCCTCAAACTCACAACCCTGAGATCAAGAGTCACTCGCTCTACGGACTGCGCCAGCCAGGCTCCCCAGCCATACCATCTCTTTAAAGCCACACAGGCCTAAGAAATAACCTGAGGTGGATGGTATCTGTCTTTTCCAGGGGATGAAGAAACGGAGTCTGGCCTGTGGGCCAGAACTGTCTGGGCTGTTACTCAAACGCCTGAGGAAAGGCCCTTGGGGAAGAGGGTTAAGTGTGCAGACCCAGCGTGTCAGAGCGGCTGCCTCGCAGAAGGGTCCGTTTCCTTCTCACCCGACAACGTGCTGTGCTTGTAGTGTGAGCCACACGGTAGCCCACAGGTCCCCAGGCCCCTCTCTGGGCCCCTCACTTTCAGAGCGGCCCTTTTAGGCCAGGAAGATCTGAAACGATACCTAGTCCAACAACCTGTGGACGATACCGAGTTCTGCAGAAATGCTCCGGTGGCTGTTGGGAGAGAGAATGGAACGGGTCCCTGGCAGCCACCTTATTCGTCCAGAGGACTCAGCCTTCATCTGTGTGACAGATGGAGATTTTACTTGAAAGAAGGTTCTGCTCCTAAAAAAATGCAGCTTATTGAACCACAATAAAAAAAATGCCGCATATGATTTAGCCGAATGTAATTTATTTAATAACAAAAGATGGTCAACACATGTCAATCGAGGTAAAAAATGTTATTTCCCATTGACTAATTTTCGAGAATTGGCGAATCACATAAGTTGTGACACGTTAATAAAGCAGTACGAATTTTTGTAAGGAAACACAAGTTCTCTCTCTCTCTCTATCCACCCATCAATCCACCCACCGCGCAGAAGATGACATGGAGGCTGAAGCAGACACTCTTTGCGGTCCGTCCAATATTCATTCTCTCCTGACCAACAGTACTCTGACTCTATTGGCACGCAAATGCTTCTACTTAAAAATACTCCCCCCTGGGGCGCCTGGTCGAGTGCCCGACTCCGGCTCAGGTCACGATCTCCCGGTTTGTGAGTCGGAGCCCCATGTCAAGCTCTGTGCTGACAGCTCAGAGCCTGGAGCCTGCTTCCGATTCTGTGTCTCCCTCTCTCTCTGACTCTCCCCTCGTTCACACTCTTTCTCTCAAAAATAAATGAACATCAAAAAAAAAATTTTTTTTAAATAAAAACATACCCCCTTTGGCAGACTCCCTTGCAGCTAGGGGTCACGTGACCCAGTTCTGACCAGGAGGAATCCAGTGGAGGTCGCCAGCTGGGACCCTGGGAAGGAGCACCATAGGAGGGGTAGATTTGGCTGGTCTGCCTGTTGGGCCTTCTTCCTGACTTTATCATGGGTTTGTGCCGGGAGCTCCCTCTGCCATCTCGTGACCAAGAGGCCACAAGCGTGTGAATGAGGGGCTCCCTCACTGAGGCAGAACTACCATGGAGTGGATGAAACTGAAGCTTCAAGACCCAGAAGAAGCCCTAGCAATGTGTTCACATGGTCCAATGTTTTTGTAACATTTGCAAAAGTAGGATATTTTAACTGCAAGCACTTAATTCTGCTGTTTCTTTCTACTCTGACTTCCCTTCTGCTGTTTCTTCCTCCTCTGACTTCCCTTGTCATACTTCCCTTCACGTTGGTGGCGTGGTGTTGGGATTTAGCTAAGGGGGGGCAATTTGGGACTTAGCTAAGGGGGCGCTGAGTCTCGATGACATTTAATTCAGGTTTCGAATAGATTCATATGATTCCCAATCATGGTGCACAGTCAAACCTTCGCTAGCTGTCCTGGGGTAGGAATGGCTTCTAGAAATTCCCGGCGTTGTCAGGGTATTTATGAATAATCAGTGTGCAAGAAAACTTGAAATATCCCCAAATCTTACAGCTTATTTGTGGAAGACATTTGAGGAGGGAGTTCTCAAATTTAGCGACAATCCTAAAAATGTATACAACAGCATTACCAAAAACTAAATGCGAGGCCAAAAGATTTTTCCAGTCTATCAATAATGAGAAACAAAATTTGATCAAATATGTTACAGGAAGGACAGATTTCCTTTTCTCTCCATGGAAAACATTACGGACTCATTATTATATAGGTAGAGGCAATTAAAAGGCATAAAACAAAAACCAACCAACAAAAACCCCGATAAGGTATGCAAGGCAGCTAATTAATAAAAACATCACTTTTCTGTCAATTCTTAAAATTTGAATTTTACTGTGATTTATTTTCTCATTCTCATTCGGATTAAGTATCCACTTCATAACTAACTCTGTATTCCTTTATTGAAAGAAGCCTTCCCAAGCCCTGTAAACCAGAGGTCCCAGAAAACCTGGGTCTTCCCTTCATACTGACAGGCAGAGTGTAGAAAGACATGCAGAGAGCCTGGAGTCCACACCCTTCAGTATTATCAGCGGGATGGATAGATTCTCCGCGTTTTGCAGCTGGGCCAGTCCTAACTAATAAAGGAAGGAGAAGGTGCAGAGAGAAATGGAAGAATAACAGAAGGAACAGTGGCATTCCCTCTGGGTGGGTGGAGTTTTATTATGGTTGTTTAGACTGTTTATTTGGACTTTCCCATAATAAGCATGTATTTCTTTCTTTTTTATTGTTTTATTTTATTTATTTTTTATTTTGGAAAAGGCTTTAGAGGGACTTTTTTTTTTTTAATATGAAATTTATTGTGGGGCGCCTGGGTGGCGCAGTCGGTTAAGCGTCCGACTTCAGCCAGGTCATGATCTCGCGGTCCGTGAGTTCGAGCCCCGCGTCGGGCTCTGGGCTGATGGCTCAGAGCCTGGAGCCTGTTTCCGATCCTGTGTCTCCCTCTCTCTCTGCCCCTCCCCCGTTCATGCTCTGTCTCTCTCTGTCCCAAAAATAAATAAACGTTGAAAAAAAAAAATGAAATTTATTGTCAAATTGGTTTCCATATAACACCCAGTGCTCATCCCAACAGGTGCCCTTCTCAATGCCCATCACCCATCCTCCCCTCCCTCCCACCCCCCATCTTTTTTTTTTAATGTTTTTAATTTATTCTTTTTAACGTGTTATTTATTTTTGAGAGAGTACAAGCAGGGAAGGGGAAGAGAGAGGGACAAAGGATCTGAAGCAGGCTGTGTGCCGACAGCAGCGAGCCCGATGTGGGGCTTGAACTCACGAACCGCGAGATCGTGACCTGAGCTGAAGTCGGAGCCTCAACTGAGCCATCCAGGCGCCCCTATTTCTTTTATAATTAGAAGGAAGCATACAAAGGGCACCTGGCCGGCTCAGTAGCAGGAGCATGCGACTCTTAATCTTGGGGTTGTGAGTTCAGGCCCCGCATTTGGTATAGGGATTAGTTAAAAACAAACAAACAAACTTAAAAAAAAAAATACAAGAAACAAACTGAAAAAGAGATGGATTTGGAATATTTGCGGCTTGGGATTTTCTCGCCTGCTTGTTTGGTTGTGTTTTCACACACAAGAATATGGACTTTTGGTTCCAACTCATCTCCCAATATGCAGAGAGCACTGAGACTTCAACTATCAGTCAGGCAGGGCAGGAATAACTGGAAACTGATCGGCATAAGCTCCAAAGTGGAGACACATTTGAAAAAAGAAATCTAAAAGCAAAAACTGCAAACCGAGGCCCTTCCGTGTGCTTCCACGGCGGGCAGTGGGACGGCAGGGGCCCGGGGCCCTGCCCTGTCTCCGATGGGCTCGGCCCTGCACCCTGGCCAGCTGCGCCCGCCGCCCAAGTGGCAAAGTTTCCGTGGCCCAGACTCGGGCTTCAGGACCACTGGGGCGGGGTGGGGGGGGTGGCGGTAATAGAGATGCAGATTCCCAGGCCCGCCTCCATACACACATGCTTTGGAGGCAGGGCTACCCCGTCCTTCAGGCAATCTCTGGAAAACTAAACGCATTTGGGTCTCCGTTTGACAGAGGGAGGAAACGGTGGGAAGGGAGTGATCAGCTTTTAGACCAGACAGAAAACTGTGAATATGCCACAGCTGGAGTTCTCTGAATTTTCAGACGCAGCAGGCAATTCACTGGAAAATCGACAGCTCTTCCAGAAGGTGGCACAGCCTAGTGGGAAAGGGCAAGGGCAAGCAGCTTCAAATAAACCTGAGAGTGTCCCTTACCCTTTCTCAGCCTCAGCTCTCCTGTCTAGAAAATGCGACACTAGCAGGATCTCCCCCGTAGTTTGTGGACCAAATTAAATGGAGTCAGATGTACGAAGTGGTCTGCACAGGGCTTGGCCCATGACGTGTGCTGAACTGATTTAAGACGTGCCCATTACTGTCGTTAAAGGTAATTCATAATAGGTTTAAACTGTGAAATAAAAACAAAGAGCTGAGATTCTGTGATACGTATCCACACCCCTTTTAACCGAGGTGACAAAGCTATTTAGATCAGGGCATTCTTTTCAGGAAGGATTAAATGATTGTTCAGCATAGTATGGATGATACAAGAAAAAAAAAATTCAGAAATAAGCAAGGAGAAGTTGGCAAATCATCAGTTTGACCTGCTGACAGTCACGGCCTAAAGAAGAAACAAGGCGTGCTGCTTTCTACCAGAATTACGAGTAAGCAGCACATTTCTCGTGACCATGGCCACGCTCAGGCAAGCTTAGGAAGTGACTTGTTCTCTCGTCCCAGCTTTCTGACTTCTCAGTGGTTGGCGGCACTGTTTGTGGCCTGGGCTCTGCTGTGCCCAGGAGCTGTTTGCTTGCACTCGGGAGGGTCAGGATGGCAGCGGGGCCCTTCTGGGAAGGGCGTGGCTCCAAATGCCTAGCAGAGGGTGAGCCACTGGGTCCAGGAATCCTGGGAATGGTTTCCTTCCATCCCCCAATACCGATGGGCTGCCCCTGCCATACCTGCATCCTCACCCCCAAGCCAGTGGTTTCTAAATCACTGGTGTGTCCCATACCCAGTTCCTGGGACCATGGTAAGGAGGCCTGAGGAGGGTCCTAGGCTCTATCGTTAAGCCACATTGAGGGTCTGGGGCTTGGAGAGAGCCTGGGCTAGTTCCGTCCTGCAGGACGGTATCTGCTGCCCCACTTGCCGCTCCTTGCTGTTACCTGCATCCCTACCAAGAGCACGGTTTCGTCTGCTCGGTGTCTTTCATAAACTTCTCAAAGGTGACAGCTAGGTCTTAAACTTTTTGGCATTCTGCTATGTGTTAGGCAAATGGCATGGATTCGGTGAAAACTTTTTGAATATAATATTCTGATACAATGTTTCAAAGAGTCAGTATCTTTCAAGTGATCTTGAAAAATCTACAGTCTACCTCGTACATCAGAAGAGGAGGCGTGAATGCTTTTGGGCACACAGTCCCTGGTGAAATGTCTTCTGTTTTTAGCGGGTTCCCTCGTTGGGCACGAGCAGTTACGGAGATACGAACTCAAAGCCTTGTGGGTACCGGAGCCAAAGGCACGGCTCTTTGAAATCAATGAGCCCCACACAGAGGCTGGCGGGCTGTCGATTTCAAACCAAGATCGGGGGACTGAGGGCAGCTTAGCAAGACTGAGGGGCAGAGACGGCAAAACTGGGAGTGCCCAGTAGCCCAGTGGCTGCCCCACATTGTTTTCTAACTTTAAAACTGCTTCCATGACGAGATCCTACGGTGACCTGGTGTGGAGGGTTGAAAGGTGGCCCCAAGCAGATACGCTCATGTTCTAACCCCACGAACCTGTGAATGTGGTGAATGTGACATTTGGCAAAAAGCAGTCTCTGCAGATGTAATTAAGTTAGCGATCTCGAGATGAAGCCATCATCCTAGATTATCCTAGATTCACGACAAGTGTCCCTATGAGACACAAAAGAGAGAAGGGGAGAAGGCCCTGTGGAGATAGAGGCGGAGTCTGGAGGGGTGCAGCCACCGGAAGCTGGAGGAGCCACCGGAAGCTGGAGGAGCATGGGGGCTTCTCCCCCAGGGCCTTCAGAGGAGGCGTGGCTGTGTGGGCCTCTTGATTTTGGACTTCTGGCCTCCAGAACTGTGAGAGGATAAACTTCCGGTGTTTTATACTAATTTGTCCCTCCGGCACCAGGAAGCTAAGACACTGGGTCTTCACGATTACATAATGAATTCTTTCTGTACTTTGTACTCGTGTTACTCATATCTCCACCAAAAAGTAACTGACAAACATGCAGGGAACTTTTCTGCTGGATTCAAAGATGTCCTCCTGGTAAAAGGATAGTGAAGATACGTGAGGGAGATTTAGAACTGCACACTAGGGTAAAATGACGCCATTTCCAGATGCCATTGCCCTGGGTTACCGGGTTACTGGCTGGTCTGAGAGCTCTGCCCTTTGTGCCCCACCAAGCGGCACGGTTAAGCTGGGAGTCCCAGACGTTCTGTGCCTTGGTTTTTGTTGCTGTTTAAAAACCTTCACCTCAACCTAAGATCGCATAAGCATTTACTTCACCTGGGAGAGGGGCTGTAAATCCCTCTGCATTCACACTTGGTTTTGGTTCGCCAAGTTCTGTGAATGTCCTTGCTGACCATCACATGCCTGCGTGGTTGTGTCTGTGGGAAAGTCCCAACACTGCAGGGCTGGGTTCCCGGCCGTGGCTTCCACCCTCTGAAGATGCCCCACCCACTCGCCTGTTCCATTCTCATCTCCTGCCTATGTAGCAAAAGAGTCTTGCATTCGTTCATTCAATATTTTATTTATTTTTGAGAGAGAGAGAGAGAGAGAGAGAGAGAGAGAGACAGACAGGGCGAGCGCGTGAGCAGGGGAGGGGCAGAAAGAGGAGACACAGAATCCAAAGCAGGTTCCAAGCTCCGAGCTGTCAGCACAGAGCCCCGATGTGGGGCTCGAACCCAGGGACCATGAGATCATGACCTGAGCCAAAGTCAGACCCTTAACCGACTGAGCCACCCAGGTGCCCCAGGAGAGCCTTGCTTTCAAAAACACACATCTTATCAAATGGAGCCCAGTCCCTCCCTGCCAAAGTCAGTGCTCTTCCCAAGGGAAACAAAGCCTAGTTAGGGCTTCAGACTTCCATCAACAACTTGGAACCCAACTGCCTCATTTCCAACGTTTCTGGAGCACCTCCCCACTTGACTGAAAGTAAACAGAGCCTCCACAGTCCGTTAGATTCCTTTGATCCTTGAGACATTCAGAGGGCTGTGATGGGCTATAGGCCTTGACCATGACCAGAGGCAAGGTGGTGGGTGGTGGTGGTAAGGGGGGTAAGGGTGGAACCCCGGCCGAGCCTCCTCGGGTCATCTCCCTTCACTCCTGCCCCCGATAGTCCATTTTCCATCATGCAACCAGAATGAAAATGCAAGTTCATACATTCAAACAAGTCAAACTGAGTCACTCCCCTGCTCCAGTACTCTCCCAGCTCAGGCTGGGAGAAAATCCAAAACCCTTGCCTACAAAGCTCCCACAGATGGGCTTCTGGCTGTCCTCTAACGTCAAGTTCCACCAGCAGATTCTGTACCCCAGCCTGGGGCCCCGGAAATTCCTTGACAGGTGAGGAAAACTGGGGCAGGTGTCCAGGGAGAACGGTACCCAGGGTGAGATGAGGAGGGCCAGGATGGGGGCAGTGATGGGAAGGCACTTTCTGCTTCTGTCTACTCCTACAAGGCTCATGCCACCTGCACCCACATTCTTTTCCTTCTCAAGTCACTGTCCCTGACTTGTTTGTTGAGCAAGTTGTTCAAAGATTGTTGAAAGGCTGGCTCCTGGCCTTCTGCTCCAGCAATTACTTGACTAATGCGAGATGTCAGAGTCCACGGGACTGACCCAGTCAAACACCAGCTCCAAAATTCCAGGAGCTCCTTTTAATGCCAATGGCCTTCACTCCTGTGTGCTCTGCTGTCTGTCCCAGGAGAGCGGACAGGCCCCCATCTCTTGTTCCTCCCTTCAGGAACCTCACACTCCAACATTCCACCTGTTCATTGATGTGCTTTCTGATCAAGGTTTCGTGAGACACCTGCGGGCGGGCCCCCGACACCGCCATCCTCTCCTGGCCAATCGGCAGCTACCCTCCTCACGCCCTCCCCCGTTTAGCTGGCGGGTGGTAACCGGGGGCTCCTAGAGCTGGATGGGCATCAGAGTCAGCGGGGAGCTCTCTGAGCTCAGATGATGGCCCCATCTCAGATGTGGGACTCCACAGGCCTCTTGGATGCCTGGACTGGCCACCCAATCCATCCTGAAACACTCCTCCGTTCCGGTTCCCGTGGCGCTACATTATCCGGTTCTCCTCAAGCCTCTCTGGTCACTTTCTGTCCTTCCCAGAGGCCCCGCTTCTTGCTCCCACTCCTGACCTGCTGGTCTGCCCCTCTGTCCTCAGCCCCTCACTTTCTCTCTCTCTCTCTTTCCACCCTTTGCTTCGTTAGGCATCTCTTCGCCTGCTCTGATGGTTTCAGCCATCACCGCTGTGCCGATGACTTGCCAACCCGCCAGTCTTCCCTTCTACTAGATAAGGCACACGAAAATGAAGAAGCTGGACAGGTGGGTGATCACTACTGAGGCGGGCACACCTTTGGATGTTAGGAAGGCTCCTGACATGGGCCCTCGTGTTGTATCCTGATCTCTTTTCTGTTCACCGACAGCTCTATCTGTGACAGGTAGCTAGGGCCACAGTGCTCTTCAGGGCCGCTGGAAGCAGACTGGCCAGCACTCTCATAAACCCAGTATCGTAGTATCGACCAAACCACGCAGTCATGTGTCATTGCAAAGGCTAAATGCATCAATGGCCCATCTCCCCTGTCTACTTCTGCCCCACCCCCTCATGTGGTACTTACTCCCAAGTACTCCGTGGTCAGAAGCTTCTCGCCCGACAGCTCTCCAAGCTGGGGCTGGATCAGCTCGTCTTTGTCCAGATCAGCTTCCATAGTGTCATGGTCCTCCTGTTTCAAAGGACACACGGGGGTCAGTGCTCTGGATCCCCCTGCCGCACATTCCCAGACAGCTGGGTCCCCAAGCGGGCACCGGCCAACGGAATGAGAAGGCGTCTGCCCAACCACAGCAACTGGTGGGTTTGCATTTCAAACGGCTTCGGGGGCGGTCTGTCCTCTGCTCATAACCTGAACCATGAAGCCAAAAGGCAAAATACCAGCCCACCTCTTTCGGAAGCTGGCCACCTATGGACACCTCCACGGCCACAGGTGTGAAGAGGTTCAATGAGACACTTAACAGTCTCCCTCAGTCACAGCTCTCAGAATTTCTCTGGGAGGTCAAGGGACCACATGAATAGCCAGGCCAGTCCACCAAGAACTATGAAGCACCTTCACAGGCACAGGCCTTCAGCAACCGTACGTTATAGGCTTGTTGTTCTCAAGCAGTTTACAGTCAATAAGTAAGAAGACTCATCAAAAAGAGAAGAGCTGTTTTGCTTTTGGGAAGATGGAGTGGGTATACTTTTCCCTATTCCTCCCACCAAATACGGCCTCAAAACACTGGACGTTAAATATAAAATAAACACAAGAGACCCCGAAAGACAGAGAGAAGGAGGCAGACTGGCTGGGTCCCCAAAGACACAAGGAGTGAAAGGTGCTGAGTTCCCTGGGGTTCCTTGGTTCCTTACGGATTCCACACTCGGGAGCTGAAGAAGCCAGCAGCCCAGCAACGTTTGAGTGGCGAAGACAAAAAAGTCTCCCCAGAGCCTGCTCCTCGAGCTGAAGGACCGGGAAAGGGAGGGCCTAGCAATGACAGAAGTTTCAGAAAATAACCAAACACCACAGAAAATATTGTGGCCCCGTCCCAACCACACCTGCCAGGGCCTTCGGGAGTCCAGGCTTCTACCCTCACTGGGCTGTCATCAGGCACCCCCACATCCTCAGCTGGGGTGATATGAGTAGGGAGGGGGAATTTCATCCCTCCTGGGCAGTAATGAGGTTCCCCCATCCCCAGGAGAGAGTGGAGACCACGTGGAGAGCCCAGCCTTCCAGCCGACAGTGACGAGATACCCCCTCTCCATGCTCTGATGCCGTCGGAGGAGGCCTGGTGGAGATTCATGCTTTTACCACTGCCCACATGTTTCTGTGGTGCCAGGGGAGGCTCTGTGGGCAGCACTAATGAGGCACTCCTTCCTGTTCTAGTTAGAGAGATACTAGTCGAGGCTGCGTAGGGATCCGGAACTCCCACCCCTGTCTTGCAGTAACAAGGAGTCTCCTCCCATCCCCTACCACCCCTGGGTGTCAACAGAGTCTGAGTGTAAATCCTGGTCTTCTATTCACACCTGGCGGCAATGAGGAGGAGCCTCACCGCCCCCCCCCCCCCCCCCCCCCGCCAGAGCAGTATCAGAAGCAGCCAGCTAAAACAGAAGGTTTCAATTAGATCAAAAGTCTTATAATCCTCAAAATATCTGGGCTTAAATAAAAAATCACTCATCATACCGGGAACCAGGAAGCTCTCTCAAACTGAACAAAAAGAGACGATCAATAGATGCCAACATCAAGGTAACGGAGATGCTACTAGAATGATCTGACATAGATTTTAAAGCAGTTATCACAAAAATGCTTCAATGAGCAATTACATTCTTGAGACAAATGAAAAATTAGGAAGTCTCAAGAACATAGAAAAAGAATAAAATAAACCCAAAGCAAGCACAAGCAAGAAAATAATATAAAGAACAGATATCAATGAAAAAGAAGAGCGAATAACAAGGGAGAAAATGAGTCAAAGAAAAAAGCTGGTTCTTGGAAAAGATTAATAAAATTATCCTGACCAATGTCAGGAATGAAACAGAAGATATTACTACAGATCCGGGAGATATCAAAAGGAAGAGGGATCACTATGAGTAATTCTGCACACATGGGGTTGACAACACAGATAAAAACACAAACTATCACAAGCCTCTCAATATGAAATTTTGATATAACTTTAAGATAACTTGAAAAGTCCTATTACTACTAAGGAAATTCCTTCATAGTTTAAAAATTCCCCTGAAAGAAATCTCTAGGCCTACATGGTCTCACTGGAGAATTCTATCAAACTTTTAAAAAAATACCACCAATTCTATATGTTTTCAAGAAAACAAAACAGGAAGGAATACTTCTTATTTCATTTCATGAAGGTTTTGTGTTACCAAAGCCAGAGAAAGCCAGTACCATAAAAAGAAAAATACAAACCAAAGTCCTTCATGAATAAAAATGCAAACATCCTTAACAACCAAGCTAAGAGAAAGGTAAAAAAAAATCCTCAGCAAAATCTTAACAAACAGAATGGAGCAACAGATCAATTTTGTTAAAAGAATTATATGCCATGACCAAGTGCAGTTTGTTCCAGCAAACAAACAGTCCGGTTCAATATTTAAAATTTAAACATTGTAACCCATAATATTGAGGGGTTTGTGAAGAAAAAAAATCATATGATCATAGTAATGGATGGAAAAAAGGCATGAAAAAACTCAACATGACAAAAATTCTCAGAAAAATAGGAAAAGAGGAGTACTCGATAAATAACGAATAGCTGACATTACACTTAATGATCAAAGACTGGAGGCTTTCCCCCTTAAGACTGGGGACAAGGCAAGGATTCCTGCTTCTATTCATTCTTCTTCATTCTTAGTGCTAGAAGTTCTAGCCAGAGCAATAAGGCAAGAAAAAAAAAAAGGAAATAAAAAGCATATAGATCAGAGAGGAAGAAACAGAACTGCCTCTATTTGCCCCTCCCCTGCTCACTCACTCTCTCTCAAAATAAATAAATGAACATTAAAAAAAAAAAAAAAAAACTGTCTCTATTTGGAGATGCCATGATTGTCTGTGTAGAAAATCCCAAGGAATCAACCCCTCAAAAATCCTAGAACTAATAAGTGAGTTCAGCAAGGTCACAGGATACAAGATAAATATATGAAAATCAATTTCTATATACTAGTGATGAACTTAAAACACTGAAATTAAAGATACAGTATCATTTATAATTCACAAAAAATAAAAATTCTTAGGTGCAAATCCAGCAAAACATGTATAGGACTTGTAGGCTGAGAATTATAAAGTGCTAATGAAAGAAACTGAAGATCTAAATAAATGGAAAGACCTACCTTGTTCACGAACTGAAAGACTCAACATAGTTGTTAGTTCTGCCCAAATTGGTACATAAAGTTAATGTAATTTCTATCAAAATCCCAGAAGGATTTTTCTGCAGATATATACAAAATTATTCTAAAATTTATATGGAAAGGGCAAAGGGACTAGCACAGCTAAGAAAATTTTGAAAAATAAGAATAAGGTGGGAAGAATCAGTATACCCAGTGTCAAGACTTCTATAGGTACAGGTTTCAAGACTATGCGGTAGAGGGACAGACATAGAGATCAACAGAGCAGAATAGAGAACCTCAAAACAGATGTACACAAACATGTCCAACTGATTTTTAAAAAATATTTATTTATTTTTGAGAGAGAGAGTGCAAACAGGAGAGGGGCAGGGAGAGAGGGAGACAGAGAATCTCAAGCAGGCTCTGCAGAGCCGGACGCAGGGCTCAAACTCACGAACCATGAGATCACAGCCTGAGCCAAAATCAAGAGTCAGGCGCTTAACTGACTGAGCCACCCGGGCACCCCTGCCCAACTGATTTTTGACAAAGGTGTAAAAGCAGTTCAATGGGGGAAGGACTGCCTTTCCAATAAATAGCGCTGGAACAACTAGACATGCATAGGAACAAAATGGACCTCAATCGAACTCTCGTGACTTATCTAAAAATTATTTTAAAATGGATCACGGACTTAAATGTAATACTATCCAATTGTTAGAAAAAAATAGAAGGAAGTCTTAAAGATCCATGAGGCAAAGAGTTCTGGTACCTGACACCAAAAGCACATTCCATAAAAGGAAACATTTGATCAACTGGGTTTAATTGAAAATTAAAAAATCTTTTGCTGCAAGACCCTGCGAAGAGAATAAAAAGCTACAGACTGGGAGAAGAGATTTGGAAACCACATATCTGATAAAGGACCAGTATCTGATTATAGAACATACCAGAAACTCCCAACACTCAACAGGAAAAACCCAAACAATCCAATTAGAAAATGGGCAAAAGACATGAAGAGACCAAAGAGGATCTATGGGTGGCAGATAAGCACCTACAAATATTCAACATCATTAGGCATCAGGAAAACGTAAATTAAAACCTCAATGAGATGGCACTCTTCATCTGTCAGAATGGCTAACATGAGAAATGCTGGTGAGGGGGCACCTGGGCAGCTCAGTCGGTTAAGCTTCTGACTCTTAATTTCGGCTCAGGTCATGATCTCATGGTTTATGGGTTGGATCTCCACTTCTGGCTCTGCACTAAGAGCGTGGAGCCTGCTTGGGATTCTCTCTCCCTCTCTCCGCTCCTCCCCTGCTCTCTTTCTCTCTCGAAATAAATAAACGTATTAAAAAAAAAAAAAAAAAAGGAAATGCTGGAGAGGATGCAGAGAAACTGGATCCCTCATAAACTGCTGGTGGGAACACAAACTTGTCCAGCCACTCTGGGAAGATTTGGCAGTCTCTTTAAAAGCTAAGCACACAACTACATACGACCAAGCAATTACGCTCTCGGGCATTTATCCCAGAGAAAGGGAAACTCATGGTCATACAATACTCTACATGAATGCGTGTAACAGCTTTCTTGTAATAACTCAAAACAGAGAATGACAGACGTTCCCATAGGAGGACGATGAGACAAACCGCAGCACACCCACACCAGGAATTACTGACACACACAAACCCGGATGACTCTCCAGTGAGCTACGTCGTGTGAAACAAACCAGTCCTCGTGGTTACAAACTATATGATTCCGTCTACGTGACATTCTTGAAATGACAAAACTGTGGAACTGGAGAACAGATTACTGGTTGCCAGGGGTCATGGAGGACAGGGGGTGGGAGGGAAGTAGGGGTGGCTGTAAAAGGGACCTTGGTGGTCATGGAGATCCTCTGGGTCTTGAGTGTCTCAGTGGTAAAATCCTGGCTGTGGTGATGTACTATGGTTTTGCCAGATGTTACCACTGGATGGAACTGGGTAGTGGGGGGACCAGCAATGAGATCAACCCAAAACAGACCAGACCTTCACCTGGCAGGGACTAAGGAAGGAATGTGTCTATGAAGGGGGCTGGGTGGCGATGGAAGTGAGAAAAGGGAGGATGGGACCCCGAGGAAGCTGGCAGTCGAGTGCTGGTCCAGCCTTGGGGCGTAGGGATGCCCCAGGCCTGGTGACAACGGTCCCTGAGATCATCTCTAATCAATCCTTCCCCCGATTCCTTGCCCACTCAACAACCTGTAATTTGGCTCCTCTGAACTTGCCAACAAGAAGAAAGAGCTCCATTCTGCAAACATGTGTGGCCGGTCCTTATTTTCAAACCAATATCTGGTCATTCTGGGTGCCCTGGTCTCTTGTGAATTTGATTTATCCGAGTCAGGTTTCAAGGCATCTGAGGGCTCACCTTCCCGTGAGGGCAGCCTCCAGGCAGGGCTGTTGCTGGGGGGACAGGCCATCTCTCTCAGTTCTCTTTAGCGCACAGGTGGACAGGGCCATCTGCCATCACTAGATAACGTCACCTAGGGCAGGCTGTCTTAAGAAAAGGGGGTTTGACTCATTCTAGGTGGTCCTCGAAGGCACAGAGCCTTCTCTAACAATCAGCATTGTCTTACTCGTGGCCTGGGCAGCTGAGCAGACACTCCCCCGCCAGCTTACATACGACAGCATCTCCGTGATGCCCTTGTACCGCAGCACCATTGAAGAACCCACCTTGCATTTATTTCCATGGCACTTTACATCTGAAGCTCTCACAGTGACTCCGTCTGGATTACTTTTACTACACCCGTTTTGTCTAGTGTGGACCCTGAGCCTGAGACAAGTGACCAGTCCGCAGTGACAGGCTGGCCTGAAGGCCAGGAGTCTCAACTTTAAGCTGGGGGCAGCCCCTTTCTGCCCAGATCTTTGGGACTCCGCCCCCTGGGGCCCTGCAAAGAAGCCTGTTTCTGAGGAAGCTGAGGCTGAATTGCCCGGGTCTTCTGAGGCCCGAGGGTCCCCACGCCTGGCTGAAAGGGAGCTCAACGGGGCAGAGAGCGAAGGGCAGGGCGCAGAGGCATTCCGGAGCTCTCGGTCCCATCCTTCTCTTTCCTGTCCCGTCTAACCCAAACAGAAAGTGTGCTCCTGTCCTCCCTAGAACCACCACCTTCAAGAGCAACCTCACCCCCAGTCCCGACTCCTCTCCACGGGGCAACTGCCTTCTTCTCCCGCTGCCTCGCCTGAGTCGGCACCTCGGCCCAGCGCTAGTACACCCACTATCCTGAAATTTCACTCGGCGTCCTTAAAGGAAATGCTATCTGTGAGGCCCTGCCTGAGGTCAGCTCTGGGACAGCGAGGTGAGAGTTACAGTGCCGCCGTGGCTTAGAGTTTGGTTTACTAAAATGCCAACATCTTAGCGATCGAACAGTGTGTACATTACAGGATTATTTCAGGAAAGTGGCCCTGTGGTCAGGGTCGAGTGGCAGGGAGCTCCGGGCAGTGGAGTAGTATTTCATCCCGTTTCCAGGGACCGAAGCCTTGCAGGCACTGGCTGGAAGAGGTCATATGAATCGCAGTTTCATGGAGGTGCGGGTGATACACCGCTCCCCTGCCAGGGCGGAATATGAAACGTTAGGAAACAACACAAACGTCCACATTCCATTTCGATGAAAAATCAGTGGTCGATGGCTAACCTCAGCAAGGGTGCAAGCAAGGGTGTTTCTTTCCCCTGGACAAGTACCTATGTAAGACACTCCCTTGCAAATCAACCTGCGCGCGCGCACACACACACACACACACACACACACACACGCACACACACTCTCAGCACAAGTTAAACTTGCTAGTAAGAGAGTCACTGAAGGGCGCCTGGGTGGCTCAGTCGGTTGAGTGTCCGACTTCGGCCCAGGTCATGATCTCACAGTTCATGAGTTTGAGCCCTGCGTCAGGCTCTGTGCTGACAGCATGGAGCCTGGAGTCTGGAGCCTGTTTCAGATTCTGTGTCTCCCCCTCTCTCTGCCCCTCCTCAGCTCATGCTCGCACACTGTCTCTGTCAAAAATAAATTTAAAAAACTTAAAAAAAAATACATGGAAATATGTATTCAATTTTCTTTTTTTAGTTAACACAAGTTGAAGCTGGGTTATTCTTTTTTTTTTTCATCACAACTACTTTATAGTTAAATTCATTGACAACTGATAGGCCCTCCCCAATCTCTAGAAACACAGGGCAATTTCTGCATTTGGTCTCTAATATATAAAACCGTTCAATGGAAGTTAACTCGAACCACAGTGTGATACGTGAGTGCGGGGCCAGAGAGAGAACCTGGGCTCCAGAGTCGGCCTGGAGAATTTGCTTCCTCTGGTGCCTGCGGTAGGGAAGCACCAAGAATATTAGGTTAGTGTAAAATGCACAAAGGCAGGAAAACGGACATGGGAATCGTGACTAAATTGATAGTTCTTGGTTAAGAAAGCGTACTGAGGCTGTGAATTCGCAAAGACAGGATTCTTGTCGGCGTGTCTCAGTTTCTCCATTCGTCAGATGAGATCATCCGGCTGCCTCCTTGAAAATCACGACTTACAGACTGAGGACATTTCTTAAGTTCTCCGGTTTTGCAAAGCCAGGTACTGTACAGATAGAGACAAGTAACAGCCATGGTTTTCCCAAGAAACACTACCATCGGTGAAAAGGAAGCAGAGGCACGTTAGGACTTCTGAAATGTAAAGAGCGCCCGTAAAATGAGCTGTGCCAGTTGGGTTGGAAAATGCAAGTTAACAAAGAGAAGCAAGAGCTTAATTCAGTGCTATTCAATCCGTTTGTGGCAGCACTTGGGAAACTATGTGCAGAGGGAGATTTGGGGAGGCAGAGGAAAGCACGAGATGCGGTGGGAAATGTAAGCAGAGAGCCTACCAGAAACGATGCTTGCTGATAGCGGGGCCCTTTCTCTACTTTTTCAGTGGGTGCCAAGCAGATTGAAACCACTGAGGATGTCTAAGCACTTTCTGCAACGGACAAACCCGGGAGACGTTCCGTGATAATTAGAGTCGATGTGGTCTACCGGGGAGGGAAGCAACTCCTTTCCATTAGCTGCCCCCAGTTTAGATGGGAAGAGTTTTATTCTCCGCGATCCGGCGCGAGGGGCTGAGCATGGCGGCGCCCCGGGGCCGGAAGGCACCCTGTGAAAACAGCACCAGCCACACTGCTAACTTTTCCCAGCTGCTTGTGAATTCCAAATTCAACATATTTTGAAATCTACTTTGTGAAGCAAGGAGCTGATGGATAAGGAAATGCTTCAAGAATAGATGCCTCATTAGGATGGGTTTTAAATACCATTGTTGGGAGGAATTTTACTAAAATTACTGGTCTTTATGTACTTGAGCGGAATGCATCAGATTACTAAAGGTGCAGATCAGGGATAACTGATTACTTCCAGAAATGAAGAATGCCTCATAAAAAAGGCACTTGAGCTGAGATGAATTTAGATGTTCTAATACGAAGCTTCCCTGGAGCAGCTTGGTGATCTTATGACACTACCAGATTCTTAACTGGAGGCTTTAGATACATAATACTCCAGACAAACCAGATTCTGAGCAACTGGCCTGAAAACAAAACTAAGGTGGACCACTAAATGCATTTGAAAACTCAGATTCTTCCAGATATAATGCGGAGAGCAGAATGTATTCAAGTGGTTTTACGTATGACAAGTGAAAGTATCAAGTGTGTTTTCCACTTGAAATAATTACAAGACTTCTACCAGCAGTTTAAATTTGAGACACCTTCTCAGAACACTGAATTGCAAATCTCATTCTTTGTGAAAATAAGGGAAAATCACTCCACGTGGGAGAGAAAGGGTGGATCGAGGTGAGCTGGCGGGCAGTATAATGAACATATTTTCCCCAACGCCATGGATCCTTCCCATTTCTGCAGCTCTGAGTATGTGCCCGGGACTGCGGATGCAGGTGGGCCTTGGATCCTGGAGGACTCATCGTGATGTTGAGAAGTTGTTCTAGAAGCAACTTCCTCATTCACAGAATGAATGCATCCCGGGGTGCTGACAGCTGGTCTAACCACCAGCTCAGTTCACAAGTAACCACATGATAGAAACCAGAGAAAACCCAACACCCTTTACTTCCCTGATTTATATATATACATATACATATATATATATATATATATATTTTTTTTTTTTTTGAAGTTTAAAGTTAATTTATTTTGAGAGAGGGAGGGGGGGAACAGACAGAAAGAATCCCAAGCAGGCTCTGCATTATTAGCACAGAGCCCCATGTGGAGCTTGATCTCCCAAGCGAGATCATGACCTGAGCTGAAACCAAGAATCGGATGCTCAACCCACTGAGCCATCAGGTGTCCCTCCCTGATTCTTTTAATCCATTGCTTTAGCTGCTCAAGTTGCTTGCTTAAACTTTCTCTGAAGTCTAAGTGAAAATAGCAAGATATACAGAGAAGGGGGCATAGCTGCTCTGTGAAAAGGGAGCTCATTACAATACGTAGCACACAGCATCGGAAGAGACTGGGAGGCTTCGCAGGCCTGGAAGTCAAAGACAGGAGCCGACAGCACGGCAGGGTCCAGAGACCATGCCTTATACAGACAAGTGGACTCGGGCAACCCGAATCGTAGTTCCTTCTGAACAGGGGTTCCATGAGTCTGCTCAGGAGGTGGGGGGCTCAGGGGAGCAACAGACCCTGGGACCAAGCGTGGGTGTGCCCCCGAATGGGAGTGAGCAGGGGTAGGGCTCAGCCACAAGAAACCCCCACCCCAGAAGCGAAAACCACGCCCCTGACATAATGAAGATATTTTCTCAAGTGTCAGCAAGAATGTCATAAGGAAAAACTATTATTCAAGAAACCACACATGTTCTGAACACTTAGATGAACCTCAAAGTCCTCGTAGAATCTAGACGAAGGAGATTTGAAAAGTAAGACTCCGTCAGTGTTTCTCAAGTGCCCAGGGTGGGGTGGGGACAGAGGGCAAGGTAGGAATCTGAACTCATTCCGTTTTTCAGGAAAAACCTCCCAGGCCCGCTGTTACTGGAAGTCTGCACTGGCAACAGGCTCCTTCCCCTGTCTACCCACCGAGGGTGCCCAACTTCTCTCCTCCTTGCTCTCCACCCCCAGCTCCACCCGGGGCCACCCATTCAGTGGCCTCAGTTCTAGCTCTGGCCGGGCTACGTGTGAGGAGCCCCTGCCCTGGAAGATTCTGGACCGCTCCAATCCAGCCTGCCTCTGGATTACGATGTTAATGTTAAAACCAGCTAACACGCATCGAGTCTGTGCTAGCGTCTTGCTGGGATTATGTCATTGGATCCTTGCAACCACCTGATGAAGTGGGTATTTATATTCCTACTTTATAGATAAGGACAATGAGCTGTGAGATAAGCTGAGAGAGAGATCATAACCTGACTGAGCCGCCCAGGTGCCCCAAGCCTAGAGAGGTTAACCAACTTGCCCAAGGCCACACAGCTGGTAAGTGGTGGGGCAGGACTCAAACCCAGGCAGTCTGATTCTTGAACCACTTCCTTCTTATTCAGATTTAGCCGGTCGCTGCAGCTCCCATAGGCAGTCAGCATCTGTCATTTCCTAGGGTGTCTGGGGGAGTCCAGAGAGGCTTCTGTGCCTGGCCCCGCCAGTTCCCTGTCACCTTGGACTTGCAATGAGGATATGGGTAGCACAATGACACGAGACAAGAATCTGACCCAAGACCCCAGTGAGCTGCAACAATAAAGTGATCTGCCAAAGAGCTATCTATCAGGGAGCAAGATGGTGTCCTAGCCTTGGCTTTAACGACCCCCCCACCTTCCGCCCCCCGGCTTTTCTGGAGTAGATTTACTCTGCATAGCTCCAGAAGGAGGAGCACGAGGATTCTGTCTGGACAGAAAAGAAGAAAAGGACACTATCAGTTTCGTGTGTGTCCATTACGCGCCACAGATTAACTCATTAATCTCACAACAGTTCCGTAATGACGATTTATCCTCATTTTTATAGGTGAAGAAATAAACCTAGTAGTGAAAGAAAAGATAAAGGTAGACTGGGGTCTCATTGAGTAGGGCTTTGAATGCCACTGTTAGCATTTTATTAGGTAATGGGGAACATAGAAATGGTTTTTTTTAAAGATTTTATTAATTTTTTTAAAGTTTATTTATTGAGAGAGAGAGGGAGAGAGATAGAGAGAGAGAGACAGCACAGTGTGCATGTGTGGGAGAGGCACAGAGAGAGGGGGAGACAGAGAATCTCAAGCAGGTTCCACGCTGACAGCAGGGCTTGAACCCACGAACCATGAGATCCTGGCCTGAGCCAATATTAAGAGTCAGACACTTAACCAACTGGGCCACCCAGGTGCCCCAAGATTTTATTTTTTTAAGATCATCTTTATACTCAACATGGGGCTCGAACTTACAACCCAGAGATCAAGAGTCACATGCTCCACTGACCAAGCCGGCCAGGCGCCCCCAGAAGTATTTTTTAAAAGGGAGCATGTAAACGTGTAAATGGGTTCAGCCATTCTGGAGAGCAGTGTGGTGGGGTCTGGTGAAGGTGAGACCCTTACACCCTGTGACGCAGCAAGCCGAGGCCCAGGTGCGTGCTTCAGAGAAGCATTGGCATGTGTGAAGAAGCTCCTCGCTGCACTGTGGAAAACACAGGAACAACGCGCTGTCTCTCAGAAAAGAACGGATAAAAGCATCCAATGGAATGCCACGCAGCAGTTAAATCGATGAACCAGGGCAGCACGTATTGGGACGGATAAATCTCTTAACACATAACATTACGTGGAAAAAGCAAGTTGGTAAATGATTCATAGAGTACCAAGCCATATACGTGAAATTAAAACCCGTGAAACAACGGCGTATTTGTTTACGGAAACAGAACAATATTATAAAAGCACAGAATCCTCCGTGGAATTGTATACGCCAACTTCAGGCCAGTGGTTGATTCTTGGGAGAAAGGGAGGGCGGGGTGGGGGTGGGGCCGGATGAAGGGATAGAGCCACAGCTGTCTGTTATATTATTTTCTGTACTTTCTGGAAAGATTAAAATGTTCCCCGATTTGAAATCAAGTGCTCGTGTCCCTGCATGCCCCGAGCCCTGCTGTAGGAAGATGGTCTGGCGGCCACATGCAGGCTGGGAAGGAAAGAGACGGGGCCGAGCAACCAGCAGCGCACAGGGATGGGGTTTAAGCAAGGATGTGGAGAAGAGGAAATGAACAGGAAGATGAAAGTGACTTTCAGAACGATGAGCTACAGTTTCTGGAAGATGATGACAGAGTATGAGTGAGAAGGAGCAGCCACAGGTCACCTCGCAGCTCGAAGAGGCTGGGTGCCTGGACAAGCAGGCGGTTTGCTACCCTCACGGTTTGTCAGAGCTCACATACGACGTAGACCGTCTTACCGACCATGTGTCACACGGGTCAGACCCTGGCTTGAGCGCGGCTCTTGTTTAGGACAGCCAGCAACTGGCCCACTTAGAGAAACCGACTCTCGTACGTGGCGGAGTCAGGACCCAACAAGGGTCCCCGGTTCCAAGACAGGTGATGATTTTTTAAGCCAGGATGCCTCCTCGGCCCAGAGCTCAGTGTCTCAAAGCTGAGTCCAAGTGCACGGAAGTCAAGGCCCATCCATGACTTACTGAATTCACTCGGCAGTTTTATTTCTCACTTCGAAGCAGTAAATGGGCACTCTTTGCCCTTAATGCAAGAGGAGTGATAATGGGACTTCTCACAAAATATCTTCTAACAGCTTCCTTCCTCTCAGAATAAATGAAGCTTATGTCCTTCTCAAAGCCTGTGGTGATCGGACCACTGCTATCTTCTCTGCCCCAAAGCCTATTCCCTCTCCGTTTCTCCTGGTTCCTAGAACACCCAAGTACACTTCTATCTCAGGACCTTGACCTCTGCTGTCCCTACGGTCATGGGGCTTGCTCCCTGGTGCCCTTCCACTTGACTGTTCTTCAAGGCACTGTCATGCGACACATTATGGTTCTGGCTGCTCATCTGTTGAAGGTCTGCTTTCTCCCGACGGAGTATCTATTTTGCTTACTGCTGTATCCCCAGGGCCCACAATAGTGCCCGACGGCATCTGGTAATAGGAGAGAGTAGGCCAGGCAACTCCCCTCTACAGAAACCAAGTGCAAAATGTGACAAATTTATGAAAAGCCCTCATTTCAGAACTCTGGAAGATGACCAGTGGCAGACAGCAACCCGAGAAGTGTTTGCTCCCTGGGGAGGCACTCCTGCAGCCCGGCGAGAAAGGCGCATCTATGGTCCACTGGCCTGGGGAGTTCCCATCTATTTCAGGCAGTGAAAACCCACAGCTTTACCAGCTGAAGGTGGGGACTCGGTAACAAGTAACAGAGCAGCCAAGAAGCTAAGGGGGGATATCTCGAAGCAAGGAAGCTGCAGAAAGACTGAGATAATAAAATCTCCATGCATCTCTGACTCACTGCTACACTACAAATACAGGCAGAAGGCCTCAGGGGGAGGGGGGCAGTGAAAATTAAAAGCTTGGGTGAACTTACAAATTTTCTGCGTTTTTAAATGTGTTCCTCAACCTATACATGGTTCAGTGGCAGCAGGTGGAAATCCTCCTGACTTCAGGCACATAAACATCATCTCTGACTGGCCGACAGACTACGCAGGGAGCCCTCCAGAGTGGGGACATAATACACGGAGAGGCCACTGGTTGCAGACCACCGGGCAGAGAGATTGCACAGCCAGAGACCAGGCAAGACAACAATACTCAGGAGAACAAAACATAATCTGGAATCATCAGCACATATTATCTAGAATGTCTCGTTTTCAGCCAAGGGCATTACTAGACATGGTGAAGAGAGAGAAAAGTGTGGCCAGTTCTCAGGACAAATAAAGTAGCCAACAGAACTAACTTTGAGTGTGCTCAGATGTTGGACTTTGCGGACAAGGACTCTAAAGCAGCTATCATGAAAACGTTTGAAGAATTAAAGAAAAACATGCCCAAGAGTAAAAAGGCAAATATACTGAAAATGGGTGAAAAAACCCAGAAAATCTTGACTGGGGAATGGACCAAATAGAATTCTAGAACTGAAAATACGGTAACTGAAATGAAAAACGCAGTGGATGGGCTCAGCATCAGATAGGAGATGGCAGAAAAATCCCTTAACTGGAAGATGGACCAATATAACTATCTGGCTCAAAGAATAGAGAGAAAAGACACTGAAAAAAAATGAAGAGAGCCTCAGGGATCTGTCAGATAATATCACATATTCCACTGTATGTGTAATCGGATTTCTAGAAGGAGAGGAGAGAAAGGGGCAGAAAAAATACTTGAATAAATAATGGCTGAACACTCCCCAAATTTGGCGGAAGGCAATGATTTATGGACCCAAGAAGCTCAGTGGACCCGAACAAGGATACGTACAAGGAAAAGCACACCTAGACACATCACAATCAAATTGCTGGGAGCCAAAATTAAAAACAAAATCTCAAGGAACGGGAAAAAAGAACTCATCAGGTGGAGGGAAACGATGAAAAGTGACAAGATGAAAAAACAGCCGGCTTTTCCTCAGTGACACTGGAAGTCGGAAGACAAAGCACTGGCATATTCCAAGTGACAGAGAAAAGCCTGTTGGCCAAGAGATCTACATCCAGGGAAATGGGCCTTCAAAGATGAAGGTGACAGAAAGACAATTCCAGATATTAAAAAACAGAGAATTTGTCGTCCACAGGCCTGAATTACCAGAAACGCTTAAAGGCAGTGCTTCTGGCGAAAGGGAACTAACATGAGATGGTAACTACACACAGGAAAAAATGAAGAGCTCTGGAAATGGTAAACATGTGGGTGGAGACACAAGATACATTCTTTCCCCGTATTTCTTTCAAAGACGTATGACTATTTAAAGCGAAGAGTTACAACACAGGGTCAATAATAAATATAGATGTAGTAAATATGGCAACAGAGCACAAAAGAGGAACAGAAATGGAGCCATACTAGTGCGAAATTCTCCTCTTTTACCAGAAACAGATCAGTGTTGACCAGAAGTCAACTGTGGTAAGTAACATATGCACACTGCAATTCCTAGAACCAACTTAAAAGGAAAAAGGCAAATACAGCCAAAAAGCCAAGACAGTCATTAAAATGGTATACTAAGAAATACCTGTTTAAAAAAATTTTTTTTAATGTTTATTTATTTTTGAGAGTGAGAGAGACAGAGCATGACCAGGGGAGGGGCAGAGAGAGGGGAGACCCGGAATCCGAAGCAGGCTCCAGGCTCTGAGCCGTCAGCACAGAGTCTGACGCGGGGCTGGAACCCACGAACCATGAGATCATGACCTGAGCCGAAGTCAGACGCTCAACCGAGCCACCCAGGTGCCCCCCAAATATTTGTTTAGCACAAAAGGCAATGCAGGGGCGCCTGGGTGGCTCAGTTGGTTAAGCGTCCGACTTCAGCTCAGGTCATGATCTCTTAGTCTGTGAGTTCAAGCCCCGCGTCAGGCTCTGTGCTGATGGCTCAGAGCCTGGAGCCTGCTTCAGATTCTGTGTCTCCCTCTCTCTCTGCCCCTTCCCTGCTCATGCTCTGTCTCTCTCTGTCTCAAAAATAAATAAAAACATTAAAAAAAAATTAAAAAAAAAAAGGCAATGCATGTAAAGAAAGTGGGAACAGAGGAATAAAAGGATGACATAAATAGAAAACTGCAGATAGCAGGATTAAACCCAATTAGATAATTACATGAAATATGAATGAACACTAAACAAATTTATTTAAAAGTTTTTTTTTGAAAATGAACAAAGTTGGAGGACTCACATTTCAAAACCTACTATAAAGCCCCAGCAACTAAAATCATGTGGTACCAGCAACAGAGACAGACATATACATTAAGCCAACAGAAACAGGAGTCCAGAAATAAATGCTTACATTTATGCCAATCAACTCTTTTTTACAGAGGTACAATTTTGACAAAGTAATTCAATGGGTCAAAGCATAGTCTTTTCAACAAATGGTACTGGGCCAACTGAGTACTCATGGGCAAAAAGAGAAATTTAGATCTTTACCTCACACCAAACATAACAATGAACCACGAACGGTCCTGGGTCTAAATGTACGAGCTAAAGTTACAAAACTCTTAGAGGGAAACACGGGAGAAAATCTTTGCAGTGTTGGTTTAGGCCAATGGTTTTCACCTAGGTGTGATTTTGTTCCCTCCCAGGGGACATTTAGCACTGTCTGGAAACATTCTTGGTTGTCATAACTCTGGAGTGGGGTAGATAATACTGGCATCCAAGGGGTAGAGGCCAGGGATGCTGTGAAATGTCCCATATAACACAGGACGGTCTCCACAACAAAGCTACCTCTCCCTATGTCAATAGTACCAAGGTTGATAAACTCTGGGTGGGGCAGAGGCCCTAGATGCAACCATAAAAGCACAGACCATAAAAAAAAAAAAAAAAAAAAAAAAAAAAAAAAAAAAAAAAAAAAGATCAATTCAACTTTATTAAGATAAAAAGAAAAGACAGGACACCAGTCTTAACAGAACACTGTATGTTAACAATACTGGAATTAAAATAAAAAACTTAATAAAATAAAATGAAAAGACAAGCCACATGTTGGGAGAAAATATCTGTAAATCATGTATCAGAAAAAGGGCTTGTATCTAGAATATATAAAGAATTCTCACAGCTCAATAATAAGACAAACGACCCAGTTTTTAAAAATGGGCAAAATATTTGAATAGATACCTCACTTATGATAACATACAAATGTCTACTATTATGGGTTGAATTGTGTATCCCCAAAAGATACGTGGAAGTCCTAACCCCCACTACCTCAGTGTGATGAGAAAAACGTTTGTTTTACTGAGCTGTTGCCTGCACATCTTATAGCATAATAACCTTACTCACACCCAGAGTCTGGACATTTAGTTAAGGACTCGAGTTTAGGATTCTTGCCATAAATTCCTGCTTCGCTTTTACTAGGTACTTTAAAATTTTTTTTTAAATGTTTATTTATATTTGAGAGAGAAAGACAGAGAGAGAGAGAGAAAGTGCGTGAGCGGGGAAGGGGCAGAGAGAGAGGGAGACAGAATCTGAAGCAGATTGAGCTGTCAGCACAGAGCTGGCACGGGGCTCGGGTCCATGAGCTGTGAGATCATGACCTGAGCCTAAGTCAGACACTTAACCTACTGAACCACCCAGGCACCCCTCCCAGGCACCTTTTAAAATTACCACTCAACCACTTAGAGTGAAGTCTGAGGAAAGTTGGTGACCTCTGCTCCAACCACCTTGCAAGTAGCAGGTGCTGACCAGCCTGCTCTCTATCCCGTCTGCTTGCAACCTGGGAAGGGGAGCTGTTTCCCTGGCTCATTGTCCAACCCCCTCAATTTCTGGGATCTGTAAGGAATAAATCTTGTCACTCTACTTCCTTGGTGTGGGTGTATTAAAACTGTGCCTTCAAGCAAAACAACCCTGTGGTCTCACCTCCCCAAAGTGGGAGCTCGGATGCTGAGGGAGCTGCCTGTGCATGGCTCGTGTCCCCTCATTCAGAAGGCCAGTCTGTAGATCCTTCATTCAGTACACCAGTTCCGGCTTCTCAAGACACTCGGAAGGTGATCTTAATTTGAAATAGGGTGGCTGCAGATGTAATTAGTCAAGATGACGTCATACTGGAGTAGGGTGGGCCCTTCATCCTATATGATGATGCAGAGACACAGTAGATACTAAGAGACACAGTAGATACGAAGGCCACGCGACAAGGGGAGCAGTGATTGGAGGTGTGCAGCTTCAAGCCGAGGACCGCCCAGGACTTCCAGAAGCACCAGGAGCCGAGACAAAGGCACGGAACAGAATCTCCCCTAGAGCCCTGAGGGAGCACAGCCCTGCTGACACCTTAGCTCGGGACTCCCAGGCTCCAGAACTATGAGACAATACATATCACCTAGTTAGTGGTACTTTGTTACAGTAGCCCTAGCCAACTAATGCAGCTGGCAAGGACACACAAAGATGCTCAATGTCATTCGTTGTTAGGAAAACACACATTAAAAACACACTGTAATATCAGTTCACAGCCACTAGGATGGCCATGACTAAAACAACAGACAATGCTATCGGGCAGGATGCGGAGAGACCGGAACCCTGAACACCGCTGGGGGGCGGGGGGTGGGGGGAACGTAACAGTGGGCACAGCCACTTTGGAAAGCCGGTCTGTCCATTGCCTCAAAGGGTGAACATAAATTTGCCATATGACCCAGGGATTCCACTCCTGAGTGGTTACCCACGAGAAGTGAAAACATCAGCCCACACGAAGACTGGTACACGAATGTCCGTTGCGACGTTACTTACCAGAGCTAAAAAAGTGGAGACAATGCAAATGTCTATCAACCAGTGAATGGACAAACGACAAAGGTGGTGTCTCCATCTGATGGAATTCTAGTCAGCCACAGAAAGGAGTGAGGTGCTGCTGTGCTCTATACCAGGGTTAAACCTCAAAAGCATTCTCCATGAAGGCCACCAGATGCAAAGACGACCTGCTATTGAAATGTCCAGAAAAGGCAAATCTAGGGGTGTCTGGGGGGCTCAGTTGGTTGAGTGTCCAACTCTTGACTTTGGGTCAGGTCATGATACCAGGGTCATGGGACTGAGCCCCATGTCAGGCTCTATGCTGGGCATGAAGCCTGCTTAAGATCTCTTCTTCTCTCCTTCTGCCCCTCCCCAGTTCGCTCTCTCTCTCTCTCTCTCTCAAAAAAAAAAAAAAAAAAAAAGAAAGGAAAAGAAAAGGCAAATCTATACAGACAGAAAGCAGATCAGTAATTACTTGGGGCTTGGGGGGAAGGGGAAGGTGGACAGGAATTCCTTTGGGGGTGATGGAAACGTTCTAGAATTGAATTGTGGGGACAGTAGTGCAACTCTGTAAATTTACTAAAAATCATTCAGTTGTACACTTAGAAGAGATGGATTTTTTAAAGTTTATTTATTTTGAGAGAGACAGACAGAGACGGGGGGGGGGGGGCACGTGCATGCATGAGCAGGGGAGGGGCAGAGAGAGAGAAGGAGAGAGAGAATCCTAAGCAGGCACTGTGCTGTCAGTGCAGAGCCTGATGTGGGGCTCCAACTCAGAAAACGTGAGATCATGACCTGATCTCTTGACAAAATCAAGAGTCAACTGACTGAGCTCAACTGACTGTGCCACCCAGGCGCCCCAAGATGAATTTTATGGTACGTAAATTATACCTCAATAAAACTGTTTTAAGTGTTCATGGATGCACTAAATAAACAATCCAATCCAAAGCAGATTGTCAGACTGGATAAAGAAGCAGAATCCAGCTATATCCTGTCTACAGGGAAGCACTTTATTATTAAAGAAAAAAATTTTTAGTAAACGTTTTTTAAAGTTTAAGGGCACCTGGGTGGCTCAGCTGGTTAAGCATCTGACTTTGGCTCAGGTCCTTCCCGATCTCACAGTTTGTGAGTTTCAGCCCCACGTCAGGCTCTTTGCTGACAAGCTTAGAGCCTGGAGCCTGCTTCAGATTCTGTGCCTCCCTCTCTCTCTGCCCCTCCCTCCCTCATGCTCTTAAATAAACATTAAAACAATTTTTTTTTTTTAAGTTTATTCATCCATTCTGAGAGGGGGGAGGGGCAGAGAGGAGAGAGAGAGAGAATCCAAGCGGGCTCTATACTGTCAGTGTGGAGCCCAAGGTGGAACTCAAACCCACGAACCATGAGCTCATGACCTGAGCCAAAACCAAGAGTTGGATGCTTAACTGACTGAGCCACCCAGGCGCCCCTAAACATTTTTTTTAAACATATATTTAAGTAATCCCTACACCCAATGTGGGGCTTGAACTCACGACCCTGAGATCAAGAGCCACATGCTCCAGGCGCCCCTAAAGATTTTTAATTGACGTATTAATATTAAATTCGTTTTAGGTGTGCAGCACAGTAACTCAACAATTATGCACATTATGAAATGCCCGCCATGATAACTGCATTACAGTATTATGGACAATATCCCTACGCTGTACTTTTCATTCCTATGACTTATGAGAAGTGCTTTAAATTCAAAGACACAGCTGGAGGCCGAAGAATGGAAAAAGCTAGACACCATGCAAGCAGTGAGCAGGAGAGAACTGGTGTGGCTATATTAATATCAGACAGACAAGACAGTCTAGGGACATTCAGAGAGACAAAGAAGATATTTCACAACGATAAAGGGGTGAACCCTGTGGGATGACACAGTAATCACAAACATATATGCCTAAAACATAAGAACTCTGAAACAGATGACACAAAAATGATGGAATTCGAAGGACACATAGGCAAATCTAGAATTATCATCCGAGATTTCTATATTCCTCTCTCTCTGTTAGGACGGAGAGAAAAATCAGTAAGGATCTAGAACAGGCCCAGGCACACAAAAGGCACTCGACAAACATGTGTTAAGCGGATGAATTCTCGCTAAGTCTGTTTCTGTGCGGTTCCCAGAGCGTGATCAACTTGGACGACGCAGGAGAAAACAGAGGGCCACCGCTGACGATATGGGCCAAGCACGCTGCTCACACACACAGGTACCCATTTAGTCCTTGCAACACTGCTCTCTGGTTGTTAGGAAAAACTTCAGTTTCTGAAATTAAAAACTCAGAGTAGGAGATTCAGATTGCAACGGACAGTTGGATTTTCCCATGTTGGGTAAGGTTTAGATGGTAATACATGTGAATTTAGGGGGCTAAAACTCTTAACTTCAATTGGACAGAACTCCTTGGTTTATTGTGTCTTTTTTCCTTTCGTTATAGAAGGTTATTTTGCTCAGTATACAGAGGCTACTGGTGTCTTCTGAGGTGACTCTCACCGAGGTGGACTGTTGAGCACACAGCACCCCCCAACTCCAGCAAGCTCCCCTTTGCAACAGTGCCTTGTGAGCCCTCTGTGGCGGAGGTGGGTGTGCATCCCCAACCCCCCCAGGTGGGGCTGGCTGTGACTCTCACCAGAAGGGTGTGGCCAAAGTGAGGCCCAGACAGTTCCAAGGCCTCATGAGGCCTGGCGGCTTTGCCTTCAGCCTCTTGGAAGTTGGCGACACTGTGCTGTGAACGTGCCCAGCGAGCTCATGGGAGGGGAGGCCACGCGGAGGACACGCCCTTCTGCCAGCGCCGACTGCCAGACTGTGAGACCACCGAGGACCTTCCCGCCCAGCTGACCTCCGGCCAGAAACAGCCATGGGGAGTGAGCCCAGTGAAAGCAGCCCAGGACCTGCCCAGCTGACACAGGATCGGGAGCGAAAGGCTGTTGCTTTCTTAAGCCACTAAGATTTGGGGTGCTTTGTACCAGTCAGCAAAGCCTAACTTCTGCACCCACAAACATAACATTGAGTAAAGGGGCCAGACTCAGAGTATATCATACTGTGTGATTCCATTGAGATATATTTCAAAACCAGAGTCAGAAGCAGAGGGAAGGGACGGCTGCTAAGATGTGGGTTCTAATGAGCTGGGTGGTTCTAAAAGGCATATGCACTTGGTGAAAATTCTCCAAGGCCTGAAGCAGAAGCCTCTGCCTGCCCTGGAGGACCTCCCTGCAGAGAGAAAACCACCAGCATTCGTGCACAACTGTCTGCTGGGAGCACATACTCCCCCAGTGGATCCCTGTCCACCAGCCTGTGTGGGCCATGTGTTGTGCTAGGTGGTGGGGGTGCCCTGGAGAACAAAGCCAAGCTAACACTGTCCCTGCCCTGGTGGCACTTACAGTTAATTCATTACTGGGAGATAAAAGGCAGTGCAAATAAACAGCAGCTAAAAAGAGACGAATCAAAAGAAAAAAAAAAAAAGGGGCACCTGGGTGGCTCAGTTGGTTAAGGGTCTGACTCTCGGTCTCAGCTCAGGTCATGATCTCATGGTTTGTGAGTTCCAGCCCTGTGTTGGGATCTGTGCTGACAGTGCAGAGGCTGCTTGGGATTCTCTCCCTCTTTGCTCCTCCCTGGCTTGTGTGCTTGTCTCTCTCGCGCTGTCTCAAAATAAATAAACTTAAAAAAAAAAAAAAAAAGATGAATCAATCATGAAAGATAGCATCAAAATAAATGCCACAAAGTAGAGCACCGGGGTGCCTGGCTGGCCAGTCAGTGGAGCCTGTGACTCTTGATCTCAGGTGAGTTCGAGCCCCACACTGGGTGTAGAGATTACCTAAAAATAAAGTCTTAAAAAAAAAAATAGCTGCTAAGTGAGTTGCGTAACTAATGCTCTGGAGTGTGGCTCCCACAGAACAATGATGACTTTCACTATTTTTCGCTTTTTTCTATTTCCCGTAAGCTCGCTCAGCTTTTCCCGCTAGAGATTTGACTGTCCTTGCTCCATGCCCCGCAAGTGCTTCATGACCATCAGTTCCATGGTTCTCGTCATTTTACAAAATTGAGTGTGGTGCCTTGGCTCAGTTTGCTCACCAGAACAGAAAACTGCTTCTGTTTCTATGTTTTACAGAGCAGATGTATTCACTACTTTTTTTGATTCCAAGTTTTTATTTAAGTTCTAGTCAGTCGACAGTTCGGTACTTTATATACCACAGGTGGTAGATAGAATTCAGATACAAATGGGCTCAAACTGGACTCAAACAGACCCTGGGCCCTTACAGCCAAGCCACAGTGAGGCACGTGAGGGGGGGCTCAGTCACCACCTGAATTGAATTCTGAAGCTGGAAGCAATGGCGGGTCATGTACGAATTTTTCTCCATATTCCCAGACCTAAGACACTAAGCGTTTTTTCTTTCTTTCTTTTTTTTTTTTGTCTTTTTTAAAGTAGGCTCCACACCCAACGTGGGGCTTGAACTCACAACCCTGAGTTCAAGAGTCACATGTTCTACCAACTGAATCAGCCAGGCATCCCTAAGGCACTATTTCTAGGGGCCTTCGATTTCCACTCAGGTCATGATCTCATGAACTGTGAGACTGAGCCCTGCATTAGGCTCTGTGCTGATAGTGTGGAGCCTGCTTGCTATTCTGTCTCTCTCTCTCTCTCTCTCTCTCTCTCTCTGCCCCTCCCTACCTTGATGTCTCTATCTCTCTCAAGATAAATAAAAATAAAAACCTCTGTGATAATGTGAAAAAGACATGCACTGTTTCATTATTTGTAAAAAAACAAAACTAGATAAGAGAAAGAGAAGCTTATTGTAGAGCACTGGTTGACCTTTTCTGCATCTGTTTCCATGGAAACAGATGTCGGACAAATAGGGTTTGCAAAAGCCTCAGAATCATGAGGTGTCTCAGAGCCCTCACCTTGTTTTGAGCCTTCTGATGTCTATTTCCATAGAAACCAGAGTGGAAATGAGGGCAGCAGCCGTGAGTCAGCCTGACGGGTGGTTCATCCCAGCCAAGGTCTGGGAGCACAGGGGCCGTTATAGAAATAAACGGATTTAGAACCAAAAAAAGCAAAAGCCTTAATTGGGAAACACTGGTTTCTTTATTGACTTGGTTAAATAATGGAAAGGTCCTGCAAGTAATACAGACACAGACAGACATTTCTTTGCTAATTAGGTAACAGGGAATCACAAGCCTATCTGCACCGTGCCAACCATGCTGACCACAGCGGGCGACCCATCAGAGATGATTCATGGAGAGCAGCTTGCCGTTGGCTCTTTGGACATGTACAGCTTCAGGTGGGTCAGCCGTCTTACAGGTTATATACGAGGGTGGCAGAAGAAAAGGAGGTCATGGCCCAAGCACTCCACAGTATGTCTTTGTCTGTGGAATGCAAGGTCATGAGGGAAGCCTGGGTAGAAATTGACTGGTTCTATGCCCCTCTGCTTTCTGTTCTAGCTAGATCATGGTAGGCACTTCCCCATTTATCTATTGAAAAAATGTTTATTTTCAGAGAGAGAGAGAGAGAGAGAGAGAGAGCACGCGCACAAGCAGGGGAGGGGCAGGGGAGAGAGAGAGAGGGGGGGGATAGAGAGAATCCCAACCAGGCTCCAAGCTCGGCATAGGGCCTGACGCGGGGCTCGATCTCATGACCACAAGATCACAACCTGAGCAGATACCGAGTTGGACATTTAACGGACTGAGGCACCCAGGCGCCCCTGGACCTCCCCGTCTAAAAACCAGCTTTACCCTGCACGTGATATGCACCTCCCGCCTGTGTGCCCCACTTTTGTTCAAGGCACCATCATCCTCCCAAGGTCACCCCAGCCTTCGGTTCCTCATGGCACACCCCGGTAGCCGGCACTCCTGAGGGTTCTGTCCACGGGGACTCCCTGCGCAACGTCTCCCTGCCGTCGGCCAGCTTAGCGTCACTCCCCACCCAAGCTCAAAGTGCACAGCCGCGGGGAGGTGGGGCGTGGGGCGGTCCGTGGGCTTGGGTTCAAACCTCGCTTCAGCTAGTTACTGCCCGTGTAACTGCGAGCACGTTCCTGAATCTCTCTAAACTTCGGTTTTCTCGTCCAGTACATAGTGCTGGTAACAGAACCTTCTTGACAGCAGGCGTACGAAGAATAAACGGAAAACAGCTTGTAGAGCTCCTGGCCCAGTCCCACACGTAGTAACTGCTCAGAAAATACTGCCCGTCAGGTAATTCTAAGCGTTATGGATCTCCAGTTAACGTGAACGCTCGTGCCAGAGTAATCTTCCTAGGACCCAGCTCTGTTCACACCCCTCCCGGGCACACAACAGTTCAGTGTCTCTCCGTTCTCTGCAGTCTGGCTTCGGCACTGCTGCAGCTGTGTCCTGCCTCCCGCTTTGCACAGCCCATGCCCAGGCCACGGTGAAGCATCCCTGGCTGGGTCGGGCCTGTGCTCTGGGCTCATGCCGCTCCTCGGCCCGAGGCCCACCTCTCTGCGACGCAGCTCTGGACCCGAACGGCTCTAGCAGCTCTCTCATTTGCTAAGTTTCTTCCTCTGGTTTTTAAACAAAAGCTCCTTTCAAAAGGCTCTGGCCTTTATCCGTTCGTCAATACCAAGGGGGTCCGTGTGAATCTTACAACCGGGCAGGATGATGGCGGTAATTATCCCGGCCCTGGAGTGCGGGTGGCAGCAATGGTGGGCTGAAGGAAGTGGTTAACTTGGAGGCAAGGTTCGAGACCACGTAAGGTCCCTGGAGCTCCTTCACACTTGGGAGAGTCCATTTCTTCGCGAGGGAGATGAGGCTAGAAGCCAGTTCCCAGAGACTGGAAGACTCAGTCGGGACCGCACCTTTCAAGGGCAAGCCGACCAATCCAGGGCCCGCACCCCAACTACCTCCTGTTATCAGGCTCTCACACTCTTGGCCATTATCCACCTGCCCTGATGACCCCAGGGCCACGTGCGAGACAACCAGGGGCAGCCCCTCAGGCCAGAGCCCACTGAAACTATTCAAACTAGCGGATCCTGAACCTGCTTACCCTGCCTCCCTCACTCCTTCCTGCACAAACCACAATCGAAGCTCTTGGCTACATGTCCCTTCTCTCCCTCTGCCTCGTGACTGACCCTGGGGCTTCCCGGCGTCGCCCCCGCCCCCCCCTCCCTGCCCCCCCCCCCCAAGGATGCAGCATGCCCCTGACTTTTGGGAACTGTAACAAACTATCTTTTCAAAGGCACTTGTCTTCTGATCTCTTAGCCTTACTGAACCTCAAATTTTCTATAAATACACTACTTTAAAACACCTGAGGCCACATTCTTATCGAGGGCTCCTCTGTGGCACCCACGCTGCCACCAGAGCCAGCGATGGAATGCCAAGTGCGGAGACACCAGCATGCGTGGTTCTCCATAGCCGGGCGCGGTGGGCCTGGAGCTGACGCCGGAGGGGATATTGATAATGACAATCATCACCTTCACGCCAATAGTAATGAGAGCTAACATTCAGCAAGGGCTGACAATGTCCCGGAAACTGCAAAAAGTGATTTGATGCTAATTATCCCTCAGCGATGCCAGAACCCACAGGGATGTTGTAAAAGCTACCGATGCGGCTCTAGTTCCTGCCGCCTTTCTACGCAGGGCCTTGTTTTGGTGAAATACATCTGAGAGAGTATCATACGGAGTCGTCTGTTGAAAATGACACGAATTTGTATTTTAAAGGAATAAGACCCGGTTTTCTGCTTTCTGCACTGATGCTGCAGGGAATAAGATTAAAAAAAAAAAAATCTAGCCCTTCTGTGTCACAGTCAACCACAGGAAATGGTCACTGAGTCTGAGTTCACTGCAGCCACCTGGGGAGGTCAGCCGCAGACCCACCCACCTGCCATCTTCCTACTTGTACCTGACCAGATTCATTTCCTCAGGAGAGACCGTGCAGGTATCACTGGGCCAGGTGGATGGGGTGGGGGCAGAAGAACTGAGAGGGCAAAATAAAACAAAACAAAACTAATTCCAGTCCTTAGGAAAAGATGAAGAAACCCTATTATCCACTTTACAAAGTCAGTGTAAACTGTAAATTTTTTTTTAATGTTTATTTATTTTTGAGAGAGACAGACAGACAGACAGAGTGTCAGCAGGGGAGGGACAGAGAGAGGGAGACACAGAGTCGGAAGCAGGCTCCAGGCTCCAAGCTGTCAGCACAGAGCCTGACACGGGACTCGAACCCACGAACCGTGAGATCATGACCTGAGCCAAAGTCGGACTCTTAACTGACTGAGCCACCCAGACGCCCCTTTTCATTAAATTGTAATACTCAAACTCATAAAGCTTGTACAAAACAAAACGGTAAATCAGTGGTTCTCAAAGTGTGGTCTGGGGAAACTCTGGAGACCTTAAGATCTCAGGGGGTCCATGAAGTCTAAACTATGTTCACAGCTACAATACACTTCTATATTATAATTTATAAAATATAAAATAATATATAATTATCTTAATAGTAATAATACTTGCCTTTTTTACTTTCATTCTCTTATGATACACTGAAGTTTTCTAGAGCTACATGACATGTGATGATACCACTCTGATAGCTAACAGAATGTATGTTTGAGTATTCTTGTACTTTCTACAAGCTTCTAAGGTTCGGGATATAAACATGTGCTCAGTTCTTCCCTTGTGTCTTCACTAGCTATCTTGGTCACATCTACTATAACTGATATAACTTCATTATCGTTCAATATGTCATTTTTTCAAAATCAAATCTTTCCTTGCTCTTATGTGGAAACAGACTATAAGTAGACTTATGTTTTCTTTTGGAATAGTATTTTTATAATTTTTTCAAGAAATTTTCTAATTTTTAAGATTTTCACTGTTTTAAAATAAAACTGTTATTTTAAAATTTAAGAATCATTTATTCTAAAATAAAAGGAAACTTATTTACACAGTATATTTTTTTCTTATATTTTCTTATATTTAAGGATGGATCATTGGCTTAAAAAGGGTGACCGGAGGCCCCACTTTCTCAACCCACAGCTGCACCATTTATATGAAAAGATGCCGAGAAAAATACTTATCAGGAAGTTCTCTGACTCATGGAAGGGAAGGATGTATTCCAAAGAAGCTGGACAGACTTCAAATAAAAAACAGAATTACACGGAAGCTATCTTTCCCTCAATTTTGTAGATGTCAACAGATGCCTTATTGTGTCTTATGTAACAAAACATATTTGGATAATATTATAATGACAGGTAAGTATAATTGAGGTATCATTTTGAGACAAATCATTGAGAGTTTAAAGAAAATGGATTTGAGTATTTTAAACATAGATGTGATGACTTCTTTAAAAGTCAATAATTGAAAATTTGTTTTCATTTTTTTTTCAAACTAGAAATTAAAAAGCCACCGAAGCTGTGTGATGGGTATATGGGCACTCTGTATTGTTTTTTTCTGTGCATCTAAAACCACCCCCCACCCCCAATTATTTTCAAAAAGAAACAACAAAACCACTGAAGAACAATGAAGGGTAATTATTGTCTTTGTTGAAGAAACATACCCAATAGCCTTGTAGAGCTTACACTGCTGAATGGGCAGTCAACAAAAGAAATTACAGTATGCTACTTTCCAACGAAACAGTAGCTCGTCGAATCAAAGATTAAGCTGCAAACATGAACGCTGTGTCAATTTATATCTCAGCTGCAGAAGTATGCCCGGACTTGCCATTTCGCTTATACTCATCCAGTATCAACAGTAACTAGCCACCAAAGACTTTTGCATAGAGATCTTTTTTGTTGCTTGACAACAAACACAAGTGTTGCCAGATGAAATATTTAATGTATTGACTTGCATGGTTTATCCCTGGAAAACTGTGCTGACATTTGCGCTGATGGAACAGATGCAACAGAGGGTAAAACCACCGGTGCCTTCATCAGGCGGGGCCACCAAACTCGAGTAGCCGTCGCCACCGCCACCACAGGTTGATAGACAGATGGACAGACGGATAGATGGATGAGCACATGGACAGACAGAAAAATTATAGATCAGTGACAGAAAGCTGTTAGAGTTTCACTGAAGAATGTCCTTGATGAAGCAGCAGGAATTTGACGAAGTCTCGACTCCAGTGGACCGTCTTTCTAACATTCTGTGTAACAAAATGGGATGTACGTGATGGTTATCTTGAAAAACATCTGTGAGATTATCTGAGCTGCGAGCCTAACTAGGCAGTTTTTTTTTTTTTTTTTTTTTTTTTTAAGGAACACCGTTTTTACTTGAAAGAATGATAGACAAACTATGTTGTTTCAGACTTAGGTGTCGGGCAGACATTTTCTCAGAGATTAATGAGGTGAGCCCCTCACATCAAGGAAAACAACGGGTAGGATCTATTATCAACGATGAAATTTGAACTCTCCAGAGAAAACAAACATTTGAAAACACTTGCTCCTGCCACCTCAAGCTTAACAGCTTCCCAATACCTAAGGACCTTTCTTTCCTTTAACTTTTTGTTTTTTACATTTATTTATTTTTCAGAGAGAGACAGAGCACAAGCAGGGGAGGGGCAGAGAGAAAGGCAGACACAGAATCTGAAGCAGGATCCACACTCTGAGCTATGAGCACAGAGCCCGACGCGGGGCTCAAACTCACAAACCGTGAGATCATGACCTGAGCAGAAGTCAGACACTTAACCGACTGAGCCACCCAGGCGCCCCTCTAAAGACTTTTCTGATGAGATCAGAGGCAATATTAACTAATGCAGTTTTCTGGATGTTTTGTAATGAAGTACGGCCACATTTGGAAAAACCGCAAAAATGAGAAAGCGTTATTTCCCAAACGATCAATGCATGAAAATACAAAATCATGCATGGGTATAAACTAGGCAGGATGCCAGCAGGAATTGTGACGTAAGAACTTCCAAAAATCCACTCCTCCACAAAAGCAAGGAAAACACTGGCAAAAACTGTCATCTGAGGGGTGCTTATTCAAGGAAAAAAAAAAAAGGGCTAATTGTCAGTAAGAATAGCAAATGTTGTGGCATTCCTCTCTCTCCCCAGCTCCTTGAAAACCCCCAGCCCTGCAATCAAAGTGAAAACCAGCAACCAAGCGGTCACTGGAAGGAGCAGGTGGGCTTTGAGCTTCCCAAAAGCCCCGTTCCAAGAGAACCATCATTATTTGACCTGTCAGGCAAGTCCTTGGGAACACCTCCCAGGGCTTATCTTTATTTGATCTGAGAGCCTGTTCAGTGTTAACAGCCTTGTCTCAAGGGCTCCTTGAAAACACACTCACAAATGGCCAACGGGCCAAAGAAGAAATCACAAGGAAAAGTAGAAAATCTTTCGAGGTAAGTGGAAATGGAAACAGAACTTTCCAAAACTTATGGGATATAGCAAAATCAGTACTCTGAGGGAAATTTATAGTGGGAATATATATATATATATATATATATATATATACACACACACACACACACACACACACACACACATATACACACACATATATATACATATATATGTACATACATATGTACACGTATATATACATATATATACACACATATATACATATATATACATACATACATATGTATATACATATATATACATACATATACACACACACACACACACACACACACATATAAGTGTATATACATATACACTTTACATTGGTTGAGGGTGTGACAGACATCCCATGCTAGGTGAGCTGGGTATGTACCTCTGTCAGATGTCTCTCTCTCTCTCTCGGTTTTAATTTAAATTCTAGTTAGTGAACATACAGTGTAATATTAGTTTCAGGTGTACAATATAGTGATTCAACACTTCCATTCAACACTTCACCTGGTGCTCATCACAAGTGCCCTCCTAAATTCCCATCAGCTATTTCACCCATCCCCCACCCTTCCCTTCTAGTACCGTTAGTTTGTTCTCTATACCTGAGTCTGTTTTGTTTTTTTTTTTTTTTAGTTTTTTAAGATTTTACTTTATTTTTTAAAAAGATTTTATTTGTAAGTAATCTATACACCCAACATGGGGCTTAAACTCACAACCCTAAGATCAAGAGTCACATGCTCTTCCAACTGAGCCAGCCAGGCGACCCAAGTCTGTTTCTTGGTTTGCCTCTCTCTCTTCTTTCCCCCTTTGCTTGTTTGTTTCTTGAATTCTCTGACTTATTTCGCTTAGCATAATACTCTCTAGCTTCATCCATGTCATTGCAAACGGCAAGATATCACTTTTTTTTTATAAGTTTTTTTAAGTTTATTTATTTTTGAGAGACAGAGAAAGTGAGAGGGGGAGGGACAAAGAGAGAATCTCAAGCAGGCTCCGCACTATCAGCATAGAACCCAACATGGGGCTCGAACCCACAAACCGTGAGATCAGGACCTGAGCCAAAACCAAGAGTCAGATGCTTAACCGACGGGACCACCCAGACACCCCAAGATTTCACTCTTTTTATGGCTGAATAATATTCCTGTGTGTGTGTGTGTGTGTGTGTGTGTTCCACATCTTCTTTATCCATTAATCCATTGATGGACATTTGGGCTGCTTCCATCGTTTGGCTATAGTAAATAATGCTGCAATAAACATAAACAGGGGTACATGTATTCCTCTGAATGAGTGTTTTTGTATTCTTTGGGTAAATACCCAGTACTGTGATTGCTGGATTGTAGGGTAGTTCTATTTTTAATTTTTTGAGGGAACTCCATACTATTTTCCACCAACAGGGCAAATCCACCATATCCTTGCAAACTATAGTGATATATATTTAATGTATGCATTTAATGCCTACATTAGAAAAAAGAAGGCTTTCAAATCAGTAACCTAAGTTTACACCTTAAAGAAACAGAAAAAGAAAAGCAGAAGGAAGGGAATAATAAAGATTAAAGTAGAGATAAGTGAAATAGAGAACAGAAAAATAGAGAAAACCAATAAAATGAAAAGTTGGTTTTTGGAAAGATCTACAGAATTGATGAATCTTTAGCTAGATTGGCTGTCTTAGTCAGCTCGGGCTGCTATAGTAAAATACCACAGACCGGGGGGCTTAACCAACAGAAATGTATTTCTCACAGTTCTGGAGGCTGGGAAGTCTAAGGCCAAGACGTGTGGGCTGTTTCACTTCCTGATGAGAGCTCTCTGGATGCAGACAGCCACCTTCTCTGTGCCCTCCCCCATGGTGGTGAGAGTATCTTGTAGTGTCTCTTTTCTTAAGGGTACTAATCCCACCAGATTAGGGCCCCACCCCTATGACTTCCTTTAATCTTAATTACTTCCGTAGAGGCCCTGTCTCCAAATACACGCACAGGGGGGGTCAGGGCTTCAACATATGAATGTGAGAGGGCACAATTCAGTCCATAGCACTGTCCAAGAAAAAGAGATAAGACTCAAGTTACTAAAATCAGGAAAGAAAGGTGGGACACTACTGACCTTATAGAAGGAAAGATCATAAGGCAGTACTACAAAAAACTGCACACAAATCAACAAATTAGATGTCTTGGATAGAATGGAAAAATTCTCAGAAAGACACAAATTATAGAAACTGGCTCAAGAAGAAATCGAAACTCTGAATAGATAGACCTATAACAAGTAAAGAGATCAAACCAGAAATTAAAAAATAAAAAATAAAAAATAAAAACTTCCCGCAAAGAAAAACGCAGGTCCAGAAGGCTGCACTGGCGAAGGCCAACAAATATTTACAGAAGAATTAACAACATCAACTCTTCACAAACTCTCCCCAAAACAGAAGGGGGAACATATTCCAGCTCACCCTGGCACAAAACTAGAAAAAGAGGTGTATATAATTGTTGATCACTATGTTATACACCTGAAACTAATATAATCTTGTATGTCAACCAGACTGGAAGTGAAAATTTTTGAAAAACTAGAAAAAGCCATCATAAGAGAAGTCAAACTACACTGTGATATCTGTTATAAATATACATACAAAAATCCTCAACAAAATACCAGCAAACCAAATCCAGTAACATATAAAAGGGATTTGTAATCCCTTTTATATGTTACTGGGTGGTTATTGGGTGGTTTAACATACATCAATCAATGTAATACACTATTAACAGAATGAAGGGGAAAATTTCACATGATCATCTTCATTAATGTGGAAAAGCATTCAGCAAAATCCAACACTTAACAAACTCTGAAAAGAAGGGAAGTTTCTCAACCTGATAATGAGCCTTTATAAGGAATCCACAGGCAACATCACAACGGACAGTAAAAGACAGAAATCTTTCCCCCTAAGATCAGGAAAATGACAAACATGTCCAGCTAACCACTTCTATTCAATGTTGTACTGGAAGTTGTAGCCAGGGCAATTTAGGCAAGAAAAGAATATAAAAGACATCTAAACTAGAGAGGAAAAATTATCTATATTTACCGAGGATATGGCATTGTGTACAGAAAATCCTAAGGAACCCATCACAAAACAAAACAAAGAAACAAAAACTCTTACAGCTAATAAACGAGTTCAGTAAGGTTTCAGGATACAAGATCAATACACTAAAAACAATTGTATTTCTATACACTAGCAATGAACGATCAGAAAGTAAGATTAACAGAATGCAAAAGAGACTAGCAGATTTTAACAGAATAAAAAAGATTTGTTGGTATGGTGTTTGACTTTACATTGCAACTAACCTTTTTTTGTTTTGCTTTTAATGTTTTTTTTTGTTTATTTGAGGAGAGAGAACATGAGTGGGGGGGGGGGAGAGAGAGAGAGAGAGAGAGAGAGAGAGAGAGAATCTTAAGCAGGCTCCACACTCAGCGTGGAACCCAATGCAGGCCTCAATGCCACAACCTTGGGATCATGACCTGAGCCAAAATCAAGAGTTGGATGCTTGGGGCACCTGGGTGGTTCAGTTGGTTAAGCATCTGAGCCTTGCTTTTGTCTCAGGTCAGCCCTGCTTCTGGCTCTGTGCTGATGGCACAGAACCTGCTTGGGATTCTCTCTCTCTCTCTCTCTCTCTCTGTCCTTCCCCCATTCTCTCTCTTTCTCAAAAGAAATAAAAAGAATAAAAATAAAAAGTAATAAACACATTCTATCAGTTTTAAATTCTTCCTAATTTAGCAAATATTGATAGGCAAAATACACATAAACAAAAGCTCTTTGGAATCTTCAATAATTTTTAGGAGTGAAAAAATGTCCTGAAACCAAAAATCTGAGAAGTTACTTCAAACCTTACATAAATATGATATGTATTTTTCTATGTATATGTAAGAATTGGGGCACCTGGCTGGCTCAGTCGGAGGAACATGCCATTCTTGATCTCAGGGTCAAGAGCTCGAGCCCCACGTTGGAGGTCGAGTTAGTTTACTTAAAAAACAAAACAAGGGCACCTGAGTGGCTCAGTCAGTTAAGCGCCTACCCAACTCTTGATTTCAGCTCAGGTCATGATCTTGTGGTTTGTGAGATTGAGCCTCATGCTCTGTGTGGAGATTTCTTGGGATATTCTCTCTCCCCTTCTCTCTGCCTCTCCCCCATGTGTGCACATGCTCTCTTGCTCACTCTTAAAAAAATATATATTTAATAATTAAAATTTAAATGAAAAAAATACAGCCTGAAGAGAAAATCTAGGAGACTAATGTAAAATTTATGGTTCGGGGGACCTTAATTGGGACAGAAACACAGAAGCTGTAAAAGAAAAGTCAATATATGTATCTTCTTAACAATTTTAAAAGAGTTGTGGCAAATTTATAAAAATAAGTCAATGAATAAAAGATGTATCTTTGAATGCTGTGCACTGAAAGTGACAAAGGGGCACTATCTGTGACATACTGAGAATTCAAATGAAGTGACACGGAAAGACAAACAATGTTAAAAATGAGGAAAGGACACGAATAGGAAATTACAGCACGGCAAACCCAAATATCCAATAAAATAAACATAAAAGACGCTCACACTATACAATGGGGATGCAAATTAAGATAACAAGATAGCACTTTATCAATATGAGATTGGCAAAAATAATGGTTGCACCTAACGCTGGTGGAGATGGAGGGAAGTCTCCTCTCCTGCTCTGCCAGTGAAATCCGAATTGCCACCGCCTTTTTGAAAAACAATCTGGAGAAGTCTATTACAATTAAAAACACACATACACTTCAACCCAGCAACAAAAGCCCACGTAAATAAAAGTACCAGTAAATAAGCATATATTTACAAAGCGTATATTTACCGCGGCATTGTTTGACAAAGCAAAGATCCGGAAAACTGTACATCTATGGCATTAAACAGAATCAATTTGCCCTGCTGGCTGACCTAGAGGGACTGCCAGGAAATACTAACAAGAGCAAAGACAACACAGTGTATGTGTGTGCTTGTATCTATAACCTATGCCATCTCCTTTTGTAAAACCAGTATCGATGAAAACATACATGGATATGTGTATGTATATGTATAATACTGTATGTGTGTATCTTACAAGAACAATGTGAACGCACAAACACATACTGATGTGGGTCACAGGGGCAGCAAGGGATAAGCTTACGCTGTCTCCCGTGGAAGATGCCTCTCCTGCTTTCCTGACCACATTTTTCTCGTCCTCAATCCATTCCTCGTATCTGTCAACCTAGGCTAGGGAAGTCCTGTCGGGACGGCCGTGTTCCAGTACTTTTGCAGCCTTTGGAATTTCTACAGCACTTCTTGTTTCTATCACATTCATGAACCTATAATTATATATTTATTTTCTATTACTTTGTGTCTACAAAAAGTAGACAATCTCTTGTGAGATTTTGTCTCACAAGAGACAAAATCGTGTAATGGTTAACGGCGTGGACTTGCGAGTCAGACCCCCTGGGTTTGATTCCAAGCTCCGTCACTGTGGTTGTGTGAACTCAGTAAGTGCCGTATTTTCTGTTTTCTCATCTGTGAAACGGGCACAACGATGGCACCCGTCGCAGGGTTGTTGTGAGGAGATGAGCGAATGCACGCACGGTGCCTAAACAGCGCCCGGCACCTGGTGATGCCACAACCGTGAGTGGCGATGATCAGCATCATTATTCTCTCACTTATCCAAATCTTACTTGGAGGTATTTTAAGCCCAGATACTCTTTCAGATTTGTTTTGTATCGCTTCCTCATTATTTCCTAGAATGATGTTATGTCAAGGCGCTCAAATATTTGTTGAATAAATAAACAACTCTTAGCCTCGAGAAATCTCTAGAGAAGGAGATTGCTGAGCATAGGACTGTCACTTCCATGGCAACCAGCAAGTCAATGTCCACGCTGATCTCACCTGGCACTTAAGCCTGTTTTGTTAAGAGGGGAGAATATTTGTCTTAAAATCAGTCTTCTCAAATAGCACAAGAAGGCTTTTCTTCTCCACTTATGAGCTAGACACCTCACCTTAAACTGTAATCAGGAAATGAGCCATTTGTGGTGGGAACACTGGAATCAGGGTTCCTGAGCCCTGTGATTTACCATCAGCTTTTTGGGAACATAAGACAAATGTTTAACATAAAACTAAATTGTACTAGGGGCACCTGGGTGGCTCGGTTGGTTAAGCATCCGACTTCGGCTCAGGTCATGATCTCGCGGTCCGTGAGTTCGAGCCCTGCGTCGGGCTCTGCACTGACAGCTCAGAGCCTGCAACCTGCTTTGGATTCCGTGTCTCCCTCTCTCTCTGCCCCTCCTCCGCTCACGCTCTGTCTCTCAAAAACGAATAAATGTTAGAAATAAGACTAAATTGTATTAGATGATACATTTCTTTGAACCACCTGGTGAGATGCGTTCGCGCCCTTACAAACTGTAGCCGTTACCTGCCTGTTCCTGTGTGTGCGCTGGCCAAGCCCATCTAATGAAGGTTTTATTTCTCTGGAGGTTTAAATGGGTCTGGGGGCTTGTGGGCCAAGAGAGCATCAGAAGCAATTTAGAAAATGATGAAAACACCCGTCCTTCCGAGGCCATCCTTCCTCTCTCCTCCTGCCCTGAATGCGCCACCTCTCCCTCTCAGCTGGATCCTTCCCAGCAGCATTTTAATAAGCTTCGGTGTCTCCCAAATTAGAACCGAACACAACTGTCCTGCTTACGGGCTCTCGCACTTGCTCTCTCGCTCACAGCCAGATTCGTGGGAAGAGCCGCATATCTTACCGGCTCCATTCTCTTACTTCCCACCTGCGCCCCGACTCGGTTTGACTTTTTGCCCCATTAGTCTTCAAGGTGCTCAGCACCCGCCCTCCGCCCACTGAATCTGGCGCACCCTCTCTCTCACTTCTCACTACACAGGTGACTCTGCGGCCCTCCCCGCTGACCGGGACCTCGCTGCCTCCCCCCATTTCCTCCTCCTGGTCTCCAGGTAGTTTCCAGTGTCAACAAAGAGGGCGTAACTTGCCACGCCTTTCTGCTGCGCGTACACAGAAGTACATACATCATTCATCAGGCTGTGTATTTATGTTTGCTTTCTTTCCGAAATTGAATCATAGTGTTCACATCGCTTTGTGATTTCCTTCTCCTATTTGACGTTATACACTAGACAGCCTGTAAGTCAGAAAAAAACATCCCTAACACTACCTTTACATCTTTTTATTTTGGCACATAAATGTGTGTACATCAGACACAACTTTTAGCACACCAGGACAAGTCATTACATTCTTAGAAATTAGATCAGATTGTGCACCTGGGGGTTCTCTTGAGCTTCCTGGGCAGCAGGACCAGTGGCCACAGTTGCAAGTGCACAGATTTTAACTGGATGTAAGGTCAACGGAGCCTAATTCCCCTTGGCTTCCAGCCCCACCCCGATAGAGCCATGTTATCTTTAGAAGCATTGAGTAGCTCTGTGAAAACGCTGGCTCCATTATCTGTGTTTTGGGTTTCAATAGGAAATTAAAATTTTTTTTTACAATGCTAAGCAAGATGACATTTGACTCAAAGGTCCTGAAAACACTTGTGCTGTCTCCTTCAAAGCTGTCACCTTGGGAGGTAGTAGCCATGTTCCAATGACAGTGCCACGTGTTCAAATGCTCTGTGGAAATTTTCCTTGAGTCTAAGCACCTTTCACTTTCCTTTTTCTTTCGAATTTAAAAAGTAACACCCACTCTCGGTTTACCAGCTGAGTAAAACACAGATAGCTGGGGCCCTCCCCGGGTCGCCCTTGCTAACACTCTGCGGTGTGCTGTAGGGGTGAAGAGAGAGGGAAAATCCAGGATCTGTTGACTGGAGTGCATCGCAGAGCCGTGTTCCGGCCCCAAAGGCCAGATCCTTTCCTTACAATTTCCCAACTAAACACCTTCTAGGAGTCTTCTGAAAATTCTAGTTATCACAACAAATATTTTCAAACCCTACCCTCTTAAAATAAAAATCAGGGTAGCCAAAAGTCCAGAAAATTAAAAGATCTCTATAGGGGCGCCTGGCTGGCTCAGTCGGTGGAGCATGTGACTCTTGATCTCGGGTTGTGGATGAGCTCCACATTGGGTATAGAGATTACTTAAAAATAAAATCTTAAAAAAATAAAAGATCTGTATATTCCTTAATTTTTAGTAGACTATAATTGCTTCCATAGGGATATTTTCCAAAGTTGAATTCCCATCATTAACAGAACAGTTGAGCCAAGTGAATTTTCCCTTGCAATTCAAAGACAAAGGGGTTGACAGCAACAAAACAAAAAATCCAAAGCAAACAAAAAAATTCCAAAGAGATAACTCAGGAAGAGGACAAATAGTTGCTGAGGAGAACTTCTGGATATAATGACAAAAACTCAATGGAATTAATTAATTAAGACATTAATTCAAAATATAATTTAAAACAATACTGATGGGACAAGGAACAAAGATGGTCTCTTATCACAGTCCTGAGAAGACTGGGTCAGGGAGCTGGGTTCTCTCCTGTGGCTGGCCAACAATAGCCTACAGGACAAGATGCCTGCTTTTGAAAGGCCAGCAAGCTGAGAATGATTTTACATCTTTAAATATTTGAAAAAAAAAAAAAAAAAAGTTTAGTGACCCACAAAAATCAAATGAAATCCAAATTTTAGTGTCCATAAATACAATTTTATGGGAACAGAGCCGCATTCATCCTTTTATGTATTGCTGATAGCTACTTTGCATCACAACGGCAGATTTGAGTAGTTGAAACGGAGACCACATTGCCTCCAAAGCCTAAAATATTTACTACTTTTCTCTTTACAGAAAAAGCCTGCCAATCCCTGTTCTAAACCAGATCTTACTGCCATCGACTTTGTGTGACCTTAGGCTGGTCTCCTCCCCTCTCTGGATCCACCTTTGCAAAGGAAGGGGCCAGGATTCCCAGCCGAGGTCCAGAACTGCGCTTGTCCGACAAGGCCGAGCGGTCTTCACCCTCTAGTGCCACCTACAGCTCAGGAAGAAAACGGCAGGCGGGAGGCGGCCTGTGGGAAGGACAACCACTGGGCGACCTCAGCACAGCCTTCTTCGCCGGAAGGCTCTTAAATGAAGGCTCTTAAAGGAACTCGCTGGAAGATCTCCCCCAGCTGGTGCCATCAGTGGACAAAACCCTGACTTTACAGACCTTTTAACCCGAGAGACCACAACTCCAAGGGGAAACCTCTCCTCCAGCATTCACTTCAGGAGTACTTGCTCCCCACAAAATAGAAGGAATGCAAACCAGGAATTAGTACCGAGAAGTGGAGAGAGTAATGTGTATGGGTTTTCTAGGCCTGGAGGAAGAACGAGGAAAAAGCTCGTCGTCTGAAAAACCCATCTCCCGCCCACGAGTCGCCGTTCTCTATCTGCGCTTCATGAGACTCACCGACGTTAGTTCTGAACCTTCTGGTTTTAAAAAATCAGGTAAGCAGATTTTGCAGAGCCGAGGAAACAGTGCAAATAAAAGAGCGAGGTGGTTGGTTCTGCCCGCTCTGAACCAAGCCTCTCAGCCTAGAGAGTCTCACGGGGAGCCTCCGGGCCCAACGCTCCCAAACATGAGGAAGACCAGGGCAGGCTCGGGCCCCTTCAAAGCAAAAGACTCATGTCGCAGAAGTGCTGCCTTTCGACCTCCCATAAGCCCCGAGTGCTGTGGGGCGTGACACCTGTGTGCTGTGGCTGCGGAAAACCCACCCCAGGGGCGGCACGTGTCCTTCGGACATGGCCACCCCCAATCCTCCCGCCTCGAACCCTCCTGTCGGTGGAATCTAACCTCCGTCCCCCAGTCTGGGCCACTCTTGTGATGTGCCCCGAGCAGAACACAGCAGAAGGGATGTTCTGAGACCGCTGAGCCCGGAAGAGGACTGGAAGCTTTCACTTCCTCCCTCTTGGAGCCCAGCCACCAACCGGTGAGGAACCGTAAGCCTGACCGCTGGGCGATCGGAGGCCACGCGGAGGGGCCGGGGAGGGTGGGAGGCCAGCTTGGACGCGGAAAGCAGCCACACGACACCTCAACTGAGACGGGCAAGACCCCCCGCAGCTGAGCTTAGCCAAGCTCCAGCACTGTGAGGAATAATGCTGCAGGGATCAAAACCTCCATTTCTGGACTAACTCTTCGAGGCAAGGAAGAGACTCAATAATTTGGCACGAGTTTTCTAGGTGGTGTCAAGGGCCACCAACTTACTTCATCATCTTCCTCTTCATCATCATCAGATTCAAGAACACCATCCTGTAGCTCCTCTATAAAGAAAAAAATAAATGAATAACTGCAAACACAGTTGGGAGTCTTGGCCAACAAAATCATTCAGCTGCTGTAGAGGCGCGTAAACGTGCTAATGAGAATCGGGTCACCTCGGAACAATTTGGTTTCTGGGGCCATTGCGGCCACAGGTTGCGATCATCCTCAGCAAATTAAATCTCTCCCCTAGTTTGACCAGAACGCATTGGTAGTGGTGCGAGCAAAGTTAAAAGCCAGCATACAATTTGAGAGGAATTTAGAAAAAAAGAAATTAAACTAGTGTTGCTAGGCATCGAGCTAGATGCTGTACACGTGTTATTTCCTCCGCACAAAGATTTGGTTGACTCTTCTCCCCACTTTATAGCAAACAGCAAAAGGAGGCATACAGAGGATAAGAGATTTGTCTATGGTCACACTCCCGTAAGTGACAGAGCTGAGATTCAACTCAAGCCTGTTTTTTAAATCCCATGATTTTCCCACGGAGGCTGGGGTAGCAGCCGTGGCAGGTAGGGTTCCTGAAGGCTCCCGTGGTTCACTGCTAGATCTTAAGAGTTTATATATAAAAGAGGGATAATAGCAAAATGGAATCCGAGAAAGGACGAGCCTCTGTGTTTTCATCTGTGAAATGGGGATCAGACCACTTACTTCCGAAGGGTTGTTGGGTGGGTGGGGGGAACTTCACAGTATACCAAACTAAGCCACCTGGCCCAGGGCCAGGTACACAGTGGCTATTAGAGAAGTTTGGTTACTTTCTCCTCCACGAAGCCTTCCCTGACCCCTCACTGGGCAGTCACCCCTCTGTCTGCTGAACACTCAGCATTTTCTCTAGACAGCATTGTCCTGGAGAGTGGTACTAGACAGTACCATAGTGGACAGCAGTCTGATAGTACTTGCCACTTCGGGATGATCAGTTTACTCATGTACGAATGGCTATGGACTTGTCTCGGCATCTTCCTCACCCACTGTACTGAATTGTGAGTCCCTGAGAACAGAGCACCGGGCTTACTCATCCCTCTATCCCTAATGCATCTTCCTTAACGATCATTTGTTTCTTGAACAGATGACATGAAAGTAAAGAGAGCCTGAGAGAAGAGGAGAGGAAGTCAAGGAGGAAGTAGGAGGCAAGGAGCCAAGGAGCCAAAGGCTATTCTTGAAGAGACTGCTCAGCATACTTAGAAAGGGGGCAGATTAAACTTAAACCCCAAAACCATTTCATAGAAGGAATACGTAGAAGCCCCAGGGCACCCACTGTCCTTGACACAACCCTCATTCTAAAGGGAAGGACTCTCACTGACTTGGCTAGACCAAGGCCTGCAGGACACCAACTTCTGTCCCCACCTCAGGGGCCTTGCACAGCTCCACGCCCATCACGGCCCCACCCCTGTCACGGAACGCTGTTTAAGTCAAGAAAACTACCTTGCAGATGGGAAATTACGCCATTCTGCACTTGAGCTGAAGCTCCCTCACCTAACTTCTGTGCCCTCCCAGCGCACGTAGAGCTCTGCTCCGTGCCACCTGCAGGTAAATGCCTATCAAGCAGGTGGCTTTCGAAACGGGGGTGCTGCTGTATTCATCAGCTGTGGACATTTCTTTTTCCAATATGCAAATGCCCCCTCCCACTTTTTAAAAAAGAATCTTAGATGTTTCGTGAAGCCACAGGCTGGTCCAGCCACAACCCCTCCCCTGAGCCTGTTGGCTCAGACTCATCCTATTCCCCAGAACAATCCAGTCCTGTGAACTTAATTAAGTACCTTATAAATGTCAGTTCCCCCTCTTGGGGGTGACAGGGACATCAGCCCTGCTTCCCGCACCGTCTCCTGGGTTGTGGCACGGCCAGCTGCCCTCACTCCAGTAACTAACAGTGAGTGGTGCTCGGAGCCATCAGTGTCCTTCCTTTCCTGCGGCCCAGCTGGCGATGCTGGCTCTGCCCTGCTCCTGTCCTCTCCTCAGGGACTGGCCAGTACCTGCCAGCCCCCCCCCCCCCTTGAGGGCTGGAGTCATAGATGAACCTCCCTGCTGCTGCTGGTGGCGGTCACCTCTGTCTGTCACGTCCCTTAAGCTTCCCCAGGGCAGTCCTTCCCTACCTGTGGGGTTAGGTTCCTAAAATACTCTGGAATTTCTGTACTTGGAAACCTTAAAGCTTTATAGGAAAAACAGTACTAGAGAACTGAGATGGGCCGGAATGTATGAAAACCCATACGCACGTTTCACATGTTTACTAAAATAGAACAATAAAGCCAATACGCTAAATAGAGATTGTGGCAATGCCATCCGACTTATCTTAAACTAGTAAGCTACGACTAATTCATACTCTACTGTTAATGTCTACTTGAGGATGAAGCCCGAACGGGGTGGAAACTCCAGCTCTCCCCTCTGTGGCTTTCACAGTGATGCTGGTACACCCGTTCATTCTGACTCCATGCTCACGACACATATCCTAAGGCAGCTGTGTGTGTGTGCCTCGTCCTCCATTCAAACGTTCAATGACTTCCTCATTTTGTTTCAAAGGATCAGACTCCTAAGTAATAGGGTCTCTGGGGACCTGCCACTGTCCCGTGGATACAGAATAACTGAAGTGCTTGCTAAAAAAAAGAAATACTTTTGACACTCATTATTGAAACTGGAACTTACTGAGCAAAGCAGGTGTATGTCAAGCCCCTTCTGAATATACCAGAACTCCACCCACGATAACTTCCTGACAAAGCACATCCCTCACGGAAATGTCTAACTGACCCTCCCTCCTCACATTCTTCAGCATGTTAGCTTAAGGGCCAGTTTTACAGACGACAAAGAGACGGTTTGGGGCCAGAGCGCAAGGGGGACCGCCCCTGTGGCTTGGCTGCCAGGAAGGAGGGGAGACCGACAAGAAAATGGAGGCGTATGGGTCTTGATAGACTGAAACACAAAGCCAGCCTTGAAGAAGATTCCGGGCCCAGACGTGACCCCGAAGCCACAGAGGACCCCCACTCGCTAGGGACGGAGTTCTCAGCTGTTCCCTGCATCTCCCTCCTTCCCCAGCAGTGGCCTCTCTTCTACCCACAGCCGGTGAGGGAGCGAGCAGAGTCCCGACTGCTGTCATGGAACAGCCGCGTTTTATTTAGCTGTGTTTTGTCGATCCATCTGCCCAGCAGAGTGGGGGTTCCAAATCAGAAATGCAGCTGTTGCAGAAAGCAAAATTCTATTCCTTGCTCACCTGAATCTGGGATGAATAGCCAAGGGGAGGATGTTCAGATGGAAATGTGCCCCAGCCTGAGGGAGTGAAGGTTTCACTGGCTGCTCTCCCTGCTGCTTCCTGTTGATCAGGAGCCTCTAACGTCCTCTTTCAGCCGCTCCATTTCTGTGCTCGTCCGAGGCAGGGACCCACCACCCCGGCTGCATGTGGGGATCACCTGGGAGCTTTAAACACTACCCCCCTCCCCAACCTGTGCTCTGTCTCTTAAAAAGAAATAAATGCAAACACTATTCACACCTGGGCCCCCCTGGAGCTTCTGACTTCACTAGCATGGGGTGCTGCTTTGGGGACCTTAAATCTCCTCAGGTGACTGTCATGTGCGGCTCAGGCCACGAACCATGAGCCACCTATGGGCTTCCTCCAGTGAATGGCTTCGGGCAACTGTTTCTTGGCCTTGGTCAAGCTGCTGACTCAGGAGTAGAGATCAGGAGATTCATTTTCTCACCTTTGCTCACGTGCTAAGTAGGATCTGTGCACTTGGACTTTGAGTGATGTGGGCTGCTGGGTGCCTCTGGCACGGGTACGAGTCAGGATCAAGATGTCAGGAGTCCACAGAAAGAGCTAGAGCTTCCCCTCCATCCTGGTCCCATCCAAGGCTTCCTGCACCTTCCTTTCCTGCTTACTATGGGATGTCGATTGTCACGGTAACGGAGAAAGCCCGAGAGAACGAGGATCATCTCCTCCATGGCACCAGCGGGCAACATAAGTTTGTTTTGAAAGCGTGAATGCACGCGGGAGAGTGACATTTTCTGTGGTGGTGCCACGGAGGTCGGCATTGTTTTCCTCATCTCGCCCTGGGACCCCCAGAGAAGCCCTGTGAAGCGGGGAGAGAACGAGGAGGGGGAGGGCCACACAAAGAGAACGTAAGGGTAGAGCAGGGTTTCTACGGTTGCTTTTGAATTCTTTTTGTTGACTCTAAGCCTACAGTGTGGTGAAAGATCGTCGATCCTGGGACAATCTGGACCGCCTTGTTGGTGGGTTCAGTTGGGTCTCCCCACCTCCCTTAAAGCCCCTGAGTGGATTCCAAGATATGACAAGCCTTCCTAAGAAAGCCCGTGTATCCTTCCAGCACACATGAGAGACGCACAGACAGATTATAGCTTCCTGCTTTGAACGGACCTGAATTAAGCTGCTTGATGATGAATTCGATCTGGCGAACCATTTCGGCATTGCCTTCTTTGATGAAGCAGCGGAGGACGTACTCCATTCCCTGGGGCAGTAGACAGAGTAAGAGTTAGTATTTTAGTTGTTTTGTGGGGGAGAACAGCTTTATCCAATTAAAAAAAAAAACCTTTGGCAGGAGAGAAGGGATATACACAATAAAGATACCTCTGCTCAGTACTAAACATTCTTCTTGTTATTTTTCACAACTCACAGTGAAACTGCTTTCTTCTTGGTTGGCTGTCTGACCTGATTATAAAACGTTTGGCAGACAACAACAAAAACCTATTGTACAGAGAACTGGGGGTTGCCAGAGGGAGGTGGGGTGATAGGTGAAATAGGTGAAGGGGATTAAGAGACACAAACTTCCTGTTATAAAGTCAATAAGTCGTCACAGAGATAAAAAGTACACCAGGACTACAGTCAATAATGCTGTAATAATGTATGGTGACAGATGGTGACTGTGCTTGTCTTGAAGAGCAATGGATGTACATCTGAAACTAAAAGAACACTGTATATCAACTATATTCTCATAAAAGTGAAAAAAAACTATTGTAAAATTTAACTGCATAAGTATTCCCTTTAGTTTGGGCAATGTGTTGTTTTGGGAGGTAATTTCTGTCCTGTGATTTCTTTACGTGTATACACTTCCTTCTGGATTTTAGAAACAAAATGAAGAGTAAAGCCATATGTTTAGAGAAATAAATGAACAAACAGAACCTCTTTTTAAACAGCTATTCTTCTTCTATCAAAAGAATTATAAAGGCACCATATTGTGTAATATTTACTTTGTTACAAAACACTGACATCAGAACTCTCAATACTAGCTAACAGAATTGCAGGGAAATGTAAGATACCGACTTAACCACAGGTATCTGTTTCCCCGCCTTCCTCTTTCCTTGAGGGATCTGAATGAGCACGTGTGGCTGGAGCTGATGAGACCTTCTTGCCACGAGAGGAAAGTGTATCTAATAATGACCCCAAAATAGAGGAAGCAGACTCCAGAGGTCCCAGGAGAGAAATGGATCCAGTAACACATGAACCCTGATCAAGGTCTGCCTGATGCTTACGCCTGGACTTTTCAGTTAAATGAGCCAATATTTCCCTCTTTTAATGCAGGCCTGTTTGGAGTCAATGGCTGTAAGTGAATCAAAGAAATGTCAAGTGCAGTTTTGAACATGGTGAATTCCCATCGTGTAGAGAAGAGCATTACCTTCCAGAAGGCTAAGTCTGGATTAGAATCTGAGTTCCCTCATGAATTAACAGTGTGACCTTGATCAAATTACTTAGTTCCTCCCAACCTGTGTCCTCAACTATAAAATAAGGATGGCAACGCTGGTTAACATGAAATCTTTAAAAGGTAAAGAATGCAATTGGGTGTTGGTTAGGTAGATACATATGTTTGCCCATTGCATTGGACTATATAAATTATACCTAAAAAAACAGCATCCAGTCCAAGTGCTGGTACATAATAGATGCTCAATAAATGGTTAAGGGGAGTCTGGGTGGCTCAGTTGGTTAAGGGTCCAACTCTTGATCTCAGCTCAGGTCTTATCTCAGGGTTGTGAGTTCAAGCCCTGAGTGGGGTTCCATGCTGGGTGTAAAGCCTACTGAAATGGTTAAGATCGTTGCTGCTGTGTTTGGAAGGGATTTGTGGCTCAGAAGAGAGATCTGGTAGCCGAGGCCAAGGGAATAAACAAGGTTCCGGGTGACAGCAGAGTGAGAGGCTTAGGACAGCACCTTTGAGAAAGGAAACATTTAACAGAGAGGCAGGCAGAGACAGGCAAGCGCACAGAGGAGAGCATGAAGGAGTGGTCTGGAAGGGAGGAACAACTCCGGGTAGTCTTTGAGTCAAGGGAAGAGGGTATCAAGCGGGCAGGAGTCTGCTGCAGCCCAGGCCAGACTGTCTGGCTGGGATTTCAATCCTGGGGAAGAGCTTCATGGCCGACAACTGCACCAGCGCCGGGGGCGGGAGGCTTTGGAGCAGGCATCGGCGCAGCCCTGTTGATCTGAACCGCTCTCCCGTCCCAGGCCTTGGCAGTCTCTTAAAGTTCAAACGGCCTCAGTGGACTCATTTATCTTCTTCTCTGTTTGGGGGGTGGGGGGTATTATTTTAAGACCACCAACCATCATAGCATTTGGTACCGATATAATTTCTATGTTTTCTTTGTCGTTTTCCACAAGCATACAAATGTTTTACCTGGTTGCAAAAACAGAGTTCTTATGATGTCCTATTCCCCTCTCCTTTTGGGAGTCCAGTTACACATGTGTGAGACCTCTGGGTATTGTCCCCAGGTCTCTGAGACACTGTCCCTTTCCTCCACACTTTTTCTCTCTGGCCTGGCTGATCTCTAAGGGTCACGCTCTAATGTCCTATAACACGAATCTCTCCTCCCCACTTGGTCCCTGTCCCTTTACTTCTGTTTTGTCCTGCCTTCCCTGCCCCTTGCCCTGGATGTCCTTCCTCCAAGCTGCCTTTCCTGCTGTCTGATCCATATCACCTCCCTTCTTTTTTTCTTAGCCTACGTGTTTTCTTCCTGGGTCTCTCCTTTGGTTGAGAATTCCTCTCACCAGAAGGACCATAATGCAGAATTTAACCAAGTTCATTTTTCCTTGTTCCGTACTGAAATGATTCCCCTCTCCCCCAAAGCGATAGGCAATTAAGTTCCATTGTTCAGTGTGACCACACAGAATAGTTCCTAATTAAGTTTTTATCTCTGGCATAACTGTTGATGTAATTTTAGATGACTAATTAGGAGATTTAGCAATTCTTCTAAGTAAGCAAAATCAAGTGGAAGAACATGTTTCACTGGTCTCAAACTGAATTTGGCCTGTCTTTTGACTGTGGAAATATATTTAATCCCTTCATCATAGCATTTAATATGCACACAGTTGAGCTGGTTCCGCATGTTGTGAGAAAAGGGACAAAACTCCAGTGGTTTTGCTGATTAGATCCAGAAACGCTTGTCATCGCATACGATGCTAATCACCTGAAGCTTATTTTATACTTAATCCAACAGAAGCACTAATGTAAACACATCAAGTATTGAATTCACTATTTACCAACCACACCAGGAACCAGAGAGCTTTATCGTCTTTACCAGAGTGTCTGTCCCACTTGGTTGCTGTGAGAACGTCTGCAGCCTCCGAGTGTTTGGACCCCACCACTGCTCACTCCTGCCGCAAGTCCCCTAGGACTCCTGCAGGTGAATTTCAGTGATACTTTCTCCATTTCCCTGTTTTCCTGCTAAGCTTCTGCCATGAAATCCATAGGCATTCCCAACGCCCCAAATTAAAATGAATCATTTAAAAAAAAGTCTATTAACTTTCCAAAAATAAGCCTGTCGGGAACTTTCTAACATGGTAGTTCTTAGGAGTTAGGGATCCCTCGAGAATATGATAAAAGCTCCAGATTCTCTCTCCAGAAAACTGCAAATACATATCTGGCATACGATTCCAGGGAGTTCATAAGCTACGTGCAAGCCACGGGGCCCAGTCTCAGATCTCCTTGCTCTCACAGCTTCTGAACCGTGGCAGTGATTGAAGCTTACAAATTTCTCAAGCATATTTGCTTTCTTTCTTTCTTTCTTTTTTTTTTTTTTTTTGTAAATGTTTATTTATTTTTGAGAGAGACAGAGACAGCACGAGCAGGGGAGGGACAGAGAGAGAGTGGGGCAGAGAACCCTAAGCAGGCTCCGTGCTGTCAGCGCAGAGCCCGATGTGGGGCTCAAGCTCACAAACCTATGAGATCATGACCCAGGTCGTAGTCAAGAGTCAGACGCTTAACCAACTGAGCCACCCAGGTGTCCCTCAAGCACATTGTCTTACCATTGCCCTTGCTTCCTCACGAATGGACGGAATAGAAAGGATGCTGTACAGAGCTCCGTTCACATACGGCTGTATCTTTAAGGGGAGAAAAAACAGCCATTTACAAGTTGTCACATACCGTACAACTCAGTGATCAAACACCCCGCTTGTGAACAGTGTGGCTCACGAGGAGAGAGAGCACTACCACCGTCTTCAGCTCCAGGACACATGTTTCCAAAGGACAGATATCTCCATGTCCAAATATGGAGATATGTCCATATTTGCATGTCCCAGTGACAGCTACAACGAAGAGTTCAAACCCAAGTTCATTACTGGCTCCCAAAGCTCACTCCTGCCATATGCCACTGCTTCACTGTCGGCCTGCTCATTCAGGCTAGAACCGCTGGAGTCATCATCGAATGCTCTCGCTTCTGCTCTCCAGTGTTGAGTCTCCAAGCTGCCTTTGATAGGAACCCTTCTTTTCCACACACACTACCACGGTCCTTGTTCGGACATCCTCCATGACCTAGGCGACATCGATCCTCCCAAAAGGTCTCTGCCTTTGATGTTCACACGTTAGCCCAATAATCCCATCGTTGCCAAAATTCTACAACGTGGGCCAAATCGTCCCTCTTCCTACCTCGTAAACCTTCCCTAGAGCCTACCTGGAAAGTCCTCACTCCTCAGTACGGCACACAGGAGCCTTCGAGGTGTGGCCTCAATATCATGTCCCCCTGCCCCTCCCTTCCTGCACACATCCCACGTTACTTACGGGCCCCTCCCCCCACCACACACACTCAGCTCTGTTTCCTGCACATCCCCCCACTACCATACTGGGTTCATATTTATACTTCTGTCTCCCCTATTGTGAGCTCTTCGAGGACAGGACTCATGTTTTACTCACACAGGTAACCTCAACATCAAGCCACACAGGACATGGTACATGGCAGGTGCTTGATAAATGGCAGCTCCCTTCTGAGCAGATTTTGTGCTACACTCTCCACAGCAGTGGAGAAGGGCTCACGTCCCACCCGTCTTTTCTGGCGCTGGACTTTATCGTCCCTTAATCTTTGCCAATCTAATGGGTAAAAAACATAATAAAAGGCATCCTATGGCTGTTTTTTCATTTTCCTGACCACTGGCCAAACTGGTCATCGAGATTTCCTGTTCTGTAACTTGCCCCCGTGTGTACTTTATCTTCTTCTTCTGACTTGTATTTATCAATTTATAGGAGATCTTCATATATAAGGGAACTTTCGTCCTATGTGAGGCCAATTTTTCCTCAGGGTATCATCTGTCCTTTGACTCTTATCATGGCATCTTTTTCCATATCCAAAAAGTCTACTATTTACAAAGTCAAATATGCGTATCTTTTTCTTCATGGCTTTTGGGTTTCGTCTGCCAAGACTATGACTACCTCACACAGGACCCATGCACGGAGCATTTATTTGTGTGGCAAACACATTTCTAGGCTCTAACATGTGTACAGGGAGACTTTCCAGTTCATCTTCAAGGCAAATGCATTTGTGACAATTACAAGATTTACATCTGTTGGTCTATTCTGTTCTCAGAGGTAGCAAGCATACTGGTGCCAACACCTGAAACCAACATTTACTATTAGAGACAAATTTCCCACAGGCTTCAACCGCCGTAGTTGAATAAAATGGAGAACAGACTCTAGAAGGCGTTGAGGGCTCCTGATCTGAAAATATAAAAAGCACGGCAAACACTGTCACCACCACGGAACCCTCGCTAGCTGAGGCAGCCGGGGTCGCTCAGCTGGTGGGCCAGGGGACCTAGGGTATGAGAGAAATGAGCAGAGGGGAGCTGTTTGCAACGGGAATGGATACAGGGAAACCAAGTGCCTCACTCTGACCCAGCGGTACTCTGTCCTGTCCTGCTAAGACACCCCTGTACTTGATCTGGCTAAAGAGGCCAGGTTTTTGTTGAGGCTCTGGCCTCAGGGGCAGAGTGATGTCGTAGTTTCTGCACAGGCATCTGTAGAAAGCAGGAGAGAGAATCCTCATACTGTTTATAAGTTTCTGTTAATTAGTTTATCGAGACCTCCACTTTATTTAAAAAGGGCTTGGGGCACACAGGTTGGACGACAGAAAATCACCCCAGTGTTGGGGAGGCCACGGGGCAGAGCAGGAGCTGGTAAGGCCATTCTGCGGGACAGCGTGGCGGGACTCTGACCCGAGACTGCCGTGTGGGGCGAGCCAGCAGTGACGAAGTGTCTGCACCCCAGGGGCCTCGGGGGGGTGAGTGTGGCAATGGCACTGAGGACCCTGTGGCGGCTGAGAACGGGAGGTAATGGAGGCCGACGAGCCCGGGGGACTGGATGGGGGCACTGCAAACAGGGGCTGTTTTGCAGTAGCGGGAGTTAAGGAATGAGATGTATACAAAGCAACACAGTAAAGTCCTCAAAACACAGTGAAAAAGTCTGAAAAGAGTGAGATCTAGAGCACAATACGATTTACACGATGACGCACGCAACACATTACATTAACTACATTTTCAGGCCACGTACGTGTCCACAGACGTATGTTAAACAAACACACCCCGGGGAGAATCAGCGTGGGGTGGAATGAAGCAGGGCGGGTGACAAGGAGGAGATTAAGTCCCGAGGGGGACCTGGCAAGGACCAGTGATGGCAGGGCGACAGGAAATGAGGAGTGGGGGATCGATTTCCGGCTTCCCGGTTGCAGAATGTTGGGGGGCAGAGCGCACGCACTAACCCGGCCAGCCCTCCCCCGAGCCCAGGCTAGCGGCGCCGCCCCGTACCTCGTGGTTCTCATGGCCGAGCAGATCCGAAAGAACTTTCAGCACCAGGCCTGCCACCTTGGCACACATGTTCTTCCCTTCAGAAAAGACAACAGAACAAAACATGACGTGTCTAAACTCCGAAGAACAGTTTCAAGTCAGGCAAACTTGAGCACAAATCTTGGGCCCTCTGCTAATGAACTGTGTGACCCTGGGTGAGTCACTTAAGCAATCCGGGCCTCGGTTTCTCCCTCCTGGGGTTCCCTAGCGATTATTAACATCTACCGAAGGGTGATGCAGAATGAAGGAACTCGGTATAGGCCGTGCACTCCGAGTGGAGACGGTGGCACAGAGCTACTCGTGTCAGTGAACACACGATACATTACGGGGTAACGTTCTACCTCCCGAGTGCACACGCCAGCGTCGCAAAACTCACACAGGTGCTTTAGCAAGTCCAAATAGCATTGTAACAATCACTGCAAATAAACTGATGATAGTAAGAGAAGCTGATTAGAATCTGACGAATGCTTTAAGGCTGGGATATCTGCATACGTTGTTTTTTAAGAGAAGGCTGAAGTAACAGTCATTTAGTCAGTCAACAAGACACAGGCTGTGCAGATTACAAAGCATCCGAGGGCAAAGAAGCTTCTAACGAATACCCCGGAGCTATTTAGCCACGAAACTTCTTCTCCACAAACTGGGGCTGCTCAGACTGAGGGCAGCCACAGGTCGGACTTGGCACTTCCTCTAAAGAAGCTTCTTCTATCCCCGTAACGGATCATTTCATGGATGGAACCTGCAGAAAAGCTGCGATCACTGCCTTTACTGATCAGATGAGCTGAGATGTGCGCGTGAAAATCCCCTCTCCGGGGGGGCGGTGTGTGAAGTGGGGCGACTGCTGTGGTGAGGAGCAGGGAGCCTGGTCGGGCGTCCTTGCTCTGCCACCGACTTAACCCTGTAGAATCCTGGAAACATAGTTCTCTGTCTTGGGACAGAATGGATCAGAATTCGTAACTTCCTGCCTTTGAATAGTGCAATGAAGATGAAGAAAAATATAAAGTATTTTAATTTCCTCTTACTGCAGGTGCTGTAAACACATAAAATGGTATTTCCAAGGGCAGCAAGGTATTTGGCTTCAGGGATTCACCAACTGTATAACTAGCTGGAAATGTTTTACACCCTACTTCTGTTTCAGTTCTCTATGAGGGAGACTAAAGGCAAACCACAGCAGGCTGGGTGGTGGTCCGGGTTCACACCCGAGCCAGAGGGCTGGGGGATGGGGGTGATGGGGGACAGGGTGGGGGGGAGCCAGAGGGCTGGGGGATGGGGGGGATGGGGGACAGGGTAGAGGGGGAGCCAGAGGGCTGGGGGATAGGGGGGATGGGGGACAGGTTGTGGGGGGAGCCAGAGGGCTGGGGGATGGGGGGGGATGGGGGACAGGTTGTGGGGGGGAGCCAGAGGGCTGGGGGATCGTGTAGGGGGGGTAGTTAGGGGCTGGGAGGCGGGGGGTGGGGGAGATGGAGGACAGGTTGTGGGGGGAGCCAGAGGGCTAAGGGACAGGGTGGGGGAGGGGTGCTATCAGACCTGCGCTCCGGAGGCAGAGGTTCATGAGCAAAGCCACCGAGTACTCCAGCGTATAGTCAGACAGGCAGTCGGGGTCCTTCAGAATATCAATCAGCCAGAAGATGAGGCCGTCTCGAATCATTGCTGTCTGCAGCGGGCGCCTAGGATGCAAAAGCCTACAGGTCAACTAAAGCTGTCAAGAAACCTTCCCTGCAAGACTACGGGGTGATGTGCACACCTGTCAGAATAGGCAAACTGTGCAGGAGATACAGACTCTGAGGGATATTTTGTTGTTAGACCTGCACAGCTGAAACAACAGATGCCTTTACCTTTCGAGGGTACTACTAAGGGTTCAGACAGAGAGAAGGCAGTCAGGAGGCCTCCTACTTTGAAAGTTTCTTTTTCAGCATTTACAATTAGCAGAATATTACTTCCAATATTTCATAAATATTTATTGATAGCTTTTGGTCTACTTGACCCGGGAGATAGCCATAGGAATAGTTCAACACCAATAAATGGGTTTTTAGTAAACTCTAGTCCAGCTAGGCACTTGAGCTGTGTGAAAAACAAGAAAAGCAAACAACCAGCCCAATCCCATTTTGAGTCAGGTCTCTAGAAACTAAGGGTAGTTGAATGATGTGGGTCGTATAATTGATACAGAATTGTTTTCCACCCAGAGTCTAGGTATAAAACCTTACAAAATCCAACACCTCATCAAAATGTGTTATGGTGAATGTCTTCATGCCGGCCTTAAGAACTGATGAGATCAGGCATAATGGCATCACTATGAAGTCACGTAAATTCTTTAAAAATCAAAACACCACGGAGGAACCACCACTGCACATCTCCTAATGAACAGGTTATGGTAAAACTCCTACCTGGACAGTATCTACTTGCGCTATTCTTCAAGATTTTATTTAAAAAAAATTTTTTTTTTTCAACGTTTATTTATTTTTGGGACAGAGAGAGACAGAGCACGAACGGGGGAGGGGCAGAGAGAGAGGGAGACACAGAATCGGAAACAGGCTCCGGGCTCTGAGCCATCAGCCCAGAGCCCGACGCGGGGCTCGAACTCACGGACCGCGAGATCGTGACCTGGCTGAAGTCGGACGCTTAACCGACTGCGCCACCCAGGCGCCCCATCTTCAAGATTTTATTTTTAAGTAAACTCTACACCCAACGTAAGGCTCGAACTCACAACCTCAAGAACAAGATTCACACGCTCTACCGACTGAGCCAGCCAGGTGCCCATCTGTGCTAGTCTTAAACACCACACTCACCACCTCGGTGAAATTTACTGGAATACAATGAAGGCTACACTCTTTTGGTAATCCTAACTCTCTACATTCACTGTACAGACCCCAGAAAACTGCAAAAACATGAAGCATATTTCCAGAACAGAGAAGCTTAAATTACTGTTTGCAGGGCAAGAAAAAACTGGCAATAAATATCTGTATTCCCAGAAAGAAGTATTTCTTCCTTGTATCTTATCTCTGTTACTTAACTATAGTCACTGAATTTCTAAAAATTTTCCAAATGCAGTCGACACTAGGCTAAATTTATAAACAAACAGAGACACAGCGTTCATATGATCTGAGGAATATAATAACTGGATATTACCACTTACAGATCTTCTCAATTCACATAGTTAGAACAAGAAGCATTGGCAGGGACCTGGCAAATAGTAGGAGCTAACTACCTACCGCTTTCCCTCATGAAACATACACACTTAGAATGAGTCACCTTGGGGGAAAAAAAGAAAAAGAAAAAGAATAAGTCACTTTGCAGGCTTTGGGCTACTAGCGAGAGCGTACCAATCAAATGTTAACCACATTTCTCTCTCTCTCTCCCTCCGCCCCTCCCCCCCCCCACTCTTTCTAATAAAAATAAAAAAAAAAAGTTAACCACGTTTGACAGGAAGAAAGTATGTCCAGAAGGGGGCTGATGGTCAGAAAGAGCTGAGATTTCTTACTAAGGCCGAGAGAAAGTGAGGTGGTCAGGAGGGAACGCCATGCTGCAAGAATTCTGAATGACTCAGCGATTCCACTCTTAGACACCGAGTCAGGAGACAGGAAGACATGTGTCCACACAAAGACTTGTAGGCAGATGTTCCTAAGAGGCTTATGCATAATAGACAAATAGTAGAAACAATCCAGGTATCTGTCAACTGCTGAATAGATACGCAAAATGTGTTCTGTCCATAAAATGGCACGTTACTCAGCATGACGAAGGAACCAAGTCCTGATGTGTTACACCACTGATGAACTTAAAACCACGATGCTGAGTGAATGAAGCCGGTCACGACAGAACACACATTATAGGATTCCATTTATCTAAAATGTCCAGCATGGGTAACTCTACAGAAAGCAAATTAGTGGTTACCGGGGGCCGGGGGTAAGAATGAGGCTTGGAGGTGGGCATGAGGTTTCTTTGCGTGGTGATGGAAGTGTTCTAAAATTAGCTTGTGGTGGTGGCTGTACAACTCTGTAAATCTACTAAGACTCACTGAATGGTGCATTTAAAAGGGGTGAATTTTGTGCTATGAAAGTATACCTTAATAAAGCTGTCAACGAAAAACAAACAAAAGCTCTAGGTGGCTACGAGATCCAAGTCATAACAGGGTCCAGATGGAGACGTCAGGGTGGGCCGCTGGGACATAGGGACTGGGGAGCGGGAGGCTCCGCCCACCTTCCATGGAAATCCCACCACACCCCCTGTGACTCCTCATCCACGTGCACATCTCCCACAGAGGCTGCGAGCGACTTGCTGAGCTGAGCTCCATCAGGTTTTACTCACGGGTGCATCTCTACCCCCGGCACGTGGCCTGAGACACAATCCAGCCCCTGGCCGGCCCCCGCCGTGGTGCTCGTGAGGACACCACAACGGCACTTCCTGAGCTGGATAGTTTCGAGGATTAGAGATAGGCTTTCCAGCCCTATCTTGGAAAGTCATCCAACCTCTCCTAAATGTTAACTGAAAATATCACGTGCCCCTTGGGCTGCTATTGGGACTAAACAGTGGCTAAACCTTACTGTTAGGAGCTACCATGACCTACTGCGCGGTCAGCACCTGAGGCTGAACTTCTGCAAGGCCCCGAGAATGTTCTCCCGGGTGACGACGTCCTCGTCTTCCTCCTTCAGCCTTTCCTCCAGCATCCGCAGCACCCTTGTGGTCTGGGCCAGGTAGAGACGACCTAATAATATAACCAGAGACACACAAGCAGAAGAATTGATCTTGTGCTAAGTTCATGCCCCAAAACCACTTTCGATGAACACTTTGCATGTAACGTTATGTAGAGTTTGGGTAATTTTAGGTTCTAAAAAACTTAAAACATATTTTTTCTGCAAAGTTGGTTTTAGCCAATCAACTAATGAAGAAAAAACGACTCCTTTTGTAATCTAAACATAATTAATTCATCACTATGTTTTTGTGGGGAGCTCTTTTATTTACCTGAAATCTTGAACCCAAAAGTCAGATCTACAAGGAGAAAGAGGGTAAGGAATCTGTATGTTATGGGGCCCTTAGTCTTTATAATAGAGGCAACCAAGCAGTAGTGATTTCTGGCACATTCCTTGCTCCTTCGAGACACACCCGTAGCCTGGGGAAGGAGTTGGGAACCATACCTGGCACCCTACAATAAGCCTTGAGCTACCGCTAGCCTGTTGTAGACTTGTGTCTTGATACAGATGACATTAATGCATGTACCCTCCCTTGTAAGAACAGACGGGAGAACAAGCGAATGAATGACTGACCCAGCTTTTGGAGTATCATCTAGTCATCATTTGAAAACTCCCTTTATTCACATTTTAAAAAGCTGAAACAAAGTAGAACTTAATGGAAGATAATGGCACCCTGTAAAATCATCTTGAATTCAGCTTTGGTATGTATTATCTTTGGAATTTTCAAATCCTCTTGGTTGAAGAGATTATAGGCTTTAAAGAAAAAAAAGAGTTTATTTTTAAGTAATCTCTACACCCAACATAGGGCTCAGACTCACAACCCCAAGATCAAGAGTTACACGCTCCACCGACTGAGCCAGCCGGGAGCCCCTAGAGGTCACACTCCTTTGAAGGAAATGGTGCAGTGCTTATTGGAATCGGCTTTGATTATTTCACTAACCTTATTTTGCAGAAAACTATAGAAAATGCATTACCTGTTATATACTTGAAAGCCAGTGAAATACTATGGTTACGAAACCAGAAAGCTCACAAAATAAAACCAGAAGGCTTATAAAGAAAACTCTAAAACCATCAAAATTTGCTCTGACATAAACTAAGCAAAAGGACAACAGTCAATTTGCACAAAACACCTTAGAGGCACTAAACAGGAATAAATGGAGGGGACGTACAGCATCTTTAAGAAACGTGAAGAAGAACGTCGATTTTCAAAGAAATAAAAAGCATTAATAAGACCTAGCTGCTCTCTGGGAGGAAAAGTTGACACCCTACCTTCCGCCAGGGACGCGAAGGCATTGATGAGCCGGGCCATGTACTGTCGCACCACCTCGCTCTTGGAGTGCAGCAGCTGAAGCACACTCCTCTGTGGGGGAAACACAGCAAAAGAGGAAAATGATGAGGTTAAGGAAAAGTGACAGGTAAACACACGTCCCTTCTCTGGGTCTGCTCTTCTCTTCCTCCGTGTCAATTTATTAGAGGTGAAATAAAGGGACTGAAGCCAACGCTTCATCTGGAAATCTCCATTTCCAACTCATTTTTTATGAGAGTTGACAAAAATAAGTTATTCAGCCTTCTACATTAAAAGAACGAATTATACGGGCGCCTGGGTGGCTCAATCGGTTAACTGTCCACTTCACCTCAGATCACGATCTCGCAGTTCATGGGTTCGAGCCCCGTGTTGGGCTCTGTGCTGACAGCTCAGGGCCTGGAGCCTGCTTCGGATTGTGTCTCCTTCTCTCTCTGCCCCTCTCCCCACCCTTCTCAAAAATAAATAAACATTAAAAAAAAAAAAAGAACCAATTATACAGAGCACTTAGACAGTGACTGGCACAAGGGAGGCAATACTGTTGGCTATTGCTGTTGCTAATGTTTTTCCAGGTTAATGATAGCTCCAACACACACATCTAATTTTGCTCCCTGCAAACCACAGTAAAACTACAGTGAACGGATTTTTTTTTTTTAAAAAGACATAAATTCTGAAGGACAGAGAGACAGCACAAGAAATGTAACACAATTTCGGAATCAGGAATGCAGGGCAGTAACACACTTAGCAGACCCAAGAATGTCAAGTCTCAAAGGCAGCAATGGACAATGAGGAGTTACCCAATTTACAGCACTTAACCCTCAAAAGGGAAAAAAATAAAGAAGAATGAATGAAAGCTGTTAAAGCAGGAGCTAGATCCCACTTTGTTGCTCCCACACTACTGTCCTACCGCATACTTCCCCCCATTGGTCTCTTGCAAGGGTAGCACAAAGGGTCTCGGGGCGGGGGGGGGGGGGGGGCACCTGGCCCAGGTAAGCAGGACTTCTACACCAGAAGGGGGTAAGGGGCAGTGCCTAAATGCAGAAAGAATGCTGAACAGGGAGCACCCTGTCCTCTTCTCCTACCTGAGTCCCGGAACACTGCACCCAGATCCTCACCCTCTAGGTAGGAGAACAGAAGACTCTTCCTAGAAGAAAATGACCAGCCCAAGAGAAAAGAACCAGAGATCCTAAAATCAGAGGTTCCTAATAGAGAGCCCACCTGGCTCACCCTCCAGTGGAGCACTGCGTCTTCAGGTCCTACCCTCGCATTCACAACTTCCAATCGGCTTTCACTCCCCCCACTCAAAACATCATGAGTTACACAAGGTCTATCAGAAACTCAAGATAAGGGGCGCCTGGGTGGCGCAGTCGGTTAAGCGTCCGACTTCAGCCAGGTCACGATCTCGCGGTCCGTGAGTTCGAGCCCCGCGTCGGGCTCTGGGCTGATGGCTCAGAGCCTGGAGCCTGTTTCCGATTCTGTGTCTCCCTCTCTCTCTGCCCCTCCCCCGTTCATGCTCTGTCTCTCTCTGTCCCAAAAATAAATAAACGTTGAAAAAAAAAAAATTAAAAAAAAAAAAAAAAAAGAAACTCAAGATAAGTTTCCAATATGGGCGACAGATAAGGTCAAAACAAATGGGGGAACAACCTGAAGGAAATGAGACGGTGAAGGGAGAAGAAAACTAGAAATAAGCACAAATGTGTCACCAATGCCCTCAGAGATACAAGAAGTTGTATTATGTCCATGAAAAAACAGAATGTCACAAAAAGGGAGAATGAAAAACTCAACTAAAAGGTTAGAAAATAAAGATGAGGCGATCTCCCGGAAAGTAAAGCAAAAAGAAAAATGTGGAAAACATGAGAGACAAGGTAAAATTAGAGAAGCAGTTCAAGAGGTGCCACATTCAGAAAAAGAACAGAGAAAACAGAGAGAGGAAAACCTAAGGCATCTTTCATTAGAGGATACATTATTTTTTTATATATACAACCAAGAAAGAAAAGCAGCCAATTAAACTACAACAGGCCATCAAGTATTAGATACATTCCAATTTCCCAGATGCTAACATGGGGGGAAAATGCATCTCAGATTCAATGAAATAAGATAGTTTCAGAAAGATCCAACTGAATTTACTCTTTGCATTTGAGTTTATAAAGTCACAACAATGTATTTTTCAACTGCTTCATGTCTGATAAGTTGGTTTCAATGCCATTGTAAATATAAGCAGAAGTAAAAAGGGGCACGTGGGTGGCTCAATCAGTTAAGCGTCCAGTGTCGGACTTGAGCGCAGGTCATGATCTCGTGGTTTGTGAGTTCGAGCCCCGCTCTGGGCTCTGCAGTGGCAGCTCGGAGCCTGGAGCCTGCTTTGGATTCTGCGTCTCCCTCTCTCTCTGCCCCTCCCCCACTGGCACCCGCTCTCTCTCTCTCAAAAGGGAGTAAATAAACATTAAAAAAAATTTTTTTTGAAGAAATAAAAAGAAAATAAGTCACGAATCTGAGAGACTATTTTTAAACTTAACATAACTCTTTCTTAACATAACTCTTTCATAACATAACTGTAGCTTGCAGTAAGAAAACTACATTCAAAGAATAAACTGGCAACTCAGAATTCTCAAACGCTACCGCCTGTGTGCACAACAGGCACAACTAACATGATTCGTTTCTGCAGGGTGCCGTCTCATCGGCGAGCCTAAGGGGTATCGATATTCCACTCAGCGCACACGCTGTGAGCTTAACAATAGGAAGATAAAGTATTTACGTCATTTTGGATAAACATTCAGTGGGACAATGAAATGCGGCGTCTTTATATATGCCATGTTCAAGAGCTCGTTCCTCCTCCTGTCCAGCGAAGCCAGGTGCTGGCAACAGGTAAGGGGGTGAGGAGTGGGGAGGGGAACCGCCATGCCTTGGCTACTCTGTGCTGGGCGCCGGGTCAAGTACTTCCCACACGTGACCAAACGCAATCATCCTCCCAACCTCACAAGGCAGGTGAGGCTCCTTCTCAGAGGTGGTTAAGAGTAATGTACTTAAGCTAATCTGGCTCAGAGGCAGCAGGGCAGAAGTTTGAAACCAGTTCATCTCATTCTGAATCCCATACTTTCCCCACTGCATCGTCAGACCTATCTGGTCCGAAGCTATATACAAACATAGTGTTAACACATTTCAAGTCGGGCCCACATGAAAACAACTGGCTTGGCTTACCCGCCTTGCCGGCCGTAAATCATGCCGGGCTTGCGGGACTCACGGTTACGCGGCAGGGTCAGGAAAAGAGTTGGGATTTGGGGAAAAGGAAAAACGACAGGCAAGAGCTCCAGAGTTGAATCAGGCAGTTCAACCTGTTTAGGACTCTACCAGAGGTGAAACGTGGGCCAATGTGTGGGGTGAATAGCAGATCTCACCAGCTAACAGGAGCTCAAGGCGGACATACATTCACTAGACTGAAAATCTCATAAAAAGTAAAGCCTCCTCCTTTTGCTAAGATCATCCCCTCGAAATAAAGGCCCTGGCTGGGCTCTGGCCCTCCTCTTGCAGACCTGGCCGTGGCTGTGACAGTCCAGGAGGTCGTTGCCAATGTAGGCTTCCAGAACGGTCTCCCTCTGCTCTCCAGGAAGGGATGTGGTCAAGCGCTAGAATAAAGAAAAAGAAAAGTAACAGATCTAAGTCTTAATATGGAGAAAAATGTTCCCATAGCGGGCATCTTTTAAATGGCAGTACCAGTAACTACCCATTTAACCAAAGTAAATAATATCTGGGTGGGGAGGGTTAGTCACCCGGCCAACCAGCCAACTAACGAGTTACGATGTCGTATTTCCTCATGGGTGACGTAGGCGTCAACCTGCACACGTGGAATCTCCAGAGAAGTGAAGTGGTAAAATGCCTGGACTGCAAGTCTGCAGATAAGGGAGAGCTCACCAATATGTAGAGAGGGTTTTGCCAGGAAGGGCCTCAAGAGCTGGCCCGTAAAGGATGAGCAGACCATTAGCCACCACATGGGAATGTGAGCATGGCGGATGGGGGAGGAAGTGTGGTAAAGGTCAGGGAGGCGTGAAAATGCAGGGTGCAGGTGAGTGGAGCTCAGTGATGGGGGCTGGACAAAGGGCTGGTGGAAGAGGCTTGGAGCAAATGTGTTGCCAACAAATTAGACTTTCTACTATACAGACCGCTGCAGCAATATTGTGTGCGTGTGTGTAGGGTGTAGATGGGTAGAATTTTGTATATCTTGAGAGCCATGTCTCGGGTTAAGGAGGAATTTACTTCATGTCCATAGGGCTAGAAAAAAATGTTGTGGGGCACCTGGGTGGCTCAGTCAGTTAAGCCTCTGACTTCGACTCGGGTCATGATTTTGCGGTTTGTGAGTTCGAGCCCCCGCGTCGGGCTCTGGGCTGACAGCTCAGAGCCTGGAGTCTGCTTCGGATTCTGTGTCTCCCTCTCTCTCTGCCCCTCCCCCGCTCACACTGCGTCTCTCTCTCTCTCTCTCTCTCTCTCAAAAATAAATAAACATTAAAAAGAAAGAACGAAGGAAAGAAAATGTCATGTGTGCAATGTGTGTGCGTGTGCACATATGGGTGTGTACAGGTATGAATTACAACACGAGAACATCACATAACTAAATGAGCAAATGTCCTTGCTTTTCCAGGAAAATCCTCCTAACAATCCCTGAGACTGGAGGCCTTACTTCTGGCCGAGGAGGCGCTGGGTGTGTAAAGGACCACATGGTGAGAAGACAAGAGCGGCAGACCCCCCCCAGAACCGAAAGGTGGAGGCCTCCGGAGGCAGGTGTCGCTGACAGGCTGGACCCACTGTGGCCAAGCAGGAGGCCCTGAGGGGAGAGGGCACTCTGTTAAAGGAGGGTGTGCCAAGAGTGTCACATGCGGGGCTGCTGGGCTGGAGTGGGACACAGACAAAATCATAAGACACAGGTTTACTTTTCCTGACTATTCTGTGACAATGTCATTCATTCAGCCAAGGACTACCCTGTCTCACCAAGAGCCCAGCAGCACGAACTGTGAGGACGTGCCGGGCAGACAATCTAGCAGCCAAGGAAAGGGCTTGCTGACTTGAGCAGAGAGAGGCGACATCTGGGGCACGGATGGCCCCCCGAGATTACTCCCGCTGCCCACCTCGTCAGCTGAGGCAGGCATCACCACCGATCGCAGGACTCTTCCCGCTGAGGCTAGAGTCATCCTCAGAGCACGCCTCGAGACCACATTCCAGGAAGCACCACCAACCATCAGAAGAGCAAGTGAGGCGGCCTTTTCCCACCCAGAGACCGGGAAGTTGCTCGAAGGCATTTTGATGGCAACATAACCTGAGATTCAGGGATCCATGAGGAGTCCGACACAATTATAAGATAAGTTAGAACGGATCATTTAAAGAGCCAACCAGCACTGGCCTGGACCTGTAGTTCTCAAAGTGTCATCTTGGGAACCCTACGGGTCCTCAAAGTGCTTTCAGGGAGCCTACAAGGTCATGATTGTTTTCATAATACTAACATACGGTTTATCTTTTTCATAGTAAATGTCTCAGAGGCTGTATGAAGGGTGACACAGTGACAAATCGAATGGGGGAGCAGATGTAAGAATCCAGCTGTCCTCCATCAGACCGGACGTTAAAGAAATTTGCAAAAATGTATAAGGATGCTGCTTTTCCTATTAATTTTTTGCTCGGAAAATAGTTTTTTATAAAAAAAAGTGTCATTTATGTTATGTTCTGGGTTCATTGTTCATCTTAAATGGATTAATATTTAACATTTTCTCAGTTTCATTTCTAATATTACAAATGTTTGTAGATAAATTTCACATAAACTGAAGGCTTTCAGGTCCTCAGTAATTTCTGAGAGCGTAAAGAGGTCTGAGACCAAAAGGCCAGAACCACTGGCTTAACTGGGACCAGTGTGAAGACTGGGCTTTGCTTCCCTTAAAGACTGGTTCATCGGCGTCCACCCTTGCTGTCTGCCCCAACGGCCACGCGGCAACGCCTGAATGCAGAAGTCTTGGTGAAGCTGTCACGTCAGAATGACTCTGGGCACTCACACGCCAACCGCGCTGGCCAGGAGTGTGGCTCGAGACCAGGCGGCAGGGGCAGTCTTGAAACTGCATATTTTGGGGGCTGTCTCTCTCTCTCAAAATAAATAAATAAAGATTAAAAAGAAAGAAAGAAAGGAAGAAAGGAAGAAAGAAAGAAAGAAAGGAAGAAAGAAAGAAAAAGAAAGAAAGAAAGGAAGGAAGAAAGGAAGGGAGGAAAAGAAAGAAAGAAAGAAAGAAAGAAAGAAAGAAAGAAAGAAAGAAAGGAAGAAAGAAAGAAAAAGAAAGAAAGAAAGAAAGGAAGGGAGGGAGGAAAAGAAAGAAAGAAAGAAAGAAAGAAAGAAAGAAAGAAAGAAAAAGAAAGAAAGGAAGGGAGGGAGGAAAAGAAAGAAAGAAAAAAAAAGAAAGAAAGAAAGAAAGAAAGAAAGAAAGAAAGAAAGGAAGGGAGGAAAAGAAAGAAAGAAAGGAAGGGAGGGAGGAAAAGAAAGAAAGAAGGAAGGAAGGAAGGAAGGAAGGAAGGAAGGAAGGAAGAAAGAAAGAAAGAAAGAAAGAAAGAAAGAAAGAAAGAAAGAAAGAAAGAAAGAAAGAAGCTGCCTATGTCAAATGACTGAGGGAAGGCAATGGCAACTGTGATGTCAACATGGGGGTTTTACAAAGAGGCAAGGCGATCCTGAGAGGTTGTTGGTGCCAGCAGGCAGCGTGAAGACAGATTTTTAGTAGATGGGTTACAAGATACACCTGAGCTAGCCAGCCAAGAAAACTAGCATGGCCTTTTCCCCCCTTAAGGTACGTACCCAGCGCAGAGCCTGCAACAAGAAGGCTTTCAAGCGGTCACTCCCCCAAATCAAATCCTTCTTCAGTTTCTCATAATCCAAGGAGGGCAGCAATGGGACATCCTTCAGCTTCCTACTGGGCAACACAAGTTCAAAGAGAAAGAAAAGGGCAAAAGGGCATGTTCATTATACCTCCTGAGTATCGGGACCCCCGTCTCGAGCTGCACAGGCTAGCGGCAGCCCGGCTGTTTTCTGTGCTCCCGGAACTAGGTCCAGGCTTCCATAGAGAGGGCTGGTTCTAGGCTCCGACCCCCCCCCCCCCCCCCCCCCGGCGTCAACAAGCCCGGCTCTGTCTCTCCTGTGGTACGTACTGGGTGGGGTTTTGTTTAACATCTTCCCTAAAACGAGGAGTCCCTGCCTAACCAGGTTTAGAAACCACTGCATTCCCGTTAGGCCTGGGCTCCAACCGACAGGGATGAAATCTCCTCGGAGGCCCCAGCACTTGCTGCAGTGCTCAACGTCCTCCTTAGAATCTGGAGCAAAGCCCAAAAACTATTAGCGTCCGCAGGGCCGAGCGTTCTTCCTAAAAACCCGAGGTCACCGTGCCTCTCGAACCCGAGGAACCTAACCGGGGGAACGACGGACCGGGGTTCAGAAACACCTGTGAAGAGTCGGTGCATGGTTGACCCCTGAGCAGGTGCAGGGGTGTGCCAGGAGGTAGCACGGGTTCCCGCCTGTGAGACGGGCAGCAAGCAGGACAGCTGGCAGACCCTGGCCGAGAGGACTCCAGGCAAGCCCCGGGGGGAAACCAGGTTTCCCAGGGTCTTGACAGTCTGCCTGGCTGAACAGGAGGGGACTAGACAGAAGGGAGGACGAGTGACAAGGGAGCGAGGCCTATGGTCTGGTTTATGGGACCGGGGCAACATTCACCTCCTCGCTTTCATGTCACACTCGTCATAGAGGCCACCACTGGGGGCCTGGGGATTCAACTCCCTGGGGAGTTATAATTAGTTCATCATAAAACAAGTAAAAACCAAAAGCAAAACAAAAATATGGTTCTCCCGATCCTGTGCACGGAACATTAATACTATTATCAACACTAACTGCACAACACTGACTGGGGGCTCAGGAGGACTTGGGTGAAAAGACGCAAAAACGAAGAGTTCTTTTTGCTTTTCACTGAAGTGTAACGGGGACACGTTATATTACTTGCAGGTAAACAGCATGATGACTTGCGCACAGCGCGAAATGGTCACCGCACTGAGTCTCTGCCCTCCGTCACCATACCAAGTTCCCATGCCTTTTCTTGTGATGAGAACTTTGAAGTTACTTAGCAACTTGTAAATTGGCAATACAATATTATTGATTATAGTTCCTGTGCCGTCCATTACATCCCAGGACTTTTTATTTTGTAAGTGGAAGTTTGTACCTCTCGGTCTCCTTCACCTATTTCACTCGTTTCCTTAGTTTGGAAGGGATAGAAACTGAGGGAATACCTCTGGGAGGCAGTGTTCAGGATCCTGTCAGTTTTCTTCATGCTCTACCGACTGAGCCAGTCGGGCACCCCTAACTGCTAGTTTAAAAAAAAAATTTTTTTTTTTTTTTAATGTTTATTTATAATTGAGAGACAGAGCATGAGCAGGGGAGGGGCAGAGAGAAGAGGAGACACAGAATCCAAAGCGGGCTCCAGGCTCCGAGCTGTCAGCACAGACCCTGATGCGGGGTTCGAACTCACAAACCGCGAGATGATGACCCGAGCCGAAGTCGGACACTTAACCGACTGAGCCACCCAGGTGCCCCCGTGCAAGTTTTTTTTAAATGTAAAATTTTTAAAGCCAAAATGGAATCCTCTTCAAGGGCCCAGGGAAAAAGGCCAGAAAACAGGGCCACAAATGAGATCTCAGTAAACACTCCTGGGAGGAGTGTGTCCTATTTTGCACACCAAACAGTTGAGCCACGCACATGTTCACACTATTTTGACACTTATTTTCCTGAAGCAGATACTACTGTGTTTGAAAATGAACACAGACTACTTTAAAAATTTCGATGACAAATGACTGGGCAGTATTCTTCAAAAGTGTCAAGGCCACGAAAGACAGAGACTAAGGAATGATTTCCAGTAAAGGAATCAGACACGACAACCACATCAACATATGATCCTGGACTGAATGCTGGACCAGACAGAGGACCTAACGGAACAACTGGTAAAACGTGAGTGAAGCCTGTAGATTAGATGGTATGGTACCAGCGTTAATTTTCTGATTTTGATAACTGCCCTGGGCTTGTGTCAAATATTAACATGCGGAATCTGGGTGAAGGGTATAGGAGAATTCTTTGTACAATATCTGTAGCTCTTGAAATCATTTCAAAATGAAAAAAAGATTTTTTAATTTGAAATTTAAACCAGGACTTGTTCTAGACAAAAAAGTGCCATCTGTAAAGCCAAGTCTGAAATTGTCCTCTAGCTGGGGTACTTCCTATGGCTGGAAATAGCACTTCCCTGTCACATGCGGGCCACAGTTACTTGCCCATCACGGCAATATTACCGGCTGAATTTGTTGCCAACTAAGTTGCTGAGAAATCCCACATTTCTGCAGTCCAGCCACTCTCCCACTGTCCAAGAAAACTGTGTCCTACCTTCTCCTTTGTCCTCTTAAGCCCCTCCACCAACCACCCCCCTTTACTCTCTGCAGGTGACCTTGCTTCTTATACCATTGGGAATAACATTAACAAACACCCAAGGAGTTTATTAAATCCCCAGCACTGTACTAAGTGCTTTATACATATTAACTCATTTTTATCCTCACAATAATCCTATAAGAAAGTTATTATTAGTGTCATTTTACAAGTGAGGAGACTGAGGCACGGGGAAGTTACATAAGTGGTCCAAGGTCACAGAGCCAGTGGCAGAGGTGGGATTTTAGCCCCTGCAGTCTGTGCTCATAAGCATCACATTATACAGCCACCACCTGAAGGGAACAAAGTGCAGGGTCAGTGTCAGACTCAGGCAGGACTGAAGGAGGAGGCAGGCTGTGTCTCTCTCAGGTGTCTGAGTCATCTGAGAGTATCCCCCGAACTCCCATAACGAGGGGGGCTCAGGGGGCCAACAGAAGCCACTTTACTCCTCGCGCCTTTGCTAAAGGTTCTCAACTTCCTTGTTACTGCAACATACATGCCCGGTGAAGCTCCCTTGCATCCGACCCCCACACGGGTGACAACCTAACTGATGTGGGTAGGAATGCTCAGGCCTAGACAAAGCTATCCTGTGGCCCTGGTCATAGTGTGAGCCAGCAGAGATCATGAAATTCAGACATTGCACCACTCTGCTGACTGCCCTATGACAGAAGATTCTATACAATATCATGGGAACAATTCAATGAATTTTTCCATTTGATGCTACCTCTCCAAAATAAGTAGAATTAATACTAAAAAATACCTCTAGTTTAATAATCTTGCTTATAATTACTGGCACTTCCTTTAATATCCAGCTAGACTGGAGGTCTAGCTAATCAAAGGCACTCCTCTAAGCTAGGCTGTTAAGATGAATGTTTACTGGGGTGCCTGGGTGGCGCAGTCGGTTAAGCGTCCGACTTCAGCCAGGTCACGATCTCGCGGTCCGTGAGTTCGAGCCCCGCGTCGGGCTCTGGGCTGATGGCTCAGAGCCTGGAGCCTGTTTCCGATTCTGTGTCTCCCTCTCTCTCTGCCCCTCCCCCGTCCATGCTCTGTCTCTCTCTGTCCCAAAAATAAATAAAAACGTTGAAAAAAAAGTTAAAAAAAAAAAAAAAAGATGAATGTTTACTAAAGTTACTTTGAATTCTAGTTTCACCCAGGGCTGTTCTCCATAATAACAGTTCCTAAGGTCAATGACTTACCCTGGTGCCAAGGAGGCTCTTAACATGGTTGAAGCCTGGGGGTGGGGTGTGGAAACAAAAGAAGAGAGGCTGTGTTAAACAGGGAGAGCAATGCATTAATCCTAAATCACTTTACTCACATAAAATCAACAGATTTGCAAAGTTTTTGATCCCTGAGGATTCTTGGGCCATAATCACACATGATTTAAAAATTAGCCCAAACTGAAGTTAAGCAACACACTACTGATGTATTTCCCAAGCCGCCTACAACCCTTGGTTCATTGTGGCTCTGCTCCAAGGAATACTCCATAAAAACATGAGTGGGTCCCCCCGGACCAAATTCAAGAGGCACTTAAAGCTGCCTAGTCGGATATCATAGAGAACAAAAGCAATGAAAGTCATTTTATTATCCTGATTTTTTCTTTACTAAGGTTTTCTCTTTGAGTATAAAAATAACATGCACTTTGTACCAAGTCAAACACTATAGAGGTGTTTATAGAAAAATCCCCCTCCCACTCCATTCCCCTTTCGTCTTATTTATAGGCCAGATCACTGCCTACTTTATGGACATTCAACATTGTTCCATTCATGGCTTGTTTTGTTTTGTTTTTGCCACTACAAACAATGCTGTATTAAACATGTACTGAAACAGACTTGAGGAACAAAAAACCAAATGCTGTGTGTGGCGTTTACTTGGACCAACTCAAACCAACTGTAAAAACACATTTTGAGCAAATAAGGGCAATATGAATATGGACTCACTGGTACTGTGTGATACTGAAGAATTAGTGCCAATTGTATTTGGCATCATAATTATGTTTGGTTTTTGTTTTGTGAAGCCCTTAGCCGTTGGATATATACATTGAATTATTTGCAGGTAAAGTGACATAACGTTTGGACTAGGTTTGTTTTGTTTTGTTTTGTTAGTGTTTATTTTTGAGAGAGAGAGAGAGAGAGAGTCAGTCAGAGCGTGAGTCGGGGAGTGGCCGAAAGACAAAGGGACACAAAATCCGAAGCAGGCTCAGAGCACAGAGCCCGATGCGGGGCTTGAACCTATGAACCGTAAGATCATGACCTGAACCAAAGTCGGACGCTCAACCAACTGAGCCACCCAGGCGCCCCTGGACTAGGTTTTAAGGAACTCCAGGAAAAAAAGTTAAGTAGAGGAGAAGACAAGAAATCTCAGCCCTCCATAGAGCCATTCTTGAAGGGGCAGGTGGTGGCACTCAATCCTCTCTGTGTCACAACAGCTCTCAAATGGTCATTATCCACACTTAGCACACTGAACTGTGACAATTTTACAATTATTTCTGTGCCTTTCTCCTTCAGTAGACATGGAGTTCTGTAACCCTCAATATATGTACCCAGCACCTGCTACAGTGCCTGGACATACAGAGGCACGTGATCAAATTTGTTGAATGAATGAATGAATGAATGAAGACTGATATCCCCAAATGGGCTCTCCAGAATCCTTGACTAATTTAATAAATTTAATAAACTGGCCCTGGCTGAGAACTCCGGTCTCTACTGCTTCTACTGTGTAGTATTTACAGGCCACACAGATCCCCATCTTGGAGACAGCAAACCTCATTTTTAAATGGCTCATAACATGTTTTATATTTTTTAACCCTTGACTTTTTTTGGTAATTAACGGAAATGCCTATTTCTGTTATTGGCTTAAATAGCAAGTAGCTCAGAAAATAAGTTTGAAATGTCATCTAAATTACTCATCTAACACATTAAGAAGACTAAGAAGCCAAAACAGTGAGTCAAATAAGGGCATAACCATGTTAAAATATCAGGCTAATGTATACACAAAATAAAGATATTTTTAAATTAGTGTTGTCGACTAATCATATATCCACAAATAAAATTCATCAACACCACCCCTTTCTTCAGTTATGAAAATGTTTTCTATCATTTATTTAAAAAAGATTTTAAGTAATCTCTACACCCAACATGGGACTCAAACAAACAACCCCGAGATCAAGCGTCACATGCTTTTCCGACTGAGCCAGCTAGGCACCCCCTTTCTATCTTTTAAAACAGCGCTTCTCTTTTGCTAAACTCTGTAGCATTCTATTTGCCCTGTGAAGAAATTAATTGAAAAACACTAATAACTAAAAAGGCAGTGTGTTAAACATTACTGAGATTTTATTATCCAATCAAGTAAAAACAAAAAACAAAAAAACCCCGAAAAGATGAGCTGAGGGAAGAAAGGCCCTGCATGCTCTTAATGAGAGAGGACTTTGTGCTATTTCATTCATTCAGTGAGTCCTTACTGATTCCCTCCCACCTGCTGGGCTTGGTGAGGCACAGAGATACCCCAGTGAAAAAAGATACCCCCTTCTCAGAGAGCTTACAATCCAATGGGGAGAGTCAATGATCAATAATTCTCAGTGCCTTATTGGCAAGTGGTGGCAGTAACGGCCCCATTGGATGTGGACCCCCAGGAGAGCACACAGAAAGAGCACCGCTCCCCCTTCCTTTCTGCCTATCCATGCAGACCCTCCCCCCCCCCCCCCCCCCCCACACACACACACAGGGCTGGCAGAGCTGGGAAGTACTGAGCTCTGTTTCAAGTTATGAAGTTGGTATTGACCTTAACAGTGATACCTGAGGATAAACTTGCCCAGGGAATGGAGAACTCACAATAGGATATATCTATCTCTATATAGATATATATATCTACCTATATAGATCTATCTATATATAGCTGCTGCTTCCTACCCGCCGCTGTACGGAGGCATGAATAGTAACACTCAAGCACCAAAGGGGCTGTGCTCCAATCTTCTGACCAAACTTTACTTTGGACTAGATTTCTAAAAGTCATTGCCACCAACCATGGGTGCCGCTCTGTGTGCAGCCATGTGGACGGCAAAGAATAACTCAGGAGGAGAAAGACGGGAGAAGCTCCAGGGTCATCAGTCACAGTCGGAATAATAATAATTTCCCTCATGAGCTAACAATGGATTGTGGACATCGATGGACAAGCGCCAGAATGGATCCCCTTGCCAAGGAGTTGCCAAAGAGGCCCTGATGCAGCCCCATTGGGCACTGTGTGATTTCCAGACCTTCTGGTGGGAGCTTCTGGAAAGGCCTCTGTGGGTGGGGGGCACCAGAGGGAAGCCATGTGCTCCATGGCAGACAGGTGAATGGACACGGGGTGGTCTCCCATCTGAGGAGCACCTACATTGTGCCAGGCTCAGGGCAAGGCTCTCGGGACCCCCTGAATGTGCGAGAAAGGAATTTCTGCCCACGCAGAGATAACACGGCAGCGTCATGCCTCCATCGCTGCTCCGCTGCAGGCAAGGCACCTGCGCCCGGGCCTCTCAGCTGTGACTGCTCTCGAAGCCAGGGGTCACGGGGTGGGGGCGAGGACGTACAACAGCAGGATGAGGAGCTCTGCCAGGACACGTGACGTCAGACAGTGTTTCGAGAACGCAGTATGAGGTGTAATGTGACGAAGCGTCCCTTGGTCAAAAGCGTCTGCAGACGTGCCGGCCGGACTCTTCAAGGGTCTTCAGCGTCTCAGAACACAGCACGTCTCAAACTTAATACATCAGCGGTTGGCTCTGGGGACGGGGAAAGGCTGTGGGATTAGTGCTTCTAGGCACTTGCTCTGGAAAAGGCTGTTCCACAGGCAGGCACGTGCAGCCCCGGAGGGTGGGAGAGAAGGGGCCGTGGCTTGAAGCCCACAGCAGCCGCCGAGCCCTGACTTCGTGGAAGGCACCGTTTGGGGCTGGAAACCTAAGGCCAGGCCCACTTGCCCCCAGCCTCCCTCCCGGGCCCTGGGACAACAGCCGGACAGCTGGACAGCTGAACAGTGAAGGCAGGCCCCTCTGGCGAGCGGCCTCAGGGAGAGGTGACCTGGAAGAGGTCAAACAACCACAGTGGGAGGCATGAGGAAATGCCTTAGCCACGGGACAGAAGAGGCCACAGGAGGCGGGAGGCCGCCACAACCAGCTGCGGAACAGGAAGGGGTGCTTGCACAACACGGGACTGCAGGGGGAAACGCAGGAGGGGAGGCTGAGCTGGAACACAGTGCCCATTTGGGAATGGCGCTAGGTATGTATGTGGAGTGGGAGTGCCCCAGTTCCTGAAAGTGCCAGTCACGCCCTCCAAAACTTCTCGGGCAGGAGCCTCTCCGGGCCACTGAGGGCCTCATCCTTGGCCCTGACTCAGCACCCTGTAGCCTGTGGGCATCTGAGGTGGGGGTGGGGGGGCTAGGCAAGGTGCACGGCAACATGCCCCCGTGGGGAGGTGCCGGGGACGGTGCTGGGGCCTCTTGGGCTTTCTGTGAGCAGAGCTGAGCATGGAGAGGGATGGGCCTTAGGTCACAGAAGGCTGTGCACCGCACGCTGAGCACTTGGGACCTGGGTCAATGACAGGTATTAAGCAAGACAGTAACATGATCGATGACTGGATGTACCTAAATCCTTCCCGAAACTTGAGGGCATAAATAAATAAAACACAACCAGAAAGGTCACCCCTGCACTTGTGTGGAGTATCAGCCAGGCAAGAGCTCAGAGACTGAGACCGGTTAGGAAACGTTGCTTTAGCCAGGACAGAAAGAGGAAGAGCCTCAACAAACCCAAATCAACAAAGAGGTGGGGCAGGAGGGAGGAAGCCACTCAGATCCCAAGGACAGCCTGAACATGGGGCAAAAGAGAGGGAAGAGGTTTCGATGATTCATTCCCAGGTGTTCTCTGGAGTGTCATTCACCGAGACAGGAAGCACAGGAGGGGAGACCACCTGTTTGGAGGAAAGGACGAGCCTGCTTTTGGACACGGAAAGGATGTGCTGGTCACACATTCACAGAGAAAAGGCTCGTGAGTCTGGGTCTGGAAGTCAGAAGAAAAATCTGAGCTAACGGTACATTCTCTGCCAATCATGGTCCCAGCAAGTGGCTGAGATCAGAGGTGGTCCATCCTCACATCACCAGGGTCAGTTCAGGTACACGATGGGCACTGGGCACGAGGTGTGGCAGGGAGAGGTGAGCGAGGACGGCAACTCCTCCTCAAGACAGTGAGCACTAGACCCAGAAAGCCTGCCTCGAGGTGCAGTGGCGACGCCGACAAAGGGCAGGCATCTCGCCAAGACTTCAGAAAGCTATGGAATGGAGAACGTAAGGGCTGAAGGTGCCGAACTTCAAGCCAGAGCCATGGTCCACACGACAGGAAGCTGTAGGAAGCACCCTCCTCAGCAGAAGCATGCCACGGCAACGTTTCCTGAGCAACTGCACGAGGCCACCCCGAGAAAGGGTCACCGCCACGTCCCGGCGCCTTGCAGGGTTTTAGTGCTAAGAAAGATGGCTGATTTTGAAGTAAATGCTTTCTAAGATTCACGTGTCTGGGGTCTTGAATATATAGAATGCAATCACACCTGGTGGTATTTTAACTTATTCTCCCAGTGGGTTTCCTTGGGAGTTTTGAGAAAAGGGTTAATTCCCAAGTGGGCCGTTTTTCCAAATAAGGACGCATTTAAAGGGAAACCTCCCCAGCCAATGAACCCCAAAGCGCACAGGTACCACTAGGAGGGGCTTGGGATTCGCTCACGGGGCTATGCCCCGGACTCTGTATCATGGTCAGCTCATCCCCAGCCCCACTCTTGCCCTGGGCTGGACGCTGCCTCTCCCGCATCAGCCCCGGTGCTCCTTTCCTGGGGTGTCTCTGCATTCGTGCCTGCCCAGCACACACAGAGGAGTAAGGAGAGAGACAAACCACGGCGCTTTCACAGGCTGTTCTGTGCCATACAAAGGTGTGTGCTGCCTCACTACTGGAAGCAACGAAAAATGGAAAAGCCACTTTGAGGTTTACCAGAGGAACAGTCAAATGTATCGTGTTAAAACTCTAAAAGATAAGGAAAAGATGAGTAAACCCAGAAGGACGCAGAAAATTCTTTAAAATGTACCAAGTTCAAAGAGACAGTTGCAGAGTGAACTGTAAAATAAACACCTTAATTCTACAGAACTTTTAAAGGTCTGGAAGGAAGAAGAGGAAGCAGTCAACAGGGTTACCTATGGAGGGAGAGGAGATGGGGTGAGCATGAGGGAGACGTGGGGTTTATGTTTACTTTACTATTAGATTGTTATGTATTTTCCAGTGAACACATTTGTGTGTATCGGTTGTGCAGTCTTAGAAAACAGGGGCACCTGGGTGGCTAAGTCGGTTAAGCATCCGGCTCTTGATTTCAGCTCAGGTCATGATCTCGTGGTTTGAGTTCGAGCCCCGCGTTGGCTCTGTGCTAACAGTGCAGCCTGCTTGAGGTTCGCCCTCCCTCCCTCTCTCTCCCTCTCTCTCTCTCTCTCTCTCTCTCTGCCCCTCCCCTGCTCTCTTTCTCTCTCTCAAAAAATAAATACACCAAAAAAGAAAAAAAGAAAACAAAAAATCCCTACCACTTGTGCCCTGAGGGAGAAGCTTCTCTTCTTGCGATTATCAGGTGGCTGAGAATATAGAATCAGATTTATCTTGTATCCCGGCGGATACTCAGCCCCATAGTTTGGAGCCTGAGTTGGTGAGGACTGAAGAATGACGCACCTGGGGTTGGGGTGGCGACAGGCAATCAAGCTAGAAGAGGTCACCTGGGAGAGTTCTCTTTCCAAAAAATCAATCCCGTCATTATTAGTCCTGGGAACATCTGGATTTGACCGCCAGCTCCGCTAACGTGAGTGGAGGTTCAGACACGGCTCTCTGGGCATGAACTAGGCCCCACTCTCGGCATCTCCTCTGCAGGGTCCTGCACCAGCATAATCCCCCTGCTGCAGGGCTGACTTCCTGGATTGGTGGGTTTGGGAGTGGACTGGGCATGCACCGCCCTGCTCCCTGCTTCCCCAGAGGGAATAAGCCCCCCCCCCCGCCCTCCCCACCCCCCCAGGGAGCAGAGGTCAGTCCTGCAGGTCCCCGCCGCCTGTGGTGCTGGTGGAGGAGAAGGGCTTGGCCAGAGCTGGACGGACTGGGTAGTCACATTTCTTGAATTCCAGGATTTAAACGCAGGACGCCCATCTGTCTACAAATAAAATCCACATTCTCCCGTATAAGCTTCATCAGAGTTGACGGCAATATTGTCGGCTCCTCTTTCCTTTGTTCTTTTGTCCTACTTTTCAAGTGGTTCAGAACTCAGGGGTCAGAAGAGTGTTATTTACTGGGTCCTGAACTTTCGACAGCGAGAGAGGTTGCAGAAGGCCAGATTCTTAACAGCCAGATTTAAAAACCAGTATCAAATGTACTAAACTTTATGGATACCAGCAGTGTTGTGATGGGCCCAGCCCAGCTCCTTTACAGAGGACAGTGAATTCAAACACTCAAGGTCGACCGCCACTGAGGAGGAGCTGATCAAGGATCACGCTAAAAAGGAAGCTGATTCATGCCTACCTCTTTATCTTGAAACTGATGGCATTCTGTTCGGACCTAGCCTAGAACTTATGGTCCCGGCAAGTAAGAAAGCGACGCTTCTCTTCTCAATCCTACTGTTTGACCACGAGGCCCCCCTCTAAACTGCACCCTCATTTCCTCTCCATCCCTTATAAATCTGATATTATGTATGGACTGCAGACATCTTAGTCCACCACTGTTATACTTTTACAACAATGTTCTACTTTTGCAATGACTCATATCCACTCTTTATCGTCTAGAGAAATCTATGGGAATAATAAAAGACTGTTTGTAGCTTTTATTGTCTGTTCCTAAGTCAGTGACTCAGAGGAAAAAAATGGTTAGGAAGTAAGACAAGCAGAGCTCATGATCTCTCCTCTGGTTTCTAAGGCCTGGAATCTCTACCTTAATACAACTATAAGCAGGAAGGATGGTAGCAGTAGTCTGTTGACAAAAAATTAATGTCTCATGGGACAAAATATCAGATATGGCGTGCCTCCCTCCCTTTTTTAAACTGTTCCTTATTAACATGATATCCATTTTAAATAAGCCGGATGCCTCACTCTGACAACAGAAATGGAAATATAAGGATACCTGTATGTGTAGATAGGATGGCATTTTATAACACACACCTGAAAAACACAAAGTATTTGCTGAACTAATAAGTGTAAGGCAGGGAGGAAAGGAATGGCTCTATTGGACACAGATCCTGCTATGCTAATTACTGCCAGAAAGCCATCATTTTTGGTAAGCTCTGCTCTTAGCTGACTTACAGCTAAGCATACAGGGTACACACAGGGTCAACTCAGCCAGTCCTCAGGGATGTGGCTTGAAGCTCCTCATCCTGGAGGGCCCTAAGGGAAGTAAAATTTTTTAAATGGTTATTTATTTTTGAGAGAGAGAGAGAGAGAGAGAGAGAGAGAGAGACTGTGTGTATGTGTGTGTGAGTGGGGGAGGGGTAGAGAGAGAGGGGGGACAGAGGATCCGAAGTGGGCTCTGTGCCGAGAGCAGACAGCCCTACGAGGGGCTCGAACTCATGAACCGTGAGATCATGACCTGAGCCAAAGTTGGACCTTTAACCAGCGGAGCCACCCAGGCGCCCGGGGCAGTTAATTTTCTGAAACTCCGATGTCTCTGCGTGATTTACTGACATTTAAAAATGGCGGATTCCCCACGCACAAATGGCTGGTTCCCGAAGTTCTCTGCAGGCTACAATCCCCGGGGCCACATCCTAAAGCACAGACTGTGCAGCTTCTATAACCACGTGCCCATGTGTGGTGCAGCCACCACAACCAACAGCTCTACGAGACTTCCGTGAGCAGCTGGGCGATGGGGTCAAGGACACTTGCTCTCCACCATGTTACTGTGTCCTTTCTGTGAAGATCCACAACAAAGCTGACAGTCTAAAGGGCACAGAGAGCACATCAGTGGCACAGGAATGGTCTGTTTGGGGAACGTGACTCGCGGGGACTCACTTCGCTGCTGGGCTTCCTAGGTTGCGTGTGCAGGCTGTATGTTGTCTTAGATGCAGTGAAATACACGAATATGTGCAATAAACATTACATAAGCATCTCTCTTTCCTCCTAAGTATATCATGTAACTGCTCACATGCCCCTGTTGCACGGGCCGCTAGGAAGCTCAGAGCTGGGTGTGTGCCTGCTTCTGCGGCCATACAGCAGCTTCTGTTTTGTACTAGCCGTAGCCACGGCTTACTTGTGTTGTCCTACCCTCACTTTCTCTTAACCACCATTTCTGCCCCCCTCCCCACCACCCTGACCCCAGCATTACTGAGATGTAGTTGACATATAATACTGTGTACTTTTAAGGTGTACAAAGTGATGAATTGATACATGTATATATTGTGAAATGATTTCCACAACAAGGTTAGTTAACACATCCATCATTTCACATACTTTTTTGTGTGTGGTGAGAACGTTTAAGATCTACTTTCTTAGTAACTTTCCAGTATATAACACTGTTAACTATAGCCGCCATGCTATCCATTACATCCCCAGAACTTATTCATCTCATAACCAAAAGTTACACCCTTTGACCAACATCTCCCACCTCCCCCACCTCCCAGCCCCTGGCAACCACTACTTTACTTTCTGTTTCTGTGAGTTCTGACCACAATTTATTTCTTTCCAATTTCTCATATTTGTGTTTTCTCAATGGGCTGCTTCAAACCGACTTGAGAATGAGGTAGCTTAGAAATTTTTTCTTAATAACTAAAAAATGTCTCTGTTTATGAAGACCCTAATGTTAATGTGCAGACCCTTCTTCCCCTTAATTAAAAGCTGTGGCTCTGACCCATGGTGGCGGGGGTGGGGGGGGGGGGGTGGGGGGGGGGGCGGCTCGGGATCCCCTGGTGCTTTCTTCCCAATTGTACAGATCTGGCTCTACCATTCAGCCTGGGGCCCAGGCAACAGGCTGGGGTGAGCCCCAGGAACACGGGTTCGAGACCTTTGAAAACATTCTGAGGAGACATGAGTATACTCATGGTTAAGAACCCCAACTCAACACCATCTGCCTCCAGATGAGCTATATCTTAAGAAGGACATGATATCACCTATGTAATATTTTGCCTTGGGATGCAAACCCTGAATCGAATCGTGAGAAAATATGAAACACTAAAAGAGAAATGTCCTGTTTTTTTAAACAGGGGAACAACTGACAAAATTGGCAAATGCACAGATTAGGTAAGAGTATCATAAAATATTAAACTTACTGAAGTGGATCCTTGTACATGAGAATACTTCTAGTAAGAAATTAACTCTACACTGAAGTATTTAGGAGTAAAAGGCCATGGTATATGTAATTTATTCTCAAATGGCTCAGAAAGCAGACTGTGTGTGTGTGTGTGTGTGTGTGTGTGTCTGTGTGTGTGTGAGTAGGCCTGTGTGTGTCCGTGTGTGTGTAGAGAAAGTAAACAAATGGGTAAAATGCCAACAGTCACTGAATCTGGGTAAAGGGTATACAAGCGTCCTTTGTGCTATTTTTGTGATTTTCTCTAAGTTTGTAGTTATTCCAAGGAAAAAGTTAAATGAGAAAAAGAAAAGAGTGCCTGCTTCGACTGTATAGCTTCCAATATGGCAGTCATTTCTTAAAAAAAGAAAGAAGTTTCCTTCCTTTCCTATTGATTTGATAACTGTTACCAGCCCTTGGCACCAAAGGGCTCCAAATGGAAGAGCAGACCGTGCCTCTCTCCCACCACGCCTAGGAGGCCAGCTCCCAGCTGCTCCCTCTTCAAACACAGCGTTCTTTTCCTTCTGGGAGTTTACGGACCCCTGAAGCCAGCTGAAATGCAGATTCCTGAATGTTATTTTCCCTCGCCCTTTCATTTTTTGTTGTTGTTTTTGTTAGGCTAAAGTCTATTAGATCATGATCTGAGCTGAAGTTGGATGCCCAACGACTGAGCCACCCAGGCGCGCCTAGGCTAGTTTTAAATTCGGGGCGCAGACCCGGGGCACAGAGCCTTACCGTCCCAGGCCGCGTGAAGTCCACGCTGTGGGCCAGGCTCTGTCGCATCTGGTTACTGAAGAGACGGACGCATACGCTCTGCAGGTACTCTGGCGTGATCTGCAAAGAGGACAGGAGGGCAGCTGGTGAGAGGCAGGGACAGCAGGGGCCCCGGCAATGATCAGAACTGTCCCTTGCTGGGCTTTCTGGAAGGTACAGAGATGGAATTTTGCGTTAACCCAGGGGTTCTTGGGCACTAAAGCCCTGAGCCTGACAGAAAAAAACTGCTAACGTGCTACAGGTATGATCACGGCCTGTCATATGTTAAATTACCTAATTCCAGTAGATGTACTCCCACTGTCACGCAAAAGGAACGGACTTTAAACCGTTTGTGTGGGCGTGTATGAATTCAAGCAATCAAGTCAATCAGGGGGCCAACAGCGTGGTAGAAAGAATGCTAGCCTTCAAATCTAAAGATCTGGGCTCAAGTCCCGGACTTGGGAAAACCAGCAGCTCCGCCCCTTGCCTTGTGACCTGTCGAGTGAAATGAACTATGTCTGCCTCTGTGGGTCATGGTGACAGGGTGAACGAGATGACACGTATGCCTGGCACATGCCAGGTGGCTGGGTACGTGCTTACTGAGTGAACGACGGAGGCATTTGTATCGAGTGCCTGTGGGCGGGAGTCTGCTGCCGTCCCGTCAATGCCACTCTATTCTGGCCTTTCTGGCTGCTTCTCTCACCGGCTCATTAGCTACTGTGACTCAGGACTGGCTTACAGCCTCTCAGGTAGTAATCTCAGGATCTGTTCTTTTTCATTTTACATCTTTTCTTTTTATAAAAAGAATGCACCTTCCAAACGCGCAAGTGTCCCAACCCAGTCCCATCCTTCCCTACAAACCAATCCCTGGAGGTAACTATTAACCGCTTTGCTCTCTTCCAGGCTTTTTTCTATGCCTGACAGTGGGAGGGAAACCTCCCTTTCCTCAGCCTCCTGATGCCGAGTGGTGACCCCCCACATGGTCACGTGACTGGCCGCTACCCCACCCTTACTCAGCTGTCCCCACGCGAGGCCCCCTCCACCCATTCATGGGTTAGAAAGCACCGGGAACGTGGACCGCATCCTCTCCTCTCCTTGGGGGACTCCGTCTACCCACTGGAAACTTCTGGTCTGCTTCAGACACATCAAAGGCCCTGTCCATCCATGGCAGATGTCTGTGCTCATCCCTTGACACTCAGCTCTGTGCGAAGCGACTCAGACAAAGCAGCACCCCATCTCCAGGGGGCACTTCCAACATCAACCCGCGTCCGTTTCCTCTGAATGTCTACAGTATCGAAAAGTAAAGGTTCCTTTTTCATCCTGTATTTTTAACCTTTCCTTTTACGACTTTTCATTATCTGCAACCTAAAAACACATCCAAATATATTTCATATTTAAAAAGTACCTTCCCCTTCCTCCACCCTAGGTCTCCACCTATCAACCACCCTCCCAGTATTCTTCCTTCACAGCCAAGGTGCTCGAGAGAACAGCCCACATTTCCTGTCTCACTTCCCCTGGACCTCCCAAAACGCTGCAATTAGGCTTCTAGACGCATCATTCTGTGGAAACTTACGTGGCAAAGGCCATCACCACTGACCTTCTATTATGTCAAAATCACTGGGCACTTTTCAGTTCTAGTCTTCTAAAGTATTCGGTGGCTTCCGAGACTTTGCATAAACCCTTTACTGCTGAAACTGTTTTCTCCTTTGACTTCTGGAACTGCTACCAGAACCAATTCTTTAACAAGCAAATTTGACTATGTCACTTTCTTGCTTAAAACAGGTGAATGAGGAAAGGACACAAATAGACAGTAGACTAAGTATAAATGGCCAACAAATATATGAAAATATATTCAGCCTCATGCATAATTAAAGAAATGTAAATTGAAACATTCAGAACACCAAGTTTTACTTCCCAAACTGGGAAAGAGTTCAAAGTATAATCGTGTCTAGTGTTGGCAAGTGTGTGGAGAAATAAACACAGATACAGATAAACCCCCAGGGATTTGGGTAGACGTCGCTGAAGTCTCAGGAGAAATCATTTGGCAACATTTATCAAAATGTTACTGCCCATAACCTTTGACCTAACTATTCCACACTTAGGATCTTACCTTACCTGTTTTCAAAGGTATACAGTATATAGAAGAATGTTCATTGGCACATTTTTTTGTTACAGCAAACATAAAATCTAAACGTTCACCATCAGAGATCTGACGGATTATAATTCGCTCTTACAATGGCATAATGTACAAGCCTAGAAAGGAATGAGGGCTATGTGGCCATGTGGAAAGATCTCCAAGATATACCGAAAGTAAAATAGCGAGTTTCAGAAGAATAATGGGTCATATGATCCCAAGTATACGTAGGCCACATGCAGACATGCACACACACACGCCTATGCCTAGAAATGTTCTAAAATAAGACACAAGCAAATGTTAATCTTGAATACCAATAAAGAAGTGACACTAAGAAACCGTGTGGGAGGGGCTTTTGCTCCTTACTATAGACTACTCTGACTGTTTCCAATTTGTTACCACAAACGTGTATTTTTTTTACATTAAAAACAAGCCAGTTATAGGGGGGCCTGGGTGGCTCAGTTGGTTATGCATCTGACTTCCACTCAGGTCATGATCTTGTGGTTCATGGGTTCGAGACCCGCGTCAGGCTCTGTGCTGACAGCTGGGAGCCTGGAGCCTGCTTCCTGCTTCCGATTCTGTGTCTCCCTCCCTCTCCGCCCCTCCCCTGCTCACGTTCTGTCTCTCTTTCTCTCTCTCAAAAATAAATAAACATTAAAAACAAACAAACAAAAACAAGCCAGTTACAAGTCTAATCCCCGCCCCTGCCGCCCCGCCCCATCTCTCCCTGCCTGGTGGTCTGCGGGCCTCTCGCGCACTCCAGCAGGAGCTCACGTGCCCATCTCTGGTCACCATGCCACCCCTGATGTCACATCGACTCTGGCTGTAAGAGGCACACCAGGATTCTGGTAGCTATGTTTTAATAGGAGAGAAGGCAAAGGAAGGCAAGTACTTTTCTTTTTATTTATTTCTGTATTGTTTGAACCTCCTAATCACGGGCATGTCTTTGTCAACAGAGGTTATAGAAGCCATGTTTGTTTTCTTTCTGATACTTTTCTGTAGTAACGTCAACGCATGCTATTATTAAAACTGAAAAAAGAAACCAGTTAATTTACAAAGTCCATTTTTTAAGGTATATATTTCAAAAGCCCCTCACTAACTACAGGACAAATCAAGGGCTCCTAAGCATGATCTACAAACCTCCCCATGATCTTTACTGGCCCATCCTCTCTGCATCATCTTTCAGCACGTGGCCACCACCCCAGCTAATGGCCGTACCAGGCAACTTGCAGCAGTGTGTGGGCTATGATTTCACACGAACAGAGAGGTTTTCAGCGCAGGATACTAAAACGTATTAAAAAGCTACTATAGTAAAAAACACAATGCATTAGTAGCTTAAGAATAGCCAGATCAATGGAAAAAATTAAAATCCCACTACATGATAAAGGTAGCCATTCAAATTAGTGAGGAAAGAAGTAAATAGTTCTGGCTCAAATGGTTATCTTTTTTTCTGGTGGGGGGGGATAAATTTCTTATATCATCTATCAAAATAAATTCCTTGTGGATTAAAGATTTAAAAGTAAAATTAAAACAAGACCAAACGACCAACAGAAAAAAATTAATGTGAATATTCCAGCTCCTTTAGTGGGAAAAGCTCCTTTATTAACACTTTGAAAAGGCAGGATGAACGAAGGGAAATACTGATAAAATGATTTGACTATATAAACATGTCAATTTTACTAACTTAAGAAACACTAATTTAAAAACCAAAAAGCAAACTAAGGAAAACATTTACAAAAGATGAATTCTGAATGGCCTGTGTCTTAACAGAGATGCCCACAGCTGTGGTCCTGATTTCCCCCAAACCTGCTCTACCCCAGGCCTTCCCCATCGCGGCCGGAGGCACCACTGCCCTCCCACAGCTTAGGCCAAAAACCTGGAGTCATGCTTGACCCCCAAACCCCCGCCCAGGTCCAATCCAGCACGAAACACTATCGGCTCTATCTCATAACACACCCAGAGGGGCACCTCTCTGGCTCCGGCTGCAGGTCTCCCCTCGTGACCGCAAGCCCCTCCTGCCGGTCTCCCTGGTTCCTCCAGGCCTCCGAGGACTGTTGTAAAACAAAGGCAGGTAATCCTTCCACAGCATGCCAGACCACGCCACCCCCCTATTCCGCTCCCCAGTTTACTCACAGTAGAGCCACATCCTAACGATGGCCCTCGGGGCCCTGACCTGCTGGGTGCCGCTCCCTGTCCTTCACTGGGAGAGGCACACGAGAGGCACACTTCTGCTTTTGGTCCTTTGCATCCTCTTCCTTTGGCCTAGAATTCTGGGAGAATCCCAGAGGGCTGCGAAACGAATTCCCTTACCTCTTCCAGTGAAGCTCCCCCTGCCTGCCTAGTTAAGATTGTCCCCTGCCCATAGACACACGTACTCTGATCCCCTCCACCCTGTTCCTTTTTTTCCTCACAACGCTTGTCATTTTCTAACACACGACGATGTCATTTATTATCTACTGCTTATATTTACTATTTATTATTCTCGCCCCTACTGGAATGTATGCTCCCTGAGGTCAGAGATCTTTGTTTTGTTGTCTGATGTATCCCACAGGCCTAGAGCGGAGAAGGCCTGGCACATAGTAAGCTTGCAATAAATCTGCATTCAATGAATGAGAGAAGCATATAAAAAATGTTCACTGTCATGTGGAAACAATGTGAGGTACATTTCAATCCTGAGACACTACTTCTCAATGATCAAATTTACAAATACAAATACAAATGTTGCAACAAATACAGGTGTCCTTTTAATACACAAAGACAGGACTGGCAAGGATATAAAGATAAGAACTCCCAGTGGAACCAGACCAGCAAAACCTTCCTGGAGCACCTTAGCACAGATTGCAACCTCGAAAATCAACTTTAAAAAAATATAACAGGGGCACCTGGCTGGCTCAGTCAGCGGAGCATACGACTCTTGATCCTGGAGTTGTGAGTTTCAGCCCATGTTGGGTGTAGAGATTACTTAAAATGAAATCTTAGGGGCGCCTGGGTGGCTCAGTCAGTTAAGCGTCTGACTTCGGCTCAGGTCATGATCTCACGGTTCGTGGGTTCGAGCCCCGCGTCGGGCTCTGGGCTGACAGCTCAGAGCCTGGAGCCTGTTTCGGATTCTGTGTCTCCCTCTCTCTCTGCCCCTCCCCCACTCACGCTCTGTCTTTCTCTCTGTCTCAAAAATAAATAAACATTAACAAAAAAAAAAGAAAAAAAAAGAAATAAAAAATAAAAATAAAAAATAAATAAGATGAAATCTTAAAAAATAAATAAATAAATAAAATTTACAAATTTAACATGTAACAGAGGCTCATCTCCTCCCACTATGTTTATAATTTATGAAAGTGAAAAGCTGGAAACAACCTCGACGTCCAACCTGGACATTAATACGAAGCACAGCACTGCTACACGATGGACTTGAGCCGCTAATGGTGAGGCTCGTCGAACACCTCGTGTCTTCAAGAATGCACGATGCGGTATTAAGGAAAATAGAAAACTTTGCCTGAACCAGAGCCCGTCTAGTGCAGCCAAGCACTGCGACAAATGTGGAATGTTAACAAGTGTTGTTACTAAGTGACACGATTGCAGGTGATTTTAATCGTATTTTTGCACAGTTCTCTATTTTAAAAATTTTCTATGATACATATTATTTTATAGTCATATTTCTAAGTCACTAAAAATTTTTTATTTTATTTTTTAAGTAATGTCTACACTGAACCTGGGGCTTGAACTCATGACCCTGAGATCAAGAGTCACATGCTCTACCAACTGAGCCAGCCAGGTGTCCTTTTAATACATGACCTTACACCGGCAATAAAATTATACAGAACCTAACATACACACAAGAGCACAAAACTGGAGAAATCAGAATAAGATCAACAGACTGGATCAATGTCAATGTTCCGGTTGTGGTACTGCAACCTAGTTATGCAAAATGTTACTCTTGGGGGAAACTGGGCAAAGCGTGCCAAGCCTCTCTGCATTATTTCTTAAAATTGCATGTGCTAATTATTCCACTTTTAAAGAAAATGCACATTTCTACAAAGGGATTTTATTATACTTCCAATTTTTTAGTAAGTGAAACACTAGAGTCATTCCTATTAAAGTCAGGAATAAGACAAGGAGGCCCATTATTCGATAATGTCCCGTAGTCAACAATGCCACTATGCGAAGGAAAAAAAGTCATTACACATAATGAAAACATGATATAAAACAAAACAATCAGTATCTGAAGATGATATGACTACCAGTCTAGAATACAGAGGTATCAATCAACAGAATCTAGCAGATTAATAGAGTTCAGAAAGGTAGCTAGATATAATATCAACATGTGAAAATCCGTAACTTTCTTTTATAGCAGCAGTATATTTCCCCCTCGTTTTTATGCCACTCCGTATTATTTTTTTCTGTTGCCAGACAATTTACCGTTTGCCAACGTGAAGAGTAGGGTAGAGAAATAAAGATGTCAGGAAAGACGGACAAAGTACTGTGGGCAGCACAATCATGGGCATGGAACGTTGGCGTGGTCTCCTTTGTACGTCTGGCTCTGTGAAGCACGGGGGCAGGTGTCACTGGCCGGGAGAGGCCAGGAATCCCATTAACACAGCCCAGGCCCTCAACACTGCTTTAGCTCCAAACAGACACGCAGGCAGATGCGGATCTTCCTTACCATCTTGCCACTGACCGTGGCCTCCAGGGAATCCACCAGCTCTGCCGTGACCCCGATGAGATTGTGGTAGTCTGCCTGGATCTTATTGTACCGCTTCAGGTACGTCATTGACCTACGCTCGGCTTCTATCAGCTGCTGGTGGAGCTGCTGCGACATTTCTAGGAAGACGATTTACATTAAAGCAAAACAAAACAAAACAACAGTAAAAACAAAACAAAAAAACCCCCACAAAATAAAAACTATACTCTTCTCAAGGCAGTATTGTGCCTGCTTTCAGAATGTTCTGCAGTCACAATGAACTTGATATTATTCGTGTTTAACACTTTACTTCTGGGGCACTTGGGTGGCTCCATCAGTTGGGTATCTGACTTCGACCCAGGTCATGATCTCATGGCTGTGAGTTCGAGCCCCACATCGGGCTCTGTGCTGGCAGCTCAGAGCCTGGAGCCTGCTTCAGATTCTGTGTCTCCCTCTCTCTCTGCCCCTCTCCTGCTCACTCTCTGTCTCTCTCTCCTTCAAAAATAAATAAATATTAAAAAAAACAAAACACTTTACTTCTATTTCCTGACACATTTAATTACAAAGTGCTTTGTGACCACTGATTTTCAATTTCTGGTCTCTGGTAGTTCAACTGAATCGTCACTGGTTTTCCTCACACAATCTATTTCCTTGACTGAGCCCCATGCAATTTCTTGTAGTTGCTCTCTCTGTGTAAAAGACACAAACTCAGTATTTCTTCCAGCTCACACACTGGGTGAAGCAAACCTACAGCTTTTCCTCTGTGTTTGCCCCGTGAGGTTGTCTGGAGGTAATCCGTATCTGCAGGCCAGCTCTTCATTTTCGGTAAAGGTTAGGCTACTTGCCTAATGCTGAGGAAGCTAGAATCCAGAATTAGGCAAGATTCAAGGTGCTCGGTCTGCCAGCTTGATAAAGCACAAACCACCCCACTGGGCCCTAGAGCAGGCAGCCTTGGAAGGTTCCAGGGTTCTCTTCTGGGACTCTGCACCACGGACAGCACTTGATGGCCAAGCCACCCTGGACACAGCCGGAATAGCGAATCTTATCCAGTGTCAGCACTCCTTTGGCCCGTCTTCCTTTTCCCCCTCCCAGAAGGCTAAGTTTGGATGGAAGGAAATGACGATGCCCCCAAACCCAAGTTAACTACTCTTGTCCTAATTGGGCACTGTCATCATTTTAGAACACATTTCATCCATGCACTGAGAGATTTGAAAACCCTAAAGACCTGGGCTCAAGCAGCTACTCTACCACTTTCTGCTGGATAATCTTGTGCAAGACGCTTAACTTCTCTGATCTCATTATTTAACCTATAAAACGGGGATGATGATAATGACCCTGAAGAGTTATTGTGAGGATTGTACAGCATAGGGGAAACAATCAATAATACTGTAATAACATTGTACGGTGACAGATGGGGACTACACTTATCCTGACGAGCACTGAGTAATGTACAGAACTGTCGAATCGCTATGTTGTATACCTGAAACTAATACAACACTGTATTTCAACTATACTTCAACTTAAAAAAAAAAAGCACACATACAAAAAACAAGTTAGTATGAGAATTAAACAAAGTGCCTAGCACAATTCTGGCCCACAAGAGGCGATCAATAAGTAATAGCTATTATGGAAAGGGGTCAAAGATTTCCTAAATATGTTTCCATACAAGTAGACAACTTGAAAAAACCAGGGGTAAAACCCTAAAGCCGCAGTATGCACAATTTGAAACATGTCAGAATCATCCAAAAGTAAAGATAATCAAGCCTCACCTTCAGAGACTGATTTTATGGATACGGGGTGGGGACTGAGGAACTATATTGTCAACAAACTCTCCAAATGGCTCTGACGCATATCACAAGTTTGAGCCCCACTGTCCTAAATTATCTATTCCTCTTAATTTGTGTTATAAATAGCTATGAGGATCACGCGTGAACTGTATCTCAATTACAATTGTGTGTAGAAGTCAAATATTTTAACTATTAAAACCCCAAATATCACATAATAATGAACTAATATTACTATTATTATTTAGCATCCTTCAAATCTCAGTATTAAAAGATAACTTGAAAAAGTTCTCAGGCCATGGGGTGCCTAGGTGGCTCGGTTGGTTAAGCATCTGACTTTGGCTCAGGTCATGATCTCATGGTTCATGAGTTCAAGCCCCGCACTGGGTGAGCTCGAACCCCACTTTGGGGGGCACTCCGTGCTGACAGTATGGAGCCTGTGTGGGATTCTCTGTCTCCTTCTCACTCTGCCCCTTACTCAATCATGGCCCCCCCACCCCATCTGCTCTCTCAAAAGAAAAAAAAAAGTCATCTGGCACGAATTTACATCTAGCACTTGAAACTTTGGAAAACATCTATGGAAATCATTTGTCAAGTTTTTTCTTAAATATTATTAGGGAGAAGGAAGGAGTCACTACCATGTTCCTATGCTAAATAGTATTAAGGCTTTTTCATACGTACAAAATTCCAAATTACATAAACCAGAACATCCAACTATAAAAGTTCTACAGGATAGTCATAATGCTACTTCATGGCAATGACTATTAGAGTACCTGTGCAATCTTTCTTAACATGTACCAAGTAGCAGACGATGAAGCACCAAAACCCATTAACCGGGGCAAATAACCTCACAAATCATCAATATAAAAGTCCCCAAATTGGGGCACCTGGGTGGTGCAGTCAGCTGGGCATCCAACTCCTGATTTTGGCTTGGGTTGTGATCCCAGGGTCGTGGGATCGGGCCCCATGTCAGGCTCGGCACTAAGCACAGAGCCTGCTTAAAATTCTGTCTCTCCCCCTTCTGCCTCCTCCTGCTCTCCCCTGCTGTGCTTTCGAAAGAAAGAAAGAGAGAAAGAAAGAAAGAAAGAAAGAAAGAAAGAAAGAAAGAAAGAAAGAAGAAAAAAAAAAAGAAAGAGAAAGAAAGAAAAAAAGTGTCCAAAGTTGTCCCCTCGAAAGAGGACTGCACAAAGGAATTCTCCTCAGAAAGTCACTGTGCAATTAACTAAATGTAAGGGACTACTTGTGGCACTTTTGCCTTAGGAACTCAGAATTGGAATTTATGACAGTGTCAAAGTATGGCACGCCTGAGGAAAAATACCTAACTGCCAGCAGCCACAGAAAGGAGAGAAGCGGGCAGTTGGGCTGAAATATCTGTGACCAGTTCAAATACACCATTGGACAGAACAGCCTGTGGTACAGAGATGTCACCCAGAGGACACCTTAACTGGCTACAAACAGGACCTGGCCATTACCGTTAAGCGATTCGGCTCCAGCTCCAAGATCTCAACTTTATTTCTGAGAGTAAAAAGAACTTTCACTCTTTTTTCCTTCTCAAAAGTTTCATGAGACAAGGACCACTAAGCCAAGATCCCTTGCCGTGCAAGAGCTCAACTTTGAGTGGAGAGGTGTTACTAGAAATCCCAGCTTATATTAATGAAACTGTCTGAGTTATTTCATATTTCACAACTACTTACATAATTTGTACAAAAGTCCAAAGAAGTACTTCCCTAGTTTTAAACAAAGAGATATATACAATTAAAAGAACGTCAGTTAAGGTCACAGAAAGTTTTCTGGTAATTCCAGCATCCAATGAAACACTAACAAAAGTGATAGAGTTCTCCCTCCATGGCCAAGCCATCAAGTTGTCTCTCAACACTTCTACTTTAAATACGTTGCCTTTTTTTTTTTTTTTTTAAAGAGTGGATGAGATTTAACTTTAGAGACCCCTTTGTTGCTCAAGACAAAATGATATATTTTAAATACATGGAACTATTTTTCTAACGTCTAAAAATCTGAAATCAATCACTCTAACTTTATAATATGACATACTCTTTCTTCTTTGTATTCAGATATAAATCAGCTTTGCTATTTTGCTAATCCACGAGTACTGTGAATATAGATCATCATTTTAAAAATACCATTTAGGGCTCTAAACTCTAGAAAAACAGTCAGTTGCTCATTTTCTGAAGAGGTCAGATCAATGGATGGCAGAAATGCTAAAAGATACCATTTCTATACCTTTTTATTATTTTTTATTTTATTTATTTATTTATTTTTTTTTTGAGAGAGAGCGCATACGAGCAGGGGAAGGGCAGAGAGGGAAAGAGAATCCCAAGCAGGCTCTGTGCCATCAGCATAGAGCCCACCGTGGGACTCAAACCCATGGACCTGGTGATCACGACCTGAGCTGAAACCAGGAGTCAGATGCTTAACTGACTGAGCCACCCAGGCACCCCTCTGTACCTTTTTTGGATGGCTAGGTAAAATAGTAAGACAATATGCTGTATTTCCAACCTGAGTTTTTATTCTAAGTACCATTTTAAAATGTAATTCCTTTTGAGAGAATTTTCTACTCCAAGCACTCTTCTTGCCTTCTTCAAAAGCTTGTGGAAATCTTACTCATGAAACCTTCCTCTCAAGATACGCAGAATAATGATATTGCCCAACCATTCAATGTAAAAAAACAACACCTAAGTCTAGAATTCAAATAAACTGGGAGCATGTCTGTGCCTTGTGGTCACTGCAGCAGCAACTGTGGGAGGAGGGGACAAACTGGTGACAAGGGGCTGTCACGACATGGGGCCTGGGCCTGAGCCCCTGGTACCAGTGCCCTGTGGAGCTCACCTCTGATCTCCATGGCAATACTGCATCATGGGGCTTATTCAGCCACGGACACACGCTGCGCCTGCCAGGCTCAATTCCACCGACATTCTGCTTGGCTAGCCTCAGAAAACTCAATTAAAATCAAACCTAAAGAGGGCTCACACACCCTGGTTTCCTTGCTGAAATCCGAAGGGAAGATCTGTAGAAAAACACAGGCTCTTCCCTTTACACTCCCCCTCCCTCCCAGGTTTATTTTATCCATAAAACTGGGCCACTTCTGAGAGACAGGACTGGTTCCTGGCAGAAAGTTGTCCTCAAAAGCTGCGGGGTATGTTGGGGTGACAAGGGCTGGCTGAGACTCAGGAATGAGGGAGGTTTCCCACCACTTTCCCTCCGCCAGTGCCTAGGGGTCCAAAGACCGAGTCTGAACGAGGATTACTGGAGAACTAGGGTGATTTTCTGAAACTCAAAGGATGCCGGTAGGGTAGTGGTTTTAAAATATGATGGCCACATCTTTGACACTCCTTCCCATCAAGAGGTGGAACGTCATTCTCCTTCCTTTGAATGTGAGTTGGCTTTAGGAATTTGCTTCTGATGAAGAGACTGCAGCAGAAATGACACAGAGTTCCTCGAGAGGCTGGTTTAGAAAAGGTGACACAGCTTCCACGGGCTCTCTCTGGGGACATTCATCCTGGGAACCCAGCCACCATGCCACAAGAAAGCCCAGGTCACAGAGGTGTTCCCGTCGGGTGCCTCAGCACTGGCCACCAGGTGCACAGGGGTGAGGAAGCCTTGGGGATGGCTCCCCTGAACCCACGAGACAGCCAGGGAGAAATGCCTAAGCACACGGTTCCAGGCCAGGCAAGGTGATGCTGATAATAAGGGGACATTGTTGTTTTATGCCACTAAGCCTGAGATGGTTTGCTAGGTCGCAACAGAAACAGAAATGGGGGGGCAAGGGTGCATTTCCAGGAGTTGCAGGGCGGGACCCAATGCCCGGCACAATTTAAGAATTCCCACTGTTCTGGGGCACCCGCCTGAGTGGCTCAGTCGGTTGAGTGTCTGACTCTCGGTTTCAGCTCAGGTCACGACCTCACAGCTCATGGGATCGAGTCCAATGTCGGGCTCCATGTGGACCCTGCTTGGGATTCTCTCTCTCTCGGCCCTTCCCCTGCTCCCTCTCTCAAAATAAATAAACATTAAAAAAAAAAAAAAAAAAAAAGAATACCCACTGTTCTGAACATGAGAAAACTGGCCTGGGAACCATACTAACTCTTCAGGGAGCAGGCCTGAGGACCTGAAGAGAGCCGCTGGAACTCAGACTCGGGCACAACTTTACTGGGGACAGAGCAGCCGCAGCGAGCTCCAAGGCCACAGCCTGGTGACCCTTAGAGGATTCCATGTTGACCCCATGAGGCCACATCTGTGGCCCAGCTCTTCTGTGCTCAGGCACGGACTGATGCTTCCCAGTGAAGGATCGTGGGGCTTGTCCCTCTGAGCTACGGGGGGGTGGGAGGAGTGGGGGGGGGGGGGCAGCTGGCAGGAACATTCACCTGAGCAGGACTGCTGGGTGGGGGAGATGCAAGGCTGTACAAGGCAAAAGGAAGCACTCAAGACTTTCCTCATCTGAAGCTGAACCCGCCTTCCTCGTGTTGGAAAAAAAAGAGATGAATAATTTACTAACCCTACACCCCACCCCACCCCCAGCTTTTTTTGTTTTACAAAACTTTAAAAAAGACCGTGGAAAAACAAAGACAGGAAGTTCTGAGATCCTCTCTAACATTGCCCTGCTGTGAGAAGGGCAAATGTGCTGTTTCCTGTGGTAACACTCCACCTGCTGGGGACTGAGGACTATGCCACCAAAACTCACAAAGGCATGAAACACATCATCATCCACCCTTTCCAATGTTAATTTAAGCACTTTTTGTAACGTAGGATCAAAGACAAAACTTAGGCAAAGCACCACAATTGTGGCCACTGACTTCATATTAACTGAATTTTTCTTGCCTTACTGAAAAATGGGATAGTTCTAGCAAAAAAAAAAAAAGACTAATAATGGAAAACCATCTTTTTATGCTAAAACCTTAAGGCTGGAATTCCTAAACTGAATGCAAAAAAATGGAAATGCTTCTAAGATGGGTGTTCCATTGCTACGTAAATAAGACCCCACTAGACTAGTTCAAGGTAAAAGTGAAAGTTCCTAAAATGATACTTCTGGCACCCATGCTGCACTGGGTCTCTGGCTGGGCTGCAGCCCCATTCCTTCGGGATATTGCTTGGGTTCTCTTCTCTTCATCTCTCTGGGTCTTAGTCACCTGATACACAAGACATAGCTAAGGCCAGCCGTCCTGCAAAGTGGGCCTCAAGGAATCACAAACTTGATCACAAAATACTTCGTAGATATTTAGACTTTCATCTTTTAAATTAAAAAATAACGTAAACCTTTAAAGCCCATGTTTGCCAAATGCACAAATTCTCACCATCTCTGTCCCTAGCCTACTGCTCAACACTTGAGTTGGCCAAGTTGTTCTTTAAAAAATGTTAATCTAGGGGCGCCTGGGTGGCTCAGTCGGTTGAGCGTCCGACTTCGGCTCAGGTCATGATCTTGCAGCCTGTGAGTTCGAGCCCTGTGTTGGGCTCTGTGCTGACAGCTCAGAGCCTGGAGCCTGCTTCGGATTCTGTGTCTACCTCTCTCTGCCCCTGCCCGGCTCATGCTGTCTCTGCCTTTCTCTTAAAAATAAACACTAAAAATGTTAATATTAAAAAAATGTTAATCTACATGATTTACCTTTGTTACTCTGTCCATTCTCCTTCTGGGATGAGAAGGAAGTTGAGGAAAACAGGCAATGAAGATAAAGTACTCACGGTATTTCACGTTGTGTGGCCAAGCTGGGAAAGCCTTAGCAAGGTGAAAAGCAATTCTCAGGAGAGTAAAGGCCGTTTCCTAATGTTGCTATATATATAGCTGAGACAGGTACTAACTTCTCAGTACTTGGAGGCTCACTCTCAAGTGAATCACCTTTTTCCAGCTCAATTACTGCTGCATGCATATGCAAGTCTTACCCTGTTCGGTAGCCCCCTAAGTGGCCTCCTGACCCCCTTCAAAAGACGTTCCCCACTGCTACTGAACATTCTACTAAAAAGGAAACTGAACTCGTACCCTTCAACTCTGCCCCTTCATTCTAAAGCTTTACCCTCAGGACACTGAGACTGGGAAGACAGCCACAGAGCACAGTAGCTGAGATCACAGATTCTGAAGCCAGACTGCCCGAGTTCAAATCTCAGCTCGCACACATCCGGCCACATGACTGAGGGCAAAGTATTTGTTTGGTTTGGGTTTTCTTAATCTTTTTGGTAACAGCTTCACTGAGACATAATCCACGTATAACTCACTCATTTCAAGTATATATTTCAACGGTCTTCAGTCTATTCATAGAGTTGTGCGACCATCACCGCAACCAATTCTAGAAAATTCTCATCACCCCCCAAAAGAAACCCTGTACCCATTAGGAGTCATCCCCAGTTTACCTACCCTCCCTGGCCCCAGGCAACCACTCATCTGCTGTCTCTATTGCTTTGCCCTTTCTGGACCCTTCATACAGATAGAATCATATAACATGCAACCTGTCACGTGTGGCTTCTCTCATTCAGCAGAATGTTTTCGAGGTCTGTCCACGTTGCAGCGCATCAGTACTTCATTCTGTTACAAGCCTGAATACTATCCGTTCATCTTATTTATCCATTCCTCCCTTGATGGACACTTGGGTTGTCTTCACTTCTTGGCTGTTCTGAGTAACGCTGCTGTGAACATTAGTATACAAGGTGCCGTGTAGACATGTTTTCAGCTCCCCGGGGGTACACAGCTAGGAGTGGAATTGCTAGGTCATATAGTAACTCTGTGTTTAAACTTTTGAGGAAACAACCTGTTTTCGAAGGATATTTAATGAAATGCGGAAATGCTCTCTTCGTTTGATAAAAATATTTAAGAATGCACACGTGACAGGTATGTATGCTTAAACATTACGTACTTCTGGGTGTACGTATGTATACAAATGCATTTCTGTGCTTTCCAAATTTTCTATAAAAATTATGGTCAATTTTATAATCAGGAATACAAGGATTGATTTTTTTTTTTTAATGTAAATATGAGCATGGTATCCTCCTGCTTAAAATGCTTCAAAGGCTCCTCATTACTTACAAGACCTCGCGCAAATCTCTGTGCTGGCCCTGCCTAGTGTCTTTCTCTCTCCCGTTCCAGCAATACTGAATTCTGTGTCGTTTCCTAAATATACTCTCAGTCCTTTTGCATGTGCTGTTCCCTCTACCTGGAATTCCCTTTATGTGCCTTGACACACTCTCCCATTAATGCTTCGCACAACTCATAAATATGAAAGCAACAGTATCAATTATCCCTATTCATGAGGCAACCTAAGCCAGTGCGCTACTCCAGGGCCCTGGGTGGGGGGTGGGGGGTGGGGGGGGGTCTCCATCTGCTTCAAAAGGATACGTATAATGTTAAAAGCTTTGGCGTGTTACTGGCTTTAAAAATTAAAGCCAGAAACTTTTCCAACTTCAACTTTAATTCTGGAGTCCAAGAATCCTGAAGAAAAAAAAACACACACACACAAAGAAAAATAATAAAGTACTACATCATTAAATGCCAACAGCGTTGTCAAATTGTGTGTGGCCTTTGGTTTAAATAACCCTATCCAACACAGTTACTGAAATCAAAAGCAGATGCCTTGGCTGTTGTGTGATGCTGCGAAAAATAGGTTTTAGGACATCTGACCAATTCTTTATAAAAGATTCAAATACCCACAGCAGGAAGAAAGAACAGAGTTCTTTCATAAACAAGGAAAAAAGAACCCTGTACATGATTTGAATATTTCATGTGATTTAAACACAGGCATGACAAATAACCTTATTAGGTTGAATGCCAAGAAGAATTCAGTATAGTTTAAGTGTATAAGGCGCTGGCAGGCACACCCAGTTATCACTAAGTTACTAAAAGTTTCCCAAAGAAAAAGACTCATTTCCATAAATTTCATCTAGATAAGAAAAAAAAAAGGACAGAAGCTGTTATCTGCCTTAAATACCGCATCACGTCAAGAATTATGATATACTTTTAGTTTGACTTGTCCCTTAATTATTTATCTCAAATAATGCTCACTGAGAAGGAAAGGACTTAAGTAGTAAAAGTGTGACAAGCAATTATCTTTCTCAGGACAATTTTCCTTACAACCTTTATGCAAGAATATCTACCACCCAAACCAAGAAGCTCCACAAAAAAGAAGCAATATCTTTAAAACTTCGTATCTACTTACCTCTTAGGTCCTGCCCCACCCCCAGCTCATCGTCCTTGTCCACACCTCCCACCCCACCCATTCTACCCGGGGCATCATCTGGCTTTTTGAAAAAATACTGTCTTATATTTTAAAAAGATTGTGTAGGGGCACCTGGGTGGCTCAGTAGGTTGAGCATCTGACTTCGGCTCAGGTCATAATCACAGTTCTTGAGTTCAAGCCCCAAATCAGGCTTTGTGCTGACAGCACGGAGCGTGGAGCCCACTTCGAGTTCTGTGTCTCCCTCTCTCTCTGTCCCCCCCCCCCCCCGTTATGCTCTGTCTCTCTCTCTCTCTCAAAAACAAATAAACATTAAAAATAAATAAATAAAAATTAAAAGTTAAGATTGTGTAAATCCCTGACATGGCACGATCTCTTTATTTATAATGTGTGTTATGGGTTGAATTGCATCCCCTTAAAAAGATACGCTGAATGGGGTGCCTGGGTGGCGCAGTCGGTTAAGCGTCCGACTTCAGCCAGGTCACGATCTCGCGGTCCGTGAGTTCGAGCCCCGCGTCGGGCTCTGGGCTGATGGCTCAGAGCCTGGAGCCTGTTTCCGATTCTGTGTCTCCCTCTCTCTCTGCCCCTCCCCCGTTCATGCTCTGTCTCTCTCTGTCCCAAAAATAAATAAACGTTGAAAAAAAAAATTAAAAAAAAAAGATACGCTGAAGTCCCAACCTCCTCAGAATGTGAGGTCACTGACAGGGCTGCTGTAGATGTAATTAGCTAAGATGAGTTGTACTGGACTAGGGTGGTCCTTCATCCAACATAACCAGTGTCCTTACAAGAAGGAAATTTAGACACAGACACAGAGAGAGAAGATGGGCCTACAAAGACTGGGGACTGGAGTGTGCTGCCATGAGCCAAGGGACACCTGAAACTACTAGAAGCTACTAGAAGCCAGAAGAGCCAAGGAAGGCACCTCCCCCCTAGAGGCTTCACAGGGAGCGCGACCCTGCCAACACCTTGATTTCAGACCTCTGGCCTCCTGACCTGTGACAGCAAGTTTCTGCCATTTAAGCCCCCACTCTGTGGCCCTCTGTCACGGCAGCCCCGGGAAGCTGACAGAGCGTGCCGCAGCTCGAGGCTCCTGTGTTCAACGCACAGGAGAGAATCGCGGGAAAGGACTGCTATGTTGGTCAACATAAATCAAGATATCTTAAAAAACAAAACAAAACAAAACCTTTGGGACATGTAGACTTGCAGCTAAATTGCTCTGTTGCTGACTACTATTTTGCATAACCAACAAATCTGTATTTCCAACTTAACTATTGACCTTATGATGCTCTGCTAATGACAGGGATAAGTAACGTTGCGATAGAACCTCTTTGGGCAATAGATCCCTTATTATTTTTTTTTTTTTCTTGACTGCTCTTATTCTCCTGAGAACAAGAACGTTTCCCAAGTCCAGTGGGCACCTGCCTCCCCAGCTCGCATGGGACGAGGGAAGCACGGGGCTGGTTCTGCTGTACCGCCCGCACAAAGCCACTCACCCTCTTCGTGTCATAGTTTCTTCACTTGTAGAATGTGGACTTGACACTAGAGTGATTGTCTGACTTGTTTTTTCCCAACAGCAAAGCCCTCTGATCACTCAAAATCTTGCCCAGAACCCTAATATATGAAATGAGTAAGAGTGGGGCTATTCCTGGGGGGCAGGGCGCAGAGCTCAATGCTGGACTCTCCCTGTTTACCCGCTTACCCGCTGCCTTCTCTCCCCCTCGCAGGGCGCACAAGAATTCCTTCCATTTCTTTCGGTCTTCACTAATTAAGCTTAACTTGGCTCTTGCTATATAAGCGCCCAAAAGTTTTTCTGGAAGTAATCATTAGAGGAGTACCCAAGTATTTCTGCACGGAGATGCTCACTGACAAACTGAGTTTGCTGAAAAGAGCTCACTACAATCGCTACAAAGGAATTTCTTTTTCTGGCAGCTCAGCAGAAATGATAACCTGAAAAAGCAATGAAAACAACTAAAAAAGTTGGATAAATAAACCACCTTATAAAATACATCCCTGAGTGGCATGAAAGGAAAGGCAGAGGCTAAAAATGAGTTTTCACTCTAAGGATAACCCAGAGTCTTGAAGACCTTAAACTTCAGTTCTAAGAGCTGTCACAAGACGGAAGACAATAGGATCCAGATGCTCATAGTAAACAATCGACAAGAAGACCCTTGCGTAAAATTGGGATCCCAGGGCACCTGGATGGCTCAGCTGGTTAAGCGTCCAACTTCAGCGCAGTTCATGATCTTACAGTTTGTGAGTTCAAGCCCCGCGTTGGGCTCTGTGCTGACAGCTCAGAGCCTGGAGCCTGCTTCGGATTCTGTGTGTGTGTCTCTCTTTCTCTGCTCCTCCCCAACTTGTGCTCTGTCTCTGTCTCTCAAAAATAAATAAATGTTAAAAAAAAATTTTTAATTGGGATCCCAAAGGGCTACGCCATCAGGAAAAATTCAAGGATGAATCAATCCACTGCCTAGAAGGGGACAGCAAGGAAGTCTACCTGTCTTGACCTTGACATTAGGTAGAAGGGAGGAAAAAGTTCATGTGAAAGTTCATAACCCAAACCAGTCCCATTAAAAATTGCAGCCTAAACTGACACTGTCTGTGTGGTTCCCAAAGCCTGAACAAAGAATTTGATTTAAAATGATCCTGGGTTGGTAACGCCCTAGATGATTGAGATGCAAACTCAGATCTTCTCTGAAAGAATCAAACTGCACTCAGGCCTCAAAAAAAATCCCTACGAGTCCCACATAAAATAAACTCATTATCAAAACTCAAAATAACTGATTTTTTTTTTTTTTTTTAAACAAGGATGGGCACCTGGGTGGTTTGGTCGGTTAAGCACCCGACTCTTGATTTTGGCTTGGGTCATGATCTCGTGGTTCCTGAGATCAAGTCCTACATCGGGCTCCATGCTGACAGTGCAGGGCCTGCTTGGGATTCTCTCTCTCTCTCTCTCTCTCTCTCTCTCTCTGCCCCTCCCCTGCTCGTGCTCTCTTTCTCTCTGAGAATAAATAAACCTAAAAAAAAAATTTTTTTTTAAAGAAATAAGACCCATGAATGAGAACCAGAAGACACAAAACACAGCAGGATCAAATCTACAAAGGCTCCTGATATTAAAATTAACAAATAAAGAATATAAAACAAATGTTTAATATGGTAAAGAAATGAGAGAGACTTGAAAATGTGAGCAAAGAATAAAAGACTCTAAAAATAATTGAAATTACAAATTCAATGAAGAGATTAAAGAACAGATTGGACACAGTTTGATGGGTAAATCTGGGAACGAGAAAATAGGTGCGAATAAATCACCCAGAATACAGCCCAGACAGAGATCACAAGATGGGACATATGAGATGTTAAGGGACAAGGAGGGCACAACATTGTGAACGTACTTGACACTTACTGAACTGGACACTTCACGATGGCAGAGATGACAAATTTTATGTGTACTCTGTCACAATTTTTTTAATGAAGAAAAAATAGACACAGAAGACAGAATGAGCAAGTCTAAAGCAGATTTCATCAGATCTGTAGATTAAATGTAGATTGATCAGATACCCAGAAGAAGATTATAAAGAGAATGGGGAAGAGGCAATGTATGAAGAGAAAACGATTTTCCAGAGTTGTTGAAAGACCCAAAACATCACATCCAGGAAGCCCAACAAAGCCCAAGTAAAAATAGAAATCTATCCCCAGACACATCATAGTGAAATGACACAATCTCAGGGGCGCCTGGGTGGCGCAGTCGGTTAAGCGTCCGACTTCAGCCAGGTCACGATCTCGCGGTCCGTGAGTTCGAGCCCCGCGTCGGGCTCTGGGCTGATGGCTCAGAGCCTGGAGCCTGTTTCTGATTCTGTGTCTCCCTCTCTCTCTGCCCCTCCCCCGTTCATGCTCTGTCTCTCTCTGTCCCAAAAATAAATAAACGTTGAAAAAAAAAAAAAATTAAAAAAAAAAAAAAAAAAAAAAAAAAAAAAAAAAAAAAAAGAAATGACACAATCTCAACGGCCAGAGAAGCGAGACAGTCGCCCACACAGGAGCAGCAAGTAGACTGATGGCCAACTTCCAACAGCAGCAACGGGGCGAGGAGAGGGGACAATCATACCTTCACTGTAATAAAGGAAACCAGCTGTAAACCTACCAGTCTGCACCCCATCTGAGAAAGCGACCAAGACATTTCAGACAAATGAGAACTGAAAGAGATCTTCAAGTACAGTTGCTTCTAAAGGAGTGTACATAAGGCAGACGAGAAAATGATTTCTGATGGAAGGTCCTTCATGCAAGATGGAACAAATGCTGGCAAATATTAGGGCAAATCTAAACACACACAGATGGAATAAAATATAATACCTGTAACTTGTGGGGTTAAAATATATAACTCAAATACTGGACAACAAGAGCAAGTAAACTGGGAAAGGGGTGAATGAGGCTAATGCATCCCAAGGTCCTTGCAGGAAGAGGACGCAGAAATTAGCTTTAGATTTTATTACAGAAACATACTAAAGCATGTAGGATGGCCATTGAAAGAACACGTAGAGAGTGACAAAAGTAAAAACAATGGAATAAAATGACTCCCCGTGAATACTGAACTCTGCCTCAGAATGCCATGCCAGAGCGGGCCAGGTGCCCACGGCAGCCTCAGCTGGACCCGTCCCTGACTGCCAGCTGCACCCCTGCCCGGACCTAAGCTGGGGCCACATTACCGCGCCATCATTTTCATAAACCGAAGTCTTCACTCTGAGAAAATCTAACATTTCTTTTCAAGTTCCATCACCTTCCTAACCATTTTATGTCTTCAACCTCCTGGGAGAGGAAGGGGGTAAAACTAAATTTGGACAGACAAAGAAACACAAACACAGAATTCAACTTCAGCTACTCTACAACGAGCCGGCTTTGATGGAATCAGTCAGCTACCTGGCCTTCTAAATTTAGCAGCTACTTTTTAGGAGTGATGGAAGTCGTGCGACTAAATTATAACAGGATAGGAAACGGAGATATGCTGGCTTTGGAAAGAGAAGTGTATCTGTTGTTCAGTGGCACAGAGGACTCTCCAAAGAGATTCTTGGAAACACTGTGAGATCTTTCTTTAGAAAAAGCAAACCGCATCACTATTGTTTCTGTCTCTTAAACACACTTTAATAAGCCTCTCAGGGGACATCTTAATTTTATTAGGTCAATAAAAATTACTACAATGGATAAACAAACACTGATAGTAAGTAGTATGCTGAAATGTCAACTAATGTGAAATATAACAACTAAAACAGCTACAGGCAAGTAGTCTGAAGGAAATAATAGTAACAGCCAGGTAATCGGACATACGCCAAGCAAGTGAGACTCTGAATACAAATTAAAACATACATGGCCGGGGCGCCTGGGTGGCGCAGTCGGTTAAGCGTCCGACTTCAGCCAGGTCACGATCTCGCGGTCCGTGAGTTCGAGCCCCGCGTCAGGCTCTGGGCTGATGGCTCAGAGCCTGGAGCCTGTTTCCGATTCTGTGTCTCCCTCTCTCTCTGCCCCTCCCCCGTTCATGCTCTGTCTCTCTCTGTCCCAAAAATAAATAAACGTTGAAAACATACATGGCCGGCAGTTATGTAAAATAACCTAGTTCTTTTCACGCTACTATTTTTCAATGTAATTGGAAGACTCGTCCTTTCAATACCAAAAAAAGGATGCACAGAATGATTTAGGAAGTGCGTACACTTAAGAATATTTATGTCAGGCTGGGTTAACAAGTCTCAGCACAACCAAAAATCACACTCTATGGCATAAGGAAAGTTTGTCAAAGAAATGATCTGAAAACAAGCAGGTTTTAGAGTGTTTTTACAGCATCATTCAGAAACCACTAGCGTATACAAGATGAAACCACAATGTGGCCTGGGATCTGATTCAAGATTCAGAGGCTGTCACTCACCTGGAAGAGCTCTTTAAACGAGGGGTGTACCATGGGGTTGGGAACAAAAGGCAGAGCGTAGAAAGGGAGAAACTCTGTGGTCTGGCTCAACGCCGCCCCTTTGGTCTCCAGGTAGGTTTTGAAATAAGAAATCCTCTCATCCAGGTCCTCTTTGTCCTGCAAAGAAGGGAAGATGCTCGCCCGGGGTCTCCTGCTGGACGTCCAGCCCCCTGTCCATCCCACCCTTTCTCCGAGGCTCCTTCAGTCCCAGCCACGTTGGTGGCATCCTCCCCACGTGGCCCAGGAAGCGGGCTCTCTCTAGCCATTCTAACACCACCCCCAATCTCACTCCTTGATCAAACTTTGTCAGGGATTAAAGAGAACTAGGTATCTAGTTCAATATGCGGCCCATTTACTTTATTATTGCTATTTTCTCATGTCCTTAAAATTCTAGACATCATTTCCACTGGCAGGACAAAACCTCACTTTGTGGGTCTATTACAACTTCCTTAACCAAGTCCCCCGTTATTAGGTATCTGCACTGTTTTCCCTCGTCAGATTATCATAAACATTTGTCTGCATCCCCAGGATTCCCTCAGGTGAGACGTCTAAAGATGAACAGGTGGACCTTTACAGTTTTTTGAAACAGAAGCTTCCACAGCATTCCTCCTTTCCTTTTGAAGCTAAGGACTGATCCTGCGGGCTTCGCCGGTTCTGTGCGATCCAAGGCAACTCAGTCCCCCTCAGGCTTCGATTTCCTCCTGCGCCTCTTTGAGCCGCTCAGCCTGGAACTGGGTGCTCTCCTTCCCTGACCACCTGGCCGCCCCAGTTACGTGTGCCCCGTGTGTGTCTGTTTCCAATCAATGCATCTCATTTCGTCTACACCGTGAATCGCTTCTCGGCCTTTTGGCTAAGATCAAGTGTAGCAGCTCCACTGTGAAGCCCTCTTCTGGCCACCGGGCTTAAAACAAGATGCAACATTGATTGATTTTCTTTATAGAACAGGAATAGGTATAAAGAAAGTGAAAATCTCCCATGATCTCACCCCCCGTGAGCACTGTCCTGATGTACTCTGAAGCTACCACGATGTACTGTGGAGCCGCTCCCTCCACCACTCACCCCTCCTCTGGCCCCCCTGACATTTTAATGAGTGAACACAGGTGCTGGGGCAGTAGCTAATACAAGGAGAAGCCACTAAAGAAATGCACGCGGTCAAATGTCAGCATGGCCCTGCTCCCTTGTGTCACGCATTCTACACTCGGAGACACTCGGGCCCTGCCCTCCGCACACCTGCGCACGGCCTGCGGCGGCCATTCAGCCAAGTGCTCAAATGGACCTTCGTCAACTGGCGTCTTTCCGCGGCTTAAACTTAAACTTCTCTTATGACAGTCTAATATGTGGTCTCAGTAGCTGTTTTCTTAGACATACATGTATATATTTCAAATTGCCAAATAAGGAAACTTTATTTTGCTGAGTTTTCAAAAATTTGAGGCATTGGGGAAAACCATGCAGCTTGTAAGACAGAAATTATTAACTCTCCATGTAAACTAGAAAATAAACTGCTGGGAATCAGATAGAAAATCATTCACAGGGGTGCCTGGGTGGCTCAGCCGATTAACGGTCAGACTTTGGCTCAGGTCATGATCTCACAGTTTGTGAGTTTGAGCCCCGCGTCGGGCTCTGTGCTGACAGCTCAGAGCCTAGAACCTGCTTTGGATTCTGTGTCTCCCTCTCTCTTTGTCCCTCTCCCGCTCATACTCTGTCTCTCTCTCTCTTCTTCTCAAAAATAAATAAACATTAAAAAAAAAAAAAAAAAGAAAGAAAGAAAATCATTCACAGGACACAAGACACCTACTCCTTGGAAGCAATACGATAAAACGGCTACAAAAACTAAATTAATGCTCAACTGCAAAACAAACAGTGCACATCCTCCTTGAACACAGCACTCAGACCCACGCAAGTCACAAGAGGAACCTACAGGTCTCCCCACGGAGTGTTTCAGAAGATAGATGGCAAAATGGATGTGAAGATAGAATTCCAACTTCTGGGCAAGGGGGTCACCATCACGGATGGAACTGGGAACGTGCTCCTCCCACAGGTCGAAGAACACCTTCTGGTCTCCGCTGTCAAATGCAGCAATGAGGTCCTTCTGTGGAGAAGACAGGAGACCGAACCCCAGTCACAAGGGATGGCCATTCTCCCAACACCCCAGATTATCCCAACCCACCCAATACCCCGGATACTCCACATGCTCCGGGGTTTCAACGTGATAAAACTCAGTCTCCTTTCCAAGATAAAGGACAGAAAGATAGAGAGCTAGAAGGCTTCAAGCATCTGAGGCTGAGATTTCTGCAAACCAACCCTGGTTGCGATATCAAGTCTGGGCTTTGAAAGGATCAGTTGGAACAGTGAAGTCCCTGAAGGGGGAGGAACCACTCCCAGGCCAAGGACTTGAGGCCAGAAAACTCACAAGCACACACATACCCTGTGGACTCGCTGACCCGCAGCGCGCAGTTGATAAAAACCAGGCCAGACCCAGAGCCCAGTCAGGCCTCAGCGGAGCTCACCCCGCCCACAAAGCAGCTTGCCAACAGCACAGCTGTGAACCGGAGCTCATCTACGCCGACCCGTTCAATCCCAGGCCTGGGATGCTAACGCATGTCCCACTGAGATGGCACTCGGGAAGTGACTACAGATCCCAACACATCCATACAGTGTCCACCGATGACAGAAGCAGGGAAGCACAGGCTACAGCTAGAGGAGGGGGCACAGGCCTGGTACCATTCCGACCTCGGGGCTGTGCGAGTCTGACTATGCAGGGCAGACGGTTTCTGGACTTACTGTGCAATAGCTGAGATAGAGAATTCTGGAGAAAGGAGGTGGCGATTATCACGCCGCCTGCCTCACAAGAAGAATGTTAAGTGTCCCATCGCAAATACCTGCTGCATAATTTTGTGGGTTTAAGTATAAGGCAGAATGGAAAGAACTTCCTAACAGTCCAAAGCAATGTGATTCATATTATTTTCCTTATGATATCAAATGCCCAAGATGCTCAGACCTACATTTTGTGCTCATTTACAAAAGTTTTTCTTGGATTGGATTTTCTGTGGAACCTCCAGGTCCCCCCACCCAACACCATTATTCATCACTATTATTTGGTCATTGTATTTTTACACTTTGTTTTTTCTTTCACACTTTTGAAAAATGGCTTTATAGTATTCCTCTATAACTGCCTCTTTGGTTAAGGTTGTTTATAAATGAGCTTGTTAATATCATAAAATGGAAATAGACTGAACAATGTCGCAGTGTCTGGTTATACTTGAAGATACTCATTAGTAAAGAATCTTCAACTACAATTAGTACAGAAATGTTCTCTATGTCATGTGATCAAGAACATCTGAATATTGGGGCGCCTGGGTGGCTCAGTCAGTTTAGTGTCTGACTCTTGATTTTGGCTGAGATCATGATCTCACGGTTCATGGGTTTCAGCCCCGAGTAGTAGCTCTGCGCTGACAGAAGGAAGCCTGCTTGGGATTCTGTGTCTCCCTCTCGCTCTCTGCCCCTCCCTTGCTCGCACTCTCTCTCTCTCTCTCTCTCTCTCTCTCACTCTCTCTCTCTCTCAAAAATAAACTTAAAAAAAAAATCAGAGAAATGCTGTTTAAAAAAAAAAAGAACATCTGAATATTCCCTTACTCTGGAAGGTCTTGGCATATATTTGAATGAAACTCAGAATTTTTCAAAGTAAGTCCTATAAGAAATGTCTGCCTCCTCAGAACCATCCTCTTGCTGTTACCCAGCCTTGGTAACAGCGAAGGACAGCCTGTCAGCAACCAGAGGAAGAGCGGTGCCCAGCAAAATGTGAGCAGCCGAGCTCTGCCTCCTCTGAAAGAACGAGGAAGCCCGTCCGTTACTGGCCGCCGCAGGCGTGGAGGGGATCTTCCCAAGTGGCAGTGCTGTTGGGGCCCGACCCCACGCCAGGCTCGCCTCTGTTGAGCTCTAAGCAAACCCTGCCATCCCTGCAAGCTGCTCTGGAGGAAGCATTCTCCCATGACAGGTCTAGTGACCGAGAGCTCTTCGTGGGAATGAGTTTACTGTAGATTTGGGAGTATTTTAAGGCTTTGAGTCAAGGTATTCTGTCAGGTGCCTTGGCAGAGTCCACCTGTCAAATGGGCCATGTATAGTCTGTTCTAAATTCTACATTTGTAGGGGCGCCTGGGTGGGCCCGTTAGTTAAACGTCCGACTTCGGCTCAGATCATGATCTCACGGTTCATGAGTTGGAGCCCCACGTCGGGCTCTGTGCTGACAGCTCAGAACCTGCAGACTGCTTTGGATTCTGTGTCTCCCCTTCTCTCTCTGCCCCTCCCCTGCTCATACTCTATCTATCTCTCTCTCAAAAATAAACATTAAAAAAAATTTTTAATTCTACATTTGTAGACCTGTGACCAGATTTATAGATCTGTACCCTGGAAACAGTCCCTGCATTTAAAATAATATCTACATACAAAGCAATCCAGTGTTATAACTCATAGAGTCACAAATATTAATGACTTTCTCTTATATAAACCATGATCCCAGCCAGAACCACCAAGATCAGAATATTTACACGCCATCAATAGTAACTTACAAACACAACACACACACACACGTGCGCGCGCGCACACTGCTTAAAGAACAGTGCTTAGGGAAATTCTCCATTTATTGAGTGTCACTGAAATTGTGCAATATCTTTGCTGTTTACTTTCGTTTGGGATAGCCATCATGGTGTGTATGGCTGTATATTGGAGGAGCAGAAAAGATATGCTTGTGGCAATCAGAAAGTTTGAAGGTTTTTCAAGTTACAGAAAAATGGACCTGAATGCATCTGAGAGATACAAACCAAAACCACAAGAGATCACTTCACATCCATCAGGATGACTACTATCAAAAACAAAACAAGACAAAAAATAAAACAGGTGTTGGTGAGGATGTGGAGAAATTATAACCCCTATGTACTGTTGATGGGAATGTATGATGCAATCACAATGGAAAACTGTATGAAGGTTCCTCAAAAAATTAAAAAACGAACTACCATGTGATCAGTAACCTACTTCGGGTATAAATCCAAAAGAACTGAAAGCACACCTATGTTCGTAGCAGCGCTATTCACAATGGCCAAGAGGAGGAAGCAACTCAAGCACCCGCTGATGTATGAATGGATAAACAAAATGTGGTACAGACACATAACAGAATATCCTTCAGCTTCAAAAAGGAAGGAAATTGGGGTGCCTGGGTGGCTTGGTCAGTTAAGCGTTTGACTTCAGCTCAGGTCATGATCTCACAGTCCATGACTTCGAGCCCCGCATCGGGCTCTGGGCTGATGGCTCGGAGCCTGGAGCCTGTTTCAGATTCTGTGTCTCCCTCTCTCTCTCTGCCCCTCCCCTGTTCATGCCCTGTCTCTCTCTGTCTCAAAAATAAATAAACGTTAAAAAAAAAAAATTTAAAAAGGAAGGAAATACTGTCACATGCTACAACATGGGTGAACCTTGAGGACATTATGTTACATGAAATAAGCCAGCCACAAAAAGAAAAATACAGTATGATTCTACTTATATGAGGTATCTTTAAATAGTGAAAGTCATAGAAACAGAAGTAGAATGATGGTTATTAGGGGCTGGGGGGAGGGAATGTGGCTAGTATTGTTCAATGGACAGAGTTTCAGATTTGCAAGATGAAAAAGTTCTGGACATCTGTTTCATCACAACATAAATATATTTAACACTACTGAACTGTATACTTAAAAATAGGTAAGACGGTAAATTTATGTCATGTGCTTTTTAAATCACAATTTTAAAAAAGGCCCCGGAAACACTGAAGTGTGTGCGGCTGGCGCTGCGTGTGATGTCAAACCGGTTGCAAAAAGTGCACGGCAGCCATTTCTGGAGATACCAGCTACACAGAGAAGTTTCCAGACACAGAGCTTATCCTGCTTATGTGTGAGTTGCACAGAAGATTCTGAGCATTTTGCTAGTTAGCTATCAAGGATTTGTTAGATTCCTCTCAACAGTACCTTCAATTAAGAGACGCGCACATAGTTTTCCAACTTGCGGGGTAACGGTGGGTGGCCCTCTTCCTTCTGAAGGAACGTGGGGAAACTAGGTGCTGAGCGCCCAGGACTGAGGCTGAGATTCTGAGGAAGAAGCTCCACTCTGGTTAGGAACAGCCTCTGCGTCCAAGTCTAACAATGGCTCGATTCTGGTTTCATGTTCTGAAAAATGTGCTCTGGGGATGGGAGGTGCCCCGCCAGGCCGCCCACTGTAGCAGCATCAACAGAAGAGTCTGTGTTTGACATGGCGGCAGCTCAGTGTCCAGTTGCCTGAGGTCTGGAGGGACACTGGGCAGAGGGCACAGCCCCAAGGGCCACTTCGACAGTGCCCCATCCAAGGGAGTTGGGGATCAGGAACAAAGGATCGTGGCTGCAGCCTTACCTCCAGCTTCCAACTTCCAGAGTCGATAGGACTCTCAAATTAAGTGTCAATTTTTTCCTGGAAGTAGGTGTATCAGAACAAATAAAGTTATGAAAATAATAAAATCACGCAAAGCTGAAATACACCATCTCAGGAAGCAGCATGCTCTCCTGACACTGAAGGATTCCAGGTGAACCAATCACTTCCTTGGAATGTTACAAATGAGATGGAGGCACCGAATAACAGATCAAACGAGGACCTTTAAGGTCCCTTCTAATCCTGAGAGCTGAAGCCTGTATAACGTCTGTCCTCCGCAGCCCCTGGCATTCACAGAACGGCTTGGCCTTCCTTTCAGGACACTGCCTTTCAGTGTGACTCTCGCTCCCTGCCCCCCCCAATCTCCCCAAGAGAGAATGAGAGCACCTGGAGGGCTGAGGTTTGTCTTGGTCTCGTTCACCACCGTGTCCCCAGAGCCGAAAATTCACAACCTATGCTGCTCAGGATGGAGATCACATTTGTTTCTGTTCCTAAGCATTGCATGGTTTCTTCTTTTTCTTCTTCCCAAGAAATGTACTTATGTGAAAGATATTACATCACAACCCACTTCCTAGAGAAGGTATTCAGATTTAAAGATGACATTACTAATTCATATGAAAACACCTAAGCATCTAAAAGTCACTCTGGGGTCGCTTGGGGGCATCTGGCTTGCTCAGTCAGTAGAGCATGCAACTCTTTTTTTAAAATAAAGTTTATTTATTTATGGGGGGGGGGGGGAGAGAAAGAGACAGAAAGAGAGAGAGAGAGAGAGAGAGGGAATATCCCAAGCAGGCTTTGCACTATTAGCACAGAGTCTAACACAGGGCTCGATCCCATGATACATGAGATCATGATCCGAGCCAAAATCAAGAGTTGGACACTTAACCAACTGAACCACCCAGGCACCCCTAAAGCATGCAACTCTTGATCTCCAAGTTGTGAATTCAAGCCCCACGTTGGGCATAGAGCTTACTCCAAACAATCAATCAATCAATCAACAAATAAACAAACAAACTAAAAGTCACTCAGACCAAGTTCCCAGAACAATGCCAACATTCTCTAATAATGGCATGTTTTACAAGTAGGGAGCATCTTGATTATTGACAGAGATCAAAGAAAAGCAAAATGTTACCTGGATGACCAGTGATTTGGAATCCCTTAAAGAGCCACCTGCTGTTTTAGATAATGGCTTTCCTTTTATTTTGCATTCTTTTGAAAATGTTTTCAAGGTGTCTTCAAATTCAGCAAAATCTAAATACTACAAAAAAGAACATAAGTGTATATACATTTCTCTATTTTACCATCAACAAAGTAACTGCCTTTGAAGTAACTGTACCAGCTCCGTGTTATCACCAATTCATAACGGGGTTAATCTTTGGGAGAATTTGGGATCCAGCTTACAATTTACTCGGTTGAAACACATGCCAAGAGCCTAGAAAGACAGTATCATAGAGCATGCTTATTTACAGAAAATACATTTGTTTTCAGGAAAAAAAAAGTGGGCTGCACGATTCATTACCATTATTAATAGAAACAAAATGATGTGTGCAGCAGTCTGAAAAAGGCAAAAGTGATCTTCAGAAGGCCTGATGGCTCTGGGTCTAGTAGGTCTCTGGGAATCTGCTACTTGAAACAGGCACTAGAAATGCCTGTCCTTAAGAACAGAAGATAAAAGATGGGCAATGTCGGCAGTGACCTTGGAGCACGGCACTAAAGCTCACTGCCTGTCTAGAGACGCCTTCCCCATCATGTACTCTACTGTCGTTCTCCACACTCCTCTGCCCTCCTTCTCAGTTTGTGGCAGTCACCTCCTGCCACCCCCTCGGGGTAGGCTACTTCCCCAGGCCCTGTCCACAACCCATTGCTGTGATGGCTTTAAGAATTTATTCATGAGATGGGGCGCCTGGATGGCTCAGTCGGTTGAGCGTCTGACTTTGGCTCAGGTCATGATCTCACGATTCATGGGTTTGAGCCCCGCGTCGGGCTCTGTGCTGACAGCTCAGAGCCTGGAGCCTGCTTCGGATTCTGTGTCTCCCTCTCTCTCTGCCCCTCCCCCCGCTCATACTCGGTCTCTGTCTCACAAATAAATGTTAAAAAAATTTTTTTAATAATAAAAAATTTTTTGAAAAAATAATTTATTCACGAGCACACCAAAAAATGACTAAGCTTCATTTCCAGGATAGATGCCTCACTCCCCTGCCGTGGCTCGCGGTGCCTACTGGACGGTTAATCACAGAATAAAACAGCAGCTGCGGTTTCTTTAGCACCATCGACGTGCTAGCCCCGTGCTAAAAGCAGTAGAGAATATATAAAAGCACAGGGTGTGGGTCCTGTCCTTCAAAAGCTTTCATTGTAGGGGCGCCTGGGTGTCTCAGTCGGTTAAGAGGCCGACTTCGGCTCAGGTCACGATCTCGCGGTCCATGGGTTCAAGCCCCGTGTCGGGCTCTGTGCTGACAGCTCAGAGCCTGGAGCCTGTTTCAGATTCTGTGTCTCCTTCTTTCTCTGACCCTCCCCTGTTCGTGCTCTCTCTCTCTCTGTCTCAAAAATAAATAAATGTTAAAAAAAAAATTAAAGGGGCGCCTGGGTGGCGCAGTCGGTTAAGCGTCCGACTTCAGCCAGGTCACGATCTCGCGGTCCGTGAGTTTGAGCCCCGCGTCAGGCTCTGGGCTGATGGCTCAGAGCCTGGAGCCTGTTTCCGATTCTGTGTCTCCCTCTCTCTCTGCCCCTCCCCCGTTCATGCTCTGTCTCTCTCTGTCCCAAAAATAAATAAACGTTGAAAAAAAAAAAAAAAAATTAAAAAAAAAAAAAGCTTTCATTGTAGGAAACCTAAATGTCCATTCATAGGTAACAAGTTAAGTAGACGCGGCCACTCAATTTGAAATATTCGACAGCATTAAAAAGTATGAGGCGGATCACAGGAAGGCAGTCACACTATACTACTGTGGGTGGAGAAAAGCCAAGCTTCAGAACAACATGTACGACAGCATATTCCGTTTTGTAAAGCAAACTATAGACGTGTACATGTATTCTGCGTATTCACTGAAAAAAAGTCTGGAAAAATACACTAACCCATTAACAGTGGTCGCTGCAGGAGTGGAACAGGGTAATGAACTTTTTATATTTCCACATTGTTTGCATCTTTACCATGAGCACATGTTACTATTACAATTTTCTTTAAAGAAATCTTTTCAAGTGACTTTAAGATTTCAATTTAGTTATGAAAACAAAAAATACATATATAATGGAAAACAGATAACTCTAATGTAAGGATAGAAAACACATTTATTATAAGACACTACAAAATGTGTTGCATTATAAACCATGAGTTTTCAAGATCTTTTTTCCTGTGACCTGTGTGTGGTAAAACATACCTCTTTCACTAGCGCAAGTAATTCTGATTCGTGAGCCAGAACATCCCCCATATTGAACGGTTACTGTTAATTCTCACGGCAGCAAAAATCTCTACAAGGCAAAAGCAGAAGATAAAAGCTTTCACTACAATCATCTGTGAAGTCATAAAAAGGTGGCTGTGGTGGGCGGAATAATGGCCCCCCATCCTAACCCCCGGAGCCCCTGACTATGTCGAGTTGCACACGGAATTGAGGTTGCTAATCAGCTGACCTTAAAATAAGGAGAGTATCTATGATTACCTGGTGGGCCCAGTGTAAGCACCATGATCCTTATAAGGAGACAAGAGGGTCCATGTCACAGTGATGCACTGCTGGCCCTGAAGATGGAGAAGGGACCCACACCAAGGAGTGAGTGCAGGCAGCCTCTAGAAGCTCGAAAAGGCAAGGAGCAGACTCTCCTCCGGAGCCTTCAGAAACGAACGAGCCCTGGGCCGCCCGGTGGCTCAGCCAGTCGAGCGTCCGACTTGGGCTCCGGTCACGAACTCCCAGTTTGCAAGTTCAAGCCCCACATCGGGTTCTGTGCTGTTAGCACGGAACCCGCTTCAGATCCTCTGTCTCCCTCTCTCAAAAATAAACATTAAAAAAAAAAAATGAACAAGCCCTGCGAACACCTGGATTCTAGCCCAGGGAGACCCATTTTGGGCTTCTGACCTCCAGGTCACTAATTTTATGGTAACTTATTACAGCAGCACTAGGAAATACAGAGGCTAAAGTCCGACGTAATTCCTTCTTCTATGACAACTACTTAAAATGAGAGTGAACATGGGCTAGAAGGCGGTGTAAATGAGGATCAAGGCTTGCTAATGAGATTGGGGACGATTATTTTTCTAATGTGCCATAGTGTGGTATATGTAATTCAAACGATCAAGGCCACAAAGTACATTTTAGAACAAAACAAAATTTGATAAGATTCATTCACTTAAGAAGGACATGCATTAAAATTAATCTGATATAAATAAACACAGAGTCACCAATTCCTCACACAGCCTCCAAGTAAAAAATAGTAATCGGGGGCACCTGGGTGGCTCAGTTGGTTAGGTGTCCAATTCTTTTTTTTTTTTAATTTTTTTTTTAATGTTTTTATTTATTTTTGAGACAGAGAGAGACAGAGCATGAACGAGGGAGGGTCAAAAAGAGGGAGACACAGAATCTGAAACAGGCTCCAGGCTCCGAGCTGTCAGCACAGAGCCTGCCGCGGGGCTTGAACTCATGGACTGTGAGATCATGACCTGAGCCGAAGTCAGACGCTCAACCAACTGAGCCACCCAGGCGCCCCTAGGTGTCCAATTCTTGATTTCGGCCCAAATCATGAGCTGGCGGTTGTGAGATCGATCGAGCCTTGCGTTGGGCTCCATGCTGGGTGTGAAGAAGCCTGCTCAAGATTCTCCCTCTCCTTTTCTCTCCCTCTCCCTCTGCCCCCCCCACTGCACATGCACACCCATTCTGAAAGAAAGAAAGAAAGAAAGAAAGAAAGAAAGAAAGAAAGAAAGAAAGAAAGAAAGAAAGGAAAGGAAAGAAAAGAAATCCGTAATGTTTCCGGAAGACCATAATCATTTAGCCTCACAGTAATGGAGGAGGAAGTGATACATATTTTCACAAGTGTTAAGGTTCACGCGCTAGAGAATTTATTAGGTCAGTTTGTTTTTGTTTTTTGTTTTCTTTTAGTTGCATGTAAGGATGCACAATGCCTATGTACATGTCCAAATGTTTAAATAAACAAAACACTGCAAACGTTTTGAAGAAGTACTTTCTACTTTTTCTGTCCCCAGGTGTGCCCAAAGCAGCCACTCCCTGAGCCGCACCCCCAGGCTCTTCACCCACACTGGGTGCCCATAACCAGGGGAATGAAAAAGCCTGTGCACTAACTACCCACTCACTGGCACCTGATCTGGGGCAATCACCGAAACTCGGAGCCTCTTTCATCTGTGAAATAAAGTGGGGAATTGACCAGATCTCTTCTAATACTAAGAACACACGATTCTGTAACATTACATCTGCCCATTACAGTGCATTTGATTTGAATTATTTGAGCGTAAGTCGGGTAGATTAAATTTAGTAACTTGCCCCGTTTTCATTCTGTCTCACCATCATCTCGTGGCCCCATCTTTCCCAATGTATGGGGACGCAATCTCCCGTTCCCTCTCTCCCTACTTCGGTTGCTAGCCTATTGACAAGTGATCTTTCCTCTCCTGCTTAGGACCCTCCTGGGGTTCCGCCACCCTCCGGACCAAGGCCATGCTCCTTACGCCCACCTCTCAAAGGCTACACAGCTTGGCCTCCCACACTCCCCTTTGCTCTGTGAACTTGAGGTACAAGGGCCACCGAGTGGCCACACCCACCGGACGCCCACAGCCCACGCCTGCCTTCTCTCTGCACTTCCCGCAGACACCCTCCAGGCACCCCCATCTCATTCAGGTCTCTTCTAAATGTCACCTCCTCAGAGAGCTTGCCCTGACTACCCTTTCTAAGGGGTGAGCCCCATCACTTCTAAGTCTTCCGTCCTGCTTTATTTTTCTCAACAGCACTAACCACCATCTGACTCGAACACCCATCCGCTTAAGTACCGCTCGCTGTGGATTCAGGAGCTGCATCCCTCGGCGTGCCCGGGGCCCAGGTAGTGCCTGGCACACTGTAGTTGCTCAAAAACAACGAATGGAAGTGATTTCAGATATGAGGAAAAGACAGCAAGAAGGGGACAGAGCCTGGAGAAGAGGGGTGTGGGGCTCTTTTAGACGGTGTGGGCAGAGAAGGCCTCCCTGGGAACGTCTGGGTGGAGACGCGAGGACGTGAGCACTCCCGGATCCAGGGAGAGGGGTCTGCAAGCGTGGAGGCCACAGAGCGCTGAGGACCGGGGTGGGGAGAAGCGAGGCAGACACAGGAGGCCTCGAGGCGCGGGCCAGGTCAGACAGGCCTTGTGTGGGCGAGCGGCCTGAGCGTGATGGGAAGCCCCGAGAGGGCCCTGAGGAGGGACTGGCAACCCCGATTTACGTTTCCCAACAGCAGTGTCTGCTGCGTGGGGAGAGGCTGAGCGGACCGTGGGTGGAAAGGGGGTCATGGCCGAGCCCAAGCCAGTGACGAGGGAAGTCTGGACGAGCCGAGGGGAACCTCGTGAAGTGTTCGGGTTCCAGACGTGAAAGGGAGAGGTGCACAACCTGCTGATGGACTGGAGGTCGGGGGTGAGGGTAAGAAGGGAAGGAAGACACGCGGGCCTGAGCAGATGCCATCTGCTGAAGTGCGGAGGAAGGGGACAGGGGCCGTCCGACAGGTCATCAAGAATTCTGCTCCGGCCATAGTCTCGCAGGCCCACGAGGCATCCCGGCGGGGTGTGGAGAAGGTGGGTGCGTGGGAGCCCGAGTAAAGGGGAAGGTGGGAGCTGGAGATCCGCATTTGGAAACTGTCAGCATAAAGATGGCATCTCAGGAGACAAGGGTCCTACACGGATGGGACTCCTAGGGAGGAGGCGTAGCGGAGAAGGGCTCAGGCCCGTGCCTGAACCCTGGAGCACTCGGGTACCAGGGGCTCAGGGAGACAGAAGCGGCCAAAGCAGTGACTTGTTGGCGGGACACAAGCGGGAGACTGTGGCACCTGGGAGCCAGGGAGGGTGTTCCCCACGTCAACTGCCACTCTGCACGGTCGAGGAACACGTGGGGAGAAGACTCAATCCTTGGATGTGACAACACGGGTTTGACAGTGAGGTGGACAAGAACAGTGAGGACAGGTACCTGAAAGGAAAGGGTTAAAGAGAGAAGTCACGAAGGAGAGACAGGGAGACCTGTCACAAAAAGGAGGGAGGGAGTGGTGTCTCAAAGAGATGGGGGGTGTTTTAAGGTAAAGAAACTCACTGACGGCTGGAAGAGAAGGTGGGAACCAAGCAGACTACGGAAACGTGGCGGGATTTCCAGGGCTGAGAATCTGCTTAAGACACGTGGACTCGAGGGGCGCCTGGTGGCTCAGTCAGTTAAGTGTCTGACTTTAGCTCAGGTCACGATCTCGAGGTTCATGGGTTCCAGCCCCACGTCAGGCTCTCTGCGGTCAGCACGGAGCCTGCTTCGGATCTCCTGTCCCCCTCTCTCTCTTCCCCTCCGCACTCACACTCTCACGCACAAGGGCTCTTTCTCTCAAAAATCGATATTAACAAAAAAAAAAAAAAAAAAAAAGACAGATGGACTTGAATCCGAAACCTGGAACCAGTCTGCACAATTTTGCAGTTTTTTCAGCCACTTCCAGCCGTCTGAGTTAGGTGAGCCAGGGTGCGGTTTTTTTCTGGAAGAGAGGGAAAAGAGAAAGCCAGGGTAACAGTGAAGGAGCACTGAGGCTGGAGGAGGGGGGAGGTGCACAGGGGATCGTAGAGCAGTGAGAACGTAACAGGGTCAAACACCTGCTTAAGAGGCCCGGGGCCTGAGATCAGCGGCAGAGACACACTCACGTGAGCTTGAAAGAGACAAAGTGTGACCAGAACGGAACAGGTGCTTGATCTGGGAGGCGATGCCATATTGGGACATTCGTGGCCACAGCAGGGAGTGGAGAGAGGGAATGGGGGAAGAAGACGCCTGAAAGGTGAAGAAAGCAGAGGGGCACTTGGCTGGCTCAATCAGTTAAACATTTGACTCTTGAATTCGGCTCAGGTCACGATCTCACTGTGAGATCGAGCCCGAGTCGGGCTCTGCACTGACAGTGCAGAGCCTGCTTGGGAGTCTCTCTCTCTCTCTCTCTCTCTCTCTCTCTCTCTCTCTCTCTCTCTCTCTCAAAACAAATAAATAAACATTACAAAGAAAAAAAAAAAAGATGGAGAAAGTGGAGTGAGTGGCCAGAATGGGGAAATCTCTAAAACAGAAGGAGAGGAGGTGGAGGGGCAGACAGCGAGCCAGGCGCTACAGCCTTTGAGGGGAAGCTGCGCCCCCAGTAGGTTGGTGGCAGGTAGGAAAGGCCGGGGCACGTGCTTCAAAGGAGCTGGGGGTTTTGACGAAGGGAGACGGTGACGTGGATGTAGCAGGGGGTGCACCTGTCCTTCCTGGCACCTGCAGGCCTGCCAGGGACCTGAGGAAAGACTGCTACGGCTTGAGGACCACCACCTCCTCAGCCCTTCTCTGGACCCCCGCCACCTCTGCCCCACAGCAGGCCCAGCAGCGGCAAACCTCCGATATCCCCCACACCACGTGCTCTTCCACAACTCCAAACCGTCTGTCTGATGCACTCGCCCCACCACAAACTTGACTCATCAGGGTCACTTAACCCAGAACTGACCTCTTTCAGGAGGTCTGCCATGAACCCCTCCCCTTCCTTCCCTATCAAGGAAATGCTCTCTCCTCTGAACTCTACATTTACCTCTACTGCTATACTTATCACCCTATTACAAAGGCAGGGAGGTGGATTTAAATTTGATGTCTCCAGAACCTAACAGAGCCTGGTAGGCATCACAGACACCCAAGATATTTACAAACAAATGATGTCCAAGCAGAGAGAACAGAATTTTGAAGACCAGAGAACAAGAGAACGTTGTTGTTTTTGAGAACGCAAGCTCTTCCTACCTCAGGGCCTTTGCACAGCCTCTTCTCACTGCTTACAACACTTTCCTCCTCTTTCTTCACCTGGCTAATCCCTGTGCTTATAAACATCACTTACTCAGAGAAGTTCTTCAAGACCACTATTTGAATGAGATTCTGCTGTGATGATCTCTCAGTGGATGTGAGCCACTGTTGGGTATTCTATTAGTCTGACATCTTGGAAATGAGAATTTCATCTAAACCTTTATATCATAAAAAGTTCACTTTAGGGGCGCCTGGGTGGCTCAGTCGGTTGGGTGGCCGACTTCGGCTCAGGTCATGATCTCACAGACCGTGAGTTCGAGCCCCACGCCGGGCTCTGTGCTGACAGCTCAGAGCCTGGAGCCTGTTTCAGATTCTGTGTCTCCCTCTTTTTGACCCTCCCTCGTTCATGCTCTGTCTCTCTGTCTCAAAAATAAATAAACGTTGGGGCGCCTGGGTGGCGCAGTCGGTTAAGCGTCCGACTTCAGCCAGGTCACGATCTCGCGGTCCGGGAGTTCGAGCCCCGCGTCGGGCTCTGGGCTGATGGCTCAGAGCCTGGAGCCTGTTTCCGATTCTGTGTCTCCCTCTCTCTCTGCCCCTCCCCCGTTCATGCTCTATCTCTCTCTGTCCCAAAAATAAATAAAAACGTTGAAAAAAAAATTTAAAAAAAATAAATAAATAAATGTTAAAAAAAATAAAAGTTCACTTTAAGGGTTTACTGTATGCCAGGCAACATGCAAGATGCTTCACATTTAATTGTCACAACAAAACTGAGAGATGAATATAATTTACATTATTTTACAGATGAGGTGACTGAGGCTCAAACAGGTTGAGATGCTCCCAATAATCCAGCCAGTAAGTGACAAAAGTACGAATTTAAGTCCAGACCGACATTAACCACTACACAAGTACTACCCAAAACGCTGGGACCACCTCAATCAGGATCGCCTGGGATGCGTCTGCAAATGAAAATTCCTAGCGCCACCCTGATCTTACTGAACACCATGGCAGCACGATGCCCAGAAACTGATTTAAACAAACTCCCCGGATGACTTTTATGCACACTCAAGTTTAAGAACCACTGCTCTACTTTATGCAGAAACTAGACAAAACTTCTTCAGCCATTCTTGAGGATTGCTTCTTAATTTCCATAGAATAGGGCTCTAGGACCTACAAGCTGATCGAATAAGGGGAAGGCTATGGGATTTGTCTGGAAGACGAAATTGCAGCGTTAGCATCCTAGTTTGGCTTAAACTGGATGAAGTCTGGAGAGGAGGTTAGCTGATGCAGATAACAGAGCGGATGGATCTAAAAGCCCCAGGCTACCCGCTCGTGCCGCCACTACCCAGCTGGACGACTGGCGGCCCCTTCCAAGTTCGGTCCACTGCAGCACAGATCAGAGACTACTTGCGGGAAGCGGCTGGGCCCGTCCTCGGTTTGTCCAGGAGGCCGCCTCGGGCCCACGCCAGAGTAAGAGCCCAGGACGGCCGACCAGAAGTGGGGGCGTTCGGCAGCGGCTGCCAAGCTGGCTTTCCTTTGGGGCGAGGGCTCCGCAGAGCTTCGGCCCTCGGGCCCCACCACTGCTCCTTTCCGCCCGGGGATGGCAGCCTCCAGGGCGGCCCGGCCGCGTCGGAGGAGGCGCTTACCTGCTGCACTGCCGCGGCCGCCCGCGCCAAACCCGCTCCGCCGCCACTTCTCCAGCTGTCGCCCAGGCAACCGGCGCCGCCAGTTCGACGTCACGTGGGGGCGGTGCAGCCAATCACGGGACGCAGCCGGCGCGGAGCATCCTGGGAGGAAAGGCGGGCGATTCGGGAGCTGGGGCTCTGAGGCCTCCCGGCAGCGGAAGTGAAGCGGGATTTGGCGGCGCGGTGGCCGCTGCGTGAGGCTCGCTGTGGGGTGGCTTCCCCTGTCCTCCTCTCCACGACTTCTCGTTCGTTCATTTCCACACACGCGGTGCTTGGCGCTCTGCCCGGCTCTGGGGATGAGCCGACTGGGCTCAATACCTAACTTCAAGGAGCTCGTTGTATCCCGGGAAAAACAAAACCGGCCAGAGAATACAATACAGAGTGGTGTTCGTGGAAAAACAGGTGTTACTCCCGTTCGCAGGAGCGACTCAGAGTTACCTTGGAACCAAAAATGTCGCCCCAAATCTGCCTACGCTTCACCCTTCCACCCCGCTGCAGCACTTTCTCGGAATTTTAAGAAACTTCCCCCGCCCCATGTGAAATTTTGGTTTTCAAAAACAGAACAGCGCAAATCCTCCCTCTCCTTGCACGTGGTGCTTCGGGGCTCAAGTTGAACAGCACTGAAAGAGCACCTGCCAGTCTCCAGCTCAGCTGGAGGGTGGGGAGGTGGCTGGAGACATGACCTTCCAGGCACTGAGGCTCTGTAGTGGGAGTCTTCGTGTTTCCACCTCATGCTTCCAAAAAGACGGTCAAGGCCAGAGTCAGGGAAGAGTCATGGAGAAGGTTAGGTGAGCTTTATTTTAAAGAAGCCCTAAGATGGTCTGTGGCCACCATCTCCCTGGCCTCCAGCCCTGCCACTGCTCTTCTGGGATCTGAGATTGCCTTCAAAGAAAAGCTATATTTGGCAGGAAGAGAAATCCTGTCCATGTAGTATGTATTGAAAATAAATGTCAGGATGCCTGGGTGGTGCAGTGGGTTAAGCTTCTGACATCGGCTCAGCTCATGATCTCACGTCTTGTAAGTTCCAGCTGAGTTGGGCTGTGCTGACAGCTCAGAGCCTGGAGTTTGCTTCGGATTCTGTGTCTCCCTCTCTCTGTCTGTGCCTCTCCCTTGCTCATGCTCTGTCTCTGTCTCTCTCTCAATAAACATTAAAAAAAATTTTTTTAATAAAAATAAATAAATCTCCCGTTCACAATAAGTTAACATTTGTCAGTTCACTGTGTGCCAAAGGTCGTCAGACAAAATATAGAACACTTAAAATTTTTTTAAACGTTTTTTATTTTTATTTTTGAGACAGAGAGACACAGAGCATGAGCAGGGGAGGGGCAGAGAGAGAGGGAGACAGAATCTGAGGCAGGCTCCAGGCTCTGAGCTGTCAGCACAGAGCCCGATGTGGGGCTCAAACTCACGGACTGTGAGATCATGACCTGAGCCAAAGTTGGCCACTCAACCGACTGAGCCACCCAGGCGCCCCTAGAACACTTAAATTTTAAATTTGGATTTCAGATAAGTTTTTAATATAAGTATATCCCAACTATTGGTTTATTTTAATGTATATATAGGACATTATATTGGCCTGTATTTTTATTTGCTAAATATGACAACCCCATGTGTGCCCAGCATTGTGCTAAGTGAGTTACATAAATTATTTAATTCACACCACATCCACGAGATGGATAATATTTTCAGAATTGTGTAGATTAATGTTGTACTTTACCTGAGGTAATGTACATGCTGATGTCTGATCTGGGGTGCTTTCTATTGCAGTAAGCTAAATCATATCAGTCTCTTTGTCCAAGTTTTGTCTTTGACAAGGTAAATAACAGGAGGTACAGAGAGGTTAAGAACACAGAGTTCGCACAGCAGGGGAGTGGTGGAACCGGACCAAATCTAGGTCCTTGTGCCTTTGAACTCTGGGCTCTTAGCTACAATAAATACCACTCCTGTTTTGCATTTGCCTTCTGGGTGCATTTGCCTGACTTCCAGGATTATGGTCATTGTGGTGGCTATTATCTTTGTCTGCCCATCACCTCTGTCCCTCCTGGTAATACACCTGACCACAGGGTTGGTCACACAGCTGGGAATGGACTAATCTTACCCTGCATCTCTGACCATGGTGATTGGCCCAGGATGGGCATGTGATTCCAGCTAAGCCAACGAGAGTCTTTCCGAGGCATTTTTCTGTTGAATTGTGCTCAGGTTATTGTAAAATGAGATTCCAGGGTAGCCTTACAACCATGTCCTTTGTCACATAAAAAAGCCTGAGAAAATGAAGCTGTCACCCAGAGAGATGCAAAGAGATGAGGCTGGGGTCGTCAAATCCCTGGGTCCAGACTCTGAGTTCCATAGAGCTGTTCTCATTCCTACAGCAGCTCCAGCAGCCCTCCAATCAACCAAATAGTTTTCTATTCAGACGGATTCAAATTGGGTTTCTGTCACTTGCAACCCAAAGAATCCTGTTGTAGACAGAATTTCTGTATATGTCATATCAACTCAAAGTGCCTTCAACAAGGGGATTTGTTATTAATTAAAAATGTCAGGCTAATTTTCTTACAATAAACCCAGAGGTAGCTTCTTACCATTACCTCAAGTTGTCAAGGATCTAGGCTGGTTTCTGACTTGTACCTTTGTGATTGTGGGTGATACTGGAACAAGCAGATATGACTTGAAACAGTTACTAGATAAATTGCTATCATTCTTTATACTTTAAGAATTCCTTCAATTCCTTGAACACTTGTGTGATACAAGCACTAAATTGGAAAAAAAAAAATGTTCATGTGGTATGTCCCGGTATGAGTACAAAGAATGTTTTTGTCACAAAGGCAAACTGCTTCCATCTGAAGTGTCATCTGGGCAGTGCCCATGTTGACTCTGCTCTGTATATCCATGAGTTCAGAGCAGTACGGTAAACCAATGCCTCCCCTTCCCAGTTCTTAGGCCTACCAAAACATCCCACTGGTTTTTTCTTGACAACTCCAGTTGTCCCAAAGTGCCAATGCACCCACAATGACTTTCTGGTGCCTGGATGGTTCAGTTGACTAAGTGTCTGACTCTTGATCTTGGCTCCAGTTATGATCTCACAGTTCGTAGGACTGAGCCCTACGTTGGGCTCTGTGCTGACAGTGTGGAGTCTGCTTGGGATTCTCTCTCTCCCTATCTCTCTGCATCTCCCCTGCTCACGCTCTCTTTCAAAATAAATGAAATGAAATGAAATGAAATGAAATGAATCTGTATAAACCCATCACTCCAATTCTAGGATTATCGAAATGTTGCTGCTGGGAAAAACTCAACCCCAAATTCAATTCTTGGAATATGCACAATACTTCAGGGGAGCTAACCAAGCTTTCCCTGAAAATAAAAGGGACTGGCTGAGTTCTGCATTCAAGGGACAAATCTGAGCCATCTGCAGCCCTTCTATGGACCTTAGCCCTTGAACACCTTGGGGGTGGGAGGCCATGCATCTCTGTGCCATGCTACACAGTTCTTTTTTTTTCAGTTTTAATTTTTTATTGAATTATAATTGGCATACAATATTATATTAGTTTCAGTGTGTAAGAGTGATTCGATATTTTTATACATTACAAAATGCTCATCACAATAGGTCTAGTTACCATCTGTCATTATACAAAGTTATCACAATATTAAAAAAAAATTTTTTTAAGTACTCTCTATATCCGACATGGGGCTTGAACTCACGACGCTGAGATAAACAGTTGCATGCTCTACCAACTGAACCAGCCAAGAGCCCCCAAATTATCACAATATTATTGATTATATTCTCTATGATGTACATTGCATCCCTGTTATTTATTTTATAACTGGAAGTTTGCACCTCTTAATTCCCTTCATTTATTTGGCCCATCCCCCCACTTCCCTCCCCTCTGGAAACCACCAGTTTGTTCTCTGTATCTCTGAGTTTGTTTCTGTTTTGTTCTGTTTCTTCATTTGTTTTTGCTTTTTAGATTTCACATATAAGTGAAATCATGTGGCATTTGTCTTCCTTTGTCTGACCTCTTTTATTTTGCATAATACCCTCCAGGTCCATCCATGTTGTTGCAAATGTCAAGATTTCATTCCTTTTTATAGCTGAGTAATATTCCGTTGAATATATGTATATACCACATCTTATCCATTCATTTGTCTGTGAACACTTAGGTTGCTCCCATATCTTGGCAATTACGTACGGGTACATGTATCTTTTTGAATTAGTGTTTTCATTTCTTCAGATAGATACCCAGAAGTAGGCTTGCTGAATCACATGATAGTTCTGTTTCCAATTTTGGGGGGAACCTCCAACATCTGGTTTTCCATGATGGCTGCACGAATGTACATTCCCACCAACAGTGCACTTGGGTTCCCTTTTTTCCTTGCCAACACTTGTTATTTCTTATCTCTTTGATAATAACCATTCTGACAGGTGTGAGGCGGTATCTCATTGCGGTTTTGATTCGCATTTCCCTGATGTTTAGTGATGTGGAGCATCTTTTCCTGTGCCTGTTGACCATCTTGTATGTCTTCTTTGGAAAAATGCCTCTTCAGGTCCTCTGCCCATTTTTTAATAGGGTTTGCCTTTTTGTTGTTCAGTTGTCTGAGTCCTTTACATATCTTGGATATCCACCCCTTATCAAGTTTGTAAGTATCTTCTCCCATTCAGTAAGTTGCTTTTTGGTTTTATTAGTATTTTCTTTTGCTGTGCAAAAGCTTTTTAGCTTGATGTAGTCCCATTTGTTTATTTTCTTTTTCTTTTGTTGCCGTTGCTTGAGAAAGCAGATCCAAAAGTGACACAGCTCTAAAATGAAGTCATCTTTGCAGCTGTCGCAGGCAACTGCCTGGCCTCTCTCTCTACTGAAGGGCAAATAGCTGAAACCACACACAGAGGAACTGTGTCAAAACCCCCGAAGAGAGTGAATTGGATGAGAGGGTGAAGCCACCTAAATTAAGCCCTTAAGGCTGACCCACTCAGACAAACCTGCCAATCAGCTGGGTTGAGTTTATCTCGGAGCTCCAACAGGGGGAGTTCAGACCAAGAGCATGTTTCTGAGAAAGCACAGGGCCTGGATCTAATCAGCAGGTTGGAGGAGGAACGTACCGAAATACCGAGCGCAAATCAAAAGATGGACTACTGCCAACCCACTGCCTGGGCAAAAAAAAAAAAAAAAAAAAAAAGTCCTTCCAGGAAAGTTGGGTTTTGTCACTGTCCAAAACTCATGATGTATGGGGGATTCAGATACATCTGTCTTCCTAGCTCAGAGCCCATGCAGACGTGGAGGAACTGGATTTTGGTCCGCAAGGGTTGCTTGATTTCGTGGAAAGAGAGCATACCCAAGTGGGAATACACATCCCCATCCCCCTAAGGGAGTTATCAGTGAGCAGGAAAGCAGGGGAGTCCCGACAGTGGGTGAGGCCGGAGTCTTGGAGTCCATCTTGGCTTCGAGTGCCAGGTTTCCTTGCCCTATCCCAGAGGTGTGAGTTACATCATAGTCCCCAACTGTCATGTGGACTTGATGAAGCTGGCAAAAAGACGCAGGCTATTTGGACTTCCAGAGGGGCATCTGGGTGGCTCAGTTGGTGAAGCGTCCCACTTTGGCTCAGGTCACGATGTCATAGTTCGTGGGTTCGAGCCCCGCATTGGGTTCTGTGCTGACGGCTTGGAGCCTGGGGCCTGCTTTGGATTCTATGTCTCCCTCTCTCTCTACCCCTTGCCCACTCACACTCTGTCTCTCTTTCTCAAAAATAAACATAAAAAAAAACAAAAATTTTTTTTTTAATTTTTTTTTTCAACGTTTATTTATTTTTGGGACAGAGAGAGACAGAGCATGAACGGGGGAGGGGCAGAGAGAGAGGGAGACACAGAATGGGAAACAGGCTCCAGGCTCTGAGCCATCAGCCCAGAGCCCGACGCGGGGCTCGAACTCACGGACCGCGAGATCGTGACCTGGCTGAAGTCAGACGCTTAACCGACTGCGCCACCCAGGCGCCCCCAAAATTTTTTTTTTAATGGACTTGCAGAAGAGCAAATCTGGGACAAGATCTTTTTTTTTTTTTTTTTTTTTTTGAGTAGGCTCTATACCCAACACGGGTCTTGAACTCACAACCCCGAGATCAAGAGTCATATGCTCTACCAACTGAGCCAGTCAGGTGCCCCATGGAAGCAAGATCTTTTCAAAGCAAGTGTACATCTGCAAGAGACTGGTGGGACTCACAGCAGCTGGTGTGCATAGATACAGACGCTTAAGGTTCTTAGTGAGGAGTATCGCCAGCTTCTAAGCAAGCTTAAAAATGCACACTGCACGGCATGTGATGTGAGCACAGAGCAGTAAATGCTAAAGTGACCGCATCTGGGTGGTTTCCCGGCTGTTGACACATCTCGAGAACCAGCAAGACAAGGCACACACAGAATGTCTTTAGTCTTGTGGCTGTCCCTGGCGTTTGGATGGGATGCTGCAGAAGGAGTTCTTGTGAGCCACTAAGCATGCCCTGACCTCCTCTTGCCTTAGCCTAAACACCAATGCTTTCCCTTGTGACTGTTGCTCTCCTGGTGAGACCTCCATACAGACCAGAAAGGAGTGTGACACCGCGATAACTGAGCTACAAGATAAAACAGTTGATTCATCTTCATAAAAGGAATAATTCCTGATGATGGAAAGTGCACACATTAAATCTCCCTTTTTACCCTTCTCCTCATCATTAGCGAATGATCCATGAGCTCAGCTGAACCTGAGGTCAAGGGCAGGAGGTAGAACTTCTGTCTGGCCCTGGGACCAAAAGCCTTTCGCTGCTAACGGACATACGAAGCCAGAAAGAAGTGAAACTACGGGCGGTGAGGGGAGAATGTGTACGGACTGGCCACTGGTTTCGAAGTGCGGTCCCCAGAGTGGCCTCAGCAGCGTCACCTGGGAACCTGTTGGAAGTGCGCCTTCTCTGGCCCCACCCACACCTGCTGACTGCGGAGCTGCGGGCGGTGGGCGCCGCGAAGGGGCTGGGACGGCGCTGGAGCGCAGGGGCAGCGGGGAGAGCGAGCGAGGCCAGCCCCGCGGACGGAGCGGGCTGCGGGGGGGTGGGCAGGTGCGGGAGCCGGGGCTGCGGGGGGTAGACCCCCCAGCCGACGGTCAGCTCAGGGAAGGATGGGGTCAGCTGGGGCCCTGGGGTAGAGCAGCAGGGCAGCGGCCGTCCCACCCCGACCTGGGCCTGGGCGGGGCGGGAATCTGGCTCCTGCCAGGCCCCAGGCGCAGCCCCTCCGCCCCACCCTCGGGCGGTCACTTCCAGGAACCCGGACTCCGGCTGTGCCAGCGCCGCGGTCGGGCGCGCAGAGGTTCCCAGAAATCGCGCGCGCTCTGGAGTGGGGACCGGGCCGCCCGGGCATCGCTGCTTTCCTCCCATCAGTCGCCCGGGCCGCCCTCCCGTCGCCGCCCCCTCCCCCGCCCCGGCCCCGGGCCCCCATGCGGGCTCCCCGCTCGCTGCAAGCTCTCCCCCTTTGGCGGGACCGCCTCGCTTTCCCTCCTGCCTCAACTTGAGGAACCCCTCTCAAAACAGCTTAAGCCAGCGGCGCCAGGCTGGCGCAGTCGGTAGAGCAATGCGACACTTCCTGGGGTCGTGAGTTTGAGCCCCATGTTGGGTGGCCTTACTTTAAAAAATAAGTTAAAAAAAAAAAACCATATATATATATATGTGTGTGTGTGTGTGTGTGTGTGTGTGTGTGTGTGTGTGTATAAACCTAGCTTAAGCCAAAGGATCTTTGCTGGCTCCCGTCAGCGGAAGTCAGAGGAGGAGTCCCCCTCCCTCAAAGCTGGAAGGAGGACTCCCGCCCCGCCTTTAGCTCCGCGCCTGACGCTCTTCTCTGGGCTCTGCCTTTGGCTCTGTGTGGGAGTGACTGGAAGTCAGTTCTGTCTATGGCTAGGCCCCAAACGGGTGGCCTGCACAGAGCTAAGCCCCAGGGCAGGGCTCTCCCTGGAGTCTGGGGGCCCTGAGTGTCTGATTCCAGTCCTTCCAGGGTGGCTACGAGCGGCCCTTGGCTTTCTAAAACATCTCTGTGTGTCTCGGGTAAGGGCTCCTTTGCTGAGCGTGTTCACGCTGATCGCTTGACTTGCAAGGACGATTCTGGGCTCACACAGGCTCACACAGGCTGGGCAGTGGTGGCTCCCCCCCCCCCCCCCCCCCCCCCCCCCCCGGGGCCTTGGAACTCCCCATCAAGGAGGAGAGGTGGGGGTGGGGAGCACAGACACATGCCCCCGCCTCCAGCTCTGGGACCCCCTCCCCCCTCTTACTGTAAGTCAGGGCAGCGGCCTGGTTCTCTGACTCCAGGCTGGACCAGGTCCCAGGAGGGCCTGCCAAGATCCTGGGGGGAGGTGCCAAAGTCGGCAGAGATTTGGAGTAACGAGCTTGGTAGCAGCATCTTGTCTGGGCTCAGAGGTTTCTGCTAAATAGAGTTAAGTCACCCCTTGCTCTGAGTATTTGCAGCCTCTAGGGGCGCAAAAGCTGTCCAGGAAAAGTGATAGGAACCGTGTCCATCCCTTCGGGCTCAGGCAAATGTGGCCCAACTGAGAACCTGGGCAGAGCCAACAGGGGGAGCTCCAGGGACACTGGTGCAAACAGAAGGGGCGTCGTCGTCAAATACTGCAACAGCCTGAGGCCTGGACGGCCGCTCTCTGGGCCTCTCGGCGTCCCAGCAGTCGACACTAACACGTCAAGACTGTGCTCCCCGCTTGGTGACACTTGGCGGCCGCCTTCCAGTTCCACCAGCTGCGGGATACGGTGGGCCCCAGCTCTGACAGGTGCTGTTAAAGCAGAGTCCCAGAGCTCTCTGGGACTGCTGAACAGGGGCTCTGGAGTCAACAGGACCACATGAAAAACACACAGAGAGTGAAAGAAGTCCGTGGTGGGGGGGGGAACCTCCTGCTGCCAAGGGACCCTGCAATCCATCGCCTTTGAACACCCGGCTGGGCTGGGGAAGCCTGCGCCCCTTGGACGCAGCTGCTTCCTTCCCCACGGCCTAGTGGCTGGTGATGGGGCGGGGGGGGGGGGGGGTGCTCTGAGTCTGGACGCTTCCCTTGCTGGGCTGTGAAGTGGTGACTTCCGACTTCCGACCAACCACGGCCAGGCTGGAAAGATGACACAGTCTCGTTTGTATGGAGAGGCAGGAAATTTCTTTCTCCAGATATTCAGATAGGCTGCGCCCTGGACTTGTTTGGAAGAAATACTTGGCTAAGTCCTTCGGGCTGAGGGTGGGGTGAGGAGCAGACGGGAGTCCGGGGTCTTCGTGTTCCGCCTTCCCAGGAGTGCTGGCCCCAGGGCCTTTGCCTCTGAGCGCTGAGGTGGCTGTGGGCTGTGCCAGACGAGGGGGAGCTGGCACTGACCTGAAGTGCCCTGACAAAGAAGGGGATTGGAGCTGGGGGGGGGGATGGGGGGGGTAGAGCCCGTGGGGAGCCACTCTGGGAAACCACGGTGGGGCTAGATCCGTCAGCAGGGGGTTTGGGGGCCAGAAACATCTAATGGAGGGAATAGCATGAGCAATATTGGGCCCAATTACCCTTCTCCCCTTTCTCCACAGTAATAAGAGCAACCGTTTTTAACCGGCCACATGCTGCTAGGTGATTCAACTGTGGCCAAGGGGATGAAAGCAGAGACTGCATCCAACATCCGGGATGCGTCCGTCAGGGGAAAGTTGTGTCTTCTTTGTTTTCTTCCTCCTTTCTCCTTCCTGAGGCTGGAAACGCAGATGGGTTGTTTCAAGTGCAGGTACCACGTGGGACCTCAAGGTGACCTTGGGGAAGGAGTCCATACATGGTAGCCCTATTGGTTTGGTGGGGCCACCAGAACAAATGATCGCAAACTGGGCGGCTTAAAGTGACGGAAGCATATTCTTCCTCTCGGAAGCGTGTTCTCTCACAGTTCCGGAAGCCAGAAGTCTGAAATCAAGGTGCGGGCGGGGTCGGTTCCTTCTGGAAACTTTCTCCTAGCCTTTGGTGGTTGTGGGCCATCCTCCACTTGTAGATGCTTCCCTGGCTGCGTCTCATCACGTGGCCTTCCCTCTGCGTCTGTGTCTCTGTGTGTCCTCCTCTCTTCCCATAAGGACGCCGCTGGGTTGAAGGCCTCCCCCTATTCCTGTCTGACTTCCTCCTGGTTACCTACAAGGATCGTATCTGCAAATAAGGTTACATTCTGAGGTTCTGGGTGGACGTGAACCCTGTGGGGACTCTATTCTGCCCAGTACACAGCACCACAAGGTGGAGGGAGCTTGGGTCCCTGACACTGAGGCACACCAGGCCAGGCTGCTCTAAATGCCTACAGACGTGATGAACAGAGGGAAGCAAACCTCTACCTTATTTAAGCTACTATCACTTTGATTGTCCAGGGAGATCTGTGGTCACTTCTAACTCATGCGAATATAGCCCCTCAGAACCCCTCATGCCACCTACACATTTCTCTTGGGGGCATTCATGAGTGGGGCGCTTGAAAGGAAGCTGAGTTCTCTTTATAATTGGGCACAGGGTGAAAACCCGAGACAGCCTGAGGAGGAGAGGCAGCTGACATCCGCCCGGATGATGTGTCTACCAAGAAGCACTTCCTGCGCTGAGCACTCTGATTTGGGAGCACTGAGGAGGGAGACAAGCATCCAGGGGGTAGGTCCAGCGGGTGGCATCTGGGGAGGGGTTGTCTTGGGAGCTGGGAGCATCAGGAGGCTGTCACTGCCCAAGGACCCAGCTCTGTCTCTGCTGCCCACCCCAGTCCACACGGCCCCATGATGTTCCTTGACCTTCTCCATACGTGACCCTGGGAGAGACATAGATTCAAGGCCCTGTCCTGAGAGCCAGTGGGCAGCTGGTGCTGCCCTGCCTGTCTGGTCGCACAGACCAGCTTGCCTGGACGTGAGCGGGCCCACGCAGCCCATCCACTGCACTCTACCTCGAGCAGGTGCCAGAGCATTGTCCTGGGCCAGCTCTGTACCTGAGCTGGAAGGATGGAACTCTGGCCCTGTCTGTCTTGTCTGTCTTGACCCAAGGTCAAGGCATACCTAGAGGTGGTCCAGCAAAGACCCACAGATCCCTATATCTCTGGTGGCCACAGGACTAGGCTTAGGGCAGCATCTTTGGGGGAGCTTAGCAGGAGGTGGAGGGAAGGGTGGCCCGGCTGACTGCTGGAACGGAGACTCACTTTGACATGATCTGGACTTGGGCTTCCACACACAGTAGGACTGGGCAGGGAGGCACAGAATGAGCTGCGATGAATCATCACCCTGTCCTGTGCCTCTGTCTCCCCCTTGAGCCTTCCCACGAGATCCCTTCCCGGAGGAACCTACCAAAAGGCTGGTAAATAAACATTTTTGTTCCAGGAACAGCTGGGGAGGGAGGTGCAAGGGTAGCTCCTTCTCAGCCTTCTCCCTGGAGCGAGCCTGGAAGTGCCGAGGGGGGGGCTGGGGTCTGGGGGGGTGGCCCTCCCTCTGGGAAGGCGGGGGTGCTGGCTGACCCACCACTGAATCCAGGGGTACTCCGGAATGGCGGTGTAGTATGGTGGCACTGCCCTGCAGTGTCTAGGCCTTGGTCTGGACCCCAAAGCCCCTCGAGTCTATGCTGTCCAGGCCTTTGGGAGGCCAGGTCTCAGGCCAGGCCAGCTGCGACCACACAACTTCCTGAGCAGGCCTTTTGCCATGTCCACTCATGGCACCAAACCCAGAACACAGGTCTGGGGAAGGAGCCAAGATGGGGATAGATTTCCTTCCCCCCAACCCCCCCCCCCCCCCCACCATCTTGGCCCCAAGAGCCCTCAGGATTCTGGTCTGTCCTGACTCACATTTTCTAGAACCATCTGTGTCATAGAAATGTGTGTGCGCCTCTGGCAATGTTCTTTACTTGCACTTGGAGGTCTGCCTTGCTCTGGATTCTCTAATCGGGGGCTCCTGGGGCCGGAACCACAGTGGAGCCCAAGCTCCGGGTGAGGCCCTGTCCTGGGAGGCTGCCTGGCCCCCGGCCCTCCATAGCCTTCACTCCCTCCCTCCGGGAAGCTGTGAGAGCTGCAGGCGCCAGCCAGAAGAGCCCATTCATTTTCTCTGCCTGCTCAGCCTTCACATGTCCTTTTAGGGTAGAGCCTGCCGACGACGCAGCCAGCGGAGGCCAGGCTGCTGGGAGGAACGGACAGGAAGGCCTCAGAGGGGCTCCCCACTGAGGATGCCTAGCTGCCCTGGGTGGTGAGTCTCCAACTTCCCAGACGTCCTTGTTAGCCTCAAGTTTTGTAACGTCCTCCTTCCTATCCTAAAATGAAATTCCCAGGTAATTTAACCTGTTTGGCCACATGACTTGAAAATAATCATTATAATGCCCTAACTGTAACAAAAAGAAGAAATCAAAGGAAAGCGATTTGTAAAAACCAAACCTACTTCCGCATGTAAGCACTTGGGCCGGTTACACCAGTCTGATGCGTGTGGCCTTCAGGCAGCCAGCGCCCTGCGGCTGGCGCACGTGTGCCGTGGTAGCAACTTGGGTCCCCCGGTGCTGTGGCCATTTTCGACGCGAGTTTTCAACATGATGAGCGGCTCTCGGTAAAGGTCTGAAGCGAACCAAGACCAGTGTCACCGCAGCCACGCTCTTCAATAGTCCGGTGTGGCAGGCTCCCCCCAGGCGTGCCGCTTGGGTTCCCCAAACATCGTGGAAATGCCCCCAGTCACCCCAAAATGCCCCCACCAATGTGTGAAATGCCTCCCTCCTCGGGGCAGCTGCACCCCTTGTCTGAAAACCACTGCTTCGGGCCCTGGGAGTGGTGGGCATAGGAACGTGAATTGACCAAGTCCAGCTAAAGACATGGCCGTGGCAAGAGCAAGTCGCCCCTGGAAGTACTCCTTTGGTATCAGATGCCCCAATTCAACTCCAGGCGGCTTGCGTTTTGCTTAAGCGCAGCATTTTGCTGCTCACGGCGTTTCAAAGTCTGGAAGTCGAGGCACAGAGCTGCCTCTTGGCTCGGCGTCCTCTGGGTTGGCATCACATCCAGGCCACATCGGAAACGGAAGAGAGAGTGGTTCCCAGTAGCCAGAACAGGTGTCCCGGGGTGGGGGCTTATCGGCCGGGGTCGGCCTGACGAGAGTCGTTGGTTCCTCGCTGACGCAATACCCATGGCCTGTGGCTGGAGGGTGCCAACCGGTGCCTGAGCGGAGCCGGCAAGTGGCCCGTTCCTCGGGCAGAAATGAAGATACAGATGCCAGTTAGCAGAGGGAACGGAAGTGGTGGCTGGACTGCAAAGATTATAGAAGTTCTCTGGAGAAAGGGCGATACGAGAGTGAATGAGCTTCCTGGGTCCTCTCTAAAGTGGTACAGAAGTGGGGGCTGAACCCAGTCGTTTATGGATCTGACCTCCGCAGTTTGGTTTGTTCCCGCTGGCTTCCGCTCAGACGCAGTGCTCTTCCATATTCCTTGTTTGTGGCGGCTCCACCACCACAGCCTGGCTGCGTTGAAGCAGAGGCTTGGGAATACGAAGGGACCCAGCACGGATTACCTGTCCCCATTCGGGCCTAGATCAGGGCCCTTGAAGGCTCCAGGCACTAAAAAGATTATGGTGCTTCCACTTAACGCCCTTCCTTGCTCCCATTAAAAATAAACACATTTCGGGGCGCCTGGGTGGCGCAGTCGGTTAAGCGTCCGACTTCAGCCAGGTCACGATCTCGCGGTCCGTGAGTTCGAGCCCCGCGTCGGGCTCTGGGCTGATGGCTCAGAGCCTGGAGCCTGTTTCCGATTCTGTGTCTCCCTCTCTCTCTCTGCCCCTCCCCCGTTCATGCTCTGTCTCTCTCTGTCCCAAAAATAAATAAACGTTGAAAAAAAAAATTAAAAAAAAAAAATAAACACATTTCTTTTCTTAAATTTTTTAATGTTTATTTATTATTGAGAGACAGAGCGAGACAGAGCACGAGCAGGGGAGGGGCAGACAGAGGAGGAGACACAGAATCCGAAGCAGGCTCCGGGCTCCGAGCTCCGAGCTGTCGGCACAGGGTCCGACGCGGGGCTCGAACCCACCAACTGCGAGATTGTGACCTGAGCCGGAGTCGGACGCCCAACCGACTGAGCCACCCAGGCGCCCCAAAATAAAACATTTCTAAGGCACAAGATAAATGTAAGGAAGTCTAGCAACTTGTTAGTTTTTTCCCATCAAGACCGTTTCGACTACAAATATATGTTGATCAAATTATTTTCAGAAGAATGGAATTATTTCGTCCTGGGCCCTGCGACGCCGGCTCCAGCATGCGTGTGGCCTGCTGATGGCAGATGTGGTGCTGCCGTCCTCCCCCGCCCCTGAGCGTGACCCTCTTGCCTTCCCCTGGCTGCTGGCGGAGGTGTGACCGCCCTGACTGCTCACGGTTCCCCTTAGAGCACTCGAGAGAGGGGAGGCTGTGTTCAGGCCACTGTGGGGCCGGCCCGAGGACTGGGGAATCCGGGGCCAGGACCCCCCGGAAGGCGTCTACTCCCGGGCGCCGTCGGGTAATGCCGCGTCACGACAAGCCGCAGTCTCAGGCTGGGGCCACAGCGGGGCACCTCCCAGGGAAAGTGGGCATCGTGGCCTCTGGGCTCCTCAGTATGCCCATCACAGGGCGCTAGGAAAGACGGCAAAGAGGCATCTCGTAAAGTGGGGTGCTGCCAGAGTTAGACAAATCCCAAGTCCTTTTTGATGGCGAGTCGCAGTCGCAGGGGCGTGTCTAGGAGAGCCTGGAGACGGAGGCCAGTGGGCCTGGGCCGCGTATCGCTCGTACCACAAAGACAGACTCCTCCAAGGGACCGCTGCAGGGCGGCACTCCCACTCCTGCCTCTTGGCCGTCAGTTTGGTTTCTGAGGACCTTTCCTTTGGGGCGCTCAAACTGTCTCAGTCGTGAGGTCCTGCATTACCCCCGGAGACACCCCTCTCCCCGGGTGGGCCTTTGCTGAAGGCCACGCTGTTGGAGGGCTCCCCGCTCTCCCCAGATCCACACCCCATTGAGGTGGCAAGGGGACACTGGTCTTGTGGAGGCGGTTTTGTATAGGACGGTGTTTCTCGGCATGGCCTCGGGTCCATCTGCGTCACGATCATCTGAGCAGGAGCTAAACTTGCTGGACTTCCGAGTTGGACTCCAGATATGCTAGGTCACTGCCATAGTGACGAAAATATACGCAAAAGCAAAAGCAATAAAAAAAGATTTTGTAGTCACACAGATCTGGCTCTGAGCTCCCGTCTCACAACTTACGACGCGCCCTTACCCTCTCTGAGCCCCATTTCCTGGGGCAGGACTATTTACTTCACGATAGAATTGGGAGGATTAAAAATGTCAATGCGAGGGGCACCTGGGTGGCTCAGTGTCTGACTCCTGATGTTCAGGTCATGATCTCATGGTTTGTGAGATCAAGCCCCAAGTCGGGGTCTGCACCGACAGCACAGAGCTCGCTTGGGATTCTCTCTCCTTCTCTCTCTGCTCCTTTCTCAGTCCTGCATGCTCTCTCTCAAAATAAATAAACAAGCACACACGGGAGCAAAATACAGGCTTGTCGCTATCTGTCCCTCCATCCGTCTGTCCATCCGCTCCTCTGTGTAATACTTACTGAGTGTCTGCAGTGAACCAGGAACCGCTCTAGGCGCCAAGAATACGGCAAAACCATCCCAAACAAGCTCCTTGTCCTCATGAAGTTTATATGCTAATCATGTGTAAGTCAGAATCACCAGACTCCCCAAGCTAACGCAATTATTTAATCTGAAACCAATAGGCTTTATTTATCAAACATTGTGACAGGGACTTTGGGGGATACTTTGATGCTTGCCCTTCAGGAGCTTATTTATGGACTGGCTTGTTAACAGACATCCTACACAGGAAACCATGGAAGAACAATGAATCGCCTTGCTAACCGTGTGTCGTGCATGCCCGAGAGGGGCTTGGAGGAGAGACTGATTCCTGGGGCTGGCAGTGAGGTAAGTGAATAGCCCTTCCTCTCACCCTGAAGGCTTCTAATCTAAGAACAAAGAAAGGAATTTGCTTAGGGACCCGTCACCCCCCCCCCCGCCCCCCTTATTTTGGACAGGCTAGTTTCTACCCCTCATAAGCGAAAGCCTTTGATGCTTGTGAACCTCTTAATCTTTAGAACATGAATCAGGGCTTCTGAGAGATCATGGCACAGGAGTCAGAGGCTGCTCATACCAGGTCCTGGGAATATGACTTCATGGGAAACTCTTTCTGTCTCTCCAACTCTTCGCCAAGTCCCAGCTGTATGTAATGCCTGAGATCTTGGAAAGTAATTATCTCCCGGATGCAAATAAATAACCCACTGATTTGGAAAACACTGAGTGCATGCACCAAAGGAGCTGCCCAGACCCCAGCAAACAGATGGGAAACGCCCATCAATAGTGGGCTGTGTTGTAGAGGCTCCGGGGATTAGAAAAATACTACTTTTGGAAGACCCACAGATGGCCAACAGACACACGAAAAGATGCTCAACATCACTGATCACCGAGGAAATACAAATCAAAACTACAGTGAGCTATCACCTCCCACATGTCAGAATGGCTAAAATCAACGCAAGAAACAACAGGTGTTGGCAAGGATGTGAAAGGGGAACCCTCGTGCACTGGTGGGAGTGCGAACTGTTGCAGCCACTCCAGAGAAATAGTACGGAGTTTCCTCAAAAAGTTAAAAATAGAACTATCCTACAATCCAGCAAATGCACTACTATTTAACCAAAGGATACAGAAATACTGATTCAAAGGGATATATGGACGCTGATGTTTAGGGCAGCATTATCTATCTACCATAGCCAAATTATGGAAACAGCCCAAGTGTTCACTGACTGATGAACGATGTAAGATAGACACACACACACACACACACACACACACACACATTATATATATGTATATATATAATGGAATATCACAGCCATTAAAAAGAATGAAATCTTGCCATTTGCGACGATGTAGATGGGGCTAGAGAGTATTATGCTAAGCGAAATAAGTCCGTCAGAGAAAGATACCATCAAATACCATGATTTCACTCATATGTAGAATTTCAGAAACAAAACAAACAAGCAAAGGGAGAAAAGAGAGGGGCAGACCAAGAAACAGACTCTTAACTATAGAAAACAAACTGATGGTTACCAGAGGGGAGGTGGGTGGGGGAATGGGGATTAGGAGGGCACTTGTGATCATCACCGGATGTTGTAGGGAAGTGTTGAATCACTATATTGTACACCTGAAACTAATATTACACTGTATGTTAACTGGAATTTAAATAAAAACTTAAAAAAAAAGAGAGAACAATGAAATAAAATACTGCTTTTGTTGACAACCCCTTTCTAGAAAGGTGTCCTGGCTTAGGAGTGTGGCGGACACAAACTAGGAGCAGAGTCTGGACATAGGATAAGCAAAGAAGCAGCTATTTGCCATTTGTCTGTTGCCCCTTTGGATCAAACAAGGCCAGAAAATTAACAGGCCAGAGACCGACCAGCTTAATGGAAAGATGAACTGGAGACACAACTGTACAAATGGCTCTTGATGTTGAACAGGTCTCGTCACTGTTATGAGTGTCCTCATGTGTAAAATGAAGGGTGAGACCATACCGTTATTCAGCTAAAATTTAGTTAAGGCCTACTTAAGTACTAGGCTCTTTAATAAAGAAGATCTTGCTCTTTGAGGAAAACGCGCTCGCAGCCACAGCGAAGCTTTGGAGGCCCGGCTCCTGCTCCTGTCTCACCGCTGTTCGCTGTCGCCGAGGAACAAGTCGGTCAGGAAGCCGCGCGGCAGCCGTGGCTTTTAAAGCCACCGGGAAGACACCTGTGGAACCGGAGGTGGCGATTCAGCAAATTAGAATTACTCTAACCAGCCGCAACGTACAATCTTTGGAGAAGGTATGTGCTGACCTGATCAGAGGCGCCAAGGAAAAGAATCTCAAAGTGAAAGGACCAGTTCGGATGCCTACCAAGACTCTGAGAATCACTACAAGAAAAACTCCTTGCGGTGAAGGTTCTAAGACTTGGGATCGTTTTCAGATGAGGATCCATTAGCGAGTCATTGATTTGCACCGTCCTTCTGAGATTGTTAAACAGATTACTTGCATCACTATTGAGCCAGGAGTTGAGGTTGAGGTTACTACTGCAGATGCTTAAGTCAGCCTTTTTAATAAATTGATTATCAGTTTAAAAAAAAAAAGATCTCAAGGTAAATGCGTCTATATCCTAGGGGGTTGTGAGGAATGAGTATATGAACACATGTGATTCCCAGTAGTGTCGGGCACATACTAAGGATGTAATAATTAGCCATTATCATTTAATCCCTGTAACAACCTTGAGGTGAACATTATTTCTTTTGTACAAATGAGAAAACCACCAAGGGACAAGATCAGGATATGAACCAGTCTGAGGCCAGAGTCCACGATTTTCCCATTACGTAGTTTGGCTTGGAAGGGCCCCTGTGGCTTTTAATCGTAAAAAAGGAAAGGGTAGAAAAGGAATTTGAACTTTAGAAACAATCAAGCTAACCACCTTCTAAGGAATTTTTCATGGAAAGTGGAAGTGTTGTCTCATTAATAATGAAGATAAGGAGGTTGGGGAGGGGTATGGGACAAAGCCACAAAAGCTTCTTTGCCCAAGCTCATTTCTTCTCATCTCATGCCAATTATAGATTTCAGAGACATGATCTTCCCTACACACACAAAGAAAAGCCTGGGTTCTCCAAGAACAAAACTGAAAAACAGTCCTTAGCAGGAACGTTTAATCACGACAGGAATGAGAAAAGACTTTTATAGATCCCTGGAGAAGGCAGCTCCAAGACAGATGAATTAATCACCTCTTACGTGCTCATGGACTCCGTCCCAATCCTTCTGTTAGTGCTCAGCTGTGGCTCTCAGTTCTCGATACAGGTAGTCAATGACTAGGTGATCATGCTCTATGTGCTAAGGTTATAAATGTAAGCAAGACAAATGAGGGGGAGGGGTGCCTGGTGGGTCACTCAGTCTGCTGAATGTCTGACTTCAGCTTGGGTGATGATCTCATGGTTTGTGAGTTCACGCCCCGCATCGGGCTCCACTGCTGTCAGTGCAGAGCCCGCTTCAGATCCTCTGTCCCCCTCTCTCTCAAAAATTAATAAACATTAAAAAAAAAAAAACAAAAACAAAGACAAATGAGGGGGAAAATAGGTAACTTAGGCAATGAATGACGGTAGTAAGGACAATAGGGGGTGATACTGGGTGCTGGGGAAGCAGAAGGACCTAGTCCAGCTCTGGGGGTGGGGGAGGGGAGGTGGAATTGGTGTGGGTTTCTTGAAGTAAGTCTCTATAAATTGAAACCTAAAGAACTAACTAGTAGATTCACCAGACCTAGAGGGACAGGGTGGGAGTGAAGAAGAGAAGGGTATTTCAGGAACAGGGAATGGTATGTGCAAAGGCCAGGAGGTGACACAAAGCTTGGATCTTTGGAGGAAGTGTAAGTGGTTCTGGGCGTGAGGTGGGAGAAGTCAAGAGAGAAGCTGGAGAGCTGAGCAGCAGCTAAAGTCTTGTGTAGCTTTGAACACTTACTAAAGAATTTGGGCATTATTCAACAAAGAACCACTGAGAAACTTGAAGCAGATTACTATGATTTGCATTGTAGAAAGCTCAGTTTGGAGAATGGATTAGAGTGGGCTAAGTCTAGAGGCTGATAGACAGTTAAGTGCTTGAACCAGGGGTAGTGACCAGTGGCGGAAGGAGGGTGGATGAACTGAAGAGATAATTGAGGCTAAACATTGAGTCAAGGGGGAAGCGTGGGTTTCTGGTGCGAGCTGCCAGATGGAGGGGTTGTCATTAGCTCCAAAAAGTTAGAGGAGACTGGAAGTGTCTTGGATACACTGTATTAAGTGCCCGAGAGGCAGCCCGAATGGGGATCCAGTGAGTGGCTGGATGTGTGTGCCAAGAGCTCAGATGAAGAGGGTGGGAGAGATGTGGACTGGAGAATCATCTGCACAAAGACGGTGGATGAAGGTGTGGGATGGATGGGCTCGCTTGGAGAGTGGACCAAGAAGGCCAAAGACCCAATTCTGAGGAAGGCTAGAGCTCAAAAGCAGTCAGAGGGAGTGGGACCTGCCAAGGTGCCCAAGAATCCTTGCACAAAGAAATGCTCAAATTAAGTATTTTTTGAATTTGTTAAACGAACAGGTTGGTCAGAGGAGGAAAAGACTTGCTATTGATGCCATGGAGAGTACTTTTATTAATTTTTTAAAAGATAAGGTATCTTTAAGGATTTATTAGTTTGTTATACCTTTACATTGGAGGGCGAAGAGGAAAATATCAAAGCTCTTTGTCTAACAAAATGGCTCTTGGAGATTAATTTACATATCATTACCCATGATAACCAACTAGCATAAAAGGCAGTTAAAAATGGTTATATTCCACTAGAGACATTTACTGAAGTCATGTTTTTTGCCTTAAAGTCTAAGGAGAGTGCTTTTATTTTTTTTTCAACGTTTATTTATTTTTGGGACAGAGAGAGACAAAGCATGAACGGGGGAGGGGCAGAGAGAGAGGGAGACACAGAATGGGAAACAGGCTCCAGGCTCTGAGCCATCAGCCCATAGCCTGACGCGGGGCTCGAACTCACGGACCGCGAGATTGTGACCTGGCTGAAGTCGGACGCTTAACCGACTGCGCCACCCAGGCGCCCCGAGAGTGCTTTTATTTTTAAAAAATTTTTTAATGTTTATTTTTTGAGAGACAGAGCCTAAGTGGGGGAGGGGCAGAGAGAGATGGAGACACAGGTTCTGAAGCAGGATCTGAGCTCCCAGCTGTCAGCACAGAGCCTGACACAGGGCTTGAACCCACAAGCTGTGAGATCATGACCTGAGCTGAAGTCAGATGCTCAACCCACTGAACCACCCAGGCGCTCCATAAGGAGAATACTTTTAAAAGCCAGACTCAGCAGTCATTTAACTGCAGATGGGTTTGAGAAAGACAGGATTCTAGTATTCACCCCAGTCCAAGAAATCAATTTCCTTCCATTTGGTTTCCTTGCTGTGCATCTCACTTGCTTTCAAGTCGGCAAGTTCGCCACAATGACATCATCTGGGAGTTAACTGCCGCCACTTTCCCGTTTCTTCTGGTGAATGTGCCAATTCTTAGCTCCTATCCTGTCTTCACACATGACTTTATTTCACCCTGTTCTATTTCACCTTAAATTCCTTTGCTCCTTGGTTAGCTCTCAGTGCTATGCACATGCTAGGAAGTCTTCTAGGAGAACAAAAGTCATCATGAAAATAGACAATCTCATCATAATCTGATCCAAGTGGCCATTTTACTTTACAGCTTACATTTTTTTTAGAGCTACACAATCTCAAGATTTAAGACCAAGTTACAAATCCTAAATTGCACTGCTTACAAGGAACTAAAGCTTGACCGCTCCCTGAAGTTCAATCTATAAGTATGGAATAACTTTGGCCAGAGGCCAGTGAATGTACCACCTCTCCCAGACTACTCAATTTTGGACAGTGACATCATTGAGAGACTTCTGTTTTATAAACATTTCATATATTAAGGGAAATGTTAGAGATAACTGTCTGAAATGCAAGCAATGTTAAGAGCTTGAACAGGAAGGACATAGCTAATGAGAGGCTAGGAAATGAGATAATCTCTTTTATAGAATCATCTGATATTGAGGAAACAGGAATTTACAAAGGAGGGGATACAATGAAATTAACCAATGAGTGGAGCCATCCTTTGGGATCAGTAACCTTTAGACCTGGGTCTAACAACAAAGCTGTGGTGGAGTGGAACAGGGCTGATCCGTCTGAGTGTTTGTTTCCTCTAATGATAGCACCCCCCGCAGAAGCCCTTAGAAGGCTGTATCCTAAATTAAAAAGTGTAAGAATCAAGGTTGGAGCAAAGAACTATTCTTGTATAAATGCTGGAAGTCACCTTTTATTTTACGTGATTGAAGGCCAAAACACAAAGAACCCCACCCAATCCCCCCCCAAACTAGCTCTTATTGCTGTGTCCCAGTACATCAAAGACCCGCTTCATATGGCAAGAAGACGAGAAGGGGAGGTTGTCAGAATAATGACCTTATCTGCTTATTTCAAAAGCCCAACATCTAAGTAAGATCTGATAATACAGAAATCAAAATAGGACTTGCCAAAACATACCAAATTGTATATACTTCAAATTTCTGCATCATTATTATATTACAGTTATATTTCAAATTAAAAGGCACATGGGAAAAAAGGGTAGAAAAAAATGGGAAAAAAGGGTACATTATCAAATCCCGTGGCTAAATGAATTGTATCTATTGTCCTCAACAGGGTCAAAAGCAGGTAACAATAAGCAAAGCTTATTTAAAAATTATTTTTTAATGTTTATTTATTTTTGAGAGAGAGAGCGAGAGAGCGAGTGCGTGCGGGGGAGGGGCAGAGAGAAAGGGAGACACAGAATCTGAAGCAGGCTCCAGGCTCTGATTTGTCAGCACAGAGCCCGACACAGGGCTTGAACTCACAGACCATGAAATCATGACCTGAGCTGAAGTCAGAAGCTTAACCGACTGAGCCACCCAGGCACTCCAGCAAAGCTTATTTAAAAACAAATGTTTCTGAGCTGCCTAAATATTTCCCTTCGACCACTACAAGGACTTCTTCAGTAAATGATGGCACCCATACCCTCAATCCAATTTTAAAAACTGCAGAGAATTCTTGGAGTCATGAACAAAGGTTGATTTTTTTTTTTTTTTTGGCATAATTTTTCAAATAACCTATAAACTAGTTTAACTTCATCAACATGAAAGTCATGCGTACTCATCCTGACAATCGAGGATTTAGCTCTTTGGGTTTAGGCATTTCATGGTGCGGGGGAGGATACTAGGTCCATTCATTTAAAATCGAGGCTGAAAAACAAATTAAAAAGCTCTTGTCCATTTTGAGATTTTAATATATTTATTTGAAAACCAAGTTCTGTAAAGAGCACACTAAATAGTCCTATATCTTCTCTTCACCAAAGACTTGGAGACAAGGTTCTTCAGGTCAACGCAGAGGCAATGATACATGCAGTGAATAGCGGGTCTCGGCATGAACGTCCTCACAGGCATTTCCCATACGAGCCTGGACAGTCTTCTTCAGAAGAGCAATGAGATCCTAGGGAAGGGGTGAGGGGGAAAGCTAGGGTCATTCTTTTTTTTTTTTTTTTTTAATTGTATTTGAGAGAGAGAGAGAGAGAGAGAGAAAGAGAGTGCATATGTGAGCAGGGGAGAAGATCAGAGGGAGGGAGAATCGTGAGCAGGGTCCACACTAGGCATGGAGCCCAACAAGCGGCTCAATATCACAACCGTGAGATCATGACCTGAGCCAAAATCAAGAGTCAGATGCTCAACGAGCAGAGCCACCCAGGAGCCCCTAGGGTCATTCTTTAAACATTTTTTTATTTTTTATTTTTATTACTAGCTGTTGAAGTCTAAAACTAGCCCCTAACCCTGCCTGTGTCGTCCTAAAAGCTACTTTTTGCTAAGACAGACTACAGTTTTTACACTCCTACTAGACTATTTTATCCTTTTGAAAAGAATAAGAATCCAATTTCTGTGGTGCCTGGCCTGGCTCAGTTGGTGGAGCGTACGACATTCGAACTCGGGGCTGTGAGTGGGCGCAGAGTTCACTTAAAAAAAAAAAAAAAAAAAGGAAGAAAGAAAAAAAGTCCAATTTCTAACTAAAACTTTTATAAGCCATCTTGTAATTAATTGCCTTGAAAGATTTAATCAGGGGGTTTTCAGTAAGGTGTGAGGGTGTTATAAAGGCTTAATTAAGGGGGCTAATGTGAGTCCGTTCATTTCCACATAGACACCGAGTGCTCATTGTATCAACAGTGCCTTGTGCTGCTTGGGTAAAGCTTAGGAAACCAAAGGCTGAAAAATAATTTTCAAAAGTAAGTTTACATAACCAGGAAGTTAGTGTAAATCTCCCTCTCTCAAAGGTCCAAACACTCTCAGAGGCTTGAATATAGTTTCCTACTAATGGCAGGGTTTCTGACTTAATATTTATCTGAGACTTCTGTAAAAAGCTTTCATTAAATGCTGGTCAGTGGGTAACACTCATGGTGCTAGACTTACCACCTGACGTTTAAATGTATTTTTCTTTTGTCATAATGTAATAAATGATACTGTTTTTATTATTTTTATTTCCATTTTAAGTGTATTTATTTATTTGAGAGAGACAGAGACAGTGTGAGTGGGGGAAGGGCACAGAGAGAATCCCAAGCAGGTTCCACACTGTCAGCACAGAGCCTGACACGGGGCTCGAACTCAAGAAACCGTGAGATCATGACCTGAGCTGAAAGCAAGTTGGACACTTAACTGACTTGAGCCACCCAGGTGCCCCTGTTCTTCTTATCTTCGAAGAGTAGAAGAGTAAATTCTTATTTGTCTGACAATGTACATGCACTAGGGTGGACTTAGTAAACCTTGATTATATAGTTCATAGGTTATCTTCAAGTATGTGATGACTACTAACACGATGGGGGAAAAAAGGACAATTTCATGACTTTAGATAGATTATTCCAATCTTCTGCACCTAAAGACCTACTCCAACACTGTTAGAATACTGGAATAATAATCTTTTTCAACTGGACAAAGCTTTGTGTTATAGTCTAATGGACTCCAAAGTACCTTTAAGCACCGTGTCTTATCACATTAGATGTTCAACAGCTTCAGTGAATAAATAAATTATTAAGGCTTTCAGTGCCAAAAGAACTGCCAAAGGAAAGGGAGAGAGAGATCAATCAGTGAGAAGCCTAGACCTGTGTGATCCATGAACCAGGCCGGCCCATGAACTGTAACTGATCTGTAATAAGGGGCTTACATCAAAATGTAAATCAACTCTACTGTGAGCAACTTGTTAGTTCAGCAGACTTTTTTCTAGGGGGAGCAGGTAAGTAAGCAAGGTTTTTTTGATGAAAGAAGCATTGAGTAGATTTACATTCTGGAGCAAGCTCCTTACCTCCTCATGGACCTATGAAAACAGTTTGTAGCCACTTTAGTAGCATTGGTCAAACACTACAGGGCAGAGAGAGTGGAGGGAAAAAGAAAAAGGAACGGGTGGTTATGTGCACAGGAAGAAATCAAAAAGAGGGGAAATTTTAATACCATTTAAGTAAATAGGGATTAAGCATAAAAGGAATGGAAGAAGTGAGACAATGTCTCTGCCTAAAACATTTATGACGTACTGACAACAGATTTCCCTTGATACACAATTTTATTCCACACATACCTCTGGGTCCTTAATCATCGATATACTCAAATGGCTCTGGGGGTTCTGGCTCTTGTTCTTCTTCCTCAATTTTTGGGCCATGGGCTGCCACAGGTTCTACCAGCTCTTCAGTGTCTTCACTGGTGTCCTTCAGGATTATGATGCCTCCAATGGAGAGCTGGAAACACAGAGCAAGGAATGAAGAAGCACAAATTCCACTCATATTTTCAGACTGCTTCCGAGTCTAGGGCGCATATTTGCGAAATGGTACCTTTAAGACTACTCGAATGATTTGGAAGTAAAGGACTGGAATAGAACTACACTTATACTAGACAAAAGTCAGGAAACCTGGGCATCTGTGCCTGTGTGATGCTACAGTGGTGACAGACTGTTCAACAGGGAGAAGGGGCTAATAAGATCTTCCACATCTATTCCTTCAGGAATAGTCTGAAGACTAAACGAGGAAAGCAACGTCAGTGTACATTACAAAGGATAAAGAAAATTGTAATCCATAAGGAATATTTACAAACTTAGCCCAGTGGCTCTGGATGGTAGGAGGTTTAGATGATGCATCCCAAGCGAAGAACAGTAAGCACTTCCAGTATTGCCTCAGTCTGAATGTAGGGAGAACGTCTACTGTCTAAGTATAGATATGAATTCTAATGCCCTGCTACTCAACACATGGTCCTGGACCAGCAGCATCATTACTACCTAGGGCTTCGTTAGAAATGCAGAAAACATAGCCCTACCTAGATCTACAGAACCTGCATTTTAACGAGATCCATAGGTGATATGTGTGCATATTCAAGTTTAAGAAGCACGCTAGTGTACTAGATACTTTATTATTTGTGAGAAAACTATCATTTTGGACACAAAAGACAATCTACGGATGAAAAGCCAATTTTTCTCCGGCAATTTCAGAATGACAGAGAGAACGACATAAATATCACAGATTTACCGATTGTTTTTCACTTTAATTTATAAATCCTTGTGATACAAGACAACAAAGTAGTAGATAGGCAACAAAGAAGAACTATAGTGTAAAAGCAATTGCATTAGCCCTCTCCCAAACATATTACAAGTAAATTCAAATACCAAACTCTTCACCCATCTCTGGTGTGCTAATCTTATCTTATTTTCTTGCCTGTGTCAAAGGAAATGGAAAGCTGCTCTCTGTAATTAAATCAGTCGACAGTGGCAGGGCACATCTGGAAAAACATTATTTCTACCAAAGCACATTAATGGGAAGGAAAAGAAGCACAAGCACATTAGTCAAATGATTCATGTATGTACAAGTATCTCTGCAGTTCAACCTAATCTGATTTTTACTCGTCGGAACTCTGCCCTGCCATGCTATAAAACTGGTGTGCCTTCATGAATTTCTATCTCTATTCTGTTTCTCTTCTCTCAACACCCACATATCCATACACATTAATTTCTGACTCTTTCCCTTAAAAAGTATGCTTTCCTTGCAGAGGAGCCATTTTATGAATGGACCCTGCCTGTGCTATCCATATTCACCCAAGAACAATCACAGTACAAGGCCACTAATCCTCCATGGCCTGCAAGTTTACCTGAACCATTTAAAGGACCAAATGGAGATGAACTGTCTACCAAACGGAAGAAAATATCTACGTTCAACAAATAGGACTTCCAATATTTTGGAAACAGATGGCTCCAGGTTATAACTGTACTATTTTACGCTTAATTGGAATGAAATAATCCAACTCAAATCCTGCAATTATAAACAACATAAGGAAAGAGCCTTTTATAGCTATGTGGTTTAGGTTTATTTTATTCTTTTTTAAGTAATCTTCTATATCCAACATGGTGCTCGAACTTACAACCCTGAGATCAAGAGTCACATACTCTGGGGCGCCTGACTGGCTCAGTCGGAAGAGCACGTGACTCTTGATCTTGGGATCATGAGTTCGAGCCCGTCAGGTGCAGAGATTACTTTAAAAAAAAAAAAAAAAAAGAGTTGCATGCTCTATTGACTGAGCCAGTCAGTCCCTGACCTTTTTATAAAATTTTATAAAATGTTCTTTGTCTCTAGTAACAATTTTTGTCTTAAAATATATTTTTTTCTGATTTAGTACAGCTGCTTCAGCTCTTTTTTTAGTTACTTGTTTGCATGGGATATCTTTCCCCATCCTTTTGCTTTTAATTTTTGAATCTCTGAATCTAAAGTGTGTGTGTGTGTTTAAGATTTTATTTTTTTTTTGTTTTATTATCATTTTTAAATTTTAATAGTTCATTGTCAAGTTAGCTAACATATAGTGAGTATATATAGTGTAGTCTTAGCTTCGGGAGGAGATTCCTATGATTCATCCCTTACATACAACATCCAGTGCTTATCCCAACAAGTGCCCTCCTCAATGCCCAGCTCCCATTTTCCCCACCCATCTCCCCATCAACCCTCAGTTTGTTCTCTGTATTTAAGAGTCTCTTATGGTTTACCTCCCTCTGTTTTATTTTTTAAGTAATCTCTACACCAGACATGGGGCTTGCACTCTGAGATCAAGAGTTGCATGCTCTACTGACTGAGGCAGCCAGGCACCTCATAAAGTGTGTCTCTTAATAAGAGAGCATGTAGTTGGATCCTCTTCTTTTTTATCCATTTGGCTGATCTTTGCCTTTTAACTGGAGTGGTTAGTCCATTTACATCTCATGAGGGTGCCTGGTTGGCTCAGCTGGTAGAGCATAAGACTCTATGTTAGAGCTGTGAGTTCTAGGCCTATGATGGGCCTAGAACTTACTTTAAAAAAAAAAAAAAGATATTTCATCTGATTACTAAGGTAAGACTTACTCATACCATTTTTGCAATTTGTTTTTTGTATGTCTTCTATATTTTTGTTTCTCAATTCTTCCACTACTGGCTTCCTTTGGCATTATGTAGGTACTTTCTAGTGTACTAGTTTATTTTTTTTTTAATTTTTTTTTTTTCAACGTTTATTTATTTTTGGGACAGAGAGAGACAGAGCATGAACGGGGGAGGGTCAGAGAGAGAGGGAGACACAGAATCGGAAACAGGCTCCAGGCTCCGAGCCATCAGCCCAGAGCCCGACGCGGGGCTCGAACTCACGGACCGCGAGATCGTGACCTGGCCGAAGTCGGACGCTTAACCGACTGCGCCACCCAGGCGCCCCTCTAGTGTACTAGTTTAATTTCCTTGTTTCTTTCAGTCTACTTTTGAGTTGTTTTGTCTGGTGGTTGTCTTTGGGGTTACAATTAACATATTAATCTCACTGAAAAATAGCAACTTAACTTCAAAGTATACAAAAACTACACTTCAATATAGCTGTTTCCCCACTCCTTTGTTGTTACTGTGTTATGAACTGAATGTCTGTGTCTTCTCATCCTGCCAATCACATGTTGAAATTCTATCCCCCAAAGGGATAGTATTAGCAGGTGGGCCATTAGCAAGCAATTAGCCCTCATTAATAATGGAATCGGTGCCCTTATAAGGAGAGCCATGAAGAGAGCTTCTTTCCTCTCTGCTCTCTGCCTTGTGAAGACACAATGAGAAGAAGGCCATGTGTAAAGTAAGATGAGGGCCTTTACTAAGATCCCAATCATGCTGGCGTCCTAATCTTGGACTTTTAGCCTCCATAACTGTGAGAAATGTTTGTGGTTTAAGCCATTTAAACGATAGGTGGCAATCTGCTTTAGCAGCCAGAACTATGACATAGTTTAATGCAAATTATGCTTTTGTGCATACATCAATACCAATTTATGACTGCTTAATACAGTTGTCTTTTAAACCAGATAGGAGAAGAGTTACAAAAATACATTTATACTATCATTCGGATTTACCTATGTAGTTACATTTACCAGTGCTCTTTATTTTTTCGTGTGGATTCAAATTACTGTCTAGTGTCCTTTCATTTCAGCCTGAAGCATTCACTTTAGTATTTCCTGTATGGCAAGTTGGCTAGCAACAGAGTCTCTTCATTTTTATCTGGAAATGTCTTAATTTCACCTTCATTTTTGAAGGACCGTTTTGATGGATACAGAATTTTTGGTTGAGAGTCTTTTCTTTCAGCACTATGAATATATCATCCTACTGCCTCCTGGCCTCCATGGTTTCTGGTGGCAAATCAGCTGTTAATCTTATTTAGGGTTCCAGTATATGATGAGTTGCTTCTCTCAAGATTTTTCAACAATTTTATCACGATGGGGCTGGGTGTGGATCTCTTTGGGTTTATCACTCTTGGATTTACTGAACATCTGGGATATGTAGATGAGTAACATTTATAAAATCTGCCAAATTTTCATCCATTATTTCTTTAAATATTCTATGCTTTTCTTTTTTGGGACTCCCATTATCCCATTTTATGTAGCCTGGTATGCCTGGTAGTGTTCCACAGATCTCTGAGGTTCATTTTTCTTCACCCTTTTTTGGAGAGTTGTTCTTCAACTGACCTATCTTCAAGTTTGCCCAAGCCTGCTTGAATCAGCTGTTGAGCTCCTTTAATAGTTTTCATTTCAGTTACTGTATTTTTTAATTCCATAATCTCTTATTTTTTATGATTTCTATCACTTTACTGATACTACTTGTTAAGACATTCTCATACTTTCCTTTAGTTCTTTAAACCTAGTTCCTTTAGGTTTTCAGAAATATTTTAAGTAGTTGATTTAGTCTGCCTAAGGCATCTAGGTTTTTATTTCTTTGTCTTGTAATTTTTTGTTGAAACTGGACATTAAAATAATATCATGCAGGCACTCTGGAAATCAGATTCTCTCCCTTCCCCAGGGTCTGCTGTTGTCTGTTTTGTGACTTTTCTGAACTTCTTCCATAAAGTATTTTTTGCTGTACGTGACCATGTAGTCTCTACTCAACTAAGTGGTCAGCTACGATTGGGCAGGGCTTTCCTTAAACACCTGGAACCAGTAAGTCTCCAGTCTTTGCTGAGGGGCTGTGTGTGCATTAGGGAAGCACACCACCAACAGTCAGCCAGGCAGCTGGCAACTCTTCCTTAGCCTTCACTGCTGGCTTGCTCTGACAAAGCCAGTCTTTTGACTCCTAGATGGACAACGGTTGCAGCTTCCTCTCATTCTGAGCAAATGCTAATAAACATTTAATTTCCAACAGAAACATATCAGTCTTCTCATATGGCCTCATGATATGGAGCGTATACTTTGCTGTCTTCGGTTCTTCGTAATTGTCAAGAACACTGGGTGTCTTGTGTGCTTTCTGTATTCACTAGTTATGTGCTAATAGATCTATTCTTGATATACCCCACTTAAACTGGCAACAGCAGTTTCTAGACACTGTTAGAATACACTCTCTGTAAACATGCCACTTAGATGAACTGGGTAGTCGAGTAGACAGTGACTGCATTTAAGGTGTGTATTGGTGGTTCTATGAATTCATTCATTGTACACTACAGACCAAGTAGTATTAGGTTCTAGTCATAATGAAGGACTAATAGGAAGTAGGAAAAGATCTTCAAACTGTTCCTGCCTTCCTGGCCTGACTGCCTTGCTACCTACAGCCATCTGGTGACTTGTTACCACCATCAACCAATATTTATTAAATTTTCTTAAAAAAAATTTTTTTTTAACATTTATTCATTTTTGAGAGACTGTGAGTGGGGGAGGGGCAGAGAGAGAGAGAGAGAGAGAGAGAGAGAGAGAGAGGGAGGGAAGGAGGGAGGGAGACACAGAATCCGAAGCAGGATCCAGGTTCCAAGCTGTCAGCACAGAGCCCAACACGGGGCTTGAACTCACGGACCGCGAGATCATGACCTGAGCTGAAGTCAGGTGCTTAACCAACTGAGCCATCCAGGTGCCCCATCAATTAATATTTATTAAGAATTTCCCATGTGCCAGATATTGTTTTAGGCATTTTACATATAATGATCTATTTAATCTTTACAACATTAACAGATGAGGAAATTGAAACATGAAAAGATCAAAAGACTTGTCTCAGTTATACAGCTAAGAAATGGCAGAGCTGGAGTATAAACTCAGTTCTACCCAATTCTAGCTCTTCACCACTAAATACAGCCATCTATCCCTGTCCTTCTCTCCTCTAGCTGATAATCTAGTTAGGTAAGACCTTGGCTCACAAGTGTAGGTAAGAGATGCCTTCCACTCACAACTATCAGGGACCACTTTCAAGTTGATGAGAATGGGTTTACTTTTTTTTTATAGAAATCTCATCTATGGCACTGTAGACAGGCCCAGGATCTGGATGTATTAAATGTGTCTACTAACAGCTTTGTTTTCCAGTTATAAGAATGTGGGGGAAAAAAAGACATTTTCATGCTCAAATTATTGTTCAGTGTTTCTAACCTGAAACATTCTTCCTTAGAATAAATTAAATGGCAGAAAGATCCTTTTCAAATTGTAAAATTCAATGCTCTTAAGTGCTTGTGTATTAACTGTTATCACCTTATTCACTCTTTCATTCCTGAGTTAGGTATAATTCTTATTTTACAGGAGAGGAAACTGAGGTAGAGAGAGGTTTAGTATTAGACTTAAGGTTACACAGGCTGTAAATGGTACAGTCAGGATTCAAACTCAGGATGTCTGGTCCTGGAGTCTATGCTGACCTCATAGCTATCACCATGCTGTATTAGGAACTTCTATTATGTAAGCCTCTGGTAGATGAAGGATGCTTGTAGGGTTACCCAAAGGAAAAAAAAGATCTCTCCCAAATCTATATGAAATGGAAGGGAATGTCCTCTCTTTTGCTAAGAGACTGATTTGTTCTAGAGAGCTTTCTCCAATGCTTTGGAGATTTATCCTCCTCTATCAATATGTCATTGTTCTACGAATTAATATCCCACTGGCATATAGCTAAGGGCCATAGATAACTTACTGGTTTGAAAGGCTGGTATCTACAGGTCTCTGGCATGGTCAGGACCTTAAGCTGGGCAGGCATAACTCGGGCTGGGTTATCCAATAACTGGAAGTTTGGCTCAGGTTCTTTTTTCTTCTCTTTTTCTTCCTTTTTTTCTGCTTCGTCCTGGAAAATATGAGAAAATAACCCAACAAAGGTTTACTTCTCTTCCACATCACTGAATAACGTTTGATAAGTTTACTGAGCAACTCCTTTTTAAAATTTTTTTTTAAGTTTATTTATAGTGAGAGGGACAGAGACAGTGTGAGCAGGGGAGGGGCAGAGAGAGACGGAGAGAGAGAGAATCCCAAGCAGGCTCTGCACTGTTAGCACAGAGCCCGATGTGGGGCTCGAGCTCACAAAATTGTGAGATCATGACCTGAGCTGAAACTGAGAGTTGGATGCTTAACCAACTAGGCCACTCAGACATTCCTTTTACTGAGCAACTCTTAGGTACAAAAGGTAGCTAGGATTAGATGTAATGAAAATACAACTAAAGTCATACCAGACTCAGGATGGACAGGACAACTGTGCTTAGGGGTGAGAATGCTATGTAACTTGGTTTTAAAGGATAAGGAAGTTTTTCTACCAGGAGAGACCATAAAAAGAGGGTCTATTTAAACAAATGATATTCTCTTTGCTTGAAAGGGCCTTTTTTTCTCCCAACATCATCTCATTGTCTGAAAATTCTACTCTGCCCTTCAAAACCCACTTTAGTTGTCATTTCCTCCAAGAACTCAACTCTCTTCCAATTAAAACTTTAGGAGTCTCTATGCTTGGAACGGGATACTTACTTAAGGAAGCCAAGAGCAAGGTATGGAAATGTTCACTTACGAAGAACCTGGACCATGATAAAGATAGATATATCAACCCACATGATCACCAAATTATACTTACCACTTCCATTTTCTCCTCCTCTTTTTTTTCTTTTTCTTTTTCCTTTTTTTTAGCCTTGGCAGTAATAGATAAGACAGCAGTGGAAACCTAGAGGAAGTGAACATGGTAAATCGTAGTCTCTTACCTACAAGCTACAAGCCCACAGAGAAATCAGTTCTATAATACTTTGTTTCCTGGAAGTAAGTATCATAAATAACAAAATAACCAGGGAATAAATGCGAAAAATAAGCAGGACATTTATTCATATAATTTTCTACTATAGTCCTCAGGTGATTCTTTAGTTCCTAGAGGCCTGCATCCAATATAACTCTTATTATTACTACTTTTTTAATCTGTAGTCTACCTTGGATGTGGATTTGCTATCATGAGATTCTGAGATATTTGGGTGCTGCATACATTTTTACTTTATAGGGAAAGCACTAGAAAACATAAAAATTTCCTCCAAACTTGGTCATAAAGATCCTCTTACTGAATTAGATGCTCTACAATTGTAATACACAGTGGGTGAATGGTTAGCCTAGAACTACCCTTCTTGATGGGTCTTGCTAAAATCGAAGGTAAAACAGGGACTTTGAAGGCTGGCAGTATTGGTATAAGCTGATTTTGTTTCAGACCTAAAAGCCAGGGGTCTGAAACATAGCTGATGGAACAGGATGTTGTCGTCAGAGATATTCATCACCCACCACCCTCAAATTTGGTCAGTTGTATAATTATCCCCACTTACAAAGTTTACAGCAAATAATCAACTGGCTAATACAGAGCACTGTTGAGAGGAAGACAAGTATTTTCCTTAGTATAAGGTATCAAAAAGGATAATTTTACTGAGAAAACTTCAGGGGCAAGTGCAGCTCTCTAACTCGCGATAGTCTGATTTAACACACATCAGTGAGTATTCTCACACATTGCTGTTAGTAGCGTAAGTTGGTTATATCCATTTTGAAAGGAAATTTAGTTAATATCTATGAAAATAAATAATGTACATTACTTCTAATCAATCACATCTAAGATCCTAACCTATAGATATACTCGTACAAGTGCACAAACACACATGTATAAAGACTCTTATTCTAGTCTCATTTGTAACAGTGACAAATTAGAAACCACCTTAAAGTGTTCATCATGCGAGGAACTGAGAAGACAGATAATGGTATTGTACATAAAGGGAATGCTCTGCAGCAATAAATGAGATCCATATACACTGAAAAACTTAGATACTTTTAAAAATTTTAAGTAGGCTCTACACCCAAAGTGGGGCTTGAGCTCATGATCCTGAGATCAATCAAGTTGCATGCTCTACCGACTGAGCCAGCCAGGCGTCCCCTAAAGATTAACTGTTAAAGTGAAAACAATAAGCTGCAGAACAGTGTGTCAACAATTATTTGTGATATAAAAAGTACTGACATGTGCAGAGAAAACATTTGCAAGGATTCACAAATTATGATTGCTGTGACGTGGGACTTGGATGACCAGGAGAGAAAAAGGGCTTTTACTTTACATTCTTGTGTAATGTTGGATTTTACCATAAGAAGTATTACTTTGAAAATATCTAATTTAAAACATTAAAATATTTAAAACAAACCCAAGTAAAACACTAAGCAGCTTCTATATAGAAGTACAAGCGCTGCTCAAGGGAACAAAGAACCTACCTTTTCCTTTTCTTTTTCTTTTGGTACTTCCAGAGGGGCAGGATATGCAAATGTGGATGGTTTACAGTTTGATTTATACTGAACTTTCGGCATCTGAAGAAATAAAAGAGTTTTCCTCCTTACATTAAAATAACCCAAATCAAGATTTAAGTATTTTATGCTCTTAACAAGCACACAATGCAAAGGAATGCCAGAAGTTTCAATCTAGGCTAAATGTTCTCTTACAAAACTCCCTTACAGGCATCTGTCTTCTTCACTGAATTTGTTTCTAGGTGCTTTACAGAACTACCTGCAGTTCCTTAGACTTTCCTGAGGCTCTGTGCCTGTTCATGGGCACCCCCTTGATCTCATCTCTACTGGCCACACACCCTGCTTCCTAAGTCTCACTCATGGTGTGAGCATCAGATCAACGGTTACCTCCTTTGTAAAGTGTTCTTTGATTAGTTAGCCTGCACACCTAACTTTCATGTACCTTCCTTATACCACTCTAACAATCTATACAAGTCTGAACACGGTTTCTATACCATGTAATCACTCCTTATAAGAGCCCAACATGAGCCTGATGAAAAAGTCAGCTTCACATTACTTAGTGATTAGGTTTTAAAGTTCTCTAGTCAAGGGGCGCCTGGGTGGCTCAGTCGGTCGAGCGTCCGACTTCGGCTCAGGTCACGATCTTGCGGTCCGTGAGTTCGAGCCCCGCGTCGGGCTCTGTGCTGACAGCTCAGAGCCTGGAGCCTGTTTCAGATTCTGTGTCTCCCTCTCTCTGACCCTCCCCCGTTCATGCTCTGTCTCTCTCTGTCTCAAAAATAAATAAACGTTAAAAAAAAAAAAAAAAAAAGTTCTCTAGTCTGAATTTTTCCCTATTTACCCAATTTACACTGACAGAGAATGGTAACTGGCATCATATTTACAGGATAAGAAATCTTGTCTTTTTTTAAGTTTATTTATTTTGAGAGAGACAGAGAGTGCGAGCAATGGAAGGGCAGAGAGAGAGAGGGAGAATCTCAAGCAGGTTCTGCACTATTAGCACAGAGTCCAACACGGAGCTCAAACTCACAAAACTCTGAGATCATGACCTGAGCCGAAATCAAGAGTCAGACGCTCAAATGACTGAGCCACCCTAGCACCCTTGGAATCTTGTCTTTTTCATTCTACTTTCCTTGTAAAGAATGGAAAACAGAGATCAGAAGATTGTGTGCTAGAGGGAAAAGTCCCTACAGATTATACAGGATGCTTCACCACAATGTTAAAGGTTAAAGGTTAGGGACTGGGGAACCTAAAGATTCTTGTTTGGAAAGAATATTTACAAATATTTGCTCAATATTTACAAATGTGAGTAGTTTTATATTGAAACACTTAAAGGATAAATGACTGTATAGCTATACCGGGGGGGGGGGGGGGGGAGTCAATTGGATGAAATACTCAATCTTCATCAGCTATTTTCTGGTCCCAAATTTTTCCACTTTGAAAATTTAATAGAACATTTTAACAGAAGTGATGACCAGATTTAAGAGTTATTTGAAGGTCAAAAGGCTCTGAGAAGATGGAAGAACAAGAAGGTGAATCATCAGGCCACAGGATTAGGAAAGACCTAAGCACAAACCCCACTAAAAAAAACATGGACGGTGTGATGACAGGGGATGTATCACTTCCAGTCCTTGACTTATGTGACTAGTTTCTCTCTGTCAGATTCCTTGGCTTCTCATTGTTGGTCTTGTTTTCTGCCACTACCAAAGAGACATCCTCCTATTTTGCTTTTCCCTTTAGAAATAATCCTTTCTTCCATCAAATACTCTAGCATCATACAACTCTGAAACATGGCCCTGCCTCAAAGCCTCACTCCTTGTTAAGATTTAGTTCAGGTCCTCTTTCTTCCTTGCCCAGATGATCGCAATAGCATTCACTGTAATGGATTTCCACGGATACCAGAATGAGGTTTCTAGAGTGCGAACCTCATCATGTCATTTATCTGCATGAAATCCTTCAATGGCTCTTACAGAACTTCAGTATTAAATAAAATTGGTAAGAGTGAGCTATAAAACCTTTTCGTATTTTTAAATTTGCCTCCTCTCTTACCATTCCCTCTCAACTGATTCATCCAAGGTTACACAGTTAGTAAGGAGACCTGATTTTCAAAACTTCCACTGACACACTCCACTCAACAAGGTGATGACTGAGTTTGAAGGGGAAACAAATATTGGCGAGATGCCAATTCATCTTTAAAATTTCATGAAAATCCTTGTGAGTGGGTGATTAGGTAGGATACAGTGAAGAAGACACACTATAAACGTGAAGTCTTACAAACATACCTTTAAGTCCTTGTTAAGGCCAATGACACAGGTAGGGGTATAAGCCAATGACAGGAAGTGTGAAAGAGGAAACCAGAACCAGAACTGGGTAAAGACAAGGACGCCAACTACAGAAGGCATATGGGTGTGCCCAGTCCTGGACTGCAAGGAGATTGTGACATTATGACCACCTGTAGAAAAAGAGAGAAACCATGAACATGAAACCAGTAGGGCCATAATAAAGATTTCTAAGCACTGCACTACGGAAGCATTTGGTGATTATTTTAAGCATACAGTTCACAAAATATTATATGGAGTAGCTGGAGTTTGTTAGCCAGTGAATTATCTAGGGTTTCCAAAACTGAAGTGCTGTATTTTACAGCACTAGACCTTCATTCTGTATAAGTAGGCATTTTCCATAAAACGAAGCCTAAAGGATATAAAAACTGAATGCTAAATTAAATATTAAAAAAATTTTAATGTTTATTTATTTTTGAGAGAGAGAGAGACAGACAGACAGAGCATTGAGTGGGGGAGGGGCAGACAGATGAAAACACAGAATCCGAAGCAGGCTCCAGGCTCTGGGCTGTCAGCACAGAGCCTGATGTGGGGCTCAACCCCACAAACCATGAGATCATGACCTGAGCTGAAGTTGGACACTTAACTGACTGAGCCACCCAGGTGTCCCACTAAATTAAATATTAATCTACATTCTACACTGGGGCTTTTAATGCTAACAAAAAGTAAAATTTCAGTACACATATTTGCAAACAATAGCAAAGAGGCAAGAGGCAGATATTGTTTGCTTAGTTTTACTCTTTCTGCTTTAGTTATGTCTGATAGTAGATTGCTCCAACATTTTAACTAGCCTTATGACCTTGGACAAATGACTTTACCTCTTAAAGTCTCTTTTCCCATTGGCAATATGAAGGTTTGAACTTGAGCACTTGAACTAGAGTACTATCACTAACAAAAGAAAAATTTTAATCTCTAATCCTTGATTCAGATGAAATTTTTTGAGGACACACAATATGTGAAACAATGAAACCAGAGCTAATTCTATGTAATCAGAAGTTTGGGCTGTTGAGAGTATTATGGCTCAGAGCCGGTCCTGTTCGCCCATTCCTTGCCACATGCCCTAGACTATCCCTTGAAGGAGTGCAGAGAAACAGTTTGAAAACTAGTGAACAAGAGTGAAGATCCAACCATCAGTTAGACAGCTGGATCATTATTGGGCCCTTGAAAGACTAAGAATCTAAGGCTAATAGGGGTTGAAAAGTTGAATGCCTTTAGGAACCAGTCAGGCAAACAAATAAGAAAACTTGGATTGGAAGCAATGGGAAATTGAGGCAAATGGAAAGTTCATGTCATATTTAGAGAGGACATGTTACCAAGGGTGTAGGTCCAGGGTCACTAGGTAATTTTGTTTTTAAAAGCAGATTAGAATCTGGATTTTGTCCAATATTTTGCACATTTTGTTAGGCACACAAAACAAAACATGTTTAAGTCCGATATGGCCCACAGGCTGCTGTGTTGAAGACTCTATATAAAGTACTAGTGCTGGACCCCAGAACTTTGAGACCCCAATCTTTTAGTTTATATAACATAGCCTATAAATGGCACTTGTCTGTGCCTAGTCACCATCCTAATTGAATTCCAATTCTGGATCCCTACTGCTCACATTTCACTTTTTTTTTTGGAGATTTTAAGTAATCTCTATACCCAACACGGGTTCAAACTTACTACCCAAGATCAAGAGTCACATGCTCCTCCAAGTGAGCCAGCCAGGCGCCCCATACATTTCACTTCTTTAAACCTCAGTCTCTCCCAGATGCCTCCATATTAGAGTCAGGAAGTACTAATTCTACTACACTAAAAAGCACTTTAATTTTTTATAAGAATCGGGGTTCAATTGTTCAACCAAATAACCTAGATTTTATCTGGAAAAAAAATCAGGTGTACTTTGTTTTTCCAACAGGAATGAGTTATACACATTTATTGTCTGCTTGTACTTTTCTCTACTCAACCTCCCCCATTCACTGAATGCTTACAATATATATTGAGAATCTTGAACAAAATGCTGAAAGCGATCCTGAGGAGTCTCTAGTCTAGTGGGGAAGACAGATAACTAGATAATTAGACCAGAGCAGGCAAGCATTAGGATAGAAACCTGTGCACTAGTGAGAACATACAGCTAAGCATGCCTTGGCACCTACCCCAACATGAGACTGGGCAGGGTAGAGCAGAGGGGAAGGCTTCCTAAAGAATGCGATCTTTGATTTAAGTTTTGAAGCTGAATTCCCTTTTATTTCAATGAAACACATTTTCTTCAGACTTAAGAAACTAAACTAGCTTTCTGTTCTAACAGTCGGGAGATTTACTACAAAATAAGAAAGAGTTTGTCCTATTGATAGTGTTTTCACAGTTTTGCAAACTTCAACCATAAACCTTAATTTTTGCCTTTTCTCCCCGAAGAGACCATATCATTGAGTGAATTCTCAAATTTCAGTCATTCCTTTGAAGTTGCCCTCCAGATTTTCTCCATTACCACTAACTTCTGAGAGCCAGAATACATGACTACACATTTTTTTCTAATGCAGTTGCAGCCTAGTTTGTAGGGGGACAGGACACTGACAAAGTAGAAAGGGGTGACAGAATAATTATGCTTGTAATAGTGAACACGACACTACAGAACCTTTATATACTAAATGACACTAAAGTAAGTAAGGCAAAAAACATAAATAAAAAGAGAAATGCAAAAAAAGCATCAAAACTTGACTGGTCCATAACAATTCAAAGAGATATTCACAAAAGGAAGTGAAGGGAGAAAGGCCTGAAAGAGTAAGGAAGAGGGGAGAGAAAGGACTTCCAGTAAAGACAGCGAAATGAAGCCGAAACAAGAGAATTATCCTCCCCCAATTTTTTGTTTTTTTTTTTTAATTTTAGAGAGAGGGCAGAGTGGGGGAAAGGGGCAGAGGGAGGGGAGGAGGAGTGGGGGAGAGAAAGAGCAAGAGAGGGAGAGACAGAGTGAGAGCAAGAGAGGTAGTGCGCGTGTGCGCATGAAATAGACAGAGAGAGAGAGAGAGAGAGAGAGAATGAGAATCTTAAGCAGGCCTGAGCTGCTTGACCTGAGCTGAAATCAAGAGTCACACACTCAACCGACTAACCAACCCAAGCACCCTTATTTTCCCCTAATTCTTAACAAACAACTCTGATATAGCAGAAACCAGCAAGAAACCGTAGTAGCTCTGAATGAACAAGGGTTGTAGTGTAAAAGTACAAACTTCAAAAACTGCAGCTAAAAAATAAATGAATACATAGAAGATTATGGAATAGTAGAATGTTACTCCTAAACCCTACTTAAAAAACCAATTATCCAAAGTAGCCAATCTCAAATGGCTACATACTGTATGATTCCAACTATACAATACTCTGGACAAGGAAAAACTAAAGCTACAGTGACAGTAAAAAGTCCAGGGGTTGCCAGGGACTGTGTGAAAGGAGGGAGAGATGAAAAGGTGGCACAGAGGATGTTTAGGACAATGAAACTATTGTGTATGATGTAATGGCGGATATATATTTATGCATTTGTCAAAACTCATAGAAAGTGAACCTGAATGTGGGATGCTTGGGTGGCTCAGTCGGTTAAGCGTCCGACTCTTGATTTCAGCTCAGGTCACGATCCCAGGGTTGTGGGATCGAGTCCCATGTCAGGCTATGTTCTGAGCATGGAGTCTGCCTGGGATTCTCTTTCTCTCTCTCTGCCCCTCTCCCCACCTTGTGCACTCTTTCTCTCTAAAAATAATAAAAAAAATGAAATTAATGAAATTAAAAGAAAAAGAAAGTGAACCTGAATGTAAACTAGGGACTGATAAAATCCAGCCAATTAAGTGTCAAGCCGTAGTACAGATACCCAGGAAAAAGCAGCAGTAATTAAAGAAATGGTGATGAGCACTGAATCCATTCAAATATGGAACTAAGACTAAACTGTAAGAATTACAATTTCACAAGAGGATGTAAACATTATAAACCATGACAATATAAAAATATTAGAAGGCGATGAAGAATAAGGAAGAAGAAATTATGACATGTCAATGTCTGTATTATTCATATATGGGAGAGAATCGATACCACTGAGAACTGAAATGTTTTACTAAAGTATCTATGGAGTATTTTCCTTATTTATACACAGCTACAAAGAACTGTCTTTAAATTAAAAAGACACAAATAAATTGTGCCTTAACCACTAAAAATTTAAGCAAAAAACTCTTTTTGGACAATGAAAACAAAACAAAAACCCCCATGTGACAATGGATTAAGAGAGAAGACTAGCGGCCTCAAACATTTAGGAGAAAAAAAAAAAAACTAACTCCTGAGAAAAGAGAGAAAAAAGAGAGAAAAAGACAAGAGAGAAAAAGCAAATAAAAGATTTCAGCAAAATGAAAAGAATTTAGGGAGGAAAAAAAGTAGCATCAGCAAAGAAACATAAAAAGAAATCTCTGGCAAATATAATCAAGAAAACACTCTCAGCAAGTGAAAACCTGGAGAGATTAAGAAAACTTTAAAGACATAAAAGGACTGCAACTTCTTTTCCTGACCTCCTACAGAAATATACATGCATTTCTAGTTGACCAAGAAAAGACTGACTATAGTAGCTATGGCTGAGAGTGTTTTCATTAGAAGATATACAGATGGCTAATCAATTTGAGAAAATATTCACTGAGTAACAGAACTGTTATGAAAACCTTGAGATACTATTCTTCACAGCTTTCAAATTAGCAAAGATCCAGGTACTAGAGCACACGCTTCTACCTTGGAAGGGTAGCCTGTCTCTGACATCAAGCATAATGTAGAGGTGAAGAGTGTGAATTCAGGAGCTAGATGGCGGTTACACTCTGTATTTATTAGGTAAATATTCCATACATCCTATTTTAAGATGATTTGGCTGCTAGAATTTGTCTAAAACCTATTTTTTTTTCTCAAAATCTTTCCAGTGTCAACTTGTTTCAAATTGATATATACTAAGAAAATTAGAGAAAAAAAATCCACTCTGAGCACTTTATTAAGTGATAGGTACTGTTTTAAAAGCTTTACATGGATTTTTAACCCTCCCAACACCACAAGGTAGACTTTACAAGACAAGAATATAAACATGGGGGAAAACTTCTCAAGGTTATACAGCTACTACCATAAAGGGCCTGGGACTCAAACCCTAACAGTCTGCACGCTTAACAACTCTACTAAAGTATTTCTATGAATTCTAGGCTCCACATTTTCTACAGGAATAATTTCCCCCAGACTCAATTTCTACTATGTCATAGAGCACATAGTTATTACTTCAATAGATTTAGTTTAAATAGATTAACACATCTGGAAGATTTAACATTTACCTGCATCCAGTATGCCCTGGGCCAAAATAGCGCCAAACTTGGCCATGACATCATCATGTTTATCATTGATAACTTTGGAATACAGCTGTCTGAACTGATTCACCTGTATGAACAAGAAAAAGAATTATAGTCAAATTCTCTACATTTGCGGTGTCATTTCAGAACAGGGAATAGATTGCTCAAATTATAATGAAACTTGAGTTCTGAATTTTACAACATTTAAAAAGAGAGAGAGATATAAACCAGACTTGAAAGCAGAAAAGTTCCATGGCTGAAATCATGGGTGTTATGACTTTTCCTGTGTGGGAGTACCAGTTCTGTTTTCAATCCTCATTCCACAGTGGATGATTCACACTCATGGGAATGCTGAATGCGATTTCATATCGCACCACGGTTAGTTAGTAGGCTTAAACAGTTCAAGCAAACACTGAGGACTTCATTGTACTGTGAATTACAGCTATTTTGCTTACCATAACCACTACTAGCAGGCATAGTCCTTCAATTCTGTCTTCAAATAAACTACCCTTTACTGAAGTTGTGTGAGGTATATTTTGGATTTAGTGTATATGCACACATATTAATTTTTGAGAACATGTCACAATAATTAGTCTCATCAAAAAAAACACCAAAATGGAACATGTGCTAACTTAGGATGGGATACCCAGTAATTTTGTTTGTTTCTTTATTCTTTTCTATATTTTCTAAAATTAATATATATTACTTTTACAATTAAAAAAAATAAAGTTTATAAAATAAATATTATCAATGTATTTGCGATTCCTTTAAATCTGTTCGGGTGACAACAAAGGAACTATTTTACGCTTCTTCCAGGTCTTACACTTCTCTGTTTTCCCACCAGTGCTTTTCAAGTGGTAGGCACCCAGGAAGTCTGCTTGTTCAAGAAGCACATAATCAGGGAGCTCCCCAAATCTGCCAAAAGCATAAAATATTGAATTTGAGTTTCCTAATATAATGACTTTATCTGCATTATATATTCTTTCAGAATCTCTTCCCTTCTTCACTTGCCTTGGTCTTAGAGGCCACACTGTGATACAGTGCAGGGTAATCTAGAATCAGACAACCCTGGCTTATAAATATCTCTGCTCCAATAAGCTGTTTAGGTAAGCTACTTAGATTTTATGAGCTTCAGTTTCGTCATCCCTACAGGGATCAGAGTGCCTACACCTTACACAGCTGCTGTTAGGACTACCTGATGTAAATATATATGTAATGTAATGTGTAAAAGGCATTTTTGACTTCAATAGCATGGCCATCCTACCATACTAGGGCAGAATCCTACCAGTCCCCCTTGACTATGATCTCGGCAACCTAATACTGCTAACAAAACAATATTCCTTAAACATGCTTCTCATTTTTTATTCACAGGCAGCAATAAAAGGTGATGGGAAAAACAATGAAGTCACTCTGCCAATACCTAGCAACTAACCATTAGTAAGCCATTACTATCGGTCTTACTTTCTCTTAACTATAAAACCCAGTATGATTAGATCATTGTAAAATTCCCTTCTAGTTTTACAAATCCTAAGGTTTGATGCTTTTACTCTGGTTCAACAGGTCAAATTCCTTTGATTCTGAACTTATTTTAGATGAACACTTACATTACCTTATATAGGATGGAAATTTTATGTGCTAAAGGTTTATGAAATATGTCATGATCTTATAAAAAGAAACACTGGACAAAGCACTGTATGTACATTATGAGGAAGAATTTAAATATAAAACTACACCCAAAACAATAGGAAAACAGTCAGTGAAACTGAAAGATTGGTAAAAAAAAAAAAAAATCAACACAAATGTATAACAGGATTATCCAATTACTATTAAGTACACTACTTAAAGAGCTACTTTTATGTTTATCATTTAAACATTTTTTCCCCCCTCACATTTTATTACTTATGCAGCAGTAACTTAATTCTCACGTTTATGATTCTTCAGAAAGCATTATTGTTTTGGGGCACTGAGGTGGCTCAGTGGCTCAGCCACTGGGGTGGCTCAGTCAGTTGAGTGTCTGATTCTTGATTTCTGCTCAGGTCATAATCTTGTGTTTCATGAGTTGATGCCCTGTGTGAGGCTCCATACTGATGGTGTGGAGCCTGATTGGGATTCTCTCCCTCCCTCTCTCTCTGCCCCTCTGCTGCTCTGTCTCTCAAAATAAACAGATAGCTTTAAAAAATCTTAAAAAAATTATTTTAGTAGGTGAGGGCAGTTATCTTAAATTTGAAAGGCAAGTTTGAGATCATGTACTCCCTCTATTTACAGATGTGAAACTGAAGTAAGATGGGTGAAATGCCTGGTTTGCTTGTAATCACAAAAAAACTAATTGCAACCATAGTTAGGATCATGATTTTCTGCTTCAATTTCACTGTTATGCATAGTTTGGCGCCCCCATATAATGTAGAATTTGTGGGAGAAAAGCATATTTATTTCCCATTTTATATTATGATAATCTCACAGAAAAGACAATTAAACTCTAGGCAATCCTGTGATCCATGCTTTCTACTGGGCATGATTATCTAAAAACCTACCTTTTCCAAATTCATGCATTTTTAACATTCATCATATTTTTAACTCTATACCTTACACGGCTGGGGGGGTGGGAAATCACTCTCAGGAAAAAAAATGGGGAGAAGGGAATAAAGTTTTTTGGGGTCATTTCTGTTGGTACTTATCACCTGGGAATGTCTCCTTTCAATTTTCTTCTATTTTGCCAAATACAGAAATAAAGCAGCACATTGGCAATCAGTTTTAAAGTTGTTTTTCTTTTCTTTTCCATGAGATTTCATCTCCTCCTATGACTTAAACTAGAGGTCTATAACTCCTTCCATGAAATCTTTGAGGCCAGGTGAATTTTGGAATTCAGAATTCAGAAAGATAGCATTATACATATACCCTACATTATGCAATACTCTCAATGGAGCATGGGGGCAATAAGTTATAATCAAACAAATTAATATTTTAAAAGCAGCTAAATGACTGAATATTAACACTAAATGGGATAAAGGCTATAGATGAGTTCATATTAGGTCAAGTTCTGCAGCCAGTGAGTCCTTAAAAATTTTTTAATTTTTATGTTTTTGATGCCGCAAAATAGTGCATGAGTGGGGAAGGGGGAGGGGCAGAGAGAGAGAGAGAGAGAGGTAAGGACAGAATCCCCAGCACTTTTTGGGGATTTTGGAACTGCAGATAATGGGCTATGACTTATATAATTTCTTTGTGGCTAGTCCCAAATCTCTTTGGTTCTGACTTTTTTCCTATGCTCTCATCTTATTTCCAGCTGACTTGCTAACATCTCAAACTCAACATGCTTAAAACAAAAAATGATCTTTATTCTTCTTTCAAGATATTGTCAATGCTACCATGATTTCCCCATTATCAATATGCCAAATGATGTTTTTAGCTCCCTTCATAATTTTATGAGTATTATTTTGCTTATGGTAGTTGCTTGCAGCCCTTTCTTTATATTATCACTGACACTATTAGAGTCCAAGTTCCTGCCTAAGGTGACAGTATGGTAATATATATTATTACTTATAGATGTGTTATGCTGTAAACTATCACCTTATAATACAAAATTTCATTCTTATAATTTCATCCTATAGAAGTTCAAACTTTCTCCATAGAAATACTTCTAGGTTACTATGATATTTCACAAAAGCCTCATCTACTTAAATAGTGATTTTAGAACTGCAAAAGCTTATCAAGCTTGGCCAAACATGATCCTACTGCCAAAAATGTACCTGTCAGTGGTGGGAGAAGCTTTCCCCCAGCAGGTAACCTCAGGCCAGGGGATATTAGGCCAGGAAGAGCACCAAATATTTTATTCCTACACTGTGATATTTTTATCTGATTCTATATATGATAATATGTATGTGTTCAAAAATGCTAAAGGTAGATTTCATTTAATAAGGAAAATAAAAGATAGATCCTTCATAAAGAGTAGAGTTGGGTTCTTCAGAGAAAATAGTTCCAAGGACCTATAAAAGTGCATTATTCTAGTTAAATGGTTCTGAGTCTGGTGTAAAGGCTTTTTAAATTGGGTTTGTAATCACCCAGGGGTATATGCATGCTCCTGGGTCTACGTTGGTGAGAGTGAGTGAGCAAAAAACCAGCAGAAGAAAAGCAAAGATGCACTGGGATTACTTAAACCAAAACCATAACGTATCAAACTAAGCATTAAGACAGCATTCTGTAAATGGATGTGATGTATATCATGATTACATAAAACATTTCCTTTGGAACGTCTCATTGTGCATTTCATAAACTGAGAAACGTCCCTTTTGGATTCCTTTGAGGGGGTGGTTATAGTTTGATGAAATTAGCACTTGATCTCCACTTTACTTCCACTTTATTTCATGCACCAGTTTGCAACCTTGTGACTAGGACTCATAATCTTGAGAACTTCTCTTCAAGCTTAACAGCTTTTTCTTTTCAGCAAAATGTCACATACCACTCCAAAAGAATCTCAAGTTGTCTTGTTAGCAATTATCAGATAAAAGAGAAATGATATAAGTGACAGTCCACAAAAGTCTTTACTGCATGCTTAATAGCAGAAAACAATGAAATAGAACTTAAATTTTAGAATTCATGAGCTGAGTAACAGTTTCCCTCTAAGGAATAGCATTTCCTGAAAACTGGAGCTTTATACTGCCATACACAGCTTTGCTTTCATAGTTGGCAGGGTATACATTTAACTTTCCCTGTGGAGTTTATATTAATGGCAATGGCTACCAGCTCTAACTGCATTTCAACATTCTTAATCAATACTCAGGATTCTGGTACAATCTGAAGATGGAAGTGTGCCCCATGTATTCACATCAGCTAAGACTTGGTTCAACAGTATTTTATGGAATGATTTTAAAAATGCGAATTAAATTCTGTATTTTTTCACTTTTTCTAAATGTGAGAAAGTTTTATTTATTAGAATAAATAGCTGAATGCTTTTTCAAACTACACAGCCTATATCCTACCCCACCCCCATTCCAAAGGACTCTGCCATTGTTGGTGCAGAGTTTATGATTGAAAAATCAACAAAATCCTACAGCAGAGGATGGAAAGATAGTAAAACATTTGTCTTGTTCACAATACAAATAACATGAAAGCAACATGCAAGGTCAAAGTGAATAAGTATCTATATATTACTATTAGGGGAGGTGCATTCCATGGCCTAAACTTCCTTCTTTAATGCCATTACTCAATTGGATAACCTCTAGCTGATAAAGCTCAGAAGATCAAAAACAGAAATAAAAGATGTGAAAACTATTCATACTATAACTGCTATATTTAAAAATAAAAACCAAAAAGAAATGCAGACTCTTTGAAAAGATGTTTATGTTTTAAAAGATATAATATATGAATATATTATTAAAACAGAATGAGAAGTTAGATTCTATTTTTGCAATAATACAATTTTTGGAAGTCTTACAAATTATTTTGACAGAAAGAGCAGCACTGGATAAATGAAATAAAAATGACAGCAAATGCTTAGAAATGGAAATCTATTAAACAAAGTTTCATAAAATGAGAATGAATAATTCAGCATCGATGAGTTCTGGCAATTCTTCTCTTCTCCACCCGCCCCATCAATCTACTTTGCTGAAAATGAGGATGTTCTACACTTGGCAGATGAGGCAGAAGACAGTATACTAATGGTTTTTCCACTTGTTAATTTTGACTGTTTCTCAAACAGAAGCAAAATTAACACAAAACTATTAAATACCCTAATTTCAAGTTAATGAAAAGATCTGAAATTAGTGCATAAACTCTACACATCTACTTAATATAGCAAACGTGGTAAGTTATAGTACACGTGAATAAGATCTACGCATTTTCTGTTTCTGAACAAAATGAAACGTTTTGGCTGAGGTGCCAATTTACATTAGATATTATACTCTTAACATGATGTCTAGGAGATTGTCATGAGGAAATTTTAAAATAGATGTCTCTGTGAGGGGAGTCATCCACAGGGTTTATCTGAGAAAACGGGACTGCAGGATATGTGAAGGGGATTTCTGTGGGTCTTTCCCCCTCACTCCAAGCCTAAAGATGGGCTTCAGAGGGATCACTCAGAGAGCTTAATATGATCAGTGGTCACTGTGCATTGACATCTGACATGAAAAATAGGAGGCATTAGCTATCGATTGAGGTACTAGTGGAGAGGGAGTAGGACGAAGAGGCGGGAAAGGAAGACAGAGAGGAGGGAGCAGATGAAGCTTCACTAAGAGCCATACTTCCAGCTACAAGGGTAAATATGCAGGACTGCCTATGTGAACAGAAGGGGTCAAGAGGGAAAGAAGGCCGTCCTGCAGCCATGTGAAACTCTGCCCAAAAGATCACCCAGGAGGGCAGTGACACTCTAAGAGAGTCTGGATGTACTCATTTTCCTTCCTTTTTTTTTTTTTTTTTTAATTTTTTTTTTCAACGTTTATTTATTTTTGGGACAGAGAGAGACAGAGCATGAACGGGGGAGGGGCAGAGAGAGAGGGAGACACAGAATCGGAAACAGGCTCCAGGCTCTGAGCCATCAGCCCAGAGCCCGACGCGGGGCTCGAACTCCCGGACCGCGAGATTGTGACCTGGCTGAAGTCGGACGCCTAACCGACTGCGCCACCCAGGCGCCCCCTTTTTTTTTTTTTAAAGTTTATTTATTTTGGGGCACCCAGGTGGCTCAGTTGGTTGAGTGTGTGACTTCAGCTCAGGTCGTGATCTTGTGGTTTGTGAGTTTGAGCCCCGTGTCAGGCTGTGCGCTGACAGCTCAGAGCTTGGAGCCTGCTTCGAATTCTGTGTCCTTCTCTCTCTGCCCCTCCCCTGCTCATACTCTCTCAAGAATAAATAAAAATGTTAAAAATTAAAAAAAAATAAAGTTTATTTATTTTGAGAGAGACAGAGAGATAGTGAGCAGGAGAGGGAGAGACAGAATCCCAAGCAGGCTCTGTGTTGCCAGCACAGAGCCCAACACGGGGCTCGATCTCACGAACTATGAAATCATGACCTGAGCCAAAATCAAGAGTCAGGTGCTTAACCAACTAAGCCATCCAGGTGCCCCTGGATGTACTCATTTTCTAAACTGAGACTGGATATATCATATAAAGTGAATGTAAGACTTTTTATTATCTTAGAAAGATGGGATCAAAAACTCATGGACCACCTGAGTTTGCATCCTGTATCAGAGGAACAATTATCCTACTAAATACATTTTAAAAGGACAGCAGGAGGCAAAAATTAAAGTTCATTTTTATGATTTCATCAATCTGTAAGTTTTAATTTTTCAATTATGGCTATATAGCTGAATTAACAAACTGACTATAAATCTGTAAAAAATGCACTTAGGGAGTATTACTACATATTTAAAGTTTCCCCATTCTCACACCTTTTTACTTCCTGTGAGTTCAGTGTTCATCATATTTGAGTTACAAATGTCCTTAAAAGAACATAAGTTACTAAAGAAAAGCCTGCACCAGCTCTCTTCTACAGAGTTTTTTTGTTTGCTTACCTTTGGACAAGTGATTTCCGTCTGCTGGATCATGATGAGAGCTGAAGCTATAAGAGCTCCTTGCCTCACATAGTTCACAGGATCATTTGTCATCGGTTCTAGCAAATTAATTGCCTCCTGAAAGCATTAAAAAAACTTTAAATAAAGCTGGTATCGCTGGATTTTCAAATTAGTTACTGTCATTCTAAGTCAGTATTTTCATCTAACATTGTAATAAGTTCATTAAAGACTACCTGGAACTGAGTATGCTTTAAGTTTCAATACAATTGATGGTAAGTGCAAAGGAAGCTTATAGAACACAAGCGCTCCTGTGGTGAAGTAAAAGAAGTCAAAAACAAAGTAACAGAAAATGAGATTAATGTTTGATAAACACCTATTATTTTCCAAGCACAGCAATATTTTATATGTGTTATCCCATATAGTTCTATTAATCCCAAAACAAACAAACAAAAAACCCACAACATAAAACCATCTTTATAAACAAAGAAACAGAGTAAGAAAGGTTATGAAATTTGCCCGAAGTCATACAAGTAGAATGATTCCAGGCTAGTCTGACCCCAAAGCCTGGATTAAGTATCCAACTTCCTTCAAATACTAGGGTAAGGTAATGTCTTTGATGATTTTATAAGACCTAACTTAAAAAATTAAATTGACATTTAGCAGGATTTCCCTAAAATCATATTCTTCAGAATAATCAGTCCTATGAAAAAAAGGATTCCTTGGTGAAATAAGTTTGGGAGTTCCTGTGTACTATATATCACCCCCTCTTACAGATTCAAAATATACACTGCTTATCAAATACTCTACAAATGTACATATCCTAGCAAAAGCTCCAAAAAGCCTTATTAAAGAAATCACTTGATGGGGCGCCTGGGTGGCGCAGTCGGTTAAGCGTCCGACTTCAGCCAGGTCACGATCTCGCGGTCCGTGAGTTCGAGCCCCGCGTAGGGCTCTGGGCTGATGGCTCAGAGCCTGGAGCCTGTTTCCGATTCTGTGTCTCCCTCTCTCTCTGCACCTCCCCCGTTCATGCTCTGTCTCTCCTGTCCCAAAAATAAATAAACGTTGGAAAAAAAAAAAAATTAAAAAAAAAAAAAAAAAAGAAATCACTTGAACTTTGTCCACTGTATTTGACCAAGAACTCTTTTGCCCTACTAACTTCTATTAATACCCTGTGGAACCTTAGTTAAGTGCCACATTATAACATTCCTTCTAAGGTCCTTGGTAGGTATAAATCTAGAGGAACAGAGAAATGGGTTTACAAGATAACCAAACTGATTTCTTAATATAATATACCATTTCTTAAATATCCTTTGTTTCAAGGCCAAGGAAAGAAAAAGTTAAATCCTTTTTCTTGGGAAAACAATTTCAGTTTTCTTTACATGTGGATTTATTTATTTATTTTAAATCAGTGCTGTTAACAGATACTATACACACCAGGTAAGTGTATTCTTTCTCCCCATTTCACTGAAAAATGTCATGACATTGTGCAGAGGAGTAAGTTTTTCGACTATTACTCATAATGTTCGCAATACTGTTTCTAAGATAGTCATGATACAAATATAACCAAATTTCCAGCTTGTAAGTTAAAAGACACTAACTTGGTCTTTGAACTATGTGATATAACCTCAACAATAGATATTTCAGAATAAACAGGTGTTTCAGGTTTTTAAGAACCAAACATAAAGCACCAAACCTTGGTCAGATAGGTACTGATATGGAGACCACACAAACTATCTAGAAACAAAGCAGACTTGCTTAGTAGGAGTAATAAAAATTTCTCATTGAATTAACTTGTTCAGATGCTGTGTCTCAAACAACATTTGCTCCTAGATATCATATTAAGGTTAGAATAATCTGGAAAGAAAAAAAATCTAATTTAAAATATTTAACTTATGAGGCCTGCCATAAATGTCTACTGAAGACCTGAGGGAGAAAATACTTCGAAAAACATCTATCTATATTTTTCCTTTGTTTACAGATGTATCCCAGAAAAAAAAATGAAGGCCAATTTCTATAAACTGTATTTTATATACTCAATGATATTTGTATATTATTAAAAAAAATTTTTTTTTGAGAGAGAGAAAGACATCACATGTGACTGGGGGAGAGGGGCAGAGGGAGACAGAACCTTAAGCAGGTGCCATCAGGGCGGAGCCCAATGTGGGGCTTGATCCCATGACCTGGGATCCCATGATCTCATGACCTGAGATGAAATCAAGAGTCAGATGCTCAACCAACTGAGCCACCCAGGTGCCCCTACCCAATGATATTTCCAATAAAACTGCAGATATATTCTCATGTAAGAAATCTCCCCCAAAAGAAACAAAAGCATTTTAAAAACAAATCTCTGTGATGACAGACTATGTCCAACTTGTTCACTATCATATCCTTAAATGATCTCCACCCCATCATTGATTTTTTTAAATTAAAATTTTTATGTGTTTATTTATTTTTGAGAGAGAGAGCGAGCGCGCGTGCGCGCATGAGTAGGGGAGGGGCAGAGAAGAGCGAGACAAAGAATCTGAAGCAGGTTCCAGGCTCTAAGCTGTCAGCACAGAGCCTGACACAGGGCTTGAACTCATGAAAAGTGAGATCATGTCCTGAGCTGAAGTTGGACTATTAACCAACTGAGCCACCCAGGCCCCCCAGCCCCCAATCACTGGTTTGACAAATATTTACTGAAACCTACTGTGTGCCAGGTCTGACCTTAGATTCCAGCAATGAACATTGTGTTCTCAGGGACCTTACAATTCAGTGGAGAGGAGATAGACAACAAATAAATAGGTGTAAAAATATGCTGGGTGGTGGTAAATGCCATGATGAAAAATAAAGCAGGGTAAGGAGATGAATGAGAAATACTGGAAGGGAATGTTTCTCTATAAATTTTTATGTAATTCTTGTCACATGTAGTGAAAATGCCCATATTAATTCCTAGCTTCAGTAACATTTTACAGGACTAGGAAAAGTTATTAGTATCCAATACTAATACCCTTTATTTGAGAAAAAGTCAAGCAAATTAAAATTTAATTCCTGGATCAATCAATAAATACTTATGTTTTATTTTATCTAGTTTGGACAATAGAGGATAAAAAAATGATTCCTTCTGGGGCACTGGGGTGGCTCAGCTGAGTGTATGACTAGCTCAGGTCACGATCTCATGGTTTGTGAGTTTGAGCCCCACATCGGGCTTGCTGCTGTCAACACAGAGCTTGCTTTGGATCCTTTGTCTCCCTCTTTCTCTGCCCCTCTCCGCTCATGCTCTCTCTCAAAAATGAATAAACATTCAAAGTGTTCTCCTTCTCTCTGATGTAAAGACATCAGAAGCATACCCTAATTATGTTCTTGTTCTAGATGTTCTCATTCTCGTTATGTTTGTGTTCCCTCATGCACTCCATTAAAACAAAAAAGTTTGGGGCGCCTGAGTGTCTCAGTCCTTAAGCATCCGACTTCGGCTTGGGTCATGATCTCACAGTTCGTGAGTTTGAGTCCCAGGTCCAGTGAGCTCGAGCTCTGCTTCAGGGGAGCCCTGCTTCTCTCTCTCTCTGCCCCTTGCTCATTTGCACCCTCTCTCTCTCAAAAAAAAAAAGGAAAAAAAAGTGTAGCTTGGGGCAGTGGTCAAGGTGTGTCCGTCTGTGTTATGAAAGGCAAAAAATGTTATGATTAGGTCACTGCTATAAATCAAGAATACTTGTTTAAGCAATAGTGCATTTCTTTATGAATCTCATGATAAACTGTACTTTCCAATCATCTACTTATCTAACCCAACTCCTTATTTTGTCACTTTTGAGAACTTAACAAATATCAGGTTATCTGTTATGTTTGTGAGGAGAGATCAGGCAAATGGCACTTAAAGTGATTTGTTTAAAGTAAAACAAAAAAAGAAATCAAAGTGGATTGATTTTGGTGCTCTTATATGAGAATTTTGATTCTCTATCAAAATCATGAAAATTAAACATGTAAATCTACTAATCATGAAAATTAAACATGTAAATTACCATTTAAAATGATCAAATTCTTTAAAGAAAAAAGTATTTTATCTTTTTCTTTTTTGAAAGAAATCAATGCTCTCAAAGAGAAATTCAACAGCATGTCTCCATTATAGCCACCACATGGAATGTGGTTTGTTCTATTTTAATTTAAATTTTTTTTTTTTTAATTTAAATAATCTCTGGGGCACCTGGGTGGCTTAGTCAGTTAAGTGTCCAACTCTGGCTCAGGTCATGATCTCATGGTTCCTGAGTTTGAGCCCTGCGTCGGGCTCTATGCTGACAGCTCAGAGCCTGGAGCCTGCTTCAGATTCTATGCCTCCTTCTCTCTCTGCTCCTCCCCTCCTTGAGCTCTGTCTCTCTCTCAAAAAATAAACAAACAGTAAAAAAAATTTAAAAAAAAATTTAAGTACTCTCTATACCCAACACGGGGCTCAACTCATGACCCCGAGATCAAGAGTCACACACTCTTCCAACTGAGCCAGGTAGGCTCCCCTGGTTTGTTCATAACTGGCTTTGAGCAATCCAGCATAGTAAAGTGAGGAAGGAAGTTCTGGTAAGCTTTGTGAGGCAAGTTTACTCTTACAGATCACACCACACTTGTATTTTTGCAGCGGATGCATAAACTTCTCTGTGAGGGAAAACAGTCTCGTGCCAGGAAAGAACTGACCCCACCGGCTTTGGACTTTACCTTGTTTCCGGTACCAGCACAGCAGATGCCTAGGGCCATAGCAGCTCCATAACGAACGTGAGGATTGTAACTCTCTGACAACAATGAAACAACGCTGGGGCACTGTTCAGGGGTCCTGAGAAGAACAGAGAAAGTGAAGACAGTGTTACAGGTAAAATATTTTAAATCAAGATGGAAGAATTTTAACCAAATTTTTTTTAACTTATGGAAAACAATAATTATATTTCACACAGAAGTCGGAGAATTAAAAATCCACGGAATTCCAATTATTGATATTAAAAATCTATCTCCAATATTCAGAGTACACAAAGAAAGTGGAATGGATCAGTGATTCCTCAACCACAGCTCTGCCTTAGAGCATTACAGTCATTCCCTCATGCCTCCTCCATTGTGGAAACTAACCATGGGGAGCACACAATGCTCTACATCAATTCTTATATTTCCTGCTTACTGTGTTTTGTTTCAGAAGACAAAAGTTGTTACAGAGACTCCATATATTTCCAAAGTGGAACACAAGATTTGAGTCATCCAGTATTACTGATTGAATATAAAATTGGTAAATATGCCTTAATAATGAAAAAATTCTGTTTTCAATTATTTTTGTGTTGGTAAGAACAGAAACTGTTCTCTTCTCATCCTCTTCATATACTTCGGCCAAGACCAAAAAAATAGGATGACCCTGACTAATGAAGTACCTGACTCATTAAAAGACTACCCTGTTATAGTGGTTACTCTTTAGGGGGCAGCAGGATAGGGGTAGTAACTAGAAGTGACTGTAAGGGGAATGTATGGGAGGCTGATAATGATCTTGAACTGGGTGTGTGTTATACACTGTGTTTGTTCAGTTGTGAAAATTCATGAAGCTGTTGGCTGATTATGTGCATATTTTTGGATATTATATTCAATAACAACTTAAAAAAAACACTACCATATACTACACTTAATAAAAATCTTTTAAAAGACTATCTTGTTGTGAATGAAACAGTAATTACCTACAGACCAATTAAAATCTATAACTCTGTTTGAACTATCCTCTAGCCTCAAATTCTAGTAAGTGGCAAACTCAAATTTCAAATGCAATAGAGGTAAATTGATGAAAACCATCCAGAAAAGTGGAATTTTGCTACAAGAGAAAGTTGGATTATTTACTGCTTACAACAGAGTCCATCATTCTTTCTCGAAAATGTTCTCAGTTTGACTAAGTTTCCTAGTAGGAATAATCTGTAAATAATACTAATGGCAACACCATGGAGAAAAAGTTTGGGGCTGTGAAAGATTCAGTGTACTAGGAAATAGAAGATCTGGGTTCTAGTCCTAGTTTTGCTAATTTCTTAGTATGTGACATTAGGCAAGTCACTTTCTTCTTTTTGTAATTACAGATAACTTAAAAAAAAAATTTTTTTTAACGTTTATTTACTTTTGAGACAAAGAGAGACAGAGCATGAACAGGGGAGGGTCAGAGAGAGAGAGGGAGACACAGAATCTGAAACAGGCTCCAGGCTCTGAGCTGTCAGCACAGAGCCCGACGCGGGGCTCAAACTCACAAACCGTGAGATCATGACCTGAGGTGAAATCGGACGCTTAACCAACTGAGCCACCCAGGCGCCCCGATAACTTTTCTTTTTGCAGGAGTAATATAAAAAACAAAATGAGCAAATAATTAAAAATATAGTAATAACATACATACCTTCAGTTAATGCATAGTGACATAAATAACAATATGTTACATAAAAGGAAGCCATAAAGTCAGAAACCCATGTTCCAGTTCCTGTTTTGTCTCTAAATAGCTGGGATAATTTAGACAAGATTCAATGAACCAAACATTCTGGGCTTCCTTTCTATGTATGAAAAAAGAAAAATGGGACTAGAAGTTCCATAATGTCTGTCCCACTTTACAATTAGCTTTGGTTCATAGCTTTTAATGAACCAAACATCAAAGGTTTTCAACGTTCATTATTACAGGACATTTCTTCAATGAGAAATATTCCTATGAGACTTAAAGTGGTATAACACCAATACGTTGTTGGAGAGTCATTCTGCAACTTACAGTTTACTTTTATTTAACTTTTATTTTTCACTCCTATTAGGCCAAGAACTTAGAGCTCTGTCCATAACTCGATACTAAAATTCTCTGACCAACTCAAGGATTCTGTCACCAAATTAATTACAAATAAAACCAACTCAAGACTGCACATATCCCAAGGGCTAATCCTGTGTTTTCTATATATTTTATTTTCCATAAATTATTAGCAGAGTGCTTGATACTAAAGACAAAATAATTTTTATTATTTAGTAAAATGTAAAGGGAACCAAGATAAATTTATAGTTACAGACTTAAACAGTAAGTATTTTTACTAGGTTCAAAGCCTAATGGTTAATTAACCTCTGGCAGAGGGTGGGGTGGGGGTGGGGGCGGGAATCAAACCCTTCCCTGTTCCCTTGCCCTCTGAAGTTTATAATTTAGCTGCATAATCAAAAAAAGGGAAAGTTAACAAGTACCTGTGCTGCCCAATTAGGGCTAATTGAGTGTCTTAATTTTATTGTGCTTTAAAGTTCTCAGTAGGGAGACCACACAGAGGGCTAGGTAAAGCCTGCTTGAAAAAATGAAACACCAGTTGAAATAGGTACCTAATTCTTTTTTTTAAAGTATATTTATTTATTTGTGGGGAGGGGCAGAGAGAGAGAGAGAGAAAGAGAGAGAGAGAGAAAGAGAGAGTCTCAAGCAGGCTCCGCACTGTCAGTGCAGTGGCCAATGCAGGGCTCAAACTCAGGAACCATGAGATCATGACCTGAGCCAGTTGGACACTTAACCATTTGAGCCACCCAAGTGCTCCAGTACCTAATTCTAATTTGTTGTTTCAGTACAATTTCTTGGCTTATAGTCAACAGTCAACTTGTCAACTTTATTATCTATACAAACTTACCGTAGAGCAGGAACTATGCAAGGGCATATGCACAAGCCACTGCTATATCATCTGATCATACATGCATATATGAACTCCTTTCTCTCAACATACTGGCTATTAACTACTGTTTCTTTACTGAATATTTTGTGCAACCTCAACATCAAATCATATTAATAAATCAAATGTTTTCAAGAATATGGTGTCTTTTTTCTAATCCTTCACTAGAGAAGGAAAAATACAGCAATATAAGTATATAGGCAGAAACACTGTTCTATGCACATGGGGTCTATCACACTGGCAATCTGCTGAGGCCATAAACCTCAGGGTAGTCCTTCGGTATAACTGTGAATTTATAATTCTCACTAGGTTAAATGCCATAGGAATAACATAATGACAAAGGAATTAAGAATACAGGGGTGTCTGGGTGGCTCAACCTGTTCAGCGTCTGACTTTGGCTCCAGTCATGATCTCACAGTTGGTGAGTTCAAGCCCCACATGGGGCTCTCTGCTGTCAGCGTGGAGCCTGCTTCAGATCCTCTGTCCCCTTTCCCTTTTGCCCTTCCCCTGCTCTCTCTCAAAAACTAAACTTTAAAAAAGAATTAAAAAAAAAAAAAAAAAAGGATATACACTCTGTTACCCCAAATAGTCAAAGTAATGTTGAAAAGGAAAATCAAAACTGGAGGCATCACAATTCTGGACTTTACACTGCATTACAAAACTCTAATCATCAAGACAGTATGGTACTGGTACAAAAACAGACACATAGATCAATGGAATAGAATAGAGAACCCAGAAATGGACTCACATATGTATGGCCAATTAATCATCAACAAAGCAGGAAAGAATATCCAATGGAAAAAAGACAGCCTCTTCAGGAAATGGTGTTGGGAAAACTGGACACCAACATGCAGAAGAATGAACCTAAACCACTTTCTTACACCATACACAAAAATAAACTCAAAATGGATGAAAGACCTAAATATAAGACAGGAAACCATCAAAATCCTACAGAAGATGGGGCGCCTGGGTGGCACAGTCGGTTAAGCGTCCGACTTCAGCCAGGTCACGATCTCGCGGTCCGTGAGTTCGAGCCCCGCGTCGGGCTCTGGGCTGATGGCTCAGAGCCTGGAGTCTGTTTCTGATTCTGTGTCTCCCTCTCTCTCTGCCCCTCCCCGGTTCATGCTCTGTCTCTCTCTGTCCCAAAAATAAATAAACGTTGAAAAAAAAAATTAAAAAAAAAAAAATCCTACAGAAGAAAACAGGCAACAATCTCTTTGACCTCGGCCACAGCAATTTCTTACTAGACATGTTGCCTGGAGGCAAGGGAAACAAAGCAAAAATGAACTACTGGGACCTCATCAAGATAAAAAGCTTCTGCACAGCAAAGGAAACAATCAGCAAAACTAAAAGGCAGCCACAGGAATGAGAGAAGATATTTGCAAATGACATATCAGATAAAGGATTAGTATCCAAAATCTAAAAAGAAGTTATCAAACTCAACACCCAAAAAATGAGTAATCCAGTAAAGAAATGGGCAAAAGACATGAACAGACACTTCGAAAGAAGACATCCAGATGGCTAACAGATACATGAAAAGATAGTCAACATCACTCATCATCAGGGAAATACAAATCAAAACCACAATGAGATATTACCTCACACCTGTCAGAATGGCTAAAATTAACAACTCAGGCAACAATAGATGTTGGCAAGGATGCGGAGAAAGGGGAACACTTTCACACTGCTGGTGGGAATGCAAACTGGAAATACAGCCACCCTGGAAAACAGTATGGAGGTTCCTCAAAAAATTAAAAATAGAACTACCCTACGATCCAGTAATTGCACTACTAAGTATTTATCCAAAGGATAAAAAAAATGCTGATTTGAAGGGGCACATGCACACCAATGTTTATAGTAGTGCTATCAACAATAGCCGAATTATGGTAAGAGCCCAAATGTCCATCAACTTATGAATGGATAAAGAAGATGTGGTGCATATATTATATATATATATATATTATATATATAATATGTATATATATAATATGTATATATATAATATGTATATATATATATTATATATATATATAATATGTATATATATATAATATGTATATATATATATGTGTATGTGTGTGTGTATAGTATATACACAATGGAATATTACTCAGTGATCAAAAGAATGAAATCTTGCCATTTGCAACAATGTGGATGGAACTAGAGTGTATTATGCTAAGCTAAATAAGTCAGAGAAAGATAAATATCATTTGATTTCACTCATGTGGAATATAAGAAACAAAACAGATGAACATAGGGGAAGGGAAGGAAAAATAAGATAAAAACAGAGAGGGAGGCAAACAATAAGAGACTCTTAAAACAGAACAAAACTGATGGCTGCTGGAGGGGTGTTGGGTGGGGATATGGGTTAAATCAGTGATGGGCATTAAGGAGGGCCCTTGTTGAGAATAGCCCTGGATGTTATACGTAAGTGATGAATAACTAAATTCTATTCCTGAAACTATTATTACACTATGTTAACTAACTTGGATTTAAATAAAATAAATAAATAAAATGAATATACACCCTATTAAACTCCCTTGTATTCACTACCAAAAGATTAAATAAGCTAAGTAGTACCCTGAATTTCAAAGTGCCTACTGAATGTCTTCAACCAAATATACGACAAACACCTCAACCAACAGACAGAATTCCATACAGAAAGAGGAATAAGGGCCAGACCTCCCGTAAACGGCTTCCCTTCCCATGACATTTCATTTACACACCCAGGAAGCTCACATCTTTCTTTAATCATTCTATTCTCTCATTCCCCGTATCTTATCTACCACCAAGTCATGTGAAACCCTTAAATCTTGTTTCTGTTTCCACTGCCTGTTTCAGGCCTCAATAATCTCTCACTGGAAGTAACAGTGACTCCTTAAATAATCTCTCTGCCTTCTTTTCCTCTTGCCTTCATTTTGCTGTGGTAGGGAGAACAACATGGGTTTGGAATCAGAAAGACCTGAATTCCAATTCCAGCACAGCCATTTAATAACAGAGTGGCAACCACTAAATCTCTCTGAGCCTTAACTGCATTACCCATAATATGGTATCTGTTCCACCTTAGTTATGCTGGGGAGAGTTGGTGGGATGTATGACAGACAGAGTAGAATACCGTATTATAATGACTGAAATCTAAATGCATTACCAGAAATTGTCTTTGGATCAGAACCAGGAATTTGGTTACTCTAGCTGTGGTTTGGGTTCTTACTTGTAAAAAAGGGAAGGTAGTAACTCATGCCCAAATATTCATGCAAAATAATATAAAGTGAGTTGGATATTAAACCTAGAAAGCTCGTTGTATTCAGGGTCCTGACCTCCAGATATCCTCACCAAGTTTTTAAGGAGCTAATGGCACAGAACATTTACCCACTCATCCCTCGGCTGCAGCCAGGGTAAGACATTCCAGGGAAAACTGACTAACACAAAAGAGCTTATTCTAAATGTATCTTAAAACTTCATTTATTTCATGATGTTCATTTATTAAAAAAGTATTATACTTAGAATAATATATTAATAGTTTCATAAGGTTCAGAGAAAATTTTGCCAGCAAACATAAATACTGGGAGCTTAATGCAGAGCTTTATCTAGTTGATTACCATAAAGACTGAAATAGGTTGTGAGGCTATAAACTCAAAGAACATAAAAAAATTCTTGTCAAATTTCTCAGTCTATAACAGTTCCAATCCTGACACATTCTTCGGTTTAAGTGTTAAGACAAGAAATTATAAATTCTTTAATAAATTAGCTTAGACATTCAGTCCCTTCAAGAGTACAATAAAGCCAGAATATTCTATGTTTACTTTAATTTTTAGCAAGTAGCTCTAAAAGGACAAAAGATCTTTCTAAGCAATGATTGGAATGTAAATATTCGCTGAAAGCAAAATTTCTACACATTAATCTTTGTCTAAACATTATATGTAGAATGTATGTATAAATATAAAAATTTTAAAGTAACAGTTAATAAATGAATAAGTGGTAAAATAATTATCAACATCACTTTGAGGCTTGGAATGAATTAATGGACTTCAGGATAATTATCAATGACTACTGATATCATAAAAATTGAAACAAGTACACCTTATGTGTACTGCCAGCCCTGTCCCTCCAAAGGGGGGAGGGGAGGGGGAAGGGAGGGAGGGAGGGAGGGAGGGAGAGAGAGAGAGAGAGAGAGGAGAGAGAGAGGGAGGAAGGGAGAGAAACTGAGCCTCAATGTGATCAACCAAGCTCCGATATCCAATTATCAATTTACAGGAAATAGAGAAGACTAAAAACCACACTATTTTACATACAGGGATGCAGGGTGCAATTAGCAAAACCCATGCTGTGGAAACTTGACAGTAATAATGACCTTGTTTCTTCAACAAATAAACTGCAAGAAGGAAACAAAAAGAGGCGAGGAAAGGCAAGAGATGGGGAGAAATTAAATTAAAAGAAAATACACCAAATCTTTAATAGTAGCCCATAAGGCTTTCTTTCAGTTATTTTAGATAATTCTGACACTACTTAACTCTTAGCTTTTCTAAACAATTCTCTCAGATAACATCACAAAATAATTCCTGTCATTTGATATACTTTCCTCAGACTCAGATCAGCATTTATAATAAAGTATTTAAATGACTTATCCCTGATCAGCAATAAAAACTCACCTCATCTCTATGTCTCCATGAACATATTTAAAAAAATAAATGTCTAGAAGTGATCAAGTCACAGGAAAATGGTGGATTTTGTTTTATTGGAGAGGGGGAGGTAGAGAGCAAGGGATTCAACAGTTTGGAAACCACTGTATTAGCATAAAATGTATCACATATGACAGCTTTTTTTCACATATTTATGTTTTGGTATGTTAAATTTAAAAGTATATTTACTCAATTATAAATCTGTTAGCTGCATTTGTTTTTAACAATGGAGCTAAAAGTAGTGGGAATTGTAGCAACTTTTCTTGTTCTCCTTTACTTTTTGGTTTATAAAAATAAAAAAGTGAATATCATTGCGATAAAAAGCAGAGAGAGAGATTTTTTGAATTTTATTTTCATCACAATATAAAAAAGATACATCAAATATGCATTATCAGGAAAATAACCGAAAAAGAAGGAAGCAGTTCTGTTTCTCAAGCATACTTTTATCCCAGAAACTTCCATATCACAAGCTACTGCTATGTGTGGATTTCCACTTTATCAGTTTATATCTACCGACTACATGTAAAGTACCAAGAAAACAAAAACAAAATTACACAGATCCTGTCCTAAACCTTACAGATTTAGTCCTACCTTTAATATATACATATATTTTTAAATCATTTTACTAGACTTCAGATAACTAAAAATAGCTACAGTTTTAGATAAGCTTTTGCTTTATTTCCAAACAGATGGATTTCTTTCAGGTGCTACCAAAGTAGGGCAAAAATATCTCAAAAGGGAGAAGAGAGCAGCTTCATAAGATTTATAAATACAAAAGGGCATCTGGGTGGCTCAGTCAGTTAAGTGTCTGACCTCAGCTCAAGTCATGATCTCATGGTTCACGAGTTTGAGTCCCACATCAGGCTCTCTGCTGACAGTGTGGAGCCTGCTTTGGATCCTGTCCCCACCTCTCTCTGCCTCTCCTGCTCGTGTGCTCTCTCTCAAAAATAAACATTAAAAAATTTATAAATACAAAGAAATTGCTACTTCACCATAATAAGAAACATGGCTCTTAAAATATCAAATTTCAGGGGTTCCTGGTGGCTCAGTCGCTTAAGCATTTGACTGTTGGTTTCAGCTCAGGTCATGATCTCATCATATGTGAGTTCGAGCCCCTGCTTGGGATTCTCTCTCTCTCTCTCTCTCTCTCTCTCTGCCCCTCCCTCACTCGTGTTCTCACATTCTCTCAAAATAAATAAACTTTAAAAAAAGGAGGGACTTCTTTAAAAATATATCAAATTGCATCCCTGTATCTAGAGAAATCTGTAATATTAAAAAAGTTATAGTATATTATTAGTACATTCCCACCAGCCCTTAAAATGAGCAAACCAAGAAAAGTCTACAGTATGAGTGGGATGCTATTAACTTGTAGATTATTAAAGATTTCATTGGTATTTCCTTGATTTTATAAAAATGAAAATGTACCTCAATTCTCAGAAAGTTTAATTCATTTCTGATATTTAAATAAGTGTCCTGATGATAAAAGTCTGTTTCTAATAGCTGATTACAGGGATTACTGAAGACTTGCAGAGCTGAGCAACTTTACATAAAAATATTTGGATCTTTTATGATCATCAACTATAATTCCAGGTATAAGAGTTCTTTTGATTAAAAGACATTGCCACTTCATGACATCAAGTTGTATTATAGAGTTTCACTGATATTTTAAGAAATCTTATTCTTCTGTTCTTGACAAAAGTAGATACAGTCATAAGCAGCTCTGTCTGGCATTAACAATCTGGCAAAAACTGTCGGAATCAACTTTTATAGAACTCTGCAATCTAGTCAAAAACTTACAAAAACCAGGGGACAGCTTAAGGAATCACTGTTATAAGGGAGGGCTGTGACATTTTCAACTACCTGCCTACCACCCCTACTCCCGAGATTGGTGGGTTCAGTGGAGAGCGTGGCCTGTGTCCTGGTAAGGCTGCTAATGAGAGGGAGAAAGAAAGACTATTCTCACAGAACTGTGGCTATGTTTCAACCTGTCTGGTGGCTCCTTGAAGCACCAGTGCACAGTCTGCCTTTGTTTCACCAAACTTAGAGTACTCCCAGGGCTGCAGCAACTTCCCAGGTGATATTTGCTGAAAACACTTAAAGGCAAAAGTATTGGCCATAACCCTTATAAAAGGGGTTAATAGGATAGGAAATAAACAGACCAAAAAGCTTGGAAAGAAAGAGGCTGGGAAAGAAGATATGTGGAGTTAATAAGGGCTTCTAAAAGCTCCCGCGTATACTGGGGGAATTGAGAATACCACATGCATACTCAGGGCTGGATGCATACTCAGGAAAGGCCTGAGAACTGTAAACTTTCATCTCAGGCTGTGCACAAACAGGAAGCGAAGGCTAAGGCAGAGTGGTAAATGACCTGGTTAAGTGTTGAAGGAGCGCCCTAGCACACAGCCAATTTGCAAATAGTCTTTTTCCTTTTCCTTTTTCCTTTTTCTTTTCTTGGCTCCAGGCATTGAAGGAAACTCTAGCAAAAACACTAGCTCAACACTAAGCTAATGTAACACAGACTTCAGTGGCCATTCATGAGAAAGAATACAGACTTTATAAAAGTACTTTAGAAAAGTCACCAATCTATAACAAGCAGCAATAATAAACCCTTGGAAGGGGGAAGAGTCTGATTTCCTTTGTTGCCACAGTATAATATTCAAAATACCCAGTTTTCAATAAAAAATTAAGAGTCATGCAAAGAAGTAAGAAAGTACAGCCCATTCAGAGGAAGAAAAGAAATTAATAGGGGTGCCTGGGTGGCTGGCTCAGTCAGTTAAGTATCTGACTCTTTGATTTCAGCTCAGGTCATGATCTCACAGTTCCATGAGTTGGAGTGCCACTCTGTGCCGGTAATGTGGAGCCTGCCTGGGATTCTCTCTCTCCCTCTGCCCCTCCCCACTCATGCGTGCTCTCTCCCCCCACTCCCCTCTCTTTCAAAAAAAAAAAGTAAGTCATGGTAAGGGGTACTGGAAGAGCCAGTAGAGGAGCGTTTAACAGTATTAATTATGGCACTCAGAGTAGGCTTCAATGATAAAGTGATATTTAGGCAAGGACAGGAAGGCAGTGAGGAAGCAAGCCAAGTGGTTATGTGGGGGAAGAGTGTATCAGGTAGAGGAAACAGCTCATGCATATCCCTATGCTGGAACAATGCCAGGCATGTTTGCAAAGCAACAAAGGCCAATGGTTTGAGTGTCATGAAGAAGGGGAAGAATAGTTGAAACTATGGCCAAATCATAAAAGCTTTACAGGAACTTTATAGGCCAGGGGTTTATTAGAACTTTGGCTTTTACTGTGAGTGAAATTAAGGGCCAATGGAGAATTCTGAACAAAGGAATTATATGATCTGACTTGTTTTAAAAGGGTCATTTTGGCTGTTTTACTGAGAATAGAGGGCAAAGGTAGAAGAAAGAAGACTGGTTAAGAGGCTACCTGGAAATCCAGTCAAGATATGATGGTGACTTAGTAAGGTAAGATGGCAGCAGTAGATGTGGGGGGGAAATTCAGTGTATATATATATACACACACACATGTATATACGTATACATGTGTGTGTGTGTGTGTGTGTGTGTGTATACACACATACTGAAAGTAGAACCAACAAGATATTTTAAGTTTATTTTTTTATTTTGAAGTGAAAGGCGGGGGGGGGGGGGGGGGGGCGGGCAGAGGCAGAGAGAACGGCACGCAGGCTCTGTGCCACTAGCACAGAGCCATATGCGGGCTCAAACTCACACACTGGGAGATCATGACCTGAGCCGAAATGAGGAGTTGGACGCTTAAACGACCGAACCTTCCAAGTGCCCTAACAAGATTTCTTGACGGATAACATGCAGAATGTGAGAAAAAGAGAGTGGAAGGATGCAAATACCTTTGCCAGAGATAAAGAAATCAATACATAGAGCAGATTTGGAGGGAAAGAGCAGAAGTTCAGTTTTAGACAATCTGAGTCTTAGACTGCTCTTTTAAGTCAAAGATAGAATCTGTTCCATAAATTAAAAGGAGGTGCCTGGATGGCTCAGTCAGTTAAACACCTGACTCTTGATCTCGGTTCAGGTCATGATTTCAGGGTTCGTGGGATCAAGCCCCATATTGGGATCTGCACTGAAATCTTGGAGCCTGCCTGGGATTCTTTCTCTCCCTCTCTCTCTGCCCAGTCTCTCCTCGTGCACTCTCTCTTTCAAAATAAATAAATAAACTTAAAAAGTAAAAAAGTTAATTAAAAAGGCACCAGGGACAAAATTCATTATTTTAGAAAAAATGCACCAATTATTAGAGTCTGAATCTGAACTTTAAGCTACTTTATTAAGAATTTATCTGGAGTTCTTGGTAAATGAGATATTCCACACAAATGAAGTTTCCAGATATTTGAAATTTCATCCAACTAGTAAGAATCATACTTTTATATAATTGTCATTTGGGATGGCAATCTTTTAAAAAATGCATTTCACATATTCCTGCCATCTAAAACAGAGCTAAATAAAGATGACTTAACCTTTTCTTAAATATGTAGAAGTAACCACTCTGGTAGCAAGTATTATACCACATAAAATTGTGAAGGGCTGAGTTACAGGTGAGCCACAAGCCTCTATTCTGAGTAGACCTACATGCCTATACTTTGTATTTCCTGTTTCTTCAGCGGACCCCTTTTGCTATCACCAAAGTGCTTGTCCACCTTTTAATTTGTTAATCTACTTATGGAGTAGGCATCGAAATGTTTGTTAAAACGGTCTCAAGAGTGAATTTATCACTGAACTTTTTCTTGAAGTTTCTTTATTTATTTTTGAGAGAGAAAGTGAGTGCGAGCAGGGGAAAAGCAGAGAGAGAGGGAGATAGAGAATCCCAAGCAGACTCTGCACTCATGTGGAACCCCATGCAGGGCTTGATCTCACGACCGTTAGTTAGATCATGACCTGATATGAAATCAAGAGACACTTAATCAACTGAGCCACCCAGGCGCCCCTATCACTGACCATTCTTTTGTACTATTTAGATTTACCACCACGTGCAAGTGGTATTTTCATTAAAGAGGAGAGAGAGACATGTTTCTGTGAGTATATATGTAAAGGGATTTGGATTGAGGACTTATAGGCTGCTTTCCATCTAACATGCGTGAGTTTTTAGAGGGCTTATAGTTATTGCAAACTGAGGGATTTGTCTACCTTTCATCTATTTATTATTATTTTGCTTTTTTCCTGATTATCAGCTATGCTTCTAAGAACCCAAAATTGCCAAACAAGTAGTTTGAACTAGCTATGTTCCCTAGCCATTAAACTAATTTAAAAATAGAAAAAAATAATCCAACCACCAATTTTAACTATTTATACTTACGATTAAAAAAAAGGTGAGCGAATGTGGGTGAGAGAGTTAGTACTGGTAAAGTAGTATAATAGTAATAATGGTCATCATTTTAAAAATATATTCCATGAATATTTTAATAAATTTTATCTAGAGGGGCACCTGGGTGGTTCAGTAGGTTAAGCGTCTGATTTTGGCTCAGGTCATGATCTTATGGTTCATGAGTTCAAAACCCCTGTCAGGCTTTATGCTGACAGTTTGGAGCCTGAAGCCTGCTTCAGATTCTGTGTCTCCCTCTCTCTCTGCCCCTCCTTTGTTTGTGCACTCTCTCTCTCTCAAAAATAAATAAACATTGAAAGAATAATAAACAAACAAACATGGTATCTATAAACACAAATCCATGAAGGTATCTATAAACATAAACTTGTTTCAGACAAGTCTTTTCATTGAATATAATGTTCCTATTGTGTGACAGGTACTAAACTATGATTCAGAATAACGCAGTGTTTCAGAATATTTCCATATTCCTGAAGAGAATCCTGGAACATTAAAATCCACTTGAATATTATTTTATATGTTTTCATACTCAAAATTCACAGCAAATATTTTTTATAAAATACTGAATTTTGAGTTAAAAAAAATATTGAACAAAATCTCAACTGCTCAGTAGAACTGAAATGAATCAAGTATTTTCCACACAAGCTAAGGAATATAAATTTGAAACAGAAAAAGGGCACAAATGCTATGGCTGACCTGGAAGTGATTAAACACTTTAAAAATGAGGATCTATGGGGCACCTGGGTGGCTCAATTGGTAAAGTGTCCGACTTCAACTCAGGTCATTTTCTTGTGGTTCATAAGTCGAGCCCCACATTGGGCTCTGTGCTGACAACTCAGAGCCTGGAGCCTGCTTTCGATTCTATGTCTCCCTATCTCTGCCCCTCCCCCACTAGTGCTCTGTCTCTCTCTCTGTCTTCCAAAAATAAATAAATGTCAAAAAAAAATTAAAATGAGGGATCTATGATGATCTTTTAAAAGGAAATTTTGAGAATGCTAGAAGTTCTAATGCTAATAAGCTAGTCTTACAGTTTAGAAAAACTTTGCATAGCTGTTAAAATTTTTATATCAACTTTCTAAAATAAGGCAGAAATATATTTTCATTACATTCTGTATGCTTTCCCCAATATATCTGTGGAGGAAAAAAAAAACTGCCAAAGAACCGACTCCCCAATCCAGAGGACATCTGTTTAAAAAATGAGCAATGAAAGTTTCTGCTAAAACCTATGTATACAAGTAGAATGCAGACCTTTCTGCACTTTTCTATATAAGGTTGCAACCAGAGAGAATTAATTGTGTTCCACAGCAAACACATAAAAGCTGGATAAGAATCATGTTTTGAAACTAGAACTCTGGAAATTACTGCAAGGCTCACAGGGCAGAATCTTCACAGGGCAGAATGCAAGCTCCAGAATTTCTAGACTTATTTTTTCTCAAATGGGAAAAACAGCTCAGTATTAATCTGAAACAAAACTATCTTAAACTAGAATGACAGAGGCTTATTTCATTCCCCCAAATATCAAAGAAAGCTCTTACAAACACAACATGAATAGGGTCATGAACTGGTTCAACATACTTAACTGGTAGTTTTATGAATTATAATGAATGCTGCTACTCTCTAAAAATGAATGTATCAAAGAGGAAATAACCTTCTTGGCAGGCTTGCAGCTATACAACACATTTGTTTCACTGCTTTCAAGTGCCAGTGCTGGAGGCTCTGAATAAGTCCACGGGAGAACTTCAGTCACAGCAGCAAACAGGTCTACCGAGCAGATAAGATAACATGCTTGGGAGATTGACAATACGAGGTAAGTATTTAACAAATAATCTAAAAGTTTTTTTTTTTCTTTCTTCAAAAAAACTGCTATCTTTCATTTCTATTCAGTGATTTAAAAGCCTAAATGAAAATTTACTGATGTTAAAGGAGAAATATTTAATAGGGGATTTACAGATTTTATGAATAAATGGTTTAACCTTCCTCTTAGCTTACCCTCCTTTCCTAAGGAAACTGGAGAGGTTAAGGGAGAAAACGATTACTTAAAACCAAAAGAAAGAACTGTTTGAAATTTGGTGTAAAGTGATAAATTTGGAGAATATTTGTTGTTGCAGAAACAGGCTTTCTTTGAAAGATAAAGTTACTAAAAACAATTATTTGGATTCTAGTAATTATTGTTTTCCTTCTCTCAAACTAAAGGACTTATAAAATGTTTCATAAAAATGTTATTTACATCAGTATTAAGATAAACTTGATCAGATAAACCCAACTACAAATAAGGATTCCTAGCTGCTAAATAATTTATTTGGACCTTACATGGGTTTGAAGTATTTCTAGGTGAATGTGTACCAAAAAGTTCTATTCAGAACTATTTAGTGCTTTGATGTTTCTATTCTTATGTACATATTCTAGAGTAAAGGTAAAAAGACATTCAAGGATCGGAAACAGCTAGCCTTTTTTTATGACTACTGAAAAAATTAATGTATCTCCTGTTTCATAACCTGAGGCATATCAGGAATATGACTATGGAACTAAGTTGCACTGCCACAAGTGCACAAGAGACTTGTTCAGATGGGAAGGGCTACTAAGCTTAAGTGTTTAACTATTTTTTTAAAATAAAGAAATAAAATAATGCAATTCACATATTTTATACATCTAGGGAGAAACTCGGCACTCACTGGCATTCAAATTCAAACAGGAGTCTACCACTACAGCAAAAAAAAAAAAAAAAAAAAAAAAAAAAAAGAGAGCAAGAGAAACTAATCAACAGTCTTTCTTTCACAGCTATCAGTTTCTTTCACTAAGCCTTACGAAAGTGGAGCCTCTGCTGAAGACTAAACACTTGGGCCTTACCTACAGAAATGGACAGATGATGTATGCTCTCATTTTAGAGAACCTGAAAATATTTTTTAAAGGAAGGAGTCAACTTTGGCTTTTGAGTGTTTCTGTAGCCTGGGTACAATGCCTTTAAAAAGCAGATGACCAGCTTAGCTCCTGACCATGCTGACCATTGTCCGGAATTGGATCAGATCACACAAAAACAGCAAATGGCCTTCTCTTATAGAATATCAGAACAAAGCAGAATTCCTGAGCACATTTTGCGGAGCTCATTTGATCACTTAATCTTTGCTAACTGGTCTGGATTACAGACAGAATCAATACCAGAAGAAATGAAACAGATTGGTGAGCAACAGGGAAATAAACCGCGCTGGGCTGCTCTTCTGATACTCATGGTGATAATACCCACGATTGGTGGGAACATCCTGGTTATTCTGGCGGTTTCACTGGAGAAAAAGCTGCAATACGCTACCAATTATTTTCTAATGTCCTTAGCAGTGGCTGATTTGCTGGTTGGATTGTTTGTGATGCCGATTGCCCTCTTGACAATAATGTTTGGTAAGTATTTCACTTTGTTCCTGACATCAAACCACAGAACTTTGATATACTGTTAGAAAAATGGATACTCATTTAGTCTTTAAAGGTGAACTTAGACTATTTAAAGATACAGTGAGTAAACAGACTCTTATTCCCATCATTTCCTATGGCTGATAATCAATCTTAAAGAGCAAAAAATAATTTCTTAGAAATTCTACTCCTTCCTAGCCATCATTTAAAAAATCATCCAAGTTAGCAATATTCATAGATTCCGCATTCATCACCTAAAAATTATAGTGAAGAACAGACCTATACTTTAACTTCCCCATTATTAATATATTTTTCCCTTGACAAAGTAATAGCTAGGACACTTCTGTGACAGTTATGTGCTGAGTTACTTATTAATGATAAAATCTTTAGTAACTAAATTCCAATTTGAATCACCAAACCCAAATTTAAAATTGGAATTGTTTTAAAATTCTTGTTATATTTATCATTTGTGTACTTTAGACTTAAACATAATTCTTACACCAGTGTCATGTTAAGAAAATACTATGTTTAGTTGCTAAAGGAAATGGTCTGGCTCACAGTGTTCTAAAAGATGATTCATCTGTTTAATTTTTATGATTTCTGACCATCCAGGTCCTTGATACATGTAAGAAAAATCGGACTTTAAATTATTATTTAAAATAATATAAAAAATTATTAAACATAAGTTATTACAATAAGTGATCAAAACCTGAGTTATTACAATAAAATGTAGTTCAATATTAAAGTATTAGTTTGTTATAATAAAAAGATAATGATATTATAATGAACTAGTTTTGATTTATGCATATCCTCTCTAGTTAATAGAATGTGGGTAAATTCAAATAATTCTAATAAATTATGAGGGCTTCTAAGAATCAGAATTAAAAGGATATTTAACGTATTCATTGCCTGGCATAAATTGATATTCCATCCATTAACTGCATAAGAAAAATGATTATTTGCAGCAGATAGGGCTTCTTGAAATTATGTTTATATAGTGAGTATAAAAATACTTCAGGTTAGAAAAGTAAAGTTTATTTAACTAGAATACATATTAGAAGAAGAAAAACTCCAATTTAAACTATTATATTTAGGTTAAATGTTACATTTTTAAGTAATTATAGAGATATCTAAAATTAAGTGTTTGATCCCCCAAATATCAGATGGTGACAGGTTAAAACTTCTCATTCTAAATCAACATTTATCCAGGCTTGAAATTCTGTAGCAGGACACGCAGTAATAAATAAGTTTCCACTGCTTTAATTGACTCTCTAATCATTAATAATGTCTATCTTTCCCCTTCTCTTCTGTAAATCTGTAACCTTCTGAATAATTTAGTGCTACATGTAACCATGGAAAATAATTAATAAATCATACTCGAAAGGAGAACCTAAAGGATCTTAATCCTGAATAAAGTTTAAAAGAAATAAAATGAGGATTATATAGAACCATTTATGTATATTTGGTAAAGATTGTACAGAGATTTGATTCAAGCTCTTTTCTCTGCACACACAATAGTAACTTAACAGTAAAATCACTCTTTAAATAGGCATACAGCAAATGTTACAATGCTCATCTTATACTACCATAAAATTTAATTGATGTTATATTGAACAAATGAGATAGAATGAGTTACACAGAACTAAATTTTAACTTTAAAGTCCATGAGTCCAAAAATATCAAAAATCTACTACATACAAAAAAATACTGTGGTAGATATTCAAGTTATCAGCTAAATAGTTCAGGAATCTTAAAAAGCAAAGTTCCATAGTATTAAAGTGACCTGACAAAACACAAAAACAGATGAGAGATAATTCCATGTATTCCATAGGAAAATAGTAGGTATGTGCAACTGACAACTAAGTTTATATTTACATTTTTTGGGCCCCACATATTCTTGCCAATAAATGTTAGCAGAAAACCCAACATATTTTAACATAAAATATATGGAATGTCTTCCTATTTTTGTCCTAATAATATGTTTTAACTACACTTCATTCTTTCAAATGTTGTTAATTTTTAATTACAAAATAAAATCTTTCATAGTCCCAAACACTTTTACTATCAGTAATTAAGCTCTATAGGGGGATTCGATTTTTAAAAAATAAACTAACCTGGGAATTTAACTTCTGTTTAAAAAATTATTGCATTAAATTCATTATTGAAAACACTTCTTTTTTTTTTTTAACGCTGTTCTTTTTCTATGAGAAAGTATATGAGAAAATACATGCTCTGCCTTCTAAAAAGCTTCAAAAGGATACATTCACAAACTGGGAACTGCACATACTATAAATTGGGACCTGACTTCAAATACTAAGATTTTTTGATAGGCGTTCACATGTTAACAAAGACTTTCTAAATTAATGCATTTATAAGAATTTCTAATAAATCGAAAAGACAGGAACAGATTTTGTGTATTTTTCTCTCATTACAGGAATAATCTTCCAAACTTCTGAAGTCAGTACAGTGTCCCCAATTCTGTAAACATAAAAAAATTAACTACTACTGAATGGTATGAGTGATTTTAGTCATCTCAGGGAAATTTAATGAAATTATCATAAGAAACTTTACATTAACTAATGTTCTACTAAAATTAAGTTTAAAAAAAGGAGAGAAGTTAAACATTTTAAAACTGGTTCTTATGGTACAGAGTATTTTATTCAACCAATGATTTATATACTATTTGATCATAAACTGTCTGAATTTTTTTTTCAATATTGTCTGAATTTTTTTTTTATAGAATTTCTATTTTACCAAGATTATGACTGGCCCGACATGGTCTCTCAAATGAATTGTGATACCTATGTCAATGCTCTGGGAGCACTAACTTTGCTTTATAGTTCTAGTTTTTACTGTCCTGCATGTAATTCCAAAAATGCACAATCACAAGTTAGTAGCTTACGACAGAAGGCTTGGAAATGCCTACATTAGAAATACTTGAATAGGATGCAAAGGAAAACAGAACATCATGTGCTAATACCAAAAAGACAGCATGTTCACTCACAGTTTAAGAAATTCTCTGGACTTTCCCTTCTCTCCTTAAATAAATGATTAAAAATGTAAAGGAGAAAATAATAGTGTTTGGTCATTCATTGATCATTACTAGTTTATTTATAACTTAAGTTTTAACTCATGCCTCACTATTATAGCTGGAACAGTATCTGTCATACAGCTGGAAGAGGGTGTATAAAATAAAATGGCTGAAAGACAGAGGTTACAGAGGTTTAAAGCAAGACAACCCAGGCTCTGAATCCGGGTTCTCCTGTGTTGGCTTAGGAAACTCACTCACATCAGTTCAATCACCTTGTCTGGAAAACGGATATGCTAAAACTGACATTGCAGATATCTTGTTAAATGGTCAAACAGGGACACATTATAGGCACAAATAATTGGCAAGTGGAGTATGAGAAGAGTTTATATACTTAAATATGTGATTTAGTTTAGGTGTAAGTCTGACCAGAGATGAAACAGATGTACAGCAGTAAAAGAAAAAAACATCAGTTGTTCACTTACGCAGTGAAATGTTGCTCTAATTCTTAAATGAGGGAGCAAAGCAATTAAAGCACTTCTTTTTGGAAAAGTGGAAATGTAAAAACCAAGAAAAAAATTTTCCTAAGTATTAAATCACTTGAAACATTTAAAACACTATCATATTAGACATCTAATCCCAGAATATTTTATATGCTCTAATGTAATAGGAAAATGACAACAAAAACAAAACAGAAGATTCATAATAAAGACTGAAGCACTGATCTATGTCTCTCTTTTCTTGAAGATAAAGATACAAACATAAGAATTTCTGAGATTTAAAAAAATGGCTATTTTGAGAACTATGCCTTTTCGGATTATTAGGCCTTGTCCTGCTCTAACACTGTTTACCTCGGAAATCTCTATAGGCACAGCCCTCTTGGGATAGCTTTAAAAAGAGTCTTTTAGGGGCATCTGGGTGGCTCACTCAGTTAAGCGTCAGACTCTTGATTTTGGCTCAGGTCAGCATCTCATGGATTGTGAGTTCAAGCCCCATGTCTGGCTCTGTGCTGACAGTGTGGAACCTGCTTAGGATTCTCTTTCTCTTCCTCTTTGCCCCTCCCCAATTCATTCTCTCTCTCTCTCAAAATAAATAAAAAAGCATTAAACAAAAGTCTTTTAAAATACTCAAAAGGCAAATATCTTATATCCCAGACTTACATATTAATTTTAATTACTTTCTAAACTAATAATTCAGCTTTCCAAACTAAAAACTTGCCCAAAGATTAAGCAAGGTTCAGATAAAATGAGTCTATCTCATCAAGAAATGGAGTTTCTGGTTAAAAAATTTAGGTTTTTATACCAGTTAAAAAGAAAGCAAAATAAACAAACAAATAAATACACACAAATAGCCAAGCATGGCAATGAACATAAGTTATTTATGTTTGCTATTTATAGTTAGACACACACATATAGACAGAGTTAAAAAGGCATACTTTCATGACAAATTTAAACAGTTAAACATGTTCCCATACTTTTTAAAGAGTACAGATTTAAATTCAATTGGATACATGCACTCATTTTTTTCCCCCCCTTTGGAAACAAAATTTTTTTCTTTGAGAGAGAGAGCACGTGGAAACAAGGGAGAAGGGCAGAGGGAGAGTGAGAGAGAGAAAGCGAGAGACAGAGAGAGAATGAATGAATGAATCCCAAGCAGACTCCATGCTCAGCATGGAGCCCGATGCAGGGGGCTCAATCCCACAAACCTGGGATCATGACCTGAGCCAAAATCAAGAGTTTTGGCTGCTCAACCTACTGCATCACCAGGTGCCCCTGGATACATGTACTCTTGCTACAGCAGTCAGGAAGACAAACATACTGATTTTATAGCAATGATATGACTTACGTTTCTAAGTAGCAGTGTTTTAATGGCTAGGCTACTTGGCTAGTTTTTGTCAGATAATAATAGTAATAAGAACTAACATTTATTGAGTGCTTTCTCTATGCCAGACATTTTCTAAACACTTTACATGTAGTACAGCATTTAATCTTCAAAGCAAACCTATAAAATGGGCATCATCACCATATCCCTACTTTACAAGAGAGGACATAGGACTAAATAAATGGAAGAGACATAATTTGAATCTGGGAGAATGACTCCAGAATTCATACTCTTAACCTCTTCTACATTGCTTTCTCAAATGAAATGAGAAATCATACCAACCTAAACAGTCATATTTGGCAAACAGCCAACATTTATATCTTAAATAACTATCTAACAAGACAGCCATTGGGGTACCTAGGTGGCTCAGTCAGTTAAGCATCTGACTCTTGATTTCGGCTCAGGTCATGATTTTGAGGTTTGTGAGATTGAGCCCTGTGACAGGCTCTGCACTCACAGTGCACAGCCCACTTGGGATTCTCACTCTCAAAATAAATACAAATAAAAGCTTAAAAAAAAAAAGACAGCCACAGAATTTTCTCTAGGGACAGCCAAAACCCAATATTTTTTAATTTTTTTATTTATTAAAAAAAGTTTTTTAAACATTCATTCATTTTTGAGAGACACAGTGTGAGTGGGGGAGGGGGAGGGGGGGAGAGAGAGAGAGAGAGAGAGAGAGAGAGAGAGAGACAGACAGACAGACAGACAGACAGACAGACACAGAATCCAAAGCAGGCTCCAGGCTCTGAGCTGTCAGCACAGAGCCCAATGCGGGGCTCGAACTCCCGGACTGCAAGATCATGCCCTGAACTTAAGTCCGACACTTAACCGACTGAACCACCCAGGTGTCCCTAGTTACTCTAGTTAAGAAACTTTTCTGACCTTGAGCCTATCAAATTAATGCTAACTGAAAAGACAATTTGAGAATGATAACTTGAGAATGTCTATAACTGCTTTTAATTTGTATAAATTCTTGCATTACCTGAACCTACTTAAGCAATTAGACAAGCATATAAAAGATTTCTGTTAATTAAATGCAGTCATGTTACTTTTATATTCATTTCATAAAAAGTCTACTGACTAGTATTTCATGAAACTTGCAATTATAAAGGTTAATCATAGAGATCCATCTCTCTTAATCCTAAACCTATTACAGTCTCTTTTTCTATTACGCCTCAGTACTTCTACTGTTAGCAATAAGTACTGACTGAAATAATAAAATTCTAGTGATCTGCATTAATTTTAATACCCACTTTGTGTTCCAAAACTGGAGTTTATAACATAAATTCATTCTATTGGCAAGTGAGCTTAACAAGGCTTCACAGGCTTAATTAGATGAGCACTAAAGAGCTTTAGCTCACAACTAGGAATATGTAGGTCAAATAGTCTATTTTCCAAAGATCTGTCCTTTTTACATGAGAGTTCTATTGTGGCTTCCTATCACAGCTACTAGATTTATGACTAGAATTTTCCAGATCTTAATTTAAAGACAAAGAACCCATAATTAGAAAAGCTATATAGGCACATTTAAAACTATAATCAGTATCTCTTGTTGTAGCTCTAGACTTGAGTATTTTTCTACTACTCAGTGCTAAATGTAGAACTTTACTACAGAACGTAGCCTCATTTCAAGTCATTTCCACTGCAAAACTCTCTTATTATTTTCACTCACTTAGACTCTTAGTTTACTTAAGCTCAGGTCCATTGCTGTCTTTCACTGTCCAAAGTCCTTTTCTACTTAACAGAAAATCTAAATACTATAGATTCTTTAAAAATAGTATTAGATTCTTTTAAAGACAGATTTCTCTACCATACTTGATTAATTTTGAGAGGTCTTCCATAAATTTTTTCATATGAGGCATTCTGAGCACCTAACCTATATCAGCAAACAAATGTAGGTGCATCTTTTAAGACCCAAGACACAATCTTTCTCAGAGCCTTCTCAAACATTAATTCGCATACTTTTGAAAATAACATATTCAAGTCTATTTCAAAACTCTTTTCCTATACTATAGTCTTTTTTGTTGTTGTTCTGGGATACTAACCTCTCTCCACCCTCAGGATTCCTGAATTTAAACAGATCACAACTGACGAGTTTCTTCTTGGTGCTCTGAAATCCTAAAATGGTTATCTTGGTCCTCCTTCAATTATCCTAATCATTTTATACCTGTCAAAGTCAGATCATTGTGGAAAAACCAACAAAAGTAACTTATGTTGTCTGTGCGCATACAACAGTTAAACTGTAAAAAGATTTAGATATTCTCATATATATGACATTTGTTTCAAATAGAAGTAATTTGCTTTTTATAGCAAGTTCTAAAATCTGTGAGTGTGTGTTTTAGTAAAGTGGATTCTAACTGAAATATTCTAGGGCAAACCCTAAAATAAATTTAAGGTGTTTTAGAACTGTAAATATATATATACTGGGTGTGTGTAAAATATATTATGTGTCAAACCCACATATGTATGGATACTTGTCTAAGTAAATTTATTGGAAAGCTATGTAGAATATAGTTATCATATCCAAACCCTGAAAATTTTCAAAGTATTTCTTAAGTGCTCAAGACTATATGAAATACTGAGTAAATGTTTTTTTATAAGAGTTTGTTACATAAATTAAGTACTATGTCTAATACTTGAGACTTTTTAAACCATAGTCTCCAGTGCCTGGAGTGAATGAAGGAATACGGAAGGATAACAATCTACTTTTCTTCAAAATGATCTGAAGCCATTCCTTTTGCAAACTTTATTGAAGAAGTATTTCTGTCAAAAAGAAAACTCAAATCATTCCACTTAATTATTTCACCAAATGAGAGTTTGGTATAAACAAAGATCATACTGCTAGTTATTGCTAGAACTGAGCCCAAATCCCAGGTCTCACTGAGACTCCCATTCACTTAAAAAATTTTTTTTTTAATTTTTCATTACAGAGAGAGGGAGAGACAGAATTAAAAAAAATTTTTTTTTTTATGTTTATTACTTTTGAGAGAGAATGTGCATGCACACACACAAGTGGGGAGGGGTGGAGAGAGATGGAGACACAGCATCCAAAGCAGTCTCCAGGCTCTAAGTGGTCAGCACAGAGCCTGACACAGGGCTCAAATTCATGAACCATGAGATGATGACTTAAGTCGAAGTCAAACGCTTAACCAACTGAGCCACCCAGGCGCCTGAGACAGAATCTTAAGTGGTCTTCACGCTCATTTCAGAGCGCAACACGGGGCTTGATCCCACAACCCTGAGATCATGACCTAAGCTGAAATCAAAAGTGGAATGCTCAACTGAATGAGCCACCCAGGTGCCCCGACACTGGAAATTTTTAAATGATCACAAAAGGAATAGACAAAAGAGCAATGGTATGTTAAAAATATTAAACTGCAGATTTTGAAAGAGTGTTGTAATTATTATATGAAATAGAAAATGTATTTAAAAGGGGTCATTTGCAGAAATATACTTAATATTATTGACTCCATTGTCTTACACATCTTGTGGAGGATAAACCATAAAATTTCAGATGAATAACATAAAAAGTTTAAAAATCTATTATCACTTTAAAAAGAAACTACAGATTGAAGATTGCCATTTTGCAGGAGAATGTTTTTCTTTTGTTTTTCAGAGGCTGTGTGGCCCCTCCCACTTGTTCTCTGCCCTGCCTGGTTATTTCTTGATGTTCTTTTTTCTACTGCATCCATCATGCATCTCTGTGCCATTTCAGTGGATCGTTATATAGCCATCAAAAAGCCAATCCAGGCCAATCAATATAACTCACGAGCTACAGCATTCATCAAGATTACAGTGGTATGGTTAATTTCAATAGGTATGTGGGGAATGTCAGGGTGTGTGGGGTGGTGTAAATAAACAGTCTTTGGTTCCATTTGGCTAGGAAATATAGCAGACCTGGTAGGCTGTGAAACCCAACAAAAGAGGTCAAGGCAGGCTACTGATATACCAACACAAGCTCCTTATGCCATATCATCATACAGCTACTAACCCACACTATCAGCAATACGTGTGAAAACGGACAAAAGTTCATGTGCTCTGAAGGAACCATCTTCACAATGTTTACTGAGATATCTTCCTGCTTTAATTTTGACATGCAGGAAGACTAAGTCTGAAAACAGTTTTCATTTTTGTCAAACAGATCATTAAGGTCTAGGCAGCATGCAAAATCGCAAGTGACAAAAAAAAAAAAAAAAGTATCATCACATTTAAGAAGATAAACAGGAAAAGAGAAAAAAAATCCAAATGTTTTATATGTGGATATTAAAGATCATAAATTCATCTTGGAAGCCAGTATGTGTATAGACTAAAGTCAGTAAATGTCTGCGTGTTTTGGATATGTGTTTAATCAGAGATTTTAAGAGAGATGCAAGTGATATTCACAAATGATTTACAGAAGGAAATATTTCTTCTAAACTGTTTTGTGCCATTGTGCTCATCTTTAATGCTCAAAGATAGCTACTAAAATGGACTATCTTAGCATCAAGTATAGCATAAAAAACTCAAACCGTTTATAAGTTAACATCAGAAAAACAAATAGATTCACAACAGTTACTATGATCATTACATTAATAGTCCGACAAGTGGATTCATTTCTTCCTAGCAAAAAAAGAATTTAAAGAGGAATAAAATCAAGAGAGATCTGGAATTCTAAAAGGAAAACAAGAAAAAGATGGTCTCTCTCTAATCATAATAAGGACACTTGGTTAAAAAAAAAAAAAAGGCAAGAAAGCAAGACAATGAAAATGACCTTTATATTCCTGAAATGATGATACCAGGGCCAAACCTCTTCTGAATAGTTTGGAGGTAAAAGTAAGGAGTGTTACTATTCTGGCTTGGGAAGAAAGTTAGGGTCAAGGAAAAGTCTATTCAGAATGGACAGATATACAAGTGGTGAGAGGATAGTTTTAGGAACAGATGCTGATTGACAGAACAGAAGAGGCCCCCCAAAAAGAAGTTAGAGAAAGGGCATGGGAGATAATGGGTAACAGTTACCAAAATTTAAAGTGCAAAGAAGGACAACTATAGTAGCTCATGGCAAAAGACCCACATCTTTCTGGTAAGCTCACTGCAATGAGGGAGAGGAAAGGGAAGACAGTGTGACGTATGTGTGTTGGGGTAGGGTGGGGAAATGGGACAAAGGCAGGGGGAAAACAGGAGAAATGATCTTTAAGAAGAATTAAAACATTTGAAACCATGAAATATGATCAAGCCAATAAATAGCCTATTGTTAGAAGTGATACCTCAAGGCTGGATCATATGAATCCATAAACAGATCAAATCTTTGAGTACCTATGACATGCTAGGTACCAAGAATACAAAGAAAGATAAATAAAAAAGAGCCTTTATATTCAAGGAAGGTAGATAATAAATTAGACTAATACAAAGTGTTAAGTATGCAGAGGGGAAAGAATAAAAAGAAGACTCCAGATTTATAGCTTCAGAAGGGATCTTATAAGTCCACTTTTTCCTTTTACAGATGAGAAAAGAAACCTAGAAGTTTTAAATAGTTGGGTTAAAGACTGCTTTCAGCTTTTCAGCACCAAGGCCAAGATCAATGCTCTGTTCATTTCATCACACTCTGTTTTGTAGAACCAGTGACAATTAAGTAACCTTGTAAAAGAAAAAGCAGAGGATAGTAAAGGTTAGTTTAGGTTTAAATTCTGCAAAGTGCTTTGAAAAGAGTTCAGTTATCCTAGGTAAGACCTGGCATATAAGCTAAGGTATGAAAGAATAAGGGGAAAAGGGTATAAGAAGTACCAGTGAAGGGGTGTCTGGGTGGCTCAGTTGGTTGAGTGTCTGACTTCGGCTCAGGTCACAATCTCACAGTTCAGTTCGTGAGTTTGAGTCCCACACCTGATGACTCTGCTGCTGTCAGTGCAGAGTCCCCTTCTGATCCTGTCTCCCTTTCTCTCTACTCCTCCCCCACTCTCTCTCTCTCCCTCTAAAATAAATAAACATTAAAAAAAAAAAAAAAAACAAGTACCAGTGAAAATGTAACTTACTGACCACCAAGTTGGTTGAGACAGGTATTGTGAGCCTTGATAGAGGGTTAATGGAGTGTGAAAACAGAAGGAAGAATGGACTAGAGGTCAAGATAATAGGAAAGAGAAGTTCCACAGTAATGAAGAGTAGCAGGACAAGAAAGGGAAATAGCAAAGTTCATAGCTTTAGATATGGGACAGTTTTAAGAGGGCTTATGGATGGCTTCAGGAGTCCAAAATACTACTACTACTACTACTACTACTACTACTACTACTACTACTAAGAGCTGATACACCTGAAAGTAATATAACAATGTATGTTTAACTACATTGGAATTAAAATTTTAAAAATAATTTTAAGAATTAGAGTTGAGTTCAAGAGACATAAAATGATGGCGTTAGAAGGGTCATCAGGTGAATCATGGAAGGTAACGGCAACGGACCAGCAGACAGGCAATAGCAAAGCACTGAATCCATTGAGGAAGACAGACAAATGTTCTGAGGGCTGGGTAGATGACCCGGATGGGGAACAGAGTGGTGTAAGTAGATTAAATAGACTTCAAAAGGGAAGGGTTTAGGGGGGAAAGAACAGTGGAATGATTACTTAGAAATAACAGGGTACATATAGCAGGGGTTAGCCGATTTTTCCTACAAAGGGTAAGATAGTAAACATTTTGGGCTTGCAGGCTCTATATGGTTTCTGTCACTACTACTGAGCTCTGCAGTACAGTAAAAGCAGCCATAGATTTGAGGAAAATATTTACGGCAAAGGTTCTTCAGTAACGATAAAAAGGCTGTGTACACGACAAAGTACTTTCAGATTCATAAAACACAAGCGTTCTACAGGTTTCCAAAGATCAGTTAACTCAGACTTCTTTTAAGGATCTGCTGTTTCAAAGGGAAAGGATGAGGATAACACCTGTGTACTTTCTTCCTAATAAGTTACTTCACTAGGCAAGATCATATTTAATTACCTACTTCATGGCACTTACTGTATTAGAAGATTAGCATAAGATACATTTCTTTCATATCTATGAGAGGAACTCTCAACTTGAAAATAAATTTTATGATCCACATCCTCTCAAATTTTTTAAGTAGCGTTTTTTAAAAAAACAACGAAACCTTTAGTTTTCCCTAAATCAAAGGAAAAGATGAAGACATTCATGAATTTCAAAAAATGAAAATGTCTGTTCAATGAAACTGTATAGCTCAAAGATAATAGGTCTCTATCCAGAATTAAGATATTCTATGAACGTACTGTGAAGTCTCTTTAAGTCAACTACATCGAATATAAAGATAAAAGCAAATTCTCTTCTGAATTCATTTTCCTTAACCTGGGATAGATCAATAAACAGATAAAAATGGACACATTCTTTGCCATTTCGTGGACATACTGCAGATTTAGGAAGCTTTTTTTTCTTTTTAGTTTATTTATTTTGAAAGAGAGAGAGACAGTGTATGCACACATGTGAGAGTGGGGAAGGGGCAGAGAGAGGGTGAGAAAGAAAAACTCAAACAACCTCTGCATTGCCAGCACTAAGCCCAACGGAGGGCTCAATCCCACAAACTGTGAGATCATGACCTGAGCCAAAACCAAGAATCAGATGGTTAACCGATTGAGCCACCCAGGCACCCCAGGGAAGTTTTCATTATAAACTCAAAATCAGTAATCAATGTCTGTTTAAAAACAGCAGGTTTGCTTACTGAGGTTCTATTGGTTAAATCTTCCAAGGATTAAGTGCTTTGACAAATTCTGCATTGTGTGTATCAGGAATTACAATACACTAACCACTAATCACATTAAGTCACTAAGATAAAGTCTAAAAGGACATAATCTAAGAGTTGAAAGTCATAAAATTAACTAGATTTATCTCGTTTCTTCTTCCTTAGGCATTGCCATTCCAGTCCCTATTAAAGGCATAGAAACTGATGTGGATAACCCAAGCAACATCACCTGTGTGCTAACAAAGGACCGTTTTGGCAACTTCATGCTCTTTGGCTCACTGGCTTCCTTCTTTACACCACTGGCAATCATGATTGTCACCTACTTTCTCACTATCCACGCTTTACAGAAGAAAGCTTACTTGGTCAAAAACAAGCCACCTCAACGCCTAACATGGCTGACTGTGTCTACAGTTTTCCAAAGGGATGAAACACCTTGCTCATCACCTGAAAAGGTGGCAATGCTGGATGGTACTCACAAGGACAAAACTCTGCCCAACTCAAAGAATGATCTACTTATGCGAAGAATGTCGACAGTTGGAAAAAAGTCAATGCAGACCATTTCCAATGAACAGAGAGCCTCCAAGGTTCTAGGGATTGTTTTTTTTCTCTTTTTGCTTATGTGGTGTCCCTTTTTTATTACAAATATAACTTTCGTTTTATGTGATTCCTGCAACCAGACTACTCTCCAAATGCTCCTGGAGATATTTGTGTGGATAGGCTATGTTTCCTCAGGGGTGAATCCTTTGGTCTACACCCTCTTCAACAAGACATTTCGGAATGCATTTGGCCGATACATCACCTGCAATTACCAGGCCACAAAATCAGTAAAAACTGTCAGAAAATGCTCCAGCAATATCTACTTTCGAAACCCGATGGCAGAGAACTCTAAGTTTTTCATGAAATATGGAATGCGAAAAGGGATTAATCCTGCCATGTACCAAAGCCCAATGAGGCTCTGCAGTTCAACTATTCAGTCTTCATCAGTCATTCTGCTAGATACACTTCTCCTCACAGAAAATGAAGGTGACAAAACTGAAGAGCAAGTCAGTTATGTATAGAAGGAATGTCAGTTTTCATCTAATATAACGAGTATGGTGATGAAGCAGATATAAATGTGCCAAGAATTGTATAAAGAGGAACTTTATGCCATGTATCAAATCATCTCTTCATCGAGATTATGTAATTTTCTTTATTTGGACAAAACTACTCCATGAAAAAAAATCATTTTGTACAGCTGCAAACGAAAATGACCTAGCACTCTGGCTAAATGTTACGGCATTCAAATGAAATAAAATTAAATAAATAATTTTAAGCTTAAAAATAAATAATGTCACTGTAAGAATTCGTTTAGTTCCTAATTGTATGCAAAGCTGTGCTACGAGTGTCATTTTATTAAATGAGAAAACACATTAACCCCCTCAAAGCCTTAAAAATATAAGGCATAACAGAACAACAGTGATAGGAAGAGAAGACTAAAACTGAATGCATAAAATGATCACATGTGGTGGTAAGCTAAGACTGTCATTTACAGTCTGGCTTACTTAGATGTAGTCATGATTTTGCTTTGATCAGGAAACTTGTCTTGATGGAAGGGATAGGGACGATAGTGGCTGGATATCACACAAAATAACAGCATCTTAGAACTGGAGCTCTTTGTTAAATGGCTGATACCAGGAATCTACTCAGCAGTGGTGGGGCTAACTTAGAGAAGGAGGAGGAAGCAAATGAAGTCAGTCCTGGGTACCTGAAGCTCAGTTTGTTCCTTAAAGAACATGTACAAACTGGAGCTGTGGGATCTCAATCCAGGAATCTAACCTTTAATGGCCACATAAAACTGTGATCATGGTTGCCCAAGCTCACCCAAAAAGTCTGTTGAACTTCTGGCGCAACATTTTTTATTCACCCTTTCCTCATTTCATTTTGCATTGCAAGATCTGGGAATAAATCCAAACCATGTCACTTACTAGCTAACTGACTGAATTTATGAGAGGTACTTAAATTTCTCAGTTTTCTCATCTACATTTCATACGGTTCTTATGAGAATTAGTACATGTGCACAGTCTGTACATGCTAGCCAATTCTATTTACATTTGATATTTTATTGTTACACTATTCCCATAAATGGTAAAGAAATTTAGGCTGAGGGGGTCTGCAGTGAAACCAGTCCATATCTTAGCTTTTCCTTTTCGTGTTGACCCATTCTTATGTCTCAACCTATTTATTACTACTGTATCGCTGTCCCTTTCCAGGTGATTAAGTTTAAGAAAATTACTTCAAGAAATGCATTGGCTGTGGAGCTCAGCATAAGTGAACCAGATACATATTCTCCACATGGTAGGATCCTTTCCTAGAACACAGTTAGAACACAGACCTTATGGGCTCTATGTCATCTGCCAGAAAGAAAAGATTACAAATTTAATCCCTAAATCTCAAAGCTTTAGGCACTTTTCCCTACCAGTCTAAGATTCTTCAGCAGCATTAAGGGTGGCCCATTTCAGATAGGCAAAATAATCTACATTCCTAAAAAAAAAAAAAAAAAATTGTTATCTATTTTGGTTCTAGTCTCTAATATGATGGGTTTGACATACATTAAAATTTATATTCTTGCAAAGTCACATAAGATTAAGTTTTCTGGTGTCACTTTAAAAGTATCACAAACTGGGGCGCCTGGGTGGCGCAGTCGGTTAAGTGCCCGACTTCAGCCAGGTCACGATCTCGCGGTCCGTGAGTTCGAGCCCCGCGTCGGGCTCTGGGCTGATGGCTCAGAGCCTGGAGCCTGCTTCCGATTCTGTGTCTTCCTCTCTCTCTGCCCCTCCCCCGTTCATGCTCTGTCTCTCTCTGTCCCAAAAATAAATAAATGTTGAAAAAAAAATTAAAAAAAAAAATAAATAAATAAAAGTATCACAAACTGAATCTTATCTATGTATATCTATGTAAAGGCATATATAATTGTTTCAGGAAATCTAGAGATGGCACTCACACTGCCAAAGCTCTACCCCTAGACGAACTAGATTAGATGGACTACCTTCTCACATGCTCTATACTGCCTCCAAATTCATGTATGTACTTAAACAATCACACACTTACAAAATTAACTATATGACTAGTTAGCTTCAATTCCTGGGGAAAAAAATCTTTGCTTTATAGTTAGCTGAGAGATCTTTCTCTAGGTTAATCATTCTAGTACTTCCAGAAGATTGTAGAAAATGAAATACAACTCCAATATAAACTATTTCTGAAAAAGTACAACATAGCACAAACTTTTACCATTTTGATACAAAACTGACACTTCCATTTCAAAATACTTTTAAAAAATCTGTAATTTGAAAGCAAATTTCAGATGTTAACCACATTTATGGCAATAAAAAGACTATGAAAAAGAGTAGACTGTATGTCTTTAAAAATAATTTTGGAAGAAAACTTTCATTAAATTTCATATTTATTAATTACTGGAGGGGGGGAAGGCATAGAAAAGGTTTAAAAAGACAGAAATAAAATAAGGACGTTATAGCATCAAAACCTAAACACAAAGACAATGAGGCAGAAACAGAACAGAATACAGACAATATGTATCAAAGTGATAAAAAAATGTGAATGGAGATATTGTAAAGATGATTCATGCACTTGGTGGTAACTAGCTGATTGCTGGGGTTCCTTCAAATTCTAAGAATCTATAATGGTGCAACATTTTTATATTCAAGGAAACATATTTATGGTCTAAAGAAATATCTGCACCAAGACTCTCCCTCATATCTTATAAGATCCATCCGTACCTGAAAGCAAATTAATGTATACATTGGAAAATATGCAGTTATTATTATAACGTAAAGTTATAGCAAAGATGTCCAGGGGCCTCTAGGATTGTCTAATTTTAAGAAGAATCTGTATCAGATCATTATAGCAACTTAATTTTAACAAGTATATAAAGACCAATGCTTCTTTTAACTTTTCTTCACTTTGCTTTCCAATGTCAAGTTAAAATAATTCAGATTATGCTCAGTTCCAACTGAGTTTCAGTCAATGCCAAGCATTGTATCATAAAAAGAGTCGTTATAATAAAATCTGCTTACTCGATAGATAACAATGGGCCTAATAATCACCTATTTATTAAACAAAAATTTACTAGGTTCATTTCAAGTTGGCAAGAATGTTTTCAACTCAATTCTCAATATTTATATACATTATAAACAAATAACCCACAAATATCAGGAGAAAGAAACAGTGAAAATATTATAACTGTCTGGACTACTTGAGGGTAAAAGAGATAACATACATAAGAATTTTTAGTTTCCCACGAAGACAATTTCACCTTAGTGGTTGAAGTACAAATACATGTTTACCCACATATTTTCAGTATTCATGTCCAGTAAGTACATTTGAAAAGAAGATTAAAAAAGTAAGAAGAAATAAATTCTTAAAATATGGTGAAATGTCTGCAGTTATTTTAAAAGTAAATCTAAAAGGGAAGAAATGATAAAATGGAGCAATTTCTAAGAAAATAAACGATGATGCACCAGAGAACATTAACTATTCTTAAGAGAAAGGACAGACAGAAACTTTCCAAATATTAAAGGTAACGAAATTTGAGAATAAAAATGTTCCGTGAGAGTTGCTCAGGAAAATAGTACTCTGATAGAAAGGCATGATGTAGAAAGCACTGGTCTCTAACAAGACCTGTTTTGAATTTCAGTTCTACCATTTAGCTCTATGACAACGGGAAATTTTATTAACTATTTTAGAATTGAATTTTCTTCTCTTTTAAAAAAATATTTCTAAGTTTCTTTCATCTTTAAAGATTTTCCCTCCAGAGAAATGACACTAATCTAAAATTTAGAGAATTTGGTTTCAACTGCAATTTCTTAGACAAGTTGATTACATTTAATTTTCATCTATAAAGTAACTTTTAGACAAAATCATCTCTAAAGACTTTTCCAGTTTCTTCTACTTATAAAGAATCCTATCATGAAAATAAAACTCAGAATGATCCCTAAGAAATAACAAACACATAGAACCACTCATTAGCTGGATCTATCGTAAGTAACTGAGATCTTAGCAAAGCCTAAAAGCAGCTCATGGGAGACATCTGCTGCTGAAACTGGGCGTTTAGCATGAGTGTGAACTACAGGAAATGCAAAGGCAGAAATGAATTTTGTTGGAGAGCAAAGTGCTGTCAGGTTAAAAAGGGAAGAGAAACAGTTTTCATGAAGCTCAACTTCCTATGTGGCAGAATATACATACTAGACCACTAATGTAGAGAATATGAAATGGAAAATCACCAGTAAAAATTAACAGCTGACAACAAAGAAACAAAACAGAGACCATCATGAGTAGGATGGTTTACACAAACCAACAGTTATTAAAGGTACTCCTAGAAAAATATACTTTCCAAATCAAAATTACCTAGTTCTCTGATAAGAATTAGAACAAAAACAAAAACAAAACAAAAGAACCTCTCTGGATGGCAATAATTACCCATGCCCAACCCTACATTGCGTCTAAATTCTAAAGCAAAACCAGTGAAAGTTTAGGGTCATAACTTGGCCAAAGATGACAGGCAGAAAAGAGAACTTTTCAACCTCTGTTTTGCTTCCTTTTTTTTTTTTTTCCCCTCAGGATAATGAGTTTTAGACCAGCAAGATAAAAAGTAATGGAAAGAGTGATCAAAATGTAGACTGGGTGAAAAGACTAGCTGCCTTAAATGAGTTCAACTCTCTAAGCTAAATGAATCACCTCCCTGAAACAGAACTTTGTGGTTGTAATTATGGAACCACTGCTGACAAATCTGAGAAAAAAAGAAAATGGCAAAGGTACAAAAAGACTGTAAGTGGCTAAATATTCTGATGTTCAAAAAAAGATAAGAGAAATAGGAATCAAGAAATAAAGCATGTAGTCTACTGCAGATCTTTTTTAAAAATGTAGAATAGCTTAACGCACATAGGCTCTGTCATCTTAGAAAAACAATCAATGAATATCTGACACTTGTATGGATTTACTAAAAGCAGTAATAACCAACTAATCACATATTCTACTTTGGAGGTGTTAGACAGTAGATCTGTGTAAATACTATGTCTTTGGATTTCAAGAAAGCTCTCCACTGTCTTTGTGAACAAGTTGAGCAAATAAGGGTTTGAGGACAACACAATGAAGGAGGTTAGTATGAACAACCTTATTTAACAAAACTGGTGTAAGGAGAAACCTATTAGCATGTCGTATGGGTCTGTACTTTGCTGTTTTACTCAACATTTTTATCCACAATAAGAATAAAATTATTTACAGCCTTTCTGGATAACTTCCCGATAAATGGAATAAGCTCCTACCAAGATGTTATGAAGAAGATCCTGTAACCAGTTCACGGTGGACGTTCAATATTTGTAAACTTACATTATGACCTTTACAACAAAGGTTCACTCCCAGGGACTTGGGGTAGAAAATCTACCCCAGATTTAAACGGACATGAATGAGACTCATCTGACTCATCTAACATATATCCTGGGAACTTTACTGTGTAATTTCATCAAAAATAAGTTGTTATAAGCAGTGTACAAATAGAGCTAAATGAAGCTCTTTTAATTTGCCTTTGTTAGATTTTAACATAAAGTATCTTAGCTAAAAGAAACAATGGTATGAGATTGGAGATAATAAGCAGACAGGAAGAAGAACTACTGCAAGAAGTACTATTGCAACTACCACTATTACAGTTACCACCACTACCACACGCTTAAATAACACGTAGTAGTGCCAGACATTGTTCTAAGGGCTTTAGATATTAACTCAGTTATTCATCTAAAGACACATTTCTTAAATAGGCACTATTATTGTACCCGAAATCAGATTCAAAAAGGCTAAGTAACAAGCCCAAAGTCACTCAGCTTGTAAGTGGCAGAGCCAGGATTCAATCCTGGCAGACTGGTTTCAGAGTATGTCCTCTTCATCACAACTGTACTAAGCCAAGGCATCTCCAAATCTCAAGTCCAAAACAGTTTTCTTAACTCCGCAAATTTTTCAGCCTTCTTTAAACAAAGTCCATTACCTTTTATTCTCATTAAAGAGCTTCAAGAACCCTACAAATCTGTGTAAGAGACAGCATCCAATCTGAATTACCAATGTTCATGGAAAGAGGAGTACTAACTATGTTATCTGGATTTAAAAAACTAAACAAATACACTGAATGTTATGAAAAAACAAATAATAAAGTCATTTTACTATTTCTCAAATAGGTTCTTGGAATCTCAAGACACACTTGCTTCCTTTTTCAGATGAACAGTACTAATCTTATTGTTAAATGGTCTTCACTCTGAACCTAGACATATTTCTCAGACACTAGTTTCTGTTTAGTTACTATTAAAAAAAAAGAAAAAAGAAAAAAGGACTATAAAGAGAACCAGAAATTAGAATTACCTGAAAAGAATGAACCCAAGTGATTCTACTGCTGCCCTCCTGACATCATCATTAACGTCACTTACCTAGGAAAAATTTTAAAGGATTACATTATACCATGCATTCCATTACTAGAATAAACTGATATGAGGCTCACATCATTCAAATGTAAATTAGACCTCATTAATTTATTACTATTTAATTAGAATGTCCTCCTCACTTTAGAAAAACTCATCTGATATAGTTTTCATTTCAGGGCTTTTAAGCTTGGTGAAGTTTAGGATTCAGGGCTACTTCTAAAGATTATTTCAGCTGCACTATACAGCTTTTGTGGGCTACACTGAAAATCTAACCATTTCTTCAAAGTTATTTTCAAAAAAGTATGTCCTAAATTCAAGCAAAATACAAACATTTAATATTTACAACATACCACATGTTGCACTGATAAAAGATAAATTAATAATAAACACAGTGGAATGGGAGTATTTCTGGGAAGAAGATAATAATAGTTCTAAACCCTTTCTGCATGGGAACATGACCTGAGGTTTACCTTCTCCTGGCACCAAGATGGTAGAAACCTACTAAGTGAAGACATATGTACAATGTCCTCTGTGTTACCAGGCAACATTACTGTTCATAAACTCCATCTGGATTGGGAGGACTATGAGTGGGAAAAGCCTGCTGGAAAACACGGACACTGGCTTTCCTGTATAATGTATCTCTTGTAACAGACCATGTCACTTAGGGCTGCCTGGAAGCTAACTTCACAGGTTGCAAAAAAGAAGTGATTTTTACTGTTCATTAGATTTCCCTATCCTAGGGTGGCTGCACACACTCATGTGGTCTTGTTCCTTACAAATGAGGATGCCCCTTGGAGTAGGTTTTCAGAAGTTGCCCCTGAATGATTTTAAGGACTTCTATTCATATCGACTTACTGTTATCCTGTACTACATCCTTCTGAAAAGCCAAGTGAACCTGGTGCTTAGGTTACAGCTGATTGTGTCCAGCGAATGAGAATGTGTACCTGAGATCACTGGCGGTGATCATGTAGTGTGGGTGCTGCAATAACCTAGACATTTAGTGTCCATCTGCAAACTTTCCTTTCCCCCTCCAGCCAAGAAAGAGTACTTACAGCAACATGTAGCAGGCGCCGGATAGCTTTGTTGTTACCCGAGCCACAATAAGCCATGGCTACAGTGTACATTCCAGATCGTCGAAGAATTGGGTCCTAAGAAGAATAATGTACATCAATAGACAAGTTAGCATTTCAAATAGTAACTGGCATCCACCAGGAGAGTTGGTTTTAGGTAGGAAACGACGGAAACAATAAACTTGAGAACTATTTTGTGGTTGGTAATTTGCTAAAACAAATGTGGAAATAAAAGACTCTAATACAGGAGGAGTTAACTTCTAATTCCCAACATTCTGTGCAACATGCCTGTACTGCCTCACACTTACTAGGAAGTATAAACTCAAGTCCAATACCAACACTATCCTCTGACACTCAACTTCCATTATTAAATGAATAAGAAAGAAGCTCGCTTCTAATTCCACATTGTAACCTCCTTTTACCTTGTTTAATTCTTGGGCACTGATGAGCACTGAATGGAAGAGATACGGAGTCTGAGAGCTGAGCAAAATAATCAGTAGCTTTATCATTTAATACAGTAGTAGTTCTTTTTATCAAGACTATAGAGGACAGCATTATTTACCACTGAGTACCCACCATATACAATATCACTGTCAAAATAAAACAATACAAAAGGCAATGAAAAACACTTACCCAAAGAAATAAGCATGGGGATTGGCACTGGTTTTTGATGAAAAAACAATAAATTTGTATCTCATTAAATGATTATGAAATAATTCTAAAAATACTATTTCTAAAAGAAATCAACTTGTAAATTTCTAAATACCCTTTCTGGATCTGCTTATCTGAAAATTACTGGTCTGAAATCTTGGTTAAATTTAAAATCCTCAAATTAGTCCTGTTCATCCCTTCTAATCAGTGTTTTTCTTTCCTACATTCTATTAGGCTTTATATACCTTGTTTCATCAACGAGTATAGTTATGCGTTCTGTCAAGAACAGAGATAATTTCTAATGAAAAGTATTTCTGTAAATGCAGGTGGTAACTAGGGCATGAGGGAGTACAGGGGGAAAAGGATAAACAATGTATCGTCTCACCTTATCACGGCAGAGAGATTCAATGAGAGCATCAGCCTCCTCCATCCTCCCATACATCACTAATGCAATGCCAACTGCAAGACCACGCAGAATCTTCTCATGTTGAGTTTCCTGTGCATAGCCGACCATGTCCTCAATAGCCTGGGCATTTTTAGAGCCCAACATAACCAAACCTAGGGCCAGGCCAGCTGCTTCCCCTAGTGAGTAAAAAATAAAACATTAAAAAACATAGGGCGTCTGGGTGGCTCAATTGGTTGAACGTCTGACTTTGGCTCGGGTCAAGGTCTTGAGGTTTGTGGGTTCAAGACCCACATTGGGCTGTCAGCGCGGAGCTCACTTCAGATCCTCTGTCCCCTTCTCTCTCTGCCCCTCCTCGACTCATGCTCGCTCTCTCTCCCTCTCAAAAATAAATAAACATTAAAAAATAAAATTACATATGTAAACTCAATAAAACATATCCTATTGGAAGTGGCACTTATTATCATCAACTATCAAAACATCTATTAAATGAAAATGAAGGCATTTTTTCAAGCCAGCTGATAAAAAGCACATCCATATATTTATAGCTATTTTCCTTTTAAATCGTGACAGAATGTACCATCAATCCAACAGTGATTTCAAAAGAGACACAATGATGTTTTTCTGTTATCACCAAGCAGTACAGATAGCTCTGTGATACAAATAGATCACTCTAATAAATTTGTTTGCAAAAATCAATTATACACACACACAGGATGTATCATTTTTAAAAACTTATACATCACAAAATCTATTTTTATGAGTTTGACAAATGGGGCAAAATCCACTCCCTATACAAGTAATCTATTAGATTTTTAAGAGGCTACAAAACAGAAGTAGAGGGGCGCCTGAGTGGCTCAGCTGGTTAAATGTTGGGACTCTTGATTTCAGCTCAGGTCATGATCTTACAGTTCATGAGATCAAGCTCCACGTCAGATTCCATGCTGACAGCGCGGGTTCTTTCTTTCTTCTCTCTCTCTGCCTCTCCCCACCCCTGAACCCCTGCTCACACTCTCTCTCAAAATACTTAAAAAACAAGACAAAACAAAATATAAGTAGAAAACAAATTTAGTCACGTTAATTAATCCTAAAGTGAGTTGTCTTTGCAAAGAATCACTTACCTGTCACAGCATCGTCCTGATAAAGGTTCGTTTTTAGCAAGTCATACACATCCTGGCGTGCAGTCCCCATGGCAGCCAAACCCAGGCCCAGGCTGCCCCCATGTCGAACGATCTAGGGAAAAAGCGTGGGTTCCAGTGATTTGGAATACTGTACTTAAAAATCCAAGCTTTTATTCTAACTTCAAAATGTATTGTGATATTAAACATGCAGGGCAGTTGACCTAGTGAGTATGACCAAAGGATTTGACTCAGATGGCCAGTGGTAACCTCAGCAATTTCAGTTTCAAAAGAATGGTGCTTGCTGATGAAAAACAATAGTAAGTTGAGAAGTGAATGAAAGATAAAGTGGAGAGAGAGGGTATAGCTCTTTTTTAATAAGTTTACATGAGAAAGGGAGAAATATGATAACTAAGAAGGAGAAGCAAGTGTCAAGGAAAGAATTTTTTAGGATAGGTGAGACCTGAATATGCTTACTGGCTAAGGGGAAGGAGGCTGAAGAGAGGAGGAAAAGGTATCTAATGGAACACAGTCACGAAGAAGTAGGAAAAACGGGGTCAAGGGCAAAAGCTGGTCTTTATTTCAAGACGGACACATTAGTGGTCATCTGTCATTTTTGAGTGCAGTCTCCTTTTACCGGAGACAGCACCTCAACGTTGCTTGGGAAATACTCTTCTCCCACTGGTTAGTTTTGGTGGAATTGCCAACTTAATACGTGCCCACTTTCTCCTACCCAAAGTATGGGACTGTGAGACCCAAGACAGGCCAACTGAATGCTCTTTCTCTGAAATTCCAATCTTTCTTAAGTGAAATGACCCAAGGACAAAAAACATTTCAAATTCCTTCATCCTGACAGCAGGGCCCTAGAAAAATGATACAATTAGTTCCTGTTATCTAGATCTCTAGAATTGCCCTGGCTCTTAACTGTTGTGAGAATTGGTTCATCAGCTTTTCCTTTAATTATATAAACTACTTCCAATAAACATTTTGTTTAAAGTCAATCAGTGGAGGTTTATATTGCTGGTAACCAAAGAGATTTGTCTGATTAGAAAATTTTTACCTGAGAAGGAAATGAGGCAAAGCCATGAATAAATGTATATAAAATTCGTGGATGAGGGGCTTATTAGTGGAGACAGATCATCCTATTGGCCTCAATCTTTTCACTGAAATAGGAGGACAAAGTTATCTTTCTTACTTAGCTACTCTCCTAATAGCCTTCTAAAAAAGAGTCTACTCTAACATAAAAGTTAAAGTCTAAAATCCTATTTCAAAGTTCTGTAAAATAAGAACAAGCTGCTTAGTAAGTTTTTCCAAAACAATTACATGTAACAAATTATAAAACACCAAATAACTAAGAATTGATTCCTGACAGTTACTTCTTTGGGACTTAGTGTCCTATAAAATAACAAGATTAAACCAAATGATCATTAAGGTCACTTACAGTTCTAACATTCCAAAACTCTTAAGTGTGGAAATACAACATATATTTTACAAACATATGGTACTTTATTTTGCTTGTCACATACCAATTTTAAAGGACTGAGAATCACAATTTTAGTTTATAGAACAGGAAGGAAAATTCCCTTAAAAAAGAATTCTTTAAGAACAGTTCCATTTTGGGAATTTCAAAATGTATAAAATTTCTATTCACTAAAGTAATTTGGCAAATGTAATATCTTCTTGGACTCTTAAGTAACAGAAACTAGTTTTCCATTCTCGTACTTACATCATTGCTGGCATTCTTAAGCTGGTTAAGCAGATAGTCAATTATATCACCACCATGATTGGCATGAATAAGACCTAATGCATAGAGACCTCCACCTTCCTGATAGGCGGATCCTGGAGAAGTGTCCTTGGGAAGATATGTTGCCATTAACTGTAATGCCTCCTTCTCATGACCCTGTAAAATTGAGCCACAATAAAGGTGTCAGTAAGAGAAAAGTGAGAGAAAAAAGATGTAATATTTTCTAAAATTATTTTCTTTTCTCCAGAATGTTCACTTTCTAAAAGAGGAGGAAGTGGGGCTCTCTCCTATACAACTTTATAACTCAAATGAGGAGAATCTTTAAGAGATTGAATCACATCCTTGTTAGAAACAAACGCTTCAATTTTTTTCCCTTGTTTTATAACATTTCCCCAAATGCATTTCAGACTATACAAATAATTTATTTCAATTCATCCTGTGAGAAATGGCTTAGTCTTCATAAGGAAAGGATTTCCACCTTTTATTAAAATCAAACACATACATATGTATTTTCATTTCTTATTTACTTTATTCTTTCCTGTAAGAGAATCTATCTGATTTTAAAAAATTTACTTATGAAAGAAATACGATAAACTTTTACGTTTTTTAACTCCAGAAAAATTGGTTCCATTCGCACTGATCATTGTATATTACCTTATGAATTACACCCAAACTGGCTGTAGCTGTAAATTTCGCCCAGTTAGTGGCTCTGGCCAACCATTCCAAGTTATCTCTGCAAGAAAATTCAGCAATACTATTGAAATGAATGCCATAAAGTTTTTTATAATACTAAAGTCAAAGCATTAAACTTTTACCTTGAACTATTACAAATCATTTTACTTTACGGAGCTCAAATTACTGGTGATTCTATTTTATCTCCTAAGTTCTTAGTATTCTAGAGACTTTAAAAAATGCATGATATGTAATTTCACTATGAACAAAAGCAGAATTACATTAATATTATGTCATGAAAAAGCCTAGATTCAAGCCAACTAATAAAGGGAATTAATTTTACCTTAAAATAAGCAGGCATATGCATTAAAAAAATGTATAAAATAGAAAAACTGAATTTAAAATTCAGGACTGGCAGCTACATCTATGTAACAATGTCAAGTGTCTCTATTAAAGATGATTTTAAACCAAAGTGGAAACCTTCGAGTATATTTACCTAAGAAACTGGTCACTGGTAGTCCCACAGTGCATAAAAGAATTTGCTATAACGGTTGCTGTGTGACATACAGAATTCCGTACTGCATCCTATAAAAACAAATACATTTGTACCACTGGCAAAGTATTTATACATACACAAAGTCACACGTAGGTACACAATCAGAGGCCCTGTTTTGTGATGAAAATATTAACAAACTGAACTGACATTAAACTATGAATCTCGGACATTATAATTTTTAATGTTTACTTATTTTTGAGAGAGAGAGAATGAGAGAGTAGGGGAGGGGCAGAGGATCTGAAGTAGGCTCTGTGCTGACAGCAGAGAGCCCAATGCAGGGCTCAAACTCATGAATTGTGAGATCATGACCTGAGCCGAAGTCCGATGCTTAACCGAGTCACCCAGGCGCCCCCTGGATAATTCTTTATAAAGATTAAATAGGTAGTTTATAAACACAAGCAAGTCAGAGTTTTATCTGTAGTCTTGAGATCAGTAGGTTTTAGGTAGCAATTTAGGTAGTAGATTTTCTATTTATTGGTTTCTGAATAGTTTAATTTGCCATTTCTTTTCAGCATCTTGTCTAAGGTCTCCAAGGTATCAGGCTAGCCTAGAGAACAATGCTGCATCTCTTCTCACTCTGCACCTCTGGCAGTAACCAAAGGGATTTTGTTTATTTCTAATGAGACTATATTATAAAGATTAGTTTCAAAAAACTATCATAAATACAAACTGTGTAACTGTGTCCATCTGACATTTGTAATTATTAAAAATTTGAGAAGTATGATTACATATTTCAGTCAAACAACTGTGTAGCATTGAAATAGTATATAGCTGTAAAAGAGGAATAAATGACTTTATCAAAAGCTACTGGGTAGATAAGACAGGAAAGGGAAGAAAAATACGTAAGTTTTTTCGTATGAAAACATTTTCTTGAACCAGATGAATATATTATCTATTCAAAGATTAAAATTAATCCTACTGTTAGGATCAGTATCTCAAGAAACATTACACAATATCAAAAACCTGTACACTCAAGCAGTTTGCAGTTCAATGGGAAAAAAGACACATAAACAAACTGCATCAGTGCTCTGATTGGGCCATTCGTCCAAGTGCTACATGTACATATTAATAAGTTAACTAAAAAAAAATTAAAACAAGGAGCACCTGCGTGGCTCAGTCCGCTAAGTGTCTGATTCTTGATTTCGGCTCAGGCAATGATCTCACGGTTTGTGAGTTCTAACCCCAAGTCAGGCTCTGATAACCTGAAGCCTACTTGGGATTCTCTGTTGTCTCCTTCTCTCTCTGCCCCTCCCCTGCTCACACACTCTCAGAAATAAACAAATGAACGTTAAAAAACAAAACAAAACAAACCACTAAACTTCCCAATGAATGTGAAACACAAAAACAGGAACTCAATTTTAATTTCCTTTCTTCTCTCAACAAATTCAAGAATTTCTCTCTGTTATTCTTTTTAAGTTACTTTTTTGATTAGAATAAAATGCAACAAAGTATTCAATAATAAATAAGTATACATACTAATAATCAACAAAGAAATAAATACAAGAAAGCCTCCATTACAGATGAATTTCCTACCTTTGTGTTTTTTAGAATCATGAGATCTGTGTTATTATTTCGTATTAAAAACTGTAGATGTAACTCAATAGCCATTTCACCGCTTAAAATTTTAATCATTTTCAAAGTCTGGTCCTTGGGCTCTGGACTCTGCCAAAATAAACAAACAAGAAGAAAAATTCATATATTACTGATATCCACCAATTGTGCTTTAACAGCCCTAAACCAGTGAAATTCACAATCCATACACAGAGCAAAACTTGTATTTTAATAGTAGGATCTAGAAAACTCATGTATCACTTATTTGAAAGAAAGAATATTTCTTTAATAGCTACCACTGAAATATGATACCAGTTTAATGAAAGAATATAATTCACTCTGAAGAAACTTCCAATGTAAAATTATTTTAATGTTAAAAAAAAAAACCCAAACTGTAAAAGAATGACTACTGATGATATGCAAGGAAAACTATTTTATACAGAACAACTCATAGTTTAGGTGAGAAACTGCCTACTCCAAACTGGAAAAATCAAAAACACATTTAACCAACGCATATATATGATCTCATCAACTACCAAGCTATCGAGGTAAATAATAGTTGACATTTATATACCTGAGTATCAAAAATCAAAAGTCTTGGTGGAGGAAACATTTACATCCAACAGACCACTGTTCTAATACTTACCCCATTCCTCCATACACCATGAATATTAAAAATAACAAAGACAACTAAAGTACCCTGCCCCATCTACAACTAAGTTGTCATTTAGTTGTTAGAGGCCATACTTTTTTCTCATCCTGTGACAAATAATTCAGAGTTATTCTAGACAGAGGTCAATCTTTTGTAAGGATCTAAGGATTTGCTTTCTTCTAAGTTAAGCACTTTCTAGGGTCAGTCTTTAAAATTTTACTTTTTTACAGAAGATCTATTTTTATAAAATAACTTTGGTATTAAACTTAATATTAAACCACTAACAAAGACAGATATATAACACTTTAAAATAACTGACAATATAATTGTATGTTAAATGGTAACCTCAACTTCAAAAAACACACTTACCACTTCTGGTGTCTTTCCTACAAGTACACTACCTGGCTTTTCTTCTGTTTCCATTGAGTCACTAAAATGAAGAGAATCAACAGTTACTAATCTGATAAATCTTTTCTGAATAGTATGTATAGGTAACTAGTTATCAAACTAAAGAATCTGAACCATGTTCAAATAAATATTTTGCAAGGAAAAAATGTTTAATTACCTAAGTATTTCCCTTAAGAAACAGAGACAATTCTATTAAGATGGAAGCAGCCCCGTGATTTAATTTCCTCCAAATAAATTCATAAAACCACACAACTAATTAGGTTAGCACAAACAACAAATACAACAAAACCAGATGACAAAGCACCCACCAAACTCCTAAAACACAGCCAGGTGGAGATACACCATCACCAGCTACAACACCAGTTTGAAGTGAAGCAGCTGAGGACCCCAACAACTCTGAAAAACAACCAGCCAATACTCCCTTCTAGGCGAAAGCATTTTAATGGGGATAAAATGCTGGGTACAGAATCCAATTACCATGGCAGAAAGAAAGAAAAAAGAAAGACCAAATAAAAGTGAGAAAGTAAGGGGGATTGGGTGGCTCAGTTGGTTGAGCATCTGACTCTTGGTTTTGGCTCAGGTTACGACCTCACAGTTTGTGAGTTTGAGACCCGCATCAGGCTCTGCACTGGCAGGGAGGAGCCTGGTTGGGATTCCCTCCCTCCCTCCCTCTCTCTCTACTTCTCCTTCCTCATGCTGTCTCTGTCTCTCTCGAAAGAAATAAACTTAAAAAAAAAAAAAAAAAGCAAGAAAGAGAGTTAAGAGATCTCAAGTTGTAAGATACCATTTTAAAACTCAGTAACACAACAGAAGAGGAAATTCTAGAGAGCAGTAAAATTAGAAAAACTATCCTAAATAAGCCTCCTTTGCAAAAATTTAGGAAAACTAATTTCAGTAAAGACAAGCTACTGACAAGGATCAAAGTTAAAGCCCATATAATATTAAAAGAAAAAAATTATTTCAAAGGAGGTAAAAGACATTAATAAAATTATACAAGATATAAAAGAATAAAACATACCAGAATTAGATAATTCAGAAATGAAATTATAAAACTGGGGGGAAATTATAAATGAAGGAAGCAAAATAATAATTTCAGAAAATTAATTCAGAGGAAACATAAGACCAGATAAACACAAATCAAATAAAGGAGAAGGTATGAAAGAAAAAATTTAAATTAACAAGAAATAAAACAAATGCCATTCCCCTAAGATCAGGAATGAAGGATGTTCACTCTTATGTCTACCCAGTAACATTGGAAATCCTAGCCAATGCAGAAAAACAAGGGTGGAAAAGTCATGAAAATTATAAAGGAAGAAGTAAAATCGTTTCTATTAAGGTAACAGGATCCCTATGTACAAAAGTCTATAGAAGGATCTATAAAAAAAAATTACTAGACCTAATAAGTGATTTAAGCAAGGTTGTGGGATTCACATTAATATAAAAAAATCAACTGTATTTCTACATATTAGTAACAAACAAATAGAAATTGAAATTTAACATACCACTTACAATAGCATCAAAAAACATACTTAGGAATTAATTTAAGACGTACAAAATCTCTGAACTAAAATCTATAAAATGCTGCTGAGAAAATTTAAAGAAAATCTAAATAAATTAAGAACAAAACTATGCTTATGGATTGTAAGACCCAATATTGTGAGGGTCTCAATTTGTTCCAAATTGAAGAGATTCGACACAATCCCAACCAGAATCCCCTCAGGCTTACAGAAATGCAAGAGACCCAAAACAATCTTGGTGGTGAGGAGAGAAGGGAGGTCATAACTGTATGTCTTCCACTGACCTGATTTCAAGACTATAAGCTTTAGTAATAAAGACACTGTTTCCTTATACTGGTATAAGGAAAGACAAATAAATGGAAAAGAATAGAGAAATCGATCCACATATCACATGTCCAAGGTTCCAAGGCAATTCCACAGGGAAAGGACAGTCTTTCAAACAAATGCTAATGGAATTACTAGACATCCATGCTTTTAAACAAACTCTTTATTCCTGACACCGTATTACAAACCTTAAACTATACAGTTTCTAGGAGTGTGGCAGAACAGTAGAATACCTTTGTAACTGTGAGACTGACAAAGAATTGCTTAGATTGGGATCCCAAAATGGAAAACAGGATTATAAAATATAAAAACTTTTGGGGTGCTTGGCTGGCTCAGTCAGTAAAGTGTCCAGCTCTTGATTTCGGCTCAGGTCATGATCTCACGGTTCATGAGATCGAGTGCCGTCTTGATAGTATTCTTTCTCTCCCTCTCCCCACTTATTTATTTAAATAAACATTTTTTTTTTGATTAAAAAAATTTTTTAATGTTTATTTTTGAAAGAGAGAAAGAGTGCAAGCGGAGGAGGGGCAGAGAGAGAGAGGGAGATGGAGACACAGAATCCCAAGCAGGCTCCAGGCTCTGTCAGCACAGAGCCCAACACGGGGCTCAAACTCATGAACTGTGAGATCATGACCTGAGCCGAAGTAGGACACTTAACCGACTGAGCCCCAAATAAATAAACATTTCAAAAAAAATAAGTAAAAACTTGTGTTCATCAAAAAAATACCACTAATAAAATGAAAAGATAAGCCAAAGACTGAGAAAAAATGTTCAAAACAATATATCTGACAAATTACTTGTATAAAAATTAACAACAAAATATCACTTCATACCACTAAAATGAGTAATATTAAAGAGACTGATAACATCTGATGTTGGCAAACAAACAAATGGAATGCTAATACATTGCTGTTGGGAGGGTAAAATGGGCAACCATGTTGGAAAATATTTCGGCAGATTCTTACCAATTTAAACATATACCCTGTGACCCAGCTATTCTAATCCTAGGTATTTACCCAAGAGAAATGAAAATATTTGTCCACAAAAAGACTTGTATAGGAATGTTCTAGCAGCCTTGTTTTGAAACAACCCAAATGTCCATCAGTATAAGAATGAATAAACAAACTGTGGTATATTCATACAATGAAATGCTGCTCAACGATAAAAAGAAATCAGTTACTATTTCATCCAAAAAACACAGATATATACAACATGTTCAGTGAAAGAAGCAGAAACAAAAGAATACATGCTATATGAACCATTTATATGAAGTTTAAGAACTGGCAAAACTAATCTATTCTGACGGAAATCAAACCAGTGGTTGCCTCAGGGGCAGTGGGTTGACCTCGAAGGGCACAGGGCAAGTTTCTGGGATGATAATACAGATGATGGTTACATGGGTGTTTACACTGTCAGAACTCATTGAACTGGATCATTAGGATATGTGTATTTAACAGTATTTAAATTATCATTCAATTAAAAGAAAGAATTGAAGGGGTGCTTGGCTGGTTCAGTCAGTTAAGTGTCTGACTCTTGATTTTGGCTTAGGTCATGATCTCACAGTTGGTTTGTGAGATGGAGTCCCAAGCTGGGCTCTGCACTGACAGCACGGAAGCTGTTTGGAATTCTCTATCTCCCTCGCTCTGCCCCTCCCACAGTTGCACATGTGCTCTCTCTCCCCAAATAAATATTTCCTTTTAAATAAAAGAAAGAGGGGCGCCTGGGTGGCTCAGTCGGTTAAGTGGCCGACTTCAGCTCAGGTCGTGATCTCGCGGTCCGTGAGTTTGAGCCCCGCGTCGGGCTCTGTGCTGACAGCTCAGAGCCTGGAGCCTGTTTCAGATTCTGTGTCTCCCTCTCTCTGACCCTCCCCTGTTCATGCTCTGTCTCTCCCTGTCTCAAAAATAAATAAAACGTTAAAAATAAATAAATAAATAAATAAATAAATAAATAAATAAATAAATAGAAAGAAAGAAAGAAAGAAAGAAAGAAAGAAAGAAAGAAAGAAAGAAAGAAAGAATTGAAGAGCTGAAAAGGATTCAAAAGAAATGAGAAATACAGAAGATGGGCAAAGAAAATCCAACTTACATATAACGATAAGCCCCAAATAAAGAAAAATAAAGGGCAGAAAACAAATACTAAAAACTAAAATTCAAGAAAACCTTACTGAAGCAGGACTATTTCTAGTGTTTTTGAGTAATAGTAAAAAGGCCACTGAGATCGGAGGGCAGTAAGTAAGGAAGAAAGCAGCAAGAGATGAGTTGAGGGGTATGGAGAGGACGGATCATGTATAACCTTGAAGGCCATGTTCAAGACTTAGAATTTTATATGAAATGTGTTCGTCAAGTATTGGAGATTCAAAGAGTTGTGACATTTGTTTCAGAAAAATAACTCTCACTGCTGTGAACTTTAAAAGGAAAAAAGGAAGCATAAGAAAAACATTTAAACATTTTAAATAAGTGGTCTAAATGCATAAAAAAATACAGGAAAATAAAATCTAACACTGCATCAGCCTAAGATAAATGTATATTTAGTTCTAATAAAAGCACAAAAAGCTGGAAATGTTTACTTTCCAAATACTAAAATCTAGCCCACCTAACCTGAGATTTTTAATTTACTTGGTTAGATAGCACACATGCAATTAGCCTTCCCCGTCAATCACTTCCATTTCTTTCCAGAAGAGTTCCCAGTTTTGATTTTCCTTAATGTACCCAGCACAGTGCAAAACAGAGCAATAGCCTTAATAAGACTTTACAATCTATGAAAGCTAATTCTGAAAATAATTCTTAGACTACACGGTCGATGAATATTCCACCTATTCTCAAAATGAAATAAAGGTTGTCCAATTAGTTCTGATGCAGAAAAAGATTCTTATACCTGTCTTTCTCTGATCCTGGGACAGTACCCGTATTGGTGGATCCAGGCACAGAAGCAATAGGGGTGCCAACAGTTCGAAGATTCTGGATTACAGATGACAAAAACTGCTGGCTAGCACTTTCATACAAATCAAAACAAATCTGATAAGCCATCAGGAGGTTGTCTTCCTTGACCAGTTTTTCTAAGATATCACTCACGGCCTGAGGATCATCTAAGAAAATTAAGCACTGAAATGCAGATAAAAAACAATTACATAATAATCGAAAACTGTGTATACAAGATACTTAGAGACTGACGAACAGTTGATAATAATACAGGAAACCTGAAAATATAAGCACAGGCAAACTGGGGCAGATAAATTGTTCCAGCACTCCATTTCTTTTTTTCTTTTTTTAAATTAATTTTTAATTTTAATTCCAGTGTTAGCACTCTATTTCTGATCCTGGCACTAGACAAATTTTTCCTGAAAACGGCATCTGCTTTCCATAAGAAAACCCATACAGATCATACTCACAGCTCCTAATTACTGTGTCTGGCAATTAGCAGTACTTAATGACTGATAGGTAAATGAATCTTGGATTCTTCAAATCTTATCTGTATATTATTGTCAAGTGCTCCTTAATTTGAATTTTCTGCTTAACCACAAATTGTAGGAGTCATTGATTCATTTAACACATGTTGTATAGTGCTGGGCCAGAACAAGGGGCACTGAAATGACCATTTTGAAGTATTTCTCTTATCACTCTTATAATCTGTTATGTTTTAACAAAATTATCTAATAAATTTAGGATTTTTTTAAGAATTCAATTAAAATTTTCTTGTTCCCTTAAAGTAGCAAATAACTAATTTCAAAACGGACACATTAACCAAAGTTATTACAAATTAAGAATGAAAATAATGGAGGAGCACCTGGGTGGCTCAGTCAGTTAAGCATCCAACTCTAGAGCTCAGCCCAGGTCTTGATCTCAGGGTCCTGAGTTCGAGCCCCGTGTTGGGCTCAGCACTGGGCGTGGAGCCTACTTAAAAAAAGAATAGGAAATAATGGGGCTCCTGGGTGGCTCAGTCAGTTAAGCATCTGACTTTGGCTCAGGTCATGATCTCACGGTTCTTGAGTTCAGGCCCAGTGTCGGGCTCTGTGATGACAGCTGGGAGCCTGGAGCCTGGAGCCTGCTTTGGATTCTACGTCTTCCTCTCTATTTGTTCCTCCCAAGCTTGAGCTCTGTCTCTCTTCCTCTCTCTTTCAAAAATAAACATTTAAAAAAAATTTAAAAAGAATAGGAAATAATGGAAATAAGATAAATAAAATAAATAGGGAAATGGTTAAGTAAGGCAAAGTACATCCACTAAATGCCTACTGCACATTCAAGAAAGTTGGAACAAGAGTTTGTGAAGACTTAAATATGGAAAAATGTTAAAATTGAAGGATTTATATAACTGGTAACTGTTTGCCTCCCGAGAAAGGAACTTAGAAGCCAAAGGAAAGGAGTGGGAAGACTTCTCCCTGTATACCCTTTGGTTCTTTTTTTTTAATGCTTATTTATTTTTGAGCCAATGCGAGAGACAGAGTGCAAGCAGCGGAGGGGCAGACAGAGGGAGACACAGAATCTGAAGCGGGCTCCAGGCTCTGAGCTGTCAGCGCAGAGCCCGACGTGGGGCTCAAACTCACGAACCGTGAGATCATGACCTGAGCTGAAGTCGGACGTTTAACCATCTGAGCCACTCAGGCACCCCACCCTTTGGTTCTTTTTAAATTTTGAATCGCATGAATGTATTATTACCTGTTCAAAAAAAAAATGTATTTTTGAAATGTAAAATAAAGTTTTAAAAAACCCTGAAAGGACAAAAAATAAAACAACTACAAAGAAATAAAATTGCCTCTGAGGAATAAAACTGAAATACACAGGTGAGCAGAAGACTATTGTTTCTCATGTATGTTTTAAAACACAATTATTTAAAAAACAAACACAAACAAACAAAACCTATTAAAAACTACTTAGAAGCAAACAAAACTCCAATACACTTAAATGTTGCCATTGGGTGATATATATGATTTTTCTTCCAGCCTTTTCTGTGTTTCAAACTTGCTTCAAAAAGCATTTAAAAAAGGATACATTACTCTAAATTTTAAAAACATATAGATGATGAAATTATATGAGAACACATTATAGTGAGAAAGTAACAAAATCTGTGATGAAATGCTATGCTCGAAGCAGAATACAAAAATTGATACAGTATCACAATTGTTAAAAAGCAAACTCATGTGCTTCCAGTCAATAAAATACAGCCATTTAAAAGAAATGTGCTAATGAGTGAAAGAAAAACATCTATGCATTATCTTTGAGAAAAGGCCCAGGGAAAGGGAAAGATACACTTTTCATTTTCTGGGCCATCTGAATTTTTTAAAAATGTGCAAGCAAATTCATACATGAAGAGGGGAGCCTGGCTGGCTCAGTCAGGGAAGTGTGCAGTTCTTGATCTCGGGATTATGAGTTTGAGCGCACACTGGATGCAGAGATTACTTGAAAATAAAATCCTTTAAAAATTTTCAAACATAAAAAGAGATAAAATATACCCAAATGTGTTGGTTGTGTTTGGGTAATAAAACCAGAGATCATTTACCTGAAATTCTTTTTAGAATGACACAACAAAGGTACTGTTTTTATCTTTTCTTCTATCTTTTATTTTTTTTAACCTAGTTTTCAAATTTTCCATAAATGTTTGGAATACTTTCAAAATGAAAAAGAATACAGGGGTGCCTGGGTGGCTCAGTCGGTTAAACATCCAACTCGACTTCGGCTCAGGTCATGATCTCACAATTCTGCACTATCTGCACAGAGCCTGCTTGGGATTCTCTTTCCTCCTTTCTCTGTCCCTCCCCTGCCCGCGCACGCACATGCTCTGTTTCTCAAAATAAATAAATAAACATTAAAAACAAAAAAAAAAGAATACATAGGATGCGTTGTAACAAAAGTTTTTTAGTTTTTTTAACATTCAATTTCTTATCAGTAAAAAGGAATATAAGCATATACCTTATCTTCACAGAGCTGTTGTGAAAATCAACTCAGATACATGTATGAAACCATTACAGTAACATAAAGTAATGTAATGTGGTAAGGTCTAGCCCACCAATGCAGCATAAAGTAGTGTGACATAAGGTAAGGTAACATAAAGTAATACAACGTAATGTAATGTAAGTACCTGACAAACATTGATGAAATCGGGTTTCTCCAAATTCATGTAGATTTTCACTAGAACTCTTAGTACCTTATTCCGAAACTGTTTATTCTGCATTAAAGACATGCAGAGCTTGAGGCTATAGGCTAGCATTCCTGGGACATCATTCTGAAACAGATAATTTAAAGATATATCATTATCTGGCTACTGAAGTATTATGTTTATTTAGAAATCAAATTATTTTAATCTACATTCTTTAGTTATTTTAAGCAACCAAAGATTTATTTGCTACTTAAACAGCAAAACTTAAAAACAACCATTTTAAGCGGATGCCTGGATGGCTCAGTTAGAAAAGCATGCAACTCTCAGGGGCGCCTGGGTGGCTCAGTCGGTTGAGTGTCCGACTTCAGCTCAGGTCATGATCTCGCGGTCTGTGAGTTCAAGCCCCGCATCAGGCTCTGTGCTGACTGCTCAGAGCCTGGAGCCTGTTTCGGATTCTGTGTCTCCCTCTCTCTGACCCTCCCTGTTCATGTTCTGTCTCTCTCTGTCTCAAAAATAAATAAACATTTAAAAAAAAAAAAAAATTATTCAGTAAAAAAAAAAAAAAGCATGCAACTCTCGATCTCAGAGTCATGAGTTTGAGCCCCATGTTGGGTAGAGAGATTAAATAAATAAAACTAAAACAAAATAACTGTTTTTAGGGGTGCCTGGGTGTTTCAGCCAATTAAGTATCCAACTCTTAATTTCAGCTCAGGTCATGATCTCACGGTTCATGGGATCAAGCCTGCAACAGGCTCTATGCTGATAGCATGGAGCCTGCTTGGGATTCTCTCTCCCCCTGCCCCTCCCCCAAGCTCTCTCACACATGTATGCATGCACTCTCTCTCAAAATAAACTTTACAAAAGTTTAAAAAATTAAAAAGTAACCATTTTAAATAAAAATCTTTAAAAGGGGCGCTTGGGTGGCTCAGTCGGTTGAGTGTCTGACTTCAGCTCTGGTCGTGATCTCACGGATAGTCAGTTCGAGCTCCACGTCCGGCTCTCTGCTGTTGGCACAGAGCCAATTTCAGATCCTCTATCCCCTTCTCTCTCTGCCCCTCCCCGGCTCTCTCTCAAAAATAAACATTTAAAAAATAAAAAAATAAAAATATCAGAGCTATATCATAAGTAGTAAAAGCAGGTACTGTTTCATAAAACCTAAGTTATATCCATATGTATACGTGCACTGGGATGCAAAATAAGATGCATTTCTTAAGGAGCTTTGTTCTTGATTTGAACATGTCACCCCTTGACTTTAAATTTTTACTTGCTCAACTGCCTATTCCCCTAATGGTTTGTTCCATCTGGTCCGAAACTCTGTTGGTCTTATTTGCCACTGAATCTCCAAAGCCTAGAACGGTTGTCTGACATACAGTAGTCAGTCAAAAAATATTTGTTGAGTGAATGAAAACAAATTCTATTCACATGAAGACAAGGAGAGGCTACAACTGCACAAAAATGAAACAGTATAAAACAAGGTCCAATTCTATCACACAAGGTTGCTCGTTCATTTACTCGTTTAAACAAATTCTATCACACTGCTGCTAAACACTGCCTCTGGCTTTGGAGACACAGTGGTGAATAAGGCACAAAGTACCTGTCCTTATGGAAGTTATAATCTAGTGGCGAAGACAGATGTTAACTACCAAGTAACACAATGAGTTAATTACTTTAATAGTAAACCCTATGAAAAAAACCACAAGGCTCCAAGAGATTAATAAAAGAACTGGAGCTAGTCTGCAGTAGGGGTTGAGGAGGTATGGGTGCTGGGAATCGATGGATCTGTAAAATAGTGACAGTTGAGCTAAACTCTGTATCTTGTACAGGAATAAAACAGGTAAAGAAAGGAAGGAACATTTTTGGCAGAGGCAGTATTTCTGGTAAGGAGAATGGGGCAGGGTACATCTACGAACTGAAGTGAGGTTAAACTGGCTGGAGAACAGAGCCAGCTTATGGAGACAGGTGGTTAGGCAGGCAAAGTGGGCATAAAAATCAATGCCCACTTAACTCAGTCTTATACCTTCCTGACCACTTCCTTACACTAACTAACTACAAATGTTATAATTACTGCAAAACACCCTCAAACAAGAATCTAGTCTGTAGTTTTAACCATAATAAATGCATTAAAATAGCTTATCAGTACAGTCTTAACAAGGGTAGGATAATGGAAAACAACTTCCCTATGTAAGACTTCAAAGGAACGAATGTGATAGGATAAAAGCAGGGATTTGATGACCACAAAACCTAGCCAAAGTTCATATATATATACATGAAAATAAAACATTTGGTTAAAAAGCATCTTATTATTTCTAAACTAGATTTTCTTTTCACTACCTTGAGGTTTTTAGTTTTAACGACTTGCTTTGCTGATTCCCCATTAATAACAGTCTCTAAAATCACATCATCTACCTACCGACTCCAGTATAGTCTTCTCAAAGACGTCCAGTCTTCGTGTCTCCAGAGCAATGCCAATAGCTTGCTTATACTTGTGATCATCTAGACATCGCTGGAACATTTTATTTACAATTCCTTCTAATCTCTGGTCAATTGGTTTTTTTTCTCCTTCTGGCAAATCTGCATTTTCCACACATTGTTTGGTGTAGTGATCAATGCATTTTGCTATGAAGAAAATAAAATAACGAATCACCTTATAAACAGGACTGAACTATTAGAAAAGAGAAATGCCTACATTTATAATCATAAAAACTTATGGGATAACTATAGAGTAATAAGCAATTTTCAAAATTTATGGGGTAACTATAGAGTAATAAGCAAATTTCAAAAATTTTAAATTCTAGAAGTCATATATTCAAATTAATATTGTTCCCTTCAAAAGTTATACTGGAGGGCTTACACGCTAATTCCAGTAAGGTTGATGTCATTCACTATATTTCTACTTTGTTACTATATTTTAACCAAAATTATACTCTTCAACTTCACTGTGCTGCTTATTAGACAGAATTGGCTACAAGTGCTCTTTCACTTTCAAAAACAAATATTTGCTATCATTGAGGATATTAAAAAGGACCTACTGTAACAATTATCACAGAGCAATAAATTATTAGACTTCTTCATGTTAGTAAAACAGTAGAAACCATGTCTAAATCATCTCTTTAAAATAATGGTGGGGGCGCCTGGGTGGCTCAGTAGGTTAAGCGTCTGACTCTTGCTTGTGGCTCAGGTCATGATCTCACGGTTTGTGAATTGGAGCCCCATGTTGGGTTCTGCACTGGCAGGGTGAAGCCTGCTTGGGATTCTCTCTCCCTCTCTCTCTGCCCCTCCTCTACTCTCGCTTTCTCTCAAAATAAATAAAACTTAAAAACATGAATGCAGAATTCTAGTTACAACATCAGAGACATTTGAAAGTATCCCTTTGGACCACCTTGTGCAGCACTTCCCAATTTCTGAAAAAGAATACCAAATCTCTCCTTTTAAGGGTTCAGGTGAATAATGCAGATCTCTTCTAAATCAGCAATTCAAAAAAATACCTACACCGCACACTCCTGAGAAAACACATCCTTGGGCTCTCTCTAGAACTATGACTGAAAACTTGATATTCCTACACTTGCCTGGAGAGTATGCAGTCCTTTTTCCATCTATTAGATCAGTTTCCAATCGCTTTTTTAAAGTGACACATCTTTGAACAAAACCTTACATAGTTATAATTCAATTTACAAGATAGAGAGCCTAAAGCCTTGCCAGTATCCTACCCCCCACTTCAAAAATAAAGAAACAAATTAGAAAATGATGGTTTCTAGTAGAAACAGTATGGACTCTGAAGTGAGTAAGCCTCAGTTTTAAATTCTGACCCTCCTATTTAATAGCCCTGTGTCTTTATCATCTCGAAACCTGAGTTATAGCACCTTCCTCACAGGGGAGCTGTGGAATAAACCACACCATGCAGAATGAGTGGCACAGTGCCTAGCACAATGAAGGCAGTCAATAATGGTTTCTGGTATTAGAAACAACTCTATAAACTGCTGTCATTTAATTTGTCACTCATAATAATCTGACTGAACTTTTTCATGCTACAGAATGCTCACTGGAGTAGCAATAACCATAATGTAAGATAACTATCTTTGTGTTGATTAGGCAGTTTCTGAATAATTTATCAGATTAATTCTTAAAATGTTTTGTGAGGTAGGCATCTTCATTATTACTGTTACTAATGTTACTGCTCATTATGTCAAAAGATAATAAAGCACAAAACTGGAAGGCAGATCTAAAAACTCAGCTTACATAAAATTATAAGATTATAAACTTCCAATTAAAATTAAATTTGGCAGGGTGCCTAGGTGGCTCAGTCAGTTAAGCATCCAACTCCTGGTTGTGGCTCAGGTCACAATCTGACAGTCTGTAAGATCAAGCCCTGTACAGAGCCTGCTTGGGATTCTCTCTTCCCCTCTGTCTCTCTGCCACTCCCCTGCCCTTGCTCTCCTTCTCTCTCAAAAACTAAATAAATAAACTTAAAAAAAAAAAAAAGATTAAGAATTAAATTTGGCAAGAGCAAGAAGTAATTGGAAAAAAAAAAAATGTTATGTGCACTACGGCAAGAGGGAAGCCAACAAGATAAAGCCTTACCAGATGGAGAATAATTACCTATAATAGTCTCCACGTATTCAGAGTTATCATTGACATTGAAGAGGTCACCGGCTCCAAGTGCATAATTCAGAGATTCCTCAAAAGCCCCAAGGTGATAAAATACTTTAGATGCCACTAAGGCTGCAAACTGCCGACTCCGGAAACCTTCATCTTCATACAAAACTTCTCTGAAAGAAATTTGGAAGTATGGGCAATCTTAAACTGTGGTTCTTCTCAAAAATCCCAAATCTAAATATGTTTAGTAGCAGCAAATTTCTAAAGGAATCAATAAGCCATATGATCCACATCCACAGAGATTAGTTGATCTACTTGAATCCAGTTTATAGAAATAAAATAATTTCTTACATTTTATCTACAGACTCAGAAATTTCTGCCCAGAAATCATTGACAACTGCATTCAATTTGTGTAGTGCAAATTCCTGTAGAAGATAAAACCAAAATTCAATTTTGAGAGAGACTTACAATTACATTTTCTTAAAAAAAAAAAAAAAAAGTTTCCAATAAATCAGTGGCCAAATTCTCACATTTACTAAAATTTTTACTATGACAAACACAAAAATTAACTGACTTATGTTGTCTCTTAGGTCTACACATTTCCTTGGTTTTTAATCATAAAACATCAGACTAGCCACAGGTCATTCCTTACCATAAGGAACATTTTTCTTCTCTGTATATACAAAGTTGACTATAACTCTGGACATAAATGAATTCAGGTGTGTAGAGCCTCTTAACATACATTCCAAATTTCAATCAAATAAAAATAATTTAAAAATACGTGACACACGAGAATCAATTTTTTGCGCTTTCCTTTGATAAAGAAACAAGGGTGAAGGGAGTGTTCTGGTGGCATATTGAGAATTATTTACCTTAGCTTTGTTAAATGAACAACTGCTATTGCCAAAATACTGTCCTTTGGGGCTAGATTTGAATGGGTATAGACTGGGTAAGATGGCTATTTTAAATGATGGAAAATACACAAATATCACTATAGCCAAAGAGTTTCACAGCACTCCTATTAACCCCAGTTAATTTTTCTTCAACTCATACCTTAAGCTGTGGTTCTTCCTCATCCAGAAGAGAAATAATTCCAGCTATAAAACAAAAGGTTTATCGTGATAATGAAGTATATGCGAAGAAAGAAGCTACTGCTTATTCAAAAATATATCACAGTTGGAAAAAATAAGTATTTTTTGAGGAGTGACTTCACTACAATAATTATTTTTCTTTATATCTATAAATGCATATATTTTGAAGTTTAAGAATTATGTTATCAAATCCTTATGATACGATGACACCACATATATCACATTATTTGCCAAATTCAATAGTTTTCTAAGCGTAGTCCTTGCATCCACAGCATTAGCATTACCTGGGAACTTGTTAAAAATGCAATTCTTGGCCTCATTCCAGATCTACTGAATCAGAAAATGTGGGGGTGGGGTCCAGTTACAGGGCAACAAGTTTTCCTTGGGATACCGATAATACAGTTTGATAATCACTGGCCTAGTTACTGATCAAGGGGAAACCTTCCCAGACAATTTGTTTGAGAACAAATTTATTCACACAAAATAAACCAACAGTTATAAAATTATTTACCAAAAAAAAAAAAAAAAGAGAGTAATGTACTCAACAGGGTAAAATACATCAATTAGTTCAAGGCACCTCCTTTTTTTTTTAATTTTTTTTTTCAACGTTTATTTATTTTGGGGACAGAGAGAGACAGAGCTGAACGGGGGAGGGGCAGAGAGAGAGGGAGACACAGAATCTCGGAAACAGGCTCCAGGCTCTGAGCCATCAGCCCAGAGCCTGACGCGGGGCTCGAACTCACGGACCGCGAGATCGTGACCTGGCTGAAGTCGGACGCTTAACCGACTGCGCCACCCAGGCGCCCCAAGGCACCTCCTTTTTATCACAAGTAACCTAGAAGTTATGTGAAATGATGAGCAATTTGACTTGTTCTGAATTCTAAGTACCCAAGCACAGTGTTCCTCCCGTGACCCTGAAGTGTTAACACGAACACTGGAGAGTAAAGGAAACAACTAACCTCTCCAAAAGAATACACCTTGAAATACAGTCAAAGGGATTATTAGAAAAAATATATGGGAAATTACTGTCCTTAGACCACAAAGAAACTGTCTCTCAGATACAGGTTTTCCACGTAGGTCTTAAAATCATTCTGGAACACTGAGTTCAAACTGTGAGTTGATTAAAGTTGATCAAGACAACTTTACTTAGGAGATGTCGCCATTTTTAATTGGTGTCAGTCTGCCAAATAACTCCAGCAGTCTTTAGAGAGCCATACAGGAAAGGATACAAAATATAGCCAACAAAATCACACCATGGTGCTGGCTAGGTCATAATGCTATTCTAAAAGCAAAAAGCAAATAGAAAGAACTTCTTGGTACTCTAGTTTGGTAGGACAAGTCCAGAACAGAGAGGCTAAACTGACAGAGTGGAGAGAAAACAAATTAAAAAATGTAATGGGTGGGATTTTGAACTAGTGAAGTGGATAGCTGATAGACAAGAATGCTTTAAATGTGGAACAGATCACGAACAACAGAACACTTCATCAACGTACTACAAATGCTACCCATTGCCCATCATCAATGATGTGTCTGAACTGCTTTTACCAAAAGAGATAATGAATTTTTTACACTCTCCTATTTGGTTTCACTTATGACTAGCTTGTTACATGGTTATCCTGGCTTAGAAATACAGCCTCTGTTCATGGAACACAACTAAATCAGATACTCTACACTCCATACACAAATCTTTCTCATCTTAAAAACAAAATAGAACGCTCCTTTGGACAGGGGAGGGGAGATACACAAGGCATGTGAAAAGTTTAGCATGCTAGAAAAATCTCTCCTGCCCTAATAAAAAGTAAGCAGATACTATGTAACTTATCCAATCAGTTTATAGAAAACTTTGGATGTGATTTATAAATAGTGACATATGTTCCAGTGGAAACAGCTTAAAAGTTGAAAGTGGCTGTCTCCAGGGATTAAGAAGAGGAAAGAGGAGTGGGAGGCTACTGTTTTAAAGCTTTGTAGCGTAATTTCTCTTTCTGTGCCTATATTATGTTAAAAAAAAAAAAACAAACAATTTTCCATCTCTCTCCTGTAACCACCTATCTTTCTATCTCTCCACTCCCTTTCTCTGCCAAATGGTTTGAAAAATGTAACAATCCACATTCACCTCTTATTCATCACTGTGTTCTTAGTGCCTAGCAAGTGAGTAGAGAACAAATAAACAAACTGATGAATCCACACCAGAACCATGAAGCTAGCCTGTTTAGCACCTGGGACAGATCCTAAGCCATTGTGAGCCAAAGGACAGGCAATAAGGTGACAAAAGGTTTGGAGCAGAAGCTAAGTAATTCAGTAAACATAACAAATGATAGTAACAAATACACACTCACCACAAATATAGCACATCACCACAGTCTCAGAGTAGGACCTCAAAGGCCTTTATTCTTACCACCAAAAGGCTTAAATTCTTCCCATTATATTCCCACCAAGTGCTTTTTCAGCCTCCAAAACACTTTAGGGATTGATTTATTGATTTGATTAGCTGACTAATGATTTCTTCATTCAAGACATACTTGTGAACTTCTGCCATCTGCCTGACGGTGCTCGAAGAATTATGAAAACGACAAGTCTGTCGCCCAAAATGGTAACGAAGAGAAAGCTATCAGGCAAGTAAACAAAGTAATCACAGGACTGCGATGAAGGGAGGGGACAGCCAAGGGGAGGAGAGGCAGGCAGCACGTTTTAACAGAATGATCAGGAAAGACTAACATTCGAACCGAGACTAAAGACGGAGAAGTTAAGGGAAAACTTGAGGAAAAAGAGTCTAAAAAGAGGGAAGGGTCCTCAGGTAGGAGAGAAACTGACATACTCAAGGAACAGAAAGGCCGGTAAGATTCGGATGCAGTGAGTGGTGTAGGACAAGGCAGGTATCCAGCCAGGTAAGTCTCGGGTTACAAGACTGGATCTGGTTCTAAACACAGTGGAAATCACTGGAGATTTAAAGCCAAAAAGATGATATTGTGTGATTAAAGTTTGAAAAAAAAGGGGCACCTGGGTGGCGCAGTCGGTTAAGCGTCCGACTTCAGCCAGGTCATGATCTCGCGGTCCGTGAGTTCGAGCCCCGCGTCGGGCTCTGGGCTGATGGCTCAGAGCCTGGAGCCTGTTTCCGATTCTGTGTCTCCCTCTCTCTCTGCCCCTCCCCCGTTCATGCTCTGTCTCTCTCTGTCCCAAAAATAAATAAACGTTAAAAAAAAAAATTTAAAGTTTGAAAAAAAATACCCTGACTACAACAAGGAGAGCGGAATGTATGCAGGTAACAGTGGAAAAACCTAATCTTCAGGCTGTTACCGTAACCCAGGCAAAAGAAAAGGCGGTCTCTGGCAAAGAAGCAGTGGTAGTGGACTGATGTGAAATAGAACAAGGCCTACGTTTACAAATGGCAAGAGACTTCATGCTTATTGTACCTTTAGAGAGCCGGGACTGGAAAAACTCTTGCCTATTCAACTCAAATTCATCTCATTTGTATTCTTTGGGGGCAAAAGTCTGATTCCAGGTGCAGGTGTGGGCTCTTGAAGTCTTTGAAAGTAGCTATTACGTTCCTGGGGTCTCCACCAATTTCTTTAAGCAATCCTCACAAATGCATGGTTTTGAGCTCCTTACAAGTTATTCTGATCACCAGCCTAGCTCACAACAAAATGCTTGAGGGACAAGCGTAAATAAAACAGGAGGAGAAAAGGGTGTGTAAGCAGGCAAGAAAGGAAGGAAGGAAGGAAGGAAGGAAGGAAGGAAGGGAAAGAAAGAAATGAGGAAAGGAAAGGAAAGGAAAGGAAAGGAAAGGAAAGAAAAGAAAAGAAAAGAAAGAGACATCAAGGCTGTGGGCAGCTACACGCAAATCAATTTGTAGCAGGGGGCTTAAAAATCGCCGCCAGACCTGTACAGCTTACCCCATTTCAAATGTCATTACCCGAATCTACATCTACAACGTTAAGCGTATGAAGCCTGCTCCGCACACCCGCGAATTCTTTGCTCAATGCAGAATGTTTACTGAGCACCTCGCCTCCAAACCACACAATGATTCGCAGCGTAATGCTGTCTCCGGGTGTTGTCTTCACCGAACACAAAAGTTGTCTGGGCGTTTTAACTGAATCCTCTTGGAATAGGCCCAGAAACCACCCGCCTCAAATGTAATTATCAGGAGGATGGGGCCAGAGCACTTGCAGGGAGGCCGCCTTATCGGCCGACCGCACAGGGGGACCGGCCCATCCTAAGCACCTGCGAGGAAGCCCTGGGATGGATGAGACGGCCCCACAGGGCCGTCTTCGGGAGGCGCAGAACTTAGAACCTCCACCGCCCCGGAGCCGGAGAAGGGCCCAGGTAGCTCCTCGGGACCGGGCACGGGGGTGTGACTGGGGAGGGATGCCCAGGCGGTCGAGCCGGCGCGATTCCCCCGAGCCCGGGGGGGACGCGGGGCCCTCAGAGAGGCCGGGCCGGACTGCCAGCCCCCGGCCCGGGGGCTGGGCCGTGGGCAGCGAGCGGCCGCGCGGGCCGGCGCTCCGCCGGGAGGTGCCCAGTCACCGGCCCTGACTCAGCTAAAAGCCGGCGTGGCGGCTCCTCCCTTTCGGCGCCGGCTGCGGTCGCACTCACCAGCTGAGGTGATCATGGCTGCGTCCCGCACAGGCCTGCCCGCTCGCTCGCCGTCCCGGCCGCGCCGTGTATCTGTCAGCTCCGGGCCCGTCCACTCCGCCGCGCCTGCTCGCTCTCCCGGTGCGCTGCTCAGTCAGTAGCCTCCTCAGGCCGCCGGCTCGCTTCTCTTCCAGGACCCCGCCCGCTCCGGGGCTGCCCGGCTCCCCGCCTGCTGCTCGGTGCGAATTCTCCCCCGGCCTGCGGTTCTCTGCGCCCCGACCGCCGCCCTGGCCCTCGCTGAAGGGTGCAGGAGAGCTCCATGTTTTCCTTCAACCCTCCTCGAGGTTCGGCGCTCCCACTGGGGCGCGCACACCACTGCGCACCTGCGATCAGGCTTCAGAATGGCCACCCCCAGAAAGAGGACCCCACCATCACCCGCCATTGCTCAGAGAAAGGGTGTTGCGGGCAGGTGCTGGCGGAGCTCGCAGCGCCACCTGCCGCCTGGGCGGTCTCTCTGCAGCATCCACCTCAGCCAAACCTTTGGCATCAGGGCAAAGAGCGTTTTCTTAGAGAAATGAGTTTCAAAAGTTTTTATTTTTTTGTTAAAAAACACTTTTTAATGTTTATTTATTTTTGAGAGAGGGAGAGAGAGAGACAAAGTGCAAGTGGGGTGGGGGCAGAGAGAGAAGGAGACACAGAATCCGAAGCCGGCTCCAGGCTCTGAGCTGTCAGAGCCTGTCGTGGGGCTCAAACTCACCAACCGTGAGCAGGGCTCGGATGCTTCACCGACTGAGCCACCGAGGCGCCCCGAGTCTCAAAAGTTTTTAAAAAGCAGAACCTGTCTTCTAAAGAAATCCTCACAGAAATGCTTGATTGTCATAATGAATCCCTAAGTATTCACTGCTTTCGAATAAAACTAAACCATGAGAATTTTGTTTTACATTTAGAGTCATTAACACAGTACATTGTTTTATAGAAGTGTAGAAACATATACAGTGAAAATGTCCCAAAGGAAAAAAAAAAAGCTTTCCATTCTTGTTTCCACTTGCCTAATTCTTCTTTCCTCCAATAACAACAGGTTCTTGGTGTTTCATATACCTAATTTGAAATGGCAGTTGTGGTCCCTGTTTGCAGTCATACACCAGCTTCAATGGCCAATTTGCTTCAATAGCCAGTACTGAGAAAGCCTTGACAAAGGTTAGAGACAGATGGTGGCATTTTTAAGCCACTTGCCTTACATCATCAAGTTACTCATCGATTGGATAGCAGTTAGAAAAGATTATTTCTGAAAGAGAAAAATCAGGATTATTTCTGAGGCCTTGTGAAAGCAATGTAACCTACTGGCACAAAAATATTTTGCGGTGCAATTAAAATTTGCTTGATAACATGTTGGAGTGTAGGTGTGAATTTTTTAAATTAGTATTCTTAAGCTAAGCTTGTTAAAATATATCACATATAACTATGAAACACTTTTGAAGACCCTATAGCTCAGGATGAAAGGCACTGCCCTGGGAAGTGTGCACAAAAAATAAGCAGATGTCTGGGAGTATCATTTTACGGATGCATTTTGGCCAATCCCTCATATAAAGACGCTTGTATGCCCGAAACTTCTAGAGGAATCACAAATGTAACAGGTGATGTAAAGGAGTGAAGCAGTCTGAGTATAATATTAGATCAGCATGATGGTGAATGGCAACTAACAGTGTCAGGGAGGCAGGAGGGCGTGGTGATAACTGTACCAACACGAAGAATGAGTGTCCCATTGAAAGAGAGCGGGGGCTGAGCAGCCCAGCGTTGCTGTGCAAAATGTAGGGCTGCTGTTGTGAAAGCTTATGACTTTTTTAATTTTTTAAACTTTTATTTATTATTGAGAGACAGAGAGACACAGAGCGTGAGCAGGGGAGAGGTAGAGAGAAGGGAAGACATAGAATCTGAAGTAGGCTCCAGGCTCTGAGCTGTCAGCACAGAGCCCGACATGGGGCTCGAACTCATGAACTGTGAGATCATGACCTGAGACGAAGCCGGTCACCTAACCAACTGAGTCACCCAGGCGCCCCTGAAAGCTTATGACTTTTGCAAGAAAAGCCAGAAATCAGAATTTCATATGAAATATGACTTTTAAATGGTGATAACTTGGGGGCACTTGAGTGGCTCAGTCAGTTAAGTGTCTGAATCTCGGTTTCAGCCCAGGTCATGATCCCACTGTTTGTGGGATTGAGCCCCACGTTGGACCCTGTGCTGACAGCATGGGGCCTGCTTGGGATTCTCTCTCTTTCTTTCTCTCTCTCTCTCTCTCTCTCCCTCCCTCTCTGCCCCTCCCTCGTTTATGTGCATGCTCTCTCTCTCCCTTTCAAAATAAATTCTTAAAAAATTGTTTTTTAATTTAAAAAAATGGTGGTAACTTGGGTGAAATGGGTGAAGGTAGTAGTCAAAAGGTACAAACTTCCAGTTATAAGATAAATAGGTCTATTAACCTGAAACTAATGTATAATTGTTTGTCAACTATACTTCAATCTAAAAAGATGTCCTGGGGATGTTACAGTATGGTGACTATAGTTAAAGATATTGTATTGTATATATGAAAGTTTTTAGAGTTCTAAACACAGGAAAAAATTTATACTGATACCCTGCTGGATGGTAACTAAACTTATTGTGGTAATCATTTTCCAATATATACACATACCCAGTCATTATGTTGTATACCTAAAACTAACCACAATGTTACGTTATATCTCAATAAAAAAATAAATGTTGGCAACTAATTCAAAATGTTTTAAAACAAGAGGAGGGGTGCCTGGGTGGCCCAGTCAAGTTGAGTGCCCAACTCTTAATTTTGGCTCAGGTCATGATCTCACAGTGGTGAGATCCAGCCCCACGTGGGGCTCTGCACTGAGGTATGAAGCCTGCTTAAGATTCTCCCTCTCCCTCTGGCCCCACCCATCTCTCATAAAAAAAAAAAAACAAAAACAAAAAACAAAACAAACGAGGAGGCCAGTCGCCACCCCTGCTCTTCAAAGAGAAGAAATTCCCTGTGGGAGGACAATCATGTCCCTGGCTTGGATACTGTGCTTGCAGATGCCACAACCTCATCTGAGCCCTGTGAGAACCCTGTGAGGGGCTCCCTCTCTTCCTGGGGATTCTGCTTTTCCACCTGGATGGCTGTTCCAGGCCTTTGGTTTCTTCCTCTCCATTCAATTGTGCATTCTTTACGCAGGGCGATCTTTTCAAAACTCAACTCTGACCACTGCCTCTACTCCTTGAAACCCTCAGCCCTCATCCCGAGCTCTATTCTTATGCTTCGTTCTTCCGAGTTTCTTTCTGTCCATAGCCTTTGTCTCATTCCGCATTCTCCCTGTGAGAGATCAATGCCTCCCATTGCTATACACTAAAATAGATCCCTGCATGCCTGTCCTCTCTCTCGAGCACCAGACCCGCACACGCACCATACATCTCTGCTAGATAATCCTTAACTCAACAACCTCAAAGCTCCATTCTTGTCTCCTGCCTTGATCTCAGTGTGGTGAAGGGCACCCAACAGCTACCGTAGCGGGGCCCTGGGGCGTGCACTTGACTGTTCACTGCCCCTCACCTGGTCTGTACCCGATCTGGTCAGTCTAATGTCTCTCACATTAGTGCAGCTCCATTTCCCAACGGTCTTGGCTGCCCCTTTTCTTTCCTGGCTGCAGCAGCTTCCAACAGCTTTGACTTCCTGCTTACCATCTCATGATTCCCCAGTCCATTCTTCCCAGCCAGCCCAGAGCACAATCAAAAACAAGGAAGACAAGGACGCTCTCCCCCAAGACCTTCACCCAACCCTGCTTACCCTCAATCTTTATGTCCCAGAGTGGCCATGCCGCCACGCACCTCGTCTCTGGCCTTGGGATTTGCTCTTCCCTCTGTCTTCCTCTCCCTCTCCCCCTCAGCTAACAAGCAGCTCCTCCTCCGGGTAGGCCTTCTTGACCACTCCACTATGTGACCTCTTACAGACTTTACCCCACACAGTTAGTATCCTGTCTCCTTGCCCACGTTCCAACTGGACCAGGACCTTCTCAAGGGAACAAGCTACATCTTATTCATCTCAGTATCCCCTATAGTAACTAGCACAGTGTTAGGCACACAGTAGGTGCTCAATAAATGTTTGTTGAATGAATGGATGAACGCAGGGTCAGTTATTTATTGGCACGATGCTAGAACTCACACCTATGTCTCTCAAACCCTTGCCCTCTGCAAGATTTTTTTTAAAGTTTATTTATTTATTTTGAGAGAGAGAGTGAGAGAGAGAGCAGGGGAGGGGCACTGAGAGAGGGAGAGAGAGAGAGAGAGAGAGAGAGAGAGAGAGAGAGAGAATCCCAAACAGGCTCTGGGCTGCCAGTGCAGAACTGGGCACAGGGCTCAAACCCACGAACCATGAGATCGTGACCAGAGCAGAAATCAAGAGTCTGATGCTTAACCGAGCCACCCAGGCTCCCATCCCTCTCCAAGATTTGAAAATGAGATCTATTTATCTTCAAAGAAGTTTGAGGACCTACCAAAATCACAGAAATAATTCTTAGCCAGTGCTCCGTTCATAAACAACTATCTCCCTCCAAATTTAGGAGCGACACAAAAGTTCTCAGAGCCCAGACAAGGTCATCTGTGGGCTCACCCGGGTATCGGCCTGGCCGGGGTCTCTGTCAGGGTGAAGGGAAGAAACCAGTGGGCCCACCTCAAAAAGGGTTCAGTACCACGCTCTGCCTGGAGCCACTCCCTGATCGGCGCGGCGCCCTCTAGAGGCCACAGTGCTCCCCGGAAGGCAGAAAACTCCGCTACGTGCGAGACCCTGTGGCCACCCACATCCCCCGCTCCCTGCCACCCCGGCGCCCCACCTCCAGGCATTTGAATCCTGGGTCTTAGGAGGGCTCATTCCTGCCAAGAATCGAGCTTGATTGCTTTTTGAGCAGAAGCGTGATGAGTTGATTAGGGTAGGCGTCGGAGCCAGGAACAGCAGGATCAAATCTCCAATATTTTGCCGCTTAGCGGCGCTGTGGCGGTGGGGTCACTCGATCCCAGGCGTAAAGGGGGCGGGTCCACCTGCCTGGCGGGGCCACTCGTCCGGGGTGGGGGGTGCTCTAGTCAAGGGTTTGGCATAGAGCAGCGTTTAATGAACCTCAGATCTTATGTCACAGGGCCTGGCGGAGAGGCTGCTGACTGCTTCACGTACAGCACGCCTGCCACGTGCTTTTAGAGGGAAGGCATCTGTTCTCGGGAGTAGAAGCGTGAAACGCAGCGGGTGACGTGAGCCTCCGGTGGGCGGGTGCTTGGTGGGAGGGAAAGGCCTGGATGGGGCGAGAATCGCCGCGGGTGGACCGAGGCCCAGAGACCTGCAAAGCCATCTGAGATGCTGAAATCTCTCCAACCTAGGCATGGTCTCCATGAGGACAACTCCTTGCTGGGAGTCTGGGGGGTGGGGTGGGAACCCCACAGTGAACCCCCAAGACAGGTCTCCACCTTTCCAGTGTCCTCTAGACTCTTGCTTTCACATCCGGTGGCCACTAGCGACAGGTGATATTGAGCCCTGGATATGTGGCTGTTCAATCCAGGAACTGACTTTTAAATTAAATTTTATTTTATCTCATCGAAACTTAAAGACTGGCACCCAATTCAGTTATGGGAAACTTCTAAGTATGTTTGGAACAATATCAAGTACTTTGAACAAAAATTTAGTGTCTGAATTGAGCTCGAAGTGTAAAATTCTCACAGAATTTCAAAGATGCCAAATGTCTCAAAATCTTTCTATATTTAAGTTGAAATAATACTATTTTGGATATATGGGGCTAAATAAGATATATTATTTAAATTAATTTCATTGCTTTGTCAATTATTTTTCTTTCCTTTTTTTCAAGTTTATTTATTTTGAGAGAGAGTGAGAGAGAGAGAGAGTGCTCATGAGCAAGGGAGGAGCAGAGAGAGGGGGAGAAAATCCCAAGCAGGCTCCACGATCAGTGCAGAGCCCGATGTGGGGCTTGACCTCACAAACTGTGAGATCATGACCTGAGCCAAAATCACGAGTTGGATGTTTAACCAACTGAGCCACCCAGGCGCCCCTACTTTTTTCTAATGCGGCTACTAGAAAATCTAAACCGACATATATATGTCCCTGATGTTAGATTTCTCTTAGACAGGGCCGGTCTAGACCTACCCAGAACTCTCGTTCCGACTTGCCATTTGGGCCTGGTTCTGCTCTTTGGTGCTGGCACGTGCTGGACCAGACCGGACTGAGGGGCAGAGGCTAAGGGTGAGACCCACTCCCATCAGGGAGCAAGGGGCTTGGAGTGGCTGTCCTGGCAGCCAGGAGTTCTGGAGTGGGCAATATATCTGGGACAGCAGGTGGTCAGGGTTAGAATAGTCTGGGGTTGGGGAAATGATCTGAGAAGACCTCACTAACCAGTGAGGAAAAGGGAACGCAGGGTGACAAGACAGAGGCCCAGGATTGGTAACCAGAACTCAAAATGAGAGCTTAGTCACAAGGACTAAGTGCCTAACTACTCCAAATAAGTGCAGAGAACGATAGTAACAAGCCTGACTTAAGACTTAACATCTGAACTCCTACTGGAGTGTCTCTGAATTTCACCAGCCATGGAACACGCAGGTGTGGGTCTGCGTTTGAAGCAGGAGCCCCGGCTGGGGAGCTCAGGGAAGAAGCCAGAGGGGTCTCTCGCCCTTGCCAAGCCCTGGACCCACAGTGGCCCTAGTGCCCAGCCCAACTTTGGACCCAAGCAATCCCACACCCTGGTCCCTTCAGTAGGTCTGTGAGCCATGGCCTGGCCTGGCTGGTAGGCCCTGTTTCCGTTCCCGATTCGGCAGCCCCAAGTATAATGCAACCAGAGGGCTCTGGCTCAGGGGCCAAAGGCACCTGAGGAATTCATGCAGGATCCTGGTCATCCACGCTGCCTTGTATCTTATTTCCTTTGAACTCTAAAATTACACAAACAACGGTCTGTCTCAATCCTTGATCCACTAACACACAAAACCAGGTCAGAGGGGAGTCGTGCAGCCCCTGGGTACAAAACAAAAGGTTGTCTCCACTGCGCTGGTCGTGTTTGCCATCCAAACAGGACAAAGTGCAGGCCTGCTGACTACAGGGAACCCAGCCCCGCAGCGCGCTTCTGTTACACTTTGCAGTGCAGCTGCCATCAGGTGAACATGGCTGTCATCACCTTTTCTGGTGAGGCTGGGCCCTGGGTTCTCTGTCTGGGATAAGAGGGACTTGTTTAGAGCACACAGGTATGGGGGGCTCGGCCCTTGGCCCCTTTGCAGCTTTGCCTTGTTTTTGGTTTGACAACCAAGGGATTCCTTCTGTGTGGCAAGTCTTGGAGACAAATTCTTTGAGAGGAAAGGCACTATGACACAAATCATAAAGGGCTCTCTGAGACTCAGGCAAGGCCATTTGATCTCATTAAACATGCTTATATGGGCACACAAAACACACACATCCTGTTAAATACCAAGCTCAATGTTATCTTTTTTAAAAATTTCAAGTATTTACTTTCCAGCTATAGATTTTCCAATTCTAGCCAATAGGGTGCTGGAGGTGTGATCTAGGGTGGGAATGGAAGTGTTTCAGGCCAAACTATTCCAGAAGTTCCCACCTTTTGCCCGGATGCTCTGCTCCCAGGGGCCCTTGCAAGGAACACCTTATGAAAATGAAAGGGAAGATCCATTCTGGTTTTGATTAGACAGCAATGAGGTACCGTTTGGTTTTATTAGATATAAGGAATTATTGATTCAAGTCAGAAGCAGCACAATTACCGCCATATTAGAAGGATTAATACCCAACAGTCCAGACCATGACTTGACCGGAGGCCTTCGCCAATGGCTCCTGGTACCACCGACTTAATCCGGGCCTCTATTCTCGGACAGGCCCGTCCAACCTTCATGCCTTGGAAGAGTCCTTGGAAGGGATCTACCACCAAGGTCATCCCTTCCAGCACCTAACTCCTCTGTCTGCTAGAAAATACCAACTAGACTGTTCCTAAAAGGACAGCGCTTATCTTAGCCATGTGTCAAGGAAGCCAAACTAGACCCGGAAGGATCTCAGTCTTGTGTTTTCTGTTGGGAGGCAGAACACAAATCTCAGTAAAGATCTTCTCTCCTCAACTATTCACCAGAGATACTGAAAGCAATGAAAAAATAATATGCAAACCACCCTTTACCCCACAGGCTTGCAAACTCATATGTTCTCCAGGATCAGGCAGGTGGCTTACGTGAGCAAGGTGCAGTGGATGAGGGGCGGTGTCGATGGCTGGGAGGGGGCCTCCAATCAGGGGAGGGGGGTTGCAGCAAACTGGAGATGATGGCATTGCCCCATCCTCCACCCTAGGAAACTAGCTTTTTTATGTGCAATCTCTCAAGTCTCAAATATTGTTAACAAATACAAAAGTTTGAACACAGCAGAGGCGGGCTGCCTTGGAACTTCTGCCTTAGATAACTTCCTAACTTAATAAAAGCTCCCTCCCCCCACCAAATAACAAAACTCCAACCCGATTATTACAAAGAAATTAACAGAGAAATTGAAAAATATAGCAGCTTCAAAAATACCAGTCTCCCCATTTTAAAACAAAATCAAAAGTTAATTCATTGAGTTCATTCTTGCGGAGAAGGAGGTCAGCTGGGTCCACTTATCGGTGAGACAGCCTTGCATTATTAAAAGGACACCTGCTGTTAACCAAGCCCCAAATAAGATGTCACCCTGTCTGCCCTTACACTATCCTCATGAGGCAGAGAGGGGTTGAATTAGGCTGATTATGAAGAATAAATTGAAGCATAGAGCCAGGAGGGACCCTCCTTGATCTCATACAGCCCCTCAACCCCAATTCCACATTTTGGTACCAGAAATGGAAACCAAAATAACTACTGGAAGTCATGCAGCATCTTGCAGAACCCTGGGCAGAAACCTGCCCAACAGCACGTCTGCTGAGCAGACCGTGCGCGAATGAATGAATTCAGCTACTTTGCTTAGATAGCGCTTCCTACCACGGAAAATCAGGAGATGCGCTTGCCACTCCAAAGACTGTATTAACTCCAGGGGCAGGCAAGGAAGGCAATGGAGGTAATGCAGAGCTCCTTCTACAAGTGAACGGATGGCTTTCCTGGCTTTTAAGGGAACATCATCGACCCTGTCTGACTCATAAACAGAGAAAAAATGATTCAGGAACTTGGCACCTCTGGGCTGGGTTTGCTTTGACCTTGGACAAGGGCCTGAGATCGAGAGAAAGTCCCATGTCTTTATTCCTACCTTTCCTTGTTTGGTGCTGTGGGCCATTCCTAGCATTCTTATTCTCAAAGGCTTTGGCACAGATCAATGTCAACATGAGGAAGAGAGAGGGCATGCAAAGTACTTGGATGTCTTGTCTCTGGCCCAATAGGCCCCCAGGGCAGCAATGCAGTCTTTATTTTGGCTTGCTCTGGGAGCCAGGGTCTTGGGAAGCCCAACCCTCTCTGCTCCAGGGGACTCTTCCTAGAATTTCACAGGGAGAAGGGATTGGCTCATCCAGAGTTTCTCAAGGTTGCCATGATGAGCAATTTGGATGGAACAATAATTGGCTGTTTGAGATTGTCCTGTACGTTGTAAAATAACCACTAAGTGCCAAGGGCACCACATAGTTACAGTAACCCTCCCAACACACACACACACACACACACACACACACACACACACACACACACACAAAGTTTCCAATGCTGCCTGGAGCAGCAGCCTGGCCCTTGGGTGAGAGCCCCTGGGCTGGTAGTCCCCTCATGTATTTGAGAAACAGAAGCCACAAAGGTTCAGTGACATGTCTAAGACCACTCCCCCCAGATCTGATGACTTCTGGTCCAGAGTTCTTTCCAGTCGCACTTGAAATGATGGATGCTCATGCAAACACACCACAGGCTGCCACAGCACCACAGAGCCTCAAAGGAGACAGCCATCTGTCCCAATGGTACAGAGAAACTGAGGTACAGGAAGAACAAATAACCTCACTGTGATCAGAGATTGAGCAAATTATGAGGTGGGGGCAGGTTCCAGGAAAATAAGTTTTCCCAGCTGGCTCAATGCGGCAGCCCCCTGGCAGCAGGGGCCTTTGTGGTTACCACCATTCAAGGTCACCATGGAGGCAAGGGGGCTCAGTGAGAAGGCGCCAGTCCCCAGAGTGCAGGTTCGAGCCCAGGCAGTCCGGGTGTCCGGCCTTCATCTTGAGTCTCCAGCGGGCTCAGCTGGAGCGTGGACAAATCCATCACAGGCTCTCAGCCCCTTTCTGGGGTCCTCGCATTCTCCATTGGGAAACACGTCTGTCAGGGCCAGCTCCTCCTCAGGATCCTGGAGGTGATCTGGAACACAAGAGCAGGACCCACCCGATCAGAAGGTCAAGTTTGGGAGTGAATAAGCTAGGAATGAAAGGGAGAGAGTTGGCCTCAGCAAATATCTACTTAAAAACCACAGTGAAATACATATCAAAAACCTTAAAAATGTACATACCCTTTGACCCATGAATTCCACTTCTAGGATTTTATCCTATGGAGATAATTAGGGATAATTAGTGGAGCTGCTGCGGCCGTCTTGCTACGGCCGTCTTGCTACCAGCCCAAGGATGAAACAAGAGTGAGGGCAGCCCAGTGGAGAGAAGGAAAGAATCTGGGCCCCTGAATCGACCAGCTCTGAAGCGGACTCTACCACTAGACCGTCTTTTAGGTGAGATACTGAATGCCTGTGCTGCTATGCTTGCTTTCTCTGCCTGCAGCTGAAAGCAAACATACCGATTAGATGTGCAACCACGGGATGGGGTAACCATGGCTCACCCACAGGATGGGAGTCAGGCATTAAAAATGATGCATGGGGCAGGTGCCTGGGTGGCTCAGTCGGTTGAACATCTGACTTCAGCTCAGGTCACGATCTCACGGTTCGTGAGTTCGAGCCCAGTCGGGCTCGCCACTGTCAGCACAGAGCCTGCTTGGGATTCTCTCTCCCTCTCTCTCTCTCTGCCCTTGCCACTCCCCTGCGTGGACACGTGTGCACGCTCTCTCTCTCAAAATAAAGAAATAAACCTTAAAAAAGAGATACATAAAATTCCATAGAACTAAACACACACACACACACACACACACACACACACACACACAAATACAAGTGAAACTGGGGAACTCTGAGGAGGATCTGTGGATTGTTTCAATGTCAATATCCCAGTGGTAATATTATCCAATAGTTTCACACAAGATGTTACCATTGGGGGAAACTGGGCCAAGTGCACAGGATCTCTTTGTATGATTTCTTACAACTGCATGTGAATCTACAATTACACACTATCCCCTCAAAAGAGAAAAGATATCGTTGATATGCAATCATTGCCGTGGAATACTGCAGCCACCATATGTTATTGTGAAGGAAGCTGATTGCAAAACAGTATGTATAAATGTCTGTCTGTATAATCCTATATTTATTATGTATATCATTGCCTACACATAGTCCATGAATGCAATTTTCATTTTAATACATTTGCTTCTACTTGAGATTAAATAATTTGTTCTATGCTACAGAGACACCTGGGTGGCTCAGTCAGTTAAGCATCCGACTCTTGGTTTTGGCTCAGGTCATGATCTTGCGGTTCGTGGGTTTGAGCCCCACATCAGGCTCTGTACTCTCAGCACACGGCTTTCTTGGGATTCTCTCTCTCCCTTTCTCTCTGCTCCTCCCTCCCTCTCTCTCTCTCAAAATAAATAAATATACTTAAAAAAAAAAAAGAAGAGCATGTGACTCTTGATCTTAGAGTCATAAGTTTGAATACCAAGTGGGGTGTAGAGATTACTTAACCAAACACAACTTAAAAAAAATTGTTGGGACGCCCGGGTGGCTCAGTCAGTTGAGCATCCAACTCTTGATTTCACCTTAGGTCATGAACCCAGGGTCGTGGGATCGAGCCCTGCATCAGACTCTGCAATGAGCGTGGAGGCTGGTTGAGATTCTCTCTCTCTCTCTCTCTCTCTCTCTCTCTCTCTCTCGCCCTCCTCTACCCATGCACATGCTGTGCGTGCTTTCTCTCAAAAATAAAAATAATAAATTGAAAAACACTGAAAAAATTTGTTATATGCTACAGAGGGGGAAGTTACACAAGATCTATGTAAAATTGTTTAGGATTCCTTTGCTTTATTATTTTTTTCCTTTGGTTCCCCAAAATATCCAAAATGATGATTGAAAAGTTGAAGTGAACATTTTTGTAATTAAATGTTTTAAATATCTGATGCATTTTGCAGATGATGCATATATTATATAGAAGTATATTTATTAAAATTTCTATAACACAAGGGGATCTAGATAGGTAGATCAATGAATAGACTGGTATACACCAAAATGCAGATTATAGTTACTTTTAAGTGGCAGAATTAAGCAAATGACTTAAACACTTGTTTTGCTTTTTCAATTTTTTTGAGCTTTCACCTGTGATAGGCAGAATTCTAAGATGACCCTTAAGATTTCCATTCCTTGGTGTATCCATCCTGTATAATCCCCTTCTCTGAGTGTGGGTGGGACCTGTGAATCCCTTGATTAGGGTACCGTATATGACAAAGGTGACATTTGATGATTAAGTGACATAACAGGAGACTAGAAAGTCTCCTGCTAATTGAAGAAGCAATTGTTGTGTTGAGAGATGTGTAGAGGTGTGACTGTCAGAGCAGAGAACAGCCCCAGCTAACAGCCACCAACAAGGCAGGGGCCTCAGTCCTACAGCAGCAAAGAAGTGAATTCTGTCCACAACGAAGTGAGCTTGAAGGACTCAGGCTCCAGAAAGGACTGCAGCCCGGCAGACACTCAGATGCAGCTTTATGAGACCCTGAACAGAAGGCCCAGCTAAGCCCTGCCCAGGCTTAACCCATGGAAATCTAGAAGAATTCATGGGCATTGTGTTAAGCCACTAAGTTTATGGTAACTTGTTACGTGCCAGTAGAAGGCTGATACCTCACCTTCTGATTTTTGATTTGATTTATGATTTTTTTTGAACATAAAGAACATTTGCCCCTGGGGGCGCCTGGGTGGCTCAGTCAGTTAAGCATCCCACTTTGGCTCAGGTCATGATCTCACGTTCATGAGTTCGAGCCCCACATATAGGGGTTCTCCGCTGACGGTGCGGAGCCTGCTTCGGATCCTCTGTCCCCTTCTCTCTCAGCCTCTCCTTCGCTCTCAAAAATAAATAAACATTAAAAAAAATTCTTTAAAAAATAAATAAAACATTGCCTGTTTCTGTAACAGAGCTGTACTGTTCAGTACACTTTGGGGGTGCAGGCCACATACATTCGGCTGGTTACAACTTAACTCCCCGGGTACTTCTTGTCTCTGTCACAACAGCCTCAATGCCTACAGAGTGCTTCTGGTGACTTCGCAGGACTTTCTTCCCTCCCCTTCTCCTATTAGTGGCCTGATGATCCTACCCTAAAAATGGCTTCAGGCTGAGTTCCTTCCTCTCCGTTCCCAAACTGCCAGCATTGGGTCCAGGCTGCCCATTGTTCCTCCTAGGACCGGGCGGTCCCCTGCTAACTGGTTCTGCCTCTTGTCTCTCCCTGCTCCGCAGTCTGCCACCTCTCCCAAACACGTCTAATCTGGACACCCCCGCTCAGAATGACCAGCGGCTCACTATTCCCCAGACACCTGGGTCCAGGGGCCCAATTTGGTGTAAACTCTCCTCTTCAGCCTTAGCCCTACCAGTCTCCCATACCTCACCCCCGGCTCTCCTGACAAGGGGCTCCTTTTTGGAGCATGACATCATGCCGTCAAGCCTTCGTTCACAGTACTTCCTCTCTAAGTCTTACCATTTCCGCCTAGGACGATCTCCAACCCCTAGCTGCCTGGTCACTTGCCCTTGATACTCCCTGGATCCTCAGGGGAGATGGAATGCATCTGGCTCCAAGTGTCCCGCTATGCACCTGGAGGGCACCTGCAGGGCAGCCCTGCCCGCACCAACTGCCTTCATTAGTCAGAGACCCACGGGGCTAGAGCCCTGCTGGGGAGCCTGTGTGCCTTGCCCAGTGGCAGGGGCACCTCACATCACTCACCTCCACGCCCCGCACAAGGCGGGTGCTCCATGGATGTTGGTCCACTCTATCCCTCAGGTCCCTGTGAGCACATGACCATTCCCATAATCCCAAGCACCTGGCCCTCAGGGTCCAGAAGGCCAGGAAGGCAGCACACTCACCCTGAGCTGGGTCACTGGGGGAGGTGGCATCTGGGTCCTTCCCCCGGCTCCAGGGACCCCAAGAAAAGCACGCCAGCAGTGCTGGGAGGCCGGGTCTCTCCCAGGCTCCTGCCACTAGAAAGAACACAAAGTCCCAGAGGCAGCAGGTGAGTGTGCTTGACAGGACTGAGAGATTATCTGTTCAGCAAACCAAGAGCTTCAATCATCAACTGCCCTAGTTTCAACTGTTTGATTAAAAACACAAGGATTTTGATTTATAAAATCAAAATGGACTTTTTTATACTTAAAAAAGTATAAAGGTGGACTTTTTATACTTAAAAATTTGAGCCTCCCCCCCCCCCCATAAAAGATTGCTTTATATACATTATGTTATTTTATCTTCTCAAAACCCTATGATGTGGGTATCGTGCCTGGGAAACCGTGTAACACAACTGCCATGAAACTAACAATTCCATAGCACCAAAGAAAATACTCAAAGAGCAGAAATTCTCCCCCTGGGTTTAGTTCAAACTGTGTCTTAATGGGAACAGATTTAATCTTTTTTGATAATTACAATAAAACAATTACATGTTGAGTCTAGTTTCCTTTTTATATAGTAGCACCTCAGTCCCAGAGAGTCCCAACTCTCTGGAGAAAGCCAATTGGGACACAAAATGTCCTGTTCATAAATCCTTACTCGGGACCTATTTACTCTTAATTTGTACCCTCTCCTAACGAGACTGGATGCTTAGTTGGATTAGGATTTGAACTAAACATAAACTAGGTAAAAGGTCACTGCCAAAAGGCAGGCAACCTGAAAGTGTACTAACTATCAGGCAGGGAGGAAACAGACTGGAAAACTTTAAAAAGCCAGACCCAGCTGCCAGCAAAACCGTAGCAAAGGAAGCCATGGTGCCACCCACCGCAAGAACCCTGAAGAAACCAGGGGACAATGAGTTACAACCACACTCATGACTTTTGGTCATGAAAGGTTTCATTGTTGTTTAGTATGTTTTTAAAAAAGGAGAAACGAGTTTAAGCAGTAGAGAATGATTCCCTTGCAGAGTGTTAAAATTTCTTAAGTGTTGGGGCGCCTGGGTGGCTCAGTCGGTTAAGTGGCCGACTTCGGCTCGGGTCATGATTTCGCGGTCTGCGAGTTCGAGCCCCGCGTCGGGCTCTGTGCTGACAGCTCAGAGCCTGGAGCCTGTTTCAGATTCTGTGTCTCCCTCTCTCTGACCCTCCCCCGTTCGTGCTCTGTCTCTCTCTGTCTCAAAAATAAATAAACGTTAAAAAAATTTTTTTTAAAAATGTCTTAAGTGTTGATAGGAGGCAAGGATTCTGCAGGCCAGGCAGGGTGTTGGGAAATGGGAATATAATGTCACTTACGAGGGAAAGTGACAAAACCACCCAGTTAAGAGTTCTGGGATTTCACTTGCAAATTTACAAGGGGGAGTAGGGAGGGTTGGGGAAGGCTTCCTGGAAGAGGAAGTCCAGTCCCAAAAGATGAGATGGGATTGGTCAGGTGAAGAGGAGGCTAGGAAAAATGGCTTTCATTCGAGGCAACTGCATTCAAGGCAACTGTAATGTGTACAAAAACTTAGGAGGCCAGAGCACGCTTGGCTCCGGGGAATTAAAAGTTGCTTCTGGAGAATGGAAGAGGGCTAAGAGACTGAGAACTCAGAATTTTCTAGGCACCAGCTCATTAAGCAGAGAATATTTGGTTGTGTAAATTCCCTCCTCTGCCCCATGGGGCCAGGTCAGTGAAGAAGCTGGCATCCACAATCACAATAATAACCCACCTCAGGACATTCCCCACGTCTTTCAGGATACTGCTTGCAGAGTTTCAAATTTAGCTGGCTAGCTCACAGATTCGAGAGAAAAGGGTTGCAGGCATGTGGGGGGAGGTTGGGGCAGGCTCTAAGGCTGAGCTGCACGGCCTTCACCCAGGCAGGCCAGGCTAGCTGGTAGGTCTGTGACATTTGTGCCATCCGAGGTCCCAGGTCTCCTTGCTGGAAAAGGCTCCCCTGCAAGCCTGGCATCTCCCAGTGTCTGGTTAACACACCAGTGCCCAGGGAAGCAGAACACAGTCTCTGTCTTCATTAACTCTTTAGCAAGAAGGGAAGGCTGGAGGGCTTGGGGGGCAGCAGATGCTGGAAAAGTGAGGGTGGCGAGGGACCTGGGAACGCAAAGAACAATCCTGCCACCTCTCAGCTTTGCCAGGTCCAACTACACTTAATGTCTGTACTTTAATCCTGAGATACAGAAAAGCTCTTGTTGGTGGAGTAGATTCTGACACTGCCCCCAGCGTCCTCACCCAGGCTGGGAAAAGCCCCTCACTCCCCTCCTCCCACTTCAGGAGAACATAGAGAGAAACACAGCAGTGGGTGCGCACAGAGTGGGTAGCCAAGGAGGATTAGAAAATTCTGGGCCCCCAGTCCCTCACACCCTGTCCCCCTACCTCCAAGTCTTGGCGTCTATTCCTTTCCTTATTCCTATGATAAGCCCTTGGCGCTTCTGCACTGAGCCTCCCCGTCCCCGTCGCATCTCTAGCTGCACAGCGTCCTAGAAGCTCCGCGCACCGCCAAGCCCTTAGTCCCGGGTCTGTTCCCCTCCCCACCTTTAAACTTGGGCATCCTGAGGCTTTCTCACCTCCTCTCCCTCCCCCCCAGCTCCCAGCGCAATCCAGTCTTCTCTCCACCAACTTCCCCTGCCTTGAGCTTGCCCGCTCGGCTTTTCCAAGCCCTCCTGCATCTCTAAGGCTCTCTGGATCCTTCCGGAACAGACTGGACCCCGTGCCCAGGGCCCACTGCGCTAGCTGGAAGACCTAGTGCTAGGCACCTCCCCTCTCTCCCGGCCTCAGTTTACTGTGGTGCACCAGGAGGGAAGCCGGCCTAAAGAGTTCCAACTTGGGGGTCTTCCCCCCACCCCCCACCCCCGACGCCGCCCGCCCGCCCGCTCCCGGGCCTCGTAGTCTCACCTGCTCGCGCGGGCCCCGCAGCTTGCAGCGCTCTGCAGGCGGCCGCCTGGACGGCCAAGCTGGAGGCCGGGTGGCCGGGGCGGTAGGCGGCCGCCTGCACCGGGCCCCCCGCCTGGCGGCCGAACACCGCGCGCAGGAGCGCCTCCAGGAGCCGCAGCCCCGCCGCCACCGCGTCCTCGGGCCCGGCCTCGGCCACCAGCACCCCGACCAGCGCCGCGCCGGCCCGCCGCCGGCCGCGCACGTCCCGCAGCATCTCCCGCAGGCGGCGCCGCGGCTCGCGGGCGGTCAGCGAGGACGCGCGGCACAGCACGAAGACGAGCGGCGAGCGGATGGCGCGCGCCCCCGCCGTCCCGGGCGGCCTCTGCGCCCCCGGCGCCCCGGCCCCCGGCGCCCCGGGCCCCGCGCCGCCGGGCTTGCCCGCGCCTGGCTCCGGCGGGAAGACGGCCCGGGCGAAGTCCCGCAGCAGTGCGCGGCTCTGCTCGCGCTCCCACAGCTCGCCCACCAGCAGCACCTGCCCGCGGCCGCCCGCCGCCTCCACCAGCGCCTGGAAGGGCGGCTCGGCCGGGCGCGGGGGCCGCGCCGCCAGCTCCTCCAGCTCGCGCTCCATGCCCGCCGCCGCGCGTCCTCTGCGGCCGCCGGGGCCAGGGCGCGCCAGAAGCGCCCCTCTCGAGGCGCCGGCGCCCGGGCCCAGTAGGACACGCCCCCGAGGGCCAAGCTCCGCCCGACCCCCGGCCCGCGGGCCGCGTTTTCCGTGCCGCAGCCGGCTGCTGGGGGGGGGGGGGGGGGCGCGGCTGGGGCTCTCCCCCCAGGGCTCTAAGGGCGGCTCCTCCCGCAGTGTCTGTGGCAACGCGGGGACACCGAGCCGGCCGTCCGTGTATCCAGGCACCGATTCATCCATCCATTCAACAACCACAAATTGAGCACATACTAGGAACAGGGCAGCCGAAGGTGAAGGAAGACAGAAAATTATGTGAACAAATACACTTTCACAAGTTAGATCGGTTTGAGACCTGGAACAGATACTTCTTTTCTCCCCCCCTAATGTGTATTTTTATTTATTTTGAGAGAGAGAGAGAGACAGAAAGAGAGAGAGAAAGAGGGAGAGAGAGAGAACGAGCAGGGGAGGGGTAGAGACAGAGGGAGAGAGAGAGAATCCCAAGAAGGTTCCACACTGTCAGTGTGGAGCTTGATTCCAGGCTCCGTCCCCTGGCCATGAGGTCATCACCTGAGCCTGACAATTAACCTTCCTCTAACTATGCTGCTTTAGAGTTGATGGAGGGGTGGGGTGGGGGGGGGCACCAGAGACAGAAAGCAGACAATGGGGTAGGGAGGTGAGAAAAGAGTGGAAAGGGGGATTTCTTCTCTTCTGTCACTTAACTCACCTTTTGGGTCTTAGCATTTAACAAAAGCTAATTGAGGGTTCATTATTGCAACAAATACTTATGTCCACAGGGCAGTGCCCCAGGTGCTGGGGGGGAAGGAGGTGAAAACTAAGAAGGCCGACAGCTTTACTCCCTGTGGAGCAGAAAGCTTAAGAAGGCAGATAGGGGCACCGATGGTGCTGTGATCTGGGCAGGGGTAGTGGTGGTTTAGGGGGTGACAAGGGGATGTCAGTAGGCCAAGTTAGAAGCAGGGGTGCATTTACTTTCTAAGGGTCTAGGTCAGCTTTGTCCAATGGAACATTCTTTGATGATGACGATATTTTATATGATCTATACTGTCCAATGCAGTAGTCACAAGCCACATGTGGCTGTTATTAGCAACCGAGGAGCTGAATTTTACATTTTATCTCGTTTTAATGAAATGTAAATAGCCGCACGAGGTTAATGGCTGTGGCAGTAGACAGTGCTTTACTTCCGCTGACTCCCTTTCGGTCAATAGCATATTCATGCTCAGCTCTCTCTTTCACCATATAACCCCCAATGTGCTCTTCAGTTACCCTATTTCCTGCCCCCCCCCATAACTATGCTGAAATATCTCCTCCTGGAGAAATTGTATGTCCATTCAATAAAACACACCTTTTTTGAGCACCTACTGTGTGCAAGCAGTGGGAATTTGAAGATGTGCAAGCAGCCCTGCCCTAAGTCGAAATTATTCAGCAGTTGTTTTAGCCAGTGCTTGGAGTAAGGACCCCATATCTTTGTTGTGAGCCTAGTTCATAGAAAGCTCTTCTCATTGTGTACGGTCTTTGTTCAGGGCACAGATCCAGGGGCTTGGGTGGGAAAAGCCCAAGATTTGGAAGCCCTGGGCCAGAATCAGGGTTGGGTTCCAGCACCAGCTCAGTGATTCAGTCCCTCAACTTGTATGTACTGAGCATCTCTGCCGTGTATTGTGCCCGGTGCTGGGGAGACAGCTTACCCTACTGGATAGGCTGTTCTAGTGGGGACTTGTAGAGAGAGAGAGAGAGAAAGAGAGAGAGAGAGAAAACAATACACATAAATAATAGCTTCAGATGGTGATCGGTGCTATGAGAAAAGTAATGCAGAGCTGACAAAAGGGTCACGTACTTGAGATGCTGGCCTCTTCCTGTGAATACAATCCTGAAGATGCCACAGAAACAAGCGGGGGGTTGATGAGGATTAAGAAAGCAACGCACAAACCATGAAAACTTCTCCCCACCCGCCCCCCCCCCCCAATCCTACCTCCTTGGAGGCACCAGGTGGTTGGGTCATGGAGGGTGGGAAGGAAACAGCAATCCCTTGCAGGTAAGGGCTGGGGGCCCTAGAAGGGGGTAGGATGAGTGAATGTCTCACAACATGTACTTTTCTCTGCCCGCATCGGCTTGGATGGATCGTTGCCCAGCCCCAGCCCCACAGTTATCGCCATCACTGCCGTGGCGCTCTGAGGCAGAAAATAGTTGTGCTAGCCAGGAATGGTAACATCAGGCTAGAGTTGGAAGCATAGCACAACCGGACCTGGCAGCCCCTCTAAGTCCAGGCCCTTCTTCCCCCTGCCTGGGTCAGGGCATTCCACTCACATGACCTAGCTCATGAAAAGAGTAGCGGCCAAGGGAGAGTGCCTAGAAGTCCCTTGAGCAAGGTGCCTGGTAAGGGTCAGAGGGGGCTCTGAGGGACCTGGAGGTAGCCAAGTCTACACTGTAATGCCAGAGGCAATTCCCTTGTCCTCACCACCACCCTCCCTTCTTTGAGCTCCCCAGGGGGGATACAAGGTAGGATTTAGGCTTTAGCCTCTTCCAAGGTAGCTGATATCCAGGTGAGTATCAATCACTGGGAAAACTAATCAGATTTAATTAAGACATGAATTACAATTCATTTCAGCTACTAATAACACAGACTCCAAATAACAGCTACTGATAATACAGACTCCAAACACAATGAAAGTTTATTTTTCCCTTTTGTAGAAGTGTGGGGGTGGACTGCTCACGGCCGACATAGTAGCTTTGTATCACTAGTTCTTGAGGACTCAGGTTTCAATCCAGATCACTATTCCCCCATCTCATCTTCATAATCCAAGCTAGCAGCGTCCGCGCCAGCCATCACATCTGTATTCCAGGCACCTGGATAGCAGAGGGCTGAGGAAGGAACAAACATCAGATTGACTTCAGATTTCTTCACAGCACCACTGCATTTAAGATGATAGTTGAATAATACTTTTAAAGTATCAAAGAGAAAGAACTTCGAACCTAGATTTTTGATTTCTAGCTAAATTATCAGGTATTTAAAGGGTCGGAAGTTTTCTCGCAAATAGCCACCCCTTGAAAACACTGTTAGAGGAAGCACTCCAACAAGAAAAGAAATAAATACAGGGGTGCTCAACAATACTGAGTGAGAGGGATTAAATCATTTGCTTAAGTCACTCTTGTCTGAGTAAATGGTACAATGCAGGGCCAGCAAAGCACAGCCTGGGTGCATAGAAGTGCAGAGGCGACAGCCTGTGGGAGTCCTACCTAGCGAATAGACAGGTAATGGACCCCAGCGAGGTCACTTCTTTGAGGAAGAGAGGAAGACACAGCAGCTGACTAGAGCATTGCTCTTATTTTTGGACTGTCTTGCCAGGCTTGTCTAAAACCAACATGCTCTGCCGCGAGCCGTTTATTCTATTTATTCTTCGGCTTTAAACTTCCAGGTAACAATTCCAAGCCTTCCAGAGGTGGGATGGAGAATGAATCAGAGAAGGGGTGGGTGTTAAACAAAGGTCAGAGTCCAGGGCCAGTGAAGTTTATCTTTACCTGCGCTATTTACATGGCGAAGGTTCAGGGATTAAATTAACAGGGAACTACAAAGACCTTAAAAAAAAAAAGAGGCAGGAAGCCAAGATTATTTTTCCTTCCTCTGTGTCCATGCCCTCGACAATATCATGAAACAAATAGGCTTTTTCTGATTTCTCTGGTTTTCAATGAAGATGTAGAGTGAAACTGGGATTTCTGGAACAATTTGCTTCCTCATGGTCCCTCAAGCAGAACTTGGTAGGAAGAGTGACAGAAAAGTGTTGATTTGGAGAAAAAGGAGTGATTTTGGTCTGGTTTCGGGTACCTCCTTTCTCCTCTAGTCTCCCGATCTTTCAGGCTATCTTTCCTTCTTCCTTCCCTCAACCCCTCCCTCCTTCCCCTCCCCATCCTTCTCTCCCCACTCTCCCCTACCCCTCAACCCTTCTCTCGTCCCCCTCCCCATCCCGCTCCCCCTCCCCCTCCCCCTTCCCCTCCCCCTCCTTCCCTTCTCCTTCTACCCACTCCTCCTTCCCCTCCTCTCCTCTCTTCCCCTGTCCCTAAGTCTTTTTTCCTTCCCCACTGGTCTTCCTTTACATCTTTCCTTCCTTTCTCTTCACCCACGAAACAGTTGTTTTCGGAGCTCCAAGGAAAGTGGGACCTGGGGAGAGTGTATGGGCTCCTTGGGATCCCTGTAGAGGGAGAAAGATCTTCAATGTGAGGAAGACTGTGAAGGGGAAAGAAGTTGGAGGAGACCCCGGGACTCAGAGAGGACCAAGGCTGGAGCCAGAAACGTTTCAAGACTGCGTCTGATGGGGGCGCTGTGGGCCCGACAGTGGAGCAGCCCCTGTGCTGGGTCCCCGCTGCCGCATTACCAGGAGGGCACCCCTGTGCTAGGACTTCATTTCCTTGTTGTCGAGGTGCAACGTTTTCCTTTCTTCCTTTCTGGGTTCTTTGGCTGGTCTAATGACGAAATTTACATAAGGCAGGTTAACGGGAGAAAAAGAAATTTAATTACATCCTTATGGGAGGCAATTGAGGCTCACTTGTTGTCCTGAGCTGAGGAAAGGGATAGGGGCCTGGGGGCTCCAAAGGGCAGGAGGGCAACTCACAGGACAATGAGAAGGCAAAAGTCTGGTAATCAGATGTTGGCCCTACCATGCAGGTGAGTCTCTCAGATAAAAAAAAATTAAAAAAAAAAAAAATATATATATATCTATATCTGGTAATGATTCTTTTTCTGGGCCAAGTCCCCAATCTAAATTCTTTTAGGCAGTTAAAGGAGAGGTAAAAATCTTTTCCTGAACATTTTGGGTCTTGATTGCCTTCAGCTCAAATAGTCCACATGCCAAAGTGGCATTTTTGGGTGAGGTATTCTGTTCCCTTTCATCGTCTACCTGACCAGGGCTGGTTCCTGTCAGGGCACTGGGGATGTAGATCTCTGTGACAGCTCGTGCTCCTATGAGGGTCAAGCGTCTCAGTTTTACTTGAACTTTAGGTAAGTGAGGGTCTAACGAAGGTCTGTTAAGAAGGCCGGGCAGAAAGACCCTAGCTCTAATCCTTACTGCACCCTTGCCAGGCCCAGGACGGGTCAGCGGTGTCAGCAGGAGGGGGGGCAGGCCCCCTGGGCACGTCTATACAGGCTGAGGGCGTGGGGGGCAGGAAGGCGATCCCCCATCCGCAGAAATGCGTACTCAGCCGGTGCCTGAGCGTTCTACCCGCCCCCACCTATCCCCCTCCGAGGCGTGCACTAGGAGACCTGGGAGTCACAGCTGAAAGAGCATCCATGCAAGAGTGGGGACACCCGCCAGCTCTGCCTGGCAGCCGGGAGCAGGTGACAAGCTTGCCTGAGCATCGCCAGCATGTCTGCAGCTTCAGCCCGGCAGAATGTTGGCAAAATGCAGCTTCAGCATGCAATCCCAGGGAGGCTGTCTGCACCTGCTGCCCTGGCCTTGGCCTCAAGGTGACTTCACGAGGATCCGCCTATGTCTGAGCCTCCGGCACAGCGCAGAGGGGAGCAGCAGCTGACCTGTCCTGCAGCGGCGTGGGGTGACCTCGAAGCCACTCAACTTGGCCCTCCTTTAAAATCCCCCTGGCCAGGTCAAGTTAGAGTTTGAGCAGGAGTCTCCCAAGATCCAACCTCGCAGGAGAACGGCACTGGCTGGTAGTGGCCAGGAAGTGGCTGCGGTCTCCAAGAGCCGAATGGGGCCTTTATCTCCTCCAGGATATGAATGTACCAACCTCACTCCAGCTGGCACTTAGTTGTCAGGCCTCTGGAGGTTAGAGTGGAACTAGGGGGGGTTATCACAGGACACATTCCTCTTCCTCCGCCAGGGTTCAACACGCGCACCCGTTTATAGACAATCAAGTACAATGTCAGCTGTGTCCATGGGGTGGACCTGAGGGATGGCGCTCCCCATGCACTTCCTGCCCCTGTCTCATTCTGTGCCCCTTCTGCAGCTCCTTAGTGCCCTCGCTGATGAGCTATAGGAAGCATGTGTATTTTGGGGATACGTGCAGTGGGCGACTTCATGACCACTCTTCACAGGGTGCCTGGCGTAGGACAAGAAAACCATTAAATATTAATCTCATGATAACTGTATTTGCTCAACCAGCTCCCGGCCAGCACCTCTCCTGACCAGAGAGATGCGTTGAGGATTCAGTCAGGATGGACTCCGTGAGTGCACGAAAACACGGGTTTCATTGCCAAATCTGTATGTTGAATGTGGCTCCACGGCTCAGAAAGCTTCTGTGATTTCTGGCTTGGAGACTGCTCAGCTCACCAATTTCGGGTTGTGCTGGGCAAAGGTGATGGGGGTGTTGCCGATGACACGATAGTGGCATGACACTGGTGGGACAGTGAAACCCTCACCTCATAGCTTTAGAAGAAGCCTCTTCTCACTTATCACCGGCAGCAGAAGCTGTGGTTGCCAGCAGAACCTTCTGTGATGATGAAGATACTTTATGTCTTTACTGTCCAGTATGGTAGCCACTGGCCACAGTGGCTGTTGAACACTTGAAATATGGCTAGTGTGACTCGATTCAAATTTTTATTTAATTTCAATTATTTTTAGGTTAAATTTAAGTAGCCACAGGTAGTCAGGGGCTATCATATTGGGCAGATCTAGAGGTATGCTTTCATTTTCTTCCAAGGATGATTTCTGTGACTTTATCGACAATTTAGTTTACATTGACAGTGACGGCGTGAGGGTACTGGCTGTGGCAAACATTGGTGGTTCCCTACTCGCTGCCACTCCATGCTCGCCGAGCTCTGACTTTGTTACAAAGGGCCAGGGGTTGAACCACTGGTAGATTAAGCCACCTATGATACTCCCGCTCCTCTTTGCCAGTGATCGGTCTCGGGGGTGGGTTTGTGACTCAGTTCTAGCCAGTCCAACACAAGAGGAAGTCCCCTGGAGAGACTTCTGGGAAAGGTTTTCTTTCCCAACCAAGGAAGGTGAATAACCCCTTTGAGCCCATCATTTTCCATCTTGTTTGGGACACTGTTACGTGGATTTGATATTTGGACCTGGGACAGCCAGCTCGTCATTGTGAGGGAAAGGCCAAGACAATCAATATCTTTTTTTGAACTGTTGATAATATTTGGGGAAACTCAGTGAACCCATGTCCTGTGAGAGCTTCTAAGGCTCACCTTAGTCTAAGCACAGTATCATCAATGAGGTGGACCGACATGGTGTTCCATAGGGCAGTGAGATGGTCAAGGTCATTCCAGCACAAAGTCTAGAAGCAAGATGGAGGGGACTCACTGTTGTCCACTCCTGTCCCACACTTTCTTCGGCACTGGCCAAATGGGAGACTTGTGTAGGACTGAGAGAGTAATCATCCCCCTGTACACACACACACACACACACACACACACACACACACACACACTCACAGTGATACTAATGGCTGTACTACCTTCTGGGCTTGGTCTTCCTTCAGATTTGCCATTTGTTGGGTGGCAGTGGGGGGACTCCAAGGGCTTCTCCTCTGCCCTTCCTGTCATAATAGCCCTTACTTTTGGGTCAGAGAACCAATGCGAGGGTTCTGCCTGAGGTTTAAGGCATCTGTTTCAATCCTACACCCAGGCTTTGGAGAAGTAATGGGCTCAGGGTTCCAGCAGCCCTACTATGAGCGGGAACTCAATCAAGTCTCCATTTATCACTCAACCCAGTGGTGTTCTTGTCCCCTGGGATTACTGTTGGTTTGAGCTAGCATCCCAAATCCCCTGAAAGGGGGTATTCATTGTTTTCCTTGGGGCACAGATTCCCTGACACATGGTCAGATCCCCTGTAGGAAAAGCAGGAGTAAGATAGGCAGAATACATTTTTGATGTTATCACATGTTTGTTTTCTTTTCCAAGGGGACCCAGTCTTCATTCAATTCAATGGACTGTGAACTGACACATCAGAGAAGCCACACTGCCACTCTGGGACCTTCTGCTGAAAATAGAGAGGCCATTTTGATGGCAGTGTCCTCTTAGTAACAGCCTGCCTGGGATGCTGGCCCTGACATTATTGCTGTTGGCCTCTCAGGATTATGCTGTTAGACTCCCAACTCTGCTTCAGCCACTGTGAATATTATCTGATTGACCATAGGGCCTTTCCATCATTCCTTCACAATTCAATTAGGCAGGAACACCTAATTGTCTAGTTTAGGTTACATGATGATGTACTAGTTATAAAGAAGCTGAATGAGAATATTTGATTCCCCTTTGGGTTCCATAAAGAGGAATAGATAAGAACCTTGTCTGCCACCTGTCCTAGAGGCTGGGCAGCCAAAATACTGGTGATTTTTATCTTCACTTATTCCTTTTCTTTCTTTCTCTCTTTCTTCCTTCCTTCTTTTCTTTTTTCTTTATTGAGGTATAGTTGGTATATAACATATTCGTTTCAGGCATTCTACAAATGATTCAATATTTGTATATATTTCAAACTAATCGTAATAATTCTATTTAAGATCAGTTACCACACACAGTTACAATTTTTTCTATAATGAGCATTTATTACATGCCTAATTTTTAAAAAGGAGTCTGTCATTTTAAATATTTTTCAGTCAGCCAGTTCCAAAGCTATAAAGGCTATACATGCTTGAGGCAGGGAGGTGGGGGGTGGGCAGGCATTAAAAATGGTTCTTGGACTTGGAAAGGTCAGGAATACTAGCCTAAGAATTTGAGGTGTTGGTCATTTGTGTGTGAGGGTAAGACTGAAATGGCCCTGCCTGGGTCCTGCCGGCTGACACCCCCCGCCACCCCCCTACAGTATGGGTATATCTGGTGACCTCTATTCAGGCTCCTTGACTTTCAGAAGAGGCTGTTAACCCTGCCCCAATCTCAGTTGTCTGTTTAAACATTCAGGTCTGCCCTTAACCAGCAATATAGAATATCAAGGGTCCTTGTCAGATCGGAGCCACAACCTAAAACTCACTCTTGTTTGATACTTAGCAAACATTTGGTTGAATTAGACAACATTTAGGAAGACTTGTCTGAATGGCAGTCCCACAGTCATGCATAAGAGCTCTAGTCTTTTTTATTTTTTAATGTTTATAACACTTATTCATTTTTGAGAGACAGAAACGGTGTGAGTGGGGGAGGGGCAGAGAGGAAGGGAGACACAGAACCTGAAACAGGATCCAGGCTCTGAGCTGACAGCACAGAACCCTATGTGGGGCTCGAACTCACAGACTGAGATCATGCCTTCAGCTGAAGTCAGACGCTTAACCTTAACCGACTAAGCCACCCAGGCGCCCCGAGCTCTAGTCCTTGTTAGCATTTATTTTAGGTTTGAACAATACACTTAGATGATCACGTGCTCTCGGCCCTGGTAAGACGTTTTTGGTTTGAACCCACATGGAGTCATGCCATCGACTTAAAGAAGGAAGACTGTCAACACCAACCCCACAGCACTCACTGTTTTATTTCCAGTAAGGATGTTTTTAGGGCCTTGTTCACTATATTACATAGGCCCTTTGAATGAAAGCATATGGAAGAAATTCCTTTCTGGTCTTGGAATTAAGCTCCTGATTTGTTTTTTTATCTAATGAACATTGTGAGTGATATGGCTGGCCTTGTTTCTTTCCTTGCATGGGCTGCTAGGAAGCTCAGAGTCAAATTGTGGCCCGTATCTAGCAGGTGTAGAGGATTTTCACAGTAAGCATTTTGTGTATTAATTTTATCTCTGGCTTCACACTATTTCTCCTCACCTATTTTCCCTTCTTCCTAATGTTTCCCGTGACTTTTTATTTTTAAATGTTTATTTATTTTTGAGAGAGAGAGAGAGCACGCACATGAGCGAGGGAGGGGCAGAAAGAGAAGGGGACAAAGGACCTGAAGTGGGCTCTGTGCTGACAGCAGTGAGCTGGATGTGGGGCTCGAACTCACGAACCAGGAGATCATGACCTGAGCAGAAGGTGGATGCTCAACCGACTGAGCCACCCAGGCGCCCCTCCTGTGACTTTTTAAAAAAACATTTTATTGGTATATTTTGTAAGCCAGCTTAAATGTTTGTTCTTTATTTTTTAGTCAAAGAAAGATAAAACCAAAGATACATGCAAAATATTTAAAATTTTATATTTTCACTTGGACCCTTATACTGAACTCTGAGCTATTCTCTAATCTGGGGAGCTCAGGGATCTTATTGGGTCTGAAGTTCTCATTTTAGTCTTTAAGAATAATCATTTTGTCACCACTCCTGCGATCACTGTGGTAGAAAGAATTTTCATCCATCTGCATTCTTTCAAAACTCTTCTTCTGCCTTCTGATGTTACTTAGTACCTGACACCATCGTTATGAACGCATCTTTATTCTCTGGAGAGTGGAATGGGATTCAGAGACTCGCGTTCTCATTCAGTTTTCTAATCCTCTAACAAGAATTCCAAGCATTTTGCGTTTTACACTTTTTTTTTTCCTCTTTGCTGTGGGTATGGGACAAATCAACATCAAAAAATCACTAGTTTGCTTTAGAGGCAATCTTGAGAGACCAATCTGTACTCAATGAAGTTCAAGTTCCCTCAGCCACCAACACAAACAACAGAAACCTAAAAACAGTGTTTGCGTACAGAGGAATTTATGTATTCATTCTGGGATAAATCTGAGACAGCAGTTACAATCCTCTACTCACCATGTTTTTTGTGGAAACAAAAACAGAACATAAGGACAATGAAAAAGAAAAAATATCACTCGGTTTCTTATTATTAGCAACTAGGGGATTAGCCTTCCAAGTTTGTTTATTTATTTATTTATTTATTTATTTATTTATTTATTTATTTTAATGTTCATTTATCTCTGAGACAGACAGAGAGACAGGACATGGGCAGGGGGTGAGGTGGGTGGAGGGTAGAGAGAGAGGGAGACAGAGAATCCGAAGCCGGCTCCAGGCTCCGAGCTGTCAGCACAGAGCCTGACACAGGGCTTGAACCCATGAACAGTGAGATCATGACCTGCGCCGAAGTCGAACGCTTAACCACCTGAGCCACCCAGGCACCCCAGCCTTCCAAGTTTTGAACAAAGTGCTTGTTATAGTCAACAAATATTTATTGAGCACCTACTATGTGTTATGTCCTGGAATATAGCATTGTTCAAAACTAGACACAGTGCCTACTCTGTGCTTCCTATCATGCATCTCACAGCCCATAATACCTTTATGCGAGTGGTTATCCCACAGTACACAGTGTTATCATACCTACTCTTCTCTCTGGACCATATAGTTTAGATACCTTTCCATATCAACAACTATGGACTGACATCATCATTTCAAAATGCCAAATAGTGTTATGTATCTGATTACCATACTATATTTATTTTGAGAAAGAGAAAGTGAGCTTGAGCAGGGGAAGAGTAGAGAGGCAGAGAGAAAGAGTCCCAAGCTGGCTCCATGCTGCCAGCACAGAGCCTGATGCAGGGCTCAAACCCACAAACTGCGAGGTTGTGACCTGAGCCAAAGCCGGACACTTAACCAACAGAGCCACCCATATGCTCCTAGCTGTACTCTATTTTAGTCAGTGCCCTCATGTTGTAAACTTCCATGCGATTATAAAAAGCACTTCTGTCCACAACTTGACAGAAAACCTGTGCACTTATGCTTTCAAGGTGCTTTTAAGTCATCCTCAGAAGCACCAATGTGGACAAGTGACCCCACATCACCCGTAATCTTTCTGACTTTTCTAGTTCAATGACTTTGGCTGTACTTTTGGCACATGAAGCCTGACTTGCTCAGGCCTCGCTACCCAGAACTGTTTGGGAGATGATTGAAGAAAGTGTCTGGCTTCCTCCTTACAAGGACCTTCCTTTCTACAATGACAGCATCATCTCCTGTTGGTCTCAATGATTGCATTGCCTCGTCATTTCTGGTAGCAGAAGGAGCCGACTCCCTTTCTATTCATGCCTTGCTTGAGAGCTGGCACTCTCTTCCTGCATTATCCTGCTGCTCACTAAGTGTGTGCCTTCTAGATGAATGCACGAATAAATAGATTCCAGGAGCACAGAATTGGTGTGAGTGAGGGACAGACAGTCCACAGGGAGGAGGAGACATGTGGGGGTGATGGGCAGGCTTAAACTCAACACTATGGATGAGTTAAAGACACATGTTTCAGTTTCTAGAAAAAAAAAAACAACACTAGAAACAACACCAAGAAGCTTACCTAAAGAGCTAATAAATGAGATAAGTGGCGGAGTAAATGATACTCAATTCACCTAAAGAGTGGCAGAGAAGGATGAAGAGAGGAAAAACAAACTTGGGGGACAAATAGAAAACTAAACCAAGATGGCAGACTTAAACTTAACCATGTTAATAGTTATTTATTATCAACAAAGGAAATACTTTTTAAAAACGTTTATTTTAGACAGAGAGAGCATGAGTGGGGGAGGGGGAGGGCAGAGAGAGAGAGGGACACAGAAGATCCAAAGCAGGTTCTGTGCTGAGAGCAGAGAGCCCAATGTGGGGCTCGAACTCACAGACTGTGAGGTCATGACCCGAGCTGAAGTTGGACACTTAACTCACTGAGCCACCTAGATGCCCCTAAATACTTTTATGTAAAAACCAGTGATTATGAGATTGTGTAAAAAAGCATAAGGAACATTCACCAAGATAAACCATATGCTGGGCCATGAAACAAGTCTCGATAAATTTCAAAGGATTGAAAACATGCAGAGTACTTTATCTGAGGTATTAAATTAGTCATCAATCACACAGGTATTAAAATTAATTATCAGGGGCACCTGGTTGGCTCAGTCGGTTGAGCATCCGACTCTCAATTTCTGCTCAGGTCATGATCTCATGGTTTGTGGAATCGAGCCCCGTGTCGGGCACCATGCTGAGTGTGGAGCCTGCTTGGGATTCTTTCTCTCCTTCTCTCTCTGCCTCTGTCTCTCTCTCTCAGAATAAATAAGCATTAGAAAATGTAACAAAATTGTAAAAATATATATATATATATAACTAATAATCAATAATAATATGATATCCAGGAAGTCCTCAAATATATAGGAATTAACCAAACAATCCCAAATAACATCTTAATATTTTTAATTTTTTAATTTTTTAAAGTTTAATTATTGATTTTGGGGGAAACCGCGTGAGTGGGGGCAGGGGCGGAGAGAGAGAGGGACCGTCTCCCAGGCAGAGTCCTCCCTGCCAGCTGTGGAGCCTGACGCAGGGCTCGAACTCACGAACCATGAAATCATGACCTAAGCCAAAACCAACGGTTGGTCATTTCATGGACAGAGCTACCCAGGGTCCCCCTCACATAAATCTTAAAACCCCACACGTGAAATGAGGAAATATTTTTACTTGAACAAAAGCAAAAATGAAACGCCAAAATTTGTGAGCTGCAATTAAATGAGCGCGTGGAAAGATTTTTTTGTTTATAGCTATGGGCTACTGATTATCATGCGCCTCCCTTTCCCTCACCTTCTGAATGAGAGAATAAGCTATTATATTTTCCTATCTCTGTCTCACCAATATGTGTCAGGTGTGCGTTGGGGAAATAACATCGTTAGTCCTGGTTCACAGGGCTCTGCACCTAAAAAACCAAATCTGAGGAGTACTTGAGGAACCAAACCAGGGGTGCATCATCCCCACCCGGATCTAATCTTGACGCTAAGATCCCGGACCTCAGACCCGAGGGTCGTGCTGGAATGGCGAGATAACTTGGGACGTTTTATTTTGCTTCGTTTTGTGGGGTGACTCCGTGTCACAAGTGGATACAAATGATTAGGAGCTGGAGGGCTGACCTGTGTAGATTGTCCCGCATCAGTTCCATACCGACTCATTTAGCTCTATATCGACTCAGGGCTTGGCTATTGTGACGTTGGTAAGAATGATGCAAATAGAGACTGGGTAAGGGCCTGCACCGTGGGGCTTTGTCCTCTTGGAATACCCCCTTCGAATTCAGCTGCCACGCATAAAGAAGCCCCGTGTTAGGCTACAAATGAGGAAGGCAAAGGGGAGCCGACCCTGCAGGATGAGAGGCGAGCTTGGGGGTTCCAGGTCCTGCCAAGCTGCCAGCTGAACGCAGCTGCAGGAGGGACCTCAGCTATACCATGAACCACCTCGTTGAGCCCATTGACCCGTAGAAACACGAGGCATAACAAGTCATTGCGCCACTGTTTGCTTTGGTAAGTTTTGGGGTGGGTTGTTATGTGGCAATAGAAAACTGGTACACATAGGAAGCTTTGGAGCTGGGATGGTCTCTCAGAGTTGTCTCAAAACGAGACCCGAGCGCAGGCCTTTTCATCCCCACACGGACCTGAAGGGGAGCAGAATATGCCACCCTAAACTTGGGCATGGGGATTATTTTGAGCAGAAGGCGATCAAGTCCCAGCAGACTCAGGAAAAGCTTTTTTACCTCTCCCTTAAATGCCTAAAATAATTTACATCGGGGGCCTGGCCCAGAAAGGGAGATGTTATCAGAGATAACTTCTTTTTATGTGAAATACATCTGCATGGCGGGTCATTTGATTACAGAACATCCGCTCTTCTCATCTTCCTGTGAATTTCCTTTCTCCCCTTTGAAGCCCCAGGCTCCCATCCCTTCCTTTCCTTAGCTCACGGATGGCACATAAGCCTCAATTGCCTGAGTGCCTTTGAGTCTCATATTTTTATGGGGCTCCCTCCCGTACGCCTGTAATTAAATTTGTTTTCTCCTGTTAATCCTTCTTATGTCAATTTAATTATCAGAGCAGCCAAAGAACCTAGAAGCTAAGAAGGGAAAAATTTTCTGCCTCTACAAACCTGTCATTAAATTCATCTTGCCTCTCAGGAGGTGGCATGATCTTGGGTGAAACAACATTTTTTTTTTTTTTTTTTAACCAACGGCAGTTCCCAGAGATGGGCACTGCCGTGAGCACTCAGCAACCAACACTTCTGGCATCTAAGGGAATGAGTGCTTGGATCCAGTAGAACGGTACAGCATTCACTACAGTCAGATGTCTACAGGCTTCCACTATTTTCCCATTGGTGGGATAAATGAAGGGGGCTACAGACACTTTATTTGATGTCAGGTCGAACTTCCGGCATGACGTGCTTGGCTTAAAAGAAGAGTTTAATATAAAAACACATGGTAGGTGGACCTATGAGGGTATCTCTCCTGGATTTCTGGCCCTAGGGGAGTACTTTCCCACCATAGCTGGCTGCTGTGCAGTGAGAATTGAACATCACATGTCCCAACCCTAGAAGGCCAGCCTGACTCATTTCTGTGTTCATTACAGGCTGTGGAAGTAATGATAATGAAGTCTGACCTTGGAGCAGCAAATACACAGAGAGAGGGGGACAGGGCAAATCTGAAGAGGGTATGGGGGGCTCTGGTGATCAGAGGAGCGTGGCATTGAGAAGGAATCTTCAGCAAAAATGTACGTATCTTTAGGGATGTTCATGGTAGCACTGTTTCTAAAAGTGAATGATTGGAGAAACTTCTTTATCCATCAGCAGGTGAACTGCCACAAGAGGAAAAACTCATAGTGAGAACCCACCTGTGTTCATCGTCTTCCCAGCATTATATGCTTCCTGAACTAAAATCACCTAATTTTCATTCATTTTCTGCCTTTCCTCAGGCAGCCTACTCAGGGGAAGCTAAGCTCAGCCCAACCTGCGGCTGGGCCCAGGGTGGCCTAAGTCAATCAACACATGCCTTTGGTACCAATCATCGGTGGTCATGTGACCCAACGCCGTTCAATTAGAGTGAATCAAAGGACTCTCGCTTGGAATGCTGGGAAGGGCACCTGCTTGTGGGCACTCCTGCTGGATGGCTCTAGGCAATGCAACAATTTCTTTCTACCCTCTAAGGGTTTTTTTTTTTTTTTTTTTTTGGTTGAGACTGAGAATTAAACACCTAAGGCCCGTCAGCAGGAGAAAGGCACACAAATTTATATAAATTTTATGTGACCTGGGAACTCGTAAGGGAATGAAGACCCAAAGAAATGGTGAAAACGACTTACTCCTCCGTTAGCTTGAACAAGGCGAGACAACCGTGGAAAAATTACTAGGCTACGTGGGGAGGCTAAAGGAAGATGAGTATCTTGAAGAGGCCTGTTTGTGTAGAATTCCCCAGCTCTCAACTGCTTGTCCTTGATAAGAGTGTTGCTTTCCTTCTGGTACAGGGAGGGCATCTTTCTCATGGGACTTGTTAATCTCCGGCTTTCAGAAAGAAAGGGGGAGATTAGAATGCCCTTTCTAGATCTGCTGTTTTTAAAGTGCTTTGAGCTCAACCCTTAGGCCAAAGTCGCATCTTGGGGGATGGCCGAACCGGCCACCCTTTGGGGTCTCATTTGAGCAATTCTGGAGCAGTCGTCTGATGGGACATCATGCAGCTGCTAAAACTGAGCGATTGGAAAGATTTCCACGAGAAATGAAAAGAACGGGTATCAAATCTCTGGTACGTAATCCTGTATAATCAGGGGGGGAAATGTCTATTTTAATCAAGTGGTCTCTTGGTTTGGGGGGGGGGGTAGAAGAGGTCGTGGGAGGAGAGAGGAATCCTGTTTTCCTCAGTTGTCTTGGCTTGAATCCCGCCTGAGGCCTGAGGGAGGAGAGGGCACCCCTCCTCCAGGGAGAGCAGCTGCAGGAGGAGAGGCTCCCAGGGGACCTGGCAGGAGGTGAAGCCTGAGGCACTGGAGAAGGGGCCTCATGTACAGATACAAAGACAAGACTTAAAACACCCAGTCTTACTGACCCACCAGCCATCCCTGTGGGGATCTGTCCCTCTGAGAAGGGGCTGAGACCACACACAATCTCAGGGTTCTACGGGCTGAAAGGAGCAGGAGGCCTCAGGGCCCCAGGAGAGGGGAAAGTTTGCTCCTCTGGAGGCTTGTCTAGCTCCCTGGATTCGAGCTTCCGGTGGGCAACAATTCTGTCTTGTTGTTGGGTCCCCGTCACCTGGGACTAACGTGGGTGGGTATCGTCGCAAGACTGTACTGAATGAAGGAGGCAAGGCCAAGTGGGGGAGGGGCCCAGAAAGCAAAAGGAGGGGGCTTTCCACCTGCATGCCCCCAGGGAGGTGAGGCCCAGAGAAACTGGGCCCCCCCCCCCCGGCCTTTTGTCGTCAAGCCTGACTTCAGCTGGGAGTTCTGCTTTCTGGTTGTTTCAGACATTTCTCCTTTCAATGTAAATATTATTTTTAAGGAGCCTCCAGCCCAAGGCAGTCTTGGTCAGCTTAACCGCTCTCAGTGGGAATACGCAACTTTAAAGTGTTTGAAAAGAATCTGCTTCTGAGGAATTTGCATTTCCAGAAAGCTTTCAATAGAGGGCCAAGCGATGGAGCCTGTGAATAAGGGCTTTCTGTGTTGGCTGCTCCATGTGAACAGTACAGGAGGGATAAGAGAAAGGAGGCACATTGCATTCCCCCCACCCCCCACCCCAGCAGCTGCCGCTGAGGGGGCGGGGGAAGGCTCTTTGCCAAGAGCCAGTGAGGATTCTGGGATGTCTGTGTTGAGTCATCTCTTCCCTGCAGGTTTCCAGGGAGCTGGTTTGCATGAGGTAAACGCGCGACCTGATTCCCAATTCCAAGGGCCACTGTTCCTTGCTCTGCAGCCTTCTCTTGTCTCAAGGATGTGGCCTGGTGGGGAGGGGGAGGGTAGTCCTGAGCGGGGGAGGGGGAGTGTTGGGGCAGAGCCCGGCTGTTTGGGCGCTGACGTAGAATTCGGTCCCACACTCACATGGGCTCCTTTTCCAGCCCTTCTCCCTTCAGTTGGGACCCGTGGCTGCTTGGACAGTCAGAAGACCTCCCCGTGTGGTTTGCCAATGCTCCCTTTGGCCCCACCCCTTGTTCATCTCCGTTCTCTGAAGAAGCTGAGAAAGTGGTTTGTCTTCACTCTCCGGGGCGGAGAAAAAAAGTCTTGAGAAGGAAGGTCACTTTAAAGCCCCACCCACCAAGAGTCGGCCATAGGCTTCCTGCCCCCAGCTTAGGAGTCCCCCAGTTCTGGGTTCTGGGCTCACTCCGGGAAGCTCCCCCTAGAGGTCACAGTGACAAGGAAGGGGCGTTCACCAACACTCCTTCCCACTCCTACCCCTCCCTACAGGAGTCCCTCCCCTGTGGCCTGTGGTCAGTCTGTTGGGTGTGTGGGTCCTCTTGGACGGACCCAGACTGGCAGAGTGCCAGAGGAGCCCCGTGGCACCGTGAGGGTGTTGACCCAATTCTTCGCGTGGGGCCTGTGACTGTACTTGGCTTCAAAGAGTTGAGGGGTCCAGATGTGTAACTTTGAAGCCCTTTGAAGTCACTTGACGTGCATGGGACATCACTTCAGGAGAGCTTATTCTTTTTTGAAAATTATTTTTCAAAGTTTTTTATTTATTTTTGAGAGAGAGAGAGAGGAGGGGAAGCGAGCCCGATTCGGGGCTCAAACTCACAAACCGTAAATCATGACCTGAGCTGAAGTCGGATGCTCAGCCGACTGAGCCACCCAGGTGCCCTTTTTTTTTTAAAGTTTTTAATTTACCTTTTAAAGCAATCTCTACACCCAACGTGGGGCTCGAACTCATGACCCGGAGATCTAGAGTTGTGTGTTCTTCTGACTGAGCCAGCCAGGGGCCCCTCAGGTGAGCTCATTCTAAGACCAGCCTATACACGAGACCAAGAAAAGCCCCTGCTTTTATTTCTGATATTAACCAAACAGGGTAATAAAATGGACAATACACTAATCGAACAAAAGTGCCTCCATATGTGGCTTCCTTCCCCTCGAAAAATGTTACCCTATAGACTACTCTTTCTTCTTCTCTCCGCATTCCTTCTTTTTTCTCTCCCTCTCTGCTTCACTCTCTCCCTTTCTTTCAATCCATACAAAATATTGACTCTTTCTGTATGCCAGCCACTGGCATTGCCCGGAACCGGCAGTATCCTTGGGAACAATAAAGAGATCCTTGGCCGGTACATCTTCCAGGCTAGAGGCAGGACACAGGCAATAACAACACCATAAGCAATAAGTGAATTTTACAGTGTTTTTTAGAGGACTGAGGGCATGGGAATAGAAGAAGTGGGGGTTTGCAGTTCTAAGCAGCTGGTCAGGGTGGACCTCATTGAGAACGTGACATTTGAGCAGAGACTCGAAGGCAAATGCAGGGAAAGAAAAACATCTTTCCCCCTACCCATCCAAGTTCTTGGCTGGGGCTTCTGTAACAACAACAACAACAACAACAACAACAACAAAACCAAATTAATAAGAGAAAAGCATGCAGACTTATTTAAGTTTTTTTTTTTAATTTTTTTTTTCAACGTTTATTTATTCTGGGGACAGAGAGAGACAGAGCATGAACGGGGGAGGGGCAGAGAGAGAGGGAGACACAGAATCGGAAACAGGCTCCAGGCTCTGAGCCATCAGCCCAGAGCCTGACACGGGGCTCGAACTCACGGACCGCGAGATCGTGACCTGGCTGAAGTCGGACGCTTAACCGACTGCGCCACCCAGGCGCCCCATTAAGTTTTATGTGATGTAGAAGATTTTATAAGGAAATGTAGACCTGAAGAAGTGGTTATACCTGAGCCTTTCAATGCCAGGTTGATGAAGAATGAAAAGTTGTAGGAAAATGCGATAGGACAACTGTCTTAGAGATAAGGCTTATTATTTTTTTTTCTTGTAGGTATAGAGAAGCCATCTCTCACCTGAGGGTCTATGACCTACTTGAGGGGAAGGTCAAGTCCTTCCTGCACCTGCTGTTTTTCAAATTCCTTCGGCTCAGATAGCCATGCGCTATGGAGAAGAGTGTGCCAGGCACAGAAACCAGCCAGCACAAAGGCCTAGTGCAGGAGGGTGCCCGGCTCTGGGGAGACACAGCAGGGAGGTCTCCCTAGGTGGAGCACAGTAGGTGGAGCATAACAGGACATTCGGTCAGAGAGGGAGGGGCCTTGGAAAGACCTCAACTGGAGGATTTTTAAAACACTTAAAATTTAAAGAATACATTTTTATAAAAATGTTTATTTTTGAGAGTGAGAGGGAAAGCGGGCATGAGCAGGGGAGGGGCGGGGGGGGGGCGGAGACAGAGAATCTGAAGTAGGCTCTGTACTGTCAGCACAGAACCCAACATGGGGCTCGAAGCCACGAATCATGAGATCATGACCTGAGCTGAAATCAAGAGTCAGGCAGCCAGCCGGGCGCCCCAAAGTGTCTCTTCTTGACCTAATTGTAGCCAGGCTTATCGGGCCCAGACCTTGGCCTGCTTCATCTGGTTTTAGTGGGAATCCTGCTGGGTCAGTTTACAGAATCCTTGGTATCTAACTATCCTTGATATCTGATCAAAATCCTCACCCATCCCTCTCAATATCTTTCACCCTGGCTTGCCTACAGCAAGAATCCTGTCGAGTTGGTTAAGCCAGAATTGCCCCTTACCCTATGTTTCCTCTTAGTAATTTTCTATCCATTGACCCCACCCTGCTCCTTGACTATAAATCCCCCCTTGTCCCTATGTTCAGAACGGAGCTCAGTTCTACACTGAGGTCCCTCTTCCCCTATTGCAATGTTTCCAGAATAAAACGTGCCCTCACTGCTTTAACTTCTGTCTGGCTCTGGTCCTCTTGCAACACAAAAGTAGAGTGAAGAAGATGATAAACTCAGCCTGAACCAATCACACGGGTTCCACAGTGTTCAGCTCACGGCCACCTTGTTTCATCCGTATCTCCATTTCCCGTGTCCCACATCATTTCATCCCTAAGTATTTCTATGTGTATCTCTGAGGAGGACGTCTTTTAAGCTGAACATAAAGTCATTTTCACACCTACAAATTTACAATAATTCCTTACTGTAATTAAATATCCTGTCCTTAGGTCATTACAGGGTGTTTTGCGGAGGGATAATGTGCTCTAATTTACTTCCTTAAATGGTCAGATTGTATGGTATACTCTGGTACAGGAGGGTCAGATGGCACAGCCACTTTGGGAGTGTGGCAGTTTCTTTTCAGGTTAACAATGGGCCTACCTTTGGACCCAGGAATTTCATTCCTAGGTATACACCAAAGAGAAAGGGAAACTTTAGCCCACCAAAAGAATCACACAAACATATTCATAGCAACTTTATTTTAAAATCCCCAAACTGGAGGGGCGCCTGGGTGACTCAGTCGGTTGAGCGTCCGACTTCAGCTCAGGTCATGATCTCGCAGTTTGTGAGTTTGAGCCCCGCGTCGGGCTTTGTGCTGACAGCTCAGAGCCTGGAGCCTGCTTCGGATTCTGTGTCTCCCTCTCTCTCTGCCCCTCCCCCGCTCATGCGCGCGCACTCTCTCTCTCTCTCTCTCTCTCTCTCTCTGTCAAAAATAAATGAACACTAAAAAAAAATTAAAAAAAAAATCTCCAAACTGGAAACCATCTGAATCCCCATTAATGCACAAGGAGATAAACACATTGTGGCATGGTCACACATGGAAATACCCAGAAAGAGAAAGGAATAGATTATTGATGTATACAAGACTATGAATCAGGTTCAAAACATTGAGCAAAAGAAGCCCGATACAAGTGTGTGTGCTGGTTGATTCCACTTATATGAGTTTCCAGAACAGGCAAAACTATGTGTCTGTCTGTCGGTGGGTGTAGAAATCAAACCAGTGGTTGTCTTGGGTGAAGGGGACATGAATATTGACTAGAGAGGGGCTGGTAGATGGGGAGACTTGGCGGTAAAGTTTGAAGACAGAAGAGTATCAGGGAGATGTGAGGTGATTCAATCCCCGCCAGCACTGAAGCCTACTTGGAATTCGAGGTCATAAATTTAGAGTAATTCCAGGAGGCATGGTTGTATTTGACCAAGTCCCGCTGGACGTGCACCAGCGTTGGAGAACTGGTTTTTGAACCAGGATGTGGTTTTGCTAAGTGAGTAAGAGGAAGAAAGTGGGCAAATCGGTTCCTAAGCCCACTAGAACAAGAAGACTTTCCTTTCGCTTCTTCCCACAGAGAAAGCAACACCCTCCCCCCACCATATGCGCGAAACACAAATCCCCCCAAAGTGCAACGTAGACCCCAAAAGTTCCTCCAACCCACTTCTCCTGGTCAGCTCTGCCCAGCTCCAGGGGCTCGCCCGGGGGGCCTGCTGGGCTCTTTGAGCTACAGTAGCTGTGGGATTCTTCCACACGCACTACCTCCTTCAAGATCCCTTATCAGCTCATCAAAACACCTCCTACCACATCTGCAGAATAGAGCATCAGAGGGTAAATCTAAATCCCAGCGGCATTCTGCAGCCGACTTCAATCCACACAGGCGTCCCGGGTATCCTCGGATTTCCCAGAACAAGGTACAAGCAGCTCACCCTTGACCACTGGAGGCGGGCAGGCAAGAGAAAGGCAGAAAAAGTGGAAGAGGGAGGAAGAGAAAGGTAAAAAAGAGAACACAATCCCAGGGGTTCAGCATCTTCATGGAGCTGGCCCACCCAGACCTTTCATCCTGAGTCTGATGCAAGACAAGCCGATTGTCCAATTCATCCATTTTATGTACTCCTTTTTTAAATGTTTATTTATCTTTGAGAGAGAGAGAGAGAGAGAGAGAGAGAGTGCACACAAGTGGGGGAGGGGCAGAGAGAGAGAGAGAGGGAGACACAGAATCCGAAGCAGGCTCCAGGCTCCGAGCTGTCAGCGCAGAGCCTGATGTGGGGCTCGAACCCACGAACTGTGAGATGATGACCTGAGCCGAAGTCAGATGCTCAACTACTGATCCTCCCTGGTGCCCCTATTTTATGTTCTTCGTAAGTGGGATCAGTCGCCCCGGACTCAAACAGAACTCCTTAGCTCTCAACCTCCTGGAGGAGTTTGAGCCTGGATCCCTTGCTTCAGCCCTGCAGCTAAGACCAACTGGCCTTCTTCCTTGGATACTTCCCTCCTTGGCAGCTAACAATGCAACACTCCCAGTAAGGAGGTACCTTAAGACTTCTTAGCCCCAGTCCTTTTGCCAGCTCATGGCTCAGTTCCCTGACTTTGGCCAGGAACGTATCATGAATCGTTCACAAGGGCACTTTGCCAACTCAAATTCCTGCTCCGAGTCTCCATGACTGGCTGTGTGAGGTGTCGTGAGAGTATAGTATCTGCATGTTATTAATGTGTATGCTGTCGCTGCCTATACCGAGGAGAGCTGGCTGGGGAGAAAAGGTCTTCCGGAATCTTCCAGTGAAGCCAGAACTTGCAGCAGCAGCGTGAAAAGCTGTCTTACCTCTCTGGGCTACCAGCAGCCACAGGCCTGATGTACTGCCCTGCCAAACATGGCATTGAGCCTGGGACCTCAGAGGAGATGGAAGGGGCTGCTCTTGGGTGTTCCACCTCAGTTTTACGACTGGACTTGTCATTTTAGTTCCCTGCATCCTGCTTACTCATTCTACCTGCAGCCCACCAGGTTTCGTGGCCAGTGGGAGAGTGGTTGTCCTCTGGAGGGTAGGGTGGGAAGGAGGAGGACCAGAGAAGTATCTGAAAAGCTCGGGACCTTTCAGTTGGTCCTAGCACCTGGCGCCAGTTAGCTGGGTGGGCCAGATGGGCAGCTGCAGGGGGTTCGGGCAGCCTGGACTTGGCTCTTCACCTCTTGTAGCCTCTTCCCGTGTACCTCTTCCGCCCTCAGAAGGACTGCTCCAGTGGGATAAGGCCCGACTTTCTCAGGAATAGCCAGTCTGTGGTCTAGAGACCACAGTCAGAGCCAAGGTCTGAATCTAGCCTGGTGAAGATGCTAGACCCACAGGCCCAGCCTCAGCCAGGCTGTCCCCAAACTCACAGCCACGGTAGCCTTAGTTCTCGCACTGTGGTCAGAAGTATACTTGGCCACGCTTCTTTCTAGCTCTCCTCTTCCTTCTCCAAAGCACCTGTTGGGGCTGTTGCTCGAAATTGGTGGTAATTAAAATAGTTCAATCCAACGATCACTGTAAGCCACTCTGAATGCAATGGCCTAACCCAAATCTCAGCTTATCAAAAAATGGTCCCAGTGGGGGCAGGCGTATTCATTCATGAGATTCTACTATGTGCCAGGAAGGATTCGAGAGAGGAAAAACAGCTGGTGTCTGCCTCCAGGACCTAACAAATAGAGGGAAGAGGGTATGTCCTACAGGAAATACCAACAGTACAGAACATACCAACATCCCCCCATTACTTGGGGGATGCTTGGCATGTGACCGTTTATCATGCATGGTTTCTGCTCTTCGAGAGTGATGCCTATGGTCCATGACCAGTACTGTGAGACCCAATGCAAGGGCAGTGTACTACCAGAGTATCCACGGATGAGCCCCGGTGGCAGTGATTGCCAAAGAGAATGCTATTGGCATTTTGGGTGGGATAACTCTTTGTTGTGTGGGACTGTCCTGTGCTTTGCATTCTCAGCCTTCATCACTAACAGCCCATAGTATCCCCCAGTCATGGTGACAGCCAGTCACATTTCCCGCAGGTGGGAGGGTGGGACTGCCCAGGTCACCACTGCCCTGAGGAATCCAAATGCCATGGGTCCGTGGCTCAAGGCAACTGTGAATTCTTGACTCCTAGCGACTCAGGCATTCATCCTGGTGAAATGGTGGGGGTGGAGGGGAAGGGGGCAGCAGTGGAGGGCAGCACTAGAGCTCTGGTCACAGGCCCAAAACCATCTGGAGTGGAAAGCTGTGGTTTTTAGCTGCCTGGCATGGGTTCCCACTCCTTTGGGTAACAGGTTACGAAAATTATCATTTGGCCTCTTCCCTGCCGTCAGTCCTCAGACCTTCCGTGGGGTTGACCCTTTTGCTGCTGGGAAACAGACCACCTTCCCTCCCAGACTTGACCTTCGGAGGCTGGGGGGCTGTTGCTGCTGCAGCCATCAGGCCCCCTGCCTGAAGATAGGTGACCCTGCAAAAGCAGAAACAGGTTTGGGGGCACGGTCTGCACCCCCGGAACCAGCCGCATCTGCGCTGGAATTTCCCTCTTGACGGGAGCCAATACATCCCCGTCTTGTTCAGGGTCAGGTTGGGTGAGGTTGTCCGACGGGGACAACGAAAAGGGACTGATTAATATGCCGGGAAAAGGAGCTGAGTGTCTTCAGTCAGAGGAGCCAGGCTGACCAGGGGTCCCCGTCCTCAGCACCAGGTCTATGTCCCCTTCATGCTGACCCTCAGGACAGGACTGTAGCGTGACCCTGCCCCAGCCTGGAAGTCTGCATTCTTCTTGGGGGGGCTGCTTCCCAGAAGAGGTGACTCTCAGTCCAGGGGTAGGGACCCTCTCCCAGCCTGTCAGTCAGTGCCTGTTTAGGAAAGGAAATCCCGGGATGGGGAGATGATGAGTGGGCTGCGGGGTTCCTCGGGACTGGCCTGGCCCACCTGGCCCAGTCCCGCCTTCCCTGTTACAGGTAGGCTGGCTCCCTGCCCCCTCACATCCCCTGGTCATTACTGAGGGCTTCAGTGCATTCTGGACTCCCAAGTGCAGCCATCTGCCTTCTTTGCCTGGGAGCGTCATCTCTGGAGCGGAGGAAAGTCCTGGGAGAAAGAACCATCTCCCTTCCAGCAGCCCTTAACTGAGGACCAATGGGACAGGTGTCTAAACATCCAGCTTTCCTGCCTCCGGTGGGATTACTCTGAGGTATATGGTCTGTTTCCCATCGTTGCCCCAGCACAACTGGGTAGGCCTCAGTTGTCCTCAGGGGCCACCGCACCTGAATGGACTGTCATCTCTTCCCTGTTTCACACCCCTCTCCTGTACTCCCACTTTGAACTGAGACCTCTGCCTCAGCTGCTCAAGCCCCACCAGCCTCTGGCGGGTGTGGCTAAGTCCTCAGAGAGAGCACAAGACTGCAAGTGGTGACTGGCCCTGACCCCGCGCGTCCCCCATCACAGGTGAAGCTAAATGAAGCCATTTCCCAGAGACAGAGTGTCCCCGGGCACAGGGCCCCTGTTCCCCAAGGCGCTGGCCTGGAAGAGGGCCAGCACATTCCTCCTGTTCCCACTAACCGGGATTACCACTGGACGGAAGCACAGTTGACTGTGTTAGGTATTGAATTAAGTTCCAGAATTCTTGTTTTAGGTTGGGAAAATCAGAAACAGTTTGCTCTGAATGTGCAGAGAAAGTTGCCCTCCCCCCACCCCCCACCATCGGGTCTGTGGCCCCAACAGGAAACTGCAGGATCCCACCCTCATTGCCTGGGGCTCTCAAAGTCATCCCAAACCCATCTCCCATCTTGGCACTTGCCAAGTCGAACTTTGTGTCTCTGGGTAAAACACACTCATGAAACAGAATTTTTTTTTTTTTGTTCTATTTTGGTGACAAGAGAGATCCTTGATGGAAACTGGATCTGTAAGAAAAATGAGGATAGAGCCATTAGCTTAGACAATATTCCATGACCTTGGAATTTTGGTGGCTTCCCAGTTTTACCACCCCATGGGTGAAGGTTCAGCAGCTAAGATCCTCTTGTGGAAAAATAAATGATTTAGGATTCAAATTTCTGTCATTGTCTTGTCAACTAGTTTCATCTAAACACAGCCACTTAGAGCCTGGCGTTCCCTCTAGGCTATAACGCACTTATGCAAAGTTCTTGGCAGGTACTTGGCTCAGTCAACATTGGCGCCTTCTTTTCCTGTCCCTTCTCCCAGGGCTCCCAGCAGCTACGATAGAGCCTCACGGCCCCCAAGCTGGATTGTGGCAATGAATTTTACCATGCTCAGTGCCCAAAAGGAGAGAGGAAACAGCCTTTTGCTTGTAGTGTCTCATCATTCTTGGAGGGATGCTAAGAGAGGGGCTTCCCAGGCTTTAAGAAGGAAGATTCTGGAAACGCCTTTTTCCAGAGAGGAGGTTTTGTCACTGTCATTAGATGGTTCTATAGTCTATGGACTAAGAAGGACACCAAACTCTCTATTTCCCTTCCACAGTGTCTAATTGCTGAGCCTATGGAACCCAGGATGACTCAGTGTACCCCTCACGCACGCACACACACACATACACACACACACACACACACACACACACACACACCGACTTTCATATAACCTCAGGGTCGCTTTCAGTGGCTAAAGCACTTGTCCAAGCCAACAGATCCGCATTGGGCGTTCATTCTGCACTTGGCTCCCATATCGCCTTCTAAAAACGTTCCTACCTATCGTAGTGGGTGCTTTCCCCTTAGGAAAGGGAAGCACATGTCTGTCTGTCCACACTCCGTGGACAAACAGAAAGGTAGCGGCAGGGTCCTTATGATCAGAGGTCCCAGCCCTGTTCAGCCCCTTCCACTGAGATTCTTGTCTCCTTGCTGCCTTTCCCTACCTGTGGACACCACTTGTTGACCTGAACCTATCTGTTCTTCTTATCTCTGAGAACTTACAGGGACCCTGCATACTTGCCTAGACCCAGAGCAGACCCACAGTAGGTGTCTTCTCCGTAGGCACCTTCCTTCACTAGCAGACTTCTAAACGACCTCTTCCTGGCCTCAGTTCCTGGCTCTCTGCTCTGTTTATGCCTTCTCCCCGAGTCATCTTAGCCACTGCCTGTGGCTGTATATCTCAGCTATTTCTAATCACTCCTATGCTTAGAGCTAAGACTGGGCTTTTCCCCTGACTTCCATATATCCATCTGCCTATGTGACATGTCCATTTGGTTGTCCAACACCTTAACAGTAACAACGAACAGAACTCTCGATTACTGCCCCCTCCTGTGCCTTGTGCCTCTGGCAATGGCACCTCCAGGACTCCTCCCTGAGGCTTCCTTTCCCTCATCGCTTCATTCAATCTATCAGCAAGACTTGCTGGTTCTATATCCGTAAGAGCCATCACCCTGTTGCAAGTGCCATTTTTGCCTGCCTAGAGCAGTGCAAACAATTCCCATCTTGTCCTCCTCCCCCCTTTCCATTCTCTATTCGACAGGACCTGCAATTATTTTGAAATCGAAATCAGCAGCTTGAGAGACTTCCCTCTGAGGGGAGGATGAATGAACGAGTATATGTAAAGCACCCGGAACAGTGCCTGCACACAGGAAGTGCTATATAAGAATTTGCTCTTGCCCTGCTTCTGGGGCTTCCAACCCATCTGGAACACAAGAGAAATCTTCGAGGCCCTGCCTGACCTTGGTCCCTCCAGTGGCATCTTGGCTTCAGTCATACTGGCCTCTTGTCTGGCCCCCAAAACGTGTGAGGCTCCTTCCTGCCTCAGGACTATTGAATTTGCTATTCTGTCTGTAAGAACACAGACATATTTGCATAGTCTGGCTCTTTCTGCCATGTGTGCCTCAGTTCAGAGAAGCCTTTACAGACCAGCCTGTTCCCAGGAGCACCCCCCCCCCCGATCATTCTGACCTTCTCTGTTCTTTATCAGACCAACTTTATGTCTCTATTTCCTTCATAACATTTGCCACACAATCAAGAGATCTCGTTTATTCGTTAACTTGTCAATTGTCTGTCTGTGCCCTCTAGAATGCAGGCTCCACCAGGGGAGGGCTTTTGTCCATCTTGGTTTACTCCTATCGCACAGGGTACATACCCAAGGAATATTTAATGAATGAATGCATTATTTAATTAATGAACACTCTTTCCCCCCATCTGCACTCTGCCTTCTAGCTTGGATGTCAGGTAAGCGTTTGTGTCTCCCTGTGAATTATTATCCCCTGTTCCCCTCTCTTGGGGGCCTTGGCCAGCCTAGATGCACTGACTTTACCAGACCTCAAAGTCCCAAGCCTAGCCGTCGGCTGTTGGTGGACCTTGGTGTCATCAAGTCTCACCGTACCCGGTGTGGTGCTGGGCACATGGTCAGTACTGACATGTCACAGCCGTGCTGCCCCACTTGCCTGTTGACAGAGTTCGCAGGGGTTCTTGTGGGGGACAGTGGGAAGTCAGAGTGAGAGACACTTGCTCGACTAGTGTCCAGGAACTGTCACTGCAACCTCTAGGCTTCTAGAAAGGCCTCTCCTGCCCTCTGCTGGTGGTGCCATAATCAGACCCTCAGACTCACCGTGTCTACTCAATGATGGGATATGACCCTGTAGCACAGGCTCGGACAGAAGCAGGTCTGGAAGAGGCTAGGCCTGCTGAGGTCGGTTAAAACGCATTTCAAGTACCCCAATGCCATCCCAGTGCTGGAACAGTAATTTGACAAAAGCAGTGGGTTACGTGGAGAAAGGCCACCTCATCAGGGCTGTGGGGTCTGGGAAGGACCCTGTCTCAGGCCACTCAGGGTGGGTGGCACAGCCTCCCTCTCCCTCAAGGGAAACCAGAGTGGTCGTGGGACAGCTCCTTACAGAGAGAGGACCAGCACATCCCTGGTCCCCGGTCGCTGGCCGGACCAGCCTGTCAGGTTGGAGACCTGTCCCTGGGCTGGTTTCATCTGGCCCCGAGAAAGCTGCACCCTAGCCCTGCATCCAGGCACCGGGCCCACCCTGAGAGGACATAAGGAGTTACCCCTCGGAGCAGAAGAAAGCTGGGTGATGTTCGTGCACTGCGTGCGTTTCTAAGTGACATCCGCGACATAGGGCCCACCAGCCACTTGAACCCCCACCCCCAACACACTCGGGGCTTCAGTCTCTGGGGTCTTGTTGACTCTGCCACTGATTCACTCTCAGGCCCTGGGAGAGTGACCTCCTCCAGACCCGGGACGGGTTTCCATTCCTCTCCCCTCCTCTCCATTTCCCCCTCCCGGCCACCTTCTCTTCCCCTCCTTGCCGTCAACCATCTCCTTCCTCCCCTCCCTGCACCCTCCGCGCAGGGCTCAGCACTGTGTGAACTGCAGTATATATGATGCTTCACATTAAGTAACTGGGGTCCCTGCCATTCCTGGGGTCTCTCAACTCCGGTTAAAGTGGAAGACAGCGTCTCAGTGTGGCGCTGCCTGTCTTAACATCCAACACCTGTCCTTGGAGCACACAGGGCACTGCCTTGAAAGCGGAGGCTTTCTCAGGTATCCTTATCGGCTAGAATTCCATGACATTTTGGATGTATATTTACTGTGTAGTCTTTTTATGGAAAGGGATAGGATTTTCCATTTATGGCCAGAACTAAATTTCCCTTGAAGATAAATGCGTGGAAGTTAAAAAGAAAGCTAATTAAAAAAAAGAGGAAGTGATATTACAGGTGTCAACCCAGTGAGAGGGATACTATCATTATCTCCATTTAACAAAAAGAAAAATGAGGTGTCAGGAGTTAAGGAACTTGTCCCAGGCTCCAGAGATCCTGGGTGTGGAACGGGATCTGACGTTAAACTTGCGTGCCTCGAGGGACAGAACCCAAGCTGACACCGTGGGCCCTGTTGTAAGGAGCCTCTAGAACAAAATGGCTCAAGGGCATTCTTCAGACTGCCGGTCCCCATCTACCCATCCCCTGTGACCCGCCTGGCATGTCTGAACATCCCCTCAATGCATCCTCAAAACCATCGCCCTTGGAGGTCGTCACTAGTCCCCCTACGTTAGCCATGGCGTGGCTCTCACAGAAGTTAAGTGATGCGTCCCCTAAGACCCAGCCACCAGGTAGCAGAGTCAGGCCTGGGACCTACTCCAAAGCCTGCATGTTTCCAACCACCCCCATGGTGGCAGGGGTAACAAGACCCGCCACCCGGCCACCTTATCTTACATTCCAATAATCTTGAGAAGAAGGCCCCACGGTCTTCCCTGTTTCTAGATGGGGAAATAGAGCCTCTTGGTGGCTCTGGAATTTCATGAAACTTAAGGTGCGTCCACCATAGTCCCTCGATCAGGCAGCAGAGCCCCTGAGCAGGTGGTGAGTTTACTGTCTGGGTCAGGCTTTTGAGATACTTTGAGCATCTGTTCCCACCTCGTGCCCTGCTGTGGCCACTCCCTGTCCATTCTGGGGCCGGTGGAGGTCTGGGGGTGGGTGGAAAAACTGCCATTACCACCCGACCAGCATTAGCAGGTGTTCACTGCAATGGGGACTTGGCACTGGGCACAACTGTGGGTGCTCCCGGTGCCCACCCAGATCCCCACCAGCTCTGTGGTGTAACTCACGCGCCAAAGCTCCCCTGGGGTCGAGCTGAAGCTGGACTCCCTGCTGAGACCTCCTCCTCGCTCTACTCCATCCTCTGTCCTCTTACCTCCCTCACTCCCTTTTTCCTCCACAAATCCCGTGCACCCAAATCCCTGTCTCAGGCTCTGCCCCTAGGAGCCTGGCTAGGAACCTCTGCTCCACGTCTCCCATTTCCTCCCGTCTGGTATCCCAGGCCAGTGGGGGTTGGGGGAACCTTGGTCTGACAATCCCCGTAATGGGTCTGGCATTGTCCAAGAGCGTCGGGGCTGCTTGACAAAGCCAGGTGACCTTGATTCCAGGAAGAGTCCCTCGGTTCTTAAGCTTTCCCCGAGAGGCTGGGGGCTTGGTCCACCCATAAATTCCCCCTTTATTCAGAGAAGGAGAGACACTCCCTCGGCCCGGTCCTGCAGGGACGGTGGCTCGGTGGCTTGAGGACCAGCTCTGCAAGGGGGAGCGGGCACAGAGGGAGTCCACGTACCTGCCGGGCCGCGGGCCTGGGGTTTGTTCACAAGGATTCAGTGATGTAACAGGCAGCCCCCAGGGCTCCCAGAGCCACAGCGGCAGGCCCGAGAGCTTGGAGCACGTGAATTACGATGAGTGGAGTGTTTTCTTGCAGGTTCTCTGTAGAGCGAAACAGAAAGCCCACGGGTTGGGGGAAGCTGGGACTCCAGTGCCCGTCTACAGGCAGGGAAAGCAGAAATCGTAGGGTGGCCTCAGGATTTCAGGAACACCTTCTCCCCGTGACCGAGCCTCCTCTCAGGGGGACACAATTCCACCCACCCCTTCCAATAAATCCCTGTCACGAGAGTCCCTGCATCTGAGGATGGGCTAGCCTGGGGTGCCAGCTCCCGGGGACACCCAGGGAACAGGGTACGAAAGCGGCGAAGGCCACGGTGTGCCGGGCCCCGTGCCAAGCATCTCACACCCAGCGTCTTCCTCAAGCCTGACAACCACCATGTGAAGCGGGTTGTGTCACGTGACTCCATTTTGGAGGTGAGGAGTCCGCGGAAACAACATATGATGCCCACCACACGGGCGAGGAAAACAGATGATCACGCTCCCGAGGAAGGCTTTGACAAAATGCAGTATCCGTGGTGACATCAATCCTACTGAAGTAGAGAACCTTATTCAACGTGACTGTGTGTTTCAGGCCAAGGTCTCACATTCCACTGCACCGAGAGGTCTCAAGATGATGGACGCCGGTGCTAAAATTTGAGCGGAATCAAGACTGACACGTCTTTCCCCGGCCACACTGGATCTCTGCCCCTTCCCCTCACTTGCCTAATTCTAAGTCTTTCACCTTTCCCTCTGCCACCTAGGATGCTCTGTCTTTTCATCTTCAGCCACAGAGGATCCCAAGACCCTTTTTGACTCAGCTCAGATACCAATGACACTGCAAAGTCTCCCTGGACCCTGATTTAGGAGCGAGCGCTCTTTTCCTGAAGCTCTTAGAACATCTCTAGGACAGACATCACTTTCTGGCTTGCATCTGAGATCCTAAGGCCCATGTCTCAGCTTACCACGTAGACGGTATGGTTTTTAAGGGTAAAGTTCCCTGTTCTGGTTTTCCTCACAGGGCTTAGTGTTCTATCCAGAACAGGTTTTCCCGCTTGTTGGTTTTTAAGTGATACGAATCCGTGGCTCGGCTTAGCACCAGATGGATAGGAATACTAAGTGTGTGGGAGGAAAGTCAGTAAAGGGGAGTGGTGGGCAGATCATTCCTCGACGGGGACTCACCAGGTTGTATTTTTGGCTTTACGCATGTTCTCCCAACACACCTGGGTATCCGTTTGCTTCTCGTATGTCTGAGAAATGGTGCTTTTCAAGGATGGACAGGAGAAGGGATTTGGTGGTGGAGACACCAGCCAAGAGGAGGAGCAGGATGAGGGTGGGGGGGGGGCTCTGCTTCTGGGTTAGGGGTGTGAGATCCCCAAGTGGGAAGCCGCTTCGTGGACATCGGGTGAGACCCTGAATACAGGTGCAACTACTCTGGGGCCCAGAACTGGGGGCAGATGATGAGGGCTCCCCTCCAACCAGCCCTTGCACAGAGCCCTGCGCCACTGGGCAGGGGGACGGACACGTTCAGTCCAGTTTTCTGCACAGGGGTCTTCCCATGAGGGGTGGCTTTCTCCTGATGGCTCCGTGGAAGAGGAAAGGAAGGCCAGATACTGTGGAAGACTCTACGGGAGGCTGCCCAGCCTGGGGGCATGTCTCCTGTGGAGCTGCCGGAAGTAGCTGGAAACCGCTGAAGGAGTGGGGATCTTGCTATTACCAAGGGCCCGTGTGAGTTGCAATCAGCATCTGTCACTAAAGTCTGGGGGGTAGTGCAGATGCGGGTCAAGAACCAGAAGCTCTCAGCTGTGGTATGGGCCAGAGAAGGCGGCCAATCACCAAACACAGCATTTCATCACAAAGCTCTGGGTGACAGGGGATTTACTAAGGGCTGTGAGGGCATAGACTCTGAGGAAGCAGTGGGCCTATGGAGAAAAGAAAAACGTGCCTCCCAAAGAAGCCATTTTCAGTAAGGAAGAAAATTGGCACCCCTCCGTGCAGGTGGGGTACCCTGGCGGTGTGGGTCTGGTCAGAAAGGGCAGGGTGCCAAACCCCAGGAACTGGCCACCCCGGGAGAGGTTTCCTTTCTGCCTGGGCTTCCCAAGAAGAAATTACCCACGGCTGCTACTATGGTCCGGGGCAGAGCCTGACCCCAGGAACTGTGTGCCCTGAGGGTCCAGCCCCCCACGCGCTCCAGAACCTGTAGAAAGTGAGGAGGCTTGGAAATCCTCTTCCCGGCATGGTCGGCCAGGGTAGAGGAAGGAGGACATCAAAGATGCGGCTGTGACACAGGCCCAGACGACGCCAGCAAGCAGAGCTTCCGGGGCAAGCGGAACAGGAACAGAAGGCCCGAGGCCCCGCACGAGTCAGAGACCCTGGATGGACAGAGAAGGAGACAGATGAGGGACCCCCGGCCTCCAGGAGGCCGGCGGGAGCCAGGGAGACACAGGAGAGAGAGCAGGGGAAGCTGGTTGTTTTAGGGACCGCAGCGCCCTGGGGATTGCAAAATCATGCCGTTAACAGCTCACACCCGAGCAATGCTTCCTCCCTCCCCTCGTCATTATCCTCTCCTCTGTCAGGACAACCCTGCCGAGTGGAATATCGCCATTCTCAGTTTGCAAATAGGGAAACAGAGGCTCAGAGAATATATGGGCTGTGCCCTTATAACAAGTAGATTCAAGAAGTGGGCTTCGGCTCAGGGGTGCTAACTCATTCGGCGCTCCTTCGACAGACTTCACGGGAACGGACGGCAGCAGGGGACCGTCCGCTCGGCGAGAGGGGGCATCTGACATTGGTCCAAGGTCCATTTGCCTGGGGTTCACTGACTTATCCAGAAGCCAGCTGCTGCTCTGATTTACGGTCCTTGAGACGCCTCCCCAAACTTGTCTCCCATGGGTCCCCTGCCAAGGATCCCAGCGGAACTCGGAGATGCTGTGCTGTTACCCAAGGGGACTTCCGGGCGGATAACTCCCTCCTCGTGCAGTGACTTCAGTCCTGGCTTCTTGACCGAGCTACAGGTTCTTCCGACCAAAGCTCGGCCAGCGGTCCACCGGGCAGACTCAGCACCCTTCCTGCTTAGACCCGCCCACGACAGATACTTTTTCTGGAATGGGGCAGGAAGGGACTCTAAAGGCAACACTGGTCTTTTTTCTCTGTTAAAACAATTTTTTTAATAGGCTTTTCACTCCTGTACATGACATTTACCCCTTAAAGTTTTCAGTGGTTTCGGTCAATCAACAGAGGTGTACAACCATCATTACTAATTCCAGAACATGTTCATCTGTCCCCCAAGGAAGCCCCATAACCATTGAGCAGACACTGCCTTTCCCCACTGCCCCCGGTTCTGGGCAACAAATTTGCCTATTCTGTACCTTTCATAAATGGAATCACACATGTGGGCTTTTGGGGGAGTAGCTTCTCTCACTTAGCCTAACGTCTTTGAGGTTTATCCGTGTGGAAGCACGTGTCAATATGTCAGATAGTATTTCATTGTATGGATACCCCTCACGTTGTTTATCCATTCATCAGGTGGTTGATATTGAGTTTCTTCCCCCCACTTCTCGACTATTATTACTGAAGCTGCTGTGAACATTCACGTACAAGTTTTTGTATGGATGTTGTGTTTTTAATTCTCCTGGGTATGTACCTGGGAGTGGAATTGCTGGGTCACATGGTAACTTCACTTTTTTTTTTTTAAGTTTACTGATTTATTTTGAGAGACAGAGAGCATGAGCTGGGGAGACAGGCAGAGAGGGAGAGGGAGAGAAAGAGAGAATCCCAAGCAGGCTCCATGCTGTCAGTGCAGAGCCCAACGCAGGGCTCGATCTCATGACCATGAGATGGTGACCTGAGCTGAAATCAAGAGTTGGTTGCTCAACTGACTGAGCCCCCCGGGTGCCCCTGTCCATCTTTCGATTATAGCCATTTTAGTGGAAGACTTGTACTTTCCTGAACTACAATGTTTTCTGCATACGAAGAGATTTGGATTTTAGAAAATGGCACCCTTTATTTAAATAAAGGCCTTTGTCCCTTATCGCCAACATTGTTTCCCACTCCGGTTCAAAGGGAGAAAATTCCTCTGACAAGAAGTGTAGGGGGTCCACTGTAACCGCTGACAGGTCATCACTGTTTCCTGCTCGGCCATCTCAAGAAGCAGAATCCTTTCCCCAGGGGTGAGCCACATGCATTCATCAAAAGATTTGGGGATGGAAAATTTTGCTTTCTACAGATACCAGTTCTGAAGGCCGTAATCCAGAAATGTTTATGTCCGTGGTTGATGATCACAATACACATGATATATCACACTTATAACTATTTCTACATGTTAAAAATGAATTGATTCTTAGCCATGGAAATAGGATCGTTGTCACAGTGGTATGTTGGATCTGGCTCTCTCACTAAACCCCACATTTTCTTTTTTTTTTTTTTGTATCCACACCGTCACAGAGGAATAAGCTGCAGCCCAGAGAGCGTGGCCTGCTCAGGACCATAGAGCCACCGGCACTGGCTCACGGTGAATTCAACAGAATCCCAGAGAAGGGTGTTCTTCCTCCTGGGGAAACCACCGGACTCTTGGGACCAGACGGTCAATCAATGTCACAGTGACGAGCAAGGGTATTGGAATCAGAGTAGATGGAGGCTGCCCTCTCCCCGCTACTACTGCTTGCTTGAGAGTGTGTGGTTTGATTTCTTTGAGCCTCAGTTTCCCCATCTATAAAAGGGAGACGATGATAACAGTAGCTCCTTTATAGGACCGTCAAACGGGAAGGTTAACATAGGCAGTTGAGCCGAATGCTGGGTACATCGTTGATACCCAGTGGCGAGAGTTAGTTAGTTATTACCACTATTAGCAAAAGTATGAACCAGCCCGTCTCCTGAACGCCGCTCAAATTCCCTCTACACAATCCAAGGTTCATTCGGACCCCGGCTACCCAAGAAGACGGGGGACCACTTTTCCTAGACGGCCATTCCATTTTCAGACAGAACTAATCGTCGGAAATGTCTTCTTCGTGTTGAGCAGAAATCTGCCTGTCTCCGGTGTCTTCCACAGGGAAGGCCGCCAGATTTAGCAAATAAAAATGCAGGATGCCCATGCCATATTAGGACACACACTAAAAAATCATTTGTCTGTCCGAAATCCAAGTTTTACTGGGTGTCCTGTATTGTATTCAGCAACCCTACTCCTGGGCGCTTAGTCAGACGTCGGAGGGCAACACGGAGCAAGTGTGCTCCCGACATTCACTTGACAGATTTCCTCCGATGCCTTCAACCAAACCTCATACGTCAAATGGTTCGTGCTTCCCTGCCCTCTCACCCCCCATTAGCCTGCACTATCTCTTTGGGACTGGATTGTGAAGCATCTTTTACAGCACACAAGGATAGTCCGACGAGGGCGGAGTATGACCACCTCCCTCGTCCTAAACCGTATATGTCTGTTAACACATCCTTGGTTTTTATTTTTGAGCAGCCGCACGGCACTCCTGACTCCTGTTGAGCTAGTATGGTCGCAGAGCCAAGGCAAATGTCGACATGTACGCGTGGCTGCCTTCTTCATTGAGACTCAGGATGGTGGGGAATGGCGAGATCCAGGAATCCTAGTCTCTTGGGTAAACACGAAACCCCCAAACCCGCACACCCCACAAGCACAGGTCCAGGATACGTGTCAACCGACGCCGAGACCCGAAATGAGCCAGCCTCTGGGGGACCCTGTGCCCACCTGATTTCCTGGATTGAGAGGGTGCTTTCGCGGTAGGGTCCGGAGGCAACCGGCCCAGGGCCGGTGCAGGGGCCCGGGCTGAGGGTCTGCTTTCTGGAGCTGGGAGAGCCTGGGGTGCAGGCTGCTGGGGGATGGATCCAGAGCTGGGCTGCGGGGTGGATCCAGGGCTGGGCCGAGCGGTGGACTCCGAGCTGGCGTGCTGGGGTGTGGACTCCGAGCTGGCGTGCTGGGGTGTGGACTCCGAGCTGGCGTGCTGGGGTGTGGACTCCGAGCTGGCGTGCTGGGGTGTGGAGCCGCGGCGTCTGGACTCTGGCTTCTTCTTTTTGCCCTTCCTCATGGTGGGTTCTGTTCACCTACATGTGGACTTACATGGAGCTGCCTAATCTTCCGGCTCCCTCCTGGAAGGGGGCCGTTTGCCCCTGCCCTGGGGGAAGGCTCTGCGGACCTCAGCCCCGCAGAGAACAGTCACCTACAGCCCTCCTGTGAGGTCACAAAAGCCAGGGGGGCTCCTGTGGCAGGGCTCTGCGGACAGCGTCCTCTGCCCACACTAGCCTGCTGCCCTCCCTCCTCCCCAGTTACTGGGATGGGCAGAAGGCACGTGCTGGGCCCTCCAGCACCTAGTTCCGCCTGGCCACAGGGCCTGTGACAACCTGGACCCCCACGGCTCTGCTACCTGAGCGCCTCCTTCAGGCACCTCCCCGCTGGTGTGTTCCTGGGTCCCTGTGCGCTTTCTGTTTCGCTCAGAGGCACCCTGGCTGTGAAGCCCATGTGACGCTCAGCTCTGTCACCGGTTTCCACGTACCAAAACCAAACGATTTCACCACGTGCTCTGGGAGTTTTAGGCAACTTTACCGAAGACTGGGGAGTCCGTGGATCAGCTGTTCCCCGCCCACTCAGGTTCTCTTAAAGTAGCTTCTCCTTGCTTCCCAAACCTGCCCTCCCTCCTGTGGGAAGGGGCAGGGGATCCCCAGCTGTAATAAGAACCCTTAGTTATGGTGAAAGACGTTCCCCTGAAAACATACCAGCTTCGTTCGAACTCATTACGCTGGCAACAACTGACTACCTCTTAAACCCCAAAGTCGTCGGGTCGATCAGGGGACTCTGAATCTTTCCTGAAGGTAAAAATATGATTTTCCTTTTAGGATGGACGCGGATAAAGCATTTTTAAAAGACAACCTGAAACGTCACACTGACTGCAACACAGAATGTGTTCAGATCAGAAGACCCTGTCCCCACTACTGATGCATCACCAGGTGGGTGAATATTCAGCTGTTAACTGCATGTTCCTAGGGGGTGATGCCCTTGCTCCAGGACAAGGTTAAGGGCAGACATAGCCAGAAGGCACCTCCACGCAAGGCCAGAGCCAATATGAAATACGAAATGACAGAAAGTAGTTTAGGGATCCTAGAGCCTGAAAAGAACTTAAAGAAGAGAAACTGAGGTTTAGGGAAGTTAAATCACCTTCCAAGGTGACACAGCTGGTTGGAAGCATCGACAAGGCCAAATTCCCATTCAGAGCTCTTTCATGATTTCAGAAGGCAATAGGGAATCGGATCATTATATAGGCCTTAAAGTTAATGAACTACAAAAGGTCTTGAGAAGATTGAAGAAGAAAAAAAAAAAAAAAAAAAAAAGGCACCAGGGATTAGAAGTGGAAGATGGCTCAGGTCGATAAAGTTGCATTGAACTTGGTTGACCCTTAGCATGAGGAGGTTCAGGGAGCAGGTGAGTAATTCCCTGAAGTCAAGAGCGATGGATCCCTCTGGGGGATTCAACTTAGAATCAGAGACTGGAAACCCGGGTCAGGGACCCCGTCCAGATAAAGCAGACAGGTCAAGAACTCCTAAAGCATTCATCTCTGCAGTATTCAATTTTCAGACACCAGTGGGCTTTTGCCTGGGGTTTCCACCTGACTTAACCCGGGGTTTCTCAACCTCAGCTCTACTGATATTTTGGCTCAGATAATTCTCCTGTGTGTTGGAGAAGTTTAGCAGCATCCTTGGCCTCTGCCAAGAGATGCCTGTAGCATGTCCCCCTGCCCTCCCCGCCCCAAGTTGTGGCCACCAACAATGTCTACAGACAATGCTAAATGTCTCCGGTGTGTGCGTGTGTGTGTGAAAATTGCCCCTGGTTGAGAACCACTGGTTTAAATGAATTAGATAAGGCAAACTCATGTGGGTAGTATTTCCTGGTAGATGAAAGAAACGTGCCATGTCATACCGAGGGGCCAAGTGGCACAGAAAAGAAGTCCCTGTTCCCGGGGAGAGTGATGGAGGAAACACAGAGGAGTGAGAGGTTTACGGCAGTGGAGAAAATACGGGTGCGTTCTTTAAGCAAGAAGCAGGGAGACAGTGCCTGTAGAGTGAGGCTGGCTCACAGGGACGAGGAAGATGGGCATTGCAGGACTTTGCTAGAAGGTCTTCCGTGGCCCCCTCTGCCTTCTGGCTGGAGCCTGGCAGGGAGTCTGACTCCTCTAGAACACAGTCACAGACCAGTGTCCCAGGCTCATTGACCTTGTCCAGCCCTTGGCAGCCACGAGCGTGGAGACCTGCTTCCCTGCATTTATGAAAGCCCTTCCCCTCCATCAGACCTCTCTCCCTTTCTGTCCCATCTTCCAGATCCATCCCAAGTGGACTCCTCTCCTCCTACAGCCTTTCTCGAGATCCCTACCTGGAAGCGACCCTTCCCTTTCCAAGCCCCAGATCATTCATATACTGCGTGGAGTTAGGATGATGTTTCTCCTGTCTTTTCACGTGGTCCCTGCTCACTGGCAGTGAATGCCCTGGAGGGCCAAAGACCAGGGAAGAAACTCAACACAAGCTGCTTGAAGGCGACGGTAGGAGGAAGAAGAAAGCAGGAAATCATTGCAAGCAGGGTGGGCATGGACGATGGGGGACAAGGCACTCACAGACTGCATCACCATGGGGTTCTTTTCAAGGACGGACTGGGGCTTTCTGGCCTTGGCTGAGGGCCACCCAACAGTCTGAGCTCTCCTCCCGGACATGGCAGCCATGGGGCAACCTCATGGACTGTTCAGGAAAGTGAGAAAGATGGAGTCTATGGGGGATGCGAGGTCAGGCAGTCAGGATACAGTTCCGAGGGTGTTAAAGTCCACACCCAGTGATCCTGGCCCTCTGGCTGTGTCCAGGGCACGAGAGCAAGCGTGTCAATATTTGTCCCGAAGCTAGTGTCGTAGAGTTGGATGAGACCTCAGACACCAACTGACCCTTGGCCCCCACATGTCAGGAGGGCAACTCGTCCTCAGAGGAGACAGCTTGCTCTGGTCACCAAGTGGGAGGGTGGCAGAGCCTTGAACAACTGGACATTGGACCACCGTGCCCAGAGCACTTCTTTCTTCCCTGCTGCTGCCTCTGGAGGGGACTTCAGAGACAGAAGGCACTTGGCGCTCGTTTCTGAGCCCCCTGTCCAGGGCCCTAGACCCACAGATTGACCCTCTGGGCCCACAGGCCTGGATTCCTTGATAGGAAAGCTCTCAAGGGCCGAATAAGAATCGCGCAGGCGGCCAGCTACTCTGACATAGCACCTCTTCCGGAACACAATTGCGAGGCTAAGACCCAAAAAGCCCTTAGTACAGTGCCTGGTTCGCAGTAGGCAGTTTTTACTGTAAATTGTGATTTCTTTGGAGCAGAAGCCCACAGAACCAGGCAAAAAAATAAGTGGATGTGAAGAGGAAGGTGTGGGCCCAGGTCCTACAAACTCCCAAACCTGTACCTTGCAAAAAAGTGTGATTTGGAGTACGGGGCAAGGGGGCAAGAGGTCGGGTGGGTGGGTGCAAGTGTAACTCTACAAATTAAATAAATTCGAACATTTTTGACCGGAGATCGCTCTGTGAGCACACCTGGGGTGAGAAATCTAATGAATCTGCACCCAGAGTGGTGCAGGTAGGGCCACGAGGAGAGGGACCGTGACATCGGGGCTTTGTCCACCACCCTGGACCAGCACAGCACTCCCTCCGTCCTTGCAGTTTCCCACACCCCCGCTTTCGGGCCCCTCACCATCCGTCTGGGTCTCCCGATGCGCTAGGGGGACGCAGCCCGGCGCTCGGCTGCCGACGCGCGGGACGTCCAGGCTGCCCTCGGGGCGGCTCGGGCTGAACACCGCCGTGTGCACCTCCACGGTGGGGCGGTGCGGCGCGAAGGCGCTGCAAAGCAGGGTCTCCGCGGGGCGGCGCGCCTCCCCCTCGTCTTCGGGCCGCGGCTGCACGACGATTCCGACGAGCGCGGCGAGCGGCTGGCGATCCCGCGCGTGCACCTGCTGCAGGAGCAGCCGCAGCCGCCGCAGGTTGGAGCGCGGCGGCCGACGCGCAGCACAGCGCCGGGAGCAGCCGCGCGCCCGGCTCCGGCGCCTCCGGCGGCTGGCAAGGCTCCCGGCCTCCCGGCGCCGGCTCCTCCACCGCCTCGGAACCACAGGTCCCGGCCAGAGCCCGAGCCGTCACGCGCTCGCACGGGTCTGCAGTCTTGCACCTGTGGCGTGGCGTCTCCTGGGTGGGGCGCTTGCACTTGGCGGCGGGGCAGTCGGCGGGCTTCCACAAGCTGTCGCCGGAGCGCTTGGGCCGCCGCGCGGCGCGGTTGCTGGAGCTGCTGTGCCCGCTCGTGGCTCGGGTGGACGAGGGCCGGGAGCGCTGATTGGCAGGGGCCTGCTCCGAAATGTCTTGTAGGGTCAGGCCGCACTGGTCGCTCTTCCAAAGCTCGCCCAACGGCAGTATCAGGCGGTGGCCCTCGATGCCCTGGGCCGCAGCCCGCTGCGGTGACTCATCCGTCCCGTCGTGCGGGGCCCTGGAGGGCCCGTCCCCAGGCTCCGTGTCCAGTCCGGCTCTCTTGCCCCTCCGCGCCCGGGCCTCTGTTGGTCACGGGACAAGCTGCCCTTCCCTGGAGCAGGCCACAATACCCCGGCGTCCTGCCTCTCCCTGTCCTGACCAAGGGCCTGCAATCTCTACTTTCTGGAAATCTTTCAACACAGGGAAATTGCTGTTGCTGGCTGCTCTAACGCCAGCTGTGTTTAGTTTCTCTGTCACTTCGTACGACTTCGGTGTCAAAAGGGCAAAAGCCTTTTACCTCACGGATGCACCATCATGCCCCAGCCTCCAAGTAAAACAGCTTTTTGTGTACCTGGTGGACGTTTAAAAAGCAGTGGACCTGGGTGCTCACTGCATCTGGGATATTTGAAAAACAGTGAGGAACAAAGAGGCTGGTTCTAGATGGCTGAGCCTGGGAGGCGCGCCCTACGGTGGCTGGGCCCAGCTGCTCTCTGGACGATCCGGGAGCCAGGGTCCCGGTCCAAGACTGAACTACTGGGGCTACAGGAGATGGTTTGGGGTCCGCTTCCATCCAGTCTTCTATGTGTATGTATCAGAAAAATCTAGCCTTTCCCCCTGTATTTCTTCTGCAATACTCACACCAAACCGCGTTCTGACACTTCTGGTCACCAAATACATGTTTTTGTTTTTGCTTTTTTGTTTTCCCTACACTGAGCAATTCTGTGACACCAGCTGGGAGTCCTACAATTTAACTCAGTTCTTTTTTTTATTTTTTCAATGTTTACTTCTTTTGAAAGAGAGACAGGGAGCGTGAGCGCATGAGTTGGGGAGGGGCAGAGAGAGAGGGAGACAGGAGATCCAAAGCAGACTTTATGCTGACAGCAGTGAACCCCGTGTGGGGCTGGAACTTACCAACCGTGAGATCGTGACCTGAGCTGAGCCACCCAGGCGCCCCAATTTAAGTGAATTCTGACGCTATCTTCCTGGACATGGTATCAGGTCCCACAGACTGATTCCACGAGACTGCCCCCACCTCCAGCTGCCAGTCGTTACCTGTGCTTCTGACCAGTTGGCTGTAAATCTGAGTTTCCCACTGTCCCCTCCTCTGGTGTGATTGATTTGTTAGAATGGCTCAGAGAACTCGGGAAAACAGTTTACTCAATGTTTACCAGTTTATTATAAAAGGATTTGATAAAAGACACAGATGAGTATCCAGAGGGAAGGGATGTGAAGGGCAAGGGGCGTGGGAAGGGGCACGAGCCTCCCTGCCACTTCGGGGCACACTGCTCTCCCTGAACTCCCATGTGTTTCTCAACCTGAAAGTTCTCTAAACCCCAACCCTATTGGGATTTCATGTAGGCACGATCAATGATGAACTCTATCCCTAGCCCTTTTCCCTCTCTGGAGGTGAAAAATCTGGAAATCCCAAGCTTTTAATCATGACTTGGTCTTTCTGGTGGCCGGCCTCCTTCCAGGAGCCTACCCAGAGTCACTCCATTAGAACAAAAGCCACTCCTATTACCTAGGAAATTCCAAGGGATTTAGGAGCTCAGTGTCAGGGACAGGGTCAATGACCAAATGTTAGAACAAAAAAATGCCCTTATGACTTAAGACATCGCAAGGGTTTCAGGAACTAGAGGCAGAGACCAATATGTATCTCACAGGGTATCAGAGGCTTGTCAAAGTGCCAGAAAAATCTTTAGCAAAACCAAAACAAAAAGCATAAAACCTCCTTCCCTGCCCTGGGGAGGTGGGACAAAGGCAGTCAAGATGGCCACAGTGACTAGAGTTCAATGGTGGGGAAGATTTTTCCCTTTGCTGATTTTTTTTTTTTTTTTTTTTTTAATAAATGAGCTTTGGGTGGCTTAGTGAGCGTCCGACTCTTTAAAAAAATTTTTTTTTAAAGTGTTTTATTTATTTTTGAGAGAGAGAGAGAGAGAGAGAGAGAGAGAGAGAGAGAGAATGATTGGGGGAAGGGCAGAGAGAGAGAGGGAGACACAGAATCTGAAACAGGTTCCAGGCTCCGAGTGGTCAGCACAGAGCCCGACATGGGGCTCGAACCCATAGACCACGAAGATCATGACCTGAGCTGAAGGCGCCCCTGAGTGTCCAACTCTTGATTTCGGCTCAGGTCAGAATCCCAGGGTCGTGGGATCAAGCTCCACTTCAGGCTCTGTGCTGAGCGTGGAGCCTACTTGAGATTCTCTCTTTCTCTCTCTCTGCCCCTCTCCCCTGCTGGCGTGCACGATCTCTCTCTCTCTAAAATGAATTCAACGAGGGGCACCTGGGTGGCTCAGTCGCTTGAGCGTCCGACTTCGGCTCAGGTCATGATCTCGCAGCTTGTGAGTTCGAGCCCCGCGTCGGGCTCTGTGCTGACGGCTGGGAGCCTAGAGCCTACTTCGGATCCTGTGTCCCTCTCTCGCTCTGCTCCTCCCCTGCTCATGCTCTGTCTCTCTCTCTCTCAAGAATGAATAAAACATTAAAAAATATTAAATGAAAAAAATGTTTAAATGAGCTTTTTTAGGTTGTTTAGAATTATTTTTAAAAATATGTAAGTTAGGGGCGCCTGGGTGGCGCAGTCGGTTAAGCGTCCGACTTCAGCCAGGTCACGATCTCGCTGTCCGTGAGTTCGAGCCCCGCGTCGGGCTCTGGGCTGATGGCTCAGAGCCTGGAGCCTGTTTCCGATTCTGTGTCTCCCTCTCTCTCTGCCCCTCCCCCATTCTTGCTCTGTCTCTCTCTGTCCCAAAAATAAATAAACGTTGAAAAAAAAATTAAAAAAAAAAATTCATTTATAAAAAAAAAAAAATATGTAAGTTAAAGACTCTGAAAAGCAACCTGTCCACCAGAAAACCCCAGCCGGAATCCTGCCGAAAGCTGAAGGACCCCTCAGGCCTGGGAACTGGGGAAGACCAGGTAATGGCCGAAGACCCCCGCAGCTTTGCGGAAGCAGGATGGACATTGTTGGGGTCCTGGTTTTTCAGCCTTGGACCAGACACTCAGCTCACCTTCCATCTGGACAGTGTTGGTAAGAACATCTCCAGCCCCCTCCCTTCCCCTCAGCAAATGGAAAAGGTCAGAATTAGGGACTCATGGGTGACCCTTCCCTAGGGTGCTGGGCCGCTGTATTATAAATCGATGCGAGTTTCTTCCAGGATGCATCATACCTGTCGCCGTGCCACCCAGGTGTCTGCTATTGCACAGGTTAACCTGAGTGTGTGAATCTTAAAAAAAATTTTTTTTAATGTTTCTTTTTGAGATTGAGAAGACAGTGAGAGCGGGTTACGGTCAGAGAGAGAGAGAGAGAGAGAGAAAAACAGACAGACAGACAGAATCTGAAGCAGGCTGCCAGCTCTGGGCTGCCAGCACGGCTGAGCACAGGAGTCTTAGGATTTGGATCACGCTGCGAGGGAGGAGGCCCTTACCTGGGCCAGGACTTGACTCGCCCTTTCTAAACCCGTTTTTATCAAGTCCCGAACTGGGGAGTACCAGTTAGGAAGGGCTAGAGTTGAACTGAACTGTCAGGAGGGTAGGGTGCTTCGCTCTCCTGCTCTGTCCCCCATGCCTGGGGGCAAAGGCAGCCCCAGGCTGCAGGGGTGGGGGGTGGGGCCCCATGTTGTGTTCCCCGACATCAGTTCAAAGAGTCAGACAGAGGTGTCAGAGGACCTTTGCATTCACCTGTCTGACACGGAGTGCTGCCCTTCAGTGCAAGGTTAAGACTCCAGGGCCACTGCCAAAGGGTCCCACCTAGGCCACATCCCTGGAAAGAGTGAAGACACAGCATGGAGAGAGGAGCAGGGAGGTGGCAGGACTCTGTGTGACCTTAGAGAGTAGGAGGATGAGGCCGGAGCCCAGCCATCCCTAATAGCCCTTCTTGGGGCCTTTTTTCTTCCCCCCGGGGAGGGAGAGATCTGGCAGGAAGTGGCACTAAAAGCAGGTGCTGTATGTGCTAGTGTTAAAAAGTGGATTCTAAGACTCCTGAGCATACACTCCGAAGGGAGGCAGAATATACGACCCAAAACGCATTACTGGGGCATGTGGATTATTTTGAGCTGAAGGCAGTCAAGACTCAAAGACTCAGGAAAAGCTTTTTACCTCTCTTAACTGCCTAAAAGAATTTACATGGGGGTCCGGCCCAGAAAGAGAGATATTACCAGAGATAATTTATCTGATAGACTTACCCGCATGGTGAGCTCAACATCTGATTACTAAACGTCTGCTCTTCTCATCGTCCTGTGAAGTGTCTTCCTCCCCTTTGGAGACCCAGGGCCCCTGTCCCTTTTCTTAGCTCACGATGGCACATAAGCCTCAATTGCCCGACTGCCTTTGAGTCTCATGTTTTTATGGGGCTCCCGTGTGTACAGAATTAAATGTTTTTCTCCTGTTAGTCTGTTGCATGTCAGTTTAATTCCTAGACCACCTAAAGAACCCAGAAGGGAAGGAGGGAAAAAGTTTCCTCCTCAACAACTTTGAACTCCTTCATGACTCATCTAGAAGTTGATATAACAAATAGATCCAAGGATATATTGGCTTAGAAATGACATTTATTTCTACTGAGCTCAGTGATCTAGAGGTGGTGGAGAGGCTCTCTGTCCCTTCAAGAGGCAGCTTCCTTTCCTGCCTCTAGGACAGCTGGCCCGGGACCCTTCATCTCCCGGACAGTGAGAGATACAAAGACAGGAGGGAGAGGAAGGAAGCATCCTTTCTAGGGCATGATTAGAAAGTTGGGTGAATCATTTCTACTCATAGGCCGTTGGCCAGAATTAGCTGCGTGACCATGTTGGTGGCAGGAAAGGCTGGGAGATGTGGCCTCTGCTTGAGTGGCCAGGCACCCAGTTAACCCTTCTATTACAAAAAGGAAGAAAGGGTGAGAAGATATTGAGGGACATTTAACAGACTCTCCTTTGCGTCTGGTAATAATTGCCCCCATTGACCGAGGTCCTCCCATGTGCTGGGTATAAACATATGTCATCTTTACTGTGAATCGGCAATGGATAGGGCACTGTCTCCAAGTTATAGATGCAGAAACCAAGGTTCAGAGGGATTAAGTAACTTGGAGAAATTCAACTAGCTAGTGAGTTAGGTCTGGAATCTAAACCCAGACCGGACGGGCTGCAAATTGTAGGTACCTTCCAGGACCTAGTGAGTCCCATGGCATCCTGAGGCTGAGGTGGGGCTGTCTGTCCTACTGGCTTCTGGAGGCTAATCTTGACTGATATAGGGTGGGGAGATAGGGAGGGAAGGGGAAGGCTGGTGGAGGAAGGGGGAGAGGAGATTACCCGGAAAAAACCCCTTCCTCTACTTATTTTAGGCTCTCAGGTTATAAAGCCTTCTGGGTACACAGTTTTAAGGGCACAGTGAGAAAAGGTTGGAAATTTCTGTTCTAACCAAATGATTAACCCTTCCTTCCTTCCTTTGAAGGTGGCAGTTTTCTTTCTTTTTTTTTTTCTTTAAGACGTTTTCCTTTTTAAAGAATTTTTATTTGAGAGAGAGAGGGAGATAGAGCATGTGAGCAGGGGAGGGGCAAAGAGAGAGGGAGAGAGAGAGAGAATCTCAAGCAGGCTCCTCACGGCCAGCACAGAGCACAATGTGGGGCTTGAACCCACAAACCGTGAGATCGTAACCTGAGCTGAAGTCAAGAGGTGGATGCTTAACCGACTGAGCGACTCAGGCTCCCCTAAGGTGGGGGGTTTTCTGACTAAAATATTTATAAAATAAAATATTTTCATAATAAGATCAGAAGAAAGGATTGACTATTTCAAATCTCATAAAAGCTCTCATTTCTAACTTTGAAAAGTCAGGAAGTTCCCGCTCAGATAAAAGGTTGAATCCAGAGGTTTGTAAACTGAAGTGTGAGAGGTGTGTAGACGGTCCCACGCCTTGCACTCATTGGGGTCCCTTGCCTTTATGGCCGGTTGCTAAATTGAGATGCCCTATGACATTTCATTTGAGGAAGGATTCCACTGATAATGCTTAGAAACTCCTGAAATAGATCAAATAGAGTGATGTGGGTGATTCTTATATATTTTGAAAAATCATTTAATTATTTTAAATAGGTAAAAAGACATTGTGGCTTCTGTTTGGCTCTCCCGGATTGCTTTTTCTAGGGGAGCCAGCTGCCACCTTGTGAGGACACTCAAACAGCCTGTGGAGGGATCCACGGGTGAGGCACTGAGGCATCCTGCTAACAGCCACACAGGGAGCCATCTTGGAAGCTTTCGGCCCTAGGCAACCTTTCAGATGAGTGGACCCTTGGCTGATACCTTGACTGCAGCCTTGTGAAAGACCCACACTAGACTACCCAGCTAACCTCCTCACTGATAGCTGACCCTCAGAAGGGGGCGAGATAATATTGTTTTATGCCGCTAAGTTTTGTGGTAGCTTGTTACACAGCGATAAATGACTCGTGTAATCACCACCCTTAATCCCTGCTCCAGCCACCTTTATGAACTTTAGGAACTTTATGACGAAGTGAACTCTTGGAGGTTATGTAATTACTCTAGGTCTGTGGTAGGCAGCGTAATGGTTCCCCAAAGTTGCCCGTGTCCTAATCCCTACAACCGGTGACTTTGTTAGGTTACCTGGTAAAGGTGAATTAAAGTTTCAGGTGGAATTGTGGTTGCTAGTCCCTCACTTTAAAATAGGGAGGTTATTTTGGATTACCCAGGTAGGCCTGATATAATTAAAAGGTCCTAAAAGGGAAGGAGAAGGGATGAGTCAGAGGAAGATGTGACTGTAGAAGAATGCCAGAGCGTTGGCTTTAAGGATGGAGGAGAGGGGCCACGTGCCAAGGAATGTGGGCAGCATGCGGAAGCTGGAAAAGGCAAGAGAACAGTCTTAGTCATCTTCGGCTGCTATAACAAAAATATCATAGTCCAGGGGTGCTTATAAACAACAGAAATGTATTTCTCCTACTTTTGGAGGCTGGAAAGTCCAAGATCGAGCCGCCAGCGCATTCCGTGTCTGGTGAGAACCCATTTCCTGGTTCATAGACAGTCGTCAACTTGCTGTGTGGAAGGGGTGGGCCAGACGGCTCCACCCTCAAGACCTAATCAAGTCACCTCCAAAGACCCCCCCCCCACCCCCAATACCATCACATCAGTGGTTGGGATTTCAACATGTGAATTTGGGGGGAACACAAGCGTTCGGTGTATGGCAGAAATGGATTTTCCTTTGAGCTTCCAGGAAGAAACACAGCACTGCCAACTTCTGCATTTTAGTCCAGTGAGACCCGTGTTGGGACTTCCAACCCACAGAACTATAAGACAGCAAATGTGTGTTCTAAGCTGCTAAGGTGTGGTCATTTGCAGCCGTAAGAAACTACTACAAAATCACACAGCCACGGGGCACCTGGGTGGCTCAGTCAGTTAAGCATCTGACTTGGGCTCAGGTCATGATCTCACAGTTTGTGGGTTCAAGCCCCTCATCGGGCTCTGTGCTGACAGCTCAGAGCCTGGAGCTTGCTTCTGATTCTGTGTCTCCGGCTCTCTCTGCCCCTCCCCTGCTCATGCGCTCACTCTGCCTCTCTCAAAAATAAATAAACATTAAAAAAACAAAGCCACATAGCCAGAAAGTGGCAGAGCCAGGATTCAAGTCCGGTCTGTCTAACCTGAAGCCCACCCACATACTAGACAGACTTACCTTTTCTGCCGCAGAAGGAGCTCACAAACCTGATGACTGAATTACTTGAGCCGGAAGTGTGGCAGCTGTCTTACTGTGGGAAGAGGCCACGCAGGCTAATCTGGCTGTTCAGGAACCTGTAGCTACAACACAGGTCAGATCTGTTAAATTAATTCAACAAGGAAGCCATTAGACTCATGTGTCTCTAATGCTGTGGAGGCCTGTGGAGGCAAACCAAAATCTAAGCCTGTAAATGCCTCGGGATTAAGAAATCAAAATGCTAAGAACAACCAATCACAGACAGCCAACGAGGCTTTAAGCTACACTCAAAGAATTTCCTTTCTTTGCTTCTACACTTTCTCTATTTGTCTTTCCCATGGCTCTGACCAGCGAAGTGCTCCCAACGAGTTCCAGTTCGGTGCTTCCCAATCTGAGTTGAGTTTTGCTCAAATAAACTCAAAAATCTTAAAAGGCCTCAGTTTATCTTATAACAGATCCTAATAGCATTGTACTATCTCCCTCAAAGTGGACGGTCACACTTTTTCCTCCTGTGGAAAAGCATCTGAAATTTGCTCATTTGGTATATACGTATATATACGCGCGCGCGTGCGCGTGTGCGTGCGTGTGTGTGTGTGTGTGTGTGTGTGTGTGTGTGTGTGTTTTAAGTAGGCCTCACGCCCATTGTGGAGCCCAGTGCAGGGCTTGAACTCACAACCCTGAGATCATGATCTGAGCTGAGGTCAAGAGTTGGATACTCAACTGACTGAGCCACGCAGGTACCCCGGTCAGCATACATTTCCTGAATGCCCATGATGTGCAAGCATTAAGTATATTCTATGAGAATATAATGGTGGCCATGATAGGCATGAAAGTTTCTTGCCCACGTGGAGGTTGCCATCTGGTGAGGAAGTGGACAGCTAATCTTCCCAGTAACCCTACCATGATCACCAGCCCCACTTTGCAATCAAGGAGGCTGTTGCCGAGAGGCTACAGGCCATGTCCAAGGCCTTGCTGCTGTTGAGTGAGGAGTGGCAGGGAGGGTTTTGACCCCGCAGTCTAATTCCTGAGCCCGGGCCTTAGTGGTTCTCTGAGGAAAGGCCCACTTGTTGCTTTCTTGGGTTGCAGAATTCCGGCTGGTACCTGCAGCAAGGGTGGAGGAAAGCGAGCCTGGTCGTGGAGTACCGGAAACCAGAGAAGGCCCAGGGCAGTCGGGCCCTCGAAAACAAGAAGAAGGTCAGGAAAGTATAATTACGTCCAGATGTCAGAGTCTTATATTATGCCAGCACGGAAAACTAGGCTGTAAGAGAAACTTTGATGCTATTAAAAAAACGTTCATGGGATATTGTTAAGTGGAAAAATGAGGTTGCAAAACAGTCTACCTTATGAGCCTCTTTCTGCTTTTTTGGGTAAAAAAATGTACATATACGGATTTTAAAAAGCTGTATAAATATACTTCAATGTGTTGACTAGAGTGTAACTAGGGTATGAATATAGAGGTGCCAGGTTTAGCAAATAAAAAAAAGGACATCCAGCTAAATTTGCATTTCAGATAAATTGAAAAGTTTTAGAACAAGCAAGGCCCACCCAATTATTCATTGTTTATCCGAAATCCAAATTTAACGGGATGTCTTTTTTTTTTTTTAATCTGGCAACCCTATGGGTGGGATTTTGTTTGTTTACTAGTGTGCTTCATATTAAATATACATTACTTTTGAAATAAAAAGGGGAATCAATCGGAGTCCTGCCTTGGTAAGGATTAGTTAGAGGCGCGCGGGGATTCCTGCATTCCCAAGGGCCAAGTCACCTGCGGTAGCAACTGCCCTCCCACACCGGGTCCCCGGCTTGACCGGCGACTCCCAGCGCGGGCGGAGCGACTCTGCCCACCAGGTGGCGCTGCCGGGCCGCGGTCCCGGCGGCCTGGGCTCGCAGAGTCCCGTGTGGGGGAAAGCTCAATGTGCTTCCTCTGATCCAGGTGCCTTTCGGATCCAGGTGGCCCTGAGGCGTCCCCAGGGCCAGGGCCAGGGCCAGGAGGGGTTTCAGGAAGAGCTGGGTGCAAAGTTGGTGCTCTGCCGCCAAAGCACACCCCTCGCCTCTTTCGCCCCGGAACTGACTGTGTGGACAGATCCGCGGGCTGAACAGAGATAGCCGCCACCTGCCTCCTCCTGTGTGCCCTGCTCCCTTTCCTCCAACTTGACCCCACGCATCTCTCACTGACTCAGCTCCTATGCCTCTGGGGACGCAGTCCTTGCCCTGGGACGCTCAACTGGGGGCGGACTCCAGGAGAGAGGCGGGGAGGCGAATCCACGGCTCAGAGAAGGCAGGGTCTAGTTCTCAGGCAGAGAGAAAGGAAGGCTATTTGGCACGTGTGTGGAGATGCTCAGAGATCGTAAATTGCTTACTAGCGGAGCTTAAGTCCACACTTAAGCATAGCATATGTGGAACAAAAAAGTTTAGTAAATGTTTTTCATTCAATCAACAAATACTCTGATGCGCTCTTTGTGCCCATTGCTGGGCTGGGCTCTGGGGATGAGATCTCCGCCTGCCCAGAGCTTATATTTTCGTAGGAGAGAGACAAACAACAAACAGGCAGAACAATACTATTGATTCACATGGTGTTAAACTCTAGAAGAAAAGTAAGCAAGGTAATTGATCCCAATTAATCCTAATCTTGTTTCCTGCTGGTCCGGGCTGGCAGTGATGCAGTGGGGAGGGAGGAGCAGGAAGAGGGGGCGGGGAGAGCCACCTGCACAGCCAACAACCCTTGATTCCATCTAGAGGTCTTGAGGAGAATAGAATTCTGGGAGCTGCCAAAGTATTGGGAACTGCCTGGCTGGAAAAAGAAAGGTCCAGGAAAGAGGAGTTTAAGTGCCTGGACCTCTTTGGGTAGAACAGGGCAAGGGAGAGCTTCAGGGTCAGCCCTGCCTGAAAGGGAGAGGCAGAGAGAATGAGAGGGAGAACCAGAATCCTCAGCGATCCCCAGAAGGCCTTGGTGGGACAGGTGTTGGGGAGTGTGATGGTTAATTAATTTTATGTGTCAACTTGGCTGGGCCATAGCACCCGTATGTTTGGTCAAATATTCTAGATGTTTCTGTGAATGTATTTTATTTTTTATTTTTTTTTTAACATTTATTCATTTTTGAGAGACAGAGACAGAGTGCGAGTAGGGAAGGGGCAGAGAGAGGGAGACACAGAATCCGAAGCAGGCTCCAGGCTCTGAGCTGTCAGCACAGAGCCCAACGCAGGGCTCCAACTCACGAACTGTGAGATCATGACCTGAGCCGAAGTCGGACGCTCAATCAACTGAGCCACCCAGGTGCCCCTCTGTGAATGTATTTTAAAGATTGGCTTAACATTTAAATCAGTGGACTCGAGTAAAGCAGACTGTTCTCCATGATGTGGGTGGGCCTCATCCAATCAGTTGAAGGCCTTACGACTGACCTCCCTCAAGAGAGGGGGAATTCGCCAGGAGAATGCCTTCGGACTCCAACTGCAGCATCAGGTCTTCCCTGGGTCTCCAGCCCAGCCAGCAGATTTTGGATTTGCCAGCCTCCAGAATCATGTGAGCTAATCCCTTAAAACAAATCTTTCTCTTTCTATGCGTCCTGTTGGTTCTGTTTCTCTGGAGAACGCTGACTGATACAGGGAGCCCCAGGGCCCTGAGATTGGCAGACCGAGAATCTCTGAGACAGTCAACATTTGTTAAGCCTCCACTGTGTGCTGAGCTCTGTCTCAGGCACCGGGCACAGTGGCTCTCTTTCATGGCTGCCGCCTATAACTCCAGAGCTGGCTGGGTGGGCCTTTGTCTGTCCTTGTCGTGGCTTTGGATGGGTATTTGGCCCCGAGGAAAGGCACTGAACCTGGGGATTGAGGTGAGAAAGCCATCTATTAACAGCTCACCCCAGAATTCCTCTTGATGGGAACAATCTCGGTTTGGGAAAATGTCTGAGAGCCACTTGGATTAGTGAGACCCACAGGATGCTCACATCCTCCTCCCTCCCCTCTACGTTGCCTCAGTGACTTTATCCGGCACCTGCTCTGTCCAGCCTTGTACGGGCTGCTCTTTGGCCCGTTCCAGGGGGAGATGAAGTGGTTTCCTTCTGCTCTCAGGGAGCTTGGGTCAGCGTGGCTCAGCCATGAGAAGAATAACACACAGTGAATTGCCACCAACATGCCCATAATTTAGGAAAGCCAACTGTGAAATCTGGAAAGGAAAAAATAAAAGAGAAAAATCCCTCTACCCTCTTCCCACCTCCGTTTTCAAACTAGATCTGCCCCAGGGGAAGGAATAGCTTACCCACCGAGCAAGGGAACAAATTTTTGCTTTAGAACTTCAGGGTCTGGTTCTTGGTGGTTTAAAGGTGGTCTCCGAGAGTGATTTTGGCTAAAGGAATTTTAGCATCTTGTACTGACCTTTGAACCTCTTGCTAACCCTCCCCTCCCCCTCGAGGAAATGTGGGACTTCACAGTACGGGTCCAAGGCTAGCACGCCAAAGCCATTAGCAGGGTTAATTGCCAAATGGGTTTTCCCAGAAGCCTGGGTCCGGCATAAAGTGGGCAGCTAGCAAATGCTTGTCCAGGGGTTCAACAAGATCGAAGCCCAGAGTCATAGAGTCCACTGGAAGATGAGATAGCAAGGTCCTGGGGTGGCCAGCAAAGGGGGGGGGGCTTGGAAATAGGCCCAGAAGAGGAGGTATCATTTGCATAGCTGGGAAGGGCTTTGGGGCCTATCAGCATTTCCCAGAATGCCTTCTGTTTTCTTCTTGAGAAGTGGTGAGAGCCCAAGGGAGCGATGGGTTTCTCAGTGCAGTTCTAGTATGAGTGGCCCTGCCCACAAGCTGCTAGTACCACGCTAGAAAGAGAGAGATCTTAACCGCTGCCTCCTAACCCCCATGTTCTGTGAGAGCCTCATCCTGTAGTGGGTTGAATGGTGGCCCCCAAAATATACGTCCACGTAGTAATTCATGGGACCTGTGAATGTGACCTTATTTGGAAAAAGGGTCTTTGTAGACATAGTTGAGGATCTTGAAATGAAGAGATCTATGGGATCATTATCTGGATGGGCCCTGTATCCCATGACAAGTGTCCTTACAAGAGACGCACAGGGAAGAGACACGCAGACAAGAGAACGCCATGTGAGCATGGAAACAGAGATTGGAGTGATGTCGTCACAAGCCAGGAAACGCCCAGAGCCACCAGAAACTGGGAGACGCAGGAACAGAATCTTCCCTAGAGCCTCCGGAGGGAGTGTGGCCCCGCTGACACCTTGATTTTGGACTTGCAGCCATCGGAGCGGCAAGACAATAAGTTTCTGTTGTTTCCAGCCAACGAGTTTATGCTAATTTGTTGCAGGAGCCCCAGGAAATGAATGCACATCCCAAGCCACATTTTCTACTCATCCCTGGGGGTTTGCACCCCTATGACTCTTCCTTCTTCCACACGTGCCCTATTTTGCCCCATTTTGCTCTAGGTCCACCCAGAAGTGAGACAGTCCCCTGGGCTTGTTGCGTGTGAGACGTGCTCGCCCCGGGTTTCTTGTTCTTGGGAAACCATGGGGCAGGAGTGTGGCAGAGAGGGGCTCCATTCTCCAGTGCTGATACTGAGTTTTCCCTCCACGGAATTTGGGCAAATAAAATGATGCCCAACTTTTGCATAGTTAATCAGACACGTGCGGGATAGCAAATCCTGAGAAACAGAAGTGTGTGTGTGTGTGTGTGTGTGTGTGTGTGTGTGTGTGTGTGTGACAGAGAGGGTGTTTGCGTGTATGTCCCCAAGCAGTTCCCCTCCTCCACATCCCGGCCACCCTTGCTGTCAGGGGCGGAAGGGAAGGCATCCTTCCAGCCAGCCAGCCAGAGCCGCCTTGCCCTGCTCCGGCCACACATAGCCCCTGTAATGACTCACAGGTCCCCAGCGCAGCCCATGCTTCTCCGTGTGCCTTTCTGCCATGCAGTGGCCTGCGTGGATGTCGGTCACTCCCCTTCACTGCAGGCCTTTTCCAGGATGTCCTTTTGAGGCCACCATCATCATCATCTAGGCAGTTATACAGGTCAGAACCCTGGGAGTGTCCCTCCACACCCTCCTCCTTATCGTCACCCAAATCCATCCCAGCCCCAGAGCCCCAGATTGTGTTTCCTGCTTGTCACTGAAATGTCGCCTCAGCAGTTTTTCCCCTTACCAGCTCTGTTGGCACCTTGTTCCTCCCCTTCGTGGCTCTTTTCACGGTTGCGATTTGCTTTGAGAACAGAAACCATGGCTACCTGTTCTTCAGGGCATCCCTCCTGCCCCAAACAGTGCCTGATGCTCAAGAAATACTTGTCAAATGGTTGAATAAATGAGCGAGTGAGTGGACAAATGCTATATTTGAGCCAGGGTGGTGCTGGAAAGAAATAGAAAGGCTTCCCCAGCAGAGTCTGAGGTCCACTTAGGAATAGCCCCAGGTGTCCTAGAAGATAAGGGGGGGAGACTTGGCAGGTAGACCCCCTCCCCCCATCTGAGCACAGGGCTGCAACCAGCCAGAAGCCTCACAGGTCCTGGAACGTGGAGTCCTCATCCCGGGACTCTGGAAGACTCCTCTCTCCCCCCCGTATGTGTTTGTCAGATGCGTTTGCCATTCACTAAACTCTCCCAAAGGGCGTTGCGTTCAGAGCATCTGCAAATGGTGGGAGTTTTACCAGGTGCTGAGCGCGGGAAGGGGGTTCAAGGAAAGTGAAATGTACACCCTTCCCGCTGCCTTCAGGAAGACTTAAAAGGAGGGTTAGTCTAGGGGCGCCTGGGTGGCTCAGTCGGTTAAGCGTCGGACTTCGGCTCAGGTCATGATCTCGCGGTTCGTGAGTTCAAGCCCCGCCTCAGGCTCTGTGCTGATGGCTCAGAGCCTGGAGCCTGTTTCCGATTCTGTGTCTCCCTCTCTCTCTGATCCTCCCCCGTTCGTGCTCTGTCTCTCTCTGTCTCAAAAATAAATAAACGTTAAAAAAAATTAAAAAAAAAAAAAAAAAGGAAGGTTAGTCTAGTGCAATTCAGGGAGCTGTTCTGAGCTTCCCGCGTGGGTGGCAGCCGGCCTTGGCCTGGCGGCAGGCCTGTTAGCACGCTCTGCTCACCGTGCAGTTGCCCCCACCCCAACATTTTAGTCTGACATTGTGAAACCCACAGAAAAGTTGAAAAAAGGGGTACATCAAATACCCCTCCACCTTCCCCTAGATTCTCCAACTGTTAACGTTTTGTCATGTTTGCTTTCTCTTTCTCTCCCCCTTTCTGTGTTACTTTTATTTTGCTGAACAATTAGTTGCTGACAGCTCGATGCTTCACTTCTAAATATCTCAGCATCTCCTACCAAGGATGTTCTGCCACAAAACCACAACGCTATTTTCACAACCATAATAGCATCCAGGACACCATCTGTATTCAAATCTCTCCAATTGTCCCCCACCTGTCTCTTAAAGCTGGAGGTTTTTCCTGCTCTCCGGAATCCAGTCGAGGTTCGCCCATGAGACTTGGTTATGTCTCTTTAGTCTCTTGGGATCTAACAGTCTGTCACCTTTTGGTTGTTGCTATTGCTGTTTGTTTGGTTTTTTTGGTGACATAGGCTTTTTTGAAGAGTCCCGGCCACTTGGGTTTGTAGGACATCCCACCTGCTGGATTAGTCTGGTTATTTTCTCATGGCTAGATTCAGGCTTAATGTGTTTGGCAAGAGTACTCCCTAGGTGATGTCGTTATTGCCACTTGTATCACGTGACGTCAGGTGGTGCCTTCGTGGTGACGCTGAGTGACGTTCTCCATCCTCTCCTTTGCGATTAATGAGTAATTCATGGGATCCTCACACGGTCCTGACATCAAGGGAGTATCCCGTTCACCCAATAGTTCCTGGCAATCACGGATGAGGCTTGCCCAAAGCAAGTACCACAACGGAGGTTGCAGAGTGGGGGTTTTTCCTTCCACATTTAGTAGCTGGAATTTACTCCATCTCCCTCTCCCCCCCCCCCTTAAAAATCACAGTGGATTCACGGATTTTTAAAAATGTGTTCTATGGGGCGGCTGGCTGGCTCAGTCGGTAGAGCACACACGTGGCTTTTAATCTCAGGGTCGTGAGTTCGAGCCCGACGTTGGGCATGGAGCCTACTAAAAAAATGCGTTATAACCTGCTACTATCGTTATCCATTTTGGCATTAATATAATCCCACACTGAGCAGTGGGGAGTCGCATAGGTCATCGCTTTGACACGATCGCATTTATCTTTGGCACCACAGGATATTCTGGGCTCACGCTGTACATGTTTAGCCCTAGACCTAGAGCTAACTGTTTCTTCAAGGAGTCCTGGCTCCAATCGTGGTGAATGACAGCTAGCTAGGTCACAAGAGCGCAGGGCTATATTGAATATATAATGTGTTCATTGCTACAGCAGTGTCTGTCAGGGAACAGAACCTGGAAATTCATTTTTAAAACAATCATGAGTTCAAACTGATATTTCCACCTCAAATTTGACATTGTAGGGTTTTTCTTTAACTTCTTTTACTTATTACTAGTGTTTTTTTCTCTTACAGTCAAATATGTATTTTCTTGATACTATATTATGCATAAAAGAGTTTCAGAATTACAAGACCAATGTCATTACTAACAGAACGCCTACTAAGTAAAGCATAAGTTTTTTTTGTTTTTTTTTTTTGTTTTTTTTGTTTTTTTTTGCAGTTGATTTTGTTCTTAGAACAGATCCCATTAGGGATGTACCGAGTACTCGACTTCAGTCCTTGCTCTGTGCGGTTATCAGTCTGACATAGTATCACTTTGTTCTGTTCCCGTTCACACTCTGCGGTAGGGTTTGCCTTATCCCATCCTTGCAGACTTTAATTTTAGTTTTTGCCTACATAAGATATTTATATGGTTCAAAGTTAAAACGATAGAGAAAGGTGTATAAGAGAAGTCTCACCACCCTCTCTGTACCTTCTACATTGGTCCCTCCCACCAGCACAGTTAACCCTTTTCATTAGTTTCTCTTATACTTCCTGTGTTTCTTTTCATGAAAATAACACACACGTATTCTCATTTTCTCTGGTTTCTTATACAAAGACAGTAGGGTCTATTTCCTCTTTTTCACATTACCCTGAACTTTGTTACCCACTTAAATAGACCTCTGGGGCTCACTTTCATTTCCTCCTGTTTTAGAATGTTCTGACTTCACATGGAACCTGTTCAGTGCTGACTTTTGTCAATTGATGCTGGGTGTTAGGGAGGCCCCTGTGATGTCTGACGCCAGGGCATTGGGAATATCTAGGTCCTCTTGGGGCTCGGATGACCTCCAGATTCTGAGAGTGGCGGGAAAGCAACAGGCACAAATTGGGGTGAAGGTCATGCAGCAGGCTGACCTCTCCTGTCCCCGCCTCCAGTCCTCGGGCGTCTCTCGGGATGTGGGTGGCTTTGGAGAAGAGGACGGGTGACCCCGGAGGATTAAGAAATATTGCAAAGAGAGAAACAGTTCCTGCGACAAACTCTTGCCTCCGTCAAAGTACACCCTTAAAAAAAAAATTGAGATAAATTTCACATTACATAGAACTCAACACTATTCTGAAGGGTCTATTTAGTGGCTTTCGGTACATTCACAAAGTTGTGTGACCACATTTTCATCACCCCCAAAGGAAACCTCACACCCGTTAAGCAGGTTGCTTCCCATTTTCTCTCCCCGCCCCCCCGCCCTGCCCCAGCCCCTGACAATCGTAAGCTGCTTTCCGCCTTTATGCATTTGCCTATTCTTGACATTTCGTATAAGGGGAATCATACGGATGTGCCCTTTATGTCTGGCTTCTTTCACTTGGCTTAATGTTTTCAGGGTTCATCCGTGTTGCAAATGTATCAGTGTTCCATTCCCTCCCATGACTACACGTTCCATAGCACGGCTGTGCTCCAGCCTGTTTACCCGTCTATCAGCTGATGAATGGCTGGGCTGTTTCCACCTTTCGGCCGCTACGGCTCGTGTTGCTATGAACATTCTTACACACATCTGACACCCACTTGAGCACCTTTTTTCTATTTGTGTGGGTGTGTACCGAGGAGTGGAATCGCCGGGCCATACGGTGCCTCTAGATGTTTAACCCTCTGCGGAGCCACCGAACTGTTTTCCACGGCAGCCACACCAGTTGACATTCTCACCAGCGATGTATAAGCGTTCCCATTTCTCTGCACCGTTGCCAACACTTTTCATTTTCTGTGCTTTGGATTACAGCCATCCTAGTGGGTGTGAAGTGGTCTAACTGCACACTTTGCTCGCGAGCTGGAGATGCACATTATATGTTCTCATAATGCTGCCCTTTGGTTTCGCGGGGCTACCTGAGGCTTCCATTTCCTGTGGGATTAGTCCTTGTTGTCTTTTAAGTTGGTGATCCTGGGGATCCACGGCCATACGAGAGGAATCTAGGTACATACTAAGCGTGACGGTAGCTGAACCTTTGCAAGAAACCTCAAATAAACCAAATTTTTACTGCACAAAGTCATACTCACAATGTACTCTGGGAGTACAGAAACACAGGGGTGATATTATTAACTTCGGGGGAGGGCTGTGAAATGCTTAATGAGACAGGCGGCCTCTCGGACTGTTTCTCAACCTACAATGACCTGTGTGATCAAGGTAACCCGGCCCAGGCTTGTGGGGTCCAGGCATCCTGACAAAACCACGTGAATGTGGAGAGTAACACCTCTCAGGACCAGCGTCCCCTCCCCACCAGGGGAATTTTTCAGCTAGGCACCTTACTGTTTAGGGCCTTAGCGGCATGGAGGCCAGGCCCTGGGGGCTGGGGGACCCCAATGAGTCAGAGCTCTGAGACCAGGGAGGGTGAGAATTACCACTTCCTGTACATGAAAAACACTAAGAGGAATGTCAGTTCCCACCATGGCCAAGAACCAGATCAGATTCTGTCTCCAAGCCTCAGCCTCAAGCACCCCCAAACTCCTGAAAATCCAAAGGGTTTAAAGAGAGGAGGCCCCAGGTGATTTTCCTTATGGTGATTAATGATTTTAATTATGGTTATTTTTCAGCGTTGGCAGCCAAGCAGATGTTAATAATATTCATTCAGTAATCGAGGTCTTATGTAATCCTCATGCCAAATAAAGGACCAGTGAAGTGTGAAAGTGGAGGAACTCTACCTAGTGGGTCGGGACAGGCTGGACTTTTGGGGGGGACCTACCTCGAAGGACGGATGCGATTGAGATGGAAAAGGGAAAAGGAAGGATAGGATAGAGGCAGGAAGGAAAGGTGTGTCCCACATGCACATACTGACAGCAGAGCCTGAAAACCAAAGTCAGAGTCGCAAAGTACAAGGGATTTCTGGGATAAAACCATAAATCTGAAATACATCTAAAAATTATTATGGCAATTTTATTTTAAAAGTTTCATGGCCATGGGGCACTTGGGTAGCTCAGTCGGGAAAGCATCTGACTCTTGATTTCAGCTCAGGTCATCATACCAGAATATTGGGATCGAGCCCCGCGTCGGGGTCTGCCCTGAGTGCAAAGCCTGCTTGGGATTCTGTCTTCCTCTGCCCCTCTCGCCCCACTCACAAGTTCTCTGTCTCTAAAATAGAAATAAAAAATAAAAGTTTCATGGCCAAATTTTAAAAGCGTGAGGTTAGGGGCGCCTGGGTGGCGTAGTCGGTTAAGCGTCCGACTTCAGCCAGGTCACGATCTCGCGGTCCGTGAGTTCGAGCCCCGCGTCGGGCTCTGGGCTGATGGCTCAGAGCCTGGAGCCTGTTTCCGATTCTGTGTCTCCCTCTCTCTCTCTCTGCCCCTCCCCCATTCATGCTCTGTCTCTCTCTGTCCCAAAAATAAATAAACGTTGAAAAAAAATTAAAAAAAAAAAGCGTGAGGTTATAAAACAGGAATAATTATTTCTTGGCATTGTTAGTTGTGAGATCCCTAGTTACTCTAATGAAGAAAGACACTCACTTTCAACTGAGATAAGTGGGTATTTTTCAGCTGAGGTCAGAGCAGGATATTTGGGGGGCACTTGGGCTACCCAAGACAGTCAGGTTTCCCTTTGGGGGCCAGGTCTAGTTGTTAAAAGCATCGACTTCCACAATCCACAGTGTCTCAGTTTGGACAATAATTCACATGGTTGCCCGATTTATCACGAAGTATTATTATTATTACTTATTTGAAAAATTGTGGTAGAATATACATAACATAAAAATTTACCCTTGGAACCATTTTTAAGGGTATAGTTCGATGGCATTAAATACATTTTCGTTGTTGTGAACCATCACGACCATCCATGCCCAGAACCACTTTCACCTTGCAAGCTCTGTGCTCATTACACATTGATTCCCATTCCTTCCTCCAAGCCCAGGCCCTGGCAACCACCATTCTACATCCTGTGTCTATGACTCTGACTACTCTAGGGACTGCATATAACTGTAATCGTGCCGTATTTGTCTTTTTGTGACTGCCTTATTTCACTTAGCATGATGTTTTTAAGCATTCATCTATAGATGGACAATCAGGTTGCTTTTACCTTTTGGCTACTGTGAATAATGCCGCTATAAACTTGGGTGTGCAAATATCTCTTGTGTCTCTGCTTTCAATTCTTTCCTTTTGTTTTATTAAAGATTTATTTTATTTTATTTCTTTTTTTAGAGCATGAGTGGGGGTTAGGGACAGGAAGGGAATCCCAAGCAGACCCCATGCTCAGTGTGGAGCCCGATGCGGGGCTCAAACCCACGACCCTGGAGTTGTGACCTGAGCTGAGATCAAGAGTCTGATGCTCAGCTGGGACTGAGCCACCCCGGCCCCCCTCAAGTCTTTCCACTTCCAGAAACGGGATTGCTGGGTCATATGGAAATTCTACTTTTGATTCTTTGAGGAACTGCCCTCCTGTTTCCGACAGGGGTGGTTCCACTTTCCTTCCCACCGGTAGCACACGAGGGTTCCCGTTTCTCCACCTCCTCTTCAATGCTTGTTTTTTTTCTGCTAATTAATTTATAGTAGCCATTCTAATTTTTCTCACTGTGGTTTTTTTCTCTTTTTAAAAAGTTTTAAAATTGTAATTCTAGTATAGTTAACATGCAGTGGTATATTAGCTTCAGGTGTACAATATAGTGATTCAACAATTCTATACATTATTCTGTGCTCATCATGATAAATGTGCTCTTTTTTTTAATTTTTTTTTCAACGTTTATTTATTTTTGGGACAGAGAGAGACAGAGCATGAACGGGGGAGGGGCAGAGAGAGAGGGAGACACAGAATCGGAAACAGGCTCCAGGCTCTGAGCCATCAGCCCAGAGCCTGACGCGGGGCTCGAACTCACGGACCGCGAGAAGTCGGACGCTTAACTGACTGCGCCACCCAGGCGCCCCAATAAATGTGCTCTTAATTCCCCTCACCTACTTCACTCCTCCCCGCCCCCCCACCTCCCCTCTGCTAACCATCTGATTGTTCTCTATAGTTAAGAGTCTGTTTCTTGGTTTGTCTCTCTGTCTCTCTTTTTTTTCCCTTTGCGCATTTGTTTTGTTTCTTTTTAAAAAATGTTTATGTATTTAGTAAATATATAGAGAGAGCATGCAGCAGAGGGGCAGAGAGAGAGAGAGAGGGAGAGAAAGAATCCCAAGCAGGTTCCGTGCTGACAGCATGGGGCTGGATCCCACAAACCACGAGCCCGTAACCTGAGCCAATATCAAGAGGCAGATGCTTAACCGACTGAGCCACCCAGGAGCCTCTTGTTTTGTTTCTTACATTCCACTATGAGTGAAGTCCTATGGTATTTGTCTTACTCTCACCGACTTATTCCGTTTAGCATTATACTCTCTAGCTCCATCCATAGTGTTGCAAATGGCAACATTTCATTCCTTATTGTGGCTGAGTAACATTCCGTTGTATGTATATTATATATTCCACATCTTTTTTATCCATTCATCCATTGATGGGCACTTGGACTCCTTCCATAATTTAGCTATTGTAAACAATGCTGCAGTAAACATAGGGGTGCATATAGCCTTTCGAATTAGTGTTTTTGTATTCTTTGGGTAAATACCCAGTGGCGCAATTGCTGGATTGTAGGGTAGTTCTATTTGTAATTTTTTGAGGAACCTCCATACTGTTTTCCACAGTAGCTGTACCAGTTTGCATTCCCACCAGCAGGGCACGAAGGTAGCTTTTTTCCCACATCGTCACCAACACTTGTTTCTTGTGTTTTTGATTTTAGCCATTCTGACAGGTGTGAGGTGATATCTCATTGTGTTTTTGATTTGCATTTCCCTGATGGTAAGGGATGTGGAGCATCTTTTCATGGTCTGTTAGCCCTCTGTATGCCTTCTGTGAACTCAGCGCGGGTTTGTTTTTTTTTTTTAAGATTTTATTTTTAAGTAATTTCTACAGCCAACCTGTGGCTTGAACTCCCAACCCCAAGATCAAGAGTCACAGGCTCTACTTGCTGAACCAGCCAGGTGCCCCTGGACTCACTGTGGTTTTGATTGCATTTCCTTGATGATTAGTCACGTGGAGCATCTTTCCATGTGCTCGGTGGCCCTATCTTTCTTGGGGAAATGTCTGTTCAAGTTGTTCGCTCATTTTTGAATCAGGTTGTTTAATTTTTCTTTTTTTTTTTTTTTTTTTTTGAGTTTTAGGAGGTTTGTATATACTCTGAATATTAATCCCTTATCAAACACGTCATGGATATTGTTTTGTATGATTTTGGAACTTTTCCACCTTGCAAAATTTTGAGCTATAAAGAATCCCCAAACGAGGCTTTTTGCTTGAATGATTCATAGTCTAAATGTATAATTGAATTGTATAACTAAAAATTTGACAGCCCATCTTAATGGTTATTTAGTTTAATGTTACAAATGCAAATACACCAAACAATTTTATAAAGATTAAAATTGTGATACAATCTAATCTGTTATTCTGCTTAATATTGTCATTTGGATCTGCGTTATGTGTCACACTATAAAAGATAAGTTGTTTTTTTCAGAAGTTATCTAGCTAACACATTCTCTCAACTATCAGTCTGCTTTCTGATGTATCCATTGGAAAGCTCTTGATAACTGTTTTGGTTTATAAAATAAATGCCTCCCAGTCATCACTAATTCTTGCAGAGTTTCGTCTGTTAGTTAGATCATTTTTTTCCTTAAATGTTCGGTAGAATTCACCAGTGAAATCACCTGGGCTTTCTTTTTTTGAAAGGCTTTTGATTCAATTTCTTTGAATAGACTTATTCATATTATCTGTTTCTCCTTACTTGAGTTTTGGTAGATTGTGCTTTTTAAGAATTGGGTCATCTCGTCTAAATGATCAAATTTGTGGGCATAGAGTTGTTCATCATATTCCTATATTATCCTTTTGATGTTCATGGGTTCAGCACTGACTGACCCTGTTTCTTTTCTGATGTTAGTAACTCAGAGGCTTATCAATTTTAAGATAAGTCTGGCTAGAGGTTTATCAATTTTATTGATTTTTTTTTCAAAGAACCAGTTTTTGGTTTTGGTGATTTTCTCTATTAATTTCCTATTTTCAATTTTATTGAATTCTGCTCCAATTTTTGCCATTTTTTTTTTCTTCTGCTGGTTTTGGGTTTCTATTACTCTTCTTTTTCTAGTTTCTCCAGGTAGAAGCTTATATTATTAATTTTAGATATTTCTTCTTTTCTAATATGTGTATTCAATGCTATAAATTTTCCTCTAAGCACTGCATTTACTGCATCCCACAAATTTTGATAAGTTTTAGTTCCATTTTCATTTACAGTATTTTCAAAATAAGTTCTGGAGACTTTTTTTGGTCCATATGTCATTTAAAAATGCGTTGTTTAGGAGCACCTGGGTGGCTCAGTCGCTTAAGCTGCTGACTTTGGCCCAGGTCATGATCTCACGATTGATGAGTTCAAGCCCCACGTGGGGCTCTGTGCTGACAGCTGGGAGCCTGGAGCCCGCTTCGTATTCTGTGTCTCCATCTCTCTCTGTCCCTCTCCTGCTCATGCTCGGTCTCTCTCTCTCTCTCTCTCTCTCTCTCTCTCTGTCAAAAACGAACTAAAAAAAGATTAAAAAAAAGAAAAATGTGTTGTTTAATCTCCAAATATTTTGGGATTTTGCAGCTATCTTTTTGTTATCGATTTCTAGTTTATTTTTTTTTTTTTTTCAACGTTTATTTATTTTTGGGACAGAGAGAGACACAGCATGAACGGGGGAGGGGCAGAGAGAGAGGGAGACACAGAATCGGAAACAGGCTCCAGGCTCTGAGCCATCAGCCCAGAGCCCGACGCGGGGCTCGAACTCACGGACCGCGAGATCGTGACCTGGCTGAAGTCGGACGCTCAACCGACTGCGCCACCCAGGCGCCCCTCGATTTCTAGTTTAATTTCACTGTGGCCTGATAACATAACTTACATAATTTCTATTCTTTTCAACTCATTTAGATCTGCTTTATGGCTCAGAATGTGGTCTATCTTGGTGAATGTTCCATGTGAGCTTGGCGAGAATGTATATTATGCTGTTGTTGGGTGAAGTATTCTGTAAATGCTAATTAGATTCAATTGATTGATGGTGCTGTTCAGTTCAACGATAGCTTTATTATTTTTCTTTCCGTGTGTCTGTGTGTATCCTGTGTGTTCTCTTCTTATGAGGACATCAATCATTGGATTTAGGGTCCACCCTAACCCTGTATGACCTCATATTAGTACAGCTAATTACATCTACAAAAAATGTTATTTCCAGATAAGGTCCCATTCTGAAGTTCCAGGTGAGCATGAATTTGGAGGGGACATTATTCAACCCACTGCATTTACCACATCAACAAGCTCCAGTATAATAAAAGTAGATTATGATTGGGGCGCCTGGGTGGCTCAGTCGGTTAAGCAAGCATCAGAACCAGACTCAGAATGACAATGGTTTTGGAATTACCAGGTAGGGAATCTGAAATAACTGTGATTAATGTGTTAAGGGCTCTAAAGGGAGGGGGAGACAGCCCGAAAGACAGCGGATTGAAAGCCTGGAGGCGTTGGAATCGTCTCCTTGCCCCTCTCCCAGGGCAGATAAGGCTCTGGTAAAGCAGTTCGCCTGGATTCAGGCCTTTGTTAAGGAGAACAAGACGCTCTGCTCTTTCAAAACCGTTACATTCTCCCTGAGTGTGTTTGAAAATGGTTACTTTTCCCTCCCCGTGCTTGACGCCTGGAGAAGTTTCCCTGCTTTCACAGTGAGAGCCTGGTGGGGCTCCTGGAAGTAAATAAACCCCGGGAAAGTATTCCAGGGGCTTGTAACCTTCAGGCTAGTCTGCACCCAGCCTCTAGCAATTCATCAGACTGCTTGAGGGTTCCTACGGATTGCCGGCTCCCATGGTGACTTCTGTTCCCGGTGAGTCTCGCTTCTCTGTATTCCCCCCTCTCTCCGGATTTCGGGCTGGTGCTTCACCCTATGACCTCATTTCTCCAATGCATCTAAGAAAAGCTGTTGATTTGCAGCCTGTTCACGGTTTTTTCTCTTGAGGTTGGAAGCAGTTGACCTCCAAGCGCTCCACATGTAAGAGTTGTCTTGCGGTGGCTTTTTGTTATTCCTAATTATACAGTTTTGCCCTGCAGTTCCATCTTCCTACTGATTCTTCTTTGTTTCCTTTTTAAAGGCATTTGCCCCCTTCTGCCGAAGACTATGGGGAAACAGACATGGAGTAACAAGCGTAAGAAGCATGAGAAAGTTATAAAGGCCCAGAATCTTATAAACTGTCTCATAGGAAGGACTTTGTGGTCTGTGATTCTGACTTCCCCTCTGGAAATTTGTCGAAGCCTCAGTAACTTCTTGTGTATCTGGCCTTAAGGAAGGTGGCCACCTCTCTTGCTCTGCTGACAGGGCATTTCTTATCTTGGCTTTCTCAAAAAGTGTTTCTTGTGTCTTTCCTTGTCTCGCTGTTACCTTGTAAAGTTTGAGGCCCCAGGCTCAGTCTCTGTCCTTGAGAGCCTTCTGCAGTCTTGCACAAAGCCAGGCTGTGATTCGGACTCTGGGAAAAAGGACCGTCGGTTGAACTGCATTCTTTCCCCCAGTTGGTTTGGTGTAGAACGAATCACCTATGTCACTAAAAGGCCACTTACCAGCACATAAGCCCAGGCATGTGTCCACGTGTTGATCCTCTGGGCCTGGCTCTAACAGGGACAGATGGCTCTGAAGAAGAGCTTTTCTGAATCTGTCAACTAGAAATTTGCCCACGCTGTCGATGCGTGTTCATTGTAGAAAGCTTGGGAAATACAGACAAGTATAAAGGGGAACATAAAAATGATCCATGATCCCACAGTCACTATTTTTAGTCCTTTGGCCTTTTTACTATGCATGGCTAATACTCAGGGGGAAAGGATGAGGAGTTCTCTAGGAATCAGCAAAAAAATCAAGGACAGCTACTACCTGAATTGTTGTATCTATATACAAAAAAGGATAACACAGTGGTTTAGGAAAGTGGCTGGGCAGGAACACAGCCTTTTTGGTCAGTTGTGTCCCGGTTCCAGATCTCAGGTCTGTCACTTACTGGATGACCTTGGGCAAGCTGCCTCTCGGTGTTTCAGTGTCCTCATCCGCAAAACGAGACTAACACCAGCTAGCCCCCGGGGGGTTGGAGTTAATTAAATGATCTCGTGTACCTAAAGTGCTTTGTACAGTGCTGGGAGCAAAGTACTCAATAAGTGGATCTATTGGAGGGAAAGAAGCTTGAGGAGAAGGAACTAGAAACCGTGTACCGACATTGTGCCTGATCATACTTCCAGCCGACAATTTCCTGCCGTTTTAAATGGGATTTATGACAATTAGAGACCCAGGTTCCCAGGTTCCAGCGCGTCTTCGCAGAGGAATGCCAGCTAATAAATAAAGGAGGAATAATAGAATTGGGTAATCACCATTCTGCAAAGACTCCCATAATGACAGATTCAGTCAACATCATCAACCTTTGCCAAAGCCATTGAGCAAAGCACCGTTGGGTACGGGATGTTCACATGGCATGAAAGTATCTTTTGGCAGATTACGTTTTGGTAACAGTGGAGAGTTCTGTCAGACCTCGCCTTAACTAGACGTGCAAAATGAGCTTCATAAATAACGGGACAGACTAACATTATGTGCCTCCTGATGTGATCTATTAGGAAAGGGCACAACCTCACCTCGGTAGCATCTTGCCCCAAATAGTTAATCTGAATTATATCATGAGGAAGCCACTGGGTAAACTGAGATTGAGGGATAGTCCACGAGACTCTTAAAGAATGTCAATGTCGTGAAAGACCAAAAGAGGTTGAAGGACAGCTCTACGTGAAAACCCGTTAAACAGTGTGGGAACCTTGACTGGATGCCACATGGTATTTTTTTTCCAAAAAGGATATAAATGACATTTAGGAGATGATTGGGGAAATTTGAATAAGGACTGACTATTGAATAATATTATTGTGTTCCTGCTATTATCGGGTGTGGTGATGGTATTTTGGTTAAATAACAGAATGCCCTTCTTTTTGTAGAAGAAGTCAAGTATTTAAGGGTGAAAGCGATCTTGTGTCTGCAATTTACTTCCAAAGTGTTCAGCAAAAAAAGGTGTGGGTATACACATATATGTGTATATATATAAAATTGGTGACAGGTAACCAAGTATTTGTGTCTTTCAAGTTTTTTGCAAGTTTGATATTTACAAAAACTAAAAGTTCATAATAAAACCTAGCTTCCAGATGAATGCTAGGACAAGACTTCCCACTGGCCTAGGCATCGGGCGTCCCTCCTAAGGAAAATTAGAGAGCATTTGGTGTAAACCCTGAGGCATAATTTTTTCTGGTTGCATTTTCCTGTGTGTCTCCTTCTTCTTTTTAAAATGCTTATTTTATTTTTGAGAGATAGAGCACGAGCGGGGGAGGGACTGAGAGAGAGGGAGACACAGAGTCTGAAGCAGGCTCCACGCTCCGAGCTGTCGGCACAGAACCCGACGCGGGGCTTGAACTCATGAACCGTGAGATCATGACCTGAGCCAAAGTCGGATGTTCAACTGACCGAGCCTGGTGTTCTTTTCCTGTGTGTCTTCTTTATGAACATCTGGTCCATAAAAGGTGAAGTGTAATCATTCTCTACACTTGAATTGTGATTGGTCTTGCTTTACAGTTCCAAGAAGATTTCCATTGAGCTAATGTTTCATAGGCCCCCAGGTAGTGATACTACTAATGTGTCGCTATATTTGGGCACTGGGACTGTCTCAAACAGGCTCAGGAGAGGGTGCAGTGAGAAGAAGCCTGTGTTTATATTGTGGAAATTTCACAATTATGTGGGAAGAACAAGGCGTCTGTGTGACAGCTGCTTTCCTTCCCAAGAACATTGGATCCCCTGTCATACATGCCCCTAACAATGACTCAGACCTGTTGTCACATCAAGGAAACGCAGCAAGTAGGAAGTTAAGATCTTTTTACTGGGTGATGCCTGAAGAAATAACACATAACAGCTAGACGACTAGCCACGTAGGCTGGTTTGTATTGTCTTACACGATGTCAGTAGCGGATTCCGAATTATTCTTTTCTTTGCCCCTCAAAGCAGATGGAGATTATCATTTCACAGGAAGCATGACTGAGATGGAATGTCAGCTCTTGGTGACAGAGGAAATTACTGTCACGTAGTACATGGAGAAGGATAGTGGAGGGAGTTCAAAAGATGAATCTGTCCCTAACTGCAACTGCATCAGGGACTGGCGTATTAGGTTCTTTTTGCTTGCCAATTCCAATTATTTGCTGACGACTGGTCCTGGAAGACTATGTTAAGAAGGACTCCTGGCTCATGGGGCGCCTGGGTGGCGCAGTCGGTTAAGCGTCCGACTTCAGCCAGGTCACGATCTCACGGTCCGTGAGTTCGAGCCCCGCGTCGGGCTCTGGGCTGATGGCTCAGAGCCTGGAGCCTGTTTCCGATTCTGTGTCTCCCTCTCTCTCTGCCCCTCCCCCATTCATGCTCTGTCTCTCTCTGTCCCCCAAAAAATAAATAAACGTTGAAAAAAAAATTAAAAAAAAAAAAAAAAGAAGGACTCCTGGCTCAGGCAGGCAGAGTGTGGTAGCTGACTAGTGATGTTTGTGTTACGATTAAAAAATATATATTTATTTATTTATTTTGAGACACAGAGAGGGGGGCATGGGAGAGGGAGCTTGAGCAGGGGAGGGGCAGAGAGAGAGAGAGAGAGAGAGAGAGAGAGAGAGAATCCCAAGCAGGCTCCACACTCAACGCGGAGCCCGGCTCGGGGCTCAATTCCACAACCATGAGATCGAGACCCGAGCTGATCAAGAGTCGGACACTTAACTGACTGAGCCACGCAGGTGCTCGTGTATGATTTTTGAAAGACGACCTTGGTTTGCGTGTCACGCTCGCCATCTTTGAGTTCCCAACACAGACTACATTGAATGCTTGAGAAACACTGAAGCCTTCAAAAAAGCATTTATTAAAGTAATGGATCATAACAATATCTAATATTTGTGAAGCATTTGCAGTGGGCCGGGCAGTAACCTAAATGTGCATGGATTAACTTAATCGATCCTCACCACGATTGATGAGGTAAACGCCATTCTGATGCTTGCGTTGCAACCAAGGAACTGAAGCTGGCTTCCTCAGGTCTTTGCTCACCTTGTCAGTAAGCTTTTTCTGGTTATTGTATTTCACATTTCAACCCCCATCACCCTTCTCTGCTTTAGTTGTCTCCTTGGCACCTGCCACCCTCCTGACCTTGTATATGTGTTAGTTAGTTATTCTCTGTCTTCTCTCCTTGGAATGTAAGCTCCTGGAGGGCTGGGATTTTTGTTGGTTGGATGATTTGGTTGGGTTTGCCTACTGCTATATTTCTAGCAAAATTTCTTCCTTTAAAAATATTTGTTTTAAGTTTATTTATTTATTTAGAGAGAAACAGAGACAGTGTGAGTAGGGGAGGGGCAGAGAGAAAGGGGAAGAGAGAGAGAGAGAGAGAGAGAGACAGAATCTCAAGCACGCTCTGCACTGTCAGCACAGAACCCGATGCGGGGCTCTAACTCACGTCCTGCGAAATCATGACCTGAGCCAAAGCCAAAAGTTGGACGCTTAACTGACTGAGCCACCCAGGTGCCCCTCTGGCACCTTTTCTAAGTCACTGCCTGGCACTTAATAGGTGCTCAATAAATCATTGTGGAATTAAAGAATGAGGCTTAGAGTAGTTAAATACCTTACCCCGAAGGTCATACAGCCACTTAGTGTGACAGGTGAGGGGGCAGGGGAGAATCTCATGGTTGGCTTTCTGTTGGGCAGTTGAAAAGAATACCAAATATGGCAAAGAGCCCCAGAGACCACAGAGAATATGAGGTTTACAGATTTTGAGAGGAAATTGGAGAGGAAGGGGCTGGTCTTCCAGCCAAAGAGGCTTCCGGACTGACAGAGCAGGAGCATCTTGGGTACGAGGCGCTAGGTTGTCCACACTGGGGGGCTTCCACTGAAGAGAGGCGAGGCTGGAAATTGCAGCCTGCTGGGATGGAGACAAAGGAGGCTTCCTGGGTGGGGACACCTGGGGCCATGTGGGTGCCCAGGCTGTTCACACTCACACCCCTCTCTCCGAGGATTTTGTTTTTTGTCTCAAGAACAAATAAATTGGGAGATGTTGATAGTGCATAGAAGCTACTAGGAGGCTTCTGCCAATGACGTGGAAAGAAGGGAAATAAGACTGTTGTCCGAAAGCTAGGGGTTAAAATCAACAGATAATGGCGTCTAAGAGCCCTAAGCTAAGTTTCCTTCAGGAGACAGAATGGCTCCTGGGCCAGAACAAGGGCTTGGCTGTCATTGTGAGAACACTGAAAAAGGACAATTGTCACGGATGGGCCACTGGCAGCCCCATCTACACTCTGTCGGGGGTGGGCTGGGGGAGACCAGGCCCATGGGTATGCGTAGCCTATCTGATGCCAGGGGAGGCTCTTGTGGACGCGACTGTCAGGCTGTGTAGCCATGGTTGGAAATAGTCAAATCACAGAACTTGCTCAGACGCCTTCTGGTTATGATTTCACTTCCTGGGGATCTCGGCTCAAGTGGAACAAGGCCTTCTCGTCAGAAGATCCTGCAGCCTCGGGAGCTGTGGTTCTCAGAATGAGCTTGGCTAATGTGAGCTCCATGAGGCCCACCCATCAGATCTCTGAGCCTCCAGGCCTGCAGGACCTCCCTTGGGAATCCCCCCAGGGCAGGTGGCTCCAGGAGACCTGGGAGACCTGGTCATGTGTAGATTCAAACTTACTCACCTCATGGTCTTTGATGAGGTCTACACGGGGCATATGTGGCCTGGACGTTTCTTACCTCTACAGCGTCCCGGGTGGTCCATCTTGCCTTCAATGCTCTCATTACAGTCCCAGGGACCCAAGATACACAGACTTTTACCAGGTTCTCTTCCTTGATAGCATCTGTGAAGCTGTATCAGTTTTCTTTGGCTGCTGTAACAAATGACCACATATTCAGTGGCTTAAAACACCATAAATTTATTTTCTGACATAGGTCACACTGGGTGAAAATCAAGAGGTTGGCAGAACTGCATTCCTTCTGGAGCTTTCTCCAGGGGAGAACCTATTTTCGTGGCTCTTGAGACGTCCAGAGAATGCTCTGTTCGTGGTCCTTGGCTCTTGGCCCCTCCATCCATCTTCAAAGCCAGCAACAAAGGGTTGGGTCCTTCTCACACTGTACCCCTCTGACTTTCTCTTCTCCCTCTCTTCCACTTTTAACGACTCTTGTGGTTATATTTGGTCCACCTGGATAATACAGGCTACTCTCCCTATTTTTAGGGCCCGCTGATTAGCAACCTTAATTTCATCAGTGTCCTTGATTCCCCCTGCCGTGAAACATAACACATTCACAGGTTCTGGGAATGGGTATGCGGGTATCTTTGTGGGGAGGGTGTTATCCTGCCCACCTCAGAAACCCTGAGGAATGCCCCATGGTCCACAAAATCTTCCTGGTTGCTGCTGGTCACTTCAGCTGGCGTCTGTCCTTCCTCACCTCTGGCCACCTCAGAACTAGCTTCTCTGGGGTGTCCATCCTCCTTGAGAACCCAAGGGTGGGCGCAGGCATCACCCCGATTCCCCAAGGCTCAGTTAAAACAGGATGAAAAGATCACCATAACAACTGGCACCAAGTGTCCTCTTAGCCAGGGAAGCATCTGGACAACTGTGAGGGCAGAAGGTGGGACCTGACGGTGGAGGTGTCAGCGTGACCCTGGGTCACAACTCAGGGGCTCGAGACGGAGGGAGGGAGGGATAGAGATAGAGATAGAGATAGAGAGAGAGAGAGAGAGAGAGAGAGAGAGAAGGGTCAGGAAAGCAGTGGGGTGAGAGAAGCCTGCCAGAAAGAGGCTGGGGCCCATGTGGAAGCCAGCCTGAGGCTGTCCCCTAGGGACAGAGTGGCCGTGGCCATTTTAGCTGGGAAAATGCTGGACTGAGAAGCCAAAGTTTGTGTTTCTGGGACATGAATCCTCCCCATCGCTCTGTAGCCCCCAAACTTCAGAAATGCCCAGAACACTGATGACTGCCTGTGGGCGGGGAGTCTTGGTGGAACTTTGGGGAGAGGCTAACAAGCATGGTGGCCAGAGGGGTTCATGGAGGTGTCAGCCACCCCTGCCCTGGGAACTTGCAGAAAATCTGGGAAGGCTTTGGCCATCTGTAGTCCATGAAACAGAACATCCCACGGAGGGCTTTCCTTCCCCAGACCCTTGAGGTCCAGAAGAGCCAATCTCACCTAGAGCTCAAGGGATGGCTAGAATCCAGCTGACTTTGAGATCTCACAGCTAAAGCCAGGCTGTACCCTTCAGCCATACATTTCTGAAGGTATGGGGATAACAGGAGGGCATTCCAATGTGAAGAACTCTCAAGGTGGTCACCAGGTTTTCAGGCTCCCTGTGCCCAAGCTACCCTACATCAGGCTTCCCCCTCTCTGTAGCCTAACAGTCCCCTAGAGGACTCACCTTCGACCATGTGGCCTCTACCTGAAGTCCAGTAACCCCCTCTGTCCCCAGTGTAATCTTCTCAGGGCCCAACAAAAGGGAGAAACGTTCTTTCTAACTCTCCCTTCTTAGATTCCAGGCCACTCCAAACTACATCTAGTACAAAATGGAACTGACAGATGTTTGTGTTCCTTGGGGTCAAAGAGTAGGTAGGCTATTTTTAAGGCTCTTGATACATGTTGCCAAATTGCCCTCAGAAATCACCTGAGAATGTCCTCCCTACAGTTCTGCTGGCACTAAGGACTGCCATTGAACAAATCTCTGCCAATTTGATATGAAAAAAAAAAAAATCTCATTTTCATTTTCAGTCCTTTGATTACATGCGAAGAAATATACACACTATCTCTTTTGAATGGGATGAGTAATAATGAAAAGCCTATTTCAAATGTCATTAAGTCTCTATTTAGATATGAGACAAAATTTCAATTCATATGAAGAAGGAAAGGTGCTGTTATCTGTACCACTTTTGTTTTGAGAGTTTGGGCTGGGGGAGGGAAAGGAGAAAAACAAGAGGAAAGCAAGGAAGAGGAATGAGAAGAGCAGAAGAAATAAAAGTGGGAAAGAAGAGGTAAAAAGGCAAAACCTCAGAATTGACAAAAAAAAAAGGGTTTTCTCTTTTTAAATGGAGTACAGAAAAGGAAGAGCAGGAAAAAAAAAACTGTACAAACTGCTCTTTCCATGGGCTTCTTCAAATAAATTGTAAGCAGTGCAATGAGCTAAAAGAAAGAAAGAAAAAAGAAGCCTTGGAGATGTCAAGTCCAGCACGAGCTCTGTGACTGTGCTCTTATCCTTCACACTGGAGCATGGCTGGCTGGCTTACGTCCCAGGTACAGCCGACTCAGGTTCAAGGTTGGCTGCTTCTGCACACCTCACAATTTCCATCTCCCTGCGTGGTTGCTCCCCACTGCCGGTGTCAATGCTTTCACTTTGCCATTTTCCATTCAAAATCAAATATGGTAAAGTTGAAAGCAGATTAGGTCAACCACGGTTAAGCATCATCAACCTATGATCATTCTCATTTACTTTGTGGGGCTCATTCACATATGTGACGGAGGGGTTTAGTTTGGAAGCATGTCTCAACCCTGGTAGAGTCCTAAAAGGACCACACTGAGCTCCCACCCGGCGCGGTGCTGACTGGCCCAGGACGTCCCCGAGGGTCTAACGGGCCAGTCCTGTTTGCTTGTGTCTCTGCCAGAGCAGAAACTCTGCCCGGGCTACAGCCGGGCCCGGGTGTGGTTTGCTGCAGGACCTCACCCTGCCTCCGCGGGACCCTGTGCCCAGCTGCCACCACAGTCAACTCCTACCAACCTTCTTTCATGGATTTCTTCTCTTTGCCCCCTCCCACTGACCTCGTGACATCTCAGCCCAGTACTTTAGGATGCCTCTCTTCTGTGAAGGACACTTTTTTAGTTTATTAAAGTTTATTTATTGAGAGAGAGGGAGGGGGGAGAGAATGCGTGGAGGAGGGCCAGAGAGAGAGGGAGACAGAGAATCTCAAGCAGGTTCCATGCTGCCAGCAGCCGAGCCCGCTGTGGGGCTCGAACCCACAAACCATGAGATCATGACCTGAGCTGAAGTCAGACGCTTAACCGACTGAGCCACCCAGGCGCCCCAAAGACCCTTTTTAATGCAACCATCATGCGCCAGCATCATAGGAAACAAAGTTGAACGTCACTTTGACACCATCTACCACTCAATCCGTACTCAGATTTCCACCCCCCCCCCCCCTCCTACCCCCAGCCTCCTGGAAACCTGCTGTGTCCTCAGGCAACTGCCTCCCTGACCTCCCTGACACTCGCTCCCGCTCTGCGTCTCTCAAATCCCAGCCACGCAACCCCACCTCCCCCTAACGCGGGGCTTTCCCGACCCCCCGCCCTCCACCGTGTTTCTGCACAGATCCCCTGAGCCTCCGGCTCTTCAGTGTTCTCTGTGCTCTGTTGGTGACCAGGCTCGGCTAGCACGGAGAAGAGCCCGGGGCCCGGGGCAGCAGGCACCGTCCGTCCTTCCCTTGGAGGCGGGGGGAGGAAGGAAGCGGTGCGGGCTCCCGCAGCATGGTGAGAACGTAGGCCCCGTTTGGCAGAGGAGGATATGGGGGCATCTTATCTGTTCAGGTATCTGCCGTCCTCACCAGGCAGCGCCTGCGGTTGGGACGGAGCCTTAATTCAGCACCGCACTGCGTCGGCAGGGCCTAGTGGGGCACCTGTCGCCCGCAGGGCCTCTAGAAGGATTCCTGGCGTGAGCATGGGCCGGGGGGGCCCTCTGTGGCGATGCTGGGCCAGTGGCCTGTGCCCGAGGGGTCGTGAAGAGTGAGCCCGATGTAAATTTGTGACAGAGCATTCGGGTATATTCTTCCCGCTCCCGAGAAAGTCTGCACCTCCTGGCTGACATCATTCAGTGCTGAGTCATTCTCGGGGCTCCCACTCACGCCGGCATCCTCGCTCTCTCCCTGAGGAGGAGCCCTCGTGCTGTGGCACAGTCATCTCGGCTGTGGGCTGTGGATGTTTCCCTCTGAACTAACCGCAGTGGTTACTGGAACCATGTCCCCTCCAGTCCCCTCCGCGAGTTTTCTTCCCTTCATCTCTAAACTCGGGGGGTTTCCCCGGGGATTCGAGTCACGCTCATGAGGCCGGCACACCTCCCAGTCCCCAGACTCAGGTGCGATGGGACCACAGGCGCCTTCCGTTTTTCCAGGATCTAACTTCTGTTCTGAGGACCCCGGGCTTGGTTAAGTCAGGATTTCCCCTCTTCCCCCAGGATTGCATGAGTGCGGGGGTGAGGCTGTGTAGGGAGTGCGGGGCCGGTCAGACTCCAGTCCTTGAGCCTTCTTGGATCCATGCTGAGTGACATCCACAGAGGTGGCCTGGGCCATCAGCTCCCACAGGCTGTGTTAACCCGTCCCCATTCCTCCCAGCTTGGATGCTCAGCGGCTTCCTGCCCCTTCACAAGCTCAGGGTTCAGCTACGGCCCCTGATGAAGAACCCCAGAGCTGACTGGATGAGGCACCTCATGGTTTCCCACCCACCTTTGGGTGCACAGAGGTCAGACAGGTGCTCCCATGCCGGGCTGGGCCGCTGGGGTCCCTGGGAGGCTTGACACGCTGCCCCGGTCTCTACCTGGGCAGGGGGAGCATCCCCACTGTCCTCGCTTTCGGATCCCCACACTCCACTTGGGGCTCGGTCAAACCAACCCCCCGGGGCTCTGCTCCCTTTGTGGGCACAGAAGAGGCAGGCACGGGGCTCCCTTTCAACGACCTGCCAGCATCTCGGGGTGTTTGCAAGGGAGCCATTACCGTGAGGCAAGTGAGGCCAGGAGGGGCGTGGAGGTCAGCAAAGAGCAGGCAGAAGACCGACAGTGGCCTCCGGGCCTTGACAACTGTTGGACAGAAGCTCTATGCCCTGTGGGGCCAGAGTGGCCATGACCCAGGGGTGGCCCAATGGGGTTCAGGATTCCTTGGGCATTTGCTAGGGGACAATGAAGGATCTAGAGGAGAGACTTGAGGGTCAGCTGCTCTTGGGAGGTGAGTCCACTAGCTGCCCCCCCAGCCCCCAAACAAGGTTTCCTAGTCCCGGTTGTTAAGCTCACAGAAGTTCTAGGAAAAACCATAAAGTCACGTGTGGAAGGGATGTTGATTCACCCCTTTCCACATGAGGTTTGCCCCGTCCGGTGTCCAATCTTAGGTAACTTTCATCACTGCCCTGGGCAGCCTTATCCAGGTCGTTCCTGGAACCCCAGTAACCCAGAGATGTTGCTATGTGAGTGACAAATGATGAAGGTGTCATAGCGGAGAGGTTTCTTGCCTGACTCTTCTCACTTGTCCTTACTACTGGGCCTGGGGGAGGAAAGCAGGCAGAACAGGGCTGGCCTGGAGCACCCCATGCCGGGCTCACCACGTCCCAGCCTAGAGCCCGAGGAGGACTCAGCTCTCCAGGCTCTTGCTTCTTGATTCCATCATTACCTCTGTTGTCTTGACCCCCAGCTCCCTGGGCCGGGGATGCCCAGAGACAAACATGGGACCCCTGTCCATTCCAGAAAATTCCTGAGTTCAGACATCTCAGTTCCTGAGTCCACCCAAGCTCAGAGACTGGCTGAGCCTCTTGATTCTCCCGTGGAGGGACTCCTGGGGGAGGGAGAATGTGCACAGGAAGGTGGGGCCATGCCAGAGCACCAGCTAGGCAGGTCTCAGCAATGTCCCTGGAGGGAACCAGCCAGGATACTGTGCCCCCCAGGCCCCTGGATGGGGCCTAACCTGGGCTGGCTTAGGTTGTAGAGAGGCTTTGCCCTGGGACAAACACACTTATTTCCAGCCCAAGCGCTGCCTCTGAAGGCCTCCGTCAGGGCCTCGGTTTCCTCATCTCTGCAATGGGCACAGCTGTGCTGCAGGCAATTCTCTCTCAAGAATTCTCCGCCTCTGAGGTCTCAAGGACAAATCCTAAAGCAACACAGGCCAATGGACCTTAGATTCCAGAACCCCGGGGTCAGGTTCTCACCTGTTCCCTGGCAGCAATGAAGAAAAAGCAGCCCTACTATCGCCCTACCCCCCGGCACTCCCCCTTCCCCTGCCCCTCCCCTTGCCTCCTCCCCCCTCCCTGCTGCCCTCCAGCCCTGCCTCCTGCAGGCCCCCACTCTGAGCCCTTGGCCCGGCCCTCCTCCTGCTGGCCCACCTTGCCTGGCCAAGCTCCTGCCTCTCACCAGCTGGCCCCCTCCTCACCTGGACGCCCACAAGGCCCACTGTCCCCACATGCTCCCTGGAGTCCCCTGCTGCCCCTGCTGCCCCTGCCCTGCCAGCCCCCCTTCCCCACCCTACCTCCCCTTTTGCTGCCTGGCCTCCCTCTCTGCTCTTCCCTCTTCCTTTGCCCTGGACCCCCCTTCTGGCCCTTGTCTGGCCTCCAGCCACCTGGGCAGACTGCTCAGCCGCCCCTACTCCCCTCCCACCCAGTCACCTCCTCCCGCCATCTCCCCACCCTCGGGCCACCCTGCAAACCGTCCCAGGGACCTGGCCCTCCTGCCAGCGGGCACCTGGACCTCTCGGGGCTCCGTGAGTGGGGCACCGGCTGGGCGCAGGGAGCAGCACAGGCCTGGCAGGTGTGGGGCAGCCTCGAGGGCCCTCCGGCGCTCCAGGAAGCCCCCATCTCCAGAGTGAGCTCTCAGCCACGTGGGGGTCTGGCCTGGGTCACCGGGTAGGTGCCCCTCCTCGGGATCGGTCCGCAGGCCAAGGAAGAGGTGACAAACAGCTTCGTGTCCACACTCGAGCCCCTCCAGGCTCTCAGAGTTACCACTGGGAGGGGGTGGCTGGGCTCAGTGGACTCAGGGGATCTTTCCCTGCAGGGCCGTTCCCCGCCCTGGGGCCAAGCGGGCTGGCCTCCCTCATTCAGAAGGGGCGACGGTGCCCGGTGCCTGGTACACACCCCGTTCTCCAAGCCAGCCTCCCCAGGAGACAGCGACCAGGGCTCCCTATGGCAGAGGGAGGCTGTGGCCGCGGGGGGAGGGGTGTATGGTGCTGAGTGCTGGGTTGGGACCCTTCACTGAGCAAAGCGCCCTGCTCACTGAGGGTCCTGGCCCCTCAGAGGGCAGCTGCTTAGCTTTGTGGTTGTAACCGGCCATCAGTGTCCTGCTGTGTCAGGACTGTGCTCTTGCAGCCTCCCTGGGCCGGCTGTAGGCTCCTGGGTGTTGTGGGAGAGAATCCCAGCTGGAGGTGAAGGCTGTCTTCAGGGGCTTCTCTGAGCCTCCCGGGCCTCCTGGCCTCCACGCTGTGTTCAACTCCCTTCCCTGCAGGCCCCAGTACAGCCAGAGCTCTTCCTGTTTTCCACCCAGGACAGAAGCAAGAACAGGCTAGACCCGCCAGAAATGGGGGCATCCGTGTTTGTCCTCTCCTGGCTGCCCGGCTGGGCCACACAGCCTGAACTGTGCAACAGGGATACTGGAATCCGGAGGAGAGTAAGTGAAGATTCCAGGTACTCTTTTGACTCGATCCTCCCAGTTCCTGTGCAACAGGAACTGTGCAATGTCCTCTCCTGTAAGAAAACCAGTGACCCAGCTCCTTGGAGCCACGGGGAAGGACTCCCGTCACCTAGAGCACCCCAGCCTCCTGCCGGCGGCAATGTAAGCGCTGGGTTCTCAGAGGCTCAGCCGGGCCCCAGGGCTAAAAAGGGCTCATTGTTCGCTGGTTCATCGCTGTCCATCTTGCAAGCTTGTTCTCTTAGGACGAGCTTCCAAGGTGCACGCTGCTTCCTAGCCCAGGTGGGGAGGTGGGAATCACGTAGCCGACTTTCCTTCCCAAGGGCTATTTGGAGGTAACATTTAATGAGCTCTTAAGAAAGGCCAGGCTCTCCTGCTTTAACTGGGAGTTGTTTACGGAGACCTGGAAGAGAGGCAGCTGGAATCAAAGTTCTTATGAACAAATAAATGGTTGGACGTTGAGGCCTTATTTCCTCTCACCCAAAATGATGTCCTTCATGGCTCAAGAGGAACGTAAAGAAACAAGGCCATGAAACTTCATGGAGAGCTTATGGCTGCCCCGGTGCCTTGATGGTGCTTGGGTACAAAGGCCCAAAGCCTCCTCCTGCTAGGGATTCTGTAGAGTTTCATCGTTTCTGGAACTGGGAGGATCAAGTCCAAAGAGTACCTGGAATCTTCACTTACTCTCCTCCTGATTCCAGTATCCCCAGCACCAACCAGTTAAAGTACCCCAGCCTTTCTTCCCTTCAGATGAGACGCCCTCAGGAACGAGCAAATGTTTTTCAATGCGATATGAAATATTTGTTAAAACCATTTCCTCGAGAAACGGGGCCAAAGGCCAAGGTATGCAGGGCTGGCTCAACCATTTTTCAGTCATCTGGTTATAGAAGGAGAACCCTGATCGTACTTCTTATGTATTTTAGGAGTAGTAAACAGCATGACATGGTCTTTTGTAAAGAAAACCGATCCCGTCTGAAGCCCAGCCTGACAGCTTCCCTTCGAGAGGAAGCTCGGACGGTCCTTGCCTGGCTGGCTTTTTATGTGAGGTTTTACCTGAGCCCCCTCCATTCCTAATATGAGAACAACTAACCAAATTTTAAAGGATTCAGACATCTTGCTCTCCTGGATAAATTCTGTTTTATTTGGTGATTTCATCAGCAGCTACACTGCGTAGTTTATAGATTTTGAGAGATTAGCATTCATATTCTCCTGGATGAGGACTCTTGCCACGTGATTTTTTTTTTTTTTTAACAAGCCAGGGCAAGACTTTTCAATGGGTTACAGTTTTACCCAGAATCCACACACAAACAATTACAAATTGTTACATACTATGTTTTTATTTAGTGTTTCCAATATATGTCATATTTTTCAATATATATCAACCTAGAATCTGGGCCATCTTATCCAAGGAAACCAACTGAAAACTTGTTAAGTTTGTGTTTAATTTGTTAACATGTGTTTTACAATTTATTTTTTTTTATATTTAAAGGTTTTAAAAATGTTTATTTACTTTAGAGAGAGACAGAGTGCGAGCTGGGGAGGGGCAGAGACAGAGGGGGAGACACAGAATCCGAAGCAGGCTCCAGGCTCCGAGCTGTTAGCACAGAGCCTGACATGGGGCTCGAACCCACGAATTGTGAGATCATGACCTGAGCTGAAGTCGAACACTTAACTGAGCCACCCAGACGCCCCTGTTTTACAATTTCTTAATAAGCTTAGGAGACCTGAGATCTGGCTCAAGTTTAGACCAAAGAGTTATATAGGAAGAATCATCATAAATATTACTTACCACTTAGTCTCCAGGCAAACCACCTAATCAGCCTATGGTAACTTGGGTGCTAAAGAAGATTCCGGTAATTCATTTTTGTGTCATGACAAGCTTTGACCAATTTATCTTTAGGGATCATGCTGGACTCAAAGTTTTTGTAGACAATTGATTTCTATAAGCTGAAACCTACTTCTTGATGCTTTCCTTGCTGCTCTGAGTGAGTAGGACCACAAAAGGCATCGCCGTCAGTAAGATGTTCTTGATTTCCCCTCCCGAGATTTAGTACTGGCCCCTCCTCACTTCCAGGCTCCTTCATGTATTGACTAGCCTTTCGCCTTGACCTTCCTTTGCCTTTTGTGACTTGCCTTCTACCTCTGACCAGCTCCTTTCTGTCTTCCCGGGTTCCAATCTGTCCGCCTTTTACTAGTTCTCTTCCCCAGAGTTAGCTCCTAGATTATTTTCTTACACTCTGAATTCTTTTCTACAACCCTGCAAGCTTTCCCCACTGTCCTCACCCTGATGACTCCTTCTTCTATATCTCCATGGAGAGTGGGTGGCATCTTTGGATACCCCAAATCCTTGGGTCCAAAATGGAACCACTTTCTCCCCAGTCTAATCCTGGAACCCAATGCTGCCTCTCCTTTTGAATTCCCCCGTGACCCATCCAGTCCCAGCATCAGAAACCTCAGAGTCATTGTGGACTCCACAAACAACCTCCTTGCTCTCACCTAGTTCATTTTGGTCCCCTGGTCTCCTAACCACTACTGGAATCCACATTTCCTTCCACCTGTCCTTCACCCTCAGTTCAGGGACCATCTCCTCCAAGAAGACTTAGAGTATAAAGCAAGTTTTATTCATCTGTGTATCTCCAGTGCCACGCATAATTGCTTTAATGCTTTATCAGTGAACCGGAAACATCATACTTAAAGTTGGATCTTTCTGAAATGGCAAATTGGCAGGAGTGTGTCCCCCAGCGTCAAACTCAAGAAACAGGACTCATTCTGCTTCTACAAAGAAGATATCTTTAAACACTTGGGATGGTGACTTTATTCTCTGTGGATGGCTAGATTTAATGTTTATTTGCCCATTTTACGGAAGCGTAGGGAAAGACTATTTCCTCTTCTCGCTTGCATTTTCTCTCCTGTGTGTTTCCCATTAAATTGTCAACTGCTTGTTTATTTGCATAGTTGTCATCATAGTAAAAAATTCCATCCAAGTGTATTTCCTTCAAGTTATGGTATAGCTTACGTATTATTCCATTTAGCTACAAATCGAATACATTTCATTTCATGCAAGGTACACCATAATTAACCAAATGTTCACTATTGTAAGCACTGTGATTTTCATTTCTCATATGTAATTCTCCATCGGATTCATTCTTCAGTTGTTTGTTTTTATTGGGTTTGGGACGCTTTGAAAACCAAATGACTCTTGGAATGAAGGCTGAAGGAATATTTTCAAATTTTTCAACTGTGTCCTGAGGTAGCCGGCAGGTCTGGGGACGTCTCCTTGCTTGGCCCTGCCATGAGTAATTGGATTATGCCACACGGTGGAAAAGTGACTATGTCAGTGTCACTGGCTCAGGCCAAATTTGCAAGTCCCCTGGCTCTGTCCTCTCTGGGGGTCTGCTGAGCGATCTGTCACCTTTTCTCCTGCTAAGGGCCCTGAGCATGGGGTGCTTGGGATGCCGGGACTGCCAATGGGGGACGGACAGGTGGCCACGAGTCAGCTGTGCAATAATGGAGCTGCATAGGATCTAAGGGGGGTTCAGGGTGTGCTTCCCTGGGAGTGCTAGCTCTGTGTGTGTGTGCATATGCGTACTTTTTCTGACTTCAGATCTCCTTACACATTTGTGTGATGTGTGTGAGTGTGACTTCGTGCGATGTGATAAATACATGTACAGTAAAGCATTGGATGGCGAATGACTTGTTCTGCGAGCGTTCCACAAGACGAGCCAACATTTATAATACATCTTCACTTGATGAACAAGCCACGTCTTGTGATACAAGTAGTATGGGGTGCCAAATGTCACATGATCACAACCGAGCCAACGGTTCTCTCTCTCTCTCTGAGGGATTGTGGGTGATCGTCTCCCATACTAGGATGCTCTGTCTCAGGCTGTGGTGTTTGGCAGAAATCAGTGATTTTTCAGAACGTTGGAAGGTGCCCACAACTGGGACTAGTGCATTTTTTGTCACTTCAAAGCACCTATGGACAGTCCTTTGCTTTTCCAGACAAGGGTGAGCTTAGGAATACTTTGCTTTATTCTAGGTCAGGCTGCCTGCAGAGAGAGACCCTTTCCTCCGCTACCTGATTGCCAGTTACATTAAATACATGACAAGAGTTTATTAATACTGTACCGTAGTCAACATCCGTTGATACGATGGCCCCCATGCAGAAAAAGATTCCATCGAGCCGATAACGGTGCTTGTATTAGTGATAGCGAAAGTCGTCCTACACAACAACTCTCCTCTCCTCTCCCTCACAACCAGCCACAGAGGCTTTCACAGCTAAGTGCAGGTTAATGTGTTTATTTTTCTTTGTATCTTCTTTATTATTTTGTATTATATTACAGCCTTGTGATCACTTTTCTATGAATATTTTTGGGGTGTGGAACGAATCATACGAATCATCTGCGTTTCCATGATTTCTTCTGGGGAAATTCGCTTTGATGTACAGGTGCTTTGGATCACAAGCGTGTTTCCGGCACGAAGGATGCTCGCGAACCAGGGTCTTACTGTATTTGAATACGAGTGTGTCTGTGGGAGAGTGAGCGCACGCGCGCGTGTGTGTGTGTGTGCGTGCGCGTCCTTGGAGGTGTGTGTGTGAGGTGGGGGTGGTCCCTGTGCCTCTGTACATGTATGTTCGGGTGAGTCTGTGCGCGTTTCTAGGTTTGGGTGTATCTCTGGGTGTATACGTGTGTGTGTGGGGGGGTACGTGCCCCTGTGCGTGTGTGTCTAGGGGTGGGCGTGCATGATTCTGGCTGTAAGCCCGTGAAGATCTGAGGGAAGACCACCACACGTAGCACAGTGATTCTGGACTCGGGGACTGAACTAATTGGGCAAAGCCCCCTTGATGGCAAGGTGGGATGCTGCCCGTTTGAGGCTCCCTAAGAGCCATGAAGAAGGAAAGACTTCCTGACGGAGAAAATAGTGAGCAGACACGTGGAGTCCCATCACCCTTTGCTGCCCGGGCCCCTCATCCGCACAGGAGGCCCGGCTGGGGCTGGGGGAGGCCGCTGGCCGCGGGACCACACACCCTCCTTTCCACAGGGCTGCCTCGTGTGACCTGAAGCCCCTTCTCTGATAGGTTCCAGACCTTCCCACATGCTGACAGCCAAATGCCGCCCAGGTGACTCACAGCCCCTTTGTCTCGCTGTGGTGCGGGGAGACTTTTCTTGGAAATGTGTTTCACTGCGGTGTTGAGGCCGGGGTGCCTGCCAGCCTTCTGTGAGGGCAAGGGGAAAAGTACCCGCTCCACCCCCAAGTGTGTGCTCTCAGACCCCGGAGACGCTGCAGTGAAGGCTGCTGTGTATGCTCACTTGTCTGTGTGGAGAAGAGGAGGGGCCCGTGTGCATTCTGGAAGCCAAAGAGGGTCAGAGCATGCTGGGCACAGTCAGCTAGAAGCAGAGACCCCGGGGCCAAAACCCCAACAGGACAATGTCCTTCCCTGGGGGTGAGGTAGGGCAAGAAACTCACAGAATGAAAAGAGGGCCGGTCCCCAAAGCTTCCTCGCTGACCCGTGGTGGCCAGCTCATCCGTGTTTGTCAGGGGCTGTCCTGGAGATCCAGTATCCCAGGGGTCCCCACAGCCTTGGGCACCCGGGATAGTTAGTCACGCCAACCCCATCCCAGGTAGCACTGGGGTCTCCAGAGAGGAAGCTGCCTCTTGCCCAGGAAGTATCCTCACTGAGTGCATTGTGTGGGGCCCAAGGGTTGGGGCACGTCTGGGGATTTTGCTCAGCACGCTCAGATTGGTCAAGTCTGGGTTTTCCTGCTGCTTCTGGCCCGTGTCCAGCTTCCCTGGCACCAGGAACTTGGGGTTGGGGCTTTCAGTGGGAGATTCAGGCTGGTAACAGCTGTCAGTCACCTCAGTTTGGTTTCCACACCTACCTCCCCAAGGTCCTGGGGCAGAAAAAGCCAATGGAGCTGGGGTGGGGAGGGGGCTGCTGCTGAGAGAGGGGTTCGGAACCCAAGCATTGATTTTGACATTGTTGCACGTCTTTTGGTGAGAGAAGTGTGAGAGGTCCTGCCCCTTTTGCAGACTGAGGTTTTGTGATTCTAGAGCCAGGGCTGGGGTAGAAGCCACCAAGTTCTGTCATCTGAGGAGGAAGGCCATCAATCAGCCTTTTGGGTTAAAAGGTTCAGAGGAGAAACAGCCAGGGCAGTGAAGGGTCCCCCAGACAGGCAGCACAATGCCGAGGCCCGTGCCCCGTGAAGGCAAATGAGCTGTTAGCGGTGAAAGGGAGTTTATCAGGTGGGCGAGGAAAGCGTCTGACCCCAGGTGGCAATCTGGTCAGGCAAGGGGGTGGGGGCAGGATGGGGTGACCAGAGTCCCCTCTGGTATGGCAGGAGGCTTTAAGGTGGCTGTAGACATGACCTCAGAAACGAAAGCCAGGGACTTCTGAGGCCAAGCTTGGCTAGGGAAGGCCTGGCAATCCTTGGCCGAAGTACTCAGACATCCCTTCCTGACTCCTCCCTGTAAGCACCCATGCCCTAATGTCATGCAGCAAGGCCTCCCTCCTCCCCCCGCTGCCACAGCCTCCCTCTGCCATAGGGAGCCCTGGTCGCTGTCTCCTGGGGAGGCTGGCTTGGAGAACGGGGTGTGTACCAGGCACCGGGCACCGTCGCCCCTTCTGAATGAGGGAGGCCAGCCCGCTTGGCCCCAGGGCGGGGAACGGCCCTGCAGGGAAAGATCCCCTGAGTCCACTGAGCCCAGCCACCCCCTCCCAGTGGTAACTCTGAGAGCCTGGGGGGGCTCGAGTGTGGACACGAAGCTGTTTGTCACCTCTTCCTTGGCCTGCGGACCGATCCCGAGGAGGGGCACCTACCCGGTGACCCAGGCCAGACCCCCACGTGGCTGAGAGCTCACTCTGGAGATGGGGGCTTCCTGGAGCGCCAGAGGGCCCTCGAGGCTGCCCCACACCTGCCAGGCCTGTGCTGCTCCCTGCGCCCAGCCGGTGCCCCACTCACGGAGCCCCGAGAGGTCCAGGTGCCCGCTGGCAGGAGGGCCAGGTCCCTGGGACGGTTTGCAGGGTGGCCCGAGGGTGGGGAGATGGTGGGAGGAGGTGACTGGGTGGGAGGGGAGTAGGGGCGGCTGAGCAGTCTGCCCAGGTGGCTGGAGGCCAGACAAGGGCCAGAAGGGGGGTCCAGGGCAAAGGAAGAATGAAGAGCAGAGAGGGAGGCCAGGCAGCAAAAGGGGAGGTAGGGTGGGGAAGGGGGGCTGGCAGGGCAGGGGCAGCAGGGGCAGCAGGGGACTCCAGGGAGCATGTGGGGACAGTGGGCCTTGTGGGCGTCCAGGTGAGGAGGGGGCCAGCTGGTGAGAGGCAGGAGCTTGGCCAGGCAAGGTGGGCCAGCAGGAGGAGGGCCGGGCCAAGGGCTCAGAGTGGGGGCCTGCAGGAGGCAGGGCTGGAGGGCAGCAGGGAGGGGGGAGGAGGCAAGGGGAAGGGCAGGGGAAGGGGGAGTGCCGGGGGTAGGGTAATAGTAGGGCTGCTTTTTCTTCATTGCTGCCAGGGAGCAGGTGAGAACCTGACCCCGGGGTTCTGGAATCTAAGGTCCATCGGCCTGTGTTGCTTTAGGATTTGTCCTTGTGACCTCAGAGGCGGAGAATTCTTGAGAGAGAATTGCCTGCAGCACAGCTGCGCCCATTGCAGAGATGAGGAAACCGAGGCCCTGACGGAGGCCTTCAGAGGCAGCGCTTGGGCTGGAAATAGGTGTGTTTTTGTCAAGGACCAGAAAGAGGTGGGGTCTGAGAATGGAGTGAAGAATCCCGGATCAGGCGGGAGGGCCGGACTCAGTAAGAGAGCCAGGCTGCAGACACATCCGGGCAGCTGGAAGATGCTAGACCTTCGGCCGCCCGGGGAGACTGTCCTCGTCTTACCATCTTCTTAAGTTGGACTCTGAGGGTGTGGTTTAGGCGAGGCCTCGGGACCTCATCATACTCGTGTTCATTCACACTCATTCATCACGTCCTCTTCTCGTAGAAGACGTGTGGGTCCAACTATTGCAACGAATCCTGAAAACTTTCCCCTTCCATAATAGCTTTCTCTTCATGTAACACTACATGGCTTCTATGATGGAGTTTAACGTGCTTTCACAGAATTCTCCATGGTTTTAAAATTGTTTGATGCATAAATTAAGACTTCTGGTCACCTTAGAATGAGGATCCACCCAGCTCATGGAGAATTTTCTACCTTCAAAATCAACAAGGAGAGGATGAATTTTTGTTCTGAATTTTGTGAATTTTGTGAATGAATTTTGTGACATCTGCTGACCTTTTCTGTGCCCTGCGGCCACCTCTCAGAAACCACAGTGACAGCTTGAGGGAGTAGAGTCCCCTGAGGAGACAGGTGGGATGGGCTGCAGGTGGGGGTGAGTTCCTCCAAGCTGCAGAAGCACCTTGAGGTTGTTGGTTGGGTGCAGACAGCACTGGTTTGAGGACAAAGAGCCTGAGGTTCATGCCTGACTCGCCAGATTTTCTCTGTGAAGCTGGAGGCAAAGGTGTCGTGGATGTGGGGAGCTGGGGGAGCTTGGCACAAGGGCTGACCTTTGGCCAAGAAGGGTTGCTGGAGCCCTACGCCCGCCATTTCCAGCCCCACCTGTAAATGAGGCTAGTGATAGTCTACACCTCATGGGTGGTTTGGAGAATGTACTGAGTTTATTTATAAAGTGCGTCGCTCACTGACCCTTAGGACTCCCGATATAAATGGTGGAGGGTTGTGTCTCTGTCATTAATGAAGTCTCCTTGCAGGGCTGGGGTGATAGCGGTGGTGGGACGGGCAGGTATTTGATGACAACGAGTAAGCAGAAAGGAGGACTCCATGAGGGGGGCCAGAGGCGCTCGGGACAAAGGGCTTTCGCCTGAGAGTGAGAGTGTTTCCTTCACCCCAGGGAGGTGGGGGGGTGCTGGGACCCCTGTAACTCTGACCTGCCGGGCACTAGGTAATGGAGAAGTTTTTAATCCTCCAACCTAGGCTAAAAAAAAAAAAAAAAAAAAAAAAAAAAAAAAAAAATTAATTCAGAGATTTCCAGGAAGGAAATGAATACCATACTTACTCTAACTGTGGAGGAGTGAAGATACACACATTATCGACGTGCCCGAGACAGTTTACGGGAACAAAAGAAAGTACTATTAACACCCAAATCGACAATTTCCATGCAGCAAAACAAATATAAAAATGTGTGCCCATGGGGAGGGGTCGGGAGGGGTGGTGTGGGGAGAAAACATGTCACAAAAAATAAGACAGACATTTAATTCTCTCTCTCTCAAAAATAAATAATAAAACATTTTAAAAAATGTTTAAAAAAAGGAAACACGAAGAGAAAACGACCTCAAAAGGATCCACCCTTTCCAGCCCCCAACATGTCCCTGGGAAACATACAAGTGCAACCCAATAGCTGCGGCTTCTGGCAGGTGACAGGTACAGAGAAGCTGGGGGGAGGCTATAGGCCAGAAGCCCCCAGGGCCCAGGCAGGAGTGGCAGGGAGCCCCGATTGCCAGGTGGGAGCAGAGGAAAGGCCTGGAAAGTCCTGCACCCCCACAGGGCATTGGGGAGCCTGAACTAGAAGCTCTTGTGTTAACCTGGGGGCATCCACTTCGAGTCCTGAGATGTTCCGAGGCTCCCTAGAAGTGCTGGCCTCTCGTGTATAAACCACAGAACCTCTCCTCCCCTGAGTGCGACCAGAGGGGAGGCTTTGGGTGTCCGTCTTTTCCAGAACCCCATGGTCTTTACAACCTTCCCAGTGAAGGGCCCTCTCTGCCTGACGTGGAATTTCGGCCTCTGGCTTGAAGACAGCCTTTGCTCAGGGGGACTTGCCCCCCCCCCCCCAATTCGGGCCATAAATGGCTACAGGCAGGACGATGCAGGGAGCAGGGAGCTCTGAAAGAATTACGAGAGCCGTGGCAGAAATGGAAGGAAAGCCCACACCCAGTTGTCCAGAACTTCAGGCCTGCAACCTCAATGCTACATTTCCAGTGAGAACCGGAGGGGGCGTGTGGGAGGGGAAGGGGTGAGTTCTAAAGGGTTGCTGCCCCCTTGTGTGTTTTACTCCACCCTGCCTCGACATCGTGAGCTGTGACCTTGAAGCTGCCAGCCACCGGGTGCCCACTTCCAAGGAGGCCGAACATTTTCGGTCTGTATGGGTGGCTATGACGGCCCAGCTGTCTTTCAAGCAACTAGGGGGGTGGGGCAGCGTGGGGTGGTCCTTGGGGACTCGGTTCAGACCCCAGGAAAGGGCCTCATTTCTGCTCCAGTGGAGTCAGGCTAAATGCGTAGGATGAGCTTGGGGACAGAACTGTGGCAGAGCCTGAAATTTTGGATCAGAGGGTGGAGGGCACAGAGGGGCTGGACCCATCCCCCTCTTCCTGCCTTTTGGTCCTCAGTTTCTCCTGCCCTCCCTTCTTTGCTGAGGCATCCTCATTTCTGGGACCCCCCTGCCCACCGCCTTCAGTTTTTTATGTTGTTCTTTTTCCCGGAGACCCTTGAGGCTGACATAATGGCAGTGGGGGCTGGGGGTGGGTCTCAGCAGCCTCAAGCCCTGCACCCCTCTTGTCACGCAAGCTCCTGAAAACAGTTTTTGAGAGAGGTGCTACTGTCTGTCTTGATCACCAGTGCCCGGTGCAGAGTCGTGATCAATGGATCCTTGTTGGCTAGATGAATGTATGAGTGCAATTTCCAGAAGTTAGGCCAGGAGCCAAGCTGACGTAGTAGCTACGTGAGGTTGTGGCTACTTGAACCTGGGGCTGCCTGAGGCTCTCACTGGAACCAGGCTGCCTCAGATGACGGTGACCCCCTTCCCCTCCCGACTCCTTTCCCGTTACTGCTGTTGCCCTCACCCCACCCTGGCCCTGCCACCCGAGTGGGTCTGTCCTGTGTCCAGTCCCCGAACTGCCCATCGCACCGTAGCTGGATTTGGGTGGCTGTTGGAAGAAAGGCACTATACTATAAAGCCAGAGCTTTCTCTCTGATGGGATGGTTTCCTGTCCACCGAATTTGTTCCCTGGGTCCTCTGAGCACCCCTGCCTTTATCCTGTCTGGCCAGCCCCCCCCCAAGTCTCGGCTCCAGCTAGCCCCCCATGTCCCCAGGCTTCAGCTGCACAGAGACTCCTGGCCTCACCCAAGATGTCAATTTCCTTCCTCCTTTTGTCTGCACTTAGGCTATTCTCTGTGCTTCTAGCATCTTCTGTCCCTACTTTGTCCCCCGTCCCCGGTCCCTGGGCAACTCCCCCAGGTGGGATTGGGGGGCATCCTGATGGCTCTGGCCCAGCTCTTACACCCTGTGATGCCCCCAGTGGGCAAGTCTTCGTCTCTGGAGGAGATGCTCCATGAGTACAGGGAGAACTTCAGTCGCTGAAGGAGGAAATTTAAGCAGCATCAGGAGAGGGTGTGGTGAGTCCCCAGGTGCTGAGGAGCCGCCCTTTGCCAAACCCAGAGTGGCTCTTTTCTCACCCTGCACGCAAGTGACTCTGGAGCTCAGATGCTACCCCAGGACACTGGTAAGGTTGGAGGTCTGAGCCCCCTACTCTGGGCTTGCCAGCTGGTGGGCAGGCAGGACCTCCCACCTCTGCCCCCACACCAGGCTCCCAAAGCTTCTGATTTGTTCGGGAAGGTAAGAGGGTGGGCAGGGTGGCTGCTTCTGGGAGGTTTAAGGAATCTTCTGAGAAAAAAGCCTTCATATTTGTGATTCCCCCGGCCTGGGGCAGGGGCAGGGGGAGGAGAGGACCTAGACGGAGGTACGGGAGTCATGGGTGGGGCCTGGGGCAAGTCCCTGCCTGGCCTACCCCTGAGGAGAGTCTCTCTGGCCCAAACAGGCTCCTGCCTCGGGTGGGGTCCCCCATCACGCTCCTGATGAAGGTCATTAGCAAAGCTCTTCAAAAAAGGGTGGGAGATGGGGCGCCTGGGTGGCTCAGTCAGTTAAGCGTCCATCTTTGGCTCATGATGACTTCAGCTCGGGTTGTGATCTCAGGGTTCGTGAGTTCAAGCCCCTTGAGCCCCACGAGCCCCGCGTCGGGCTCTGTGCTGACAGCTCAGAGCCTGGAGCCTCCTTCAGATTCTGTTTCCCTCTCTCTCTGCCCCTACCCCTCTCGTTCTCTCTCTCTCTCTCTCAAAAATAAACACACATTGGGGTGCCTGGGTGGCTCAGTCAGTTGAGCATCAGACTTTGGCTCAGGTCATGATCTCACCGCTTGTGAGTTCGAGCCCCGTGTCATGCTCTGTGCTGACAGCTCGGAGCCTGAAGCCTGCTTCGGATTCTGGGTCTCTCTCTCTGCCCCTCCCTTGCTCTGTCTCTCTCTCTCCCTGTCTCTCTCAAGAATAAATAAAACATTAAAAAAATTAAAAAAAATAAACACACCTTAAAAAATTAAAAAGAAAAGTAAGGGTGGGAGATGATTTGTATGCAGCACAGCTTACGTCATACACAGTTTTTTGTGTTAAAAGAGGGAGAAAACGAACATATATGTACATATGTTGGTATAGAAGCTCTGGAAGAAGCTGTCATCAGGGGTACCCTGAAGGGTGGGTGGGCACTGGATTTGGGGGCCCAGTGGTTGGGCAGAGACATCTTACCGTATGTGTTTACGTATGTATTTGGATCATGTGCACGTACTCAAAATTCTAAATCAAAAGCCACAGCAATAAAACAGAAATAGTAATTACAAAAGAGAGGATAGCCAGGGGGCGAGGCTCCCTTTGAGGAGGGGCTGAGTGGAGAGTCCCCCGCCGCCGTGGGCCCCCGCGTGCTGACCCCTTCCCAGGGCTCCTGACGCCGCAGGCCCTGGACACCGGCATGGCTCCTCCCTGTCCTTCCCGGGACGCTTCCAGCCTCCAAAGCTGCGCCCACGACGCCCAGGCCTGGCCGACTCATGGGGGCTCACATCGGGCCAGGGACCTACGGGGGCCTTGCTGTCTTCACTCCCAGGCCAGCTTGCGGCCCGGGTCAGGGAGTGAACTTTGTTCTGCCCATAGCACAGGCACGGGCAGGATCAGAGTCATACAGTGACAACCTAAAAGGATGTCATGGTTGGCTCTGTGAACCTCTTCTCCCAGGGATGGGGACCCCATGCTCTGGAGGGCCAGGCGACCTCCCCATGGTCACACACAGCTGTTGTTTCTACAGAGATGGCCCTATGCTGGGATGAATTACCCAGAATGGGGAGTTTCTATTCCTGTAGACACCCGAAAGTCACAGCGTGCCCGGCCTGTAAAAATAGCCCGTGCTTTGGTCTCTAACGGGATCTCCCGGTCCCTCCCCGGCACCGAAGCTGAATCCGTCAGGGTGTTTCGGCCCAGACTCTCTGGAGTGGCTGCCATCTCTGAGGGGGTCCCTGCTGAGAGCCACCCAGGGTCCATGAGTGAGTCTCAGCTCTCCCAGCCCTGCATGTGGGAGGCGCGGGGAAAATCTCTGCCTGAAGGGCCCTCGGGGACTGCGTGGCCCAAGGCCGAACCATGTTGCGGTGGAGGCCCTGGCGTGGGAAGCCAGGGCCCGGCACGGCTGCCCACACCCGCCCTGCTGCCCGGCCCTCGAAGATGCATATACGGGGGCTGACGCGTCCCCCGGGCTGGGGCCTTCCTGGCCCGCCAGTCCCCTCAACGTGAGGGCGTGCACCATCGCACTCCTTGTGTGGATGGCAGTTCTGAATCCTGAACCCCAGAAGGGCTGGAAGTCGGGACAGCCTTCTTCAGACTCTGGCTGTCCCTGTGTGACCCCCAGCCTTTCTTCAGTTGTGTCTCACCTCTGTGCGTGCCGTGGTTCTTGCCCCCCCTTCTCCCTGTTTTTTTCAGAAGCTGAGTGAACATCAGAGGGCCTAAGAGTGAGCCCGTCCCCCTAGAAACATGTTTCTCATGCCCCATTCTCGTTCGCTTGGTGGGGAGGGACTCCCACACAGCCCCTCTCCAGAGCCAAGGGAAAGAGCCCCCCCTCACCCCCCCCCCACCCCGGCCAGACAAGGCTGGGGCTAGAGCCATTTGAAAAGCATCTTGGTCCCACCCCCTCATTTCACTGATAAGGAAGCCGAACCCCAGAGAGGGAAGTGGTTCTCTCCAGGGCAGGCTGGTGACCGAGCTGGGACGACAAGTGACATCTCGCGGCTCACTCAGCTGCACCGGACCCCCAACAGGTAACAGCCCCCCGGGCCACTTAGAAAAATTGAGACACAGAGGCCACGGACTGACCTCGTTTTCCTGGATGGCGGGTGACTTCCTGAGGCCTGCTGGTGCTTTGTGGTCTGGGCTCCGTCCACACCTGCCCAGACTCGGCGTCCCAGTTGGAAGGGGTGGCCGCAGCCCCCATCAGCCTCCACGACAACAGCAGCAGCAGGCGGAGGGCTGGTTTGTTTCTGACTATCGGTGACATTTCCTACGAACCCTCAACTTCCTCCTGATTTGACTCAGGGTTGTAGCATCTTGCTGGGGTGGGGAAACCTCACCGTAGGCAGCCCGGGAGCCTTCCCCAGGGGGGCTTGGCTTGCGTGTCACTACCTCCTGCTGGCCCTACTGCCTGCCTCCCGGAACCTGGCCCTGGAAAGCACCAAGAGCCCAAGACCACACGCTCTCAGGAATCACCCTCTAGCCCCTGGGCAAGGTGCTCCAGGCAGGCCAGGGCCGTGAGTAACTTCCCCGGCCTCAGTGGACCCCTCTGGAGAATGGAAACAATAATGGTTTTTTCTTCCTGGGGCTCTTAAGCGTAGTAAGTGATAGAAGAGCTTGGCCATGCAGTCAGCAACTGGGAAGCTGTGCCTGCTGTTATATATCATAACTGGATTGGTCCCTATATGTACCCCTATGGTGCCCACGGATGATTGGCCCCACTTGGCCACAGCAGGGAAATCACGTCAGGTGATACAGGTGGATCAGGACGGTGGACACTTGAAGGAAGGGATGAGGTTTTTAAGAGGGGAGGCGAGAGTCTGAGGGGAAATAGGAGGCGGTAAATGGAATCAGGCACCCCAAAAAGTGAGGAAGGGGGAGCTGGGGGCTCCTGGCTATATCGAAGGCTCTTGCTGGTGATAACTGGTGATGCTGTTGGGGGAGGGGAGATAAAGGAGAGACTCAACGTGAGGGCCAGGGAGGCCTCCCACCATCTGTTTGACCTCGGGTAGACTCTAGCTTCTGTGAGCCTCACTGTCCTCACCTGTCAAATGGGCATCATTATAACAACGGCCCAGGAATGGACTGAGTTCCCATCGGAGAGCAGTCAGCACAGGAACAGCCACATCTCAAGTCCCTGAACTGACCCCTCTCTGACTCCCTGAACCCCACTCCAACCCGCCAGGCTCGGGGTGCAGCTTCGGCAAAACTTTGGAGTCAGGGAGATTCTTTTTTTTTTTTTTTTTCCAACGTTTATTTATTTTTGGGACAGAGAGAGACAGAGCATGAACAGGGGAGGGGCAGAGAGAGAGGGAGACACAGAATCGGAAACAGGCTCCAGGCTCTGAGCCATCAGCCCAGAGCCCGACGCGGGGCTCGAACTCACGGACCGCGAGATCGTGACCCGGCTGAAGTCGGACGCTTAACCGACTGCGCCACCCAGGCGCCCCGGAGTCAGGGAGATTCTATGTGCTCTGTCCCACCTGTGTCCTGTTCCTTTTCACATCGTGTCCCCCAGAAGCCCAGCTCAGGTGTAGACAGATAAATTTATTTATGCGATGGTGTTGTGGCAGATAATGGCATCCAAATCAATATTTATATTCTGCCTGTGGGATTCAACACTGTACTCCCAGAGGAGACAGGAATTTCAGGCGAGGAACCTGGATGACACTGGTCCAGGGGCGTGTTCCTCCTCAAACGACATTTCTCAGGCTGTCCCAACTCTTCTCAGCCATGGCTGGCCCTCCCGTCTTGTAGGTGGCTCACACCACAGTGCTCCGTGAGGATGAGGAGTTTGGCAGCAAAAGGGGGGAGGGTGGACCGTCTCAGCCCGCAAACCTCCCAAAGTTCCATTCTCACTGTTGCTGGTGTTTCTGGAAAGTTCTTCTGTTGATGGGAGGAGGGCTGGCTTGGTCTGAGCCACACAGCTCGGTCTGGATGCCACAGCTGTGCATACTAGGCCTGGGGTCTGCCCCAAGTGCGACACCGGCCTAGGCGGCCTCAGGAATCACAGCCCAGAGCCAGCCTGCATTAGTGAGAGAGCCGGCAAGGTGAGGCCACGGGCTCCTGGCTCGCAGAGCTAGGCGGTGCCGTTCGGATGAGAGAACCCAGACGGAGGCCACACAGCCAGAGCAGCTAGGAGCCTTTGGACTCCTAGGCCAGTCCCTCTTCACACACAATTTTCTCTCCTCTTTACTAAACATTAGGAAACATTAATATATTGACAGAAGATTCCAGTTCAGGGTTAAAAACAACAACCACAACAACAAAAAAAAAAACCCCAAAAACCTTTCTTAAGCGTGAATTCCCTCGACAACATTCTGGATAAATGGATCTCCTGCCTGTCCTTACATACGCCTGGTGACGGAGAGCTCAGTACAGAGCAAGGCCACTCTGTCTGCTGTCAGATGCTCCAGTAACGAGACAGGTCTCTTTCTACGGCACCTGGAGCCCATTCTGCAGAGTCATACAGGGGAGCGTGCCTTGAGCGTTGAGGGTGCTAAAATGGCTATTCTTTTATAGACCATGGGCAACTCCAGTCCTTTCCACGATCCCCCTGGGTTGTGGCTTCCTTGCCCGTCCACGTGCAGCCCCAGCCGAGAGTGCCCAGGTTACCAAAACAGCGCAAAGGCCTCTGTCTCCCCGTGTTCGTCTTCTAGATTCTCTAAATGCAAGCCTGGTTGCCATCATTCCTCGCTGGCTTTCGTGTTTGCAAGAATACTTAGGAGTCCCCGGTTCCCCTTACGCTGTGGCCGCCTCTGTGTTTTGTGTATAAACATTGGTTCTTTCCCAATATTTCAGTGACATAGTTCTGATTTTATCTCTGACTCACACGTTATTTAAGAGACTACTTAAGAGAATGCATAGAAGTACCTATTATATATTATTAATATCATGGTCCTCAGCAAATAGTGCTGTCTTCTTTGTGGTCTGAGAACAGAAAGGGTGGCACCGCCGGGGCATACTCGGCGGGGCCCATTGCTGGGATCAATGTGGCAAAAGATCCTTGTCTTCTTGCAAGAAAAGTCTGTTCCCCTGATTTATGATGCAGTCCTCACCGATCTGCCTTTTTAATTGGGCTATTCAGAGCTTGAAAGTTCTCTGTCCACTTGATCGATGATACTCCGAGAGGGGAGCATTAAGGTCTCTACCTACAATTATATTTCCATTTCTACTGTTTTGTGCATTTCTGGTGCGTTCCCGTTACGTGTTTCTTTGCTGTGCACATTGGAACATAAATTGTTTTATGTTTTAATTATTTATTGTAACTTTTACCTTTGGAAAGTCTATGTGTTACTCTATTTTTACTAAAAAAAAAAAATGACTTTGCCATACTCCCTTTTTTTCTAGAGTTCTGTGTGCCTGATAAACCAGAGATTACCCCATCGTTTTACTCTGTGTCTCTTTGTTTTCTCTGTGTTTCTTACTGGCAAAAGAGGATTGGGTTTGGGCTTTTTTTTTTTTTTTTTTTTTTTAAATGAGTGCTCCTTTTTATATGAGTATTATCATTTCTAAGGAGTATTATAATTTTATTATAAATGTCACATTTCTGTAAACCTCCACGGGGTTACTGTCTACGTAGAGACATGGCAGGTTTTCATGTTTAGTTTCTATTGTGAATTTTCTCTTCCTTGTGTTTCTTTACAATAGACAAGATAATTTAACCTGAATATCGAATTTAGAAACTATTTAAGTTTGAACTCCCACATTTGTTTCTATTAACAGCTGTCCAGACTTTGGGAGGATTTATTTAAATATCTTCCCTTCCCTTGCCCCCTCTCCATTGCTGATCAGCATTTTGAATGTTTTTTTGTATCGCTCTTTACTCCTAATGGCTGACCTGTGGACAGATGAAACTTTTTTTTTTTAATGTTTATTTATTTTTGAAGGAGAGAGAGAGAGACAGAGCATGAACAGGGGAGGGGCAGGGAGAGAGGGAGAGAGGGAGACACAGAATCCGAAAGGGGCTCTAGGCTCTGAGCTGTCAGCAGGGGCTCAAACCCACGGATTGTGAGATCATGACCCGAGCCGAAGTCAGACTCCCAACTGACTGAGCCACCCAGGCACCCCGAGACTTTTCCTTTTTAAATCACACATCAGGTTTCTGTGGCCATTTCTCCTCTCTTAGGTGGCATCTGCTCTCTCACCTGTGACTTCCAATCCTCTCTGTCACTTGGTGCTTTGTTCCCAAGTTTCTCAGACGTTGCACGTTGAGATGTTCATCTTTGACCTGGCAAGATCTATGCTTCATCAGCTGAGCACTGGTTAGTTCAAAGCATTTCTTTAAATTTTGTATGAGCCTCACTCCCACCCCTGCCGTGCCTCAAACACACACCCAGACTTTTCTTCTTTTAAGGGAAAGTCAAAGCCTCTTCTTCCTTTTCTCCTAGCATTTACTACACCTTACAAAAATTAAAATTGTTTTTGTGTCACCGCTAATTACTTAGAAAAATATATACAGAGAGAAAAAGAGAAGGAGATAAAAGATTGACTATGCACCCACTACCTGTTAGAACGCAACCAGTGTTTGGCATATGGAAAGTTTTTTCTAGGTTTTTTTTCCCTGTGTGTGGGCTTTTAAAATCATAGTTGAAGTCATTCTGAATGTATAGTTCTGTAGTTTGTGGGTTTTTTACTTAGCATAGTCAGCATAAACATAACATAATCAGACAGAAAAAATTTCCATTGAGTAGATTTACCATCCTGAAATTAAGCTCCTGTTTCTATTTAAACGTTTGTGCGTTTTTTGCCATCAGAAAAAAATGCTAAAGTAAACACGTTTCCGTACACAACTTTTCCTTCTTTTTCATAATTGACTTGAGGTAAATTTCTAATCACCGGATGAGAGATTAATAATATTTCTTTGACTTGTACTGTGAATGATCAAGTCAAGAAGCTGTGTATACTTACCAGCATGTCAATGACTGTTTCACAGAACCCTTACCAGCTTCTTTATTGAAATGATGAGCAAAAATTTATGTCTTTGTAAATCCTCCTCTGGGAACTGTTTGTGTCCTCTGCCTGTTTGTCTGTTGAGGGTCTTGATAATGTATATGTTTTTCGTACTCTTCATAAAGAAAGAACATCATTTGCCTGACATTATTTGTGTATTTTCCTTCCCTAGTATATTTCTTGATGTTAACCTTTTTTAACAGAAAGAAAATCTCCTAGGTTTCTATATATTGTGGTCAGAATATAGCCAACATAATTTCTGCTTTTTTTTTTTTTAATAGAAGATTTTGTTCTTGGTAGGCAGATAATTCATTTTGGCAGTTGTGTTTTTTTTTTTTTTTTTTTGGATACTTGAGAAAAGAGTAGATTACATTTCTGTTTCAAACCAAATTCAAGAGCTATTCATCAAATTGTATTCATTCTATTGTTTATATAACTCTACATCCCAACTTATATCTTGCTTACTTGATCTGTTCAAGTTTATAGTACATTAGAGTCTGATGCTACACTGAGTCTTTGCCAATGGCCCTTCAGATTCTAGCGATTAGACTTCATGTACTTTTATAGACTATTATTCAGTGCATAAGATAACTCTATTGGCCTTCATAATTTTTCTTTTGTTAATGTTAAATGACCTTGGTTCTGATGCGTGGCTTTAGTAAACTCTATAATGCTTGATGTGAATATTACCACTGACTTTCTTTTTATTCAGATTTGTCTGCTATACCATCATAGGACTTTTACTTTGAACATGTCTCTGTCATTAAGTGTGTCCTTTATAAGCAACAAAGAGTTGTATTTCATAGCTGACCTAAAAACGTTAGTTAATAAGGAAAGCATGACTTTTTTATGTTTATTGTAATTTCTCTGCTCAGTTTCTTTTTCCAATTTATTTACTCCTTTGCTATATGGTCTGATTTGTTTGTTTGTTTCTATCTTCTTTGGTGATTTGAAGATATGCATCCTGTTTTTAATAGTCCGTGGTTAGTTACTTCAAGGTTTAAAAAAAAAACCTCTTACATTCTCTGTAATTACCAAAGTGAAAAAAACCCCGCAACAATAACTTTAATTTCCTTTTATGGAGTATCTGCTTAGCCCATGTCCTGTTACTTACCACCATCCCTGCCCCCACCACCCCAAGGGCATTCTTCCTTCTTCATTAATTGATCTAAGGGATTACCGCTTGTCTTTTAAAAAAAAAATTATTATTTTTTTTACCTTAATTAAAAAATTTTTTTAATGTTTATTTATTATGGAGAGAGAGAGAGAGAGAGCGAGAGCACAAGTTGGGGACAGGCAAAGAGAGAGGGAGACACAGAATCCGAAGCAGGTTCCAGGCTCCGAGCTGTCAGCACAGAGCCTGACGCGGGGCTCGAACTCACGGACCGCGAGATCGTGACCCGAGCCGAAGTCGGTCACTTAACCGACTGCACCACCTAGGTGCCCCTGTTACTATTTTTTTTTAAGTTAATTTATTTATTTTGAGGGAGGGACAGAAAGAAAGAGAGAATCCCAAGCAGTCTCTGTGCCCAGGGTGGGGCTCAAACTCGAACTCACAAACAGCGAGATCATGACCTGAGCTGAAAGGAAGAGTCGGATGCTTAACTGACGGAGCCACCCAGACGCCCCTACCTCTTGTCTTTTTTAAGTGACCTCTTTTACAGCGATTTTCTTTTAAGTTTACATTTGTAACCATAATCATCATAACTGAAGTCTCTTCGTGGTTCCCTGCTTTTTTTTTTTTTTTTTTTAATTTTTTTTTTCAACGTTTATTTATTTTTGGGACAGAGAGAGACAGAGCATGAACGGGGGAGGGGCAGAGAGAGAGGGAGACACAGAATCGGAAACAGGCTCCAGGCTCTGAGCCATCAGCCCAGAGCCGGACGCGGGGCTCGAACTCACGGACCGCGAGATCGTGACCTGGCTGAAGTCGGACGCTTAACCAACTGCGCCACCCAGGCGCCCCTGGTTCCCTGCTTTTAATGCTCTGCCCTAAGCTTTCCACCTTGATATTTTCATTCTTCATTGTCATTACCTCACGGAGGTCTAAATTTTTGCGTCTCGGAGTCCATTTCTTTCTGGAAGCCACACATTTCTGAGGGTAGTTTTCTGTGCTCTTCACACCGTCACAGCAACCCAGATGGGTAGGAAAGACTCGTGTCCACATTTTCTCCCTCAAACCTCTTCTGTCGTGAATTACTTTTTCAGAGAAGTTTCCAAGGAATTTGCTTTGTGTATTCACGGATGTTTGTAGGCCTCGATATTAACGTCATCTAAAGATGTGAGCGGAACATCTGGGAGGGGCTCTCTTTCCATAAATTTTGCACAAAACATGGCTTCTCTGATCCAAGTTCTCCTCTGCTTTGTTGTCCGGTTCAGGCCCATCTCTCAGGCACCCCGCTGCCTGTCGGTGACTAACAAAGGTCATCTTGGACCCTTCAGGTCTCTTCACACATCTGATTTGCTTGACCCGTGACCTCTTCCCATTCAATTCTATTTCCTTCCTGGTCCGAGGCTGGAACGAGGGCCCGTTCAAATGCTTCATGTGAGGCGATCAGACCCACCATCCCTGCTGAAGAAAGGGAACACATATAGATGGTCCTGATGGGAATGGGAATTGGGAACGTCCCCACTACTGCACGTCACACGCTAACCAGCTTGTGACGTAAATAGAAGCATTACGACAGCCTCGGGGGTGGCTGTCAGGTGGCTGCTCCGGCCTCCCCCTTCAGGAGACCCCGCTGCCCCATGGGAGCCCTGGTGACTTGCAGCCCAGCTCTGCCCCTTCGGCTCCACAGTGATGGTGGTCCTGGGGCCACACTGTCCTTGTGTTGCTTCCAGCCAATCACCGAGCCCGGCAGAGGCACTAGTCCTGGGTGACTCCCGCTTGACCTGGGACCCCTCCACCAGGCCACCCAAGCTTAGGGGCTCCCCGGTGGTCCGGCCAGCAGGTTTTCAGAGCCTCACCGTGCGCTGACTCTCCTCCCACAGAAGGCTTCCTTCCCTCTCTCCTTCCACAGGTGTCCGACCTGCCTCTCCTCTTTATCCCACACCGACATTTGTCCCAAGAAATCTCTCAAATGTCTAATCCTGTCTCAGCGTCTGCTTCTCAGCGTCCCAACCCCCCCACCCCCCACCTCAATGCAACAGGTGGACAGGTGGGTTGGTGCGGATCCCCGGGTTGGCGGGAACAGGAACTATCGAGGGCCCCTGGCAACAGGTCAAGTGTGGGGAGCTTGCTGGCTCCTAGCACAAGTGGACTGGCCGTTGTTGGCAGCTGATCTTCCAGAAAAATGACTGCTTTATCTCTTGCTGCAGGCTGGAGCCTTTTTATCTTCTTCCAGAGACGTTCCTGATCTTTTTTTTAAAGAAGATTTTTTTAGAAAGATGGTTTCCTTGAACTTTCCGAGGGAATTCAGAGGATTAATTTTTCAGATGCTCTGCTGACTCTGCCGTTAGCCGGAAGGTTTTTTTTTTTTCAACCTAATTTCTTTTTGACAGTCCATAGAGTGCTTTCTCTGACTTCAAAGATTTCCATTTGAAAAGTTGCCATTTGAAGTCTGTCAGTAATTCAAATGTGCCCTTTAGGATGGTCCTCCCGGAGAACACAGATAGCTGAATTGTGTCTCTTTCCCACACATACACCCGGGGCCATCGAGTCAGACAAGCCCCAGCCTCCGTCAGACCATTTTTCTCCCTTTGTTTTTCTTTGGTTTGTTTGACTCAGCCACATGCTGGGGCTGGGTTGGGTTTTACCTTTGAGCATCACTGACTTTTTTTTCTTGGCCGCTTTAGTTGTAGTCATTGAACCACTGGTGATGCAGTAGATTCTTCCACGGAGGACGCCTGAGCATGACCCAGCCAAAAAACGGACGCCTGAATTCCTCTTTTTTTAAAAAAAAAAATTTTTTTAACATTTATTTATTTTTGAGACAGAGACAGAGCATGAATGGGGGAGGATCAGAGAGAGGGAGACACAGAATCCGAAACAGGCTCCAGGCTCTGAGCTGTCAGCCCAGAGCCCGACGCGGGGCTCGAACTCACGGACCGCGAGATCGTGACCTGAGCCGAAGTCGGCCGCTTAACCGACTGAGCCACCCAGGCGCCCCAGAACTCCTCTTTTTTGCAGCCTCGTTGAATTTCTTTAAACACAAACCTATATTTGCTCTTATTCTTGTGGTTCTTGGCTTACTGCTGCTTCTGCTATTGAAGGTGACTTCTCTGAGCCAATCGAGTCTTCCTGTTTGGTGTTGCAACACTTTCCGGTGAGACCGGGATTTGTTTTTTTTTTTTCTGGCCTGCCTTTGTCATCATTTTTGAAATTTCTCTTGCTGGTTCTAAGTTATTCTAGCTATTTTCTGAGATAGGCCTGGGGATATTTTGGCATTTTTAGCCGGGAGGAAGCAGCCTGCCAGCTCGTGTTTCTGACAGATGTCCTCCAGCGGGAGCAGGTGCGCAGGGGGCTCCACACTGCACAACTCCAGGAGGCGCTCTTCGCAGAGACCTCGGGAGCAGGAAGCTTTAAATGTGAGGAAATACATTTTCCCACATCTTTTGTGATATAAACCCCTAAGCATAGTTAACACATAAGGAAACCACCGAATCAAGCAACATATGTTAAATGTTTAACACATAGTTCTCCATGGATGATACAAAAATATATTCTTTTTTGCTAGCAGTTAGAGAGGGTTTGGGAATGGCATTCTTTTACATATTTTTTAATGTTTATTTATTTTGAGAGAGACAGAGAGAGATTGGGGTAGGGGCAGAGAGAGAGAGAAAGAGAGAGAGAGAATCCCAAGCAGGATCCCTGCTGTCAGTGTGGAGTCTGACATGGGGCTCGAACTCATGAACCATGAGATCATGACCTGGGCCTCAATCAAGAGTCAGATGCTTAACTGACTGAGCCACCCAGGTGCCCTGGGAATGGCATTCTATATAGGGTCTCAAAAATACCCAAATCCTTCCTTCCCAAAGGCTTACAAGGGAATTATACTAAGAGACCATAGCAGAATGGGAATTCTCTTACCCATATCTGTGGAGCAAAGAAATAAGTCACACAGATGTTTGTTGTGGAAGTTTTTGTTCCCTAAAACCCCTAGAAAACCTAAATGTTCGTGAGTAGGCTATTAGCTAAATGAGTTGTGGTATCTCCTCACAACAAGAAACAGCAGTGCATATTAAGAAGAAAAAGTCAATTCATCGATGTTAACGTGGAACAATTTCCAAGAAACATTGCAAAGTGACAAAGCAAAGGTCAGAGCTGTGGGTGTAATATTTTCCAAATTTAAAGAAGCATCATATGTATGTATGTATATGTGTGTGTGTGTGTGTGTGTGTGTGTGTGTATGCCTATCTTTGGAAAATTTCTGGAAAAAGTATGCACAGAACTGTTAACTGTGGTTGCCTCTGGAAAAGACAACTGAGGCCCTGGGGTACAATAGAGGCTTCTGTTTCTTTCTTTTTCTTTTCTTTTCTTTTTTCTTTTCTTTTCTTTCTTTTCTTTTCTTTCTTTTTTTGTATTGTCTGAATATCTTATGGAATGCATGGAATACTTTTTCAATTAAAAAAAAATAACTACTAGAGTCGCCTGGGTGGCTCAGTTAAGTGTCTGACTCTTGGGCTCAGGTCATGATCTCACGGTTCATGGGTTCAAGCCCCGCATTGGTCTCTGTGCTGACAGTGGGGATCCTGCTTGGGATTCTCTGTCTCTCCCTCCCTCTGCTCCTCCCCGACTGGCTCGTGTGCATGTGCGCGCACGTTCTCTCTCTCAAAATAAATACATATACTTAAAAAAACCTAGTAGAACAACACAAGCTCAGCTGATATCTGCATTGGTCGCTAGTACAGGGTTCTTGGTCACAGACTATGTTGGCACCTTCTCCCTGCCACATCGACATTTTGGACCTCAGCCCCTGCTGCCAGGAAGTCACTGAGGGCAGGAGAGTCCTAATGAGTAGTCTGTGGCCCAGAGCGACTGACCTCCCACATGCATCGACCTTGTGTGCTCCAGGACCTGGCACGCCCAGCGCCTCAGACCAGCCACACCCGCCCATCTGCTCAGGAGGTGGGGGCGGGAGAAAAGAGGGTGGGTGGAATCGGGCTCATATTTGAATTCTCTGTCCACTGGGCTGCACATGCCCTGGCTTTGATCTGCTCCAGGACCACCGTTACGGACCTTTGTGTCCCAACCTCCCTTTCCCAAATTCAAACGCAGAAATCTAACCACCAAGGTGGTGGCATTAGGAGGTGGGGCTTTGGGGGAGGTGATTAAATCCTGAGGGCGGAGCCCTCGTGGGTGGGATCAGTGGTCTTAGAGACCCCGAAGAGCCCTCTTGTTCTCTTTCCACCACGTGAGGACAGAGAGAGGAGTTGGCAGTCTGCACCCTGGAAGAGGGCCCTCACCCAACTGTGCTGGCACCCTGATCTCGGATTTCCAGCCCCCAGAGCTGTGAGATACAGATTTCTGCTGTTTATAAGCTACACAGCCCACTGAACCAAGGCAGTCACCTACCACGATACAGAAGTCCACAAGGGCATGCACCCGCCCTCCTCCCCCCAATTTGGCCAGCTCTTAAGTGAGACCTGGCCAGGGCCTGCCTTGGACCCTCATCTTTGGCCTGATCGGAAGCCCTGACTTGGGATCTTCTGTCTGTTGGCAACCAGCTTCCCCGTGCAGCCACACTGCAGCCTGGTCCTCTTGTCCTTGAGACCAGCTCTAATTGTCCACCTGTGTAAAAGCCTTTCTTTGCCCCGTGGAGAACTCAAGCCGTCACATTCCCTCTGGGAATGTCCTTTCTTCCATGTCTCTCCATTTTCTGTCTGGTTTTCTCCTTGATGTAACAAGGGGCTGCAGCACCTCTAGACTTTATGTCTTTCCAACGTCAAGTCCCACTGAGAGAGAGCCCCAACTCCCTTCCTAGAAACCCAAGTAAAAGTTACTGTTGCTTTTTGTCCTCTCTGGGTGGGTCAAATGTCTATCCCTGAACCAATGAACTACTAGTCACCGTGTCTGTGACCAGCCCTGGCTGTGACCGGCCGTGTCTGTGACCAGTCGGGCAGGGGTGGGGTCAACTCTGTCCAGCCTTCTGGGATGCGGGTGGCGGGAAGCAGACAGACAGCATGCAAAGAGGGTCTGGGTCCCTGAAACAGCATTTGAGTTCCCGGTCAAGCTGTAGCTCGTCAGCCCTGCCCTAGTTCTCATGTTCTCAGCTGTGTGAAATTCTCGCTTTGCTTAAGCCAGTTTGGGTCAGGTTTATGTCATTGTTACTATTTTCTTCTTCTTTTTAAATGTTTCTTGATTTTTGAAAGAGAGAGAGTGAGCAGGGGAGGTGCAGACAGCGGGGCCGGGGGAGGGGTGGGGTGCAGAGGATCCAAAGCCAGCTCCGCACTGATAGCAGAGAGCCTGATATGGGGCTTGAACTCACAAACCGTGAGATCACGATCCGAGCTGAAGTTGGACACTCATCCAACTGAGCCACCCAGGCATCCCGGTGATTGTTACCACTTTCAACAGAAAGAGTTCCGATTGAAGAAAAGGACAGATGTTCACACACAATTCCGTTTTTGTAAAAGGAAAAAGGGACACACACGTGTGCACGTGTGTGTGCGAGTGCGAGAGAGTCTGGAATGATACACAGCAAAAGGTAATAGTGGTTATACCTGGGCAGCTGGATGAGAGGCAATGTTTTCTTGCATTTTCTAATTGTTATTTAATGGGCACGGATGGCGGTGGGACAAAGTCACTTGGATCCATCACTTGTAGAGAGCGAGAGGAGCTGTGTCTAATCCGCTGTTGGTGTTGTAGGAAAGAACATGAGTCAGCAACCAAACAGAAGCCGGAGCTGCTCCTTCAGCGATGTGGATGAGCTGATGAAGACAGTGCAGCTGACGGTCCACATCCCCACCTTCCTCCTGGGCCTCCTCCTCAACGTGCTGGCCATCCGAGGCTTCAGCACCTTCCTGAAGAAGAGGTGGCCACATTATGCTGCCACTTCCATCTACATGATCAACCTGGCAGTCTTTGACCTGCTGCTGGTGCTGTCCCTTCCGTTCAAGATGGCGATGTCCAACGTATGGGCTCCCCATCCTTCCGTCTGTACCTTCGTGGAGTGCTTCTACTTCGTTAGCATGTACGGGAGTGTCTTCACTATCTGCTTCATTAGTCTGGATAGATTCTTGGTCATCCGGTACCCGTTCCTGGTCGGCCACCTCCGGTCCCCCAGGAAGATCTTTGGGATCTGTTGCACCATCTGGGTCCTCGTGTGGGCGGGGAGTATTCCCATCTACAGCTTCCACGGGAAGGTGGAAAAGTACACGTGCTTCCACAACATGTCCAATGACACCTGGAGTCCCCAGGTCTTCTTCCCCCTTGAGGTGTTCGGCTTCCTTCTTCCCCTGGGTGTCATGGGTTTCTGTTCCTCCAGGAGCATTCACATCCTGGTCCGCCGTCGGGGCCTCACCGAGGACTGGGTCCAGCAGAAGGCCTGCATCTGGACAATTGCAGCCAGCCTGGCTGTCTTCGTGGTCTCCTTTCTTCCGGTCCATTTGGGCTTCCTCTTGCAGTTCCTGGTACGGAATGGCTTTATTGTGGAGTGTAGAGCTAAGCAGAACATCAGCTTGTTCTTGCAATTGTCCATGTGTTTCTCCAACATCAACTGCTGCCTAGATGTCTTCTGCTACTATTTTGTCATCAAAGAATTCCGCATGGACATCATGGCCCACCGGCCTTCCAGGGTCCAGCTCGTCCGCCAGGATACCATGACCAGCAGGATCTAAGGAAGGAAAGACCTACGCAGAAGAAGGAACCCCCGGCCCCAAATCCCAGTGGCAGCTACCGCGTTCCGACGTTTCTGATGTGGTGGACGGATGTGGCACATTTGCTGGTGTGCTTTCCCTTGTGATGCTCATTGAACACTGTCTTTGCTCATTATGCTCCACAGAGCTTTCCCCAGCATGCAGACAATAGGACATGAATCACCCAGTATTTGGGAATCTCTGAAGGACCCGAGAAACACGTGAATTCTTTATTTCTAAGCTCAAAAACATGAGGCAGAAGAATTGAGAAAGAGAAGGAGACCATCGGAGCAAGGCTGTTTCCCAGCTCTTCCCCATCCTTCTGTTAGACTAGAAGGTTCTGGAAAGGAAGAGAGATGAGTTAGGAGAGAGACCCAAGAGGGTTGGTCATGGTGGAAAATGCTCTGGGAACAGACGGAGCAGGAGGGATGTCGCCAGCTCCTTTCTAGTTTGGGGATCCCAGGGTAGAGCAGATTTGTACTTCCCCATCCTTTCTGGGGCTTTGTTGGCCAATAACCTCACAGAGATGATAGCAAGTGGGGGTGAGAGGGGCAGAGAAAGAACCTACAGAGAGCCCCAAGTTTCCCATGGGAAAGAAGGGCCTGGGAAGCCAGCCAAAGCTTCCCGTGTCCTCCCCAAGGCTGCAGAAGGATGAGGGGAGCCGGTGTGAACCAGGCCATGGTGAAGCTATGGACGCTTTGTGGAAGAATTGGGGACAGAGTGGAAAGGCACTGGTGACACCTGAGAGCCACAAGGGAATAGGATACACTTGGGGAAGGAAGGTGACAGGCCAAGGACCCCCTGTTGCCATCATGATGTAGCCTAGAAGAGGCTGATCTAAGGATTCAGGCTTGATTTGGTTCAGCCAGAGGAGAATAAGGAACATGTGTTTGTCTTGCCCACCTGAATCCTGCCAGGACGGCTGGCTCGGAGCCACTGTCCACAGAACTGTCCCTCTCCAGTGGCCGGGAGGGGGCAAATGAGCCAGCCAGGAATGGGAGGAATCATCTCGATGGCATGGAGCCCCTGGCAGTCCCTACTCAAAGACCAAACAACTGCCTCCCGGTTTGGACCGGGCTTCTCTCTCCAGTGGCCCTGAGGAGGAGGAGCGGTGGCGGCTGTGAGCCTTGTGAGGACATAGCCGCCGCTCCAGAGAGCAAAATGACTAGAAGGATGGGTTGTGGGGTGGTTTTGCGAGACGGAGTGAGTGGGACGAGATGTAAGGGATGAGGCCTAATGTGAGAAAGGGGGAGGTCTTTAGGAAGAAAAGAACCACTTTCTACTTGGAGGGAAAGGGGCTTCCACTGCCAAGGGGTGGATGGAAGGTAGGTGGCTTGTGGCCGAAGAAGAGGGCGATTTCGATAACCCTGCCAGGAGGCGGGGGCGGAGGCTGGGTGATTACCGAGGTGAGGCCCGAAGCCACAGGGCTCTGCGAAGGGGTGGGGTAGCGGCGGGGGGTGGTGGAGAGGAAGCGTGGAGGGCAGAGCTGCTTCCTGCTTGAGAATCGCCAGCTTGGCTGAGAGCATCCAAGGGCAGGAGCCCCTCTGCCTCCTGCTTCCGCCCCAGCCAACTCAGTAGTCAGGTGGAGGGAAGGGTGAGAACGCGGCGTCAATGAAAGGGTGGAAATAGCTGTGGAGGAATGATCATGACCAGGACCAGAGGCTCCCGCCTCCCCCCCCCCCCCCCCCCGACACTGGGCATCCAGGAACCGGTAGCCTGGGGCAGGGGCTCTGCAGTCCAAGCTGCCCCGAGGTGCCTACACCCTGCACCGTTTCGCGGCCATCCTGGACAGAGGCTCTAAGAAAGCCAGGCTGTTACATCCAGCAGGGGTTGGGGGGGGGGGGCGGGGAGCGGTCAGAGCCCATGGGTACGTGCAGTCACCGCCTCTCCCTCAGTTTCTCTCTTTGCACTGGGAGCTGGGAGCCCAACATGTGGCACTTATATCTATCACTTACATAGGGCCAGACAGGTTTCCTGAGAGAAAATTGATGGCAGGGCCCTGACAACCCATCACCCCGTGTGATGTTCATAAACATAAAATGTTGTCCTGGGGGCAGCATGACCCTGCCCGAGCCGGGTGATGGAGAAGGCGAGAGGGGAAGCTAGACCTATGAGCTCAGGTTGATATGGCAACCGTGGACTTGTGGGTGAGCCTTGGAGACCCCCCCGCCCGCCCGCCACTGATCCCAACACACTGGAGGAGCCCACGAGCCTCTTCTGTCTCTCCATGGGGACCCATCCTGGTCTATGAGTCACAGAGGACTCAGCAGGGTCTGTAGGGGTGGGCTCAGGTCCAGCGCTTCCGACCAGGCCGCTCTGCAGGAGGGTCCACACTGGAGGCCAAGCAGTCAGGCCCAGTAGGCACAGGAGGGACAGAGGTCAGGGTCAGGGTCAGGGTTCAGGTGCTGAGGCATTCGAGGGTCCGTTCGAGTTGGCGAACGCTGAGCTTAGTCGTGGAAATCACTGAAATTCCTGCCATCAAAGGAGGCTGGGGGACGTTATTTGGCCATAAATGTGACCTATTTTTCCTCCCAGTCTGGAAAAACCTGAGACATACTTGTCATACGTGCATGTATGAAGCTAGCACAATTAAGTGGAAAATGACTTGTTTAATCGGATTTGCCAAATAAATCGATTCCTGGGATGCTGTGTGACCTGGTCTTGGGGGGCACTTCCTGGCTCCAGTGTAGAGCCGGTCCCTGGTGGCCCCTTGCCTGGTGACCCAACAATCCTGGCAGGAGGGACCAAGAAGGGCCCAGGTGGAGGCAGCCACATGGACGCTGAGTGTGAGCAGACACAGGAGCGGAGCCGGGGACTGCCCGAGTGGCCAGGAGCCGGACCCTGCAGAGTCTGGCTCAGGGCGGGTCCCCCCATCTGCTCGGGGACGTGGCTCTCCGCGATAGCAGCTGCACCCTCTCCCTCCATCTTGTCCGACCGCCCCCATGATACGGGAGCTGCTTCCCAAGGCCCTGGCTCCTTTTACAGACCTCGTGAGGCCCAGCAGAGGAGACCTGCTGACCACCAAGGGGCCGAAGACCCAGGGCCAGGACTCCAGAGGTCCTTTGCTGTGACCCATCCCTTCCCGAACTGCCTGCGGAGTGAGTCTGACTCTCCCGGGTTAAATCTGAGTTTGCCTTTATGGCTCCGCACATGTGGACCCTGCTCACCTATCCGGAGCTCCTGGAGAATGTGAACTCCTGGGTGCTGGCCCCGGGGCCACCTCTTTCTCCTAAATTCCCCACAGTCTCAACTACAGCCCAGTTCTGGCCTGGGTACCGAGGGCTAGCTGGGGACATCCTTGCTCCTTGACAATGGCTATATGTGTCCCCCACCGCCCGCTGCAAATCCATATGTTGAAGCCCTAACCCCCAGTATGATGGTATTTGGATGGGGCCTTTGGGAGATACTCAGTTTTATTTATTTATTTAAATGTTTGTTTTTGAGAGAGAGAGAGAGCATGCGTGCGTGCGAGTGAGTGGCGGAGGGGCGGAGAGAAAGAGGGGGACAGAGGATCTGAAGCAGGGTCTGTGCTGACAGCAGTGAGCCCGATGTGGGGCTTGAACTCATGAACTGTGAGATCATGACCTGAGCCCAAGTCGGACGCTCAACTGACTGAGCCACCTGGGTGCCCTGGGAGATACTTAGTTTTAGATGGCTTCCTGAGGTTGGCGCCCTCATAATGGGATTAGTGCCCTGACGTGAAGAGCCACCAGAGTGCCTTCTCCCTCTCCACCTGCAACCCCGAGGAAAGGCCATGTGAGGACACAGGGAGAAAGAAGGCAGCCATTTGCAACCCAAGCAGAGAGCCCTCAGCGGACATCAACCCCGCTGGCACCTCGACCCTGGACTTCCCGGCTCCAGAACAGTGAGAAATAAATTCCTGTTGTCAGAGGCGATGGTGTGTTGTTAAGACAGCCCAGGAAGACCGATACAACAGCCATTTCCTGCTGACCCCGCGGCTACCTCATATCTGGGCCTCGTCCCCTCGGGGGACGAGGGCTGACCTTCCTTGGGGATATCGGCCCCTGTGGAGCATTTGGCAGGCACAGTGCTGGTCCATGGGCTGCACAGTCCTCTTGACTCTCTCTCCGGGGACCCTGTGAAGCTGAAAGTCATGATATTTATGCTACCTAGCTGCTACGGGATCCTGATGACATTTGCACTAGAAAGATCCCCGCCTTATGGCAAGTGGCCACAAGTAGACGCTAATTGCAAAGATGCTTGAAAGGGCTGAGGCCTGGCAGGTGACTGTGGAGACCGGTAGAGGTAAAAGGGATTTTGTTAAGAGGTCACGAGGAGAGCCCGGTACCGCGGAGCTGTCTCGGGGTGGAGACACCGGCATCCGCTCTCAGGAACCGTGTGGAAATGGTGGTGGAGATTCCCACACCGAAGAGTGGGAGATTCCCGGTGCCGTGGACAGCGACCTCCCAGGGTCAAGGAAAGGAGGCAGCTGGGGTCACCGCGAGAACCCCGCTGCCGAGGGGGCAGGGGGCTCAGGATCCGTAAGAACAGCGCTTTGTGGAAGCAGCACCCCCTGCAGCTACCGTCACGGCCCCCTCCTGCTTTTGTCCACCCACAGCCGGCTTCGCTAGGGAGCCCAGGACACAGAGCCGTGAACGGGCGTTGAAGGGAGGGTGGGTGGCTGGGCAGGGTGGACGCCCCGAGCTTGAAGCCGAAGGCCGAGCAGATGCCCCTCTGCCCAATCCGGGCCTCAGCCTCCTCTGCCCGCCCCCCGCCCCCCCCCAGCCAAGAGCCCGCAGAACGTGTCCTCCTCACAAAGCCACTACAGGAAGGACAGCATGGCGCCTTGATCGTGAGCTACAACCTACTTGTGGCCCTCTGCACCTTGAAGTCTGGGAGGGAAGATTCGAAGCGCTGTCACATCAAAGCCCGAGGTCACTTCTGCTCGGTGGAGGGGCCCCGAGTTCACCTTCGTTCTGGGGGCCATCGTGGAGCAGGTGTAACCAAGATACTCCCTGTGAGGGGAGGCTGTTGGGACGGGGTTCCGGGGGGCGTCCACGGTCACACAAGCGTCTGCAGAGCGTGTCCCCCTGAGAGAGCCCTCGTCTCTAAGGACAGCTCGGGGGTACCTCCGTGCAGGTGAGGGCGCGCAGCTGTGTGTGTGTGTGCTTCTCGGTTAAGCGAGGACTCACAGAGGACTGCCGGGGGCGGGGGGGGGGGGTGGCGCACAGAACTGAGGAGAGATCCGCAGGAATCAGACTTGACGGGGCCAGATGCAGGTGGCCCAAGGGTCCAAAGAATCAGAGATCCAAGGGTCCAAAGCTGATTCTCATGGATGGCGTGTTTAAGATGGAATGGCTCTGACTTTTTGGGGCACATACTGTGTCCAGTAAGCCAGCGGTCGCGGGTGAGGTCCAGGGCCAACCACAGCCCTGGCCGTGGAGGGGTGGGGGTTTCCCCGAAGGGCAGAGAGGCCTTACGGACTAGAGGACTGGCACCAGACGGGTGGGGAGATGTCTCCCTCCCCGAGGTGTGCTGGGCTCTGGGCTCTGGGTGTGGCCACCTCCAGTGGCAGATACAAGCCTCCCTGCTGTGCTTTTCTGCAGGTTTTCCTAAGTCTCAGGCGTGACCTTAAGGCGGCACCTGGGGCTCAGCTCTCACTGACGGGAACCCAGCGCGTGGCGCAGGGCGGAGCGGGGCACGAAGGCAAAGCCGGGAGGCACGTCCTGGGGCAGGAGGCCCTGAAATACATTGGGAGGAGAAGGAGGGGAGACCAGAGAGAGTCAGGGAGCTGGAAAGGACGAAAAGCATGGCAGAGGGCAAGTGTGATCTGGGAAATCTCTAGTAAATGATGGAAAGTTGTGCAGTGCCCAGCACGGGCAGATGTGGAAACAGGGAAGGGAAGCTTGGCAGCCGGCAGCCTTGAGGCAGCATCAGGGAAAGAGATGCCCGAGGGCATCACCCATGGGATGTGTGGCTGTCACGGGCCGGGCTCTGTTCCCCCTCAAGGCTGTGACACTGGGGTCTCAGTGAGGCTTATCCAAGCCTTCTAGGCAGGAAGCCAGGGTGACCCTGGGGGACTGAAGGTTGCTTGGTAACTGTGGGACCAGAGCAGGCCACGGCCACTCCCGTGGGCTGAATGCTGGACTCCCCAAGACTACCTCCCTCCTGTGGCCAGAGTTGGCCATGGCCATGGTGGGTCCTCCCCACCCACCTGGTGCCAGTCCTCTAGTCGGGAGCTCAAGGTGGGCTCCTGAGGCCTTGGAGGCAAATGGGGAAAGCTCGGGGGCTGGGTCAGAAGGTCAAGGCTGACTCCTGTCTCCCCCACGACCATGTGTGCTCATGGCCAAGGTACCCCATGCAGTGTCCTTACTTCAGCTCTGCCCACGATGCAGCAACACATGGAAGATGTCTGGCACGCGGCGAGGGCTCGATAATTTATTCAGAATTAGAATTGCAATCACATAGAATAATTGAGTTAGGATTGTGGTGAGTTCCTTTTTAAAACAAACAAAAAAAGGGGGCGCCCGGTGGCTCAGTCGGTTAAGCGTCCGACTTTGGCTCAGGTCATGATCTCGCGGTCCGTGAGTTCGAGCCCCGCGTCAGGCTCTGTGCTGACGGCTGGGAACCCGGAGCCTGTTTCGGATTCTGTGTCTCCCTCTCTCTCTCTGCCCCTAGCCCACTCGCGTTCTATCTCTGTCTCTCAATAGTAGATAAACATTAAAAAATTTAAGAAAATAATAAAACAAAATAAAACAAACAAACAATAAAGAAGACGAAGTAGTGGCCTATTGCTCTCTGGGTAGGTCACGGGACTCAAATCAGTTTTGTGCATGGATTCCTCCTGCAGTCTGGAGACCCTTGTGGGCTTTCCTCAGGATAGGGGAAAAAAATTGGATTATTTTTTTTTTTATTTATTTTTTATTTTTTTAGAGAGAGAGTGAGGTGGGAGAGGCAGAGGAAGAGAGAGAGAGGGAATCGTAAGCAAGCTCCATGCTCAGCACCGAGCCCCACGCGGGGCTCGATCCCGTGACTCTGGGATGACAAGCCGAGCCAAAATCAAGAGTCAGATGCTCAACTGAGTTACCCAGGCGCCCCCAGGACAGCGGTTTTAAATGCATACAGTAAAATGCATAGGATTACAAAGGAAAGCTGATATATTAAAATGCAGTTACCAAAATTTAAAAATTGTGATAGAGCCACGTACATGCTTCATTACTCAGGCCTGGCACAAGAAGGTCTGGGACCGTGGTTAATAATTATCATACTTTTGAATTAGTGATGAGCTGAGCTGAACCAATGCTTTGAAATTTCTGCAGCGACTATGGTGTGATACGAAAATAGCTGGGGCTTCTTCTGGCGGCCGGGTCCCAGGGACCGTCTGCTCTCCTCTGGTGCGAGGCCCGCTCACACCGTGGAAGGAAATGCTAGTTTCAATTAGCAATTCGTGAAAACAAGCGTGTAATGTTTTTTTCCCCAGCCAGTTCATGACTGCCCTGAATTTCACGCCTGACCTCCAGGTTACGAACCTCTGGTTTAGGCAGACGTAAGGGCATCTAGAAATAGATGCTCTTCCTCTGAGGAAGGATCGTGTGTGCGCCCTCTTGGTTATGCAAATGTAGGCACCAGTGTGCCCTTTTCCTCGTGGGGTTGTGGGCAGTGGGGCTTAGAGACGCTGGTCTGTTGATATATAGGGGGAGGCTCTCTGGGGCGTTCGGAAAGCAAAGACACCCATGTCCCCACCCCTGATCTCTGAGATGCAGGGTCAGGCGTGTCTGAGCAGGAGTGCTACGGGTGGTCCAAGGAGCAACGACAGAGAAAAACAGTGAGGCCCTCAAAGTAAATGACCTTGGGTAAAGGCGGGAGGCTGACATGCTGTTCTCATTTCAAAGCTGGAGGGCTGAGGCCCGCGTGGAAGGTGGCTGGCGCTTGATGTCCCTTCCCACCCAGCCACCCTGCCCCACGGGCAGTGCTTTGGGAAATGACACCCGCGTGTGGAAAAGTGGACTACAAGGAGCCATAAACCTGAACCTGGACAAGGGCATCCCAGCCTTGGGGCAGCAGCATCCTCTGTGCAAGCAAGCTTCAACAGTGACACCTTGTGACAGCAGGGAGCAATAGTAGCCGTGGGCCGTGGGGACCCTGCTTCTCCTCCTGGGGTTAGGAAGCCAAGCTGACCTCTTCTTTGCTCTAAGGAGGACCCTTGTGTTTGGGAAAACTGAGGCAACTACCCCCCCCCCCGCCCCCGCCGCCCCCTGTCCAATGGATTAGAATAAGAAAAGAAATGTGAACATATTTCGGTAAAGTGGATTGTGCCAGGAACATCATCGTCATCATATCATATGTGATATTTTATTATCAGTACTGTTCCTCCAATGTGTTGATGTAATGAGTTCCACCCTCAGAGGATGACCTCGCCTAACCTTATGTAAAGGTCCTGGGGGGACATCATCGTCATGCCGTAAAGCATCTCCAAGGGCCTATCACGCCAGCAGATCCGGTCTTTGGCACGATTGTGACTTGTTCCCCTACCCTCCGCCCCCTCCTCCAGTACCCCCTTCCCCCGCGCACTGCTCCCCACCCCACCCAGGCCGTGTCCTCTCTCTGCTCTTCATCATCTGCTCTTAGGAGTCATTACTCCTGCTATGAGTGCTCGGCCATATGGTTTTTCCGTCTTGGGATATTTACAATGGAACCGGGAGAAACTGTCATTCAAACAAAGAATCAAGAGAGCGAAAGGGAGACACTTTTAGAAATATCCACCCCCACCCCGCCCCCCGAGGGACATCTGGAACCAGCAAACCTGGAAGGGGGGGCCTGCACGAAGCAAGCGAGGCACCTCGGCAGAGGACGGGGCTCGGGTGCGTGTTAAATTTCTGTGCATCATAATCCGTCTCCATTACCCCTGGCTTTCCACAAAGCCCCCCACACTCAGTCGCCTTGGGTCAGTCGCCCTTTATGGGAGAAAGGAGGTGGGAACATTTCCCAGGTGGGGTCAGACCCACAGACTCGTGGCTAAGCTGGAGAAGGGTGCAGTTTCTCCCGAGACTTCCAGGACTGTTGTGGGGGCAGCCAGGTCCCTGCGGGTGAAATCACAAGCTCTTCCGTTTGAAGAGGAAAGGGAGGGTGAGCCCATAAAGCTGAGGCCCTGGGGCTACTGATGGGTGTGGCCAGGACCTGCCTTCAAAGGGAACTGCTTTACCAGGGCGTCTGGCTGGCTCAGTCAGTGGAGTATGTGACTCTTGGTCTCTGGGGCGTGAGTTCAAGCCCCACGTTGGAACCTACTTGAAAAACTAAAAACAAGGGCTGCCTGGGTGGCTCAGTCCGTTAAGCGTCCAACTTCAGCTCAGGTCATGACCTCACACAGTTGGTGAGTTCGAGCCCCGCGTCGGGCTCTGTGCTGACAGCTCGGAGCCTGGAGCCTGCTTCGGATTCTGCGTCTCTCTCCCTCTCTCTCTGCCCCTTCCGTGCTCACGCTCTGTCTCTCAAAAGTAAATAGACATTAAAAAAATTGAAAAAAAAAACCCCAAAATGAAGGGAACTGCTTTATAGATGCGGAAACATATGGATCCGAGGTAGGAATGGCACCAACATTTTGATTCCCAGGTGAGTGCTCTTTCCGCGACAGCACTCTGGGTCTCTGTGCCCTCCCTCCCCACTCCAAGACCCTCTCGGGCTCTTCACAGACCCTGCGCCATCACAGGGTGACCCACCTCCTCCCCAGCAGAGGTTAGCACAAGCCCGAGTGCCAGCCTCCACCCGATCAGCACCTGGCAGAGAACAGACATATTCTCTGCTTGCCTGTTCTGCCTCATTTGGCCCTCCAGGAGCCCTGCACCGGGCGAGGAGTTCCAAATAGAAACGATCCCTCCTAACCGTCGCTCGCAGCGAGGGCTCACGTCTTCTTTCCATTCCCGTGTGCCTGGCGCGGGCTGGGCGCACAGCAGAGCCTGTAAATGCCTGGTGATCGACAGCTGCAGGCCTCACCCTTGCCCCAGACCTCGCTTCGAACTAGGGGGCAATTGGAGGCTTGGCTCCCCCTGGAGCCAGGGTCCCCTAGCACCTGCTGGAGATAACAGAGAGCAGGAGTCCTGCCCCCGAGCCCGTCATCCCCAGCTGGGTGAGGGAGCCTCGGCCCCTGGTAGAGGTGACGGCAATGCAGGAATAACTGGGGTGTCTCCCATCACCACTTACAAGTAAGGCCACATTTCTCTTAAAGTTCATGCAACAACTCAGCGTGATGGGAAAGGCCACCTGTGGCTTGGGATAACGTTTCCGGTGATAGCGTCACACAGGGATTCGAACAGTGCTGAATTGGAGTAACTGAGACTTGAGGGGAGGTCACAGGGACCCTGGAAGTCCCTGGTGACTTACCCTGAGGCCCAGGGGACGATGAGGACACAGACACCCAAGCCCCTGGTGAAAAGTTGAGATGAAAATGTTCCATGACACGTGAAAGTAGAAACAAGCAACATTTCCAAATTAATGTATTATTTACCTGCTGTGGAATTCAAATAGGTGTTTGAAAACGGGCACCTGGGAACGACTACCGTGAGAGACAGTTAAACAATTGCAGGCTCACCCTCATGGTCTGTACGTTCGAGTTGAATCTTCTCATTTGGAAAGATGATTTCTTTTGTGTGTGCATCTTCTTCGTGGCCAGGTGGAAGATGCCTCATATTCAAGGTTGCCTTAGGTTTGGGCAGAGATGGCGTGTGCCCATGGTTCCTGGAGGAACGCAGGTCTGTGTAGGTGGAGCCAATCCAGATTCTTCTCTTGGGACATGGAAGGAGAGAGGGGTGGCCTTGCCCCAGAGGCAGTGTCTGGGCTCATGTCTGCTTCCCTGCCACACCTGGGTGACCCAAGGGCCCGGGGCTGGGGACCCCAGCATCACACCGACATCAGCTCTCTCTCCTGGAGGGAAGCCCTGGGAGGCCCCAGGAGGTTGCATTCACCTGCTGAGGTGCCCTCAGCAACTCATCTTTACCTGGTGCTTCTCCCGGTTACTTGGGGTAACTCAAACTGGTTTCTCCTGCAGGCAACCAAGAACCCTCCTGTTAGGGAAATGATGCTTCCTGTTCCAGAAGGAGAAAGGCTGGCTGTGGAGAGAGGGGATCAGGGGCTCCAGGGTGCAAGTGGGACTGGAAGATTCCCTCTTCGATGGGGGCTGACAAGGGGGTGTCATATGGACAGACCCTTCCCATAAGCCTCCGAGCTACAAGTAAGCCCTTTTGGATAATCTCAACTTCATCCCTTGGGAAACACTGAATGAGGGTCTTTTCTGGGATGAAACCATTCTGGGGTGGTGGAGGCAGGACGGTGGTCGTAGATGGCCCCTGGGGGGAGAGGCACGGATTCTTCCTTTTCCTGGGGTCAAGGGGGCAGAGGCCTTACATGACCTCCAAGGGCCATGTCCACGGAGACCAGGGTGGTCTCCACAAGAGGATGTGTAGGAACAGGAAGCTGCTCTGAGTTCTCTGGGTGCTGTGGGCAGCACTGGATGGCGTGTTCTGTCTACAGTCTGGGTACCTGGTCCGGATTTTAGCACCTGGCAGCTGCCGCCTGAAGGTCAAAGAGGCGACAGTAAACGCACCTGCCCCACATCTCCAGGGGGTTCTCACTGTCCTCTGGTCTCAGACACACATGTCTCCGGGAAGCCGTCCCTGACCCCTAAGCCCCAGTTAGGCCCTTCCTATGTGTCCCCATCGTATTCCGGCTTCTCACACGGAGCTGAGGTGTGTGAGGGTCTCTTGGTTGCAGGAAACTCCCTCAGATTCCTTCAAGAAAAGCAGATGATGATGCTAACTACACGATTTTATAAATTTACTAAAAGTTATCGCGTTGTCGAACAAGGAAGGAGGGTGGAGGGTGGGAGGGAGGGAAAGCCAGCTGCTTCATGGCCAGGACGTATATGGAAATAGAGCCAACAGGACGCTTAGCTCCACTGCAAGGCCACCTAGAGCCCTGGCCAGAGCCACCACAAGACCTCCCTGGGTAGGCCTCACGGGGCCTGGAACATGGCTCAGTGCTCGGAAGGACTAGAAGTTTCCAGAAAGTTTGCTGACGCTGATCTCCCCTTCTGGCCTTTCAGCTCTGTCTCCTGCCACTGCTGCCCCTCCTAACGGCCACTGTCTTCGCTGGCCAGTCCGCCTACATTGATCGCTGGCATCCTGAAGATGGGCTGCTTGTGGGTCAGGCACTCACTGCTGGTCCAGTCAACCGCGGCAGGGGTGCCACGGGGCCACGCAGGGCGTGACGTGGCCACCTCTGGAGGTGCCGCCAGACAGGCGTTCTGAGGCTCCACGTGTCGGTGCCTGCCCCTAAGCCTGGGGCCACTCCCTGCTGTCTCACTGGAACACGGTTGCTCCCGTTTGTACCTTCTGTGTCTGCTCTCGAGCTACAACTGCAGAGTCAGGTAGTTATAACAGAGGCCGTAGGGTCTGCAAAGCCACAAATATTTCCAATAGGGCTCCTCGCAGAAAACATTTCCTGACCTCTACTCGGAACTGTAAGCTCTTGAGAGCAGAAGCTTAGTCTCGTTCATGCCTGGACTCCCCAGACTTAGCAGAGTGCCGGCATGGAGTAGGAACTCGATAAATCGTGGTAAATGAACGAATGAATGGCTCTGGGCTGGCTCTGAACCCTCCGCACCCCTCACTTTAGGATGAGCAACCTTTTCACTCTCCCGCCCATTGGACAGGGTGAGCGACTGAGCCACTTTGCCCGGGACGGTGGGTTTCCCAGGACATGGGACAATCGGTGCAAAAGCTGGGAAAGCCTTGGGCAAAGCTGAACGATTTGTTCACCTTATGTTGAGCAGCCTGGCCTTTTTCTAAGCAGAAGCACCGCCCGCTGCACTTGGCCAATCAATCCACTACGGGTTGCTGTCTAGAACTGCCTGCCTGACAGAAACAATCACACACATAAGCGCCTACGTAACGGCAACGGATTCAAACAACCGGGTAAAAGAGCGAGGCGGTGCCCGATGACGGTAGCCCGGGGGGCTGGAGAGGCCGTGGCGGTAGAGATCCTGGATGTCACTGCATGAAGCAGCTGGGGTCTCTTCAGGCACAGAGGATGAAGAACGACTTCCCGGGAGCTGGCGCCCAGCTGGTCTTGACTGAGAGAGGAGGAGTCCACCGCTGGCAGAGAAGAAGGAAGGCAGTGACCTTATTGGTATAGGAGGCCCCTAGTGTCCCAGTGTCAATACCAGGTCCTGAGCCAATTTCTGTGACCAGCGGGATGGGGTGTGGCCAGCCAGCCTAGGGCACGCGCCCATCTCGGAGGGGGCAGGTGGGGCACCGACGGTGGCACCAAGAGCATCCTGTGGGCTGGAAGAGGGACTCTGGAAAGGAAAGGAAGATGACTTGGTTTGGGTTCCTTGGAAAGCAGAGCAGGAAGCAAAGGGTCCAGCGACACTCCTTTGTTGGGGCGGGGGTGACCCCCCGGAGCAGGAGGGAGGGAAAGGAGCATGCTGCTGGGAAGAAGAACAGGCCAGTTCCAGAGTGTGTCATGGAGCTTGGCCACAAACCGGTTGCTCAGTCGTGGGGGGCCGTCCTCTGAGAGGCCGTGCAAGGGACTGTTTCTCGGCACGGTCCTTCAGAAGAGAAAAGGAGAAGAATGTGTCCACCGGCTCCGTCGCAGGTTCACTCCTAGCATGTTAGTTGTCTGGACTTCCTGGCTGAGCTTGGGGGGACGCAGTGTCTCATTCCCCAATGTCCAGGGAAACCCCAAAGGCAAGAGGGGCACCTCCGGGACGAGAGGCCGCTGCGTTGTGCGTGGGTGAAACTGGTCCGAGTCCACACACGGGGGGTGGTCTCAGTAGTGGCTGGGGCTCGTGGCCAATGGCCCAAAGACAAGTGAGAGGGGCCCCAAGTAGCACCCAGAGGCGTCTGATACAGAGGAACTTGAGAGGGCGGGCTGGGATACAATTAGAGCATCCTCTGTCCTTCTCCAGACCAGCTCGGCTCCGCCTCTCACTGAAGCTGACCGCCGTTGGCACAAAGAGATAACCGGGGCTGGAGTAGTCATCGGGGTGAGGGAAGGTCCTCTGTCTCTAGTGAGGACCAAGTCCTTAGCCCGCCCCCAAAAGAAAAGGCAGAGTGAGCTTCTCCCTGTGGAATCCAGAGTGGTCTTAAAATGCTGCTCGGCAAATGTGAAATGAAGCTGAAAGAAGGCATAAACTCCCGGAACGCTTTCTTGCCTGTAGTAGAGAAAGTCTAAAACGGAGCACTTGGGTGTGGCGGTGGGAATCCAAAGATAAACGGCTAGGTTCGAAATCTTGCCAAAGGATGTGGAGGGTTGGAAAGCAGATGGGTGGCAGATCTGGAAGGAATTGGGATCTGCCCAGGCCTGGCCCACCGCTGAAGGGAGGACGGGGGGAGTTGTTCTCACCGGGCGTTTGCTCATCTCACTGTATCATGCTCAGACCCCAGCCTTTCTCCAGGGTAGGAGCCAGGAGGTCATGGAGCTCCAGAAGCTGGGGGTCCCACCCCTTGGCCTCAAGTTCGGGTGAGGAGAGAGTGGCCCTTGGTGGCTGGTGGTGGGGCGCGGTCACCATCTGCCTGTGCGGGATGGTCAGGGCTTCTGTGGTCTGCTGGGAAGGTGGCCCAGGTCAAAGAGAGGTGACAAGAGTGGCACGGGGGAGTCATAGCATGGTGAGACATTGAGCCTTGATGGCGCAGGATGAGATTTAACACGAACCCAACACACAGCTCCCCCACGGTATCCTGGGCTTGCCCCCTCACAACACGGCACAGTGTCCCATCACGTCCCGTTTGTTCTGTGCCACTAGCTGTGAGCTCTGGGAGGGCCAGGCCCGTTTCTTGTTCGCCCCTCCACGCCCAGGACCCGCCCCGCTGCAGGCTCCCAGGTGAGCTCAGGGGCCCGTGTCTGTATCTCAGTCCAGGTACCAGGTGTGCCCCCCCACCCGGAGTCTGGCTGTCAGGTCTGGGAGCTCCTGGAGGGCAGGGCTGGTGTCCTGCTCGTCTGTCCCCATTCCCTGGACAGGGCCCAGCACCCAGTAGGACTCCAAACCATTTGTGGAATGAACGACTGACATCGTCTCCTCACTCATTTCCTTCTTGGTTCCACCTCAGTCTGTGGCCAGGGCCAGCTGGATGATGTGCAAAGAAACTTCTCTTAGCTAGTAAAACTGTGACGCCCCCCTCCGTGCAGAGATAGGAGTGGGTTTCCTCACGGCTCCAGCCTCCCAAGGATGGGAGCACAGCCAGCGCGGAGAGTTTTCACCCCGGGGGTGCGCTCGCCTCCCCCGAGGAGGGCTGGGCCACGTGGCTGCCCTACAAAACTGGTGGAAGACGGCACTCCTAAGCCAGCATCTAGTTCCCTGGGCTCCAAGCCGCCCGAGGGTGGCCGCTGAAGCCCTGGGACTCGGTACAAGTCACCAAAATACTGTTCTTTCCACCTCGTGTTTGCCCCAGTTCTGGTAAATGCAAGTCTTATTACCAGCAGCAACAGCAGGCCACAGCACAAAGACAGGGTCGGAGAACATCCAGCTGGAAACTTTCCTGGTTTCGGAGGCACAGTCTCTGCTCAGCAAAGCCTGGCCGGGGGATCCTCGGTGACAGCGGTCTCCTGGGTAACAGCGGGCCAGAATGGGGAGCTCGGGCCCTGCTGGGGGGTCTCTGGAGCCAGCTCTGCTGCGGGGGGGATTCACAAGCGGCAGAAACGACCTGGGTGGGCGCTGGGACTCCATCCACATCGCAGGCCTGGAAGGAGGGTGCACCTGGGTGGTCAGGGGCTAGGATGCCCTTCGATGCCTGAGAGAAGGGGGCACTCCTGAAACCCCGCACGACAAGTCCCCCCAGCCTCCACGGCCCAGGCCCGCCCTGCCCCCGCTACAGACTGGACATTTCTGAACGCTCTGAGAATCAGGTTTCTCTATCTCTCGTGAATTGGGAAGAAGGGACTTTTGCTCCCCAGACTGGTTAGGGCTGCCCCCCTTCCCAAGCTGCAATTTCCTAATTTCTGTCACCTTGCCGCCCACTGCTTCCAAAGCCTTCAATCCACAGAGGCCTGAGGATCCCCCGAGGTTGGGTCACCGCGTCCCCTGCTTCCCACAGAAAGCCCACAGCCTGGGGCCCTGCACCCTGGAACCCCGGGCCTGTGGCGGGGCCTGTGGCCTAACAAGCGTCTGCCTTCGCACAGCTGCCCAGGCAGAGGGGGAGGTGGGGGCTGGTGTCTTCTCTTCAAAGCCAGGTTTGACTGCTTCTTTCTCTTCTCCCGCTTCACCCTTTCCCTACAGAGCTGATTTTACCACCAAGGGAAGACTCTGGAAGCCCCCAGGAGGTTAGCTATAGTTTTACAATAAATCGCCCCTCGGGTAGTGGGAACTGGTGGGGAGGGGCTTCACGTCACCCCTTTCTGATCTGGGTTGGGCCCAGAACTGCTTTGACCAATAGAACATACCAGAAGTGGTGTGCCAGGGCCTCCAGGCCCAGGCAGTTAGAAGGCCTGGCCGCTGCTGCTTCCTCCCTCTTGGAACCCAGCCCCAGCGATGTGGGGAACCCCAAGCAGTCAAGCGGAGAGGCCCATCTGGAAGAAAATTGAGGCTCCCGGCTGACCAGGCTGACCAGCCGGGCTGAACTCTGAACTGATGTGAGGCTCTCCTAGCGGTAGGTCTTCCTGCCTCCATAAAGACAACTCAGCTGATGACAGGGCAAAACCAAGCCGTCCCCACTGAACCCTGCCCAGACTGTAAAACCTTGAGCAAATGCTTGCTATTTTCAGCCACAGGTTTTGCAGTGTTTATTACGCAGCCAACAGATAACCAGAGCAATCACACGGCCAATAAATAGCGGCAGTGGTCTCCAAACCCAGGTCTGGGAGCCTGGGGTCCCCTCTCTTGCGGCCATCCCCCCGGGCTGCATTGCCACCACGGACACGCACGGCGGCATCCGGAGCTCTGACCATCCTCCCTGAAGCGAGGCTGTGCAGACTTCCTTTTGTGTCCCGGATGCAGCTTGGTGCCCTCCGTTCCCAGGAGCCTGGAGCACCAGAACTATTCCTCCTCACATGCTCCCTGAACTCCCAGCCCAGCCAGGGGGTGCAAAGAGCGGGCCTCAAGTTAGACCCATTGTTCTAGCACCTTCCTCAGCTAGAGAACCAGCTGCCTGGGATGCCCACAGGGGAGCCTGCAAGGCCTGGGCAGTAAGTAAACCCAATGAGGTTTTTTTCTCCCCTCTTCCCTCTCCCCCACCTGTCATCCAAGTGTAGATAAAGATCCCACAAGCTGAGAGAAAAAGAAGTCAGAGAAGTAAAGTGAGGTCATTGAGGGGGGTCTGGGTCCTCCTGCCTCCAATCACCTGAGGTTAGCTCCCAGGGAGACCCATTAGCCCCCCTTGGGGCTCTGAGAAGAGGGAGGGATTGTGCCCACTGGGCACACACCCCGAAACAAAGGACTGGCAAAGGTGGAGGCTCCAAACCGGTTCTGCAATTTGCGCCCACCCCCCCCTCTGGCTTGCTAACTGGGCAGAGCATTTATCTTTTTCTTTTCTTTCTTTCTTTCTTTCTTTCTTTCTTTCTTTCTTTCTTTCTTTCTTTCTTTTTAATGTTTATTTGATTTTGAGAGGCCGGGAGAGAGAGCGTGAGCGGGGGAGGGGCAGAGAACGAGGAAGCCAAGCCGGAGGATCCAAAGCCAGCTCCTCCCTGACAGCAGAGAGCCAGTCGAGGGGCTTGAACTCACGAAAAGTGAGATCATGACCTGAACTGAAGCTGGATGCTTAGCCAACTGAGCCACCCAGGTGCCCCTGGGCAGAACATTTCTAAGGAGAGAATGATAATGAGAGTCCCACAAAGCCACGCCTCTGCCTTTTGCCTGGGGAGAAGGGCTTCCTAAGACTGCTGGAGAGCTTGGTATGTTGGGAGGGGAGGACCCTGAGGACACAGTGTGCGACAGGCTCTTGAAGCTTGGGTGACGGGCTGTGGCCGGAGCACAGAGCAAGGAGGGGTGGCTGTGCCAGGAAAGGCCCACCCTGTGGGAGCTGGTGGCATCAAAGGATGTGGGAATGTTCCAGCAGCGGGTCTGAATTAGCTCCAGCCCAAGGAGACCTGAGCTGGCAGCACATTCACGTGCATCGAGGTGCAGAGGTGAGGGTGGGGTGGAGGCCAGAGACTCCCACAGGTGCCCGATACAAGTGCTCGGGCCCCAAGGCCTCACCCGGGAGCCGCCTGGGAGGGAGAGGGGGCGCGGGAGCACCAGGCAGGGGCGAGGAGAAGCTGGCTGAGCTCTCCTTTGCTCGCTGCAGGCTTCCCACGGGGTGCAGCTTTCAGATGGTGGAGGGGAGCAGCTCCGGCTTCAGATGAACTTCGGAACCTGGGTTCTTTTTCCTAACTAGACACCGTAATTCCCGAAATCGGATTTTTGTCATGAACGTGACCCCAAGGCATTTTTCTTATCTCGGACTGACCTCCAAAAACACCCCAGGTGCGGGGGTCGGGGGAGAGCCAACTTCACTGAGCAGGTTTGGAAAGGAAGCGGGGAAGAAAGAACTCAGTTGTTTTCTGACAGTATCCCACAAGCCTCTCTTGCTCAGCAACCCTGGTGCACAAGCAGCAGGAAGAATTCTAGAATTCTAGCTCATTGAGCCAGATGGGAATTTATCGACAGGATGCTGGGTGGCTTAGAGAGTCACTGGGCGGCTGGAGAGACTGCTTCAGTAATTGGGAGGTGACGCGGTGACCGCGGTTGAAGGTTGGCCGTGGAACCACGGAGAAGATGCCACCACCTCTGCCCACGGATGCTGGGTGATGTGCTGGCCACTGTCCCCCATCCCGCACATTTCTAGCAGTTATAAAAAGAGGCAGCGGCTGTCTCCATCAGCGCTCCGTTGGAGGGAAGACCTCAAATATAGGAACATGGTTCTGGTGCTGGGCCCTGGGGGAGGGGGAAACGGAATTGAAAGTTACCAAAAGGGTGAGGCTTTAATCGATGGAGCTTGAAAGTGAAGTAATGGCTGAGTTTACCCTGCAAATGACCAAAATTACATTGTTCCACCACCAGGATAGATGGGGACTTGAAAACTAGATTGTTATACAAAACAGATTATTATGGGAAAATAAAAGTACCTTTCTGCACGCCTGAGTTTTCAGCTGTGGAATTCACACTCACCTCAGAGATAATGCAAGAAATGAGCAACATAAATCACTGAAAGTCCCAGGCCACACACTTGAACATGGTGGGCGCCGACTCAGCAGGTGTTGGAGGACCACGCTGGTCAAAGTCACAGAGCCCCCCCCCCCCGTGACCCCCCCACCCCCTTATCACCTCACGGCTGTCCTTCTTCTATTTCTTTTCAGTCCTCGTGCAGGAATGGCCCAGCCAGGACTTGTTAGCTTCCAGTGACAAGCTCTCTGTCTCACGGGTGGGAGGCTGGCACCCAGACCTTCATCCAGCTCATGTCTTGGGCTCTGTGCTCTGGCAGCTGGAGCATGTGTGGCACATGGAGAGGATGAGACGCCCGTGGTGGGCGGCAGCATCTGGGCATCACCGATGCTCTGGACCCACCGTCCTGGGAGAGCACTGGCCGTCCCTGGTGCCCCCAAGCCCTGGACTTCAAGCTTCCCTTCCAGCCCCCAAGACCCCTGGAGGAACCTGGTCCCAGGAGGGCCAGCAGCTCTATCGCACTAAGCTGTGTCCTCTGGCCCAGGAGCGTGCACTTCTCTTCCCTGCTGGATTTTTCCACACCCTGCCATTCCTCTTCACTGTTGTCCAAAGCTCAGATGAATCCCGGGAAGGCTGACTGGCCATTTTTTGGTCTCCTCTGAGCCCCACACTGCCAGGCCGCATGCAACCCTTCTTCTTCTTCTTCTTCTTCTTCTTCTTCAATGTTTATTTTTGACAGAGAGACAGACAGAAAGCGAGTTGGGGAGGGGCAGAGAGAGAAGGAGACACAGAATCGGAAGCAGGCTCCAGGCTCTGAGCTGTCAGCACGGAAACCAACGCGGGGCTCAAACTCACTGTGAGATCATGACCTGAGCCAAAGTTGGGGGCCTAACCATCTGAGCCATCCAAGGGCTCCAGAAACCATGTTTTTGAAGCTGGAAAAGGCCTTCGGAATGACTTAGCACCAAGATGGTGTCAGCCTCACTAGTGGCCAAGCAGAGGAGTCCAGACGCCCTGGGCCTCCAGACGCGGACCCCATGTCCACTCTGGGGACACTGCAACCACTAGCGCAGGTATCTGCCCCATATACACTCTGCGCCCCATGAGAGCACTCCCCGCAGCTAGTGGTGCCCACAGCCCACCAGACATCCCTGGGGTGGGCAGGGACTCGTGCGCCATTTTCTCCCTAAGCATTTATTGAAGCTCTGAGGTCCCTGCTAAGTAAGACTTCAACACCAGTGGGTGGTAACTCCTTCAGGCAGAAGGCTGAGAAGGGTTTCCATGGAGACCGCCCAGGCTCTGGTTTCCATAGTAACACTTGCACGAGGTTACAGAGCTTCCTATATGTGTCAACTTAACATTTCCAACTACTCTAGTCTTCGGGCCAAACCTGGGCCTGATACAGAAATTGCTTTCTAGGAGGGAGGGGTGACAGACCTCAAGATCCAGTGGGGAGATGGGTGAAACTGTGCGCAGTTAGCTGCCAGTGAGGGCATCTCCTCAACCAGCAGGCCCTCCCCCATACCCGCTGCGAGGCATGTGCACACACACACACACACACACACGTTTGAATTATAAAAAGAATACATCTTTAGACAAGGAAGGATATAAAGTCCTACACTTCCCTGCCATCCCTGCTATCCAGAGGTAACTGGTGTTAGTTGGCTTTGAGCATCCTTCTAGAAATAGTATATGCACATCCATAGAGCCATCTTTTAGAAAATTCACTAATGGGATATATATTGTCGCTCTACCATCTGTTGTCCCCTAATTATAGATCTTGGAGAACTTTACACATCAGAACAACTAGATCTACCTCATCTATAGTTTTTTAAAAAAGTAAGTCCCCAATCGAGGGACTTTTGTTTTTGGTTTCTTGCTTATTACAGCAATAAATATCCTGTACACATATTTTTGTATACTTGTTTGAGTATATCTATATGGTAAATTCCTAGCAGTGAAATTTCTGGAATGTTAAAATTTGATTCTTGTCGAACCCATTTTACTGCCATTATTGATACAACAGGGCTTGTGCATACTTGAGAAAACTGGGTTTTATTGAAACAAAACAAAACCACAAAACCAATCTCCCTAACTCATTCTATGAGGCCAGTGAACCATTAACACTAGAGCCTGACAAAGAGAGCATGAGAAAGAAAATTACAGGTCAGCTTTACTAATAAACATATATTTAAAATTCTTACATAAAATATTAACAAACAGAATCCAATGGCGTAGACATATACAGCACATTAACAAATTAAAAAAGGAAAAATATGTGATCATATTGGTTACGTACGGAAAAAAAATCTGATAAAAGAATTCAACATATATCCCGCTTAAAAATGTAAACAAAGAATTGAGAACAACTTCTCCAACTAACTTCAAAAGAGTATTCTCTCAATATCTATCACTAAAACTATACTCAAGGTGAATTCCCTTTAAAAATCAAGAACAAAACAAAAATTATGACTATCACCATGATACCAGAGCTCCTACTCTATGAGGTGGGATAAGGAAAAGAAATAAGTTTTAATTATTTGAATGGAAGAAACAAAATCTATTCATAATCAGTGCAGTGGCCTATGTAGAGAACACAAAAGAATACTCAAATAATGTCTTAGAATAAATAAGGAAGACAGCTTGGCAAGTTCACTGGATCAATACTCAAAAAGAAATTACATTTCTATACATTAGCAACAAAGAGGTATAATTACTATAACAACAAATAGAAGAGACTCAGGAATCAATCTGATGAAAGATTTACAAGGCTTCTGAGATAAGTATAAGCCAAACTTCCAGTAGGAAGACAGTGAAGATCCAGAACAATTTTTTAAATGCTGTGTTCATGGCTCAGGACACTCGGTATCAGAGCAATCTCAATTCTCCTCAAGTGGATATGTAGACTCAATACAAGTCCATTAAAACCTCAACATTTCATAGAACCACATGAAACCAAAATGCGTATGAAAACAGAGGACAGAGAATGGGCATGGCTCTGCTGCAGAAAAATCAAGGTAGGAGACCTGCATTACCAGATATCTGGACTTTTTAAAAGTGTGGTTATGGTCCAAAGGATAGACCTACTAGGACAGAACAGAAAGCCCAGCAATAGACCTTACACGGATGGAAACTTGATCATTGTAGGCACACACTGCAGCTCAGTGGGGAAAGAAAGAACCAAAACAGAAACAAAAACAGAACAATTGGTTATCCCTACCTCACACCATACCAAGGAATAACTTCCAGGGAATGTTTAAATGTAATATACAAAATATTAAAATCATTATAAAATAATCCTTGAGGATTAGAAGAAAATATAAGACAGTATCTCTTCAATGTTGGGATAGGAAGGATTTCTGAAACAAGAGGCAAAAAGTCATAATCATAAAGAAAAAAATGGATAGATTTGACTACATTAAAACCAGTCATTTCTGTTCATCAAAGAAACAACAAAGAAAGTGAGGAGACAAGTCATAAACTTGGGTAAGAGATTTCTCATACACTAATGACATTATACATAAAGATTATATAAAACATGTAAATATAAAAGAACTCCTACAAGTCTATAAGAAGAAAACAAAACATCCAATAGAAAAATAGGCCAAAGAACACAAACGGCCATTTTCTAGAAAAGGAAATTTGAGGATCCAATACACATATGAAGCTTGTCTCACTTTCCTAGTAATCAGGGAAGGGAAAATGAAAACCATCATGAACTACCATTTTTCTCTCAATCCATTGGCAAAAAGAGAAAAAAAAAAAAAAGATCCCAAGGGTTGTTAATATTAAGTGTTGGCAAGGATGTGGAAGAAGGAAAACGCCTATGCAGCACAGGTGGGAATGTAAATTGGTTCAATTCTGTACAAAACACAATATGGCAGAATCTTGTGAGTTGAATACTTGCACACTTGCGACCCAGTAATTCCACTTTCAGGTGTATATAACAGAGAAATCCTCGCGCAGCTACATCAGATGCCTCGTAAATGAAATGTTGGTAAGAGCATTGTTGTAATGGCAAAAAATTGGAAAGAACCCAAATACTCATTGTTAGAATAGGTAGGCAATTGCATCGCATATTCACATAATAGACTGATATACGGCAGTATAAGTGAATTAAATAATATTAGAGGCATTAACATGGATGAATCTTAGAAATAAAAGGTTTGGGAGGACACAAGTCAGAGAATAAGACATGTATTTCATTATTTTATAATATTCAAATCCAAGGAAAACTACACTAGGAGTTCATAGGTATGTGGTAGAATTGTAAAGCAAAACAGAGAATCTCAGGAGTTATTAATTCACCTGTTTTGGGTAATTACTATGAACAGATTGGCTAATACATGGGAAATTGACATATTTTCATGGTGGTCTTTAGCTCTAAGAATGGATGTGTCTTTTTTTGTTTTAAGTTTATTTATTTTGAGAGAGAGAGAGAGAGAGAGAGAGAGAGAGAGAGAATCTCAAGCAGGCTCCATGCTGTCAATGCAGAGCCAGACACGGGGCTTGATCTTAAGAACTGTGAGATCTCAAGATCTCAAGAACTTGTGCCAAAACCAAGAGTCTGTTGCTTAACCGACTGAGCCACCCAGGCACCCCAGAGAATAGAGGTGCCTTTAATGTCCCTCACAGGATATGGAGGTGAGGGATGTGGAGGGTAGAAGCTGGGATGCTGTGGGGGTCCCCGAACATGGGAGCCAACATTCCCTGCATCCCTGAGCATGAATGCTTCTCCTCACATCTGGAGGTGGTCCACTTCCCCTCCACTTAAGTCAGGGCTGGTTTTGTAACTTGCTTTGACCACAATGCAATGAACTAATATTCTGGAACTTTGGATTCCACGCCTTATGAGGACTGAAGTCCCTGGCTCCCTCTCTCTGGGAGCTCAGTTGCCAAACTGTAAGAAAGGCCAGGCTATTGCTTGGAGGCCATGCTGGCCTGCCAGGCCAGGATGGGAGTGGCACCTTGGATGCGGAGTCCAGCCAAGCTCTCAGCTGCATGCAAAGCAGGAGTGAGCAGCCAGTGAGAGCTGGTCAAACTCGGCCATCCCTCGGAACCAGGCCATGAAGTTCTGCGGTGGTTTGTTAGGCAGCAGCAAATGGAGAAGTGAATGCAAGAAAACCAGTGCTATTGGCATCTTTTGTTTCATTAGTTGGCTGGTGGGTTTCCAGAAACACATTGGTCATGATGCTTTATAACTTCCATACCAGTGACTTAAACTTTTTGAATGTTTATTTATTTTTGAGAGAGAGAGAGAGAGAGAGAGAGAGAGAGCACACAAGTGGGGTAGGGGCAGAGAGAGAGGGAGACACAGAATCAGAAGCAGGCTCCAGGATCCAAGCTGTCAACACGGAGCCTGAGGCCTGGCTTGAACTCACGGAACTGCAAGATCATGACCTGAGCCAAAGTCGGACGCTTAACAAACTGAGCCACCCGGGCGCCCCTACATACTAGTGATTTATATACAGCATTTTGTACGTAGTGAATGCTTCGCAGTGTAACATATTTAACCAAAAAAAAAAAAAAGCTTCACCTGACGTGCAAAAATGCATCTTCCTAATTTTGATTTGTATTTTCTATGTACATGCAATTAAACTTAATCTTTTCATGCTTAAGCAATGATCCATTTATATTTCCCTTACTGTGAACTGCCTGTTCATATTCTTCACCTATTTATCTATTGGGTTGTTCATTTTTCATGATTTATAAAAATGTTGCCTATCAGGAAAATAGCCCTTTTTAAAGTGTCCTAGGTTTCAAAAACATCTCTCCCAGTGCTCCTTAAAAACCTTTTGACTTTGTGGTATATTTTACTGTCCATAAATTCTAGTTTTTCATAGTCCAAGTTGTAATTGGTGGGTATCATACTTAGGTCTTCCCTCCTCTAAGATTCTTCTAAATCATTTAAGTACTTTTATGGCTTCATTTCATACTTAAAAACCTTGGTTTATGCAGAATTAATATTATTACTGGAAAGTAGGATCCAGGTTAATTTTTGTCAAAATGGCTAGCCAGTTGTTCCATTAAAAAAAAAAAAAAACCAAAAAACAACAACAAAAAAAACCCAGGGGGCACCTGGGTGGCTCAGTTGGCTAAGCATCCAACTCTTGATTTCAGCTCAGGTCATGACCTCATGGTTCGTGAGTTCGAGGCCACATTGGGCTCTGTGCAGACACTGGAGAGCCTGCCTGGGATTCTTTTTCTCCCCCTCTCCCTCTCAAAATAAATAAACATTAAAACAACAACAACAACAACAACAACAGGGGTGCCTGGGTGGCATGGTCGGTTAAGCGTCTGACTCTTGATTTTGGCTCGGGTCGTGATGTCATATCACGGTTTGTGAGTTCGAGCTCTGCATCAGGCTCTGCGCTGACGGTGTGGAGCCTGCTTGGGATTCTCTCCCTCTCTCTCTGCCTCTCCCCTTGTGCACACGCACTCTCTCAAAATAAATAACTGCACTTAAAAAAAAAAACCCACATGTGCCCCATTAAATATCCTCATATTTAAGACCATTTCCAGACCCTCCATTGAGTCCCGTTGACCTTTTCCTTTGCTACGTGGAACACTTTAATTATAGTAGTTTATGATGTTTAATACCTGGAGGCTGTTCTTTCCCCTTATAAGGACTTGCAGACTATTCCCCATGTTTACTTTCCCAAAAGAACCTTGTCAAGTTAAACAATAAATCCTGTCAGCATTTTAATTGTGATTGCATTGCACGCAGATTGACGTCTTCCCAAGATTGCCTTTGAGAACAAGGTGTGTCTGCAAACTTGAGTCATTTATGTCCCTCACAGGTTTATTGAGCCGGACCAGTGGCAAGGATGTAGGTAGGCACCCACCCTCACCCCAGTCCCGCTGGGTCCACCCCGCCAAAGTTCCGGGAAGCTCTCCCACCACCTCCTCTGTAGAATGAGACCCTGTGACTCATGCCAACCTCAGCTCGGACCCACCGAGGTGGCTACTAATTGCCCCGAAACTGCGAAGAACACTACATCGTCCTTGTGCTTAAGGACAAGCAATAATGATGTCATCTTCCGTGCAGAACTAAACACGATGGTTTATAGGCACTTAAAAGCAGCCATGACCTTGGGCAAGTTACTTCCGGTCTCCCAGTCTACTCCAGGTCTACTCTTCCTGTAAAATGTGAATCGACCCGGCTCGGCCTGGTGTGAGCACTGAAGGGGACTGAGGGGACACGGATGCTCCTTGGCTGAACCTCTGCTGGCCTCCCCGCCCTCCACATCCGGGCACCCCTGGCCAGCCTGCGGGATGGGGTGCACCTGCCCGGCGCCCTCCCCTACCCACTGCTCCCAAGTCAACGTCAGAAGTCAAACATTTTTATTGTTCTACAGACACTTCTGAAAAGGGATCTAATTGAGAAAATATACAAAGCATGTAAGACTTTCATCTCCAGAGAGCACCTAAGTCTGGCTGGAGGCGTCAAAGCCTCCTTTTCAAGGCTCAGGGCTGAGAACGGTTAGCATATTGAATGATCAGTAAAAACATGCAAAAGTGAGAAGGAGAAGGGAAAAAAGGCTGCATTCCTCCAAAGCCGGGGGACGGAATTTCAGAACGAGGGGGAGGCAGGGTGCACAAGTACCAGGTGGCTCTCCCTTCCCCCCACATTATCTTCTCAAACAGCTCCAAGCTTGGAGAAAGCAACGAGCCCACCCCCTCGTCTCTGCTCAGCGCTCAGCCCCGCAAGGCCGCCCACCTCGCTCTGTCCCTTTCCTGTGGCCATGGCTGCAGGACCTCACTTGTGCTCCTGGGGGGCCAGGGCGGGGGGCCCTGGCTCCTCCCTTCTTTGGTTCCACTCGGAGAACGATTGTGCTTGACGGACTCATCCCCACCCCTCGCTCCAGGCTCCCATTGGTGGGCTGAAGGCACTGACAGGAGTCCTGGGGGGAGAGCCCCAGGACACCGTCTTCCCTTGTGCTCTGGGTGGGGGGGTGGGGGGGGGGTCCATCCCTGGGCACATGACCCTACCCTCAGCCCAGGTCTGGGAATCTGGACGCAGGAGGAAATGTGCTGTCCAAGGAACAAGCCTTTTGGGACTTTCCCAACTGTGCAGATATCTCTGAACCCCATACCACACCCCACCCTGTCCCCTTGCCCAGGACCCCCACATGCCCGGTCCCTCCGTCTAGCCCTCCCCCTGGGCTGCCAGTGCAGCTGTGGGCTGGCCCCAGCGGACCTGACTTCAGGAGGGTGGTCCCAGAAACCACCCTGTGGCGCCCTCCTGTCCCCCAGACCTGGGAGCTCGGAAGAGGTGGGGCCTCAAGAGGTCACGGCTCTGGTACAGGGAGGCGGGCAGGGCTGGAAAGGAACCAGGAGACACGTCACATCTATGGAAAGGTCCAAAGTACAAGCTAAGCGAGGGGAAGGAGGAGGGCCGGAGTGGCCAGAAGGGAAAGAAGGAAGAGGGCAAGGGCGGGGCCTGGAAGGGGAGGCCCTCACACCACCCCGCAGATGAGGGTCTCCACCACGAAGGTGTTCTCGAAGTGGCGGATGGCATTGCAGTTCTTGGCCCCTCGCTTGTTGATCCCTGAGAGGGAACAGAGAAATCTCAGTGAGGACTGTGTCCCGGCCCAGTGCCGGCTGGGCTGCAAAGGCAAGCAGACTGGGAACCTGAGCGGGACCACGGGACCTCGGGATCCCGCGGCGGGGAGGTGGGAGGAAGAGGCAGCCCCGGGAGTGATACCCAGACCCACTGAGAGGCAGTGTCCTGAAGGGGTGAGAGCCCAGCTCTGCTATCTTCCCTGCTGTGTGGCCTCAGGGGTGTTACTGAACCTCTCTGTGCCTCCGTTTCCTCATCTTTCAAAGGGACAGCGAGAATAATGACGGTGGGTATAACTCACACCGTCTCAGAAGGACATAAAGAGTGTAAACCAGGGCCTGGCCCATAGGACGTGCTCAGTCACCATTAGCTGTTACTACTGCTGCTACCGTCTGAGCTCTGGGAGGGCTGCTCTCCAGCCACAGGGCCCGGCACGGCCGGAGGATGGTTTAGAGCTCAGGGCAGGGGCCCAGACGGGAGGAGCTGGCCACTCACGCCTCCGGGCAGCCCGGCGCCGCAGCCGGTAGGTGTCCTTCCCGCTGCACAGGTGGTAGATGAAGGAGCCCAGGGCCTCCTTGTCGCTGACGTGCTCCGTGACCACCATCTCCTCCTGGATGATGTACGTCTGCGGGAGGTAGGTCCCTCTCTGCGAAGGGAGAAGCCGCAGCGTCGGCTCAGTACCCGGGGCTCTCCTCCCTCGTGGTCCCCTGGCCCACTGTCCGCTCCCCACGTCTCCACGCTGCTCACTCCGGCAGGGTCCCGTCCACACGCGTCCGCCTCCCCCGTCCAGAGGCCCCGGGCCTCGCCCTTCTGACGTCTCCAGGCACCTTCCGTGTGTGCCAAGCACTGGTGCCCGCCGTGCCGCACGTGTGGGGGTCTGGTCTCCCACGGGGAGTGCTGCTCGGGGAGGGGGGCGACCCCACCTGTTCCCTGCACTGCTGAAGCGGGGCACGGCCTAGGAGGCTACAAAGCTGGAGAGGGAGCGGAAGCGTGGTGGGGAGAAGAAAAGGAGACGTGTGGACTCTGGGCGTGGGAGAAGGAAGATGGAGAAGGCGGGAACCGATCCGGGGTGCTGGGCCCCGCGGACAGCAACACCCCCGGGCCCCCTGACCCCCACAGCAGGAGGCTCCCTTGCCCCGGGCCTGGCCTCTACGAGGCAGCGGGGCCCCTGCTCACCTTCACATTCATGAGGAGCTCCCAGAAGTTGCGAGGGGGCAGCACGATGGTGGTGTTGAGCTCGATAACATAGCACTTGTCCAGGGAGATGTCATGGTAGGCGGTGAGCCCCTGGGCAGGAGGAGGGGCCCCGTCAGTCCCTGCAGTCGAGGGCCTGGCCTGGGTGGGCTGGGAGGCACCAGCCCTACCACGCCGGTGCGATGCACCCCCGATTCCCGAACACCCGGGCGGGTGCTCCTGGGCTCCTGCTCGTCTCCTAGCCTGTATTTGCGGGGACTTCCACTTACTACGTGAAAAACACCAACTGTCCAGGGCCTCGGTCGTTACAAGGGTTCTTCTCATGGGATCACAGAGCTGAGGTTTGGGGAAGCCAGTAATGTTCCAATCGTGCATTCCATCAGACCTCTGAGGTCCCGGCATCCCTGCGGACAGCCAGGACCCTCAGCAGGAGATGCTCTGTCCTGGCTCTCTGGGGGGTTTCAGCTGTAAGACTGTCCAGGATACGGAGTGAAGGGATCGTACCGGACAATCCCTAGGAAGGTCCGGGAGGCAAGTATGGGGGGACAGATGGCTGGAGGGCCTGTGTTTCACGGGCCTCAAAACGGCCACTGGCAACAGAAGCGCGAAGGATGGTTACCTCTGGGGAGGGGGTACTGGCTGGGGCGAGGGGAGGGCACCAGGGAACCTTCCGGAATGCTGGCCGAGGTCCAGATTTGGTCCGGGTGGCACTACATGGAGGCCTCGGAGAAAATCCACTAAGCTGTACGCTTAATGAGCTTGACTGGCGTGCTCTACCTCAAAAAAAAGTCACCACAAAACACCCAACTGAAAGGAACACCGGCCTCGCCATGACAGCCAGTGTCCGCACTAGTTCACGTTCAGTGAGAAACGCTACCCCTACGCAATAGAAGCGAGGTCTTTAAAATCCCGATAAAGCGGACCCGTAGACGTCTGCCAGACATGGTTGCCGTCACAGACGGAGGTACTACGGGCACTCGTATTCTCCTTTCTCACGACCCTTGGTGGAAGGGGGTTCTGGGTCTTTAGGACACCCTTCCACCACGCCTGCCCCGGCCCCGGCCGGACTCACCCGCTGGAAGTCATGAATGATGTCTGCAGGGTCCCCGCCGCCGAACTGGGGCACGGGCACATTGATGCGTTCATAGTTCTCTTCGAGGTAGATCTTCACGTCCTCCTCCAGCTCCATCCGAGTGCGGACCTGGGAGGACAGGGAGTCCTCGTAGAGAACGCCACAGTGGAAGAAGTTGTCCCGGGCCAGCTGGGCAAGGTGGAGGAAGAGACAGGCAGACCGGTCACACGGCGCCTCCGGCACGGCCACCCCGCCCACCCCACTGCGCCACGACCCCCAAGGCCTGGGCAAGCACGAAGTGTGGGACTAATGAGACCCATTTCACAGGTGGAGAAACTGAGGAACACGGGGAGCCAGGGAGGGTTGAGCGGGATCTGCCAGGTCCCAGGTGAACAACCTCTCTGGCCTCCAGTTTCCCCATCCGTGAAACGAGGTGATCCATCAGGCTTTTTCTGGCCTCTGGGTCCATGAGCCTGTGGCTGAAATGGGATGGATCGGCAGGGGTAGGACCCGGCCACCACGTGCCCTCCACAGAGGGACAGACCCCCAAGCGAGAGCCCGGAGTGGATGGGGGGGGGGCCCTTAGGGGCAAACACAGGAGCCCGGGATTGAACAGGCTGGGTGCCCAGGAGGGAGGAGAGTCGCTCAGAGAAAATCAGCTGCGTGAAGATTCTGGAGGCATCACTACAGCCAACCCCGTGTACAACCTCACTCAAGTTCCACCACCTTCCCTGGACACCGGGCCCCACGAGCAACACTGTGCCTCTACCTGCAGAGCAGGCCTAACGGCTCCACCAACAAGGGCAGGGGGGCTGTGTGACCTGACTGAGGCCCAGTGATGTGCCCATGTGCACTTCTCCAGGGCTCCTCCAGATCTGTGTACAGACTCCTGGCCTGTCACGGGCAGAATTCCCCTTTCTGTTGCAGTGTAAGTTCTCCCAGAGCATGAATCATCGCACATGAATCATACTGTCCAGGGCACGGACTCAGAGGCCGCTCTGAGGTTCCCCTAGTCCCCAGCAGTTGGGGTGGGGTGAGAAGCCCCAGGAGGGCACAAGTTGGGGCTGGGGACAGAGGGGACCAGGAGCCAGGCAGGTTCCTAAGGGCCACAGGAAAGGGCCCAGGAGAGGACTCCCATGGGAAAGGGAGAACCGGGAACACGCGGGGAGCTGGCCGTGGAGGGGGAAGATGGGGAGGCGGTGGGGGGGGGGGGAGCCAAAAAAAAAAGGGAAGTCGGCAGGTGTGTGGGAGCTGAGGTTTCTAGGGGAAAGTCACATGGAATACAAAAACTCTTCAGTAATTTCCATCATGGAAAAACTAAGTAACAAAGTGAAAAGCCAATGCTTGAGGGTGGGAGGTCACTTGGGTCATAAATGACTGGTAATTCTCAGCTTCTTTGTCACCCTGAAATTCCCTGTTCAGTACACTTACGGTTATTCTTTTGAGCTTTAATTTAACTCCCTTGGTGGCAACTGTCTCCCTCCCCAGATCTGGGCTGATCGCAAGGTCACCGTGACCATGACCAGTCCTCCGGCCCAGCTTCATGCCCTCACTTGGCTGTGTGAGTAGATAACGGGGGTGCTGTCACAGGCGGAGGCCACCCCTTGCGGGAGGTGGGGGTGCATCCGTCCACTATCCGGCTCTCTGCCTTCCTTGTTTTGTGATCCGAGCAAACGTCCAAGGCATGACCCTTGGCCACAGGGTCCAGCTCTAGAGGGATCACAGAGTTCCGATTTCTGCTGGATCTGAGTTTCTGGTGGTAACACTCCAGGGTAACACTGTGGGAAGGGGCGATGGATTCCAGTCCCAGCTCGCCCGCCACTAACTGTGTTCCTGGGAGAGCTCCTGGGTGGCCTCAGGTGCGTCTGAAGACGTGGCTAAGGACACTCTACCAGCGTCCGTGGGGGTCAGAGGGCGGGGCTCCAGTTCTGTCTCCGGGACCAGGCAAGAGGCTGGCGTGAGCCCAAGGAGGCCCCATGGAGGGAGGATGCGGGTCTTTGGTGCTTGGCTGGGCATTCACTCCCACCTGGGGGCAGGTCACCTGCTGTCCCCCCTCCTCACAAGCCCTAAGGACCTGGCTGTCACCTGCCCATGCTCACTCTCCTGCCAGCTCCTCTCTAAACACTACCTTTCCCCGAGCCCCGTGCCTCCCTCCCGCCTGGCCTCACCTGTGCGAGGAAGAAGTATCTGTAGATGTAGACGGAGGCGAACACGAGGCCCATGAGCAAGACGACCATGCCCATCGACAGGTAGCACACGCCGCCCACAGAGCCCCCCTTCTTGTAGCGGTGGTGGGGGGGGCGTTCCTCCTGTGGACAGCAGTGCTGGGTCAGCCAGCCAGACGGTGGTCCCGCACCTCTGGGGACCCTCCCACCCCCTTCCCGGAAGTGAGATCTGCCCCTGCCGGCCGGGAGAGAGCCTTGGGAAAAAGGGGAGGGGAGAACAGTGCCGGGGACACACGAGCATCATCTGGAAGGGATGCCCCCCCAGGGTCCTCCTCCCAGCTCCCTCCCAGGTAAAGAGAAGCTGAGACCCGCATCAAAGCCATACATAACGACCCACTGGGATTAAGCGGGCACGTTTGGATTATCCATGCCATTAGTACCCTTTTACTACGCCGGCTGTGACCACGATATATACTCTTAAACACAGAATGGGGGAAGCACAGATGTGGCCTTAATAACTGCACCAGACCTGGGAACCTATAGGAAACGGGGTGCACTGGGCAGGCTGGGAGCCAGAGAAGGCTTTGGATCCACCCAAAAGCTGGGGTGCACCGGGTGGGCTGGAATTGGGGCAGCGGGAGGTGCCTGCTGGGCTCCCCCCAGAAGGCCATGGCAGGGAGTGGTCACCGGCTGATGGAAACAGAGGCTCCGGGAGGCGCATGGGGTCTGGGCACAGTGCTGGTCTCCCTTGGACCCGGCGGCCCTAAGCCTGCGATCCGTGCTGGGCACAGCTCAGCTACGGCCCACACAGGCACCGGCTGGCAGTGTTAAATAGGCTGTCAGGAGTGAAGCCTGAAGGCTGAAGTCTGGAGGCTCCTGGACAAAACCTGCTCCGGGGAAGCCAGACTTGGGCTCGGAACAGTAGCCACAGGTCTGCCAAGAAGCAGCAAGTTCAACTGACTGAACTTCAGGGCACACGGGTCTGGGCTGGTGGACGAAGGTGTGTGCGTAGATCTCGGTGACACCGCTTTACCCAGAGCACTGGACTGAGAGTCTAAGGATTCAGGCTCTTAATGAGCCTCGGCCATCTCTCTTGTTTGTGCACGTCCTCCCTCGCACCCCTGCCCTAACCCGGGCCCTCACCCACCCTGGGAGATGTTGCAAAAGCCCAGGCCTGTCTCGGCCTCCACTGTCCACCCTTCACACCCTCCTCCATGGCGTCCAGACACAGTCACGGTGAGGTCAGAGTCCAGGCCCAAGGACTCCCCACCCTCCAGGAGCTGGGGCAGGGTGGGTGAAGGGAAGGAGTTCCAGTCTCCACGTAAGCCACAAACTGTCTGCTTAGCCCCTTTTGTGCCAGGTTTCCTGTCTCCCTTTATGCTGGGGGGCTGGGGACACAGTTCAGGTCCAAGTTACCTTGGAGAAGCCCTTATCTCTTAGCCCAGCACAGGGGGCCTGGCCCGGTGGGGGTGGGGCACGGGGCCTGTTGTGATGCCCAGGCCCCAATCCCTGAGGCCCCCTGGCTTAGAGCATACAGGGCATGGGGCCCAGGCCTCAGGGAGTGGAGGGGTAACCATCAGATGGGGCAAATGCCTCCCGCTTGGGGCTCTCCCACACACCCTCCAAGCCCAGGAAAAGGACAAAAATACCACGAGGACCCTCCCCCTCACTGGGCACACCCATCGCCAGACCAGCTGGTCCCCCGCCTCTGCACCATGGGACAGACACAGGACGGATAGGTGCCCCGGCCCATCTTGTTCCCCAACGCCGCAGTCTGCCCTCCGGGGAGGTCGCCTGGCGCGGGTGAGAGGTCAAACCCATTGTGCCAAACTCACTAGCTGAGCCCCTCTGCAGGCCTGGGGACCCTCCCCAGCCCGGCCCTGCCGCAGGGGTCCTGTGATCCAGACCAGGGAGATAAATTCATGAGACCACCCACTTGGCTGGCATCTCCTCCACACGCTCGGGCCCTCTAACCAAGGTCCGACAGGAGCCAGGGGATTATAATGGTTTTGACTTTCAACGGGCTCCCAGGAGCAGCGCAGGACGGGACAGCCTGACAGCCCAAGTGCCACAAGGCACACGCCACCCTGGGGCCTCTGTGGAGGAGGATGGTGGCGTCTCTGTTCCTCCACCGGTGGCGGACCCAGGAGACAGGTCAGGCTGGCCCCAAGTTGAGAGAGGCCTCAGCGGGGGCCAGGATCCCCCGTGAGGGGAGCATCTCTCAGGAAGTGTGAAGAGGTGGGGATTGAAGGAGACCAGGAACCTGAGAGCCCTTTGTCAAGGATGAAGTGCTAGATAAAAATAGCAGATCTTTATCAGCTGAAACTTTCCTTTTCAGGGCCAATGCCAGGGCCAGCTGTAGACACTGCACCCTGGCCATGCGGTCAGAAAACCAGAGAAGCCAGCTTGTGAGAGGTGCTTTTAAAAAGAACAAAACAAAACAAAGCCAAAGGGCCACAAGCGAGAGCCTGAGGGCCTGCTCCACAACGAAGTTCACAGACAAGGAGGCCAATGGTTTTAGAGCAGCCTTTCTAGCCTTTCTGCTTCTGGCTGGGTCAGTGCCTGGGGCACGGCTGTGGCTCTAGGGCTGAGAAGAACGCAGCCTCCAGCAGGCCCCCTGGATACCACTCTCCGGCCCTACTCTGTGGGGGCCACTGTGAAGGTTGAGGATCCCCGGCTGTCCTAGGTGTGTGGGGACATACCCTTCACGTGTCTGGGGCTAACATAGAGCTCCCTATCCCACCTTTACTGACGCCCCCTAGTGCGTGCCTGAGGCTCAGCTGCCCTGCTCCCCTCCCTAAGCCCACACCCCTCCCGCCTGCAGGGCCCAAACCTCAGAAAATTCAGGGCTGAGCAGCAGGCAGGAAGGTAAAGCAGGACCAGAGCTTGCCAGGAAGCAGACTGGAAGCCATGGATGTCCCTGCTTGGAGACAAAAGGCACTTCAGACAGCAAGCCCCCCTCCCCGCAGGAGAAAGGGCCCCTGAATCCTGCCCCGAAGCTGCTATTGCTTGCCGGGCCCTGAGCTCCACAACGGAGAACCGGGGGACTCCTGGCTGTCCAGCTCACCCGGAAGGACTGTGGAGAAGCCTGCTTCCTGAGACCCCTGAGCTGCTTCGCTTATGCTGGAGACTCAGGAAAATGCTGCCCCCCCCCAACCCCCCACCCCCGCATGGAGCAGCCAGACATTTGGGGGGGCTTTCACTTGGAAAGTGGAAAAACATTGCATACTGTCTCCAAGGCAACTGGGCTTTCTGAGCAAAGTGCTTTGCTGTGCACTCGTGTGGGGCACGTGAGCCAGCCGTGCAGGGACCTGGAGGGGCCCGGGCCTCCTCTGCCCACGGCAGCGAGGCCCGCGATGGCGCTCATTAAATGATTTAGCAAAGCCAGGGCCACAGCGGTCAAGGGGAACCCAGCCAACTGGAGCATTAACTCAGCGGACTCCCATGGCTCCTGGAGATCCCCCCAGCTAGAGCCTCTCAGTAACAATGCCCAAATTAACTGCAAGCAGATTAAACTACAGTCGCAGGCTGCTGGGAGGAGGCTGGCAGGGGAGTCAGAAATGCACTTGCTGTAGCCCAGGCTGACAGCTGGAGAGGGAGGGGTTCCTGCCCGGCCTCCTTGGTATCATTCTTCTTCAGCATCTTTCTTTCCTAGGTTGCAGACCACAGATTCAAGGGCACCAACGTGTGTGTGTGTGTGTGTGTGTGTGTGTGTGTGAGAGAGAGAGAGAGAGAGAGAGAGAGACAAAGAGACAGAGAGACAGAGACAGACAGAGAGAGAGAGACCTAGTGAAGGTGAGGGGAGTGGGCAAATGCCCACTGTCCACAGGAGCACAGAGAGCTATGTTTTATGCACAAATGCCCACGGGGACTCATGGACTCGCTCTCAGTGGAGCCCCATTCCTATCGTGTGGCTCAGCGGCTTGGACACACGCCGGGTAAGTAAGCATAGCGTGGACCCCTGCACCACCCTCTGCTTTGCTTGGCCAGGCTGGGCCCCTTCTCTCATCTATTCCGGTCCTGACGGTCAAGATGAGACTCTAGAGAACAAAGGCTCCGAAGGATGAGAAGCAAAGCTGGCTGCTGACAGAGCTCTCCTGGGGGAGAGAGAACTTGGAGAGTGTGTGTGTTGGGGGATAGCCAGGCTGTGCTTCCGTGATTTTACCATCAACATTTTTTTTTCTTCTAAGAGGAACTCATCCTCCCTGGCGGTACTGACAGCCTGGAAACATGCAAGGACCGGCCCAGAAAAGCAAATAGAGAAGAGAGGGAACTAGAGAGGGAAGAGAAAAACCACTGTGGTGTGTGCCCCAAAGCCAAAGCCCCTCTGGGAAGGCCCAGGACAGACCACGAAGGGGACCAAAGCCCCCACCCCTCCACGAGATAGGACCAGGAACAGGACCACCTGTCCACAAAGGTCCTTTTTTTCAGCTCAGCGGGCAGGGCCAGCGGGTACTGGGGCACTGGGGCAGGAAGACTCCACGCCCACCAGTACCGCCCTCCAGGCTGGCAGGGGACCCTCCCCCAACCACTCCGGGAGACCCAGCTCCCGCCTGCCAAGGGCCCGAGGCCAGGACTCGGAAAGTGAAATCTGATCCCCAGGTATGCAGCTGGGGGAGGGGGCGACACGGGAGCCATTAATCAAAGGCAAGGCCAAGGAGAAAATTACCGGGGGCTGAGAAGATGATGGTATGGAACACGTCTCTCTCCTCCTGCAGCACCCCCCCCCCCACCGTTTGCAGCCCCCCAGCCCAGTCCCGTGTGTACACGCCCACACCTGGCTGTGTGCGTGTGTGTGTGTGTGTGTGTGTGTGTGTGTGTACATGTGCACTCAAGCACAAGCAGGTGGACGGGAGAGGGGAGCCAGGCTGAGAGGTGCAGGGCTGGCCAGAGGGTGCTAAGAGGGGGTGCTTCCCGGCCAACCCACTTTCCAAGCTGGCTTCCGGCCAGTCGCCCATCAGCGCAGGCTTCTCATTATCTCAGAGGCGAGCGCCAAGGGGAGGGTGGGCAGCTGGAGGCCCAGCTGGGCCCCCACCCCCATCCCTTCCCGGCCCACTGAGGCACTTCCTTCCAGCAGCAGGTCTGGGGACAGAATCCTCGTTGTATTTCAGTTTTTGCTCAGAAGCAGGGGGAGCCCCGCTGTGGGGGTGCTGCTGAGGTCTCACCCTGGCCCTGTGGGCCCGTACACAGGTGGACATTTTGCTCTATCGGCCACGGGGGAGCTCACTGCTGAGGGCGTTCGCAAACTCATCTGTTCATCAAGCGGTCCTTCTAGGGCTTTAAATCTGGTTTTGGAGTCTAGTTCAGTGGCCAAGGAGGGTTCTCGGGTCATCCTCAGCCAGAGGAAACCTTCTGCAAAGCTTTCCTCCGCATCCTCATCAGCACGGGGCAAACCTCAAATGCTCTGTCTTGACAAAGCAGATGGCCGGGCCTCCCAGTCTGCCTGCCTGTCCCACCCACCTTCTCCTTCTAATAAATGGTACCCTAATAATGGTGGCACTGTGTCTGAATGCTGGGTGCCTGCTGCGCTCGCTGCCGGAGGCAGGAGAGGGGACTTGATCTACGCCCCCTGGTTATTGGACGTGAGAAGTGTGCCCCTTGGCCAGGTGAGGGCACATCGGGCTCAGAGTCATAAACTCTCTTCCCCGCTCCAGTTCCATCAGGCAACTGTCAGAGCCAACAGGCAACATCCAACAGGGCCTCGGGAAGCTTCGATAGTTTACTGCTATGCACTTCTGTCCTAGTGGTGGTGGTGGTGGGGGGGGGGGGGTTGGTTAATCCTCCTCCTGGGCCCCCAGTGCTCCTCCTTGCCAATGAAGACAGCTAGGGGACCCGCCCAGCTAACAAGGTTTGGGAGAGGAGGCTGGCTCATCAGGCCCAAGGCCATTCCAAACAGCACCAGGAAGGTGTTGAGATTTCCACTTCACACTGGGTGAGGGGGAAAAGACGATGCCCGATGTCAGAGCCAGAAGCTGGTTGTCAGTTACTGCCAAGGGGATGCTGGCATCTGCCATCTAGCCGGCACCATCAGGAGGCTGCTGGAGAATGTGTCACTCCGGTGAAATTTGGTGGACCTTCTCAGAGTCTGAATTACATCCTCCTACTGTCTGGCTGGTTTCCCCTTCCTCTTGAAGCCTGTAGCTCTCAGAAGCAGGGTCCTGAATTCCAGGCCTGAGCTGGGCAGCAGGCCCTGGGAGAAGAGAGGGGCCAGCCAGGTCCCATCCCCACTCCCTCCCTGGGCTGGGAGGAGGGGAGGAGGCGGGCTCCTTGGTGAAGGGAGGAAAGAAGCTTGAAGAGACCCTTGCAAACTTTTAAAGCTGCAGACCATGGTCTTCAAATACGGAATGTCCCCTCCCATCTAAACATTGGATAAAGACCGAGTTGCTCTGGTTGGGGGTGCAGAGCAACCCCCCAACCCAGCCCAGGTGGTCCTGGATGATGCAGTGACCACACCAGGGCAGGGGAGCTGGCCTGAGGCTGCTCGGTGCATTTCACACTCAGGGTCTCTGCTGGGGCTGTGACACCCACCTGAGGCTCCTCTCCAGCGTGCCCTCCAGCAGGGCCCAGGTTTCCCCCCCTGCCCCGCACCCCCCAGAATACTCCAGGCAGGGTTGAGTCTGAGCCACAAAACTTGGGGAGGGATCTTGCCCTGAGGAAGACTCCTCAGAAGCCAGCAGGGGGAAGAGAAGGGGAGTGGACAAAGACGTGCAAGTCCAGTCTCGACGGGACTGCTGGGCGCGCCCGAAGACCGCCGCAGCCGACGGTTACCGACGGTTACGTGGACACCTTTGCCGGGGCACAATACAGCCTGGCCGGACCAGCTCTCCCTCCCCTCGCCTCCCTGCCCGCCACGCGTCCTGCCCTCTCCGGGTCAGACTCCACGCAGCTCAGACAGTTTTCCACTGGCGGAAATGCCTTCTCTCCCCCAGGCAGGAGGGAAGGGGGAGGAGGGGGAGGACGCCGGAGGGGGCGGGCTGCACCGAGGCCCGCCCCCACAAAGAGCCTCCAGGATGCGGGAGGGCACCGGGGCAGCGGGGGAGCCTCCCGGCGGGATGGAGAGAGCCGCCCAGGACGAGAGCCGGGAGAGGAAGGAAGCCAGGAGCAGGGAAGACCCAGACGGCATGGGGTGGGGAAATCAGGGCGCCTGGCCTCATAATTTCGAACCTCGAATCCCAAACGTGCAGCCGGGCCGGTTCTGGCTTATTTCCATTTCTTCACTTTCTTGTCCACCAATTTAGGTGCAGACCAGCAGCACATTCCCCGCCCCCCACAGCACCCCTCATTAGGGACGAAATCAATGGCCCCTCCTCCTTCGTTGGCACCAGACTCCCCCCCCCCCCCGCCCCGCCATTCCCTACCAATCATGACCCACCCCCAGTTTGGGGAAACCCAGTCCAACCCCTCTCCCATCCCCCACCGGGGGACTCGACTCTCTCGGCCCCTCCTCCTTGATTAGAACCAGACGCATACCCCCCACCAACATTCCTCCAACTTATTTCTACCAGCCCCTTCCCCTGTCTTGGGGCCAGCCGCCTAGCCCCTCCACTTTTGGAAGAGACCTCGAGCGTTTCCCTCCTTGGGGACCTGTGACTCGGACCCCTCCCACTCTTCGGACTTCTCCTTTCGGTTGCCGTTTTAAGAGAGGACCCAAGCCCCCTCCCCACTCTGGGATGAATGGCCCATTGCGGACCCTCACTCCACTCCGATCACGGCTCCCGGACCCCGATGCACCTAGAGCAGTTCCCGGGGCCGGCGGGGCGCGCCTCGACCCCCGGCCCCTCTTACCCGAGCCGGCGTCAGCAGGATTTCAGCGGCCGGGGCCCGAGCCGCGGCCGACGCCGAGGCCGAAGCCTTGTCGGCCTTGTCGCCCTTGATGCCGGCCACGGCGGGCTGGAAGCTGATCTTCACCATGGCTGCGCCCGGCCGCGCGTCCGCCCTGCAGCCTCTGCCCGTGCAGCCTCTATCTGTGCAGCCGCCTCTCCGCGCTCTGCAGGCACCGGAAGTTTGGACGGTGTTCGCGTCCCTCCCCCTAGCCCCGCCCCCAGTCCGCCCCGCCCCGCCCCCCACAGGAGGGTCGTGGCGCTGGCCGCGCCTGCGCCCCCTTTCCAGCCCCTGGGGCGCGCAGTGACCCCTGCCGGGCGCTCTGCTCTGATCGAGGGAGGGCTGAGGTTTACTCACACACTCGCTCATTCACTCACTCACTCACTCACTCACTCCACTCCATTCATCCATCCATCCAATCACCCATGGACTAAGCCCCTTTCGCAGACTTTTTCCTTCTAGCTTCCTCTCCAAGACCAGCATCCCCGTAACACAGCCTTTGTTAAAAGAATGTTTGCCCAGCAAATGCGCCTTCTACACAAATGCCCTGTCTCTCCTGCTCCCTTTCATACCCTCCTCTTTGGAAACACTGACTGCCCCTACTGCACCTGTCCCCACTGCTCCCCACCTGTCCTGACCCAGGAGGAGGCTTCAAGGCCAGGTGCCCAACTGCTTGCCTGCATCCTGCATCCATCCACGTCTCTTTTCATTCTCCATCATCCTTTTTCCTTCATTTTTCATTCCTGTAGAACCTTCCTGAGGGGCTCTGGGGATGCGTGCGAAGGATGCTGGGAGTAGAGAAAGAAGGGCAGCCTGCAGCGTCGGTTAGTGAGTGCCAAGCCCTGTTGCCCATTTCTCCCCTATCCAGAAGGATCTAGTGTGGTGGGAGGATGGGCGGGGCGGGTGTCTGGAGGCTTGGGTCCCAGACAAGACTGCCCCTGCAAAGCCTCACTGGTATTGTGTAAGACCAGGGGCTTGTGTTACTGGAGCATCTCTTGTCCCCCCAACCCTGGATCTTTCCTTACTGTTCCTGGTCCAGACTGGACTGGAGACAACACCCAGCAACACACACACACACACACACACACACACACACACACACACACAGAGCCTTGGGCTGAACACTGGCTTTTGGCTCTGCAGTTGGGGTGACAGGGGAAGTTAGGGGAGTCTGAAAGCTTCCTGAGGACAGTCTGAAGCCCTCCACTGACCTGTCCTACCTGTCAGGTCTTGAGTGGCTGTGTTGAGCCCTGGGTACTCACATCCCAGACTCCACCATCCTGGTTCAGGTCTTGGATGAATTTATCAGACTTGAGAACAAACATGGTAAGAAGGAAGGTTGAACTGATGCTAAGGCCACTGTCCTGGGGAACTGGGAGAGGGAAAGGGAAGGTGGAAGAAGATAATTTGGAGACAAATTTGGTTTGGACAAGAGCCAGAGAGGAACGGGCTATGGACTCTTGTTAACCAACTCTAAGAACTCCTAGATGAATCTTGGTGTTTGAAGAGTTAAGTCCCAACCCTTGGTTAGATTCCCACTTAGCATCCCCAACATACATTCCTCCATTCAGAAAGTGTTTTTCAGGGAGCCTGGTTGGCTCAGTAGGTTGAACAACCAACTCTTGATTTTGGCTCAGGTCACGATGCCAGGATTGTGGGATCGGGTTCCTTGCTGAGCATGGAACCTGTTTGAGATTCTCATTCTCTCTCTCTCTCTCTTTCTCTCTCTCTCTCTCTCTCTCTCTCTCTCTCTCTCTCTCTCTTTCCCTCTGCCCCTCTCCCCAATTCACACTCTCTTTCTAAAAATTAAAATAATAATAATAATAATAAAATAAAAAAAGAAAGAGTTTCCTAAATGCCCCTGCGTATCAAGCATTATATTAATCCCTGTGGCAGAAAACAGAAAGCCCTAAGATGCAACTTTGCAACCAAGGACCTAATCACATTAAACCTTCCACCTGCCAAATTCTCACAATGTTTATGAAATTTACCCATACTTTGTTCTTTTTTTTTTATTGCTGAGTAATATTCCATTTTGTTAGCATACTGCAGTCGTCTATCCAAATTCCTGGTTATGGATATTTGGGTTGCTTTCCATCATTGGCTATAATGAATAAAGGTGCTGTGAACATTTGTGTGCACGGCACTTTTGGTTGACATTTATTGTCATTTGTCTTGAATAAAGAACATCACAAAGGGTGAGGTGGGAATGGTCCACTCCAGCAGACAGGCATATTTTATCACATGACATTGTTTAGAAATAATATAAAGTGAGCCGAGTTTCATTGGTTTCATCTTATTATTGTTTTTAAATTCTCCACAGATATTGCACCCCCTTGCGGCCTGACCTGGGCCAGACTGGTCACACGGCCCTGCCCCCACCTTGGTATCCTACTGCCTAGGAATGGGATTGTATCACTTTACACTTCAACCAGCAATGTATGAGAGTTCCAGTGGCTCCACAATTTCACCAACATTTGGTGCTGTCAGCCAGTCTAATTTTAGCAATTTTAGTTGATACAACAAGTTATATCTTATTGTGATTTTAATTTGCCTTTCCCTGATGACTAATGATGTTGAGTATGTTTTCTTATGGTATTGATCCTTTGTATAACTTCTTTTGTGAACTGTCTGCTGAAGTCTTTCGGTCATTTTAGAAGTTGGATTATCTTTTTTATGATTGATTCGTAGGAGTTCATTGTATATTCTGAAGACAAGTCCTTCGTCATATATATTTATTGTGAATATTTCCTCTCAGATTGTGGCTGGTCTTTTCGTTTTCTTAACTTTGTCTTACGGCGAGCAGAAGTTTCTAGTTTTGATACAGTTCAATGTATCAGTTTTTAATTTTATGGTTAGCACTTTCAGGGTTTTGTCTAAAAACCCTGAAATTGTGAAGATATTTGAGTATGTTTTCTTCTAGGAACTTTGTAGATTTAGGCTTTACATATAAGTCTATGATCTATTTTTAGTTGTTTTTTTTTTTTTTTTATAGGAGTAGAGGTTTTGTTTTGTTTTGTTTTCTATACAGTTGTCTAGCTGTTCCAGGATCGTTCATTTAAGAAACTCCTTTTTCTATTGGATTGCCTTGGCACTTTTTTCAAAATCAATTGACACTTTATATATTGGCTTACTTCTGCACTCTGTTCTGTTACGTTCCTCTATTTTTTTTCTATCCTTATGCTACTTCACATTATCTTAACTGTAGATTTCTATTAAGTCTTAAATCAGGTGGTGTGAATATTTTTCTTCTTTTTCAAGATAATTCTGGCCCTTCTAGAGCCATACAACCTTAGAATTGGCTTATCAACTTCTACAAAACAAAACCTGTTAAATATAAATTGGGTTTGAGTTGAATCTAGAGAGCAATTTGGGGAAAACTGAGGTCTTGACAGTATTGAATTTAAGCCCATGAACGTGGTAGATCTCCTTTTTTTTTTAGCTCTTTAATTCCTCTCACCAATATTTTGTAGGTTTCAGTGCAGAGGTTTTGCATATTTTTTGATGGAGTTATTCCTAAGCGTTTTACGTTTTTGACGTTATTGCACTTATCATTTATGTTATTTTCCAATTCTTTGCTGGTAGTATATAGGCATACAATTGATTTTGGAAAATTAATCTTATATTTTGCAAATTTAATATATCTCTTTGTCATCGTATTTTTATAGATTCCTCGGGTTTTCTAAAATATACTCATGCCATCTGAGAACAAAGACAGTTTTACTCTTTTTCTCAATCTTTGTGCCTTTTTTCCCCTAGCCATATTGGTTAGGACTCGAGTACAATGTTGAATAAAAATGGTGAGAGTAGACATCTTCACCTCGTTTCTATCTTAGGAGGGAAAATGTTCATTATTTCACCAGGAATGTAATTTAGTTATAGGTTTTGCATAGATGTCCTTTGTATTAGTTTCCTAGGGCTGACATACAGGCTGACATCACAACTTGGGTGGCTTAAAACCAGAAATTTATTGTTTCAAGTTTCTGGAAGCTCTAAAGTTCAAAATCATGGTTTCAGTAGGGTTATGCTCCCTCTTCCACTTGTAGGGGACAATCCTTCCTTGCCTCTTCCAGCTTCTGGCATTTGTTGGCAACCTTGGCATTATTGACTCACAGACACATCACCCCAATCTTTGCCTCCATCATCACATGGCTCGCTTCTGCCTGTGTCTCTGTTTTCACATGGCAGTTTCCTCTTTTTATAATAACACCAGTCATATTGGATTAGAGCCCACAATAATGACCTCATCTTAACTTTCTTATATCTGAAAAGACCCTATATCCAAATATAGTCACATGTACAGGGTGTTAGAATTTCAACATATCTTTTTGGAGGACACAATTCAACCTGTAACATCCTTAATAAGACTGAGCAAATTCTCTTTTTTTCCTAGTTTGCGGAGAGTTTTAATCATGAATGGGTATTACGTCCGGTCAAATATATTATCTTCACCATATGGGTTTTGTCTCTTATTATGAATTTACTAATTGATTCTTGAATATTAAAAAAGGCTTGCATTCCTGGAATAAACCTCACTTGTATTGATCTTTTTATATATTACTGGAGTCAATTGGTTGATATTTCATTAAGTTTTTTGTTTGTTTTGTTTTCATCTATGTTCATGAGGGCTATCAGTCTCTCTTTTCTGTAATGCCGGTTCTTGGTATCAGGGTTATGCTGACGTCATAAAATAAGTTAGGGAATTTCCCAGCCTCCGTTTCTTTTGTTGTTTTGTTTTGTTTTCTGAGAAAGTTTGAGATTGATGTTATTTCTTCTTTAAAATGTTTGATGTAATTCACCAATAAAGGCATGGGGATCCAGCATCTTTATGATGGGTGGGCATTTAATTATGAATTCATTTTCTTTAAGAAACATGGGGCTATTCAGATTTTCTATTTCTTCTTAGTCAGTTTTAGTAAATTGTGTCTTGGAAGGAATTTACCCATGCCATCTAAATCATCAAGGTGGTGACATTTTGAGTGGAGAGGTCAGTGTGGAAGTTCGGGACCTCAGCAGGCCAGAAGAGAGAACTCTAGACCAAGGCCTTTGCCTGGGTCTTTCAGCACACTACAGAGAGAATACAATAAAGCTGGCCTGGTGATCACGTGCCATTTGTGAAGGAAGAACAGGTGAAACATTCTTGGGAGTTGATTCACCACCAGAAAATTCTCATAAGGGAGCAGTGAGGTGCACGTAAGTTTGGCTTAAAGTTGTAGGAGCCTGGACACCCCCCTCCCCAAATTTTAATCTACTTAGATCACTGGCTCTCAAAGTGTGTTTTGGGAGCACCTGGGCATGTCCACAACTCTTTGTGAGGATGTGGAGGCCAGAATATTTTTCTAATAACACCAAGATGTTATTTGCCTTTTTCAACCTCATTCTCTCATGAGAGTACAGTGGGGTAATTGAGAGGTTACATGACATGCGGTGTCATAACAGATTGGAAGCAGAAGCAAGTAGGAGAACCCAGCTCTCTCCTCTGAAGCTAGATATTAAAAATATTTGCCAAAAAGTAAAAGGCTTTTTTTTTTTTTTGCTTTGGAAAACACAGTTTTTAAAAATCAAAATGTTATATATATTAACATGTAATAAGTTTGTGCTTGTGCTGTCACTTTTATATGACTTGATAAATATCCCATATATGTCTCAGTTTTAATTTTCAATATGTTAAATACCATTAAATGTATATCTCACATAAACAAAACATCTTTAGGCTCCTTGATGTTTTTAAGAGTTTAAAGGGGTCTTGAGTCCAAAAAATTTGAGAACTGCTGATTTAGACAGTTTTTTTGGGGGAGGGGGGGAGAGTGAGAAGAATACATTTTATGGAAGTATAATATATATACAGAAATGTTCTTAGATGATAAGTGTGCAGCTCAAGGAATATTCACAAACCAAACCAAAACAGAAATATTCACACGCATGTCACCAGCAGCGACAGAAACAGAACATGAACATTCCCTTTTGTCCCCACTCCGGACCCAAGAGTAACCATTATTTCCCGCCCAGTGAGGAGCTTTGTCTATTGAAAAAAAAATTTACCTACACTTGAATCTCACAGTATGTGCTCTTTTCTACCCAGCATCTTAAGAAAAAAAAAAATTTTTAATGTTTATTCATTTTTGAGAGATGGAGAGACTGAGCATGAGTGCGGGAGGGACAGAGAGAGGGAGACACAGAATCCCAAGCAGGTTCCAGGCTCCAAACTGTCGGCGCGGAGCCTGACACGAGGCCCGAACCCCCGGACCGCGAGATCATGACCTGACCTGAAGTCAGATGCTTAAGGGACTGAGCCCCCCAGGCGCCCCACCCTCTGGCATCTTTAAGGTCACGACCGACCGTGAGGGTGGCCCGCGGGGAGGGTGCTGGGGGCTGGCTCAACCTTGAGCGCATCCCCATGTGCTCATCCGCTCTCCTGCTGGTAGACCCTTGCGTTGTCTCCAGTGTGGGGCTCTTACCAACAGAGCTTCTGTGCACATTCTTACAGCGTCCTTCGGGAACGTTCCACCCGTTACTGTTGGGTACTTACTGGGGGCCGGGTTTCCTCTTTAGTGTGTCGTCGTCAGGCCACAGACCGGAAGGTGAGACTTTCACGGCAGCGAGCGCGTTCCACCAGAGCCACCCTGGCCGAGGGACGGGATACGAAGCTCTCGGTTATCCACTTGGAATCTTCCGCCAGCCCTTTCTGGTATCCTCGTGCCACACCCAGGGCCGTAGGTGTGACCCGCAAAGCTGGATCGGTGCCGTGAAAGTATTTTGGTGGAAAGTGTCACTTTGGAAGAGAGGTGGGATGGTGACTGGGCTGCGGCCATACAGCCCTTGGGACTGAATCTCCACCCCCACCCCTTGCTAACTCCAGGGGCTTCTCACTCTCTCCAGGTCTTGGGACCGCAGGGACAGGGGACTCTCCCGCAGTGACCCCACTAAAAAGGCTTCCTGCAAATCGTCACATCAACCTAGCAGCTTTGGCACAGGCCGTCGGCGCTGGGATGGGTGAGACATTCCCTTCAAGGGAGCGAAACCACAAACGTCACATTCCTAGGAATAAACTTGATGACCTGTGTAGAGAAAGGCACAACGTTTTCCTGAAGGCAGAAAGCCTAAGTAGAACGGAGAGGCGAACCGAACGGTATTCCTGGATGGGAAGATGACGAAAATGTTGATTCCCCTCCAAATCACAGCAGATCCAATTAAAATCCTAACAGCCTTTTGCAGACAAGTAGAAATACTATTCTCAAACTGGTCATTGCAATCGCCAAGAACTTTAAAAGAAAGAAAAAATGACTACAGTTTCAACCCAACAAATGGTGTGCTGAAATTTAGAAGAAGAAGATACTGGTGTGGAGAATTTTCTAACTACACGAGGCAAGAAATCGTGATGGAAATTTTGATATATTTACATATATGAAAACACCATGTATGAAACAGAGAGGCGGATGTCAAACGGGAAACGTTCTGGTTATTTCCAGAACTAGTCAGAGGAGCGTGTGTTGGGTGTAGAGATTACTAAAAAAAAAGTAAACCAAACCTCAACAAATTAATAATACGAGAAATGAAGATGAAGTGAATGACTTAAGTATGGACACCAAGAACCGAGGGAGGGAACAGCAAAACAAATCCGACGACAAGAAAGGAAATGAATTAATGAAAAAATGGAAAAATGGAAGAACTGGTAAGTATATATATTGTTTTTCTTTTTTCTGAACTATCTCTCCCCCCCCGCTTTATGGAGGTAAAATTGACTAACGAAAATTGTGTATGTACGTCAGGGGTACAGTGTGATGGTTTGATGTAGGTATACATTGTGAAGTGATCACTATAATTAAGTTACTTAACACATCACCCACCACTTTACGTCGTTGCTATTTCGTGTCTGTGTGATGAGGCCATTTGAGGTCTCCTCCATTGGCGAATTTAAAGTATACGGCGCAGTACGATCAACTAGTCTCCACGCTGCCCTTTAGATCCCTAGGACTTAGTCATCTCAGAACTAAAAATTTGTACCTTTTGACCAGCCCCCCCCCCCCCCCCCCCGAGCCTGTGGTAAACACCATTCTACTCTTTGGTTCTATGAGTTTGACTATGTCAGACTCCACATGTAAATGAGATCGTATAGTCTTTCTCCCTCTGGTTTATTTCACTTAGCATGATGTCCTCCAGGTTCATCCATGTTGTCCCAGGTGTGAGGGTTTTCTTCTTTTTTATGGCTGAACAGTATTCCATTATATATATAGTTTTCCTTATCCATGCATCCGTCGACGGACCCTTGGGTTGTTTCCAAGTCTTGGCTATTGTGAATAATGTTGCACGGAACACAGAGGTGCAGGCATCTTTTTTGAGACATTGATTTCATTCCCTTTGGGTATATACCCAGTAGTGGAATTGTCCAGTCATATGATAGGTCTGTTTTTTATTTTCTAGGAATTTCCATACTGTTTTCCATAATTGCTATACCTGATGAGTATATGAAGAGAGAGTTCTTCTGGGAAAATCAGTGGAAAGAGACAAATCTATAGACCATCTTAGTAATAAATAAGAGAGAAATATTAATTCAGTGAGAAAGATATAATTATAGATAAGGTGGATGTTATAAATTATTTTATATACAATCATATCTAATCAATATAAATATTTTGAATTAGATGAGTTTATGGGAAAGTGCAAATGGCCAACATGAACGAAAGAAGAATTAGAATATCATAATGCCCTGTAATCAAGGAAGCTACTGAAGAAAGTTCTCAAAGAAATGATCTCAAAAAATGGTCTGAACAGGCAGACCCCTTAACTAGATAGTTCTTTCATAATGAAGGAATGGCTACTTCTATGGATGCTTCTATTTATTTTAGGCACAGATGATATATCCTGACACAAAAATCTGACAAAATTAGCAAGAAAAATAGAATTTTAGCTATGAATATACAAAAAATGCAACAGTACAGGAGGAGGGCATTGAAGTGCCATCAAGTAGAACTTCTCCCGAGAAGAAAGACACAGATTTCATGTGGGAAAACCTATCTGAGGAGAAATTGCTCTGGAAAATAGTGCTTAAAAGTAATGGCCATTCAAACTTGAAAAGTGTAGAAAAGCATAAGAGAATAAAACAACTATTACGACAAAACCCACAATAACCACTGTGAATACTTTGCTACTTTTCACCCAATATTTTTTACTCCCCACAACAAAGAATTAATTATCCAATCTAAAATACCAATAGGGCCAAGGTTGGGAAACCCTGATTAATATCTTGCTTTTTTTTCTCTTTAAAATAATTTCAGGGGCGCCTGGGTGGCTCAGTCAGTTAAGCAATGGACTCTTGGTTTCAGCTCAGGTCACAATCTCAGGGTTTATGAGTTTGAGTCCTGTATTGGGCTCTGTGCCAACAGTGCAGAGCCTGCTTGGGACTCTCTCTCTCTCTCTCTCTCTCTCTCTCTCTCTCTCTCCAAATAAATAAATAAACTTAAAAAAAAAAAGAAGTTATTATAAAAAAAAAGTCAGCATTTTCTCAGAGGTGGGCAGAATCCCCCCACCCCACCTCGCCTACCCACATCCTAGATGATGTGCGTGGTCCCACTCTCATCAAATCAATGGAGCCCTGAGAATCAGGGAACTTTCTCTGGCTCCAGTGAGACAGGCGAGGCAGAAGAATTCCGACAGACTTGAAGCATGGAAAGACAGGGGTGATGTCGCCGATTGGAGATGGGGCAGGGGCAACGTGACAAGAATGCAGGTGCCCCTCGGGTGCAGAGAGAGACTCCCAGCTGAGGGCAAGAAGACAGGGACCTCGGTCCAGGCACCTCACGGAACTGAGTTCTGCCAACAACCTGAATGAACCCGGGTAGTGCCTTCCCCCCTCCCCTGCCAGACCCTCCAGATTTGGAGCTCCAGCTGGCCGGCACCTTGCTTTTGACCTTGTGAGCCCAGGAGCAGAGCAAACGGCAGAGCCTGCCTACACTGTTGACCAACAGAACTCCGAGATGGGGAATTATGTGGCCGCGGAATTTACGATAAGGTTCCCGCAGCCATAGAAAACAAATACATCTGGCACGATGAACAATTCCGACGTATTCGCGAACATCTGTGTATGTAGATCTTTGGCCCCATCTCATGGGCTTTTTATAAACGTCGCCCGGTTTCTCTCTGGAAATGTGCTTTCAATTCATCATCAGCCATACCGGAGAGAAATGGCTACATCTTGCTCTTACCAACATTTAGGGAAGTCACATAAGACGTACCCTTTAATTTGATAAGTGAAAACGTATACTTTGATATAATAATAATTTGTCAATTTTTCCATTAACATAATTTAAAGTGCCAGATATTTGCTAATTATGTACTTTTTAAAAAGAATTACCTCTTGGGTCTATCAGTTCTGTTTTTTCCCCTGTTTTCTAATTATTTCTGCCTTAAAAAATTAATTTCCTTCTCTTTTCTTCATGTGTATTCTTTTCTTTCTCCTTCTTTCCTTTCCTTTCTTTTCCTTTCTTTTCTTTTCTTTTCTTTTCTTTTCTTTTCTTTTCTTTTCTTTTCCTTTCCTTTCCTTTCCTTTCCTTTCTTTTCTTTTTCTTCCCTTCCCTCCCCTTTTTTCTTTTCTTTTCTTTTCTTTTCTTTTCCTTTCCTTTCTTTTCTTTTTCTTCCCTTCCCTTCCCTTCCCTTCCCTTCCCTTCCCTTCCCTTCCCTTCCCTCCCCTTTTTTCTTTTCTTTTCTTTTCTTTTCTTTTCTTTTCTTTTCTTTTCATTGCAACTGAAGATGAACTTTCTTTTCCTGGTGTTCAGATTCGGGGAAATAGGTAATCCCATTTCATAGGTATTAATGACTAAATCATAATATTAGGCTTGGGGCGCCTGGGTGGCTCAGTCCGTTAAGCATCCACCTTTGGCTCAGGTCATGATCTCGCGGTCTGTGAGTTCGAGCCCCTCGTCGGGCTCTGTCCTGACAGCTCAGAGCCTGGATCCTGCTTCGGATCCTGTGTCTCCCTCTCTCTGCCCCTCCCCTGCTCGCTCTCTACCTCTGTCTCTCAAAAATAAATAAATAAATGTTAAAAAACAATAAATAGATTTCGAGGCAAATTGTTTCTACCTGTTTTATCACATGACATCAGAGACTTAATTTTCAATGAAAATTTAGTTAAAAGGGAGATGCTTTCTTTTTCTGAGGATAAATTCAGTACATGCACATTGCAGAAACTTCAGACAGTAGAGAAAGTCAGCTGTATTAGTTAGCTGGGGCTGCCTTAATGAAGAAAGCCCCACAAACTGAGTAGCTCAAACGACGGAAATGTAGGGTTTTACAGTTTGGGAGGCTAGGAGTTAAGGTCACACTGTTGCCACAGATGGTTCCTTCTGAGGCTGTAGGGGAAGTCTGACCCAGGCCTCTGCCCTGGCTTCTGCTGGTTTCCTGGTCATCTCTGCTGCTCCTTGGGACGTAGAGCACCACCCTGATGTCTGTCTTCTTCTTCCCAAGGTGTTCTCTGTGTGTGTGTGTGTGTGTGTGTGTGTGTGCTTCCAAATTTCCCCTTTTTGCAAGGACATCTTTTATATTGGATTAAGGCCCATCCTAATGACCTCATCTTAACTAATTACCTTGGCATTGACTCTATTTTCAAATAAGGTCAAATTCTAAGGTCCTGTGAGGCTTAGGACTTCAACATATGAATTCTAGGGGGCGCGGTTCGACGCCTAACAGCAGCCTTGTTCATAGTCACCCTTCCCTAGGATGACTGCTGGTCTCTCCATCACCGTGCAGTTGGTGTATTTTCTTTCAGGTTTGCTCTACACGCATACGAACACTCGCAGAATTTATTTTGTAAAACATGGAATCATACAGTTCTCTAATTTGCTTTTTTTTTTCCACTGAACAAAATGTTCTGAACACCTTTCCACGTGACCAGACACAGATGATATTTAAATGGGTGTATAGAATTCTATGCTTTGATGAGCCATGTTTTATGGATCTAAGAAATGTTTGTTTGTCCACGTTTGCCCTTCAAGCAGAGCAGCCACGAAGACGCCCGTATGCAGAGTGCTCTCTGGATTCCTGGCTGCAAGCGGGTCCGCTGGTTTAAAACGGCCCGTGTCTTGCAAAATATTTTGACACATATTGACAACCTGCCCTCCAGAAACGCGGGGAGGTGACCCTTCACACTCCCGCCGCCAAAACACTTTCTCCTCCATACCTGCTCTTCCCCAGCCTTCCTACTTCAGCGAGGACAGCTCCGTTCTAGCAGCCGGGGTCAAACCTTTTGTATTTTTAATTTTGTTTTCATGTTTACCTATTTTTGAGAGAAAGAGAGACAGAGCGTGAGTGGTAGAGGGGCAGAGAGAGAGGGAGACCCAGAATCTGAAGCAGACTCCAGGCTCTGAGCTGTCAGCACGGAGCCCCGGGGATCGTGACACGAGCCGAAGTTGGACGCTTAACCCACCGAGCCACCCAGGCGCCCCTGAGGTCAAATCTTGAAGTCATCCTTGTTGCCTTTTTGCCTCACACCTCGCACTGAAGCTCTCAGCAGGTTCCCTGAGCTCTGTCCCCAAAGTCTATCCAATCGGACCGCTTCTCCCACCTTGGTCCGCGTCATCTTCTCACGTGGACCATCTCCTTGGTTTCTCACCTTGACCTGACCGGGGTCTGCCCCGCCCCCGCAAAGTCTGTTCTCCCTACAGCCGCCAGAGGGCGCACCTTAAAACGCAAATCAGACCCTGCCCGCCTCTTCTGGGACTTCCCAGAATAAACCGCAAGGCCCTAGCCAGGGGGGGCTCCAGATCCTATTCCGTGAGGCCCTGCCTGTGTCCTTTTCCCGTTTTTCCATTCCCGTGTTTATCTCATAAAAACACAGAGAAGACTCCTTTGCATATTAAGATTATTAGCTCCGTCCACCAGAAGTCACTGGTATTTTTCCCATTTTGACATTTGCCTTTTTATCGCATTCATGGACTGTTTTGATATGTAAATTCATCACATTTTCCATTAGGATTTCTTCCTTGCCTGTACACTTAGAAAGACTCTCTACTCTTTAAACTTATATATTCACTAATATTTCCTTCTAGCATTGTTCTATATAGAACATCGAAAACATTACTCACTACTTAAAAAAAAAAAGTTCTTGACAGTTGTAATGTATTGGCTTCTCAAGACAAATTTTAGAATGAATTTCCTCAGTTGTCTGCAAAACCCTACTGGGATTTTTGTTGGGGGCTGCTTTAATTTGGGGGAGAATGAGTATTCCTATCCAGGAGTTTGGTTTGTCTCTCCATTTATTTTAAGCTTTAGGGCCCCCAGTAAAATTTTGTGGCTTTTTAAAAAATTTTTATTCATTTTTTGATAGAAAGAGACAGAGTGTGAGTGGGGGAGAGGCAAACACCGAATCCAAAACGAGCTCCAGGATCTGAGCAGTCAGCATAGAGCCCAACGCGGGGCTCAAACTCGCCAACGGTGAGATCATGACCTGATCCAGAGTCGGACGCCCCACTGACTTGAGCCACCTAGGCGCCCCTTGTGGCTCATCTTTACCCAGGTATTGTATATTTGTAGTTGTTCTCGTGAAGGGAATGCTTTCGGGGCCGACTCTTTTCCTGGGGACCCCGTAGCAGGCCGGGCCCCTCCTGCTGCCCCTGGGATACCTGGAGGGCGTGAGCGCACCGGCGCCGCGGACAACTGGAACTCCCAGTTCCACCCGCAACCCGCCCCGCGGTCCCGAGCTGCCGCCTCCGCTGCCTGCCACGGCGATTCGGTGGCGCCCCCTGGTGGCCGTTACCAGTGTGGCGCTTCTGCTGCCTTTCAATGCCACGCAGGCATCACCTTCCCGGTTAGACTGTTGTCACCTCCCCATGAAGGAAGGCAAACGATTTTCAACATTTTGGATTCAGCAAAGTACACCTCGGAAGATGAATATGAAAAAGTCACCCTAAAGCCAAACCGCCACTTGAAAATGTAGCAGCTATTTATGTATTCACTCCGAATCGGCTGATGCGACGGATCTTAGGGGCCAGGCCGCTGCGGTACAAACGCGAACCGAGACAGACAAGGGCCCCACTGTTGCCCTGCACAGTGTATTCTAGTGAAAGGAGACACAGATAAGTAAGTCAATGTGATTATTTCCAAGATAAATAAATAATTTGAAGAAAAGAAAGCAGAAACAGAGGCGGCGGGCGTGGCCAGCACTGGCTAGCGGTCAGGGCAGGTGAAGAGGTGTCCCATGGAGGGACAGGGGAACGAGGAGTCCACGCGTGGAGACGGGTGAGCTAGCTACGACTCACTCTTGTCCAGTCCGGAGCCCGTCTTTTCTTTACAGAAGTGGAAATTTCAGTTAGGAGAAAAGTGGAATATATACGTTCCTACTGCCTTGTCCATTCCTTCATAGCCATAGTTTACAATGCTGTTGTGTTTCACCCACAAGAAAGAGCACAGTTCCTATTCATCACGTGGGGAAGTGGGGTCTGCAGGCCCAGAAAGTGACTCTTGTTACCGGAATGTGGCTGTCGGGGCTTTGGTCTGGGTGTGGGAGGCATTTCTCTTTTGGCTTTGAGCTGTCTTTCGGGCTGGCTTAATGACATCTTTTTAGGCTGTAATTATTGTTGTCGATACGAAAGAGCAAGTCTAAGAATCGATGACACATAGCGTCCTGGGCTAAATTGGGTCCCCCCCACCTTTCCCAAGTTGAAGTCCTGACCCCACTACCTCAGAACGCGATGGCATTTGGAAACCGCATGTTTGAGGAGGTAATGAAGTTAATGCGGGCTTGGGGGTGGGTCCTCATCCAATACGACTGGAGTCCTTATAAGAAGGGGAGATCAGGACACAGGCACACACAGAGGGAAGGCCATGTGAAGACAGCGAGGGGGCGGCCCCTACGAGCCAAGGGGAGAGGCCTCAGTTGGAACCAACACTGACAACAACTTGATCTTGGACCTCCAGCCTCCAGAATTGCGAGAAAGTAATTTCCTATGGTGTAAGCCAGACAGGCTACGGTACTTGTTAGGGCAGCTCGAGGGGACTAATCCATGGAGATGAATGTTCTCTTTAGAACGAAACTTAATGGTTTCGTTGAAATGAAACTTGATAATGGTTGAAATGAAGGGCTTACTCTAAGAAAGGTTTGTAAACACGAGCTTAGAAGGTTTAGGAACACCTACAAGTGGGGAACCATGAGGTGGGAATGCGGTGAAGCCGAAGGAAGCGCAGACCTGACGGATCCTGCTGGCCCTGGGGCGAGGAGGGAATGTGTTAGCGGGAAGAAGGTAGAACGCGGATGCTCAGAGGGTGGGGACCAGGCAGCTTGTAGAAACTCACTCATTCAGCCAACACTGAGTCAGGGTCACCTACCGGCCAGGGGATGGCAGTGAATCAAAGCTAAGGAAGGGACGCGTGAACTTGGGGGCAAACAAGACAACAGAGAGATGCGCTGGTGAGTCAAGGAGACGTCATCAGGTTTTTCCAGAATCTGCTGAGATAGCCCCTCAGCTCTGCCCTGTCGTCACCCACCCTTCTGCCCTGCTGGACGCTCACCAAACAACCTTCCAGTTTCCAACTGAGCTTTCCACATCCCCTGACTGGGAAAGAGTTACCCCTTCCCTTTGCCACCCCCCCACCCCCGGCCAAGTTTTATAAATTGAGGACCTGCTTTGTGCCAGGCACTAGAGATACACAGTGGGGGGTTGACAGGGTCCCTGCAAAGGGAGGCTTTGTATTCTGGATACGGAGAGAAGTGGGTGGATTCAAGATTGGCTGGAAGTAGAAGAGAAGAATGTGGGAAGGAAAGAGAATTCCTAAGGATGATTCCTGGGTTGGAGGGCTAAGGAATAGGATGCATGGTGGGGCAATGGAAGGGGAATCTAGAATTTTCTTAGGCATCTGGGGTTTTAGATGCTCTTAATGCATCCAGGAGATACCAAACAGCAGCTTGATTTGTGAACTCTGCAGGCAGGTTGGGCCGGAGCTAAAAATGTGGGATTCGGCAGTTTACAGACAGAATTTAAAGTCATGGGACGAGGTTAAGTCACCTGGATAAAGAAGCTGGAGGCCAGGATGACTTTTGATATATTAGGTTTTTATTTTCATTTATATTAAAATACTTTCTAGTTTCCCTCATCCTTTCTCTTTCTTTCTTTCTTTCTTTCTTTCTTTCTTTCTTTCTTTCTCTTTCTTTCTTTCTTTTTTGACACAGGATTATTGTGAAAAGTGTTTTTTAATTCCTAGATATTTGGGGGATTTGAGAGCTGTCTTTATGTAATTGATTTCTAATTTATTTCCACTGTGGTCAGAGAACGGACCCCAAATAATTTAAATACTTTTTCTTTCAGATTTGTTGAGCCTCACTTGGTGATCCTGTATACAGTTGATCTTGACACACGTTCCACGTGCACTTGAAAAAACTGTGTATTTTGTGCAGTTTGGGGTTTTAAGTTCCACAAATGTCGATTATGGCAGGTTGGTTGGTAGTATTTGAATCTCCTGTATCCTCAGTAACTTTTTATTTTATTTTATGATTTTTAAGTTTTTATTTATTTTTGAGGGAGAGAGAGAGAGAGTGAGCATGAGCGGGGGAGGGGCAGAGAGAGAGGGAGACACAGAATCCGAAGCAGGCTCCAGGCTCCGAGCTGTCAGCACAGAGCCCGATGCGGGGCTCGAACCCACGGACCGGAAGATCATGACCTGAGCCGAAGTCAGACGCTTAACTGACTGAGCCACCCAGGCGCCCCTCCCCAGTAACTTTTTAAAAACTTAACTTCAGGGGCTCCTGGGTGGCTCTGTCGGTTAAACGTCTGACTCTTGATCCCAGCTCAGGTCATGATCTCACGTTTTGTGAGTTTGAGCCCCGCGTTGAGCTCTTCGCTGAGTGTGGAGCTGGCTTGGGATTCTCTCTCTCTCTTCTCTGTCTGCCCTTCCCCCGCTCTCTCAAAATAAACAAACATTAAAAAAAAAATTAACTTCATTTATTAGAACCCTTTTAGATTTACAGAAAAATTACATATAAAGGACAGTTCCCAGATGCCTCACATCCAATTTCCCTCACAATTAACATCTTACATGTAGATGTTTTATTCACATCAGGAATCCATATGGATATACTATTATTAACTACAGTTCATGCTTTATTCAGATTTCCTTAGTTTTTAGCTAATGTGACTTTTCTGTTCCAGGATCTTACCCAGGATCCCACATGGTGGGATTAATTACATTTCCTTAGGCTCCCCTTGGCTGTGATATTAAAAAAAAATTTTTTTTAATGTTTTTATTTATTTTTGAGACAGAGAGAGACAGAGCATGAGCAGGGGAGGGGCAGAGAGAGAGGGAGACACAGAATCCGAAGCAGGCTCCAGGCTCTGAGCCGTCAGCACAGAGCCCGACACGGGGCTTGAACTCATGAACCGTGAGATCATGACCTGAGCCAAAGTCGGACGCTCAACCAACTGAGCCACCCAGGGGCCCCTGACTTTCCTTGTTTTTGATGACCTTGACAGTGTTGAGGTATTTTGTAGAAAGTCCCACTGGGGGATTTGTCTGATGCGCTTGTTACGATTAGATGGGGGTTAGGGGGTTGGGGGAGGAGGACCAGAGGTGAAGCGTCATTCTTACCGTGTCATGTCAGAGCTACGAATTATCAACATGCCTCACCCCTGATGCTGCTGACCACCAGGCTGAGGAGACACTGGTCAGTTTACCTGGGCATCCTGCCTTTTATCGGGCAACCCTCTCCAGGGGTCCTCCTGGCCTCTGCCAAATGTCCCCGTGGAACATCAGGGATGTAAGAATATTCTTCCAAATACATACATTCTTCCCCAGTGACTTACATCTGGATGTAGGAATGTTCTCAACGTTCCAAGCGTTTTCTTCCCAGCCGCCAGTGCTCTCCGCCCATCACCGAGAGTGTTTTTTCTCTCGTGGGAAATAAACCGGCTTCGGTAACGGCCCACGATCCTTTTGAATTTTCCCGATGGAATTTTGGCTCCTGTTCCGCAGTTGTCCAGCGCGGCCGGTCCTGCCATCTGCTTTGGAAAGATTCTCCTCTCCCGTTAAAGGGCAGATTCCTTCCAGCTTGGCTATTTGCTGAGCATTCGTTTGTTTGTCTCGCTGTAATTCAGGAAGGACTCAAAATTTCTGCTGGCGTTATTGCCTCGCCCTTTCTGTGTTTTCCTGACCTCGGCGAAGCTTTCACAGTTTGAAGACTCTACATCTGCGGGGTTATACTTCGTCTTCCTCGGCTGATTTAGTGTGCATCTGATTTCCTTTCAAGTGTTTTGAAATAACGCTTTTAACTCAGTGGCATCAACCAGTTTCTTCAAAAGTGCTTTGATTTGTCCGGGAAGCGTCTGTTTGCTCCTGTGTTCCTTACGCCGGGTCCCCGGCCCCATCATCCAGGCTATCTTCCCCCGAGACCACCACCCAGGCACTCCTCCTTGGTGAGCGGTCACCTAGAGGCATCATCTGATTTTCTTCTGAGTTTTCTTTTTTTTTTTTTTTAATTTTTTTTTAACGTTTATTTATTTTTGAGACAGAGAGAGACAGAGCATGAACGGGGGAGGGTCAGAGAGAGGGAGACACAGAATCTGAAACAGGCTCCAGGCTCTGAGCAGTCAGCACAGAGCCCGACGTGGGGCTCGAACTCAGGGACCGTGAGATCATGACCTGAGCCGAAGTCGGCCGCTTAACTGACTGAGCCACCCAGGCGCCCCTCTTCCGAGTTTTCTAACATTCCACTTTGTTTCATCTGTTCACTGACCCTCCTATTCCCTTCTTTGGCTTCTTGTGAAATCAACTTTGCGCATCCCTGAAGGTCATCATTTTCATCCAAAGCGTCTTTACCATCGTCTCAAGCTGTCCTTTTTTTTCCTTCTGATGTATTTTGAAGATTGTTCTGGCTGCAGGTACGTGACAGTGATGTGTTCTGACACATCTTCTGAAGACTGAAGGTTTCTTATGATGCTGGCTGCCCGCTCCACCTGTTCTGAATGTTCAGATTTCCCTTTGACACGTCCTTTTCTGAAAGCCTCTATTTTAAGTCCGAGAAGAGTCGGTGGTTTCCAGCTCTTTATTAATGGTACCCAGGTTTTTAAAAAGACTATCTTTTAAAAAAAATTTTTTTTAATGTTTATTTTTGAGAGAGAGAGCATGTGAGTAGAGGAAGGGAGGAGAGAGAGGGAGACACAGAATCCAAAGCAGCCTCCAGGCTCTGAGCTGTCAGCATAGAGCCCGACGCGGGGCTTGAACTCACGGACTGTGAGATCATGATCTGAGCTGAAGTCAGATGCTTAGCTGACTGAGCCACCCAGGTGCCCCCAAAAAGACTATCTTTTTTAAAGAAACATCTTGGAGTCACAGTAAAATCAAGAGGAAGGCACAGAGACTTCCCATATCCCATCTGCCTCCACTCATGCACAGCCTCCCCCGTCATCAACATCCTCCACCAGAATGGGGCATTGCTACAGTTGATAAACCTGCACTGGCGTGTCCTTATCACCCATGGTCTTAAGACCCAGCCTTATGGTCTACACTAGGCTTCCTCCCTGGTGTTGTACATTCTGTGAGTCTTGGCACATGTACAATGACACGTATCCATAAGATTTTTTTCACTTCCCTGAAGATCCTGGCCATTTTAGTAAGTATGTGGTGGTGTTGCCTTGCTGTTTCAATTTGTATTTCTCTGATGATCTCTGATGTACGGCATCTTTTCATATGCTTCTTTGCCATTGGAATATTTTCTTTGGTGAGGTGTCTGTTAATAATGGCCCATTTTTAAATCAGGTTGTTTGCTTTCTTATTGTTGAGTTTTAAGAACTCTTTATATATTTTGGATAATAGCACTTTGTCAGATGTGTCTTTTGTAAATATTTCTCCTAGTCGGTGGCTTATCTTTTCGTTCTCTTGATAATGTCACTTGCAGAGCAGAAATTTTTAGTTTTTCTTTCCTTTTTTCTTCCTTTTCTTTTTTTCTTTTCTTTTCTTTTCTTTCTTTCTTTCTTTCTTTCTTTCTTTCTTTCTTTCTTTCTTTCTTTCTTCCTTTCTTTCTTTCTTTTTCTTTCTTTCTTAGAAAGAGAGAGCTCTTGAGCCAGAGAGCGGGGCAGAGGGAAGAAGAGAGAGAATCTGAAGCAGGTTCCACACTCAGCTTGGAGCCCAACGTGGGCTCGACCACCCCACGACCCTGGGATCATGACCTGAGCTGAAATCAAGAGTCGGGCGCTCAACTGACTGAGCCACCCAGGTGTCCCAGAAATTTTCAACGAAGTCCTGCCTATCAGTCATTTCTTTCGTGGGTTATCCATTTGGTTGTAAAGAAAAGGTCATCACCATGTCCAAGGTCATGTCTCCTATGTTATCCTCTGGGAGTTTCATAATTTTGCTTTTTACACTCAGGTCTATATCCATTTCGAGTTAATTTTTATGAAGGGTGAAAGATCTTTGTTTAGACTCTGGAAGAGCCCCCAGAACCAGTCGCCGCCCGAGTGGCTGGGATTATACGCTTTCTTTCTACTCACCATCTCCTACCCCTACTGCTGCTTTCTTGACCAAACTCAGTGGAGGGGATTTCTGGGTCGAGTGAACTATTCTTGTGTTTGGGGCTCTTCCAGACTCCCGTCTGTCTTAGGAACCCTCTCCATTTTCTAAGCTCTGCCTGATTTCCTCTTACCCTTGCAAAGTTTCTCCATCCATGGCAGGACTGCTCTTATCCAGGCCTCACAGCACCTCCCCGTGGAAGCTGCCCTCAGCTCACCCACGAGAGCCTCATCCTCTTAGGAACTAGTTCATCAAGGCTCCCCTGTGCCTGCCAGCCTGGACCCAGCATCACCACGAGTTGGAGAGGAACACCCTGAAGCTACCGGATGTCCCCACCCCTCCTGGGATGCCACCCTCAGCCAGCAGCTTGCTCTTCCGGAAGCACCTCCCGAGGGCCTCAATTCTTGGCATCCCCTCTGCACTGCCCCCAGACAGGCTGCTGTGGAATGAGGATGAACCAGGCCCCCAGGATCCCCACCAAGCCTGGAGGAACACGTGCTCCTGCCTTATGCCCCGTCTGCCTGCATCTCGGATGGGACACAGAGATCACTGCCACCATGTTAGCTGGTGATCCTTCCCCCAGCCAGACTCAGAGCCACCACCCCAGTGACAGCTCGGGAATGTCCTCCTCACATGCCTCGTTCCTGAGCAGTGGCAGGCCACGGGGCAGAGGCCCTCTTGGAAGGTCCATTGGGAGGGTGGGTGCCCGCCCCTCCTCAACAAGAACTTGGGCCAGTCTTCCGGTTGCTTCCTGGGCTTGAAGACCCAGGAACGCTCAGGTTCCCAGCCTGGGGTGGACAGTCGCCTCCCTGCCTTCAGCAAGTCTGAGCTCCTGGCCCCTAAGAGCCTAAGCCACCAGCCCAGCTTGGGTTCATGTTATTTTGTTCCATCACTGAGCGGCAGTCCTGATGGTGGTTTGTGGGCATTTGTCCCCAAGACGCTCCCCTGCCATCTGCTGGAAAGCTGTCAGGTTGAATAGACAAACTTGGATATGATAGGAAGGTGATGGTGCCCCTAGAGGCGTGCAGTGTGGTCCCCTGTTGGGATGTAGCTCTCAGCTGAGCTTGAGTGATGCCCGACCCCTGATCTCCCCAATCGGGGGAAGCTCATGGTCTAGGGGGACAGGGACAGACCCAGAAACAGAAACAGAAGGTGTGATATGCAGGAGAAGGATGGACAACCAACTGTGGGGGTCCAGCTCAGACCCACACCCTTTCTTGGGTGGCCGCACTTCCGGGTGTGGGTCCAGGCCTGGCTCAGTCCTCTGGCCCCCAGGCTGGTCCGCACCACACCCAGCCCCCCTGGTCTCTCTGGTGACCACGGCCATCGCGGGTGGCATCACAGCCCTGCCCTGCACCCAGGGCCTGTCCTCATCCTGGAGAGGCCCATCTACCTCGACCCCCTCAACCCCCAACCTGTGCCTGGGGGCTGCTCCTTATTCCTTTGCATGGAAGCCAGATAACCAGCGGTTGATGTCACCTGCCCTCTCTTGCTTCTCCAGGTGTGGCCCCTGGGCCGCAGCACCTGGGGGCTGGTTAGAAGAGCAGAATCTCAGGCCCCGTCCCAGACCCTCCGGACCAGAACTAGCTTTTTATCAAAACCCCTAGGTGAGCAGCAAGCACATCACTGAGACCGGGGAGCACCTCGGAGGTGGGAGCACCTCAGGGCTGGGAGAACCACGGAGGTGGGAGCACCTCAGGGCTGGGAGAACCAGGGAGGTGGGAGCACCTCGGGGCTGGGAGAACCAGGGAGGTGGGAGCACCTCGGGGCTGGGAGAACCAGGGAGGTGGGAGCACCTCGGGGCTGGGAGAACCAGGGAGGTGGGAGCACCTCGGGGCTGGGAGAACCAGGGAGGTGGGAGCACCTCGGGGCTGGGAGCGTCACAGGGCTCCAGGAGCCTATGACGGTAAAACACTCCAGTCTAACGTACGAGGAGAGTGCCAGACGAATAGCTGCTTTGCTGTTAAACAGGCGATCAGAGTGGGAGGGATTCTGAGACCCCCACTTTGCTACTGTTCATTTTGCTCCTGGGAGGGGGGGGGGTCACAGGTAGAAAGTACACCAGGTGAGTTGTCTCGCAAAGCAGATAAAGAGATCACAGGGAATAACTTCTGAAGCTCTGACTCCCCGGCAGGGGTGAGTGGGTTTCCTTTATTTAGGGTTAGGATGAATATTTAGAAAGGGGAGGGCGTCATCGTATGCGGAGGGCGTAGGGCCGCGCATGCACCGTGAGGAAACGTGCCTATTCACACAGTGTGATGTAAGTGAGGCTCGTGTTTGTCTTCGGGTGGGGACTTCAGTATTGTCATGAGGTACAGGTAACTGGGTCACTCGTGGGCCATTCCACAGTCCATCTGCGCAGATGGAAGTCAGGGCTTGAGCTCAAACTGGTCTGGGCCGTCTGGGCCGCTTGAGCTCTTGGTCCGTCCGGGCGGTTATGGCTTGAAGGTAGTGTGGGTTTCCATCAGGGGATGCTGTGCCCATCTGGTCCTTTGCCTGAGTTAAGAGATAAACTGGAAAGAAGGGCTCAAGGCAAAAATGTGGGAGAGAGGCTGATGGGTATAAGCAGGTGAGCAATAAAGGTTAGGTCTTGGGCTGCAGCTGGTGACAACTGGGCCTCAATTATCTGCTTACTGATGATTTTTGGAGGAAGGCAGGCAGCTGGAAGAGCGTGTGGAATGTCGGACTAAAGAAGAGGTACCGCCTGCCGGGTCCACTCCTGGCTCTGCTGCCTGCTGCTGTGTGGCCTTGGCCAAGTTGCTTAACCTCTCTGTGCCTGTTTCCTCATCTGTCAAATCAGGATCCCAGAGGACCCACTTATCGGAGTGTCGTGAGGACTGAGTTAGCCCTTGTAGACACTTGGTAATCACTCAGTCAATATTAATGAGGGCTGTAGGCGGTTAACAGAGAACCTTGAAAGAGTGGGGCTCTGTTGACATGGGTGGTTTTGGAGGATTTAGCACATGGAGGTCAGCAAATATTTACCTACCAGTTACCACAAAACAGAAATCAAATCAATACTCATTCTTTTAAAAAAAAAATAATTTGTTTTTGGGAGAGCACAAGCAAGGGAGGGGCAGAGAGAGAGGGGGACAGAGGATCCAGAAGCAGGCTCCGCGCTGACAGGCTGACAGCTCAAACTCATGAATCGGGAGATCATGACCTGAGCCAAAGTCCAATGCCCAACTGACTGAGCCACCCAGGTGCCGCATCAATACTTCTTCCGTATTGCATCATCACACAATCGAATTTCTAAGTCTGTTTCCTAAGAAGGGAAGAGAGTTTTCCTGATTTGAGAATGCTTGTTATAATTATCGTAAGGATGACTGATTTGCAAGTCCCAGACCAACACATCTCAAGGCGGAGCCAAGCAGGATTTGCTGTCGACTGGATGGGAGGAGGGGGTAGCCGATGAGGCAGGAAGTCCAGGATGATTGTTGACTTAAGGAGCCAGGGCTGGAGGGGGTGGGGGGGTGGAGTGCCCTGGCAGGTGGGCTGACGTGAGTTCCGGGTTGGGCCCGCCTCATCCGGGACTGCTGTTGGACGCCCATGGGCCGTGGGTGGCTGCAGCTGGAGGGTGAACTCCGGAGGACGGGTTGTGGGTGCTGCTGGGTCCCCTCACATCCCTCAAAGCCACGTGGCCCTGGGGTTCAGCGGTATCTGCTGGGCGTATATCCCCGTCCCCGGGGCAATTTTTTTGGATCACTTATTTTGTTGCCACCATTGTATTACAAAACATCTCAAGTGTTCAGAAGATACTACAAGGGAATTTTACAGGGGAAAATGATCTGATGGGGAGAAGAGACAGATGCCTCATGCAGAAAAATTCCAAATAATCGACGTAGATACTTGCTCTCAAGGAAGTGAAGCCTAATCCCCACTCTGAGTGTGGGCAGACATAGCAACTGTTTCCTGGGGACAGACTCGAAAGAGGGAAAGCGAACGAGCAGCTTTACTGCAGAGAAACCAGACCATGCCGTCTCCACCAGGTGATCAAGGTCAACATCAAGGGATTGAGTCACGGGGCTGCGCGCACCCTTGATAAGCTGTGATGAGGGCAGCGCTCTCTCTGGGTGGTCTCCTAATCAGGAGAGAAATAATCAGACAGATCCCACCTGCAGGGGATGCTACCAAATGCCTGTCATGGAAAACACGCAGAGTCTGAGACACTGCCCAGCCAAGAGGAGCCTACCGACACATGATGGCTAATAAGTGTCATCGTGGGGTCCTGGATGGGATCCGGCACAGGGAAAGGGAAAACTACGGACATCTAAGTAATGGATACACTTTAAGTATTAATAATACTTTCACATATTAATAATAGGACATCAATATTCGTCCATTAATTATGACAAATACACCATGCTAATTTACGATGTTAATAATAGGAGAAACCAGGTGCAGGGTGGATATGGAAACTCCCTGTACCACCTTTGCCTCTTTTTCTGCAACTCTAAAATTCTTTCAGACAATAGAGCTGCTTCAAAACAAAACAGCCATATACCCACCACCTAAATTCTGCCCTTCACACTTTACTGTCCATATCAGACATCACGTGTGTATCACGCATCTATCCGTCTCTGTTTACCTCTCTTGACTGCCCTCTCTTTTTTGCTCAAGACGGCACGTGGGAAGCTGGGACAGGTGGGCTCTCAATGCCACGGGGTCTCGGGGTCTCCAAGTCTCCGGGTGTCCGAGTCTGGTACGCTCTAGGAATGCCCCGTCCCCAGCCTCGGCTGTAGCTGGAAACAGAGAACTCTACTGTCACCCAATGGATACTTAGAGAAATGAAAGTTGAGTGGTTGAGGGACAGCTGAGGAGGCCCAGCAAGGCAGGGAGCCCCTCTGGCTGGGGGCCAAGGCAGGACCCCTGACCCCTTGGCCAGTTCTAGTCTAGACCCGGACGTCTGCCAACTCTGGCCCCAGCTCCCAATGGCGCAGCCATTTCGTAGGCTTATGTTTACTACACTTTTCAAAAAGGTCTTTTCTGGAAGGAGGTAGAGGGTGAGGGAACCGGGAGTCTTCTTTCCAGTTGTGCTAGTGTTTTTGATGACCAGCAAGAACAATTTTGGAGCAGTGGCAGGGCCTGTCCAGCTGCTTTGGAAAGAGAAGTGTCTGGGGGCAGGGGCGTCGGCTGACGGGGCCTGGGGGGCCCCGGGGCACCGACGGGAGGCCCAGGTCTGTGGCCTGTCTTGGGCCACAGGTACCTGGTGTCCGGCTTTGCCACACACGCTGTGGCCACAGCCCCTCCTGAATACGGAGGCGAGAGGGACGGGAAGCGTGTGACCTGAAGGGCGGGCGGCACAGCTTGGTTGTTCCATGTCCTGCTCTTCTAAGAGGGGACCCACCCATGAAGCGGCTGACCACAGGCGTGGCTGCTCATGCCTCAGGGTTAGCAAAAGGAACAGAGTGTGCCTTAGTCTGGGTTTCCCCAGCAGCAGAGCCTGGGACAAGGGTTCGAACGCTGGTCATTTATTCGGAACTTGATCCCCGCCAGCCCCTGTACAGAGTGGGACGGGAGCCAGGGGAGGGAAAAGATCGGATACAGGGTATGTCATTACACCACTAACATTGTGGTTTTTGGGGCTCAGCCCTGCTGGGAAGCCCCCCCCTCCGCCCGCCCATCCCAGCTGACGGCTGAGGACGCTGGGGTGAGGGCTGCTTCCAGGGACTCTTAACTGCCACCCTTCTGGTGCCCTGGCCCACGGTAAGTAGCTTCTAGAGGGCAGAAGCGGGTGCTACGGGGAGGCTCGGGGCACCGCTCGGTCCTCTGTGTGTTCATGTGTTGGGGTTGGCACTCGACCCTACCCCACCCGCCTCATTCCCCACGGGGAGAGGTCCACGGCGGGGCTGCCCGAGGGCCGGGGAGAGGACCCCTCGCAGAGTCAACGGAGCACGAGAAGGTACTATTTGGGTTATGAGTGGGGCCGGGACGAGGGGACCCTCATCCCTTCTCCACACAGGTGACACCGTCAGGTGGGGAGATGTCAATCTCTCTCAAGCGTGGAAGGGGGTGTGTGGGGCAGCTCACCAGGGAGGAAGGAGAGGAAACCGGCTGGGGCGCGGCCTCGTCTGGAAGCTTCCCCTGGGCTGGCCCCGAGGCTCCCCCTACAGCCTTGTCCGCTGCCCCCGCTTCATCTCCACCGAACCGAAGACCCAGGTGCTGAAGAACAGAACAGGACCGTGTCATTTCCACAGATCGCCAAGTACGTAGGTGATAAAAATTTGTTACCGAGCAACAGGAGTCCTGAGGAGCTAAAGTTCATCTGGTAGAGAATGCTGAAAAGTTGAAATCTTCCCCCTAAACCTCTAGTGGCTGTCTTCCGGAAGGGCTACCTAGAAAAAAGTATTGCACAAGTTATAGAGGACACGACCTCCTACCTAGAAACCTGGCCGTCCCTGTACCGAGAGCCCCAGGTCCCCGGGGACAAGCCCAGCACTAGCCCTCGGGGCCTGAGGTCGTCGGCTCCCACCGGACCATCACGCGGGCAACCACACACCAGCGGGGCCGTGGCGGTCGCTGTGAACAAACGCCGTGTGGAGGCGTCACGCCAGTCGTGAGGGGACACAGCTTTGTGCGAAGATCACCACCTCTTCGGTCGGCGTGAACCGGGGCAGGGACGAGTCTCCACGACAGGCTGTGAAGGCCTTTGTCCCTACTGACCGTGTCTTGGGTTCTAGACCCCGCGGAGGATCGCAGGCTGACCACAAGTGGTCAGGCGGGCGGGCGCTGACCGTCAGCGTGGAGAGGTGTTGAGATGGCTCCTGAGGGAGGCTTCCCTGTGGGGTTAGTTCCTGGGATCCAGCGCACAGGCCTTTGAGATTGTAGTGTGTGGGGCGTCTGGCCTCGTCCCTCACACCTTCCAGAAACAAAACGGCCGGAGAGATGGCACGAGGCTCTGAAAGTGGCGGGAAGGCCGCAAAGGGCCAGGGAGGAAGAACGCTCCTTGTAAACCGAGCGGTAGCTGAAGGGCAGTGTGTCTGGGGGCATTTCTGGCAAATTCTCAGGGGATCACTCATTCATGACCTCGGAATGGCAGAAAAAGCCATCGGGCACTGAGCCCTCACAGAGCTTGGAGAGTTATGATCTTCTTTGGCCCTTACAAATAATATATATATAAAGGAGGGCAGGGTAAGGGCTACACGTTGACCCCCGAGCAGCCCGAGACTCGCTTCTTCTTGGTGCGGGGAAGTGACACCGACAGGTGACCGGTGGGAAGTAGAATGTGAGCTAACGCACAAGTCCAGCCCTCAGCGTGGCCACTTCCTGTCTGATCAGAGAAAGGGCCAAGTCACAAGGTGGGACCTCACGGGGCCGTGTCATCTCTGCAGACGAGGGACCGAACTACCTGGAAGAAATAGACAACGAATAAGATGTGTTCGGATGTGGGGTTGTGGCAAGGACACGTCCCAGGCCACGGCCCCAGAGAGTGGCGATCCCATTTACAGACAAGGGTTAAATTAAAAAGCGAGGACAGGGCTGTGCACCCCACAGCACAGGCAGCCCGGGGACAGAGGGCTCTCTCGCCCTCACTGTGATCTCACCCTTGTAACTTCTAATCCTCCTGCCAAATGTACAGTTTTACCCTCGAACGTTAATAACAAAGGGTCACAGAGCCATGGGCAAAGGGTCCGCTCCCCAGATGCTAGGGTCTAAAAAAGCGATCAAACAAGGAGTAATATACTGCACGCGAAAGGCAGGGCGAGAGAGCTGGGAGCCCGGTCGCATAACACTCCAAAAGTCGCGTAACTTTTAAGGGAAAGTCGCACCAGACACCAAAAATCAAACCCTGAATAGGGAAAAAGACTTAGAAAGGCATGTGTGTTAGCTGTTTCCCGTTAGTTTGTGACCAAATGTGGGCCGGGGTGTCTCCTGACGGGGCTGTTCACGGAGACACAAATGCAACTCTCTGGAAGACACCATAAAAACGGACAGCGCTGTTTCTCCAAAATTTTATTTTTAATTTAAATTACAGGGCCAGCCAGATATTCTGATAAGAAATTTACGATTCCTCAGGAGAAAGGAAATGCTTTCAGGGCACTGTTAACAACTGTATACATCTCCACCTTTTTTTTTTTTTTAAGGGTTAAAAATCACATTGAGTAACTGTACCTGACTCATGTAAAATTAAACCTTTGTAACACAAAAAGAAACCACTTCCAGTATAATAGTTTTGGTGATATGAATATATTAAATGATCGTAACTTTTCACCTTTGAATGTTTTCACATTTTTGTTAGAAAACAAAAACAAAACGAGCCTTAACTATCCCCGGCTCCCAACGCAATGGTGGCACATCGCTGATCTCTGTGACGTGCTGCACCCTCGCTGTCTCCCACACACAAGTGCAGGTGCCACCGCCCAAGTGGAAGCTGTTTTGTTGTTTCAAGTTCTAAGAGCCAGCTTGGCGGGGACACTTTTCTTCCACTTGGTGTAACTGATGTTTTCGCACCAAATCCAGACACCAAGCACTGGACCGCGAGACCCAGAACGTTTCCTCACGGTCGAGTCCCCCGTTCCCTTCCTAAGTGTCTTGGGTATTTTTCATTTCAGGGAGTTTGGATCGCTTTCCCGACTTCCAGTAGAAAAACGTGACTTATTTTACACAGATTTTGGAAAAGACAGCCTCAGGAAAAGCAATTATAATGCAGACTGCCTTTTGACTGAGATAGGATAAAACACATTTATATCTTCTGGAGCTATTTTCCTCGCCGGTATTCCCAGGAGGTCTGAAAACCTGCCGATGCTTAAAACATCAATTGGGAGTCTCATGTTGCTGGCTGATAAATAATTCAATTAGTAAGAGAGGCTAGCAAAGAGTAATTATATAAATTTCTTAATCAGCTACAGCCATGCTGAATTCAAACTGGCAAACTCTGATTTGTTAAGTTGTTAGTTGTGATCTTAGTATCACTAAGATGAACAGATACCATTCTAAGAACTTGACATAGATATGTTCTAGGAGACGTTCTGCCGTGGTCACAGTAACAAAAAGTGGTGCAAAATCAGTTACTTTATAAATACTGATAATTTGCAGCATTAAGGAACAGGACATTAAAAAAAAATGTTTCCCCATAGGACACCTATGACTAGGGGCTCTTCTTTTCCTAAGAGAAGCCAAAGTTTTAATTATTCAGTTTCACAACTATTGTACTGGATTACTTACTCTAAGAAAGAAAAGGTGCTCTACAGAGGTTCCCCCCCCCCCCCCCCCACGAATAATCAGCATGAACTTAGCATAATCAGCATCATTCATGTCTGGCGAGCTCATGACTCATTGAAATGAATAAGGCCGATACTGCGCAGGGAAGCGTGGCTGGCTGAGTGCCAGGCCTACCGAACGGCACCCCAGTAGATAGCTGAATACAAAGGATTGGTTTCCATTTTGTCTTTTAATGCTGTGATACTTAAAAGTTAAATCAGCATTTTCATGTGATCGGAAGTCTTTCAATTACATATGAGCATTCATTTTTTTTTTTTTTTTTGCAAAAACTCAATATTAGGTAATAGTTACATACTAATACAGTAACATTCCTCTGCTGTACAAATTAAATCATTTAAAAGAAAGGAGCATTCTAAGAATTATATACAAAAGAAACCTGTAAGCATTGTCGAAATGAAACGCAAGGTGTCACTGTTAGCTCTACTGGTTTAAAATACCTTCCAAAAAGTAAAATTAACAAATACCCTTCAACATATCCAGGTTTACAAGTCTCAAGAAAATCAAATGTCAAAAAATTCTAGAAAGCTGTGAAAAGCATATATACATTTTCCTCATGACCTTATGAAGCTTCACGCCTTTGAAAAGTTGCTATCGATTCATTCGCACGCCAACTTTATCCACCCCAAAAGCTCCTACCTTGGATACAGCTCCCCTCTGATCTCAAACACAGCTCTGCTCGATCTTCCTTCAGCAAAGGCGTACAACCTCACCACGAACCCACGCTCAGATCTTTAACAGAGATCAAAGCAAGCACGCAGGTTGAATCTGAAAACACCAACCCCCTTCTTCCCTAAACCACACCGTCATCTACACATCTGCCTGCAGGAGCCTAGCCAGCCACATTCAGAACTCCCACAGCAAACAGAGTCTTCGAAATCTGAAGCGACACACAGATCAAGAAAAAGTCCACGTGTGCTCTAGTGGGCAAGAAAGCAGCAGCTACGTTCTCCAACTTGGACTAAAAAAAAAAAAAAAACAAAAAAGGTAAAATGAAAAACCGTTCACTTAACAGCAGGTTAGCAGTAATGTTCCTCATGAACCGAGAAGAGTGCCTGATGCTGAATAGCTAACAGCAAACGCTGAATCTGGATTTACTATTTTAGGTGTTGATTGGAAATTAGGCTTCTTGCTGAGCTGGTCTCTTCAAATCCCTGATCTGTTTAACTAAATAGGTCTTCTCATCGTTAAATTGTTCGTCCTCGGTCCTGTCATTCTGAAACTTGCTGAGGAACTCTATGAGTTTGGTCTGGTTCTTGAGGAGGATGTCTAGGATGGGCTGCGTCTTGTTAGGATTGGCTACGAACACCTGCACGGAGAGAAAGCAGCATCAGTCGCAGGAAGGGATGAGACCCAGACGTCCGCCCACAGCCAGCAGGGCACGCGTGGCACACGCCCGATGCTTCCCTGGGGCCTGCGGTCAAGTCATGGTTCAGAGGATTTTGTTTTGGAAGACTGCATTTTACAAGTGGGGGGGTGGGGGGTGGGGGGGGTGAGGTGGAGAATTACATGTTTCAGCACAAAAAGGACTGACAGATTCATTCATGCTCTGAAATTCTGCAGCTTGGTATTAAAATATAGACTGATTTTAGAATAAAATGGGCAGAAATTATTTCTGGGCAAGGAAAGTCAGAATGGATTCCAAGTACTACAACCTCCATGAAAAGCATTAAAAAATGCACTAAAAAATGCTTTACTTTGTGATCAGTAATAGTCTACATCAGAAATGAAGGACTCTCCCCTTGTCCCCCAGTCCAGATGGTAGACCTTTCTGGGTCTGTTTTTGTCAAATGTTGTGCTACACAAATAGGAGCTCAGATGACCAACACGAAGCTAGTAAAACTGCAGCTAGTGGTAAATGCAATGAGATGAACTGGAGAAGGAAATCCTGTCTGTGGTTCCCATGCTGTACCTTAAACACGTGGAAGGCCTCAAACTGGATGTTACGACTCTTGTCTCGGAGGAGATTCATCATCAACTTGAGGTTCTCTGGTTTACTGATGTATTTTGTCATAATTGTGAAGTTGTGTCTGTCTAACAGTAGTTCACCGAGAAGCTGAGAAGACATTTAAACAATTACTCTTACATTAGCATCAAGATTTCAAGTAAATCCAAAGTTAAAAAAAATAATTCACTTTATAATCATCACTGTTAAGCCCAGAACATAGGCACTCAAAAGACCGATGAGTGGAACCGAATTACGACCTACAAGCTACCGAGAGCCCACCACCTGCCACCCGACCACGTACACGGTTCTTCTGGGGGCTTAACCTATGGGGAGTCCAACATTGCTCCCTGGTCTTGACATGTGCCAGCGCACATTTGGCCCAGAATCTGCAACTGTCACAGCCTACTTTTCACATAAGCATTCCTGTTGTCTCATTAAAAAACAAAAACGGAAACAAAAAACTATCAAAGAAAATGGTTAGAAGATAGGTTATTGATAATTCTTGTTTGACTTAACTACAAATCTTAGTGTAATTAATTAAAATTATTTTATTTACTTGGATTTCCCAGGAAAGAGTCTTTCAGGGCCAAAGTTTTCTACACACTTACCCTTGAACTCGCCAAAGTTATGCTTTTATCATACCTGATTCAGGAAAGTTTATGAGTATTTCTCTGTTCGTTCTTTCTTTAGCAAACTATCCTGAAGATACTCTAGTTTTTTCTTAATGATTCATCATCACTAATGACATTAAGCTAAAAAAATGTCTGTGTCTCCAGGGCTTACTGAGTTCTAGAGTCATTATACCACATCGGTCCTTGATTTTCCAACCGTCCCTGCTCGCTCTAGCTCTCTTCGTCTGAAACCAGTAGTCACCTCCTCATGTCAGTGAGTCAGCTTCTAGGTGAGGTCTAGCGTGCCCGCCGTGGAGGAGGAGTAGAGTTGCAGTCCTTGGGGCTAGGGCAGGGGCAGGGGCAGAGGAAGAGGCAGAGGCAGAAGCTGGGCCCCTGCATCAGCCCACCTGGGCTTGAATCCTGGCTCCCCACTGCCTGTAAGCTATGCAACCTTGAGCACATTAATTTCCTGGTGCCCCAGTTTCATCATCCACAGTGGGAGTGGATGACAGTACCTACATTTCATGAGATACATGCGTAGTGGGAAATAAAAGCACGAATATGGGCAAGGCACGTGGGACTGGAGTCTACATAGAGACACGGACTGAGCTCTAAGAGAAGGAAAATGCATGAGTAGAGTTATTCTGCCCTGGATTAATTGCTCTGGTTAATTCCTTTCTGGATTCTTGACTGTGTCCTAGATAGTTGAAAATTTCCAGACAACTATCTCTAGATAAGTAATATGTAATATTAAATAAAAAATAACCTGATGTGCAGGAGAACAAATCTATTCTACTTAGGATTTATAATGAGATTCTAGAAAGAATTCAAAAGCTCAAGCTCAGGTTTCACATCAATCTGAATCACAAAATGTACAACTATCAGGGCACCTGGTGGTTCAGTCGGCTGAGTGTCCGACTCTTGATTTCAGCTCAGGACGTGATCTCACGGTTCATCAGTTCGAGCCCTGCGTCGAGCCCTGAGTCTGGCTCTGCACTGACAACTCAGAGCCTGCTTGAGATTCTCTCTCCCCCCCATCTCTCTGCTCTTCCCCAGCATGCGTGAGCGCACATGCACTCTCTCAAAATAAACTTTAAAAAAAAACCCACAAACCCAAAATATACAACTTTCAAGGTAAGAAGCAACAAGTATTTACTCTTACGAAGACTCAAAAGTTACTATTAAGCATGTGAAGGGGTACAGCTTTCCTGGTGTTCATTTTCTATCACAGAAACCAAAGAAATACCAAGCATGGCTCACTTGGTTATCTGGAGGAGGATAACTGGTAATTCTTTAAATTTCTTGAGACCTAAACAAAAAAGTTGGAGGTCTTGCACAGGGAATACACATTTGCTGGTAAAATAAATATAGGAATACTTAATGCCTGTGTAGCTGGAAAAAAAGAGCACAAGTACAAATCCATGTTTAAAGTACCACTGGTTCTCACAATTGCTGCATGCGTCCTGAGGTGTCACAGAGCCGCGGGAGCCAGGGACCGGCCCCATGTCCGTGACCGAGGGCTCGCACACAGCAGTCTTAACCGTCCTTTTCAGGTTGGCAATTCCAAAGTGGCCAGAAGGTCTTGAATGCCCTTCTCCTTATCGAAGCAACCCCAAGATTCAGAATTTGATTTGCGGACACACTACCTTCCTCCCCCTCTCGTGAGAGGTATTGGCCCTGGAAGCTACGATCCTAGGTAGTCCTGCCTGGCCTCCTTGGCCTTGGAAGACACTGGCTCCATCCAGCTGCTCATGCCTGTGTGACTGCTGGGGAGACAGGGCATCCTGGCCCTCAGATATGAAGAGGTCACTTTACTGTGTTGAGAATCACAGGGGAGCCTACATTATCTTATAAATATTACAAGTATATATGACATTATAGTACACTGATGTACAGGGAAGAAAAATTCCTGAAACAGCTGTCAGAATTTCCACACCCACCCGAGGATGAAAGGACTGGCCTTACCGGTGGCCATCGCCCAGCCAGCACACCTGGAGAGATGACACGATGGGCTGGGTGGCGAGGCCCCAACAGCGGCAATGAGCAGAAGGCACCCCAGCCTGAAGGGCCATTTCGGCCGTGATATATTTCCAAGCTGTGGCTATTACTGGTCCCCAACTGTAGGAGTTAGTCTTAAGAGAAAAGAAGGAAGTATCTGGCCAGATGGAAAGGATTCTTTTGGACATTTGGATGGTAGAGAGTGTTCTAGTCAAAGGATACAAAGTATAAAAGAGGCTCCTGAGGTCCTTTAGTCAATCCCCAGAGAAAGGTAAGGTCTTGAAGAGTGATCTCCCTCTGGCAGGAGGGCAAGCAGGAATGGAGTCCTGATCAAAATGAATTTGGACACCTCTGAGAGGAACAACTCGGAGCAGAACAGAATTTGAAGTGGACCCAGCAAAAAGTCCAGGTGGAGTTAGGATTCCGCCTTCCACCCCCAATCCTTTGTGAGCTGTACCCACAGTTCCTGTCAGCGCCACTTACTGACAGAGTGAGGGGTATGCTTTTGTTAACTGCAGTGAGAATTTCCTAGAGCAGAGGTCAGCAAACTTTCCGTAATGGACCAGAGACAGTAAATGTTTCAGACTTGGCAGGCCCATAGAGTCTCTGCGGCCACCATTCAAATCTGCTGTTACACTCTAAAGTAGTCTTATATAATATAGAAGTAAATGAATGTATCTATGTGCCAATAAACCTTTATTTACAAAACAGGCACTGGGCTGGATTTGGCTCATGAGCTCTAGTTTGCCAATCCCTATTCCTGAGTTTTAACTCTTTTTTTTTTTTTTTAAAGTTTATATATTTAGAGAGAGAGAAAGAGAGAGAGAGAAAGTGTACGCGTGTGCATGAGCAGAGAGAAAGGGAGAGAGAGAATTTGCCCAAGCAGGCTCCGTGCTGTCAGCACATGGACCAGGCCAACACGGGGCTCAACCTCACGAACCGTGAGATCATGACCTGAACTGAAATCAAGAGCCGGCACTTACTAAGCCACCCAGGCGCCCCTTGCATTTAAATTTCAAATGGAAGTATGCATGTCCTGGTCTGATACAAAGCGGCCAAACCTGCCTGCAGTTGAAGGTTTCACTGCTCACGGCCGCCCCGCCCCCTCCTCATGCAACAGCCTGCGTCATCCCGGAAGCACAACAGCTACCAAGACTTCATCTAGTTGGTGTGATTCTAAGTTTCAAAAACAGGCTTCCAAATCTAAAATACTGCATTGCTAAGAGGTAGAGACCTCTTCAAAATTCTGCATATTCTATGTTGATTTCTCCACTTACAAGCAGGTGGGCAGGTGCCCTGTGCCGACCACAGCTGAACTTCGTTTCCACAAAAATCCTGACCAAGGACAAATGTATTTTCCTCTCAAAGGTCTAAGACCCACACCAGCATATCTCCCATTCCCCAAACACAAATTTCACGCGCAGGGTGAAGAGAAGTAAAATACATAAAATAATCAGCCATACCTTGAGTGACTGTCTTTTTGTCACATAGTTTTCTGAATGAAGTAACTTCTCGTATTCACTGAAGAACTAAAAGACAAGAAAACATGTACCAGGAATTATTTTCTTAAAGACTGGTAGAGGACCTTAAAAAGCTTGAGCACAAACTTCTAACACCACGAAGGCCAACCACTGCCCGTCTGTCTCACACAGCCTTCCTCAGTGGCGCTCAGAGACCCTCAGGCCCCCGCCCCGAGGATTACCTCCAGGAGTGGGGACTCCTGGGACCGAGTCCCGCCCAGTGCTGGCCAGGCCCACACAGCTCGAACCTGGTCCTCCTCTGTCATCCAAACTCCACAAGCATAAAACAGAACTCCTACCCTCCAGCTGTCTGCTCAAGGTGGAGTCTGCTCTCATTTCTTGGTTTTAGGTTAGAAAATTTCCTATTTTTTTTTTATAGTTCAGTGAGTCAAAGCATATAGACAAAGAGAAAGTCACCTATTCTTTCAATGCATCAGGCAAGAGGAGAAAATAATTAAAACCAGACAAGAGGAGAAATTCAACACTCTCAAATAGGTAGGTGTCCTAGAAAAGGTGGGACTTGGGCTCAATCTTGAATAATAGCAGGGATTTCATTTAGGAAAGGGGAGGAGATAAAATGGGAAGGACACAGCATGAGTGAAGGCTGGAGAATGCACGTGACATACTTAGGAAGTGACACATGTCCACCAGATTTACACAGTGCTGCTCACTAACAACCACGGTGTCACTGGCATGGTGAGGCGTGGCAGCCGATCAAAGCAGGAGGTAGGAAATGGACAGGAGGGACACAGGGTCCAAGGCCACAGTTGCTAAAACGGGGCCGATGCTTCATGAGGGGTCCTGCTCAGCCACTCAGCTGTGATGCAGAGCAGGGGACTCCTCGAGGAGCTGCTCTCAGGGAACCGCACGTCTGTCACCTCACCTCGAGGGCTGCATCCGCTACAGGCCACCGTGATCAAATCCCCCAGAGAATGCCCCTGGGAGAATGTGTTTTGTTTTACAGATGTTGTCATCTTTCGGTTGATTTTGTTCCCCTGAGTGCTTTCGGTTATTAGAAAGCTCAGGGCCGAAGTGTACAGGGTTTTAGATCGTGTGATTTTGTAGTTTTGTGTAAAAGCAATCCTCCCGGTTTAATTTAAATTACCTGCCTCCTCACTTTCCTTCTCCCTCCCTCAGATCTGACTGCATTATCTACACATTTCTGTTAGTTGCCTCACATAAATATTTCTGAAATTTTGTTGACCAATGTCATCTATTGATAACCTGGCTGAAGGTTAATAATTGTAGTAATATTAATTACTAGCAAACTGACGTCACTGCCTGAAGTTAAATTTTTTGGAAGCTGGTTTGTATCTTTGGTAGGCTTTAAACTAAGATACTGGTATGTCAGATTCTTTCCAATCTTTGAGGCCATGTCGTAGCACAAACAATCCCGCTGACCTGACGTTTACTGACGCTCACCGAGTTCCGGCAGTGCCCTCAGGCACTCAACACACATTCTTACTTAATCCTCACAACAACCCGCCACAACGCTTAGGTGCGATCACGAGCCTTCTTTTAGGGCTGAAGATCCTGAAGGCAGAGGGTAAACGAAGGCAGCCGCCCAAGGTCTGGCAGCACAAAGTGGGGCTGGCGCCCGAAGCCCACACTTCTAATTGCTGCAGAAAGGCACCCGTGAGGTGACTGTGCTGCCGTTTGAAACCAACGCACAAAGACACACACCACATCCCAGTGGAAAATCAAAAAAACCTGAGCGGCAATGTTTAAGCCCCTCCTGAGACTGTCTCCGAGGGACCGGGATGCACTCAGCACTGCATGCTACCGAGTGGGAGGGAGAGACGAATACACAGTTCGGAAGCGTAGATTCTGCCTCTGAGAACCTTACAATTGAAATTTAGTTGAAGAGTAAAGTGAACAATGAAGTATCAGCAGTGCCTAAGATTTCAAAAATTCAAACGACTAGTGAAGAATGAAAACCCACGCCAAATCTCGCGGGTCAGACGGGAATTTCAAGCGGACTGTTATCATCCTGACTTCTCCAAGAACACCCATCGTCGGGCTGTGGGCAGCGTGTAAGTCAGGCCAGTCCGGCCTAAGGATGCGCCCGTGGGCAAGGCGGGGGCAGAGCTGGTGCGAGGTGGGGGCGAGCACCTGACCCTGGGACCTGAAGGCTGCTGTGCGGGTCAAGGGCACTCAAAATTGTTTATGTCGCTCAGGATGTCGGACATCAACTCAAACTGCTGGGCTAGTCCAGTGTCCTCACTTTACAAAGAGGACGGACTTCTGAATCCCTGGGGTAATGGCCTCGGCCATGGCCCCGAGGAGCCAGCGGCAGGAGCAGGGCTTCCCGAGGCAAGTGCTCTGCTCGCCCTCGCAGCTGCCGCCCCCCTCTCTCTCCCGGAGGTGGCAGCAGTGTGGGCAGCCGATGGAAAGGAAGGGAAACTTAAAGTTTGATAATAATTTTCTTTTTATCTTAAATGTATTAACTGAGGGTCGATGGGGGGGGGGGTGGGAGATGCGGGGAGGGTGGGTGATGGGCATTGAGGAGGGCACCTGTTGGGATGAGCACTGGGTGTTGTATGGAAACCAATTTGACAATAAATTTCATATTAAAAAAAAAATGTATACTGTCCTTTGGCAGCAAAGGGCTTTTACTTCCTCCCCTAAAGCAAGAAAAGAAGGGTAGCGTGTCAATCAAAAGATAAAAATTCTGCTTCTGACCAAGTAACAGTCAATACCTTAGTTCAGTAGAGAAATGATTACAGCACCGTCTAAAACCATTACATATGCAAAATAAGTATCCGGGATACAATCTAATTTCAATCTTTCATTTCTGGTACAAAACTTACAGTTTTAAAGTAGAATTTCATATACTTACTTTATCATAATGCTGTTCCAAAAATTCTGCACTGAGCAATTTATGTCTTGTAAGTAAATCCTAGAGAAAGAAAATACACTATTTTACAGCGGTTCTGCATTTAAGTTCTTTTAGAAAGAGAATCCTAAAACATGCCACGCCATTTTACCTGATAAAAACTGTTGTTAAAACTCACTATACTTAAAAACAGTTGCACATGAGTTGTACTGAAAATGTGGATTCTACGGAAGAGCAAATAAAATCATTAATAACTGGCAACTGTGATTGTGATGGTGATGATTGGTCGCGGGTCTACAGCTCTTAGAAGGAAAAATTTAAAAACAAACACATAAGGCAAGAGAAATACAAATTCAAAGAAAGGGAACATGGCGATAAAGTGAAAGAAAAGTAAATGATTGTGGTAAAGTATCAAAGAGAATACTGCTTCTGGAGGAGAAAGAGGGAATTTCTTTCATTAGAAAAAGTACTGGAGGTTCCATTTTCTTCCTCCTAACTTCTGTTATATTTAGTTTCATATCTAATGAAGTCTTTTTTTTTTTTTTGGATGCAAAAAGGTGATTTTATTTTATTTTATTTTTAAACGTTTATTTATTTTTGAGACAGAGAGAGACAGAGCATGAACGGGGGAGGGTCAGAGAGAGGGAGACACAGAATCTGAAACAGGCTCCAGGCTCTGAGCTGTCAGCACAGAGCCTGATGCGGGGCTTGAACTCACGGACCGCGAGATCATGACCTGAGCCGAAGTCGGCCGCCCAAGCGACTGAGCCACCCAGGCGCCCCAAAAAAGGTGATTTTATTAAAGCACAGGGACAGGACCCGTGGGCAGAAAGAGCTGCCGGGGACAGACTGTTTTTAAAAAGCCCCATTGTGTTATAAACATTAGCTCCTAAGTAAGCACAAGGCTGCCAAAGTGTAGGATCAAACATCAGAGTGACCTGGAGCTGCATTCCTCACCACGTGGCTTTCCCAGAAAACAACTCCAGGATCATTCATTCAGAAAACATATACTATGTGCCAGGTAAAGTTCTAGGTGCTGGGGCTCCAAAGACAAAAAGATGTGGTCCCTGCTTTTAAGGACCTAAAAGTTAGCAATGACTAGCCTGGTTCTCACCACGTGGGAAAGAGAATGGGAACTCAGGACAGCATAAATGGTCAATATTTGGTCAATTATGGAATAAAATTCCTTTAGAGCGGCCTACTGGAGAGGTTAGTGCCAATAATCCCCTTTCTCCGAACCAACTTTCCTTGTTCTCTTAGCTGTTTATGTTTGAGTGGCCCAGGTCACAACGAACCATTGCTTCCTGAGGTATGTCCAAGTGTAAGATCTGTCCTGAGAAATGTTCGAGGAAACGTCCCATGGCCAAATGCACGTGGAAAATGCTATAGCTCTGGTTCCCTTGTGGGGAGCTGGCAGGTCTCGAGAGACCCTACAGGGAGCTCTTCTGTCATGTACTTTGTTACTGCCCTTCCCAAAAGGCCTTCCTCACACAGGCTTTCCCCTTGGCCTGCTGACCTACTGACCACCTTCGGATCTTGCCCCCACATCACTGCCATAGCTTCCAGACTGGTCACCAGCATGGACAAAGTTGTCTTTACGTCTGTGAGATTACATGACTGCCATCTCCCATGCTAGACTATAAGTTTTATAAATACTACATTCATGTCTATTTTTACGAATCTTTGAATCCCCAGCACCAATGCAGTGCCCAGCACATAGAAGAGTGTGATATTTAATACATAAATGAATGAACCAACAAAATCAGGAAACAGGTTTGGGAAAACATCACATCAAACAATCCTTAAAGCATGCTTTTAAGAAGGTTTCTAACTCCACCCCAAAGATTTACAGCTGTTCAAACTGCTGGATAGGGTATGCATCGTATGCCTTTCTTGGGCAATTTTTTCCAAATCCCCCTTGGGGATTCAATAGACAAAATTAGAAAACCTGGAGTTTGAGCATCCTCAAGAAGCTGGAAGAGAAATGCCATGAAGCTTCCCAGTATGGGGGAGGAGACGGGGGCGGGGAGAGGAGAATTTATATTACTGTATACAGTATACTGTAATACAGTATATTATATATACTGGCCCACAGGGTCAGCTATTAGGGAGACAGGTACATGAGAACTTGAGGGCAATATATGAGGCATGCTTGTTAAAGGCACCTCCTCCTTCTATAGCTACTGCGATCTGCTTATGGTGGTCCCCCCGGTGTAGGAACCTCAAGGGCAGGGGTTTGTCTGGTTCACTGTTGAACCCCAGCACCTAAAGAACAGTGCCTGACACAGGGTAGGCAGACTCGTGGAATGAGCCGAATGAACAAATGAATAAATGGAAGGGATTAGTGTGTCAGGATCCATGGAAGACTATGTGTCATTTCTACTTTTTTTGTGGCTAAATCATTCTGGAGACCACTAGAAGGAAGTACAGAGAAAAGAACTTGGTGTTCACTGCTCTGCCATAATCTGACAGAAGAGAATGCAAAGGAGGGGATCTTAGGGACAATGGCTCTCAACTATGGTTGAATTTCAGGAACAGGAAGGTAGAAGATATTGCTCCAGAAAGCAAAATTCCTAGACACGTTGTGCCATACATTTTTACTGAAGTTTTGAGTAAGAAAACTACTCTGAAGGATAGATCTCAAGTAGGAACAAGAGCCTCGCAGCTGGGCCACACACGAAAAGGGGACCTCCAGCGTTTCCCCAACTAGGAAAGATTTTCTTCATTATCATCTGGTTTAAAGAGACCAGGAAACTCAGGAAACCACTGCCAATGTAGGAACCAAATCTCAATGGCCTTGGAGCAGGAGAGACTGAAGGGGCACTCTGAGACGGCTAACATAGGAGACGGACCCCAATGCACAGCAGGACGAAAGCCCCTTGTTAAGAGGGCCACACCAGGGCCTGGAGAGGAGAGTGAAACGCTGGTAGGAGAGGAGAACTGCCGAGAGCCAGCACAGAGAAAAAGGCTGATTCCAAGCTGGGAAGAGAGGAGGTGGGGACTTGGGCAGAGCCTCTACCTACTGAGCGATGAGAAGGAATCTCACCCTAGGAGCTGGAGCCACGTGCTTTGGAGGGCTCCCCCAGGGTCGGGGACAGAAACCGACAGAAGAGAAGATGAGGGGGAAAGGTCATGCAGTCAGTGGTCAGTGAGCTGCAAAATTTCCAGCATGCCACATGGTCCCAGACCACGAACTGCTGGGTCGGCTAGCAGTGGGGAGGGGAAGCAGGATCTGATTTCCCACCTCCCTAAATTCCAGTACATCCAAGGCCCTGGTAGCACTGGCAGACAGGGGTCATCTCCTGAGCCCAGCAGATTGAGCACCAACCTTTAGGGTATACTGAATTTAGAAAGATTCCTAAAAGTGGGTCTGGGACTCAAACAGCATGTTGCAAGGACAGCCCTGGGATCCCTGAAGAAATGCTGCTGACCCCGGGGCTCGATTTCACAGAGCCCTGGCAAGTTGTTTGGCCCAATTTCTTCCTTGATGCTTGACCATGTACCAGGACGAGAGACTCAACTCTACCAAATGTGTGTGGTTCACTTTTGGAGCTCTTAACAGAAAGTTCTCCCTGTGCTAGAGTCAAACCTGTCCCCAGGTTATTTCCAGAAACCGTCAGAGCCGACAGAAATAGGTTCAACCCACTTTCTATAGGACCCCACTCCACATACATGAAGTGCTCTCACGGCAAGTCCCTACCGAGTCTTCTCTTCTCCAGGCTAAATACGTCCAAGTTCCTTTAACCACTCCTCGAAAGACAGGATCTGAGTCCCCCTCACCATCTACTGTCTTCTGAAAGCCATCTATTTGTCTATGTGCCTCTTACAGTGTAGCGCCTGGAACGGAACACATTTATGTGCTGTTACCTTAATGGCTCATAGTGGGGCCAGACCGTCAACAGCTCCTTAGGTCACACACTACGTGGTCACATGTAGCTCTGGGGCAGCAGCATCATACTGTTTAATTTTACTGCACGTATTCAGAATTCTGTGTACTCAGAGTGGGCTCTGTAGGCAGACTGCCTGGGTTCAAATTCTGGCCTCCCATTTTTTGCCTGACCTCACCCAATACTTCTAGGCTTCAGTTTCTTTCTCTGTAAAGGAGATACTAAAAATACCTCCCCCAGAGAGTTGGTTGAGTAGGGTATGAAATTGCCTGCACTTTAGTAATTGTTATACTTAGCAATTATTATATTTAGTATTGACTATATTATTATGCCTTATTCCCACATCCCTTATTTATAGAGTTGGGTCTTCAAGTGGAAGATGTCAGTTTGTTCTGTTCCATTCTGGCCTCTCTGGATCATTCTGAAGCCTTATTTTAGGATTACCACGGTCTGCTGTCTTTACCTTTGTAGCTCTCACCTATACATTTGAGAAGTTGTAGGCCTTGTCACATTTTATCTAAGTCATTAATAAAAATGTTCAGCTGGACTGAGACAAAGCCCACTGGAAATCCACTAGAAATTTCTCTCCAGGGTGATGGCAATCCATTTTGCAGCACCTTATGCATATGACCTTTAGTTAGATGTAAATCACTACACTGAAATTCTACCTAGCTCCTGTCTTTTCATTGATTCCATCGAAACAGATCTGTACAATTATTCAACATCCAGTATATCCTCATAGTTATAAAGGAGTAATTCTAATAGCTACTGTTTGCTCCACACATAGTGTGTGGGGACACAATACTACCCTGACATACTAGTATTCTTACCTCCATTTTAACAGATGAAGAGCTTGAGATTAAATCCGCAGCAGGGCCGGGAACTGAACCCAGGCAGCCACACTCTGAGTACCCTCATCTACTGGCAACTATGAGATTAATATGACTGAACTTACTCTTCGTGAATCCATGCTGGCTGTGGGTACACGGTTTCCTTTCCAAAATGCTCAGATATCATCTCTTTAGAAACACTTTCTAGAACCTTACACAGGTAAAACATCAAGCTCCAAGCTCCACCAGCCTCTCTGGGGAATCTACCTTCTTTTACTCTGGAAAAATTGGAAATATATTCGTTGGCCTTCTGATACCCCTCCCGTCTCCTTAAGTCCTCAAAAAAGAAATCATGAACAATATTTGGCCACTGAGTTACTATCTTAGTACACATTCATTCAAGCTATGGATCTTGTTAGTTTTAATTTAGAGGGGGTAGTTTTAATTTCCTTTTGAGACCCAGCACCCATTCCACAGATTTGTAAATTCAAGTTTATGGACGAGCTGCATTTCTTCAAATTTTTTTGTGCACAGTGCAGTTTCTGGGGAGACAGGTCTGGTCACATTCTTCAAGGAGAGCACGAGCCCCGGATCTACCCTCCTTTTCCGTTATGCAAATATTCTCTCAAAAAGGACACCAGCAAACCAGGACAGGAGAGTTCTTCCTCCCCCTCAGCACCTTTGGCGTGAAGCGATCAGACTCTCACCGCTCTGACCGGGTTCCCTCTCGGAAGGATGGGGAGGGAAGGTGTGTTCTGATAGGTCCCGTGCCTCTCTCTCACATGTCGTCTTGGTCTGGGCTCTGCTTGATTTTGTCTTGGGCAGCTCTCTCTCTATTCAGGGGCCTCTTTAGAGAGCGCTGCCTTTTCTACGTAATCAGGAGCGGCTGAGATACAGAAGCCAAGCCAGCTTCCCAACAAACACGGTCTCTTCCAGAGTCCATCCTTCGAATCCTGAACCATCTCTGAAAGCTTCCCTTCTTCAGGGAGACACTACCTGCCTGGCTCTGCCCAGTCTTTTCCTCTCTGGCTTAACATGAGCTGACAGGGCTGATTTACCCACAGTGATTCCATCACCACCATTTTCTCCTTGGGGAGAATGGAATTCAAAGAAGCAGCCCTAACTGAGGGCTGATAATGAAATTATCAGCAAGGCCAATCGAGACTGTCAGATTCTGTGAATCACATTTCTGGCACAGTGTTAACACCTCTCCCTTCCCGTAAGCCAGCCGTGCCACCTGCGCCAGGCGCATGGCATCGAGCACTCCGCTGGGCCAGGAGGTACTACTGTGCCCCCCCACCCCCCCTCCCACTCCTCTCCTTCCCACCCCACCCCCACCTCTCCCAGAGTGGCCGCTCGCGGCTCATGGCTTGCTTTCTACACAGGATCTCTTCCCAACATGTGGTATTACCACACCTCCCTTCATAACAGGCCTGCTGCTTTTCAATGGAGCATCCCCTTCCACCAATATATCCTAATTATGAGTCCTAGCCCCAAAATGCAGTGACACAAAGACATCAGATTTGTCACTTTATGTTATAATCTCGAATTCATTTCAGTCTGCTTTATAAATTGACATATAAATATCTGAGATCTTACCTAAGGCTCCTGACATCCTCTTTAATAGTTTCAGGAAAATAAATCCTCGGGTACTTCTCACGCTATTACCTTATTCTCATTCCAGGTGAAACCCTAATGGCCAGGTGCCCAGGTTTTCATCCTGTTTTAAGGGTGTTCATTCACTGTGAGGGACATATTTTACCTAGAGACCAAGGCATATGCTCATTATCTCAAGGGCTCTTTACCCTCATAAAACTGACCCTCACGAGGAAGTGGCTACTTCTCACCGTAAGAGTGACCATGGTTCCTGAGCATAGCGGCCTGCAGGTTAGTATGTTAAATCCTGATTAAAGTAGAGGTTCTAAATAGTCACCTATGAGGTCAGACATTTTATATAAGGGAACGTAACATATAAAGGCTTACTTTCATTGTGAGGAACACTAATAAATATTACTGCTTTATTTACCGTAAACAGCACGGAACCTTGCAATTCAAAACAAAAATCTGCATGTTGTACAGTTCTATTGAATCCTAGGTGCGTTTAATTTATACAAATATAGAACAGGGCGATAGGGCGTACTGGGAAGGGAGGCCACATAAAAACGTGAACAGGGCAGGCAGTTCTGCTCCCCTTGCCCCGAGCGTTCAATAAATAAGCTTTGGCACGAACGTGGGACGGAGAGCTAAGTCCGTTGTTCCCCAGGGCCTGTCCACAGTGTGGAAAATTCTGCCCTGATTGTGCTTCTAATATTTCAAGACACGCATACTCCAAATTAGCATGGCCCTGAACAGAAGACAACGGCTTGGTGTTTAACCAAAGCAACTGCGACAGTACGTTCCAACACAGGAGAAAAACTCGTTTGTCCCACACACTGTGTATCAACATACCACGGCTGATGAGTATGTTCACAGAAAAGTGTACTTGTGACCATACTGACCGTACTTTTCGACAGAGTTGCAATCTAACCCTCCCACCCTGCCGAAGCTGTGACTCTACTGCACACACCTAAGTCTCACACACACACACACACACACACACACACACAGAAAGCAGATCTTCTCTCTTGCCGCTAGAGGGCAGACGGGTATAGACTCAGAGGTTAGACGTTTAGGAATGAACAGCAAACTGGTTAATCTCACAAGTATATTTAGAATTCTACAGTTTTTATGTTACCTTGAATGTGGCAAATGCATCTGAAGCTATGTCAAACGTTGACATTTCGACATATCTGAAGAAGTCATAGAATTGTTCTGACCACAAAATGATTTTTGCAAGTGGTTCATGTCTGATGCATTCTCTTAACATTATCCCACAATTTAGAGCTATTTCTGGAGATTCATACCTGCAAAACGAAAAAAAAAAAAAACAACAAACCAACCATGATTGCTGTTTCAAAACCCCTATCACTAAACCGTTCACATTTTTAGAACAGGAAGTTGAGATGTGTCTTAATTAAGTGACCAGAGTGGGTTACAAAAGGCATCTCTGTCACAGCAGGGTGTGGTGAGCTCAAGTGGGTTTACTCCAGAGGGTGTGCGCACGCACGTGCGTGCACACACACACACACACCTAGCTGGCAACAACTGCTTCAACCCAAAGAAAAATAAAAGGCATGGGAGTGATCACATAAATAAACGTTCCTTATTGAAGCTAAAAGATTTGAGGAGAAGTATTCGGGGTCACACCCCCAAACGAATTCGTTTTACATGGGGGGCCGTCAAGACTTCAGAAAAACCAAAAGCTGAATTAAAAAAACACAACAGGAAACGAACAAAATCGTTTCCAGAGTATCTACATAGGTCTATCGAATAAGCAGCATTTTTACTTCGTTGTTTCAAGTCAACAGTCAAAACAGCGCCTCCAAGGCTCTTGGCAATGCCAAGCCTACGAAGCCGAAGGCCTGACCCTGCGGTCACAGAGCGCTTGTCGAGGAGGCCCTGCGGGACTTCGCAGTGGGTACTGGGGACGCCCTGGCATCTGTTCGGCACCCATGGCTGCGTCTCCCCTCTGTCAGGAAGGAGCCCCGTTTTCCTCTCAGCCCCACCACCCCCAACCCTCCCACTGCCTCACGGGCTGCACGTGCTGACCACGTGTCCTTCCCACGCGGCGTCCCCTCTACCCTCCTGCGCTCGTTGCATTTCCCCACATCCAACTAGCAAGGACCTCCTCCTGGCCGAAACAGACTTCTCTCATGACATAAATTCCACTACTTAGTGTCCCAGTGGTGCTGACCTTTGCAACTCTGTCTTTGGAAAAGGAAAGAAAAAGCTCTCTCAGTTCTCCTTTCCACCCCTCGGAGTGTTCCTCTTTCTTGCCTGGCCGAGGGCATCCCTCTGGTGCCGCCAGCCTGCTGGCGGTGGGGCATGGGGCATGCCCCCCTCCCCCCCGACTCCTAAATCCCTGCTCAGGTCTGCTCCTGGACCCTAGTCAGGCATTTTCTGTTGCCGCTGGACACTCTCAGTGAAAGGTCTACCGTAGCACTACATATCAAAATTCGAATCTCTTCTCCCTCCACAGAACAGCCGCCCTCCCCTGCTTCCTCATTTCTGTTTTCTGGCACCATGATGTGGTTTCAGAAACCGGGTCTAAGGTCGTGCAGAACCTCCTCATCCGATAACGGAAGCGTCCTAGAGCCGCAGTTACTACTAGCCACACGTGGCTACTGAGCACTCCAAATCTGCCTAGTCTGACCGAGGGACTGAATTTTATGTGTTAAGTTAACGCAAAATGAAATGACCGCCTGCAGCTCGGAAGAACTGCACTGGACAGAACAGTTCAAACCTCCCACCTTCGTCTCTTCTCAACGCTTCCGTCTTTAGAGCCACCACTGGTCCTCTGTAAGACTTCTTTGAAACATTTTAGTTTCATTCCCTTTCCTCCATTCCCACTGCTGCATTAACCCACACCTAGAGAAAGGTGAGTGCTCCCTAACCAGCATCTTTGCTTAAGCTCTGTCTTAACGAATTTACCCAGCACACAAGTAGATCAACAGCATTTCCAGTTGAGGAGCTCAAAATGATTTCTCCTGCCCATCAAATAAAGACAAACTTCCGGGCTTAAACGTCCAGGCTCATGAGATCCGCTCCTTCAGTAAAAGGTCACCGCCCATTCTGCCACCAAGCACTCCAATTATCTCCCTATTGCCGCCAATCACCATGTTCATTCCTGTCCCTGGACCCACTCCCCTTTTCTCTATTAGAATTCTAAACCCTCTGGAACTTCAATCCTTAGTCTCACCTCTTCCACCAACCCTTGCCTTATTCACTAAACCCACACCGCACCCCCTGTTATCCCACAGTCCTAATCGTTATCGGCAGTGCTATCCTTCTGTTACACACAGGGTCATCACAGAGCCTCAGGAAAGGACTCCTCTGGATCACTTAGGGCACAGCTTCCAGCAGGCTGACTGGCGCTTGGGTGACTACAGCGTCTGCCCACAAAGTGGCTGGTCAAACAATTCACCTTCGCTGATCTGATTTTAACAAGCAGGAGACCAGAAAGACAAGAGTAAGACAGTTTGGTACAACAAGCTGGGCAGGTTTTGAGTGGTTTTTCAAGCTTGTCTTAAATGACTAAGCCATAAACTATCGAGTACAAGGCAAACAGTTATGCCGTACAACCTGTTAGCACTAGAGTGGAGAGCACATTCACATTTAAGTCACCGGGGGAAAAAACTGCTGCCTCCAGATGCAGCCTAACACTAGCGACAAGCCTATGTTGAAACGCACAGTGACTCCGCCGGATGGCTAACGTCAAAGCACTTACGGCCTACGCAGTGGTCACACTGCAGGAGAGGAGTCTAGACTCGTTAAGTGAAGTACAAAAACCTTAAAAGGTAGCTCACAAGGCTCCTTGAAGAAATGGCTGTTTCCAGGTCTGAGGCGGGAATCTGTACAAAATCAGCACGGGACGTCTTGTGCCAGAAAGCAAGGAAGCTATCAAAGACTGATGGGGTCCTGCCAAAAGGACACAAGAGCCAATTTGAAGGAGCTTCCCGATGGCCCAAGATGACGCAATTTGGATATAAAAATTTGGACATCGTGACTGGGATGGATTGAAACACACCAAGTATATTTTTAAAAACCCCACAACTGGAGTTCATAACGACCTGATCACCAATTTAAGAGAAAAGAGGACAAAGGAACATGTTAAATGAAACCACAAGGATGTAAAATTCAAAATATGTGATTTTTCTACAAAACATATGACCCCGTTGCTTCAACAAGTAAATGGCATTAAAAAAAAAAAAAAAAAGGTGTAAGAGTCATATTAACCAAATTCAGTTTGTGCACCTCGCGTGGAACTGGATTTAAACAAACTAACTGAAAAGTGACATTTTTGTGTGTGAAAATCAGGGACATCTGAACACTGGGTACAAGCCAATGTTAGGTCTGCAAATGGTATGGCGAGTATGGTAGGGGAAAAAAAAGTCCTGGGGTGCACTCTGTACTGGGGATGCACGCTGAAGGAATCTTATGTGTGAGGAGAGAAAAAAGGAGGCAGAGCGTGTGAAGTAAGAACGACAGAATGTCAACAACCGTCCGCACTGGGTGACGGGTAGGAAATGGCTATTTTATTCCCTCCAGTTCTCCGCGCAGTTTCCACTCTAAGGGCTACACGGGACGGGGAGACAGGCGCTGGCGGGCACGGGCACCAGCACCAGCTGCACCGCCCAGGCTTCTCCTCGCCTCCCTGGAGGACGTTTCTGCTGCAGCCACTCACGTGAGAGCTGTCAACTTTTAAGAAAAAGATAATTTAAAGATAAACTGTACCTTAAAATTCTTACTTTAACAACGTTTATATCGTTCTTTTGGCTACTCTTAAGCGAAAACACAGGCAAACTAATTTATGATTTTTAACCACCACTGCTTTCTACGGAAAAGGAAATACTCAGTTTAAAAATACACAAAGGCATCTGGAAGGTGCTCTAAGAACACCAAAATTTCAAACTACTCACTACATGCTTACACATACAACTCTGGATTGGTAACAACAAAAAATGAGATGCCAAAAGTTCTGTATGGCAACATCTGAAGAAGCAACCAACATAGAGATTTAGAAACAGAATGAAGGAAATAGAATGCTGGCATCAAACACATGCACTGACTCATGCTTTGTCTAAACAAGTTTGAACTTGGGGGAAGTGTTAAACCACAGAGATGTGAATCAGAGGGAGGCAAGCTACAATGCGAGCGGTAGGAGAGCAAGCTGATTCACGCCAACAGTCATGCCAGTAAAACGCCTGTCCACCAAGTTAATAGAACAGCACCAACGCTGGGACAAACAGATACACACCAGACCCAGAGCTGGCGAACAACTCCTGTGTGAAGCAATAAGGTGACCTTGCCAATCAGGGAGGCTCACTGATGAGGGAGAAGAGGACTGGTTTTCTTTTGAGGTTTCGGTTTTTAGGCTTTTCTGGTTTTTGTTTGTTTGTTTTTTTCATACTGACAGACTACCACAAATGCCTGCTTACTAGTCCAGTAGTTAAATGCGCTGTTAATTACCAACCAAGTCGGTTGGTGAGTGGACACAAACAGGTACAAAGCAAAGAGCACTACTTCATAAGCGTGTCCTTTGTTGACCGAACAGAGTCAAGCTATGTAGCATCCAAGCTCCATTTACTAGGCAGCTTTCACAGCCTCACAGTGTGCATGTCTGCCCAAAGATGTCTTTAAGCACATGATTTAACTGATATTTCATATAAATAAACTTCTAAAATCTAGAGAACAGAAAGAAGACCACAGAAGACTTTTTTCTTCAGTTGCATAGGATCTGAGAATTTAAGGGCTCACGATTCATCCACCTGTAAACTCCCATAGGTATTTTCAAATTCAATTTAACTCACTGGCTGAATTTTAAGAGGGAAGTGTGTTCAGGGCACCTGGGTGGCTCAGTCGGTTGAGCGTCCAGTTCTTGATATAGGCTCAGGTCATGATCTCAACAGTTCATGGGTTCAAGCCCTGTGTCAGGCTCTGTGCTGACAGTGTGGGGCCTGCTTGGGATTCTCTCTCTCCCTCTCTTTGCCCCTCCCCCGCTCATTTTTTTTTTCCCTCTCTCTCTCTAAATAAACAAGAAAAAAAAAAAAAGAGGGAAATGTGTTCAAGATCTATGGGAAAATGAAATGACTGAACTACAGAGAAAATACTTTCCCACATTCACCATCGTGTTTTTGCCTAAGACCATCTTTCCTTTTTATTTTTCAACTGAGAATATAAATTTTGTTATATTGTACATACCCTTTCAATAACATGAACAAAATATTCTGTTGAGTGCAGATGTATTCAACAGTAGGAGTTCTTGTACCAATTTGTCTTCTGAGAATATTGTTGAAAATTTGAGCCACGTCTTTTTTGCCCTATTAGGAATACAATCATTAAAATATTTACCCGACTAACCACCAAAAAGCCCAGCCACCCTCCCAAATAAACTCAAATTAAGGCATTGCATATTTATATAATTATGACTGAATAGCTGACTTTAAAGTGCTCATAGATACTAAATTTTCTTTATTTATAATTTCAAATTCTAAGTCTTAATAGTATACTATATTTACCATGAGCAATGTGTTCAAAGTGAAATGTTACTACATATAATTTCTAACCCTTAAAATCATGCAGACTCAGATATGAAAAATAAAACCTTGCTATATGTTTACAATGTTCAGGGATCTGATTCCCACCCATAGGGAACAAACAGCCTCAAATAAAATGCTCGTGTTGTAAACAATACACGTAATTTCCTCTTATACTGATGGATGAGGAGAAGCTGCACGCGGCTAGTATAATAAAAATGAAAGAATTCTGTAAGCAGCTGAGCTTTCATGGCAAGTAGACATATCCACCTATTTAGTTAGGTCTGTTCAGGAGAGATTTTCTATAGATTAATCACGAAGGTTCTAAGTACCACATGATGTAGCAGTTCAGAGACCAGAATTATGTAACTGTGCTTTACAAAACGCAATAGAAGGACGTGACTGCTATACAGTGAACCTTATAATCAGAAAACTGCACAAGAAATTAACAAACGGAGAACTGAACCCCAGGAGAGGTTTCAGAAGGGCCACTTGTTACGAGGCTGATGAGCCTGCAGGGCACTGAGTGAAATGCCAGCTTTCCAGTGCCAGAGATCATCCTGGGGCCTGTGCTAGATCAGGAGCGGCAACGGCAGTCTCTAAGAACCCATCTCAAGGGCACACACTTCTTGGTAAATTTAAGTCACTGAAGTCCCAAGTGAACATTAAATTCAGTGACCACGTTGGGGAATGAGATGTGTGGACAAAGGAGAAGGAACTGGACGTTCCAGTGCGTTCCCCACTTTGCAGGAAATAAAAACTGTTGTTGGTGGAATTTGATACACTATTAAAAATACATGAAATCGGCTCCCTATATGGAAATAATCATTTTTATGTGTTCTACAGGATAGCAATACTTTCTATTGTCCTTTATTACCAATATTATTCAAGCAACCTACGAACCACACTCTCTCATGACTCTTCAAAACGGAATCTGGCTATGTATCTGCCATTCTTTCCCCTGGTTTTTCAGGCACCTGCACAGACATCTGATCAAACACTCAGGATGATAAACACTGGGGCTTAAAACAAAGCCCACCCGTGACGAAGACTCAGAGGAACCTGCTAACCATGCCACAGCCCTTCATTACCATATATACTTTGCAGACTACTTTTCAGACTGCTGTCAAGGACCATTATTCTCACCGTTAAATTCACTAGCTAAATGGCACGATTCAGCTACATAAGCTTGGGCAGTTATAGCAAGTGCCTCCCAGGGCCAGGCAGGAGATGCATATGGGCCCAGCGGGCCTTGAGACAGAACAGCAAGCTGCTGTGTGCAGCACACCCAAGCATGTCACGGTGTAGTGGCTGCTCTGTTCCAGCTGAGGGGCCGGGTGGGCCCACAGGCTCAATGCTGACAGAGCCAGAATTTTCAAGGGAAGCCAGAAATTCAAAACTGTGCATAAAATCTCCTGCTATTTAACCATTATCCTAATTTAAACATTTAAAAGTAGTGCCAAGCAAACAAAACACATGATCTCTGCTGTAATGAGTTCTCAACAGGTTAAAAAAAACAAAAAACACAAATACATAACTGGATGTCTTCTAAAATCTCTTCTACCTCTAAAATTCTAACATTCCACAGTCTTTAGATTTATACTCTGAGAACGAAAGGCCAGTGGATTAGGTGAAACAGCAGGTGTTTATTAAATATGATGTAAACAAAAGGGCACAATGAATACCTAAGAAGCTTCGTACACGACGTGGTGGAACAGGAGAAGAGAGACCTGGCCCAAGCCTGGGGCGCCCCTGAGCTCCTGCCCAGCTCTGCTAATTAGGTGGGCAGCCTGGGCTCGCCTACAGGTCAGTAACCCCTGGGCCAAGAGCTCGACAGGAATCTTAGGATGTTTCACAGCACAGAACACAAGGAAAAGGACCGCGAATAAGGTACTGGTTTTGAGAAATAAGAAACTGATTTCTGACCTCAAAGTCAATGAGCTGTAAATCTGCTACCAGGGTGCTCAGGAGCCCGCTGTTGTAGAGTTCTTGAGCGAGCTGCGCCACCGCCTCTGTTTGTGGCTCTTTCTCATTCGTGCCATACAGAATTTCTTTCATGGCAACCAGATTTTTGGAAACTTCTTCTGTAGCCTAGATTTGGGGGGAGAGGAGAGAAACAACTCATTAAAAAAAAAAAAAAAAAAAAAAAAATATATATATATATATATATATATATATATATGAAACATACCTACACTTGTTAAACACCTTCTCGCTACATTACCTGCCCAGAAAGCTACGTAAAAGACACAAAAGTGTGCAAGCTCTGTGCCTGACCTGGGAGCTGAGCACTGTGGACATGTGTACACGTGGGCCCCGACACACGTGTTCGAGGAGGGGCCGGCAGGTTACAACACGCACCCTTGAATACTGCCGACAGTGGTACTGTAGCAGGAACAGAACAGGGAGGGAAAGTTTAATCTGCCCCACCTGGCAGGGAAACAACACGGAAGAGGCACCTGAGCTGACCGGAGAACAGGGAACACTGACAAGCAAGAATGAGGGAAAAGGAGACTGAGGACAAAGGAGAGGCATGAGGTGCGGATGAGGGAGCGGGAAGAGCACAGGGTCTGTCCAAGAAAAGGCATGGGGGAAATAAGGGAATGACACAGAAGGGGGCTTTGAACGTAGAGCTAAAATGTTAGGAATAAATAAAAAATCACTAAAGAGCCTCTACTTCTGGCCAAGACGGAGGAACAAGCGGCCGATTTACTTTCCTCCATGAAAAAGATGAAAAAATAGAAATTATACGAAACAATAAATTTTAAACCCTGAACTTCGGACAGCACAGGGCAGTGATCCTTGAGAGGAGGGAAACGAATGAAGTGAGGCTCACACCTGCCCCAGCTTATTGCCTGGAGAGGGTTTCCAGGCCACATCACAGGGAGGGAGAAGGCAGGCAGAACCAGCCGTCTCCACAAGTCGAGGAGACAGCTGGGAAACTGCAGGGCAGGGTACCAGAGAGGAGAGAGATTAGCTTCTGTAGTGGAGTACTGATAAGCAGGTGCATGGGAGGAACACACCCAAAGTCAGGGAACAGCCATGGAGCTCTTTCCAGGCAGCCTGCCCATCTCTGGTCTTCTCCAGAAAAACCCCCTGTCAGCTTCTGTAACTGTTCTTTAAGAAAGGGGGGGGGTGGCTAATGTCCCAATCCCATCTAGAATGGAATGATGCAGAAGACACTAGACCACAACCTCCCTGTAAATGTCACAAATGTTAATGTACCCTGAGGCTACCATCAAGAATTTCTGCAACTAAGTCAGAGAATTCATTTGAAGCCAGGTCTCTGAATGACACTGCAATGAAGGCTTTAATTTGGCCTCATTAACAGCCCATCATTCAACTCTGTGGAGGTAGCTCTAGACTCTGAAGGGCATCCAACATATCAGCTATCACTCTCATATTTGCAATCATCCGTGTATCTGACACGGCCACCTCCCATGGCCTCCATCATTAACCACAACACTGAAAAGGAAATAACTGAATGGAACCCACCGTTATGCCTTTGAATCATCATACTGTTTTCAGTAACAATCTACTAATAATCTTTGGGCATGGTCCTCAGTGACTTACATATAAACTTATTTCCAAATCATATGCAAACGACTTTCTGTTAAATACTTTGATAAAATACGAAAACATTTGACCCATGAACCACAAAAGGGTTTGAACTGTGCTAGTCCACTCACACGCATCTTTTATAGGACAGTACTATAAATGTATTCTCTCCTATGATTTTCTTAGTAACATTTTCTTTTCTCTAGCTTACTTTAAGAATACAGCATCCAACATATATAACATACAAAACGTGTTAACTGTTTATTTTATTGGTAAGGCTTCTGGTCAACAGCAGGCTATTAGTAGTTAAGTTCTGGGGGAGTCCAAGGTTGTATACGGATTTTTGACTGTGTGGGGGAAGGCAGTGGCCTTATCCCCGTGTTGTTCAAGGATCAACTGGTTACTATTTCTTCCACATTTCCTGAACATAACAAAACGAGTTAATTTGGTGTGATCTTTTTATTAGGCCTATGTTGATTTCTAAGGACTACTACTTTCTTTTCTAAATGTTTAAAATCATCCTATTAATCCCATACAAAACCTTATTCAGTACCAATGGTAAACAGAATCTCTAACTTTTCCAGTCTGCTGTTACTACCCTGTTCTGTTAATGCCTTAGATTTCTGATTGCAGTTCATCATCCAATACATCAATTTTAAGCATCCCAAAATGTACTTTTTGGGGGCCAGTAGGTAAAATCATTTATCAATAGTCAATGTTCTCTTACAAACTAAGTACATGTGTTACCTCTGTAATTTCATTTTATTCATCTTTATTCTTCAGATGATTTTCTTTGACAGGGAGGAAACTGACATTCAGCAGGCTTTTGGAGTGTATTATCTGTGGGTTTTATACCAGTGACCCTAAGTAGTAGGCCTCAGCCCCCTGTGCTCCTCTGGCTAGCTTACCGTTGTGAGGCTCTTGGTAACCTTTCATATGCCTCAGCTTACAAACGCTCTTCTTTGAAGTCACGAGTTTAGATCTGAATCCAGACCATACTCTGTGCTGTCTTCCGACAGCAAAAGACAAATAAGAAGGAGGGGGGTGATAGTTAAAAGGTATGAAGTTTCTTTCTGAGGCGATGAAATGTCCTAAAATCGACTGTGGTTATGGTTGCACACTGTGAATAAACTAAAAACCACGGAACTGTGTGAATTACCTCAATAATGCTACTTAAAAAAATAGGGAGGAGAGAAGCAAGGAAACAGAAAGCAACTTACAGTATTTCTGAGATGAAAGGCAACCTAGACCCACTCTTCTTCCCTCTCAGAAGACAACACTGTCACCTGTATTATGGGTGGTGGCGGGATGCGGGGGGCCGAGGGGGGCACCAATGGCATTCCCACATCTGCTAACCACTGTACTCATCTGCTTATGCTGATCCTTCTGGATTCCACTCACTCTCTGGCTTTCTCAGGAACTCAACATGTCTGTTTTCTCACCTCCTTCTCCAGTCAACTCCCTCTCACTTGTTTTTCCCCCAATCAGGTTTTAAATATGACCAAAATCATTAACAAAATCAAATAAGCTCCCCTTTGACCAACCACACAGAACCTTCCCGGCTACTGCCCACCCGTAATTAAGCCTCTAAAAAGCATCTACCTGTGAGTGCTACAGTCCGCATCTCCTTCCTAGTCACTTCCAGCCCAATCCCATGTGGCTTCTCCACTGAGTACATTACAGCTTTCAGCCAGTCACCAATGACCTGCCTGCCAGGAAACACAATTCTCAGTCTTTAGTCCATGTCAGCTCTTGGCAGCATTTAAAGGTGTTGATTACACCCTTCTTTTAAAACTGCTCCTCCCCTGTCCTCTGTGACTCACCACCACCCTAATTTTTCCCGCCTGTCTCCCTGGTTGCTCCTTCTTGGCTCGTCCCTCTTGAAGAGGCCATTTAAATATTGGGAATTCCTCAAGGCAGGGTACAAGGCCTCTTCTTCTCCTCGTTCCATCATCTCTCCCCCAGTGATGTCATCTACACCCACAGCTTTAATTAACACCTAAATGCAGATGCCTCACAGATTCCTATCTCTAATCCAGTTCTCTTACTAGTACATTCCGCAGCCTACTTGAAATGTCTCCACTTGAATGTCTTGAGGTACCGCAAACCCAATGCTACCAAAAACAGAACTCCTGATCTTGCCCTAATGCCTGATACATTTTCCTCTTGTTCTCTATTTCAGGGGATGATACCACTCCTGCTGCTCTTGTGAATGTCAGAAACTCAGAAGCCATCTTCAACCCTTTCCTCTTTCTCACCCCATCCCAATACCTAATTCAACACCGTGTCTCTCCAATCCATCCATTTATCCCTGTACCACCACCACCCACGTCAGAGTTCCCATAATTCTTGCCTGGACTATAGTTTACTGACTAATTTTCTTGAATTCCCTATAATCCATTCTCCGTATCACAACTAGAATGATCCTTTTTTTTTTTTTTTTTCTTTTTTAAAGTTTATTTATTTAATTTGAGAGAGAGAGACAGCATGAGTTGGGTAGGGACACAGGGAGAGACGATTTTAAACAGGCTCCGTGTTGTCAGCGCAGAGCTCAACGCAGGGCTTTGAACTCACAGACCGTGAGATCATGACCTGAACTGAGATCAAGAGTCAGATGTTTAACTGACTGAGCCACCAGGGCACCCCTAGAACGATCCTTTCTTAGCACAAATAAGACTGTCATTACCTTTGCTTCAAATGCTCCAATTACCTATTGCTCTCGGGATGGAGAAAATTTCTTAACGTGGCCTGTAAAACCCTGCATGGTCTGACCCCGTCTTACCTTACCCTGGGCTACAATTTCTCCCCCACTATCTCTACGTCAATACTCTGGTCACACCGGAATTCTTTCAGGATTCCCTGCGCATGTGGTCTGCGAGGCCCATGCCCTGCCCCCACCTCCCGGCCACCTCACATTCTTCCTTCATTGCTCAACTCAATGCTCACTTCCTCAGAGGTGATCTTTCTAGGTAAATTCCATCACACATTCACCACCACCACGTACTTCTTTGCTCACGGTTGCATGTAATTCTGCTTTTCCTTGTGATTTCTAATTAATGTGTTTTCTTCTGCTCTGTCAGGAGCCCAGTGCTTGCAAGTGTGCTATACATGGTCGATGAATGGCTCAACATCTGCATCATGATCATCGGGATGTAAAAAAAATCCAAATGAAAACCGAACATAGGGAAATATGATGTTATCACATCATGAAGCCAACGAATTCCTAAGACGTAGTGCATCCAAGAAAGGTAATCTACCTGACAGAGCTACATCAGTGAGCAATGAACATAAATCCCTGTGTTGTCACAGAGAACAATCTGGAAGAAGACACCCCAAACTGAGTATAGTCTGCCTATGGCAACAGGTAAGAAGAATATATATATATATATATATATATATATATATATATATATATATATATATTTAAGGTTTATTTATTTTGACACAGAGAGAGAGAGAGAGAGAGAGAGAGAGAGAGAGAGATATCGAGGGAGGGAGTGCGCACACGTGTGAGAGCAGGGGTGGGACAGAGAGAGGGAGAGAGAATCCCAAGCAGGCTCTGTGCTGTCAGCATAAAGACTGACTCGGGGCTCGATCTCACAAACTGTGAGATCACAACCTGAGCTGAGATCAAGAGTTGGATGCTTACCCAACTGAGCACCCCAAGGAGAATATTTTCACTTTTCACTTGCTCTATTTCAGATCTGTATATTTTACAATTCACATTTTATTTTTTTTAAAGGAGCAAAAAAATAAAGGGAATGAGATAAATAGATCAAAGTGCTTACTACACTGGTGCTGATTTATCTTCTTTAAAAAAAATTGTTTTTTAATGTTTATGTGTATTTGAGAGAGGGAGAGAGAGTGTGAGCAGAGGAGGGGCAGAGAGATGGAGACAAAGGATCTAAAGTGGGCTCTGTGCTGACGCGGTAAGCCAAATGTGGGGCTTAAATCCATAAACCGTGAGGTTGAAACATGACCTGAGCCGAAGTCGGACACCCAACCGACTGAGCTACCCAGGTGCTCCTGATTTATCTTATCTCTGCTTCTGTTCACTTTTTTCACTCCTCCCCAGAAGATATCCCCTCTAAATTTCTAAAACTTCTAACAAATACTAGTATTACATATGTAAGTAGTTTACGTATGTAAGTAGTAACTAATCACACCTTGAAAATCAACAGTGCCACAAACAATGCCAAATGAAAGCTAAAGACTGGAATGAGTTTAACAATAAAAGGCTAACTTGAACTTGTCAGAAACAGAGAGTGGCACTGGGGACAGGAGACTTCCAAACCTGGGCATATCGCGCTCTCTCTGTATCTGAACATCTAGCTTCACTCCTGCCATATTGAGATAAGACTTCATAATGAGGAAATCCATGGTTAGTTAGCATCTACAGAGGATAATCAGCAGCATGATATGAAAAAACTAAACCTCATCAACCTTGTTATTTACTAGCAGTCCTGATAAATGAGAGATTAGGCGCATATTTCAATTGAGGACTTTTAATTTTATGCATATTTCAACTGTTTCTGTGATGTCTGTTCCATATGACATGGATAATTATAAGCTGATTAAACTACAACTTAAAAAAAAAAAAGAAGAAGAAACCTGTCCAAATTTTACTAAAACATGATCAGAAAACCTTAAGAAGTATTTCACCTGAAAAGGTGATGTGGCGGGTGTTTACTGAATGAAGATACAAGAGAGAACAGATACCCTCGTCTGTTCTTGTGTAGATTTGGCTTGGTTCTCTTCATCAGCATTCACACTGGTGACCCCGCCTAGCACCCCCATCTCTGACCTGCTTGCATTAAGTCAACATGTTCTCTGCCTCTCTGACCACATCCTCCTTACCTGCACCTCCTTGTCTGTCCCTTCACACCTCATGAGTAAGCTACTCACACCTGCATTTCTCCAAGCCCTATACCCTTTCAAACTGCTGAGATCATCATGTCACCTAAGCCACTGGGCTCCTTAATGACCACGTGGCCTATCCTGCTAAGACTGCATGTTTTAGTGCTGCCCGTGCCCACAGCTCCAGGTCTCTTGCCCCCCTAAACGTTGGATGTTCTTCACTGGAACTTTCTCTATTTCAGCAACCAGGGTTCTGAGCACCTTAGAGAAAGCGCCAGAACCTGCGGACACTTGGTTTGCCAAAGTTCATGCTGTTCAACTGCCTTCAATCCAGTCAGAAACATTTCTACAAACTGGATTATTTCTAACCAGTAACTCCCAGCAGCAGATGTTTCAAAACTGCTCTACTTTCCTCAAGAGACTTCAGTCTTTCTCTCTGCTCCCTATCTGAACATCTAGCTTCACACCTTCCATGCTGAGATAAGACTTCATAACGAAAACACCCCTGACTTCCTCCATCCATCTTGATGTATTTCTGCCATGCTCCATCTCAACTCTGGACACACACCATAATCACTTGGGGCCTTGAGAAAAGATGCCCCATCCCCCGAGAGACTTATTAATGACAAAAGGAAAAACAGTACTTTCACAGGCAGACACCATCATACATGAGATCAAAGTAAATGGCAACGAGACCATTGAGCTCATAGCCTCCTGAGGAGGCGCTGCAAAGGGTACAGCATTCTGTGATTTTCTTGCCAAAAAGGCCTCACCTGCATTGAATCATAAGGAAACATCGGCCAAACCCAAACAAAGAGACAGTCTACAAAGTAACTGGCCAGGACTTTTCAGAAGTGTCAAGGTCACAGAAGTCAACAGAAGACTGAGACACTGTTCCAGATTAAAGGAGAGCAAGGAGGCGTCACAACTAAATGCAAAGTGACATCCTGAACTGCATCCTGGTCCAGAAAAAGGACATGAGTAGGACAACTGATGGAATTTGAAAAAGATCCATGGATTAGTTAATAGTATCCTATAAATGTCAGTTTCCGGATTCTGATCATTAGACTGTGGTTATGTAAAATGTTAACATTTAGGGAGGCTGGGTGAAAGGTACTCTCTTTGCAATCATTTTGTAAGAATAAAAAGTTCATCTACTTTCTTATTTTGCTTTTTCTTCACAGGTGAGAGGCATCTCTCCTTAGTTCCAAGGCTGATGGCTCAATATATGTGTGCTGGAGAAAAGGCCCCTAAACATAGAGTCTGGTCTTTCCTCAAGTCCCCCCATGTGCCATTTTGCCAGTTGTGTGGCCTTGTGGAAGGTGTAGATTCCATACCTTCAGACCTGAGATTCCAAATAAAGGTTCTCCCTATTCTCTACTGCCCTCTCCTCTCCTCACCTTCCTGCCCTGATATCTTTGTGTCTCCTCAAGTGACCCTGAATGCTCACACTACTCCTCTCCACCCTCGGAACCCCCACACTCACAAAGCCTTCCCTCACTTCCCCCACTCTTGTCCTCTGATGCCACAGCAGTTGCTACGCTGTTTCGGCCCCTGGCCTTGTAGCCTTAGATCTTCTCCTCTCTACCTCGCATTTCCCTAACTTACCCTCGGGCTATGGAAAAGGCTTGCTCACACTTTTTTATCCCCTCCCCTCTCCAATGTCTGAGATGGTGACTTACACGTGGCCTGACTTCATGATTTTGTTAACTGACTAAACCAAGCCTTTTAGTTAGTCGAACACGGTGTTGTGGGACACAGACGCTACCCTCGGGTGTCCACTGAGCATCACATTAAGTTTCATGGGCACAGACTAACAGCAGCCAATTGTTCTACAAACACATGGTCATGAAGAAAACCATGCGGAACAATTAGCACCCCTCATGGCCAGCCACTCACGTGACTGGAAAACGATGTGGATCACGCCTCACTAATCGTGCTGCTGCCCTGTCTGGGTGAGAAGCACAGAACTGTAAGTTCTTAGTTGTTTTCTTGAGGCTCTTGAGCCACACATAGTGGGAATTTGGGGATACCCCACAGAGCAGAGTCACAGGGACAAGAGTCCGGGGCTTGGTAAAGCTTCTTGGAATCAAGGCTCCAAGGTGAGAAGCCTTGCTGCTAACTGCCAGAGGCGAGGCATATTAATCCTATGCCAGAAGCTTCGCTGACTTCCACCTACAGCTTACTGGTAACAACTTCATTTCCAATTAGTATCTTCAAGAAATATTTTAAAATTTAACAATGTAAGTTACAGGATCAACCTAAAGCAGTAACCACCAATACTCCGAAGTTCACCTCCCACACTCACTTCACTAGTAATAATATCAGATCCGTACCTCTTTTCCTCCCAGCGTGATGACACAGGAACTACTTCAAATTTTTAAGTGTAGTATCCGTATGATAACCTCTCCAATTAGAACTAAGGCTGGGAGCCTCTGCACCACCTGCTTTCCCATTAAAAAATACAGTGAAGTGGCAAAATAATTGGTAAGCCAAACATTGGTGAAAATGGCCTATCTCAAGACCACCAACAACTCAGAAGGTTTCGTGTGAAATCTCTTGCTTTAGCCCAATGTTCCCACAGCACCCATCACTGTACTATTTTACTGTCATTAGGGGCAACCACTAGGCACAAAGTAGTGATACAAAAATACCATTTTAGAAGAGGAGAGACTCACTCACTCATGAGTGCTTGCAGACCATGTCCCTAAAGTGCTCATGTCCCTTTTCACCCTCCTCGTCTGGACCCAGGCCCAAATACTCAGTAGATCTCAAAGTGGCCTCATAGTAGGAATGCGAGGTGACAAGGTAGCTACTCATAGGTGCAGGCACAGGGTTGTATCTGGTGGGGTGTAAGACTGGGTCTGCCCGCTCTCTTACCCCCAGTTTTTAATACTGTTACTAGGTAAGCCTAATGTTAAGATACAAAGCACACTGAAAAATAAACACAGCTAAAGTAGTATGTTTAAAGTACAGATATGCCTGATTGCAAAATTAAAAGGTAAAAAACCCTTTAAAAAAAGATATTCTACTTCATAATGATAATTAAGTTAAAATGGTCCAATATGTTTTCTCTCCTACCAGAGGCAAAGACTTCTAAAAGATACACTGGGGGGGGGGGGGGTGAAAAATAAAATGAAACAACACACTAGATGGCAATTTGGCAAAATGTAGCAGAAAGTTTTAAAAGGTGCAATCTCTATGAATCCCACATTACACCTCTAGGAATCTATCCAAGGGAAATAGAGAATTATGCAAAGATGTAAGTATAAGCAGTGTGATTTACAATAGCAAAGAATTAGAAAAGTTATCCCACTGACCTGGTTAAATTATAATGTACCCATAAAACAGAAGACCAAGCTTTAAAAATAAGTAGATCTCTACCGACATGCAAAGATGTTAACATTAAAATGAAAACATAAACCGGGTTACAGAACAGTATGATCCCACATTCATTTACTTATCTGCCCCAGAGACAGAGTGAGAGGGAGGACACTAGAACAAGAATGAGAATCTAGAAGGATATCCCAGCATGTCAACACTAGTTATTTCATGTAGTAGTGCAATTAGGAGGATAAAGCTCCTAAAGATAAAGATACACATATAGAAATCAATCACAACTATTAGACATAACGAAAGGAGCACAGCTCTCTCAGACACGTGCACCCCCATGTTACCCACAGAGTGCTTCAGAAAAGAGAAAACAGAAGGTGCCGATGTCAGCCTCCTCTTGCCCCCCCAAATGATTTCAGATGAACAGGACTGTGGCAGATAGATGCTAAAGTAAGGAGAAAGAATCTGATGACCAAGGTTGTGAGCCAGGAATACAAAGGCAACATTTCTTTTTCTTTCCTTTTCTTTTCTTTCTTTCTCTCTTTCGTCCTCTCTTCCGTTCTCTCTCTCTCTCTCTCTCTCTTTCTTTCTAAAGATTTTATTTTTAAGTAAACTTTACGCCCAATGTGGAGCTCAAACTTACAGCCCTGAGACCAAGAGTCGCATGTTCCACTGACTGAGCCAGCCAGGCACCCCAAGGCAACATTTCTTAAACCAGTCAGTCAGGAGGAGAGGGACCAATTCTCGCAGAGAAAATGAATCATGAAATGAACTGCTAAGTTTGAGTGATGCTGCAGTATGCAATCAGAGCACCTTAAGTGTTGAAAGAGACATCAGCAATCCTCCAAATAAGTGGCTTTTAAATCCTTTTGGGGCCACTGATATTTTGTTCTCTACTCTGTCCATAATCATTTTTTCAAAATAAAAATCTTATGTAGAATCCCAATATACAAATGAGGATAAAGGAAAACTAAAAAAATGTACAAAGGGAGGAGCACCTGACACCAGGGCCTGCTTCTCGATCTCGAGCACACACCCTTGGAACGTCAGGCTTAAAAGCAAACACACACTTTCACCTGCCTCCACTTCTAACCACACTAAAACTCCCTGCTATAATCTGTCTCATTAGAAGTATCAAGTACCTCTAGATAAGCAGGTAGCAAACTTTTTGTGGGTCATATAGTCTCTGTCACAACTACTCAACTCTGCCACTGCCGCAGGAAAGCAGCCACAGACCATGTCAATGGATGGGCATGTGTTTAATAATACTACTTTATTTATTAAACCAGGTAAGGGGCCATCCTGGGCTGCAGTTATTGACTCATGCTCTGGAAAATATCTGGTGGGTAGAAAATAGGCCAAGGGTACATGACCCTAGAGTTGGCTACAGACAAGCATCACATCCTCTCAATTCTCCCTCAGAAATCTCGTCTCCTATCTCAATCCTCCTTATCCTTTCATGTTCCCTCTCACCGGAGTACTCTTACGAAGTGCATCTTCTGCCATTACGTCCATCTTCTCCAACACACTTCCCATCTCGCCCCATCTCTGACTGAAACGCAGCTGGTGGGAATGGGAAGTGGTACAGCAACTCTGGAAAAGAGTTTGGCGGATTCTTGCAAAACCAAACGTAACGGTTACCTTATGACTCTTGTACTCTTGGGCATTTACCCCAGAGGAATGAAAACCTATGTTCACACAAAACCCGTACAAAAATGTTCACAGCTTTATCTGTAACAGCCAAAGAATGGAAACAGTCTAGATGTCCCTCCATGGGTGAATGACTAAACACACTGGGTACATCCACACAATGGACTGAAACTCAACAATCCGGAGGAATTATCGCTACTCAAAACTACCTGCATTGATCTCGTGGGAATTAAGCTGAATGGGAAAAAGCCAGTCTCAAAAGGTTATACACTGCATGATTCTATTTATAAAATATTCTTGAAATAACAAGATCACAGATTTGTGGTTGCCAGCATGGGTTAGGGAAAGGGGGAGAGGAGATGGGTGTGGCTATAAAGGGGTAGCAAGGGGGGGCACTGCGGTGATGGAACAGTTCTGTGTCTCGATTGTGGTGGTGGTGGTTACAAAATAACCACATAGCTACACAGACAAAATTGGTGAGATGTGAACTAGGCCTGTGGACCCCACCAATGTCAATTTCTTGGTCCTGACATTGGACACAGTCATGTGCCATGTTACCACTGGGGGAAACTGGAGGAAAGGCACATGGCATCACCCCGTATACGTTTTTGCAACTTCCGTAAATTAATAATTATTTAAAAATAAATTTAAGGGGCGCCTGGGTGGCGCAGTCGGTTAAGCGGCCGACTTCAGCCAGGTCACGATCTCGCGGTCCGGGAGTTCGAGCCCCGCGTCGGGCTCTGGGCTGATGGCTCAGAGCCTGGAGCCTGCTTCCGACTCTGTGTCTCCCTCTCTCTCTGCCCCTCCCCCGTTCATGCTCTGTCTCTCTCTGTCCCAAAAATAAATAAACGTTGAAAAAAAAAAAATTAAAAAAAAAAATTAAAATTAAAATAAATTTAAAACAGAGCAAAACAACGACAACAAAGATTTCTCCAGCTCCCTCGGTATATCTTTAGGTTGTACAAAAGGCCTTTTTCAATCCACCACAACCTACATCTGTAGCCTCACTTCCCACCACAATCCTCTATCCAGTCACCCCTATCCGGTCACCCTGAACTTGTCACCATGCTCTGGACATTCCATTCCCTCTCACACTTTGCCTGGCAACGCCCTAAAATCCAGTTCAAATACCACTTCAAACCTAACTTTCTACATGTACCTCTCCCTGACAGAGGCCATAACTGCTTTATCCCCTTGGTTCCCACAGAACTTCATTCCTACCTCCAAGCCTCTGTATACTGTAATATTTATATACCTATTTCATCTAGTAGATTATAAACTCCTTAAGAATGGGGATAAAATTTGATCCACGTGCCCATCTATCTGTCCACATATATGAGGGCACTAAAATGTCTAAAATTCAATCAAGTTGGGAATCATCTTTTGCAGAAGATGACAATGGAGGTAATGAAGTCATCTTTTGCCAGAAACTGTCCTTCCAACCACTGTGCACATGAAACTTGGCATAAGGAAACATAATTCAGATGGGAATCATTGTTTATAAAGCATTCTTTTTTAGAAACAATTTTGAAATGATCTATTAAGCAGAATTTTCCATGCTTCTGTTCACCATTAGTTTATATAATCGAGTTTATTATAATTTACATGTGACTAGTTTTTATTGAGAAAGGTCTCAAAAGAGCCCAGATTTTTGGGGGACTGGGGAGGGAGGCTTAAATAATTTATTATTTTGTCTTATATTTTTATATTTTTGCATTTCTTTATACCCATTTTAGCAAAAAAAAAAAAAAAAAAAATCATTTAGCAAACCAGAGTCTTCTAAACACGTATCAATGTATATTTAATACCTTAAATATCAATTCATTCTCAAAAAGGGATTAAATGACCTCATTGAAAAAAAGTAAGTTCTTAAAGCAAAGTAAATTAAGATAAAGGATGAGATGAAATCTAAAAGTAAACTGAAACATGTTGATGCCATTGATAAAAGCAATTCTATTTTCACAGTAATTCTTGTGTTAATTAAAAAAAAAAAACTCCTATAAACACACACACACGTGCACCTCTCTACTAAAGAAAATGTCTGAGTCTTCTAGGCGGAAAGATCATGGGCTAAGAATAACCTATTAATAACCTTATGGTGTCAAAGATTACTCTAAACAAGTTTAGTAACCATGAGTCACTATTAAATGGCCATGCTAGGAAAGGCTACTCCCTCTGCCCCTCTTAAACATGCCAACATAGAGCAAACTTATTCCTCTCATGAAATGAGTGAATATAGCTATTCAACACTGTGAACACATGCATTCACAGCGATGAAGGGACCCAAGTATAAGCTGAACAAGGCAGTCATACCTTCTTTATATAGCATGCCGTGGGCAAAGAGTATGTAAATAGTCATTACATACACAGATTTATGTGGCTGTTAGCAATGAAAGAAAAAATTCCACTCCATCCCACTCCACCCCCATGCCCTAGTTACCTAAAAATAAGGATGGTAAGATAAACCATTTTTTTCCTAAAGGTATAAGGAGAGTAGTTTTTAAATTCTTTTAAAAAGGTGTGACATGGGTCCTAAGGGATTAATCTATTTGTATTATACACAATTCATAATATGGCAACTGTGTACAATATAAAACAAGTAAAAATACCAACACGTTACAAATAGGGGAATAAGCACTCAAATGTTGTATTTATCATTTTGTCCACAAGATCACAAGAAATGAATGAGAAAATGCACTTGGATGTAATGAGTAAATCAGAAACAGGCATAGTTTCACAATGGGTTTGGCAGAACTGGGAGTGAATTCCATCTCTGACTCCAATACAATGGGTTATATTAGAAACAATAGCTTTCTTCATGTGGATCATGAGAATAACAACAGGAAACTGCTCTACCTCGAAATAAGATGGATGCCTATTCTCTACGAAGGCACGTTGCAAAATACAGTGCTGTATGCACGTGAGGATGTGTCAACCATGAAAGCCTGTATTCTTTTTACGAGAACTAAGTGGGCTCTTAGCCCACACCAAATACATACCCTTTCCCATTCCTTAGGAGACAGAAATCTGCTATCTCATAAGGAAGACAATTTCCACCTATTATTTTTCCTCACAGCAAGATGAAATTGGACTCCCTGTTTTACTTCCACTTACAGGTCTTTGTTCTATCTCCTGCGACCATCTAGAACCTTCCCTTTCCTCATACGAGATATTCCCTTAAAAACATTTTACTAAGAGCCTAGGGCCCACATTTTATTCTTTCTCTACTTCACATCTCCAGTTCATTCGATTATTCCTCATGGCAGAGTTCTCAATTTCTGTGTCAGCTGGTCACTCCTCTCTCAACACATTTTAGTTTCTCTGCATTTTCAAGTAAGGATTTGTCTACTCAGAGCAGATGATCACTTTGAATTTAAATAATGTATTTCTATTATTGCCACCTAGGCTTTCAACAGTCTTTCTGGGTATTCTATGACATGATCTATTCTCAGGGCAAACATATGTAGTTTGTAAGCCAACTCTATCTCAGTTGGTCCATGGATAGTCTTTTCTTACTCTTTACTGACTTATAACTGACATACAACAAACCACAAAGATTTAAAGTGTACAATTTGGTAAGTTTGGACTTACGTATACACCCATGAAACCATCAAGACAGTAAACATATCCATCACCACTAAGATTCCTCTGTAGTCCCATACTTTGCCAACCTCACTCTAACCCTCCACATCCCTGCCAATCCCAAAGCAACCACTGATCTGCTTTCTGTCATTATGGCTATCCATAGAGTATTGTATAAATAGAAGCATACATTATGTACTCTTTATAGTCTGGTTTCTTTCACTCGACCTCATTATTTTGAGATTTGTTCATGTTGTTGTGTACAGCAACAGTTCCTTCTTTTTTGTTGCTGAGTAGTATTCCATTGTACGGAAGCACCACAACTGGTTTATTTACACACCTAGGCTGTTTCCTATTTTAGACTATTACAGATAACGTCGCTATGAACAGTTACACACAAGTCTTTGTGTGGACGTAGATTTCTTGTTCTCTTGCGTAAATACCTACGAATGGGATGGCTAGATGTAAGTTTAGCTTTTTAAGAAACCGTCAAACTGCTTTCAGAAGTGGTTTATCATCTTACATTCTCACCACTTCCAGATGTTCTACATAATAATCTACATTTGCTATAGCCCAAGTTTTCAAGTTTTGCCATTTTAATAGGTGTGTAGTGGCATCTTCTCATGGTTTTACTTTGCGATTCCCTAATGATAAACATCTTTTCAAGTGCTTATCTGAAATCTGTATATTTTCTTTGATGAAGTGTATATTCAGATTTCTTGCCTGGTTTTTACTGGATTGTTTGTTTCCATATTGTTAAGTTTTCAGAGTTCTTTACATATTCTGGTTGCAATCTTTCATCAGATATATGCTTTGCAAAGATCTTCCACCATTCTGTGGCTTGTCTTTTCAGTCTTTTAACAGTGTCCTTTGAAGAGCAGAAAGTTTTCATGTTGATGAATTTCAATTTATTTTTTCTTTTAATAGAGTATGCTTTTGGTGTCATATCTAAGAATGCTGTGCCTAGCTCAAGGTCACAAAGATTTTGTTTTCTTTTAGAAGCTTTATGGTTTTAGGTTTTACATTTAGTTGTGTGATCCATCTTGAGTTAATTTTTGTATATGGCATAGGTTATGGGTTCAACATTTTTTTGCATATGTGGCTATCAAATTGTTTCAGTACCAATTGTTGAAACAACAACCCTTTCTCCATTGAATTGCATTTGCTCCTTTGTCAAAACTTCCCATATATGTGTAGATTTATTTCTAGATCCTGTTCTGCTTCCCTGTCCTATTTGTCTATGTTGATGCTACACTATTTTGATTATTGTACCTTTAGAATTATTGGTATTAGATGGTGTGAACCTTCCAACTTTGTTTTTGTTCCAACTTGTTTTGATTATTCGAAGTCCTTTGCTTTCCACACAAATTTTAGAACCAGTCTGCCAATTTCTATAAAAAGCCTGTTAGGATTGCAATGAATCTATAAATCAATTTGGGAAGAACTGACATTTTAACAATACTGAGGCTTCCAACCCATGAACAAGGTATATATCTCTCACTTATTTAGGTCTTTCAACTCTTAGCAATATATTGTAGTTTTCAAATGCACAGATCTTTCATTTGATTTGTAAGATTATCCCTAGTGTTTCATATTTTTGATACTACTCCAAATGATTTTTTTTTCATTTTGATTTTGTAACCTGTAACCTTGCTGAACTTACGTATTAGTTCTACTAGCATTTTTGTAAATTCCTTCAGCTTTTCTAGGTTGTGTCATCCATACATAAAGACAGTTTTACTGCTTCCTTTCCATGCTTTTTATTTTTTTCTTACCTGACTTATAGGCTAAAAACTCCAAGCACAAAGTTAAACAGAAGTGGTACTTTTATTTAACAGAAACTAAACAGACATCCTGTTTTCTTTTTTTACTCCTTTCTTATTTTTGATCTTAGACATACATGATTCAGCCTTTCACCATTATATGTAGTGCTAGCTGGAGGGTTTTTGTGGATGCCCTTTGTAGACTGTGGAATTTCTATTCCTAATTCGCTGAGAGTTTTATCAGGATCAGAGGCTGGTGTTGTTGTTTTTCCCTCTTCTTCTTTTTCTTTCTTTTCATGTACGGACATGAGTTTGTCAATACAATGAATTACACTGGTTTTTGAATGTTAAACCAGCCATGGGTTCTGGAAATAATACATCACCTGGTCATGATGCATTGTCCTACTATTAGATTCAATTTGCTAAAATTTAGTTTATAATTTATGCATCTATGTTCATAAGGGATATTAGTCTATAGTTTTCTTGTAATGTCTTTGGCTTTGGTATCAGGATAATCCTGGCCTCACAGAATGAGTTAAGAACTATTTCTTCTTAACTTTTCTAAAAAAGTTTGTGCAGAAATTGTGTCATTTCCTCTTTAAATGTTTGGTAGAGATCGTTAGTGAAACCATCTGTGCCTAGATTTTTCTTTGTGAGAAACCTGTTAACTAAATTTTGAATTATTTTAATGGATATACAGCTACTAAAGTTAACGCACTTTTTTCTTGAGTGAGTTTCAGGACGCTATGTCTTTCAAAAAACTTGCCCATTTCATCTAGTTGTCAAATTTATTGGTATAACGATGCTCAACTCACAATATCCTTTTATTACCCTTTTAATATCTGTAGAATCTGTAGTGATGTCAACTCTTTTGTTCCACATACTGGTCATTTGTCTTTTCTCCTCATCAGTCCTAGCTAGAGTTTATAAATTTTATTCATCTCAAAGAACCAGTTTTGGTTCTGATTGTTTTGTTTTGTTTTGGTTTTCCTGATTTTTATTTGACAGATTTCTGCTTTGATCTTTATTTCTTGATGTTTAATTTGCTTTTTTTTTTTTCTAGTTTCTTAAGGTAAACACTAAGACTTTTCTTCTCTTCTAGTATTTGCACTTAGTGCTATAAAATTTCCCCAAGTAGTGCTTTAGCAACATCACACTGATTCAGATGTTGTGTTATTTTTATTTCACTCAAATAATTTTCTAATTTCTCTGATCCATGCATTATTCATAAGTATGATGTTTAGTTTCCAAATATTTTGGAATTTTTCCCAGGCTCTGTTATCGATGTCTAATTTAATTCTATTGTAGTCACAGAACATATGTTATATAAATTTATCTTTTTAAAGTATTGGACCTTCTTTTAAGGCCCAAAATATAGTCTACATTTACTAAAAATGTGTCATATGTCAAAAGGGTGTAGGAGTGTTCTGCTGTTGTTGGATACAGTGTTCTATAAATATCAATTAGGTCAAATTGGTTGACAGTATCATTATGGTCTACTAGAAGATCCTTGCTGATTTTCTGCTTTGTTCTATCAATTACTGAGATTGGGGCACTAAAATCTCCAATTATAATTGTGGATTTGACAGTTTCATCTTGCAGTTTTATCACTTTTTGCTTTGTTTTATTTTGCTTTAAGGCTCTGTTACCATGTGCATAAATATTTAGGATTGTTATGTCCCTTGGATTAGTTGAACTCTATTTTATCATGAAATTATTTTATCCCTGGTGATATTCATTGCTCTAAAATCTACTTGTGTCTGATATTAATAGAGGCACTCCAGCTTTCTTTTCACAAGTATTAGCATGGTATATCTTTTTCCATCTTTGTAATCTAAATGTGTCATTATCTTTAAAGTTCATTTCACATAGGCACATAAAGTTAGGGCTTTTTCATTTAATCTGACGATCTCTGCCTTTTAACTAGGTTATTCAGCCCATTTATATTTAATGTGATTATTGATATGGTACATCTGAGTCTATCAACTTACTGTTTGTTTTCCATTTGTCCCATCTGTTCTTTAATCTTTTCCTCTTTTTCTGCCTTTTTTTTGGCTTAATCAAATATTTTATTTTCTCCTTTGGAATCTAGTCTGTTGTATTGTTGTTGTTGTTTTTTAAGATTCTAGTACAAAGCTATACTTTGATCTGTACTGCATTTTATCAGTTAGGATCATGCCCTTCCTTCAAGCCTTACCCTACCAACCCTAACAGCTAACCCTCTGGTGCCTGATTCAGTTACCTATAGAGTTTACTATCCTTCTACAATATTTGTAATTCACAGACTCTGCTAATAATCCCTTTAATTCTCTTCATATAAATCAATAACAATAAATGTCAAACAGTTTAGAGTTGAGGACAGTATCTTACAACAGATCACTAGAACCCTGCCTAGAAGCTTAGAGTGATCCACTAATCATGTACTAGGTATAATTATTCATCCAATCATTAAAAATGTCCTCTGAGTATCCTGAACTAATTAATGAACATAAACCTATGTGGAAGATACTAGGCCCAACAGGGTAGATCTCCCAAGAAGGGTCATTTATCTCACTACTTCTGTGTGTGGTAGCTTTAAAGGGAATGTGATCCTTAGCCACCATCATAAAATCTGTAAGATACCTGGCTATTATACCCTCTTATTGGTCACAAACTCAAAATACAAATTGTTACATACTCTCAGTAATACCTGTTTTATCCTATTAAGTAGGAATTAAGAGTTCAGAAGAGTCATAAGGTGACAGTATTTCAAGTTAACTCTGCTTTGTATTCCATTTTCAATAAATCCAAATAGTTATTGAGCTGTCTTTGGAAGGTTTATATTCTAACGGGAGGAAGAAAAAGTAAACAAACATCATTAGTATATTAAAAATGTTAAGTGCTACAAAGGAAAATAGAATAAGATCAAGGGGAACAGGAAAGCCAGGGAGGAGAGCTGCATTTTAAACAGGGGGTTGGGTGAAAAGTGACAGTTGAGCAAAGATTTGAAGGTGATAAGGGAGTAAAGCCAAGCAGAGAGCTGGGGGAAGAACATTCTAGGCAAAAGCAACAGCCAAATGCAAAGGCCTAAAGGCAAAAGCATGACTGAAGTATATCAGGAAAGGAAGTCGATGTAGGGGGAGCACTTGGAGAAAGGCCCATTGAAGCCCTGGGTCTGACTGTCCAGGGCAAGGGTCATTGTTTATTTTTTTGCTGAAGGGCAGATAGTAAATATTTTAAGCTTCGCAGGCCACATAAGGTCTCTGTTGCATATTCTTATTTGCTTTTTAAACCAACCCTTTAAAAATGTAAAGACCATTTTTTTTTTAATGTTTGTTTATTTTTGAGAAAGAGAGAGAGACAGAATATGAATGGAGGAGGGGCAGAGAGAGAGGGAGACCACAGAATCTAAAGCAAGCTCCAGGTTCCCAGCTGTCGGCACAGAGCCCAATGCAGGGCTTGAACTCATGAACCGTGAGATCATGACCCGAGCTGAAGCTGGACACCCAACCGACTGAGCCACCCAGGCGTCTCAGTAAAAATCATTCTTAGCTCACGAGCCTTACAAAAACAGGCCTAAGCAAAGATTTGGTCTGTAGAACTTAGTTCAGGTCCTTGTAAGGACTCTGACTTTTACTCTAAGGGAAATATTGTTTGACTCATGGTTTTTTGTTTTTTTTTTTTTAATTTTGTTTTTATTTTTGAGAGAGAGAGAGAGAGTGCAACCAGGGGAAAGGAAGCAGAGAGAGAAAGAATCTTAAGCAGGCTCCATGCTCAGTGCAGAGCCCGATGCAAGGTTCAATCCCACAACCCTGGGATCATGACCTGAGCCAAAATCAAGAGTTGGACACTTGACCAACTGAGCCACCCAGGTGTCCCATTTGAGTCATGTTTTGAAGGAACCAATATGGCTGTAGGGAGGCAAGAGAGACCAGTTCAAAGGACACTATGGTATTTCAGAGCAGAGACAAGGGTAGACCACACCAGAGTGTGTAGCAAAATGGGAGACATGGTTAGAGTCTGGCTTTTAAATCCCCCCAACCAAAGTGAATGGATTTGCTCATGAATTGGATTTGGGAAGTGTGAAAGGAGTCATGGATAACACAAGACTTTTGGCCTGAACAACAAGGACAGAAGGACCAAATTTCATTAACCATGCTTGGAAAGACTGTGAATCGATGTGTGAAGTGGGTGTTTTGCTTCCAAACAAAGTAGAATTTATATTCCTTCAATCCGGCTACAACTTTGTGTCTCATTTATTTATTCTTCTAGAGCTTCAGAATAATTATTTGTCAACTTACAAAAAGATCCTGCTCTGATTTGAATGAAATCACTTTAAGCTTAAACATTTATTTGAAAAGAAACGACATCTTAACTATATTCCATCTGATAGAGTGGACCAGGTATTCTTTGGTGCCTCTGAACAAGGTTTTATAGTTTTCTTCAAACAGGTTCTGCATCCTTCCTGATGAAAGTATTCTCAAACATCTTATTTGTTGTTGTTGTTGTTATTGTAAATGAAATACTTGCTTAAAAAAACTACTATTTCTAGATAGTTTTGATTGGTATTTAGGGAGGCTATGAATTTTCTATGGATTTAGCTGCCTTGTAAATAAACTCATTTTTACGTTGATTTGCTTGTGTTTTGTACAGATATATGAGTATGTCAATAATGTAATTCTCCCTGTTTATTTGCAATAGCTGTATTTTTTATTTCTAAACCATTTCTTCCTTCCTTCCTTCCTTCCTTCCTTCCTTCCTTCCTTCCTTCCTTCCTTCCTTCCTTCCTTTTTCTAAACCATTTCTTTATACACTGGCTGGATTTCCAGAACAAGGCTAAATAAGTCATAGCAAGCACTCTGGTTTTATGGGACTACCTTCAAGCTTTCAGTCTTAAGTATGAGGTCAAAGTTGTTTTTCACGGTTTTGAATTTAGTGGTTAGATTTTCACCTTTCCATTTATTTTCAGGTCTCTGTTCCCTTTTTTGCCATTTGCATTAGTTGCTACTACCTTTTGAATGTTGATAACAAGGTGAATTGGGAAATTGCAGGGTTCTCCTCCCTCTTCTTAATCTATTTCAGAAAAAGTAATTTCCACAAGTTGCCTTTCAGAGTTGTCCCTTTCCACTGAAATGAAATTTATTTTTCATAAATTCAACTATTTTCCTTTGCTTTGTTTATCCTAATAGCAGGAGGTCTATTCTTGCTAAGGTTTAAAGAAATAGCTCTCAACCTTGGTGTTATGGATATTTGGGGCCAGGTAACTCCTTGTTGTGGGAGGCTGTCCCACGTTTAGCAGCATCTCTGGCCTTTCCTAACTAGATGCCAGTAGCAGCCTGTGCTCCAACACAGATTAAAACCAACAATGTCTTTAGACATTGCCAAATGTCCCACAGAAGGCAAACTGCCCCTGGTTGACAACCACTGGTTTAGTCAAGTAGATAATATGGATTCTAATGGAGACTAAGCATGCTTTCTATAACTTACAGGACTCCCCTCCAGTGCCACCTCCTCATATAGCCCATCTAAGTTAGGACACTCCCCCTACCTGCTGCCACCCTCCACACACCCACACACCTTCAGTCGACTACCACAGATGTCAAAGCATGGACTCCTGTGGACCCTTGAGACCCTTTCAAGAGGCCCAGGAGGTCAGAACTGTTTTCAATCAATACAAACACATTTGCCTTTTTCTGCTGAACTGCCATTTGCACTGACGGTGCTGACCCTCTAGCCTGAGTCAAGGCAGGGACAACAAACTGTACCGGCCATCATTGCCATCTTCATCACCATGTACTCAGTTTAAAATTTTGCTTAAGAATGTCATGGGAAAGCAGAAAAAATATTCATTTTATTAAATTTTGATATTTGAGTACACGTCTTTTTAACATTTGGTGTGATAAATACAGGGAGTATACATAAAACACCTTCTGCCCCTTATTAAAGTAAATGGGTTGTCTTAAGGAAAAGTAATTGTATGACAGAGCTACAAGCTGAATAAGCCACTTTTTTAATGGAACATCATTTTAACGTGAAAGAAAAACTGACAAATCATTCAGGCTTAGATATTTGGCAGACATTTTCTCAACAATGAATGAAGTGAGAGCTTGTCACTTTAAGGAAAACACCCTATAGTATCTGCTGCCCAATTTGAATTCTGAAATCTGAATACAACATGCATAAGTCTGACCACTTTCCAGTACTTCCAGACTTTTCTGATGGGATTAGTGGTAATACTTAAAAATGTGAATTTTGAAACTGTATAATGTGTCAATATTTGGAAGATGTGTATCCATCAGTGATCCAACACTTTCTAAATGATCAATGCATGTTACAAAATCATGCATGGATAAAAGATCTTTTCAGGGTGCCTGGGTGGCTCAGTCAAACATCTGACTTCGGCTTAGGTCATGATCCCACGGTTCCTGAGTTCGAGTCCCACAGTGGGTGAGCATGAGCCCTGCTTCCGGTGAGCTCAAACCCCGCTTAGGGTGAGCCCTGCTTCTGTCTCCCACTCCCCCCTCTCTCTTTCTCTCCTGGAATTCTCCCTCTCTCTCTCTCTGCCCCTTGCTCACTTGCGCCCTCTCTCAAAAAAAAAAAAACTTTTCAAAATGCAGAGTATGAAAAGTTTATTTATATACTTTCAGATTCTATTACAATCAAGGAGCTAGCAATTGGGTTTTTTTTTCCTTTTTTATTAAAGATTTTTGTTTATTTATTTTGAGAGAGACAGAGACAGCACGTGTGGGGGAGGGGAAGAGACAGAGGGAGAGAGAGAATCCCAAGCAGGCTCTGTGCTGCCAGTTCAGAGCCTGAGGTGGGCTTGAACTCATGAAACCGTGAGATCATGATCTGAGATGAAACCAAGAATCGTAAGCTTAACCAACTAGGCCACCCAGGTGCCCCAAGGAACTATCAATTGTTGAATTTTGGTGTGGCTATCAAAAAATATTCAGAATTATCTGAAAGGCTATTAAAACACACCTCCTTTTTCCACCCATACATGTGTATAAGGCCAGACTTTATAACTTCAACCAAGGAACATATGACATCAGAGTGAATGCAAACACAAATATGAAAATCTAGCTATCATCTGTTACACCCGAATTTTTTAAAAAGTTTTATCATATCATAAACATTTATCTATTATCTTACAATGGGAATGCAAGAAACCGTCTAGAATTTCCATGAAAGATCTAAAGTTGAATTATAAAAAAATTTTACTAATTTTAGATTGCTTCTTTGGTTTTAAATATTTATTTGGGGGTGGGGGCAAGGGTTGAGAGAGACAGAGGGAGACAGAGGATCTGAAGCAGGCTCTGCGCTGACAGCACAGAGCCCGATGCAGGGCTCAAACTCATGAACCATGAGATCATGACTTGAGCCCAAGTCAGATGCTTAACTGACTGAGCCACCCAGGCACTCCAAGATTGCTTGCAATGACAGAAAGATAGATTAACTCAATAGCCTGTAACAAATCTTAATCCCATGGGTGTGAACTTCGTTTTTTTATAGGAACACAGGTAAACCACATCTTAAAAAGATGGTAGTAGTTAAGCAGTCTACTATTCAACCCAAGAGAGGAAACAACCTCCTAAAATAAACAATAGGGTGGAAGAGGTCATTCCAGTCAAATACTCATTCAAGAGACAGCAGGTATCCAGCCCATGGTAGACAGGTACTGTGGAGGGCACAGGTGGGCCAGAAATAACACTGGAGTCAAAGAGCTCATGTTCTAATAAGAGAGAAAAAATACAACACAAATAAAATCATGTTCAAAGATGGAGGCAGTGCTGGCATTTCCAAAGGAGGTGACCAAAAGGTAGAGATTTGTTTTAGGGGGCAAGCATGAGGAAGCACAGGGAGTATTCTGGGAAGCCATCTAGGAAAAAGAGAGGTATGGGGTGGTTCTGAAAGGTGAATGGGGGCTGGGGTGAAAATCCAAGGGGGTGGACAAGACAAAGGCATTAAAAATGGTATAGCTGATCATTTGCTTTAGTTGCTCTAGTGGACAGAGGCAAGCTGAGATTGCTAGAGCTCACAGAATAGTGGGGAGAAGGGTTGAAAAGCGCCTAGAAAACCAGAGACCAGGTCATGAAGGGTCTTGTGTGCTATGCGAGGAGTCTGCACTGAAGGTTTAAAGCAGGGGAGATATTTTAGAAAGAGCATTAAGGAGGCTACTGCTAAGGTCCATAAGAGAGGTCATGAGGATCTTCATCAAGTGGGAATGGCAGTCAGGATCAATTCCTAATCCCTTAGGAAGTAGGATTCATAGTATTTCACGAAGATGACATTTTAAAGAAGGAGGAGAAGGGGTGCCTGGGTGACTCAGCTGGTTTATCTGACTTCGGCTCAGGTCACGATCTCATGGTCTGTGAGTTCAAGTACCACATCGGACTCTGGCTGACAGCTCAGAGCCTGGATCCTGCTTCAGATTCTGTGTCTCCCTCTCTCTCTGCCCATCCCCGGCTCGTGCTCTCTCTCTCTCAAAAATAAATAAACATAAAAAAAAAAAAAAAGGGGAAGGAGACAGATCAGGATAAAAGCCAGGTTTTGGACTATGGTGACTGGACAGAGGGAGACACTTGTCATGGATACAAGGAACACAGAAAGGAAACTGGGAGAGATGCTGCTCCAAGAAGACCACAGGTGGAAACACTGATCAGATAAACCACTTCAACAATGAACCGCCCTCCCCACCAAATTAAATAAATTTGAGAACCTGAAATGAAAAACTGAGAGAAAAGTGAGAAAGCAATCTGTTGGATGGCAGTATGGAAGAAAGTATGTGGTGTTTAGGCAGCAGCAAATGCCATTTGAGGACTCTATTTTAAAACCCCAAATAAACCCAAATTGGGATTTACTGATCTTTTAAAATCACTTCATAATCTGTCTTACATTTGCTCCTAATCAAAAGATTGAAAATAATAACATAAAACCAAATGCATACCTTTTCTGCTTTTTTGTCAGAAATGTCTTGCTTTTCCAGAACAGCCATGCTCTCCTTCAGGTTCTTCACAATGTCTGCTGGGGATTTGTGAGACTTCCCAAATGGGAACGGCATGGCGGCAGCGACAGATGCCTCGCTGCGCTCTGCCTGCTTCACCTGGGGGCACAGCACAAGGCACAAGTGAGAAGAAGTGAGGTCAACAGAAGACATACTTTCTAAACCCTAATCTGGGAAGAAACCCACTGTCTGAGAGAGTCATTTTACGACAAGACTTGCAAAGTGAGTAGGAACGAGGAAACCTACAAATATACACAGGAAATGATAATGCAGAGAGATCTTAGAATTACAGAATGTTTCGTACCACTCGAAACACCTTTTTTATCACCTGCTCCCCTAACCACCCATTTGAGAAGGAACATGCTGGTGCTGGTGAGCAGGGCAACTCGTACTGCCAGGCCCCACGCTAAGCACTTTAATTCATCATCTTATGGGATCTTTTCAAACAATTCCCCGAGGGACATTATTACTCCCATTTACAGGTGAACTTTAATGAGGTCAAGAAACTGGCTCAAGGTACCAAGCAGTAAAACCAGCTCAGGTCTATCTCAATCCAAAGTGTCCTTAATTACCACACGGTACCTCTAATTAACAGGTATCTCTTACGGTTGAGGAAACAGAGGCAAAAAGCTAGGTAAGGAGCTTAGCCAAACAGCACTAGCAACAGGCTCACTATCTAGGTCTCTCCAGATATGCCCTGGCCTGTGTTCATGCTGCTTCCTCCTAAGCACCCTGGGGGCACCCACCACCTTCTCTTCAGTCAGTCAGGGTCTCTGAGTTGGAGAATCTTGGACAGAGCCTTGGGCAAATCTCCCAGCGGATCCTCAAGTCCCTTATGTGACAGTTTCATCATGTACTCTTTCTGCCTGGACAGGACTATCTCCTGTGAAGGAACTCACTGGATAAAACCCTTGGGGTAATGAACTTCTGGAAGTTCTTAATTTTTTATGGGCAGCAGAAAACAACATTCCAACCACATAAACCATAATATTATATCATGTAAAAGGAGGACATCCACTAGAAGTCACCATGAAAAAACAAAGTTAACAAGACAAACAATGGAAAGTAACTCGGGAACCAGTCAGAACTTACAATTTCTTTTACTAAATGGAAAGAAGCTATATTCACAGACATTAAACGACCTCATGGAGATACCAAAAGATAACTTTTTTTCCCACATGTGAACATAAAATATCTCCACTGCACAGCATCATCAACACTTCTTTTGAGCTTTGCCTAAGACTTTATTTGAATAAAGTATTTAAATGTTTTTTTCTCCAGGGTTTGAGATACAGTGACCTGTTTAAAAATAAACATATAGGGGGAAACAGCATGCAAATGAAGGTCAATGTTAAGCCAACAATTAAATCATGAACATGTATGTTAATTCTTGACATGTTTTGATATGATCTGTCCTGACCTACCTTTACACCCAAATATCACCTATATAGCTCACTTCCTACCAGACTGTAAATCCTTCTTTGATCGCATTAAAACCACATCTCCATTAACAAAAGAGATATGTCCTCAAACACAGGTTTTCAAAAACCAAAGATGAATACATTCGTTTCTAAATATCTTTTCTATGATAAGAAGTTTGGATTTTATAGGTGAGTTATCCCAAGTGGCTGTTACATTATCTGATTACCTGCCTAGATGGTACATAAATCGTGGTCACTCTTTTCCATTATTTTCTTTTTAACCTTTTGTTTTTTGAGCGGGTAGGGAATAATGCAGATGCTTTTCCATAAACACAGTGGACTCAGAATCATAGTAAATTCTCTGAAAGTGCAATCTTTCCTATTTGTACTCTGCAAATAATAGCAACGATGCTACAAGTCAATGTTGGGTGGAGGGTGGGAAGAGTTTAATGGTATTTTGCAGGAAGTGTTATGGTGCTATGCAACAGAGATATTTTCAGCTTGGGCTCAATGGTGGAAGAAGTGACTTTCCAGGGCAAATGGGGTTTTAAAAGGTTCTACCATAAACCAAATACTCATCATAGCAGAAAGAGTACAGCTGGTGAAGATAACACATATAAAGTGCTTCTGTGAGGGAAAGAGGAAGCATGACACAATCATTCCTTTTTTAATTAGTATACTATGCAGCCAAGATTTTGCAGAACATATACACTAGTAAGACTGTGCTTTGAGGAAATACAGTTAGTATTTCCTGTACTAAAAACAAGAAGTGGACACTCCTCAGCAAGATCCTTGAAGGATGTGAAACACACAGGCGTATGTCTGAGTTTTGGAACTGGCAATCCCAAGAGTATGGACATAACCAGGCTGGAAGCAGCAATCGTTAAACAAGCATTAACATGGTTAAGAGACACCTTTCACCATAACAATCTACCTATCTTTCCTGTTTTGCTTCTTCCTCCTTTATCATCAGCAGTATTTCATTACAAATATCTGAGGGAGTTTTAGGGACCAGTAACAAGAGCCCACTGGCGAAGGCCCTTCGATAACTCTTCACCGCCCTTATAATAAAATACAAATTCCTACCATGGCCCTCCTAGGCTTTGCCCATCTCCAACTCATGGCCCAGCATCCCGACCTTTATCATAGAGGTCCAGCCACACTGAGGTCCTTTCTGTTCCCAGAAGATGCCAACTACTACTAAGCCCGAGTGCCACATTTGCAAATATGGTAAGAATCTTAATTTTTAAATCTAGATGGTGGATATATGGATTTTCATTATTACTCAGCTTTTGTGTATGTTCAAAGTATTTCTTAATACTGTTTTAAAACTGCCTAAACTATGTTTTGGACATAACTGGAGATCATGAAAGAGATAGACAAAAATATATATTACAATTGAAAAATTCATTTAGCTTTCAAATACAAATTTCCTCTGTCCCTCAAAAAAAAAATACATATATATGTGTATGTATGTTTTTGGCTCATAATATACCTCAGCAGGATTCTTTCGACTGAGTCAAAATTATTATTGCGATTGGGAGAAAACCAACCACTGTTAGGATTCTAAAGAGGGCTGTGGAAACCCATACCTACAAATCTCAAAGTGGAGATAAGCTTGCTCCTGATGGTAAACAAACAGCGGTATATGCTTGAATCCCAAAGATAAAGAAGACTTGGAGGGGAAATTTAGCTTGAAATTTTGAGGGACTGGGGGAAGGGTGGGGTGGGAAATAATTAAACATACTAGTTTCATATTAAAATTAACATTTATGGAATTGCACACTAAAGCTGCACGAAAGGCATCTATGTGAACATGTAGCACTGCATACCCCTTAGCTTCCATGCACTGCTCTCCCTTAGTTGTTGTTTTCCTTTCTCTCTGAATGCCCTTTCTTTCTGCATTTAATTCAGTGACTCATCTCTACTCCAATGTTGATGTCCTTCAGGGTTCCACCCTCAGCTGTGTTCTTACTCTGTATTCTCTGATTGATCTCACCTACCCATGGTTCCAATAACCTGAAACCCATTTCCTGCTCCAACCAAATGGACTACATTTCCAACTACTATTCTCTATAAATGTCCTCCAGGCAACTCAAACCTCACCCCAAGTCCTGTTTCTAAGTTCCCCTTCACAGTGAATGAATCCATGGTTCACCCAATCACAAAACCCAGTCATCATACCACTCTTTCCACTTGTTAACTCTTCCATATGTGATCAATTCACAGTTTCGGTCAATTCTACTTTCTAAATCTCTATCCTACAGACACCAAATGTAGATCTTCACTATTCTCCACATAGGGCAGTGGTTGTCAATGGGGCCAATATATCACTTTTAGGGGATGTTTTGGAAAATCTCGTTCACACAATGATTGGGACCACAAATCACTCTCTCTCTCTCTCTCTCTCTCTCTCTCTCTCTCACACACACACACACACACACACACACACACACACACACACAAATAACAACAACAAAAAAACAAAACCAAAAACAATTTCTGTGCTGTTGTTCACATAAGCATAGCCTTCAGCTAGATTCTATATATTCTTGGGGGTGTGGGGTTCAGCTAGGGATCAGAATAATGAAAGTCTTTCTATCTACTTCTGCATCTATGTCAGCCACCGAGAGTCAAACTTCTAGTTTTTAAGAAATGGTTACATTATTCATTAGCAAAATGCAAACACTGAAGCACTACACAAGGCAGACAGTGAAAATCACCTGCAAAGCCTATAGAGACAACAGGTATTAACAGTCTGTCGTACATTCTCCTTTTTATTACTTGCTCCATGTCTGTGGTCGTTCGTACTGGGAGTCTACTCTCTTCTTCAAACAGAGACCAGATGATACTAGAAACGGTCACTTAATTTCTTACAAAGAACAAAAACTGCACATCACTGTTATGTGAATGCTCTGAAAAGTACAATGTTCCGCCCCCAAGAAAGTGCCGGAGAACATACAGAACACCTACTGGGAAAATAAAAGTCTAACATAATTAGAGTTAGCATTGCTGGGCACTGCCCTTCTTAGGCAATCTGTTTTGGCTTGTGCGGACACCCTCCTAACTGTAGCTAACTCTATTCACCTGTGTATTGACAAATACCGAAAAGTAGTCAAATGGTCCATAAGCCACTGATTAGGACATCCATTCATTTAAATACCAGCTATGCACTCACAATATGCCACAAGCTAAAGGCATCAAGGGCACCTGCTCTACAGAAGACAGCATTCTGGTGTGTATGGATGTGGGTGTATGTGTTTAGAGACAATAATGAGAAGCTGCTGAATGACAACACATTCCTAGACAGCTGAGTTAATGGGATTCTATACTAACATACTGTTAGATCTGACTCATAAACTTGGTGGTCAAATGCAAAAACTGAAAATTGACAAATAGTCCCACATACAATAATAAGACTTGCACACATGGCTGCTAAGGTAAATCAAGCAGTCATGAGAAGTGTGCAATGTACTGCACACTTAAACCCATTTTTAGACAGCTGGCTCTGAGACCTCACCTCCTGCTTCTACAGTTAGTGTTACTTACTTCAAATTAATACTCAATATCTAAAACATGCCAGACTATCCATATAGTAGTGTGGGGCAAATATATAAAACACAGTGGTTAATTACACAGCTTTATTTTTTTTTAATTTTTTAACATAATTTATTGTCAAATTGGCTAACATATAGTGTGTAAAGTGTGCTCTTGGTTTTGGGGTAGATTCCCGTGGTTCACTGCTTACCTACAATGCCCAGTGCTCATCCCAACAACAAGTGCCCTCCTCAATGCCCATCACTCATTTTCCCCTCTCCCCCACCCCTACATTCACCCTCAGTTTGTTCTCTGTATTCAAGAGTCTCTTACAGTTTGCCTCCCTCCCTCTCTGTTGTAACTTTTTTCCCCCTTCCCTTCCCCCATGGTCTTCTGTTAAGTTTCTCAAGATCCACATATGAATTGAGAACATACGATATCCGTCCTTCTCTGACTTATTTCACTCAGCGTAGTACCTTCCAGTTCCATCCATGTTGCTGCAAATGGCATGATTTCATTCTTTCTCACTGCCAAGTAGTATTCCCTTGTATATATAAACCACATCTTCTTTATCCATTTATCAGCTGATGGATATTTAGGCTCTTTCCATACTTTGGCTATTGTTGAAAGTGCTGCTATAAACATTGGGGTACACGTGCCCCTATGAACCAGCACTCCTGTATCCCTTGGATAAATTCCTATTAGTGTTATTGCTGGGTCATAGGGTAGTTGGTTCTATTTTTAATTTTTTGAGGAACCTCCACACTGTTTTCTAAAGTGGCTGCACCAGCTTGCATAATTACACAGCTTTAAAGATAACCTGGGTTCAGATCCTGACTGCCTCATGCCTTAGCTTAGACTTTTGAGACCCTTTTCCACATCTCTAAAATGAGAAAAATAGCTTACCTTACAACTTAGCACAAGAATTAAATTATATGTTTGAATATGCTTATTAGCACAGCATCTGCATATGGTAAAATTTGAATAAATAGTAATAAAGGATAGTTATGTGGGGTTTTTTGTTTCTCCTAACATCTGATTTATGGGGTGCCTGGGTGGCTTAGTTGGTTAAGTGTCCGACTTGGGCTCGGGTCATGATCTCGCAGTTCATGAGTTTGAGCCCTGCATCAGGCTCTGTGCTGATAGCTCAGAGCCTGGAGCCTGCTTTGGATTCTGTGCCTCCCCCCCCCCCCACCAAAAATAAACAAACATTTAAAAAAATTTTTTTAAATAAATAAAATCTGATTCGTGACCATTTCTAGAATGAAAAATGGGTAAAAAAAAAAAAAGGTATCTACACAGAATAAGATTGAGTGATCTTATTCGTCTTTTTAAACCTGCATCTTCCAAGTTTTGATTCAGCTTTTGGATGAAAAGGCTACAGGCCCTTCTTAGCTGTAAATAAGATGCAATAACTTACCTCCATTAAAATAAACCATGAATAGCTTTAAGAAGCATTTGGACCTTTGGTTAATTACCAAAGCCACCAACTGCATACATAGATCATCATTAACTATATCAAAACCAAAATTAAGTGTCCAAGAGATACAAGACTTTGGAGTGTGTTTTGCAATTAATATACCTTGCAGGGGCCAACAGTGTTCAAAACTGGGTACTATTCAGGAGTCAAACTGATACTCTTTTATAGCCGAGATGGTAAACCAGAGGGTTGTAGTTGTAATAGTAGTATTTAAATTATTTGTATGATCTCTCATGCACGTCACAGTTTATAAAGCACTGTCGCTTCTCTGTTCAATACCTCCCCTGATGACTTCCCATTTCACTCAGAATAAAATCCAAACTCCTGACCAAGGCATATAAGGTTCATTGTGATCCACGCCTTTCTATTCTTGTCTCTTACACCCCAGATGTTAGCTACACTCCCTGGCTTGAATTCCTGGGCCAGGCCTATGTACATTCCCCACACTGTCTAAGGAGAGCTTTCAGCTCAAATCCCTGTGGCTCTCTCCCTCATTTTACCCACACTTCTACTCAAATTGACACCGTATGAATAGGGCCTTCCCAGACCAGTTTCCAAAATAGCACCTCTCCCCTACTCTCATCTCCTTATCTTGCTTCATTGCTCTTCCAGTACTTGTCACCATAAACTGACATATGTTTATCTGCTCCTTTCTGTTAAAATAAGTCCTATGAAAACAAGGACTTCACTGGTTTCACTCATTCATTGCTGTATACCCAGAAACTCTTGATTTCAGCTCAGGTCATGATCCTGGGGTTGTGGGATCGAGCCCCACATTGGGCTCTGCAGTGAGAATAGAGCCTGCTTAAGATTCTCTCTCTCTACCCCCCTCTGCCCTTTTTCCCTCACTTACGCTCTCTAAAATTAAAAAAAAAAAAAAAAATTAATACAAGATCATTTCTCATAGAGGAATCAGGTCTCCACAAGAGGAGCCTGGGACACGTTAGTTACTTCAGAAAGCAAAGATGAATGAATGGGTTCATACCAAAAAAGACACAGGAGCCAATCTGAGTAGGCTTCCACAGGCCAAAGATGATACAATTGGGGCATAAAAATGAAAAATGACTACAATGAATTGGCACACAAATTGAACCTTTGCGTATATATTTAATAGTAATATAAGTATATATAATTAATAGAAGTAAAACATTAAAATCTATGAAAATTATGGTACTAAAAAAGAAAATTTAGTAGTCACCTTACAGCCTGTGAGAGCAACACCACAATACCCTCAAAACTGGTAAATGAAGGGAACAGCGCATTTATCCTGTCTCTTCTATATAGCCTGTATCTGAGGATAACCAAATAGGTGGCAAGGAAAAGTTCTTTATAGAAGATTCACATAAACGTACTAAACGTAGGAAGAAAAATTGAAAATTACCATTTTGTAATCCTTATGAAATAACGGATCTAGGCAACAAACATCAATGGCCATTAAAATCACAAGCGGAAGGGTGAGGGAGAACTTCATAATGGATACACTGGAGCTGACAACTTGGAAAACACTCATCTATTGCTAAAAATAGGACAACCAGACATCAATCTGTCTCATGACATAATGCAATAGGAAATACAAAGTTCCATCTATAAAAATTTGATTTCCTTTTCCCTACTAGAAACAAAAAATCTGAAGCTAACCAAGTTTCTAGAGCCACCAGCCTAAAGGAACAAGTTAAACAACATCACTAGGAAGCAGTAAGTCAAGCCCAGAACAAGGGACAAGTCAAATAACTGGTTTTCTCCAACAGATTAAAGAGCATAAGGCAGGGTGAGGTGAGAAGCAGAGAATATTAAATAGTGAGACACTCACAAGACATCGTCAAATATATGGACCTTCTCTGGACCCTGATTCAAATAAACCAACTTTTAAAAATGATATATTGGCAATCAGAAAAATTATACACTGGACATAATTAAGGAATCACTGTTAATTCTGTCAGGTATCATACTGGACTATAGTAGACAGTCTAACCAACATGTCCCAGGCTCATCTTGTTTGTGTACAGCAGACAAGAGTAGATAGGAAAAAATATCCTCAGTTAGACACACATACCAAAGTTTGAGGGATTTGAGATTTCCTTTAAAATATTCCCTAAGAGTAAGGTGGTGGGGGGGGGGGGGCAGATAGAGGAAACAAGGCTAGCGAAGTATTAATCACTGTTGAAACAGGAGATTCATTATACTACAGCCTATTTGTATATGCTTGAACATTTTCATAATTTTAAAAAGATGAGTAATAAGGAAAAGTTCCTATTCTGAAGAACTACCTGTCTACTGTGCTTTACTTTTCCCCTCCTATTTGCCAAAACATCCAAAACGTATGTGTTAACTGCAGACGACCACCTTAATCCATGTTTCTGACTTAAAAACAACACAATCTCCTTTACAGAGCCTCAGAGCTCTCTTACTGCACTGTTCCCATCTACACGTGTTCATTTTGTCCCCTGCAGTTCAATAAGTAAACTTTCCTGTTGAAGGCAGCTAGGAGGAAGAACATTCACAGAGAGTAAGTACATGGACAATGACTTCAAAAGCTGACATGCAGTGTCCTTCCTTGAAATAATCCTTGGAAAACTACAGCGATACCACCATGGGCAGCCCCTCCTTGGGAGCACAGTTACTTCTCTATTTGCCCAAAACCTGGCCCCTCCCCCTACCACAGATAAATGCCAGTCGCTCCAGGAAGATCCCACAGTGGAGGTCCCCACCCTTCTCACACTCTAAGCTTTTAAAATCCGGATGATGCTGTGCTGTTGTTATTTATATATGTATCACCCACAAAGAGTCAGGAACCCCTGTGGTGGCCAACTGAGTATTACCCATCATGTTACATGCTTTGTACAAGACTCCAGATAAATTTATTGACAGGGAACCGAAAAAACACTTCTCAAAACAAAAACAAATAAGGCCACAGAAATGACTGATACATAAACAACCAGGAGTTAACTAAAAAGTTTTAATTTGAAACCCAGCCTGAAAGGGGTTAGGGGCCACCACCTAAATAGTTTGGGAGGTTAAGTGAGCAGGAAATCCTAGGAAAGTCCCTATAATTTACCTGTTGCTATGCACAAAGCTGGACCCCTACTTACTGAGCAACTCTAATTTACCACATAAACATGGCAAAATTCTGATTAAAGTGTGACGGATTAAGGTATAATTAACCAACATGGAATACTGCTGGGTTCCCAAGATGGTGATACAACTGTAGAACTATCTTGTTTTGATTCGCACAACTTTTTTTGCATGGATTGCTTCTTTAACATTAAACTAGAATGAACTTAACAGCACTGATCACTTGTGCATTATACTGTGATGTATATTCTCTAATCCAATGTCTACAGACACTTTTTTTTCATGTTTATTTATTTTTGGGAGACAGAGACAGAGGGCCAGTAGGGGAGGGGCAGAGAGAGAGGGAGACACAGAATCAGAAGCAGCTCCAGGCTCTGAGCTAATCAGCACAGAGCCTGATATGGGGCTCGAACTCACGAACTGCAAGATTATGACCTGGGCCGAAGTTGGATGCTTAACCGACTGAGCCAGCCAGGCTCTCCAAAACATTTTTTTTCCTTAATTCAAGTGTAGTTAACATGCAGTGTTATATTAGGTGTACAAGATAGCAATTCAACAATTTCATGTATTACTCATTGCTCATCAAGTGTACTCTTAATCCCCTTCGCCTAATTACCCCCATCCCCCCACCAACCTCCTCTCTGGTAACCACCAGTTTGTATAGTTAAGGGTCTGGTTTTTGGTTTTTCTCTCCTTTCCCCTTTGTTCAATTGTTTTGTTTCTTAAATTCCACATATGGGTAAAATCATATGGTATTTGTCTTTCTCTGACTGGCTTAAGCATTTTGCTTTAGCATTATACTCTCTAGCTCCATCCATATCGTTGCAAGTGGCAAGATTTCATTCTTTTTTATGGCTGAATAATAATCCATTGTACATATATATCAGATCTTTATCCATTCATCTATCAATGGAAACTTGTGCTGCTTCCATAACTTGGCTATTGTAAACAACACTGCAATAAACAGGGGTGCATCCCTTCCTTCGAATCAGTGTTTTTGCATTCTTACTACAAACACTTTATCCCTTCCCACCTTCTTGAATCCTATGGTAAATACTTTTATACATCTTTCGAGTCACAGAAAAGGCTATCCCTGAGATCCTATAACGAGTGTGTCAGTCAGGATACAAGGCAAATGTCTTGACTCCAAATTCTCTTTGCATTTACCTGTCCTTTCATCTTTAAAAAACTTTTGTTAATGTTTATTTGAGAGAGAGAGTGAGCGAGGGTGAGAGAGAGAGAGAGAGAGAGAGTGAGAGCGAGCATGAGCAGGGGAGTGGCAGTGAGAGAGGTAGACATAGAATCCGAAGCAGGCTCCAGGCTCTGAGCTATCAGCACTCAGGGCTTGAACTCATGAACCATGAGATCACAACCTGAGCCAGTCGGACGCTTAACTGACTGAGCCACCTAGGCACCCCTATCTGTCCTTTCATCTTACATACAGATGAAGTATTACAAAAATGTACAACATAACGGTAATAAATTAATAAGTATCTAGAAATAAATGTTCACCAAGTCACTTTTTACAAAATATTGATTTTTAAAATTCTGATCAAATAGGCAAAAGGCAATCTCTAAGATTACGGAGTTAAATAAACGTGAAAAGAATACCCCTGAATGTCCCCTAGCCCTAAAAAACACACAAAATGAAAACTGGTCCATATCTCTGTTTCACTTGGTTTGGAAAAGATTTTTACTACTCATTACTGAAAACCCAAGTTCCTTTTCTATTAAATATCAGAAATGCACTGCATAGAGAGCCAGGCTATGAAAACTGTATACTCCTCTCCAGTTTGAACTAGTATCCCAAACACATGCATATGTACGTCTGAGTGACCACGTGCTTCTCCACCCACTCATCCTTTGTTCTAAGTAAATTATACAATGAGTACTTAATGAAATGGGCTTAGTAAAAGTGATGTTTAGAAATAATTTCACTTTTGTGTTCTTCTAAAACAGGCTGTTAATCCTTGAGAATTTCTTTTATACTAAACATGGAAATGTCAAATTATGAATGCTTATGAAATATTCTCTGATGGTAAAATTCATCCTACATTTGAGTAACAAAGCAAGAGACACATACTTATAGGAGAGGGCTCTGCTTTAAGTAGCTGATTTTTAGAAAAGTAATTTTACAAGAACTTGCTTTAAAGTATGAGATCTTATTTAAAAAAAAAAAAACAACAACAAACCAACAGAGCTCTGTGTTAATTTTGCAAAGAGGAACCTCATGGTAAATTTCAAACACTTCTTGAAAGAATCAAACTACTTGTGGTAAGTTGTACTGTGGTAATTCCAGAGTAGCATACAGTCAACATGGACTTTCAAGACTAAAATAAGATAATTAAAGTAAGACAACTAAGTACAATAGAATATTTCAAGCTAAATCCTTTCTGAAACAAAGGTGGGGCATATAGGAACATCACTCAAACAGTTCCAGGATTCACTTAAGAGAGTGGGAAGTATTTTAACTGAACACAGCTAAATTAACTCTTAGGAGTTAAGAATGTATCATGGATCAGAGCTCTGGGACTTCCTTCAGCACACACACTAGTAACTTCACTTCTGCAGAAAAAAGTTTGCCTTTGAATACGTATTTGTTCTTTGCCCCAGTTGAATATTGCCCCAGTAGCAGTTTTCAAATGTCTTTTGTTGATTAAAAGAAACGTGGTTTGCTCAGGACTAAAGCAAGATGCCATGATTGGGAGTACTCTTAAAAATGGTTTTCTTGGGGCGCCTGGGTGGCGCAGTCGGTTAAGCGTCCAACTTCAGCCAGGTCACGATCTCGCGGTCCGTGAGTTCGAGCCCCGCGTCAGGCTCTGGGCTGATGGCTCAGAGCCTGGAGCCTGTTTCCGATTCTGTGTCTCCCTCTCTCTCTGCCCCTCCCCCGTTCATGCTCTGTCTCTCTCTGTCCCAAAAATAAATAAACTTAAAAAAAAAAAAAAAAAATGGTTTTCTTCTTTGAATGCCTGGGGGGGGGGGGGGGTGCGGGCTCAGTCAGTTAAGCATCTGACTCTTGGTTTCCACTTAGGTCATGGTCTCACGGTTCATGGGTTGAAGCCCCATGTCAGGCTCTGCGCTGACAGTGTAGAGCCTGCTTGGGATTCTCTCTCTTCTCTTTCTCTCTCTCCTCTCTTTTTTCCTCTCTCTCTGACCCTCCCTGCTTTCCTCTCTCTCTCTCTCTCTCAAAATAAACTTAAACAAAAAAAAAATTTTTTTTAATGTTTTTTTTTTTTTTCTAGAGGCGCCTGGGTTGCTCAGTTGGTTGAGCGTCAACTCTTGATTTCAGCTCAGGTCATGATCTCACAGCTCCTGAGCTCAAGTCCTGCATCTCCCTCTCTGTCTCCCTCTCTCTCTCTCTCTGCTCCTCCCCTGTTCATGCTCTCTCCCTCTCTCTCTCAAAAATAAACAGTGAAAAAAAATGTTTTTCTTCTACTTGTGACTAAATGAATATCAAATTCAACTCAGCTTAGTAATATTACAAATAAAGTTGAGTTTTAAAAATTAAGGTCCATGCATGTCTTTTTGTTTCAATTTTCTGCATGAACACAGCTTCGCAAAACTTAATATTTTATATAAATAATTCCATGCAAAATACACCTTTAACAATGTCTTTTAAGTTCATCATGAAAGTAAACACACATTTCAAAGCTGAAATTGTTGGATCAACACAACTCTTTACTGAGTCAGCAGGGTGTCCCTGTCGCATTTCTCCAAAGGACAGGCTGCTTTGTAACTATTTCAGCAGAAATACTCATGTCACAGCCTTTAGGTCTTATTTCTATTGGGCGCCTGTATGTCCCCCCCCATTGTGTTCAGATCTGCCCAGCTTTACTTTGTATTAAGGTACCGGGGCCAGTTGTCCCTGGAAGTCACGTAAAACGAGTGACGGTAAAGAAACTCCTTGTCTTCCCTCTCCGAGCCAGACGTACTGGACTCAGGACTGACACTGAGCATTAAGTGTCAGTTCTTTATCTTTATCAACTCGGAAGAAATGATCCCTGACCTACCCACCTTAGAAGGCAATGTCTCATATGGGGCGCCTGGGTGGCTCAGTCAGTTAAGTGGCCGACTTCAGCTCAGGTCATGATCTCACAGTCCATGAGCTCGAGCCCCGCGTCGGGCTCTGTGCTGACAGCTCAGAGCCTGGAGCCTGCTTCATATTCTGTGTCTCCCTCTCTCTCTCTGCCCCTTCCCTGCTCATGCTCTGTCTCTCCCTGTCTCAAAAATAAATACAAACATTAACAAAAAATTACCAAAAAAATAAGGCAATGTCTCATAAAGAACAAGTAAATAATGGGTTTCTCTGGCCACAAAAAGACCACACAATGTTCTGTACCAGAGTAAAACAAGCCAAGGAGATTCTGAGGGACTCAGGTAAGGCAGCAGTCTGAGTCAAAACATGAAGATTGTTAACTTGTGCCAAAAGCGGATGCCAATTTACACTGCCATCAACAGTGTACCAGCTCACTGACAGCAGGCTCTAGTAATCCTTCTGATTTGTCAGATTGAAAACGCTATTTTCGGGGCACCTGGGTGGCTCAGTCCATTAAGCGGCCGACTTCGGCTCAGGTCACGATCTCGCGGTCCGTGAGTTCGAACCCCACGTCGGGCTCTGTGCTGACGGCTCAGAGCCTGGAGCCTGTTTCAGATTCTGTGTCTCCCTCTCTCTGACCCTCCCCCGTTCATGCTTTGTCTCTCTCTGTCTCAAAAATAAATAAACGTTAAAAAAAAAAAAAATTAAAAAAAAAAAGAAAATGCTATTTTCTTGACCTCCTCCTCTCCCTTCCCATCAGTGCAATTCTTTTTATTTGAATTGCTGATAACTGATAACAATGAACACATCTGCATGCCTACTGTCCACGTGCACTTTCTTAGTAAAACTGTACATCTCTACTGCCCGTCAGTCTACTGGGTATGGAGTATGTCTTTTTCCTACTGATTTGTAGGATATTGTATAATTATGAATATTATCTCTTTGGCTGTTATTTTTTTGCAAATATGTTATCCTACTTTGTCATTTTCATTTTAAGTTTTTAAATTTAATGCACAAATCATTTTCTTACAGCTTTACTGACAACCTTTCTCTTAATGAATTCCAGAGCTTCTACCAGACTTATAACTGCATGCTGAATACGAATGTAAGATTCCATATTTACAGGTATCAGACATTATTTACCTTTAAACAATGAATATCCTTTTCTGAAATAATGTTCTATGAGAATCTAATCTAACAAACCTCACTACATTATCCAGTTTGACAAAGCATGTTAACTTTTACATTAGCACTGCTTAGCAGTGGGGAAAAGGTCAAGAAATCTACTATAACATGAATTAATGACCCTTCTCCAGTTAATCACCAACTAATTAAGTTAGCTGGGAGGGAGGGAGCACAGAATGCATTCTTTATACATAACTATACTAAAACGGATGTTAAGTACAATGTTAAATAAACACGAAAGTTGGTATTTTTCAAAATTATAGATGTATGACTTGAGAATATTTTAAGATGAATCTATAGACATGCCTTTTAGACATGGATTCCAATATGATGTGACGAACTTCCTTTTCCTACACTTTATCCCAGTCTAAGCAAGCCCGAGGCAAATACCAGGATTAGAAGGAAATTGACAATAGGCCATCGAACCGCGGTAGCAATTTCAGTGAGCATCAGGTAGGAATATTTTGTAGTAGACATGTATCCTCATGTCCTAAGGACTGATGCATCCAGGACTAGAGTCAAAGGAAAGTGAGAGATTCCTGTAGAAGAAACTCAAAGCTTTTTGAGCAGCCTAATCAGACATGTTGCTGTGTAAATTACCATCACCACACTAGCCTGTGAGCTGTATGTGTGCAAAAGCCATAGATCCACGTCCAATCTGCACTACATTAAGCACAGGTGGCAATCAAATTCCTATAAAATTTATCCGGATTTGGTTTTGTTACAGAGAACTGTGGGGGAGGTGACTCAGAGGACCCCCTCAGGTATTCTCCAGCATTCCAGCCTGTCACTGTCCTTAACAGTGCAGTGTTTCACAAATCAGAGGAACATATGGGAAGGAGAAAAAAAAAAAAAGAGAGACAGGGAAGCAAACCATAAGAGACTCTTAATGATAGAGAACGGAGAGTGGATGGAAGGAGGTGGGAGGGGGAAGGGCTAAACGGGTGATGCGTACTAAGGAGGGCACTTGTTCTGATGAGCACTGGGTGTTACATGGAAGTGATGAATCACTAAATTCTACACCTGAAACCAGTATTGCACTATATGTTAACTAGAATTTAAATAAAAATTTGAAACAAAATTTCACCCACAAAAAATGTAGTGTTTCAAACTGAACCCTGTATTCCATATGTGCTCTGACCGGCTAAGATCACCCATCCATGTATTTCATAAACATAATCTTGGACTCCATGAAGAGCTTTGATAGTAACATACATGGCTGTTTTCTGTTAAGCAGTTTAATTGACCTAGGTCTTCTCCACATGTTCCCCATCTTATTACTTCTCCCTACCAGATTCCTGTCAACTACAAACCTGACCAGTAAGTCACACAGGTCTTTCTTTACTTATTAAAAGTACGTATACTGAAGCTTTCCAATTAAAGCAGGCCACCAAACTGCATTATAAGTTTAAACAACCACCAGGCCACCTAACTGTATTACCACTAGTGGTGATGGCTTACAGATTTCTCTGACCTTATAACACACATATATTCATACATTAAAAAAGTATCACACACATAGTATGACCGAACAGTACTTATCCTTAAGAACTAAGATTGCAATGATATTCTCTCTTCTATTTCATTCCATCCTAGTCCCTTGCTCCCTTCCTCCCTTTAAAATGCTACTCAGAGCCCTCTGAGCTGATTTCACAAACAAGTGACAGGATGGAACCTGCAGTCTGTAGAACAGACTTCTAATCAATTAGGGTCGCTCTTTTACTAATGACAGCTAACTTATTTACAATGTTGAACTTCTCAAATTATCATAATATGGCAAAAAGATTTCATGACTTGGTTTAAGACTTGAAATTACAATTACATATTACAAAGCCTTATCTAGAAACATCTGTAATACATGACCGATTCCATGAATATGTTAAAGGCCTTTTACCAATATGATCTGTTATCTTTAATTTTATCTACATTGATTCATATACAGATAGTCTCTTTTTTTAATGTTAGGTTGCTTTGTTTTTTTTTAACGTTTATTTACTTATTGAGAGAGAGAGAGAGAGACAGAGAGAGAGAGAGAGAGAGAGAGAGAGGAAGAAGGTGTGCTAGTCAGGGAGGAGCAGAGAGAGAGAGAGACAGAGAATCCTAAGCAGGCTCCGCACTCAGCACAGAGCCAGACGCAGGGCTAGATCTCAAGAACCAGGAGATCATGTACCTGAGCCTAAACCAAGAGTCAGCCGCTTAACCAACTGAGCCACCCAGGCACCCCTCATTTACAGATAGTCTTAAGGAATTAGGAGTCACATTGTTACAGTTTGAGAATTCGTTCCGGAAAATGTGAACTGCACAACTATTTCTTTACAACCTAGCACTGTATTTCAATAATAGAGAAGGTTAATCAATGTTCACATTTTAAAATGTGACACCACTCGTCCTCAAGCATGAAATCACAAATCCATTTTTCTTCTAGTTAAATTTACTACTCCCTTTGCTGCAGGGTTGTGGAAATATAGTCCATCTGATCATGGGCAAACATCATGGCTTCACCCGTATTTTAGTAAACGAGAAAAGCAAACAGCCAATCCTGCTCTTTTAAAAAGCTGGCAATTCCTTAAAAAGAATGTATAATTCAAACTGGAACTGTAAACAAGTGGGAGAATATGAAACAAAGTTCAAATATGAAGAAAAAAGCCTTTTAGAAAATTATTTTTGTGTCAAAGAAAAGAGATTTTAAAAAAAGGTAAAAAAAATGCTGTGGTTCTAAAAAGGTATACCTGAGAGGGGTGAAATGTTCCTTTTTCTCTTTTGAGAAAACAATTTCCTATATTTCGAAAAAAAAAAACAATTTCCTTTTGAAATTTTATACCCTTCAAACTTCTATCTAAAGGATCAGATATAAACCTGGAAAATCACTTTCCTTCAGGGTCCAGCACTGCTATTTTTGTTCTGGCCAAATGCCCATGAAAGCACAAACATGCCACAAAACCAGCCTGAGCCGAAGCACCATAGTTGGGGATTTGAAGGTTTATTTCCTTTTTAAACCACCGTATAGTGGTATTTCGTGTAAACAGGCTTTTTCCAGCACAAGTATTTGGAGCCACAGAATATATAGTTCCATGGCCCTTCAGAGGATGGTGTAGAACATTTTATACTCAAGGAGGATCTCTCCGAACCAGTCAGCAGATCCCTTCCAGCCCTCCGTATCAACATACTAAGTGGCACGCAGATGTCTGATCCTGGGTTGGGAGAAAAATTCTAGGTGAGATAATGAAGCTAAAAAACAATTCATTTCAGAGGAAGTAACTGGAGGTCATGTGTCAACTGACTGGCACGATGCAACAGAAAAACTCTTGGGAAAAAGCTCCTGATCCTAGAGCCCAGACTCAGCTCACGGACCAAAAGAGGTAGCCACGCCTCCTCCTGTGGTGCACATTCACTAGTTGTTGTTCCAGGACTCCGTTTACCACTGGGGAGCCACGGCACACCCACGTGGGATGACCGAAACCTATGGAGGACTAACATACACCATCAGACCCTGTATGAAAAACCCAGATACGTGACATGAGCAGCAAGTTCAGAGGACAGACACAGCACCCTGTGCTGAAGACCTCAGACTTCAACTGAGGGGATGTTTCTTGAGCTGTGTTCTGTAGACAGGATAAAATTGGGTAAGAGTCGGAAAATGTATTACAATATACTGGAAGGCTTTATGCAGCAATTTGAATTATGGTAAGAAAGCAAAAATTATTTTGTAATTTCATCAAGCTCTGGCAGGAAATAAAGTATCGAGTGAAGAGGAAGGCAGAAGGTAAAAAACTCACTGTAAACCCAAGTGCTGTTTACAGAGTAATCACATGCCTTCTTTTATTGCCCAAAGAACATTCCACACTTGATGGAGTGGTGCTTTCCAGGTGAGTGTTGACATCACAATACAGTCACAATGGAAAACTGCTTTTTAATCTGAAAGCTGTATCTAAAATACACAACAAAAACATCTTATATCCAAGGGAGTACAAAAAGTTAAGTTTTAGGTAGAGATCCCAAGCATCCAGGAAGAGCTATGATGGATGCAATTACTTAACACTGAAAACATATTTTCTTCTACAAAAGTTCGGAATATGGGATTCCATGTTTCCCTTACTATTTCAGCAGAAGAATCTACTAACTCAAGTGAATGTGGGGACTAAAGTATTCGTTTAAGTGCTATACAATCTGCAAAAAAACCCATACGGAGATTATCCTTTCTGTGCAGGCTTCAAAAGCTACTTTCTTGGGTTTTTGTTTGTTTGTTTGTTTGTTTTTAATGTTTATTTGAGAGAGATTCCCGTGCATGCAAGAGGGGCAGAGGGAGAGGGTGGAGGCGGGAGGAGGGGCGGGAGAGGGGACAGAGAGAGAGAGAATATCCCAAGCAGGCTCCTCACTTGTAGCACAAGTGCCTGACATGGGGCTCGATCCCACAAACCGTGAGATCATGATCTGAGCCGAAATCAAGAGGTGGACATTTAACCAACTGAGCCACCAGATACCCTAACATTCCCAGTTTTTAACTTTATCTCCCAAATGCTTGGATTATTGCTAACCATATCGCCAATCTGTCAAAATTTTAGTGGTTCAAACAGGAAGTTAATGTTAATGAAAACTGGGCTTTCCACAGGTGTTCCTGGGAGTAGGAGGTTGCACAGGGTGAGCCTGTTCCGGTGGGTGCTTGACGATGCAGGCTTTTTAATTTTTCCAGACTAAAATGACATTAGTCATGAGTTGGACAGTGGCTTCTAAACCTAACTCTAAGGTCCAAGGAAGGCAGGTGAGGGGCCATCTCTTCAGCCCAAACACCTCATTCCTATCGGCTTTTTATACTGAACTTCAGTGTCAGAAATTTAACAAAAATTTTTAAACTACTACTTTATAATAAACAACATGTCTGCACGTTGAACACAGAACTATTTTCTGAGGAAAACACTGACCTAGCCTCCAAGTCAATTTATATAACTAGATTTGAAATCAAGTCCTGGTTAAGCTCTTTTTCTTTTTTTCACTTCTACTTAAAAAAATGTTTTAACGTTTATTTATTTTTGAGAGTGAGCGACAGGGTGCGAGAGGGGCAGAGAGTGGGGGGTGGCACAGAATCTGAAGTGGACTCCAGGCTCTGAGCTGTCAGCACAGAGCCCAACGCAGGGCTTGAACTTGTGAACCAGGAGATCATGACCTGAGCCAAAGTCGGAAGCTTGACCGACTGAGCCACCCAGGTGCCCGTAAGCTCTTTAATTTTCAAAGGCTGATACTGGTTACTGCTGGCCAGCTTAGCCAACTGTTAAGGCAGAGTGGTTACTAGAAAGTTACAACCTTGGACTTCTCTGGTACCCAATTTTAATAAAAAGTTCAGTGGTATGAACGATTATAGAGGGCTGCTCCCAAAGCTCCACAGCATCAGAAAAATAATGATTTAATTGAACTGTACTCTGGCCTCATATTATTCCTTATGTTTTTATACTAAGATACCTTAAACTTGAACTTGGGTTTTACAGACACTGTAGAGAATTGAGAGAAATGTAGTATGGACTCAGAGCCTGCTAATAAAGGATCCACAGGGTCTCCATTCCTGGAAAGATTACACTTGTCCTAAGCAGCTGGTTTGTTTTTTATCTCAGGAACAGTTTTGCAATTGATCTTGTTTTCTTCTTTGTTCTGGCCACTAAAACTCAAGAGCCACAGGTCTGGTGCCTAAGTATCTAGTGTAAAAGACATGCATTTATTTGTGTATTTACCCTGCCCCAAGAATCATTCTATTTGCCTTTCTTTATTTTTCCTTTGCTCCTTAATGTAAATCTTTGGGGTGATGGTGGAGGAGGGGGAAGGGACACGAGGGGAAAGAAAAGAGAAGAAAACACACCCCTAACTCTTTCCATTTCCCTAAATTAGAAGGCAAGGAACATGAAAGAACAGCTAATTTTAGCACGAGGGTGTGGCTTTTAACCTTACCAACAGGATAAACTGGGTAAATACTGCAAGATCTAGTGTGTCGATTTTCTTGTTCAAGTGAAAATAGGTAATGCTGCTAAGGGGACATCCTGTCTGGGAGAGATGACTAAATTAAGTCAAACAGGTATAGTGTATCAAGGCAATCAACAGGTATGGGGTACGTTAAAATAAGGTACTTGTATCATTTTTCTTCAGAGTCAAATAATTCCTATCTGTGATCACAATGGCCCAGGCGTCCCTGTAATTCGAGAGGTGGTCGGAACAAGCTCATCTCTCAAACAGCACCTTCTCCGGTGTGCAACGCCTATGTAGGCCCTGTCATTCTCCTTTCTGGTAAGTAAGGATGAATAAAAATATTTCCAAGTTTATTCGACATATTTTTCAAGTCTCTATTATGTGTGAGGCATCGCAGACGTTAAGGTCTAAATGGCTGCCTTTCTAGAAAAATACTTTTTAAAACCACTTATACAAAATGTATTCTATTCAACTAGTGTATAAAATACCACTCATAAATTTAAATGGGTGAGCTGTACTTTCAAACTTTTATACTCTATTCCACTCTCTTCTCACAAATCAGTAAAAGCAGTAAGATTACAAGTTGCGGGGAGGGGACAGGCAAAGGGCACAAGGTAAAAATGTAAACAAACTGCAAATGAGGAGAGAAACCAAAACGCCACCCAGTCAAATACTGGTGTTTTAGACTAAAGCAGATTAACAAAGCCGAACATTCCACCCTTGGGGAGCAAACATTCCAGTCCCTCCTTGTGTATTTCTGGGACTGTTGAGTATCAGTGCAGTAGCTTTCAGTCAGGGCTGGAATTCCTTTGGGATTCTGTGATCCAGTCCTTTATAGACTCCTCTGGGCCCTGAGGATATTTAAGGGCAGAGGAGCTACAAAGGAGCCTGCTTTTCAGACTAAAATGTGAGGACAAAATGAGAACAGGAAGGGGTATGTGGCCTCAGGGCAGACAAAGAACCAAGCAGTTCATCTGAACTTATTCTTGGTCACCTGAACAAAGCAGACAGGAGGATAAGAACCCTAACAATCCTCACGGCTGGGAAGGTCACAGGGTCACTCTGAAGATGCCCCCCCCATCTCCTTCTGGCAACTGCTCCCCCCCTCCCCCCCCACCATTAACACGGCTCCAAGGGGAGGTGCTCCAAGTGCTGTAAGAACCATACTCCCCCTGGCCCTGGCAAAGTAACGTAGAGGGGCAGGTAGACCTCTCCTTAGTGGAAGTCTCAACTGCAGGGCTGAAGCTCCGTGAAAGGACTTTTACGAAGTGCAGGTGGCCAGGCTATCAGGTGGAGAAGGCTGGTCTGCGCAGAGGATGTGGTGAGCAAGCAGAACAGAGAAACGCAGCAGCAAATGGAGAGTCATAATAAAGTCTGCGTTCCTGGTTCCGACTGCTGAAGGCCCGGGTGCATTACTGCCTTTTCCCATACTCCTCCTGAAATAAGCTTCCACTGAATCCCTGCCTTGTTGGAAGAAACAAGAGAGTTCCAAGTAGCACAGGGGCTACCTTCTAGGTATCGCTGCTCCAGTCCTGTGCCCCAAAAAGGCAGCTCTAACAGAGGGAGAAACAGACATTTCTCCGCTTAACTGGACCGGAACCCACCTAGTGAAGACTGAGAATGGCACTTTTACTCCTGTATGTACCCTACACACCTCCATTCACAGCTGAATATCTGAAATGTGTCATTAAATGACAGTGGAAGAAACATGAAAAAATATGTGAAAATACGTCTGTTTATTATCACAAATTGAGAATAAAGCTCAAGATTATACAAGCAAATGTAAATGAAATGCAATTTTTTTCCCCAGCCATCCTAAACTGAACTCTCAGGATGATCTTGCAAAACTCCTGATCTTTCCCTTCAGGTAGTGATGCTCTAAAACTTGGAAGAAATACGGACAGGTATAAAGACTAAAAAATTACATAAATTAAAGTGTATGAATAGTGGCATATCATCTCCCTAAACTGTTATATGGCACCCAAGAACAACCATTTAAAAACTAGGACTCCACACCTTCTCTTCTTATTTAGCAGTTCCTGAGAACTGGAGGGAGAGCAGATGAGGGAATCTGGGTGAAAACAAGGTGTTTACATTTCGAGTGTCTCAGTGTCTGACCTGAGGCAAAGCAGAACATTTTAGAGTTAGAACATCACAGCTCTCATTCAAAGAGAAGCCAAGCCAATCCAGTGAAAAGTCCTCTGGGTTCCAGAGGGACCACGTAGCTGCTATGCTCCAGAACTAGTGCTTCGAAATCAAGCTATTTAAGGATCTGATGGACAGCCTTGTACTCTAAGCACCAAAAATGGGGGTGGGGGGGGGAGGGTCAAGAAACAACTACTTTTGCAACTGCTATATGTTAGATGACATAATTTATCATCCAAACCAGGACAATTTGGGGAATGAAGGGGGATGCAATGAATAATTATGTGGGGACCAGAGGCATAAACCTGGACTTTCCCTGGCGAACAGGACATTTGGTCACCAATACTAAATTGTGGCTACCGTGCCTCCCCTATGACCACCCAACTTTTCTATTTCATTTCCCCCGATTAAGGAAAGCACCCTCCACTTACAGCAGGGCTTAGCAGAGTCACCTGCACATAAATAATTTATTAGTGGTGATAAAAATATGTCTCCCTTGGCAATATTTGGTATTTCAAATCAGTAAACATCAAAATTCACTCGGTTGATGAAGGAATATGCCCATGTCACAGAGTAACTGTAACTCTTCACTTCCCACCAAATACTCTTTGCTCCAGGCCAGGTGGTCAACAAGTTGCCAGTTCCCTTATAAGCTGAAATATTAGTCTGATTCACCCCACCATGCTGTCATTGCTGAAGGGATCAGAACAGGCTGATCTAACTGATCTAATTTCCGCAAGAGCCCAGCTCCCCATCTCCATACCCCTGCCCAAACCTCTGAGCTATTTTACCCTGGCTTATGTACCCTTGTATTGGAAAATTACAAGAAATACAGTTCATGTTTGCCCCTACAGAACAAGGGCCATCTTCACATCATCTTCACAAGGTAGGATACTAAAGGAAAATCAACAGTGAGAGGTGTGTTTGTGCACACACATGAGTTTTAAATAAAGGTTAGGTGTAATGTGTCTCCTAACATCCAAGCACATGATCTTAGGAATGACTTTGATAAACCTGAAACCATAAACCTTCTGAACTCCCTGCTAAGAGATGACTTCACTAGGCTTCCAGGTGTCTCTACTTTGACCACTAGGAGGATATCCTCAGCACTAATTTCACCTTCTTTAGGTTTATGGTGCTGCATCAGATAGGGCATTCCAATAAATCAGTGCAACATCAATTGGAAGAATCTAATTTTGAATATCTTTAACAATTCAATGATTCAGAGAAGCAAACTCCATTTTCTTCTTTCACCCAATAGCTAATTTAAAATAACAGCTTTGCTGACAATAATTTACATACCACACAATTCGCTTGAAGTATACAATTCAACAGTTTCAATAGTTCAGAGTTGTGCAGCCATCACCACAACCAATAAAATACCTGGATTTTTTTGTTTGTTTTGAGACGCTGGAGATCACTTGCCGTGAGGATGAAAAACAAATACGTGTTATTTTATCTTCTGGCTTACATGAAAGGAATATCTTAAGAATCTGGATATATGCTGGACCAAAATATTTCACAGAAAAGCCAAATGGGCAGCATATGAAATTGCCTTACTCTCCCTCTCAATGCATCCCTACTAACATAAGCATTACCACTTAAAAAAAAAAATCTCAATTAACATCCCCCTCATTGTTTATTTGTATTTCTTTTATTTAGCCACTACCTGAATTGGCTGTTTATTTATCCAGTGTTTGAGTCTTTGACATGTTTGAAAAACAGCATGCTTTCAAGGGTTAAGAGGATAAGCTCTTACCAGACCCAAGTTGGAACCCCAATTCTGCCATTTAGAAGAGAGGTATATACCTCTTGGGCAAAACACTTCCCTGATTATAAAATGATAGCATGACTTAAAATTTTAACATGATTAAACATCCAAGGTAGCATTTACTAATAAACAGCAGTTGCCAGTTTGAACAAGCTTTTGCTATACTGAGCTAAATATTAACCCTTTGTCTATGATCAAACTTTTTTTCACACATTTATCTTGGTTTTTTTGTTTTTGTTTTTTTGCCTTTTGATCACTTGATAGCAATGGAAATAAGCCTACTTCCTCATCCAAAGGTCTATAAATATTCACATAAATGTTCTTCTAATTTATGTTTTTAAACTCATTCTTCCATCAAATTAATTTTCCGAATTGATTTTCCCAAAGAATAACCAATTATCGAAAAATCTTCTGCTAAATAATCCTTCCTCTTTCCCCACTGATGTGTGATCTCACTCACCTAGTAGGTACATATACACCTTTCACTAAGCTCCCTAAGTTACCTTTTTAAAGATATGACTTTACTCTCTGGCCAACAGTAAGCTAACTTGGGCAATTTTCTTGCTTCCTAACATTCATTCAGTCTTCACATTCAAAAACATGGTAACTCTCCATTCTTACATCTTCTTTCCACTCAATTAAGTTTGTAGTTTTCTTCATAGAGATCCTGCCCATCTTAGGCATTTCATTGTTTGTTGTATGAGATTTTTCTCCTTATATATAATATACACAAGCAGGGGAGGGGCAGAAGGAGAGAGAATCCTAAGCAAATCCTAAGCAATCCATGCCCAGTGTGGAGCCCGATACTGGGCTCAATCCCACAATCATGAGATCATGACCTGAGCCAAGATCAAGAGTCGGATGCTTAATCGACTGAGCCACCCAGGAGCCCCCTAATATTTTTACAACTGGATACTGCAGGAAAGAAAAACAAATGCTACCAATTTTAAATATCTTTATGTGGTATATGGCTACCTTACCAAACTTAGTTTTTCAGTTGATTCTGGTTTTCCTAGGTTTAAGACTGTAACATCTGCACGTACTGCTATTTTCTGCCGGTTTTTCCTAACAGTTATACATTCTACTCGATGTTTTCTAGCATCGGCCAGGTTGATACTGAGCATCAGAAGTGTTACTGGACATGCCTATTTCACCTTCTTATTTCAAGGGGAATTCTACCACAGTTTTCCCACTGGCAGGTTGTTTGCTGTTGGTTTAAGACAGATACTCTTTAATCTCCTACCAGCTTTTGAAGAGCTCATAATCAAGAACTGGTAAATTAGCACTGTTATCTTGGCGCATACTGAGATGACACAGCACAAGGGTGCCATATACGCTGGTGCTAGACCCCAACGTACCCTGAAGGTTTGAAACCCCAGGCTGTGTGACTTACTACCCATTTATCCTCGGGCAGATTATTTTACCTCTTGGTCTAAATTCCTTCATCTGTAAAATGAGGCTAATAACACTAATAACCACCTCTTTGTCAGGGCTGTTGGGAGGACTGAAAAAATTAGAAAAATGCCTGGCGCGCAGTAAACAGCACGCGTTACCTGTTACCTATCTTCTTAAAGGAAGAGAACTGCCTATTTAATTATTTGCTGGTGTTTTACTTAGGATTTTCATGACTACTTCCCCAGGTGAAATTGAAACATAGTATCCTTCCTTTGTAATGTCTTATCAAGTTGCCATTCTTATATTCTATCAGGTTTGTAAGAGTTTTTGCCAGTTTTGAAACATGACTTTTTTATCTTTTGGTATTATTCTTCTAGGATCTAGAATCAATGAGATCATTTATTGAAAAATCTCTTTAAAATTTTAAAGAGAACTTATACTTGCTGTATCATCCAGGTCCAGAGCTCCACTCACTTTTTTGGTTCGGAGGCCATGGCCTTTTAACCTGTATCTAGTACCTTCCATGATTAATAACCTATTCAAGTGCTCTGCTTCTTAAGACAGTTCTGAAAAGACCAGTTCCACTTCCATCATTAGATCTTTCAAAGTCACATGACACACTCACTGAGAGCCAGTGTTTCTCTGGTCAATTCTTCCTGGAGGCACTCCTCTGGCTTGTTTCTCCTCTTTCTTACTTCTTCCTCCTTTCGACAACGAAAGCCTCTGTAGAAGATAGTTTTGCCCTTTTCACACACCCACAGAGCATCTGTATACAACATCCTATGCTAAGCACCCTCATCTCTGTCTTCCTTTCACTATATTTAAGTGTAAAATAAGATAAACAAGGAAAAACTAACATGCCTCACCCTCACCACCATCCCCCATAAGGTTTTACCTTGTGTGGAGGAGGAATGCTCTATTGTCCAGCCCTCTTCCCAAGGAGGCAGCTTCTAATCACACACCATGTAGTTAGTGTTCAGGAATAAGGGCAAGACTAGCTCTTGAGTAAACAAATGGGTTATGAGCAACTGTAAAGAACAGGGATGAATAATCTTAACAATATAAAGCTAGAAAGTATTTACTTTGCTGTGTGTACATCCCAGGAAGCTGTTACCAGTTCTAGCTCCTTTGTGTCTACTTGAGAAGGCAAGGCACAGAGGATGTGGGCCACTGAATTTGTGTCTAATGTGCTCTACAGTACTTCAGAAGAGCATAATATACAGCTTATATTCTAATGCAACGAACATAAGTAAAATGATCTTGGAAAAACATCAAAGTGACTTCAAATCCTAGAAAATATTCCAACTTATACACTTGTACATTTTTCAGATAATCTCAAATATGAATGAAACTATCTTTACAGACATCTGTATCCTGCCTACATCCTTATCCAAGACACTTAGAATTCTATTACAAAAGGAAATAGTTAATAAACTATGTTTTGTAGCTTCTAGAAATCAACACTTTGCTAATGACTCACTCCCTTCTGGAATATGTCAGCAATCAACATCAATTTCAGTCTCTATGATTTGTGGATTCCACCTTTCCCTTTTTTGGAAAAACAGTACATTAGTGTCTCTAATCTTCCTCTCTCTAATCTCCCTGTCTTCACAAGTCCTCAAAGGTCACTGACAGGCAGGGGCACCTGCGCGGTTCAGTCAGTTAAGCATCTGACTCTTGACTTCGGCTCAGGTCATTGAGCCCTGTGTCAGGCTCTGTGCTGACAGCCTAGAGCCAGCTTGGGATTCTCTCTGCCTCTGCCTCTCTCTTTCTCTCTCTCAATAAATAAAACATTAAAAAAAAAAAAAAAAAAAAAAAAGACAACTGACAGCCAATCAGTGATGTGAACATTCTCTCAGCGTCCTAGGATCTCACACATCCTGACCAGAAGACTTGACCTCATGTTTCTGTTACAGAAATTTCCTGTGTTCCAGGATAATTCTACATTCCGGTACCTTGTGGTGGAGGCAACATAGTGGTGGGTTACAAGTGCACACTCTGGGACCAGGGTTTCAAACCTAGATGTAGGACTTCAGGTCAATTATCTAGCTTCTTTTTTCTCCATTTACTCACCTGAAAATAGGGGGATGAAAACAGGGTTATTATGGGATTAAATTAGGTTAACAGAGAGGTCAATGTGATACCAGCAGGTAACATACGTGTGTTATGTTAGCAATTATTTATTCTTTTTACTTCGTTTTTGCTTACATAAGTAGATAATCTTTATGCTGCCTAACACTGAACTGGTGGTATACCTCAACGACGCCAATCAGAACCTCTCATTTCAGCAACTCCAGGACATTTCCCTACTCAGGACAAATAGGCAATAAAAGAAACAGGGACAGACAATGCAGATGTCTCAGCAGGTTACATAAATGTAGGAGGCAGCCAGCTACGTTCAGAACAGTGAACAGTCTGCAAACTAGATCTGGCACCCACCATTGTTAATCTCCTATAAATGCCCCTTTTCTTAGGTCAGGACACAAAATTAAACTCCCAATAGCAATGTAAAATATTAAGGATGGAGAATTTTAAAAACTGGCATAAAACAAGAAAAGGCAACTTTTGCCTTGCCTTGTTCTTCCTTTAGTGACCAAAATTATAGGAATGCTAAATTAATCATTGATGTGGGTATGTTCATATTGGTATTTAATGACCTGTTATAGAGAGAATTTATTCTACCTTTAAGATCTTGTTTAAAAAGAATGGCTTAAAAAATAACAGTAATATAGCATAAAGTTCAGCAATTATGAGTCCATTTGCAACTATGAGGCAAAACAACTCTAAGTGGGTCCTTCTGACTACTTTAAAACTATCCCAGAAGGTTGATATCACAACGAATGATACATCTAGCTACAGATCAAAAGAGTCGATGCTCACATGGAGTCCGCTTTAACACGTTCAAAGGCTTAAAATATTTGTGAGAACGTGTATGTTGTAGCAGAGTCTCAGAGCTTCAGTTATCATAAAAGCTAAATGGACTGGGCACTCGGAGCACAACAAACACATGATGCAGAGCATTTCTCCCTGAATCTTCACAACTACTTAATGCATAGGTTCTATTCTTGCTACTTTACAGATGAGAAAGCTGAAGCAGCATGGGGATTAAACACCCCGCCCAAGAAAACACAACCAGAATCTAAATCCAGGAATTCCAAGGCTAGAGCCCTTCTTCTTATCTCTATGCCGAGCTTTAGTTTTTTAAGTCTCTCCACTGCCTTCTCACAATAGCATCTGAGGCATTTATAAACTCATGTAATTTCACAGTGTTTCTCAAATTACATGGTGCATTATTTTAGTAGCTCATAGCATACATTAAAAAATAAAGCAGAATGAAAAGTATTCGAACACATCATACACAGGAAGGCCTAAGTATTGTTTCATGAAACTTCCTTCTCAGTTTTGACAGTGTGTTCATGTATGGTGCTGGGTCACTGATTGAAAACGTAATTTCTCACATGGGTTGAGGTTTAAAAAAAAAAAAAAAACTTATCTAGAGTGTTTATTCTTTTACTTAACAAAACTGAAAATCAAATTATTCCAATCTTAGTTGGATTCCAAACCTGATATAAGTAATCATCCCAATCAAAAAGTAATGCTTTGAATTCCATACTATGTATGGATATGTAAAAAATATGTAAATAAGAAGCTTTCTCAAATTGTGTTCCAAAAGAACCCTCCTTCAAGACTTTGAGGGAAGTATTTCCTAGGAGGTGGGGGGGGGGGGGTGTTCTTGTAAACAAATTTGGCAAATTGGGAAATACTGCACATTATATTTCCTTTGTGGACAGCCACAATGCACATTACTAAAAACTCTGACAAGCTCTGCAGAAAAACAGTAACACAATTACTACCAAAAATTAAAATCCGATTAACTGTTTTTAACCTAGTGTTTTCCCAAACTTAAACTTCATTCTGAAACTTCTCCCAACTACTACTCTCTTATAAGACTAGTGTTCTACAAAACAGAATTTGGGAAACGCTGTTTTAAGTGAGCTGATCTGGAAACGGGAGATCGATCTCTAAGAAAGTTCAGTTGTTATAGTACGTAAACCTTCAAAAATAAGCACAAATATAGCAGAGATAAATAAAATACACAGAAAATTGTGTTTTGGTTAATCTTTCATCCCTGAACAGTTTTATCAGAATATCACACAGCTGTATCATTTAATAAACATTACCAAATAATGTGTTACACTATGAAAACACAGGGTGGGGGAAGAAGGAAGAGAAGAGATATGAAAAGAGATTTTAAAAATCTGCAATTCAAATAAATTACAATCTATTGTACAAAACTTACATACATAGGAAAAACTTAAAACTCACACACAAACACCGAATGGGGAATAAAACCATACTGTGAAGAGACAGCCCAGATCTGCAAAAGTCTTGATAGTGACCTGAGTTTCTGTCTCACGACTTAGAGAATCTAGAAGTAAACGAACTGGCTGATGATAACAGGCCAGCAAAGAGGGGAAGAGTTGTTTACCTAGACTAGGAACACTTTGAGACTGGTATACAGAACAGGACCCAGCATAATGGGCTAGAGAAACTTCTTGTGGAACAAATTAGTTCATAACAGATGTTCAGGAGTTATGACTGCTCAGGGGTGGCAAATATGTCTGCCATCTCCTGCCAATGATAGAACCCTGGGCTGGAAGTAATCCCCCGATCTAAACCGGCACACCACCTTTCTTAGAGGATTAGTATCAATTATAGCCAAAGAATATTATCTTTAGTATCAATTATAGCCAAAGAATACTATCTTAAGCATGTTCTTCACATCTTCAAATTTGATTCTACATTTTGGTCCCTTCTTTTCCACCTCCATGGTCTCTGATTAATATTTTTCTTTTTCCCAAAGCAAAGAGCTCCTAGAACTCCACAGCATATATATTTAAAAGTTGACTATAAAATCTGAGGTGAAGCACTTGAGAATTTGTTAATCATTAGTTAGACTTACTAAGCTTGTATTTTACCACCAGATAACATTAGTTCTTAGCCATTTATTTGTCAGTACAAAAGTACAAAATTTAAAAACATATTGTGATGTTACATTACCTGAAGCAGAGAACTACCGTACTGTGAAATAACACTAGGCACCTGACCAACCAGAAGAGAAAAATGTTAAAGCGTGGTTACATGCCATAAAACCCTCATAAAGAAACTGACTTCAAGACCAAAGGCAAAAGGAAAGGTACCTGGTACAGGAAAAAAAGGCAAGTCAGAAAGTTTACACATAGGGTCACTGAAAATAAGGGCCAAAGAGGGGCACCTGGGTGTCTCAGTCGGTTGAGTATCCATCTCCTGATGTCGCGGGATCAAGCTCCACGCTCAGTGTGGAGCCTGCTTAACATTCTCATTCTCTCTCTGTCTCTCTCTCTCCCTGTCCCTGTCCCTCTGCCCCTCTCCCTACCACCCTCTCACTAAAATGAAGGGGGGGGGGGAAAAAAAGAGCAAAAGAGACAAGGGTTCTCAGTCTGATCCTCTTAGCGTAACAATGGCATGACTGGAAAGGCCGAGAGGTGGAATAACTTGCCCAGAGTGAACTGATTAGACACTGAGTCAGGACCCAGCCCAAGCCTTCCAATGCCCAGGCTTCTGTGTTGCCCGCTGTAACAAGGGCCTCCCATCTCTCTACAAGGCTACCATGAAAAATAAACACCACCTACTGGCCTAACTAAAACTATAAACCACTAATCAACTCACAACTCCATACAACCAGAGCATGTAGAACAAACCATCTCATTTTGTATTATAACAGGTGGCTACTGTCTGGAAACCTATTAAAAGCCTCATTAGGCTATATTTACAAACTTAATTCTAAAGTACTAAATCAAGAATGGTCAGCAAAAAAACTAAGACTCTGTAGAAGAAAATAAAACTGAGAGTCATACCGCATTCCAAGGAGCACACATTTTGAAGTGAGGCAAATCTAGGTTTGAATGCTAGCTCAACTGTGCAGTGCCTGTGCGACCTTGGACAAGGCCCTCAACTTTCACTTCCCATCTGTAATGATGCTAGGGGACAACACTACCTACCTCAGAGGTTTGTGCAACACTCAATGGTACTCAAATGGTAATTTTCTCCCCCGATCTATTTTGTCCATCTCCCTTGATTCTTTGTCTATTCCAACTTTTAACTTCATACAACCACCCCCTAAAGACTTGCCAACTGCATCACAATTTTAAACATGAACACACACCTTTAAAAAGGGATTATGCGCCAAAGAGCATGTAATACGTGAATACAATCTTTGTAAATGTTAGTGAAAAGGTTTAAAGAAGACAGTGCTGCATAAAGTATAAAACTTAGTTTCTTTCAAGCAAACTGGATAAAGAATGAACAGAGCCAGGCTCCAGGATCAGCCCTGTGTCTAGTAAGTCACAGGACCCTGAGCAAGTGACTCCACTTTGCAGAAAGCCCCACGGGTTACTGCTCAAAGTTAGCCACACACGACTCTAGTTATAGTGGGCCTGTGTTCCCGTCTGCAGAAAGAACTATTCTGACCGCAGGGTCTCTAAAATGCTCAGGTTTCTTCCCCCTGCAACAAGTTTGGCATCAGCATCATCACAAAACTTATTGTGTCCAGTGCTTTTTATCGCCAGGCCCTGTTCTGAGCACTTGGGATGCGGTACCTAATTTAATTCCCCTATGGTTTTCTCACATATGGGCTATATTACACCTGTCCAAGAAATCTAAGCTACAGAGAAGTCAAGAAACTTGCCTAAAGTTACAGAGCCCGCAGGATGGGCGAGGGTTCAACAATCCAGGGAGTCTGGTTGCAGGGAGTCTGTTAGTGCTTTTAACCACTAGTAATACTGCCTCTCAGAATTCCATAAATCCCAGAGTGGGCCTTAACTATAGGCATGTAAAAAGAAATGTGCTCATGCTATTTCTTCCTCATGCCCAGATACAGCTGATACAGAACCCACTGTGGAGGGAGAGAACCATGAGTAACACGTTAACGGTACTATAAGACCAAGCTATTAGACAAAGTTATAAAGTAGCAACTTAATTAAGATCAAGCAACAAAATGTATATTTTGTTTCTCAAACATTTCATCAAAATAGTCAAAGTAATGTGATGTTTTAACATGATCATACTTCCTTAGTCATCAACAATTGATCTTCTGAGTAATGTTCACAGGGAACAATTCTAAAAAAAAAAATGAGACTGCCACTAAACATTGGTTAACTAGATTTTCTCAGTCTTTGTAACTACGCATATGGAAATGCATATACACATACAAACAAGCAAACCCAAATACACAACACTATACTTTCAGTATCAAAGTGTGAAGTTAGACACAGTGTATTAAGAATCATGCAAATAGGTACGTGCCGGACGCTGCCAATTAAATGGCCAGAGCGTCTACCTCCCTCCTCTGGGGCCACTTTACACCTGACTGACCTCTTGCAATTCTCCGCATGCCATTCTTCCTTCCTCTGCCAGCTTAACATCACAGATGCTAATAAGGCACAACTGCTCCATCCCCTCACCCCTTCTATCTCAAGAGAGAAGTTAAAAGCACAGTGGAGCCAGGAAGCTCAGGAAGGTAGAGAAGGACGCATACACATGCGCACACACACAAATCCCAAAACGAAATGCTAATGGCAACCACCTGTTAAGCTTCATTTTATCACTATCAGTCTAGCATCTGTCACCCATTCTATAGTAACTCTGCTCCCCATCCTTGGAAGGCCTGAGAAACAGAAGCAGAACAAACATTTCACGCTTACCGCCGGACGGGTCTACTCCACAAACGCTGGCGGTGGAAACGCTTGTCGCACTTTGCTCTGCCGCCATACTCTGGACTGATAAAGGCAGTGACGAGGGTCCAGTCACATAGCATCGAAGGGTGAGACACACAAAGGAAGAGCGCTCGTACAGCTCAGTTCCTCCTTTAATTAAGGATGGCCCCAACACCAGGCTTCTCTCCAGTAACAACCAAACTATAGACTGATGACTAAATCTTTATGCCATTTTTAGGCTACTTGGCTTGATCTGCATTCACACAAATACAAGATCTTCACACCTCAGTAATAATAAAACAAGTCACAAGCAACCTAACCTGGAGGTTCAGAGATTTGCTCTCTCCCACAATCTGATAACACAACAAAGTTTTACCATTTTGCTATGATCCATACTAATCCACCTAACACATTCCTATTTCTGTAACACCAGACAACGTCCATGAAATTCCAAATCAAAAGGAGCCATGGAAAAAAAGAAAATGGATTTTTAAAACAGAAATACCACCAGAAAGGTAACCAGAAGACACTTCCTGAAGTGAAATTTTACCCTATACTGGATTTTATATTCTGTGTGCTGGGTGTGGATTTGGATTTGTCTGTATTTTTACGGCAGATGGCAAAACCGGGAATGATCAGAAATCAATCCCTCCTGGAAAAAAGACTCTTTGGTAAGCGTGGCAGTAATTACAGAAATCTGCAACCTACCAAAGTTGATCAAAAGAAAAAAACTTTACTAAATATTCAAAAGTAATAAAGGGTGCTTTGTGGTATATACATTTGGAATATAAAAATAAATATTCAAATAAAACCAAGTTATAAAACAAAACCCCATACTTACATTAGACTTTCTTAACTATTTTTATATTAACTTTATGAAAATTTATAAAACCCAACTCAACATCTCACTTTATATGAAACAGAAGCAGAGACCTCATTAATACATTTTAGAATGTAAAGCAAAAGGGGAAAAAAAAAAAAAAAAACTGTTTTAAATGAGAACCTGCAGTCTGAAATGCAAAGGAACTAACTTGAAGGGTCTTGAAATTAAAAAAAAAAAAAAAGTCCCTTTTGTTATAGCAGCAAATTATGTCACCAAATTCTGTATTTTACTAAAGAACACCAACAGAAGAACTAAATATATACAGACTAAGTCTCTGTGATATCATGATCAAAAGGTAGTTAACTTACATGGACACACCTAGCATAAAGACTATTTGGGGGGAGCGGGCGGTGCTGGGATGGGGAATGTATCACTGTGTAAGGGAGATATTATACTAGCTAAGAAAATAATCTTTTTATAGTGCCTTTTAAAAAAATTCATACACTCATACAGCAGAGATGTGTGATCTCTTCCACATCTGACGACAACACACACCCCAAATAATAAAATCTTTCTTTATTCAACAATAGGATCCAAATCCTACAAAGAAGTTAATAAATATACTCCAAACAAAACGCCTTTAGAAAAAGTTCTGCCCGCAGTAGCAGTTATTAAGCATGACTACTGTATTTGATCTGAGATAAATAGTGCAACTTGTCAGAAAAAAAAATAATAATAATACATTTAAGACTTCCCTTACTTGGGTAAAAATATTTTTACATAAAGATATTTAATGACAAAAAATTTTAATAAAATCTCTCTCTCTCTCTCTCTCTATATATATATATATATGCAGTTTTTATTTCATCACACAAAGAAAAAACAAGCACAAAAAGACTGAAAAAAATATGCAAAAATGTTAACAGTAACCAAATCTAAGTGGTTAAGGTTACAGAAGATAATTTTTAAAAATTTTCTAGTACTTAACTGCATTTTACAAGTTTTTTTAACTGAAAAAGTTGACATTCAATTGTCATATAAGCAAACAACAAGTAAGTGTTTACAAAACCAACACGGGTCCTAAGCTTCTTCAACAGATCATATTCCAGACTTCAAATACAGCTATTTGCCAGTAATTTGGGGAAAAAATGTACACAATCACACTAGATTTTCACGTCTCACTCTCCTACATTTTCATAACTAAAAACTAATAAAGGAATGTTTACCTTTTTCTAAATAGGTTCTATGTCCAACTTGCCATCCCAGAATATTAGTAACAATCAGATTTTTTTTTTTAAATACCAATTTAGATTGCTTTACACAAATGCCACTTCAAAGACGTTACGATCAGCTCAGTAATTCCAAAGCGTAGCCACCTCATAACACACAGTGGAAGAAGTTTTGATGCATCTTAGTGAACTGCCTACAGAAATGCCTAGGTGCAGACAACCTTATTTTATACACATCTTTCCAATACCTCTTAAGCACCTGATATCTAGTGAAGCTTTCTGCAAAAGGTACTTCTCTTAGCTTGAACATGAATTTATTTGTAGCTGTCAAAATCGATCTCAAACTGCATTATATTCAAGGCACAGAATGTCAACTCTTTACTGGGCCTCCTCTTTCTTTCACAAGAACGCCTTTAGTATCTCCTAGCTTACATTTCCGGGCTCATGAGTCACTGAGAAATGAGCTCCAGGTTTACCTTAGAATGCCGTTCAAACAGCTCCTCTACAGTATTCATGGATCTGCCCCCCAAATACCTCTTTAGCCTACCCTTAACTCCCCAACATGGTCATAGGCAACTTAATTATCCACTACTTCTAGACTATGCCTTTTTATCTTTGTCCTCTAGTTTGCTGCCCCTCCACATACCGTCTCTTGCCCAGCCGTCCTCTCCTAAACCCCATAAGCCTTCAAGACTCCGCTTAGCACCACCTCGCCCAGGAAGCCTTCCAGATTTCTGCTAGGCGGAAGTGATCGATCGGTTCGGTCATCCCTGGGTGCCTTCCTAGCACTTTGTAGTTCTTTCACAGGACTTATCACCTCCTTCCTGGTACCGAGGTTATTTGTGTACTGGTCTTATCTCCCACACCAGAAAGTGAGCTCCTCGGGGGAGGGGACCGTGGGCCCCTGTTCACCTTTGAATCCCTCCGGCGCGGACCGACTACGGTACCTGCACGCAGTGCAGCGCTCAGCCTGGTTCAACCGAACTCGGGAACGCTCTGGCCGCACAATTCCTAACCAGAAGTCAGTTAGGCATTTTCCCGAAATGAAGATCACAAAGATGCTGCCTACCGCCCCATAACAGGAAGTTTACCAGGGGCCAGGAGCCCGTGCGCGGTGGGAGTGACAGCTGGCCCGGCCCGCACCTCCCTGCCCTCCCGACTCCGGCCGCGGCCGCCCCCACCCGCCATCCCTGCCAGAGAAGCGCGGAGGGGTGGCAGGAGAGCACCGGGCTCCCAGAGCTCCGGCCGCAGGCCTCTGGGCGCCGCGCCGGCGACGGCGAGAGCAAGGGAGGGAAGGCTCCGCGAGGGGCCCGGGCCGGGCCGGGCCGAGCCCAGCCCAGCCCAGCCCAGCCGGGAGGGCGGGCCGAGCCGGGCCCGCCGCCTCCGCCACCCGAGAAAATGGAGGCAGCCCGGGGCCGGTGACGGGCCGGGGCAGGCGGAAGCCGGGCGGGCGTCCGCGCCGCGAGCAGGGCCGGGCCGGGGGTCACTCACGGGGCTGGGCCGGGCGGCTCCCTCTCCGCCTCCGCGTCGTCGCCGTCCCCGTCCTCGGCCGCCGCCGCCTCGGGCTGCTCGCTCGGTCCCCGCGGGGCGGCACGGGCGCTCGGCCCCTCCGTTGTCTTCCGCCTGCTCCTGCTCCCGGCGACGGGCTCCCGCGGCAGCGGCGGCGGCGGCTGAGCGGGCGGACGGCGGCCCAGGGGCTCCCGCGGCGGCCGCCGCACTGCTGCGCTCGCTCGCTCGGGCTGCGGCTGCGGCTGCGGCTGCGGCTGCGGCTGCGGCTGCTGCTGCGGGGCCCGGCGCCGCCTTCGCCTTCGCCTTTTAGCCGGCTTCTGGAAGCTCAGTCTCTCCCAGGCCGCGCCGCTCCCCGCTCCCGGCCCGAGCCCGGCTTTGACGTACGCACTGCGCAGCCGCCGAGGGCGCGACGTCGGGCGGTGCCGCAACGCCCCCTTCAGCCTCGGGCGCCCCCGGGCGGCCGGGCGGACTCGAGCCACCGGAGTCGGCCCCTAGGCCGAAGCAGAGGGGGACGCCGAGAAAAAACAGCAGCGGCGGAGGACTGGAGGTCTTTCCCCTGCCACTTTAAGTGTCGGTGCTCAGCCCTTCTTGTCGGTCTCGGCTGTCTTCCCGGAGGAATCCTGCGACCACTTCCTCAACTCTTCACAAAGCCTTCTTTCTGCTAAAAGGTTTATTTTTGTTATTCGCTATTCTCGGTGGTGGCCAGTGAACGAAACAGTCCCTGCTCCTGAGACAACCAATAAACAAAGAAACCAGCACATATATGTCATTGGATGTTTCCAGTGCTATGGAGAAGCTAAGGAGGGGAGAGAACGGGAGATATTGTTACAGCACTCCTGCAAGGGGAAGCTGCTTGAAGAAAGAGCATGCTGTGGGCTTCGTGTTATGGAAAGGCAGAGGGAACAGCAAGGACGAAGGCCCTGAGGTGGGACAACAGGGAGTCTAGCAAGGCAAACGCGCTGAGGGAGGGGAGAGGGGAGAGAGAAGGAGAGAATGGGGGCCAAAGAGAACACAGTGAGGGCTTTGGTTTTTACTCTACTAGAGATGTGAAACTATTTGAAGGGTTTTCCGCAGAGAAAGTCATGATCTGACATTTCAGACGGCTGTAGAGACTAGCCTAAAGGGCCCGAGGGTTTCAGCCAAGAGACTGAATTGGGGCGATAGTTGATAGGGCCAAAGCAGATTTTTTTTTTTTTTTTTAAAGTTTTATTTCATTTTGCGCACTTCAAGAGACTGGTTAGAAGGCTTTTGAAATAATCTAGTCAAAAGAAGACAGGGGGCACCTGGGTGGCTGGGTCGGTTAAGCATCTGACTCTTGATTTTGGCTCAGGTCATGATCTCACGGTTTGTGGGTTGGAGCCCTGCGTCCAGTCTCTGTGCTGACAGCAAAGAGCCTGCTTGGGACCCCCCCCCCCCTCTCTCAAAATTAATAAATATTAAGAGAGAGAGAGAAGACAGGCTCAGTCCAGGGTGGTAGCACTGAAAAAATAAAGACGTAGTCAGGTTCTAGACACATTTAGAAGGGAGCACTGACAGATTTTTGCTGATTCCTAACGTTTTTTTCTTTTCTCAAGCAACTGGAAGATGCAATTCGTAAAGTGAGGAAGACTTAAATAAAAGCAGACGGGAAGGGAGGAACTTGGGAATCCATTTGGGGGCATGTTAACTTTGAGCTGCCTGTTAGACACCCAAGTTGGAACCGTATATAGAAGTCTGGGGCTTGGGGGAGAGGTCCAGGCTGGAAATAGAATTTTGGGAGTCCTCAGAATAGGTGAAATCTGAGGACTCAATGAGAACATTTGGGAAGTGTTAATGAAGCGTAAGGTCAGGGACGAGCCTGAGGCCCCCAACGCTGAGAGGTCAGTCGGGGAGATAACAAGGAACCAGCAAAGGATTCTGAAGAAAGGAGCAAGGGTGCCATGGGAGACTGAGGAAAGCATCATGTGCTAGAAGTCCAAGGATAGAGGATGGATTGATGCCGCCATAGCAGCTGATGGTTCAAGTAAGGTTAATGTTGGTGATTTGGACATGGGCATCAGCACCACAGAGGTAACTAGTGGCCTTGGTAAGCGCTCTTGAAGCAGAGATGGGTGGGAAAGTCTGACTGGAGTGGTTTCCGGGAAGAATGAGATCTAGGAAGATCTCTAGAAAGAATGGGACTGTAGAAAGGGATCACGCGTATAGACAACTTTTCCACGAAGTTTTTCCCCCGAGGATGAGCAGAGCATTAGGGTGATAGTTGGAAGGGAATATAGGATCAAAGCAGATTTTGTTGTTGTTTTGTTTCAGTTTGCATAATTCACTTAACCTGTTTGCGTGCTGATGGGAATGATTGGGTAGTGAGGGAAAACTTGGTAATGCAAGTATGTGGGACAGGGGGCATTTTCTGGAGAGCTTTCTTGAGCAAGCAAGAAGAGAAGTTCTGGCCTTGGATCCCAGCGAGACAGGTGTTCACTGGCAGTAACAGAGAGCAGGCAGAGTGTGGGCCCAGGGGCAGGGAGCCAGTTGGACAAAGTGCCAGAACATGTGGACTTGTCCTTCTAAGAGCTTCTCTTTTCTCAGGGAAACAGGAAGCAAGGTCATCAGCTTGGAGTGTGGAGAGGGAGGAGGTGTTGGAGACTGGAGGGAAGAGGAGCAGGTGTAAACAAGGATCAGACGGCAGGGTTATTCTGTGTTTTCCACCAGCCACGTTGTGCTGGGAAGGTGCAGGCACAGGAAGGTGGGGAGTAGGATTCAACCGGGGTTGTTTTCTGTTTTCGTCAGCTAACTCCATGGAGAGAGAAAGGGAAAGAAAGGAGAGGATATATGCAAAGAAGTAATAGTGACAATGGCCAGCCGTTGAATCCAAACCAGGTAAGAGGGGAGTGAGAAAACTGGGGTGGGGCTGGCAGGGGCAGTGGTAGGGGAGGGACCCTGTAAAAGTGGTCGGATCAATGGAATGATGGATGAAAGGATGGTTGGAATCAGCACAGTAAGGGGAGTGAACCGGAAAGAAGGAGGTACTGGTTGAAAAGCCAGATTGCTTGCACTGAGATCGCGTGAGGGACAGTTTTGAGTACATGCAAAAGGCCTGGGGCAGCTTCTCAAACGGTAACATCCACGCGCATTCTCAGGAGATCTTGGCAAAATGCACACTGATTCCATTGGTCTAGGGTGGGGACCATGAGCCTACATTTCAAACGAGTTGGGGGTAGAATGGGTGAAGATGCCGATTATTTTTACTCTTGTTCATAGTCTTGATATCCAAACCTCCGTTAATGCAACACACACACACACACACACACACACACACGGAAACTATACTAATCTTGCTAGTGAATATATATGAAAAATCTAAACAAAGAGGTATGAAATAGAAGTACAATGACAGTATGTTAAAAGCAAAGTCCACCCCAACCAAAGACAATTGAGAAGCCCTTAGAAAGGCCATAGCTGTCTAGGGACTGTCTCTGCTCACAGAGAAATAAGCTGACAAGCAGTCCAGAGCAAGCCCTGGGCCTGGGGAGTGGCTGGTTCCCGGAGCTCTCTCTTTGCTTTGCTCTGGTAACAGTGGGAGGGAGGTGTCCAGCAGTCTCAAGGTTTATCTAATTTTGAAACTTTGTTGCATGAGGACTTTACCCCCATAGCATTTTTGTTTGTGTGTTTGCGTTTTTTAACTGTAGTCCCAAAGGAAGGCCTTTGGTGTCCTCACATTCTGCAAAACCAACTCAAGACCCAACTTCCCACAGAATAAAAGAATGTAGGGGGGTGGATAATCCCATATGAAGGGGTTTGATTCCTTTGTTTCAAGGGTCAGAGCAGGGTTCCGGATTAATCTCTTAACTGGAATAAACCCACTGCAGTGGCAAGATGGCAGATATTTCTGGAGCAGGGGTTTGTAACAAATTCCGAAGCCCAAGTGGAAGGAGTCATGTCATTTGACTGCTTGAATTTAGCTGGGAGACACCTTCTCAATCCTTCCATAGAGCCTTCTGGAAAGCCCTTTCTATGAATATATTTCTTTGTAGGCACAACCTCTTTCTGGGAAATTCTTCTATGTCTTCATCTTGAAACCCTGTTCACAGCCCCCCACCCCCACCCCCACCTTCCTGTGCAGTGTCTACAGATCTCAGGATCATAAGGCAGGGTCATCATGTTCAAGGAAAATCAGTCAGTGACGGTCCTGTGTAAATGTCTTGTCACTTTCATTTCCCTTCCTCTCCTCTGTTGAAGCTGGGCCATCAGATGAAGGCACCTCCCTAGCCTTCATCATATCATCTGTGAAAGGACTTTGGAGCCTGACTCACAGCTTCCTCTCCACCCCACCCCATGCCTGACTTCTTCTCCTGGGCAACATAAGTGCCACTCATCTAAATATGTTGGATCATAGTCTCCTTGTATGGTCCGCCCCAGTGACCTTCACTTCCCTTCCACTTCAACAACTGCTTGATTGGCCCTACCATAGTCTCTGCAGTGGCCTGACTCTCCCTTTGAGACTTGAACTCTGTGACTTTCCTGGGTAACTGCTCCTCCCATCCACCCACCCTCTCCACACCCTCATACCCAGAAAACCTGCTCTAAATCTCAATGAAACCTTAGTTATTCAACAAAGACTTTTTGGAAGCGTATAATTACTGAGCATAAGCAATGGGAATGAAACACTGAACCATCCACGGTCCCTGCTCTCAATGAGCTTATAGTCCAGGAGAGACACACAAGAAAACTGGCAATTACAGTAGGCTGAGACCTGAAGTATAAATAAGATCTAGGCAGTGGAAGATGGGGGTGAATGTTCCAGGAACATCATGCAAATACCATGAAAGCAGGAAAGCCCAGTGAATTTGGGGAAGTGCATATGAATAGCTCAGTATACAGAGCTTAGAGTTTTCCTTTTTTATGCTTTTTTAAAAATTTACATCCAGGTTAGTTAGCGTATGGTGCAACAATGATTTCAGGGGTAGATTCCTTCCTTAATGCCCCTTATCCATTTAGCCCATCCCCCCTCCTACAACCCCTCCAGCAACCCTCTGTTTGTTCTCTATATTTAAGAGTCTCTTCTGTTTTGTCCCCCTCCCTGTTTTTATATGAGTTTTGCTTCCCTTCCCTTATGTTCATCTGTTTTGTATCTTCAAGTCCTCATATGAGTAAAGTCATATGATATTTGTCTTTCTCTGACTAATTTCACTTAGCAAGAGCTTAGAGGTTTAGAAGAGAATTTTTTCACTGCGATTTTTCCTCAGCTTTATTAAGATATTATTGACATATACATAAGTTTAAGGGGTACAATGCGATTAGATACATGTGTATGTTGCAAAATGATCACCACGGTCTTATTTCTTAGGAATGCATGATCCTACCTTATTCAGGTGTTCAAATCTCCTGACGACGTTTAATATTTTGCCTTCCCCAAGTTGAATCTAAGTGATACCTTTTGCACCTAAAACGGTCTCTTGAGCTTTCCCAAGGGAAAAACCACAAATGATTTGTTCTTTTCCATTTGTTCTTAAGAAGAGAAATGCTAGGGCGCCTGGGTGGCTCAGTCGGTTAAGCGGCCAACTTCGGCTCAGGTCATGATCTCGCGGTCCGTGAGTTCGAGCCCCGCGTCGGGCTCTGTGCTGACAGCTCAGAGCCTGGAGCCTGTTTCAGATTCTGTGTCTCCCTCTCTCTGACCCTCCCCCATTCATGCTCTGTCTCTCTCTGTCTCAAAAATAAATAAATAAACGTTAAAAAAATTTAAAAAAAAAAAAAAAAAAGAAGAGAAATGCTAGGGAGAGGTGGGTTTACTTGATGCTTGTTCTTGATGAGTTGTATAGGAAGAGATGCTGCTTAGCCTGTCCTGGGTTAAATCGGTATGGTCAGGTTTCTAGAACCGTATGTTGTACGGGAAATTCCCAGAGCTTTACCAACGGCCTTGCTGGCCCTGACATTTTTGGTGCTGCTGTAGCTAATAGTAGATGACCAAGGTCGATGTGGTCAGTTAGAATTTCAGATATTTCTCCAAATGGTGATTTGCTTACAACTTGCTTAATTTGAATCTAGCATCTCTTCTGGTGGCGGTTTCCAACAGGAACTCACATCACTTAACTGTGGAGTTATATTCGCAGACCAATGTTTAGAACTTATTCCAGATTTCCAGAGTATCTCTACTTGACATTCTTTATATGTTCTTAGTGTATTCTATCTGTATGTTGAGTAAACTCATGGAATATTATGTCAGGATTATTCAATGTTATATCTGCAGATTTATTTTCTCTGTGAAGATGATGTTCTTCCATTTTTATGAATTAGATACAACAGCTGCTCCTTTTGGAAAATACAGTAAGGCATTATGTTAATTGACATATTTTGTCTACAAGTTTGTCTGGATTGAGTTTATTATTTTGGTTTGCGTGCCACATCAACAGCCAATGTCCTTGTCTGTTGTACTGTTCTTGTTATGAACTCCCAAGAGATAGTACACTTTTGAAAATTGTCAGTAATAGGTTAACTACAGACATTTTATTTTGTCATCACAGATAGTTTTTTGTTTTTTGTTTTCTCTGATGTTTCCCTGAAAGTACTTGCAATCAGCTGCATCGTAGGGCGAATGTCCTCGAGGCACGTTAGGTTGCCTTGTAGCTGGCCTTTCCTCCAGAATCTGAAGAAGGCCTGTGAGCTAAAGCCCCATAACTTGGCATCAACCTCAAGGGGTCCAGCACACCGCAGCAGACCATGCATGGGCTGGAATTGTCCCTTGACAAGCTGCTGCTGAGCCGCGAGGGAAGTCTGACAAAACGCTTGGGTCCCATGTGCTTTTGAAGACTATGGACATCTTAGCTTTGAGAAACTCAAGAAGGGATATTGCTAGATTTTCTTCTGTTGACCCCCGGAGTCCATTGGACTGGTTAATTCTCAAGATTTAACTCCTGGCTCCTAACTCTAATAGGACTACTATAGTATTATTTCTCTATTTGGGGCATCCCTCTTTGAAGATGTCTGATCTCTAGGACTCTAAAACCATTGACCCAATTTGCCCCACCTCTCAAGAGACGGCTCACCAATTTTACAGAAAAACCCCGGCAAGAACCTCGGAGGAACTATTTCTTAGGCCTTGCTTCCTCCCGCCTGGGAGGTGTATGATTACTGAGTTATTCAGTGCCAAATGACTTTCATCTTGATCAAAAGGTGGTTCTGACAAGGTTGAACTTTATCTGAGCCCGGTGTACCCTCGGCCATGATGGTTAAGAGATCCCCGCCCCCACCCCACCCCCCAACCTTTTGTGTTTTGGAAATGGCGAACCAGCTGACCACAAAGGGCCACACTCCCCTCAGAATTTCCAAAAGGGGTCTCATCTCCATCCTTCCTTGTGGTTCCCATAAGATTCCAAGATGACCCCTCGTTTACTTGTCTCTATAAAATCCCAGGCCTCCTTCCTTTTCTTTGAGATGTTCCTCGTTAATGTGCTTTTTACTGCAATAGCCAGAATAAAAACATCTTCTTAATTATCAGGTGACTTCTCTCTGTTGCAGCCCCAGGAAGACCTCCCGTTGGTGCCAGCCTGCGCATCACCCCTGACTGTCCCACTGAAGCAACTACTGCGACTACCCCCGAGACTCTACTCAGCCCCACTGTGACTTAACCCTGTTGACAGCCACCCTTTCTACAGTTCAAGATGTGAGTAAGCTGAGAGAAGGACGCATGGCCCTAGATACTTTGGGTCCTGGTGGAGTTGTAGAAGGGAGACAGAAAGAAATCAGCTTGACATGCTTCTGAGCTGAGCCAGGGCAGACACACCCAGTTACACCTTTAAAGGAAAGAGGAAATGACATTGAGGCAGCTGAGGTCACAGTCCAGACAGGTGCCGGACAGAGCGCAGAGCCACTCGAGTCTGGGAAGCTGTCATGGTGGCCAGTATGAAGGTCAGGGGTGACCCTGAAACACACAAATGCCAGGGGGCAGCTCTATAAGCTGGGGGGAGTGGAAGCCCCAAAAGGGGAAAGTCCAGGGGATAAGACTGGCCAAAAAAGTAAATAAAACGCAAGCCTTTAACAATCTCCAACCCCTCCCATTCCTCTTCTTGTTGGGGGATGGGGGCAGGCGGGGAAGGCTCCACTTCCCTGGGTAGAATGTGCATAGTCAGGGGTGTTTGAAGGCAGCATGCGACAGGATTCGCCACCTCTGCAACTTTACAGGAATCAGAAAGTGGCCTTCCCAATTTCAGCAGGGGCATGTCGCAGGGAAGGGTTAGAAGCCACCGTTCTGGAATCATCTCTCTAGTAGTCTGAAGGCTCTAGACATGTGTGGTAGTTTTTTCTTTGACGTGTCAGATATCGGACTCCCCTCAGTGAAGGGAGCATGTCTGGAGTGAGGTCCCGGGGCCAGTGATATCCAGGGAGCCCCTGAGAATTTTTGGGGCCCTTGTATATTCTCTGTGCTCAGGAGGCATCTCACAGTGCTGGAGAATCTATACTCACTGGGCAGTGTGTGTTCTGTATTATATAGAGACAGGCAGAGCCAGAAAACTTGCCAGAGGCAGGGTAAGAGAATGGGTCATGCCTGACCATATGACATGTAGCCAGTGGTCATATTAAAACTATTTAATAACTAGAACCACACAAACACACACTGAGCAGAATGGAATCTGGCTGAAAATCAGGCCTGCATAGAACAATGGTAGGACCTCTCTGGGGTCTGGCTCACTTATTCTTTTAACAAAAGTGAGGGACAGAGAAATGGATTGGCACATATCAGGCTTTGACCTATGCTTCCAGAATTGAGGTGCCAACTGAGGCCCCGTGGACTGGAACTCAACCTTGATGAGCAGGGCTATGATGGCTGGAAATGGGGCTCTGGTCCTGGAGATCGTGCTCATTATCTTGATGATGTCAACCATAACACCAGCGATTCAAGAGCCTGAGACATTATGGGGGTTCAGGTTTTTGGGGCCTGTGGCATCTGAGATGGATAAAGGAGGCTTTAGGGGCTTTCTGGGCCTCACCTTGACCTAGGTATATTCTGCCAGAAGACCTGACATCTGGGTCCTTCTGGGTTGGTGTCCTGGCAGCAACACATACTTGTGCTCTGTTCCCCAAGGAACATGCTGGAAGGGTAGCAATGGCAGAGGAAACTTCCCATATCCCCTGCACCTTGGAATTCTGTACTGCAGGACCTTGTCCAGGGGCTGCTGCAGGCAACACTCTGTTGCTGGTGCCTGATCATGTTCTAAGAGTGCTTAGCCACACCTTTTTTTCCACAACAGAGGATCTTTTCAAGTTAGGGTGCCCTCAGCTGGTTCCTGTTGTTTGGGATGGTACCACAAGGTTTTCGTTGAGTGATGGCCTAGGCTAGCTGTTTGAAAATGCCCATCACTGAAAGTCAAGTGCCCACTCCAAGTGGCCAGGGCTAAGTTTGCCTGCCTCTTAGAGTTGTTTCAAGCCACAGTGGTCAGCCTTCAAGGCCCACCAATGCCAGTTTCCACTGAGTTCATCTCTCCAAGCCGTAAAGCCCCAGGACACAAATTGGCGGCACATAGAACTAGGGTCTTCGAAAAACAGGCATAAGAGCAAAAGTTCTCTAGCAACATGGTGGCCCCAAATACATGGTTGGGAAGCTTCTAAGTCGGGCAGACATGGGTGGGCTGAGTTAGGACCGTCTTTTTTTATTTTTTTAGTGGTTATTTTTTTTGAGAGAGAGAGAGAGAGAGAGAGAGAGAGAGAAGGAGAGAGAGGAAGACAGAGCACAAGCAGGGGAGGGGCAGAGAGAGAGGGAGATACAGAATCCCAAGCATGTTCCAGGCTCTGAGCTGTCAACACAGAGCCCCACGTGGGGGCTCGAGCCCATAAACCATGAGGTCATGACCTGAGCCAAAGTCGGATGCTTAACCGACTGAACCACCCAGGCACCCCTGAGTTGGGGCAGTCTTGAGGACAGAGGAGAGCGGCCCATGGTTTCCTGAGAAATTTTGGCTCACTTTGGGGTCCAAATAATTTTCCTTTTATTTTGAGAAGGTCCATTGACAAGGTGGTAATGGAAAAGTGAGTTTTTGGATACCTATAGTAAACAGAGAATTTTTATTATTCCTGGGTTTGCTATTTGACTGAAGAAACCTAGTTGTGGTGGTGACCTCAAGTATTTTGAATATATATGTGGGGGAGAGGGCACTGGCCAGGGGTTCATGGTTAGATGGGGCCAGGAGCAGTGGGGCCTCCAGTCGCAAGGACTCATCTGTGCTGTCTGTCTGCCCGTATTGGTGTGGACCAGAGTTCAGAAGTCTCTTGGACACCCTGCCATCCGTCACGACAAAGATTATAGTTACCTGCAATTCCAGAGGTAGCCAGATCCTTTCTGCCCTGGGTTTTAGGGTTAGAGGGATGGGTCTTAATGCCTGACGAATGATATTATCCTTGGGGGCTAACAGGGGATAGATGCAAAGGAGCATCTATTAAGCTGAGGAATGTGCCATGCGTGGTTCCCTTGGGTGGCTTGCCCATTCGGTGGTGAGGACGTGTGAGTGTGAAGCACATACAGGTGAATGAGCATGTGTGAGAGTAAGCATGAATGTGTGGAAATGTGAGCAAGGTACAGCAGGAGGTGGCCTATAATACTTCCGTAAGAAACCACTGCCCCTTCCCAGCCGGTTCATGCTGGGCTGGTCAGGAATGCAAGGAGATGTAGCTCTCCATCAACCTGCCGTCTTCTGCCTCGTCCATCCCCTACCAAAAACAATGAGTTGAGTGTGTCAGGTGAGGCAAGCCCCAGTGGAGGCATACCCGACCTCCCATGGAAGGGCGATCAGTGGCCTCTCTCAGTGTGAGCCCTGGCTTACCTTCTGGAAGGAGAAGAAGCATCAGGGATCAGGGCCATCCAGGCCCACACTCAAGCAGAAGCCTTGGCTGGAGTTCAGCCTTCTCAGGGAGAGAGCCCGGGGAAGCTGCCAGCCACTGTGGGTTAGGCTCACTTCTTCCAGAAAGGATTGTTCAGACCTAGAATGGTGCAGAAGACAGGCTCTTCCCCATTCAGGCACAGTCTGGATGACAGTGCACCATGGCACATGCCCGGATTGGTGCAGTGAGGACGCAGCTCATAGACTTGGCATCCGGCCCCCACCTGCCAGCAGGACCCCCAAGAGGGAGCGGAATCTCTTCAGCTATTTTAAGAGCACGCCGGAGATGTTGTTTGGATCGCCACAGTGGCTGAGGAACAGGACGTAACAGTATATAAGGTGCGTAAAATGCACTGGAGATGGCCCAGATCAAATTGATCAAACTGGAGCTTGATTTCTTCCAGGCTGAGGATCCACGTATATAGTCACAGTCTCCACGCAGCTTCTGCACACCCCAGCGCATCCAGCCCGAGCAATTCCAAATTCTCTGCGCGCTTTCCCAGCCACCCCCAGGATCCCGCCAGTACATTTCCAGCCATTACAGGAACGAGCCGAGGGAGAGCTACTGACTAAGCAGTAAGCAAGTTTCAAATTAAAGGAGATAAAAATTACTTTCAAAATATATAAAGTATCAACAATGTAACATGTTCATTAAAAGTGTCTATTGTCGGGGCGTCTGGGTGGCTCAGTCGGTTAAGTAGCAGACTTTGGCTCAGGTCATGATCTCGCGGTTCATGAGTTCGAACCCCGCGTTGGGCTCTGTTCTGACCACTCAGAGCCTGGAGTCTGCTTCGGACTCTGTGTCTCCCTCTCTCTCTGCCCCTCCCCCGCTCACACTCTGTCTCTCGCTCAAAAAATAAATAAACGTTAAAAAATGTTTTTCAAAATTGTCTGTTGTCTGTTTGTAAGCTTGGGCTGATCCCAAGGGTTCAGATGGCTAGGCCTATTTTATGGTGATTTCACCACAAACCACCCCAGAAGACAGGCCAGGTTGTGGGTAGATGAGATACAGCTAAAAACGTAAAATCCCATTGAGTTCACCAATAATCATTGCGTGTGCCCATCAAAGTTACCAAGGAAATTAACCCTAACATGGAATGTTTTCAATTAAAATTACATTAAAACAGCCCATTTTCCATCTCAGCATTTCAAACGTAAGTTCCATGACTGACTGTTTTAACACAAATTATCTCCAAAGAAAAGGCATCTTGATTAAATTAAAGCACATGTTACATCATAGAAAATATTTATAAACATGTTGTTACTTGCCAAGCTATCTTATGATCAGAAACTCAGTTCTGCATTTTTGTGTGATCTGTCTTTTCTGAGTATCATCCTGTCATACAACTTTATACTTTCCTTGAGCAGAATTGGCCCCACTTACATAACCGTATGGTGAATTATGTACAAAACCGAGCATTTTCACTGGGCTCTGTTCAGCCACAAAGGTAACGTAACAATTGGCAGTTCTACCCCTAGAGTGATTCATTAATAATTCCCTTTCCTCCAAATAATGAGCATCCTGAGTCACTACTTACACGAATTTCTTGGTAAGCTTATTTATCTTGATAGTCTAACGTCCTCCCCTGCACTTTGCATCCTGCAGAGAACTTCTCCAGATCCATGCAGATCAGACCTTGATTTTACTCTAAATATTACCCCACCCCATTAAGAAATGAAATCTTTTTGTAAAAAGCATTTCAAAAACCAAATGAAACGTTCAAACGTTAAACTCAAGTACAAATACCCAGCTATTCACACACTAACAAAATTTTAACAAAATTGATACAGGGGCACCTGAGTGGCTCGGTTGAGCGTTGGACTTCGGCTCAGGTCACGATCTCACGTTCGTGGGTTCAAGCCCCGCGTCGGGCTCTGTGCTGACGGTTTAGAACCTGGAGCCTGCTTCGGATTCTGTGTCTCCCTCTCTGCCCCTAACCCACGTGCGCCCTCTCTCTCACTCTCTCGCAAAAATAAATAAACATTAAAAAATAAAATTGATACAACCCAAATTGAACAAATCACTGGTGGAGGGGGGTGGGGTGGCAGTAAGTGGGGGATTAAATTCAGGCATTCTTTCCAGATCTACTGCCATAAACCTAACAGTGTTTTTTCATTTCTTTGAGAATCAGTCGGGAGCTTTGTACCAAGCAATGGGCTCTAGCTTTCCCACTGAAAGGAAAAAAGAAAAGAAAAGGTCATATGTTTTCAGCTGCCAACTTTACAATAATCAAAGTCCATGGTTTCTTGATTCTTTCAGGACTGGCTCTCTGAGGCTGAGGATTATTGTTCTAGATGTTCTTTGCCCCTGGCTGAGTCAGTCACCAGGCTTCATTCTTCGCCATTCCTGGGCTTGGAACCAGCATCTTTTACATTTAAATTGCCATTGTAGGGTTTCAACGAGGTGATTGATTAATATTTCACCTTTAGTATTTCCTCTTGCTAAATTCTCTCTGCCCTTCCCCTCCCTCAATCTTCCAGCCTTTACTCTAGTCTCACCTGCAAAGTCCGAGCACATCACCCAAGCCTTGCAAGGATACCTCCTAAGGCTCATACAGAGCCTGAGGCTAGGAGTCAAACAATTCACAGAGACTTGGAAGACTTTTTTTTTTTTTTAAGTTAATTTATTTTGAGAGAGAGAGAGAGAGAGAGAGTGAGGGAAGGGCAGAGAGACGGAGAGAGAGAATCCCAAGCAGGCTCTGCACTGTCAGCACAGAACCCGATGTGGGACTTGATCTCATGAACTGCAAGATCACGACCTGAGCCAAAATCAAGAGTTAACCGACTGAGCCACGCAGGTGCCCCCGAAGACGTTTTACATGTGTTGAAGTAATTGGGTTAAAATAGCAAATTTTTCTTGAGTCTCTAGTATGTTCAGGTCCCGTGCCAGAGGCTTTGCCCATGTGCTTGTTGATCCAAAAATAAAACGGAAATACCATATTTCATTAAATCCAGCACACCTTGGTCGTTAGACTCACCATTACTTTACGTAACATTAAAAACAACAACAACAACAACAACCCACAATCAACTATAGGGTAACCTGGCACTGATTGCAAATTGCATGTGAATTTCAGAGGTGTTAAAGTGTGGGGGGGGGGGGGGGAGTACATGTTCAAACTGATGACAAAGAATTTTTCGGAGACGATGGGTAAGGTGGCCAGAACCACAGAGCTAACAAGAGGCAGAGCTGAGTTCAGATTGTTCTAGGGTTCACTGCCTCTCCAGAGGTTTGCAGGCTTTGTTTCCCTGAGCAGTTTCCTCCCCCCACCACCCCTGCCTGCCAGTAGTCAGGGACCAGGGTCTAAGCCACCTGTCCTGGAAAAGAGAGTCTCCCCTTTAAGTTGGCCTGACAGCTAACTGAGCTGGAACAACTAACTGACTTTCGGTGACCGCTTCCCCTCTGCACGGCGCCTAATTATAGAGACCATTCCGCCGCCGCGGCTACATTATTTTTGGTGGCGTTGGGTCGGAAGGGAAGGAGTGGGTGCCGGCAAAGGCCACGCAAACTTCCCCAGCTCCCAGGCAGCCAGGGGCCACAGCACAGCAAGGAGATCAACCAAATCGGATTTAGGGAGCTGGAAGCTGCCGGGATAATCCACTCACGCCTCTGCTTATCAGATCTCCCTACTCCTCTCTGTCTCAATGAGCCGCTGCTCCGCTCCCTACCTCAACTTCACCCCTGCGAGCCGAGGCTCGGTGTCTCCAGATGCGAACGCCCATCTGCGGCGCACGTCGTCTGCTTGTCTGGCTTTATTCGTCCATTTGTTCATTCGTATTTAGTGAACAGCTACTCTGTACAGGTGCTCTGAAGACGAACGGCAATCAACACACACGGTTCCTGCCTTCGTGGGGTTCATAGCCTAGCAAGGGCCACCGATGGCATCTCAGAAGCTTGCAGCCAGATGTGAAATGACAACGGTAATAAAAGATTCTCAGGAATTTGGGGGGATGGCTCAGTCAGGTAAGCGTCCGACTCTTGAATTCGGCTCGGGTCATGATCTCACAGTTCGTGAGTTCGAGCCCCGTGTTGGGCTTGAAGTGCAGAGCTTGCTTGGGATTCTCTCTCTCCCTCTCTCTCTCTCTCTGCCCCTCCCCCACTCATGCTCCGTCTCTCCCTCTCTCTCTCTCTCTCTCAAAAATAAACATTAAAAAAATGCTTCTCAGAAAAAGCTTCACAGAGACAGTGATCCCCAAATATTCTGTGTTTTCCCCTCCTTTTCCCAGCCCCTTTACAGTTTAGGTTGGGGCCATGGGATTAATGCTGGTCAAGAACCTTCAATAGCTGTGCTGTGTGGGGCCTCCGTGGAAAGACTTTGAGAGCTGGGCTGTCAGTTTCAACTCTCTTTGCTCTGCTTGATGACCTTGGGCACCGGGTGTTCCAAATGGCATAGCTACAGGCTCAAGGAGGGCTACCCGCCCCACATGGAACTTTATGGTTAGGAGAAATAAACCTCTGTTGTGCTAGCTCACTGAGACCTCAGATTTGACTCAGTAGCTGATGCTAATTCCCTTAACCAATATAGAGTCACGTGTTCCTATGAGGGAAAACAGAGAAAGAACTGATCAAAGGGTCAGGAGAGACATTCTTAGGAAGAGATATTTAAGCAGGGTCAAAAGGAAGAGTGGGAGTTAACTTGGAAAACACTGTGGGGAGGAGTATTCCAGGAAGACTGACGGACAGCTTGTACAAAGGCCCTGTGGCCAGAGGGTGCAGGACACATTTGGTGAAATGGATACAGGGCAGAGGGGCAGGAGGAGCTCAGTAAGAGGGGCTCATCTACTCGCTGTCGGGCTGATCTGAGACAAAGCCTCAGGTCCAGGCCACACACTGGGATGCCAACGCTTCCCAACTCCCCTGGACTGCCATGGCCTGCAGGATGGGTCACCCAGGCTGGAAACGGGGTCAGCTTTGCCCTCCCACCCTCATTGGCCCCTCACGGCCAGTGTCTCGCCCATGGTCTTTCCCTCTGTTGCTGTGTCTATTCTTTTAGTGGGACCCGAGGGCCCCGGGGACGGGGTGGAGGCAGGAGTCCTGGGAAGCTCTTACTCAGCGTTGCTGGGGCATGGAGCCTGAAAACTGTTACAGTAGCCTCAGGGTAGCTGGGCAAGTAGCCCAGCATCCAATGGGAGGACCATGGTGAGGACCACAAGGCATGCAGAAGAGGCTGGAGGGATGGGACACTGAAGCCTGCGGAGGACTGATCTGACCTGAGCCCCCTCCCATGGTATGCCACAGGGTCTTGACTTCGCTCGCGCACAGAGCAGTAGAACACGCCATCCTGGGTTGCCCATCTCTGGGGGGCCCAGAGGCCTAAAGAGAGTACGGGGGACAGGGCAGTTTGGCACCCAAACTGGTGCCATGATCGTTCCCACCCCCCTCCCCCACCCCACTACATCTCCCAAGGCTGGCTCGTCCATCTCCCTGAGTGCACCTGCTCAAAATCCTGCTGAGAGCTCCCCCTCGAGCACAAAGTAAACTTGGGCATGGAGTCCAAGGACCCTGAAGCTCTGGCCTCTGACTACCTTCCTGTTACTCTCCTTCTGATCCTGCCCCTCACTGGCCTGAGTCCTACCCCTCTGGAGCAGGACAAGACCCGTTGCCACGGAGCTCACCCTTGCCTAACCAATATCCAGTCCCTGCTTCTTCCTTGAATTTAGTTCCATGCAGCCGTGTGCCCAGCCCCCAGGATTTAAATCTATCATGGCAGTCTCATTCCCAGTTGGCCCAGTTCTCTTGTAGCCAGGGAAGACCATGTGACTGTTTTCTCAAGGAGAGCTAGGCAGGGATCTCCGGGGGGCGGGGGGGGGGGGCGGTGAAGCAATGTCTTCCGGAAATGCTTTTGCTTTCCTAATAACAGGGAACACCTATCATTGTTATGGCTGGTACCACCTTTTCTCTTTCTTCTCTTCTTGACTGCACATGTGAAGGCTGGGGCAGGGGCAGCCACCTTTGAACCATGAGGAAATAAATGACTGAGATCACCCTGTCATCATTAACAACTGTCCATTTCTGGACTTCCTGTTATGTATATCCTGTATTCACGTAAGCCTCTGTAGTCATTTTCTATTGCTTGCAGCTGAATATCATTTCCACCCGGTACGCCTATTCAGGAGCCTAGCCTCAGATTTCTTTGATCTCCTCAATTCCAATGACTCTTACCTCTGCTCCATTTCAGCACCATACCATCTCCAAAGCTTGGGCCTAGAACTATCCATGCCCAAAATATCTGGTCGTCACCTAGAACTATTCCATGCCTGAAATATCTGATACAAACTGCTCGTATTCTGAGCCCAACCCTGATCCTTCCTCATTCCTGGGGTGATGGTAAGAGGGAGCCATTGATTTGGAATTGGGCAGTTATTTTGGACTCCTTGTGGAAAGGGTCAGGTTCTTCAGGCCAGTTCTTATTAATAGTTCTCTCCAGTGTTCACCCCGCTATGAACTGTGTGTTTCCGCTGTGTTTCACACAGCCCCTCCCCCCACACCCTCCCTTGTCTCTCTACCAACACACTCGATCCTGTTTCCTCTGGTGCCTCCAGAATTTACCCCATCCACTCTTACTGCCCTCTGATGTCTTCAACCTCTCCCCACTTACCCTCCACCTGGAAACAGGCCCAAGCCCCCACCCACCCCCCACAAGCACCTTCCTTTGACCTTGCACTTCCTCTTTCCTCTCCTTTTGCTTAATAGAACTGCCATCCTCTCTGGGTAGAAGTCTCTCACCACTCAGTCACTCCCCATCCACTCTGCCTCTATGACTGTTCACAGAAGTCTGCAATGAGTCCCGGATTATCAAGCCCACTGGACACATTTCATTCCCCCTCTCCCTGGACTGCTTTGTTGATTCGACATGGTGACCATGATCTCATTCTTGGGGCTTCCCGCTTCCTTGGCTTCCAAGATAGCCTCTCTCTTGTCTGGCAGTCCTTCTACTCCTTAACCGGTGCTTCTGAGACTCCTTGATGGCGGCTCAGGGTCTTGAGACCTGAGTCTTGACTCCTCAGGGTTCTGTGCTCAGTGTGGTACTCTTTTCTTTCACACCCTGCCTCCTTTCTCATCCACGTTAGAATTTCTATGACCTCCGTGGTGTCAGTGCTTTGATATATATCTTCAGCCCTGATACTGCTTCTAAGGTTTAAAAAATTATTCTATCACCTGTAGATTATATCTCTAGCTGCCCCATGAACATGGCCGCATGGCTGGCCACCAAAGCCAAGTTCCTCGGGATGACGTATGTGCCCTCGGGTCTCAGTTCCTGCTCTTTCTTTGGTCTTACTCCCTGCCTAGTCATTCCAGACCCTCTGGGCTTCCCAGCACATGGCCTGATGCCTCATGCCTCTGCATTTTGATACACACAGCCTGAAACTCCCTTTGCCGCTTCTTCCGTCCCTGCCTCATTCTTACTCACCTTCAGTGCTCACCTCGGGCGTCACCTCTCTGCCAGGAAGCTTTACCTGTCTGGCGTCCTGAGGCAGAGCCACGTGCCCCCCTTCTGGGTGTGCCTTTACCACTGCACGTATCCCAGCACATACCAGACCCAGCTTCTCTGTCTCTCTCTCCCTCTCTCTGTCTCTCTCCACCTCTCCATCTCTCTGTGTCTGTCGTTCTCTCACAGCCCCCACCTCTCTGCACACTTGTTCCACGGTCCCCTTGACGGCTTGTGGAGCTTTGCCTCACGTGCGGCACTGATACATGTCACCTCCCAGCTGCACTGCCCACGAGCTAGCTTCCGAAAAGCCTCAGCACCTCTGGAACTCGGGAATCACTTCCACATCCCCAGGAGAAGGTGATTAGGTCACGTTGGGTCAGGGACAATCCATGGGAAAACTGGAGAGGGATCTCCTGAAACGCAAGCTGCTTATGTGAGCTGTGGCCTGGAAAGAAATGATACCCATTTCTAGCCTAACTGATTAAAAAAAAAAAAACCATGAAAAAGAAACTTCTAGAAAACAGCACTAAAGTTGGCTTCTTTTCCCCATGACCAGAGCCAGGGTCTCTGAGTGGATTATGGTTCCTCTGAAGTTATCTGGGCAGGGCTGTCTGCTAGTGATCTGGCTGTCACTACTGCATCGTGATTCAGAATTTGGATTGATTCTTTGCCTGAACTCCTCTTCTTTGAGGGCTCACAGAAATGACATTGGCCCAATCCCCAGAGTTGGTTTCAAGAAGGCCTAAATTGGCAGAGGTTCCTCGGGTGGTCCTGGGATCCAGGGAGAAGCCTTGCTTTGACTTTCTTGGGCCCTTGCTCCTGGGAGACTCGTTGGGTCGTCTGGGGAGGGAGAGGCACAGGTTCAGACACCCAGGGATCTCTGGGGTCTCCAGGGGCAAATGGCCACGCGTGTGGCAACGCTGGGAGAGAGGACCACTCAGTAGGGTGCCTGGCAAGGCACAACCAAATGCCTTTCCTTTGGGAGCACACGGTGAGAGAGACGCGCCCATAACTGATCTCTCGGGCCTCATCCCCTTTGCTACTTTGTTTATCTTTGTAGAACTTCAACTCTGACATGCCATGTAGCTTACTTCCTTACTTATTGTTTTGTCTCCCTCACACACGCTAGAAGGTAGCTTTCGGTTCTTTTGTTCACTGCTGCATCCCCGGGACCTGGGGCAGGTGCATAGTAGGTACTTAAGTATCCCTTAGAGGAACGAATGACATACTAGAAGCAAGGTCGTTGCAAGTGCGGAAGTTTAATCCATACTAGGGATTCAGAGACGGCTCTCTGGAGCCAGTCCAGATGTGCTTAAGCTACATCTCTGAGCATCAGCCAGGCAAATCTGGGTAGGAAGAGGAGAGAGGGGATCGCAAGCAAAGGATGGAAGGAAAGAACAGCCCGGTGTGTGCTTGGCTCACCTGCCCGCAGGGTGGGCAGGCTTCTGGATGTGGGTGTGCTGCAGTGGCTGTGGGTCAAGGGCCCAGGCTGGCGGGTACTGATCGGGTGAATGAAGGGCCTGAAGCCACAGGTGTCCCTCTTTGGGGGTGGGCACTGCAGGGTGACCCACAGGTGCTCACTCTTGTGTGGGGCCTCAGTACAGGACCAGAAGGGGGGATGTGGCCCCCTCTCCCAGTAGCTGGACAGCCAGGCCCCTCTGCGGGCACTCACACTGGACCGCAGAACTGTGGCACTTTGGGATTCCGGTCTGTGACGGGCGAGGGGCTCAGGATCTTGGTCAGCAGAGGGACGGAAGGGGCCAGGACCTGGATACACGCACTCCAGATGGCACAGGATCCCCAGTGTCAGGGGAAAGTGGATGGAGACTTCAGTCCGACTGCTCACTTTGGCTGCCGCCGCTCCTGCCCCCTCCATGGGGAGTTGCTGCTGGGAAAAGGCGCTGCGTGGAAGAAGGCCTCCTTGTTCTTGCCTGGGATGATGCCCTTACTCGGCTTTTAGCTCAGACGGCAGAAGAGCCCCACCCTCAGCTTCCTGAATGTTCAGTGTACAGCCTCATACTCAGCCACTGTCTCTGAAAGCCACTCCAGGGGGGAAGCCGGGTTGTTGAAAGCCCTTGTGTTGAACCTGGGCCCTGAGACCTGTCACCACCGTCCTCACGGTGACTTTCCCTCTGAGCGCCTTCCCGCACAGATCTTCATTTGGGACAGCCTCAGCTCATCAGAGGTGCTCATGTGACGCTGAAGCCCGAGAGCCCTGGGGCCAAGATCTGGGCTGCTTTTGTTCTGGGAGCCTCTTGGCCTTTATGCAAAGACGCCCACCCATCCTCAGGCCAGCTCTGCAGGGTCAGGGGCGATGACCTTGAACACCAACTGCTGCGTCCTCAGAGACCATCTGTGGTTCCGCAATGCTCCCAGCAGCGTCGCACCTCTGGCTCATCGTACCTCGCTCCTGCCAGGGCCACGGGCCCCTGTGTGGTCAGCCTGGAGCTTGCACTTGGTTCCGCTAGGCGTCTGCTTGCACCCGAACTCCCCTGTTGCATTGTCCCCCGCTGAGAAGCTCCCCGTCTACACTGCAGTTCCTTCGAAGTCCAGCCCACGTGCAGCCCAGGATCCAAGCGTGGCTTTCAGAGCTGAAACCGGAGCTGAGGTTCTCCTAACCCTCAGGGTGACATAGAGGTAGCCGCATCCCAGGCAGCTATGAGTATCGTCTCCCCAGAGACTTGACCAGGGAGCAGTGAGCAGGGGTGGGGTAGGGCTGGTGGCGGAGAAGGGTTCCCCTCGACTATCACCTGGCTCTTGTTAGACCCTATACACCTCCCACTGACTGGGACATACATGAGGTTGCTTTGTACCCTCCCTCCCACCCCCGCCTGCTTTGCTCAGGCTTTGTTCTGCTTTTTCCTGGGCTGGAGGGGGTTTCTACATAGGATGGGGAGAGCACGTTTTGTTAAAAGCTAAGTTGGAGGGAGGGCAGGGAGAGATCAAGTAATTTAGAACATCTTTTTCAAGGCAATAGCTTGACTTGCAAGGCGATTTTTTTTCCTCTATAGAAGCTGAATGGCACCTAGATGTTTTTCTTGATTTAACTTCCACAAGAAATCTTAAAGTGTCCCCAGGCAGATGGAGCACAGACCAAGGTGGAAGTTCAAGTTCTTACTAATGTTTTTGAAGCTAATGGCATACTTTGGTACGCATCCATTCCTCGTGTACAAATACAAAGTTCCTGCTCAAAAGAAAAACAAAAACAAAAAAAGAGATTTGGTTTGGCTGTCTGAGGAAAAGGGCTGAGATCTCTTTGTTTCCTTCTTCGCGTTTTCTGAGTAACGAATGAGTCAAACAATGAAGGAGTCTGTTGGGGCAGCCTTTTATTCTCTCCTCTCAGGTGCCACCGTCTCTGCTCCTTTTCTGGCCTCCCTTGTGACCCACACAGCTGTCCTACAGACTGTGGAAGAATGTGGGGTCTCTACCTGCGGTCCTCTGCTGTGGAGAAGCCCTTCCTGCTGGAGACGATGCCAGGATCTCAGGACACAACCTGACTGCGATCCCTGAAGTTGTACAGGGGACACAAATGGGTGGGTTGAGGCCCTCCCCTGGGACATTTGCTCGGTGGGGTGGAGGGGCGATGATAAGGGAGAAGTGAGTTGCACTTCTCACAGCTGCCCGTGTGTCCTGAGTATTTATAGAGGGAAAGCTAGCAGAGGAAACTGAGTCCCTTGCTCTGTGGGACTCTTTCTGTAGGATGCACGACTCACGCTCGGAACAGAGAACCATGGCGACGGTGACAATGCGGCTCTGTCCACCGAGCCTCAACCGGCTGCTCCCTCACCCCAAGCCACACCCATCGGCATGGGAACCCACGCAGTCCCCTTTGCCCTACGTCCCATCTCTGGCACCTAGTGGCTAAAAATCTGGGACTTGGCTCCTGAGTGGCTGGTTCAGATTCTGCCTCTGCTCCTTACTGGTTGTGTGACTTCTGTTCATCTCTCCGAGCCTCAGTTTCCTCATCTATAAACCGGGGATCATGCTAGGACTCTGCCATAGGGTTTTGTGAGGATTAAAAGAGATGGAGTTTGGAAGGGGTTAAGCATAGTACGTGGCATGCCAGGAGTCAGGGACTCTGCGGTGATTCTGGTCTTTGCCCGCCTGGAGTCCGTAAGGAACCCTGGCTAAAGAGCTCTGAGCTGCAGCAGGAAGAGGGAAGGTGTTAGACTCCGGTTGGGGAAGTAAGACTAACCCATGGTGAGAAAATAGATACTGGCCACAAATAAATTCGGGATGAGATACGAAGAAAAGAAAGGATTGGGGATGGCTAAGGAGGTCTTAGAGCCACGAGACCTGGTGTCCAATGGGACCAAAAGGACCCTCTTTGAGTACATAGAGGCCATTCTTCCGAGGCCCAGTTGGGGCTGGCGGAGGCTGAGCCAGCCTCCTGCAGACCCAGATGGTGGGCTCCAAAGATTTGACACTTCCCCAAGGCGATTTGCACTTGGACTTATGAAGCACCTGCTAGGTGATCAGCATACATTTGTTGAATAGCCCCAGTTTCACGAAACGTTATTCCGGGAAGTGTAAAATACATGACTTGCAGGCTTGTTGTTAACTATATACCTAGAGGCTTCCTGGGTAGACGTCCAGCAGAGCTGAAAAGCTCGCTTGTTCTTCTGTGATGAGCACCCGATTGAGAAGTTTTTGAGGACAAACCCAGGCTTGGGTTGGCATGACTTTACTCTGCAATCACTGACCCTCCCTGATTTTCCTAGCCATGCCAAGCTTGTTGACTTAGAAAAAGCATTAGTTACAAGTTGCTGTTGTTGTTGTTGTAATTCAAATACCCATTACACTTGGTTTTGCGATTCTGCAGGAGAACGGACAATTCTTCGGAGATGCCACGTAAGGCAATGAGGGCTGCTGGGTCACCACGTCTACAACACGTCATCAGACATTTCAAATACAGGTGGGTGGATGGAGACGAGGGCAAAAGGTCAGCAGTTGTTGCATCTGGATGGAGGCTTCACAAGTGGTTGTATGTATGTTCTTTCCGTTGTTGTCTATGTTTGGAAATTGTCAAGTAGAAAGGTGGGGAAAATACTCTCTGGGTAAGGTAAGAGGAACAGCTGTCCTCTCGTGGCTGGTAGTTTTGGGCTCTAGCCGAGGACTTCCCTTCTTGTGCTCAAGGTGCAGTGTTTCCCCTATACTTCGGGGTTCTTTAAAACTTGGGCATAGTGGCTGTTCACGACAGGTTTCCATTTTCTGCTGTCTGCCCTGGGGCCACCTCTGTGCCTCTCACTGGCTTCATCCTCGGCCGGTTGGACCTTCTGAGGAGCTACCAGACCCTGCCCTGGCTGCCATGGCAACAGAGGAGCAGCCCCTGGAGGAACATGAAAGAGAATGGAGAGCCTCTTATTTTTAAGATTTCTAGACGTGAGTTCTTTGGGGGACATGTTGCATAAACCCTGAGAATCCCTGCAAAGCACCTGTCAGCCCCAAAACCTTGGGAAGACATCTGGGGGTCCGTGGGGAGTCGGGGGAGTACTAGGGAGTACTAGGTCTCTATCCTTAGGTTTTGTGGGGAGTGGGAGGGGGTTGTCTGAGGAGGCAGGTCTTGTGGAGGCAATATGGTCCCACTGGACTTACCGAGAGATTTATGCCTTCCTGTTGGAGTTTCAAGGGTGATTTAAACTTTGAGCTCTTCACAACTTATTCGCTCACTTTAGACTTAACCTCTACATAGCACACGATGCCGCTGTGTAATAAGGTGGTCATTCATTCATTCATTCATTCCACCCATACTACCTAGTGCTTGTTTGGGGCCCGGTACGTGCCAGCGCTGGGAACACAGGGCTCCACTGTGCCTTCAAATCTGCAGTTACCCCAGGCACTGGGAGAGGAGAGCGCTCTTTGGGAGGTGGTGGTTAAGGCAACGTTCTTTGGAGGAGTGGAGTCGGGGCAGGTAAAAGAGGGATCGAAATTAGATAGAGGAAGGTGTTTCTTGCAGGCTGGGTGTGCGGGACACCATGAGTGAAGGCAGCATCTGATCAATGTGCATTCTCTAGGCAGATGGAGATTAGTGGGCCTCTGTCAGGCTGGGGAAAAACCTAAAATTAGCCCGACCAGCTGGGTCTGGGCTGTGCAGGACCCACCCCCCCTTACCCCCCTGGCCTCCTCAAATTTCAGAAAGCACGAGTGTGTGCAGGAATAGTGTGCTTTGCCTGGGTCACCAGAGGCAGAGCAGGTCACCCAGGGCTAAGCTGGGCAGGGGGTATGGCTCCCAGCAGAGATACGGTCTCTCGTATGGGCTCCCCAGTCCCGCAGGGGCCAGGCATGAGGGAAGGGGGAGCCCCTGCCCTTCCCCTCCCTCTCCTTCCTGACACTGCTTCCTCTTTTGCTTCCTCATTCCCCTTCCAGATCCGTGGGCTCTGGCAGCGTGGGCAGAGGCAGGTCAGAACATTCCCCGGGCCAGCAAGCTGTGACCGCCACGGGACAAACCCAACTGGGACGGAGGCCTGGGCAGGCACCTTCCTGGGGTATTGGGGCAGGAGCAAGCAGAAAGCCCTATCTTCACCCACTGCACCCCGTGCCAGCCTCCTTGCTGACCTTGCCTGAAGGTCCCTCCATCAGTCACCACAAGCAAAGAGTGGGTGCTGACATTAAGCCTTGGAGGTTGTTTGAAAAGCTAATCTTGCCTTAGAAGGCGCCGGGGCTGGTGTGAGAGGTAAGGAGCAAAGTGGCACCTTGGGAGTTGTGGGTGGAGCAGGGGGGACCCAGGTGGTGGCACTAGCGGGGGCTGGGGAGCTGGGCAGCCTCCTCAGTGTCCCCTACTCTCTCCCACACAGTGTCCACCCCACTCACATCGGATGGTTTTTCTTATGGGCTGAGCTGTGTTTCCCCCCCCCCCCAACCCCAGTTTCGTGTTAGGGCACCTCACAATGTGACTGTATTTGGAGACAGGATTTTTAAAGAGGTAATTATGTTAAAAGGAGGGTGGGCCCTAATCCATTATGACAGGAGTCCTTGGACATCCGCAGACAGAAGATCATCTAGGGACACGGGAGAAGATGGCCAGCTACAAGCCAAGGAGAGAGGCTTCTGAAGCAACCAACCCTGCAGACACGATCTTGAACTTGTAAACCTCCAGGACGGCGGCGACATAAATTTCAGTTGTTTCAGCCTCCCAGTCTGTGATGCTTGTCATGGTGGCCTTAGCCCACTAACACAGTCCCTGTCCCCAGAATGTCCTGTCTGGTGCCCCATCTTCTCATCTCTCTCCACTCTGGGGTCTTCCCTCCCGGGCCACCAGCCCCGGCTTTCACAGTCTCTGAGACAGTTGCAAATGCAAGCCTGGTCAGGACGTTTCTTGAACTGCAGGTGTGCTGGAACCTTCTGGAGAATGGAGCACAATGAGCATGAGCAGGGGGGCTCTGGAGTGCTTCCTGAGAAGGTGTGATGAGGGTGAGCTCCCCATGCCCTTTCATAAATGGCTCAGCATAAGCTAACGGCAGCAAGAACCGTCCCTGCAGCCTGCTAGGCGGCCCACATGCCCAGCAGCAGCATCCATTGAACTATGACTTTGGGGTTCCTCTCCCTACATAACTGCCTTCATCCCCTTTCCAGCGCAACGCCTTGCTTGTACGTCCCAGCCTTGGGAATTGGTGGAATATAGAATGACCTGTCTGCGAAAGGCCTCAGCAAGTGCAAGCTGGCCCCGATTCCCAAGGAATAACAATAAAACTAGCACACAGACCCCATCTCCCAGCTTCGCATTCCTTCTTTGGCAGAATGGAGAGGGAAGACCTTTGAGAAGCAGCGATCTGGGGTGATGTCCACCCCTCACCCATTAGTACCATGCTCACAGCATCAGGGAGCCCCCGTGACGAGTATGTGTGAGCGATAAGAGAACGCCAGTCTGTAGGTTGGGAGCCGTGGACGCTGGCCCACAGGGGCCCCATGTGTAAATGGGAGGAGAGGGCACATTGTTAGAGAAGGGAAAAAATCTACCTACCCCTGGCCTGCTCATGCCAGGCAGGCTCTCTAGACCCGCGGCCCCAGGCTCTGCCCTCCCAACTCTGGACTCTCCTGCCAGTTCTGGGGCCATTGCTGCTGGTGGGGGTGGTCCCGGGCCAGCCTGTTGGCTCCAGTTCTGGCCTCGGCAGGGGTCTGATGCATCACCCATCCTCACCGTACCAAGCTCTGCTGAGAGCAGTGTGCCAGACATCTACCCAATGTCTAGTTTCCCCTTCTTCCTACCAGCGGGACCCTGACTGGGGTTGGGGGATAGCCATGTGCCCAGGTAAAATGCTTCCTTGGATCCTTTGTAGCTAGTGGTGGCCACGTTGACCCAGTTCTGCCCAATGGAATAAGAGGGAAGTCGGCAGGGAGATATTAAAAAAAGAAATGACTCATCTGGCATGTTTGGCAGCCCTTGACCTCTGACTGCTGACTTCACCCTATCCCTTTTTGCCTTCCTAGAAGACAGATTGGATGCCTGGAGGCACAGCAGCCATCTTTCACCCATGAGGAGAGAAGTCAGGTGCTAAAGTGTGCTGGAGGAGGAAGTGACAAGGAGTCTGGCTGACACCCTCACACAACAGCACCAACTGTTGACTGCCAACTCCAAACTTAACTTTGCCGTGTGAGTTTAAAAAAAAAAAAAAATCTCTTCTTTGTTTAAGGCCTTGTTACTCTCTGGTTTTCAGTTCTCTGCAGCTGAACACAGTCCTCACTGAGACACAGCTCTTCCTATGCAAAGTCTGGTAGCTCCTTCTGAAATCTCAGCACCTACCCCAGCCCCAGAGCAGCCTGGCCCATGGATGGTTGGGCCTCTTTCCTGACCCCACCGCACGGAGGTGATGGCCCGAAGGTATGGGATCGCAGGTTTAGAGAAGGTGAGTGACTTGCCTTGTATCGCACAGCTAACAAGGAACAGAGTCAAGGGTCAAAGTCAGATCTTTTGTCGCAGGGGCACCTTTTCTTCTCTGATACTAGAGCCGTGGGTGTGGGGGGCTGGCGAGCAGAGATGAGGGGGTTCACAGCCCAATGACTCTGATATGATTTCCTAGGAATAACAGATCAAATCCTCACTGAAGGTCTTGTCAAGTGTTGCCTGAACAAGGCCTACCTTGACTACTCTGTTCAAAATTTCAACCCTTATTTCTGCAGTCCTCTCACCTTGCTCTCTCTCTCTTTTTTTTTAATTTCATAGAATTGATCACCTTCCAGGACACCATACGGTTTACTTTCGTTGTGTTGGCTGTGTGATGTCTACGCTTTTCTCCCCACCCCCAGGATGAAGCCCCACACAGACAAGGGTCTGGGTCTGCTTTGTCCTTTAATGCCTTTCTAAAAGCCTGGAAGCATTTCTGGCATAGAGAAAGCATTTGCTGACTGGAATTAATAGCTATGTGTCCTAAGCACCAGCTGTTCTGGGCTGACTTGTGTCCCCCCCCCCCAGTTTGCATGTTGAAGTCCTAACCCCAGGACCTCCGAATGTGAACCGTATTTCGATATGGGGTCTTTGGAGAGGTAGTTAAGTTAAAAGGAGGTCGGTAGGGTGGGCCCGGATCCAATAGGACTGGTGTCCTCGTAAGAAGAACTGATTAGGGACCCAGAATGCAGAGAAGGAAGACGATGTGAAGACACAACAGGAAGATGCCCAACCACGAGCCCAGGAGAGAAGCCTTAGAAGAAACCATCCGTGCTGACATCCTGATCTCGGACTCCCAGCCTTCAGAATCATGAGACATAAATGTCTGTAGTTTAGGCCACCCACCACGTCCGTGGTCTTTTGCTATGGTGGCCCTAGCACACGGAAACAGCAGCCATACCTGACACAGTTTGGAGGGGTTTGTACGTGTTGTCTCATTTGATCTTAACCACGATCTGAAGAGATAGTACCTACTTTGCAGATGCAGAAACTAAGGCCAGGAAATGTTGATGCGGGGGCCTGAGGAGGCCTACGTGTTGGGGTGCTGGGCCTCATGGGGCTGGGGTAGGGGAGCCCGGGTTGCTGACCCAACAAGGGCCCCTCCTTATCTGGAGTTCTGTGGGCAATCAGGCCAGTCGTCCCTCTGCCCCACTCCCAAACACACCTCGAAACAGGCCCGTGCTAGCCCCTCACACCCCAACCTACTCTACAGGTTTTTTTTTTAATATTTACTTTTTTTAAATAATTTTTTAATTTTTTTAATATTTATTTTTTTTAGTTTTGAAAGACAGAGACAGAGACAGAGCGTGAGCAGGGGAGGGGCTGAGAGCGAGGGAGACACAAAATCCAAAGCAGTTTCCAGGCTTCACGCTGCCAGCATAGATCCCGACGTGGGGCTTGAACCCATGAACCGTGAGATCATGACCTGAGCCGAAGCCAGTCGCTCAAGCCACTGAGCCACCCAGGCGCCCTGCTCCCAGCAGCTGTGTGCAGAGTCCTGCAATCTGAGACGCTGCCTGATGCTCTATGGGGCGGTTTCAATGCTGAGGCCAACGGAGGGAGGAGAAATAACACAGCTTTGGGGACAGTGACCCTCAAAGCAGTTATTGCTGATGTGCTGACCTGCAGGTTCTCCATGAGGAGGGTGTGGGGAGCCCACGACTCTTTAGCTGCCACTCTTAGCCAGGACAACAGCAGTGGCTCACGTTAATTGAGGTCCTGGCAGCTGCCAAGCCCTGTGTTAAGTGCATGATACAGAGTTTCTCATTCAGTCCTCTGAGCAGCACTGCAAGATGGTCACTGATATTATCACCATTTGACAGCTCGGGAAACTGAGGCTCAGAGAGCTCAAGTAAATTGACCCCTCAGCTAGGGGGGGTCAGCACTCAGCACGCCAGTGCTGGTTCTCTTCACCAGCAACTCACATCAGCTGTATACCCTGCCGCGTGCTTTCTCAGGCTGTAGTTGGTTGGAAATGTTCCCCCAAACCCCTTGCACTGGGCAGAGAATTAGGAAGGAAGTTTGTGGGGGGAGGGGACAGAAACTCTGCCAACCCATGTGACACAGATCCGAGCTGCTGAGCGTGTGGCTGGTAACCTCTCCTGCTCGCTCCCGCCTCCCCCGCCAACGACCTCCATCGGGGAGCTGAGGCCATCCCCTCTGTGTGAATCCCCCTTCAAGGTTACCCTGTGCTCATCTCAGCCAGGGTCATGGGGAAGGCAGAGGTGGCCCCTGCCACCCGCTCGTTGTCATCGGTGGCTGGTTGCGAAACACCCTGGCCAGTCCATGGCAGCAAAGGGGGAAGGAATTCCCTTGGATAGCTCCCTGGATAATTCCAGCCCCTTCCTAGGGGTACAGGGACAGCCTGGGGACAGGCTGAAGTGAGTACCCGGTGGTGAACCGCCTGTGCTCTGTGACAGTGTGGGGCTGATTCCCTTTGTGCTAAAAGAGTCCCGAGGAGGGGCCATCTGGGGCTTTGACCGTCTGCCGTGTAAGCTTGGCTTTGGACTTCACAGCCTGGGACGCTGTGGGTCGGAACCTTGGTGCAGGTGAAACAGGGCAGTCTCTTCTCCACTCCTTCCGGAGGGCGGCTGCCGGTGACCTAGCCATCTCCCCCAAGAGTGGGTGTGGCCCAGTCTGGTGGGGGTGGTGTGCCCCCCACGTCGGATGTGCCTCTCTGTTAGGGGTTTGGGTCTCGGGTGCGTGTGCCCAGGAGCATGACCCTTGCCTGCTCGTGGGCCCGCCCCTGTCACCAGACCCCAGGCGGCCGACAGGAAGGTGTTCGGCATGGGAAGAGGGCAGTGATGTCCATGGGCCCAGGGCAAGAGGCAGGAGGACTGGATGGCCTTGGTGGGAAGCCAAAGTGCATGACAAGGCTGCATAGGGCCACGCCTCCTCGCCCGAGTCTGAGGAAGTGGCAAGGCCCCAGCTCCGGGTGCCCGAAAGCCACAGCAGGGCAAAGGCCAAGGGCTTGCACATCCGGGGCCTCTCAAGCTGCCGGCTGCAGGGAGGGGCTGGGCTGGGCACCAGCTGATGGAGGAGAGCCTCGAGGGAGGGGGTATTCCTGTATGTCCTGGTGGGGCTCTCTTGGCAGGGCTCCCCGCTCCCAACCGCACTTATCCTGCCCTGCAGGCTGGCTTCTGGGCTCTTCTTTAGAAGAAGCAGCGTAACTGTCATCCTTTCCGACCCTCCCCTCCCCATAACCTGCAACCCCTCCAAACCCTTATCTTCACTCTCAGACGCCCAGCACCCTGCTTCTCATTTCCTGGACGACCCAGTGGTTCTCGAAATTCAGAGCCACTGTGTTCTGAGAAGGTGCTTTCTGTCGCCCCTGGGAAGCGGGCAACACGGGCTTTGTGACTCCACGGGACGCCCGTGGCTGCTTACAGCAGAAATGGTGGGAGGAGAGGCCCCGGGGCCTGGGCTAGGGCTGGCGCAACAGGCCAAGTTCTTGACGTGGCCGCAGGCGCTTCGCAGGGACAGCTGGGCCGGCAGGCCTCACAGGGGGAGCAGGAGGGGTCAGGGAGGGAGCGCTGGTGTCTTCCTGGTTGAGGGTAGGGAGCAGGAGCAGGTGGGAGGCGGCGGAGGCCAGGCTAAAGATGCTGGGGATACACCGGGCAGGGTAGAGCCATTGTCAGTGGGAGCGGAGGGCCAGGCAGTTTCCCAAGGCAGGGACTATCTATCCCGGGGGCCGTGGTCACCGGGGCTGTGGAAGAGGGTCCCTGGGGCCTACCTGAGACGGCTGGGTAAGGCCTGCTCAGCCCAGGTGCTGTTTGCTCCACGGAAAGGCTGTTGGGGTCACCGGGGGCCTAGGAGGAGGCACGTGAGGCCCTCTCTGTGGGCAGGTGTTCAGGTCAGGACGGGGTCAGAGACAGGAGGACGAGGAACTTTCTTCTGGAAGAGTGCATTGCTGCTGCAGGGGGCCTGAGGCTGTGGTGGCATCTCCACCCAGGAGGGGGCTGGGGGCCAGAGGAGGGATGACCAGTGTGTGCCATCCGGTCCCTTTGGGGCTGTGGCAGAGACCTGCGGTTTGGACACGATAACCGCTGAGGGGTCAACTGCCCCAGTTTGGGGAGCAGAGGCTACCACAGCTCCCTTTTGGGGACCCCCTACTCAGCCAAAGGACTAGTTTCTTCCCTTCATGCAGTAGGCCCTTCCAGGTGCCCACGAAGAACCTGACGTGTGCAGGGCGCCGTGAGAGAGAAAGGGGAACGAGGCAGAGCCCTGTTTCCAGCCCTGAGGAGAAGCAAAAAGGCCCATGTGCCCAAAGAAGTCTTTTCTTGAATCTTTTTTTATTTTTAAGACTCAGAGCGTGGGCTCCGGAGTGAGACCGTCGCGGTGGCCTGGGGTGCAGAGCAAGTGACACTGCACTCGGCCCTGAGGGCTGTATGGGCCACAGACAGGACGACGGGGCAAGCATGGTGGGAGGGGCACGGGATGGCCTGAGGAGTCGAGGTGGAAACGACAACCGCCGGTAGTGACTAGGGATTAGTAATCGTAGCCCCGGTCACTATGGGCGTAAACCAGATGTGCAAAAGCGCTGGCTCCGGGCCTGGGAAATGGTAGCTGTTAATCCTACAGAAGCTGGCTCCCAGCAAACTGAAAGGCAGAGGTGTGAGTACGAGCCACCACTTCTTTGCCCCCACGGGCGGGGCTGGGCCCCGGGTGGACCCAGCCCTCTGGAGTGCGGCCCTCTGGAGTGCGGCCCTCCGGAGCTGAGAGCCTGGGGGATGGCAGGACAGCCCCATGCCTTACACATGCTGCCCGCACTGCTTGGGACAGCACCGTGTGGGCCCCTCCACAGTGGATTAAGATGTCCTTTCACCTTGGCCTGGCCATTTCCACTGGGGGGAATAGCAGGGTCAAGGTCCTTTGCAACTCGGGGAGATGCCTTCACTGCCCCGGAGCGGGATCTGGGTGTCCTTGCGTGACTCCGAGGGCCCAACTGCGGTTCTGAGGCACTTTGGGGTGTGTTCCAGAACGCAGATGAGGAAAGCCCACCCCAACCCCACCCACAGAAGCCAGGGCATCATTTGGGTGACTGTGCCTCAGAACCTGCTCCCTGTCCGGAGATGTGGCCCTGTCACCTACCCAGGTTCTGATCTTTCCACCCACTCTCTGACTCCTCTCCCACATGTACCCAACTGACTCTGACTGTCTTGTCCAACCCTCTCAGACTCTCTCAAATCTTCCCTCCTCTCCTCCCCGAGGCCCTGTCTTCTCCTGCCTATTATTACATTAGCCTCTCAATGTCTGGCTCCCCTCCAGACTCTCCCTTTCCGGGCCATTCTCCAAAGACCAAACCCCACGCCAGAGTTCCCCTTAATGACACTCAATAACCTTCTAGATAAAACCCCAGTTCCTCAGCAAACCAGGCTCTCTGTGACAGGGTCCCTCTTTTTCCCACCTGCCTACCTCTTGGACGTTTGGGTCCAGGCCCATTGAGGTCTCCACCTGAAGCCCCTGGCCCTTGCTTTCTCAGAACTCCCATACCTTTGTACCTGCTCCCTCTGCCCGGAACACCTATGCATCGCAAGCTAACTCCTACTCAATATTAAATATCTAGTTTACTTTTGTTTATTTTCTTTTAAACCGGATATGTCTATCATTTGCTGGCTATCAGTGTGACCCAGGATCGCTCTGCTCAGGGGTCACCGCCTTAACATACTTTACTCCCCACCTGGGTGCTCTTCACGTGGGTGCCCTGGTGCCTGTGAAGAACACACAGGTAGCATGCGTGAGATTTTCATTCTCCAGTTTCTCCTGTTTTATCCTCCCCCAGCAGTTCCTGAGTTGTATTAGGTGCTGAATAAAGACACTGATTAAAACATTTAACTTATAGAGCGGCAAATTCTATTTCAAAGCTGTAGATCCAAGGGTACGAATTTAAAGCTGAGTTTAATTATCCCACCATTCAACTCTGTCTTCAGCCCCCTTTCTGGTTCATGGCAGAGACGTTAGCCAATTCCAGAAACCCACCACTTCTGTGACTCTCCTCCCTCACAGTCCAATTATGCTCGATTTATTTCATTTCCCCCTCTTCACTTCTGTAGCAGGATCCATGTGGGGTGGCGTCTGTGACATGTCCAGACGTGGGGGTGAAGAGGTGGGTCATTGGGAGGCCTTCTGAAGCCTTGCTGGCATCAGCCCCGTTCTCTGTTTGCAGTTGGCATCTGTCCCTCAGCCTTTGCTGAGCTGAATTCTCAGCACGTTACAGAAGACGGAAGGGGACAACCATTGAGTGCAGGGTCTGGTGGCTTCATTCGCTTCAAAGAGCCCTTTCCTCCTGCAAATCCCAAACCTCAAGACCCTTCCCTGAGAAAACAGCACCTTAGAGAAGGAGGTGGGTGAGCAGATGGACATCTCAAAAGTGGGGAGGGACCCGAAGAGAGGACAGATGTGGAGAAGGTGCCCCTTTATCTGGTAGAGCACACTTATGAGTCAAAAAACCCTGTGGGGTCCAGGTTGGTGGTAGGAAGTCCTAAGCACATTGCTTTGCATAACAAAGGAGGGAGGAATATTTTTGGAGCTGGAGTTGAGGGTGGGGTTCTGGGCATCAGCAAAGGGGGTGAGTGGGGTGAGTAGAGTGACCGCTGGCAGAATGGTCAAGGGACCATTCTTTGTCACTTCCGTGGGATGGGCCCCGTCTGTCTCCCCAAACTTTCATAAAGTAGGCTGCACAAACTGAGGGGTTCACCTTTGCAAAGGAAAGGAGGTTCTTTCCATCCCATGTTCAAACTCCCTTCCACCCCCTTGCCCTTGGAGAAGCCTCCGGGGAAGGCAACCACATTTGCCCAGAGCCTGCCATCTTGATGTGCCCAGCAGCAAGGAGTTCAGTGCCTGGCATGGCAGACAGTTTTGAAAAGGGTCACCTTTTGGCAGTAGGGTCTCTTGGACAGACTTGGGGCGTGGAGGAATCAATCCCCGACCCTCCTCTATGAACACATTTGGCGATCTTCATGCCAATGGTCTGTAAAAGAAAAATTGTCCCCAAACTGCAAGGGGACAGAACTTTTTTTGTGTGTGATGAAGTTAGCAATTTTCTTCTGGGAAGAACTCAGCATTCCTGATGAAATGCACGAGCAGATTTCTGATGAACTTCAATGGAACGAAACCAGTGCCCTGCCCACCCAGTTGCCTTGAAGAAGGAAGGGGGCAGCGGATATGCCTGCATAGAACAGAGACGTGGAAATAGCTCTTTCCCAGCTCCTCCCCCGAAGAGAGGCTGTCACGCAAACAAATGCCCTAAAATAACAATAAAATATGCGGTAGAGCGTCCCCTGGAGTCTGAATGGACTCAGACAGAAACAGGCCCACGGCCACTGTGTGCCGAGATGGGTCTTGGGTGGGAGCACCGCCCACTGGGGGATGACGGAGCTGTGTCTCATCAATGGGATCCTCTGTTTCTTTGTCCAGAGGAGGGTCGTGGCCCCGCCTCCCTTCCTTGAGGGCTGGGATGATCAAATAATCCCCAAGGATTAGGTGGGGACATACCTGGAAAAGTAGAAGGCAGCTCGTAAATCAGGGATTTATTATGATTACCATCTGATTCAGAGATAATCTGCCTCACGCCAGTGAAGTTCAAGATGCAGGTTCTATGCTGTTCTTCCTAAAATAGGCCTTCTTTTCGGAGGCGTGCAATTCCCCAACCACCCACCTTCGCCCCGTGCATTTTCTCTTTGCTTGCTCCAGCCTCGAAGCCTCTGAAGTGCATGGCTTCCTTCCTCCCTGCCACAGCTTCCTGACTCTCTTCTGAGGCCTCCCACGCAGGCTCCCCAACATACAGACTGGCCCAGCCGCTCCCCAGCAGGCCCCCGCTGCTTGTTTTCAGCAAAGCCAAGGCCACCCGAGCTGGTGTTGGGAGAACAGGGCTACTCACCTTCCCAGCCCACAGCGGCCCCTGCCCAGCTTCTGCCCACCCCTAGCCCAGGCCCAGCGAGGTCTGCCTCTTTGCTGATTATGAGATAGCTCATGGCTGTTAGGTCTGCCTGAATAAGCTCTTTTGTCCCAGAGAATTTTCCCATGTCAGACATTTAGTCTGTTGTGTTATGGGTCAGTGAGCAAGGAGATAAGTCTGAATTCTTAAACAACCTTGTGAACGCAAGACATCTGTCTGAAAGGCAGTCAAACAACATCTGTCACGCTGTCCCTAGCTTTCAAGACACTTAAAAAAGCAAATCATTATTTTATGTCTTTGTTCTTAGAGAAATACATTTCATTTATTTATTTATTTATTTCATTTGAAGCTCAAATCTTCCTTTTCTTTTTTCTTTTTTAAGGTTATTTATTTATTTTGAGAGAGAGAGGGTGCGAGCAGGGGAGAGGCAGACAGAGACAGAGAGAGAGAGAGAGAGAGAGAGAGAGGGAGGGAGAGAGGTAATCCCAAGTAGGCTCTGTATGGGCAGCACAGAACCCGACCCGGGCTCGAACCCAGGAACTGGCCGAAACCAAGAGTCAGATGCTATACTGACTGAGCCACCCAGGCACCCCGAACTACAATTTCTTTTAAAAATTCAAATATTATAGAAATATATACTTTAGAACATGAGAAATCCTCATAAATTTGTGCCTCCCTTTCCTCCTCCCCTAATGCCAGGAAACTATTGTTAATACTTTGGTGTATGTTGCTGAGATTTTTTTTTCCTCTGCACCTACTAACATAGTATTATTATTATCACCATCCTTTCTAACACCGTACCATAGATATTGTGTTCCAACTTGCTTTTTGACTTAGCACATCTTAAACGTCTTTCGGTGTGAGGATCTCTCTAATTTAACAATTATAGAGTTTGTCTACAACTGTGTCTATGAAAAATCATCTATTTCATAAGTTTCTTACTGACAGGTACTTGAAATTCAACCCCTTCTAATGCAGTTTTTCCTCTATATAAACAACACTGCATATATGTGTTTGTAGAGTCATGAAGATGTTTCTATGAGCATAGGAAGCAGAAATGCTGGGTCAAAGGTGTAAACACCTAAAATTTAGTAGGCATTGCCAAACTGACAAAGCAAGCGTTGTTGTTCAGTTTGTCGATTTCTTGAAGGTGGAGAATGTCACCGGGCACCGAGAGGAGTCAGTGCCAGTAATAAGAAATGGCCGTTTATTTGGGTGCGCTCACGAGACCCATCTGAGACATCTTTTGAGTGTGAAGACTGACTCAGGAGAGGTCAGAGGCATAAACTATCGGTCTGGAAAGTACCGAAATCATCAGTTGAGTGAATTCCAGGAAAGGTGAAGCCTGAATGACACAGATATATTTTTTTTTTGAAGATGTGATTGGGTTTATTAATATGTCCCAGATAGCAAGTAGAGAGATATTCCCCTGAATGACAAGGACATTTATGAAATTGTCCGTCTGGCATCCATTCTGTCTTTTGGAAACAGCGCATCCCTTTGAGAGAGACCTCTTTCCAATGCCCAACTCCAGAAATTGGGTTCCAGTAGGATCTGCCTAGGTTATTGTTTACCAGCCTCGGCAGGGTCAGTAAATAGAATCTCTGGCTAATTAGAAGCCTTCCCTAGAATTTTTTGGATGGGGAGTAAGGGAGGAGAGGTCTTGTTTCATGTAAGAGGTTGGGGATACATGTGTTCAGAGGGGGGGGGGGAGGGGCTATGGTTTCTGCCCTGCAGAGACAGATATTTGGAGAGACTGAAGTTGACTTCTAAATAGAAAATCAAGGGCAAAGAAAGCCCCAGAGCCCAAGTGTTGAGTGAGGCCCTGATTCTTGTCATCCCCAAGGCCCACGGGCTTCCAGTATCTTCCCATACTTCTGATATGGGCTGAAAGATTAGTTTTGCCTGGTTTTGACTGTTGTATAAATGGAATTGTACAATTTGTGCTTATTTGTCCTGGTTTCTTCGACACAACAGTACATTAGTGAGACTCATCCATGTTATTTCATATAGCAGTAGCTTTTCACTTTAACTGATTTATAGTATTCCAATGCTCTTGAGTGCATACCCATGAAAAAGATTGCTGGGCTATGTGATAACTCCATGCTAACTTATTGTTATTATTATTATTTTTGAGAGAGAGATAGAGAGAGAGACAGAGACAGAGCATGAGCAGGGGAGGAGCAGAGAGAGAGGGAGACATAGAGTCTAAAGCAGGCTCCAGACTCCAAGCTGTCAGCACAGAGCCCAATGCAGGGCTCGAACTCACGGACCACAGGATCATGACCTGAGCCGGAGTTGGCTGCTTAACTGACTGAGCCACCCAGGCGCCCCTCCACGCCAACTTTTTGAGGAACTGTCAAATAGTTTCCCAAAGCACTCACACCATTTTAAGTTCTCACTGAAAGTATGAGGGTTCCAACTTCTCTACATCCACACGTATATTTGTTATTTTCTGTGTGTTTGCTTGTTTGTTTGTTTCGATTATAGCCATCCTAGGGGATGTGAAGTGGTATTCCATCATGGCTTTTCTTCGCATTTCCCTGATGGCTAATGATGTGGAGCAAGTTTTCACGTGCTTATTGGGCATTTGTATATCATCTTTGGAGGAAAATCTATTCAAATTCTTTGCCAAGTTTAAAACTGGGTTATTTGTCTTTTTGAGAGGTGAGTTGTAAGAGTTGTTTAAATATTCTGGATACTAGACTCTTATTGCATACATGCTTTGCAGATATTTTCCCCTGTTCTGGGCTGGCTTGTGTTTTCAAAAGATCACTCTGTGTTACTATTTGGACAGTAGGCTCTGGGGAGGGGGAAGAGTTGGAAACTGGGAGAACAGATGTGAGGCTAACGCAGTCATCCAGCAAGAGAAGATGATGGTCAAAATGAAGTCGGACTCCCTGAGTTGTAAGGCAGATCCTTGTGTCTGCTCTAAAATCTCTGTCTGGCTCTGGCCCTGGCATTGTCTTTGACTGTCCCTGGCTCTGACCTATTTTTCTTTCTTTTTTTTTCTTTTTTTTTTGCCTATAGTTTTGCTTGCCTCTGCCTGATTTCATTGTATGTCCATGTCCCCATTTTCCCTTCCATTTCTTCATATCTTGCCAAATAGTAGGCAGTTCTGTGAATCACCTCATATCCCCTTTGCAATGGGTACAAAACATGAGAAAATAAAGATAAAGCGGCGGTAGACAGGAAAATGGGTAGATAGGAAGATGGACTCCTGGCGTCCACGGACTTACGGAAGCTAGGCTCCTCCTGGCACTTGCCTTTCCACAGCTATTTGTCTGGCTCTGATTTCTGGTTCCACTTTCTGGATTCCCAGTTTCCCATGATGCCCTGGGAGCCTGGTAAGTGACTCAGAAGTGGAGGGAAACAATCAAGAACTTTGGGGGGACAGCCTACAGATCTCTGAAAACATAGAGACTCCATTCCTTTTTTTCTTTTTTTTGTCTACGGGGCAGCTCCTTCTCAATCTTCATGTCGCTGAGCTTTAATAGGCAGGAATCATGCCATGGATGGCCCACACTCCTCTCTGGGATCTAAGAGTCAGGGCTACAAAAGTTGCTGGATACAAAGTCTGTATACAAGAATCAACTGAATTCTTACGTATTGGAAACAAATTAGTAGAAATAAAAATTTTAAAGAAATACCACATAGAATAGCCAAGGCTAGGATGAGGGGGAGGCTAGGGTGGCATCTGGGGTACAAGATTTAAGGAGGTCTTCCCTTTCATTTTCTTCTCTTGCCTTACTTTCGTCCTGGCCCTAAGAAAATAAGGAAAATATCAAGTAGCCAGGAATAAATCTAATGAAAAATGTCCAATATTTTGCTGCAAATACTCTCTGAACTTTACTGAGAATTTAAAGAAGGACAAAATAAGTAAAGATCTCTACCTTGTTTATGGATCGGAAGATTAAGTGCTGTTAAGACCTTAACAGAACCTTTGTCAGTTCTTCTTAAATTCACCTACAAATTCAGAGCAATCCCAGTAAAAATCGTGGCTGCTTACTTTGTGATTCTGAAATTTATATGGAAATTCAAATGATTTAGAATAGCCAAAGCAATTCTGAATACACACCAAACTGGACGATTCATACTACCTGATTTTGAGACTTACTATAAAAGCTACAGTCATTCCAATAGTGTGGTGGTGGCGTAAGAACGGACAAATACGCTGAAGCAATAACAAAGACAGTTAAGAAACTGCCCTCGTGTATGTAGTCCCTGGACTTACTTGCTCCATGGTAAGTCGGTAAGGAAATCCTGTGTTTTTCAATAAATGATAAGGGTCAGTTAAAAATTCATACGGAACAAACGAATCTTGACCCCTACCACACACACAATAATTACTTTGAGATAAATTGTAGTCCTGCGCTTGAAAGTTAAAACAGTGAGTGTGATGGAATATCTTGATTTTGGTGGTAGTTATATGAACTTGTTAAAAGTTTGTCTACTTTGTGGCAGCTCATCCAGCTATATGCTAAGTTTTATGCTCTTTTAATCTATGGATTACACTTCACAATAAAATTTATTTAAAAAGCAAAAAAGAAGTGGGGCACCTGGGTGGCTCAGTTGGTTAAGTGTCTGACTTCAGCTCAGGTCGTGATCTCACAGTCCGTGAGTTTGAACCCCGCGTCGGGCTGTGTGCTGACAGCTCGGAGCCTGGAGCCTGCTTCGGATTCTGTGTCTCCTTCTCTCTCTGCACCTCCCCTGCTCATGCTCTGTCTCTCTCTGTCTCAAAAATAAATAAAAAACATTAAAAAAATAAATAAAAAGCAAAATAGAAGTGTCAAAGCTACAGATGAAAATTTCATTGCATGTAAATTACGCTTTAATGAGAAAATGGATGAACAAAGTAAGTAGGGCTGTTGGGAGCTAGCTACCCTGACATAGACTAGCCACCGACCCCAACTTTGTGAACTGTGTGCATCATGCAAGCTCTGCCCCCATGAACAATTCATCTCACTTCGAGGGCACCATGGGGGGAAGTGGAAAATTCACTAGGCAGGAAGAAGTCAGAAGAGTTGTGTGATTAGCATCTGACTCTATGCAGATTCAGTTTCAAGATGTGATGAGTATGCAGAAGAAAATGGAAAACCCCACTACCTCCTGTCCCCAGGTTCTAATCAGTAAACTTCATTATGAGTAAAACCTGAATTACCAGTGTGGTTGATGTGTTGACTGGAAAAGCAGCAAGAAACCATTCTTTTTTTTCTCCTAATGCCAACTCCAACTTGATTTTTGAAATCATCTTATCTTTTCCTGGGGTCTCGGTTGGGTGTCCCCAGAAGCAGACCCTGAGACACGAATTTGAGAGCAAGTAGTTATATGGAGGCAATCCCAGGACCCACGGGTAGGTGGACTGTAGAAGTGAGATAGGAGAGTGAACCGGCCAATGAAGAGGAAGTTTTCAGGCCAGAGAGCACAGAGCTATCCCAACTGGGGACAGGTGGGGAGTGAAGGGCAGGAAGCTGTGTCCTTACCCTGCAACCTCCTGGTCCTCATTGGTTGAGGACTGCTACCTGGCCCTTGAGCTCTGCAGTGCTTCTGGTCTGCCTTTCTTGAGAGTTGGGCGCCCTCCCCAGCGAGATTAAAACCCTCAGCCAGAGTTGCAGGAATTGGCAATACCCAGCCTTCCTGCCTAGGGTTAATGCCATGGCATATGGGTATGACCGTGTCTGCTAAAACTGCTTAAAATCTGGGGAGGGCCCATATTTTTTCCAGGCCCTTTAGTCACAAGACTGTTTTTTAATAATCAAAAAAGTCTCATCTGCTCTAATATTTGATATTGCACTCTAATCCTCTCCCAGACATTAGCTGGAGCCGGACTTAGTCTGGGGACCAACAGGAAAGTGATCTGATTGCGTTTCTTTCCTAATCACTCATTTTCCTCTTTTACCACCTGCTCTTTTCAGTTTCTGCAGGGCAGTAGTGGCAGGGGAAGAGAGGAAGGGACAGGAAAGGCTTTGCTTGACCTGTTCCATTGTAGTTTTGTGATGGGGTTCTCTGCATGCATGCAGCAGATGCCCCGGCACTACATTATTTTCTCAGGGAGCATTTTGGGGAGGCTCGGGGGCGGGGGGATTCTACCATTTCTGGATGTCTTGCACCCACAGTTCCCTTGAAGTGGTTGATGTCTCCTCTTGCTGGCCAAGTGATTACTAGCACAAGATTCCCTTCTGCTTTCTAATTCATTCCCCTGCTGTACTTCCGTGCAGTTCTTTTGGGCAGAGCCTCCCTCAAGAAGACCTATTTGGGCTCCCTTCAGCAAGCCCCCTTCTGGCCTTTGGGAGATGCACATCCATCTTTGTCCATCAGGCTCTTCAGTGCAGGCATTTCCACCTCTCTTCCTCCAGCTGCTGGCTTCCTACAACTCACAGGGTGAGTTCAAGCCACAGCCTCCAGCCTTCAGACTCTGCAGGTGTGGTTCCATCCCTGTGTCCTTCATGTCTAGCTCTCCAAGAGGCCCTTTAAAAGCCTCTTGCACTGACTGGAAGTGGTGGATATGCCTTGTGATGCCAGCTTGACATCTAGGAAGTGTTGGGTTGAGAGGAATGCAAAATTCAGGTCTTAAACTATAAAGCCTTTAGCATTAAGATTGGTGTGTTTCAGGGCAGACTGATCCAGGGCTTTAGAGATATCTCCAAGGAACCAGGGTGTTTGCATTTCTCTGTTCTGTTGCTCACCCTGTTGGCTGCAAATGAAGGTGGCCGTTACCAGATGTGGTCCACGTCGCATGGTGTTTGGTTCACATCTGGTGGCTCACATCCTTCTCCGGAGATCCCTCTGTCCCACCATTTTAAGGGAGAGTCCTGAAAGTCACTCTGGCCCAATTTAAGATATACAGCCACCCCTTAATCCAGTGATTCACAGGTGAGGGAATGGAAGATGCTGACCAGCTAAGCTGACCAGAGTTTTGACCTGGCATTGGAGTAGGTCCCTTCCTATGTGGTATGTGGTTATGGCAGAAAGGAAAATCTGGGTGTTGTTAGGGAGCGAGGAATGGATGCTGAGTGGACAACTAGATTAGTTTCCAGGGGCAGTTGTAACAAAGTACCCCAGACCAGGTGGCTTGAAACAGCAGAAATGTATTGTCTGACTATTCTAGAAACAAGATGCCCAAAATCAAGATGGTGGCAGGGTGCTGTTCTCTCTGACATCTCTAAGGGGGAATCTTCCCCTGGGTCTTCTAGCTTCTGGTATTTGCCCATGATCTTTGGTGTTCCTTGGCTTGGAGATGCATCACTCCAGAGACATGGCTGTCTGTATTCTGTGTGTTTCCACACTGTTTTCTCTGTGTGTGTGTCTGTGTCCACAAGATGTCCCCTTCCTTTACGAAGATGCCAGTCATTGGCTTAAGGGCCCACTCTACTAGAGTATGACCTCATTTTAATGACTCTGCAATGACTCTACTTCCAAATAAGGTTGCGTTCTGAGACACTAGGGATTAAGACTTCAACATATCTTTTGGGGGAGACACATAAACAACAATAAATATCTACTTAAAACTATTCTCACAGCTTACTTTTGCACAAAATTATTTAATTCCATTATATAACTTATTCATCACTCTTAAATCCCAAATTAAATTTGTCTAGTTCTTATAAGAAGCTTCACTTAAAAAAATATTGAGTCTCTCTGAAATTATTAAAAGGTATATGTTATCTATATTTTGAAGATAAATTCCAAACAGAAGTATCAAAAATATTTTTATCCTGGTAGCATCATTGTGAATATAGGTGAAACCTCCAAAGGATAGTGTTGTGGACACTCACTCATTCAAGTGAATACCTTCTGGTGAGTTTGGGGAACAGTTACTCATGTTATACCCCTCTTAGAGGAACCTAGAAAAAAAGGTCAGAAGAAAATCTCAGTGAAGTGGCCTCTTTAGCTGCTATAAGTTGGTATTAGCTTCATAACTGATCTGCCTCCCAATGGTTACACGGTATGTGGGGTTTCTTTTGATATTTATTTATTTATTGAGAGAGAGAGAGAGAGCGCACACGAGCAGGGAAGGGGCAGAGAGAGAGAATTCCAAGCAGGCTCCACGCTGCCAGCCCAGAGCCTGATGTGAGGCTTGAACCCATGAATCGTGAGATCATGACCTGAGCTGAAACCAAGAGTCGGAAGCTTAACTGACTGAGCCACCCAAGTGCCCCTACACTGTGTGTTTTGTGTATATCCCATGGTTTTTCTCACATCTATCTATATATCATCTATCTCTATCATGATTTATCTATGATCTACCTATGGCATATATATTTCTACCTAACCTATACATATTTGACTTTTTGATTACCCAAATAAATCATGTTTACTGTCAAGTTAGTGGTTGGGTGTAGGGGTCGTGATTTTGCTCCCCAGGAGATATTGGGCAATGTCTGGAGATACCTTATTTATCACAATTGGGGGATGTTACTGGCTTCTAGTGGGTAGAGGCCAATGATGTTGCCAAACATCCTAAAAGACACTGAATGGCCCCCACAATAAAGAATAATCTGGCCCCAGAGGGAACCAGTGTCACTGGAGCTAAGATTGAGAAATCCTCCTGCAGAATAATAGAAAATTCAAGGAAAATCATTACCTCCGGGCATTTTCCCAATTAACATTTTGGCCAAATTCTTCCAGATGTTTTTTACACACGCAAATAGATCTATATGGGAATAATTACAGATGTATAGAGAAAAATGTGATTATAAATATACATGCTCTTTATAACCCGGCTTTTTTCACTTAAAAATATTGCTCCATGTCAGTAACTTTTTCTCATTGAAAAATGAGTTTTTTAAAAAACAAAAGTGTTACATTCATGTGGTTAAAAATGAGAACTGCAAAAGGGTATACAAGAAAAACATGTTCTTTCGTAAGTGGTTATGTATACTTGAGTGAATATGGATTCTTTAAGAAGCCACAAATTTGATTATGCAATAAAATTCCATATACTTTGCTTTCATGACTTAATAATCTATCTTAGGGCAATTTCTATATTGACACACAGAGATCCACCCCAGTCTTTACTCTGGTGCATGGCATTACCTACTGCCCTCTTGATGGATCCTTAGCTCTTTGCATATTTTGGCTGTTCCAATCAGTGATGCAGCAATACTTCTATACCACCTCTCAGTAGACTCTGGGGAGTACACCCCAAGAATTGGAACTGAATCAAAAGGTCTGCCCTGACATTTTTGGCAGCTATTGCAAAATTACTCTACAAAGAGCTTGTCTCGTTTACCTTTCCCACTGTCTTCCTCCCCATAGTCTCACCCAAAAAATACTTAAATTTTGCACATCTGATTTAATAAAAATGGTATCTAGTTGTTTTCATTTGTATTTCTTTAATTATTAATTTTTTTAAATGTTTATTTATTTTTGACAGAGAGAGAAAGAGAGAGAGAAACAGAGCATGAGCAGGGGAGGGGTAGAAAGAGAGGGAGACACAGAACTCGAAGCAGGCTCCAGGCCCTGAGCTATCGGCACAGATCCCCATGCGGGGCTTGAACCCACGAGCTGTGAGATCATGACCTGAGCCAAAGTCAGACGCTCAACTGACTGAGCCACCCAGGCGCCCTGCATTTCTTTAGTTATTAATAAAGTACAGCTTTTATTTTTTCATTTTATGTTTTATTTTTTAAATATAATTTATTGTCAGATTGGCTTCCGTACAACACCAGTGCTCATCCCAACAAGTGCCCTCCTCCATGCCCATCACCCACTTCCCCTCTCCCCCAACCCCCACCAACCCTCAGTTTGTTCTCTGTATTTAAGAGTCTTTTATGCTTTGCCTCCCTCCCTCTCTGTTTGTAACTTTTTCCCCCTTCCCCTCCTCCATGGTCTTCTGTTAAGTGGCCAACAGACACATGAAATGATGCTTAATGTCACTCATCATCTGGGAAACACAAATCAAAGCTACATTGAGATACCACCTCATGCCGGTCAGAGTGGCTAAAATAAAGTACATTTTTTAATGCTTAAGTGGTTGTTTTTCTTTTTTCCTATCAACTGTTCATTTCCTGTACCCATTTTTTTCTCTATTGGGTCTATTGGGTCTATTTTTATGTTGTTGACTATTGTGACCTCAGGGGATTTAAGGAAAGTAGCCATATGTCCATAAGTACTTTCTCCTGGTTGGTCTATTCCCATGCAGAAATTTACATTTGTTTATTTACACAAAAATTAAAAAAAAAATTTCTGTGTATGGTGTCTGGATACGCTATACTACAGAGGCATTCCTTTCTTTCTCCTTTCTTTCTTTCTGATTATATTTTTAAGTAACCTCTACACCTAGCATGGGGCTTGAACTCACAACCCTGAGATCAACGTCACATGCTCTTCTGACTGAGCCAGCCACGCTCCCCATAACAAAGGCTTTTTTCATGCCAACGACATAACCAGGTTCATTCATGTTTCCTTATTTTATGGTCTAATTTTTTTATTAAAAAAATCTGTCTTAACCACAATGAGATACCACCTTACACCTGTCAGAATGGCTAACATTAACATCTCAGGCAACAACAGATGTTGGTGAGGATGCGGAGAAAGAGGATCTCTTTTGCATTGTTGGTGGGAATGCAAGCTGGTGCAGCCATTGTAGAAAACAGTATGGAGGTTTCTCAAAAAACTAAAAATAGAACTACCCTATGACCCAGCAATTGCACTACTAGGCATTTATCCAAGGGGTACAGGTATGCTGTTTCGAAGGGACACATGCACCCCATGTTTACAGCAGCACTATAAACAATAGCCAAAGTGTGAAAAGAGCCCAAATGTCCATCGATGGATGAATGGATAAAGAAGATGTGTTAAATAGATACAATGGAGTATTACTCGGCAATCAAAACGAATAAAATCTTGCCATTGGCAACTACGTGGATGGAAATGGAGGGTATTATGCTAAGCGAAATTAGTCAGAGAAAGACAAAAATCATATGACTTCACTCATATGAAGACTTTAAGAGACAAAACAGATGAACATAAGGGAAGGGAAACAAAAATAACATAAAAACAGGGAGGGGGACAAAACAAAAGAGACTCATAAATACGGAGAACAAACTGAGGGTTACTGGAGGGGTTGTAGGAAGGGGGATGGGCTAAATGGGTAAGGGACATTAAGGAATCTACTGCAATCGTTGCTTCACTATATACTAACTAATTTGGGTGTAAATTTTAAATTTTTCTTTTTTTCAACTTTTATTTATTTTTGGGACAGAGAGAGACAGAGCATGAACGGGGGAGGGGCAGAGAGAGAGGGAGACACAGAATCGGAAACAGGCTCCAGGCTCTGAGCCATCAGCCCAGAGCCCGACGCGGGGCTCGAACTCCCGGACGGCGAGATCGTGACCTGGCTGAAGTCGGACGCTTAACCGACTGCGCCACCCAGGCGCCCCGGGTGTAAATTTTAAAAAATAAAAAAATAAAGTTAAAAAACAAAAACATGAAAAACAAAAAAGAAAAAACAAAACAAAACAAAAATCTGTCTTAAATTTATTTTAGGGGTAAGGACAAAAGGTAGCTACTCACCCTGAGACCATTCATCAAATCATCTATTTCACCTCACTAATTTGACATGCACCCTCACCATAATCTCTATTCCTTAGGCATTTGGGGGCTACTTCTGGACTTTTTGTTCTGTTTCAGAGATCAGTCCATTTCTGTACTGATGTCAAACTGTTTTAATTACTGATGCTTTATAATGTTTTTAGATACAGTAAGTCTGATTTCTCCATTATTCTTCTAAAAAAATGTCCTGAATAATTTACATATTTATTTTAAAAACTTAATTATGTAATAACTCAGCTGTATGAAAATGTATGAAGAAAAATATAATGAACACTCAGTTAAAAAAAAAATTAAATGTTGCTAGTAAGTTGAAAGTCCCTGGATCACTTTCCTCTCTTCCAGTAGTAATAAATATTCAGACTCTAGTGTTTATTTAGCATTCCATAAGCTTATAATACTTTTAACTTCTCTCTCTATTTATCCCTGTAATTATATGCAGTATTGTAATTCATGTTTTAAATGTGCTTATTTGTTTTAGAAAATATGCACATTCCTAAACAAACCAACTAGTCAACTAGTCTACCCTGGTGTGATGATTAATCTTACGTGTCAATCTGGCTGGGCCAGGGTGCCTAGATGTTTGGTCAAATATGATTCTGGGTGTTTCAGTGAGGATATATTTGGATGAGATTAACAGTTAAGTTGGTAGACTTTGAGGAAAGGAGACTGCCCTCTGCAACGTAGGTGGGCCTCATCCAATCACGTGAAGGCCTGAATAGAACTTGAGACTGACTTAACCCGAAGCAAGAAAGGCTTTCTTCCGACAGACAGGCTTTGAACTTGAATGGCAACATTGCTCTTCTCTGGGTCTTCAGACTGCCAATGCACCTTGCAGAGTTTGGACTTGCCAGCCTCCATAGTTGCATAGGAATGCCTTAAACTCTCTCCCTCTCTCTCTGTCTGTCTTTCTTGATTCTATTGGCTCTGTTTCTCTGGAGAGCCCCAATATATCAGGTCCCTGGCCTTGGCAGCACCAAGAACTGATGGAAAGTTTAAATTCTATTCTCTTCCCTCCGTGGCCTCAATATCGTATTTTAAGGAAGAGCTCTCCCTACACCAAGGGGAGGTGTGAAGCAGAAAGGTATCTTGGTCAAGCCTTTAAGAGTGAGTAGGAGACGATTTTCCTATTGACCAAATAGTGCTTGGCACAGGGTGTATCCAGTCTATAGTCAGCAAAAAAAAAAAAAAAAAGGCCTCTCTAGAAGCACCATGTCACAGAGGCAAGCCTCCTGCCACACTTTTAGTGACATTTTTCACCATGACAGTTAGATCCACAGAGCCACAGTTTCACAAATATCTTCTCCTTATAACTGTCTAATTAGAGGCACTGTGTTAGTCTCCCATTGCTGCTGTAACAAATTACCACACATTTAGCAGTTTTTACCAACCCCAAGTTACTGTATAATCTTTTGGTCAGAAGTCCTAGCTGGGCTCAGTTTAGGGTCCCACAAGACCAAAATTAAGGTGTCAACTAGCTGCATTCTTTAAAAAATTTTTATTTTAGAGAAAGAGAGAGAGAGAGTGCAAGTGGGGAAAGCAGCAGAGGGAGAGAGAGAGAGAGAGAGAGAGAGAGAGAGAGAGAGAGAGAGAATCTTAAGCAGGCTCCACGCTCAGCATGGAGTCTGACACTGGGCTCGATCCCATGACCCTGGGATTATGTCCTGAACCAAAATCAAGAGTTGGATGCTCAACGGACTGAGCCACACAGGTACCCCCTCACCTAGCTGCATTCTTATTGGGAGGCTCTGTAAAGAATCTGCTCTAAGCTCATTCAGTGTGTAGGCAGAACGCAGATCCTTGTGGTTGCAGGACTGAGGGTCTCATGTTCCCATTGGCTGTCAGCTGGAGGTGCTTCTCAGCTTCCAGAGCCCACCTGCCATTTCTGGACTTATACCTCATCCCTCCATCTTCAAAGCCAACAATGGTGTAGCAGGTTTTCCTGCTTCTCTCTGCCTTCCTCTTCTGACTTTAAGGGCTTGCGTGATTGTGTTGGGTCCTCCTGGATAATGCAAGATAACCTCCCTATTTTAAGGGCAGCTAATTAGTAGCCTTAATTACATCTTCAAAGTCTCTCTTTTACTCTGTAAAATAACGTAACCATAGACACAACACCGGAGAGAGAAGGTCATGGGAGCCAAAATTACTGCAAGGACCATAGAGATTGGTTTTCCCAGACTAAAGGATCAGCCTGGTTCAAAAGTATGTTCAGATCTCATTTCTTGGGAGACAGAAAATTGCTTTCAATGTCCAGTTTTTCCCACTTGGAGGGATCAAGGATGGTAGTTATCACCGTTACCCAGGCACTATTTATCAGGCAGTGGGGATACAGCAGAGAATACAGCAGGGGAAGCACCGATCATGGGGGTATAACTGAGCAAACCTATGACAATTATATGAGGACTCCAGGATACCATTGGGACAGGGTTACGGTATGTCTCAACCTACTATCAAGACATTACAACAGGATTTCAAATAAAAAACTGAGACAAAGTGCAGGAAATGGTGTACACTCTAAGAAAGCTACAGGAGGAAACTCCCATGAGGAGCTGCGTGGAGATCTGGCTTGAAGGAAGACTTGGAGGAGGCAGAAGAAGAGGTCCCAGGGTCTTCCACTCAGGGAAGCAAGGGTCAGGTAGGATACAGTAATGAGACAGCCGAGAAGGAGAATGAAGGGAAGAAAGTGGTGGACACAGAGTCAACGATGTAGGAGACAGAAGCATAAGGACAGAAAACCATGAGGCAAGAGGAATATTCCAATTCTAAAGAAAATTGCTATGAATATTCTTTAAGTCAAGTTTTCAGATGTTTTGGCAATATCAGTAGCCTCCAGCCATCAGAGGCGGGTGAGGGCTCAGAGCAGACCTGCAATGCAACCTTGCTTTCCCCAGCAGAGGCTGTGGAAGTTTCCAGCTTCTTACAGCTTCTTCCCCACATGCCTGGCCTCTCCCTTCTCTGCTGGACAGATGTCTCTGCACTCTGGCTGGTCTGTAGGCAGAGGACTTGGCAGTTCCCAGCTGTTACTGTCCCCAGGAACACCCCCACCAGCTCTCCAGGGCCAGTGCTGAATCATGGATGACAATTTCTCAGAGTTCCCTGCAGGAAGGAGCCCCAGATGTCCTCTCCCTCAGGACCAGGCAACTTGCTGGAGTCTCTCCCTCCTCCATCTCACTCTCTCCATCACATTTGTGTCTTAGTCCGTGTCATAAGTAAATCACCTGCCCCCAGGTCCTTGCCCTTGTCCTGTGTGGGGGAGTCAAACCCTCACCTCTCCCTATGTTAGGTTGTTTGGCTGGGGCTCTTTAACAAAGAGATTGACAAGAGGAAAACAGTTGATTAACTTGTATAGCACACACCATGTGGGGAAAATCTGTATACATAATAACCCAAAGCTGTGGCTAGAACATGCTTTATTAGCATCTTCAACAAAGAACAAAAATCTGCAGAGAAATAACTAGACAAAGGAAAGCAGTTTTAGGCTCCCAAGGGGACTTTCTGTGGGAAGGGAAATATATGGAGGTCACGGATGGGGAAAGGTTTGTTTGCAGATTCCTCTAGTGCGGATAAGTCTACCTCCAGTATAAGCAGAATTCATACCTGGCCTTTAGGCCAAAAAGGGGAGGGTGGGAAAAGCTTTTTGTGGTTGCAACTTCTTAATTGCCTTCAGCTTAAAATAAATTTTATGTTAAAGAGGTCTATTGGGGTGACATAGCTGGTTTCTTTCACCTGCTTCTGGGGGAACCTGAACTAGCACCGGGGCCGTGGGTCTCCTACTTCCCCCAAAACCTCTTGCACTGTAAGCGGATCTTAGAATCAATCCAGAGCAGGTCACAGAAGTCCAGGGGGGGGTTCCTATAGACCATTTCTATGACTTCGACTTTTACTCTGAGCAAGGTAGGAACCCTTGGAGGGTTTTAAACAAAGGGGTGGTAAAGACTCCCACCTTACGGGACCGTTCTAGCTCCAGGCAGAGATGTTAAGTAGGCAGCACACATTCAAAAAGGCTCAGCTGGGAGAGTCTGCTAGGTGATAGGCTTTGAGAATCCTCAGCTCTGAGATGGTATCTGAAGCTGTGAGGCCAGGTAAGATCTTGGAGAAATGAGCATAATTAGGAAAAGGATGAAGTCCAAGGATTGAACCCTGGGGCATGTTCTCATTTATGGGGAGGAACCAGCAAGAGACTGGGGAAAAGCACCTGGTGAGGTAGGAGGAAGTCCAGGAAAGGGTCAATTCCTAGAAGTCAGGCACAAAACTCATGTAGGCTATGGCCAGGGACTGATTTTGTTCAACAGTGCCAAGAGTTTGAGTTAGAGTAAAAATTCAGCAACATGGGGCACCTGTGTGGCTCAGTAGGTTGAATGTCTGACTCTTGATTTTGGCTCAGGTCATGACCCCAGGGTTATGGGATCGAGTGCTGCATGGAACTCTGTGCTGACAGCAGGGAGTCTGCTGGAGATTCTCAGTCTCTCTCTCCGCCCCTCCCCAACTCATGCCCTCTCTCTCACTCACTCTCTGTCTCTTTCAAAAAAAAAAAAAAAAATCAGCAACACAGTTTGCTCCTGACCTTGAAAAGTGCAGTGCTGGTGAGTGGTGAGGTGGGATCCTTCCTGCACTGGCTCAAGAGAGAAGGGAGGACAGGACTTAGAGAGAGTGAATAGAAACCTTTCTTTGGAGCATTTTGCTGTAAAGGCATGACGAGAAATGGAGCAGCAGTTAGAGGGGTGATGGGACAGAAAAAAGGCATTTTTAGAAGGGGAGAAACAGTTATGTTTTGATGCTGCTGGAAGAGACCCCTCAAGTAAAAGACCTGATGATGCTATAGGTGGAGGGTAGAATTGCTTGCATTGAGGATTTAAGAAGGAATGGGCTTCACCACGCAAGTAGGAGGTGTGACTTAGCCAAGGACATAATTATCGAATTATTGGTGGTAACTTTATAGGCAACGTAATAGAATATTACAAATGACAGCCCCGTTGTAAACACTTTAACAACATGTCAAAAAGAAACAAAAAGTACAGATCAGAGTACCTCCCTCTACAGATGACTCCGCTCTGTTGGGATGATTTTGCACATGCAAATTTATGTCACGGCTCATGTATTGCCTCCTTTTTTAAAAAAATGAAATTTATTGTCAAATTGGTTTCTATACAACACACAGTGCTCATCCCAACAGGTGCGCTCCTCAACGCCCATCACCCACTTTCCCCTCCCTCCCCCCCCCCTCCATCAACCCTCAGTTTATTCTCAGTTTTTAAGAGTCTCGAGAGGGAGGGAGGCAAACCATAAGAGACTCAAGTATTGCCTCCTTAAGGAAGCCTTCCCAACCCCCACAGCCTATCAAATCACCCTGTCTTATTTTCCTCAGAGCCTTGCTCACCTGCTGAAAATAGCTTGTTCATCGATCGACTAGTCGATCAACCAATCAATTAATTCTTTGATCTCCTCCTCCTAGAACATGTGCTCTGCAAGGGTTATGACCTTGACTGTTTAGTTTGCTGCTGTATTCCAAAACATAGTGGCTGGCCAATGGTATACAGGCAGACCAACTCTCCAGAAAAAAATTCCAAACACCCCAAAACAACAAAACCCTGATTTGTAGCATTTGCTGATTCCTGTGTGTAAACTTTCCTCACATGGCCACTTTCAAGCTACCGACATGACGTCAAGTGAATGAAGAGCTGGAAAGACAGGAGCAGGATGGGCTCTCATGAACCGGTTCAAGCCGGCTGTGCGATACTTGGCACAAGAGCCGTGCTCAGTAAATAATGCTTGAGTGAAAGAATAAATGAATTATCATTAGCTTGTGCCATTATTCCATTAAAGGTAAGCCTCTCGATATTCCCAGAAGGTTTATACTTTTCCTGTTGTCTTTTAGTTCTTTGTCTCTGCTCTTTTTCTTCCCTAGGCATTCTGTATGTCTCCCTAACTGCCTTGCTGAAAACCTTCCATGATGCTGCTCATACCAAACTTTTACTGAGGGTTTAAGGCAGTGGAGGGCGAGGTCTGTCAGGTCCCAACCCTGGGAGCCTCTTCCTATTTGTCTTTCTGCGCAGGGCTCCAGCTTGCAGGGTCAATGCCATATTCCTTCATTTTCCTATCAGCTGCTTCTGTAGAAACTAAGTGTTTGCCTCCAAGCCATCTCTTTTTGGTTCCACCAAACTTAAGCTTGGAGACCATCTTTCTGTAGACCCAAACTCACTGATGTGTCCCTTCACCACAAAGGACATCTCTCTATTTGGCACCTTCCAGCATCTTCGAGCATTGTGTTGCAGCAAGAGAAACTCTGCAGTTCTTTTTTTTATAATGGGTGGGGTTAAATTTGTCAGCAGGACTGCTCTCGCTCCTCCTCCCCCGTCCTCAACAACCTTACCCATCTCAGAAGGCAAAGATGACTTCAATGAGGGCATTTTCTTCTTCACAGTGAAAGTCTTTTCTTACAAGAAGAAACAGTCTAAATGGGGAGAGACACTCGTAAAAGCTGTCCCTGGGGAATCACACTGAACTGGTTCTACAGCCTTGACTGCACTGTCTGATGGTGTCTCTGGGGAGGGGCAGAGAGAGAGGGAGAGAGAGAATCCCAAGCAGTCTCCCCTCTCAGCATGGAGCCCAACTTGGGGCTTGATCTCACGACCACGAGATCATGACCTTGGCCAAAATTAAGAGTTGGATGCTTAACCAACCGAGCCACCCAGGCGCCCCCACACCAAGCACCCCCAAAGATGAACTTTTGATTCCTCGTCTTGAGTGAAAACTCACCTGAGCAGGGCTGTGAAATGGTCATTTCTCTGGTCCCACCAGGATTTCCCTTTGGTTGTGTCCCGGTTTAGTGAATTTTCTTCGTGGGTCCTATGCAGATACTGTCCTGCCCTGTTCTGCCCTGTGTAGCTGCTTCCTGATACTGGAGACTCTGTCACTCGTTGGCAGGAGCACTTGAGACTCGGTTTAAGGCTCCAAATGAAATCAAACTGTTTTTCAACTGTGATGAAGAGTGTTTTGCTCCAAGGCTCTCTGCAAAATGACCTGTTGCCCATTATTTGTAAATTTGGGAATGATTCTTTTCTTTCCTTGTTGCAAGGTTCTCTACCTCTCTTTAGCATTCTTTGCTAGCTGCCTTTGCATTTTCCCATTTTGTTAATTGTTCACCGGGGCTGCGGTGTGAAGGGATTTATAAGTGTGTTCCTTTCTTGTGATGAGTTTTCATTATACAACAATATTAAGGTCATTCAACTTCCTACATGACTCTTAAGCCTCTTCTCTAAGGTTAGCAGAATTTCTGTTTTATCACGTTATAGCAAGTTATTAAAACCCTCTGACAACTTTGTGAGCTGACTAAACATTCTTCAACTTTTCATTTCTACTCCAAACAACAATTAAAATAAAAATAGTGACAAAAGGGGCGCCTGGGTGGCGCAGTCGGTTAAGCGTCCGACTTCAGCCAGGTCACGATCTCGCGGTCCGTGAGTTCGAGCCCCGCGTCGGGCTCTGGGCTGATGGCTCAGAGCCTGGAGCCTGTTTCCGATTCTGTGTCTCCCTCTCTCTCTGCCCCTCCCCCATTCATGCTCTGTCTCTCTCTGTCCCAAAAATAAATAAACGTTGAAAAAAAAAAATAGTGACAAAAAATAGTTACTATTTATTGAGTACTTACCACAGGCCAAGAATTCTGCTCTTTCCATGTTTTTTTTGTTTTAATTTAATTCTCAGAAAAACCCTAGACTTATTCGTATTTTAATATAAGGAAACAAACATAGAAAAGAATGTGCCCTAGGTCACTGAAAGTAAATGACAATTCTAATAATCAAATCCAGGGCTGGCTGACTCCAAAGTCCTTGCTGGTAACCTTTCCACTAAATTTTGAGATCTGTCTCTTCTAAGGTCAGTTGGAACCAAATAGTTTTCTGGGCTGAAGCAACAATGACAAAAGCCACAGTCACCTTCGTGGTGATGAAATTAACTCAAGGGCTGTGGCCCTTGGGTGGCTTAGTTGGTTAAGCATCCAACTTCAGCTCAGGTCATGATGTCACAGTTCGTGAGTTTGAACCCCACATTGGGCTCTCTGCTGTCAGCTCAGGGCCTGCTTTGGATCCTCTGTCTCCCTCTCTCTCCTCCTCCCCCCGTGCTCTCTCTCTCTCTCTCTCTCTCTCTCAAAAATAAACAATAAAACAAAAAGAAATTAACTCAAGGACTAAGCCCTGCTCAATGGATGGAGGACATCTACCTTTAGATCTTTTGTGCTATAACAACTTGTATTTCGTTGATCAGTGCCTATTGAGGTTGCTTCTTTAAAAATTACTTACAAGAAGGGCGCCTGGGTGGCTCAGTTGGCTGAGCGTCCAACTTCGGCTCAGGTCATGATCTTGCGGTCGGTGAGTTCAAGCCCTGTGTTGGGCTCTGTGCTGACGGCTCAGAGCCTGGAGCCTGCTTTAGACTCTATGTCTCCCTCTCTCTCTGCTCCTCCCCCACTCATGCTCTATCTCTCTCTGTCTCTCAGAAATAAACCTTAACAAAAAATTAAGTTACTTACATGAAAGCCAAGAAATACCCAGCAATATGGAAGGTATTTGTTGTCCTCCATTAGGTGGTCCAAGATGACTAATATTAGAGAAATGGACGTTGGATCCACCATGATGATGATGATAATGATGGTGGTGGTGGTGGTGATTTTTTTGGTCTAGGTTTATTTCTTGACTCCATTACCAAAGTGTCAGATCTTGGATTTTCTTAGATGTTCTAGTTCCTCTGGAAGGTACCAAAAGCTATCTTTCCTGGTTACATTCAGTTTATAATTGAAAGATCTTTTTCTAAAATCAAACCATATTCCAGATGCATCTTCTTCTTTGGGAACTTGGTAGAAATACAAATTTTTGGCCCCACCCCTGCTCTCCTAGGAGCTCTCAACCACTGCCATGGCTTCAATGACTGTCAAATGTCTGTAGCCCAGACCTGCTTTCTGAGTTCTCAACCCAGTATATCTACCTTCCCAAATGACATCTCTACTTGGATATATCACCAACAAACTCAGCATCTTCATAAACATTTACGTTTCACCTTAAATGTCATCTTCTCATTGGACTTTGTTTGTTTTGGACTGATAACTCCTGCACTTTATTACAATTCCTTGTTTAAACTGTGCCTTCTCTGCCACACCAGAGTTTGACGAGGGCAGGGATTGGATCTGTCTAGAGACGGCTCAGTTGTGAACACAGCGAATATTTGTTGAATGAATGAATGAATGAAGGTTCTTGTATACTCTATACCAGGGTTATGGACTGAATTGAAGGACATTGGTAGGACATTGAAGCCCTAGCCCCCAATATGACTGTGTTTGGAGACAGGGTGCAAAGGAGGCAATAAAGCTTAAATGAAGTCATAAAGGGGGGCCTACATTTGATAGGGCTGGTGGCCTTTTAAGAATAGGAAGAGATACTAGAGATCTCCCTCTCTCTTTATCTCCACACCTCTACACACAAAAGGCCATGTAAGGACACAGTGAGAAGGTGGCCATCTGTAATGCCAGGAAAAGAGCTCTCACCAGAAACCAAATTTGCTGGCACCTTGATCATGCACTTCCAGCTTCCAAGACTGTGAGAAAATAAATATCTGTTGTCTAAGCCACCTAGTTGATGGTATTTTGTTACAGAAGTCTGAGGAGTCTAACACACCAGGGATTGACAAACTATGGCCCATGTACCAAATCCAGCCCACTGCCTATTTTGAAAGTTTTATCGAAACACAGCCACATGATTCGTTTTGTGTTGTCTGTAACTGCTTTTGTGCTACAGTGACTGAGTAGTTTCTGCAGAGAGCTTCTGGTCCTGTGAAGTCTGAAATATTTACTATCTAGTCCTTTATAGGACAGGTTTGCTCCAGGCTGACCCTAATGTGTCTCTACAAAGGCCAGGCAGACACTCTTCTGCATCTGGGATGCACACTGAGCCCTCTGGGATGCCAGCCTCACCCAGTGGGACTTCACATGGTCCCACAGCTGGCATAAACATCCCTGAGACAAAGACAATGTTACAGGGGAAAAAGCCACCTATGGGCTTAGCTCAGAATTTATATAAACAAGCTTTGGCATTTGTATGAACAAAGGAGGAGGGAAATGCTCACAGCCAGAGGCCCCGGTTAATGTACACATTCTATTTCCTACATTGTCAAGAAAAATGAAGACATCACTCGTTATTCTTTCAGTGGAGTGCTGGTTATGCACCTTTGATTCAACTTTTATCCCCCCAGGTGTTTTATAACTGTAAGAAGTAGAGGTTAACTGGCAGAGAGCCAATAATAACATAAATGATTCTTGCCGGAAAGTTTTGTAAATGAGCCTTGGCCACTGTAATGCAAATGGCTTTCGTCTGGGACAGTGCAGTTGATTGCCCTCTAGTAGAAAAGATGGCCTCAGATACTTTCTCGCCCAGCAGGATAGTAACCAGTGTCACAGATATTAGTAAATTCTTTCCAGCATTCCTTCGACTTGACTGACATAAATCTCAGTTCTTTGAAATCTCCTCGGAACTAGTTTTCATATCTATTCATTAATTAATGAATTTAATAAAACCATTGGTACACGTTCGTTTTATATTTGCATGAAGTTGTTTCTGATATGTTGACAATTCTAACATAAGTACAACCGATTCACCCCTCCATGGATTCCTCTGAGGTTAGCTGTTCAGGAAAAGCCTCAAGCCATGCAGGTAAGAAAGGTGAGACCCAGTGGCACTTAGCAGGGGACAGGACAATGGAACACTGTGGTTCAAGTTAACCCTCTTCCAAAATGCCATAAGGAAAGAATACCGATAACAAACATTTGGAAGAGGTGATGGCATTTGTCCAGTAAAACGTTTAGGATTTATAAAGCATTCTTAATATTTGTGCTGGGGAGAAGTGGGTTAAAGATTTCTTAGTCACTTGGGAGTTTAACTTTCAGGATTTGTGGCCTGAAATTCGTTTGCAGTTTAGGGAGGTTGCTTTCTTCTTCGTAAGGCAGGGAAAACAGGTAGCTCCGGATGCTGTTGCACCTGCTCTAGATACTTGCTTGTCCCTGGCAGATGGTCTACATGAATATTATTTCCTGGGTCCAGGGCTTCGATGCTGTCTTAGTCATGGCTGCCAGTCTGAGAAGACCCGCCCTGTTCTCTGCATGGGACCCCTCATGAATATACAAAGTGTTTGCTTCCACCACTGGCTGCATGTTTCACAGAGAGAGCTCCCACTGGTAAGGAGGGCCCTCATTACGTCGCCTCTGATGTGGAGCCACTTCTCCACCACACATCATCTCTAGGGCAGTGGTCAGATGCTGTGCATTAGGTCTTGCTAGAAAATACGTGAGACGTTGCAAGGATGAAGCCCCCCCCCACCCGTGATGGTGTCCACTTCATACAACCCGCTTCGCGTCTCCCCTCAGAAGACAGCTGTCTGGTGTGGTTATGCTCACCTTACTACTCCGCCCTTTCTTCTCTGTTCAAGCAACCATCGAGATTCTCCCTGCAGGAAGCACTCAGAGAATCTGTAGGGCAAGCCGGGGGGAGCTTGCCAGGGGGAGCAGCTAACAGGCTCTGTGCTTTGGTGGAGGCTGTCCAGATAGGTTTCCGGAAACCATCTCACTGCCCTGAAACTTCAGATACCTCCTTGCTCACGGTGTGAGTCCTCCGAGGGCAGCTCACTTCAGAGCATTCCAACCTAGGTGGGAAATCCAGAGGCCAGGGATCTCTAAGCCCACTGAAGATTCCAAAAACCTAGAAAAATGGACAGCTTACAAAAGGGTGGGAAAGAGTCAAAGGCACAGGGCCTCCCTCACAATTTGAACTAAGACTTCCGTTGAGGTCAGGAAAACCATCTCATGCGCCATTTCCTTATATATTTCACTCTTATCCACAAAGACAGCGTGGACCTTCTAACCTTGATTTTGAGCTATTCGGTTAGAGGCTTGAGAAGAGAGTTCTATTTTTCCCTGATCGCCTACATCGTGAATTCAGAGTAAAAAGTACAAGACAGTTAAGGGGACTGTGCAATGGCAAGGTTCGGCCACTAGAGGGAAGTGTAGACTTTCTAGAGACTCCGGAGAGAGGAAAAGGGAACCATAAGAATACCGCGGAGAGGTGGCATGCAAATTGAAAATTAAGTTTCCCCTGCCCAAAATTAGAACCCCCCCCCCAGTGTAGACTCTCTTTCCTTTCATTCTTCTCTGTACCTCCTGATAAGAACAGTTGCCCCCGAAGTCTGGAGCGGGTTCCTGAACGACCCCTTGACATCAGGTCCCTGATTTGTGAGGTCTTGTGGGGTGGGAGGTTAGGGGGAGGGGAGGTGGCCAAGGGCAACAGCCAGTGGACCAACTAGGTCAAAAGAAAGAACTAGTATCTGTAACTTCCGATATCCCGCTCCACCACTTGAGTCTTCTGTGGGGTCTCGCTTCAGGAGTGGAACTGCTTGGTCACGTACTATTCTAGTATAATTTTTTGAGCCACTAAGATGTTTTCCACAACGGCCATACCACTTCGCGTTTCTTTCTTTCTTTCTTTTTTTTTTTTACATATATGAAACTTATTGTCAAATTGGTTTCCATACGACACCCAGTGCTCATCCCAACAGGTGCCCTCTTCAATACCCATCACCCACCCTCCCTTCCCTCCCAACCCCCATCAGCCCTCAGTTTGTTTTCAGTTTTTAAGAGGCTCTTATGCTTTGGCTCTTCCCACTCTAACCACTCTCTCTCTCTTTTTTTTTTTCCTTCCCCTCCCCCATGGGTTCCTGTTAAGTTTCTCAGGATCCACATAAGAGTGAAAACATGGTTTCTGTCTTTCTCTGTATGGCTTATTTCACTTAGCATAACACTCTCCAGTTCCATCCACGTTGCTACAAAAGGCCATATTTCATTCTTTCTCATGGCCACGAAGTACTCCATTGTGTATATAAACCACAATTTCTTTTTTTTTTTTTTTTTAATTTTTTTTTTCCAACGTTTATTTATTTTTGGGACAGAGAGAGACAGAGCATGAACAGGGGAGGGGCAGAGAGAGAGGGAGACACAGAATCGGAAACAGGCTCCAGGTTCTGAGCCATCAGCCCAGAGCCCGACGCGGGGCTCGAACTCACGGACTGCGAGATCGTGACCTGGCTGAAGTCGGACGCTTAACCGACTGCGCCACCCAGGCGCCCCTACAATTTCTTTATCCATTCACAGTTGATGGACATTTAGGCTCTTTCCATAATTTGGCTATTGTTGAGAGTGCTGCTATAAACATTGGGGTACAAGTGCCCCTATGCATCAGCACTCCTGTATCCCTTGGGTAAATTCCTAGCAGTGCTATTGCTGGGTCATAGGGTAGGTCTATTTTTAATTTTTTGAGGACCTCTACACTGTTTTCCAGAGTGGCTGCACCAGTTTGCATTCCCACCAAGAGTGCAAGAGGGTTCCCGTTTCTCCACATCCTCTCCAGCATCTATAGTCTCCTGATTCATTCGTTTTAGCCACTCTGACTGGCGTGAGGTGATATCTGAGTGTGGTTTTGATTTGTATTTCCCTGATGAGGAGTGACGTTGAGCATCTTCTCATGTGCCTGTTGGCCATCGGAGGTCTTCTTTAGAGAAGTGTTGATTCATGTTTTCTGCCCATTTCTTCACTGGATTATTTGTTTTTCAGGTGTGGAGTTTGGTGAGCTCTTTATAGATTTTGGATACGAGCCCTTTGTCTGATATGTCATTTGCAAATATCTTTTCCCATTCCATTGGTTGCCTTTTAGTTTTGTTGATTGTTTCCTTTGCTGTGCAGAAGCTTTTTATCATCATGAGGTCCCAATAGTTCATTTTTGCTTTTAATTCCCTTGCCTTTGGGGATGTGTCAAGTAAGAAATTGCTGCGGCTGAGGTCAGAGAGGTCTTTTCCTGTTTTCTCCTCTAGGGTTTTGATGGTTTCCTGTCTCACATTCAGGTCCTTTATCCATTTTGAGTTTATTTTTGTGAATGGTGTGAGAAAGTGGTCTAGTTTCAACCTTCTGCATGTTGCTGTCCAGTTCTCCCAGCACCATTTGTTAAAAAGACTGTCTTTTTTCCATTGGATATTCTTTCCTGCTTTGTCAAAGATTAGTTGGCCATACTTTTGTGGGTCTAGTTCTGGGGTTTCTATTCTATTCCATTGGTCTATGTGTCTGTTTTTGCGCCAATACCATGCTGTCTTGATTACAGCTTTGTAGTAGAGGCTAAAGTCTGGGATTGTGATGCCTCCTGCTTTGGTCTCCTTCAAAATTACTTTGGCTATTCGGGGCCTTTTGTGGTTCCATATGAATTTTAGGATTGCTTGTTCTAGCTTTGAGAAGAATGCTGGTGCAATTTTGATTGGGATTGCATTGAATGTGTAGATAGCTTTGGGTACTATTGACATTTTGACAATATTTATTCTACCAACCCATGAGCACCCAAGAATGTTTCTCCATTTCTTTATATCTTCTTCAATTTCCTTCATAAGCTTTCTATAGTTTTCAGCATACAGATCTTTTACATCTTTGGTTAGATTTATTCCTAGGTATTTTATGCTTCTTGGTGCAATTGTGAATGGGATCAGTTTCTTTATTTGTCTTTCTGTTGCTTCATTATTAGTGTATAAGAATGCAACTGATTTCTGTACATTGATTTTGTATCCTGCAACTTTGCTGAATTCATGTATCAGTTTTAGCAGACTTTTGGTGGAGCCTATTGGATTTTCCATGTATAATATGTCACCTGCAAAAAGTGAAAGCTTAACTTCATCTTTGCCAATTTTGATGCCTTTGATTTCCTTTTGTTGTCTGATTGCTGATGCTAGAACTTCCAACACTATGTTAAACAACAGCGGTGAGAGTGGACATCCGTGTTGTGTTCCTGATCTCAGGGAAAAAGCTCTCAGTTTTTCCCCATTGAGGATGATGTTAGCTGTGGGCTTTTCATAAATGGCTTTTATGATGTTTAAGTATGTTCCTTCTATCCCGACTTTCTTGAGGGTTTTTATTAAGAAAGGATGCTGAATTTTGTCAAATGCTTTTTCTGCATCAATTGACAGGATCATATGGTTCTTATCTTTTCTTTTATTAATGTGATGTATCACGTTGATTGATTTGCAAATGTTGAACCAGCCCTGCATCCCAGGAATGAATCCCACTTGATCATGATGAAGAATTCTTTTTATATGCTGTTGAATTAGATTTGCTAGTATCTTATTGAGAATTTTTGCATCCATATTCATCAGGGATATTGGCCTGTAGTTCTCTTTTTTTACTGAATCTCTGTCTGGTTTAGGAATCAAAGTAATACTGGCTTCATAGAATGAGTCTGGAAGTTTTCTTTCCCTTTCTATTTTTTGGAACAGCTTGAGAAGGATAGGTATTATCTCTGCTTTAAACGTCTGGTAGAACTCCCCTGGGAAGCCATCTGGTCCTGGACTCTTATTTGTTGGGAGATTTTTGATAACTGATTCAATTTCTTCTCTGGTTATGGGTCTGTTCAAGCTTTCTATTTCCTCCTGATCAAGTTTTGGAAGTGTGTGGTGTTTAGGAATTTTTCCATTTCTTCCAGGTTGTCCAGTTTGTTGGCATATAGTTTTTCATAGTATTCCCTGATAATTGCTTGTATTTCTGAAGGATTGGTTGTAATAATTCCATTTTCATTCATAATTTTATCTATTTGGGTCATCTCCCTTTTCTTTTTGAGAAGCCTAGCTAGAGGTTTATCAATTTTGTTTATTTTTTTCAAAAAACCAACTCTTGGGGCGCCTGGGTGGCTCAGTCAGTTAAGCGTCCAACTTCGGCTCAGGTCATGATCTCACGGTCCATGAGTTCGAGCCCCGCATCAGGCTCTGTGCTGACAGCTCAGAGCCTAGAGCCTGCTTCAGATTCTGTGTCTCCCTCTCTCTCTGACCCTCCCCCATTCATGCTCTGTCTCTCTGTCTCAAAAATAAATAAACATTAAAAAAAATAAAATAAAAAAAAAACCCAACTCTTGGTTTCATTGATCTGCTCTACAGTTTTTTTAGATTCTATATTGTTTATTTCTGCTCTAATCGTTATTATTTCTCTTCTTCTGCTGGGTTTAGGGTGTCTTTGCTGTTCTGCTTCTATTTCCTTTAGGTGTTCTGTTAGATTTTGTATTTGGGATTTTTCTTGTTTCTTGAGATAGGCCTGGATTGCAATGTATTTCCTCTCAGGACTGCCTTTGCTGCATCCCAAAATGTTTGGATTGTTGTATTTTCATTTTCGCCTGTTTCCATATATTTTTAAATTTCTTCTCTAATTGCCTGGTTGACCCATTCATTCTTTAGTAGGGTGTTGTTTTACCTCCATGCTTTTGGAGGTTTTCCAGACTTTTTCCTGTGGTTGATTTCAAGCTTCATAGCATTGTGGTCTGAAAGTATGCATGGTATGATCTCAATTCTTGTATACTTATGAAGGACTGTTTTGTGACCCAGTATGTGATCTATCTTGGAGAATGTTCCGTGTGCACTCGAGAAGAAAGTATATTCTGTTGCTTTGGGATGCAGAGTTCTAAATATATCTGTCAAGTCCATCTGATCCAATGTATCATTCAGGGTCCTTGTTTCTTTATTGACCGTGTGTCTAGATGATCTATCCATTTCTGTAAGTGGGGTGTTAAAGTCCCCTGCAATTACCACATTCTTATCAATAAGGTTGCTTATGTTTGTGAGTAATTGTTTTATATATTTGGGGGCTCCTGTATTCGGCACATAGACATTTATAATTGTTAGCTCTTCCTGATGGATAGACCCTGTAATTATTATATAATGCCCTTCTTCATCTCTTGTTACAGCCTCTACTTTAAAGTCTAGTCTGTCTGATATAAGTATGGCTACTCCAGCTCTCTTTTGACTTCCAGTAGCATCCCCTCACTTTCAATCTGAAGGTGTCCTCAGGTCTAAAATGAGCCTCTTATAGACAGCAAATAGATGGGTCTTGTTTTTTTTTATCCATTCTGATACCCTATGTCTTTTGGTTCGTGCATTTAGTCCATTTACGTTCAGTGTTATTATAGAAAGATATGAGTTTAGAGTCATTGTGATGTCCGTAGGTTTCATGCTTGTAGTGATGTCTCTGGTACTTTGTCTCACAGGATCCCTCTTAGGATCTCTTGTAGGGCTGGTTTAGTGGTGACGAATTCCTTCAGTTTTTGTTTGTTTGGGAAGACCTTTATCTCACCTTTTATTCTAAATGACGGATTTGCTGGATAAAGGATTCTCGGCTGCATATTTTTTCTGTTCATCACACTGAAGATTTCCTGCCATTCCTTTCTGGCCTGCCAAGTTTCAGTAGAGAGATCCGTCACGACTCTTATTGGTCTCCCTTTATATGTTAGAGCACGTTTATCCCTAGCTGCTTTCAGAATTTTCTCTTTATCCTTGTATTTTGCCAGTTTCACTATGATATGTCGTGCAGATCAATTCAAGTTACGTCTGAAGGGAGTTCTCTGTGCCTCTTGGATTTCAATGCCTTTTTCCTTCCCCAGATCAGGGAAGTTCTCAGCTATGATTTCTTCAAGTACCCCTTCAGCACCTTTCCCTCTCTCTTCCTCCTCTGGAATACCAATTATGTGTAGATTATTTCTCTTTAGTGCATCATTTAGTTCTCTAATTTTCCCCTCATACTCCTGGATTTTTTTTATCTCTCTTTTTCTCAGCTTCCTCTTTTTCCATAATTTTGTCTTCTAGTTCACCTATTCTCTCCTCTGCCTCTTCAGTCCAAGCCGTGGTTGTCTCCATGTTATTTTGCAGCTCATTTATAGCATTTTTTAGCTCCTCCTGGCTGTTTCTTAGTCCCTTGATCTCTGTAGCAAGAGATTCTCTGCTGTCCTCTATACTGTTTTCAAGCCCAGCGATTAATTTTATGACTATTATTCTAAATTCACTTTCTGTTATATCATTTAAATCCTTTTTGATCAGTTCATTAGCTGTTGTTATTTCCTGGAAATTCTTTTGAGGGGAATTCTTCCGTTTGGTCATTTTGGATAGTCCCTGGAGGGGTGCGGACCTGCAGGGCACTTCCCCTGTGCTGTGGTGTATAACTGGAGTTGGTGGGCGGGGCTGCAGTCAGACCTGATGTCTGCCCCCAGCCCACCGCTGGGGCCACAGTCAGACTGGTGTGTGCCTTCTCTTCCCTTCTCCTAGGGGCGGGATTCACTGTGGGGTGGTGTGGCCCGTCTGGGCTACTTGCACACTGCCAGGCTTGTGGTGCTGGGGATCTGGTGTATTACCTGGGGTGGATCGGCAAGGTGCACGGGGGCGGGAGGGGTAGGCTCAGCTCGCTTTTCCTTCGGAGATCCACTCTGGGAAGGGCCCTGCAACACCTGGAGGGAGTCAGACCCGCCACTGCCAGAGGTGTGGCTCCGCAGAAGCACAGCGTTGGGTGTTTGCCGTGGTGCAGGCAAGTTCCCTGGCAGGAACCGGTTCCCTTTGGGATTTTGGCTGGGGGATGGGCGAGGGAGATGGCGCTGGCGAGCGCCTTTGTTCCCTGCCAAGCTGTGCTCTGTCGTCCCGGGGCTCAACCACTCTCTCTCCCGCTGTCCTCCAGCCCTCCCGTTCTCCGACCAGAGCTGTTAGCTTATAACCTTCCAGATGTCAAGTCCCGCTTGCTGTCGGAACACACTCCGCCCGGCCCCTCTGCTTTTGCCAGCCAGACTCGGGGGCTCTGCTTGGCCGGCGGGCCGCCCCTCCACCCCGACTCCCTCCCGCCAGTCTGTGGAGCGCGCACCGCCTCGCCGCCCATCCTACCCTCTTCCGTGGGCCTCTCGTTTGCACTTGGCTCCGGAGACTGCTAGTCTTCTGACGGTTTTCTGGGTTATTTAGACAGGTGTAGGTGGAATCTAAGTGATCCACAGGACGCGGTGAGCCCAGCGTCCTCCTACGACACCATCTTTCTTCTACCTCTAAAATCCCACTTTGCGTTTCTATCAACAAGTGAGGGTTCCATTTTCTCCACATCCTCACCAATACTTGTTATTTTCTGTGTGTGGCTCTTTAAAAAATTTTTTTAGTATAGCCATCCTAGTAGGTATGAAGTGACATCTCATTATGGTTTTGGTTTACATTTGCATAATTATTAATGATGTTGAGCATCTTTTCATGTGTTTGTTGATCATTTGCATATCTTCTCTGGAGAAATGTTTACTCATTTGCCTGTTTTGAGTTCTTTGTGTTTTGTTGTTGTTGTGAAGCTTTAGAAGTTCTTTATATATTTTGAATATTAATCCCTTACCAGATATGTGATTTGCAAGTACTTTCCTTCCATTTTGCAGGTCGTCTCTTCATTTTCTTTTTTATTCTTTAAAAGTATTCTTTTTTAAATTAAAGTATACTTGACATACAGTAGTAAATTAGTTTCAGGAGTGCAACATAGCGGTTTGACATCTTTATACATGATGAAATGCTCACCATGGTAAGAGTAGTTACTATCTGTCACTTTACAAAGTTATTATAATGTTATTGGCTATATTCTCTATGCTGTACTTTATATCTTCATGACTTATTTATTCTATAATGGGAAGTTTGTGTTTCTTAATTCCCTTCATCTGTTTTGCTCGTCCCCACCCTCACCCCCCTCTGGCAACCACCAGTTTGTTTTCTGTACTTATGAGTCTGTTTTTGTTTTGTTTTGCTTGTTCATTTGTTTTATTTCTTAGGTTCCACATGTAAGTGAAATCATCTTATACTTGTCTTTCTCTGTCTGACTTATTTCAATCAATGTAATACCCTCCAGGTTCATCCATGTTGTTGCAAATGGCAAGATTTCCTTCTTTTTTGTGATATTTTTTTCTATTTATTTTGAGAGAGAGAGAGAGAGAGAGAGACAGACAGACAGAAAGTGAGTGGCAGAGGAGCAGAGAGAGAGGGAGACACAGAATCCGAAGCAGATTCCAGGCTCTGAGCTGTCAGCATACAGCCTGACATGGGGCTTAAACCCATGAACCATGAGATCATGACCTGAGCCGAAGTCAGATGCTTAACGGTCTGAGCCACCCAGGTGCCCCTTGATTTCCTTCTTTTTTATGGGTGAGTAATATACCATTGAATATATCCCATTGTATATACACCACATCTTCTTTATCCATTCATCTATTGGTGGACACTTAGGTTGCTTCCATATCTTGGCTGTTGCAAATAAGGCCGCAGTGACATAATGGTGCATATATCTTCTTGAACTAATGCTTTTGTTTTCTTCATGTAAATACCCAGAAGTGGAATTGCTGGGTCATATGGTAGTTCTATTTTTAATTCTTTGAGGAACCTCTATATTCCAGAGTGGCTGCTCCAGTTTGCATTCCCACCAACAGTGCAAGAGGGCTCCTTTTTCTCCACAACCTTACCAACACTTATTTCTTGTCTTTTGGATGCTGACCATTCTAACAGGTGTGAGGTGATATCTTGTTGTGATTTTGATTTGCTTTTCCTTGATGATTAGTGATTTTGAGCATCTTTTCATGTGTCTATTGACCATCTATATGTTTTCTTTGGGAAAAGGTCTATTCAGGTCCTCTGCCCATTTTTAAATTGGATTTTTTTTTTTGGTGTTGAGTTGTATGAGCTCTTTATATATTTTGGACACTAACCTCTTTTTGGATATATAATTTGCAAATACCTTCTCCCATTCAGCAGGTTGCCTTTTCATTTTATTGATGGTTTCCCTCACTGTGCTAAAGCTTTTTAGTTTGATGTAGTCCTGATTGTTTATTTTTGCTTTTGTTGCCCCTACCTGAGGCGACAAATCCAAAAAAATATATTGCTAAGGCTGATGTCCAAGAGTTTACTGCCTATGTTCTTTTTTAGGAGTTTTATGGTTTTAGGTCTTACATTTAGGTTGTTAATTCATTTTGGGTTTATTTTTGTATATGGTGTAAGAAAGTGGTCCAGTTTCATTCTTTTCCATGTAGCTGTCCAGTTTTCCCAACACCGTTGATTGAAGAGATTCCCTTTTCCCATTGTATATTCTTGCCTCTTTTGCCATAGGTTAACTGATCACATATGTGTGGGTTTGTTTCTGAGGTCTCTGTTTTGTTCCACTGATCTATGTGTCTCTTTTTGTGCCAGTTCCATGCTGCTTTGGTTACTCTAGCTTTGTAGGATAGTTTGAAATCTGGCGGTGTGATTCTTCTGGTTTTCTTCTTCTTTTTCAAGATTGCTTTAGCTATTTGGGGTCTTTTGCAGTTCCATATAAATTTTAATATTATTTGTTCTAGTTATGTGAAAAATGTTGTTGGTATTTTGATAAGGATTACAAGTGTCTGTAGATTGCATTGAGTAGTATGGACATTTTAACAATAATAAGTCTTCCAATCCATGATCATAGCATATATTTCCATTTATTTGTATCATCTTCAGTTTCTTTCTTCAGTGTTTTATAGTTTTCAGAGTATAGGTCTTTCACCTTGGTTAAATTTATTCCTAGTTATTTTATTCTTTTTTGATGTAATTTTAAATGGGATTGTTTTCTTATATTCTCCTTGTGTTTGTTATAGTATATAGAAATACAACAGATTTCTCTATATTCATTTTGTATCCGGCAACTTTACTGAATTCATTACTGCTAATAGTTTTTGATGGGGTTTTATATAGATAGCATGTTTTCTGCAAATAGTGACAGTTTTACTTCTTCTGTACCAATTTGAATGCATTTTATTTATTTTTCTTGTATTGTTGCTTTGGCTAAGACTTCCAGTACTATGTTGGATAAAAGTGGTGAGAATGACATCCTTGTCTCAGTCCTGATCTTAAAGGAAATACTTTTAGTTTTGTACTGTTGAGTATGATGTTAGCTGTGGGTTTGTATTTTCACTTTCTTGATAATTTACTTTCATGCACAAAAGTTCTTAATTTTGATGAAGTCCAATTTATCTACTTTTTCTATTCTTGCCCGTGCTTTTGGTGTCATATCCATGAAATAATTGCCAAATCCAGTGTTATGAAGACGTTACCCAATTTTTTCTTCTAAGCGTTTTAATGTTGGGCCTTTGATCTATTTTGAGTTAATTTTTGTATGTGGGGTTTTTTTGCATGTGGATATCCAGTTTTCCTGGCATCTTTTGTTGAAAAGGCTATCTTTTCATTATTTTTTTTCAAAAAATTTTTAATGTTTTATTTTTTGAGAGACAGAGGGAGACAGAGCATTAATGGGGGAGGGGTTGAGAGAGAGGGGGAGACACAGAATCCAAAGCAGGCTCCAGGCTCTGAGCTGTCAGCTCAGAGCCCAATGCAGGGCTCGAACCCAGAAACATGAGATCACGACCTGAGCCAAAGTCAGATGCTCAACCAACTGAGCCACCCAGGAGCCCCTATCTTTTTGTTATTGAATGGTCATGGAACCCTTGTTGAAAATCAACTGACCATATGTATGAGGGTTTATTTCTGGTCTCTCTAGTCTATTTTACTTGTCCATATGTCTGTCCTTATGCCAGTGCCATACTGTTTCAATTACTGTAGCTTTGCATTGCTAGCTTCGAACTTCATTCTTTTTCAAGACTGTTTTAGCTATTCAAAGCTATGAAAAAGGCTTTTGGAATTTTTATAAGAATTGTGATAAATCTATAGACTGCTTTGGGTAGTGTTGACATCATAAAATGTTAAGTCTCCCAATCCATGAACATGGGATTTCTTTCCATTTATTTAAGTCTTCATTAATTTCTTTCAGCAGTGTTTTATAGTTTTCAGGAAGTCTTTCACTTCCTTAGAGTTATGTTTAAGTACTTACTTCTTTTAGATGATTTTGCTTCTTTAACTTTTTTTTTTAACTGTTGAAGAATAACTCTCAGCTGTGGGTCAGCCTGAAGAAAAAGCTTAAGGTCTTTTCAGGTCTTCTCTGAGCCTGCATCTGTCCATGGGCAGATATGCAGTGGCCTTCTAAACTCCCCTGTATATGGTTGCTTTTGAATGTCTGAATCTTAAATGTCTGGCTTCCAAAAGGGAAGTAAGGGAGAAAAAACCCAAACAAAAAACCAGATGCAGCTCCTTAAGTCCCCAGGAAGCCACCCCAACCAGTGGGGCTGCAATAATGGCTGCTTCTGTGCTGATACCTCAGCAATGAGAAGCTGTCATCAACAATCAGAACACAGAACCCTAATATTTGGAGGACCAGTTCCTTATCGGCCACCCTGGCTGCAACAAGCTACCCTAGGAATGTGAGCACAGCTGCCTGCTACTGGGCTTGGGGCTCAGGGATAGGCCGCTGCTGTAGGCTGAAATATATAAGCTAAATATATAGGCTACAGGCTGATATTGACCAAAGTTAGCCACACTTTCTTGGTCAAGCTTTCTCCTGGAAGCTGCAAACATTCAAATAGACTGCAAAGTTCCAAAGTAGTGACTTCAGACAGTTTCTGCTAGGACAGTTGTCTGAGTGGAGAGACAGATTTCTGGCACTTCCTATTTTGCTATCTTTCCTGACATCCCCTCCCATTGTCAAGTCCCATAGTAAAATTGAGGAACCAGAATGAAATCTCCCCTCATTTTTAGGTTAGTCTCCCAAGGAAATTATAACCCCAAAGGTCCCGCTGGCTGATATCCTGGTTCTGCTCAGACTCAGCTGCAGAGGACTGGGTGCAGTCCAGATTCTCGCCGCTCTGGCTGCAGCAGCCTGTGCTCTTTGGGAAATGTGGTTCTTAGCACTACTAATCCAGGTTCATCAACCCGTGGTCTCTTACGTGTCCCGCATTTCCTAATTCCAAGAGGCAAGAGGGTTACCAGAACTAAGAAGAATATTACAAGCCTGGTTCCAACCCACAAAAGAAAAAAAAAAAAACCCACAGAAGTTAATTTGTAGTCAAGCTAACAACGTGAGAATTCCCTGATCCCAGGACCCTTACAGCCACAGACTCTAGCAAAGACTTCCTCTCATCTGAGGTGTGGGGAATAGATAGGTCAAACTATAGAGGGAAGGAAAGTGTCGAGGGTCCATTGCAGAACTTAATTTTAACTGGGGATAGCTTCTACTTGAAGACCAATTGTGGCACATAAGTTTCCCAGATCCTGGGGGAAATCTGCCTATTTGAACGACTTCCTTTTTCAGAAAGTGACATTTGTCCTCTTGCCAGTTTTGTAAATTTTCAGTGTTCAGCCCTGTTCCCAAGGCTTCTTGTGATTCCCTTTTCCCATGCAGAATCCACATTGGTTATTTAAAACCTCTAGATTTCTGTTTGCCTTATGAGCCCCGTGTTCTGGCACACAATGATGAGTCAGTGTTTGACCTGTCCAGGGAAGCAGTTTCATTTATACAAGGCACATCTCCAAGCAGAGGCTATTGCTATGTATCTTCCTTGGTTTTTGTGGGGATTTGAGGGGATCCTATAATAATACCTTCTATATGCTACAGTTCAAAGCCACTTGAGAGAGAAGAAGTCAGGTAGTTGGAGATCACAACATCAGTTTATTATGAATGAAAACTAGGTTGGATGACATGGCTTAGATATGTCACAGCAATGAGTTTCCTCATACTGGGCTCCATGATTAGGGACCTCACTGTAGCTGGGCAGGGCCTACTCTCACAATGCCTACACCTGGGGCACCAGACTAGAGGCCTTCTCTATGCTCCCAGGCTGGCTTCAGAGAGACAGGCAGGAAAAGACCACACCTTATAGCCTGTGCTTTTCCTCCTTACCACTTACCGCTCAGGGGAAGGAAGAGGGTGCAGGGAAGGATGAGGAGTATCATGCTGACTGATGTCCCTCTCCTGGAAAGAGGAGGCATGGGGAGCTGGAAATGAATGCCCCCAGCCAAATTCCCCAGGCTACTTCCTACTCTGTGCTTCCAATTCTCATTCATAAGAGGAAGCCTGGACCCTTTATTCTGTAGCTATAGTGGCCACTGCTCCTGCTGTTGCCTCCCACCTTGAAATCTGCAGGCCCAGGGAGCCCCCTGCTCTAGATAATAAAGCCCTTGTCTCAGCTTGGACCCATCCCTAAATACAGAACCCTGAGCTGAAGCTGCTCTTGGCAAAGCCTACCAAGATGGTTACTTCAGTGGTCCAGTAAGGACCAACATAGCTGCTGGCCCATGCTTTACACCAGCCTCAAATCTTCCTCTGTTTCTGACTGTTCCAAGCTTTGAATAATCTGGGCTTTCCCTGTGGGGGCAGAAATGTGACAAGCCATGAAAAGGCCTCCCGTATGACACACTTCCTTCAAGTTCCAGCAGAGTCTTCAAAGTTCAACCTGCTTCTTACGTTCTCTCCTTGTCTTCTATGTGTGGGTCTGATGCTGTTTCTGAGAGCAGGACATCTTTTTTCTTTGCTATCCTTCATGTCTTGACCACGGGGCCAAAACCTAGTTCTTAAACAGAGCTCTTTTTATTTCATAACCCTTTTTTCTTCACATATTGCATTTTGAGGATTTTAAAAGTTAGGGCACTTTCTGTTACAAGTTAACAAATACCTTGGCTCAAATTGAGAAGACGTTTTAACTTTCATAATGGAAAATCTAGCAGCAAGACCCAGGTTTCAGGGTTGGTTGATTCAGTGGCCCAATGATGTCATCCATCATCTGGGTATTTTTCATCTTTCTGCTCTGATGCCTCAGCACCAACTTCCACCTAAGGTTGTTGGTTCCTCTGGGGGTGGGGGGGGGGTGTAAGATGGCTACCAGCAGCAACTGGGTAACATGCTGCCTTGTTTAGAGTCACATGGAATGAAAGACTGGCTGGTTTTACACAGAAGCAGTAGGAAAACTTCTAGAAACTCATTGGTCCAAACTGGCTTAGTCCTGGCCATCCATGAACCAGTGACTAGAAAGGCAGAGGAATGGATTCCTGCCACTGGAATGGAGGGAGGGTCTGGGGCAGAGGAGTTTTGGGGAGCCAATGAGAATGCTCCCTTTCCCTGAGCTGAGTACTCCCAACATAGATATTTCAATCTCCTTAGCATGTAGTTTGTGTTTTGTGTTGATTCTACTGAGATTTCCTCTACCTCAGCCAAGAATCTGATGTATCTCCTATAGCATATGGATCCTCGTTGCTTTTTATCTGTCTGCTAATACAGCCACCACATTGCCAGGACTGAAACAAGCAATCAATTCTCTGTAGTTCACGCCATAGTCAGCCCTCTCCAATGGGGGCACATGGTTCCTCCAACGGAGGAGGGAAGATGGGGGTTGAGATAACCTCCACCTTCACTCTTTGAATCTGGTTGGAGTTCCAAAGAATTTAAAGACCAACAGAAGTTGAGATAGTTTATATTGAATGTCCACCCATCCCCAGCTTGAATAGCCCGAAGACCAAAGAGGTGTGTGTTTCTCGATGCGGGGTCTATGGACCACCAAATTGGAGCCACAGTCCCACCAAATCTCTCATATTCTGGTTTTATTTCATGTTCCCCCTTTCATTTTATTTTTGTTCCAATTTATATTTAACTTCTACTTACATATTTTAAGTATTTTGAAGACACTTTAAATGCTTTGCTGAAATGATGGCAGAGTATACATGAAAATAAATCTTTGTGCCCATATTACCTTGTCTTACACTTGATCTCAGCCAAAAGGCCAAGAAGCGATCCATATTACGTGGTCTTAATAGCAATTTAAACATTGTTATTCTTTTTCAAGATTGTCTTGACTAAGCTTTGCTTTTTGCATTTCCATTTATATTTTAAAATCAGTTGGTCAATTTCCACAAAAGTTTTACTTGAAACCAACATTTTATTGACCTCTCTCTACTCCTCAGTAATCTATTCCAGCAGATTTTCTCTTTGACACAAACATCACAGACAGGGAGGTATGACGAGCATTCCACCCAACGCCTCTCATATAACCAATCCATGAGAGGAAGGCTCCTTCTCTGGGACAGGCCACCACAGAGCAGGCTGGGGTCAGGAGTAGAGCAGGTCCAGCCAGGTTTTATTGGGGCAGCTAACCAGGAACAACACCAGAGGTGTAATGAATTCATGTTTTTACAAAAAAAAAACAAGTATGACACCTCAGTAGTATCCTTCAGTAGTGACACTCAGAGTTCAAATATAAGAAGGGGATCAGAAAACAGTTAACAAATGCAACAAACCAAAGGCCCCCTTCAGGGTGGTGGTCAAGGACGAGGAGCTAGCCCTGCCCCTCAACCCCGTCCCAATGCACTGACCTGCTGTGTAGTCACTGCAGGAGGTGGAGCCCCCAGCTGAGAGGCAGCACCAGCTCTAGCTCCACAGGTAGCACCAACTCCCACCATGATTGGGGGACACCCTGTTCCTGAGGATCAGGAAGTTCCAGAACCTTATGTTCTCCCTGGGTTTGGAGGCCATTGATAAAACTTCTAAAGGTACTCCTCAAGCTTTTCTGGCTTCAGGTGAAGGCCAAGGTGGGGAGCATAGCCATTATGGGGAGGTCAGCAATGGGGGATGGCATCAATCTTAATTCTGTCTAATCCGTTTGAAGGCCAGTCACAGGGCCACATTGCTGGATGTCACTGTGAGAGGAGGACTTTCAATGGATGTTATCCTTGAGATTGGTCATTCTGAGACTTCTCCAGGTTCTAGGATATGCTCATACAGAAAAGCGCCCCCCAAAAAAGAGGCACCCAGAGAGAGGTTCTGCTTGAGACATTTCTTTTCTTGCATTGGTGATGGTGGTGTTGATGGTGGCAGTGGGCAGAGCACTGGAGCCAGGAGGCCTGTTGTCTGCCTCTACTTGCATTTTATTGAAATTAAGTTGGATTTATAGGTTAATTGGGGAGAGTTTATATTTTAACAATATTTAGACTTCAAGTGCATAAAAGGTGGATTCTGTACCTGACAGTCAGAGGCAGACGGTGCAGTTCCCGACACCCTAAACAGAGGAATTGGAATTTTATTTTCATAACAAGGAAGTACCAGCAGTTCTTTTTAAAAAAATTTTTTTCTCAACGTTTATTTATTTTTGGGACAGAGAGAGACAGAGCATGAACGGGGGAGGGGCAGAGAGAGAGGGAGACACAGAACTGGAAGCAGGCTCCAGGCTCTGAGCCATCAGCCCAGAGCCTGACACGGGGCTCGAACTCCTGGACCGCGAGATCGTGACCTGGCTGAAATCAGACGCTTAACCGACTGCGCCACCCAGGCGCCCCATGTACCAGCAGTTCTTAAGCAAGGGGAAGAAAGAAAAAGAAGCTAAAATAATGTATGGAGTGTATTAATTTGTGAAAATAGTGGATTGATTAAAATAAGAACAATATAATTTCTATACTAATATCTGAGTTAGAGAAAGGAATAGAGAGAATCAAACACCTGGGCACAAATTTCAAGTCAATAATTTTTAAAAGTTTTTTTGAGATAAATTTACATACCTTAAGTCAATTTATTTGCAACCAGGATGCCCTGGGCCATGGGAATTAAGGGAATGGCAGTTACCTGTCAACTGCCTACATCTCAGGGGCTCTGATCCTCTCCGTGGACTGCAGGGACCCCCCTTTCCAGATTCACTGTCCACATCACACGTGTTAGGTTCCAGGGCTCCCCGAGCTGGGGTAACCTGTACCTACACTCGCTGCCGCCCACCTGTTCCTGCGGAGGTGGCAGCTGTCACCTCCCGGACCCTGTTGTCCCTGGGAGCTATGGGTCAGCAACCCAAAGCCAAGATTCTGGGGGCTGTGGCCCGAGAGCTGCACCCTCTCCTGCTCTCCAATCCCCACCTTCATCTGGTGCTCAGAGGCCCCTGAGCCCTCATGGGACCCTCCATGCACAAGCCCCCTTCACCTTTCCCTTTGTTCTCTCCTATCTTCCACCTGGTCTACCCAGGATCTAAGGCCACGTCCTGGGATGACGAGGTACCCGTGGCTCCCACCGTTTAGTGGAACTCAACCTCCCCCAAGGGGCGCTGCCCTAGGAGGAGCTTCTGCCATTGGCCCTGGGCAGTGGGTCTCCTCCTCCCTGGCGTCTCCCCCTCCTCCCTGGCACCTCTTCCTCCCTGGACTCCCCACAGACACGCCTCCCCCACCCAGGCTTCCTGGTTGATTTCCTTCCTCCCATGTGTGCTGGGTCACCAGCTGGCAGGGGTGCTGGGCTGGTGTCCCAGCCACCCGAGGCCCTGGGGTGGGTGTCTGGGGTCGTCCTCCAGCGCTGCAATCTGCTCTGTGATCAGAGCTGCAGAGTGTCCTTTGTTCCTGGGACCTGGGCCCCCGAGAGGTCTGTCTGGGTTCCTGCTAGTGTCCTCAGCTTTGTGTCTTTGGGAAGCCCTCACCCTCCCTGCTCTAACCCTCCTCTTGTCTAGCAGCATCTTTAAAGTAGCTAGGCTTTCTCTTTCATACCCAGGGATCTCTCTAGGAGCTTAGCTCTTCTGAAGAAATCCTCTGTTCCTTTGAACAGTTCACAGAGATATTCCACTTACAGAATTTATATTGAGATAAGCTTTCCCTTCTCTCTGGTCATCTTGTTGGGTGACTAATTACTATTTATAACTTTCCCACTGTTCCATAATCCTTAAACCTGACAGTCTCATCACTTATAAGATGTGTGTGTGTGTGTGTGTGTGTGTTCTCTTCGATGTCCCAGGGAAAGGAGCAAGCAACACCAAGTCAGGAGCCACTGAGATTAACTGATCCAGGGTCCAGAAGTCCCCACTGAAGTACATGGATTATTGGGGAGGGGTCCAAATATGTAACTATGAGGTGGTATCCCTGATCACTTGGGTGCAATCACTAATTAGTTTTTCCTCTGTTTAGTAATGGAAGACCAATATTTCCCCCAGGAAAGTGAGAGAGAGGAGACACAAAAAATGCCCAGCACACAGCCAAGTTGTGAACAAGGCAATTATAACAGAATACAGTTTTCTGGCTCAAGAAGGGTGACTGTGATACTGGAGAAGGAATCCAGAGGGGATGAGGAAGGTAGATGAGTGTGGCTTTGAATCGATTCTAAAATGGCATGACTCTGTTTGGAATCCAAGACCACAAAAGGTGGCAAAGAGAGGCTTTCTGCCCAGTAACCTGGAGAGTGGATAAGAACCTAACTGTGAATTATGAGTTTCCGGAGGTGACCTTCAGTGTGAAGTTGTGAAGGGCTAAGAACTCTGGGCTCATGGTCAACGTCAAAGAGAAGACCCTTGATGATGGTAGAAGGGACTGATCTCAATATGGGAGATGTCGTTCAAGAGCCCGGATATTCAAGGAGAAGTCCAGTCACATAGAGAGAGATAACAGGAAGTGGTAGAAAGGTGGAGAGAAGCATGTGGGTATTTTGAGAGAGAGAGAAGGAGGGGAAATGAAAGGCAGAGAAGAAAGGGTTAAAAGATACAATAGAATGAACCATATTATTATCTCACTGGTTGACCGTTTACTCTGGCAGTTGTGGGTTTAACGCTCAGGCTACCACCGGCAGTTAGCATTGTTTATGTGCCCATTTTGCAGATAAAGAAACTGAAATCTAGAGACCATGTGCATAGTTGGCCTGGGGTCAGATGAGCAAGGGTGAACCCGGGCATTCTGAACACAGTGTGTGTGTGTGTGTGTGTGTGTGTGTGTGTAATTTTTTAAATGTTTTTATTTATTTTTGAGAGAGAGAGAGAGACACAGTGTGAGCGGGGGAGGGGCAGAGAGAGAGGGAGACACAGAATCCAAAGCAGGCTCCAGGTCCAAGCTGTCAGCACAGAGCCCAACGCGGGGCTCGAACTCACAACCACGAGACCATGACCTGAACTGAAGTCAGATGCTTAACCAACTCAACCATCTAGGCACCCCTGTTTGTGTGTTTTAATGGGGGTAAAATTCACATAATGTAAAATTAACTATTTTAAAGTGTACAGTTTAGTGGCATTTGGTGAATTGATAATGTTGTGCAACTGTCACCTCCATCTAGTTCCAAAACACTTCAGTCACCTCCAAAGGCAACCCAATTTTACTCCTCATTCCTGTCTTCCCACTGTCAAGAGCCATTGATATAACTAAAAGGTGTATCTTTTCATGTCTGTGTGTTGAGTGGGGGAAATCAGAAAGACAGAAAGAAAAGGAACAGAGCCAGACATGGAAGATGGGAAGATGCAGAGGAAGAGAGCTGGGAAGGAAAATGGAGCGAGCAGGGACTGAGCAGAGAGTGTCGCAGGAGGGAAAAGTGAGACAAAAACACAAGGAGACAGAAGACAGTGGAATCCAGGATGCAGAAATATTTTCTTAGAATAGACCCAGCAGTGCCTGGATGTTGGATTCTGGTGGAAAATGGGGGGAGAAATGTAATGCGGTCTGATGTGATGGAGAGAAGCAGAGCAGGGCTTGCTTGGATTTTGAGTGGAGTCTTGGAGCAGGAAAAGTATTTCTTCACAAGGAACAGCTCATCTTTTTTTTCCAACCTCAGAGCTCAGTGTGGCCACAGTTTGTTCCCTGGCCACTGGCTCTGGGTTCTCCTTTCCTTTTCTCTCTCTTCAGTGCCTGGTGAATCTAAAGTTTTAGGAATGAAGAAGGAGAGGAGGTCAGAGAAGGTGTGTGGCTTGCTGGATGGTGGACAAGGTAACTATGATGGAATCCCATATTTTAAATAACCAGTTACCTGGACGGCTCATTATGTGGAGGGGGGAGTGGCCATACACTTGAGCCCAGCCTCTGGCCACTTTCTAAGGTGTGAGGGAGGCATGCATGCATGTGAGACCCGTGGAGGGCCTAGGGGATGAAATGTTTTTTAATGTTTATTTTTTTTATTTTGAGAGGTGGGGGAAGGGCAGAGAGAGAGAGAGAGAGAGAGAGAGAGAGGGAGAGAATCCCAAGTAGGCTCCACACTCAGCACAGAGCCTGATGTGGGGCTAGATCTCATGACCGACCATGAGATCAAGACCTGAGTCGAGGGGCACCTGGGTGACTGAGTTGGTTAAATGTCAACTCTTGGTTTCAGTTCAGGTCATGATCTCACAGTTCATGAGTTCAAGTCCCATGTGAGGCTCTGTGCTCAGTGCAGAGCTTGCTTGGGATTCTCAACCTCTCCCTCTCTCTTTGCCCCTCCCCTGCTTTCATGTGTGTGCACACAATATCTCTCTCTCTCTCTCAAAACAAATACATAGACTCAAAAAAAAAAAAAAAAAAAAAAAGACCTTAGCAGAAATCAAGAGTCAGATGCCTAACCCACTGAACCACCCAGGCACCCTGGGGTTAGGGAGGATGAAATTTAAAGAGAACCCTAGAGTAGGTGCCTCTTTAAACTTGTTGCCTTAGGCCTCGTGTTTGCTTCTCCTACAAGAGGCAAGAGGGAAAGGGGAACTAAAGTTCTCAGTGGAGAAAGGTGCGCTGTGTGGAGGAGAGTGTGGAAAGGTAGATTGATAGGGCCGTCCAACAGGAGTTATAGGAGCAAGTGTGGTTTTACCAAAACGGACATGAGATCCAAACTTCTCCCAGTTGGCAGAGGTGTGGCAGGGAAAGAACTTTATCCTACTTGTCAGAAGCTGTCACAGGAACTGGAAATAATGTATGTGATGGTCAGATGGACCAGTCAGTGAGATCACTGTAGAAGACCCTAGAGGGAGAGGTGGGAAAGGGGCTCTGAGGTCTGGTCAAAGCCCAGTGAGAGACCTGGAGTGATGGAGGAACCCAACCTTTGAGATGAGGACAACACAGGACAAGGATTGGGAGTGTGGATGGTGAGCCTAAGAGTAAACAGAGGTGGAGGAGGGATGTGAGGCACACAGCAGAGAGGAGATAAACTGACAATTCACACCAGACACAGGGACAAAGATTATATGGAGAGAGAAACATAGGGGACAAAGTAAATGCCAAGGAAAGGGAAAGTAGGAGAGGGACGCAGAGAAACCCTGAAGACCCAACGTTCAATGGGAGTGAATGAAACGTTGCTGGAGGTCAGTGAGGCAGGGAGAGAGGAGACACAATGGGACATCAGGGGGAGAAGCTTCTGCCACAGGGGGGCCATCCCTGTAACACTGAGTTTTCAGAACCCTAAATGCTGGACACATGTTTTGGCAAACACTACATTACTGATGTATGGAAAATTCTACAGAAGTGGTTCTAAGAAGTATTATTTATGTAGACATGTATTAAACTACCTTTGCAGAAAAGAACACAAGAATAAACACAAAATTCAGCCAAGATCATTTTCAATGAGCGAATGAGAAGAGCAGGTTAAGAGAAAAGAGGAAAAACAAAAAGGTAGAATTCAGGGTAAAAAGGAAAGCCCTTGAGAGATGGAGAGAGAAGGACACAGAGGTACGGACACACTTCTCAGGTGGACTGAGGAGAGAGGGGGACAAGGGGTCTATGAGGGAGACAGCTGAGGGGTCTTTATGGATCATTATATATCCCAGGGGCAGAGCTATCCAGATACAAAAATCTAGTACAGTCTTGTGTTGTGGGTCTGGTGGATATACAGAAGACAATTTCATCTTGTCACCCCAAAATTAACCAAGAGGGCCAGCCAGCAAGGACAGCATATGGCCAAGCACCTGAAGTAATCAGTAAGGCTGGCTGAAGGAGTCTGATGTGGTGATGCTGTGTATGTTGCAGCACAGTGTCAGGAGGTGGCCCGGGGAGGCAGGAGAGGGAGACCAGTGCACAGCAAAGGGGCTCTTGCCCAACAGATGAAAGTTGGGCGTGGAGTGGGGATGTACTGAAATGGGGGGGTTCTACAGGGATGTGTAGAGCAAGATGGCAAGAAGAGGTGAGGGGACAAAAGGCACATCAGGTCATAAGAGGCAGAAATGGAAAGCCCTGAAGAGAAAACACCCCGAGGCTGAGAAGAGGATAAGGAACCACCAGAAAGAGAGGCAGAGGCAGGGAAATGGGGAGAGACAGCTGGAAGGGGAAAAAAAGAGTGAGTGGCCAGAAAATGGGGAGCAAGATGAGCAAAACTGGCCGCTTCGGCCACTTGTCCTTACACAGCGTCCGGTGAGAATGACTGGAGCACCATCAACTTATGGGCCACAGGATTCCTTGAGAAGATGGCACCATCTGGAGCAGGGACATTCCTGCCTGGAAGTTACCCAAGCAGCCGGATCTTTCCTGGTGTCCCCTTATTATGGGGTTTCCTGTTGGTTCCTTGGCCCCATGTTAAAACCGTAAGGGGTGTTGTTTCTATGTGCAGTGATCAGCAGTGAATCCAGCGAGGAGGAAGAGCTCCCTAAGCTCTGAGCTCAGAACAGGGACAGGAACATGGGCCAGATGAGGAGGGCGAGGACTGGTGACTTGGGGCTGCAGACCATCAGACATCTGAATTCGGAGCTCCTGCTTCCTGATGCGCTGTACTTGAGCGCGCTCTACAGCCTGTGGTCCTGTCCACCCTGGAAACACATTCTTTGCATTTACCTCATGTGCCATTTTGGGAAATGTGAGAGACAAGACCCTATTCATTGAGCATGTGTGCTCATCTATAAATGTCAGAGTAGAAACAAACCAGCGTATCTGTTTGTTTTTTCTTTCATGCCATCATGCCTGTTGTGGTGTAACAAAAAATAGGTACTTGGTCTTTGTCCCCAGTTCCTGGCACAGAGCTCCCCAAACCCTTGGAATTTCCTGAGTGATAAGAGTGTCTTTATGCTAATTAGAAGGTTAGAACTTTCAGCTCCACCCCTTTACCTCTGGGGAGAAAAGAGGTGGGCCATTAAGTTCAATCACCAATGGCCAATGATTTAACCAATCATGCTTACATAATGAAACCTTGATTAAAAAAAATCCTTGAACAGTGGGGTCAGAAGCCTCCAACTTGGTAAATACACTGATGCACTGGGAGGGTTGGTTGCATGCTGGAGAGGGCATGGAAGCTCTGCACCCCACCCCCACCCCCCCACCCCATCCCCATACTCTGCCCTATGCATCTCTTCCATTTGGTTGTTCTTGAGTTGTATTCTTTATAATAAAACTGTAATCATAATCAAAACTCAGCACTTTCCTGAGTTCTCTGAGTCATTCTAGCAAATCATTAGACCTAGGGGGCATCATGGGAACCCCCAAATTTATAATTTGTGGGTGGAAACATGGGTAGCTTGGACCCCATTTGTAGCTGGTGTCTGAAAGGGGGGCAGTCACATAAGACTGAGCCCTTCTGCTGTGTGGTCTGTGCAAACTCTGGGCAGTTAGTGTCAAAATGGAATTGAATTGTTCAACACCCAGTTGGTGGTGAAGAGCTGGAGAATTGACTGGTGTTGGAATGACCTAATTCCCGTTGGAAAAGACACTGCACGGTTGTTGTCAGAAAAAAAACCACACACACACAACTATTCTTACTGATGTCTTCAATTTAGGTACTGATTTCTGCCTTAACTAACCCCCATCATCTGTAGATCAGGAAAAAGGTAAATAATTTTTGATTGCTTTGATACACATATTGTTATATGAAACTTGGAAATATCTAAAAAGCCCAGCTAAGTCCTTCTGACAGGAGTTCTCCAGCATGCCATTAGCTTATACTCCAAAAATAATTTTGGAAATAATATCTCGTAATTCTCAAACATCAGTAAGGAGTAGGTGGAATAACTATTACTATCCTTGTTTTATAGATGAGGCAACTCTAGCACATAAATGTTTAAGAACCTTTTCCAAAGTCAGATGGAGAGTTAAAGGCAGAGTCAGAACCATTGTTCCGGATGCTCTGATTTCAATATAGCAGATGTGTTCCCTTTAGAAGGAAGAAAGGGGGAAAACCAATCAGACACATCTGCAAGTGTTCATTGTTACAGGATTTATAACTTTAAAAAAAAATTTTTTTTAACATTTATTTATTTTTGAGACAGAGAGAGAGCATGAGCAGGGAAGGGTCAGAGAGAGAGGGAGACACGGAACGCGAAGCAGGCTCCAGGCTCTGAGTGGTCAGCCCAGAGCCAGACGCGGGGCTCGAACTCACGAACCGTGAGATCATGACCTGAGCCGAAGTCGGATGCTTAACCGACTGAGCCATCCAGGCACCCCCAGGATTTATAACTTTCATCAAGCAGTTACTGTTTCTCTTCCATGGATTTTATGAACAAAGTTAATTTGAAAATATACGCCACGTGTAATAGCAAATAAGATAACTTAATGTCAAAATGCACATTTTTTTCCAACAAAAAGATTCATTTTAATTGTTTGCTATGTTTTTCATAAGCAAAAACTAAGTTTATTTTTCTCACCGTCTGTTTTTAACAAATGTGTATTTTCTTGAACACTATAAGTCTATTTGTTACTCATGGAAACAGGTTCTGGGTTGGCGAGGGATGCTGAGTAGGGCTGGGGGCAAGGAGGGAGGGGGAAGGGCTCTGATCCACACACTCATTCTGGGATCCATCTTCCGGTGTTGCCCCGGTCAAGAAATAGAGGCAGAGGAAATGTGTAGGGATTAGTTGGAAGGATAAGAAACAGAAAAGCGAGGTGTTAGGAAAGGCAGAGCGATATATAGCAAAACTGCCCAACTTGGGGGAATGTTCTCAGCTACTGGTGATGGCGACAGAAACAGTGTTAACCAAAACAGTGTTAACCAAAACCAAGGGGGTCTGTTAAATTCAAAGAGCAGACTGGGGTTCCAAGAGTTTAATCATATTCCCTGGTCTTTCTCATAGTTTTCTTAAGGAATTTCTTTTTATGTTGGCTCTTTGCCTGCACACTGTGAATCTGATCGCTCTGTGCACACACAGCAGCCTCCTGGAGGGGAGGACTGCAGAGGAGACCAGGAGCCTCTAGGTCACCCCGTGGAATCATCAGCAGGAAATTCAAAGGGACTCTGGAGCATTAAGAAACAGAGAATTATATAGTTGGTGAAAAGGAATGTCCAAGTAAGATTGCTAAATTAGGTGTACAGCTGGTTAATTTCTATAGAGGAATAAATATCACGTTTGCAGTTAACTTCTCTACAAGTAAAGTTATAGCAGTGTATTAATTTCTACAGTTTACCTCTAACCTTACCAGGCTATTAACTGTCTGAGCCTTTATAAGTTGTAAGTTGTTGAAAACATGAATACACACTTCTCTAAAGAAGACATCCAGATGGCCAACAGGCACATGAAAAGATGCTCAACGTCGCTCCTCATCAGGGAAATACAAATCAAAACCACACTCAGATATCACCTCACACCAGTCAGAGTGGCTAAAACGAATGAATCAGGAGACTATAGATGCTGGAGAGGATGTGGAGAAACGGGAACCCTCTTGCACTCTTGGTGGGAATGCAAACTGGTGCAGCCACTCTGGAAAACAGTGTAGAGGTTCCTCAAAAAATTAAAAATAGACCTACCCTATGACCCAGCAATAGCACTGCTAGGAATTTACCCAAGGGATACAGGAGTGCTGATGCATAGGGGCACTTGTACCCCAATGTTTAGAGCAGCACTTTCAACAATAGCCAAATTATGGAAAGAGCCTAAATGTCCATCAACTGATGAATGAATAAAGAAGTTGTGGTTTATATATACAGTGGAATACTACTTGGCAATGAGAAAGAATGAAATATGGCCTTTTTGCAGCAACGTGGATGGAACTGGAGAGTGCTATGTTAAGTGAAGTAAGTCATGCAGAGAAAGACAGATACCGTATGTTTTCGCTCTTATATGGATCCTGAGAAACTTAACAGAAGACCATGAAGGAGGCGAATAAAAAAAAAAAAAAGAAAGGTTAGAGAGGGAGGGAGCCAAAACATAAGAGACTCTTAAAAACTGAGAACAAACTGAGGGCTGATGGGGGGTGGGAGGGAGGGGAGGGTGGGTGATGGGCATTGAGGAGGGCACCTGTTGGGATGAGCACTGGGTGTTGTATGAAAACCAATTGGACAATAAATTTCATATTAAAAAAATAAGTTGTAAGTTGTTAATCAAATTATTGTCATATTCTCTCAGAGTGGCAGACTGAGGTCAGTCAGGCAATTAAGAAAAATTATCCACACTTGGCAATAAGGCAATAAGGTGAAAGGCATGTCCTGATTTATTATTTACTATTAATCAGGGCCTGACTTTGTGAGGTTACATGTTAATTTATAGATTTTTTGTCCAGTAGAGATGCATATTATTTGTTTGGTAGAAAAGATAATACCAAAGATTATGGGTTTATTGCCTTGTAGGACATTAACCAGTTTGGGGTCTCATTTAGGAAACTTGTTTCAGCCAGCATGCTATTACTGGCCAACTTTATAAACCTTTGTTCCTTGAATTCTATGTTGGGGGGTCACATACACTGCAACTAATAAGGAAACTCATTCATTTATTTAGAGAATATCAGTGACAACGATTTGGAAACAAATGTTGGAAAAGAGAGCCAGGAAGCTTCTAGCTCACCATCAAAAATTGTGGGGCTCCTGGGTGGCTCAGTTGGTTAAGTGTCTGACTCTCAGTGTTGGCTCAGGTCCTGATCTCACGGTTCGTGGGTTCAAGCCCTGTGGGTTCAATAGCTCGGAGTCTGCATGGGACTCTCTCTCTCTCTCTTTCTCTCTCAAAATAAATAAGTAAACTTGAAAAAGGTACGTCAGATAGGCATGCAAGTCTTGGGTTGGAGGATTTTAGGAATCTGAATTCAGAGCTACTTTTTCCTGATGCCTTTTACTCTAAGCACCAAACAGATGAAAATGAATCAATGATATTAAAACCCCACTCTCTGCATTTCTTTGTCCTACTACCTATGCAAAAACATAAGAAATCCTTATAAATTCATATTTAATAGTATGGCCGCTGTTGACTGAGTAGATGAACTCATATTTTGATGTTATAGACACATGTTCATAAAATGAGAGCTTTGTGATTAGCTATTTCATGTCTATTAATACTGAAGTCTGGAATTTGTATGGTGTTTTCCACACCCATTCTCGTCTACCTTTTTATCTTCTGTGGAGCACAGAATGCTCAGTACTTCTCTCCTGGGTAATAATACTGTTATCATTTGGTCAAAAACCCCCAAAAGCTCAGAAGTCCTGCTATCTAATTACTGTCAAAAAGAAAGGAGTCAAACAGCCACAGGCCAAGTCAAGTTTTAGATTTTGATGGAAGTCCTCCAGCAAGTTGTCCTGATTCAATCAGTTTAAGATTACCAGGAACAAACAAGCCTGTATTTCAACAGATTTATTGACTCCTTGCAACAAGAGAGAGGAACACACACCAGAGAACCATGGACATTGCCCCGAACAAAGATACAGATAGTTATTATACTGTTTGGGAAACGGTGGAGTTTAAGCATAATTTGTTGGATGCAGTGCTTTGATAGGTTCAAACCAAGCCTGAGCTGTGTCAAGATCAGGTCTGGATTGTGAAGTGAACCCAGGGTCCTGTTGCTGGAAAACTACAAAGTTAGGAAAATGTGAAATGTTGTCTTTGGAAACCCTGTATTGGAAGCTGTGCCCCTGGATTGGAATCAAGATTTCATTTCTATCAAAATAACTCAGGGACACGTGGGTGGCTCAGTTGGTTAAATGGATGACTCTTGATTTCAGCTCAGGTCATGATCTCACTGTTCATGAGATCGAGCTCCAAGTCCGGCTCTGCATTGACAGCATGGATCCTTCTTGGTATTCTCTCTCACCCTCTCTCTCTGCCCTTACCCCGCTCATGCGCACACTCTCTCCCTCTCTCTCTCTCTCTCTCTCATGAATAAATAAACATTTTAAAAAATAACTTAAACCTTCTGAGCAAGGGTGAAATGCTTTTTTTCTTTCTTGCTGATATCATTTCAAACAAGTTTCTGAGAGTGTGTGGATTTTGACAACAACGTTCCTCAGTGAGTAAGAATGCACTAGTCCTTCAAAGAAGGGTTGTTAGGACATTTTATAGCTGCAGCAAGTTCTTAGGAGAATGTTTCCCATTAAATTTGCAGCTGGCTTTCTCTGTATCTGTTATTGCAGTCTCATGAATGGCAGGGCAGGTTTTTGCTTCTCTGACTGAACTAATTTCGACTTTCTCAATGCCCTTGAGTATGTGGTGGTTTACCAAAGGACTCTGCAAAAAAAAAAAAAAAAAAAATCTCATTTTAACTTCACCATGATCAGGAAATGTAAGGCAGAACAAATGTTGATAGCCCTGTTTTATACATGAGGAAACCAAAGCACACACGTTTAAGGTTTTCCCTTCCTTCTTTTTCCACAATGCCAAATAGCAAATTAAAAGAACAACTAGAGGGGCATCTGGGTGGCTCATTCAGTTCAGCAGCCAACTCTTGATTTCGGGTGAGGTCGTGATCTCACGGTTTGTGAGCTCCAGCCCCGTGCCAGTCTCTATGCTGACAGTGTGGACCCTGCTTAGGATTCTCTCTCTCTCTCTCTCTCTCTCTCTCTCTCTCTTTCTCTCCCTCTCTCTCTCTGTCCCTCCACTGCTCTCTCTTAAAATAAATAAAAATAGAACTTAAAAAAATAAAAGAACAACTAGAATTACCACCTTTGATATCTAGAACTCAGTCCCATAGCTGTTTATTTTCTTTAGAAAAATAGAAATAATATTCAACATGTCTCAATTCTGACTGTGAATTGTGTGAAATATCAAGATCTACCGCTCTTCAAAGTACAAGTTACTATTTTCTTCTCGTGCTTTATAAATCTCATGGGTATTGGAGACACTTTTTTACTCCTGGCATACCTGTTAGAAGAGAAATGTGTGCAAATCAGATTCCTGGCGTGCAAAGGAATCTTCGACAAAATTTCCACAACACATTAAATCCAGTTGTCTGCGAGATCATTCAAAGGTAAGATAATAGGTTTTAAAGAGTCCAGATTAATCTTTTTTATTAAAGTGGGCCATCTGTTATATGAGATAGAATCTGAACATTTGTAATTGGTAAAAGAGAAGTTGTTTCTTGCTTGCGGGAACGAGCTCTGTGGTATTCTAGGCCATGAGTAGGAGGAGGGGTCTGGGGAGAGTGGGTCTGGATTGGTGTTAACTCTGGTTTATAGATGAGAGGCAAAAGTGAGGGTCTCGACAATGCCAACACTCCCACACAACGCAGCTCTTATTGGTTTTGTAAAGGGAATGTCCCCCGGGCTCATCTGGGTCACGAGCCATATGGCATGTCTTCAGGTCTCATTGATACACCCACGTGAACATTCCTACCTCTCTGAGCCTTCTGACCCCTTCTTCAGTACTAGGCTAAGGCATTTGGTGCATCTCTCCACTTCATTTGCTAAATGCCATCCTTTTGTCCAAGCTTCAGAGAGCCGGTTCAGTCATAGACATGACCAGGTCCAGGTGCCTGTGCCAGGGCCTTACGCCCTGATCAGAGGAGAGGGCTTCCGTGTCAATGAAGTCTCCATTATCCAGTTTTTTTTAAGTTTATGTATTTATTTTGACACAGAGACAGAGAGAGGGAGACGGGCAGAGAGGGAGGGAGAGAGAATCCCAAGTAGGCTCCTCGCTGATTTCATGGATCTCACAAACTGTGAGATCATGCGTGACCCGAGCTGAAATCAAGAGTTTGGATGCTTAACCGACTGAGCCACCCAGGCGCCCCTCCATTATCCAGTCTTATGTTCTACCCTTCCTGGTCATACACCCTAAACACCCACTGCTACATGTGCTTTTCTCTCTTGTCTCCAATACATGTCAGCCAGCTCTTTCTGGGTCATGCTATGGCCAATAAACAACCCTTGAATTTTAGTGGTGTAGACAACAAAGTTTCCTTCTTGCTAACTCAAAGTCACAGTGGGTCAGGGAGCCCTCCTGGGGTGGGGTCAAGTACCAGGTGGGGTCAATCTCTAGGCTCTCTCATCTCAAAACAAGGCCTCCATAATCAACGTTGCAGGAGAGGGTACACAGGGAATTCTTAGTGCCTTTCTGTGAATTAGCTTGCAAATGATGTGATCATAATACATTGGTCGGTGTTTTAGTCATTTAGACGTGCCTAATGCAAGGAGCTGGAAAACTTAGGGGGATATATATGATATTTGGAGAATACTACTGTTTCTGCCACAAAATAAAAATGGGAGGTTGAAAAGAACCAATCCTAGATAATAGTGAAAGAATGAATCCACATTATTGATCCCCGCAGTTCAACAAAGCAAACAAAAAAGAGGTAGCATTTAAAAGGTAAATCGAGTAGCGCCTGGGTGGCTCAGTCGGTTAAATGTCCAACTTCAACTCAGGTCATGATTTCACAGTTCATGAGTTCAAGCCCCGTTCTGGGCTCTCTGCTGGCTCTCTGTTTTTGGCACAGAGGCTGCTTCGGATCATCTCTCCCACTCTCTCTCCTCCCTTTCCCTGCTTGTTCTCTCTCTGTCTCTCTCAATAAATAAATAAACTTAAAAAATATTCTAAAAAATAAATAAAAGGTAAATCTAAATGAAAAATAAAACTTTATCAGGAGGCAAAGGACTAAAAATAGAATATGTTAAGGAGAGATCTTCAAGAATAAAATGCTTTGCTTGGTCAGTGATGGAGTTTATTGAATTTTTCTAGCTAACTGTAGCCCCAGAAAGTTTATTTTCTGGCAGGACCCCCGAACTTTTTACCTGTGTAGGAGACCATTCTCCTTTCAGTCATAACATCAGGAAAGGGAGACAGAGCTTCAGTCACATTTGTTTCTGAATCACCCCTAAACATTCTCATCAGTTGCATTAAGAAACTTCTCCCACTAGGTGTACCGGGAGATTAAAACCACATTTACTGCCTGAACCTCTTCAATCAGGCCATCGTGACGTTTCAGGCCCCAGAATTAGCTGAGGGTCCATATTCAATAATCTTTTAAGGACATGAGAATTTTCTCTTTTTTTTTTTCCTTCGGAGCATCGTTACCTTGGAAAATAGACAAAGGTCTCTTTGGGAAGGGCTATCAATTTTGGCTTTTATGGCCTCCATTTGTCTGAGTATCTATCAACTAGCTAAGTAGACAACTAGAAATGCCTCCTTTTGCTTGAATTAACATTCTGAATACAGAATCCCTACTGTGTGTAGCCACAGCGGTATATTCATGTGTCTCTGACATGATTTTAAACAGCTCACATACGTAAATTAATTTCATCTTCAAAATGACCCATTCCAACAACAAAATTTCATGATTGAATGAAGTGGTGTGTTGGAGAGTCACCTTTGGAACGAGCTGGAGGCAATCATTCCCGAGTTGAAGTATTTCCCTGAAGGGCGTAGTGCGTGCTCTGAACCAGCTATCAACCTGGGGTACTCCTTGTCAGGTGCTCTAGCCAGAAGATGCTGGATCCGGGGACCTGTCCAGCAAGGCTGACTGATCTGGCTGGTAAAGAAACAATGCACCTTTTTTAGATTCAGACAGTTTATGACTTATGTAGACAGCAAAAGCAAGAAGAACAAAGGCACCAGCTCCCCATGTCCTTTGTCTCGTGGGGTGGCACCCAACAAAAGGGGACGTGGCATTTGCAGCAGCCTGAGATGCGGCACACGCTCAGGTCACAGTGGAGCAGTTACGGGGCCCAGCAGCCAGAGTCTAAAACAAGAGGCAGAGGCCTCACACCTCATTGGAATTTGCAGCCTGAGGAGAGAGCGTGTCGTGATAACCTCGGCAAGATAAGGCGGTGAGTGGGACATGTCACCAGCCTCCTATGCTCTCGTGTTCTGGAATGATCGCAGGGCCGTCTGCCAAGACTTAGATCGAATCAGCGGCAGTTAAACTCTGCCTATGTGGTTTATGTGGAGACGTGCAAGGTCACGAGAGTGCCACGGCAGAGCCATTCATCAACAGAACCAAGAACTGTCGGAGATTTCAGGGCCCGAGTGAGGAATGCTTCCAGCAGCTGAACCAATTATGATCCGTGAATTGAAAATTGGCTACTCTGCTTCCTGATGCCACTGGGTATGAGGCAAAGAAGGATGCTATCCAGTATTCAGTAAGGTAATCGGTGACCACAGTATATAAATTACAGTAGCTTTCTATTAGGGATCAATATTTGGTAATAAAATATATTGGGGGAAAAGTTCACTTTCACAATAACATGAAAAAATATTAACTACCTGACAGTGTAAAAAAAAAAAAAAAAAAAAAAAAAAGGAAAGAAAGAAACAGATAAGTCCTGTGTGGAGAGGAGAAAAGAGGTGAAAAACTTTACTTAAGGACCTAATAAAAGATTCAAATAAATGGAAGCACACAAGATGAGCCTTTGTGGAAAGACCCAACGTTTTCTATTGTAAATTTCGCTCCAAATAATTCAATAAGATAACTTGACAGGATAATTTTAGATTTTATTTAGAAAAATAAATGAGTGGAAATGGCAACAAAAAATATGTTTGAAAAAGTTTTTTGCACAGCAACAGGCAAAATGTTTACATTTTGACCACAGCGCCTTATCATGTAGTTGCTAACGATGGAAGGGGGGGATGGGCTACTTTATAAAAGAGGGGGCTCCAACTGAGAACTGTTCTCGCTTCTTTCCTGAATTGCAAAGGTGTTTCTGAAATTATTCTGAAATACGTCCTCTACTTGACTTCCCAGTCTGATGAATTTCTGGTTGTTCTGGAAAAGCAAAGACAAAAACAAGAGTAACCATTGCTGCTGAGTTTGGCTCTCATTGTCTCATACAATCCAGGCTTCATTTTAGACGATCCCACGTGTTAAGTGAGAATTAATACAGTTAAGAGTAGCTTATGTTCCCTGATAACTTGATCATTTCTCTCAGAGATCATCTCTTCTCAGAGATGCAAAAAATTGTACTGTATTATAGTCCAATTCTTCATCAGAAACGTATTGATTCATTTTTTTCCCCAAAATTCTAGTTGTTCGATTTTCTCACATAGCATCTATGCCTTGCATGACCACGGTGGTACGGAAATGTTGAAGGCAGATTCATGATGTCCCCTTTCCTCCTTCACCCCTTGAGATATTCCTTGTTTATTACTTTTTTGATACAGCCCTAAAAAATTCATATATAAAGAAATCCAGGATTTTGAAATTTGAGAAATTTGATTGGGTATCTTCCTTTAGAGAAAAGAGACACTAGTTGCCTTTTACAACACACTTCTAGCAAGGGGAGTGATCTGGGAGGCCTGGCGCCTGTAGGGATGCCCTTCCTGGCACCATGGCCTTGAGGGATCTGTCTGGAAGCAGCCTCCCATGCTCTGTGTCCGGACTGCAGCCCTGGGAACCAATGGAAATAGGCACTTGCCCGGGTGTGAGGGGGAGGTCGCCGTCCGCACATCCCAGAGAGGCCGGATACCAGCAGGCAGGTGCACAGTGGCAACAGCAAACTGTGCACAGGCAGAGTCTGTGCCTCGGCACCCAGTCTCCCTCCACTGGCTCCCTTAGTTAGGCCGAGTAAGCGTAGGAACCCGGGACAAAGGTGGAGACTCCTGGGACACGCACATAGCTACCCAGGTCCAGGAAAACATGCGTTTCCATTTCTTCTGGAAGGAGGTCGTCAGTCTACTGCTCTCTGTGGGCAAAAACTGAGTATCTACAAGTGAGTAAACGATGAGGTCCCAAGGTCATGTTTGCAAAGACACCTTCTGGCTTGCTATAATTTTCCCCACCTTAGACCACGGGGCTTTTAGAATACTTCCAGAATTTGTACTTGTGTGGGCTGGCCACACGATAAGGGAAACTGCAACATTTCCCTGATACAAGACCATGAAAGGCAGAGGGGCTTTAAGACAGAAAGAGGGACGCCCTGGGTGCCGCTCACCTTGTAAAATGCCCTGTGGTTCTGAAAGATGAGGCTCATGTCCTGCACAAACCCCTCCACTCGGATGTACAGTTTCATATTCAGCTTTTTCTTGATTTTGCTTAGCCACATGGGCTTTTTCAGGCCATGAGGTGCCTCTCGACCCTGTTGGTCAAAGTGCCAAAGGACAGGCTATTAGCACTGTTCCCAGTCTACCCGCTGTTACAGATGGACGGCTTGTGCCCACCTCCTCCTCACCCTCCTCCCCCTCATTCCTGGGTTGAAATCCTGTAACCCCCACTGTGATGGCGTCAGGAGGTGAGGATTTGGGAGATGATTAGATTGTGAGGGTGGGCTTCATGAAGGGGATTAGTGCCTTTATAAAAAGACCCCAGACAGCTCTCTTCCTCTCTTTCCACCTTGTAAGGGCACAAAGAGAAGTTGGGAGTCTGTAAGATCACACTGGCACCCTGATCTTGGACTTCCAGCTGAGAAATGAATGAAAATAAAAATGTGAAAGCTAAACATCTGCTGTTTAAGCCGCCCTGTGTGTGGTACCTTGTGACAGCGGCCTAAGTGGCCAAGGGCTGAGTAACCTGACCCAGACATCCATCAATAAGAAGAAAGATAATAACACTGGTACCCACTGGATTCATCTCACAAATTTGAGAATGCCAGTTTGGGGCTTTGTTGCCGTTACTTACATAATGCGGTTTTGAGGCAAAAAAGGAGCTTTTTGGACAGGAGTAGACCTTCAAAAGGACAAACTCACATTTCTGCAAAAGATAGAGGAGATTTTAAGTAGAAAGCAGCTTAGAGAGAATGAGGTGTACATATGCTCGGACAGAATGCACAGCTCCCAGACCTGTGGTCTGTGAAACAAACATGGAATGGGAATTTTCTTTGGAATACAAACTTTAGTGTTAGGTCATGTGATCAAAGCACAGCAAGGAACAGCAGTTCACCCTTGGGCACCATCCCTCCAGCCCCTGCAAGACTGTGTTGCTTCTCTCAAGTCAACAGAAAGGAGGAGACTTCAGGTTTACATTTCAACTCACCAACTGCTCCTCAGGCAGCATCCGCCTCTTCAGGACCTCTGATTCCTGGTGACATACCTGGCTTTGTGAGTACCTTTCCCTAATAGCTTTTACCCTGCAGATGATGCAACTCCATGGGTCCCTGGAAGGTTGGGCATAAGGTCAGCAAAGGTAGGTGCTCTGTGAATCAGCCACTGTTTCTATAGCTGCTGAAACCCTCTGTTCAGGAATGACTGGTGGTTTCCACCTTTTATCCAGCTTCTCTTTTGGACACTCCTTTGCACGAGAGCCCCATTTGGGCACCCTTGCCAGGCACCCCTCCCACTAATTGTGGTACCAGGACCGACCGTTTGTTGAGTGAGATGCCATGGTGGGTGATGGTCTTTCACCTCAAAACTAAGAGTTCTCATCTGAGCCACTGTGGGCTCAGTAATGAGCCCTGTGAGGATTGGAAATTGGTACCTTCAGCACTGGAGTCTTGGGCTTCAGTAAGCCATCAGACCGTAGTAACAATCAGGAAACCAGCTCTTGTTTCTCAACGTTGCTGAATTGGCACAAGACCACAGAGGATATATAGGCATCCTCTCCTCTGGCATTGCCATATCTGTGCCTAGAATCTGCACTGCAGAAATTTCTTGGAAAGGAAATCTATGAACAGAGTAGTGCCAGACGTCTGCCATATTCCTCTAGATTCATTCTCCATTCTTCTCTGCCAGGCTACCTGTGCTGAAGAGCTCTCGATAATCAAGTGGAGACAGTGATCCTTCTTAGACATGCCATTTGCCTCTGTCCCTGGCTACCTCAGTGCTTGCTTGAGGGGCCCACTATCAAATATCCATGGTGTGAGGTTGGGGACTATACATGGGCTCAACAATAAAGCAGACCTGTCTTCTGCCTTGCCCAACTACAGAGCTTTATGCTGAATCTCTGAGATGACACCATTCCCTGGGAACTACCTGGGAGAAGGTAGATTACATTAGACTCTCCCATTATGAAGGGACAATGCTCTGTCTTCATAGGGACAGACACAATCCTGGTTGAAATCATTCATCCTCCTTGGCCATAGCAATTCTGCTCACACTACCACTTTCAGAATGCCTTATTAGTCTCCGTGTTATCCAACATACCATCAGCTCTGACCAAAGATACATTTGCTGGGATTTTAGAGCAAAGGAATGCAGTGTAAATGGCCTTCTGAAGGCTCACCACAACCCCAGATTTGTCAACTTTTTAATGTTCCCATCACAGGTATGTTCTTTAAACCGCCAACTAATGTATGGTGTCGTCACCCCCATCAAAGTTCATGGGTCTGGGACCTGGTGGGGGGAGTGGGGGTAACATCTCTTTCTATTACACTTAATAACCACTTGAAGAGTTTTTGCTTCCCATTAATCTGCTGCTTCTGGCAGTAGTAAACAGCTTTGGACCATATTTCTGGATCCTGATACTTTAAGACTCTGGTCCCTCTGCATCAAGACCCATACAACCAGAGTCAAACTTTGCAGGATGAATGCACATGGTGGGAGGAGCTGTGCCACAAGAAGGAAGGGCAAGAGGGGGCCAGGTCTCACCAACCTTTCAGCATCTATAGGGTGGATGTGGCATGTCTCATGAAAGGACCTTGAACAAGTATCACAGCAGAACAGCATCCCGTGTCCACCGCACACCTCACATTCATTTGAGTTTTCCGGCTGGAAGGGGAGATAATGTAGACATCACTGGGACTAGTAAGTCCCCAGAAGGTCAACACATGGGGCTTTAGAACACATGGCCTTTGCTTGTACCAAGGTGACACAAATTTCTGTCCTCAAAATATTAAGGAACAACACTGAGTGAGGATTTCAAAAGAAGACATTCTGGTCTGCAGTGAAGTTTGGGAGGAGGTGGTTATTAGACCATTACAGTTTTCTTTATGAAGGCAGAGATTCTGATACAGACTAGCAACGACAACAACAAATGAGGGATTAAAGATAATCTGAGAAATTTATTAACAAATAAATGTAATATGGTGAATATAATACAGTGTCTTATCTAGTTGTCTACATTGCATCATCTACATTGACTCATTGAAGAGTGATTTATCTAGAGTTTAATGTAATGGATTAAATTTATGACATAACACTGCATCCCATTTTCTTGGCCATAAGTTTCCCATGATTTGAAGGACCTGAGAAGGAGTTCCTGCACTATGGCCTCTGTGCCTGGAGGGTCCTTGGGCCTGTGGCAGTACCTCTGGGTTGGAAAGACATGGGCACAGATGACCAGAAGGATGCCAGAGCTCTTTGGTTCTGGGAGCCTGGGGGAAGATACCCATGACTCAGCTCGGCATGTAAGGTGCGGAGGTGCTACCTCCAAATGGCCAGGGAGGGTCCTACCAGCAATTGTCACTGTTGAAGCCCAAGGCCTTACCCTCATTTTCTAAGCACATAGAAGATTTGGTGTTTTTGTATATAAGGAAGATGGAGGGGTCCACAAAATTGGCTGATGCTGGATTTTTCACCTCAATCTGTGGGACCTTTAGCCAGATTTAATTTCATTTAGTGAAGTTAAACATTTGATAGTGTTTGTATCTAAGTATTATGGAGTAACAAACATATGTTAAGAACAATAGAATTAATAGACCAAAATAAGAATTGGTCAAGGAATGAGCCCATTGATGGGCAAAAGAAATCACACTTTTTTCCTCCTGTGTTGCACGTGCGTGTGTGTGTATGATAATCTATGTGGCAATAACGCGTGAATCCCTACATACTATAATTTCTATGTAAGAAGGTGGTGTGTCTGTGCTGGAGAAATGCCCAGAGGATGAACACCTGAATACTCTCCTGGGACCACCTGGGAAGCAAGAGAACCAGTTGAGGAAAGCCGCATGGTGGGGGAACATTTCATCCAATGGGTGGCAGTTCTACACCTAGATGAAAATATCCTGTCTATACTGTGGACTGGAAGAAGGATTTATGTCCTCATGTGACAATCTAGGTACAAAATAGTGCACAGACTTGGGGACTGGCCAACTCAGTGATATGGTTGGGTCTCTTGATGGTGATGAGGAAGGGGAGCAGTGACAGGGGACACCATTTCACCTCTTCCTTCTAGAAACACTCTTCATACTTTGTTCCAGGATATTCCACTCTCTTGGATTTTTTCCCTAACCCTCTGTCTCTTTTTGTTCGGGTTCTTCACTTGGAATGATGGGAAATCTTTGGGGCTTTGTCCTGTGTCCCCTGTTCATTCCACTCTGCTGGATGACCACAACTGCTCCCATGACCACGCCTTCCACATCTATCCCCAGACTTTAAAGCGGTATCTCTAGTTACCTTTTGAGTCCTCAAACATCCAAACTCAACTTTCCGTCACCTCCGGGTAGATGTTTTTCATCCTGTCTGAACACATCCCAACCCCAACCACATTCCTTGTCTTGGATCTGCTCCTCTTCGGTTGTCCCTCATCTCACCAAGCACTCCAGCATCCACCCAGAAGCCTGGAAGTGAACATACATCCCTCCCTTTTCACATCCCAGATATCCATCCCATCACTGGTCCTGCTGATCTTATTTGTCAAACATCCCATCTTCTTCTTAGTGCCTCTGTGAGGTCTACAGCCACAAGGATGCAGAGCCCTTACTTACAATGCTGCCTTATTAGCCAAAGCACAGTGGCCTGGTTTTTGGGTTCCAGATCATAATAGTCAGAATATCATCCCTGTGCCCAATAAGCTGATGTAAATTGGGATATGTCTCAATTTGTAAATTCTTTTCATCTGTAAATTCAATATAAGAAGGACACAAAAGTCACACATAAGAGGAAATTCTTGGCTCTTGTATCTAGCCCATGTCTTCCCTTTATTGAAAGGGAAAACTTAAGGAATAGCCTGTCAGGGACATACCTGGGCATATCCCCACATGGGCCTGAGGTGGTCCTGGTATGGGGCCATGTAACCATTTTTCTTTTTTGTCATAACAGATGACACTCGTGGATGCTGACCATTGATGGGTCAAGATTTCTGGACCATCATCTTATAAAGTGCACTGCTAGTAGGCCCTGAGAAAGAATGAATAAACATGCCAATCCCGTGCTGGAATAAACATGCCAGTCTGTAGTCTAGGAAGCCTGTGAACTTGACATACGTCTCTTCAGTCTTTTTTCTTATTTTCTTTTTTAAATGTTTATTCAGTTTTTATTTTTTTAATTTTTTTTAATGTTTATTTATTTTTGAGACAGAGACAGAGCATGAACGGGGGAGGGTCAGAGAGAGAGAGGGAGACACAGAATCTGCAGCAGGCTCCAGGCTCTGAGCCGTCAGCACAGAGCCCGATGTGGGGCTCGAACTCACGGACCGTGAGATCATGACCTGAGCCGAAGTCGGACGCTTAACCGACTGAGCCACCCAGGCGCCCCAGTTTATTCAGTTTTTAGTGTGAACAGGGGAGGGGCAGAGAGAGAGAGAAGGAGACACAGAATATGAAGCTGTCAGCACAGAGCCCGATGTGGGGCTCGAACCCACAAACTGCGAAATCATGAGCCAAATTTGGAGGCTTAACTGACTGAGCCACCCAGGTGCCCCTGTCTCTTTAATCTATTTAGCAAGAAATTTGTCCTTTTGCTTGGCAGTGGTTCTCAACCTGCTGTACAGTAGAATCACCTGGGGAGCTTTAAAAAAAACTCTGATGCCTAAGGCCCCACCCTCAGAGATTCAATTAATTGCATGTGATTTCGGTGGTTTGCTTCACCAGGATGGACACATAGTTAGTATGTTTTAACATTCCCCTGGTGCAGTCATTAGCGGAGACCTCTGGCTTCTAAAGCAGTGGTTTCTGGATCACCAGGAGCAGCATCCATTGAAACTTGTTAAAAGTGTAAATTCTCAGGCCCCCCACCTCACTCACTGAATCAGAAGCCCAGAGATTCTGATGGGCACTACAGATTGAACAGCACTGGCTCACTGTGGTCAACTTTGTGCATTAAAACCACTAGAGTTGCTTTGGAAAATGTCAACCTGCAGGCAGCACCTTAGAAGACTACTATGAGAACCTCTGAGGGTGGGATCTTCAGCTGATGGCAATTGGCAGCCAAGGTTGGGAGCCCACGGTCTAGAGGGATTTCTTCCATCAAGGCCTGGGAGCTGTAAGTAGAGTTATTATCAGCCCACAAAGTCTGTCACAGAAAGGTTATGAAAAGGAGTGAGGACATTCTTGCTGGAAGAGGTGCCTTTTAATCTTCACAGAGGGCTTGGTGGTGAGCCGTAAGAAATAACCCTCTGTGTCCATTTCAGAAATCAGAAAAGTTGCACAGACCCCAGGATTCAAGGGTCCCACCTCCAGCAGAGGAATGCGAGTAGTGTGGATGCATCTAGATCGTGCTGCGCAATGCATTTGCTAGAAGGCCAGCATGGGCGTGGCGACCTTTTTCTATCCCCTCTCTGTTGGCGTCCCATATCAGTACAGCTGCACATCATACTAAAATGGGAGGTTCCCCCTGGAGTTGTGCAAAAAGCTGACTGCCTAAAATGTCCATCTTGTTGCAATGAAAACAATCAAAGGGTGATTTATCTTAGACAGAGGGGTCATCTCTGCTGTTGGCCGACTCTAAAGCAGCCAGCCGTAGCAAAGCAGAGAATGGACAGAATGGTCTGCACATCATCGAGCACTACCCGAGCAGTTAGCGTAGAACTGTCTGTGACTTGCTCTGTGTTGATGGCTTCAGTCTTAGCCAGCTCAGCATCCTGATGGCTCCCTTCAGATGGACTCCAGGGTTTCCATAAGGACCGTGAATACATTACTCTGCAGCAGCCACTTGCCCTGTGTATATTTCTCTGCAGGACTTGTGACAAGGGCCACCCCTGGACTTGCCAGCTGGGCCCAGCCTGTTCCTTCTGGCTGAGGCTTAAAACCATCTTAGCTCTGCCGGCACCTTAGAGTAGATATTTGGGGTTTTCCTTTCCTTCCCTATCACCTTTAAGTGCTGATATTCTCTCAAATTTGCTCCTTACCCCTAATCTGCAAGCCAGTCTTGACTATTACCACTGGCTCTAGAGGCCCCAGTGATCTAGAGTTCTGCCTCTCCTACCCACTTTCGAGGGGAAATAAACAGGAAAGTTCCCCTGAACAAATTGAAAGGATGCTTTCATGCAGAGACATCAGCTCCAGAACCATCTCCCTGGTGTGGGTGATGTGTCTGCCGTTCTCTGCTCATCACACACGGTGACATGCTCCAACTGAGTATGCACATGCTTTGGGGGAGCACAGCCGTGACACAGATAATGTATGGAGGAACAAGGCCAGTATTATTCTGGGGTTCCAGGTGGGAATTAGTACTTACGTAAGGGTCATCTCTCCCATTCTCTGGGACAGTCTGTAGAAAAGAGATAAAGATTGAATGACAATATTGTATATGATTTTTTATTGACCACACATTTGAGCAGACTTCTTTATGTAAAGGATTCATGCCACAGCCCTCCCTTTGTTTTATATCTGTTTTTATGGATCTATATATCTAACAGGAGAATTAAAAAGCATGAAATTGTTTGTTTCTGGCAGTTTGGCCCAATGTAAGTTCATTCTCTGGCTCTCAGACCCAAGGCAGGCCTTTGTGAAGCTATGAGGGGACTCTGGCCCTGGATGCCACAGATGGGGCTGGGATTGCAAAGAGAGAATCAGGCTGAGGACTGAATATCCACAGCCCCCAGCAGCCACAGTGCCCAGAATCCTGGACACCATGCAGCTGTCCCAAAGAACCCCACTGTCTTCTGCAGCTCACTCAGGGCATAGCCCTGAAGATAAAATGGGTCTAACGTCCCCAGTCCTATAGTTCTTCTTCCTGAAGCTAAGCACCTCACCACTTTCTCCTGAATCCCAAAAGCTTGCACTGACTGATATCTGTGAAATGAGTTGGCTTTCTTCAGTCTGGAACAACGGCGGCCTCAACTTTTACCTCCAGCCCAAGGCAGAGAGGCCATAGACAAGTCACACAGTGTGATCCAAAGTACAATGACTTGGGAGGCAGCCACATCACTGCTTGCCTCTCAGAAGGGCCTAGAACCTCCACCCCACCCCGATAGCTATGGTCCCATGTTAGACAACAAAGTTGAAACAATCCTTTGGGTCTGTTGGGCCTCCTGTGCACTGCCGTTGGCCAAGCATACACTTAGTGCTTAGCGCTTGCTCCCCAGGTGTTTGTTAAATGGATACATAAGTGCACAAACAAATGAACACAACTGTCACTCAGAGACAAGGTTTCTTAGCAGCCGGTAAATGATCGGATTGGAGTTTTATATCTTACTATCTTGGAACACCTCAGCTATCACTATCAGGCTTAACAGGAATCGTATGAGCAGGGAAACTGCCAGAAGCACCACCTGTCATTTGATGACACAAAGGACAGAAGCCTAGGGTCTGGGGAAGGAAGAGACCCTCTGGAGCGATGTTCTCAGAGCATCCAAGGCTATAACCTTGTAACCAAGGTCACAAGGCTATAACCCTCGGCTCCCTAGCACTGGGTGGAGATGTTTGCTCTTAGTGAACAGAGCAAATAGCATCTCTTTCTCCAGAAAACCCAGTGGATGCAGACCCTAGTGACTGATCTTTAGCATAAGGTCAGTGGGGCAGGTTGTCCCAGAAACCAGCTTGGTGAAGACTGTGACTTTCTGATGCTGCAGAGATGGGCCAAGGTCACCTCTCAAGGTCACCTCTATTGGAGGTCAAGAAAATGGAAGTTCTTCCATATCCTTTCTGCACCACACAGGTTATCTCTCACACATACTCTTGGAGAGGCCTTAGAAGACACCAACTATCCCACCACCTTCCCTGGAATCCATACAGCATGAAAACCACTGGTCCGTGAGCTCCAGAAGGGGACTTTGAAGGAAAGAGAATTTGCTCCATAGACAGAACTGAGGTGTGCAAAACCCATCTGGTGAGGCCTGATGCTTTTACACAGAGACGCTCAGCTACAAAATCATGTCCATGGTGTCTCTCCACAAAGGAAAACTCCTCTGGGTCAACAATGTCTCGCCCAGTGCACATCAGCCTTCCAACCTCTCTATTCTCTAGGATTACATCTCCATAAAGGAATTGAAAGTTCCCTTAAAGAAAGACCTCTTGAAGAAGTCCTCAGTGTGAGTTTGTGTGTGTGTGTGTGTGTGTGTGCGTGTGTGTGTGTGCGAGCACGCGTGTGTGTGCATGAAAGAGAGGAAAGATATAAGAGAATGGGAGAGAATGTGATTTGGGTTTCTTGCTTCACCAGGTGACACACGACTATTATCTATTCCAAGGGGTGAGACATTGGTAGAAGGTCATGTGATAATTACCTTTCTTCTCCTTTTTCTTGGTGGGTCTGGTAGAAATTTATTCTGAAATAGAAATGAGATTAATGCCAAATGGGTCCTTGTTTCTACTCTGTGAGCTTTGTATCTCCAACTGCCTTCCAGATATGCCCCACTGTCAGCACAAATTCAAAGTGTTTTCATGGAAAATAACATCCCTCTCCGAATCCTTAACACACTGCTCTCTCTTACCCAGATTTAGCTTTAAGGGCAACTTTAAAAACCGTGTCCTCTCTTTTGCTCCCCTCATACCCATGCCAGGTTTTCCTTCACAATGTCTTCTATACCCACTGCTTCCTGTCCAACCTCCAGGACCTCTCTAGCTTGTGTCTTTATACCTCACATGCTATAGCTACTCCACTGGCACTTAGCCAGTGAGTGACAGACTGGGGCAGGCTCTTAGTGGCCTTGGGCACATAAAGGTGTCCATGCCTTTGGGGAGACAAGTGGGAAGAGCCATTATGTAATGGTGATGGTGATGGTAAGGTGATGATGGTAAGAGTGATGAAGTGTAAACCATGCTCTCACAGGGTATTTTGGATCCAGAGATGGGTCAGTATGGTAGGCTAAATAACAATCCCCAAAGATGGTCAGATTCTCAGACCTCTGAATATGTTAAATTAAGTGGTAAAAAGGACTTTACAAATGTAATTAAATTAAGGATCTTGCAATAGGAAGATCATTCTGATTATCTGTGTTGGGCCAATGTAATGACAAGCATCCTTTTGCAAGGGAGGCAGGAGGGTCAGAGTGAGTAGTAAGAGGTGTAACGATGAAACATGAGGTTGGAGTGACGTCAGGAAGAGCCTTGAGCCAAGGAATGCAGGCAGCTTCCAGAAGCTGAAAAAGGCAAGGAAACTTCTGGAAGTTTCCAGAAAGAACCAGCCCTGCCAACACCTTGACTTGAGCCCAATGAAACTGATTTCAGACTTCTGGCCTCCAGAACTGTTAGGATAATAGATTTCTATTGTTTTAAGCCACCCAGGTTGTGAAAAGTTGTTACAGCAGCCACAAGAAACAGAGGCAGAGGGTTTTAAAGGACTTTAGAGAGTATTCTGTTTGAACTGGGCCTTGCAGGCTGAGTGGGGGTGTATCAGGCACAGAGGCAGTCAAGGTCACATGAAGTATCTGTGGCTGCAAGCACTCCATCCTCCAACCCATCTTGCATTCTCTGATCAGATTAATACTTCTATTTAAAAAAAATTTTTTTTTAGAGAGAGAAAGAGAGCACAAACAGGGGAGGGGCTCAGGTAAGAGAGAGAGAGAGAGAGAGAAAGAGAGAGAGAGAATCCCAAGCATGTTCCACATTCAGTGCAGAGTCTGACATAGGGCTGGGTCCAATACCCTGGAATCATGACCTGGGCCAAAGCCAAGGGTTGGATGCTTACCGACTGAACCATTGGGGTATCCCTGACTGGATTAATACTTCTAAAGCAGTGTCTCACCTATGTCAGTCATCACTAACTCAACACCCCCCTCCCCCCATGATCCCCTCATGATGAAAGGAAGGGTCCAGACTCCTTCCTCTGGCCTTAAGATGTCTTCTATCCGCTCAGCCCACGTAACAAGCCTACAACTTCTTGACAAATCACAGGCAGGATTTTCACTCCATCCTTTCTATGTAGAATGCCTTGTTCCTACATTTTTCCTCATCAGGACTATTCTTTTTTTTTTTTTAATTGTTTTTAATGTTTATTTATTTTTGAGAAAGAGAGAGAGAGAGTGAGCGAGCACTGGGGAAGGGGCAGAGAGGAAACACAGAATCTGAAGTAGGCTCCAGGCTCTGAGCTGTCAGCACAGAGCCCAACGTGGGGCTCAAACTCACAAGCCTAAGATCATGACCTGAGCCAAAGTTGGACACTTAACCAACTGAGCCACCCAGGCACTCCAGGACTATTCTTTTAAGACTCAGTTCAGAGCACTATCAACAATAGCCAAATTATGGAAAGAGCCCAAATGTCCATCGGCTGATGAATGGATAAAGAAGACGTGGTATATATACACAACGGAATATTACTCAGCAACCAAAAAGAATGAAATCTTGCCATTTGCAACAATGTGGATGGAACTAGAATGTATTATGCTAAGCAAAATAAGTCGGTCAGAGAAAGATAAATATCATATGATTTCATTCATATGTGGAATTTAAGAAACAAAACAGATGAACATAGGGGGAAGGGAAGGAAAAATAAGATAAAATCAGAGAGGGAGGCAAACCATAAGAGACTTGTAAGTACAGAGAACAAACTGAGGGTCGCTGGAGGGGTGGTGGGTGGGAGGATGGGCTAAATGGGTGATGGGCATTAGGGAAGGCACTTGTTGGGGTGAGCACTGGGTGTTATACGTAAGTGATGACTCACTAAATTCTACTCTCGAGATCATTATTACACTATATGTTAACTAACTCGGAAGTAAATAAATTTATGTTTTACTTTTAAATCAATAATTTTTTTAAATGTTTATTTAATTTTGAGGGGGGTGGTATGGGCAGAGAGAGAGAGAGAGGGAGATACAGAATCCGAAGCAGGCTCCGAGCTGTCAGCACAGAGCCTGATGCGGGGCTTGAACTCACAAACTGTGAGATCATGAGCTGAGCCACAGTGGGACACTTAACCAACTGAGCCACCCAGTTGTCCCTAAATAAAATTTTAAAAATTAAAAAAAAAAAAAAAAAAGACTCAGCTCTGTGGAAACCATTCCATGAAACTGTCCTCAACCCCAAGCTCAGAAATAATCCTCCCTTCCTGGAGCCACTGCATCTCTTCCTGCCAGCACCCCTCCTTATAGCACCGTGTGCTGTGTGGTCCCCTGGTGACGAGGCTCGTGTGCCACCTACTGCATCAAGGAGGTACCTGGTCCTGTGTCGTAAACATGTAGCCCTCCTCCGGCATGGCTGGGGCTCACACCTTACACCCTGTGGATTTAGATGCAACTCGGTAGATATTTGCTGAGCAAAGAGCTTTTCTTCATCATTAGAGTGGCACAAGGAAGGGACATCTGGGTCATGCGACAGAGTCAGAAGGCATGAGCTTGTCTGCAATAGAGACCCAGCCTGTTTTGTCCACGTCAAGTGGCTGATATGGGGGCCAAAGGAGATATTTTGAAATGCAATTTATTTATATTCTCTTTCAAGAATGAATCTCAGAAGGCTATCAAAAGAAATAACGGTAAAATATTCTGCAATCCAAGAAACATTTATACTGATGTGTTATTTTCAGATACAGAGATCTACCATGCTACTTTAAACTTTAGTCTCCCCCCCACCCCCAACACACACCAATTTAAATTACTTTCTGTGACCAGATTACACAGTGGCAATTATTAGTGGTTGAGTCAGAGACATAATTTACGGTTCTGCCTTCAAAAGGGTAAGAGCTTGGGGGGTGCCTGGATGGCTCAGTCGGTTGGACATTTGGCTCTTGATTTCGGCTCAGGTCATGATCTCTCTGTTTGTGAGATCAGGCCTGCCTCAGGCGCAGTGCTGACAGCATGGAGCCTGCTTGGGGTTCTCTCTCTTCCTCTCTCTCTCCTCCTTCTCTGCTCATGCTCTCTCTCTCTCTCAAAATAAATAACATTTTAAAAAAACATTAAAAAACTCCAAAAAACAAAAGGATAATAGCTCATCCATTTAGAGGATTAACGTCTAATATAAAGCAGCCAAAATACTCTTGAGTGGAATGTTAGTACGTAACATGTGCATTGTGATCTGGGCAAGGGGGTCATGGCAGTTTTCTGGACACTGAGAAATCCTGCTGATGCTTGGAGCTGATGAACCGTGACACTAAACCCTTGATTTAAGCCCTGTGTCATCGGGATACCTCAATCAGCTGTTTCAGGGGGAATCCGCCACACCTCACGCTCATCTTCCAGTTCTTGGATGGTCCGTGGTTTCCTTCAATTTCAAATTCCCTGGGGGTGAACCACCTTCCATCCTCACCCTTTATACACCTCTGTGCGATTCCTGTGAGACAAAAATAAGAAGTCATAAGGGAGCACCTTCTCAACTATAAAACCCCCCCAAATATGGCGCCCCCCTCCCCCGCCCCGTAGATCTTGGCTCAGAATCTGTAGCGAGAGAGCTGAGATCCCTCTCAGGGCCCTACAAGCAGCCTGAAAGGCAAGGGCAAGAGGGGACTTCCTGCCGTGTACACACACATCATTGACCTTTGTGCAACGAGGAAAATAATTAACACCAACATGTATTTTTTAAACGTATTTCACTACATTCAAAGGAGAAAAAACTGAATGGCCCTGAAGATGAATGAGCAGGCTTCTTTTTCTTGCCTTCTCTGAGAGGTAGGCTGGGTTTCAGAGGGGACGCGAGGCCACACAGTTGGGTGAGTGGCTGCTGTCACCACTGCCACATCTGCCTCACCTTGTTGGTCATCCAGCTGATGGCAATCAGTTATTTCTCACATTTTGGACTCAAAGCTATTTTATGTGAAAAGCATGGAAATGTCATCAAGGGGGCAAAGTTAAAGTACACACCTGAAATTTGGCCCCACGGAAGCATTAACACTTGTTGGTGCCTAAAGAACTATATTTGGGGAAGGGGGAATCAATTATGACAGATGAATGTTTATAGTGTACTTTAACAATAATGATTTGCAAAGTATTTTATATCCATTATCTCATTTTTTTCCCCCTCATAATAACATGGCAAGTTTTATCATTATTCTCATTTTGTACAGGAGGAAGGTCAAGGTAAGAAAGACCAGGAATTTGGCCCAGACGAAACACACACTTTTGGTATTGCTGAAACGTGAATCTGGGTCCTCTAATTCTAAATCCTGTGCTCCTCCCAGCGAGATCAAGGCTATACAGATGTTATGGGGATGGTACCGTGAAGGTTGTTGCCAGATTTCTCAAACATGTACCTTGTCTGCCCTGATATTAAACTACTTGATCTCATTGGGTGCTGGACAGCATCCTGTGGACCATTTCCATGGGGGAAAGGAAAAATGTCCTGTTATGTTTGCTAATTTTAAGTGTGGAAATACCATTTCTTCCCTATCTGGGATGCTGTGCAGAAAAGAGTTAACAGGGCAGACCTGAGGCTGCTACCTTTAGAAACGTCTGCTTGCAAGGTTGGCTCTTGACTGGTATCTGGGAACTTGCATTTAGGGAGGGGTCCTACCATTCCTAGAACTTAAGAGTGTCTCACTGCCCTAAACCGTTTATACAAACAATATGGTTTCCTTTTGGGAGTCTAGAATTTTGGCATGTGCTAGGCAGAGGGCACCTACGTGATGACCCCCTGATAAAAACCTGGACTCTGAGACTCAGAGGGGCAGATTCCTCTGGTAGACAGCATTTCATACATGTTGCTACAATTCATTGCTAGAGAATTAAGTGCACCCTGTGTGACTCCACCAGGAGAGACCCTTGGAAACTGGTACCCGGTTTCCTTTGGACTTTGTCCTGTGTGTCTTTTCCTTCCTTGATTTTACTTTGTACCCTTCCAATTTAGGAAATCATCACCATGAGTTCACTATATGACGAGTCCTACGAATCCTCCTAGGGAATCACCAAACCTGGGGATGGTCTTGGGAAGCCCCTGACACAGGTGTCCACCCCTGAACAATATATTATTCACACGGGTACTTTCCAGTTGAAAAGCATAGAAGACCATGAAGCCTACCTTCTTTCATTTTTTTCTTATATAAAATCCCCTTTGCCTCTCCACAGGTCACAGGAACTTTTGGAAGGTGAAAATTCATATTTGTATCTCTGGGAATTCTTGGACCTGCCAAGAAGCATTATTGTTTTTATTCCATCTTTCTCTACAACTGTGCACTGTTCCGACCTCCTCCCTCTTGAGATCTTTCTTTTATAATTTAAAATGTATTGGAGGGATTTGCCCCATGAACTCATTACCCTTCTAGGTCTTTCTTCTATAGCAGATTAGATGCACAAAGATAATGTCATCCTCTAAAAGCCTGCATTAAATGTCTTGTGTGGAGGTGTCTGAATCTCCAAGTTTGTTGACTACAACTCCCCATCATGCAATAATTTTCCTCCTATCATATTATTGCTTTGAAGTTATGTAGATGGAGATAAACGCTTCAGCTTTTAGTTCTGTCTCCTCACTTGAGGAATCAGCTGAGGGACAGAAAACAGGATTGTAATGGAGTGCCTAGAAGGGATGGTGTCTGTCTTCCCTCCTTGTTCTCTGCCTGTTGCACTTTTACTTCATGTGAGCTTTCTCTGTGGCTAAAGGAGAAACTCAGGGTGGAGTGTGCTAGAACTGAAAATTGCTCAGGGAGGGGACCTCTGCACATCCTTTGGGCAGGGTCACTGGGATCTGATTCTGCCAAAGCAGGTGTTGCAAGTCTTAAAACTGACTTCAGAACATTCTGGCCAACATTTAGGGGGATTCATTAAAGACACGTGCTGGGGCTTCTCTCTGGGATGGGAAAGATGGGTGGCCATGGTCTTTCCAGAGTCAGTTCGGTTAGAGCTGGCGTAGGCCTAGAAGGCCACCCAGTCTAATTTACCTGCCACTCACCCAGAGAAGGAAATGGAGTAAAACACCCACAAATGGTGATCCAAAGTCACACAACCAAAGGAAGTTTGGGAATTAGGACATAGGTCTTGTATTACCAGCGAGGGTCCCTCTTGATGGGCAACCTATGGCTCTCTAAGCTGTAAGAGATCAGCTAAAAATCATGTGAGTCACACCCTTTGTATTTTTTTCTGTATATTTTCCTTCTTCAAGCATCATCAGTATAGTGAAAGAAGCTCTGTATGGACCCAAGGAGGCCTAGGATCTCTCAGATCAACTGACTAATCAATGGAGTAGGTGTTACTACCATCTTGTCTTGTTGTTGAAATTAACCAAGGCCAATGAATATCATAACATTTGTCACTTGCTCTAAGAGCCAGTTAAGAAAATTTATGAATCACTCCAAACACAGAGTATAAAACAAGAATTTAGATACTTAATTATCAAAAGTATATTAATTCCTTCCTTTTACCTCTTTTTCTGACTCTTCTCAAAGGCCCAGTGTTGACTGTTTTTCTCCCTGAGAAAGTAAAAAAATAACATAAATGTGTCTTGTTTATAATATTACATTTCAAATAGTATTGTTTTGCAAAAGCACCATTCAAATGTAACTTTTCAGAAGCCTGTCTAGTACTTCGAGAAAAACAGCAAATGTGTAGATCAGGAGTCAGGAAATTTTTCCTGTAAAGGACCAAGGAGTAAATACTTAAGTACATAATTGCTGTTGTGACTACTCAGATCTGGTGTTGTATTGTGAAAGCATTCATAGATAACACTGAAATGAAAAGATGTGGTTGTGTTCCAATAAAACTTTATTTATAAACAGTCAGTGGGCTAGATTTGTCCTGTGGGCCATAGTTTGCAGAACCCTGGCCTAGACTTAGTTACAAAGATGATACTTAACTGAGATTCATCCTATATTTCTTTTACTATTATCTCCAAGTCAGTCCAAATAAATTTGAAATAGTGTTTTATGTATTTCCAAAGCAACTGGGTAAGAAGAGTGAGTTAGACATCTATTGAGTGCTATCCTTAGATCTTGTCCTTATCAACTTACTTCATCCTTAGAACAAGTGATCAGATAGGAACTAATACTGTCCTCATTTTACATATGAGAAAAGTTAATGCTCACAGATAAAAATACAAATTAAAGGAAGATGCTGAAGACTTCCTTTGGGGGATGGGAAGGGGAAAAATAGTTTCAAAAAGAGAGGGAGGCAAACAATGAGAGACTCTTAAATACAGAGAACAAACTGAGGGTCGAGGGGGGGCAGGGGAGAGGGGAAAATGGGTGATGGGCATTGAGGAAGGCATTTGTTGGGATGAGCACTGGATGTTGTATGTAAGTGATGAATCATGGGAATCTACTCCCAAAGCCAAGAGCACACTATATACGCTGTATGTTAGCTAACTTGACAATAAATTATATATGTTTTTAAAAGGCAGGAATATAAGGTCTCAAGAGAGATCACATGGTGGATTCTACAAGTAGATAGCTGCCCAAAACTCTAAACTTGAAAGGAGATTTTTGTGTTGAAAGTGGTGGCAAAAAGGATCAAGGAGTTCAGAACTAACCCAATGAAAGGGAACTTCTAGAAACTGATGCCCAAATTCTAAAAGGTGTAGGTAGTGATAGCACAAAGGGTTGATTTAAAAGATGTCCCAGAAGAATGTAGTATCTAATTTATGTGTTGAGTGTGTCCAAAAAAAGATTGAGTCATGTCCATGTGCATATTTGTGTCTACCATTATTCAAAAGTGTTTGAATGTTGAGGGCAGGGACACACCTGGATGCTTTTTCTTTCTAAAGGTCTGTGCCCATGGCTGGAATCCTGGGGTACTAATTTGGGTAGTTCAGGGCCCAGAATAAAATCTCCTCCAGATACTCAACCATCTGGTCTTTCCTTTAAGCAGACTATGATCAGATGAGGCTGGAAAGGAATCTTTTTCTTCAACCAAGCACAAAAAGCCTTCATTTTGGGGGCCTTTGCTATAACAAAGGGTTTCTAAAATCTCATCAAGATACAATGCACCCATGAGATATTTATTGATGATTCCTATTCTAAGAGGAATCACATCCCAAGATCAAGCATGTTCTACCCTACAAGGTATCACCCTAAGGAAGTTTACCAAGATCTTATGGAGGTACATAGAGAGGAGAGATTCCCAAACCTTCATAAAGGAATCATAAGCATAGCTATTGATACTAAAGATTCAAGAGATGTAAAATAAGTAACACATAGACCTCAAATAAATAAATAAATAAATAAAACTTTCTTTAAAAATTGCTCTACATTGATCGGTTCCAAAGAACATGATTGTGCCAAGTATGGCAGTTAGTATGGTTGCCAGGTGACAAAAGCCAATCCACAAGTGTGGCTCTCTGTGGAACAGCCCTTTCCTGTCACTTGTGATGATGAAGTGGTAGGTTTGCCCAGGAAAACTAGCCAGTTCTGACTCAATCTACCTCCCTTCCTTCCTCCTCCCCCCCCCCCCCCCCCCGCCGCCCCTTCTCTCTTTTCTTGCAAGGGTCAAGGCCCACTGTCCGATGAGAAAGCTCTCTCTGCTTTCTCCGTGCTGTCTGTCCTCTCCTTTCCCATAGGTGGCCAAACTTAAATCCCAGCCCTAGCTACAGTCTGAGTCTGTTAAGTAGTAGACATTATTGGCAAAAATGCATCCTCTTACTCTCAGTTTCTCTTTGTCTAAGTCCTCTTGGGACTAGTGTGTGAGCTAGACTCTCCTTTCATCAAAATCACAGGATGTAAAGCTGTATGTGAGGTTGAGATGGGCCTTGGAAGGCAGTGAGTCTTTATTACTTTATTACTATATTATTACTATAAATAAAGTAATATTTATCTTACTTTATAGATAAGGAAACTGAGGCGGAAGGGAGAGAGAGACACACTCAAGTTCACATGATTACCTCAAGGTCATGGGACATGAGGAAGGACAGCTACATCATTTGTGAGTTACATAGTGTTTTATGGCTAAAACTACTTCTAAGCTGAAAAGTGTCAGCTCAGTAGAGGCAGCACTGCAGTGGCACTTGGGCCCCAGTTTCTGATTGCAGATTCACCACCAAATTACTTTTTTGCGGTGTTGCCATCTTTCTCTCCCTGTCACATTTTGGAAATTGACTAAATCTGATGTATTTCTCAACAGTACAGCTACATAAAGTAATAGGGAAGTAGGTTGTTAAAAACACAGAATAAAGCATGAAAATTTAGATGTTTAGTTACTGAAAATGGAAAATGCATACATATTTTACATTTTTTTTTTTTTTTTTTTTTTTTTTTACCTTTTGGTCTGCCTCTTTTCCTTGGAGCTCTGTTACTCAGATTTTGGATTCTACGTTTGTATCTCCTCACTGAGAAAACAAAAATATAAAAATATTGCTAAACATCCAACAGGTAAATGAAGAAATCAAAGAAGAAATTTAAAAAATACATAGAAACAAATGAATATGAAAACACAACAGTCTCAAATCCTTGGGACACAGCAAAAATGGTTCTAAGAGGGAAATTTATATTGATACAAGAATACCTCAAGAAACAAGAAACATCTCAAATACATAATCTAACCTTACACCTAAAGGAACTAGAAAAAGAATAAACAAAGCCCAAGGTTAGCAGAAGGAAAGAAATAATAAAGATCAGACCAGCAATAAATGAAATAGAGACCACAAAATAGAAAATATCAATGAAACAAAGAGATTTCTTTAAAAAGATAAACAAAATTTAGCCAGACTCATTAAGAAAAAAAAAGAGAGGAAACAACATCAGAAGTGAAAGAGGAGAAATAAGAACCAACACCACAGAGATACAAAAGATTATAAGAGAATGCTACAAAAAAAATTATATGCCAACATATTGGACAACCTACAACAAATGGATACATTTCTAGAAACATACAATCTTCCAAAACTTGAATTAGGAAGAAATAGAAAATCCAAACAGACAAATTACTAGTAATGAAATGGAATTGATAATCAAAAAAATCCCCCAAAGTCCAGGACCAGATGGTTCACAGGTGAATTCTACCAAACATTAAAGAAGAGTTAATGCCTATCCTTCTCAAACTATTTCAAAAAATAGAAGAGGAAGGAAAGCTTCCAATTACTTTCTATGAGGCCAGCATTACCCTTATACCAAAACCAGACAAAGACCACAAGAAACCAAGGAAGGAAGGAAGGAAGGAAGGAAAGAAGGAAGGAAGGAAGAGGGGCACCTAGGTGGCTCAGTCAGTTGAGTGTCTGACTTCAGCTCAAGTCATGATCTCATGGTTCATGAGTTTGAGCCCCACATCAGTCTCACTGCTGTCGGCCTGTCAGCACAGAGCCTGCTTCAGATCCTCTGTCCCCCTCTCTCTGCCCCTCCCTTGCTTGTGTTCTCCCCAAAATAAATAAATATTGAAATTTTTTTATTAAAAAAAAACAGAAAGAAAGAAAAAAAGAAAGAAAGAAAGAAAGAAAACTACAGGCTAGTATCCCTGACGAACATAAATACAAAAATCCTCAACAAATTATTAGCAGAATGCAATTAACAATACATCAAAAGGACCATTCACCATGACCAGTGGAATTTATTCTAGAAATGCAAAGATGACTCAATATTTGCAAATCGATATGATGTACCACAACAACAGAATGAAAGCTAGAAATCATATGATCATTTCAATAGAGGCAGAAAATGCATTTGACAGAATTCAACATCGTTCATGATAAAAACTCAACAAAACAGGTTTGGAGGGAATGTAACTCAGCATAATAAAAGCCATATATGAAAAACCCACAGCTAACATCATACTCCATGGTGAAAAACTGAGAGCTTTTCTTTTAAGATCAGGAATAAGACAAGGATGTTCACTCCCACCTCTTTTCTTCAATATTGTACTGGAAGTGCTAGCCACAGCAGTCAGACAAGAAAAAGAAATAAAAGACATAAAAACTGGTAAGAAAGAAGTTAAACTATCACTATTTACAGTTGATATGATACTATATATAGAAAATCCTAAACACTCCACAGAAAAACTATTAGAAGGAATAAATGAATTCTGTAAAGTTATAGGATACAAAAGTAATGTGCATAAATCTGTTGCATTTCTATACACTAATAATGAAGTAGCAGAAAGAGACATTAAGAAACCAATTCCGGGGGCACCTGAGTGGTTCAGTCAGTTGAACATCTGACTCTTGATTTCTGCTCAGGTCATGAACCCAGAGTTGTGGGATGTGGCCTCGTGTCAGGCTCTGCACTGACCATGGAGCCTGCTTGGGATTCTCTATGTTCCTCTGCCCTTCTCTCCCACCCTCTCTCTCTCTCTAAAAAGAATTCCATTTGCAATTGCACCAAATATAACAAAATACCTAGGAATAAACTTAACCAAGGGGATGAAAGACCAGTACTCTAAAAACTATAAAACATTGATGAAAGAAATTGAAGATGATTCAAACAAATTCAAAGATATTCCATGCTCATGGATAAATAAATATCAAAATGCCCAGAGTAATCAAAACAGAGGTTCAATGCAGTCTCTATCAAAATACCAACAACATTTTTCACAGAACTAGAACAAATAATACTAGGATTTGTATGGAACCACAAGAGACCCCAAATAGCCAAACCAATCCTGAGAAAGAAGAATAAAGCTGGAGGCATAACACACCCCGATTTCAAAATATTTTACAAAGTGGTAGTAATCAAAATAGTATGGTAATGGCATAGAAACCGATGCACAGTCAATGGAACAGAATAGAGAGCCACACTAGCATGGCCAATTAATTTATGGCAAAGGAGGAAAGAATATGGAATGAGAAAAAGACAGTCTCTTCAACAAATGGCCCTAGGAAAACTGAACGGCCACATGCAAAGGAATGAAACTGGACCACTTTCTTACACTATATACAAAAACAAAATGAATTGAAGACTTAAATTGAGACTTGAAAACACAAAATTCCTAGAAGAAAACATAGGTGGTAATGTCTTTGACATCAGCCTCAGTAACATTCTTCTAGATCTTGCTCCTCAAGCAAGGGAAATAAAAGCCAAAATGAACTATTGGGACTATACCAAAATAAAACTTTTGCATAGTGAAGAAAACCATCAACAAAATTAAAAGACAACCTACTGAATGAGAGAAGATATTCACAAATGATATATCCAGTAAGGGGTAAAATATATAAAGAAGTTACACAATTCATAAAAAATGGGTAGAGGATATAAATAGAAATTTTTTCCAAAAAAAACCCCATACAGATGACCAACAGACACATGAAAGATGCTCGACATCACTAATTATCAGGGAAATGAAAATCCAAACCACAAGGAGATACCACATTATACCTGTCAGAATGGTTAGAATCAAAAAGACAGGAAACAAAAAGTGTTGGTGAGGATGTGGAGACAAAAGAATTATTGTGCACTGTTGGTGGGAATGTAAATTTGTGCAGCCACTGTGGAAAATAATATGGAGGTTCCTCAAAAAATCAAAAATAGACATAACATATAATCCAGTAATCCCACTACTGGGTATTTACCCGAAGGAAAAAAAAATTCTAATTCAAAAAGAAGTATGCATTCCTATGCTTGTTGCAGCATTATTTACAATAGCCAAACTATGGAAGCAATTGAAGTTTTCATTTACAGATGAGTAGATAAAGAAGATGATGTGTGTGTGTGTGTGTGTGTGTGTGTGTGTGTGTGTTGGAATATTACTCAGCCATAAAAAAGGATAAGATCTTGCCATTGGTGACAACATGGGTGGACTTAGAAGGTATAATACTAAATGAAATGTCAAATAGAGAAAGAAAAACACCCTATAATTTCACTTACATGTGAAATATAAAGAATAAAACAAATGAATAAACAATAAAAAAGCAGAAACAGATCTATAAATATAGAGAACAAACTGATGCCGAAGGGGAGGAGGTGGGGGATGAGGAAAATGTATGAAGGAGAGTGGGAGACACAGGCTTCCATTATGGAAGGGCTAAGTCACAGGCATAAAAATTATAGCCTAGGGAATATAATCAATCTAGGTAGGGTGACTGTGTGGGGAATCAGCTGCACACCCACTGACAGTAGGACCATAAGAAGACATGATTCTCATGGCCCTCTCTGGGGAAAGGAGGAGCTCAATTAGCTTTTCTTGAAAGATATTCTATCCAGAAAGATGAGATGAACTCAGCGGGGGTGTGGACCTCCTCTAAGGGGGAAGTGGTAAGCACTTAGCTCCTGTTTTAGAGGAACTTTCATGGACAGATTCTCTTAAAGAGGAGTTCTTTAAAGAGCCCACAAACGTGGCTCATGCATCCTCCATATCTGGAAGACATGAAGAATTGATCATAAGAAGGCTATTCCTGCTCCTTCCTTCTCCCCCTCTTCCACAACTTGAATTAGCTGAAAACATAGATACTGAGTAGGGTTAGATAAGAGTATGCATAAAAGAAGCAGCTGGTCTCACCCAACTTCTTCACTACATGTTTTCCAGTTGTAATATTATATCAGCTCAGGCTTTTTAACATTGTATGAGAATATCACCGCTGCCCAAAAGGATGAGCACAACTCCAAATCTTACCTAAGACTTCGTCTTGGGACAAGAAGAGAATGATTTCAGAGAACAATTTTGAAAAGAAGTAGAAGGAACAAAGGTGATTTGTGCTTAAACTACCAACTCCAACCTCTTAACAAAGCAGGCAAGACAGACAGGTTCCACAAAAACTCAGAAGAACAAAATCTGGGACCTGGGTAAGTGTAACCTAAGAAATAACTAAGGTAGGCAAGTATGGAGGTAAGATGATAGAGATGGTAGAAATATATGTATATATTTATTCATATGTTTATATTTTATTTATATTATTTACATAAATATAGGCATGTATTACATACATATGAAATGGGAGGAGTTCAGTTATGTTATATATATAATGATGAGATGACAGAAATAATCAGAAGAAATGGAAAGGAAACAAAATATATCCAAACATGTTTTGACTCCACAAGAAATACCCTGCCACCTCTATGTGCCATATCAACTTAGTAGCAGTATTTCATAGGGTCTGATGTTAAAGAATGAAGAAAAAGAAATGTACTCTATAAGAGGAACATAAGTAGAACAGGATTGGGAAAGAGAAAAGAAAGGACAGATACCATATGTGTTCACTCTTATGTGGGTCCTGAGAAACTTAACAGAAGACCATGGGGGAGAGGAAGGGGGGAAAAGTTAGAGAGGGAGGAAGGCAAACCATAAGAGACTCTTAAAAACTGAGAATAAAATGGGGGTTGATGGGGGGTGGGAGGGTGGGGAGGGTGGGTGATGGACACCTGTTGGGATAAACTCAGGGTGTTATATGGAAACCAATTTGACAATACAGTTCATATTAAAAAAAAAGAAAGAAAAGAAAGGAGAATAAGATGAGGCAAGAAAGGAGGAACACAATGGAAATAAACAATTGCAAAGCTGGGTGCAGAGAATGAAGTGTCACTCATTTTTTTTCATCCTCTGCTGCATGAACACAGTATGGCGTATGCTCTGATTGAGCTTGGTTTAAGTAACTGTTTCCCAGGCTTAGATCTGATGCGATACCAGGACTCTAGCTTCTGCTTAACTGATTCAAGTTCCCTCTGTCTGTTTCCCCTCATTCTGTTGAGGGGTGTGTTCATTAGTTACAGCAAACATTTCCAACATTTTCTCTTGGTGCCTCATTTCCCATTCAGGGCTAGTTTGTCTCTGACCATGTAGCTCTGTGCTATATTCAGGTTCTAGCTCCTATTCTTGCCAAAGAGTCTCAGGTGCCAAGAAGGCCAGGTTTGAATCAATAATCTGAGTTTTCCTCCATATATGAGGAAGTCAGTGACTTTGGATGAAAACGTGAAGGGCAAGTAGCAGATTGCTATTTGTCCCCCATGATCATTCTCTCCTTCTTTCATAGAAATAGAGTTACAGCTGAACCCATGGCTGCCTGACTAGAGATTATATTTCTTGGCCTCACTGGCAGCTAGAGCTGGCCATGTGAGTAAGTTTTGGGCAATAGGATGTGAGGAGAAGACTCTGGGTCTTTCCATTAAAAGAAATAGATAGGTGATTTCTCTGCCCATTTTTCCCATTCCCACTGGTTGGGAGACAAAGGTCTGGTTAGACCTGATTTCTTGGACCCAGAGAGGGAAACTATGTGTTGAGGAAGGCAGGTTGGTTCTTCCTCCCATTTCTGGACTGTTTGATGAAAGAGAAATAAATTATGTGGCTTAGACCACTGTATTTGGGGCTCTCTTTGTTAAAACAGCTTAGCCTGTACTCTAAAAAATTCATTATTTATGAAGCCCATTGGAGATTTCAGAGGTGCAGCAAAGAAAGGTCTGGAAGGAATATCAGAGTTGCAGTAGCGCACACGTGTGAATTCACAGATTTACCTGTACCTTTTTTGAGACTGCTTTTTTTACGTTTATATCTTCTCTTTTTTCCTTCAAACAGAAAAGAAAATAATCCTTTAGAATTATAAACAGAAATTTACAAGATTTACATGCCAGTTACCTTCAAGTATTTTATTTCTAAGTTTTCACTCCACTTTTATAGTGCTAAATCTCCAGCTACTAACACACTATCTCGGTTGTCATTACGCTGAAAACAACAATAGCAGCAAACACAACCTACATTTATACAGTACTGGTCATTTACTGTATACTTTTACCTATTCACATGAGGGTTTCTCATTCACAATAAAGATAATGCAAAAGGCAGCTGAAATTGGATAGGGGCTGACAGAGAAGAGGGGGACTGTCAGAAGGATCAAGGAAAAGTAGATATCAGAAATCACAAGTATATGTCCTGGGTTTTGGGGTTTGCCTTGAAAAGCTAAAGATACAATCCATGTTTATAACAACAAGAACTTAAGAAATAAGTAGAAAAAATCAGAGAAATGAAGACAAATTTAGAAGGGGATAAAAGAGATTAGATGTTTCAGAAATTAAAACGAAGAACAGATTTGTAAAAAAAAAAAAAAAAGAAAAAAACAAACAAAAGGAAACAGGAAGTATAAGAACAATTAAGAAATATTAGAAGAAAAATAACCAATGGAAGATAGTGAACAAGTCAGCAGACTTCCTAAGAAGAAATTCAAAATAATAAAAGTACTTCAAGATAAATTCAAGAGCAAAGTTTTTGAAATTATAACAAAAAATGGAATATACATATAATAAGTACATGTATTTTCACCCTGTAACAAAGAAAATTGACTCCAAACCATCAACCCTGAGATATAGTCCAGCAAATTTACTGGACTTTAAAGATAAAGAATGGAATGGGCATTGTAGACAAAAATGTCAAGTCATTTTCAAGGGTGGGGATCTTATTGGCTATAGAATTTTCTCCAGTAACACCTAATGCCACAGGAAAAATGGAGAAAAATCTACAAGATGCTTCTAGAAATAGTGAGTAAATTATTTTTCACATGTGAAAAACAAAACCAAATACTTCTAAACAGGGAAATTCTGAGAAGGTTGTTCCTAGGAGTAATTATTGAGAAAACTACTAGGGGATTCACTTCAGCAAATCAAGATGAGACAGGAAGAATTTTGGCAAAAGAATTACAATAAAAGTGGTGAGTGAGGTGACAGACCAGAATGTTAAACGTACGTGCCCTGACAATGTAGAAATGGTATAACAGCAAAAAAATGTGTGAGGAAGGGGGAAATACGGGTGGTCGAGTAGGATCATTGACTGGTGGGGTCACAGCATGTTATTTGGGCAAATCAAGGAGTAATATAAAAAACATTTAAGAGCAGAAAGATAGGGGTGCCTGGGTGGCTCAGTTGGCTACGTGTCTGACTTTGGCTCAGGTCGTGATCTCACGGTTCATGAGTAGGAGCCCCGCGTCGGGCTCTGTGCTAACATCTCAGAGCCTGGAGCCTGCTTCGGGTTCTGTGTCTCCCTCTCTCTCTCTGCCCCTCCCCCCATTCATGCTCTGTCTCTCTCTCCTTCGAAAATGAATAAACATTAAAAAAATTAAAAGGGCTGAAAGATAAACATAAGGGTAACATCATGATGGATCTAGAGAATATAATGCTAAGCAAAATAAATCAATCAGAGAAAGACAAATACCTTATGATTTCACTCTTTTGTGGAATTTAAGAAACAAAGCAAATGAACAATAACAAAAAAGAGACAAACCAAAAAACAGACTCTTAACTACAGAGAACAAACTGGTGGTTACCAGAGAGGAGGTGAGGTGGGTGGGTGAAACAGGTGAAGGGGATTTAGGGTGAACTTATCATGATGAGCACTAAGTAATGTATAGAATTATTGAATCACACCTGAAACTAACATAAAACTGTATGTTAACTACACTAGAATTAAAAAAAATACTACTTGACATCAAAAGAAAAAAAAAAAGAAAATCATGATCTAAACTTGGGTGGGAAAGGAAGAGTGGACAGAGAAATAGGGCACATGCTAAATTTATCAATTTGGGGGGACAGAAATTAATGGGTACTGTCTAATACAGTACAGAGGGTATATAAAAGGAAGGTATATGAAAGTAATGCTAAGAGTAACCACTAGAACAAAAATATAAACATTCCTAAGTATCACAAGTATATACTTACTCCTAACCAATGAAAATATGAGAAATGAGTACAGCTCAACCATTCATTTCTTTTAAGGGAAAGACCCAGAAGTGGCTTGCACTTCTTTAGCTCAGGGGCCTTTCGCCAGAACTTGGTCACAAGTCTGGGATTAACCACAGGGAAGGTTGAGAGGTTTAGTCTAGCTAGGCAGCCACGTGCCCAACAGTAACCACTGGAACAGAAATGCAAACCTTCCCAGCTGTCAGAAGTACGCACATGCACATAAATGCATAGAAGATAATGTCGACATTTTTAATATCCAAGACACTAGAATATATAATATAAATTAGCATAACAGGAACCAGATCACACATTTTGGTCCTATCAATAAAAGTAAATGGATTTAAATCACTTGTTTAAGCAAAGAATTTGAGATTGAATTCCAAACTAAACTCCAGCTTTTAATCATATATAGGAGACTCTTGGAAAAACATATTTTTAAGATGTTGAAGACAAATGTATAGGCAAAAGTATATTGAGCTTACATCAACAAAAGAAATCAGGGAGTCATCATCTTAATATCATAGAAAGTATAATTCAGGCCAAAAAGTTTTAAGAAAGTAGACATTACGGAAATACAACGAGAAACAGGTAGAAACAAACGACTAGTAACAACTTTATTTTTACCTCCCTTAGTCAATGAGAGGTCAAGTGCACAAAACAAGAAGGCCCAAATAATACATTTAACAGGGTTGATATGATTAATTCATATTCAACTCCATATCCAAAAAATAGAGAATGTTCATTTCTTCCCAACTTTTCTTAAACAATTCTTGGGTCAAAGAGGACTTACAAATCCAAATTTCAGACTATCTAGCAAATAACAATAATGAAAATATTTGCTGTGAGAAACCTATGCACTATCTAATTTTAAAAAGCACTAATTTTGGAAAGAATGAAAAAAATACATGCATACAGTCAGTCGTTTATTCACAGATTCCATATTTGTGAACTTACTCGCTAAAATTTATTTTTAACCCCCAAATCAAGGCTCATGGCACTTTCATGGTCATTCACGGATGGGGACAGAGCAGTGGGTCCTTTGAGTTGCTGATGGCGCATGTTCCCAGCTAAAGTGGAGCAAGGTGATGTTCTGCCTTCTTGCTTCCACTCTCATTCTGTACACAAGGGTCCCTTTGCCACTTATGTAGTGTTTTTGCTGGTGAATCTGTTGTTTAAAATTGCCCCCAAGTGTAGAGCTGCTATGCAATCTCTTGTTCCTAAGCAAAATAATTGTGATGCACCTTATGGAGAAAATCTGTGTGTTAGATAAACTTCATTCAGGCAGGAGTTCTAGTGCTATTGGCTATGACATATATTGGCTATGAAACATATATATATGTACACATATATATGTAAAATACATATATACATATGTATACATATATGTAAAATACATACATATATATGTATACATATGTATATGTATGTAAAATATATATATGCAAAATATATATATATATATTTTATATATATGTAAAATAAGATATTAAGTAGAAACACTCATAAGAACACAAAGGTATGTGTTGATTGGTATATTGTGACCAGAGGCTCACAGGAACCTAACCCTGTATTTCCTCTAGAAGCCATGGTTCAGTATTAGCTAATTCCGTGTTTAGGGTGACTTTATAGAACCTATCTACTCTGAATAATGAAAATTCGTTGTTTATGTACATATATATGGATATGTATATATGAGTATACAATGTATTTTCAGAATCCATCCACTTTTTTTCATTGCTTTTTATTTCAAACATATTTTTCAATCTCAGAATTTTTATTTGGTTCTTTTTTATAATTTCTATTTCTTTGTTGATATTTGCTATTTGCAGAGAAATCATTTTCTTACTTTTTACGTGACTTTATTAAGCGTGTTTAAAATAGTTGACTTTAAAGTCTTTGTCTAGCAATTCCAGTATCTGGTTTACTGCACATACAGTTTCTATTTTTCCTGAGCATGGGGCCATACGTAGTTGTGTTTTTTTTTCTCTAACATTTATTTATTTTTGAGACAGAGAAAGACAGAGAATGAATGGGGGAGGGTCAGAGAGAGAGGGAGACACAGAATCTGAAACAAGCTCCAGGCTCTGAGCTGTTAGCACAGAGCCTGACGCGGGGCTCCAACTCACGGACTGCAAAATCATGACCTGAGCTGAAGTCGGACCCTTAACCGACTGAGCCACCCAGGCGCCCCTTAGTTGTTTTTTTAAATTTTTTCTTGCATGTCAAGTAATTTTTTCTTAAAAACCTAACATCTTAAATAATATGTAGTAACCCTGGAGATCAGATATCCCCCTTTCCTCAAAGTTTGTTGCTATTGCTCTTGGGTTTTGTTGCTTATTTTGTGCTTTGTTTCTGTCAAGTCTGTGTATTTTTCTGTCAAGCCCGTGTATTTTGCCATGTGGTCCCTGAAGTTTCAGCTCAGTTAGTTTAATGGTCAGCTAATGACTGGAAAGAGATTTCCCTGAAAAGCTAGAACCGATAAGTCTTCCAGTATTCGTCAAGGGGCTGTGAAAGCCTGTGTCGATGCATGCCTTCAATGCACAGCTAGGCAGTTTACGATTCCACCTTAGCTGTCACTTCCTGCTTGAACAGAGCCTCCAGGTTAGAGCTGAGGGTTTTCTTAGGTCTTTCCTGAGCCTTTGCATAGCCCTGAGCATGTGCATTTCCCTAGACATGTGTGTGGCCTTCCAGATGGCCAGGGATATTTGCGAGTTTTATATACACATATCTATCTATATTTATATATTATATATAATGTATTACATATTTATATGCATATAAGCTATACATATTATACTATACTACTGTATATTTATATTTATGTATAATATACAAACTGTAACATTTATGTGTATAAAATATATACTTTTATAACTTTATATATATTTATTATTTATGTATGCATTGCCATATAAATATATAATAGCTTTATAGTTTATATTTATATATTTATACATTACATATATAATTTATAGACATATTTTATATATATTTAATTATATATATGTCACATTCTACCTGTAGTTTACTTATAATTTATAATTTTTATATATTTTCACATATGACACATTCATATTTATATATTATATATTCTATTTATCTATATAAATACATTTCCATATTATATATATTTGCACATAATATGTAATTATATATCTTTAAATAAAATATATAAAAATATACACTTACATACATGTTGGTGTGTTATATGTGTGCATGTTTTCAGAATCCACCTATTTTCGAACACCTCTACTGCTCCCAGCTTAGTCCAGCCCAACAGTCCCCGTGCCTAGATCATTACAACAGTCTCCTTACTGATCGCTCATGCTACCCGCCTAAAGTCTATCCTCCATGTGGACTACAGAGCAATCCTTTAAAAACATAACTGAGATTCTACCATTCCCTAGCTCAAACCCCTCCAATGTCTTTTCCTCTTACTGAGACAAGAATCCAAAGTCATTGCTATGGCCTCTGATGACCTTCAAAACCACTTTCCACTCACCCCTCTTTATCTCTCCAGCCAGCGGTCTCCTTGACATTCCTCAAAAGACCCTGCACATCTCAGCCTCAGCACCGTGGTTTATTCCTTCACCCCACTCAATATCTACTTATGTTTCAGTTTGTCAGTGAGGCTCTAACAGGCCACCCCATATAAGATGCATGTTTCTGCTTGTGCCAGGCTGTTGTTCAGTAAGCATCTTAGCTGCCACCGTTTTCACTACGTACATTTTGCTGCATAACTAATTGGCTGTAAGGCAATTTTGCTGTAAAAGATAAATCATGAAAAATAAAAGAGGGATGTAATGGAACATGAAAAATGAATAACAAAATTAAAAACACTTAATTGGCAAATAAAAAAATATCTGAATACATTTAAAATGTGTAGTGCAGGGGCGCCTGGGTGGCGCAGTCGGTTAAGCGTCCGACTTCAGCCAGGTCACGATCTCGCGGTCTGTGAGTTCGAGCCCCGCGTCGGGCTCTGAGCGGATGGCTCAGAGCCTGGAGCCTGTTTCCGATTCTGTGTCTCTCTCTCTCTCTGCCCCTCCCCCGTTCCTGCTCTGTCTCTCTCTGTCCCAAAAATAAATAAACATTGAAAAAAAAAATTAAAAAATAAATAAATAAATAAATAAAATGTGTAGTGCAGATTCATGGCAACACTGAACACACAAGTAACTGATTTTATTTTGTGGATTATACCTAAGCCCTTTCTTCAAAGTCTTTTGTTCATAATATTATAATAAATATATATAAATATATATATATATTTCTTTGCTTGTTGATTTGTCTCCATATTCAGCATTACACTTTTTCTTTCTTCACTAAAATTTCTTTCATCATTAAGAGAGGTGTCAGTTTCCAAATACTAGGATGTTTATCTGTAACTGAGCTTTGTAATGTGTTGTGAAAGTTTTCTACACTGTCCTTGGCATATTGTTACATGTCTATTGAGGGATATTCCAAACTTCTGTGGGAAATGTGGGCTCAAAACTATACTACTGAATAGACCGTTATGAGGGCTACGACTTATATAATACAAAAATGTGAGTACTGTGTCAGTGAAGAAACAAAACCAAACTGCCATCCAGTTCTTTAAAAAATTTTTAAGGCAAAATTGCCTTATAGCTAATTAGTTATGCAGTAAAAATGTTTGCAGCAAAGATGTCTACAGCAAAGATGCTTACAGTGAAAATATGAGACACAGTTTCTGTCACTATACCTTCAATTAGTCTTTATTTTCTCTTCACTTCAGCTGAGGGGAAAACATTTTATGTAGTGTCAACATCAAGTGCAAAGGTCCTGAGGCAGAAAATTATTTGGTTTGTTCAAGGATGTCAGAGTGGTGTGTGAAGAAAAGGATAATAGACGAGATTTTAAGAGATAATCAGGGGCATCTAATATATTATATATTTATTTACTTGTGTAGAGTCTATACCCCCCCTCCACTAGAATGTAAGTTCAGTGAGATTTTGCTCACTTCTTTGTTCCTATTGAGCAGCTTTGGCAATAGATACTTGTTGAATAAATAACTGAAGGATGTAAAAAGAAAACAGAATACATAAGTAGTGAGAAGGATCGTGTTCATGAGTTGAAAGACTCAATGTTTTAGAAATGTCAATTCTTTCCAAATTCATCCTAAGCAATTTCAATAAAACTCAATAGGATTTTCAAAGGAACTTGACAAGGTGCTACCAAAATTTACATGAAAGAGAAAATGTCCAAAATAGCTAAGATAATTTTGAAAAAGAAACAAGTTGAGAGGAACTTGCTTTACCAGATACCAAGATATTATTAAGTCATAGTACTAGAGTGATGCAGAATTAGATAGAGCAGTGGATCAGACTAGAAAGCCCCCAAACAAAAGCATATATACACATGGCATCTCAATGCGTGCCATATGTGACATTACATATGGAGAAGCTGGGACAACTGGTTATCCACGTTGGAAAAAAATTAACCCCCCTACCTTATATCACACTAAGAAAATCAACTCCAAAAGGATTAAAGAACTAAATGAGAAAAGAAATAAGAGTGTCTTAATCTGGTATTCCCCAAAACAAATTTTGAGTTAAGTGTTTGTGTTCAGGAAGTTTATTTGTGAAACTGTGTCAAGGATTGGGAGTCAGAATGGGAAAGAGGCAAAGAGTAGGAGAGACAGCCAATGGGGATGGTTGCCACTGTGGTCAACTGGGTCCTGATGCTGCTCATCTTAGAAATGGAAGAGAAAGTATTTATTCCTGGATCCTGTCCTTCATTCCTCAAGATATTCCTCCATTTTTGGTTCAAGCTGCTGAGTATATGTATTGCCATTTGCCGAGATAAGGGTGACTGGTAGTGAGTTACAGGTTTGGGAGTGAAATAAAGAAAATTGCTTGGGGTTACCTGGGTGACTCAGTAGGTTAAGCGACTGACTCTTGATTTAGGCTTAGGTCATGATCTCACTGTTGTGAGATCGAGCCTGCATTGGGCTCCACACTGAGCGTGAAGCTTAAGATTTCTCTCTCTATCTCAAAAAATTTTAAATTTTAATACAGTGTAGTTAACATACAGGGTTATACCAGTTTCAGGTATACAATATAGTGATTCAACAATTTCATATTGGCCATCATATTTTAACTGACATCTGGATCCCCAAACTGTATAAATGTTTATGAGATTTTTATATTCAATCAGAAAAAAATCCTTTGCATTCTGATTTCCTCACATGCAAGTAAGTAATAAAATGACCACAGATTTCCTATTTAAATAAAGATTTGAGAGCCTTGTCTCATTTAAATTCACTCCGGATTATGTAATGGGGAAAAAAGATATTCTTAGTAACAAGCAAATTTGTACACCATATAAGACTTTTTAAAAAGTGTAAGAAAATTCTTATTGGAAGAACATCAAATAAGATGTAAGTGGGTAAAAGTTTCTGTTCTCCTTAAATTAATATGCATTTTCAATGCATTTCTTTTTTTTCAAGTTTTTATTTAAGTTCTAGTTAGTTAACATATGTAGTGAAATTGGTTTCAAGTATAAAATTTAGTGATTCATCACTTACATATAACACTCAGCGCATTTCTGATCAGAGATTCCAGTAAACTTGGGAAGGAGGTGGGGGATCTTCTCAAGCTGATTCTAAAAATCACCCCCAGTGGGTCATCAGGATGGTGCTACCTGTGAGCTCTTTTTTTCTTTTCTGTAGCCCCTTTGATTACAAAACAAAATCTAGTATATAGAGAGGTAAAGGCACTATGTGATTAAAGTGGTGGTTCAGTTACAGTGTAATAATGTAGGGAATATTTTTTAAATTCCCACCTCACATAAAAGCAAAGAGGCAAAACCCATGGGATTGTAGGTGTAAACATTACAAATGGGGCAACATATTAGCAACATATATGATGAAGATTTAATGCATATATCAGATAGGCTTTTCTATATTCATTTGACAACGCAAGGAAAGACAACCAAACACCACAACAGGAAATATCGACACAGTACTCTATGACAAAAGAGTTCGATGAAGAAGAAAAAAGAAATGACCAGTAACAAATGAAGAATGCTCAAGCACCTTAAAAATGAAGATAGTGCATGTTAAAGCAATAGTTCAATTAATATGTTAAATGCTATTATTGTTTAGCTTTGATGTATGAATTTTAAAAGGCAAGATGGTATAGAATTACCATATTAAGAGAAATAACAATATATTCCAAACTGAGATAACACATGCATAGAAAAAATCTGGGCAGGCATACACAAATGTTTATAAGAAACATTTTAAAATCAGAATAAAAGGCAATGTGAAGATATGGCCATTTGGAAAATATAGTTACTTTAAAAGGCATTCACTTTTTGTCTTATGAAAGGTATAGAAAATAATGATAAGCTTTAGCATTAAAAAAAAACAGTTCATCTGTAACATAAAAATCAAGTAAATTCTTATTCACTCTTACTTATTTTCTCATTGTGTTTTCCCGAAGTAGAACTGTTTCCAATATCCATGGTATCTAGAAAGTAATAGGTGGTGGTCAGATGACTATAATTTATAAATAAAAATTACAAATCTTATGACAATTCCTACTGTGGAAGGCTTGAGTTTATAATGATCTGAGTACCATTTCTGTCTTCCTTCTAAAGGAAACAGACAAGTACTGGATTGATATCTAAGGTCTTCCTTTATTTCTCAGAGACTTTGAAAAAACTCTTAATCACTTAAATACATCAGTTTCCTCTTTCATGAAACCAGGGATAGCAACTGTTATCCTGTTTAGGCTTTAATTTTTTTATAACAATGAAATAAGATCTTATTTACAAAAGTTACTGAGAAATCACCTGGTTAGTCAATAACATGTGGGAGGGCATCCTTCAAAAACATATGGTGAGTTTAAGAATAGTTATCTGGGGCCTTGGTTTCCTGACAGGTAACAGGGCCATTTGTCTTCTGAGGCTTTTCCAAGGTCGTGACAAAGTGACACTATTATCTACCAGCTGAAGAACACTTGGATTTCTTCATTCCATGGACAAGGGTGGATGTCACTATATAAATCCAATACTTTAGTATTGATATATTAATAGAGTAAATGAGATACTGCCATTTTTACCAGTGTATTTCTACTACATCATACATGTAAATCGACCAGCCCACCCTGTTAAACATGACTGTATAAAGATTTCTTGCCTCCTTGTCATTCCCAAAAGGCTCAGGTCAAGCAAATGCAAAAAATGGGATTTGGGCTTGGATGAATCCCTTCTTTATCAAAGGGTGCTCAGAGTCAAGTCCAGCAGGAAATGAAAGCTCTGATTTCAGACTCCTGACATCCTGTAGCCCGGGGCCATGTGGGGGGTATATCCACACCAAGACCCTTGGGCAGCCTTACCTATCATGTCAGATGCTTGGCTACTCTTACCCCTTGTTCCTTGGCCTCTTGACATACCTTTTGAAAAACACATGACACAGGAACACTTCTTATTTCCAAGTCCTTGCGGTTCTGCTCCTAAATTGTGATTTGTAAAGAGTTTTCATTTGTATCTCCTCTCTTCCAATGATCCTCTGTTCCCCCACTCCTCCACCAAAGGGTCTCTCTACCTCTGAGATCTCTTTCTTTGTTTTTTCCCCCATTGTCTTTGGCCTTTCTCTTCAACCTATTTTTTCACTTGAATCATTTTCTCTTTGCCCCAAATTTGTATTTTTGTTCTTCCATTTTTCTTTATGTGCTTTTCCTATCCATTCATTTATGACATTTATTACCTACTTTTGTATTTACTTTATGTGATATTCTTAAAATAGTTTTTGTAAATATTCTGTATAACACTATAATAAAGTAAATTTTGCCAGAGAAATTTCCAAATGTTGGAATATAGGAAGTGAAAATTTTTTTTTCACTCATTCAATAAGCTTTCAAAGCCTCTTTCAGGTGCCAGGTGCTGAGATGGGTGCTGATGATAATTCAGGCACAAGACTACTGAAGCATAGTGGCTGCCAATCTTATGAGCAACCAGGGAATTGACACAGAAATAAATGAGGAAACATACTGAAATATGAAGAAGCATGTGCAAAGATCTAGATCCATTAAATGCAAGTAACCACAAGAAGTTTGGTATGTCTGAATACGAAGTGAAAGAATAAAGGGCAATGATGAGGATGGAGAAATAAACAGGAGCACTGAGTTAAGTGACTTTAGAGGCCACATGAAGGAGAACTAACTTAATACTAAAGGAAATGAAAGGAAATTAGATGCAGTTTTGAAAGATCAATTTAGCTAAATCACTTAGCATACATTTGGTAGGAACAAGATTAGAACAGGACCCTGTAGGCCTAGTTCAAGTGAGAAGTGATATAGATGTGGATTAGAGTGTTAGCACTGAGAATGGAGATGAAGGGACAGGTCGGAGACATTTAAAAGGAAGAATTGATACAGGTAGGTTATAGATGTGGTGTATCAATTGAGGAGACAACGGTATCAGGGATGACTTTGAGAATTTCATTGTGAAAGAATGCGACAATTAACAGTGTGTTTTAGAGACAGAGAACATTGAAGGAGCAGATATTTGTTTTAAGGAAGAAGATGATGCGCTCAGTTTTGGAAATGTTTGAAGGTTTTGAAAGACACCTAAAATGGAGAAGGCTAGGACCTTCAGGACCTTGGACAGAGGCCAGCCTTCCATTTGGATGAGTGCGTTTAGATGTTTTGAAGACAGGGCTGGGCTGGATATGTATGCTTAGGAACTGTTAAATTGTGGGTGGTGATTGAAACCATAGGAGTGGATGAAATTCCTGGGCGAGGCAACTTGTAATCTGTGTGAGTTATAGGGGACACGGATACCTGGACACACATTGCCCTGAAAACTCACTGCTACTGTGAGCCACCCTTTGTGCCAACATTGCTTTTGTCTTGTGGCCATTTCAGATCCCACAATTTCTCCACCTCACTTCTCTTCCTTTTACATTCTGCCATCTTTCTCTCATCTTTTAACTCTTTCTCTGCATGGTTCTCTGTGTGCCCCCCCCCCCCTTTCTCCTCTCCATTTATTCCCCTAGGTATGTACCTCATTCCAACTATTTTTCTATGCTTCTATCCCTGGGTCTAGTTTTATTATTGAAGTAATCCTCTTCCTACTGTCACTTCCTTTTCTATTTTCTCTTTGCTTCTAGTCTGTTTCTTTTAATCTTATCTTGATCTTTTGGCTGTTTTTATAATTATAATCTTTGTCTTTATATTTTCTTTATATTCAGCTTCATCTCACAGATTGCTACTTTCATCAAAGTCAAATGCCTACTCTTTTGACATTGACCACACTGTTGACCATTATTACTTTTGCCAGTTTCCTATGGGCTCTCTACATTGCAAGACTCAGTCAGTCATGGACTTTATTACCATGTTTCTTCATGCAACTTCTGAGAGGTATCTGGAAAATCATCACTCTTCTCCCTCCAAAACTCCCCAATCTGGTGATATTTGGATTCCATGTCCACTTGAAAAAACTTGAAGCTTACTCAGTCAGATGTCTTTCCATTTGGAGACCCCAGACTATCTTTTCCATGCTTCCTCCTTACATTATCCACTCAGTGGATTCAGGAACTGAATTCCTGCATTCAGGAACACAGCTCATCTTTCTCTTTTGGCTCCCTCAAACCTGTTGAAAGCAGTCCAAATCTGTGCACACATCTCTGCCTATGTGTAGGAGTCTGTGTGCGTGTGTGCATTTGTGTGTATGTACATCCTATGTTTTGAGGGGAGAGGTAAGGTAAAGAAAGGAGAGCTTTTCCTCTGTGCCGACAGGAAAACAAAGATAATTCATAATATCAAAACTGGCTTCTCCATCAGATGCTTATAGGTTGGCATCTCTTCTGACTCTCTTCCTCTACTCATCTGAAGAGCTTAGAATTCATAGGACACTGAAGAGAAAGACACACTATAGGCAGTGACTTCGATGTGGTCACACTCATCTATGTTCACTGCTCAGATGAGTTGAGAAAACACCCACTCCAATGACTACACCTTATATCCAACAAAGATTTGCACTGTCACCTTTCCTATCTGGCCGCACCTCATTCTCCTCCTTATTTCTCAATTTTTTGACCATTTTCCTGCCTCATGCATTTCTATCTCCATCACTTGATTCTTTGAGCTTCTCTCCCTGATTTCTCTTGTCCTCTGTGTGGTTTTCTGTCTTTTCGTCAGTGATGTTCTTCATCTCTATTCCTTTTTATTTCTCTATTAATCATTTTTGGTTCTTCCCTTCTAGGTATTTTGTACACCTTATAGCTGGCTCCACTCCTACCATCTTTTTTTCTTTATGATTTTCATTTTTACCTATTATCTATCTATCTATCTATCTATCTATCTATCTATCTATCATCCAAATAGCTGTTAAATAAATTTTCTTGTATCAGGCACTGATACATTCTGCTGATACTATATATCAGTTCCCTTATATCTTCTTTTTGGACTTTGATCATGGGATACAGCTCTTATATTCCTGCCTGTTACATACAGCAGTCACACTTCTTGACCCTTATACATTTGTATGTGTATTTCCTCATCCCAAAATGTGGATGACAAGAATTAGCCTGCCTAAGTCTTAAGGATATTGTTATGACTAAAGTAAAATCTTATTTGCCAAAGTACTTTAAAATAACACAATATAATCAAATTACAATGTAATGGACATCTGTTAAAAACTATACTAAAGTTTGAAAGTTGTTTATCTGAAGCTTTATTTCTGTCTATAATTACATAGCAGGACCAGTTGTCTTTTGAGGCTTTTACAATTACAAATGACATTAGGGTCAATTAATGTATCTCTATAGAAGTCTAAGATCTTAGTGTTAGTAGGCATAACAGTAGGTATTAAAAAAGATACCACCAGTTTGCTATTAATTTCTTCTACAACAGCAATATATAATTACATACATTTATTCAATAGGACTCATCCTGTTAAACATGAATTTATAATAATTTCCTGTCTCCTTCTATTTTCTAAAATGCAGAAAAGGAGTTCCCAGGATTAACTGGATACAGGTCTTCAAGGTGCTCAGAATAAAATCATCAGGAAACAGTAGCTTTTAATTCCTGACATTCTGCAGGCCAAGGCTTGGCATCCTAATCTTCGTTACCTGACCCACTTCTTAGGTCTGAGCTAGAAGATTCCTGAGGTTCTTCCGTGTGGCTCAATTCTGAAAAGTCACCACTGCTGATCCCTGCAGAAAGAAATAAAATTCCTTAGCAGTCTCAGTCTGTGTCTTACAAACCAATCCGGCACCAAATCTTTTAAAAGGAAAATTGGAAAGGGAAGCTCATGTAGGAGGAGCAGGAGTATTCCTACTGCCAGGCTACCCTGTGGCTCCATCTGACCTGTCAGTCAAGGTTGCCCCAAGAACCATCCCCGGGGCTGGGCTAGAGGACAACTTTGCCATTTGTCACTATGTCCTACCCTCTCCACTTGTCTTTACATACTCTTCCAGTTCTGTTGTTTATCCAGGAAGTCTGTGGAAGCAGCATTTTCAAGATGTCAGAGCCTCCATCAGCTAGGCCCTTAATAATCATGTGGAGCAGAACGCCCCTCCACCCTGGGAACTACTTTATCCTATTGAGGCGAATGAAGAATATACTTCTATTTTGCTTGTGCCACTGAACCTTTTGAGGACTACATATTGTATCAATTAGCCAATCCCACCTATTTCAAAATGTGTAATATGAATCAATTAAATTACCAACAAATTCATTTTTTTTTATTTTAAAGGATATAACAAAAATTTTGAGCAACGTTTTAGTAGTAAAGAAAGATATTTGTTACATCAAAAGTTTTTTTTTTACATCAAAAGTTTTAATTGCGCTTACGTCTTTTCCTATTGTTTATCCCCCAAATAGATTTGTTTCCAATGTCCACAGGATCTAAAAAACAAAGGAAAACACAACTAGTCATCTACAACTAAAAGTTGTAAAACTTATGACTACTCACATTGTAGACAGGATTTGGATTAGAAAGATACTATGATGATCATTTCTGTTTCTTCCCATCTAAAGGAAAAAGATCACTACTAAATAGAGCCAAGAACCACAATTCTTTGGCCCTAATTGCAAAATCAAAGAAGTTATGAAAATCCATATTTTTCCTACAGGTTTGCAGCTAAGTACCTTGGCAGTGAATCTGGACTTGAGCTGTCATGAGTCCATGTAAAATCTTTATTTCTCACACTTGGTGTTAATTCACACAATTTGTTGCAGGAACATTAATATAGTATATTTGAGAATGGGATTCTGCCCCAGACCCTCTTGGATTTTTTTTTTTTTTTGTAATGTATAGAATATAAACCACATTGTCTTTCTTAAAAGAGATTATTATTGTATGTCTGGCTTCAAATGTTTGAATAAAAGACTGTGGATGTTTGGTAGGAGTCCAGGCTGCTCTGTCTCTTCTGGTAACTTTCCATATGTGATGTGTAAAACATCCTTAAATGTTTATGGGCTAGAGTTTTCTCATCTGTGGAATGGGGAGAGAACAACAGTTATCTGGCCTATTTCTAAGTTGTTATAAACATAAAAGGATATTTTATCAGTGAAGATATTTTCAAATATCATTATATAGGCCAAAGTCATATTAGGGTCATGTGTCAGAAGTTATAAATTGAATTTGATGGTAATAATCAGAAGCTTTTCCTTCTGTTGATAATCAGAGTCTATGATCAGAGTCTTCTGAGTTTTGAGCAAGTTTATGACAAGATAAAGCAATGTCAGATACCCCACTTTCTCTACAGAATAGGAGTGGACAGGGGTAGAAACCACTACATAATTCAATACTTTGGGGTTAATAAATCGGAGAGCATGTCATACAGATTATACTGCCATTCAACTAGAGTCATCTTGTTAAACCTGAATTTATAATGATTTCTCTATTTGCATTTTTCAAAATGGCCAAATGTGATAAATGCAGAGAATGGGATCATAGACTGTGAAGTGTGCCTGGAGTAAAATGCCCAGGAAACGAGAACTCTGAACTCAGATTCTTCATGTCTGAGAGTCCAGTGATGACGGTCCTTACCCTCCTCACCAGGATCACTTCTCAGTGCTGAGCTCAAGACTCCTGGGGGCTCTTCTTCTTCACTAGACTCTGAAGAGTCATCAAATTTTTTCACTGCAGAAGGAGCAAATATCCCTTGAAAGTCTCAGTGTATGACAAAGGAACCGAGAGGGAAACACTTGAGAAGTTCTAAAAACCCAGGGCAAGAATATTCCCAAGGATATTTGGAGTCTGGTATTGAAGAAGGCAGATCTTCCCCTTGGCAGCTTCCCTGAATCCCACTTGAAACATGGGGGATGTTTCATCTAAACTTCTAAAACTTCTCAGAATGTTTACTTGAAAAAAAAAAATAATTCTACTGTGTTTGAGTCCTTGACTTCTTTGGGTTTATTTGGTATGACTGTTAGCCTAACTAATACAAAAGTTAAAACAAAACCATTTTAAATTAAAGTAAATTTATATTTTACTTTGAAGGATATAGCAAAGAATTAGAATGAATCTCTTGTGGAAAATGCTATTCATTTGTAACCATGAAGAGTTCTTATTTGCCCTTATCTACTTTCCAAACTCTTTTTTTTTGGGGTATAGGTGATTTTCTGATATCCGTGGGCTCCACAAGGTAAAGGGGAGGAAATAATTATTCATACTCAAGAGTCTACAGATTCTGTGACAACTCAATGGGCTTACAATCATAATATTTTTTTTTATTCCTGAGGGAGAGAGAGAGAGAGCGAGTGAGCTGGGGAGGGGCAGAGTGAGAGAAGGACACAGAATCAGAAGCAGGCTCCAGGCTCTGAGCTGTCAGCACAGAGCCCGACGTGGGGCTTGAACCCACAAGCCATGAGATCATGACTCGAGCCGAAGTCAGATGTTTTACCAACTGAGCCACCCAGGTGCCCCAATCATAATAATGTTTTGATGATCATTTTCTTCACTTTTCTTCAACTGAATCCAGTTCTGGTGGTCTGGGTTCATAATGCTGAGTTCCTGCTTAAATTTCGTTTTCACTCTCCCTGTGAATTTGTAATTGACTTTTAAACATTACTAGCTCCAGTTTCCTGATCTATAAAGCTGGGATTACCTGGTTACCCTATCTCCCTGTTAAGGTTTTTATGAAAACAAAATGCAGCTTAGTTTACAAAAACCCTTTAAAAAATCACAGTGTAAGCCAATGGATTAAGTAATTTGGGTTTGAGAATAGCTGATCAGAGGCCATTTCCTCACCAATAATAAAATGTCAGCACAAATTATTCTTCGAAGACTTTCTGCATTTGGGACTAATGACAATATTGTGAACAAATAGAGGAACACCATGCTTACCATGTCGGCTAGAATCTAAAGCATATAGGTAGAGAATAAGTACATTATTTCAACCTTTAGCACTAATACATATAATAGTGTATTTTGTCATTTTACCAATTCGTTTTTGCTACATTTTTTATATACCAATCAAATGGATCGGTACAGTTAAACAACAATCAATAATGCCTTCTTGTCCCCTTCTACGTCCCAATAGGCTCAGAGAAATTAAATGCAGAAAATAATCTCCTAGAAGTAATAGCATTAAGGCATATGGGGCATGCTCAAAACAAGATTCATCAGGAAAACAGAGCTTTGGATTTAGACTCTGAGTATTTGTTACCCAGGGTTTCAATCCTAATATTCTTACCTGCTGTAATATGGAGTGGTGAGCAGGCAGCTTCTTGGGACTCTTTTCTCTTCCTTGATTCTAATGAGTCAAGGTTATTGGTCACTGCACAAAAGAATAGGAATCTTTAGGGGTCCCAGTGTATGACTAAGAAACTGAAATATTAGCAGGAAATCTCCTCATAAGAAAACCTAGAAAAATCTTGAAAACCAATGCATGTCATGGCCTGCAACAGTGCTACCTTGCTTGGTCTGTCCTTCTAAGCCACCTGCCTTGTGTGATAGTCACCTCCATCCCCTGTCCCCAGAGGCAAGGGGCAACTTTGCAGTGTTTGAACCTTACCTTCCTACACTTCTTCCTCTTCTACTTCTTAGCCCCTCTACTGTCACTTCACACTTCCTATCTCTGCTGTTTCTCACACAGGGAGCCCTTGGAAATCTTGTGTTGACAATAGCAAGCTTCCTCTACTCCTTGCCAACCTGGTGCCATGATGAAAGTTGGCAAGGCTGAGAAATGAGCTCTGTGTCCATACCATAGACATATTTTGGGGTTGCCTTTTAGAACAGTTTGCTAACCCTAAGACCAAAGCTAAAATGTGCACTCTTTAAAATTTGAAGCAAATTCACATTTTACTTTGACGGATATAGTGAGCAATGAGAATGAACACATCATTTAGTTATGGTTCGTTTGTAACATCAAGACCAGGTAACATTTTTATTTGTTCTTCAATATTTTCCAAGTATGTTTCCCCCAAATAGGCATGTTTCTAATATCCTATGGGTCTAGAAAGTAGAAAGAGAAAACGAATCACCAATTTGTGCACTAAAGAGCTCCAAATCTTAGGACAGCTCCTGCTACCCATGGAATTGAGGAAACACATTTTGATAATTGTTTTTAGCCTGTGTTACAAAACAAAAACGCGGAATCCAGGATGCTAGTCTTGTCAGTCCCATTAATTTGCCATGATACTTTGTAGAAGACCTTGATATGATTGCGTTTTCTCTAGAAAACAAGGGTAACAGTGTTTAGTCTCCTTACCCCTTAAGATTGTTGTGAATTAAAAAGTAAGGTATTATTTGCAAAAGTCCTTTGAAAAATCACCATATATGCCATGAATTGCTGAAGAACTCTCAAAAACGATACTTGGGTTTCAGAGTACTTAATCTGAATCTTTTTTCTGCTAACACTAGATAGCTGGATGTGTTGTCTTTTGACACAAGTTGTGATCAGAAGACAATATGACCTTCTAATAAAGGAATATTTAGCCTTCTGTTCCCTGTAGAAATCACTGTATAATTCCAACACTTTATAAGCATAGAAACTAGCTAATTTGAAAAACAAACTCATCATTTTGGAAAGCTCTTTCTACTGTATAATCCATACATGGATGCATGTATTGATAAATAGGACCTATCAGGCAATAGGCCTCATCCTCTATAAATATATATATATTTCTTATATGATTTCTTATCTCCCTTCATTTCCCAAAAAGGTCAAGTGAAATAAATGCAGAGAATGGGATTCCAGGATAAACTGAATCTATCATACAGAATAGGCACAGGGTAAGATGCATCAAACTGTAGCTCTTAATTCAGATTCTTGCAGCCAAGGCCTGCTTTCCCACTGTCCTACCAGGTCCATTTTCCAGTGCTGACGTGGAGGCTTCTGGGGGCTCGTCTCCATCACTGGATTCTGCAGAGTCACTGCTGATTACTGCACAGAGGAGCAAAACCCTTTAGTTGCAGGTGGGGCCAATGAGCCCACAGAGCAGGCAACACTGTAAAAGAGCACTAGAAAGACCTGGAAGCTTAGTTAACGCAAGGCACCCTGGTCTGTGCTTGAATGTGTATGACTTGTGGGCTGCTCCGGGTCCTAAACCAAAGGTGACGGAATCCATGCACGGAGGGCAGCTTTGCTCATCCTGCCATCCCTCTTCCTTCCCCACTGTCCTGAGACCTCCTATGCCTGCCCTTATGCTACCTCTATCTTTTTTTCTCAGTTTATTTCTTGACTTTCCTCTTGGCTCTGACCATTTCTCTTACTTAGGCCTCTCTTTCTGGCAATGGTATCTCTTCACACCTCTCTTTGTCTTCCATCTCCTCTCATGAATATCTTGGCTCTCTGACTTTTTTTTTGCCTTTTCTTCCACATCTACCCCCATACTTTCTTCTTTTGATTTAGAAATAGTCTCCTGTACACTAATACTTAAACCTAACCTTTCTGTCTTTTGGTATTTTTCCAATTACTGGGACTTTCTCCTGCAGAGCTCACTGCCTAACTGGTTCCTCACCCCTTGCCTCCATCCAAGGCCACCCGGACTGCCTCGATGGACCCTGCTGACATGTCCCAGCCCCTTGCCTGGAACTGGTGACTCACATTACACACTCGTACAGTCATACTTACCTATTATGTCAGAGGCCTGGTTACAGTTGGTCCTCGCTTGGGCTTGCCGATCAACTGTCGAGTTAAAAAATGGCTTTTCCTTCTTTATATCCACCAGATATACAGAACAGGAATTTATTTGGATCCCATGGCCTGGTAGCTCTACTCCTGGATCAAATTGTAATAAATGAAGAATTTTCATTTGTCTCCCCCAAAGGGAGTAAACATGCTTTACTCCTATTGATAAGTCCTTCTCCCTGTAAATCCACTGCAGGGATGAAGCTTCACCCCCCACCCCTCTCCCTTCCTGCTGCTTAACTGTGTCCCTTCCTCTGTGCCTGTCTGGATTCTGGGCTTTGGAGGTTTTTTGTTTTTATTTTCTCTTCCCATCCTTTTATGAATTACTTTTTGCTCTTTTAAAAATAAGAAGTATATTGGGATACCTGGGTGGCTCAGCCAGTTAGGCATCTGATTCTTGATTTCAGCTCAGGGCATGATCTCACGGTTCATGAGTTCAAGCCCTGAATCAGGCTCTCTGCTGTCAGCTGGGGCTTCTCTCTCTCCCTCTCTCTCTCTCTACCCCTCCCTGCTCACATGCACACACTCTCTCTATAAAATAAGTAAACATAAACAAATTAAAAATTAAAATTATATTTTCTGTATAATGTACATAGATAAAAATAAGCAAATCATAAATTTTGAATCACCACAAAGTGAGCATATCTGGGTAACTATCACTCGGGTCCAGAAATAAAAGATTGCTAATACCATGGAAGCTTTTAGTGATGCCTCCCACTAATTGTCTCCATCATGTAATTCAAATTAATCACCACTTTGATTAGTAATTCCACTGATAATTAATTTTGTCAGTTCCAAAATATACACAAGTTTGTATAAATAGAATCATGCCTTTTCTCTCTCATTTGCTATTTCTCTGTCTTTCTGTCATGGGGCAGGGTGATCAATTCACATCCCTTTCTCAGCAATATGTGTGGTAGTCATCTGTATTCACTTTGCTTTTTCACTGCTGTCTAGTATTCCATTGTAGAAATAACCCATTAAAAATAAAACCATAAAAATGAATTTGTGCCATTTCAAGATTTTAGTTATTATGAATAGTACTGACCTTATATGCATTTCTTTTAGTTTTTTTTTGAACAATGTGCATTTCTGTTGGTTTCTGTTGAGGAATGCAATTGCTGAGTCACAGGCTATGTGTATTTTCAACTTTGAAAGAGTATACCAAACTATTTTCCAAAAGCATGTGTAAAGGCAGAGATATAATTGAGAGATCTAGGAAAATTCAAGTAAAGAAATGGAATTTGGTGTGGTGGGAACTTGGTGGAAGGGAGAATGAGGGGGGAATATGCAACTGCATGGGAAGGATCCTTCAATACTCCATACCAAGCTGTGTTGACCTCATGCTGAGGGCCACAAGAAGGCACTGGGTTTAAATAGGAAAGACATATGAACTGGTTTGCATTTTTGATATGCCCATTGAGCTGAAGTGTGGAGAATGGATCTGAGGGGAGCAAGACAGGGAGGAGGCCAGCAGGAGAGTTCCTCTGTTTGAAGTGAGAAGTGATAGGAATCTGGATTAGAGTGAGCATCCTGGAGATGGAGAGAAATGAGCAAGTTGGACATATTTTAAAGTTGGAATTGACAGAAGTGGCAAATAAAGTCAGTTGTTTTAATCCACTGAATTTGGGGATTGTTTGTTACACAGCAGTAGATAACTGATACAGCCTCCAAATAGAGAGAGCTTTCAGATCTTTGAATACAAAAATTTAGGCACTTGAAGGGATGAATCTAGAAAGCAGGTCCAGACTGGAGATGTGTGTGTAGGAATCCATAGATCACAGATGGTGACTGAAGCCATGGAGAAATGAAATGCCTGGGTAAATGCTTATTTTTATCTGAGGGGGTTAGAAGGCCATTTTGGTCATTGCAGACACCTTACCCTTCTCAACGGTCTTAGAAAGGGCCCTTTGTGCTTTCATTCCAGTGACTGACTCTTCAAATTGGACAGTGTCTTGATTTGTCTTCTGTCTCATCAGTTGGTCCACTCTTCACCAGTTTTTCATCTATGGTCCCTTAACTCATCCTCTACATAGTTCTCTCTATGCCTCCTCCCATTTTCTCTATTTTCTGGTATTCATTTCCTTCTGTATATTTCTCTATCATGCTCTTTTTCTCAACATTTTTTTATCACTGTCTCCCAGGGCCCAGCAGTGTCTAGGATGGGGCAGGGGAGGTTGTGAGGGCACAAGAAACCAAGAGTAAGATTTTCTTTACATGTGCCCCAGGGCCTCGCTGCCTCCCCCGAAAACTGGCCCTGCTGTCCTCCACCTGATTTTTCAGTGTATCCATTCTCTGTTACATTTTCTACTTTCTCCTATTCTTTGTTTCTTAATTATTAAAGTGCCTCTTCTATACTGATTTTTTCTTTCTATTCATCTTCCCCATCTCAAGCATTCCAATGATCATCAAAGTTCCCCCCCCTGTGCCACTGTCCCCTGCTCCAAGTCCTTCCATCTATCACTTCTTTCCTAAAAGTCCTTCACTGGGGCTTCCGTACTCACAAACTGACCAGCAGCATCACGCATGGCTTCCATGTTTCTGCTACAACTTCTGAAAAGCGAGTTGCAAATTACTCCTTTTCATCAACTCCACAAAGTGGTACTGTTTGGATTCCATGCCAATTTATCTAAAACCTATGTAGTTCATGTACTTTGCCACCAGTGTTCCATGGTTCACTTTTTCATATTTTCTCTCCTCACATCCTCTCTTCAGGGACACCCCCTCCATTAAAGACCTGAGCTCTGTTTCCTGCTTGCTTACTTAAAAGTAGTCAGAGGCTGTGCACAAGGCTGTGGGTCTTGGATAGGGCCAGAGAGGTGGTTGGTAGAAAGAGAAAAGAGGAAAGCTTTTTTTCTCATGGAAAAACAAGGATAGAATTAGAATATTGGTAAGAAAAGTAACAATTACTTTCTTCATCACAGGGCGATGTGCTGGGTGTCTCTTCTCTTGTATCTCCATTATCCACGTGGATAGGTGCTTGTTCACAGGACTCTGAGGATAAAATAGACCACAGCTGAGGCCTGACAGAGGGACCTTATTCTGCCCATTTCCATTTTGCATCTCACCTGACTTCTCTTTTCTTCTCATGTTTCTACTATAGCTTGTCTGCATATATTGCCACCTTCACCTCATGAAAGTGTCTGTGCTTCAGTGATTCTGTGGCCAATCTCTCCCTGACTTCTTTTGACTTTTCTTTCTGTCTCTCTTCCCCGATTAGGTACTGCAGAATTTCATCCTTTGTCTCTTTGTTAGTCCTTCCTAACTTTTCTTCCTCCAGGTCTCTCCCATCAATATATTAGCCTCCACTACTGCCCCCTCTGTGTCTGCATGAGTTTCCCCTTCTTTGTTAATAGATATTTCCTTGGGTTGTGCAAGACTCCATTCTCTACCACCAGCAAGGACTCCTTGGCCTCTCTATTCTCATGCAAACCCAGGCAATCAGTCTTACCTGCTGGCTCAGACTCTTGGGCACACTCTTTATTTGCTTCTTGGCTTTCTAGTGCATCATTTTTGTCACTTGTTGTATCTTTTCTCTTTGCATTTATCTGCTCTGTTTCACAGAGGTTCTCCGAGAGTCCATTTTCAGATGGGGCTGTACCTAAACCACGTTTTGATTCATAGATGTTTTACTCTCCTCTATATCAATCAGGGCCCAACAGGAAAATACAAATCGCTGTAGCTTTTACAGCAGAGGGAATTTAATCCAGGGGGTTGGTTATGCAGTTGAAGGAACAGCTAAGAAGTCCAAATAAAAGAATGCAGGAACCGGAAGAATATTTAACAGTAAGCTGTGGGAGGGCCGGAGGGTGAGCCCAGAGGCCAGGATCAATGGGTGGATAGAAGCTGGCCCCTGGCTGGCCTGCTTGGTGGGAAGTGGTATCATGGGCGAGATGCAGCTGTTGCCAGAATTATGGACAGATCCGACTTCTCCCTTGTTCCTACTCTCCAATCTCTTGTTAGTGCCCCATGTTGGGAACTCAACAGGAAGCCAGCAACAAAAGGAGCTGGCAAGTAAGTCCACAGGGGACAGTGTCCAGAGATAGAGGGCAGAGCAGAGCAGCGGAAGGTAAGGAATGAATTCCATGGCAAACACCCCAGGACTTCCTTGGAGAAATTGCAGAAGGAAAGATGGACATTCTAGGTAATCAGCGATACAAAGAAGCAGCCCCCACCCTTCTAGCACATTCCAGAATGGAACGAGAACAGCAAGGGATCACAGAATACAGTTAACAGGAACAGACCGTTGTAAGATGAGGACTGTGGGCACGACCAGGTCAGGCTTCGATATGAGTTTTCACCAGTTCCTAAGGGGAAGAAATTGAAAGTTTCTTTCAGAAACTGAAGTATGGTCTGTGCTGTTCTTCCCTAATCCCCTTTTTTATGAAGTAGGAGGTGAAGATCCCCTCCAGGTATCAATACAGAGGCCATGTGGGCTTGGCAAATCCCACACAACTCTTGTAGTCAGACCCCAGTTGGCAGAGTGGAGGACGAGGGTCGCCCGCATCCCAGGCTACGAGGGCCTCGTTCAAGCCATCTCACTGTGTGTCCTACACGAGGTACTTAAGTAACTGGAGATGGTTGATCCTGACTCCCGTGGCCACAGTGATGCCACCTCTGCTTCCAGAGCTGCCCTGACCAGCAGACTTACCTGGGTTGTTACAAAGTTCTGGGGCTTTGTCCCTACCTCCTCTCCCTCCACACCCTCCCTTTTCACATCTGTTCAGTCTATCTCGTTGGCCTGTTCATGAGGATTCTGGGTCTGATTCTCCCATTTTTGGTATTTTTTTTTTTCTGTATCTTTCTCTGCATATATTTCCCGATTTTTGTCTCATGTGTCTGTCTTTTTCATTAGATTACTGGAATGGCAGTACAGGGTTATTAATGCAGACTCTGTCACAGCCAAAAGGTAGAAACAACCGTCACTGACTGAGGAATGAATAAGCAAAATATTATATAGCCATACAAGGGAATACTAACCACTAATAAAAAGGAATGAAGGACTGATTCATGCTACAACATGGATGAACCTTGAAAACATCACACTGAGTGAAAGAAGCCAGACACAAAGTCCATGTTTGTATGATTCCATTTACATGAAATGTCTGGAAGAGGTAAATCCAAAGAGACAGAAACTGGATTAGTGGTTGCCAGAGGCTCAGGAAGAGGGGCATAGGGAGTGACACGGAGCTTCCTTCTAAGGTGATCCAAATATGTTGGAACTAGATAAATGTAGTAGCTGCACAACATTCTGAACGCACTAAATATCACTAAACTGTAGACTTTAAAATGGTTAATTCTCGGGGCGCCCGGGTGGCTCGGTTAGTTGAGCGTCCGACTTCGGCTCAGGTCATGATCTCAAGGTTCATGAGTTCAAACCCCATGTCGGGCTCTGTGCTGACAGCTCGGAGCCTGGAGCCTGCTTCCGATTCTGTGTCTCCCTCTCTCTCTGCCCTGCCCCCCTGCCCCCGCTCATGCTCTGTCTCTCACTCTCTCTGTCAAAAATAAACTTAAAAAGAAAAAATTTAAATAAAATAAAATGGTTAATTCTATCTTATGTGAATTTTACTTCCATCAACACACACACACACACACACACACACACACACACACACACAGACTCTGGGTTCAAAATGCCTGGGTTCATCCTTGCTCATCTGATTCCAGGCTAACTGCCCACAGGGTCTGCAAAATGAGCACACAAGCAAGGCTAACCTCCAGTGGCAGCCTGAGCACTATCAGGCTACAAACCTACAACCGTCAGAGCAAATGTTTAATCAGTGAGGTGTTAGTAACATGGGTATTTCAGGGCACCTGGGTGGCTCAGTCAGTTGTGTCTGACTCTTGATTTTGGCTCAGATCATGATCATGGTTTGTGAGATCGAGCCCTGTGCTGGGCTTTGTGCTGATAGCAAAGGGACTGCTTGGGATTCTCTCTCTTCTTCTCTCTGCCCACACCCTCCTCTTCCCGTGCACTTTCTCTCTCAAAATGAATAAACAAGCTTTAAAAAAAATAACATGGTTATTTCTATTCTTTTAACCCTTCCTTCCCTGTTTTCATTTCCCTTCCTTCTCTCCCTCAAAGTGCCCACATCCTCCCCTCCGCCTCTGTACCACTTCCTCTTTTCTGTGACTGGCATTCTCTGAACAGCATCTTGAACAACATCCCCCACATTGAAATTGGTCCCATCTGCCATCATTTAATATTGACCATGGGCCCAGTTCTTAGCCCTTCACAGCTTTACACTGATCTTCTCCTCTAGGGGCCTTTCTAAATCACAATTACTTCCTGGTAGTTAATCTGCTTACATCTGGTTTTACTAACACACTGGGTTTCTGTCCCTTCATCTTGGTTATTGGGCCAATAGTCTCCTGTCATAGCTACTCCTCCAGGATTTTGCCTCTGGTTAGATGCTCACACGAATACCGCTCCTTGCCTTCTCCTTGGTCCTTAACATTTCTTTCCTGATTCCCCAAATCCACTCAGGACTCGGGCCTGAGTTCCCTTTCTCCTTTTCTTCTTTGCAGATGAGAATCGGTATTTATCAGGTTACAATCACCTTGTTCAAGGCTCAGTTGGATATTAGGACTGTTCACCGCTTCTTCTCCATCACTTTCTTGGTGACTAAGTTTTTCTTGGATTGCTGAAGAGAGGGAGACAGAGGAGGCAATTAGGGATCCCCATCAGAGACCAGGAACAATACCTCAATATTGCACAGTTACCAACTCCCATCCCCCAAGCTCAGTGTCTCTGATCCTCTTTGTAAAATTCCCCCATCATCCCTGGGATAGAAAAGAGAACTCCCAGCAAGAGAATCTATGTTTCTCACACAGAAAGGAGCTCCTCCAATATAAGGATAAAGGAAAACATCATGATCCTATTATTAGCCTTGTAAAAGAATTTGTGGATGGCCAGGAAATGTATGTATCAAAATAAGTAAAAGGACTGAAATGTGTTTCTGAACTGTTCAAACTGAAAGGAAGAAACAGGAATTTCCTTGGGAGATGAGCTAAGCTCCTAGAGAGATCCCTGGGTATGAAAGACAAAGCCCAGCTACTTTAAAGATGCTGCTAGACAAGAGGAGGGTCGGGGTAGGGAGGGTGAGGGCTTCCCAAGGACACAAAGCGGTGGACACCAGGAGGAACGAGACAGACCTCCCAGGGGCCCAGGTCCCGGGAACAAAGGACACTCCGCAGCTCTGAGCACTGAGCAGACTGCAGTGCTGGAGGACGACCTCAGACGCCGTCCCCGTGGGCTCCGGGCTCCAGAGGCTGGGACCCCAGCCCAGTGCCCCTGCCTGCAGGTGACCCAGCACACGTGGGAGGAAGGAAATGAACCAGGAAGCCTGGTGGGGAGGGCTGTCTGTGGGGAGTCCAGAGAGGAGGGGGCGCCAGGGAGGAGGGGACCCGCTGCCTCAGGGCTGATGACGGGAGCTCCTCCTGGGGCAGCGCCAGTGGGGGTGAGTTCCACTGGACGGTGGGAGCCACGGGTGCTTCGTCATCCCAGGACGTGGCCTCAGATCCTGGGAAAACCAGGTGGAAGATAGGAGAGAACAAAGGGAAAGGTGAAGGAGGCCTGTGCGTGGAGGGTCCCATGGGGGCTCAGGGGCCTCTGAGCACCAGATGAGGGTGGGAATTGGGGCGCAGGAGAGGGTGCCGCACTCGGGCCACAGCCCCCAGAATCTTGGCTTTGGGTCGCTGACCGACAGCTCCCGGGGACAACAGGGTCCGGGAGGTGACAGCTGCCACGTCCGCAGGGACAGGTGGGTGGCAGCGAGTGTAGGTGCAGGTCACCCCAGCTCGGGGAGCCCTGGAGACTAACACGTGTGATGTGGACAGTGAATCTGGAAAGGGGGGTCCCTGCAGTCCACGGAGAGGATCAGAGCCCCCGAGATGTAGGCAGTTGACATGTAACCGCCATTCCCTTTGTTCCCATGGCCCAGGGCATCCTGGTTGCAAATGTAATATTGACTTGAAATTTCTGATTAGGTATTTAATTTCCTTTATTCCATTTCTAACTGTACTGACTTGCTGTAGAAATTTTGTTCTCAGATAAGGTTACTGGTGACACAAATCAACAAAGCACATGCTTTTTAATTTTTTCCTTGCTTATAAAACTGTTGATATCTCTTTATTGCCTATTAATAAACTTCTAATTTCTTAGCTTTTTCTTTATTTGAAGAAAATCTTCTTCAAACTTATCTCTCACAAATCAGGTCCACAGTCTGCTTCTCACTCTCTGAGACAAATCAAATTTGTCTTTGGTTTTTTTTTTTGTTTTTGTTTTTTAATTTTTTTTTAACGTTTATATATTTTTGAGACAGAGAGAGACAGAGCATGAATGGGGGAGGGTCAGAGAGAGAAGAAAACACAGAATCTGAAGCAGGCTCCAGGCTCTGAGCTGTCAGCACAGAGCCCGACGCGGGGCTCGAGCTCACGGACCGCGAGATCATGACCTGAGCCGAAGTCGGACGTTTAACCGACTGAGTCACCCAGGCACCCCATCAAATTTGCCTTTGTTTTGAAGACACGCTGGACCCTTGGACACTCCATGCCTGATCCCATAATGCCAGCCCTCCTCAGGACATGTGAGCCTTCTTCTTATGATGTGTCTCTCCCTTATTTGGAGAACTCCACTGACACTAAACTCTGTTGAAATAAAAGGTTTTCTAGGCAAGTAAAAAAATTTTACATACACACACACAAGCATTCTCTTAACTCTTGCAGGCCTTAAAATAAATGAAAATAAAATCATTTAAAAAATAAAATAAGGGGCGCCTGGGTGGCGCAGTCGGTTAAGCGTCCGACTTCAGCCAGGTCATGATCTCACGGTCCGTGAGTTCGAGCCCCGCGTCGGGCTGTGGGCTGATGGCTCAGAGCCTGGAGCCTGTTTCCGATTCTGTGTCTCCCTCTCTCTCTGCCCCTCCCCCGTTCATGCTCTGTCTCTCTCTGTCCCAAAAATAAATAAACGTTGAAAAAAAAAATTAAAAAATAATAAATAAAATAAAATAAAATAAAAAATCATGCTTTCCCAGGAAAAAAATCGAGAATCAAACCTTTAGTTTTGTAGAACATCTGGCAGAGCATTGTTTTTGTGATTATTTGAATAATGTTTGTTTCACCCCGAAAGACTTAATAAAACCAATTCTCCAAGACACCTGGGTAGCTCAGTCAGTTGACAGTCCAACTTCGGCTCAGGTCGTGATATCACGGTTTGTGAGTTTAAGCCCTGCATCAGGCTCTGTGCTGACAGCTCAGAGCCTGGAGCCTGCTTCCGATTCTGTGTCTCCTCTCTCTTCACCCCTCCTCTGCTCTCTCTCTCTCTCTCTCAAAGATAAAGAAACATTAAAAAAATTAAACAACAACAACAATTCTCCTTCTTTAAGGGTAAATTTAACCTTGGGTAATTTTCTGGCTTGTTACTCTGGAAACCTAATCAAGGTGGCCTCTCTCCTGTGTTATTAGGCCAACATCAGCCTACTTAAAACCTAGTGTAGGGGCACCTGGGTGGCTCAGTCAGTTAAGCATCTGATTTCTGCTCAGGTCATGATCTCACGGTTCATGAGTTCAAGCCCCACGTCGGGCTCTGTGCTGACAGCTCAGAGCCTGGAGCCTGCTTTGGATTCTGTGTCTCCCTCTCTCTCTACCCCTCCCCTACTTGCAGTCTGTGTAGCTCTCTCAAAAATAAAATAAGCATTAATTTTTTTTTTAAAGCCCTCATTTAGCCCTAGTTTAGGGTTAAAAATGACTGTAAAGTGCATGTGGATTGGGAGGGATTATCTGGAGACTACAAAGCACACTCTGGTCTTCCTTCAGTGTGGTGACTCTTTTAACTCGCCTTGTCCCTTGTGAGGTCCCTGAAACTTACAACTACAGCACTGTTACATGAGATATTGATACCCATGGGCATGGTGCTGCTAAGCCAGGGTGGGTCCTTTATCCACAGCTAAGCTGACAGTCGAGTTGGGTAGTAGTCAACTTGGTGGACTGCAGTGTGGACCACTGCAAGGAGTCCCACAGAAGAGGAGCAACTGCTATTGGCCTGTTGGGATGCTGTATTTCCTGTAATGTGTCCTTCTAAGTCAAGCTGATGCCATTTGTCTCTGGTTATCCTGTGAGTCTAAAGGCCTAGTTGAGCAGACCTCCAGGTGGGTGTTCTACCATAGCCATTATACCATAAGCTTTAAGAAGGCTCATGATTTGTGTTTTCTTATGTCCTCACGGCCCGGCACTGTATGTAGCAAATTGTAGTGGCTCAATATACACCTGTCCAAAAAAAAAAGAAAAAAAAAAGAAAAAAATATAAAACATCAAAAGGTAGGTAATAAGCCTAATTACCATTTTCGAAGCTATTATAAATGTGATTTAAATCAGGGTATTCTTGCATGTTGACCTCGCTGAACAATGCTTCTAGAAGTGGCAGGTCAAATGTCTTCTCCAGCTCACTTAGAACGTTATACACCACTCTTTGTACAGGGACCAGGTTTCTACAAGAATCTTGACAATCCTTAAAAAAATATCGAATAGAGAAAATATAAATACAGACTTCCAAGTTACAGAAGAGTCCCCAGAAAGTGATTTTATGGGTAATGTATTCCAGGTTCCCTCCATAGGTACCTTCTCATATAAAGTTTTAGAATTTCTACATATTTGTATGTAACTCCTTCCTCCTTAAAAATATTCACTTGTAAAACTGATCTCCTGGGGCGCCTGGGTGGCGCAGTCGGTTAAGCGTCCGACTTCAGCCAGGTCACGATCTCGCGGACCGTGAGTTCGAGCCCCGCGTCGGGCTCTGGGCTGATGGCTCAGAGCCTGGAGCCTGTTTCCGATTCTGTGTCTCCCTCTCTCTCTGCCCCTCCCCCGTTCATGCTCTGTCTCTCTCTGTCCCAAAAAAAAAAAAAAAAAAAAAAAAAAAAAACCAAAAAAAACTGATCTCCTCACCATCATTTACATTAGATGTGAGAGCACCTATGAAGAGTAACAGTTTCAAAGTTAAATAATATGTAGCCCTTTAAGAACCTGGCCAGATGTTTTAGGAATACGTGTTTAGGATGTTTAGGAATGATGAGCAGCTGTCCTGTTACGTGCACAATCCTTGCCTTTTCCCCAGGACTGACTTGGCCTTAAAGAGCTCAAGGAAAGCAGGTGACAGTTCTCCCCTTTTGTGAACGTGGCCATAGAGAAAGCATATTCATAGGGCAAAGAGAAGACTTGCATTGGGGCACCTGGGGGGCTCAGTCAGTTAAGTGTCCAACTTTTGATTTTGGCTCAGGTCATGATCTCACGGTTCATGAGATCGAGCCCCTAGTCAGGCTGTGTGCTGACAGTGAGAAGCCTGCTTGGGATTCTCTCTGGCTCTCTCTCTTTGCCCCTCCTCCGCTTGTGCTTGCTTTCTCACTCTCTCAAAATCAATAAATAAACATTAAAAAAGGAAGACTTGCATCTCTGTATCTCCATTAATGCCTACTACTAAAATTCACCCAAATTCCAAGACTCCAGAGGTACCATTAAAAAAAAAGAGAAAAAGAAAAAAAGGAAAAGAACCCTAATAACTGAAAACTGCTGGAGAAAGAATAACAATCATCAATTCCCACATTTTGTCCTAACAGGACACCAGTTTCCTGTAGGCTTTAATGTTTTCAGATCTAAGGACTCAAACTGATGTCCATTGAAATGTGTTAATTATTATTCTATTAAATTAACTCATTTACGTCACACAGCAATTCATTAAAATTACCTTTAATTCTTAGTTTATGCTATATTCTATGCATTCCTACAAGGCATTACACATCTCTGGAGAACTCCTGGTTCAGATCCAAGTCCAGTGGGCACCACTGGGCTCCAGTCCCTAAGTGAGAAGCAGGGCTGCCTCTGGTGATGACTGATTCTCCTTTCACTTTTTGCCTTATAGGAAACACTTACAACAATACTTGGAAAGGTCTCCCACTCATAGGAGACTCCTCAGTCAGCCAGTTGTGCTTGATGTTTGCGTCCAGGGTATTAAAATACAATTTCGTTTGGGGTCAGTTTACCATATTGTGACATAACATACGTCACTTACTTCATACATTTTATTGGTGATGAGTTCACGGTCACGGAGGCATTCAAGGAAAGGAAATGTCTTTTTTATTGCATTTGAAATCTCCACCTTGTGTCTTTTGAAGTGTTTGAATACAGTCTCATAGATGAGTCTGTCATCGATGCTCTGGTCTTCTGCAGACACCCTAGGAAGGAAGGATACCATATGAAAACGGTCATCGAGATTTCCAAGATGCTTGTGGTGGCTGTAAGATTTATTTATAAAGGATAAGCTGTGAAAAACTAACGTATATAAGTTAAGTGGTCCCGAGTAGAGACAGAATACATGGAATTAAAGCAATAAGCAAAGATATTATGAAGAAAGCATGGGGGTTAAGAAAGACTGAGATAAAAGGAAAAAAAAAAAAAAAAAAGAAAGACTTAAATGCAGGATTGAAAAAGTCTGTTCTAGTCTGTCTGGGTCAAAGCCATTGTAAAGATATCCTCACATATCTGAAATATTTTTGTAATTAAAAAACTTAAATTTAAACAAAATTGAGATATAGTGAACAGAGGAATGAAAAGCAATGGAATAAACCACACTCAAATAAAACAGTTTTGAAAAAAAAAAGAAAGCAATGGACTAAAAATCTCACCTTGAAAATACTTCCTAACTAACAACTAAGAGAAAAATAATATCAGAAAGAAAAAACAAGCTGTCCCCTTTCTGATGTATAGCTGTTAAGAGAAATGCCATCCTGCTAATATTATAAAACTAGTTTATAAAGGATAGGATGTGGTTAATAATGATATGACACAGTATAAATTGATAATTTCACAAGAATATCAAACATTTCTCCTGGGACATCTGCCCTGCTTTGTGTTAATATAAATCTGTCTGTGCTAGTGAATCTTTTCAGGCACCTGAATTTCAGAAATCACTGATGTTTCCTGTGAAATTAATTTTAAACTGGAGTCTGTAATTCCAGTTCTTAGTTGATCATTTTATTGCTCTGAAAATAATGTTTTAATTAACATCTTGTATCATGAAGACTCAGAAGCTTTCTTTGTCAAACCAGAAGAGAATCATTGTCACTTCCCAGTACTTAGCGTGCCTCAGGGAATAATGATGTCACATTATTGTGAAACATCCCTGAAAAAACAAGTTTCAGTTCAAAGACTGCAGGTTGAAAAGAAGCATGTGTCTTGTCTTTTGTTAAAAGCCCTGCTAAAATGATAATAAAGAAATTGGATTCACACTGGCAAGGAGAATCGCTGGGCAATGAGAACAAGAGAGATTTCCATCCAAATCCGTAGACAAAAGTGGGCAGAGGGGTGCTAATTGCTGTTGTAGGTGAAGGATGCTCCCAGAGGTCAGAAAAACAACTGGTTTGCCCTGAAGAACCCTGAAGAGGCAGTGGAGATCACAAGGGATGGTGCTGGAAACTTACGTGTTAATTTAAAAATGGCGAATAGAACAGTGTACGTCTAACCTCTCCACCTACAAGCTGACCCCCTGGATCCAGGCAACCTCTCAAAGGCAAACATTGCTGACCTCTCTATCACCATGTGCGAATTTAGCCTGTTACCGGATTTCATGTACATGGAATAATCATACATCATGTATGCTCTGTGCCTGACATTTGCTCATTACCCATGCTGTTGGATGAAGGTATTCCATTGTGTGGACCTATCACAATCTGCTTATTCATTTTCCTGTTGATGGTTATTTAGATTGATTCCAGTTTGAGACTTGTGTGAAGAAAGCTGCCGTTCTTGTACGCATCTTTTTATGGCATGATGCTTTCATTTCTCTTGTGTAAATAACTAGGAGTGGGGCATGGTGTGAATATGCTTAGCTATTTTAGAATCTGCCAAACTGTTTTTTAGAGCCTATTAGATATAGTTTTCCTAATTTAAGCCACTCTCATGTGTATGATGTGGTATCTTAGATAGTTTTAATTTGTATTACTTTAATGATGTTGAGCACACATTCATACGTTCATTGGCAATTATGCATCTTGTTTTGTAAGGTGTCTGTTCACGTCTTTGACCAATTTCTATTGTTGGGTTATCTTTTACTACTTACTGATGTGTAGCAGCTTGTTTTATATTATGGAAAGAATTGTTTTGTTTGATTTATGTATTATGAACATTGTCTCCCAGTCTGTGATTTGCTTAACCATGTGTTTTGATGAGGAGAAATTTTTAATTTTGATGAAGCCAAATCCATCACTTTTTTTCTGTGGTAAAAACCTTAAGGTAAGAAGAAATCTTTGCCTATCACAAGTTAATGAAAACATTCACAAAGCAATTTACAATGTAGGCATGGGTCTATTTCTGGACTTCTTATTCTGTACCACTGATCTATTTGTCTATTCTTATGCCAACAGCATATTGGCTTGCACAGTGTAGCTTACAGAAAATCTTGAAGCCAATTAGGGAAAAATTGTCTTGACTTTTCTAGGTATTTTGGCTTTCTATATATCTCTTAAAATCATTTTGTCAATTTCTACAAGAAAAGCCTTTTGGATTTTTATAGGGTTTGCTTTGAACCTATAGATAAATTTGGTAACAACTGATATCTTAATGATATTGAACTACAATCTGTTAACACTGTATAGCTCTCCATTTATTTGGTTTTCCTTAATTTTGTCTAGAAATGTTTATAGTTTTCATAAAGAAGTCATATACATCTCTCATTAAATTTACTCTTAACTAAGAATGGTATTGCTTTTTTAAAACTGGCATTGCTTTAAATGGTATTGCTTTTTAAATTGCTTGTTATAATTGTATGGGAATAAACTAATTTTCAAAAACGTTAACCACGTATTTATAAGCCTGCTAAATTCTTGTATTCTAATAATGTATTTATATATTTCTTTTGGATTTTATAGAAAATAAAGAATCAAGCAAAACCCCTTTACTTTTTTCCCCCAACAATTATTTCTTTTTCTTTCTTATTGTAATGGTTAGGAGTTTAGACACAATGTTGAAGAAAAGTGGGGAGAATGGACTACCTTGTCTTGTTTCCAATCTTTAAAAAAAAAAGCACTTAGGGGGCACTCGGGTGGCTCAGTCGGTTAAGCATGGACTTCGGCTCAGGTCATGATCTCGCAGTTCGTGAGTTTGAGCCCCACATCAGGCTCTGTGCTGACAGCTCAGAGCCTGGAGCTTGCTTCGGATTCTGTGACTCCCTCTCTCTCTGCTACCCGCCCCCCACACTCATGCTCTGTTTCTCAAAAAATAAACATTAAAAAAATTAAAGAAAACAAGTATGACTGATATATTAATAGAAAAGATAAGATGGGCTCATATAAAATGCTAACTTAAAACCAGACAAGGTAGAAAAAGAAGGAAAAAAGAAACAAAGCAAATGTAATGAATAAAAGAACAATAATGTAGATGGTAGATATTAATAAATATGTAAATAAGTATTTTCAGTATGAATGGTGTAAACGTTCTAATTCAAAGCAGAGATTGTTGGTGCAGGAGCTAAGACGGTAACATGGTAGGAGAACCCTAGGCTCATCTTGTCCCTTGAACACAACTAGATAACAAATCATTCAGAAAACCCAAGAAGTCAGCCGGAGGGCTGACAGAACAAACTGAACAAGCAGAGGGAGAGAAGAGGCCACAGTGAAGAAGGTAGGAAGTGTGGAGACATGGTTTGGGGGAGAGAGGGATGGTGGGATGCTGCAGAGGGGAGAAAGCCCTGGTTGCAAAGAAAGGTGAGAGAGGAGCACACAGAGATATGCACAAGGAGAATACTTCCTCAGAACCGTTGGCTGGGGAAATGAGAGGGGCTGATTTTAGTGAGTTCTTGCAACCAATGGGGCTTGAAGTGAACTCCAGTGAGTTTTAAAGGTCTTTGGGCACGGCTGGGATAGAGCCTTGAGAGGACTGCCCTGCTCCTGGAAAGGAGGCAGGGAAACAATACCGGGACAGACAGCACAACTTGAGGATCACCTGGGCACACAGTGGGGAGATTATTCGCCCTCCTTGGGGCACATCCCTGAGAGATGGCATTCACAGAGACACCTCTCTATGGGACAAAGTTGCCCGCAGGTATCATTTCCATCCCCCACCCCGCCACGCCCTTCGGCATAAGCACAGAACCACCTGACCCGGGCAGCTCAATGCCAACACTGGCTGCCTAGCCTGCCTGCTCCAAGTCCCACACCCCTGCACTCCAAGAAGGTGTGACTGCCCTTCTTGGCCAAACCTCCTTCAGTCCCAGTGTGGTGACACCTTACCCCAGAAGACCAGTGTAGGCCCCCACCAGAGCACTTCCCCAAAGTTTGGAGTTTTAAAAGTCAGCAGGGTTGGCTGGGATAGAGCCCTGAGGGAAATGTGCTGCTCCAGGAGAGAATGCAGGCAAACAACCCAGTGGCAGACAGCATGAAAACAGTGAAAAATGCCTGGAATGCACAGGGGAGAATATTCACTCTTCTGGGAGTGCTTTCCTGAGAGCAGCAAGCATGGAGACCCCTCTCTGGGGAAAAAGCAGTTGGCTGATGCCATCTCCCTCCCCTGAACTTCAGCATAAACACAGAACCACCTTTTAGTAAACAGCACAACACTGACACTGGCTGCCTAGCCTGCTTACATCAGATCGCACACCCCTGCGTTATGTTCATATTGCCCTTCTCAGTCAAGTTTGCCTCAGTCCCAGCATGGCAGGGCCCTTCCCCAGAAGACCAGCAGAAACCCCTGCCCACACCACATCTCCTGACCAGACTGTTCTGCAAGGCTTCAGTTCTAGTGTAAGTAGCATCAGGTCCCATTTAACAAGCAGACCAGACCACACCTCGTTAAAACTTGCCAGGATTTGACCAAGAACCAAACACTGCCCATTGCAGGCAAGGAGAGCCTCTGCAGATGCCTGGCCAGAAGGATACAGCAGCCAAAACACAACAGCAGAGTGCATGCAGCACATACCAGAAACACTTCCTGAAGCACCAGGCCCTGGATACCACATGACCTCTTTTTCATAAAGCCATTACTCGCAGAAGCAGGAAACATAAGCAGCTTTTCTAACACAGAGGAGAAGACAGAGATGACAAGATGTCAAAATGGAGGAATTAATCCCAAATGAAATAATAAGATCAGGTCTCAGCCAGAGATCTCATCAAAACAGATATAAGTAATATACCTGACAGAGAATTTAAAGCAACAATCATCAGGATACTCACTGGGCTTAAGAAAAGCATGGAAGACATCAGGGAGAACCTCATTGGGTGATGGGCGTTGAGGAGGGCACCTGTTGGGATGAGCACTGGGTGTTGTATGGAAACCAATTTGACAATAAATTTCATATTAAAAAAAAAGAAACAGTTAAAAAATAATCAGTCAGAAATAAAAAATGCAGTAACTGAGATTCAAAACAGACTGGATGCAGTGGCCACAAGGATGGAAGAAGCAGAGGAATGAATAAGTAATATAGAAGATAAAATAATGGAAAATAATCAAGCTGAACAAAAGAGAGAGAATTATGGAACACAAGAATAGACTTAGGGAACTCAGTGACTCCATCAAACATAATAACATCATATCATAGGAATCCCAGAATAAGAAGAAGAGAGAAAAAGGGGCAGAAAATTTATTTCAGGAGATAATAGCATAAAACTAACCTAATCTGGGAAGGAAACAGACATCCAGATCCAGGAGGCACAGAGAACTCTCATCAAAATGAACAAAAGCAGATCAAGACAAAAGAGGTCACTAACTTACAAGGGAAGACCCATAAGTCTAGCTGCAGATCTCTCCATAGAAACTTGGCAAGCCAGAAGGGAGTGGCATGATATATTCAATGTGCTGAATGGGTGAAGTCTACAGCCAAGAAAACTCTATCCAGCAAGGCTATAATTCTGAATAGAAAAAGAGATAAAGAGTTTCCCAGACAAACGAAAACTAAAGGAGTTTGTGACCACTAAACCAGCCCTGCAAGAAATTTTAAGAGGGACTCTCTGAGGGGAGAAAAGACGAAACAAAACAAAAAAGACTAAAAGCAACAAAGACTGGAAAGGACTAGAGAATATCACCAGAAACTCCAACTCTACAGGCAACACAGTGGCAATAAATTCATATCTTTCAGTACTCACTCTAAATGTCAATGGACTAAATGCTCTAGCTAAAAGACATAGGGTAACAGAATGGAAAATAAAACAAGATCTATCTATATTCTGTTTACAAGAGACCCATTTTAGACCTAAAGACACCTTCAGAAAGTAAGGGGATGGAGAAACATCTATTATGCTAATGGTCACTGAACGAAAACCAGAGTAGCCATACTTATATCAGACAATCTAGACTTTAAAATAAAGACTGTAAGAAGAGAATGAAGAAGGGCACTATATCATAATTAAGGGGTCTATCCACACGAAGATCTAACAATTGTAAACATTTATGCCCCCAACCTGACATAACCCAAATATATAAATCAATTAATCACAAACATAAAGAAACTCAATGAAAATGATACCATAATAGTAGGGGATGTCAACACCCCACTTACAACAGTGGACAGACCACCTAAGCAGAAAATTAACACAGAAACAATGGCTTTGAATGACACACTGGATCGGGTGGACTTAACAGATATAATGAGAACATTTCATCCTAAAGCAGAATACACACTCTTCTCGAGTGCATATGGAACATTATCCAGAATAGATCACATACTGGGACACAAATCAGCCCTCAGCAAGTACCAAAAAGATTGAGATCATACCATGCATATTTTCAGACCACAATGCTATGAAACTCGAAATCAACCACAAGAAAAAATTTGGAAAGACAACAATACTTGGAGACTAAACAACATCCTATTAAAGAATGAATGGGTTAACCAAGAAGTTAAAGAGGAAATTAAAAAGTACACGGAAGCCAATGAAAATGATAATACCACAGTCCCAAACCTCTGGGATGCAGCAAAGGCTGTCATAAGAGGGAAGTATATAGCAATCCAGGCCTTCCTAAAAAAAGAAGAGAGGTCTCAGATACACAACCCAACTTTACACCTTAAAGAGCTGAAAGAAGAACAGCAAATAAAATCCAAAACCAGCAGAAGACAGGAAATAACAAAGATTAGAGCAGAAATCAATGCTACCGAAATTAAAAAACCTAAACAGTAAAACAGATCAATGAAACAAGGAGCTGGTTCTTTGAAAGAATTAACAAAATTGATAAACCCCTAGCCAGTTTTATCAAAAAGAAAAAGGAAAAGACCCAAATAAATAAAATTAATAATTAAAGAGGAGAGATCACAACCAACACTGCAGAAATGCAAACAATAATAAGAGAATATTATGAACAATTGTATGCCAATAAATTGGCAATCTGGAAGAAATGGAAAAATTCCTAGAAACATACAAACTACCAAACTGAAACAGGAAGAAATAGAAAATTTGAACAGACCCATAACCATCAAAGAAATATTATTAGTAATCAAAAATATCCCAAAAAACAAGAGTCTAGGGCTGGAGGCTTTCCAGAGGAATTCTATCAAACATGTAAAGAAGAGTTAATACTTATTCTTTTGAAGCTGTTCCAAAAAATGGAAATGGAAGGAAAACTTCCAAACTTATTCTATGAGGCCAGCTTACCTTGATTCCAAAACCAAAGACCCCACTAACAAGGAGAACTATATACCAATTTCCCTGATGAACATGGATGTAAAAATTCTCAACAAGATACTGACCAAATGGATCCAACAATACATTTAAAAAATTATTCACCACGATCAAGTGGGATTTATACTTGGGATGCAGGGCTGGCTTCAATATCTGCAAATCAATCAGTGTGATACATCATATTAATATAAGAAAGGACAAAAACCACATAATCCTCTCAATAGATGTAGAGAAAGCATTTGACAAAATACAGCATCCTTTCTTGATAAAAACTGTGAAGAAAGTAGGGATAGAAGGATCATACCTCAAGATCATAAAAGCCATGTACAAAAGACCCACTGCTAATATCATCACAATGGGGAAAACTGAGAGCTTCCCCTCTAAGGTCAGGAACACAACAGGGAGGTCCACTCTTGCCACTGTTATTCAACACAGTATTAGAAGTCCTAGCCTCAGCAATCAGACAACACAAAGAAATAAAAGTCATCTAAATTGTCAAGGAGGAAGACAAACCTTCACTTTTTGCAGATGACATGACACTCTATATAGAAAACCCAAAAGATTTCACACACAAAAAAAACCCTGCTAGAACTGATCCATGAATTCAGCAAAGCTGCAGGATATAAAATCAACGCACAGAAATAGGTTGCATTTCTATACACCAATAATGAAGCAGCAGAAAGAGAAATCAAGGAATTGATTCCATTTACAATTGTACTAAAAACCGTAAAATACCTGGGAATAAACCTAACCAAAGAGGTGAAAAATCTATACACTGAAAATTATAGTTTATGAAGGAAGTTGAAGAAGACACACACACAAAATAAAGGAAAAATATTCCATGCTCATGGATTGGGATAACAAATATTGTTAAAATGTCAACACTTCCCAAAGCAATCTACATATTCAATGTAATCCCTATCAAAATAACACAAGCATTCTTCACAGAGCTAGAACAAACAATCCTAAAATGTGTACGGAACCAGAAAAGACCCCAAATAGCCAAACCAATCCTGAAAAAGAAAACCAAAGCTGGAGGCATCACCATTCTGGACTTCAGTATGTATTACAAAGCTATAATCATCAAGACAGTATGGTACTGGCACAAAAACAGACACTTAGATCACTAGAACAGAGTAGAGAGCCCAGAAATGGACCCACAAACATATGGCCAACTTTGTGGCCATATGACAAAGCAGGAAAGAATATCCAATCGAATGAAGACAGTCTGTTCAGCAAATGGTGCTGGGAAAACTGGACAGCGACATGCAGAAAAATAAACCTGGACCACTTTCTTACACCATACACAAAAATAAATTCAGAATGGATGAAAGATCTAAATGTAAGACAGGAAGCCATCAAAATCCTCGAGGAGAAAGCAGGAAAAAAACTCTTTGACTTCAACTGTAGCAACTTCTTACTTACCACATCTCTGGAGGCAAGGAAAACAAAAGCAAAAATGAACTATTGGGACCTCATCAAAATAAAAATCTTCTGCACAGTGAAGGAAGCAATCAGCGAAAGTAAAAGGCAACCAAAGGAATGGGAGAATATATTTGCAAATGACATATCTGATAAAGGGTTAGTATCCAAAATCTATAAAGAACATATCAAACTCAACACCCAAAAAACAAATAATCCAGTGAAGAAATGGGCAAAAGACATGAACAGACACTTCTCCAAAGAAGACATCCAGATGGCCAAGTGACACATGAAGAAATGCTCAACATCACCCATCATCAGGGACATACAAATCAAAACCACAATGAGATACCACCTCATACTTGTCAGAATGGTTGAAATTAACAACTCAGGCAATACTAGATGTTGGCGAGGATGCAGAGAATGAGGATCTCTTTTGCACTGCTGGTGGGAATGCAAACTGGTGTAGCCACTCTGGAAAACAATATGGAGGTTCCTCAGAAAGTTAAAAATAGAACTACCCTATGACCCAGCAATTGCACTACTAGGTATTTATCCAAAAGATACAGGTGTGCTGTTTTGAAGGGGCACATGCACCTCAATGTTTATAGAAGTGTTATGGACAATAGTCAAAGTATGGAAAGAGCCCAAATGTCCATTGACAGATGAATGGGTAAAGAAGATGTGGTATACAGATACAATGGAGTATTACTTGGCAATCAAAAAGAGTGAAATCTTGACATTTGCAACAACATGGATAGAACTAGAGTGTATTATGCTAAATGAAATTAGTGAGTCAGAGAAAGACAAATATCATACGACTTCACTCATTTGTGGAATTTAAGATACAAAACAGATGAACATAAGGGACAAGAAGCAAAAATAATATAAAAACAGTGAAGGGTATAAAACATAAAAGACTCTTAAATATTGAGAACTAAGGGCTGCTGGAGGGGATGTGGGTGGGGGCGATGGGCTAAATGGGCAAGGGGCATTAAGGAAGACACTTATTGGGATGAGCACTGGGTGTTATATGTAGGGGATGAATCACTGGATTCTACTCCTGAAATTGTTATTGCACTATATGCTAACAAACTTGTATATACACTTAAAAAAATAAATTAATTGATTAAAAAAATCACTCTGAATGTAAATGGACTAAATGCTCTATAAAAAACAAAACAAGACCCATCTATATGCTGCCTATAGAAGATTCATGTTAGACCTAACAACACCGGCAGATTGAAAATGAGGAGATGGAGAAACACTTATCATGCAAATTGAAGTCAGAAGAAGGCCGGAGTAGCAATACTTAATCAGAAAAATTAGATTTTAAACCGAAGACTGTAACAATAGATGAAGAAGGGCACTATATCATAATAAAGGGGACCATCCAACAAGAAAATTTAATGATTGTAAATATTTATGCCCCGAACATGAAACAATACAAATATATAAAACAATTAATAACAATCATAAAGGAATTCATTTATAATAATAATACAATTACAGTAGGGCACTTTACCCCCCTTTCATCAATGGACAGATCATGTAAGCAGAAAATCAATAAGGAAACAATGGCTTTAATGACAATGGACCAGATGGACTTAACACATATATAGTAAAACCTTGGACTGTGAGTAACTTGTTCTGTGAGTATTCCACAAGATGAGCAAATGTTTCTAATAAATTTTAACTTGATAAACAAGCAATGGCCTGCAATATGAGTAGTACATGATGCTGAACATCACATGATCACAACTGAGCCAGTGGTTCTTCTCTCTCTCTCTCTGAGGGCTCGTGGGTGATCATCTCCCATGCTCAGATGCTCAGTCTCAGGCCACAGTGTTTGGCAGAAATCAGTGATTTTTCAGAATGTTGGAAGGTGCCCACAACTGGCACTAGTATCAGTTTTTGTCACTTCAAAGCACCTATGGACAGTCCTTTGCTTTTCCATATAAGAGTAAGTTTAGGAATGATTTGCTTCATTCTAGGTCAGGCTGCCTGTGGATGTAGACCCTTTCCTCTGCTGCCTTATTGCCAGTTACATTAAATATGGTATATGACAAGAATTTATTAATACTTTACTGTAGTCAACATCCATGAGAGCATATAAATGGCCCCATGCAGAAAAAGATTCTACTGAACAAATAGATAGCAGTGATTCCGTTAGTGATAATGAAAGTCATCCTACACAAACCCTCTTCTCTCCTGTTTCCTCACACCAGCCACAAAGGTTTTCAAACGTAAGTGAGGTTAATTTATTTTTCTTTATATTCTGTATTTTCTTTATTATTTTGTATTATATTAAGGTGTTGTATCACTTTATATGAATTTTTGTTTTTGTTTTGGCTGAGCAACTTTTTACTCAACATGTCTCTGGAAGCAAGGGAAACGAAAGCAAAAATGAACTATTGAGACCTCATCAAAATAAAAAGCTTCTACACAGCAAAGGAAACAATCAACAAAAGTGAAAGGCAACTGACAGGATGGGAGAAGGTATTTGCAAATGAAATATCAGATAAAGGGCTAGTATCCAAAATCTATAAAGAATTTGTCAAACTCAACACCCAAAAAACAAATAATCCAGTGAAGAAAGGGGCAAAAGACATGAATAGACACTCCTCCAAAGAAGACATACAGATGGCCAACTGACACATAAAAAAAATGCTCAACATCACTCATCACCAGGGAAATATAAATCAAAACCACAATGAGATACCACCTCACACCTATCAGAATGGCTAACATTAAAAACTCAGGCAATAACAGGCTATTGGCAAGGATGCGGAGAAAGAGGATCTCTTTTGCATTGTTGGTGGGAATGCAAACTGGTGCAGCCACTCTGGAAAACAGTATGGAAGTTCCTCAAAAAATTAAAAATACTATCCCTACGACCCAGCAATTGCACTACTAGGTATTTATCCAAGGGATACAGGTATGCTGTTTGGAAGGGACACATGCACCCCAATGTTCGTAGCAGCACTATCAACAATAGCCAAAGTATGGAAAGAGGCCAAATGTCCATCGGTGGATTAATGGATAAAGAAGATGTGGTATATATACATACAATGGAGTATTACTTGGCAATCAAAAAGAATGAAATCTTGCCATTTGCGACTATGTGGATGGAACTGGAGGGTATTATGCTAAGTGATATTAGTCAGTCAGAGAAAGACAAAAATCATATGACTTCACTCATATGAGGACTTTAAGAGACAAAACAGATGAACATAAGGGAAGGCAAGCAAAAATAATATAAAAACAGGGAAGGGACAAAACATAAGAGACTCTTAAATATGGAGAACAAACAGAGGGTTATTGGAGGGTTTATTGGGGGGGGGGGTGGGCTAAATTGGTAAGCGGCATTAAGAAATCTACTCCAGAAATCATTGTTGCACTATATGCTAACTAACTTGGATGTAAATTTAAAAAATAAATTAAATTAAATGGTAAAAAAGAAAAAGAAGAAGAAAAGAAACAGACTCTTAACTATAGAGAACAAACTGATGGTTACTGGAGGGGGGGTGGGCAGAGGGATGGGTTAAATAGGCAATGTGTATTAAGGAGGGCACTTGTGTTGAGCGCGGGGTGTAGGTGATGAATCACTAAATTCTACACCTGAAACTAATATTACACTGTATGCTACCTAACTGGAAATTAATTAAAAACTTGGAAAGAAAAAAAAAAGCAGAGATTGTCAAAGTGACTGCAAAAACAAGACCCAACCCAGAAAAACCAGTATTGTCACCCAGAAAAACCCATAAATAAAGGACTCAGGTTCAGAATGGAGAAAGAGATACCATGCTAACACTAATAAACAAACAAACAAATAAACAAACAAAAAAGATGGAGTAGCCACATTATTTCCATACAAAAAAACTTCAGAATAAGAAAAATTATCAAGGAGAAAGAGAGCATTTCATACGATAAAGGGGTCAGTTTTCCAAGCAGACATAACAATCCTTAACATATATCTCCCTAAACACAAAACATCAAATTATGGAAGCTAAAAGTTGATAAAATGATAATAGAAATAGACAAATCTGTTACTACAGTTGGATACATGAAAAGCCCTTTTTTAGTAATTAATAGATCAAGCAGGTAGAAAAGCAATAAGAATGTAATTGACCTAAACATCTTTGCCAAACAATTTGATCTATTTGACATTTTTATGATACTGCATCCAACAACAGCAGAATTGCTGCTGTTGCTGGAGTATGAGAATACACATACTCCTCAAAATCACACAGAATAACAACCCTCACCAAGTCAGAGCACACAGTGGGCCATAAAACACATCTTAAAAAGTTGAAAAGAATAAAAATCATAAAGTATTTTCTCAGACAACACAGGAATTAAACTACAAATCAATGACAGAAAGAGCTAGAATGTACCCAATACTTGGAGATTTAAAGATACACTTCTAAATAACGCCTGGATCAAAGAAATCTCAAGAAAAATTTAGAGATATTTTGAACTAAATAAAAATGAACAGACAACTCCCCAAAATTTGTGGGATGCAAAAAAAGCTATGATTAGAGAGAAATGCATTCCATTAAATGCATGTATTAGAAGACAAGAAAGATTCAAAATTAATAATCTAAGTTTCTCCACTTAGAAAACTGGAAAAGAAAGAGCAATTTAAACCTAAAGCAGAAGTAAGGCAGCAAAAATTAGAGCAGAACTCAATGAAATTGAAAATAGGAAATAACAGAAAATTCCACCAAACCTAAAGCTAGTTCTTGGAAATGATCTAGAAAATTGATAACCTTCTACCCAGGCTAACCAAGAAAAAAAGAGAGAGAAAGAAAAGACACAAAATATCAAAGTGAAAGTAGGATCGCACAATTGATTCCATGGATGCTAAAAAGATAACAAAGAATACTATAAACAAAGGTATCTCCACAAATTTGATAAGTCAAATAAAATGAACAAAATCCTAGAAAAACAGAAACCCACAAAACTCACACAAAGAGAGGTAATTTGAATAGACCTATGTTCACTTTTTAAAAAATTGAGTCAGTAATTAATAACTTTGAAAAAGGTAAGCACTAGGTTCAGGTATTTTCGTTAATTCTACAAAATATTTAAGGAAGAAATGGTACCAATTCGCCACAGTCTTGTCCAGAAAATAGAAACAGAGGGAACACTTCTTAATTCCTTCTATGAGCCCAGCACTATTGTAATACCAAAACCAGATAAAGACAAACTACAGACCAATATCTCTCAGACTATACATCCAAAAGTCTTCAAGAAAATATTAGCAAATCTCATCCAACAATGCAAAAAAATTAACTCCAACTAAGTGAAGTTTATTCTAGATATGCAAGGCGCATTCAATATTCAGAACCAATCAGTGTACTCATCTAACACATCAACAGGCTAAACTAGAAAATGTGAATGATATCAACTGACACAAAAAAGTCATTTAATGAAATCCAACACCTATTCATGTAAAAACTCTCAGTAAACTAAAAATAGAGAGGAACTTCTTCAACATGAAGTCAAAAAACTTCTACAAAAAAAACTTATAGCTACTATCATACTGGAGAGAACTGGCACACTTTTCCCTAAGATCAGGAACAAGGCAAAGATGTCCTCTCTTACTGCTCCTATTCAACATCTTACTAAAAGGTGTAGTTAGTGCAGACGATGAAGAAAAAAATAATGTATAGAATTTGGGAGGGAAGAAATTGTCTTTATTTGCAGATTATATAATTGTTTATGTAGAAAATCTCAGATTGCCAAAAAAAAAAAAAAAAAAAAAAAAAATCTCCTGGAACTAATAGGTAACTATAGCAAGGTCACTGCACACAGGTTAATATACAAAGATCAACTGCTTTTGTGTATACCAGCAATGAACAATTGGAATTTGAAAAAAAAAAAAAAACTACTACCAGGAGCACCTGGGTAGCTCAGTTGGTTGAGTGTCCAACTTTGGCTCACAGTTTGTGAATTTCAGCCCCATGTGGGGCTCACTGCTCTCAGTGCAAAGCCTGCTTCGGATCCTCAGTCCCTCTTCCCCTCCCCTGCTGTGTTTTCTCTCTCTCTCTCTCTCAGAAATAAATAATCTTTAAAATAAAATGAAATTAAATAACATAAAATACTACCATTTACAACAGCACAAAAAATGTGAAATATAGTATTAATCTAACAAAATGCGTACAGTATCTACCTGCAGAAAATTATTCTAGAAACTACAGGTTCAGTGAAATCAGACTCTATAAAACCCTATGGAACACTAAAAAATAAAGGAAAAGAAAAAGAAAACACACCTTGCATTTTTTCAGAGAGAACAAACAAGGAAAACAATAGGAGTTCTAAAAGTTAAAAAAGGAAAAAAATACCCATATGAAAAATATATTTAAAATATTAAATGGAAATGCAAAAAAAAAAAGGATAATATTGAAAGACACAGATCAAAAATGGAATCCAAGAAAAGATACAAAAAAGACAAAGTGACACGAAATTTGTAAAATCAAAGAAAGGTAGTTATGGTATTCAAATATAAACAAAACAAAAAATAATGGTATTCATAATCATAGCAAAGCAAAAATTAAGAAACAAATAATGAAACAAATGTTTTATGGATGTTGAAAAGCAATTCACCTCTGATTTTTGACTCTTCACATATTCCAAAAATGATCAAAATATACAGGCTCTGGATAAATTAGCAAGAATAATTTATTATTTAATCTTGTGACCTAAAAACAAGTAACACACCATTTTCCCGCAATGTCCTTGAAATGTGTATCAATATGGATTATAATCTTGACCACAGAAGGGGCGCCTAAGTGGCTCAGTCAGTTAAGCATCGACTTCAGCTCAGGTCATGATCCTGAGGTTCTTAAGTTCGAGCCCCATGTTGAGTTCTGTGTGGACAGCTCAGAGCCTGGAGCCTGCTTCAGATTCTGTCTCTTCCTCTCTCTCTGCCCCTTCTCCCTCTCTCTCTCAAAAAATAAATAAATGTTAAAAAAATTTTAAACAATAATAATAATCTTGGACACAAAAGAAGTCTCAATAAGTTATAATAAGTAGAAGCTAAACAGGCTGCAACATAACAAAAATAAACTGCCCAGAGATTTTACAAGAAAAATAAAAAGTACTATGTTGAGTCTCAAAGATGAAATAGACCTTGCGGTTAGAGGCTATTTCAAAAATAGAGGAAGAGGACTATTCCATTGTATTTATACACCACATCGTCTTTACCTATTCATCAATCAATGGACACTTGGGTTGCTTCCAAGACTTGGCTATTGTAAATAATGCTGAGATAAGCATAGGGGTGCATTTATCTTTTTGAATTAGTATTCTTGTTTTCTCTGGGTAAATACCCAGTACTGGAATTATTGGATCATTCGGTATTTCTGTTTTTAATTTTTAGAAGAATGAGATCTTGCCATTCATGACAATATAGGTGAACCTAGAGAGTATTATGCTAAGTGAAATAAGTCAGACACAAAGAGATAAATACCATATGATTTCACTTACATGCAAAATCTAAAAAACAAAACAAAATAAACCAAAAACCAAAAAAAACCAGACTCTTAAATACAGGGAACAAACTGGTGGTTGACAGAGGAATGGTATGTTGGGGGATGGGTAAAATAGATAAAGGGGATTAAGGGATACAAACTTCCAGCTATAAAATAAATAAGTCATAGAGATGAAAAGTACAGTAAAGGGAATATAGTCAATAACATTGTTATATGGTGTTATATAATGTTATATGGTGACACGTGATAAGTACACATGGTGATGAGCACTGAGTGATGTGTAGAATTGTTGAATCAGTACATCAATCACAGGTGGGTACACCTGAAATTAATAGAACATTGTATGTTAATTATACTTAAATTTAAAAAATGATCAATAATAAAAAAATTTTAGCCTAAAAAACATCAAACTACTTTACTAAGGAGAAAAAGAGGAAAAGGAAGATAACAAAATGAGTAAAGATGGTTCAACATTAAGAAATATCCTTATATAATTCAGTACATCAACAAATAAAAGGAGAAAGTATATAAATATACCCCTAAATTATCTTAAAAGGGAATTGGTAAAACCTAGTAGCTATTTTTATAAAAACTATATGAAATAGATAGATGCTATTATAATATAAAGCCTCCAGAAAGAACAAACATTACAGTGAATACTGAAATGGTGAAGTCATTTAAATAGGAAAAAAAAAAAGGACAAGTTGCTTACCTATAAATATTTTTAGAAGGTTTAGCCAAGGCAATAGGGTAAGAAAATTAAGTCATTGGTATAACTATGAACATGAGATACAACATTATATGTCTTACAATTATATACATAGAAACCCTAGAGAACAAAAGCAAAATCTATAAGAACTAGAAAAGGAATTTACCAACATGCATGAATTTTAAAAAGTAGATATATAAAACTTACAGATTTTATTTCGAACAATATAAATTTAAAAGAAATAAAATCATACTCCAGACACAATAGCAAATAAAATGTGTGTATATTTATAAATATTTCAAAGGCATAGACCTATATGAAGAAAACCATAAAATCCTATTAAAGGAAATTAAACAAGATCTAAATAAAGAGATATATAAGGCACCCCCAATTAGGAAAACACAGTAATTTAAAAATGTCAATCCTTCTGAAATTATTGTGTAAGTGTGGTGTATTTGCAGTTTGTAATTCCATTGAAACTGGATAAAGAAGTTCCACAGAAACTTACATCATAGAATGAATATCCGAGTCAAGCCAGGAAAAAATATGTAAAGTAGGTGGAGGAAGATTTAATATATTTAAATGTAAAAAAAAAAAGCAATACAGATATTAGAAGACAATGTAGAAAAGTATTTTCAACACATACGAGAAAGGGTTAATTCATTTGATACACAAAGATTCCAGGCCAATAATAACATTTGACAGACCCAAAGGAAACAGACCTGAACACGTAGCTTAGGGAAAAGAAAATTAAAATGTCCAATAAACCTATGAATACAGATAAACTGAAACACCAGTGAGAAACCATTTCTTCGTAGTTAGAGCAGCAGACAGAATTTTATATGTGATGCTGCAGTGTGGGAGAAGATTCAGAGAAACATTCCTTGTTGGTGTGAGCTTGAATTGCTAAAGCCATTTCAGAAAGGATCTGGCAATCTATGAATTTTAAGATATACTACAGATTAACTCAGCAGTCATTTTTGGAACCTAGCCTGTGGAAGTAAAAACAATATGCATCTTGTAGAAACTCCAGAACGTTCAGTGGCTCCCCATTTCCCTCAGAGTAAAAGCCAGGTTCTTACAGTGTTCAAGGGACCTGAAATGATACAGCCTTTCTCTCCTCTTCCCTAGCTCAACCCTCTCTGGCCCCACCCTACTCTGTGCTGTTTCTTGACTACATCAGGCACACTCCAACCCTAGAGACTTGGTGCTGGCTCTCTCTTCTGTATAGTATGTCCTTTGTCCAGACATCCATGTGGTGAACTAATTCCCTTGTCTCCTTAAGGAACTTGCTTCATGGTATCTTCTCAAATGAGGCCTGCTCTGACCAACTCACTCCCTATTCTAGCTCTATTTTTATTCATGTCCTTACCACTCTCTAACGTATTGAATCACTTATTTCATTTAGTGTTTATTGTCTGTCTTCTCACAAAATATACATACCACAAGCACAGGGCTTTTGTCTGTTTTGTCCCTTGAGTTTTCTTAAGTACCTGAGATGCATAAGACATTGATCAATGTTTATTGGTTATCCATATAAATAATTATCCATATTTATTGATGCCTACAAGTATAAAAGTTTTTATTGACACATTTTTTGTAGCAAAATACAACCATAAAGACTACCCCCAAAACCTGACTGTCCGTTCAGCTGAATAGCAGAGGAGCTTATGGCAAATCCATACTTTGAAATGGTATGTTGCTATTTATTCCCAGTAATTTGGAATGAAGGGCATAATTCTACTGATAAATGAAAACATCAGGTTCAGATTAATGTGTTATGACCCCATTTTTATAGAGATCAAAGTAGTAAAAATCTCTCATTTGTGTGTCAAGTTTGGAACAAATTTTGGGGAAAACATGCAGTGCTACATCCTAGGCTGTTAACATTGGCTTAATGAAGAGAATCAGAATTCCACCCAGGTCCCTTCAGATCCATCTTTGACCATATTTTGGTAACATCAGAGGAAATATAAATAATAGAGCCAACGAGAGGGGAGGAGCCAAGATGGCGGAAGAGCATGGAAGCATTTTGTGTGCCTCGTGTCCATGAAATCCAGCCAGACCAACGCTAAACCATCCTACGCACCTAGAAAACTGATGGAGGATTCACACAACAATCTGCACAACTTGAACCACAGAATTCAGCAGGTATGCGGCGCGCAGAGGTGAATTTGGGAAGCGAGAAGCCAAGGCGGGTAGGGAACTGCTTTCGCGGGTGGAGAGAGGACAGAGACTGGGGAGGGGGGGAGAATACGGGAAAAGCACCCCTCCCCAAAAGCAGCTGGAGAGAAAGTGGAAAATTGGAAATGGCCACAGGGACTAAACTAAAAAGGGAGAAAGGAGAAAGGAGAGAGTTAAAATTCCATTAAGACTGTAAACAAGGGGAGCGCAAACATTGCAACTCCACAGCACGATACCTGGCGGTGCTCTGGTGGGAAGGGCGAGTCCCCAGGAGCAGAGTGGGGTCCGGGAGGTTCTCGGGCCACACGGGGAAAAGCAGTTCCACTGCTGGAAGGGCATCTGGTAGAGACTGTTGAAGCCACCTGGTCCCAGCAGACCCCAGAAAACGGCCACATTCGCTGGTGCTAGGGCAAGGTCGTTAAGGGTGAAACCTGGTGCCAGAAGTGTGTGGTGCTTTTCCATAATCCCTGAAAAGCTGCTGCTACGCTATCTGGCGAATTTTTTCTGGGGCGGGCTGGCACCTGGCCACAGTCTCGGGGCACCGGCAGCAGCAGGGTCCCACAAGCGTTCCTGGGCGCAGCTGACATTCGGCCATTGCTCATTCGGCCAGTGCTCGGTGAGACCCTCCCGCAGAGGGGCGGATCGGGTCAAAGCCGCGGTCCTTCGGAAGTAAGGGGTCGGGGAAAACAGCCGCGTCTGAGACAGGGCTCGGGAGAGAGGGGCTGCCTGGGACTAGGTCACGGACAGTGAAGAAGCCGGGAGTGGACGAAAGCTGAAGACAGAGGATGGTTGAGCAATTGCTGACCGCAGAGAAAAGTTCCCATACTAGAGACTGAGGAGCTGGGAGATGCCATTTTCAGCCCCCCGCGCATGCGCATACGCACCTAAGAGCGCCGCAACCCTCCACCCCAGTAGGGTAGCCGCGCCATCTAGTGGAGAACGGAGCCAATACACTGAGCCCCACCCAAGTGGGTCAACCTCGCTCTTCAAGAACACAAGTCTCACCGCCGGCTTAGTTTATGGACTATAAAGCGCTGCATAGTCTGGCTTCTAGGGGAAAACGAAGTAATTTCAGTCCTATTTCAATCTGTTAGATCCATCTATTCAATTTTCTTTCTTTCTTTTTTTTTCTCTTTTACACTACTTTTCTTTGTCTTGAATACAAAAAGAGAAAAAATTCAAATTTCAATTGTTATTAAAAATATTTTTCTTCAATTTTTTTACTGTTTTTTTACTTTTGTGTAAATTTTTTCAAATTCCATCTTACTTCCATCATTTTATTTTAGTTTACTTCAGTGTATTCACCTTTTCAAATTTGCAAATGATTTTTTTCTTTTTTCTTTCTTTTCTCTCTTTTTCGTTTCTTTTCTTTTTCTTGAATGCAGAAAGAGAAAAACTTCATTTTTACTTTCAATTTCCATTAAAATATTTTTCCTTAATTTTTTTACTGTATTTTTTGCTTTGATGTAATTTTTTCCAAATTCTATTTTACTTCCATCATTTTATTTTAGTCTACTACAGTGTATTCAGTTTTTCAAATTTTTAAATTATTTCTTTTTTCTATTTTTTCCCTTTTTCATGTCTTTTTTCTTGAATACAGAAAGAGAAAAAATCATTTTTATTTTTAATTTTTATTAAAAATATTTTTAATTTTTTCTACTATATTTTTACTTTTGTGTAAATTTTTTCAAATTCTATTTTACTCCCATCATCTGATTTTAGTCTACTTCAGTGTATTCATTTTTTCAAATTCTCAAAGATTTCCTTTTTTTCCCCCCTTTATTTCTCTAATCTGTCAAACCACTTTCAACACCCAGACCAAAACACACCTAGGATCTAGCATCATTTATTAGATTTGTGTGTGTGTGTGTGTTTAATTTTTTAATTTTAATATTTTTTTATTTTTAATATTTTAAATTTTAATTTTTCTACATTATTAATTCCTTTTATCCCTTCAAAATGACAAAATGAAGGAATTCACCACAAAAGAAAGAGCACGAAGAAATGACAGCCAGGGATTTACCAACACAGATACAAGCAAGATGTCTGAACCAGAATTTAAAATCATGATAATAAGAATACTAGCTGGAGTCGAAAATAGATTAGAATCCCTTTCTGCAGAGATAAAAGAAGTAAAAAATAGAATGAAATTAAAAATGCTATAACTGAGCTGCAATCACGGATGGATGCAGTGGCAGCAAGGATGGAAAAGGCAGAACAGAAAATCAGCGATATAGAGGACAAACTTACAGAGAATAATGAAGCAGAAAAAAAGAGGGAGATGAAGGCAAAAGAGCACGATTTAAGAATTAGAGAAATCAGTGACTTGTTAAAAAGGAATAACATCAGAATCATAGGGATCCCAGAAGAGGAAGAGAGAGAAATAGGGGTAGAAGGTTATGTGAGCAAATCACAGCAGAAAACTTACCTAACCTGGGGAAAGACAGACATCAAAATCCAGGAAGCACAGAGGACCCCCATTAGATTCAACAAAAACCGACCATCAACAAGGCATATCATAGTCAAATTCACAAAATACTCAGGCAAGAAGAGAATCATGAAAGTGGCAAGGGAAAAAAAGTCCCTAACCTACAAGGGAAGACAGATCTGGTTTGCAACAGACCTATCCACAGAACCTTGGCAGGCCAGAAAGGAGTGGCAGGATATATATTCAGTGTGCTAAATCATAAAAATATGCTGCCAAGAATTCTTTATCCAGAAAGGTTGTCATTCAAAATAGGAGAGATAAAAAGTTTCCCAGACAAACAAAAATTAGAGTTTGTGACCACTAAACCAGCCCTGTAAGAAGTTTTAAGGGGGACTCTCTGAGGGGAGAAAAGATGACTATCAAAAGCAACAAAGATTAGAAAGGACCCACAAACATATGGCCAACTAATCTTTGACAAAGCAGGAAAGAATATCCAATGGAATAAAGACAAAGCAGGAAAGAATACCCAATGGAATAAAGACAGTTTCTTCAGCAAATGTTGCTGGGAAAACTGGACAGCAGCATGAAGAAGAATGAACCTGAATCACTTTCTTACACCATACACAAAAATAAACTCAAAATGGATGAAAGACCTAAATGTAAGACAGGAAGCTGCCAAAATCCTCGAGAAGAAAGCAGGCAAAAACCCCTTTGATCTTGGCCACAGCAACTTCTTATTCAACACGTCTCCAGAGGCAAGGGAAACAAAAGCAAAAATGAACTACTGGGACCTCATCAAAATAAAAAGCTTCTGCACAGCAAAGGATTTGTGATTTTGCACAATCAGCAAAACTAAAAGGCAACCAACAGTATGGGAGAAGATATTTGCAAATGACATATCAGATAAAGGGTTGGTATCCAAAATCTATAAAGAACTTATCAAACTCAACACCCAAAAAACAAATAATCCAGTGAAGAAAGGGGCAAAAGACATGAATAGACACTTCTCCAAAGAAGACATCCAGATGGCCAACTGACACATGAAAAAATGCTCCACATCACTCATTATCAGGGAAATACAAGTCAAAACCACAATAAGATATCACCTCACACCTGTCAGCATGGCTAACACTAACAACTCAGGCAACAACAGATGTTGGTGAGGATGCGGAGACAGAGGATCTCTTTTGCATTGTTGGTGGGAATGCAAACTGGTGCAGCCACTCTGGAAAACAGTGTGGAGGTTCCTCAAAAAATTAAAAATAGAACTACCCTATGACCCAGCAATTGCACTACTAGGTATTTATCCAAGGGATACAGGTGTGCTGTTTGGAAGGGACACATGCACCCCAATGTTTACAGCAGCACTACCAACAATAGCTGAAGTATGGAAAGAGCCCAAATGTCCATTGGTGGATGAATGGATGAAGAAAATGTGATATATACATACAATGGAGTATTACTTGGCAACCAAAAAGAATGAAATCTTGCCATTTGCAACTACATGGATGGAACTGGAGGGTATTATGCTAAGTGAAATTAGTCAGTCAGAGAAAGACAAAACTCACATGACTTCATTCATATGAGGACTTTAAAAGACAAAACAGATGAACATAAGGGAAGGGAAACAAAAATAATATAAAAACAGGGAGTTGGACAAAACAGAAGAGACTCATAAATATGGAGAACAAACTGAGGGTTATGGGAGGGGTTGTGGGAGGGGGGATGGGCTAAATGGGTAAGGGGCACTAAGGAATCTACTCCTGAAATCATTGTTGCACTATATGCTAACTAATTTGGATGTCAATTTAAAAAAATAAAAAATGAAATATAAAAAAAAAGAAAGAAAAAAAAAAGAAAAGTAAAAAAAAAAAGAGTTTAGTTACATTATAACCCAAACAGATTGGGTGTATTTATGAGCTAACGCATCTATGGAATGTACCTTATTTATAAGTTAGGATGTTTGGCAAATAAATGAAGTTATTACTATTAAAAAATAATAGAGCCAACGAAGCAAGACTTTAGAGTAAGTGTATTTAATACTCTCACAGCTTATGAGGTAATATTGCTTCTATAATAAAATTAACCAAAGCAAAATAAGTCCATCAGAGGAAGACAGATATCATAGATTTCACTCATATGAGGGATTTGAGAGATGCAACAGATGAACATACAGGAAGGGAAGGAAAAATAAGATAAAAACACAGAGGGAGGCAATCCATAAGAGACTCTTAAATACAGAGAACAAACTGAGGGCTGTTGGAGGGGAGGTGGGTGAGGGATGGGTTAAATGGGTGCTGGGCACTAAGGAGGGCACATGTTGGAATGAGCACTGGGTATCATATGTAAGGGATGAATCGCTGAGTTCTACTGAAGCCAAGACTACATTGTAAGCTAACTAACTTGAATTTTTAAAAAAGTTGAGTTTTCTAATTTAAAAATAAAGGTAGGCAAAACAATGAAATATTAAGCAATAAATTTAGCAAACTAAAAGCAACTTTTATATGCTAAAAACTACAAAACATTGGTAAGAAAAATTAAGATTCGAAATAAATAGAAAAATTCCATGCTCATGGATTGGAAAACTCAGTATTTTTAAGATAGCAATTCTCCCCTCATTGATCTATAGATTCGGTGAAAGTCTTAGCAAAATTCCAGAAAGAGCTTTTGCAGAGATTGAAAAGTTGATCCAAAAATTTATGTGGAAATATATAGGCCACAGAAGAGCCAAAATAGTCTTGATGAACTGAGTTGGAGGATTTATACTTTCTGATTTTAAGACTTATTATGAAGTTAACAGTAATCAAGACAGTTACAATACTGGCATAAAAATAGATACATAGATCAATGGAATAAATTGAGAGTGAAAAAATAAACCTTTATATTATGGTCAATCGATTTTCAAAGTGCCAAGGCAATTCAATGAGAAAAGAGTCTTTTCAACAAATTATGCTAGGACATTTAAATATCCACATACAGAATGATTAATTTATACCCTTACCTCATACCATAGACAAAAATCAACTCAAAAGGGATCCTAGATCTAAATATAAGAGCAGGACCAAATTTGGGGGCATGCATCCTACATATTCACACAAGGCCTTGTGCTTGGTTTAATGCCCTGCTTTCACTGTTATGAAATTCATGATGATTTTTGAACAAGGGTCCCCCCCTACACTCATTTTTCACTGGGTCCCACAGATTATATAGCACCTGTGTACAAGAAAACATGATAAAACTTTTCAAATAGATAGAAAATATTTGGAAAACAGTGTGGAGGTTCCTCAAAGAATTAAAAATAGAGCTCCCCTATAACCCTGGAATAGCACTACTAGGAATTTATCCAAGGGATACAGGAGTGCTGATGCATAGGGGCACATGTACCCCAATGTTTATAGCAGTGCTTCCAACAATAGCCAAATTACGGAAAGAGCCTAAATATCCATCAACTGATGAATGGATAAAGAAGATGTGGCCTATATATTCAATGGAATACTACTTGGCAATGAGAAAGAATGAAATCATGCCAGTTGCAGCAGTGTGGATAGAACTGGAAGATACTATGCTGAGTGAAATAGGTCAGTCAGAGAAGGACAGATATCGTGTGTTCTCATTCATACGTGGATCTTGAGAAACTGAACAGAAGACCATGGGGAAAGGAAGGGGAAAAAAACAGATACAAACAGAGAAGGAGGGAGGCAAACCACAAGAGACTATTAAATACAGAGAACAAACTAAGGGTGGATGGGGGAGTGGGGGAAAGGGAAATTGGGTGATGGGCATTGAGTAGGGCATGTGTTGGGACAAGCACTGGGTGTTGTATGTAAGCCAATTTGACAATAAATTATAGTCATAAAAAATTTTTTTTAATCCACAATAAAAGTAAAAAAAAAAGAAAATATATGTGATTTGGGGTTAGACAAAAAGGAAGCTACAACAACAAAAGCATGATCCATAAAAGAATAAACTGATAAATTGGAATTCATCAAAATTTAAATCCTTTGTGTTTCAAAAGACACCATTAAGAAAATAAAAGACTAGTCCTAGATTGTTAGAAAATATTAGCCAATCATATTTCTAATGAATGATTTGTATACAGATATGTAAAGAATTCTTACAACTCAATAGACAACCCAATTAAAACCAATCTTTTAATTGGGTTGTCTAATTATTTTATTTTATATATATATATATAAATATATATATAAATATACATATTTATATATACATATTTATATATATGTTTATATATATTAATATTTATATATTATATATATATTGTATATATATTATATACATTATATATATATAGAGAGAGAATATATATATATATTTTGAAGAAATAGCTATTAAAATAGTATATATATATTTATATATATAATATAATATATATTACATATAATATATATTATATTATATATAATATATATTTATATATATTATATATATTTATATATTTTTAAATATTATATATATATTTATATATATAGCTATTAAAATAATATATATATTTATATATAATATATATTATTTATAATATATATTATATATTATGTTATATATATAATATATATATTATATATATATTTATATATTATATTATATATACAATATATAAATATATATAATATATAAATATATATATAATATATAAATATATATAAATATATATAATATATATTTATTATTTATTATATTTATATATTATATATATTTATATATTATATTTATATATTATTTATATATATTATATATTATAAATATAATATAATATAATAAATATATATATATATTACATATATAATATATAATATATATTATATATATAAAATATATATACATTATTTTAATAGCTATTTCTTCAAAAAGATATTAAGAAGGTAAACAGAAGATATCCAACATCGTTAATCATTAGGGGAAAAGCAAATTAAAACCAAAATGAGATACCAGTGCATACTTACTGACTTGGCTATAATCAAAGACATAATTAGCAAGATTGTGGAAAAATGGGAACCTTTATACACTGCTCGTGGCAAAGCATAATGTTACCATATGACCCAATAATTCCACTCCTAGATATCAACCTAGAAATAAAAACATGGTCACACAAATATGCAAATATTCATGGCAGCATTTCCATAATAGTCAAAAAATGGAAAAATTCCAAATGTCCGTTAACAGGTAAATGGATAAATAAAATGTGGTAGATCCATCCAGTATGTATTACTCAGCAATAACAAAGAATGAAATACTAATCATGCTACAACATGAATGAACTTCAAAATATTATGCTCAGTACAGGGCTCCTGGGTGGCTCAGTCGGTTGAGTGTCCGACTTCAGCTGAGGTCATGATCTCGCAGTCTGTGAGTTCGAGCCTCGCGTCGGGCTCTGTGCTGGCAGCTCAGAGCCTGGAGCCTGCTTCGGATTCTGTGTTTCCCTCTCTCTCTGCCCCTCCCCTGCTCATGCTCTGTCTCTCTTTGTGTGTCAAAAATAAATAAAACATAAAAAAAATTTTTTTTAAATATTATGCTCAGTAGAAGCCAGATGTGCAAGACCACCTACTGTATGATTCCATCTATATGAAATATCCAGAAAAAGGAAATCTACAGAGACAGAAAGTAGATTAGTAGTGGCCTGGGGCTGGGGGATAGGAACAGGGACCGACTACAAATGACAAAAAAAAACTGCAAACTTTGTGAGGTAATGAAATGCTCTAAATTTGGATTGTTCTGATGGCTGCAGAACTCTATAAATTTGCTAAAAATAATTAAGTTGTACACTTAAACAGGTGAATTTTGTAGTATGTAAATTATACCTCATTAAAACTGCTTTAAAAAATAAAGGTAGGCATATTAATAGCTGAGTAGACTCAGTTGAAGAAAAGTTAATTAGATGTATTTTTTTCCTGGAATGTAAGAAAAAAGAAGATCTGGCAAGTGTGAAAAAAATAAGATATACTGCAAAATCTGATGTTTTGACATTCTGCCAGTGGGAATTTTAAAAGAGAGGAGAAAGAATGAGGACACAAAATCAAATAAAAAGAGAGGGGAGGGGAATTTCAGAATGAAAGCTAGAACTCCTTTTTTAAGTTATTATTTAAATTCCAGTTAGTTAACATACAATAGTTTCAGGTATAGAATTTTGTTACTCAACACTAACATACAACACCCGGTAATCGTCAAAACAAGTGCCCTTCCCAATCCCCACCTCATATTTAACTAATCCCCCTGCCCACTTCCTCTCTGGTAACCACCAGTTACTCCACCCATGTTTGTTTTGTTTCTAAAATTCCACATATGAGTAAAATCATATATTTGTCTTTCTCTGTGCATTATCAACCATAGCAAAACTATGGATAGAACCCCAAATGTCCATCAACTGATGAATGGATAAGGAAGATGTGGTTTATATATACACTAGAATATTAGTCATAACAAAGAATGAAATCTTGCCATTTGCAATGACATGGATGGAGCTAGAGTATTATGCCAAATGAAATGAATCAGTCAGAGAAAGGTAGAACTTTATATTAAAAAGGCTCATCAAGTACAGAGAATGAACATTTAAAACACATACCTAGATGTATTATGGTGAAATCTAGAACATCAAGGATAACAAACAAACCATAATGGTTACAGAAAGTAAAAGCGACTTACCTACAAGAAATGAAAATTGGATGGAAGTTGGAATTTTCCCATGCAACACCGAATTCAGGAAGACAGTGAAGAAAAATGACCAAAATTTAAGTGAACTTTAATTTTAAACATACACAAACATTCATTCACGTATAAAAGTAAAATGAAGACATTTTCAGCCTCAAAAATTTCATGGAGGGCATAGGAAGAGGGATGAGGAAAAGAAAATCAAGTTCCAGTTTTTAGCTTATAAAAAGGTACTAAATAACTCCAGGCATTGGGAGAATAATACAAGCCTAAGTATGTTTATTAAAAATTAAATTTCAACAACAAAAAAGGCAATACTTCCAATGTATCGGGGGGAAATATGGAGCAAAGGAAATGCAACCAGTTCAAAAACAGGTAAGAAAGAAGGTGAGAGAACCAGAAGAAATTCTTGTAAATATTAATAACTAAGAGAGTAAGAATAAATATAAATATACTAGTGATCAAAATAAATGCTAATAGAATAAAGTGACATAAAATATGAGAATATATAGATTGGATAGGAAATAAAATTCAGCTATATATATTTTTTATTGATCTAAAATTGGCATATGATATTATATTCAGGTATACAACATAATAATTTGATATTTGCATACACTACAAAGTCACCACAATAAGCTTCATTACCACTCATCACCATGCAATTGGTCCCCTCACCCATTTTGTCCACCCCCACCCCCATCCTCTCTAAATAACCACAGATCTGTTCTCTGTACTTATGAAGGGTTTTTGTTGTTTCTTTGTTTTTTAGATTCTACATATAAGTGAAATCATATGGTATTTGTCTTTTTCTGACTTATTTCACTGGGCATAATACCCTCAAGGTCCAGCCACATTGTTACAAGTGCCAAGATTTTCTTCTTTTTTATACCTGAGGAGTATTCCATTGTATAGTATTATATAGAGAGTAGTTATATCATATATAATGTTGCAATGAACATAGGATTGAATATATCTTTTCAAATTAGCATTTTTCTTTTCTTCAGATAAATACCCAGAAGTAGAATTGATGGGTCGTATATATGATAGCTCTATTTTTCATTTTTTGAGGAACATCCATACTGTTCCACACTGGCTGTACTAATTCATATTCTGATTAATTGTTCATGAAGTTTCCTTTTCTTCACATCCCCACCAACACTTGTTATTTCTTGTCTTTTTGGCAATAGCTATTCTGACAGGTGTGAGGTGATATCTCATTGTGGTTTGGATTTGCATTTCTCTGCTGATTAGTAATGTTGGGCATAGTTTCATAGTCCATTGGTCATTTTTATTTCTTTTTTGAGAAAAAAAACTGTCTATTTAGAGCCTTTGCCCATTTTTAAATCAGACTTGGGTTTTTGCTATTGAGTTGTTTGAGTTCTTTATATATCTTATACATTAACTCCTTAGTGAACATATGATTTGCAAATATTTTCTCCCATTCAGTAGGCTGCCTTTTCATTGTTGGTTGATGGTTTCTTTTGCTGTGCAGAAGCTTTTTAATTTAATGTATCCCATTTGTTTATTTTTGCTTTTGTTGCCTTTGCTTCTGAATCAAATGCAAAAATTCAACACCAAGACCAATATCAAGGAGCTTATCACCTATGTTTTCTTCTAGGAATTTTCTGGTTTCAGGTCTTACATTCAAGTCTTTAATCCATTTGAGTTAATTTTTGTGTACACTGTATTCTATTTATAAGGGACATAGAAAAAATAAAATGGCTCAAGAACACTGGAAATAAAGGGATTGGAAAAGACACATGAAACAAACACAAAGTAAAGAGTGCTCTGTAGCAAAACTAAAATCAAAAGCAAATGGAAGTTAGGTTGAAAAGCCTTACAAAGAATGTAGAAGGTTATTTCATACTCATAAAATATACACTTCACCAGACTTCATGGTAGAAGTCATTATGTGTAAGAAAATATCTTTAAAATATTGAGGGGACATGTTTTACAGCTATGTAGTGCCAGAGCTAGGGTTTGGAACACCTCTCCCCAAATTTCCTACCTACTCCCTCAGCTCCTACCCTCCATCCTGGCTGGCCTTCGATAGCACAATATTAATCACTACATTATATTACCCTTCGAACATGAAAAACCTGCAAAATCACATGCATTAGGCCACAAGAAAAATAACAATAGATTCTGAAATGGAAAACAATCTTAAGGAACACATTTTCTAACCACATGTCATACATCAGAACAAACAACCAGGACAAAGGAACTCCTTCAATATTATGCACTGGGAAGATTTTAAAACTCTTTCCAAACAGTCCTTAGTTGAAAGAGAAAATCAAGATAGAAATTACAGATGAGTAAGAAATAAATTCTAATGAAAACATATAAAGCCACAAACATATAAGAACCACCGATATACCCAAAGTAGCAAAGAGATAAACATTCATGGCCTAAGAAACATTTTTTTTAGAAAACAAGAGACACTGAAAAGTAAACTAAGTTTTAAATTTTTTAAAATGTTGATTTATTTTTGAGACAGAGAGACAGAGTGTGAGCGGAGGAGGGGCAGAGAGAGAGAGGGAGACACAGAATCCAAAGCAGGCCCCAGGCTCTGAGCTGTCAGAACAGAGCCCTACACGGGGCTCGGAGTCACGAACCCACGAACCGTGAGATTATGACCTGAAGTCAGACACCCAACCGACTGAGCCGCCCAGGCGCCCCAATAAACTAAGTTTTAAATCAAAGTATTAAGAAAAGAGGTCAAGGGGCGCCTGGGTGGCTCAGTCGGTTAAGTGTCCGACTTCAGCTCAGGTCACGATCTCGCGGTCCGTGAGTTCGAGCCCCGCGTCGGGCTCTGGGCTGATGGCTCAGAGCCTGGAGCCTGCTTCCAGTTCTGTGTCTCCCTCTCTCTCTGCCCCTCCCCCATTCATGCTCTGTCTCTCTCTGTCTCAAAAATAAATAAACGTTAAAAAAAATAAATAAATAAAAAAGAAAAAATTTAAAAAAAAGAAAGAAAAGAGGTCAAGGAAATTCCACCCCCCAAGGAAATTGAAGACAAAAATAAGGAAAGAAAAAAAAAATATGAAAATAAAGAAAAGCAGGATTTAATTAAATCTCAAACAAAAAAATAAGAGTAATGGATCAATACAACCAAAAGATGATTCCTTGAAGAGAACAACAAAATGGAAAATTTGATCAAGAGAATGAAAGACGGGTGCCTGGGTGGCTCACTCGGTTAAGCAACTGACCTCAGCTCAGGTCATGATCTCACAGTTGGTGAGTTCAAGCCCTGCTTTGGGACCTATGCTGACAGCTCAGAGCCTGGAGCCTGCTTCAGATTCTGTGTCTCCCTCTCTTTGCCCCTCCCTGACTCTCTCTCTCTCTCTCAAATATAAATAAACATAAAAAAAAAGAGAGAGAGACCAAAAGAAAAGACATAAATGAACAATGCTTGGAATGAGGAAAAGGATGTGTCTGCAGTTAAGGAAAAGATTAAGACTTTACAAAAGAAATCTTTATATATTAAAACTTTGCAAAAGAAATCCCTATATATTAAAACTTTACAAAAGAAATCCTTGTATAATTTTCTACCAATAAATATGACAACCTAGAAAAAAAAGCTTACTTTTTAGGAAAATAGGAATCATCACAACTGAGAGTCAACATGAGAACTAAATAGAATTAAAAGTGATAGAATAAATGTATAATGTACTTTGAGACCTACCCTAACCCTGCCTTTTCCCCACACCTACACACACAAATATCAGTTTCAGAGGTGCCTGGATGGCTCATTCAGTTAAGTATCTGACTCTTGATTTCTGCTCAGGTCATGATCCCACAGTTGTGAACAGAGCCCTATGTCAGGCTCTGCTCTGGGTGTGGAGTCTGCTTAAGATTCTCCCTCTCTCCTTCTTCCTCGGCCCCTCCCCTGCTCACTCTCTCTCTCTCAAAAAATAAAAACAATAACAAATATCAGTTTCGAACAGTTTTTATGGACAATTTCCAGCAATCCTTCACAAAACAGAAAATGTCCATATTAAACAAACCATTTCAATATATTTTTTTTAATTTCAAATCACCCCAAATCATCAATAGACTACTATCTTTCTTCTATAAATGCCAGATAAATACAAGGTAAATGAAAATCCTCAATAATTAGCAAACCAAATTCAACAATACATTAAAAGATCATACACCATGATCAAGTGGGATTTATTCCAAGGATACAAGGGTGGTTCAATATCAGGAAATTGATATACATGATACACACATTAATAAAATAAAGGATACAGGTTATATGATCATCTCCACAGATGCAGAAAAAGTATTAGACAGAACTCAACATCCATTTATGATAAAAATTCTCAACAAAGTAGGTTTAGAGTGAACACATCTCAGCATAATAAAGGGCATAAATGACAAACCCACAGCTAACATCATGCCCAATAGGGAAAAGTTAGAAATGTTTCCTCTAAGATCATGAACAGGACAAGGATGCCCTCCATCTTGCCACTTGTATTCAACATAGTACTGGAAGTCCTAGCTATAGCAATCAGACAAGAAAAAGAAATAAAAGGCATCCAAATCAGTAAAGAAGGTGTAAAACACTCACTGTTTGCAGATGACATGATACTATATGTGAAAAAAACCCTAAAAACCACCAAAACCACTATTAAATCTAATAAATACATTCAGTAAATTTTCAGGATACAAAATTAATATACAGAAATCTGTTGCATTTTCTCTACACTAATGAATTAACAGAAAGAGAAATTAAGAAAACAACCCCATATACAATTGCATCAAAAATAATAAAATACTTAGGAATAAACTTAACCAAGGAGGTGAAAGAACAGTACTCTGGAAACTATAAGGTATTGATGAAAGAAATTGATGATGACACAAATAAATAGATATACTACGGTCATGGATTGGAAGAATTAATGTTAAAATTTCCATGCTACCCAAAGCAATATACAGATTCAATGTAATTTTTATCAAAATACCAACAACATTTTTTTGACAGAACTAGAACAAACAACCCAAAAATTTGTATGGAACCACAAAGGATCCCACGTACCTAGAGAAATCTTGAGAAGGAAAAACAAAGCTGAAGGCATCACAATCCCAGATTTCATGATATACTACAAAGCTATGATAATCAAAACATTATGGTACTGGCACAAAAATAGACACAAAAATTGATGGAACAGAATAGAGAGCTTGAAAAATAAACCCACACTTATACAGTTAAGTAAACTATGACAAAGGAGGCAATGATAAGGGGAAAAGACAGTCTCTTCAATAAATGGTGCTGGGAAAACTGGACAGCTACGTGCAAAAGAATGACATTGGATTGCTATCTTACACCATACACAAAAATAAACCCAAAATGGCTGTAAGACCTAAATGTAAGACCTAAAACCATAAGACTCCTGAAAGAAAACATAGGTAGTAACCTCTTGGACATAGGTAGTAAACTCTTAGCAATGTATTTTTTTGGATCTCTTTAGGCAAGGGCAACAAAAGCAAAACTAAACAGCTGGGACTACATCAAACTAAAAAGGTTTTGCACAGTGAAAGACACCATTAACAAAATAAAAAGTCAGCCTAGTAAAGGGGAGAAGATATTTGTAAATGATATATTCCATAAGGGGTTAGTATCCAAAACATATAAAGAACTCTTACAACTCAACATCAAAAAAGCCCCAACAATCCAATTAAAAAAATGGACAGAGGACCTGAATGGACATTTTTTCAAAGAAGACATAAAGATGGCAAACAGACATAGGAAAAGATGCTCAACATCACTAATCATTAAGGAAGTGCAAATCCAAACTACAATGGGATATCACCTCACATCTGTCAGAATGGCTGGAATCAAAAAGACAATTAACAAGTGTTGACAAGGATGTGGAGAAAAAAAAAACAAACTTGTACCCTGTTGGTGGGAATGCAAACCGGTGCAGCCATTATGTAAAAACAGTATGGAGGTTCCTCAAAAAATTAAAAATAGACATACCATATGATCCAGCAGTCTACTTCTGGGTATTTATCTGAAGAAAATGAAAACAGTAATTCAAAAAGATATATGCACCCTAGGTTCATTGAAGTACTGTTTATGATCGCCAAGATATAGAAGCAACCTAAGTTTCCATCAATAGATGAATGATTAAGGAACATGTGGTGTGCGTGCATGTGTGTGTGTGTGTTTGTGTGTGTGTGATATTACTCAGCCATAAAAAAAGAAGGAAATCTTATCATTTGCAATGACGGGTGACTTAGAAGGTATTATGTTAAGTGAAACAAGTCAGAGAAAGACAAATACTAAATGATTTCATTTATGTGTGGAATCTAAAAAATAAATGAATAAACAAAACAAAACAGAAACAGACTCATACATACAGGGAACAAAATGATGACTGCCAGAGAGGAGGTAAGTAGGGGAATGGGCAAAACAGGTGAAGGGGATTAAGAGGTACAAACTTCCAGTTATAAAATAAGTAAATCAAGGGATGTAAAGTATAGCACAGGGAATATAGCCAGTAATATTATAATAATTTTGTTTGGTGACAGATGGTAACTAAACTTACTGTGGTGATCATTTCATAATGTATACACATGTTGAATCACTCTGTTGTACACCTGAAACTAATATAACATTGTATGTCAACTATACTTTGATTAAAACAAAAAACAATCCCCAATTAACAAAAACCAAAAGACATCAACTCACAAATTCAAGGTCTGGAAACCCCAAAAGGATAAACGCAAAACAAAAACAAAAAATTAAAAAAAAAATTTTTTAACGAATCTAGACTCATTACAGTATACATTCTAAGAGAAAAGTCTTAAAAGCATTCAGAGAAAAACTTCGTGAGTCACAACCAAAAGTCAAGCAATAAACTTTGAAAACTGCCAGTTAATCATCCAACCAATCAATGACTGGAAGTTCCTGGTGTGGTGGCTCAGGATTCAAAAACTCCAACCTTCCCCAACTCACACAAGCCATACAGATTTCTGTTGGAAAGACCGTAAAAGTTGAGAAAAGCATCTAAGAATGTTACTGAAGACATGAAACTACGTATGGAGAGGCTTCACCAGGAGGAAGTAAAATGAAAGGAGAGACCAGAGAGGCAGGCAAGCAGAGAGCCACTTTTGACTTAGGGGCATTTGCTGATCCTAGAGAATCAGAACCTCAGGTCTGACAGCTTTAAGGGGAGAGAGGGACAGAAATGAAGTCTAGAGTCCATACAAGATGGAGAGTCCAGGGGTGCCTGGATGGCTCAGTGGGTTAAGCGTTTAAGATTCTTGGTTTCGGCTCTGATCATGATCTCACAGCTCACGAGTTCAAGCCCCACAACAGGCTCTGAGCTGACAATGTGGAGCCTGCTTGGGATTCTCTGTCTCTGCCTCTCTCTCTGCTCTTCCCCGCTCACTCTCTGTTTCTCTCTCTCAAAAACAAACAAACAAACAAAAAGGTGGAGGGTCTAGCGGGAGTCCCAGCTACCACCACCACATCTTCGCAGTGAGAATTCCGTGAAGGGGGCAGCTGTAGCCTGGAATAATGGCACTCCCAGAGAACCACCTGGCTTCACCCAGGTGCTCTCAGACGCTGACCCATGTTCAAGAGTTTTCAGAGACACCTGGGTTTGGCAAACAGAAACCCTTTCCAAACCTTCATTGCAGTCCTTGATTTACCTACAAATAATTTCCCCAATACAATGCTAATACACAGAAACACCCAGCAAAATGATCTTTGTAATCAGAAGAAAATTTATCCCTTTGTGGAAAGGGGAAAATGGTAACTTTACAATGGAGGAGCCTGGCAAATGCCACCCTAATTAAATAATCAAGGTCGACTTCCCTGGTGCTAAGTCAGGTTGGCTATATCCCCAGATATGATGTGATGAGAAGGGCACTTCACTTCTGTGGTAGTCTCTCAAAAAACCCTCAACCTCATTCTAATCATGAGAAAAACATAAACAAAAATTTAAAAATGGTCTACAAGATGGGGCGCCTGGGTGGCTCAGTCAGTTAAGCAGCCGACTTAGGCTCAGGTCATGATCTTGCAGTCTGTGAGTTCGAGCCCCGCATTGGGCTCTGTGCTGACAGCTCGGAGCCTGGAGCCTGTTTCAGATTCTGTGTCTCTCTCTCTTTGACCCTCCCCCGTTCATGCTCTGTCTCTCTCTGTCTCAAAAATAAATAAACGTTAAAAAAATTTTTTTAATGGTCTACAAAAAATAAAAATAAAAAAAGAACTAAAAAAACGCCCAAAACCCAGAAAACTAAAATAACTAACCAAATAAGAACAAAAACAAAACAAAAAGAAAAAAAAAAAACAGCCTACAAAATGCCTGACCAGTAGTACTCTTCAAACCATTAAGATCATGAAAAACAAAGCGAGGCTGAGAACTTGTCACAGACCAGAGGGAATAAGTGACAGGCTGGCTAGATTAAATGTGGAGCCCTGGATTGGATCCTAAAAACAGAATATGTGCGTTGATGGAAAATCTGTTGAAACTGAAAACAAGTCCAGGGTTTAATTCACGCTGACATTACCAATATTGGTTTTTCGTTTTTGAAAAACGTAACCAGAGTCACATAAGAGGATAATGTCACAGGAAATAAGTCTGGGTGTGCAGAATACAGAAACTTCTGTACTGTCTTTGTGACTTTTCTGTAAGTATAAAATTATTCCAAAATTAAAAGTTTATTTAAAAAAATTGTGAGAACCAGCAGAAACAACAGAAAACAGGGCTACAAACACCTCCTATGTTGAAAATATCAGATGCCAATATACAACTTCTCTAATCTAAGTATTTTATAAAGTCTTTTCATAAAAGAAACCTACAGCAAACATCATCCATAACTGTGCAGTGATAAAAACTTTCCCTTTGAAATTAGGATCAAGATGGAATCATTACCATCAGTACTTGTATTCGCCATGTACAAAGTACCTAGCACACACAGTAAGGCAAGAAAAAGGAGTAATACGTAGAAGGATTGGATCAGAAGAAACAGAACTGTCATTGTGTTTACATTATGTAAAACCACATATATACATACATATATATATATATCGATATAAGTAATTAGAATTCAAAAGAGTTTGGCAAAGTTTTCATTTATTTTTGTATCTTTGTTACAAGCAGCTAGACAGCCTATTTTAAATTATGTAGATTTGATATAAAGATATCAAGTGTCTATGAATAAATCTAGCAGAAGTATAAGACCTCTATAGAGAGAAATATAATTTTTATTAGAAAATCTAGTTTAATTAGTAATATGCATATACCACAGTAATGAGATAGAAGACACAATGTTGTAAAGGTATCAATCCTCTGCAAACTGATCTATAGATTCAACGCGATCTAAATGAATTCCTGGCAAGATATTGACAAGCCAATTTGAAGACGCAAAGGGCCAAGCCACTTTGGAAGAAAAGAAGGTAAGAAGATTTACTGCCACAGATATCAAACGTTCATCTGAAGTCGTGGTCACAATGACAACGTGGTGCGTGGGGAGTAAGAAAAGGCTCGTGCAGGCCAATGCCGGAAGAGAGAGCCCTTGAAATGGGCCCTGCATACAAGACCACTGAGTAGTGAAGACAGTGGTGTTGCAGATCAGCAGGGGAAAAGGATAGTGTAACTAATAAAAGTTTCCTCAGGGGAAAAAAAAATTTTGATAAGAATCAAATTAGAGCCTTTCAACTGTAGATCAGATGGGAAGCAATTCAGTCTCAGATAAGATGAGACATTTGGGGGGAAAAAACATTCACCCAGATCAAGTCTGTGTGTAGCGGAGGTTGGGGGGGGGGGTCCATCACGAGTGACATAGGCTATAAAACCACCACAGGCCTGGGAGAAAGCAAGTAAAAACAGCACTGAAACCAAACTGCTGACAGAATCAACCTGGAAGAACAACCCAGGGGATGAAGAAAAAATCCCCAAAGCACTTACAATCATCCAAAAGCCTCAATCAATCAAGCAAGAGCCTGAAGATGGGATGGTATATATATAAATGTAGCTTACAGTGGAGCCTGCAGAGATCTAGATACAAATTCAGATACCTCATCTGTTCCCCCACCAAAAAAAAAAAAAAAAAAAAAAACCACAACCAACTTTACAAAAAATAGAAATAACAAGAAATGAAAAAGCGACTAAAAAATAATTGTTGTGGAAGAAAAGTTTGACACCACCATTCTGAGCAGAAAGTTAAAAAGTGAAAGAGGTGAAAATTTAGGGGGCAGATAAAAGCTGTGAAGGTCAGCATTGCTTCAGTGGAAGAATCATTTTGCCCCCAAATTGAAAAAGGAAACGTTTTTGAGATGTGAGAGAAGAAACTTCCTGTGCAACGAAGATAGAGTTGAATCTGCCGTTTTCAGAACACAAGAACTGTGGTTAAAGAGTATGCATGGAATTCATCAGTAATTCTTCTGTTTCACTTTAATTATTTATAACAACGAGGGTGCATCTAGCTCATAAAATCAATACTATAATAAGTCTATATTGTACATTGTCAGCTTTAACAAGATAAAGTCATCATAAACAGAGTGCAAAGACAAGGAGAGTATATACCTTTCAGAATATTTAGCAAATTCTCCCTTTTCATCAAAGAAAGGACAGTCATGTCAACTGAATGACATCGGCCATAAATAAAGCAGCAATTCACAAAAGAGGCAGATGGCCAATAAACATGAAAAACTGTCCAACCTCCCCCTGCAATTGGGAAAATGCACATTAAAAGAAGGTGCAGCTCCTTATCCAGCACCTTTGCAAAGGTTGGGCATGGGGAGATGGTTTATCTCATTTGACATTGTTAAGAGAACATACCGGTTCAGCTACTTAGAAAGGCAATTTGGCAGGATCTATAGACAAGTAAATATTAGTAACCTGTGCCTCCACGATTCCACGTTTTGGGTTGTTGACACAAGACAAATACTTGTAAGCGTGCAAAAATATAAGGAAATAGATTATTCTTATCATAGCTTGTTGGTAAAGTGAACAATCAAATATGACCTAAATGTCCATCAATGGGGAGTGGGGGATGATTTAAAAATTATGGCATATCAATTCTATGGGATAGCAATAGCTATTAAAGTAGCTCTTAAAAAGAATGAAGTATGGAGCGCCTGGGTGGCTCAGTCGGTTGGGCATCCGACTTCAGCTCAGGTCATGATCTCACAGTCCAGGAGTTCGAGCCCTGTGCTGACAGCTCAGAGCCTGGAGCCTGCTTCGGATTCTGTGTCTCCCTCTCTCTCTGCCCCTCCCCTGCTCATGCTCTCTCTCTTTCTGTCTCAAAAATAAATTAAAAAAAAAATTTTTTTTAAAAAGAATGAAGTAGATCTATATGATTATTAAGGTGATCTCTAGGATCTTCACTCTTAAAATAAGAGAAAATGAAAAATGTGAAACAGCATCTAGAATATAATCCCATTTATTAAAAACACAAAGCACAGAGTGCATATATAGGAAAATAAGCTATACATGGAAATACGTAGAAAACGATCTGAAAGGCTGTGCCTGAAACACTTAATAGGACCCAGATTAGAAGCTTCATTGGAGTAGGCAGTAAACAGGAATTTTTCCCTCTACATACCTTCATTTGGTGTAAAATTTTATGAACAAGAATGTATAATGTATTCCTTTTGTATTAAACAATAAATTAATTAAAAATATTAAGTAATATCATTTCTGACCCAATGCTAGAGAATAAGATAGGATTTGTACCTCCCTCCTCCCCGCCTTTTTCTTTTTCTTTTTTTTTTTTTTTGTCCGAGGCATAACCCATTCCAGAACAGAAAATCAAAGTAAAGACAAAAATACTGAGCCTGCACTACTCTTTGGCGGTCTGGGCCCTTCTCTTCCCTTTTACTTCCTTTGGTCATGATGACGAGGAAGAACCCCCCCAGCCAGAGACAGGAATGGCGCAGGCGCTGACAGAAGCCTGTTCACAGGACAGGTGTGAGACCATAGCACCCAGTGTTTGAACCTGTCAGATGTTTCCCCTGAACTTTATGTTTTCTCAACTGCCTTCTTTGAAATGGCTCGTGAAAGTAGGGGAGGCCTGAGGGAAACGAGAAAGTTCAGAGGTCATGAACAAAAAACAAATCCCTGTCCTAAAACCCTGGGACTTCAGACGGGCCTCTGTCTGAGCAGCATGACAAAACAGGAAAGTCATGTGTGCAGATGAAAACCTGATTTCCTCATTGCCTAGTCCTCTACTTTATTTACGTTGCTAGTGAGCATTCTTGGAAACTGGGTAAAGTAGAGATTTAGGTTAGTGTCTTTAGAAGGACACCGGAGCAAACAGGCCATGGGCAGAGAGAGAGGTTCAAAGGGAGGGAGATGAAGACTAACCTGGTGCTGAGGTCGCTGCCCCCATCAGCCATCTTTCCGCTCTGGGCCCCGCCTGGGCCCCGCCTGGGCCTCAAGTGTGGCCTCCGAACCCTCCAGTTGGGGTGGCCTGGGTCAGGGGAGCTGCTGAGCCCAGAGCAGGAAGTTTGTGAATTGACTCACGCAGAGGCAGCTCCGCCCAAATGGGGAAAAGGGAAGTGAAAGTATCTCTCAGTTGCTGGGCAGACAGACTTGTGGCAGCAGGAACAGAGGAGTGACAGTCAGGGCCTGGAGGAGCAGGGCCAGCCCCCCGGGGGGGGGGGGGGCACTTCGGTGTGCAAAGACACAGAAATATCTATGTGTCCATAAGTGTTCCTGTCCTTCTATCTAAGGTTTCTGAGGGTAATAGGGGTGGGGAGAGGGGAGCTGTGTGTTTGCCACCTTCCCCTCGCCAACGAGGCTGTGGGGGGGACAGAGGGAGAGACAGAAACTTAAAATCTCCCTTCCTGCGGGAGAGCCTGGACCCCGACCAGGTAAGGTCCCAGCATGGGAACACAGGGCTGGAGAGAGCACAAATGCTCAGCATCATAAACCCGGGGGAATGTGCTTAGTGTTCCTGGAACTCAGTCAGACATAAGGGAGAAATCAGCAAGGCTGCAGCCAAGGTGATGACGGTGGCTAATATCTCAGGTGCAAAGGTTTAAGGTGCCCCCAACTTCTGAATTGCATCCAGGGAGAAGGAGACACGTGGAAAGAAGTCGCTGGAATGCTGACCGGCACAGGCTTCCCTTGGATGCAGATGGAGATTGGAACCGAGATGATCTGGAAGCAAATGCATGGGCAGGCGAGCCCCGCTGGGAGGGTGACCCTCTGCCTCCGAGTCCTGTCCGTTCACAGATTTCTCATTCGGATTTGAAGTCATCATTCCACAAAGCATGAGACTTAATTACACTTGAAACTGCAGGGGAAAGAGGTTTCTACCCTCTTTCCGTGGATGTTCTGTCTTCCCCGCAGAGGGGTGAACATCAGTCTGGCTGAGATCCCAGGATGCTTCTAAGGACGTCTTTAACCATGAGCAGGGTCTCTGTGTGTACCAGGTGCTGCACGCGTGTGGATCTCGTCCCCTCTCCCTCTCTCACTCATTCTCAGGGGTACAAGGACTAGGAAGTTGAGCTACCGTTGGGCACAACTGTCCTCTGCTTCTTGCCTCCATAGGACATGTGGCCCAGACAAGGCCTGACACAGATGACACGACTCTTCTAGCGTCCCCTGTCTCTGTCCCTGGGCAGCAGGCTGACCCAGGCAACCACTGTGCCGGGTGTTGGCATAAGCGTGCCAGCTTTTCCGTGGCTCTGCTTAGGGTCGCTGAGATGAGCATTTGGAATAGAGGCCACCGAGCAGCTAGCCAGTGGGGTAGGGAGATCCACAGGTGGCCCTCGTGGGGCTGACAGTGACACCTGGGGCTGGTCCTGGCCTGGAAGGAGGGAAGGGGCTGCCCCCGTGGGGCCAGGGGGAGCTGGACACACATCACCTCTGTAAGAGCAGCAGTGGTTCCTGAGGAACCTGGAGGCCTCTGTAAAGAAAGCAAAGTTTCTGTGATCCAGAAAAAGCCAGACCCGCCAGGTTAGGATAGGGACAGGACCAGCTTGAGGCGCAGATTTCACTCCTGAAAATCCTCCTGGACTCATTTGAAGGAAACAAGGAAGCGCCTGGGGCACTTTCTGCAGCTTCAAGGAACACTGACACCAGGGCCACCGTCACTGTTCCGGAAGTAGCCCAACTGCTCGACCTGGAGGCCTGGAAAGCCGGAGAAGCCACACTGAGGAGGAACCACAGGGCAAAGAAGCCACCAAGGGGACGGGCTCAGTAAGTGTCACCAGGAGCAGATTCTGTTCAGACTTTGAAGGTGGGTCCAAGTCTCCAATCTGGGAGACCCCTGTGGGGACCAGAGGTTTGTCGCTGGGAACTCAAGATGGGGAAGAAGGGGTAGAAGGTCAGGAAGAAGGGGCAGCAGCAGGGGCAGTGGCTGCTGGGGCAAGGGGCTCAACACCCTTGGTACCTCTGTGTATGTAGAAATGGAGGGGGAGCCGGTGCCTGGGACCTATGGCCCTACTCCGATGTCCCTGGAAGGGACATCCATCAGCGGGACTCACCCCTGCCCCTCCCTCCTTCCTGGGGTGACTCTGGTGGGAGGGGTGAGTCTGCTCCTTGTTGGGTCTCCCCGGGCTCATCATGCCTGGAGAGGCCAGAGCTCTGTTGGCTTTTCCAAAGTCAAGTGCACAGGGGCAGGAGCTTGGGGGGCTGTGGGAGGTTGGGGGTGTGTATGATTGATTGGAGCAGCCTGAGGCTGAATATGTGTGGATAAGCTCAATTTGGGGGTTTGGTTTTAGGGACCCCTTTTTTGCTACACACTAAGCCACCACCCCCAGGGTAGCTTTTATCAGGATGAAAGCTGGTATTTTGAACCCCGTCTGCTTCGCTTTTGTATCTGTTGGTTTGGAACACAGGTGAGGGAAAGGGACGCACTTTGGAGGGGCCCACTAACACCCTAAATTTGGGTCCAGCATATGGGTATACATCTCTTTCCATGAGTTCTTGTCTACCTGTGCCCGGGATGGGTAGAGAGGCTGGGAGTCCTACCCCCTTGCAATTGCATGGTCACGATACGGTTATCACATGTGGGTTCAGAGGGCATTTGGTGACAGTATTACAGTTTTGAGGGACCAGGGTGGGTGGTGCCCCTTCTCCTTCTAAGCAGAATCTCAGCAACCGGGCAGGCGTTGGTTGACCTGTGGACTCCTGAAGCTGCAAAGTTGGTACAAAGCCAGAGGGATTGCTGGGGGTGGAAATGTGAGGATTTCTATAGGGAAGAGAGTAAATCCTTGGAGGAGGGGCTGGGAAGAGGCATCGGGGCAGGGAAGGAAATGGTTAAAGGGTGAGTGGAGGGAGGGAGAGAATCATTGGGCAATTTGGGAAAATCCATCCGGGCCACTTTCTGGAGGTCTGCACTCCCCTCTCGTGGTCACTCTTGGTATCACAGCCTCCTGAGAATTGGCTTCTGTTGCAGGTTCAGAGAAAACTGAAACCGAAAATCCCTCTGGTAACTATCGAAACCCCTGGAAATTAGTTGTAGCAGCTCCATCATTTCTTTCCAAATAAAGGCTAACTAATTTAAGGATGGGATTCTGAGATCATTTTGATATTTGGCAGTTCAAGGACACACAAACAAGCTTATAGCCTGGACAGAGAGGTCTAGGGCACATCTGCTTACCATTATCTGGAGGTGAAGGGAAGGGAGCCTGCCTTACCAACAGGAGCTCTTGTTAGAGATTGTTGTGGTTGGGGAGACCTTGGGCATTCCCGGGGCACCTGTGCCCAGGGCTGAGAAAGTCCTGCACAAAGGATAAGGTTGTCCTTCTCAGACCGTCAGCTTTAACAGTCCTGGCCCAGGAGAAACCCAAATAGAGTCTAATGAGCTCTCCCCTGGATCAAGTCCTGTGCTTTTTCCCTGCCTGGGGCATGTGCTTCCTCACATGTACAAGTGCTGTGCCCATGAAACGGGCTGGCATCCTGGCGGGTCCAGCACTAGTACACAAGGACCACGTGGCTCCGGCCAAGTCCTAAAGTGGCCCCGGGAACACATCGGCGTGGCCCTGAAGCTCCACCAGCCTCTGCTGGGCATCGTATGTCTCACCTTAGAATGAGGTTTGCGGGTGGGTTGCAAAGCTGCACAGTTTTTCAGGAGCAGGTGGCCGCCAGGGTCTCCTGGTACAATGGTTTATAGGCAAGACCACAATCAGCATAGTCATACCGATTTCTCAAGACAATGACACTGAAGCTGAAAACATACCTCTCACATTGGACTCTGGTCCGTTATCCTGGGGCATAAAGGTTATACGGGGAAAGTTCCCGGGAGATCGGATGCCATTTCTGCAGCTTCTTCCACCATTTGAGAATGGCCAGTGTCAGTCTACAAGGTGACACCCTCCCCTCCATAGAGAAAGGAGACCTCTCTGCCCTTTCATCAATATGGGGGCCCCATAGGCATTCCACCAAAAGCCTATGGGACCCCCTCCCTTGAATAATTCTAGGGAGCAGGGGTGGGGAGGGGACTTCAGCCTCCTAAATGTGGAGCCATGGTGAGTGAGGGGCTCACATATATATCCAGGAGCCTGGATTGTGTCCTCACTGCACAGCGTGCTTGAACAGGTTGGGCCTGGATTTCCTACTTGCCATCAGACAAAGGTACAACGTAGGAAACCAGGGCCCGTCTGTATTTCCTGAACAGACACAAAGTAAAGACATCAGCTCCTCCTGTAGGGCACTTCAGGCCACAGGCAGTGACACAAGATTTTGCAAAAACTCCTAAGAGCAGGCATGTGCAAAGGCATACAGAGTGCATATGCCATGGGCTCTATCACTATTCCCAGGGACCCCGAGGAGAGGTCACAGACACCAGACAAGCCAGGGGCCACGTCATTTGAAAAATTTTTCATGTTTATTTATTTTTGAGAGAGACAGACAGACAGAGCATGAGCAGGGGAGGGGCAGAGAGAAGGGGAGACACAGTATCTGAAGCAGGCTCCAGGCTCTGAGCTGTCAGCACAGGGCCCAATGCGGGGCTCGAACCCACGAACCACAAGACAATGACCTGAACCGAAGTCGGCTACTTAACCGACTGAGCCACCCAGGTGCCCCAGGCCATGTCATTTTATAGCTAAGACTTGTGCTCCTGAGATCTCAAGGCCGGGGTCCTGCCTCTCCCACCACCACCCCCCTCCCCCATCCAGACACAGGCAGCTGTAGATGGGCCGTTGGAGGTGGCGGGATGGAACGTGGTCCTCCCTACCTCCCCAGCAGCTCTGCCAGAATGCGGCGGAAGATGTAAGACAAGTGTCTCAGCTCCCTGAACGCTCCCCACTCTTGTTTCCAGTAAAGATGTAGGTGAGATTACCACGATGGGGATCGAGAATGCATTGTTGGGTATGAACCAGTGTAGACTCTTTCCATCCTCCACACCATGGGTTCCGGGGGCAAACCTGAGTGAAGATTGGTGAGGGAGAAAAGTCCCAGACCTGATGGCATGTAGGAATCAGTGGTTTCAGGTCAGACGAAAACAATCTCAGGCCTATCGGTCCGAGTAGCAGTACCAGCTGAAGGTTTGATGAGTATCTGATTGATATGGTTCCGCACAACCTCCTGTGTCCAGGCTGGGTCTAGATTTACTAAACAGGCCGCTGATTGGCACCTCTCGCTGGGATCAGAATGTGCTCAGCTCGTCTTAGCAGGCCACTCACGTGGCCAGGCTCAGACTGCACACCCTGCCTCCTCTTTGGGCACAGCTCAGACTGGTTTCACTCAGTCCCGGGCATCAACCAGTGGTTTGGGGAGGGTCCAGACACAGAAATTTGGGGTTCCTCTCTGTGACTTTCTCTTTTCCAGCCTTTCCCCCTCACCACCCAGAAAACTTAGTGGCCCTGGGCTTCTTCCCTGGCTTTGCTACCCAGAGGGAAGGTGTGAGCTTTCTACCAAAGTTTTGCCCCCCCCCCCCCCCCTCCATGCAAGACTGGCCTGGCTACTCTCAGGGCCCAGTGCTAATAAACGGTAAACATCTCATATTGGCTGTTTCCTCCTGAGTTTCGAATTCCCTCCAAAGTCGGTCTGCTTTGGCTTACTTTTCAGTTGTTTTTTAGATGTTGTCCAGAGCGTCTAGCAGTTTTCTAGAAGAGGCTGGTTGGTTAGGAGCTCTCGCCCTCGGTCCTAAGCAGTAGACCAGCCCTGCCCACCCCCGGGGCCCAGTCCTGCTTCTGGGGACATCAGTGGTTTCAGTGCCTGCTAAGCCCCCTGCTGACCCTAGGGGACAAGATCCTCTGCTCAGTACATCGAACAGAAAGCACCCCTCTGTCAGGTAAGGCACAGTCAGATCTATGCAATCGTGCACTTCTGTGCCTGCGGGAACACGAATGCTCACCCACTTAGGGCGGGCTTGTTCACTAAACAAAATGACAGAGCAAATGATGTGCCTGGGAGGACAAACATGGATTATTCTAGAATTTCAGTTGGAGTTAATACTTACAAACCTATACAGATAAGGCCTACAACTTGTTGCCCAGAAGCCCAAGACTCTTTTTCCTTTGTTAAAAGAGGAGACAGAGCCATCTGTATCGAGCCTGGTTTTTGTTTCAAGGTCTTACTTTTATGCAGCCCTGTCTTTCCAAGGAATCGGGTCCACAGCCCGCCCTCTGCCTCCCTCCCGCACAAACTCCCCATGCACAAACTAGCGAAGGAAGAGCCCCCGACTGGGTGTGTGTGAGTGAGCGTTTGGCCTGATAGGAAACCCGGCCAGGTAGTTCGGTCCCCGGGCTCTGATCTCGAGCCTTGTGAAGCCTCCCCACCTGGTTTAGGCGGAGAGAGCTGGAGAACGCCCTAGAGCTGATGCCCAGAGGAGCTGCCCTGGGAAGCTCAGGCTGAGAGGTCCTTACCAAGAGCCCCAGGTCCTCCTGTAGCTCCCAGGGACACGGGCACACAGCCCTCCCCCTGGAAGGTCACAGCCGAGCTCCCTAGCATCTCGGCAAACACCCCCAACTGAGTTCAAGTAAACCAGACTGATGGGATGATAGGCTTAGTGCCCTTCGTTGCCCTTGGCTGTCCTGAGGGTGGGGTGGACGCCTTCCCTTCAAGCATGAAGACCAACTCAGCCTTTCTCTGCACAGCACAGGGCAGCGGGAACTCAGTCAACCTGCTCCCTTTGGTTCCGGGACCTCGGCCCTTCTGACTGACCTTGCACTGCCCCATCCACTGTTAGATACCAGGGCCTACCTCAGAGGGTCTGTTGGTCAGGCCTGATTTCCTTGGCCTTCCAGCCTGCTCCCCCACCTTCCTAACAGCACCCAGTTTCCTCTGGGGAGACGACCTCTCCCCTTCGTGTGCGGGAGCAGAGGGACTGCTGTTCAATAGCTGGCCCCCGAGCCAGCCGGGCCAGCCAGGGGCTTTGGGGAGTCAGACTCTTGAGAGAAGTTTGCTAAGGAGTTTAAAAAAAAAAAAAAGACGGAAAACATTCCTTCCATGGTGGCTCCTCGACAAGGCGGCTGAGTTGTTCCTGGTGCACAATTCCTGGGTCTGCTCTGCTACACTGCCCTGGTTCTGGGGCCATTGGTGAGCTCCGCACCCAGCCTTCCCGCCCTTGCGTGAGCCACTGGGCATCTGTTTAAACAGGGTCTTTTCGTCTCACCGAGGTAAAGCCAGTCTCACTGGCAAGGAGCCCCAGCTGACACAAGGACGTTTGTAGGTGATTCACTTACTGTTCTCAGGATCAGGCACTTCCTAGGAGCACAGTAACTATTAACTCATTCATCCTCACGACCCAGCGAGCTAGGTACCAGCTTCTCCATTTCACACAAGGCTCTAGTGCACAGGGGAGGTAGGTCGCGTGCCCAGGGACGCACAGCCGCTCGTGAGGAGTTGGGATTCCACCTCCTATGCTGGCTTCGCGGCCGGTGTTCTCAAACGCTAGGCTCTGGTAGAAGGGCCAACTGCGACTGAGGCTTGATGAAAAATAACAGCTGGGATAGGGATGACACAGAACTGTATTTACCAACATGTAGCAATGCTCATTATATACTACGAAGTGAAATACATTGATTAGAACACATTTTATTGTCAAGATGGTGTAAGCACTGTTACCCTCCCAGCTTGCACTCCGCCCCTCTGCATTACAAAGCCTAGAATAATTTTCATCAAATTGGCAACCATGGGTATTCTTCTTCCCTGGAGAGGCCTACCAAGCATTGTGCTTCTTAGTGGTAGAAGATGGCTTGGAGCTTTGGAGGGGATATCCTGATATGCCCCTGACCGTTGAACCCCTGAGAGCTTACCTGTATGTCATGTCTCTGAATTCTTAGTAGGGTTTCTCTGTCACCATCTGGGACACATGTGACTCGACAAGGCTTTCAGAACACCCAACACTTTTTGCTGTTCAGGTCCAGTTAGCATACTGTCACTGTGATGGTTAATTTTGTGTCCACTTGACTGGACCATGGGGGTCCCTGATTAAACATTATTTCTGGGTACTTTACTGAGGATGTTTCTCGATAAGATCAGCATTAAAAAAAATTTTTTTTAAATGTTTATTTAGTTTTGAGAGAGAGACAGAGTGTGAGTGAGGGAGGGGCAGAGAGCGGGAGACATAGAATCCAAAACAGGCTCCAGGCTCTGAGCGGTCACACAGAACCCGACGCGGGCTCGAACTCCATGAACCGTGTGATCATGACCTGAGCTAAAGTCGGACACTTAACCAGCTGAGCTACCCAGGCACCCCGAGACCAGCATTTTAATCAGTGGACTCAGCAACGTAGATTGCCCTCCCTAGCATGGGTGGACACCATCCATGCTGTTAAGGGCCTGGATAGTGGGAGAAAAGGGGAGAAACGGAAATTCATTCTCTTCCTGCCTGCTTAGTTGAGCTTTCCTCTTGGATTTCTGACTCTCTTGGACTGAGATTTACACTCTCTGCTCCCCTGGTTCTTGGGCCTTCAGACTTGGGCTAGAATGACACCTCATCTTTACTGGGTCTCTGGCTCACAGATGGCATATCGTGGAGATTGTCTGCATCCATAAGTATGTAAGTCAATTCCACATAATAAATCCCTGTATATATAAATGTATGGTTCTGTTTCCAAAACTATTGGTTGTTTCTCTACAGAGCCCTGATTAATACAGTCAACAATATAGCGGATTGATGTACTGTATTGTGGTGTCATGATAGACTAGGTTCCTTCAGACTATATTGTAACAGAGGACAGGAGAATTCACACCGTCCTGGGGCAGGACAGTAAATGTGTACACCTGTCCAGTCCATGGGAACATGAACTGCTTCCGATCCTATTTCCTACTAGATATCTTAAAAGCACATTTTCCATATTAACAGTTGCACAGCACATACCATAGGCCATGCTACTCTGCTCTAAAAGAGCACGTCTAGCACAGCAGCTAGTTGTTTCTAGTAGCCATGAACCAAGTAGCTTCTGCGGAGACCAGCCCAAATATAGTGGTAATGAGGACCCAATAGCTGCCTCCTTTAAATCTTTGCAGGTGGCACTAATCTCTGTCATTCTCCAGCCCAGGAATATGACATTGCTTTTGACTATTTTCACCATAGGGAATTTCAGTTTCAGGGCCTTCCACTGGGCTTTTCTTAAGACAGTGATTATTATTTCACGGGATGCTTTGTAGGTTAAAGAACCGGTTCATCCAACTTCCATGTGTATCCTGATTATACCCTCAGGAAGTGGGGCGGCTTCATGGATTGAGTGGACCCATTGTGACATGGAAATTACCTGACTTCCATACACTTTACTCAACAGGGACCATGATGGTGCTTTATGAGCCTAGAGTAGCATCGAATTCAGATGCTATATTCAACAACCTTTGAAACGCCTATGTATTTTCCTTTATAGGACATATGGTTTCTAGAATAAAAGACCGTTGGTCCTTTTGGTGAAGAACTGAAGAAATCACTATGTGTACATTTGCAAAGTTCTTTTTTTATAAAACCTGCCTTCATTTCCCTCAGCATGTTTGGGGTCCAAGAATTGACTTAGGTCTGGAAACTGGGCAAGGGATCTTGACTTTTCATTGAGTCAGCTGAATTCAGCTCTCTGATCATCTATTTTTAATCTCTAATCTTTTTTGAAGGTATATATGAAGCAATATCCTTGTCGGCTGCCCATTTGTCTTGCCTATAAGAACACCACGTCTTGTAAGCTATCTCCAGAGACATCCACGGACCAGGCCCCACGGCTGTCATTCTAACCTTGCTGTGCATTACAGAAGTTGTGTTGTCGTGCTCTGACAGTTAAATGCTACCCCTGATTTTGTTATCCAATCATTTCCATTGCTGGAATACAGTTCTGTGCAACATTCCCACATCATTCTGACCTACAGAGGACAGCCCCTGCTGAGCATCTCAAGGATGCTGTTGCCCCCTTAGCAGTGTGTTCTTTATCACCTTGGTAAGTCAGTGTCTCTGAGGCCTCCTGAGGAACAGTTACCTGTAGGTGGTTTTTCCAGCTGGAGAGAATAAAGCCATGCCAATTTCATTAGGCTTTTGAATTTCCCTTTTCCATAATCTGCCCTACCAAGCCCGGTATCTCTACTTCTGTTTCATCCAGCGTGTACCCTGGCTTATAGCAAGCCTCTGCGAGCCACCCAGGAGCATATTAGAATCATCACCTCTGGCCCTTGCCAGGCTAATTAAGTTCTGTGGCACGGGAGAGCATGACTGCATCAACAATTCTCCTCTTTCCAGTTTCCTATTCCCTTTCTTCATTCAGGACCCACTCCCACACACAATCCCCTGGCACCTGCTGGTATATGTTGGTCCAGTCCTCCAGCTGCACTGGAGTAGAACCCTCTCTTCATCTCGTAGGCCCACTCAGCATACTCCCAGTTAGGTCATGCTGAGGCTACTCTGCATAGCCTTCATTCAGGCAAGAGGTGGGCTGGTAAGGGTCTGTCTCCAAAGCAGGGGCAGGAGTTCTCTTCTGCAGGCCCTGCGGGCTCAGAAGGATCTGGAGTTCAGAGCTCTCCTGTACATCTATCTAGAGAGTTTCGGGGCTTCACTCCTTCTTTATTGGTGCCCTAACTTTGGCATAAGAGGCCACCCTGAGCTTAGAATTCAGGCTTCTCTGAAATTCTGCCCTTCTGAAAACCAGGGCCAGGCCTTCCTTAATGTCTACTTTCCAGCTGCAGGGATGGGGGTGATTTTGGTTTAGGTGATTAATAGCTTTAAGCCTGTCTTTCACTCTTGTCAACATATTAGTGGCACTTACCAACAGCCTTCAAAACCCCACACTTGTTTCTGTTACTATCTCTCCTTCTGTAAATGTCAGATAATTGTTCCAGCGAATATGCCTCTCCCCCTATAGCCCATCCAGTTTCCTACAGGTGAAAGTTTTGGCGATGGCACGGTTGTAACACCTCAGGCACTGTCATCATTCCACTTGTCACCATCTGACTAGACAGTGACCTAACATCAGAACCCCATCCTCAAGGCCTGCTTGCTAGGACGAATACCTTAAGTTGGGTTCCTTGGGAGCAGAGCCCGAGATAAAGTCTCTTGAGTAAGTGATTTATTATAAGAATTTTCTCAGAAGAAGAGGGGTGAGGGAAGCAGGATAGCATGGTAGGAAAAGCCAAGCATGGATTGGTACCATCTGGAGACTAGCTCCAGCCTGATCTCGTGGGAAGTGAAGGGATACGGATCACTACAGGTTGGTTCCACCTTGGGGCTGGAAGCCGGCCCCCATGCCCAAGAGGTGTAATCTCCAGGTGAAGTTGGCATTGGCAGAGGGTGGTACTTTGGGGAAGAGTGTCATCAGCAGCCAACCCTCACAGCAACTGGGACATGAAAGTTCTGCCCAAAAAGGAGATTTTCCAGGGTGTCAACAGCCTCCACTACACCAGTGAACTCCTCTCATTTGCTTCCTCAATAGAAAACACTTCCTTGAATTTCTTCTCGAACTCTGCCTCCAGTCTAAGTCCCATTAGGCCAAAGTCATTGTACTGAAAAATAAATCATAAAGACAAAAATAGCAATACTCATTATCAGTGTTATTAGACACCTTGCAATCAAAAACGTTTAGGACCTTGTTTTAAACGCCTAAGTTACATTAACCAGGTGAAGCTTAAAAATTCAAGCAGCCAAGAACAACTTGTTTCCTATGTGCATGATTATTTCTGATTAAATAGACAGAAGTGAGAAATCACTGCCATACTTGGGACTCTGACGTATGTGGTTTGGGTTGTTTATTTCAGTGAGACTTAGGAAAGCCATCTATGTCCTTTGAAACCATCAAAGAGCACAGTCTAAGTACAATGAGCCATCCTGCTTCCCTGAAACTTCTAGTCCTCTCTGGTAACCCCTGTAAACTACACGCTCCATTCACATGCAAGAAGTCTAGAATTGGGGTTTCTAAGAGGTTGAATTGATCTGGGGAGAGATAAGAAGGGTGATATAACTTTAAGATGCCTTTCTCTCCTCCTTGGATTTGGAGCAGGTGGGACTCCACTGCTCTCTATGGGCAGCTGTCACCTTTGAGGAGGGGAATGAGCTCTCAGGGGCCTGGGGTTCTGGTTGCAGAAATACCTTCTGACTCACTACTACTCTGCCGTGGTGAGCTTAAGTCCTGAAATGGAAAAGTCACTCATGTCCAGAGCCCTTTCTTGTGCAGGGAAATGTAAAATTTTCCAGGCACCAGAAAATGAGGGCAGAGTGAGTCAGTGGAAAGAAAATGAAATGGAGGCAGAGAGAGCGCCTCTTACCTTGTAAGATGCCCTGTGGTTCCGAAAGATGAGGCGCATGTCCTGCACAAACTCCTCTACTCTAGGGTAGCCTTGTTTATTTAGCTTCTTCTTGATTTTGTCCAACCACATGGGTTCCTTTAGGTTTTGAGACACCTCTTTAATCTGGTGGGGGAAAAAATATCAATGGGAGAGTTATTGGCATTGTTCAGTGTCTGTCTCCAGTGGATTTCCTGAACTCCAGCAGAGATGCAAGACAAAGAAAATGGTGGCTCATGCTCTCCCTCTCATGGGATTCAGATCACAGATCCCCCCTGTGTGAAAGTCACTGAACGTCACAGTGGCCTGTAATCATAGTTGGTTGCTGTTACTTACATAATAATAGTATGGAATCTTCGAAAAAAAGGAGCTCTCTGAATGGCAATAGACCTTCAAGAGGAGGAACTCACATTTCTGCAAAAGAAGGCGGCTGTGAATTCACAGCAGTTTGGAGACATTGAGCCCATTCACATGCCCAGGCAGAGGCATGACTTAACACTGTCTTCCGGAACTTTCCCCAAACACGTTTGGCTTTCAGAAACAGACATGTAATAGGTGAGTTATGTATTCTGCAATCCAGTTCTGGTATGATTTCAGCATGATCAAGACATGGCTTGGAAGAGAAGGCTCCCTCAGGCGCCCTTCCCCTCCCTCTAGACCTGTTGGACTTCTCGGTGTCAGGGAGAAGGAGAAGCCTTGGGCTTTGCACCCAGCTCACCAACTGCTCCTCTGGCTGCATCTGCCTCTCCAGGACCTCAGATTCCCCGTGACACTGCTGCCTTTCCAAAAACTCCATCCTGCAGAAGGTGCAACTCCACGGGTTCCTGAGAGGTCAGGCAAAAGTAAGCAAGGGCAAGGCCCCTGGAAACAGCCGCTGTGCCTACGGCTGCCATTGTCTTCCTTTTAGACATGGTTGATGGACACAGCTGGGAGATGAAGGGAATCCCTCTCCGAGCCTCCAGGACCCCCACGTGGAGCCTGAGCCCATGAGGATGGCAAAAGGGTGCCCATGACCCTTCTCCCATTGAGGGTGGCAATAGGGGGCTCTGTGCATGGAGGGTGGGGTTAGGGTGAGTGGTGGGCCCTCCTTTCCCTATCTGAGCTGCTGGGAGCCCTGCCTGCTTCGTCTGAGTGTCAAAACTGAGCCTTAAGCCCTGGGGCCCAGGCTTCTATCAGCCTGTGGAGCCCATGGTAAAATGCACAAACCAGGCCATGTTTCCTGCCTTTCTGAAAAAGTGCAGAACACAAACAGCTGGTGTTCCCACCTCTATGAACAGGGCTCAGGGCTAGAAAATCTTCTCAAAGGGACAGTAACACTAGGTAGGCAAGGGACCCAGCCACCAGCCTCAGCATCCCAGAGGGCAGCAAAGAACAGTATTCCCTCCTGCTGCCAGAGTCTTTAAACAGCTGGATCATGCTGCTGGATGCCATACCTATGGCCCTGCTCCTTCTCTCTGCAGGGGGATTTCCTCCTATGGCAGGAGGAGGGGTTCCTAATCCAAGTGGGGGGACTTCATCTCACAAACCTCTCAGTTTCCACTGGTGGGATGTGACAGTCCTCATGAAAAGATCTTGAACAGGTGTCACAACAGAACAGCTTTCCTCCATCCCGGCACAGCTCACACACATCGGAGTTTCCCGGCTAGAAGGAGAATCAATGTCGGCATCCCTAGTGAAACCCCGGCAGGCCACCGCTATGGGAATCTAGAACTCACTGCCTTTGTGTGAACCTGCATGAACATATCTATGCTTCTCCCTGAGGTGTGAAGGAGTGGCATGGAGTGTAGACTTCAGAAGAAATCATGGTCTGCAGTGATGCCCAGGAGGAGGGGCCTGTGTATCAGACCAGAAAAAATTCTCCCTATAAAACCAGAGATTCTAACACAGGAAGACTAGTAGCAAAACAAGATGATTTTATAGGAATTGGAATAATATTGTTACCTTGCTGATAAAACAACTTCCTGAAATAAAGTATTAAATGCATTTGCCTATACTGCAATGAAGAAATAGAATCATGGAAGGGCAAAATATTGAGAATGTAATAAGATGGAGTAAGCTCCTTAGTGTGGAAAGTGACAAAAGATGAAAAGACACTCATTAACCATTATTGAGTCTTGTTTTTGGCTCATATTGGGTAAACGGGGTTCTACCTATTTCTTTTGTTTTTTAAAATGACCCTATATGAGGAAGTGCTAGTCCCAATGAATGTCTAACCAAAAACTCCCATTCTGTGTCCCAGGGAATCCTCCAAGACACCTCCATCTGGGGTTGAGCCTGCTCTGGCATGGAGACATGGGGCCATTTTACTTCTCATCAGTGCAGACACTCATAGATTACCATTATCAACCTCGAGGAAGCAATGACCCTCTTTCCAGAAGAACAAGGAAATAACAAATACAACAATGCTTAAGAATCTCCCATACATATACTTTTTAACAGATACAGCTCTTTGTTTCTTAGTCCAGCTGCACATTAAAATCATCTGAGCATTAAAATACTAATGTCCTGGTCCCAACGCCAGAGATACTGCGTGGGCATAGCCATTGATAGCCTTTAATCATAAAACAGGTGATTTTGTGTATCAGAATCATTTGGGACTTTCAAACAATCCTAATGCCCAAGACGTAGCCCAGACTTATTAAGTCAGAATTTCCTACAGAGTGGAATCCAGGTAATATTATTTTTCAAAGGTCCTCAGGTGACTCAGTATGCAGCCCAAGGTGAGATTTAGCCTGAGCAAAGTCTGGTTATTGGGCATAGGGATATCATAAGTCAATGTTGAGTTGGCCCACAATATCTACCCCTGGAAAGATTATGAACAGGGGTGAGGGTCTCCAACCATCCCAAACAAGCCACCCAAACGCTGGACTCGAGAGCTGTTTTGATGATTGAAGACCCCCTCTGTTGGCCCAGGGTCAAAATCAGTGTGGATAAGATCTAAATCTTGTTAGGGGATTGCTTTGGAGGTAAAGTACATACAGAACTATTTGACTATCCCTCCTCTGTTGGATGGTCTGTGTCAGTATTACGGCTTATGGAAACCCTCTGTGAGTGCTGCCCCCAGAGTCGTGCAAAGGTGACTCTGCCTCAAATGTCTATTTCATTGCAATGAAAGGAATCAAAGCATGATTTAGCATAGAGAGGGTAGTCACCCACAATCCTGATAGACATTATAGCTGGCAACCCTGTGGGACCACACTGTGATTGGCTGCATGGTGATGGTTTCAGTCCTAACCAGTTCAGCACCCTGGTGGCCCCCTTGAGACTGGATACATGGCCTCCATAAAGGGCCCACCTGCCTTGCATGCATTTCTCTGCAGGACTCACAACAAAGGTCTACCCCCTGGACTCACCAGCTTGGCCCAGCCTGTTCCTTCTGGCTGATCTCAGCTCTGCTGCACCTTGGAGTGGCTGTTTGGGATTTTCCATCTCCTTCACTATTGCCTTCTTTAAAATGCTGCTATTTTTTCAAATTTGCTCTTTACCCCTAATCTGCAGGTCAGCTCTGGCTCTTTCCACTTCAGCCCAGGTTCTAGAGGCCCCAGGGGACTAGAGCTCTGTTCTCTGAGCTCCCATACTCACTTTCAAAGGGAAATTAGGAAACAGGAAGGTTTTACTAAACAAACAGGAAAAGATGTTTTCATGCAGAGACACCAAGTCCAGAATCATCTCCCTGGTGTGGGTGATACACCTTCTGTTCTCTGCTCATCACACAGCGACATGCCCCAACTGAGTGTGAGCACGCTTTAGTCAAATGCAGTAATGGCACAGATAGTGCACGGAGGGACAAGGCCTGGATTATTCTGGGGTTAGAGGCATAGTACTTACATAAGGGTTAACTAAGGTATTGTTGCGAGACTTTGGTATTATCTGTTGAAAAGAAAGAAAGATTGAATGACAATATTGAATGTAAGGATTGTATCCATCCCTTATTTAACAGCCATTTGTTGAGGAATTAAGCCACAGTCTACCCATTATTTCATACCTGGTTTTATGGACCTAGATATCTACTTGGAGAATAAAAAGTACCAAAATACCACTGTTGGGCCCAACGCAAGTTCAATTTCCTGGACTTCCTACCCAAGGTAGGCCTTTGTGAAGTCATGCAGGGAGTCTGGTCCTGGTTCCCACAGATGGAGTTGGAGAGACTCCACTGGTTCTCCTAACTTGAGGATATCTCAGGCATTTTTCTCTACCTTAGAAAGTATCATCCCACTGGGAGGAGGTGTAATGAGAGAATCAGGCCGATAACTCATCACAAACAGCCCCCAGTGACCACAGGACCTAGAGTCCTGGAATCCATGGGAACATCCCAGAGAATCCCACTGCCTTTCATAGTCCTCCTAGAGCACAGCCCTAAAGACAAAATGTGCCCAAGGTCCCCAGTGCTGCAGCTTTTCTTCCAGAAGGTCACCCTCCTCTCTCCTCCTAAAAAGATGTCAGCTGGATGACTTTTCAGAGGTAATTGACTATCACTCACTAGACTTACAATTCTTTTGCATATTCAGTAGAATGACCTGGCTTTCTTCCCTCTGGAATTCAGCTTTTATCTCCACCCAGGACAGAGTAGTCATAGACAAATGATCCATGGGACAATGACCTGAGAAGTGGCCATGTCATTGCCCCTTTCTCTGTGTAACCTAAAATTTCCGTCCCCCTCCCCCTTGGTTAATCTTCCATGTTAGAATTTGAGGTTGAAACAATCCTCAAGGTCAGGAATATTATTTCAATCATCTCTAATGGCCATTGGGCATTTAGTATGGGTTTGATGATTATATGTTGAATGACTAAATAAATTGAATATTGCTTAAGAAAAGAGATTACTATCTCTTAAGAGATTGCTATCTCTTAAGAAATATTAGAATATGATATACTGGAGAAATATATTATTTTACAACACAGCAGCTGTCACCAAAGGGTATTAGTGACCCTTGTCAAGAGCCAATAAGCTATCACATGGTTTCAAGAGTAATACTTAAGTTTCCAGAAGCCAAGGGGCTCTATCGGCAAAAGTGGTTCTGAGACTCACAGAGGACTCATGGGAGTAATATTGGATCCTGAGATTTGCCACTTTGGGGAGTTCATGGGGAGACAACATATACAGGCTTGTTGCTAAATAGTGCTGCACCCATGCATAAGGGTAGAACCTGTTGATAAGAAGTTGCAAGCTCACAGGGGTAATCTAATTGAGTAACTATTTTGTGTTATTTTTTAAATTTTATTTTTATTTTACTTTTTAAGTAAGCACTATGACCAACATGGGGCTTGAACTCACAATCCTGAGATCAAGAGTTGCATGCTCTACCAACTGAGCCAGCCAGACACCCCTAACTAAGTCTTCACACCTGGGGAATGATATAGATGCTGGTCTTTAAAATACCAAAGATATCAAATAATAGTTTCCCTTTAGGAAATCCAGGGGATTAAATATCCCAAGGACCGAAAGTTCAAACAATCCAGAACATCAGATAATCACGTCCCCAGTGGAAGATGGAGACCCATTGCCCAGCTATGCTTGACCTACCTTAGAAGTCTGTGAAAGTCCCAGATGGCCACTCCTACCTGAAGTATGTAAGAATAACATGTCTCACCTCCCGCTCCTCACTAAGCTCTTATTCATACCCAATCTTGAAAAACCTTGTCTTGAATCTACACTGCACTTAACCTGTTTATTTGTTGTCTACATAGATTTCTCCCATTGAGAGAGAAGTCATTTTCTCAGATAGAAAGGAGATCTGTAGCTGAAAGGGTAGCATCAAAGTAAAAAATTTTTCAGATTGGCCCCTCCCATATGATACATCAATCTCCCAAAAACTTCCTTCCCAACAGCACTGTCTTCAAAAACGGCAAATAATTTCCCCTGAAAAGAATTGCATATGTATGTGTGTAAATTTAAATGGAAGGTGAAAGGGTACGAAATGGGTCAGAAAAGAAATATGCCTTTTGTTACCTGTCACATGGAATAATACAGTTTCATATATGTCCCAGAGTAGACTGTCTACCAGAGAGGGGTCGTCTGAATCACCATGAACAAACTTGCTCCATCAGATTTCATTTAAATTAGACAATAGTAACAATGATTTTTTTAGAATATGGGTTTGAGGGGCACCTGGGTGGCCTAGTCTGTTGAATGTCTGACTCTGGATTTCTACTTAAGTCATGATCCCAGGGTCGTGGGATCAAGCCCCACATCAGGCTCCACACTGAGCGTGGAGACTGCTTGAGATTCTCTCCCTCTCTCCCTCTGCCTCTCTCCCCATCTCATGCTCTCTCTCTCTCTCTGTCTCTCTAAAAATAAAATAAATAAATAAAAGAGGTGCCTGGTGGCTCAGGCAATTTAAGCGACCAACTCTTGATTTCAGCTCAGGTCATGATCTCATGGTTCATGGGATTGAGCCCCGCATTGGGCTTCACGCTGACAGCACAGAGCCTGCTTGGGATTCTTTCTCTCCCTCTCTCTCTGCCCCTCCTCTCTCTCTCTTTCTCTCTGTCCAAGTAAGTAAATAAACATTAAAAAAGCAGCAACTCTGAAGTCACATGCTCAAAAAGAAGGGTGGGGAGATGGAGGAAACCTAAGTATAATAACTCAACTAGAACAGTATATAATTGTACATAATAACAGCAGTTATGTGATGAGAACTTATAAAAAGTGACATAATAATCACCTTTCTTTTCCTGAAATATTTTCTTAGAGGATTATGTAGAAATCCTTTCTGAAAGATAAAAAGATCCAAGTATGTGGTTACATGTGATTCTGCTTTGTGAGTCTGGCATTTTCAGCCTCTTCCCATATATTTCTACCTGAGTGTCCCACTGTCAACTCAAAGCCAGAGTGGCTAAATGACAAACCATCTCCCTCTCTTCACCTGTACTTCTTCTAGAATTCTATCAATGGTAGAATTTCAAGCAATGGAAATATCATCTTTAGAACTTTTTTTTCTCATGTGCTTTTCCCCCCCAAATTTTAAGAGGTTTTCCTTCACAATCTCTTTGACACCTCCCATTTCCTTTCCATTCCTGCCAATGCCACCCATGCTGAGTCCATTGACCAGAGCAATTCAATCAACACACACTTATCCCATGCGTACTGGATATCAGATACTCTGGACAATCTTGGGAACACAAAGATGGGCAAACCCTAGAGGTGTCTAGAGAGAAAAAGGAAATACATGGAAAGATAATTATGAAACAGTGTAATAATGGTCTTGGTAGCGGGCTCATGGATCCCAGAGAGGGGATGGAAATCACTTCAAGCACCATTGTTGTCTAAAATACTGCTAAATATGTCATGTCACATCCCAGAAGAATTCACTGATTTTTCATTGTCTATATTATGAATTTAAACTCCTTAGGCTGATATTAAATCCCTCCATAAACAACTCTAATCGATGCATCATGCCTGTCATACACAACCTGTCTACCCCAACCCACAGAGCCACTTTAGTTGTAGTTCTTGTTTTCATGCCATTCTTTCTCTGGAGTAGCCTCTTTCCATTTGTATGACTGTACACTGTCTTCTTTCAGTGTATTACATAAAGTTGTCTTCATGCACCTGAGTCACAGTAACCTCTCCCTCCTCTAAGCTCCAGCCCCTATCCAGGCAAAGCCCCCTTTCTGGCATTTGATGTGGCATTTTACAGAGGTTATGAATGTGGGGCATCTCTTCCTGGGTAAGTGAATAAACTCAGGGGCATCAGGTTTTATCTATAACTCAACAAAAACGTGGTGAGCAAATAATGACCATACAACATGGAAAGTCCATCTGCTCCAGTCCCTGGAATACCTCCATCAGCCATCGTAGAGGCCTCCTACCACAGCGCACACTCAGCTTCCAGTTCTTTGATCTTGCGTAGCCTCCTCTGATTTCAAACTCCCTGGGGGTGAACCATTTTCCATCCTCACTCTGTATAGATCTCACCAAGGATCCTCCTGTAAGACCAGGGTAAGTTGATTCTGAGCCCTCTATGTCTTCAGAACTCCAATGATGGGCTCCTACCACAGTTTATCTGGAGCCACCGAATTTGGGCTCCAGATGTGTAGCAGGAGAGTGTAACCTTCTTTTTCAGCCTTCAGACTCCCAAAATCTAGCCTGTAAGCCCCCTCAAAGGAGATTTCCTGCCTTGGGGCAACATTTTTTAAACCTCATGCAACAACAAGGTGATGATTACCATCAAAATCAATCTTTTATAAGTATTTCAAAATCATCTACAAAGGAAAAGCAAGTGAACCTGAAGGGTGAGAGGATCTCAATTTGCTGGGGAAAGAGAACAGACCAGAGTCTCCAACAGCCCTTGGGGGCAATGTGGAGGCAGAACCTCAAGTTGAGACTGAGCTCAGAATGGTACCACCCAATATCTGTAGCCTTTGTTACAACATTTTTTATCCAATGTAATGGCATTATTGAGCAGATATTTTCCCATCCCCCAAATCACGGATAGTTGATAATAAAAATAATTAGGGAGGCACCTAGTGGCTCAGTTGGTTGAGCATCTGACTCTTGATCTTGGCTTAGGTCATGATCTCACAATTCATAGGTTCAAGCCCCACATTGGGCTCTGCACTGATGGTGCGGAGCCTGCTTGGATTTCTGTCTCTTGTTCTTTCTGCCCCTCCCCTGATTGTGCTCTGTCTAAATAAATAAATAAAAGTTAAAAAAATAATTGTGAAGTGTTACCCAGTGGAAAATTAAGCTATGCATAAAAGATAATCATATGCTAAAGAGCATTTCTCAGTCATTAGAAAAACACACATCAAAATCACAATGAGATACCACTCCACACCCACTGGGATGGTCGTAATAAAAAAAAAGTCAGACACTAACAAGTGGTGACAAGGAAGTAGAAAAATTGGTGCCCTCATACATCGCTGGTGGGAATAGAAAATAGTGCAGTCACTGTGGAAAACATTTTGGTGCTTTCTCAATAAATTAAATATAGATTGACCGTACGAACCAGTGGTTGTACTCCTGGTCTATAACCAAAAGAACTGAAAACACTTGTTCACACAAAACTTTATACATGAATATTCAAAACAGCATTGGTCATAATAGCTAAAGAGTGGAAACAACCCAAAGTGATGAATGAATGATGTGTATGGTGTATTCACACCATGAAATGTATTATTTGGCAAAAAAAAAAAAAAAGAATACATACTATTACACAGATGAACCTTGAAAACATCATGCTAAAGTGAAAGAGCTCAGCCAGAAAAGGGCACATATTAAATAATTCTGTTTATATGAAATACCCAGAATAGGCCAATTTATTAAGCAGAAAATAGATCAGTGGCCGCTTAGGGCTTGACAGTGGGATGAACTGGGAACGCGTACTGACTGCAAATAGATATGACATTAGCTTTAGTCGGGGACAGACACAAACGTTCTGAGATTAGGTTGTGGTGATGGCTGAACAATCCTGGGAAAATGCAAACAAAGTTCAACACTGAATTGTATACTCTGGGTGGGAAACCGTACGATATGGGATTGTATCTCAGTCAAGCTATTTAAGTATTTTACATCAATTACATAAATTAATTCCTCAGAGCTACACTGTGAGGTAGGCTTTTAATTATTATCCCCCTTTTTAGATGAGAAACATTTCATCTAAAGCTCAGAAAGGTCCCACTCTCTACTCAGATAAATCAGGCCCTCCTGGTATAGGTGTGGCTGAGGTTCAGGCTTCCAATTCTAAATTCTGTGCTCTTTTCACCACATCAACACCTTGCCCTGGTGGTGATCATCCAGAAGGGAGAGAGGATATGAAGGTCGAGGTTGAGGGCTTCTCCCTTTTAATTCTGATTTACTTCTTTTTGGTTCTTTGGGCACCTCCATGGACACTTCGGTGTGGGAGTGAGCACTGAATATGTATGATTTCTGAAGGTGTAAACACAGCATCTTAGGGATCCCTTCCTCTTTCCCTTGAGCCAAACTTCAGCTTCAATACCTCGACCTGTACAATTGACATGGGTAATTCACATACTGCAAATCAAAGTAGACCTGGAACCCACCTTGTTTCAGTTTCTTCTTATATAACATCCCCTTCACCTCACCACAGGTCACAGGAAGTATTTGAGAGCGAAAATCTACCATATAATCTGTGTGGCTTCTTGACCCTGAAAGAGAAGATTTCTTCATTCTACTTCATTGTGCAAATCAATCTTGTTGATTTTGTTCCTATAAAGATATAGAGGTGCTTGGAGAAATCTATTCCACAAATGTCTAGAGTCAAAGTCTTTCTTCTACGAGACATTTTTGATACATAACGACAAAATGTCTACCTTTATCTTACCCCTCAAATCCCACACAAAACAGAATGCTTTTTCAGAGAAATCAGGCTTCAGGAAAACTGCCTTATTCTCAATCATTTCAACCTTGTTGGTTCTTCTATGACATTGAAACACACAACAGCTGCCATGTTCTGAAGGGAGCTGTCCAGCCACACTATTTTACTGCAGTTAGGTAACCGGAGACAAAGTAGCAGACTGCACTAATGTCTTCTTGATTGAGATCTGACTGACTGAGCAGAGAGAGGGTAATGAATGACAGGCTAACCTAATGGAGATGACGTCTGCCTTCTAGTCTTGTTCTCTGCTTTGCTTCATTTCTCTCTCACATCAGCTTTCTCCATAGCTAAAAGAGGAGCTCAGGAACCTCTAGAATAATCTGCACACTGCATGAGGAAAGGCAGCTGGAGACCTGACTCCACAAAATCAGGGGTGAAAAGTCTTCAAATGAACTAACTCAAGGAGGATGTGTAGCTGATGCTGTCCTTCCAGCCAATGTTTTAGAGCCAAGATGGGAGGTGGGGGCCGGTCCATGGTCCAGTTTTGAGCCAGGTAGACTATCAGAACTGCAATGAACTGAGAGGGTTGGCCTAATTCACTCTCTTGCTTTACAGATGAAGAAACTGAGGCAAAAGAAGTCAAGTGACAGGCCCAAGCCCACACAGTCAAAAGTAGAGAAAGACACAGACTACTACTGACCGCTACTCTTGGCTGGTGTGCAACCTGTGACTCTTGATGTAGCAAGAGAAGGATCAGCTAAATAATTTGTGGGTTGTATGGCAACAGACAATTTACGGCTTGGAAGTTGTCAGTTCAGTGGGGACAGCATTCCTGTAGTGGCCCCTGGACCTGCAAGTCCTGGTCACCAAGTTACTTGTTTATGGGATTATCCTCTTTCTCTCCCTGACATAGTTTGAAAATGACTCAAATTGTATACATCTCTCAACAGCTACTAAAGCTGCAAAGCAGTTAGGGAGGTGGGTTTATTGCTAAAATCACAGAGCACAGGAAAATAGCTGTTTAGTTACTGAGGTTATTCCCCTTTTCTTCTTTACCTTTTGACCGGACTCTTTTCCGTGAGGCTCTGTCACCATGAGTTGAGTAAACAGGAGGTCTGCCTCTCTTTTTCCCTGAGAAAATAGAAAAATATAATCACTGAATGTATTAGTGCTTTCCAAAATTTCCATTTAAATATAACTTCCCCAAAGTCTGTCTAATGGATAAAGAAAAATACACAATCCCTAGTTTTAAGATACCAAGAATTAGATAGGTCACCTTATGTTCATCTTGTATTTTATTTGTCATATCTCACATTAGTAAAACAAACAAGTGAAATCAGCATTTCATTTATATCTCAAGCAACTATGTGTTAAGAGTTTAATAGGTGCCAATTGTACATCTACTAATTGACTTAGTCTTCTCAACAAACACATGAGATCAAGATGATGATCACTGCCATTAAAGAAACTAAAATATTCAGGGAAAATTGAGACAAAAATTACAAAATTAAGTGAAGACATTTCAGGTTTCTTCTTGCAGAGAAATAGAAATGGAAGTTCTGTGAGGGAAACTCTACGGTGAGCTTCACAGGTGAGACACATGTTACACATCACCTTGAATGAAGTTATTTATACATCTGTGCTGAAAGCAATAGTAAATAGTAAACCAAAGGCTTTGTCCACCTGGGTTTTGGCAAAGATATTAGAATCTAAGAAACTAACCAGAAGAAGGCTAGCCTAAGAAGGTTGGGTAGAATTGAGTCTTCTAAAATCTTAATTTCAAGCAGTTATTAAGGATTGACCTGGTAGATGTTGCAGCGAGGAATGTTCTTCCTTTTGAAAGTTTTGGCTATGGATATGCATCTCAGTGTTTTCTATCATGCAAATGTGGTTTATTTTCTCAGACAGAAAGATAAATTCCTTTTCTCCTCTCTGTGTTCAATGCCCTATCACCTGGTGGTACTGGGTTAGGTTATTTAGATCCCACAAGGAAATATTTTCTAGACTACCCTGTCCTAAGTGCTGTAAAATGTCAGCAGGTTACAAGCATATTAGACCAGCAAAGTAAAAAGAATCTTTCTTTCAATCAAACCTAAAATGGACCAATTGCTGGGTTAGTAATTCCGCTTTCTGGTCTTTAGCCTAAACAACTACTGAGAGGGTTTTCATCTCTTCAAGGCCAAAATGGCCCCATGTACAAATATTGATAATTAGACCTTATCACAACATCAAACAAGGTACAGACTTGCAAGCTGGCTCTCTGTTTTAACTTCACCAAGATAATAGCAGTTCAAATGAGGGTCTACAAAGATTTATGAACTCAATCTATAAGAATCTTCTATAAGAAGGTGGAAGACTTGGGTAATACTAGCCATGGGGTAAGGATAACTACTAAAAAAAGGTGGAAATATGGTTCTCAAAAAGGCAGATTAATCTCTTTGCCCCATCTTGCTTCCTCTCTCCAGAAAGTGGGGTCACCAGGTGATAGAAGGTCATCGACCCAGGTATGGTTCTCTAAGGGGCCCTCCTCGCCTCCTCTCCACCCAAGATGCCAAAGTAGTTATGGACTCTCTCTGCTGCTCTCCCTCATCCCTTTCCTGAAGGCCCATGCTCACAGCCCAGTAAGAAGAGATCCAGACAGCTTATTCTTGCCTCTCCTAACTGCTTGACACTCAAACTCTAATCACAGTCTTGAACAATCCAACAAATAAAAAGTTCTTTCTTGCTCTCTGTCTCTCTCTGGTTACATCTTTTCTGGAACTAGTGGCTTTGTTAGATTTACCTTTCATCAAACCTGTAAGGCCTAATATTTTTAGGGAGAAAAAGGAAATAAATTGAAGTCCATTCTAGTCTGTGGAGCATAAGGAGATTTGGATCTTAAAACCAACTAATTCATAATACAGCAGCACTATTGTGTTTTACTTTGAAAACAGACTGACTAAGCAAGACAGGATGTAACTATTTTTTGTCTTCCCAGTTTGTAATACCCGTTTAATAATAAAATCCCTCACCACAAACTCTAATATGGCAGTCAGAATATAATTTAAGGTTATTTTTTTCAATTGTTATGCTTGGTATTAATTAATCTCTAATAGTAAGTGGGACAGAATTTTAAATTTTTTCCTGCTTTCCCAAAGTTTTAGAAGAGGTTTCAATAGCTGGGAACAATTCACTAAGTGCTAATGGGGGTAACTAACTGTCCCAGTCTACCCAGGACTAAGGGGTATCCAGGATTCAGGATTTTCAGTGGCAAAACTGGGACTCTCCTGGGCAAACCAGGGTGAGTTGATGGTCTCAGTTTCAAGCTATTCACAGAGCAATGCACCAAACCACCTATGTGACCATACAAAGTATTGGGGGAACAGGTTACCCCAGCTCTGGCTCTTCACTCACATCCAGGCAGCAGAAGAAGGCCTACATTTCTCTCCAAAGAAGTCAAGCAGTGGCACCAGACCACACTGAGAAGCTGATGAAAGAATCTTGTGGAGGAAAGAGCTAGTGACTGTGTACCCTGCATTCCCAATGTTATCTCAGAGCTGCCTCTGTCACGTGAGACACTTCCATATTCTTATCTCTCTTCTCTCATCCGTCCCCCCTAATCATGGAGGGGCCCAAACCAGCAGCTCTTGACTGGGGGGGCAGAGCGAAGAGAGAATGTGAGAAGAATCTGACCGTGCCACTTCTGCACTGCAGGTGCCCCAGACCAACGTTTGCTCAGGCTGAAGGAGGGGAAGCACTTTGACATGGAGAAAACATTGACGTTTTAATGTAGTACAGAAAGGATTCCCAACTAATGGAAAGATAATTTCACTCTTGGGACAAGGAAAAAGAACGCCATCAGGCATGCCCAAGACAAGAAAAACTCATCCAGAAGGTAGACTTGAAAGAACAGTGAGAAAATGAACTTGCTTTCCATTTGTAATTTACCAAGTCTGGCCATTTTCATAAGCCAATGATGTAAGGTAAAGAAGTTTCCATGAAAAGCAGATAAAACTCAAGAAAAGGATTTTAGGTCCTGGGCAAATAAAAACTATAATATAAATGCAAGCAATTTATAACCTTGGCTCCAAATGGGTTTGTTTGCTTTCTAGATTTCATAGCTTCCAATTTGACTGGTAATGTTGGCTAGTAAAAAATTAAGGAGGATCTATGTTCCTCAAAACCTTAGCAAAATTCGCATTTGCCCCTGAGGCCAAGTGTAAGTGGCACAAACTTTATCTTACCCTTGATCTTGGCAGGTTCTCGCAGATGCATTTTCCTCTTTTTCCCACTGGAGACCAACTGGCCAGGAGTGTTGCTGCTCTCTAGGGGATAAGCAGGGGAAGATACAGAGTTGGACAAAACAGCAGTTGACATGAGAGACCAAAAGCAAGTGAGTGAACACCAGATTCAATTCTGAACCCCCTTTCACTGTTCACTCAGACAAGAAAGCACATTAATGGTAAAGGATCTCAAAGAGAAGTCTGGTACATGCTCCACTTTTAGGAGGACTTATAAATGACATATAAGATTTCATTGTATTTTGGAAAGAAATGGTTTAGAATTTATCTATGTACACAGAGACCTAAATGAAAATGTATGATAATTAAATCCAAAAATTGGGGCGCCTGGGTGGCGCAGTCGGTTAAGCGTCCGGTTAAGCCAGGTCACGATCTCGCAGTCCGTGAGTTCGAGCCCCGCGTCAGGCTCTGGGCTGATGGCTCAGAGCCTGGAGCCTGTTTCCGATTCTGTGTCTCCCTCTCTCTCTGCCCGTCCCCCGTTCACGCTCTGTCTCTCTCTGTCCCAAAAATAAATAAACGTTGAAAAAAAAATTAAAAAAAAAAAAATGGATGCAACCACTTTTGTTTTTCTTTCCCAACAAAATTGTACACATTCGCCAACAGGGAAACCGTGTAAATTGACAAAAACATCAGATATAGAGATTGGTGAAAATTAATAATTTTTAATTGGACTCTGAAATCTTACTCTATGGATCTGGTTCAAAATTGGCCATCATATGGAAAATGAGGTCTAACTCTCATTGTCTAAAAGAAAAGAGTTCTTTAAACCACTACTGAAATAAAAGATTTCAGGGGTCCAATTAGAAGTAGTACATATAGGGGTGCCTGAGTGACTCAGCTGAGTGTCTGACTCTTGGTTTCAACTTGGGTTGTGATCCTGGGGTACTGGGATCGAGCCCTGCATTGGGCTCCATGTTGAATGCAGAGCCTGCTTGGGATTCTCTCACTTTCTGTTTCTCTCTCTCTCTCTCCCCCCACCCCACATGTATGCTCTCTTTCTCTAAAATAAAACTACAATAAAATTCAAAAAAGAAGAAATACATATATACTACTGGAAATTTAGAAAATGAAAATTGTATGAAACATCACCATTCTAGAGAGAGCCATAATTAACTTATTCAACAATATTCCCCTAAGCTTTTGTCTTTGTATATTTTACTATTTATTTGCTTTTAAATGTTTATTTATTTTGAGAGAGAGAGAGCATGTGTGCACATGTGTGCACATGAGCAGGGAAATGGCAGAGAGAGAGAGAGAGAGAGAGAGAGAGAGAGAGAGAGAGAGAGAGAGAATCCCAAGCAGGCTCTGTGCTGGCAGTGCAGAGCCCAATGTGGGCTCTGAACTGAAATCGAGAGCTGGATGCTTAACTGACTGAGCCACCAAGGCTGTCCCTTTACTATTTAAATACTTTTTCATTACAAAATTTGAACGTGTTTAATATTTCCAATGTAAACACGTGCATTTAAAAACCACAAATAAAAACACACCTCTACTCCAATGACCATATATATGCAACTACTGCTTATATTTTTATTGATGAACATCTACTGATTTTTCCCCTATACCTATGTCTCTCTCCATACAGATTAATATGTACAAATAAGAATTTGTAGACAGATAAAAACACATTTGTATGGTTACATGTTTTTGCTTTTTACCACGTGCACACATGTGCACACACCTACACAGTCTGCTTTTGCATTTGTCTTTCTGTGGAACATCTTACCAAGTTAATACAAGTTTCTCGAGCCAGCAGAGAAGCCACATATTGAGGATGGCAGTGTCTCCCTGAATCATTTAGCTCTGGGTGATTACATGTTAGAGAACTAAACGATTTTGTGGAAGCCACTGTGTTTTCAGGCCTCTGTTAATAGTGGCTTAGCTTAGGTCCTAAGGACACCACTGCTAGGAAGGAGCTCAAGTGCTTACCTTTTTGGGGTATGTTTCTCTGAAATTTCCTTTTATGTCTTGTCCAGCAATGGCCTTTCTTTTTTCCTTCGAACAAAAGAGAATAAAGTTCATCACTCAGAGCTGTAAATATAATTCTCAAAGCCATATGTGTTGATAGTTTCCATGTACTTTTACAGGCCACGGAACAGGGCAAAATTCTTAACTACAAGCACAGCAGTGTGAGGCTGATTGCAGAGTTCTGCTTTATTCTGCACGGACTTGGGAGACTATAGGAGATGACCTTCCTTTGAAAATTAAAAAAAAAAAACAACCCACTAAAATTGGAAAATAAATTCCTGCTGGTGCCTTCACCTGAATGATCATTGTTGTGGGTATATAGCAGTATGTTTTCTCTTCAAGTGTCTTTCTGGTACATTCAAATGTGCAATAAGGAGGCACACTCCTCACAGCTGGATCGTGTCACGGATAATCCGCCATGCTGGGGATTTGGAGGCATTCTCAGCTTTGACGTGGAGACTTAAGCAGTCTCCGTACTTGAAGTTGTACGGACCCAAATCCTCCCACTTACATGCCATCTAATGCTTAAAGTTCCGGGAGAATGTAAAGAAACCACAGCGGGTTATGTGTTGTGTTTTGCATTCTTGTGAATGATGTGAAAATACAGGCGCGTGAGAAGACCGTTGGCACTGGGTAAACAGAGCTCGTACCTTGTTACTATTGTGAAATAACAATAGCCAACTACTAGATTTTTACTGCTAAGGGTGAAGACCCAATCCATGGAGGAGGCCTTCCAACTCCCACTTGAGATTCCCATTCGTAGGTGGGTCAACTCACACTCTGGGACTTAAAGGCAGGAAGGGCCTTGCTCATCCAAGGAAATGGTATGTTCAAGAATTCAGGGGTCTTGCCCCATTGGCACCTCAACTTTCCATGACCCTTTACAGCCCTCTGTAGGGGCTACAGCTGCATGCCAGGCTTGTGACTCCTCCCAGAAACTGCCCAGTTTGTCTCTTGGTGGGGAGAGCCACATCCCAAGGGGCTTTGCCCCTAACTGCTCCCAGCACACTAATCAGGCCTTGAGGCCTTTTGGGCCCATGGGTGGTGCCTCAACACCATCCATGCCTCCGCTTACAGACCAGTTGACTCTGGCCACACCATGGTGACTCTAGAAACTCACAGGTGTCATGAGAGTGACGTGAACCATTTGTAGTCTGGCAATGGTGTGCCCTTATCCAAAAAGCTACTTCCAATACACAGATTGTCTGACTCTATGTCCCTCAGCTTTTCCTGTCCATGCACTTCTGGAAGGCTCTTTGGTCACTGAAGGCAGCTGTCCCCAGAAAGGATCGGCTTCATTCCTGCATCATGATCAGGATCAAAGCAGTGGAGGATTAATGGTGTTAGACCAATTCTGAAAATTCAGGATTCTGTTCTGCCTGTTCCTGGAGACAATGCCTCATAGTTTCCCCTACCAGCCTAGAGGGCACAGCCTTCAGAGAGCCCAGGGGATTCATATTTAATTCTGATTACATTTTATGCAAATGCCTTTACTCCACTTGTTTCTGACCATCTGGATACAAGGTCTGAGTGGGAATAGGAGATGATTTGGAAAGGAAGATGAAGTTCCAGCCACCTGAATGGTACACACAGATGTTGTGGCAGTAAAGGAAGAGCAAAAATCCAGGCATCTGAAGAGGGAACCTGGGAAACCCTAGTAAGAATGGAGGAAGGAGGAACATTAATGACATCTGCCTTGCAGAACTATCCCGAACCTACCACCAGAGAGAAACCACCCTGGTACATGCCTCTTACCACAGAGATGCTGAGTCTGCCATTCTGCATCAGACACGAGAAAACAGAGAGAGACCCCAACTTCTGCACATCCCGTGCAAGATCCCTCTGGACATCATCCCCACCTCCACTCTCAGTCATTGGGGAAGGGAGACAGATGCCACTTGGTTGGTATGATGGACAAAGAGGACAGATTAGATGGACTGTCCTCAGGAAGTTCCCCCCAGCCAAACCCTACCCCCCAAATCAAGGACTCAATGCAACAAATGGAACTGGGAAATCTAAGGTTTATAGCTGGCCAGGGGCCCACGTTGGAGGCACTGTCCATCTTCCCTTGGCTGATGTATGTTCCTCAACAACTGCAAACATTTCCCTTCCAGGGCCACCACGTGTGCCCATGGGATTGCCCTTTTTGTGTGAAAACCAAGCATTCACTTGCCTCCTTATGCAAACATGGTAAACTATAGCTTAGGCTACAAATTTAGTGGCTTTAAACAACACAAAACTATTATTTCACAGTTATGTCAATTAGAAGCCTGACAAGAGTCTCTCTGGGCTAAAATCAAGGTTCCAGTAGACCTTCATTCCTTTCTGGAGGCTTTAGAGTAGAATACATTTCCTTGACTTTCCTAGTGTCCAGAGTTCATCCATATTCTTGGCTCCTTTCCTCCATCTTCCTCCTCCTCCAGCCAGCGATATGGCATCTCTCTGTGACTATCTTCCATAGCCACCCTTCTACCCCAACAGCCAGGAATAACCTTCCATGTTTCAAAGCCTATTCCATTATATTGAGCGTACCCAGATAATCCAGAATAATCTCACCTTTCGAGGTCCTTCGCTTAATTATATCTGTAAAATCTCTTTTGCCAGGTCAGATAACAGATTACAAATTTCAGCAATTAAGATATGGACATCTTTAAACAGACATCCTATTATTATCTCTTATTATTGTAAGTAATAATAATGCTAGCATTAAAAAACTCATTTCTAACATCAAAAGCAACTAAAATCTTATGCACGCTTACTTCTTTTCCTCTTGAGTTTTCCCGAAGTAGAATTGTTTCTAAGATCCACAGTATCTAGAATCACAGGTGAGGGTGAGGAAACAGAAATTAGTCAATAAAAGTTACCAATGTTAGGATTACTCAAACTGCAGAAAGTTTGAATTTACAAAGATGTTTGGGTTTATCATTTCTCTCTTCCTTCTAAAGGGACTAAAAACCTACTGACTTTAGAAGGAGTCCAGAATGAGCCTTCCTTTATTTCTCAATAGTAATTGGAAAAACACTCTTAAATACCTATGTACTTCAGTCTACTCAGAGATGTTTGTCTAGGTCTTAAGATTTTTGTGAGGATTAAATAAAATCTTATGTCCAAACATGTATAGGAAATCACTCTGTAAACCAGTGACATGCTAGAGGGCATCCATCAAAAATATATGCTAGGTCAAGAATAGTCTTTCCTCATGACAATTAAGTGGCACGATCAGTTGTCTTTTGAGAGTTTTCTAAGGTTGTGACAAAATGACACTATTATCTACTAGCAGAAGTATGGTTGGCTTTCTTGGGCTCCACAGGAGATTGGCTGTGACAGGGTGGAAATCACTGTATAAATACAAGCCTTTATGATTAAGACTAATGTAGTCAATGAGATACTGCCATCTTTAAGAGCATATTTCCACCACATCATTCATGCATAATCAGCAGGGACCATCTTGTTAAACATGACTTTATAATAATCTCTTGCCTCTCTATTATTGCCAAAGGGGTCAGGTCAAGCAAAGCAGGGAACAAGATACTGGGATGGGCCAGAACACCTGATACCATCCTACTTGGGTCTGTGGTGCCCATAGAGTCATGCCCATCCCACACCCACAGGTGGCTTTACCTATCATGGCACATGCTTCGCTGTCTGCAATGCTTGCTTCTGGACCTTCTGGCACATCTTTTGAGAAGCACATAACACAGGTACACTTCTCATTTCCATGTGCTGGTGGCTCTGCTCCTGGGCCAAAATTGTGATGTATGAAGACTTTTATTTACCCCAGTGATCCCCTTTTCTGTACCCTTCTGGATCTCTACTTCTCTACTTCTTCCTGCGAAACCTTTCATTGGCCCTACCCATCTCTGGCCCTTCCTTTAAGTCTTGCTTTTCCCTTCCTTGTCTTTTTCTCTTTGTCAGCTTCTGTTCCTGGTTTTATTATTCTTTAAGTCATAGTTACCTTGTCCATCATAGGGTAGTAGGCTGGAAGTAAGCTCTTCTAATTCTTCCTCACTATTTATTTGGACAGCTTCTAGTTCACCATATGCTGAAGAGAAGCAAGAAAATTACAGTTTGTGGATCCTGAGACAGTGATTAGGGAAGAGTTCTTGGTGCTTTCATGTTGCACCCTGATATTTTGAGTTAGAATGAGCTGCTTTCTGGGAAAAGACTATTCCTGCTCCAATAATCACAACCAAGAGCTGGCAAAGCCATGTTTTTCCTATCTTTTGTACCTCATTCTGCTTTCTCTACTCTTACATTTCTATCTGTAGCTCTAAGAATAAAATAAAAAGATCCTATCCTTCCAGGAAAAAAAAACCAACTGTTCTTTGAAAATTGTAAAAAGTAATTACCAGAATGAGTTTTAAACTCATCCCATTTGGCCAATCACTATTTACATCACAAACCACATTTAAAGCCAGGCAATTAGTGACAGCTTTACACTTCTGAAAATCAGCCAATCATCAACAACAGCCACTCTCCAGAAAGCCCGTGTCTATGACTAAATGATAACCTAGTTGTAAACTCTCCCTGGTTCTAAAAGTCTGTAGCCCCGTAGAACTACAGCCTTCCCAAAACTCTAATAAAAGCAATTTTCTTTTTAAAAAAAATGTGTTCTGTAAGTACAGTACCTGCTTCCACCATGTGCCTTGCTCAGCAAACAATAAATCCCTCTTTTAACTTCAGATGTTGTATGATGGTCTATCCCTTCAAAAATGGAGTTCCCACCAAGACCATCCTGAAGAGTCTTGTTTAGGGATCTCCTGTGGGACCCGTGAATCAATAGGTGTAAATCCACAGCCTCTTGTGCCCAACTCAGATGGTCTTCCTCATCAATCCATCTCAACAGTGACTTGAGCTCTGACTTGTTTCACTGAGTTCTTACTTCTGAATTAATTTTATTGTTTACAGATGTGTATGCAATTAGATGCAAAGTAGTTAGACATTTTGGTTTGGAGGTACAGCAGTTAGCAAATATTCTGGTAATGTTTTTATTCTTCCACTGTTTCACTTACTCTCACTTTTGTCTATTTTTCAAAAGTCTTATCTTATGTGTGTTTGCTCCTGATTTTCTTGTGCTTCTTGAATGTTAGAAGAAAGTGATCCAAAGCAAACAGATGGAGGCATAGACCTGATAAGTCCCCTATCCAAAGCTAATTAACGGATGTGGGTCTATTAGACAGTAGCCAATTTGTGCAAATATATTTGGTCACTCTTGGTCTTGAGTCCCCCACCAAAACCTCTTGTCGATTTTTGAAAGTAAGTCATAATCTGAGGTCAACTATTATCATGTAATCGACCCTATGTCCCCATTGTAGTCTTTGCTCTCTGGATGAACCCAACACCACATTCACCTGCAGGACACCATTTGCACTAATGACTGCATATAGTGTCTTTGTTGCTATTTGTCATAGGTGTATCTTGGCCAAAGCCACAGTCTTCCACTGACAGAACTCTAATTCTTCTTTGTACCTGCAGAATGATTCTTGCACTTATCTTAGTAAATGGCAAAATTTCACAAAAGATGACTTTATGTTTCTTTGGGAACTTTGGGCATGTCAAGAGTAAACAGTGCATTTGATAGTATTTTTTTAATGTTTATTTATTTATTGAGATAGAGAGAGAGTGCTAGTGGGGGATGAGCAGAGACAGATGGAGAGAATCCCAAGCAGACTCAGCACTGGCAGCACAGAGCCAGATGGGGGGCTTGACTCACGAATCGGGAGATCATGACCTGAGCCAAGATCAAGAGTCTGATGCTTCACTGACTGGGCCACCCAGGTGCCCCTGATAGTATTTCTACAAAAGAGAGAGAGATGACCGAAAGTTCCCATGTCCCAACCACTTACTGCTACTTTCAGACCATCATCTAATAGTTTCTTCCTTTTCTTAAAAAAAAAAAAAAAATCCCTATAAATTTAATAGGTAGAGATATATTCTGCAAATCAAACTACCAGATTAAGTGTACTAAAGAAAAGAATAACTTTAGAATTCCTAGAAAATTCTCCTAAGCATTATCAATTTATGTTTTTTTAAATTTTTTAATGTTTATTTATTTTTGAGAGACAGAGTGCGAGCAGGGGAGGGGCAGAGAGAGAGGGAGACACAGAATCAGAAACAGGCTCCAGGCTCTGAGCTGTCAGCACGGAGCCCAACACAGGGCTTGAACTCACGAACTGTGAGATCATGACCTGAGTCAAAGTCGGAAGCTCAACTGACTGAACCACCCAGGTGCCTCTACACATAATCAGTTTATAATTGATGTGAACATTAGTACGTCTACACTATGCATAACTCAAGATTTGCAAGCAATCAGCAAAGTAGGTATATCTCACTTCTCTGTAGTGCCTAATGCAATTACTATAATCTTTTCTAATTCTCAATGTCTCCTTGGATCCACTTCCCTGATCACAGGAACTATGGATATCATGAGATATTACCCCTATTATTAGGTTATGCTATATGGCGGAGTCGATATTAAGAAAAAGAGATTATCAAGACATGAGATCATCAATGCTGGTGAGGATATGGAAATAAGGAAGCTTGGTGCACTGTTGGTAGGACCGTAATGTGGTACAGCCAATATGAAGGACAGTATGAGAGCCTCAAAACATTAAAAATAGAACCACCATTATCATCCAGCCATTTCACTTCTGGGTATATATCCAAAGGAAACAAAATAACTATGTCAAGGAGATATATGTGCCCCCATGTTCACTGCATTATTGTTTACAATAACCAAGACATGGAAACAACCTAAGTGTCCATCAACAGATGAATGGATAAAGAAAATGTGGTGGATACACACACACACACACACACACACACACACACACACACACAATGGAATATTATTCAGCCATTAAAAAAGGCAGGGGGTAATCCTGCCATTTGCCCTTCCTTACATGATTCGCTTTCTGGCAGTGAGCTCCAGTCTTCCTGGGGGTCTTCTTCATAATACATCTCTAAACAGTCACTGCTACTTTCTGTTGAATAGAATAAAATCCATTAGCGAATCTGGCATAGGACCAATGGAAACCATAGTAGAAAAACTCATCCTGAGAAAACAGACCACCAAGGAGGCTCAAGTATCTTCCAGATGGGAATGTCCCTGCCCTCATACCCTCCTGCCTTTGAGTTCACCTGAGCTGGGAGTTGACATAGCTCATGCCACTATCACCAGAGGCTGAGAATGGTCACCCATCTCCCTCCCATCCCATACACCTAATTCTCTATTTTTGATCCTCTTCACTTGGCTCTACACATTTCTTCTGTATGGGTAAGTGAAGGGGAACAGTGGAGGTGGGGAGAAGTAAGGGGAGATTTTCCTACTTGCAGACAGAGAAACAAAGATTCAGTGAATTGAAATTATAATCACCTTCCCCATCATATAGTACTTGGCTGGGCACCTTCTCTGGTGCTTCTTCACTGGTCATTTGAGGAGATTCAGGATCACAGGACCCTGAAGGGAAACAAGGAAAGGAAGCAAGCCAAGATTTTCAGAGCACAGGTGAACTGCCCTTTGGGAAAAGGGACATCGGCTTCAAGGACCCCATCTGCGATCCAACAGAGCCCTGCTCTGCCTCTGTTTCCATCTCCATCACCTAACTCTCCTGCTCTCTGCCTCTGTTTCCTTCCCATAGATCGGCCTCCAAACATTTCTGCTTCTGCACTAGGAGAATATTTATGCATCTTTGATTTTGTGGGCTCCATTCCCCTGACTTCTATCTCTTTACTTTTCCATCATTTTTTCCTCAATGGTGACCTTGATCTTTTCTTTTCTTATTCCTCCTAGCTCTGCTCTTCTAGGTCTCTCTAATCCCTATAGCAGGATCCATTCCTTCTGTCACTGTCTCTCTTGACTTCTTCCCCTCCCTAGTGGCATTCTTTATTAGTGAAGTGGAAGTCTCTCTCTCTGCACTAGGCCTTGTTCTGGTCCCCTTAGGAGCCACAGGTATCCCTTTGGACTCTTATGTGTGTCCACCACATTGACCCCTGCTAGCCTCACACAACCACTACCTGCAATGAGATGCTCAGGGCACAGGTCTTTGCTCTTCCTCCTACTTGATCTTTGGGGGAAAGAACAAGTATCCTTTGTCTGTGCTTCCATGTCTTATCTCTAAGGAAGAATAGCCACAGTTTCCCTAGCTAAGTCCTAAAATTTTCTGAGGAAATCTCGCTTGCCCAAGTCCTTTGAAAAGAAAAAAGTGCAACATAATCCAAAACCTGATGACAGATATGTGACAAAAACTGTAATTTGGGCTGGAGAGCCCTTGGTCTTTCCTCCTGGAAAGTAGATCTCAGAACCACATTTTTCTGAGGCCTACCCAAGGTTATGACAATATAATAATAATATTAAGCACTAGATAAATACATAGTTTTAATTCTTTATAGAAAATAAGGGGTGGGCAGGGATTAAAATCACAATATTGAGTCTTTTGTATAAATAGACATAAAGAGTAGGAAGGAAAAAGATGCTGTGTTCCCAGTATTTATCTACTATAACATTAAGAGGGAATGCATCTATTCCAACAATAAAGGCCATGTTGCTCAGCTCTGAATGCAGCCACCTGATACCCTACAGCCCAGAGCTGGCCATCCCTTTCTTACCTGGCCCACATGTTGATGGGGAGCTCAAGACTTCCTGAGGCTCTTCCTCATCACTGATGTCCCAGATGGCATGGCCATGCTCTGCAGGAAGGAATGAAACCCGCCAGCCATTTCAGTACACAACCAGGGGAGATCACGGTGAGAAAACTCATAATGAAGACATGGACACTCGGGTATCTGCTAGGCAGAACTGTCCCCGTCCCAAACCATCTGGTCCACCTCTGGGCTCACCTGGCCTGCAGGTTAACTTGATCTTGTCACTATCATCAGAGCCTGAGGACCATCTACCATCTTCCTTTGTGTACCTCTAATTCTCTCTTACTTCTTCCCCTTTCCCATTGCCCCTGCTCACTGCTTCTGTCTCTGCCCTTGTCTCCTGCTACCAGTGTCTCCACGTGCTTCTCTGTGTTTGGATGTGTTTCTGTCTCTTCTGCTTCTGTCTTTGTCTCTTGTGTCCCTGATACTCATTAGTGTCTTTATGTCACTCATTCTCTTCTTACTCCCTTCCTTGTGCTGGCCATCATGAGAGGCATCCCTAACATAGTGCAATAGGACCCGATCACGGGATGGGTTATGGAGCAGACTAGGCCAAGACAGCACCACCAAACACCTGGAAAACTTGCTCAAAGGCCCACATATAAAAGAAAGATCAGAATATCACAATCGCTAAAAATATTTACACTATCATTAGCGATGAGGCAGAAGAAATAGGGTGGCGCCCTACAGTGAATGGGAGACACAGGAAATCACAGGAAGGACAACTGATTTAATTCTAAGGCAACAAATCTCACTGTGTTTATATGGGAAAATAATATGATCTGGCTGACATCTTGCAAATAACAATCATGCTAAAGTGGAGAAAATGGGTGGGATGGGAGCAAGAGGAAATGGGACATTCATGTTCCCTTGAATGAGGGAGCAAACCCTGGAGAAGGAGTTTCTAGTTTCACAAAAGAAACTGTTGGTTTCAATTTGGGAAGTGTCAGTTCCTGAAAGTCATCCAGATGGAGAAGATCCTGTGATAAATGCCTTCAGGTACATATATGGATGACCTTGGGAGTCAGGTGTGCCTAGCAGGCATGCATTTGAGACTCATTCTGGTACCTGAGAGTAGCTGAGACTGACAGAGAGAGGGATATTGCTCTCCCAGTGTGCTGGGCACTACTCTCTTACTAGGGAGATTAAATCTGAAGACTCACTACTGAGATAGACCCCATTTGCTGGAAGATGCTCCTGTCTAGACTCAAACATCAGTGTTACAAGATCCCAGCTTCTTCCCTCCCTATACAGCAATTTTCACTCCTTATTGACTTTTAAATTATTTTGATATAACTCTCTACATAGTTCCTGTTGTGCTTCCGTCCGCATTATTATTATTTTGGTATTTACTTGCCAGATGATTATATAATCTCTCTAATTTTCATCTCTGTATCTCATCTCTTAGTGAGCTTATATCCTTTCCATGTTGCCTTTTGCTTTCTCCTTTTCTATCTCTGTTTCTCTGAGTATTATCTTTCTGGATGCCTGTAAAATTTCCATCATTTTATCTATTTTCCTCAGTCTCACAGATGCTTCACCCCAAGTTGACAAAAGTTCTTCCCTCTTGACATGGACCACAGCACCATATGGCTTTCTCTTAACAGCTCTATCCTAACAGTCTCCCAACAGACCTTCTACAGTGCAAACCTAGCAATCACTCACAAAACTTATTTCCATGTTCCTGGTACTTCCAGAAGTAGGCTGAAAACGATCTCATTGCCTCAGCTGCCAGAGCCTGCTGGTATTTGGATTTTCATGGGCATTTAATACAATCACCCAGGTCCTTCTGTTCTGGTACTGTAGCCTACCTTTGCTATATCCTGTCTCCCTTTGTTCTCCAGGCAGGAATACCCTCTCCACTCAAGAGCTCTGCTCACTGTTATCCTTAGTCTCTCTCACAGTTTTGAAAAAAGCAAAACAGAAAATGGACACAGGGCCATCTGTATGTATGTGAATATGAAGAAGAGAATGGTAGGATGGGCGAAAGGCAAGACTTTTCTTTGTGCTGATTAGAAAATAAAGATTTATTGAGGTGGTTGGGAATTTAAATCAGAATTACCTTCTCCCTCTTCTCCAGGTAGGCTGGGCATCTCCTCTGGTTTTCTTTCATTAGTTATTTTCAGAGCTCTAGAATCATAGGTCGCTGTGGAGACACAGGGACATGATGGACCATGGAGAGCAATGGGAGCAAACCTCAGCATATCCGTGCCCACCAGGATGGGAAAGTGAGCGCCCGCTCCATGCCACCCCTGGGAGGCTGTCTTGTTCTACTTTCTGCCATCTTGTTGCACTTCCTCTGTCCACTTCTCAGGGTCCTACCTGCATTTCTGTTTCCTAGTAGTGTATCTCTTCCATTGTCTGGACTTCTCCCCCATCTCTTGTTTTTCACTCTTGTTTTTGTTTTTGTCTTTCAGTAATAATGCATCTCTTTTCTCCTATTACCCTTTTGAGCTTTCTTACTCTAGATGTCTTCAAGTCCAAGTGGTTGAGTCCATTCCCACGCTTTCTCTCCCCACCAATGTTAGTTTTTTCCTTAATGAAGGTAATGAGGGTCTTATGTTGGACCCAGTTTCACTCCTTTGGGGCTCACCTGTTAGGGCTCCTGGGGCTTCCTCTTCATGTTCCCTTTGTGCCCCACCCTGACTTCCAGGTGGTTTCCCTATCACTGTCACCCCCTCAGTGACACACCCACTGCTGCCCACTCTTCCTTTTCTGTTTTCCCCTTGCAAAAACAACCAGTGTGCCTTTCTGTGCTTTCTTTCCCTGTCCACAAAACAGAGGTTACAACAGTTTGCCTGCCTGTGTCATAAGGTTTTACAAAGGTAAAAGGAAGCCTCACACAGCCCAGTAATGTGACAGAGATTGTCAGAAACCTTGCACACTTTGTCTCCCACACTTTGTTTTCTCTCTCATTTTCACCCTTCCTGCATGTGTCTGCCTCTTGCATTTCTACTTCTGTATCTCACTCCTGGGATGTCTTGGCATTCCTTTTTGTCTTGGTTTGTTTCTTTCCCCAAGTCTATTCCCACCTCCCTTTTTTCTCCTCGTGCCTTCCTGATGCTGTGCTTTATGTCTTCTCCCCATCTCTCATCTTGTTGCTTTCTAAGGATCAGAAAAGGCCTCTCTGAGACAGTATCTAATTTCCACATGATTTCACCAAATTAGTGAACAAGAAAACTGTCCAGAATAGTTCCGGTGTCCAAGCACTGGGCCAAGCATGTGCCAAAGCTCAGATGAGCAAGCATTATCAGAAAATTAAAATCACTGAAAAAGCATTATGCAAATTTTTGAAGTAATTGCAGGGCAGGAGGAGTCATGGGAAGGAAAATTGACTTAATCTTTCTGACAACAAGAAGTTATTGGCTTAATGTAAGAAAGTAGGATAAATCAACCTGCATTTTCAGAGTCCTCTGGTTCACCTGGAGAGATTGGGTGTGATGGGAATATGACTGGGGCAAAGATTTGAGACTAAAGGCTGTTGCTCTGTCTCCAGAGAGAAGAGACATCTGACCGGAGCATTTGTGTTGGGTGTGGAGAGGAATGGATGGGCAAGAGACAAGTTTGAGGTACAGCTAACTAACCTGGATGACTGATAGGCTGTGTGAGTTGAGGGAAGGGGATCGGTCACTGATGATCCCTAAGTTTCTGTCTGAAGAATGGAACAATGGTATTCTGTACTGAGATAGGGAACACTGGAAAAGAAGCAGATCTGGTGTCAAGAGAGAGGACACATGCAATTGTGGGTGTCTTGTATTGAGGTTCTTTGTAAAACTTCCAAATGGAGATGTCCTTCAGACATCATAAGACAAGCCTGGGCAAGACATAGGTGTTTGGGGATCATACGTTGTAGATGGGAGCAGACAAGGCTTCCTAGGGGGAGGTTCACTCTCTCTGAGAATATTACAGGTGCCATACTGGTAACTAGGGACATCATAACCTCAAAACACATTGCTAACATGTTCCACCCCTAGTTCCAGACTTGTTTCTGACCAGCGACTCTTCTCTCAATTCCTACAATGTCCCAAACTGTCTTCTATATCCCTTGTAAACAGTATTCACCTCTGCTGAATTTTCACTCATCTCCTGTAGCTTTTTCTCAATATATAATTTCTATGCCCCTCCTCACCTTTCTATTTCTTAGTGTTCCCTCCTGCCTCTGCATCTTTCTGTCTTAACATCATGTTCTCTACCTGTTTAAGATTATTGAGCTTCTCTCCTTTCTTCCATGGTGCTCATTTCCCTGCTTCTATCTGTTCTCTCTAGTTATTAACTCTGTTTCTAATTTTTCAACCTAAGAATTGAAATTGAAAACTTAAATTTCAGACTTTCTGCATATTTTGTCCACATCATATTCCTTCTCCCACATTATCAATGTTCTGGACTGTGGCCATTGGCAAACAAGCAGAGATCCTTAATTTTGCCAGGTCCATTTCAAAACTCTTTCACATGAGTTCTCTGTATTGCAATTATACTCATTATGCTCATGAGTCTATCATGTTCCTGGCACAACCTCAGGGAAAATAGGTTGAAAATGATCTCCCCTCACGATAACACATTCCAGCTTAGTTATATTTAGACTTCATGTCTATTTAGGTAGGACTGTCAATCACTCTGGTCTGTCTTCATTTCACGATTCCATCTATATTTTTCACTCTCCGTCTCTTTGTCTATGTTCTACACCCAAGGAAACAGCAACTAATCTGAGATCATTCTTCACTGCTTGTATCTTTCAAAGGAAGCAACCAGAAGCTGGCCATAATCTATGTTTATGTGAGTGTGGATGAATGGATGGGTGGATGGATGGATGGATGGATGGATGAGCAGGGAAGGGATGAAAGAAGAGGTGTTCCTCTGTATTGACAGGAAAATAAAGCTTTGATTAGACAATAACTTATCTAAATCCTAATTACCTTCTTCATCATAAGGTAGTAATCTGGGCATTTCTTCTGATTCTCCTCCTTCATCCCTTTGTAGAGCCACAAGTTCACAGGACGCTGAAGACAGAAACAGGAACATGATAGACAGTTGGCCTGGACTCTGCCTGACATGGCCAATGCTTAGAGAGCATCGGAGCTCTGATGCTCAGAGTGCAGGAGAATGGCTCCTCATGAAGAAAAGTATGTATGTACCGACCGAACTTGCTCTGCCTTTTTTTAACACCTTGTTAGGCTCCTTCTCCTTCTCTATCCTTCCCTCTTCTCCCTCTAACTCTGTCCCCACATGTTGCTGCACCATGAAGCAATGGATCTCTTTGACTATCATTTGCTCTCCCTGACTTCTGCCAACTGTTTGCATTTCTGTCCTTTTGTTCCTCCATGATGTTCTGTATCTCTTTGCTCCAATATCTCCTTATTTATTCTCTTAACTCACTTCCTCTATCTCTGCTATACATAGTTTTCATTAATCATACGCAATGCCTAGGAAGTAAGTTTAAGATTATCTCTCCCCGCCCAAATCCCAACCTGGAAGTATTTAGATTCCATGCACATTTAGATTAAATTGGGCCCACTTAGACAACTTCATTAGTGCCCCCAGTCTGCATTTTTATTATTCTATACATATTATTGTTATATTATATTATTATTCTACCTGTATTTATCTATATCCATATATATCCCCCTTACCTCTCACATACCTGAGAAAAAAAACAGGGGCTGAGTAAAAGTGTGTATTTGTGTTTGGGAGAAGGAAAGGAAGTGTCCCTTGCATACAGACTGACAAACAAATTTAATGAAGTAATTGGCCATTTAAGTCATAATTACCTCCCCCATCACCTGGTAGCAGTTTGGGTATCTCTTCAAAATGGCCACCATTTGTCCACTGGAGAGTGCCATGCTCATAGGAAACTGAAGGGAAACACAGAAATGACCAACCACATATGATGATGAGGGAACAGACCTTAGCACACTGAATTCTGGTGTCAGGGCTCAGGTGAGCTTCTCCTCGGGAAAATAAAACCTCACCTAAGACGAACCACAGCCCTGCTCTGCCTCTTGTTCTGTTATCCTTCACACACCTTCTTTCTCCTTCTTGTCATTCAGTCACCACACACTATTGCTTCCATACCATGAAGGATTGGCCATCTCCGTGAATCCCTAGACTGCCCTTTTGGTCTTTTTCGTCTTCGTGGCTCTTTATTGCTCTCTGTAAGTTTCTTTTGTGGCTCAGTTTTTCTTTTAATATCTCTTGCGTCCCACATGGTAAGCCTCAAGCCTACCAGCCCCTTCTCTTTTTCCCTGCTCCTATCACTGAAATATATTTGTTGGATGAGGATCTTCTTGCACTGGGCCCTGATCCACTCACCTGGGTAGCTGAACATCTCCTGCGTTCTCTGGTGTGAACTCTGCACTGGTGATGCTGGCCACCCTGACCCTCTGCCAGCCCCACATGACCATCACCACGGTCCTTCCACTTGCGTAACAAATTTGACCTAGTAAAAGACCCTCACACACTGCAGTGCTTCTATTTATTTATCTATAAAATAGGAAGAAGCAACAGTTTGTCTAAATGCACAAGTTTGTGGAGGTGAAATGACATGTTGTTTGCCAAATTTCTTTGAAAAATCACAGTAACATAATAAAAACTATTTGTCAAAAATTATAATTTAGAGTTGAGAGCAGTTGATCTGAAGGATCATGTTTCTCCTGGGGTTTTCTCTAAACTTAGGCACAAAATACTGTTATCAATAAACAGAATAATACATAGTTTTTATTCTCTAGAGAAGCTAAATGCTCAGTTGCTATCAATTCAAGCCTCTACTATGAATAGGTATGAAAGAAATTGCCCTTTCTTCAGCATATTTTTCCTAGAATGTGCACTTGGAAACATTTATGTGACTCGTGGGATTCTAGAACACACTGGATCTTTTGACTGTGGCATGTGCTCAGAGTAAAACACATCAGGAAACACCAGCTCAAAATCCAGCCCCCTGACACCCTGCAGCCCAGCACTGGCAACCCCCTGCCCCCACCTTCCTCACTGGGCCCACATCTTGATGCGGAGCTCAAGGCTTCCTGTGGCTCTTCTTCATCACTGGTTTTCCAACAGGACTTGTGGCTTAGACTCTGGGTCTAAAGTTCTCTCTTGTCCAGCAAGAGAGTGGGATGCAGGATTAAAAGCTAGAGATGGCTAATGTCCAGGAAAAGACAAGAGCCCCGAGTAAGGGTCCTTGCCCTGTTTTTATTAGGATCAGAAGGCTTACAAACATGGTGATGGACGTGCACAAAGAGACTATGAATCTGTGAACATTAACTTGAGGATGTGAGGGAAGTGGGGTCTTGAAAATATTTAGGGTTAGGGGTTTGGGTTAATACGAAACAAAATCCGGGTGCCGGGCAATTGGGTGGAAGGTTGTTTATAGCTGACATGGGGCACCACTTCTGTTTATCTTAGCTAGCCTAGGGGATGAAACAGGTAGGACACATGACTTCAGGGTTGACAAGGCACCTTTCTTTTGTTAATCATCTCTGCTCTGGGCAACTTCACCCTGCAGCGCAAAGCAACAATCTATACCCCAATTTACCTGTTTACCTAACTTGATCCTTCCTGTGAAAGCAGTTTTCTGCTATAGTACTAAATTGGGGGTGCTTCCAACCTGAATACCTAATCTTGTTTATTTCATATACCTATGTTCTATATTGAAGCCTTTGTCCCTCCCTCTCTATACTGGGGCTTCTGCCCCACCTTCTCTATACTTATTTACCTAATCTTGTTTACCCAAACTTGGGTGTGAGCATCCTATGACTTTGTTAATTCTTTAGGCCTTGTTAACCCACTGGTGTAAGCCTAGGGGATTCCTAAGCTTATTCCCAACAGCCTTGTTGTCCTCAGCAGAAAGGAATGAAATCTCACAGACATCTCAATTTATGACCAAAGAGAACTCACAGCAAGAAAATAACAAAAACCAAGAATGCTCCACTCCACAAAACAACAGCCCAGACCTGAGGTTGCCTTCCCTTCAGTAGCTTTCCCTGGAAACAGAGAATAATTCACTCATCATGGGAAAATCTTCCATTTCTTACACATCGTTCTTTTTCTACTTCTTCTCTTTTCCATGTGATTCTGTCAATCTTACCAATCTCTGCCTCTGTTCTGCTGCCATCTCTTGGAGCTTCTCTTTCTCTCATTGTGCTTCTCTCTTGTTCTCTGTTTCTGCGAATTTTTCCCTTGTTTTCTCTGAAACTTCTATTCCTTTTCTACCCTTTGTCTCTTGGTTGCTCCTCTCAGTTGTCTAGCTTTCTCTAAAGAAAATCTTCCCTAGGGTGGTATGTTTTAAATAGGATTTACCCAGAGTGGAGAAGGGTAAATAGAGGACAGCAGAACATAAAGACCATTGTAAGTAAGGCATATGAAAAGGCTCAGATATGAAAGAGATATTTAACATTTAAAATTATTAGGGAAGAAAGTTTATTCTATCTTGAAGTAGTAATGTAGGAGGCAGGCGATGAGGATGGAGAAACAGGCAGGTGGCTCACTGTAGGTGACCTTGGACCCCATTGAGAGAAACATTTATTTAATCCTTGGGGTATTTAAAAGTAAGAAAGACTTCTTATTATTCCTTAGAAGGAAAGTAATACAATTTAATTTTTATTTTCAAATGCCCCATTTAGTTGAAGTGCAAATAATACATTAAATGGGCATAAGTTTGGAGGAAGGAGGTAGGCAGAAGTCTGCCTCTGAGAACAACAATAGTGACAGAGACATAGATTAGAGACTCTGCCCTGGGAATGTGATAGATGGACAGTGGACAGGTGGGAGATATTCTGAAGAAGAAATGACCATGTTGGAGCAGTAACAGGCATGTCATTGAGGGCAAGAGGAGTCTGGGGCAAACTGCTAAGTTTCCAACTTGAAAAAACACGGGTCAGCAGTGTTCTATCATGAGGGAAAGAATACTGAGGAATTGGCTCTAGCTTGAACAATGAAGAGCAAACAATGCTTTCAGTTCTAGAAGTGCCAAGTTTCAAGTTCTTGAGCGAATATCAGTGTAGGGATCTATCATGCCCCTGGTCTTCAGGTCCACGGATAAATGAGCTCTGAAGATAAGCTAGGGTGGAGGTTTGGTCTTGGGAATCACTGGAATGTTCAGGGAGAGGCTTATTGCAGTGTGACATTTTGTAAGTGTCACTTTGATAATTAGGGACAGTTTCATCTGGAAACTCGCAGCTAATGTCGTCAGCCCTTGTGTCCAAAGGTATTTCTATCCAGTGCTCTGGCCTCAAACCTGCAGCATCCCAACCTGTTCCTCTTCCCCCTTATCCTCTGTTTACCTTTCACCTAGTTTCCATCTACTCTCTTTCTCTGCACAAGTGCCTTTGCTTTTCCCTGGCTTTCTCCACTTCCTAGTACTTACTTTCCTCTCCATATTTCTCTTTCCTTATGTTTTCTCTCACTTTTTACCTCTGATCCTTGAGCCATATTTCAGTTTCTCTCTTTTCTACTATGTCTCTACTTCCTCCCTGTCATTGCTGTTTCTTCCACTTTACCTTGACCTTCAGTCTATCTGTGCACTGGCATCCTCCAGGCTCCCCACTCTTGCCGTCTCAACCACTCCACTCTGGGACTTTGACTACAGTATGGGGTCTACCCCACTGGCCAGCCCCAGGGGGAAGTTTTCCCACGTGGACTGGACATGGCATGCTACCTCCAAATTCCTCTCAGTTGGTCTCTTGAAGTTAGCTGAAAATTATCCCCCTTCCCCACCCTGGAGTTTATGTTCCTTTTGGAAAATTGGATCTCTTTGTGTAATTTGTTTTCTATTACCCCTAGCTACCTTTTCCACTTTCTCTTTCTATAATCTCCATCACCAAATCCTGTCTCTACTGAGGAGCTTAGATTTCTCTGCCCATAGTCTCTGTCACATCTGTGGGCAGGTAAGGGCCAGTAGAAGCAGACACTAGAAGAGACCTGGGGTAGGAGACAAAATGCAGCCTTTGCTCCCACGAAGACAAGAAAATAAAGATGTAATACAAAATTGTAACACGAATAATAGTTACCTTGTCCCACATATGACAGTAAGTTGAGTCTCTCTTCTGGCACACTGAAATTATTCATTCGGAGAAGTGAATGTTCACAGAACTCTGAAGAAGAGGACAAGAAAATGGCAGAATTTAGACAGTGGCCCGAGAAGAGACCTCTGTGTGCTCAAGCTGAACTCTGATATTCAAGCTCCAAGGACCCCACCTGGGACTCAACAAAATCTTGCTTGCCTCTTTTTCATGCAGATGCACCTAACTTAAGTAAGTGTAAAAGAGCTGTGTAACCAACACCACAGTCAACATCTGGAACACTTCCACCACGCCAGAGAGTTCCCTTATGCTGATTTCAAGTCAGTTTCCACCCACTGTAAGCAGCCATTGTTCTGATTTTTATCACCATTAAGAACTTCCTTTCTGGAACTGTACTTATCTGTCCCGATGCTCATATAAAAAGGGTTACACAGTATGTATGCTTGTGACTGGCTTCTTTTGCTCAATGTACATTGGACTCATGAACAACATGGGTCTGAACTCCGTGGGTCCACTTGTATTTTCTTTCTTATGAATTTTTAAATAAATTTTTTCTCTAGCTTACTTTATTGTAAGAATACAGTATAGAATGCTTATAACATAAAAATGTGTGTTAACTGACCACTTATTTAGTGGAAAGGCATCCAGTCGACAGTAGCCTATTAGTAATTAAGTTTCTGAAGAGTCAAAGGTTATATGTGGATTTTCAACTATGCAAGGGGTTGGAGCCCCTGCCCCCTGAGATGTTAAGGAGTCAACTATAATGTTTTAAGGATTCATCCATGTTGTTTCATATACTAGTAGTTCATTCCTTTTTTAAAAAAAAATATTTATTTTTGAGAGAGACAAGAGACAGAGTGTAAGCAGGGGAGGGGCAGAGAGAGAGAGGGAGAGACACAGAATCTGAAGCAGGTTCCAGGCTCTGAGCTGTCAGCACAGAGCCCAAAGTGAGGCTTGAACTCATGGACTGCAAGATCATGACCTAAGCTGAAGTCGGATGCTTAACCGACTGAGCCACCCAGGTGCCCCTAGTTCATTCCTTTTTATTGCTGAATAGTATTCCACTCTGTAAATGTATCATAGTTAGTTTATTTATGGATGTTTCCATATTTTATCTAGTAGGAATAAAGCTACTATAGGCATCCTTGTACAAATCTGTGTGTGAACATAAGTTTTCATTTCTCATGAGTAAGATACCTAGGAGTCAAATGACTGAGTCACAGGTTAGATTTAACTTTATAAGGGACTGACAAATAGTTTTCCAACGTGATCATATCGCCTTACATTCCTACCAAAAATATACATATGGAGTTCTAATCACTCCACTCTCTCACCAACGTGTTGTCAGTCTTTTTCATTTCAGCAATTTTAGGAAGGAAATGGTAACTTGTGTGTTCAAATTTGCATTTCCCTGATGATTAATGACATTGAACACTTTGTTTATATACTTACTGGCCATTTTCTATTGTTTGTAGTGAAGTTATCAGGTCAAATCTTCTGTCCATTTTTTGAATTAGTAGGTGTCTTATTATTTGTTCATAGGACTTCTTTATTCTGGGTACAATCTTTTGTCAGGTGTGTGTATTGCAAATACTTTCTCCCTCTCTCTGACTTGCTTTTGCCTTTTCTTAATGGTGTCATTAGAAAAGCACAAGTTTTTAATTTTGACGAAGTCTAGTTTGCCAAGTTTTTCTTTTGTAATCCACGTGTTTTGTGTTCTATATAATTCATTTTTGCCTACCGTAAGCTTGCAAAGGCACTTCCCTGTTTTTTCCTCTAGAAGTTTTATAGTTTTAGCCTTAACTTGTAAATTTGTGATCCAAGGTGAATTAGTTTGTGTGGATGGTGTGAAGTAGGAGTAGAGGTTTCTTTTTTCCATGGAACATCTCTAGATTTTCTCTTTTAGCTCTCTCTGCCTATGCTATTCCAGCATCCTACCCTCCCTGTCTCTCTGTGGTCTTTTCTTTCTTTGCTTTGCCACAGGAACCAGACACCCTTTTTTGATAAATAAATGTCTCTTTGCCTCAGGCTCTGGTCTATGCCTCTGACCCACGCATGGCTCCTTGGAGCCTTCTTTCTAAACTATGAACACATGACACAGCTTGAACCTCTGCCTGTATGTGCCATAGTTCACAGTCACCCGGAAAAATATTGGACTGCCAGTCAACCTTACCTGTTTGTTCAAATTCTTGGGCACATTTATTTTCCATTTCCTCAGTTCTTACGGTGTCATTTGGGTCATGAGATGAATCTCCTTCCATTATGTTCATCTGTTGTCCATCACTGAGCTGCTCTGGAATTCCAGCTACAAGCAGGGCATCACCAAGATGACATCAGGAATGTTCAAGAATTTGTTTCCCTCCCCTCCATGATGAGCCTCTTTTACTCTTTTCTAATAACTATCACTGACCCTTCTACCATCGCATTCTCATTCCTACTAGCCTCAGTAGATGAATCTCTGGAATTATTTTTGACATGCTTTGTACTTTTTAATGTATTTTTAGGCTTTTAGCAATTTTATTTCATTCAAAAGAATAACTGTATGTGGGGAAATAGGTTCTACTTACATAAATGGGTTAGAAAAAAACTTAGGACGGAAAGCCACCACCACGGGGCAAAAATGCCTGAGGTTAGCTAGAGAGATATTGTAATAAGATCACAAGTACTTTCCATCTGATGCCAATATACTATTGTACTTTGATCACAAACTCCCCTTGCCTCCCAAACCCTTTGCTTCTTACATAGACAAGTTAACAATTACTGTCCAATTGTTTTCTCCTTGTTCATGTGTGTAACATCTTGTTTTCTTCTCGTTCACCACGTGGATAATATCTTGTGAGCTCAATAAATACAGAGACAACACCTCTGATCTGGGGTCTTGTCTCCTCCCAGACATTAGCCTCTCTTGTATTCAATTCTGCATCTGCTCTCTTGCTGGACAAGAGAGAACTGCAGACCCATAGTTTGTGACAACTGTGATTATTAAAATAGATCCAAGTTTTATATAAATGCATTAATACACTGAAAAAATATATACTGAGATATAAATACAAATGAAAGGATATATATTAACGGTATTCTATAAGTCTGGTTATAGTCTGTGGTTTTTCTTACATTGATCATTTGCAAGGGGGAAAAATCAACATTTAACAAATAAATAATTCTTTGTAGGCATTTGGCTTGAGGATAGAGACCTTTTCGTGGTCTTAAACACTGTTTCACTTACTGCTACTCTGGTCTGAGAAATAACTTTCTCTTCAGTGGGCATCTGAGGAGAAAAGTCTTCAAATTTGGAGCATTGTTAAATGTCCAGGTGTTGGAATCAGAAACACATTATAATAAAAGTAGTAAGCATATAACAATTGCTTTGTGCCACAAATTATTATAAGTGCTTCATATCAATTAAATCATTGAATTCTCCAACAACCTTATTTTAGAATAGATTTACAGACAGACTTATAGCTTCAATTTATACATTGGAACACAGAAATTAAGTAACTCGCCCAAGTAAGCAAGAGATAGAGCCAGAGGTGAAGCCCGGCAGCAAAGCCTCAGCATGTTTGCCCTTGGCTGGCACGTAGGAGAGGGCTCAAGTCCTAGATCAGTCAGGTGACCTTGCACAAATCACTAACCATCCTCATGCCTCAGTTTCTTCTGGAAAATGGGAATAACAAAACCCTATGATAGGGTTGTTATGAGGAGTACTTGTAAAGGGAAAACAGAGTTATAGTAACTTAGCAAGAAATCATAATTTTCAGTAATAATGGTGTATATGTTATAATTTAACAATTAATTATTGTTAAGAATAGGAACAAAAGAATGATTGAAAAGCTGGAAACGGTGGCTATTGTTTACAAAAGTACATAGTTCAGGGACACCTGGGTGGCTCAGTTGGTTAAGTGTCTGACTTTGGCTCAGGTCATGATTTCATGATTCATGAGTTCAAGCCCCACATTGGGCTCTCTGTTGTCAGTGAACAGCCTACTTCAGATCCTCTGTCTTTTTCTCTCTCTGCTACCCCCCCGCCCCCGCTCTCTCAATCTTGATCAAAAATAAACAAACATTAAAAAAAATTTTAAGTATATAGTTCATATGTGAGGAATATTTTGCCTCATGGGAAGGGCTGACCTTATGCCTAGCGGTCTGAGAAAGGTCTGTATCACTACTATTGTCACTGTTAAAGTGATTACTGCCATTAATTCTCTTTTCCCCTTTACACTATTTTCCATTTTCCTCTCTTTTCTACACAGTACCACTCCTTCCATGTTCTCTTCTGCACATAATTACAACCCTCCCTCTCCCTCTTTTCTTTTATCAGCAGAAGCATTTATAGCAGTTCCTTCTTGCCTTTCTCTTTGGACCTGTTACCTGGTGGCAAACCTTACCACTTCCCAGATCTACTGAATGTCTAGCTCACAGTTAACCACTGTCAGCTCCTCCCCTTAATTCTGCCTCATGGTCACAGTAAGACCTGCTCTTGTGCGTTCCCGTTCCATATTCTGAGTGGTCTTATCTGCCTGGCAAAATTTTTGGATTCCACCCCTGGTGGGTTAGTTGGGATCCCATATCGCCATCCGTGGTCTGGCTCCCCATCTCTTTGTGTGCCCCTCCCCACGGTGCACTGTCCACCCAGAATCTCGGCCCCCTGATCTCTGCTCGCCTTTCTGCTCAGCAGATGAAAGAACAAGTCTCTATTGAGTCACAAGTACCTAGCTTATGGTGTACTTGGAAGTGGAGCATCTCCTTTGTCTCTTCTTCATCAATGGCTTCATAATGGAAGTTGTCATAAATCACTGGGAAGAGTAAGGAAAGGCAGTTAGAGCCCTCCGGCGGTGACCAGGTGCTTCCTCTCACAACTACACACCTGGCACAGCCCTGACTCTGGCAGTTCAGCAGGAGCCTCCCAGCCCTCAGGGAACCCTGGGCTTCAGTGGGTCTCGCAGGACCAGAGACTGATGCTGCTCCTGGAATCCTACATCTGCTCTACATCAAGATGGGCCTCAAGGACTTAAAGGATGGATGATGGAAAAGTTGTAAATAGTTTAGACTGACCAGAGACCAATGAAAGCTCATTAAAAATAAATAATATATATGGACTGTGTTTTGTAAGTTCTACGTGCAACTAGGAAGAGAGAAGAAGCAGAGGCATTTCAGCCAGAGAAAAGTAGTTTATAGAGAAATAGACCTATATAAAAAAAGAAAGCCCCAACATCTTTTAAGGATGGAGGTTTTAAAGAAAAGAAACAACAAAGCAAAGAAATGAGAGAAGAAAGAGAGAGAGAAAGAGAGAAAGAGACAGAGAAAGAGAAAGAAAGAAAGAAAGAAAGAAAGAAAGAAAGAGAAAGAGTAAATGAAGGAAAGGGAAGGGAAGAAGGGAGGGAGGCAGGGGATCTTAGATCAGGGAAGGAAGATGAGCTGGTTACAAAGAAACACAACAGTGAAGAGGAATTAGCATTTTCCTGGGGTGGGATGGGTGGGGAGAGATACAGGTAACAACAAGACACTCTGTAAGGCACGAACAAAAAGTGCATATTGTTTGAAAGGCACGACAGAAAGTGAATATCACAGCTGTACCAGTGACCCAGAAAGTGATCACACGCAATGCAGAAAACCAGCTCAGGGCACCTCTGCTTCGCAGCTGCATTTCAAGGTACCTCAGCAAAGACAGATGGAAAAGGAAGAATGACAAAACATGAGGGAAAAAGTCCAAGAAACAGAGAAAGATGCTGGCCAAGAAAGACAGCTGTCCAGAGCACACCTCCTGGAGGCAATACCCACTGCAGGGTCGGGGCAGTAGGGTGGGGGTGAAGGTAGAAAGGTTTTATTGGAACAACGGATGCTTCTGCCATCCCCAGGACATGTTGACTCCTTGTCCAGGCAAACTTCCTGGGTCACCTACTGGTACAGCTGCCATATTCTTGTCTGAAGGAGGACATGGGGGCAAATGCTGTGTGAGTCAGAGGTCTTGGGAACACAGAGGGCGGCCCAAGCACAGGTGTTTCTCTGCACATTGTACAGCCCTCCTACCAGTTTCTTGGCTTTGGGCTACTGACCTGCAGGTCCCTTGAACACCAGGGTCTAGGAGATGCCAGTAGTGACCTCCCTGGGGGCAGGTGGACAGTGCTGCCGTGAGCCTCAGCACAGGGAGCCCCAAAAGCTAACACACGTGATGTGGGTGCTGAGGCCCAGGGAAGGGGATCCGCACAGTGCATGGAGAGGATCTGAGCCCCTGAGACGTGAGTAGTAACAGTAACTGCCATTCCTTCATAACCATGATCTGGGGCCATCCTGGTTACGCATATAACGCTAACTTCAAATTTATGACCAGGTATTTGACTTCCTTTATTCCTTTTTCTGACTTGGATACATCATAGCATGGAAATACGATCGCTTTTATTTTCAACAAGATACGGTTTTCACAAATCAGCACATCCCATTCTTTATATTGACTTCTTTTACTTTTTCTCTGCTTAAAAATCCTTCACTACCTCTTTATTTCCCAAATAATAAACTTCAAATCTCTTGGCACTGGGCGTTGGACCCTCAAAAATCCCCAACCAACTTCCCTTCTCAGAATGAGCTTCCAAACATTCCCTCCCAGGCGGTATTTTCAGCCACACCATTCTGTCAGTCCACTGTTTTGCTCATGCTCGGTGGCTTTCACAAGCTTCCCCTCCCCAAGCCTTGGGTATTTCCTGGGCTTCTCTTGTGACATCTCCACTGTTTGGAGAAGTCAATTGGCACACAACTGCACCAAGTGACAAATTTTCTAAGACAAAGAAAATCTCTTAATCTTTGAACATGTCTACAAGTAACACAGATGCTTCCTCCTTTCTTACAAAAGCATATACTTCATGCCTTCCCCCCCACCCCCCAAAAAAAGTAGAGATTCAAATCCTATGTTTCAGCAAATGCAGGTCCTGGCTGAGCAATTATTGTGGGGTTACTTGGTTAACATCTGTCACCCCCACTAATTGTAAGTTTCATGAGGACACGGGTCATGTGTATTTTCTTCACCACTGTACTCTCTGTGTCTGGCATGTAGCAGTCACTCAAGAAAAGCAATCGGCAGGGGGATGACTTGAATGGCTCTTTTTGATTGAGTATACACTGCCAAGGGCACTATAAGAGACTGACTGTTGGGAACAATGCTTATCTGAGGAGTAAGGAAGGCCAGGGTACAGATCCCATCTAAATGGCTGGTAGACACAGGTAGGCATCTGTCCTACATACAAAGAAAAGCCCTGAGAGGGGACAACACCAGTGTTGGGTTGTAGGAAGATGACTATGTTCTTGACTGTCAAGAGTCTGGTTGCACTGGCCGACGGTCAGATTGCCAACTGGCTCTGTTCCCATTTTGTTTCTCAGGCACCTGAGAGCTGTTTGGGACAGTTCAACTCCAGTTAGTACAGGTCTCACCATGTGGGGGTCTGGGTCTTTAGCTAACAAGGTAACATTTATAGCTGCCTGTGTTATCAGAGTAGCTGCGTAAAGAGGGGGTCCTGTGGACAAGCAGAGCCAGCAGGCTCTGGCCAGGCTGGGATTGGTATCATTGAGGGGGCAATGGGTTGCACTCAACATCTGGTCCAGGTGGGGATCTAAAGCAACTGGTCTGCCCGATTCAAGTGTAGGTAGAGGCCAATAGGTTGGGTCAGAGGTGACTCAACAGTCATGGGGGATATCAGGGCAGGTCGGATCAGGCAGCCCCTAGTAGCGTCTCATTTTTAACTTTCCCATCCAGTAAGTTCTCCTGTTTCTGTTACAGGGAGTAATCCTCCTGGCATCATAACATCTTCCTGGCATGTGGGGGTAAACAGTGGCACAGGGGCATGGTGGTAGTATTATCTCATCCTTTAGGCCCGGAGGAGCAAGGGGAGGAGTAGGAACAGGGGTAGGAGCAACAGGGGAGGGAATACGAGCAGAGGGCGGGAGAGCAGGGTAACAGTCAGGGCAATCTGGGCCTGTAACATAAGGCTGTCCCTCCTGGAGGCAAAAGACAGCAGAAGATGCTTTGACACATCCCTCCAGTCAGGGAGGAAAGTTCCAAGAGGGGCAGTAGTAAGTGGAACAAGAACACGGTTGGTAAGATGAAAAGATCCCTTTTGAGAATGTTAGGAACGGGGAATATACACAATGGGGATAGGAGACAAGGCTGATTCAGCATCAGTGGGAGTGATTCCATCCTGGGGATATAAAGGCAGAAAACAAACATACAGAGAAGGACATCAATCACAACTCAGATCATATACATATACATACATACACACACATATATACATACGTATACATCTAAGGAGAATAAGGCATCCTGACACTAGTAAGTAGAAGAAGGCTAACAAGGTTTGTGACTGAGGTGCCAATCTGAGGGAATAACTTGGGTAAGCCCCACAGCAAAGAGTATAACAACCAGTATGGAAAGAGAAATAGGTAGGGAATGACAATGAAATTCGAGAGACAACGATTTGCTGTAGTTCATTTAAGTCGCTTGGTGATTTCCTCAAGCTTCTGGTTATAGAAAGTTCTCAGGTGTTGGCTGCTGGCTGCTGATTATCCGCTGTCTTCTTAAGAATGATCTGTAGAGGATTGTTCTGGTTAGCATTCAAAGTGGTTGTCAGGTGACAGATGGGCTGCCTTTACTCAAGAATGGTGGATCCAGGCGGTTAGTCCTGCAACCTCGATGGCTGTGGGCACGGTTAGCACAACTAAATAGGGTCCCTTCCAGGTAGGTTTGACTGGTCTCCTTTTCCAATCTTTTATCCAAACCTGATCTCCAGGTTTGCGAGGGTGCCCAGTTATTCCTAGGGAAATGGGTAATCCTGTCTGTCACCCATCTATGTATCTCAAATATAGTTTTCCTTAATCCTTGTACTTGTTTTTGTATTTCTAAATTCCCTAGCTCTGTCAGGTCGCCCTTGAATTTGACTAGTGAAGGGGGCGTTCCATATGGGATCTCGAATAGGGAGAATCCTGTTTTTGTCCAGGGTATACAACGTGCTAGGAAAAGAGCTAGGGGTAGTATATCTGGTCAGGGCAAGTTAATTTCCTGACATAGTTTTGCCATGATTTACTTAAACTGTGATTTAAGGGTCCAGTTCAGATGGCCCACTTTCCCTGAACTCTGGAGTCAGTAGGCTGCATGTAAGTTCCAATGGATACCTAGGGTTTGGGCTGCTTGTTGCACCACCTTGGCCACGAAAGCTGGGACATTGTCTGAGCCTATGGTTAATGACATTCCATACCTGTACCAGAAGAAATTTGTATCCTTCACTGGGTCTTATTTTGGCAAAGTCTACCTCCAAATCTTCAAAGGGTGCCTGACCATAGTGTCAGATTCCCGTGGGCCCAGTAGGGGCTTGTTTGGTGTTATTTTGAGTGCTGAAGAGGAAGCATTGAGAGATCGAGGCACAGAGGGATGGGAGCTGAGCAAGTACATTGCAATAAGCTTTCAAGGGCAGTTTTTCCCAGGTGGGTGAGCTCACGCTGTTGGAGAACCAGTTGGTGGGCTAGCTGCTCTGGTATAGACTCTTTGATCTGGAAGTATCCACCATCCTTCTTTTGTCTGGCTTCCTTTTTCCTGTTGTGCCCATTTTGTTTCTTGGATTGTGTGCCTTGGGGAAGTTGGCAGTTCCTGGACCAGCATGATTTTTGAGGGCGTTGTTTGTCTTTCTGCTGCTTATTTAGCTGCGGCATCTGCCCATCGGTTACCTTCTGACACTGAGTCCTTTCCTCTTTGGTGTCCCTTGCAGTAGATGACTACTACCTCCCTTGGTTCCCAGACTGCTCTTAATAGTTTTAGGATTCTTTCCTGATTTTTTATTTCTCTTCCTCTTGCTACCAAAAGTCCTCTCTCCTTGTATAGAGCCCCATGTACGTGTAGAGTGGTGAAGGCACAGAGTGAGTCAGTGTATATGTTGGTCATTTGTCTTTACTGAGTTCTAGTGCTCTCATTAGGGCCCACAGTTCTGATGTTTGGGCTGACCATTCTTGTGGAAGGACCTTTGCTTCTGTGAACCCAAAATCAGAGACTACTGCATAGCCAGCATATCTTTTGCCTTCGCTCATGAAGCTGCTGCTGTCTGTGTATAGGATGAGGTCAGAATTTCGTAAGGGCCTGTCTGATAGGTCAGGTTGACTAGAATGGTCCTCATCAAGTACCTCTAGGCAATCATGTTCTGGGGAGCCCCGCTGCTGCGGGCCAGGAAGTGGCAAGATTTAGGGTTTTTATGGCTTCCAATCTTACTCATGGGTTTTCACATAGTAGTCCCTGATATTGTGTCATCCAAACATGAGTTAACCAGTGTTTCCCCCGGCATCCGTCAGGGTAATAACTGAATGGGGAACCTCAATGTTTAGGTTTTGCCCCAATGTGAGTTTGTCTGCTTCCTTGATTGAAAGTGTGGTGGCTGCCAGTGCCCTCAAACAGGGTGGCCATCCCGCTGCAACTGAGTCAATCTGTTTTGAAAGGTATGCCACTGGTCTCTGCCAGGTTCCAATTCCTGGGTTAGAACCCCCAGGGCCACCCGCATCGTTTTCATGCATGAACAGGTTGAAATCTCGTGATACATCTGGGAGTCCCAAGGCTGGTGCCTCTGTGAATTTCATTTTTATGTCTGTGAACACCTTTTCTTGATTAGGGCCCCAGAAAAGGGATCCCCTTTCTTCCCCCTTTAGTGTCTCGTATAGAGGTCTGGCCAACTCTGAGAACCCTGGCATCCATATCCGACAGAATCCTGCTGCTCCCAGAAACTCTCAGACCTGCCGGCAGGTAGTGGGAACTGGAATGGCACAGACTGCCTGTTTCCTTTTGGCTCCCAGCATCCATTTGCCTTGGGTAAGTTTGAAGCCCAAATATTTAACTTCCTGTTGGCAAATCTGTGCCTTTTTCATTGACATCCAGCATCCCGCCTCTGGTAGTGGCTTGAGTAGGGCCCTGGTTCCCTCCCAGCATTGGGTCTGCGTGGGATTGGCTAGCAAGAAATCATCCACATATTGGAGGAGGACACATACTAGGTCCTGTCCTGGAAACCTGGCTAAGTCAGATGCCAGGCCCCACTGAGCAAGGTTGGTGGATTTTTGAATCCTTGAGGCAGTCTGGTCCAAGCGAATTGTTCCTTTGTTCCTGTGGCAGGGTTTTCCCACTCAAAGACAAATAGGGGTTGCCTATTAGGCTCTAGCTGGAGACAGAAGAAGGTGTCCTTTAAATCTCGACCTGTGAACTATCCTTCCTCAGAGGGTATGAGTCCTGGTAGAGAGTATGGGTTAGGAAACACTGAATGTAGCATTATGACTGCTTCATTAATGGCTCTTGGGTCCTGTACAGGGTGGTAATCATTTGTCCCAGGCTTTTTCACAGGCATCAGGGGAGTATTCCGTGGGGACTGGCACCCTTTTAGAAATCTCCATTTGAGTAGCCTGTTTAAGTGTGTCTGGGTCCCCAGGTGTGCTTCCCTTGGGGCCATATTATTGGCATATTTTGACAGGTTGGGTCCCAGGCTTTAGGTCAATTAATATTGGGGGGTGGTTTTTTGCCAGACCAGGGAGGTTCTCTTCTGCCCAAACTGAAGGGAACTCAGCTTCTACCTCGGGGGCCACGGTTGGCTCATCGGGAGGAGAAATATGTAACCTCCATTCTTCTTCCTATGATATCGTCAAGGATAAAATCGTGGGTTGGGCCTTTTCATTTAGGCACAGTTGTGTCTTTTCATCTGAAGTGAAAGTATTTCTGCTCCCAGCTTGGCTAGGAGGTCTCTACCTAACAGTGAGACCAGGCAGTTGGGTAAATACAAGAATTCATGAACTACTTGGTGACCCCTCAGCCAGCATTGTCAGGACCACAAAATGGCCTTCGGGTTTGCATCCCAGTGGCTCCTACGATGGTGACTTCTCAAGCCGACAGAGGTGCCACCTTGTGTGTCATCACAGAGTGTTCAACCCCAGTGTCAACCATGAAGTCTATTTTCTGGCCGCCTACCTTCCTTTTCACCATGGGTTCATGGGGGCCCAGTTGGATAGAGCCTGGTCTCTCCTAATTAGAGTCCATTCCTGCCTGTCTGATCAGGTCAGCCTTGGGTGGTTCTGGTTGGTAGCGGCTGAGTGGAGTGGAAGTTTTTGGTTTTTCCTTTTGGCAACTGGGGCATTCATTTTTCCAGTATCCAAATTCTTTGTAGCAGGCACATTGATCCCATCCCAGTGGCACCCTTCTTTTTTGTTCTTGAATCCCTCGTGGTTTCTGTGGGGTCCATTCCAGATGCGGTGGTCTTCCCAAGGCTGCGGCCAGGAGAACTGCCTTTTGTTTCGTTCTTCAGTCTGCCTCCTTTCTGGCAGCTCAATCCCAATTTACAAAAACCTTGTTGGTGATTTCCATCAGTTCAGTGGCATTCTTTTCCAGCAAATCCTTCCAACTTTTGGAGCTTCTGTCTAATGTCACTTTGGGACTGTCCCACAAAGGCAGCATTGACCATGCACTGGTTTTCGGGGGCTTCTGGGTCGAACGAAGTATAAACTCTGAAGGCGTCACATAATCTTTCCTAGAAGTAAGCTGGCTCTCTTCTGGCTTTTGTAGGACCTCAGATACCTTTGCCATGTTTGTGGGCTTTTGGGCCCCTGCTTTTACTCCTTGGAGGGAGGAGAGTCAGGGTCTTTCTAATCTGGCCCTTCCGGCTTCTGTGTTTGGGTCCCAGCAGGGATACTCTTTGGGCATAGCCTCCCGTGCCCAAGCTTCAACTTCTATCTGTCCATCTGGTGCCTGAGTCTGGAGCCATTTTTTTTTTTTTTTTTATTCGGTGACGACTCATCGGTGCTCTTCCATGTTGAAAAGAGTGAGCAGAAGCTGCTTACAGTCAACCCAGGCAGGGCGGTGAATCTGGAATCTGGATTCTAGATCTCTCATCACCTACAGCTTTTCAGAGCAGGGCAGCCTGTGGTGTTTCCAATTGAGGAGATCAGTAGTGGAGAACGGTTGATAGTAGAAAGCTGATGCCCCCTCTTGTAGGGTCCCATCGAAGCCTATTTTCTGGGGACCCCTAGTCACCTGCAATGGCATCTGCTTGCTGTTGGGGGCCTTGGACCTTGAGTCGAGGACCTAAAGTATCTGCCTACCGGTTCAGATGTCCCTGTTGGGGCAGATTGGCCACTGGCAGAGGCGAAACCGACAGGGGTGAACTTTCAGGCACTTGAGGCTCCCCTCCCTCAATTGATGAGGTCCTGGGGGCATATGGTGGTAGAAAGGAAGGACTTCTGAATTTTCTCGGAGGATGGGGCGGTGGGGTTTTTTTGCTGTGAGGTCTTCTTTCCAGCCTTACATTGTCACTTACTATTAATACAGAACTGGACCCAAAGAAGCTTGACTTGGGCTATTTCCAGCCATTGGTCAATGTATGGGAACTGATCTGGATGGCTAGGGTCCCCAGTAATTACCTTATAAACAGCTCGGACCGTGGGAACCTCTAGGGTGCCCTCAGGGGGCCAGCCTACACAGAACGTAGACCATTCTAATTCGCAGAAGGTGCATAATTTCCCATGGGTCAGTTTGACCCATAGTCACCTGAAAATCTCTTTTTAAAATTCTCTTTCTTAATTTTTTTTTAATGTTTATTTATTTTTGAGAGACAGAGCATGAGCAGGGAGGGGCAGACAGTGAGAGAGAGAGACACAGAATCTGAAGCAGCCTCTAGGCTCTGAACTGTAAGCACAGAGCCCGATGCGGGGCTCGAACTCACAAGCCATGAGATCATGACCTGAGCTGAAGTCAGATGCTTAACCGACTGAGCCCCCCTCAGGGCCCCTCCCTGTTTAAAATTCTTAATCATACATTCCAAAACAGTTGATTTTGAGGAATTTTCCCCATCCTGGTAACCTAGATGGGTCCCTCCCAATGAACTGTGTGGCAGGACAAACGGGGAAGAGGTCGGTTCATCCGCCTGGCCACGCCCCTCATGGGGATTGAATGCCTCTTAGCATTGGCAGGGGTATAAACCCCTGACTCAGATCAGGCCTCTGCAGACCTGACTCTGCCTTGAGCCGTGTGAGATCATCACACAATCGCAGAGTAGGACCCACTCAGGCTCCACGGAGCAGGGCACTCACACGCATTGGCACTCACACACATTCAGACAGATCGCAGACTTCCACCCAGGACTTCCCTGTTCTATTCAGTGACTACGTTGCCCGGGAGGTGATTAAGCTCCCCTTCTGCCTCAGGGGTGGGCCTGGATTCCGGTCTGAAGTCCCCGGGGACACTTACTGTTCCAACGTCCTGGGACAGGTCTTTTCTGTTTCCCCTGGAGTCCGTTCGAGTGCAGTAGTGGCCGGTACTGCTGGGCCCGGCGATGGTGGGGGTCCGGTGAAATCAATGTCGGTGCGCCTTCCTTTCCGTGGCGGGCGCCCGCAATGAGTGGCCTCTCCGCTGCTCACTGACAACGGTGGCTCAAGGGGTCAGCGTGGCTATCGTCTTCCTGGCCAATGCACCAAACGTGTTACAGCAATACTTGGCACCCAGGAAGAGACAAGCAACACGCGCTCGGGGAATCAGAAAAGACCGTTTATTTTGCACTGGCGCTGGCCCGGCGGAGTCACCTCCAAAGGCTGAGCCCCCGAGCCCCGGTGCTGGCCTTCTCTTATGCTGGGCTAGATTCCAGGTACTTGGAAACTTTCTATCAGCTGCACAGGTAGGTGGAATTGCAGGGACTCAAGGGAAAAAGGGGGGACACTATGGGGACAGTTGGCTGATGGAAGAGGCAAGCAAGATTACCGAAGCAAAGAGCATGCAAACGGGGTATCCAGCCTGGGACATTTGGCTGGCCTTCTTTATCTGTTCTTACAGGCTTTCCTTCTCACTTGAAGGGTGTTGGGGGATGAGATGATCCTTTCAACTGGATGGCTCTGAGCAAGCAGGCCCTCCATAATGTGGGTGGGCCTCATACAATCAGTTGAAGGCCCACCTAGAGCAAAAAGACTGACCTCTCCCTGTAGGAAGGAATTCACAAATAGACTGCTTTCAGATGGGAACTGCACCATCGACTCTGCTGGGGCTCCAGTCTGCCGGCCCACAGGGCAGATTTGGAATTGCCAGCGTCTATATTCACGCGAGCTCATTCCTTACAATAAATCTCTGTTACACACACACACACACACACACACACACACACACATTTTGTCTTTTCTGTTTCTCTGGAGAACCCTGACTAATACAGATTGTTTATTTTAAAAAGTTTACAGACAAGAAAAATAAAAAGCCAATGAAGAGAATATCACAGAACCTACCACCGAACAGCAAGTTTTTTTTTAAACAAGGTATGCCTGTATTTGCCTTTTTTCCATGTATTATTTATTTAAATGTGTCCACCTGGATTTTTTTTTTAATTTTTTTTTCAACGTTTTTTGGGACAGAGAGAGACAGATTATTTTTGGGACAGAGAGAGACAGAGCATGAACGGGGGAGGGGCAGAGACAGAGGGAGACACAGAATCGGAAACAGGCTCCAGGCTCCGAGCCATCAGCCCAGAGCCTGACGCGGGGCTCGAACTCACGGACCTCGAGATCGTGACCTGGCTGAAGTCGGACGCTTAACCGACTGCGCCACCCAGGCGCCCCCACATGGATATTTTTAAGTCAAACCAGGGCATTTTAATTGCTGTGCAGTAATATTTTACATAAATAGAGACAATATTTGCCTAACAATCCTTTACTGGTAAATGTTTAGGTCTATTCCAATTTTTTTGCTATTATGAGTAGTATTTTGGTAAATACCCTTGGTTATAGCTCCTTATGTGCCTGTAACAAGAATTTTTTAGCATTTGTACCTAGAAGAGAATTGCCCAGTACTGGGGTACGATACCTTCCAACTTCTAGGTTGCTAACTTCTCTTTCAAAATGATTTGTCAGTTTACAGTCCTGCCAGGATTTCACAAGAGTTTTCCCTCTATACCTTTGTAGACCCCAAGTATTGTCATACGTCAAAATGTCAGCCAATACGGGTGTAAAGCCAACTTAATTTTGTTTTGTCTATGTTAGGAAGTATTTTCTGCAGTTAAAAGAATGCATGTAGTGCATACGATCTGGCATCAAAGCAGAAAAGGTCTCTCGACCTCTGCCCCAGGGTTCTTTCCCTTTATCTTATTCTGTCTGGTGTGTTTCTTGAGATTCCACCATATATTATATAGCTAAAATCACAGACTTAGATGAAACCGCGCAAATCACGCTATCCTGCTACATAATGTTATGTAAGCAAAACACTAGTTGAATAGTCCCTGCCTAGCAAAAGCCTACTCTTTTTCAAGAACGGCTTGGTTATCACCTCTGAAAACTCCTCCTCACAGTCTCCTGCCTAACGTGTTCTGTTGTCTGTTTGCCTCTATCAGACGGAGCCAGGTCATTCTTGGTGATTCCAGATTGTTCACTGACCCCACCGTGCGGTACTATAAACAGGGAAGGTAAGGTCTAGTTTTGAAAAAGCACGTTCAATTCGCCCGTTTCATAACGAACCTTCACAAAGTCAGGTGCAGGCTCCGGATGCAGATTACTTGCTAACAAATCCTGGTTTGCTATTTGCTCTAACTTTCTGAGATTCCGTTGCCAGAACGGAAGTAATAATAGTATCTATGTACAGGATTTGGGGAAGCTTGAATAAGATGTGTGGTGCTGAGTGTGGAGAGAGCAGTGGGACAGCAAGTCTTCTTAGCTACCGACAACCGGAAGAAATCTCAAGGAAGGTGGAAGAGAGGCAGAGTTCTCCATCCCACAGGGGCAGGAATGAGTGACATTTCACATAATAAAATTAGCTCAAAGACACCCACCCCTATGGTCCAGTTTCAATCAACAACAGTCACAGGAATATGTGTTTTTCTCCTGTTGAATATGAAGACGTGTGTATATTCAAAACAAGGACTCATCGTGCTGTATCTAAACTTGCCTGCGTACGTGTTATCCGTACACGGAGACCTGTAAGTCCCCTGCATTTCAAACATTATGGCCGTGCCTGGGAAAACCAATTTTTTTTTAATGTTTTTCTTTAAGTTTACTTATTTATTTTTGAGAGAGACAGAGACAGATCGAGAGGGGGAGGGGCAGAGAGAGAGAGAGAGAGAGAGAGACAGGGAGACAGAGAATTCCAAGCAGGCTCAGCACTGCCAGGGAATGCAGAGGCCCATGTGGGGTTCGAACCCACAAAACCCCGTGAGATCATGACTGGAGCCGAATGGGAGGCTTCACCGTCTGAGCCACCCAGGTGACCCCTAACATTGAAACTGAAAAAGCTTTGTAATTCTGATTCTTACTTGAAAAATGGTTCCTTTTGCCGATGATATCTTGGGAGTCTCCTCGGTAATTCTAAAAGGTGTAAACACGTGGGAGACGGTTTATTCCCATTATAAGAGGGTCATTGGGACCTCCCATTATAAGGATGCATTGGAATAGAATGAAACCCATTCCTTCACTGAATTCCTTTAAAAAAAGCCCCTGGGGGCTCAGTCAGTTAAGCAGTTTAGCTGCAGACTCCTGATTGTGGCTCAGGTCATGATCTCAAGATCTTGCGAACTGAGCATCTCTCTCCCTCTCCCTCTGGCCTTCCCTGGTTCTCTCCGTCCTCTCTCTCTCTCCAAAACAAAAACAAAAACAAAACAACTTCTGGTTAAAGATAGTTGCCGGAGGACAAGTGTTGCGCTCCCCTCAGACTAGAGGGTTCCCTAAAATGAGAGTAACGGAAGAAGTATAAGGGAAGAGAATTAGATGAGAAAATGAAACCAAAGTCCGAAAAAGAAACAGAGGTGTGAGCCTTACTGCTGTTGCTTTCGGAAGACAATCCCAGAGGGTGTCCTGCAGCCCTGAGAACAGTGGGCCTGGAACAGAGATGCCAGCAGGAACCAGCAGGATTGCTTGAAAGGCAAAACACCAAAGGATCTACCCCCAGCTCCTTTCTGACCCACATCCAGGCAAGACACTAGAGGCTCCTTCCTTTTTAAAAAAAAAAAAAAAAAAAAAATTTTTTTTAATGTCTTATTTATTCTTGAGGGAGAGAGAGAGACAGAGCATGAGCGGGGACGGGGCAAAGAGAGAGGGAGACACAGAATCCGAAGCAGGCTCCAGGCTCTGAGCCATCAGCCCAGAGCCCGACGCAGGGCTCGAACCCATGAACCATGAGATCATGACCTGAGCCGAAGTCGGATGCTCAACCGACTGAGCCACCCAGGCGCCCCTAGAGGCTCCTTCTTAAAAATGTAGATGCCCCCGGAGAAAGAGGCCTTCACCCTCAGGCATCTGGGATTCCCATGGCCGAGCCCGCAGGTTTTCAAGCCTGTCTCCTTAAACACACTTCCAAGCTAGCTCTTCAGTGCCTGGCCCTCAGGTAGGAACAAACAATAGGCCACACACACTGGTGCAAACCTACCTCAGGAAGGAATAGAACCAAGGTGAGCAAAGAACAAAAATTACCCCCGCGTAAATAGAAATAGTGCGGGAGCAGGAGAGAGTTTCCAAAAAACGAGCAGTGTCTTTCGAATGGGAGAAGATATTGCGCCCAGGATGCCATGAAGAGAAGATCAGAAAATGAGACGGCGGGCCTGGACATTTAAAATGAGAGCTAAAATAAAAGGGAAAAAAAAAAGGCTAACTAAAATGGTTGTAAAATGAGGAGAGAATTTCCCCAGAACATAGCTGCTAAAAACCCTGAAGGGCAGGGGTGGGGAACACCTAAATTTGAAATTTTAAATGTCAGTTATGCAAATCTATAGATTCAGAGGTAAAAGGAAATGACTAAAAATATACGCTCTTCATGTGTGGAGACAAGATACTCGCCAAGGTGCCCTGTGGTGAACCACAGCACGATGCACGCTGGAAGCTAATGTAACACCCCGTGTGTCAACTCCACTTCAAACAAAAAACGAATAGCCGCGTAAGGGCTCAGAAAATATTGTACTCCTGCACCATCTCTGGTGGTCACCCACCGTTCGGTTACCGTGGCTGTCACTGACAGCCACTCAGCAGCCACACTGTCCCAAGCGAGGGTTCTCTGAAGCAGAGGCGAGTGACCCGCTAAGATCTCAGAATTGCGTGTTCCGGTAGAATAATCTAGTCTGTTCTTACCGATGCAGTCTCTCTAGGACAAATTATTCGATGATGTGCTACAGTAAGAGAACCAAGAGGGGCGCCTGGGTGGCTCAGTCGGTTAAGCGTCCGACTTCGGCTCGGGTCATGACCTCGCGGGTTTTGAGTTCGAGCTCCGCGTCGGGCTCTGTGCGGGCAGCTCGGAAACGGGAGCCTGCTTCGGATTCTGGGTCTCCCTCTCTCTCTGCCCCTCCCCTGCTCACGCTCTGTCTCTCTCTGTCTCAAAAATAAATAAAACATTTTAAAAAAAAGAGAGAGAGAACCAAGATATCAACACCAGCAAAGTTTTGTTATAAAAGAAATGGAAGGCAGCACTCAAACCACTTAAATTACTGATGTCTAAAAACTGCAAAGTTTACTTGAAAACAAAAGCACATCTCAAAAATTACTTTATATACATATATTTTGAGAGAGAGAGAGCGTGCACAGGGGAGGGGCTGAGAGAGGGAAAGAGAGAGACTCCCAAGCAGGCTCTGTGCTGTCAGCACAGAGCCCAACATGGGGCTCGATCTCATGAACCGTGAGATCGTGACCTGAGTCGAAATCAAGAGATGGATGCTTAACTGACTGAGCCACCCAGGTGCCCCTTAAAAATTATTTTAAAATAGTGATCTTGAAAGTATGGTCCAGGGACCCCTGGGATTGTGTAAGACCCTTTCACGTATGACCAAGGTGAAAACTGTTTTCATAATAGTACTAAAATGTTATTTACCATTTTTCTCTCTCATTCTGTCACACATGTACAGTAGAATCTCCCAGAGGATACACATTCTGTGAGATCACAACAGGTTGAAAGCAGAAGCAGACAGAATCCCGCCATCTTCTAGTGAGCCAGTTATTAAAGAGATTTGCAAAAATATAAAGCCTTGCTACTCTTCTTACTAATTGACTTTATTTTAGAAAACACAGTTACTTCTCATAAAATATTTCATTTATGTTAGCAGGTAATGAGTTCATTATTATTTTTTTCATGAACAAATAAATATTTAAGTGTTCAAAGTTTCCATTCCTAATATGATAAATATCAATCGATGTAATTTACAAGAACAAAGATCAGCTTTTTGGGGTTCTCAATAATTTCCTACTCTAAATTGATTTAAGAGGTAGCTGTTTGTTCAAAGTAATAATAGCAACCATGTGATTAGAACGTATGGTTGGGGCGCCTGGGTGGCGCAGTCGGTTAAGCGTCCGACTTCAGCCAGGTCACGATCTCGCGGTCCGTGAGTTCGAGCCCCGCGTCAGGCTCTGGGCTGATGGCTCAGAGCCTGGAGCCTGTTTCCGATTCTGTGTCTCCCTCTCTCTCTGCCCCTCCCCCGTTCATGCTCTGTCTCTCTCTGTCCCAAAAATAAATAAACGTTGAAAAAAAAAAAAATTTTAAAAAAAAAGAACGTATGGTTAAGTGAAATGACTGACAGCAATGTTAATAAGGGCGGGAGGGAGGAGTGTGTGACATTCCATTATAGGATGCATGTGTCACTCACAAAGCCATAGAGTATAACTTGAAGAAATGGATATGAAAAAAATAAATGGTACTAAGCAAAGTCTAAATAAGTAAGTAAATAAATAAATAGCAATATGAAGAGCAGCAAATATATATTACAACCTCTAGGGAAACCACTACAAACGTTTTAAAAGAAGCATGATTCATATGCTAGGAGAAAAAGAGCAAATGGGGTAATAAAGTGTTCAGTTGAAACCGTAAAAGGAAGAAAAAAAAGGGAAGAAAAAGTAGAAATGAAGACAAGTACAATGAGTAGCAACAGTTGCAATTTGGTAGATATTAATCTAACTACATGAATACTCTAAATGTGAATGGCCTCGATGCAACAATTAAAAGACAGAAATCGATAGAGCGATAAAAACCAAAAAGAAAAAAACACAATTGTATGCTGTCTATGAGAAAGCCACCTTAAGCAGAAAAACACAAGACAGATTCAAAGTAAAGGGGTGGAGAAAGATATGTTGTCAACAGCATTATCAAAGGAAAGTTGTAGTCGCTACATTAATTTCAGACAAAGCAGACTTGAGAACAAGGAAAATTGTCGGGTGAATAGGAACATTATATAGTGAAGGGGTCAATTTCTCTAGGAAGACACAGCAATTCTCAATGCGCAAGTAACAAAGTGGCATCCAAGTACAGGACACAAAAACTGATCAACCTACAAGGAGAAACAGACAAATCCACTCCTATTGTTGGAGTCCCCAATACCCCTATTTTAGTAACTGACAGATCAAGCAGGCAGAAACTCAGTAAGAATATAGTCAACCTGAACAGTATCATTAATCAATCTGGTCTCACTGACATTTATGGAATATTCCATTCAACAACAACAAAATGCACATTGCCCTTAAGCTCACATGGAATATTTACCGAAACATGCCATATTCTGGGCTATAAAACATACCCTAACACATTTAAAAGGATAGAAATCATTTAAAAATATGTTCTCAGACCACAATGAAATAAAGTAGAAATAACAGATAGCTGGGAAATCCTCCAAATACTTGGAATCGAAGAACACACTTCTAGGGCTAAAGAAGAAATCTCAAGAGAAATTGTAAAATATTTTGAGCTAGATGGAAATGAAAACACAGCTTATTAAAATTTGTGGGACGTAGCAAAAGCAGTGCTTAGACGGAAACGTATAGCACTGAATTTACACATTAGACAAGAAAGATCTAAATGAATAATCTAACCTCCCACCTGTGGAAACTACAGAAAAATAGAGAAATTGAAACCTAATGCAAGCAAAATAAATCAGTAAATAAACAACAAAAATGAGAGTGGAAATCAGTGAAACTGAAAACAAGAAAACATCTAAGAAAATCAACGAAGTCAAAAGCCGATTTTTTTTAGAAAAATCAATAAAATCGACAAACCTCTAACAAGACTAGCAAAGGAAGGAGAGAATACAGAAATTAGTAGTATCAGACATGAAAGAGGGGTTCATCACTATTAGTCCCACGGACACGACAAAGATAGCAGACAAACAACACCAGGGAAAACTCTAGGGCGAAGAATTTGATAGAAGGTGAAACAGACAAATTTCTTACGAGACACAAAACACCAAAGTTCACACAAGGAGAGACAGTCATCCGAATAAGCCTATATCTATTAAAAGAATTGAATCAATAATTAAGAGACCTCCAAAGAAGAAAGCATCGGGCCCAGAGCGTATCACTAATGAATCCTACAAAATGTTTAAAGAAAAAATGACGCCCGTTCCCTACAATATCTTCCAGAAATCAGAAAAAGAGGCAGCACCTACCAACTCATTCTCTGAGGAGAGCGTCACTTCTTTTTCCTACCCGGAGGCGGAGCACTGGCTGGTTTCAAGCTTGTTCATCTCCCGTCTCTCGGGAACAGGTGGAGGAGAGGCTGTGGGCTGGGTGCTGGTACTGGGTGCTGAGGACCTACCTGTCAGTTCTGCAGCTGCTGATAGCAATGCTGATGCCTTCTTGGGGCCCTGGCCACCTCCAGAGTCTGGGGTAGAGGGGTTTTCACACACTTTTACCTTGCTTTAAGAATGCATTGATGTATTTGCCTTGTATTTTAAAAGACAAATTCCCTCCTAGTCAACTGCATAACATCCCAGCACAGACAGAGCAACGCCTCACTCCCCACTTGGTTGCATTTGTCAATGTTGGGTCTGCTTTCACTTCCCCTAACTCATCCGTGTTCAGATGCCACGCACAGATGCACTCTGGGACAAAAGGGCCCCCAGCTACCCAGAAATCAGAAGTTGGACAGCACTCATTCAATTTCAATGTTAATTTTTCTAAAAGGAACTGTTCTGGGCAGAGCTGTCTTTTGCGGTGTGGGGGAGGGGTAGAGGAGGCATGGGGGAAACGAAAGTGTTTGTAGAAGGTGATATGAGTCAGCCTCAAGTTTGCCCAGGGAGCCAATCCTCTGCGATTTAAGAAATCTAATTTCCTCATTATTTCTTTATGTGCAATCTCATTCTGTCATATACCCGTGGAATGAGGCCGGAAAGACAGAAGCAACATGGGGAGATGCCAACCTTCCTGGAGATGGGGACCCAGGACAGGAGGTAAGGGCTAACCCGCAATTGACTGGCGGCCTCCACCTGCCATCTTCTACTGCCAGCCCCAAGGGGCCACGGCACTGGCCTGGGATCAACCTTGAGCAGACATTGACTGCCTTTGTGCCTTCCCGGAGCTCTGAGGAGCTCCGATCAATCCAACTGATTGATCTCTCGTGTGTGGCACCCAAAGAGTAAAGGCTAAATTGCTGAACAGGGTGAAATGGCTGCACCAATGCTGGATGCCTCTCCACCCAGTGTCTGTGGCAGTTCTCAGCCCCAGGGAGGAGGAACAGGGCCAACTCGGGGTCCATGGCAGATGGGCCACTGTTCATCCAAAGGCAAGAGAGCAGAAAGGTCTATTTCATTCAAATGGATCCAGGTTGTTTTGGAGTAAGGGGGCAAAGCGTGTGTAGGCAGGAAGTGAACGCCATGTTGCACCTGCCTCTCTGCTAAGGTGCATGTTTGTACCTGCCTCTCTGCCCTTAAGGTGGTCGTGAGAAGGAAGGAAAGCCGGACATTCCAGATCATCTCTCAGGCCGGTGGACTGGCCGGGCACAGTACTCAGCCTGGACTGGACACGGGGCTAGAGAGAGGCAAAATGCTCTTCATTATATGGCAGGGAAGATGTTCCTCAAATTTCTGGAAAGCAGTCAGAAGCCAGAGAAAACTCTGCACTCCTGCAACCAGAGGGAAGTGCCAGGTTTGTGCAGAGAAGCCTGGTGTGTGAATTTATTCAAGTTTCTTGAATAAATGGGCCCTTTACAGATGCAGCCTCGGTCAAGGGAATTAAAAGCAAAAATGAACTATTGGGACCTCATGAAGATAGAAAGCTTCTGCACAGCAAAGGAAACAATCAACAAAACTAAAAAACAACCAACGGAATGGGAAAAGATATTTGCAAATGACATATCGGACAAAGGGCTAGTATCCAAAATCTATAAAGAGCTCACCAAACTCCACACCCGAAAAGCAAATAATCCAGTGAAGAAATGAGCAGAAGACATGAATAGACACTTCTCTAAAGAAAACATCCAGGTGGCCAACAGGCACATGAAAAGATGCTCAACATCGCTCCTCATCAGGGAAATACAAATCAAAACCACACTGACATATCACCTCACGCGAGGCAGAGTGGCTAAAACAAACAAATCAGGAGACTATAGATGCTGGAGAGGATGTGGAGAAACAGGAACCTTCTTGCACTCTTGGTGGGAATGCAAACTGGTGCAGCTGCTCTGGAAAACAGTGTGGAGATTCCTCAAAAAATTAAAAATAGACCTACCCTATGACCCAGCAGTAGCACTGCTAGGAATTTACCCAAGGGATACAGGAGTACTGATGCATAGGGGCACTTGCACCCCAATGTTTATAGCAGCACTCTCAACAATAACCAAATTATCGAAAGAGCCTAAATGTCCATCAAGTGATGAATGGATAAAGAAATTGTGGTTTATATACACAATGGAGTACTACGTGGCAATGAGAAAGAATGAAATATGGCCCTTTGTAACAACATGGATGGAACTGGAGAGTATGATGCTAAGTGAAATAAGCCATACAGAGAAAGACAGATACCATAAGTTTTCACTCTTATGTGGATCCTGAGAAACTTAACAGAAGACCTTGGGGGAGGGGAAGGAAAAAAAAAAAAAAAAAAGAGGTTAGAGAGGGAGAGAGCCAAAGCATAAGAGACTCTTAAAAACTGAGAACAAACTGAGGGTTGATGGGGGGTGGGAGGGAGGTGGGTGATGGGCATGAAGGAGGGCATCTTTTGGGATGAGCACTGGGTGTTGTATGGAAACCAATTTGACAATGAATTTCATATATATATAAAAAAAATGCAGCCTCGGTGATTAGAAAAAACTGAGCTTCAGCTAGTCATTGAAATCTCAAGGAGAGAGACAGGCTTCCCGTGAGATGAGGAAAGGGTTTGGAACTGACATTACCTAGACTTTAAAGGACAATGTGATTTGTGGGTCTTTTTTAATGTTTATTTATTTTTGAGAGAGAGAGAGAGTGTGTGTGAGAGAGAGAGAGAGAGAGAGAGAGAGAGAGAGAGCAGGGGTGGGGCAGGGACAGAGGGAGACACAGAATCCGAAGCAGGCTCCAGGCTCTGAGCTGTCAGCAAGGAGCCCAATGCGGGGCTCGAACTCACAAACCGTGAGATCATGACCTGAGCCGAAGTCAGATGCTTAACAGACTGAGCCCCCCAGGCGCCCCGCTATCAAGTGCGTTTGTACATTATGTCCGTATGTAATTTTTTCACCAATAGCGGCCCTCATTCTGTAAAGGATTTGAAGCAACTTACAAAAACACACTATAGCAGCATAAAGTTGGAAGAAAAAGAAATGGGAGCAAAGTACAAATAGAAAAAGCAAAACCGAGCACTAGAAATGCAGGTAGGACACATAAATGGGAGCCGGGGCATGTGCAGTTTCCAGGACCTTAGTCAGAACAGTGTGGCCAAAGCAGGCGAGGCCTGGGGAACCAGAGGCAAAGCAGGATGTTTCCAAAGTATGTTCCACTGAATCCTGCTACTTCTGACTCACTCTAGATGTGCTAGAAATTTGCACAGACATGTTTGCAAAGTATAGAGGGCCAGAGATTTCTACCTTTCTGCCCACTTCTGTTCTTTCTTGCCTCCAAAGAAGTGAACATGAATCTGGCTGGGACAGATTCCAGATTCCAGGATACCGCCGAGGACATCTTTTCCAGCAGGTGGGGTGTGTGTGCCTACCAGGTGCTGCACACGCACGGGACTGCCTGCCACCAGTCCCTGCCCGTCCTCCCTCTCTCCCTCCCTCGCTTTGTGGGGCAAAGTGGCTGTTGAGCATGGCTGTCCTCTGCTCTTGGCCTGCCAGTCTCTGGCACAGTGGCCAAGACAAGGCTGGACACAGACTACAAGAGCCCGCTCTGGTGTCTCCTCCCTCTCCTCTCCCTGCCCTTAAGCAGCAGGCAGGCCCAGGCCACCACTCAGCTGGGCAATGACATAAATGTGCCAGCTTCCTTTGCTTATAAGCACAAGGTCTTTGGCATTCCTCAGGGGTACTTCTGTTAAGTTCACAAGAAAGCCCTAGTCTGCAATATCATGCATCAGCCCAGATAACAACAGGCTGCAGTTTTAGCTTGCATTTCCCACTGTCCTGTTTTTTCTCTATCCTCGCTAGAGAATCAATCTCTCTGGGATAACGTATCCTGGACCGAGACCATCTATGCCGATCAGACAATCCCTGGTTCCTAACACAGGGGTAGAGTTGTTTTCTTTTTCTTCCATATGACCCGTGGGATGAGAAGATTCTGGCCGCCCTCCTTTCTCTGTTTTCCCACCCAGATTTAGGCCAAGTAGGTGGTAATCTCTGAAGCGAAGTCAATGCTTTCTTTTTACTGGAAAAACTCCTCGCCATTTTGCTAAGTGTGCTAAGATCTCACACTTGAAATCAGGGAGTGACTCGTAGAGTCCTGAGCACAATCCAGTGCTAGAAGTTACTCTGCTACCTTGCCCCTGCTTGCCAAAGTCTACCAAACCCCCATCTTTGAACGCTAATAGGCTGTCCACTACCCTTATGTTCAGGTAGGTCACATAACCAATCTCAGATTGATCCTATTTCTGTGAAGTTTCTTCGCTGGCAACTCATTCTCTGATACCAACTTCTAAGCAGCTGGAGTTTTGGGGTATGAGTAATCAAAACTGATAATGGCTAACTCGGACAGAAAGTCAATTTCTTAGAAGTGTATCAGGTAACTCCCAGAATTTATAAGAAGGCCGAAGACTGGGATAAGAAAATAAACAGTCTGGGCAGTAAGATCCCCAGCCTAGGTCATTCCATGGACCTCAAGTACATAGTGTGGGGGCATTGATCTGGTAAATGTTTTCTTTCCATCCTGGTTAGAAAAGGAGGATCGGAAAGAGTTTTAGTTCCTGCATGACAGATAAGAACATTCGTGTACAGTTTTGTCTTGGAGGTTATATTAACTCACCTGCCCCTTGTCATAAGATAGTCCAAAGACATCTGGGTCACCCGGATATCCCATAGAACGTCACACTTATCAATTACGTTGGTGACATCATGGTGATCGGACAGGATGAACAAGAGTCGGCCAGCACACCTGCTAAAAAGGAATCAATTACCGACGCTCAGCAACAGAGGTGAATGTCAACAGCATTATGATGACCCAAAGAAGTCACACGTCAAAATTCACGTACTGCATGTTTTCATTTATGTAAAACTTTGATACAGGCAAAACGAATCTGTGCTAACAGCAAGTGCATCAGTGGTTGCCTGATGACGAGGTTGGGGAGGAGGCTATCTATCTGCAAAGGGCACGAAGGAACTTTCTGGAATGATGGAAATGGCCTACGTCATGATTGTAATTACGATTACATTTGTTAAAACTCAACAACTTAAATGTACACTTGAGATGAATGCATTTTATACCCCAATAAAATTGAGCTAAAAAAGAATTGTACACGATTTTAGTAAATTCTCAGAATATATGTCACTGAATATAGTAGCTGAAGTTTTCCCATTATTACCATTTTCCCAAGCAGGTGTCCCTTAGATAGAAACACCTTTCATCTTATTTACATCTTTTTCTAGGCTAATCATAGGGCATTATGTTTCCACTCCTTTGCCTTTGCCTAATCTATCTCTGGGCAGGCTAAAGGAGGAGATCCTCGTTTCCAGGCTGGGATGGCCATGAAGGGGTTTCCCAGGTAAGTGGAGGGTTTCAGGTAAATGAAGTGTAACAACTGCAGAGTGGACTGAACTCCTCTCCCTGTTCCTGTCCTGGCATTTCGAGGTGCTGCTTGCTACCTTCCTGTGGCTCCCGAGCCTCTGTCATCCTTACAGGAGTGACCTACGAGCACCAGGGCTGAGCCTATTGACCTAGACTGTGCTCGTGTGGGATATGCTGTGCTGGTGCCTCTGTAGCAAGCAGGTGAACCTAGGTTTCGAGGCTTCTTAGACGCCAGAACCATTTTTCCCACCTTTTTTCTGAGGAGCTTTTGGGTGTCCTGGTAAGGGGAGCCCATGGGTTGAACCCAGTTGAGAATTATTGATTCCAATTAAGTTAAACAGATTTCTATGTTATAGGGTCTCTCACAGACATTATGTGCCAATGTGCATAAGGCATCTTTATTTTTATTTTTTTTCAATGTTTATTTTTGAGAGAGAAAGACAGAGTGCGAGCGGAGGAGAGGAAGAGAGAGAAGGAGACACAGAATCTGAAGCAGGCTCCAGGCTCTGAGCTGTCCGCACAGAACCCGATGTGGGGCTTGAACCCACAAACTGAAATCATGACCCGAGCCAAAGTTGGACACTTAACGGACTGAGCCTCCCAGGCGCCCCTGCACATAAGGCATCTTTAAGGGTGTGTGTGGAGGGCGTATCCCATCTTCCTTGAAGTGGCTGTTCTAGAGTCTTCTCCCAGCCCTGGCTCTGCCTTAGACCTGACTTCCTCACGCTCCTGGCGCCCAAATGCCTGCCTGCCCCCCCCGGCCATTTTCCTGCCCAGAGGAATGATTTTCCTCTATATGATTTCAGTTTATATTCAGGTTCCCTTTTGTCTCGACTTTCTTTTTTTTTTTTTTTTTTTTCAACGTTTATTTATTTTTGGGACAGAGAGAGACAGAGCATGAACGGGGGAGGGGCAGAGAGAGAGGGAGACACAGAATCGGAAACAGGCTCCAGGCTCTGAGCCATCAGCCCAGAGCCCGACGGCGGGGCTCGAACTCACGGACCACGAGATCGTGACCTGGCTGAAGTCGGACGCTTAACCGACTGCGCCACCCAGGCGCCCCATTGTCTCGACTTTCTTAGGCAATAATTTTATCCTGACAAATTACAGGCATTTCTGGGTCACCTCCCCTCCCCGTCTGGGTTTTGTTTGTTTCTTAAAGTTTGATGATTTCTAGTAAATTCATTCAGTTGTGTTACCAGCACCCCGATTCAGTGTAGGAACATTTTCATCTCCCAAAAGTACAGGAGGGGGAAATAGCCTGGGGGAATAGAAGTGAGTAGGGAAGCACACAGATGGTGGATCCCCAGCTCCTGTCCGTGGATCCTGGGGCTGGGCCCTGATGCCTCCTCCCCTCTGGACACCCCTCGTCAGGCTACCCCATGACGGGACCCCCCACCGCTTCCCCTAAATGCCCCGGGAACCTCACAAGTGTCCGGACGGAGATGGAGGGAGGCGGCAGGCACTGCCTCCAGCTTCCTGCACGATCAGCTCCAAATACTTTCACTTTTCTTTCCTCCGGAAGCCTGGCCCCCACTGCATGTGGCAAAGCACAGACTTCCTGCTTCACCCACTGGTGTCCCCCTGCTGTTCTCTCCGCCTTCCAGGAGCCATCCCTGCCCCAGCCCCTGACCAGGGAAGGGGCAGGAGCAGGTGGCAAACCCAGCCTCCAGGTGGGTTTTTGTCTCGGCTACTTTATTCTTCATTTGGGGTGATCAGGCTCTGATAGCTAATTTCCTGACAGCAGCTACAGAGTGGAACTCAGCTATTTTAAACTGTGAGACTCTCTCCTTGTAAAATATTGTCTTCCAAAGATAGAGAGGTATGTGGGGTTTAACCAGAGACCATGAAAAAGGGGGACAGACGTGGGAGTCGGGGGCGGGGGAAGCAGAAACACCGCTCGACTCCTTTTGCCCTAAATTCTAGCCCGTTGTTGTGGATGAAAGGGAGATTTGCTCTCTGCCCTCCTCCTCTGTGCTCTGTTGATTCTGCACTCAGCCCCAAATGGGCAGCTCATTTATTATCCACAGTGCAAGTGACTAGATGTGGTTGGTGGAAAAAAAAAAATGAGGAGGAAACCCTTCATTTCTTCCCTAGTGTTTCATGAGATTTTTATATATTTTCCTTAAGCACATTTATGATTGTTTCCTTGAAGTGCATTCCTAGAGGTGGAATCTGGGACTCAAGGGAATCCATATTCTAGGGCGTTTGACCCTGATTGCTAACTTCGCCTCCAGAGCATTTGGATCTGTTTACATTTGCACCAGGAGCATCTGTGGTTATTGCGATTAGTCTTTATGTTGGGCAATCTGATAGGCAAATGCTATTAAATCGTCTTCTTTTGTACTGTTCTAGCTACTAGAGAATCGCCATGCTTTTCATATATTTATTGCACATTTGACTTAATTGCCTAGTTAAGCCTTTTGCTTTTTTTCCCCATATGGATGTTTGTCTTTTGCTTATTCATTTTTAAGACTCCTTCCCATAATAAAAATCTGAACACTCCCATATGAGACCCTATATCATGCACTAGCTTTAGTGGGGCTTTATTCAGACAAGCTCTGCTTTGCCACCTTGGGCTATTTACTTAACCTCTCTGTGCCTTGCTCTCACTCTTGAGAACCATAATAGTTGAAGAATAAGGAAGCTGGTGGATCTTATGTTCTGAATGCTGTTGTATAATCATCCCAAACGTAACCTCAGGGTCACTTCCTCTTGTTACCATGTGACCATTCTGGATTTCTGGGGCTCTGTGCTTACCTTTGCAATTTTTTTCCCCACATCGTGGATTCTGTCCGCATCCTGGTTGCTAGATTTCTCTTCCACCTGTTCTCAATCTCCAGTATTTCTTCATGATTATAGACCCCCTGCGGCATCTTTTCTTTTCCAGCACTATTGTGGATTACTTTACTCTTACAATATGTTTTGTTTTTTTTTTCCTTCTGTCAAATGTAAATGATGTGGGAATGAGGAGAGACCAGGGCTGCTCAATCTACCACTGGGATTAATCCTGGAAACAGTCATTAGTTACAGTTCAGTTTTCTATTATACACAAAAGGAAGTAGGAAAAACAGGATCTCTATTTCATTTTAAAAAAAAATCTCTGGGTGATTGAGTTTTTCTGTTTACACTTCTATTCCCTTGACAAGTTGTCAGGAATTCATCTGTAGGTTTTCTGCCTCTAATAATTATTGATATTTTCTCATGACCTATCAATGGTTAATTTTTATCAATGTTGCATGGGATGGGAAAGGCACATGTCTGTTCTGCGATATGTAATTGATACATATAATAAATCAGTTAAGTTGCCTTTTACTAATCACGTCTTATACCTCCTTCGTGTCTATTTATGTTTGGCCTATTTGTGTGTTGAAGGTTGTAGGTGGTTTACTAAAGTTTCCAAATATTATCGGGTTTCTATCTTTCTACTCATCATTGGGTGGTCCCTCATACATGAGCTTTGCTAGTGTCTGTCATAAGGTGGGGTCCAGACAACCTTAACTCTGTTCAGTGTAGCCACAGACCATAGTACTTATGACCATAAACCTAGAAGCAGGGGGCGCCTGGGTGGCGCAGTCGGTTAAGCGTCCGACCTCAGCCAGGTCACGATCTCGCGGTCCGTGAGTTCGAGCCCCGCATCAGGCTCTGGGCTGATGGCTCAGAGCCTGGAGCCTGTTTCCGATTCTGTGTCTCCCTCTCTCTCTGCCCCTCCCCCGTTCATGCTCTGTCTCTCTCTGTCCCAAAAATAAATAAACGTTGAAAAAAAAAATTAAAAAAAAAAAAAACAAACCTAGAAGCAGAACATCGGAATGTGTTTACCTCTATCACTTCCAAGTTGTGCGATTTAGGGCAAGTTCATAACACATCTCTATGTCTCCATGTCCTTCACAATACAATGGGTGAAATCACAGAAACCATCTTGCAAGGGTTTTGTGAAGATCAAATAAGTTACTGCATGTGAAACCTTTATAATAAAGTCCAGCACATAGGAAATACTCAATAAATATTAGTGATTTTTATTGTTTTTAATTTTTTAAATTTTTTTAGTTTATTTTTGAGAGAGAGAGAGCAGGGGAGGGGCAGAGAGAGAGAGAGAGAGAGAGAGAGAGAGAGAATCCCAAGCAGGCTCCACACAGTCAGCGCAGAGCTCGATGTGGGGCTCAAACTCACAAATTGCGAGATCATGACCTGAGCCAAAATCAAGAGTTGGACACTTAACTGACTGAGCCACCCAGCTGCTCCTATAAGCTATTTTTAATATCTGCCTTATATTTACCAATACCCCTTTGAGATTTTAGCAACCTATTGTTGGTCAATTTCAGCCTCCATTGTCCTTGGACGTTGTCATTGCCTCTTACACCTGTGAGCCTTTGAGGAAGACTGCTACAGGATGACTTTGGGACCAGGATGGTGATCTGAAAATGCCCACTGAGCACAAACAGCAGCTCCCCAAGTTCCCAGAGTCTTTCCTCTCTTCTCGTGCCTCTTCCGTAGGATGTTCACCATGACCAGAGCCTTAGAAGAGACTCTACACCAGCACTTCATATACCAGAAGCTGGATATTGCCTATGCCATACACAAGCCGTTTCCCTTCCTCGAGGGCCTCCGAGACAACTCCTTCATCACTGAGACGATGTACAGGGTGAGTCGTGCTGACTGCTTTTCCGTGGCAGCCCAGCCCCCCCACCAACAGTTACTGAAGTTTCAAACCACAAACCCTTACAGCTTGGAAGGTCTAGTCCAAAATGTTCATTCTCAGGGAAAGATGGGGTTACAAGGGCAGCCATACAAACAACTTCGCCCCACGTGCCTTAAAACGAGAGAAATTTATTCTCTCACAGCTTGGGAAGCCAGAAGTACAAAATCAAGGTGGTGGCCATGTTGGTTCCTTCTGAAGGCTCCAAGAGAGAGCCTGTCCCCTGACTCTCCTACCTTCTGGTGGCACCAGAAATCCTTGTAGAAGCTTCACTTCCAATCTCTGTTTCCATCTCTACATCAATCTCTCCATCAGCTTTTCTTTCCCTCATTTTTTCTTTTTGTCTTCTCTTCTAAGGACACTTGTTATTGTGTGTTAGAGCCCACCCTAATCCAGGATGATCTCTTCTCAAATCCTAACTTAATTATATCCGCAAAGACCCCTTTTCCAAATAAGGTCACATTCACAGGTTTCAAGTGGACACATCTTTCTGGAGGGTGGCACCATTCAACCCACTAAGGGTACCCTCCCAATTCTTAAGAGCTTGTTGTACGCAGTCCTTTCAGACTTGAAGCAAAGCAGGCATTGGAAGATATGGCTATATGGACAAAAATGGCATTCTTTTCATGATTTTTGTTTTTTATGCATTTCCTGAGCCCTAAGCCCAAGAAAGGGCAGCAGTGGTTGAGTGTTCTTCTCCCAGGCTTGGCCTGGTTGGCTCCAACCCTTCTTCGGGTCATAGCCCGGATGTCACTCCTCAGAGAGGATTCCTTAACCCACTCATCTAATTGATTTCCCATAGAAATCTATGCTTTCCCTTCATAACACTTCTCTCAAAAGCAACGGGGCATTTCTTTAATTTGTATTTATTATTGAATGCTCATCTTCTCCACCCAACAGTGTCCCTTCCCTCACTATGGGTAGCACCACGCTGGTCTTATCCACTGCTATGTACCCAAGGACAAGCCTAGTAGGTGGTCAGTAAGTGTTGTGCAATCAATTCTCCTGCCATGTTTCTCCTTTTGGCCAACTTCTCAGGAAGAGGAGTTCTCTGGATGATTTCCTTGTTGGCTAGAACCCATTCAGGCCATCTCAAGTCAAAGAGAGAGAGTAAGAGAGAGACAGAGAGAGAGACAGAGAGATCAAACAGAGGCTAACAAGCGATCAACAGAATTGCCACTTGTGACCAACTAATTGGTCCTTTGCTACAGAGTTCTGCCCAGAGCCTGAGAGACATAGTTACGTAGTAGGAGCCTTTGACTACCTTCCCTTCCCTCAAATTTCTCTCTGCCCTCAAATATACCTAAAATCAGGTTCACAAAGCAGACTTATTTTAAAGACGGCTAAGTTATTTATTCCTACGACCAACCATCCAAAAATAGGTGAAGTTCTGGAAGTAAATATGTGTAACTGTGACTTCTCTGCCTTCGAGTCTATCTATACGTTTGTGTTAAATTCCTTGTTAGAAGAATGAAATACTACTCTCACACTGTAGCAAACCCCAAACGTAAAAGAAACTTCCATTCCATTTTATGATTATTCATCACCATCCTTGATGCCATTTTTTAAGGAATCCATGGAAGCCTACAGAAATCAGGTCCCTGTACCCAGACTGGTGTACAATATCCTCAGCCACCTGGAGAAGATGTTCAACCTGTCGTTTCTGCAGATGCTGTTCAGCCGAATTAACCTGCATGAATACCCCCACCTGACAAGGATCCTCAAGAGCTTCAGAAGTGGTATGAGTCCTTCCGAATATCTCTCGGGCTGTAGGAGCAGGGACCAGAAGTTGCTTTGCTCCAAGTGTGGGTTGGCTTTCAGCCCCGTGGGCGGTGCCCCTCAACTGGCCGGTTCTCTGGGGAGAGAGGAAGCTGACTCTCTCGCAGTGCGGCAGGAGGAGCCGTCTCTGGCCCCACTTCTCTAAGATGAATTTCTAGAAGACACAAACATTTCTGTCTTACCTGTTCTATGAAGTGGGGGAAAGCTGTACCGTTTAGCACCCTGGACAGTCTCTAGGGAAGGAAAAATGTGACTGAAATGCAGTTACAGAGACTCCGTCTGGCAGAAGGATAAGGAGGGCCAGAGGGGAAGGGAAATGAGTAGGGATGGATAATAAGTATCTCTCTCTCTTTTTTTTTGAGTACTTACTATGTACCAGGCATCGTCCCAAGCACTGTAGAGAGTTATCTCACGTCATCTTTATTTTTTTTAACATTTATTTATTTTTGAGACAGAGAGAGACAGAACATGAGTGGGGGAGGGTCAGAAAGAGAGGGAGACACAGAATCCGAAACAGGCTCCAGGCTCTGAGCTGTCAGCACAGAGCCCGACGCGGGGCTCGAACTCACCGACCGTGAGATCATGACCTGAGCCGAAGTCGGAGGCCCAACCGACTGAGCCACCCAGGCGCCCCTCTCACATCATCTTTAAAACAACCCTGTGATGTCATTATCAGCCCCACCTGTGAAGAAAGTATAGCTCAGAATAACCTTCCCCAGGTTACTTGCCTGTGAAGAGCAGAGCAGGCATCCTACTGGGTCTCCTAACTCTGGGGCCTGAGCTCTCAATCCCTCTTCCCAACAAGGCGGAAGGCGCGCCTAAAGCTGGAGGAGAGGGGAGGGGGAGCTGGAGACAGAGGGTATGAGAAGGAAAGGGAACGGGGAAGCACGCTGTGAACGAGAAAGAGCTGGACAAATACAGAGCAGGAGAAAGAGCGAGGACAGAGCTGGGAAGAAAGAAGCCAGGGCAGGAGGAACAAGTGACACCATCGTTTTGGGCTTGCGGATAAACACTTTGGCCAAGGCGCACGATTCGCTTCCCCGAGAACAACAGGAAGAGGACCGGCGGCTCACACTGCACTGGGACCTTACTGTGAGTGGGGTCAGCGCTGTTGACAGCAAGAGGTTCCTCCCCAGGAGAAATGACTCCTTGAGCTAAAGGGGCGGCAGGGCGCAGGTGCACGCGGGCCGGTGCTCCCGGCGGCAGCCAGGCAACGCGGGGAGGCCTGGGTTCTCGGAGGCCACGCTAAGTCAGTCCGAGGGCCAGAGGCACCGCACACCGCTGTGCTCCCCGACCCGGCCGAGCTCGAGCGTCTTTCTGGATCTGTAGCCCTAGGCTCGTGTTCTGAGCCCCTCTCCAGAATCCCAGCTTGCTTTCCTTTTTCGGTTCACTGGTCGAGACGACTTAACTTCTGAAATAAATGATGGAGAAGAATCGTAAGAGAAACCTGGCCACGGGAGGCATAGCGTGCAGAAAGGCGAGGGCCTGGGGTATTGAGGATGGGGAGGAAGTTTGCTGTGGCCCATCCCAGGGTGCAAGGCAGGGAGGCACAGCCGCGCAATCTGCACACATGAGCAGAAACCGGAGTAGACAGAACGCACCTTGTGAAGGAATCTCTATTTTATCTTCTTTGCTACAGGGAGGTGTGATGTGTTTACTTATTAAAACAGGGACACGTATTCGAATTGTACCATTGTACAAGATAGTCTAAATTCTGAAACCAAAATTAAAGAAAAACTTAAGGAGATTAAGTCCCTGAGGACTAAGTCAACTTCACGTGTGAAACGACTTTGGTCTTAGCCCAGAGATTGGATGCAGTTATATTTGAACTGAACGCCCAAATCAGTAGCACAGAGTAGAAATGGGCCACGAGTGGATGATGCTGGTGATAAATCAGTTCTCCACACCTAGGGGAGAATGAACCAACCAACCACCCCATGCCCCTGATGCTTTGGAAGTCATGTGTGAAGAAATTCCTTTCCCCAAATAATTCTTTTTTTTAAATTTTATTTTAATGTTCTTTTTTTTTTTTTTTTGAGGGAGAGAGTATGAGCAGGGAAGGGGCAGAGATGGGGGACGGGGGGGGGGGGGGACAGAGTATCCAAAACAGCCTCTGTGCTGACAACAGAGAGCCCGATGAAGGGCGCGAACTCACAAACCGCGAGATCATGACCTGAGCCGAAATCAGACGCTCAACCGACTGAGCCACCCAGGCGCCCCTCCCTTCCCCCAAATAATTCGGAGTCCCCGAGGTGTTGATGTGTGCTCCTTCACCAATCCCAGTTGTCGTTTCCTACGGAGGATGGGACAGAGCCGGGCCTGCCCTCCTTGAAGTCCCAGCCAACTCAGCCGAAGGGAGCTCCCTCCAGACCCTGCTGTCGTTGCCCCCACCCCAACACCGATCACAGAGCCTCTCGCCCCATAAGCCCAGTGTCAGTGAGCCCAGCGCATCCACCCAGCTCAGCACTGAGATCCGGACTGAATCATCCAGCCCTCCTGGCCCTGCCGTGGCCCTCCCCAGAGCCACCCAGGAAGGAAGGATCACTCCAGGTGAGAAGCAGACCTTGTCCAACACCTGTGTATCCCCAGCCTAGGGTACCTGTCTAGGACTCCAAGGTCTCACCCTTTTGTTAACCTGGTCCATCCCACGTGCCCACCTGCCACACACAGCCCTTCCCGGCACTTCCAGGGGCCTGGGTAAAGTCAGGAGCCTGAACACCTGCTTCCCACCCTTGGAACAGCCCCACCCTCTGCCCTTGGGCCCTGATGCTTCTGGCCTGGGTGTTTTTAAACGTTTAATCTCCTCCCTGACACTCTGTCCCCATGCCCTGTAATGATTTTTCTTCCTCTCTTCAATGACCGATGACAACTTAACATCCTGCATGAATGCTGAAGAAGACTCACCAGAGGGACCTGGCACTCCGCCTGCCTCTGTGCAAGGTAATGTTGCCTGGGACTGACTTAGTTCAATTCGAGGTGGGTATGAGGGGCAATCATGCACCTGTCGACCCAGGGGCTTGTGGCAGGAGCCCAGGGAAAAAGAACTGAGTGTGACAAAAGAAAAAGAAAACAAGGGACTGATGCTCCAACTCAGCACTGGAATCCTTGTCAGGGATGCCTCCATGACCAGTCTGATGCTGTGATGCCCACCCGATAAGTGTTCTTAAATGACATGTAACTTGTGCAGTACACCCCTCTGTGACCCTTACTCAATTGCTCAGGCTCTGATTACAGGGGCCTTTCAGTTTCAACCACGTCCATTTTTATATGGCTTGGATTCTAAGAGTAATGTTATTGAAATTATTGGAAAAGATGATAAAACATTTAAAGACCTGACAGACCTGATTTAGCTTCCAAAATTGTTTCTAATCTCCCCAGCCATCATCATGAAGGACTCTGTTAACATTAAATATAACCATGGAGTACCATCGGGTGTTGTCAAAAATGGTATCGTGGATTCTGAGTTCTCCAATACTGAGAATAAAGGGCTCTATTTGGTTCCAATGTTTCCTTCACTCCTCTAACACCTAACATCCAAATGAGGTTAACATAATCATGAAGCCAATAGCAATGGAAGACTCCATCTGCTAGAGGAGCGAAAGAAAGCCGTAATTAAATTATTCAGTTCATAGGTAGTGAGTCACTATATTGTACACCTGAAACTAATATATGCTAACTACACGAGAATTAAAAAATTTTTTAATAATAAAACAGAAAAAAAATTAGTAAGTAGCTAGTTGATTGTTGCCTCCCCCCTCTTTCCCACCCTTACTGGGCATTGGTGTTCCGTTGGCCCCACCATGTTTACTGGTTGGAATAGACTGTTTTTGTTCCTCCTCCCTCTGGTCCCTGTTTGCTGGTCCTGGGATCTGAAATTCATCTTCTTTCTCTGCTCAGTGTGCGGTAACAACCCGAGGCCCCAAATAAAAGATAAGGAAATGCTCAAGAGATGCCCCACCCTCCCTCAGGTCCCGTGCCAGGAAATGTTGATGCGGACAACTATAGCTTGCCTTACTTTTCATGTCTACCAAGAGGAGAGGTCATTTGGATCTTCTCGAGACAGGGCTCTCCTTACCGCTCTTGACCACCATCTTGGCCCAGCTTCCAGCTGCACACCCAGCCCTCAGGAGCTTGGATGGGCAGGAGATCCTGGGGAAGACAAGGGAGATGAGTCTGGAAAAGGTAGACTTGGAGGAGGGGCACCATAGACGAGCGAGCCCAGTAGCACCCACAGGACCTAGACTACAAACATCACTAGGAGGTCTACTAAGGGAGAAAATTCATCTGCGTGAGGGCTGTGGCAGGACCCCTGGGGACAGGACAGGGAACTGAGCCAGAGCAAGACTGTGTGAGTCAGCCACACTCTGAGGTGCTCAAAGACATTGTGTGGCCCTGACACAGATGGCCCAGATGCGGACGGTTCTTTTTCTGAGCCCTCATCTTGACTGTGGAGAACGTTCACCTTCAACCCTCATCATTTCTATATTGTTTAGATTTTTAAGAGTTGATCAAAATAATTTGAAAGTCAACAAACTATTTAGAATGTCTAATGACTGCTTGCCATCTGCCTCAGATGCCTATCCTAAGGAGCCCAAAATTTGAGACAGATCTCATTGAACCGTGTAAACAAGAAGAAGGTGGCAGTCTTCCTTGAGATTTGTTATGGCTTCAAACCCTGCGGTCTGCTTAGTACAGCAAAAACAAGAACTGCGCATTTATTTACTATTAACAGGTGCTGGCAAATAGAGACTAGCTCCTGCTTTCTTGTACACAGAAATATAGAAGGCACTTAGCCTCCTTCACTATTTTTCAAGGTGAAGTAATGACAAGGAGAGAGGTTCAAAAATATCCATTCACAAATCTTTAAGGACTAGCATGTATTTTTTATATGGCAAAGACATTCCCCTTCACTGAAGCCAGTGACCTTGACCAGAATTCAAGATCAGCACTCTCAATGCTCGCAGCCTTATCCCCTGCATGAGGGTTACTGAGGGCCCCTTATTCTTCTCTTCTGTCGAGTAAGGGGAGTCCCTCAAAACAGGTCAAACTGAGCCCTCCTCTGAGGGCAGGGATATCACTGGGATAGCCACACTGGTAAGTATAACCACAAACCGATCAAATCAAGACAGGGCAGACTTTTCCTTCTGCCTGTTCCAAGCTCTGAATCGAATTCTGTTTCCTTTGATAGAGATAAGAGATAGCTCTCCTGAACCAAATGACCCCAAAGAGTTCCAGGGGGCATCCATCACACTTCCCAACAAGAAAGGTAAGGGAGGGTTACCGTTCTCCCGTGGACCCCAGGAGCATGACTGTGGAGTGACTTTCTGTTTTTCGGATCGTCTTTTGTCAGAGGCACCCACCATGTGATTGGAGTCACGATGCTCATTACAGTTTGTTTCTGTAGCTCCCATTCACTGCATCTTCCTTGAAGGCCTTCATTAAGATCTTAGGGAAACCAGACGGCACTGGGGGCCATTGAAATACGTATCCATTGCGATCGCCTGCTCTGAAACAATCAAGGTCTCCTTTACCCACAACTTCTTGGAGGGTTAGTCACGCCTCCTCTTTAACTGAAAGTTGGTTCCCCGAGAGGGCACTGCTTTCTCGTAAGACAAGGCTGCCTGTTATCTGCTTTTGCTCACCTCATGGTGGGAGACAGGGTGGATGTCCACTGCTTGCTACATACTGCCCCTGACTAGCCCTTTGCTCCTCTGCCCTCCATGTGAATGAAATACTCCCTCTGTCTTAATCACTGTCATCCTTAACTTGTCCCTATTTCCCCAGCAGACCTCTAAGGCTACCTTAGAATTTTTCTGTCAGTTCAAGTCCTGCTATCATCCTGGACACCTTGAAGGTGTCCCATCCAACAGACCCATCCAATACTCTGGTCCATCAGAACTTTCCTCTGCTCTTTTCCAATGACTTTTTTCTGCACCGATTCTTGGCCTCCTGGACCCAAAGACAACCGTGGGTCCTCTCATCATTGAAGCCTGGCTCCACCTCCCAATAATTAATTTCAGAATTCTTTTTTTTTTTTTTTTGACATCTAATCCTTGAAGTCTGCTCCTTCTACAGCTATTGTTCAACCTCCAAACTCTCCTCTCCAGCCCAATCTTAAACAATTAATTCAAAAGTATCCCTGCCTGATTTCTCCCTTACAACTTGTTCCCTCTGGAGCTGTTCTTCAACCTCACTTGGATGACCAGTCCATTGGCTTTTCCCTTTTCTGGTTCATCATATGCCTGTCTTCATGCCCCTTCATACCAGGTTAGAGTCCATGATCCATTGCTTCAGTAACTTATTGCTGGTATCTTAATCAACCTTGCCACTCTGCCTTTTCCTAGAACCCTCTGGCAGGTCTTGGAGGGACCCATTATCTGCTTTCTGCACACTGGGTATGAAGGCAGGCACTTCACTATGGGGAAAACCACACAGCAGGGCAGAGCTCGTGTGTTGTGCCTTCACGAGCCCAGGGTAAATGATCCTTCTACACTGCCTGACAATTTCACTTCCTGCAATGATCTTTTCCAACCCTGAGCTTTATTTTTTTTCAAACTGCTGGCCCCCCTCACCACCTCCTTTTCTTCTTTTTTTAAAATCTTTATTTTATTTTATTTTTTTTAACATTTATTTATTTTTGAGACAGAGAGAGACAGAGCATGAACGGGGGAGGGTCAGAGAGAGGGAGACACAGAATCTGAAACAGGCTCCAGGCTCTGAGTGGTCAGCACAGAGCCCGATGCGGGGCTCGAACTCACCGACCGTGAGATCATGACCTGAGCCGAAGTCGGCCGCTTAACCGACTGAGCCACCCAGGCACCCCTCCCACCTCCTTTTCTTAAGAGACCACTTTCCCTCTTACTACACCAAAAGGTATAGGATGGGAATACCCTCACTTCCTGCTACCAGCTTGCATTTGCCCCCTCCTCTCCACTTCCCTCTTTCTCTCTAAGGCAATCCTTCTGCCTCACCTGACCGTGTCCATGACCCCTCTCTCCTCTGAGAATTCAGCATCTCCCTGTTCCGGGATCTGCATTCAGTCACTGCCCAAGCCTATCACAGCTCATCAAAGGAGCTTCCTCTTGATCCTCAGCTCACTTCACTGGCTTCCATAGCTCACTCTTCCATTTCATAGCTAGAAACGAGCTACCTAAACTCATTGTCCCAATCTCTTCATGTCTCTGTCTCCTCTGCCACTTTAGAATATCTTCTCCATCATTACTCCATGAGGCAGCATCACATAAGGCCACCAATGACCTGCTCGCCACTATGGTTTGAAGACCAAAAGTGAGCGCTGAAAATTGTTGACCTTTGAGGTTGGCAGATCTATGTTTGTAGCCAGGAGAAGATCATCTGTACCCTTTCTCTTTAGGCAAGAAAAGAAAAAGAAGTATCTGGTCAACTCCAAAAAAGAGACGCCATAAAAAAAGCCCCTCAAAAGGTAAGATGAGAGAACAAGAAGAGGTGGGAGGCAGCAGACAGCTCGTGCTTGTAGGTTAAGGTGTGGGAAGTTGAATTTCATTCTAAAGGAAATGGGGAACCATCGAAGAGATCCGATCAGTGAAGTGACATGATCCCATTTTACATTTGACAAGAACAGTTTTGGTTCAGTGTAAAGGATGAATTGGAAACAGAAGAGAATGGAGGCGGGACAACCCTTGGAAAGGGGAGGACGCCATGCAGGTTGACAGAACTCTGCATTCAGATCTGGCAGTGGAGATGAGGGCCAGTTCAAGAACAGCTTGGAAAGAGAGTTGATAGAACTTGAAAAATTAGGAGCTGGGGAGGAGAGAGAAACCAGGGCTTCCTCTTCAGTTTCTGGCCTGAATGGCTGGGTGAATGGTGGTGTACATTGCTAAGGGGAGATGCAAATAATTTGGGAGGAAATCTTAGAATTTTCCATTTTTGACCTGTTCACCTCAAGATTTGTGCTAGCTGGCTGTGCTCCAGCTCCATGCTTCGTCCAAAACTGTGAAGGGTCTGCGATGGTACCCCACTTGCATAGGGCCGTTCTTTGTGTATATGACCATGTAGGAACCCCACGCACCTGGATCAGGGGAAAGAATTCCTCATCGACATCACAACCAGCTCAACATCCAGAGTCACACCGCATTATCTACCCCCAAATGCAGACCCACAGGCAGTGAGAAGAGAGCTGCTGGAATCCTTCTGAGAGGCAGATGATATCCCATAGACAAAGGATAGAGAATGATGGATTTTCTGTTTATAGACAGGACAGGGGAGCCATCTTCCTCCGCTCCTGAAAGGAGGGAAAAACAAAATACAAACAAACAAGAAAAAAACTTTGCTGCTTTGAGATAAGATTAAACTGATCCTCTGTCCTCACCCTCATCTTTTGGCATTGAAATGCCTCTTTCTAAGAGGCAGAGAAACCCCAAGTGTCTTCAGCTTTTATTAAAGATGATCCACATTCTGGGCTTCATCCCTTTTGATGTGTAAATACCAATGGAGAGAGGGCTCCAGTAATCCTGGTACTTTGGGACTTAGCTTAGGAAGCTAGCCCTGCTGTAGGCATTTAGCAATCTCAGGAGAGGAGAAGACTTCTTATCCTTTTGGATCAAACAGCAGTTTACCAGCTACAGATCCCATTCTCATGGTGTATGAAAAGCAAAATGTTTCTAGGGATGTGAAAGCAAGCATTCCCTGTCTTAATTCTGTATACATTTTCATGCCTCAGGAGTCTAGGGCTTTTCACAGAAGTACTGAGAAATCAAGGGAGCTTAATTTCCCCCACAATAGGGAGAGGGGAAAGTGGGTGATGGGCATTGAGGAGGGCACTTATTGGGATGAACACTGGGTGTTGTATGGAAACCAAATTAACAATAAATTATATTCAATAGAAAAATAGAAAAAAAAATCCCCACAATATGCAAATCTGGCACTCAATAAAAAAATCAGATCCAAAGATATAAATGTGAGTCCTCGGCAAAATAAAAGTATCCAGATCCGTGGGAAAGAGAACCCTAACCCTTACACCCTTCCTTCTGTCATCGTCATTGTAAATCCTCTCTGTCCTAGCCTCACACTCTACCACGCAGCCCCTCGATTCTTTGATACCTTGCACTTTTCCCACTGGAGGCACCTGGGGAAACTTGGGTCCCTCCTGATCCACAAATAGGTCCTCGGGAATCTGGAGAAGTACGTTATAGCACTCCTTGTGTGCCAAAACAGGCTACCTGGCCATCTTTACTCGGATGTGGGCACCTCCAGGAAGAAGGTGTCAGACATGGCCCAGGAAAGAAAGCCCTCTGCTCTGGGAGTCTGGTTAATTTCAACAGGTTGCACAGGGCTGAGAGTAGATGGTGAGTCTAAGGGAGAAAGAAAGGTGTGCACAAGAAAGATACAATTGCAGAGAACTAGCAGGAGAAAAATGAGGTACAGGGGTACAGAGATCTCAAAGGGGCTGGGGGCATGGGAGGGGGAGGAGGAGCTTCCCAGTGAAAGGGCACCCCAGTGAAAACTATTCACAAATCACTATTTGGCCCAGGGAGAGCCTCACCTGAACACACAATCCAAAAAAAGCTCCAACTGATGGATCAGGCGACTGAAAGGAAGGACGATTCAACCAGCAACTCAGAGGTCATAACAAGGGCCCAAAAGGCAAGGACTGGATGTACACAAACCTCTGGACCACAGGGTAAGGCTGGCGACCGAATCTGCTATAAATGCTCCATGTGGGAGGGTCTTTCTTGGGACGGACATGGGGTTGGGTGGATGTGCGAAGGAAACGGTAGAAGAAGGGAGCGGTGCAGACAAGACGGCAAGGAACTTCCGGGCTGGGAGTGGTTGTGGGTAGAAGCCAGCGTGCTCCCAGCACGCAGGTCACCTCTACATGGACTCACGTGACCACTTCCCAGTGTCTACTGTTTACATTTCCATTAGTAGAGTCACCACGACTCCACTGAGTCTGGGGGCTCCTGTCTTGATTCAAGCTGGCCCCCATACAAAAAGTGGCACCACTCCTCAAAGTGCACACACTCCCAGGAGTGTTTCTTAATGGCTTCTTTATGGAAGTGAAGTGGCTTAGTCAAAGAGTCTACATGTTTAAGATTAGTACATACCAGGGCGCCTGGATGGTTCAGTTCGGTTAAGTGTTGGACTCTTGGTTTCAGCTTAGGTCATGATCTCACAGTTCGTGGGTTTGAGCCTCATATCAGGCTCTGTGCTGTCAGTGTGGGATCTGCTTGGGATTCTCTCTCTTCCTCTCTCTCTGCCCCTTCCTCTCTCTCTCTCTCTCCCCCCCACCTCTCTCTCCCAAAATAAATAAATAAATTTAAAATAAAATATAAAATAAAATAAAATTAGCACATACTGATGATCAAATTATTGCCAGTTTAGACTCCCATTAACATCATACAGATGCCATTTTCCCTACACCTTCACCAAAACTAGAAACAATTAAGAGTCTTCTGTGTTGACAGATTAAAAGCAAAGAATGATATTCCACCCATGTTTTCCTTTGGATTTCTTTGCACCATGCATGTGGTTAAACATGCTGTGGTAGATTGTATTACTACTCACTGATATCTCAGAAGGTTATACACTCTTGCCCTGTGGACTCCAGAATGGCCATGTCACTTGACTTGGTCAAAGAAATGTGGACAGAAGTGTGAGGGTCACTTCAAAGCCAAAGCTTTAAGAGCCTGTGTTTCATCTTTATTTCTGCCATGGGACCAATGTTCTGGACACAGGTTGCTTTGTCCCCAGGATCCGTGTGTGTCAGTAACATGGAACCGCATCTAACTTGTGATGAATGAGTAGCACACGGGAGAAGTAAAACTGGATTGTTTTATTTATTTATTATTTTTTAATTTTTTTTTTCAACGTTTATTTATTTTTGGGACAGAGAGAGACAGAGCATGAACGGGGGAGGGGCAGAGAGAGAGGGAGACACAGAATCGGAAACAGGCTCCAGGCTCTGAGCCATCAGCCCAGAGCCTGACGCGGGGCTCGAACTCACGGACCGCGAGATCGTGACCTGGCTGAAGTTGGACGCTTAACTGACTGCGCCACCCAGGCACCCCAAAACTGGATTGTTTTAAACCAACACTTGGCAAACTTTTTCTAAAAGGGGCCAGATAAGAGCTTTGCTGGCCCTACAATCTCTATTGCAACTACTCAACACTGCCATTGTAGTATGAAAGCAGCCAGAGACAAATATGTAAACAAATGCACCTGTCTGTGTTCCAATAAATCTTTATTTACAAACATAAGCATTGGACTTATTTGGTCTTCATGCTATTATTTGCTGACACCTATAATTAACCACTGAAATTTGGGAGAGTCATAATTTATCATAACACCACCTAGCCTCTTCCTACTAAGATAGCTGTTTGTTAAATAATTTTTTATTAGAAGTTTTTTCCTTTGAGGTTCACTTGTTCATATTTGCCCATTTTCGTATAGGACTATTCATCTTTTTGTTTGATCAATTATGGAAATCTACTGTTTGTTATCTCATTGAAATGTTTCTGCTTTTGTTTTTATTTTGTAACTCACTTGAGAAATTTTTGGTTGTGGAGAATTTTTTGTAAATTTGTTTAGACAAATCAGTTTGTCTTTTCCAAGATGGTTTATGCCAGAGTTTCTCGACCTTGACACTTACTAGCATTTGGGACTGAATAATTCTTTGTCATGAGTGCTGTCCTGTGCCTCATGAGATACTGGGCAACATCCCAGCCATTAGATGCCAGTAGCGTCTTCCTCCCAGTCATGAGAAACAAAAAGATTGCCCAACATTGTCAAATATCCCCTGGGGGACCAAATCAACCAGCACTGAGAACCATTGTTTTATGCCCTATATTTCTTCCTTAAAAAGTCCTTTCTATGTGATATTTATAAGTTTATATCCTTTATCTACTTCTAGTGTTTGTATTATATACATATGTACACATTATTATATTGATTATTATATGTTAATATATATTACCTTATGAAAACATGGTTTCTGTAATGTTTTTAGCCTTCTTATCTATCTATTAACATGAACTTGCTATTCCTCCATGATCAATGCTATAATGTTCCTTTCATAAGACCCACGTCTAGGGGAGCCTGGCTGGCTCAGTCGGTTAAGCGTCCGACTTCGGCTCAATTCATGGTTTTGCCGTTTGTGACTTCGAACCCTGCGTCAGGCTCTGTGCTGACGGTTCAGAGCCTGGAGCCTGCTTCGGATTCTGTGTCTCCTTCTCTCTCTGCCCGTCCCCCGTTTGTGCTCTGTCTCTCTCTGTCTCTCATAAATAAATAAATGTAAAAAAAAAATTTTTTTGTTAAAGACACATCTATCTTGTCTCTCCAAAGTGATAGAAAGACAGAAAAGTTTACTTGAAAATAGTTGATATATAAAGCATATAAATCTATGTTTCCAATGATTAATGACATTAATTTTTTTTTTAGAAAAGAAAAGGAACAACGATGTCAGTTCAAGTTCAACCAGAAGGTGTCAGAAAAATATTCCCCCAAAGAGTAAGTAAGCCAGAGACAGGGACTGGCCGTCAGACATCACTGGTGCCCTGGCCACCTGCCGACTGTTTGTGTCCTCTCTTCCTCCTCTTTCCCTCCCATCTTCGTCCTCCTCCTCCTCTTCCCCCTCCTCCTTTTCGGTGAGCATTCATTTCTCTTCTGCGTTGGTAACATTTCTTCAGCACTGTCCCCTCTCACTCTCCCTTCCCTCTTTAGGCTCCGGCGACATTGGCATTTCTCCTCCCCCCCATGAATTTATCACTGAAGTAGAACAGGGGCTACTTGAGGTAGGGTCCGCAGACTGGTGCCATCCACAAGTCTGTTGGTTGCAAGTCTGCAAAAATAAAGAGCTTATAAATCAACCGTGACACCGAGCACCCCGTTTTCACAGCAGGACCTCCTCAGCGGAGATGCCTTATTTCTATTGGATCAAGCTCCTGTCTTGTCACGCGCCGGCACATTGAGTAGCACTGGTGTGATGCTTAAGAAAGATGCATGTAAATGTACAGCCTGAGGAATTAACACAAAGGCAAAGCCCGCATGTACTTAGCGCCTAGGTTCAGAAACAGAACATAGCCCACACCCATAATCCAATCCCCACCTACACCCCGAGGGTCACCACCAGCCTGAGTTCTCAAAGCATAGGCTCTTTGACACTGGATGCTTCGCCCTCCTTTCCTGCCCAGGGCTTCCTCGGTGTGCCCCCCTCACCTACCCCTTCCCCGAAGCTGACCGCCCTTGTTCACCTTCCCTTTGCTACACATCCCCAGGCCTCACCTTGAACTAAGCGTTCTCTGTCCCAGCAGGCAAAGGCAGGTTTTCCTGACCCGCCTTCGTGGAACCCAGTGTTTTTTTTTTTTTTTTTTCTTCACGGCACTTGTCACGACTAAAATTAACTGTCTGTGTACATCCTGTTCATCGTGTGAAAGTCCGATGAGGCCAGTAAGTGGTCGGTCTTGCTCTTTGCTCTATGCCCAGTGTTCCCGTGCCTCACACAGTGTATACTTAAATAACTGTGCAATCAATACATTATCTATTCTTCTTCATGAAGTGTGACTACCAATACGAGAGACTCCACGTACTCGGAGAATGCACTTGTGCGCATTAGAAAAAGTGCCCTTTCCTCAATACGCTTTACCCACATCTGTCGGAGCTGACTCCTAAAACCAGGTCCTTTGCTGCCCTCTGAGAGAAGGTCCTCGTAGAAAGTATCCAGCTCTGGGATGCCTGGGTGGCTCAGTCGGTTGGGCGGCCGACTTCGGCTCAGGTCATGATCTCATGGTCCGTGAGTTCAAGCCCCGCGTCGGGCTCTGTGCTGACCGCTCAGAGCCTGGAGCCTGTTTCGGATTCTGTGTCTCCCCCTCTGTGACCCTGCCCCATTCATGCTCTGTCTCTCTCTGTCTCAAAAATGAATAAACGTTAAAGAAAAATAAAACATAAAGAAAGTATCCAGCTCTGAGTATGAATCAGAGCCCTCCTTAGAGGTGGGATCCTTGCTCAGTGCACAACGCACCCAACCATGCGCAGAAGCCCTGATAACAACAGAAGTGTACCCACTTTACAATTGGCAAAGCACTTTGTTCTGCATTTTGCCATTTAGCCGTCATATAAGTATTGTTCAGCCCACTTTACGGATTCAATCAGAGCATAAAAGACTTGCATGAACTAAGATCAACCTAGGTGTTCTAAGTGCAAGTTTTTTGTTCTTTGCACTGAAAAAAAAAACAAAAAAAAAAACTCCCCGGTGTCTTTAGGAAACACGAGTAGGAAGCACGAATCTAAGCAGATGCTGAGAGCTGTCTGTCAGCGTCAGCTTCTTCTGTCTCCTTAGCACTTCTGCCCTGGCCGTGCCTTCTGATTTAACGCCGGCTGTCTCTGTGTTGTTATCGACATACAGTAGGGAGTCCTGTTGAGGCATTTCTGACAGTATGAAAGGAACTGGGAGGGGGGGCGTCCAGCAGGTCTGGATTCCACTCCCAGTCCCACCTTGTACCGTGTGGGGATGTCCGGGAACCGGGAATTCTGTCTCCACCTTTGAGCCTGAGTCCCCCATCTATAAAATGGGGATCACCATCATTGCCTTCCCTTTTATAAGTTGTTGTGAAAATAAACTACACAGTGTGTGTGTGTGGCCTTCACTATTGCCTTGATGATGGCTTTTTGTCCAGCCACCCCATCTCCCCACGAACCCTTCGCGTTCAGATCAGGGAGCTCCAGACCTCTCCCCAGGCCATGTCTGACCATGCATGATTTTCACCACGTGCCTTCACCCTGTGTTCTGAAAGGATTCCTGAAGTTCATTTCTCTATGAAGTTTGTTCCCATTCTGCTTTTCTTGCCTCTGTTAGGCTTTCTTTTTGTTTCCTGCACCCTGCTTTCCATTTCCAGGAACTCTCTTTATTAATTGCTCACCTCCATAGCAGGCTCCTCATTGTTTGCTCACGCTTCTGAATGGTGATCTAACAGACGTGGGAGAGCGCCAAGGAGGCCTTGCCCTCAGGGTTCCGTCCTTAAAAAGCCTGTTTCCAAGACGGAGCAGGTGAGACGAAGCTAAATGCAGGATTACTGGAACAGATCAGAAAGCTGTCCCTCCTTAGGCGCAGGGTAGTGGCTTTGGAGCTACCCAGGACAGAAGGTCCTGGCCGACTTGGGAAGCTGCCTGGACCAGGTAAAGGAGGGAGTTCTGCCTGTGCCCGCAACTCTGCACCCTGGCTTGCTGCCCAGAACTCCCAGTGCCGCCCACTGCTCCAGCATCTGCTTGCGAGCCTGTCTGGGACATCTGTTTTGGGACCTATACTTATCATAGGGAATTAGTTCCGTGAGACAGACAACTATGCAAGGTCCCCGATGCCCTGCTAATCCCCCTCGGGGTTTGCGGCAGTGGTCCAAAGTTACCTGTGCCTCTGCCTTGTCTCCCAAGTTAGGAATCCGCCATGGCTGGTCTTCCATTCAACCTTGACAATAATATGCACTTACATACCCTTGCTAGGAAATTGCACAGCCCAGATCGTAAGCCCCGCCAGTCTGGCTCCTGAGGTTGAGCTGTCATCCCCTGGGCCCTATTTATTTAAGTGGGCAGAGTCCGGAGACAGTGGTGGAGCCAGCCAGTCCATGCAAGAATGCTGGCTGGCTTTTGAAACTAAGTTCTTCCCACCCCCCTCACTCCTATCCAGCCCCTGCCCCTCCAAGACTGGACATCCTTCAGCGTTCCGTCCAAGGGAGCCATCCGGTCACTTCTCAGGGATCTCTGCTTTCTCGTCTGCCTCTAGTTCATATCCTTCCAAAGTAACTAACGGTTTCTTCACCGTTAGCATCGATGCCGCTTGTTTCTTTTTCCGGGGAGGCTCTTGCCTTTTCATACATTTCCTTTGGCTCTTGCAATAAGTGTTTGAAGCAAGGGAGAAAGTTGGACTGGCTGTTCTCCTAGCCTCATTCTGCATGTAACATCCTGTGTAACTCAACACAAGCCATGGGCAGCGACTTCTCCTCGCCCCCAGAGACGGCTCCTGCAGTCTATCTGGAATGAATTCGCCCACGGTGAGGCTGTGGTAAAAAGCGGCAGGAGTGGCTGGTATTTATTTTAAACTCTTTTCCAACTGCTTCTCTCCTGAATCAATACCCCCACATCCCTGCTCAACGTTTCACCGTTGCCAAATCTCTCCATGTGCAATTTGCAGATTAAGCTAGAGTTCTTGGCGGTGAGGGGGGGTGGGGTGGGGGTGGGGGGTTCTTTTTCGACTCATGGAGGGAGAAACAGAAAAGCAACAAAATGAAAAAAGACGGCAGAAAATGAAGACTGACACTAATCTCTCGGTGCTGAGCACCTCACTTACCCCGCCTTGGTGTCAATCAGGTGATAAGATTATAAACAAAGACCTTTCTTCCAGCTACCCGAGCACCAGGAAATATTCTGGGCCGGCCACTTCTATCCGGGTAGAGGGATAAACAGGTTGCTTATGGAATAAAGGAGCGGTGGGTGATAGCCAATTAGCTTATGAATTGAAACCCACCACAGGAGCCCTATCTGCTTTACCAAACATTTTGTTTGATGCAGTGTTGGTGGTGATGGCTTTGTTGATCAGAAACTACTCTGTACACGTGGCTAATCTGCCACTCAAAATGGAGGAAGTGCTGCCAGTTAGCCAGAGGCTGTTCCCCAATGCCATTTACGTGATTATTGTTACTATTACTGTCGTTAGAGTTCGGGGCAAGGGGAAGGCCGGAAAGAGAGAAAACGAAGACTGAGCGAAACTATACTCTTCTACTTTCCCTTCTACTTCCAGAAAAACCCGAAGACGACCCTGTGGATTTTCACTCTCCTAAACTTCCCGTGACGTGTGGCGAAGCTAGAGGGATTTTATATAAGGAGAGACTGAAACGAGGTGGGTTTCCTGATCTTCTGCTTTTTGGAACGCCCGGAGCCACTAGACGAGAGGAAAATACCCATGTGTCTCCTTGTCCAGGAGATAAACCCCGCAAGCTAGGCTGCAGAGAAGGAAGTGCCTTGTTAACAAGGAATTTTCGCTTTTCCGCGTCGTGGTGAACCCGGCTGCCAGGCCACTCCACCACCGTGGACCCAGTGGCAATACTTGCCACATGCAGATGTCGCACAAAATGCAAACCCTCTCCCGCTCCCACAGGGTTCAGGGCTTCCTTCAGCCTGGGAGAGGAGGAATCCAGGCTCGCCTGCTATCCTGCCTCCCTGCAGAGAGTCTCTCTGGACCCAGGCAGGCGGAACAACCGCAATTAGGGGTTTGGAGGTCTAGGGTGAATTCACAGAGCATGAGATTGGGTCCAGGAATGGGCCGTCTTTATCCTCCAGGATCCTCAGAGAAGTGCATTCAGAACGAGGAGGGAATTTGGTTCACCCCAAAAGAATTTGAAATTGAAGGAAAACGGGCAACTTCAAGGAAATGGAAACAGAGTGTGCATTGCAGAGGAAAGACCTTAGAAGAGCTGCTGAAGGTATTATGACAGGGGACGGATGGGTGATGGGTTTAATTCTTGCAGGATGAGCGCAATTTCAGTTACAGAAATGTGAAGAAATTTCCATTAGGATTGACAAAGAGCTCAATTTTTTATAGAGAAAAGTTATGGGTGATAAAATTAGAAAGGTTGGTGCTGACCGTGGAGAACTTTAAATGTGAGCAAAGGGCTGTGAGGTCAGGAGAGACTTAAGAAGCTTAGCCTGGGGGTACTGGGTGGAGTAAACCAGGGGAAGCCAGATTGAGACCCAGATCTCTGAGAGCTTCCCTGCGCCCTCCGCCCAGTAAAGGCCTCCTCCAGACCCAGCTTATCTGGACCCCTGGGTGACGCATTTCTAGACCGTCCTGTCCATGGGCAGTGTCTCCTCTGCACTTCCCTGGCTCACACTCAATCCTCTGAGCCACAAACAAGGCTACTAATCTCTGTGATCCCAGACCCCAACACCAGGCCTCAAAAAACACCCAAAAAGAATATCACTGGGATGAAATCACAAGGATTTTACCTACCAAGGAAGAAATGGAGAGGAGAATGTGGGTGGGAAAGGAACTGGGAAGGAAGGACTAATGGGTCTTGGGTTTGAGTAACAGGAAAAAAAATGAGTTTATCAAGTGACGTTCAGAAGAAGAGCCGATTGGAGGTTGGAGCTAATGGTGTTGCTTTCAGACACCTTGGGTTTGAGACCCGGTAGGACGTCCAGGTATAAATATTCACTAGGAAGTGGGAACTTCGATATGGACGAAAGAAGAGCTTCCCGGATAACCTCGTTCATTGACCCCTTCTCTCTTTCAGAAAGGACTTTTGTTCTGTCCCCCAAGAATAAATGTCAAGAGAAAGGTAAATAGCAGGTGAATTTCTACCACATTTTCAGTCGCCATGTTGCACACTCTCTACATCCAAAGGCTCACCTTCAAGTCCTCAAGGTCCCCGGCCCTGGGTCACCTTTACTTTTAGTCATTGCATCTTCACGACAATGGCATTGGCACGCTGGTACATGTATGTACCCCTGTTGTTTTCATAATTTGGGAGGGGGACACAAAAACTCTTTAAAATAAAGATTAGAACAAAAACTGATGATGTACATGTGTTTTAGAAAAAGAACCGGGTGTTTGGATGATGACAAACCAAAGGTGTCAGAAATAGAATGCTCTAGTTTGAGAGGTAAATGTGATACGGAGATAGACAAAAACGGTATGTGAAAAGAGCAAGGAGACCATCCTTGATTGAACACAAAGAATTCCTCAATTCAACGGGCTCGTGATCAGTGGCCCCAAAATGGAATCGCATTTGAATTGAGCTTTGCCTCTGCCTAGAGTCCCTCCAGGTGAAAAGGGCAGGCATCCATTGTCTGTACCAGCTGCTCCTTCTCATCCTTCTTTGCTTGCTTAAACATGTCCTCAAGACGCAAATCTCATTCATGAACTTCCCATAAGATAGGAACCTTCAGCAGAGGCAATGGTGCCTTTCCCACCGTGCCCTGAAGGGCTGGCCTGACCCTTAGCTGGATTCATTGAAAAGACAAAGTGTCCTCCCAATGCTGTTTATTGTATGAAACATCTTTTCCATGCTGATTTGCAATATCTTGATATGTACAGGGAGGCTCCTTGTAATAGCCAAAAATTAGGGAAGAATCCTGCCCATGGACAGGATGGTCTGGAAATGCGTCACCCAGGGGTCCAGATAAGCTGGGTCTGGAGGCGGCCTTTACTGGGTGGAGGGCGCAGGGAATGCCCTTCAGTCAATGGAAAACCACCCAAGGGTTCTAAAGTCAAGAAAGCTTCTGGACACTTAAACTGGTAGTGATATATATGGAAGGAGCCCAGTTTTGTTTACGTGACTATGAAGGTCTATGATTGCAAATATCTGAGTGAATTGGTTATTTGGGGATAGGATTATAGGGAGCATTTGCCTTCCATATTATACATTTATGTACAGGTAGAATTTTCCTAATGACCATTTATTACTTTTGTAAACAGCAAAAAAAAAAAAAAAAAACAATAAAAATATTTTTAATCCAGAGCTTTAATTAATGGTCCCAATATTCTAGTCGCTGCTCGCTCATGATACCACATGTCCGTACATGATAGCCAGAAGCACACTTGGCCTGACCTTTCAGTCCCACCTAGGAGAAGCCACGTTGGGATAACAAGACTAAGTTTAGTTCTGACTACAAATGGGCTAACGCAGGCCCTTTCTTCAGCAACGTTGTCTAATACATCACTGTTGCTCTGCCGTATACCCGTTCTCTGTTGGTGTCTACCTTTGTATGTGTGTACCATCAAGAGACCTGATGCTGATACTCCAAATGTGTGTTTTGGGGTTTCCCTGCAGGACGCTGCTTCCATGACCCAAGGCAAAATGAGCACAGGCTGAGTGTTTGTGAGAACCTCCATCTCTAGAAGGGCTCAGGATGCAGACAGAGGTGGTTACTCTAATGGCATACGGTGGGAACTGAGAACAGCTTTTTGCTTTATTTTGAACAGATTCTAGAGCCTTTGACTTAAGGGATTCTCATTCAAAGTGGGTCAATTTGCAAGTAAGCCTAAATGGGCATATGTAAAATCTGTAAATGAGGAATGTGTTACCTTGAATCCAAAGGCCTAAAAGATGTTGGGCAAGAGTTGAGGGCATTGAGAGGGTCAATAATCGTTTCTTGACTGTGTCAGGGACAGAACAGCCTTCAAATGATCAAATGATGCCCAGAAATTTGCTGAGCTGATGGGGCCCTGTGCTATGTGTGCACAATGGCCTATCCCTCTCTGAGAGCTCCTTTGTGAGTCATTGTATATTCTGAATGAGTGTGTCAAATGAGAAGGATGTCATCGGGGTAGTGTCAGACTTGCGCTCCTGGGGCAAGTCGGATGCAGTTAAGATCTTGCCTGCACAGGGTGTGTGTGATGATAAAGCTGTTGAGACACTGCAGGGAGCAAGGAGGGCTGTATCCCCACAGCTGCAAGGCAGCTGAGGTGCTGTTGGCATAGGCACAGAACAGAACTTACTAGCCAAATATGGGACAGCAAAACACTTGCCAGGTGGATGGTGCCAGTCATTTCAATAATATTGTGTGTAGGGAACTTAATGGGTGGAGCTCCTTTTGAGTAATTATATCCCACTGGATTTAAGCAAGTTACCCTCTACCCTCATAGGGAGTTTCCAAAGGTAAACTAGAGGGAAAACAGTTACACCTCACACCTCACTTTAACCATCAAAATTGTTGCCCCCTGGTCATAATACCCACTGCCCTGAAATATCCTGTAGTGAACGTGCATGCTCTTACCTGACGACTAACGAAGTAAGATAAAATTAAGCTTTTGACACTTAACAATCAGCCTTACAAAAAGGAGCCCACGGATCGTTCCCCTCTGTTAAAACAGTGAATGGAATCCAGTATAAATTTCAAGGATCAAAACTTATCATACGAGATGCAGGAGTGATTATTTCTACTCTTCCACTATTTGCCCAGTTTGGTCTGTTCTTGAACTTGAAAAGAATGAGCGGTCCCTCATGGTAGATGACTGCAACCTCAGGGCCATGGCCCAGCAGACCCAACACAACTCAAAGAGTAAGCCAGTTAGAAGAACCAGTTAACCAACCAGAGCAAGAGAAGACAGACCCCTGGTCACCAAAACTCCCTGCCTGTTGAGCCGATGTCGTGGTTACGTGCAGCGAGGTGGGATCAACTGGGTTCAGATATCGAAGGTGATGATGCAACACTCACACCTAGCGAGTATGAAATGATTTATCACTCACATACTGAGGCTTCCTACGGAGGGCCGGGCAGGTTGCCAAGCTGGTCTGAAAATGCCTGAGTGGCGAGAGGGAATAGCTCCAGGTTTTACCATGACTATGGGTACGGTCAAGGTGAGAATTCCCTTGCTGGGGCAGAGCTTGTCTGGTTTGAACTTCTCTCTGAGGCCAGGAGGGGGAGCGCATGAGCTTCCTTATCGACTTGCCGACTTGCGGAGAGGTGGTGAAAGGGGTAAGAGAGAGAGGTGGGACTTGAAGCTGTCAGCAGTGGAGCAGAAAAGCCAGAGTCAGAAGGTGACCGTGCAGTTGTACGTCCTTTCTCTCATTCGCTGTCATATCATGTGTGTTGGAAACTATCCTACTCCAGAGCCTAAGGAAGGCGGTGTTTTGTGCTGGTCACAGACTATCCATAACCAATGTGGTTAGACGGGCCGTTGTGGTTCTTAATATAATCGCAAGGTGCCTTCCAGCAATAACCATCAGGAAACTGAAAAAAAAATTTTTATTACTTTTTATTACTTACAGGACATGGAAATTACAGAGCACGCCTGGGGCCATACAGTGAGGTGGCCAAGAGATTGATGGAGAGAGAGAGAGAGAGAAGGAGAGAAAGAGAGAGAGAGAGAAAGAGCACAGGTGAGGGTGGGGGCCTAGGGCTTTGCAGGCTCACTCTTTATTGGTGAATTTAAAACATAACAGCTGGAATTTAAAGTGTGAGAAGAGAAAGAAAAAGAAAAAAACAAGCGACCCAAATGGTCAGTTCTTGAAATCAACCAAGATCTCTGACACAAAGGAGCCTCTGTGGGGACAGGCAGCCTGGCTCTTTATCTAGTTGTGTGGCTGGCAGTGCATTTACTCCAGAAATAAGGAGATAGCTGTCTTTGATGGGGTGCTAGAACAATCCAGGCTTCAGTCAGGCACTTGCATTACAAAAAAAGGAGAAAAGAAAAAAGCTGTCAGGACTCACACCACAGAGGGACTGGGGCTCTGGATCTAGCCAAGGTCTCAACTGGGAGGAGGGGGGAGGTCTGGGCTGTGGGAAGCTGGCATCTGCATCCCGGGCCTAGGCAGGTCGGGTGTCCAGTCAGAGGGCACTCCAGGGACAAAGAAAGGCACACTGGTGAGTTCGGGATGGAAGGCCAGAAAGTTCACCTGAACTTCAAGGTTGGCAGGGAGCCCTCTTTATGGAGTCCTGGGGCCCTCCGAAGTAGAATTTGCTCCGGAAGCCTCCCCAACTAAGACCGTGATGAATTTCATCCCCAAATCAAAGGGAATTTTTACTCTGACTGAGTGGCTGGTTTTGAGAATGGACAAGACATTTCCATCCCTCCCGCCCTCACCCAGGTCCTTGTGCTTGTGTTGTGGACAGTTGAGGGTAGTGGCAGGATTTCTCTCCTTAGCTGTAACTGATCCCCAGCCTCCTCGATCCTCTGCTCCAGCTCCTAATGGTCTATTTCCTGCCTTTTCACCTCCCAGAGGCACAGACAGAAAGGTGCCTCTTCCTGACGCCTACCTTCAGTGCAGAGAAAACATTCCCCTTGTGTGTAAAGCCCCACTGTCCATCTTGCGGGGTCAGGAGAACAGGGGCTCCTGCCTGTAGGTCTTTATCCAGCAGTAAAGATCACCTGGAGAATTTACTGGATCACATTCTAAGGCCATGAGAAAGACAGTGATTTCTGAGGCCCACAAAACAACCCGTTTGTACAGCAGCGATCTGTCTTTGTGTTTCCATCAGGAACTGTTCTGGGTCTGCCCAGCACGCTTGCCTGGGACGGCACACAGCGGACGGGAACAGCTCTGAACCCCGGCACGGGCAGCCCAAATACTGTTGTGTTGACTTTGCAGAAAAAAAAAAAAAAAAAAAAAAAGCATCTTGCCTTCCCAGGCTTGTAAAAAAGAGTAAGTTGCCTAAAGCTGTGTTTCCTCAAAAGTCATGTACTTCCAAAGCGCCTGGGGTCCTGTTAAAACAGATTCCAATTCAGCGGATCTGCCTCTCTCACCGCCTCCCAGGTAACGGTGATGCCCTTGGTCCTCAGACCACGCTCTGTGCAGAAAGGGCTTAAATGACCTTCCAGTCCCTTCCGGCTCTGACAATGTGCGGTTCAAGGGGCAACTTGAGGATTCTTGCCGTCTGCTTTCCTGCGATCGATCGATCGGAAAGGCCAGGCTGGTGCTCCATCGGTGCTCTCTCGGAGCACTGTGGTCAGCTGGAGACATCCGCTCTGGAACACACAAGGACGGTGTGTTCCAAGGCCCCTTGGTGTCGGTGTGCTGTGGGTCTCACTGATGCCATCCCTGCCGCATTATCTCCGCTTCCAGGGGGAAACCTCCAAGGAATGTGAGGTGTGCTGTAGAGGGGGACCATGTCTCTGCTGTGTCCCTTGTCCGAGAGCCTTTCGTGAGGACTCACATCCCGCCTGCAGAGGCTGAGAGGTAAGCGAGACCCAGCCCCGCCTTCCGCACGCCCACTCTGCCCGCTTCTGCTCTGGTCGCCCATCTCCGGGCAGAAAAGCCGGATGTGTAAGCATCGTGGCTCGGGGGTGGCCCAGCACAGCTGGATGGGGCGGCAGCCTATGTTCCGTCTGATATGTGTCTGGTATCTGGCTCTCTGAGTCTGCCACCGAGCCTCCTTGACTCCCCAATGCCACTGTCCGTGGGAGGTGCCCTTTCCTGGTTTTGCAAACCTGCCTCCTGTCCCAGGGGCTTGGGAATGGGAACCGTCAGTTGTTCGTGATCTGCAACTGTTCGGAAAGGTAGGAAATGTGGCCTGGTCTGTGCATTTTACCATGGGCTCAACAGGCTGTTAGAGGCCTTGGTCCCCAAGGGTTAAGGCCCAGATTGGACCCTTGGGCGCTGCACGCAGGACTCCCAGCAGCTCAGACAGGGAAAGGAGGACCCACCACTCACCCTGACCCTGCCCTCCACGCATGGAGTTCCCTGTTGCCACCCTCGATGGGAGGACGGTCATGGGCTCAGGCCCCACGTGGGAGTCCTGGAGACTCTGGGAGGGTCCCCTGCATCTCCCAGATGTATCCATCAGCCATGTCTAAAAGGAGAACAATAGCAGCAGTAGGGACAGCGGCTGTTCCCAGGGGCCTTGCCCCCCGCTCACTTCTGCCTGTCCTCCCAGGAGCCCGTGGAGTTGCACCTTCTGCAGGATGGAGTCTTCGGGAAGGCAGCAGTGTTGCAGGAAATCTGAGGTCCTGGAGAGGCTGATACAGCCTGAGGAGCAGTTGGTGAGCTGGGTGCAAACTCCACCTTCCCCCTGACAGCGAGAAGTCCAACGGGACGAGGGGGAGGGGAAGGGCGCCCGAGGGAGCTTTTGGCGTCTGTCTTCTGAGGATGGAGATTCGGTGCCTGAACATAGTTCAACGCGCACCGCGGTCCTTTGGCAAACATGGTTGGACGGCTGGCTGGGTCTGCCTGGGCACAGGCCTGGCTTCACTTTCTCTGAGCTGCATTTCACTGTAAAAGTCTCTTCACATTTTACAGAAATGTGGGTTCCTCCTCTTGAAGGCCTACTGTCACCCACAAAGCTCCTTTTTTGCAGAAACCCCACATAATATAAGTCATGTTTTATGATTCTCGTCCTCCGGGCATCTCTCTTATGTACAACTCTCTCTGGAATTTTGGAGTGTGACTCCTGCAGGCACCCCTGCTTGCAGAGAGCGGGTTTGGCTGCAGACTGTGGAGAGGGACCCCCTGGGTCCCACTCCACCCGCCGCGTCCTGGTTCTGGGACACCGGGCGACTTGTTCCGCCTCCCATGTACCTCAGTTTCATCCTCCCTTAGGTGGAAACGTCTTTCTTACAGATAGCACAGGGTTTAGAGCACCGTCTCGGGGGACTTGGAGTCCAGCTCCACCACTGGTTAGCCTTGAAATCCTGGGTAGGCGGCTGAACTCCATCCCCTGGATTTGTCATCTAGAAAATGGGGGTAATGACAGCCCCTGCATCATTGGGTTGTTGGAGGATCATGAGTTAATATCATGGCAGTGCCTAGAACGGTGCTTGGCATAGACATGGCAGATGGTAATATCATTACCACACCGGACATGAAGGCTTGTTATATTTCAGGATCCATTATATTGCTGGATCCATTATATTTCAGGATCCAGTTACATTACTGGATCCATTCCAGTAACAATGGCTGTGCTCATATCACCCCTTTGGTGGCTTTGTCCCTAGATTCGCGATTATGGAGAGCCCTTTAAGGAAGCCGTGTGGTTGGACCTGGTTAAGGAAAGGTTGACTGAGAAAGTGTATACAGTGCCGTGCTTTGTGCGGGACGTGCGCCTGATCTTTCGCAACCATAAAATGTTTTACAAGGTAAAGGGCTTCTCCTCTTTCTTTTGCACGTCCTCTCCAATTGTCCCTAATTTCCGGGACAGCAGAACTCTGCAAGAGTTGTACGGACCTTGTCCCAGAGAGAGGTCAAAAAGAGTAGGATTACAGAAGAAAACAGCCTGTAAATTCCAGCGGTGGTGAGGAGGATGTCCGAGGGGATAGCAAGCAGGACAGGGAAGAATCCTTGTAAACAGCACCTGAAAAAAAGCTCCATCCTCCACTCGAGGACAGACAAGACAGTCCCACCGAGGACAATCCATTTCATCCTGCCTCCTCGTTCAGAGAGGAAAGGTAGTTAACGGTTACATTGTTCTGCACGCCTCAGAAATACAGAAATCAATGAATGAACTAAACTTGATGAAATAACTTAAACTCCCAGAATGCTCATACTAGGATTGTTCTACTCCTAAATTTCCAAGTGGCCTCAAACATCCAGACTTGTCTCAGGTGGTGGTGGCTTCATCCTTTGTCAGTAGGGAGAGACAACTAGTTGTGCTATTGTGCAAGCCGACGCGTTCTTAACTTTACTTTGCTGAGTTTATCCTGATTTTTTCCTATCATTTGTGCAGATATTTCTTGGGAAGTACCTAAGGAAGATTTCTACCTCCACCCAGCCTCCTTCCCCTTCTTCCCATGGCACAAGCTGGCCTGCTCCCAAACCACAAACTGTAAACTGGTGTCTGTGCAGGGAGCTGGAGGGAGAAAGAGTCTACCCAGGGAGCCCCTCCATGCCTGGCCCAGTCTTAGCCTTGGAGAACGGAACCTCATCTTTCCTTCCGAGAGTGGGGCTGTCAAGAAATGCTTTATCTTTATCTATTTTACACCAAGTTCAGGCTTTGCTGTGATCAAAATCGGCTCTCCAGCCCCGACCATTTGTCAGTTCCAAGTTAGGAACTGGGCAGAGGCTCATCCATTTCAATATTATGGCAGCAGCATTTCCCCCCCAAACTACACACACACACACACACACACACACACACACTGCCTGGCTGATGGGAAAGCACAGCATTCAGGACAGGGAGGGCGGGGCTCCAAAAAATGCAAGCGATTTGATGGTCCTGATTCTTTGTCCTTAGACACCTGTTTGCCTTTTTTTTTTTTTTTTTTTTTTTTTTTTTTTGTCTTTCAGGCTTCTGACTTTGGTCAGATAGGATTGGACTTGGAGGCAGAATTTGAACAGGACCTCAAAGAGATGTTTATTTTTTGCAAAGCCAATGAAAACAGCTTCCAGACTCTTTGACCGTGTTCTAGAAAAACTAAGGCACCCCAACTTCAGGATCCAGATGATGTGACCCTGGCCGTCTTTAGACAGCCAGTGAGTCTAGAATGTTATTGGCTGCCCTCTTGACTCAAAGCCAGAGCCTTGTACCATCATCACACCTGTCTTTTCTTTCTACACCTAAAAGTGTGTGTGTGTGTGTGTGTGTGTGCGTGAAATACACTTCTCGTCCCCATCTAAGGCCTCTTCCTTCTCAATATTTACATCTCTCTTCTCCCACAGTATATATACTCATTTGTTCAACTAAAACAATACTACAACAATAGCTTCAGAATTTCTACCCTCACATCACTATGAAAAAGAAACTAAACTGAATTCTAAAGTTGTATGCAATTGATTTTTGTATATATATATATATATATATATATATATATATATATATTTCAATATCATTGCAGAGAGTGTTTTTCAGAATTTTTGTTCCTGCACTTATGAAAGAGGTTGGTCCTCACACTTCTATGTCCTGTCATAATCAGATGTAGGGCTACCCCAGCTGGGTACGATAATCCCTAACATCTTCTACCTTTTTATATGCTCTGGAATAGTTTATAATGTTTTCAAAGAACCAGCTCGTAAAATTTTATAGCCCATCATTCTTTTGAGAAGTAATATTGACCATGATCTCTGCTTTTTCATGGTCATTCAACTATTCAGGTATTCTCTTGCTTTTGAATCAGGTCCACTTTTATAGTTTTCTATGAAGTCATTCATGCATGAGTTGTTTGTAGTTAGCCTTGTTTCTGCCATATCATTTTATTCCTTCTCTTTGGAATACTTTCCCATGATTTTTGTCAACATTTTCTTTGTCTTCACCTTCTACTCTGGAAGGCATCTGTAACAGTTTTTAATTCTCCCAATATTTACCTGCAAGTTTTGTGAATGTATTTTTAACTTATTTTTTAAATGCCAGAGCCAAGGGGCACCTGGGTGGCTCAGTGAGCTGAGCATCTGACTCTTGATTTCTGCTCAGGTCATGATCCTAGGGTGGTGGGATCAAGCCCCATGTTGCACTCTGCACTGACACTGAGGGGCCTGCTTGGGATTCTCTCTCTCTTCCCCCCTCCCCCTACTTCTAAAAATAAATAAATAAATAAACTTAAAAAAATAAAAAATAGGGGTACTTGGGTGGCTCAGTCAGTTGGGCATCTGACTTCAGCTCAGGTCATGATCTCACGGTTCATGAATTCAAACCCCGCATCGGGCTCTGTGTGGACAGCTCGGAGCCTGGAGCCTGCTTTGGATTCTGTGTCTTCCTCTCTCTCTGCCCCTCCCCTGCTCACACTCTGTCTCTGTCTCTGTCTGTGTATCTCTCTCTCTCTCTCTCAAAAATAGGTAAAAAATAAAATAAATAAAATAAAAAATAATCTTTAATGAGCCACACATTTAGGCCAAAGCGTTTTTCACCTTTTGTACCTCTCGGTCCCCTTATTCCAGTCTATTTACTGTTTTACAATGTAGCTCTTTATGATAATTAGTAAATGTTCACTTTTACTCTATACTAATTATTTTAATTTTATTCAATTATATATGTCATTACTTTGTTATTTTTACATTGCATAAATCATTTGTTATGTCAAATATACACCAGAATTGAAAAGCAAACGTTAAAAATGTGTGTAATACAATCACCCATGTTCGTGAGAGCAATATTAATGGTGTGAATTAAAGTCTTTTTTTGCCGTGACTTTGCCTTGCTTCTTTTTCGGCTCCTTCTTCCCATCAGTGAAGTATATGTTTAACTAACTTTAAAAGAAGGAGCGCCTGGGTGGCTCAGTCGGTTGAGCGTCTGACTTCAGCTCAGGTCATGATCTCATGGTTCATGAGTTTGAAATTTAGCATCGAGCTCTGTGCTGACAGCTCAGAGCCAAGAGCCTGCTTCGGATTCTGTGTCTCCTTCTCTCTGCCCACTCCCCTCCACTCACACTCTGTCTCTCTCTCTCTCAAAAATAAATAAAACTTAAAAAAAAATTTTAAGTAATTTTAAAAGAAGAGTTTCCGGGTGGCATGTTTTCTGAATCTGCACGGCTCTGAATGTCTTCTTTTGTTTTCCTAAATTCACTACTGGGGCACAATATGTATTTTATCACAACTTCTCACCTTCGAAATCGATTTAGACTTTGGCCCACTGTGTCTGGGCATTTTATCCTACAATGGTGAAGCCTGCATTCAGCCAGAATTCCATTTCTTTGTCGGTATGTGGACACATATCCAGTTTCCCCTTTCTCTCTATCACTATATATTTTTGACAGGATAGGATTCAATGTAATATTCTTATCATTGATCTTGCCTAGCACACTGAGCCCTTACAATATACATCCCTGCTTCCTTTTTTTTTAGCAGCTGCATTAAATCTTTCTGATCCTTTTGTTCTGGGCTCTCTTTCAAGAACATCTATTATCCATATGCTAGCTATCCATTCTCTGTCCTCCTTATTTATCATTTTAAAAAAAGAAAAAATAAATTCTGGGAAGCACTCTTCTTCTGAGGTCATTTGTCTAAGCCTTAAACATACTAACTTACAACAAGTGCAAGTCTGTGGTCAATCTTTGTGAACTAATGATTTTTTTTTTTTATCATTTGAATAATGCTAAGCTCTATCTGTTGACCAAGTAAACTTTTCCTACCACAGTGCTTTTCTTCTCTGAAGACAAAAGTAAAAAGCTTTCTGCAACTACTAAGTTGTCCTGATCTGTGTTTTTGATTTTTTTTTTTTCACTCTTACTTAATGCCAGTGGAGAAGTGTTATGGACTAAATTGTGTCCTCCCACCAAATTCTTATATTGAGGCCCTCACCCCCACTGTGACACACTTGGACACGGGGCTTGGAAGAGGGTGTTAATGGTTGGATGAGGTCACAAGCGTAGGCCTGAATAAGATTAGTGTCCTTACAAAAAGAGGAAGAGGCCCCAGAGATCACCCTACATGCACAGAAGAAGGGTATGTGAGGAGAGGAGGAAGGAGGAGGCCCCACTCCAAGCCAGGAGCAAAATCTCACCAGGAATGGAGTCCGCTGGCACCTCCATCTGGGACCTCCAACCTCCAGGCCCGTGAAAAATAAATGCCTATTGTCCAAGGTGCCCAGGCTGTGGGGCTGTGTTGTGGCAGCCAGAGCTGACTGATACAAGCAGTGAGGGCCACCTTCGGAGCCCAATGTCCTCCTCCAAGAGGCACTCTGTGGGGAGTGTGTTGGCATTCCCATTTCAGCACCTGGTGTCGCAGACTAATAAACAGACAATGAACAGAGATTCCCCAGTGTTTCCACAGCAGTGTGAACTACCATTTGGACTGACTTCACCTATGATCCAGGAAAGGGTGGAGGCAGTTTGAACCCTGACTTCAGAAAAGCTTGTAATGCAATAGAATTCCTTTTATTATGTGGGAAGAGGACAAACATGATCACAAAGACTGCCACTCCTGATGCCACTCTGGGAGGGAAGGGTGGGTCCTAGATATGGTCATCCTTTCGGTACGGATTTCTCCTCCTAACACATTCTTGGTGTTTCATGACAAAAGATCCCCCCACTCCAGTGGCTTACCAGTGGCCAGGACTGCTGGGTACTAAATGATCTCACATCCAGGGGTGGCTGTGTGGCTCAATTGGTTGGGCTGAGCATCTGACTCTTGACTTTGGCTCAGGTCGTGATCTTGCCGTTCATGAGATCAAGCCCTGTGTTGGGCTGTGTGCTGATAGCATGGAGCTTGCTTGGGATTCTCTCCCTCTCTCTCTCTCTCTCTCTGCCCTTCTCCTACTTATGCTCTCTCTCTCTCTCTCTCTCTCTCAAAATAAATAAATAAACAGGGGCGCCTGGGTGGCGCAGTCGGTTAAGCGTCCGACTTCAGCCAGGTCACGATCTCGCGGTCCGTGAGTTCGAGCCCCGCGTCGGGCTCTGGGCTGATGGCTCAGAGCCTGGAGCCTGCTTCCGATTCTGTGTCTCCCTCTCTCTCTGCCCCTCCCCCATTCATGCTCTGTCTCTCTCTGTCCCAAAAATAAATAAAAACGTTGAAAAAAAAATTTTTTTTAAATAAATAAATAAACAAAAAAAGAAAATAAACAATCTCACATCCATTGTGACCCTCATCCATTCTGGCACAGGCAAGCTGAATCTCTCTCTCTCTCTCTCTCTCTCTGTCTTTCTCTCTCCCCTATCACAGCTCTGGCTTACTCTATACCAGGAAAAAGAAACCCAACAACACTACAAGAGTCATTTGTTTCTTTCAAATGTTTGTTTCTTTCAAAGTTTCAACCACTGTCAGTATAGTTGCCATGACAACCAAGACCCCGTCTCTGGAACCATCTTTCCCTTTGGCTCCCTTTTGTTGCCATACTGCTCCCCTGGTTTTCACTATTTCTACCTGTAACAGTGGGATTTGGTTTGTTCTCCTGCATTCAGCTCCTCATCCTCCCCCCAGTGCCCTTCCCTTGAGTTCCTCCCCACCCCCGCCCCAGGCCCACCCTGTGTCAGCACCGATGTCCTTAGACATTAAAAACTCTGGGTTCTCCTGGTTGGTGCATGGTGAGCATGCAGCTCTCGATCTCAGGGTTGTAAGTTCAAGCCCCATGTGGGGTGTAGAGATTATTTAAAAGTAAAATCTTGAGGGCCACCTGGGTGTCTCAGTCAGGTAAGCGTCCGACTCTTGGTTTTGGCTCAGGTCATGATCTCACGGTACGTGAGTCTGAACCCCGCATCGGGCTCTGTGCTGGTAGCTCAGAGCCTGGTTGGGATTCTCTCTCTCTCTCTCTCTCTCTCTCTCTCTCCCTCTCTCTGCCCCTCCCCTGCTTGCTCTCCCTGTCTTTCAAAATAAATAAATACCCTTAAAAAATTTTTTAAATAAATGAATAATAAAATCCTGAAACAAACAAAAATTCTTAACGAAACCAACAGATGTCTGCACACACGTCAATCGCCTCCTCCCGGGGACCCCTTCTAGCTCTGCCCCAGGCTGTTTCTCCCTTCCTGGTGCAGCTCAGTTCTATTCCACACACACACACACACACACACACCCGCTTCCCCCGGCCAGGGCTTGCTCAGAGCTTAGGTCTTCACCCGCCCAAGAGTGACAGAGGAACTGTGTCTAAGAATATGTTCCCCCCTCTAGCTGATACCAGAAATTCAACCTCGGAAAAGGCATTCTTAGGAGCTGGGAAGGCGTGGTCTCCCGGTCAAGTACACCTGCTCTCGGGGGACGTAGACTTAATGGGCAATCAGCATCTGGGCTGAGTACCTTTCTCAAGATCCTCTCTGAGCTTCGGGAGAGCCAGGCCCTGCAAGCAGGCTCACATCCTGCAGGTGGCTTGGACCTCTGCCTCCAGCTGACCTGGTCGGTCCCGCTGTGAGACTTGACCTCTCTCCTTCCCTCCCCTGAGCCTTGAGGAGCCTGACTGCTTCTTTCCTCCTAAAGATGCTCCCACACCATCCCATAGAGCTCCTCTCCTCCTGAAATTGGGTGTATAGGCTACGGGATTCCAGGCTCTCCCTTCTGCCATCATCCCTGGAAAAAAGAAGAGCACAGACCCTATTCATTTCAACAGCCGTACCATGTGAAGCAACCCATGAGATCATAAAATCCAAGAAGCTACCGTCTTACTCACTCTTCCCCTGGTCTCAAGCAGGCCACTCGCCTCTCCAGAGCCATCTAGTAGAGGGAATGCCACTCAAAGAAGACCCTCCCAGCATCTACACCTCCCAGACACCTACGGGCAAGGTGCCACCAGGTGTGTCCCTCGGACAAGACCAGAGATGAGATGCATTGGCACTGGGGACAGCTTTGCTCCATGATCAGCCATTGGCATCTGATTAGAGAGAGAGCCAGGCCACCCGGTGGCACCTACAAATGCCAACACAGCCTGAATTTCCCCAGGCAGAGGCCAGAGGGCAGATTTGGCTATTTCCGTATCTGGACCATGCCTGGTTTACATGCGTAGCCTGTGCCTGGTAAACCATCTCAGTTTCCAGTTCCTCAGACCTGAACCGTTTGGCCCTAGGTCTGAACTCCTTGGAAAGTTCGGGCAGAGCTGATACAAAGCAGATCATTTCCTCTTATCCCAGGACAGGCTCTGAACCCGGTTCTGAGAGTGGCAGGCACTCTGGACTTCTGCGGTGACTGAGGATTTCCTTACTGTAACAAAGGCAAGGTCCCATCTGTGCTTTATCACAAACTTAAAACCTTACCGTGAATATAGTGTAACAACAAGGTGCATTGGGAACTTGGGCTGGAAAGGGGGCTGTGCAGTTCAGGGGCTGGGGTCTGCGGGGAGGCCCAGCCTGGAGGTGGCCAGCAGCCTCTTCCGGCTGGATTCTGGAATCTTCCATTTGCAAGACTGAAAGGGTCCGTGGGCCACCCCTTCAGAATCACCAGGAAGCCTGTCAATATGCAGATTTCAGGGCCCCTGGCCCTGAATGGGAGTCTCTGGGACTGATGCCCAGAAAGTGGCATTTTTAACAAGCTTAACAGGTTTTTGAGGTGACCCTTTTTTTGCCACAATGAAGTCTGACTGACATCAGTTACCCTTCGATAAGACTCAGCTTTTATCTTCTGACACAAGAACAAATGTCCTGCAACTTAATAGCAAGAGCTTCTCCACCCTGCAGGGCGAGTTAGCACACATTTGTGCTTTGCTTGATTTCCTGGTTGTTTTGTTTGGGGGTGTGGGGGTGTTTAGCTTTAACGTTTTCTAGTGTATTTAAGCATTTACTCAAACAGAACCAGCTTCCAGAAACAATAATAAGAAAAGAATGAAGGGAAAACTAAACCAGGAGGAGAAAGCAATGGGTGGTGGGGGGAGGAAGAGGGCTGGGAAGAAAAGCAGCAGGGTGGGTCCCCTGGGAGTGGTGGGGTGGGAAGAAGATGAGGGAGGAAAGGTTGTCACCTCACAACTGTCAACAGGACTTCAGAGAGAGAGTGGAGACATCTTTGACACGCTTTGCTGCAGGTCAATCTTGAGAGACTGGAGACACCTACATTTGTCATGAAGCTTTGCTTGGATGTTGTCCAGTATCATATTTGAATGTAAAATCACCCCGAGGTGGCCGGCGGGCACCCTCGTTGGATTTGGGCTGTAGACAGTTGCGAAGAACAAGGAATCCAGAATAGTGACAGGTCCAGGGTAGAAATGCTTTACTACAGTGGCTGCAGGGGAAGCAGGAAGTGAAGGCAGGAAGGGCCCTGAGCCGAGGACCAGAGGCCCCAAGGAGGCACTGAAGCATGTTGAAAGAAGCCCCACGGTCATCCACCATCTAGGGTCCAGGGGAGGTGAAGACAGGAAGTAGGGGAGGCAGGGGAGGGGTGCCCCTAGTACAACTACCCCCTTCCCTCTTAGTGATTCAATGACCAAATTCCCAGTGTCTAGGCTTTTCAGGGAGTGCAGGGGGCGGGAGAAGGACTGCTATTTTCTTTTCTTTTTTCTTTTTTTTTTTTTTTTTTAAACGTTTCTTTTAATTTTTTTTTTTTTTTTCAACGTTCATCTACCTTTGGGACAGAGAGAGACAGAGCATGAACGGGGGAGGGGCAGAGAGAGAGGGAGACACAGAATCGGAAACAGGCTCCAGGCTCCGAGCCATCAGCCCAGAGCCCGACGCGGGGCTCGAACTCCCGGACCGCGAGATCGTGACCTGGCTGAAGTCGGATGCTCAACCAACTGCGCCACCCAGGCGCCCCATGGACTGCTATTTTCAACGTTTATTTATTTTTGGGACAGAGAGAGACAGCATGAACGGGGGAGGGGCAGAGAGAGAGGGAGACACAGAATCGGAAACAGGCTCCAGGCTCTGAGCCATCAGCCCAGAGCCTGACGCGGGGCTCGAACTCACGGACCGCGAGATCGTGACCTGGCTGAAGTCGGACGCTTAACCGACTGCGCCACCCAGGCGCCCCAGGACTGCTATTTTCAAGGCAGGACGGGCAGAGAGTATGTATGGGAGTCAGGGGGGTCCACTCTAGGCTCTAACTTCTGTCCTAAAATACCTAAAATCGAAACACACCTTACACTGAAGACTTGCTTTGCTTCTGACACCTGCTCCTAATCCCCGGGAAAGATTCAGAGTCCGATTTAGCTGGCAGAGCCCATCAATGGTCCACGGAGCTGAGGTTCCATTGCTCTGCATGCCTCAGCCCAGACACAGTGCAGATGACCAGCTTCTGTCAGGCTGACCAGAATCCACCATCCGACTAAGGCCAAGCAGGGGGATCCCCAAAGAAAATAGTGACCCCAGGGGTGCCTGGGTGGCTCAGTCGGTTGGGCGTCCGACTTCGGCTCAGGTCATGATCTCACAGTTTGTGGGTTCGAGCCCCGCGTCAGGCTCTGTGCTGACAGCTTGGAGCCTGCTTCGGATTCTGTGTCTCCCTCTCTCTCTGCCCCTCCTCCTCCTTCTCTCTCTCTCTCTCCCTCTCTTTCAAAAATAAATAAACATTAAAAAAAAATTTTTTTTAAGAAAATAGTGACCCCAGTCCCAGCCCAGGGAGACTCTATGCCTAGGGAGACAAACCTGGGGGACAGAGGGAAGCTGTGAGGACAGAATTCCTGAGACCTGGCTGCCCCTTGTTCTTCATTTCCCCAAGTAGTTTTTTTGTGGGAAACCTTCTTTAAAAGGCGGGGCAATGTTTTCCCAAAGATATTCGTGGCAAGACACCATTCCCACCTCACTTCCCCACTCCACCCCTCCCCCAGCTCCCTGGGGTGGAAATTCCTGATCTAGCCCACGATCCAGCCCCGGTGACATTCCAGATGAGAGGCGGGAAGTCAGCAAACATCCACAGCCCATGATTGGGCCCACGATTTTCTGGCTGTGTCGTGAGGTGGCATAAATGCAGAATGGGCCACATGTCCTCACCTCCACTGGAAAACCATCATTGCCCAGGTTTTGTGTTAGCTTCCCTGGTGTCCCCACTTCTGCCTTGCCAACCCCCATCCCAACCACACCAATTCCTCTCCCCTTTGCTGGGTCCTCTGCCCCTCACTCACCCCCCTCACTGTTCCTGGACACCAGGGGCTCCTGCTCAAAGCATTTCCTGCAGCATTTCCCTGGGCCTGGAAGGTTCCTGCCCCTACAAGCACCTATGGTTCACTCTCGCATACTTAAGTCTTTTGCTCAAATCTCTCCTTCTTGGGGAAGTTTACCCTGTCTTGCCCCTACCCCTGCAACCCTGCCCTCACCTGGCCCTCTCACTCCCTCTTACCTGCTTCCTTTGTTTCCCTGCTCTTAGGGAAATGCCCGTCTTACCCTACAGAAGTAAGAAGGGAAAACCAGGGTTTCCCTGGTTTATGGTTTCCTTCAATTATAGAGAATTGTAGAGCACCCCTGAGCCCACGAAGCCATGGATTCCATGGCCATCTGTAACACTGAGTGTGTTTAGAACGTGAGAAGGGGAATGGGGTTCCATATGCCTCAACTCCTAAAAATTCCCAGAGAAAAATATTTTTTGTAAATGCCAGAAATATGATTGGACTGCTCATGAAATCAGCTGACATGAATCATGATTCTGTTTGTTCTGAAACCATAAAAATCACAACTTTTCATCATGATAGAAATTAAAAAAAAAACCTAACGTGTGCAGCAGATAGTTCTAGAACAATTGGCTATCCGTATGTAAAAAAATTAAAAAGAAAACAAAAGAAAATCAACCTCATAATCTCATACCACATACAAAAATCAAATGGATCATAGGGGCACCTGGGTGGTTCAGTAGGTCAAGCGCCCGACTCTTGATTTCAGCTCAGGTCACCATCTCACAGTTCGTGAGATTGAGCCCTGCATTGGGCTCTGCCCTGACATCGTGGAGCTTGCTTGGTATTGTCTTTCTTTCCGTCTCTCTCTGTCCTCCACTGCTGATGTTCTCACTCTCTCTCTCAAAATAAATAAATAAACTTTAAAAAAAATGGATCATAGACCAAATTGTAACAGGTAACACAATAAGCTTCTAGAAGAAATATGAGAGAGAATATTTTGAGACTGTGGTCAGCAGGATGACTTCCCAAAGATGTCCATTCCCCAATCCCCTAGAACCTGAGGATATGTTAAGTTCTATGGCAGAGGGACTTTGCAGATGTAATTAAAGTTACAGACTTTAAAGTATGGAGAGTATCCAAGTGAGCCGAATCTAATCATGTGATCCCTTAAAAGCAGAGAACTTTCTCCAGCTACAGCAGAAGAGAAAATTAGAGATTCCAACTATAGAAGGATTCCCCAGGGGCTCCTGGGTGGCTCAGTCCGTTGGGCGTCCGACTACAGCTCAGGTCACGATCTCGCGGTTCGTGAGTTCGAACCCCGCGTCGGGTTCTGGGTTGATGGCTCGGAGCCTGGAGCCTGCTTCCGATTCTGTGTCTCCCTCTCTCTCTGCCCCTCCCCCGTTCATGCTCTGTCTCTCTCTGTCTCAAAAATAAATAAACATTAAAAAAAATTTTTAAAAAGAAGGATTCCCCATACTCTTACTGGCTCTGAGAGTTAGGCCCCCATGTGCCAGCATCAGAGAGAAGCCTTTGGGAGCTAAGGGCAGCCCCAGCTGAAACTGACAAGGAAATGGAGATCCCAGTCCTGTGACCTCAAGGAAATGGGGCCTACCAACAACCTGAATGAACTTGGATTCTTCCAAGGAAGTGGATTCTTCTTGAGCCTCTCAGCAAGAGCTCAGCCAACCAACACCTAGATTTTGGCCTTTTGAAACCCAGAGCAGAGAAACTGGCCAAGGAAACCACACTTCTGACCTATAGAACTGTGAAATAACAAATTTGGGTTGTCTTATGCCACTCAACTTGTAGTAATTTGCTACAGCAGTAATAGAAAACTAATAGAGACCTTGGGTTAGACAAAGATTTTAGATAGGACATTAAAAAAAAAACATGACCCGTAATAGAAAAAAAAAAATGTATGAATTGAACTTGATCAAAATGAAAACCTACTGTTCTTTGGAAGAGACTTTTAGGAAAATAACAACAACAAACAACCAAGCCAAGACCAAAAGAAAATTTTTACAACACACGTATCTGCTGAAGGACTCGAATCCAGAATATACAAAAAAATCTTACAACTTGGTAATTAAAAAGACACAACGGCCAATTTTTCTTTCCAGTGGGGAGGGCAGAAGATTTGAGCAGATGCTTTGTCAAAGAAGAAACATAAATGGCAAATTAAGCACACAGAAAGATGCTCAACATCACTGGCCATCAGGGAAATGCAAATTAAAGCCCCAGTGAGATAGCATTATATACCCATCCACATGGCTAAAATTAAAAAGACTGACAATACCAAGAGGAGACAAGGATGCAGAACAACTAGGAATCACACGTATGGCTGTTGGGAATGCAAAATGGTACAGCCACGTTGGAAAACAGTCTTGGTAGTTTTTGTAAAATTAAACCTATGATTATCATTTCCTCCAGTAATCCCCCTGTAGGTATTGAAATGAAAACATAGGTCCACATCGGGGCGCCTGGGTGGCTCAGTCGGTTAAGCATCCAACTTCGGCTCAGGTCACGATCTCGCGGTCCGTGAGTTCGAGCCCCACGTCAGGTTCTGGGCTGAGGGCTCAGAGCCTAGAGCCTGCTTCCGATTCTGTGTCTCCCTCTCTCTCTGCCCCTCCCCCGTTCATGCTCTGTCTCTCTCTGTCCCAAAAATAAATAAACGTTGGAAAAAAAAATTAAAAAAAAAAAAAAAAAAAAGACCTGTACATAGATGTTCATAGCAACTTTATTTGTAAGGGCCAAAGACTAAATTGGGAAGTAACCCAAATGTCCATCAACAGGTGGACTCGTCAAGAAATTGTGGTTCATTCCTGCAATAAATGTACATAGTCTGCAATAAACACTACTCAGCAATAAATAACCAAGTATTCATGCAACAACACGGATGATCTCAAGAGCATTATATTTGCTGAAGAAAGCCTGACTCATGAGGCTGGTGCATTAGCCTTCCAGAGTTGCCGTGATAAAATCTCAGACACCGGGTGACTGAGACCACGGAAATGCATTTATTTTCTCACAGTTCTAGAAGCCAGAAGTCCAAGATCAAAGAGTCAGCAAGGTTGGTTTCTGGGGAGAGCTCTCTTCCTGGCTTGCTCACAGCTACCTTCTGGCTGTGTCCCTACATGGCCTTTTCGTGTGTGTGTGTGTGTGTGTGTGTGTGTGGAGAGAGATTTCTATTGTTGCTTCTTATAAGGACAGCAAACACTGGATTTGGGTCCACTCAAATGACCTCATTTAACCTTAATTATCTTGTGAGAGGCCCTATCTCCAAATATAGTCATATTCTAAGGTCCTTGGGATTAGGATTTCAATATATGAATTTGGGGAAAAAACACAATTCAGTCCATAATAGCTGGTAATGGTATAATTTCATTTATCTGATGCCAATTGTATGACCTTCTAGAGAAGGAGAAAGGAGAGGAACAAAACACAAATTGGTAGTTGCTCTGGGCTGGGGGCCAGGGTTAGAGGAGGGAATTGACTGCCAGGGGGCCAAAAGGAACTTCCTGGGGTGAAGAAACTGTTCTCTGTCTTTCTCTTGTTTTTTAAAGTTTATTTATTTTGACAGAGACAGAGAGCAAGGGGGAAAGGGCAGAGACCGAGGGAGACAGGATCTGAAGTTGGCCCTGCGCTGAGAGCAGAGAGCCCGATGCAGGGCTCCGACTCACAAACTGCCAAAGTCAGACGCTAAACCAACTGAGCCACCCAGGCGCCCCAAGAAACTGTTCTCTGTCTTGAGGGTATTGGTGTCACGTAGCTCTCTACTTTTGTCAAGACTCACGGAACCTACATCCAAAAGGGGTGAATTTTACTGTAAGTAAATTATGCCTCCATAAGCCTGACTTCAAAAAACTCACACAATCAAGCAGTTGGATCCCTCCCTCCCCCCAAAGTCACACCCCACACTTTGGTCCCGCTTGGTCCACAGGGTCCCCAAGATTTGATCATTCTTGTTACTTGTGCTTTTGACAGTAACAGATGTGTTTTCTAGACTTTTTCCGCCAAGACGTCTGTAGTGGAGGACCCATTTACAGGTGCAGTTACCGGGAAGAAGGCTCTGTGACTTTATGATCCCTACAACTCCGGATAAGGATTTAGAATTAATCCAGACTATATTTCATGGCCCGTGTAGGCGAGTCTTAAACACAAACAACAACAAAAACAAACAAAAAACCCAAAAAACTAAAAACAAAAACAAAAACAAAAAACAAAAAACACCACCTTTATTTCATCTTAGATCTTTAGTTTTCCTATATTTTACCAGAAACCAGTGGCTGAATTCTCTAAAGTAAGGACACGTCAGCTGCCATTCTCAGAAGTGCTGACAACAGAGACCACAAAACAAATAAACACTCATCCCAGACCTCTCTGGCAGCAGTTACTAACCTTCTTGGTGTGGAGACGAGCATTTCTCAGCAAGATCGGGAACAGCACGCGCCTAAGGCGCTCCTGCCGCGGCTTGCTGTTCCGGGTCTGCCACATGGCTGAGTGCAATTCAGAAAACGCCCTTGGATTGAAGACTCCTCAATCCTTTTTTTTTTTTTTTTTTTAATTTTTTTTTTCAACGTTTATTTATTTTTGGGACAGAGAGAGACAGAGCATGAACGGGGGAGGGGCAGAGAGAGAGAGGGAGACACGGAATCGGAAACAGGCTCCAGGCTCTGAGCCATCAGCCCAGAGCCTGACGCGGGGCTCGAACTCACGGACCGTGAGATCGTGACCTGGCTGAAGTCGGACGCTTAACCGACTGCGCCACCCAGGCGCCCCGAAGACTCCTCAATCCTAATGCTCTCCCTGGATACCCAAGCAACTGCAAGAAGTTGCAGCCCGCTGGATTATGGTTAGCTGGCCAATTGCCAAGAGTGGAGTAAATAAATGGAAGAAAGAGCTGATGAGTCAGACTGTTAATCATAATTAGCCTTTCAAAGACTTTTCCAGAGAATTCTTTCACTTTGGGTCATTTATGCTATCATGTATCATTGAGTCTAGGACACCACAGGTTGTAAGGAGGGGGGAAAAATTGCAAATTAAACTGTGTCACCCTGATTTCTTATTTCTTAGGGACTGCATTGTGTACTTATTCAAGAAGCTTTTAAACTTCAGACTTTTTTTTTTTAGCCCATATCACCCATGAGCCAATAAAAATATGTATGCAAAGAAAATTGGTTAGTTAGGGTGTTTCTCAAACCTATTCAGTCCAATTTTCTTGAATCGCATTTCAAATCAAAGTCGTCAAATTCCGTGTTTTGCCAGACTATCGTCTGCTAGGCCAAGGTTAGCAAACTCTGCAAAAGGCCAGAAGATAGCAAATAATTTGGGCCTTGGAGGCCATACACCAACTCAACACTGCTGTGACGCACAAATGGCCATCGGTGATACTTAAATGAATGAGCACGGATGCGGTCCAAAAAAAATCTTTATGGACACAGGAATTTGAACTTCATATAATTTTCACATGTCATGAAATATTCTTCTTCTTTGGTTTTTTTTTCAACTATTTAAAAATATAAAAACCATTCTTTTAAAAATTTTTTTAAATGTTTTTATTTATTTTTGAGGGGCAGAGACAGAGCACAAGCGGGGAGGGGCAGAGACAGAGGGAGACACAGAATCCAAAGCAGGCTTCAGGCTCTGAGCTGTCTGAACAGAGCCGGACACGGGGCTCGAACCAGTGAACCACGAGATCATAACCTAATCTGAAGTCAGATGCTTAACCGGCTGAGCTACCCAGGTGACCCCAAAAACATTCTTATTTACTGGCTATCCAATAGTAGACAGTGGACTAGATTTGGTCTATGGGCCATAGTTTGCCAACCCCCGCTCCATAGTGAAGGGAGCGTCGGGAGCACTGGTAATGCAGTCTATCTTTTTTTTTTTTTTCATTAATGTTTATTTATTTATTTTTGAGAGAGAGAGAGCACAAGCGGGAGAGAGGTGGAAAGAGTAGATTATACAGAATCTGAAGGAGGCTCCAGGCTCCGAGCTTCAGCACGGAGCCCGAACACAGGACTCGAACCCACGAAGTATGAGATCATGACCTGATCCAAAGTCAGACGCTCAACCGACTGATGACCAGGTGCCCCCAGTCTATCTTTTTAAATCATGAACTCTAGTCTCCAGGATTGTCCTTGAACAACCCATTTTGCAAATTTGGATGCTGGGGAAGGAACACTGGTCAGGATAGATGGGGTTATGATGCAGCAACTCCACAATCTCAGTGGTTCAAAACAACAAAGGTTTATTTCTCACTTATGCAAGGTCCTTCGAAATCTCAGGGCTACTTTCTAGGGCAACTGTCCCCCATGCAATGACTCAGCTTTATTCCTCCATATCAGCACACGTCCCCTCGATATTGGCAAGGGACAAGAATGTGGAAAATCACACGCCAGCTCTTAAAGGTTTCCCTCCAGAAGCGACATATTTCACTTTTCATTGGCAAAACCAGTCACGTCGCATGATGGCTTTTAAATACATCTACAAATTCATGGACACTGCCACCTCCAAAAGGTGGAGTCTAATTTCCCTTCCCTTGCAGGTGACTAGACTAGGCGCCTTGATGCTGACATGGGGAATGTTGTAGAGGCTGTGCTGTGTGACTTTCGAGGCTAGGTGTGTTATCCCATTTGGGCTGCGAGAACAAGTTAGCCCAGGCTGGGAGCCTTCAAAACAACAGAAATTGATTGCCCACAGATCTGGAGGTTGGACATCTGAGATCTAAGGTGCCAGCATGGTTGGATGAGGGCCCTCTTCCAGGTCACAGTCTTCTCACTGTGTCCTCACATGGCAGAAGCGGGAAGGGAGCTCCCTGGGGTCTCTTTCATAAGGGCACTAATCCCATTCATGAGGGTTCCCCCATCATGTCCTAAGCATCTGCCAAGGTTCTACCTCCAAAGACAACATTGAGGGTTAGGTTTCAACATAGGAATTTTAAGGAGACATAACATTCGGTCTAGAGCAAATGATTGAGCGATATTTCTGAACTTAAAAAAAAAATGTTAATGCAACATTAACTATAGGTATAATGATATCACTGGGGTCAATCTGACCTTAAGTCATTGAAGTATACCAGATCCAACTGCCCAAGAATGGTCCTGTCACTTTACATGTACATAGAAAGAAATATAAATTTCTCTACACACACACACACACACACACACACACACACACACACGTAGCCTTACGTAATGTTTATGCCTATATGTCATAGCTAGAAATGAAATTTCCTTTAAAATTTGCTTTTAACAAGTCCTTAATAATGAACACTGGCCTTGTTTATAGTTAACTGGTAACCATTATATCACAATAGCAGGACATGATAGATAGGATACGAGCAGGAAACAACTCGATTCTTTTTCCCAGGGCCCATTCAAACCACATTTGTGGATTCAACCTTTATCTCCCCTGAAGTGAAAACTTTACTGAGGTTTTGGATCCCATACTTCCTTCACTCTTTTTTTTTAAGGTGGTTCAAAGACGCATAACATCAAATTTACCATCTAAACCATTTTTAAGTATACAGTTTGGTAAATGTCAAGTAGAGTCACATTATGGTGAAACAGATCTCCAGAACTTTTTCATCTGAAAAAAAAAAGGTCGTTTCAAACTCTTTACCCATTAAACAAAAGCTCCCATTTTCCTCCTTTTCCCGGCCCCAGCTTCCCACCGTGAACCACCACTTTATTCTCCGTTTCTACGAATTTGACTACCGTAGATACTTCTTATAAGTAGAACCAAACAGCATTTGTCTTTGTGTGACTGGCTTATTTCACGTAGCACAATGACCTCAAGGTTCATTCATGTTGTAGCATGTGATGGCATTTCCTTTGTTTTGAAGGCTGAATGATATTCCAGTGTATGTATAGACAACATTTTGTTTATCTATTCATCCACCAATGGACATTTGGATTGCTCCCACCTTTTGGCTGTTGTGAATAGTGCCGTGAACATGGCTCTGCAAATATCTCTTCTGGACCCTGCTTTCAAAAGTATGGGATCCAGTGGAATGACTACACCATATGGTGGCTCTAGTTTTTATTTTTTGAGGAAACTTCAAACTGTTTTCTGTTGTGGTTGTGCCATTTAGCAATCTCACCAACAGCGCCGAAGAGTTCTGGTGTCTCTACACTCTTACTAACACTTGTTATTTTCTGTGTTTTCAATAGTAGCCATCCCAACGGGTGGGAGGTTTTATTTCATTGTGCTTTGAATTTACATTTTGTTTAGCCACTCTTAAACAATAAAAAGTCCTTTGGTCTGTTTCAGCTCCAAAGGACAATCTCATTTTAGCAAATATGGTAGGCAGAATAGCACCCCTAACACAAAAGATACCCTAATCCCCGGAACCTATGGATATGTTTTGTTACAAGGGAGAATTAAGGTTTCTGGTCACCTCCCCTGACGTCCCCAGACAGAGGCTGGGAGGACATGAAAGGGGCAGGAGAGACCATCCTTACCAAAGGCAGATATAGAACAATGTTTGCATCTTCTAGGTGAGGCAGTTTCCCAGTGATGATTCTTTCTCTTCAACAGCACTTTGCGGAATCCTCATCAAAGTCACTCCCTGGGGACCCTGGGACCATTCTGGTCTCTGGCCCACTGCTTCTCATCCGATCTTCCTCCTCTGTAGCCAGTGATACCTTCCAGCCTCTTTTTGCTGATGGCCTTGGTCCTTTGGCAAGAAGCCTTCAAAGATAAGTCTTTTACAACAACCCCAAGGCCAGATCCTTCCACAAGTCCTCTCGGCTCATAAGAACACTCTGGCATCCCACAGCGGCACCTGGGTGGCTTAACTGGTTAAGTGTCCAATTCCTGGTTTCGGCTCAGGTCATGATTTCACGGTTCGTGGGTTCAAGCCCCACATCAGGCTCTGTGCGATTGGTGAGAAGCCTGCTTTGGCTTCCCTCTCACTCCCTCTTTCTCTGCCCTTCTCCCACTTGCTCTCTCTCAAACAAACAAACAAACAAAAAAAAACCACTCTGGCATCCTTTCCCCTCCCCCGCCAAGGGTAAATGTGCAGTTTTCTCTGCATCACATATGTATCTTTGCTTGGCCATCAACAGGGCAGTTCTAGCTATAGCCATTGACCTTCTCAGAGAAAAAAAATGCTTAAAAATTCATTAATATAGCTGCTTATACCGTCTTGAACTTCTAAACAATGGCCAGGATCCATTCAACATTTTCTTATCATGAGTATTATGAACCACTTTTCTGTTCTTGCTTTTAGAGACTTTGCCCAAGTTCATTCTTAGCCAATATATGTATGAACCAGCAATAGTTTCATGCAGTAATAATACGCTTGTAGTCATGGTAAATACAATGTTCATAAGAACTTAGGAATCTTGAGATAATTCGCATCTTATCCTTAAGTAAGTTATTTTCATAGAGCTATTCGCAAAGTGTGTGTTCTCTGAACATTTCCCCCAAACTGGTGCCCTTTCTGACTTTAAATTCAATATCGTTGCACCATTTCCATAGAGGAAAGGGACACATTACCGGAACTCCCCATTAATTACAAGTGGATTTAACTACCCCTTCGTCTCTCCCCTTCCCTTCCACATCTTACCCAAGTTTAAGTTTCTCTAATGGGTGCAAAGGATTTTTGCATCACGAAAAAGATTACTGCTGATGTCATTTGACCTCAACTACCATTCTAAAAACCAGTTTAGACAACTTTACAATCCAAGACCAGGATATTGAGACCAAAATGACCTTACAAATTCTTAGTAATTAGTTCTTTGTAGATCACCTCTTAAGGAAAGCACAAGAAGCTAATAACAGTTGTTGACTCTTAGAAGAGAACAGGGGATCTGGAAAAAAAAAAAGGGAGGAGAAGAACTTACATTTCTCTAAGTGTCATTTTTAACCTTTTGAGTTTTGTACTATATATTCCCAACTCAATTTTTTTTAATTTTGAAAATAGTAATTTACATTTGAAAGTATAAAACTACTTTTCTAACAATGTTGTAAGTAAAAGTCACCTTTTCATATAATAAAATAGTTTTAGGGGCACCTGGGTGACTCGGTTGGGCGTCTGACTTTGGCTCAGGGCATGATCTCACGGTTCCTGAGTTTGAGCCCCACGTCAGGCTCTGTGCGGACAGCTTGGAGCCCGGAGCCTGCTTCAGACTCTGTGTCCCCCTTTCTCTCCCCTCCCCTGCTCATGCTCTATGTCTGTCTCTCTCTCTCTCAAAAATAAACAGTAAACAAAATTTAAAAAAAAAATAGTTTTAGAAGTTTTAAGATTAATAAGATTTCATTCATATTAAGATTAATAGATTTCATTATGGGGAATCTAAAAAGCAAAATAAACAAACAAACAAAACAGACTCTTAAATACAGAGAACAAACGTGGTTGCCAGAGGGAGGTGGGTCAGGGAATGGGTGAAACGGGTGAAGGGGATTAAAAGGTACAAACTTCCAGTTATAAAATAAGTAAGACACAGAAATGAAAAGGACAGCATAGAGAATATAGTCAATAATATTGTAATATTGCTTCATGATGACAGATGGTGACAACAGTTAGCATGGTGAGCACTGGATAATGCGTAGGATTGTCAAACGAGTATAGTGGACACCTAAAAACAATATAACATTGTATGTTTACTATATTTCAATTAAAAAAAATACCCCCAAAAAGAGGGGAAAAAAGAAAAGTTTTAAGAATAAATTTGTGTATATTAGATCTAGGACTTATAATTGAGCTAACTTTGGTAACTTTTTTGAGTTTTTATTGCACTCTCAGCTCCCAAATTGTTTAATATTTCAGCAAAAACAGAAGACAGCTTGGGTTTCGTGGGGAGGGAATTTATAAAAAGGGCATGTTTTACTGACCACATGAGTCCATTACATCACTTGTGAAGAGCCTGCCATCTACCAGGCACTGTGTTGGGTGCCAGGACACAAAGGTACTCAGCCATGGCAATCTCTGCTGCCCCGAAGACACTTGCATATTGCAGAAGAGAAGCTCAGGCTTTGAAATCCCAGAGTTGAGGATGTAAGAAGAGAGAAGGCAGACTGAACATCCAGAGAAGGAGGAGTTGGAGCCAAAATGGAGTCTAGACATGATACAGAAGCCACTAGAATCTGAAAACAGGGTGGGGGATCTCAGGATGGGAGAGGGTAGTCAAAGCAATGGATGAAAAAGAGGCTCTTTTCCAGAAGGCAGGTGTCCACACCCAAAGCAAAGTGGAGAACTAAGGCCCAGATTTCCCAAGCAATTGGTCCACCTCTCAACAGCAATAAAATCATCACCTTTGGCCAAGTCATATAAATGGCAAATCTGAAAGGGAAGTTCCTGACCTAAGCTCCTGCAAGGCTTTTCTAAGCCTCAGCTTTTCTCATTTGTAAATCAGGAATAATAATACCTACATATACCTGTTATGAGAATTTGACATATATATATATATATATATATATATATATATGTCAAATTCAATATATATATAATGGTTTGCATTGTGCCAGGAGCATAATACTTGCTCAATAGTGAGCAACTATTTTGCTTCTGTCGTTATCACCTGTAAATAAAACTAAGTGTCATAACGGTGGATCCTGTGGAAGCACTCTTTCAGTTCTCGGTCCACCCCCATTTGGGGACAACTTCCTGTACTGTAACTTCCTGTTCCTGTGAAACTAGGAACTACATTTCCCAGACTTCTTTACTCTTAGGGTCTGGAGGCCAGATGGGTTCCACCAGTTAGAGACAATCACTTGAGATTTGAAAGACGGAAGGAGGTGGAGGCCATCTGCCAGCCGCTCTTTCTTTTGGAAATTCACTATATTAAGGGGGAGTCTCGGGTGGGGGCGGGGGCAGTGGTGGAAGCAGCTGTTTGATTTCCAGATCCCGGCTGCAATGGTTTTCTCTTGACGCCAACAAGTGGTGGCTCCTGATTTCCCCTCCCCCAGTCCTGCCAGAGACTTTGTAAGCATCTAATTCCTGTATTAAATCCCATCCTACAGTGATGATTCCTGTTTCCACAACTGAATCCTGACTTGCTTAGAAGTGGATGTTTCATCTAAAGAAATCTCATATGTAAACTCCTGTGAAAGACTTTGTTTTGTGCTGCTGCCTCAAAATGGCTTAGGTTCAAGTCATGAGTTAATTGCCATGTTTAAAGCAGCTCAATGTTCTTCTCGATGCCGATGCCGTTCCCTTTGAGAACTGTTAACATTATACAATTAAAGTGTTCTGGGATCTTGAACGGTTAACTCCAGATATCACATTGAAAGGCAGAGTATAGTTTTGTAACGATTATAACCCATCCGTTATCTTTCTTCATACTTTATTTGGTTGAAAGGAAAATGGTCCCTGAAATAATTTTGCCTCCTACTAGCCATTCTTCCTTCCTGTCTTAGTATCGAGAACCCCAATGTTTAGCCAGGGACTCTACTACCCAGCTAAAATTCATTCCCATTCTCTCTTAAAGCCAGGCATAGGCGTTATGAGTAAATTTTGGCCAGTTAGATAGAAGAAAAAGTATTTTGTGTAACTTCTAAAAAGTGTCTGTAGAAGGAGGGTATAGGGGCGCCTGGGTGGCTCAGTCGGTTGTACTTCCAATTTTGGCACGGGTCATGATCTCACGGTTCATGGGTTCGAGCCCTGCGTCAGGCTCTGTGCTGACAGCTCAAACCTGGAGGCTGTTTCAGATTCTGTGTCTCCATCTCTCTCTGCCCCTCCCCTGCTCTCTCTCTCTCTCTCTCTCTCTCAAAAACAAATAAACATTGAAAAAATTTTTTTTAAAAAAAGAGAGTATAGACCTTCCTTTGCCCCTTACTCCTTCCTGTTGGCTGGAGCATGAACATGATGACAGGAACATTAACAGCCATTTTGGGCCATGAGGTAGCATAATAAGCATGTCAGAGTAGAACAGAACGAACCTGTTGCTTGCAGAGCTGTGATATAAGACTGCATTGTCTACCTCTAGATTACTTTTACATCAGAAAAAAAAATCTCAAACTTTACAAAATCACTGTTATTTGGTTTCTGCTTTGTTACTACATGGAGCGAAGCCTATCCCTAATTAATAGAAGAGGAACAGCCAAACTTCTCTTCCTATCAACCATGGACTATTTCTCCATTTCTAAAAACAAGTGCGTTCTCAAAAGCTGCCTGACTACTGAAACACAGTAGGGCATGCCACCAAAAATGTTGATCTGGGTTTAGAATTAAAGATATAAAACGATTTCCGTGAGGCCAGTTCAGCACACACAGCAACGAAGTTTGCAAGCCAGATGAATAGCTCTGACTTACTCCTATCGCTTCCAGAATCAAACCAAGGCACCAATTTTAGGTTGCGTAAAAGGGAAGTCCTCAAGCCTGGCTGATGGTCCGCTAGGGCTAGAGTCATTGATTCCGAGTGGCTGAGTTCCAGATTAAACTGGCTCTCTGTCGTTCATAATGTGACCACACCACAGCTGACAGCACATCCAGTGGTATAATCCGCTTTGCAGCTCTCTGTTCCAGAGCCCATAGATCAGGGGGTTAAGACACTGTGCAAATGCAAAGACTCCAAAAAGTACCAGGTTTAAAGCAAAGAAAAACACCCCACACATCTTTCCCAAACCTATGAATATCAGGATTGGTATTACATGCAAACTCATCTGCACTAAATGAATAAGGACTGTTTTTTTTGCTTTGATATTTGATCTATTAAAATGGCCAGCCCGTTTGCCTTCTCGGTAGATCAGAAAGTAACTTATAAGAATGATGGACAGAAGAAAGAAAAGGAAAACCATGCCAACGGCTCTGGCAGGAGGGCCATTCAAGATCACAGGGCACAGGGGTTCAGATTTCAAAACAGCAACTCGAGGGGGGTTAGCGCTTTCTATGAGGAATAAGCAAACATTCTTGAATATAATGATTATCCAAGACGCAGCCAGGATCCTGTACTTAACTGAATCTACAAAGGACAGAGATTTCAAAGGCCAGCAAACGGCCAGGTAAGTGTTGACCGCCATCAAGGCCAGCGTAAAGAGGATCCCTTCTCCAACACTTAGCTGGACCCCAAATACCACCCAGCACACCAGCACGGGGCTGTTGGCCAGCAGAGCCCGCATCCCTTGGAAAACCACCCCGAGGCCACAGTAGGAGGAGATGCATAGCAGATGGTGGCACAGGAGGATGTGTCGGACCTCTTTCCTCAGCTTCGAATTCTGTAACACTATTGTGATGATGACGACGGTGACGAATGTGGCAAAGAAGAAGGCCACCACATACACAGAGGCCTTCACTGTTGCTTCCAGCCTCAGCCAATCCGATATGTTGCAGTGGTCAGAAGACAAGTTCATGATCTTCAGGGCAACTTGGCTCCTGAGGGATTAAAGCACCAGAAAGAGTGAATCACAAAGCATCTTGGGTGGTTTTCCAACTCTGTGACCTTGTAAATCTCAAGGAACACATTGCCCGTTTTTTGGGACAGAGGATGAAAATTTTAGATGTATGGACATGAACCAAAGAAACTAGAGAAATCAGAGGCGGCTGGGTGGCTCAGTTGGTTGAGCGTCCTACTTCGGCTCAGGTCATGACCTTGCGGTCCGTGAGTTCGAGCCCCGCATCTGTGCTGACAGCTCGGAGCCTGGAGCCTGCTTCAGATTCTGTGTCTTTACCTCCCTCTCTGCCCCTCCCTCACTCATCCTCTGTCTCTCTCTGTCTCAGAAATAAATAAACATTTTTCAAAATTAAAAAAAAAAAAGAAACTAGAGAAATCATTTGGGGGTCTTCTCTTTATCTCAGGAGAGGGGCACATACTCAAACCATCCAAAAGGAAGGTCTGAAAGGTAGACTCTCAGTACTCAGCAAATTGCTCAAAATCAGGTCAAGGTTCCACCCTCTGTGCATCCTTTTCCATCTTTGATTGTGAGAACTTTTTCAACTTGGAGCCACAAAGCACAACAGTGTAAAACTCAGTTGATTAATCACCAAGCACTAGTTAACGGCACATGCAAAGGTCTGGGGAATGCATTAGCGCAAGAGCTGTAAAGACTGTGAGGAAGCTATTGATGCAGAGGCTGGAATTCATTTGGGTCCATAAGACATGACAAAGATATTAACAAAAATGATAGCAATCATCGGTGACATTTACCCAGTACTTTCTAGGGATCAAAACTCTTTTTAGAGCATATCGTTCTAACCCTGGGGTATGGTTCCACCGAGTGGTTTTATTATGCACTTTTTTGCAAATGGGGAAACGGACTTAAGGAGGTTAAGTAACCTCCTCAGGGCCATATAGTTATTGGGGAGAGGGGCCACGATATGAATTTCAGAGTACAACGCCAGCACCCATTCTCTCAACCACTACAAGGAAGTTCATGTCAAATGCAAGGTCACTTTAAAAAAAAGGCGGGGGGAGGCTGGGGGAGAAGGGCACCTGGGCGGCTCAGTGGGTTAAATGTCAGTCTCTTTATTTTAGCTCAGGTCCTGATCTCGTGGTGAGATCGAGCCCCACATCAGGCTCTGCATTGACAGCACAGAGCCTGCTTGGGATTCTCTCTCTCCCTCTCTCTCTACCCCTCCCCCAGTTGCCTGAGCCCTCTCTCTCTCTCTCAAAATAAATAAATAAACTTCAAAAGAAATCCAACGTCAAATGCATGTTCCGAGTTCTTCTTGAGTCAATGTCATGTGACCAACCCAACTGGACCCCATTTGTAGAAATACCATTTCTGTGGTTCAGCTGAAAGACCATCCATCCAGGAAGGTGCTGGGACCTTAGGATTATTGAGGAACTGTGGCCACTGAAATGATAAAATGTGTGTAATAGCCTCATGGAATCTTCTCAAGCCTGCACAGCAGTGACCGGCCCGCTGTGCCACAGCCTGGGGAACCCCCGAATTTCTGGATCTCTGTCTCTGAAAGTCTATGGCAGAGATGCCAACTGTTGCCTCCCCGCTACTAGCTTTCCTTACTTCCCCACCACCTCAGTGTTTTGTGGAACTAGGGATAGCTATCTGACGCAGGGAGAATTATTCCGGAAACGGTGCTGAATCCACTGGTGTCTGCCTCTTAAACATCCAACTGCAAAGTTCTCACAGAGAATGTGGCCCAAGTATGATGTCATGTCATTGGCCTGCCAGTAATGGTGGAATGTGGGTGAGTGAAGAAAGTGACAGCGAGGGGCAAGAGGAGAGCAGAGGGAACGACAAGGTCCCTGAGAGTCTACAAAGGCCCTCGCAAGACAAAGAGAACAGCATGGGCTCCCGAATTTCTTTTCTTTAAATGTTTATTTCTTTATTGTTGAGAGAGAAAGTGGGGGAGGGGAAGAGAGAGAGGAAGACTGAGGATCCAAAGAAGACTCCAAGCTCTGAGCTGACAGCAGAGAGCCCGACGTGGGGCTTGAACTCCAAGCAACGAGATCATGACCTGAGCCACAGTTGGACGTTTAACTGACTAAGCCACCCAGGTGCCCCTGGGTTCCTGAATTTCTGATTCCATTGAGGTTGCTCTGCATTTTCTGTCCTTGGGTCCTAAAAATATAACACACCCCTCTATTATTTGAGCTAGCTTAAATGGGTTTCCATTCCCTTATATAAGCCCCTCGCGTGGTAAATATACAAAGTAGACTTTAAAGAGGCACAGTATATTACATTGATTTCCTAAAGGGCACGTCGCCGTGGAGACAGCTACCGCAAGCTGCTGAGGATCTAAGATGCCATGGCTCCTTATGCAATCCCTGCCAAAGGCACCGTTTTCCCTCGCATATTGCGTTGTCACCCTTTGTGGAGAATTTCCCCTGCTGGGATGGATTTTTGTGCCATTGCCGTGCGGTCAAACTCCAGGCATTTATTTCTCTACTCCCCGGCTCTCCAGAGGGGAATAGAAATTGTAATGGTCAGGGGAGCCTGAGTGGCTCAGTCGGTTGAGCACTGGACTTCGGCTCAGGTCACGATCTCGCAGTTTGTGAGTTCAAGCCCCACATCGGGCTCCGTGTTGACAGCTCAGAGCCCGGGGCCTGCTTCAGATTCTGTGTGTGTGTCTCTCTCTGGTTCTCCCCCGTTCATGCTTGCGCTCTCTCTCTCAAAAATAAACATTAAAAAAATGTCTTAATACAAAGAAATTGAAATGGTCATTGTCATTGTCAAACTCATCATCAAGGTTTCTTTTAGCTACAGCTTTTTCGGTCAAAATCTTACACCAGAACCCTTCAACAATCGATAGAGAAATGCATATCTGCCTGCATTAAATGCCTCCTCATCGCTCTCTCCCAGAGCACATTCCTGTAACTGTCCTCAGGGCACCACCACGGACACCGAGGGCTCCAGTGGAGATGGGGCAAAATTAGAACACTCTACCCCACCAGGCGGAATCACAAGAACTGGGCTTTAAACCTAAGTCTGCTGCCAATGAGGAGTGGGATTTTGGACACTAAAGTCACTTCCCTTCCCTGGTCCTTCGTTCCTGACATCACAGCCACATAGGATTGCAAACTCCACATCCTTTCTCTCTGTCCACAAAGTCATCTTCACTCATATCCACAGCAGCCAGCTCTTATCTGGGACTTTTCCTTATTTTTGAGACAAGACTGGCCCTGTCCTCGATGCAGAATGTCCTCATCTGATTCCCCATGGCTGAGCCTTGAATAGAATCACCAGCTCTCTAGGACAGGTCTAGACCCCTCCCAGGATCTAAAACCCAGCCTCCGAGTCCCAGTATTAGGGGGGTCACTCCTGCCAGGCTCTTCTGTGGTCCGCCTGGGCCTCCCAACAACGCCCACTCCTGGGCTCATTGTTGCCGGGTTTGACCTAGCTAATGGGCTATGCACCCGCCCCCCCTTTATTCAATCTTGCTCTCACCCCTCATTCTGCCCAGAATCCTCGTCTTCTCTGTAGCTTCCCTGTTGGATTCCTCATTTCTGCTCACCAGGACTCCCTTGCACCTGCATTGCCCCCCATCGGCCCCTGCACACCTGTCTAGTTCATCTGATAGCACCTCCCCAATAGCAATGGGCGGGGCTTGGCCTAGCTGTGTTCTAAGACTTGAAACCCTACACAGAGCCTGAGTGACTCTCGTTGTACTTCCTTTGGAAAAAAAATTGTACAACCTTTTTTCCACCTGAATGACTGTAGCTGCAGCTATAATAAACCCCTCTCCCTCCAGATCTGATACGGTTTCAGGGAACTATTTACTATTGAGAGCAAGCAAGAACTAGTCTCTGTAGCTTTCTAATATGTTTAACACTCTGATCGACACGGCACGATGTCACATGATTGTACTCCACAATCTTCCTTGTGCGTCGAAACATACAGTGAATATCCAATACAATGGAAAACAGTGAGGTTACAGGTGGTAAAACACAGGTGCTGACATACAGAAGCTTCTCACCCAGGGGAAGAGGCAGAATACAATATAACTGGGTAGTCATAACCAGAAACATCATGTGTCATTTCACTCATTTGCCAAATGAGTAAGAAGGTTGGGTGTCTCTTGCGGGGGCGGGGAGCAGGGGGACGTTGTTCAGAATAGAAGGGGTCACAGAGGCAGTGAGAGAAAGCTCGTTGGAAGAGGTGAGACTTGAATCCAGCCTTTCCAGGTTGAAAACTAGAGCAAAGCAGGGGCAAAGGTGGATAGAGACGAGGAGAAGTGCAGATTGTAGCCAACAGAAAACAGCAAAAGCCAAGGTGGGAACCATGAGCAAATTGAATTTGGTGGAGTGGAGGCTTATTCAGAGGACAGAGTCCAGGACCAGTTTTCAAGGGTCTCGATACCTTTCCGAAGGTTAAACTTCACTTCGTAGGCAATGAGGAGACTTGCATGATCAGAATTAGAAGTAGCACATGCCACAGGTTAAGAGGCAACATGGGATGCCCACCCTTGCTTGCATAGTGGTGTCTGATAGGAGCTCTGACGAGCAGGAGCCCGGCAAAGGACAAACGCGCACAGTGAAGACACTGCTATGACAGCAGGTGGCTTAAAACTCTTTTTATAGACAGGAACGTTGCAAATCTGCAAAATCAACGAGGGCATGTTTTATTGCCTTTAATTTATTTATGAGAGCTCAGAAAGATGAGTAATTTATTCAGGATCATGCAGCCAGACAGATGCTCCCAGTCTCCAAGTTCATATTCCGTCGCAGAGGTATATTTGCATATCAAGAGCTCATGGCAACAAAACCCACGTAATAAATCCTCATCTATACGCACGACCTCCACTTATGGATAATTCCTAGAGCGTTTTTCTTCCGAAATCGTAAAATGGGAATACCTGTTTTCTTCTGGCCCCAAATGTTCCCTTGGCTTCAGCTCTGAAAGACAACCCTGGAGCCTAGCAAATTTCAGCAGAGAGTTACATTCTGGCCACAACTGCCCCGCAAAAAACAGGCACCACCACTCCCTGCAAAAATCCTGTGGGAAGCAGACGTGTGGGAAGGGCTGCGTGGGCACCTAAGAACGTCAGGGAAGCAGCTGGTCTCATCCTAAGAACGCTGCTCTGGGCAACCCTGTGAGGACGACGTGCTGCCCTCGGTGAGAGACAGAATATACCAACGGATAAGGCCGACCCATATTTAAAAATTAAACTCTGATCCACAACCCGCAGCCACCTGCCAGGAAGCCAAGCCGTCCTCCACAGTCACCAGCCCAGGGGGGGCAACCTGCTGTCTCTTGTGACAGTCCAGCCAGCCAATCAACAGCCTCTGTAACAACTGGCCCCAAATGGCCAGGACTCTATTAATCGCTGACAGTGTCCCTGATTTTTGTCCCTGCTCCCAACTTAGGACCAACCAGAGAGAGCCACGTACGTCCTCCCGAACAGTCACATAGACACCCACTTCTAGTTAGCCTGCCTCCAGCTTCTCTAGGCCCCAGGCTCCCATCTGGGCAGGCCCATAAGCCTCCCCATGTTCCCCGTAGGCTCCCCTCTACTCCTCTGCCTGCCTTTGAGGCTCTGCTGCGAGGCAGGGACTGTGGCTGTCTCCCTTGCTCTAGCAAATTCTGAGTGGATGGCCTCGGTCTCTCTCATGTGGTTGGTCTTTGTTCATCTTCGTATCGGCAGGAAAAGATGGTGCTAGTGCCCCCACAACAGCACGTGTACGTGAAGCCATTTCTCCAGGGAGCTAATGAACTTGGGGCAGCACATTTGTCCTCTCTGTTTTGTGCCCCCATCCTCGTCAGCAGCAGGGTCAAGGGAGACAGATTCCTCCCACGGAGGGCCACTGCCTGCCTTGTCCTCGTCACGAGCGCCGGGGCACTCCCAGCTACGGGATCTCCCCCTTCCCCTCACCTCTGCAGGAGCCAAGGTGGGACAATACTTGGTAGGTTCAGAGGACCCAAGACGAGCATTCCTCAATAGACACCCCGCTTCCGAAGAAAACCAAGGGAGCATCGGATGTGTGCTAACGTGGGGGAAGGGCCTGGAAGGGAGATAAGGAACGGGTAACGACACAAACTGGAACAGTGGCTAATTCGCGCGGATTACTCACTACGAGACCGCTCTGGTGAGAGATGCCTCCTTCCGTCAGCACACCAGCCCAGGAAGGTGGCACAATTATTATTTGCACTTTTCCGAAGAGAAAGCTGAGAGACAGAGGCAGGAGGGAACTCAGCCAGGGTTAATTAGCTGGTGACAGGGACACTGGAGCTTGGAGCAGGCAGTCCCCCCTGCAGGTGTGATCTCTAAGCCACTGGGCCAGGCGTTCCACCCCACCCCCCACCCCGACCCCGCTCCCCACATCAGGGAAAGACTCCACATACATAAAATTGTGAGGGGCTCCACACACCTCTCAGGGAGTTGCCAGTTAATGGTGAAATCTGGCTTCAAACCCAATTCTCCTGATTTCTGAGACGACATTTTGTTAATGTCGTTTGTTAAGGTTTTTCCTAACAGTACTGGTGCGGGTGGGTTGAATTCTTTTGTAAAAAGAAAAAAAAAGGAAAACTTAGCAGGTGTTGTGATCCGAATTGTGTCCCGCTCAAGTTCATATGTCGAAGCCCTAACCTCCGGAACCTCCAGTATCTGCATCTGGAGACTGGGTCTTTAAAGAGGGAATTACGTTAGAATGAGGGCGGGAGGGTGGGCTGTGATTTCATCTGATTGGTGCCCTTGTGTCCCTGTAAGAAAAGGAGATTAGGGGGCTGGGTGGCTCAGTAGGTTGAGCATCCATCTGACTTCGGTTCAGGTCATGATCTCGAGGTCTGTGGGTTCGAGTCCTGCATCCGGCTCACTGCTGTCAGCACAGAGCCTGCTTCGGATCCTCTGTCCCCCTCTCTGTGCCCCTCCCCTACTTGCGCTCTCCCCCAAAATAAATAAAGTTAGAAAAAAAAGAAAAGAAAAGAAAAGGAGATTAGGAAACCCAGAGAGCGTCCAGATGCGTGTACACAGAGAAAAGACCTTGTAAAGAGGCGTCAAGAAGACAGTCATCTGTAATCCAAGGAGAGAGACCTCAGAGAAAATCAACCCTGCCATCACCTGGATCTTGGACTCCCAGCCTCCAAAACTGTGAGAAATTAAGTTTCTGCTGTTTAAGTCACCCCGTCTGCGGTATTTTGTCTTGGCAGCCCGAATAGACTGATTCCACGGGGCAGAGCAGCTCCCGGCTCCCACCTTATTTCCAGGTAGCTGAGAAGGTCTTCCCACGGGTCTCTCCAGACTCTCCCCACCCCCAGAACCTATGCCCTCTAAGAGGGAGGAGGGCCGTTCCTTCCTGGGCCTCGCGGTCAGTCAGGCAGTGGATGCCAAGGTTAAGGCCAGTATCTGACTTACCACCAGCAGAAAGGACTCATCAGCTGAGAACAGACTTCAGGAATGATTTCATGTGCTCTGTAGCTGCTGGCAGAAGGCCAATAAGATGAAGTGGATACTTCCAGAATGGCTCTTAGAACCCTCCCCGGATGATCCGAACGTCTCCTCTCCCACGATAGACACGCCCTCCCCACGTTAAACGTTCAGTCTTCCCTTTGCTCTAATTGTGGCCTTACTTCTCTGGTATTGTAAAAATACCACTCCAGTCTGGGAAGCTTTGGTGATCTCCACTGTTATTCTCCTCGAAGCTGGCAGGAAGGAAGGGAGGAGACCGGTGTCTACTCAGTACCAGTCACTCAACGTCAAGGACAAGCACTTAGTAAATATTAGCTATGACTGTTAATCATCTGAGAACAGCTCTGGAGGTGACGTGGGAACTGGATGAAATCACAAAGCCTCTGAAGGTGTATCCTGTGACCTCTGACGGCAGAGAAATCACACATTTTTCTGAGTGTTTTTCTAGGCAGTTAACTTTTTAATTTTGAACTTGCCTTTTCATATATAAAGGGAAATTCTCTAGCTTCCCTCCCCAGTTTTGTTCTGGCCACAATTTTGATGCACAGATATTCTTTGAAGTACTCACAGGATTCATTAGTCCAGAGACCTGCCACCTGGCTTTAATAGAAACTTGGCCTTTTCTAAACTATTTAATGCGTAAAAACACACCTTGCAAAACAACGTGCACACACGTTTACTTGAGACTTTTGAAACACCAGGCTGCCCACAAACAAGGGTAGGGTGAAAAAAATTCCCCCAAACCTGGAATATAAATAAATATTAAATAATGAAGTACTGAAAAGAAGGTAGCTCGTAAGAATGGTGACAAAGCACTTTTCATTTTATAACCTAAATAATAGTAAGTGTGTGATCTAACATTACAGTCACCGCGATAACAAAAAGGACACAATTTAAGGACACATTTCGCCATCCCATATATATCTGCAGATAGAAAGAGACATAGGAGCCATTCTAGGATTTCAGAAAAGGACTGTGCATTACTAACTCTAAGAAGATCACATGTAATGACATTTTCCGTGAATCTTAATATAAACTTAAGTAATGAGTTTCTACAAAATTATGGTCCACTGGCTAAAAGCAGAGCCATTCAATTCTGCTTGGAAGGAGCCCTCTGCATTGGCAGGGGACTAACCAAGAACAAAAGTGGCAGTCCCAGCTGACAGACATCTATTCTATCCGTTGGTGAATTCCAGCTATAGGTATCATCCACCTTTCGAAAGGTCGTGTTTCACCGCTTTGCTTTTGAGAAAGATCTACGTCAGTTCCTGTTTTTACTAACTGCAAGAAATAAAGAGGATTTTTGTTTTTACAAAAAAAAAAAAAAAAAAAAAAAAGGGCAAAAAGCCACCATAGCATCCTGCATGTGTTTTGCAGGGAGCCACGATAGAGGCAGCACGCGTCCTGAGCAGCGAGAGCGGCCCGACCACCTGCTTCCCCGGAACCGTGCTCAGCATCTCGTCTTCAGGCTGCCAGAGTTTTGAGCTGTGTCTATGAGTTTTACCTCGATTTATTTTGTGTATCCATTAGCAAGATGTGTCCTGTGGTATCAGAAAAGTCTACGAGAGGTAATTTGGGGGGTTTGGGAACGCTTACAAGTTTCTCCATATAAATTAATGGTAATTGCTTCTTCACTTGATGTCGTTCTGGTTTCCGAAAGGTTTCATAGGAACACTGGGCTTTCAGGTAGCAGGGTAAACCCGTCCATGTGGGCCCACCAACACGGATCTAATCGGTGGAGACAGCACACGTAAAACACGCCAGGTGTCTGACACCATGGAGCTTCCGTGGTCCTGAGCCCCTGACGGTAACCGGGCAGGCAGTAAGCAGACGGTATTTTTTTCCCTTCCTCCCTATCTCTCCAGATGCCAAAGGTCAGTATGATGTCTATAAACCACAAAAAGCAAACAGTAATCTGTATGTTGCTAAGCATGTGATTCATTGCTGATACCATTTCCCAGACTCTGAGAGGATTTTGTCTTCGGTCTGTCGGTTTGTCTCTATCGAGTTGCATCTAGTTTTGAAACCCACTGAAGCTATTTTACTGTTGGATTATTGAAATTACTAAGCTATTCAAGAATTAATTACCTGCGTATCACTTCAACATTATTAAAGCTTACAGATCAACAATAGCTGCCAAGATAGTGAATTCTGTGTTCTGCTGGTAGGCAGTCCTCCACACCACAGCCAATGGGTTTGTTTCATTGCACAAAGAGTTGGCCCATCCCAAGCATCAGGACATACCCTTTCTGCCTCAACAGACCACACCTGGCTTTAGTCATAAAGCAGATGTTTTCTTGGTACGATCTCGGCAAAGCTGGAATCAGCAGATTCTGTGAAGCTCTTTGGCTTTCTCTCTCTGACTCAGCATTGCGGATTGCTGTAAACTTTCTGTCAGGTTTAATCCTATTTCCCCCAACTAAGCTCCGATTGTATTATAGCTATTCTTACTACCCTTTTTTACACGCTATGATTTGTTTCACTGATGAAAAGAACTCCCTTAGGTTTGAAATCCACATGTAATATACATTACTTGTCAAATCCTCTTACCTGTATTAGGTATCTTTGAGTAAAATATATATTATGCTTGATTATATATGTCATACAAAGTCGACTCTCTAGACCTGAAAACTATGATTTAAATAATTGAAAGTAAAACCCGTGGAAAGCCTCAACCATGGCCTTCTCTGAAAACTTTTACTTAGCGCATAGTTATTAACTTTATCTTTTACTTAATTATTATATAATTGATTTCTCTCAGTTTTCAGAAGCGTATATATTTACAGAGTTTCTTTGGCAGGGATATAAGCCCACGGGTCACAGTGAAATCTATTACCATATGAATGGACTCGCATTTTTCTGTATTAAAGTCCACTTATACCAAGTTATTAATGCTCTTGCTTATTTTCACTAGCATTTATATTTGCCTTTTAGGAGTGGCGTAGAATTTTGAATCATATTTATAGAGCAAATGGCTATTTCAATATTTATCCTTGTGATAATCTTAAAATATGACCACTATATTGATCTGTTTATTTAATAGACTTATTCCCAAATAAAGAAACGTCATTATTATCAGTGTTATTTTGCAAGCATGATCTGTAATTATATTTTGTATTTTTCAACAGGAGTTACATTCTAAGTATTGGTGACAAAGAAAACTATTAATGTCAAAAACCCCAGCTATGCTATCATTCAACCACTTTTGAATGATCAAAAAAACTTATAATCTGAATTTTAAAATTCACATCCATGTCCCATTTTCTCCACTTATATGTTCACTCACTCATTCATTCATTCAATAAACGTGTATTGTGTACCCACCTTGTAACAGGCACTGTGCTAAATGCTGAGCTTGCAGAGAAGAATGAGATATGGTCTTTGTCCTCAAGAGATTTCCTTCATGAGTTTGGAAGTAAGAGCAGGTATGCACACTGGTGTAGTGTTTGAGAGAGATGGCAAAAACATAGATCAATTTCACACATTTTGAATTGGAGAAAACTTATGAAAAACCACAAACCTTTGGTTAGACAGATGTGTGTTTTTCTTCTCCTTTTCCCAAGAAGAGGATCTGGGGAAGGTATTCTTTTTCTTGCATGAAAAACCAGGGCAGGAAATGATGAGATGAATCCCGGACAGTAGAGACATGGGGCTAGCAGGAGGAACTCACTGGAAAAGCAAGAATACCAGAAAGTTTAGTAAGGCTGACGGAAGAAGACAGAATAAAGAAGCCCTCCAGAAAACCACAACTGGGCAAAAAAGGCTGGCACTGTGGATAGGAAATGGGGACCAATGATAAAGGCTAACTTGTAAATGATGCACGCGGAAGGCAAACAGCCATGAAATCATCGAATTGAAGGAAAGGTGTGTTCGAGAGGTATAGATAGCTATGCCTACATACTGGCCAACTTCTGGGTTTGCCCCAAATGACTTTCAAAGCCAACAGAATGCAGACATATAATGAAGCTGCCCCCTCAAAGAATAATGACCAGTCGCCACAGGGATTCTCAGCGTGCAAGACAGCTGCATGGATCCAGGCGACAACACAAGCGCAGGATGCAAGGCCTCCTGGGAGATGAGGGTGGGCTTTAGATAGGAGAGCAACGGCTGATGTGCATCTCCCAGCGGCGTGTACCCCACAAATGTACATCTGTGTCATTCTGGCCTTTGGGATTGGCTCCCATACTCCGAGAACCTTCCCAAAGAACGATAAATTTCCTGCCTTCTTTTTCACCACCTCCTTGGCCGCTTAAACCATCCACATCCATGAGCTCAGCCTCCCGCAAACTAACAGCAGATATGGAACCCTTGGCTGTAGCAAAGTCCATGAATCAGGCTTATATCATGAGTCTAACCTGAGCACCTACCCCGTTTCAGACTTTCAGCCTACCCTGATCTTAAATGTGTGGTTGCCATTTAGTCTATGTTTTGACTTCCTAAATGTCTGGTCTCAAAACATTGAATATTATTTCTGGACGATCCGGGACTGGAGCCGCATGAGGACATTTGCTGTGTCAGAGTTGTCAGAGTAGTACCATGCAAATCCCCACCTGACCCCAAAGGAAATGTGACCTGGTCAGAAGGCAAGTGCACTAATGAGAGGAAGTGCAGTCTCCAGACAGAGGACCACAGGTGATAAAAGGGATGAGCCAAAAGTGAGTGGGGACCGGTTTGGGGACTTTAGTTTGTGTGAGCAGAGAAGTAAGAATCCATATAACCAAAGAGGGATGCGCTGTCTCTAGATGGTATTAATGCATGCTATTTTAAGACTTAGAGATGGTTTGCTTGTGAGGGTAAGGTGCCTCTTTGTACCACATCAGGAGGTGACTAGTTTGATCCTGGAAATGTAATCTAGGGAAACCATTCAGTGTATTTGTAGGTTCAACAGAAAGGTATTGAAATAGCAGCTGAAAATAGAAGGATGTTTGTTCCCTTGGAAGCAATGAAAAGCAAAGAGTAAGAAGTTAATAATGCATCACCATTGAAAAAGCAAAGGGGTCCCGAGTAATGCAATATCCTGATCTACTTAATAAGCATATCCCATAAGCTGAGAGATACTCATGAGGTTGCCACAGTGTTATTATTTTATTCTGCTATGTGCTAGACTACTCTGAAGTATCTATAGTCAGTTAAATGGAAAAATAAGGCAGGATCCCTGCATTTGTGGAGCCCGCAATCTTTTAGGGAAGATAGATGAGCAAGCAAATAGTTTCGATTCTGTGATTTAAGTGCCTAATTCCAAGTGCCATGGAAACCAGACGAGGGAGTCTAATCTTCCTAAAAGAGTCAAGGAAAACTTCTCATGGGACAGTGACTCTAAAAAATAAGAAACATTCATCCATACAGCTAGCCAGCCTCTTAGTACTCAACAGCCAGTTGAGTACCTTCAACTGTTCTAGATGAGGTGGATGCAAATTTGAAGAAGACAGACAAGGTCCTTCCTTGAGTGAAATTCACATTCTGGTGGAGGTTAGATGACATCACTAGGAGAAACACAGAATGGCGCCTTAAGACCCTCCAATATCCACTTTCGGGTGTCATTTCTTCACCCACAGGTATTCTACTGAGACCAGGGTGCCTCGACTACTCAAACTGGAGCATTTCCATCCTATGGGCTTAGTTCTCATCATGAAACCAAAATGTCAGTGTATTGCTTATCATCACAATGGGATAATTCCAGAAGGGCATGTGCAGATAAAATCAAGTTTCCGAAAATGCAGAGCTGAGGGTCAATGCCAAGCAGAAATAAAAGCGAGAAACGAGATGCCCAGACACGAGAACGCCTCACCTTACATTACGAGTGGAAGTCTTTTCTGCCAGTGGGAAACTGAGTTCTCTTCTCCAGGAAAAAAGTATGTGGAAGAGTAGCAGGAGTTTCTCCACGAATCCTGAGAAGAACCCCCAATACCCAGCATCTAACAGAAGTGAGTCAAGGGAAGTGCCTCACTTCACATTCTCCCAGGCTCCTGAGCCTCAGACCCCAGAGCCCCTTCCCTGGGATGACAGCCAGTTTCACACTGTGATTCCCGAGAGCTGCGGGCTCTCAGAGGAAGCGGGGACTTTTTGTGCTAGCCACTTCTTGAAAGAACACCCTGCTCCTTCCGTCCAAGGGAGAAGTAGAGGAACCTGAGGCCAGTGCTTCCCCTTCTGCACCCCTTCTGGAGTTGGGACCCACTTCATGGTGTTTCAAGCTGACAAGTGAAAATGTCTCTAGAGAGAGCTAAAAAGTTTTGTCACCCCACCACGAGGGAAAGACGCAAGCCACTGGAACCAATGGTTTTAGGCCAGGCTAGCCTTCAAAAATCTCATGGTACAGCTATAGAAATGACCACAGTTTCATACAGAGGCAAGAGAAAGGCAGTCAGAAGCTTCTCCAAGGCACAGTTGGTGCCGTTCTGAAAATTCAGATTTCCTGTTTGCCAACATGTCTGCTTTAAGTCTCTCAATCTGTTAATTACATCGCAAGTGTTATACACCAACTTTTTCTCATATTTATAGCCTTCGTTTCTTTTTAAACTTTTTCAAGTAATATGTTTGTTGTCAAAAATGTAAAATTAGCAAAAAAAAAAAAAAAAAGAAAAAATGTAAAATAACAGGCATAAATAAGAAAAATGAAAATCCCCCATAATTCCACTTGAAGATAACTGCCGTTGGTATACATCCTTCCAAGGCTGTTTTCTGCAGTGAGGGTGAGCTTTTCAACATCCATTCCACTTCACACGATTGTAGAATATCCGTGCAGATTTGTTGGGATTTACCCCATGTCTACCTCCACTATAGAGACTGATCTGGCTCAACTAAATTACAATAATCTTATGCTCTTGCCAACAGTGTTTGTTTTAGGAACCAGTACCCAATCCAGACCTAAGCCAATCAATACAAAGCATTCCTCTGGAAATGCCACACAATCAAGGTGGTCCAGTCAGAAGGAAGCGTAGGGCTCCCGCCAGAGACCTGGGGAAAAACACTCCCTTCTCTGCGGTTGGACAACCGGAAGCTGTTGGAGGCCAGCTTGCCTCCGTGACACAAACCAACTTTCAGCCGAAGCAGGCGCTACAGAAGGCAAAAAAGAGATATAAAAAGAAACTGGGTTTTTAAGGAGCTTTCTGAGCTGCTAAATTCAGCTGACATTAAAATCTATCTTACTTCTGGAGTTTCTACTTATATGAACAAATAAATTTGCTTGTTGAAGTGAGTTTAAAGTGAATTTTCTATTGCTTATGAGTTGCATCCTAAATGACTCATGTAGATACTTTTATTAAAATGGGGCCATCTTGTACACATTGTTTATGCTTTCCTGCCTAAAAATACATAATAACCATCTCTCCTTTTTTACGATAAATATACTTTTACAAAATTGTTAATTTCGTGAGAGTAATCCATTATATGGACAGACATTAAATTACTTCTCCAATTCCCTTTTGAGGGGCATTTTACATTGTTTCCGGATTTTTCTATATTTTGTAAACAATTCTGTGTTGAGTTTTCTAAATATTAGAGAATATACGTTTTCCTTAGGACGCATTTCTACTGTAGAATGTCTGAGTCAAAGTATGTACTTTTTCAAGGGTTTTGATTCATATTGCCAAAAGGCCCTCCCAAAGATTTATTTCAATTATATTCCAAGCAATAGACCACAAGAATGCTCAAAAAGCCTCTCTTCCTCCTCCCAGCCAGGAACTCGTATATAAAGTTTCAACACATATAAAGTTTCAACACATATAAAGGAGCTCATATATAAAGTTTCAACACAAGTAGTCCCTATCTATGTGTTAAATGGTGCATACCCTTTGTTGCTTAATTTGCACTGAAAAAATCATATAGCATGCTTATAATGTTTATTTTTCATATATCTATTTGCTTGTTGTATTTCTCTTTTTCTAAATTGCCACTGGCATCCTTTGCCCATTTTTAATTGAAGCACCGACTTCTTACAGATTTGCAACAGTTGTTAATATGTAAGATTATTACGCACCTGCGTATTATACATGTTGCGAATCATTTTCACGGCACGCTGCCACGTGCCCTTTAATTTGCACACAGTATTTTTCACCGTTCTGAAGTTTTAAATTTTAATTAAGTCGATCAATCTTTTCATTTTACTTTTTTCCTGCCCTTTCCGTGTCATTCTCTAACCAGAGAAGTCACAGCAGCAGCAAACCAATGCTCGGGACGCCCGAGACTGAGCCGTAGGGAGGCAGCCTGGAGTTGTCTGGACCCTTCCTTCCACCCCTGACTACTTCTCCCCGGCCTCCCCTGCAGTGAGATGTGGTTTGTGATTAAACGATAGCCAGTGGGATGAGAGCGGTTATGTGCAACTTCCTGGTTGTGGTCTTTAAAGGGAAATGCCTTCCCCTGGATTTTCACTCCCTCCTTGGGTGGGAGTGAAGAAATGGTGCTGATCTTGTAGATGAGCAAGATACCTGGGGATGACAGCACAAGCCAGAAGGACCCTGTGTCACTGACACTCTGACAAGTCCATACCTCCTAGACTGCTTATAACTGGACTCTTTCATGAGCAAGAAATAAACTTCTCTCCTGTGAGAGCCACTGTTATTTTGGGGCTTTATTATGGATTCAAACCTGTATCCTAACTTAAAGAGTAACATATGACTCCATTCTACACGCACACACACATCCCAGCACGCACACACACACCAGCATAAAAGAAGATAAAGAAAATTATTAATGTTAATTAACTCAGGGAATGGGATTGCAGGAGTTTGGGAGGAAATAATGAACATTTCCTTCAATATTGACTTTAGTTTTTTAGTCCAGGTAGCTCTGACTCATGCAGTCATGTTATCCAACATGGTGAAACACTTTTTTTTTTTTTTTTACTAGCCCCTTCACTTGAAGTCACAGCCCTAGACTTTACGGGTGGAAGAAAAGTGTACTGGAGGCAACAGAACAAGCATCACAACAGGTGGAAGAATGTAATTTTAACAACAGTGGCTGTGTCGTCCACGGTGAGTGTGTACTTTATAACTACCATTGACCAGCATTCAATGACATCAGTATATTTCTTTTCAGATAAACATTTTTATCTTTTTTTAAAGGTTGCCAGAAAATTATTGCAGGACTCTCTACTGGATTGTGAGCTATAATATATAATGCGTATCTCAATATGTTTTTCCCATAAAAGGAAAAATATTTAGAATAATTTCAATACATCTAAGGCAAAAGTTCTGTTTTTTAAAAAGCCCTTGCAAATTTAAATATTCATTCACCTGTGCCTCTAAATATCCAAATAAGTTATGTTTTTAACATATACTGATATATGTCCCTTTCACTCATAGAAAAAGATCCAGAAGGATGCACAACACATTGACAATAATGGTTATTTTCCAGAAAGGGTATTGGGTTAGTTTGGGGGAAAGGGAAGGCTGGAGGAAAACTTTGACTTTTTATATTAATCAGGTGTGTATAGTTTGTATCTTTACAATGAGACTAAATACGTATATTGAATTCGTAAATTTAAAAAAAGCAACATGCAGGGGCCCCTGGGAGGCTCAGTCAGTTAAGCATCTGACTTTGGCTCAGGTCATGATCTCACGGCTCGGGAGTTCGAGCCCCACATCAGGCTCTGTGTTGACAGCTGGGAGCCTGGAGCCTGCTTTGGATTGGGTCTCTCTCTCTCTCTCCTCTCTGCCCCTCCCCCACTCGCACTCTGTCTCTGTCTTTCAAAAATAAGTAAACATTAAAAAAAATTTTAATACATAAAAATAAAAATAAGTAAAAAACAATGTGCACATTTTAAATAAACAGTGGGAACATAAACTAAAAATATTTTTAAGTGGAAAATCTGTAGCCTGTGATTTTTCAGGAATGTGTTGCAGCTAAGACTGGACATGTTAGATAAGATGATTCCTGCTACACATAACAGAAAACCCCAACTCTTATGGACTTGAGCTGTCATGCAAATCTTTTTCTCCTATAACAAGGAAGGTCATGTAGGCTCCAAGGTTGATTATTTCCCTGGCTTCGCGCGATCATCAAGGTCTAGGGCCTCTCTGTCTTTTCAATTTGTCATCCTTTGCAGGCTGACTGTTTGCCCTCGTTCTGATTCCCCTTACAGATGACCGCAACAATTCCTGCTGTCATATCTAGACATTACAACATGCAGAGAAAGAAAAGGGCCTCTCTTCCGGAGTCTTCTTAGGACAGAAATATCTTTCCCAGAACTCTTCCTCCGGCCTATTGGCCAGAACTGAGTCACAAGCCCATTCCTGAACCAACCTTGGCAAGAAGAGGGGAACGGTCACTTTGGACTTAGACTAATTGTCAATCACGAGCAATAAACATATAGAAACTGAGCAAAACAATGAGACTTTCTAAATATTATCTCTTCGAAGAGATACGCATAAATCAGAAAACTCAATATTGTTAAATTGTCAGTTCTCTCCAAATTGATCTTGACATTCAATGCAAAACCCTAGGAGGCTTTTTTTAAAAAAAAAAAAGAAAGAAAAGAAATTAACAAGCTGATTCTAAAATTTGTACATAAAAACAAAGGACCTAGAATACATAAAACAACTTGGAAAAAGAAGAACAAAGTTGGAGGAATAACACAACCGAATTTTAAGATTTACCATAAGAGCTACAATAACTAAGACACTTTGATACTGGTATATGGAGAGACCTATACCAATGATAGTGTCTAGAAAAAGATGTCATGGTAAATCAACAGTCAATGGAGAATATTTTCAACAAATAGTGCTAAAACAATTATATTTTTTTCATTTATATTTATATATTTTTAAAGATGAACCTTGATGTGTACTTTGAATCATATACAAAATTCAACTTGAATGGATCATAGACCCGAATGTAAAACCAACAACTATACAGCTTTTAGGGAAAAAAAACAAAATAGGAGAAAAATCTTTACAACCTCAGGTCAGGCAAATATTGATTATATAGGACACAAAAAGCTCAAACCATCAAATGAAAAGTGTATAATTTTTTCCATATTCAAAACTCCCACTTTTGGACTCATAACTTAATAATGAAAAGACAGATAACACAGTTTTTTAAAGAGCCCAGTATTTGAATAGACATGTCTCCAAAGAAGACATACAAACTGCCAAGAAGACATGAAAAGATGCTTATCATCACTAGGCATTAGGGAAAGATAGATTAAAGCCACAACGAAATACCACTTCATACCCACTAGGAGAGCTAAAATCAAAAGGAAAGACAAAAACCGGTGCTGGAGATGATGTGGAGAAACTGGAACCCTCGTACACTGTCGGTGGGAATGTAAATGAAGCAGCTACTTTGGAAAACAATTGGCAATGTCTCAAAAGGCAAACATAGAATTACCATATGTCCCACCAATTTCATACCAGCTAGATACCCTCAAAATGAAAACGTACATCCACACAAAAACATGTACACAAATGTTCAAAACAACATTGTGCATAATAGCCAAAAAGTGAAAACAACCCAAGTGTCCATCAACTGATAAGTAGATAAACAAAGTGGGGTTTACCCATAGAGTGGAATATTATTCAACCATGAAAAAGGAGTGATACGTGCTCCAACAGACATGAATCTCGAATACATTATGTTAAGTAAAAGAAACAAGAAACAAACAAAAAACCCCACATATTATATGATTCCATTTACATGAAATGTCCAGAACAGGCAAATCTATAGAGACATAAATTAGATGAGTGGCTACCAGGGTCTAGGGGGAGGAGAGAATGGGATGTAACTGCTAATGGTTATGGAGTTTCTTTGCAGGGAGAAGAAAATGATCTGGAATTGGACAGTGTTAGTGGTGGCACAACTTTGGAAAACAGTTTGGCAGTTTCTTCAAAAGTTTCTACGGTTACCATGTGACCCAGGCTTTCCACTCCTACGTATTTACCCAAGAGAAATGACTACATACGTTCATACAAAAACCTGTGCACAAATGTTCATAGCATAATTATGCATAATAGCCAAAAAGTGGAAACAATCCAAATGCCCATTAACTGGTGAACAAACAAATCTTGGTATGTTGATACCGAGAATACTATTCAGCAATAGAAAGGAATTGCTAAGCTATACTCACACACACTGACACACACAATATGGGTAAACCCCAGAAGAAACCAAACCCAAAAAGATACCAAATGCATAATTCCATTTACACCATATTCTGGAAAAGCCAAAACTGTAGAGACAGAAATCAGATCAATGGTTGCCAAGAGTTAGGGATGGAGAAAGGGATGACTACAGAGAGGCAGAAGGGAAGTTTTTTGTTTTTTTTTTTTTTGTTTTTAATTTTTTTTTCTTTAACATTTATTTATTTTTGAGACAGAGAGAGACAGAGCATGAACGGGGGAGGGTCAGAGAGAGAGGGAGACACAGAATCTGAAACAGGCTCCAGGCTCTGAGCAGTCAGCACTGAGCCCGACGCGGGGCTCGAACTCACATACCGCGAGATCGTGACCTGAGCCGAAGTCGGACTCTTAACCGACTGTGCCACCCAGGCGCCCCGGGAAGTTTTTTGTTTTGATGGAATTGTTCTAAGTCTTGAATGATACAACGGCAAACATTTGTTAAGACTCAAAGAACTGTAGGATTCAAAGGGTGATTTTTTTTTTTTTTTGCTCTATGTAAATTATACCCCAAAAAATCCAATTAAAAAAAGTAAACTACATTACCTTAATCCACCTCCTGTCTCCAAAACAAAAACAAAAACAAAAAAAACTATATTGAAACTTGAATAGACAAGTTTAAATTTAAATTTAAATTTATTTAAATGTCGGAGATTCTTGTAAAGAGGAAGAAAAGCCAAGTGCATTTACTTCCTCAAAAGCATGCATCCTCCATTTTCCAAAACACAGTTAAACACCTGGGAATACCCACACGTTGCCAGCTTCGTAAAAACTTTTAGCAATCGACTACTTACTTTTCTGAGAAAGAAATCAGCTTGGCCAAGACTGTCTGTCCCTGTTCCTCCAACCTGGTCACACTTGTTTTCAGCTGGCAGCCGGCTGCTGGTTAGGAGGATGTTTCGTTTCGAGCGTTTTCACTTCCTCCAGAAGGAGGTTACTGTGGGCAACAGTGGATAAAATCAAGAGTGATAAAATTGGATCCAATCTGCTCACACGAGAGGTGTGGCGGGTAGAACCCATGCTCTGCCCACGTCCCCTCGGATCTCTTTTCCATTTCCCCTAGTTGTATGCTTTCCCTCCCAGAAACCAGCATCCGCTTCTCTCTGTTGGAGGACCACCCTCAGGCTGCCCAGATCCACCCCCTTGCTGCATTTGGTAAACCAGTAATCCTGGGAAGAATTCACCCTCATGGCAGCAGTCCCTAACTAGTGACTCTGGCAGATAGTCTATCTAAGCTCCTTTGTACCCGATGAAGACAAGTCCAAGGTATATTTTACACCACTGCTTCTCATACTTTTATGCTGGTATGAAGTGGCTGGGAATTGAGTTCAAATGTAGGTTCTGAGAGGCGCCTGGGTGGCTCAGTTGGTTGAGCGTCGGATTCTTGATTTCAGCTCGGGTCATGATCTCATGGTTTTGAGATAGAGCCCTGTGTCCAGCTCATGCTGGGTGTGGAGCCTGCTTAAGATTCTCTGTCTCAGGGCACCTGGGTGGCTCAGTCAGTTAAGCATCCGACTTCATCTCAGATCATGATCTCATGGTTCATGAGTCTGAGCCCCGCGTCGGGCTCTGTGCTGACAGCTCGGAGCCTGGAACCTGCTTCGGATTCTGTGTCTCCCTCTCTCTCTGCCCCTCTCCCGCTCACACTCTGTCTCACTCTCTGTCCCTCAAAAATAAATATTAAAGTTTTTTTTTAAAAAAGATTCTCTCTCCTCTCTCTCTCTCTCTCCACCACTCGTGCGCACTCTCTCTCTCTCTCTCAAAACAAAACACGAAAACAAACAAAACAAATGCAGGTTCTGATGCAGGAGGTCTTTGAGGCTCCAGTTCCAACAAGCTCCCAGGTGATGAACAGCTTCCACCCACAGATCACTTTAAGCAGCAAGGGTCTCCTGTCAGAGGTCCCTATAGAATCTAGCCAAAAACAATAGAAATCTACAGTTTTTTTGGTGTATGACAGCAAGAGGAAATACCCCAGGGACAAAATGTGGATAAGATGGGTAAGATGTGGATCCAGAGGCAGGTTATTGAAGGGCTCCTCTCCAGAATTTCCAGAAGCACACCAGGATGTAGGACTTCAGCTGACATGCCTGTAATAGACGTGTGTTTGTGGGCTGAAAGGCAGAAGAAATTTCTGCCCACCTGACCACTCAGAGGCAGCGAGATGTGTCCTGTCTTTGACATGGAGAAGGGGCCATGCGCAAGGGAAATCGGGAGCCATGAGCACACACAGTGAGGTTGTGAAGGATACAGCTGCGCCTGACAGCAGGGGAGCCGAGGTGGGTTTTAGACCATTTCAAGAATGTTTTAACAAGGGGGAAAAAAATGATTGTTGGCATTAAGACTAGTGCGCTTTTAGCTCTGTCGAAAGATTGCTCTGTTAGGCCATGTCACAGAGCATATAAGGGCTGTTCATCAATCTAGTCCATATGACAGCTCAGGAAGCAATTACCTGATAAAGTATCAAGGTTATGAGGCTGGAAAGTGTCCTCTCCTCTGGGCTCCCACAACACTCTTTAAAACTACTGCTGGAAAACTCACTTCTCCCTTTCATTGTCATTCGATAAATATTCACTGGGTGCCAATACGCGCCCCGCAGTATTTTAGGCACTGGGGATCCAAGGATAATCAGCACAGAAAAGTGTTCACAGAATTTATATGACAAGTGGGAAATACAAATAATGAACACGGCAACAAATACATACGAAATGTACCAAATAACTACCACGGAGATAATTAAAAAGAGGTGGAGTCATAGCAAGGGACTTGGAAGCTACTTTAGAATGAATGGTGAGGGAGGATGTCTTACTCCTTTCAGGCTGATATAAAGAAATGCTCCCTCTATCCCTGCCCCTCCCCTGCTTATGCTCTGTCTCTCTCTCTCTCTCTCTCTCTCTCTCTCTCTCTCTCTCAAAAATAAATAAATATTTGGGGCGCCTGGGTGGCTCAGTCGGTTAAACGTCCGACTTCAGCCAGGTCACGATCTCACGATCCGGGAGTTCGAGCCCCGCGTCAGGCTCTGGGCTGATGGCTCAGAGCCTGGAGCCTGTTTCCGATTCTGTGTCTCCATCTCTCTCTGCCCCTCCCCCGTTCATGCTCTGTCTCTCTCTGTCCCCCCAAAAATAAATAAACGTTGAAAAAAAAAATTTTTTTTTTTAAATAAATAAATATTTTAAAAAGGAGGGGACACCTGGGTGGCTCAGTTGGTTAAGTGCGCGACTTCAGCTCAGGTCATGATCTCGCAGCTGGTGAGTTTTAGCTGAAACTCAGAGCCTGGAGCCTGCATCAGATTCTGGGTCTCCCTCTCTCTCTCTGCCCCTCGTGCTCATGTTCTGTCTCTCTCTGTCCCCAAAAACAAATAAATGTAAAACAATTTTTTTCATTATTTATTTTTTTTTATTCATTCATGTCTTTGTTCATCACAAATAGGAACTGATTTTCTCATGGTTCTGGAGGCCAGAAGTAGGCCATCAGTAGCGTTGGGCCAAGACTCAGCTGTGTCTTCCAGCTTCTGATGGCGGCTGGCATTCCTCGGCTCATGGCTGCGTCACTGGTGACTGGTGATGCGCTGGTGACCTCTGTCTTCATATCGCCTTCTCGTCTCCGTGTGCCAAAGCTCCCTCTGCCGCTGTCTTATTATAAGGACACCTGGCACTGCATTTAGGGCCCACCCTGATGATCGAGGATAACCTCTCCTCCCAGGTCTCTTCACCTAATCATATCTGCAAAGACCCTTTTCCAAGTAAGGTAATGCTTACAGATTTCCAAGAATAGGACCTGATGTCTTTGGGATATCTTATTCAGCTCGCCCCATGGGCCCAGAGGACCATCGACAGCCTGTGCCCACGTCCAGGCAAGACGTCTATGTCCTGGACCAGAGTGGTGGTAGGGAAGAAAGGGCAGTAGACAGATTCAAGGTCATTGCTAATAGATTTAATGGTGGGGTTGGAGGGCAATGGGAGGTATAGGAGGAGGGCAAGTAATCAAAGAACCCCCTGGAGACTGTCTAGTACCCCACTAATCTCCACTAATCGGGTTGTCAACCCTTTGAGAGCCCAAAGCCTTTCATTATATCATCACCCCTGGGACCCAGCCTAGGGCTCTTCTTATAGTGCATCTACCCAATTTTTTAACAGAACGGAAAAGACACGTGGGGGTCAGAGCATCACTTAGCCTCTTTGCCAGAGTGTAGCGATGTGCAGAAATGCCAGAAAAGCTCTGTTTGGGGTTGTTCTTTGAATGCTCACTACCGAGTCTGAACTTCTCAACAGAACCTTGTTCTTAACTCAGGGGTCCTGCTTCCCCTCTGTCTGACCTGGGTGACTGCAGTAAGGAGTCCGGAGAAATCTCTGAAAAAGATATTTTACAAACAAAGCAAAAGCATTTTTTTAAGTTTATATGTTTATTTTGAGAGGGGGAGAGAAAGAGGGCACGCACGTGGAAGAGGGAGAGGGCGAGAGAGGGAGAGAGAGGGAGAGAGAGAATCCCAAGCAGGCTCCATGCTGTTAGCACAGAGCCCAATGCGGGGTTTGAACTCACAAACTGTGAGATCATGACCTGAGCGGAAATCAAGAGTCGTGTGCTTAACCCACTGAGCCACCCAACTGCCCCATGCAAAAGCAATTTATGTTTGTTTGTTTACTTTCTCTTTTAAACGGTCTTCGGTCCTGTTATGTTTAAATTCATCTGGTTTTACTGATTGTTTTAAGACCAACAGCTGACAGGCTGTGAAAAGCACTGATAAGCATATGATTTCCTGATAACTTTATCTTTAGTATAAATATAACTAGGGGCCCTCATCCATTTTTATACCTTAAACAAAGAATCTAAGACCAAAAAAAAAAAAAAAAATCTTTGAAGCCAGTAAAAACAATGCTCAGCCACAGCCACATTCTGTGAAGTACAGATGTCAGATACATTCTACCAATGAAATCAACTTTCAAAAGCCTGCCAATTATTAGACTTTATCTTATCAACTAGGATTGGTTGCTTTCCTTGGCTCTTCTTAAAATAACCCTGAAGAAAGAACTGAGTATCTATTTCCACTTATTTACTCATTGCAAAGACAGATACCAAAGAGATTTGCTGCATTCCAAACAAGTCTCCCTCCCCGGTTCTCTCTAGCTGGGACATCAGATCTTCCTTGCCAGCCGCGCACAGCTCCGTCTTCCGGTGGCTCTGCAAAGCCTGGAGGGACACAGAGCCTCAGAGGGATGTTCCTGCCTTTCCCAGCCTCAGGCAAAATTTGGCATGCCTACCAAGTGCCAGTCCCCTAAAATAGCCCCACCCAACCACAGAAGAGCGTGAAGGGAATGAAATCACCCCTGCTGGAGATACACCCGCTGCAGATTTCATACACATCAACAATCCTGTTCCTTCTATCTGTTCCTACTCCTCCCTGATTCTTCCTGGTCCTGGCTCTTACCTCACCACTGCTACTCGCCCTGGCTCTTACTGGCTCTCAAGATCCGTTGTGGACACCAGCTTGACCCCAGGAGTACTCCTGAGACCCAATTCAGGGTTTCCCTCTCCAACACGGGGATCTGAGGCTTCAGGTTAGAGATATCCGGGTTTTCCTTTGGATCTCGGGGTGGCTTCCTCCCTGGAACAGGGGATGGGAACCGTAGGGAACAGGAATTAGGCGCGAATCATTCAGCAAACACTGAAGTCTACCACTTGCCTGATCATGTCTGATGCACTGGGGATTCAGTGGTGAACCAGCCATGATCTCTGCCCTGGAAGAGTTTACCGTTCAGTAGGGGAATGAGTGGAGACGGATGCATGACTCACTCTGAGAACAGGTGATAGGCACCCAATTCAGAATTGGGAGGGGAGGAAATACGGGACTTGGGGATGCGATTGCTAGATGCAGTAAATAGCAATACAGGATGCTCTGTTAAATTTGAATTTCAGTTCAAAAACAAAATAATTGTTTGGGGTAAGCATATCCCGTGAAATATTGGGGGCATACTTCCATAAAAAAGTATTCATTGTTTATCTGAAATTCAAATGTAACTGGGCATCCTGTGTTTTTATTTCCGCCTCCAAAAGCTGATTTGACTCAGCCTACAAGACCGAATCCCCAGATTTTCAAGAGTAGACCCTGCAAGTGGGCAGAAAAGAGGTGAATACCTATGTCATGAGGTTTGAAAGAAAGCTTTTTTTTTTTAAGTTTATTTATATTTATTTTGAGAGAGAGAGAGAGAGAGAGCAGGAAAGGGGCAGGGAGAAAAGGAGAGAGAATCCCAAGAGAATCCCACTTGGGCCTTGAACTCACCAACTGTGAGATCATGACCTGAGCTGAAATCAAGATTCAGACGCTTGGGGTTCCTGGGTGGCTCAGTCGGTTGAGCATCTGAGTTTGGCTCAGGTCATGATCTCACAGTTCCGGAGTCCGAGCCCCACATCGGGCTCACTGTTGTTAGCATGGAGCCCTGCTTCGGATCCTCTGTCCCCTTCTCTTTGCTCCTCCTCCGCTTATGCTGTCTCTCCCTCTCTGTCAAAAATAAATAAATATTTTGAAAAAGAGTCAGATGCTTGACCCACTGAGCCCCTGGTGCCCCTGAAAGACAGTTGCTTCTAAAGCTCTCTTTTTTTTTTTCTTTCCTCATTTCCACCTATTCGTAAAGGTATTTGTAATTCTACCAACAGAAAGTAGCTCTTTGGGGTTATCGGAGTTTTTAGTTTTCCAGTAAAGTAGTAGAAAGAAGAAAACCAAGAAAGTTAATGCAGCTGAACATAAGAAGGAACCAAAAGAACTGGTGAGTATTAGGAAGTGAGCTGTTAAGGTGCTCAAGTACTGGTCAAACGAAAGGAAGGTATGCAGGGTTAGGTTGGATCAGATGTTGCTTGGTTTGTAAAGGACTAAATAGTAAATACGTTTGGCTTTGTGGGCCATGTGGTGTCTGTCACAACTGCTCAACAATGCCAGTGTTGCCGTTTTGTAGCACAAAATAATGTAGAAATACATGAGCATTGTATTCCAATAAAACTTAATTTTCCAAAAATGGTCATCAGGGTAGTTTGGGTCCAATTGTCTGACCCCTAGCTTAGATAATCTCCACCATCTTGTCCAAGCCTCAGAGTCTCTGATAAGTTAAAATTTTCAAAATGCCAACACCCCCCAATGGTGGTCCCTTAACAATTTGAAATTGAGTCTGGAATGAGTTTTCAGTTGAGGCTTGTGAGAATGGACATGGGCGGGCCCCAGGATGGTCAGGAAGAGGTCAGTGTGCAGAGGAGGGGAAGGGGTGGAGGAAAAGTGGTCCTGTTGACCTTCAGAGTGTAGATGACCCCAAATCAGAGAGGGTCCCTACATGGCCAGCTTCTGTTGGAGCCCATCTTCCTACCGCCCCCACCCCCACCAGCAGATGGAGATCAGGAACAAGGGGGAGTGTTACCTGCTTCAACCATCCACGTGTTCAAATGAATGCCATGAATACATGTTCATAGCAAGAGTGGAGGAAAGGCCATTTTATCATCTTAGTGGTGAGCAGGTTAATAGCCAACGCCTGCCCGTCCACAGCAGAGGCCTCTGTTCAACGAGGAGATCCTGCTCTCAAAAAGGCATGGAGGAGTCAGACAAGCCCTCAAGGGGTTAATAACAAGGAAAACAATTAAGAGAATTTTAGCATTTTTTCCTTTGCCTTTTTAAAATGCATTCCATCTACTACCTTCATTTTAGGTCATTCTAAAATCATCCAAGACTTGAGAGAGAATTTTGTTCCCAAATGCCCCAAATACTAGGAAGCTCTCCTTGAGTCATGTTGGCCCGTTTTCCTGCTGCCAGTTCGAGCCCCCCACCCTGTAAACTCTGCCACCCATCACCAAGGCTCTGTCACACTGCCACCACCCCCGAAAAAGCTTCAGTCCTCACTCAGACCCTGAGAATTCGGTTCCAGTGCCCTCTCCCATGGGTTAACTCCTTGGGTGGCTTTATTCTTCCACTCACTCGGGCACTCTGGGACCTCCAGATCTCCAGATGGGAGAACCACATGGCACCTGTTCCTTCAGCTGCTCTGTGGCTCTGCAGGACGAGGGCTCTGCTTGGTCCTCCAGAAAAGAGAGGTCACAGAGGAGATCTGTCTGGGCTTAGTTATTACAGCGTTCCTTTTTGTCTTTCCTCTACTGTTTCTCTTCACTTATGGAAATGGGAGACTGAAGCAGGCAAGCGTCTGGGCTTTTGTGGGGTGAAGCGGGTCAGCATGGGGGTCGTGGGTGTCTCCTACATGCTATCTAGCCCAGCATGCAGACTTTATCAGATCATTTACACATAACAGACACTCAGAAATTTTGGATTTGTAGCAAATGGTTTAACTCGATACCTTTAAATGTCTAAATGCATACATAATAAAGAATAATAGCTAAGCTGTGCAGCATTCTTAGGTATCAAAAGATTTCATATCTGTAAAGCAAGTGTACCCACCAATCAGAATGGATGAGGAAGTGATTATTTTCCTATTTACCAACCGTGATAGAAATGTGTCAACATTTTTTTTTTTTTTTTAACGTTTGTTTATTATCAAGAGACAGAAAGAGAGCATGAGCATGGGAGGGGCAGAGAGAGGAAGACACAGAATCTGAAGCAGGCTCCAGGCTCTGAACTGTCAGCACAGAGCCCAACGCGGGGCTCAAACTCACAAACCGCGAGATCATGGTCTGAGCCAAAGTCGGACTCTTAACAGACTGAGCCACCCGGGCGCCCCATCGTTTTTTTTTAAATTACAATATAGTTAATATGCAGTGTTATATTAGTTTCAGGTGTGCAAAATAGTGGTTCAACAATTTTCTGCATTACTCAGTGTTCATCAAGATAAAGGTACTCTTAATCCCCTTCGCCTATTTCACCCCTGCCCCTGCCCACCTCCCCTCTGGTTACCATCTATTTGTTCTCTACAGTTAAGAATCTGTTTCCAGGGGGCGCCTGGATGGCTCAGTCGGTTAAGTGTCCAATGTCAGCTCAGGTCATGATTTCGCAGTTTGCGAGTTGGGGTCCCACCAGGTTCCACACTGACAGCAGAGAGCCCGACATGGGGCTCAAATTCATGAACCGTGAGATCATGAGCTGAGCCAAAGCCAGACACTTAACCAACTGAGTCACCCAGGCTCTTATAGGCAGCATATAGATGAGTCTTGTTTTTTTATCCCCATGTCTTCTGATTGAAGTGTTTAGTCCATTCACATTCGAAGTAATTATTGATAAGTATGAACTTATTGCCATTTTGTTACTTGTTTTATGGTTATTTTTGTAGTTCTTCTTTGTTCTTCTCTTGCTCTCTTCTCTCAGTTTGCTGGCTCTCTCTAGTGATATACTTGGATTCCTTTCTCTTCTTTTCATATCTGTTACTGGTTTTTGATTTGTGGTTACCGTTAGGTTTGCATATAACATCTCATGCATATAGCAGTCTATATTAAGTTGATAGTCTCTTAAGTTTGAAACAATTCTTTATTCCTGTCCCCCTACCCCCATGTTTTAGGTATATGGTATCATACTTTGCCTCCTTTGTGAATGTATTTTGTGAATCCATTGATTGGTTTTTATAGATATACTTCATTTTACTGCTTTTTTGCTTCCTATTTTTCCTGTTTATGGTCTCTCCTTTTCACTCAAAGAGTCTACTTTAACATTTCTTGCAGAGCTGTTCTAGTGGCCATGGATTCCTTTCACTTTTGTTTGTCTAGGAAACTCTTTATCTCTCCTTCTATTCTGAATGATAGCCTTGCTGGATAGAGTATTCTTGGCTGTGGATTTTTTTCTCTCAGCACTGAATCATACCGCTCCCTTCTGGCTTGTACAGTTTCTGCCGAAAAATCAGCTGATAGCCTTGTGGGGTTTCCCTTTATGTAACCATTTCTTTTTCTTTCGAGGCTTTTAAAATTGTCTCTTTATCACTACTATTTTACCATTGTAGTTATTATGTATCTTAGTGCTGACCTCCTTGGGTTCCTTTTTTTTAGTGGCACACCATGCCTCCTAAATATGGATTTCTGTTTCTTTCCCTAGATTCAAGAAGTGTTCGACTACCATTTCTTTAAATACATTTTCTGCCAACTTTTCTAGCTCTTCTCCTTCTAGAATCCCCGTAATGTGAATGTTACCATGTTTGATGGTGTCTCTGAGTTCTGTAAAATCTATTTTCAGTTTGTATGATTTTTTTTTCTCGTGCCTGTTCAGCTTGATTGCTTCCTATTACTCTGTTCTTCAGGCCACTGGTCCATTCTTCTGCTTCCTCTAGTCTATTCTTTATCCCATCTTATACATTGTTAATATAAGTTATTGAGTTCTTCATCTCTGATCGGTCCTTTTTAATGTTTCCTGTCTCTTTGTTAAGGGTCTCACTGAGGCCTTCCACTCTCTTCTCAAGTCCAGGGAGTATCTTTAGGACCATTACTTTAAATTCTCTATCAGGCATATTACATATCTCCTTTTTGTTTAACTCTCTTGCTGTGCTTTTTGTCCTGTCCTTTCATTTGGGACATATTCCTCCATCTCTTCATTTTGTCTAACTCTCTGTGTCTATTTCTATATGTTTGGAAAGTCAGCTATATTTCCTGCTCTTGAAAGTAGCGACCTTAAAAAAAAAAAAAAAAGAAAAGAAAAGAAAGTAGTGATCTTATGAGGAAGGGGTCCTGTGGTACCCTCTGATCGTTTCTGTTCACCGGGACTTGCATTTCAGGAGTGTCTCCTATGTGTGTTTCATGCACCCTGCCGCTGTGGCTGAACTACTCTTGCCTTCAGCCCATTCATCTTCACTGGCTCTCATTGCCTGTTGTAGGCGAACTTTGGTCCCTGTGTTGTTAGTGGCCAGTCTGGGGCCACCTGGGGCTTCAGTTGAGTTAGACCAGGTGTTTACCAGAGATACGGTATCACTGAACTGCAATGCACTTTCCTGGTGTTGTACCTTGAAAACCTTTCACTGACCTGCAGTCACACCAGGTGTCTGCCCCCAGTCCACTGCTGCAGTCAGACTGGTGTGTGTGTGTGTCTGTGTGTGTGTGTGTGTGTGTGTGGTTATCTTCCCCTTTCCCCAGGGTAGGAGTCACTTTGGGGTGATGCTGGCCCCTGTTGAGGCTGCTTGCACACTGCCAGGCTTATGGCACTGCTTTGGATGAGCTCCAGCCAATGGCCTATTAGAAGGGGACAGGGACTCTGGAGCCAGACCACCTTGATCCAAATCCCAGATGTGTGAATGTAGCAAGTTCCTTAACCTGTCTGTGCCTCTGTCTACTCACTTATAAAGAAGAAAATAATAGCATTTTCCTTTTGGAGGTAGAGTAAAATAGTACATAAAGATCTGGGAACAGTGCCAGGCTCACTGCAGGCACTGTGATTATTCTTATTAAACAGCACACACCAATGGCAGGCCAGTTGAGTGGTACCACCTACGAACTACCACCGCTGTGTGACCTACTTAATTCAGGATCGAACCATCCCCTCCAATTCCAATTCCAAAACCCACTTCTTAAAACTCAATTAACTGAACAGGTGTAGATTTGGACTTCCTTCCTCTACTCCTTTGTTAGAAAGCTGATTAGAAGCGCCGTGTTCATGGGCAGAGACAAGTGTGACAAAGGAGATGTCTTTCACTGGTTATTATTGGGTTCAAAGCCAACTTCTTCATCAGGTACCACCAAAACATCATTATTTGCAAATCATTTTTCCTGAGATCATTCAGTTTCTCCAGGGAAGGATCTCCCAGGCTCCTCTCTGGGGAATATAAGCCAGACTGCTTGTGTCTGGAAGAGCCAGTCAAGTGAGAGGTGCTGAGGGTCTCAGCATTCACCAAGCAGACTTCACTCAATCCTCTGGCTCTCTGTCTGGATCCACGGCCCCACCTTCTGCCCTGCCTGATATCTGAGTCTGCACCCCGTCTAGTTCAGTATCTCCAGAAAAGAAACCCCCTATGGGTTTGGAGGATGGGTAATCGCTTGACTAATTGCTCTGATGCCCCTGGTCTGGAGTGTGGCTTGACTGGAAGGACTCCCCGGGTGATTCTAATGCTCAAAGTTAGGAACCACTGCCTTAAAGTATTTGCCTACCATCTTGCCGAACAATTATTTACTTACAATTTTCTTTAAATAAAATCAGATTTTAACTTAAGTTTTATTTTAAAAGGAGATGTCATTTCATTAGTGGAAACGGAAAGCAAGTCTACCCCTTGTCAAGGCAAGCCTTGACCTTATAAAAGAACAAAACAACCCTCTCCTCTCTCCCTTCAGCCTCCCTAGTTTTCCTTTGTAACACTTGTCACCACCTGAAATATTGCATGTTTTATTCTGTCTTGGAATGCATCCTCCATGGGTGCATGGGCTCCGTCGGCTTTGTCCCGGGTGGTAGTCTCACCTGTCACGTGGTAAATTCTCAATAACTACCGTCAAATACATGAGCAAGTAAAGGAATCCACAAATAAATAGAGGAACATAAAACAATGTTATTAAATTCTAACCAGATAGGGCTACTTGCTGGATGCCTCTAAGCTTGAAGCCCGATTTCTCCTTTAATAAATTAGAGAGGTGCTAAAGACTTTTCCACTCCGAACAGACTTTCTCACTGACTATTCAAAAAACTAAAAAAGAATTAGACATATGTGTGTTTATTGCTGATCTCACTCTCTGGGAGATAGTGCCTCAAATCGTGCTGACACGGTCCTAATACCCAAGAAATACACCCTCCTACTTTTGCAAGCAACACAATATCTAGGAATGACACCTCTCTCACTCCTCTCAAGTGTATACAGATTGAGGGGAGCCAAACCATTTTCCATCCTTCCCAGTGGCAAACCTCTCTCCATCAAGGTTTAAAACCCCATTCACTCAGTCCACTCACCCCAACGTAGAAGTCACCAAGTGTTGGTTCAAGGTTTAGCCATCCATGCATGGCAAGGTTTTGAAAGGTAGCTCTCTTGCCCTTATCTGGCCACATTGGTCCCTTCAGAGTTATCCACACGAGGAATTGGGGACCAACATATGGCTTGGGTAGGTAGGCATTTTTATTTAACACCCCTCCTTCATATACCACCTGATTAGCTCATCCTATGGGGGAAGAGAGGACCATGGTAAAGCACTTAAAGATCTCTGGGGAATATTCTTCTCTACAAATGTCCCTCTCCACTTGGACAAGCTGCCCTCCCAGTGCCTGGTAGCAGGGATCCTCTACTGAGGCAGATGAGTCGATCCACTCCATTTTGTTCCAGGCACCCCAGGTAGGTTCACCTTCCATAGTCCAAATGCACTGAACTGAACTAAAAGAGGCATGGAGAGAGATAGAGAGGGCAGGAGGAACCAAGAGGAATGGAGATATGTTAAGTCTGCAAAGAAAACTCATTGTAGCTTTTCTATATTTTCTGAGACTGCATAAGATCCAAAATCAAAGGCTGAGAAACAGGAAAAGTAAAAGCAGCAAGATTAGCCAGTTTCCTACAACATTGTTAATGAAGGCCACAATGGCACTGTTGGACGCTAAGTGGATTCTGGCACCGGAAAAAATTCAGTTAGCAAATAACTGAAAGTTCAGTTAGCAAAGAACAGGGGACACTCCTGTCCTGCTAAGTGCCAGGCATTGTTCCAAGGACTTCCCATATTTTTAAAATTCTTCTTCACTCCCAGATACTTCAGGGAGTGTTTCCTAAAATCGAGGGCATTCTCTCACATAACCAAAGGACAACTTCCAGAATCAAAAATTTAACAACATCATAATACTATAACCTAATCTCCAGATGTAAGTCTGATTTAGCTCGACAATTGTGTAGAGCAATCCAGGATCCCACATTGTATTTAGTTGTCATGTCTCTCTCGGCTCCTTTCATCTGGACTGCTCCCGAATCTTTCTCTTTCCTGACACTCCCCTTCTTGAAGAGTACAGGGAAGTTATGCTTTGGAAAAGCCCTAATTCGGGCTTGTCTGATGTTTCCTCATGATGAGACTTAGCTTATGTATTTTCTGTCAAGAGTCTCACGGAAGGGGGGCGCCTGGGTGGCTCAGTCGGTTAAACGTTGGACTTCGGCTCGGGTCATGATCTCACACTCTGGGAGTTCGAGCCCCGCGTCGGGCTCTGTGCTGACAGCTCAGAGCCTGGAGTCTGCTTCGGATTCTGTGTCTCCCGCCCTCTCTGCCTCTCCCCTGCTCATGCTGTCACTCTTTCTTTCAAAAATAAATAAACATTAAAAAATTAAAAAAAAAAAAAAGAGTCTCACAGAAGGAATGCTCCCTCTTTCTCAGTGCCTCACATTGGGAGGCAGATGTCACTTGACTTTATATGCTCTAAATCATTTACACCTCACAACAACCCAAGAAAGAGACCACCTTCTCCTCCTTCTCCTCACTCTCCCCTTTCTTCTCCTCCTCCTCCAACTCTTTCTTCTTCCTCCTTCTTCCCCTTCCTGTTCTTTCCTTCTTCTTCTTCTTCTTCTTCTTCTTCCCTTTCTGTTCCTTCTCCTTCTCCTTCTTCTTTCCATTTTACAGAAGATGACACTGAGCTATGTATAAATAAGTTAAGTAACCTCATTAAGAGGTTACAAAAATAAAAGTGAATGTTGGGATTTGGATCCAGGCAATAAGGTTCCAGAGTTTATGGAATTTATTTTTTTGATGTTTATTTATTTATTTTGAGAGAGAAAGAGAGAGACAGAATCCCAAGCAGGCTCCACAATCAGCACAGAACCCAATGTGGGGCTCGATCCCACAAACCGCGAGCTCATGACCTGAGCTGAGGTCAGGAGTCAGACACTTAACCAACTGAGCCACCCAGGCGCCCCTGTAGGGTTTATGCTCTTAACCACTATTTTATGTTGCCTCTCAAAAGTGCCAATATAAGACCATTTTCTCTCTGAAATGGAATGGATCTAGACGACACCATTTTCACTATGTTAAAATGAAGTTCCCTACTTATATGCGAAGTACGTGCTTTGCACGTATTATCTTACTTAACCCTCACAATAACCCTTTGATGAGGCCCTGTCATCACGTCTACTTTAGGGCCAATGACCAGGCCACATAAACCCCTGACCTCACAACCTAAATACCTAAGCACTGTGTGCTCTTGGCTTCTGCCACACATTTCTGCTGCCTTGCATCCAGGAAGAGGATAGCTCTTTGCTTTTCATAATCACTCGTTACACAGTCCTAGGAGTTTCCTAATGCTGGCCTCTGGCCTTCACAATATATTGAAATCAACTGATCTTCTCTCACAGAGGAGCCTATGTAGGCCCAGCTGGGGGACTGGCCTGCTGAGCAAGGTTACAGAAACCATCTGGGGCTGGAAGATCCACTGGTGTCCCAGAGAGAGAGCACTGGAGGTCCAGTTTGCCATCAAGGTGACGAGGAAAACTGGAAACCTCAGACAGAAGGTCAAGTCAACATGAGCAAGAGTCAGGCAGAAAAGAGAGTGGAGAAAGGCCCAATGGCAGGACAGAACGAGGAGGTCCACAAACACTGCCACAACGGGCTGAAAAGATGCAGCCTATCCTGACCTCTCGCTAATTGGTTTCCTAGGTTTGTCTGTCCAGCTGGAAGGTACAGGGGCAGAAGCAAAAGAAATCCACCGAAAGTGATCATAAAAAACAGAGTCAAAGGGGGTGCCTGTGGCTCAGTCGGTTAAGCATCCGACCTCGACGCAAGTCATGATCTCACAGTTTGTGGGTTCGAGCCCCGCATCGGGCTCTGTGCTGACAGCTCAGAGCCTGGAGCCTGCTTCAGATTCTGTATCTCCCTCACCCCCTGCCCCTTTCCCGCTCGCACTCTATCTCTCAAAAATAAAGGGATGTTAAAAACAACAACAACAGAAAACAGAATTGTAGAACAAAGAGCCATCTTCCTCCTATGTAAAGTAAAAGAACCTGCTACTGATTCTCCCTTAAAAGACACATTGTCCTACAGCAGTTTGTATCACTTCCTGGAGAACACACTTGTCCCACAAGTAGGGAATGTCAAGTGCTCCCATCCAAACTCTTTTCCTCTTCGGATCACAGCATCCATCTCATCGCTTCACCCGGTTTCATCGGAAACATTTGCTCCTGCAAATAAAGACTGAGGTCATGACTGACAAGAGAAAATGCTAGGTCTTTCTCATCTGGGTTCCTGGAGTCCCAGATTCAGTCCTATTCATTAGTGACCTTCTCAAAGGAATATGATGTGGAGTTGACTTTTGAGCACAAAGCATGAATGTTTAATGACAATGATCCGTTTTTAAACACTGAGAATATTTTAAAAATAGTAGAAGTTACAAGTATACTCTGTTTTAAGGGAAATAATAAAGTTTAAGTCTGAACCTATAAAACAATGAAGTCGGTACGTAAATACATCAGCATATGAGTGTTCTTCTAACCTCAGAAGGATTCATTGGGCATTTCCATTAGTGAACGCCCTGAGAGCATTTAAAATAAGATTTGATCTACAAGCAACTGTTCAGGACAATGGATATTGAATAAGAGAAGAAAAACTATAGCTGCAAGAAAAATGTTTAATGATGTGCTTACTAACATCGCTGATTTCACAGAAGTCTTTAAAACTCGGGTAATGATATTAACCAACAAAACTATCATACAGTGCCCACGAACTGAGCATTACTTCTTTTAAGACACATGCGTGAGAAAGTGTTTAATTTCCAAGTTAGCGGCAGCGCTGGCATTTTTAGAGCTTCTACTCTTACGAAATCCCATGCTACTTCATAAGGATATTGATTATTTTTATCAGAAAGGAAAATGCAAGAAAATTGGAAGACTAATGTAAAGACAGAAACATGTTGCTGATTTTGCTACATTTCACTCCGATCTGTTCTTGAACTTGAATTCATGGTAAAGGTAAGCTTGAAACCACCTGGGGCACAGGCCGTGGTGGTGCTTTGGGATCAAGTGTCCAAGGAGGTCCTACATCAGGAAGAAAATTCCGCCCTGAGTGCTTGGGATTGCTCTCACGCCCTTGCTTATAACACCCTCTTGGAAAAGCAAATGGCCTTCTGGCTCGTGAACCAGACCTGCAGGCAGACACTGGGCTCTGCCTGTCATATCAGACAGGTATGTGCGGACAGTGAGAGAAAAAAGGGGTGTTGCAGGAACCACAGAGCAAGACACAGGCTGACGAGCTTTAAAATAATTAGGCTTTTAGGGGCGCCTGGGTCGCTCAGTCGGTTAAGCGTCCAACTCTCGGTTTCAGCTCAGGACATGGTCTCATGGTTTTGTGAGTTCAAGCCCCGCGTTGGGCTCTGTGCCGACAGAACGAAGCTTGCTTGGGATTCTCTGTCTCTCTCCCTCTCTCTGCCCCTCCCCCATTCATGCTCTGTCTCTCTTGGGATAAAGCTAAAAAAAATTTTGTTTTAATTTAAATAAGTAGGCTTTTCTACCGATATGCATTAGACAAGTATATTACTAGGACGTCACAACCATGATTCCATGGATATTGTTGCTGAAGATGAGGTTAAAGAAGGTACTTAAAGAACAGAGTTATTTAATTAATTGTATCTTGGACTTTAGGTACATAGCCCGCCAAATCGTAGAAGTTTATATGGAGGCTTTAACTTGGTTCAGTCACGTATACTGTGCAGGGGTTCTCAACACCACCTACTGTCGGAAGACTGTGTCCTCAGAGCAGCCTCTGGGAGTGGGAAAAGCAAGCAGAACCCACATTTCAAGGACAGGGGAGGGGATGAGGGGTCTCTGAGTGCCCAGGTCCAGCTCACGGATGGACGGGTCGTCTCATCTCCTCGATGACCTCCCCAACTCTCCACCCCTTGTCGTGACCAGCTCTTGCAATTCATACACGCCCCTCTTCTGCAGTGGCACTGAGCAGTCAGCCAGGTGGCTGACCTTGGCTCATTTGTCATCCGCCTGGCTGCAGGAGGCAGATCCCACAGCAACGATAGAGGCGCGTGTGAGGGAAAACCCAGATCAAGGCAAGGATTCCCAAAATCGGTGACAACTTTTCAACTAAGAGCCCCAGGGTCCAAACCACTGATTTATCAAGTCTCCTAAGCTTGGCGTTCACTTGAGTCCCCGTGTGATTTAATAAAGATGATACGGTAGCCGACTCATCAGGTATGAACGCACAACTTTCTGTCTGGATAATGACACCAGTGCCTCCTTGTAGTAATGGCTAAGGCCATTCTATTTTGGAGGACAGCTTTCTCATCAGGGACATTTCAGTGTTCAGTAAGGACAGGTTTTGTTGAGTCTTGCCAGGTAAACTTAATAAGCACTTTGATATAAGCTGTGACATTTTCCAAGCCGGTGGAGAGAACAGAGACACTGTCAAACGATCATACCAGTGAAAGACAGAATATGCCCATCTGCCCTCGAGGAGAGGGAGGTTGGCCGATTTGGAAAGGTGACCTGGCTGCACATACTAGACGTGTTGGCCAGGGGAGACAGCGCACGAGGCGATGCACTGGGGACAGGAGGCCCCCTTCCTCCCCTCTCTTGATGGCGGGTGTTCCGTTTTGCGCATGGTGCATTTTCACAGGTCCGGCTCGCTTCAGGACAATGGGATCCCAATGGAGATCGAGTACTCCACCCCACCACCACCCAGGGGTGCAAACTCATTCACCATCCCTAACTCACCGTCCCAGTAGCACATCCCAATGCAAATTTCAGTAGATGACTCCTTTCCAGGTGCGCTGGGCTTGGTGTTTAAGCGTCAGAGCGGCTCGATCTCGGGGAGAGTCAGGCAATGGCTGTCTGACTTCCCCGCCTCCACCGTGTCGGACGCCTTTCTTGTGTTAGATGCCTCGGCAGAGGTCCCTAGCCTGGCATGTGGGACAATAGGCCCTATTGGTTGGTCATGTGAATGTATTTCAGCCTGGGACAATACTTTAGTCCACTCGGCCAAGGTGGTTTTACCTGATAACAGTTTCATCTGCTACTCTAATATTCCATTTGTTGTTTTTACCTCCTCCGCTGTTTGTGGGTTAGGGGGGGCAGTTAGAATCTCCATTCAGTGTCACGTTTTATTGCCCAGTCTGCCCACCATGACCCTTAACAGGTGCTCCCTGACCACCATCTATTCAACGAGGGTACTTGTACACAGTACTCAGTTTCTCTGGTCCCCTGACAGTGGCAGCTTGGTTTGCATGGCAACAGGGAAAGTTGGAGGCAGGCCAGATGTAGTTGTCCCTACAAACCAAGGCATATTTAGAACCCTCATTCAGAGGGAAGGGACCACCATAATCAATTCGCCAATCCCTCCCTGGCTGGGAACTCCGGCGAGTGGCCCCAGATTCTTTTGGTATTTGCCCTGGGCGTTATTCAGAACATACGGAACATGCTGTTCCTGCATTAACCAAGTCACTATCCTTTAAAAGCAATCCAGCATCCTTGGCAAAACGCCATTTTACTTGGGCATTGTGGTGGCCATTCTTTTCTCTGCACCCAATCTGCTGCATCGACTAGGGCTCCGACTCTTGCCAGGTCATCAGCTTCCTAGTTGCCCTGAGTGTCAGTGCCTCATGAGCTGGGACATGAAAAACAGCGAGGGCTGCCTTAGGCTCTTACAGATGTACCCAACGTCTTTCCAGGACTCATGAGTAATCACCAGGCTGACATGCTCTGAGCTCAGCCTACTGGCTGCTGTGAGAGAGGCTTCACCCGGAGGAACACCGCATCCACTGCTCTGCGGGAGGACATTGGGCTTCTGCCTCCTTCCAGAGCTGGAACCAAAATCCTAGGGCCCCCCACCACTTTGTTGTCTCTGCCACAGTGTCTGACCATCCCTCCTGGGGTCACTAACACATCTAACTCTAACTTGAGGGATGCCCAGAGCGTCAATGTGTTTCATCAGGCTTTTTTGCTGTTTCTGTTTGTTTTTGCCTTCTCAAAGGTGGCTTATAGGTCTGATCCCCAGTCCCGTATATGGCCTTTCTTTGCCAGGTGGCAGAAGGGACAGAGGCACTGTGCCAGGTGGGGAATGAGAGTCCTCTGACACCCCAAATTCCTGCAAAAGCATGTACCTCTTTCGCATTCTCAGGGGCTGGATAAGCTTGCACCTTATCAATCACAGCTTGGGGGACAAGGGGGGTCTTCCCCGACCAGATGACTCTCAACACCTTACGGTGGTAACCAGGCCTGGATTTGTCTGTGGGTTCACTGCTCATTCTCTGCCTCACAGGCGCTCCAGTAAAGCCTCTGTCCTGCAACACAGGCAAGTCTTTATATGTTAACATTGTGTCAGCAATGTAATGAGCCCATTTCACTGATGTGGGGAAAGAGAACAGGGACAGGTGTCCAGCTACCATCCCATGACGTATCTGGGGGCCAGGCAGGTAGCCTTCAGGAAGCACTTGAAAGGCTCACTGTTGTCGCTCCCATGTGAAGGCACATTATCTTAGTTATCAGAAACTGTCAAAGCCTTTTCCATGAATTTCCTTGAAGACGAAGCACTTTTGCAAGAACGCTTTTTGCCAAAGCATCAGAGTAAAACAATCGTCTGCAATGCAAAAGACTTCAAAATGCCCATGGTGAAAGATCTGATGAGAGTCGGTTCAGTCGGCTAAGCGTCTGACTTCAGCTCAGGTCATGATCCGTGGGTTCGATCCCACGTCAGGCTCTGTGCTGACAGCTCGGAGCCTGGAGCCTGCTTTGGATTCTGTCTCTCTCTCTCTCTCTCTCTCTCTCTCTCTCTCTCTGTCTGCCCTTCCCCCACTCACGCTCCATTTCTCTCCCTCTCTCAGAAATAAACAAACATTAAAAAAAATTTTTTTTTAATTTTCCTTTGTTTTAGGGGTCGGAAGGCACAGGGGATTTCCTCTGTGTTCCTGTCACTCACCATGACATCCTCTTCCTCATTTCCATCACTTTCTCAGAGATCCCAACCCTCAGTGTCCTCACCTGGCTCTGTCACAAGCGCCCGGACCTGAACCCCTGACACCTTGCGCCCTCCTAGCTTTGAAGAAAGGCACGCCGGGGTGTCTAATTTAGGATCCTGCTTTCCCACCCCAAAACCAACAGAGTTGCGGGCAGTTGCACATCCTTCTCTAACCGGAGCCCTTCTTTTAACTTCCTGACTCGAGCTTCAGCCACTGGCCAGGGGCCGGTTGAACTGCCCGCAGTAGAGGCCAGCCCACCGCACAGCCACGCGTTTCTCTTCCTCGTCCCAGTGTGCTCTGCGCGGTGCCTCCGACAAGCGCATTAGACCAGCTGGGGTTTTCGGGGCGCCCCTGTACTCATTTGGCAGTCCACAAGCACCTGGCACACAGGCCACTCCTCCCCACACAGAGGTCCCTGGCCCACTCCAGATTCCCCCCTAAGAGCCTTTTCCCAAGGCCCGTTTCTCTGGTCTCCTTGGCTGGCTCTCCAATTGGTTCATAGCCCTTCCGGGAGCTTCCCTGGTAAAACCTGAAACCAGCCCCCCCCCCCCACCCCCTGCCCTCAGAGAGCAGGGAGAGACCAAAGAAAGAGGCAGGCCACTCCAGGTTGTAGATGGCGGCTTTAAGGAGCAAGGGAACTTACATATGAGGCTTGTCCTGGGCACCAGAAAGGCAAGCGGATCCCTGTACCACCCACCACATCTTAAAAGTTTAGATAGAGACCTTAACTGCGTTGGGTCACATTTCCCAGGCAGGTGTTCTCAACACCACATCGCCATCTCAAGGTTTTGTCCTTGGAGCACCTCTGGGAATGGGAAAGGCAAGTGGACCCCTCATTCCAAGGACAGGTGCAGGGGTGAGGAGCCTCTGAGCGTCCAGGTCCCGGTCACGGGTCAAGTCAGTCACGTCTTTTCCATGACCTTCCCCAACACTGGTTTATATACGGCCCACTCCAGTCAGTTTGGGGGAGGGCGATTTTTTTTTTTTTTTTTTTTTTTTACTGGTTTTGGGTTTTGTTTTTTCGATTCAACAGTCTTTAGTTTTATACACAGTCTTGCACAACCATCACCAAAATCACTTTTAGAATGGTTTCATCCCTCCCTGCCCCCACAAGGAGCCCTGTCCCCATCAGCAGACGCTCTCTATTTCCTCCTCCCCAACATCTCCAGCCCGAGGCAATCACTAACCCACTTTCTCTCTCTGCAGCGGTGCCCATTCTGGACATTCCCTATAAATGGAACCAGACAACATGTAATCTTTTGTGACTCGCCTCTTCCGCTTAACATTTTCAAGACGCGTCCGTGTGGTGACAGGTGTTAGTACTTCTTTTTATTACTGGACGACGTTCCATTTAACCCATTTCATGTAGCCATTCATCAGCTGGTAGTCATTTGGGTTGTTTCCACCTCTGTTATGAATAATGCTGCTGTGAACATCCAAGCCCAAGTTTGCGTGTGGACATATGGTCTCCTTACTCTGGGGTGTATACGGAGGCGTGGACCACGGAGCCATTTGGTGATTCCTTGCTTAAACGTTGGAGGGACGGCCACACTCTTCCACGGCAGCTACACTACGTTACATTCCCACCACAGATGCGAGGGTTCTGACGTCTCCACGCCCTCACCAGCACTTGTTGGTCAGGCTGACACAAAATGAACCATCAGTGCTTATTTCCACCCCAACTCCAATGTGGAGTTATGAAATCAGTTGAATGTATGATTAAAACCAAGAGAGGGGAGCCTGGGTGGCTCAGTCGGTTAAGCATCCGACTCTTGGTTTTGGCTCAGGTCCTGACCTCTGGCTTTGTGAGTTCGAGCCCCATCTTGGGCCTGCTGCTTGGGATTCTCTCTCTCCCCCTCTCTCTCTTCCCCTCACCACAGAGGAAAAGGTAACTATATGAAGGGATGGATGCGTTCATTAACTTGATTGAGGCAACCATTTCACAATGCACATGGTGTATAAGTCATCACATTGTACACTTACAACACACACACTTTTATTCGTCAATTATACGTCAGTAAAGCTGGAAACAGAAAGAAAAGCAAAACCTTCTTTGGGCATTCCAGATGTGACCGACACATGGTCCAGAGTAGAAGCTCCTCGGAAAACAGATGACAGGTTGCCTGGGATGTGGGGACAGGGTGAGGCCTGGATTACCAAGGGCACAAGGAAAATCCTGGAGTTATTAGAGTGAGATGATATGGTTCCCCAGACTTAGGCTAAAACTCATCAAATTGCACATTTAAATACGTACAGCTCATACTGCATCACTTAGACCTCAATAAACGTATACGGTCTCAGAGGGGAAAAAAACAGACTTAAAAATCTCACAGATCTCTTTTCAAACAAGACGGGTCACCTGCCCTTGAGGTATTTCCCCAATCTTGACACGCTGGCAACAGCCTGCTTGAAGTGAGTGCTATCTGAGGACAGCGCAAAGTACCACGCTAGCCATCCGGTTGGCTCATGTTCTGATCAGCAATTTAAAACATTTGGAACGCATAAGCCTAGTGCCTCATCAAAACGTCCTCGGTTAGCCATAATTTCTCACAGTGTTCTCAATTATTTTCTAGTCGAGAAAATGAAACAAGAGACAAAGGAAAGAAGAAGGAAATCTGCGGTAGACAGAATAATGGTCCCACAAAGACGTCTCCGTGTCCTAAACCCTAGAACCAGTGAATACGGCACCTGACGTAGCAGAAGAGGAATTAAGATTGCAAGTGGCATTAAGATTGTTAATCAGCTGACCTTAAAACAGGGAGGAGATTTGGATTATCCAGTAATCCAATTACCACCGGGGAAACCCAATGCAATCCCAAGAGCCCTTAAAAGCCGAGGAGGGGGGACAGAGGGTGATGTGACAGCATGATGCATTGCTGTTGCCTTTGAAGACAGAATGTGGCCGCGAGCCAAGGAATATGGCACCCTCTGAACCTCCCGGCTCTTCCCTAGGGCTGCCAGAAGGAACAGAACTGGGTCGACACCTTGATTTTGCCCCGGTGAGACCCACTCAGACTTCTGACCTCCAGAACTGGAAGATCACAGACTTGTGTTTTCAGCCACTAAAGTTGTGGTAATTTATTACAACGGCAATAGAAAACGCCTACAAAGTCCTCCCGGGGAGGGTGAAATACCACTGGCTTCATCGATTAACGTTCTCTTAACAAATACTGCAAACTTCCCACGGGCAAAGAATTGTGTTGGCAACAGGGTGCACACACGTGAAATGAAATGTGTGCCTGGTGCCCTTGAACGTGTAGCAGACAAAAAGGGCAGATCCTGGAGAGAGAGCGGTGAGGGCGGGACCCGCAATGGGACAAAGAATTAGGGATTTTCAGAACTCTTTGGCCAAGAACCCCGCAAGACCTGCTCCACTCTTCCATCCACAAACTGCCATATTTTGCGGCCCAGACTTGGGCGAGAGCTTTGTTCCTCGCTTCTCCGCTCTGTCGGTGAAAGGGAAGGTACTTCTCTCACGGGCGTGTTGGGTCAGGCTTCCAACCCTTTCCTCCGGTTATAAACGTGCAAAGCATTCGCGAGCCTCAGCCAAAGCTATAAACTTCAACCGGCCACAAGAGTGTGCACGTGAGGTGACTGCAATTTCTTCCTGCCAAACCAGAATTAGCCGGTATAGGAATGAACGAGCGTGGAGATTTGAAATTGCACCGATTGGAAGAAAGCCCGGGTTAGGTTCGGGCACCTCCAAACGTACCCTTTTTAAAGCCACACGGACTGAGGCCTGGAGCTCGGAGCTCCACGACACGCGCACCTGGCCTGCCAGCGAGCGGCGGAGGAGCCCGGGCGCCGGGCGCCGAGCGCACGGAGCCGGCCGGAGAGCCGAGCCGCAGCCCCCGGCATCTCCATCCAGGATGCTGGGCGACATTGCAACAAATCTCTACGCCCAGCCGCTCAGGGGGCTCCAAGGAAAACTGCAAGTTCGGGGATCCGGGCCGGGAGCCGAGTGAGGCCGCAGCCCCGCGGGCTGCGGGCGGTGAGTGTCCCGAGGCCGCGCCGCACCGGGGGCACCCTGGACTGCGGGGGACCGCTGCACCCCGGGGACCTCGGCGAGGCGCGGCGCAGGCCCGGGGCCGGGCCGGGAAGGCTGCCGGTGGGGGGTGGGGGGGGTCGCGGGCAGGGCTGCTCCGAGGCGCGGGGTCGCGAGCTGCGGGCGAGGCCACCGCGGGGCGGGCGGGGGGCCGCGGACCCCGGCGGAGCGCGGGGACGCGCGCCCCGCTCCCTCCCGGTGGCCAGGGCCCCGCGCGCGTCCGGCAGGGCGCACGGGGCCCCCTGCACTCCGGCCCGGCCCCGCTCCCGCCTCCTCGAGGCCACCGTGGGACTCGAACCGGACAGTGGCGGAGCGGAGAGGGGGACCGGGGGCTGCGGCCGGGGGACGTTCGGGGAATGCCTCCCCGCGCGGGCGGCCGGGACTGCGCTCGGCCCGCTTCCCCGCGGAGCTGGCGGGTTCCGAGCCCGCCGCTGGACGCGGCTGCGCGGGATGGGGGTCTCGGGGCGCGGGGGGCGCGGGGCGAACGAGGAGCCCCCGAGCGGGGCGCGCAGGTGCTAGTCCCCCTCCGTGGGGAGGAAAGGGGGCTGGGGGAGACGGGGCGAGGGGCCCGGCGGGTCATCACCGGGCCAAACGCCGCCGAGGCCATTGGCGATGTTGAAGGAGCTAACCCTGCTTACCAATTAACCCTTTTTCTTTCCGCGGAAAAGTTGATTCGGGTTAATTAGCAAGGGTGAGCGAGGATTATTGTCAAGGATTAGAGAGATTCCTTTTCGCCTTGTCTGACGTGTGTGTGTGTGTGTGTGTGTGTGTGTGTGTGTGTGGCAGAGAGAGACAGATGGTGGGGTGGATAAAACAGGTTTTGGAAACCCGCAGTCCTGGCTCCACTACCTGCTAGTTTGATCTCTAAGCTTCATCCTCCCCCCCCCCCCACCGCCATCGACAAATAGGCTCAGTTTCCTCATCTGTGAAATGGGGACATTGATGCCAACGGGACAGGATCGGTGTGGAGAAGCCACCCAGCACAGCCCCTGGCCCATTAAAGGCATTTATATGTTTAGTTCTCCCCAGGACAGCGCGAACCCACGCTGAAAGTTTCCATTTCTTCTGCGCCGCCCTCTCTGCCTTCGCCCAGCTCCCCAACCGTCTCAGCTCCAAACCTCTTCAGCCTGTTGGGCTCAAGTGCGCCCCCTAAAGGCCCAAGAGTTACTGTGCACACCAGGTCTAGAGGGCGAAGAATCCCTAGAGCCCAATTGGAGGGGCACGCACCATCATGTTCTGTCCACCTTTCTGGAAGGTTGTAATTTCCGTTTTAACGGGGCGCTGTCCCCTTTGCTTGTCGCCTATACAGAACTCACTGCATGCTAACATCATCAAAGAAGCCAAATTAAAAGCGAAAGACTTGCTTGTAAAACTTACTCCCGTAACAGAGCTGTAGAAAATTGACTTGTTTTAATCTCTGATACAGTCCAGCTGGCTGTAAATTGTTTTCACCTCAACCTGTGAACAGGCATATATGTAGCTGGCCTCCATTTTCATAGCCTTCTCTACGTTTATGATTAATTCTTCACCATTTGTGAACTCACATTGGGGGCAAATGGAAGGTTGACTATTGGTCCCATAATCTTCCCACTGCCTTCCTTCACCTTCTTCGTTTCAAGGCCCTCATGTTGTATGCTGACCTTCCAACAGGCCAGCCTAGAATGGGTTCCATCTTTCATGTTGATCCTTAGAGGAAGCCCCACACTCTATGCCTCCGTTTACCCCAGTGTGCCCCATGCATGTTGTTTTATGCATGTGTCAGGATGTGGACAAGGTGGGAGAGCTTGAAGGCCATGTGGTGTAGAAAGACGGGGAGCCTGGGAGACAGGGTGGTCCAGAACCTTCCCCAGTTCATTCTCTCTCTCTCTCTCTCACTGGCTGTAGACTAGGATTATAATACTCAAATGGTTATTTTGTATCTTATAATGATATAAACGCTTAAAGCAAACTTGGGGGTGGAGGGAAATAGAAATATGTTTTTCTGTTGTCTTTTGTTTTAGTTAACGTGGTCGGACAGTAGGTTAACCCTGATTAGTCAAAACAGGAATTACTAACCGAGAGATTAGGATATGAAACTCAGATGACTCTGTTGCCTGGTAATATCTTTAGGGACCTCCTGAGGACTGGATAGGACTTCGTTTTAGCCCCTCACCCCCCACCAGTGCTCTCCGTTTGACACTAACACCACATGCACCCTTACGCCTCTTGAATAAAACTTGGCAATTAAATGCTACTCCGTGTCATTTATTTATGAACAAATAAACTGGAAATGTTGAGAGCAGCTCAATGGCAAATGCATCTCTTAACCCATAAAATTAATAATTCAGTAAGACTCTAAAGTTCTTACCGTTGCTTAGGAAAATGCTTACTGTTTCAAGTCATGGGGTGAAAAACTACAACTCTTGTATCATTATTTCAAGCTTTTTCATAGATGTAAATGGACTTTCGGGAAACGCCAGGTTGTTTTGTCTTCCTGGACGGGGCTGAGCACTATCCCCCAGATTGAAAACGGGGGTGTCAGTCCTCATCTAGGCCAGTCGCACCCCTTGTCAGGCCACCTGATTCTTCTCTTTCTGGCCCCCTGAGATCCTGCATCCAGGCAGCGGGGACAGAGGGAAGACAGCCACCCAGCACCCCTTCTGATACCTTTGTAGGTTTATCCGCTGGGCCTTCTGCCAGGGCGGCTCTCTTCTGGTCTCTGGGCTTTGGGAAGCAAGGACTGCCTCATCACTTACCATCCTCTCGCTGCAGGGAGAGGAGGGTAGTAGCAGACTAGACTCCCCGGGGGAAGTGGCTCCTGAATCATCTGCTTTCTTTTTTACAGTCAGCCACTAATCTATAGCTGATCGCAGATAATGTTTATCATGGTTAGAAGATAGAGAGAGGGACTTTTATTTTGTTATTATAAAGTTAATATGTGTTTATTGTGATTTTTTTTTTAACCAACGAGATAAACTAAAAGGAGGAAAATTACTTTAAGACCATCAGCCAAAGAACAACCTCCCTCCACATTTTTCTCTCACCATATCAAGGTTTCGCTCTGATAATTTAGTTGAATCTTGGAGGAACAGTAGAGGAACAGGAGGTTCGAAGGAGAGAAGTGGGTCCCCAAAAGTCAGAGGAAGAGAAGGTCATGTCCTGAAGGTTGAGAGACTGCGCCAAGGTCAGGGAGGTGCTTTCTCAGGGCTGGAGCGCACAGGTCAAAGGTGGGGAGAGGGGAGCAGGGACCAGGGGACCGGGTGGCAGAAATCACATAGCAAGATAGCATTTTGCCCTCCCAGCTGTCTGCAAACCGGGGAGAAGAAAAAGGACCCAGGCAGAGAGGAATAATGTGGGCAGGAAGTGTTGTGGTTGAGAATTGGATGGGTGTTTAAGACCTGGGATCACTTAAAAGATAAAAATAATAATGAGAACGGGATGTGAGGGAAAAGGAAAGTCAAGGTGAGCCCCAGGACAGATCCATTAAGCTGTTCTTCCACTGGCATCCTTGGTTTCCCAACACCCACTTCTTCCCAAAAAATTCTTAGCCAGAACCAAAGCCCCAGTCTGGCAAGCAGCCAGCTTTTCCTATAAAGGTCCAGAGAGTAAGTATTTTAAGTTTCATGGACCATAGAGCCTTTAAAAAAGGGAAAAACAACTCTTAGCTCTGGGGTGTAGAGAAGGAGACTGTGGGCAGTGTGTGGTCCACCACAACCTACTTCTCCGTCCCCGCCACCCTGTCCACACCAGGATGCTGCTGAGAGAGCCCCACAATTGAAGGGATTCCTTGTGTATTTAGGATTATCATTCGTTCCTCCTTCATCCGTTACAGCAGAACAGTTAGTAATATCCATGTGGTGTGGTTCATAATGATCATTATTTCCTTATTTTTTCTTCTGTTTTAAAACAATTAATTGAGGGGCACGTGGCTGGCTCAGTTAGGTAGAGCAAAGAGCGACTCTTTTTATCTTGGGTCGTGAGTTTGAACCCCACGTTGGGTGTAGAGATTACCTAAATAAATAAATCTTTAAAAAAATAATAAAATAGGGGCGCCTGGGTGGCTCAGTCGGTTAAGCGTCCGACTTCGGCTCAGGTCACGATCTTGCGGTTTGTGAGTTCAAGCCCCGTGTCGGGCTCTGTGCTCACAGCTCAGAGCCTGGAGCCTGCTTCCGATTCTGTGTCTCCCTCTCTCTCTGCCCCTCCCCTGTTCACGTTCTGTCTCTTAATAATAAATAAACGTTAAAATATTTTTTTTTAAAAATAGTAAATAAAATAATAAAATAATTAGTTGAAAATGAACCGATGTCTGTTTTTTTTATTTTTTTAATTAATTAATTATTTATTTATTTAATTTACATCCAGGTTAGTTAGCACATAGTGCAACAATGATTTCAGGAGTAGATTCCTTAGTGCCCCTTACCCATTTGGCCCATCCCCCCTCCCGCAACCCCTCCAGCAACCCTGTTTGTTCTCTTACGTTTTGTCCCCCTCCGTTTTTCTATTTTTACTTCTCCTCCCTTATGTTCATCTGTTTTGTATCTTAAAGTCCTCATATGAGTGAAGTCATAGGATATTTGTCTTTCTCTGACTGACTAATTTCACTTAGCATAATACCCTCTCGTTCCATCCACATAGTTGCGAATGGCAAGATTTCATTCTTTTTGATTGCCGAGTAATACTCCATTGTATACCACATCTTCTTTATCCATTCATCCATCGATGGACACTTGGGCTCTTTCCATGCTGTTTGGCTGTTGTCGATAGTGCTGCTATAAACATTGGGATGCGTGTGTCCCTTCAAAACAGCACACTTGTATCCCTTGGATAAATGCCTAGTAGTGCAATTGCTGGGTCGTAGGGTAGTTCTAGTTTTATTTTTTTGAGGAACCCCCATCCTGCTTTCCGGAGTGGCTGCACCAGCTTGCATTCCCACCAGCAGTGCAAAAGAGATCCTCTTTCTCTGCATCCTTGCCAACATCCGTCGTTGCCTGAATTGTTCATGTTAGCCATTCCGACAGGTGTGAGGTGGTATCTCATTGTGGTTTTGATTTGTATTTCCCTGATGTTGAGCATTTTTTCATGTGCCAGTTGGCCAACTGGGTGTCTTCTTTGGAGAAGTGTCTATTCATGTCTTTTGCCCCCTTTTTCACTGGATTATTTGTTTTTTGGGTGTTGAGTTTGATAAGTTCTTTATAGATTTTGGATACTAACCCTTTATCTGATATGTCATTTGCAAATATCTTCTCCCATTCCTTTGGTTGCCTTTTAGTTTTGCTGATTGTTTCCTTCGCTGTGCAGAAGATTTTTATTTTGATGAGGTCTCAGTAGTTCATTTTTGCTTTTGTTTCCCTTGCTTCCGGAGACGTGTTGAGTAAGAAGTTGCTGCGGCCAAGATCAAAGAGGTTTTTGCCTGCTTTCTTCTCAAGCATTTTGACAGCTTCCTGTCTTGCATTGAGTTCTTTCATCCATGTTGAGTTTATTTTTGTGTAAGAAAGTGGTCCAGGTTCATTTTTCTTCATGCTGCTGTCCAGTTCTCCCAGCACCACTTGCTGAAGAGACTGTCTTTATTCCACTGGATATTCTTTCCTGCTTTGTCAAAGATTAGTTGTGGACCCATACATTTGTGGGTCCATTTCTGGGTTCTCTATTCTGTTCCATTGATCTGAGTGTCTGCTTTTGTGCCAGTGCCATACTGTCTTGATGATTACAGCTTTGTAATATATCTTGAAGTCCGGAATTGTGATGCCTCCAGCTTTGGTTTTCTTTTTCAAGATTGCTTTGGCTATTCGGGGTCTTTTCTGGTTCCATACAAATTTTAGGATTGTTTGTTCTAGCTCTGTGAAGAATGCTGGTGTTGTTTTGATAGGGATTGCATTGAATATATAGATTGCTTTGGGTAGTACCGACATGTTAACAATATTTGTTCTTCCGATCCGGGAGCATGGTCTTCTTCAATTTCTTTCATAAGCTTTCTATAGGTTTCAGTGTGTAGATTCTTCAACTCTTTGGTTAGGTTTATTCCTAGGTATTTTATGGGTTTTGGTGCAATTGTAAATGGGATAGATTCCTTGAATGTCTTTCTGTCACTTTATGATTGGTGTATAGGAATGCAACCGATTTCTGTGCATTGATTTTATATCCTGCGACTTTGCTGATTTCATGGATCAGTTCTAGCAGTTTTTTGGTGGAATCTTCTGGGTTTTCCATACAGAGTATCATGTCATCTGTGAAGAGCGGAAGTTTTACTTCCTCCAGGCCCATTTCGATGCCTTTTATTCCTTTGTGTGGTCTGATCGCTGAGGCTAAGACTTCCAATACCATGTTGAATAACAGTGACGAGAGTGGACATCCCTGTTGTGTTCCCGACCTTAGAGGGAAAGCTCTCCGTTTTTCCCCATTGAGGACGATATTAGCGTTGGGTCGTTTATATATGGCTTTTATGATCTCGAGGCGTGCTCCTTCTATCCCTGCTTTCTTGAGGGTTTTTATCAAGTAAGGATGCTGGTTTTGGTCAAATGTTTTCTCTGCATTTATTGAGAGGATCATGTGGTTCTTGTCCTTTCTTTTATTGATGTGGTGAATCACATTGACTGTTATGCAGATATTGAACCAGCCCTGCATCCCAGGTATAAATCCCACTTGGTTGTGGTGAATAATATTTTTAATGTATTGTTGGATCCGGTTGGCTAGTATCTAGTTGAGGATTTTTGCATCCATGTTCATCAGGGAAATTGGTCTGTAGTTCTCCTTTTTCGTGGGGTCTTTGTCTGGTTTTGGAATCAAGGTAATGCTGGCTTCATAGAATGAGTTTGGAAGTTTTCCTTCCATTTCTGTTTTTTTGGAACAGCATCAAGAGAATAGGTGTTAACTCTTCTTCAAATGTTCCAGGGGTAGAATTCCCCCGGAAGGCTATTCAGCCCTAGACTCTTGTTTTGGAGGAGATTTTTGATTACTAATTCTATTTCTTTGCTGGGGATCAATGTCTATTTTAAAGACATTACTTAAGTTGAGTAAGCCATTTCATGTATTGGCTGCAAATTTCACTTTCCAAAGCAAAGGTTTTCATCTTGCACTCGTGCATTTGCTATTTTACATTTGAAACAACATAAAATCTCCCAAGTAGGCATATAGAATGACAGAAGTGAAGAACTCAAGTTCCGGTTCCTCATCTCTACAATAACCGTGCTGTCAGTTCATCTCGACCGTCCTGCGGAAGGTGGTGACATGTGGCAGCACAGCAGCTGCAGACCTTCTCTGTGCCGCAGAGAGACTCAGCAATTCTGAACTCATAGGAACTTACTCTCAAAGCAGATGTGCGTAACTGGGGCCACCTGCGTGTCAGGGCCAACCGTATAACCAGGGATCCTCTGAAAGAGATCCCTTGGATGATACAGTGCCTACGAAAGGATAAGTAACAGCACCATGCTGATGTGAAGCTTACAGACAGAAAATTCAAATGTAGTTGTTTGAAACTTTGACCAGCAAAAGATCTTTGAGGAGAGGAGTATTTTATCAGTGATGTCGTCTGGATTTGCAGGCACATACATAGTGATCATAAAAAGCAGACCAACTTTTAGTGGTTTGTTGTTTTAAAGTTCTCCCCTCATGACGCTCAATGATGCTCTAATTGCCAGCTTCCGGGGCGGTGCTTCCAGCGCTCTGTCCCTGGTGTTGCACTCCCGTGACGCTGCAGCGATGCCCTGCAGGGCTTAGCTCCACCTTCCGGACTCCCTGACAGTCATTGCCACTTGTTGTAGGCAACCTGTCTCTTCCATTTTCCTGAACGTTGATGTGCCTTCATAACCACCATCCTCTTCATTGTCAGCCGGTGACCTAACTTCCTACTTCACCCAAGAATTAGACCATCAGGTGTTACTTCTCATACCACTACTGGGCAAGTCATCTGCATATACCCTCTGCTTCTTCTGGTCTCAGGGGACGGACTGCTCCTCCTGGTCAAGACCAATTCTCCTGTCCCACCACCTCCACGATTACTGTCTCTGTCTGTCCTTCTTCTACTCTTTATCCTCAGTTCTCATACATGCCCTCAATGATCATCCTAAAAAATAAAGATGAAACCAGAGTCCTCACCAGACCTGGCATCACAGCCCCCCTCCAGTTCCATCCAACCCCCAGGTCTCTCCTCCAAACATCTTGAGATGTATCTATGCAGAGCATGAGTCATCATGTCCGTTTCCTCAGCGCTCAGCTTTCTAGTTTCCCAGGGAATGCTGGAATAGGGGTAGGCGGAATGGGTAAAAACATGTGTCTTGTGTATAAGACCTGAGTATCACTGTTATTAGAAAGCTATATCTTCCATTGTAGAAATAATAAATTGGCCTTCTAGTTTACCAGTCTCTCCTGAGCTGGGTTCACATGAGTTGGTCTTCTGAGGCTAATCCACTCTGGCTGTACCGAACAAATGGAACACTTAGACACACAAAATGAGAACCAGATGCTTTGCCAAGGGCCCTACCAAGGCAAAACTACCCCAAAAGCCTGTTTAAGGCCAGATGTCTTCCTTCTGTGACATCTTTGTTGTCACTTGTCAGTCCCCATCTCAATAGTGGACACAAGGCATGGGCTTTAAGGTCAGGAATAGCTGAGTTTGACTCCTAGGTTCCTGTGTAGCCAGACTTACTGGCCATGAGAACTTGGGAAAGGCATTTCACTTCTCTGAGTCTATTTCCATTTCTTTAAAAAGTGGATGATAACACTGATATAAAGGATGGCGGTAAAGATGCAACAGGTTTCACAAAAGTGCTTGGCAGTGAAAAAGTAAGGAGTGCTCCCAAATCTGCACAATGACAAATTGAATCTGAAGGTCTGATAGGATGAGGCCACTTTGGTTACAAAAGGGGAGGTAGAGCTGTCCAAGGAAGATAAAGATACTTTTGGTTTGATGTACGAGGAAATTATTTGTCATGTGTATTTCAGAAAATCTTGGAAAATGTATACAAGTCATGAAGATATTGGGTATGATTTTGAAGACGACCCCAAAGATAAGAAGACGCTTAAGCCCCACCCAAACATTGACAGCGGGTGGGCTTGGATGGTGGTTCTTTCCTCCTTCTTCGTGCACATCCTCATCATGGGCTCCCAGATGGCCCTGGGAGTCCTCAACGTGGAGTGGCTTGAAGAATTCCACCAGAGCCGCGGCCTGACTGCATGGGTCAGCTCTCTCAGCATGGGCATCACCTTGATTGTGGGTATGTTCGTGTGTGAACTCTTATAAAACTGAATAATTATAAATTGACAGTTTTCCACTGTAAATATGTTTTTATACTGTTGAAACATTAGATACTAGATGTTAATGATGGCACTATTTTTTTTTGTGGTGGCAAAATATATATAACATCAAATTTACCGTTTTTAGCCACCTTTAGGTAGGGGCACCTGGGTGGCTCAGTTGGTTAAGCGTCCAACTGTTGATCTCAGCTCAGGTCATGACCTCTCGGTTCGTGAGATTGAGCCCCACATCAGGCTCTGCGTGGATAGAGAGGAGCCTGCTTGGGATTCTCTAGCTCCCTCTCTCTCTGCCTCTCACCCCTCCTTTCAAAATAAATAAATAAACTTTAAAAAATGTTGTTTAACCACTTTTAAGTATATAGTTCATTGCCATTGAGTACATTCATCAACACTATCCATCTCCAGAATCTTTTCATCATCCGAAACTGAAACTCTGTACCCGTGAAACAGTAACTCCCCAGTCCCACTACCACTCTGTTTTCTGTCTCTATGACATATAAGTTGAATCATACAGTATTTGTCATTTTGTCTGATATTACTATTTGAATATTATAAAAAGTTGGAGTGTCTTAAAAACTGATCATTTAGGGGCGCCTGGGTGGCGCAGTCGGTTAAGCGTCCGACTTCAGCCAGGTCACGATCTGGCGGTCTGTGAGTTCGAGCCCCGCGTCAGGCTCTGGGCTGATGGCTCAGAGCCTGGAGCCTGTTTCCGATTCTGTGTCTCCCTCTCTCTCTGCCCCTCCCCCGTTCATGCTCTGTCTCTCTCTGTCCCAAAAATAAATAAACGTTGAAAAAAAAAAATTAAAAAAAAAAAAAAAACTGATCATTTAAAAAATTTTGCTTCATTCAGGGCGCCTAGATGGCTCAGTCAGTTAAGCGTCCAATTTAGGCTCAGGCCATGATCTCACAACTGGTGAGTTTGAGCCCCGCATCGGGCTCTGTGCCGACAACTCAGAGCCTGGATCCTGCTTCAGATTCTGTCTCTGTCTTTCTCTGCCCCTCCCCCACTCATGCACTGTCTCACTCTCTAATACAAATAAACATTAAAAAATTTTGCCCCGAACTCTGTTTTCTTGACTGCTGTAATTCATTATACATCATTACAGATGTAATGATACTTAACTACTTTAATTCTTTAATACTTAACGAATATTTGTAAAAGAAAAAAAAATTAGAGAAAACACCATAAAAGTCAAGCAACAATCTTATTTCAGAGTTCCAATTATTTAATTTGAGATATCAATCCTATGCTGTTGAAAAATCTACTAAGCTCCTTTTAGAAAGGTTTCTGATCTAGCTAACAGGAAGGAATAATAATATATTTTCTAGTTAAACCTGAACACACACCAATCTGTGAAAGCAATCCGTAGGCAGTTGGAGATACCAAGCTAGACAATTATCATAAATGTAACATGTTATTATGGCCCATGGGTTTCCTTTTGGGAACTAAACTAAATTTTTACTGTCAACTAATACTTAATAAGCATCTCTTATCAACCAGGTGCTTCCCCTTGCCTTATCTCTTGAAAGTAAAAGCCACACTTTTACATCAGATTTCTCTTTAGTTTCAAGTATTCACAATATATTTTATACTAGAAACATAAATGGCCTCAAATCTTCTTCTGGTTCTGTGAGAGTTTGGGTATGACAGGCATCTGTGTGTTTGATGGAAGCCTCCCCTTTCAGTGATCTCCACATTGGTAATTAATCGCTTGAATCCGACTCAAAGATTTGTTGATCTTGGCTGGCATTCAGACAGTGTTATTGGATAATACAAACAACATTAATAATCATGGTAGTGCTAATAATGGAAAACAAGGACAAAGTGTTATTTCTCAAGATGTGTGTGGAGTAGGCATGTTTATCAAAGGGAATTAATACTAATCTTGCTTTAAAATTACATCAGGGCACCATTATGTGTGTGAGGGAATTACGGATACATCGTCTAGCCTGCAACATTAAGGAACTGACTCCTTCAACCCTGCATTGGCCTTATTAAAACAAGGACTGTCATCCGAAAAATGGAGGATGGTTTGCTTCAGTGTAGGGAATACGCTACGTTTGTGTTGGATGCGATTCAGCCTTTTCAGTAGGTCACAGAAGGAAAACTGTGGTTCTAGCACACTTAACATTCGTTTTTCTTTTTAAAAACTAAATCTTTAAGGGGTGCCTGGCCAGCTCAGTCCGTGGAGCATGCAACTTTTGACCTCGGGGTTGTGAGTTCGAGCCCCATGCTGGGTGTAATGACTACTTAAAAATAAAATCTTTACAATAAACAAATCTTTAAGGGGTAGAACAAAACACTTACAGATTCAATCTAGGAAGCGCATACCCACCGCAGAAAAGAAGACTCCACAAAAGGCCAGCATACGAAATGTCCCATTTCCAAATCATCCAATAAGGTTGTCTTAGATACGATTTTGTGTTTCACAAGTTCTACAAAAGTAAGCAATGCAAGCCAGTCTTGAAATCATTGGAAATGATTTTGAACAGGACCCTCACAATAAGAACACCTAACTCAGAGCCATGGTGAGATGTGATTGTCCTCTTTTATTGGGAGGTAATTCCGAATTCTGTTGGAGAGTCCGTGAATTCCAGACAGCGTAATTTCAGTGCGTAGACTAACCTTTCTACAGGAAGGGTGGGTGCCTGCCAGATAAATATCTTTTGCCTTGGAAATCATAACCCAGAAACATTCATAGTTATACAAATAAAAGGTCTGTTATCTTATCATCGTCTTAAACTGCCATTCATTATCTCAAGTTGCCTGATACAGGGTGGCTGCAGATATGTAGGGGTTTTTCCAAGCCAGAAGCCCAAAAGAACATCTCTCCTTTATGTAGCATTTATTACATGCCAAACGCACCTTATGTATATGATCTCGTTTGATCCCACAACAACGCTAGAGCCAGACCGTTGTCTCTAGCTGACGTAGGAAGAACATGCAATGCTCACAGACTTTAAGCAACTAACTGAAGGTCGAACAGCCGACAAGTGTGAGGCAGGCTTCAAAGCTGGTCCACTGGACTCCAAAATCGTGTCTGCCACACCACACTGTCTGCCATTACGTGAAAGGAGAACTGAAAATGGTTTTGAAGTGAATAAATATAAATTGTTTTCACTTTTTTTTTTTTTTAATTTTTTTTTTCAATGTTTATTTACTTTTGGGACAGAGAGAGACAGAGCATGAACGGGGGAGGGGCAGAGAGAGAGGGAGACACAGAATCGGAAACAGGCTCCAGGCTCTGAGCCATCAGCCCAGAGCCTGACGCGGGGCTCGAACTCCCGGACCGCGAGATCGTGACCTGGCTGAAGTCGGACGCTTAACCGACTGCGCCACCCAGGCGCCCCTGTTTTCACTTTCTAACCATTAGAAGCATATTGGGTTTTCTCTTTTAAATTAGAAAAAAAAAATCCATGGGACGCCTGGGTGGCTCAGTCGGTTGAGCTTCGAACTCTTGACTTCAGTCTCATGGTTCGTGGGTTCGAGCCCCGCGTCAGGCTCTGCACTGTTAGTGCTTGGGATTCTTTCTTTCTGTCTCTCTCTCTCTCTCTCTCTTTGTCCCTCCCCTGCTCACTCGCTCTAAATAAATAGATAGATAGATACCCATGAATTACGTTACAGAGTTGAAAGCCATCTCTCTCTTGGGCAGTAGCTTGCACATGGGAAATTAAATAATTTCATTCTTGTTTCCTTCTTTGCCAGCACAGACTTTGCCAGTTTCCTGCCGAAGGTCCCAATTTTTAACAAAATGTAATCACCTCAGTCGTATCTAGAGCAGCCTTAGTGATAGTCCTTGGAATAATTCTTGGTGGAAGCCATGTTGTTAGGGGAATCTACTGGCTGCAAAAGGTTACTTACTTGCTAAGTAGATTTGGAGCAGCAATTGTCAATCCTGACTGCACATCGGATCCCCCTGGAGAGCTTTAAAATCCCTGCCACTCACGCTGCACCTAGACCATTAAATCATAACCTCTTGGGAGGGGACCCAAACATCAGGTCTTTTTTAAAGCCCTTAAGTGACGCCAATGCTCAGCCAAGGCGGGGTGTCATTGATTTAGAGGCTCTGGACGCTCTATTGCAGGGAGGGGTTACCCCAAGAGGCCAGGAGTTCAATGAACTACCTACTTTCATCCATGATTATATGCCAAGGTCACCTCAGATTGTTTCTCTCCTCACCTGAGCTTTTTCCAACCTATGAGATGCAGAGATGGGCAAGTAATTGTGACTTCCTCATCGTGTTCCCTGCAGCTTTATTACGTGGGAAATGGGCCAAAATCAGATTCCTTCTGAAGAGGAGAGTCTGCTAATGTGTAGAATCTCATTCCCAGAACACTGAATTTCTCCACAACAATGGGAATCATAGCCAGACGACCCACCAGCTCCTTTGCCCCTTGTCCTTAGACCATGTAGGGAGTTCTTTTCATTGCGGTGAAATGGTAATTTGAGCTTGGAGATTCCAAGCTGTGAGTTTGAGCTTTATGTCAGGCTCTGTGCTGACAGCTCAGAGCCTGGATTCTGCTTTGGATTCTGTGTCTCCCTCTCTCTCTCTCCCCCTCCCCTGCTCACACTCTGTCTCTCTCTCCCTCTCTCTCTCTCTCAAAAATAAAGATTTAAAAAAATTTTGTTTTAAATGGAACGGAATCAGAAAGCTTGGGTCTGACTTCCTTTTTTTTTTTTTTTTTTTGACTTATCTGTGTTTTGTAACCATGGAGGAATCCCAACATTGCTGGGGCCGACTTTGCCTATCGCCAAGTCATATGTGACTAAACTCCGGCACAAGAGAGATGAACTGAAGAGTCAGACACGGTTACCAACTTACTGTCCTTATCAGTAAAGCAATTAATCCTATCTTTTTGATATAGGACTTTCCTTCAGACGGGACTGCCCGCTCTTACTTGGGAATTCCCCTGCCCTCTTTTTCCCCAAATGCTTTCTCCATGCCGTGTTCCATAAACATGCAGTATCACAGAAAAACTTGCTTCTGGGACCTTCTGTTACATGCAAAATATGATCATGCTCCTGAACTCCTGAACGTGCTTTAAAATTTTTTTCTTTTAAATGTTTATTTGAGAGAGAGAGAGAGAGAGCACGAGGCGGGGAGGGGCAGAGAGAGAGGGAGACAGAATCTGAAACAGGCTCCAGGCTCCAAGCTGTCAGCACAGAGCCCAACATGGGGCTTGAACTCATGAACCATGAGATCATGACCTGAGCCGAAGTCACTTAACCAGCTGAGCCACCCAGGCGCCCTCTGAACATACTTTTAAGCTTAAAAGGCCTATTAACAGCAGACCGATGAATCGTGCATTTTTTCTCTTTTTTATCCACTTATCTGAGATTTGAGTGCTGAAGTGACCGTGAGTTTAGAAAAATAAAAATATTCGTGAAGAAATCAAAGACACAGCTTCAACTTATGGCTTCTGAATTTCAGAATTATTGCCCCCAATAATTCCCTCAGATGTTTATGTCAGTGTGTTTAGTTTATATATTATTTATACCATGTGGTTATTTTATATAAAATATATGTACTACATTAAGTTTATTCTAAGAGGCTTATCTACTGGATCGTTTCCTGTATTGTGCCAGAGTTAATTAAATTAATAAATCATTACCTTCATAATTTTTAGGATTAGGCCCTCTCACAATCATTAGGCAAAAAAAATTCATTAGCAAACTATGCATCCAAATATGTACATGAATATAGTTAGAGGTTTAAAGGAAAATTTTATTTTGGTTTGGACTAAAAGGGGAAGCTCCTTAGAGTTCAACAAATTTTTTTTTAATTTTTTCAATGTTTATTTATTTTTGAGAGACAGAGCCTAAACAGGGGAGGGGCAGGGAAGTCGGCCGCTTTACCGACTGAGCCAGCCAGGCGCCCCTGGATTTTTTTTAAGTTTATTTTATTTTTTTATTTTGAGAGAGAGAGAGAGAGAGCAAGCAGGGGAGGGGCAGAGAGAGAGAGGGAGACGGGATCTCAAGCAGACTGTCAGCACAGAGTCCGATGACTTGGGCCTGAACTCCTGACCTGAGCCAAAATCAAGAGTCAGACACTTAACAGACTGAGCCACCCAGGCATCCCTAAACTATGTTGTGGATTTTAAAAATGCATCCACAGGCTGAATAAGCCCATAGACCACTAGTTTAGGACCTTACCTCTGTTGTGGACCAGAGAATGAACTAACTTATTTGTCTATTTATTTCAGGTCTGTCTTCCTTCAAAACCTAGAACCTTGGTTTCATGCACCAATGCGGTTACCGACACCCACTTTGCATATGCAAAGCCTTTTGCATATAAAGCAATGGGGGGGTTGGTTCTTTGTTTTTACCAGCCCTAGTAATGTTGTAGTCTTTGTCTTCAAGTGAGGATTGATTAAGAGAGCACGAATATAAAACACCATCGGTCAATTCCGTTTTCAATGTTCCACGACAGGACCTTTCATCGGCTTGTTTATTAACACCTGTGGGTGTCGCCGGACCGCAATAATTGGAGGGCTGGTGAACTCCCTCGGCTGGGTATTGAGTGCCTATGCAGCAAACGTGCATTATCTCTTTATCACCTTTGGAGTGACCGCTGGTAAGCACAGTGATCTTTTTTAAACTCGATTTTAAATATATCTGTTGGGCATTTTGGCAATGAATAGTTACGGAGAAAAGAGACCCGTTGAAATATTGTGTCCTTCTGTCTCCTCCCCCCCCACCCCACCGTATACGCCAGGAAACACTTTTTAATATATTAAATATGCCTTGAGTGTGGAAAAACAACCTAATGAGCGCACTTGGCCTTCCTATTAGAATCTCATTAAATTTCCCGTGATTGGTTCTAAGTTGCCAGTCTTCTTTCTTATGAGGAATAAGAAAGGGAAGGTGATAATACAATTCAAATTATTAATTCACATAGGTGAACAGACCAAATATGGAGAGAATTGATAACATACTCTCACTTAATAACTGCAGAATGGAGCATGAATCATCGGATAATTATTTTCTCCTTCCGCCTCTTTCAAATGAGTGAAATTAGCAACAAAATCCACAGATATGTAGAGACTCTGAGAAGCAAGTCCAGAGCAGAGAGTGTCACTGCCCAGTGAGTAGGTAAGAATTGGCCACTAGGCAATGTGGTTGGCATATCTGTTCTGCAAACACATTCCCGGCCGTAATTTCCTTATCAACAGGTAGCAGAACTCGCAACAGATGAGTAGTTTCTTGTACAATTCTATTGCAGTGAACCAGAGCTAGCCTGACTTTCCTTTTTGAGTACAGAGCCTCAATCCTGATAAATGACACCTTGATGACAGTGTTGGAAGAAGAGTTACACATTAGAGTTTGGAAGTTTTGCTTTTTTTTTTTTTCCCCCACTTATTATCTGTGTGACTTTGGGCAAATCACTTAACCTGCTTACGCCTCAGTTTACTTATGCTAAATGGGATAAGGAAGAGTGCTCGGTTTACAGGATTATTGAAATGATTGAGATAATCTGTAAAAAGCACTTGGCACAGCATTTGCCACAAAACAGAGTCCTCAGTAGGTGTTAGCTAATGTGTAATTGTTGTATAGAATGCAACATCTTTATTATAGTATAAGCCTAAGTGCCTGCTTTATGGTAGCAGGAGACCTGAACACAAAAACCTACCCTCCAAATAAGTCGGCAGGCTGGTTCTCTGTCAGTTACATCAATCCGCATAAAGCATTTCTGTGTCCTTCCAAGCATAGTTTGAAAACCACTGATCTGAAGGACTTGGTAACAGCTCTGAAAGAACAACTTAAGATGTTTTCCCTGAGTAGTTTAGCAACTTTCCCCCAAACGGTCCAATGAATAGAGCCAGCACTGGGATTCTGATACTATAGGTGAGGAAATAAACGCTCCTGCTGAGATCAAGGAGTCACACTGGGGTCTCCGGGCAGACATATGGGGCCCCTGTAACTTGATGTGCTGGTATTTGGTTATACAGACTAGGACTTGATCCTAAAAACTGAGACTTGAGTTCTCATCATTCAGAGATTTCTAGGATTAGGTTCTTTGTTTAAATGAACTTTATTTCTTGCAGTCAATTGCTTTTTGACCTTCGAATAATATTGTTTCCACATTCATTCATTTCCTTCTTCATTCACTTACATATTCAACAAATATTTCTGGGTCTAAAGAAGTAGAAGGAAAATCAGGAGGCTAATGAAAGGAAAGTGTATCTTGAGCACTCTATGGCTCCCACTTTTTATACAGGAAACACCCAAAGAAAGTCCCTGAAAATAAATGTATCCACCTCACCCACAAATACATATCTAACTATACTTAACTAGAAAATCCTGCTAAATCAGTTAGCTTATATATATCTATAGATATAGATAGATAGATAGATATACACACACGCAAAACCCTGGGCTGTCATTACAATTTATGTTCGCTATCCTTCTTCATTCCAAAAAGTATTTGAGACAGATTTCTTTGTATCTCTCTCTTTTTCTGAACACCTAAACAATTAAAACCATGTGGGAATATCCTATTAGGCAGAAAAATAATGTCTGTCCGAGCAACCTTATTCAGCAGGGGGAGTCTGGACACATGTCTTCAGTTTACCAGTGCTCCATTTTCTTAGGTCTGTCTCCTGAAGACACTTTTTCCCCCATGCACACTGACCCAGGACCACAGGATTTTCTCTCCCCTTCTGGGCCTCTTTCCTCTACCCTGTTGGTAGGGCTGTAGCCCCTCCTCTGAACTTGAGTGTGGTAGAGAATTGTTCCAGGGCCCTGCCCAGGTCTGAACATTAGCAGGGCCTTGCTTGACCCTTGGGCTCGAGCCACATATCCCTGTCCTGGGTAAGGCCTGTCCTATAAGCTTATGGAATACCCCTGCCCATTACCAATGGCAAAGCCACCTTAGGAAAGGGAAGGATGCTGTTAACGGCATGGATAACATAACAGGGAAATAGATATTTGCAACGTTGGGCCTGGAGGTTTTTTTCCCTCACACATGAGATTGTCTGTTAGGTACACCGAGTTAGAATTAGGGCTTATGCTTAGGTACTTCGGTTCTCTTCCTATTAATCATTTGATTCTGCTGGTGTTTAGAAATCCATAACCACATTAAATTTAGGATGCTAGCTATTGTCAGAAACAAATCCATTTAAAAAAAAAATTAAACTTGCTTTGTGCTCTCAGCAAAATCCAGACTATGACAAATTTCACAGGACAAATGACCCAGTTCTCTCAACAAATAAATTTCAAGGAAAAACCAGAGAAATTTCAAGAGGCTTAAAATTCATGCCAACAAATAGCACTGTGTAGGCCTTATTTGGACCCTGGTTAGATAAACAAGTTTTTAAAGAAAATGTAGTCATTTCTGAGACAATTAGAAATTCAAACACTTTCTGGATATGTCATGACAGCAAGAAATTCTTCATTTTGGGGCTGCCTGGGTGGCTCAGTCTGTTGAGCATCCGACTTTGGCTCAGGTCATGGTCTCACGGCTCATGAGTTTGAGCCCCTCTGTGCTGACGGCTCGGAGCCTGGAGCCCGCTTCCGATTCTGTGTCTCCCTCTGTCTCTGCCCCTCCCCCACTTGCATTGTCTCTTTCTCAAAAATAAACATTAACAAAAGAAAAAAAGAAATTCTTCATTTTTTTTTTCAGATTAAGCTGGTTAAAGAATTCTTCTTTTTAGAGATTTATACTAAAATATTTGCACACAAAATGATATATGCAGGATTTGCTTTACAGTCAGGGGGAGGAGGAATTGTGTTTATGGACTATTGGATATTTTTCTCTGCCTCTTTGAATGTTAGGATATGACAGATTCTGGGTGTTTTGTTTGTGGACTTAAACATCGTAAAGATTAATCTAGAGTTTAGTTCAAAATTAAGGATAGCCATTTTCTTCCTGCTCATTTCTCACATAATGCAAATTATTATTATTACCCTCATGGAGGCTTGCAAGGGGGCTTGGGGACCTGTTCCTACTTCTGCTGGAAATCAGTTGGAAGCTAGCTTAATTGTTCTTTTTTTTTTTCAAGTTTATTTATTTATTTTTGAGAGAGAGAGAGAGAGAGAGCGAGCATGAGCAGGGGAGGGACAGAGTGAGAGTCCCAAGCAGGCTCCGTGCTGTCAGCACAGAGCCTGACATGGAGCTCTCTCCCATGAACTGTGAGATCAGGGCCTGAGCCAAGATCAAGACGCTCGACCGACTGAGCCACCCACGCGCCCCAGCTTGATTGTTTTTAATTTTTTTTTTTTTCAACGTTTATTTATTTTTGGGACAGAGAGAGACAGAGTATGAACGGGGGAGGGGCAGAGAGAGAGGGAGACACAGAATCGGAAACAGGCTCCAGGCTCTGAGCCATCAGCCCAGAGCCTGATGCGGGGCTCGAACTCACGGACCGCGAGATCATGACCTGGCTGAAGTCGGATGCTTAACCGACTGCGCCACCCAGGCGCCCCTGTTTGATTGTTTTTAAAACAAGGGTGTCCACCTGAAGACCGTTGAAGATCATTGCCTTCTGACAGTTGCTATAAATATCACTGCTCTCAGGTAAATAAAGGGGGCAGGTGGCTTCTTGAGGCTGGTTTTAGAAACTCAGGCTGAAGCAGGGGTGCCTGGGTGGCTCAGTCGGTTGAGCATCTGACCCTTGATTTGGGCTCAGGTCGTGATCCCGGGGTCGTGAGATTGAGCCCCACGTCAAGCCCTGCTCCGAGCAGGGAGGCGCTTGAGAATCTCCCTCTCTCTCTGCCCCTCCCCAGCTCACTCTCTCTCTTTCTCCCTCAAAAAAAAAAGCGGGGGGGAGGCAACACCACAGCTAATTTCCAGGTTATTGTGAAACCCAAATCAAATAAAGCCTATAAAGCAACTGGCCCACTGTTGGCTCTCAGTTAATGGTAGTTCGTATTGTATTTGCGTACATGACTGCTCTGGTCTTCTTTTAAGTTCAGGTAATTCTGAAACTATTAGACGATGCTGAACTAAGGAGGCTTCAGCTCTGGGGAGCGACATCGGCCAAAGTCTCTTTCATACTATCATGCCACCATTCTCGTGTCAGGACGTCTTAAGCATTATGGCGCATTAGCCCCATATATGGCGCCCCCTGGTCATTGAAGTGGCTTTTATGGTTTCCACTGTACCTATAAGTTAAGAATGCAAACCACGGCCTCCTGGCCAGCATTTTGTTTCATTTCACTTCATTTTTTAAAATCAAATTCACTTTTTAGAGCCGTTTTAGGTTTGTAGCAAGAGGGAGTAGAAAGCCCAGTTCTCTTATCCCCCCACCCCCAACACACACAGTCTCCCCCACCAGCATTTTAATTTGGTCAATGGAAACACAAACTGTTCCAGTTTTCTGAGAAAGATAGCAGTAAAAATCAGAGATACAAGTAAGTATTCTGTGGTTCTCACGTCCAGTAGCTGGGTGTATTTATGGGTACATTCCTTTTATTCTTCCTATACATTTGTGAACAAATGGACCCATTTCTGAGGCTTCTCCAAATTGCCTGGAATTGCTCTGTGGCCGCTGGTACATAAATACTTTCCCGGGTACTTAGTACAATTAGCGCTGACAGCAGGGCCCTTGGCATCCATTTATTTGTTCAGTCACCCATCTTTTCATGCCTGCATCCGTTCGGATCTTCTGATGTGAGCATGCTGGCTTACTTCATTATTGGAGTAAGCTGTGCTGCAAAGCCTCATAGGGAAATGAGGGACTAGAAACTTCCACGGATGACCCGCTCCGGGCTTACCCACTGAGCTTCTTTGTTACGAACATTATTCTTTCTTTGTGTAAAAACAATAGCATAGAGGGGCGCCCGGGTGCCTCAGTGGTTAAGCCCCCGACTTCGGCTCAGGTCATGATCTCACAGTTTGTGAGTTCGAGCCCGTGTCGGGCTCTGTGCTGACAGCTCGGAGCCTGGAGCCTCCTTCGGATTCTGTGTCTCCCTCTCTCTCTGCCCCTCCCCTGCTCACACTCCGTCTCTGTCTCTCTCAAAAATAAATAAACATTAAAAAAAAGAAAAAAGTAAAACCGAATAGTATAGAGACTATGATAATGAAATGCTGCAAGGTCTAGAGACGGTCACTTACGTGGCGTTGTGTGCTTTTTCTCCCCGTCCAACCCGCGCAGGCTTTGGAAGTGGGATGGCCTACCTGCCGGCTGTGGTCATGGTGGGAAGGTACTTTCAGAAGAGACGCGCCCTTGCCCAGGGCCTCAGCACCACCGGGACGGGGTTTGGCACCTTCCTCATGACGGTTTTGCTCAAGTACCTGTGCGCGGAGTACGGTTGGCGGAATGCCATGTTCATCCAAGGCGCTGTGTCCTTGAACTTGTGTGTTTGCGGGGCGCTCATGAGGCCCCTCTCTCCTGGGAAGGAGCTCAACGACGACCGTGGAGGGAAGGATCCACCGGTGGTCCCGGCTCAGTCCCCTGGATCCAAGTCAAGCGGACAGTTGGACGGAGCAGAAGAGAAGGGTGGCGGGCCCAGGAACGAGGAGACCCTCGGGGACCTCTCCGCCCAGGCGGGCCAAGAGAAGGCAGGGCACAGCCAGAACATGGGCGCCTTTCGGGTCCTGAAGACGGTGAGCCAGCTGACCAGGAGAGTCAAGAAGGGCTTCCGAGCCTGGTACTCGGGCTATTTTGGAGCAGCCTCGCTCTTCACTAATCGGATGTTTGTCGCCTTCGTTTTCTGGGCTCTGTTTGCCTACAGCAGCTTTGTCGTCCCCTTCATCCACCTCCCAGAAATAGTCAATTTGTATAATTTATCCGAGCAAAACGATGTTTTCCCTCTGACCTCAATTATAGCAATAGTGCATATCTTTGCAAAAGTGATCCTGGGCGTTGTGGCCGACTTACCTTGCATCAGCGTTTGGAATGTCTTCCTGATGGCCAACTTCACCCTCGTCCTCAGTATTTTCATCCTGCCGCTCGTGCACACGTACGCCGGCCTGGCGGTCATCTGCGCCCTGATAGGGTTTTCCAGTGGTTATTTCTCCCTGATGCCCGTAGTGACTGAAGACTTGGTTGGGATCGAGCACCTGGCCAACGCCTACGGCATCATCATCTGTGCCAACGGCATTTCCGCGCTGCTCGGGCCACCGTTTGCAGGTAAACCATGAGAGGTTTTAAGAGCTTCGAGCACATGTAGAGAGCTGGGTGTGTTCTCATTTGCGTTTTGAAGTCCAAGAAAGAAGTTCCCGTTTGTGCACGTGCGTCTTTTTCTTCCCGTTCTGGGCCCCCCAGCTTCTCATTTGTAAACGTTAGCAAGGCAACGGTCCTTCTTTCAGGTAGAATGAGATGAACTTCCGATCTGTATCCGCAAGATAAGCGGCCGGGCTAGTAAAGTAAGTGGGCAGTGGAATCGTGCAGAAGCCCTACCCCATCTGGAGGAGGCAGCCTCCGCCCACCTCCAGCTGAGCGCGGTCACCAAGAAATTTGGAAAATTGTTGCCAGATCCTCTATCGTTAGTGTTGTTGCTGCTGCTGCTGTTTCCAAAGGAAAACTAGGACTTGAGCTCTTAGGTGATGTTTCCAGATTTGTCTTAATTAAATTTAATAATTTTTTTTTTTTTCGAGAGAGAGCATGAGCAGGGGAGAGGTGGAGAGAGAGAGAGAGAGAGAGAGAGAGAATCCCATGCAGGCTCCGTGCCCACTGTGGAGCCCGACGCCAGGTTCCATCTTACAACCGTGAGACCATGACCTGAGTCGAAATCGAGAGTTGGACGCTTAACCAACGGAGCCACCCAGACACCCTTATGTTATTTTAATTGAAGTATCGTTGACACACATTATATTGGTTCTGGGTGTGTAACGTAGTGGTTCCACAATTATGTACGTTATGGACTGCTCATCATGGTAAGCGTCATTACCATAATATTTCCAGATGTTTAAGACACTGCCGGTAGGTCCCATGGGACACACCGAGGAGCTGGGTCTAGCCCGGTAGCGTTTCTTGTCGCTGCTCTGATAACTGCCACGGACTTACGGGCTTAAAACATTACAGACTTATTACCTTATAGCTGTAGGGGTCAGAAGGCTAAATTGGATCCCAGCGGGCTACAGGCAAGGTGGCCGCAGAACCGCCTTCTTTCTGGAAGCTGCGTAGAGGCACCCATTTTTTTCCCCCGTGGCAGCTTCTGGAGACTGCCTGCAGTTGTGGTTCTTAGCCCCTTCCTGCATCTTCTAAGCCGGTGACGCAGCTTCTCATCTTCCTCTGATTCTGACTCTCCTGCTTCCTTCCTTCACTTGGGTTACATCGGCTCTGCTGGACAGTCCAGGATAATCCCCGTCGCGAAATCCTTAACTCAATCCCATCTGCCAAGTCTCTTTTGCCACGTAAGGTAACATTCACAGGTTCCAGGGACTAGGATGTGAGCAGCTGGGGAGACTTGGGGCATTCTGCCCACCAGAGGCCCAGAGGCCACCAGTTGACAACATCCGGGGCCAGCTCTCTCCCACGTGTTCACCTGAGTTCAGTGAGGAACTTGCTTCCTGCAGTGGGCGTACCAGAAATCACGGGTACTCAGGAGTCCTAGGGCAGCCGGGGATCTCTCCGAACCTGTTTGTGGAAAACATATCAGCAGGTAGACTCAGCCCCCAAGAAGCCAGGTACTGGGCGAAGGTGACGAAGTCAACTCTCTGTCCAAAGATTGGAGGCAGGAGCCCACATAGTGTGGCAGGGGCTGGGGCCAGACATCAACACATAGGTGCCACCTAGAGGTGGCTGACAGGGCTGCGAGGTCAGGGCCGGTAGCTGTCGTCAAAGCTGCCAGAGCTTTTGTGCAGTGATTTCAACTGACTTGGTAGAGCCTCACCCGTTCGGGTGCCCCCACCCCTTGCTTGCCTGGCCCCTCCTGGCTCTTTATTCTCATATCCTCTGCAGGAATACCTCTACCAAAGAACCCCGTGGCTGCAGGACAAAGCCCTCCCCGCCCTTTCCTTCCTAGTCTCTCTAGGGATCATACAGTCATATCCTATCCTCCGACCCCACTGGCAGAAGGCTTGTGTCAACACACTCATTTTTAAGTCCCCCACAGAATGTGAGATTCAAGAAATCATGGATTTTTGCCTATACAGCTGATAGCACTGGCTGGTAAAGGTTTAAGATCCAAGACTCAGTTTAGGAAACCTACTGGCTACACGGGGGGCTGCTCCCGTTCTCTGTCCATACACAGACATGCGGGTGCAGTATTTCTAGGTGACAGCGATTAACAGGCAGTGTAGCAAACCAAACTGGTAGCTGAAAAGCTAGAACTTGCTCAGGGATCTCAGCAGAATTTCCTCTCAGGGATGCAGTTGGCTGTAAGAGAGCGCCCCACCAATGGTAGCTTAAACAGAGATTTAGTTGTGTCGCATAATCAGAAATCTGTAATTCAGAGATACTGGATGGTATAGGGACAGCGTCTCCAAGATCCTTCTGGCCTTTTCCTTATGCTAATTGCCTCATGGCCGCACAATGACAGCTGCAGCTCCAGCCCCTACATCTTCATTTATAATAAGGAGGAGGATGGGAAGAAAGGCGCAATTTCAGCAGACTTCCATTTCCATCTGACCGGCCAGAACTGTGTCACACAGCCAGTCCAAGCTTCGAGGGAACTGTATTTTGCTTTCTAGCCTCTGTAGTAGACGAAGGAAAGGAGAAAAGAATTGAGATTGGGGGTTGGATCAGGCAACCAATGATCCTTCCTAGAGATGTTAAACCAAAATATCCATTAAAGGGATGGGGATATTATCAGTGGCTCACCCACTCTCTTGTTGAAAGTTCTGCAGATGTATTGCATTTGGAAATGGAATCTGTCGTTGACGGTTCTTCTCATGATCCAGGTGTACTTTCTGTTTTTGTTTTTTTTTTTATTATTTAAACAAATTTTTTTTTTTTTACATTTATTTATTTTTGAGAGACAGAGCGCAAGCGGGGTAGGGGCAGAGAGAGAGCGAGACACAGAATCCGAAGCAGGCTCCAGGCTCTGAGCTGTCAGCCCAGAGCCCGACATGGGGCTCGAACCCACGAACCGCGAGATCATGGCCTGAGCCGAAGTCGGACGCTTAGCCGACTGAGCCACCCGGGTGCCCCACGTACTTTCTGCTTCTAATGGTCAGTCTGGGGTTATTTTTATACTGATCCACCAGATTTCAATAGCAGCACCACAACACAGCTGTGGCGTGTGGCACATGCAATTCATGATCAACGTTAACTAAAGCACCAAAGTTGGCCAGCATACTTTCTTTATCCCATTCTCATGGTCACGTCCTTCTCACTGATTTGCATTCTAGGGCACTTTTTGGAGTGGGAGACAAGAAATTAGAACCAGAGCAGGGAGTTATACCCAACCCTCAAATCATCATGTGTTATCTCTGCCTGCTTCAAGGTTCCCACCATGGATGGTAGAAACCGCTGCATTAATGGTTAAGAATCATCTATGAATGGATGTCAAAGCCTGCCCTGGGGACTGTAAAATCAATGTTCTGCTGTGCGTCTCTAGGCCACCAACTGGAAGGGATTTTCTTTCTTCATCTTGCACCAAACTCATGCACTAAGGAATGCTGACAACATCATTGGCTAATTGCACTGTGTTTATTTAATCCATGGACTTTCCAGGCCAAGGAGCCAACATCGCAATGGGATGGAAGCCTAGTCTTTTGTGTATCATAGTTCAGAAGCGACTGGCAATATGAGTAACCAAATTACCACATGAAATTCTTGCTAGAAATTCAAGGTGGGCTAGAAATTATTACTTAGCTGGGTTTGCTACAGGACAGATGATTGTTCACATTACTTTTTTCTCTTTTAATGGGTTCAGAAATGAATATGTTTCCCATTTGCCAAAGTGATTTCTACTGGCATTAAAAAATCTGGTACCATTTAGTAGCAGGTTAGACGACCCCACAGTTCCATTTAGGAGAAGAATCTACAATAAGATACTGAACAGACATTTCAGCCCTGGCATTTAGCAACATGAACTTTTTTATCTAATTCATTTCTAGCGTTGTTGGGCATTCAGTTCATCTCTTTGAAAGATGTAATAATATTAGATACTTTTCTAGAAGTTTCCAATGTAAAATATAGCAAAACGTGGCCACCAGATTTGACTAAGAATCTGCACACACATATGTCCTCTGTTTGCCTAAAATATAGCAATTAACAGTGTTTTTCATCAAAAGCTGGGAACACCTATTTAATAAATAAGAAAAACATCTATCATTCCTCATTTGACAGACTCCAGTGAACAGTGAATGCAATTTAATAGGGAACCAGATTTTACCTGGAAGCTGTTGATTTGAATTGGTTGAATCAAGGTTGCCAAAGATGCCAGTCTCCAAACCGAGGAACCGAGATCAGACCTGTAGGGAGAGGTGGTGAAGGATGAATGAGGTGGGCAGCTTGTCAGAAACATCGTTTCTCTGAAGGGTTACGTCCCTGCGTGTTGAGGATCAAGGCACGTGGCAAAGCCCTGTCTCTCCTGACCTGCTTTGCATCTGACGCAGGGATGGCTTAAATTCAAAGTGGCAGAAATGTTAAAACCAGCACCAAAGAGAAACCGCAGGAACCAGGGTCATTTAAAAATAAATCCTAAAGGTTGGGGCTCCCAGGTGGCTCAGTGGGTTAAGTGTCCAACTCTTGATTTCAGCTCAGGCCGTGATCTTACAGTTCGTGGGTTCGAGCCCCTGCATCGGGCTTTGCGCTGACAGCATGGAGCCTGCTTGGGATTCTCTCTCTCTCCCTCTTTCTCTCTGCCCCTCCGCTGCTTGCATGCATGTGCATGCGCTGGCTCTCTCTCTCTCTCTCTCTCTCTCTCTCAAAAGATAATTAAATAAATAAGAAACTATAAAAACTTGAGTGTGGCTTGTGCTCGTGGTTAAGCTTGGGGCTACAGGGGAGGGAGGGGCCACATCACAGAGCCCTGGGAACTTATTTCAACCCCTTCAAACAAAAAAGTAAAGGAAATAAATAGTCTGATCTGCATACAAATTGATTTTCCAATCAGTGAAGATCTTGTCCTGTTTCTGAGACCCATGTTCAGCAGCAGGGATGGGTCACCTCGTTCCAGCTGTCAGGCATTGGTCATTCTTTCTACCCTGTCACTCGGTCATATGAAAAGCACAGATTTACCCATTGACATGACATGGTCACCATTCATAGGGGATGAGTGGAGTATGGGAACCTCATTTATGTTTTACCGATTGTTTTTAACTGTAGCTTGTAGATGGTCCGTCACACAATCCGTTTGTAGGGACAGGGCACCGCGTTATCTGCAAGCAGGCCCTTCATAGGTCACAGTGGCGCACAGGTGTCAGGCGGTAACACAGAGCCAAGTTGGGTGCGGTCTCGTTCGTCTGTCCGTGTCAGAGTCCCTTCTGATTCCGTTGGCAGTCACGTCTGTCTCTGGGGTATATGTTCAATCTTCCCTTGTTCCTCTTGTCTCGGATCAGAATTTAAGAAAACCTGAGAGCATTTTACTAAGCTACATCTCAAGAGCCCGGCATTTTCTTCTTTCGTGTGTTTATATCAAAGAACAAACTCAAAAAAGTTGGTTAACTTGTAAAGTATATCAGGAGCCCACCGCTTTTGAGCGGTTACAATATATCAATGTTTCATGCTGTCAAGTGTTTGCTTTTCCTTATGACTACCTCGACTCACCCGGTCGCATTCATTATGCAGGAGATACAATGAATGAAGAGATAAAGACAAGAGCCAGGAAGTCAGAAGCACTGCTTGACATATTGAGCAGTTGCTTTTGTGTAGCTATTTGTGGGTGGGAGAAGGTTTAGTTGCGTTTATGCGTTCATTTGCCAGATGGTTTTGAAAAGATAGCTTTGAAAGGTGGTCACGAAGTACTCCCTTTCATCATTAAATCATTTCTATCTTCCTTATGTCTTTGCTAATGTACGTGTGCATCTGAAAAAAAAGTGAATGTTCAAAATTTACGTTTTTACCATAAATGAAATTCTTGTGGATGGTTTAATCCTTTTAGCTTGCATGGTTTGCATGTCATGGGACCATGACATGTGACCGATTCTCAGATTTAATCACTGGGGTGTAACTGTGTTTCATAGTTTCTGAGACCTTTTTTTTTTTTTTCTTCCACATTTTAACATTTCTGAAATTGGAATACATTTTACAAAGCCGTGAGACATTGGGTCATATTTCAACTGACAAGGATATTTCTTTCTTATTGCTACATAAGATAATGATGCATCATGCAATTCATGGTGTCTTAGAATCCATGAACTATAATAGCATTTTACAGAGTGCCTAGTATGATGAGCGTATGAAAGCTTTAGATTATAATATTAAAGTATGATTTCTTAAAAACTGAAAATCTAGTCAGCATTGAAGGCTATCTCCTTGGCAATTTCAAGTTATATATTTATATATATACATATATATATATATATATAACATATAGTTATATATATATATATAACATATATATATATAACATATAGTTATATATATATTAAAGTTTTATAGCTGTAAGTATGAATTTATAAAACATGGAAACTTGTATTCTTTATAGAATAGATGTTTACTCTCAAACACTCCACAGTGAATGAAGGTTCAAATGTCTCAGCCTTTCTTGGTATACACCAGAAACTCCTTCAGAAGGGTTTTGAAAGTTTGAGAAAAGATTGGTGGTTATATTTGTGAAAAAAAGAAAATTTGGGGGTTCACTTTTCAACTGCTGGCTTTGTGCCAGCCTGAGAGAGCCTGAGAGCTGCACATCACATCCTCCCAGTGGCTCCCAGTCAGCCAGCCACTGTTCCCAGGCCTTGAGTACTTTGTAAGGTGCCCTAGCAGCTTAGAGAAAAATGCCTGACGTTCCCAGGCACCGAGAACTCCGGCTCGTGTAGCCTGGGCTTAAAAATAGCTAAATGGGGGCGCCTGGGTGACTCAGTCGGTTAAGTGTCCGATTTCTGCTTGGGTCATGATTTCACGGCTTGTGGGTTCGAGCCCCACGTCGGGCTCTGTGCTGACAGCTCAGAGCCTGGAACCTGCTTCAGATTCTGTGTCTCCCTCTTTCTCTGCCCCTCCCCTGTTCATGCTCTGTCTCTCTCTCTCTCTCAAAAATAAACATTCAAAAAAAAAAAAAACCTTTAAAAAATGGCTAAATGAAATGTTTGGGGTATTACATGACCTATAACTAAATCCTTATAGAAATATTTATAGGAGCAGTAATTGTGTTCTTGACTTTCATCAGCTATGTTACACTGAATATATTCTTTTTTTGGTTTTGCAGGTTGGATCTATGACATCACAGAAAAATACGATTTTTCCTTCTATATATGTGGCTTACTCTACATGGTAGGAATACTCTTTTTACTCATTCAACCGTGTATTCAAATTATCGAACAATCCAGAAAAAAATACGTGGATGGCACACATGTTTAGTGTCATGTTATGTTTCCCGTAAGATTTCTTCATGGTACCCACGCCTACCTCACATGATTGCTGTGAGGAGCCTGTGGCATTGTGGGGAAGGGCTTTGGATGGTAACGGGCACTGTCATTTGTAAATGCCATGGTCGTGACTTTGTTCGAAAGCAGCACTGCCTTTCCGTTTGGGGAGAAGCAATGCTGGGAGGTATTAAAGCCTGCATATGTCTTAGAGAAGACAATGTCCTTCGAAGACACCCTATTAAATAGTCGGTAGAAATGCCCTTACAAAAACTATTCTCTCTCTCATCATCCCCTGGGACTAAGGTTTTAGCTACAGCTTTTGAAACAAACACGGGGAATAAAATCTTTTCAACTCAACTACTCTTTGTAAGGTGGAAATTAACCAAATGCTTTCGGAAAGCTGACAGAGGACTGGGTTTCAAGCACAAGAGTATAACTACGTTTCAGAACTTGTTACAGGGAGCTGTTGATCTACTAGTGAAAAGCAGGCTCTAATTTCAAAAGTAATACCTTTAGTACAATCAGAGAAACACAGTTTATATTTTTATGAAAGAATCCTGCAGCTGGGGGAGTACGGTTTCTAAATCTTCCTCTAAGAAAATCATCTGCCGTCAATCCTAATTCAATATCTAGCTATAAACTGAACCTTAAGACAAAACGTAGATAAATAATAATGATTTCCTTAGTGAGAGGTCGTATTTGTCACACAAACATTGAATCAAGGGCTATGATTCAAGCACTTTTATTCATATCATTGGCCTCTTCGTTTTGGGGGCATGATCTGGGGTTTATAAAAAAATTTTTTTTCTGGATTTCTCCCACCCAATAAATCAAGCAGAGAAGTAATTGCTGGCTGGTATCTAAAGCTGGCAGTTAATCATTTTTAAAGTGTGTTACTAATCCAAAATGGGAGACTATCAAATTGTGAGGTTCATAAACAGAATTCCCTTAGTCTAGATATCTGTGCACCTGACAAAATGGAGTAGTGCTAACCAGTAGCCCTGCTCCAGAGTCTCTTGTTAGGGAGACAGTTCATTTGCCTGAGCTCGTCGAGGTTCCAAAAATAGTTCTCTTGACTGATTTCGTGCACAAAAGATAACTGTGGTCCATGACATCAAATAACGCTTTTCCTTTATCTGAGATGTTTATTTTTCTAAGCCAGAACAGTTTTCGGACTACAGAATGTTCTTCCCAGATTTTGAAATTTCTGGCCGCCTTACTTGTTTACACATATTTTAGAACCGTGTAAATTTCTACTTACAATTTGCTCCTCACACACGTAAAAATCCTTTAATATCATTGCCCAATGTCTTGGGTCAAATTTATCCAAAGTGAGCACAGACCATTCTGTTATCCTTGGTAATTAGAAGCAGGGACAGTACTAACAGTTGGAATCACAGAATGTTACCCCAAGCTTCGTTTTAGCCAATAGTTTCAGGTTTTTCCTCCACCAAACACTTCAGAGCTGTTGACAAGGGATTACGGGGACAAATTTCCTTTTTGTTTTGTCTCCATTATTTCCTGTTCCGATGTCTCGTGGGAGGAGTTGTGTGATTAAAGGGACCACCAAAATCACAATAATAATAAAAGGCAGCTAATGGAAAGGAGAAACAAAAGCATAGTTAGTATGCACACTCAATATTACCTCTAATGACTCAAGAATCGCCTGTAAATTGTTATAGGTAATAAATTGCATGCATACTTCATTTGGTTCAACACAACGACCTATTTGTTATCATTACAGCTTTGGCTGCTGTTTAAGAATCCAGCTGTCTATTTTGATAAAGGTATTCTTAAATCCTGAGGCAATGCTCTATCTCTCTATATGTATTTACTGTAATATCAGATAACTAGATTGAGAAAAAAAACAACACATGTGTTTTAAAACTGACTACAAGCCTTCCATTACTTTCATGTTCAGACAACACCAAATTAACAAGAGGCGGTGTTCAGTATTTTGAATGGTGCTATAGACCATGCATTTTGATGTTCACACTGCTGGCTGTGCATCATAAACATGAACTTTTTATCCAGTTCCCCAGCTTTCGTTACACCCAAGTTAGACCCGCTGAGGTGCAGTTCATACAGCTGTTCATTGACTTTCTGCATTTGTGGAAGGGTGATTTCTACCAAATCAGAAGTTCCCATTTTACAAAAACAGTAAAACCTGCTTGCAGCGTTCATGTGGACAACAGAATAAAAGAGAATGCTATGAAGAATTACAGCAAACATATTAACACTTCCTGTTTAAACTATGTTATTATTCACAGTTGACAATATTATAAATGGTTCATTGTATATTTATACCACGTGCTTTATAGTGTTCCCCTCCACACACACATATCCAAGCGACTTTTATTTACATAAGATGAAATAAATTTTGTCCTCTTTAAAGATGGTCATTGTGTTTTTATGTAAAATCTCTATTGTCTTGGCTTTAGCGGGGTAAAGTCCTAAAATGTAACTGATGATCATCTGTTTGGTTCTTTCCCCTGAAACAGTTTTTTCTCCAGATGTGGTCATAGAACCACCTGGAGAGAATCACGTAAGGTGGTCGTTAGAGATGCCAAGCCCATGGGGTGCCTGGGTGGCTCAGTTGGTTGAGCGGCTGACTTCGGCTCAGGTCATGATCTCGCGGTCTGTGAGTTCGAGCCCCACGTCGGGCTCTGTGCTGACAGCTCAGAGCCTGGAGCCTGCTTCTGAATCTGTGTCTCCCTCTCTCTCTCTGCCCCTCCCTCGCTTATGCTCTCTCTCTCTCTGCCAAGAATAAGTAAAACATTTAAAAAAAAAAATGCCAGGTGCAGCTATTAAATCTGAAATGTATCTGCCTTTTAATCCAGCAATTGCATTTCTAAAAACTTTTCCTACAAATGAACAAAAGCTTTTGAGTTGTTGTTTGTTATAGAAAAGACTGGAAACAATTTGAATGTCCATCAATAGGGAACTGTAAAATAAAGTGTGGTATTTATGCAACTATTTTTTTTAAAAAGCCCCATCTATAAAATTAGAAAACCTTATGCAAGATATATTGCTAACAGAAAAAGGTGAGGTAAAATATGCTTATTGTGCTCCCAATTATGTTTTTGTTAATACCAAATAAACATTATTCATATGGCTTGTATATGTATATATAGAACATTTCTGGAAGGAAATGTAAGAAAACACCAACAGAGGTCAGCTCTGGGGAGGGAGGTTTGGGAACCGGTATGGGTATGACTTTGTTCCTCATGCACATAATGCTGTCTCAATTTAAAACTTGTATCCAAAATTATTTTTATTTATTTTATTTTAGAGAGCAAGGAAGAGAGAGAGAGAGAGAGAGCGTGGGGAGATGTGCAGAGGGAGAGAGAGAGAGAGAGAGAGAGAATCTTAAATAAGCTTCACACTCAGTCCCATGAATCTGGGATCATAACCTGAGCCCAAAGAGTTGGATGTTTAATCGACTGAGCACCCAGGGCGGGGGGGGGGGGGGGGCTCAAAATTATTTCAAATGCAGATTCCTGGATTTTCTTTGAATCTAATGAATTAGAATCTTGTGGGATGAGGCCAATAAACCTACCTTTTATTTATTTTTTATAATGTATTTATTTATTTTCATGTTTATTTCTTTTGAGAGAGAAAGAGAGCAGCAGCAGAGGGGCAAAGAGAAAGAGAGAAAAAGAATCCCAAGTAGGGCTCCATGCTGTCAGCGAAGAGCCCGATGTGGGACTCAAACTCTCCAGTCATGGGATCATGACCTGAGCCGAAGTCGGACAGTTAACCAACAGCCACGCAAGCCCCCGAAACCTGCCTTTTAGATAAGCTTACCAGCTGATTATTATGCACGCTGAAATTGGAGACCCACTCTCACAGTATTTAAGATCAAAACCTTCTAGGGGCACCTGGGTGGCTCGGTCGGTTAAGCATCCGAGTTCGGCTCAGGTCATGATCTCACGGTCCGTGAGTTCAAGCCCCACATCGGGCTCTGTGCTGACCACTCAGAGCCTGGAGCCTGTTTCAGATTCTGTGACTCCCTCTCTCTCTGCCCCTCCCCCTGTTCATGCTCTGTTTCTCTGTCTCAAAAATAAATAAACGTTTAAAAAAAAGATCAAAACCTTCTAATCAATTTCATACACTTGTCCTGACTCTCGCATTGATTATTTCCTTTTATACAACATTCTGGTCAATCACTATCTTTGGAGCACTCTTCTGTGTAATATTTTAATTCTACTAAGTCTTTCTGTTTCCATGGTTCTCTTCCAATCAAGACATGTAAACTAGGCTTTTATAAGAACAAGACAGGCCGATGTAAACCTCCTGCCCTTGAGTGGCCTGTGTGTAGAAGGAAGTTGCTGTTGCAAAGCACTGAATGTCCCAGTGTTATCACAAAGCTGGGGGAAATTGGATTCATGACCTGTTTAAATGAAACTGTAACTGATAATAAAGATACAGAGGTTCAATAAAGCTAAGTGTATCTACTTGGTCAAGTAAAAGATACACACTACAAGTGCTGGATTTAACAATCCTCAAACTCTTGGGTCTCAGGGCCCCCTGGCACTCCTAAAAACAAATCAACACCCAAAGATCCTTTGGGGGGGGTTGGTATGTCTTACTGATATTTACCATGTTAGAAATGAAAAGGGAGACATTTTTGAAAATATGCCTATATTACTTCATTTTGGAATAACAATAAGAAGCCTACTATGTTAATGTAAATAACACATTTTTATGGAAAGTGACCATATTTTCCCCTCTAAATTTTTTTTAGTAGGAATAGTGGCATTGTAATGGCGTCTGGGTGGCTTGGTTGAGCATCTGACTTCAGCTCAAGTCGTGATCTCACGGTTCGTGGGTTGGAGCCCTGCATCAGGCTTGCTGATGTCAGTGTGGAGCCCGCTTCGGATTCTCTGTCCCCCTCTCTCCCTGTCCCTCCCCCACTCACACTCTCTCTAAAAATAAAAAAGAATAGTGGCATTCTTTTACATTTTTGTGAATCTCTTTAATATCTGGCTTCATAGAAGGCAGCTGGATTCTCATATTTGCTTCTGCATTTGATCTGTCGTGATACGTGGTTTTCAATGACATACATACATGAAGAAAGTTCAGCCTTCTTCCAATATGTAGTTGGGAAGGGGAGGAGTATTTGATAGTCTGTTCAGATAATTGTAGATTCTTTTTGAATACCATGCCAAAACTCAACAAGTGGTATTTCTTAAAGGTTAGTTGCAACGTGGAATCTGACATGGTGTCACGAACTTTTTGTACCATCTTTACATGAGAAGCCGTTGATCTGCCTTGCATTTTGGATGGATCTTTTGCCCACTTACAATTTTGTAACATAATGCTTTCCTCATTCGGAAAATATTGGTCCGCCGGAGAGTTATGGATCTCCCAAATGTTTTTATATCTCATACAATATGTTTAAAACTCACATGATCATTGTGTAATCCCATTTATATGAAATATCCAGAATAGGCAAAAATCTATAAAGACAGAAAGCATATTAACGGTTGCCTGAGGCTGGAAGGAAAGGGGTGTGTGGAGGGAGTGCCAGCCGGCACGGCTAATAGGGTATCTTTTCGGTGTGATGAAAATGTTCTGGAATTAGCTAATTGTTGCATAATTTTGCAAATATATAAAAACCACTGAATTATACACTTTAACAGGGTAAGTTTTATGGTAGGTAAATTCTATCTCAATTGGCAAGTGGACAAGCTCATGGAGGTTGATATAAATTATCCGAAATTCTAATTTCCTTTCAAAAGCTTAAACATCATCATTGGCAACAAATACTGCACTTATTTTCCTTGAAGGGACAGCCTCACTTTTCAATAATGTGTCTGCCAAATGTAAACACTGTATTTCATGGAAAAGGCAGTAAGTTCAGCTTGCAGCTTAGGTACAGACGTGCTTTCCCCCAAGACAACCACTGGACTTTGATTTCCAGCAGCTGTCCTTTGTGTATACCTTCCCATTTTGTCACACAGAATATTAAAAAGATGTGGACTCAGGGTAAGGACTTAATAAATAACAGATAATAATTTTTACTACTTCATCAAAGATATCCGTAAGTGAATCTGCCCATTATTTGACTGCAAGCACCTGGCAGTGGGAAATACAGTGACTTCCAGTACATTCTGTCGTCACCCCTTTGACTTGTGCTAAGGCACTGGCCGCTGACCCACCATCGCTTTTGCACAGTCAGTGCAAGCATCAACACAGTTGCTCCGGGATCAGCCATGAGAGTGAATAAAGCTGTTCAATATTTTGAATGTTGTAGCGCCATCTGAGTCTGTTTACAAGAATTCACATAAAAGAACATCTCGGGGGCCCCTGGGTGGCTCAGTTGGTTGAATGTCCGATTCTTGATTTTGGGTTCAGGTCGTGATCCCAGGGTCATGGGATCGAGCCCTGTGTCGGGTTCCAGGCTGAGTGTGGAGCCTGCTTGGGATTCTTTCTATATACCTCTGCCCCTCTCCCTTGCTTTCAGGCACTCTCTTAAATGAAATTAAAATAAAATAAAATAAAATAAAGGAAAAGAAAAGAAAAGAAAAGAAAAGAAGACCTTGAACTAGTTGGTGTTGATACTGGATGAATACAAGCAAAATGGTGAGTCCGGCCACTTCTATTCATTTGTCCACGTGTAAGACAAAAGTCCAATTCTGCAGAGAAGATACTAACTCAGCCCTCATGTGTGCAGCTAAATCTCTAATTTGACAAGCTACCGTATCATTAGAAAGTGGCATTGCTGTGATTCCTTTTGCTGACTCTCCATCCAGAAGGCATCCAGCAGCGTCAGCTGCATGGGGCGACTGTGCTGTCTCCAGACGGCTCAGCACAGGCACTTCCCCACGCGGGGCTTCAATGGCTTTTGCGTTTCGCGTCTGAAAGGCTGTAATGATCAATTTTTGGCTTTTAATGAACTCATCACATCTACATTTAAAATATTCAGTTCGCTTTTCTTTAAACTCTACGTTATTATTCTCAAAATGGTGCTGCAACTTTAAGAGGCCCCGAGAAGGTAAAATTTTAACATCATAAAGCCAAGGAAAAAGATAAATCTTGAGAAATATTTTGTTTCGTATTTACACTCTTTTTAAGCAGATTTCAGTATTTCATCTTTTTCAGCCTCTTTAGGTTTGGATGGTGCAGCTGTGGGCTAAGAAAGCAAGCTTTCTAATCTCCCTTTTTTAAAGCTAATGATCCAGCCTCGAATATAATAAAAGTATAAGTAAATTTAAAAATCTTAGAATAAAATGCTATTAAATTCTAAAATCATGAGTTTTACAAAAGTTTAAAACTTATAAACCATTTGGAAGGATATTTTTAAATTACATTGTAAAATGAGACAACAAAGCATACCTACCTCTTGCTGTGTTTCCACGTAGGAGAACTTCAGGATATCAAAATGATTTATTTGATAATAATGAGATTACCTAAATTACCAAAGGTACCACAAAATTTGCTAGCAAGAGCACAGTAGAAGTCCTGAGAACAAACTGAGGCAGCCTCTGACAACTGAACCTATTTATATCCTAAATCTACTGCCTAAGAAGATTCTAGAAAACACAAAAATCTACATGCATACATTCCACTAGCCCTCAGAGCGCTAACATCATGACAGGTTAAGTAGCCTCTGAAAAATTCCACTGTTCACTTGTGAAAGAATGAGTGGAAAAGTCAAATAATGTCTTAAGATCATCGTGAAAATATATTTGATCTCACAGACTGCCAAAAGGGTAGGAGGGACCCCCCCCCCCCGCCGCCGAGGGTCCCAGCACTGCACTTTGAGAACTGTGCTGTTAGAGGAATCTGAAGAACAGGGCCATTGGAAGTTGAAGTGGCCTCGGAGGCCAGGTATGATTAAGTTAGGGGCTGGCAGTGTGACAGGGGCAAGGAGAGACCCAAGTGAGCAAAACCACAGACTCGGGAAAGCCCAGGAGAAGTTCAGGTTCAACAGGCACCTGAAGTAATCAGGATTAGGGCTGTGACCAGGCTGAGAAAGTAGGCGAGCATTGTACAAGACAGGGCGTCTCAAGTGTCCTCATGGAGGCACGTTTCCAGTAAGGACAGGATAGAGCAGAGAATACCGCCCCGCCCCCCAGCACACACACACCCAGGGTGCATATCGGAATCTCCGAGGAAAGGGTTTCAAACTATTACCCTCCGACCCTCTGTATCCCCCTCCACTGCCATCACCGAGCAAGCACCATGAGGACAGGGGCCCTGGTTTGTCTTCTTCAAGCCGTTCCCAAGCCCTTGGCACAGTGTCTCCAACTGGGCACAAAGCAGAAGTCTGCGAAGCACCTGGTGAAAGCCCTCTTGATGAGCTGGGTTTGGTGTTGGTGAGCTGGAGCACGAGCAGGCTCTCTCTCGTGCAGCATCACACCACACAGGCTTGGAACAGCCTGGAGAAGTAACCTGGAGGTAAGTAGAGGCACATGTGCAGGACGATGAGGGGCGGGAATAGAAGAATCCTTCCAAGGTGGAAGGAAAGGAGCAGTGGGTTAGGAAGTGAAGCTGGCTAGTGAAGAACCTTGGATGTTAAAGGAGAAAAAAGCCGAGTGTTTACTGACCGTGAACTTGCTGGTAGGGCTGTGTTCTATTTAGATGAGCGTCCCCGGGGACTGAGTCCAGTGCCTGGCGCAGAGTAACTAACAAATGGTGTTTGGAAATGAATTCATAAGGAGAGTCAGGGCAGCAGCTAAGGGGGTGGCTTCCAAAGACTGCCGAGGGAGGGCAAGGCCAATGCAGGAAGAGCAGAGGACAGAGTGGGAGCAGGTGGAGGGGGGGCGGCTGGTAAGCGAACAGTGGAAGAAGTTTGGTGGCCGCCGAGGAGAGAAACAGGATGGCACGAAGGACAGTAGGGTGAAGTGAAGCTTCTTCCAAGGAATGATGGGTACATGTAAGGGAAGGAAAGAGACGGGAATCTGTGAAGAGGACAGCCTGAAGGTACAGGAGAACACGGAGGGGGAAGGACCGGGGTCCCTGCCAACAGGAAGGGGTGAGCACTGGAAATAAGGTGACGCCTGCCTCTGAAGGTGGGAAGAAGAAAAGGCAGGACCAAGGACGGGGAGATTTAGAGCAGGAGAGAAAAGAAGCTGTGCGGTTCACACTGGTAACTTCATTGCTGCCAAGTGGGAGGCAAGGCTTGAGGACCCACCGGGAGGAGTCCAGGAAGTAGATGAGACAGTAAGCGGGCTGCTGCAGCAATGGCGGGAGGCCAGATGAGCCGGGTCGGTCTCTGTAGTGCACCAAAGAGGCGCATCTTAGGATGCTCTCCGGCAATGCTCTGCAGTCTGCCGCAGGGAAGAGGAAGTAGTCTGCCAGCCCAGGGTGAAAGGGGAAGAGCGGTCAGGTGTCACTGAGGGTGTCACTGATCACGGAGCCCAGAGAGGGCAGGCAGCCAAGTACAGCCAGCGAGGGGCTACTAGATGAACAGGAAGAGATGGGTCTGAGGAGGCCCAGGTTAGAGTAGAGCAAAGAGTCCCAAGTGCTTGGAGCAAGTGGAGGAAAGGAGACTTCCCTCGAAGGGGAGGTGGCCTCACCCCAGAAATCTCAGTTGTGAATGCTTCAGAACAACCGGCCATGTTGGCCGTGTTGGAGTGTGGCTTCTGTGGACCCGAGGCCTCCAAAGTCAAAATGTCCACAAACAGCGAGGGCTGAGAATGCTGGTGTCGAATGACAAAAGCTGAGAAGCAGCTGCGTTTGTCACCTAGGAAAGGAGAACTGGGTCATACGGAGGGCAGACATCACTGGAAAAGCATTCAAGGTGCCACAGATGAACGGTATTGACTTCCAATAATGACAAGCAGGGAGGGTTGGGTTGAGGGTCTCAAACTGGCCCTGGGGAGCCCCTCCTGTTGTCAGGTGAAGTTGAAAAATATAAGAGTCCTTGGGACGGACTGGTTCCCAAGTGGAGGGAGTGGCAGGAAGAGGAGGCGACTGAGCCTGGAAGGTCCTAGTGAGCCATATTGAACACTCCACTCAATCCCTTAATTTTCCTGAAGATTGTGTGAGGATTTTGAAAAAGAATTTACTCCTTATTATTAAATGAACTTAAGATATTTATTTATAGAAAAAATAGGCAATAATTTAATTCATCAAGAAAATAGATGGAGGGGCATTTGGGTGGCTCAGTCAGTTAAGCATCCGGCTCTTGATTTTGGCTCAGATCATAATCTCATGGTTCGTGGGATTGAGCCCCACATCAGGCTCTTCATGGAGACTGCTTGGGATTCTCTCTCTCCCTCTCTCTCGCTCTCAAAAACAAATAAATAAAACTTAAAAACAAAAAAAGAACATAGATGGAAAAATCTTCAACAAAATATTGGCAAACCAAATCCAACAATATGTTTTAAAAAATCATTCACCACAATCAGGTGGGATTTATTCCCAGGATGCAGGAGTGGTTTGCCATTCACAGATCAAACAACGTGATACATCACATCAACAAGGATAAACCATATGATCATTTCAATAGATGCAGAAAAAAAGCATTTAACAAACTACAACAGCAATTCATGATAAAAACCCTCAACATGGGGATGCAAGCTGGTGCAGCCACTCTGGAATATGGAGGTTCCTCAAAAAACTGAAAATAGGGGGCGCCTGGGTGGCGCAGTCGGTGAAGCGTCCGACTTCAGCCAGGTCACGATCTCGCGGTCCGTGAGTTCGAGCCCCGCATCGGGCTCTGGGCTGATGGCTCGGAGCCTGGAGCCTGTTTCCGATTCTGTGTCTCCCTCTCTCTCTGCCCCTCCCCCGTTCATGCTCTGTCTCTCTCTGTCCCCAAAATAAAAAATAAACGTTGAAAAAAAAAAATTAAAAAAAAAAAACAAAAACTGAAAATAGAACTACCCTACAACCCAGCAATTGCACTACTAGGTATTTACCCGAGGGATACAGGTGTGCTGTTTCAAAGGGACACATGCACCCCCATGTTTATAGCAGCACTATCAACAATAGCCAAAGCATGGAAAGAGCCCAAATGTCCATCGATGGATGAATGGATAAAGAAGATGTGGTATACAATGGAGTATTACTCGGCAATCAAAAAGAATGAAATCTTGCCATTTGCAACTATGTGGATGGAACTGGAGGGTATTATGCCATGTGAAATTAGTCAGTCAGAGAAAGACAAAAATCATATGACTTCGCTCCTATGAGGACTTTAAGAGACAAAACAGATGAATGTAAGGGAAGGGAAACAAAAATAATATAAAAACAGGGAGGGGGACAAAACAGAAGAGACTCATAAATATGGAGAACAAACTGAGGGTTACTGGAGGCGTTGTGGGAGGGGGGATGGGCTAAATGGGGGAGGGGCACTAAGGAATCTACTCCTAAAGTCATTGTTGCACTATATGCTAACTAATTTGGATGTAAATGTAAAAAAAAATTTTTTTTAATTAACAAAAAAACCCTCAACAAAGTGTGTTTAAAGGGAACATACCTCAACATAATAAAGACCTTACACAAAAAAACCACAGCTAACATCACATTCAATGGGGGAAAACTAAGAGCTTTTCCCCTAAAGTCAGCAATAAGATATGTATGCCCACTCTCACCACTTTTATTCAGCACAGTACTGGAAGTCCTAGCCACAGCAATCAGACAACAAAAAGAAATAAAAGGCATCCCAATTGGTAAGGAAGAAGTAAAACTTTCATTGTTTGCAAATGACATGATACTATAGATAGAAAACCCTCAAGGCTCCACCAAAAAAACTACTAGAACTAATAAATGAATTCAATAAAGTTACAGGATACAAATCAAGGTACAGAAATCCGCTGCATTTCTATACACTAATAATGATGCCGCAGAAAGAGAAATTAAGAAAACAATCCTAGGGGCGCCTGGGTGGCTCAGTCGGTTGGGCGTCCGACTTCGGCTCAGGTCACGATCTCACCGTCCGTGAGTTCGAGCCCCGCGTTGGGCTCTGGGCTGATGGCTCAGAGCCTGGAGCCTGTTTCCGGTTCTGTGTCTCCCTCTCTCTCTGCCCCTCCCCCGTTCATGCTCTGTTTCTCTCTGTCTCAAAAATAAATAAACGTTGAAAAAAAAAATTAAAAAAAAAAAAAAAGAAAACAATCCTATTTACAATTGCACAAAAAATAATAAAATACCTAGGAAAAAACTTAACCAAAGTGGTGAGAGATTTGTACTCTGAAAACTATAAATCACTGATGAAATTGAAGACGACACAAACAAATGGAAAGATATTCCATGCTCATGGATTGGAAGGAAGAACAAATATTGTTAAAATGTCTATACTACCCAAAGCAATCTACAGATTTGATGCAATCCCTATCAAATACCAACAGCATTTTTCACAGAACGAGAACAAATAATCCCTAAAATTTGTATAGAACCACAGAAGACCCCAAATAGCCAAAGTAATCTTGACAAAGGAAAAAAACAAAACTGGAGATACCACAATTCCAGGCTTCAAGTTATATTACAAAGCAGTAGTAATCAAAGCAGTATGGTACTGGCACAAAAATAGACACATAGATCAATAGAACAGAATAGAGAGCTCAGAAATAAACCCACAATTATATGGTCAATTAATCTTTGATGAAGGAGGCAAGAACATGGCAGTGGGAAAAAAGCAGTCCCTTCTACAAATGGTGTTGGGAAAACTGGACAGCTACACGTGCAACAATGAAACTGGACCCCTTACTTACATCACACACAACTATAAACTCAAAATGGATTCAAGACCTAAATGTGAAACATGAAGCCATAAAAATCCTAGAAGAGAGCACAGGCAGAAATTTCTCTGACATCAGATGTAGCAACATTTTTCTAAATATATTCTCTGAGGCAAGGGAAATAGAAGCAAAAATAAATTATTGGGACTGCGTTAAAGTAAAAAGCTCCTGCACAGCAAAGGAAACAACCAACAAAACTAAACCACAACCTACTGAGTGGGAGAAGATATTTACCAATGACATATCCAATAAAGGGTTACTATTCAAAATATATAAAGAACTTTTACAACTCAACACCAAAACCCCCCAAATAATCCAATGGGAAAATGGGCAGAATACATGAACAGATATTTCTCCAAAGAAAAAATACAGATGGCCAACAGACACATGAAAAGATGCTCAACACCACTCATCACCAGGGAAATGCAAATCAAGACCACAATGAGAGATCACCTGACACCCATCAGAATGGGTAAAATCAAACACACAAGAAACAACAAGTGTTGGCAGAGATGTGGAGAAAAAGAACGCTCATGCGCTGTGGGTGGGAACGCACACTGGTGCAGCCCCTGTGGAAAACAGTATGGAGTTTCCTCAAAAAGTTAAAAATAGAACTACCCTATGATCCAGTAATTTCACTGAGTATCCAAAGAATACAAAAACACTACTTTGAAGGGATATGTGCACCCCATGGCTATTGCAGCATTACTTAAAATAGCCAAATTACAGGGGTGCCTGGGTGGCTCAGTCTGTCGAGCATCCGACTTCAGCTCAGGTCATGAGCTTGCGGTCTGTGAGTTCGAGCCCCGCATGGGGCTCTGTGCTGACAGCTCAGAGCCTGGAGCCTGCTTCGGATTCTGTGTCTCCCTCTCTCTCTGCCTCTCCCCGGCTCATGCTTTGTCTCTCTCTCTCTCTGTCAAAAATAAATAAACATTTTCTAAAAAAAATAAAAAATAAATAAAATAGCCAGATTATGAAAGCAGCCCAAGTGTCCATTGATAGATAAATGGATAAAGAATATGTTGTGTGTGTGTGTGTGTATATATACATATATATGGAATATTATTCAGCTATAAAAAAGAATGAAACCTTGCCATTTGTAACAACATGGATTGATCTAGAGAGTATTATGTTAAGTGAAATAAACCAGTTGGACAAAGACAAACACCATATGATTTCACTTGTATGTGGAATTTTTTTTTTAATTTTTTTTTTCAACGTTTATTTATTTTTGGGACAGAGAGAGACAGAGCATGAACGGGGGAGGGGCAGAGAGAGAGGGAGACACAGAATCGGAAACAGGCTCCAGGCTCTGAGCCATCAGCCCAGAGCCCGACGCGGGGCTCGAACTCATGGACCGCGAGATCGTGACCTGGCTGAAGTCGGACGCTTAACCGACTGCGCCACCCAGGCGCCCCTTGTATGTGGAATTTAAGAAAAAAAAACCCAGCAAACAAAGGAGAAGAGAGACAAACCAAAAACAGACTCTTTTTTTTTTTTTTTAAGTTTATTTATTTATTTTGAGAAAAAGAGAAACAGCGTGAGCGGGAAAGGGGCAGAGAGAAGAGGGAGGGACAGGATCCCAAGCAGGCTCCATTTGGCCAGTGCAGAGCCCGATGCGGGGCTCAATCCCATTAACTGTGAGATCATGACCTATGCCAAAATCAAGAGTCAGACGTTCAACTGACTGAGCCACCTGGGGCACCCCCAGACTCTCAACTATATAGAGAACAATCAGATGGTTAACAGAGTGGAGGTGGGTGGGGAGGACGGGTGTAATGGGTGAACGGGATTCAGAGTACACTTATCTTGATAATAATATGTGGAATTGTTGAATCACTATATTGTCCACCTGAAATGAATATAACACTCTTAACTACACTGGAATTAAAATCAAAATAAAAAAAAAAATAACTTAGTTCATCAAAAGCTTGGAATATTCCCTGGACAACTAAATTAGAATGGTCTCTTATATTATGCTCAAGGCCCTCTAATTATTTCAAATGACCTTGGGCAAATCCTATCACCTTTTCAAATTCCATTGGTCAAATGAGGTGTTGGCTCCGCAAAGAGAAGTGGTATGTGGTTTTCGTGGTTAAGCACACAGACTTTAAGTACAGATTTAAATATCAGCTTTACCACTTATTAGTTACGACACCTTGGGAAAATTAATTTGTCCTCTTTGAGAATAATTTCGGCCTTGCAGGCCCTACAGTCTGTATTGTGACTCCCAATTACTGCCACCGTAATGTGAAAGTGGCCATAGACGATGCTTAAACTATGTCCCAATGAAACTTTATGCTACAGAGAGAGGCGCTAATCAAATTAGACCTACACCATAGTTGGTAGATCTCTGATCTCTAAGACAGAAATAATAATCACTTACCTTCAAGGGTTGCTGCAAGAATTAAGTTGGTTACTACCTGTTTCTTGGCACACGGTAGGCATTCAACGAATGCAAGCTGCCACTACGATTACCGTTACTATTTCTAAGCTTATTCTAACTCATTCTGTGACCATGGATCTATGGCTATAAGACTTCCTGGATGGGTGGAACAAATTTCACAACTGCAAATTACTTTTCTGAATGGAGACCTATGTGGAAGGAACACAGATCTGGGAACAGGATAAGCAGGGAACACGGAGTCTTTGGTAGCTCCCGGCCCTGAGGGCTCCATGTTGCAAGGAAGGGCAAATGGCTGCCATCCCGCGGTATGGATGATCTCGTTTCAAAACAATAAATACGTAAAGCTAAGATATCAGTTTTACTTTTGAAGATGACCTCATGCATAATGTTATGTTTTAACTGCAGGGGCATGTTTTTTCTTTCATGTGCTGGTAGCCTGTCTACGTACCGTTTTTAATATCAAAGACATTCACTCTTATTTCACCAACGGCTCCGAGCTGAAAAGCTTGGACATTCTCCCACAGTATATTATCTTAACACAAACTGCGGATAAATGGCATCATCTTAGAGCTCAGAGCAAAAAACTGTCGCACAAAGGTTTTCTGGTTTTAGTTAAGGTCGTTCTATGTTAGTCTTGGGCGTCGTGGGAGTCAGTTTGGGGTAATTAATGAGGGCTGGTGACCATCTTGGACAGAGCAGCTGGGAAAACAATGATGAGTGGTGACTGGTTAAGTTGTCCCACCCCTGCTTCCCACCCTTTGCTCAATTCATAGTCTCTGTCTACATCTTGAGCCTACTCAGAATCACTATTTTGATCAATAATCCAAAATTGATCATTTGGATTCCACATAAGTGAGGTTGAAAGCAAGTACCGAGCTAACTCGTTCAGGAAAAAAGCAGTAAGAGAATTTGTCATTAAGTAAAATATATTTTTTGTTGTTTATAAGTTTTCACATTTGCTGTTGTTAAGTGGTCATTTTTTTTTAATGTTTATTTATTTTTGATAGAGATGGAGCATGAGCAGGGGAGGGCAGAGAGAGAGAGGGAGACACAGAATCCAAAGCAGGCTCTGGGCTCTGAGCTATCAGCACAGAGCCCGATGCGGGGCTCGAACTCACAAACCGTGAGATCATGACCTGAGCCGAAGTTGGATGCTTAACCGACTGAGCCACCCGGGCGCCCCAAGTAGTCGTTCTTATAACACGAAACATATAAATCATCCAGAAAATATCAGCATTTTGCTTTTACTGTGACAACGGTAAATGATAACAGAGTAGGAACACTGTTGACTGAAAATATGAGAAAGGGCAAGATTATACGATGCTGCAGCATTTCACTGTGAAATGGTGTGTCATAAGCAAAGCAGATTAATTTGTCTACGTGAAAGCTGTCAAGTGAGGCAGAGACCAACACCAGACCTGCCTGTTCCCATCCAGTGGGATCGTCACGTGGGATCAAACATGGAGAATGAGGCTGGCGAAGAGGGGCAAAATGTATCAACTGCCGAGGATACTGGTCCCCTGCAGGATAGTAGGTTGGTGATACTGTCTATAGGTTGACAAAAAAAAAAAAAAAAAAAAAATTATAATCAGGTAATAAGGCACCCAAATCATTAGGGCAAATAATCCCCAGAATAATCTAGTAACCTATGTTATTTAAAGTCCTATCTAACATCAGTCAACGTATGAATAATTCCTTTTTCATTGCTATTTACCTTCAGCGCCCATTTTTACATTATATTTTACGTAGGTAATAAGAGTTTTCAAATAGCCACATTTGTGTTCTTCCAAACACAAATTCATATTGAATCTAGAATGGTGTGCCCGCCCATAAGCTTTCAGAGTCTGTCAGTTGATTAAACACTAGATATGCAATGCTTAAGCTGTTGACATATTTGCATCGGCGACGAATGAGTTGCAATTTTATATTTATGTAGTTATGTTGCACACCAAGTTGTGCACACACACAGTCGTTGCACACACGTGGTATTAATCTGTGTTCTGGCACTAAACAGCTGGCCCTGAGCGACCTCAGGGACCTCGGGGAGAAACAAGGCTGCAGGGGCCGTGACGAAGTGCGTGCCCTCCACCTGCCGGCCAGTCACCTGCGTCACCCTGACAGATCTCCCCCGGGTGGGGAATGAGGCCTGGGTCTCTCACCCATTAAATCTTTGCTCTTTGCCTGGACTCCATCCAGGCACAACTTTGACAGGAAGCAGACTGCACTTGATCTCACAGATGTTGCTGGAAAATCTCTGAGTTTCATGGGTGTGAGTTTTAAGGGATGGGAGTTAAAATCTGTTTTTTTTTGTTTTGTTTTGTTTTGTTTTTTTTCAACGTTTATTTTTGGGACAGAGGGAGACAGAGCATGAACGGGGTAGGGGCAGAGAGAGAGGGAGACACAGAATCGGAAACAGGCTCCAGGCTCTGAGCCATCAGCCCAGAGCCCGACCCGGGGCTCGAACTCCCGGACCGCGAGATCGTGACCTGGCTGAAGTCGGACACTTAACCGACTGTGCCACCCAGGCGCCCCAAAATCTGGTTTGATATTAGCACAGGTTTTGGTAAAAAAAAGAGAGAGAGAAAGAAGGTGTCACCAAGCCACAGCCATGAGCCGTTCGGAAGGACTCAGGCGTGGAGAACAGCCCATGTGGGAGGTCTCGGGGCATCACAGGAAATTCCCCTGCTCGGGGAACAGGTGCAGCATAGATGATCTCTTCTAGGCACTAAGGTGGAGGTCGTAGGGAAGAAGAAATGGTAACGGTGAAGAAGGTGATGGGAGGTTGACAGCTACTTTTTTCTGTCACCTAAAAGGAGTCATTAGATTATTTGCGCTAAGAGTGTCATTATCTGGGGGTACTTCATCCGCAGGACAGCTCAGGGGGCTGTAAATTACCCATCACATTCCTTTGGGGAGACAGCATCCCTCTGAGAAAAGCTGGTAGCTCTATTTGGCCACGTGAAGTCCTGGGAAGGTGGGCTCTGGAGAGGGGTCCGCAGGCAGAATGCTGGGCTCGCCGCAGGGCCAGATCTGGGGTTGTCCCCACGCAGGGATGGAGCGTGGCATCCCGGGGCCCACAGGATGGGGCCCTGAATTCAAATGTAGGGGAAGAGAGCTGGGAAGGCAGCTACGCTCACCAGACTGCCAACTGCCTCCCGTGGCCCCTGCCCCTCCCCGTTCCCTGGCGGGGGTGGGGCAGGGGGGGAGGACACAAAGCCACCTCCATTGGGGAAAGATTCATAAGCTCGGGACGCCTTTCAAATGCCAGAAAAAAAAAACTACAGATATGTAGTAAAAAAAAAAAAAAAACCTGCTAATAATCATTTATTGTTTGTTTCCTGTACAGCAGAAGCCTCTTTTCTTATGGGTATCAAGGGCTTCCTGTCATGCAGCCCTTTGCAGGGGCCACGGACTTGACCCTCACTGCAGGAGACTGCGGTTTAGGTAAGGCACTGCCGAGTCGGGTTTCGGGGCACCTGTGCGCCGACACCGGCTGGGTATGCTTCTCGGGTGGGTCCTTGAACCAGCCAGTTCAAATCGAAGGGAATCTTAGTGCTCAGTCGAAGGAAACAGAAGAGATCGGGACGCAGAAGAAAAAGACAGCCGTCTCTCGGCCCTCCTGCAGGTGGGAAGATGTGTCCCTAAAGGTGACTGGTTCTGTGGCTCCCTTGTTTCTGTTTCCTCTTGCGGATCTGCCGCTGGAGCTGCAGCTTGTTGGTGAAGAACATCTGCCTCCAGCCCATATCCTTGGCCAGGGCCCTCATGTCAGGTGTGATGGTGTCACAGCAAGACTGAACTATCTTCTCCCACAGCTCGTCCGACATGCACAGCTGTGGGTGGAAAAAGGCAGAGGTGGGTTACGTCGGTCCCCGGGTAGGGAAAAGTCATCCCCTCACAAAATCACTGCCCGATTCTCGCGGCCAGTGAAGACACTGCAGGAAACATTACCTGAGCATGAAGACGTACCAGACACAGTTCTTGCCTCCTTTCTTTCCTCTTGGAGGAAAGGCAAGTGCCCAAATGCTTAAAAGGACAAGGCGGCGTTTGATTCGGGGAGCAAACCAAGCCCTGCTCTCATTTAAGACGAAAAATACACGACGGCGGGAAATAGTGCATACACCACGTTATATAGTTAATTTATAAACACCACGTTATAGCGTCAGTTTCCAATTAACCATGCAATGCAGGCTGATAATGGTATGGCCCACCAACCTTCCACCAAGCGCTACAGCAGCTTCGAGAGTGGGAGCGTTGCTAACTCCGGCTAAGTTGCCTCCATTTAAAAAATGTTTTTTAGTGTTTATTTTTTTGAGAGAGAGAGAGAGAGAGCATGAGCAGGGGAGAGGCAGAGAGAGAGGGAGACACAGAATCGGAAGCAGACTCCAGGCTCTGGGCTGTCAGCACAGAATGCGGGGCTGAAACTCAGGGGCCGTGAGATGGTGACCTGAGCTGAAGCCGGACGCTTACCTGACTGAGCCACCCAGGCGCCCCAACTTGCCTCCATCTTAAACCCTCACTTAAGCCATCTCTTCACTGGGCTCATACAGCTGACGGCTTAGTTTACTGCAGGCTGCTTGGTAGCAGATGGCCTCATAATGAACAAGCCGCCCTCAGACAGCCAACCTGCCCCCATTCCTGGTGCCAGGGTCCCATCCGCAAGTTTTGCTCTGAGTCCTTTGCACACTGTGACATCACACCGTGTACCAGAATCACACAATTCTGTGTACTCACTGGGCCCATCCAGCACATGGCAAAGTGAGCCATTGTCTGGGGAGAAACTTCTCTGAGAGGTTCCTCTGCAGCCTGGGGCTTTAACTGGAAGCCATGAGGCTAAAGGACAGATAAGACCCCTCTGGCCCAAGATCTGCATGAGGCCATTTTGTCCTCCCTCCAAGTTCAGTGCGGCCACAATTCAGCTTCCATTTAGCCAGGACTTTCTAGTATGACATTTTTTTTTTTCTAATTTTCTTAACGTTTATTTATTTTTGAGAGACAGAGAGAGACAGAGGGAAAATGGGGGAGGGGCAGAGAGAGAGAGACAGACAGACAGACAGAATTACAAACAGGCTCCAGGTTCTGCGCTGTGAGCACAGAGCCCTACAAGGGGCTCGAACCCACAAACCTGAGCCGAAGTCTGACGCTCAACCGACTGAGCCACCCGGGCGCCCCGAGTAGTCGTTCTTATAACATGAAACATATAAATCATCCAGAAAATATCAGCATTTTGCTTTTACTGTGACAAAGGTAAATGATGACATTTACCTCGTGTGACATTTTCGGTTGGCACCATTATTTATGGCACTTGTACCCTCAACAGTGTCCTCCTATTAAACACTGTTAACGTGCAGATATCCTGACCCCTTCCATAACATGCCCCAAATCCTTCCCGAAGGCAAAGCTTCTATTATATTTATTTAGTATCACCCACCTTGGCATTCGCCATGGCTTTTTGGTCTACGCAATAGGAACATTTAAAGGTGCTTGGATATCTGGTGTTACACAGCAGGCACTCTGGCTGTACAAATCATGCCCTAAGGGGGGTTCCACGTGGGCCTCGGTGACAGACACTCCCCGACTCCATCCTTCCTGTGACGGTTCTGTGCTCCTGGAAGCTAATCAGCAACCCGATTTCCCTTTTCATCAGTTCCATTCCGTGGTCGTCATCTGTGAAAATCCGGAAGTGGAAAGGGCTAGGTGTGGTGGACAGTCAGTAAGGTGCCTGGAGTTCCTTTAAGCCAGTGGTGCCAGGGCACGCTGGCCTGGGCTCCTGTGTCCTGCTCAAGACCCTCTCAGACGCACCCCATCTGTAGGCACACCCACAAAGGCTCCTCTCCGAAGGAGACAGAAAGGCGAGAAGCCTGCGGACCCCTGAAGGATCTGTCGTTGACGGAGCATATGCCCAGAGCAAGGGACTTTGTGTTCACTGCCTTACTTATATATGTATTTATGTCGATTTCTTTAATAAGTTATTTATTACAGCAAAATAGTCTGAAGCAATCTCATGAGGGATACGACGATGGAAAGCAAGGCATTCAGTCAGTTTACGCACGATGTTGCTGAAGAGCCACAGCACGCAAGGAAAGCAGATCCCTATCTAGAATAGAACCAGGATCCAGGGAGGATAAATGGCTGCCTCCTCCATGATGAAGAATCCGGTGTTACTCACCCGCCACTGAGTTCCCGGCTGATGCCCTGGAGGGCAGCACTGTTGAGGGCTCAGTGTTAGTCTCTCCTGAGACAGTAGCCAGATTCCTCTTGATAAGAGGAGGCTCCTTCTGAGTCCACACACAGGCCCCATCCTTGCCACTGGGCATTTTGGTTATGAACCCAGCAAACATTAGGGTGGCCAGGGAAACAAGCTGACGGACAGCCACAGGGCAGAGCATCTTCCCCATCTAATAACTGAAAACTTCCTCTGCATCAAGTGCCTTTTGATGAGAAGTCACATGGGACACAAATATCTGTATCTTTTGGCTGATTCTGAGAAATCCATCCAAATACCTCTTCCCTAGGAATCATCACTAATCTCCAAATCTTGTTCTTTTCAAGACTTTGACCATCTAGCCAAAACAGTAGCCTCAACCCCATAGGAACCCAAGAGCTGTTTTTCGAAAGCAGAACAGTTTTCTCCAAACGAATGCTTGTCTGTACTCTAAAACCCTGGGATATAAGCTATAATTTTCCTATGGAGGCACAACACAGGTCTCAGCAAGGATCTGGACCGGCCACGGCCATGTAGGCTGAAGACCCTCTGAGCATCACTGAATCTTCTGGACCATGAGAAGCCAGAAGCACTGCTGCTTACACCACAGTCAGGACCAGGAGCTGGGCTCCCCTCGCCACTGGCAGCTTTCTTTAGGTCTTCACGGAGAAGCAAACTCAAACTGTGCATGTACCTTGAAACCGAAAAACGATCCACAAAGAGCTGTGGTAGAGCTTATGGTCCACAAAGAGCTTACAGCAGGAAGTAGATCCAAGGCACTGGATCTCAGGTCATGTCTAGAGATGGCAGGCCCCTCAGTTTTTGCACAGTTCATCTCCAAGTCCTTGAAGTACGCGCACCTTACGAAGGCATCCGAGGTATCTGCTGCTTCCTGCTCATCAGCACGATGTCTACAATGTTGACCAGCACGTAGGAAAGTGATATGATCAACAGCTCTGTGATGGGGGCACCCGGGTGGCTCAGCCAGTTGAGCGTCCAACTTCGGCTCAGGTCATGATCTCACAGTTCGTGGGTTCAGGCCCCGCATCGGGCTCTGTGTGGACAGCCCAGAGCCTGGAGCCTGCTTCGGATCCTGTGTCTCCCTCTCTCTCTCTCTCTCTGCCCCTCTCCCGCTAATACTCTGTCTCTTGTTCTCTCAAAAATTAAATAAGTAAATACATAAATACTATTAAATATTTTTAAAAAATAGCTCTGTGATATAAGTAAATTCCACGGCTAGAGAACTAACATAATCCTGATACAAAATGAAGAAGGTATTGGGATGAATCCTGATACATAACATAATCCTGATACAAAATGAAGAAGGGAATGCGATGAATCTATTGTGTTCTTATTGGAAAATCTAGGAAGACATGAGAATGGCATGTAATGGGGTGATGACAAAGGGGGAGGTGAGAAATGGCCGGACTGTAGGTATATTTTGAAGGTAGAGCTCATGAGACTTGCGAACGAATTCAATGAGTAGAGCAAAGAGAAGAACTAATGATGAGCTCTTTGGCTTAAGCAGCTGGGTGAGTGGTGTTGCCAATGACCGAGAAAATAACACTGTGGGCGAGGTAGAATTGGTAAACAGGTGTGTGTGGAGGGACATCAGTAAGTCTGTTTTTTTTTTTTTAATTTTTTTTTCAACGTTTATTTATTTTTGGGACAGAGAGAGACAGAGCATGAACGGGGGAGGGGCAGAGAGAGAGGGAGACACAGAATCGGAAACAGGCTCCAGGCTCTGAGCCATCAGCCCAGAGCCCGACGTGGGGCTCGAACTCACGGACTGCGAGATCGTGACCTGGCTGAAGTCGGATGCTCAACCGACTGCGCCACCCAGGCGCCCCAGTAAGTCTGGTTTTGACGTGTCAGATCTGAGATGTCCATACTACATCTAGGTGTAAGTGTGGAGCATGCAATAAGACATAAAAGTGAGGAGTTCAAGGGGGCAACCTGGACTGGAAACATATATTTGAAAATTATCAACATGCAGGGGCACCTGGGTGGCTCCGTTGGTTCAGCATCTCACTCTTATTTTAGCTCAGGTCATGATCTCACGGTTTGTGGGTTCAAGCCCTGTGATGGACTCTGCACTCAGAGCATGGAGCCTGCTTGGGATTCTCTCTCTCCCTCTCTCTCTGCCCCTCTCCTGCCCATGCTTGTGTGCATGTTCTCTCTCTCTCTCTCTCTCTCTCTCTCTCTCTGTGTCTCCCTCAAAATAAATAAAAACATTTAAAACTAAAGAAAATTATCAATAGGTAAATACTATTTAAAGCCCTGGGATCAGATGCTATCATGTAGGTGTGACCATAGATAGAGAAAATGCCCAATGTCTAGGACATTCCAACATTAAGCAGTCAAAAAATAGAAAATTTTCAGCAAGGGAGACTGAGAATAAGGAAGAAAACCCGGATAGCAATCCAGGGGGTCAGATGCTGTTGAAAAGGTCGGAACTTGAGACTGGCTGGTGTTTTTGCAAGGTCAGGGACAACGGCAACCTCGACACGAGCCGTTTCAATGGCACAGTGGGGATGAACGCCTGGCTAGCGAGTTCAAGAAAGGAGAGGAGAGGAAGCGGCTATGGCAAGTACAGACACTCTTTTGAGGGAATTTTGCTTGGAGGGCAGAACAGGGAATCAGGTCGAGGCATTTTCTCTTTCTAATTTCTGTGCTGATGGGAATGATCCAGTAGAGAGGATAAGACTAGTGACAGAGGATAAAAAAGGACAGTCGCGCGAGCAAAGTAGTTGAACAGAGGAGCTGAGATGCACAAGTGGAAGTGTGAGTGGAGGTAATAAGAGGGAGAACTTCTCACCTGTAACAGGAAGCTCACGGAGCAGAGGATAGAGCTGGGGAGGGAACAACGGATCCCTGGTGACGGCTTCTAACTCCTCCGTGAAATAAGAAGCCACAAAATCAGCCAAGAGCGAGGATGAAGGAGACTTGGGGAGAGAGAAGAGGCTGTAAAATAGACATCTTGGAGGGTAAAAGAGACGAAGACACTCAGTTTCTTAGACAAAGGGTATTTTATATATCTTATAAGTAGGATGTAGTCTTTGGTTCTGAGTCGGTTCTTGATGCCAGACCCATGCTCACGGAATAGGGTCCCGAGAAACACAGAAAAGATAATAAGCGAAAGTACGAAGGCCTCTTGCGCCTCGTATTGACGACGTTAAAGCAGGGAACTGTGTTCAAGACACCACACTCTCACGATCCTGCCTTGGGATAGACGAATCTGGAGGTGCACCCTCGTCTACCCTGGATAGCTGGTTCGCCGCACAGCTAGGGGGGCTATGCGAGTATTGCACCTGTTCTCCCACACTTCCCTGTTCCTGGCAGTCAGGGGGCTGCAAAATTTCAGAACATAGCACGTGAGGGGCGCCTGCCTGGCTCAGTCGGTGGAGCGTGCAACTCTTGATCTCAGGATTGTGAGTTTGAGCCCCAGGTGGGGTGTAGAGATTACTTAGAAATAAAATCTTTTCAAAAAAGCGTTAACAACATAGTGCACGAACCTCTTCTCTTCCATATTGTCTGAGGAGACCTCGCATTTCACATGGCGCAGTAGGAGATGGTGGGGTTCTCTCTAAGCCTGAGTGCCTGAGGGACTTTGTGCAGAGCATAAAGACCATAGACCCACAGTGGGTAAGGATTGTGGATGAAAAAAAAACCCCAGCTATTATTGTGTTAAGCCACTGGGGTTTGGGGGTTGTGTGTTATCCCAAGTCCCAATCTAGAACTTAGTCTTATGCTAACAACGCTATTGCACAAAGCTCTTGAGATTTTTAGTATATTTGGCCTATGCTATCTAATTGCAGTTTAAGGACGGCTATGAGCTTTGAGTCCTTCACAAGATAATGATGGGTCCCTTCTTACAGAGAAACTCACCCAAAACAGAATCACTTCACGTAATCCCATCAGTTAAATAGTAAACTGGGACGGGGCTCAAGCTACCTTCTGACATCTTCCCTTCCGTTAGTTTAAATTCCATGATGGCGAACGTGGTCACTGGGAATGACTCGTAGGCAAATACATAAAGCTCCATGGAAAAGAAAGCCAAGTGTCCACAGTCGTATAGGTAACACAGCATAAAGGATAACGAAGACTTTGAAATAGACCAGACCAAAAACTCGGGCATGTATCTTAAGATGCGGAGGAACCCCATTTACACGTTGCTGCCAATGGATGCTTCCATGGGGCCGGAGGAAGAAAACTCTTTCAAAACGATGGTCTGTCATCGTGGTACCTACCCGCTGTAGTTCCTATCTTCGGAGGGAAGAAACACATTCCCATACTTATCTCCAATTTTATAAAAGGCAGACTCTTTTTCTTTATGTCTTTCAGGTTCTGAAGCGGACGACTAGTGAACGTAGTTGATTTGAATTCTGGCCCTGCCACTTAATAATTAACTAAACCTGGACGTAATACTTAATTGCTCTGAGCCTGTCTCCACACCCAGCCTTGTGCTTGGTCATCTAAGAAGCAGAATGAAGTGATTTTAGCACAACAGCTTTGGGGTAAGATTTCCCAGGTACAGTACCTGGCTCCACTGCTCCCCAGCTTGGACTTTATCTGAACCTCTGTTTCCTTCTCTATAAAGTCAGGACAAGATATTCTCTGCCATCCACCTCACAGGGCTGCTTAAGGATTACATCGAATTACATATTCGGTGCTTAGCACATAGCAGGCACTCAGTAAATGACAGTTATGATTCTACGGAAATGATACTAAACTTTTAGTGCAGATTAGGACTAACATTTGTGGGGCGCCTGGGCGGCTCAGTCAGTTAAGCATCTGACTTCGGCTCAGGTCATGATCTCATAGCTCATGAGTTCGAGCCTCTCATCGGTCTCTGTGCTGAAAGCTCAGAGCCTGGAACCTGCTTCAGATTCTGTGTCTCCCTCTCTCTTTGTCCGTCCCCTACTCTCACTCTGTCTCTCTCTCAAAAATAAATAACCATTAAAAAAATGTTTTTTTTTTTAAAAGGAATAACATACGTAAAGCACATGAGATATATATAATTAACGAACAGGAAAGGGAGACAGAATGGCCTGCTACCTCACCCATTTCTCAGAAGACACTAAGAGGGATGTCTGGGTGGTTTGGTTGGTTAAGCATCTGACTCTTGGTTTTGGCTCAGGCCATGATCTCACAGTTCATGAGTTAGAGCCCTGCATTGGGCTCTGCACTCACGTTGCAGAGACTGCTTGGGATTCTCTCCCTCTCTCTCTCTCCTCCTCCCCCACTGGAGCTTACTCTCTCCCTCTCAAAAAATAAATAAACATTAAAAATTAAAAAAAAAAAGACACTAGAAAGAGGCCCCATAAGCATTTAGCTACCACTGGGTAGACAGTTCAGCCGCCATGGTTGGGAGTCTGGGGAAAACCAAGAAAGACCATCAGTTCACAGAATGGAAGAATGAGAAGTCAAATACGAATCCAGAGACATCAAGGAACCACCTATTTATGGACAATGAATAATGTGATTAATTAATTCCTGTTCATAGAAATTAAGACCAGAGAAGGAACTACCTATTTATGGACAATGAATAATGTGATTAATTAATTCCTGTTCACAGAAATTAAGACCAGAGAAAAATGTTCTTTTTCTTCCAATTAGTCACTTAGATAAACTTAAGGATCTGAAGAACCAAAGCATCTATCTATCCTCTCTCCATCTATGCAGACGTTTCTTCAGAACCTCTATTTGCCGGGCATGAGGAATACTAAGAGAATACTACAGAAGACAGATTCACAATTAACTCCTTACAATATGCTCTGTGCTAATGCTGGAATGAAACTAACAAGGCCAAACTGACCATCCTTTTGGAACAAGTTCTAGAAAGTTCTCTCCCTGCAGATCATTGAAACCAAACTGAAGAGAACTGGGCCCACCCATTCTTTCACTGGGCACAGTGCTGTCATCCCAGATGGTCCCGTGAGCAGCCAGCTCTGGCTGGCAGGAGGTCAGGAGAGCAATAGCCTTCACCCCCTAACCCGTGGGCTTAGACGTGGTGTGAGTAGCACGACATCGAAGGGCTGAAGCCCCAAACCTTGTGGAGAACATGGTGGGTGGGGAAGCCCAGCTGCCTCCCTTGTCTCTGGGAGGAAGGCCTGAGCGATTGCCAGGCATCCCCAGACACAAGGTACGTTCTGTGTCTGCCCCTGCCCTGGACACACTCTTGCTCTGCCTGTCGCCACCACCATCTATACCTGCCCCTCACAAGCTACAACCCACGCTGAGCACCCTGGGGCCCACCCCAGCAGCATTCCACAGCCACCCAGAGGGAAACTATGAGTGCCCCTGATTTGTCTGCCTACCGGCGGCCACCATTTCAGTCCACCTGGCGCATACCCAGCCACGTACTGCCCACTCTGCCCCCAGCCCCAGGCAGCCAAGCATCCCACTGGCACCACTCCGGGCCTGGCCTTGGCTCTGTTCTGTTTGCGTTCGTGCGTCCTAACTTCCTTCTGGGAAGGGGAAAACAGGTCAGCATTACCTCTACGTCGGGACACCATCACACTTGGTTATGAGCAGAAAGCAGCCAGGATTGTTTACTTTTATACTTCCCTATACTCTCATCCTACTCTAAAAGTACTCCAATAAGGGAAAAGAGTGAATTACAAATAGAAATGAATAGTATAATGAGCCATAATCACTTAAGATTCTTCTTGCATAAACAGCGAAGCAAAAACGATTACACATTCACACATGATAGTGACAGCCCCCCAAACATTTTGATATTCGTCATCTGTCATCCTGTCTTCAACAGTCCCTCAAGGTCTGATTTCCCAACTCAGATCACAACATATTCTAAACACAAACAACAAAGGGAAACTCTCAGGAAATGTCTTAATGATAACAAAACAAAACGGAACCTCTGATCCTCCTTTAAAAGATTTGAACTCTCACACGAGGATGACTACCCCATTACCAACACGACACATTCCAGGATATCTGAGTGTGTCTCCTATAATGAAGATTATGGGAGACAACTACGAGGTTTGGAGGAAAAGAAGAGAATTCTCAAAAGAGAGCTGAAATCTCCACCAGTGTAACTCCATTCGTGACTCATATTTTATACTGGAAATATTTACGATTTGTCTTATACTACAAATTAGTCTGCAAAATACCCTCATCTAAGCCTTCCAAACCTGGGGCTCTTAGCTTGGGAGATGCCAGGCTGAAAAACACAAGGTCTACATCATGACTGTGGTTCCAGGGGCTTTGATCCAAGGCACAGCTAATCGTGGAGTTAGCTCCCCCTGGCGGTGGTGCATGAACTTAACACACACGATGCTCTCTGAAAGTTGAAAGGGATCCCAGGGCTTAACTGGTTAAGACCTCTCCTTTTACAAAGGGGGAAATTAAGGCTCTGAAAGGATAAGGGCGCTGCCCAAGGCTCATGGTGGGAAGTGGCTGATCGAAGAACAGAACCCAGCTGTCTGTCAGGACACCACCACACTCGGTTTTGAGCAGAAAGCAGCCAGAACTGTTTACTTTTATACTTCCCTATACTCTCATCCTACTCTGAAAGTACTCCAACAAGGGAAAAGAGTGAATTACAAATAGAAATGAATAGTATAATGAGCCATAATCACTTAAGATTCTTCTTGCATAATCGAAGCAAAACACCCCACAATACCTGTACACAGTAAAGATAGGAAAATACCCCCCCACCCTCCCCCACCCTAACTTCCAGCCTTTTAGAGACCTTTTATCTGTAGCTTTTTTAATGTTTTATTTATCTTTTGGGTGGGGGGGGGGGAGCTCGAGTTGGGGAGGGGTAGAGAGAGAAGGGGACAGAGGATCTGAAGCAGGCTCTGGGCTAACAGCAGCGATGTGGGCTCGAACTCATGAACTGTGAGATCATGACCTGAGCTGAAGTCGGAGGCTCAACCAACTGAGCCACCCAGGTGCTCCTATATGTACCATTTTAATATCAGCCGGTCAAATTCTTGGACTGAACTCAGAATTGGGTTGCTGTAAATATAAGCAAACCCATCAAGAGCACGGATGCTGGGTCCACCTCAGACCCGCCTACCCCCCTCGGGGTGTGGGCCTAGCCCCTCTATTTTCACCTGTTCCCTAGGTGCCTCGCCTACTTGGCAGACTTGGGAATCACGGTCTTAGGGAGCCTGTAACTGTTCCCGAGGCACAACCAAGATGAATATACCGGTCACCATTGTCCCTGTGCTGTCTGGGCTTCAGTGTCTCATCTAGCTGAGGGGGACGTTCTTTGGGTCTAATCCGCTGCAGTTTGCAGAGAAGGGATACCATCAAGGTCTGGTGCCACCTGGGGCAAGCCAGCAGGCCCCCAGGCAGGTCCCCTGTGGCAGCATGACCTTAAATGAGCTCCTAGCAATCCCAGGGCTGGTCCTCAGGCTGACCTTCCCATACCCCTGGCCTCGGATTTACCCCTCAGGGGTGTGCTCGTGTTAGCCAAGCTCCCAGAGGAGCCTCTTGTTTTACCCCGAGAAATAGAATCATCCGGCGGCCAGACTTTCAGGTGCATACCCACGGAAGCCCTGGGGTTGGGTCAACATGGAATCAGAGCAAGAGCAGATGGTGGCTGTTAAGAGTGGTGGATCAGAAGGAGGACTTTCCTGGAAGAGGGAACAGCACACAAGAGAGCTGCAAATAATTTACCTGGTTGGGGCCATAGGCAGGAGGCAAGGCCAGGGCACCATTGCCTGATGTGGCAGCTAAAAGTCTGGACCTCGTTCAGGAAATGACGGGAAGTCACTAAGGGTCACTAAGCAGGATAGTGACATGACTGGAGTGCATTTTACGGCCACACATGGAAGACAGGCCAGTGAAGGGATGGCCACAAGAAAACCCAGCAGAGAATCCTGGAAGCAGAGATGGGTCAGGAAGAGGAAGGCCCGAAACAGGTCCTTTAGATGTGACAAGGAGAGGGTTACTGTGAACGAGGCCAGGGATATTTAGGAGGCACGGATAGAGGAGGGAACAGACGATGAGGTAGGGTGACCGTGGACTAGTGGCATTTGGAATACTTAGGCTGCTGGAAGACCAGTGAAATTTCTAGAAACAAAATTAAGAACCAAAATAAGGTAGCTAATTTTTTTATTTTTCCAATAAGGATAATTTGTTAAAATGATCACGTTTTAAGGTCACTATTTAATACCAAAAAAGGGGGGGGGGGCATTTTAACTCTCCCCAGGATAGGAAGGCCTAACCTCCAATAAAGGATGACATTTAAATGGAATAAATTTAGCCTGATAACCAACTCTTCATATCGCATTTACTTACTGTTCTCATTTCATCATGGATTATACAATCTCCCTTCTATTGATGACGCTAGTTCGCAGAGGGTGAATTGTTCTGTAAACTGTTTTGTTTTGTTTTCCCAAAGAGAAGAGGAAAGAGATTGGCTACAAATCGAGTCAAGAGTTTTTGGTTTCTGCAGGATGAAGACTGATTTGAGAAAATTAATGCACCGAGAGGAAAAACAATTGAAAGAAAGATTTAAAGATAGGAACAAAATGCAACATAGTATCCCAGACTGGATCCTGGAACGGCAAAAGAACATTAGTGGAAAAAACGATGAAATACGAATAAGGTCTATGGCTATCCCATAACAGTATTATATCAATATTAATTGCTTAGTTTTGATAAATGTCCCGGTTACGTAAGATGTTAGCATATGCGAACCCTCTGTATTGCCTTTGCAACACTTACAGATCTAAAATTATTTATAAACAGAAAAGGCTTTTGAAAACAGCAGCAACAACACAGAAGAGAAAGGAGACGAGCGACAGACTGAAGTTCCCCAGGTTGGACTTTGGAGCCAGGTGGCAGGTGGCCCGGGCCTCGCACAAGAGAGGAACACCTCCCTCCCCGAGATCAGAGGAAAGGGTTGGACGCAGTCACAAATAACTTGCTAATAAATTTGTCCGCAGGAATTGGAAAAGGAAGCTTTCTTCTTTTCACTAATAAGATAATGTAGTAAATAAATGATAGGACAAACAGGTAAATAAAAATCGTTTCTAAATGCAGGTGAAAAGTAAGTAAATGGTGTCCAGGTAAAATGTAGACCGAAGATAGAAATGAGTGGTTAATATTGCTTGGAGAGAAAAACAGCAGCAGCCTTGGACCAGGCTCCGTCTCCTAATAATTCTGCTCTGCAAGGATACTGGGAGCTGAAATCAGCAACCTAGAAAAGCCTTACTTTAGAGCAGCAGGTAAATTACGGAGGGTATTTCCAAGACCACACTGAAATAATGGCAGGACCCCGAGAGGGAGAGTAATCGAGAGTGGAAGTGAGCGAAACCTAGAAGGAAGACAGGTGCTCCGCACAAGGAATAAATTCCAGAAGACACTGCAGTTGCTGCCATTTTCTGTCAAATTCTTCCATTTCATTTCAGGAACAAGCACAGGCCCTAGCAAAAGCTTTCCATAGATCCCCACTAGTACATTTTATGTATTTTAAATTCTTCTGCACCGAAAGTATGAATAATCAGCTTCTTATCAGCAGCCGACCTTCACGTTAATACATTTTTTAATGGCAAAAAAATATACAGTGACTGCTCTAATACTTGCTTCTGGCTCTCCATTTTTAGGGGGAAAACCCAGTAAAAAATATACGCTTTTATTCTCAAAGGGGATACATCAAATAATATCAAACATATTATTTTAAATTAATATATGAAAATCAAGAAATATGATGGCATGATTGTGAAAAAAGCATTGACTCTCTAGATAATAAGATTATTATGATTTAGGGGCGCCTGGCTGGCTCAGTCGGCAGAGCATGCAGCTCTTGATCTCAGGGTCCTGAGTTCAAGCCCCACATTGGGTGTGGAGCCTACTTAATAAAATAAAATAAAATAAAATAAAATAAAATAGAAATGAAACGAAACAAAGTAAAATAAAATAAAATAAAAATAGATGAATACTTCTTAAAAAAAAAGATTATGATTTAAGTCATCTGGGAAACGTTGCATGCTCTTTTATAAATGGCCATTGTGCCCCAGTATATTATAACTAAATACTAACCTAGGTTTCTTCCATTTCAAACAAACTCCAACTCTGATTAATTTAAGCCAAAAAAGGATTTAATGGAAGGACAGTATGTGTGTCTAAGAAGAGCTAAAGGGGCAGGAACCAAGGCACCTTCCAGGATCCAGGGAGAGGAACCAATAATGGTTGCATCAAGGCCCTGACATTGCACCAAGCGTGTCTTCTGATCTCGTGTCATTCTGCTGAGGATTCAGAGTAGTGAGAGAGTCCATTTGGTCAGCCTGGGGCATGGAGAACAGGCTGAAGAACCTGTTCATGAGAACATCATGAAGAACAATTCTCCAAAACCATCCACACCGTGCATAGATAATTCTGCAAAGGACGGTTAGTGGAAGAAATGGAGGTACATAAGGGGCAGCCACTACTTACCTTATTCTTTCATGTGGCCGTGCCTCTGCCTGAACTTGGAATGCCCCTTGACCTGAAATGCCCCTAGTCTTCCAGACCACCTGGTGAACTCTTATTTTCCTCCTGAAAACCCAGATAAAATAGCCCTTTCTGTGAAGCCTGGCAGAGGAAATGACTTTGCACTGTCTTTGTACCTCATACACGCATCCCTTGTTGAACTGTTCACACTATATTGTAATAATTTGTATTTGTTTGGATCTCTCCTATTAGACTGTAAATTTCTGGAGGGCAGGAATAATGTTTTTTCACCTCTGCTGCCTCTGTGCTTAAAACAGTGCTCATGATTAAGTATTCAACAAATGCTTGCTAAAATAAATGCAAACAATAAACCACTGCTATGTTTAAAAAGTTAAGAAGAAAGAGAGGAAGGAAGGAAGGAAGGAAGAAAGGAAAGGAAGGGAAGGGAGAGGAGGGGAGGGAAGGGGAGGGGAGGGGAAGGGAAGGGAAGGGAAGGGAAGGGAAGGGAAGGGAAGGGAAGGGAAGGAAAGGAAAGGAAAGGAAGAATAAAGCGAAAAGAAAGAAAAAATTAAAACTTTGAGGAAGCACAAGGAAAAACCTTTATAGACACAAAATAATTATCTGTTACCTTTGCAAATCTGCGTGATGTTTGAGAAAGCCTGGCAATATCTTCAAGATCCAGATAAGAAATGATACTCAGGAGCAAATTGTCTGAGAGCCGTTCAAGGAAGTCAAATTTACCTTCACATAAATTGAAGACATAGTCTAATACTCTTGCACCAAATATTAAGGCAATTTGAACTGCAATTCAAAGAAACCAACAAACCAACAAGGTTATCATGTACAGTCAGGTAAAAACCACGACCTGTATCAGTAAGACGGGCTTTAGGGCATTCTTCCCCCCCGGGGGGTAATGTTGGATTAGACCAAGTCATTCTTACTGTCACCAAGCTGCCCCTGGGACTCGTGATATGCCTTTGTGAGACATTTGTTTCCAACTGCTGTCCCCGCGGTGAGATCAGAACCTTTGAGGGACACTCACTGTTGAACGCAGTGATGAACTGCATCCCTTGATTTCATCAGCACCAACTTCAGACAACTGACTTAACTAGTCTCAGTGCCTCCCTTAGCCTCATCCCTGACTGGGCAAAGATGCTGGTCCGCGTGGGTTTTCTGCCACCCTCCCTCTCCCCTGATTGGCCTGAAACATGTTAATATCTCTTCATTTGAGTTGATTTTTCTTCTCTCATTGCTAAACGTGTTTCTCCACCAAACTTTCTTCTTTCCTCTTTACCTTCTTTCATCCCCATCTTTACATAATAGGGGGAAAAAATGGAAAGAGGAAAATAAGTGGATATTTCATGAAAATTGTGTTAACTTTTGCCTAATATTTTGTATGCTTTTTCAGTCATTTCCAAGTTAGGGAAAAGTTCACAAAGATTCAACCCATATAATGGTCTACCTAAGCATGTTCAGTGCAAGAAAGTACTAGCTTGGTTCTTTTTTTAACCCTGAAAAACCTTCAATGTTTGGAAGGATATATATTCAAATTTTAAAGTGGTTAAATCTGGATGGTGACTTTCACTTCGCTTCCTTTTGTTTATTTGTGTTTTCTAATATTTCTACAATAAACCTGTATTACCAGTGTAATTTTTTAATTAATTTTTTTTTAACCTTTATTTATTTTTGAGACAGAGAGAGACAGAGCATGAATGGGGGAGGGTCAGAGAGAGAGGGAGACACAGAATCCGAAACAGGCTCCAGGCTCTGAGCCGTCAGCACAGAGCCCGACGCGGGGCTTGAACTCACGAACCGCGAGATCATGACCTGAGCCGAAGTCGGACGCTTAACCGACTGAGCCACCCAGGCGCCCCCCAGTGTAATTTTTTTAAATCTAGGTAGGAAGGAAGGGAAGAAAGAAGGAAAGCACGCTACCTCCTTATATAAGAGAGGAAAACATTGTGATGATGGAATAAGCATGTGGATTCCAGGGATCCCAAAGCAGGGACGTTTTTGGTTTCTTGAGGCTCATGTTTTCCATTCGGACTCTGAAAGCACCACTATAACTAGCCTTTCTAGAGACCTGTTCTTCAAAGACAGAGAACTCTCTACTCTACATGAGACTAAATACCCAAGATTTGGGGGACCACCTTCCTTCCTCAGCCTGGAACATTCCTCCTGGAGCAAGCGGGATGGAGCTGTCAGGAACACTGGGCCCCCTGTAGGAGTCGGCAGAACTGATTCAACTGGTTGATGGGTCTCCGGTTTCAGAATGGATGTAAGGTGTGGACCATATTTGTGCAAAAACTCTAACTGTGCAACTTGGAAGAGCCAGGCATATGTGATTTCTCTCCCGAACGGGTCAGTCAAGCACTCTAGGGCATTAAGGGTTTTAGTTGCTTCTGAATCCCAAGTGGTTCCAATTCAAGGCACTTCGAAAGTCCAAGGGCTTTCCTCAGGGAAAAACAGCCCCGTCAACTCTAAAGGATAGTTATTGTGGGCAACTCCTAGCCCACCAGCAGAATAAGAAGAAAAAGTGGTGCTTACTTATTGGAGGGAGAAGAGAAGCCCTGAGTGCAATAAAACATCCCTTAATATAACTGGAGATGTTTGTCCATTTTACAATGCCAGGAAAACATGTTCAACGAAGACTCAGATTTACTTTAGGAACTCTCTACCAGTAAAGTCCTCAAAATGTAAAAACTAGAAAAGGATATATACCAGTATTTTAGGATACATAAAAGTATTCATACTATAAAATGTATAATTAAAAAGGATATACAAAATGATATATAAAAGTGTTTGTGTTCAGTTGTATGTAACCAACATTTATTTCTTTTTTTTTTAATTTTTAAAAAAATTTTTTTTTTCAACGTTTATTTATTTTTGGGACAGAGAGAGACAGAGCATGAACGGGGGAGGGGCAGAGAGAGAGGGAGACACAGAATCGGAAACAGGCTCCAGGCTCTGAGCCATCAGCCCAGAGCCCGACGCGCGGCTCGAACTCACGGACCGCGAGATCGTGACCTGGCTGAAGTCGGACGCTTAACCGACTGCACCACCCAGGCGCCCCTATTTCTTTTGAAATAACAAAAAACAAAAAGGTAAAACAAAATCCACTTTGAAAAGCAAAATCACTGTCTTCATGTTGGACTATGTGGCCTCCAAGGTGGTGCCACAGATTCTCTTCTCCTGGGCTCATTTTTCTGTGTCTCCCTCCCACACTGAATTAGAGGTGACCTATGTGACCAATAGGATAGTGTATGAACGACATTCCAAGTCTTGGTCGTAAAAGACAGAGGGCATTCTGTCTTGCTGCTGCCTCTGGGATCACTCACACTGGGAGAAGCCAACTGCCATATGCTAACAATGCTCAGCGGTGTTCTGGAGAGGCCCATGGGGAAAGAAATTGAAACTTCCCAGCTACAACCACCACTTAGTTGTCAGCCATCTATGGGAGTCCCCAAGGGATTCGAGCCTCAAGCCCCAGTTGAGCCTTCAGATGACCGAGGCTCCACACGACACCATACGAGACCCTGAATCGCACGATGGAGCTAAGCTGCTCTCAAATTCCTGACCCACAGAAACCGTTTGAGTTAATAAACATTGATTATTGTTTTAACCAATTAAGCTTCAGGGGAATTTGTTACACAACAATAGACAATAAAAATTTGGGTGCCTCCGAGTGTTGTGGTGCCATAATGGAAACCCAAGATGTGGGAGTAGCTTTGAAATTGGCAATTGTACAGAAAATCTGAATGAGTTTGAGGAGGGTGTTAAGTGCAAGGATGAAGAGCTTTCAGTGAATAGTATAATTAATTAATTAATAGCTGTTAGTAGATGCTTGATGGACTCTGAGGAGGCTTTATAGGCAAGAGTTTAAAGGAAAGTGAAGAAAATATTATTAAAAACTGGAGGACAGATCCTTGTCATGTAGTGGCAGAAAGTTCAGTTACATTATTGCCTACTGAGATATGCAAAGCAGGAAACAGACTTAAGGAGATGTGATTCAGCTATGTAGATTTCCAAGCAAGGTGTTGAACATGCTGTCTGATTTCTTCTTGCTGCTTAAAGTAAAATGTGAGAGCAAAGAGAGAAGCTAAAGAAGGTTTCTTACAAAGCTGCCAGGATTTGCTGGTCTAGAATATTCTCTGCCTCGTCAGATGGCAAACAATGCTAAAATTAAGGAATGCCTTCGGAATGCAAGCTGGTGCAGCCACTCTGGAAAGCAGTATCGAGGTTCCTCAAAAAACTAAAAAAAGAACTACCCTACGACCTAGCAATTGTACTACTAGGCATTTATCCAAGGGATACAGGTGTGCTGTTTCAAAGGGACACATGCACCCCCATGTTCATAGCAGCACTATCAACAATAGCCAAAGCATGGAAAGAGCCCAAATGTCCATTGATGGATGAATGGATAAAGAAGGTGTGGTATAAATAAATGATGGAGTATTACTCGGCAATCAAAAAGAATGAAATCTTGCCATTTGCAACTACGTGGATGGAACTGGAGGGTATTATGCTAAGTGAAATTAGTCAGAGAAAGACAAAAATCATATGACTTCACTCATATGAGGACTTTAAGACACAAAACAGATGAACATAAGGGAAGGGAAGCAAAAATAATATAAAAACAGGGAGGGGGACAAAACAGAAGAGACTCATAAATATGGAGAACAAACTGAGGGTTACTGGAGGGGTTGTGGGAGGGGGGATGGGCTAAATGGGGGAGGGGCACTAAGGAATCTACTCCTGAAAGCATTGTTGCACTATATGCTAACTAATTTGGATGTAAATTAAAAAAAAATTTAAATTTAAATTAAAAAAAAAGAAACAAACAAAAATAATAAAAATTAAAAAAAAATTAAGGAACGGCTCTCAGGCAAAAGTCAAATTTGGAAAAATCTCAGGAAAATATGGTCTGAAGATGAAGCTGAGGGCGTGGCTGGAAAATGCTTTGTTAAGAACAATTCAGTCAAATTTTAGAGCTTTCAAAAAGCTGAAGGGTATTGCCACTCAGGAGGCAAGCACAGAAACCAAGTTAAAGAAGGGTTTATCTAAAAACAAAAACAGGGGCGCCTGGGTGGCTTGGTCGGTTAAGCGTCTGACTTCGGCTCAGGTCATGATCTCACGGTCCGTGAGTTCGAGCCCTGCGTCGGGCTCTGTGCTGACAGCTCAGAGCCTGGAGCCTGTTTCCGATTCTGTGTCTCCCTCTCTCTCTGCCCCTCCCCTGTTCATGCTTTGTCTCTCTCTGTCTCAAAAATAAATAAACGTTAAAAAAAATTTTTTTAATAAATAAATGAATAAAAATAAAAACAAAAACAAACAAACAAAAACCAAACCAAAACAAACAAAAAAAAAGATGTGTAGGTGTAGTTTTGTTTAATGGAGTGAACCCCAGTAACAGCAATAGACAACCCATGAAGTTTTAAGAGAATTCTACTGGTAGAAACACCGTCTGCCAGCTTGAACTGGAAGGGTCAGAGGCAGTGGAAAAGGGAAAAGACTTCGGACTCTCAAATTCCTACCAGCAGGAATTAGGCTGAGAAAACAAAACCTGCAAAGATGGGTTATCTTTTGTGGACAAGGAAGATGGCTCAGACGATGGAACCAAGAGCCCAGGAGGTGAAGCCCAAGACTCATGAAGAATTGGCTACAACAGGGACTTAGAAATATTGTTACACTAACTAACATAAAATCAGACCTACTGGACAACCCCTCAGAAATATATAATTTATCAATTCTGACTCAAGAAGAAAAAGAAAACCTGAGAAACTATAACCAGTAAAAACTTTGAAACCACTGATTGGATTAAAGAGGAAAACCGTCAAGCAAAGCTTCAGATCTACACTGCTTGGGAGCCTTTAATAAACTCCCAGAGAACAGACAATCCATATCTTGGGTAATTTGTCCCAAAGAATAGAAGTAGAAGGAAACCCCCAACTCACATTATGAGGTTGCTTAAACTAGAAATGATGGTAGGCAAGAAGAAAATTTGCATCTGGAAAATCACTTAGGAGCATACATGGCAAAAATTCTAAATAAAATGTTAGGAAATTCAATGTATCAATATATAAAATAAATAGATAAATTGTGACCAGGATAGTTAATCCCAGGATAATCCAAGGATGCAATAATTTTGGAAGACTATTTAATATAATTCACCATATAAACAAATAGGAGGAAAAATGATCATCTCAAAAATACAGAAAAATGATTTCGTTAGTTCTAACCCCTATTTATGAATAAAAACTCTTAGGAAATTGGGGCACCTGGGTGGCTCTGTCAGTTAAGCATCCAACTCTTGATTTCAGCTCAGGTCATGATCCCACAGTTCATGAGAACAAGCCTCACGTTGGGCTCTGTGCTGACAGCAAGGAGCCTGCTTGGGATTCTCTTTCTCCCTCTCTCCCTGCCCCTCTCCTTTACCATCTCTTGCTCTCGCTCTCTCTCAAATTAAATAAACATTTAAAAAAAAAGAAATTCCAGGGGCGCCTGGGTGGCTCAGTCGGTTAAGCGCCCAACTTCGGCTCAGGTCATGATCTCGCAGTTTGTGAGTTCGAGCCCCGAGTCGGGCTCTGTGCTGGAAGCTCAGAGCCTGGGGCCTGCTTCAGATTCTGTGTCTCCCTCTCTCTCTGCCCCTCCCCCACTCTCTCTCTCTCTCTCTCTCGCTCTCAAAAATAAATAAACATTTAAAAAAAAAAGTAAAACAAAAAAAGAAATTCTACTGAAAATGGTCAGCATCGCTTCTCTGTATACCAGCAACAATTAATTCAAAGTGATGACTTAATACGCATTTGTCTTTTGACCCAGTAATCTCACAAACATATTGACTAAATATGAAACAACCCATGCACAAGGTTATGCATTTTGGCACTCTTCGTATTATCACAAGATTGGAAAGAACCCAAGATTTCATCACTAGGATTCTGGTGCATTCACAAAAAGAAATACTATGCAGCTGTGAAAGAAAAGAAGAAGGAAGAGGAGGGGAGGAAGAAATCTAGAAGCATGAAGTGATCTCCAGGATATCCTGGCGGAAACGGTAGGGGTAGAACGCTACCATTTGTATAACAAGTAAGGGGATACAAACACATATGTATATGAATTTGTTTATATCGGCACAAAGAATCACTGAAAATGTCCATAACAAACACAAGCGGTTAGCCTAGGGAAAGGGAAAGAAAAGGCGGAACAGATAGGGACGAAACCAAAACTCTGTAGGTACATTGTTTCACAGTTTTGACTTGGGAAACACATCCAAGTTTTACATAATCTTAAAACAGAATTTTAATCGTTTCAAATTTTAATCTTTAAAACTTAAAACAGAATTAGTGGATTCTGTTTTAAGTTTTAAATTAATTAGTGGATCCACAAAAAAAAAAGTGGATTTTTTACCTGATTTTATGTTTTTTTTAAAGTGTGTTTATTTTGAGAGAGACAGAGACAGCATGGGTGGGGGAGGGGCAGAGAGAAAGAGAGAGAGAGAGAGAGAGAGAGAGAGAGAGAATCCCAAGCAGGTTCCCTGCCACTGCCAGCAGCTCAGAGCCTGATGTGGGGCCCGAACCCACAAAACCACAAGATCATGACCTGTGCCAAAACCAAGAGTCAGAAGCTTAACCGGCTGAGGCACCCAAGTGCCCCTACATGATCCTACTCGGAGCTACAAAAAAAAAAAAAAAAAAAAAAAAAATCACCAACTACCCGGGAAGACTTTGAGCAAAACATGTTTAAAGGTCAAATAAGACCGATGTGAAGAAAACATTAAAACTCTACGTAAAAGAAGACCTAAATCAATGGAGACCTATACCATGCTCATTTTGAGAAGACCACAGGATGACAATTCTCTCCTCAAAAATCTAGAAATTCCACCCAATTCCAATTAAAATCTCAACAGGGATCTTTGCATAGCTTTACCAGCTGGCCTTAAAACTCATATGCAGAGTAAAAAGTCAAGAACAGGTAAACAGTTCTTTTTTTGTAAAGAAAAGGAGGAGGAGGAAGATGAATTCATTTTAGCAGGTAAGAAAACTTACTATAAAGATGGTAATTAAAGCAGTGTAGTGTTGGTGGGAGACAAACTAAAGATCCTGTCCTATAAATACAGAAAAAACGTAAAACTTCTCATCTCATCATAGCCAAAAATAAACTTGAGATAAGTTAAAGACTAAAATATGAGGAACAAGTTGTAAGATAGTTCAATTAAAAATAGGAGTATATCCTCACGAAATCAGAGAAGGGAAAGATTTCTTAAAACACAAAAGTATAAGCCATATATTAAAAGACTGACAAGGGGTGCCTGGGTGGCTCGGTCAGTTAGCATCTGACTCTTGACTTCAGCTCAGGTCATGATCTCATGATCGGTCAGATCAAGCCCCGAGGAGGGCTCTGCACTGACAGTGTGGAACCTGCTTGGGATTCTCTCTTTCCGTCTCTCTCTGCCCCTCTCCTGCCCCTCCCTTGCCCCTCCCTTGCCCCTCCCTTGCTCTCTTGCTCTCTTGCAAAATAAATAAATAAACTTTTTTTAAATAAATAAATCATTTTCAAAAACATTTATAAAAAGAGGTTGACAAATTTGAACTACATTAAAATCGCAAACCTCTATATGGGTAAAAACACATAAACGAGGTGATAAGATAAACCAAAAACTTGGTGAAACCTCTGCAGCACATTTAACCAAACTTAGTATTCAAAATATGCATGTAAAAAAATTCCTACAATCAATAGAAAAAAGGATAAACAACCAAAAAGTGGAAACAGGCAAAGAAGTGAATTAGCACTTCTCAGAAGGGAAGACCCACGTCGTTAATAAATGTAAGAAAAGATATTCAACCTCATTAATAATCAGGGAATTTACACACCCAGTTTGGCAAAAATTAACATGTATCTCTGATTACAGCAAATGTTGGTAGGAATATAAAGAAATAACATCTCTCATAAAATGCCAACAAGAGTATAAATTGATTTAATCCCCTTGGAGAGCAGATTGTCATTCCCTGGTAAAGTTGAAGAGGCACATATCCTAAAACTTGACAAATACACTTCTACCCACCCAACTTAAAGAAACATTCACACATTACACAAGGGTAAATGAAGATGTGTTGTTGCAAAAAAGTGGAAACCACCTAACAACCCTCAGTAAGGGAGATGTTTGAGTAAACTATGGTTTATAATAGAATAGAATACCATTAACTATTGAGACGAATGAACTAGATCTACATACATCAACATGAATAAATCTCAAAACCAGTGTTGAATAATAAAGCAAAGTTGGAAAATGATATATTAGGATGCCATTTATGTAAAATTTTAAACATCTAAAAATAGTATATATTATTTATGTATAATAGAATATCCTTGGAAATGAAAATCAACTTTAACACAGTAGAAGGGAATGGAGGGAAAATAGGGAAGAGGTAGAAATTTGACTATATATGTAATGATTCTATGTTTTTAAAAGATATTAAGTAAATATGGTGCTCACTTTGGCAGCATGTATAATGAAACTAGGATGATAAAGGAAGATTAATATGGCCCTGAGAAGGGATGACAACAAAGTTAAAACCATTTAGAGTAGATTCTCTGATCCTTTGTTACCAACTAGAAATAAAAAAAAAAAAGTAACCAAAAAAATTCCAACTACCTGGAAATTGAACAAAATGTTTCTAAATAATCTATGGGTCAAAGAAAAAATCAAAATGGAACTTAGGAGATATTTTAAACTGAATGAGAATAAAGATAGAACTTATCAAGACTAATATAGCTACACTTAAAGAAAGTTTAGGGCGAAAATGGCTGAAAACAATGATTTAAGCTTCTATCTCAAGAAGCTAAGAGAAGAACAAATCAGACCTAGTGGAAGTAGTAGGAAGGAAATAATAAAGGTAAGAACAGGAATCAAAAATAATAAATAAATAAATAAATAAATAAATAAATAAATAAATAAATAACAGAGCTAAAAGTTCTTTGAAAAAAAATTATAAAACAAATAAACCCCTAACAAGGGTCCACAAAGAAAAAAAAAAAAGGAGAAAGCACAAATTATCATTATCAAGGGATGAAAACTAGAACAGCACTACAGACACTACAGCCATTGAAAGAAGAGGAGATTATGAGCAAGATACACCAACATATTTGATAATTTGGATAAATGAAGTAAATGTGACAAATGCTAACATCTTTTGTTATTGGTGTTGGGTTCTCTTCTGTTTTGTAGGTTTAAGATATTTCTGAATTTTAAAGCTTTCAAAGGGCAAGGTATAGAACACAATGTATAAGATTCTTCTTTTTGGGTTAATATATTTTGTATATATGCATAGACCATTTCTGGAAGAATATTCAAGAAACTGTTAGTGATGGTTGTCACAGGAACTGAACATGAGATCAGAGGGAGACTTACTTTTATTCTAAAATTGTTTGTTTTTTAAGTTTATTTATGTTATTGAGAGAGAGAGAGAGAGAGAGAGAATCCCAAGCAGGTTTTACACTGTCAGCATGGAGCCTGACATGGGGCTCAAACTCATGAAGAGTGAGACCCATGACCGAAACTGAAATCAAGAGTCGGACATTCGACCGAGCCACCCAGGCACCCCTATTTTAAAAATCTTTTTAAACTGATTTAATTTTTGCTTTACTATGTGTATTATCTCAAAAAATTAGTCAATAAAAAAATAATAAAATACAACAAGTCTTACTCAGATCTGCTTTCCCTGCTCTGTCGCCCAGAGCTAGGCTCCCACACTTCCTCGAAGTGCTTTTGCCTCTAACACTCTCCTACCCCACCTCTACCCACAGGCCCCTACCCCAGGCAGGCAGAAACTAGAAATCCAGGCTGAAGACAAGGACCAGCTGATTGAAGAGGCCAGAGAGAAGGAGGGTAGTTGACTAAGAGGTGGTGGGTAGGCCTGAGAAAATAAAGTCCCAAGTCAAAGTCTGAGATACAGGCTAAGTGAAGAAGGAACCCAGAGAAAATGGGTCACGGATCCATGGTGTGGGCCTGGCACAGGTTTGGGAATAAGGTAAGAACATCTGTTTCCCACTCTCTTATTTCCGGTGTACCAATATTCTTAGAATCTGACCACAGGCCAATATTTCAGGATTATTAGTATTTATTCGAGTTATCAATTTTCCATTATAGTCCCCATTTCAAACGTGCAGTCCCATTTTCCTCATAAATCATCTAAATGTCCAAGAGAATTTCCATTCCTTGACGTCTACACTACATCACCATATCACCCACGTTTCCTTTCACAAGCAACAGCAGAAACAAGAAACTTTGTCGTTGGGTTCAGAAGATACGGTTGTTGAAGCCATTTGGTTTTATCACAGGGATTTTTGTGGATTGGCCTAAATACTTAACCACTACTTATACCTCATTCGAAGATCAAAGCAACCAACTATAAAAGGGACATAAGTTGGGAAACAACTTATTTTTAGGTTGGATTCAACTTCAACCCATGAATCAGCACTTTGAGTGGAGTTTATATAGGCAGATTTTTGCCTTAGACTCAGTTTTTTAAAATATTTCCAATAGCTAATTTTCTGATTATTCCTATTTATTTAACTGAGAGGAAAAAATCCATAGATGTTTCTTCAGATTTTTTAAGGTCTCAGGAAAAAAAAAAAAATTCGAACTTCATAGACAAGTGGACAAAGAATACAGACAAGCAAATTACTGAAAGGATATAAATGGTAATTAAACATGACAGGATGCTCAACTTACTAGTTATCAGGAAAATGCTAATTAAATATGACACTATTTTCACCATCTGGCTGCAAAAGATGAAAAAGAATAGTAATATCTAATTAGTGATGGCAAAGGTGCAAGAAAACCATATCCTGGTGGATGGAGTATAATTAATACAGCAGTTTTTCGGAGAACAGTTTTGTGTGTGTGAGAGAACAGTGAAGTAATTGGCATTTTGAATTACTCAAGCTTTGAATTACTCAAAATTAAAATATGGTGACATCAAAATATTAATGAAGTCTCATTTTATGAATAAAAGTTGAAATAATGCAAATCACCCAATTTGAAATGCTTTCCAAACTAGCATAATTATAAAGGTCAAATAAATTATAGATGGCATTTGTGCTGTATCCCATGACAGGGCTACTCAAGCCAGCTAACAGAAGTACCATCCTCGGTCAAGTCAGCCCTGAACTCTAGATTCAATAAAAAAAAAAAAAAAAAAATAGTCTGGGGTGCCTGGGTGGCTCAGTTGGTTAAGCGTCCAACTTCAGCTCAGGTGTTGATCTCATGGGTCATGGGTTCAAGCTCCACATCGAGCTCTGTGCTGACAACTCGGAGCCTGGGGTCTGCTTCAGACTCTGTGTCTCCCTCTCCCTCTACCCCTCCCCTGCTCATGGTCTGTCTCTCTCTGTCTCTCTCTCTCTCTCTTTCAAAAATAAATAAATAAACATTAAAATAAAATTTTAAAAAATACTCAAAATACTCTATCAAAATTATAATGTACATTTCTTTAGTTCCAGTAGTTCCAGGAGTTCTCACGTAAGTGTTCAAAGATAAATACGTCCCAGAATGTGCCCAAAGGCTTTTGAAAATGCCCATCAATTGAGGATTGTATGTTTCTACAATAAAATACCATACAGTCTTGGAAAAGGACAAGGTACTTCTTTACGTATGCTCACGGAAAAATGTTCACAATATAATCAGTGCAAAAACAAATTAAGGAATGAAAGATTCTATTTCTGCAAACAAACACACACACAATCCTAAGCAGAAAGAATTCAAATGCAAAGAATGAAGTTATTGATAGTAGTTACCTCAGGGGAACAGAGCTTGGAGGAAGAGAGAAGGAATTTTCACTTGTCAAATTGTAAAAACCGTGATAGCCAGTTGGTGCGTGTTCGGCAAATTCTAAGCACTTCATTCAATGACTCCTCATAAGGACCCTATGTGTGAAATGCTTTTATTATTTCCATTATCAACAGTTGAGGAAACTGATATCCAAAGAGACTAAACCCCCTGAATGGGGGGGTGGGGTGGGGGAGGGTAGACGGAAAGAGGAAATCTTAAGCAAGCTCCAAGCTCAGCACAGAGCTGGACTAGGGGCTCGATCCCACAACCCTGGGATCATGACCTGAGCCCAAATCAGGTTGGATGCTGAACCAACTGAATCACCCAGGTTCCCCCATGAATGACTTTTTAAATAATAAACTTGTGAATTTTGTCCTTTAAAGATGGAAATCTAGGAGCGGCTGGCTGGCTCAGTTGGTAGGACATCAGACTCTTGATCTTGGGGTCATGAGTTCCAGCCCCCTGTTGGGTGTAGAGACTACTTAAAAAAATAAAAAATAAATGCAAATCTGGCGGGGGGGGGGGGGGAAGTTCAGCAATGTTTTTTATTTTGCAATTTAGATTGTGACACATATCACTGTGGTAGGCAGCATAATGGCCCTGCCAAAGATGCCCTGTATCCTCATCTCCAGAAGCTGTGAATATGTGACCTTATATGGCAAAAGGGCCTCTGCAGGTGTGATTAAAGATCTTGAGAGGGATGCCTGGGTGGCTCAGTCAGTTGGGTGTCCGACTTTGGCTCAGGTCATGAACTCTTGGCTTTTGGGTTCCAGCCCCAAGTTGGGCTTGGTGCTGATAGCTCAGAGCCTGGAGGCTGCTTCGGATTCTGTGTCTCCCTCTCTCTCTCTGCCCCTCCCCCGCTCACACTCTGTCTCTCTCTCTCTCTCTCTCTCTCTCAAAATAAATAAACATAATAATAGTAATAATGAAAAAATTAAAAAAAGGTCTTGAGATGGGGAGATCACCTATCTCACAGATCAACTGGGTGGACCCAATTCAATCACGAAGGTCCTTAGGAAGGAAGGAGGGAGGCAGGAGGGGTAGAGTCAGCAGAGGAGGACATGTGACCGCTGAAGGAGTGTCAGAGCAAGAAAGACTGGACAGGCCATCACTGGCTTTAAAGATGGAGGAAGAGGCCAGAAACCATGTAATGTAGGTGCCTCTAGAAGCTGGAAGGGGAAAGGAAACAGATTTTCAGAGTACCTAGTGGCTCGGTCAGTTAAGTGTCCAACTTCACCTCAAGTCATGATCTCATGGTTCGTGGGTTCGAGCCCTGCATTGGGCTCTATGCTGATAGCTCAGAGCCTAGAGCCTGCTTCAGATTCTGTCTCCCTCTCTTTCTGCCCCTCCCCTGCTCATGCTCTGTCTCTCTCTCTCTCAAAAATAAACTTTTTTTAATGTAAAAAAGAAAAGGTAATGATTAATAAGACATGGTCCCTGAGCTTGAAAAACCATCTTAAAATTACCAGTCTGGGGGGTGCCTGGGTGGCTCAGTTGGTTAAGCAGCTGACTTCGGCTCAGGTCATAATCTCACAGTTAGCGAGTTCCAGACCTGCGTCAGGCTCTGTGCTGACAGCTCAGAGTCTGGAGCCTACTTCAGATTCTGTGTTTCCCTCTCTCTTGCTTCTCCTCCCCTGCTCGTGCTCTGTCTCTCTCTCTCTCTCTCAAAAATAAATTAACATTAAAAAAAGAAAGAAATTTAAAAAAAAAGTGGACAGTCTTTCCCCAACATGATTCTTTTTAAACCACTAATGCATTTTATAAATACCTGCTGTAAAGAGGTTAACAAAGAAAGATGCATGCAATATCAGAAATTGAAGGCAATCCATCCAGACTTTCAAAGATTTAATGAAACAAAACAAGACAAAACCTACTCTCTGTCTAAAACAACAACTATTACACGCTATAATTTAAATATAGAATATCTTTAAGAGGGTTGATTATCAAAGATCCACCCAGAAGGTGTCTTTAAAAATAAGATTAATATACTTGATTTTTTGGCTCTCAGTGCTTAGTCCTGGCAATGTCTGAGGTTAGCTGTGGAGCCCTGGAAAACCATAGCATTCTGAGTCTTGTCTGTGAAATGGGGATAATACTCGTGATTTCACAAGGATATTGTAACAATAAAATGAGAATGCATATGTAAAAGGTCCTTGATATTAACTCCTAATGAAATAAAAATCTCTATAATGCCTTCTAGCTTTAAATTTTTATAATTAAAGTAAATTATTATTAGGGAGTTTAGTTCAAAGGAATCCTTTTTGAAGACACATACTCAAGTAGTTTGGGATAAAATGATGTAACAATTGAGATTTGCTGCAAACGAATTCAGTGGGAACAGTGGCTTTGTGTAGAGGTTTGGCTATATTTTGAGTATTATTGAAGCCAGGTTATAGGTACATGAGAGTTTGTTAGAAACCATTGTTTGATTTGTATTTGAAATTTTCATACTGTGAAAAGCAAAAAAGCAAAGGGGAAACTCAGGGCAATTTCTATTTAGTCCACATGCTACCTAATTAAGGCTATTTCTTTTTCTTTTCTTTTTTTTATGTTTATTTATCTGGGGGGGTGGTGCAGAGAGAGAGGGAGACAGAGGATCCGAAGAAGGCTCTGCACTGACAGCAGTGAGCCCAACACAGGGCTCAAATTCAAGGGCTGTGAGATCATCACCTGAGCCGAAGTTGCGAAGTTGGACACTCAACTGACTGAGCCACCCAGGCACCCCAAAGTTATTTCTTGAAGCAAACTTTGATATTTAAAAAAATGGTAGCAAGAGATACAGGTGTGCTGTTTCGAAGGGGCACATACACCTCAATGTTTATAGCAGCACTATCGATGATAGATGAAGTATGGAAAGAGCCCAAATGTCCATCAATGGATGAATGGATAAAGAAGGTGTGGTGTGTATATATATATATATATGTGTGTGTGTGTATATATATATATATATATATATATATATATATATATATGATGGAGTATTACTCGGCAATCAAAAAGATTGAAATCTTGCCATTTGCAACTACGTGGATGGAACTAGAAGGTATTATGCTAAGCGAAATTAGAGAAAGACAACTATCATATGACTTCACTCATATGAGGACTTTAAGAGACAAAACAGATGAACATAACGGAAAGGAAGCAAAAATAATATAAAAACAGGGAGGGGGACAAAACAGAAGAGACTCTTAAACATAGAGAACAAACAGAGGGTTGCTAGAGGGGTTGTAGGAGGGGGGATGGGCTAAATAGGTAAGAGGCATTAAGGAATCTACTCCTAAAACCATTGTTGCACCATATGCTAACTAACCTGGATGCAAATTAAAAAATAAATCATTAATAAAAATGTAAAAAAATAAAACTGAAAAATGAAAAAAAATGGTAGCAATTTTATATGCAAAATGCATAAGCGTTCAAGGATTTGAGAATTTGATTACATTTTCACATAAGCTTTTAATTCATTTTTAACTAAAGGAAACCTATTATAATTAAATGCTACAGCAAAAAATTACATTTACGCAATTTGAGATTATTAGTGGAATGAACACGTTAACCTATAGAACCTTAAACACTTGGTAGATTTTTCCCAAGAGAAATTTCAGGGTATGTTAACAATTTTCTGTCTTTACATAATTACATATCAATAGTTCAAATGACGATATGTTGGATATTTCTGCAAGAAAATCTATCACTATTGTAAAGAGAACTTAGCAGTAAGTATATATAATATGCTCCCTTTCTGACCTTGGAGGTGGGAGTTCTCTAGGAACTCTTCGTGAGTGTCTTTTGCTTCTCCAGGCTTTGCTGATCGATGCTCACTCCTCAGAGAGATCTTCCACCATCTAAAGATTACCTGTGATTGGATAGAAGGGGAGAGAAATTAAAGCTGATCTCAATACCAACAGCTACACTTCGGTCTGGGATTTTGAAAACTCGTGGCAGTAGGCACATAACGCTGTGTGTCCAACATCAGCTATGACTTTGCAATCTAGCATCACATCAAATTAGAAAGGAGGTCTGTGCATCTCACATTTCCCTTAGAGATCAGGGTCACAAAATCAAAGTGCTGGAAGGCATCTTAAAAATCTATCAAGTTGGGGCGCTGGGGGGGTGCTCAGTCGGTTAAGCGTCCAACTTCGGCTCAGGTCATGACCTCACAGTTCGTGAGTTCGAGCCTCACTTCCGGCTCTGTGCTGGCAGCTTAGAGCCTGGAGCCTGCTTCAGATTCTGTGTCTTCTTCTCTCTCTGCCCCTACCCTGCTCACACTCTCTCTCTCTCAAAAATAAGCATTAAAAAAATTAAAAAAGAAAAATCTGTGAAGTCAGTGGATGTTAAACCACACAGACCCAGAAGGCTATCTGTCTCTTGAGGATCTCTGAGTAGAGAGATTCTCTAACTTGGGGAGCCGGTTCCAAAGTAATTGCTCCGCTCCACTCTCTGCCTCCCTTCCTGTCTACAGGGCAGACGGGATGAGTGGATATTTTACTCATAGAGAAAGGACAGTTATACGGCCAGGGCTGGGGAAAGCACCATTGTGCTTTGTTTGATGCGTGTAAGTGTCATTACGTAACCAGGACACTTCTTGGTAATGGATCTGCCCATAGTCCATTTGTCTTCTACGAGCATGGTGGTTTATTTGAAGCAAACCTCATTTCCCTGGTTACCAACCGCACCTAAGTTCTATGTTGATTTCATGGCAGTGTCAGCCCTTGGCCCTAATGAGGAGCCCCGTGAAGCTTATTCAATTTATCTCACATTTTTCAACCTGTCATGGAACTCGGTAGTTAATTGAGATCGTAAAACTTCCACCAAACAAACCAGCTTCTTTCTACACTTAGATGAGGGCTTTGGGGAAGAGATGGGTTAGGAGACAGTGCGGAGAAACTGGTTGGCTTCCTCTCTCCCTAGCATTGCCACGTGAGGTTAAAATTGCAGTCAGGAAGACTCTGCCCAAGGCAAAATTGCTAAAGCAGGTAAAGCTTGCTATGGGGCCTCCCTTTATTTATTTCCTCTCCCCTATCCCCACCCACCCATTGCTCCCTGGGGTCCTCACAAGTCTTGGTGTACCTTTTTTGGGCCACTGCGAGCAAAAGACACTCACGAAGAGTTCCTAGAGAACTCACATCCCTACTAGTTCTTTGGCCCTTCTTGGTTGTTCTGGAACCACCCCCCCACGCCCACCCCCACCCCCACCCCCAGCCTTTGAACGGCCAGACCTTCTCCTTGCTTCTAACTCCTTGCCCCCTTGCTTACAGGCCTGAGCTTCAGCCAGCTTTCCTCTCCTTCTAGAGCTGCCTCCCTGCGTCCTATCATCTCCTGAGGCTCATCTCCCACCTGTCTCCCCTTCCCTGATATCTGAAGGATAACTGCTATCTCTCAGGAACATGGAGATGTGCTATACCACCTTACCTAGCACCCTGCCCAACAGCAGGTAGGTCCTTTAAAGGGTTACTGTTCATTTGGATGTTGTGCTGATTGCTATAGATAAGGGGGAAAGAATGTGTACGTTACAAAACTCTAAAGTCTTGGGGCGCCTGGGTGGCTCAGTGGGTTAAGCGTCTGACTTCAGCTCAGGTCATGATCTCGCAGCTGGTGAGTTTGAGCCCCGCGGCGGCTCTGGGCTGACGGCTCAGAGCCTGGAGCCTGTTTCAGATTCTGTGACTCTGTCTCTCTCTGCCCCTCCCCTGCTTGTTCTCCGTCTCTCTCTCTCTCTCAAAAATAAATAAACATTAAGAAAAAAAAAAAAAAAGAAGTGGTGGGTTGTCTCTCCCTGTGGCCATACCACCAGGAGGCATGTTACAAGGAAAGCGAGTCTCAGATTGAATTCTGCCATGTCACCAAGCAGGCACAAAAGTCCAAACTACGTTTCTGGAAGGTCAGTGGAGTCCCGTCCTCGCCAACCACTGGGGCACTGTGTGGGAACCTTCACAGGAAAGTTTCTCTCTGCTACAAGCACACCTATGTTACAATGACATAATCAGCCACAGTTCTAGCCAGATCACACAACCAAATCCTTAGTTAGGTGGACGATTCGGGAACAGATGGAGTTCTAGACCAATCACTACTCCAGCAATGTTATACGACCAAGCTTACTTCTTAACATCGTTCAAAAAAAGGCGGAGAGATGCATAGAGTTGTTGAATCGCTATATTGTACTCCTGCTATGAATATAACAGTGTGTGTTAACTACTCCGGAATTAAAGTAAAATAAATAAATAACAAAACATTTACTTATTTTTTTTTATGTGTTATTTATTTTTGAGAGCAAGAGAGACAGAGCATGAGTGGGGGAGGGGCAGAGAGAGAGGTAAAGACACAGAATCCGAAGCAGGCTCCAGGCTCCGAGCTGTCAGCACAGAGACCCCACGCAGGACTCGAACTCACCGAACCGAAAGATCATGACCTGAGCCGAAGTCAGACGCTTAATCGACGGAGCCGCCCAGGCGCCCCGATAACAAAACATTAAGAAAGGCAGAGAGACTCGTGTTCAATCTTATTTATCAGCCTCATATCTTGCTTGTTACTCATTTGTTTCATCAGTGAAAAATTATTTCCAACATTTAGTATACTAATTCATCAACCCTCTGGTACTGATTTAGAAGGCCACATTTGAAGTGCTTGCCAATAATGGCCTCTAGAGGGAGAAGCCTCGGGGCACAAACTCAAGTCAACTTGCGCACAGATCAGCATCCTACGGCTCCTCTGACGTATCTGAAGTGAATTACTGAGAATGTAACACTAGCCTAAAGAAAGACGACTGGCTAGACCCAGAGTCCAAGCCTCCTCCCTTCGAACTCATAAACATAGGGTTTGTTCTGAGGCCCGAAGCTTTCTTCAAGTATGACCTTTATCCTACAGTCATTGGGTCATCTCTACAGGGCAGTACATAAAAAGCTAATATTCAGAATCACTACTTAGCTTTGTCAAGACTCGCTTATGTTCCAAATGTTGTACTTATTAAAACAGAAAATTATGGTAGATATTTTCTACCACTTACTGTCTTTCAGATTGGTAAAGGTTTCCCTTTCCTTTCCTTTCCTTTCCTTTCCTTTCCTTTCCTTTCCTTTCCTTTCCTTTCCTTTCCTTTTTTCTTTTTTTAAGTGACAAAGGAAGAATAAAGCCCTCAATAATCATTGAGAGAGGCGTGAATTGGTTTGGCAAATACCTATCAAAGGGCCATTCATGCCTTTTGACCCAAACATTCTACTTGTTAAGAATGTATCCTTTGTTGGGGCACCTGGGTGGCTCGGTTGATTAAGTGTCCAAGTCTTGATTTTGGCTCAGGTCATGATCTCATGGTTCTTGAGCCTGAGTCCCACATTGGGCTCTGCATTGACAGTGTGGAGCCTGCTTGAGATTCTCTCTCCCCGTCTCTCTGCCCTCCCTGCCTCTCTCTCTCTTGCTCTCAAAATAAATAAATAACTTTTTTTTAAAAAAAGAAGTTATCCTGAGGAATTTGCCAGAAAATGTGTATAGCATTTTCCATGTGTTTGCCATAGGTTAATTACGACAATGAAAAATCAGAACTGACCTAAGGGTTTGCCAGCTGGGACTAATTAAATAATGATGGCACATTTAGATGATGGAATATTTCACAGCCAATAAAATATTATGTGAAAAAATAACACAGAACAATGCTAATGATGATTTGTTAAAAGGCTCACAAGTGTATACACCACTAATCCAAATATTGAAAGGAAAGTATTTATACATGCAGAGGGAAGGAACATCAGAGTGGGAGCAAATATAACATGCCAGATGGAGTTTGAAGGGAGCGGAGCTATGAGGTATCCCCAAATATTTGTGAACTGATTGCTACTTATTAGCTAGATATTAGCTCATCAGCTCATTTTAGCTCATATATTCATACATAGCTATTGTCACGTATTTAACTCTATTTTGAAAATGTTCAAGCCTATAAATATTGTTTTAAGCATCTTGTTCTTATTAACCGTGCGTGTTTTGTTAACGAACATGCAAGACAAGCTGCTGAGGGGCTTACGCTGGTTTTTGCAAGTTGAGATATGGCTGTCACGTGGGCTTCACTGTCCTCTCCCCGGGTCCCCCGAATCTCCTGACTGCCTGTGAGCAGTACACGACTGTCTTTTTATGAATGGAGAAACCCACCGTGGACAGCTGAGATAACTCGCATCTGTTTCTGCGGCTCGGGGAATCTTCTGGTGTCGCCCTGTCTACTCATACAGGGCCTCATACCCGCTCCAGGAAGGATGGGCAGGCAGCCTCCTCAGAGGATACGCACCAGGATTTGATATCTTAGTAGAAAACACGTGATCGCTGGCAGAATTCTTTAACATTTTAATTTATATATAGCATATTTTTAGACTTCTATATATTTCCAGTATATCTTTGTATTATAAACTTGGACATTGAGCTTACTTTGTCGTTGTTGTTTTAATGCGTATTTATTTTGAGAGAGAGGGAAAGCAGGGGGGACAGGGCAGAGAGAGGGAGAGAGAGAACCCCAGGCAGGCTCTGCACTGTGAGCCTGTCATGATCTCATGAACTGCGAGATCATGACCTGAGCTGAAATCAAGAGTCGGACGCTCAACCGAAGGAGCCACCCACGTGCCCCTGAGCTTACTTTGAAAAGAGAGGTCAAAGATTTCTCATTAACCCCCTGGCATCTCTCCTTCACCGGTTACAAAGGCAAGATGAGGAGGCATTTGTCGTTCATCTGGTGAAGGCCCCTAAACATTAGGTCCTTTCCACCACTGGGACAGCAACTCACTAGGCAGCCCTTGAGGGGACACGGGAAAAAAAGTGGGCCCAGCTGGGCATCTCCGCATCTGAGTATATTTGGACAATGCACACCCCCGCCCTCCCCCAGGGTTGAGACTGTGCTCCCACCACTACACTGGCTGAGAAATCCTACTAATGGGAGAAAAGCAGAGACTCTGCGATTAGATGGGTCTGGGTTTAAACCTTGTTTTCTATCAGATACCTTGGGCAAATGTCTTCATCTTTTTGGGCCTCAGTTTCCTCATCTCCAAAATGGAAATAATGATGATGACTCTTGGAGGGATGACACGGGAGAAATCCAAAGCCCCCAGCCCGATGCCAGATATGGAGTGTGCCCCATAGAGGTGGGCCCTTGCCTCTTTCTCCCTTCTCCTCTTGTTCACCTGCTGGTCAGTCCTTCATATCCATAAAAACCAACTCAGCCCCAAATCCCAAACATCTTTCTCATCAACTAGCTAACAATATTCGCTCTTATGCAGCGAGGTTTGCTTTCCTGATCGGATTCTTCACAAGACATAATTTATTTCAGTTTTTCACTCTGACCTGATGTTCGATTTTTTTTTTAATCTTCAGTAATCATTAAGAATTGCATGCTCATGGGGCGCCTGGGTGGCGCAGTCGGTTAAGCGTCCGACTTCAGCCAGGTCACGATCTCGCAGTCCGTGAGTTCGAGCCCCGCATCAGGCTCTGGGCTGATGGCTCAGAGCCTGGAGCCTGTTTCCGATTCTGTGTCTCCCTCTCTCTCTCTGCCCCTCCCCCGTTCATGCTCTGTCTCTCTCTGTCCCAAAAATAAATAAACGTTGAAAAAAAAAAAAGAAGAATCATCTATCTGTCATCTATCTAGTTAGAAACAAAGTTACTTAGGAAGGGTTAGAGTAACTTGCCAGATACCACACAGCCAGTGGGAGATTCCAAATCTTTCTCAGCGTCTGTCTAGGAAATAGTTTTGTAAGTGAGCACACGGCTGTCTCTGCTTTGTCTTGCAGACTATTGTTATTCTAACAGATCAAGTTTCTCCCTGCTTTGGACATCATGTATAATTAGGGGATTTCACAGAGTGGGGTTTGAGATTCTGTGTCATGGAGAGCTTGGGAATCAGATCTGTTATTAGGTGAAGAAGGATTTTGTTATCTGAACAGCCTACTGAGAAATGGAGAAGTTAGGACTGCTAGGTAAACTCCGCATGTAACTTTACCTTTCGATACCACTCAAAAACTCACAAAGCACTGGTTTTCCAAAAGGTAGAAAGGTGTTATTTTTTTAGATGAACTATGAAGATAGTTTATTTTGTTTCACCTTATTTAAAATAGCCCATAATTCTGATATGTTTTTGGGGCAAATTTACAACATCAAATATGTGTTCCTCTCTCTATGTTTGGTTCAATTTGTATAAACACAGCGAAACTTAGATTTTCAGCCATCCAAATTTTCACTCTGGGATGGTAGTAATCACTAGGAATTAAAACCTTAGGAATAAAAGCAACATTATTTAAAATGGAGAGGAGTCTGAGGTTGAAATAAGAATGGAATAAACTGAAATTAACAAGGATTGTGTTGAAATAGTTCTTTCCTTCAAGAATTCACAAATGAAGTTGCCCTTGGAGAATCAAGTTAGTAAATTTCAGGGGCACCTGGGTGGCTCAGTCCGTTAAGCACCAGACTTCAGCTCAGGTCATAACACGGTTGGTGAATTCAAGCTCTGCATCGGGCTCTGTGCTGACAGCTCAGAGCCTGGAGCCTGCTTCAGATTCTGCGTCTCCTTCTATCTCTGCCCCTCCCCCACTTGCTGTGTGTGTGTGTGTGTGTGTGTGTGTGTGTGTGTGTGTGTCTTTCAAAAATAAACATTAAAAATTTTTTTCAGTAGTAAATTTCAAACACGATGAATGTGATTAGGAATTGATAGCAGTCTTTGTTGGTTGCCACCCACCTGCCTTTTCTAGAGGAGCCCTGATTTGTCCAGCAAACTCTCTCTTCTGCATAGCTTACGCACAGATTGCAGGCCTCATCTCTAGCTCCAGAAGGCAGGACATGATTGGTCTAAGTCATTTCCGGTAGTTCCCTCCATACCCTCACCAGTGATTGGTATGGGCATGGGCATGTGATAAAATTTTGGCCAATGAGACACCAGAAGTCAGCAGAAGCTTCCAGAAGATTTTATCACTTATACAGAGAAACACATCCCCTTTTTGGACACCGGCCGTTGTGCTTTGATGTGACTGCTGGAGTTACTGTAGCCATTTTGTGACTAAGAGGGGAGCCAGGTTGAGATGACAGCTGTCACCTGGAGGACACAGAAGCAATAAGTTGTGGAGAGGAGAAGCCAGAGCACTGTCACTGTGTTGGGAACCTCTTTTCCGTTGGATGTGTTTATGTGAAATAATACCATATTTCATCAGATCGAATACACCAGCCATTATATGCCACGGTATTATTTTATGTGTCATGTAGAAATAGCTCTGTCCAAAAAAATCGAAGTACAATGTTTTTTTAATCACTTATATTTATTGAAAGTCTCTTTTGTTCTTCACTAGACATGTACTTTATTATGTTTTTCTTAGCATTTGAATTACTTCATTAATTTTATAGATTATATTGACACAATATATGTATTTTTTTAATTTTTATTTTTATTAATTTTTTAAATATTTATTTTTGAGAGAGAAAAAGAGAGAGTGCATGCACATAAGCAGGGGAGAAGAAGAGACAGAGGGAGAGAGAGAATCCCAAGCAGGCTCCACACTGGCAGCACAGTGCCTGATGTGGGGCTTGATCTCATGAACCATGAGATCATGACCTGAGCTGAAATCTAGAGTCGGTCGCTTAACCAACTGAACCACCCAGGGGTCTCTGTATTTTGCTAAATATAACAAAGTTATATTGCCCGTGTGTATACTTAAAAAAGGAAAATATAAGTGGAATAAACAAATGAAGGTATTCCTGAAACTCCCCCGTATTCAGAATCTGAGTCTTCTGGATCATTCTTTGAATGAGAGTTTCAACGTCTGACTCAGAATATTGTCCTCCATGACATCAAGAACATAGTGATAACAGCAATACAGTACTGAACTCTTCAGCTGGCTTTGCAGTTCTGTAGAGCCGGCTTCCTTTTGATTTCTACTTTGGGAGGGCTGTAAACGTCTCAGATTCACCCCTACTTCCTTGTAGCTTCTGGATTTTCTTCCAAGCTGCTGCTCTCATGCTTGGGCTTCTGAGTTGTTTTCAGTTTCTGGCTCTTATGGATAAAGTTTCTGTAAACATTTGTGCACGGGTTTTTGCCCCCTTTTGCTCCTTTTAAGTTGTTAACCATCTTCTATTCATTAACAATTCTTTATAATAAATTGTCCTTGGTAAAATAACAGTGTGGTTTCTGTCTCCTCAGTGGACCTTGCTTGAGATCACTGATACGAATCTTTAATCATTCATTATGTAGGGCACTCAGTAAGAGCTTTTAATTTGGGTACACTTCAGGTTTAGGACATTTTCTTGTACAATGTTTCTCAGGAATTCCTTTTTTTCAGGTATTGGATGTCCTGGTCTAATTCTTTTATTTTTTCCCTGTTTTCCATCTCTTATCTTTGGTTCTTTTTCCTCTAGGAGATTTCCTCAATTTTATATTCCAACGCTTCTGTTGCGTTTTTCATTTTTTTCCTATCATATTTTTTATTTTTTAAAAGGTGTTTAACTTTTTCTGAATGCTACTTTTTTATTGTGTTCTATTCTTGTTTCATGGATACAAAACTTCTTCTTATCCTGCTGAGAACATTACTGATAAGTATTTTGCTCTGTCTGTGTGCATTCTTTACTTTTTCCAAAATTATATTTCCTGGATTTTGTTGTTCATGGTGGTATTGATGATTTGATTTGCCTTTCCTCAAAAGCCTGATAATTCTTAGATGTGCATGGGTATTCAGGAGTGGGGTGCTAGGAAACTGATCGGAAGTTCTGGCATTTGAGCAGGGCTTGTTCAGAGGAAGACTTCTTTATAGGGTGACCTGCTGGGGCTCTCTGGTTGGAGGATCCTGACTGTTAATACCTTTTGATCTCGTTACTTGGCCTGGTCTGATTCTCCAGGGAAGAATCTTCTATTTTTTTCCCTCCTGAGCCTTGGGAGAGTCAGAGTGAGTCTCCTAAATCAGTATTTGGATTTTCATTTAATCTCTTGCCATATTTAACACTGAGTCCCTCTGTCCCAGTGGCCTGGGGGCCTGAGGCCATACATACTCCTCCAGAGTACATACATACATACATACTCCTCCAGAGACCAAACTTCCAGTCTTCTGGGGGGTGAAGCAAAACTGTTGTTGGTTGTGCAGAGGAGGGGAGGATATGAAGAAGGTGGTTCTAACATCTCAAACAGAATTCCAATCATTCCTACTGTTGCCAGGTCCTTCTTTACCCTTGCTTTCAAAAGAACCCACTCCTGGGACACCTGGGTGGCTCAGTCGGTTGAGCGTCCGACTTCGGCTCAGGTCATGATCTCGCGGTCTATGAGTTCGAGCCCCGCGTCGGGCTCTGTGCTGACAGCTCAGAGCCTGGAGCCTGCTTCGGATTCTGTGTCTCCCTCTCTCTCTGCCCTTCCCCTGCTCATGCTCTGTCTCTCTCTCTGTCAAAAATAAATAAACTTTAAAAAAAAAAAAAAAAAAGCCCACCCCTACCCATTCTTGAGCTTTGCTGCTCTTGAGACTCTGGGGCACAAATCTGATGGCTTCTCCACTTGCCCACCATGAGCTTAGATTTTAGCTTTGTCAGGGCTGTTAAATCAGCTTCTAGTAGGTCATCCAACTTCTAGCACGCAAAATTGTTGCCTTTCCTATTCTCTTTGTCTTTGTGGGTTTATGCTTTAGGAAAACCCTGTAATTGTCATTTTAGTGGTGTTGCCCGAGGGAGGGAAGGTATATAACAGTTTTTTTAAATAGAAGCTGTACTTACTGTATTCTTAAGATGTTTACAATGCTACACAGAATCTGATATATATATATATCTTAATTTAATTTAAATATATAGGATAATATAAATGATTGAGTTGGTAGCCAATATTTAAACTTAGGAATATCTATTAAGTTTATCATGATTTTAAGATATCTAAAAGTTTAAAAGAGTTTGATCTATATTTTTACATTTGTTTCATTACAGTTTTTCAAACAGTTGGTTTGATTTTGTTAGATTTGTAATTATGTCTCTTTAGAATTTAGAAATGCTTGAGAAAATAAAAGACATTAAATTTGTGGTATAGTTTGAAATGCTTAAGATGATTTAATTAAGTTGCAAATGGTATTTACATTTAAGAGAACTTAATTTTATTAAATTTATAAGTTCCATGGCTTTAATTAATAATTTCTAAGATAATCTGATTAAGTTTGTAAATAGTGCTTAAAAGTTTAAGAGATTATAATTTGTTAACTGTAAGTAGCTCATTAAATGTTTATCAAAGGATAATGGAACTCAGTGTTTTTAATTTTCATTCATAATTACTTGATTTATATTTGAATTTACTAGGTTTGTATTTGAAAGTTTAAAGAAAAATAGGTTTTAAGGGCGTCTGGCTGGCTCAGTTGGTGGAACTCGTGACTCTTAATCTCAGGGCTGTGAGTTCAAGCCCCACATTGGGTGTAGAGATTATAAATAAATAAATTTTAAAGAAAAATAGGGTCTTAATTTTTAGCTTTAATTGAATAGCAGTGATAAACACAAATAACTGTAATAAATTAAAATATTTGTATTAAATTATAAATTATAAATAATTAAAAATAATTATAAAACAGTTTCCTAAATCAGATTAAAAAGATTGATTTAGGAATCTGGGGACAACTGAGTGGCCATTTGGAGAAAAAAAAAAAATTGATTTATGCCTAACGACCAAGATAAACTCCAAACAGATCAAAGATCTACATGCTAAAAATGAGACCATAAAAGTACTAAAAGGAAACCTGGTAAATTTCTTTATTATCTTTCCAACTATGTTAAAAACCCAAAAACCAGGGGCACCTGGGTGGCTCAGTTGGTTAGGCATCTGAATCTTGGTTTTGGCTCAGGTCATGATCTTACAGTTTTGCGGGTTTGAGCCCCGCATTGGGCTCTGCACTGGCAGCGTGGAGCCTCCTGGGAATTCTCTGTCTCACACCCCGCCTTCTCTACTTTTCCCCATTCACTCTGTCTCTCTCAAAATAAATAAATAAACTTAAAAAATTTTTTTAAAAATCATACCTTGGGGGCGCCTGGCTGGCGCAGTCGGTTAAGCGTCCGACTTCAGCCAGGTCACGATCTCGCGGTCCGGGAGTTCGAGCCCCGCGTCGGGCTCTGGGCTGATGGCTCAGAGCCTGGAGCCTGTTTCCGATTCTGTGTCTCCCTCTCTCTCTGCCCCTCCCCCGTTCATGCTCTGTCTCTCTCTGTCCCAAAAATAAATAAACGTTGGGGAAAAAAAAAAAAAATTAAAAAAAAAAAAATCATACCTTGATAAGCGGGGTGCCTCCCTCTCTCTGCCTCTCCTGCTCAAGCTCTGTCTCTCTCTCTCTCTCAAAAATAAATAAACGTTAAAAAAAATTTTTTTTAAATACCATTTTCATTTAAAAAATGGTACAGGGACCAGGGATAGTATCACACTGAGCATGATTATGCATGCTTTTTATTATTATTTATTATTGAAAGGCAGTTGACATCCAATGTTATATCAGTTTTAGGTGCAAAACACAGCACAATTTTGTACGTTATGCAATGCTCATTGAGTGCTGTTACCATCTGTCACCGTGCAACGATATTTCAATATTATTGACTATATTCCCTATGCTGTGCTTTTCATCTCTGTGACTCATTTATTTTAATACTGGACGTATTTTTCTTTTAATTATTATTTTTTTAAGTTTATTTATTTATTTAGAGAGAGACAAAGACAGCGCTGTGGGGGAGGGGCAGAGAGAGAGAGACAGAGGGAGAACCCCAAGCAGGCTCTGCACTGTCAGCACAGAGCCCACCGTGGGGCTCGAACCCACACAACCGTGAGCCGAAATCAAGAGTCAGGCACTTAACTGACTGAGCCACCCAGGCGCACCAATACTGGAAGTTTTTTTTAACCTCTTAATCCTTCACCTGTTTCACTCATCCCTTCACCCTCTTCCCCTCTGGCAACCACTAGTGTGTTCTCTGGATTTATTTTTTGATTATACATGTTTTTAATATCATCCTTATTTTCACACTGAAATCCTGGAATCAGAATTCCAGATTCTGACTCATTAGAAGCTATTATTTTAACTTGATAACTCACTATAGAGGTTGTAGCTATTAGTTTTGTTTCCTCCTCCTAAGTTTTGAGATCCAGAAATGCAGCTTTAAGCAATATTCTTTCTAGAAAAACATTCTATTACAATAAAGCAAATTGGAGGTCCTACAGAATTCATGACGACTGTAATTTTCTCCTTACCATGCATAAAAACTTGGGCATTTATACCCCAGACACTATACGACATTAGGAAGATTTTCTGAAAGCAAAACTTCCACAAGATTTTGCACAAAAGAAGGAGGATATGCAAGAAAACTACACATGCTAATGATAAAAATCTTTCCAAAAGAAAACAGGGGCAAAATCGCACATACTTATGATACGGGAAGAACAAGTCATATAAGCAGTAAGAGGATAGGGAACCTGGCTGGCTCAGTTGGTAGAGCATGTGACTCTTGATCTCGAGGTCATGAGTTCAAACCCCACGTTGGTCTTAGACATTCCTTAATTTAAAAAAAAAAAAAAGGCAGCAATAAGAGGATAAAACATGTCACAGCAAAGTGGATGGGACGTCACTGACTGACTGTGGTCCTACACCGTGAAGGCACAAATGGGGTTTCAAGGGTGTTCAAGCAGCTATTTTGGACCCAGAGGGACATTCCAGTGCTGAGATTTAGTACCAGGGTGACCTTGGGCAGGTCTCATAGTCTCTGCCTGCTTGCTCATATCCATCACAACTTCTGGGAGGATTAAAATGAAATGGTACATGTAAATGTGCTTAGCAGAGCACCAGATACGGTTTTGTGTTTCTATTCTATAAAATCATCGCTGGAATGTGTTTCCATAAGAGGTTAAAAACACAGACGCAGCTCCCCAGGTTTAGAAGCAGCGCAGATCCACTCTTGCAGCGCTCGGCGGAGAACTTGATGAAACCCGCAATTTTCTCAGCCTGGAGATGGTGGGCTCATCCCCAAGTGCAGAAAGACAGTGTGAGGCAGGGCCACGCCAGTCAGTTCTAACACACGCTTTGCAGAGGCCTGACCCCAAAACAGTAAGTGTGTTTGCCAGATGGGCGTGCTAAAAATCTCAAAGAAATCCAAAGTACTCTATAAACAGTAAGAGCAAAGCAAAAAAAAAAAAAAAAAAAAAGAAGAAGAAGGTCTGAACACAGCTGCAATTGCTTTTTTTCTTTCTTTTTTTTTGTTTACCTTTGTATTAGCACAATATTATCTTCTGGAACAATGCCCAGAAAAAAGAATAGAATCTTTCCAAAACCTTCCCGGATAAGGGCAGGAAAAGTGACCGAGCAGGCAGAAGGCCCAGGTGTCTACAGCCCCGCTTCACGGAGCCCATCTCGGGATGCACATGCCACTAACTCACAACCTGCTTCTCCATAAAATTACTATTTACAACTCGAAGATGCTTTTGCTTTTACTTCTGGTAACAAGATAGTAATCTACTGGCAGAAAACTTAAAATTTCCCCAAGTTTCCTGGAGGTCTAGTTAGCGGTAGCTCTACATGTGCCTAATTCCCTGGCACGGAATGATGGAACAGTATGGACCCAGAGAAACTGACAGTTTCTCTCTCGATGAGATAAACATTTACTTACCAGAAACACAGTCTCCTTCTCTCTTTCTCTCTCTCACCTCTCTGTCGACAGCAGCTACTAGCTGTATTTCCTCTTGTTCCTCACCCATTCTATATTACTGCTTCTGCAAATGCAGCCCCAGGTAGGGTCCGACCACTCGGGAAGGGGCCACTTCCTGGTTTTACTTGTGTGCCCCCTCTCAGGCTCTCTCCACATGTCGTGTTTCCCTCTTCTTTATGGTTTCTTTCTTCTTGTTTGTAAGATGAACACCTGCTACTGAATATTTCCATCTATCCCCTTCTCAGCCCCTATCTGCGAGTCAAAAAAGACCCACTAAAATACGTGTGTTTCTGGGAATTAAATATAATTTCATTATTAAATATATCAAAATTGGAGGTACTTTGTGCAAACCTTCCTCACCTTGTGTTATGGACTGAATTGTGTCCCTCTGATATTCCTATGCTGCAGCCCTAACCCCCAGTGTAGTTGTATTTGGGGACAGGGCCGTTGAAAGGGTCAAGGTTAAACAGGTAAATGAGATCTTATGAGTGGGTCCTAATCCAATATGATTGATATATATATTTTTTTAATGTTTATTTATTTTGAGAGAGGGAGAGAGAGAGAGAGGGCGAGCACAACTGGGGAGGATCAGAGAGAGAGAAAGAGAGAGAAAGGGAGACAGAAAATCCCAAGCAGGCTCCATGCTGTCAGCACAGAGCCCGACACGGGGCTCCAACTCATGAACTGATTATGACCTGAGCTGAAATCAAGAGTCGGACGCTTAACTGACTGAGCCACCCAGGTGTCCCATGACTGACATCCTTATAAGAAGAGGAAGAGACAATGGGGATGTGCACTTTCAGAAGAAAGACCACAAGGGGCCACAGTGAGAAGGTGGCCATTGCAAGCCCAGGAGAGAGGCCTCAGGAGAAACCAAACCCACCAAGGCTTTGATCTTGGGCTTCTACCCTTCAAAACTATGAGAAAATAAATTTCTGTTGTTGAAGCCACCCAACTTGTGGTATTTTGTTATGGCGGCCCTAGCAGACTAATACAGCTCCCAAAATGATTATGATAAAATAATACCAGGTTTTTAAGTGCCCACCATGAGTCACATGCCGTGTTCTTTGGACTTAATCCTATTTAATCTTTACAACAAGGGAGGTTAGTGCCGTTGTACATTTTACAGATGAAAAACTGGCTCTAACTCATTCACTGCTCAGTGGGATTTGAGTCCAGGTCTGCCTGACCCCAAAGCCTCTAAATCTGTTCAACATCTTGCCTTATTGGAATGATGAAAAGCCTTAACTTTTCAACGTGCACAATATGCAAGGAAGCAGTGGTGTTTACAAACCTGAAGGTGTTAATCTGCAAATCGTGACTATGTGGCATTGGATGGGTCTTTCACTTACTCTGGGTGGGGGTGTGACTGATGTGCTGAGATGTCAGAGCGTTTCATTCCCTTCACAGGCCACAAGCACAGAGGGCGTTGTGTTGTTCTAGCAAAACTGACAAAGCCCTGTGCCCGTGGAGCTTACGTTTATGGGGTATGGGGTAAGTAAGCAAAACAAGTAAATATATTTCATAGTGGGTTAGAACATTAGGTAAATGCTGTGAAGAAAAACAAACTAGGAAAGCCAGACAAGGAGTACTGAGCAGGGACGGGGGTTCCATTTAAACTGGGTGTTCGGAGCAGGTGTCATTTGAGCCCTTGCGAAGCCAGACGGTAAGACACAGGAGCCAGTAAACTGCTTTGCTTCTCACCTGACATGCCCCGTGTAGCCCTTCCCAACCAACAGGTTGGTAAGGAAAATCCTTTTCCAGCAACCTACCCTAAAGCTGAGTTGCTCACTGGAGACAAATTCTACCTGTACTGTATCGCATGACCCCAGGGTTACATCGAACGGACTTTCCTCCTAAATTGCAGATTGTAAGGGAGAGGAAGAGCAAAAAAGCAATCATGGACATGTTCTTCAAGTGCTTTGATATTCACTCACGTATTTGTTTTCATGTCTGGATGCTTTCTAATAGCCAGCCCCTTAGAAGATCTTGTCTGGAGCCCAGTGCGTCTTCCACCTGGGAGATGCTAGCAAACGCAATGAGAAATTGGCCTCCCGATGATCATCATCCCGTCTCGCTGGCCAGTGTCATGTCTCATCACTACCCCAGTGAGTTGTGTGCAGGTGCCATGTTTGGATTATACCGCCATGGATTTGCATACGCATGTCCGACGCCTAGAGTGTCCTCCCCTGCCTTGTCCTCCCGAAAAACTCGTTCTTCACGACTTGGTTTGAGTCACTTTCTTTGCATCATTAACAGTTAGTAAAAGATCTTATTTGTCCGCCATTCAAATGACCCGCCGGGTTAACAAATGTTCTCTATTCTCTCTGGAAAACACTTAGCCCTCAATATATGCTCAAACTTCCCAAGAGATTTGAATCAGATCTTCAAAGGGTCTATAGTGGTGGTCACATATCCATTTACGCGAGTCAAGACATTTATCAGTCAAATAAATATTTACTGTGTCCCTCTCCTCTGCGCAAAGCAGTGAGCCGGCCAACTGTTCATGGAAGAGGGCGGTATAAAAAGTGACTAAGTCTTACTTAAGAAGATCATATCTGTAGAGCTAGAATATGAACACAAAGTAATATAAAACAACTACTTATGTGACTTGTAAAATGAATATATGGCTTTAACTACTTAGAATCTATATTGTTATGATATTGTAGTAAATAGGACACTCACTGGCTTAACACATGTGTGCAAGAAATACAATTTTTCTGGGAAGTTTCTCTCTCCATCCCAACCTGAAGAAAACATGTTTCCTAAATCTAATCTCAGTCCCTTTGGCACCTCTTTCCTCTCTACTGAGGCTGAGTCCAAGTTTCTGAGGAGTGGGGAGTCCTCTGTGCCACGTACGAGCCAGCAACGGGTGAGCTGCCCTCCATCCCATCAGTTCTGGGTTATCATGGAACAGGTCACAGGTAAGGGCTGCAGCGGTCTCCTCCTCTTGGTCCTCTTTTGGCAACATTTCCTCCCACTAGTGGCCCGCAGAAGGAGGTGCCCTATGACACCTGAGTCCTGCAGGAGACAAAGAGCGTCCAGACACCGCCTTCTTTGGCCACCTGCTGGGGTAGGAGGGCACCCGAGAGCCCTTACCAGACTCTTATTCACCTGCCTCACCTGGTGGGGACGAGAAGGGCGAAGGTCTGTTCAGCTCTGGGAACTTCAGTCTACCTGGGGAGTCCACTGGGGTTTTGACCTTCATCCCCAAACCACCTTGGAAGGAAATGATCAAGGACTCTTCAGGTGAACCAGCAGCATCTAACTCCTCTTTCCCTCCTCCCTGAACCTCTCTTCCCTCTGCAATCTGGAAGGTTTTCTCGATTAGAGAATAGGGAGAGGAGCAATCTTATATGCCAAAACTTTTAGGCGCCCAACCCCCACCCAGTTTGGGCTTTTGAAATTTAAAATGCTGGGGCCTTGCATCTCAAAGCCCGATCTTGGGAAACTCCCCAAAGGCACTGAATGAAGCTGACTTAAGGGAGGAAAGCGGAGCTTGAAGGGAAAACGCGATACGAAAATTCAAGAAGTCCTCAATCAAATTTCAGATTTTGTGTGGCCCACAGTCTGGTGTGATAGCATAACCTTTTAAACGTATAATTTAAAATAAAATAATGCCTAAAAATATTTATATTAGGTACAGTAATTGAAATGATTTATGAAATGTTCTCGTGGGGAGAAAAAACATTTTCTTGAAGAAATTTAAATGAAACACAGTTGATTCAAATACTTCTTTTCCCGAGTTACATTAATGACCACAAATGCAAACTTTGGCAAGTTTTCTTGTCAATATATACAAGTTTCCATTCTCAGGTTTAACAGCTGGCCAAGCAACCCATGGTCCTTTCTGTTTAACCTAAATTGGAATCGATCAAAAATCATTCGTAAGCATCCACAATCTAGATTTTTCTGGTTCCATTCCCTGACTTCTGATCTTGGACAGAACCCACCTTATCTCCTGTTAAAAAGAAAATCACAGGTCCAAAATGGAGTCACTTAGGCCAAGCCAAGTCACCAAACAGAACTCACTACTTAACCTAACTGCAGTTTCAACAGCCCCCAGATATGTGACCTTAACCAGTCAGTCAGGCATTTTCTGGTCAGCACAAAGGGGGTCACCTGTCACATGGGCCTTCTCCATCCTCCTCTCCAGAGGAGGATGAGGTAATCCATCAAATAAGACCTCCTGCTCTCCCCCTGGGGAAAGTGACCTTGCCTGAAATAATCCTTTCTTTTCTTTTGCTAATTGTCTTGCCCCACTTCTGCCGGTAAAATCCTTCCATTTGTAGAGCTCCTTGGTCCTCCTCTTTACTTGCAAGATGGGATGCTGCCTGATGCATGAATTGATTAGTAAAGTCTATTAGATCTTTCAAATTTACTCAGTTGAATTTTTGTTATTTAACACCCCACATCTCCCCTCCCTCCTTCCCTCTCCTGCGGGCTCAGCTCTTATCTTTTTATTTGGGCCCGTGATTTTTATGCAAGGTCTAGGTCTCAGAGTTCTGATCTACTCCCCTGGGCCAGTCCTCAAGCTCCATGCTAAGATTCTTCCTTCCTGAGACAAAGTAATGTAAATTTTCCTCCAGTTGGCTGCTGTCCAACACATCTCCGGTTCTTCAGACAAGCCTTTTTCAACAGTAGTCTATGCATGATCTCTAATTCCTCATCCCATCACTTTTCAGGCCACTGCAGCCTGGCTCTGTACTGCTTAGAGGACACTGCTTAAGTCAGCAGTGATCTCTTTAGTGGTTTAATTGTGAAACATTCATTCATTCATTCCACAAATATTTATTGTCAACCATGCGCCATGCACTTGTTTTGTGTGCTAGGGATAGAGCAGCATAAGAAATGATTAAAAGTCCCTGTGCTCATGGAGTTTACATTCTAGCAGGGGAGGGAGAGAGCATATAGATTTGCTTATTTCTTTACTCTATTTCAGGGATATGCCAATCCTAGTCACAAGCTCATAAAACAAGAAATCTACAAGAGCCTCTACTTCATTCTCCACTCAATTGGTCACCAAGTCTCAATTCAACTCCTCAATCTCTTAATCCACCCTTTCTCTATATTCCCACGACTTGCCTTGGTTGGGGCACGACAGAAATATTTACACACAGAAATTGGCAATTGCCACAAATCAGCACTCCCCCCGCCCAACGCCCCCAGTTAGTTGTAAAACATTTTCCAGCACATTACTAAGTACCTTAAATGTTTTCCCCTTGGGCAAGTACAGAGGTTTTCCATTCTCCACCTCCTTCCTCCCCGGTCTATCCTCCCAGAAGTCATCATTCATACATCTGCTGCTAGAATGTCACTTCTAAGCTTCTAAGACATCAATGTGACTGTGTCAGTCCTCTACCTGAAACTCTTACACGGATCCCCATCCCTCTCAAGGCATTGGCATTGCGTATAAAACATTCCCGATCTGGCCGGTCCTTATCTCTCCAGCCTATGTCTGAAGTTACATTGTAGTCTACCTATATACCAGCCCTTGTATTTGTCTCCTACTCTTCTTGTGCTTTTGTACAGGCTGTTCCTTCTGCCTAGGATACTTGACTAATTCCCAGGCATCTCACAAGACTGTTAACACATGACATTTGGAGTTTCCTTTTCAAGCTCAGGCTGGTTAGATGCCTCTCCGTGTGTGCTTATAGAATCCTTTGCAGAAGTCCATCACAGCACGTAAACCACTGTACTAGAGACTGGTCTCCTTCTTGTCGAGTTCCTGATTAACCTCATGTGGGACTGTGACCTTCACTCCAATCCTGGAGTTCAGGGCTCTCTGTAGGTTCTTCCTTAGCTTTTTCCTTATCTTACTGGTAGTCTTCCTGGGTGATCGATCCATCCCTGACTTCCTCCCTGGATTTCTACCATCTACGTGCTAATGATTCACCATTTATATCTCCAGCCCAGATCTCTTAGCCTAATGAGCATCTCTACCTGGATATGCCATGCTACCTTGATATATTTAAAACAGAATTCAATATCTTCTCCACGCCTCCTCTTCCTGGATTCTTGTGTCAGTGAATGGCATCGTTAGGGGTCCACAAATTCCAGCCAACAGGCCAAATATGCCCATAGCTTGAGCAAAAATGGTTCCTCCATTTTTAAAAAAGAAAAAACAAAACACAAAGAAGAATATACTATACACACCATGTGTGGCCTACAGTGCCTAAAATATTTCCTATCTGGCCCGGTAGAACGTTTGCCAACTTATGGGTATTACCATTTGTCCAAGAACCTGGGAATCAATAACAATGTTAATTAATTAATAGCAATAATTAGCAAAAATTAAATTTACCTCATTGAAACACCGGATACTGTACATATTTCACTTTATTCTCAGATCAACCTGTAACTGTTAGGATGCTTTTGGCTACATTTAACAGACAACCCTGACTAGCAGGCTGAAATGGAGTCTAGAGAGAGGGGAGGCCCAGGAACGGCGTGTGATCAGTGGTTCAAGTACGTCATCAGCGATCTAGGTTTTTCCATTGCTCTGCGTTCTCAGGCTCAGGCAGTATTGGCTTCAGCTAAAGCCTGGTTCCCGTATGGTCACGACTTGGCTGTCAGTGGCAATTGGGGCTACATGTGTTCTCATTAACATCTGCTGAGAGAGAGAAACGCCCTCAACCATGGAATATGAGGACTTCTGTATGACTGAGCCAAATAGTTCAACATGCCCACCCCACTGTCTACTGTATAGCTTTCTTTCTTCCCCCAGATCCAAACAATAACCAAGTCTTCAAAAAAATTTTTGACCTCCTAAATATCTAATTTATTTCTATTCCTCACGACCGCATCCACCGGTCTGTAACATCCTAGCAAGCAAAGGACAAGTGTCTTCTCTTCTCTGCGTGGTCAGCATCTGCCTGGAAAGTGAATTTTATGAATGAGTGAAGAAACTTCATTCACGTATCAGGTTTTCATTTTCCCGTTGAGGAAGGTGAGATTCAGAGGGCCAAGGTCACAGAGCTAACAAGATCTGATGTACGTCGGTCTGACATGGAAGCTCGTGTTACTCCAATTATTCTATGTCTCTTTCCTCCTGTTTCATCATTTCCTTTTCCATTGGCTTCTTCCTCTTAGCCTTAAACATATTCAAACCTCTCCTCTCTGACAACCATATAATCCTTTGGGCATGCTTTCCCTACAGTTTGAGCCTTCTCTGACCCTTCCCTTTACAAACAGTTTTCTTAGAAAAACTGTCCACTTGCCTTGTCTTTATTTCCTCTTTCTCCATTCACACCTATCATGTCACTGAATTCATCTTGCAAATGTTACCAGGATCCTCCCAAGTTTGTATCAAAGGGCACACCCATCTTTATTTTACTATACTCTGCAGCATTTGATTCCCTCTCTTGATTCCTCCTCTTCTCAGAATCCTCCCATATTTCTAAGGCTAAGTTCTCCAAGGATTCCTTGCCTTGTAATGTCCCCCTGTCTTTGCACAGGATGGCCGAGAATCCCCTCTTCACATCCCAGAAGGGATTTCTGCGGCTCCAATTCCACCCAAGCTTCACGGTATCTGCTGAATAGCCCAGTAGTTATCTGAACTATAATTATTTGTTTATCTTTTGGGACTGCCACTACCTTCCAAAACAACCTCCAAGTCTTAGTTGGAGACTTTTTTTTTGTTTTTTTTTAGTCTGAAGAGCACCCTTGGTGAAAGACACAGAGTTGATACCAATAAGTGCTTGTTGAATGAATCATTGAATAAATTAATGCATTGACTTATCCCACACCACACAGCCAGTAAATGGCAGAAATCAAATCAAGAGAGGTCAGAGGTTTTTCGAGTAGACTATACTGTTGAAAATGACAATAAGGTTTTTAGGCTTTGGAGGTCATTGTTGGGGCACCTGCATGGCTCAGTCTGTTAAGCATCAGACTCTTGATTTCGGCTCCGGTCATGGTCTCAAGGTTTGTGAGTGTGAGCCCCACTGACAGCATGGAGCTTGCTTGGGATTCTCGCTCTTTGCCCCTCCCCCACTCATGCGCTCTTGCTCTCTCAAACTAAATAAACGTTTTTTAAAAAAGAATATATAAAAAGAAGTCATTGTGAATGAACTAGTATTTAAGTAAAAATTTGAGGGGCACGTGGGTGGCTCATTTGGTTAAGCATCCAACTTCAGCTCAGGTCATGATCTCACGGTTCGTGGGTTCTGTGCTGACAGCTCAGAGTCTGGGGCCTGCTTGGGATTCTGTGTCTCCCTCTCTCTCTGCCCGTCCCCTGTTTGTGCTATATCTCTCTGTCAAAAATAAATAAAAACATTAAAAAAGATAATTTAAAAAAATAAATAAAAATTGGAAAAGAAAAAAATATTTTTAATTTTTAAAACAGACAAAATATCTGTATATGATAAAAATAAGATTGGAAATAAATAAAACAACATTTAAAAAAAGAAGTCATCCCTATGTGGGATATAAACTGCATAAAGCTATACATTGGAAGATACAAAATTCAAGTAATATTTATATTGGAATTTATATTCATAGATTTATATTCATAAACATTTGTATATACGTTAATTTGTTTCTGTTTAAACATACCTTGCTATGTACACTCATTATGCATTTATGTATTTCATTTAAAAGTCAGAAAAGAATAAACTAGAGATACCAAGCAATCTAAATCTAAACTGAGAAATCCTTATTATCAATTTTTTTTTTAACGTTTATTCATTTTCTGAGAGACAGAGAGAGACAGAGCATGAGCAGGAAAGGGTCAGAGAGAGGGAGATACAGAATCCGGAGCAGGCTCCAGGCTCCGAGCTGTCAGCACAGAGCCTGACACAGGGCTCGAACTCACGAACTGCGAGATCTTGACCTGAGCCGAAGTCAGAAGCTCAACCGACTGAGCCACCCAGGTGTCCCTAGAAATCCTTATTATGAAAATACCACAAAAGCACTGTTGTGTGAATGGGCAGACTATTTTCTGTTAAGTAAAATTAAGTACTTTAATCATATTTAAGCATATTAAATAATTTAAAAATTAAGACTGCAATTCAGCCACATCTTATGATTTCATGGCTTGCCAGATCTAAAAGAAGTGTGTGGGGGGTACCAAATAATGGCTGCCTGCTGCTTTTCTTCGTTTTGGAAATGCTAAGTAAGGGCCAGTGCTAGGGAAATCAACTCGATGAAAATGAAGAAGGAATTCTCCTGCAGAGTTACTTAAATGGCCATAAAAGAGAAAAAGATTAAACTCCACAAAAGGGCTAAAATGTTTGCAGACTGGGAGGCAATCTTTCAAATTAAAAAAAAAAAGAGGGGTGCCAGGGTGGCTCTGTTGGTTAAGCGTCTGATGCTTGGTTTCGACTCAGGTCGTGATCTCTCGGCTTCAGGGGTTTGAGCCCCTGCATCTGGATGGGTGCTGGCTGCATGGAGCCTGCTTGGGATTCTCTCTCTGTCCTCTCTCTGCCCCTCCCTCACTTGTGCTATCTCTGTCTCTCTCAAGGTAAATAAATAAACTTAAAAAAAAAAAAAAAAGGAAAGATATGTTTTAGAATTTTAAAATTGGGAAATACTACAGTGAACAGGCCTTTAATAAATAGATTAAAATTAGCCTTAACCTCTTCAGGGTGCTCCGCTATTTTATTTCCATTTAACTGCTATGAATTGTATAAGTGCATTGCATTTCTTTGAAAATAAATTAACCTTTTGGAACAAAAAATAAAATGAAATAAAACATAAAATATAATCAATAATCTGAGGTTAGGGTGGGGAGATAAACTGCACAGTTGCTCTGGCGGTAGGAACCCATCTTTAAAAACTCAACATTTGGGGCGCCTGGGTGGTTCAGTCAGTTGTGCCTCTGGCTCTTGATTTGGGTGTGGGTTATGATCCCAAGGTCATGGGATTGAGCCCTGTGTCAGGTTCCATACTGGGTGTGGAGCCTGTTTAAGGTTTTCTTTCTTCTTTTGCCCCTTTCTCCCTGCTTGCTTGCTCTTAAAAAAAAAGAGGGGGGGCTGCGCCTGGGTGGCTCAGTCGGTTAAGCGTTCAATTTTGGCTCAGGTCATGAGCTCACGACTTGTGGGTTCAAGCCCTGCATCTGGCTCTGTGCTGCCAGCTCAGAGCCTGGAGCCTGCTTTGGGATTCTGTGTTTCCCTCTCTCTCTGCTCCTCCCCCACTCGCATTCTCCCTCCCTCTCCCTCTCCCTCTTTCTCTCTCTCCCCCTTTCTCTCTCAAAAATAAATACACTTTAAAAAATCTATAAAAGAAAATAAATAAAAACTCAAAACTTCAGGGACACCTGGCTGGCTCAGTCAGTAGAGCATGTGACTCGATCTCAGGGTAATGAGTTCAAGCCCCATGTTGGGCATGAAGCCTACTGGGGAAAAAAAAAAACAAACAACTTTCAAATCTTCAGTGACATTGTGTGTTCTTATACTGTGTGCATAAATGAATATCTTGCTAGATTTACTAAAAATTACTGTGGATATGTTTCTAACAAAAAAATAAAAACGAGGTATCCTGAATGACTGAAGTTTACCCTGAAAACGTAAATGTATCTCCTTTTCCCATCTCAACTCCCCAGATCTATAAAAAGTAAAATGGAAGAATTGAAATATATTCTCCATTAAGGTAATCATCTAAGCTCCAATTATTTTTTCAGTAGAAAGCTTAAAAATCTGCCAATTAGGATGTCTCCACCTACTATGGGCTAACCACAAAAAAAGGTGAGTCAGTTTTCCTGGAGCGTGTTTTTCATTTATCTGGCTTTTAGCAATATTGGCCACACCCCTTCCTGAACAGTTTGCTGGCAATAATTCCCCACATTACTTTCTTAATGGTATTAATTTTTTAAAGAGAACATTTAAAAAAAAATTTTTTTTAACGTTTATTTATTTTTGAGACAGAGAGAGAGCATGAACGGGGGAGGGTCAGAGAGAGGGAGACACAGAATCTGAAACAGGCTCCAGGCTCTGAGCTGTCAGCACAGAGCCCGACGCGGGGCTGGAACTCACGGACCGCGAGATCATGACCTGAGCCGAAGTCGGACGCTCAACCGACTGAGCCACCCAGGCGCCCCTAAAGAGAACATTTTAAAACATCAAAAAAACCTTTACGGTTTTTTATAACAGTGATAAGGCTGATAGTAAACAGTTCAAATAAGAATACAAAGCACAAGAGGGGGTGCCTGGCTGACTCAGTCGGTAGAGCAAGCGACTCTTAATCTCAGAGTCGTGGGTTCAAGCCCCACACTGAACACGGAGCCTACTTTAAATTTTTTTTTTTAACATTTATTAATTTTTGAGACAGAGAGAGACAGAGCATGAACAGGGGAGGGGCAGAGAGAGAGGGAGACACAGAATCGGAAACAGGCTCCAGGCTCTGAGCTGTCAGCACAGAGCCCGACGCGAGGCTCGAACTCACGGACCTTGAGATCGTGACCTGAGCCGAAGTCGGCCGCTTAACCGACTGAGCCACCCAGGCGCCCCGAACACGGAGCCTACTTTAAAAAAAAAAAAAAAAAAAAAAAAAGCCACTCAATGGTACAAAGCATGGAGGGGAAGTCAAAAAGAAACCAAAATCTAAAATCCCATTTTCAAGCATTAAGTGTATCTTACATTCTCCAAACATTACTCAGACTCTACAAACATTTACAGATGGATTTGTGTGTTTGCATATGTGCATGTATTAGTTTTACATAATTGGGATAATACTTAACATGCTCATTTGTGAAGTCTTCTTTTACTCTATGTCACAGACATGTATTCCTATGATGTCTAAATAAAACATCATCATTTTCAGTGGCTTCACGGTGTTCCCTTACACGGAAGTATACATACTCTGCTTAATCAATTTTCTTTTGAAGGACTTTCAGCTTGCCCCACTTTACTTTTGGGTTGTTATAAATAATGCTGTGATGAATATCCCATTCACGTGTCATTTCAAATGTGTGTAATTATCTCCTAGAGGTAAATTCCCTGAGGCGGGGTGGTAGGAGGGTAAAGGACACAACACTACTTGACAAAATATTGCTAAACTGCCCTTGGGAAGCAGATCTGTCAGGATTAGGTTCAGCTGACTTCGAGAGACCACCCAACAAGATGGCTTACACGAGACAGAAGGTTACCCAGAAGAGGAGGCGGTCCATGACCCAGGGGACCAGGCACCTTCCATTTTGGTGCACCACCATTTCAGAACATGGCTTCTTCAGCATGGTGTGAGGTGGCTGCTTAAATTCTAGCCATTGAATCTGCACTCCAGCCAGCAGGAAAGGGAAAGGGACAAAAAGGGTCAAATCCCAGGGACACTTCTGTGAAGTCAAACTCCCCACTCGGGCAACATCTATTGGCCAGAATTTGGTCATGTGGCTACACCTCGCTGCAGGGCAGGCTGGGAACTGTAAGTCATTTTTCCTTGGATGCCTTTATGTTCAGTTAAAAGTCAGGTGTTCTTTTACTGAGGACAAGGGAAAATGGATATTGGGGACAGCCAAGAGTTTCTGCCCCGGGAAGGATGTACCAACTTACATCCCTGTCAATGTCATGCAAGAGGTGTCATTTCCCAAGTCCCTACCAACCCTGTATCCAACTGTTCTCACTGCCAACGCATTTTATTACTTACAAAGGAAAATATGTAGCCTATTCTCAAATAGTCTGTTTTAGTTCATACCACTAATGTCAGTGATGTATACACCAACCCCCGCAAAAGTATAAAGAACATGCAAATGCGGGGACATAACTGTTACTCTGCCTTGACTTGTGCTTCAGTGTTAAAGCTCTGTCCTTAGCTGACTTCTCTTCTCCTCCAGGTAATCTCATCCATAGCTTTAATGCTGCTGAGTCAAAATCTGTATTTTCACTCCTGATCTCCCGAGTCTTAGTAAATTAGCCAGCTGCTTACTCCGCATACTCATCTGGGTAATCCACCAGCATGTTACAATCAACTGTGAAAAAAATCGGTCCCATCATCTTCTCTTACAAATACTTCCTCCTGCATTCCTTATTTTGGTGGCACCGGTTGAGTCATTTACCTTTCTCTCATCAAGACACTGCCTGCATGACCAAATTCTATGAATTTCACTTCCATAACAACTCTTGCCATCCCCTTCGTCTCCACTGTGCTCTTGAGGATCAAGATAAAATCTCATGACTCTCTGCCTCCATGCTTGAACCAATCCAGGCTACTCTCAAACATGGCAGCCAAGGGCTTCTTACTAAAATGCTAATGTGAATATGATGGCCCTCACTCTCTCTCTCTCTCTCTCTCTCTTTTCCCCCACCAAATCCTTTAAAGGGTGTCCATAGTCAAAAAGCTGGATGTGGCACGTGCAGTCCCCCAGCCAGTGACCTTCATCAGCATCACCTTGTATGAATCCCCTGACTATATTCCACATTTCAACACATCACTCGTGGTTCTGCAATGCAGTGAATTTGCTAGTGGGTCCCTCCTGCCTAGGATTCCTAGAAAAGATTCCTTTTTTTTTTTTTTTTTTTTTTTAAGATTCAGATCCTATAGACACATCAATAAAACCCTTCTCGACCAGACTCCCTACCTCGTGGCTACTTCGTTTTGTGCCATTTTTGTGTTCTGTACTTTCTTCTAAAATATTATAGTAAAGAGGTTAATGTTTATTAATCCAGCAAATGTTTACTGAATTTCCACTGTGTGCTTAGCATTATGCTAAGAGCTAGATTCATGACCACGTGTAAGCTGAACATAGACCTTACGTCTTCGCAACCTTTAGTCTATGCAGCTTGCATTAGGAAAGGCTAATTTCCATTTACCATCTCTGGTTGGCTAGAAAAGAAATTCTTTCTCCCCCCCATTAATCTGAATGAGACACTAAGAAACTGATGTTGCCCTGTTGATCATGTCGAGATACTCTCTTCAGTGTCTTGCTGCTTATTCAAACACGCATTTATTTATTTTTGCTTTTATGACTTCATGCTGTTGGCTGCCACTATCCAGGATCACTTGGATGTTTAAGAAGGAAAAATTAGGGGTAACCTTATTTGACCTAGTATTTCTCAAGCCCTTTCCTCAAACTTAACCCTGACGAAGGCCCGGTTTAGGGGATTCCTGGCAGAGAGGATGCAGACCTAAGAACAGGATGCACAGCCAAGCAGACTGGGGAAAGGGTGTTCCAGGTGGAGGGCGACGGACAGAGCAAAGATGGATGGACAGAGGTGAGGAAATGGTGTCTCCATGAGGATGGGCCCTCCATAAACAAGACTGCATAGGGTTAGTTCACAGCACGTTTTAAGACCTGGCTCAGTGGATCACACATGACCCATGGAGGCGCAGCTCTAAGGGCTGTGTTACCTGTCTCTGCTTCCCTTCTCCCTCTTGGGCTGCCCTGCAAAATTGCTACTCCTGTTTTCCTCCCTTCCTTTCCGTCTGCCCAGTTTCCAGTTTCCTCTTTTACCATCGATCCAAGATAGGAATAGTCCTGAACTGAAAAATCTCGCAGAGGCGATTTACAGAAGGAAGTCCAGGTACACTAAATTTTGCACAAAAAAAGAAATCCAAGTTAGGGACAAACTCGTGAGTTAGAGGAGAGTGCTAGAGTGCATTCCAGATAGATCAAAAGTGTCTGGGTGTATTATTCAGGACTGCTGATCTCAAGAGACAGAAATTCAATCCGGAGAAGTTTAAATAAGAAAGCAGTCGTGTCGGGTTATATAACTTGGAAAGACAGCGGCATGGCTGGCCTCAGGCACGACGGGATCTAGGTGGGGGTGCAAAATGACAGCATCAGATTATCAGCTCTTTCCCTTTCCTTCTGTCTCTGCTCCTCTCTGTTGTTGGCCTCATTATCTTCTATTGTAAATGTGTGTCACTTATGCAGTGGGGAGCCTGGCAGCTAGAAACTCCAAGCCTCTATCATCCAGTGTGAGGATCCTCCAAGAAATGATAAACTAACTCTTCCTAATTGAGGGTGGAAGATCCCAGGGAATAATTGCGTGGAGCCAGTCTGTCAACCACCCACATGTGTCCCGGAGGCAAGGGGGAAGGGGGGGGGTGTGTCATGATTGGCCAGGTGTGGGTCATGTGCCTGTCTTTCTGCTTGCACCTGGGTGGATTCCTCACAGGTGTGGAGATGGAAGTAGGGGGAGGAGCAGTGGCTGAAATCTGGGCAGGAAAAAAAAATGTGATTTGATTGGAACAGAGACTTTGTGGCAGAGTATTAGGAGACAAGTTAGGAGTGGGAAATGGGGCCAGGTTGTGTAGATCACTGTCATGCAAATGAAACGGAGAACCAAATATTCAGGAAAGTCTCCGGATGTGTATGTGTACAGCTGATTCTCATTATTCACGGTACTCAGGGTCTAGAAAGTCGCCATCATTGCTGAATCAGCAAATACCGAATCATTGCCCTATGGGAAATACAAGGGTAGGTTCCTGCGAGTCTCTGGTCACGTTTTTATCAACTGATCAATACATAACCTTGTTTTATGAGTGTATATGTTTACAGATACTTTAATATATGCTGTCGATTCATTCATACGGACCTCACAGCCAAAAGCACAATCACTCATGTCTGGACGAAGCTTATCTAACGCACGTATTTTCTGCATCAGGCACATCACAGCCTTCTCCCACTTAGGGGCACCGGACAGCACTTCAGCACTATGTCTGGGGCCAACTTAAATAGCAAACTCACCAAACAAAAAAAAGCACAAACATAAGAAAAACATGGCACCGAAGAGACCACGAAATGGACACTTGCTTGTTTACCCAGTGAGAACTGAAACATGAAGGCAGGTGTTGTCTGGTCCCATCTCAGCTGGGAACGTGCCAGCGGGTGGAGTCAGCATTAGCTCCGCGCGGGTCCAAGAATGACCGGAGAAGCGTCGAGAGAATATGGATGTGGGGGCTACGCAGGCATTTTAGCGAGCAGACCAATTCACAAGTACGGAGTCTCTGAATGAGTAGGATCGGCTGTTAGTTTCCCCCTCAGTATTTTGGAGGATTCATCTGGCACTGGTGGGAGGCACCATGGGAGCCATGTGGGGGGAATGAGGGATGAACACGAGAGGGAGGGAGGGCAAGCTGGCTTTCTAACCCGACAGGACATGACCGTGGTGGGGGTGGGGAAGAGGGCCCCATCGAGGAGGGAGGGAGGGGCCAGCAGTATAGAAGGAGGGAGGGAGGGAGGGGTCAGTGAGTATAGAAAAATGAAGAACCCGGTTTGGAAGAGAATCTGACTTCAATTCTGAAATGAGCCATTGGTCCTGTCAGACACTATGTGTTCTTCGCTCCAAGATTTTTTAAAAAGTGGACATTCAACTGACATGAAAATGAGGAACGAGTAGCATTCTAGTATTAAATATCCCCATTTCCAATCAAACAACCTTATTAATAATAATGGTAATAAAAAACCACACACATGGCACTGACTATTTGCCAGGCATTGTTCGAGGCTCTTTATATTTATTCGTCCATTTATTCCTCATAGACTATGAGGTATCATTATTAGACCCATTTTTATCTTTTTATTTGTATTCATTTTTTATTATTTATTTTTTTATGTTTACCCCAGTCTTATTTATGAGATAGATACATGTCTGTGTACATGTATGTATATGTATATATGTGAGTATCGTGCAATTATTTAAAATGACTATGAAAGAATATAATCCAGTAGAGAGAAAAAATATAGCCCAGAGAACACATGTTAACACAGAAATTTAACATAGCTTAACAACATAGAAAACATAAACACATAGAGAAAAGACAGAAAGGAAAAGTCAAAAATGTGAAAGTAGGTGGCAAGATAATTTAAAAACTTTTTTCTTTCTACTTCTCAATATTTTTTAAGTTTTACACACACACACACACACACACACAAACCCTATTACTGTGCATTGAGGAGGGCACCTGTTGGGATGAGCGCTGGGTGTTGTATGTAAGCGATGAATCATGGGAATCTACTCCCGAAGCCAAGAGCATACTGTATACACTGTATATTAGCTAACTTGACAATACATTATATAATTTAAAAAACCCTATCACCTTTGTGATCGTTGATATTTTTCATTTTATTTTAATAGGCAGTTGGGGGGGAGTGACTGCTACCCATCAGTGGCTCACCCCCAGGTGCTCTAGGTCCCCTTCCAGGACCAGCTGGGTTGGGCTGTCTGTCCATCCTGCAAGTTTGCTGTCCCTGAGGAAGGAAAGGTCCTTTGTGGCTGAGGGAAGGTTTTGTGTGCTTTACAAATAATCTCCTTCAAAACCTTCTGCTTGGAGCCTAGAGCTGTATCTCTACTCCTGGGCTCCAGAGACATGTCTGTCACCCAAGGCTGGGTGTCACCGCAGCCTGGGCACTGCCCTAACAGTCCCGGAATGCTTGTGTCCGAGACCTTAACTGGGGGCAGCCCTGCTGAAATGAGCTCTCTGTCCCAGGTGAGACTAGAACTGCTTCTGCGGCATTCCCCAAAGTCCAGGAGTCCTCCTGGGGGAAGACGACCGGAATGTGGGACGGGAAAAGGGCACGGGATCTGCACCTTCCTACCCTTCACTAATATCCCCAGTGCTAGTTTTCCTTTGACACCCTGGCCGGCCAGTCTCCTTCACTCCCAATGGAGGGATTCTCACACCAATAGGATTTCCCCCTTCTGAGTCTGCCAATTCAGTCCCTCCCTTCTCTTTGCTTTTTGTAGGGATACAGGCGACCCTTGCTACATTTCTCTCGTAATTGCCGTATGGCCACTTCCATTATTACTCTGTTTGTGGAGTCATATTCCCTCTGCTTACCTCCTGGAAATGATTCCCGGAGACCCCCCAACGAGAAGACTACTGTACTCAGAATGGTCATGGCCCAGTGCTTCACAGTGATGTCTCAAAGGGCCACATGGTTCCCTTTTGTTCTTTACTACATTTTTTTTACTATTTACTTTTTTAAGATTTTATTTTTAAGTGATCTTTACACCCAACGTGGGGCTCGAACTCACAACCCTGGGATCAAGATTCACATACTCCACTGAGTGAGCCAGTCAGGTGCCTCTATTAAATATTTATTTATAAAGACTTTATCTGTAAATAATCCCTACACACAATGAGGGGCCTGAACTCACAACCCCAAGATCCAGAGTCGGATGCTCTTCTGACTGAGTAAGCCAGGCGCCCTAGACCCATTTTTAGAAGAACAAACTGAGGCGGAGGGTAGTAACCTGCCTGTAATCCATAAGCGAGTAAATGCCGGAGTCTGTTTATAGAATCCATGTTTAACCAACTGAGCCACCCAGGCGCCCCTTATAGAATCCATGTTTAACTACCATGTCATGCTGGCAGTATTCGTTACGGTTTTTTTTTTGTAAGCTCCCTTTTACCACACTGCTGTCTCCCTGCCTCCCCACTGCCCATGCCAATTCCCCCCACGCCCCCTCCATCCAATGTATGGTTTTGTCAATATTGCTCACCCTTTCTCATCTAAAATCGAACAGTAATAAGCCACATTCACACTAATTTCCTTCTTCATTTTCCTCCCCCAAAACCCAACAATGATCTTTAGCTAATTTCAAATTATAGCCCACAAATCCGTAAGTCTATCAAGTTTCTTTTCTGAATAAGCCTAACTGAACTCCTCATTTTCTTATACTTAAAAAATACCAGTTCGTGGGGCACCTGGGTGGTTCAGTCGGTTAAGTGTCTGACTCTTGATTTCGACTCAGGTCATGATCTCACAGTTCCCTGTGTCAGGCTCGGCACTGACAGTGCAGAACCTGCTTGGGATTCTCTCTCTCCCTCTCTCTTTGCCCCTCCACTGCTCGCACATGCGAGTGCACACACTTTCTTTCTCAAAATAAGTAAACATTAAAAAAATACCAGTTTGCTAGCCTCTAGCAGAAATTGCTTTTTAGTTTTTAATTTATTTTTAATTTTTTTAATTTTTTTAAAGTAATCTACACACAATGTGGGGCTCGAACCCATGACCCTGAGATCAAGAGTTGCACAACCCACTCACTTAGCCAGCCAAGCATCCCACTTTATCTTTTATATTTAAAACAGTAATCATCTAGATTTTTAGGTACTAATAAAATGATTCTTTTTGCCTTAAGCAACTCATGTGACATCCTCATGTTTTTTTTTTAATTTTTTTAACATTTATTCATTTTTTGAGAGACAGAGTGTGAGCGGGGGAGGGGCAGGGAGAGAGGGAGACACTGAATCCAAAGCAAGCTCCGGGATCTGAACCAACAGCACAGAGCCCGACATGGGGATTGAACTCACAAACTGTGAGATCATGACCTGAGCCGAAGTGGGACGCTGAACCAACTGAGCCACCCGGGCGCCCCAACATCCTCATGTTAAAAGGAGTGACACTATATTTCTCATTGGAATACTATTTGATATTTACAAGACAACTGGAAAGTCAGACATGGAACTTTAAATAAATGCAAGTGTTTGTGGAATTTGCCTAGAACATCTACACAAACATCTCTTTTGTTTGCCAGCTTTATTTTAGTTTTGATTTTGCGTTAATTCCTTAAACACAGCTGGTTTCTAAGTGTGGAGAATGTGGGAGAGGTTGTCTTCAAGAAAGGTGGGAAGCATTTAATTCAGCAAACACATACTACTCTGTGGCAGGCCCCTTTATTCAGCACACACAACCTCATGCAGTTTTCATGAAAAGAGCTTGGGCGATGTCTACATCAGCAGTCCGTCTAGGTTCAAGTGCATGGCCACAGCGTGCCAGCAAGGTTGCCAATGGGCCAAGGCTCCAAAATGCTTCACATACCTACTCACGTGCTTCAACAATAAGAATAGCCTTCTAACAATGGCCATCATAATTTAAGAACTCAAAACTTTTTAAAAAACATTTGTTTTTGAGAGAGAGAGAGAGAGAGAGAGTAGGTGCGTGCTTGAGTGAGGGAAGAGTGGGCAGAGGATCCAAAGCGGGCTCTGTACTGACAGCAGAGAGCCCGACGCGGGGCTCGAACTCACGAACCAGGAGATCGTGACCTGAGCCAAAGTCAGACGCTTAACCAACGCTGCCACCCAGGCCCAGGCGCCCCTAAGAACTCAAAACTTTTAAGCTTGCCTTGCACACCCTTATTTATATTGGAGAAGCTAAGCATCAAACTCCCTGTCTCACCCACCCTTCCCATCTCTGGGGCTGAACGTCCTTGAGCTTACTTGGTTCTGCAAGTGACATCTGGCCTGCTACCCTAGCTGCTGCAGGTTGGACCGGGGTGACCATCTGACCTGGACCAGTTAGCACATTTTCAGTTTTAGGTGACGGAAAACCCTGTCAACCTGGTTTGAGTGAAAAAGAGGAGAAGCTTATTGGCTTACAAAGCCATAGGCCCAGCTGGCTCCAGAGGCTGCAAACGAGGCCACAAAGACCCCGATCTCTCTTTATCTCTTGGCTTCTTCCTCCTCTGTGTTGGCTGCATCTGCAGGCAGGCTGTCCCTGGTGGTGACAAGTTTGCAGTTCTTTGGTGATGACAAGATGGCTGATTGTAGCTCCAGGCTCATATCACTACAGCTCCGAGTTGGGGGCAAAGGGAACGCTCCTCCCTCAATAATTTTGATATCAAATTGGCTTCAGTTGGGTTGTCGGCCCATTTCTCAATAACCATGACCACCGATGACGTCAGGTACAGCTGCTTGGACCACATGCAGTGAACATGAAGTAGGATGATCGGGACACTATTACAAGAAGGGAGGCAGGTACTGGTGGCAAAAACATCAACTCTACACATATGACCCAAGGACATGCAATACAGAGGCTTGAATGTGGCCAAGGAGGAGGCCTGCTGGGAAAAACTCAACAGGGACGAGTGGCTGAAGAAAAACACAAGAGCCTCTCTCTGGAGGAAATGGAACTAGAAGTCCAAAACTGAGGAGCTGGTAGGGACAGTATAAGTGGAAGGACACAGAGACACAGAGACCCAGAGACCAGGAGGGAGGGGGAATGCTGGAGTCTCGTGGTAGGGAGCAGGAAAGCCCCTCGAGCTTCTGCTGAGTGAAACCAGGCTAGTCCTGGGGCCCCCGGCACCTGCAACATCCTCAAGTCTTTGGGGCACAGCTGAGCCGCTAAGATTCCTATGATCACTATCCAGGTATTTCCTCATGATGAAGACCCACGGCATTAAGTCCCAAAGGGCTTAACTAACATTTAAGTCAGGAAAGGCAAAGACAAGAAGGAAAAGAGATAAAGGGACAAAACATGGTATACAGGGGAATGGCAGAGAGCACGATTTTCTGTGCTCTAGGAAGCTCCATGCTGTGCCAGGACGGGGTGGTGCTGGTGGTGAGGATGAGGTGTTTCCCATTATTCCTTCTACCCCTTGCCTCCGATTTTATTTCCAGGCTGCCAGCTGGAGAGGCCCCTCACCCCACCCCACCCTTAAGGAAATTTCCTGCAAGTCTTGAATGCTTAGCTTCAAGACCTTACCTAGCTACTAGGGAGGTGGGACCTGCGGTCTTTAGCCAGGCAGCTCTCAGCCCAACTACGAGTTCGGTTCTTTTCTAAAGGGTGAGAATGGCTGTGGAGAGGCAACGTGCCATCTCGGCCACATCCCCAAAGCCAGGCTCTGTGCTGTGCCTAACAATCCCCCTCCTCTGTGCCACCACATCCACCTATGGTCATGTCCCTTCTGCTCCTCTTGCCCAGTAGCTTCCATATGGTTCAGAATGGCCATCTTAAACTTCCTCTTTACTTTTCTATTTCAGTCCCCTGCAGCGAATTGGCTATATCACTTTAAGTGCTTGTCCAAATTTTCTTTTTTTAAGTTAAAAAAAATTTTTTTAATGTTTATTTATTTCTGAGAGAGAGAGAGAGAGAGAGAGAGAGAGAGAGAGAGACAGCGTGAGTGGGGCAGGGGCAGAGAGAGAGGGAGACACAGAATCCGAAGCAGGCTCCAGGCTGTGAGCTGTCAGCACAGAGCCCGACGCTGGGGCTGGAACCGGTGAACCACGAAATCATGACCTGAGACTTGACCGACTGAGCCACCCCGGCACCCCAGTTCTTGTCCAAACTTTCAAAAGAAGGATCACCTTGTCACGCTAGGCCACACAAGTCATACAGTTGCTGGTCAACCAGTGGATTCAATGGCCCAAAGACAGGTGTCTATCTTGGTCCAATTAACTGGCAAGGGGAGGGACAGAGCAACTGCATGGCGCAGATGGTGACTTATCTCAGACGGGACTTAGCCACGGTATGTAATGACGGACTATACAGACAACTGTGCTTTCCCACTGACATATTCAGGCGAATCAAATAGGTAGGTGACAAATATCCTTACATATTGTATTAGTTTCCCATGACTGTTTTAACAGAGGACCACAAACTGGGTGGCTTAAAACAATAGAAATGCAGTGTCTCACAGTTCTGGAGGCTGGAAGTTGGAATTCCTGGTACTTGCAGAGCCCTGCTCTCTTTGCACCCTGTCTTGCCTCTTCCAGCTTCTGTGTTTTACTGATGATCTTCGGTCATCACATGGCCCTCTGTGTCTGTCTTCACACGGCTGTCTTCTTAAAGACACCGGTCAGACTGGAGCAGTGTCCACCCTACTCCAGCATGGCCTCATCTTAACCTACAATATCTGTGACAATCCTATTTCTAAATCAGGTCACTATCCGAGGTAGTGGGGGTAAGGACTCCAACGTCTCTTTTGGGGAGGACACAATTCAATCATAACACATACCTACTCAAGTTGTACAGCCAATTTCTCCACAAATAAAATAGACATCTAACCATTACGGCGGACTTGCTACTCAAAAGGCATAGGACACTGCAGTGAGTACTATGATAAGGATGAGTACGGACACTGGGTGGCTCAGTCGGTTAAGCATCCGACTCTTGATCTCGGCTCAGGTCATGATGTCGTGGTTTGTGGCATCGAGCCCCATGTTGGGCTCTGCACTGATAGCGTGGGGCCTGCCTGGGATCCTCTGTCTCTACCCTCCCCCACTCACACGCACCCGCTCTAAATAAATAAATAAATACATAAATAAGTAAATAAAGTTTGTTTTAGAGAGTGAGTGGGGAGAGGGGCAGAGAGAGAGAGAATCTTTTTTTTTTTTTTTTTAATGTTTATTTATTTTTGAAGGAGAGAGAGACAGAACATGAGCGAGGGAAGGGCAGAGAGAGAGGGAGACACAGAATCCGAAGCAGGCTTCAGGCTCCGAGCTGTCAGCACAGAGCCTGACATGGGGCTTGATCATGAGACGTGAGATCATGACCTGTGCCGAAGTTGGATGCCCAACTGACTGAGCCACCCAGGCGCCTCCAGAGGGAGCGAGAATCTCAAGCAGGTTCCATGCTCAGCGTGGAGCACAGAACCCAACACAAGGTTCAATCCCATGACCCTGAGATCATGACCTAAGCTGAAACCAAGAGTCAATTCAACTGACTGAGCCACCCAGGCACCCCTAAAGAAACTTTAAAAAGAAAAAGATGTGTTTACTGTGTCTTTCTAGATTCATCAGATGTTCTTAGTTATAATGGTAGTCTTAGTGTTAGTAACCTCTTTCCAAAAAAGAAAAAAAGGTACAAAGAAAATCAGTATTCAAAGGCAATATTGAGGAATAATTTTTATTTATTTTTATTTACTTTTAAAAAATTTTTTAAAGATTTTTTTATGTTTATTTTTGAGAGAGAGAAAGAGAGAGAGCGGGTTAGGGGCAGAGAGAGAGGCACAGAATCTGAAGTAGGCTGCAGGCTCCGAGCTGTCCGCACAGAGCCCAATGTGGTGCTCGAACCCACAAACCGTGAGGTCACAACCTGAGCTGAAGTTGGATGCTTAACCGACTGAGCCACCCAGACGCCCCTGATTTATTTTTATATTCTTTAGTCACTGGTGAGATCAAGTGTATTAATTCAGAAAAATAAATGTTACACAGTAGGCAAAATACAAAAGCACGAAAAATGCATCCAACCGCTCGTAGCTCCTTTAGGGTGTCTTACGTGGAGCCTGTGTAAAGGCCAAGATGGCTGCCATCTTCAAGGAAGAAAGAATCTTTTGTAGCTGCAGGAAGTAGTGACCATGAGGAAGAGAGTAACGGAGGAGCTGGAGGCAGCCCCTGAGACGGAGTCTGGCATGAAAGGATATGGATGTGTAAATAACTTTTTCCTGTTGAATGCCAACGTCTCCCTTTAAAAACAAATGCCAAAGAGACATTTCAATAGTTTCAGAGAAGAGAAAGGCTCATGTTGGAACTACAGGAATGTACCAAAAAAATAATGTAAGGCAGGAAGGAAATTGTGTCAAGAGTTTGTATACATAAAATCCTTAAAACATTATTATGAAGTAGAAAGTATTACCTACATCTTTTTGTGTTTTCTTCTTTCATAAGAAAATGAGACCAGGGGTGCCTGGGTGGCTCGGTCGGTTAAGCGTCCGACTTCGGCTCAGGTCATGAGCTCCAGGTCTGTGAGTTCGAGCCCCGCGTCGGGCTCTGTGCTGACGGCTCGGAGCCTGAAGCCTGCTTCGGATTCCGTGTCTCCCTCTCTCTCTGCCCTCCCCCACTCACATTCTGTCTCTCTCTGTCTCTTAAAAATAAACAAACATTAAAAAACCTTTTTTTAAATAAAAAGAAAATGAGACCATTTCAGGAGCCTGACTGCCCGTCTCTCTTCCATTCTCCCAGAAGCTGTCTCCCTCTCCCTTGTGTTGTCTACACAGCTGGGGCCAGAGTCACAGTTCTGTAGTATGGCTGCATTGATGCCATTCTCCTCTGTAGGAAGTCTTGTTTCATCCTTATCACCTAGAATAGGAGTTTCCCAACTTTTTCATAGCAGAACCCTTTTATTAAGGGAAATTCTGTACAGATTTTATGTATATCTATTTATGTGGGACTACATCAATTTATGTTTATCTATTGGACAAAAGGAGTATTTGATGAAGATAGTTTTTTTTGTAAGTTTACTTATTTTGAGATAGAGCACACGTGTGGGGGAGAGGGGCAGAGACAGAGAGAGAGAGAAAGAGGGAGAGAGACAATCTCAAGCAGGCTCTGTGCTGACAGTGCAGGGCTAGATCTCATGACCGTAAAATCATAAACCTGAGCCGAAACCAAGAGTCAGATGCTTAACCAACTGAGCCACCCGGGTGCCCCTGACGTTCTTTTTAAATTCAGATTAATAATATCATCAAGTTAACAAGAACACAGAAACCATTGTCCTAAAAACAGCACTTTGAAATTAGGCAGTGAAATAGAGAGGAAGACCATTAGTGTTAGGACGAGTAGTCAGTTAAGTTCTGCATTTGACGATAAAATAAAAAGAAAACTCTGATCCATGCAGATAATCATAAATCTGTTCTCCACATTCTATCCCAGTGATCTTTTAAAAATGCAAACCTGATTAACATATTTCATCAACTCGTTAAAACGCCGACGGTAAATTGCATCATTATTTCATGTATAGTCCAGAAAAAAAATGCTCAGTAAATGTTGATTTGGGAGATATTAAGATGTAAAAACAAGCGTGTCTCACAATCACTGGAATGTGGTATGCCAGCCGCGTCACCCTCTTAAAGATCAATGGCGTCTGGTTCTCTCGGAATCATGACAACACTCCTGATGTTCACCACTCTGTTCTCTGCACCCTAGCTGCACTGGCCTTCTTTCCATTCACCCAGTCTTCCAGATGGCAGATCAAGCTTCACTTCCTCTGGAGAGCCTTCCCTGACCTCCCTGACCAGGCCACGTTCCTGAGCATTTAAGTGTCTCCTTGACAGCCATGGTGGACATCTTCTTTGGTTCCCATCTTAGTTTGGCTTATGTGTTTGTATGATTAGCATCTAGCTCCATGAGGGCAGAGAACATGAACTTCTGCTCCCCACCGCTCCCCACTGTAGCATCCTGTACACAGAAAGCACTCGAGCATTTGTTGAATAAATGAATTGAAATAAAAAATTTTTAAATTCATGTTGCTAATTTTCAGATATCCTTCAATTCAAAGGATCCAGAAGATTCATAAATGTGAGCAGTAAGAATTGTGTTTCATAGTTGAGTCATTAACAATATCTACCAAATTCCTGTCTCCTTATCACAGATACCAAATTTAGACAAAAGTCATTGAAAATTACTATGCGTTAAAACTCTGTCCCTGAGTGTTATTATCACAAGGTGGTCAGTGTGTTTTTGTGAATTCTCAGTTCCAAGATTCTGTGCTGAGCTGGTAAGTCTGAGCTTCTGATTTTCAGGTTTCCTCTCTGCTCTGATTATACCTGCCTTGTACAGGCATGAATCCAAAGAGGGTTGGTCAGAGCTCAACCTTCTGAAACAATGACACATTTGTAAGAAATTCTACTGTGTTCACAGCGATGATAGATGCTTTCCTCTGGCCTCCACCAAAACATGTTCATCTAGATTTTGGAAGCACGAGTTAAGGCATTAAAATTTGGTATATAAAATATTTGAGGGTGTAGGTATTTCTTTTGTATAACAAGTTTTAAATTAGTGAAAAATATTCCCAAAGAGGTTATTTGAATAAAATGCTTGTGCAACCTCAGAGGTACATTTATTTGCAAAACCAAAGGGTTATATGAAAACCACTGACTCGCTGTATCAAGTTTTTTTTGTTTTTTTGTTTTGAGATTTTATTTTTTTAAGTAATCTGTACAGCCAACATGGGACTTGAACTCACAACCCCGAGGTCAAGAGTCACAGGCTCTACAGACTGCAGCCAGGTGCCCTGGGCTATATCAAGTCTTAAGGCTTGATTTGTCAGGAACTTCCTGATCTGCTCCCTGGCTGCCGCTCAGTGGTCCTGGCACCCAGCTTCACATCCTGCAAGAAGACAATACTTAGGACTTGTTCCGGAACAAGCTCTGTGCTCACGCGTTTGCGCAAAGGCCCATCCCTGGCTTTTCTGTCTTGGTCTCAAGCTCACATCTAGTAGTTTTCACGGAGTCTTCCCTGATGTGCTGACTTTTCAGGATTCCCTCCAATTCCCTCACCAGGCAGCTCAGATCTCTGCTACATGACCTTGCTGTCACCTGTCTCCCCACTAGACCGCAAGCTTCCTGAGGGAAAGGAACTCATCTTTGCACTGTTGGCACGTCCGGGACTTGGTATGCAGCAAACACTGAAAGAAGCCCTTTCGGAGCTTTGCCAACTTGGGTAGTTTCAATTGTTTGCCAGTAGAAAAATTTCTATCTTGTGGTTTTATTTTTTTAATTTTTTTTAAAAAGTAGGCTCCACGCCCAAAGTGGGGCTTGAACTCACAACCGCGAGATCGAGAGTCATGTGCTCCACCAACAGAGTCGGCCAGGTGCCCCTCTCTTGTGGTTTTTTAAATTGTATTTCCTTGATCACTAGTAAGATTAAGCATCTTTTCGTGTTTCTTAGTTATGTATTTCAGTTTCTTCATGTTCCTTGCCCATTTTTCTGCAATGTTATTTACTTTATTAATTTGCAGATATTTATTTATTGCCTCGACACTTGTGAGACTATTTTAAAGCTCTCCCACGTAGGAAATTCCATATCCTTTCGTAGTCATTCGTCCCACTGAGCCAGTTCTTCCCTACATTTAACCCAAATCCCACACGCTGTGGTGGGGGCTAATGCCTCTCGTTTTGAGCCCTGCTGAGTTAATGGAGAATAGCTGATTATCATCAATTATGATAAAATCATTCTTAAAAAAAAAAAAAAGTACTATTAAATAACCCAGACCTACCTGTGTAGTTAAATAATCATATAATTATTTTAACCTATATGAATGGATTCGATTTCCTAATTATCTTTCTCTTTACTACTCAACTGTGAGTCTTCTACATTCTTGAATCTAGAGCTTAGAAATGGGGCCCAGGGACTGGCTAGCGGTAAGCGTAACCGGAAGATGAACTTACGGTTGCTGATTTCTGCACTCCTATTCTTGCCTCTCATGATGGCGCCTCCCCCTCTTGCAAGGCTACTTTTTTATTTCAGCGCTTGATAATCACTCCTAAAATATTCATCAGCCAGACTGAGCAAGATTACAGAGCAAGAATTCCCTTTTAGTAATTATTGCTCTGCCCCAAGCACTTTTGACACTCTTAATCAAAATTCTGTGGCTCTCTTACCATTTGTCCATATTGGTAAGGAATCTACGTTAATAATGTTGATCCTACCCTCTAATACATAAACCATTTTGGCAAATGGGTTTTAAGGCAAATGAAATGGTATGTTTCTTCTTCTTCTTTAAATGTTTATTTTGAGAGAGAGAGACAGAGAGAGAGACAGAAAGAACACGTGCTAGCAGTGCGGCGGGGGGTGGGGGGGATGCGGAGACAGAGAAGGAAAGAGAAAATCTCAAGTGGGCTCTGTGCTGACAGTGCGGGGATGCAGGGCTTGACCTCACGAGCCGTGAGACCATGACCTGAGCCGAAATCAAGAGTTGGACGCTTAACTGACAGAGCCACCCAGGTGCCCCTCGTCTTTTTTCCCCCTAGATCACTGGCCACTTTGTCCTGACCCCCCATTCTCCAAGTCAGCATGTATCTTCATAACTATGCTCTGAGGTTGGTCCTCTGTCCAGTGAGCCTTTATAGGATGGTTGTAAACTGATTCCCTAATAAATGGGTGTTTCCTATAGAATATAATCTTAAACATGTTAAAGTCAAAAATAGACTGCACCAATTCTTCCAAATCCCCCTTTCAAGGTTATAATGAATGAGTCTCACAAGGCTTTTTTCTCTTCATGAGTATTCACTTATCTGTTCAAAAACAAAAAACAACTTTAATTCAGATGACTCTTTAACTTTAAAAAATTATACTGCTAGAGTTGTCCTAACAAAGTACTCCAGACTAGATGGCTGAAACATAGATTTATTTTCTCATAGTTCTGGAAGGTAGAAGTCAAGGTGTTGGCAGGGTCGGCCTCTTCTGAAAACTTTCTCCTTGACATGTAAATGGCTAGTTCCTCCCTGTGTCTTCACATGGTCTCCTGTCTGTGTATGTCTGTGTCTTAATCTCTTTTTATAAGGACACCAGCCATATTGGATTAGAATCAACCCCAATGACCTTGCTTTTTCTTTTCTTTTCTTTTTTTTTTTTAAAGGTGGAATAGATTGAGAAAAGCTAAGGCACAAATACAGACTTTAGAAACAGCAGCATTAATGTGGTCATGAAGGCAAGAAGCACTTCAGTTGCCATAAACCTAGAAGAAACCAAGAAAGAATCCATGGACTATAACAAAGGGAAGCATTTCAAGAAAAGGCTGATCAACAGCATGCAACGTCAAGTATGCTAAGGTCATAAGACATCCTTTAGATTTAACAATTCTAGATGACTGAGTAACATACCAGGAGTAAGAGGGAGGTAGGAGTTGTCTTAAGGAATGAATGAGAGAAAGGTCATAGAAGCAGTGAGTACTTTGTGAAGGAAAAGAGGAGGTGAGAGACAGAAAGGACGTGGGGATGCCTGGGTGGCTCAGTTGGTTAAGCTCAGCATCCAACTCTTGATTTTGGATCATGTCATGATCCCAGGAGTGTGGGATTGAGCTCCATGTCAGGCTCAGCTGGGCATGGAGCCTACTTAACATTCTCTCTCTCTTTCTCTCTCTCTCTCTCTCTCTAAATAAAAGGGATGTGGGGTCAAGGATGTGACTTTTATTTTGAAGTGACAATATGAAGGAAAATAATCCAAGAGTAATTTGTTGCATATTAATCTCTGAATCATTGAGTCATTCATTGTTTTCATTGAAAGATTATTTTGTTTTAAATGGAAACCAAGCTGAGATGTAGCTGTGGCATTTAGAAAAACCTAAGTAAGACTGGCCAAAGGTTATTCTCTGCTTGGTCATGATGGATGGATCCCAGGCAATTCGTTTAAGCTCTCTAAATCCCAGTTTCTCACCTATGTAATAGTCGTACCCATTTTGTAAGCTTGTTTCAAGGATTAAATGCCTCACCTGTTATAAGCACTCGATGTTTAATTTTATTACAACAATTAGGTCTGTTATTAAGAGGTGGCTTTAGAGGGATCCGGCAAATTCTATTCCTGGATTTTAATATGGTTCTTAGGTGAATAATTGTTCATTGAGATATATAGTAAGAAAAAAACCAAGCATCTTTTAATTTTTTTATTTAAAATTTTTTTTAATGTTTATTTATTATTGAGAGACAGAGCGTGAACAGGGGAGGGGCAGAGAGAGGGAGACAGAGAATCGGAAGCAGGCTCCAGGCTCTGAGCTGTCAGCACAGAGCCCGACGTGGGGCTCAAACTCACAAACTGCAAGATCATGACCTGAGACGAAGTCGGACGCTTAACCGACTGAGCCACCCAGGCACTCCCCAAACATCTTTTTAAAAAAATTATTTTAAGTTTATTTACTTGAGAGAGAGCAAGCACAAAAGCAGGGGAGGGGGAGAGAGGAGAGGCAGAATCCCAAAGCAGACTGCACCATCAGCCCAGAGCCTGATGTGGGGCTTGAAGTCACGAACTGTGAGATCATGAGTTGAGCTGAAACGAAGAGTTGGATGCTTAACCAACTGTGACACCCAGGCACCTCTTTTAAAAAAATTTTTTAAGTTTATTTATTTATTTTGAGAGACACAGAGAGAGAGACCAAACTGATCTTTTACCTAAGTAAGCAGGGAATCTATTTCAATGTTAAATCATAACTTGTTAAAAAGTTTATTAATTTATTTTGAGAGAGAAAGAGCGTATGAACACGCGAGTAGGGGAGAAGTAGAGAGAGGGAGGAAGAGAGAGAATCTCAAGCAGGCTCCACGCTGTCAGTGCAGAGCGACTCGGGACTTGATCTCATGAAACTGAGAGATCATGACCTGAGCAGAAATCAAGAGTCAAACGCTTAACTTACTGAGCCACCCAGGCACTTTTGAAAGTGAAGAATGCTACCAATCTCTCCAAATCCCTAAATAATCCGAGAAACCGTTTAGAATTTCTAAATGTTATGATGTTAGAATACTAGCATAGTTATTCACTTCTTTATATATTCAATTTATTTTATCTAAAAAAAAAAGTTCACCCATTTCTCCCATTCCCCACTCCCTGCCTCTGGCAATCATCAATCTGGTTGTTCTCTATGAGTTTTGTGTGTGTGTGTGTGTTATATCTTAGATTTCACATACAAGAGAGATCATATGGTATTTTTGCCTTTCTCCGACTTATTTGATTTAGCATAATACCCTCTGGGTCCCATCTATGTTGTTGCAAATGGCAGGATTTTTTTAAGTAGGTTTCATGCCCAGCGCAGAGCCCAATGAGGGGCTTGACTCATGACCCTGAGATTAAGACCTGAGCTGAGATCAAAAGTCGGATGCTTAATGGACTGAGACACAAAGGCGCCCAAAGATTTCATTCTCTTTTACAGCTGAAAAATATTCCACTCTTTGTGTGTGTATGTATATAACTGCTTTGTCCATTCATCCACTGTTGGACACTTACACTGTTTCCGTATCTTGGCTATGATAAATAATGCTGCAATGAACATGGGGGTGCATATATCTTTTTGAATTAGTGTTTTTATTTTCTTTGGACAAATATCCAGAAGTCAAATTGCTGGGTCATATGGTGGTTCTATTTTTAATTCTTGAAAATGTTTATTTATTTTGGGGCACCTGGGTGGCTCACTCAGTTACGCATCCAACTTTGGCCCAGGTCACGATCTCGAAGTTCACGAGTTCGAGCCCCATGCCGGGCTCTGTGCTGACAGCTCAGAGACTGGAGCTTGCTTCAGATTCTGTGTCTCCCTCTCTCTCTGACCCTTCCCCACTTGTGCATGCTCTCTCTCTCTCAAAAATAACTAAACATTAAACATTTAAAAAATTTAAAAAATGCTTGGTCTCTTTATTTAAAAAAAAGTTTATTTATTTTGAGTGGGGGGAGGGGTAGAGAGAGAGGAAGACAGAATCCCAAGCAGGCTGTGACAGAAGAGAGAAAGACAGAATTCTAAGCAGACTCCATGTTGTCAGTGCAGAGCCCAATGTGAGGTTCAATCTCAGTGAGATCACGACCTGAGCCGAAATCAAGAGTTGGCTGCTTAACTAACCAACCACCCAGGTGCCCTGCTATGCTGAGGCTTTTAAGTTCGATATAGTCCAACTTGTTTGCATTTTGGCTTTTGTGGCTTTTGCTTTGGGTATCAGATTTAAAAAATCATCCCCAAGACTTATGGCAGCTTACTGCCTATGTTTTCTTCCAGGATTTTATGATTTCAGGTCTTCTATTCAAGTCTTTAGTCCATTTTGAGTTTGTGTACGGTATGAGATAGTGATCTATTTTCATTCTTTTGCACGTCTGTCCAATTTTCCCAAAATCATTTACTGAGGAAACTTTTCCTTTCTCCAGAGTGTATTTTTGGTTCCTTTATCATAGATCAATTGACCATATAGGTGTGGGTTTATTTCTGGGCTCTCTATTCTGTTCCATCGATCTGTAGGTGTATTTTGGTGCCAATCCCACATCGGTTTTTTAATTTTTATTTATTTTTAAATATGTCTTTTGAAGTTTATTTATTTTGAGAAAGAGTGAGGGAGTGCAAGCTAGGGAGAGGGGCAGAGAGAGGGAGAGAGAGAATCCCAAGCAGGCTTTGCGCCCTCAGCGTGGAGTCCGATGCAGGGCTCGAACTCACGGAAATGCAAGATCAGGACCTGAAACCAACAGACAGACACTTAACTGACCAGGCACCCTGGGACTGTTTTCTCAATTTCTTTTTCTGATAGTTCTTTATTCGTGTATAGAAATGCAACAGACTTTTGTGTACAGATTTGGTATTCTGCGACTTTCCTGAATTTGTTTACTAGTTCTAACGGTTTTCTGATGGAACCTTCGGAGTTTCCCATGTCATCTACAAACAGGGACGGTTTTATGTATTCCTTTGCAATTTGGAACCTGTAATTTCTTTCCCTTGCCTCATTGCCCTGGCTAGGATTTCCAGTACTATGTTGCATAAAAGTGATGAGTGTGCATCCTTGCCTTGTGACAATTAAAACTTTCAGTTATCACCATTGAGTATGATGTTAGCTGTGGGCTTGTCATACAGTATGTGGCCTTTATTGTTTTGAGGTATGTTCCGTCTACACTGCTTTGCTGAGAGGTTTTTTTTTTTTCTTTTTAAATCATAAACGAAAGTTGAGTTTTGTCAAATTGGTACAATTAATAATCTTTGGATACTGAAGTATATGAACTCTTTGCCTGCTAAATATGCGGCCAACATTTTCTCCCAGGCAATTTATTAATTTTAAGTATTATTCATGAAACAAAACCTTTTTATTAAAAAATTTTTTTTTTTTATTTTGAAGTAATCTGGACACCGAGTGTGGGGCTCAAACATATAACCCTGAGATCAAGAGTCACATTCTCTACTGTGTGAGCCAGGCAGGCGCCCACAAAACTTTATTTTGTAGGTACTTGATCTGCCATTCTTCTCCCTTCTGGCTTCCAGATTCAGAGTCTTGTGTATACTCTACCTCCAGACTCAAATGATATTCTCCCTGGGGCGCCTGGGTGGCGCAGTCGGTTAAGCGTCCGACTTCAGCCAGGTCACGATCTCACGGTCCGTGAGTTCGAGCCCCGCGTCGGGCTCTGGGCTGATGGCTCAGAGCCTGGAGCCTGTTTCCGATTCTGTGTCTCCCTCTCTCTCTGCCCCTCCCCCGTTCATGCTCTGTCTCTCTCTGTCCCAAAAATAAATAAACGTTGAAAAAAAAATTAAAAAAAAAAACGATATTCTCCCTTATTTTCTTATGGTACTTTCATAGTGTACGTTTGTGTGTATAACATTTAGCTCTTTGATCCATGTAAGATACTATTCAATGGTTCTTTATTTCCGTACTGATCTCAAATGGTAAGTGGGAATTTTCTTTGTTTGTTTGTTCGTTTATTCTGAGAGAGAAAGCAAGCATGAACCACACTCAGGGGAGGGGCAGAGAGAGAATCCCAAATGGGTGCCAGGCTGTGAGGGCAGAGCCCTACTGCAGACTGGTGGTGATCCCACGGAACTGTGAGATCATGAGCTGATCTGAAATCTAGAGTCAGATGCTAAACAGACTGAGCTACCCAGGCTCAAATGTTAGGAGGCATTTTCTTTTCTTTTCTTTTTTTAATGTTTATTTTTGAGAGAGAGAGAAAGAGCAAGCCTAGGCGAGGGAGGGACAGAGAGAGAGAGGGAGACACAGAATCTGAAGCAACCCCCAGGCTCTGAGCTGTCAGCACAGAGCCTGACGTGGGGTTCAAACTCACAGACCGCGAGATCATGACCTGAGCCAAAGTCAGACGCTTAACCGACCGAGCCACCCAGGTGCCCCTAATGATAGGTGTTGTTTAAGGAGTGGTGAGAATGGTGATCCTGGAGTCAGGAAGCACTCAGTTTATAATAACCTAAATAATAACTTAGAGAAAAACAGCAACCTTGAATTTTAGCATATAGCTTAAAGTCCTATTTTTTTTTGTAAATAAAATTCATTTATTCATTCAAAATAGAAACTTTCAGCAAACATGAAATGAAAGGAAACATCTTAAATGTGATTTAAAAAATCTACAGCACACATCATACTTTATGGCAAAATACTGAAAGCCTTTCCCATAAGTCTAACAGCAAGACAGAATGCCTGGTGTCATCATCTTTCTTCAACATTTTAGTGGCAGTCTTAGCCAATGTCATAAGGTAAGGACAAATAAGATAGGAGGCTCAGAAAGGAAGAAACATGTCACTATTCACAGAAGACAAGAACGTGTCAGAAAATCTAAAAAGTTACAAATTTTTAAAATTAGTAAGTGACTTGGTAAGATCACCAGATAAAAGGAAATTTACTGGAAGCAAAAATCAATTGTTTTATTAAAAATTTTTTTAATGTTTTTATTTTTGAAAGAGAGAGAGAGAAAGAGAAAGGGAGAACGAGTAGGGGAGGGGCAGAAAGAGAGGGAGACACAGAATCTGAAGCGGGCTCCAGGCTTTGAGCTGTCAACACAGAGCCCGATGCAGGGCTAGAACTGGGAAACCATGAGATCATGATGTGAGCCACCCATGCACCCCTAAAATCAATTGTTTTCATTAGTAGCCATAAATAGAAAATACAACTTTAAGAAGCAATATAACTTACGATAAAATAGGTAAACACCTAGAAATCTAACAAAAATATAAGATTTCCATACTATAAGATATTGTTGACCAAAATTAATGAATACCTAAAAAAATTCTAGAAAATGGGTACACTGTATTTGTTGATTGGAAACTTGATATCATAAAGATGTCAATTCACCACAAATGAAGCTATATATTCATTGCAATCCCAATCAAAACACCAATAGGTACTTTGTGGAAACATAAGCTAATTGTAAACATAAAAAATAAAAATAAAATATGACGTGAGTAAAGAGTTACTATAATCCTTTTATGGAAAAGGTGAAATTTGGCAGGTTTGGCATTGGAAGAAAACAACACAAGAAACATTTCCTCAGTAGTTGGCCGCTCTGTACCAGGCACACTGGTAGGTATTTTGCAGTCAATATTCCCCAGAACCTCAGCTCCTGAGATACTCAGAGAAAAGGGGGTACCAGAGTCACAAGCCTATAGGAAAAGCTCCAAGGTACAGTCTCCTCTTGAGAGATTCATGGTGGACAGCAGGATTTGAAAGGCTCTGACAAATTCCGGAGAAGAGAAGCAAATAGACTGTGTTTGACTCAGGATTTTCCAATCCTATTTGATCAGACAACCTCTCTTTGAAAAACACTGGCCTGGAGTGCTTTATGTATATATATATATCTGGCTTTTACTGTATCTGTGAAATAGCCAAGAGCTGAATGGCTCATTTTACAGATGAAGAGATGGAACCTCAGGCAGGTGGAGACTTATACCAGGTCACATAGCTACTAATATAGAATCTTCAATGCAAATCTAATTTTTCTCAAAAAAAAAAAAAAAAAATCGAGTGCTTTTTCCAGGATGAAATACCACTTTCATGCAAAACAGCATTTTAGAAATGGAATAAACCTTCGTGATCTCTTGGACTAGGAAACTTACAACGTTGATGAGGCAACTGGGGCCCAGAAAAATGAAGTGCCTTGCCCCAGGTCAAGAGCTTGCAGGCTAGCAGGAGGAATAAAAGAACCCATGACTCAGTGACTCCCAATTAAGTGCTCTACTGCCCCATATAATTAGGAGACAAATCTGTGTCAGTGTAGGGTGAGACCAAATTAACTGCCCAGAATGAGTAGGTGCTCATAGGTGCTGAATGAACGATTTACCTGAGAAAAGATATGATCCTGGCGCTCTGTTGGGCCCTCGTGTAATTTTGAAATGAGGGTTTAGGAGTCACTGGACAACTGGCTTCTAATATGGTAAGGCACTGAATACTGTAATTTTTAAGAATTTGATCAGCTTATTTGTATTATTTTATCCCCCCCTCCCCAGAAGTGCCACGTCACTTTGGAAAATGAAAAGGAATTTCCATTTCTGAAGAAAAGCCACTTAACAATTCGAATCGGGTACCTCCTGGAGTGTCACGGGCTGGGAATCACTTTTCCGAAGGGCATCAGGTCTGAGGAATGGAAGGACAATGCAGGAGGCGTGAACCCCTGGCGGAACCCGTGGGGCAGGGCAGGGAGCTCAGGGCAGGTGTAGGTCGCTGCAGGTCAGAAAGAGGTGGGAAAACCAGAACACTCCCGAGCAGGGCCTGGAGCAGAGGACCGGACGTTCGAAGAGTGAAGAGGGGAAAAGCCTATATTTAACAGCAGAGGGAAGAACAAGGAGCTTTGGGAGACAAAGAGACAGCCCCCAAAGAGGGGGATAGGTCAAATCGTAAAGAATAGGCAAGAGGAAAATAAGCTAAGGCAAGCATTCCGCTGAGTTTTGGACTTTAAAAGGAGCGGCAGGGGAGCCAGGGTGGCTCAGCCGGTGAGGTGTCAGACTTTGGCTCAGGTCAGGATCTCTCATGGTTCGTGGGTTCGAGCGCCGCATAGGGCTCTGTGCTGACAGCGTAGAGCCTAGAGCCTGCTTCAGATTCTGTGTCTCCCTTTCTGCCCCTCCTCAGCTCTCACTCTCTCTCAAAAATAAAATAAACATTTAAAAAAAAAAAAAAAAAAAAAAAAAGGGGCGCCTGGGTGGCGCAGTCGGTTAGGCGTCCGACTTCAGCCTGGTCACGATCTCGCGGTCTGTGAGTTCGAGCCCCGCATCAGGCTCTGGGCTGATGGCTCAGAGCCTGGAGCCTGTTTCCGATTCTGTGTCTCCCTCTCTCTCTGCCCCTCCCCCGTTCATGCTCTGTCTCTCTCTGTCCCAAAAATGAATAAACGTTGGAAAAAAAAAAAAAATTAAAAAAAAAAAAAAAAAAAGGAATGGCAGTTCTGCATGGAAACGTTTTGGCTGTGGCTGGTGGCCATTGGGCAGAATGGGCGCAATAGCTTGATGTCCGAGATAATGGCATGACATCAGTCCATCAGGGGGAGACGTCCCCTTAGGGACAAGGCAAGAGTAACCAGAAGCAAAAGGGGAATGTATGTTTACTCCCCTCTGCTGTATCTTCTCCATGTCTGTGATTCTTGGGGACCCTATGTGGGAAGCAGGGCTAGAATTAAGGCATGATTTAGGGGCTCCTGGGGCCTCTGGGAAAATGCCATCATGATAACAAGTTGACTGCACCCCATCCTACTTCCAAAATGTGCAACCTGGTGTCTAGTTAATACGCTTTTATTTATTTATTTAGAAAGTTTTAAGTAATCTCTACACCCAACGTGGGGCCCGAATCCACAACCCTGAGATCAAGAGTCGCATGCACCACTGACTGAGCCAGCCAGGCGTCCCTAGTTAGTATAATTTTAGATTACTTGAGAGATTCTGTTCTTTAAGCTTCATGGGGTGGGGGCATATAAATCTATTCAGTGGATGACCTCTGCCTTATTTTCTTTTCTAGATCTCCTTTTCAGCTCAATAATACTATGTCATCCACAACAAAGCAAGAGGACAAAGTTGTACTTTCTCAAAAGTAATTATCAGCTGCATTAAAAAACAAAAGACAAAAGCAAAAAATGTAAAATCAGAAGTTTCTAGACCTTAAAATTTCCTAAGTAGCCATTAACCCATTTGCACCTTCTAAACTTGTTGAATTAGAACCCCTCCCCCCATCAGTAGAATCTGGTGACACAGTTATTAATGCTGCTCATTATTTAAGGTGGGAGGTGGCTGAAGGGTGGTACCGGTCAGCAGGTGGAAGCCAATGTACGGAGCAGGACTGCTCAGAGTAAGTGTTTTCTGCTTCCATTTTCATTTTTCCTGCTTTTCTCTGATTACAAAAATAAATGCTCATTGTACCAAAACTCGGATCTTTCAAAAACACATAATGCAGGGGCCCCTGGGTGGCTCAGTTGGCTGAGCGTCCAACTTCAGCTCAGGTCACGATCTCACGGTTCATGACTTTGAGCCCCGAGTTGGGCTCTGTGCTGACCGCTCAGAGCCTGGAGCCTGCTTCAGATTCTGTCTCCCTCTCTCTCTGCCCCTCCCCAGCTTGTGCTGTCTCGCTCTCAAAAAAAAAAAAAAAAATACATAATGCAGGAAGTGAAAGCAATCACTAATTCCATCTCTGAGTGATGCACCTCAGCTGTTTCCTCTTACACTTATTTAAACGCCATTAACATTTATTAAAAAAAAATAAAACTACCCTGGTGGCTGTTTTTTCCTATAGGATATGTTTAACCCAGCAACTTGCTTTTCTTGCTTAAGATTTGGTCTACTGAAGAGATCTGGCACGTTGTTTTTTAAAAGGTTGCAGAGTATTCTACGGTATGAATGATTAACAGTTTAACCAAATTTCCACTAATGGAAAGATGCTTTTACCATTATTTCACTCTGGTGAGCTTCTTGCTCACAGATCCTAGTACTTATGTGACAGCATTTTCGCATAGAAAATCCTAGAAATGGATTTGCAGGGTCAAAGGGTGTAGGTATTAACATGTTTATTAGGCTGTACTTGAATCTTGTATCTTTACAATTGCTGTGCAGTTTTAAGTAGTACCTGCAGGATTCTTTGTTGCAAAGTCTAAACGTCAGTCACCTAGTTTTTTTTTTATTTTGAGACAGCCTGTGGGGGGGGAGGGGCAGAGAGAGAGAGAGACAGAGAGAGAGAGAGAGAGAGAGAGAGAGAGAGAGAGAGAGAATCCCAAGCAGGCTCCACACTCAGCATGGAGCCCGAGATGGGACTCAGTCCTACAACCACAAGATCATGACCTGAGCTGAAACCAAGAGTCCGTAGCTTAACCGACTGAGCCACCCAGGCATTCTCACCAAGTCTAGTTTTCATTCCTTTTTCAGAAGTCTTTGGAGAAGACAGTTTCCTGTCAGAGGTTGGCATGCGACCTCAGGTGTTTTCAGTCTGTCAGTGCTGCAACTCTAAAGCATGTCAAAAATATTGGTTATTTTGGGGGAAATGAACTTGTGGAATTTTTTTTTCAGATGACATTGCTTTAGGTATCTTATTGGAGTCTTTAGGAGGATTAAGTAAAATAGGTAAATTAAGGCCATCTATTATGCAATTCTTCCTCTTTTCATTTGCTGGGGTGACTATCACACGTTGCTGCTCCAGGGACAACCGTCTAACACAGGTGCAAGAGGCCAGTATCTGCCAATTCTCATCTACTTAGCTTACAGTTAATGCTTCCCGCAGTTTTCCAGTATTTGTCACATTAAACCTAAGCCACTAGTTGTGACCACCTTAAGCAATACTTCCATTTCAAGAGAACGAAGAAGATAGAATTTCAAGAGTCAAATATTGATAATAGTACCCTCCTGAGCCTCCTAGCCTAAAGTGATTTTTGTTTCCTCTGAACTCACAATTTATTTAAAAAGTTTTTTTAATGTTTATTTATTGTTGAGAGAGGGAGAGAAGGTGGGGGAGAGGGAGAGAAGGGGGGGGAGAGGGGCAGAGAGAGAGGGAGACAGAATCTGAGGCAGGCTCCAGGCTCTGAGCTGTCAGCACAGAGCCCGATGCAGGGCTGGAAACCACGAACTGCAAGATCCTGACCCGAGCCAAGGTCAGATACTCAACCGACTGAGCCACCTAGGTGTCCCTGGACTCGGATTTTAAAGCATCTGTGCTACTCATTAACTTGGCGATGAACTTCCTCTGTTCTTAAGAAAAAAAAAAAAAAACTATTTCAGTGTTTATATAAATCAAATCACTAACTGTTTGTTCCTACCTAGATTATATGCTTCAGAGAGGAGGGACTTTTGTTTGGTTCACTGATGTTTCCCCAGCATCTAGAACAGTACATATAAAAGGTATATAAAAGGTGTTTGGGCACCTGGGTGGCTCAGTCAGTTAAACATCAGACTCTTGATTTCAGCTCAGGTCTTGATCTCACAGTTCATGCCCTGTGCTGGGCTCCAAGGCTGCTTGGGAATCGCTCTCTCTCTTTAAATAAATAAACTTTAAAAGGTGCTTAACACATATTGGTGGAATGAAAGATGAACTCTCTTTGAAGGCAGAAATCTTATATTTTGCATCCCCAAAGTAAATGCCAACTTGCTGATTATAATTAAGCAAAGGGTCACGATTTAAGATTTTCTTAGAGGTGAAGTGTGGAATATCCCTTGCCTAAATAACATTCAAGGTTCTTTCCAGCTCTTACTATTAATCTACTAGTTTTCAAAGAATTAGAAACCAACATAAGAAAATATATTTACTACTAAAACTAGGTGAAAATAATTGGGTAAACCTTTGATTTAGAAAGCAGTGCATTGATTTTTCTAAGATCATTATAAAGATCGAATTTGAAGGGTGCCTGGTGACTCAGTTGGTTAAGCGACTAACTCTTGATTTTGGCTCAGGTCATGATTTCCCAGTTTGTAAGTCTGAGTCTCAGTCTGTAAGTCCCCAGCATTGGGGGCTGTGCTGTCACTGCAGAGCCTGCTTGGGATTCTCTTTCTTCCTTTCTGTCAACCCTCCTCAACTTGCACACCCTGCTTGCTGTCTCTCAAAATAAGTAAATAAACATAAAAAAAAAAAAAAATTGAATTTGAGAAGCCATATTAACCACAAGCTATAGTCTATAAGTTCCTTTTTTGGGAAAAAAACAAAACATCATAGCATCAAGTGGTTAACTGGGAATGCCTCTATAAGCATTAAAATATATATTTAATGTTACTGTATAAGAAGCAAAGAAATTATTTATGTACAACATTTGTATTCTGTGCTATACCAACCATGGTCTGACCCTAATGAGAGAGATACCTGTCTTCAAATCCATGTCAAATGTGCAATCATTTGAATTTAAAGTCAATAAAAATAAAAGCAGTGAAAAAGAATAAAAGAGAGAATCAGAGGGAAAGAAAGATCTATCTAAATCTGGGGTATATTTTGAATAACATACAATATTTTTTTAAAAATAAAAGAAGAAAGAGAAAGGAAAAATTTTACAAAGTCATTCCAGAAAAAGTCCATCTTATAAAACATAGTTTAATTCTAGTCTTTTAGTCCTTATTTATGTCAGACCACCTCTTAGTGGATGTTTGGTTTCCTGTGCTGAGACTTAGAAAAATTATCCTGTGGTTAGAAAATAGCATATTCTCAAGACGGTTGACTGAAAAGACTATTTTTTTGGCTTACTATTTTTTACAACAAATTTTACTTTAAAAAGAGAGTGAATTAATCAGATTTGAGATGAACTCTCACTGGTAGAACTATAGTGGATATATTCCATCTGCTTAAAAAAGAAAATGGATCAGCTTGAAAAGGATTTTTTATGGAAGCAATTGACAGGAAGAATAGGGCCTGAAATAAAAACCAGTTTTTGATCTGTTTAAAAAAAAAAAAAAAAAAAAAAGAAGGAAAGAGAAAAAATTAAGAATACTTGCATGGGGGGAGGGGGGGATTTCATAAAACACAGGCATGTGCCCAAGTTAGACTACAGAGCAAAGTCTGAACGACATCAACAAGGGAAGCATTTCTGGGGAAAACTAATGCCAGGCACTCTTAATGGTTAATTTACTAAAATAAAAAAGTAAACAACTATTCATTTGTTGAGGCTTACAACATTATAGACACTTGTAATACCAGACCTTCAAGAAAAAGAAAAATCTCAAAAAAATGTTTAAAAGACAAATTACGGAAAAGACTGTAAACATTAGAACATTTTAACTTACGTGAGGTAGATGAAAAGAGAAAATGAAGTATGACTATGGTGACATATTACTGCTTTCAATCACTAATGTTAGAAAGTAAGAAACTGTTAGGATCATACCTCTTAGAACAAATGGAAGATAGTCCCAAAATGTACAAAACAGTGAATTTCAGCTTTTAAGAAATTCTAATTAAATGTGTAAAAATTCCCCCCCAAATGTTCAATCAAATATTTAAGTTTGATAGGCTATCACGCTTTTATTACTGACACTACACTTGCAATATTTAAACATCTCAAGTTTAAACAATAAAATATGTATTATTTTTACTTTAAAAGATGCTTTTGAAGCTATAAAAAAAGCATTCTCTACCTACTTAAGGGCTCACGGGAAAACTGATGCAATATTCAAGATCTACACTAAAACAAATATATACAAAGTTCTAAATTTCATTTTATAGAAATACCATCTATTAAAGTACAAGGTGCTTTATCTCAGTGACAGGCTTAAGCTCATCCAGGAATCAGAAAACGGGTTCCGAGTGGAGGCCCAGTTCAACTTGATCATTTCATGGGCACAATAAATCATCCAAAAGCCCACCTTAAATAGCTAAAGTAGTCATAAAAATAGGCTGATGGTTACTTCACTCCAGCGATAACATAATCCTCGGTCTTATTGTTGTGGAGCAGATGTCATTATGGGTGGGGCCGACGCGCAGAGCAGCTGAAACATTTTTGTACCACCCCCCGCACACTTTCAATGGGATAGAAGGGGCTCCAAAAAGGTAAGGGGAGAGCTCTCAACGATCAATTCCTACTAGAAATAAGGAAGTTTTGATGTGGTCGTGGTACCCGTAAAGACCACAATGAGATTTTAAAAATCACCCATGATTAACTCCTACCCTGGAAAAGAGATCTTCCCTTTCTCCCCTCCCCTGCCGGCTCCTCCTTGGGACACTTGGCTGAGTCTTTCTTTCTCTCCTTCCCACGCTGAGGTGAGGCTGCACGCAAGCCGGGGACGCCTGTTTTTCTCTTCGCGCGGAGGGAACTCTGCGGGTAGGAACCCTCGGTGGCAGGAAGGGAGCGGGGTGCGATGTGGGGAGGCAGGAAAGCTCGCCAGGGACGAGCGGCCCTTGGGGTGGGAAAAGGCACGCGGACTACGGAGGAGCCGGCCGAGGAGGCCGAGGTGACGAGGGAAATCTCCCGGCTCGGAGCTGGGACCGGACGCTTCCGGCGGGCCACAGTCGCTCTCGGCCTAGCGGGGCTAGCGTTCCGCGCTCCACCGGGGCGGCAGGGAGCTTAGAGAGGGTAAACCGCGCCTCGCACTTGCCTGGGACCGGGTGACCAATAACTGGTAATAGTCTTTGCTCGGCGCTGGGCCTTGTCCTACAATTTCGAACAGAGTCTCCGGCAGCCACGACGCCATCTTGGGACGCCACCGCCGTCGCTAAGACAACCAGGAAGGGGCGGGGCTTGATTGGGGTCATGGGGCCAAAGCCCTAGTTTAAATCGAACCCGGTTTTGAGCTAGCAGGGGGTTTCTTCCTTAGGGTGATGGCCCCTTCTCCTAAGAGTCAGAGGGAACACTGATCCGTGAGATTTCCACCCTCAGGTCCCCGGTGACCCGAAGGGGAATTAGTTCCTGCTGCCACGGAGGGGAGGGGGTGACCCCGGCGGAGGGATATCAAGCGGAGCCCCACATTCCCCTTCCTGGTCCCTCGAAGGGATCGGGAGGAGAGCTCAGGCCGCTGGGAGAGTCACGCCGGGCGGTGGGGGAGGGAGGGGCGATGTGATGGGTTGCGTGTAGGCAGCGGGGCCTTACCCGCGGACGAGCCCGTGAGCCGGGGGCAGCGGGCAAAGTAGTTCCCGGAGGGTGTTGGAACGGGCGGGGAGGGAGGCGGCGCGGGCGGAGGCGCACGCCGGCCGCGGTGCTGCGGCTCAGCTGATAATTGAAGGGACCCGAGGAGCCGCCGCCGCCGCCGCCGCCGGGGGGGGGTGGGGGGAGCGAGTGGAAGTTACTGCCGCGCCACCGAGTCCGGACCGGAGACTTTGGGGCCCAACTAGGTAATTGGGGCGCAGGTCTGAGTGGCCGGGCCAGGCTTGGGGGAGGGGGTTGTACGAGGGGGTGAGGGGCTGGGGGGGGCGGCGAGGGGGGGGGGTGGGGAGGAGCTGGAACAGAAAGTCCCAGGAAGCCCGGTTGTGTCATCGCCGCGATTCGGCCCCCGCTCGGCCTGCTCCCGGCGGCGGCGGGGCCGCGGAAGGACCGGGTCGGGGGTTGACGGGCGAGACGCTCGAGGGAGACCGGGGCCGGGCGGGAGCGGGTGGGGGGGGGGGGAGGAGGGTTCGCTGGGTCCCCGCTCAGGCCCCCGCGATGAGGAGGGCCCTTCACGGAACCGGGGTAAGGCGTGCGGGTCTTGGGGAGCCCGGTGGTGGCCGGGGGGGCCGGAAGTGGGCTTTGGAGCTTGGAGGGCCTCTAGGAAGCGAGAAAGTGGGGGGCCGGAAGTGCAGGTGGGGGGTGTGAAGACGGCAAGGGTTCCCCGGAAATGGGATGGGGGGCCCGGAAACCGGGAGAGGAGAGGCTCCAGGGCCGGGGACGGCCCGGAAATGGAAACTAGGGAGCAGCTCGAGTGACAACAGTTGTGGGAAGCGAGGGTCAGAGGAGGGAGAGGCCGGAGTGACTTTAGACCGCAGTAAGGGGTTTCCTGCCAAGGGGGAGGGTTGTGGGCGGGCGAGCCCGGAGACGGGGTCTGCGCTGGGCTGTTTCTTTAGCCGTGGGAAGTTGAGGCTGAGTGAGGATGACGACGAGACGGGCGTACAGGGGGGCTGGAAAAGAGGCCGAGAAACTTGGCTGAGAGGAGCAGAGCATGCTTCTAAATAGATCAGGATGGAAATGGGGGGGTGGGGGTTCAGGACTTGGGAGGGAGGTGGACCAATTGTCACTCCAATCGTATTAGTATTCAAAGCGAGTCAGGCGATTAATTTATTTATATGTGGATTACATAAAACCTATTATATCGTTTGCCCATTCAGTTCACCCTCTCCTCCATCCTCCTCCATAGTGAGTGGGTTTTTAGTTCAGAAACAAGTTAGAGGGGACTTCAAATAACGAAGGTTGGAAAATCCCCGATCCTGTCCTTCGTGGCGCTTCCTTCCTCAGAAGAACAGAAATTCTTAATTTACTAGAGGGGAGAAAATAAAGATTTAAAAACACATGGAAATCGGGAGGAAATAACACATTTGAACGGCCGGGGCGGGTTGGGGGGGGGGGGACGGGAGGGGAATTGGTTACCCTTGTGTGGTAAGGAGAGAACGGAAGGGGCTGCTCCTAAACCCTTAAGACAGGTTGGTTGGTTTTTGATAACGTCGTTTTACTTAGGGGACGGTTAGCTTAAGCATCGTGTCTGGCGGTGGGTATAGTTTAATTGCTTCGTTAGTTAATTGAAGGAGGGACTGTGGCAGTGAGTAAACGTTCGTGTGTGAGGGGTGCGGGGGGTACGTTTAATAGCGCAGCGAATGTGTTCTGAGTGGCCGTCTAACTGCTCCCCTGCTGTCTCCTTTCCTAGTCGGCCTTCCCCGGATCCTGCCTGGGTTGCCAAATCACCCGATCCCCGGGCTTTACTCCGTTTTGTAGGCCCTTTAGTGCTGTGTTCAACTTTCTATTGCTCTCCAGTCTCTCCATAGATATTTTTGGCATTTCATTTTTTAAAGACCCAGGAAGTGGAGGCTGAGGATCTCCTCTCTAAAAACAAAACAAAACAAAAAATATAGGGTGGAAAGTTGAAAGAGCTATTGAGTGGGGCAAAAAACCGACGCTCTGAACAAAGGTCCTAGTTGTTGGAGGAAAAGGCAAGAGGCCTATATATGAGGCCTGTGTGTGTGTGTCGCATTTACACGGGGTGGGGTGTGTGTGTGTGTGTGTGTGTGTGTGTGTGTGTGGAGGGAGCAGCTAGGATTGAGGAATGGCCTTATCAGATTTAGAGACAATAAGTTGCAGATGGTTTTATTGAGATTTATTTTCATACTTAGATTATGCAAAGAGATCAGTATTGGGAATTTTAGAGTAAACAAAATTTCCAGTTCTTCATTTTGAAACAACCCTGCTCCATGTTCAACCCCAGAAAGATTGAATTGGGCTTTTACATCATCTTTGTGAGATTGTTGGCAGAGTTTTTATTTCATTTATTTTATGCTTAAGAGAGCATATTAACATGGTTGGAGGTTGAGGTTGTGGGCTTTGTTCACATCTGCCTTTCTATGAATGTGCCAGTATCCGTAAGAATTTAAGGACTGTAATAAACATTATCATTGTTTCTATTCCATTCCCAGTTTTTAAGGAGTTTGAGTGGTTTTTAAGTCTGCTCTGCTGACAATTACTGTTTAAGTTTGTGTCGTGAACAGGCTTTTTGTTTTAGTTTTTCATATACTTTCTAAGTTTTAGAATACTTCAGGCAGTTAGAGTTCTAGAAGCTGCTAAACTAAAATAATTATTTTAAAAAAGTGAAAGGGATGCTAGGCCAGTGTAAAATCAATGCTTTCACCTAGCAAAGTAAATTTGAAGTAATGTTTACTTTTCCATTCTAACTTTTAAGATTACTGCGTTAATGTTATCTACGTAAGATTTTATGATCCTATTTTAATCACATCATCCTAGCAAAGAGACACAAACTCATGGGAATTCACACACTGACAGTAGCTGTGTGACCTTGAGCTTTTCACTTATCCTATCTGGTCTCCAGTTATCTGTAAAATGGGGATGGGCAGTCACTATCTTACCTCACTGGGTGGTTGTGAGACCCAGTGGATACAATGGCTGTGAAAAATTACAAACTGCTAAATAACTGTAATATATTATCATTAGTTTTAGAAAATTACATTTGCTATTTGAGGCCATTAAGAACACTTAGAGCTTTTCACCAGTGATGGTGAAGGGTGGGGGGGCGGTGACCTTGATGTAAGATAAGTTACAGCAACTTATTTTTTTGAAACTGCTGTTAAATTGGTAGTGGAACTTGGGCCCAATTTCTGTTAAGTTACTCTTGGGTTGATTGGTTGGTTTTGGTTTTGGTTTTCGGTTTTTTGCATCAGCATGGTAGATTTCTACCATACTTTCTCCTGAATAAATTTGTTAATCATATTTAGAGAAATTTCTTTACATTTTCATTATTGATAACACATGTACCTGTTTCGGTTCGTGGCTCTTACGGAATTGACTTTATAATGTCAGAGTCTACAATGAAGGGAAAACCTTGCCAAACCTATTTTTTTTTTTTTTACAGAATTTAGGGAGGAGGTGTTTTGTTTTGTTTTTTTTTTTTCTTTTAGGTGGATGATGATCTTTTCGAGCAAATAGAATACCAGTTGCCCTTTTATTTTTCCATTTGCTGAGGAAATTTGATGGACTCCGGTTGAAAAAAGCAACCTGTTTGTTGCTTTTCATCTTCTCTCAGGTTCCTGTTACTGCCAGACTGACCTGCACTTTTCCTTTATTTAAACCATTTTAGGTTCACTTCAGCTCACCCCTTCCTAGCACTTCCTCAAACCCTTCTATCCCAGGATCTTTCCCATTTATTTCTTGGTTATCTAAATAGGCTCCATTTTGGGATTATAGTGTTAGATTTGTTGACATGTGTTGCGTTTGTTTCCTGACTGGATTATAGGTTTCCCCAAGTCCAGGATTATCTTGTATCAACTGTGTTTTGCATGAAGGTGCACTCATAAGCCTCATTGAAAATAACACCCATTTTCCTTCCCACTCCAAACCAATAATGTTAACCTAGTCTTGCTGACTATGCAACCAATCTTCCTGCTTGGAAAGTTTCTTGGTCTCAACAGATTCCTCAGGATGCTATTTGCTTTGGTGATCCCAGCCTCTTCATATCTTCCTGACTGCTGGAAAGGGCTTAACAGTAAGAAAGAATCTGATGGATATTATACAATAAGTATAATCTGTCAATTGTAATGTAATCTTGATGCTTGTAGTTCTTAACATTTGACATGAGCTTTACATTTGTGTATTTTCTTTCGTTGCCTCTGTATAGTTCAAACAGCTGTGTCACAGATTTCTTGAAGGCACAAACTCCTAGCAGTTGTTCTTTATAATCTCTGCCTGGTTTGCTGGGTTACTCTGACACATAGTGGGTGCTTGCTGCTACTTAACAGTAAATAGGTAAGTATACTTCTGCTGAACCAGTCTCTTGATTTTTTAAGTAAAATTTAACTTGGCCAGTGTCCTGGATTTTCAAAAATGCAGTTCTTTAATTAAACCCAATATCCTAACTTGATTTTAGGTTATTGGCAAAAGAAGTTGTTTCCTAGGCTGAAATAAGTCTGCTTTGTAGTTCTTCTCTGAGGCCTTTCAGCTTTGGGCTGGGATTCTTACAGTTTCATTAAACTGGATTGGCCAGAAGAAAAAGGAACTTGTCCATTATTCAGACCTACCTATTTTGTCTGAGTGTGCAGAAGCTATTGGTAAATAGTTCTGCAGCTCTGTTTGAATTCCAACATCATGTTAGTGGACTAGAGTGAAAAAAACTGCCTGCTACCCTGTCCTCTCATTAGTGAACAGCACTATTCAAGTGAACATCTGATTTGAGTGTAGACTTGGGCTGCAATCTTGACTGCCTTTTCCTCGGTCTTTGTGACCTTGGACAAATAATTTAACCTTTGTGAGTTTCAAGTACCTAATCTGAGCGTGGCTAATTGCCACCTAGATTTAATTGTCATTTGTATGCTAGACACTATTTAGGAGATTAGGCTCCAAAGTTAGATTGGAACACAGGGCTCTTCCTCCACTGGTTCATTGCAGCACTGACCATTGCCTCATTTGTTAACACCCTTCTACCTAGAGCATACTTCTGTTACATATGTAGACTTGAGAGTCTTTGAGTATATCATATTCCTTAGTCGATTATGAATTCCTTAAAGCCAGTCTTCCCCCTTTTTAATCCCTAGTATCTAGCACAGTGTCTGGCCTATAATAAGGAATCTTTGAATGCTTCTTGGAGGAGTAAGTCTTGTGAGAATAAAATACTACTGTAAGTGAAAATACTTTGTAAGGGTTTAATGTCTGTCTTGTTCTGACAAACATTTTGAATCATAGTTAATCCTAAAAATGATTATAGAAGTTTTCTTTTTAATCTGTTGATATGTATTTTAGAGACTGCAAGTTATTTTAAGTCACATATGAAAAAAATTAGGACAAGCCATTTATATTCTGTGATTGGCCCTTGTTTACATATAATAGTTGATCATTTAAATGCTAGATTGAGGCCCTAAATAGATTTTGACATAATGTGTGTATTAAGTACAAAGCTGAGTTTTATACCTCATTTGAGTTTATTTTTGTTTTGTTTTTAGAAAGGATGTACTTCTATAAATTTGGGTTACTACCCAATACATACTTTGAAGGCTATTTATAAGCTGAAGTGTCTATCAGCAAGCCTTCAAGACTTGAAGTTAAAGCATTTCAATGTGTATTTTAATCAACTTGTTGGCTGTGGTAACCAATGAGTTCTACCCTGACTTCAAAACTCCTACTCATTCCACCCGTGGGCAGCATTCTGAATAAATAGATGTACCTTGTGCTATAACTTCTTAAGGTCAAATTAACTCAATTTGAAGTCCTTATCCTGGTAAACATATGTGATGCCCTGGAAAACCCAAAATGAATTTTTTCAGGTAGCCCTTCTGAAATTCACTGTTGAGTTGTAATTTAAGCTGTTTTGTGTCCTTAAAGAGCAGGTTTGTGGAGATCATGTGGAGCTCCCCCTCCCCCTTTTGTTAATCTTCCTGAAAACCAAGTGTTTGTAGTTTCCTTGTAAGTAGTAAATATATGAACATGCTGTAACTTCTGCTACGGCCCCAGTATTTTATAATCTTGTCTGTGTTGCGCCCTGGGCTGGATGTGGGCAGATTGAGCTGTTCATTCCTTCTGAACACACTCCAGGAACCTCAGCATTTTTGCCTGGACTTTGACTGTTGAGTCCACCTGGACTGATACCCTTCTCTCATCTTGTATCTCTTGTGGTGACATTTACACATTTAACTTTTTCTTTGGGTAGCTACTGTAAGAGTTTTACTCTTCACTTCTTTCTTCCATAACGTTTTACTAGTTATTGCTTTCACCGTCTGCCTTAAATAATTAGTTGCTTACTTCTTCTTAAGTAAATTTTTGGCTTCTTGTGCTAAAGGTTTAATTTTTCCATGCCCACAGTGGCTGGCACAAGGCTCCTAACCTGCATGGTATATGGGCAGGGATAGAGTTTGTTTCGGTGACACATTGAGAAACTATATTATGAAGTATTATTAGCACCATTTGCCATGGTTTCTGTCTGCTTGCTTATTTTCGTTTCTCGGGGTTTGGTAGCTGAGTGTAGGATGCTAGAATATAAATTTTTCAGAATTAGGTTCATGAAAATATGCACTTAAGGGACTGATAAGACACTAGACCATTTTACTGACTTTGTGATGTTAGGTTTAGCATTTGAGAATTCTGTTTACCAGTAGATAAAAGCATATTTATCGATATGTATTTATCAAGTGCTACTGTGTGCCAGGTCTTTGCTGGGAGGAATACTGAAGGTTCCTGTCCTGAGTTTTTGTTTCATTTAGTTGAAAAACACTTCTCAAACTTGGTAACTATATATAGTATAGCGTTTAGCATCGAGAAGTATCCCGTAGATATTCTAAATGCAGGTTTTCTACGTTTAGGAAACCTGATATGAGAATCTAAATTAAGAAACAGAAGAATTAGGGCACAGAATTTGGCTTTACCGAATAAATTGTTGGAAGTACTTTCATTGTGCAGATATTTCCTCAGCAACTAATCCACGTGCATTTCTGGTTCCATACCAGGTTTGCCTTCGTGAAGAGTGCGGAAGACAAATAGGAGATTTATAAAAGATCTCTTACGTTGGAATGTCCTTTACTGTAAACGAGTTCAAACTATGATAGTAGAACACAACATTTAACATTGTGCATATTTGTTACTAAGTACAAAGTTGAGTTTTTTATACAGTGGGCCCTCGGAGGTTTAGAGAGCGATTCAGTCCTAGGTTGCAGTTACTGAGGAAGACTTGCTACTTGAACTGGCCTTGATCGTTTGGGTAGGTAGAGAAGAATGGGTAACTTGCAAAGGTGTAATTGAGGCGAGGGGCTGATGGGAAGCTAAACTGGCCCTTTGCAGTAGAGGATCCATATTTATGAGCTAACAGAAAATTCAGGCTGTGTTGATTGAGGTTCTTAAATGGGAGATCAAGAAATTAGCTTTAACAAATAAACATGTTGACTTTATTGTTAATCCCTGAATAGGCTGTGACAACATGAAAAAAGTGTACGGGCATATTTACTTTGTAGGTGAACTGCAAAGAAAAAGTGCTTTTAGATTTTATTTGTCTTTCAATGAAATTGCTTCCCTTTCTAGGACTGTATGTTATAGGCGTGTTTGTGGTAAGTTTTGGGGTGATAGAAGCCGTGGAGGTAAAACTTGTTGTTTAGTGTCCCTACTTAGTAGTTAGAATACTTCCAGTAAATAAGCAGGCGATGTCTAAAGGACTCCTGTTGCTCCTGTCCAGTCATGGAATCTTTAGTGGAAGCTGGCAATCATTTTGTCTTAACACATTCGTCTATTGTTTATTCAGAGATTTTTTTCTTTTTAAATTCAGAGTACTGGTCCAGAATTAATAACATGACTTTTTGTGAGTTACTCAGTAATGTCAGGTGTGAAAGAAACTTCTGCTAAACATCTAATGCAGTAAGAGAAAAAATGATGTTTTTAAAAAAGCACGTTGTGGCTTAAGTATTTACATACTTTTAAAAAGTGCAAATTAATATTCCCTGTTTCATCAAGCTAAATATCTTGGTAAAATATTTGCATAGCACTCCAGTTGATGTATTAGTAGACTGTTATACCTTTTTCAAGAGTAGGCAAGATAGGATTTCAAAATTGGGAAATGAAGTTAGATGGTGACTGGAGGGAAACTGAAGATGCAGAGAATAATTCTTTCATTCAGGGGTCTGGTAGCAGTAACATTTAGCTTTCTTCCAGCAGCTTTTCTTTCTAGAATATTCTCGTAGACTTTGCTGACTGCAGTTTGCATTCATTTTATTTTTATGGGGAAATAGCAGAGATGCTAGCAGTTAGTGCAAATTCATGAATTAAATACCTGTTCAAGTTATAGAGTGCAAAATTTGTGGGATTTTGTGGACTGTAGAATAGAGACATTTGTGAAGGCTGTGTATTTTACTGCTACAAGAGACATGGGTGTTTTTTAATGTAAGGTATTCATGCAGCTGTCTAATTTTTCTTTTAGTAAACCTATATTTCCATTTCTTCTGCCCACTTGGGGAAAGCAGCCTCGTCTCAAAAGGGAGTTAGGGACTTGACATCTCCCCCTCCGTCCCTGACCCGCAAGCATTTCTGCCTTCCTCCCAGTAGATGGCAACAATTAGGCTGATTTTTGAGAAGAGTCCGTAGTTCTTACCTTTGTGATCAGACTTGTTCCTAATTATTTCTCAAACGTCTTTAGGAACTTTAGTGTTGATTTACATATTTTGACGTCAGCATACTTTTCTCAGAAAACTAAACTGTCAGTTGCAGAGTTCATTCTTTCTTCTACTTTACTCTTCACCCCGTCTTTAAGTTTGCCCTTCCAGTTGCTGCTATGAGGTAAGACTTGGGGAATTTCAGCCTTTGGTGTGGCCGTGTAAGATAATCTGCTTCTGCCTCTTTGAACCATCTAGTATTACTTTTCAGCTGCCTGTATATTAGGTCAGGCCATGTTTTCTCCAGGTATCTTCTCATTACACACACTAAGTTTTCTGAAAGGAATTTCGGGAGAGATAAGACACTATCATTTGGGATCTTTGTGGTGGCACTAGTTTTAAATGATACCCAATTTATGCTTCTTGAATCAGTTAAGGAATTGGTCAATTTAATGTTGGCTGCAATAGCAGCATTTCTTGTCTGGTGGATGGGCCTCCTGCTTCTGCATTTACTTCTATTCAGCGTGTGTTAGTTTTTTTGTGTGACTGAAAAAGAAAAATAAGATGATTCATAATGCACAATTAACTTTTCAGAGTTTACTATATTTAGAGATCCCTAGAACTTTTTTCAGGATGCCTGCTGAGTTGATTTAAATTTTTGATGTGAGAGTAAAGGATTTGGGAAGTTTCCATATTAAGAGTTTTATAGTTAGGAACGTCCTAATCTGTAGTTCTTTTAAGGAACACATAGAGACTTAGCAAAACAATAGTTCTAAAAAAAATTCTGCAATTATGTTGTTTTATGGTCCAGTATTAGAATCCTGGTCCAGTAGAAAAAATTATGTTGGTTTCAGCAGCTGCTGTACTCACACCTAGAAAAATACTAATGTAAAGACATCTTTGCTCTCAGTTAAGGTAGTCTGAAGTTAGCAGTGGGCATAGAATTAATGTGTATAAATAATCAAAGGGTATGTATTAATAAATATTTTTGAATACTACTGACTTAAAGTCCTAGATCAAGATTTGGGATTCTGAAGATATGTAAGATGACCACATTTAACTCTAAAATCAATTCCATGTTGTATTTCTGATGTGGCTTTCACTATAGATATGTATAATGTAGCCTTAGCAGTCATGGTGTGGGAGATTAATGGGATAAAAATAAAGAAAAAGGCTTTATGAATCATAGCAACCAACCTCTGTTGCATTCTTCCCTTAGCTCAGTGGTGTGTAGGTCAGTATCCAGGGGGCTGGGATGGGAAATGAAGAGGTGGGTGGGGTGGGGATGGATAGGTAAGTGGGTAAATAGAAGAGAGTTGGACATTCTAGACCAGAAGTGTAATGAAGGTGGGTGAGTGTCTGTGTCAGAAGAGGATGTCATTTTTGGTGGCCAAGGAGAGTTAATTGTACTGAGTAAATACATTCTAGATTCTGTGTTTGTTTTAATCGTTTTTTTGCCCCATAACATTACATAGGGAGAATGTACCATATTCTTCCTATGCTTTGAGTATCCTATGCTTTGAGTATCCCTACGCTTTGAGTTATTCATAACCCCAACTGGGATAACAGGGATTATATAAATATAGTATAATGGAAAATGAGATGGAAGTATGAGTCAATTAATCAGTGCATACATTTACGTGAACATTTCTCTTTTTAAAGTTGGCATTTTTATCATGAAACTTCAGTCAGTTTCCTCGGACAATTTTGCTTTTTTATGGCTATACACATTTACATATTTTGAAGGCGGTGCCATATAGAAAATATGGGCCTTGAAGCCAGAAACTCTGTATTTAAGATCCTCCCTGTTCTAGCTATGTGATCTTGGGTAAGTCATTTAAACTCTCTGAGACTTCGCTTTCTTTTGAATAAAATGGGTTGGTATTAGAATCTTGCATAGGTAGTATATACTTGATAAATGGGATAGCTGCTGTTGTTATATTGATGAAGAAAAAAATGTATATTAATTTGGAAAGTTTAGAGGAAGGCTTATACCCTGTCTTCCAGAACCAGGGTCAGTAAACTTTTTTTTACGAGGTGCAGGACAGCAAATATCTTGGGCTGTGTGGGTCATGTAGTCTCTGTTGCAGTTACCCTGCTGTTGTGGGGCAGAAGCAGCCACTGACTTTGTTTTAATGAAAGTGATCTACAGGGTGAAGCAGCGGTCCTGATTTGGCCTGTGTGCCAGTTTGCCAGCCCCCGTTCCACAGTATTACTTGCTACCTTTACTTTGTTCACAGGAATTTGAAATGGCATCTATGTGTTCTAAAGATCGTGTGATAATGTCTAAGCGATGAAGGAATTTGGTGTAAATGGCTAAGAACAAAGACTGGGATTTCATTTAAACCCTGGCTCTGATACCATTAACTTTGTGACCTTGGGTCAGTGACTTTATTTCGGCTTTAGTTTTTCCATTTGGAAAATGGGAATAATAGTAATACCTATCGTAGGCTTGTTGTGAGGATTAAATTAATGTGTAATTTAGTGTGTAATTAATGTGTAATGTGTAATGTGTAATTTATCTGTAGAATAGTGGCTACTGTAGGATAAGTGCTCGATGTGTTCTTATTTGTTAATAATCATTCTTTTTGAGAGGAAGCATTTCTATTTTCCTTTGTTGATTGTCTAAAAAGAGGTTTGAGAAGATGGGTTTCTCTGACATCATCTTGGAATTACGTAAGTGGTAGAGTCTTAAGGTTGAAGGAGATAATTTGATAGGTTCGGTGGACTCAACAGCAAGATGAATTTGGTCCCGGTTTCCCGGTTGTTTGAACTCAAATCGGACAAGTTATTAAGGTGCAAATTATAGAAAAATCTTACTTTACAGGATTCTTTTGAGTTTGTAACGAGAGAGTGAAGTGCTTAGCACAGTACCTTGTTCACAGTGATGTGATCAGATGGTAGTTGCTATGGTTACAATTTTTTTTGATTAGGTATTGGCTCCTAGAAGGAGTTTAATAGTAGCTTTTATTCTATATAACAGAACCATATAATAGTTCTTTTAAATGATGGCTTATTGTCACAGTTGCTGTAAATGTCTAAAATTACAGTCAACAGGGTGTGAATTTATTGTTTTTCAGATGTTATAATTTAGGTGTTAGTAAATTTAATGGACAATTAAAATGACACTTTAAAGATTGAAAGGAAAAGTATCCTGACCTGGACTAACATGAAGTGTTTGGAAAAGTTTTTTGGGGACCGTATGTACATCTGATCCAGGTTCAAAGATTTTATCGTTGCTAATTATAGTCTCTTTGACTACTAATAGTTTCAGTAAGGTCAGTGTTAGATGTGTGATATGGCTTAAGGTTTTTTGTTTTGATGGCTTTTTGATATAACTTCAGACTCCTAAAAATGTTGTAAAAGTAGTGTAAAGAATATCCCATATTCCCTTTATCCAGTTCCAAGGTCAAATTTTTATATCGTTAGAAGAGAAGTCTTTTCTCTTTTAAAAGTTTTTTAATCAATAAAAAGCCTTTTTTTTTTTTTAAGGAAATACATGTAAAATCGGAAAAAAGGTCAGTGCAGTGAACACTTTTTTTTTTCGTGTGGCTCTTTACCAGTCATTAATACACTTGTTGACTTTTCAGAATGTTGCGAATGGGTTTTGTTCCTGACTCTAGGCTATCATTACTGAACATTACTATTGGCAGTCGGACCCTCCTAAATAGCCTGCTTTTTAAGGAATTACTTGCTTTGTACAGTGAGTGCGCCTTGCCCCTCCCTTGCTGGCTGGTGGTCTTGTATATGTTGCAGTACTCTGTGTGTTCCCCCTACTTCCCCTGGCTTTTAATATGTGTTGAGTTGCAAAATCACTTCCTAGAATTGTGCATTAAGCAAGTAAGTTCTGAGTGAAGGCTTGCGTTGCGTGGCTTTAAGAAGGTGATAATTCTGGTAGCTCATTTTAAAGATGTATTCTCAGCACTTTTTAGTGGAGGGGATCAATAAGACCTTTTAAAAAAGATACTTTAAACTGGTTTCTGTAAAGGGTACGATAAGTGAGAGCCTTATTCTGCAACAAGTAAGGGCCTATTGTGTGCCCTGAAGACCTATTGTACAAAATCTTTTGCCCTTAACTTTCAACATATAATCTTTTTTTTTTTTTCCTAAATGCCTTCTCTGCTTTTGCCTGCTATTCCTTATTAATGATTCCTTCTGTCTGTGCCTGCGTGCTTGAAGAGTCTTAGGTGAGAGGACTTAAACATTAAAAAACCCAAAAAACCACAAAACACCTCTTCTTGGATTTATTAAAACATTTTTTTTAATGTTTATTTTATTTTTGAGAGAGACAGCACGGGCAGGGGAGGGGCAGAGAGAGAGGGAGACACAGAATTTGAAGCAGGCTCCAAGCTCTGAGCTGTCGGCACAGAGCCCGACGTGGGGCTTGAACCCACCAACCCTGAGATCGTGACTTGACCTGAAGTTGGACACTTAACCCACTGAGCCGCCCAGGCGCGCCCAAAACACCTCTTTTTAAAGAGTAGTCTTAGATTTATAAAAAAGTTGGAGAGATAGTTACCTTATACTCCTCACCCTGTTTCCCTTTTCTTAAGATCTTAGCATGAGTGTATTTTTGACTCAATTAATGAACCAGTATTGGTAGATTATTACCACCCACACTTTATTTGGATTTCCTTAGTTTTTATCTAGTGTCTTTCTGTTCCAGGATCCTGGATGGATTATGTGAGGCATTTATTTCTGATAATAAAGTACAGTTAATAAATTTGAATAAAGAAAAATATAAAGAGAAAATTAAGAACCCGTCCATAATGTTTCTACCTGACACACCAGTGTAAACATTTTTGTGTTTTTTTTCTAGCTTTTAATAAAAAGGGGTCCATGTTATGTTTTTCCCCATGCTGTTGTTATATGATGAACATTTCTCTGTTTTGTTATTCTTTATTGTTTACTTTATATTTACTTGTCTAATTGTTTTGGCAGATTTTTAAAAAACTGTTGTTAATACTTTAAGGAACCGCTTTGTACTAAGTTTTAGAATGAGGGGTATTTATCCATTTGTATTAACTTGGAAAACATTCTTGTGTGTGAGAGGTGTGCATGTGTGTGTATGAGACAGGTGTGTGTGTGTGTGAGAGAGAGAGAGAGAGGTGTGTGCACGTGGTAGCGTTTGGTGGGAGAGTTAGAATGCTCCATGGGACTCCTTTCTGTTCTCCCTCTCGCCAACCTCTCTGACCTTAGCTCTTCTTTCACCTTTTAGTGGCCCTTTGTGCTGCCTGGAATGCTCTTCTAGATCTTCTGCATCTGTCTCCTCATGTCTGAGGTCTTGGCTCAGAAGTTACCCCTCGAAGAGGCCTTACTTGGCCACCCTATCCATAATACATAATAATCCCTTTGATAGGAAGTTTCACCTGCAGGTAATAGAAAACTTGACTGGACCTTAAACAGTTTGAGGTTTATTTTTCCTCCTATGACGTGGTTCAGGTATGCAGTGGTTCCAGCAAGGATCAAACTCTGTTTCTGCTCTGCCACTGTTAACAAGTGGTTCTCATGGACACTGCATAGCTGCGTGATGGCTTGAAGTCATTATGTTCATCACATTTGAGGCAGGAAGGAGATGTGGGCCTTTTTATTTATTTATTTATTTATTTATTTATTTTTTAATGTTTGTTTATTTTTGAGACAGGGAGAGACAGAGCATGAATGGGGGAGGGTCAGAGAGAGAGGGAGACACAGAATCAGAAGCAGACTCCAGGCTCCGAGCTGTCAGCACAGAGCCCGACGCAGGGCTTGAACTCACGGACTGCGAGATCATGACCTGAGCCAAAGTCAGACACTCAACTGACTGAGCCACCCAGGTGCCCCCCCCCCTTTTTTTTTTTTTTTTTTTAAAGGAAGCTCGATGCCCAGTGTGGGACTTGAACTCATAACCCCAAGATCAAGAGCCGCACGTTCTATGATCCAGCTGGCTACCTCCTGGGGCCTTTTATTTAAAATCCAGAAAGCAAAAGTATTCCTAGAGGAAGCCCAGCATATGTTACCATACCTCTTATTGGGGAAGAGCTAGGGTATACCTCTGTTAAAAACAAATATGAGTAATGGTATTGTTGTATGAAGATAGGTTTAAACCACTGATTTTTGAATTCTTTGGATCTGCAATCCATGATAAGAAATGCCCTACTTTGCATTTCCAGTGTATGTGTAGATATGTGTATGCAACTGAAATTTCACAAACAGTACTTAAGCATTAGGCACGCTATTTTCTATTTTCTATTTCATTTAAAACCTCTGATTATGATCTTTTAAGTCTGAGAATTCTTAACCTTTTTTTGTGGTGTGGACCCCTGTAGCAGTCTTAAGCAGTACACTCCTCAAAAAAGTATTTTTAAATCCTGAAATAATTGCATAAGACAAAAACTCCAATATATCAAAATGTTGAATCTATCTCTTAAACTGCTAAACTAGTATGTTGTAATGCAGTAATATGTTTCTTTATTTTCACTTTCAATAACATGATCTAGCAGCTGTTCAGAGTAGTGATGAGTGTAAATGATATCTTGAGGTATGTGCAACAATTGTAATGTGATAGGATAATATCTGTGATTTCTCTTGGTGCAAGGCCAAAGGTACTGCCAATAATGCTGTGGTTTGTTGCCTATTCATGATGGAGGGAAATGTCAAATTTCAGTTAGAGGTTAGTGAAATTATATTCTTTAATCCAAGTTCATGAACTCCTGATTATGAACCCCTGGTCTTAATTGATTTCAAGGCTCTAATCATGCAGTTTGAGAAAAAATACTGGCTTTGGCCCAATCATGACTCATCCTCTAGGGCCAGGGGAGTAGCCTACTTCCTCAGAGGTGAATGGATTTGTACCCCCCTATAAGGCAGGATTCTTTTAGCAGGGAAAAGAGTGGGGTACGTGCAATTAGGGTAGGGAATGTTATCTTCTGCCTTCTCCTGCCTGTAGTCCCCCCTCCTTTATTCTTTCCAATTGTTTTAATTTTCTTCCTGCGCTATCCAGTGTTACTGTTTCTGCCTCCCCAGTGGAATGTAAGTTTCCTAAGGGAGAGACTATTTTTCCCTTTCTCCTAGTGCCTAAGGCCTAGGAACTAGGAAGCAGGGTAATCAAGAATTGAGCAGCTGAGTGAAACCTGTGGACTCCCCTATACCGTACAGTGAGTGTGGGCCTTGGTGTCCCCCTCCTCCTCCCTTTTCCCCTTCTCTCAAAGAAACAGGTGTGACTGATGTAAAGGCTCGAATGTGAGAAATGTAGGTAAAGGCCCTGCTACAAAATGCTTCACACACATGAGATGATTCTCCTGGTGGACAGGGGTGTAAAATGACTTGCGCTCATCTGGTTCCCTGCCTTGCACTTTCAGATCTGTGGGTGTATTTCAAATAGTTTGTAAGCCAGGAACAGAGATAGTTTTTCTTAATTTGTATAAGAGGAATAAAAAGAAAATTATTCAATAAAGAACTGTAGTCTAAGGACATTAATCTAAACCTCCCTGGAGTTAATAGTATGCTTGCCATCTTTACAGTTTTTTTTTTTTTTTAAACTTCAGGGCAATCTTCCTTTCCTTTTACTTATTTTTCCCTTTTTTTAATTTTTATATTATTATTTTATATTATTTTTTTAAGTAGGCTTCATGCCCAGCGCCAAGCCCAACTCAGAGCTTGAACTCACAACCCTGAGGTCAAGAGTTGCAACAACTGAGCCACCCAGGCACCCCTTTCTTTCCCTTTTTATCTATTTTATTTTTTAAAATTTATTTTTTATTTAAGTTTGTTAGAGCGCACGCATGTAAGAAAGGCAGAGAAAGAGGGAGAGAGAGAATCCCAAGCAGGCTCTATGTTGTTAGCACAGAGCCCAATGTGGGGCTTGATCCCACAAACTCTGAGATCATGACCTGAGCTGAAGTCAAGAGTCGGACTGCTTAACCAGCTGAGCCACCCAGGTCCCCCTTTAAAGTAATATTTCTGACTTAAAAGACACATTAATGCCTTTTGCACAGTTGGGCCACAAAATTCTGTTGATTGAATGCATTTTTATGAGTCTGCGTATTTGTCTTGAATATCTGCCTCTCAGTCTTTAGGGTTTGTTAAAGTTTTGTTACAAGGTAAACTAGTACTTCTTTTGGATCACTGGACTTGTGAGTCCTAGAAGAACTTCATTTGGAACAGATAAGTTGGGTTTAATTGTTTTGTTTGCTTTAGAAAACGTTAATAATGCTTAAATTGATCAAGTGTGAGATACTATGAAATATAGTTGTTAGTTCCTATGTAGGTACCTCTGGTTTTCATTTTATTTTTATATTTAATAGCAATGTTGGGAAACAGGAAAAAGCTATTGACTTCCTAAGCAGTGTAAGGACTATGAAGGAAGAAGGCATCATTTATTAGAGAATAGAAAGATGTATAAGTAGTGAAGAAATTGGATTATCAGTCAGATTTAGTAAATGCGTTAAAAAATAGATTCCATTATATATAGGAGTATTTTCATTCTTAACAAACGATGATTATTTGTCTTTAAATGTCATTTGGTTTGCAGTACCTTTCAATACCTATTGGGAAGAGTCTAGCATGTTACATTTTGTTTGTTGACATATATGAAGATCCCAAAGCAACAGCTTTGGAGTTTTCCTTTTTATGCAATACTTCGGAAGGCAGGAACCACTTTCAAAGCAGAACAGAATTTTTAAAACTGCTTTATCCAGATAATGTAATTCATATGCCATACAATTCACCCATTTAAATTCTACAGCATTTTTAATATATTCAGAGTTGTGCAACCATCACCACTGTCTACTTTCAGAACACTTTCATCGCTCCAAAATAGACCCTGTACTCACTGGATTCTGTACATTTTAGTTTAAGTTTTAGAATTGACAATTTGGAGATAATGTGCTTTCTGTTACTTAAAATCATACCAGGTAAGACCAGTCTTGCCCATTGTGTAATGTGGGACTACACATGGGAACCCCCTGTTACTTGGATTTGTCCTCCAAGGAGAGTTCATCCCTTATGATAATTTTTCTATTTGAAGTTATTATTAGTTGAAGTTAAACATCCTATTAACTAGAAACTCTGCTTCTTTGTTGGCTGTAACAGTGTCACCTGAACAAGGCAGGATAGGAAACTGTTCTTGGAAGATGCCACATGTACTTCAGAACCAAATTCGGAGGGCTAGTTCTCCATGGTAGGGAGCAACTTAGGAGTTCTTTCTGCTTTTCCAAGGTAGAAGTCCAACTAACCGGTAAAAATTGAATTTTTGATTGGCTTCTACAGACTAATATCCCTTTTCTTATTTAGAATTTTATACAGAATGTTTTGTTTTAAAACACACCTATTAACACTCTACATTACTGTATCTGGAATGCGGTTTAGTTGGAAGTGTTTAGGTATGATTTCTGTCTTTGGAGTGTCTTTTGTCATTTCTGTTGTTAAGGTGTTTTCAGACTCTCCTCTTAGACCCTAGCCGGCTATTTTCTGTTCATTCGTTCGTTCATTCATTCATTCATTCATTCGTTCATTCATCTATGTTCCTAAGTCCTTCTGAAGCTGTTTCTCTGTCTGAAATGCCCTCCTTGCCTTCCAGTCCCTCTCTCTTCTGGACAAATACTTGGGTTTTTATTTTTTTTTTATTATTATTATTTTTTTTTAAGTTTATTTATTTTGAGAGAGAGCGCAAGCGGGGTAGGGGTAGAGAGCGGGGAGAGAGAGAATCCCAAGCAGGTGTCGTACTGCCCGGGCTCTGTAGGGCACACGCTCGTGAGTTGTGAGACCATGACCTGAGGTGAAACTGAGAGGCAGACACCTAACGACTGAGCGAACCCCCCGGCTGCCCCGCAAATACCTTCTTATCCATAAGAGTTTTCCTGCTTGCAGCCCTGGGAGGTGTATTGCCTCCCCTAAGGAAGGCTTGGGTTGTTCTTTCGTAATAGTTCTTCCAGTAGTAGTCTACTAGTTTTCATTCTAGGTACTTTACAGTTTGGTTTTTCATTGGTCTGAGCTTCCCAGACTTCCTTTAGGTCTTACATGCATGTTACCCAAGATTCTAATAGCATCATCACTATCTGCTCATCTTCTCTGTTTTTATTTATTTATTTATTATTATTTTTTGAATGTTTACTCGTTTTTGAGGTAGAGAAAGAGACAACACAGCAGGGGAGGGGCAGAGAGAGAGGGAGAACAGAATCCGAAGCAGGCTCCAGGCTCTGCGCTGTCAGCACAGAGCCCAACCTGGGACTCGAATTCACAAACCGCAAGATCGTGACCTGAGCCGAAGTTGGACACTTAACCGACCAAGCCACCAGGTGCCCCTCCCTCACCTTACTTTAAAAAAGGGCCAGGGCTAGCTGCTGTCTCAGCACAAAATGAAATCTTCCTTAACCCTTTAGTCACTTGGTTTATTCTTACTGGTTTTGTGATTCTTTTTTTCCGGGAGAAACTTAATTGTCCTGTTTTATGTTTTGGTATTACCTTCTCTTTCTACCTTTCTTCCTAGTTTTGCTTTTTTTGTTTTTCCTTGTTTTTTTTGTGTGTTTGTGTGAGAAATGACTACGCATAGAGTTTGGTTCTCGTTTCGTTTGGTTCTCTTTTTCTTTTACTCCTACTGCAAGTGGGTACTTGTATTAGTTGTATTTCATCTTAATATTTTTCTCCCTTAAATTTTAATAAAGGATGGGGAAAGAAGATACTGAATTTTGATTCCTTGATACTGATTTTAGCATATTCAGCAATGCTATTTAGTACGGTTTTTAGAGTGGTATGTTATTTTAGTGTTACTGTATGTGTTACCACTTAATTTTGAATTTTTTTCACTAAGGGTTATATGTAGTGTATTACAAATGGAAAGTCACAAACTAGGTTTGATGCATACTTTTTTTTAATTTAAAAAATAATTTTTTTTTTTTTTTAACATTTATTTATTATTGAGAGACAGACTAGGGGAGGGGCAGAGAGAGGAGGAGAGACAGAATCTGAAGCAGGCTGCAGGCTCCGAGCTGTCAGCACAGAGCCCGATGGGGGCTCGAACTCACAAACCGCGAGATCATGATCTGAGCCGAAGTCGGATGCTCAACCGACTGAGCCACCCAGGTACCCCGATGCATATACTTTTAAAAAAGGCATTGTATAAGTAAATTCGTCTGAGAGGAGACTGGAGTTCTAATCTGGTTTCAATTTTAGATACTTGAGCATAGTTGGATTTCCTTTTAATCTCTTCTGTTAGATATGAGTAATCTTGCTATAGTTCTGGAATTGCTAGGACTAAAGAAAGACATGTGTTAGACGTATACAAAGTATTCATATAGAACAACAATATACAAAAACTTAGTAGTTTTGTCTTTGTTATTGGAGGAAACACTGAATCTCCATGAATGAGTTGGGATTAAAAGAACATCTCAATTTGGAGGCCTGAAAAGTAAAGTAGGACTTAAAAAAAAAACAAAAAACAAAAAACTCTAAGCATTAATTGAACACTGGGTCACCTGGAGCTGTTGGTTACTTGAGATCGACTAACTACCCATCTGTGTCTCATGAAATCTTTTAAGGATGGAATCAGGAAGCTGGGCCTCAGGAACAACAAACTGAAACCAACAGTTCAGATAGTCTTACCTGTTGTCTCTACCCCGTGTGTGTCTGCTTTGTCCCTTTCTCTCAAGACTGCTTCCTAATGAGGCTGTGTTAAACATAGCCATTATAATGCCAGGCTTTACCCTTAACAGTCTAGGTACCCAGAGAATCTTGGGGAAGGACTCTTGAGTAGTCCAGCATAGGTCATTTACAGTCTCCTGAGCCCTAGTTAACTTGTGGGTGTTGTGGGATATAGGGGCTTATCATGTAGTATGTGGCAGCTTCTGTAGGAATCTGTGGGAATACATTGCATAGAGAGAAACAGATGAAACGTGGTTGTCTAGTATGCGTACCCCTTGTATTTAATGTCGTATTTCAATTTGCAAAATGCCATGGAGCTCTTCAGATCTCTTCTGTAATACGCAGAAACATTGAGAAATTTAAGGCAAGATTTTTTTTTTAATGTTTATTTTTGAGTGAGCGAGCACAAGCTGGGGAGGGGCAGGGCAGGGGTGGGGGACAGAGGATCCGATTCGGGCTCTGCGCTGACGGCAGAGAACCCATGTGGGGGCTCAAACATATGAACCGTGAGATCGTGACCTAGCTGAAGTCAGATGCTCAATTGACTGCGCTACCCAGGTGCCCCATACTTTAATGTTTTTATTTGTTTATTTTGATGTTTCTATTTATTTTTGAGAGAGACAGCGAGTGGGAGAGGGGCAGAGAGAGGGAGACACAGAATCCGAAGCAGGCTCTGGGCTCTGAGCTGTCAGCATGGAGCCCAACACGGCGTTCGAACTCACCAGCCATGAGATCATGACCTGAGCCAAAGTTGGACGCTCAGCCAACTGAGTCACCCAGGCACCCCTTTAATCAGTTTTTAAAACCTTACTAGATAGTGTATGTTCATTTACATTTATCTGTCACGTTTATTTTTGCAGTACTGTATCTGGGGTTATTTTATTGCTGGTGGAAAAACTCAGTTTTTAATCTGACAAAAGCTTAATTCTTAAAAGATGATTTCATATGGTATAGAATTCTCAGTTGGCACATATCTTTAGTGTGGTGAAGAAAATAATTCCACTGTCTTCTGGCTTCCATCATTGCTGTCAAGAGGTCAGCTGAGAGTCTGTAAAAAATAATTCTCTCCTTTCCTTAGATAGATTTTCTCTATCTTTGATACTTTGTCATTTCATTCTGACATGTCTAGGTAAATGTCTTTTTATGTATCCCGTTTAAGATCATTTGGGTTTCTTGAGTTTAAGCGTTGGTAGAGAACACCAGTGAGAGCACCAGTGCTAGAAGATTCCAAGCCATTAAATGTTTAGATATGCCTCTACAATGCCTTCATTCTTGTACTTCTGCGATTGTAAATGTTATGTTTGAACGTCTTACTTTATCCTCAGTATATCTTCATTTTTAATCTGTTGGCTTCTGTGTTGAATTCTGTGTAATTTTGGTCTTAATGCTTGTTGCCAGATCTGTCTATTGAGCTTTATTTTTATACACATATTAGAAGTTCATTTTGGTTTTCTTTCATACTTGTCCTTTTAATAGTTCCCTTGATACCTTTGGCTTTTTTTTATTAAAACTTTTTTAATGTTTATTTTATTTTTGAGAGAGAGAGCATGAGCAGGGGGGGTGCAGAGAGAAAGAGAGAGAGAGAGACATAGAATCCGAAGCAGGCTCCAGGCTCTGAGCTGTCAGCACAGATACCGATGTGGGGTTGGAACCCATGAACCATGAGATCATGAGCTGAGCTGAACTTGGACGCTTAACCCACTGAGCCACCCAGGCACGCCCCGCCCCGCCTTTGGCTTTTTCAATTTTGTCTCTTTTATCTTTAAACATAGAATTTTAAGATTTGCCTGATAATTCTAATATCTGAAATCTATGTGATTGTTTCTGTTGTTTGTTTTTGCAAGTTCTTGTTCATGGTGCCTTGTTTACTTATGTATACTCTGTGTGGTGTTCACCATGTAGTTTATTTGTAGAGGTTTCCTGAACCTGGAATAAAGGAGCCTTTATCCAGAGAAGATGTGCTTTGGCTTCTGGCAGGTATTTAAGTGCACAAAAACTTTGCTACCAAAAATGTAGCCCTTCGCCTGGCAAGGGAACTTGTTAGAAATGCATCACACCAGGCCTGTACTTATATTTTAATAAGAACCTGCATTTTAATGAGATCCCTAAATCAGTGTTAGGCAGGCTAAATATTGAGCCGCCCTGTACTGAAAAATTGGCAAGATTTGGAATACTCTGGTTTGAAGTTTCTTGGATTATTCAGATTATTGAAATTTCAGATTATTCAGAATATGACAGGAAATCTTGGCAAGGCATGTGTAGCTTTCAGATTTGGTTTTTTACTTTCTCTTTTCTCTCCATCAGTGACTCTTCCTGTCCTCACTGCTTAGCAAGTTGATTAAGCAATTTAAAAAAAATTTTTTTTTAATGTTTATTTATTTTTGACAGAGCATGAGTGGGGGAGGGGCAGAGGGAGAGGGAGACCCAGAATCCGAAGCAGGCTCCAGGCTGTGAGCTGTCAGCACAGAGCCTGACACGTGGCTCGAACTCCCAGACCGCGAGATCATGACCTGAGCCAAAGTTGGACGTTCATCCGACTGAGCCACCCAGGCTCCCCTGATTTAGCAATTGAGTGGAATGAGGATTAGGGATATATCTGGTCATCTTAATCCTCAAGGTGTAGCTCATAGTGGGTTGTTTTTAATAAATTGATGATGACCAAAATTTGAAATAAGATTAGATTCTTGAGTAATTTGGGTTTGGAGAGTAAAGTGGGGAAAAGCTTCAAACAAGTGATCAACATCATTCATCGTTAAGGAAATCTAAATTAGATCAGTGAGATACCACTATACCTCCATCAGAATGGTTAAAATTTAAAAGACTAACACCATGTGTTGACAAGGTTATGGAGCAACTTGAAATTGTATACTTATCGATAGGACTGTAAGATAGTATAGCTGCTTCCGGAAAGGTTTTGTGGTTCTTTTAAAAGTTAATTATAATTGTTAGGGTGCCTGGGTGGCTCAGTCAGTTAAGCATCTGACTCAGCCCAGGTCATGATCTCACAGTCTGTGGGTTCAAGCCTTGGCATCAGGCTCTGGGCTGACCACTCAGAGCCTGGAGCATATTTCGGATTCTGTGTCTTCCTCTCTCTCTGCCCCTCCCCCACTCACATGCATGCATGCACACTCTCAAAAATAAACAAACATTTAAAAATGTTAAAAAAAAGTTAATCATAATTTTCACGATGATCTAGATATTTTGCTCTTAGTATTTACTTAAGAAAAATGAAAGCATATATCTATGAAAAGACTTCCAGAAGAATGTTTGTAGCAGCTTTATTCATAATGGCCCAAACTTAGAAACAGTTCATGTGTTTGCTAACAGAAGAATGGATAAACAAAATGTGATATAATCATATAGTGGAATACTACTTAGCAATAAAAACTGATAACACTCAGCCACGTGAATGAATCTCAGGATACACAGAGTCAAGGAAGCTTTGTGCAAAGGAGTACACATTCTGTGGTTAAATTTACATGAAATTGGAAAATAGGCAAAACTAATCTCTGAGAAAAATTAGAATGGCACTTTGAGAGTTGGGAAAAGTGCAGGATTGGGTGGGAGCACAGAAACTTTCTTGAGTGGTATTCTATTTGATAAGGGTTTAGTTAACACATTTAGGATTAGGTGTATGCATTTGACAAAATTCATTAAATTTTATGCTTAAGATTTGTGCATTTCACTGTTTGTAAATGTAACAAAACTTGAAACAAAATTTTCATGTTACTTAATGATATACACAAAGTATAATGATGTCTGCAACTTAACTTTGAAATGCATCAGAAATAGGATGGACATTTGGCCAGACAGGGATGTATAGGTGAATAGATAGGGATACATATGTGATAAAGGAGATTAACACACCACTACTAGTAAAAAGCTAGGTGATGGAATTATGGGTGTTTATTAAACAGTTCTTTCAAATTTTTGTATTTTGAAAATTTTCATAACAAATTGTTGGGGAGAAAGTAGTGAGAGAGAAGTGAAAAAGATTAAAATGAGTTCAGAAGGGGAATTGGATTTGTACAATTAGCCTGTTGTATGAATTCTGTTCAATTTACATTTGTGCCATGTTAAGGATGATAACTATTGATTTGAAAGTGGCTTTTAATTTTTTGATTTAATCCTTTTATTCAGCTAAGAAATTTTGTTTTAGGCTAGAAAGCAGGAGAACCGCCTGTCTATATCGACTGTAGTGTGCCAAAGACTCTTTGTAGCTCAATTATTGCTGGCTGTGTCCACTCGTGTGTATGTAACAGATCCAGTGCTCCGTTTAGAAGAAGGGCTTTTGTTAATATACCTTATTGGTCCACCCCAGGGTTGTTTCACTTTATTTCATCATATTCCGTGTTTACATGTTATTTACATGTTACTGCTTAAGGCGCCCGTTAGTCAGTACTTGTGATTTAGCAGGATGCTGAAGGGCGGAATGCCTAAGGTGGAGGTGTTGTGCTAGAATGGAGTCATGTGATCGCTGTTGAGCTCCGCTGCAGATAGTTGGGCAAAGTGTGGAATTGATTGTGCATCCTCTGGAGTTTACTGTGAGGCAGTTGGATCTCATAGTATCAGAAGACTCGTACTCAGCTTCATATGATGTATGAGGAGGGAGTACTTCTCCACTCAGGAATTATGAAAACAGGACTGTGGGAAGATGTCCAGTCACTGTGGCCACTTCCCGCACGGATGGGGGACAGGGTTTGTTTTCTTTTGTATCTTCACCTCTGAGAGGCATGTTTTCTTTGATAATCTTACACTGTTAGAGTTGGGAGTCGGGCAACAGGGATTTAAAGGATGAATTAATGAAATGTAGGTTGACACATTTAGGTCAAGGATGATTTGTTCTATATCCAGAAGCTCAATTTTTCTCATTTCTGATAGAGAACTCTCAATGGACATTTTTTTTAAAAAGCAAGTGGTGATGACTCTGGAAACAAAAGCAACAGTCTTCCTTTCCCCTCCAGAGATGATAGTAACATATATTTGAGTGCTCACTCTTTCTCTAAGAGACTGTTGTTATGGAGGGTTTCAAACATACAGAAATAGAACTGTCTCTTGAAGCTCTGTGGACCCACAACCCAGCTCTGACACCATTAGCTCCTGGCCACTCCATCACCATACTCTTAACCCCGCCTCAGTTACTTTGAAGCAAATTTTAGTTGTTATTTGATCTGTAAATGTTTCAGTCTGCTTCTCTGAAAGATGAGAACTCTTTTTAAAGACATAAGCTTAATACCATGGTTGTATAATAAAACATAGTTCTTTAAGATCTGTAAATATCCATCCAGTGTTCAAACTTTCCATACTGCATTTGGTTGATGTATCTCTTAAAACTTAGTACGTACATGTTCTCTCTTCTCCACCGCGCCCCGCCCCCCTCCCCCCCCCCCCCCCCCGCGGTTTGCTTACTGTATTTTCTAAGTGTTTTACTTTCAGTTAATATTTTTTTTGTAATAACTCTGGTCATTTTTCCCATTAAAAATTTTTTTTCAATGTTTACTTTTGAGAGAGAAAGAATGCGAGTGGGGGAGGGGCAGAGAGAGAGGGAGACACAGAATTTGAAGCAGGGTCCGGGCTCTGAGCTGGCAGCACAGAGCCCAATGCGGGGCTTGTACCCACCAACCACGAGATCATGACCTGAGCTGAAGTTAGACACTCAGCTGACTGAGCCACCCAGGCGCCCCAATTTTCAGTTAATTTTAATAACTTAATGAGATACAGGTATCCTCATTTTATAGGTGAGAAAACTAAGGCTTTGGTAGGTAAGAAATTTCTCCAAGGTAACATGGTTTATGCTGGAGCCATGATTCGAACTAATTAAAGAAATAGATGCCCTTTATAAGCTTCCCTCTCTGCTCTACTGTTGACATTTAAGGTATCTTTTTATGGACTTTTCCCCCTACATATATGTACAGACAAGTACATGAAATTTTTCCCTGTTTTGTTCTTATCCTCAGGTCTCAGCTTAACACATCTCTTCAGAGAAGTAATACCTGATGAGTCAACCTTTCCTTCCCCCTTCCTGTTACTCTCTACTTTGTCCTATTTTTCTCCTATTCCGTCTTTCCTGGCAGTTACCACAATGTGCAGATAGCTGGGTTATCTTCGTCTTCCCAATTGAGTATGAGCTCCATCCAGGCAAAGGTTATGCCAATGCCTGTGAAAGCTTGAATATACTTGTTGAGGGAATTTACTGAGTTCTGCCCTTCGTCTGAGTGCAGCATTTATGTTTACCTCTTTGTTTTTAGGACTTCTGGGCCTGCCGTAGACTTGCAGCAGTGTGGCTATTTCACCATTCCCCTCCTGAAAACATTTGGATTCTCTCCAGTTTTTCCTCTGTGACATACTGCAGCTAGCATCTTGATCACATATATCCTTGCATACTTGTGCAAGTCTTTCTTTAGATTCCCTGAAGATTCCTAGAAGTGGAATGCTGGATTCTAAGAAGATGAGTGCAGGTTTTAGCTATGGGATGTAGAAGAGTCATGTAAAGATTGTGGAGGATTAGGTGAGGTGTAATGATAGCAAGAGAATGGTGTAACCTGTGTCAGTTCTCAGACCTAGCTGAATTGGAATAATGTAAGGGTCTTTAAAAAAAAAATCAGCTTTGATTTCCCTTTACCCCCATTCTGATAGGGCCCAGGAACCTGTATTTAAAAAAACTTAGGGGCGCCTAGGTGGCGCAGTCGGTTAAGCGTCCGACTTCAGCCAGGTCACGATCTCGCGGTCCGTGAGTTCGAGCCCCGCGTCGGGCTCTGGGCTGATGGCTCAGAGCCTGGAGCCTGTTTCCGATTCTGTGTCTCCCTCTCTCTCTGCCCCTCCCCCGTTCATGCTCTGTCTCTCTCTGTCCCCCCCCCCCAAAAAAAAATAAATAAATAAACGTTGAAAAAAAAATAAAAAAAAACTTAGGTTTGGGAACAACAGCTTTTTTTTTTTTTTTTAAGTTTATTATTTTGAGAGAGAGCAGAGAGCAAGCATGAGCAGGGGCAGAGTGAGGGAGAGAGAATCTCACGCAGGCTGTGTGCTCTGAGTGCAGAGCCTGATGCCGGGCTTGATTTCATGAACCGTGAGGTTATGATCTGAGCCAAGATGAAGAGTTGGATGCTTAACCGACTGAGCCACCCAGGCATCCAGGGAACAACAGCTTTAATATTTTTCTTGGTTATAGGTTTGTTACATGTTCTGGCTCATTATGGAGGCAGTCCTTAGCACCTGTTTGTTTATTTTTAATTTTTTAATGTTCGTTTATTTTTGAGAGAGAGCGAGACAGAGTGCGATCGTGAGGGACAGAGAGGAGGGAGACACAGAATCCGAAGCATGTTCCAGGCTCTGAGCTGTCAGCACAGAGCCCCACGCGGGGTTTGAACTCAAGAACCGTGAGATCATGACCTGAGCCAAAGTCAGACACTTAAACTGACTGAGCCACCCAGGCCCTCCAGCACCTACTTATGTTTTGTAAAAATGCTACTGTTTGTAGAAATGTGGAGCACTGGTCTGTAGAGTTTATGACATTCTTTTTTTTTAAGATTTATTTATTTTTGAGACAGAGAGAGACAGAGCATGAATGGGAGAGAGGGTCAGAGAGAGAGAGGGAGACACAGAATCTAAAACAGGCTCCAGGCTCTGAACTGTCAGCACAGAGCCCGACGCGGGGCTCGAACCCACGGACCGCGAGATCATGACCTGAGCCGAAGTCAGACGCCCAACCGACTGAGCCACCCAGGCGCCCCGAGTTTATGACATTCTAAATGTGAGGCTTTTTTTAACCTTTGAAAAATACTGTCTGAGACTATTTCCAAATTGACATACAATTCCTATAACATACAGAATTTTTTAAATTAATTTTTCTCCTGTGACATAGATAATTTTAAACAAAAATTTGGCACTGTGCATTTTTCTGCTTTATATTAAAGTTACAGTCTGTGTCTTGTTTCCCCAACTTTTGAGTTAAATTTTTTAGTTTTGTTTTCCCTGAGCCTAACCACAAACTTAGTAGTATTTGTTCCTGAAAATGCTTCAGGATCTAACACTGTTGATTACAGGTTACATATTGTTGTTTCAAAAAGTTGGTACCAATCCATGATTATCACAGTGTTGAAATATTTTTTGTTGTTGCCAGGCAGGCTAGGTAGACTTTTTAATACAAGCAGTCTTAAATAAATTAATCTCTCTGGTTTCATTATTATGGTGGAGTTCGCAGCAGTAATGAGAACATACATGTATTGAAGAAAATATTCTGAAATTGCCTTATTACATGTATTCTAAAGGTCATTTACCAAACAAAATTGTTTTTATCCATGGGGAGCACCTTGCTGTAAACTACAGGATACTTCGCGTTTTACTTTCAATGACTGTGAGTCTTACCCAGCGGGCATCTTCCTATCCCTTCCTATCCCTGGTGGAGAGAGGCATTTTACTGATTATTCTTCCCTCCTTCCTTCAGTAGTTCTTTCCTTTTGATAATCACTGTGTCTGATTGTGGTGTTACTAGGTCTTTATGAGGAAGAATTTACGCAATATACCCCATTTAAGAAAAGCTAAAATGTTAGGCTAGAGTGTTACAAAATTGAGAGCGGAATCAGACTTTAGAGGCTAGCTAGTCCATAACCTTTCCCTTTTGTCTCTTCATTCCTGGGTAGGTAGAAAAGAACATCTTTAAGAGGATGTACTAAAAATGCTGGTGATAAGCTGACCTTCTACCCCCACCACCGACTGGCTAATTATGGTAGCCCGCAGGATTGAGACCTGTTAAAACTGGGTCTGTGAGCCATCTTGGGCACATGGGCCGAAACTTGCTGACTCTAGTCTATAATCTTGAGGCCTTAACAACAAGAAAGAAATGCTCTATTAAATGTAGTTAGTGTTTTGAAGGATTATAGAAGTGATAGGAGCTAAGACAGGATTTATATTAAGGAATGAGGTGCTCTGCATTTTAGAAGTAGCTGGACTGGATTGTATCTCTTTGTGATAAATTGGCTGATCATAGTATAGTATTCCACAAAATAGATTTTTGGTGCAGTGATGGATACACGATCTCTGGCTGATTCAGCATGTCATTCCTTGTGGTCTGTGTTTTAGGCAGTAAGAACTCCATTTACTTGGAAACAGGATTTGAATTACAGATTACTTTTTTTTTTTTTTTTTTAAATAAACATGTATCTGGGGTGTGGAAACCTTTGAAAATCACGTTTTGAATTTTTCTGCAGTTTTTAGTAATGAGGCCACATGACTAAAAGAAATGAAAATGAGAAAATAATCTCAACATGGCTAGTATTTTAATTTTTTTTTTCTTGGTTATTCTTATCCACTAAGTGTTAAAATTACAACATATGTAATTGTGTGAAGAATTTTTTGAATAGGGAAATAGGTACATGGTTCAGAATGTGAAAGGCATCAAAGGGTCCTGTTCTAACAAGGTAGATGATTTAAAGTTTTTTTTTTAACGTATTCTTTATTAGTAATATTTAAGCCAGTTATTATTTACATGTATAATATATATGTAGATGTGTTCTGTGCCCAGCATTCTGTACCTGCTTTTTTGCTTAACAAAATCTTGACAGTAGTTCCATTTGTAGTGCATAGAGCATTTTCCTTTTTAAAAATCTTAAGGTTGTCTTTCTGTTTTATAACCTGTTTTTAACATTGTACAGTAGTGTTTTTTCTTCTGTTTCTTTTATTACCCATGTCCTCCTTTTTTGTCTCCTTCAGTTGTTTGCCCAATTCAGATTTCTTCTTCTGCCCTGCAGTTCATTTTCAGTTTTGCTTTTGGTCATTCTCCTTTTGAGCAGAACAGATCATCTCAGTGCAAAGCCCATGTGCTACCTTTTGCGTGGTGGGTTGGTGATTGTTTCCCCAGCTGATCTTAATTTTGGAGTTGCTGTTTCCCTTTCCTGCTTCTCTCTTCAGTTCTAGGCTGTTTTTTGTCCTGATTAATCAGGGTGCTGTTAAACACAAATGGCGAGCCTGCCTCCTTTTTAGTAGGTACACCTCCCTCCTGTTCTGCAACTTGTGAAATTGGCCCCTAAGGAGAAGGCACTTTGATCTTTTGTTGCCCTTGCTCTGCAATTCTGTTTTTTCCAGGAAAGGATCATTGATGGAAACCCTTGAGGTATTCTTACCTTTTTCTTCTTTAAAAACTCCATGGTCTTTACCTCTTTCCTGTTTTTGGTATAGATTTTATTGTATCTGTTGAATTGTCTTCTATGATTTAGGGTATAGTCCACTTTTCTCTGGCTTCATTATATGTGGGATTTTTTTTATGAATTTTTAAGCTTTTATTCATTTTGCTTGATTTCAGGAAGGGAAATGAAGAGCTTTCACCACGCTGTCTCCTTTCTGGGAGATAACTGTTGTGTCTGGGTTACATCCAAAAATCTTTTGAATCAAGTGTGCTTAGACCCAAGAAATATTGGAGTCTCTTATATACTAATTAATGTATTGACAGAGTCCATTGTGAATCTCAAGTCTTGTTGAATAATATACTTTGTAAGAATAATGCCAAAATTAATCTCATGAACTCTTGCCAGATGGCACGTAAGGTAGATTCTTAAGGCATATTACAATTGTAAAATGGGGGTGTTGGCATCCCTTCCTGTGCCCAGTGTTGAATTTAGTTGGTAGGTGTTGGGTGATACTTAAAAGATCGAGGGTTTGTTGTAGGCATTTTAGTTTTTAATTTGCACTTTGTAAATGAAAGTATAGTATAGAAGTTATTCAGAGTTCAGACCGTGGTGGGTCAGGTGTATTCTATTTGCCCCTCTGTAAATGGATTAGCTGTCCACAGATCAATAAGCAAAAAGTGGTTAATTTTTTGGAGTAGAATAGCACGTGTAAAGTATATTTTCCACTGGCGTTCTGGAGAGCTGGATTCTGCTGTCAGGTCTGTATATCCCTAAATAGATGTAGGCTCTTGAGCAGTTGACTCTTTGGATGAGGATATCCTCTTGCATAAATGAGATAATTCCATCAGGTATGGATTGAACATAAGTTTATGGTTTCTACTCTCATGTACGTTCTTAGTGCTGCTGGGCAGTCATCCTTTCCCATAGCTCCTTCCTCGGTTTTACTTTAGGTAAACTCTTTGAAATCTCCATTCTCTCTTATTTTTCTCATACCTGTTCGTCACAGATTCAGTCAAGCTAGGCATGTACTTCCTTGCTTCCATTTATCTTCTCTTGCCTTGGAGATTGATGTACCTTTCTTATCTGAGGCTTATGCTCTTAATTCTGTTTTCCTCCTGTAGGATATTGTTAGTAAACTATACGCCGTTTCCAGCCCTTTCAGTAATTTTTTTCCTTATGACATAAACATGTTCAAGACATTTTTTTAGAAATGAAGATCACACCATGTGGCGTTGGTCAAACCTGCCGCCCTTACTTGGTTGGCTGTCTCTTCTCTGTCCTCTTTATAGGCTAGCATTTAGTATTTACTGTCCATTTAACTTAGTCATACGTTCTCCTCCCCTCCATTTCTAGAAACAACTCTCACCAGTATCCAAATCTGATGGACACTGTTCCGTCTTGTGTGTCTGTTCTTTCTGCCTATCTTATTCCACTCAGTGTCTGCAATACCACCTTCCTGATTTTTTCCCCATACTTTTTGTTTTTGTTTCATATTTTCAATGTTTATCCCCAATACTTTGATTCTCCTCATCTGAATTCTTCCTTTTCTGTTTTCCTTAGATTTTGGTGTTTCCTAAGGTTTCATCCTGGGCCTGTTGCATACTTTTCTTTTTTTTTTTTTTTTTTAATTTTTTTTTTTCAACGTTTTATTTTTATTTTTGGGACAGAGAGAGAGACAGAGCATGAACGGGGAGGGGCAGAGAGAGAGGGAGACACAGAATCGGAAACAGGCTCCAGGCTCTGAGCCATCAGCCCAGAGCCCGACGCGGGGCTCGAACTCACGGATCGCGAGATCGTGACCTGGCTGAAGTCGGACGCTTAACCGACTGCGCCACCCAGGCGCCCCTGTTGCATACTTTTCATTGAGGAAGTGAAGTCTCCTTGATTATCTTGGTTTCACCTTCTACACATTGATCATTTTTATCATCTACACATTACCCTTAACTACTTAATTCCAGATCTTTATTTCCATCTGTATGCTGGAACTCTTCACCTAAGTATCCTACATAATAACTCAAACTGGACATGTTTGACATTAGACTTTTTTTTTTTTGCCCCATTGGTTTCCTTGGGTAATGTTACTACCATTTCTTATGGTTTTCTGAAGTTAAAAGCAGACCTAAAACTATAGAATGAACACGTAGTAAAGATTTTATTCAGCTCACTAATTAATGAAGGGGAACCTGTTAGGGAAAGCTGGTTTAAAAGCATCTGGGGAACTGCGTATTTAAAGGAAATTTGATAAAGGATTTTAGAATAAGTTTACTGGTGTCCTACAGGGCAACACGCTGCACTCTTTGGGGTTATCTTATCAGCTGTTGTAGAAGTTCCTGTGGTATTTCCACTAGACACAGATCTGCAAGTCAACCTGTGAATTCATTGTCAGAACCCCTAAATAATAGTATATAGCAAAGTTGATGCTAGTCTTCTCTAGAAAATTAATTCCTGAGTGAACCTGCTAATGTTTCATTTGATACTGAAAGGATTTGCTTTCTTTACTTTTTAGATAACTTTTCAACCCTTGTTACCACAGCAAGGAACCTGAAAGGCATTTCAGATTAGTGTTTCTATTCATATGCATGCTGAAGTTGGATAACCACAGACCCATATTCTCTTTTTTGATTGCCTAGATTTTATCGTTTCAACCTTTGACTGCCATCTCTTCATCATTTCACCTTCCATCGTTATCAGACCCTTGTTTATCTATCCTTAGATCTGTTTGGTAGCTGAATAGTTGATCTGCCTCCTTATCTGTAGGTCTTAAACTAGTAATTTTGAGTTTTTAGGCCCTTCATGATACAGATCAGATTTGTTTCCAGGTCCAAGTTCTTCCCAGATCCCATGTTTGAGCGCTGATGACTTACTCAGTACTCCTCCATTGTGATTGCTTCATTCCTGTGTGCCATCCTTCTTGGCCCTCTTTAAGCTGAGCCTTCTCAATGGAGTAAGGGCAAAATTAAGTCAACTTTTCTTCTCTGTTTACAATATTACCTTTGATATTGTCTCTTGTATCATTTAGTATAATTTCTGATAATTCATTTAAGGATTGGGCAGTTAACAATGATTTTCTCAAAGAACTGTGAAAGGATTAGAATCTTCTGGATATCTTCCAAGCTTGGAAAGGTCATGGTTCTCTAATGTTTTGACTTTTTAAAAAAGGTAAATGTATAATTATTTTTATTTGTTCAGCCATATAACATAGTCACAAAGAGCATGGACTTGAGGTCAAATCTGTGTTTGGTGCTGACCCAGTTTCTTGTTAGCTTTGTGGTGGTAGGGTTATTTTAACTTAGCGTGTGCCACAGTTTCTTTGAAGGAAGTGAATTTCCAGTACCTATTTTTGGTAAGGTTGTTGTGAAAATTAAATGAAAAAGCATTTAGCCTTGTATATGGTAAGCACGGAATAAACATTACCCATAATTGTTTTTATTTTAGTTTTCCCTTTAAAACCTGTATTTTCCACTAAATATTATTTTCTAGTGTTAAAATATATAATTTGAAATTACTTTGTGTGTTGTACAACATTCAGTATTCCATCATAACACTGGATTGGGTTTGATGCCCCTACATTGAATCAAACACTTAGCTGACCCAGTTCTCAAGTCACTTGGCCCTTTTCCCTGTACTCAGTGGCTCTTCCTCATTTCTGCTCCTTGTGAGCGGAGATTGTTTTGTCTCTCTCGTACCTCTCAACCCCTTGCTCTTCGGGAAGCTGAAAGGTTATTCATTAAAGATGGTGTTGTTTGAAGTCCTTGACATTCTTCTGCAAAAATGGCTTTTTGTTTTCGTAAACAAGGGTGACTTCTATTCTATTTTATTGTGGAGTTTAATACTGCCCCTGGGATGTTTAACTTCCCATACCTGCTCCTAAGTCTGGACTTTTTGTTTTAATCTAGTATATGCAGTTGTTCACATCTGCGGTTCTGGATGCCGTTACCTGCAGTCTGAAAGTCCATATGCCTTTACTCCGTACACACAGAGGCTACTTAATTTTGTAACACTTCCCTTTCCTTATTTGGAAAGTAGGAATAATAAAATGGTTTATAAGGCTCATTGGCACATTTAAATTTTGCTTAATAGAATAAACAGAGGAGTAAAGTGTTACGCGGTTGTGTTTATCACTGGTGTTATTAGACTCTAGTTTCAGAATCTGAAGCCAAACCAAGTGCCCTTTGCAGGCCCACGTCTAAATAGAGTGCCTAAGAAATGGGGTGCGGGGGAGACAGCGGATAAATAAGATTCACTTTCAGTGTCAGTTCTGGACGGGGAAAACTTTTCTGCAGACATTGTGTGTGGGACATACATTGTAGCTTTTTAAAATGTTACCATCTTTACTGTGAAATAATGCAGCTTTTTTTAGTTTCAGTGTTGCCTCTTAAATAGGTAATAGGTAGTGATGACACTTATGAATTAGCTAGCTCACTGTTCTGGGTTACTAAGTTGGAGATTGGTTTTCCAGTCTGTCAAATGTCCTTCATGTGATAAAAATTCTGCATAAGTACTAACGAACCTCTGTGGTATTCCTTTTCGTATTTTCCTTTCATACTTGGCCATTTGATTAGGAAGAACTACTACATCCTGAAGTTAATTTTTGTAATCCATTTCTCTTGGTGTTCTGAGTTGGGGCTCGATCTCATGAACTGTGAGATCATGACCTGAGCTGCAATTCAAGAGATGCTTAACCAACTGTGCCACCCAGGTGCTCCTGGATCTTTTTTTTTTTTTCATCTCCCTCCCTCCCCCCCTCCCCCCCAAGTCTTAATCTCTTTTCTGTGATTTTGAATTAGCAGAATTAGAGGGAAATCAGTTTCCAGAATGACTACAGTTGAAATTTCCTTGAAAGAATATCCTTCTTTTAAAATTTTAAGAGTGCATTTTTAATATAGATTAATATGCCGTTCTGGATTTCCTGAAAGAGTTCTATTTGCCTGAAGAGCTAAGTACTTTTCACATAAAATTCAAATGCTGTTTAACCTGAACAATGAGTAAGTTTGTTGGCCACTTAGCTGGGAACAAAGTCATCGTGAGTTTTATAGTCGTGAACATACCCATTAGTGTTTATATGCTTTTCCCGTTGAGGTCAGAGTCCTATATGCCATCTATTTTATTTGAATATTTTAGGATTTAATATCAGAGGTTTTATGTGATTATTTTCACAGAAATGAAGGTAGTATGTTAGAAGAGTAGGATGTTTCAGGACTTGATAGGGTTATTAACAGGTTGGACTTAAAACTTATAGTTTCAGCTTTAAGATGGAATCTTTTGAGTTCATACTCATTTCAGGTTCTTAAAACACAAATTATAGCTATGACATAGTTTCTATATTGGTGTAACTCACATGTGTGTGTTTTAAAATTTAGTTAATAAAATGCAGTAGGCATAAGAGTATAACAAGAAGGAAAAAATCACTGTATGGTGAAAATATTTGGGCTCTTACCTGGAGCCAGAGGAGTTCAGTTTGGTTGAAGTTGAGGTAGTGGTGATCTCCGGAAGGGATAGATCTCAGTGTCAGATTCAGAGGACTAGATCCTCAACAGATGGCTTGAACTTTTTTGGATTGGTAAAGGGTTGAAGTTGGTCGCCCTGGATGGTCCCTTCCAGTTTTGGATTTATTGGTAATCTGGCAGAGGGGGAGGTCCTGTATATATTTTATGTTAATCATAGATTTACTTTTTGGGGTTTCGTACTCCAGAGTTGAACAGAGCCTGGCAGCTTTCCTTAAAAAACAGTTAGCACTTGGGTAAGTAACTGTCTTATTTGCCACCACCCTTTCTGTCTTTAGCAAGAGTTCTCTGTGAACAGGCCATGGGCTGGTAATGGTAACGGTCACCGGTACTGGTGGACAAACTCGGAAGAAGTCGGGAGTGTTGTTAAGGTGCCTTCGGTAACTGTGGGTCCGAATGACCGGTGTCGCTTCCATCCCTTTGAATGACTTAACATCCCGTGACCTACAGTGTGCATTTCAGAGCGGGAGGTAGGCTAGTGAGACCTACCAGTCTTGGTCGCTAACAGTCTTCTTTGCTTTTCAAAATGAAGGCAGCAGTAGCTTGCTCTTCTCTTGTTTCCATGCTGTTGAGGGTCCAAGTGAAATGGCACTGTGATGTTTGAATTAGTAAAGCTTCTTGGGCGAATCCTGAGATAGAATGGCTTTTGCTTAATTCCTGAATAGGGTGCGGTTGTTTGCGGGTGCTGTACTGCCAGGAGAGGTCTTTTAAAATGTTTCCGGTCCTTGTCCCCACAGAATCAGAATCTCTGAGGGCAGAAGCGGGGCGTTCATATTTTGACAAAAATTCTCAGGTTATTGTGTAATTAATCCTTACTTAAAAGCACTATTGATTGTGTTTATAGCAAAATTCACTTTGACTCTATCTCTAGAAACGTAAGACTCACCTTGATAGTGGTTTTTATGAAGTTTCCCCCAATGCATTATTTGGCCACAAGGGTCTGATTTATTTGCGATAAGCATCTATAGTAATAAGAGTAATAGTTAACATGTACTGAGCCTTCGGAATGGCATAGGCACCGTGGTAAGTGGTTTGCATGGATTTGTCACTTAGTCCTCCCAACTGCTCTATGAGGTAAGTTCTTTATCCCCGTTTGGGAGACTGAAGCAGAGGAGTGTATGTACAAGGCCACACAACTTGTTGCTCGTAGAGTCAGGACTCAAACTCAGCCAGAGGCAGTTTGACTCGAGAGCCGAGAGCCGTGCATTTCTAACTACTCTGCTAGAGTGACCTACCTCATGGCTTATTGTGGTTTATTGTTATTATGGTTTATTATGGTAGATAACAACAGTGACTCTTTTCATCTCAGACCTCAGACCCCAGGTCCTCTTTCTGAAAGGCAAGCAGTATTAAGTTTGCAATGTGTAGACAATAGATAAGGATACATATGCAGTCTTTTAAATCCGCATACACACAGCCAGGAGTTTTAGTGTTTACCCTCTAATATATCTTGGGGGAGATCTTTCCACATTGATACATGTAAATTCAGTCTTTCTCTCGCTGTTTTGTACTGTTCCCTGTTTTTTCTTTCCAAAATTGACAGTTAGTACATGAGTAATTTGAACTTTCTGACCAGAGTTTATTTAGTATATTGATGATGATGTGGGCGTATGTGACAGAAACCATCTTTTTCTGCTGCTGAATTGGGTCAATATGTAACTCCAAAGAGAACCCACTTCTTGTTCTAGAGCATGGAAGCTCTTAAAACAAAACCCAGTAATAGATTTAGTCGTGAGTAATTTGCATTGTCTTTGGCACTGTGTCCTGTGATGTCACATGCGTTCTTTTCCCTCCCCAGTAAACAGAATGAAAGAACTCTAATTGGAGTTTGACTGGAGGCTTAAGAAAAATTGTGAAGATTTGATTTACACAAATTGTGGTTCTTTCTATGATGGTGATAAGGGCCTGTTTATCAGTTAACTTGATTTTCTTTGGGTATCAGCATTTTTTCTACATAATAAATTTCTAATAGAAAGTTCACATGGATTAAGAACTGTGTTTCGAGTTAAATTGTTATATTTGTGAATTATGTTCTTAATATCGTATTGCTAACAACTCTGTGGGATAGGTGATATACTGATTTCACAGAAGAGGTAAAAAGAAATCGAGAGATTGAGTGTCTTGTCCAAGGTCACAGCCAGCACAGCTAATGTTGAAATCCAGGATATCTGGGACCATTTCTTAGTTCACTGGACTTCAGCCCCTTTCTCCTCATTTCTCCATAGTGTTACAGTTTCCTTTGCATTTATGATGTCATTTGTTATTCACAGCAATACTGTGAAGTAGGCATGACATGTTGTTTATTCTGTGGCTGAGGAGTTGGAGGCTGGAGGCTCCGATTTGTACAAAGGCAGACAGACCCCTTTAATACCTGTTCTGTCACAGGACTTGAGCCAGAGTGTTCTGATGCTGGGTGTAGTGCCCTTTCCTACACACTATAAGAAATGGAGAAGCAAAGACAAATTTCTGCTTGTGCCCTGTTTTCTTTGAATTGAGAATTTCCTGGGTGTTCCATGAGAAATCTATGTTAATTTTATGTGCTGGGCTCTGGACCACATGCCTTGAATTTGGTATATTCTTGACATCTTATATGACATCAATCAGATTTCAGATAACACAATGTAGCATCAGTTTGGCCGTATAAATTGCTGACCTGAAATTTCCCCTTCATCTTTGTTGCCCCTTATCTGGTTTCTATGGTGTACCACATATAGCTGATAATTTTTTCTCATTTTTCTTTTCAGTGAATGGTAGTGTCTAGAAAGGGTATGTCCCTTCAAGAGAGAGGTGCCAATGTCCAACCGGCCTAATAACAATCCAGGGGGGTCACTGCGACGTTCACAGAGGAACACTGCCGGGGCCCAACCACAAGACGACTCGATAGGAGGAAGGTATGTATTGGATGGTAATTTGAAAAGTAAGTGGTGAAAAAAAAATACTTTTTAAAAACCTCATTTTGAGGACAGAAAATTAAATGGTTCACTGCAAATGGGTAATTTTTTCCTAATTTTTTGAGCAGCCAAGTAACACAAACAAAACTGGAATTCAAAGCAGTTCTTTCATCATTTTCCAAATGTGCTAGGCTCAAAAAATAGTTGTCAGTCACTGACATTATCAGAAATCTGATTCAAGGGTCGTTAGCATATGGTATGTCCTGTTGTGCTTGCCCTTTGTCCTCACTCTCTTAAACATGCTACAGCGTGTCTTTCGATCGTTTGTGGTGCCTTTTCTTTATGCAGGTCTTTATTTACTTTACTGAAAGGAAGCTTCGTTTGTTTTAAGACCTTGAGTTCTGATAACTAGCTTTTGAGTCTTTTCCCCATCTTATTTTTTGCCAGCGTGTGGGTACCGACAGGCTGGTGAGGCAGTCTGACTTTGTGGGCCTCTCCATTCTCGTTTTCTCAGTGGTATGGTGTTTCGCAGGTTTTTCAGTTAGAGTACTTGCCTAGGGGGGTAGTGTGAAGAATCAGATGCATTCCGTGGAATGGAAAATTCCTTGTCTGATTTAGCCAGGGACTGTCATTGTATGTATAAAATACTCAGAACCTCACTTGCAAAGCCTTCCTCTCCAATCCATGTTTAGCTTGCAATAAATCATGGCAAGGTTCTGATACGATTATCTGACACAACATTTGGAGACACTACCACGTGTATATTGTCTAGCAAATTATAAGAAACTTTTTTTTTTTAACGTTTATTTATTTTTGAGACAGAGAGAGACAGAGCATGAACGGGGGAGGGTCAGAGAGAGGGACACACAGAATCTGAAACAGGTTCCAGGCTCCGAGCTGTCAGCACAGAGCCTGACACGGGGCTCGAACTCACGGACTGCGAGATCATGACCTGAGCTGAAGTCGGCCGCTTAACCGACTGAGCCACCCAGGCGCCTCTAAAAAACTTTTTTTTAATATTTTATTTATTTATTTATTTTGAACGAGAGAGAGCGTGAGCAGCGGAGGGGCAGAGACAGAGGGAGGCACAGAATCCGAAGTAGGTCCAGGTTCTGAGCTGTCAGCACAGAGCCTGACATGGGGCTCGAACCCACGCACCGTGAGATCATGACCTGAGCCGAGGTCGGCCGCTTAACCGACTGAACCACCCAGTGCCCCTATAAGGAAAGTTTTTAAATGTCACATGTAAGGAATATATTGAAACCGATCCTGCTGACATCAGGCTCTTTTAGTAGGTGAGCATATGGACTTTGGACGAGGACAGCATTGTGTGAAATTACTGCCTCTGCCATTAAATAGCTGCGTGTCCTTTGTTGTATCTTTTTTTTTTTTTAATTTTTTTTTTTCAACGTTTATTTATTTTTGGGACAGAGAGAGACAGAGCATGAACGGGGGAGGGGCAGAGAGAAAGGGAGACACAGAATCGGAAACAGGCTCCAGGCTCCGAGGTGTCAGCACAGAGCCCGACGCGGGGCTCGAACTCACGGACCGCGAGATCGTGACCTGGCTGAAGTCAGACGCTTAACCGACTGCGCCACCCAGGCGCCCCTCCTTTGTTGTATCTTTTAGGACACCTCGGAGTTTTTAGTCCACGCAGTGGGGAGATCTGTTTCATAGGGCTGTTGGTTAACATCAGCAATCTGTAGTATGTTACATTGCTAGCACAACGCTTAGTGTGCAGAGTTCTGTTCTGAAATTGTTTTTTGCTTTATTTTACAATCAGATTATTCGTTGGAGTAGCCACACTTTATTTTCTGTTGATTAAAAAATATCCTTCCCCCATTGTAAAGCATGGCATGTTAATTTTAGTGAATTTAGAGAATAAGAAGAGTATAAAGGAAAAAACCATAATTCCACAATCCACTTCTGACTTACGCTGTTAACACTGGCATGTTTTTCCTTCGTCTTTTTTATTGCTATATATATATACGTATATATATATATATGCTTGTGTTTACACGTAAATAACCTGTACCAATTTGGGGGTGCCTGGCTAGCTCTGTTGGGAGAGCACATGACTCTTGATCTTGGGGTCGTGAGTTCGAGCCCCATGTAGAGATTTTTTTTAAAAAGCAGAAAAAAAATCAGTAACTTTTACCTTTTGAACAACTGCAGTTTTACATAGTAATACTCAGGTTCTATTTGGACTCTTGCACGTGAGTGACAGTTTGGTCTCTCACATAGTACACTGGTTCTAAAATCCACAGCGATGTTTTCAGCGCCTTTATCTTTTTCTACCCATTGGTGTTAACTATTTTATTGTATTAATGTATTTTAAAAGTATGAGCAAGAAATAGAAATGGAAATGGTTAATATTAGTTATTAAGATTTATTGGTTTAAAGAACTAAGATAAAGTTGTAATCAAGATAGAACTCTTACTTATTTGTAGAATGGCACATTTTTGCTATAGTTTATTTGCTTTAAGTCTGTCAATGATTAGTTCAGTTGGTGCAGCCACTGTGGAAAACAGTATGTAAGTTCTTCAGAAAATTAAAAATAGAATTACCATGCAGTCTAGTAATTCTCTTGCTGGGTATTTACCCCAAGAAAACAAAAACACTAATTCCAAACATGCATCCCTGTGTTCATTGTAATAGCCAAAATACGGAAGCAACCTAAGCACCCATCATTAGAATGATGGATTCAGAAGATGTGGTGTATATATGTACAATGGAATATAACTCAGCTATAAAAGAGAATGAGATCTTGACATTTGCAGCAACATGGATGGACCTAGAGGGAATCATGCTAAGTGAATTAAGTCAGTCAGAGAAAGACACTACCATGTGCTTTCACTTATATGTATAATCTAAAAAAAACAACAAACAAACAAAAAACAGAAACAGACTTATACAGAGAACAAATTGGTAGTTGCCAGAGAGGAGAGGAGTGGGTGGCAGGATGGGTGAAATAGGTGAAGGGGATTAAAGGTACAAACTTTCAGTATTAAAATAAGTCACAGATGTGAAAAGGACAGCATAGAGAAAATATAGTCAGTAATATTGTAATATATGGTGACAGATGGTGACCACACCTAACTATGGTGAGCACCGAGTCATGTGTAGACCTGTCAAATGACTGTTGCACACCTGAAATTAATATGATTTGTCAGCCATACTTTAGTAATAACGATTTGAAAAAAAAATTGTAACTCAGTTGTGAAGGATAAGTGTAGAATTTAAAAATGTGCTTGGAAAAAAAAATGTGTTTGGAATGGCAGAAAACATGCTGAAGAAAATAAAGCAGAGTATACTTAAATCCCTTCTCTCTTTCCATAATGTAGCCCATTTCGGTTTTTACAATTTCAACTTTGACATATCTTCAAAAAACATTTCCCCAGAAAATTAGCACACAGAGGAGGGCCAGTTCCCACCACCGCCCCCCCCCCCCCATTTTAGAAACCCAGAATCATTTGTGTCATTTTCTGTGTCCTTAAAATTGTTTTAAAAACATGACTTTTAAAGTCTTTATGTTCCATTGTGTGGCTATACCATAATTTAGTAATAACTCTGAATAGATATATTTTTCCTCTTTTTATGTGGATAAGTGTAATTAATGACTATGACGTATAAATTTAGACTGTTAGCCAAAAAAGTCTGAACCAGTTTGACTAAGAATGCAAATTTGTTCATTTGAATTTTATTTTCCCCTCTCAGCTTGATTCTTTGCTCATGATAGAATCTTGAACCTGGAAAGGACCTTTTCATCGAAGCCCAGAATGACATTGGAAGCCCTCGTAGACTGTGCTATACTAGAAGTGAACTAACCTCTAAGAAACCTCTCTTTCGATTTGGGGGAGACAGAAGATTGGGATAAATTGGGAGGGAGCAGTTACAACTGTATTTTCGTTCTCTTTAGCTGACTCCTGTTGATCAGCTTTCCTAAGTAAAATGCTGCTATTAGGCTTTTGACTCAAAAATAGACGTGGTCTTGAAAATGTATTCATAGCGGTACAGCGTTTCAGCTGATGGGCACAAGAGCAACCACTACAATAGTGCCCCGGTGGAGTGCTCCCAAATGTTTTTATATGCCTTCTTTTAGTAGAGACTCAGAGGAGCTCTGCTAATAAGTAGGTAACCCCTATTCTCTGAATGTGGTAGTTTGCTCAGCATTCTACAACTAGTATGTAGAGTCAGGACCTGATTTCCAACCACTTGACTCTAAGTCAGTGATTATTTTCGTCACGCCAAACTGTTTTTACTGCACAAACCGCTCAGTTCCTATGATGAAGGACTTGGAAGAGGGTATGAAGTATGTATAATGGAAAAACCTCCACTCATTCAGTTGAGGACTTCAGTAGCAGTATTTCCCTCCTAGAATTTTTAAATGCATTCATTTTTTTATTCACTGTTTTCTTTCAGACTTGAATTAGGCTCTTCTTTGCATAGTGTCCTTCCTGTGACCGGTCCTGCCCATCCCCCAAATCAAGGTCATTTATGGTTTCCTTTCTTTTTAGGAGACTAGTTTTCATTCATTCTTAAGCTAAAAGGAATTTGGATCTTTGGGATGTATTTCATATCTCCTGGTTATTTTCTCTGCTCTGTTTCCCCTGTCCTCCTCTGTCCATATATTAACTAGACTTCCTCCTCTATTATTTTCCTTTCCGTTTCTTGTGTAGTTTTTTGGTTTATAGGTGATCTGTTCTTTTCTGTACTCTATCGGATTTTTTAATGGAGTGAGGAGATGGTTGAATCCAGTCCTCTCCACCTGCCCAGCCCCATTAAAAAAAATTTGTCTTCAAAGTTTTAGTTATTCATTACAGAGTAAAACCTCGATTATGAGATCTATAGGTTATAACTTTTTCTTAGCATTGTCAGAGCAGGGATTTTTTTTTTAGCCAGTGTTAATTATACAGAAAGGAAATAGATTTGTGTTTCGCTTAAAAATCTATTTCAGTGGGATGGATACAGAAAAGCACAAAAATAAATATCCGGAGATAGGTCTGTGTTAACATTTTGGTTTTTATTTGCCTTTAGAATACAGCTTAGCATGTAGCTGATTACACTATAAATATGGTTTTGGATCCTGCTTTGTTCAAAACTCAGCATCTTAACAAACATTTTCTCACATCATTGCAGTTTTTTTGGTAATTGTTACAAATGGCCACATGATTTACTGAACCACTATACAATGTTTTCCAGATTTACTTTTTAGTTTTTGGATAGTTAAATGGTTGTAATGGGCAAAATTTCTGCGTAGGCTTAAATGTTTATATTTCAGGTGTCTCTCTTTTTTTTTTTTTTTTTTTTTTTTAAGAGAACAGGAGCGGGAGAGGGAGGGAGAAAGAGACTCCTAAGCAGGCTGCATACTCAGTATAGGCTCCATCCCACGACCCTGAGGTCGTGACCTGGGCTGAAATCAAGAGTTGGATACATAACTGACTGAGCCACCCAGGCGCCCCTCAGGTGTCTCCACTTGGTCAAAGGGAGTTTTTTTGTTTGTTTTTTTTTTTTTACAGTCAATTTGTTTCACATAAGTTTTTTTAACCCATTTACTTATCACCATCAGGAAAAAGAGTGCTTTTTCTCATCATTCTATTCATGTTATTTTCACTGTGCATTTTTCTGTTAATTTAATAATGAAAAAATTACATTAATTTTCTTGGTGTTTTTATACTAACAAGGTTAAACATTGGACAGATGTTCAGGTTTGAGGAATGAGATCTGAATGAAAATATTTTTTTGTTTGAGAATATTTTTTGGTATAAGCATACCAATAAGTTTGTTAATCCCCCTTTGTACCACTCTACAGGAGAACTGACCTTTAAAGCATTCAGCTGACATGAGCCCCTCTTGTCACAGTAACCCTCTTTTGTTGAATGATCTCCCTCAGTTCTTCACCCATGTGTTTTGAATGGTACTTATTCTGTTTTTGTTGTTGTTGTTTTTTTTTTTAAGTTTTATTTATTTATTTGAGAGAAACAGAGACAGGGTGAGCCGGGGAGGGGTGGAGAGAGAGGGAGAGACCAGAATCCCAAGCAGGCTCTCCACTGTCAGCGCAGAGTCTGACGTGGGGCTCGAACTCCTGAAACCATGAGGTCATGACCTGAGCTTGAACCAAGTTAGACGCCTAACCAGCTGAGCCATCCAGGCGCCCCTAGTTATTCTTTTCCAACGTGATCTTAACTCAGCTCTTGACTGTCCATCGCCAGCGCCGGCCAGCCTTTTGCCAAAGCTGGGAGAATCTGCAACTCTCCCATCTTTCTGAGTTCATTGATGGGGCTGGGGCGGTCACATGATTCAGACTGGACGCTTTCTCTTTCCTGGTAGCAAAGAGAAGATGCGAATCTGAAGTAGCCAACTGCACATCTCCTGCGTTAGGGGAGAAGATGAACAGACAGAGAAAAACAAATATATTAGTATGTGTGTGTTAAAGTTCTGTGAAGTTTCAGTCTTTTAGTTCTTGAGAGCTGTGTAGACTCTTGCCTTCTCTAGGTTTGATTAGCTATTGTGTTCAATCTGGAGATGTGTGTGCATTATTTCAATCAAGCCTTTTTTGGCTTTAAGGAGTCCTGTCCTGCCTTAATGTACTTGTAAGCCCAACTCAGTGTAAGATCGTTCTCATTCGTTTGTAGAACACCATGCTAGTAAGCCTCATGCTGGCTGGTAGTTATCAAACTGAGAGTAGAATAGCCTTTGTTATAAGCTGTTCCAACTCAGTGGGGGAAATGGGCGTGCAGGTGATTATTAGAGCCAGGTGAGAAACATTTCTAGGGATGACCTCATTGATTTGGCCTCTGAAGGCTGAATTGAAGAAACAGTTGCAAAGCAGGTGTTACATGTCTGCTATATTTGTCTCTCTCTACTTGACACGTGGTGTCATTAGTTACAGGGCGTGGATTGTATTTGTAATTTTTTATGTCACTTGTTACTTTGCTCTTAAGTGGTAGGTGTTCAACAAGTACTGGTATGGGCTCCAAATAAGAAGGTTTACTTTCTTGGCATTTCTAGGCCCAGAGATAGGACTGCCTTTTATGGGAAAGGTCATGCGAAGGTGATTGACTGCAGTGAAGGAAGAACTGAAATAGGGCACGGTCGAAATGGGCTGTGTAACAGGGTGGGCTGGAGCACCCTGCCGAGGGAGCACACAGCTCAGTAATCCGTATAGGTGACAATCGAGCCGCCAGCGGACATGCCATCTTGGGTCAGCTGCAGGCCCTACTCTCGGAGTCTGGGCACTCGGTACTCGGGTAACATTGCTCTGACAAGAGAGCACGCTGAATTCCCCTCCGGCTCTCCAAGGCTTCCCCCAGAAGGGTTTCATTTCCACTCACGTTCCCTTGACAGAGCGAGTTATGCGGCTGCACATAACTTCCGAGTAGTTCGGCAAGTGCCCCCTCACCGTGTGTTCCGCTCAGAGGAGAAATGGGGTATCTGTAAACGGCACATTATAGCTGTCAGAGGCCCTTGAAACATTTTTCATTCTTCCTCCCATGTCTACAACAGACCCTTCATTCCCCTCTATTCTACTTGGTGCAACACAGCCATGCGTCTGGTATGTTTTCTTCATTCTCCTACTCAACCAGTATGGATACCATTTTCCTATTCTTTTTTTTGCGTGTACCTTTTGTCTTTTTTTTTATCCTGACCTTTGCTGAGGCAGATGGAAGTTCAAGCTTTATCTTCTTTGGGAGGAGGAGAACATTAAAGAGAGACGGAGTTAATGTGGTGTGAAAATGACCTCATTGTTTCTTAGGACCAAATTGAAACCACTTTTATAAACATGTATACTAGAGTTAGCCAGGTAACTTGCTAACTTGCTTCTTTTAATAATGGTGAATCTTCCTGCTGTAATTAGATACTCTTGAGTTTCAGCCACAGAACCATATTTGCATATACTTTTTCACTTCTAGTGATGCTTTGGTAATGCTGAGAAGGCCTGTCTGTCCCATCATGCCTTTGGACAACCTTTGGAGGCAAGGTTTACAGGGTTGTGGTGGTGTGTTTTGTTTAAGTTTATTTGTTTATTTTGAGAAACACAGAGAAAGAGCACAAGTGGGGTAGGGGCGGGGGCGGGGGGGACAGGATCTGAAGTGGGCTCTGTGACTGACAGCAGAAAGCCCAACGCGGGACTCGAACTTATGAACCATGAGTTCATGACCTGAGCCAAAATCAGATGCTTAACTGAGCCACCCAGGCACCCTTACAAGGTTGTGTTAAACACTGGCATGGTTGCCTTGGTCTGAGGAGGAACAGAAGCTACTTTATTGTAGTTGGAAGTTAGGCACAGTGGAGTGTGTGTGTGTGTGTGTGTGTGTGTGTGTGTGTTTGAGAGAGAGGGAGACCGAGCGTGAGAAGGGCAGGCGCAGAGACAGAGGGAGACACAGAATCTGAAGTAGGCTCCAGGCTCTGAGCTGTCAGCACAGAGCCCCATGTGGGGCTTAAACTTAAGAATCGTGAGATCATGACCTGAGCCAAAGTTGGACGCTTAACCGATTGAGCCACCCAGGTTCCCCCAACACGTTGGATTCTTAATAGTTACCCGTGTTAAGTTCTTTCTTGGACCAACAGAGTAATATCTCATGTGTTTTGCTAACTTTCTTTGCAGTATAGGTATCTTGCTTTATTCACCAACTGTGAGATTTTGTTTAAAAGTCACATCATAAAAAAAAGGTCGTATCATAAGCATATTGGGAACCTGTAAGATGTCAGCTGCTGTAGATTATTTCTTATCCTTACTGAGGCTTTGCTCTGATCCTTCTGTCCCTCAATATGAGGGAATCTGATGTTCACGCCAGTTTTCACACATGTTTTCTCCATATCGGAATGCATTCCTAGAAGAGTGTTAGTGTGAATGAAAAAATGAATATATACAAAAGCTTCTTCAATAGTTGAACAGCAAGTTTAGCATCACCTATGGAAGGCAGTTTTTTGGTAATAGGGAAAGCAAAAGAAAGCAGGAGGTCTCCTTTTTTGACATCTTTTCTTCCATTTTTCTCACATATCATCTGTAAAACCTTAAGCCATTTAATCTGACATGTATACAATTAGGGACAGAGGTACCAGCTCTGAAGCTGAAGGAAAAAACTTCATAGCTATGGATATCGGCCTTTTACTTTCCCCCCTGAGTCCCTAGGTACAGCTGCCAGGTTTCAGATTGAGAGAGTCAGAATGCCTGGGCTCAGTTGTACCTTTCCTTGCCTAGGGACTGGGTGATTTTGTGCAAGCCTCATTTCCTACATCTTTAAAATGGAAATAGACCTGCCTTGAGTGTCATCTGAGAATTGAGTTGGATAACGCAGTTAAAAAAATTAATGTTTATCACATAGTCATACCTTTAAATGTATGTGTTCTGGGGTGGTCTTAAGTTTTACTCAGTTATAAAAGCCAGTCTAGCTACGAAATACTCAATACTGCATCACTCATCTATCACTAATGACTAATTTACTTTGGATTATCTTAGTTTTTATACTCCTTACCCAACTACTTTGTAAAATGGTGGTGGTGGTGGTGGTGGGAAACGGTGCAAGTATAATGAGCTGTATGTTCCCTTTTGTGGGCCTTCTTTTTCCACAGTTTTAATCACATGCAGTCCTTCTGCCTTGTTCTTGTTACACAGTGAAGTAAGTACTTCTGTTTACTCACCTGTCCTTAGTATACCCTGGGTAGTTGAACATACAGAAATTTTGCTTTTGCCTCACTGTTTCCAACTCTGTCAATCTCCTAGTGCCAGCCTTACTAAGGACAAAATCGAGATCCTTTGACAAGGCATTTAAACCCTGGCCTGTCCTTTCAACCTTGTTTCCTAATGTAGCTCTGTGCTCCGGGAAATTCATATCATTTGCCAGGTGCCATGTGGGTTTCATGTTTTCCTGCCTCTGCCTTTCCCTATACTCTGCGCTTGACTCGAACATTCTTTTTCTTCAGCTTTTCATTCTTCGGGGTGTGGTTTAAATGCCATGTAGTCTATAAAGCCTATATTCTCCTCCTAGAAGTAATTTTTCCCTTTGTTGAGAACTTAATAGCATCTGGTAGATCACTTTGTTTTATGAGGCACTGACCTCTTTGAGGACAGGAACTAGACTGTGTGTTATCCATATTTATATGCCTTGTCATGACTTGCATATATTTGAGTTGGCAAACCTGACAAATCTGTTGAAATGAGTAGTTTGTTCCAGTAGTTCTCAACTCCGTCCTGTCCCATCTAGTGCTCCCTCCCACTCTGTAATGTGTATCATATAATGTAAACCTCTTTATTATGATGCCCCTTTTGTTTATCAGTTGTTTTCCTTCTACTTGTTTATTTTTACGTTACGCTTTATATATTTAGAAACATTTTATGTTTCTAAACTGTTTAGACGGATATTTTGTGTTTCTTAATTCATTTCAAGATAATAAATAAGATCTCAGTAGGTAAATGCTTGGGTGCCTTGACACAAGATGGCACTGTTTTCAGACACTTGCATCTGCGTCTGAATTTATTGAATGTGACAGCTACAGGAACATGCTTAAATGCCATAAGCAGCATTTTCTTTGTAGACTTCTTCAGAATGATACATGACCCATGGTAGAGCTGCCAAAAGGTAATCTTCTGTTGATTCCCATGGATAACTGGAGAAATGGTATATAAAAACCATGCAAAACGAACAGAAGCCGAGAAGTTATGAGCATCTATTTTACCTATATCATGGCCAGATTTCAAGTTTTCTCCTAAGGTTTTCATATATTACCAAGGCTACTTGCGGTCTGGGTCATGGGACAGTCTTTCATGGGGTCCTGCTGTTCTGTATACTTGCATGGCTGGCATCTTTTACCTCTAGGTCCACACTCGCTAAATGGCAGTAACACCCTGTTCCCTAACATGTTTTCAAAATGTTCCCTAGAGGGGAGAGCCAGTGATGTTTAAAACATTGTTTTATGAGATAAATAAGGAGTTCTTTACCGTAAATTACAGAATCCATTAGGCTGGCATTTTTGCCATAACTAAACATGGGAACACTGGTCAGACTAATCAGCTTCCATTTTGTGATCAGAATAGAAAAACAGTGCATTTTGCTGAGAACATTAGTGAGCTTTTTGTTTAAAATGCTTTAACTGAACTTTCCAGCCTGATGATTGCAAATCAGTGACTTGTTTAAAACATGCATTTAATTTATGAACATTATAAACAAAGCATTTAATTTTCAGAAGACAAAATTATGATGTTAATTGTGTATATAAAATATAAAGGCATAAAAATGCATGTGTGTCTGTATACACATAAAAAACATTTGGAGATTTAATGAAGCCCCGAATAATTTGTTTGGTAGTATGTACATGTATTTGAATTGTGAATATGTCTGGCACGAAAGGTAATTTCAGACAAAATTTAAGATGTGATGTATTAACTACTTGTAACTAGCCACTCATTTTATCTACCATTAAGAGAAGAGCTCTTTGATACAAGATTTTGCCCTTTCTTAGATGCCCTCCGGATTAGAGATGGTTTTTAACCCTTTGGACTACCAACTATTTTAATAAATAGCAGTAAAAGTAAATTATAAAGTATCTAGAAAGGGGCAGTCACTATGATTTTCCTAAAAGGCAACAAGAGGCATTTGAGTCTTGGAAGCACATAACCCAGAGTTGATTGGTCTGTTCTCTTGTCAGCTGGGTTTGCTTAATGTGATCTGGCCCTTTAACACTTGCTAAATAGGGAAATGATGTCAATATAATGTGGAAGCACTGTTGGCTCACAGGCAGTATTTCCTCCAGTGGTAATATATGGACTGAAATGGGATAGCCTTTCAATTAAAGTGGAAGATTTGGTTATTTATGAAGATCTTATGAAAAAGCTTAAAAATCTTACAGAAATGATTTAAAGACTTCATTTGCAGGAAGTGCTATTTCAGTGACTTCTAGAACCACCACACTTTGCCTGGTTAAACACTCTAAGGAAGCTCAAAACCATTTACTCCTGTATTTATAAAGGAAGAAAATGAGAAAAAGGAAAGTCTCCCCCGGAATTGTATTTTTTTTAATTTTGTTGAAGCTGGTCTTAAGAGAAAATGTCTAAAAATTCACACTCGAAAGGAGAAAGCGCAAATATAAGATCCCAAAGAGTGGACCAACTGTGATTATTTGGTGCAAATGTTAGGGGAGATTTAATTTTTAAAGTTGGTGATGTTTTTGTTAGGAATGTGATCATGAAATAACGTAGGTTTGAGGGCACTATGCCTAATCTTATTTTCACCATTAGCCCAATTATTTTTAGATTTTGCAGAAAGTGAGCTTTTTCCTCAGGAATATCCATAGGATGATATAAAAGCTCCTGAACATACACACCCACCCATTTATCTACCTATCCTTGGGTTGTATTTTACTAAATGGGCTCATTCTGGTGCTATCAAAAAGATTTTGTCATGAATTTTACTGTGTTATTCTTGTAAATTTGATTTATCGTGGATATAAATTTTACTGGGTCTTAGATTATGCTTTTTAATAAAGATTAATGTTGAGCATTAAGGTCTGATAAATCAGGGAGTTGTTGAAATGAGCTAAAAGGCATCAAGGCTTGTTTAGTGCTGAATACTGTGATATTCTGATTGGGTATGCTAGATTAGGTGTTATTATTTTATGGAGATATACTTTACAGTATTCTGAGCTTTAATAATTTATAAATGGGCATAATAAAGCAGAGCCCTACTTTGGGAGGCCCCATATTGTCTCTTTATGGTACCATCTGTTTGCTTACTCTCTTGTGGTAAGCCAAGGACTGGCATGCTATGTATGACCCATGGGACAAATCCAGCTTCCTGCCTGTTTTTGTAAATAAAAATTTGATTGGAACATAGCCCTGCCCATTTATTTACATATTACCCACAAAGCCATAAGTACTATCCTTTACAGAAAATGTATTAAGTCCCTCTTAAACAATAGGCAGAAGAACAGTAACGATCAGTATTTTGTATCTTAAAATATTTTTAACCAGGCCTCAGTGAGACTATTGCGCTTAATTTTAGGAAAGGTGCAGTCAGATCATTGTGGGCGTTGTTGTATTTAAGCTAGTTTTGTGAGTTTCACTTTCTAAGATGGGTGGATTTTTTTTTTTTTTCCTTTTGTAATCTAATGTTGAGCATTGAACTGATAAATTCTTTAGTTCCTTGAAGGTGTGAGTAAGGACAATAGAAATTCAGGAGTTGATTTAAGTCGCTGTAAAGTTAGATGTATTTAAGATCAGGGAACAATTTATTTACTGTACAAAGAGGAGGACAGCTACTTCTACACCACTGTAGGCATTGGGTTAATGTTGGTCAAAATCTGTTGACAAAGAGAATGAATTCCCTTCCTTCTTTTGAGACTTAACTAGGAATATGTTAATGATTCACATTTCTTAAGATTGCCATTTGAATATTTAATTGAATGTTATCACAAAGTAGTCTAACTTTAGACTTTAAAGTTTTCTTTTAAAATGATTTTAAAATTATAATCAAGGAACATAGCAAGGGGTATTTTAAATTTTATAATGAAGTAGAAATTGTGATTTAGTTAAAAAATCAATCCTTAGCAAACTTTACTAAAATAAGAATGTAGAGAACTTGAATGACATAATTTATAAGTATTGTTCCATGGATATTAAATTGTACACCCTGAACACAGAACATACCTTTTAAAAAGTAATTATGGGATGATTTGAAAATTTACTCATTTCATTTCTTTCTTTCCTTTTTTTTTTTTTTTTAATATACAACTCTCAGATCTGTTAGTAGAAATGTAACAAAACCAAAAGCAGTTCCCAGAAATTAAATCTCTATATTAGGAATCCCATGGGTTAAAACAAAATTTCGCTCTGCATTGGAAGACTATTTAGGAAAAATGCACAAACTAAATCACAGTGGATAAATCTTACAAGGTTCAGCTTGGCTACACAGAAAAAATATTAAGTAGCTTGAAAAATACTTGTATTCATTACTACAGTCACTTGAAAAGACTAAGCCCACAAGACTAAGACACTTGAAAAGACTAGCTTAGAGTTTTTTAGTAGTTGACCTATTCTAGTAAGTCTTTGGAAAGTTCTAGTCTATCATTTATTAGAATCTTAAAAATGAAAGTGGTATTATGGATCCAAAAATATTTCTTTTTTATTGAGAAGCTAATTTCATATCTTCTTTCAAGAATCCAGTATTGAACTCTTCTGGAAAAATGGAAGAAAAAAAATAAGAGACGAGAAACCTTAGAGCATCTTTTTGAAGAAATGGTGGAACTTGTATGATATGTTAAGAACTCTGTGTCATTCTTACAGATTCAATTAGAATCATCATGTGAGGTTTCAGTGACTGATTTATAAGTTCCTTTGAGATGATGTTAGAATTAAAACCTTTGAAAGATTTTTTTTTAACAGAGTAAACAGCTTTGGTATTAATGAGACTTTGTTATTCTCATTAGAATATGCTCTTTTATGTTCCTTACATGAAGGATGGATGTTGTCTGTGAATTACAATAGTTGCATCTGTTACGTTAATACCCCTCACCTCTGTAACACCAGCTTTTCTGGGTATATATTAATGCATGCTGTCTTTTTATTGCTTATGTAAATCTAATGTAATCATTGCCTGAGGTTTAAAAAAAAAAACCTAACCGCTGAAAAACAGTTTATTCATGTCCTGCAAACTTGCTCTTAGAACAATGCTGGCACAAGAATATGTCTTATTATAAATATAACCTAACCATATATCAATGATGGAATCTTTTGAACGTGTTTGGAATATTTTGTGGTCAATTCTTTATGTCTTTCTCTAGGACTTGGTTTTTGTTGTACTTTTTTTTTTATTGATTAGTACATTACATTCTTAGCAAATATCACTCTATTGATTTCATGTAAGTTTATTTACTGTTGAGTGCTTCTGATGATTTTCTGTGTAAATTCTGTTTGAGAATTGATTTCATCTGTCTCTGCATTTACTGTGCTAACCTGAATTCTACAAATTGGGAATCGGCAGCATTGTAGGGATGGGTCACAGACTGCCTCTTCCCCAAAGCTTTTAAGCTGTTATACTCACATTATCTATTAAAAGTAGGGTTTAGATCTAAAGTCTGGATTTGTGCTTTGCAAAAATTTAGCATATGTGAATTTGCAGTAAAACTGTTGAAAAATTCTTTGTTGCTTAAGTAACTCTAATATTGCTACTCAGTCATGAAAAGTGGTAATAAGATTGATTTAACTCTTGGGTATTGAGTCGGTTCTAAGGCAAGTTTTTTGCAAGGGTATTTGGTAGAGCAATAACTTAGTTTTGGAAATATTTGGGAAAAGGGTAGTCAATAATGAAGAATTGGGAGGCTTTTTAAAAAAATGAAAACATATTTCACTTTCAGTGCTGTATTTGCATCTCAGTGTCCTGATAGATTTCTGTTTTGATTTTCTGCTGACAGGTCACATTTAGGGCAGGCAAAACATAAGGGATATAGCCCTCCTGAGAGTAGAAAATCTAATTCTAAGGCACCCAAAGTGCAGTCTAATACTACTTCTGAACTGTCAAGGGGACACCTTTCTAAAAGGTAAATCTTCACATTGCTTGTACATTTTCAAGGCAGAATTATTTGCATTTGAATCATTGCATAATATTAAAATTTAGCAGGTTATCCCAAAATGTTGTGATAGGTATTTTCATTGTTCCCTGAATGTAACTTTGAGGGTTAATAGTTGATTATCTTTGCAGTGATGTCAGTGCAGCGGACTCTAGACAATGCAGTTTTGCCCTTGCTTAGAGAACCTGTTTGTTTAACAAACTTCTATAGGTATCCGAAATGCCATTTTACCTCCCCCCCACCCTCCCCCCCCCCCCAAACCCTTAGGTTTTTTATTGTTTTTTATTGGCAGAGCCAAAGGTCATTGATTTCTTAAGATCTAATTGGTAGGAGTCTTTTAGAAAGGAGTAACACAATACTATGAAACTTTCTTGCCTTCATTTGCATACGAAAGTGCATACATTAATGGTTATTTAAAGCTTTGACAAAGAAGTTGTATTTAGGAATAGAGCGTCAGTATTCTAGCTTCAACTGGTTCTAAGCATTCTTTTTCTTGTAAATTTAATTCATGTTTTGTGATGGGGGGGGGGGTTAGTGTCAGTAATCTTTGGGCTGAAGAAATGCCCTGATCTAATCAAATATTTGATCATGTCATCAAATATTTAGCCATTTAAAGTTAACACCTATCCCCCCACTGCCCCCAGTTTTGAACCATTTGAAAACCTGTATTTATTAAGCCCTGGACTCAATCAGGAAAACTTTTGCACCTTTTTTATTTTTAAAGCATTTATTGCATAGATTTGAGAAGTTAATAAGTATTATACGACAGGTTTAATGATGGCCGGCTGATACTAACTCTCTTCTTATCTACCCTGTCAGAAGCTGCAGTTCATCATCTGCTGTCATAGTTCCACAACCAGAGGATCCAGACAGAGCCAATCCTTCAGAAAGGCAAAAAACGGGGCAGGTGCCTAAGAAAGACAATTCTCGAGGAGTGAAACGCAGTGCTAGTCCAGACTACAACAGGACCAACTCTCCCAGCTCTGCCAAAAAACCGAAAGCACTTCAGCGTACTGAATCCCCCTCAGAAACGAATAAGCCACATAGTAAGTCAAAGAAGAGACATTTAGACCAGGAGCAACAACTGAAATCTGCACACTCGCCATCGACAAGTAAGGCTCACACCAGAAAGAGTGGGGCCGCTGGCAGTTCACGGAGTCAGAAAAGAAAGAGGACAGAGAGTTCTTGTATAAAGAGTGGTTCTGTGTCTGAGTCCACTGGTGCCGAAGAGCGATCTGCAAAACCCACCAAGCTGGCTTCAAAATCCGCCGCCTCGGCCAAGGCTGGGTGCAGCTCCATCACTGATTCTTCCTCTGCCGCCTCTACTTCCTCCTCCTCTTCCGCTGTTGCCTCGGCCTCCTCCGCCGTGCCACCAGGGGCCAGGGTGAAACAAGGAAAAGACCAGAACAAGGCCAGGCGTTCCCGTTCGGCATCCAGTCCCAGTCCCAGAAGAAGTAGCAGGGAAAAGGAACAGAGTAAAACTGGTGGCTCTTCAAAATTCGATTGGGCTGCTCGTTTCAGCCCTAAAGTTAGCCTTCCTAAAACCAAACTGTCTCTTCCAGGGTCTTCTAAGTCAGAGACCTCAAAACCTGGCCCTTCTGGATTACAGGCCAAATTGGCAAGTAAGTGGATGGCGACATCTCTTTTTAAAATGAAATGTTTCTTGGTTTGTCAGAAGCGATTATGCTTTCAAGGTAGTCAGATTCGTTTTGCTTTTTTTCCGGCCTGAGGCAGTCTCAGGTTTATTACCGGATCTATTTGTAACAGTGCATAATAATTGATGCTGCCGTTAGTTTGAAGGAAACCGGTAAGAAATGCTGCCTTCTTATTATTACTGAGTGGTCACATTTTAGTGCCTGTGTCTTTCTCCTTATAGTTCTTAAGTTATTTCCTGTTATCAGGGCAGGACATCAAGTTGGATTTTCTATAAGCAGACCAGAAAGTTATTTCAGTTATGAGTCGCTTTGGACCATGATCAAAAATCACATGGTGGGTTGTGTTTTGGGGATGATACATTCTTGATGTATGGAAATACTGAGTGAGCTAAGTTTTCAAAATAAATGTATCCTCGTATAAATTAAGCCTTATTCACATGTCCTGTTTTGTGGCCTTGAAGGAGTCTGGTCTAAAGATGAATACCTCTTATGTTCCCTACACTGGCTTTGTTTTGTTCCACATAAATGGGAAAGAGTGTTGCCCTCTTGAACCGCGGAAGAGAGCTAACATTCGGGAATAATACATTTCAAGCAGAGAAACAAACTAGATGGGAGATAGGGATCTTGAGGCCCTTTTCTCTTTGTCTTTTTGTCAAAAGGCTTCTTCAGGGAAGCCAAATGTTCATGTCATTAGAATGATTAGGACTGGTGGCGGCCCTCTTCAGTTACATGATTGCTGTCACACTGAAGGGTGTTCTTTTCTTTTTCCTATTTTGAGAAATCTAAAACACACAAAAGAATGATATAGCCCCTATGTATAGTTTTTTTTAAGCATTTAATTTTTGTAGTGTTTATCCAGGAAGCTGGCTTTTGACCGTCTTTTTTTTCCTTTTTTTTTTTTCCTTGCCCTCATAGAACATTTTAGATTTATATTTTGATAGGGCTAGAACCTTTTCTTGGTTCTTGACAATTCTATGTAGTGTGCTAGTATTCTTGTCAAAGTTTAGCTAATATTGAATCAGCCTAACCTAATATTGAATCACAGCCAATTGTCAGCACTGTTTCCTTTAACCCTACTATCTGTACTTCCAATTGATTCAATATTAGCTGAACTGTGATAGGAATACTAGTAGGCACCACATAAAATCTTGCCTTTAATCTGTACCATAGGGTTATTGTGAAAATAACATCTTTTACGTTGCAGCATTTTGTTCAGTTTGGCATTTTATTTTAATTTTTTAGAGTTTATTTATTTTGAGAGAGAGTGCATGCGGGGGTGTGGGGGAGAGTCAGAGTAGAAGGAGAGAATCCCAAGCAGGCTCTGCTCTGCCAGCTCAGAGTTTGGCATGGGGCTCAATCCCACAAACTGTGAGATCACGACCTAAGCCAAAAATCAAGAGTTAGATGCCCAACCGACTGAGCCATCCAGACACCCCCAATTTAGTATTTTAAATACACCTTACATCCGTCTAAAATCTTTTGAATTTCAAGGTACAGATACTGGATTAAGATTAAGATTGGTATCTTGAGGGGCACCTGGGTGGCTCAGTCGGTTAAGCATCTGACTTCAGCTCAGGTCATGATCTCACAGTTTGTGGGTTGGAGCCCCACATTGTGCTCTGTGTTGAGAGCACGGAGCCTGCTTGGGATTCTCACTCTCCCCTTCTCTCTCTGCCCCTCCCCCCACAAAATAAACCTTAAAAAAAAAAAGATTGGTATCTTCAAGTCAAAAGGGAATTAAAAGCCAGGTAAAAAAGGGCACAGCCAACTGTCCCGTTGGATCTGCCGAGGTTTTCTAGGCACTTGGAGTTAGCTTATCCCTTTTATACCTCTTCTCTGTTTTTAAGGAAGTAGAGAAGTGTGAGAGTGTGTGTGTGTACACATGTACATACGAACGTACCCATTGTAGTAGCTGCGTGACCTCCACAGCCATCAGGCCAGGTTGAGTTTGTGGCCTGTTCAGTGGAATTCACTTCTCCACTTCTGCTTTCCAATTGGCTTTACTTGAAGAGCTTACCACTTTCAGCTCTTTTTTCTGGGGAGTCCAGTGCAGGGTGAGTTCAGATTGTTCTCGAGTGTCATGTCCTCAACTCTTCTTGGTCACTCGTTTTCTTTTCTTCAGTCTGTTAACAGGAGTTTTCAAAGAAAACCCAGCCCCCAGTGGGTTGTCCATGGTTTCTCTAAGTGAAAAAGCACTGAATGTCCTGTTGCCACCTACCCCTCTGCTGTAATAAAACAGTCTGTGAAACTCACTCTGCACGTGGTCACAAACGGAGTAGTTTAAAACTCACCTTGGATCATCTTCCTCAGTTTCACAAAATCTCTATGTGTCGTATGGTCACAAATACCACTTTCCCATTTTCACTACCACTACCCTAGTTCTGAGCCCTACGCTGTTGAAACAAGAGAAGGTGCAATTCCTTAGCATCTGATAAGTACGAGGTATTTTACATAGGCCGTCCACTTACTTTTTTTTAAAAAATGGTGCTTAAGGATAGTTATTAAGGAAATGTATTTCATGAGGTGAGAACTTGCACGGGTAACGTGTCTCACAGATGGCAGAGCAGCGATTGGAAAATGGAGATACGCGAGACTTGAAGCCACTGCTTCTCTTTGCCGCTTCCTTTGCAACCTTGGGAGCTCTGTCTTGTGCCGATACGCCGTGTTTTGGGTCGTTAAGAGACGTTAAGGTCCCAGAGGAGACGAAACCCAATTTGATCCTTCTTTACTGGTATTGATTCATCTTTAGAGGTGAATGTTGTGTGAACCCAAGGACTTATATCCTACCATTCACTACAGATTTGTGTATTTTCAAATAGGTGAAAATCATTTCAGAACAAAATAGTAGGGAATATTTACGTGTAATGTTCTTACAAGTGCCTGATAACTTGTAAATAGTTTACACGGATCATGTCGTTTACTCCTCTTCAGCCCCCGTGTGGCAGATACTATTCTTACAGGTAAGGAGAGTCAGGGACAGTGGTCAGGTTGCCTGCCCAAGGTCACAGAACTTAGAAGTGATAGAGCCGAGAGTGAAACCCAGGCCATCTGGTTCCAGAAATCAGTCATGACACTAGAAGCATAGGATTGAGTAGATTGGGTGAGCTAAATCTAGGAAGGCTTCTTGAAGTCAGACAGGGCAGGGTGGATTTTAGGCATGATTACGTGTGTCACTTCGGGAAAGAGTTTGTAAAGTAAGAAGCAATACTGCGATAGAATTGACAGTGCTTGGTAATTTTACTTAAGAACATAGGGGCAAAGTAAGGTAGTTTTGGGGGATCTCTTGAGTTTCAAGAAATGGCATTTTGGGGATAGTGAACTCTTATTATACAGGTAAAAACCCTGGGTTTGAATTCTAGTTCTGCTCTTTTATCAGCTGGCAACTGTGGGAAAGCTCGTCATCTTTTCCTTATAAATGGGCATAATCGTTTATTCGAGGAATAAATGAGCAGACTTAGCATAGTGCTCATTAGTATATGAGATGCATTATAGAATTTAGAGTGTACACCAGAAGTTGAGTGTCTTAAGACAGAAAACATATTCAGCAACCTTTTGAGAATGAAGGACTGATAAATCCTAGCCTGTGATCAGTTTAAAGCATAGCTATTTTTAAATTTGGAAGGTCTTGATTTAGTTATATTACTTCTTCTTAGTTTTGTGTGTTTGGGCCAATCATTCGGCTATAGTTACAGTAGCAGCCTAGTCCCTGATGTTATATGTAAAACAATATTCTTGTGAAGCATCAATAAAAGAATGTAAAAATAACTTTGTAAAATTAACGTGCCATGCAAACATATAAAATGGTGACTTGAGAGTTACTGCCATATATTTGAAGGGCTCTTTATGCATGAGGAATACCCCCCCCGCCCCACCCTGCACGTCAACCCGGGGACAAGATTAGATTCAGTGGGTAGAGGTTGAGAGGCAGATTTCTGATTAGTGTATCTCGGGGAACCAGAATCTGCAAGTTACCCGAAAAATGGAGTAGACCACTTTGTGAGATAGAAAGCATTCCAAGTTGGGTAGTTACTTGTTTTCTTCAACTTGTTAGCATTCAGTGAACCTGTTAATTAGAATATGGTATGTTTTCTTAGGTAAAGGCTCACTGATCTGATTGGTCAGTAAAACTTCATGGATCAGTACTTACGTGATACTTTGTGAAAACTCATTTCCCACAGCCAAATACTACTCCAAATACTACTCCGGGAGATGGAGCATACGCGTTAACACATCGAAGGCTGTGAGAAACCTCATGGTAACTTCTGCTTAACCTCGTAGTTTACAGATTTGCCTGACCACAGGTCATTACCTCGGGAGACAGCTGTAGTCCAAGGAGCACCTTTGGGAAATGATACAATACATTTAGTTGGGACACTTAAGCAAGTAGACCTTTCCCAATGTGCTGGTTCGGCATCTGTTCACAGACTGATGGGCAGGTTCCTGCTGAGGAATTAGAGTTGGCAGGAGAACTAGTGAAACAGCTACTTTTGTGATGGGCTTCCCAAAGCCTTGTGGCTTGCCAGCTGCAACTGATCAAAATAGCTCAGTGGCAAAGGTCACACACTGTATCAGTTGGTTGAAGTCTTGAGAATGCCCCAGAAAGGATAGTGTTACATGACAATTTTTAATTTGCATTAGGAAATTATTCTTGCTCTGTGTTGTTAAACGTAAGCAAACAGACCTTCTCAAAATTTACGTAGCGTAAATGTATAACCAGTGGGGCAATGTAATGACTCAAATGATTTTGGAAAATATTTTATATCTTAATGTATCTCCAAATGTTTTTACAATTATTAATGGCTTCAAGATCTATTTTGCTAATTTGCCTTTTTAAGCTAAATTTGAAATAATAGGACTGTTTCAGAGTACGTGCTGAGTGTAGTAGGTGATGGATGGCATAGAAATGTAAGAAAGTTTGTGATCAAAATCTGGGCTGTTACGGAACTTCTTTATGGAAAAACGTAAAGATATTTCTAGTCTGATATGTCTGTTTGCAGATCTGGTTTCCTCTCATTAGTTAAGTGGACACCATGTGCACATTATTAATAACATAGCAGCAGTTATCAGCTTATTTCCAGCTTGAGTTTTCTACTCTTCTGGTGCCTTGCATGCAGCCTGTGGCCATTATTAGAACTAGACAAGAACCAGGCGGATGCAGAATTCTGGGAAGGTAATTCGGTCTAGATCAGGACTCTACCGTCAGCCCGAGACTGAGACATGGTGCTTTGCACCTCCAGCCTGGAAGGAAGAAATAAGAATGAGTTGAGAAGGAGAGAATTTAAGAGTTACACTCTTGGTTTCACCTAGAGTCTTATAGGGTCATACATGCCGAGCTTATATAATCAAATTATTTTTCCCCCTCCTGAGGTGTTGGCTGAGGAGCTTAAAGGGAAAAGAATGAAGTGGTGACAGTTTTCTATATGGTAAGACAGCTGTTGAACTAATTTGGCAACTTAACGCTGTAATAATTCTAGTATGTAATTCCTTTGAAAAATCACCAATGATTCCTAATAATTTTGAGGCTTTAAAAAAATTAAATTAGGAAAATGAGTTGCCAAATTTAAGAACATTGAATGGAAACAAGTATCATCAGCTTCTTTGTTGAGAAGGCTTTGTTTTATTTTACCCAGTGAATTTTAACCAACCATGGTATGTATTTTTGTATGCCACGTTAGAATAAGAATTATTTTGGTCAGATTACTTTTTACTGAAGTTACATATAAATTGATTAGGAAAAAACCGTCTTCCCGCCACATTGCCCTTCCCCATTGGATTATTTTGGTATCTATTTCCATGTGTTTGGATTATGTACTCATGTTTATTTGTTGCTTTTTTCCCCCCTCCAACGTGTGCTCTGTTACACACCCTTTATGAAAGTTACCGCACCTCTGTACCCACCAAGCACATACTGCATACACTTCCCATTTGCCCAGTCATGATCAGTGCCTGATGTTTGTATGGAGACAGAAATGCCATTTACAGTCGTGTCAGAAGGGTTCCTTTCTTAAATATTTTTGTTTTTCTTGATTTAAATAATTGTTTTGTTGATGTTGTTTTCCTTTTCTGTGAACCCATTACTCCAAACTCTTTGCTAATTGTCTAAATCTTTTTCAAGCTGTCTACTTGTGTTTGTTAAATTTTCCTAAAGAAATAAAGTCTCTGGATGGCTGTTCTTTTATGCCTGTGCACTGTTTTTATTTAGCCAGGGTATTTTCTTCAGTCTTTGGTTTCTTCCGTCTTTGGTTTAGTTTTCTGTTAATAGATCCCACATCGTCTTTCCTGGATTACTATTTTGTGTGATGGAACCTCACTTCCACTTGCTTTCTAAGAAAACGTGCGTACAAGATTTTTAAAGGCCTTTTATTTATTGATTTTCAGATCTTGAATGTCTGAAAGTATATTAACCTTGATACTTGTTTGAATGAACATAGAGTTCTGAGTTAGAAATTATTGTTCTTAAGAATTTTGAAGAATTACATTATTTTTAATCTTTTTTTACTGGAAACATTCTGATTCCTAATCTGTTGTATACGTAACCCATTTTTCTGGAAACTTGCAGCTCTTTACCTCTGTGTCATGATATTGCCTTCCCTTTGGGTTTTCATTTCTTGTTAGGGTACCCCGCAGCCCTGGTTTCCCTTGGGACTCTCCCCTTAAAACCTGGATTAGAACCAAGCAAACCGAAATGGTTGTTCACTGTATCCTTGTTTCTCTCTCTTTGTAGATCTCCTGTTGTTTTGGACGATTATCCTCTTGGAAAGTTCTGGTCTTTTCATTCTTGATTTACTTTTTTGTTCTGCTTTCTGGTAGATTTCTTCAACTTCTTCCAACCTTTCTCTTGAGTTTTTTTTGTTTGCTCTCTATTTTCAAGAGATTATTTTGTTCTCATTTCCTTTTTGTTACGGACGCCTTTCTTTTTTTGAGGACATTAATGGTGAGGTTTCTTTGCGCTATTCTCTTATGACGTTTTTTTGGGGAGGGAGGTTGGTTTGGTTTTGATTTTCATACCGGGAAATTTCCTCAGGCTTTGGTAATTCCTGGTTGTTTCCCCATACTCAAGTGTATGGGGACCAAAAATCCAATTTGTAAGCTCTGAGCACAGAGATGAGATTTGACTGAAACTCAGTCTCTAGTGATCTGGTTGGTTTAGTCATTACAAAACCTCCTCTATCATTATTTTTAGATCTTTTTCTTTGGTAAAATTCCACAGAGAAGATTCCTTTATGCTCCTGCCTGGAGTTAAAAGCTGACCTGACCGAGGTCTGGGGGCTGAGCAGGAAAAGAGGCCACCTGTCATCTAATATGTCTTGTTGATGCTTGATCTTCCTGCCCTCCTCTTATTTTGATATGGTGCACCTATATGCAACTCTGTCCTTTGAGAATTTCTTTGTTTTATACTTTCTTAAGAATAGAGGTCTTGTGTTTTGCTGGGTCAGCAGAGGGACAGTTACCCAGCTGTACAAGTGGGGGAGGGGATCTGGGGATCTGACTGCTTTATAAGCAGCCTGTCAACCAATCCTCAGTTTTAATTCCAGAGCCATCCCAGAGGTACCTGGTACCATCAATTCCTGAACCTTTGTGAGATTTTGAGTGGCCCTCTCATTGGCAATTTATCTCAGTTTTCTGGAATTTCTGCTTTTCATCTTGTAAAATTGTATTGCGATAGTAATCTCTTCTATTCTTCTCATCCTTGTGGTTTTATGCCTCAGATTCTTTTTTTTTTTTAAAGTTTATTTATTTATTTTGAGAGAGAGCAAGCAGGGTAGAGGGCAGAGAGAGAGAGAGAGAGAGAGAGAGAGAGGAGAGAGAGAATCCCAAGCAGGCTCCTCACTGTCAGCACAGAGCCTGATGGGGGCATGAATTGACGAGCTGTGAGATCATGACCTGAGCTGAAATTGAGTCAGATGCTTAACTGACTGAGCCACCCAGGTGCCCCTGCCTCAGATTCTTTTAATGCCATTTTAGTGGAGCTCTAGGAGAGGACAGAAGTGAATGCATGTGTATTCAGTCTGTCTTTAGCCGGAAGTCACATACTTTTTGATGTTTATGCACATACTTTTTCAAAAGTTGGAGCTTGCTCTGTGTGACAGTAGAATGCCCTAATATTATAAGCCAGGCTCCATGCTGGACATGTGACACACACTAAATTCTATCCTTGCGACAACAGAATGAGGTAGCATCCGTGTTTTTGGTATGAAGAAACCAAAGTGCTTTTATTTGCCTACACACTTATTAATAGATTTTTTCCTTTCAAAAAAACTATATCATTTTAATGGCTGTAAATGGATGTACTCTAATTTAGCTCATTCCCAATTTATATTGTTCTAAATTTTTAAATTGACTAGAGCTTTGTAATTTACATCATTATCTCCTTGTTAGGTTTCTGGTTATGTTCTTTTTAAATGCTGATTTATTTTGAAATTGCCCCTAGAAATATATGAATTTACATTCCCACTAATAGGGTAAAATGCCAATTGTTCAAATCCTTATTAGCTAATACTGTGTTCTGCAGTTTTTATTACTATACTGGTGTTTATTTAACCATTCCCTATTATTGGACATTTAGCTCTTTTCCAGTGTCTCATTATTAAAAACAATGCTTTAGATGAATATCTTTGTACATGTCTAATGTTTTTAATTTGTATTGCCAACTCCATGCATGAAATTGCATTGACTAGGAAATAAAAACTTGGCTTAGAAAATTCCATTTGGGAATTAGCTTACTGTCATCTGCAAAACTTATCTTTTATTGTTACTGAGTGATTTTAAAATAAACATCTATGATCCCTTTTAATAGGATAGGTTACTTTCCATTTTGTGAATTTATTTTGGTAAAGTAACCATTAATTAGTAGGGATGTATATACTTGAAAGTAGACACGCAACACTACCAAGTTATACCAGGTTCTCACAATTCTGTTTTGGCTGAAGGGATCAATATCTAGTTACTGAAAATATTCCCACTGTTAGTTAATTCTCTTTATTTGGTTCACTTTTTCCAGTAGCAAAATGGCCCCATTGCAGGATTCTAAATTGAAGTCTCCATGTGGGATAATAGTCATGTTATTTGGTTTTTCTCTTTATGAAGAAAAAACAAGTCTTTCTGAAAACCTTTTGAAATAGATTCAACATGTGTAAATAAATGGATACTTCATAGCTTTTTAAAATGTATAAACAAATTGGGGATTTGTGTTTCAAAAATCATTCCTGATCATCCTTTGATGCCTTTAAATATAAATGAATTGATTTTGAATACCCTTGTCTAAAATACTGGTTTGTGTACCTTATTCATTGGTTTGTCTACTCCATTTTAAAATGGAGATGTATTTGTTATTTGTGGGAATATTGCAAAACTTAGAAGTAAAAAAATCAAAATAACTAATAATCTAGAAAAATTAGGACTGAAACTAATACTGCTTAGCTTATTTTTCTAGTCTTATTTTTCTTTTCTTTATTTTTAAATTTTTTTTAATGTGTATTTTTGAGAGAGAGTGCGAGCTGGGGAGGGCCAGAGAGAGGGGGAGACACAGAATCGGAAGCAGGCTCCAGGCTCTGAGCTGTCAGCACAGAGCCTGACATAGGGCTTGCACTCATGAACTGTGAGATCATGACCTGAGCCAAAGTTGGACACCAACTGAGTCACCCAGGCGCCCCTTGTTTTTCTTTTTAAAACACAAGAGGTTTTTGTTTCTATTTTTTTTTGGGGGGGGACAAGTTCTTATTTTTTAAATATTTAACTGATTTTTGAAGTTTAGATGAGTCCATATACTGTTCTTCCTTTTTCTCTTCAAAGTCCAGGTCAGTATATATTTTCTGTAAAGTCCCATAAAGTAAATATTTTAGGTTTTACTGGCCACATAAGTTTTTTGTCACATCTTCTTCTTTGTAACAACTTACTAAAAATGTAAAAAACCATTGCTAGCTAGTGGGATGCACAAAAACAGGCTGCCAGATGGATTTGGCCCATAGGCTGCAATTTGTCAACACCTGCCTTTTTATAATTTTAATATAATTCTGTGTTATATAAGGTAAATATATTCTATGACATATATTATATGATATGTGACATACATACAAATATACACTAGTCAGTTCACATGACTGGTAAAGTCAGGAGATTTGTTTGCTTCAGGCTTGGCTGGATCCAGGAGCTCAAATAAAGATGACCCTGTTGGTCCCCAGCCTGTGTTACGGCTCCCTCACCCTACCTTCCCCAAGATTACTATCCAGTCATTAATGAATTTCACTTGTAAGAAAGCCCCTCATTTCCTTGGGCCTTGAACAAATCACTATTGTGGAGGTAGAGTTGTAATTTTATTTTTTTATTTTTTTTTATTTTTATTTTTTTCAATGTTTATTTATTTTTTTGGGGACAGAGAGAGACAGAGCATGAACGGGGGAGGGGCAGAGAGAGAGGGAGACACAGAATCGGAAACAGGCTCCAGGCTCTGAGCCATCAGCCCAGAGCCCGACGCAGGGCTCGAACCCACGGACCGCGAGATCGTGACCTGGCTGAAGTCGGACGCTTAACTGACTGCGCCACCCAGGCGCCCCTAGAGTTGTAATTTTAATGCTTTTCCAGAAGTATAGTAAAAATGTAGTAGCCTCTGTTTTGCTTCAAAATAAGCTTAGGAATTGTGTAGTTGGGTGGGTTATGCACCTTTAAGCAAGTCAGTTAATATTTTTGTGTCTGAAGAGTAAGAATAATCATAACTTTATATCTGAAAGTGCTTTTGAAAACTAAAGCCAGTCTAATATTGTGAAGACAGTATGTTCTAGGGCACCTGGGTGTGGCTTAGTCGGTTAAGCATCCCGACTTTGGCTCGGTCACGATCTCGTGGTCTGTGAGTTCAAGCCTCCCATTGGGCTCACTGCTGTCAGCAGCAGAGCTTGCTTTGGATTTTCTGTCCCCACCCCCCCCCCCCCATCTCTGTCTGTCTCTCAAAAATAAACATTAAAAACGAAGAGGCTTGATGGTATACTTCATTAAAAAAAAAAAAATGTTCTAGAACTGACAGCTGAATGGCCAAAAGAAAGTTAAGCTCTCCCCATTTCTAGGCAGAGCTTGGTTTGCCACACTACTTCAGCTTTCCTTTTTCCCCGAAAGTTTGACATTTCTAATCTTAACATGTTTTAGATTTGGGAGGGAGAATTTGTAGAGTTCTTCCAACATTTGACTTGATTTGCCTAGAAATACTGAAAAGTTATTAATTATCACTCTTTGCCAATTGTGAGGTGTTCCCCTGTTCCAGATTTTGGAGCAGAGATACATACAACCGCTAGTTTTGTCTCCCATCCAGGGTTCAGGTAATGTTACAGATAGAGACCTCTTTTCCACCAAAGCGTTACATGTAGCAGCTCCTTTACCATTGGATTGCCTTTCAGAAAACAGAATGTTTGGGGTTCTCCTAGTTTATCAGGCTAAATGGAGTCATGTCACGTAGCCTGACAGCCATTTTACTTTGCAGTGGGATTATAATATCAGTTAAAAATATCTATCTACTCTGTTGTTGTGGTTCTCCTTTGTCCTACTTTTCTGCAGTTTAGTACGTTTCTCTTAAATTTTAACACCAAGAATGGATGAAGATTGTGGCACATCCATACGAAGGGACACTTCTCCACAATAGAAAGGAATGGACTACTAATCTGTGCAGCAATGTGAATTCATCTCCAAAATACTATAGGACTCCCATTTTTATGAAATTCTAGAAGAGGCAGTAATGCCAGACAGGCACACGAGTGGTGTTCAGAGGTCTGAGATGTAGGGGAGGGAATTAGCAGCAAGGAGCACAAAGGGACTTTTTGGAGCGATGGAGACGTCCTGTCTTGATTGTCGTGTTGGTTATATGGGTCGGTACATTTGTTAAACTCCATATTGAACCCCGTAATTTAAAGTGAGTACATTTTATAAGAAAATGACATATGCGTGAAATTATTTAAAAGACAGTTAAACACTGAAGTCTAAAATAGGGCATGGGTAGTGAAAGTGTAAAAGTTTGGTCAAAAACTATACTGTCACCTCATTAGCAATATAGGAGTAACCCACAGTGTGTTTATTTGAATTTTTGGGGGGATGTCACTGAATAGATACAAAAATGTTTGCTAATGTCCATTGCTGTATCATGGTATATGTATAAAGACATTTAGTATCATATTAAGTAATAATAGTGATAATAACAAGGGATTTTAAAGTGCTTTAGAGGTAAAAACACTGTGGAGTGTTCATATGCAATGTGCACTCATTTTTTCTGTAAATTGTACATTTTTAGTCTATTCTAACTTAGTTGCACAATTCAAATAGATGAGTGGAATATTTTCTAAAACATTATTTAAAAATAATTTCTGAGTTGCTTACAGATTAAAAAAAGAGTGATACTAATTAGCTGAATACATTAAGCTAGTCCTGTAATCTGTCCACGTGCCATGTTCGTCTTTCAGATGACGGGGTGTATGTCCAGGCAGAGGAAAGCTAGTATAGGGTATCAGGCATAGATTGGTGATCGCACCGAGGAGCTGTGGTGATATGCTGTGTAGAAAATCAGTCTAAAAACACAATTGAAATTTAAGAAACTCTTAGGCCAGTCTTTCCCCAATTAAAGTTTCAGCTTGGTCCTTTTATGCTAGTTTGAGGAGTCTGCGTAAAGTTTCCCAAAAGTTACTCTGGGGGAGACAAAAAAAGGCGTGGAAGGTTTGGTTTAGATTTCTAAATGGTAGTAATGCCTGTCTAAACATCGATTTTTGTCTTCATAACTTCTGTTTGGTATTTTAAGATTCTTTAGTAGTGTGCTGTTTTTACTTAGCAACTTTTATTATACGTGGTATGGGGACCATCCCAAGTTAAATGAACTGAAGTTTTAAATTAAGCAGCTAGAAGCCCAAGAAGATGTCTGGAATTTTTTTTTTTTTTTTTTTAACCACCTCTTATCCAGGCCGTTACTGGTGTCTTTATCCCAGTCGGGAGTAAGGAATTTCTGATCTTTCCACTGTGAAGCGGTGAAATGGTCCAAAACATTAGAACTTCCTGGGGGAAATAACAAGTGAGCTAGAGAGTTGTTATTACTATGTAATTAGTCTCAGATAAAGGTAAGGGCTCTGTCAGATGATGCTGTACTTCTCCTGGAAATAGGCTTTTTGACTTTGGAGACCTTTCGCTGTTGGAGATCTTTGTTTGGGTCCAGCACACTGCCCAGCGTGTCATCATGGATGATAACGTTGTTGGGGGCGGGGGGGCGGGGGGGAGGGCGAACAGCACTCTGACTGCTTCACCGTTGTTTATAAAATAGTAATAAACTTTACCTTTACCTAATGCTGTACCTTTTTAGGTTCTGTTAACCCTATAAAGGGTATCAGTTAGCTTCTAGAATGACATGTGAAGTGTGCTTGATTTACTTTTGACCCCGAATTATCCAGTTATCTGTATATTGGACATCCTAATAGCCTTCAGCTCCAGCGTATATTCCTTGTTGATGGGGTGGTGTAAAGAAAAGAAAGCATTTTGTGCTCTCGTAGTCTTAATTGACGAACTTTGTATAAACTAGGTGAAATGGGACAGTTTAAAGGCCATGTAATAAAGTGCTAATGAATGAGAATGAAATTTAGGCAATTTTTTCAATTTAGTAAAAACCTGAAATACGTAGTAAATGCGAAAAAGAAAATCTCTTGGCTTAGTTAGCGGAGCAGTACAGCTGTGATCAGAACATTTAAGGGGATAGGATGAGAGAAGAAGTACTGTCACTCGTGGGGTGGCGTAGCTTGAGTCAAGGTTGGGCTTACGTGAGAAGGTTCTATCCTGACCGGGAGTGCGGCGTGTCCCATATTAGCTTTGCCAGTATGAGTCAGGTAAGTAAAGGCCAACTGGGAAGGGACCCTGGTAGAGTGCTACAAAGGCCACGGAAGATGCTGCGGTCTTCTGACCTGGAGAGTTTTGTACTTTTTAATTTACGATAACTTTTTAAAACAAAAACTGATCTTGCATTTCACACGTATAGGTTTAAGAAAATCTACCAAGAAGCGCAGTGAATCCCCACCTGCTGAGCTCCCCAGTTTGAGGCGGAGCACACGCCAAAAGACCACGGGCTCCTGTGCTAGTGCCAGGTAACACATGGCGTTTTCCCGGTTTATGATCAGTTCATTGTCTTCTGTTCCACTCTGATCAAAATCTTTCCTTTTACAAGTTTTCAAAACTTACTGAAATTTCACTTGACATTTATTTGTCCTATGTAAATGAATTCTTCCCCAGTGTTTATATGTTTTTGCTAAGCTTTATTCATGCTAGTTTAAAAAACTTTTTTTAGGGGCGCCTGGGTGGCTCAGTCGGTTAAGCGGCCGACTTCGGCTCAGGTCATGATCTCGCGCTCCGTGAGTTTGAGCCCTGCGTCGGGCTCTGTGCTGACAGCTCAGAGCCTGGGGCCTGTTTCAGATTCTGTGTCTCCCTCTCTCTGATCCTCCCCCGTTCATGCTCTCTCTCTGTCTCAAAAATAAATAAACGTTTAAAAAAAATTTTTTTTTTAAAAAAAACCTTTTTTTAATGTTTATTTTTGAGAGACAGACCAAGTGTGAACGGGGGAGGGGCAGAGAGAGAGGGAGACACAGAATCTGAAGCAGGCCGCAGGCTCTGCACCGTCCGCACAGAGCCTGACGTGGGGCTCGAACCCATGAGCCCCGCGAGATCAAGACCTGAGCCAAACTCAGGCGCATAATCAACTGAGCCACCCTGGCGCCCCTCATGCTATTTTTTGACAACACTCTTAACCATCTGTCTTGTCTTCTGTTGCTACAACATTTTCACAGAGTTATTGCCAGTAGTTGGACTTCGGGCTGTTTTCAGAGTTCCAGTCGGCCAATAAATCTCTAATGAGCATCTTTATGCAGATTTGGGTTATTTTGTAAAGGTAGCTAAATTTCCCGGTAGTGTGATTAATGGATCAAAAGGGATGCCTGTTTTAATGGCTGTACCATTGCCTACTTAGTTTCTGAAAATGTGGGCACCACTGGAGTTGAATGGATCAGGGGGAGAGAGATGCTTCACTTTCACATGTAGGACGACACCTACCCCTGGAGGCCGGATGTAGGTTCTGCGTGTGTGCTTTTCAGGACTCCAGTCCCCGTTTCCCTCAGTTGCTGGATGGGATCTCATTTCCAGGAAATCCACTACCTTTGTGTGCGTTTTGTCACATGCTTTTGTTAACTGATTGAGAATCTGAAGTTAAAGTTAAAAAAAATTTCTTTTCTTACAGTTGCCTCACATTTTGGGGCGTGGTCAGTCGCTCAGATGCCTTTGCGAAGCTAATTATTCACTCTTTTATATGTAGTTTGTTCTTTCTACGAAGTGTGTCACGAAACAGTGGTGGGGCAGAGGGTTTGAGTGTCCTTTTCCCCTCCTCTCCCTCAGGTGAGCTAAAAGGGCTTAGCTCTTGCTTCCGCTCTAAGGTAAGAGACATTGACTGCTCTCAGTGCCAGGTCCAGTGGTGACGTAACAAAACAGTGAGACTTGTTGTAGGTCAGAAGAAAAGGACTTGTTCCACTTTAACTCTGTTTTTCCCCTTATTTTCTGGTTCTATCTGGATTATTTAATGTACTGGTTAAAATCTGTGGAGTTAGTGTACCTGTTGGCTTTTGAGGTTTCTTGGCCATAGTTTTCCAAGAACTCTTTTGAGAAAATGTCTCAGTTCCTCAAAGGGTTTGTCTTATATTGGGCTAGATTTTGAATCCAGTTTTTACCCAGAGTTTATCATCTGAGAGGTAAACTGAATTCACTGTGGTTGAAAATTAATTTTCGGTTGATGTGAAGTCAGGTAATCTAAGGGTCCCATCTTTGCTGCCTTCTGTTCATGACCGCTTTCTTAGAGCATGTCACGTTACTTACAGTTTACGTGCTTATGCTCTACACAAGCAAGCTAGCCACCTGCCTGGAGAGCTCTTCATCTCGAATTTTTTCTGAATTAGTTGAGATGCCTCTTGAATTTAGTGCTTTCATAGCCTGCTACGGGTGTGTCTTCATCTCTGTAGACCAGTGACTCTTTGAGGGCAGCCACCCAAGTGTTCAGCATGGCGTGTGTTACGGGGTTGGTGCAAGCTGAATGTTAAATAGATGGATTAATTTGAATCCCACGAAGTGGTAGCTTGGTAAATTGGGTTTGCAGTGAGCTGTTTCCGTGGAAGAGAAGATTGGCTAAGCAAATTCCCGTGTAGGGCGTATTACAGACTCTTCTAGCACTGTCTGGAGATTCAGAGCCTTCATTTCCATGTCACTTATGCCTGCTGCCTTCTTCTTGTTCTTTACTAGCCAGCATCCAATTCCACTGCAGATTGACTTTGGTCTAAAACATTTCCCTAGTGCCTTTCTTCATTTCCTAAGGTACTTTGGAGGCTACATATTTAAACAGTACCAAGTTGTAATAACCTGGGGAAATCTTTTGTTTTTACCTAATTTGCTTACTGATTTCTCTTTTAAAATAGAAAAAATTGTCATCAGTAAAATGTTACTTGCTTTATGAGAGATGATTGATTGATGTTCTGATGCATATCACACTGTTACTTAATCCGAAACCAGTGTCTTCCTCCGTGTCATCTGTATGTATTTATAAATATTAAATCTTCCTTCCTTCCTTCCCTCCCTCCTTCCTTCCTTCCTTCCTTCGAACATTTATTCATTTTTGAGAGAGGCAGAGAGAGAGGGAGACACAGAGAGAGAGGCAGAGAGAATCGGAAGCAGGCTCCAGGCTCTGATCTGTCAGCACAGGGCCTGATGCGGGGCTCGAACTCGCTGACCACAAGATCATGACCTGAGCTGAAGTCGGACGCTTAACTGACTGAACCACCCAGGCGCCCCTTTAATCCTTTATTTTAAAAGATGGAACTCTTGCTCATTATTGGGATAGTTATTTTTTGTTGATGATTAAAGTTGTCTGGAACTTAGTGATGGGAATCCCTCCCCCCCCCCCCCCCCCCCGCCCCCAGCCCCGACCCTTTTTGTCTTCCACTTTCCTTCCCCCTCATTGTCAAGTGTAAAGTCTGTATATTGATCCACTATTTAGCCTGGAAGTAGGGATCTATTTCAAATGGTTGAATTCTCTCAGCAGGAGTCACTTTTCCATTTGGTTGAAGTGTTTAAAAATCATTTTTGTCTGTAAAGATGACCACAGCTCATAGCGACACAAAAGCGTGTATTGTGAATGCGACGTAACTTGGAAGAATTTTAAATATACAAAGTCTTGGTTGTTACCCATAGTGATTTTCTGCAACAATTTTTATGTAAAAAGAAGAAACTGGCTTTGTGCTCCATGCATTGGAGCTTTGTGCTGTTGTGGACATTGCTCCTGGTCACTGGTAGTGCCGCCTATGATGGCATCTTTCTGTTGCAGTCGGCGGGGCTCTGGCCTGGGCAAACGAGGAGCAGCTGAAGCTCGTCGACAGGAGAAAATGGCGGACCCTGAAAGCAACCAGGAGACAGTAAATTCTTCAGCTGCGCGGACAGACGAAACCCCCCAGGGAGCTGCAGGTAGATTGGCACTTCTAGCCCCGAGATGCATTTGTGGGTCTTACAGATTTATTTAGAGAGCAACTGCTTTGTAGGCGTACCAAATATAATGCAAGAGAGGGGACAGAAGTATACTCGATGTTACCATCAAATAAGCTTTTGGCTTACCAAATAAAGCTCTTTGGCTTTACTTTATAGGTTTGGGTTTTTTTGATTAGTCGGATTCATTTGTTTTTTGGTTTGTTCGTTTGTTTTTGTTGTAATTCTTTTCCAAATCCAAGTTTGTGATGATTACATTCAAAAGGCTTTTAGGTAAGATAAGTCACTCTCTGTTTAAGATTCTTCACTGTCCATGCGGATATACAATAGTTGCCCATTGTTTGTGTGAAAATTTGAGTTTATGATCAGAATGTAAGGATGTGGCTTAAATTGCTTCTTCATATATGTGTAAATTTTGATGTAGAATATGTTGTAGCCTCTAAAAAGTAAGAAGTATTCAGTTTGGAAGGAACTTGAAGAATGCTATTTATGTTTTTATGGGCTTATTTTTATTCTTCTTGATACCTCAGCACAACAAAAATTAGGCTGCCCCCCCACCCCTTTCAGCTTTAAATATGTATTGATCACCAGTACGAATAGGAGACTAATAATTCAGAGGTTAATTGTGGATGACAGTTGTAAAATGTAGCTTGTTGTGAGCATTTTTCACTAACGGTAAGTACAGATGGAAAAATGTTGCAGTCTATCATTATGAACTTGGGTATGATGAGTCCCTTATGTCCGAATGATACACATGGGCTTAGGTTTAGGTAAGGACTGACTTTAACAGAGCACTTCCACTTACTGTAACGTTAGTATATGTGCTAGTTCTCTCTCATCCCTGTGGTGGAGCCTGTGTCCTAGTTTGCCAGGAAGCTTCGGGTTTGCCCGCAGCTATTCATGGTTTGTGCTTTTTGTCTCCGCTTTCTGTCCACCTTAACATTTTTGCCACTGTCTTTCTTGCTTTTGAATGATAAACGGAACCGTGAACTTGAAGCATTTCTTCTGGTAGGAGGGGACTTTTCTCGCGTGCTTTTCTTTAGACTAGTTTTTCTGAAAGTTTAAATTTGAGGGAAAGTCCGGTCCATTGTAGTACAACTCGTTGAAACTCTTCATGCCACACAGGCTGTGCTTCCCAATGTCTTAATGTTTATTTCGCATCTGCATATGGAAGTGGGGCAGTTCCCGTGCGGAACAACACAAATGGCGCTGCTGAGCGTGGTGTTAAAGTGGACTCGTTACAGGAATTACCGTAGCCAGCGTTAATAAAGTTGTAGGCTGCTGCAGACAGGGTATTGAGAGCTCCATGTGTATTCTCTTTTAATATTCAAAACAGTATGCTGAGGTGTGAGTGCTGTTACCCTAATTTTGGAAACGAGGAAAAACTGAGACACATGATAGTTAAGCTTGCCTGGAGGTGTGGGGCTCCCAAATCCAGGTTTTCAAAAATAAGGGTGCATTTATAAAGGCTGTATCATTCTGCTTCCCCCATAGTCACGAGAGTTCGTTTAATCCGTACGGATATAATTGGAGGCCAGAGTGAGGAGGTGGTGTGTAAAACTTTGATCCCTGGCATGTATACCTAAGAGGATAAAACCTTCAAGGGATTAGGTGGGTACGACTGCCCCCTGAAGGCTTGTGTTCATTGTCGTTCTTACTTGCAATCACAGTGTGATCTAGGTATTTTCCAAGTTTCTGTAAAAGATGCATGTGGCACGCTGACTGGTGTTTGAGCAGCACTAGTTAATTTTATTTTGGAAGCAGGATGCCTTATGGATCCTGAAGGAATACTTTCTCTGCCAGCTCACTACAGTAGTGCTGCGGAAAGAGGCAGATTCCTTACTAGCTTTAAGTCTTCAGTGCAGTGTGCTTTAGTTTCTCAGTATGCAAAATTGGAATTCAAGGAAAAATAAAACCCTCTAAGCGCGGAATATAAATCCATGGTGGTAACGTAGAGCATCTTTCGCGAAGCATCCGTTATCAGGAAGCTCTTAGACAGTTGGTAGAAGACGCCGTTTATTGGAAACGTTTATTTTGAAATAATGTTTTTACTCATTTAAGGAGATTGGTTTAATCTCTTCAGTGTTTTTGGTGTGGTTTTTTATCCCCAGTGTTACTTATTTATAGAGATCCCATCTTTCTGATCTATTTTAATGAAATCAGTAAAATAAACTTAATTCTTTTTACATGTGTAGTAAGAAAAACGTTGCTTCATCTTGGGTGAACTTGTTCATATCACCCTGACTTTGCCAGTGTTGTTGACTCTTAAGAACATTTGTTGACAACAGTGTGCCTGCTCGGTCACCTTGAAACATAATGTTCTATGGAGCACAACTTCTTGGCTCTTTGTGGAAGAGATGCCAGCTCTTGGAGTTGAAAGTTAAGTGTTCTCCATGCTTGCCCACGAGTTGGGGGGGGTCTCGTTTTTGACTTTATCAGAACTGTGTACCTTTTCATAGTGCTGGTGAAGTCTTGCAAATACTAGACACCACAGTGAGAAATATTCTTCCTTACACCTGCAAAGCAATCAGATGACAAGGGAAAACAGCCCATGTCCTGGCACCTGATTTTGCATTGAGAATCTTAATTTCACAAGAAATAAACAGGGTCATTTTGTAAAAAGAAAGCAACCCAGTTTTTTAAGTTTTTATCTTCCTAATTTTGTGTAGAATCACTAAACGTTAGATTGCTTCCGTATCACCTGATACCAGGGCCTATAATAAGGCAGAATTACATTACTGACAGTGACTGTTTTGGTTCTCCTCAAAAGTTTTCATTACGCTCCAGAAAAACATCTTCCCATTGCTTCTTGTACTTAGGTATCTGGTGAACCCTTGGAGGTTCCTGTCCAGTAAAATTGAACTCTGTCAGCTTTCTAATATTTTATCACTTCTTTCTGCATAAGAGGCTTTATCAGTTAAAGTGTAAAAACATGGGGTTCTGGGATAAATTTCTTGTGTTCTAATTTAAACAATATTTTTTCCATTGTTTTTGTTCAGCTGTGTATTAGAAACTGTCTTTCGAGGTGCTGTGAAGATGGGAGAGATAAGAGTAGATGGGGGAGATAACTGGTGTAAACATCAGCAAAAAAAGATGGACACCTCTTACAATCTGGCATCACATTTTCTCTGCTTGATGGTCTTGTTTTTATATTTGTATCAGGAGAGATCTTGTGCATGTTGCCCAAGGAGGTTTGACGCCTCGACTAAAGAACTTTGTCATTGACTGTTGGTTGATGACACTTCCTTACCTGCATGACTTTACAGACCCGCTACTCACAGACTGGTTATCTAACTTTGTGATTCTCACAGGGCACTTTAGTACCCTAATGCTTGATACTTGCCTTCAGTGGGCTGGCGAAGGATCTTTTTTCCTTTGGGTTCAGTGACTGATTTCTGTTAAAACAGGCCCTCCACTTCCATGAAAAATCAGAATATCCTTGCCTCTTCTTATGGTGACTCTCTAATACAGAAACTAAAAAAAACAGCATTACCTTCCCAAGTGAATTTTTGGGTTTTTTTTTTTTTTCCTTAAAGGTGTGGTACCAGAATGTACATTAAAAAAATCTACCTCATGGGGCGCCTGGGTGGCTCAGTCGGTTAAGCGTCCGACTTTGGCTCAGGTCATGATCTCGCGGTCTGTGAGTTCGAGCCCTGCGCTGGGCTCTGTGCTGACCGCTCAGAGCCTGGAGCCTGTTTCAGGTTCTGTGTCTCCCTCTCTCTCTGACCCTCCCCCGTTCATGCTCTGTCTCTCTCTGTCTCAAAAATAAACGTTAAAAAAAAAAAAAATTAAATCTACCTCATTTGTCAAAGCTTTTTGTTTGCTCTCCACATACTTGGAAAAGTTTAAAAGCAAGCATAAGAGTCACTTTAACAAATGAAGTCATAATTGGGACCTTACTAACAGTATTTGTTGGGGCGCCTGGGTGGCTCAGTCAGTTAAGCGTCCCGACTTCGGCTCAGGTCATGATCTCACAGTTCGTGAGTTCGAGCCCCACACCAGACTCCGTATTGACAGCTCAGAGCCCGGAGCCTGCTTCAGATTCTGTGTCTCCTTCTCTCTGCTCCTCTTCTGCTGGTACTCTGTCTCTGTCTCTGTCTCTCTCTCTCAAAAATAAGGAAACATTTAAAAAAATCAAAAAATATAATAACAGTATTTGTTAACAAGATTTCTGTTGAATATGAGGAAGCAGCTGTACTGGAATAAAAAAATCAGTTCTGCAGAATATATTCAGGGGGGCAATAGAATGCAGTACTTGAGAACAGCCTATGAAGAGTCAGACCACTTGTGCTCGCATCTGTGCTCCATCGTTAGCTGTCTGACCTCGGGCAAGTGCACTCCAAGTTACAAGGCCTTAGTTTGCTCACATGTGTGAAAAAGCTCACGATACCTGCTTGTATGGTTGTGAGGAAACAGACACAGCCTGCGAATGGTGAGCATTTTATACATGCCATGTGTAGGTGGCATTAGAGAGTGTCGTTACTCTTTTTTCTTCATCCAAAGTATGGATTTTGTCAAGCTCTGATACGCTTTTATATTAGCGTTTCTGGTTCGCCTGTAACTATAAACCATGGGGTTGCTAACCTTTCTGGTGAAGGGCCAGACAGTTGATATTTTAGGCTTTATATCAGCTCTGTTGGAACTACCCAGCTCTGTGGTTGTAGACTGAAAGCAGACACAGGCAAGTTGTTAAAGAATGGGTTTGGCTGTGTTTTAATAAAATTTTATTGACGGAATGATGTGCTGCATCGAGTTTGGCCCGTGGGCCGCAGTTTGTGAACTCTTGTTCTTAAATCACCCATTTTTTGATGAAGTTTCTAAAAATCCCAGTGAAATCATAGAGGATACTTAATGAGGTGTGAAGAAAACTACGAAGAAAATACACAGTTGGTGGCTGGTATGTTAGCATCTTTTCAGAAAAGCTCTGTAAATTCACATGTTCTCTCTGTGCTTCTTTTAACAATCAGCAACGTTGTTTTGGGCTGACCTGTCGTCACCTGGCAAGTGTGCAGGGCTTAGGGTATTGTGGATAATGCGGTCATAACATGGGTTAATTGTGTAGAAAAACTGCTTAAAGACTCAGCGGACATGGAGAGGAGGAACAGAACAACCACTGGTTTTACAGGACTATAGTGTTTCATCAGGGCAGGTTCGTAACAGACTCCACCTCTCTGCTTAGACCGAATCATTGTTCAGGTTAGCTTTTTGGGGAGTAGAATCCTTCTGAATCTGAGCTCTTGTTTTTCTGCACTTGTTCCGACATCCTAGCTGTCCTCTCTTTTGTATTCAGTGCTGGGCTGTTCGTTAATGTGTATCTTCAGTATTTGGTCCTGGAAATAAGCGTGTAATCTGCACACCCTTAAAACATGTAAGGGATTGTGTCGAGGCTGCAGTCCAGAAATAAGTTAGACCGAAGAAGACACTCATCTACACGGAACATGTCCCCCAAATGTCAGTTTTGCTTTCTGTTCTGTTTGTGACTAATTGCCCAGCTGTTAAATACCACAGTGGTTTCGGCAGTATGAACTTCGCGGACTTTTGGTAGGCGAGTTCAGGACAAGGCGTGAGGAATCTGTCAAAGCCGTGTATGAATGAGATGTACAGGTTGTAGTTTTATGCTTCTTGAACACTAAGATAGTTGAGCCATCTTGTTCATAAAAGCTACAGGATGAAATCTAGAAGAACAGTTGAGTGTGCTGTGGGCAGACACATTTAATTGCCATGATTCACTATAGTCCGTAAAACTTTTTCTTTTTTTAAGATAAACCAGGCATAATAAGTGTGAATATTCCTCTCCTAACCCTCACCTTCTTTTTTCCCTCCCTTTGAAGCTTCTAGTTCTGTTGCAGGGGCTGTGGGCATGACCACCTCTGGGGAGAGTGAATCCGATGATTCCGAGATGGGACGATTACAAGGTAAAGACGGTTAATGAGCTTATAAGAAACAAGAAGCCATTACCAGATGCCGCCTGTTACTTCTGTGCTTTGTTGAAATTAATTCAGATAAGCTCATTTAAACATAATCTAGCAATGCCTATACTCCCCCCGCCCCCCCAAAGCTGCTTATTTAGTGATGATTTGGATTTGGAAGATGATCTGTCTCACTCTTTAGTTTTATTGTTTAAACAAAATCTTATACGTTTATTTTTTATGTTTTTAAATTGTTCTTTATTATGTTTGCTTGTGTAGCTGGTAATAAATTAAGAAAGATCTTGAAAAGGGGATAGTTGAGTATATTGCTGCATGGTGCCTGATAACATAATACATCCAGTGGGGTGCTTTTTGTGTTTGTTCTTTTGTGTTCTTGGTCAGCATTTAGAAATGAATGCGAAGTGTGTACATAAACACCAGGTATTTTAATGTTGTGCTTTTGAAGAAGCAACCTTATATTATGTATACACTCTTTACAGGTGGAAGGGTATGTATTTTTATTGTCTTCAGATAGTTGGTTTATATGCTAGATCCCCAGTGTCCCCAGTGTGAGGCTTATAAGAAACATTATTTATAAATCACTTTCAGATCGCTTTTAAGTTCCTAAAGTAACTTTTACAGCAGTCTCTTTTTGACTAGAGGTCTTGTGAGCCCATTTTTTCTCTTTACGGACATTATAAAAATAATTTTTCATGTTTTTAGAGGATCTCATGACCAGTGTTTGATTGGTAGATAATATTACAGGGAAAACAACACAAGGGTACTTAACCTATAATTTCTTCAAAATAAATATGTACTCTGGGTTTTTCTTGGATCATTTGAGACAGTCCCCTCTGGCACTAATATTTAGTACCTCCATAAAACCTTAAAATGCCGTGGAGCGGCACATGGGTGTTGTAACTTATATATTAATATTTAAGAATGATCTTGAAAGTTTAAGGTAGTTTCTCTTAAAGTTAGAAATGGGAAGTAACATTGTCTAAATCAGTTACGTGAGATGAATCAGTTGCTTGAAATTTTTAGGTAAGATCAACTGCATTCATAATTCAATTATTCCTCCCGCCTTTCTTTTTTCTTTAGCTTTGTTAGAGGCCAGGGGTCTTCCCCCTCATCTGTTTGGCCCTCTTGGTCCTCGGATGTCACAGCTTTTCCATAGAACAATTGGAAGCGGAGCTAGTAAGTGAATACTTTTGAATTTGCCCTCCCCCTCCAAAACCTTCAATAAATAGTTGAGTGCTGTTTTTACTGTTTATGTATTGATGTAAAGAGGCTTTCATGTAAGGAGCTTTTCACGAATATTAACCTGTTTTTAAAAATAGGGTTTGTGCGCATTCTTGCCTTTAAATACGTCAACTCGAAGTTCTTCTGTACTTTTATTTTTTGTCAGAGAGAGACACGCACACACAAGTGTGAGCGGGGGAGGGGCAGAGAGAGGGAGATACAGAATCAGAAGCAGGCTCCAGGCTCTGAGCTGTCAGCACAGAGCACGACGTGGGGCTTGAACCCACAAACCGTGAGATCATGACCTGAGCTGATGTTGGACGCTTAACTGACTGAGCCACCCAGGCGCCCCTTGTACTTTTATTTTTGATTACTGAATTGGAATCATTAGAAAACCATTCAGAGTTTATGGCAAGATTGGATCTTTGTTTAACTCTAGGATAGTAAAGAATCTCAAATGATTGCATTGATTATATTATAGCATCTGATTGCATGATTTGCATACGTTTGAATCTTGAATTTTTTTGTGGCATAATAAAATTTAATCCATGAGACAGTCAGTCGTAGAGCTGAGCCTTAGAGAAAAGATTTCTCAGCAGAATTACGAGTCGCTCGACTCATTTAATCAAATTAACATATTATAATCCAGAGATCTTGTCATATATGGTAGACAAAACAGTGACTCTTGAAGTGGTAGTTTGTAACAAGAATAACTTTTGCATAATTATAAATCCAGTTAAATTCTTTTGGTATAGCATACTATCTTTAGCTTTCTTAAACAAAATTTGCATTTAAGCATTTTTTAATAACTCCATTGATAATGTTTTCCATAGAATCAGCAGGCTATTTTTAGACTTGTCTTGATTAACTTTAAAATTTCTGAAGTGTTAACTGAAACCTGTTAACTCTGACCTTACTAATATGTGCTCATAGAATTTTCCATCAAGTATTCTAAGGTGTTTTTTGTTTTTTAAACCTGATGCACTGTGCGGACATATGCTCACATGTGTGTATTTATACTTAAGTCCTTTTCAAGTTTCTGGCCTTAGCATTTGACAGGAAATTTAAGAAGCAGCTGGTATTTGGGTTTGGTGTGGTTTTGCTTTTGCTGCCCTGACACTCAGCTCTCAGATAATGTGCCCTTTTGCAAAGTTCTCACGAACTTCTGAGTGAGGATTTTGATTTAGTGTCATTTATTAGGTACTGGGATTGTCCTGAATCATAAACAGGATAATATACAGAGTTTTTCCCATATGGAGCTTCCATGCTAGAGGGTGACCCTGACAATGAGGAAGACAGCTGTCCTATAGAAAAATTTCAGATAGCATCAGTGCAGTGAAGGAAAACAGAACAAAACAAGGATGTAAGTCGGCTGGTGAGAGGATATCAGTAGGCTGGTTAGAGAAACCTTCTCCGAGGCAGGGTGAGTTTGTGGATCCTTAAGTGAGGAAGCCAGCCCCACACGGGTCTGAGGGGAGATGAAGTGCGCCACCAGAGGTGGGAATTAGCTTGGCATGTTGGAGACATAGCAGGAGGGGCCTGCGGAACGAGTTAAGCTGTAAAAGATGAAATCTATGAGGGGTAGATACTTGATAGGTCAGGTAGGGCTTGGCAGGCCTCGGGCCAGTGTGGGGTTTAACCCAGTACGTGTACTTAGGAACTACTGAAGGCCTTAGGAAAGGGGAAGGACATATTTATTACAGAAATGATCAAATACACCCCAAAGTTGAGGGTATAGTAGTAGACTAACCTCCATGAACCATGAACCCATCAACAATTACCAGTCCACAGCAACTGTTGTTTCAGTTACATCCTCAACCTTTCTCTCAAATCCTTTTTCAGGCAGTCCTAGGCACCATTTCATTTGCATGTCATTGAATTTGTAACTATAAGGACAAAAGTTTTTAGACAGTGTTGTGGTCCTGTGAAGAGGAATCCTTACTTTTATTAAATGCCTGTTTAGAGTGCAAATGCTCTAGGCCTCTCAGAAATCCAGTTAAAATTTTTGTTTGAATCGGGACCAAAATGTGATCTGTACATTGCCATTAGTTAGTGTGTTTAAGTTCTTCTTCTTTGTCTTCTTTTTTTTTTTCTCTTGAGAGAAATTTTGATTCATTTATTTTGCCACTTCATTTGTTTCTTAGAGAAGGCTAGGAAGAAAACATATTGCAGGGCTGCCTGAGAGTATTAACAATAAAGTATCTCAAACAATAAAGTATCTTAAGGGTTGACCATTGCATATGAAATTAATGTGGGCCATAGATTAGAACCAGAGTAGAAAGAAGTGTTGTCCCCCCAGGCCTGTGACCCAGCTTCAGCACTGCCTACTCCACGGCCAGTCTTTGTCTTTACCCTTCCCCACATTCCCTTCTCCCACATTGTTTGAAATGAATCCCAGACATTATATAATATTACCTATAAACATTTTATCATGTAGCTCAAGGTAATGCCCCTTAAAACACACATACACACTCCCAGATTATCATTATCATACCCAAAAAATCAAACTAGTGATTCCTTTAATAATTACCATCTGATGGGTGTCAAGTTTCCATCTGTTGAATATCATCAGTGTGTTTCTCTATAAACTGGCAGTTGGATCCAGAGGATTTTTCAGATTGAAGTTTGATTCTTTCTTTAGTCCCTTGGTGGGGAAAGACTGCTGAAGTGGTAGTGGGTTCTAATACGAGGAGGTACCTTAAAGTCTGATTGTCTCTTCTGCCATCAAAACTCAGTGTCTAGATGACAGGGAGTATAAAATGATGGTACCTCACATCTCATGACCAGACTTCATTTATTAGAAGTAAAAGAGGTGATTTTTAAGTAGAAATCTATTAAGAGTATCTCCCTTCTATTCTGCTACACAGAAGAGTAACAGGAAAAGTGGTTTTCTCGCCTTTATTTACCAGTTTGGAAAGTAGTTGGTTTTTGCTTCCTCCAAAGTGCCATTGTGGTTTTAAATATCACTGTCAAGTGCAGACATGTTTTTAGACATTTCTGTGATTTTTACTGATTAAATTGTCACATTGGGCAATGGGATCTTTTTTAGGTTGGCTTCTGAATCTTTTTGATTTGATCCCAGTAGTTTTTGTTAATTTCCTTCCTCTCTGATATGTCAGGCACCGCCCCCACCCCAAATATCTGAAATTAGGGATTTTTTCAGAACACCCTGGTTTCTTTTACATGAAATAGTATTTAGAGCCCATTGCCTAGAGTGTAGGTATATTCGTTTATACCTGGGTGATCTTTGTTATTGGATGCTTGTAATGAACAAACCTAGAAAATAATTGTATTTTATCTTTTAAAATAAAAATAAGGAGTTCCTACTTTTAATGCCAATTCAAATTTTAGGGCTGCAAGATTTTTATTTACCTTTATCGTGTATCTCCCATGCCACAAATTCCAGTTCCCAGTGATAATATCATAGTCCTCTGTTTACTTTCTCCTACAGTACAAACTTCAGCGTCACACCAAAAGTAATATGAATGAGAATGTTTTAATTTTTGAACGGTTTTTCTTTTTTTTTTTTTTTTAAATTTTTTTTTTTTTTCAACGTTTATTTATTTTTGGGACAGAGAGAGACAGAGCATGAACGGGGGAGGGGCAGAGAGAGAGGGAGACACAGAATCGGAAACAGGCTCCAGGCTCCGAGCCATCAGCCCAGAGCCCGACGCGGGGCTCGAACTCACGGACCGCGAGATCGTGACCTGGCTGAAGTCGGACGCTTAACTGACTGCGCCACCCAGGCGCCCCTTGAACGGTTTTTCTTAATGGTGTTTGTTGGGACTCACTTCGTGGTCAGATTTTTGGATTTCAAAGTAATTTGAAATGATTGCTTCTATATTCAGGCTGCCACATTGGTTTGGTTCATTTGCTTTGTGTTGCTTTTAACTCTTAGAGATTGCTTTTAAGTTTTAACTTCAATTTTGTACTTATGGGATGTTCACATGCTTTAAAAAGTCAAATTATTAATAAGGTATGTTTAGAGACGTCTTAACATCTTTTGCGATTCCCTTTGCCTTGCTTCCTCCTCCCACACAAATAACCTTTGTTAATTTTATGGCTTGTCCTTCTGTTATTTACTTTAGAAAACAAAAACAAATTCATATTATCTATTCCACACACGTGCTGCCTTTTTAAGATAAGAGTAGTAAACTTTATACGCTTTATGTTGCTCTTAACAATATTTTGGGGTTCACTTTCTATAGCTGCTGCATAGTGCTCCGCCGTGGGGCTGAAGTTTATTTAGCATGTCCTCTGTTGGACATTCAGGTCATTTCCAGTCTTCCTTGTATGGCAGTAGTAAAACACAGCTTTTGTATTTTTTCCTGCGTCATCTTTAGGATAGATTATTGTAAATCAGCCTTTTTTGAAGTTGTACCTTTTTGTATTTCTTTAACAAAGAACGTGGTGTCATTTTCTTTTTTTCTTCTAACCTTTTAGTTATATATCCTTGTAGACCTCGGTTAGTGGTTACTGTAGAGATGTTAATGTGTGTCCTTGGTTTATTATAGCCAACCTTATATTAATACTTTACCACATTCCAGACAATGTAAGGAGTACAACACCTTTGCTCTTTTTACCTCCTGCCATCCTCTATGCTATTGTTTTAATTTGTTATGCTTATACATGTGTTAGTAAACACAGTAAGACCTAATTTTTGTTGTAGATCATCCATATTCCTTTGTCCATATACATTTTCAGTGCTCTTAATTCCCTCCTACAGTTCCTCTCTTCTAATCAGAATTGTTTCCCTTCAGCCTGAAGAACTTTTTTTGATGTGGTGAATGACTGCTAGTAATGATTTTTCTCTGCTTTTGAGAAATCCTTGATTTGCCTTAATTTTGAAAATATATTTTCCCCAGCTATAAAATTCTCATTTAGCACTTTGTAATGTCTTCTGGTTTCCATAGTTGCTATTTAAAAGTCTTACTGATGCCCTTTCGAGGCAATGTCTTTTTTCTTCTGGCTTTTAAGATTTGTTTTTTTCAAATTAGTATTAATTTTTAATAGTTTGTATTCAGCCTAGTGACTTATTTTTAATTTGCTTAGGTTTGACTGAGCATTTGAGTCTGTGAGCTTGATACCTTTCATCAGTTTGGAAAATTCTTGGCCATTATCTCATGAAATAACTGCTTCTCTTATCTCATGATCTCTTCATATATTCCTCTTTCTTTCCTTCTGGGAGTATCAAGATCATACATGTTCAGACTTTGGGCTTCATCCAGCATGTTTCTCTGGCTCTATTTTACTTTATTATTTTTTTTCCCTTTTGTCCAGTTTGAAAACTTTCTATTGATCAGTTTTCAGATTTCACTAATTCTTTTTTCTGCTGAAATCTTTAATCTTTTGGTAAACCCACCAATGAGTTTTTAATTTCAGATATTTTCCACTTCTGGACAGATAACTTGATTTTGTTTTGTAGATTCTGGTTTTCTATTAAATGCTTTACATTCTTATTCATGTTGTCTATCTTTGGTTATATTTGCAGTTTTGGTTATGTGTGTCATAAAATACTTTTCAAATTAGGGGCACCTGGGTGGCTCATCAATTAAGGGTCCAAAACAGCAGCTCAGGTCATGATCTCACGGTTCGTGAGTTCAAGCCTCATGTCATACTCTGTGCCGACAGCTCAGAGCGTGGAGCCTGCTTCAGATTCTGTGTCTCCCTTTCTCTGTTCTCCCCCGCTCATACTCTGTCTCTCTTTCTCAGAAATGAATTTAAAACATTAAAAAAGTTAAAAAAAAAAACTTTTCAAATTCTAATGATGTTGGTCTGTTTCCATTTTTTTCTCTCTTGATTATCTGTCACATTTTCCTGCCTCTTCATGTGTCTAGTAGTTATTTATGTGCTAGACATTTTGTATAGAAGAACTGGAGAGACCCCAAGTGAGGTTTTCTACTGTAAAGGTTTCCCCTTTTCTGTATTTAAATATTAAGGGTCACGTGCTAATCAGTTTGTTCCCTTCAGGGCATTAGCTTGTTTTGACTAGAATTGCAATTTTTGTATGACTCGTTACACCTCTGGCTCATCCCTGTTTGTTATGTTGTGACCCTCCCGCGGTGTTGATTGAGAACCTTGCAGGTCTCTGTTGACTGAGACTTCATTCATTATGCAATTTGAAAATATTGTAGATGTTTTGGGGGGTAGGGCCTACTGACTGTACATATTTGAGGCAGGCCTCCTCCCTCTGTAGGGACTTTTGTCTTCTGGAGCACCATGAGAATGCACGAGGTTTTGTTCTGTCTTACCAAAACTTCTGATTCATCCCTAGCCCTCTTCACAGCTCTAGAACTGAGCACATGTCCGGTGGGACCAATGCAGTTGGAAACATCAGCTTCCTGTGACTCCCAGCAGTACTATGGGTTCTCTCCATCCGTATCAGCAGTTGGCAGACTGCTGCCCAGTGGCCAAATTCAGCCTCCTGCTTGGTTTTATAGAGTCTGTGAACTAATAAAAATGATGTTTATATTTTTAAATGGCTGAAAAACTTTCAAAAGTAATATTTTCTGACACGTGAAAATTCAATGAAAATCAAATTCTAGTGTACGTAAAGTTTTATTGGAATACAGACAGCCATGCTTATCTGTTTACGTATTGTCTCTTTTTGCCTTTGTGCTCGGGTTGAATAGTTGCAGCAGAGACCCTATGGCTTGCAAAGTCGAAAATATTAATATCTGGCTCTTTATAAAAAATGTTTGCCTACCAACCCTGATCTGTGATGGTGGTTCTTAAAGTGTGCGTCTGTGGATTGCTGGCTGTTCCTGAAACCCTAACGTTGAATCCATAGGCCAGAACTCTAGTAATAATTGCTGAGGTGTTGCCTCTTCTCCTTTGTTTCACGTTTGAATTTTGTTGATGTTGTTGGTGCAAAAGCTGTGGTAGGTAAAAGTGTCGGTGCTTGATTGAAAGAATCAAAGCAGTGGCTCCAAACTGCACGAACAGTCACTGTAGTTTTCAATACCATAGGCTCCTAGTAAAATAACTCCATTTTTTTACATGAGGATGCCCTTGCTAAGCAAAGTTATTAACTGTATTGTCTTTACCAGTAAGTACATGTCTTTTTAATAGTCTGTGAAAACTGGGGCCCATGTTCTCCACATTCTTCATCTCAAACAGTGTTGCCACAGATTGACAGTAGATGCAGAGGTGGTCATACCGCTGGTTTTGTTGTTGTTGCTAGTTTTTTTTTGTTTTGTTTTGTTCTTTTTGTAATCTTGACCTTTAAATGATTTGCAACAGAAAACGTAGTCATCTCTGAATTTTTTTTGTTTTAGAAAGTATGGTGGTTTTCACACAAATTTTGTTTATATTAATATGTAATGATTTAACAAATAGTTAAAAATTTTCTCTTTTAATTCCAAACATATTTATAAATATCAGCAGATATAAACCACATAAACAAGAGTGCTTTGGGGCTCTTCAGCAATTTTTAAGAGTACAAAGAGGTTCTAAAACCAAAATTGATCAGAGCATAAATGATAGCTTTGGCCTTTTATTGTCATTTTTGGTTTGGTTTAGGGTCTTTTTAGGAACATCCTAAAGGTTCAGTGGTTATTGATGATGATTTTGATCATGCTAACGTCATCTATGTCCTAGACATCCAGTGTTGATAAGACATCTGTGTTGATAAGGCATCCAGTGGCATGTGTCAGTTTTTCCTATTTTAGGTGGTTGTGCTATTAGTGTATACTTTTATGAGCTGTTTCATCCTTGAAAAGCAAATCTAGAAGCCACTGAGGATTCTTTTGTTTTCATTAGTTTACTTTCCATTCATTTGTTTGGCCTTTCACATTTCCACTCAGAAATGATTAGCCTGCTCTAACTGGAACTGACGTTATTTGGAAAAGTTTAGAGATGGCAAGCCATATGAATTTGACTTTCTTGCGGTCTGTAGTTGGGTTGACTCTTAGTTATGTTAAAGTTATGTAGGCAGTAATAGTTGTCCAGTTCACTAGCCACAGCCTTACACGATAGAGAAAAATAAATCTTTCAAGGATCACCATGTGTCCCTTTGAAAGGCTGTGCCATCCAGGAAGATCACTGTAACTTAATTCAGTTTTAAAGAAACTTTGGTTTTCATGTGAATTCCACATTCATTGGACAGTTTCCAAATGTGTGCCATTTCTAAGCCATTTCATTAATAATACAGGAGTGGAAAAATCCCATACACAAACAACTTGAAAAGGTATAGGAAGAGAAGGGGCCTGAAGTAGCATCAGTTATAATTTAGTTAGCATTAATCGAGTTAACCATGCTCACAAGTAGGAAGATGTTCGTGAAAATTTGAAACACACTTTATTTTTGAGTATGTTATCCAGTTCACTGACAAGTCTTTCTCTGTGGTGGCTGAATCTTAGTGTTTTTCATTTGTTTGGGCAATGGATTTGAGCCTTAAAAGTGAAAGTACTCTCTCGCACTCTAATGGCAGCATCTGCACTGGGAATGAGAGGAGGTGAAAAACCCAGTCTTTTCCTGTTTTTAGAACTACTTCATTCTCTGCAATCTCTTTCCTTAGATGCATCGCTCCGTTTGTCTTTATTTTCTTGCCCTCTGTTAACCTGGATTCCATTTATGCTGACCAGGTCTTTAGAGGTATGCGGCATTTCCTTTTAAGACAGGACATCGCACGGGCGCCTGGGTGGCTCCCTCGGTTAAGTGTCTGGCTCTTGATTCCGGCTCAGGTCATGATCTTGGGGTTTGTGGGATCAAGGCCCACGTCGGGCCTTGCTGCGCTGACAGCACGGAGTCGGCTTGGGATCTCTCTCTCTCCTTCTCTCTGCCCCTCCCCTGCTCGCTCGCTCACTCTCTCTCTCTCTCTCTAAAAATAAATAAATAAACTTAACAGGTTTTATAAAAAAAATACATGTTAAAGGTAACAATTTATATTCATCTCACAGATACCATTTTTTTGTTTCAGCTAGTAAGAGCCAGTCAGCTTGTCTGATTTTAAAAGGAAAATTAAAAGACAAAAATCTGTAAATACCGTGAGATCACTTTAAGGTAGACTAAATCCAACTCATTTAATTCTGCCTTGAAGTATCAGCACCCTGTGTTAGCGCTGGAATAGATCCAGCCTTTCATGGGGATCCAAAGAAGACAAGCAGCCAGCTACCACGTAGAGTCCCACCTTATACCTAGGAACCGTTTCCTTGCATGTTTGAAAATGACGGTTTTCTTTCCTGTGAAGGCTCTAAGGCCCAGCAGCTTCTGCAAGGACTGCAGGCGAGTGATGAAAGCCAGCAACTCCAGGCGGTTATCGAAATGTGTCAGTTATTGGTCATGGGAAATGAAGAGACGCTGGGAGGGTTTCCCGTCAAGAGTGTCGTTCCTGCTTTGGTAAGAGACTTCCCCCCTCTTTCTACCTTAGTTGTTCTCTGGATGCTACCGTGAAAGCACGATTAGTGTCATTGTGAATTTTAAAATACGGTAGAACTAAGAGCGGATTGTGGCTTCATGCTTAGAGATCTCGTGACTGATTGTAATAATGAATCAGTACATCTGCTAAACTACTTCTTTGTAAGTAGTTACCCATCTTTGATACGTAAATGACTGGTCTTCAATTTCCAGTTGTTTGTCCCATCGGGTAGGACCTAGACTTACTGCGCCAAAATTGACACGCTTTCTCTTTTAAACTGGTGATACATACGCAGTACTAAACGGCTCGCTTGTGGGCTGGCTTTGTGGGTCACAAAGGTTTCATATTTGATAATTGTATGCAATGGCAGAGCATTCAAGCCAGAATACCAAGTGAATCCTTCCAGGTTAGGTGTTACGTTAAGCAAAAATCAAAGAAACAAAACAAAAAAATCTGGTGACTTTTCAACACGGTTGTGAGTTGATGTTTAAAATTTTATTAACATCTTAATCACTTAAGCTTTTTAATGGAAAACAACAGGAAGAGAAATTGCCACTACTAAATATGTGCCCCTGAGTCTTAAATAGTGGCTTGGTAGTTTTCTGAGTTCAAGATGAGAACACTTGGCTATAATTGAAAATTAAAATTTAAGTCGACTAAAAGACTAACATAAATATCATGAACACACTCAGCATATTTTACCTTGGAAGTTAAAAATAAGTATCATGTTAAGTCTTGTTGACGGAAATTTGGTTGATATGGGATCGCCCCATTTGATCACATTATCAAATCGTGGGGGCAGTTGAATGAGCTCATTGAAACACAGGGTGACATGGTCTTTGTTTTGTCTGTTCTTGTTGGGTGGCTCCGCTCTGGCAGGGGTGATAAAGGATGGGCCGGTTTCTTTACCTTCTGCCACACAGACCTCTGGGTAATGGACACTAGCATTTAAATATTACCAGTGCCATTCTGTTGAAGGCTGGAATGTTGATTTCTGAATGTGTAATGAAAGCAGTATTTATTTTTCTGTCTTTACATTTTGCCTCTGTTAATATTCACACTCACCCCACTCATTTCCCGGCTCGTTACAAAATAACCACAAAGAGCTAGGTTTATCTTATGTTACCTAAAATGCAGTTTTTATTAGTTGGATAAAGAGGCTATTAAATCTAGGCACAGATGTTGGCACATAATGTAATTTACTTAATTTCTTAGTTGTTGATTAGATTTGAGTGCTCAGTAGGCCTGCACAAGTCAGCTCTTGCTATTAATACTGACTGCTGTTAATGAATTGGCCAGAATTATCTTGTATCATAATTGAATATTGTGATTATATATCCATCTGTCACCATTCACTTGTGTGACTGTAGTCATTTTTGGTGATGAGGAATCTATAGCAGTTTTTCCCAAACATGGTCTGTAAGGTTCATTCTACCTTAAGAATTGAAGAACTTGTTTCTTTTCTTGTTAACGTTAACAACCCCTTTCAGTTTACAGTGGGTGTTTTAGATGACTGATTGTGGATGGTTTTGAGTGCCACTGAACCCCAAAATGGGGCATGTGTGTATGTGTTTGTGTGTGTGTTTTAACAAAAAGTTATCAGGTCCTTTAGTATGTGTGTATACCTTACCCAGCATAATTAAAAGCTGAGAAGGCACTCCTATGAAATGAATATTGTATTAGAATATCTCACGTCCATTATTAAATAATTTAATTGAAAGGTACTTTATAGCTTAAATTCTACGCATTAAAATTTTTCCATTTAGAACTAGAAGACCATGACAGATTGCTTCCCCAAATAGGAAATTTCTTTGGTAGCTTTGGCTGCTTCAGGAGGATGGACAATTTACATATATACATATATACTTCTGTATAGGGGTATTCCCACCTTTGAAAAACATGGCTGAAATTTGCTTAAGGACGTTTCCACAAGAGAAAGTAAATAAAATATTTAGATTCTCTCCTGTATTTGTAGAATAATTACATTAACTTGGGTTTTAATTAGTGCATAATTTGTTTCTGATGTGATCAATTTTGTGTTTAGATTCTATACTACTGTGCATATTACAGCTGAGTTAAATGGTGTTTGGTTCAACTTGTAGAGAAGCTTATTTACAAGAGATGAAGCATTGGCCTTGACTCTGTACTGACAGCTGTTCACAAACATCAGTGCATTGCCGGTCTGTTTGTTTATGTATTAAGTATTTATTGATGCCTGGGATTCTGAAGGGGGGCTGGAGGTAACCAGAGTAGTTGGTTATAGGTGACAAGAAAGCTTTCTTTTTGACCTGGATCATGAAAGGGGATGATCATCTAGCAGAGTTCTGAAGTGAGCTCTATAGTCTGTGAGTCATGCCATCCTTAATATAAATAATTTCTTGTGTGTGTGCTAGGTTTTATCTTGATGTTATTTTTGTATGATAAAAGTCTTGAACGATACTTTCCATTTCTGTTGACATAGAGGAAGAAACCGTTCTTCTAGGGCTTTCCTCTAAGAATATAGATAGCTTCTAACACTTTGTTATCTTTTTTAACAGATAACATTACTGCAGATGGAACATAATTTCGATATTGTAAGTATGTGGTATATTTTGAATATCCCAAATTTAAATTTTGGGTTCTCATTGAGTAAAAGTGCCTTCTTGTTTTCCAGATGAACCATGCTTGTCGAGCCTTAACATACATGATGGAAGCACTTCCTCGATCATCTGCTGTTGTCGTAGATGCAATTCCCGTCTTCTTAGAAAAGGTAATCCTGCTTTTGCTCAGCTCGTTCGGTAGCAGGTGTAGGGGAATCCAGTCGAGGACTCTTGACTTCTAAATTCTAAAGTGGTACATCACATTGTAAGGCCACCTTAAAGGACATTTTTTTTAGTGTCTATTTTCTAGTCAAAGTATATTTTTTAGCCAAGATTCCAGAAAAATATTTTATGTTTAGCAGACCAGTAGTTTAAAGTTGATGCTAATAAAGCATTTCATAGAATCATTTCAGCTTTATAATTTTTAATGGAAGCAGTTTACCACATTACTATAAAATCTTTCAGAGAAGAACTTCAAGCACTTAATTAAAATAATCTCATTCTAGAAAATATCCCAATGAGGTTGATAGCTATTTATACCCTCATTTTACAGCTGAGAAGGCTGAGACAGACAAAGTGCCTTGTTCAAGGTCATAAAGTGAGTCAGTGGAGAAAGGAAATTTTTTCATGTGGCCTGTGGTAGGTTGTGTTTTTGGTCTGTTTTAAGGGCCTCTTTCTTTTTTAATGCATAATAAAATTTGCATTGTCTGATAACCTTGGAATAGGATATAAAACGTAAAAGCTAACTTTTAAAATGTGTTACATAAAACCACTCATTTATTGTAAATCTGAAGATTTCAAGTCCTTTCATTGGGTTTAGCTTACTGTCTATGGAAAACCTATTTTTCTGTGTCCTAAAACAGAGCAAGGTAGTCGGAAGGAAACCATAATGACTGTATGTTATAGCTTAAGCTCATAAATCACTGGTTTTCTATGGTGGGTTTCATGTCAGAGGCAGTATACAGATTGATGGAAATTAGAGAAAATAACTGTTTATTCGTGTAGAAGATAAGCGACTAGAAAAGAGCTTGAATGATGGGCTTAAGTTACCTATTTTTATGTTCCCAGCTGCAGGTTATTCAGTGTATTGATGTGGCAGAGCAGGCCTTGACCGCCTTGGAGATGTTATCACGCAGACACAGTAAAGCCATTCTACAGGCGGTAGGTGTTGCCACCCAAGGACTGTATTTCGTTTCAAGGGGGATCTTAGATCCACATTTGTCCTAGCTCCTAGATTGCAATCTCTGTAAGGTACGCATGATGTTTCCAAAGTGATGTGTTAGACTTCTTAGTAGTTTTGTTTGTTTGTTTGTTTAGTTGCTGTTAGAGGGCATTTCTTCACTTGAACGTTTTTCTGTGTTTTAGGGTGGTTTGGCGGACTGCTTGCTGTATCTAGAGTTCTTCAGCATAAATGCCCAAAGAAATGCACTAGCGATCGCCGCCAATTGCTGCCAGAGTATCACGCCGGATGAATTTCATTTTGTGGCAGATTCCCTCCCATTGCTCACCCAAAGGCTAACCCATCAGGTAAAACATGAATCTGTTTTGTGTGTCATAACATGTTTTTACTATGTCTTTTAAAATGCCACTTTCATCTAGGGCTTTCACTCTTCCAACTGGATAGATAAATTGGAAATACTCTGATCCATGTTTCTTTCCTCTATGCTTTCCAGTCACGTACCACGTTAGGCTGGTTATACAGTTTGGTGGACTTACCCAAATGACCAGCATTTCATATGCTTGATGTCTTCAGGTATTTTGACTTTAAGGGATGGAATGGTTATTTCAGCAAACATTGAGTGTTTCTTTGGTGATAAAATCAGAGTTTCCTTTCGGAGCGATCATCTCGCCTGTAAGGCATTGGGTTACTCAGGAAAGACTAGGAAGTTATGGGCTCAGATCGGAGGTGAGAAGAGACTGTGTCCCAAATAGAAATGAACTGGGAAAAAAAATGCAGTCTGTGGCTGTGTGAGGTTGGGGAAGAGCAGGACCCATTATTTGGGAGATGGAAGTGGTGGGCCTGGTGATGGAGGATGAGAAGCAGGAGACCCTGGTGTGGAGGACCGTGAGTTAAGCTTCATTGTGGGGAAATCAAAAAAAAAATTTTTTTAATGCAAATCAATTTTTTTTTAATTCTTTTTAATGTTTGTTTATTTTTGACAGAGAGAGAGACAGAGACAGAGCATGAGCAGGGGAGGGGCAGAGAGAGGGCGAGACACAGAATCTGAAGCAGGCTGCAGGCTCTGAGCTGTCAGCACAGAGCCTGACTCGGGGCACGAAACCACAGACCACGAGATCATGACCTGAGCCGAAGTCGGACGCTCAACCGACTGAGCCACCCAGGCGCCCCTGCAAACCAATTTTTTTAAAGTGTTGTTGCTAAAATGATTTTTGGAAATGTGACTTTTAAGTCACCTTTACAAAATATGTTTAAAATCTTTTTGGGAAAATTAGGTAGAGAATATGCTAAATAAGGGCTTTATATAAGATAGATAAAATAATGATTGAGTCACTCTGAGATGTTTTGCTTCTAAGATGATCAAGACACAAATCGGGCCATTCGTTGTTTCTTTAATGTTAAAACTTAGGCTGAGATGGCCTGTGCTTATCAGGGATAGAAGTATATTCTTGGGTTGGCTGTGATTTCAGTATCTTACTTTGGAAATAAATGTGAGAATCAGAGAAGTTTAATAGTTGGTCTCTGTTATTTGTAGCACTCTGTCTAGACTGAAGTACTGATGGTGAGGCATAGGGCTTCTATAACACCAGAGTTATTCTTTTATACAAGCATGTCCGGTTTTCATATCTGAAGCCCCTTTATCGATAGGAAGAAAAAATAGCAGTATCAAAACACTTGTTTAGCTGCTAAGTTATTCTTCCCATTCTAATAAGGACATATCATATGTTTTCTGAATGAGGCCACTGCACTAGTTTTTCTAGATTATTTTCATAGTGAATACAACAAATCTACACCTGGTTTCGCACATCATCAGTAAACCTCTGGTTCATGCTTGTATACTGAACTGTTTCCAACTTTTTAGTGTATATATGTTTTAAACCTTTCTATGGGGAATGCTTTTTTAGAGTGGTATCTTTATTATAATTTGTGTTTAGGTATTAAGTTAGCAGAAGCACAAAAGTTGTTCCTTCCTTTCTATATATTTTCTCTTATCTCTTGGGGCCTTAACGGAGGAGAGAAGCTCTCTCAGTGTGATTCTCTTTGCTTTGAAATCATGGTGTTACTGATTGTACCTTGCTTATTATAAAGGCTCATTGGGTTTTCAGAGCCCATCTAATTGGGCTGGCCTTGAAGAATTTGGGGATAGGAAGAAAATTAGGTAATAATATGAGATAGTTTTCTATTAACAAACTTTTTTCTTTTATTAAAAAAATAGGACAAAAAGTCGGTTGAAAGCACTTGCCTTTGTTTTGCACGTCTGGTGGACAACTTCCAACATGAGGAGGTGAGCATGTAGTCTTTGGTGGTATTTTTGTGAAAAGGTTAAATTGCTGAATCACAATATAATAGTATCTTTTTTCCTTCTGTTTGTGAAGAATTTACTCCAGCAGGTTGCCTCCAAAGATCTGCTTACAAATGTTCAACAGCTACTGGTAGTGACCCCACCAATTTTAAGTTCTGGGATGTTTATAATGGTGGTTCGCATGTTTTCTCTGATGTGTTCCAACTGTCCGACTTTAGCTGTTCAACTTATGAAGCAAAGTAAGTGCTACTTTATTTACCTGCTGTAGGCGAGAGAGGTGGTTGTTTTGTTTTTTTTTTTAAATGTTTATTAAGTAAAGTCAATATAAGCAAGTAGAAGAGCTTGCTAATAGCTCAGACACTGGGTAGTAAAGGAAGAAAAATGTTAACGTGACGCAGCAAATCCTTAGATTGCAAGTAACTTGTTCTGCGAGTGTTCTGCAAGATGAGCAAACATTTCTAACATTTTAACTTGATAAATGAGCGACGTCTTGCAGTACAAGTAGTTAGTACATGTCGCCGAACATCACGTGATCACAGCTAAGCTAACGGTTCTTGAAATTCGCTTTGATATTCAAGTGCTTTGGATTAAGCATGTTTCTGGAACAAATTATGCTCACAAAGCAAGGTTTTGCTATATAATAAATTTGTGTGGGAACAACATAGTAGTGCTTCTTACATACAATTGTTTGGGTATGTAGTATATTAAAATTTTATCCTAGGTGATTCAAGGGCTAAAGGTGCAAGATCATTGCCTTCTCTACAATATCAATGATGTAGTGACGCTTCATTGGGAGAATTCTGAATTTTATGTTACCAGTAACTGCTTGTCTTCCGCTTCTAGGTGGTCCTTTCTGCCCCCATTAGAGTTTTTCCTTATCTGATTTCACAGTGCTTTACTCCCTCAAAAATTCGGAACTTCTTTACACAGTTGAATCTCTCATCTTTGCTGCTTTAGTATTTTCTAAACCTTTCTCAACCTTATCTATAAATATAGTTTCCCTGCACTGCTGTGTTGCCATTGCTTCTGTCTCAGAAACCTTCGATTCCCCAGGTTAATGTCAGAAGACAGTGGGCCTCAGAAAGCGTCTGTATGTTAGGGTTATTGCTAGGAGAGTAGTGGTCACATTTGTATGGAGTGTGTATTATAGTGGGTAATTTCGTGCTTCTAATCTCTGAGGACATCACCGCGGTGATGGTATTCACTGACAAAATAGCCTTTGTTGTCACTGCCTCAGATATGTCACATAATACTATTTTGGGGGGGGGGGGTCAGTTTTATATTTAGTCACATTTCTTGTGAGTAAGCACATTGGCCCAGGATTTTGCAGAAAAATAGTGTTGTTGAGGTGTTCTATTGAAAAGATTCCTCTTAATGCAGTGAATCACTCCCAAACCTGGTATTCGAGAGAAAACTGCACAGCTCGTGTCATAACCAAAGTGAGAAGCTGAGGAAAGGTTTAGCTTTTTCTTTAATCATCACAGTGCATTTTGCTTGTTAAAATCCCTAGGAGCCCTTTGAATCTCCCCTCTTTCCTGAAGTTTGAGTGCAGATTATTTCTTGTTACCATGTGGTGCACAGCATTTCCCTAAAACCAGTTTGGGAAGTTGCTCACTGACTTGTTTGCTTTACCATGTTGAATTTTTTTTCCTCATGATGAATATTTTCACCCTTTGGCATACTCCATGAAATTTGCCACACATTTATCACGTGGACGCCACTAGACCTTTGTTTTCTTCGTTCGGCAGTAACACAAAGGAAAAATTTTGTCACCCTCTTATCTCTCAAAAAATTAAGGAGTCCTTATAATGTAACATTGCCGTGAATTCGCATTTCTTAGGAAAGTTGGCAAAACTGCAGTTTTTCAAAAAACTTAAAATATTTTTTTTTAATTTATATGTATTCTTGAGAGAGAGAGCTTTAAGCAGAGGACGGGCAGAGAGACAGGGAGAGAGAGGATCCTAACTACGCTTTGCACTGTCAGCACAGAGCCCGATGTGGGGGCTCAAATTCACAAACCGTGAGATCATGACCTGAGCTGAAATCAAGCGCTGGATGCTTAACCTGCTGAGCCACCCCAAGAAATTTAGAATATTTCTAATCACTGTCAGTGAAATTTCTGTGGGGCAGCAATTTAAGTATCCACACTCTGCCCAAATCAGTAGTGAATACTTACTTTCTTTGATAACATTTTTTGAACTTACGTGACATAAAACATTTCAATGAAACATTTACATTTTGCACACGGATAGTATGGTATTTGCGGAAACAGCCACAACGAACAAAGACCTAGCTTTGTTACTTTTAGTTATTTGAATGACTAAACCTGTATGGATAATGGGGGCTTCCTCATGTCACAGCGTCCGTACATCAGACTGGTTTTCATGCAGATCAATCACTCTATAAACTGATGTCTTCTGAGAATGGAAACTTAGGGTAGAGGATATGTTAACGATCTTTGCATTAAGTTGGCATGCTTGTCTTGTAAGTAATTACTTCCTGATCACAGTATGGTAACATTCAGATGCTTGTAACATACAGGTTTTACCGTGTTTGACCATGGGTTTTCAGTATAAGACAAATACACGAATATACTTGAATTGGGAATTAAAATGTACATTGAATGTGCCTTTGCACAAAGCACTGTGTTCCTCAATGCAACACAAAATTTAAAAATTCCCCAAGTCTCTGGGGGTGGATTAGTGATTAAATGTACAGCTGGACTTGAGACTGAAGTCTTTTTTCTTTTTTTTTTTGTTTGTTTTTGAGAGAAAGAGAGACAGAGCACAAGGCGGGGAGGGTCAGAGAGAGAGGGAGACACAGGCTCTGAAGCAGGCTCAGGCTCTGAGCTGTCCGCACGGAGCCCAGCTGAGCTGAAGTTAGCCGCTTAACTGACTGAGCCACCCAGGCACCGCTAGACTGAAGTCTTTAGAAAGAAATTGTTAAAATCTTCATAAATTTCTTTTTAAGTTTTCATTATAACTCATTTGGACTTGTAATTTCTGTAGTAATTGTTTTGTAAGAAAATAATTCATTTTACTTTTTTTCATGTATAGTTGACTTTAAGAAAATAATTCTGATTGCCCCCCCCCCGGGAATGATTACCTATATTACGTTAACTTTCATGAGCTTTTGGTTTCTGTTGTTGGTTTTACAGATATTGCAGAAACACTTCACTTCCTCCTGTGCGGTGCCTCTAATGGAAGTTGTCAGGAGCAGATTGATCTTGTTCCACGAAGCCCTCAAGAACTGTACGAGCTGACGTCTCTGATTTGGTAAGGATTGGGCCAGTAGTAACTGTGGTTTATAGGTGGGTGTTTCACTTTAGAGGTCTGTCATTTCATAGTTCAGGAAGCTACTTAATAAAATAATTGCACCTCTGTTTTCAGCGAACTTATGCCATGTTTACCAAAAGAAGGCATTTTTGCAGTTGATACCATGCTGAAGAAGGGAAATGCACAGAACACGGATGGTGCGATATGGCAGTGGCGTGACGACCGTGGCCTTTGGCATCCCTATAACAGGATTGACAGCCGGATCATTGAGGTAGTAGTTTCATCGTACCGTTTAAAGATGTTTATTTTGGTGGAGAGTGGGTGTAGGGATGGAGTGGGGAGGTGGATGTGTGTACTTCAATGTGCTCGCTTTTGAATTAACTCAAGATTCTCTCATTTTGTCTCCTGAGAACAAGGTCCTCATTTCTGTTCAGGTCAGAAAACATGATGTTCTAGTCCTGCTTCTGCTGCTAACTACCTGATTGACTTGGAGCAAGTAATTTAAGTTCTTTGTTCCATAGTTTCCTCATCTCTGAAAGGAAACATTGGAGGAGTTAGGCCAAATGTTTAAAAGTCCCTTCCGTCTCCTACCCAGAAGAAAACCTCCCATAAGCAAAGATTTGCATACAAATAGCTGTTTCTCAGCACTTACTAAAGAGCGAAAACATGGAAACAACTTACATATCAAAGTCTAGGTGAAATGGTTAAGTAGGTTTTGATACATACTAGCCTCATATGTAATCCATTGGGATAAATTTTAAGTGACATAAAATGGGATATGATAAATGACCACGTAATAATCAAATTTTGTGGCTCTTTGGGGAGCTCAGCAAAATAATAGAAAAAGGAATAATACAAAGGAGAGAGGTGCACCAAAAATATTTAGTGTTTTCCTGTGAAGATTTTTTGTGTGATTTTATTCTTTTCATTACTTCCATGTTAAGTATGCATTGAATATTTCAAAAAATGTTCAGGTCCGGAAAATCGCCCTGTGTAAGAACTGTTGGTCACAGCATTAATTGGGGTACCATGCATCATTTACTAATACTTTCAGTGTGTGAGATACCTTTAAGTCATACTATCTTTCCCAATTTTGACCTGTGATGTTTGAATCTTTATAGAGCATCACTCTTGAAGAGACATTCTTTAAAGATGTCTTCTACCTGTTAGTTTTTAAAACCAAATTTTTGAAAACCAACTTTGAAACCACTGTTACCAAATCAGAAGTTCTTCTGAAAACATCCAAGTTTTGAGTCAGCTTTTAGGTGTGATGGGTCCACTGTGTGTTCTCTTAGTGTGTAAGCAGGCCATGGTCTAACGTGGTCGGTGCTAAGCCGCCTTCTTTTAGCATTTTCTTATTAATTGCATTTTCCCTGTTTGCTTACTCTCTAATACTTCCCTGGAGGCCTGTCTTCCACTTAACCTAGGAATTCCATACATCGGACTGTTACAAAAATGAATATTCTGTCACTTCTTTTGGCTGTCTTATGTCAAGCACGTAGTGTCAAAGCGTGTCATTTTCTTTCGGACAGTGCCTGCATGCACAGCCTAAGCATTGCTCTCTCAGGTCCAGTTGTGGCCCTTTCAGTCTTAGAGCATGATGTAAATGGAAAGCCTTTTGATCTCAGGGTAATTTGATAGGAGCATATTGTTTAAAGAAGATGTTGGTGGGCTGCTAAGAATCCATGATGTAAATAACATTTTAACCTAAAAATTAGATACTAAGATTTTATGGATAACGATTTTTTTTTCTATCAGCAATGTCTTAAAAGCTTCCTTAATACAAATGGTATCATCTTCATGTCACTGATTCTCCATGACTGGATCTTTCATCAGGAATTTGTCTGTATTTATTTATGACTCCAGGGGCCTTAAAGGGCCTGTGGTGTATATTTGTGTTTAATTAAAAATGATTTATTGAATAAATGAGTGTTGTCACATCCACACTATTAAATTTTCCATATTCTTTGACTTCACCGTCTGAAACCTGATCAGATAAATCTGTAAGTTAGCATTTATGAAGGTTCCCCACTGTGTCTTAAGTTAATAAATTTCTCCATGTTTATATTCAAGGTTTCTCTCTCTTTGCTCTCAGGCAGCCCATCAGGTCGGTGAGGATGAGATAAGCTTGTCCACTCTGGGACGAGTTTATACTATTGATTTTAATTCTATGCAGCAAATCAATGAGGACACGGGAACAGCACGTGCCATTCAGAGAAAACCTAACCCCTTAGCCAATACTAACACTAGTAAGTACCTTTCGAGTTAATAGTAGTACGATACTGTCATGTGAATAATATTTGCGGTGATTGTTTCATTGAGTGTCTTTATTAAGCTGAAGACTGCTGCATAGGAGTAATTAATTTCTTGTTGTTTCTATCGTGTTTTAATTGATGAATAAGCCAGGATTGCCGAAATGGTATCCTCCGCATTATTTTTCTGCTGTGTGGTTTGCTGTGTTCCGGAATTCCAGCGAGAATTGGCCCATGCAGTTTTTTTTATCTGATCCTGTTCTCCCTCTTTTACCTCTAGATCCACTTGCACCTGTCAGATTAGTTTTTCCAACCTTATAGATTATACTTTCCCGTGAACGTTCTCTTCTTAACTAATGACCAATAGATGATTTGACTGTTTTTTCAGGTTTCTGACATTTATCTTTGTCCTTGGGGATACATACCATCTATTGCTTTTGCAGCTCTAGTTTAGAATGCAGGGGTCAGCAGACTTTTTCTGGAAAGGGCCAGATAGTAAATATTTCAACCTTTTGGACAGCACGGTCCCTGTACTCAACACTGCTGTTGTGACTCCAAAGCAGCCATATACAACATGTAAACAAACGCACGTGGTTATGTTCTGGTAAGATTTGATGTACAAAAATAGGTGCTGGGCCACATTGGGCCTTTGGACCAGACTTTGCCAGCCCCTCATCTAGAGCTTACTTTTCATCAGTTTCCTTTCCCCTGTACTTTATTCCCCCTAAGGAGAGCAACAGATCATCTTGTGTTTCCATAGCTTCTAGTCACGTACCCTCTGTCCATTACTTGAACTCTGTTTCTTACCAGTGGTTTAGGTGGCTAACACTGAACATCCTTAGTGTTTTGTTAAGTATATATTATTAAAATAAGAGGTACAGTGTGCTGGTGGCTTGTTCTTTCGAGCTGGCTACATTATGTCTAAACGCTGCTCGTGGCATCTTTGTAGACCCTAGTCAGTCATATTAGATAAGTTGACTTGTTACATGACCAAATTTTTAAAATAACATTTCAGATAATCACGGCAGCTTGCGTGCTTTATGTTGTTTACTTCCTTGTGTTTCTGAGGTCTGTCACTTCAGGATTGTCCATTTTTTTTTACAACAGGTGGATATTCCGAGTTAAAGAAGGATGATGCTCGAGCACAGCTTATGAAAGAGGATCCGGAACTGGCTAAGGCTTTCATTAAGACGTTATTCGGTGTCCTTTATGAAGTGTATAGTTCCTCGGCAGGACCTGCGGTCAGACATAAGTGCCTTAGAGCAATTCTTAGGATAATTTATTTTGCGGATGCTGAACTTCTGAAGGATGTCCTGAAAAATCATGCTGTTTCAAGGTGTGTTCATGAAAATAGTGAAGACTTTTTAGAAATTCAAGTCTCTGCAAGTAATTTCAGAAACCTTAAAAGTGACAACATAGAAAAAATATGCACAGAACAGTTTATTTGTAGTATCTGGAGCCCCTTGTCTCTTTATATGCATACACACCTTTGAGAAGGACTAAAACAAATGCAAAAGTTGAGCGTTTAAGAAAAACTTGTCGTTGTAGTGGACTGTTTTCATAATTAAAATGTTTTGCTCTCAAAGTTAAAGTAGTATGGCCCAAAATAATTCTCACATTCAGACAGATGTTTTATATATGAATGCTTTCTTTTTTTAGTCACATTGCTTCCATGCTGTCAAGCCAAGACCTGAAGATAGTAGTCGGAGCGCTTCAGATGGCAGAGATCTTAATGCAGAAGTTACCTGATATTTTTAGTGTTTACTTCAGAAGAGAAGGTAATGTCCTCCATACTCATTCATTAATGGCTAATCTTTTCGTTTACATAGTATTGCAATAGCATGTATAGTTCTAATTCCGAACAACCTCTTACGTGAGAAGTCTCCATCCTTACAGCTCACATACATACAGGGTGTGTCCTTTGTAAAATCTGTTGATACAAGTTGTGTGAGATTCACAGTCTGTTGATAAACAGTAAGTTGTAACGATTTGAATGTTTATGGCCCAGAAGTAATCATTAACATTTCCTTTCATGTAGATAATGTGCAGCTCCCATAAAGACGCCTTGAGAAAGTCAGAGGCCACTTTCTTTCCCAGTGAATCCCATTAGTAGATCAGAACACTTGTAAGAGGGATTATTATTTACTTCGTTGTGTGCCTAGTGGAATATTTTTAGGCTTCATTTATTTATGTACTGAAATCTTTAGTATGCAACTGGTCTGGTCCCCTGATTTGAGGAATCTGAATGTGGAAATCAGCCTAGGAGAGATGGTACTTGTCTGTTCTCTTTTTGAAGACCTCAAAGACTGTTGTTGCTCATTCAGGTGTTTTCTCCTTTTCAAGCATACCAAGATATTAAAAGAAGTTCTTTCTCATAAACAGGTCTCTATAATTCTTTTGGTCTTTTAGAGATACTTTGGTGTTGCGAGGACACAGGAGATCATGGTGTTTTTATACTGAATTAATCCTTAGCTTCATCTTCCATCTTACCCACAGTTCTAGTTCTTTCTGCAAATGATCTGTTTTTTCTTCTTTCATCACCTGATGCTGGCTCTGTATCTCTTCACATCTTGAGAATGCTGTAGTCCTGTTAGTGTAAGAGTACTAAATAGGAAGAGGCTTTCACCATTTTTTACTAGTTTTGTTTAAAAAACAGTCAAAAAAAAATTCCAGTGCTACATATTTATTTGAAGTGGAAAGCAAACTCCATAACTGTGGTTTACAAATGGGGTGCCTGTATGAATAGATGTTTCTGTGCTCACATAAACATTTGGTATGTGGTTTTTTTAGCCTTGGATTATCTTATAATTTGTTTTGTATCTTGGTTTTGGTGTTAGCCTTTAGTTCTACCTTTCGGATATATTCTGCCCTCTGATTTGGAAGTCTTATGAGAGTATGTCTTTTTCTCAAAGTGATTTTTTTTTTTTTTTTACATGTATAAGAACACTATGCCATCAAATTGAATTTTCCACCCCCCAGATAGTCATATAGTGTATACATTATGAAGTTTGGGGGGGGGGGTGCTTGATTAGTTCAGCTACTTTGCATCTGGCATTTGTTCTGTCCAGTTCCACCTGTCATTTTTTTCCTGAGGACTTGCCTTCTAGAATCTGTGTTAGATCCTCCTGCTGTGTGTTCCATCAGCACTGTATTTTCTCTCTGAGGAGCAGTTTACTCTATTTGCAATTTCTTATAAAAATTATTTTTTCTCCCCAGTAAGTGCCCTAAGTCCATTTTTCTCGCCAATGGTCATATTCTTAGTACCTTGCGCACAGTCTGGCATATGATTGCTGCAAACAGTATTTGTGGAGTCAACGCCTGAAGTTTGAGATCATTCAGACATCTTGCGGTCTTGTGAGGTTTTTTTGTTTGCTTTAAGAATCTGATGGAAAACTCTGGACTCCATCCCGGAAAAAACGTGAATGTGTGAACATGCGCTCATATACTCAGACATACACCTTTGCGTACAGTTAATAGTTCGTGGCACTCCCCTCCGCCCCACCTACATTCTCCTGTGATTCTAGCCCAGATATGAACCCCTGCCTTCATGAGTTACAGTTCGGCTCTCCTTGTACACCTCCAAGGATGTGAAAATCCCCATCCTTGGGTTGCTGGTGTTCTCTCTTCTGGCAGCAGCGTCACGGTTACTTTCGTCTCATTGTAGCATTTGAAGCTGGTTAATAATCGTAGCAGGTCTTTCTTTACTTGTGGCGATCGAACCACAGGTGCGCTACTGTGTTTTTGTAGTTGATTGTTTTTATAATGGGTATTTTGAATTTTCAGTAGGTATTTATGTGTGACCCTATTAAAACTTCCTGTTACCAGGTTTTGAATATTAGATGATGTTCAAAATAATTATCTTTCAATATCAATATCAATATCAATATCTTTCTTTAATGTTGAATTTGCCTACGACTCTTTCGAATGGGTCAATTGAAAACCCTGGCACCTAAGGGCCTCCACCCCCACTCCTACCCCCCCAATTTGCTGGATACTTTTGATTCATTCCCTGTTTAGCATTTAGGGATTTTGTAATCGTGGGAGGTGGTTCTAATTAAAACTGACTCTTTTAAATCTGTTACTGTATAGGTGTAATGCATCAAGTAAAACACTTAGCAGAATCAGAGTCTTTGTTGACAAGTCCACCAAAGGCATGTACGAATGGGTCAGGATCCTTGGGGTCCACGACGTCAGTCAGCAGTGGAACAGCCACGGCTGCCACTAATGCTGCGGCTGACGTGGGATCCCCCAGCTTGCAGCACAGCAGAGATGATTCTTTAGATCTGAGCCCTCAAGGGTAAGTCAGAGTTCTGTGGTGGTTTTTATGCTCTTTGCCTTTAACTGTCTCCTGGTACCTGAGATTCCCATAGGGAATAAAATGGTAAAATATTCGAGAGTACACCCTGTATTTTCCCGTCTGTATCTTCTTAGACCTTTAATGGGAATGGGTGGGAAGAAACTGAACATGTATTACAAAGCCATGTTTAGGAACCACAAGAGATACTAGGTATTTCCAGGGACAGTGAAGGCAGCTGAGGCTCAGAGAAGTTAATGATGTGCCAAAGTCACACACTGATTTTTACAGATGTAGGATTTGAGCCCTCATTTCTAATTCCCTGATCTTGCGAGTATTTACTGCATTGTAGCATACATTCCAGGTTTGAGACATCCAAGTAGTGACATATGAAAAATATTAAAAATTAGAATTTTTAGAACGTACAGGGAAAAACCTGACTTCCCATTTATCTTCCATTGGCAAATGAGAACTTTGCTCTTAGTAAAGGAAAATGGGAGTTCTTAAGTGTGTCTGCTTCCACCTCTTTATCTGTTTTTAATCCCCTTGTTGTACTGTGCTACTGAGAACATCGCCACCAAACCCTCATATTAGCTTTCATTTTGTTGGGTTAAAACAAATTATACTCTAAAGTGTTTTTGTTTCTTTGACATCAGAAACTTAATATGGCTGTAAGAATGGTGCATGATCAACCAGACTCGGTTCTGGAATTCAGAGTGTACTCCGTGTAATATTCCTTTTTACTCCTTTTAAGTTGTAACGTGGATCTGGGTGAAACATATAGTCAATAAGTGAGGTCCAAAAATTGAACCTCTGTGAACTGCAAGGTAGCATTGTTCTAAGAAGCTGGCCAGCTGAGGATCCCAGCTCCTTTTGGTGCCACCTGGTGGCAGTTATCCGCTCTAGCTTAAGTATGAATTTTGGCATTTGGACTTGGGCTACCCGCTGGGACTTCTGACACAGTGGCTGTTATTTTAGGAAACTTCTAGGTTTGGGTGGTGCCTGTGTCAGCGATCCAGTCCTGTGAGATTGGGCCTGAACAATACTGGAGACCCTCCACCTTCTCTGTTCTCTAGTTGGATTTGTCCGCCTGCCTCTCTTCTTCCTTCCTTTCCAGCCCCATTCCTTCCCCCTGGCTGCTGTAGTAACTTCCACTACTGCAGGCATGGTGCCCTAGACATCAGGCGCTTGGTGAGATGTGATGCAGCTCAGAGAAAGACGCTGTTTCTGAGCCACTGAAGGATTAGACTTGATTATAGTCTAATAATTGAAAATTCTAAAAAAAAAGCAAAACAAAATGGAAAGAACCTTTTGGAGTTTTAAGTGGTTCCATTTCTTTTTAATATGGTTTCTAATGAAAAGTTCATATAAATTTGTAAAGGGGGAATTTTTTACCCATACATATCTGGACTTTCACTCATTTTGCTTGTCAAGCATAAACACATTATTGTTGTGGTTTTTTTTTTTTTTTTTTTTTTTTTAATGTTTATTTTTGAGAGAGAGAGCATGAGCAAGGGAGGTACAGAGATACAGGGAGACACAGAATCAGAAGCAGGCTCAAGACTCTGAGCTGTCAACACAGAGCCCAATGCAGGGGTCGAACCCATAAGCTGTGAGATCGTGACCTAAGCCAAAGTTGGACGCTTAACCAACTGATCACCCAGGCTCCCCAAACACATTAGTGTTTTTAATAGACATCAGATATTGGAAGAACTTTAAAACTTTTTCAAATTTTTCTAATTTTATTGTGGGTCACAGACCAACTGAACCAGAACATTTTTCCCATCTTATCTATCTTACATGGTTTTGTTATTCTAAGAATCATTTGATAATTTCAAACTATTTCTACTGTTAGGAATAGTGAAAATAAGACAGGCTACGTACGTTCTATTTCAGGTATTCTAATTCAGAATAGGTTATTCATACTATGATTTGATCTGTTTATAGGTAATTTTGAGGTTTTTTTTTTTTTTTTTTTTAATCCCTAAACTATTTATAAATGAATTCATTTAGGATGTTATGGCAGTTGTATACCGTGAAATTACTTTGGGCAGTGTCAGGAAAGCATTTTGATAACATTAACACTCAATGTCATGTATATTTTACTTCTTGTCATTTAGGTTAGGGAAGAAATACGGTAATCAGATTTAACATTCTATTTCTAGTTTGATAGCGTAGGTCTTTTTAAATTTTTATTTTTGCATTGTAAATTTGTTTTATGTACTTTACTGTACGTGTACAACATTTTATAGTAAGAGTTTACCACAGGATTATTCAAATAGTCTATTTGGTTTTACTTTTAGTAGCTCAGTATAGTCAAATAGCTTTTTCTGAATGCATCATCTTCTGTGTCTCTATACCTCTTAGATCATGACTGGAGCAGAGTCTGCATTAAATAGGTAATCACTGAATGAAAAATACCGTTATGGCAGTATTTTACAGCTCCTTGTTTCTGCCATTTTAGCTTGCTTTTCAGTGAGTGATAATAAATCGTGGTAATTGCTAAACTTCTCCCATATTTTCTCATGTGATAGTCGATTAAGCGATGTTCTAAAGAGAAAGCGACTGCCAAAACGAGGGCCAAGAAGGCCAAAGTATTCACCTCCAAGAGATGATGACAAAGTAGACAATCAAGGTAATTCCTTTGGTGACACTGTGGGGGTGGAAGGCAGAGGGAAAGATGGTACCAGTTAGAGACACGTATCTTACGAAAGCTGCTGATAGCTTTGAAGTACACCTGAGTTTACTCCGGGTTCTAAGTTGTTTCAGCTAATTCATCTCATAAGAACAGGAATGTTAAATTTCAGTTGGTTTTCATCAGTTACACTAAAGTGGTTTAACCGTTATTCCCTTTTCTTCTCATAGCTAAAAGCCCCACCACTACTCAGTCACCTAAATCTTCTTTCCTGGCAAGCTTGAATCCAAAAACGTGGGGAAGGTTAAGCGCACAGTCCAACAGCAACAACATTGAACCAGCACGAACCGCGGGAGTCAGTGGTCTTGCCAGGGCTGCCTCAAAGGACACCATCTCCAATAATAGGTGAAGTGGGGGAATCATCTATTGCTTCTGTGCTTGGGATTAGCAAAACTCAGCATTATTTCAGGCAGCACGTGTATTGTATGGAGATGAAACATGGACACAGACCTTTAATTTATGTTCAGTAGTGGTGTTGCTCAAAGATGAAGTAGATTTCTCAGTTCTTGAACTCCGTGCCTGGCTTTGTCCTGAATTTCAATCTTACATCTTAAAACATGTTTCAACATTTCTCGTTGGGAGTTGTAGACGTTCAAAACCAAATAAATTCTCCCCGTGGAACCTGTTCCTCAGTTTTATTCTAGACAAGTAAAAGCTGGCATTTTCTGCATGCACACACAGACACGCACACACGCTCATCTGCTTCTCTGATCCCCTTCCTCTACCCTTTACATTAGGACTCAAAGATCTTAGAGTAGAGGTCGGTTGGTTGGTCTTAAGAAATTTAGAACTGTATCAGCTAAACTGTTTCACACACCAATTTGTGGCTATTAACAATTATTTCTTAAAAACCCTCTAGAGTTGTTCTTTTGACTCTGGATGTAGCACGCCAACATGGATTATTTCCTCTGCAACCAAGAAATTTTTAAAAATCAGATTCCACTGGCAAAGAAACAGGCTCTTTTTGTTTGGTTGATTGGTTGCATTATTGTTTTTCTGAATTTCATTTAATAATAATTAAGCACGTGTATTTCTAAAGCCATCAGAATTTGTAATTTAAGCAGCGAGGTTTCAGTTAATTGTACATCTAACAGGTGCATGTTTCTGGTCTATAGTTCTTTACCTCACCTCTCCAAGGAACACAAATAAAGGACAAACCAAGTGTGTCTGTACCCAATGAAACAGTCATGTCAAGTTGTTATCAGGCGAATAGTTAGGAAGGAAACTATTAATGTGGTAGAGTTCCAGGGAGTTAGAACTTTTTGTATATGTTTCATGTAATGACCTGAAATATATTTTAAGTACCTGTGCATTTCTCTAGTACACCTTAACCCATTTTCAAAATGACACTTAAATTTGGTTAATATGGAATCTGAGTTCATGAATCTATAAGCATAGGCCCAAAAGGTTTTTTTAAAAATGTAGCAGCAATTTGCCTTTGGGTAGTTATAGTCGAAATCCTTTTTGTACACTGAGACTAAGTTTAACATCTTGTTTTTCCTTTGTGCAGAGAAAAAATTAAAGGTTGGATTAAGGAACAAGCGCATAAATTTGTAGAACGTTACTTCAGTTCTGAGAACATGGATGGAAGCAACCCTGCACTGAATGTCCTTCAGAGACTTTGTGCTGCGACCGAACAACTCAACCTCCAGGTACCGCGTTGGGTGCACCTTGCTGGTCCTTCACAGTCTCTTTTGGCATCTCTTCTGTCTTCCTGTTCCTCCCTTGATGACTCTCTGGCTTTCCACGGATTTGCTGTCCTAGATCAACTTTTTAGCTAGACGTGTACCTCTAGCACTGACGTTTCTGTAACGAGTCCCTTGACTTTCGTGCTTCATCATTTTATCATTAACGGTACTGGGAAATCTCTTCCTTGACTTTGTTCTCTTCACAACTCGTATTTCTTGACAAAAGAAGAGACTCGAGAAATGTCCCTTGACAATATCTCCTCAACTCTGGGTATTAGAGTGGATGGGACCCTCCCTAACCTCACTGGGTCTCATAGTAGTTGAAGAGGGAGGTTGAATAAACTGTTTAAATTTCATCTGATTCTTAGCCTTTTTACATTTTTTTGTGCACCCTGAGCAATTTGAGTAGTACATGTTTTGCAAGAAATTGTCCATTTCATCTAGGTTTTAAATGTATTAATTTATTTTTTTTTTTTTATTTATTTTTTTTTTTTTTTATTTTTTTTTTTTCAACGTTTATTTTATTTTTGGGACAGAGAGAGATAGAGCATGAACGGGGGAGGGTCAGAGAGAGAGGGAGACACAGAATCGGAAGCAGGCTCCAGGCTCTGAGCTGCCAGCACAGAGCCTGACGCGGGGCTCGAACTCACGGACCGCGAGATCGTGACCTGGCTGAAGTCGGACGCTTAACCGACTGCGCCACCCAGGCGCCCCTTAAATGTATTAATTTAAAGCCACACTTCATATTCTGTTTTAATCTTCTCCTTCTGGTGTTCTCTTTACCCCTCAATTTATATTCTCATTGTTTGTCTTTATTTATTTTGTTTGTTTTACATCGGTTGAGTGTGAGACTTTTCTATGTTAGTACTGTGGATGCTGGTTAAGATCGTATTTTCCAAGGATCTACCAAGAATGCATCACTTCCCCTGCCTTCTTTTTTAAAGGTGTTGAGAATGTATTCTGTTCCTTTGGGGGACGTGTAAATTGTGCATTTAGTGAGGACTGTTTAAATAATATAGAAATACTCTTCCCAACTCTTGCAGGTGGATGGTGGAGCTGAGTGCCTTGTAGAAATCCGTAGCATAGTCTCAGAGTCAGACGTTTCATCATTTGAAATCCAGCATAGTGGATTCGTGAAGCAGCTGTTGCTTTATTTGACATCTAAAAGTGAAAAGGATGCTGTGAGCAGAGAGATCAGATTAAAGAGATTCCTTCATGTATTCTTTTCTTCACCAGTAAGTTGTCTATAATGCTTGTGTATGTTATTACGGGAATCTTTGCTCACTAATGTGTGTATTTTCATCTCCATGATTTCCATTAGGTGCTGGTCAAGGTACTCAGGTAAAGCTTCTAGCTTCTGATACACAGTCGGATTCCTTGGTCTTTTATAGATCACATACACTAGTAAAGCAACAGAATGGTGATTTAATGGTGCAAGTGCCACAGTTTTTATGATCCATGTTATCCTGAGTCTTTGTTTTTCCTGTAAGCCCAGTCGTTAATAGTAGTCTCTCACTTGTGAATGTGTTTATGCTCAATATTTGTTTTTAAACATATTGTAGTGGAAATACAGTAAACATAGCTATAGACGTAAGATAGAGTGGACATTTCCATTTTGCATATAAAATACAGTATTAACAGTTGTATTCGAGAGTACTTACTCACCGCTTACAATCTGGATTACAAGAGCAGAGGCCACAAAGAGGCTCCCCTACCTTCAGCCTCAGTGGGTAAGAGCAAGAATGTACCTATTCTTGGACAATATTGACTTAACATCATTCTACTTGTTGACAACTACTTGAGATAAGGCATCCCTGGAGATGTCTCTGGATCTTCTGTGTAGTAGGGCTAAGGATGATTCTGTGTGTTAGTGGAAACTACTTCACTATGCCTTCCTTTCAGTGTTTGTAGTCATTTTGAGCATTTCTTGTTTTATTACTTTCAAATTTTAATTTTTTTATTGTTAGTTTTGAGAGAGAGAGCGCGAGGGAGCGGGGGGAGGGGCAGAGAGGGGGGAGAAAGAGAAGCTCAAACAGTCTCCATGCCCAGCATGGACCCCAATGTGGGGCTCCATCTCACCAACCTCGGATCATAACTTGAGCCTAAATGAAGAGTTTGCCACTTAACTGACTGAGCCACCCAGGCACCCCTCTTGTATTGTTTTAACTTGAGCTACCTGAAGCAGAGTTGGTATTTGTTAGAGATGCATTAGATGTGTAGCAATACTGGATGTGGTTTTATACTATGCCTAAGATTATGTACAGGTAGGTATGTAATCTCTTAACTGAAACTCCTTGGGGCTGGATGGTTTTCACAAGTTCTTCAATACAGTACATAGATATTACCTGATATCCCCAGTGGATAAATAACACTCCACACACATTAAATGTTTTTGCAGCAAAGCATGTGAATGTTCCTACTAAATAAACGTAAAGACTGCAGATAACCTTGTATCTGGGTCAGGTTTCACCACCACACAAGTTGTGTTTTCAAGCCCTTTGGACCTAGGAACTAGGAATAAAGGATTGTGGACCTGCACAAAAAGCGTCTCTATTTTGAAATAATTTATTTGGAAGTAACCATTCCAACCAAATGTATCAAGAGATAAAAGAGAATAAATGAATGGTTCTCTTCTGCAAAACTGCCTGTTTAATTTTCTTGTTGAGCAGTGTTCCATTTTCAGGAGGCCTTGCTTAACCGATTGGTTTATTTATAACTTCAGCTTCCTGGAGAAGAGCCCATTGGAAGAGTAGAACCAGTGGGTAATGCACCTTTGTTGGCATTAGTTCACAAGATGAACAACTGCCTCAGCCAGATGGAACAGTTTCCAGTCAAAGTACATGACTTCCCCAGTGGGAATGGGACAGGAGGCAGGTAAGAATCATGGCTTGGGTGTGCCCTTGCCATTGGACTTTGTGCTTCATTTTGTTGAGGTAAAGTGGCAAGAGGTCTGGTAATATCTTCATCTGCCCAAAGACCATTTGGTAGTAATGGCTGAAGAAAAATACTCTTTATATTTGAAATCCACCCCTTGTGTTTTTTAAACATGGTGTTTTGGAAATCTATAACCCAATGACTGTGTTGGCAACCTGTAATAAGCTTAGTGTTTCATTACTTTAATACAGAATGCTTCTCCGTGAATTTTACAGGCATGGATGATAAAATATTTGCATTCTGTGCAGTATTGTGATTTCCTGTGTGATGTGATTATACCTTTGATGGGTTTTAACAAATAAGCTTATTTTGAAGTTTTCTTGTTCTAATAAAACTTTCTATTTTTTTCTGTAATATATTACTTTTATTGGACTCATGAAGTGCTACAGAAAGAATTCACTGTAAAGGTTCATTATTGTATTTTATGGAATGTTACAAGGTTTCTAGAATGTCATGACTGGAAGCATACAAAATAAGAAATTAGTTTGGTTGTTTTGAGTTTATTTATTTTGAGAGAGAGTGCGAACATGTGTGCGCAGGGTAGGGCCAGAGGGAGACAGAATCTCAAGCAGGCTCCGTGCTACCAATGCAGGCCCCATACGGGACTCCATCTCAGGAACTGTGAGATCATGACCGGAGCCAAAAAGCAAGAGTCGGATGCTTAAGAACTGAGCTCCCCAGGTGCCCCTGAGATCAGTTTGGTTTAAAAATACACAGTCTGATGTATTTTGAAAGCATTTAAATTTGTGATTGAATTAAAACAATATGCATTACTGGATCAGATAGAGGGAGCAGTGTGGCCTAGGGCTTTTTCTGGCTTTGAAAATTAATATAGAAAGTGGTATTCGGTTTTAATCATCCTACTGGAGGATTTTATGAAACAAGGGGGCACCTCATCTATGCCTGAGAAAACCATGATGTTTTTCATTTTCACCCAGATTTGTGTAAAGTATGTATGTTTACATATGTATCCGTTTAATGCAATATTCCTCTCCAATACCCCAGTTTGCATGCCTTCTGGAATCTTAAAGAGAACTGCATTTTAAGCTTGCCTGTGTCTTGATGTTGTCAGCCCTTTTTCAGAAATGAGCGATTAATTCTCATTTCCAGGGTCAGACTGGTGTAGCTCTTGAACTGCTTCATTCAAAAGAATATAGTGAAGTAAATTGTAAAGGATAGTTTTTAAAGTAATTTTGTAGCAGAAGCATTCGAAAGCAAAAAAGAGGGCTTTTTCTTTTGTTTTTAAATCCATAGAATTTAGCTAGGCAGTGGCAAAATACGGCGGAAGTGAGCATGCACAGTGGTTGCGGAATGTTTATTCTAGAGAAATGGCTAAATCTCGGTGGGGAGGGATTTCTGCCCGCTTGGATTTATGGTAGGACAGAGAATGATGATTTAATGTTCTCATATGCGTGCATACACACCCTCTTTTATTTCTTACTTTAACAACTTAAGTAAGTCAAATTGCTGACTTCACTATTTACGTAACTGGTAAGTAAGTGCTTATTTTGTGCCTTAAAAAATGCAGTTTGTATTATCTTGCTTTTGTGTGAATTATTATGTTGATTTTGAAAATAATAGAATAACTTTTTTTCACAAATTATCTTGAGCTTTTCTCTCAACAGAGGATCACAGGCTTTAAAATTTTTCAACACCCATCAGTTAAAATGCCAGTTACAAAGACATCCAGACTGTGCAAATGTGAAACAGTGGAAGGGTGGGCCTGTCAAGATTGATCCCCTGGCTTTGGTACAAGCTATCGAGAGATACCTTGTGGTCAGAGGTACTTTCCCTATATGTGTGTTTTGTTTCCATACGTACATGTGGCCTGGGAATATTGGGGGATATATAAATGATTTCCCTTGTATTACTACTTCTGTTCAAACCTAGCTTCAGGAACTCGGCTTCCCATCATTTATTTAATACGTAGTATGTGGAAATGTGGTAAATTTCCTAGGAGCTGACTGCTTACAGTCAGCTGGAATGTAATGTAGTGGGAATGGCATTTTGTATGTGACCGTTTTCTTGAATCCTTCTGTTTCATAGGTCAAGGTGTAGTATACACGTGTTTTTCTAAGAGCGTATTAGTTTAACCGGTATATGTGGGCCCTGGCATGTAAAGTTGCTAGAAATTTAACAGCCTTCTTGCATCCTTAGGGTATGGAAGAGTAAGAGAAGATGATGAAGACAGTGATGATGATGGCTCTGATGAGGAAATAGACGAGTCTCTGGTAAGGTGCTGTTCTCACCATGTTGTAATGGATGAAGTTCAGGGTCTGTAGCTTAACTGGATTTTCTTTTGCTTCATTTAGGCTGCTCAGTTCTTAAATTCAGGAAATGTGAGACACCGGCTACAGTTTTACATTGGAGAACACTTGCTCCCGTATAACATGACTGTGTATCAGGCAGTCCGACAGTTCAGTATACAGGCTGAAGATGAAAGGGAGTCCACAGACGATGAGAGCAATCCTCTGGGAAGAGCTGGTATTTGGACAAAGACTCATACAATATGGCAAGTAAAATGACTTCGTTCGGTTTTCATCAGCTTTGTTACTGTTTGTGTGTTTTGGGAATTCATGTGAATGGCTGGCCTAAGTAAGGGGAGGAGACCCAAATCCTACATTTTATTATCAAAAGCCACTTCAAATACTTTGCATGAATGCCTACACGCATGCACATACGTATGTGTGTGCTTACCTTTGTTATGTCTGCTAGAAAACGTGTTTGTTCAAGGGCAGTAATCCTAGCTTACATCACCTTTTTAGATTCATTTCAGATCTTTAAATAAGACAGAAACATCTCCATAAGATGAAGTTCCTTTGGGTGATGAGCAGCTTGGCATCTTTAAGCCCTTAGAGGCACTTGGATGCAGCTTCCCACATTGTGAATGAATGTCTGCTACTTACATTTAATTAAAGAGCTCTGTTCTCCCCTGGACCACCCCCGGAGTTCCTCAGGTGGCCCCCCCTGGGAATGTGGTCTATTTGTGGTCTCTTTTTGGAAGCGGTGCCATTGATAATTCTCCAGACCCAGAAGTCAAGAGAAACTGGATAGATCTTAGAGTTCTAGAAACTCCAGTGTCTGTGGGTCACCCTTTGGCCCCTGTAGAACAGTTTTTATTCTTAAGATCTACATTTAGTTTACATACTCTCCAATCGATTTAGGTACAAACCCGTGCGAGAGGATGAAGAAAGTAATAAAGATTGTGTTGGTGGTAAAAGAGGAAGAGCCCAAACAGCTCCAACAAAAACATCCCCCAGAAATGCAAAAAAGCATGATGAGTTATGGCACGGTAAGTTCGTGTAAGGGACGGGAAAACCCATCGCCATGGGGCAGTAGACTTCTTGTCCTGATTTATACCTAGCAGTCAAATCTTTATAATTTAGAAAATACAAAATTACCACAAATGAAAAATTAACTATCTGCAAAATTAAATTTGGAAAGAAAATTGGAAAAGACTCAGATACTCTTTCCATGAAAAATTTGTTTTCATGAAGGCTAAAACACATTTCATTAGTAGAGCACATTTACTGAAGAAGAGACTGATCGTGGTTAGGCAGGCCCTTCATTTTCGTCATTTATTGTACTCTAGCAGTTCTAGAAGAAATGAAAAGTTTTGCCAGGTAATACGATGACTACTGAATGGAGTAGCATCTCCCAGTCTGAGCTCTTTTCTTTTGTAGTATTTCTTTCCAGTCTACATGTGCTCGTTCACCCCCCCCCCCCCACGTTTTTTCTGTGGTAGTGGCAGTGCCTCGGGGCGTTGGCTGCAGGGTCGTTGCGCAGAGACCATCCCTATCAGGGATTTCCAAACTAAATGGTGTCAATTGCTGAAAATTTTTCTGGTCCTCAGAAATAAGGACATTGTAACAAATATTTTTGGGGTTTGCTGTTGCTGTGGTTCTCCCCCCCCCACATCCTCCCCCACAACTAAGTTCTTTTTTAAAGGGTTTATATTTTGAAATTTTTATTTCTATGTTTTTGGTGTTAGAAATTGCCCTTTGTTTTCTGTAGTGATAATGTTGTGATTTTGATTCCTGTGCATGGTAACAAAGTAAATGGCAACAGTCCACACCCCCACAGCCCCCTTCCCCCCCCCCCCCATGCTGCTACTAAGTGAAATCTAAGAAGACAAGCATCCATAGATCCCCTCAGAAATCATCACAGTCTTTTCTATCCTAAGCCTTGAATGAAATAACCAAATCTCTTATAGATTTACAATTGGGAGTGTTTGTCTATTTTACATGGCCATTTTAAGCTGGATATGAAAATTAAAAATCCAAGAAATTTGTATCTGTGAATTTAAATTTACACATTTTGTCCTTTTGTCTTTATTCTTTCCCAGCTATTTTATTATCAGCTGTTGTTTCTGTTGAAAGAGGAAATGCGTATGAGTCAGTCAGTGTTTATTTTGATATGGGAGGCAAGTGAAATTCTTATAAGCCTGGATGATTTTGGTATAAGATAAAAGGGAAAAAATGTTCAAGCTATCGATACCCTAATAAGATACCAAACATTACATCTTCACAGCTTGTGCTTACTATTTTAGGTGTGATAAGGTGACACCAGTGCCACTGGCATAGTCTTTGTAACCTTGATCAAACTTAACTTTGATCTTTTGCCCTCTAGATGGAGTGTGCCCATCGGTATCAAATCCTTTAGAAGTTTACCTCATATCCACGCCACCTGAAAATATAACTTTTGAAGACCCGTCGTTAGATGTGATTCTTCTTTTAAGAGTTCTACATGCCATCAGTCGATACTGGTATTACTTGTATGATGTGAGTAATGTGGCCCGCTGATGATGGTTCCCGTGGTGTGGTGTTCACGGCACACTACCCATAGTTTTCTGTCTAGTAGTTGATGAATTTCTGTTGTACTAGAAACAGAAATAATGATTTGGTTAAATGCAGGGATCATAGCCCAGTGAAATACAATTTATTCACAGTGGGAGCTTCTCCCCCACTTTTTTTCTTTTTTTTAATGTTTATTTACTCTTTTTGAGAGAGTACAAGCTGGGACAGATCAGGGACGGGAAGGACAGAGGAGCCTGACAGCAGTGAGTCCGATGGGGGGCTCAAAGTCACGAACTGTGAGATCATGACCCGAGCTGAAGTCAGATGCTCAACCAACTAAGCCACCTAGGCGCCCCTCCCCCACTTTTCGTTGCTGGCCTATATTTTGGATTAATGTTTTCCTAGCTGTAACTTTATTAAGGTAGGCTGCAACAAGAAATATGAATGTGAATTTACATAGTTAAAATTGTTTCTCCATTAAACAAAAGTTCCATTTGTCTAAGTTAAAATACATATTAAGTAAAAAATGAAGTGAAAGTTAAGTACTACCTTTGATATTTATACAATACAAAGCAGAATGAAGGAATTGGCCTCGCATGAGCGTTAGCTGCCACATCAGTGACTGGGACAGTACTGGTGCCCTGTAGCAGTTCGGCCATTCCGCTGGGCATTGTAGAAGTTGTATTTAGATTGGGACACTCCTGTGGAAAGCTGTGTATTGTATGTTGGGAACCGGCTGGAATCCAGGCACTCTGGGTACATATTTGGAGGTAAAGAAAGAGTTGGTGGATATAATCCTAATGTTTTCCTGCATGCAGACCTTTTTGTTTTTGGGTTTTTTGTTTTTTTTTTTTAACATTTTACAGAATGCAATGTGCAAGGAGATTATTCCAACTAGTGAATTTATTAACAGTAAGTTGACAGCAAAAGCAAACAGGCAGCTTCAAGATCCTCTAGTGATCATGACCGGAAACATCCCAACATGGCTGACTGAACTGGGAAAAACCTGGTAAGACGATCATTTCTGAAACGGCGACTTTGGGAGTGTTATCGTTGTGTTGGTCTTTATACATTTTGTCACAGAAGCATAGTCTTTGATGAACCTGTTTAAATGTGTTTAAGTGACGTTATCATATCTGATGACAGCTTGCTGAATATTCAGTGTGGCTCTAGCATCCAGAGGAGGCTAGCTGGGGCTCGTACGAGATCTTTGTGGCAGTGTGTATCTATGTGTGTGAAATAGGAAAGTACACAAGGATCGTTAAGGAGATTAAAATCCCCTGTCATCACAAAATGGGGACTCCAAAGGTATAGTCAGTTGATTTTTCTGTGCCTGTTTGGGCCCAGACTTACATTCTCAGAGACCATAGAACTGCACTGATTGGTATGATAGTCGGTAGCCACACACAGTTGTTTACATTTAGATCAATTAAAATTAAGTAAGTTAGAAATTAGTTTTTAGTCACACATAGCCACATCTTTATGTGGCTACCTGTATTGGACAGAACAAATGTTGAATATTGGGGTCTTCAAAGGAAGTGCTTTTAGCCGCTCTGTGTCAAGAACTACCAAAATCCTACATCATGAAGCAATAGAATCTGTATTACTGTAGGGTTCATTCTTTGGAAATCAGCATGGCTGTTTGGCATGCTTGAGTGACTTAGAAATGCCAAAGCTGGGAGGAAAATCGTGAGCTAGTAAAGCCATTATCTATTATTTGTGTATATGTGGCATGGGGATGGGATGGCAGTGAAATGTGACCAGGCTTAAAACTCTATTTTCAATTTAAAATTTCTCTAGTCGTGTTATGCATCCTGAAGGTCTTTGGGTAGATCAAAGATAATCTTGAATAGACCTGATTTGAATAGTTGGATTTCAGATTTCACAGCAAAAAACTACTTAATACATTATTACTTGATCACTTAGACATTTCATAAAAGAATTATGAAAATTGTTCAAAATTAGTTTGCCTAGACCATTTTTGGTTATGTTTACAGTTATTATTCTGTATCGTATTAAAACTTGTTTCTAATACAAGGGTTTGTATGGTTTCTGATTCTAATTCAGATCGTCTATATCGCATCTTTTTACAGCCCATTTTTCTTCCCTTTTGATACCCGGCAAATGCTTTTTTATGTAACTGCGTTTGATCGGGACCGAGCGATGCAGAGATTACTTGACACCAACCCAGAAATCAACCAGTCTGATTCTCAAGATAGCAGAGTTGCACCTAGATTGGATAGAAAAAAAGTAAGTTTCTCCCCCCGATATTCAAAGGTAAACCAAACCGGCCTTTGGAAAGTAATGGGGAAACTAGAAATGGGGTGCACCTGAACGTGCCTGTTGGGACAGGGCCGTAGCTCAGCCACAGCCAGCTCTTGGCTTGTCTGATTTCTCACCTGGATGTTTTACTCTCAAGCTCTTGGAACTGGGCTCTTTGTGGTTCTTCTTCACCCGGCAGGTAAGAAGAGTCCCTTCTTCCTGTTTCTGAAATAATTTCTGCAATTCTTTTTCCTCTCTTGTGCCAACAAAGAATCTCGTCTTCTCTTACTGAGGATTCTTTTCCTTTTTAAATTACGAACTCAAACTGTAGCCTCCCTTTTATAATTGATGCTTTATGCAGTAGGTAGAATGAATCAGATCCACTTTCTTCCCTTCACAAATCACTCTGATCAGAAATGACTGAAACAGGATTCATGGTGTAATTCCCAGCTCAAGCCCAGTCAGCCCCTGTGCTGCTGATCTCATTTTCCTGGGCTTCTCATCTTGGCTGCACATTCGTAGATCTGACCACACTGCTCTGAGCCATTCCTGCAGAGACCCCATCCAACATTGCTGACCCTGCACTGCCTTTTTATCTTCCTCTTTTGTGCTGAAGATTCTTACTCAGGTCTGTCCTTCCAAAACCTTTCACTCCAAGACTCATGAGAGCCATTAGTAATGACATTAGAAGAGGAGTTAGAAGGAATGAGAAGCAGAAACAAAAAAGTACTTTTTTTTTTTTTTTTTTTTTTTTTTTTAAGCTTTGCTATTTCTATTGTTACTTGTGTCATTAGGATTGAGTAAACAGTGGTGTTGATGGGATTTGGAAATCTAGCAGGACCTCTTTTGTCCTCCTGAATCTCCTGAGTAGATGTTTGTAGTTTCTGCAGGTCGGAACCAGGAAGTTTCCGCTCACCTGTGTCACCAACCACCCCCATACCTATTTCTCCATTACATCAATGTACGTGTGCCTGGGGGGTGGTTCATGCAGCTGCAGCCCTGACTTGCACTGGTCTTGGGCAAGGTCACAGAGATCCTTTCTTCTCCACCTTGAATTTTCTGAACCTGTCGTGGGCTCAAGAGGACACTTCCCATGTAGCCTCGCTGTCTGTGTTTGTAGCCGTGCGGCCACTCTCTTACCCTTTTCTGAGGCGTGCTTTAAAGAAACAGTTAAAACAACTGAATTGATTTTTTTTTTTCTTTTTTGCACTTCGATAAATGCCACCTGTTTATTATAGTGTAATATGAGTCTAGTTTCTTCACCCTTGTACTTTCTTTCTTTCTTTTTTTTTTTTTTTTAGCGTACTGTGAACAGAGAGGAGCTGCTGAAACAAGCCGAGTCTGTGATGCAGGATCTGGGGAGCTCGCGGGCCATGTTAGAAATCCAGTATGAGAATGAGGTGAGCTTATGAGTGTTGACGCTTTTCAGCTTCATTTGTGCTTTCGTAAGAGTTTGTTGGTCCTCTGAAATTCTAAAAGACAGTTGGGAAATTTATCTGGAAACTGGAGATGTGCTCTGCTGGTGATCTAAGCTCTCCATTTTCCAAAGTTCACTTGTATATTAAGAGAGAGTTTTTTTTCTTGCCTAAGAACAAATGTTTGTGCAGTTGTTAGGTTGATAAAGTGGAAGAGTGTTTTAAGCCATATCTTTCAGAATGTTTGAACTGCCTTTTTAAAAATTTACGTTTACCGAAATAGATAACCTATGTAATAAATGCACACTTTTTTTTTTTTTTAATTTTTTTTTTTTTTCAACATTTATTTATTTTTGGGACAGAGAGAGACAGAGCATGAATGGGGGAGGGGCAGAGAGAGAGGGAGACACAGAATCGGAAACAGACTCCAGGCTCTGAGCCATCAGCCCAGAGCCCGATGCAGGGCTCGAACTCACGGACCGCGAGATCGTGACCTGGCTGAAGTCGGGCGCTTAACCGACTGCGCCACCCAGGCGCCCCTAAATGCACACTTTTAACACGTCCAGTTCTAATTGTACAAATTCTCGTGGCCAAATGTACACACCCCACCCCCACCCCCAGGCAACCGTTGATTGGTCTGTTTTCTGTCCCATAGTTTTGTCTTTTTCGCAGTGCAGTAGGCAGTGGACACCTGTGGTGCGTAGCCATTTGTGTCATTCTTCTAACACTTAGTGCGTAGTGCTTTTCAGATTCATCCTGTTGTTCCATATATCAGTTTGTTTCCTTTTATCACTAGTATGAGTCTCTGGTAGGGATATCTCACAAAATGTTCAATCACTAGGGGATGCGTATTTTAGTTTCCAGTTTTGTGGGTTTTTTTTTTAGTTTCTTTATCTTAGAGCGCGCGAGTGCGCACGGGTGGGGCAGGGGCAGAGAGAGAGGAAGAGAGAGCATCCCAATCGGGCTCCGTGCCGTCCGCGCAGAGCCTGACACAGGGCTCGAACTCACAAACCGTGAGATCATGACCTGAGCCAAAATCAAGAGGCAGGCGCTCAACCAACTAAGCCACCCAGGCACCCCTAGTTTCCAGTTTTTGATACTTCTGAATAATGCTGCTATGAACATTTGTGTACAAGTCTTTGTAGACCTAGGTTTTTTTTTTTTTCTCGTGGGTAAATAGTTCAGGGATGAATTGATAAGTTATTTAGTAAGACATGTTTTTACTTGATGAGAAACACCAAACTGTTTTCCAAAGTAGCTTTGCCATTTTCCATTCCCACCAGCGATGGAGTGTGTAAATTTCAATTGCTTCACATACTCACCAGCCCTTGGGTACTGTCTTTTTAATTTGGGGTATTTTGGTGGGTTTGTAGTGATGTCTTAATGTGTTGTATTTGCACTTTTCTGAAGATTAATGATATTTTCATTCCCGTTTGTTTCATTGGCCACTCATGCATGTTCTCTGGAGAAGTGTCCCAAGCATTCTGTCTGCTTTTTCATCATTGGGTTTTATGATTAAGTTGTTGAGTTTTTCATTACTCTGGACGCAAGTTCTTCATGAGATAGGTGTTTAGAGATACTTTCCAGTTTGTACTTCATCTTTCAGTTTCCCCGTGAAAGGTCTTTGGAAGAGCAGAAGATTTTAATTGTGATAAAGTCCAATTCATCAATTCTTCTTTTCTAGTTTGTGCTTTTATATATCCCAGGAAATTTTCCCCTGGCCCTCAGATTTCGACCTTGTTAAACTTATTCTAATAACTTAAAATTTTTTTTTAATATTTATTTTATTTTTGAGAGAGAGAGCACGTGCACACGAGCATGAGTCGGGGAGGAGCAGAGAGAGAGAGAGAGACACACACACAGAATCCAAAGCAGGCTCCAGGCTTTCAGTACAGAGCCTGGCATGGGGCTCAAACTCAGGAACCGCAAGATCGTGACCTGAGCTGAAGTCAGCACTTAACCAACTGAGCCACCCAAGCACCCCAGTTGTAATAACTTTGTAATACATCACTTAGGGTTCCAGGGCTTGGGAAGCTTTTTATAAAGGGCCAGATTCAGGTGGTGTGGGCCCTGCAGCCTCCCATCACTGCTACTCAGTTTCGCCTTTGCACAAGCGTGAACGTGGCCACAGACAGTACGTATACAAATGTGCCTGGCCATGTTCCAATAAAATTTTGTCAGTGAAGTTTATAGTTAATACAATTTTCACATGTTGTGAAATATTCAAGATTTTTCTATCAACTGTTGAAATTGTAAAAACCATTCTCAGATTGCAGATTGTACAAAACAGGAAGTGGGCCAGAGGTGCAGTTTACTGATCTGTGTTGTTAGAAAGTCGTGTCGGCTGTGAAAGAAGATGGTTTTACTTCCTTTCTAATCTTTGTCATTTATTTCTTTTGAGATGCTTTTAAACAGCCAGGACAGTACACCAAATACTTATTTTCTCTTTTTACTATGAAATACGGAGTTTCTTGGGGATACTTTCCTCCCTCTTTCCCCTAAATATTTTTAAGACAAAACTTCAGAATTTTCAGACTTCTGAAACTGTTAGAGACGTGAAATATCCAAACCTTCTAATTATTTCTAATAGCCAGTCTCTCTGCCTCTCGTTTTTCTTATCTATAAAATGTGGGTTATAGCACAATCTCTAATAGTCTACAGTATGACCTGTAGTATGCAAGTGATTTTAAGTATGACTTTGAATTTTCACTCATTTTCTTAAGCATTTTCATCTTCTCCTTAAGACTTTTGAAAAGATAATTTGAGAGTCTTCGGTCATCAAAATTAAAACCCTAAGTACTTCTGTACTGGGAAGTATACGGCGCCCTAGTGATACAGGTTATAGCAGAGTTCAAAGGATTACAGAGGTCAAAGGATATTACAGTGTAGTTGGGAAGTCCTAGGACAAAGGTATATGGCCGATGAGTGATATAGGTGTCAAGAGAACGAGACTTTCACACAAGTACAACTGTCCTGGGAGCCATGAGGACCAGTAGGCCATAGAGTTAGACCTTCATGGAAGAGAGTGGGAGCATTAAGGGACCAAAAAATACTGTGGCTTGAGCAAAGGATTGGGCTTGGTGGTGTGGTAAGCAGCAGAAGTGAGTACCGGCTCCAGAAGTGATGGGGTGAGGGGACATTGGGGCAAGGCCTTGCATGCTGGGATAAGAAATTGGGATCGAGTTTTGATTCCAAGGTGATTGGGCCACTTGCTCAGAGGATACAGGATTTAGATGTTTACGTGCCCACGTTTCTTCTTCATAAAACTGCAAGACCTCTGCTCCAGCTCTGACTTCTTTTACCGAATTTATTTTAACATGCTTTCTACTTTTTTACTCCAACATACTGTTTTCTTGCCAGGAATGTCTTTCCTTTCCTCTCCTCTCATCCTTTGTGCCTCTCTTCAAATTGCATCTTACTTGGAGCCTAAACAAGTTCAGAGTAGCATCACATTGATCTGAGGATCATCAAGAATGAATTACTGATGCAGAAATCATGAGCTTATAATCTTCATGGATGGTCCTAACTACTGACGCTGGAAAAGACTCCAGGAGCTGACTTCAGTGGGGAACAGGGGTTGGGAGGAGTACTGTCTTTTTAGATAGAAAGGGTGTCAGGTCATAAATCCTATTCAACTATACAAGTCTGCAGGTGACCTTTCGGAAGACTTCAGAGTAGCTCCAGAAGAATCCTAATTCACAGTGTCAAATCAAAATGGGCCCTAGCTTGAACAAGGATGATTGGTGAGCCAGGGAAGAACCAAACCCGTCTCTGGGCTCAGAGAGTCTTCAAGCCTCAGGATTCACTGGGGCTACAAATGACCAGCCTCTGGGGCGGTGAAGCGTTAGGAGCATGGACTGTGGAGCCTGGTGCCAGCACTGACTGACCGTGACATTGGGCATGTTATGTAAACTCCTCGGTGATGCCTCAACAAGTGTGTAAGAAATGGACCTTTTTCATCATGTTGTTAGAATGACTAAATGAGCTAAGGTGTGAAAAACACTCAGAACAGAACAGTGGCACATGGTAATTGCTGGTACATAAGGGTTAGCTTTTGAAAGAAAAAGACTCGCAGCACTTCGAGTAAGACAAGTTGTCAGAACTTGGTCTTCTCTGTTTTTATTTCTAAAGCTTTATGCTTTTCTTTCCTTTAAAGACAAATGAAGCAAAAGCAAACTCCCTACGTTTTTACTGGAGTGGCTGAGTAGAACAAAGATGCCTGAAAAGATCAGGTTGCAAACAGCAGCACCGTTGGCCAGCGCAGGGCTTGGGAAGAATTGCCAGAGCATCTTTTTCTTTCTTTCTTTTTTAATGTTTTTATTTATTTTTGAGAGAGAGACAGAGCACGAGTGGGGTAGGAGCAGAAAGAGATGGAGACACAGAATCCAAAGCAGGCTCCAGGCTCTGGGCTGTCAGCACAGAGCCGGACGTGGGGCTCGAACTCACAAACAGCGAGATCATGACCTGAGCCCAAGTCCAAGGCCCAACCAACTGAGCCACCCAGGCGCCCCATGCCAGAGCAGCTTCCACCTGTTCCTTCCACCCTCACAGAGATTTGCTGTGGTGACGGGTTTATAGTGATACCCAGGCCATTTAATATTTTAAGACTGTTTTGCCTTTAGAAAGAACAGTATTATTTGGATGAAGGAATTTGATCTGATTTGTGATTTCTCTTTCACCTAGGATAATTACGCTAAAGGGAGAAAAAGTTAAGCAGCTTTAAACTGCCCTCTGGTGGATATCAGATGTTACTGCAGTTTTTTCTTTTCTCTGCTTCTCTTTTTTCCCCTTCTTCCTCTCCTCCACTACCCAGTATTCAGTGAAGAACAAAACATACAAAATTCCTACCATCTCAGAACTTTGTTCAGTTTGGGAAGGCCAGTACGCACTTCCTTATTACATATTATTATGTAATAATTATTATTATGTTAATAATATTATTAACATATGTATATGTTAGGCCGCATGATGAAGAAAAATCTAAATGAGATGGATCACGATGGGGAAGGGAAAGGGTGGCCCAAGAGGACCTTTGAGCACAGGTGAGCCATTACCATTTAGGGAAGGGTGTGTCTAGCAAAAGAACTGAGAAGCAAAAGCCCTGACACGGACACCTGGCCTGTCGCAGAATGACTGGCTGGAGGTCGGAGTCCAGCTGTAGGAGGGGTCACGGAGGACCTGCGTGGAAGAACTTGAGCTTTTGCTTTTGCGAGAGACGGAGGCCTCTGTCAGTGCTGTGAGCCTAGAACAGGAGACGCCAAGCTTGCTGGTGCAGAGACCCTGGAGGAGGGCTGGCGGTAGCCCAGATGAGGGGTGATGGCGGTGACCGGTTTAGAATATATTGTGAGGGTGGGGCGCTTACAGTGTTCAACGATGGGTTGGAATGCAGCGAGTGGAAAAGAGATGAGCCAAGGTTTTTTGGAGTCTGGGGTGAACGCAGATGCCGTTTACTGCCGTAGAGGAAAACTAACGAAGGGATGGAAGTGGATCCCCAAGGTGCCACCGCATCCAGCCTGGTAGATCACTGTTGGCAAAGTTAGAGTCAAACATTTGGTGGGTTGCATCTTATCGTTTGAACTAGTATAGGCACGTTTTAAAAGTAACTATGGTAATAAAATAAGGCCAATTATTTACAATGATCTATAAGGGAACTCTCGTTTTTTTCACCAGGACTGTGGATGCAACATATAAACTATGATACTAACTTGTCATTAGCCAAATATCTAATTTATGGTCTGAGCTGGCAGGACCTTGAAACATGAAGGAATAACGAGACTGTGAACATGGACACAGGATATGTGTCACAGAGGAGGGGTTTCCATTCAAGGCTGTGCAGTCACCTTGGAGCTGGGCCAGGCTCTAAATCAGACCTGTCAGTTGAGAGTCTTCAGGACATGCTCTCCCCATCCCATGTACATACCGATAAAGCTCTCCGGAGTTGCTAGTGCACCGTGAGGCTCCGAAGCTGAGTTAGCCGTGTGGGTGCTGGCGTGGGTTCTGGCCTTTCCTTATTCTTGTTTTATTCAACGAACCTCTGTTAAATGACTGGTGTGTGCCCAGGCACCACTGAAGATACAAAGGTGAATTAAAGTTATCCTCGAGTGAGAAATGTGAGCCCGTAACAAAATTGCGGTGCTGTGATGTGATAAGCACTTAAGTAGCTGAACTAGAAGTCCTGAAAAAAGAGGGGGGGGAGGGCAGAGTAACTGGGCAGAAAAGGAGGCTTCTCCTGAGGAGATGACATTTGAACTGGTTTCAGGCTAATAGCTCACCCATGAGAGCTCGGGAAAGAGATTGGTACTCAGACAAAACCATCTTATTCCCCGGGGGCAGGACAGCTGCAGTGGTACTGTTACTGGTGTAGGAGCTGGACCCTTGCAGTGACAGTGTTAGGTCCTGGGGAGAAAGAGGAAATACAGGGCTGCTGGTTCTTGTTCTGGCCGACCAAGACGGAAGGAAGACAGGATGGTCTGGGCAATAACACGTCCAAAAAATGGTTGCTGTTAGCGTCTGCGTTGCAGAAAGGTTGGCTGGTCTAAAAGGCAGCGTCAGATCTGAAGTTTGAAATCGTTCTATTTTTGTTCTCCTGTAGGTTGGTACCGGTCTTGGGCCTACACTGGAGTTTTATGCACTTGTATCTCAGGAACTACAGAGAGCCGACCTGGGTCTCTGGAGAGGTGAAGAAGTGACTCTCAGCAATCCAAAAGGTACCATCAATTTGTGAGTCTCTGTGGGTTTTCCACATCAGGTAAAAGGGCCATTACAGTTCATTAACTATATTTAGCTTCTAGCAAACTCACATGCTCTCCGACCTCAGTCCCTTTTACCTTTTAGCCTTTGTTTTCTCTGTTATCAAATAAGAGAGCCTTCTGGCTCTAGAGGTCTTCATTCTGTGATCTGCCTTCTGATTCTGAGAATACTGAATTTCTTAAGTGTTATTAGTTAACCAGGTTTTGTCTTGTTTTGTTCTGGGAAATCGCATCTAAAGTTTCGTGACTTGCTCATTTTATAGGAAGCCAAGAAGGGACCAAGTACATTCAAAACCTCCAGGGCCTGTTTGCGCTTCCCTTTGGTAGGACGGCTAAGCCTGCTCATATCGCAAAGGTTAAGATGAAGTTTCGCTTCTTAGGCAAATTAATGGCCAAGGCGATCATGGATTTCAGATTGGTAAGTTTAGGATTATTCGCTTGTCGACGGTTTTGTTTTGTACCTGTACTTAATTAAGTATCTTAATCCCCTGCACTTAATGCTGTATTTTATTTTTTATTTTTATTTTTGAATTTTTTTAATGTTTTTATTTATTTGGAGTGAGAGAAAGAGTGTATGCATGCATGCGAGCAGGGGCGGGGGACAGAGAGAGAAGGAGAGAGAAGAGCCCAGTGCAGGACTCGAACTCAACAACCATGAGATCATGACCTGAGCTGAAATCAAGAGTCAGATGCTTTAGCCAACTGAGCCGCCCAGGTGCCCTGAGTTATTTTAGAAGTTACATTTTTTCATTTTTAATTAGTTGGTCCTTCCTTTTAACTTCTTTTTCTTCCAAATGTGCGGTAATACAAACTTCAGTGGAATTTAGTTTACACCACCCCAAATAGAGTAAGATTCCTATAAACATCTCTTAGTTTGAGGCTCTTAAGGAGAATATATATGTCCATCACCTTTTTAGCGTCAGTTTTTTTAAATAGGATTCTTCGGTGTACTAAGTTTTTCACAATATCAGGGCCCCAAATTGGGTTTAAATGGGAACAGTTGTGTGCAATGAGAGAAACCATTCCAAAATGTGGGGGTTTGGGGGGAGTACTACTCAACCTTTATAAATGATCTCTTAAAGTGTCAGTTATAAAATTGAGGCAATTCTAGAAACTTAGCATGACTGTTTTATTTTGTATATATTCCCTTTCAGGTGGACCTTCCCCTTGGCTTACCCTTTTATAAGTGGATGCTACGGCAAGAAACTTCACTGACATCGCATGATTTGTTTGACATTGACCCGGTTGTAGCCAGATCAGTGTATCACCTAGAAGACATTGTCAGACAGAAGAAAAGACTTGAACAAGATAAATCCCAGGTGAGCCTAGAAGATAAAAAAGCGGTCAAGTGGATCACTTTCTTACCGTTGCGAGATGAGGTCTTTGTTAAGTGCTTTATATTTGATCCAGTTATTATTTTATATTAATATTGTATTTTAGAAGAGTTCTAATTTTTTTATTAGAATAACTGAAAAGACTTCACAGTGGGTAAGATGACCTATAATAACAGCAGGTGATAAATAAACAGCTTGATTAACAAATAGGATACAGTCCTGACTTGAAGCCATAGGGCTCTTGTTTATTAAATTTAGATGGGCATTACGTACCTGGACAGGTAGTGTTATCATACTGAATTATTTTTTTTTTCTTTTTTTCTTTTAGTTTTTATTTATTTGTTTTGAGAGCGAGTGAATGCAAGTGGGGTGGGGGGAGCATAGAGTGAGGGGGAGAGAGAGAATCCCAAGCAGGCTCTGGACGCTCAGCGCACAGAGCCTGATACGTGGCTCTAGATCTCACGAAACCGTGATAACGTGATCTGAGCTGAAATCGAGAGTCAACTGACTGAGCCACCCAGGCCCCCCTGAATTCTTTTAGTAAGCATTTGAATCAATAAAAACTATGCTTAGGATAGATTGTTTTTCTGGAAAGAAGAACTGTCCACCTGTTTTTAGAAAGATCTCAGGAAAATAGTTTTAAAGGTCGTGGTAGGTGTTCTCTATTTCTCAGGAACACCTGTTGAGGTTTCGCTATTAGAATGTGTAATTTTTCATTTTATATCATGAATGTGTATTCTTTATATATTGATAACAGATTAAAGATTATTTACCCAGTCTGAGATTAATAGCAGTTCTGCGTCAGACATTAGCAGAAGACAAAAAAGTGGCACGGACTCAAACAGCTATGTCTGGGCATGTAACATGGCCCGATTTTAAAGCAGCTCCCATTTTATAAATTATGTAAAGTAAGAATAGGGGAGATTCTGTAGGGAAGTGTCACATCTCCTGATAAGCTGGAGAAGGGCTTACTGTAGACAGATGGGTTTTAGAATGCCTTGTTATCAGAGAAGAAAATGATTTGTAAGGGAAATAATTTTATCTCCCTTATTAATTGGTGACTTGAGGAAAAATGTTTTATTAAGAGAAATTGGCATTTAAAAGAGGCCATGTAAGATATGTTGTCTTAAGGTTTTCTAGAATCCATTAGATTTACGCTTACCAACTTGATAAATTTTAATAACTAATGCAGTCATCTTTAGGATTATCTCTTAGGTAAATAATGAGGGGAAAATGAAGGAAGGAAAGAAAGTGAAACTCATGGCACTGTTCCAAGTGCCTTATGTCTATTAATTCATTTCATCCACAACACCCCTGGGAGATTCAGGTCTTTCTGATATTCCTGTCTTACACACAAGAAACCCAGGGCAGACCAGCTGAGTAACCTGCCAAGGTCACATACCTAGAAGTGGGGGCAGGGCTGAGAGTTCACACCCGGGCTGTTTGCTCTGGAACCTTCACTGTTACACATTTTGCAATATGCCACCCGGTTTTCTTCCTCATATCTTTTGAGATTTGTTCTTCTGATCTTTATTTTTGATGTTGCCACTTTAAAAGTATAAAATGCACAGCACGGAAACCAGATTCCAGAAACCAATGTACCATGTTAACCGACTTTCATCCAGCATGTGAGGAATGGCATGGGTTCCAAACCCTCCCCTCATCGTTTATAAAGTACATGGATGGAGCAAACTCCGTAGTTTAAATTCTCAAAAGATACATGGGAAATGGGCTAAAGCTTATTAGCCTTCGATTTAATGTAAGATCTGAAAAAACGAATAGTGAATTTCTTTTAAGCATCTCGAGGACACTGTATATTCTAGATTCCTCTCAATGATAGCGATTTTTTTTTATTTTGAGAGAGAGTGAGAGTGAGCAGGGAAGAGACAGAGAGGGAGAGAGAGAGAGAGTCCCGAGCAGGCTCCGCGCTGTCCAAGCAGAGCCCAACGTGGGGCACGAACCGTGAGATCATGACCTGAGCTGAGGTGAAGGGTCGGATGCTTCACCGACTGAGTCACCCAGGTGTCCCAATGATGGCAATGAAAGGTCTTCATTCAGGTGCCCTCAAATGTGCACCTGAGGCCGAGGAAAGACGTAAACACAGGCTTTTACAGGCGAGGAAAGACGGCCATAGTCCCCAGGCACATTATACCTCAGTCTTCGTGCTGTTACCCCTCCTGCGTTCTGAATCATGTGGAATCCTAGGCAGCTTTTATTTCCCTTTTTAAAAATGACTAATTTTAAAAATGCCTGGGTGGCTTCATCAGGGTGCACACACTCTCTCTCAAAATAAATAAACAAATATATATATTTTTTTAATTAAAGAATGACTAAGTTTAAATGAGAACTTCTAAAAATGACTATAAGCCAGAACTTCCTAGCTTTTTTTAGTTTAAATGACTAATTTCTTGTACCTAGACTCTTTGGCTGCTAGGAATTTCATACGTATGGGTATCCCCAGTTTGGAAAGTCACTTGGCCCCTTCCTCCTATACTGAACACCTTTATTTTCAGATAGTATTTGCAGTTCTGCATGTTGGTCTTTGATTTCTAATCTAAAGAAATTTTATGTAAGCCTTTCGTATTAAGCATTTAAAAAGGTGAATAATACAAATTGCTTTTTAATATTTGTCTTCAGAGTAGGACTTGAGGGCTTTGTTGGAACTTTTCTTCGTTGTGGATACAGATCTGTTCCTCTAGTCCTGAAGTGATTGAATGAGGAATCCCCAGGGTATTCCTTAGACTTGAGCTTTGCAGCAGGAAGAATGTTAATTATAACCATTAGTAGATAGTACATTATTTGTATTTACAGTTTCCTAACTATTGCTTGGTATTTGGGGTGTGTGTGTGTAGGATTAAGATAGAATTTAGGAGAAGTTTGGCCCTATTAGCTACTCTTAAATTAACCATCATGTAAACTATTAGGACTTTCTGTGAAAGGTGATTTGAAATTCAGTCAGGTGGAGTAGCAGACCTGTCATCATGAAGGAACACTTAAGTGATCTTGTTTTTCCCCCATATAAAAATAGTTGGATTCTAAAGTGCTTATTTCCTTTGTGATCTGTGTCATGTGTAAATTATGACAATAAAAGAAGTATTCTAAGAGCTGAAGGAACCCATAAAATTTATTAGCATATCTTTTGTTTTATAAACACAGACATACAAGCAACTGAATTACTGTGCTTGATCTCTCATCCCCCTTGTTTAGACCAAAGAGAGTCTACAATATGCATTAGAAACCCTGACGATGAATGGCTGCTCAGTTGAAGATCTAGGATTGGATTTCACTCTGCCAGGATTTCCCAACATCGAACTGAAGAAAGGAGGAAAGGATATACCGGTCACTATCCACAATTTAGAAGAATATTTAAGAGTACGTAATCGTGGCACCCTTTGGGGAAAAGGCCAGCGTGGTGGGCGACACAGGACTTCTGTGGACACTGTTCTGGGGGAAGGGGGAAGCACCTGTCCCGGGAGCCTGCCTCCCCTGCCTGAGACCCTCGACACCCAAGATCACTATACAACATCCACTTTTTCAGGCCCTCATTTCTGTCTGCACTTGACAAAATGTGTCGGATATTTCATGAAGCCTTATATATGACCTTGAATTTTCTGTCTTGAAGTTTGAATACTACTAAACTCTCATTGTCTTCGTTTAAAACAAATCAGTGAAAAGGAGCCATCACTTGTGTTCTCATTAAACTGCATTCTGTCTATCAAGGCAAAACTAGACATTATTCTTCACACACACACAAACACATTTTTATGGGTGTAATGAGGACTTTCAGATAATCTGTAGCCCTTGACTATATTTGTTAAATTAAGGGAAAACAATTTTGTATTAAAAAGAAATTGTATTTTAAGTTCCATGCTATATAGGTCTTTACTACTGCTTTTTGAAAAGTTTCTTTTGGTTTATTTCTGACCCTGAGTGGAAAGAGCATTGGGTTCAAGATAGAAAACCACCTATACCCAGGCTTGGGTTTTCTGCCACCCTACAGTGGGATTTTATTTAAAAAAAAAAAAAAAAAAAATTATATTTATTTATTTTTGATAGAGAGCACAAGTGGGGGAGGGGCAGAGAGAGAGGGAGACACAGAATCCAAAGCAGGCTCCAGGCTCTGAGCTGTCAGCACAGAGCCCGACGCAGAGCTCGAACTCCCAAACCGCGAGATCATGACCTGAGCTGAAGTCGGACCCTTAACCAACTGAGCCACCCAGGTGCCCATACAGTGGGATTTTAGATAGAACCTCTGAAAAATGGCTCTGGTTTCTTTGTCTGTTAGAGAAAGAGTAGATAGCCAAGGTCTTCAGATATCTTTTGGCATACCCAACTGTTCTGTGACTGTTAAACACATTCTTTAATATTCACAGGACTATCTGATCAAACTTACCTGCTGCTTTTCCTAACTTTGAGAAAGCTAACCTTTCAGCTTACTTGTAAATGATGAGTTAATGTCCAGATTAAAGTTCTCTGAAAAGAATTTGTGATGATGCTTGTATTTTTCTGTCAGCAAAATGCTGTTGTTTTTATTTTTATCTGAGTATGTCCTGTATTTCTTGAACCCATTGGGTTGGCTGGAGTCATTGATGACTAGATATCATTGAACCAGTAACAGATGCTTTCTGTTCCTTTTCAATTTCACGTGACTGCATTTCCAGAGTTTGCCTTTTTCTAAGTGAAGGTCCATTTCAGAAGCATTGGTTCTAAGAACTTAATCGGGATTTGGATAGAAAAATTTCACATTAAAAATTCAGAACACTTAACAGTTGGTTATTATGCATCTTGACACATTATCTTTAATTCTTAATAACATTTTATCCTCTTGAGAAACTTTCATCTGCTTCTCATCTAGTAAGGTACCGTTCTGTGCCACAGGGTTTTATGTAAATGAATTTTTAAAACACACTAAACATAAATGCTCATCGTAATTGTTTTTACATTTTCTTGCTGGCCAGGCCCCGAGTTAGAAGTTGACCTGAGAGATCTCTTATGTGGTTTTCTGAGAGATGTTTTAGAGACTTAGTTTGTGTGGGGTTTTTTGTTGTTGTTGTTGCTGTTGTTAAAGTGATCAGGATGGATGTTTCACTGTACTTTGCCATGTATTGGGTAGGAAAGAGATAGGAAATCTTGTCACGGTTTTTAAAAGACCTTTCTTTTTACAGCTGGTTATATTCTGGGCACTAAATGAAGGCGTTTCTAGGCAATTCGATTCCTTCAGAGATGGATTTGAATCTGTCTTCCCACTCAGTCATCTCCAGTACTTCTACCCGGAAGAAGTGAGTAGCTTGTGTCTGAAGAAATTGCCCATTGCTCACTGTGTGCCTGTAGCAATCGTAGCACGCTGTCTCTGTGCCATCTGGCTGAAGAGGATTGCAAACGAGAGAACTGGGGGGCGAGGTGGGTTTGTGAGCCGAGGGGTGGATGTTGGTAAAGGTAGAAGATCATTTCTGAGCAAAGAAGAGTATCAAATACTAAGTGTAATATGATGTAATATAAATATAACATTTTATATTGTATAAATATTAAATATAGTTGAAGTATTGGAGTGGGGTCTGTGTGTGAGATTGGGTGAGCCCAGCCTCGTCGTCAGTCACCTGACCCTGGATGCGGGCCAGTGGAGAATGGGATGCGCGTCTTTGCGGTCGCTGAGGAGAGTGCACTTTTTTTTTTTTAACCTAAACTTCCTGGATTGGGTGAGACACTGTTTTATGATTGGAGTCCATTCTTGGAGTTAAGGAAGTGTTGCAAGTACCCTTAAGAGTGGGGAAAAATGAGTGTGCAGTTTTCCAGCCATCTTAAGTGCAACAAGAATCTGGAACACTGCTCTTGAGTGGGGAGATGGCACAGAAAGGGTCTGCGAGGTGTGGGGTTTCTCCAGTTTGGGATCCTTTTTGTTTAGTATTTGAATGATAACTTTACACGTATACTACTGGCTGAATCCGGATACCTTTGAATGACTTCGACGTAGCATTTCAATCTCAGTTACGATTTTTATGTCCACTCTGATTTGCTGCTTGCGGGAGCATGTGGTGTAGCTGACACTTTGAGGCACTAAGTGTCACCTGGAATTGAAAGCGGCAAGGGTTGCTCCCGGAATTGAATTCTGGTCCTTCCTGCTTCACCGTATGACCTTGTCTAGGCTGTTGTGTCTGATCCGACTGCCTCGTCCATAAAATCGGGATAACCTCTGTCTTACTGAACAGGACACATAGAGTACCTGCCAGTGAGTGACGCGTAGTAGGTACTAAATTTTCTCAAAGCACGTAGTCCTTCTGCAGGTGGGCAGGTCACCAGAGAAAAGATGGCTTAATGTGAAACTGGTGTTAGATTTTCCAAGGGGACGCAAGCACTTCTTGCTTTCTCCTGTTCCCCCTGGAACGGCTTGCCTGGTCCCCGTGCAGCCCCAGCCGACCATCTGGCAGCCATCTGCCTCTGTACAAAGTGAGGAAGCTGCCCGTTGGCTGGGCCTCAGTTCAGCTTTCTCCCACTTCTCTCTCCAGCTCACTAGTCTGTGTCTTGGCTTCTGGCATTTCTAGAAAACAGGATTTATGAAATCTCCCTGGCGAGATGTAGGTTATGGAGTTAAAGCCTGTAAAGACACGAGAGGCGTTAGGAAAGCTTAAACAAAGGTTTGTCTCAGGTATGTTTTGTTTGCGATTAAAGTCTTCTCGAGAAGCCAGTCCCTGCAGATGGGCAGGGTGCCTTTAAAGGCACCAGAAGAGGAGGCTGGGTCTGTAACTGTAGTAGAAGAGCACATTGTCGAAAAAAGAGGTCCCTGCGCAGAACTTTCGGTATTGAAAATGATACTTTGATTTGGTGCACGGTAGTCCTGTGTTATATTGGCATCTGCAAAACAGCATGTCCTGTGAGTTTTCACTGAGTTATGCAGCCGTGTCCTTAGTAATTTGTTTCTGTTGGGTGACCACGCAGCTGGACCAGCTCCTGTGCGGCAGTAAAGCAGACACTTGGGATGCAAAGACACTGATGGAGTGCTGCAGGCCGGACCACGGTTACACTCACGACAGGTGAGTACCCGGATCTGCTGGACTTTCGTTTGAGGGTCAAGAATTTGGTGGTGTGTGCGTGCATGCGTGTGTAAACGTACGTTATGAACAACAACAGGGGGGTGCCGTTTTTAAATTTGTCTGCCTATTTTAAAGGAGGCTTTCTGATACTTTGGCCTCATTTCTATCAAGACCTTAGGACTCAAAGATTTCTTTTTCGGGTATTTCTGTGTAAGTGAACAGGGAGGAGGAAAGAGAGGAGGATACAGGTCAAACCCGTTACCCGTTTTTGTTGGCGGTAAAATGGAAATATCCGTACACTCCCGACAAGTCTTGTTTGTTACAACAGTAATCATTCCCTTTGAATTCCAGCTGTGACAACAGAAAACTACGTTGGTTTCCGAATGCGTCCTAATGCGAATTCGTAGGTAGTCGTATTGAAATTTGGTAGTCTGCAGCTGGCTGTGAGAGTCTGCGGTGCGGTGCGGTGTGATTGAAAGGTGCACAGTCCCGTGCTGAAATGATTTTGCTGACTTGTTTCTGTTGTAGTCGTGCCGTGAAGTTCCTGTTCGAGATTCTCAGTAGTTTTGATAACGAGCAGCAGAGGTTATTTCTCCAGTTCGTGACCGGTAGCCCGAGACTGCCTGTTGGAGGTGGGTGTGCCCTAGGCGCCTGGCCACCGCCGTTCTGTGGTGGTGGGGTTGGGGGGGGGGGGGGCGGAGGGAGGGAGGGAGAGAGAGAGGGAGAGACAGACAGAGACTTCGGTACCACCAGCAGGATATTCTGCATTTGACCCAACAGTGCCTTTTCGTTACTCTAGTATCCTAACGTTTCTTGAGTTTTCCATTGGCTTTGTGATATGTGAGAGCTCTCGGCCGGCAGGGAGATTCATAGGGATCATCTTAAACACACTGAAGTAGGATTGTTAATGAACACGTAATGCTACTTTTCTAGGTGAAATTCAGATCCTCCGGCCAGCTGTACATTATAGACTCTTGGATGAGAATGCATTGTAAAGTCTACTTTTCTAGGAGTGAGTCAGTCCTAATAGGAGTCAAATTGGTACTCAGTTTTAAAAGCCAAAAAGCAGAAGGAGCTGTTGGCCTCCATATTCTACAGTGGTTTTTTCCAGTAAATAAAGCAGATGTTGGGGTCCATACACTAAACGTACATCACGTGTGTAGATGTAATTGCCCAGCAAGAAGGAACACCTTGCGTGTGTGGTAACACCGTACAGCCAAGCAGCGTGACGTTTCCTGATGGTAGCAGCACAGAAAGGCTACATTTGTGATTCCAGACGGATTCTTCTTGTGGCTAAAAATATCTGGCTCGGAGTTAGCTGTGTGCGGCCTGTTAACTTACTAACTTCCCTTGGTCTTTCTTCCTTCCCCTTCTGCTCAGGCTTCCGGAGTTTGAATCCACCTTTGACAATTGTCCGGAAGACATTCGAATCGACAGAAAACCCGGATGACTTCCTGCCCTCCGTAATGACTTGTGTGAACTATCTTAAGTTGCCGGACTACTCGAGCATTGAGATCATGCGTGAGAAACTGTTGATCGCGGCCAGAGAAGGACAGCAGTCGTTCCATCTTTCCTGATCACAGCGAGAAATGCGGTGTCTGCCTGTTACAGCAAAAGAAAAAAAAAATCATGATTTCTTTTCTAAATGTATCACCTGAGTCAAGGAAACATGTTACGCCTTCTTGTTGTAGGAAAAATGGCTTGCAGATTATACAAGAGACACTTGGTTGATATTCATTAATGGCCCCATGGACTTAAAGTGATCAGGCCCTAAAACGTTGTTGTGATGAGGTTTCTTTAGCAAGTTCTTGTTTAAATTATCATTTATTTGATGAGTGAAGTTTTTAACTTGCTTTGCTGTGTGAAATTTAAAAAAAAGGGATGTTTTTCAGGCTGAAACAATAAATGTCGCTGTGCAGTTTAATTCTGGGCTGTGTGTGTCCATCTAGCTAAGTCTGCAGTTTTGTTTCCTCCAAAGACCACTCTTGTACATAAGTACAGACACGAAAGCTCACGTGTGTTTGACAAATCCAGTTCGGTAGGTTAGCTCTGTGTGCATCTCACTTCCCTCTCATTTCCCTCCCCGGTTCATGTATTGTCCGCGGTCCACACGGTTTTTTTTTGTGTGCGACACTCACGGTTGTCACATCTTCATTAGCCATGGGTTCCCGTTGTTCCGTGTTCTCTCTCAAATTAAGATATAATTTTAAAATTCATTGAACTGAAATATATCGTCAGTGTGATTCAGCCTTTGTAGCTCGGTAGACCTTTCTCATAGCTTAGTTTTAATATAGCTGTAGGGTATGGCTGGCCTTTGCCCAGTGACCCGGTAGGACTGTTTACACGGTGATTCTGGCAACCACAGCAGCTTCTGGAAGGGAGGCCAGGAAAGCCCGCTCACTCTTGTGTAGCTTGAAAAGTCTACAGCTTGGGCTGGCCGGTATTTTCTTACTCCACGACCAGAGCATTTTGAGTTGATGTAACGTTTTCAACAAAATTAGCAGTTTTCGTTCCCCATTGGAGTCCAAGAATGCTTTTTCTCCCTTGTCCTTGTTTCAAGTTTTTGTTTGTGGTCGTCTTTTTTCCTCTCTCCCCTTCCCCTCCTCCCAGGGCTAACTTGGGACAAACAGTTCAGCCTTTGTCTCGGCACCGATACAAGCACCTGTAAGCAAAGCTCTGTCCAGTTGTTTCATGTGCTGATTTCTCAAATCTGCAATAATCCGTCAGGTTAATGTTTTTACCTGAAAATAAATAAAGTTTGCTTCACCTTTTCGGTTATAGTTCTGTGCTGTATGCATAACTCTCCATTGTGTAGCCGTATTTCAGTGCAAGCAAATCGTCCCATCTCCATGATTCACATCATGGCTGATACCACTAGGGAGAGAATTTGTGACTGCAACTTGAAGAACATAAAATCTGGCAGGAAAATGGGAGGAGTTTCCTTCCTTCCTAAGGTTCATAATTAAGCCTGTTGCATAAATTTGAGAGGATTTCCATAATGTATCTTTTTGAAAATGAGAGATGAGCTAATTTTTTTTTATTGAACTTTGAGAAATCAATTCTCTTTTGTTCTACAGACTGTTCCAAAGTCTGATTTAATTGGTATAGAAGCCCCTTTGTTTCCCATCCCTCCCTCCACCGAAAAGAAAGTTCGTAGCTTGCTTTTCTTTAGATTATTTTGTCATTTTACACTTACATGGCCTTGTTGGGAGCACCTCCCCCCCCAGCTTTCACAGTGAACTTGGGCAGTGACCCCCCACTGAGGGTGACAGAGCTCAGGGGGTGTCTTTCCCTGGTTCTTGCAGGGGCTCTGACCAGGGAGCGGCTTTACCATGAAGTCCGAGAAGGGGAGTTGTTGTGTTTCTGCGGTTCTGACATTGACAGCATAGGAGCCGAGCAGTTTAATCAGGTGAAATTTGTGTTCAAGAATGAGCCACTTGGTTTTAAAACTGTTCTGATACCTTTTTACCAACTAAGCACAAGGATTTTTGTGTGAACATAGCATTTCCTCATTTTTTAAAGGGTTCATTGTTAAATTTTAGACATGTATAAACAAAGCAATGTTTCATACCCAAATATCTGTATTTGATGTTTTATCCAGATCTCTTGTGGCCCTGGCAGATTTGGCCTCGTTGATTTCAGCATCAACCAGTACATTTGATGGTTTTGACTCAAACTCTGAAGGTTGATGGTTTCAAAGTCGGTAGTTAACCTGTTTGAATGCTTTTTACTGTTTAGCTTACTCCTTAATGTGTGGGACCCTTTGTTAATTAGGGGCAGGAAGACTCTTCCCATTTTAAAGCAACCTCTCTTTGCAGAGACCTTAATCCTGCATCGTAGGGAAGAAAGTGTATATTTCATTTGCTTGTTACTCCGGTTTTGCCTTAAATTTATTTGCTTAGTAATCCTACCAACAAGCACTGATTTCTAACTATGCTTTATACACATAGACAGTTGGGTACAGACAGATTTTACTGCCCTTTAATTTTTGCTGAGACGGAGTCAGAGGTTAGTCACAGCTAATACCGACTATGTCGTGGTGTCATTTACAGTTACTGATCTGATCTGCCTTTTTTATTCTTTTGTATATGAGAACACCTTTTTTTTTTTTAACTATTTCACAATAAGGAAGGAAGGAAGAGGTAATTAAATGTAATTCCCTCTTCCCAGCCCCTCCAAAAAGTTAATTGTGAGTTCTAGGTAGTCTAATCAGGAACAGACACAGAGAGAGTTCTAGATGCCTTAGCCGAACCCAGCAGAGAACTTTCACACAGCTAGTCACTGTAAGGGTACAGATTTCTCTCTTCCTGTGATTCAGCTCTGGTTCCTGCATTTGTAGTGACAGAGAAGTTTCTTTGACCTCAGCATTCTGTTAAGAAGGTAGTATCCCTAAAGCCCCTGTCTCCTGCATTTGGCGGTTCTCGTGAGTTGGGGACGTGACATGACAAGGGGTGGAGCACCTGACTGACCAGTCACTTCCTGGTCCAGAGTTCCTTCCCGGGGGCATCCTGTGCAGAAAGACCGGAAGACCCAGGGAGAGGCCCCAGCGTCTGCATCCCAGAAGTTAGATGCAACCCTTGATTTAACACAGTAAGGATTATCGCCAGCAAATAAATTGTAAGTTTGTCTTCCCTCTGGTTGGTTCATCAGCTGTGGAGGCTATGCTCCCGATTCCTGTCTGTGCTTACGAACTCAGGGAACGGGGACGTCCCTGACACTTCAGGGAAGTGTGTGTAACTGAGAAAGGAGGCTTCCAGGGCCAAGGCATAAGCGTGCATTCACAAACCGGATCCTTACACAGGGTTCTGGGTGCCCTTGTTCCTTCTCCATTAGCAAAGATTTACTTCCTTTACTTCGGCTTTGGTTGTTGGACCCATTTTATTTTCCCTCCTGTAATGAGAACGTTCGTTGTTTGAAAATGTCATGCTCTGTATTTCTAATTCTCGGAAATGCCTCTGTACGAGTCTTCGGTTTGACGTTGCAGTAGTTGGGCACACCCAGTAGAAGGATGACCTAGTGACGGATCACTGAAATGCTTCCTCTGTTACCTCAAAAGAAAAAAAAAAATTCCAGACAAAAGATAGCATTTATATTTCTAGAAAACGGAGGATTGGCTGTTTTCCAAGAACTTCAGGCTAATGCAAGCAAAGTTCTTAACTCTGAAGACTTGTTCTGCATAAAGGAGACATTCTTTACTAATGGAAGAGGTGGTTTTATTTTTACAACAAGCCTACTCATATTACCAAACCTATAACCAATTGCTGATCTCCTGTGTAAAGCATTTTTTTTCTCTTACCTGAAACAGTGATTTATATGAACTGTTGGAATAATGGAACCTCAAACTACAGATGTGTATGTAAAATTGCATAAATGCACTGACTGACTTCTCCCTGAATATATTTTTAATAAACAGCATTATCCTACATGGTCAGTTTTATTAACTCTTCTGCACAACTAGAGGGCTCTTCTGAAAGCTGTGTGCTTGTTTGGGTGATTTTTGGAAAGCTCTCTGTGGCGGTAACACAGTAATCTTAGCCTTCTTTGGAGGCAGGTAGTGGAGAGAGTTCTAAGACAAATCTGCTCTGATATGACTCTAATGCTTGGTTGCTGGGGGTGAGGATTAACACTTGTAAGATATTCCTATGCAGCAGGGACGTGGTGCCTTTGGGATCAAGAGATGTGACCCTGTGCACGACCTCCCGGTTGGACCACTGAGAAGTCACTGTTGGCTTTCGTGACGGGCCGCCCTGCCCTTGACAAATGTCCGGATCCGTCTGTTTCACTGAAACCAAAAAATAGAATCGACTGAGGATTGCAAAGGAGATGGAAATACTGTGGAAGGGTGATGGCTGAAGTTGAGGGTGGGAGTGGATTGTTGCTGTTTTCAAAAGAATGAGTGAGTGAAATCCATACGTAATATGGACGATAGACAACACACACACGCACATTCTTACATATCGTGTTGATCTACCTGCCTAAGGACAAAACCACATTTTTCCCTCGATGAATCTTGGTCTGTAAAATGACTTCAAATCCTAGGTGAAAGGTGCTATTAGGTATAAGCCTATCAACGAGACTGGCACGGAGGTAAAGTTGGTGACAAATGCTGAGCTGTCTGTATGACCAGTTCTGGCGGGGGGGGGGGGGGGGCAGGGGCGGCAGGGGCAGGTGTCTAGTAACTTCACAATTTTAGTCGATGGAACTGCATGAATCAGTGTTGGTGTGTTAACGGGTTAAATAGAAGTTTTGAGTCTTGATGGCAATTGTTGGGCCAGTATTCCAGTAGAAAGACCCAGTATGCCTTCAGACCCGCTTGGGACCAGTGCTTTGGGGTGGGGGGTGGGGTGGACATTTCATTGCCATTCTCACCACCATTCCTTCTTGTCCTCAGCCAGGCTGGTGACCTTCCTGCCGTCTGCTGTGTGTTCCCGCCTCTCCCACATGCTCTGCGGAGCACTGAAGGCTGGAGCCTGAAGAGGTGCTGTTCTGCCTATGTGGGGGGCTTCAGGGATGCAGCTCCCAGAATCCCCAAATGCATACTTGGTCCCCAAGAATTCGCCTCACGACTGACGGCAACCTTGATAGGCACGTAAGGTGTTTGTATCTCAAATACCCTGGGGTGGCTTCAAGGCCCAGGCACCCCCCGGGTGATTGTGTTCTCCCCAGGAGTTCTGTTTCTGGAGTGGGTTCTAGTACTCTCTGGCTTACTCTCCTACATCGAAACATTCCTCAGGACGTTATATTAAGAAGTTTTATTTTATCGGGGCGCCAGGGTGGCTCACGTCATGATCACCGTTCGTGAGTTCGAGCCCGGCGTGGGGCTCTGTGCTGACAGCTCGGAGCCTGGAGCCTGCTTTGAATTCTGTGTGTGTGTGTCTCTCTCTCTGCCCTTCCACCCTCATGCTCTGTCTCTCTCAAAAATAAGCATTAAAAAAGAAAAGTTTCATTTTATGAAAAAATTCGTACTAAGGAATATACATGGGCCGACAACAGTCGAGATTGCTAAAGGGACGGGGCAGTGTTTATAGTGTTTAATGTCCCGTGGAGAGTTGCCACAAGAAGCGGTTGTTTGAAATGACTGTCTAAAATAAACAGTGATAAAGAGAAAGCCCCATGCACTCCATCTGGTGTCCACTTAAAATGCGAAGGAATTTGGGCCTTTGTGAAAACTATTTCCTCCAGCCAGGCCCCGGTTCCCGAAGCGCATCCTGACTCCACTTTGCGGAACAGAACTTACAGCTCTTAGAATCGAGGCACGGCCCCTGGCCGCACGCTAGCTTGCACAGAGCCGTGTAGAGGGCTTGGTGAGAACCATGCTGGGGACCAGGAGGAGTCCCGACCCGCCTCCAAGGGAGAGTCGCGATCCCTCACCTCATGCCCCGGTCTCAGCGGTGGCCAAAGCAGTTCAGTCGTCTAAGGTCATGTTGTAATGTTAGTATTGTCACAGTCTTGGGTACGATTCTTTGAATTGTCTTCCAGTGCTTCTCAAGGAGGGCATCGTGGGCATGTGGGTTGACAACTGTCCCTGCGGGAGGGGCTGTTGCGAAGCACTCGGCCTCCCTGGCTCCTGCTCAAAATGTCAGTAGCTGTCATCATGACAGGTCAGAATGCCCTTGAACCCTTGGAGAGATCCCAAATATCAGGATGTTGTCCTTCCAGCTGAGAAACAGTGACCGCGTGTGGCAGCTTTGAGGAAGCATTCAGATATTCAGCTGATAATTCTGGTAAATAAATCAAAATGTTTCGTGACTTACGAGGAGGCGTAAGGTAGGGATAAGAAGAGGAAAATGTGAAACCTAACAGAAGACCATGGGGGAAGGGAAGGGGAAAAAATAGTTTTAAACAGAGGGAGGCAAACATAAGAGACTCTTGAATACAGAGAACAAACTGAGGGTTGATGGCGGGGGGGTCCTCGGGGGGAGAGGGGAAAATGGGTGATGGGCATTGAGGACGGCACCTGTTGGGATGAGCACTGGGTGTTGTATGTAAGCGATGAATCACAGCAGTCTATCCCCAGACCCAACAGCATGCTGTATACACTGTATGTTAGCCAACTTGACAATGAATTATATTTTTTAAAAAAGAGGGAAACAATTACTTATTTAGTCAGAAAAGCCACAATTCTGTGCTCCCCCTTCCTCCTTCCGTGCATTGGGAGGACATCATCTTTAAGGTTCTGACACCTGACTTATGTGAGAACTTCCACACCATTAGAAAGAGGATTTCCTCTTTTTTTTTCTTTCCAATGACCACCAACCTTAAGAGAACTTTAAATTCAGAAACTGTCGTTACATTTGTCCCTTTTGCAAATTAAAAACAACCTTAACTAGATTCATCTAGAAAAGTTCAGTAGTGCTAACCGATGTTAGAGGATGATAAGTAAATACCCAAGCCAGTGTTTTCAACTTTCTGGAACTACTTTCTCAAAACGAATTGGTCTCTTTGCATTGTAGGCTAATGGGGTGGGCAAAACAGTCTTTCTTTCCTCCATGGACAATTTAGTGCTGTAATAGATTCGTTTGCCCCCCATTGTTCTGATGCATAATATTCCAGATGGATGGAGGGAATATGAAACCCATGTCCTCCCAAAGCATTAAATGGTGTTTCGACAAATAGAAGTAAAAACTTGGGATTTTTGTGGTCTTTCCAGCGTGCCATTTTTCTTGCCCATCTCACGGTACCACATGGGGATGGGTGGAAGTGTGATGGGGAACCCCTTCAGTCATCAGTCCATTTGACATCCGTCCCAAAGTCAATGAATTTAAAGAGAGAGGCTTTTTTGAAAAAACACTGTTTTCTCTTTACAGGGAGATTTTCACTAGGCTCTCACGGTCAATTAGCAGCGTGATGTGTTCGCGCTCCCATTTTTCCATCTGTAGGAGATGCCACCCCTCCGGTCTTCCCCCCTCTGGTGCCTGGCATGACGCCTGGCATGCACATAGTCATGGAAGAAATGAGGAGTTCTATATTTGTGGTCCTTCCTCTTTGCCAGTCAGGTTGTCTATGGATGCTGTGCTCTGACTTCAAGGACTTGAAGGTCCAAGTAGAAAGCAAAATGGAACCGAAACGTTATATATATATATGTGTGTGTGTATATATATATACGTATATATACGTATATATACGTATATATACGTATATATATATATGTGTGTATATATATATATATATATATATATATATATATATAGTCAATTGCTGAACTATGTGGGTCTGTAAAAATTCGCCAGTTGTATTTTTATGGTAAATAGTTCACTTGGGCCTGGAGAGACCAAACAAAATCAGAGGTTGCTCAGGAAGGAAACTTAGATTTGTGACCAAGTAGCGTGAGCTAGGAATGATTAGGAATATCAGTTAGTGAAAAAAAAAAAAGAGAAAAAAAAAGCTCTGTTATAGCAAAACTAATGAATGACAAAGGATCTTAATGTTTCTTTCTCTCAGCATAATAGATATATTACAGGGGAAGACAAAAGTCCATTTGGGAAACAAAACTTTGTTTTTTTTTTTAATTTTTTTTTTTTCAACGTTTATTTATTTTTGGGACAGAGAGAGACAGAGCATGAACGGGGGAGGGGCAGAGAGAGAGGGAGACACAGAATTGGAAACAGGCTCCAGGCTCTGAGCCATCAGCCCAGAGCCTGACGCGGGGCTCGAACTCCCGGACCGCGAGATCGTGACCTGGCTGAAGTCGGCCGCTTAACCGACTGCGCCACCCAGGCGCCCCAAAACTTTGTTTTTTAATCAGTCGGAAGATAGCAAGTAGAGAGTTGTAATATATTTCTTAGTACCGGCAGTCCAGGAGAGAGGGAAAGTCAACACAGCGCCTTTTATGATTGCCGATACATTTACAGGGGCTGGTTCTGACTTCCGTAATCGTGTTTTCTCGATGATGAAGTGTTTTGTAAACTTGAAGTTGCCGTTTGCTTAAATTCAGAATTTTGTAAATACTGGCAAAATACTGTGGAATCTCAGTGTGGAATCTGTTCCCGCATTTATAAAACTTGTTACGAAGATTTCTGTTTAACTGCCACGGTATTGTAGATTGATGTCTGGGCTCTGAATTTTGGGAGTTTGGCTTCTCTTTTGAATTTGACTTTGGATAAGTCCCGTAACCTTCACTGAATATTTTCTAATCTGTGAAATGGGAGCAGATGAAATGAACTCTAAATTCCCTTCCGCTCTCAACTCCTAAGCTCCTAACATCTGTCACAGTCCGTGGCCTATCTTTTTCACATCAACGCAGTTGATTTAAGAGTGTACATAGGTCGTCTTCCAAGTGAGTTGAACAAAATTACATAACTATTTCCTATATACTTTCAACTGGCCAAAAGAGAAGCGCAGGGTCTATTTTGGAAATACTCTGAACCTGCATTTGGTCATGTAGCCAGGTACTAAAATGCGTGAGGGAATAAATATTTTGATCCTATGCCTTGGTCATTTAAATCCATCTTAGTGTTTAGTCCTAGTGGGTTTTTGGTGGGTTGGTTCAGTTACCATTAGTCAAGTTAGGAAGTGAGATCAGGTGGGACTGGGGTGTTTATAGCTGTTGCCATTGGTGTAGATTCTTGGAGTTGGGAGGGTCGTTAGAACAGCAAGCCCACCTTCTGTCTGAACAATGATTGTGTTGCTCCACCTCGGTCAAGATTACATACTTCTTTTTTTATTATTTTTATTTTTTATTTATTTATTTATTTTTAATTTTTTAACATTTATTTATTTTTGAGACAGGGAGAGACAGCATGAACAGGGGAGGGTCAGAGAGAGAGGGAGACACAGAATCTGAAACAGGAGCCAGGCTCTGAGCTGTCAGCACAGAGCCTGACGTGGGGCTCGAACTCACGGACGGCGAGATCATGACCTGAGCCGAAGTCGGACGCTTAACCGACTGAGCCACCCAGGTGCCCCTCAAGATCACATACTTATGCCAGAAATAGGGTGAGATTTATAACACTTCAGGTATGGTTTTTCAAACCCTCTTCATTTCCAGTTGAGATTAAAGCTCATGGAAATTGTGGCAAGGGAGGCAGACAAAACGCTGGTGACTAAGACCCCCATCCCAAAGGAAGGGGTACAAGGGCTCTCTCAATGCCCAAAGGGACAGGATATAATGCAGAAATATTAAAGTAAGGTTCTGCCCTCCCACTCCATCCCTGCTTTCTGATTCCTGTTCCTTCCCTGGCCATTCAGCACTAGCAGGAGCTTTTACGTGCACTGAGTTTTGAGTAGGAAGGCCGCGCAGAAAGTCAAGAAAATTGCTGGCTTTTAGATTTCTAAGTAGAACATCTCTCATGGATAGCGGTCTTATAATTACAGCTTCTCGCCCCTCACCCCTCCAACAAAACAAAACAGGCTTTTTGGCAATGTGTGTGTGTGCACACGTAGATGTCTGGTTTTTTTCTGTTCTGTTCTTTTTTGAATGCCAAGAGCTTGGCTTTTATGTATCAGTGGCCAAGCCTCCGTGATTTAGAGCAAACAAACACTTTATACAAGTAAGTCCTTGCAGGTTTATAGGCATGGTTTTCCTGCCACAACAAAAGGGAGTAAAAGTTGGACCAGCTGGCAAACTAGGGAGAAAGAGCAGGAAATGATGAGGATTAAATTATGATGGGTCCCCAAGAAGCCACCTAGCACCCACAGCCCAAACTGAGTCCCCGACAGGGGAGGAGACAACGGGCTGGTCAGTGTTGCTGGGTCTGGTACTAGAATCACGTTCCTCCAGCACCGGCTTGTCAGCTTTCCATGGAAACCACAGAAAAGTCCTCTGAATGTATTTTTTCACTCCGCCAGGACAAAGCAAAACGCAATGAGTTCAACTTCATTCAGTATTCCGCTGGGCAGACGAGTTGCTCTTCATGAGTGAGGAAGGCAGCTGCAGAGGTGAGTTTTGCTTCTGGGTCTCACACTCCCCGCCTTGAACACAACAACTGGTTTTGTCAACTAAGTTTGCGAGAACACTTTACATCTGTAATTTCCTCCTCATGCCTGCTCCGTGGGCTGCCAGTCAACGTTCTCCCTATTTTTCAACACTGAGCGAGAGTTGAAGGCATTTACTGTAGTTTCCAACAGACCTTGAACCCTGCAGGAGCAGGTTAGAAAAGGGATCAAGGGCCCAGCCTGGTTTTTCTCCCCCATGACCAAACTTGGCTGGAGCCCCAGTGCTACTTCAAAGAAAATAATTTAAAAATTTTTGTTCTTGTTTCGTTGTTTGCTTTGTCATAATACAGAAAGGGGTGGCTGTAGAAAACACAAAAAGCAAAAAGGAAACGAAAGAAAAAAAGTCGATTCCCCAAATGCAGCAGCTAGAGATGGCCTTTGTGTAAAAAGAATTATTGAAATGGAGTGCAGAGGGTATCCCAGGGGGTAGGGGTAATTGTTCTTTTGTGAAGCTTTTCTTTCGGTTACAAGTATATGCGTGTGTATAATTAGTTATAGCATCAAATGTATTTCTGACTGGCTTGCGGTAAAAAAAATTTCTTTCGATCGTCTTTGGTTTTTTTTGTTTTTTTTTTTTTCAACGTTTATTTATTTTTGGGACAGAAAGAGACAGAGCATGAACGGGGGAGGGGCAGAGAGAGAGGGAGACACAGAATCGGAAACAGGCTCCAGGCTCTGAGCCATCAGCCCAGAGCCCGACGCGGGGCTCGAACTCACGGACCGCGAGATCGTGACCTGGCTGAAGTCGGACGCTTAACCGACTGCGCCACCCAGGCGCCCCTCTTTCGATCGTCTTTGGAATCAATTTTTTTAATTCTATTTTCTATATATACTTAAAAAAATAAAAATGTAGACGTATAGTTGGTATTGTTTTATGAACTAGAGGGTATTATGCTAAGGGAAACGAAGTCAGAGAAAGACAGATATCGTATGATTACACTCATTTGGGGAATTTGAGAAACTCAACAGATGAACATAGCGGAAGGGAAGGAAAAATAAGAAACAGAGAGGGAGGCAAACCATAAGAGTCTCTTAAATACAGAGAACACACTGAGGGTTGCTGGGTGGGGGTAGTTGGGGGAAGGGTGAGGAGGGGCAAAAGGGAGATGGGTATTAAGGAGGACACTTCCGGCATGAGCACCGGGGGGTTGTACCTAAGCAGTGAATCACTGGGTCCTACTCCTGGGGCCAACACTACACTGTATGTTAACTAACTTGAATTTAAATTTTTTCCTTTAATGTTTATTTATTTTTGAGAGAGAGAGACACACAGAGCACAAGCAGGGGAGGGGCAGAGAGAGAGGGAGACACAGAATCCAAAGCAGGCTCCAGGCTCCGAGCTATCAGCACAGAACCCGATGTGGGGCTCGAACTTCGCTACAAGCTGTGAGATCATGACCTGAGGTGAAGTCAGACACTCAAGCGACTGAGCCACCCAGGCGCCCCTTAACTAACTTGAATATAAATATAAACAATAACAAATAAAAAATAATAAACAAACACATTAAATAAATAATAAATAAATAAATAAATAGATAAATAAAAAACAAAACAAAACAAAACAAAACCCCTCCAAAAACTGTAAAAAAAAAAAATTACTGTAGCAACATTGAAGAGGACAGGCAGGCAGCGACATGTGGACATGCGTGGCGAAGCCATTTACACCTTGAACTGGACGATTACGTTTCCAAATCACCCGGTGGCAAAATGGAAATGGAGAGTGGGGATTCCGAATAGATCTGTGGGCCAGTCTGGAACAGTTTAATGCGCTGGAATTGCTCTCACGGCGGTGACTCGGGCCCCTCCGTGGGAGGACAGTTGCTAGAGGTCGCAGAAGTCCCTCGTTAATAATTTCCTCTTCTGCAAATGGGAAGATAACTAGTCCCCACATCACAAGGTTTTTTTCGTTTAAAATAATACAGAGGTGCCTGGGTGGCTTGGCCAGTTGAGCGTCTGACTTCGGCTCAGGTCGGGATCTCAGGGTTCATGGGTTTGAGCCCCGCCTCCGGATCTGTGCTCACAGCTGAGCCTGGAGCCTGCCTCCGATTCTGTGTCTCCCTCTCTCTCTGCTCCTCCCCTACTCACGCTCTGTTTCTCTCTCTCAAAAATAAATAAACATAAAAAAAAAAAAAAAGGGCTGATGCTAGCCTGCCTACTTAAAAAAAAAATACATGTAAGGGGTAGTACTTACTGGCTGACACCACCAATCTATGGCATTAAATAGTCTCCTGTAAACTAGTTTAATATTACATCTTATGACGGTATCTCGGTTTATTTAACACACTGCCTATTGTTGGTCATTTAGTTTATTCAGTTTTTCAGTATTGTCATGTTGTAAACCCACAGATGAATTACTTTGTGCCTACTACCGCACATTTCCTTAATCATTTCCTTACAAAAGGGATTGTTGGGCGAATGGATATGGGGGACGTTGGTTTTTGTTGCTTTGGGGATTATTTTGTTTGTCTTCATACCTGGTCCCAATTTTCTTTCAAGAACAATCCACCCTCCCTTTCAGTCCACGTGGTTTTCCAGTCCAGCTCTAAGTGCGAGCACGTGACCAAGCGCATCAGAATAGCGCGTCCCCTGGGTCACCGGGATTGGCTCCGGCGTGTGCCTGCGAGCGGGGACAGACCAATCACAGGCAAGGAACTCGATACCCTGCTTTTCTTACAACTGCTCGGCGAGAGAAGCTCTCTCGGAGCTGGCCCTGTGGCCAGTAGGGTACAAACCTTGAGATGCCAGGGCCCTCTGGCCGCCACGTGAGAAGTGCAGGGAATCACACCAGACGGGAGGAAGCAGGACTGAGAAATGGAAAGAAAACAGGTCGCGGTGAAATCGATTGCCCGGATCCTGCTGTGCGCGAGGTCTAGCGGCCTCTCCACTGGGGGCAGCTGTGGATTCTGTTTCTCGTTTTACCGAGGGTTCTGATCGAGAAGAGAGTCTGGCGTCGTAAGGTTTTGGCTCGGGTTTGCCACGCCGCCTTCGGCACAGGATCGTGTGATGGCCATCCTAGCAGGGCGTGTGTGAGCGCCTTTTCATGCACGCTCTCCGGGACCGGCTGGCATTAACACCAACGAAACAAAACCTTTCCCGTTGGCGTCTTCAGTTGTCATTCACAGAAGGCAGAGTTTTTCTAAAGTTTCTGGGCTGTTTATATTTTTTCTTCTGCTTTCTTTCGTTTTTCTATTCTTCAGGAAAGCAAAGTCTAAATGGAAATTTCTGCCTCAATAGAGACAGAGGCCCTGAGCTGTCACATTATGTTTCCGTTGTAATTCTTACATTAAATTCGAGGAGCAAAATTAAAAGGACCGGCCTGCACTTAATTTTATGACTGTCTCCTATTGGTATAAGGGAGGAAAATTGTTTCTCTTAAAAAAAGAGTCAAGGGGGGCGCCTGGGTGGCTCAGTCGGTTGAGTGTCCGACTTCGGCTCAGGTCATGATCTCACAGTTCGTGGGTTCGAGCCCTGCGTCTGGCTCTGTGCTGACAGCTCAGAGCCCGGAGCCTGCTTCCCATTCTGTGTCTCCCTCTCTCTCTGCCCCTCCCCCAGTCACACTCTGTCTCTCTCTCCTTCAAAAGTGAATAAACATTAAAAAAAATTTAAAAAAAAAGTCAAGGGACTCAAAAATGTATGAAAGTTACTGTACATGAAATTAGCAGGGAAAATTAGGGAAAGAGAAGGTGTCCAATTGAATGAAGCGAAGTATTGCCCTATCGATGATGATAAAATCCTATCAAGTTTGTCTCCCCAAACTTACAAATAATTATAGCCTCTAACTGAAGACGGATGCGCATGTAGCTTTGGGCTTGTGCTAATATTATATTTTCACAGCAGAGACACGGGAACAGGAGACAGCAGACCTTAGAGCCAGAGGGGTTTTAGTGAATAGTCGATCCCATTTCTTTCTAAATACGGACTTAAGGCATGTTAGTTACTCTTCCAGAGCCTCAGTTGTCTCCTCTGTAGAATGGGGTGGTAATAGGGCCCCTCTCTTAAGGTTGCAAGGATTAAAAGAGAGAACATTCAGCAAATGTTGCTATTCTTTTCAAATACTATTTGCATAAATCATCTTTCTCCATCTTGAGCTTTCGTTTTAATACCTGTTTTTATCCAAGGTCACGGCTAGTTAGTGATATGTACACCCACCTTTATGAATGTGAAAAATAATATGACAAATATAATTACATCCTCTTGCATTTTAACAATGGGAAGAGATTCTGGCCAAGCAGCGTGTTCCGTTCCTTTCCTTTCCTTTCCTTTCCTTTCCTTTCCTTTCCTTTCCTTTCCTTTCCTTTCCTTTCCTGTCCCGTCCTTTCCTTCCTTCCTTCCTTCCTTCCTTCCTTCCTTCCTTCCTTCCTTCCTTCCTTCCTTCCTTCCTTCCTTTCTTTCTTTCTTTCTTTCTTTCTTCTTTCTTTCTTTCTTTCTTTCTTTCTTTCTTTCTTTCTTTCTTTCTTTCCTTTCAGCACCAAACCCACAGCATTATTCTATTTTATTTTTTATTATTTTTTAAAAATATAATTTATTGTCACATTGGCTAACATATAGTGTATAAAGTGTGCTCTTGGTTTTTGGGGTAGATTCCTGTGGTTCATCGCTTCCATACAACACCCAGTGCTCATCCCAACAAGTGCCCCCCTCCATGCCCACCACCTGTTTTCCCCTCTCCCCCAGCCCCCCGTCCACCCTCAGTTTGTTTTCTGTATTTAAGAGTCTCTTACGGTTTGCCTCCCAACCTCTCTGTTTGTAACTATTTTCCCCCTTCCCCTCCCCTATGGTCTTCTGTTAAGTTTCTCAAGATCCACATATGCGTGAAAACATATGATATCTGTCCTTCTCTGCCTGACTTATTTCACTCAGCATAAGACCTTCCAGTTCCACCCATGTTGCTGCAAATGGCATGATTTCATTCTCTGTCATTGCTGAGTAGTATTTCCTTGTATGTATATACCGCATCTTTAACCATCTTTGTCAGTTGATGGACATTTAGGCTCTTTCCATACTTTGGCTATTGTTGAAAGCGCTCAAGCTCCTTGTTTCGATGCAGTGGACAGTATTTCTCGATGAAGAGAAGAGTTAACTGGTAAAGAAAGGATGCAACTCATTTATTGGGGCAACTTCTACTTACAACTCAAAATATCTGCTGAAGGTGGGTTTCTGCCTAATTCTTAATTTTCTTTCATTTTATAAACATTAGATCTCCTACGAAAAAGGATTGTGTCGCACTTTACTGTCTGCAGTGACCATAGTTAATTATGATTACCTGAGCGCCTTCCACATACCTGGTTCGGTCCTAAACTCAATGCTGTCTGGGATTTAAACCCAGACCTTACTTCAGGGAGGAGAACTTGAGCCACGAGACCACACAGCCACCTGCCCCAGTCAGTGATGAGGTCGGGGAACGCGGATGGTCCTGAGGCACACTTTGCAGAGCACTTGGCTGGTGGCATTTGGTTATAACACACACCTGTGAGGTTGACTTTTTTATTCCTGTTTCACAAATGAGGAGACCCAGGTTTGAAGACCGAAATGATTGGTCGACGTCCCCGAGCTAGGAAGAGGCATTGGACAGCCTGAGGCAAAAAAGCAGCTGTGTGTGTGCATGCACATACGTGTGTAAGAGAGCAATCCAGAGAAAATAAATCAGTTCAGAGCCACAGAAAACAGAGTAGCAGGCCTTTGTACCTAAGCCAAGTTCACCTTCAGAGCCATGAAGCCTTTCCGTTATTTGGCTCAAAACAAAACAAAACACTTGGCATCATCTAAGTTAGAAAATGAACGCTTTTTCCTACAAAAAACCAAAAACGAAAACAAACAAACAAAAAAAACAATGAGAAAAGGAAACTCCTGTTTCCAGCTTAAAGAGAAAAACCAGAGGGCAGGGCCACGTGCCCAGGTCCTTCCTGCGGGTCTGCACGGAATGGAAGCAGTGGGCTTCTGGCCTTGTCACCTGCCACTGCCAGGGTGGGGGGTGGGGGGTGGGGGGCGGGCGGGTCCAGGCAGCAGCCCCTGCAAGTGAGAGGAGGCTGTCACCTGTGATCCTCCTGCGGTCAAAAGGACATTGAACTCTCGGGTTGGGAAGAGATATCAATGTCACTGCCTGTGGGAGGTGCTTAATATTTTAGGAGCATATTTAAACATTCAGAGGCGTTTCTTTTCTCGGTGCAGGTGACAAAATGTGCTGTGAATCACTCGCAGCTTAAAAAATGCACTCATTCCGTTCAAGTGTTTGGTGACCTTTCCAGGTTGTGGTTGGTGTTATGGGCGGACTGGGTCTCATTCCCCTGTTGAGAGACGTCAAGTTTGAATACATGTGTTGTGTTTTCACAGAGACTTGTTTTATCCTGTTTTCTCTGCTCTTGAAATATTTCTATTGCCTAGTAGGATGGCAAGTGTCTCAGCGTTGGCCCATTTTATTATATATTTTAATTTTTATTTGAGAGAGACAGTGGGGTGAGGGGCAGAGGAAGAGAGCGACTTAAGCACGCTCTATGCTCAGTCCAATGGACTCTATGCAGAGTCCAATGTGGGGCTCGAGCCATGACCCTGGGACCGTGACCTGAGCCGTAATCAAGAGTCAGATGCTCAGCCGACCGAGCCACCCAGGCACCCCAGCGCTGGCCCATTAAAAAAAAAAAGTTTATTTTTGAGGGGAGGAGGGGCAGAGTGAGAGGGGGACAGAGGATCCCAAGCAGGCTCCGTGCTGACAGCAGAGAGCCTGATGCAGGGCTCGAACTCACAAACCATGAGATCATGAGCTGAGCCTAAGTTGCACGCTTAACCGACTGAGCCACCCAGACGCCCCTGTTGGCCCATTTTAATTGTTAAATGGATGCAGAAGTGTGTGGAACAGACATCTATTGGTAACTCTCTCTGAATCCTACCTACCAGTCAGAGCAAGTGAAGTTCTCAGCAATCATCTGGTCCAGCTTTCTCCTGTTTCAGATGAAAAAAAAAAAAAGGTCAAGAAAGGTCCGGAAACTTGATCATGTAGACAAGCTGAAGACAGGCCCAGACTGAGCCTAGAGAGCTGTGGCTCCAGGGGCATTAGAGCTGTCCCCCGCCCCTCCCACCCAACGTGACATGTTTCCCCATGTCCTCAACCAGGACCCTGTTCTTCACTCCTTGACCCCTCCTGCTTTCCGTTCCATTCGTTAAGAGCTCTAATTATTAGGGGCGCCCAGGGGGCTCAGTCGTTTAAGCATCCAAATTTGGCTCAGGTCATTTTCTCAGGGTTTGTGAGTTCAAACCCCACATCAGGCTCTCGCTGTCAGCACAGAGCCTGCCTTGGATCCTCTGTCCCCTCTCTCTCTGCCCTTTGCCTGCTTGCTCTCTCTCTCTCTCTCTCTCTCTCTCTCTCTCAGAAATAAACATTAAAATTTTCTCTTTTAATAAAAGCTCTAATTATTAAAAGATTTTTCCAATTCTTTTTGCTGGAGAGGCATTTTATATTTATTTCCATAGCTGGTTTTTTGAACCCAGTGACAAAAACATTTAATAGAAGTCTTTGTTCTTTATTTATATTTTCTTTGGACAAAATGGATGGTTTATAGTAAATGAGTCTTTCTCTCTGCTCTCCCATTTTTTCCTGGGTTTATTACTGGTAATTTCACAGAAATCTCTCTTAAGATAATATCCAAGGGAATACCAAACATTGCTTGCTTATCTAAACAGCTTTCAATTACTGTTGAGACTAAATTCAAACAAAAGGAGGAAGATGTTTGTAGGTAGAAAAACTCACCTTGATAGGAAATTGGAATCTCCCTCTTTTTTTCCTGGTGATTTTTATCCCAGTCCAGTCTTTCAAGATCATTCTAGATAACATGTCATCCCCTTTTCCATGAGGTAGCCCTTAACATATATAGAGTAGACTCTCATTGCTTCTGATTTCCCCATCCTGATGCTTTTCTTCTCACAGAGGCACCTCGCACGTTTCCTGACATTCCCAGCGACTTCCCACACTGTCCCTGGAACACAATGCCCGTGTCACTCTCTTCACATATCTGACATCTTGTCATTTGTTCATGTCCCCTCTCCAAATGGTAGCGCTTGCACTGAAAGGACAGTGAGGGGTCTGGCTGGCACAGTCCCATGTGAGATGCCTTCTCATTAGACCCTTGACTTGCATCCACGGAGCCCAAGCTTGCGTTTGCGCTCTCGGCCACCAGGTCATAGTGCAAATTGATATTGAACGTGACGTCGATGTTGTCTTTCAATGTATTTCTTTCCAGCTTGATGTTTCTTTCCATCTATCCATGTCCTTTTCTAGACCCAGTCGCTGGACATATTAAGACCTTACATATTTAGAATAATTTTACAGACAGAAGTTAAAAAATTTTTTAATGTCTATTTATTTTTGAGAGAGAAAGAGACCGAGCGTGATTTGGGGAGGGGCAGAGAGAGAGGGAGACCCAGAATCTGGAGCAGGCTCCAGGCTCCGAGCTATCAGCGCAGAGCCCGACGCGGGGCTCGAACTCACGAGCTGGGAGATCATGACTTAAGCTGAAGTCAGACGCTAAACTGACTGAGCCACCCAGGTGGCTCCCCCCTCCCCTCTTTTTTTCATTTTTATTTTTAGAGAAGAAGAGCACGTGAATGGTGGGAGAGGGGTGGAGGGGGAGAGAGAAAGACTCTTAAGCAGGCTCCCCGCTCATCACAGAGCCCGATGTGGGGCTCGATCCCACAACCCTGGGATCGTGACCCGAGCCGAAATCAAGAGTTGGCTGCCCCAGTGACCGAGCCACTGAGGTGCTCCTACAGATGGAAGTGTATATTCTCTGTGACAGGCAGTATATCCTCATGGAGGGTCAGGCACTTCAGAGGCAGACGTGTGAGCTCAAAGCCTCGCTAATCCGGTTAGTAGCTGTGTAGACGTGGGCAAGCTACTTCATCTCCCCTTTCCTCACCTGCACTAATAATGCACGCTTCCCCATTAAATGAGATTATTCAGATAGGTGATTTGGGTCAAATATGCATTCTTCAAACTTTTTAAAGGCCTCTCATGACATCCTTGTGGATAAAATGGAGAAATATAGTTTCTATCAACACTGTATCACCTGTGATTAGCATATTTTGCCAGCTACGAACCCATCTAAATATACTAAAAGGGGCATCGAATAGTGTCTAGCTTATAGCAAGTGTTCATCAAATGTTAGCCCTTATTATTTTCAGTTCACATCTTATTATGCATTCTCCCCCCCCCCAACTTGTTGCTCTATTTCTCCCTCTACCTCCCTCCTCTTCTGTCTCCTTTCCTTCCCTCTACAACGTCTTCATCATAACCCTATTCCCCATAAATCCCTAGCATACTAATGTTAAAAGCCTGCTGTGTTTTCTTATATACCTACACTTTCCCTAAGTCTTTTCACGCAGGTACAGCTGAGTTTGGGTCCCAACAAGACGTAACCTTGAAAATATGGATATGAATCTGTTCTACACAGATAGGAATCCAACCATGTATAAAAAATTATACAGACTAGTGAGATTTATTCCATATATGCAAGGCTGGTTCAACACTCAAAAACCAATGCATCACATTATATTAATAATATAAAAATATATTATTATGTATTACATAATAGATAGTATTACGATATGTAATATATAATATGTACTATTACTATTATGTAATACATACTTACTAATTAATAATCCATCACATCAAAAAACCAAAGAAGAAGTACCATACGATAGAAAAAACATTTGATAAGATCCTAAACCCTTTCGTGATACAAACTCTCAAAAAATAAGCATGGGGTGGAATTCGCTCAACTTGATAAAGAACATCTATAAAAAACGTGCAGCTAACACACTTAATGGTAAGAGACTGGATGCTTTTACCCCTATGATCCTCTCCCACCACACTTCTTCAACATAACACTGGAAGTCTTGGCCAGGGCCGTAAGACAAGAAAAAATTATAAAAGGTGCCCAGGTTGGAAAAGGAAGGAGCGAAAGCCCTCTTCATTGTGTTTTGCTCATTCCGTAGCCTCAGCCCGGTCTACATCTTAATTCTTGTTTGCTATTGCTCTAACTGGAAGGCTCTGGCCACCTTCTTATGTTCGTTCTTGATTGTGAGAGTTTTTCTCTTCCTCTTTGGAGAATGTGCTCTTACAACGAAGCTCTGTGGGTGGAGTTCAGCATGGTCTTAGGGCACTGGAGGTAAAAGGTTGACAGGGTGAGAACATTGCAGGTTTTGAGGGAAGCTGACCCTGAGTTTCCATCCCAGCCTGTCTCGTACTCCCTGTTACTGACACCTTCTGAGCCTCAACTACCTCGGTCAGAAAACGAGAGGAACGGTATCTGTCCCATAGTTTTGTTGTGACGATTATCGCTGGTAAACTAACATAAATCACATTTACTAAAAGCACATCGAGGACATATGATTACTGTAGTGATGGGACCTCAGTGAACAAACCCTAGTGGGGGAATACGAGGAAGGACAATAAGATAGGTAATGTTGCTCTTGATGGGTGAATAACAGAGCAGCGCTGAAGCTGGCCACTGCTGCTGCAGAAAAAATGTTCTAGAGTGTGCCTAAGTGGCCAGTGGGTGAGGTGGTCCTCAGCAGAGCAATGAATCAGACACGTGTTTGTTTACCTTTGGTTTAGAGAGATTTGGGGTCATGCTCCGAGAGACAAAGGGTGCAGAATGGACTGTCGGAGCCTGGATCCCCTTGGTATGCAGAGCTAGAGACATTTCTAGCCACCTACCGCTTCCTTCTCATCCAGAGTCCTCTCTATTTTTAAATTAAATTAAATTAAATTAAATTTTATTGAGAGAGAGAGAGAAGGTGTGCCCAAGTTGGGGAGAGTGACAGAGGGAGAGAATCTTAAGCAGGCTCCCTGCTCAGCACCGAGCCTGAAGTGGGGCTCGATCCCGCGACCCTGAGATCATGACCTGAACCGAAATCGAGAGTCGGACACTCAACCGACTGAGCCACCCAGGGGCCCCTGCAGAGTCCTCCCTCTTATCTGCAGCATGTGCTCCTTGGATTCCTTACCAACTTTTGCTGTTCCCCTTCAGGGGCAGAGATTTTTCCTGTCAAGGGTCTCCTCTCTTCTTGTCTCTGCTGATTCAGCCATTTGCTCGGTGGTTTACAGAGGGTGGGAGCATCTCTACAAGAGCCAAAAGGGAAAGTGGCTGAGGACGGGGGTGGGGAGAAGACGGGCAGGACAATCTGCGGAGTGAGCCTCATGGAGCTTTCAGGGCGTGGGGTCTGGACCTTGCCTCTGGGAACAGGAAATGCGCAGCGTGGGTCTTTATTTCACATCATCTTCTGTCCTATCACTTGTCCAAGTACCTTCCTGACAATGATACTCTGTGGAAACGTAACACCCCACCCTCGTGGCTCAGAAACAAGCTATCAATGCCCTGACACACTGCCTGTGAAGGTGGTTGTCTCCTCTCATGGGCTCGCTTTCTCAGAGATAAGACGCAGAGACATTTCCATTCTAAGCTTTACTAGTTCCGTCCTTCTGCTTGCTTTGCATTTAGACTGCTTCCTCACCTGGCAGGTTGGGTTATTTATATGAAATCTTTCTTCTTTATTTAAACTGGTGTTGGGGTGCCTGGGTGGCTCAGTCGGTTGAGTGTCCGACTTCGGCTCAGGTCATGATCTCACAGTTCGTGAGTTCGAGCCCCGCATCGGGCTCTGTGCTGATGGCTCAGACAGAGCCTGGAGCCTGTTTCGGATTCTGTGTCTCCCTCTCTCTCTGCCCCTCCCCTGTTCATGCTCTGTCTCTGTCTCAAGAATAAATAAACATTAAAAAAAAATAATAATAAAGTAAACTGGTGTTCCAACTATGCATTTTCCTCTCAGCACTCCTGCTCCTCCAACCTATAGCTTCTATTACGATGGGTAGGGCACAAATAAAGCATGTTGATAAATCCTCTTGCTTGAGAATCGATCACAAGTTCTGCTGAGACAAGGAGTTGAGGTTTTAACCCCACAGAATGTTGGCACATAATGTAAGCTGAAATTCACACTGATGATCTCAGGATCTCTTTTAGTTGCGCCTAATTTCCAGGAGGATTAATTCATCAGCTTCCCTTTTATCCCCAAGGCTGGTTTTACCAGAAGCAAAATAGCGGTAGCAGCAAGTTTCCTGCGGTGTCTTAACCATTTTTTCTTAAAGCTCTAGCTCTGCATTGATTGTGTGCTTCCTGGTCTGCCCCTACCTCCAAATTTACTCTTAAGTTCCCATTCACGGCTGGAGGTAAATGACTGGTAATAGCTTCCAACTCTTCCCAAAGGTGTTTTCAAACGAAGAAGGACAAAGATTTCAAAAGGCGGCGGCTATGATTCAGGAGGACCGGCAATATGGCACCCTATGCATTGACCCTCACTGTGTGGTCACGGTTGCCAGAGGTGCTGTTGCGGGGAGGACGGTGAGGCTGCATCAAAGTCAGGGAGGAGAGCATATTCTGATTGATTAGCAAGATCTGCTGTGGGTCAGCAGGAGTTACCACGGTAAACACGACACATCGCCAACCCTGGTGTACCGGGAAGACTGATTATGAGCCCTGCCACGGACTTATAGACTGAGTTACTAGGAGAATTAAATGAGAGTGTGTGAATTAAATGATACGTGAGCTAAGTGTTCAGTGGAGTGTGGGACTAGAAAGCTGTTCTGCTTCCTAGGCTGTGCCCTGCGAACTCACAAACCTGTCTTATTTCTTCTTTGTATTCCTGCATGGTGCCTGGCCCATAACAGGTCCTCCGCAAATATTTGTTGAATGCATACATGCTGTCTATAAAACCAGGTTATAGGACTAGATCTAGTGGTTGGATTTGATGACTCAGTTCAACAAAGAGGGCGGAATTGGGTCGGGGTGGGGGGTGGGGTCACTGGGGCTTTCTTTTTTTTTTTTTTTTTTTTTTCAACGTTTACTTATTTTTGGGACAGAGAGAGACCGAGCATGAACGGGGGAGGGGCAGAGAGAGAGGGAGACACAGAATCGGAAACAGGCTCCAGGCTCTGAGCCATCAGCCCAGAGCCCGATGCGGGGCTCGAACTCACGGACCGCGAGATCGTGACCTGGCTGAAGTCGGACGCTTAACCAACTGCGCCACCCAGGCGCCCCTCACTGGGGCTTTCTTACAGGCTCCAGAAAATCACCCTTTATGGATTTCCTCCTCCTCTTAACACTTAAGAATTATTATTACAGTAAAACAAACACACAGAGAAGTGCACAAATCATAAGGGGACACACGACGTAAGAAGGATCTACGTAAAAATCGGGACAATAGTAGCACGCTACGGTGCAGGTACTGCCTTGTCTTTTGTCAGCTACTTCCTCCTCCCAAAGACACCCCTTATTCTGCCCTCTAACATCATACATTAATTTTGTTCAATATTTAGTGAGAGTCCACAGTGTCGTTGTCTGCAGTTGTATTTTGTTCATTTTTTTTTTTTTTTCCCAGTGTTTGTTTATTTTTGGGACAGAGAGAGACAGAGCATGAACGGGGGAGGGGCAGAGAGAGAGGGAGACACAGAATCGGAAACAGGCTCCAGGCTCTGAGCCATCAGCCCAGAGCCTGACGCGGGGCTCGAACTCCCGGACCGCGAGATCGTGACCTGGCTGAAGTCGGACGCTTAACCGACTGCGCCACCCAGGCGCCCCTGTATTTTGTTCATTTTTATTGACGTATCATATTCCAGTGTAGGAAGACATCACGATTTGTTCATCTGTTCCCCTGTTGATGGACATTGGGTTGTTTCCAGTTTGGGGACTAGTACAAATAAGATTGTCATGAACATTTTAGTACGTGTCTTTTAGTGTTTTTGAAAGCCACTCTTCTGTTGGATGTGAGTAAATCCTTGGAGTGAAATTGCCAAGTCGTGGGGCATGTCTATGTTTGACATTAGTAGATACCACCGAAGAGTTGTCCAAAGTGGTGTACCGAGTTACCTCGCCACCGGCCTGTCTACAAGTCCCCACTGGTCTGTGTCCTTGTCAACACTTGTCATTGTCAGTCTTTTTAACTGTAGCCATTCTCGCAGATACATAATATTATTCATTTTGGATGCATTTGTCTGATGACCAATCCAGGAAAAGATGAACATCTTTTCATATATTGAAATCTATAATCTATAATCTATATCTATGTATCTGTATCTATCTATATAGATATATGTGAATATTCTCTTTATTGAATCCTCCTCTTAGTTTTCAAGACTGTGCCTTACTGTGGGGATTTTTATTTTTAGCAAATAAACAAATAAAACTGTACTTGCTAGAAATTATCAAGTTCTTCTTTCCAGAAATTCAAGACCCCTACAGTAAACGTATTGCTAATTTCTTTTCTTTACTGAGAAGGATCAGTACGTAGAAGTGTATTTTCTATACATTCACTACTCGCAAAGAGAACTCGTACTTCTGGAATGGCCATCAGGTGTGTTATATTGTGTATTTTGAAAACATTTCAAATACAAAAAACCACATTTTACTGCCCAGCAAAGGCCCAAGTTTAGACCAGGGCTGCATTTTGTCCTTTCCAGGCCTCATTCTGCCAGAGAGACTCAAAATGCCATGCGGGGTTTTGAACACTCAGGAGTGAGACAGAAGCAGGCAATGAACAGCCTGCTCCGAAGCGCTTCGTCTGGCCTCCTCTGGTGTCCCTGGTTCCCATCCACTCTCTGCATCTGGATTCTGCCTTCTGCCCAGTCTCTTTGAGCTGACCCCTCGGGTGGGCCGTTGGGCCCTGGGTGCTCTCCGTTGGCTCACCTTCAGCTTCTGGCTCTGTAGCCCCTCTCCTACCTCCGGGCCCCACTCAGACCCCAAAATTCCAAAACGTTTGGTTCCATCCATGGTCCTTTGAGATTTCATCCCAGAATGTAAGCATGAGTCAGCCTGAAAACAATCTCTTCTTTCTGGAATTAAACAATTTCCTGTGGTCCCTGGATTGCGTGGGGGAACATCCCTAAGTATCTAACTTCCCAAATCCATCACAGTGGCCGACCAGGACAATGGTACAAAGCCCTGATAGCTTTGTCGTGCAGCGGAGCAGAAGAGGCAGGGTTCCGAGTGTGCGTTTAGGCGGTTTTCAGTAGAAGAGGGACAGGCTCACCTTGGGCTAATTTGTGCCTGCAGAAAAATGGCTAAGCACGAGCTGTTGCCCCCCTGATGAGCCGTCACACATATATAAATGTTGTCTGGCTTGTGTCTCTTAATTCTCATCTCAGCAGCTGCCGCGATATTTGCCACTGAGTAGTTTTTAATCAGCCTGTGACGTCTGCATCTAAAGAAATTGGCTTAACGTTGGCATAAATGATCGCAGTTGGTCTGGCTCGCAGACACACGGATGGGCTCTGGTCTTCACAGCTGGCTCTTTGAGGGCTACTCCGACCCGACGCACAAAAGGTCAGCTGAGGCTGTGATGATGGTGACGTGGCCCCAAGGCTTCAGTGAATCCCAAGGCAGGGTGACCTGGCGGATCAGGAGAGCTGAGGCGCTCCAGACGCAGGGGCAACTCCTTCCTGTTACCCACTCCTTGGCTTCCCCTTGTTCTAGTCATTTTCCTATGAAGTACGGCTGCCGCTTTGGTGCGTTGTCAGCAAAAATAGAACGTGCACAGACTGGCTTCTGCCTTGCTGATTTCGTTCGGAGAGCAGTTAAGCCCCACCTTTTCTAAATCTCTCTTTGGAATCAGCATGCTCCTATTTCATTAGTGTCTCTGGAAAGATTTATGACAAGTATACGAAGGGACACACTGTCCTTTCCGCAGGATCACAAGGCTGGCTGTGGGAGCACACAGGCCCGAGCACTGGCATTGTTTTTGGAAATGCTTCATAGGGACGGACTACACGTTCCGCATGAAGTGATTTAGTGGGTTTACGATAACAATTCGGGTGTCAAACTTATCTTTACTGACAAAATAAGTAAGAGCTAGCAGCCACTTTATGTATGGACTTTAAAGTATGAGTCCATCTGTGGCATCACCCCCATTTCTCTTGACTGGCTCTTCCCGCCCCTGTCTTGCTTAACCCTCTCACCCGGCCCTCACCCCTGCCTGTGCAGGTGGTCCCACCACCCGCCTACTGCCTACAGAGCAACTCCTCTACTCCACCACAAACGCACCTGCCCCCCACTCTCCGCTCCCCCATTCCTTACCTTCTCAGGAAATGGCAAGTCCACATATCTAGCCTTTCGAGACCCAAATCTAGGGGTGTGCTTTGACTCCACTTTCTCCAGTCATAGCTCGTGGCCAGTGCGTCCGTTGTTGCTTCCGTCCCCACTATACTGCACATGTGTCTGCTTCTCTCCACCTCTGGCCACACCACCCCGGTTTAAGCTGCTCATTATCGCTTCCCTCCTCTCCGCTCCTTAGCAGTCCGTCTGTTCCAGTGAGCCACAGTGATCTCATAGTATGAATTCAGTCTGATCATTCCCTAGCTTCCTCACTGGAGATAAAAAAAAAAAAAAAAACAACCCTCAAGTTCCACATGGTGGCCCCCAACCCTGCTTCTCCCAAGAAAGCTCACTCTTGTGCATGTTTCTGCAGCTGGGTTAGTTTTATTTCAGTTTCGTGAACCGGTGCCTACAAATCAGTAAGAAAGCAACTAATAACACAATGGAAAAATGGGCAGTAGCTCCGAGGCTGAGTTGATCGCTCCCGGGAGCGGGGCCAACGTCACAGAGGGGGAAGGGCAGCGCTGGAGCCCATTGTGAATCTCTAGCTCTGTTCAGGCAGGTCTTTCCGTGCACGGGTTCGAGGAGGATTGGGGACTAGGGTTCGGATTGGTGGAAGTGGCTAGACGAGTATTTTGAGGCAAAGGGGCTTAGGGATTAAACGGTTGGTAGTTTTTATTAAAGGGTTCATGAGTCTTTCCAAAGTTTCTCTAATGAATAATCAAGTTCTTTGGTTGGAATAGTAAAGTGATAGCAGGGAAGACAATGGAATAATGAAGTCATGTTAATATTGAGTCGACATTGTAGACAGTCAGTAGGCTGTGCATGCGTGTGTGTGTGTGTGGGGGGGGGGGTGGTGGATAGTTTCTATCTCAAGTCCAAGCAGTTGTATGAAGGGAGATGGTTTGGGTTTCCAGAACAATCAGTTCACAGGGACACCTGGGTGGCTCAGTCTATTAAACATCCAACTTCGGCTCAAGTCATCATCTTGCGGTTCATGGGTTTGAGCCCCACATCTGGCTCTGTGCTGACAGCTCGGAGCCTGGAGCCTTTTTCGGATTCTGTGTCTCCCTCTCTCTCTGCCCCTCCCCTGCTCACGCTCTGTCTCTCTCTCAAAAATAAATAAACATTAAAAGAATTAAAAAAATAAATAAAAACATTTAAACCAAAAAAATAATAAAATAAAATTTAAGAACAATCAGTCCACAGAAAAGAAAATACAAATGTCTCCGATGTATATGGAAAAATGTTCGATGTGACTCATGATGACAAATATACTTGAAAACTATACTGAGATATATTTTTTTTCACCTAGCAGATTTTCAGAGATCAAAAAGTTTGAGGATGTGAGGGCTATCTGGCAGTGACATCTGTCGCCCCATTGATCTCCAACGTTGGTTTGCCTGATCTGGCTGGCTAGGCGGGTGTCCCCATCCTCCTTCCCCGCCTCATGTGTGTGTCTCTCGAAGCTGCACACTTGGTCGAAGAGGACAGCCTTGCCTGATAGACGAGGAGCGTTCATTGGTCAAGGGTCATCGGTCAAGGATATACCAGTGGCTGCGCTCCCCTACTGGAACTTGTAAACAGGTTCTTTTCTGGAAAAAGAAAACAAACAAAAAAAAAGATTGATAAAACTTTATGATGAAGAGGAAATCAGGGACTCTTACATATTCCTGGTGGGAATGTGAGTTGGTAGAATCTATAAGGAGGGCAATCTGACAAAAGCTATCAAAATTATAAATGCACGTAACTGCACAATAAAACTGATCACTTATAAGGATTGATCCAACCAGTCTGCTAACATCCATACTAAAATCCAAAGGAGCCAACGTCTTTTTTTTTTTTTCCTAGGATACATTTTAGGAGGTGATGCCTTAAGGGTTAGAAATCAGCCCTTTGATTTCGCGAAAGCTGCAAATGTTTTTCTCACTGATTTTACTTTCCACATGGTGATTTTTGCCATTTGGAAATTTTGTAATTTTATGTCAACAAATGTTTTGATCCATTTTTAATGGCTTCTGGATATGTGTCATGCTCCGAGATTGTAAACATATTCTGCTTTGGTTTCTTTTGGTATTTTTTTTGCCTCATTTTTGGGGTTACATTGAAATCTCTGGTCCATTTGGAGCTTATTTAGGTGTAAGTTGTGAGTATGGATTCGATAATTCATATAGTAATTCAACGCTATTATTTTTCCGTGTGGTGACTAAGTTGTTTCAGTATAATTTGTTGAATAATTCATCTAGCTCTTTGCATATACTCAATTCTCACAAATATTAGTTCTGGACTCCCTAGTCTGTCCCCTAAATGTGTCCATCTGATGTGCCACATTCTTTTCATTATTGTAGTTTTGTGTTGTTTTTTTTTTTAAATGTTTATTTATTTTTGAGAAAGCGAGATGGAACATGAGCAGGGGAGGGGCAGAGAGAGAGGGAGACACAGAATCTGAAGCAGGTTCCAGGTTCTGAGCCATCAGCATAGAGCCTGATGCAGGACTCCAACTCACAGACCTTGAGATCATGACCTGAGCTGAAGTTGGATGCCCAACTGACTGAGCCACTTAGGCACCCCAGTTTATGTATTTATTTTGAGAGAGAGAGTGCGCGCAGGGAAGGGGCAGAGAGAGAGGGAGAGACGGAATCCTAAGCAGACTCCACCCTATCAGCGCAGAGCCTGATGCAGGGCTGAAAAACACGAACTGTGAGATCAAGATCTGAACCAAAACTGAGAGTCAGACACTCAAGTGACTGAGCCACGCAGGCACCCTTCTCATTTTATTAAGAGTTTTACCAAGACATGATCTCACGGTTGGTGGGTTCAAACCCCACATTGGGCTCTGTGCTGCCGGTGTGGAGCCTGCTTGGGATTCTGTCTCTCCCTCTCTCTGCCCCTTCCCTGTTGCACTCTCTCTCTCAAAATAAATAAACTTAAAAAGAGAAAGAGTTTTACTAAGAATGTATGTCAAATTTTATCAAATGTTTTTTCAGCATTGGTGATGATCATAGGGTTTTTCCTTCTTAAATTTGGTAATGGAGGTGAGTAGATTTTCTGATACTTAATTCTGATATTTAATTCTTATTTCTGATACTTCATTATTATTCTTCTGGGAATAAGCTCTCTATGTCATTACACATTAATTTTTAAATCATTTGCTGGATTATCTTGCTAATTTTTAAAGGATCTTTGCATCTATTCTTGTTTGGTTAATGTCTGCTAGCTTTGTGGAATTTTGGTGTCAGTGATTTATATATTTTAGAAGAACAACAAGAATGTGACTAGGGTCACATGCCCATCTCTGAAATAATTTCTGTCACCAGGAGAATGTTCAGGCTTGGGTCACATGACCACTCTTGGGTCTGAGGGTGGGCTTAGTTTTTTATTTACTTATTAAACCACTTTATTGACATATGGTTGACATCCAAAAAGCCATACATATTTAATGTATGCAATTTGATGAGTTTGGAGATCGGTATACATACCTGAAACCATCACCACAATCTATGCCATAAACGTATCCATCACCTTCAAAAGTGTTCTTCCACCTTCTTTTTACTATTATTATTTGTGTGTGTGTGTGTGTGTGTGTGTGTGTGTGTGTGTGTGATAAGAACGCTATCTACTCTCTTAGCAAATTTGTGAGTATACAATACAGTATTGTTAACTATAGACCCTATGTTGTACAGTAAATCTCTAGGACCTATTCATCTTTGGTAACTGACACTTTGCACTCTTTGACCAATACTCCATCCCCCTGAATCTGGCAACCACCATTCCACTTGCTGCTTCTAGGGGTTTGACTATTCTAGATTCTTTGTATGCACCATATCATGTCCTGCTATGTCTGGCTTATTTCACCAAGCATAATGTCCTTCAGGTTCATCACCACTTGCAAATGGCAAAATTGCCTTCCTTTTGAAGAATGAGTAGTATTCTATTGTATGTATGTACTACAGTTTCTTTATCCATCAATCACTGATGGACATTTTGTCTGTTTGCACATCTTGGCTATTGTGAATAGGGCTGTAATGAACACTGGCGTACAAATATCTCTTCAAGGTCTTGATTTCGGTTCATTTTTTTTCAATTAATTTGGATATACCCCCAGAAAAAGGATTGCTGGATCAGATGGTAGTTCTATTTTAATTTTTGGAAGATCCTCCGTAGTATTTTCCAAATTGACTGCACCAATTTTCATTCCCATCAATGCAATGCAAGGATTCCCTTTTCTCCATATCCTTGCTAACACTTGTTATCTTTTTTGTTTTTGTTTTTGTTTTTTTTTTTTTTTGGGGGGGGTGCTTTTAAAAATAAAAAAAAACGTCCTAATAGGTGTGATGTGAAAACTCATTATAGTTGTGTGTTTTATTTTGTTTTTTAGTTTCAAGTTTTTATTTAAGTTCCAGTTAGTTAACATACAATGTAATATTATTTCAAGTATAGAATTTAGTGGTTCATCACTTACATATAACACCCAGTGCTGATCATAAGTGCCTTCCTTAATCCCCATCACTCATTTAGCCCATCCCCTCACCCACCTCCCCTCCAGCAAACCTCCCCTCTCCTCAGTTTGTTCTCTGTAGTTAAGAGTCTGTTTTATGGTTTTCCTCTTTCTTTTTAGCCCCCCTATGTTCATTGTTTTCTTTTTCTTTCTTTCTTTCTTTCTTTCTTTTAAAGTTTATTTATTTATTTATTTATTTATTTATTTATTTATTTATTTATTTTGAGAGAGAAAGAGACAGCATGAGTTGGGGTGGGCAGACAGCAAGGGAGAGAGAGAATCTTTAGCAGGCCCCATGCTGCAAGTGCAGAGCCCCATGCAGGGCTTGAGCCCACAAAACCGTGACTTCGTGACCTGAGCTGAAAACCGAGAGTCAGATGCTTAATTGACTGAGCCACCCAGGTGCCCCCATTGTTTTGTTTCTTAATCTCATTGTACTTTTGAGTTGCATTTTCCTGATGACTAGTGATGTTCATCACCTTTTCATATATCTGTTGGGCGTATGTATTCTTTGGAGAACTGTCTATTCAGTCCCTTTGTCTATTTTTTCATTGGGTTATTTTATTTTATTTTATGTTATTTTTTTGTTATTCAGTTGTATTTTGGATGTTAACCCTTTATCAGATATATGGCCTGCAAATATTTTCTTTTATTACATAAGTTCCTTTTTTTCATTGTTGATTGTTTCCTTTGCTGGGCAGAAGCTCTTTAGTTTGATGTGGTTCCACTTGTTTATTTTTTCTTTTGTTTCCTGTGCTTTTGGTCTCATATCAAGAAATGATGGCCAAGATCAATATCAAAAAGCTTTCGGCCTATGTTTTCTCCGGGTCAGTTTCACTGGAAGTACAAGGGCTGAGACGTGGTATCCTCCGCAGCAAAATTGGGGCCAGTTACCTAAAGAGGGCTACTAGTGGAGAAAACAGACGCCCCATCATAGGCAGCATTGCTGATAATTCAGCTTGGATATTCCAAACTGCAGCCAGGAAGCTTCTCTGCTGGTAATTGTGTGAGTCATCAGGAGAACTTTTATCAGCTCTGGACCAAAACCTTCCAGACTTCTTTGATGTGGGAGAATAAATTCTTAATTTGTTTAAGCCATTAATGGAAACATTTTCCATATGGAAATAAAAACTAGACATATTTTTCATGCTGGCGAAGCCAATGCAAGTATTTTCACTGCCACTGGAAAATCCAAGGACTAGAGTTATTTCGTGGTATTCTATTTCAAGGTCCCACTGTGAATTGAAGAGCAAAAGAGAGGCATTGAAATGAACCTCCTTATTTTTTAAATCAGTTGGTGTGGATTCCTTCCTGAAAACACTCCTATACTCCAGTATGGTGCATTCTTCATGACAACAAAATGTTGGAAATAAAAACAATTACTAAGTTTAACACAGTTCTCATGTTCTCAGGAGTCTCTGTGAAAATATCTGATTTCCATTTGGTGGTAGTACAAGTGCTCTGTGAAATATTCTTCCTTTCTGTCTTTTTATTCAAGACTTCTCATTTAAGCCTGTCCTAGATAAAATCAATATTAAGTGATGATGTAAAAGAATTTGGAACTGTTTGAACAGGTGCTAGAACAGTAGTTTAATTCAAATCAGAACAAGCCTGGGGGAAGAAGGTAAACGCGGACTTGTCTTAAACACAGGATTTAGGAAGCGTCCAATGATAATCCAGAGTAACATAACCTGGATGTAAACGCTAAAACACTAAAATAATAATTAAAAAAGGATACAACTGATTAAAGCAATAAGATAATAGTTCTGGTGCTTGTGGCTGGTACATGTGCAAGTCGTATTTATTCTTCCTGGAGACTCTTCAAAGATGCGTAAACTTCCATGAGTTAGTATTTATATTTTTACCCTGTATCGATCAGATTGCCCTTTAAATAGGAAATATTGGGAGTGGAGATAAGGCACTGTGGGGAAGTGGAAAGAGCATCAGCTGTGGAATTTGGAGGACAGGGGTCTCTTTCAGCCCAGCCCTGAGTCATGGTTAACTTCCTCAATGCCTCGTCTTCCTCTTCAGAAAAGATCGTCAGAGTCCCATTCCATTTTCACATCCTGTCATTCTGCAAGTCAGTGGTAGTGCACCTTACAAAGGAAGCGCACGAGGGCCACCTGGGTGGCTCAGTTGGTTCAGTGTCCGACTGTGGCTCAGGTCATGATCTCACGGTTTGTGAGTTCGAGCCCCACATCCGGCTCTCTGCTGTCAGCACAGAGCCTGCTTCAGATGCTCTGTCCCTGTCTCTCTCCTCCTCTCCAGCTCTTTCTCTCACTCTCTCAAAAATAAACATTAAAAAAAAAAAAAAAAAAGGAAGCACGGGAGAAGTAAATAAAGTAAATATGTAAATAAATAAAAATAATCTTCAAGTGCCTCCCCCGATAATAAACCAAAATCCACTAGGCACCATGCACCATATATTCAATTCATGTGTGTATACACGATATGTTATACATACACAGTGTATACACCATATGATGTATATATCAATATATCAATATGATGCATCTATCACATATGTATAATGCATGTATATATCACATATGTATAATGCATGTATATATCAATATGATGCATATATCACATGCATCATATATGATGCATATATCACATATGTATATGTGATCACATATCACATATGTATAATGCACACTATCTACTAAGTACCAGACTGCACCATAGGAGATTCATATAGCAGATGCAGAGAAGAGGTTCAAATACAGAATCTTCAGCCAGACTCCTCTCTATGCTCGAGTCCTGACCACTCTACTTGCAAACTGGCTGACTTTATACCATTTATTTAACTACATCGCACCTCAATTTTGTTTCCTTTAATTGGGGTACAAGTTCGAAGTTTCTACCTCATGGTTTGGGGTAGGGTTAAATGAGATAATATGTTAAAAAATATACTTATATTAGCACCTGGGGCAATGCACATACTCCACACATTACCACTATCATCCCATTTAATTTTCCCAAGATCTCTATCAAGTAGAGTATTGGTTTGCAACCTTGGGAGCTTCCCAGGTGAAATCTGAAACTGGGTCCCATACACAGAGGCCAAGGACAGACTCAAGAAAGAGGCAGGCCATTCCAGACTGGTAGGTGGAAATTTTAATATACAAGAGAACTTACATACGACGTTTGTCTTGGGTGACCGCAAGATGAGTAGATCTCCACACCTGCCCACCGGAATCTTATATGGAGACCTTAACTGGGTTCAGTCGCGTATTTAGTCCAGACGGTCTCAACAACACCTTATTCTCTAAGGCTATATCCTTGAATAGCTCTGGCTATGGGAACAGTGAGTGGAATGTATGTCCCCAGGACATGGATGGGGGTGAGGAGCCTATGATTGCCCGGGTCCAGCTTGCAGGAGGACCAGCTGTCATATCCTTTTGATGACCTTTTCCAACATAGAGATTTATATCTCCATATTATGTGGCATCTGAAGGTGAAAAAGACTGAGTAACTTGCCCAAAAATCATCGTGGCTCTTGATACAACTGCTCCAGTCCTCGTAGGCTGAGTAGGGGCTGATCTCCTGGAGGAAAATTGTCAGGCAATATGACAACGTCCCTTCTCTCTAGGTTGTGTGGTTGACTTTTTTTTCCAAGCTGACTCCAGCTTCAATCCAGCATCCAGGCCTGCCCTCTGCAGGGGACAGGAATGTTCCCTTAGATCTTTAAAAAGTAACTGAAAGTGAGAAGAGGCAGCAATAAAGGCATTGCTGTCTACGGGCAACTCTGGGTGCAGAGAGAGACATAGGGAGCATCCTACCAATGGCTGCAGAAAACTTAAATACTCTAGGGAAGAAGGCGTATGCTAAATCACCTGTGGAACTCCAGGTAAGTTGAACATGAGTTATCACACAATATAAATGTTCCAATTTGGATCTTATTTCAATCCCTGGAGACTATACCAGGTAACCTCTGCAATTTGTTCTACGAGGTTCTAAGTGTATGGACCATCGCACTGTGTATCCAGACCGACATTCCCACAGGATGCTCTGGAGGTCATAGGATGTGAGAACTTCACCATGAAGAGGAGTGTTGTTCTCACTGAGGCCTGCAGTTCCCAAATGCCTATGAACTTGTGCGAACGTGGGAGCATGTCTTTCTCCTGTTATGACAAAATGCAAAAAATAAAGACAACTACATTTGCATTGGTTTGTAATATTTCTATAACATCCTACAGTATAATGCAGTTGAGTTATAACTCTGGAGTAGATCCATGAAAAGAAATGGACCAAATTGTTTCTTGACACTTTTCTGTTCTGTCAGATCCAGAGACCTTGGAATCCCCAACTGGATCCAGTCTCTGTTCCATAGGAATAGCCCATCTGAGTTAGCTGGTCCTGCTGCATGGCTCAGTGGGAATAACCAGTCCTACCCAGCCATTTACAAGTATGTGACCTGGAGTTATTTAACACTGCTGATTCTTAGTGGCTTAAAACTACAATGACTTATGTCTTACACCATATGCTCATTGCAGGTTCCCACCGCATCACCACATTGTCCTCCCCGAGGGACACAGGCTGGCAGAACTTCCATCTCTTGGAATCTTGCTGGTCACCATGGTCACATGAGTCATACACTGTATTTTAAAGGCTTCCACCTGTAAGTGACATATGCTACTTCCCCTCATGTTTCATTGGTCAAGGCAAGTCATATGACCACACCTAACTTCAAGGGAGCAGGAAAGTATAGTCCTACAGAGCAGTTCTTGGAAGAAGGAGAGATAGAAATATTGGCAAATAGCCGTAAGGCCAAATATACCATCGCTTACTTCATAATCCATTTTACTTAATGTAGCTTAGCATTTTTATTGGTTGGGACAATTTGACATCCTGATTCCGGGATGAATTGTATTAGCTGCCAAATTTTGAGATTCTATGGCATTTCCCTAAAAACTTCCTCCAGCCTGGTAGAGATCCACTGACTGGTATGTTCAGACTACATTTGCTCAATGGTTTCAAGTCCACTTTCTCCATAAGGTGATCATGAGAAATTCTATCACATTCTTTGCTGAAATTTAGACACGTTGTTTTGATATTTTGCCCTCAACTTGTTAACGTAGGGTCTCTATCAAGAAAGGAAATGAGATGGATTAGGGTGAAGATTTGATGTTCTGTAAGTTTGGGATAATATGAACCCAAGGACAATTGGTTTTTTAGCTTTTATGTAAACATAGACCCAACATTGTTTTAATAACTTCTGTTAATAAGACAAGGTAATATATTAGTTGGACTCTTTGGCTGGGTATTTGCAGATGGTTGGAAACTGTCAGTCAAGTACTAAATCGGCCTTCAAAACAAAACAAAAAAAAAGACCCACTTTTTTGAGAATGAGAAGAGGACTACTAATAATATAGTTGCATAGTATTTAGTGTGGATGTCTTGGGGCCAGGGCACAAAACCCTATGTTCTATTGTCCAGAACTAATCACATGGCTCCACCTATAAGCAAGGAGACTGGGAGATTTAGTCTTTCTTTTTAGCTTGGAGAAAAATGAAATGGTCTTGTATGGTCTCTGCTGTAATATGTTTTTTGACGATTAAAGGAAGAATACTTTTACAAAGCCAAAGATTATCTGGAAAATTCAGAAATCAGCATCCAGAAAATAAAGCCAGTGTTAGTTCCTCCATTATTTCAAAGTCATACAAAATTCACACACAAAAATTTTGCTTTGGCAAAAATATCATAAGCTGAAGTGTGATTTTTAATTACCTTACAAACTTCTTTACACTTCATTTGAGTGTGTGTGTTGATGGAAGGGAGTGAAACAGCACCAGCACCAGCGTACTTTTTCAGGATTTAAGATCAGAGAATTGAGTTTCAGGAAAGAATGCATCTTCCAGGGGGCACAGAAAGTGGAAGAAACACCTGAATGGTGAGACTAGTTACCAGCAGAGGGTGCTGGCGTGGTACAAAATTCAGATTTTTTTTTTTTTTTTTTTTTTTTTGGAAGAGGAAGTCTCCGATAAAAGACTGCGGGTGTGAGGCAAAATGTAGTAACTGTTTGATCCACTTGGAGGTCTGAATTCCCGCTGCTGCAGGCAGCTCCATCTAGGTTTTAGTGATTTCCTGTAATGACCACATGAATTTCAGGCACCTTCCTCAGCACGAACCCCTGACATTTGCTCCCGAATCCGAGCAGGACGGGGAGAGACTGTCCGGTTAGACTCCTGGGTTAACTGGAGATTTTTAGCAGCTCCTGGTTGCTCATCTGTGGCACCTCCGTGCATGAATTCATGTGGATTCTTTACTTTCTTATTTGCCCAGCTTTTCACAGAACTATTTTCGTGTGCCCTAAAAGAAAAAAAAAAAATGCCCAACTGTCAATCCAAGAGAGTCACATTTCTTTTCTCAGGAGGTTTCCGTGAGAACAAGGTAACAAGTGCCTGGGAGTCTATTCACAGAGGCTATTCACAGAGGCTGTGAAAGGTCAGGTGGTGGAGACAAAGCCCGTTGCGTTTACTCAGTGGAAATTGGCCTTCTTGGCTGTCAGAACATGAGCCAGCCTAACCGGGACGTTTAGAAGAGCATCCTCCCCCAAGTAGGTCGCGGTGGATGTTCCTTTTACACAGAGCTCCCTAGTAAATACTGCCTGGCAGGGCCTTTGTGAACCTGCGCTTCTGAACTGCTCTTTCAGAAGACTGACAGCGTTCCGGGCTGGGAGTCAAGTGACCCACTGGGTTCCAGTCCAGCCTGTCTGGGCCTCAGTTTCCTCGTCGGCTCAACGACAGGGTTGGACACTGCTCCTGAGGTCTCTTCCAGCTCTCACACGCCACAGTCAGACGTTTCTGAGTGGCACGGCCGGCTCCGCCCTCGGGAAAGGGCCCGAGAGAAGGGACACTCCTCGGTCAGCACCAAGGACAAGGGCCGGGGCCCGCTGAGCCCACGCCCGGGCTGTTCCCAGCAAGCCCAGCGGTGGAGCTGGTGTTGGGGCTCTGGGGTTCGGGGACGGCGCGGGGAGGGGGCTGTGCGTGCTGGGGGAGTGCTGTGGGAGGGGGAAGTGTAGCCCGGGGACTGAGCTAAGGCCGGGCACCGCAGCGGTCCCACCGATTCTGCGCCAAGAGGCCGCGGGCGGTTGCTGCGAGCCTCCGCCGCCTCGCCCTCCGCTCGGCCGCTGGGCACCGGGGGGCCCGTGAAGTCCTCCCCACGCAGGCGTTGACCCCTCCACACCCTCCCCTTCCCCAGCACCGCCTAGCTCCCCGCCGGGCCCGCGCCGCCGCCGCTTCCCTCGGGGCTCTTTGGACACGCCCGCGACTCCGATCGCACCCCTCAGGCTTGGGGGCCCGGGGCGACCTTTGCGCGCCTCCTGCCCCAACTCCCCGCGGGGCGAAGGGTCCCCACGCCCCTTTCCTCCCCCGCCCTCGCCCGCCCGGAGCCCCGCCTCTGTTTGCCCCGCCCCTCAGGCCCCGCCCGCCGTTGCCCCGGGAACCGCGGATCCCAGCAGCTGCAGGAGGCGCCCGGCCCAGCGGAGCAGCCCTCGCCGGAACCGCCGTCGCTCCAGCCGCCGCCGTCGCTCCAGCCGCCGCCGCTGCCGCCGCCGCCGCCGCCGCCGCGCCCCAGCTCCGGCTCCCGCTCCCGCGCCCACTCGGTCGGCCATGCCGCCCCGCCGCGCCTCGGCGCCCGGTGCGCAGCTGCTGCCCGCGTCGGCCCTGCTGCTCCTGCTGCTCGGCGCGGGGCCCCGCGGCGGCTGCCTGGCCACCCCGGTTCCCTCCGCGCCCCTGCCCGCGCTGGGGCCGTGCGCCGCGCAGCCCTGCCGGAACGGGGGCGTGTGCACCCCGGGCCCCGCGGGCGAGCCCGGCTACAGCTGCACCTGCCCCGCCGGGGTCTCCGGGGCCAACTGCCAGGTGAGTGGAGTCGGCGGGCGTGGGGCGGGGCGCCGGCCGGGGACCAGCGGCTTCTCCCCGCCGGCCGCTGCGCGCTGCCCCGAGCGGGGCTCCAGCGTGCTCGACACCAGCTTCTCCTGCTTCCCGGAGGGGATGGATCCGGCCTCTCGGCCCGCGTGGGCGCGGACCCCTGGCCGACCTTGCAAGCGCCTCTTCCCTGCCCACCCCAGTGCTCCTGCCATGCCGCCTGGGGCTCTCAGGGCGTGCCGCTCCAGGGCCTGGCAGCCACCCCAGCCTCGGTACTCCTGGCACGACCATTGGCCACCAAGTGGCGCGCCCCTCCTGGGCCAAGCCGAGCCACGCTCCGCTCGAGCGGGGTCTCGGTGCTTGCCTGGCAGCTCCGAGCGCCCCCCCCCCCCCCGCAAGGTGTTCAGTGTCCGGGTGGCCCCTGCCGCCAGTCCCGCTGGACCCTGCGCGTGTCGAGGGTGCGCGGTATGGGAGTCGGGTGATGGCGGGCTCCGTGCCAGGTGGTCGGACACTTTCCTTTCCTTTCCTCCAGCCTTGAGGGCTCTGACAAGGCAGCTGGAGGCCGAGAGGGCAGCTGCCTTCCCGCGGCCTGCCCCTTCTGGGCTTAGGGGGGAATGTTGCAACTGTCGGACGGGTTGGAGGGGACATTGTGCGTGCGGCCCGGGGTGTCGCCCTCCGGGCCGGACGCTTGGGGCGGCCAGCCAGGGCATGAGCAGGGCACTGGGAAGCTTCGAGGAAGCGCGGGGCGGCGCGAGGGATGGGAGGTGGCCAGCGGCCGCGCATGGATTTGGGATTCACGAGAGAATTTGGTAGAAAATAATAAATGAGGCTGGGTATATGCTAAAGCTCGGTGACATCTATTGACCTAAACATCAACATTTCCGAATAGGCGTTTCGGTAATGTCGTGTTGGCGAGTAGAAAGAAAATGCCCAAGTCTCCACTCCAGGGCGGGGGCAAATAACAAACTTCTCTGGAATTCTTCAGTTAAACCAGGTGAATGTGGAACATATTTGGGAGCAAATGCTTTCTTTCATACATTTGGAGTGCAGGAGTTTGTTTTCATGAAAATTTTATAAAATGCTCCAAGGGTTACTTTGAGAATGCCCAAATGGACTCTTCTGTCTGTCGGGAAGAAAGACCACAGATGAGATGAGATGAGATGAGCTTTGATTTTTTTTTTTTTTTTTTAAATAGAGGTAAACGGGATTGAGACGCTTGACCTTGACAGCCAGAATTTTTGCTATTCCCTAGATTTTTTTTTCTTTGGTAGCAAATTATCGGTGAATCTGTCTCTTCAGTGTTGTGTCCTTTGTTAACTGGTTCCAATAAGCTTTAATTCCCTCGCAGAGATGCTGCTGCTGAGTGTGTGTGGTATGGCCATCCGGCGTGGATCGGGGACATGACGACTCTTTGGGGAATTTGCTGTTGGAGCCTTTCTAACCATCAGGACAAAATCTTGCCGGCTAATTTCCCCTGTTGCTTGATGATTCATGTGACTTTTGTGAAGAAATGAGTTGCCTGAATGCTTCTATCAAACTGCTGATATATTTACATGTCTGAATTCCATCCTTGAAGGAAATAGTTGATTTGGACTCAGAGTATAGCAGGGATGGACAGGAGAAGGTAGGTTAGTGTGTACTCGAGTTTGAGTAAAGGGGAAGAAAAACTGGGCATTGGGAATTTAACCCAACTCTGAGATTTGTGTGTGTGTATGTGTGTGCGTGACTCAAAAATTATAAGAAATCTTCAAGAAAGGCTAAGACCCCTGCAGTGTTTCCTAGATGACTAAAAGAGAAGCACAAATATATATATATATATATATATATATATATATATATATATATATATTTTTTTTTTTTTTTTTTTTTTTGTCTTACGTAGTGGTGTGATATATAATGTAATTCATTCAGAAAAGAGTCACAGATACATAAATACTGCAGAACCAACTGGTTCAAGACGGATTTGGGTTTCTTGTAGAGCTCCCATTCCAGGCAGTGTCAGCTACAGAGTGCTGCCCACCTGAGGAGAAGCAACGCTGGGTGTTCTGAGTTCCCCGTTGGAGAGAGAGCCAAAATAACTGTAATTCTAACAGGAGAGATAGCAAATTTGGAACCCGATCTGGCTTGGTTATCCGGAAGAACTTAACTGAGATGATTCAGAGCCTTATAACCCTTACAAAATTGATTCCTGACCATTTTAACTTAATCTTTCATGATCTTGCAATAGTACTCAAGACTCATTTTCAAAGGCAATCTCAACAGAGAAGATAAACAGAGGGGGAAAAAAAAAAAACCCAAACCCTTACACATACTCAATTACAGATAAGGGAAGTGGATGTTGGCCACTGCAGCCTGGTGGTTGCTGAAATAGAAGCTGGTACTCACTGGATACATTGGAAATGGAATTTTACCTGTATGTGAAGAGAAACCTTTAAACAGAGAGTGTCACCCCCACCCCCAATCACAAAGACAGTGTTAGCAATGGAAACAATAGAACCTAACTCTGAAGTTTTCTTTTCTTTTCTTTTCTTTTCTTTTCTTTTCTTTTCTTTTCTTTTCTTTTCTTTTCTTTTCTTTTCTTTTCTTTTCTTTTCTTTTCTTTTCTCTTTTCTTTTCTTTTCTTTTCTTTCTTTCTTTCTTTCTTTCTTTCTTTCTTTCTTTCTTTCTCTCTTCTTTTCCTTCTTTCTTTGTCCTTTTTTTCCAAGAAAATTAAGAAAGTCCTAAACCACTAGTCAGGATTAAAATGGATTAAGGCTGTTTTCAGCGTCCCTGTGGTCTGCTGACTGACTGTGCAAGCCCATGGACCCAGGCAGTGCTTCTGGCGTCAGCTGGTGACAGGAACTCATGGGATCTGGGAACTGTGTGATGTGAAGGCAGGATGTGTGGGCCACAGATAAACCTGCTGTGACAGGTGATCTAAACTGGCTGAGCCTCAGTTTCCTCATCTTTGGGAATGAGACCTACCTCACAGGGTTTGTGATAAAGAGTCTGATTTGGCTTTTTGACGTGTGATTGCCGACAGCTTTTCAGTATCACCCCACTTTCTTTCCTTCTGCACCACATCAGGGCAAGCTGAGAAAGCCTGGGTGCTTGGGAGGGGTTCACACCCTGCAAGACCTGCCCAGGCTCTACTGGCCCTCCCCTGTCTGCAGCTACCGCCCCCCCCCACCTCGTTTCCTTTCCCTTTTTTATAAATTAAAAATTTTAAATGTTTATTTATTTTTGAGACAGAGACAGAGCGTGAGTGGGGGAGGGGCAGAGAGAGAGGGAGACACAGAATCCAAAGCAGGCTCCAGGCTCTGAGCTGTCAACACAGAGCGCCACGCAGGGCTTGAACTCACCAATCGTAAGATCATGACCGGAGCCGAAGTCCATTGCTTAACCAACTGGGCTACCCTCCTTTCCCTTTTTTCTTAAGCAACCGGTGATCAATTTGGGAGCTGCCTGATCTCCCCAGAAAGCCCCGTTATGTGAGCAAGAACCTGTTCATACCCTGCTGGTGTGTGTGTGGCATTTTAAGTCTTGACATTCAAACCAAATTTTGAGTGGATGACCATCCTGTCTGTGGGATATCCACAACAGCGTTTTGGGGAAGATTAAATTCATTATATGTTGTAAATCACCAAGCACCCGTAGTTCCTCCATAAATTCCACCTCCTTCCCATCTTTTTGAACTTTTGCACACATTTTATATACTTATTACCTAACTGTATGAGGTAGATAGAACAGGTGTCGTCATCTCTTGTCAGATGTAGAAATTGAAGCTCATTTTGACTGAATGACCAATCTAAGATCTAGCATTATGATTGCCCTGAAAATCATACAACATGTATGTATGTATTTTAAGAATACTTATTTTCTAAGTCCTCTATCATACTTAAACATAGTAAATCATGAGGGTTCAATAGATTCTGAAAATATATATGGAAATCTACCCTACACAGACATGATCGATGATGACGATGGTGATGACGATATTGATGATGGTGACGATGATAGTGGTGGTGATGATGGTGATGATGATGACGGTGATAATGACGACAATGGTGGGGATGGTAGTGATTATAATGATGGCGATGATGGTGGTGGTGATGATGGTGGTGGTGATGGTGATGGTAGTTGTGGTGGTGGTGATGATGGTGTGATGGTGAATATGGTGGTGATGATAGTGAGGGTGTTGATGGTGGTGGTGGTGATGATGATGGTGGTGGTGATGGTGGTGATGGTGATGATAGTGAGGGTGATGGTAGTTGTGGTGATGATGATGGTGGGATGGTGAATATGGTGGTGACGATAGTGAGGGTGATGTTGTTGGTGGTGATGATGGTGATGATGATGGTGGCGATGATGATGACAATAGTGGTGATGGTAGTGATTATAATGATGGTGATGGTGGTGGTGGTGATGATGCTGATGGTGATGACGGTGATAATGGTGGTGGTGATAGTGAGGGTGATGGTAGTTGTGGTGATGATGATGGTGCGATGGTGAATATGGTGGTGACGATAGTGAGGGTGTTGGTGGTGTTGGTGGTGGTGATGATGGTGATGATGATGACGGTGATAATGACGACAATGGTGGTGATGGCGGTGGTGATGATAGTGAGGGTGATGCTGATGGTGGTGGTGGTGATGATGATGATAGTGAGGGTGATGGTAGTTGTGGTGATGATGATGGTGCGATGGTGAATATGGTGGTGATGATAGTGAGGGTGATGTTGTTGTTGTTGGTGATGATGGTGATGGTGATGGTGGTGATAATGATGACAATAGTGGTGATGGTAGTGATTATAGTGATGGCGATGATGGTGGTGGTGATGATGCTGATGGTGATGATGGTGATAATGGTGGTGGTGATAGTGAGGGTGATGGTAGTTGTGGTGATGATGATGGTGCGATGGTGAATATGGTGGTGACGATAGTGAGGGTGATGTTGTTGTTGTTGGTGATGATGGTGATGATGATGGTGGTGATGATGATGACAATAGTGGTGATGGTAGTGATTATAATGATGGCGATGATGGTGGTGGTGATGATGCTGATGGTGATGATGGTGGTAATGGTGGTGGTGATAGTGAGGGTGATGGTAGTTGTGGTGATGATGATGGTGCGATGGTGAATATGGTGGTGACAATAGTGAGGGTGTTGTTGGTGGTGGTGGTGATGATGGTGATGATGATGACGGTGATAATGACGACAATGGTGGTGATGGCGGTGGTGATGATAGTGAGGGTGATGATGGTGGTGGTGGTGATGATGATGATGATGGTGATGGTGATGATGGTTGCTAAGTCTTTTTGCAAGCACTTTCCATGCACCGGCACTGTTTCGGGGACTTTACAGATGTAACTCACCAGTCTTCACCGTGTCCTATGAGCTGGGTGCAGCTACTGTCCCTGTTGTGTAGGTAAAGTGCAAACAAGTTACATGACCGGCCCAAGGTCACACAGCTGGCAAAAGGTAGAGCTGGCTTTTGAACCAGGTGGCTGGCTTGATGCAGAGCTGTGGAGTGTAAAGTCCAGCCTTGGTCCCGCCGTTAAGCTGTGGGACCTGAAGCAAGGGCTGTGACCTCTTGGAGTGTTGTCAGTAAAAAGAAGATAACGTGATTTGAGTCCGGTTCTGCTCTAAAACACTGACCTTGAGTGGCTCTGTCCAGCTGGGGTAAAAGGCCACAGGAATGACCACGACAGCAAATTCTTATGCCACATACAAAGTAGGACTTTCACCTCAGAGTCAGAACTCTGGGTCCTAGCTGAAGTTATTCTCCCACGATGACAAGCAAATGGGCACTGACTAAAAGAAATACAAATATTTCTGGTGGGTTTGAAAAAATCTACAACTTCTAAAGGATTGAGACTGCTCTTCTCACCTTTCGGGTTCATTTGGCGAAGCAGGTAGGTATCAGAGGCACAGTGGCCGGGCCAGTTTTTCTTTTCTTCCGTTCGGTCGGGCCAAAGTAGGGATTATTTGAATTATTTTAATTTGTGTTCTTTTGTTTGTAAAACTTTTTTTTATTATCATGAAATAATTCTTTGCCAAGTATTCAAGCTGTCAGACACCTGTTTGTTTCCTCCTTGCATGTTCCCTAGGATTATAAGGAAATGTGTCAGTGTCTGCACTTGGAGAGGAAAGGGGCTTGCATAGCTGCTTTTTATGCAAGTTAATTTTACTCGCAAAGCTGATTCTAGGATCCTCTCTTCTGATTAAACATGCTGACTTGAAACAGTGGTTCTGTTTGCGATGAATCCATTTTCGATCGGAGGTTGCTAACGAACAAAAGAGAATTCTGGCTCTTTGCACAGCTTTAGTTTTCTCTAGTGGACTTTTTGCACACACATGCACACATAAGCTCACGTGCATGCATGCATGCACACAACTCACGTGCACACAAACACATGCACACAAACTCACACATGCATGCTCACAAACTCACATGGCATTGTGTGCAACATGCCCAATATTAGCGGAGGGGTCAAGAGACATCGCTTCTTTCTCTGGCTTTTCTGTCAACCTTGAACCTCAGTGTTCATACCTCTACGATGGACTAATGTGTTTGCCTTCTTTTCTTTATAGACAAGATGAAATTCACAAATGGGAATATGGGGAAGTTTTATCAATAAGTGGAAAGAACTATGGGAGAATGAATTTTAACACATTTTTTTAGAAAAGTAAAATGTTGCACAAATACAACTTATCCCAAGAAAAAGGATTATAAAATTTCCATATAGAATAGGATTATATAGGATCACAGGCAGTTTATTCCGTGCCTGTGATCATCTTCAGTGAACGGGCTCCGTTTTTTCTCCCTACTTGGATGCATTATGCTAAAATCTAAATATAAAAAAGGAACAATTTGTTATATTAAAATTTTGATAAATGTGTGCTTCTTTTTATTCTGAAAGAAATGAATAATTTCTCAGAAAATTCTCAGTCACCTCATTTTCCTTTGAAACGAGTGAGTTAACATCCTATAACAATTTCGGTAAAAGAAAAACAGTTGCTTTTCTTGGTGCTATTAAAATGAAGTTATTTTCCTATTGTGTTTATCTAGTGCATTCTTAGGAAACATCACTTTTGTCAGCTTGGCCACCTGACAAAAACACATTCTGTCTTTAGCTTCTTTGCTCGAGCTTCTCATGTGACATGGTACCATCCAAAATGGCCTTGTTTATGGCCACGTTTCACAAGCATCGAACAGGAAAGAAAACCTATCTGCAGCTGAAGGGCATTCGAGTCAGAAAGCAGAATGCCCGAGCTGTATTTTTAGATCTCCTTATGGATTCAGTAGGCAGCTGTGGTCAGAGCTGTTTAACCCAGTGGCAGGGACTACAGACTCTTGTCCCCCAAACAGAAAATCCAATAACACAGCAAAGTTTTGTGGACAGAATTTCTTTATATTTACCCCTTCCTCCTTCCCTGATGCTCCCCTCACCCACACAGCTGGCCCCCAACCCTGGCTGCCTCTAAGAATCCCCTGCGAGCTTTAACAAAGATGAGTGCCTGTGTCCAACTGTCCCCTGTTCCCCCAGATTCTGACTGAACTGGTCTCAGGCGGAGCCCGGGCACTGGTGATTTTTAAATGCTGTCAGGTGATTCTGTATGACCGGGAGTGAGACGTACCTGCTAGACCCTCATCATCTCCCCGCAACCTCCCCCGACCCCCTGCCTAGCATGGAGCACATGCAGAGACAGCAAATGCAGTCACACCTGCTCTCGCTCATTCTCACCAGAAGAGCATCCAGTTGCGAAGGGCCTGGCATTCCTCGCCCACACTCTCCTCAAATGGCAGGGGTTTGCGTCTCAAAGTAGACTGGAAGTCTCCACGAAGGAGCCTGATGGATGATGTGTTCTGGAGTGGAAAGAGTCCAGTGTGCATTGGAATCCAGCTCTGAGTGCGTTGGATAAGTAACTCATTGTCCTGTGGTTTGGTTTCCTCGTGGAATCCTGATGCCGACCTTACAGGCTGTCGTAGCTTGGAAACGTATCTGGCCCACTAATAGCCCAGGAGGCACCCAATAAAAAGCTATTGTGCACACCTACAATAGGAATCTTATTTGTTTCATGCCTTTCTTTACAAAAGTGGGGAGCTTAGAAAGCCCTTTCCCTTGGACCAAAAAGAAAAAAAAAATTCTTTCCTACCTGACTTCCAAAGAGACCGAAATTCCATCAGGAGAGATTCATTTCTTTGGTTCTGATGTATCAGATGCTAGAAGACTTGGAGTCTGGTGCTGACTCCGCACAGCAATCACTTCTGTTGGTCGGTTCCTCCTCCGTACTCCACTGACCAAGTGGGTGCCAAGAACAGAGAACAATGTGAACTGAGCATGTGCTCTGGCCTAGACTTTTATGGAATGGTTCACTGCTTTATTTGAACACTAACCTGTCTTCAGTCAACATTCATGATGTGAGTCTTAGGGAGTGTCTTCAAGAGAGGAGGCTTCCCTCATCACTCCTCCCTGCTCCCCAGGGCGAGTGAGGGCACAACAGGACCCAAGACAGGGACGGGCAACTAGACGGCTGACAGGCGCCCAGTGCAGGGGCTGCATGTCGTAGGTGCCCCACAAATACTGCTGAATACCCAAGTGGCTTCAGTGGGGTGCAACTGTGGGCACCCTCAGGGCACTGGGCACCATGGGGCAGATCTAGGCACACGGGGAGGGACACTGGTTAGGATTAGGAAAGCACATGAAGACAGATTTAGCCTGTTTAATAACTTTCCCTAGTTCCAGGTCAGTTCTGGGCAGTGCATGATAGTTTTCAGTAAATCGTTTGCAGTAGCCTTGGCTTCTAATCCCCTAATAAAGCTTTCTTTTCAAAATACTTTTCTTCCGAATTAAACCAGGGGTGGGCAAAGGACAGTCCACGTCGTGTCTCTCCTTCCCCTCCACGCTAAGAGCTAACAATGGATTTTAACGTTTTTACATGGTTGGAAAAAAATCAAAATGAGAGTAATATTTTGCGATGCGTGAAAATATGGGAAATTAAAATTTCGATGTCCATCAATAAGGTTTTATCGAACACAGCCACACCGGTGCTTTTAAGTATTGTCTGTGACTGCTTAGGAGCTCCAGCGACGAAGTTGAGTAGTTGTGACGATATGATGGCCCACAAAGCTGAAGATATTTATCTGGTCCTTGACAAAGGAAGATGTTTGCCGAATATTTCTGTAAATGTTGGAAAGAATTTACCTTTGCATTTTCATTTACAGTACAACCTTGGTTTGTGAGCATAATTCATTCTGGAAACATGTAGGGGTGCTTGGGTGGCTCAGTCGGTTGAGTGACTGACTTCGGCTCAGAGCATGATCTCGCAGCTGTGAGTTCGAGCCCTGCATCGGGCTCTGTGCTGACAGCTCAGAGCCTGGAGCCTGCTGCAGATTCTGTGTGTCTCTCTTTTTTTGCCCCTCCCCCACTCACACTCTGTCTCTCTCTCTCAAAAATAAACATTAAAAAAATTTTTAAAAATAGAGCATTCTGGAAACATGCTTGTAACCCAAAGCACTTGTATATCAAAGTGAATTTCAAGAACCATGGGTTCAGTTGCGATCATGTGACTTTGGGGCATCACGTACTACTCGTATTACAGGATATCGCTCGTTCGTCAAATTAAAAGTTATTAGAAATGTTTGCTCATCTTGCGGAACACGCACAGAACAAGTTACTCACGCTGCAAGGTTTTACTGTATTTGACTTCGCTGAAGGCTGGTCCTCCTTGCTCCCCCTTTTTTCTTCCTCCCCTGGTCCCTTCTCTTTGAAGGGTGTCTACAGCCAGGTTCCAGGGCAGAGAGACACAGGGACAGATAAACAAAACCCTTGTCGTCTTCAGATTGCTTTAATCCCAGGAATCATCCTCGACAGACTTTAGCTTTTCATTGCCCATCAGGCCTTGGTTTAACGTGTTTGGACATTATGGTTATGGCCGGTTTGCAGGGAGGCAGGAGGCAAAGGAAATGGTAGCTGTCAGGAGCTGGGGTGTGAATTTAGAGATAAGAATCTATGCCCACTGATAAGCTTATTAGGTTTCTTTACCCTGGTTCCTCACTCATAAATAGGAAGGTTGGAAAGATTAAGGGGAGTAGCTCGTGAAGCCCTCCCACAAGCTCTGACCATACAAACTATTTTTATACAAGTGGATGGCTAAGGAAACTTACCTGGGGGTCACACCGCTCGGTGACAGTGGGCGATCTGGGCCCTGGCGCTGTGGCTTCGAGTAGAGTGTTTAATTACTACTGAACTGCACGTCCCTCAAACTGTGCCATGTTTATGACCTTGAACGTGCGTGCCCCAGGGGACCAGGAGAGGAAGCAGGGGTAATGACCCCCATTCTGGCAGTTTTAGTTTCTATAAGGATGCTCTGCGTTTGTACAATGGTACGGTTTTTCTTTCTTCAAGAGAGGGAAAAAGCATAAGGCTCTTAAAGAAGAGCGAGGATTTGAGACACGAAATAAGTGTATTTAAAAGAAATCGCCTCTTGAGAAGAGAAACATGTCTGCTATCTTTGCTAGCAGTTCCTGAAAGCTAGCACATCCTTTAGAAATTCAATGCTGGCCTTTATCTGCTGCTTGTAGTTAATTTAAAGAAACATTTGTCATCCCCTTTGGGCTTCAGAGGCAAATTGAAACTCCTTCACGGAAGGCATCCTGTGGCGGAAGTAATCACGAGCGATGAAAACGAGCTAGTACTTTTTTTCACGGGAAATCAGAACCAGAGTCTGTAGTAAATGGGCTGATTTCTGCCCAGATGGAAGCGCACCCAGTGAGGGGGATGGCCAGTCTCCCGCGACATTCAGGTTAGATTGTTGACATGTGTTCTTCATTAGAGAAAAACTGCCTGCTTAATTTTTAAAAGAATTTCTTTATTTAAATTCAAGTTAGTTAACATACAGTGTCGTATGGGTTTCAGGAGTAGAACCCAGGGATTCACCACTTACACGTGACACCCAGTGCTCATCCCAACAAGTGCCCCTCCTTGGTGCCCGTCACTGATTTAACCCATCCTCCACCTTCCAGCGACCCTCAGTTTGTTCTCTGTATTGAAGAGTCTCTTATGGTTTGCCTTCCTCTCTCTTTTTATCTTATTTTCCTTCCCTCTCCCTATGTTCACCTGTTGTGTTTCTTAAATTCCACATATGAGTGAAATCATGATATTTGACTTTCTCTGACTTATTTCCCTTAGCATAATACACTCTAGTTCCACCCACGTTGTTGCAAATGGCAAGATTTCATTCTTTTTGATCTCACGTTGTGTATACATACCACATCTTCTTTATCATCAGTTGATGACATTTGGGCTCTTTCTATATATAATTTGGCTATCATGCTTAATTTTCAAGCAACATGGAATGTATTAGAGCAGGCAAAGTGTTAAATATCTCCTCAGCATATTACCTTAGAAAGGGAAGACTTTGCGCAGGAACCGCGAAAAGAAAAACAAAACCTCTAACTTCAAACTGACCTCCGTGTTGTTCCTTGTACAAAGGGTTTCCAGACTTTTTTCTTTCTTTTTTTTCCCATTAAGTTATAACTCACACACAGTGAGATTCACCCTTTTAAGCATTCAGTTCTATAACTACCACCGTAATCAAGGTATGGAACAGCTCATCACCCCCATACGTTTCCTTATGCCCCTTTGTAGTGAACTCTGTCTCTAGCCTCATGCCTCTGGCCACCGTCGGTCTGATTTCTGCCCTTATGGTTTTACTTTTCCATAATATCATATAAATGAGATCGTACAATATGTGTGCTTCTGAGATTGAGCCATGCGGTGGTATGTATCCAGCATTTGTTTCTTTTTATTACTGCATAGTATTCCATTGCATGGATATATTATTGTTTGTTCTTTCACCAACTGATGACATGTGGATTGTTTCTGGTTTTTGGTGATTGTGCAGAAAGCTGCCATAAACGTTCACGTGGAGGTCGTTAAGCAGGCACACCATTTTCGTTTCAAGTAAATACCCAGGAGCGGGATTACTGGGTCGTGTGGTAAGTGCAAGTTCAATTTTATAGGAAGCTGCCAGACTGTTTTCCAGGATGGCTAGAGCATTGTACATTTTTATCTGCAGCAAGTGAGAGTTTCAGTTGCTTACGTCCTTACCAGTTCTTGGTATTGTGGGCGATTTAGATTTTAGCTATTCTAACAGATGTGTAGTATTCTTACATTGTGATGTTAATTTGTATTTTCCTAATGGTTAATGATTTTGAACATTAAAAAAATATGCATTTGCCATCTATGCTTCTCCTTTGATGGGTACAAAGTTCTTTGTATATTTTGAGTACAAATCCTTGATTTGATATGTGGCTTGCAAATATTTTCTCCTAATCTGTGGCTTGTCTTTTCATTTTCTTAACAGTGTCTTTCAAAGGGCTGTTTTTAAGTATTGATGAAGTCTAATTTATTAATTGTTTCCTTTTGTGGTTTGTGCTTTTCTGTGTTCTAAGAAATCTTTGACCTAAGGTCATGAAAATTTCCTTCTGTTTTCTCCTAGAATTGTATTGTTTGAAGTTTAGACTTGGGTCTCTGACCCAGTTTGAGATGATATTTGTATGTGGTGCAGTGTATTGGTAATTTTTATTCACTTTTGGCACATGCTATCCAGTTGTTCTAGAAACACTTGTTGACAAGACTATCTTCACTGAATTATCTTGGAAATTTTATTGGAATCGTTTGACCATAGTATGTGGGTCTATTTCTAGACTCTATTCTATTCCATTGACTTTATTTGTTTTAAGTTTATTTATTTATTTTGAGACAGAGAGTGTGTGGAAGGGGCAGAGAAAGAGAGAGAATACCAAGAAGGCTCCATACTGTCCGTGTGGAGCCCGATGTGGGGCTCAAACTTGCAAACCGTGAGATCATGACCTGAGCTGAAATCAAGAGTTGGGCTCTTAACTGACTGAGCCACCCTGGCGCCCCTCCATTGACTTTATGTATTTATCTTTTTGCCAATTCCATACTGTGTTAGTTACTATAGTTTCACAGTAAGACTTGAAATCAGGTTGTGTGAGTCTTCTAAGTTTATTCTGCCTGCCTCCCAGATATCACACTTTGTTTCTCTGATATTCAAATTTAAGTGGGAGTCTATATTTTGAATTTACTAAATCTGGCAACCTTACCTCAAAGGCTTGACTAATCCCTACTCCAATTCCCAGAGATTTTTCTGAAGAGTACATCAATGGCACTTTAAATTCTTGCAGAACAATTGTATAGGCAAATTTTATTAACTTGAATTAAAAACATTAATTTTGTTCATAGTTTTACATCTTCATGGGCCCTTTTAAGAACAACCGTCAAACTATGTCAGGGCATTAAAATCTGTGAAAATATAGTGAAAAAAGCCCATTGGTAAACTTACCTGATCTTCCTTCCAACCCTTCTGCTAATCTCACGCTTCTGCACCAATCACTGTCTACATTTTGGTGTGTAGTTTAACATAGAAGCATACATGAAGCAGATGCAAATACTCATCTATACACGCAACTATAATGTATAGAAATAAAAGCATCCTATAAATACTGTTCTGTGACTTTTTCTTTGTCTATTTTGAACATCTTACTTTGAATATATCTTAAAACAGAAAGCGAACTCATTCTTTTTGATGGCTGAATAGTATTCCCTTGTGTGGTTGCGTGACTATGTTTTAGTCTTTACTGAAGTACATTGTTTCCATTTTTTCACTTATAAATAATGTTTAAGTGACTATACACACACACGGTGACATATATGTGTATAGATGTCAAAAGCCACATCATTGAATATTCTAATATTGCTAAATTACTATGCAAAAATGTTGGACAGTTTTGCAATTTACTAACAGCATATGAGAATGCCTATTTACCCACATTTTTGTCTTTATGGGTTTTCCTATTTTTCTTTCTTCTTGTGTGTGTTGACTGATAGACACACTTGGCATCTCATTGGTTCTCTTTGCATTTTAAATATTATAAGTGAGGGAGAACACTTCTTAAGAATTGCCTGTTCTTATTTTTGCCTAATTTTCCTTTGGGTTACCTTTTTTTCCTCCCACTGATTTGCAGTAGCTCTTTGTTACTGACGGAAATTAAGCCTTGTCCTTTCTGTTTAAATCTCTTTTCCCTAATTTATCATTTTTCTTTTGGCTCTGTTAATGCTCGTTGTTTTTCTCTTTAGAGGCTTATAGTTTTTGGTTCTTATTTAGCCAAACTAGTCAATGGTGTGGTTCATTAATTTTAATTACAACTCTAATGTTTGATACCAATACTACACTATATAATATTTTGAAAGTCACCTGATTTGAGCCAGGAGTTTGCTTTTGAAGAATTCCATTTTGGCCTAGGTTTATATTGATAGGCTCATCCTATTGTCTTTTGGAATGTACAATTAAATATAGCCCCACTTTATGACTATTTTAAGAAGGGCTGGCATGGACTTCCTAAATCATATTTAAATACTTGTAATTTATCTTGACTTTTTCTTGAGCCTGAAACACTGCAACCATTTTATTAAGATCTTTCTTCTTCTTCTTCTTCTTTTAAAAGACATACTCAGTGCATTGTTCCTTTAATAATTGGCATGGGTTCCTTAGTATTTTGTTAAAATCACCAAATTAATTTTAATGGCATTATGGGATAATAGAGTATTTCTTAAAAGTTCTTGATTGTGTAATGGTCTGATTACAAAAAGTGTTGTTCATCCCAGCTTAGGCAGAAAAAGGTTCATCTTAATATTCAGCAAAATGCAAATTTCCCTTCTGCTTTAATCTCCATATAATATTTTTTAACATCCCCCCCCCCCCCCACCCTGAGAACAACCTCCTTTCTCCTGACCAGGAATTTTTGTGCTCCTCTAGCTTCATTTTCACTCTTTAAAATTGGCCATTGGTTTTTTGGTTGTGCAAAAGGGAATTCTTTTACTTCTATAGAAAAGCCTCATGATGAGAAAATAATAGAGACAGAGAAATGAGAACTAATATTAGCATTTCTATGAAGCCTAAAATAAACTCTCAGTTGGAGAGAACTAAATTTAATGTTATTATTTTTGTCTTTTACAAAGGGAGGGTAGCACAGGGGGTGGGGTGGGGATTTGGGAGCTGTACTGACCCAAAGGGAAGCACTCTTTTGTTGTTGTTGTTTCCTAAGAAAAACAATTGTTATTATTCTGTTTGACCTTCATAGTGTTAAAAAATGCTGCTAAAAATGATGCTGACCCTTTTTAAACATCACAGTTGTAATTTATGTGAAGTTTCTCTTGCTTCCCTCACCTGCAAGGGTCTTTAGAGATGTTTTGTATGTTTAGAAGAGGTGTTTTTCAAGCAGAGCCTGTGGGAATTTGGGGAAAGTTGAGAGCCTACTTTCCTACTCTTGTATGTTTGTGATTCCCTTAAAAACAGCCTCCTCCGTAAAGCTGGGTCTTCTGTCCCAGAATGAAGACTCTTTACTCTTGCCAGAGCTCACTCACCAAGAGACCTGCTTCCTTCGTGGCTCCTCCAGATGACAGGTCGTTTGCCTCTTGACATAAACTCTTAACCTGAAACCTGGAAAAAAGCACATCTTACTGGAGAATTCTAGTGTTCTATTCTAAAGGCTCTGACCGGGGTGCCTGGGTGGCTCAGTCGGTTAAGTGTCCGACTTCGGCTCAGGTCATGATCTCACAGTTTGTGGGTTTGAGCCCCGCTTCGGGCTCTGTACTGACAGCTCGGAGCCTGGAGCCTGTTTCAGATTCTGTGTCTCCCTCTCTCTCTCTGCCCCTCCCCCCCACCCCGCTTGCACTCTGTCTCTCTCTGTCTCAAAAATAAATAAACATTAAAAAAAAAAGGCTCTGACCATGGTGCATTGGGAAGAAGCTTAATGCATAGAAAGGAACACTGATGGATGTTGTGTGTATTACAGTAGAGAGACAATAAGGTCTTGAAAGATCCCATGGTTTCCCATAATCCCAAGTGGCCTGAATTATATATCATCCCAGGTATATCCATGGGATCTGTATTATCTAAAAAAATTTTTTTATTGAGGTACATTCACATAATACAAAAGTAACCATTTTAAGGTGAACAATTCTGTGGCTTTTAGCACATTCACGATGTTGTGCAATCAACATCTCTGTCTAGTTCCAAAATGTTTTTATCACCCCGAAAGGAAATGCTATACTTATTAAATAGTTGCTCCCATTCTTTCCTTCCCCCTGGTGGCTGGCAACCACCAATCTACATTCTGTCTCTATGAATTTACCCATTCTTGATACTGCATGCAAATGGAATAATATAATTTGTGACCTTTTGTGTGTGGCTTCTTTCACTTAGCATAATTTGAGATTCATCCACATTATAGCATGTATCAGTCGCTCCTTTTTATGGTTGAATAATATTCCACTGTGTATACATATGACATTTTATTTATCCATTCATCCATTCATTTGGGTTATTTCTACCTTTTGGCCATTGTGACTAATGCTGCTATGAACATGATTATATAAGTAATTGTTTGAGTACCTGTTTTCAACTCTTGGGGGTATATAACTAGGAACAGAATTGCTGGGTCATATGGCAATTCTATGTTTAACTTTTTGAGGAACCTCCATATGGATTTCCATTTGTGTTATCTTCTTATACAGCCTGAGCCCCAAGATCCTCCCTTGGATGGCTACTTGCAGCTTCTACTCACAGGCCGGACTTATGTCTTCTTGTTACTGTCCCTGCCTGGGCACACAGCAGCCCAGATGTTCACTCCTGGCCTGGTTTGTGGCCCTAATTCCCTTTGACACTCTGCTTGCCCAACTCTGTGGTCATTGCATGGAAGAGCCCAGCTTCCTGTGGCTCTGGCTCTGGAGGGCCTGTCAACGGAGAGTTCTGTTCTCTGGCTCAGCCTGAGCACTGCCCCTCCAGTCCAGTGATTCATGCCTCAATCTAGTTCCTATTGTCTGCTGAGCTCCTTTGGGAGAAATAGAGAGATTGTCAGGGCACTTGTGCCACCATGAATAAGTGGCCTTAGATGTCATTGGTTCAATTGCCTCATTTCACTGAGGAGGAAATGAGGCCAGAAAAAAGTGTGCAAGGCCATCCGGGTCATTAGTGGCTGGATAGAGCTTGAGAAAGGGCTTTAACATCTGGTTGGGTGTCCTTCAAGATACCCTGTGTAGTCCCCTCTCCTAGGCGCAGGCACCCATCAGACACATTCGGTATGTTACAAGGAGAAACAGAGCCTCTCCAATGGTCATTGTGGGTTATAGTATCATCTGAGCTCACTTGTTTGTTAAGGAACTAGCTGATGAGGGTTTATGTAGAGCACTTCTATTGTTAGTTTTAATGAGTTCAGTGTAAACGAGTTCAAGTGGGCTGTGGGGAGGGATCTCCTGCATCCAATGATGAGCCAAAGCATGGTGGGCAGGCCGGAGATCCCTTGTTGCCTAGCAGTCATCCCCAGGCAACTTGATTCCTACAACCTGAACCTGGTGAATGTCTGCAGGAATGGGGATGGGCAGTGCACTTGGGAAAGGAGTGGGAATGGGATGTTTTGCAGGCTTGATATGGCTCCTAAGGCACAGCACCCCCTTCTCCCCAATACTAAATAAATATAAACCAACCAACTTCAGGGAGATGGCAGTTCTGGAAATTCTAGAGAGGTTGTGGCCCACAGAAGCTCATAAAACAATTGAATCCTCAGGTCAAGAGTTCTGTTCCACCAATCCTTCTGTTCCCATGATGTGGGGTCATCCAGGCCTGTCCTACTCACAGCCTGACAGCAAAGTGCTCTTTTTTGCAGAAAACTCGGAGCGGAGAGGAGATGGCATTCTTTGCTTTTCATTGCAAGGCTAACAATCTAGGGAACTCACCATTCCAATGGCCATTGATTAAAATGGTCAATGAGCGATGATTAAAATGGTATTGGAGGAGATAATCAAGAGGACGTGTCTGTGGGGTGACTCATAAGCTGAACCCGGGCAATCAAAGGCTCCTCAGTCCCTCCCCACCCTTGGAATATACATCATGCCCCCTGATCCTGCAGTCAGAGCCATTTTCTAGGTTGCAGCCTTGAGGGAGTAAAGAATTGTTCGGACCATTTGGACAGTGACTGAACCTAGTTAAAGCCTCTGTGTAAACTTGTAAGATTTCTCAGGTAGATACAGTGATCTACCACCCAAGACAAGCCTGGTATGTAAGTTCCCTTGCTTATTTACCTTCCCCCTGCATCTGGAGTGGCCTGCCTCATTCTTTGGTCTCTCCTTGCCCTTTGTGTATGGAGGCCAGTTTTACTTTTCCTTTGGGAAGTTTCCAAGTTTTTGAACCAACAAATGGCACCACATTTCATAGACTTTCAGCACTTGGAGGGGATTCTAGAATTCATCTTGGCCAGTTCTCCAACTTTGCAGAAGTAAGTGAAAGCCAATGAGATGAATGTCAGAGTCAGGAGTGGCATATCCAGGGCTGTCTTCACCGAAGCCTTTAAGCTCAGAATCTCAAAACACCAGGAACAGTCTTCTGGGGATGGGCGTGGGTGGGGATTTATAATAAAAATGTTCTCATGGGCACTCAGATTCAAATGAAATATCCAGTTACTTACATGTCTAACCATGTGTGAGGTTTCTTCCCTCATGTTTTGTAATTATCACATTGTTTGGAGGAGGCATTTCCTCTGCTTGATAGATGAGAAAACTGAAGTGGATAGAGATTCTTGGTGATGTGCCCAAGGTCACACAGCAGGTGTTGAGAATGGAGTCATCTGTCCTCAAATGCAGCACTTTCTTCACATTATCACAGCTGTTTTCTCCTCCATATAATATATAATAAAAACTCTTTATACCAGGTGCCGAGCACAGTTCTCAAGTACATACTACTTAGTTGACCACTATGTGGAATGAATCGGAATGGTGCAGTATTAACTGTAATCATCACATCATTTTATTTTTGACAATCAAGAGCCATGCTAGATGGGCAGGCCATTGTTTTGAGATGAACTTGCAATGTAAAACCATTTTCATCTGGATTGGAGGCAGTTTTTCTGCATGGCTTAATGCCTTTGCCCAACGCCATCAGAAATAGCTATTGAAAGTATGATTTTATATTTTAACTTATAGAAAAAACCTCTAAAGATAAAATTAGTTTTATTAAAATCATTTTTGCCTTACATAGTCACTTGTAAAGTTCAGTAGTGTGATTAATGACAGCTAAAAGCCAATGGAAGTACTGATTTTAAGGTGGTTGTGATTTCTGTGTGTTTGCAGAAGTATGAACAGACCAGAAATACAACGAAGTGTTTGGGTTTTTAAGTAGAAATATAGTTACTTAAATGTATTTACATTCCTATAAGGACTTGAGTGATGAAGTGGTATCTAATTTTGTCATCTTATGGATGGGGAAAAATGAAGACCAGAGAGGTTTGAAGACCAGGAGAGATCAAAGGTTTTCCATGCTGTCTGTATTAACTAAAACTCTTTGGGTTGCAAGCAACAGAAAACTCAATTCAGATAGCTTAAGCAAGAAGGAAGTCGTATGTTCATGTGACTGAAAAGCAGAGGCATGGCAGTATCAGGGGGCTCAACTAATATCACATGGGCCCCGAGTCCCTCCACTTCTCAGCCCCGCTTTTCTGTCTTGGCTTTATTCTCACATTCCAGATAGTGACCCCTGGCAGCTCTGGGGCAGCATTAAAGGAACAGAAAGTGTCTATTCTTTAGTTGCTCTAAAAGTCCTGAGATTAGGTCTGGTTGGACTGACTTGGGTCATGCGTGCACATCTAATCCAATCATTGCGACCAAGGGGTTGGATTCTGCTGATTGGCCAAAGCCGGGGTCATGTGCCCCAGCTAAACCGCATGGATCAAGATTGGAAAGAGGTCTTTTCTTAAGGAAATTGGGGTACTATTCTTAGAATGAGGGAAAATAGGGGCGCCTGGGTGGCACAGTCGGTTAAGCGTCCGACTTCAGCCAGGTCACGATCTCGCGGTCCGTGAGTTCGAGCCCCGCGTCGGGCTCTGGGCTGACAGCTCAGAGCCTGGAGCCTGTTTCCGATTCTGTGTCTCCCTCTCTCTCTGCCCCTCCCCCGTTCATGCTCTGTCTCTCTCTGTCCCAAAAATAAATAAACGTTGAAAAAAAAAATTTAAATTTAAGAATGAGGGAAAATAGATATTGGGAATGAAGTCAACAGATTCCCAATATACCCTACTGCCTTTCTCTTTGTGTCTATTCATATTTGAATGGAATTTCACCAAAAATGAATTCCTCTGTCTGCTTCTTTGCAGCCACGATCTATCTCACTGAGACTTCTTGGTGGGGCACTTTTTGTGGTGGCTGAGTATAAATTTAATTACCCATATTAATCTCTATGGTCTCATTTCTAGTGATGATATCTTATATTAGAGAGTATATCAAGATAAGTTAGTTTCAAAATATTGCAATATAGATTTTAGGAGGACTCTAAATAATATCTGTCTTTCTCTCTGTCTTACCCACACACACACACACACAGAGTTAAAAAAATTTTTTTTAACATTTTTTCATTTTTGAGAGACAGAGAGAGATGGAGCATGAGTAGGGAAGGAGCAGAGGGAGGGAGAAACAGAGTCTGAAACAGGCTCCCTGCTCTGAGCCATCAGCACAGAGCTCGATGTAGGGCTTGAACTCATGAACTGTGAGATCATGACCTGAGCCGAAGTCAGACACTCAACAGACTGAGCCACCCAGGCACTCCCCCCAACCCCCAACGGAGTCTTAGAAAATGTGTCTGTGTTTTAATATCTGGCATTCAGTAGTTGTTCGCAATTGCTTATCTAATACACATTTCATCTTGATTTCACAGACATATAAATGAATAAATGGCTTACAGGTGATAATCAGCTGAAGTTCCCTCATCAGTTAACATTCTCTGATGTGAAAGTGATTATTGCAGGGATTTAGTGGTTGATGTAGTAGGAGGCATGAGACTTGGAATCAGATGACCTAGGTTCTGGCTTGGCCACTTCTTAGGATGGAGAAAGAATTTGTTTTGTAGGAGAGAAAGTCACAACTGACTAGAAATGAAGACTTCAAATCAATCAATCAATTAACAATGGGGGAAGACAGACAATTGTCCTGTGTAGGAGAATCCAAAGTAATGTATAGATATAATGTTCCTTCAGGGAGGGGAGCCTAACTCCCACTCCTTAACTATGGAGTGTGCATGGTGACATCTTTCTAAAGAATACAGTGTACAAAGGGAAGATAAAGGGCACTCTTACAGTGGAGACACCAGACAACTACCACCTCATCCAGGGGATCAAGGTCAACATCAACAGGGATAAATCACCTTAATAGTATGTACCCTTGACATGATTTGATGAAAATGGTACTTTGCTCCTGTGGTTTTCTTCCCCCAAACTCATATCCCATCTAATTATGAGAAAAACAGCAGACAAATTCTAATTGAGGGAGATTCTACAAAATACCTGACCGTTATGCCTCAAGACTGTTAGAGTCATTAAAAACAAGGAAGCCCCAAGAAAAAAAGTCTCATAGCCAAGAAGAACTTGAGAAGCCGTGATGGCTACATGTAGTATGGGATCCAATAACAGAAAAGGGGACATTAGGGAAAAACTAAGGAAATCTGAATAAAGGATAGACTTCAGTCAATAGTAATGTGTCAAATTGGTTCATTAATTGTGACAAATGTATCACACTAATGTAAGATGTTAATAACAAAGGAAACAAGGTTTAGAGTATATGGGAGCCCTCTGTACTATTTTTACAACTTTTCTTTAAATTTGAAACTATTTAAAATAAAAAAACGTTTAGGGGCGCCTGGGTGGCGCAGTCGGTTAAGCGTCCGACTTCAGCCAGGTCACGATCTCGCGGTCCATGAGTTCGAGCCCCGCGTCGGGCTCTGGGCTGGTGGCTCAGAGCCTGGAGCCTGCTTCCGATTCTGCGTCTCCCTCTCTCTCTGCCCCTCCCCCGTTCATGCTTTGTCTCTCTCTGTCTCAAAAATAAATAAAATGTTAAAAAAATAAAATAAAATAAAAAAAGTTTATTAAAAGAAAATGAGGGATTTGACCCATGCTTTGATAGTCTTGAGTTACTATGGATAATCCACAGTTGGCTTTTTAAAGAAAGAGAAATCAATTTAGTTTGCTAGATATCTATAGTATTCTTAAAATTATTATAGTAATAATAGCTAATATTTACTGTGTGCTGGGTCGTCTTCTAAGCACTTTACATATACTAATTTATGTCATCTTTTTAACCACACAACAAAGTATATGCTGTTATTATTGTCATCATCTCCATACCTCACTCTAATTTTACACAAGATGAAAATGAAGAACAGAAAGGTTGAGTAGCTTGCTCAGATTCACACAGTAAGTGGAGGAACTGGGCTGTAAGCTGTGTTCTTCACCAGCATGCTGTACTTTTTCTGTTTTGCTTTGGTGCTAGACACACTCTGTCTTAACTCGCTTAGATTTGTGACCCTTTTGTGTTCGAATATTAATAGTATATGTATATATAGGTGTGTGCGTGTGTGTGTGTGTGTGTGTGTGTGTGTGTGTGTAACAGGAGACTTGTAGGATTACCACTACCCAGCTTTCAGTCATTTTGTGAGATTCAACATAGCAGTAAGCCCTTCAGACTGACTAGGCATGCTTATGTTCTTTGTAGATCCAGTACCCCGGAGCTCCCACTATGGCACTGATCTTTAATATATTCCATGTTTTGAGCCTAGGACAAATTGGCACTAGGAATTAGTTCAAAAGTACATTGGTTAAACAATTGGTGTTGGAAAAACTGAATATCCACATGTAAAAAAAATGAAGTTGGACCCTTACCTTACACCATACAGAAAAATGAACTCAAACTGAATCAAAGACATGAATGTAAGTGCTAGTAAGTGCTAAAACTATAAAATTCTTAGAAGAAAACATAGAAGAAAAATTTCATGACATTGGATTTGGCATTCGTTTCTTAAATAGGACACCAAAAGCACAGACAACAAAAGAAAACATAAGTAAATTTGACTTCATCATAATTAAAAACTTTTGTGCATCAAAGGGTACTATTAACAAAGTGAAAAAGCAGCCACGGAATAGGAGACATATTTACAAATCTTATATCTACTAAGAGACTGATATTCAGAATATATAAAGAACTCCTAAAATTCAATGACAGAAAAGAAAACAATCAAATTAAAAAATGAGCAAAGGATTTGAATCAACATTTCTCCGAAGAAGATATACAAGTGGCTAATAATCACATGAAAATGTGCTCAACATCACAAGTCATTAGGAAAATGCCAATCAAAACCACAGTGAGATACCACTTCACATTTTAGTTATAAGAAATCCAAAATAGCAGGTATTGGGGAAATTGGAGCCCTTGTGCATTGCTGGTGGAAACATAAAATGGTATATCTGCTGTGGGAAATGATATGGAAATTCTCCCCCCCCCCCCAAATTAAACATGAAATTACTATATAATCCAGGACTTCTACTTCTGAGTATATACTCAAAAGAGGTGAAAGCAAGAAACTGGAACAGATACTAGCACACTCATGTTCACAGCAGCGTTATTCATAATAGCCAAAGTTAGAAACAACTGAATTGCCTGTTGATTCCTGGATCAATTAAGTCAAGCCTACATAAATATTAAATTGATGGGTTTTTCTAGTAATTTGTCCAAATAATCTAAAATATCCAATTTATTGGCATAAATTATTCATAATCTCCTCCTGTGATTTTTAAAGGACCTGTAGGATCTGTAGTGATGGCTCCAGTTTTGTTGTTGATATTTGCTATTTGTGCTTTCTCTCTCTTTTCTCATAGTCTTGCCAGGAGTTTATTGATTTTATTAGTCTTGTCAAAAATTCCATCTCTTTTTTTACCTGTTTTATTAATCTCTGTTATCTTTATATTTTATATTTTCAACTTTCATTGGGTGTAATTGATGCATTTTGTTTTTTTAATTTCTGGAGATGAATGCTTAACTTCTTGATTTTTAAGTCCTTCTTCTTTTATAATATATATATTTGTGGCTATACCTTTCCCCCTAATCTTGGCTATAGCTATGTCGCACAAGTTTTGGCATATATTATTTTCATTATCATGATTTGAATTTGTTTCTAATTTACCTTGTAATTTTTCTTCTGCCATAGATTATTTAGATTTGATCATTTGGTTAATTTTCAAGAATTTTGAGATTTTTCTAGTATAATTGATTTCTAATATAATCCCACCATTAATATTTTGATTGTGAATTTGTATAGTTACTTTGTTCTGTAAAATTTTTGCTATGTATTTTATGCATATAAATTCATAATTATTGCATTTTCCTAGCGAATTGAATATTTCATTCAATTTTATCATTTGAAATGTTTCTTTTTAGCTCTAGTATGTTTTTTCTTTTTTTAAGGGAATATATTTATTAATGTTTTATTTATTTTTGGGAGAGAGAGAGAGAACAATCAGGGGAGTGGCAGAGAGAGAGAGGGACAGAGGACCCAAAGTGGGCCCTGCACTGACAGGAGAGAGACCGATGTGGGGCTTGTAAAGTTTACCATGTCTATATTGACACAGACATATCAGCTTTCTTTTGGTTAGTGTTTGCATAATGTATCTTTTTAAAAAGAGTTTTATTTTCTCTTTTTGTATTTGTACATTTAATGTGAGGCTCTTATAAGTAGCATATCTTTGGGTTTTGATTTTTACGTAGTTTGATGATATTTGTCTTTTAATGGGAAAATTTGGTTCCTCTATATTTAGTTACTGATATAATTGGGTTTATTTATACCACATTATAGCTTTGGTTCACTTTTATTGGTAAAGTGTTACCCCTGGAGGTCTTAACCCCAAATGAGGGGGATTTGTCAGATTAAGCATTAAAAAAATATTTTTTTAAATGTTTATTTAGTTTTGAGAGAGAGAAAGAGAGAGACAGAACGTGAGCAGGGGAGGGACAAAGAGAGGGAGACACAGACTCTGAAGCAGGCTCCAGGTTCTGAGCTGTCAGTACAGAGCCTGATGTGGGGCTTGAACCCACGAGCTGTGAGATCATGACCTGAGCCGAAGTTGGATGCTTAACCGACTGAGCCACCCAGGCACCCACAGACTAACCATTTTTAGCAGCCCCTGAACTCAATTTTTTTTGTCCCCCTAATTCAGTGAAGTTGTCATCACTCTCAGCTTTTCAGCATTTTAACAACCTCTTCTGGAAAATTCAGATGCTTCTGGAGGAAAAAGTCTTCCCAAGTGCTGAGTTCCTTTCTTGTTTTAGATCTTTCCCTGTAATTTTTCACAGCCTTGCTAGTTATTCCTTACCCCTTGTCAACTTCTACTCCTTTATTGGGAGTTTACTCCCTTTATTGGGATTTACTACTCCTTTATTGGGATTTACTCCTTTATTGGGTTCATTGTTTATTTTTTTTTATGTAAAAAATTTCATTTTTTTATTTTTGAAAGACAGAAAGAGACAGAGCAGAAGTGGGGGAGGGGCACACAGAATCTGAAGCAGGCTGCAGGCTCTGAGCTGTCAGCACAGAGCCCGATGCAGGGCTTGAACCCACAAATCGTGAGATCATGACCTGAGCCAAAGTCAGATGCTTAACCAACTGAGCCACCCAGGCGCCCCTTGGGTTCATTGTTTATAGTCTATCTCTATCCTACTGGAACTGAATCTCCATGAGGGCAGGAGTCTTAATTTTTTCACAGATGTAATCCAAGCCCTTGGAACAGTGCCTGCATGTGGGTAATAAATAACTTACTATTAACATTTGTTGAGTGAATGAATGAGTAGTCCTGGAAAGACAGAGCTGGAAGGGAGATTGGATTCACTCAGTTCACTCACTTTGACAATAAACATTTTATCAAATGCTGGTCCCATCCAGGCCCTGGCACTGGGCAAACCAGGGTAAGTTAGGTGTATTCCCTCTGCACTGTTGTTAGTAGGTAGATGAAAAAGCAGACTCAGGGAGGTTAAATGACTTGTCCAGTGCTACTCAGATTGAGACTCCAAGGTATAAATCTGCAAGACATATTTTGCTTTATACGAAAAAGAGGGGGACAATATCCCTCCTGCCCGTTGGTGGTTCTCAACCCTGACTACATACTAGGCAAGATCCAGGAGTAGTTGCCTGAGCCCTATGCTAGAGTGATCACATCTGATTCTCTGGGAGTGGTGTTTGAGCAGCATATTGACAAAGAGCCCTCCCCCGACCCTCGCCACAGATGATTCTAATGGGTAGCTCTGGCCCAGGCCCTCTGGCCTGGTTTATTCATCCAGATCACATAATGGAGTTTTATGTTATTTGGAATACCACCTTTCTTGTGCTTTCTTGGTTGAAAGCTTGGCTTGGTTTCTTTCACTAATATTGGTCAGCTCCAAGAAAAAGTAAGCCTTACCTGAAGAGTGTGGAATGGTTATGGTGGGCAACTATCAAATTTAAATTGGTGGTTCTGTGTTATTTTCCTGTCCCTTACACTCATCCAGCCTATGGGATTCTATGTTAGCCATCCAGTCCCCTCCCTCTTTGCACTCAGGGATTTGGATCTTGGTTCTGTGGCCTTAAAGAAGTTACTTAACATCTCTGGGCCTCATTGCTCTCCCCTCTAATAAGGTATATCTCTTCTGGTTGCTGGGAAGGCAACAGCAATGCAAGGAATGCTTTGACCAGTCGTTTGCCGTCTCCTTTATGTCCACCAGGACTTTCTGTCTCTGCAGGGAAGAATTTCCCAAAGCTTTGGTTATTGTTATTTTTTATTATAAATCTCCCTGTGCCTTTTGTGCTAAAGCCTGTATGAGGTGGACTGAAGTATTTGCAGAATCAGCTGATATACTTTCCACAAGGCATCTAAAGATGTACTTTTCTGGTTCTTTAGCCTGGGCCCCCTTAAGAGCGACAAAAGAAAAGAAGTTCATTTTTACTCCTTTTGCTTTGTGGGGGTCACTGGAATACATTAGTGAAGATGACTCATGTTTGTGTCTGTTACCCTCGTATTGATTACAAATGAGAATCATTATAGTGGGAAGTCAGTTGTCCTCAAATCCTAAATGTGTGCTTTGTGGTTCACTATTCCTGTTGATGAGACCAGTTCTGGCATCTAACTGGTGAATTAAGATATGTCATAAGGACCCATATTATAGTATAAACGAGGTATTTTATGAGGGCCGACATGACTTGTGATGATCTCTCTCAAGTTCATGGTCGGATCCTTTGCTTCATTGTATCCCAAATTTCAATTTTTGTTGCTCGAGAGAAAGCAGGATATTTTTTATGTTTTCTGAATCAGATCAGTTGGGTTTTTTCCTGGTAATTCCATTTTTGCATTATTTTCTATAGAATTTGACAAATGATTAATAAACATGACACATTCTTGTCTTTCGTATGTTTCTTTGGGGAAATTACTGGGGTTAGTTGGCTGTACCTCTGACTACTTAGTTGATAATCTGAGCATGGAAAGGAAACTTTACCATGGGCTTGATCATTAGGAAGATTTATCCGTAAACACCCTGAGACCACAGTGAGGGAAATAATTGCAGGCTTCAAACATAATTACTCAAATTACACTTGCTAAGAGTTGTTTGATTTAGGAATCCTGCATTTGAATGGAAGAACAGACTGTTAAGTCTTGGGCAGTATGCTAGAAAGAGTTTTAGATGGGGAATTAGGAGGCCAGCTTCCGTCATTAGCAGAACCTTGGGCAAATCGCCTAACCTTTCTGGGATTTAGTTACATCATCTCAATGATGGAAGATTGGCTTTCAGGTTCTGTGAGGTCCCTTTGAAGGCTGCAATCATTTCAATGGTAGGAGCTCTTAAATTTGTTCCATGGAGTGAGAGAGGGCTGTTGGTAGCGTCTGCCCCTTCCCACTCCCCCAGCACTCTGGATTCGAGGGAGTATGCATGTGTGTGCATATGTTTTTAGAATGCAGGAAGCACCAAGGGATTTTCACACTGGTAGGTGGTGGCATTTCCTCTTTATCCAATTTGAGTTCAATGGGTCCAACATATTTTTTTTTCTGGCTTGCTATCCTGCCAGGCTCCGTCTCCAGTATTTTCTAGTATGCTGATGTGAATGCTGTCATCTTGCTTCTTTTCCTTCAGTACACTTTAAGGCTAAGATGAATTGTGTGAAGAAACACATTTTTAAATGGTTTTAAACTCTGCATATGTTTAAATCGGTTTCTAAAGGAGAAACACGTCTAAACTTTTGCATCATTAGAAGTCATGCCTCTGCCAACGATGCCTGCTCGGTGGCTTTGGTAGGAGCAAGGTAGGGATCGGCTAACTCTTTAGGTGGTGGAAAAAAGTACCTTTTACCAGGGCCAAGGAGGGAGGGGCAAGGCAGGGAAGAAGGGTGACACAGGTTAAAAGTGTCTATTAAACTTAGATTCGAGAATCTATCTTAAATATGTGTTCAGATGACACGTGCTTTCTGATGTGTCCCAGGAACCAGTCTTATAGATTAAATACTCTCTCATGCTATTAAAGATCATGGTCTCAGAAATATGACAGTTCATCCAGCTGCCTAGAGGGGCCAGGTCCTAAAGAGAATCAAGTCTACCATCTAGTGGCGTCTCTCACAAACTACAGACGTAGAATCCCAGGAACCCAAAGATGGTTCCTAGAGGATATGTCTGGCTGATACAACAACCCGCATTTTGTTGCACCTCAGTCTTCAATGCTGGGAAACTTCTCTTCCTATTCATAAATTTCCGTAATTAAATGGGAGGAGAGTGGCTTGTTCAGTGTTGCTGAGGCTACAAAAATTCAAAGTGGAACGAATGCCATGAACCCATCTGATGATTGCTTCAGAGAAGTCCAGGGTAAGTTAGATTAAGTGCCAGTAGACATCTATAATTATTTGAGAAGGTTGGGTTTCGTGGTGGCATGACCATGCCTGTGTGGACAGGATCCAACTTTTCTAGGAAGGTCCATTTGGTATTCGAGAGGAGCTTGCAATCCCCAGATGGTACTATTCTGGTGAACTGTGTTAGGGGCAGCTTATTTAAGAAAGTTTGATGAGAGAGGAAAGGTTTTCAGCCGATGTGTTTGCAGATGTGAATTTACCATAGCAGAAGAGTGGCACAGATTCTGCATCACAACTGAAACTTGCCAAGCTCTTGATGGCCAATTTTCATTACCAGTCAGACTAAGAGGACAGAAGAAAGGAAAGAAATATTGATGGTTAAGATAAAGTTGACCAAGAATCCATCTGGAGATAGTGGTGGCCCAAAGCAGGGCCAGGTATACAAATAGTATGTGCAGTTGTTCTGTTAGCCTTATGACTAAACTTGGCAGCTACTGATATTCAAATACCATGACAGATTAAAGTAACTTCAAATTGCATTAAAAATATATTCCTGCAAGTGAAATGGGCGCTCGTATCAATGTTGGATGTGAAAATTGGTTTACTTTTAGGGAAAGCAATTGGACTCTATGGTTCAAGAACTTTAAAATCTTTTGACTCTGTAATGCCCCTTTTAGGAGTTTGTCCTTAAAAAGTTGTTGGCAATCTGGACAAACTTTTATCAACAGACCTAGTCATCATAACGTTATTTACAATAGTCCCACATTGGAAACCACCTGAATATCAAGTTAATAGGAAATGTTTAAATAATGGCATAGATCTATGATAGAATTTTATACAGCCATTATAAAAGATATATTTAATCTTTCTTTTTAAATGGTTATTTATTTATTTTGAGACAGACAGAACCGGAGAGGGGCAGACAGAAGGAAAGAGAGAATCCCAAGCAGGCTCTGCACTGTGAGTGCAGAGCCCAACTTGGGGCTCAATCCCAGGATCATGAGATCATGACCTGAGGCAAAATCAGGAGTCAGACGCTCAACCAGCTGCACCACCCAGGCACCCCTAAAGGATATCTTTATTTTTTTTTTTTTATTTTTTGATGTTTATTTTTTGAGAGAGAGAGAGACAGAGTGGGAACAGGGGAGGGACAGAGAGAGGGAGAGACACAGAATCTGAAGGAGGCTCTAGGCTCTTAGCTGTCAGCACAGAGCTCAATGCGGGGCTCAAACTCACTGACCTTGAGATAATGACCTGAGCCAAAGTCAGACACTTAACCCACTGAGCCACCCAGGCGCCTCCTTCAAAGATATCTTTAAATGAGCACTGGGTGTTGTATGTAAGTCAATTTGACAATCAGTTACATTAAAAAAAAAAAAAGAAATACCTACTATCCTGAAATATATATATTAAAAAAACCCAAAGATATCTTTAAAGACAACTTTGTACTTATGATGTTAAAGGAAAAGAAAAGGACACAGATCCATTACCCTCTCCAAAAGGATGACTTGAACCAGTGCTATAATCGCAATTAGGTTAAGGTGCAGAAAATAAAATCAGAAGGAAATAGACTCTGTCTTTTGACAAGAGTGGCATTAAAAACAACTGGACCCTATGCCTTTTAATTATTTAAAAATTTTGACTTTATTTGCAGTGCGTCTCTTCCTTTTATTGTGTTTCAAAGGGAGTCGATGATAAAATCCATGAAAGATGTCCCTCCCTAGCATGTTGGCATGATTAAAGTCACTTATTTGGATTAAGGTAGTAAGGACACCCAGAGGGTCCTTATCCAGACTGTCAGGGTGAGGCTATGGCCATCAACAGTCCTCTTTCCCTTTCCGGGGTTTTGTCATCTAGTGGAGTGTGTGCTGGGAAGCAGGCTGAGCGGGCATCTCTGCAGCTTGGGGGAAGGCAGGAGAGGTCAGGCCAGAGCCTACGTTTCTTGGTAGGTAGATTAGAGGGCGGGGTCTGGTGGTTCCTGAACAAACAGTGAGCGTGGGCCAAGCGAGGGTCAGGAGGAAGTGCCAGTGCAGAGTGTCGCTGGGCTTTGCCTCTGTTGGTTTATTGAAATCTCTGGCATTTCTGTCTACTCCTGGCTCCCAGGCCAGGTTAAGCTGACCCGGACTTAAGTCTTCCGTGGACCATTCCAGAGGATGCTGTGCTGCAGCCTGCCAGGACCCCACCTGTCTGTGCCCAGGTGGGGGTGTGGTACCGGTTGTGGAAGCTGGCTCAGAGCCTGGGTGGGGGGTCCCAGGTCGACTGGGTGGTGGTGAGACGGGGTGGGGTGGGCCGGTGTGTAAGGTGGTAGCCAGGTGAGTACTCCGCAGTAGTATCCCTACCAATAGGCCCTCCATTTTGTGGAGAGAGAAAATATGGGTGCATTTTCCTGATAAAATAAGGCTTTTGGAGGTCCCCGAACTTTTGGAATCGTTAGTAATTCTACAAGGACACAGATCCAGTGCCCTGTCTCCCATCTCCCTCTTACCCCTGGCTACCATGTGTGTCCCATTCCAGGAGGGGCTCACAACACAAACAGAAAGGCTCTTTCCTGCATCAGGCTCTTTGTATGTCAAGTTTCCTCCAGAAAGTTCCTCTTCCCTTGGCTCTGCCCATGGCTTGCTCCCTTGCATCCTTCAGATACCCTTCATTATCATGTCTGGAAAGAGTCCTCCTCTGACCCCGTCGTACTGATCTTAGCCTCCTGCTTGCTTCCTTCCCAGTTCTTGTCGTGGCTTATAATGACGTGTTTGTTTACTTCTTTCCCGTCTCTCCACGTCCTGGAGAGCCCACGAGGATGATCGCCATGTCTGCTAGGCTCCCAGTCGGTCACTCTGTGCCTGGGAGAGCGTGTGGCATCTGGAGTTGCTCAGTGAGCATTTGTGGAATGAGTAAATCCTAAATGGATGAAAGAACATATAACCTGACTTTTACATTTACGATCGCTGAAATGAACAGAAAGGTGTTTATGGTGGGGTGGATGGTATTTGCTACATTCTCTGCACAAGCCAGTCCATCCTTTCCTCCTCCGTGAGGACGATAGTGATGGTGACCATGACAGCTAATGCTGGACAAGCGCCACAGTGTGGGCATTGTCCTTTGTAATTCAAATGTATTGTTTTCAAGGGCCCTCATACGGAAGGAACCACCTTTGAAGCATCTGTGGTAAATACTGTTCTCATTAGTGTTTTGTTCAAATTGACAAATTCATAATTAGTCCATTCAGTGATTGAATCCAACATCAAGTTCAGGTTATGCTAGAAATAAAGATGGTGGCTGACACTATGAAATACTCATTTGCATACTTGCACTTACACAGAATAATTTTAATAATTCTAAAACTTTTAAATAACTGTCGAATTGCAAACAGCATTATTTCGCCAGTGGACCCTTTATCCTTCATTCTCTTCAAAGCCGCGTGTTGCTAAGCAACTGAAGACCACGGTCCTTTAAACTTATTGTGTTATTATACAACCGCAGTCCCGGTAGATAGGAACAAGTCAACAAAGATAAAAACATGCCCCAGAATGATTATAATAATTCAGTGATTACCCTGATTGCATTCTAGAGAATCACATTTATTCCAAAGCATATGTTCAGTTCTTACTAGGTCATGAGAACAACTTTCATCTAAATTATCTTTAACTGCGGATTCTCATTATAATTCTTCAGAAAGTAAATTATTTTAAATTAGTTTCAGTTGGAAAATAGCCCGTGCTGCTTTGATTTGTGGTGAAGTAAGTAGGTCATAATTGTGAAGGCCAGATTTGGTAAGGGTTGTGTGTGTGTGTGTGTGTGTGTGTGTGTGGTGTGTGTTTAACCACAGATTGTGGGCCAGGAAAACTGGGTCAGGGGCAGTTTTCCTGGGGTCAGGCAGGTCGCAGGGCAGCTTGGTCACTCCCTGGGCAACTTTGGGCAGGTTTCTTAGTGCCGACAGCCTCAGTTTTCTCATCCATAAAATAGAGCGGCAGCAGCATCTTCCTTGTAGGGGAAGTTTCTGAAATTGATACTATGAGAAAGATAGGATGTGGCCAGATGGCATAAGCTTTCTATGTTGTGATCAGTTTTTAAAAATTTCTAAGGACACTGGGGAGCTTTGGGAGCGTTTACAGAGACCCCCTTTCTTTTCCTACGTCTGTCTCCACCCCCACCAATGAATGCAGGCTCACTCGGGTCCTGAGGCTCATTGACTATTGTGGTTATCTATGGGTGAGAAACAAACCACCCCAAATGTAGCTGAAGGAACAATCATTTTATTTATTTGCCCAAGAATCCGTAACACAGGCAGGGCTCAAAGAGGCGCCCCTGGCGTCCGCTGGGATGGCGTGACTGAGCAGAGTGGCTGGCATGGAAGGCAAGTTGGCTTTGGAAGGTGCTGGCTTTCCGCAGGGAGCTCAGCCGGGGCTGTGGGCCAGGACCTCTGTTTTCCTCCACGTGACTTCTCTATGTGGCTGGACGGGGCTTCTCACAGCCTGGCCGAGTCAGGTTAGTGGGGTTTTTTGCATGGCAGCTGGCTTCTCCAAGGGCAAAAAGGCAGAAGCCCCCAGAGATTCTCTCTCTCTCTCTTTTAAATGTAAGCATTAATTCATTGATTCACTAATTGAAGTAACTAATTGCTACAATTTATTTTATTTGTTCATTTTTTTTTTTTTTAATTTTTTTTTTTTTTCAACGTTTATTTATTTTTGGGACAGAGTGAGACAGAGCATGAACGGGGGAGGGGCAGAGAGAGAGGGAGACACAGAATCGGAAACAGGCTCCAGGCTCCAGGCTCTGAGCCATCAGCCCAGAGCCCGACGCGGGGCTCGAACTCACGGACCGCGAGATCGTGACCTGGCTGAAGTCGGACGCTTAACCGACTGCGCCACCCAGGCGCCCCTATTTGTTCATTTTTTTAAATAAGTTTTTTTTTAATGTTTATTTTAATTTTTGAGAGAGAGAAAGAGAGAGAGCGCGCACGAGTAGGGGAGGGGCCGAGAGAGAGGAAGACAGAGGATCCAAAGCGGGCTCTGCGCTGACAGCAGCAAGCCTGATGCGGGGCTCGAACTCACCAACCACAAGATCATGAGCTGAGCTGAAGTCAGCCTCTTAACCAGCTGAGCCACCCAGGTGCCCCACCTCCAGAGCTTCTTAAAGCGTAAACCCAGAACAGGCACAGTGTCACTTCTGCGACATGCTGTAGGTCAAGGCAGGCCAGAGCTCCTGTCTGGATTCAAGAAAGGGCTTGAACATGGAGGTTCAGTTCCCGAAGGAACAATTCCTGAACCAAACCATCCTGTGCATTATTAGAGTTCAGCTTCCCAGTCTCTGGGCATTAATTTTTTTTTTTTCAACGTTTATTTATTTTTGGGACAGAGAGAGACAGAGCATGAACGGGGGAGGGGCAGAGAGAGAGGGAGACACAGAATGGGAAACAGGCTCCAGGCTCTGAGCCATCAGCCCAGAGCCCGACGCAGGGCTTGAACCCACGGACCACGAGATCGTGACCCGGCTGAAGTCGGACGCTCAACCGACTGCGCCACCCAGGCGCCCCACCCAGTCTCTGGGCATTAAATATCCCCATCCTTCTCCTAACACACACACGCTGTGACAACTAAAAATCATACTTACACGTTACAGAATGCCTCTGGTTGAGAATCACTGGTCACGTATAGATGGGAAGGACTGAGAATAGGTGGGTGGTTGTGTTGGGGGCTTAGCAGAGGTCCTGGCACAGGTGGGTGCCCATGCGTGCTTGGATGACCATCAGCATCACCATCATCATTAGGAATTTGGCTTTTGTGGACGGATCCTATAACTCAATTGTTTTCCTTTCCTTTCCTGTCCTTTTCTTTTTTCTTCAGGAAAATTTAACAACCAATTTAACAACATTTTAAACACGGCCAATGTGCAAATTGAGGAAAAGGTGGACTTCTTTACCTCGTTCCCTCTTTGACATTGATAATTTATGGATTTTATAATTTCTTGGCGAATGCTGGATAGCTATTAACGCTAAGGTCTCTAGAGAGGAGGCAGCAAAGCATCAAGGTTAAGAATAGTCACTTTGGAATTCAGGCTTCAGAATTGCTTAGTTGCATGATTGTAGACAGATGACTGCTGAGCCTCAGCTTCCTCATCCATAAAGTGGGGGTAACTATGTATCTGGCAGGGTGGTGTGAGGAGTCAGTAAATTATGTACAAAAGCCAACAACGGGACCACCTAGCACATAGTAGGTATTTGGTTGATGGAGGTCTTGTCATTGGTCTGGGTCTTTTGTTTTGTTTTGTTTTGTTATCTGTTTACCCATGGTAAGAGTCAAATTTCATGCTATTACATCTTATGCTTTAGATGTTAAATAATTAGCCACCTCACAAAACAGATTTATTTCTCAAGTCTGCCTGGAAATTATTGCCCATCTTTTCAGCTTTGTGATTCAATCTTCTGGAAAGTAATAACATTCATAGCCACTCTCCCATCCTTGCTGAGAACCACGGTCTTGACCTTGCCTTGTGGTTGACTTTTGTTATCATCACCGTCTCCTTCCTTCCTGAGCTTCTCTATCCTGCTTCATGGTTTTGAGATGAAGTGATAGGTGTAACTTAAGATGCCATTTGCTTAGCTGATCATATCTGTAAGATGTATTAAGAAATAGGATTAGTAGAATCTCTGTGAATATTTTAATAACCTCAGGGAAATATTTGACTAGGTAAGCAAACTTACCAGGCAAATGAAAGTTGCCCTTGGTTGTAGTAATTAGGAAATATTGAGTTTTATGCTGAAGTTCTCAAGAGCTCAATAAAAACAAACCAAGTTTTAATAAAGAAATTCCACATGTAAGATTTCTTTAGGAAATTTCATTCTGAAATCTGCTGAATTTATACTGGGATTGTGGGAGAGTGTGGGATAAATTTATAAACTAGACTTGAAATATGTTCTCACCTGTTCAAATGTCATTTTGATTCTAAATGCAGTGGAGCCTTCAGCCGTGGCCTTTAGATTTGCAATTCTTGGAATGTTCTCCTTCCTTCTTTCGTGCTATCTCCCACCCTTCTTCTTGCTTACATTTTGAATGATTTCTGTTCCCCTTTAATATGGTTTTCTCCGGAATATGTACATAGCATCTGGCAATCTGTTGTGCCTGTTTCTAATTTCTTGAGATGACATTTGCTAAACTTAAAAAATATATAATTATTTTTTTATAATCATAAATGTATTATGTGATGTACGATTTTTTGATGTACGATGTGATGATGTACGATGTAAGGTGCAGTATTCCTTAACCTGCTTCATGAACTCCACTGAACTTGAATGAGGATTTGGAGTAAGGATTCATAAAGTTTGTAAGAATAGTGCTTCCTAGTACTGATGCATAGAGGCACTTGTACCCCAATGTTTATAGCAGCACTCTCAACAATAGCCAAATTGTGAAAAAAGCCTAAATGTCCATCAACTGATGAATGGATAAAGAAATTGTGGTTTATATACACAATGGAGTACTACGTGGCAATGAGAAAGAATGAAATATGGCCCTTTGTAGCAACGTGGATGGAACTGGAGAGTGTGATGCTAAGTGAAATAAGCCATACAGAGAAAGACAGATACCATATGGTTTCACTCTTATGTGGATCCTGAGAAACTTAACAGAATCTCATGGGGGAGGGGAAGGAAAAAAAAAAAAGAGGTTAGAGTGGGAGAGAGCCAAAGCATAAGAGACTCTTAAAAACTGAGAACAAACTGAGGGTTGATGGGGGGTGGGAGGGCGGGGAGAGTGGGTGATGGGTATTGAGGAGGGCACCTTTTGGGATGAGCACTGGGTGTTGTATGGAAACCAATTTGACAATAAATTCCATATATTAAAAATAAAAAATTAGAAAAAGGAAAAGGTAATAATAAAGTAATAAAAAAATAACAAAGAAAAAAAAAAGAATAGTGCTTCCTAGAGAAACCTGGTTAAATCTCTTTTGTTCCCCTTGGATGGTGTTGTGTGACTGCTCCAGGACTCAAACAACAGAATGTAGGATTTACTTTAAAAATGACAAAGCATGTTGCACCAAAAGCCATCATCAACATGTTTTGTCATAGATTACTAAGAAGGAATTTACCATTGGAGGGAAACTATAAATCATGTGTTCTATAGAATACTTGATTTTGTGAGTGTGGATTCTTTCCTCTAGGAGGGACCACGCTCCTTTTTCTAGAACCTGACTTAAGGGAGTAACGCCATGGTTGATAAAAGTGGCCTTGGCCTATCATTTTACCCTTTACAGTAACTAGCTGTGTACATGGGATTCAATAGTTCTGGTTTATTGCTAATTACCAGGTGCATCCAGTCTACCATTTTGTTATTATGGCGTCAAGGATGGGATGTTTGGAATATATGACTCAGTGTTGGAACCTGGGTGTGGGCTGTTGTTTCTCAAGCATTCTGAATCCTTGTCTAGGTCAGTTTCCTCTTACAGTATTATCAGTGGTTTTCTGGGGCTAGCCAGTCTGTGAGGGTTGATTGTTAAATTTACAGGAATTCCGCAAGCCACTTGTCTTGTTGGTGACTCGAAATCAGCTAACGTGGGAACTAGCAGCGCAGAAATTAGCAGAGGCTTCAAATCAGAGGTCCTTCCTCTCAGAGCGCTCGTGTCAAACTTTTATCAGCACACTACTACATATACGTCTCCTTTGGAGACCCTATCACATTGTGCCTTAATATATTTTTTTAATTGCTTGATAACTACCTGTCTTCTCCTCTCCTGCCCCCCTGCCAAAGCTAGCCTCTTCATGAAATTGGTCTTCATCAATATATCCTTAGCTACCAACACATTGCCCTAGCACGTAATAGACGTTAAATCGATATTCATTGGCGCAACATATACGTGTCTTTTGGAACTGTTCTCTGTTCTCTACACTCTCTCCAAGTTGGACATTTGTTGGAGAGAGAACTTATGTGACCATTACTTTCAAGAGAGATGATATTGCTGAGATCAGCTGTGTGAAAAGTTTAAATTGTGTCAAACAGTGTGAAAAATAAATGAGTCCTCTGACTCTTTAATTTTGCAGCCACTACTAATACATGCTATCGCCTCAAAGGGCACGTGGAGCTTGCTTGTGTGTCTTCGGTGAGGAGGTTGTAGGTGCCAGCCTGACATTGGCATTCCATTGTTGGGACCAACCTACCAGCTCATCAGGTTCTGAACTTGTGTGATAGCTGCACTTACAAGGAAGGACGGAATTGGCAATCCCATGGGCATCTGGGTGTCATTGGTTCTTCTCTGGTTATTACTGATTGCCAGGTGCATCTAGTCTGCTGTGCAGGAGCACAGGAATCACCAATAAGAGTGAGATCGTTGGTCCATTTGGCACAGGAATCGGCTAGTGAGGGCCCCAAGGGATGCACGATGGGAGCGAAGCTTTCTTCCCTGATGCAGTTTTATGGGTTAGGTCTTTCTGAGAAGCTGTCCACGACTCAGTGGCATAGTAATGTGTCCAGATTCTTTCTGCACCCCATTCCCTTCCATACCTGGGACCTTATCTTGAGAGGAATGGATTTCATACTATCACTCACTCTCTGTGAACATTTTGCTTCCTTTTATTTGTCTTATACTTGGGGTTGTAGAGGGTGCCCCCTTATTTTACCGTTTTATGATTTGGTGAACGAATCAGTCATCACTTCATGATTGTGTAGGTTTGAATCAGACGCCTTCTGATTCTTTGCATTTGGGGGAGACCTAACTTTTGCAGCCTTTTCTCAAATGAGTCACATCACTTTCACTGCATATAGTTATAGGCAATTGCACACTGTGACCCTCTGGAGTAGAAGTGAATCACTCCCCCTTATTTTAAAAGCTTATGTATTTATTTTGAGACAGAGAGAGAGAGAGGGAGAGAGAGGATGCCAAGCAGGCTCCCCGCTGTCAGGTGCAGAGCCAGACACAGGGCTCGATCTCGTGAACCGTGAGGTCATGACCTGAGCTGAGATCAGGAGACAGACACTCAACTGACTGAGCCACCCAGGCGTGAATCACCCCGTTTTTTATGTGAGGGGGCCAGCTGTGCTCCGGAAGAACGATGTAACTGGCTTCAAGTGAAAGATGTTGAGACAGGGGGCCCACGCCCTTATTTGCCATGTTAATGAAGCTCAATTGAGAGTGACAGATGGGCAAGCCAGTGTGGAAGAATCAAAAGTGAATGTGGAGACAGAATTGCAAACTGTTACCAGACCCCAAATGGACCACCAGACGTGTGGAATAAAGCACTAGTGGTTTTCGCGGATCTTGCCATTTCTGCAGAGAGGAGCAATTGGACGGTAAGGTCCTGTTGATGAAGCATCTCTTATGTCTGTTGGGACTGCTGTGTTTAACTGTCAGACTATGCTAGGAGTGATGGCAAATGATTGTAATTCTGTTTCCAGAATTACGGAAAAAGGGGTGGCCTAGGGTAGTAGAGAGAGAGAGGTTCCAAAGATAGAGTTTGCACAAGTGAAGATGGAAGTCTATGCAGTTCTTGTATAATAATATTTTCATAGTGAATATGTGTTTTTTTAAAAAAATGTTCATTTATTTCTTTTGAGAGAGAGAGAGAGCAAACGAGCGTGCACGCCGGCTGGGCGAGGGGGCACAGAGAGAGGGAGAGAGAGAACCCTCAGCACAGAGCCTGATGCGGGGCTCTATCTCATGAACCTTGAGATCACGACCTGAGCCAAGATTAAGTCAGATGCTTAATTGACTGAGCGTCCCAGGCACCCCGAATGTGCGTTTTAAAATGTCGTTCTGTACATTTTATAACCACTCATCCCCCTGCCTCCTCTCACATGCCTTACTATTCAGACAAAAGGTGCAGGTTGATTCTTGGGCTATCTTGGAGAGAATCTATGGTTAAAAGTTATCTGGATCCTTAAATATTTTAGTAACTTTTTCCTCTCCTTTCTTCTCTGATATTCTTGCTCAGGAATAGACTTTAGGCAGGTGTTCACCCGGTGGGCAGACCGTGACATAGGCGGTGTTTGTAGGACTGCTGTGGGTAGTGTGGGCAGGCGAGTGTAAAGAGAGGGAGGTTCTCACATATGACACAATATTTCTAATGCTTGTGTGTGGTATCAGACTGAAATCCTGAGAGGCTCTGTAGGGAGCCCCTGGAACCTATAAAGCCATCACCTCCACTTGGGAATAAGCAGTGTGGTCTCCTGCTCTATGGATCCATCTTGAGAGAGATATAGATGCATTTTCATATCATTTCCCATCAAGCACTTTTTATTTTATTTTATTTTATTTTATTAATTTAATTTATTTTGGTTTAAATCCAAGTTATTTAACATATTGTGTAATAATGATTTCAGGAATAGAATTTAGTGATTCATCACTTACACATAACACCCAGTGCTCATCCCAGCCAGTGCCCTCCTTAATGCCCATCCCCCCACCCAACACCCTGCCAACAACACTCAGTTTGATCTCTGTATTTAGAGTCTCTTATGATTTGTCCCCTCCCTGTTTTTAATTATTTTTGCTTCCCTTCCCTTGTTCATCTGTTTTGTTTCTTAAATTCCACATATGAGCAAAATCATGTGATATTTGTCTTTCTCTGACTGACTTATTTCGCTTAGCATAATAACATTCTAGTTCTATCCACGTTGTTGCAAATGGCAAAATTTCATTCTTTTTGATTGCTGAGTAATATTCCATCCTACATACATACCACATCTTCTTCTTTTTTAAATTAAAAAAAAAATCTTTATCTACAGAGAGAGAGTGCAAGGGGGAGGAACAGAGAGAGAGAGAGGGAGACACAGAAGCCAAAGCAGGCTCTAGGCTCTGAGCTGTCATCACAGAGCCCAACGCAGGGCTCAAACCTACAACCGTGAGATCATGACCTGATTTGAGGTCGGACACCCAACCCACTGAGCCACCCAGGCACCCCGATATACCACATGTTCTTTATCCATTCATAAGTCGATGGACATTTGGGCTCTTTCCATACTTTGGCTATTGCTGATAGTGCTGCTATAAACATGGGGGTGCATGTGCCCCTTTGAATCAGCACACCTGTGTCCTTTGGATAAATACCTAGTAGTGCAATTGCTGGGTCGTAGGGTAGTTCTATTTTTAATTTTTTGAGGAACTTCCATACTGTTTTCCAGAGTGGCTGCACCAGTTTGCATTCCCACCAACAGTGCAAAAGTGTTCCTCTTTCCCTGCATCCTTGCCAACATGTGTTGTTGCCTGAGTTGTTAATGTTAGCCATTCTGGCAGCTGTGAGGTGGTATCTTATTGTGGTTTTGATTTGTATTTTCCTGATCATGAATGATGTTGAGCATTTTTTCATGTGTCTGTTAGTCATCTAGATGCCTTCTTTGGAAAAGTGTCTATTCATATTTTTGCCCATTTCTTCACCAGATTATTTGTTTTTTGGGTGTTGAGCTTGATAAGTTCTTTATAGATTTTGGATACTAACCCTTTATCTGATATGTCATCTGCAAATATCTTCTCCATTCCGTCGGTTGCCTTTTACTTTTGTTGATTGTTTCCTTTGCCATGCAGAAGCTTTTTAGCTTGATGAGGTTCCCATCAAGCACTTTTAATGTCCTTCTAGCTGTGTCTGTTGGTATCTTTCTGTCAATCACTTCCCCATTTTCTTAAGACTTTCCCACCCAATGTCAATCCAGAGCACTTGTGGGATATACTACTTGTAAGTGTTGACACACTTTTCTTCTGGGGCTCAGAATTCCAGAGGAAATGAGGTCTGGTTTAGTGGCACGGAGGTGTCAACTCTGCACGTGATTGTCTAGGGGGTGTTGGGCGAAGCTGACATCTCCTGACTGAAGAATGCTGGTCTGGCTTTTGCAACACACACATCGCTCATGAGTGTTTCCTGGCTTCCTCAGTCTCTGCTGCCATATCTTCTCGATTGTGTCTACCTGACTTCTCCAAATTTCCTTTAGTCACAGGACACTTTTTAAATGCACTCCCTCTATATGCAGCGAATGTCTATATTAAACAATATCTTTTATAAGGAAAGTTATCATATGCAGTGACTTAGGGGTGTCCAGATTCAGTGTGTCTTTCCTGAAGAATTCATGGTGTGTGGGTTTTCTTCTGCAATATGGCACATTAGAATCATGTCAGAATCTCATGGAGACTTTAGAATCTCAGACCAGTTAAATCTGAATCTTGGGGTAGGTCTGGACATTCTAATGTGCATCCATGACCCTGCTCTGGTGCTCAAGGATAGACCGACTGCCAGGTTGTCAACGATATTTTGCTTCTTAAATATTGGAACCAAATAAAAACCGAAATGAGAAACCTTCTGCATCGGCTTCCTAAGGCTGCTGTAGCAAAGTACTGCCAACCAGGTGGCTTAAAATATAGAAACAGTTCTGGAGTCCAGAAGTCAGAAATCTGAGTGTTGGCGGGCTTAGTTCCTTTATGAGGACAGCCCGGGTGAATTCCAGGCATTTCCTCTAGCTTCTGGTGGTTTGCAGGGCAACCTTTCTCATTCCATGGCTTATAGATACATTACTACAATCCTCTGCCTTCACGTGGCATTCTTCCTGTGACTTTTCACATGGCTTTCCCTCTGTGCATGTTTGTTTCTGTGTCCTGTGTCTTTCCTCCTTTTATAAGGACACCTGTCATATTGGATTGAGGCCTACTCTAGTTAATATGAAGTATTAACTCCATTCCCTCTGTACTGACCCTATTTCCAAATAAGGTCACATTCTTAGGTACTGGGGGTTAGCACTTAACATATATTTTGGGGAGAGAGAATTCATTCCCTAACATCTTCCCAGTTGTAGTAACGACAAGACTAAAGGAACTATTGGAACGTTTCCATTATGTGGTAGATGGAATCCAGGAGTCACTGGGAAGGCTGTGGGAAGGATGGAGTGACCACTTAACATGGGTTTTAAGGAAATAATTGGAGAGGAGCGAATGGCTGTCACTGTGTTGGCTGACACATGCCTCAAACCTGGTCATTGTCACGTGTGGCTTTGGATGAGGACTCCCGGCATGCGTGAGCTTTGACATACGCTATTTTGTGCACAAAGCTCATTATGAGGCGGTTTGAAACTCAGTTCTCAGACTGACCTGAGAACAAGAGTAAATGCGGGTGCAGCTAATATCTGTCGGGGTCCATAAGCTCCTTTCTTACGTGCCACGAGCTGGGAAGGGGGACGGTAGCCATCAGTTAAATTAACCTTCTGAATTAAAATGAGGGTAAACGTTATGCCAAGCCTGCATAATAGTAAAGTCACAGTTACAACAATTTTTTGTTTTTCATCTGTCAGGGAACAGTCATGAGGAGACCACGGTACCTAGTTATCACTTTAATCCTTCTGAACATTTTAGGATATTGATAGCATGAATGTGACGATGGCGTTGCTTCTGAAAGCAAAAAGTACATCTTTGTCTTTCACCTGTGTATTGAAAATAATAAACACTTTGAAACATCAGACTCTCTAGGCTTTTCGTTTAAATATTATAGCCAATGTAGATTTTAAAAATCATTGTAATCACGTATCTACTGTATTTAGGAAGAGAGCGGCTATACTCTTCAAAGTATAGCTTCCCCAAGCTGTGAGATACTCTACATGGCTCCTATTCCCTCCTGTGTTCAGTTCTGATTTTCTGTGTTGTGTATCAAATGAGAGTCGAGGGAGAGGTTTGGAATTAAAAAAAAAAAAAAAGCCCTTGAAATCCGTTGAACGGACACCCCCTAACTCAGAATCTCTTGTACCAGAAGGGTCTCGTTCCCAATATTTCAGGAAGAGAGGAGTGAAATGTGCTGTGGCGGGTGGAGAGGCAAGTCCCGGTGTACCAGCCACGGAGGCTGTTCCCGGCCTGGTGAGCCGGACAGAAAGGCCTCAGGTGCGAAAGACACCCGGGAAGGGAAGCAGTGCCAATAAAAGAAGTGCCCCCAGAGGGTAGAAGATCAACCTGATCAGGGGCTGACATTTCTTTTTTTTTTTTTTTTTTTAATTTTTTTTTTTTCAACGTTTATTTCTTTTTAGGACAGAGAGAGACAGAGCATGAACGGGGGAGGGGCAGAGAGAGAGGGAGACACAGAATCGGAAACAGGCTCCAGGCTCTGAGCCATCAGCCCAGAGCCTGACGCGGGGCTCGAACTCATGGACCGCGAGATCGTGACCTGGCTGAAGTCGGACGCTTAACCGACTGCGCCACCCAGGCGCCCCCAGGGGGCTGACATTTCAAAGACAAGATTAGGCGGGTAAGGCGGTGAATCCAGAGATCCAGAGAGGAGATGGTAACAAGGGCCTTCAAGAGGAAGAGAAGAAGAACCCCCCCACGCCGCGAAGCTCCCAGGAAGTAGAGTAGGGAGGAGCAAGGATCCTGTAGGTCGCACCACATCCTAGGTGGGCCAGCACTGAGGTCTCAGTGAAAATCATGCTCCAGGAAGAGGGAAGCTCACACCCCTGAATCAAAGAGCAGGTACACCCAAAGGCTATAAACTATTGTGAATAAGGCAACCGACACTAGGCTGGGGGTCAGGGCAATGTGTATGTAACCCTCCTTTCCCTTTTATACAGCTCCATGATCATTCACGAAATGGAGGGGGCAGCACCTTTACAGGAGAGTTGCAAGTCCATTCTGGCAGTGACTTCTGCACAAAAAAAAAAAAAAAGACCCAGTCCTGCCTCCGGCCCCAGCCCCGGATGGTCTCGGCTGTCGACGTCCCCTAGTTCCTCATTAATCACACACACAGATGACTCAGGAATCCTTTTGGGACCATCTCAGACGTTCTCCCTGGGAGATAAATGTCTGCGGGTCTTCCGCAAAAACATCGCTCATCCGATTTTATTGTTTGGGGAAGAAGGCTCTGTTGAGGTGGCTGAAGTGGGGAAGGGATGGTGTCCGAAAAGAATAATCCTTTGTCGGGGCAAACGCAGCCATGTGAGTGTAGGATCTAAAGTATTAGCATCACCCCACTGGGCACATGTACCGATGTGACTGTTTTTTTCATGCGCATTTAGCCTTATTAGACTGTCGTTCACCGAACAAATGTCAGACATATTTTCAGAGGCACTTCATCCACACCACAGCTGTTCGGAGTGGGTGAGAATACCCGTGGAAAGGACCGTGGCCCAGAACGGTGAGCGCCTTGCCCGGGACCTCACGGAAGGTGCGTTTCAGCGGCGAGGCTGGGGCCCGGACTCCCGGAGTGCGGCTCCCCAGCTCTCCCCGCTCGCAGCTCAGCCCACCTTCCAGCAGCCACGCCACTGGTTGTGAGGCCATCTGTGGGATGGTACCAGTGAGCCTGGGAAGTGGGCAATTCACAGCAGCAGCAGCAGCCGTGCTGCTGAGAGGACCCGTAGCATCCTTCACTTTTTAAGTGTCCTGAGAGGCCCCTGAAACCCCAGCAGGGCAGCCCTGGGAGTCATGCTCCTTGGAGTTCTCAGCTCACCGACACGCCTCCCCTCCCCCTGGGCGCAGGCCTGGAGGAGCTGCCTCTGGTCCCCGAGCCCAGCCATGCTCCCCGCACCCCACTGATGCTGTCGGAGGGTAAAGGGGAGAAGGCCCATGGAGCCGTGGCCACAAGGGGGCCCGTTGGTCCCCTCCTCTCTGAAGCGTGGACTGAGGTGGCCCAGGGGGGGCTTGAGTGCCATTCCTTCAGCGAGACAAGAAGATCGCTTGCCCGTGAGTAGCCTAGAGGGCCACGCTGAGCAGCGAGAAGTCAGGAGAGCCCGGGTCCGCAGGGCTCCACCTCTGCCCATCCTTTGTGCGAGGGGCCATCTGTAAGTCTCTTCTGGACGGTAACGAGGCGTAAACACGACAGCTCAGAAGAGCCTCCGGGCCACACATTGTTTGAACCCAAGAAAAATGCAGGTCCGGGATGAGAGCTGGCTGTCCTTGGTGGTTCATGGGCATCGAGGGTGGCAGAGAGTGGGGGCTGATGACAAGGAGGCAGGAAAGGGGTCCCCTTCAGCTCGTGCTGACCTCAGCTACAGCAGCCCAGAACGTCCCCCTCTGATTGGCCCTGTGAAGCCAAGTGGCTCCTTCAACGGGCTTTTTGACTTGTCCTCACGGGAAGAAGGTGGCTCACGCTGTGTGGTGTGGCCTGTGCCTTTCTCTACAGTGTACTTTCAGAGTTAGGACCATTAGCAGCTATCCCTGGCTCCTCCTCCCCCACCACCATGAACATGAACACATGTGCCAGCCTCTGTGTCAGCAACTCCAAAATGTGCTGACCGGGTTTTGAATTATGTAACCGGATTGACACCTTCCAGAACAATGTGGCTTTTATATAAAAGATGACGTTTATGGGCAGGTGACTAATGCTGATGGCTTGCGAATGTCCTTCACTTCTTAGACAGCTTTCCTTCGGGAGCACTGTTAGCCTCGAGGTGGTGAGTGAAGACGAGACTCGCCATCCGCAATCTGCTTTACCTTTGGTCTCAGTGTTTTGGAAATAGACACTCCTGGTTTTTTGACAAATGTCGGCCAAATACAACTCAATAGAGCAGGTGGCCTGTAAGCTTTGTAAAAGCAAGGACCCTGGGCAGTTATCGTCACCACCCCCAAATCCAGCCAGCTCCGTCACTGTTAAAGCTCATGGTTATTTGTGGATAAATTAATGAACGGTGACCTGATCAAGACATAACTTGCGTGAACAGTCCTTCAGGAGAGCAAAGCACGAAAGAGGTAGATGGATTTGAGCCTCTTATTAGTTCATAAGAGCAAGGGTTCTGGACCCATCCAGGTTGCATCCAGAAACAGATGACATTATCCAGTGTGTGTAATTTGAGAAAAGTTAATAAAGGAGCTATTTCAGTTGGCTCCCATGGAAGCGAGCAGGCACAGAAAAAACCAGCAAGGGACGCTACGCGGCCCCTGAACAGCTCCTTTATTGGCACAGGTCTGAAGAGTGAGGGGACGGAGGAGCCGGAGCTGTTCTTGGAAGCCAGAGGCCAAGGACAGGAGCGGAACCGTTTGGCGGAGGGGTTCGGCCGGCCTGGGGTGACCTGCCGTGGGGCTCAGGGATGACAGATGCTTTTCCTCGCTCTGCTCCCTCCCTGTGGTCTCTGACCAGTGCACCCTGTTGGCCAGACCCACCTAGTGGACAGAGGCGAGGGGGCTGGTGGGTGAGCCCTCCTGCCTGCCCGCAGCTGAGAGCAGGTGGGGGCTGTTGGAGACGGTGCCCGCACAGTCTGCCAGTGCTGTCAGTGTGTGCCCCGCTCTTCCGTCCATGACAGATTTGAGCGGCTGCCGCGTGGTGCCTCAGTCTCCTCTGGCATTGTGAGGCTAAGCGCTGCCCGGCGTTCTGAGCCAAGGAGTGGTCAGTGACACATGTCGCCAGAAGGCCCCCCTGCTCCCCAGGGCACCATGGCACAGCTCCCAAAGCATGCGGCCATCGGGTGCAGGAAGAATTAGCAAATTGTTGGTAGTTCTGTGAAAAGGTCTCTCCTCCGTCCCTCCTTCCCTCTCTCCCTCCCTCCATCCCTCCCTCCCTTTCTCTCTTCCTCTCTCCCTTTTTCCTCTCTCCCTCCCTCTTCCTTCCTTCCTTCCTTCCTTCCTTCCTCCCTCCCTCCTTCCCTCCCTCCCTCCTTCCCTCTCTCCCTTCCCCATCCCTCCCTCCCTTCCTTTCTCTCTCCCTGTCTCCCTTTTTCCTCCTTCTCTCTCTCTCTTTCCTTCCTCCCTCCTTCTTCCTTGCTTCCTTCCTTCCTTCCTTCCTTCCTTCCTTCCTCCCTTTCTCTCTCTCCCTCTTTCTCTTTCTTTCTTTCTTTCTTTCTTTCTTTCTTTCTTTCTTTCTTCAATTGGTCCTTCTGTTGTTGTTGTTTTTTTTAATTTTTATTAGTTAACATACAGTGTAATGTTAGTTTCGACACTTCCATATAACACCTGGTGCTCATCACGACAAGTGCCCTCCTTAATCCCCGTCGCCTATTTCACCCATCCCCCACCACCAAAATATATAAAGAACTTTTAAAACTCAACACCCCAAGACAAATAATCCAATTAAAAATTGGGCAGAAGACACGAACAAACATTTCTCCGAAGAAGACATCCAGATGGCTAAAAGACAGACACGTGAAAAGATGCTCGACACCACAGATCAGAACTACAATGAGAAAAGGTCTTTTCCAAGAGTGGCTGCGACAGTGTTTCCTGTCCCGTAGACTCTTCTAGAAAGTCACTACTGGTCCAGTCTGTGTTCCCTCCTCTTAAACTCGCACAAACCTCGTGGCTGCTTCCTGTGGAGAGAACACTGTGGACATGTCATGGCGTGACTTCTGAGGCTAGGTTAGAAGAGGTTGTACAACTTCCCTCTCTCAATCTCCCCCCTCCCTCTGTTTCTCTCTCTGTGTCTCTCTCATAATGCCCCTTTAGGGTCTTCACCTGCCGTCCCGACTCCTCCAAGCCTGCCGTCCCAGAGAGACCACATACAGATAGAGAGAGATGTCCCAGGGCCGGCTGTCCTGGCTCCCAGTTCCTGGAATCTGCCCCGGCAGCCACAGACAGGACACTCAATGAACCTGTGTATGATTTCAGCCCCAGCGTCCCACCTCTTGGATGCCAAGTGGAGCAGAGGCTAGCTCTTCCTGTTGAGCCCTGCGCAAAGGGCAAAAGCAACCTTGTCATTAAGCCTCCACATTTGGCACGGTTGGTTATGCAGTGATAGCTAACAGAAGGGGTAGCCTAAGAAGCTGCTAGTTGAAGTTTCGATTCCCTTTCCTCTTATCTCAGTGACACATATCTGCAAATTTGTCATTTTCTTCTTCCACAAACCAGAGAACTTCAAAGCCTAATAACCACTGATAGTTTTTTTAGCAGTTCTGTGGGCCAGGCACCGCACACTGGGCTTTACCTCCATTATTTCGTATGAACTCTCACAGCAACATGAGGTCTCCTATTATGCCTTGCGTCAAATAGCAAACAAGGGAGCTGATAGAGAGGAGAGGGGAGTCATTTATGTATTATTATTTTTTACATTTTATTTAAATCCAAGTGAGTTAACATATAGTGTCATAATGATCTCAGGAGTAGAATTTCGTGATTCATCCCTTACATTGAACACCCAGTGCTCATCCCAACGAGTGCCCTCCCTCATGCCCACCCCCCCATTGAGCCCATCCCCCACCCACGTCCCCTCCAGCAACCCTCAGTTTGTTCTCGGTGTTTAAGAGTCTCTTATGGTTTGCCTCCTTTTCTCTGTTTATCTCATTCTCCCTTCCTTTCTTCTATGTGCATCTGTTTTGTTTCTTAAATTCCACATGAGTGAAATCACGTGATACTTATCTTTCTCTGCCTGACTTATTTCACTTAGTGTCATACATCCATGTTGTTGCAAATGGCAAGGTTTCATTCTTTTTGATTGCCAAATAATATTTCATTGTATATATATACCTCATCTTTATCCATTTGTCAGTAGATGGACATTTAGGCTCTTTCCATAATCTGGCTATTGTTTTTATTTTTAATTTTTTTTAACGTTTATTTATTTTTGGGACAGAGAGAGACAGAGCATGAACGGGGAGGGGCAGAGAGAGAGGGAGACAGAATCAGAAGCAGGCTCCAGGCTCTGAGCCATCAGCCCAGAGCCTGACGCGGGGCTCGAACTCCCGAACCGTGAGATCGTGACCTGAGCTGAAGTCGGCCGCTTAACCGACTGAGCCACCCAGGCACCCCTAATCTGGCTATTGTTGATAGCACTGCTATAAATATTGGGGTGCATGTGCCTGAGAAGAGGGTAGTTATTATCCACCCAGAGTGAACCTAGCAGCTTGACCCCAGAGCCCATCTATTTCTCACTTGGGGAACCTTAAAAAGCAGAGTTCTCTGTGAAGCTTGGAGACAGTAGCTATTGATTCAGTGGGTATTTACAGAACATCAGAGAACTTCAGACACTGTAATCACCGGTGGTGGGCATAGGGCAGTGTGAACAAAACAGACAAGATCCCTGCTGTCTCTGAGCTTGGATTGTGGCGCAGGGAAGACACATGATAAGTGAATAAACAAGAAAGTAGCAGATAGTGAGAAGTGCCGTGTGAATAATTAAATGAAGTGACGACATGGAAGGTGCCTGGTTGGCCACACTGGACAGAAGTGAATTCTGAGGAGCCAGAGAGAGGAGCTTTGGAAAGATGGCTCAGAGAGGGAGGGAATGGCTTGGGGGGTGGTGTATGTGAGAACAAGCATGGCGTATTCAAGTACTCAAAGGAAAGCCAGTATGGCTGGAGCAGATTTGCACCTGCAGCCAACTGATGAGTGATGGGTGTTTGAACAGCAGTGGAGGCCTCATCATTTGTTGGTTATCAGTCAGCCGGAGCAAGACCCAGCTTCACAGGAGCCTTCTCAGCAAGAATGGTGGGCACTGGATACAGGAGCTGTGGAAACTGTCCTGTGTCTCGCCCTTCTGTTAACACTTTTAGCAGATGTTTATTTATTTTTTCTGATTATAAAAGTAACACATGCTTAGTCTTAAAAACATTTGGAAATAGAGAAAAAGCATAAAACAGAAGAAAAAAGTCACCCACAGGCAACCACACATTTTGCCCATCTTTTTACGGTACTTTGCTTTCATAGTTGAGATCAGATGTGTGCTGTCTTATACGGGAGCCAGCAGCCACATATGATGATTTAAGTTAATATTAAACTCGTTGTAAAAAAGTAAAATAAAACATTCAGTCCCTTAGTCACAGGAGCCACGTTTTGAGTGCTCAGTTACCACACTGGTTGGTGGCCACCACATGGATAGTGCAGAACAGAATATTTCCTCTTGGACAGTGAGGTGCTAGGCAGAATCCACTTCTTCTGTGTGTGTGTTTTAATGTTTATTTATTTTTGAGAGATAGAGAGCGTGAGCAGGGGAGGGGCAGAGAGAGAGGAAGACACAGAATCCGAAGCAGGCTCCAGGCTCTGAGCTGTCAGCACAGAGCCTGACGTAGGGCTCAAACTCAGAGACTGTGAGATCATGCCTTGAACTAAAGTCGGATGCTCAACCGACCGAGCCACCCAGGTGCCCCTCACTTCTCTGGTTTTAAGTGTGTGTGTGTGTGTGTGTGTGTGTGTGTGTGTTCTTTAGCGCATTTGTGTCCTACAAAGTCTTAACACATAATTGATGTTGCCTGCTGTATATTTAGATATCAGTGGCTTGTACAATAACATCAGCTGCCCTTTATTAGGTTCCAGTTCCTTGGAGAACCCCATGGAAAATCCGTTTTGCTCCTTATAGTCAAGCTCACTGGATGTTTGGAATGCCCCAGACATATTTTTTCCCGGGAGTGCAAGCCAGCTCCTTCCCCAGACTCTTTGTCACTTGGTCTAAGTGACGATGAATAGACTTGACTGGGATTCCTCTCATGGCATTGCCACGTGCAGCCTCTGATAGCGTGAATCCCCAGTACACAGATGAACCCACGGACGCACAGAGGTCTCACCAACTTTGGCTTTGTAGGACACTTAGTGAGGGGCCCTCCCTGATAGTCCCAAGCTGGAGTCCGCTTGCACTCTGCACAAGTGGCCATTCACAGTGGCAGCTAAACCCTGAACCATGCCCATGCATCTGACCTGGATTCTTTGAGTGACCTTGGTCTTGGCTGTCCATACATAACCATGACTTCCTGATGCCTGGTGAGGATTACTGCGACACCAATTTTGAAACTTTAATAGTTTCTGTGTGAGGTGGGGTCTCCAGGGGCTCTTCCTTCACCTGAATCTGGCTTAGAAGCTTTGATTTGAAGGCAAACTGTTGAGGCAGCCCTCTGCAGCCTGATCAAGGATTGGTGTGCTTGTGATTATAACCATTCTGGAATGGGCGTTGTCTGTGTCATGCTCATTTACTAAGAACTCTCCACCTGTGTGTGTTTTATGGACATTTATTTCAGCAAAATTTAGCGATCCTTTCCCCTCTTTCTTCCTTTCATGTCTCAATTACTTTTCAGGTGGGTTTTTGTTTTGTGTTGAGAAAGTGTACCCTTTCCAGATGGAGGTATTAGAAGCTGCTCCTTGACGTCCAGAGACACAAAGTGATGCGCACCGTCGCCCTGGCACTGATCTTTCCTTCGGCAAGATTAAAGGCTGATGAGCTGAGGGTCATGTGAGAGGGTCATGAGCATCCAGCATCGCACAGAGTAGCCTCCAGAAAGGCCTCTATTTCGGAGGCCAGACCAGCAGCACCTCTGATGGGTTGTTGTGTCTGAATCGTGGTGGACATAGTCACGAGAGTGTGGCTTCAAACTCTGCTCAGTTCTGTAGAATGGGCCACATCTGGATGAAGCAAGAGAGATGCTGTTTGCATGTGTTTGAGCCTTAAAAACTTTCAATGCCACAACATACCTATCTTGTTAACTATCATTTGGCGTAAGTTCTCTGAGTGCATGAACCCCAGGAAGCATGGCTACTGACTTGTAATCCCCAATGGGCTCCTTCAGATGAACAAGCGGGGCCGTTCGCCTTCCCAAGTGGAGGCTGGAGTTGTTGTTACCATGACTGTTGGAGAGAAAATGATCACTTTCTGCTGTCGTCCACACCTACCTCCCATCCTCCTTCCTTCTTTTTCTCTTCTTTCTCTCCTTCCTTTCTTACATTTTTAATTTTTATTTATTTATTTTTTGAGAGAGAGAGAGACAGCAAGCTAGGGAGGGGCAGAGAGAGAAGGAGAGAGAATCCCAAGCAGGCTCCATACTCTCAGTGCAGAGCCCAGTGCGGGGCTTGAACTCATGAACTGTCAGATCACGACCCGAGCCAAAACCAACAGTCAGATGCTTAACTGACAGGGCCACCCGGCACCCCTCTCCTTCCTTCCTTATTACATTAAATTTTTACTTTCTATTTTTCTTATAAATTTAACATAGTCCTGTTAAGTCACAGAGAACCATCTCAGCTTTCACTTTAGCAGACGACACCCTTGTCAGAAAATGTATCAGGCGCAGCGACAGGCGAAAGGGACACAGCTCTTAAATGGCTGTCAGTTACTGGGGCACGTGCTCTGGTAAAACTGTGCCTCCAATTCTTGATATAAAGAAAACCAAAGAAACTTAATAAGAATACTCGTGGTGAACATCAGCGCCCCAGGTACCCGTGACCCTAGGCAAGTTATATAATAGTCATTAAAGGTGCCAGTTTGCTCCCAATGACTTTTTGATTAAAATACTATGTTCAGCATTCCCAAAGGCAGTGGTTTGTCAGAAACTCTCTGCAGTCTCATACATTGTGCGCCCCCCCCCCCCCACCGCCCCCCGCTTTTCTGTGAATCACTTTGCAGAGTGGTCAGACCAAAATGCTATTTTGGGCAGATGCCTCTCTGCATCTAGATGGATAGCCCTGGATAGTCCTTTCAACTCATTAGTTACCCCAGTGGGCATTTCATCACCGGTGACTACCGGTGGGCAGGAGCCATTATCTAGGCCATTTGTGACAGAGCTCTTGTTCCAGTGATCCTGCCTGCTGAAATTTTCCATGTCTTTGATGTAGAAGAGAAGTCACGGGCAGCAGGGTACTTGTTTGAGCCTTTGACGGGATACAGAGCTATTTTGGAAACGGTCTTCGTTTAACCTTCAGGCTTTTCTTAAGGTGCATCTCTCCAAGGATAGCCGGTGGCCGTCCATCAGGGCAACTCTTCTATTTTCCTGCCCGAACAAGACCTTTTGTTGGCCTCCTCCTCAGAGGAATAGCATTAGATTAGTTCCTTCCAGGTGCCTGCTGGTGGCCTCCATCTTGACTCATCGGACACATAGCTCCAGGCAGAACAACTGATATTAGAGGGAGCTATTCCTGTACCAAGTCATAGAAACACCAACTCCCGGACTGTATTTTTCTAGTTCCCAACAGAACCGTATTAATAGAGTCAGGTGGATATTATGCCCTCAGTTTTTATAGACGGTCATGGTAAGAAATGGCTTTGTACTTTGTACATAACATTTGTTGAAGATATATTATCCATCGTGTTAAATGTCTAATCTAATGATATGCATGGCAGTTCCCTTTCTGTTCTGATGAATTTGTATGATTAAAGTCAGGTAAAAACTACTTAACATATCGTGTTTCACCTTGTGCCTTGGTGGCTGTGAAGCTCAGAGATAATTTTTGTGTTCAACTGAAGAAGCTTTAAGTTTTGTTTTTAAAAAATATGGTTCCCACCCTTCTTTACCTTTTATTATTTGTGTCTTGGCTTTGAGTTACTGGTGAGATATTTTGGGGGGTTTGTTTTACTGCAGCCATACCTCTTTTTGGAAATGGGGATGGGAGAGATACCAGTGATTTGTTCTAGAGTTTCCCCAGTTGCTCATGATTTGTGATCACCATTAGTTATGGAGGGAAAAGGGGGTAAAGGAGGAGGAGTATTGAGTGGGGAAGGGAAGAGGACACAACATTATTTTTTTTTAAATATGAAATTTATTGTCAAATTGGTTTCCATACAACATCCAGTGCTCATCCCAAAAGGAGGTCACAACATTATTAAAGGAAATTATGAACCACCTACTTTAGGCGGTCATGAGGTGAGCAGTTGGGCCGTCATGGAGAGTAATGGGAAATGAGCTAGGAATCCTGTGCTATGATGAGATAGGGTGGGGTCTGGGAGTCTGGGTTTGAAGACCAAGTCCATGTAGGACTAGGTCAGGGGGGGCTCTGAGAAATTTAGGTTTTTGAATAGAGATTGGATAAGGGGAAAGTATGATGTAGAATATTTATCTGACATGCATAATGATTGGAGTTGAGGTAAGAATGGACAGCTTGGCTAGTAGGAGGTTGTTGAAATTTAGGACACTTGATAAAGACCTAGGTTTGCAGAGCTGGAGAAGGAAAGAGTTCTGAGCTATGGTGTTAAAAAAGAAAGACCCAGAGCGTTTTGTTTTTTTTTTTTAATTTTTTTTTCAACGTTTATTTATTTTTTTGGGGACAGAGAGAGACAGAGCATGAACGGGGGAGGGGCAGAGAGAGGGAGACACAGAATCGGAAACAGGCTCCAGGCTCTGAGCCATCAGCCCAGAGCCTGACGCGGGGCTCGAACTCACGGACTGCGAGATCGTGACCTGGCTGAAGTCAGAGGCTTAACCGACTGCGCCACCCAGATGCCCCGACCCAGAGCGTTTTTGACTCTCATTCAACCATATGTCAAAGATGATCCCAGACTAGCAGTGCCTGAAATTTCTATTAGACCTTATTTTAGTCTGACTTCGAATCTTTGGTAGAATATTTACATCTAACACTGAGTAGGGAGAAAATATTAAACACTGACATTTTGGCATTCTTTGCTATTGCTACACGTAATTATATATGTAAATATTTAAAACAATTACACTACTGATTATATATCCCCTCAACATTGTATTTTCTAATAGATGCCTTTAGAGAATCTTCTAAAAAATGTTGGTGTTAACAGCCATCTTAAATCTCTGGGTTTGGTTGCTTGCCCATTTCCTCAGTGATTGTGCGGCTCTGGGGCTGGCCAGCTCGGTCTGTTATCTGGCTCGAGTATGAGTGGAATTGGTGACCAACCCTTGGAACATCGACTGGCTTTCTTGGAATCACCTGGCACAACACTTTTCTTTCTTTTGGATCCTTCTTTAATTAGTGTCTTAAATCTGGCAAGATTTGCTGTGTGGGATTCATTTTCTTACCTCGATGACTTTTCTGAGGATCTCTACTTTGGTCATCTGGTGATGGCTTCTTTCTTAGTTCTCACAGGCTTTCAGAGTCGGATCCTGCTTGGCATCGGCCTTAGCCATTAGTATTTCCTGCAAGTGAACTACATGGCATTCATATTGCTCAATAACATGTGACCCAATAAACTGGTTCTTAGGAGCTATTCCACAAGTTAAAGGGCCTGACCTGAAAATGCTTGAGTGATCTGATTAAAGGGAGGTTGTCGTACTGTGTCTCCTGATAAAAAATTCTAAGGTTTGCTCAGTGGAGTAGATAGATACACGCAAGCATATGTGTGTGTATATGTGTATGTGTGTGTGTGTATGTGTATGTATATGTGTGTGTGTATGTACATGGGTATTTTTTGCACAGGCTCCATTTTTTTTTTCGTTTATTTAGAAATTTTAAATTCTATATTGCTAGATGTTAAAGGGAAATCAAAGCCGGTTCAACACATTATTCAACACATTATGACACAGAAATTCCTTAATGTCGAGAAGCTAGTAAGATGAAGTAAGAAACCAGGTGTTCTGACCCAGGACCGGTGCCTCTTCATAGCATTGATTGTACTGTGCGGCCAGTGTGACCTAAAAGTGCCCTTTCTTCTGCCCAGGTTAAGGAGTATAGGAGTCTTTCCAGAGTGCCTTGCCTCACTTTGGATGCCAAGTTGTTTTGAAGGAAGGCAGTGTGAAAGAGATTTATCGTGGACTTTGTGATCAAATCCTAGTTCCTTGATTTAGCAACTCGAAGTTGAATCATTTGACTTTGTGCTTTAGTTTGCTCATCTGGGCTTTGGGGTGTAAGTAACTGGTCTCTTTGGTCAGTTTTTCCTGTTGCTTCTAGAGTTGGGGCCTCCCCCGGAGGACTCACCTGCTGGCTTCAGTTCTTGGCCTTAACATTCTGGATGCCTTGGACCATGCTTGCATCCTACATGTATGCAGAATGGCCCTCAGTGCAAACTAAATTTGTTTTAGCCATTTTTCTTTGCTGACGTTCAGCATGCTGCTTGTTCAAAGTACACTTTAAGCGTAGACTGGGAGGAAATCCTTATTCAATTTGGAGTAAATCAGTACTGAATAGAAATCTTTTCAGTTGAAGAAAAAGACAAATGCCCAAGATTTTACAAATCCTCTCGAAATCAATGCAAGTGAGGAATGGAAATGAGAACAAGGGTAATGAAGCAATTACTTGTACAATGCCACTTAACTTCAAGGAGTTTTTGAATGTCAGGTTCATCTTGAATATAGAGGGCAAAAATAGAAAGACATCTTCATCTGATCCCAGAACTCTTGTAGAATCTCTTGCTAATTTGTTCTTTGAGGCTGCCTTATAGTTGAAGTTGTGTTTCAAATAGGCCCCAAATATCACCCCCCATGGCCACCTGTGCTGCCCACTACAAGATGGATCCACTGTGGAGTTCAGGTAGCAGTAAATGGAAGCTGACCGTCACGTGTCACTAAAGAAATGTTGCACACTTAGCTTCCTGCTTCCTGTAGCGTGTAGGAGAAATTAAAAACCCAAGTGTATTCCCTAGTGTGCTAACACTCTCCTTAAATCTTATCTCTACAGTGAATGACTTATGACCCATTTCCACTTAATCTGCCGGGTGCATTAATAGAGATGCTAGATGACAATGTAAGATGTAAACAGATGGCATTTCTGCTTTATGTAATACACGCAGGCTTTCATCTTACTGATATTACTTCTTAAATTTTTATATAAAAATGAGACTGAACACTGAAATGTCTCTTTGAGAAATGGATGCTTGACTTTGTACTCATTTAGGTTGTCTGTGCAGGGTCCAACTATGTCAAATTATAATTCTCCCCAAGAATGCAACATGCAAACCATTTTGTTTATTAAATTTTTAAAAAATGTTTATTCGCTTTTGAGAGACAGAGTCAGAGTGTGAGCAGGGGAGGGGCAGAGAGAGAGGGAGACACAGAGCAAACCATTTTGTTTAGGTAAATGATGACTTGGGTTTGGTCCTGCACTCAGGAAGTGAATGCCATGACAGGTCATGGGATCGAATCAGGTAATGGAAAACAATTGACTTTTGAATGATTTGAGAGTGTTTGCTTTTAGCATTATGCACAAACTCTTTTTTGATTGACTTGGAGCAAAGAATGATGCTTTAATTGGGAGCGAGCTTGCTCTTACAAAATTCCAAATCTCTGTTACATTCTCTACGGCACTTTCTTTTCTAGTGGGTCAAATAAAGAGCTAAGAATTAAACTGTTGTGGGTTTTTCATTTTGCATTTTTCCTTGATCAAAGCTAAACATTCTGATAGGAAAAGAGCACTTGAAGGTTGCTTTCCAGTTCAGTCGATCAGGCGTCTACTTGGGGCAAAGTACCAGGGAGACCCAGTGTAGTTTTTCTCAGAAGGGTGCCAGAGCACAGAGTTCTAGAATTGGAGGGGATCTCATCAATTTTCTGGTCCAAGTCTCTCAAGCTATGAGCGAATAAACCACGGTTGAGAACAGACAGATCTGACCTATTCAAGACCCTGGGGGTGGGGGTCAGCCACAGAGACAACCCAGCTTTCTTAAGAGTAGTCCAGCTCAGCATTAGTCTTCTTTATTTTTCTCCCTCTCTGATGGATCTACGTGATTTCATGGGTTTCTTCACTTTGGATCTTAGCAGGTTTTAGAGCTTGGTTGCTTGAAGACTAGCTTGGTTTAACTCTGTTGACCTGACGTGTCTGGTGTGTCTGTTCTGAGGCCAGAGAGATCTGTATTGACCTTGGCTCTTCAGGAGGCTGGGCTGGTTCTAGATAATGAGGTAACCTTAGTTTGGAGGTAACCTCAGTTCTCTTCATTCCTTAGAGTCCATGTGAGAGCTTGGCCTTTGGACCCAGACCCCCTGCTTCCATGTCTTGGCTCTGACAGTTGCTAGCTGGGTGGCCTTGAAGTTGTTCTGTTTCTTTATGCTTTGGTTTTCTCATCTGTAAAGTGGGAGTAACCCCATTAATAATTTATTATGTATAAAACCCTTGGAACAGTGCCTGACAGATAATGAGTAGTCCATTAGAGTTACTTATTATTCTCTTTGGGTCTGCCTTTGTCTGGCAAAAAGTGTGCCCTCTCCGATAGTGCTGCTCAGAGTTGCAGAGTCCGTGAACTAAGTATAGCCTGTGTCTCCACTGGGCCAGGTGGCCTTGGATGTCTTTTTGCTGTGCTGACTCCAGAAGTCCTGCCCTAGTTCCTCCAACAGCAGCGTGCTCGTCTGTAACTGATGACACTATTGATTTTCTTTGTCAACCTAGCACTTTGGGGGAGAGCATACTTCTGCAAAATTGACACAAATCTGACTCAACTTAGTGCTATAGATGACTGTGAATCTTTGGCTATAACCACATGATGCTGAACCAAATACTAATTGAATTAAAACATCAGTCAAACTATTTGAGTCATGGACAAGAACAGCTGGGGTTTTTCCATCTCTAGCTCTTGGTATGGACATCATGAGGACACAGCCATGGAACTCCATTTCTGTCTTGATTGTGAATCATGATTCCTAACATCAATAAATCATGCAGTGGGATGGCATTTCCTCCATTTTTCTCAAAGGGGTCACTCTGGAATGACAGCATCTGAATGTTCCATGTAAACACTTAATTAAAAAGCGTGTTTATACTTCTATCTTATGTCAGTTGCTCTGATTTTAAGGTTACTTTCGGTAGGTTTGACTTTCTGCTGCATTATAAATCAAATATTTGTTTCCTCAACATTTGCTTCCCTTTCACAATTGTCTTTCTTTCTTCTTTTTTTTTTTTTATTTGAGAGAGAGAGAGAGAGAGTGAGAGAGAGAGACAGAGAATCCCAAGCAGGCTCCATGCTGAGCCTGACACGGGGCCAGATCCCATGACCCTGGGATCATGATCTGAGCTGAAGTCAGGAGTCAGATGCTCAGCGCCCTAAGCCACCCAGGCTTTCTTATGAAGTCTTCTCTTTAGTCTCTCTGATGGTTTATGCTGGGCTGAGGACCATGGTCCAGGCCATCTTTCTTGAGGAAGTCCATAAGTAACTTACTCCTGCATAGCCACTTAAACCCAGGTCTCCTGTTCTGCTTTGTCACCTCATGCTCTTGTGACTTTAAGGTTCAGTACGTGATGGCTCTTGGGCTCCACAGAAAGCCTCAACACATACTGTCCTGCTGCAATGAACCCTGTACAGAACGATCAGGTTTTGTTTTTTTTTCCCCAGGCTGATATATAGGAGACTCGGGGAAGTCAGTTTTCCATTTTGTATCTGGCTATAAAATCTAGGTCACTATGGATATATAGATATTTATGAACCACCTTTATACCTTGTAACCACCTTTATAGCCACCGTGATGTCCTCAGCATGAATAAAGGACTTTTTTCCACTCTTTCAAGAAGTAGGCTGCAAGGCAATATTCTTTTTTTTTTTTTTTTTTAATTTTTTTTTTCAACGTTTATTTATTTTTGGGACAGAGAGAGACAGAGCATGAACGGGGGAGGGGCAGAGAGAGAGGGAGACACAGAATCGGAAACAGGCTCCAGGCTCTGAGCCATCAGCCCAGAGCCCGACGCGGGGCTCGAACTCACGGACCGCGAGATCGTGACCTGGCTGAAGTCGGACGCTGAACCGACTGCGCCACCCAGGCGCCCCTGCAAGGCAATATTCTACATGCCTAGTATTGATCAACAAACACAACAGGTAAAAGTTCTTCCCCTGATGAAACTTCCGTTTGGGCAGGGGGTGGGGGGTTGGGGTGGTGAAGAGGTTGTGGGTTGGAGAAAAGCAATAAACAAAGTAGCTAGAGTTGCCAGAAGCATCTGCAGGCTAGCACGTTACTCATTTTCTCTTAATTATTTCATTTTTTAAAAGCGGGCTTCGCCCCCAGCACGGAGCCCAACACGGGGCTTGAACTCACAACCCTGAAATCAAGACCTGAGCTGAGGTCAAGAGTCAGACGCTTAACCGACTGAGCCGCCCAGGCGCCCCCTCGTTTTCTCTTAATTTAAATTACCTTTATTTGCCGTGGTCGTCTTTCTCCTGACAGGCCACAATCTTCGACGAACGCTGCACGGGCAGTTTTAGGACGTATCTTCCTCTTTGGGACTGAGTTTCTGGAAATTGCTGAACCTAGGTATAGGGTTTTCTGAGGTCAAGGCTAATAAAATAATAAATATATTAGATCTGAAATAATAAAGGAAATCTATTAGATTTCCCACCCTCAACTCCCCATTTCCGACTGAGTAGAGGATAGAACCAATCACCACATGTTGACTTTTTTGGTAATCATCTTGGGACACAGCTACAGCTGGGTGTTGCAGACTACCCTGAGTGGCTGGTGGTGTTTTCACTAACTTCGTTTTCTGTGACGGGGCCACTGCTCCACCAGGCCTGGGGAACAGAAGCTTAGAAAAAACTGGGGTGAATGAGAGGGATCAAATTCATAGTCACTTAAGGAGGGCATTTATGGTCCATTAAAGTAAGTCCCTTAAAAATGTCAGTTGTACTAAAAGATGGGTCAGAGCGAAACCCTTTATTTGAGTTCTATCTGTGTCTGTGCCTAAGGCACAAGCACAGGTATCAGAAGTACAGTAAGGAGCAAGCATAGTATAGTCATTATATTATATTAAGATAATATAACAGTATAGAACATGTTATATTGTATACATAATATGTAATATAGCGACAATGTATGTAATATGTAACATATAGCATAGGCAGTAACGTATAATACAGGTTGCCCTACTGCACAAAAACAAAATTCCAGCTCTGGAAGGATTGTAGAGACTCTTTTTTTTTTGAGTTTATGTATTTATGTTAGAGAGAGAGACCAAGAGTGCACACGTGTGGGGCGAGGGGCAGACAAGGGAGAAAGAGCATCCCAAGCAGGGTCTGCCCTGTCAGCACAGAGTCCAACATGGGGCTCGATTTCACCAACTAGGAGGTCATGATCTGAGCCAAAATCAAGAGTCGGGCACAACCGACTGAACTACCCAGGTGCCCCAGGATTGTAGAAGTTCTTTACGTCAGTCATTTTTAACCTAAGATCTGTGGCTGCTTTTGAACATCATCAAACTCATCATAAACTGCAGTGTTTATGAAGAGATGATCCGTAACTTACATCGGATTCTCAAACTGGTTGTTTTTTAAAAAACTGCTCATCGGGGGGTGTGCGGGTGGCTTCGTCAGTTAAGTGTCTGACTTTGGCTCAGGTCATGATCTTGCAGTTTGTGAGTTCGACGCCCCCATCGGGGTCTGTGCTGACAGCTCAGAGCCTGGAGCCTGCTTCAGATTCTGTGTCTCCCTCTCTCTCTGCTCCTCCCCCACTTGTTCTCTCTCTCTCTCTCTCTCTCTCTCTCTGAAAAATAAATAAAAATAAAACTATAGAAAAAAAATAAAAAATAAAAAATAAAAAATGCTCTTTGGGACCAGATCTCCGTGGGAGAACACTTGAGACTCAGAGACATACTGACTTGCTCAAGGTCATGCGGGTTTTGCAGCCCAAGCCTGGGACCTACAGTTTAGATCTTGTGACCGAACTACAAATGAGAAATATTTATATCCCAGTGAGGTGAAATTAGGTCGGCTGTTTCTGTCCTATATAAATATCAAATGCTCGTGAATGTGATTTGTGACAGAAAGGGGAGCTCTCCTTTCTGCAAGTATAAACCGTGAGCAGAGCTTTTCAGCATCTTTTTTTTGGAAATTTTTAGTAATTTGTAGGTGTGACTCTAGTGAATGTCGAAAGGTATAAACTTACTTTAAAAAAAAACGTTAACGGCTTAAAAATCTAGTTCCTCTGTGTAGCCCCCTGTTTCTAACGTTTACTAAAATGTCGTTTCAGAGACCTTAAAAGAGCCACCCCATCCTTGTCTTAGGACAAAGAAACACACTGTTGTTTCGCTTTGAAACTGCAGGGCATCTCTGCAGCTGAAGCTTTTCTTCCTCAACGACTGCCAGTTCTGGGTGCTGCAGAGTTCCAATAATGAGAGTGTCATTCCTATATAGGTCACCACATCCTTCAGGACAAAATTCAGATGTAGAGAAATGATAAGTTAAAAAAGAAAAAAGTATCACATTTCTTTCAATAGAAAGATGGCTAATTTTGTAACCCCTATTTTTTTTTTAAGGTTGACTTTTTAAACCTTCCATTATAGTTTTTTTTATTTTTAATGAGGTGTTGTATAAGTTGAACTACAAAAGTCACGTCCATTTTTTTTTTTCCAACTTTGATGGCCTCAGAAGTTGGCCAGAATGTTTCTAATGGTTCTAGAAAGAAATGGTATCTAGAAAGATAAGGGGGTCAAGGCAAAATATTTTTCTGATTAGATTTTTGGTGTCTGGGAGCTGCTTTTTATTTGTTTTTAGAAGTTTATTTACTTTTGAGAGAGAGAGGGGGAGAGAGAGAGAACAGGAGGGGCAGAGAGAGGGAGAGACAGAATCTCAAGCAGGCTCCATGCCATCATCACAGAGCCCAATGCGGGGTTCGAACCCCAGAGCCGTGAGATCACGACCTGAGCTGAAACCAAGAGTTGGAGGATGCTTAACCTACTGAGCCACCCAGGTGCCCCTGGGCACTGCTCCTTTGAATTGGTTGCCATTCAGATTCAGGAGTAAAATACATTTATCCAAGGTCTTTCTGATGGGCAGTTGGAAAATGAAATCGCCTCCTTAGGCCCCTCAAAAACAGGTACATTGTTACTACTTAATAAAGGCTTATACAGATCGCTGGAAGCACCATTCGAAGGTTCAGGCAGGATATTATTGTGGCGAGGTCCTGCTTGGGTCTCTCTGAGCTGTATAGGGATGCCGCTTCTGAAGGGCCTGAAGAGTCTTCAGAAGGAAGGGCATGTTCATTACCACCCAAATCCAAGGCACCAGGGCAAGTTGCATCCTCAACCAGAGTAAATGGGACCAACGGTGTCATTTGGCTGTAATTTTGGCTTCAGGCAAAGTGAAAACTTCTTCAGAAAGGTCCTATGGTCAGGTGGGAGATGAGAGTAGAGAAATCTTTTGAAGAGAGTCAGATACCTTTGTATCTGTAGCTGGTGTGCTTGTGAAGTCCAGGTGTACCAGACCGTTAAGGTAACCTGAACACGCCTCCCCCAACCATCAAGGTAGAGGTCGTTCTAGAACATCAACAGATTGGCTGCTTGTTTGCTTCTCTTTAATTCCAGCTTAATTCACTGCTTCCCTTTTTCTCTTCTTGTCCCCAAATCGTTGACTTAGGGAAATTTTAAATGCTTCTAAGGCCTATAAGGAAGAGCCAGTTTTTATCAATTCCCATGAAGTTCTCTTGAAATGCAAGTATGATGATTCATTTAATGTGTCCTCTCGACCAGGCTAAGAGATACCCAGACAGCTGGTGAAACATCATTCTGGGGGGTGTCTGTGAGGGTGTTTCTGAGAGAGATTAGCATTTGAATTGGTGAACTTAGTAAAGAAGATGGCCCTCATCGGTGTGGGCACGCATTATCTCATCTGTTGAGGGCCCTAATAGAACAAAAATATTAGAAAGGGGAATTGGCTCTTGTTGAGTTGGGACATCACATCTGTCCTGCCCTAGGACATCTGTGCTCTAGGTGCTTGGGCCTTTGGATTTGCAGCAGAATTTCTACCATTGTACATAGCCACTTTCCTACTTCTGCCCCATTCTTGGGCCTTTGGACCCAGACTTACACTCCTGGCTCTTTGGTTGTCTGGCCTTCAGACTCAGACTGAATGACACCATTGGCTTTCCTGGCTCTCTAGCTTGCCTGTGGCAGATCGTGGGCCCTCTCAGCCTTCGTAAGTGCATAAGCCAATTCCCATCATAAATCTCTTCTTACATATCTATATATCTAGTCTATCAGTTCGTTTTCTCTGGAGAACTCTAAGAGTGGGCATGCCTCAGAATTATAGAGTGGTAAGCCTGACCCCATCCCTGCACTCTTGAATTAATCTCTCCCCCTCTCCAAAGTTAGACAGGTGCTGGCTGACCTGTGTATGACTTTTTCTACACCAGGCAGGTATTCCAGCTCTCGGGGATGAAGAAGCTTCTTTGAGGGTCTGGACACAGACCTAGGTTGAAAGAGGTCATGTTTCCAAATATAATGAGTTCTCTAGGTCTTAGATACTGTTACCTTGTCACATAGTAGGCACTAAGCAAACATCTGGGGACACCTGGGTGGCTCAGTAGGTTAAGCGTCCGACTTTGTTTTAGGTCATGGTTTCATGGCTTGTGAGTTCAAGCCCCACGTTGAGCTCGGTGCTGACAGCCCAGAGCCTGGAGCCTGATTCAGATTCTGCGTCTCCGTCTCTCTCTACCCCTCTCCCGCTTGTGCTCTGTCTCTCAAGAATAAATAAACATTAAAAAAATTTTTTTTGAATGAATGCTGACTATTATTTAGCTAAGCATGATAAAACATCATCAGAATAAATATCTTAGGATCATAATGACTTTTATTTTGTTACTTACCTCATGGAATGTTGAAATTGAAAAATTGTTGCCTTCATGTTTTTCAAAAAGTAAATGAATTGCACAGTATCATAGCTGCAGGACACCAAAATATCTGAGAAACACATTTGCTGAAATGATCCTCCTCCTGGGAGAATTAATGAGTAAGTGTTTAGGTGTGATAGTGAGGATGAAGTTGATAATTTTAAGTTTTATAAATAGAAGTGTGGCCCTCGAGACATTGGCATTATTTTAATTATTGACAAGGCGTTTGCCGACAAGAACAGGATCCAACATTTAGATGTCATTAGGAGTGAGATTTTCTTACTCATTCTCGAATCTCCACCCCTCACAGTGAGTTGGCACTGAGTTGGAGCTCAGGCCCTGCTTGGTTCTAAGGAACCAATCTCGCCCTTTGTCCCCCACACCATGTCCTTTCACGGGGATGATCTCATTTCTTCCCAACAGCACTGAGGTAGGGACTGTTTTTACCATCTACCTTTTGGAGATGATGTTGAGGCCCAGAGAGGTTGAGAAACATGTCCAAGGTCACACAGCGAGTCACTGACAGACTATGGATGGATTCAGCCTAGGTCTTTTTAATTCAGAAGCTTCTGCTTCCAGCCAGTAGGGTACCTGCTTCCCACCAGACCCCAGGCCATACATAGTAATCCAGGTACAGGATGACCTTCCACAATTAGTTCTTTAAATGGCCAAGGTGCCTGTATTAGTTTCCTGGGGCTGCAGTAACAAATCACCTGAAACTTGGTGGCTTAAAACAATAGAAATATTTTCTCTTGCAGTTCTAAATGCCAGAAGTCGGAAAGCAAGGTGTAGACAGGGTCATTCTTCCCCCAAACCCTCTGGATCACAGTCCTTTGCCTTTTCCAGTTTCTGGTGGTTCTCCGTGTTCCTTTCATGTGGGTCTTCATGTAGCCTTTCCTGTGTCTCTGTGTCTGTCTCCCCTTTCCTTTCCTCTCCTCTCCTCTCCTCTCCTCTCCTCTCCTCCTCCCCTCCCCTTCCCTCCTCTCCCCTCCCCTCCTCCCCTCCCCTCCCCTCCCCTCCCCTCTCCTGTTCTCCCCTCTTTGCCCCTCCCCTCTTCTCTCCTCTCCGCCCCTCTCCTCCCCTCCCCTTCCCAGGATTTGTCATTGGATTTAGGACCCATCTTAATCCAGATTATCTCTTCTCCAGATCCTTAATTAATTAATTAATTTTTAAAAATTTATTTATTTTTGAGAGAGAGAGCGAGAGAGAGAGAGAGAGCACACATGAGTGGGGGAGGGACAGAGAGATAGGGAGAGAGAGCATTCCAAGTAGATTCTGTAATGTCAGCACAGGGTCTGACATGGGGCTCGAACCCACGAACTGTGATATCATGACCTGAGCGGAAATCAAGAGTCAGATGCTTAACCAACTGAGCCACCCAGGTACCACCTCCCCAGATTCTTAATTTTTTTTTTTTTCAACGTTTTTATTATTTATTTTTGGGACAGAGAGAGAGACAGAGCATGAATGGGGGAGGGGCAGAGAGAGAGGGAGACACAGAATTGGAAACAGGCTCCAGGCTCTGAGCCATCCGCTCAGAGCCCAACGCGGGGCTCGAACTCACGGACCGCGAGATCGTGACCTGGCTGAAGTCGGAAGCTTAACCGACTGCGCCACCCAGGCGCCCCCCAGATTCTTAATTTAATTACATTTGCAAACATGCTTTTTTTTTTTTTTTTCCCAATAAGGTGACAGTTTATAGATTCTGAGGGGCAGACATGGACCTCATTTGGGGGGCACCCTTCAATTCACTATAGTACACTTAGTCCTTTTTATATACCCCAAATTAAACCAAGTTTGTTTTTTTTTTTTTAAGGAACAAAAATGCTCGCCAAATGTGCTATTTGCTGTGAATGATATATTATTCATTTAGACCTTCTGTCTCCTATTTGCCTCTGCACCTCTGGATGTGAGGCTTGCAAAGACCTTCTGAAGTTTTTCTTTCCCTGGGTCTGATGGTGTTTAAATGACCATGCCTGCCCTCCCCGCACGACACTCTTTTAAGATGCTTTTCTGGGTCTAGTTATTAACATTTTATATCCTATTTTTACTAGTTCCTCCTTTGATTTCATTTCTCTTGCTTCCTTTTAAATGTTTAACTTAAAATTTTCATTATTTATTTGTATATCTGATTCCATTCTTTTTGATTATTCTTGATTGTGTAGGGCTTTAATGTTTGAGTAAAGATATTGTGCAACTGATGGTTTCGATGCTGATAATGGGTCATGTTACATTTCATGTGTGCCATAGCATGATGAGGAAGGTTCTTGGGATTTGGGCAATGTTTTAAAAACTAGGTCAGTAAATTTTTCATTCTCCTAGATTTATCTCAGTACCAGTATCTGAAAGATGTTAATTGCCAGATGCTATCTTAATGATGCTTCTATTTTTTTTAATGTACATTTTTTTTTCCTTGCAGCATTTGAGACCATAAAGTCAAAACTTTTCTCTTGTGAAAAGTGACATGCTGGTATTTTGGTTAATGTGACCTCACGTTAAATTTCAAGTGGCTTCCCGGGATATTCTGCCGTGACCTCAAAGATGCTAAATATGTGAAGTTGTTGGTAGTTTCTATAGCTAAGAATTACTTGACCTTGTTGTAGGGATTGGAACCTTCTAATCCAATCCCAGATCTGAGCCCTCTCTGACATGTAAGTTTAGCAGTAATGGAAAGCCAGATAGCTGTTGGAATTTAGGACTGTCTCAGGCAAAGGTTCAACTACCACAGCCATTGGTAATAAACCAGATAGAATATGCCCTAGGGAGGAGATTTCCAAAATTGCTGTTTTTCTCCTTAGGCATTATTACCTTTGTAATAGACACACATTGAAATAAGACCTAACCACTCCCACGCCCTTTGCCTAAACCTCCCTCCGAGTATGGATTTAAGACCACCAAAGCTTCCTTGTGACTTTTGTGACTGTCTTTGGCATTTTGCAGTATGGCTAATTGTGCACCAAGGTTTTCCACCGTTAGCCTGTCCTAACCCTTCATATTTTTCCTGTGTTGTGTACATCCCCTTAGGATAACCAGACAGCGTGAAGCTTATGAAGCTCGTGTGTGACTCTGAATGTTCAGACCGTGGCCTGAAAAGGGGGAAAAAATCACAGTCTTAGATGGATTTGTGGAGGCTTAATAGCAGCTGGTCTTATCCCATTATCTCCTCTTGGCGATGGGGGTGGGGTTTACTAGCTAATTTAATGTGAAATGAGCTTCCCTGCTCAGATACAGCAGGAAAGGAGCAGAAATATGGGGGTTGGGCAGGGAGCTGTTGAAGGTAGGGGCAGTGATCACAATTGTCCAGAGTCTAGCTATGGCTCGGTTCATATATTTGCAAAAAGGAAACACGGTGAGGAAGAAAAGATACTGGCCATCCACAGAGAAAAATAACTGTAGAATGGAGAATGCATTTACTTTTTATTTTTATGGCAAGTGGCTTAGGAGAAGCAGTGAGCTCTCAGCTGGCCTGGGGCCAGTGGTTCTCAACTCCACTAAAACAAAAACCTGGATTTGCTTCCATGGCTGACTCTGGGAGCCCCAGAGGGCTAACGCCTTCACCACTGCTCTTCTAAGGAGATGCTTCAGCCCCGCCTTTGCATCTCTGGCAGGACTGGGCGCTGCCTCCCAAAGCCAAAATGGCAGATGATTTTCTCTGCAAACCTCTGATGTAGGATCTAAGTGCTTCTGGGTGCTGTGTTACACGTGAAATGAAACCTTGTGTTTGTGGAGTGTAATGGGAAAGACCACAGAAGCTAATGGAAACTCAGCCTAATGGAAAGCTCCCTGCCATGCCCAATGAAACGCAAGTCCAAATTAGCATGCTGGCAGCCGGGATAGATCAGCGTTCTAACAAATTCCAGGGAAAAGAAAGATCTTGTGTTACCATTTGAGCTAATCATCCCCGACCCCATTCATTAACATACTACCCTTGCGGCTGCCTCTTTGTGCTCCCTTTGCACGGCCTGAACAGCCTCCAGCAGCTTCTTTTCTATCTGCTGAAACAAACAATAGCCTTTGTAACCAATGGAAAAAACAGCAGCAGGTGAAGAACTATTTTTAGGCACTGAAAGCTCAATGTTGATTACTGTGTCTGCACACCTACCACACGGCAAGATGCGAGGCTGGAAAAGAATGGATTTTTCACTGGCTTCTGAGCTCATGATATGTGCTGTCTTTCACACTCTGCTTCCTGCCTGATACTTTCTTCTGTCACTGGTGATGCTGGAGGGACAGGGGTCAGGTCACCTCTTTTATGCTCACCTACTCACATTTCGTAACAATTCCTGCCCTTCTTTTCTCCGACCTGTCTCTTTAACATAATATGGAAGAGGTTTGTTTAGCGGGCCATGGTTCATTGCCGCCCGTGATGTCCCTGATATGTGCATCTAGTGTGCTGGCTGTTTCATGTTGAGAATAGTGTGTAAGTTGTTTTTACATGCTATCTCATTTAGCCTGCAGAATAAATCTGCAAGGTGGTGATCTCATCCTTTTGTAGGTAAGGATGCGAGAAAGAGGTCGTGGAGAGGCAGAGAAGCCTGATCAGCCGACCTCACCAGTCATGGCGGAACTTGAGTCAGAACCCAGGTTTTTTTGACTCAAGACCATCATGCTCCACTCACTTTTCCTGCTGCCTTTTTCACGGATTTAATTTTAAACCATTCTTGACAGCAGGGGGCAAGACTCCATTTTTCTTTTGATGTTTCTTCTAGCTCTTTGATTCTATAAGTCAATCTCCTTGACTACAGTTTTTTTTTTTTTTTTTTTTTGAAATGCTACAGTAATGACCAGTAACAGCTAGGATGTCACATGTCCATCATTTTCCTTTTCTAATTGAGACAAATACATTATGTTCCCCACTGATTTCCTGTCTGTCACCAGGGCACCTGATTTAATTGCCCCCACCACTGCTCTATGGCTGTGATGCTGAATCTTGAAAGCGTCGTGATTGTTGGCACTTGGATGCTTGGATTGTTCTGCTGGATTGTGCGAACCTGCATGTTGCTCCTCGTCTAGCCTCCCTTTCGTTGCCTGTCGCTGCCTCCTGATCCCTTTTGAAACTCGAGGACTTAACTCTGAGCTGTCAGCTACGGAAGGTCCTTGAGGTCCCCTTGGCTAATAGTGTGCTAAGGCATTGTTTGGGAATAAAAGAAACCTCTGTTTGTATCCTTTTAAAAATGTGCTGCCTTTTATCCTCATTTGCCCCATGCTGAGTTACCTAAACCAGACCCCACAGAGCAGCCAAGGGAGAGACTCTCAGCAGAAGAACCGACTAAGTCCTGGCCAGGTCCTTCTCCACCCCCAGGGTACCCGAAGACTACTTTTCCTCCTGCAAGTCTGCTTTCTCTGAGATCCAGATAATGTCCTGAGATCCTGCAGAGGGGAAAAAAAAGAGAGTGATTCCAGGGTTTGATCTGGGGAGAAGACATTCAGATGTTCTCTGAGAACTGGAGGAAAACACAGATCAAGACTCGACTCCCGTTTACCCTGTCTGTTTGCACATCATCCACAAATGTGTTTATGCCAATACTTTCGGTTGCAAGCAACTGATGGACTCTTGTTAAATTTAAACAGAAAAGAAATTGATTGGGAGCTGCAGGGCGGCTCATAGAATTGAAGAGGAAGGTGAGCCACCCACCTTGGGCAGCAGGGGGGCCAGGGTGGGTCTGGGAGGCAGGAGAACTGTCCTTTCTGGAGCCACCTTCAGGGCAACCCAGCTTCTGTTCTCCAGTCGCTTGGGAGAGGCTGACCTTTGGGGCCAGGTTGACAGGTCCCCTAAGTCCTCCCAAGGGAACTCTTGGTGCTCTTTCCAGATGAAGGGCAATGGAAGAGAAGAAAGCAAGACCACCATGTGTCCCCTGCACTATATCCCAGGCTCCCGAGATCCTGGTGAAAACATTACACAGCTCTGTGCAGCGAGGGGTCTAGAGCTCTTCAGAACTGGGGTACAGGGCCCCCGCAGAGGAAGGGACTAGCAATGGTCCATGGTCGATGGTCCTTGGGTAACCCTGGGCAGGCAGGTAGAGCACATTCTGGAAGGTGAGGAGTACCAGGCGATGCATATACCAAGAGTGAAAGCAAGTGACGTTTAGGGGCTGGTGGGGTGATTGGTTCGCAGAACTTTGGTAGCAGGAGGGCAGGGATTTCAAGTGAAGATGCCTCACCTCAGGGAGGAGGACCCCGTATTGCAAGTCTGGTCTTTTCTCCAAGATGTTCTGTCCTGACAGAGTCTGCAGGGTGAAGGCTGCCTGTCACACCTAGCCCCGGGCAAGGTTGCCAAAGAGGGGAAATGCAATTTCACTTGAAAAACCCTTTCCCTTTCCTTGTTGGTGGTTATTTCTACTGAAGCATAGAGTAGGGGGTACCCCTTTGTCGTGTCTCCTCTGAGCTGCCTCAGAAACCTGGGCTCAGATTCTTCATTCACACTGTGGTATGAGTAAATGAGAAGAGCTTAGTGGGGGTGTGGTATATTCACTCTTCACTAGGAGTAGAAGAAGCCCGAGTGAAGAGTTGAATCTCCAGCTGACGGAATGTCCTTAGGATGCGTGAGAGAGGGGACGACATCTGAATTTGTCCTGTGTGGAGTAGGGTTCACCTGGGAGTTCGGTTCCTGGTTTTGATGCTATTCCTTAAGAGAAGAGGTGAGAGGAGCCCGCAGAAGGGAAGGGTTAAAGATAATTTTCTGTCACTCTATATGAAGTGTAATGACCCCGAGTGCTGGGAATGTTCCGTCATCGTGGAGCAGGATATGAATATGACCTTCCTTGTGATGATCCCAATTGCTGTAGTTCTGGTATAATTCCATGATGCTCTGAGCTGAAACCTGTGGTAGGCTGGAGCTGGCTTGTACCGGCTTTCAGGAGTTGACCCGACGTACCTCCCCCCAGCTCGGCATTCGGTGACATCACAGTGGTGGCTGAAGTTTGGACGTGATGGCAGTATTTATGTCACGAAAATTGGAAATGCTAGAAAGCAGGATTTTGTTTTTTTCAGAGAGTTAGCTGTTCAGCATCTATCCGCTTATAACTGGATATAAGTCATTTTGAAGTAATGCTTTTACATACTTAATTCTCTCCCTCCTATGGAGAGAACATATTTTAATAAGTAATACTGATAAGCCTATAAATATGAAGTTAAACTTCCCAAAGCATCTTTGTAGTCAACCTTTGATATGAGCTTTTTTTTTTTTTTTTTTACCTTGAAAAAAAGAAAGAAGATGCTATTTTCTGATTGCGGTAAGAACACGTCCTAGAACGGCTGTGGATTAGAGAAGTCGAGAGTGTCAGCCAAGATCCTTTTAACCTGCCTTTGCCTTCCAGCCTTTTGTCACCTCCTCCTCTCTCGTGCTCTCTGTTACCCGAAAGAATTACAAGTGTCAGCAACCTGTTAGATCTGATGAGTTCAGGACACCATATGCTCCATTCATGGATTTTGGCCTCCTGACATAGGTCAGCAGAAACACATTATCTCTGGGTGGGAGGAAGCCTACTGTAATTGCAAGCACATTTTCAGCAGAGGAAGATTTTGCAAATTACAAAAAAAAAAAAAAAAAAAAGTAGGATAGTGAGTATATAGGGGATGAATTATTCTGGGGCAAAGCGCACTCTTCAGAGAAATGTCTGTTTGCTTTTGTGTTTGAATCTGAGACAAACAATATATCAGGTCATAGATAATTGGAGCATGTATGTAGAGACGTTTACCGTTTAGTATCTGCCAAAAAACTTGCTTTTATCGTTGTGATGACTATTACGCATACATATTATGCAGAATTTCCAGTGCAAGACCAGAGACTGAAAAAAAATTCTCTGGAAAACTAAATATTCTAAAACATGTAGCTCATTCAGCATCATTGAGGTGTAGTGATGCAAAAATAGGGACAAAATAGCCGCAGTGACTTTGGACAGGTTCAATACAGCACTACAGGTAGCACAAGTAAAGCTTACAGTTACTTCAAGCACTTGAAGATTTTTGCAAAGACAAAGTCCTAAATCTCGAATCAGAATTCAGAACCGTGTGTTACTTTAAGAATGGTATACGCTTCGATTTAAATAAAAAGCAATAATCTCCATTAACACAGTGGGTAGAGGTTCTAAATAGAAGGACTAATTGCTTTGACTTATAATTTTACATGATTAAGTTGACATTTACTGAGCATCTACTATGCGCTGCCTACTGCACTAGACCCTCGGGATACACACGTGATTACGATACAGTCCTCTATCTGGGCTGATGGGAAAGCATCTGTGCTAATAAATGGGAGGGGGAAAATACAAACACAGGAATGAAGTTGAAGAACTCGGTGCCTTCCCGCTACACTAAAATTAATAAATTTAATTAATTTATTATTAATTTTAATTAATTATTTATTAAAAAAAATAAATTTTCCTGAGAACATAATACATTTCTGACTGTAGACACCTCCTTGTTATATACAATGATATGAAGTTGAATACTTTTTTTAAAAGCAGGGGTGCCTGGGTGGCTCAGTCGGTTAAGCGTCCAACTATGGCTCAGGCCATGATCTCATGGTTTGTGGGTTCAAGCCCTGCGTCGGGCTTTGTGCTGACATCTCAGAGCCTGGAGCCTGCTTTGGATTCTGTGTCTCCTTCTCTCTCTCTGCCCCTCCCCCGCTCTCTCTCTCTCTCTCTCTCTCTTTCTCTCTCAAAGATAATAAACATTAATAAAAAAGTTTATTTTGAGAGAAAGAGAGAGAGCAAGCCAGGGAGAGGCAGAGACAGAGGGAGGGAGAGAATCCTAAGCAGGCTCCGCACTGTCAGCACAGAGCCCGATGCAGGGCTTGAACTGGTGAACACGAGATCATGACCTGAGCCAAAACCAACAGTTGGGCGCTTAACCGACTGAGCCACCTGGGCATCCCTAAATTGCATACTTTTAATTCTTTAATTGTTAATTTTTCTTATAAATGTAAATCCCACTCTTTGTGGAACAATGAGAACCTTTAGAGAAGTAAAAGAGAATAAGTCACTTGTAATCTCCCAACTCAGATAAATTTCTTTCAGTACATTTATCTTCCAGAATATATTTTATAGGTATATGCAAATACATCATAGACTTCAAGTTGGAATTGTTTGTGTACATGGTTTTATACTCTCCTTTTCCCCTTAAAATTCTCATGAGCATCTTTGCATGTCATTAAATATTGTACAAAACTTGCTTTATAATTATTGGCTGTTATTTTATCATGCATACATATGTAATTCATTTCACATTCCTTCTGTCATTAGACTCTGAGGTCATTTCCAATTTCTTTCTGTTATAAGTTATAGATATCTCTGATATTGGTATCCATAGATATCCCTATATAAAAATCTTTGTGCACATTTCTGAATACATCCTCACTATACATTTTTAGGAATAGCGTTACTGAGCCAAACAATTATGATAATTATAATAGCTTTCGATACATGTTTTCAGACTGCATTCTCTAAGTGTTTCCTACTTTATAATCCCATTTCAGTGATATGAATAATCTCAAAATGCACGTTAATATTAGTGTAGGTGGACGTAAGTGGGAAAATTGAGTTCTGAAAAAAATTTTGTAATGATTAGTTTTTATGGAAGTGAAATAAAGTCCTTGCTGCCTGATTTGCTCTCTCCCCAGATCAGTTCGTGACTTCCTCCCTCATTACATTCCGTCTCTCTCTTCACATAGAGCGGCCATTCTAGAACCCTCCAGCCGCCTCTTACCCTGTTTGGTCTTTCTTCTACTACCAAGCATTACTTGGTATTAAATATTTACTATGTGCCTCTCTGTTGTTTCTGGCTTATTGCCGGAAGCTCCATGAAGGCGGGGAGCTTGTCTGGTTGACCGTGGACCGCGCCTGGCACAGAGTGTGCGTTCAGTAAGCAGGCGTTGAATGCATGTGCCAGAACACCTGTACAGTTCTGTTGCTTTCATGCTGTTTCTTTTTATTCCTTCAGAAAACCCAAGGGTAATGTTACATAACAAGCAACCGTCGGATGTTTAGTCCATCCTGTTAGTAACTCCAACATGGCTGGCACAGCCTTTGCCTCCATAAATTATGTCATGTGCACAATCGCACGGATAAGCATCATGTACTCGGTCGGCATGAGCAAAACGTGAAAACGACTCCGTGGTTATATCATCGATCAGCTTTGGTATTTGGGATTCCGAAGTGAACTGGGATAGCACTATTTATTTCACACTGTAAGCCATCTGTGTTTATAGTGCTTTTCCAAATCATAGTATTTGGGCGATTTTATTATTTGTAATAGACTTTTCCTGGCAATTCAAGCACTACACGAGTCTGCACTTGTAGAGGCTTGCTTCGTCATCACAGTTTCTGGTAAATGTCCTGAAATTAGGAGGTGAGAATAATCCTCACCCAGGGATGGTTGTTAGTACCCACGGTAGCTTTCACAGAAGGCACGGAAAGGAGGGAGGAAGTAGAGAGAGGAGTGCTGCCTGGTTACAGACTCGGGCAGCGGCAGAAAAAGGATTGGAATCCACATTGCCAAGGCTTTGGTCCCCCCTTGGTCTCCCCATAAAGTGGCTAAAAGATGGATTCTGGTTGATGGCCTTGGGGAGGACTAGCCCTCTTGGCCCCAGCCATGTCTTCCAGGACCGTGGCCATGCTTGTGCTGGCCTGGACTGCACTGGGTACGCTGTGCCCTGAATGCTTCATGATGGCTGTGTCTGCATGCCAAAAGAGGAGCTCTGCAGAATGAGGAGTGACTGCTCATTTGTCCCTGTGCTGTGCCTTGCCCAGGCCTGGCATGAGGTCAGCACTTAGAAGATGTTGGACTTGACTGAACGAGAGAAGCTCAAAATAACGGCAGGATTAGGTTAACTATGCAGGGTGACCATGCTCCCTGATTTGCCTCCTGGTCATGATTAATAGGACCTCTTTTGGGGCATCTGGGTGACTCAGTCAGTTGAGCATCCGACTTCGGCTCAGGTCATGATCGCACGTTCATGGGTTCGAGCCCCATGTCAGGAGCCTGCTTTGGATTCTGTGCCTCCCTCTCTCTGTGTCCCTCTCCCCATCCCCTCTCAAAAATAAATAAAACATTAAAAAAAATTGGACCTCTTTCACTCTAAAAGGATCCTGGTAAAAAAAAAAAAAGTATCCTGGTTTAGATGATAAATTACATAGTTATCTACACTGCAGGTAAATATTGAGAGATTGGTGAATATATTTGAAGTAGTGTCATTCAATTGGTACAAGATGGATGGCCTCTTCCTAGGACCTTTAAGTGCTTGCGTGATCCCAGATGGACAGGTTGAAATGGACCTACAATGTCACTGGACACATCTCCCATCCTGTTCTTTAACTACAACTTACTATTTTAGTAGCAAATATCGTGGGCTTCTTGCCTTCTCAACGTCCAGTCCAATACAAAATGCTTTCAACATTTTTTTCCTGCTCTGGGCCCTAGTGTCATGGCTTCTTCAGCGCTGACACCATGAGCTGGTGCCACACGGAGTGTCTGGATTTAGCTCTGTTTATGTCGCTGCCACATTCTGCAGATTCCGGCAGTTACCGATCATTCTTCTTCATTTCACAAAACAGTATTTATAGCTGATAGGGAGTATAATAATGGTTAGTATTAAAAGTCTATTACGTTTTAGATATTAGAACAATAGATTTAGCATAAGTGTGTTTTGATGACCCAAGTCATAGTCCATTCTTTGCTGTCAGACCAAACGGCCCCAGAATCCTGCCCCTGTAGCTTCCCCGCTGATCGCTGAGTTTAGAAACACCTCAATACCGACAAAGAAGCTCCCCCTTCAGAAATCCAGACAGCCGTCATACTTGATGGGTATAGGTGTTTAGGCAAAGTGTGGTCATCAGTGACTTTTGGGAAACTTGAAGGCGAGTTCAGGGTCGATCCTCGGGTCGGCATTGTCTGGATTTTCACGAATCCCCATGACAAAAGGCGCTGAGGCTACACACAGTGGGGATGCCGGTCATGTAAGCATTTGCTGAGTGACCACTCTGTGCAAAGTCCTGAGCTAGATGTGGGAGCCATGCACGTGGCTGTTGCCCTTCAAGGGTCTTTGAGAGGAGACTGGGCTGCTGTCACCTGGGAAGGTACGAAGATAATTGACATTGAGAAATTGGGAAAAAGTCACAAAATGGAAGGACTAGTTTGGAAAGAAGGAGAGGAAAGAAAACAATGATATGGAGACAAAAAGGCAAACCATGACGACTTAGCCGCCCACAGCTCCTGACCGTTTTCCAGACTCTTAGTCAACTTTCTGTGGGTTTAACTTAATTCTACAGAGTGGGCATTGTTACTCTCACTGTCACGATCCCCATTTTACCAGCGAGGAAACTGAGGCATGGGAAGCTAAAGTGACCTGCGCAAGGTTAGACAGCTGGAAAGCCGCAGGACTGATTCACGTCTCGGCAGACCTGTCTGTAGGATCTGTGCTCCTGTCTGCCGTGTTTCCCCCCTGCCCCGACCTCGCTGGATATTCCTAGTGCACGAGGCTTCCCGGACTACAAAGGCTCCTTTACCCCCGCCCCCCCTCATTCAGACAGACAGCCTCAGGACAGGTATTGTTATATTCCTCTCTAGGAAGTAGGCCCATGGAGGCCGTGACTTGCCCAAGACCACACAGCTAAGAAGTCTTGAGGCCACTCTGATTTCCTTATTTTTTTAAAGCTCCCATATTCTCTGTGCTCCCATGGCCTCTTATGGCCCCAGATGATGTGTAAGTAATGCCACTCAGACCACTATTGGAACACTCCATCCAGTTCACATCTCTATACACACAGGGCTTCTGGGTGCCCTAAAGAAGACTTGGTGTGATGTTGGGAGAGACTTCCGACGTTATCGCAAAAATCTACTGAGGAAGACTGGAAGTTCTGTCTCCAGAGGAGCCACATGGCTTGGGCAGTTTTTATATAGGCTGCTCATAGAAGGGGCCAGGCTCACGCCAAGGCCTGCTGCTTCTGTGCCCGCATGGGCTTCAGGGGAGAGCTGTCCTGTTCTTCTTTGGTCAGAAGGTAAGGTCAGCCACACGGCCACGGTAATGCTTTTCTGCCAGAGACTTTGCTATGTGTTGTGTTTTCTAAAGTCACTGATCTTGTTGAATCTTGACGTTGATGCCCAATGGGCCAATCTAAACTTTTCCCCCTTGCTTTTTGCCCACAGTATTTTCACCTGGAGTCTATTACTGTGCAGAGGGATTGACATACTTTGTAACACTTCGCGATAACTCTGTAAAAGGGCTTTCTCTTTGTCAGATAAGAAGGATACGCCCTTTGGTGAATTGTCCCTGAGGTAAATGTGCACAGGATTTTGCGAATTGGAAAAAACCAAAAAAACAGAATTGAAGGAAATGTTAGTGATTTCCATAAAAGCTACAGCACAATGTTTCAGGTACCTTTCACCTTTGAATCCAAACTTATCCCCAATACTAGGAAAGTTCATGTATTTATTTAATTAAAAAAAATTTTTTTATTATGTTTTATTTTGAGAGAGAGAGAGAGAGTGAGAGAGAGAGCAAGTGGGGGAGGGTTAGAGAGAGAGGGAGACAAGAATCCGAAGCAGGCTCCAGGCTGGAACCCATGGTTCATGACCTGACCCGAAGTTGGACGCTCGACCCACTGAGCCACCCAGGCACCCCTAATTTTTTTTAATGTTTATTTATTTTAAGAGAGAGAGTGTGTGTGCACGCAAGTAGGGGAGGGGCAGAGAGAGAGGGAGAGCGAGAATCCCAGGGCTGTCAGCTCAGAGCCTGATGTGGACTGAATCCCACTGTGAGGTCATGACCTGAGCCAAAATCAAGAGTTGGACACTTCATGGACTGAGCCACCCAGGCGCCCCTAGGAAAGCTTATTTAAAGATGAGTTCACAGTTTCATAGAGTTAGTATTTTAACATAAGGTAATAAACTGTGTTTAATACAATAAAAAAATGATTTAAAAAACCTAAAAACAGTGATAAAAAGCCTAAGAAGCGATAAAAGTGAAATTTTTGTGATATTTCTTCATGTTTTCTGCCACTTCTTTTTTTTTTTTTCCTCCACTGTCTGTGCTCCTTTTCCCCCCTCACTTCTCTGATTACTTGCTTTCTCTTTCCTGTCCTGATGCACCAACGTCACGTTTCCTGTGTGTGGAGGTCCCCCAGGCCTCTGTGGTCCATGGATCTCACAGGGCATGCCATGCCCGTCAGTATTCCACCAGAGGGAGCTGAGTAGCAAAGAGGAGACCAACCTTTTCCTTCACAGAAACGCAGGATTTTCCATTTCCCAATTTCCATTACAAGAAGCATTCAGACGTCTCAGAACATCTTCATGGTTTTCCTTTTTGATTTTGTTTCTTTTCCCGGAGGACCATTTATATAGCATTATCTATCTGCCTTATTTTTCCCAGCCCGAGGGGTGCCATGTTGCTGATGGACCAGGGGACCAACAGTGGGGTTCCCTGCTTCCCTGTCTGGTGGGGTTGTTTGATTTAAAAACTCTAATGCATATCTGAAGGAAATGAAATAAGCATGAAATAAGCACCTCAAAGAGATACCTGCTCTTCCTTGCTCACTGCAGTCTTATTCACGATAGCCAAGACGTGAAAATGACCTAAGTGGCTGTCGGTGGATCAATGGATAAAGAAGATGTGGTACATATGATGGAATATTATTCAGCCATACAAAAGAAGGGAATTTTGGGGTACCTGGGTGGCTCAGTTGGTTAAGCGTCTGACGTGGGCTCAGGTCATGATCTCACGGTTCATGGGTTCGAGCCCTGCATTTGGCTCTGTGCTGACAGCTTAGAGCCAGGAGCCTGCTTCAGATTCTGTCTCCCTCTCTCTGCCCCTCCCCTCCTTGTGCTCTGTCTCTCTCAAAAAAAAAAAAACCCAAAAAACCAAAAACTAAAAATTAAAAAAAAAATAAGGAAATTTTGCCATGTGTGACAATATGGATGAACAGGAGGGCATTATGCTAAGTGATATAAGCCAGAAAGAAACAGACAAAAGCTCTATGATCTCCTTTATTCGTGGAATCTAAAAACGTTGAACTCATAGAAACAGCGTGGAGTGGTGGTCACCAGGAGGGATTGGAGAAAAGGGGAGATGTTAGTCAAAGGATACAAAGTTCCAGTTATAAGATGAATACGTTCTGGCGATCTGATTAATGTACAGCGTGATGAGTAGAGTTGATAATACTGTACCGTATACTTGAAACGTGCTAAGAGATCTTATGAGCTCTCATAAGAAAAAGTGGTGGTGATGTGAAATGGTCATATGCTACTGCACTCGAGTGTCGTGGTCATTTTGGAATTGGGACGTGTACCAGATTACTTCGTTGTATGCCTTAAATGTATACATTTTGGTATCATTTCACAGTGTATTCATCCTCAGATCATCACAGTGTACCCCTTAACTATATACAATTTTATTTGCAAATGGTACTTCAATAAAGCTGGGGAAAAAGCCCCGACAGTCACAGATCTGGGGCCTGATAATAACTTGGTAAACGAGTGAGAGTGTGTGCATGCACACGTGTGTGAAAGGGAGAGGCGGGCACAGAAGGAGAGAGAACACTCTTTAAGCTGCCCCACGTAACTTGAAAAGATTTGCTCTGTCACATCTGTATACAAAATTGTATTCTTTGGAGGCTGATTGTGCCGTTAACCCTACTCTGTCACGTACTGGATTCCTCAAAATCTTTCACGTCTGTGTAGTTTTCTTCTCCACTCAAATCACAGTATCACTGGATGTGATGTAACATCCTTCTGGAAAGCCCATCTAACTCTCCAGCCTCATTGTGTCTCCGTGTCTCCAGCGACATCTCCCTTCACACGTCCCCTGCTTCAGCCCTGCTCACCCAGGACCGTGTCCCAGACAGAGTCCACCCTGGAACTGTTGACTTCCAGAATCTACAAGTCCAACACCCCCCATCCATTCTGTTGCTGTGCACCCCCAGCTCCCCACCCACTCTTCTCCACATCTGTCCTTCACCTTAAGCCAGGACCTCTGGGGCCTTGAACGCTTTATTTGTTCCCATTCAGCCCCTCTCAGACCTAAGACAACTCCTTCTTGTCTTTCTTTCCTGCCTGCTGTTTCAACTCACACGATCGATCCCTTGAACCAGTCTCCTGCCTATCCTCTTGGCTCTTTTTCCCCTTTGGACATTCTGCTGCACCAGCTCAGTAAAACCACAACCCAAATCTGTCCAGATGCTGACTTTCCTCATTCAAAACCGGGGCTGTTGAGCTGTGCCACAGGAAATCACCCATCCTGGAGACTGCACGTTCATGGTCTCCAACTTCTGCTGGGTCCTCAGCCCTGCCTGGCGAGACTTTGAGGTTCGAGCGAACATCTGTGTCATTCAGTGCCTAGTCTCGCCTCAGTTCCATTCTGTACAGATTGTTCTAAGAAAATTGCCACCTCGGATGCTTAGAGCACGTGTTGATGTCTTTATCTTTCTCTCCATGTTTGCCATGATGGAGAAGGACAGTGAAAATAAACTGACTTGAAATATTTCTTGGTTTTAGAAATTACCACAAATAATTGAGATTGCCTCAAATAAGCACTCTGCACGACGTGAACAGAGAAGAAGGTGTTTCTATGAAGGCTTTTACGGGACGTGCTCAGCTAACTTCTCTTCACGTATCAGCTGATGATAATGTTTTTCTCACTGTTCACATATCTTTAAATAATTTGGCACAATTCTATATTAATCCTTTCCACAAAGCTGTGATTTTGTGAGTGGGAAGTGTCACATTGTAGTGTAATTTGGAAACATGCGAATCAGAGCTTGGGACTGTGGAGGCAAAGATCTGCCACAATAGGATCAGAGTTGTGTTGACCTTACCTCCTGAAAACACACCTAGGCTGATATTAGCCTTTTATGATGTGTTTGGTCTTGTAACCTTTCAAAGTAGCGTCCACACGGTGCTACAATTGAAGAGGTGCATTGTGGGAGTGCCCATATAAGCCGCAAAAAGAAATCAGTAGCTGGGGCTGTGGGAGAAGGCTTCTGCTGATGTTTCTCTTCATGTAATTTTTCTTCAAGGCCTCTTTTATAAATATATGTGGGCAATTAAGATCCAATTTCAAACGGGGCCTGTCTCCCGGAGGAGGAAGCTTGCAAACCAGGTCGCCTAGTGAAAGTGTGCGGATGCTGTGCACTCCTGAGTCCAGGCTGGGGCCGTCATCAGAGGACCTGCCCTTGAGTCCTGGCAGGTGTGAGCGCACCCCCTGACTTGCTTGCTCTAGCCTTTTCTGGCCACCTGCTTGGTTGTTGCGTAGATCGAGCCGAAGCCCCAGTCCGATCTGAGCTTTGCTTTTAGCCACTTTCCAGATGTAGATACGAACCCTCAAAAACTTCCTTTTCGTTTTATAATGTGTTTAGGAATTACCTTCCACGCTCTTGTTTTTTTTATTGAATGTCCTCGCGTGTTCAAACAAGACATTTCAAAATGGGAAAAAAAAACTGTCATGGCAAACACAGCGTAAGATAATTTGGCTGTAATTAAACTCTGTGTCACTTCCGAAGGCTGCTCTCATTGCCTTGTCTCGTTTCTGCGTGCTTCCTTGGGGCCTGCACGGTGGGGTCACAGAGGTCCCTAAATTCAGTGTGCATTAGTTCCGCTTGGAGAGCGTGTTCAGTGCTCTCCACTTCTAGGCCCACTTCTAGTACCTGATGTTTGGAAGGCTGGGATGGGGCCCAGGTTTCCACGATTCACAGGGATTCCCCAGGTGGCTCTGCTGCAGGGAGGTCATGGTGGTCACAGTCCTACTCTGCGAGGTCCACTAGAATCCATCCCTGGAGCAGAAGTCCGGAGACCTGGCCCTGAAACTTTAGGTCCTCTGGGTTAGTGGCTTAATTGCTTTGGAATTTATTTTTTAAAACTGAAGTGGTGGGTTGAATTAGATTATTTAGACTGAATTAGGTTGAATCAGATTATTTAAATTTTTTTTTTTTCAACGTTTATTTATTTTTGGGACGGAGAGAGACAGAGCATGAACGGGGGAGGGGCAGAGAGAGAGGGAGACACAGAATCGGAAACAGGCTCCAGGCTCTGAGCCATCAGCCCAGAGCCCGACGCGGGGCTCGAACTCACAGACCGCGAGATCGTGACCTGGCTGAAGTCGGACGCTCAACCGACTGCACCACCCAGGCGCCCCAAATCAGATGATTTAATTAGACTATTCTAGATAGTCTCTGACGGCTTGTTCCAAAGAAATGCCTATATGACTTAGTAGTGAAAGAATATAATTTTATTACATAACTCTTTGAATTTTATTTTAGGCTTTTGGCCATAGGCATAGAAGGTCTCAGTAGATAAATAAGTCCTGCATTTGGTCAATTTATCTAAATAATTAGAACAGACAATATCTCAGTATAGTTGGATTGGAATTCAATTCCTATCGCATAGGAAGATACACATTTAAAATTAAAAAACTTTTTTTATTCTTTTAGAGAGATAGAGTGATTAGGGGAGAGGGGCAGAGGAAGAGAGAGAGAGAAACCCTAACCAGGCTCCACGCTCAGCGCGGAGACTGACGCGGGGCTCCATCCCCTGACTCTGGGATCGTGACCTGAGCCGAGATCAACAGCCAGATGCTCAACTGACTCACCCACCCAGGTGCTCTGCAAGATACACATTTTTAAGCCTCTCTTTGTGCCCTTCCACTCATGCATGTTATATATCCCAGTGTACAGTTTGAAGAGGTGGATATCCAGGAAATGTTTTCCATATGGATATCCAGTTGTCCTGCACCATTTCTGAAAAGAGTATTTTTTTCTCCATTAAATCCCTTTGCCAAAAATCAGTTGACCATATGTATGTGTATATTTCTGGACTCTGTCCTGTTGGTCTACTTGCCTGTCTTTAGGCCAATACTATATTGCCTTGATTACTCTAGGTGATTTGTACGATCCTATAGTTTTGAAATCAGGTAGTATAAATCCTGTTCATTCATTTTTGAAATCAGTTACTTCTTGTAGCCCTTTATATATGTCCATGTAAATTTTAGAATCAGTTTTTTTATTAGCTATAAAAAAGCCTGCTAGGATTGTAACTAGGATTGCTTAGAATCTATAGATCAATTGGGAAAGAATTGACATATAAACCTCTGCACATTTTCCCCCTTTTCGTGTTAACTTCTGGTTTTAAAGCGTTGCTGTTAATTTAAGGAAGAGGAATCCTCGTTAGCAAATTATGTTCTGAATAGAAAATGGATAATGAGTTTAAATTTCAGGTAATATTCTCTATGTGGCATCTATCCTAGTTATTGCCTTGGTGATGAGAACGTTAGATAATTTTCTTACAGCAGGTTAGTAATTTTTGAAAGAAACTAAATTAAGTAAAATGTACAAATTAAAAATGATGGTATGTCCATTTAAGATGGTATGTCTTTTTTTTTTTTTTTTTTTAAATTTTTTTTTTTTTCAACGTTTATTTATTTTTGGGACGGAGAGAGACAGAGCATGAACGGGGGAGGGGCAGAGAGAGAGGGAGACACAGAATCGGAAACAGGCTCCAGGCTCTGAGCCATCAGCCCAGAGCCCGACGCGGGGCTCGAACTCACGGACCGTGAGATCGTGACCTGGCTGAAGTCGGACGCTTAACCGACTGCGCCACCCAGGCGCCCCTAAGATGGTATGTCTTAAAGACACCAAGGCTTTTCTTTCCAGGAAGCAACTTTATTTGTGCCAGCACGGCTCAGTTGGGTTCGTACCTGAAGAACTGAGCCCCGAAGGCCATGTAGGGTAGTTTTTGTTTCTGTTTTGTTTTGTTTTATGTTTTCTATTTCTTTGTCTCCCATATATGGTAACACACAAATATGCAGTCTGATTAAGTGGTCTCATGTTACAAGGTCCTGAGGGATGGCAGATAGCCAGGTTGACTTGAGGGTTTTTTCCTCCCCCCATTCCTCAGGGAGGGGACCCTGCCACAAGTTGACGACTGACTCCCCAGGAAAAAAAAAAGGCCCTGATTTGTCGAATGTGCCAGTTTTTGTGGTGTAAATACTCCCACTACATCTACTTTCAGGCTACCAACTTGATGCCAAGTTGGGGAGAGATTGTAATCGGGTCCCATTCTACAGAATTTCCATCATACAAGACACAACAGATATAAGTAGCCCCAAGGGCATAAATGATAATAAGATGTAGTAAAATAATTAGGAAGAGATGGGGCTTGAGCACTCATCAACTTTGCTTTTAATATAATTTACTCAATAGTAAGTCTGTCTAATTTACTTTTTAGTGATCGCAGTGTTTAACAATTGGCTCACAAAATTTTTTAAGTGTATTTTCTTATTGAAAAGAGTTTTTGAGGAGTAATGCGTTTTTTTTAACATTTATTTATTTTTGAGACACAGAGAGACAGAGCATAACAGGGGAGGGGCAGAGAGAGAGGGAGATACAGAATCGGAAACAGGCTCCAGGCTCTGAGCCATCAGCCCAGAGCCCGACGCGGGGCTCGAACTCACGGACCTCGAGATCGTGACCTGAGGTGAAGTCGGCTGCTTAACCGACTGAGCCCCCCAGGCGCCCCAGAGGAGTAATGCGTTTTTAGTATCAAACTGAACTAGTGGTTAAGGAGTTAAGTGTCAAATAAAACAAAAGTAGTTATGTTTTGTAGCTTTAAATCCTTGATTCAACAATTCCAAACTGATGGGAGTTGGGTTGGGTGGACATTATATTACCATTTTGTGAATTAAATGTTTGGTGCAACTGTGCACGCGCGTGTGTGTGTGTGAGACAGAGAGAGAGAGAGGGAGGGATGGGTCAGGGAAGATCAGCTGGAACTTTTCCTTAATTACGGCGGGACGGGTGAGGTAACACACTGGCCCGCATGTGTAGTGGCTCCTCACGCAAGTTTATTTCTCATTACACAGCAGTGGAACCAGGTGGGTTCCAGGTGATGATGGTAGACGGTGTTTTCTTTTAGGGGACGGGGAGGTGTCAGCTCGACTCAGTCATGCAGGGAGCAGGTTAAACACAGCTCTGCGCTTCACCCACGACGGCACAGGACGCTCGCCCTAGTCAGCGGGGAGGAAGAGCCGCGAAGATTTGTAGGGTCCGCCTGGAAAATGGCGCCACTGCCTTCCTCTTCCGTCCCATTGGCTGCACCCCGTCACATGACCTCACCCAGCTGCAAGGGAGGCTGGGAAACAGTCTGCCCATGCGTGGGGGTTGGGGGTGGGGGCAGAGGAACAAAACAGATCCGGGGGAACAGGAGTAGTTCCTGGCACCCTTTCCCTCATACTTTTTTTTTTTAGCTGTCCTGATGCAGCATCGTTTGGGGGAGTGTTGACCTGGGGATCTGGAAGCTTGACTGTAGGTAAGTTTTGTCATTAACTGTGCTCTTGGACAGGCCCAGGCCCCGCTCTGGGTCTCCCGTTAACTCGGCTGTAAGATTCAGGGTTTGAGCCAGGTCCTTGCTAGTTCTGAGAGTCCCTCTGCTCCTTCACCCCCATCTCCTCGACCCAGCTGTCGCTGATCTTGCTTCTTTCCTTTCCGCCCTCCTTTGGGGGGGGGGGGAAGGCTTTTGTTCATCCTTGGTCGTGATAGGAACCCCAATGGAGACTGGTCTCTCCTATGACTTGTCAGCTCTGTCCACCTGCCTGGCTTGGGGCCAGCGCCGAGGAGCACAGGGCCCTTCTGACTCAGGGGTTCTGAGGGACCGAGCGCAGCTGTTCTGTCTTGGGAGAACTGTGCGTCGTGCAGCGCAGGGCTTTGTCAGGAAGCTCTTCTCATTTCGCGCCACTCAGGAAAAGGCCAAGTTCAATATGCAGCTGCCAGCATTTTGCGCCAGCAAACTACATCTCTGAAGAATTACAGCGCGCCACAGAGGAACGTAACCTCTGCAATCAGCCAGCCCGGGGTGCAGACCCCGGCTCTCCCTTTCTGAGTTGTGTAACTGAGACCAAATTACGTCCTCTCGCAGGGCCTCAGTTTCCTGCTTTGCAAAGTGTTGTTTAACATTAGAAAAAGGGAAAATTTAAGAATATATTTATATAAAATAAACTTCAGAGTGTTTTTTTGGAGGATTAAGTAAGCTAATACATGTAAAGGGCACAGAACAATGCCCACTGTGTAGCAAATGCTATAAAAAGGATGGCTTTTTGTGTTGTTATAGTTAATCCTTTTTTAAACTTTGTTTAGAGAGAGAGAGAGAGAGCACTTGCACACCCGCATGCAGGAGGGGCAGAGGGGCTGGGGAGAGAGAATCCCAAGCAGACTCTGCATTGTCAGTGTGGAGCCTGACACGGGGTTTGAGCTCACCAACTGTGAGATTATGACCTGAGCTGAATTAAGAGGTGGCCACTTAACTGACTGAGCTACGCAGGCACCTGTAATTAATAGAATTCCGATTGCACAGAGTATTTAAGGAAGTGATGCTTTTATGGGCATTGTGAATAGGAAATAAAAGGGCCTATATCTTGTTGTTTTAAAGTTTTTTTTTTAATGTTTATTAATTTTTGAAAGAGAGAGAGAGAGAGACAGAGTGTGAGCCGCGGAGGGGCAGAGAGAGGGAGATACAGGATCTGAAACAGGCTCCCTGCTCTGAGCCATCAGTACAGAGCTCGATGTAGGGCTCGAACGCATGAACTGTGAGATTATGACCTGAGCCAAAGTCTGTTGCTCAACCGACTGAGCCACCCCGGCGCCCCAAGATCTGGTTGTTTTAAAATTGGCAGGGGGTAAAATTGATTGTGCAGTCCAGCCTGTTCACCAAAACTACGTAACTGTCCCACTGTGCAGTGGGCTGCCTTCCTCTTCTTTTCCTTACTGCTTTGACTCTCTTCTGCCCTCCTTCTTCCAACCCCTTTTCCTCTGTGAGAAATAGATGGTGATACTTATGGTGGTGCTCATGTGCAGACTTTAATGTGCAGAGGCCTTAATCATATTGGCATCTTTCAGAGGAACCCTTTTACATTGCTGGTGGGAATGCAAACTGGTGCAGCCACTCTGGAAAACAGTACAGAGGTTCCTCAAAAAATTAAAAATAAAACTACCCTGCGACCCATCAATTGCACTACAAGGTATTTATCCAAAGGATACGGGAGTGCTGATTCGAAGGGGCACATTCACCCCAGTGTTTATAGCCGTGCTATCGACAATAGCCAAAGTACGGAAAGAGCCCGCGTGTCTGTTGACTGATGGATGGATAAAGAAGATGTGGTGTATATAGATACAGTGGATATCACTCGGCGATCAAAAAGAATGAAATCTTGCCACTTGCAACAACATGGATGGAACCGGAGGGTATTATGCTAAGCGAAATTAGTCATTCAGAGAAAGACAAATACATGATTTCACTCATGTATGGAATTTAAGATACAAAACAGATGAACATAAAGGAAGGGAAGCAAAAATAATACAAAAACAGAGAGGAGGCAAACCATAAGAGACTCTGAAATACAGAGAACAAACCCAGGGTTGCTGGTGGGGCGAAGGGCTAGATGGGTGAGGGGTATTAAGGGGGACACTTGTTGGGATGAGCCCTGGGTGTTATGTGTAAGTGATGAATCACTAAATTCTGTTCCTGACACTGTGTGTTAACACTATATGTTAATTAATTTGGATTTAAATTAAAAAAAAATTAGCATCTTTCAGCTTGTCTTCTTCGATTGTCCTTGCTAATCAATATGGGAGTATTTTCCTGCTGAACTCAGTGCCTCCAAGAAAGGGAAGATAGTCAAAACACTTAACACTTAACATCTCGTTTGACCAATCAGAGCCGACCCAGGCAGGGAGGGGGGAAGTGGGGCTGGAGGTCCCCTGCTTCTCCCAACATTAACCCCCTAGTTGCTAGGTTTGTGGGGAGATCAAGGGGCTCACAGGGGAACAGCCAGTACTTGTAGGGCAGTGGGGAGGTAGGGTGAGGGGAAGGGGTATTGGGGGTGAAGGGTGGGAGAGTGTTCGGAGAAGTATGGGAGAAAGGAAGTATGTCACTGTGTTAATAATTGGTGTAGCTTGTATAATTGGACCAAGTATTGACCTTGCACATAATTGTTTTCAACCTCACCGCTGCACGGCCACATTGGAGCTTGAGATGAAACTCAGCTGACAATCAAGTGTTATAAGATGTGGTTGAAAGATACTACTGTTCTCGAAAGTTATGGAGAAGACCTCGCGGAAGAAGAAGGATTTGAGGTGGGCCCTGAAGGGTTTTCATTGGCAGAAGGGAAAGGGCATTTCAGGCGAGGGAACCGGGGGAACAGATGGGCCAGTGTGAGCCTGACAATGAGAGGCAGGCCCCTCCTCCCTGCCTCCTGGAGGATGCAGTGCCAGGTTGCCATGGTGATGACAGACTCCTTTGGGCAAGCAGTGTTGTGAAGCCATCAGAGCAGAAAAGACGGGCAATTCCCCGGTTCCCTTTTCTGCCCAGACTGTGAAATGGCAGTGGATGCCAGTCTGTTTTCTTCTAGAAAGAGTGGTTTCTCTTTGAGCTTTACATCATAACTTCTAAAAAGAAAATAATTTCCCCCAAACAAATGTATTATGTCATTATAAAACGTGTTGCTTTCCTGGGTACATGTCCTGGTATTCAAACGTAAAATCGTTCTACTTCCAAAATTACCCTGAATACCACCTAACCTGCTTGAGAAAAATAATTTCTCCCAATTGATCAGGGAGGAAATCCTGGAGCCGTGTGGTGAGAGGCGTGTGGAGCTTTTAGACCGAGAGTGAGCAGACTTGATTTCCATTCTTGGTTCTACCTCTTTTCTAGTGCGTAACCAGGGACATTTTACCTCCTGTCTCTCAGTTTCCTCCTTGCAAAGTGAGATAACAGCACCCTTTCAGTGAAAGCTTGGCGCGAAAGAAAAGGAGGAAGAAAAAAAAAACCCATAACCGAAACACAGCTATCATAATTTTTTGGCTTATTCTCTATCCATAGTTGTTCAATTTTTATTTTTTTTTATTTTTATTTTTATTTTTTTTAAAAAAATTTTTTTTAACGTTTATTTACTTTGAGACAGAGACAGAGCATGAACGGGGGAGGGGCAGAGAGAGAGGGAGACACAGAATCGGAAGCAGGCTCCAGGCTCTGAGCCATCAGCCCAGAGCCTGACGCGGGGCTCGAACTCACGGACCGCGAGATCGTGACCTGAGCTGAAGTCGGACGCTTAACCGACTGAGCCACCCAGGCGCCCCAATTTTTAGAAAACAAAGTTGTAATCACGGTCTACATTTAATTTTTTCTATCTTGCTTCCACACTTAGCCTACCATCATTTACATTTTCCACAGGCTATATGTGTGTGTGTCATTGTCCCTTGTAAGAGAGCAGGCAAGGTCACAGCCTGCTGAGTGTTGGCATTTATAGTTTACTCCTTAAACTCAGAGTGTTCATGGCATTTTTAGTTGGACAGATAGTCTAACGTCCCATTAAAATTTTTCTAATGTTTATTTATTTTTGAGAGAGACACACACACACAGTGTGAGCGGGGGAGGGGCAGAGAGAGAGGGAGACACAGAATTTGAAGCAGGCTCCAGGCTCCGAGCTGTCAGCACAGAGCCCAAAGTGGGGCTCGAACCCATGAACCTCGAGATCGTGACTTGAGCTGAAGTCAGACGCTTAACCGACTGAGCCACCCTAGAGCCCCCAGCCTAATGTCTCATTTTTAAAGGCAGTTGCTGATGCGCTTGGTGTCAGGCCTTTTTGCTTCAGGCACTCTGTTAGGTATGAGTAAGATACTGTCTTGGGCCTCCTGTGACCTGAGTTTAGTTCCCTGAGAGGAAGAGTCTAGGGGAGGACCAGCCTTGCCCAGAGCGGGCCATGTACCCTTGGATAGAGCACACTCTGTTGGACGTGGAGGCTTTCGCCCAGTAGGGCCGGAAAGTTGGGTGGCTCGGCGCCCCTCCTCTGCTCTGCCCCTAGCAGATGGCAGGCTGCTGAGAAAGTGCGCTTACCCAGGCTCGGAAGCAGCCCTGCTGGTTTTGGGACCAGTGTGCACAACTTTAGACTTCACATTATGCCTTTGTCTCAACTTTGGTATTTGGGACTTATTTTTAAATTCTGAAGTCTTAAATTATCGTTTATGTTGCTTTAGCTTCATATTAGCTTTTCTAAGGAAATTTTATTCCTTCAGTTCAGTCCTTAAAAACTCTTCCATTTACTCAGTTTTGCATTACAAATGGGGGATAACACCATTGCAAGAAAAAGAGAAAATTATCTATAACCCAAATACAACTCTTACAGTTTTTGTTCTCTGTTGATATTCAGTGTATTTAACAAAGTCATAAACATGGTGTATGAAGAATTTTATGTCCTGCTTCTTCACTTAACCTGTCATTATTCACATTTTTCCCTGTTATTTTAGAGAATTTGACTTTTAATAGTTGCAGTGTTCTATGTAGTGATTGTACCATAATTGGCCTAACCATTTCTCCTATGTCACACTTTTAGTTTTCCCCAAATTTACTATGAAAATATATGTATTTTTGATGTTCAGTGTTGAATTTCTAGCTTTTCCTGTATTAAATTGAAGCTATTTTAAACCGCTTGTTTACTTACTGCCTGATAGGTTTCCCGAAAGATTTCACCAATTCACAACGTCATAGATAGGCAATACTGAAAACAGCTGTTTCATTGAACTCTTGCTGACATTTGATATAATAATAGCTATCAATTTATTTATTTTTGCTAATTAAGTAGGAAAAGAGAATACCTTGTTTCAATTTGCATTTTTTTTTGAGTTTATTTATTTATTTTGAGAGTAAGAGATAGCACACAAGCAGGGGAGGGCAGAGAGAAAGGGAGAGAGAGAATCCCAAGCAGGCCTATACTGTCAGCACAGAGCTCAGTGTGGGGCTTGAACCCATGAACCATGAGATCATGACCTGAGCTGAAGTCAAGAGTCAGATGCTTAACCAACTGAGCCACCCAGGGGTCCCTCAATTTGCATTTTTAATTACTGGTAGGCTTGTACTTTTGCCCATTCTAGAACTTTTTATTTTGTCTATGATCTTTTTAGATCCCTTGTATAACTGGGCCTAATTTTTTTTTTTTTTTTTTATTGTTTTTGAGAAGAAAAATGTAGCACATTTGCTGCAAATGCTGGTTTGTTTCCTATTTAACATCCTTTTTGGACTGATATTTCTGTTTCAGTGATCTGACCTTCCTCTGTTGGTACCATAATGTCAATGGTGTGGCTTTGTAATTCTCCCAGAACTTTCTTTATGTCCTTGTCCTCCCCACTTCTCCTACAAAGACTGTAATTGTTCAGTGAGTTGCCCCTACCCCCACACCCAAAAAAGTCCTGCTTGAGTCTTGATTTGTATATGAGTGAAATATGCACATAATTTTGGAACTAAAGACATAGGTTAGTCCTTTATTAAGGAGGCAGGCCTTGGTGAACATTTGTGGAAATGAGTTCTTCAGATGCTTCACTCATTCAGTCTCCATTCCAGATTTGTTTTGTGAGCTGCTGGAGTTCTTAGTATATAAGTGCTTATTTATTTTTTTTATCGTTCGAAAAGTTCTTTATTTATTTTTTTTCAATATATGAAATTTATTGTCAAATTGGTTTCCATACAACACCCAGTGCTCATCCCAACAGGTGCCCTCCTCACTACCCATCACCCACCCTCCCCTCCCTCCCACCCCCCATCAACCCTCAGTTGGTTCTCAGTTTTTAAGAGTCTCTCATGCTTTGGCTCTCTCCCACTCGAACCTCTTTTTTTTTTTCTTTCTTTCCTTCCCCTCCCCCACGGGTTTCTGTTAAGGTTCTCAGGATCCACGTAAGAGTGAAAACGTATGGTGTCTGTCTTTGTATGGCTCATTTCACTTTATAAGTGCTATCTTACAGTCCGTGTTTATTTAGCTTTAGATGGTGTCTGTCAGAGTCTCCTCGTCAATGTTTCGCAATATATTAATAGAAAACAGGAGTAGAGGGGCATCTGGGTGGCTCAGTCGGCTGAGCATCCGACTCCAGCTCAGGTCATGATCTCATGGTTGGTGAGTTTCAGCCCTGCATTGGGCTCTCCGCTTTCAGTACGGAGCCTGCTTTGGATCCTCTGTGCCCCCCTCTCTCTCTGCACCTCCCTCACTCGAGCTCATGCTCTCTCTCCCTCAAAAACAAATAAACATAAAAAAAAAAAAACATGAGTACCTTTGAATTGCACAGTCTTCTTTAGGAGAGCTCTGTCTAGAACATTGGGAAGCTTTCTTTCATATTACATCGGTATCGGAATGATACAGTGTTTAACTTTTCATCCTTATCAACTGAGAATACTATCTTGTGTTCAATGACATTGCCTTCAGTGCTAACATTTTAATCAAAGAGGTACGCTTAATCATAGCTATGTATTTGACAGAATAATTTATAGTAGCTCAGAATGTTCTACAGTGCTTATTTTAATAAGGTTTGGGAAAATACTGGCAGAAGTATTTTATTGGTTGATACAGAATCAGTAATATAATAATGACAATAATAAAAATAACCCTAGATAACTTCTGATGTCTTACAGGTGCCAGCTATTTTTGCTGGCTGATTCGAATCTTAAAACAACCCTATGAGCTAAATGCTGTCAGTATTCCCATTTTGCAGACGAGGAAGCTGAGTCGGTGAGAGATAAAGCGATTTACTTCTGTTTCTTCTCCTTTGCCCTTTCACTGAGACGTAGAAATGGAAGTGCCCGGGAGTAGCTGTGCAAGCAGCATTCCTGGTGTCCCAGAGTTTAAAAGCTGGAAGTGGTGTCTCTGTATCATTTAGTTTACAGCCTGGTCTTGTCGTTTTTTTCGGGTGAGAAAATGGTACGAGTTTCAGTAATCCCTTGAATTTATTTTTAGTTATGAAAACAAGAATGTTCATATGCAGAAGGTGCATAAAGGAAGAATTCCATTTTCCTTTCTTCTATTTTACTCGCCAGGAAAGACCCATTAGCGTTTTGCAGAGGCTTGCTTGCTCCAGGCACTCGTTTGCACATTTAAGTAGCATTTCTAGATTTCAGAGGGAGTTGGAGGCAGAACACAAGACTAGAAGGCAAAGCTTATGACTCGAGGTCAGTATTCTTCTAGGTTCCCACCTTGGCTCCCAAAGATGCTCCTGCTCCAAGGAAGCACGGGGCGGGGGGGGGGGGGGGTGCGGGGGAAGGCACAAGGAGGTGGTTGGGACGCTCCTGCGGCCACCACTACTGGCATTGGGGGGAGCCTTGGTCATAAATTACCTGGTCTTTTCTAGGCAAGCCAGTGACTTTAAATGATTTTTCCCTGCAGATATGAAAATAAGAAATAAGGTGCTATCAAGGAAAAGTCTTTGTCCAGTTATATATTAGCTTGCGATCTGTGTGCAACATGTACATGAGACTATTTTAAACATCTGGTCAGAAGATTTTATTTTCTGTGAGTCTCTAAGACTTCCAGGGTCCCCGGTCTAGTTGGCGTTTAATGAGTGACTAAGTCCTGTTTAAGTTCCACAGGGTTTTTATGTGGTCATCTGTTAAGATAGAAGATGGATGAACCTTGCCCAAATAGACATTGGGAAGTGACGAGGGGTAATGGATTGTGCTCATACACAGGAGGGCTAAAAGAGGCACCAACTCTGTACTCTCTTGAGACCTGTTTTCTCCGACTGTAATAACCTTGTGATGTCACGTTTTATACTTTTTGGTCACCATTTCTAAAAACCCCCAAGGCTAGTACACATGATCCAGAAACAACAACAATAAATGTTGCTTTACAGATTGACCTATCAGAGATAAGGGCACCTATAGGTGTGGTCACAGAGAGGTAGGCATTCGATTGCCACTTGCTGTGCTGCTGGGTGCTGTGCTGGAGAGACCCGCTCAGACTTGTCAACTATGAACTTCTCAGCTTTGCTATGAAACCGCACAAATGAATCAACACCGTGTCATTCTGCGGGCATTTTTCTTTGTCATCTGCCAAGTCTTCTTATCTAAAAAAAGAAAAGTTTCACCTTGGGAGGACTGGGAGCCCCATGGCTCTCCGTCTTTTCTGACACAATGAACTCCATGCATTGCTTGAAGACCCTTTAAGGGTTGACTCATTCAGGTAGGTGCCCTGGAGTTGCTAACTTGGCTGACCCCAATGGGGTCACAGTTCACAAAGCTCCCCCTGGCATTTCTGCCCAGTGAGGCCTCAGAATAGTGACCACAGTGCTGTGGAACCACTCTATGGAGTCCTCCTTGGTAAAATATAAAGAGAGCCTTTAGAAGGCTAATAATATGTAAAGAGGGCTGTACTTGAAATGAGCTTAAGTGTAATTATCTATGGTACATCTCAGGTACTGCCTCTAAATTCCTCCTTTCTAGAATATGGGAGAGCTGTAAGTTTTAGTTCGGGCACTAATCATGACCTAACATTTTTTGAGCCCTGTCTATCACATATGAATCAGGTAAGTATTACATCAGCTGTATGAACAGGGCTCTATTATTATTATACTCATTTCATAGCTTAGAAAAGAGAGGCACAATTGCCCAGCTAGTGATGGAGAAAATTAGGGTAGAAATCTAGAGAGTTTGGATTCAGAGTCTATCCAACCCCTGTGCAAAACCATGCAAAACGATTTCCTGTTTCTTCTCTTTCCTTCTTTCACTGGTAGCTAACCCCCACCCCACTCTCCCCCAGAAAAATGAAAGAAGAAGGGGAAGGAAGGGGAAGGGGGAAGGAGCAGGGTTTGGGATTGCTGGGTTCTTTTAGACACCTGTTAAGATTGTTTGAAAATATGTTGGGGGAGGGATGTAAAGCGAGAGGTGTAAGTGTCAGTGGTCAGACGCTGTGACAGGGGAAGAAGCCAGTCTAAAGGCAATACCTTTTTAAAAAATTTTTATTTATTGAGTTTTATTTACTTATTTATTTTTTAATTTACATCCAACTTAGCATATAGTGCCAGAATGATTTCAGGAATAGATTTCGGTGATTCATCCCCTGTGTATAACATCCAGTGCTCATCCCAACAAGTGTCCTCCCTAATGGCCCTGACCCATTTAGCCCATCCCCCCACCCGCGACCCTTCCAGCAACCTCGGTTTGTTCTCTACATTTAAGGGTCTCTTCTGTTTTGTCCCCCTCCCTGTTTTTATACTATTTTTGCTTCCCTTCCCTTATGTTCATCTGTTTTGTCTCTTAAGTCTCTCGTATGAGTGAAGTCATGTGATATTCGTCTTTCTCTACTGGCTAATTTCGCTCAGCATAATACCCTCTCGTTCCATCCACGTAGTTGCAAATGGCAAGATTTCATTCTCTTTGATTAGAGGCAGTACGTTTTTTATGGCCAGAGTTCCAACTTCTCCCTAATGTTAGAAGCAGGTTACCTGTAGCTGTAGAGGCTAGGATCAGGAGCTTCCCACCTGCACCCAGATGCTGCCTTCACAAGTTGGGTCCCAGTCGGGACAGCCTGGGTGTGTCCTCTCTTCGGGGTTAACGTGTTCAGAACTCGTTAGCTCTGGCATCACGCCGCATTACAGTACAGAGCTCCTGGGGGCTCCTGCCACCCTGTCCCGCTAAGTCAGAGCCGTTCTGGTTTCTTTCTGTTTCTTAGTTTTCGGTTCTGAATGAGATATTTTTGGGCAAAAGATCCAGCAGTTCAAGGTCCGTTGAAAATTGCTTATGTATCTGACTTAACTTACTACTATGGTGCTTTGTGGGTCTTGGGTATCAATTTCTGTGTAGCGAATTACTCCAACATTTAGCTGCTTGAAAGTGCCGTTTTATTTTGCTCAGGATTTCACGGGTTGGGAATTCGGGAAAGGCTCCGCTGAGATGTCAGCTGCAGTGTCTGGGGCTGAGCATCCCCAGTTAAGACAGTTTTTCCCCCAAGGAGTCTGGTGCCCCCGTGTTTCTCTGCCTATTTCTCCTTCCTCCTCCTCCCCAGCTTTGAGGTCTCGTGTTCCTCGGCCTCTCTGTGTGGTTCCTCAGAGTATGGTGGTTTCTGGATCGTCCCCTTCCCAACACGGTGGTTGCCTTCCAAGATGCCGGAAGGCGTCTTGGTGCCGTTGGTTGAAGCAGCCACCAGTTCACAGGCATGGAGAAGAGTGTCCACCTCCTGACGGGAGAGAGGCGAGGTCACGTGGCAGAAGGGGTTGTGGGATGGGAGCTGTTGGAAAACCTTGGATCTTGGAAAATATTCTCTGCCTCATTTCACCAGTACTGAGGTGCGATTTCAATTTCAACCTTACCCCTCCCTCACGCTGGTGGTTACTCCCTTCCACCCGCCTCTCTCCATTTGTCGATTCCTCTCCTGTCCCTGCTGGTGAGAGTCTCCTTCTCCTTCCCTAGTCACGCTGCTTACAACTTGCTGCTGGCCTGAGCACATTAGTGACTTCCAGAATGGTCCTCCTTCTCGCCTCCTTTACATCTCTGTCTTCTGTCTGGTTGCAGCTTGTTTTCACTTTTCAGTGAAGCATCAACTGTTAATCAGACCTCTCTCCCTTCCACATGGTATTCTAATCGATCCTGGTTTTATTCCTGCAGTCCTCGTGTCTTCATTTCCTCCTTTCATGTGGTTCATTGTTAATGGGTGGTAAGTACTGTTTATTTGCTTCAAATATTTAACAATTGATTTCCTCCAGAGCTGGTATTATAACAGAAGTCCAGAAGGTTGGGTGCCAAGTGGTCCAGCTTTCATTAAAATTAGGTAAGGTTTTATTAACTAAAACCTGTTACGTACGGTGATAGATATTAACTAGACTTACTGTGGTGACCATTTGACAATATGTGCAAATATCGAATGATGATGTCAAAACTAATATATCGAAATGTCGAGACTAATATGTTATATGTTAATTATACCTCAGTTTAAAAAATTAAGAAAAGAGTATATTTAAGATTACTTCTAGGGGTGCCTCGGTGGCTCAGTCGGTTGAGTGGTCCAACTTTTGATTTCAGCTCAGGTCATGATCCCGGAGTTTAGTGAGTTAGAGCCCCATGTCCAGCTCTAGGCTGACAGTGAGGAGGCTGCTTGGGATTCTCTTTCTCTGCCTCTCTTTCTGCGCCTCCCCCGCTTGCTGTCTCTGTCTCTTCAAAATAAATAAATAACCTTTAGAAAAAAGATTACTTCTAGCTTATAGATTAGCATTGCTAACAGTTTTTAAAAAGTGAAAAAAATCTTTAAAAGATTAAATTTATTTACACATAGTATTTTAAATTTAAATTTAGATTTCCTTCTATATATATCAATCTTCGATTTTCATCCCTGTTCCTACCAACCAAAATGATGAAAAGAATATGAAAATAGGAAACCCTTCATAGGCTCAGGGAACCAGGGAGAAAGTTTGATCACATCCTGTAAGATACAGTAGAGATGGGAACACATTAGAGAAAGTCTGAGTCTTCTCAAAACCCCTCTCTTTAAAAAAAAATTTTTTTTAATGTTTGTTTATTTTTGAGAGAGAGAGAGACTGAGACAGAGCACAAGCGGGGGAGGGACAGAGAGAGAGAGAGAGAGAGAGAGAGAGAGAGAGGGAGACACAGAATCGGAAGCAGGCTCCAGGCTCCGAGCTGTCAGCACAGAGCCCGACGCGGGGCTGGAACTCACGGACCGTGAGATCATGACCTGAGCCGAAGTCAGCCGCTTAACCGACTGAGTCACCCAGGTGCCCCTCAAAACCCCTTTCTAAGAAAAGCACGTTGGTGATTTGGTGAGGAAAGTGCATACTGGCAAGTGGTATCACAGCTCCCAATTTGAAAAGTTCTCATCAATTCTCACCAGGTTTCTTTCCTATCAAACCATGACTGCATTGAGTGGGTTATTTCATTCAGATCACAGACTGCTGATTTCTCTCATCCTATCATTGGTCCTATTATTATTAGCAGGGATTTATCTGTATAGAACTCTGCCCCATGAGGTGCCTGGGTGGTTCAGTCAGTTAAGTGTCCAACTCTTGGTTTCAGCTCAGGTCATGATCTCGTGGTTCATGGGTTCGAGCCCCATGTCGGGTTCTTTGGTGTCAGCATGAAGTCTGCTTGGGATTCTCTCTCTCAAAATGAATAAACTTAAAAAACAAAAAAAGGAACTTTCCCTTGTTCACTAAAGCTATTGTTGACCCTGAACTACTTTTCATATAGTAGGTGCAGGATGAAGGATGCTCCTCTGATGGGGTCTGGGACACACTGCCCTTAAATATGGCACTTTGGCATATGGTGTATTTTTAGCTGGAGGAGTTTTGAGAAAGTGGCAAAACAGGCTATAAAACGCTCATGTGAGGGGTTTCCTTCCTGCACCCAGAGGAAAGGAGCATCCTTATCTCCAAAGTCAAAGGGATGTCAAGGAGAATCCTGAGAAACAGGGCTTGCTGTTCCCCTCAGTTTGCTGTGCTCCCCTCACCTCCTTAACCCGTATTTCTACAGGGCTTCTCCCTCTTTGTCAAACTAAGCATAAAAATACTCAGGCAGAGCTGTTTCCCTGTGAAGCCTGCCATGTCACGTAAAACTTATATTAGATAAATTTGTATGCTGTTCTCCTTTGGAAAGAAAAAAACTCTGTTGTGTCCGAAGTTGTGAAGTAAATGGAACCATTCAACTTTAGGAAGCCTGTTGTGATGTCTTATTTTATTTTTTTAATTTCACTACTGGTCAGTCACATTTGTAAGATGCAGGGTAAAGTGTGTTTATTAAATCATAGATACTTGCAGTAAGCCCTCTCTAGATACATTTTGTGCAGAAAAGAATTGAAAGAGGGGAAGCGCTCATGTGGGTAATTGCATGCCAGTTCCCTGTGTGAGGTTGGGACCAAGCCTCGTTTCTGGTAGTTACTTTGAAGGGGAAAATAAATCTGGGTTGAGGTTCCTCTGCATACAGAGAGACATTCTGATAAATTCAGCGGGACAGTGTGTGTGAGTGAGAAGAAACAGTGCCTTGCCTGCCATGGGATTTTGGGTGAGTCTTCAACCTCTTGTGACCTCATTTCCCAGCCTGACTGGTCATAGGGTTCATCCCAATGATCTTTGTGTTTCTCATCAGCTCTGAGATGCTCTCCTCTTTTCAAAAGGTGGCTTGAGCTGTGCAGGCTTTCTTCTCAGATGGACATTTCTACATGATCTCTTCTTTCCTAATGTGGAGAAAACATATGTACCATACTCAGAGGCAGTTTCGGTACTTGAATTTCTCAATATTTACGTAAAGTGAAAAGGCAACTTGGAACCAGTTCAGACATCGTTATGATTAAGCAATTAAAACATCTAGTAGCAACACATGCCTTTTTGTTGGATGTACGGATTTTCTGATTTCCCTTTGCACATGGAAAGCTGGTATTGTTTGCCTTTTTTTTCTTTTTTCTTTTTCTTTTTTTGTAGTTTCAACATGATCCTTCTCTGTCGTTAGGCTTTTACAATAAAAGTTACATTGATTCTCTGTAATTGCTTGATTCTTTGTAACTGCTTCTGGTAATGTATTTGAATTTTTTAAAAGGTCTAAAGAAAAGGCCTTAAATAATGGCTATGCAAGCAAGTAGGAAAACTATTAAGTTTGTGCTTCGTCTAGCTCTCCCGCCCGTGTGATTTTAAAAACCAGCCCACACATATTTTGCTTAGCTCTCGAAGTATATATTAGCTTCTGATCAGTTTTATGGAGCTAAATGTAATGGTTTGGGTAGCCGATGAGTTCGTCTGCCACTCAGTATTCCCCGCAGCCCTTGGATTGAGCAGCGACTCCCAACCAATCCAGTTGCTGTTGCCAGGGCGACATAGTAGGGGGCACGTGTCCACCCTTCCCATGCTTTTACCTCCAGTAATGTTTCATCTTCCTCCTTCCTGTGGAACCAAACTGGAGCTCTCTGGATGGTCTCCTGGGCTACTTTATGCATCCCTGTTTCCAAACCTCACCTGTTTTACGTACTTGGGGCAACTCTTTACCTGCTAAGCTCTGTCCTCTTGATCCAAACTCAGATTCATTTCTTCAGTAAGTTGTGTTTCCTACTCATAACACAGTGGTTTACAGCCTGTAAGCTTTTCGAGGCTCTATGTTGGTTCTAGAGTTTGAGTCTTACATAGGCTGAAAAATGGACTTTTCCTCTGGCTCTTAAAACTTCTCTCTCTCCATTGTGTACTTTGATGCAACCTCAGTGACCATGGCCTTTGTAGTCCATTCTGGCCATGACAGGAGAGGTCTGTTTTATCTGTGCTGTGGGGGGGGGGGGGGGGGGGGGACATGACACTAGTGAGGGTGGAGGCACCTGGCAGCAAGGAAGGAAGTGGGGTGGGGGGCAGGGTGCCAGGAGAGACAGTATAAGATTAGAAGGACAGAGGGACCCTTGGGAGGGTGAAGAGCTGATCTTAGCCCGCACTCAATTATTCATAATCCGTCCGCCCTCACTTCACTATCTCCCCCTTCCCAGCTCTCATTGATTTTCCATGAAAATAAAATAAAAGAGAACCACACTGGAGAAGCAGATTTTTCTGAATTTGCTTTATATGAATTTTCTTTGGTGTGGTTGCAATTTCTATTTAGCCTTGGGCTTAGGGGTCTATTTTAAAGAAATGTTATCATCTAGTCAGTGTCTCCAATAGTCTTATTTATCCTCAATATAATAAAATAAAATAACAGTGGATTTCTCACCCTCACATAGAAGACCATAAGAGATTTGATTACATATTGGAAGTCTGAGGCGATCGCCAAAAAAGAAGTAATCGAAACTGGAGTCCCAGAGCATAGGGAGGGAAGCTCGGCAGGAATAAAATTACGGGGCGTGATTTGAAATGCCGATTTTGTGAGGCCTCCGGAAATGAATACAAACACAAAGGTGCTCTGTCAACTCTGGCTCTATCAAGACTGCCTGGAAGTGAGGGCTGATTGTCACGGCCTAAAAAATGCAGAGAGAAAAATGATTTCGGCTATTTTAGTATCGGTAGAAACTGCTGATCTCATGCAGGCAGACATACCTGATCTCGTTGAAATCAGGACACTTGGCTATATTTAAGATGGGGACTGTCTTGTGCTCTGTTACTTTGCTAGAGGTATGGGAAGACGTTGCATTTTTTGTTCTAAGAAAAGTTTGGAGTCTCTTAAAGCCATTATTTAACTTTTTAATTTGTTTTAGTTTATTGTATTATTCCAGAGACTCTTGGCTTTTTATTTTTTATTTTTTATTATTATTATTTTTTTCAACGTTTATTTATTTTTGGGACAGAGAGAGACAGAGCATGAACGGGGGAGGGGCAGAGAGAGAGGGAGACACAGAATCGGAAACAGGCTCCAGGCTCTGAGCCGTCAGCCCAGAGCCTGACGCGGGGCTCGAACTCACGGACCGCGAGATCGTGACCTGGCTGAAGTCGGACGCTTAACCGACTGCGCCACCCAGGCGCCCCTTGGATTTTTATTTTTTAGAGCAAAGAAGAAAACATTATCAAATACTGTCGAAAAGAGCAATGACTTCGACTGCTGTAATATTTACTTATTTGAGAGAGAGAGAGAGAGAGCGCACAAGTGTGCAGGGGAGGGGCAGAGAGAGGGAGAGAGAGAATCCCAAGCCCCATGTAGAGCTGGATCCCATGAACTGTGAGATCATGACCTGAGCCGAGATCAAGAGTCAGACGCTTAATGGACGGAGCCACCCAGGTGCCCCCATATGTGCTGGTTCTGCCTGTTCCTTTGGTGGACACAAAATTGCCAGTGTGCATTGGGAGAGTGGAGGGATTACAAGCACTGCCACTGGGTTGTACTTTTGGAAGCATTCTTGGCTTTGGCAGTTTTAGCAACTGGAGTGTGAATGTCCTGGCTTTACTCTGAGGCCTGGCTGGTGAAAGCGGGTGGGCGGACAGCAGGTTCGATTTCATCTCCCCGATAATAAAATATTGCGATCATTGAAATGAACTTACGGTAGTAGAGTTTCCCTACAATCCGGGTTGGGCCGTTACCAAAAAAGTAGCTAAGATGAATTTCCCTGAGGTAAATGTACTAGAACCCAAGTCCAACGGAGAGAGAGCTTGGGAGTTCCATCGCTGTCCTGTTGTGTGTGTGTGTGTGTGTGTGTGTGTGTGTGTGTGATGTCATGCTGGATTCCTTCAGCCTGCCTCGCCCAGGCCTCATTTCTGCCTCCACCTCCCACCTGGTGTTGTGAGGGTCCCTCCTTCCATCCCTGGGATTGAGGGTGGGCGTTAGGAGGGGTCTGGGGCACTGAAAGTGGGGGGTGACTCCATGGGGCAAGTGAGATGGGGACCGTCATTTCCACCGGACAAAGGAGCTGGCTGCTGCCTGTGGGAGGTCCTGGGCTCAGGGGAGGTGAAGGGGCAGCACACAAAGGTGGCATTTGCTGCAGGAATGAATGAACGTGCCTGCGTCCTGAGTGGACCTCTGACACTGGGGACTGATGGTGCTCACTCAGGTGACTGCAGCTCTGCCCATGGCATCTTTCTGTGGCAGAGACAGTGTTGAGGACTTGCTCAGTGTTCCCTGCCTTCTTGAGTGTCGGGCTTCCTGATTCGGTGCCTCTGGTCTCCGGCTCCAACAGATCTCCTGGGGCAGGGATCTTGGAAGTTAAGGAGGTGTGGGGGAGGAGCACCCACTGGTTAATACTTTAACGTTATTTCACTGTCAGGGTCAATTTGGAAGACCTGCCTTCCTGTGATGGGGAGAGGAGGCAGCAGGTGAGGGTCGGTTCGTGGGGAATGACCTTCGGGATGGCCGGAGCTGAGGCGAGTTGCAGGGAGAAGGGATAGAGATTGGTCCAGAAGGAGCCCTGGTTCTTTACCATTTACAGCTGCCTGTGGAGCTTGTCAAGTGAGAACCAGACCCAGAGAAGCTTGACTGCACTGAGGGAGGGAGCCCTTGCCTTCCCAGGAGGGGCTGCTGCGTTAGGCAGAAAGCCCCCCCAGGCCTCTCAGAGGTCAGGCAGAAAGCCGGGTAAGTTAAAACTGGGAAGACTGTGTGAGCAGGAAGGACAAGCAGTTGAGCAGAACCTTCCTTGCTGCGTTAGGCTGCTGGGGCTGCCGTGACAAAGTGCCACCGCCAGTGCCACCGACTAGGGGCATGAAACAACAGAAATGCCAAGTAGTGTTCAATTGTATATATGAACCACGTGTTCTTTAAATCCAGAGAACAGACTGAGGGTTGATGGGGAGGGGGCTGGAGAGAGGGGAAAATGGGAGGAGGGCACTTGCTGGGATGAGCACTGGTGTTGTATGTAAACGATCAACCATGGGAATCTACCCCCAAGAGCACACTGTATACGCTGTATGTTAGCCAACTTGACAATAAATTATGTTAAAAAAAAAAAAAAAAAGACAACAGAAATGTATTTGCTCATAGTTTAGGAGGCTAGGAGCCCAAAATCAAGGTGACGTCAGGGTTGGATCCTTCTGGAGGCTCTGAGGGAGAATCTGTTCCAGGCCCCTCTCCTACTTTCGATGATGATCCTAGGTGTTCCCCAGCATGTAGGCGCATCCCCCCACCTTGGCCTCTGTCTTCCCCTGGTGTCCCCCCTGTGTGTCGTTGTCTCCTCTCTTCTGCTTGCAAGGATGCCAGTCATACTGGATCAGGGCCCACACCAATTAGTGTGACCTCATTTTATCTAATTACATCCACAAACACCCTATTTCCAATTAAGATCACATTCCGAGGTACTGGGGATTTGAAGGTCACCATTATCTTTTTAAGGGAACACAGTTCAACCCATAACCTTTGCAGTCAGGGGCCCTTAAGGAGGCTGTTCTGTATCCCGATGCCAGCTCAGCCGTGGGTTGGAACAAGTTCAAAGGCCTGCAGGGGAGAAAAGCCTGACTAAAGTTTGGTCAAGTCGAGTTAAGCAGATTGGTCAGCAGAGACCATTCAGTTCCTTGAATCCCTTATGAGACACACAGTTGGGGTTTGGAGGGTCTGTGTCTGGTCTTGCTGTAGGTAAATAAGGGTGTCATTAATGAGTGTTAGATTTAAGTCTTCTGCGGAAGGTGGTTGGTTCTCTTTGGGAAGCCATTTCCCGGAATAGGAAAGGGTGGGGCATTTTCTCAGCCCTCACTATTTTCCAAGACCATACATAGGGCTTGGGTAGAATTCAACATTGTCAAGCTGTTTGAAAGTCTGATGGGAATTACAAGCGCTCTTTCTGGAAAAAACTCATGCGTAGAGAGAGATAAATATTTGCCTCCTATTTCAGTGGATTCTTAGACCCTTTGGAAGCCTTTTGAGCTCTAGAGGCCCATGGGTTCTGGGTTAAGGATAAAAACAAAAATAAAAATGAAGAAAGGGAAGGAGTGAGGGAAAGTCCAGGGCAGGCAGTCCTGGTGAACTCTACGGGAAGGACAGGGGTATTGCGGTAGTTGTGGCTGGAAACGTGATGTTGGAGGCCAAGTCCCCAGGGCCTGCACCATTTTCAGTACATCAGCAATGAGGAGCCTATAGAAGTTGCTGGGTCTGGGAGTACAGTGTCCAAGATTTTATTTTGACAGTGGTATGTGGGATTTATTGAAACAGGGGAAAGATCAACTGTGGGCAGACAGAAAGTTATTACGACAGATTCTGATGTCACGTAGTTATGTTATTTATCACTTCTGTTTAGTATCTGTAATATTGAAACAGTAAAAATGGTTATGTGGTCATGAAAGGACTTGGTTTGTCTTTGGAAACTTTATTTTTATTGATTGATTGCTTTATAAAGTTTATTTATCTGGAGAGAGAGAGTGGGACAGGGGCAGACTGTGAGGGAGAGAGAATCCTAAGCAGGATCCACACTGTGGAGCTCGAACTCATGAAGCACGAGATCATGACCTGAGCCAAAGTCGGATGCTCAACAGACTGAGCCACCCAGGTGCCCCTATCGTTAGAAACTTTAGAAACTTACCATATTAGTCAGCTAGGACTGCCACAACAGAACACTACAGACTGGATAGCTTATGAGTCAGAAACTTATTTCTTGTTTCTGGAGGTCAGAGGTCCAAGATTAAGGTGTTGGGAGGTCTGTTTTCTGTGGACACCTCTTTTCCTGCAGACAGCCACCTTCTGGCTGTGTCCTCACAGGACCTTTCCTCTGTGTGCACACATCCCTGGTGTCTCTTCCTCTTCTTGTAAGCACCCTGATCCTACCGAATTAAGGTCCACCCTACTGATCTCATTGAAACTTCATCCCCTTCCTAAAGACCTTATCTCTAAATATGGTTACATTCTGAGGTATTGTGGGTTGGGACTTCAACATCCAAGTGTTGGGGGAGCACACAGTTCAACCCATCATGCTTCTCAAGAAACTGATGCCCCATTATAGCACGAGGCTAGTGTTTTTTCCATGATTATGCAGAGATCTCTGCCAGGAGAGCTGAAGAGAACTGTATATGTCTGCAGATGACACTAAGCCCCTAGCTGGATTCTGCTTGGATTCTGTGTCTCATTTCATTGCGCACAGTAAGGTGACTGACTTCTAACAGGGATGCCGAAGGTTCAAGCTGAACGGATGACATTTAATTAATCGTGGTAGGAAGAGTGGCACCTGTGAGGTCAATGTGTGCATTGTAGTGATACCCGTAGTTACTATTCTGGTATGAAAGTACTCTGAGCCAAAAGATACCCGAAAAAGAATTAAATGATAATGCGAGTCTCTGGTTTTGTTCAACCCTTCCTATTGATAGCCCCTTCATCGCTTTCTGGATTTATTCCTTTTCCATTATATTTCCATTCATTGCATCTCTTGGAAGCAATGCCCTTGTTACCCCTCCATTCATGCCCAGGATGTGCTGGTGAGCCTGTTCTCCAGCAACAAGCACAGGCTGGCATATGCCTGCCCGAGTCACCTCAATTCAGAAAAAAGTTCCCATGAATTCCATGCTGGCTCCATCTATGTGCTTCTTCGAGTGTGAAGAAACTTCCCCCTGGTGAATGTTCCCTTCTTCTCAGTTTCATACTAATAAAAGAACCCTTAATTACTGGATCTCACAAGGCTTTTCCTTATTCAAAAACAGTGGTGACGATGGAGTAGCAGTCCAGGTTGGGAATGACCCACGGGACGAAAGAATAGGAAAGAAAGTTAATTTACTTATCCATAACCTCATTGCCGTTCAACCAGGGATTCTTAGTATTCAGAATAATGTCAGTGCCGGCTAGCACACGTGAGCGTTTACTCTCTTCCTGGCACTCCGCTAAGTGCCCTGTATGCATTCTCTTACGTAATCCCAAACCACCTTATAAGTTAAGTTCTGGAATTAGCTACATTTTAAAAACAATGTTTATTTTTGAGAGAGAGCATTAGCAGGGGAGGGCAGAGAGAGAGGGAGACCCAGAATCCAAAGCAGGCTCCAGGCTGTCAGCACAGAGCCCGATGGGGGACTTGAACCCACGAACTGTGAGATCGTGACCTGAGCCGAAGTCAGATGCTTAACCTACTGAGCCACCCAGCTGCCCCCAAGACTAGCAGGTTTTAAAACCAGGGCCACTTTTCCTGTTTAAAACCTGGTTCTGCTCTTTTGGACCAGATTATCCTATCAGGTGCAGACCGAGCAAACATCAGTATTGCCATTTCAGCATTGCCAATGCCCATCAGTATTGCTGCCATTTCTTTTTTTTTTTTTTTCTTTTTTTTTTTAATATATGAAATTTATTGTCAAATTGGTTTCCATACAACACCCAGTCCTCATCCCAAAAGGTGCCCTCCTCACTACCCATCACCCACCGTCCCCTCCCTCCCACCCCCCATCAACCCTCAGTTTGTTCTCAGTTTTTAACAGTCTCTTATGCTTTGGCTCTCTCCCACTCTAACCTCTTTTTTTTTTTTTTTCTTCCCCTCCCCCATGGGTTTCTGTTAAGTTTCTCAAGATCCACATAAGAGTGAAACCATATGGTATCTGTCTTTCTCTGTATGGCTTATTTCACTTAGCATCACACTCTCCAGTTCCATCCACGTTGCTACAAAAGGCCATATTTCATTCTTTCTCATTGCCACGTAGTATTCCATTGTGTATATAAACCACAATTTCTTTATCCATTCATCAGTTGATGGACATTTAGGCTCTTTCCACAATTTGGCTATTGTTGAGAGTGCTGCTATGAACATTGGGGTACAAGTGCCCCTATGCATCAGTACTCCTGTATCCCTTGGGTAAATTCCTAGCAGTGCTATTGCTGGGTCATAGGGTAGGTCTATTTTTAATTTTCTGAGGAACCTCCACACTGCTTTCCAGAGTGGCTGCACCAATTTGCATTCCCACCAACAGTGCAAGAGGGTTCCCGTTTCTCCACATCCTCTCCAGCATCTCTAGTCTCCTGATTTGTTCATTTTGGCCACTCTGACTGGCGTGAGGTGATACCTGAGTGTGGTTTTGATTTGTATTTCCCTGATAAGGAGCGACGCTGAACATCTTTTCATGTGCCTGTTGGCCATCCGGATGTCTTCTTTAGAGAAGTGTCTATTCATGTTTTCTGCCCATTTCTTCACTGGGTTATTTGTTTTTCGGGTGTGGAGTTTGGTGAGCTCTTTATAGATTTTGGATACTAGCCCTTTGTCCGATATGTCATTTATTGCTGCCATTTCTAAGAAGCCTGCGAGGAAGGCCGCCTAGTGATCAGCCTGCTGAGAAGGAACTTTGTTAATTGCTAATAACTAATGTAAAATTGTCAATGATTCCGATTTTACAGGGCCCCTGGCTGGCTCAGGACGTGACTCTTGATCTTGGGGTCCTGAGTTTGAGCCCCACACTGGGCAGGCAGATTACTTTAAAAAAAAAAAAGAAAAAAAAATAATTTCCATTTTTTGTTACACTTCCCTGAAAGATGCCGAACGAGAGGGGGAGGTTCACAGCACACCACGTTGGAAACCATGGAAACCACAGGCACCGTAGAGTCTCCATCTTCCCATTCATTTGGTAAAATGAACACACATGTTCCGTCACCTGTTACTGTTTCCGTCCCAGCTCTTAGCAGCGTCCACTACCACAGCTCCCACCAGTTGTGACCTTCGTGCCTTCGGAGAGCTGCACGGTTTTGCTTTTGCCAGCCGCCATTGAGGCTTTGATGGTGTCCAGTGGGGCTGCCCTTTGAGTGAGCACGAATCAGGCTTGTCCCTCGTGAGTGACTTCGTGCTGAAAGCCAACTCGTTAAAAACCCTACCAGCCTCCAAAGGCTGCACAGACAGATCCAGAAATGATCAACTGGGTGATTTCTGTGTAACGTTATTGCAAATCAAGGTATAGGAAGCTTGGTTATCTTTTTTTACCTAATTAAAATTTTAGCCAATCTCAGAGTCGCTCTGATATTTATTTTGATGAAAACTTTTGGGGAAAGGATTTAAATATATTTGGGTATTTATGTGAAATACCAATTAGGTAGAAATCCCCTGAGTTTGATTCAGTTTTAATATTAGAGTACTGCGCCTGTGGATTATGTCATTATCACTAATGCTTTAATTGGAAAACTCACAGTTGTGCGAGATGTTATGAAACCAATTAAAAGTGCATTTCTTTCCCTGTGACAATTAGAAACATCCTGTCTTAGGCCACTCATTTCAGGGTGTAGAGACATTCCTTAAGTGGTTAATGGACATTTAAAGGTTTTTTCCCCTATTTTTCCCCCCAAGGTATTTTTAAAAAGCATTGAGTTTAGTTTTCTTAAAAAGTGTGTTTTGTATCTTCCAAAAGATGAAAACATTTGAGATTTCCAGGGCAGTGGGGTAAAAAGGAGTTTGGGACTCAAACTCTAAAAAAGTGACCTAACGGTTCTGACAAGTGAGTATTTCTACAAAAGTGAAATTTCCAGATAAGTGAAGCTTGCCTTCTTAACAGTCATTACATTCTTTGTCAGTATCTATTTATAAATTGTGTTCCACGCTTTTGTTGCCATTGGGTAACTAGTAATGAACATGTCAGCGTTGCAGTTACAAAGTCAAGCTCTGGAGCAAGACTTCTTGGGTTGAAATTTTGTTTCACGCTTGTAGCCGTGTTCCACTTGGCCTCAGTTTCCTCATCTGTAAAATGGGGACAGTAATGATATCTCCTGTGTAGTTTGGGAGGATTACATGAGTTAATATATGTCAGTGCCTGGTCACACTAAGCACATAATAAATGTTAGCATAAAGTTAGTATTTACATTATGTATACACACACACACACACACGTATATGTATATGTATATGTATATGTATATGTATATGTATATGTATATATAAAATACATATAATATTTCCAAGCTGAGGCAACCAGAGGTTTTACTAACAGACAATCCACTCATGCATTTCATGTATTCCATAAGATAGTATAATGAAATAATAGATGTAGAAATAATCAGACTAGAAGTCACTGTAGCAATTTTGTATCTACTATTATTAGTTAAACACACAGTATCAGCCTATTTACCTAGTTTGCAGTAAGTTACTTTAAATGAGTTTCCAGATACCTGAGTTTTTACTCTTAAATCTGTTATCTTTCTTTACAGTCATTTTTAAGAAACAGTCCCCAGTGTACTATAGATGTCAGTGGAGCATACAGACCCAATGTAGCCGTTTTGTTGACTCAAGGGCATTATTTTGAGAGCATTAATTATGGATTGTCCAGTAACTACAACAATCTCCAAGAGATCAGAAGGGATAGGACGTTGCCCCTCCATCTGGTGACCTCAGATGGTCAACTTGTGGATTCGTGTTTCTTCCTTTTGTATCCTTTCCTGCTTCTTCCCATTCTGTGGATCACTCCATGCCCATGTCGCTGACCCAGGCTGTAGTAGGAACTTCTCTTTCCAATATGTTCCTTCTAATTTATTTTGGGTTGTGTCACCAGATAACTAATTTTGTTAGGTTTGTTTTCAAAACGAGAGTAAAAGAGCCTCATCAAAAGACTTTTCTGTGAGTACAATGCATGATTGTTCACATGAATTTTAAATTATAATAGGATTTTCAGCTATGTTCATGGCCTAGGCTGGGTAAGTGAATTATTCTATAAAATTTTGTTTGGACCATGGAGGCCATTAAGAGGTGTTAAAACAAAAACACAAGAGAATTTAAAGGGAGGAATATCATTTTATTTAGCTTATAGGACGTTTACTGACTTGGCATACCCCCGATTTACTAAAGTAAACAAATTTGCTAATTTTGTTAATCTTAGTGTCACAAAGAGAGACTATACTCACAAAGAGACTATAGAGTATGCAACATAAAATTTGATGGGGCGCCTGGGTGGCTTAGTCGGTTGGGCATCTGCCTCTTGATTTTGGCTCAGGTCATGATCTCATGGTTCTGGAGTTGGAGCCCGGCATGAATCTCTGTGCTGATACACCTTAGAATTCTCTCTCGCCCTCTCCCTTCCCCTACCCCACTCAGGTGTGCATATGCTCTCTCTCTCTCTCTCTTTTTCAAAGTAAATAAATAAACTTAAAAAAAATTTGAAAGGCAAATGGAGCATGGTGCCAGGGTGGAAGAAACTAAACCTTGTCAAGTCAGAATTCAATGAGGTGGGCTGCGTGCCCTGTTCTGTGCTGCTTTGTGATACCCATATGTGGTGAGCTACGTTTTTGTGCCGTGTGTGTGTCTTTGGAAATGGGTCTTCATGAAAAGACAACAGAGGTTGTGTTGAGAATTACAGAGCTGATATTCTGGGAGCGCATATAAAATACACACAAAAACAATTTAGTGTGTTTCCGTTTTTCATTACTGTGTTTTTTTTGTTTTTTGTTTTTTGTTTTTTTTTCAGGGAGGATTTGGTAAGAATTCTTGCCCAAGTTTATTATTTCAGCCTCATGGTTTTTCCTTTCTAGACTGAAAATTTTTTTCCCTTGGGTCTTTCCCACCATGAAACTTCTTATAGAACAACCACCTGCAGAGGGTTTGGAGAATTTTGGGTCCACTGTTTTCGGGTCCATAGTTTGTGTGATAAAAAATAAAGAAGAGTTGTCATGACTTTTTTGCCTATTTGTGTGTAGGGCCGGTGAGCTCTGATGGCTGCTGGGTACAGCCCTGCTTCTCACAGGAAAAGTAGCGTTTTATCCGTTCAACGGATGGCGGAAACCCAGCCTAGGAGTCAGCGACTTGTCTAAAATCAGGGGATTGGGGCCTGGATTTGTGATACGGGATCCCTGTTTTGGCTTAAAACATACTCTTTTTCTCTGGCATCTTTATGAAGTCTATAAATAAATTACTTAAAATATGAGAGAAAATTCAGGTGATTTTTGTAATTACAAAATTGGAGTGTCAAGGGATACAACCAGTATGTTTGATGGATTTGGCTTTAATAGCCCTTTTGAGAGGGCTGTGAGCTGTCGAGAGCAGCATATCTACGTCCATCTAATTTTAAAAATCGTAATTAATTTTTCATTGTCTAAATTATGGGGAACTTACTTGGCATAATAGCCACTAGTGACAATTTTCATTCAAATGGGAGAGAAGTCAGTGTCTTAAATAGGTCAGTGTAATTAGGTTGTAGCATTTGAATCAACTGGATCTAAATTTTGGAAACTATAGATGTGTCGTACTCTGTATCCTAGAACGCAGTTGTATTGTCACAGAATCAAGAAAGGAAGCTGTTTCTTTCTTTTCTTGTTAACCATTCTCTCTGTCCTGATTGTTATTTGTCATAAAGCTACTGCTGGGCGTTGATAAATACGATCCAGTTGGTAAAGGATTTCCTATTTATTGAATTTGATTTGCATACTTTGAAATTAGCGTGAGGTTAAATGCCTGCGTTTCACGTTTTGACATCTCTATGGTGGATGTGCTCTGGGGCTGGCAAGCATCAGTCGTGTTTGGACCTTTCTGTGGCAGGTTTATGACACCATGGCTACAGCAACCTGAACCCTGTCTTTCCATCCACATAACCATACCAAAGTCCTCTGCCCAAAGACCAGGATGGGCCATGTGTCCAGGTAAACACCATGATTTAAGGAACATTAGGAGTGCTCACTTGGTCCTGGTATCACCCGGGGTATCAGAGATTAATAGCATCATAGATGCAGATTTTCCGAGGGCCCTAGACGTTCTCTAGATTCTAGGCAGCTTTCTCAGTTTTATCCATGACACCCACAGAGGAGGATGACTCCCACACGTGGATGGAGAGCACCGTGGTTATTTTGATTCCCTGGTTAGCGTTCTTTCTTTTACAACAGTGTTTCTGGGCACAGGGAAGGGCAAGAGGGACACACACGCTATCTGTGAATGTATTTTCAGGAAGATCTGTGCATTGACTGAAACGACATGTGTGAGTGTTTGTGTTCTCCGATACCAGCACCCTAGATCATATAATTGAGTATCACTGTAAGAATCAGGGTTTGTTTGTGTTTACCATAGAGTTGGCTAATTAGAAAAAAATCAGTAAGAAATAGATGATGTGTTTGCTTCAAGTGAGGTCCAAAGTCACTATGGCTCCATATGACAAAGGTTTTAAGATGGGTTGCACACGAAGATGTGGGAAGAGTTTGTCATGAATGTTACTGCTGGTCCTGATCGTAGTAGATAAAGTCTTAAGCACCTGTATATTCAGAATGTTTGACTTCAAGTGACTGTGTTTGGGTATTCTAAGTACAGCTTCATTATAACCGCTTAAAAATCACATTGTACTACACATAGCATTTCCCCGACCAGCCATGAAGAAAGTAGGGAATGTTCTTTCCATTTTGTATAAGAGGAGACTGTAATTGGGAGTCTCTGTCCAGTTAAGCAGAGGAGGTTAAGCGGGGGCGGAATCCAGGCCCCCGAGACCAGGCTCTCTAAGCTCTGAGTTTTGCCTCATTCTGTAGCTTAGAGATAACCTTGGTCTGGCCCCAGAGCAATCTCAAGAAAATCTTTCGTGCCTACAGAGCTACCTCTCTGGCCCAGGAAGTTGTGACTCTGCCAATGAAATACCATGTAAGAGAGCCTAGAAAAAGGTTGGGAAGGAAGACTGAGTTAAGGCCCGGAGTCGACAGCAGCGAGGTGCCCTCGCGGCTTTGGGGAGACCGGGTAGGTTGGAAAACCACGAACGTTCTGTCTAGTCGTGTTTCATGTTGTTTGCAGCTCTGTCCTGAATTGCAAGATACTCATCTTCACTTACAAATTTCAAACTCCTTTTAGTGCCAAACATCATAGTATTTTTGCTTGACTCCTAGCTTGCTTGGTCTATGCCATAAAGGCCTTCAATGAGCATGAATAATTAGGAATTAAGGCTCAGAAGTGGTGAAGAGTGGCTCAAACCAAGACTCATGATTTTCGGACTTAATAGTATATGTAGCCGCTTATTTCTGGGTGTGTGCTCAGATTCACCTGGGTCAAACTGTCCTTCCTTAGAGGTGAAAGTTGTAAAAGAACAAGACAGGGGTGCCTGGGTGGCTCAGTGGGTTGTGCGTCCGACTTCAGCTCAGGTCACGATCTCACAGTTTGGGAGTCTGAGCCCCACGGCAGGCTTGTAATTGTCAGCACAGAGCCCGCTTTGGATCCTCTGTCCCCTTTTCTCTCTGTCCCTCCCTTGCTCACGCTCACTCTCTCTCTATCTCTTTTAAAAATAAACATTAAAAGAAAAAGAACAAGACATCCAGAAAACTAGGTAGCTCTTTATTTCTTTTGGAAAGGCAAAACTACAGTAAAAACGACCTGAGTTTGATCCTTCTCTGCACGTATGTTATGTTTGTGATATGGGTTAACTTCTCCAAGTCTCAGATTCCTCACCTAGAAAATGGAATTGCTAATACTGGCCTAACAGGATTAATTTTAGGTTTAGAAATAATGGTTTGTAACGCTTATAGCGCTGCGACAGAGCGCTCGGTAGACGAGAACTTACATCATCAATTTTATTTTCTACACAACACACCGAATATGTCATGACTCATAAGGTGCATGTGTTGTGACCGTGATTCGGGTTATCTGCCTCTTTTGCAGTCAGATGCTTGAATACTGGATTTTGCTTTTTGCCAGGAGCATGCACTGACTGCCAAACTCCTAAAAATGCTACCGTAGTCATTGGTAGTGCTGTTTGGATTTTATTTCTTCCTAATACCGGCAAAACTTCTGTTTTTGGAGGTGATGTTTATGGAATAAACTGGCCATTAATCTATATTGTACTCCGCAAAATTAGATTTTCTAAAGGCTTTGTTTGCCAAAAATCTTCCCTGCAGATTTGGATACAATAGAGATACTGATAACTAGATCTCTCGTCAGACATTTTGCAATGCAAATGCTGTAATGAGGACGGACATAAATGTGATTGAATTTTAAACAGAGCTAAGGCATTGTTTTATTTTAGCAAGTCATTTGTACTTTTGCCTTAAATATGCAAACATATCTTGGTATAAAATAATTTTATATATTGAACTAGATTCTTGCTTTATCACACGTAGTAATATAGCTGGGGCCACTTTAGGCTTTCTCATTCATTCACTCAGTTTTCCCTCCTTATGTGCATAGGCGTGATGACGAGAATAAATTACCAGAGTCCTCCCTAGAATTACTCACGGGATCTAGAGATGAGCACAGAAGAACAAAGATAACTCGATTAGAGCTCATTGTGCCTAATATCGATCAAAACAGAATCTGGGCTGAGCACAGAGGTGCTGGCAACCCCCATTTCCAGGCCATTCTTGCAAAGTGCAGAGGAGAGCTAGCAAGCCCAGAATCTTCCAGTCAGCTCTGGATTCCCAGGGAAGTTGCTGGAGCTGTGGCGCTGCAACCCTCAGGGACCCACTCTCTCAGTGGACCTCCCTCATAGACAGTTGGCTCGCCCTTTGTCCAGGATCTGCTGAAGCTTTGTGCTTGGAACCCCGATGTCCTTGACCTGAGGTGCTTTCACTGGCGGTGGCAGCAAGGCCCGGCCAGACACCTTCTCCTTTAGGATAAATCTCCAGGACGTTTTTTTTCCTTTTCGCAATCAGGCCTCCATTAAGGTCCCCTGGTACATCTAAAATGCCAGTTAAGGTCTAAATCCGACTGTGGGAACAGTTCATAACTTCCTAACCTGCCAGATAGCTGTGTCTGTATCATCTGTATCTATGTCTGTGTCTGTATCATCTGTATCTCTGTATGTATCTATATCTGTGTCTACATCTGTACCTATATTTATAGGCAACCAGGGCTCCCAGCTGCTCTGACCAGAGTTCTGTATCTAAGACTCAGATTCTCCTTGAGAATCCTCAGCAGTCAGTCCCTCAAAGAAATTTCTATCTCCGTTTCAAATATGGAAAAAGTGAGGCGTTGTGAAGTTACTTTAACCCCCCAGGGACTAAGTAAGGGGCATCATGTGGCTGTGCTGGAATCTGAATCTGGTTGTGCAGTGGACTTCATTTTGCAACTGACGTGTGACTGATCCACACTGTTGCTCAGCTGCCAAACCGTGAGGACGATAGGATAACAAAACAACGTCAGGCTAATAGGGCAGATGTCCCACGTCTTTCCCTGCATCTTGAAGAAAAGAGCTTCCAAGAGACCGGTCAGTCTGGGGACTGGGTGACATGCCACCCACGTTATGAACCGTTTCTGTCAACACGTCTTGGAGAAGGGTGGGTGGAGACAGGTTCAGGGGACTGGGTTCGAGTTGACTTCGGGACCCTGCACACTCGTGTAACCACATAGGACCTTGGTTTCCTTCTGCATGAAGTGGGCCTGGAGATTTCTAGCCTGCCTGCTTCTCGAGGTGCTTGTGGGGTCTCGCAGGGCTGTGTTAATTGCTTGCATTATTGACCTCCTTGATTTCAGTCACCGATCAATAAGCAGGTCCTGTCTGTGGTCAGTATACTATTCCCTTGACATTTCAGCTGTTTGGCCTTAGAGGAAGACCGAGAGGGCAGCCGAACTTCCAGACTGTTGAGCTTTCTACAACTCGAAGTGGCAGAACTTTAGAAATTTGCTTTTTATGGAAGCCATTTATAGAGTGACATGTGTGATTAGGAACATTTTATTACCCCCATGACAACCCTTTTGATATAAGCCAGAGGTCCCCAGAGTTTCTTGGTTCGTGGTGGGCTCAGCATCACAGCAAATTTTTTTTACAGCACCCGAGGCCAAAAGAAATAGCTAACGTTCCAGTTATGAAGTGCTATTAAAGAAACATCAGAGCCAGGCAGCAGTGAAAGTGGTAAAAACAGATTTTATTCGGGACAAGTGCAGTGGCGAAAGGAAGCCTCAGTGTAGCACCGGGTACGGCAGGAACAGATGGGGATTTGTAGCCAAGGGGCAGGTGGGGGTCTGTGGAAGGAATTACCAAGAGAATACGCTGGGGTCGGGAGGGTTCTGGAAAGACTGACTTTGTGGGATTCTTGCTGAAAGCAGGCCAGGGTGATGAGACATCGCCTGGGGGATGGTGGAGGTCGAGGAACCCGATTAAATACTAGGGTGATCATGTAGGAATTTAGGGGGTTCTGGCTAAACTGATGTAGCAGGAGTCTTGCTACGTTGGACGATGCACAGATGAACGCAGAAGTTGGAAAGTAGAAAGAGTCCTGGGGAGCTTGAGCAGAGTCCAGCTAAGGAGAGAATTTTTGTCAGTAGCTGTCACCCTAACAATTTTGTAGCTGTTTGAAAAAACTCATGCACATAAATAGAAAGAAGAAACACAATACCTTTGTTTCATTCTTTGAAAAAATTTTGAAGTTTCTTTGTTTAAGAGAGAGAGAGAGAGCGCGAGCACACTTGTGCCGTGAGTTGGGCAAGGGCAGAGAGGAGAAAGAGAATCGCAAGCGGGCTCCAAGCTGTCAGTGTGGAGCCCAACGTGGGGCTCATTCCACAAACCGTGAGATCATGACCTGAGCTGAAGTCAGGAGTTGGATGCTTAACCGACTGAGCCACCCAGGCACCCCACTTTTTGTTTCATTCTTTTTTTAAAAATTTTTAAAAAATGTTTATTTATTTTGAGACAGAGACTTGAGCATGGGAGGGGCGGAGGCAGAGGGAGACACAGAGTCTCAACCAGGCTCCAGGCTCTGCGTGGTTAGCACAGAGCCCGATGTGGGGCTCGAACTCACGAACCGTGAGATCATGACCTGAGCCGAAGTCGGACGCTTAGCCGACTGAGCCACCCAGGTGCCCCTCGTTTCATTCTTGAAAAAGTACAGTTTATACACAGGGGGGCATGTGTCTGTTGGCAACTGCACAGCTGTCCGAATGGATCAGCGCCACCCTCATTCCCTATCCATGTTGACTTCCGTGGAGTACTTACTTTTTACCACAGCAACTGCTGAAAACCCAGCTTTGGCAAGACGTGATATCATTAAAAAAAAAAAATTATAGTGGGTCTAACGTTGGAACCAGGAACTACCTCTCGCTAGTAGTTTGTGATGTTTGGCAGAAATGCATATCCCGTGTTTGCCTTGAAGAATTGAAAAATCTCTGTAATCCTCCCTGCTCCCTTGCCTTCACTGCAGCACCCGTGACGTTTTGGCACACACTTTGGGAACCATGGATGCACACAATGTATGAATTGCTATTGCCATTTGATAGGCCTGGAGAGCAGACTCAGGGTTGCCCAGCGGGGACAAGTGTTAAGAAAGGACCCCAGTCCTGGAGAGCGGTCTTCCAATGCACTGTTGGTGGTGGTCAGGGGCGTGATACTCTGTGCGTGGCCAAGTGAAACAAATAACAACCCATTTTTGGTGCTCTCCAGGACCCTGGGCCACCCTTATGAACTTTCCTCTCTGGATGGTGTGGAGGACAACCCTGTCCTTCTGAATGTGGATCCAGTTACGAACAGAGAACAAATGTCTTTCTAAGTGTCTAATGTTCTTTTGTTTTTTTTTTTTTAATTTTTTTTCAATGTTTATTTATTTTTGAGAGACAGAGAGAGACAGAGTATGAGTAGGGAAGGGGCAAAGAGAGAGGGAGACACAGAATTCGAAGCAGGCTCCAGGCTCCCAGCTGTCAGCACAGAGCCCGATGCGGGGCTTGAACCCATGAACCGTGAGATCATGACCTGGGCCGAAGTCGGATGCCCAACCGACTGAGCCCCCCAGGCGCCCCCTAACATTCTTCTAAGTGAGCTTATTGCTTTCCAGGAAACACCGTCTTCTTCAGAGTTCACTGACTTTGAAGCTATTTTGAGTGTTTCCTATGATTTCTGCAGCAAAACCCAGGGGAGCACAAATACTGCCTTTTCTGTATTCACACTCTTCACTGACAAAGGGCACACATCCTTCATGTATATTTCCAGAACTGTACTTGGGTTTATTGGGTGTGGCTTATTCCAAAGTCGGAGAACTTTTCATCATCAAAGCAAGTGCCACCAGGTCACAGTTTTAATATTTTTACTCTGAACAGAACCAGAGGGACAAAGAACACTAAGAGAATCCTCTGTATAATGATACAGTTATTTTAATTCCTGTCATAGTTTTTGCATAATGGGTTGGTTTTTCGCGTGAAATTTCTTGTGTGATGAAATTTCCTGCTCTGAATATTTCTACCTGATGAGTTGAATCTGGTATAACTCTGGGGAAGGAGAAGATAGGAAAAATATTTCCAGACATTACTCTTGCCTCCATGGAGGGGGCTCTACAATTGTTTAGCTTTTTGTTGTTGTTTGGGGTTTTTTTTTGTTTGTTTCGAGAGCAAGAGGGAGAGAAAGAGAGAGACGCAGAGTGAGAGGGAGAGAGAGAATGCTAAGCAGGCCCCACTGTGGGGCTCGAGCTCGTGAGTGTGACCTCTTGACGTGAGCCCAAAAAATAAGAGCCAGATGCTTAACCAGCTAGGCCACCGAGGCACCCCAGCTTTTATTTTGTATTGAAGTCACGAGAAGTGGATTGTATAGTCCATGCAAGAAAATTGTCTTTGTCTTTTCCTGCATTAGGTGATACTTACAAGCAACAATGTGTGACAGTGCCGATATGTCTTCGGTGTTTGTATCCGTGTCCCTCCCCTAACACTGTGGGAACAGAGGCTCTGTTCACTCCCAGGGCCTATGTCAGGGGTCAGCAGACTTCTGCGAAGGGCCAGATAGTAAATATTTTTGGCCTTGTGGGCCACACGCTCCCCATTTAGACTACTCAACTCTGCTGATGTGAGATGAAAGCAGCTAAATAAAGAAGAAGGAAGTGAATACCTCTGGTTGTGTTCCAGTAAAACTTCACTGATGGCCACTGAAATTTGAATCTTAAACAATTTTAACGTGATACGAGAGATTAATCTTCTTTGGATTTTTCCAACCTTTCAAAGGTGTAAAAGTCCTTCTTTACCTCCAGCTGTGCAGACACAAGTGGTAGATTTGGCCTGGGGGCCATAGTTTGTCAGGTTCTGTGCTAGAGCAATTTCTGGCACACAGAAGGTGCTCAATCAATATTTGCTCGCTGGTGAAGACCACATTTTAAGTCAAATTTTTATTATGAAATAAGCACATAAAAATAAATGAAATAAACACAGAGATAATATAATCAGCATCTAGCACTGAGATTCAGAAACTTCATTCTGTCATATTTGCTTCAGATAAAAAATTTTTTTTAATGTTTATTTTTGAGAGGGGGAGAGAGAGAGAGAGAGAGACAAAGTGCAAGTGGGGGAGGGCAGAGAGAGAGACACAGGATCCCAAGCAGGCTCTAGGCTCTGGTCTGTCAGCACAGAGTCCGATGTGGGGCTCGAACCCACGAGCTGTGAGATCATGACCTGAGCCCAAAGTTGGGCACTTAACCAACTGAGCCACCCAGGTGCCCCTGCTTCAGTTTTTTTTTTTTTTTTTAATTTTTTTTTTCAACGTTTATTTATTTTTGGGACGGAGAGAGACAGAGCATGAACGGGGGAGGGGCAGAGAGAGAGGGAGACACAGAATCGGAAACAGGCTCCAGGCTCTGAGCCATCAGCCCAGAGCCCGACGCGGGGCTCGAACTCACGGACCGCGAGATCGTGACCTGGCTGAAGTCGGACGCCCAACCGACTGCGCCACCCAGGCGCCCCTGCTTCAGTTTTTAAAAAAAAAAAAACACAATAGGCAGATATATTAAAGCCCCTCACCCTCACCCCTGTTCTAGTTACCCCAACCCCGTTTCCCTCCTCTCTATCCAGAAACAGTTGTGATCATGAGTTGGTATGAAAGCCTTCTCTGTGTGTGTTTATATTTTGACAGCATAGGTCTACAATGTACACAGAAGAGTCATATTGAATCTGTTCATCTGAAGTCAGCTTTTTCCCCCTTCCACTCACCACTGTGCTTTGTCTGTGGTTCTCAGAAGTTCATTCATTTAAATTTTCATGTAGTTTAATATATTCATCCTTTATGAGTCTTACTCAAGAGATTCTTTCCAAACTTGATGTCATAAATATTTTCTCCTATATTTCCAAATAAAGTAGGAATCTGCAAACTTTTTCTGCAGGGGGCCAGAGATTAAATATTTTAGGCTTTACTGCCTACTCTTCCTCTGTTGCAACTACTCATCTCTGTGGAAAGCAGCTATGCACAATATGTATACTAATGGGTGTGACTGTGTTGTAATAAAACTTTATTGCTGAAATCAAGCAATGGGGCCAGATTTGGTCCATAACCGGTAATTTAGAGACCACTGACCTAAGTTTTAGTAATTAGTTTTTAACATTTTGATACAAAATCCATCCAAGATTCACTTAAGAAAAAAAAAAAAAAGGTTTATTTTTGAGAGAGAGAGAGAGAGCGCGATCAAGGGAGGGACAGAGAGAGAGGGAGACACAGAATCCAAAGCAGGCTCCAGGCTCTGAGCTGTCAGCACAGAGCCCAACCCAGGGCTTGAACTCACGAACCATGAGATCATGACCTGAGCTGAAGTTGGATGCTCAACTGACCGAGCCACCCAGGCTCCCCTGAGATTCACTTTTGTGTGAGGGTATATGGCATGAGTTACATATTTAGCCACAGGGATTAGCAGTTTATTCAGGTACCACTTACTAAATAGTGTATCCTTTCTGCACTATTTTTTAATTCCTTCTTTGTTACATGCTGTTTCTTTGGTTTCTCTGGTATATCTCTGTGCTCTCTTTTCTGATACATAATTCTATTTGTCTATCCCTGTGCCAGTATTATACTGCTACAATGATTATAGCTTCATAATAAATTTTTATATCTGGTTGAGAAAATGTCCTCATTTTTCTTTAAATTATCCTGGAAATACTTGATTTCTTCCTCTTCTGTTTGAGTTTTTGGATCAGTGTGACAAATGAGGAGAAAAAAAAGAACATGGGATTTTGGATGGAATTCTTTTTGCCTGGATTAGTATTCTCATTATGTACTAGCCGATGACTGTGGACGAGTTATCCTAATTCTCTGAGCCTCAGAGATGATATGCAGATAATAGTACATACTGCATAGGCTTATAGGCCTGACATGGGGCTCAAACTCAGGAGCCCTGAGACAATGACCTGAACTGAAGTTGGATGTTTAACTGGCTGAGCCACCCAGGCGCTCCCAGCTATAAGTATTCTTTGGTAGAAGCCCTCTTATCAAAAGTACCAACAGTTAATCAGGTCAGTTAATCAAAGAAGTAAATTTAAGTGGGGAATCATAAAAAAGTTTCAAATATAGTTTAAGCGTCTTATTGTTTTAAAAAGATGTTTATTTATTTTGAGTGAGTGAGAGAGGGAGGGAGGGGGAGGGGCAGAGAGAGGGAGAGAGGGAGAGAAGCCCAAGCAGGCTCCACACTGTCAGCGCAGAGCCTGAGGAGGGGAACTTGGGAACCATGAGATCATGACCTGAGCCGAAGTCAGGAGTCAAATGCTTAGCCAACTGAGCCGCCCAGATGCCCCTTAGGCATCTTATTGTATCTTAAAATGTATAAATGTATGTTTATGTAGTAGGGGAAGGGTTTTGTTGACTCTTTACCCACAGTTCCACATGCTGATGGTGGCTTGTTTTTCTGTGTGGTCTGTAATTTGTTATTGTGAGCTCATTTTGATAAGTGTGTGTGTGTGTGTGTGTGTGTGTGTGTGTGTGTGTGTGCGCACCTGCATGTGTGTGAGCCTCAGGAGCTCCGCCTTGTGAAAGAGGCACCCTGTCACTTTGCTGGTCTTGGCTTAGGATTTCCACATCAAGGGGATGTTCATCACATGGGACATTCATATGAGAGGTTTTGATTACTCATGGGTAGCCTTTTTTCATCCAAAGACCCTGGAGAGATGTCAGGGTCTTTTGTTTTTGTTTTTGTTTTTTAACTTGTTTTATTTTTTATTTTTTTAAATTTCTATCCAAATTAGTTAGCACATATGTTTCTGTTTTTTGTTTGTTCTTTAAAGTTTATTTATTTTGAGAGACAGTGTGAGCAGGATGAGGAACAGAGAGAGAATCCCAAGTGGGTTCCGTGCTGTCAGCATGGAGCCTGATGTAGGGCTTGAAGTCACGAACCATGAGATTATGACCTGAGACAAAATCAAGAGTTGGACACTTAATTGGTTGAGCCACTCGGGTGCCCCTTGCACTCCCCCGCTGCTGTAAAACAAAACAAAACAAAACAAAACAACCCCCAAAAACAAACCAGACAGGGTGGCTCAGAGGCTTTATGTGTGGGCTTGGTTGTAGACAAACTCCCAGCCTTTAGGTCTTATTTCCACGTTTGTAACCCTTGTGGTTGATGCAGTATCTTCTGCCAATGGCTCTGGTTGTGAGTTCTCCTATCCTGTCTGAAACTTAAGGACTCCCCTTCTTTCCTACCTCCTTTTAAAGCTCACCTTTGCATGAAAGCATTTTCTATTTTATCTAATGTTGTTAATATGGTTTTTAGCTGGAGAAGGGCCTGCGCGTCAGTTCAATCCTTATAATAATAGTCCTGAATACTGAAATTTTCCATTGATAAAGCTTTTTACTTCGTGGGTGCCTACAGCATTACATATGTAAGAAAAGTCACGATGTCTGTAATCTTTATACAAGGTAATTCACCTAGTCCAGGTTGGCAAGCATTATTAAATGGGATCGGTTTTTATCAACATCCTCAAACAGTTCAGAGGACACTCTGTGCTCAAAAGTCACTTTGCTGAAAAACCCTTAACTCTACATGGTGATGCTTTGCTAACAGTCTTCCAGTGGGTTTTACTTCCCTTCTAATTTCATGCCTTAATTGGAAATGCTACATATTTGTGTTTTTCGGGAGACAGTTGGGGTGATCAGTATTGTAGAGTTTCTCTAAGCTATCGTACCCTGTTGTACTGCTTCTGCGGATATAATAACATAGGCAGCAGCTCTCTGTTGACTTAAGGTGTAGCTTGTCAGGGTGGAGGAAACCCCTCTGTGTCTTAAAAGACAACACACTCAAGTAGAGCTAGAAGGTTCTCTCTTCTGCTTCCCTGTAGAGCTGTCCTGTGTCCGCAGGGCTGCAAAATTAAGGTGAGGTGGGTTTGTCCTGATCCCCCCACTCCCTGCCCTAACTCCCTGGTGGCAGAGACCCCAGTCCCTGCTTGGTTCTGTGCTTCACACCCCATGGCTGGGGCTTTTACGGAATGCCTCTTTCATTCTCCGTGCTGCTTTTCTTTTCCTTTATAATTTTTGCTTTCATTTTTTTCTGCCTTTTTCTGCCTGAAAAATGCCTCCCAGCCTCCTCATGGAAAAAGCCCTGGCTTTTTTAGTAGATGTTGCTGGCCAATTGGAGAGTTCTTTGCAACCACGCCCTGAAATGACTAATCTGAGCACACATGCAGTTTGGGGGTCTTTGGCTTTTGTGGATTTAAAAATAGTTGCAGGGTGCCGGCGTGGCTCAGTCGGTTGAGCGTCCGACTCTTGATTTTGGCTCAGGTCATGATCTCATGGTTAGTGAGTCTGAGCCCCGCGTTGGGCTCTGCACTGACAGCAGGGTGTGGAGCCTACGTGGGATTCTCCCCCTCTCTCTGCCCCCTACCTTGCATGCTCTCTCTCCTCTCTCTCAAAATAAATAAAACGTGAAAAAATAAATTAAAAACAATTGTTACTGGATATCTAGGGCCTGCTCTTTTGATGGCTTGAATTGCGTTTTTTTCCTTTTTATCTCTTATTTCAGTGAAGCTGCTTATATGAAGCCTGCTGATTCTAGAAGGCGTATCCCCAGGTCAATGAGGGACACCATGAAGACTTGAGATTTATCCGCAGAGCCACTGATTCTTGTCCTCATCTCTGGGAGCAGATGGGTATTAAAGTTAGAGCAGCTGTTTCCACTTAAGGTTAGAATAACTGAAAAGAGAGCAAAGGGAATTTTTGTGCCCGCAGAGAGAAAAAACACACATCAAAGTAGTTAAGAGGCCAGCAGGTACGCAAGCATGGGAAGCATTTTGCAGCTTAAAGCAAGAGCCTTTCCCACATGAGGTGAGCCTGGTTTCCACTCTATCACCTGGTATCATGGACATCCACAGGGTTCTCTGCCACCTTTTCTGAAGGATCCTGGGCCACCAAGCCTAGCAGGTATAGAGCACTGTGCCCATTCAGAAAATGCTCTGACTGAAGGATGCTCTCAAGGAAAGCAATGCCCTTTCTTCCATTCAGGCAGTAAGTATTAATTGAGTGCCTGCTATGTGCCCGGTTCCCCAGCTCCTTGCTATCCCACCTAGGTGGCATTTGTCATTTATGCCTGTTTTAAAAGTGACGGAGTGAGCACATTTTAATATTTGGAGACTACCTTTGGGGTCCCCAACAAGAGTGAAAGGCTCTTTTGAAAATGGGGGACTGACTGGAGTCCCCACCCTGGCTTCACTTACTTCCCTTGTTTCCTGAGGCTTCTAGAAAGGAGGTCACATCCAGGAGAAAAATACAGGCTGTTGCATTTCGATTCCTGCTGACATCCTGGCCCCTGTGGCCTCATGTGGCCTCTGGGCTGGGGGAGAGTATCTGTGGAATCTGGGAGCTTCTCTTCAGGGCCCAGCACCCGGGAGGAGAGCCCGGAAGGAGCCTTATACTTGCTTTTGGGCAAAGGCAGGTTCGCTTCATCACCTTTGCTGGAGGCTCCAGGGTTCTTTCAGAAAGGGGAGCTCTGGGCACAGGAAACTGTCAATATAGGGGTGCACTGGACACCGCCCTTGACAAGACCGTCTTCACAAGGGCCTCCTGCCACGGACGGTTACTTGCCTCTCCCGCTCAGGTTGTCCCACTGGCCACAGAGTGGGCCGGCAGGTGGCAAGGACATGTCCTAGGAAACTCGCCTCACATGTGGCCTGTTCTCCACTCGAGTAGAAGAACTTGTAGTTTTCTCCATATGCCACCTCGTTAACCCCCTAGGACTTTCGCAGTTGCTGCTGTCCCTAGAGGAAGCCCCCTTTCTTGCTCCTTCTTGACCCCTGAGGCTTACTTTACACAGGAAGATTTTCTGAGTTGTTATGGTAAGTTCAGTGCCCCACTGCCTGTTTCCCATAGCATCCTGTATGCACATCCCATGGCTCTGACTTCGCTGTGATAAAGTCATGGTTTGTTCATCTGTGGCCCCATTAATCACTAACCTTAGGGCTCGTGCCCACATTGCCAAACCTTTTCCAATAATGGCTACCCTGAGCCTATGAGATTGCTTCTTTCATTATGTCATTGCTAGATATAGAAATTATCATGAATTGAAAATTTTAACCTTGGGGTGCCTGGGTGGCACAGTCGGTTAAGTGTCCAACTCTTTGTTTCAGCTCAGGTCACGATCTCATGGTTCATGGGTTTGTGCCCGTGGGGCTAGGCTGAATGCCGACAGTGCAAAGCCTGCTTGGGATTCTCTCCCTCTCTCTCTCTCTCTCTGCCCCTCCCCTGCTCGCCCTCTATCTCTTTCTCTCAAAATAAACAAACGTTTAAAAAATAAAAACTTAACCTTTATTTTAAGAAATAAATTTCTAAATTTCATAATAGAATTCCTGTGATTGCTATGCTAAAATGTTAGGATCTGACTGTGCTGGGCACTGTTTTTAGGGTGTGTTAGGTGCAGGCACAACGGACTGAACGGGAGAAGGCATCGTGAATTAAGGTTAAGTAGACTGCTAAAGATGGGGCTTACCTTTAACTGCCTGGTGGGTCAAAATAAGCCAGATAGGGATATACGGTAGGTCTTAATTTTTTTTTTAATTGTCAAGTATAACACACATATGGAAAGGTGCGGAAATCAAACACGTACGGCTCAAAGCATTATAAACTTATCAGCTTTGTAACTACTGACCAGGTCAGGACTGAGAACGGTGCCCTCCAGCCTCTTTCTGACCCCCAGCTGTCCCTTCTCCCCGGAGGTAACCACTGTCCTGACTTTTGCATCGTTTGGTTTTGCTGTTTGTCATCTTTACACAAATGGAAACAGTGTTGTGTTGGGCCATTTATTCATGTTGTCGTGTAAGACTAGAGTTTTTTCTTTTTCATTGCTGGATAGTATTCTTTGGTCTGGGTATACCACAATTTATTTATACATTCTACTCAGTGAATATTTGAGTGGTTCCACTTTTTGGCAATTGTGAATGGGCATATGAGCATCTTGTGTATGTCTCTTGGTGCACATTTACTTGTTTTTCTATTAGGCATATACCTGGGGGTGGATTTCTGGGTCAGAAGGTAAATATTCCCTCAACCTCAGGAGAGAACACCCAGTAGTTTCCAAAGCAGTTGTACTGACATACACTCCATCGCTGATTTATTCTTCCTATTGTATTCTGTTCTCATCAACACTTGACTTGTCAGTCTTTTGATTTTTGTCCTTCTTGTAAATGTGTAGTGATCTCTCACTGTGATTTTAATTTGCATCTCTCTCATTACTAATAATGTTGAGGAACTCTTCTTATAGTTTTTGGCCATTTGGACATCATTTTCTGTGATGTGCGTGTTCAGGTCTCTTGCCCATTTTTCTATGGAATCTCCACCACACCGCCTTCATTAATGTAAAGAATTCTTTATTCTGGAGATGAGCCCTTTGTGGTTTACATGTATTGCAGATACCTTCATTCAATCTGTGGCTTGCAATTTTGCTCTTTTATTGGTGTGTTTTGATAAAAAGAAATTTGTTATCCTGGTGTAGTCCAATTCATTAATAATTTTTCCTTTATATTGAGTGCTCTTTGCGTCCCGTTTATTAGATATTTATTCATTCTAAAGCCATGAAGATATTCTCTGCTGTTAGCATTTTGAAGCTTTAATTTTTTGCTTTTCACTTTAGGTATGTAATTCACTTACAATTTAATTTTGTGGTGGATGGTGTGAGGGAGGAGACAAGCTTAATGTTTTTACCCATATGGGTATCAATTTATTGAAAGGACTATATTTATTGCTCTACCCTGTTCCATAAATTAAGTGTTCCTATATGATCTTTCTAGTTCTTAACTCTCTATTCCAGTGTTCCAGTGACCATAGAAATTCCTCATTTGGGGGCACCTGGGTGGCTTAGTAGGTTGAGCATCCGACTTTGGCTCAGGTTGTGATCTCACAGTTCGTGAGTTTGAGCCCTGCACTGGTCTCCCTGCTGTCAGCGCAGAACCTGCTTTAGATCCTCTGTCTCCCACCCCCCGCCTCTTCCCCGCTCACACCCGCTCTCGCTCAAAAATAAGTAAACATAAAAAAGAAAAGAAATTCCTGATATAGAGCAAGCCCTCCCTTACCGTACTTATTCAAGAGTGTTTGGACTATTTGAGGCCATTTTGCACACGAACAGAAAAAAAATTGTTATGATTTTTGTTGCAATTTCATTGAATCTGTAGATCACTGGGGAAAATCTGAATCTTTGTAATACTGAGTTTTTAATCTATGACTATAATAGCCCCCCATTTACAAATTTTTGTCTCAATACTATTTTACTATTTTATAGTTCTCTTTGTTGAGGCCATACATGTCTTTCATTTGATTTATTCCTAGGTTTTGGGGGATTTTGGGGGTTATATTGTAAACAGAACCCTTAAAAATTAGTTTTTGTTCATTTCTGATAGGGATGCAGTTAAAAAAGTTTTTGACCCTGTATCCAGTGAACTTGCTGAAGTTCCGTATTTTAATAATTTTTCTGCCTGCATAATCATACAGTCTGTGAATTACAACAGTATCTGTTCCTGTTCAATCCTTAGACTTTCTTTTCATTCTCACTTCCCGGTACTGCCTAGGACCTTTAGTGTGATGTTCCTTGGAAGCGGCCACAGCGAACGTCCTTGCCTCTTAGTTTCAGTGAGAAACTTTTCGGCACTTTACCAGATACATTTGTGGAAGGTTTTCCTGTAAATTAAAGAAGTACCCTTCTATTCCTAGTTGTCTAAAAGTCTTCACTCCAAGTGAACGTTGAGTTTAATAAAATGCCTTCCCTGCATCAGTTGTGATGATCCTAAGACCTTCATAGAAAGTTAAATTCCCAGTCTGCTGCAGGCTTCTTTCCCTGAGTCGGCCCGGAGATAAAAGTTGACATACTTCCTGTGTTCATGGCATTGTTGCTTTGTGAAAAGGGTTCGCCAGGATGTATGAGTATCTCTAAAGAGAGGCGGAACAAGAAATGTGTGCACTGGAATTGTCCTTTAAGTTTCTGACTCAAGGAACTGGCCTGAATGATTAAAAGGAAAAGGGAAGAACAGTCATCTCGTGTGAGGCTGGTGTGCCTGCGCCAGAAATGAGGTTTTGTGCGATCCCTTAGGATTTAGTTGAATATGGGAACCAAGGGACAAAGGGTCTGCCAGGTTTTTGAAGAACGATTATTTTAAATTGATACATCTGTGACTGAGCAGGGCTTAAGGAGTCATCAGTATGACTGTGGACTAAGTGTGTTAGCCAGACTAACGCAAAAGTAGTGCAATCTCAAGATCGTTTCTAAACAGAGCGTGTTTTAAAGAGATGCTATGAAAAAGTGGGAGAATAATTAGACATGTAGTAGTTTATTTTTAATGGATTCATTTCACAGTCAGAGATTTGAGTTCTGCTTGTAATTTCCTCTTAACCTACTTACAAAATGTAACTGCACCCACGTGTGAAAATCAGGACAGGCGGATTTCAAGAAAGTCAACTCAGAATTGAGGGCAAAAAAAGGGACTGTTTAGATTAGTATTGGAATCATTTCTCAAGTCGCTCTAGAGTCCCTACTGCAGAGGTGAAGAAATACCAAAAGGTGAGAATGTGTATTTTACTAGGACACATTCTTACTGTGTCTTTGTTCAGTAAAGTGAATGAGCATTTTTATTATTTGGATTTGGGGGAAAAAAAAAATCATGGGATGCATTTCCTGGCAGAGTCTACTCCTGGCATAAGCACTGTAGTGGTTCTTTTTTTCCCACATCTTTACTCTAGTGGGTAAGCAGTTGGTGTTGGAATAGAATCGAGATCTTTATTGAACAAAGTGGGAAAAATTCCTTTTTAAGGCAAATATACTGTGAGAGTTGGATTCCAACAGTGTTCATTTGTCTTTCAGCATGAAGATGACATTTGTAACCAGTGCAATTGCTATTTTGGACAGAGGAACCTCATATTAAGAACGGAAGGGCCACTAAGGCTTTCTAGTTCCATCCTTTCCTTTTACAGTCGAGGACCCCGAGTCCCAGGGAACTTCGTTGCCTTGTCCATCCAGGATCATCCACAAGCGGGAGTAAAATCACCAGCTTTCTCTACCGCATCATAATGCAGATGCTCAATAGCATTTTTACAGAAACCCTAAACTCCAAATTCTGGAATCGTCTTTCTCATGGCCCCCCCCTTGCCCAGTGCGCACATGTAGACACTCTTCTGCTATTTCAAGGCCCTTGGTCTGTGTCACTCTTCCCCACCCACCTTCCTCTGGAGCTCTGCCTGTTTCTGTATCTGGCCTGTGCAGTGGGCTGCCCATCACTCGTGTTCGTTTAGTTCGGTGGGTGGGTGGGAGGGGAGGGAGAGAATTCCCACATTCCTTCCCATGAAGGACAGGTGGGCGTGTGACCCTTTCCTGTGGTCTTGCTTGGTGGCGGACTGTCTAGAAATTACGCCTTTCATAACGCGGAGATTCATTCTGCCCAGTGCTTGCACAGAGTTATGATTAGAAGAGTATCTGGTGTTTACTTTGTCCTGACTTGTATTGCAAGAGGTCCTTCTGTGATTTAAAGTTCATGCATGCCAACCCGGTAAGAGAGTTGGGTGGGGAGAAGAAATAGATGTAATTGCTATCAGTTTCATAAAGGCTCTGTTCAAGCGTTTCTTCTTCAAAGTCTTCCTAGATGATTCCACCTACCCGCTTTTTCCCTCTTGTGAACCCCAAAGTCAGTATCGTCTAGATGAGGGACTGGCCACATAACAAAGACTGTAGAGGTTTTATGGGCCAGATCATCTCCTCGGCACTCTGTCCACTGCTGATGTGGTGCAAAGCGGTCAAACATAAACAGATGGCTGTGGCTGTATTCCAACAAAACTTTATTTCCAAAAACACGCTGAGTTTGGCCTGCAGTTACAGTGTGACAACCCTGCTTTATACCAGCAAATTCTCAATTTTGGGGTTTGGACCAGGTACGGCAGAATCATCGGAGGAATGCCGAATGATACAGGTTTCTCGGCCTCATCCTTGGAGTTTTTGATAAGCAGCCTGTGGTGAGGGAATCTGTGGTTGGAAAAGTTACTTGGGGCGCCTGGGTGGCTCATTCGGTTCAGCATCCAACTCTAGGTTTTGGCTCAGGTCATGATCTCGCACTTTGTGAGTTCGAGCCCCTCACTGGGCTCTGCACTGATAGCATGGAGCCTGTTTGGGATTCTTTCTCCTTCTCTCTCTCTCTGCCCTCCCTTCCCCCCTCCAAAATAAATAAATAAAAACTTTACAAAATTTAAAGAGTTCTTTACTTGATTCTGCTGCTCACATTACTAAAATGATGGTCCATTCTGCTTGTAAAAATTTGTGTGTACACTTATACAAATAAGTACGTGAGATTGCATCTTGTGTTTAAAATCATTTTAAAAAAGACACGACTTTTGTACACATCTTTCTGTGTATTATTTCTGTGCCCTTTTTATTGAGGTGTGGTCTTTTATTGATCTGTAAGAAACTATATAATAAGGGATTTAGTCCTTTGTAATACGTTGTACAGATTTTCCTCCATCGTGTTGTTGCCTTTTGACTTGATTTATAGAGTCAAATGGATTTTTAAAACATTTTGATGGAGTGAAATATGTCAATCTGTTCCTTCAGGGCAGTGGTTCTGAACTGGGTGTGATTTTCTTCCAGGGGGGACATTGGCAACATCTGGAGACATTTTTGGTTGTGACAACTGTCACTGTTGGCAAGAGGGGTTCTGGCATCCAGTAAGTAGAGATCAGAGATGCTGCTAAAACACCCTGCAAGGTTCAGGGCAGCCCCTGCCAACCAAGAATTATCCGGCCCAAAGAGTCAGTAGTGCTGAGGTTGAGAGATACCTCTTTCAGGCTTCTGGTTTTGTTCCTTGCTGCATAAGGGACCTTCTGCCTATGATGCCAATAACTACCTCAGAATCTGTATTTAAAAGTTCCTTAACTGATTTTTCTGCTTAGAAAAATTATTAAAGCAATGGCCCAGAGGACTCTTCTTCTTTTTTCTTTTTTCTTTTTTTAAATATTTGTTTATTTTGAGAGAGAGAGAGACAGCGAGAGCACACAAGCAGGGGAGGGGCAGACGGAGAATCCCAAGCAGGCTCTGTGCTGATAGCAGGGCTCAAAGCCACAAACTTCAAAATCTTGACCTGAGCTGAAACAAAGAGTCGGATGCTTAACCGACTGAACCACCTGGGCGCCCCCCTACTTACTTCTTAATACCACCCACAAGTGCCCCTGATTACTTCTCTTGTGTGCCTACATCTTCCTCCTCACTCCTTTGTAAGTGCCACGAGTCCACCATGTCCCCTTAGCGACCTGTGTGGCCTGGGCCACGTCACAAGCTCCATCAGCGCGTATAGGCCCTCCTCCTGGGCCTTGTTGGGTTCGGGCTCCTCAGACGCCCTTCCCATTCCCTGGATGACTCTGTCCGCTGATCACCGGGTATGAGTGAGAGAGAGGTGGCTTCCGGTGTACTTCTCTGGACCCTCTGAAAACCGTGTCAATGAAAACCACGTGGCTGTCAGCAGACTCCCAAATCCCAGAGCGGGAGGAGGCCTTGAGATGCTCTGCCCTCGGCCCTCACTTAACGCCAGAGGGACGTGTGTCCGGAGCAGGCAAGGGACTTGGCCGGAGCCTCTCAGCTGCCTGTGCCGACTGACACCAGGACTGTTGCTCAGCCGGTCCTTTGCCGTCAGAAAACTCCTTTCTGCTGTCTTTGCTTTGCTGAGAGCCGCCGCTGTCACCTCCGAGAAACGAGTTCTGAGACCCACTCATCATCTACTCATTTCAGACCTGCGGTCATCAAGCCCATCTTCCCTGTCAGCATTAGGGACTTGAACTCCTTGAACACACGATTGTTAATAGTGGACTTGCGTCCAGGCAGGGTATTGATTGCACATAGACTGCTCAGGGGAGTCCAAGTTCATGTGCCTGGACCTTCTGTTGGACTGCAAGCTCTTGGGGCTTTTTCATCTCTCCGACCCCTCTTCCAGGTACCTTGTCTGGAAGGTAAACCCACCTGGGGCTGGATAAATGTCACATCAATCACTGATCAGCTGTACTGAGTAGGAACGAAGCTCATATTCTTGAAACTAGTGGGAAAGGGTCACCTGGGCGGGTGGTTCCATGGGCACCTCCTCAGGTTCTGTCACCCAGGTGATGCAGATCCTCCATGTGGAGGCAATCCTGCTAGCCTTGACTTACTCATCTGATGACCCTGAAAATGGGCTGCTGTTATACCTGTTTTAAATTTGACCTTCCAACCTGTTTGTGTGCCGATGCAGGGGTGGAGGGTGGCGTTAGAATTGCCAAAAACGGGACAGGACAGCAGACAGTGTGTGGAAGGAAAACAGGTCATGGCTAAAGTGCCACATGGGAGGTCCTGCAGATGACGAGTCCTCGGGTCGGCAGGCGCCTTCGCTCTGGTCTGGCCTCCCATCTCGCCCTGTGCACATCCCCATGAACGCTCCTGCTTGTAGTGTAAATTATCTGTAACAGGTGAAAAGTCTAAAATGAAATATGAAAAGAATAGTTTCAGATTAGTTCTGCGATGTGAAATATTTGGCTTAAATAGATGACTAATGATACAACAACAAACAGCACTTAATGAGCTTGCTGGTGAATTGTAGGCGGAAAACCATTAATCCGTGGGCTTTCTCTTTATTCTTTCTTATAGCCGGTATTACAAAGACTTAATCATTTACCCCCCATCATTAGAGGCTGGGAATTATAGCCAAGAAAACATTGCCTGTTAAATTTTGAGTATCCCCAAAGTCAAGTCTATTCATTATGATATTTTGGCCTCATTATACATTTCAACAGTTTGGCTGTTTCCTGCTTAAGGTTCAGACTTAATGGGATTCCAGGGCATAGTGACCTCTACAACAGGTTCGTGATTGCATTTTATCTTATATTTGCTGTTACGCAATTGAAACAGATTGGCTTTTTTTTTTTTTTTTTTTTTTTTTGAAATGAAGCCATCCTGAAGTGTTAGAGTGAAGTGTTAGAGAATACAATGGCAGGTAGCTGTCATTGTTAGCAAAGCAATTAATACACAACCCAAGAAAGTAGTAGTAATATGAAATGATTATTTTTAAAGATCTTTTAAAATTTTATTTTGAGCGGGAGAGAAAGGGAGGGAAGGAGAGAGTATGAGTAGGGGAGGGGCAGAGAAGGAGGGAGAAAGAATTCCAAGCAGGATTCACGTTGACACAGTGAAGAGCCCAATGCGGGGCTCGAACCCAGGAACATTGAGATCATGACCTGAGCCAAAATCAAGAGTCAGACGCTCAATCGACTGAGCCACCAGGTGCCCCTGAAGTGGTGACTTGAAACAAGGGACCAGTGACCTTGTAGTGCATTCAGCTCTGTTTGGTATCCCAGTGTGCGTGTGTGTGTGTGCGTGTGTGTGTGTGTGTGCGTGCCTGTGCTCCCATCACATCAGTCACTGTTTTGAATCCCTGTAGAAATCTGTACAACTGACAGTTTCATTTTGAGCTTTTGTTGTCTTTACTAGGAGCATGTCTCCCGGCAGCCTGTGAGTCAGCCTTCATTTCATCCCCTTGCTGCTCCTGCATTCTGCTCATCTGTGAACACAGCATTTCTTAAACGACATCTTTAATTCTCTTCACATTTTCCTTCTAGCTCTCTATTCCCGAGCTGGTGGAGCTGACTCCAGGGCACGGCGGGTTGGACACTGCTGTGGGTCCTGCCCTTTGCACCCAGATCTCTCCACCAGCACCCAGGGTGATGGAGGCTTCAGCAGTGGCTCACCTGGTGGACAGTCTCTGAGCACCAGAGGAAGGCGACTCGGTGTTGAGGGCCATCTGTGACCTCCACAGAGACTTGACTCTTTCTGCTCCCCTTCATCAAGGCAAAGGCGGGACCTTGTGCTGGCTCCGCCTTACCTCTCAGGTCATCAGAGACTTTCCCCCTTTTTAAAGCTGATTTAAAGTTATTTCATTGCTGGGGCACCTGGGTGGCTCAGTTGGTTAAGCATCTCTGACTCTTGATCTCGGTTTAGGTCATGATCTCAGTTTGTGAGTTCGAGCCCTGCATCGGGCTGTGCGCTGACAATGCGGAGCCTGCTTGGGACTCTCTCTCTCCCTCTCTCTCTGACCCTCCCCTGCTTGTGCGTGTGCGCGCTCTCTCTCTCTCAAATTAAATAATGAACATTAAAATTTTTTTTATTATTTAATTGCGATGAAGCATTGTAGGGCAGATACACAAGGCCTTCCTTGACTTTCATTCTGAAGAGCTGGGATGGGACCTTGGGAGAACCCTAAGTCCATTTCACGTGGCAATACACCTCACAGGCTCTGGTGCTGCTTGCATCTGGTATCATTCATTCATTCATTCAGTTGTTCAGTCATAGTGTATTCGGCAGCTCGTGTGTGCCAGTTGCTGTTCTTGGGGCTGGGGGTGGGGGTGACCACTCAGGTAAACAAAACAGAGAAAAGAAACCTGATCTCACAGGGGTTTGCAGTCTAGTGGGGCCAGATACAAAATCAATATAGAATAAATTGGTAATTTTTTCCCACAGTGTATTGGAACATGAGCTGTTTTAGTTGAATTGTGTGTTCAGGGACGTCCTCATCAGAAGATGACATTTGAGCAAAGACTCAAAGGAGGCTTTGGGAAGAGACACGAGGAATGGGTGTTGTGGGCAGAGGAACAGCCAGTGCTAAGACCTTGAGGTCGGAGAGTGCTTGGAGAGTTGGAAGAACAGTGACGTCAGTGTGTTTAGGGCCAAGTGAGGCAGGGCAAGAGTGGGAGGTGAGGTCCGGAGCTGGGAGGAGGGCACATCACCTGTGGCCTAGTTAAGACTTTGTAAAGAGTTTGGCTTTTATTCTGAGTAAGAGTTGGTCAGTTGCTCAATATCGCTAAGCCTCAATGGTAGTAAATGTACTTACCTTGGAACGTTGTTGTAAGGAGGAAGTAAATTAAGAAATGTAAAATGCTAAGTGTAGCGGCAGGCACCCAGGGAGTACCCAGTGATTTGCAGGTCGTACTGGTTTTGCTGCCGTTGTTCTTAGTGTGCGTAATAGGTTACTAGCTATAAACTCCTCAGGGGCAGACACTGTGTCTGTTTGTTTTCTCTTTTAGCATTTTATTCCCAGACCTGGTACAATTCATGTCAAATAGTAAGACCTCGGTCAGTATTCATTGAGTGTGGGGCGCGTGGGTGGCTCAGTCGGTTGAGCGTCTGACTTCAGCTCAGGTCATGATCTTGGCAGTTCGTGAATTTGAGCCCTGCGTTGGGTTCTGTGCTGACAGGTCAGAGCCTGGAGCCTGCTTCGGATTCTGTCTCTCTTTCTCTCTCTGTCTGCCTCTCAAAAATAAATAAACTTTAAAAAAGTTTTAGAAAATATTCATTGAGTGATATCATTCTACTTTTATTCTGAAGAAGCATCCTGAAATGGTGGTCTTAATTGGCTTATATTTAACCCTTAACTTATTTTCTGTTGCTTACAGAAAGAGAACCCTTACCTTTTGCCTTCTCCACAGGGATTGTTTTTTTTGGTGTCATCATAACCATCAAAGTTGCAGTGCTGTGGTGTGGACAGAACTCGGAAGATGCGATGTCGTTCTGGAATAGTTCTTTTGTAGTGGCTGTGATGGGTCACTCAACTCCTCTCTCCTTGTGTTTCTGAACAGTGATATGGGTTCAGAACAGTCCCTCCCTATTTCAGGGTTGTTGTGAGCACAAGTGAGATACTAGATGGCAATGTTCTTTGAAAACTCTAAATGGCCACCTTAGAGGGAGCAGTAGGTATGATGCGGGGCGGCCTCTGATGTCCAGGCGATGGCTGTGCTTTGAATTCTTTCTGGGGAGGACTTGCTGACGTGTGTCCTACCTCAGTGGTACCTCTCTGGGGTCTGGCTGTTGCCCGCAGTGGAGCAAAAGCCAGGGGGTGTCTCGGGTCATCAGATAGGTGGTCTTTGCCTTAGGAATGTTTTTTTTTTTTTTTCTAAGCTTCACAGTGGAGGTTTAGGCTGCCAGAATTAATTTTTGTAACCATCTCTTCAATTTGTTTAAATGATGTAAATGTAGTTCTCTGCTTCCAGGCTTCTGCTAAAAGTCTTAATTTGTGACTAGGTCAACCTCAGATGTTATTATCAAAAGTTGATTTCAGAAACATGGCTTATATGTCCCCTTTATCAGAGCTAATTAAATTCTCCTTCCTGTCCGATGATTCTTGAGGGGCCGCCCATTCCAGGAAGCATTCCTAAAAATAAATCGGAAACAAGGTAACAATATTGTGACCAAAAGGGCGGTTTACATGTGTCTCTCATCATGCCTTGCTTTCCAGATACTAATTGAGCTCTTTATTTTTTGAACACTCGAAACAAGAAGCCTCACCGTGTTTTCTGTGTTCCTTGACATGCTGGGAGTAGTGCCATGAACATGGTACATGAAGTCCCTACACTCTCAGAGCTCACCTGTTCGGGAGAGGGAACAAAAGGGTTATTTCAGATTTTGTAGTGAGGGAAGCCTTCTCTGAGGAGGTGACGTTTGAGTACAGAACTTTGTGAAATGGAGCAGTGAGCCACGGAAAGCTTGGGAGAAAAGCATTCCGGCAGAGGGCCCAGCAGGTGCAAAGGCCCTCGTGTGGAAATGATCTTGGCATAGTCCGGGGACATAAAGAAGGTGAGGAAGGGAGAGTGTAAGGGAGGAGGGAAGAGAGGACATCTCTGACATGGGAGGAAACTGGGTTTTACTTTAGGTTGATAAGGATTGTAAATATTTAAAATTATTTACAGCTTAAATATTTTCTTCTGATACCAACCCATCTCCTTTTAACTGAGATTCTATGAAGGAATCGCCCAGTGATAGGCAGAGAACGTGGTGGCATTTTTGGAGTTTCATTTTCATTCAATCCAAAATCCCTCAATATTCCTAAAGGAGTTTGTTGGAAATTGTCTGACAAGCGCAATTACCAGGGCGAGTTGCTGTTTTACCATGCAGAATTCTGTCCGCCTGTGTTTATGTGTGAGTTCATTTCCACAAGAGAAATTGAGGGCCTCGTTTCTCTGTAGTCTGATATTTACTGAGTTCTATTTTATGATCAGCCCTCAGAAGCCACAGGGACATCAGATAGAGGTCTAATTTTCTGTTCACAGAAGCAAATGATAATTGAAAAAGCGGGGAGAACATACTGAAGCCTTGAGCTGTCTCAGGAGAAGGGGCTGATCGTTTCGCATTGTTTTGTAGCGCATCTCCAAGCAGAAACACATGGTGATTTACAGGTCAGCAAAGGGCACCAAGATAGACACTTTCCTTAGGAGCACTGTCACAGTTTAAAGTCACGCAAATGAAATTGTATCTTCCGTATCTCGCAAGGTCACATGTCTCTGTGATCACCCTCCAAAATACTGAGGTGGAAACTTTCATAAAGTTCTGCTTACTGCTCTCTTCGGGCCGGCTTACCATTGTCGTGTAAGCCGATCATTTTGGAAGCTTTCAATTAAATAACATCACTTTAAAAGGGGTTTTCCTCCAGTAGAAATTGGGAGACATAGGTAAGCACATCTTTAGGGGAGATAAGTTAGTTGGGCGGTCATTTCTCATGAGGAAACCTTGCAGTGGTCTATCCAGGACGTGGAAAAGGAGGTTCCAGTTTCGATCTCTAGTATTTGTTGTCATGGCTGCTAAAAATATTAAAGTTGGTATCTTCCTACTGAGCCTCAGTTTTAAATGCTTTTGCCTTAGAAAATTCCTGTAAGTAATGTGTTGCTGAAATCAACATTATTTCGGAGCTTGGGTTTGGGGCAGCTCTTCACTAGGTGTGTTCTTGCTGGTCACCTGTTACCTGTGGAGGGGTTAATGTCGGGGTGACCTTGGGAGGCTCCCCCACGACAGCACAAGTAGTTAGGAACTCTTATTCTGCAGGAACAGCATTTCCTAGAGCCACGGCTCTGAGACACGGAGCTCATTTCCCAGCGATGGCACCACTTTTCTTACGAGGGAATAATTGACCCATTTATGGTCTTGTTTCAGCTTGTTGCGGATTCCTGTGCCAGCAGCCCTTGTCACCATGGCAACTGCAGCAGCAGCAGCGATGGCTACCTCTGCATTTGCAATGAAGGCTATGAAGGTCCCAACTGTGAACAGGCGCTTCCCAGCCTCCCCGCCTCTGGCTGGACCGAGTCCATGGTCCCCAGGCAGCTTCAGCCTGTCCCCACCACCCAGGAGCCTGACATCATCCTGCCCCGCTCTCAGGCGACCGTGACTCTGCCCACCTGGCAGCCCAAAACAGGGCAGAAAGTTGTAGAAATGAAATGGGATCAAGTGGAGGTGAGAACGTTTGATTGCATATGTTTTTATGGAAAGAAACCAGTGAGGTTAAGATAATGCCAGCGGTTGCAATATTGGCAGTAACAACGGAAGACCTTTAAGTTATCCTCTTGACAAAACAGGGAGTCTGAGGTTATTCCCGCCTTCACTTGTGTGTAGATCCCTTTTGGTTACGCAAAGGGGATTTTTCAATTATGACTGTTTTGTGGGCATCAAGAGTGTAAGCAATAAAAGGAAAAGGATGAAATTATTTTCTGGAACGATATCCGTGTATATTTCTGTGAGATCGTTTTGGATTCGGCGCAGAGAGCCCAAGGAAGGGCCATGTAAATGAACGTATCACGGACCCTCCACCGTTGACCTAATTTTCCTCAATATTATGCTTAACTCCTTGTTTATTTATTATGATTCTACTTCTGGTGCCTTGCAGCCAATATCATTTTAAAAACAGCTGCTATCAGTGATTTCTAAAATATGTTGAGACCGCATTTGAGAATGAAATTTCCAAATTTTATTTATTTTGGCAATAACAAATTCCATTCATTGACTCTCGTCCAGTCTGGGTTTGGCTTGTGTTTCAAGCTCATCAGAAGTCTCATTTTGAGGAATTTTCAGCAGATCCTTGAGAGTTGACATATAATCTAAATTTGCTAGCTAGGAGAGTTGAGGAGCAAATCCAAATCGTGACTTTGAGGTGATATCCATAGGGTATAATTCCGTTCCATATCTTGCATTTTATAGGGCATCTTGTGATTGCATATTATTGCAGGTTTTATAGCTCAAGCGACAAAACACATAGATCTTTGTGTAGCAGATTTAGAGTCAAAGAATGTGTGTAGAAGTTTCTCTCATCATTGTCAAAGAGACAAGGTAGCATCTCTTCTTTCATTTTCTTGGGTAATTGTAACCAGTGACCCATTTTTTTTTTTTTCATTGCCACACAATTTATCAAGGCCATCTTCAGACCGCAGGGCAGTGCTTATAGCCTACCCAACAAAACTCTGGACGTGTTCTGATTTCAGACTTTTAACAAATGCTTTGAAGTTATGGTTTTAATTCCTCTTTGCTGAATGACTCACTTCTTGAATGTGAACTAGATTTGATTCTACATTTGTCAAGGAAGTGTCCTTTAAAGAAAATTTCTCCCCAACCACCCATTTCAATCTATTTATTTAAAGACCTCCTGTCCTGTAGTTGGTAAACGTAAAAAGAAACGCCTCGTCTTCTTGTCATGCTGTAATTTCTTAGGCTGTTTCAAGAAGCGGGTTAAAAGTTGCCAGAGGAAGGTGTGAATATATTTGGGTTTCTCCTTTCGTGAAATAGTGATGCTTCAGAAATGTGACGCTATTTGAAGTCTTAAGGGACTAAAATTGTTGTAACAGTTGTCTGTTAACACAAATTTAACGAGTCGGGCTTCCATCTTTGAATACCCATGGTGGGCTTACTTTCTGGCATTTGACTGTCAGGCCTTCTGGGGCATATATTCTCAGCATTGGGTGTGGGTGGAGGTGCTGAGAATTTCTGTATTGTTCTCAGTTAATTCAGTGATGATGGACACATATAATACCACCCCCTTTAATGTTTCTTTATTTTTTTTGAGAGAGAGTGAGCACAAGCAGGGGAGGGTCAGAGAGAGAGAGAGGGAGAGAGAGAATCCCAAGCAGGCTCCACGCTGCCAGCACAGAGCTCCACGCAGGGCCAGATCCCATGAACTGTTGAGATCATGACCTGAGCCGAAGTTAAGGGTCAGACACATAACTGACTGAGCCACCCAGATGCCCCTCATGCCCCTTTGTTTTGACTCTACTGGGTGAAGACAGTGCTCATGGCATGAGGAGTAAATGAGTAAGTTGGTCAGAACCACCCCATTGGACGCAGCTCAAGTGTTCACAGTGTGTTTTCCGATGAACACCATTATTCCCCCCCCCTTGAACTCCCTTTACATACATATCAGCGAAGGTGTAGTCCATAGGGGGAAAAAAAAATAGGCAGCTTCCCAGTCCCCTGGCCTTAACGCATGCTCCTGAGACCCACCTCTGCACAGGGCAGGGTCACCCAGACTTAGCACTTCTTGCCTACTGTTCATTCTAAGGCTCGCTCTCCTAGTTAATGCTTGCTGCACAGAAGCTAGTCCTTAAAGCCTGTCCTCTGGTTCTCCAAGCACTGAGTCCCAGACTGAGCATAGAGCAGAGGCCACTGACCGCTCGCTAAATGGAAGACAGCGGGGAGTGGACCCCTGCAGCGTCCTGTTCATCAGTCATAGCGATCTGGGAATTGGTAGACGGCTCTCAGGAAAGCTTTGGCGTTTCAGGAAACCCAGTGGCAAAGCTTTCATTTTCTTTTGAGTCTGTACCATGTCACCTGTCTTCTCTCTGTCTCCACCTCAGTGTCACCCAAAGGTAGCTTCTGGAATTTTGCTTTGTAATATTATCATGTGTGATGATCCACCCTGATAACTTGTTTCTTCCTTTTTTTCCCAGGTGGTCCCAGATATTGCCTGTGGGAATGCCAGTTCTAACAGCTCTGCCGGTGGCCGCCTGGTAACCTTTGAGGTGCCACAGAACACATCGGTCAAGTAAGAAAACTCGCAGTTACAAACCATTAAGATCGATACTGTGACCCTATGCTGGGTTGTGTCTGTCCATGTAACTGGTCAGTCCAGTGAGAGTCATGAGCAGAGTTCCATGTGTAGATGTGGCCTAAGTGGCTCACAATCCAGAAGGAGCTATTTCAGGGAAGAATATTGCAGTGGGGATCCTGTTGGGTGGAGATGTGGAACTGGATGGGATGAGTAAGGTGCGAGATAAGAAACCTTCACTTCCCAAGTGACTTTTGCTTCCAGAATTCTTTGGTGTCTTACGATTTGAATGGGCTGTTGGTTAAATTCATGTGCATCATTTGCCCCAATTTAAAATCCAAGCATTACAATTTTATCTGAGAAGAAAGTGTTTTGTTTTGTTTTTATTTATTTTATTTATTGTTTTAATTAATTTATTTCTGAGAGGGAGAGAGAGGGAGAGGCAGACAGAGAGGGGGACAGAGGATCCAAAGTGGGGTCTGTGCTGACAGCAGAGAGCTTGATGTGGGGCTCGAACTCACAAACTGTGAGATCGTGACCTGAGCCGAAGTAGGACTCGTAACCTACTGAGCCACCCAGGTGCCCCTTGTTTTGTTTTTAAACTTAAGCTCTTTCAAACTACATACTGCCCATGGAGGCGGGCAGGGATGGGGAAGAGGCAAGGGGTCTGCCCCTGCCGTGTGTCAGGTGCTCTGTGTCACTAGGGAGTGGGGTGGAGCCAGCCCTGGAGTGACCCCATCCTGTCTCCCACTACTCATTCTTCTCTGATGCTATTACCTGCCAACCCCCCCGCCCCCACGTAGCCAAATGGGAGTTTGCTGTCCAGTCTTCAGGGACTTTAGAAGGCCGAGGGACATGTGACCCTGGTTAACTAGTGCTCTGTATCAACTCCCTAGTAGGGGGGCCGTGGGCACTTTGGGCCTCTTCTATTCATACAGAATTGTTTTTGCCCACCTTGCTTTCTTTTTTAAAATGTTTATTTTTGAGAGAGAGAGAGAGTCAGAGAGTGTGAGCAGGGGAGGAGCAGAGAGAGGGGGACAGAGGGTCTGAAGCAGGCTCTGCACTGTGATAGCAGCGAGCCCGATGCGGGGCTTGAACCCACGAACCGTGAGATCATGACCTGAGCCGAAGTCAGACGCTCAACCGACTGAGCCACCCAGGCGCCCCTGCCCACCTTGCTTTCTAAACAATGGGGTCCCTGAAATTTTTGGAAGGGGGACTTTGTTACATTGCCCCTGCGTCCCCTCCCCCCGGGGCCTTGAACTCAGTCTGGTGGCGGGAGAGTCAGAATGGGCAGTGAACTTCGCACCGGGAAGAAGTCCCCGAGGGGAGAAAGGTGTGGCATCTGAGGCAGCTTCCAGTGCTACCAGCAGGGGGACCCCGGTCCTAAGTGTTTCATTGCTCATAGCACAGATGATTTGTGCTGGTCAGAGCTGGCTTTGGGGAGGATCAGTAGTTTCCTTTATGTGTATGAAACCATCTCATAGTGCTTTCTTTTCTGGGTCATATTATCTTTCTTTCATAAGCCTTTCCAAATAGTTCTGATCCTCTACCCCTTTAAATACTCTACCTGCCCCCCGATCAGCTTGAAATTCTCCAGGCCCCGTCTGGGCTTCAGGACTGGGCAAAAATAGCAGGTTGACCCAGGCTGAGTCATCTCTGCGTGCCCTGAATCCACCTGCAAGAATGGCTAGCCCCCGTGTACTTACATTTATTCACGAATTCAACCTTTTACGAAACCCCGACTGAACACCCAGCCGCAAGCCAGGAGCTCAGCGCTTAGTACACCGATCTTCTCCCGAAGGTGGAGACCCGGTTTTCTAGGAGCACAGAGGAAGGAAGGGACAGCTGGGAAGGGACAGTGGGAAGATGGTCAGGGCAGGTCTCAGAGAAGAGATGACCCATGAGCTAAGCCTTGCAGAATGTCACTTAACCAGGCATGCAAGGAGGCAGAGGTTGGGAGCTGGGAAGGAACCTGGTTGGGGAGGGACAGTGGGTCCGTGTCGCTGGAACGCTGGGCTGCAGGATTTGAGGCTGAAAGGGGAACTGAGGCTGAGGCCGATTTGCTTCCTAGCGTCTCATTCTTGGGACTTTACCCTGAAAATAAGAAGCCAGGAGAGGCCTGGAGCATGGGAGGTGACACACTTTTGCTTACGTTGGCAGCACAACTCAGGTGGCCATCTGGGGATGCAGGACACATTTGTAGTAAATTCAAGCAGGACTCATATTGTGTGGATGTGGAAGGATTTGTCTCTAGAAGAACTCAGTGTACTCTTTTATTCTTTTTTTTTTTTTTAATGTTTATTTATTTTTGAGAGGAGGTGCGGAGGGGCAGAGGGAGAGGGAGACACAGAATCCGAAGCAGGCTCCAGGCTCTGAGCCGTCAGCACAGAGCCTGACGTGGGGCTCGAACCCACAAACTGTGAGTTCATGACCTGAGCTGAAGTCAGACGCTCAACCGACCGAGCCACTCAGGCACCCTAACCCTTTTATTCGCAATGAAAATTGTTATTCGAATGTGAGTTATCGGTGTTTTCTGTGGTATATTTTGAAGCAAGTGGGAGACCTTTGTAATGATTTCCTGAGACCTTTGTGGATGTACATGTCATTTCATTTTTATTTTCGACTTGGACGGACTGGTGCTAAGATGAATTTTTCTGAAAGGGACTTTTGGTTTACTTCACCCCCGTTTTCAGAATTCGGCAAGATGCTGCGGCCTCGCTGATTCTGCTGTGGAAGGTCACGGCCACGGGATTTCAGCAGTGCTCCCTCATAGACGGACGGAGTGTGACTCTTCTCCAGGCGCCTGGGGGTCTGGTCCTCTTGGAAGAGATGCTCGCCTTAGGGCACAATCACTTCATCGGTGAGTTATGGAAGTCTGCCCGTCAACACATCTGATTCCACCCAACCTTGGTTTGGGCATTAGGGCGTTTTGCTCAGATAATCTGAGTTTTGGCCATCAACAAAACGTCCTCCATTTTCGAGGAGGTTTTGCTTAAACATCCAAATTGATTTATAAGGTAGCATCTCCTGTGTGGCTCGATATGGAAAAAACGTGGGCTCTGGAATCCTGAGACTACGTATCCCAGCCCCGGACAGAGCGTCATAGATGTGTGACCTTTGGCGCATAATGTTCTGAATCTGCTTTCTTTTTGACTCCAGTCTGCAAGATGCTGGACAGGGTACAGTGGGCAGGAATTGTGGGCAACTTTAGGCACTGAATGTTGGTGTCTCAGAAAAAACCCTGTTCTCCCTTGATTTACACCTGACCTAGGGCCCGGGGCACAGCACCTCGGAAGCGATTGGCTACATCTGAGCCTCTGACTCACAAGTGACTTGAGGACTACATCTTCCCCCTGGGCTCCTCCTTTTCACCCACCCTTCCCTCCTGGGTCACTTTTGACTTTTCACTTTCTCGAATAGTGTCAGTCTGCAATTTCACCTGCCCTAAACGACCACATGCCCGATTAGCCCAATTTTCAAGTTCCTCTGCCCGAGAGTAGAAATGGCCCTCGTACAGTGTGACCCCCACTCACTGCCTCCTGCCCCTCCCAAGGGCAACATCTGGGCAGTTTCCAGAGGACCCTTCCCCTGGTAGGCATTCTGACTGTACCCTGTGTTGCCTTCACCCCTCACCCAGCGCAGAGTATCTTTGGGGTTGGAGCTTGTAACCCCAGCCTCTCTGCAGGCGGACATCGTCAGCTGCTTTATCAGAGCTCCTTGCATCTTGCCGCCTCTACTCAGACGGGAGCTCAAGTTCAGACTCCACCCATCCCAGTCCTTGCATCCTGCTGTTTATACCACTCCCTGTCTGGTCATATATGCTAACAGTCCTCACCTGGAGAGGGGCAGTGACAGCGTCTCTCAGGGGTGTTGTAAGGGTTCAGTGGGATAATGGTTGTGAAAGTGTAAGTTACGAATGTTAGGGATGATTCTAGGTACTTTCTCTAGCTTGTCCTGAGAGACCCTAAATATTTTGCTAAATGAAATGGAAAAGTATATGAAAGACATATTCTCTAAGGTGTATATTGGATCCAAGTTTCATAATGAAGACGAACTGGTGAAATGAAATGCTCGGCTCCATATAATTTTTGTCACTTTTTCATTTGATCGACCCTCCTCTGGTAAGAAGGCCGTTTCCCAGTCTTTGGAAATCCAGCTGTGGAGTGGTTGGGGGATGTTACTGGGTGGAGAGCTTGGTGTGGGGAACGGACTTACTGGAAAAAGAGAGTAGGGTATTTCATTTCGGACTGATGTTTGTCTGTTCAGATAGCTGTTGGATTACAGCATGATGTAATATTGTCCAAGTCAAATCTGAATTTCACTCCCCAAAACATACTTCCCCGTCTGTTGTAACAGTTCATCTAAAAGGATACAGTTTGTGTATTTTGGTAAATAGTTTCAATTTTATTTCATATTGATTTTGTCAGCTTTTCTTTTTAGTGGATTAAGCTGTCCTCTGACGTGGAGCTAACATTTCACAAAAACATATGTGCTGTCATCACTCTGTAAAATGTCGTTAGTGTTACCAGAAGCTATCCATTCAAAAGCTATTACCTTTGATATTACGTTTAGTTGTAGCATAACTATAACTTGAGACTGATGTTGGGGTTAAGGGTAGAGATTAATAAAGAAGGATTTTCTAGCATTAGTATAATTTTATACCCTTAACATACAAGGAATTTTATGAACTCTAACAGAATTTGTGCTCATTTTTCTAACAAACAATTGCATGGTAGTATATTGCTCCTTACAGGAGTAATTTTTGAAAATTTAATGTGGTATATTAATAACTAAGGAATTTTTTTCTCAAAAATTATACTTGAGGTGCCAGACGGTTTTGAGATGAGGTGATGGTGATTTTGAGGAACATGCTTTATTTCTCTAAGCTGCTGTTTTCCATTTGGAAAATTTGTGGTCTGATGTCTTTTTAAATTTCATAACTCGAACACATTCTAAGTGCTTTGGGCGGCTTTGTATCGGAGCTCACAATCTTCTAGTGTTATTCTCTTTCAGGATGGGGCCAGTCTTGTCCCAAGCTTTTTCTGAGGAAGAATGGCTACCTTCCTCCCAATGGACCACAGGCTGCCACACATTGCCGGCTCCTTCCTTTACGAGGTCTTTTCATCTTAAAGGAGCAAGATTTACCTTTTGTGATCATCGTGGAAGTCTTATGTTTACTGCATTGATGTGTGTTTAATGTTCTTTTTAATTTTTTTAAGGCAGCGTCTTAAAATGATTTATTTTTACAATACTGGGCTCTCTAGACACGAATGCAGTTTAGCTAAGAACCAAAAGACCATTCTAAAGAGTACAGAGCCTCCATTGACAGATAGACAAATGGGATGCCAGTGCGGGTGGGAGAAAACTTCTGCACCAAAGGGCCAGTAAACCTCCAGACTTGTGGTGCTGTGTTCTAGTCACTACCACTCCTTTCTAGAAAGAGAGGCACTTGCAGGAATTGACTGTCCCCTCTCTGCCCTTCATTCTCAACTGGGTCCACTTACAGAATTGATGACCAAAGGTCTTTTAATATTTCTTGTTAATTAATGTATTTATTTTTGAGAGAGAGACAGAGAGACAGAGAGAGAGACAGAGACAGACACACAGAGAGAGAGAACATGAGCAGGGGAGGGGCAGAGAGAGGGAGAGTGAGAATCCCAAGCAGGCTCCATGCTGTCAGCACAGAGCCTGACCTGGGGCTTGATCTCACGAATCATGAGATCATGACCTGAGCCGAAACCAGCAGTCAGATGCTTAGCCAGCTGGGCCACCCAGGTGCCCCTGTTGCTCTGTGCAACAGAGTAGAAGAGTCCCTATGTGCTTTTCGGAGACAAACTTGGTCATCGTCACTGGCTTTACACAAATATCCTTTTTAAAAGTTTATTGCCAAGACCCTGTTAATGTTCTACATGGTCCAGATGATGATGTACTTATATTTGACCTATTTCAGTGACACTCCATTGAATTAAAAGAAAATTTTTTTGATGTTTATTTTTGAGAGAGAGAGAGCACAAGCAGGGGAGGGGCAGAGAGAGAGGGAGACACAGAATCAGAAGCAGGCTTCAGGCTCTGAGCTGTCCGCACAGAGCCCGATTTGGGGCTCAAACTCACGTACCGTGAGATCATGACCTTGAGCTGAAGCCAGACTGAGCCACTCAGGCACCCCCCCACCCCCGCCAGTGAATTTTTAAAACAGATTCCTTTCATTGACATTGCCTTATGAATATTTATACCCTTTGATCGAAAGAAAAAGATGATAAAACATTTCACAAAGCATGTAATTCTTCCTTCTGTGCCTCAGTGCATCACCTTTCCCTCCGTGTTGTCACCCAGTTTCAATGCTTCTGCCCGCTCCTTAATCATCTCTTTGCTTTTCCTAAATGTGCTTCTTTCAACTATGTTATTTGCTTTAGGCACTGTTTTGAGGTCAGGCACTAACTTGACTTTTGTGTTGCATTGTCTGCTCCATGGCCAGCAGCCCTGGTGCTCAGGAGCTTACTGAGTGATTCATCCGCTCCCTGGTTCATGGCCCCAGATAGGAAGGGATTCATGGTTCCAGTTGTATTTCCATGATAAGCAGTTGTCGGTCTTGTGTAAGGTACTGTTTTTGTTTTTTCACTTGAGGTTGCTTGGACACATTGCTGGGGTAGATACTCTCAGGGATGAGGGCCCAGCCAGCTGTCTGGTGTGTGGGCTTCGTGTGAGAAAGCGGTTAGAGGTTGTTGCCATTTCCGCAGGGTAGAAGCCCCGTTGGACTCCTTTTCTAGATTTTTCTTTCTCTGGTCACCTGGCCTTAGGCTTATCTCCCAGTACTTCTCCATGGTCTCTGTCCATCCATTGCCTGTCCCATCCCCACCTGGACCTCCCCCCTGCCTCATCTTGTCCATGCCTCAGACCCCCCAGATCTGTTCTTCTTTGAGAACTCATTTAAATTCTCCTTATTTGGAGTGGTGGAGGAGGAAAATGGCCAACCCAAAATTCTACTCTACCTGGATTCTGAAACCCTCTGAAACTCTACTTATGAATTCTTATAAACACACAGGCAACCCTGGAATATTCTCACAGTTAGTCCTTATTTTGATCAGAAAACCCAGGTGGCAAGGCATGTCTGCTTTACCTGTATCTCTGTTTACCTGCCTGTTCAGAGAAACCCCTGCTTTTTCCTTCACACTTTTCTCTTTTATAATCCAGATCTGTTGTTAACCTCAATCTGGCATTTTTCTTTCTTTCCCCTTCTTTGAAATAATTTTCATTTTGATCCATCTCATTCCCTTCTCATTCTTTCTTCTTCTTTTTTAATGTTTATTTATTTGAGAGAGAGAGAGAGAGAGAGAGAGAGAGAATGAGCAGAAGAGGGGCAGAGAGAGAGGGAGACACAGAATCTGAAGTAGGCTCCAGGCTCTGAGCTGTCAGCACAGAGCCTGACGCAGGGTTCGAACTCACAAACTGTGAGATCATGGGATCATCTTGACAGTGGTCTCACTACTCGTATTTGCCTCTCTGTCTTCCCTCATTCTCTTCTCCTGCCTGTAACCCGCTGTTTTTCTCTATAACCTTTTACCATATTTATATCATTCTTAACAATGTGTAGTACGTCTCTGACATCTAATTTATTTCATAAAAATGAGTGCATTTTTTTGTTTAATCCACACCAGTGGTATTTTGTTCGTGACCTACTAAAAAGCCGCCCTTAGGACTTGAGATCCCCTTCACCTTCATAAAGAAATGAGTAGTGCAAGCTAGAGCCCGTAGCAACGTCCTTGTAGGAGTTGGGCTCGCTTCTTCAGGATTACAGCTGCGAAAGTAGCCACAGAACCCTAGAGATAATGACTTCCAGGTCTTTGTAGCTGATGTTCTAACTAGATGAGAAATTTTCCCATTCTGCCTGTGCCCCCTGGGAGGGAGCTATAACGCACATTAGGTTTCCTTGATTCTAAATTTTCAGCTTAAAAAGATTCTTGTCCTGCAAAATGTTTCTAGAGCAATATGTTCTCTTTAGTTTCTTCTCTTGACAAATAAGGGGGAGTAACACGGTACTTTAGCAGGTACAGTGAAAGTTGAGACTTTTCCTTTGGTCAGACTCCACTGGTGCAACAGCCCTTCACAGCCTCAGGGTTTACATCTTTATGGTCTTAACTGATGATTGATCCTTATTGGCATCATGACGTTTTCTTGGAGATACAATCTTTTGTAGGATGGCAGTTTATACCGACTTAAAAAATGTTTTTTAAATGCTTTAAATTTTTATTTTTTGGGGAGAGAGAGCATGCAAAAGTGGGGGTGGGACAGAGAGAGGGAGAAGAGAGAATCCCAAGCAGGCTCCACCCCCAGCACAGAGCCCAACGCAGGGCTTGATCTCATGACTGGAAGATCATGACCCAAGCCAAAAGCAAGAGTTGGATGCTTAACCAACTGAGCCACCCAGGCACCCTGACTTTTTTTTTTGTTAATGACAGAATTTTAAATATACAAGCAACTGATACTTTATTCTTAGGCAGAAGTTCCTAATCTGGGCTCAGTTGGACCATGGTTCTGTGGCAGCCATGGGAGTCAAAGGTTACTTTTTGAGAATCCCATTAATCTCCTGAAAATGCGCTGCAGATTTTTATGTGTTTGTACATTCCTCTAAGACAGGGCTAAAAGTTCATTGGATTCTCAAAGATATCTGAGTGCAGGGGCGCCTGGGTGGCGCAGTCGGTTAAGCGTCTGACTTCAGCCAGGTCACGATCTCATGGTCCGTGAGTTCGAGCCCCGCGTCAGGCTCTGGGCTGATGGCTCAGAGCCTGGAGCCTGTTTCCGATTCTGTGTCTCCCTCTCTTTCTGCCCCTCCCCCGTTCATACTCTGTCTCTCTCTGTCCCAAAAATAAATAAACGTTGAAAAAAAAAAAATTAAAAAAAAAAAAAAAAAAAAAAGATATCTGAGTGCAAACATTTTAGAGGTGCTCACTTTAAGCTATGTGTGTGATCCTTTGAGGATACATATGCTTTTCAACATTCTCTGTCCGTTTAGCGATGTTTCTTTTGACAGACTTACCTGCTTCCTGTGTCTCCATATCAAGGAACTTAACCAACGTTTATTTAGGGCAGCAGGGCTGTGGGAAATACTCAATTCTGTGTTAGTTTAGAAAGTACACCGTGCATGCCTCTCATTTCCCAAGCACTGTGCCAGCCTGGAAATGCAAACATGCTGTAGGTGGGGTCTCTGAGCGAACGGGGCAACAAAGGCAGAGACAGGTGCTGTGGACAAGGGACGTGCAAAGTGGCACAGGGTTCAGAGGAAGGAGCAGCTACCTGCCAGGGGAGGTAGGGCAGGCAAAGTGCTCTCCTTGGATGTACGAAGTGCAAGGGTGTGGCATTTTGATGGCACAGGAGTCTGTGTCATTCAGATAATTTAACGATAGTGCTAGAAGTTGATGAATGGCCATCACAACTGGAAATAGAATTTAATTTCAGCAAGCATGCGATGGCAGATCCCATCCATTCCTCCAACTGCCTCTCATGTTGGGTGTGAACAAATTTCTATAGAGTGAAGAGCTCCAGGTGTGAATTTTATTTCTTGGGCTCTCTGTTTATCTTCAACAGGCAAAGGAGGGACCGACCGTCTAGTCTTTGACAATGGATTTCCAGGTGGTCCTTTGGAATCCTTCACGAAAGCTCTATTTTCTTATTCCTGAACTCTCCCTCTTTCCTCCCTTTGGGTAAACTATTCCTGTGAACGTTGACCTTTAAAATATGTTTCCAAAGCAATTTAGCTAGAGTTGGGATGCTTTATCCTGTGAGTTTGGTGAAGAGAACAGTTTGGGGGAATGTGCTCTGAAAAGACAGGGGATACCATAGGACATACCAGTTGGAGTAAAGGGTGGTGGGCAGTATTCACAGGAGAAGAGTTCAAAAGAAAAGTAGGGACAGGAGATTTCTTAACTTCATAGTTTGGCTGGAGAGCTTCCCGAAGCCATCCATGCATAGCGGCCAATATTATTATAATTTTTTTTTTTGCGTGTGCCTATCTCAGCAATTTCAACATCAGGTCTCTGGATAGAGGTCTCACTTTATTTCAGCCGTTTCTTGATGAATTCTTTTGTTTCTCTCTCAGGAGATAAATAGGCCAGAGACTCCCCCTCCCCACCTGCCATGTTTCTCCATCTTGTTACTGGCTGGTTTCTTGCTCTGTGTGACCTCCTCTCTGTGACCACCCCCCTGGCCGTGGCTCCCTGTGGAAGACACAGGGTGGCAGGGAAGGGGTGGGAAGGGAAAAAGGGCAGATATAGACCAAGACTTGTCAGAAGGAAGGATTCCCATGCGGAGTAAAAGGTGCTTAGCATACGTTTTCCTCTTACTTGTTGGAAAAGGTCACTGGGAGATGCGGAATCAAATTGGTAATTCTTGCAACGGTGAAGATTTTATGGCCTGCTTATCTCTCCTCCACACACTCTTTAAGTTATATTTTTCCTGGCTCCGATGTCCATTTTAATTTGTATTTCACTATTTAATGGCATACATTTTCTGTGAGCTCCTCAGGTCTTACGGAATAAGTTCGGGTATAAAGAAATAAGATAGAGGTTGGGGCACTTAAAATTTTAATATATTCTTTTACTATACCTTGATAATACCTTCATGATTATGAAGTGTTTTAGGACCATTAGGATATTTGCATCCTAGCTCTGACCCAGTAAAGTAGGGTTGATTTTTGGAAATGCTGTAACTCATCATTCCTGTGTGCAGGTTGCTACAGGACTAGTTTCTAAAATTACCCCCGCGTTCTGGCAGTGTGAGACCTTGCTCAGTTGCATGAAACCCTTGGGCTTCCTTTCTTTAGACCTTCTGCAGGTCATTCTCAAACAAGCAATATTTTATTAGCTCCTACTAGTGGAGGTGGATCGATTACACAGCTTGCCATCCAAATCTGGGTTTCTGAGATCTCGGGCCCCTTGGCTATACAGTGAGCTGGAACTTTCCTGTCTAAGCCCACAGGTACTGAGCCTCCTCTAGCCTTTGGAGTGAAATCTGATTTCTTGCAAACATAAGATCCCACTGTCCCGAGTCCCCCCCGCTTCACGACTATCACCCTGTCTGACTACTCTCCCATGGTAGGTCTCGTCTCTGTGGTAGGGACTCTGTCTTCATGAAATTCCCAGAAGTTCTGCTCAGCTCTTACGTACTGATGCCAGCCCAGAGTGGGGCTGTGTTTCCCCTGTGGTTTAAATGGCTGGTTACCCTTCGCTGACGTTCACCTCACCCAACCCTGCATATTCCCGTTTGTTCTTATCTCTGGCATCATTTTTTCCCCCAGCTCTGTCTCCTTCTGCTTCTTTTAAACTCATAAAAGTTTTGCTTTACCAGCTAAGTCTTACTTTTTCCTCTAATAATCGTAGTATCAGCGAACATCACACAACGTAGCCTCTGAATGCTCTCTATCCTCTTTTTTATGTATGTGGATTTTATATCTTTTGATTAGACTGTAAATTTCTAGAGAGAATGGACCATATCACAGCTCCTTGTATCATGATGGCCATATGGTGGCCACCTGAGTGATTAAATTTTGTTCGCATGTAACAGTTACTCTGCTCAGTAAATGCCAGGGGAAGAAAATTTCTAGTTGCAAATGTCAATCTTAAGAATTCTTTGTAGATTTTTATAACCCTGTGTCCAGGGCATTTAGAGTTTCCCCCCTTTATTACATTAAAAGTATTTTAGAGGATCAAATACAAGAGAGAAAGAAAGAAAGAAAGAAAGAAAGAAAGAAACTTCTTCATTTCCATCATTCTTTCTTCTTTCCATCATTCTTTTGGGAATGCTACATTTTATATTTTGTCCTTTAAGGTGTCGTGCTCTGGGGGCCTGGGGGTAAAGTAGTCAAAGAAAATTGGGAAAGGATACCAGCTATAGAATCATTAACATCTTCTTTTGCTAAAACCGAAAGATTTAACAAAGAAAATGCAAATATCTCACCTTTTCATGGTCACCTTAAAACCACAGTTGAATATGGTCTATTGAACTCCCTGTAAAAGAAAGAAAAGAAACTTGAAAGTGTTCAAATAAAAAGCAATAGTTGGAACAAAAGTAGGGGATGGGTAAGGCTGTCCTGAACAGCATAATTTGGATAAAATTCTTATAGCTCCCATTTGCCTGATTGGAAGATTTCTATTAAATTAAATTTTACCTAGATTGAAACCACATTTCTGGATTATCAGCAATCACGATTATTCTTTTTTTGATCTTTTTATTATTGGTATTGAATATTAGAATTTTTTTTTTATTAGTTGTCCTTGCACGTCAATGCCTTGCTCTTATTTTCCTAAATACTGTCATGATCAACATCATTTATTTATTGGTACCTATTGATCGTGGTGATAAACTAAGCATTGTAAACAAAACCACATTCCATTATGGACGTGTGTGGTCCCTAGAGTTGACAGTCTAAGGTTCCCCGGGGCCCCACAGAGTGTTGGTTGTCCTGGCTATGGTGGCATGAGATGTTTCTCTTACCCCCCGGGACAGTCTGGAATTAGGCTCTGTGGAAAGCAGATTGCCGGTCGACCCACAGACCTGGCTGCTAAACATCAGATTCCTTTACAAGCTCTTCAGGTCGTGCTTTCACACACCGTAATTTGTGCGAATCCTAGGAACTAATCAGGAAGTAAAGGACAGCCATGTGATAGAGTACTACGAATCCAGATCCGTGCTTCTGAGCACGACTGTCCATTACAAAGCTGCTTCTGTAGATTTCAAGCACCAGTTTCAGAATTTAAGGGAACAAAGAGTCTGCTGGTGATTCTCCTCTATTATGTGGGCCTGATGCATCAGGTGGAACTGTTCGCCTGGTTTTGAGAGGCAAACCCAAGGTAATGTCTTCGTAACCCTAAATTCTCCCTTTCTCCCTCCCGCTTCGGCCACATTGTCTCTCCCTCTCCCTCAGCCTTTTATTTTAAAAAATAAAAGTAGCACATTTTACTAGTGGATTACTTGGGAGAAATTAATTAGTAAGGAAAATTATCTTTATGTTTTAAAGAATTTCTTGTTAGCTCTGAAAATAAGCTTACCAGTTTACTGTCCAAGTTTTTCTTAGCTTCTGTCAGCGCAAATTTCAAGTTAGAAAGTAATTTAATTAATCGCTGTTTACAGCCAATTTCTGCCCCTCTATTGTACCTCTTTTTCTTCTTCCTAAGGGGGAGAGAGGGAGTATGGGAAAGAGTGGAAGAAAGAGGGAGGGAGAGAGAGATTGATTCTTAGGGCTAAACCTTGGAACTATGGTTTTCTCTCACCAAAAGATAATATACTCTCTTTTGAAAAACTTGAAGACTCTATGGCAATAGATAATCTAAACATAAATAGCATTCACACTATTTTTTGGTAAGAGGAACACATTCATATGCTGTTTGATTATTTGCCCATTTCACTTCATGTGTCACTGACATTCTTTTGTGTGAGTAGGTCTTCTTCATGGCTGTATAGTGTTCCATCAAATCAATGTACTGTAATTTATTTAACCAATATGCTGCTGTTAAACAGTTGGCTCCTTCATATCTTTTGCCTCTTTATATAGAATTTCAAGCACTGGTATAACCTTGTCTTTGGATCCTTTCTGATGATATATTTGGGTTAAATTTCCAGGTACAGAATTTGCTGGATCAAAGGGTTTATATATTTTAACAACTCTGATATGCATTATCAAACTGTCCTTAAGTTTCTTCCAATATTCACTCAGGTCAGCTAGTTTATCTTTGAAGGAGGATGGTGTCCCCTTTCCACCCACTTGTGGCTAGTGGCTGTTAACTCGATTCAACTTCACATTTACATACACCTCTTAGCAACTTCCTTAGCCATCTGAAATGTTCAGGGATCTCTGCAAGGTAGAAAAGTGGCAACAGTTTCCAGAGAAAGGACAGTACCCATCTCTTTAAGCAGAACATATATAAAGTGGTTACACGTCGGAGTCATAGTAAACAGAATGGTTTCATTGTATTATTGCATTTGCACATCCAGGTAGACATAAAATGGTGGGGGAGGGGAGATGGGGAACGAACAGTGGTCATGTTCCTTACCACGCAGTCAGATTCTAGTGACATTTCTCCTGCTTAATGCTATACAAAGAACATTCATATTCCAGAAGGCTACAACCCCAATTCCATTTCTGTCTCCTCCTCTTAGATTCTTTTGCTTTCCCATTTCCATATCCTGAAGGTAGATATTTAAGTTCCATCTATGGTAGACTTTTTATGAGGTCAAAATTATTCTGTGAGAATGGGGCAAAGGATTTTCCAGAAAAGACAAATATTTTGAAAACCCATGAGAGCTGCTTTAGAGATGATCACTTGACTTTGACACAAGATCATGGTAGTCGTAATTGTTTTTCACAAAGCTCTCAGGTCGAAAACTCAGAGCAGCAAGTAAACGGACCAAAATAGGGCATGTCAGCAGGAAAAAATTGCCTAGCTTTTGGGTGAGGAATATAAATAATTAGGATTTCATTTCAACAAGACTCTTTTGCTTTCTTTTCTCTAGTGCTCTCTCTGACATTTGGGTTTTGAATGCCAAGTTATTTTTGGTATTCACCTACATCCCTGACGAGCAATGTGCTCATGGTTGTCCTGTTTTAATGCCATAATTGTGAGTTTGACCTACAAAAGCTATATTTGCCTGGTAGACAAATGGGAAATCTCATTAAGTAAATACACTGAGAAATACTGTTTGGCTACGTCAGTAGTGATAGCAGCCTCTGGAACACTACCGTGTCAAAGAAACCGGATCTGTATCCTCTCCTCATCCATCCACCTCTCTGTTTACCATCAGTGAATGTTTGTGGATTAATTACCACATGTAGGACACTGTGCTCAGTACTGGGGATACAAAGAAATAGAAGGTTCCAGCTCCTGTATTTGAGAGATTTTTTAGGCTCCAGGCAGACGGGACATAGTCACGTAACCCAGGTAACTCTTACTGTCCCATGGTTCAGTCTTGTTCATCCAGTCACATCAAATAAACCCAGTCCAGTAGCCAATAATGGATGAGAACACTTGGAATCTTTATTCATCTTTTTGAGAGCACATGAACAGCAGTGGGAAGAATGCATTCTTCCCATGCAGCAGAAATCTTACTGATCTTCTCTCCTCATTACTCTCTTAACAGTCTCCATGTGTTTGGCACTGGCCTTGTGAAATTCTCTCCCCCACTCTCATGGCCTGCTCCCCCAAATCTCAGTCCAACATCTAGCCTTTGAGGCTTTTCTTGCCGTTTTCTTTTTGCACTTCTGGCTCGCTCTTCCACGTATCAGTGTAGTGTGTTGGGTTTGTTTGTTTGCTTTTAGTTCTTCTGTCTTGTCCCTTCTTGGGGTTCTCCACTACCAAGAATTTTCCTGGGAACTGACCCAGCACGCAAGCCCTTTCCCCTGAGAAGTGAAAGTGAGAGGAAGAGTATAGATACTCATATAATAAGTAATTGCTGCTCTTGCTAGATACTAATGCTGTTGAGATCATAAGGAGCACATGAAGAGATAAATGAGAAGATAAAATGGTGTGTATTAAATATTGGATGAATTTTAAGGGCTACATGAACTCACAAGGAAAGAATAACCACCCAGCAGAAAGTTCAGGCTTTGGACTTGTACATTTTGAGCTTGGCCTTGAACCGAGGAGCGGGTATAAGGGGGGAAAGACATTCAGGGTAGGAGGGCTGGTATGGATCACACTGTTGGGGGGCGGGGATCAGTTAGGCTGGAGCAGTGGATCTCAATCAAGACGTGAGCCGTGGAGGGTTCAGAAGAGGGTAGGAGGTAGGAGTGAGAGGCTCCGGTGAAGGAGAGAGAGCACGGGTAGGTGGGGGCAGCGGTGCTGGCACAGTATGGTGAGCGCCGTGGAGTAGACTTTGGCGGTGAGCAGGAAGAGCCAACATCGGGGGTGGGGGGGGGGTGGCAGCAGACGGCAGGTCAGCGCCTCCCAGGGACGTTGTGAAGCTGGATTCTCTAGACATGATTGTACGTCTTGGGAGCAAGGGGAGAAGCAGCGTCAAAAGTGACAGACATCGGAGTTGCAGAACGCAAGCGTGGTGAGGGCAGGGCACTGAGTGTGGCCTGCTCACTGTGGTATCACCAGCACTTGCCACAGGGCCTGGGGGATGCAGGCATTGAATAAACGTTGATCAAATGAATAAGTTAAGTACATTTTGAATTCCTGGGAAGTAATCAGAGGGGGGTTATTTTGGAAGTGTGGAAACCCAGCTCAAACTGGAAAACAACCCCTCAAAAAAAAAAAAAAAAATCAAGCAGAGGTGGTGGGTGAGAGTCTCCTGCAAGTGAATGTCCAGGTATGGCTCTGGAGTCACAGATCCAGTGTCACAGAAAGTTTGATCAGACACATTTCTCCCAAGACCATTACAGCCTTCTGGAACACTTGGTTTAGGCTTGTTTTGGGTTTTGTGCCTCTGATTTTATTTTATAGGATACGTTGTCGAGACACAGAGATGCACATGCCTGCATCAGTCCATCCATCACACGTAAATACAGAGGTATGTGTATGTACTCACGTGTCGACACACAGTTGCACCTGCACCCACAGATGCCCGTGCGTGTGTCTGCACATCCATGGACGCACATCCGTACGTACATTTGCACATGTAGAGACACAGACGTGTATATTGCGCGTCTATGATTTAAAGGACTTGACGGATGGAGGACCATAAAAGGGTAGATGGCTTGGAGTCTGTGAGTGAGAGTGTGTAAGGGCGTGTGAAATTGGACAATTAGTTTGGAAAGAAACAGAATCCTTAGAGTTGGAAACAATGCTAGTATATATGAGGAGGATATAGTACGTAGCTAATATTCATGAATAAAAACAATAAGCAAAAACGTGAATTCATTGTCTATTAACGTGATCGTTGTATTTTTCCCTCCTGAAAAGATTTTCATTATTTAAGTATAGTCGACAGACGGCGTGATCTTAGTTTCAAGTGGATGGCATGCTGATTCGACAGTTCTGTATATTATGCGGTGTTCCCCATAAGCGTGGTTAGTATCCGTCACCATACAGCATTATTTCAGGGTTTTTTTCATTTCGTTTTTGAGAGTGAGAGAGAGAGTGTACACACAAGCCAGGGAATGGGGCAGAAGGAGAGAAGGGGAGAGAGGAGAGAGCGAGCGAGCGAGCGAGAGAATCTCAAGCAAGTTCCGTGCTCAGCACGGAGCCCAACCCTAAGATCACGACCTGTGCCGAAATCGAGAGTCAGACCCTCAGTGGACTGAGTCACCCAGGCGCCCTTCGGTATTACTGACCCTAGTCCCACAGTACTTCTCATCCCTGTGACGTCCTCATTTTGTAACTGGGATAGTTGTATTTCAAGGAGCATTTCCTTCAGAGTATCAGAGTGGGATTGGCTTCGACTAACAGAGCCTCAGTCCAAAGCTTGCATTTTGTACTAGGAAGCCAGGTCTCCTGTGGTGGCAGGCAGCCCTTTTACCAAGGCAAGGGCCCCCCCCCCACCCCCCACCCCGCCATGAGCTTTGGATATGGAAGCCGGAGGGGATGCGCGAAATAAGTGAAGGGGATTAAGAGGTACAAACTTCCAGTTATAAAATAAATGAGTCACAGAGATGTAAAGTGTGGCACTGGGAATGGTCAAAAATGTTGTAATAATAGCGGATGGTGACGGATGGTGACCACACTCATGGTGAGCATAGTGTAACGTAGACAATTGTTGAATCGCTGTGTTGCACTCCTGAAGCTAATATTTTCTATGCCAGCTCTACGTCAGCTAAGAAAAATATATTCTATATCTTGACCTTGGTGGTTGATTACTAGAGTTTTTATGTTTGGAAAACCTCATTGTATGTTATTGTATGTAAGTTATACCTCAATAAAGTTCATTTATTTTTATTTAAAAATTTTTTTAATGTCAATCTTTTTTTTTTTTTTTTTTTTTTGAGAGAGAGAGAGAGAGCTTGAGCGGGGGAGGGGTCAGAGAGAGAGGGAGACACAGAATCCAAAGCAGGCTCCAGGCTCTGAGCTGTCAGAATAGAGCCCAACGCGGGGCTCGAACCCACGAACTGCGAGATCGTGATCTGAGCTGAGGTCAGACGCTTAACCGACTGAGCCACCCAGGCGCCCCTAAAGTTCATTTAAAAAAAGAAATGGAAGCTTGGAAAGACCAGGCGCCCCTAAAGTTCATTTAAAAAAAGAAATGGAAGCTTGGAAAGACCAGGCCCCACTTGCTGTGTTTGATCAGTTTTTCTTTGTTTCAGATAGGAACAGGTTCATTTTGTTTGTTTTGTTCTGGGGCCTCTGCCCTACACACTGTGATTCCCGTTAGATTTTCCAGCAGTGAAGGCCGTCTATTCAAAGTCAGATTGGGATTTGGGGCAGTGCAAGGCTGTAAGGGAAGACCGATTGGATTTTTAATTTGCTACACTGAGTATCCCTAGAAAGAACTGACGATCAGATAGCATTCCCAGGACTTCCGTGAAGACTGAAACATAAAGACAATCTGCTCTGGACAGATAAAGGAAACCCTCTGCAGCCCACTAAACTGCCAGTCACACAGAATTCTAGAATTTAATTTTGAGAGAGAGCTGATTGGGAACAGGGACAGTCTGTAACTCACTCCTTCTTGGTGAGCCCCAGAGCAGGCTTGTGGTATTGTTTATAGGCTGGGACAGGGCACGGTTCATAACGGGGCTTGCCACCCAAGTTGGCTTGGGGCTCTGTGTTCAGGGCAGCTCCTGGCTGGAGCTGAAACTACTTTGCTTTGTGGTCAGAGCTGCTAGTGATTACTCCGTCCGCCAAGGTGGTTAGCGGACATGGGAGGTCAGGGGAGTGTTGTGTCACTACCAGCTTTCTTTGCTGGGTTCCTGTTTCTCTTTGCCAGTTCATCCCTCTGGTGTGCTCGTATTTGCCGACACCCCATTTGGGCACCAGGCCTGTCCTCCCTCACCACCTCCCTCTCTTCTTTCCTGCCCCAAATATTTATTTATTTTTATTTATTTAAATTTTTAAAAGTTTATTTATTTTGAGAGAGAGAGCGAGCAGGGGAGGGGCAGAGAGGGGGGGAAGAGAGAGAATCCCAAGCAGGCTCTGCACTGCGGGCACAGAGCCCAGTGCAGGGCTCCAACTCACAAACCGAGATCGTGACCTGAGCCGAAGCCAAGAGTCAGTCGCTTAATTGACTGAGCCACCCGGGAGCACCCCCTCCCCAAAATATTTATTGAGCACCTACTGAGCTGGGTGCCTGCTTGGCACTGGCAGTAGAGCAATGAACAAAACAAATAAAAATCCTTGGCCTCGTGAATCATATGTTTTAGTGGGGCCCCAGGTAATAAACGATTCCACAAATCAATAGAAAGTTACAACTGTGATAAGCACACTGTGCTAAGACTGTAGTTGATAATAAAAATCTGACATGAGTTTGGGGGATTGGGGATCACAATCTTGAAGAAAGGTAATTAGGCTGAAATATTAAGTAGGCGATGCGGAGACCCTTCCAGGCAGAAGACTGGAACTGCATGTGCAAAGGCCCTATGGCAGGAGACAACGTGTAATATCAAAGAAACTGCAACAAGGCCGCAAGGCTGGAGCTTAGAGAACAAGGGCGAGAGAAGTGGAGATGTGGTGAAGTCAGTTGGGTCAGGCATGCTGGGCTGTGGAGGCCACGTTAAGATCTCAGCGGGGAGGAGCTGTCGAAGGGAAGGAACTGGTAAGCACATTCATCCTGTGTATAGTTCCTGCCGAAGCATATGCGTTTTAACGTGGCAGAAAAGAAGTCATCCTTAAGATGATATACCGGGCAGTTGGACATCAGGAGGAGCTGGCAAACCCACAGGTGTCTTTGGCCATATCCCGAGACGTTCTGATTTACTAGGTCAGGCTGGAGCCAACATAACAGTTTGTTAAATAAACTCTGTAGGTGATTCTAATTTTAAGTGTTTGTGAACCAGATAAGTGAGGGGCAGAGTGGTAGAGAACTTTCTGGAGCTCCAGAGAGTGGAGCAGATAGTCAAGGCTGCCTTTGAGCATCTCGAGGACTGAGGCCAAGGGCCTGACTGTTCTTATGGTGACAATGCTCATATGAGCTAGAAATAGTCCAGCCAGACAGACTGAGTCTGAGTCAACGTCTCCATCCCTCCCAGTTGTTTTTCTTTCAAACCCTGGCATACCACCGGGGCTTTACTGCAATACGTTGGCTAGTTTTATTTTTAGTACAATAATACATGCTCTGGAAGATAAAGTTGTTATGCATAATTCAAGAGGCAAACGCATCTCAAATTAGAACTCTGACCAAACACGTGTAAATTCAGGTAACTTCTTTCATGTGACCTCGAAGTTACCAGACCATCTAGTTGGTGCCCACATAAATGTGAGGTTTTGAATCAAAGCAAGGCAAAGGAATGCGATAGAACAAAGGCAGTTGAAAGAAAGATCACGTCCACGATGCTTGCAACAGTTCAGAAGGTAAACACGTCAATCAACCGCTTTTTATGTTAGCTCCTCTGAAGGCCTGGTTCTCTAACGCCTTAACATTTATAAAGTCATCTGCAGCCCAATTAGCTGTGCATTTATAATCTCCTATTACCCTCACATCAACACAGAGAAGTGATTAATTATTTTGACGTTCATAGTAATGCCATTAATCAGAATACATTCATTGGGTATTAATGACTGGATGTGGTGGGTAATTGTATATGAGTTCTACAGTAATTTAGCAATTGATTTACTAGTATTTGATGAGTTGAAACTGTACGAATGGAAGGTTAAGTGATACAATTCTAACTGATTATGAAAAGGCGATCAAATAGACGTTGAAAAAGATTAAATAAATGAAGAATTTCAATTGTATATTCTGTGTGAGCCAACAAAATTTTACAGGAAAGTGCAAATTAATTTTCATGTTCTTCCAATGGGCATTCAGGAACTGGCTTAAAAAAATGTGTCCAATTAGGATGTGGTTTTCATATGCAATGAATTTTTTTTTTCTAAATGGAGATTACTTAATGCCAGAAATAGGCACAGGAAGAGATTTGACAGGCTTTGGTGTAAATTTTGCTCCAAGAAAAGATTTTATAATTTTATTTTTTATACCATCATGCCCATTATATTGGCCAGTGTTTCTTATATTAATTGCTGCATATACTTTTTTTCTTAAATGTTTTTTCAATCCTATGAATTGTAGCCATACCTCATTTATTCACATATTTTTCTTTACAACTTTAAATGTAGCCTAGAGCCTGACTTTTTAAAGTAGAATCTAGGTATGAATTATTCAAAATGGTAGATAGTAAAAGGCACATTATTATGTATGTGTGGTGTACTTTTATTTAGACATTATTTTTAAATTCTAGCAATAATCCTTAAAAGTGGAAATGATTAAAAGAGTTCCATTTAAAAAGTTTGATATCAGAGAAACCGAGTTAGGGGACTCTCTAAATGACCTCCACGCTTATGTGCCAGCACTGCTGTTTTCTCAGGGGACCTGCTTTCCCAGAGCTATTTCCTCAGACCTACACAAGTCTAAGTTCCCCTGAGGATCCCACTTTAAATAGACGTTGGGTTGTTGACGTTGCTGTGGATGATAGGGATGGTGGTGTTGGGAGTGGTGATGGGGATGATGGTGATGATGATGGTGATAATGGTAGTGATGATGGCAATGATGATGATGATGGGGGTGATGGTGTTGATGGGGGTGATGGTGATGATGATGATGATGCTGTGATGGGGATGATGATGATGGGGGTGATGATGATAATGGTGATGGTGATGATGATGGGGGTGATGATGATGGGGGTGATGATGATAATGGTGATGGTGGTGATGGGGGTGATGGTGGTGATGACAATGAAGATGGTGATGGTGGTGATGACCATCATTTATAGAGTCCTTTCTACATGCTTACACCATACTAATAGCTTTGCCAATATTATGACCTTTACTCATAATGACCATCTCAGGAAATAGGTAGTGTATCATCTCTGTTAGAAATAACCCAAGGCATGAGTGGTGTAAATCGCTCTCCCAAATTCAGAGGTGGCGAGAACTCGACCTGGTGGTAGAGCCAAGTATGACCTCCCGTTACCCTGATGTCGGCACTTGGGCCTGGTTAATCATGTTAGTATAGATAGTAAAGCCACTCATTAGGAGGAACTGATTTGGAATTGATGAATAGATGTGGTGGGCAGTTACTTCTGCAGTGTGAAACGTACACTATCTACAGGATAAGTGAGGTGTTACAAATTATAGACTGAACCTGCCCGTTAATATGCACATTCAGTATATCCCTATATAATAAAAGGAATGACAACTAGGTGTTTTTCCTAAGCTTGTGTCCGGTTCTTCCCACTCCTCCCCTGTCTACAGGTGGGCCACTTTCATGGCCAACCCTGCTTGGTGAATACTAAGGAATACAGAGGAGAGGGGTGATGGAATTAGTATTTTGTGAGATTGCCACACTAAGTAGTAGCTAAATAGTGCTTCCTTCTGAGTCAAAGGGCAGACGGTGGGTGTAGCCCAAGAGAAGGGGTTTTATATGATTCCTTTGCACACCTGTATTGGTTAGACTCCAGTCTCATCTGCTGTAATAGAGAGACCTCAGATACATTGGCTGAAGCAAGTTCCAGGTTCATCGCTCTCATGTTACAGTGAGCAGGCGGCTGGCTGGTCCAGGACTGAGAGGGCAATTCTGAACCCTCACCACACAGGTTCCATCTCTGGATTCAGACTTGCTGTCCCCACTGCCGTGGGGCAGTGGGATAGGAGGGATGGGCAGGGCAACACCTGCTCAGTCTTGGTAGATGTACATCACAGAAGTGCCACATATCCCATCCCTGAGTCGCTGAGGAGAGGCGTGTTCTTTAACTGGGTGGCCCAGTTCTCAGCAAAAACTCCTATCATTAAAGGGATGTGAGGAGAATAGATACCGTCGGGCAACTAGTAGTTACTCCTGTAATTCAAATACTCAAGTCTTTACTTAGGACAAATAACTTAGTCTAATATTAGTAGAGGAAGGAGTGTGGGAGGGTGAACCTGTTCTTCAAAAAAAAGAAAAAAGAAACAGAAATATAGCACTCCGGGCTAGTAACCCTTTACTGCGGGAATAGATATTTCTTTTGGAAAAGTGTAGAACGTCAGCCTCAGGAGCCTTGGCTCATGTTACAGTGTAGAGCCCGTGTTTCAGTGCTGACTTTTCATAGTCTTCTCTGCAGCATGAACAGACAGAAGGTGCTGTTGAGATCTGGACAAAGCCAGGAGGCAGTGGTTAAGAGCCGCTGCCTCTGACAGTAAGATTTACTGAGAGCCATTCTGTCTTCAGGGGATAGCCCGGTGATTGTATTTTTTTCAATAGTCGCTCCCCATTATCCCTGCAATTTCTTTTTCTTTGGAGCAAATGATAGTACTTAATACATACTTTTCATAGTCGTTCAGCCAGGTGTAATCCACCCGATGATTTCGATGTGTGGCCAAGGTAGAAGTATTTGGTCTGCTGCTGTTAATGTGCCCTTGTGTCTCCTGATTCAGAAAGCATTTTTGGCCATACGTTACTCGGGAACCGGCAGAAAATGAGGTAATCCACATGAGTGAGTGTTCCAACAGCAGTATCCTGCTTTAAGGATCGAAACTGGAAAGTAAGCAGGCGAACAAAGAACCCAGCCTTTCCATGGAAATCCAGAGAAATCCTTGTTTCCAAAAGACACAAAGACCTTGAATGAGGTCCTAGGGTGGTTGGTGTGGCCAGGCACTACACAGGTGTAGTGACAGCTTTTCTGGTGCGTCTTCACTTTCCACCGTAACTCTCGGTCTGCTGGCATTCTCACACCTGCAAAAGAAAGACAGCTTCGCTCGGGTAGTAGAGGGTATGAGTAAGCCTTGCTTTCAGGATCACGGAGCCCTGGATTTGGTCTGGGTTCATATTTGCTGCCTGCATCAAGCTCTCTTTTTTGCCTCTGGCCTGACATTGCCAAACGATGATTTATTTCTCCGGTTTTGCTTCTCAGTCCACAGGCACGGAGTCACAAATCCATGGGGATCCCAACCAGCTTATTAAGCTTTGCACTAACCTCCATTCTACCTTCTTAAAAAAGTCAGTGCAGATACATCGTTTCATCCATGCTTCTGTGGCATGGGATGTGGGAACTGGGGGGGTTTGCCTTCTCAATGCCTATGTTAATACAAAAACCCTGGGTCTCCAGCTGGAGCTGAAACCCGTAATATTTCAAGCCTTTCATGCCTGTCGGCTGCCAGCCATGGGACTTCCTGGACTGTGAACGGTTTTTATAGGTTATAGGTTTGTGCCAAATGACTCGCCAAGTCTTAATAGGAAAAGTCGGCAGTCTGTTTGCAACACCTACTGCTCAAGTATTTACGGCCAGAATTTTTATTTTGCACGTATGCTTTCCTTTAACAGGAAAGAAAACGGTCTTTAGTCAAACCACTGAGGTGAGAAATGCAAATTTCATTTGCCACTAATCCCAATGAGGTATTAACTACAAAGTCCATTTAAGACCTTTAGTGTTAATATTAAAGAGGACAAGTGGTAAAATAAACAGTTAATGGCCCGGAGCCCGCCATCTTGCTTGCCCTCCCAATTGATGCTTGACCGCTCCGTCCCAAAGATAATGACTGGACCCCCTTTCAGCTGCTCTCCGCTTCTCGTTGGCACCAGGGGAGGCGACTTTGGCAAAGTCACCGTTTTAAAAGGACTGTAGTGATGGCAGGACGTTTTATTACTGTGTTAATGAGCACAGTGTGGGGTTGTGGGCAGGGCAGAGTGTTTGCATGGTTTTGTGCAAGCTTAGGGGAGGAGGAGTAGGGAGAGGCAGAAGGAAACCCAACTTTTATTTGTCATCGTAACTAGTTACTTGAGGGTGTTAACAGATCTCTGGATAATCTTTGGAGAAAGTTTCCCTTCATTATCGTTTTCAAGCTCATTAGGGAAATCACCAGATGTGTAGCAAGAAGTGGGCTCTCCAAGTGTAGCGGTAGCTTTTTCCTTCTTCCCTTCCTCCCTCCACCACGCCCTCCCTTGCCCCTCCCTCTCTTCCTCCCTCTCCTCTTCCTTTCCCAGCATCTGGATTCTAAGGCGAACTATGTAGCATCCTTGAAAGTTTCTGTCGGGGACCACAGTCTCCCCTTTCGATGCCGAAGTTGTCAAAGGCCTGCCATCATGTAGTTCCACATGTCCTCCATGCTGCAGAAATCTTGTCTTTTCTTATCAACCCCACCGTGGAAATATCATGCAGCGACGTGTTTCAGTTAATTCTTCCAGTATGACTCTGCTGTGGTCTGATGTCAACACCCAACCGAGTTTATACCGTGAATATTGGCCCGTAAAGCTTGGTTCTGGCTCCCTGTTCTCTCTCTCTGTTTCCTCTCCCTACGTGCCCTTCCCTGTCCCCAAAATGCAACACCGTTTGTATTCAGATGAAGCCCCAATTTAAATATTCAGCCCTGATGTTTCTGACTACTCATGTCCTATGTCCAGCCACCAGCTTTTGACCACTTTATTTGGAAAAGGGGTCTCGTCACAATCTCAAATTTAGTCTGTTCACAACAGAAATCTTGATTCACTTGCCCAGTACGACCCCCACAAGGTTGCTTACTGTATGTATGATTTTGTCCTTTCCCTCATATCCCACATCCAACGTATATGAAGTCTTATTGGTTCTTCCTCCAAAATGTGATCTTTGAAAAAGCCTAAGTCATGTGCTTTTCCCCTGGTTAAAGCTCTTCAACGGATTCCCATTTGACTAAGTTTCACGAGATGCCCGCTGATCTGGCCCTTCCTGCCTCTCTGTCCTCATCAAGATGCTGGCCATTGACACACTGATGTCCTCATCCGTGGGTCACACTGACCTTCCCATCCGTGTGACGCATGACCTCCTCCTCCATGAGACACGTGACCTTCTCAGCTCTCTTTGCTGGCTCATTCTCAGCCTTTAGAGCTCATCCTGAATGCGGCCTCCTACTTGGAGCTGGGTAAACGTCTGCTGCCTGGAGGACCAGTGAATCCAGCTTCCTTCCATCCCACACTGCAGCCCATCCCACCCATCCCCTGTGCCCACTTGCTCACTGGAGCACATGGTCTGTCCACGTAAAGTGGCCCAATATTTCTGCCTCAGAGTCAGAATTGTAAACTTGGACCGTACGCAGTGATGATTTAAATATATGTTTATTCATGAAAAGTTTCAAAGAACTCTAGTTTAGCATTTGTTGTGGTTGGAACAAAGACTGTATTTTCTCTTGAGACTGAGAGGGTGATACAGTGTAATCAGAAGTGGGAGAATCCCTGAAACTTTTGCTGGAGGGCCTTCATTTTCTTCCTTCCTTCCTTTCTTTCTCTCTTTCTCTTCCTTCCTTCCTTCCTTTCTTTCTTTCATCTTTATTTTTTCAACGTTTATTTATTTTTGGGACAGAGAGAGACAGAGCATGAACGGGGGAGGGGCAGAGAGAGAGGGAGACACAGAATCGGAAACAGGCTCCAGGCTCTGAGCCGTCAGCCCAGAGCCCGACGCGGGGCTCAAACTCACGGACCGTGAGATCGTGACCTGGCTGAAGTCGGACGCTTAACCGACTGCGCCACCCAGGCGCCCCTCTTTCATCTTTATTTTTGAGAGAGAGAGACAGACAGACAGCAAGTTGGGGAGGGGCAGAGAGAGAGGGAGACACAGAATCCCAAGTAGGCTCCAGGCTCCCAGCTGTCAGCACAGAGCCCGACGTGGGGCTCGAACTCACAGATCACGAGATCATGACTGGTGACTAAGCCACCCAGGCACCCCTGGAGGGCCTTCGTTTTTTTCCTCCACTTCTGCTTTGTTTTCCTGTGTTGGTGTTTCCTTTCCTTGGGTTTCATGCAGTTTCCGTCCCGAGCTTTGCTGTTCCTCCTCTGTCTTCCTCATCCTTCCCTCCTTCCTTCTTCTCTCCTTTCTTTCTAAATCTCGTCTTTCTTTTTCCTTTGCTTGTTGTTAAGTTAAACCAGGCGTTAGTTAGCTAGCGCGACCCCCAAGCAACACCTGCTACATGGCATCATTCTGTAGTTTTTGGAAAGACCGTCGAAGACGCCGGGGCTGACAAAAGGCAGTCGCAGGGCAGCTCCACAAACAGAACCAGAATGCCGTCTTCATTCCGACTTTGCGGGGTTTTCTCCACTTAATTAGTTGGCCTGTGGATCTTAGAATTCTGAAGAGGAGGACAGGCTTCTCTCTGCAGGTCTGTATCAAGAATATATTACGTGTATTGATTTCGTGCTATGAAGGAAGAATAAAAGTAGTGACCATCTGCTCTGCATTTCTTGTAAGTATGCTGGAAGTGTCCATCAGTTTGAGTGCAATGTCAAAGAAACCACACTGGCTTTTCAACAACTTTCAAATGATCACTTATAAAGCCCCAAAGAACTTCCTTTTTCTAAAAAAAAAAAAGTGAATTCTATTTCATTTCAGATTCTTCCTGCTGCCCCTTTGTAAAGGGCACATCTCCTGCTCTTGGCATGTGGGATTTCCTGAGGGCAGCTTTGCTCTAACCCAGCTGCAGTTTGATGAAAGTTAAATTGGACAGTATTACTTTTCATTATGAGCCGCTCTAAGCATTTTCCCTGAGACATGATCAAAGGGAGGTGCCAACAACTTACTGAAATTTCACTCTTACCTAGAAGGAGCTGGCAGGCACCTTTCTCGTGTGAGCCGTATATTGTTGAAAATCGTGTGCATATCCTTTTGACTCCCTGTGGGGGGTTAGGTGACATAATTAGGAATTACATAGTAATATGTGGCATGCTGTTGCAAAGATTGATTTCTTTAATAGTTTGCTAAAGTATTTTAGGGCCAGAATACTCCCGGTCTTATTAAGCAAATAAAGCCAATATAGAAACCTTTATCAGAGGTGTCTGTAAGAACTTCAGAGACTTAACGATGAGCTAGAGAATAGAAATATTGTCTAAATAACAGAGTCACCTAGACTTTCAAAAACAGATGCGTAAAACGTGCTTTCAGAGGCTCAGTGTGTGCCTCTAATTCCAGGTGATTTACCTTAGTAATAATATTACTCGTGTTACTGAAATTAGTTTTTCTACCAGACCAGTGGTTCTTAACTAGAAGCAATGTTCGAATTACTTAGGGAGCCTTTTCCAAAAACATGCCTGCCAGAGGTCCCCCCCAGACCTGAACCTCCCAGATTCTGAACCACTTATGTTGGAACGTTGGCAGCGTGTACTTGGAAAAAGCCCATGCAAAATGATGAAGCTTCTGGTTTCAAAACTGGTTAGGGATCACTGCTCTTTTTTTTTTTTTTTTTTTTTTAATTTTTAAAATATTTACTTGTTTTTGAGAAAGAGAGAGAGAGAGAGAGAGAGAGAGAGAGAGAGAGCATCAGTGGGGGAGGGGCAAAGAGAGAGAGGGAGACACAGAACTCCAAGCAGGCTCCAGGCTCTGAACTGTCAGCACAGAGCCTGATGCAGGGCTGGAACTCACGAACCACGAGATCATGACCTGAGCCGAAGTCAGACGCTTAAGCGACTGAGCCACCCAGGCACCCCGAGGATCACTACTCTTGACTAGAAGAAAATGAGCTCAGAACAAAGTAAATTGTAAGATGCTAATGTAGGGGTGGAATTGAGAGACCAGGTGGCCCCCAGAGGGGCACAGGCAGGCACAGGACGACAGCATCTAAGGCGATGACTCAGTGCCTGGTACTCCTCTTCCTTGGGCATCAAGTATTTTCCCATGACGCTTGGCCTTTCTTAACAGGCCGGAGGTCTGAATGGCCGCTAGTCACATGCTGTATTTGTTTGCCTAATATTCCATTTTGTTTGCTTGTCAGACTCAAATGCTGAGTTAAATAAACTCATGGTCTTGTAGAAAGAATGTTGGTAACGTTTTACTTTACATTTCCTATTGTCCCCTCCTTTTTCTTTTTTTTTTTTTTTCCAGGTTTTGTGAATGATTCCATTACTAAATCCATTGTGGCTTTGCGCTTAACTCTGGTGGTGAAGGCCAGCACCTGCGTGCCGGGGGAGAGCCATGCAAATAACTTGGAGTGTTCAGGAAAAGGAAAGTGCAGCACGAAGCCGTCAGAGGTGAGGGGACGCCTGGTAGCTCTAAAGCCTATATTTACATAAATACGTATATCTATGTTCATATATTGCTACGTATCTATCTATCTATGTGTCTATCAAGAATGACAGGGAGAGACCAAGTGCATTTGCTGAAAGAGTCCCTCAAATTTCTGGTTTTGATTGCACATTGGTATGTAACATATAGATCTTCAATCTCCACATAATTTCTATTTTTTTTTTAATTTTATTATTTTTTTTAATGTTTATTTTTGAGACAGAGAGAGACAGAGCATGAACGAGGGAGGGTCAGAGAGAGGGAGACACAGAATCTGAAGCAGGCTCCAGGCTCTGAGCTGTCAGCACAGAGCCCGACGCGGGGCTCGAACTCACGGACCGTGAGATCATGACCTGAGCCGAAGTCGGCCACTTAACCGACTGAGCCACCCAGGCGCCCCTCCACATAATTTTTAAAGTAGTGATAATAAATCTGTGCGGTGCCAGATTTTGCTTGGGTATAAAGTAGAGATTTTATGAGAAGAAATAGCCATCGTATCTGGTAGCAGAATCAAGAGAAACGGAAGACAGGAGAGGTGAGCAGGCTCATTAATTTCCCAGTGATCACAGAATCTCCTCCTTAAACATTGCATTTCTCCAGCGCCTATAGCAGAATTACAAAAGCAAGAGAAAAGCACAAGAAGGAACAGAGAAGAGGCTGGGACGAGAAGCCTGACGTTACGTTTGACCTCTGTGGGCCAGTGTCATCAGTGCTACGGCAGACCTGAGTCCTGCTCTCCTTTTTAGTGGCTCGGGTCACATGGGCCTGGGGCTGGGGCAGGGGCAGGAGCTGAGTACAGTTCCTCCTCCTTGTTCTTGGGTGATTGACAGGATGTGGGAGGCAGGACCCGTAAGGGACTGTGGCCACTGAGACCCACTCCATCACTAGAGAGCTCCATTAAAACAGGTGGACTGCGGTCTTTTGCAGGTGACCTGTGGGCTGTACCCAACGTCCCGGGAGAGGGAGACTCTGCCCTTTACGAGGGGGCCTGTTTCATTAGGGCACATGTGTTCCTCTCACCGCCTGCCTCCTTGCCCGTCTCCCCAGTTCTGCACATTTGTCCACTGGAATTCGTGCAAAGTGAAGTGGGTCCCCCAAGTCCCAAAAGAGCATGATTTGTTTTATTTATTTATTTGTTAATTTCATTTAATTTAAAAACATTTTTTTAACATTTTATCTTATTTTTTGAGAGACAGAGCACGTGCAGGGGAGGGGCAGAGAGAGAGGGAGAGACACAGAATGCGAAGCAGGCTCCGGGCTCTGAGTGGTCAGCACAGAGCCCGACGCGGGGCTCGAACCCACGGACCGCGAGATCATGACCTGAGCCGAAGTCGGAGGCTCAACCGACTGAGCCACCCAGGCGCCCTGAGCATGATTTGTTTTAGACCAGTGTGAAGGGCAGCACGGGTAAACTTTGCCCCGGGACGCCTCCCGTGGGAACGCCAGCGCATTCGGCGGTAGCGGTGTGAACTGGGTGAAGGGAGTGGGGGGGGGGGGGGACCGGCAGGTGGGTGTTGGAAGACACTTTCACGTGTTGCTCGCGTCATCTTGGGGAACCCACGACTTTGATGTCTCGGGTGCGGTATTACAGTGGTGTCAGTTTCCCGTTTCCTTGTACGATCGTCCTCTGCAGAAGGCAGAAGGACCTGAGAAAGTAGTGGGAGCAATCATTTCTGCTAAATGGTTGGAAAGGAACACGAGTGTGAAGCAAAGCCAAAATGAAATCCCTGGTGGAGGGGATGGTGCCCGGCACGAGTCCAGGAGGCAGAGTGGGATTTCGTTTACAAAGCCAAGCCTGCCCTGCGAATCCCGTTTTCTTCCATCTTGGCCAACTTGGATCATTTTTCTCTTCGTCTCTTTCCTGAGGGGAAGCTCCATTTATCAATTTATTTTTTTTTTAACATGGTTGAAGGTGAAGTTTCAGCTTTAATTTTTTTTTACATTTTTAAATGTTTATTCATTTTTGACAGAGAGAGAGAGAGAGAGTGAGTGAGAGAATGGGCGGGGGAGGGGCAGAGAGAGAGGGAGACACAGAATCTGAAGCAGGCTCCGGGCTCTGAGCTGTCAGCACAGAGCCCAACATGGGGCTCGAACTCCTGGACCGCGAGATCATGACCTGAGCCGAAGTCAGATGCCCAGCCGCCTGAGCCACCCAGGCGCCCCTATCGATTTATTTTATGGGGAAAGCGAAGAAGTAAAGGCTCTTGAGAGTTCTTCTGTGACGCTAAGAAGGGGTATAGAACCCGAGAAAAGATGAGGAAGCAGTGGACAGCTTATTTGCTGAAGATGTTCCAGAAGAGATGAAGCGTGAGAGACTGAGGAAAGCCAACCACTGCAGCTGGAAGAGTGTCAGACCTCCCACGCGCAAAGAGGAGACACAGCGGTGTTCCCCAAATTCATTCCTGCTACTCCCAATGAACAGTTCTGAGGCCTGGTTAGCCCCCAAGAAGACAACAGTAGTGAAAGAGAAATGTCTTCAACAGGGAAGGGAAGGCTGTTCTTGGAAGTTGGGACCCACAGGTTGTTTCCTTGTGAGCTTTCTCCTATAATGGATGCCCCATCTGGGGAAACTTTTTACCCATAAAGCAGCCACCGTGTTTTCTGAAAACATGCACGTTGCCGGCTTGCAGCCCTCACCTGTAGAACTGATTCACCGAAAAGGCAGCAGAAGCATTTAGCACCTGGCAGGTAACTTGGCAGACCTTGCCAAAGGGCTTCGTTTTTCCTGCAAAAATGGCTCAGAGGCCTTCATGAAGAATCTGTGCTGATTTTATTTAGCAGGCCATTTCAGGGGAAGTGCGGCTTCCTTATGGGGGCCAGCTCTTTTGAGGGGCTCTGAGTGCCCCCCCTCCCCCCTGTGCCCCCACCTCCTGGGTCCACACCAGGTGCTCATAAGGGGTGAGGCCTCTGCTGTGGTCCCTTCTGCCAGAGCCTGCATTTACCTTCAGGGAACTGAAGGAAGTTGTGGCCAGCCTTCTTACCTGAGCCATTGTAATTATCCCTGGTGACTGTAAGCAAATGACTAGGCCGGAATTAGCATATCCATTTATAGACCCACCACATTGTTCTCTTGGAGAGAGCCCTCTGGAAGCCAGTCTCCCCGTTCACAGAAAGATGGCAGGAGTGGGAATGGAAAGTTGACTCATCTTTTTTGAATCGACTTGAGTTCCCGTGGCTGTTCGTGTTTGTCTTCGTGACTTAAAACAATGACTGAAGAGTAGTTTGCTGGCCATAAAAGACTGTTGCTGTCAGGTTTCCTTCTTTGTGCTCTTTCCTAAAATTAGAAGTCATGTAGTCCAGTCTTCTGCCTAGTGCAAGAATCCACTCCACAGTACAAAACAGAAAAGAGCTCTACTGGATGGTTTAAAGTGATTGTTGCTAATCACTTTTGTGTCTTTATTAGGTCATCCATCACAATAAGAGCAATTCTGTTCTGTCCATGCCACTGTCATTTAGTAATGGACCTCGTTTCTTTTCTGTCAGAGGTGCTTCGGCTGGAGGCCTTTCCACACTCCCAGTTGATGGGTGGTCTGCAATAAAACTGTGGCTCGCGGCTCTTAGATAGCACACCATCCTGGGAAAGTCTTTTTATGTGTTTACTGTAGGATGGCCAGGAGCTCTCAGTGTTTGAGAACTGCTTTCTTTACAAGGGTTGATTCTGATCTTTTTCTTCTTATAAAAAAAAAAAAATGACTGTGGTCACTACTTCTCTTTGAACTCTATCACCAAGTTTGGCTGCTGCCGCCATGATATGATAATTCCCCAATTATTTTAAAGGTGAGTATCAGGGATCTTCGCTGGTGTGAACCGTAAGCCTTCTTCAGATCCAGTTAGGTTCCATGGATCTTGTCTCTCAAGAGCAAGAGTTATGTATTAGGATTATCCAGAGAGACAGAACCACTGGGATATATTATATATGTATGGATGGCATATATGTTCTTATCGTATCATATCATATGTATACGAATAAGGAGATTTATTTTAAGGAATAAGCTCACTTAGGAATAAGCTCATTGTAGCGCCACTCATCGTAGAGTCTTGGTGAATCCAAAATCTGACCAGGGAAGGCCAATGGGCTGGAGACTCAGGAAGGAGCTGCAGCTCTAATGCAAAGGTGTCTTCTGGTGAAACAGGAAGAGTGGATGTTGGGGATGAAGTCTGTAGGCTGACCATCTGTTGCAGAGTTTTCTCCTGCTTAGGGAAGGAAGGTCAGCCTCTTGTTCTATGCAAGCCTTCAACTGATTAGATGTGGCCCACTCTCGTGCTATGAGGATAAACTTCTTTCTTCAGAGTCCACTGATTTAAATGTAAATCTCATCCAAAGATGCTCTCACAGAAACATCAAGAATAATGTTTGACCAAATATCTAGGTGACATGGCTCAGCCAAGTTGATACATAAAATTCATCATCACAAAATTCTATTTTTTTTCTCTCATTCGCTCTTGCCCCCTTTCTGTCCAGTTGTGTTCCTTGTCCACAAGTGAAAGGAGTTGTTTTAAAATTTTAGTTTGCCTAAGATTTGCCTAATATTTGAGGGTCTGACAAAAAAAGTCATATTCTAGGTCCCTCACTCAGGTTAGGATGCCTTTTATTGGGCAGCCAGATGCTTCTGATGCAAAAGTAGATCGTGGAACATCATTCTGGAAGTAGGGGTCTCAGGTGCTTATCATTTTCCTGTTCTCACTGATTCCTTAAAGCAAATATACAACATCTTTTTTACTCAAGGATTTCATTGTTAATAATGTTATGGTCACGTGGAGTTAATTAAAAAAAGATAGATGTTGATAGGTGTTATAATGGTTCAATATCTGTCTCAAAGTTTTCTTTTTGTTGGCCCTGGCTCTGGTGTGTATTGATAAGTAAATGGTGTCAGGCCTCCATTCTTAGAAGGTTCCTTAGGATTCTCTCTAGCTCTTGCCTTGGGAATCTATCATCCTTAGGCTGTTTGAATTGGATACTGGAGCTGCCTACTCAGACTTTGTTTTGAGTGAGAATTGAACTGGCATCATGTCTGGGAGCCATTCCCAATCCCTTCTGGAGCTGTGTCCTAATTCACTCTCCAGATGTGGGGCTGTTCATGAGAAAAGCAACTGGCACGTTGGGCTCCTGAAAGTTCCCGACCTTCTGTTACCTCCCTCCTTACTCTTGGAAGTCGAAGGCTCCAACTCCAGGAAGTCCTAATCCCTCTATAGCCGAGTCCTTCTGGCTAAGTTTGATATATTGGAAATAATCACTGACCTTAACTGGTTTCTTTGTCCCTGGCTTGATAACACCTGCTATCCTTGTTCCACAGCCCATGTGGCCTGGGTAGGAGACACTATCTTTCCAGGAGTCTGTCTGCTGTATATCAGCACCCCTCTTTATTTTTTTCTGTTTCCAAGGATGTGCCTCTTTATCAGGGTTCCCAGTAAGTTCCCATTTCTGAGGCTTGTTTATCTGAGATCTCATTCCCAGGGCAAGGTGACAAGCCTGCCCTAAGCTGGGTGCATGGACATCCTTTCCAGCTTAAACCTCAGCTTCCTTCACTGTCCATTCATCCCGCTGCTGCTTCCCCTACATCCTCGTGATTTTGCTCATGCTGTTCCCTCCATTTGGAATGCTTATCTGTTGCACCACCCTACCCCAGCCCTCTGCTCCCTGCCTTCCCACCTTGCTAACTATATTTCAGGCTCTGCCCCAAACCTTCTTCCTTCTGGAAGCTATCCCTAACTCCTGCTGCAAACCCCCTCTTTCAAGCCTGGCAACATTTTATTTTTCTAGTGAGACACACTACCTTTGATTTGTGCTTATATTTCTTTATGTGCATTATCATTTGCATGCGTTTCCCTGCAGAGTTATTGCCTGTCTTGTACCTGCTCCTGCCTTAGGTTCTGGGGCGGACACATCTGGTTAGATAAGATGTGGCCTCTGAGGAGGAGTTGGGAGGTTGTGGGGCGGGATGCCGAATGAATCGTGGATTAGAGTGTGGGGCGATGTGTGCCATGGGAGGGACCTGCGGGTACCTTTTGGAGAGAAATCTCTGACTCAGTGGTGGGATCGCCGGGAGCTTCCCAGGGGAGGCTCCAATGGTGAGTTTCTTGACATTAGAACCTGTCTGGTTCCTTCTGTATCCACTGGAACAACTTAGCAGGGTGCTTTCTGCATGGGAGATGCTCAAAAACAGCCCGTGAACGGAACAAGTAAAATAAACAAAAGCACAAAAACATGATGGAAAAATCAAAACTCCGAGTTTTGAGTTAGATACGTAATTTGAATTATATGTTTGGTAAACATTAGGTCACAGGAAAGACATGGTGAATTTGAGTCGGAAAACATTCTGGGGGATCTGAAGCCCCCAGACGCCGTGACCCAGAACGTCACAGGAACTAACCCCTTAGGGACACTGTGAGCAGCGTTGCCGTTCCTCTCGTTTCAAGAAGAAATAGGTCAGAGTAAACCGAACCAGCCGAGCCTTTGATGACATCGTCCTGTCGGCGGGCACCTGTCAGCAGGCTCCTCTCTGGCTCAGGAAGGAGCGACGGACGCTGCAGAGGGCAGGAGGGGGTGTCGCACGCTTTCTTTCATCGCGTCTCCGAGAGCTAACGTTTCCACCGTCATTAGTGCAAAACCTAAAGGCCCTAAGGAGGCCTTGCAGAAAGAGGGACGCGGTGGGCGTTTGAGGAAGAAGTGGGGAGGTGGGGAGAGGGTGGACAAGGAAGCCCGCCAAGGAATCCGAGGAAGGGCATTCGCTGTGTCCTCAGCATCCAAATAGCGCCTCGGCAAGCCTGCTGTGGCGCTCCTTTCTCCCGGCTCGGTCGAGTGTGTGGCGGGGTTAGGCCCCCACGGTCTGCCGGCGCCGTGGCGGAATTTCTCCTCTGAGTGGGGCACAGAACCCAGCAAGAAAGGGTCAAGGTGGAGCGGCGGGTGGAAGGCTACTTGATGAAGCCGTTGTAACGTATGGCATCGTATGGCGATCTCCTGATGGCATTACAGAGAAAAGAGACGAATTGATTCTAAGACATTCTTCCAAGGGGGCGGGGGGGGGGGGGACTTTCTCTTGACTGAGTAAACAGCTTATTGCCAGTGCTCATTAGACATCTTTGAACCGGAGAATAGAGGCTTTGGACTGAATGCCAAAGCGAAGGTGTCTGACATACGTTTATTTGCTAATGAGGGTTGGGTGATCTGTCCAGCAGATTTTCCTTGCAGATGCTGCATTGTGGACCTCTGAGGGAGAAAGTACTTTTATGGATAATAAAAAAAAGAATAATAATTATTAGACACATATTAAGCACAGAGATCATAAAAGGGAGCGCAGTCCAGCCCAGCTGTCGCCTCGTCAGTGGTAAAGGATAAGCCGGTCTAGAATTTCATTGACTCATGTCTGAATTATAATTCTTGGTACTAATGTAATTAAAAAGCCATCGCTGCCTTTTATGTTATAAAACAGAAGGATGATCCTATCGTTGCCCACATAAGACACAGGACAATGTACGTCATTCTATTATAACTTAAAGAAGTAACTAAATTTATGTCCCAAAGGATAGATGTTTCGTCACGTTTCTGTTCGGCATAAGCTTTTTCCAGAAGGTTGAAATGTATCTCTCCCTGACAGCAAACAGTTGTAGAGGCCTTGTTGTTGGCATCCAGATATATCAGGGCAAGGAGTATATCACCGGTGACATTTCCAGGGTCAAAGAATTGAGAGCAGAAGGTGATTTTTAAAGGACTCTGCACCTGTTTTATTTTTAACACCAGGTAGCAGAGGCCTAAGAGAGATTTACGATTTGTCGGAAGCCAAGAACTAGTTCTCGGGAGGGGCAGGACCATAATGGAGGGACATTGCTGGACGTCTGTCCGGGGCTCCTCCCACTGGGCAGCCCCGCGTCTCCTAGAACATTCAGCATTACCGTGAGCCTTATTGTTCGTGTCGTGTCTCCATGTAAAGGTTCACTGTCCACGACAGAGAAAGCCAGGCATCGCCTGGTTTCAGACTTTCCAAATGATGTGACCTCAGGACCTTTTGGCGAAGCCCCCCGTCAGGTTTAACATACACAGAGATTGTGCGGGGATCTTGTTACAATGCGGATCCTGGCCCTGTGGGTCTGGGGCGGCCCCGAGATGGGATGGCATGCCATCAGAGATCAGACCTCAATATGGGAGGCCACCGCACTCAAGACCTTTCAGAGAGGCTTGGAAGATTCAAAAACTTCCATTGCATGGTTTAGGGCATACACTGTACTAGGGGACTAAGCTCTCGGGGGCTCTCTTATTCTAGAGCAAACTTTGAGAAAATCACAGTACAGCTTGAATCAGGTAACTAACGCAGGGAAAGAGAAAGTCCCTACAGGTACGGCATGCGGCCCTTTACACGTTGCCCAGGCACTAGTTTTTGTTTTAGATTGCTTCCTCTGCACCGTTTTATTGAGATATTAATCGACATACAACATTGTGTTAGTTTGAGGAGTACAGCATAACGACTTGATACAGGTATATATTGTAAAACGACCACCACAGTGAGTTTGGTTACCATCCATCACCTCCCTTAGTCACAAAAGTTTTTCTCTCTTGTGATGACAACTTTTAAGATCTACTTTCTTACTGACTTTTGAATGTATGACACATGCTGTACATCTTAGATCCCCAGGAGTTACAAGCTTCTGGTTATAAGATGAATTCAAGTTCCAGCAACAGGTTGTTTTTCTTTTTTTTTTTTTTTTTTCAGCCCCTGAGGTTTGCATTCTTTTGGTTACAACTCTTGGTCTTTGCAAAGAGGAGAGAGAGCAATTTCTAACTGTATCAGAGACAGATGACTATCATTCTTAGATTTTAATTAAAGACTTTTTAGAACACAGAACTAAGGCTCTGACTAGCACTTTATGCCTCAGAGAAGAAAACCACCACTCTGGAGCCTGGTGGGCATGCTTTCCTTCCCCTAAAATACTTATCTTCTTGTCCTATTTTACGGTCCATAAGTCAGCGAGCTGAGCGTGACCTCCCGGAACGGGGCCGCTAACTGGCTGTGCCCGCCCGCGGAGGGCCTCCCTGTGGGGCGGCACATTGTCACTCCTCTTTAGGGGTCTGAAACCATCCGCTCTGCTTGTTTACCACAAAAGGAGTTTATTCCGCTTATCATTTACCTTTCCACGTTTTTGTTCCCTCATCTGTCATGAGCACCACTATGTGTCAGGCACGGAGCTGCACTCTAACAAAACAAGGATGAAAGACAGTGCCAGGGTCCCTGCCTTCCCGGTGCTGGAAGTCAGAAAACTGACTTTGGAAATCACTGAACTTGACCCTTACCCCATGCCCAAATCTTCCCCGAAACACCAACCTCCTCAGCCTTCCCCAGCTTCTAATTAAATACCTAGCCAGTGCCCATTTGAGGGGGTTGGCACTTCTTCCAGATTTTGAGGGAAAAAACAAAAACAAAACACCCTTTGACTGCTTCCTCACCACGGTTTTCCGTCCGGGGCAGCTGCTCCAGATACAGCTTTCGTATAAATGTAGTCCTCTGCCTCCCTGTAGCCTGAGGAGATCAGAGCTTTAGTTTGATTATGAAATTTGCCCCATTCCTTCTGTGACATCATCTTAGGTTTTAAGAATCGATTCTGGCTTTGCAGCTTAACCTTCTGAGTTGGGGAGCGTTACGTGGATTCAGAATGAACATCGTGTGTTAGGGTTTATAGTACAGGACAGCTTTCCCAGACTGAACAGAGACCCCCAGCAGGCTTTGGGCATGCAACTAATGTCTCCATGGCAGGCACAGTTGGGGGGGTTTCTCCATGGTGTTGGTGGAGATCTCCTGGTCCTTCTGTCCAAAAATAGCTCCCTGCTGCCCTTCCCTGTGCTTTTTCTTCAGGGATTGGCCCCATTTTCTGCCTGCGCTGAGTTACAGACCCGCTGGACAAATTTGCCCCCTGGATGCAGTGTTTGTGGTTTTATTTACAAAACAGTTTGGCTCAACCTGGCACAGTGGTTTTTGACTTTTTTGGTCTCAGGATTCCTTACAGTCTTAGGAAGTATGGAGGACCCCCAGAGTTTGTTTATTGCGTTTTATCTGTTGATATTTATCGCATTAAATTAAAACTGAGGAACTTAAAAATATTATTTCATTTAATTAGTAAACCCATCGTTTCGTGGTAACATAAATTAACACCTTTTAAATAAAAAGTAACTATATTTTCCAAAGCAGAAAAAAATTCAGTGAAAAGAGAACATTGTTTTCATTTTTTTACAAATGTCTTTAATATCTGGCTTCAAAGAAGACAGCTGGATTTTTTTTTACATTTGTTTTTACATCCAGTCTATTGCAATGTGTTGTTTTGGTTGAAGTGTGTGAAGAAAATTTAGCCTCAACAGATACTTAGTTGGAAAAAGGAGAGGTGTTTTAATAGCAGTTTCAGATGATTTTGGATATTTTTCTTGAACATAACATTTGACAAGTGGCAAATTCTTAAAGGTTAATTGAATACAGGAATCCGAAGTCGCATCAATGAACTCTTGTGCTGTTAGACATCCCTTGATACATCCTATGTTTTGGATCTTCTACCCATGAATGGTTTTTAGAACTTCACCCATTGGTTACTTGGAAAATACAGGAGTCCTACAGTTTCCAAATGTTGACACATTTCATTATACCACAGCACAAAAAATCACATCGGTGATTAATTTCAACTCCAGTCTCATCAGGGAAGGCTTGAAGTATTGGAAATCGATCAAGCTCATAATGGAGGATAAAAATTTTCCAAAATTCTAATTTTTCCTTCGAAGTTTGAACTTTATCCCTGATAGCAAAAACTATTGGTTGTTTTACTTGACAGGCTCATTTCATTTGAGAGAAAATATCTGCTGAGTGGCCAAGTTTGAATAGTTATAGTTCATCAGTCATTCTTTCGAGGAAAAAAGGTGTCCCATGGAAAGTGGGCTAGTTCACGACTCAAACTACTGCAGAGGGAGTGTGTTTTCTTGAGGCAACCCCTGGCCTTGGGGGCCCCAGTGCAGCCAGAGGGCCTTATGCACACCTCCCATTTACCATTTTGTTACAGAGACCATCGAAAGGACATGTAGTCAAGGGTTGTGAGTTGATAAAATTTTAACTTTTTACTTCTTCGTCAAGGACATTCTGAGTGCAACTGGCATTTTTCCCCCTGCAAATGCTTGATGGCGGTGAAGAGGCATTGATTGCTGCCACAAAGTGTCTGCTTTGATTTGTGTGAAGGCATCAACCTCTCTTCTCACTTTTGTTTTGCATCTTTAGTACCAATTTCAACAGAGTGAAAAAGACACACGTTTTAATACTACCATAAGATAGTGTTGGCCTCCTGGAACCTCTCCCCAGAGGTCGGGGGTGTCCTGCCCTGGTCCAGGCCTTGACTCTGACGTCTCTACGTTCTGCACATTTAACCTATTTTTCTGCACACCTCCAGGTTAGCTTTGAACAGTCAGCTCTTTCTGTCTTTGACCTTGAAAACCACTTTGCAACTTTTGTCTTTCCTCTGAGATGACTCTCTGAATGGCTTCTTTGTAAACAGCTCTGGGTCACTTTGCTGAAGGTCAGTTTGACAAGTCCTCATTTTTTGTGTGCCCCTTGACCTTCACCCTCAGGGTCTCAGACCGTTCCCACCCATACCTACGCCCACCTTGAGACCAGCAGCACTCCCCCCCTGCCCCCGCTGGGGTCCCCAAGGCAGAGGCTTGTCCTTGACTTTTTGTCCATTGTTCCATCCTTGCCAGCCTCTGGCAAAGAGCCAAATCAAAAACAGAGCGTTTCTTGAAATCCTGCTTAAAAGATAAAATAAAAGCGGGCCATTTACAATTACAGAAACCTAAACTGGTTAAAACCAACCTTTCTTGTTACAAGCTCTTTAGGTAGTGAGCAATAATGAGGAAATGGAACAGATTGCTTTTCAGAAAATCAGCCTATTTCATTGGGAGAAGAGCCAGGAGTTTGCTCCTGGATCTTGCCGTGAGGAGGGTAAGGACAGCGCTGGCATGGAGAGGAAGCCGGATTATAGGGAGCACGGAAGAGCTTGGGTAAGCAGTGTGCCTTGCCTTTTTGCTTAAGCTTGGCACTGACCAGAGGGAGAGAGCGTGATGGTACTCCAAGCAGGAAACTGAGTCAAAAGGAGGATTTTTGCTTCTAGACCTAAGGACGCATCGCATTGATGTAGGCCAGAGCAAGAGACTGGCTGATGAGGCAGTGTGGTTGGTGGGGTATAATTAATGGATGAAGTTCCTGGAGGGGATAGTATCAGGAGAGGTGCAGGAGGGCTTTAGACAAGGGGAGGAAAGCTCCCGTCCCCGAGGCAAGTGATGTCAGGCGCAAGCAGTGAGAGAACTCTTAAAGTCAAGTTTTTATTGAGGCGAAATTCTTCTAGTAGAGAATTAACCATTGGAAGGTGAACAGTTCAGTGGCATTTTGTACATTCGCAGTGATGTGCAACCAGCATTTGTGAAAGCTGAAAGGAGAATAGGGTCACCTGTGTTCAGGGGTTTTAAAATGGAGTCAGGAGGCCCTGAAGGGGGACGTGCACGTCCTCACCGGTGGAACCGGGAGCTTTTGACCTGGGCCAAACTGCAAATGTCCCAAGGACTCGACCTGAACACCTGAAGCCTGCTGCAGGAGAAGATTTCACTTAGCGATGGCCTTAGTAACCACTTACATTCAGTTAGTTAAGATTCGTTTTCTGCCAACATCCATCAACGTTCTTTGTAAACAACATGTACAGGCTTTCCCTTTTGTCTTTAATGTTTGTTTATTTTTGAGACAGAGAGAGACAGAGCATGAATGGGGGAGGGTCAGAGAGAGAGGGAGACACAGAATCTGAAACAGGCTCCAGGCTCTGAGCTGTCAGCACAGAGCCCGACACGGGGCTCAAACTCACGGACCACAAGGTCATGACCTGAGCCGAAGTCGGACACTTAACCAACTGAGCCACCCAGGCGTCCCCCCTTTTCTCTTTAAAAACCCTTGACTTTTGTTCCCTTAGTGGCGGGTGCAGTTTGGATTGCTGCCGGAATCTGGGCTCCCCGAACTGCAATTCTGAGGCCCCGAAGAAAAGTTTTTGTTTTATTTTAGCTCTGCCTCTTTTCTCGGTTGACACACCCTTATCTAGTTTCAGGGCATTTTCATCACCCCAAAAGGAAACGCTGTACCCATTAGGCATTCGTTCCCTCTGCCCTTGCTGACAACCAACCTGGATTCTCTCTCTATGGGTTTACCTGTTCTTGAGATTTCATAGAAGTGGAATCATACAGTATGACCTTTTAGGATGGCCTTCTTGCTCTGGGTGTGTTTTCCAGGTCATCCATGCCATAGCCCACGAGTTCTTACTTTACACTGTTGAATAATATTCCATTGTATGGCCATGCCACGAGTTGTTTACCCATTTACCATTGATGGAAATTTGGATTGTTTTTCAGTTTGGGGCTATTGTGATAGTGCAGCTATGAACGTGGGTGCCCAAGTATTGTGTTTGAGTCCCTGCTTTCAGTTCTTTTGAGTATATAGCTAAGGAGTGGAATCGCTGGGTTGTATGGTAATTCTGGTCAAGGCAGGGTTGGGCCCAGGATATCTGCTCAATCCCAGGTTATCCTTTGCCACCTTGGTTTATTTCTAGGGAATATATGGTAGAGAGGTTTAGAGCAGATGGTACCCTAATACTGCCTTGACTGGAAGCTGGCCAGGAACCTCTCACCTCTGTGACAAAGGGGCAAGACAGGCATCACCCCCCAGCTGTCACACTGTCATGAGCCATCCTATGGGTTTCTTCCTGCAGACTGTCTTTTCCTTGTCCTCCAAGAATAAGCCCCAAGAAACTTGGCCCAAACCTGAATGTCTGTTACTCATCAGCAGCAGTGAACTCATCCCGTACTCAACTTCCTTTCACGTAATGGGCATTGGAGGCTAAGATCAGCATTTAATTGAGCCACAAGCATTGGTCCTCCCCAAGTTCACACTGGAGGAGAATTTCCAGTTTAATAATTCTGCAGTTACAAAGGATACTTCCAAGTCAATAAGGGGCAGAGGCGCTGGCTTCAGAGGTTAATGAGAAAGCTCTCCCTGGAACCCAGAAGGCGCTCAGTGATGGATACACAGAGGGAGGCTACCGCAGGCCCCCAGGGGCCATTGCTGTGAAGGCAAGGACCCTCCTCTATGTGACTTTAGGTGGTTTCCACACGATTCTGGCCTGAAAATTCAAGCCGTGTCTTAACCTTAGACAGAGCTATGTGATATGTGCACGGGGATCTCATTTAGGGCTTGAGGGTGGAGGGAAGGGCGCAGAGAGTGCTGGTGCGACAGTCTTCCAGGAGTCTGCAGAGGTCATAGCAAATGTGGAATGTTCCAGCATTTTCCAGAATATAAAGGTCATTAATTACGTAGGACATCAGAACCATCGTTTATACATCTCATTTTTGCAGTCCGCAACATTCTGGCAGGAAAGGGCAGGAAGAGGAAGCACATGAAGACAGAAAATACTGGTGGCAGCTTACACAGTGCCATTTATACATTCCATAAATAATTATGCGTGTGTGTCTAGATGTATATCTATGGAAAAACTTAAAAAGTTTCGCTTTTTCTCTCTTTATTTTATGTCTACATTGTAGTTTAATAGCTGCTCTCCTCCTAACTTTACTAAGATGATTTTGGTGTTTCTTTCCTACTTGCTTTTTTCATTTCTTCACATGCTTTCTTCATCACATTTTATTTACCTGTATCCATTTTTTTTAAAACTACCTGGTCTCGATTTAATTTGGTATATACTGAAGAGCTGGTGAGCAAAGTACAAAAGGTAATCACCACCCAATAGTGCCAGTAACAAAAAGTCAAACAGAGCCATTACAAATCAAGCAAATTAACACAAGGGACATTAAAGGTCAGTGGAGACTGAAATATAACAGCAGTTGAAGTGGGGAGGAAGCCACCTGCTGAGGAAGTTTTGTAAGGGTCTGGAATGGAAAGAGAGCCTACAACAAGATGAGTGGCAAATGCCACGGTTGGTTTGAACTTGAATTCGGTGAAGGGCAAGGCTGCCCCACAGGCCAAGGTCACAGACTGTGGGAACTCACAGTGTAACGTGATCACTTTTCTTCAAGTTGGAATTATCTTCATTGATGTTTCGACCAAAGCTTGCTGCTCTATTTTGGGGGTTTCTTTACACATGGAAGATTTGGGGGATTACAAAAAAAACGGTACCATGTTGTGATAGGTAACATCGGAAGCAGCTGCCAAATTTGACTTTTGCCTGCAGGGCTTTTTCAGGTTGCTAAACTAAGTACAAATGTTAAGTATGAGCTTCCATATTTAGATTAGTACAATATTATACGTTCCATTTTCTACTGAAAGAACAATTCATTTTGCAATTAATCACATAGACTCCATTAAATTCAGCTTGGTTGAAATTCACAGGATGGAGACGTGAGTCGCATTGCTGTGTCCTGATAGAAAGGATCTTCCGCTCACCACAGCCCTGTGATGTGGACATTTTCCTCACCCAAATTATTGGATGTGGATATAGAGACTCTCGGGAATTAACTTACATGATTTCAGGAAAAGCTGAAATTTAGGAATTTTATAGTACTTCCAAAGGCACTAACATTTAGCTTTGTTTAGAACGGTAAGGAGCATATGAAGGCATTATTTTTGTCATCTAGCTGGAGAGAGGATTCAAGGCTACGGCAAGTACCCATGTGTTTAAAGAGAGCGGTTCCTGTATTGGGTCCAGACGATGTCAGTGTGGACTTGCACGCTTGTACAGACCATTCTGATGACGTATGAGGCTCTGTGGCCCTGTGCAGCCAGTAGACATGGAGGCAGATCAGGGGGGTCAAGGTCCGACCCTGCTACTCACTGATATTGAGTCACTTAATCCCCCCAGAGCCTTCTAGTCACAATGACGTGCAACTAGCACCTGTGAAGCACCTGTGAAGCTGAAATTAAATGGTCACTTGTGTCCAGGGGTTTTCAAATGGAGCCGGGAGGCCATTAAGGAGATGGGCCTTATCCCAATGATGGGGATGATGACAAGGCCCATGTCACAGGGCTGAGACACGAACAAGACCTGGCATTAGCACACATCCGTATAGGAGCTGGAAGATGTCCTAATGGAAGGTGAAATGAGATCTTTTATGTGGAAGCATTTTGTAAAGTTCTTTACAAATAAAAGGTGGCACATGCGATATGCAAACCAAGGAAAATGCCCTTCGTTGCCTCCCATCAGCAGCCTTTTTCCTGTGGCCCTTACTGCCCTTGGCGCTCCAACCCTATTATCCTTGGAAGTTTCTGCTTCCACTCAGCCAGTTTTGAGCTACCCAGGAACACTTCTGGCCTGCACAACAGGTTTTCGTTCACTTTAGTGGAAGTCATTTGGGGCTAGGCTCATGTTTCATTTCCTTCTCAGAGATCCAATTTTAAAGGATAATTGTTGGGACAAAGTTGATGCTAGAATTTCTGAATCCAAAGTCCCTAGCATATGCTTTATACATTATCGTTTTTGTTTTGTTTTGTTTTGAAAACCGGTGCTATGAACAAATAAATGTTGGTGCAGTTGGCCACAGAAATGGGCAATTGGCAGTTTGTCTGTTACTTTTTTCCCATGGTTTTGAAGTGCTGCTTATTACTTAAATTTTTTCTTCAAATTTGTATTTAAATTCTAGCTAGGTAACATATAGTGTAACATTGGTTTCAGGGGTAGAATTTAGTGACTCTTCACTGTAGCTAAATGTATTTTTAATTTTGCAGTTAAAAACTAAAGCTGTTGTGGGGCGCCTGGGTGGCGCAGTCGGTTAAGCATCCGACTTCAGCCAGGTCACGATCTCGCGGTCCGTGAGTTCGAGCCCCGCGTCAGGCTCTGGGCTGATGGCTCAGAGCCTGGAGCCTGTTTCCGATTCTGTGTCTCCCTCTTTCTCTGCCCCTCCCCCGTTCATGCTCTGTCTCTCTCTGTCCCAAAAATAAATAAACGTTGAAAAAAAAAGAAATTAAAAAAAAAAAAAAACTAAAGCTGTTGACAAATACCAATTTTCACCAGAAATGCTCATGAGTATGTAATTGCTCCCCAAGGAGAACCTTGCCAAAAGGGTCTTCTAAAAAATAAGCAAAACCATGGTTATCAGCCAGCAGTAGTCGGAAGAAATAGATTTATTTTTAATTTTTTCTTTTGGAGGTCTTTACTTTTGAACTGAAGGTTCTTTATTTTTTAAAAAAATGTTTTTAAAAAATAAAAGTAACTTGACACTGGTTTCATCTCGTTGCCCATGCTGTTGGACAGAAGGCCGTGGTCTGGGGGTGCTGCGCTGGTGTAAGATCCAAGGATATCTAGGGTGGTCTTTTCCTCTCCAATTCCCTTGACACACCATTCTGGAGGGATGCCTGGAATCCTGTTATTTGAGCTTGATTCCTGTGTAATAAAGGCATGATTTCCTATTTAAATGCAAATGTGCCTAAAATCGTATCAAGCTAAGGTTTTATCTATCATTAAAACTGAGTAATTTAGTTTAGTAAGGGGTTGGTTTTAGTAGGTGTGAGAATAGTAGATAATTCTAGGTGTTGGATATGAGAACAGGGAGCTAGGTTTGGGGAGGTGAGATTTGTCAGCAAATCTGAGCCCTGTGTTTGATTTTCATTTCTCCCCAGCTCTTAGACACAGGGAAGGCTGGTGGTATCTGAGCCAGTCATCTGAGACAGATGTTATGTTAAATAAACTGATCCGATGTCATAAATGACTTGGAGCCTTATTCCGTAGCAAAAGCTCATTTATGCATCCCTCAGAGAAGACAGGAATTTGGGCCAGCTGATAGGACTTTTTTTTCTTTCCAACATGAGCATCTAAAAATTATAATGAGAAAACATTAGTTGAGATTGATTCCCATACTGAGGACTGTCCTCTGTGGTAGCCAGAGGACAAGGCGTATCGGCCTGTGTCAGAGCCCTATTCACATGAAAGAGGAAATGAACTTAATGGTTTGTTTTTTTTTTTTTTTTTTTTTTTTCCAGCACTTACATGGATCTGTGTTTAGCCCAGGGACTTCCACCTCTACATCCCCATGACATGACATTTCATCATCCCCATCTGATAATGGGGGGATGGAGGCTTTGGGGAATTAACTGTGCATTTTCTTTTTTTCTGAAGAAAGAACTTCAAACCAATATCCTGTTCTAAGAATCCTACATGAATCATGCCAGCATGAAAATGGTTAAAATATGATACATTAACCAAGAAAGTTTGAAAGGAAGATATGAGCAGTGTTAATGTTCCTATACTCAAAATTTGTATGCAGACTTTTCTTTCTTACTCAGAATTGGAGGATTAAATTATTACATGGAAGAGATCATTTCATGTTAATATTACAGATTAATAAAAATAATTTGAAAGCAAGCAAGCTTCATCCTGCTTGTGAACTGAACGAATTCTTTTGCCACCCTGAGTTAGATATTTTGATGAGTTTCTTCTGGAAATTATTAGAATGATTTCTTTTCTAATTATCTTGGAGAAACACATTTATTAGATATAACCTGCCTTTTTTCTCAGTATTAAAATGATGAAAGCAACAAATGTTTAATGAGATAAGATTTAATTAAAATGAATGATAGGACCTTCCCATCTTTGCTGGTTTCACTTCAATTTGTGTGCCTTTAAATTCAATAAAGTGAGAAATGCATTTGTTAAATCAGGGACTCTACGTAAAATCTTTCACAATAAAATGAAAAGATAGTTGTCGGGTTTTTTTTTTTTTTCCTTTCCGAATACTGAGGAAATGTTTTTAGTCAAATTCCATGGTATCGGGGACAGAACTTTTGGAATTTAGAGTATGATACTTAATATTCAAGATTTACATGTTCTTTCCTTTCTTCCTTTCTTCCTTTCTTCCTCCCTCCCTCCCTCCCTTTCTTTTTCTTTCTTTCTTTCTTTCTTTCTTTCTTTCTTTCTTTCTTTCTTTCTTTCCTTCTTTCTTATGAAATTTGTTGTCAAATTGGTTTTCATACAACACCCAGTGTACATCCCAACAGGTGCCCTCCTCAAGCCCATCACCCACTTTCCCCTCCCTCCCACCCCCATCAACCCTCAGTTTATTCTGTTTTTAATGGTTTGCCTCCCTCCCTCTCTAACATTTTTTTCCCTTCCCCTCCCCCATGGTCTTCTGTTAAGTTTCTCAGGATCTGCATAAGAGTGAAAACATATGGTATCTGTCTTTCTCTGTACGACTTATTTCACTTAGCATAACACTCTCCAGTTCCATCCACATTGCTACAAAAGGCCATATTTCATTCTTTCTCAGTGCCACGTAGTATTCCATTGTGTATATAAACCATAACTTCTTTATCCATTCATCTGTTGGTGGACATTTAGGCTCTTTCCATAATTTGGCTATTGTTGAAAGTGCTGCTTATAAACATTGGGGTACAAGTGCTCCTATACATCAGCACTCCTGTATCCCTTGGGTAAATTCCTAGCAGTGCTATTGCTGGGTCATAGAGTAGATCTATTTTTAATTTTTTGAGGAACCTCCACACTGTTTTCCAGAGTGGCTGCACCAGTTTGCATTCCCACCAACAGTGCAAGAGGGTTCCCATTTCTCCACATCCTCTCCAGCATCTATAGTCTCCTGATTTGTTCATTTTAACCACTCTGACTACATGTACATTCTTATTTCAGTAGGAGAGAAGGGGCTCAACAATCGCCTTCACCTTGCACAAGGAAGGCTGAACTGATGCTTTATATCAGCTCTGCTGTGTTTTGCTTATTTGTTCAACATCTCTCTTGGATTGGGTTTGAGCCTATCCACAAGAATACATAAACTACTAAACAACCTTATAGAGGAGGAACACAGATGTGAGGATGGAGGCAAAGAAGAATTACAGGTCCCCTAAGAAAATAAAGCTAGGCTAGTGGTCCATGTACAGGGGAAGACCCGTGTACTGCTAAAGATTAGAACTGGGGCACACACGTATTTGTTAGCCATGGCCCATGAATGTAATCCACCACATATGTGAAGGGCCCAACGGGAAGGAAGAGAAACAGGGAAACAGAAGGATAAAGAGAGAAGAAAGAAGGTTAAGAACCACACATCAGAGAGTATCCGACAGGAGCCCTGTCATTAAGGTGAATGTCACACAGGTGGACTATCTCCCCATCTCTGGACTTTGAGTGTCAGATGGTGACAAGGGTCTTGAGCCCTCCATGGCTCATCCCCAAAAGGACAAAAGCTGCCACTCAGGACCGACCTAAGGATAGACCCAGAGCAGTTGGAGTGTTTGAAACAGTCAGGACAGGGAACCGGGGTTTTCTCTGTACGGGAGCAGGTGTTGCACCTTTTACCTGGGCCAGATACAGGCAGCTCCTGTGTGGTCACCACATCCATTTGAGCACTTGACCTTCCCAAGACTTGTGAATGGTCGGTGTGATCTTAACGGGAAAAAAGAGACTGGGTGTTTTGATGATCTTACCTAAGCCTGATTTCTTCCTCCCTCTCTCCCTTTGAACATCTTGTAGTTTCTGCTTTGAGTAATGTTTATTTTTGAAAACGTTTTTTTTTTCTTTCTGAAATTAAAAAAAAAAATTACATCCAGGTTAGTTACCATATAGAGCAATAATGATTTCAGGAGTAGACTCCAGTGATTTGTCCCCTACATATAACACCCTGTGCTCATCCCAGCAAGTGTCCTCCTTAATTAATGTCCCTTGCCCATTTAGCCCATCCTCCACCCAGAACCCCTCCATCAACCTTCAGTTCTCTGTATTTAAGAATCTCTTATAGTTTGTCCCCCTCCCTGTTTTTATATTATTTTTGGTTCCCTTCCCTTATGTTCATCTGTTTTGTATTTTAAATTTCACATATGGGTGAAGCCATATGACATTTGTCTTTCTCTGACTAATTTTGCTTAGCATAATACACTCTAGTTCCATCCACATTGTTGCAAATGGCAAGATTTCATTCTACATACATCTTCTTTATCCATTCATTAATCGATGGACATTTGGGTTCTTTCCATCCTTTGGCTATTGTTGATAGTGCTGCTATAAACATGGGGGTGCATGTGTCCCTTCGAAACAGCACACCTGTATCCTTTGGATAAATACCTAGTATTGCAATTGCCAGGTCGTAGGGTAGTTCTATTTTTAGTTTCTTGAGGAACTTTCATTCTGTTTTCCAGAATGGCTGCACCAGTTTGCATTCCCCAGAATGGCTGCACCAGTTTGCATTCCCACCAGCAGTGCAAAAGAGATCCTCTTTCTCCGCATCCTCACCAACATCTGTTGTTGCCTGAGTTGTTAATTTTAGCCATTCTGACAGGTGTGAGATGGTACCTCATTGTGGTTTTGATTTGTATTTTGAGCATCTTTTCATGTGTCTATTGACCATCCGGATGTCTTCTTTGGAAAAGTGTCTATTCATGTCTTTTGCCCATTTCCTCAATGGATTATTTGTTTTTGAGTGTTGAGTTTGATAAGTTCTTTATAGATTTTGGATACTAACCCTTTATCTGATACGTCATTCGCAAATATCTTCTCCCATTCCATTGGTTGCCTTTTAGTTTTGCTGATTATTTCCTTTGCCGTGCAGAAGCTTTTTATCTTGATGAGGTCCCAGTAGTTCATTTTTGCTTTTCTTTCCCTTGCCTCTGGAGACATGTTGAGTAAGAAGTTGCTGTGGCTGAGGTCAAAGAGGTTTTGCCTGCCTAAGCCTGATTTCTAATCTCTGCTTATATCAAATCTCACTTGTGATTTTATTTGATTTTCATTACCTCAGACAGGAACAGGGAAGAGGGACAAGTCAACTACTTATTCATCCTGTTTTACTGATACAGTTATTTTATTTGCAAGTCTTATACTTCTCAGTTTTTAGAACCGGGAGATCGTAGATTTCTGTTGTCTAAGCCACCCAGTCTGTGGCCCTTTGTTATGGCAGCCCTGGCACATTCACGCCATGAGAGTAGGAAAGAAACCCATGAGGTGGTTGTCAGCACCCCAGGGTGGCATGAAATCACCTGCAGGAAGATAGTGGCAGTGAGGATTTGTGGCCTCATGGGACTGCAACCGAGGTGCATCAGATCTAAGATTTCAAGAGGCCTTGGAGGTCGTCCCCTTCAAATTCCCACCTAGTGCATAGATGCTTCTGTCATCCCCCTTTTCAGAATGGTGTTTGATCCTCACCCCTCATACTTTGTAACTTGATTCCTTGCATTTATGAATATCTTAAATTGTAAGAATGTCTTTGCAGTGAGACCGAATCTGCCTCCCGTGGCCTCTGAGGGGCTGTGTGACCTTGAGCAAACTACTTACATTTTCTGAACTGTTTCTTATTGGTGAAATAGAAAAATTATTCTGATCTTACAAGACTGTTGGGAGGATTAAGTGGCTCTTCAGCATATGGTTCTTGGCATATAGTGGGGTCTTTTTTTCAGTAGATGGTTGTTGGGTACCCTGCCCTGTCTCCGTCGGCTTCCTATCCGCAGAAGTTACCACTGGTTGAACATCTTTGCTTTACATTTAAAAATGTAACTCAAAGTGGGTTTTCCATCTGAGGTAGCTTGAGGAAGATGTTACAGGATTGGTCTTTATTTTTCAACGAGTCCTTCTCATCAATAATTTATACCTCAAAATGTCCTTTTTATTAAAGCTTTTTCTTTACCATTTTCTTTTCATGTAACAAAAGAAATAACTAGAAGACTAGATGAAATTTTAAGATAAGAAAATTAAAATGGTATCTCATTTACTTGTGGGATCAGCCTGTTACCCCTCCCCGCCCCCCAGGGAAATTCAATACAAGATGAATTTTCAGTGACTTTTTTTCAAAGTCAAACTTTACATTTGCTAATGGATTATAACTTTTCATCAAATAAATGCACAGATACTGATGAGCTGAAGATCCAGGCTGATTCCTTTGAAATCTTATGCTTAATTACAGCCATGCTCAAAGTGCTGAGAACACAGAAGTTGCCAGGATATGGTTAGAAACTGCTTTTGAATGTTTCCATTCTGCCAATCCGTATATCCACTTTTACAGAGAAAGCCTTTTACAAAATTTCCTGAAAGACATTTACTTTCTTCTCCCTTGAGTAATAAAGTAAACTTCAGTGTCCTTTGGAAGGAAAGAGCAGGGCTCTCATTTATTATTGTTCCTATTTTTCAGAATTTAACATTTAAGCCAAAGAAATGAATTCTAGGAATTCATGAATGTCAAGTTTTGAATTTAATATTTATATGATCTTCATATTTTCTTTCTTTCTTTCTTTCTTTCTTTCTTTCTTTCTTTCTTTCTTTCTTCCTTCCTCCCTCCCTCCCTCCCTCCCTCCCTCCCTCCCTCCCTCCTTCCTTCCTTCCTTCCTTCCTTCCTTCCTTCCTTCCTTCCCATTCTTCCTCCTTCCCTCCCTCTCTCCCTTCCTTCCTCCCTCTCTCTTCTTTCTTCCTTCCTTCCTTCCTCCCTCCCTCCCTCCCTCCCATCTATCTTCCTTCCTTCCTTCCTTCCTTCCTTCCTTCCTTCCTTCTTACCTTCCTGAGAGAGAGAGAGAGAGAGAGAGAGCAGGGGAGGGGCAGAGAGAGGATCCCAAGCAGGCTTCATGCCCAGTGCAGGGCCCAACTTGGGGCTCCATCTCATGACTGTGAGATCATGACCAGAGCCTGAATTGAGTCGGACGCTTAACTAGCTGAGCCACACAGGTGCCCCGATCTGCATGTTTTCCAAGCTTACTTTTTGTATTTAAATAAGCTGCTGTGTTTGAGATGAATGAACCCAAATAGAAGAGCAATAGTATGTCTGAGGCTAATGACAAATAAGATTGTGAGCCATAAGCAAACTCAAGCATATTGTTTAAATTATATGTGTAATGAATGAGCAGTAAGACCCAGCCAATAGACAGAAATTTTAAAAATGTAATTCATATTGAGTTTCCCTTTGAGATAGCTTACTGTGTTCCCAGCAGGAGGCAACACTTTGTCTCTATGGCTGGGCTCCAGGGGTCTGTGTGTGGCCTGGGCTCAAAAAAAGGCATGTGTAGGGATTTTTATATCATAATAAGCATTCTCAGGTAGTCTCTTAAATTTTACATCCAGATAATCATTTCTGCCTCTTGAAATACCAAATCTGGGTTTAGTAAAAGGCTAATTCTGCTTGTCTAAAAGAGCATGCTAGACTAGTGTTCTGAGCCTTCAGTTATAGCTCACCTATGCTTAACCAAACAAAAATGTGTGCCATGGTTAATCCTTTTTATCTAAGTTTTTTTTTTTTTTTTTTAATTTTTTTTTCAACGTTTATTTATTTTTGGGACAGAGAGAGACAGAGCATGAACGGGGGAGGGTCAGAGAGAGAGAGAGGGAGACACAGAATTGGAAACAGGCTCCAGGCTCTGAGCCATCAGCCCAGAGCCTGACGCGGGGCTCGAACTCACGGACCGCGAGATCGCGACCTGGCTGAAGTCGGACGCTTAACCGACTGCGCCACCCAGGCGCCCCTTTTTATCTAAGTTTTAGTGTTTGTCAGCTATGTGTTTTCAGACCCAAACGACCATCCAGTCAGATTCCTAGGAGCTGGAATAATAGGTCCTTGGCTGAGGACCGCCATGATGAGGCTTCTGTGGCTTCCAATGTCCACAGATTCAGAGTCAGTGCATTTTGGGGGTGATGGGACAGCTCAGGCTGGAATCTGAGCCCTGCTGTGTTATTACACTAGGCAGTGGGGACTCCCTGCCTCCTTTTCCTAAAGTGCACTCACGGCAGTGTAAGCTCTCTGCCAGAGGGTCTACAGAGATCCCCTACTCAGGGAATCATTTTCATGGACAGTTGCCCTTGAGCTCCCTCATTAACTAGGAGCAGAAAGATTCCAGAGATTTCTCTTGCTAGGAAACAGACTCTACTTCCTGACCCTGCCAGCGTCTAGAGAACTGGTTTAGAGAGGTCTTCTCTAAGCAGGAATTGCTCTCCTGTTGGAGCCCTGGGCTGGGTGTGCCCTGCTCCTGACCTCTGTGTGCTGGGGAAGCTGAGAGGCAGGCCCGCCTTCCCCCGCGCAGGATTGGCTGAGCTGCTCTTCCAGAAGACTCTGCTGTTTAGAGGGAATCTGTGACATGATTCATGTTGTCCACAGAAGAAAGCACGCATGTCAGTCTAGGGCAAGGGGTGCTTCTCCTGGTGTTCTGGATAGGAAATCAGTTTCTGGAGTGGGACCTCACACGTCGAAGACTCAGTGATGTGCACACAATGTTCTCCACAGCATCCCTACTGTAAAGGCACTAGCAGATTGCACAGGGAGGATCCGGACACGTGATACGGAGTGTGACTCTCATTTGCCAAAGTTGTGTCTTTCCTTCCTTGAGACTCAGCCAGATGCTTACATAAAAACAACAGAAGTTCTTTTTTTTTCTTCCTAAATGTTTATTTATTTATTTTTGAGAGCGAGTGTGAGCAGGGGAGGGGCAGAGAGAGAAAGAGAGAATCTGAAGCAGGCTCTGTGCTATTAGCACAGCGCAGAGCCTAATGTGGGGCTCAAACTCACAAACCATGAGATCATGCCCTGAGCTGAAGTTGGATGCTTAACCAACCAAGTCACCCAGGTGCCCCCAAAACAACAAAATTTCTTTTTTTTATTAAAAAAATCTTTTAATGTTTTTATTTATTTTTGAGACAGAGAGAGACAGAGCATGAACAGGGGAGGGGCCGAGAGAGAGGAAGACACAGAATCGGAAGCAGGCTCCAGGCTCTGAGCTGTCAGCACAGAGCCCGACGTGGGGCTCGAACTCACAGACTGTGAGATCATGACCTGAGCCGAAGTCGGACGCTTAACCGACTGAGCCACCCAGGCGCCCCCCAACAAAATTTCTTACTGTGGAGATTTTTGACCATTTATAAAAGTGAGAGTAATTTGGCAAACCACCGTGTCTGTGTCTCCTTTTTCCAACAACTAGCGGTTCATTAGCTAGAGTTTTGACCTTGCAGATGTTCATACATTTCACTGCGAATAGCCCAGATGTTGTTTGCAACCAGACTGGTCCCTGATGGAAGTGGAAATTAGTCCAGGGAGTCTTTGGCCAGGAGTGGCTCAAATAATCTCCTTTCCGTTTTCAGGGGTTTAGGGGCCCATTAGTCACCTTTTGGCTTGGGACTTATCCCCCAACTTCTGTCCCAGTATCCCCTGGAGTAAGAATGTGTGGATTATGGCTGTGATGCCATCTTAGCAGAACGCAAGACCCTCAGAGATAGACAAGGAAGTAGAAGACCCCTTACTTGCACAGAAATGTCCTTCAAGGCTACCCTCAAACAGCCTGTTAGGAAGTCAGCTCAATTCAGTGAACACTCAGGCATCTATTATGTATGAGTAACTAAAGTTCTAGATGTCAAGGACCTCCAATTCTGGTGAAGAATTTTCTAATCAAAGTTTTCAAGTGTGTCCATGAGTGATGAGGCACTTTATGTACAAGAGATACTTTCAGCCCTCAGGATGGATATTTTTACTCTATTTTGAAACCTCATTTGAATAAATTTGACATTATTCTTAAGACTAAAAGAAATTAGAATCAGCGAATCAAAAGGACAATCATGCTGATGAGGAAGGCAGCCAGACGGCAAGAGAGGAGGTAGACAAACCAAACAATCTGGAGCAAGAACCAAAATACCACAGTTGTTGGGGTTATTTTTAGAGTCAGGGTGAAGGGCGCCCCACATGCACTTGGGATACACAGACCATCATGGTGATGATAGGACAGTATCCAGCTATGAATGGAAAAGGTTTGGAATCGATGATGCAGGTTTAAGCCTTGACCTTATACTTGCTGGCTGGGACACCTTCCAGAATGTATCTGTCCTCTCTGTTGAGTCTGTTAAGTTCCTAAAATAGGTTTGATAATAGCCACCTGACAGATGTGGTGAAGATTAATGAGGAAATTCAACGTAAGCAAGCTCTATAAACAATGAGATTCACTGTCTAGTCAGCTGGGACTTTTATGTTCATGCTGATATCACTGGGGCACCAAAAAGAGATAAGTGTGTTTTCTGTGTACTTTGTTTAAGGGAGGGTAAAGTAGAACAATGAATTCCGATTCCTGACAGAGAGAGAGAAAGCTCTTCGGAAAACGTGTCTTTGTGGGATCATTTGTTCATGACAATTAGGCTTTACTGAGAAGTGAAAATTGCAGAGAATGAGACAGAAAAAGTAGATGGGGCTAGATTGCCAAGGGCGTTCTGTGCTTTGCTGGGGAATATGGGCTTATCAGACATTTGACTCCATATTTCATAAAGTTGGAATATTAAAAAATACAAAAAAAAATAAGTCAGAGTCAGTGAAGATCTAAGTTAGAATGCAATATCCAAGTCAGGAAGAGGAAGTAGCCATATAGGTCACAGAACCCTAAGTGGGTGTTCAAGGTGAACTTGCCGTAGACAGAGCATACTACAGCCAGATCAAAAAGGAGGAAACCTGGGCAGTCACATGGTCCGTGTTGTTCACGAGGACAAAACATCAGCTCTCACCACTAGCATAACTTTTACTGGCACTTAAATGAGCGAATTTTCCTGGGCAGGACTTTATAAAGGAGGCACCAAGTGATGTATGGCACAAAATGTTCTCACCAGAGTCCTTTCGGAAAATACAATAATAGGAGGTTTAAGAGGGATGTTTCTTATAGGGACCTTCTCTTCCCCTTCCCTACTTTATTTTTCCCCGTGGCATTTATCACCTCATTCACTACATTGTTTACCTGTTTGTTTTATTTATTGTCAGCCACAGTACACTAGATGATAATTTCTAAGAGATAGTCCTCTGCATGTTTATGCTTCCAGGACCAAGGACAGTGCCCGTGTGGATGAATAGATGAATGCAGGTGTGACAGAAGCTTTTTAAACCGGGACCTTTTCAAAGTGAGCTTCCTCCCACTTAGAAAGTTTCATTAATGCACAAATGGAATATTTGACTTCAAACTGTTGAGGAAAATTGAGACTGCACTGGGCTTTGAAATTAATCTCTTTTCATTTAACTTGAAAAGTCCTTGTACGTAGAACTACACAATAACTTTGCAAGGAAATATCTTTCTGTAATTTCGCTAACCGACTAGTTTTAAGTAAGTCCGTTTTGTCTTTTGTGCTGGTTAAGTGAATTGGATCTAATTAGTGATATTATAGTGGGTGAAACTTCTCAAGGTTGGTGTAACAGTTTACAGCTTTCACTGATCACTGGTTTCCACAGCAAATATGCCAACAACGTAGTTTCCTAATACACATTCATGCTTCTTACAAATCAAGTCTTGCAAGTAGTAAAACAGACCTCTCAATATAGGAAAACTGGTTGTTCTTAGAAGATAGACTTAGGAAGAAATCTAATGTTATGGACGTATGATACAGAATACATAAAAACCTCACTAACATCTTGTGGTCATGGGTATGTAAACGTTTCTTAATCTTCTTCCTGATCCATCAGCCAAAGTTTAAGAATCAATTCTGTGGTTTTTCTTGGTCAAAAACCATTGTTTCAACAGTTTCTTGAAGTTTCTTTCCAGCTTTCTGTTGAAAACAAAGCAAAACAAAATGCGCGGCTTCTGTTTTAGCTTTAGAGTCAATCAAAGATAACTTGAAGATATTTGATTTGGGGCTTTTAATAGTTTATTTCCACCAGCAACATATTTTCCATGGGACACAACAGAAGAATTATATGCAAACTACATCCCCCAAATAGCCAAGGAAATTGATCTGTAACGTGGAACTTCTGGATACAAACCAAGTAAATTTTAGAAGACAGCTGCCAGAAATAATGACACATAATAATTTATTATGATGCTGAGACCCATTTCGGAATTGTATGAGCTGGACACGCACAGTGTTTACATTTCAAAGGCAGTCGTGAATCCACAGATGCACAAAGGGCTCAAGACACATCTCTGAAGATATCCAAGGTGCGTTGTGTTGCACATTTGGACAAGGACAAGATTTTCCTAGCAGATAGTTCTAGAAAAAGAGTTTCCTATTTACAAGGCTGCCTTTCTAACAGTCCTTGATGCAACTTCTCCCAGCTTCCAACTATAGAGTCTGTGCAAACACACACAAAGGGAAGAAAACTCACAGTATCATGAGAAACCAGACAAGAAGTCAACTGTTGCTAGCAGGCAGAGGGAATTTTCCATTTGCCCCAAAGAGGTGTGAGAGAGGATGGAAACAGAAGGCAGAAAATTTAACTCTAACTTAAGAAGAAAAGCCATTGCTTTTATGCTACTTGTTCTGGTTTCTAACATATGATTGAAGAATGCATTCTGAAACTTAAAAAGAGTTGATTATGCAGATTACAAGGATTTCTCATATCCCCTTAACGAAAATGCATTCAATTAACAAAAGAAACACACCTACACAAAACCTGGCAGTTTGGTCCAGCTAAATGTCATGTTTGACCGTCTGGCCTCTTGCTTGGTTGCTGAGGTCAGGGGTCCATCCACTCCTGGTTTGGTCACTTTTGGTGAGGAGCATCCTATTATGGTATAAACTATGATCTCACTGTGCACAGGACAGCCTTTCTTAGAAAAAGAGTCTGTTGGGATGGGGCAGGTTAAATGGAAAGCCCTCAAAGTATAGCTCCAAATAGAATGCATCCATAACACAAGTTTGCATAATGCCTCTGGGGTGTTCCTTCTAGGAATGCAAGGTGGGGTGAGGAGTAGGGCATTTGAACATTCACAGATTGCTAGGTCAAGGACCGAAAGAAAGAGGTTATTGTTTTTTAAGAAGCTAAAATGGCATTTGATACAATTCAGTCATTGTTCCAGTTTTCTACTTCGTGGTAAATTCTGCAGACCTCCCTTCGAAATCAAGCTTATTCTAGAAGAGCCACCAATGCAACCGTGAGGACTGGAGAAGGGAAGGGGGCATTATCATTATTTGCAACTGATATGCACTTTGGGGCAGGGTTGTTTTATCTAAAAAAAACCCAAGAGGATCAAGTAAAAGCTCTGATCTGTAGTGAGAGCGCTCAGCGTGATGGCCAGTAATATATAACTCTAGCATTTTATATGTCAGTAAAAACCGCTAAGGAGTATGATGGGTATTATCAGAAAAGGATGAGGAGAATGTTTTGTAGCTCATTAACGGTAGCTACAAAGAAATCTAAATATGCAGTAGTACATGTATCAAGAAATGGGCAAGAACTATTAAACTTGATTGAGAGGCAAATATATACATATATATTAAAGAGAGGAATGGAGACGTTTCCTCCTTCAGGAGGAAGGAAGGCACCGAGGTGTGCTTGGGGGTCAGGGACCCGGGTGGGGATTCTGAGCTAATAACACCTGGAGAAGAGGGAAGAGTCTCTCTCTGAGATTGGAGGCAGAGGGCTGGGACTGGGAAGGAGGAGGTGAGAAGAAGGGTGGGCTTGGGAGAGTCTGTGGGTGGGGCTTTGGATGGGTAGAGATTTGAACACCTGCCTCACGTAGGTGCTTGGGGAATGCTGGGAAGGTGCTTTTTTCTGTTTTGTTTTGAGTTTTTGTAAGTAGTAAGCTTTGCTCATACATTGTTCCTTTGTTTCCTCCATTCCCCTCTTCACGAAGATCTGCAGTAACAACATACGTTGCTTCACACGGGACTTGGGGCCAGATTAGTGTTTCTTTTAGATGGTTGCCACCTTCAGGCACTAAGGCCTTAAGAAGAGAGCAGGAGGGCTCGGTTTTACTTGGATTTTACAACTCTCTCAGAAATGAAGCTCCCAACCAAATGTAGTGCTCTGAGTCAATGGTCTTGTTACCAAGATAGCAGTGATATAAACCAAACAAAAAGTTTACTTGGATTATACTCCTTTTCTTTTCCCTTGCTCTCAGATCATCTGCATAGCTGTACGTTGAGGCTCATTTACAGGGTGATTCAGTAAATTCTCTCAGTGCTCTGGAAGGTGGTCAGAGTAGGACATTTGATGATGTTTTTGTTTTTTGTTGTTGTTGTTGCAAGTGCTGACTGTGCTGAAGGATTTTAGCTGGTTGGCATGACATCTAATTTAATGGCTCTAGCACAATGTATCTGCTCTAGCAAAACTGTCATTTCCATGTCAGGTCAGCAAAACTTCATTTTTGCTTAAAATACAGTTATCTTTTCCACTTCTATTTTTAGTAAGATTGAAAATGGTTGGGATAAATATCAGTAAAAAAGAATGAGAAAAGTAAATGTTTGAAATTAAAATGTAAGGACATACATACAATATCTCTCAAAGCTATGATTGTAATCAGATCAAAATATAAGTGATGTGATGAAAACATTCAGCATTGGTGTAATTATAAAAAGAAGCCGTGCCTTTGAACTTCAAGTTACATTTTAGAGCCAAAGCATACATTTTAGAGGACTCAGGTAACATATATGATATGTTTGTGTTTCAGGCAACTTTTTCCTGTAGCTGTGATGATCAGTATGTGGGCACTTTCTGTGAAGAATTTGATGCTTGCCAGAGGGAGCCTTGCCAGAACAACGCCAGCTGCATAGATGCAAATGAAAAACAAGACGGGAGCAATTTCACCTGCGTCTGCCTTGCTGGTATGATTTCCATAGATAATAGTTACTACCTATCTCTCTGTAGAATATACACATTAATTAAGGACGCGTAAGCAACGCATTGTCCAGCTGTTAGACAAGGCAACTTGAAGATCTCACTTGGTGCTATCGATGTGTGCTTCATTTGAAGAAGGATGGAAGAAGGAAATCCACATGGGGATAGACATTATTGTTCCTTGGCTCGCTTTCTGACATTAGGATGCTTCTGTCTTAGCGGTCTTCCATTTTTGTTCCGGGATAATGATATGCTTGGTCAAAGAGAGGTCTGGACATTTCAGAAACAATCCTGCAAATATGCACTGAGTGTAGACTGGGACTGTGCTGGGTGATTATGCTTAGTAACGAGAAAAATCTAGAATAAACTGTGCGGGGTGCTATGTAAAGCCACCTCATCCTCCCGTTTTTGTTAATTTCCTTTTGTTCATGTGTGTTCCTTAAGCCGAGTTCTTGGTACACTGTTCTCCACAGTGGGGGAGGTCTTCAACGTTCTTTGATCAGTGTGAGGGATTCGTGGGTTTTACATGAGACTTTCGAATCCTTGGAGCACAATGGGTGACCAGTAGGAGAACACAGAAGCCAGTATGCCCACAGACTTCTGTGTTCCACAGTCATCTCAATTGACTTAACTGCTCAGCCAATTCAGGGATTAGCCCTCAAGGAGCAGGAATGGCATTACCGTGAACATTATGATACGCTCTTTCGATACAGCTTAAAAGCAAACCCCAAATTTCTCCTTTTTCACTATTAGATAATGTGCAAAACTGGCATCACCTTTCCTTTTCCATCTCGTCCTGTTGCCAACATTGGCCCCTGGGTGGGGATTCAGGAAGAGGTGGGAGTTGGGGAAGGCCAGAGGGATAGAGAGAAGGGGCAGTTGGAGTGATGGAAGTGCTCACTGTCAGAAACGGGACCGAACGATGCTAAAGTTTATATGAATACATGAAAGTTCTTCACTCATCTCTTCCAACCAAAAGATCGATCACAGGGATAGGTAAATAACCTGATAAATTCTTTCCAGACCCAGTGTGTGTGTGTGTGTGTGTGTTCACGCACATGCACGCGCATCTGCATATGAGTGTGTATATTTCTCTTGGACATCAGATGGTTATTTTTCTATACGCTTTTTAAAAAAAAGTGATTATAGTATGTGTATATTTGCCAGTACATCATAGACCTTTCACGTCACTACATATGGATTTGCCTCATTCATTTTAACAATCACACAGCGTGTCTCCTAAATTTGTATCTCCAGGTCAGACTCCCTCCAGACCCCCTTATCTACTGCTTACTTGACATCCCCCTTGAGATGCCCCGGGCCACCTTAAGCTCAGCCATTGCACAGTGGAGCTCATCATGCCCCAGCCCCACTCTGCTCAGCTTCCAGTGTCCCATCTATTTCCATCAGCTGTACATGTATCTGCAAGTCATTCTGGGTGCCTCCCTCTCCCTCACTGTCCACACCCCTTCTACCTCCAAGTGGTCTCCATTTTTACTGCCTAGAGACCTCTCAAGTCTACCACCCTCTCCGCAGCCCCACTAACGCTACCCCTAAGCTAGCTGCCTCTGCCCCTTGTCTGTGCTACTGGGGTACCTCCCACTGCTTCTCCGTGTTCTCCTGAGCATGCTGTACACCGAACCAGAGTGATCCTGTTAAAGTGAGCACCGGCTTTTGTCCCCATACCTTCCATTCTCCTCATGGTGGCAGGTGATCATTTTCCAGTGCCGATCTGATGTAGTTGCCTTCCTACTTAAACCCCTTCTTCCCATTGCTCTTTGGAAATAGACCGATATCCTCAGCCTCATCCTCCTCTGTGACCTGTTGCTCACCCGCCTTTCCAGCCCCATCTCACCGCACTGCCCACCGTGCTCTGGGTCTGGCCACCTCGGCCTTTCATCTCCCTGACGGCCTGAGCTCCCTTCTGCTGCAGGCCTGTCTCGCTTCTTTGTTCCTACGCAGCCCCTCTTCTGCCTTCCTTTCGCCTAGATAAATACCACCAAGTTTCCGTTTCAGATCTCTCTTAAATGCCCCCTGTCCCCGGGGAAGTGTCACTAAATGGTTTAAGCTAGTCTCCCTCCCTCTTTCCCTTCCATAACCCCAGGCTCCTTTGACAGCCCTCATCTGTTTTCAGGGCACATTTACACGTGTGATCTTTTGATTATAGCCTGTCTTCCCCACCAGAGTTAACCCCATGGGAGTGGGGCCCCAGTCGGTCTAGCTCATCACTGTGTCCCACAGTGTCTGACAAATTGTGGGCACTCTGTCAATGTGCTGATGAGGTGAATTAATGAAAGCATATGAACATGGCCTCATGTTTTAATCCATCTAGTGATGGATCTTTAAGATGTTTTCAATTTCTTCTTTGTAAGTCGTGTTAGAACAAATAACGAACCTTCTATAAATAGTCCCAGTCAGGGTTGGTGGGTGGAGCTTGTCACTGTCTGGACTGGAATGATTTCAGTTTGATATTTTACCTAAGTCTGTTCTCAAAGGGCGTTTGTCCCTTTTATTAAAGGAGCTCACGTGCACAGAATTGGAACGGTCATAATGCTTGGCTGGTGACACTTTCTCATTTTGTCTGCAACCTGCTTTTGTATATTTTCTTAGCTATTTTAATATTGTAATAATCCCTGGTGAAACCAACATCAAAACCAGAAGTTCAACCCCATAACCAGTCAAATAGTTTCCTCATTAGCCCACTCCTTGACTTCCCCTTCCCATCTGCAGGGAATGATCACTCTGAATCTTGAGTTGATCTGTCCTTGGTTTTCCTTTTTGTAAAGTTAGGCTATTTACATGTTTTCATAGAAGAATTTAGTTTTACTTTAATTGTTTTCATGTTTATAAAAACCGTGCCATGCATGAGTCATGTTATGGTATCATGCATGTAATTCTCTGGTGCTTTCTTTTTTCATGAGATGTGTCCATATTGTTTGAGCTCGTTCTTTTGGACTGCTGTATCAAATTCCATTTTCCTATTCCCCTGTGGACCGGGACCGACAGGCACATTTGGGTATGTATCTTTGGTCGTCTGTGTGCTGGAGATTGTTTTAGGTATATACCTAGGACTGCAGTTGTTGGAATATAGGATACGTAATTGATCGCTTTGGGGGGAGGGTGTTATGTCAGAGGGTCTCCCAAAGTGGTCACGCTCTTATATACTCCCACGTGTGATGCATAATTGGTCTTGTGAATTCACACCCTCTTCAATGTTTTGTAGTATCAGAAGTTTTCATTTTTGCTGACTGAATGGGTGCGAAAAGGCGTCTCATTGTGGTTTCTGTATTTTGTGGCTCACTAGTGACCCCGAGCTTCTCTTCATATGTTTATTAGCCACGTGTGTGTCTTTTCTATGAAATACTGTTTTCCTATCTCTTGCTCGTGTGTGTGTGTGTGTGTGTTCTTCTTGTTGGTTGGTAAGTGTCCTTTGTTTCTTTTTGATCCTAACCATTTGTCAGCTGTATGAACTGCAAGTATTTTCTCCTTCGTAAGCTGTCTTTTCGCTTTGAGGGGTCTTTTGATGAATGGACATTTTTATTGTATTCTGCACACTTCTCTAGTTACTACATTTTATGTACTATTTAAGAAAGTATTTCTTTACCTGGAGAACTAAAAGATATTAACCTATATTTTCCAGTCAGCATTTAAAAATTCAATTTTGCCAGCCTTTATTTAGTATGAATTTTATTTTTGTATATGTTTCTTGAGATAGGGAACTAATTTCATCTTTTACTATAATTTTATTTTTCTTCTTTTTCGAAAATACCCCATTTGTGTAAATATGTAATATTTGAAACTTTATATTGTGTCCCACCTGCTACAAAGCTACTGACAGAGTTAGGAATGACTGGATGCCTAATACATTTTTTTTTTCAATGTTTATTTATTTTTGGGACAGAGAGAGACAGAGCATGAACGGGGAAGGGGCAGAGAGAGAGGGAGACACAGAATCGGAAACAGGCTCCAGGCTCTGAGCCATCAGCCCAGAGCCCGACGCGGGGCTCGAACTCACGGACCGCGAGATCGTGACCCGGCTGAAGTCGGACGCTTAACCGACTGCGCCACCCAGGCGCCCCCCTAATACATTTTTAATTGTGCTTACTCTCAGGTGTTTCTGCACTGTGATGATTTACCCATTGATTTGAAATTTTTCAGAAGCATATCTAATTATTTTTACTTATTAGTGGGGAAAAGGATTTCACCTTTATCTAAGATGACTTAACATCTTCCATGTTAATAGCACATCCTGGCTACGAGGCACATACAGATATACAGGATTCTCCTTGGGGAATTGGGGAATTGGGACTTCGAATAACAGTAATAGCAATAACAATAAAAAATACTTTGACTCTCAATTGACATAGGGCTAGGGAGTTGCATTTTAAGAATATGAATTTTAATAATTCTACTTAGATAGACTCAGGGAGTTTGGTGATTGCCAGTAAGTTCATCAGGAACCCAAGAGATGGCAGGCAAATTGATCTTGATTTATAAACTGATCATCTTTTTTTTCTTCCATTAAAACAACAAAACTATCTTATAACACCACATTGTAAATTTGTCTTTCTTTTTTCTTTTCTTTTCTTTTCTTTCTCTTTCTCCCTCCCTTTTCTTTTCTTTTTTCTTTTCTTTTCTTTTCTTTCCTTTCCTTTTCTTTCTCTTTCCCTTTCTCTTTCTCTTTCTCTTTCTCTTTCTCCCTCCCTCCCTCCCTTCCCCTTCCTTTCTAGAGAGCGTAAGTGAGGGAAGGGCAGAGGGAGAGGGAGAATTGTAAGCAGGCTCCAACCCCAGTGCAGAGCCTGATGCAGAGCTCGATCTCAGGACCCTGGGATTGTGACCTGAGCCGAAATCAAGAGTCGGATGCTTAACTGACTGAGCTACCGAGGTGCCCCTCTAATAAGCTATTTCTAACAGTTGTCCTGTTTCCTGAATACCACAGATTGAGGACTTCTCAGTTTTCATGAAATAATACACATTTTTATTAAGGATATAGATGCCTTTGTGCATTGGTCACGGTTTAAACAACTTTATAAAATAGTCTAAATAATCTCCCCTGCATTTGGAATATGTTGTTCTCTGAGCTTCTTCCTGAAAGGCGTGTGGTTTGCTTAGGGTTCTCCACTTGTGAGGAAATCCCTCCACATATGAGGAGGGATTTTGTACAAGTTTAAGGCAGTTGTAGAAACCCAGCAGCTATTTCTGTCTTCCCTGCTGGCCTTGAATCTATAGCGTGTCTTTCACCTAAGGTGGCCTCGCACGGGCTGGGGTCTCTCAGTCGCGCTGCCTCTGTCAGGGTCTCCCCGACTCCCCAAAGCTTTCTTTTTTTTTTTTTTTGGATGCAGTATACTTTATTGATGGTACATGAAAAGGTAGGGCTCCCCAAGCCCCTCCCCTTCTTCAGGGGGTCTGGGATGGAAACTGGAGGTCAGGAGATTCTCAAGTGTGTTGGGTGATGAACGGGGGCAAGGACTCCCCAGCAGCTGAGGGCCTCTCTCTTCTTCTTCCTCTTGCTGGGGCTGGTGGTCCAGGGGGCTCTTACTCCTTGGAGGCCATGTGGACCATAAGGTCCACCACCCGGTTGCTGTAGCCAAATTCATTGTCATACCAGGAAATGAGCTTGACAAAGTGGTCATTGAGCGCAATGCCAGCCCCAGCGTCGAAGGTGGAAGAGTGGGTGTCACTGTTAAAGTCGCAGGAGACAACCTGGTCCTCAGTGTAGCCCAGGATGCCCTTGAGGGGGCCCTCTGATGCCTGCTTCACCACCTTGTTGATGTCATCGTATTTGTTAGCTTTCTCCAGGCGGCAGGTCAGATCCACGACGGACACATTGGGGGTGGGGACATGGAAGGCCATGCCAGTGAGCTTCCCATTCAGCTCAGGGATGACCTTGCCCACAGCCTTGGCAGTGCCAGTAGAAGCAGGGATGATGTTCTGGGCAGCCCCTCGGCCATCACGCCACAGCTTCCCAGAGGGGCCGTCCACAGTCTTCTGGGTGGCGGTGGTGGCATGGACTGTGGTCATGAGTCCCTCCACGATGCCAAAGTGGTCATGGATGACCTTGGCCAGAGGGGCCAGGCAGTTGGTGGTGCAGGAGGCGTTGCTGACAATCTTGAGAGAGTTGTCAGACTTCTCGTGGTTCACGCCCGTCACAAACATGGGGGCATCAGCAGAAGGGGCAAAGATGATGACCCTCTTGGCCCTACCCTTCAAGTGAGCCCCAGCCTTCTCTATGGTGGTGAAGACCCCAGTAGACTCCACAACATACTCAGCACCAGCATCACCCCATTTGATGTTGGCGGGATCCCGCTCCTGGAAGATGGTGATGGGCTTTCCATTGATGACAGGTTTCCCGTTCTCAGCCTTGATTGTGCCATGGAATTTGCCGTGGGTGGAATCCTACTGGAACATGTAGACCATGTAGTTGAGGTCAATGAAGGGGTCATTGATGGCGACAGTGTCCACTCTGCCAGAGTTAAAAGCAGCCCTGGGGACCAGGCGCCCAATACGGCCAAATCCGTTGACTCCAACCTTCACCATCGTGTCTCGGGGACGCGGCTGGCACTGCACCAGAAGATGCGGCTGTCTGTCGAACGGGGAGGAGCAGAGAGCCCAAAGCTTTCTTTCCTTGCCTTTCACAGAGCTGGGCCTGTGTGGGTCTCTTCTCCATGGCCTCCATTCCTGCTATGCTCTAGAGCAGATCCTGATCAGAGCTAGATGAGATTTAGGAAATGTTACCGTGGTGCCCTCACTCTCTCTTTGCTTGTCTGCTTTCTGACTTCTTCCTGCTGTTTCCTTAAGTAGGGCTCTACCTTCTCAATTCGTGTTCCTTGCAGGATAAGCCCCTCCCACTTCTAGCTTCCAGCTCTGCCTCTCCATGAGCTTTTCAGGGCAGTCAAGGCAAGCGTGTGTGCATGCATGCGCATACGGATAGCTAATGTGTATTTGCATGCTTGTCTGTGTGTGCACACAAAATAGCTAATGCTTATTGTTTACCACATGCCAGGCCCATGCTAAGTGCTCTCCAAGGTTGCTCTTAGAACAATCTCTGAGTTAAGCAGTCTTAATTATACGTACGAGGAAGTTTGTTACTTGGCCAAGAATATTAGGGTAACACTTGATTGTGCTGCAATAATATATCAATCGCCAAACCTCAGTGGCTCCCAAGAAAAGGTTAATTTCTCCCGTGTCATAGTCTGATGAAGGCACTTCCCTCCAGGTGGCAACTCAGGGATCCAGGTCCCTTTGTGTCATGAAGGTGCCACCATCAAGAGGTGGCCTTCACAGTCACTGCTGAAGGATAGAGGGAGCTGATTGGGTGTGATGTTCTGCGAGCAGCACCTGGAAATATCTTATATCACCCCCACCACATGCCATTTGCCATAATTCAGTCACTTAGCCCCCAGAGGCTTTGACTAGGAAGAGGAGACGAGGTGAACATTCGCATGGTTTCTGTCATACCGGGTGCACATGCCAATAACTGTTGGGGCTGGGACTTGACCCAGGCCCTCTGCCTGCCTCCAAAGCCCATGTTCTTCAGCATCTTGCTGAGCACTTTCCTGGTACAGATATGTGGCCCAGGCCCATGTCATTTCCTTCAGCTTCCTCACGTCAAACAGGTGTCTTCCTAAGAGAAGCAATATTACACACTTTTGTCAAAAGAAAAAGGACTGGTTTCTCACAATGAGTTTTCTACTTAATTTAGTCCTGAACATCCTCAAGAAACTTTATTTTTTATAGGAAAAATACATTTTCTTTGTGGAAGAACTATTTACAGGTTAATTAACATCAATTAATTGACCTCTGAAGCCCCAGGTAAATGCATAAGAACTCTCAAAGAATATGAAGTCTGCTTTCCTTTAAAACTGTTTGTCCTGCTTTGCTCTGGTTGTTGCCAGTTTGATCGTGAGAAATTACCTTGTTTGATGAATGAATGAATTCGAACCAGATTCTTCTCGCCAGAGAACAAAAACTCCCAACAAAGTCTCTCCTTGGAGACATTGCTGTCTTGATGGAATGCTTGTTTCTCTTGATAGGAGAGCATTTCTTGGTGAAAATATTATTAGTGAAGAAGCTCAGATCCAAATGTGCTAATATTTTTATATTTTGCTTTCAGTTCTATGTCAAATGTCCATACAAATATAATTTTTTTGAGTCTTGGTAAGTTAGAGATGTATGAATATGGCAGATTGGGTGTAGAGTTGATTAAGTAATAAACTCTACTTTAGTTGTCCTTTTGATTTTTATTACAATTTTTTGAAAGCAGGAGATGATTTTTTCAGTAGGAAAACATTGATAAATGTCATATACATGTGTCTATGATGTAAAATGAGTTATAGATTATAGCCAATAAAATTTTCATTTGGGGCAGGGGATTTTTTTATCAAGTGTGATTGATATTTTTCTTGAAACTTTCTTGCAATAGTTTTCAAAAAGAAGGGGATTGTCAACAACGCCAAATAGTTCAGGAGAACCTAAGAGGAGGTTATTGACTTTGGCAACAGAGTCTGTTCAAGCCCTTGGTGGCCTTCTGTTTACATTGATGTGGTGTGGATTTCATCAGAAGCCCTGAGACCTCTCTAAGAGAACACATACAGGGACAGAAGCAAGGGAGGTGCCAGAAGTTACCAGACACTCTGAAGGACAGCACCATATTTAGAAATAGTTGTGGCCACTTGGTTTTCTTGTGACAAAGAAGCTGTGAACTCCCCCAGTGACAGTGGTTGGCCATGATGAGGTGAACAGAATTTGGGCCAGATGTGAGAATTAATAAGTGGCAAACTCATGTGAAGGACAGAACCAGAAGGGGCTCTTCTTTTTTAAAATTATAGCATACTATTTAAGAGCACAGGCTCTGGAGGCACAATGCCCAGATTGCAATCATAAATCCCAGCCAATTAGACCTGAAATGTGGGCTGTTTTCCCTGTTTGTTTCCCATCTAGCTCCAGTGTCATACTGTCTGGTCGAGAATAAGCTTCCTGGAGACCCTCCTTGTTTCCTGAGGTTACATGAGCCCCAGATGCTAGAGTCAGCCTTGTGGTCTAGACTCCTACCCGTCAGCCCTGGACTAGACACCTACCCATCTACCTTGTGGACTAGACCCCTACCCATCTACCCTGTGGACTGGACCCCTACTCGTCTGCCCTGTGGACTAGACGCCTACCCATCTACCGTGGGGACTAGATCCCCACCCATCTGCCCTGTGGACTAGACCCCTGCCCATCTACCTTGTGGTCTAGACTCCTACCCATCTGCCCTGTGGTCTAGACTCCTACCCATCAGCCCTGTGGTCTAAACTCCTACCCATCAGTGGTCTAGATCCCTACGCATCTACCCTGTGGACTAGACCCCTACCCGTCTACCCTGTGGACTAGATCCCTACCAATCTACCCTGTGGACTAGACCCCCACCCATCTGCCCTGTGGTCTAGACTCCTACCCATCAGCCCTGTGGTCTAGATTCCTACCCGTCAGTGGACTAGACCCCTAACCATCTACTACTGTATGGACTAGATCCCCCCCCCCCCCCCATCTACCCTGTGGACTAGACACCACTCATCTGCTCTGTGGTCTAGACTCCTACCTGTCAGTGGTCTAGACCCCTACCCATCTGCCCTGTGGACTATACCCCCACCCATATACCCTGTGGACTAGACTCCCACCCATCTACCCTATGGACTAGACCCACCCATCTACCCTATGGACTAGACCCCCACCCATCTACCCTGTGGACTAGACCCCTACCCATCTACCCTGTGATCTAGACTCCTACCCATTAGCCCTGTGGTCTAGACTCCTACCCATCAGTGGACTAGACCCCCACCCATCTACCCTGTGGACTAGACACCACTCATCTGCGCTGTGGACTAGACCCCTACCCATCCCACTGGACTACAGTTCCAGAGCCAGCAGTGCAAATCCTGCTGTGTCCTTACCGTTTTCTAGTGGGACTCTTTGGGCAAGTCACACACCTTTCTGGGTCTGCTTCTCTGATTCTGCAAGATTACGGCAACCCTCATCATGACTTACGAATACCAAATGAGAACGTGAGCTCTTGGTCTGTTCTGTGGACTTGTATCTCCAGTATCTAGCCCAGGGCCTGGCACACAGTAGGGCTCAGTAAAGATCTGTTGAATGAATGAATGAATGAACAGAACGAGATGAAATTCTACAGTAGGGACTCAATTTTCTTGTCTCTCTTCATCGGGCTTCTCTGTGTAGCATATGTGTTTTTCACCTGCCCCACCAGATTGTGGCTGGCCTGAAATTCTTGATTTCTCCATCCCCTGTCAGTGTCAAACCCCATGCCTTGCACATTAGTGAATGTGGAATGCCTGATTAAATTGAAATTTAACTCCCTTAATCAGGATTTATTTTAGAAAAGCCTTCTAATATTGAGAATACAATTTTTCCTAGAGGAGCTATTTCTTTTTCTGAAAAGAATAGCTGCGATGCACGTTCCAAACTGCCACTGCCGAAATATTATTAGCATTTTGCACAAAGCATTTTTCAACTTCAGAGCCCTTCATTGTTCCAGCTTATTGGTGATTTCAGCCTTTTTTTTTTTTTTTTTTTTTTTAAAGCTTGGCATTTCCAAGGCACAGAGAACATCTCATGTGTTCCCGTCCCAGCTCTACTCAGTGTCACTCAGATAGGTGTTCAGATGCCTTTGACTGGTGAGTCAGAAGCAGGTCACCTCCTCCTGGAGACAAGCCCTGAGTAGGATGGGCTGTAGGTCCTCACACCCAGCCTCACTCAGCTCAGGAAGTGAGTGTGTGGGCAGGTGAATGCGGGTTTTTGCACGTGGCTTAGTTCAGAGGTTCCGAGTGGAGGGCACCTCAGAGCTCGTCTCTGTTCGTGGGGCAGGGAAAGCAGGAGTGACCCCAGGAGACTGGAGGACTTGACCAAGGTCTGCAAGCTTGTGGGAGACAGGATTTCAGGCCTCTCCACTCTGTGTCCATCTTTGGGTCAGAGTACATTTCACTGCAACATATTCACGGGTTTGTGAATTTTCCATTAGTTACGAACAGGGCAGAGGGCATGGCCCTCTCTGATGGGCTGCGAATGCATGACCCACGATGGCTCTTCACCCACTCGCAGGACAAGAGATGGTGCCAGCTGGGACCGGGGGACAAACCAAACTGTAACCTGCTGCTCAGGGTTTCAATCCAGCGCCTTCCATTTACTAGTTAAATGACCTTGCGTGACCCTCCCAACCTTTCAGCTCTCGGGTGTCCTTACCTTTAAAATAGTGAGGCTCGCTCATTCATTCAACAATTGCTTATCAAGTATCTCCTATGTGCCAGGAATTTGCCAGGTGCTAGGACTACATCTGTGAAACAGTAATGTCCTCATGCTTATGGAGGCTGCATTGTAGTGAGGGAGAGGAATCAACAATGTGAGCATGTGTGTTTCTTGGTGTGTGTGTGTGTGTGTGTGTATGTAGTTAAGGGAGAGGGCCAGGAAGTGATAGGTGCAATGAAGAAAAATAAAACAGGTGAAGAGATCAAAAGAAATGGGAGCACGAGGGTGATCAGGTGAGGCTTCTCTGAAGGGAAACTGCTTGTGTAGAGACCTGAATACAATGAGCTTATGAGCTTGGGAACGATGTGACTGTTGGGGGGCATAGCATCCAGGCAGAGGGAATGGCACATGCAAAGGTCCTGAGGCAGGAGTACGTGCACAGTGTCTAAGAGCCAATGATGAGACTTGGTGCTGGGAAGGAAGCTGGACCGGGCCACGGAGGAAGGACAGGGATTCTATCGTGAAAGCGACAGCCCTAGTGTGAACTAGAGCAAGCCATCTGACTTCTCTCATGAAAGGGTCACTCTGAAACCTGGTGAAGAAGAAACATAGGGAGGGGAAATTGGGAGACTACTCTCCAGGCAAGAGAGGACGGCGACTGGAGCACTGTGGTGCCATCAGCGGTGGAAGTTTGGGTCTGGGACATGGTGACGGTGTTGCTGGTAACACTTGCTGGGGGTGTGTGTGTGGGGTGTGAGTGGCCATGGGGAGATGTGGAAGGCTCCAGAGGTTTTCATTAACAACAGCTTCATTGAGATACGATCCACACCCCGCCGAAGGGGACAATTCAGTGATTTTCAGAATATTTACAGAGTTGCAACAGTCCATTTTAGAACACGGTCATGTCCCCAGAAAGCAGCCCTCTCCCCTTTGCCTGCTGCCCCCCGATTCTGCCACCTCCTCTCCCCAGCCCACGGCCACCACCGATCTACTTCTGGTCTCTATAGACTTGCCCATCCTGGACATTTCACGTAAGTTGAATTATTTGCTAGGTGGCCCCTTGTGTCTGGCTTTTCAAGGTTCATCCATGTCGTAGCAAGTAGCTTCGTTCCTTTTTCTGCCTGAATAATGTCCCATTGTCTGCAGACCCCTCCTCGTGTTTATCTGTTCACCCACTGGCGCACACTTGGGTTGTTTCCACCGTTTGGTGGTGGCGAATGGTGCTACTGTGAACCCTACCCTGGTTACGACCTTCCTTTCGCTCCTCCTCCAGGGTCTTATGCTTCCGCCCTCTTCGGTCTCTCTGTCTCTGCCATCCTTCATCTTCTAACTTCATCCTTGGCGTCTCATCAGCACCGGTGCCGAGGTCTCATCTTAAATCCAGCCCCTTAACAGGCTGTTTAGGAAGTGCCTGCTGCTGCTTCCATATGTTGATCTCTTCCTCCCCTCCCCCTCCCCCTCCCCTCCCCTCCCTTTCCCCCCTCCCCTCCCCTCCCCCCCTTTCTCTCTCCCCCTCATCTTCTTCATCACTGCCACACCTCCATCTGTGGCCATGTTGTGATTTCCTGCCCATTTAGTTACACTTCCTTTCTCTTTACATCATGAAGCTTCTCTCCAAGGTTATTGGTGGAGTGTCTTCCCCACTAATTTCCAGGGCTCTTTCTTTGTCCTCATCCCCTTAGAAGCATTTCTCGCCTGGCTTGCGTGGTGTCTGTTCTCCTGAAACCGGTCCAACCCTCCTCCCCTCCTTCCTTTCCCCTTTCTCTCTCAGGAGCCACTGTCTTGCCCCTCTGCTGCCACCTCCCTCTGCCTTCGGCAGCAATCACTCATTCTCAGCTGTCACCTCTAAGTGTCTGGCTTCCAGACCCTTCCTTCCAGCCTGTCGCCTCCACTCCAGCACCCCCAGTGGAATTGGGACCAAGGCGCCGCTAATGGCTCATGTCCTCCTCGGACTCGACCCCAGACCTGCGGGGCCCCCCTCCCTCTGCCTCTCACACACTTTCAAGCCTGACCTTTTCCAGAGCTCTGGTTTCTATCAATGGTGCCATCACCACCCTTGTCACTCAGGCTGGAAGCCCCTCGTCTTACCTTTGGACCAGTCACCAGGTTTGCTTTGCTCGATTTACAGCGATTTCCCACCTGCCCCAGCTCTTCCCCCACCATCCCCCATGTCCTGATCCAGGCTGTTGTCTCCTTCTGCCTGAATGATTGTGATAAGGCGGTCTGCCCTCTCAACGGTCCCCCCCCCCCCCCCGCCCTGCTTCCAGAAGTCTCATTTCCCCTGGGACTTGAGGGAAATTGCTTCATCGCGCTGGGTCCAGCTTCCTGTCCGTGACCTGGGAAGGCTGACGGAATCCACAGCACCGCACTCCAGGGGTGCCGTGAGGTTTAGGGAACACGGTGCCTGTGCCGTGTTCACCCAGCAAATGTCGGCTGTTGTCCCTGCTGCCATTCTTGTCGAGCCGCCGGTTCCGCGCCCTGCCCTGTGCCCCACCGCTGCTTCCCCGGCAAGTGACTTGGCCTCGGCTCCTCTGTGTCATTCCTGCCTAGGGAGCCACTGTGGACCACGTGAGACCCTCAGAAGGTCCTTTTCTCCTCTGCTAAGACCCGCTCCCTGCCCGCTCTTCCTTGCCTCCGTGCTGGCCTTGGCGCCTGGGTGGCTCAGTCGGTTAAGTGCCTGACTTCAGCTCAGGTCATGATCTCGTGATTTGTGGGTTCGAGCCCCGTGTCGGGCTGTGTGCTGACAGCTCAGAGCCTGGAGCCTGCTTCGGATTCTCACTCTCTCTCTCTCTCTGTCTCTCTCTCTGCCCCTCCCCTGCTCACTCTGTCTCTGTCTTTCGAAACTAAATGTTAAAAAAATAAAAAAGCCTCATGAAAAGGAAGTATAACACACACGAGGAGTAAAGAAATGTGCGGCTGGGAGTCTGTGGTCCTGGGTGCTATTGCAGGTTGAGCCACTCTCCAGCTCGACCTTGCTCTCTTGAGCCCAAATGTTCTCACCTGTGAAATGGAATAACAAGTCTCGACCTTGTAGGAGTTAGAACACACACATCCACACATGCACATGCACACATCTACGCACGGCCACAGAATGGGGGATGCGCCAAGGGCACCTCTTTGAGCCTCTCAGTGCTGGTACAAGTTGAGCGGATGGGCGCTTTCGTTCTCCTTGTTGCCTCCCCAGAGGCTGGGCCCGTGCCCCCCCACCCTGCCCCCGTTTTGCCCATCTACAGCACCTATGCCCGAGGAAGGGACGAGAGTTAAGCCCTCCCCCTAAATTGAAGTGGGTGAGAACAGGAAGCGACCGGTCTCCGACATGCCTTCCCCACGTCTGCACTCCGATCAGAAACCTTCACGGATGCTGCTTTGGTACCCCAGCTCTGCAGCATGTGGGTTTGAGGCCGCAGCCCCATCGTCCTCCCCGGGGCCTCAGCCAGTGCGTCTGAGAGTGCCTGTTTGGTACTGTGACCCTGCTTTGGCTCACGCTGTGTGTTTGCTTCGTGGGAACGCGTCTTCACTCCTCTGAACGTGTCTCAGATTCCCCAGCTGTGAATTTTCACTCATCAAAAATTCTTTCTCGGGGCGCCTGAGTGGCTCAGTCGGTTAAGCGGCCGACTTTGGCTCAGGTCATGATCTCATGGTCCATGAGTTCGAGCCTCGCGTCGGGCTCTGTGCTGACAGCTTAGAGCTGGAGCCTGCTTCTGTTTCTGTGTCTTCCTCTCTCTCTGCCCCTCCCCCATTCATGCTCTGTCTCTCTCTGCCTTTCAAAAGTGAATGAATGTTAAAAAAATTTTTTTTTTAAATAAATAAAAAAAATTCTTTCTCAGAGAACGAATACCTACCTTCCCTATAGCTTGGTTTATTATACAAACCTACAATTCAGCTGATAAATATCTTGAAGTCAGTCCCTTAACCTGTCTGTCTCGTGGCATAAATTCTTTCAACGTTTATTTATTTTTGGGACAGAGAGAGACAGAGCATGAACGGGGGAGGGGCAGAGAGAGAGGGAGACACAGAATCGGAAACAGGCTCCAGGCTCCGAGCCATCAGCCCAGAGCCCGACGCGGGGCTCGAACTCACGGACCGCGAGATCGTGACCCGGCTGAAGTCGGACGCTCAACCGACTGCGCCACCCAGGCGCCCCCATAAATTCTTAATGTAATACTTTTCTCCCTTTGGTTTCAGTTTTTCTTGGAGAGTCATCAGGACATCCTTAATGAAAGGAAATTTCTTGAAATCTCTCTCACTTTGTAATCACCAGATTAGACCCTATAGGTGTCACGTATAGTCTGGCCTCTCCCAATATCACAGTTTCTTATTTGGGTTCTAGGAAAAGGGAACGAGAGAGATTATTCTAAAAATAGCGATGCATGGTGCTACGTAGTCATTAATTACTTTATAATGAGTACTTCCAGAGTCCCTGGCTGTGTGGTAGGGGTTGGGGGACACAAATCCCCAACACCTGCTCTTAAATAATAGGAAAGCAGATCTGGAAACAATGCAGTGACAGGCACGATCATCAAGCCTGGGGGCTCCCGGTCACAGAGAGAAAAAACATGTGCCCGCAGTGCAGTCAGTAAGGGCTTTTTTTTTTTTTTTTTTATTTAAAAAAAATTTTTTTTTTTCAACGTTTATTTTATTTTTGGAACAGAGAGAGACAGAGCATGAACGGGGGAGGGGCAGAGAGAGAGGGAGACACAGAATCGGAAACAGGCTCCAGGCTCTGAGCCATCAGCCCAGAGCCCGACGCGGGGCTCGAACTCACGGACGGCAAGATCGTGACCTGGCTGAAGTCGGACGCCCAACCGACTGCGCCACCCAGGCGCCCCAGTAAGGGCTTTTTAATGCAATATTTGACTTTCACTCTTCGGTCTTTTTCTTTTGTAATCTGTCACCTGTGTAACTCTTAAATGAATAATATTAATATTTGATATTTTAAAAATTGCTGCTAGTTTCCTGGACCAGTGGTTCTCAGACTTTAGCGTGTACCTTGAATCAGAAGCACCTGGAGGGCTTCTTAAGGCCCAGATTGTAGCCTGTATTCTGCCCTCCGCTCGCCCCACCCCCTCCCAAGAGTCTCTGATTCTGTAGGTCTGGGATGATGCTGGTGAATTTACATTTGTAGCGAGTTCCCAGGTGATGCTGATGCCTCTGGTCTAGGGACCACACTTGGAGAACTGCTGGTCTAAACTGCCTTTTAAACACTGAGAGATCCAATAATATTGGCTTATTGCTTGGCAGTGTTAAAATCCGTAAATTGGCCATTCATTCACAAACATTGAGCCATCTGCGATGTAATCGGGCACGGTGCAAGCTATGTAGATTGATAGCAACGCCCATGCTGCTCAGAGTGGGTCTCATTCGGTCATTACAACCACCCTGGAAGCCATGTATTGACATTTTCCATGTTTCACTCAAGGGGGACGAGAAGGTCAAAGTCAGTCCTTTGATGTGCTACTCAGCTGAGCTTTGTATGGCCGTCCCTGACCTTTGTGCAAGGCACTGTCCTTTCCACTGTGCCTCTTACCTATGTGTGCTAATTCGATCTGGTTACTTTCTAACTTTGAGATTAATTTTTCCTGATTTTGCTGGATGTCAGCTTTCTTCCATGCTTTTCTGTCTATTGCATATTCCGATTTTAATTACATTTTATTGACTGCCTTTCACAGATGGGCCTTCTATGTCTTCCTTCCTTTGCCCTTGGTTTTTAAATCATGTTTGCATTTGTTCAGATGTGTTTGTTTTTCCCCTGCCAGCAGATCTCACTACTTTTTTTCTGTTAAATAATTCCTGCCTTCTGACTTTGAAATTGGATGCCTCTGAGGTTGAATGTCTAGATGGCCCACAGATTCCTGCTATTTATTTCTTGCTTCAGAGTGCTAATATTAGGCCCTGCATCTCTGCAGCCCCAGCCCAGCTGCTCTGATCCCCCGAGGGCAGGAGCCGAGGCCGGTGGGTTCTCTCCCTGCCATCAGCTTTTCAGTACAAAACGAGTAGCTTCGCCTGACTGCACAGCCAGCTATTAAGAGACCAGGAATGTTAAAAATAGCTCCCGCCACCTTCCCACCTTGGAAGCTTTTAGGATGGCTCTCCAAAGAAACAATTAGATCCCACCTCCCTGAATCAAAGCAACGCAGAGGAATAGCTTTGTTTCCGTAAAGGAATCTCGAAGTAAACATGCACAGAAACAGTTGTGCAGGGAAGCAGGATGTTTAGAAAAGCAACTGATCTATGGCCTTGTTTTTTTTAACAACCTGACTCGTTTAGCCAACTTTGCGTACTGGTGATTTATCATTGAACTCGAGAAGGTTTTTCTTCATTACAAGAGCACAACCAGCATAGACAGTGATTTGGGGGTGCTGTGGGGTACAAGTTTTTGGTTATGTTGCTTGCGATCAAAAGATACTATTAGGATGTAGTTGTCTCCAAACCATTTGGATGCTCGCAGGAAAACTTAGCCATTTTTCTCTCTATACATGGATACATTTTAAGTTATGTTTTCTACTTAAGTACAAAATAGTATAAAATTAAAGACTCCAAGTATACATTAGACCAAATGTAATCTGGGAATGCATCCACTGAATGGATTATTCAGTTCAATGCATTTCCTACAAGGTATCTGGTTGCTTTACCATCTGCCGGCCTTCACTTAGTACATGTGCTTTATTTCGTCCAACATCATTGCTCATGGTCAGGTGCTCTAAAAACACTAAGCCTCCATTTGGAGTTGAGAGCTTTGCCAGTCGTCCCATATGTCCTTGAAAGGCATCCTTATTATATATCCCAAGGCATAGCTTTTCTTAAATCTTCTTTGTTGCAGTAGAATGTTCTCCAAAGAAATCATGAAACCTCTGGGATTCCCTAAAAGAAAAGAGTGGTATTTCCAATAGTCTTCTATTTTGGAACCAATTATTACATTATTTATTCAATGAATGGATTTTGATTTCTAAAAATGTGCTGAAGGTTCGATATCCCTGCTTTGAAAGGACAGGTTTCTGTTTAAGGGAAGCTAAAAGGCATTGGGATGAAGACAAGTGTTTGTAGTCTGAAGGACCAAGGTCTCATTGACCTAAACCAGGGTTTCTCAACTCTGGCGTGAGAGGCACGTTGGGCTGGGTCATTCTTTGTTGTAGGGGACTGTCCTGTGCACTGTGGATGTTCAGCACCATCCTGACTCTTATCTCCTAGATGCCAGTAGCACCCCCCAGTGGCGTAACAATAGACGATGTCTCCGGACATCACCAAGTGTTCCCTGGGAGGGGAGCGGGTGTCGGAGGGTAGAGAGAATCATCCTGGTGGAGAATCAGTCTGACCTAGGGAATTAAACCTGGATGGACTGTTGGAGGGCAACGAGTCCTGCTTCAGGTCTGTTGATTTGCTGTGTCTTAGGTGCCTGTGGAAGGTGCCGAACGCTTCTCAGAGAAGTAAGACTGAAGCTCAGAAGGGGGTCAGCATAACTTTTCATCCATCCCAGTCTGGCTGGGGAGGAGGGGTCCTTTAGCAGAGCACCTGCTCCATTGTGGTGTCCCCCGCATTGGAAGCATAGACCGTGGCAGAACACAAGGTGATTTTAGATGGCACCTGTTTGAGAGGATACATGCGTAGTTTAATAGCCATGTATTTATTTTAAAGTGCGTTAGGGAAAAAACGGTCGCACATTTTGCCCATGCTGTTCTGGGTATTATTGCATAAGGAGAGGCTAAATCTAACTTGAGGGATATGGTTGATTTTAGGGCAGAAGCTTGAAGCAAGTTGATTGATTTGTGCTAGGAAATGTTTAAGTATCAAGGATTCAGAGATTACCGAGAAAGGCGAACTCCCAATTCTTAGGGAATTTGTTGTTGAAAGAAAACCAACAAAGAAAGGCCTTTTGGTTAATAAACATAATTGATGGAGCATGAAGGAACCCTGTGGGGGACAGCAGGAGACTGTAGGACAAAGCCCTGCTTCCATGGGTCACCTTCTAGGTGGGGAGGTAACAAGTCTACTTGTGTCTTGTCAAGTAGAGGCACGTGCTAAGAAGAATAAAGAAGGGCTTGAGGCCTGAGGTCCAAGCAGGTGATTTCTGCGCAGAGACCCGGCTAATGGCAGGGGCGGCCGTGGAAGGGTGTAGGCTCAGAGGGAACACTTCGTGCAAGGTGGCGGTGGGGCTCCAGGGCTGAGGTTTCTGATGGCCACTCTAGGCTTTCCTGCGTAGGGAAGGTGATCTGAAATGATCTTTTGTGTTTGTTCCCTTGCAAGAATTAAACATAAATCATAGTGATTCTCAAGCTCCATTAAACTTCTCAGCATATACTGGCTTAGCCTTATCTTTCAACTTAAATTCATGCATCAAAAATCAATTATTCAGCTGAACATTGTAATTGAATCGAAGTCTGATAGACGCTCTCATGCACCAAATTATCCCAATCACGACACATTCTTTGCTCGATCTCTGACATCACGTCACCATCTGTGTATGCGGTTCTTCCTCTTTCTGGGGTAAAAGACTCAGACCGCTAAGGGGAGAGCTGTGTTATTCTCGGCTAATTGCAGTTCTTGACCCAAACGAATTAGAACAGGCACTCAGGGGTTGGAGGTTGTTTCCGGGAGAGAGATTTTTGCCTGTCTCCCAAGACCCGGGCATCCGGGACAATTCTCAGGTCGGTGATGAACACACAGAGGCCACTCTTCTCCCTTATTGCCTCCAATGGCAGTAAACACTGGTTCACACTCTCCAAATGGGGTTGATTTCACAACACACAACCCCCTTGGATTCATAAGACATCTTGACCTAACTGTTCAGATTTTATCTGTCATCCCCCTCGAGTTTGTAGCAGACTTCCTACCCTGCATCGCTGGATTTCATGTCTCCCTACCTGGTGCTGGAGACGACTTTAATGTACTCTCTTAGGTCCTCTACTCCTTTACGAAATTCATTTTTAAACCCCCCCCCCATCCCACCTCTGCTTCCTGCTCTTACAGATGAAACTCCCCTGCATTTCCTGTAGTCCCTTTCCCTAGGTTTATTGCTGACTTTCTTCTGGAGCTTTGTGTTACATGACAGTTTTTTTTTAATTTTTTTAAATGTTTATTTATTTTTGAGAGAGAGAGAAAGAGATAGAGTGCAAGTGGGGTAGGCAGAGAGAAAGGGAGACACAGAATCTAAAGCAGGCTCCAGGTTCTGAGATGGTCAGCACATACCCCATGCAGGGCTCAAACCCATGAACTGCGAAATCATGACCTGAGCCGAAGTCAGATACTTAACTGACTGGGCCACCCAGGCGTCCCTTTGTTACGTGACGGTTTTAAATTCATGCCACACTTCTCTTTCTAGGGCAGGACCACAACTGCTTTCGTTGTATCCTGTGTCTCTGTCACATCTTTGTGTGGTCCTGAGGCCACAGCCTGAAAACACCATTAAAGACTGTGAGAAGAAGCTTGGTGACTTTAGGGACAGTTGGACTCCACGGTGGCCACAGTGCAGTGGTGGATGGGGAGAATGTGTGGGGATGAAGGAGGCAGGGGCCAGATCACGTTGTGCCTTTTACCCGTGGAGTCAAGTGTTTGGGTTTTGTTCCCAGCCCTTTGCAAAGCAAGCGGAAGGTTTTAAGAATAATAGGATATAAGCTAGGTCTTAAAAAAATCTCTCCGGCTACTCCCACATGGACTGTAGAATGGATTGTAGGAAAGCAAGAGTAGGGGTAAGGAGATGGGCTGAGGGGGCCTTGTCTTAGGTCCTGGTGAGAGGCAATGATGTCCCGACCTGGACAACGTGAAAACACCATGTGGTTATAACACTAATTTGGAAGGGGGTCCATGAATGCTTCGGGTTTGGCTAAGAAGGGGCCATATCACTAGTCTAAGGAAAGGAATGGAGACAGTTACTGCTATTTGCCTTGGTAGTTGGGTATAGACTTTGTCATTGGAAACCTGAATGAAGGAGATTTTCTCTGTTGTGCATTTTAATTTTTTTTTTTAACGTTTTTATTTATTTTTGAGACAGAGAGAGACAGAGCATGAACGGGGGAGGGTCAGAGAGAGAGGGAGACACAGAATCGGAAGCAGGCTCCAGGCTCTGAGCCATCAGCCCAGAGCCTGACGCGGGGCTCGAACTCACTGACCGCGAGATCGTGACCTGGCTGAAGTCGGACGCTTAACCGACTGCGCCACCCAGGCGCCCCTCTCTGTTGTGCATTTTTAAGGACGTCTGAATGGCATCCACACCTTTCATGCATACTGCTGGGCCTTTACATGGGCTTTTCTTTGTGCCTTGCCAATATCCCATTGGGAACTTATGACCTAGGTCTTTAAGTCCTGAAATGCCCATTTGTGTGTGTGTGTGTGTGTGTGTGTGTGTGCGCGCGCACGTGTGTGTGTGGGCACGCGCATGTGTGTGCGTGTGTGTGTGTGTGTGTGTGTGTGTGTTAGAGAAAATTCTCCTGTTAGCAACATGCACGAAATGACCACATAATACCTTTCTTATCCACTGTGTTGACACAATCATTGCTTTGCTTGAACATTCCACAAGGTCCTCTGAATGTGTGTCACTGCTTTGGTTGGGTGAGGAAATGTCCATGATCAGCACGGTTATTTTATACCCCAGAAAAGATACCGGCTTCCCACAAGGTGGAAGAAAGAACCCAGGCAAAGCCTTCATGGTCTTGTAAAATTTAAATTCCATTCACTCATTTAGTTTTAACACCTTGGTTACGATATCAAATGAAAAAACAACAGACATGGGTGGGTAATTTGTGTATGCCTTAGATGTGCAGTTCAGAATATTATATATAGGTTAATATCAGGGATTTGTCTGACAACTGTAGATTTCTGCTTTCTGCGGGTCTAAGAAATGACTCACTGGTGTTTAAGAGTCCCTGAAACCAGCAACAGGACACTCGCAGTTCCTTGTCCTCTCCCAGATCTGGCTTCAATTGGCTCAATGCAGTCAGTGATGGCGCTCCTGGGACTTCCGACTAAATTGGAACTACCTTCTTTGACGTCAAGAATCATGCCTGGCCTGGTGTGGACAAGCGTCAGGCCCTGAATTACAGCTGGGCAGACACACAGGCTGGTTATTGCTAGCAACTGACCAGCTGGTCACCTGCAGCTAAGGATACTCAGTAATCCCATAATCCCATCATCCCAGCTGCCTCCCTCCATCATCCCTGCCTCCCTCCCTCCTCCATTGCTGTTTTTCTTTTCCAGTTATATCGGACCTGTAGACATGCCAATATATACATACTTTATAGGTCTAAGTACACACTTTTGCTTATAGTTTCATGTTTCCCCTATTGAAAAAATCTTTGCGAGAAAGCTGTAAAGCTTGAGAGCCAAAAGCAATGATATAGTGACTGGTCCCTGACCTGTGTTCCTCATTAGAGAGGACTATTGGCATTTGAGTAAGAAAATTTTCTTGTACTGGGTCGTCTCGGGCAGTGCAAGACTTTAGAATCTCCACCACTAAGTACTGGTTGGACAATCCCAAACACCCCACACACTGCAATGTGGATTGACCTCTTAGGTTGAAATCCTACTACACTTGAATGCGTAAATATTGGAGCATTTAACAGCGCTTAAGGTTTAATTTATTAGATTTATTAGATAATAGTGAATTAAATGCATGGGAAGATTTGTGTATTATTCGACAAATGGGGTTCTTAAAAAGAAATTGTTGAAATTAATAAATGTAGTTTAAAGTGTTTAATTCAGTTTGTAAATGGGACTGCACATTAAACAGGCCATTAGAAGTGATCTTAAAAAAAAATCTCCATTAGTTCGGGATACATCTTGAAGTCTCTACAGGTGAAATGAAATTTGCTTTAAGATACCCCAACAGGGAAAATATAAAACTATGCGAGAGCTAGATGAAATTAAATGGACAGAATGCTAGTGATTTGTTGAAGTTAGGTGATAGAGACATGAGGCTTGTATACTAGTCTCTCTACGTTTAAGTATGTTTAAAACTCCCAAATAAAAAGTTCAAAGAAAGTGAATGTTAAAATTTTCTCTAAAGAACTTCGAAGCTCACGGAATCCTGAATTTTGCTCATATTGTTTCTGTCTGGTAGGGACGTAATACATCCCTTACAGATGTATGATATCTCATTGGCTTTTGGCTATTTTTAATGATTTTGTGTAATTCTGTGGTCACAGTTTTAAGATCTTCGTGATGGCAGGATTCATGACTCTATATCCTGTAAGCACACTGCTTCTAAGAAGCCAGTATTTGTAATTGGCTGTCTTTTTCATGAAGGTACTTTTGTAGTCTGTTGTAGAAATGTTGAAAGCAGGGATTTAAAGAAAATTTTTGGTAAGCCCAAGAATAAGCATGGTGTTTAGGCTGTGTCTGTCTATATCTGTGCATTTCCTTATACATCATTTGCTGTTATTTTCCCTTCATGTTAAATACATGTTTTTGAGCATGTGATGCATGTTGCCTCAGGCATGATGATGCATTTAAGGGATTGGGCTCAGGAGTTTGACTCCCCGTGTACCATTGTGAAAATCACTTAAACTCCCCAGTTCTCAGTTTCCCCATTCGTGAAACGGACATGGTTATGATACTGACCTCATAGTTTGCAGTGAGGATGAGTTAATGCATAGAAGAAAAAGGAAGTGTTCTATTCTAGGTATTAGCTATGATTTTTAGTCAGAAACTTATTTGTAGCACTCTTCTGAAAAACAGTTTTCTCTCCCTCATTCTGAATTTAGGGCCGTCATTTGAAGATCTATGAACATACTGTTATCACATTAAGATATTCTGTTCTGCAATTTTGAAACAGCTTTTTGTCCTGGTGTTTGGATTTTTAGCTTATACAATTATTTTATTCATCTTATCACATTCACTAATAAACTACAATCTCCTGAGCTGTTTTCAAGCCTGTAGGGGAGAGTAAGGTTGTACGTAAATGCCTCCACATTCACAATCTGTAATTTATACTCGTTTTGCAGGTAATTGAAGCTCAGGCGAATCATCCCTCTTCTAATATCACCGATTTACTTTTGCAAATCTCAGATTCAACTGCTAATGACAGTCTTTCAAAACTAATAATTCAGAAAGACAAGTTTTTAAATACTTAATGTACAGCCTAGCAAGGTATAAAATGCTACAGTATGATTATAATCATGTAGAAAATATCTGTGCATAAAAATTTCTGATAGGAATCATCTCCAAATTATTAAGAGTTCTGTCACTCAAATAACAGAACTAAGGGCAGAACCTCTTTCTGTTTGACATCTTGTGTTCAAAGTTTCTTTCATAGCCATTTTCCACTTTAAAGTGAATTTATTTCTCTGGAGGGCTTTGTTTTCAAAGTTACTAAGTAATGTGGAATGTATTCACTTAAAATTTTTTTGAGGTTTATTTTTGAGAGAGAGAGAGAGAGTTAGAGAGAGTTCAAGCGGGGCAGGGGCAGAGAGAGAGAGGGAGACCCAGAATCCGAAGCAGGCTCCGGGCCCTGAGCTGTCAGCACAGATGCCGACATGGGACTCAAACCCACAAACTGTGAGATCATGACCTGAGCTGAAGTCAGATGCTCAACCAACTGGGCCACCCAGGCTCCCCTAATGTGGAATTTATTTAAAGCTTTTGGGTTGCATCCTCATAGATGGGAGTCCTTACTTCCGTATCATACATGTGTTTATGTTACTCCAATGAAATCCCCGCCAGAGTCTTGCTTCACAGAGAATTTACTAGGCTGGATGGGATTCAAATAAAACCAAGAATAATATCCTCAGGTGCTTAACATTATGTGTGTCTCAATCTCTTTATCTTTAAAATGAAGGAATGGGGCATGGCATTAACACAGAGCAGTTCTTCCAGCTGTAAAATGTAAATTAAAGAAATTTTAATGACTAGCGTTTTTCCTTGTGCTTTTTAAAAATAGGTATTGGGATGACACTGACACAGGGAAGGTGGCCGTCCTCTCAGTTAGATGGCCTCTCGTCTACAAACACACTGTAGACTGTGTTTTGTCCTGTGTCAGAGCAAGCTGGGAACCCTCAGTTTCTGAAGGTTCTGACTCGTATTTCAAAGTAAAGTGCAGGGCTAAGGCTGAAGGAAAGTCTGTCCTTGCCGTAAAAGATTTTTGCAAAGTAAATGATTTTTGAACTGTGATTCTAAACCGCTGAGACTGTTTCTCATTGCAAAACCAAAGCAGACCGAGGAGGAGTGGCTGGGTGGGGGCTCTTTTGCTCAAAGCTGCTGCTTTTGGTGGGTGGGGTACTGATTAGACTCCATCAGTTCCCGGGGTAGTTCGCAATGGTTTTGGAATAACACATTTTATAAAATATCTATCTTGTTTTATTCAGGTTATACTGGAGAGCTGTGCCAATCCAAGATTGATTACTGTATCCTAGACCCATGCAGAAATGCAGCAACATGCATTTCTAGTCTCAGTGGATTCACCTGCCAGTGTCCAGAAGGTAAGTATTATTGCCTAAGGATACCTGTTTTTTCTTCCCATTTTTAACCCATAAACTACTTTGATCAGCTTTAAATTTCTGAAAACCTCCGTGCGAGACAACTTCCTCCATTTGTTCCGTTTATAAAGCGAAATATAAGGTAGTCTTTTCTTAAAAAACTCTGTGCTAGAATAGCTTGAGAATTATGTTTGAATATTAGACCTAATCTAGGAATTTCTGTGATTTTACTTACACCTTGAAAATGAATACATGTAACACAGTGATAACTATAAGTTTTTTCCTAAATTTCACGTGTTAAATTTTCAAAATTTTGTTTGTTTTAGATACCAGTACGCATAAAAAATATTTCAACATGAAGTTCACCTGCTTTTATTTTATTTTATTTTATTTTATTTTATTTTATTTTATTCTTAAAAAATGTTTATTCCTTTAGGCAGGGAGAGGGTGTGAGCAGGGGAGGGGCAGAGAGAGAGGGCGAGAGAGCGAGAATCCCAAGCAGGCTCCGCGCTCTTAGCGCAGAGCCGGATGCGGGACTCCATCTCCCGAACCTGGGAGGTCATGACCCGAGTGAAAATCAAGAGTTGGACGCGCGACGGACTGAGCCACTCGGGTGCCCGTCACCTGCTTTTATTTTTAAATCAACTTTCTAACACCGTAGAAACTTTAGGTTATCTGGAAAGTCACATCTTTTGAGCTACTTTTATTTTTATTTATGTATTTATTATTTATTTTAATGTTTATTTTTGAGAGAGAGAGAGAGAGAGAGAGAGAGACAGAGCGTGAGCAGGGGAGGGGCAGAGAGAGAGGGAGACAGAATCCCAAGCAGGCTCCAGGCTCTGAGCTGTCAGCACAGAGCCCGGCACGGGGCTGGAACTCGTGAAGCACGAGATCGTGACCTGCGCCGAAGTGCCACCCGGGCGCCCTTTTAGCTACTTTTAGTTAAAAAAGAGTTTTACTGTTAGAGTAGTTCGAGCTGAAGGGGCAGGCAGGTGACCATAGTTAGCAAGCTGGTATTCAAGATACGATTTTGTACTCAGAGGAAGTTCTCATTTCTGCTTGGAGGGATGTTATGGAAGGGATTACTTTAAACACTAATGTTGTAAGAATAACCTGATGTTAGAGTTTTTTGTTCTTTATTTTTTTGAGTTTTATTTATTTATTTATTTATTTATTTATTTATTTATATTTTTTAACGTTTATTTATTATTGAGAGACAGAACACGAGCAGAGGAGGAACAGAGAGAGGGAGACACAGAATCCGAAGCAGGCTCCAGGCTCTGAGTTGTCAGCAAAGAGCCTGACGCGGGACTTGAACTCACGAACTGTGAGATCATGACCTGAGCCGAAGTCGGTCTCTTAACCGACTGAGCCACCCAGGTGCCCCTAGAGGTTTTTGTGTTTGTTTGTTTGTTTTTAAAACCGGCATGTCAGCTCCTGATCCGCAGAGGTAGGCGGACAACTGCATGAAGTATGAGGACATCGTCTGCAGAGATGAAGTGTAGAGTCTGAGTGCATACACTCTGGAACCATCTCTGGGCTCCACATTACCCTACCCTGCCCCTGGCTGAGAGGCTGCAGGGCAGCAGTGGTTCGGCACGGCACTTGCTGAAAGGCCACCAACCTCCCAGGTGACCCAGGGGCTCAGGGGTGCAGCATCTCCTCCTCCTCGGTGTTTTGAAGACCCGACGTGAAGAAGTGAATCCTGTCCCCCAGCTTCCGCTCACCTGTGCAGGGTGGGAGCTGCGCCCCCAGGTTGCTTGTGCTTGCGATGTAGGTGGTTACCATGGCAGTGGAGTAGAGTGTGTTTGAGAGAAGTGTGTTTCACCCTCCCCTTGGGTCTCTGAAGCGAATGGAAAACGCGGGCATGTTGAAAGCGGTGGAGGGCTGAGCAAGCAGCACGCGTTGTCCCTCACACACGGAGCGCTGCAGATTTTCAGGGCTTCGCTGCACCCTGGGTCAGGCGGTTGCTAACTGGTTGTAGCCTGTGCTTGAGGTCAGGGGTGGGCGTCAGGGTCACCAGCCGATTGACTGCAGCAAATCATGAATCCCCCCGCCGCCACCCGCTCCTCCTAAACGTGGGCTAGAATGAGACTGCATACTTCCCAGGACCGTCCCGGGTACAAACGGGATTCTTGCGAAAGAGCTTTGAAAACGCCAAATTGCTTATTTTTACAGTTTTGACTGCCACCAGAAGGTTAAAATGAGACCCCAGAGGCTCATAGAGGCAGTGACTTCAAAAATCACAGCAGCCATAAAGGATGGCCCTCGAAGCGGGACCCAGTGGTTTTACTTTCCCTCATACCGCCATTTTTCCTAGCGCATAAAGATGGCCGAGCACTTCCTGTTTGCCAGGCGCTGCGCTGGGCGCTGGGACTTAAGGGCTAGTGGAGCTGAGATGGGGCCTCCCATGGCGCATCCACAGATAAATGTGTAATTACAGCAGGACCAGGGCCTTGAAGATGTCCAAAAGGGAGCTGTTTAGTCTCGGACAGCTGGGCGTGTTGCCCCCATGTGGAGACCCTGAGTGAGGACAGGGAGGAGAGCGGCGGAGTTGAGGGCATCACCGATGAGGGAAGACGGTGAGGAAGAAAGTGGGTGATGGGAAGCTGATGTATGCATGGCTTCACGGGGCTTTGTGTGCCCAGGTGGGACATTTCCTCTTCATCCTGAGGGGGAGACGGGGGCTTAGGTCTGGAGCCTGTTTCCACCACTGACTCACCAGCTCTGTCTCATGGGCAAGTGAGTTCATACCTCTCGCTCTCTGTCTCAGTTTACTAATCTGTAAATTGGGGAAATGCTAATGCCCACTTAATAGGGACAGTGAGGATTAAATGAGACGTTGCAGGTACAGTAGTTAGCACAGGGCCTGGCTAAATGGCTGTTCAGTATTAGCTGCTTCATCATTACTGTTTTCCTAGTAACAATTTACTGTTGAACCATTGATGAATTTAAATGGGAATTTGTCATTTTCATTCCCGAACAGTGTGGAACATAGAGTGGGAGTAAGGAGGAGAGTTTGGAGATTGTTGTAGAAGTCCAGGGAACAGGTGTTGACTGTTAGAAGGGGAAGGGTGGGGCTTAGAAAGGGGGGAAGCTGATGGATTTGGGAGAACTTGAGAGGTCAAGTGAGGGGGCCTGAGATGGGTGGGTGATGGGGGGAGGGGCAAGCTTGTTCCCTCTGTCAGTCTGTGGCAGGCTGTGCCGTTCCTGGAGAAAAAGAAATGCAGAGCACAAGTGTTCTATTTTGGACGTGTTGAGTTTGAGTGGCCTTTGTGACATCCAAGTGGAGCTGTCAGCTGTGAATCTGGAAGCTGGTGGAGAAATCTGGGCCAAGTCCAAATGCAGACCCATTAGCCCATAGATGGCAGTTTGAACCTTGGCATCCGGGGGATTGTCTAGGGAGCCTTCATTTTTATCCAGTGGCCTGTCAGTTCCTCCACGCTGTCTAGATAAAGCCTAGGGGAAATGTGACGCTCTGGAATGCAAAGAATGAAGACCAATTTCCTGACAGTCTTTGTGTGAAGAGTTTTTTCAGAGGTTCACCTTCACTGAAGACAGACCAGGGAAAAGGGGCTTTACTTCCAGTTCTGAAGAATTCATTGCAGTGTTTTGGAGCCTCTTAGTAGGAGTGTGAGGCCGTGACCGGGTGGCTGGTGTTTTTGAACCAGCCCCTCCCACTGGCTTGTTCTCTGGGTGCTTGTGGTAGAAAATAATGTTTACAGAACACGTCGCGTCTCCAGGATCCCTCTCGTTTCCGGCACACTGCGAAGACAAGTTTGGAAAGTGTCTCAAGTCCACAGAATGTTCTGGACTTCTGAGCTAGCATTAGGACCCTTCCTGCCTCCTTTTTTTCCTTTCTTTCCTTTTTTTTTTCTTTTTCTCCAGTGATGAACATTTTCTTGTCATGTTTGCTTTATACACGTGCATTTATGTGTATAGTTTGTTTCTTTGCAAAGTAATTTGAAAGCAGATGAGAAACATCATGGCTCTTCATCCCCAAATAAATCAGTTTGTGTTTTCTGAGAATTAGCAGTCTTCTTTAGATCTTACGGTGCGCCTAGAAAATCATCACACCTAAGAAATTTAGTAATTGTTTCCTCATATTACGTACTATGCATCCTTTTTTCATTTATTCCTTTATGTGTATTAATTCTGTCTGCCCTGGTTCCCTGTGTTCTCTTGAGAGGGAGGGAAAACCGCACGCCAGGAGCATTTAACGCCACATTTTATACTAGGAGGAGGTTAATAAAAATGTGTTAAATGAACACATTATAAAAGTCAGCACCTCAGTATCACTCTATAGTCTGCCAGCACCTCTGATCCTCACGACAATTCTATGAAGCAGATGCTATTAATGTCTCCATTTAACATATTGGGAAACTGAGGCACAAGGGGATCAAATAACCTGCCGGTGATCACATAGATAGAAATTTAAACCCAGGCACCTTGGCACTGGCCTTCTTAACCATCGTCCTATAGTGTCTCCAAATACATCCTTCAAAATACACTCGGTCTCATTTTTTTTTTTTTTAAAGATGATCTCTGGGGGCGCCTGGGTGGCTCAGTCGGTTAAGCGTCCGACTTCGGCTCAGGTCATGATCTCACGGTCCGTGAGTTCGAGCCCCGCATCGGGCTCTGTGCTGACAGCTCAGAGCCTGGAGCCTGTTTCAGATTCTGTGTCTCCCTCTCTCTCTGACCCTCCCCCGTTCATGCTCTGTCTCTCTCTGTCTCAAAAATAAATAAATGTTAAAAAAAAAAAATTAAAAAAAAAATAAAGATGATCTCTGTAACAATAGTCATGAATAGAATAAATGCCAAGTTTGTTGGGTTCTAAAACTTTTAAATGTCCCTGCTAAAAATTTCTGAAGTCTGGGAAAAGCTGGAAAAAATGTTTTTCATATATATAAAAATTTACATAAATTTAAATATATATGTATTTCTTTTTTGTAAGAACGGTGAAATCCTTTTACAGCAATTCCCTCCCAGTCCGGAAAGCTGTTACAACTAGGTTTTCCCTCTGGATAGTGCTTTCAACTCAGCACATTCACATCCTGGCTCTTTTCCATCCTTTTTCCTCTTCATTCTGTTTCTTTCAAGGATCCTTCTGAATCCAACCTGGACCAGGTCCTTCGAGCTTGGAGTCCTTCCTGACTATCTGTCTCTTTGACTCTCGCCTCCTTTTTAACCTCTTTCCAAAAGTTCAAAGTCAGTGAGGCCTGCGAGACAGCTTGTGCTGTAATTATCATTTAAGCTCTCCTTCTGGAAGGTTTCTGCTTTCCTCCTACACTTAGGTTTTTATTCTTTGTCAACAGGTTCTGTCTTTTCTCTGAATTTCTACTTAACGTTCACTGGGCCCACATTTGAAAAGTGCAGTTTTGGATTGTGGTTCCTGTGCAGGTGACAGGAAGCAAAAGTAAAAATGTCAGGAGTGTTTTCTTGCAGATACTTTACCAAACAACAGCAGCAGAGAGGAGAAATTAGAAGCTGATCTTTTTGCCTACGTGTTTACTCTGTACACAGATACCGTCTTTATGTTTGGTTTAGAACTTTGAGATCCTTCAATTTTAAACCAAATGCATTTTAATTCTGAAGACATCTAATTATATATACTTACCATCACTGCCTATTGGTATTTAAATATGTAAACTTAAATATATGAATACATTTAAATACATACGTAAATAAAATCTGAATATAACTGTCTAGCCGTCCTCTCTGCTTCGGTACCTCTGAATTTTTATTTTGTCCGCCTCAGAATTTGAAGTAGACCACCACACAGACTAATAGGGAATAAAAAGAACTTGGTAGAGATGAAAGCATTCAGCAGTAAAGCACATTTGTGGGTCCTACAGGTATGTTGATCTGCATCATGCAGGGCACAGAATCACATTGCAGAGGACCTGATCGCTTGCCTGGTATCTACCTCGGCATGTGGCGACCAGAGACTGACGTGAGAATATGGAGCTCCAGGCAGTAGGTTTGAGAAGATATCATTGCATCCAATAGGTTGTAAAAACATTAGTCAGAGGTTATTTTCTGGTGTCGCACTTGCTGATGGGAGTACAGACCCACAGAGTTTGTGTGAGCAGCTCTTGCCCTGCAATTCTGAAGGCAGATACTGCAGCCAGGGAGGGGACCTGCTTCCACACCGGACTCCACTGTCAGTCGTGCAGGTCTTGTAACTTGGAAACTCCGTAGCCACGTGTGGTTAGTGTCCTCCTCTGGCCCGGAGGTTAGTAGACCCGAGTGTGGGGCCAGAGAGGAGGTGGGGGAGTGGGGTGGTTACAAGTGTGGATTGAGGGTCCCATCGCTTGTGTTTGAATGCTGGACCTGTCCCCTGTGCAGCTAGCTCTGTGCTTCTCCGGGGCTCATTTTTCCACTTAGAAAATGGGGATGATATTAGGACATGCTTTATAAGTCGGTGTGAGGAACAGAAAAGCCCTCAGCTCCGTGCTTGGCAAAGAGTAAGTACTGAATAGTGTTCGCGACGATGATGGTGGTGGTGATGGTGGAGAATTTAGCCATATCACCTTGGGTGAGTCGTACAGTTTTCATCTCCTCCAGCCATTGTTTTCTTGTTTTAATGATGAAGATTGACTATTACCTTTAAGGGACCCTATTCCTGATAGTCTCTGATTCACATACATCAGCCTGAGAGCCCCTTGCTGAGTCAATAAATCCAGCCTGTTGTTTCAAGTAATGTTTACAGAGAAAAGTTTCATAACCTCTAAACGACTCCCTAAAACTTAATGTCAGCCCTCAGGCCCTGTAAGTCAAATCCCATTGCAACAAGCTCCAAGGGTTTATCCAAACTATTTTTGTTTTTCTACATTTTATAGCCTTGAGTAATCTAGCCATATAAATCCTTTTGTCCAACTCAAATGTCAGTGGTAACGCTTTTCATCTTAGAGGGATTTACAGGCAATAGCCACACATGTCATAAAAATTATCCCCGAGATAATGTGTATTGTTCAGAAACCGGGCATGTTACCCAATAAGGATTTAGGAGTCATGCAGTCCTAGGATTGGGTTGTTTTTCCCCAGTATCCTGATAGGTAGGATTTCGGTGAAAGCACTCTCTTAGGACCTTATTAAACTGCATGTATTTACATAAGAAATGTGCAACATGTCCTCGTAAAATTACCAGGCCTGAATAAGGTACTGTTCTTATTTTTTTGAAAATTTGGCACTATCCCTAAATCACCACATCATTTAGGAACTGTAGCAGCTGAGATCCTCGGCGCTCCAAGAGGCATGTAGTTTCACCTCTTGGAGACAGAGCAGGCTTTAAGACTTACCAAGTGTGAGTAAAACTTTATTTCTGCGCTTGGTGTATGCTGATCAATTTTTGATTTACAGCTAAGTTCGTATTTCTCTTCTTTGTGTCCCCACATAGCACAGTTTCTCTGAGGTTGTTTAACTAAAAATACCGCGAGGGATTTTGCTTGCCCGCTTCCCCCATTCGCGGTGGGACCAGATGTACTCACCTTAGTACATGACCAGGGTCCTGTCATCTTTAGCTCTGCCGCCCTCCTGGGAACCGTTCTGATGCCCAGGTTAGTGGTGGCAGATGACAGTAGGAAGTTGCAACGTGACACGTGAATGAAGAAATAAATCATGATACCTTGGTGCTTTTCTTTTTAAGAAGAGGTAGGGGATACCTAATAGGTAAATACAAATCCCGATTTCTTGAGGTGTGTGTCCAGATCTGCACGGGAATGTTATTTAGCGCTCTTAAAACTTTTTGGCTTTAAATATTTGGGTAGATGGCCTAAATTTCAACTGTCATTTCTCTTGTGGCTTCAGGAATCACCACAGCATCGGCGGTAACCATGACAACGAGGACATCTGCCATTTGTTGAGTGCCTGCTATGTGTTTGGTGCTTGAAGTTAGTATTTGGTGTAAGTTAGCAGTTAGCTGCTGAGGCTCAGAGAGATGTTGCTGCTTGAGTTTGAATCTGTGTTTGATCACATTTTACTTGGGGACCTTGGGCAAGTAAACGTAAATCCTCTGTGCCTCATTTTCTGCATCTGTGGAGTGAGGATAGTATTAGCACCAACCTAATGAGGTTGTCACAAGGATTAAATGTGTATACAGTACTCAGAACAGTGGGGTAAGTGATTAATATAAGTGTACAAGGTGTATACGTGTACAAGGTAGGTCCCGAGGCTCTAAGGTCCTGGTGGACCTGGGTGAAGACTAGGTTTGTCTAACTCTGGAGTCCGTGTTCACTCTGCTGAACTAAGCTCCTTCTCTGGTCAAGTTCACCTTTGTGACAACTAGCTGGTTGGGTACAGGTCTGCTTTCCCCCCTGGGTCTCTAGGCTTGTCGAGGGCAGTGATGCTCAACTCTTTTTTGGTATTCCTTAGCACACCTGGCACTTAGGTACCTATGAGCCTTGTGTTGAATGTCTTGAGTGAGTAAATATCTCAAAACTGTTTCAACAGTTCAACAGTGTCATTTAATATGGGAAGAGACTGGAGCCAAGATGAGTTAACCAGGGTCCACTGATGTAACCAGGTGACTGTCATTGGTTAGACTCATTGCAAACTCAAGCTAGCAGTGAGGCCGGTGGGGGTGGCTGGGAAACGAGGCTCTGATCTCATCCAGGATCCCATTCGGCATGATTTAGGGGTCATCAGAGACTTGGGCAGAGTTGATATACGGAATTGGGGGATCCCTTCTCTGGCTGTCTTCTTTCCTAGGACCCTTTCCCATTCCTCATGGTGTGCCTGTCCCTGGCTGGTTCCTAGCAGGCTTAATGCTAGCATCTTTGTGTCCTTGGGCCATAGTCACACCCAACCAAGGCTGCCTGCAGGGTGGGGCTCCCCAAACGTGAAACTACCCCCATGCCAGCTGCTGCCTCTATGTTCTGACTTTCCTCTAAAACCCTGTCCACTTTTGTTCACTTTCCAGAGCCAGGTAGTGGTGGGGTTATTTGGCCTGGAGCTAACTGTTGTTATTTGTGGGACAATCTGTTAAGAAAGCTTATTTCTCCATATAAGAAGCCGAATGCCCATATAATTGTTTTTAACAGCAACAAAGATCCTTTACAATGGAAATACAAATATTCTAGAGGCACCTGGGTGGCTCGGTCAGTTAAGTGTCAGACTTCAGCTCAGGTCATGATCTTACAGCTCATGGGTTCAGCCCACGTTGGGCTCTGTGCTGACAGCTCAGAGCCTGGAGCCTGCTTTAGATTCCTCTCTCCTTCTCTCTCTGCCCCTCCCCTGCTCATGCTTTGTCTGTCTCTCTCTCAAAAATAAATAAACGTTTAAAGAAAAAAAAAAAGAAATACAAATATCCTAAAAGTAAGTATAATTTTTATTTTTCCCTGCAGTAGAATTTATCTCCATATACGTATATACTCATATGTATGTATATGCATATGCATAAGCATATGTATGTATGTGTGTATGTGTATACACACACACACACATACACACACACTCACTCTGTTTTAGATAATTGGAAGAGGCTGGAGAAAATTTTTGTCTGACTTGGACCAAAGTACCATGCGATGTGGTCCTGGGTCTTATTGTGAACAGTTCAAGATCTGGGCTCAGAGTCCTATAAGCGTGTTAAGGTGGGGCTGACAGAGAGACCCGGCCTAAGAGAATTGAACATGCACGCAGCTGTGAAAGTAGAAGAATGTTGGTTAATTGCTTTATCATCTTCCATTTTTGGCTAAATAATTCTTTCTTTGGCTTGGTTTTTCCAACCAAGTTCTCATGTCCTGAGACCTGATGTCATACTGATAAAAGGGCCCCAAAGATAGATGCTTAGGTTTCCCCTCCCATCACATAGCCCATTCTTGAAGCATTTTCCACTTGTCTTCTAACTGCCCCAAGTATGTTTGGTTGTAATTTATATGAAGACCTTGTCCCTTCCTCACCTTTAGCTCCTGACTCTACACTTAGTAATGCATCTGGTCACTGTACATCAGGGCATGCACGTGGGCTGATGTCACCACTGTCTTCTCTTACTGTATTTGACCATCACCCTCTGCTCTGTTACAGTCTGGGACTTCATATCACACTTTAAATAATTTTATCATTTTTCCCTTCGCTATCAGAGAATCCAATGCTCAGATGAGCTCAAAGAAAAAGAAACACCCGTATGATTCCATCCCCATGAGAGATCACTTTGAATTTTAGGCAACTATCTTTGAAATCTCTTTTTAATGTGCATTTGGAAAAACTAAAATTGGATCTTACTGTGCATTCTCTTTTGTAATGAGCTTCTTAAACTGAACAATGTGTTCCAAATGTTCTCCTGTATCGTTCATTATTTTCTTAAAGAACTGTTCTTAGTGGCTGCATTTTATACCATCGTATGAATGTGGCATAATGGATTTAATGAACGACCTAATCGTCCACATACTATTTATTGATCACCTACTTTGCGGCACTTACTGTGCTAATGATGAGGGATCTAGGAGTCAACAAGACAGATGGGGCTCTGGTTTGTGGTTTTTGAGACAGTGTAGGCACTATGATCAGGGATGTGGCCGAGCTCTGCTGGGATGATCCAGTGTGCTTCAGAAGGGGGCCCCCCACCCAGACCGGGGGCCTGAAGAAAAGTCAGGAAATGTTCCAAGGGAAGTGATGTTTCAACAGAGACCTGAAGGGAAGGCAGCACCAAGATGAGTAAGTTAGGCCTGTGGGGAGAGGACAGTCTCCCCGGAAGAGAACATCGATAGCATGCAGGAAGGTGCAGCAGAGAGGGGGTGCCAGGTTTGAAGAACAAAATGGAGCTCAGCAGAGCTGTACGCAGAATGTGATGGAGTGTGGGCGGCATGGGTGAGGGACTGGCGTAGAAGCCAGCCCAGCAGGCCTTCAAACACACGACAAGGGGATCAGGCCTTCAAACACCACCACAAGGGGATCAGGGCTTCAAACTCACGACAAAGGGATCGGACTCCACCCGACAGTGTTGTGGGGGGGGGGGGGTGGCGGCACCGTGTTAGTTTCAGCAGGGGAGGGGCAGAGCTTTAGCGTTTGGGAGAAATTACAGTGGCTGAAGGAGGAATAATGGATCAGAGGAGGACAAGAGTCAGAGAACCCGGTTTGGAACCTCCCACAGTAATTTAGGTGAGCAGTCACGGTGGCATGAAATGGGGAGGTGACAGTGGAGATAGAAGTGGACAGACTGGCTGAAGAAGGAGAAGGAGGAGAGGGACCACAGGGACAAGCCAGACTTCAGAAAGCTGTAGGCAAGTGCATGTATGGGGTGCTGCGGGGTGGCGAGCAGCTTTGAGGAGAGGATGGGAAGTTCCATATGGGACATGAATTGCACGAACCCATGAAACATCCAGAGGAAGCATCGAGCAGTCAGCTAGGTAAGTGAACCTGAAGCATGGAGAGAGTGCTGGTCTGGAGAGGTTAAGTTTGAGAGGTTGAGTCCAGAGCCTAATCTCAGCCATGGGCTTGTGTGAAGCCGCCCAGGGAAGCACCCAGTGGGGAAGGAAAGACTGACCAGGACAAGATGAGGAACGCCACCTTTGGGATCCCTGAGGAAATGGAGTTTGCAAAGGGGACATTGAGGTTCCTTTTTTTGGCTATTTTTTTTTTTATCGTGTTGCGGAGAATATTTTGTACGTGTATTTTTTATGCGTTTTTCATCTGTTTCCTTAGGACAGAGGCTCACAAAGTTGTATGTAACTTTTGTAAACCTGGAAACCTTGTGGTCCAGTTGCAGAGGTGAGACCCAGTTGAAGAAATCCCAGGAAATTAGAAAAAAAAAAAGAAACAGCAACCCTCATCTTCTGTTTGAAGTCTTTGAGAATTCTCTCACTTGTGAAGGTGTCTTCTTTGTCTTTCCCCATCTCCTCAGACCATAGCTGCCCTTGAGTATCTGTCTTTCCCTTACTCTTCCCATCCATTTATTATTTTTAATCAATTACTTTTTATCAGGAGGATTGACTAGGCAAAGGCAGTAGCCTTTTGTTTTCACACAGAGTAACTTTTACAGCACGTCTGTATCCATTAAAAATCTTGATTTTTTCAACAATAGATAAATAGACCAGAAAATGTGAGGGGCGGGGGGTGGGGGGGAGGAGTGTACTGGCTCTGTAGCAAATATGCAGGATGAATTCAGGCATGGCTTGATCCAGAAGCTCAAATAATGTCAGCAAGCCTGAATTTTTCTCTCTCTAGCAGTCTTCCTTCTGCTTTCCTGTGTTGGCTCCATTCTGAAGATGGGTGGGGAAGAGTTTGTCTTCTCCCAGCAAAAGCCACGGGGCTGACTTAGAGTGTTCTGAATTGAGACATTGGCTTACCACCGAACTGCTTATTGTGGCCAGGGAATGGACTGCTTTGGCTGGCCAAGTCTCAGACACAAAGTCGCTCTTGGAGCCAAACTCTTAGGGGCTGAGAAAAGAGGTATGTTGCTTCCCAGAGGGAAGTCAGTGTATAATTGTCACAATCAAGGATAATCAATGAAAGTTGGGAAGGTAAAAGTAGTGAATTAATGCTGTAGTGGTCGAATGTGATGGCACTGGGTACAAAGACAGATCTGTATTGGTTCAGAGCAAAAAGACAGTTATGAAATGTAACAGTAGTTTATACATTTTCTTCCTCATGACTAAATACAAGAAACTCTGTGGCTACCAGCAGAAAATAAACCGTATGAAGGAAAGGTACATTCTCCTTAAGAAAAATCCTGATGGCAGGCCCCACCCCCGACCAGTTAAGTCAGTATCCCCGAGGTGGGAACCAGGCATCATTTCTTTTTTTTTTTTAATTTTTTTTTTCAACGTTTATTTATTTTTGGGACAGAGAGAGACAGAGCATGAACGGGGGAGGGGCAGAGAGAGAGGGAGACACAGAATCGGAAACAGGCTCCAGGCTCTGAGCCATCAGCCCAGAGCCTGACGCGGGGCTCGAACTCACGGACCGCGAGATCGTGACCTGGCTGAAGTCGGACGCCTAACCGACTGCGCCACCCAGGCGCCCCTTACTGACGAACTAGGCATCATTTTCAAAGCTCTCCAGTGGTTCTAGCCTGCAACCAGGGCTGAGAACCTCTGTGGCTGAAGAGCACAGAGTTCTCTCGGGGGTTCGCTCCCTCGGTGTTCTCTGTGTGCAAGTGGAAACTGTGCTATGCCACGTATTGTCACGTATCAGCATGTATGAAATTCATGAAAATGAGTGTCATTTTTGTTTAAGCGGATGAAGGAACTGAGGCCCAAAATCCACGTCATTGGAGAAGGGCATATTTGTGTGGAATTTCACTTCTGTCCATTTCCAGATGGCTTTGGACCAAATTACTTAACCCTCCGGGCTTCAGTGTCCTTATGTGTAAAGGGTAACACCCATCTCCTGGAGCTGTTGGGTAGTAAGGGGTAGGTGGGTATTCAGCCCCTGTGTCTCCCTCCCATGTCCCATTTCTTAGTTTCTATCTTTTTTTGTCTTTCGTTTTTCTCCAGTCTCAATTTCTACAAAGAGTGGAAACGTTTTTCTCGTATGCAGAAGGCAATCCTGTTGGCTAGCTTTCAGGGCAAATTTCTTGTTCTTGTTCACATCAGAGAGCATGGCTATACGGTTTGTGCAGGATTCCCAGCCTCTTGGGGGTTTCCAGGTTCCTCTCTGGTCTCCTACAGTAGCTTCTGGAGTTTTCTTTCTGGTTTACTCTTGTCCTCCACAGTCTGATCTCCACACAGTAGGCAAAGTGACCCTTCTAAAACGTAGATCCCACGTTTTCACTCCCTGCCTCTCAGATCTCAGGTAATTTCTCACCCAAAGTGTGGTGTAGGGCCAACACATCCCTGGCAACCTCTTGGACCTCATTTCTTACTACTCCCTGCTTTTCCCACTTCTTTCTAGCGTCATCTGCCTCCCGCTGTTCTTCAAACACAGCAGGGGCTTGGGGATTGTCCTCCAGGGGGCACCATTCACCTCAGAACACAAGGCTATTTGGGGCGTTTGCACCTGATGCTGTTTTTGCTGGAAACCTTGCTCCGGACTTGACTATGGATCAGTCCCTCAGGCCATTGACATCTCCCTCACCACCGTATTTAAGACAGCCCCAGTATTCTCTACCTCTTACCTGCCTCAGTAGCACGTGGCTCTAGTTAAGGATATCTCTTTACTTCTCTATTGTCTGTTTTCCTCGCTGAAATCTAAGGTCTGAAGCAGTGCCTGGTACATGGCTGGTCTCTGTTACTGGAGGTTAGATAAGTAAGTGCCCAAAGAAAACCGCAAAACTTTCTGGCTAACCCCCTAAATTTCCATTATTAATAGCCAATTATTTTTGCGCATGTAACCCATCTGCCCTAAGTTTTATCTCTTTGGTCTCTTATCTATTTAGTCTAAACTGGGGAAAAGTTGATTTAACACTCCTCTGACCATTTCCTAGTTATTTTTCATTTTCCTCTCTCTTAGATCTAAATTTGTCTTTTTGTCCTGCTAAGGAAAAAGTCCTTAAGGTGATTTTTAGCCTCTCAGATGGATTCTCTTACGAATTAAAAGTGACATGGTAAATGCAATCATCTTGGGTCTGTTACATCGTAGGGGTTTGTAATAGCTTTTCCTAGATGTTCTCCCTTTTCTCTTTATCTCGCATAACTGTCTGCTTTCCTAGGACCAGAACAAGTGTGGTCCCAGTTAATGTTTTCCATAAACATTGGCCAAAACCTCCTCTCTCATTCTAATATCATTCGTCTTCCTTGTCTGCCCAGCCAAATCTCGGGCTTTCTCTGGGCCCAGTGCAACACCCAGCTCTCCCGTGAGGTTTTGCTGGCCCGCCCACCCCTGTCACAATCCGTCCTTCTTTTGAGTCCCTGACGCGCTTAGAGCCGTACCACACGCTCATCCCGGGCAGACGGCCTGGGCTGGTCCCTCCAACCTCGCACCAGGCTGAGCCATTCCATAAGTGTTTGGAGAAAGAAGAAACAGCCTCAGGTTGTCTGTTCATCGTTCTAGATGTGTCCTCCTGGTCTCTTCTTGAAGAATAAGCTCTTTGAGAGTCGAGAGACTTCCTTCTCCTTGCTTCCCTTTGCTGCTCATCGAGGCACCGAGATGAGCTAAGTTTCATCCCTTCATCGGGATTCAGCGATTGCTCATTCGTGTATCTGTAATCAAAACCGCTAATGACTAACTTTTACCCTTTTCATAGTGCCTTGAAACAGATCTGTTAGAATATGCCCTCTGTTACTCATCTCTTCATTCATCTATTCCTCCATTCTGTAATTATTTACTGAGTGGCCACTATGCCAGGTGCTGGGGCTCAAGGCTGAGCAACGAATGTGGCTCCTTCTCCAGGAAGCATATGTTCTTGTTGGGGGTGGGGGACTGATGATAGACAAGTAAACCAACACAACCGTGTCATCACAAATTTGGCAAAGTGCTACGAAGGCAGTGATCGGGGTTCTGTGATCCAGAGTAAGAAAGGGATACATCCCCAGAATGGGGTGGTCAGGGCAGACCCGCCTGTCTTACATGAAAGCCAGGAACGAAAAGGTCAAGTGTAAGCAGGTGGGAGTGGCAACTTCCAGGGAGTAGAAGTGCCATGTGGCCAGGCTCTAGGTGGGGAATGGCTCCTAGAGAAGGCGGGGGCATAGTGTTCATGCCATAGTGTTACCCCAGCCGGGCTGTACAAATTTTATTCTAAGAGAAGTCGGAAGCACTGATAATATTTAATCGTGAGCAAATATTCTTACTGTTTGTAGGGGTAAAATAGACTTGGGAATCTCATCCAAGGAAACTGTTGTAAAGATGAGGAATTAATTGTGGCTTTGACTGGAGCGGTGGCAGCAGAGATGAAGCAGTGTTTGCGTTCAGGAAGCATTTTGAAGGTAGAATCTATTAATATCCACTGATTTGTTAGACATGGGGTTGGGGGAGAGGAAGCAACCAGGTGTGTGGACCACTTGCCAAGACAGTGAAATCACGAGTTAATATTTAAGTGACAGCATCAGCAAGAATGCCAGTATCGTGTAATCCGTTTCCCCCTTATTAATACTGCAAACTTCTGACATCTCCATAGCTTTCTAGATCAAGTGACTTCATGGTGTAGCAGCTTGAAATGGTCCAGGAATGTTTCCTTTGGTTTCAAATGTCTGATTTCCATAATGTGTGTATATCAAGGGTGCGGATTTCTTTATTCACATGTAACAAATGCTCAGCAGGCGTATTCATATAAATACTGGTTCGGATCCAGAATTTGAAGCAACCCCTCTTTCCTTAGATTTTTTTTTGCATAGTCCTGTCTTGTTTGTTTTCCATTTTAATCCTCTCATCTTTCACCCTTCTCTAAACTTTCCCCGTGTTGCTGTGAGTTGTTCTCAATCTCTCGACTGCTGGCATTGCTTCCGTGTGTTTGAGTTTTTCCCTGGGGCTATTGTGTTTTCTTTCCAAGGTTTTCTGATGTCTATCGTATAGAAGTTTGTATGACTAGAAAGAGACCATCGCAAACAAGGAATATCACTGTCTTCATTATCCTCTCTGCACCTGTTGATTAACATTATTAAATAACTTTTCTTTTTCTACCCTTCAAGTAGGATTGTAGATCCAAGTATATTTGCTCATTAGGTTCCAGTTGGGACCCCATGTTATTTCTCCAGTGTGGTTAATTTATTAATCTTTTAGTCATTTCAGAAACATTACTGTTATTATTTTTATTACCTGTAGTACCATATTCCACAAAGCAGTATTCCCTTTGTCCTCCATGTTGCGGAGTCTCAATGTGCCCGTGAAAGTGGTTGAATCCAGGAATGTTAAAGTTTGTTTTCCAGCTCTCTAGCCTTTGCCATCGTGACTGATTTGGTTTGCATATTCTGCGAGTGGAATTTTCAAGAAACATTTACCTTAAGAGATCATTATTGATAGATTGACTTGTCATAGCTCTAAAAGAGTTATGTTGATAGAAAGTGAAACTTTACCACAGGCTATCTAAAATAATTGCTTTTAGAGTTATAGCATTTTGCAGGAACAGGCAAAAGCTGAGAGGTTCCTAGGATTGAATGTGGAGTTTGGAATTCTTTGTATGTGGAGAGACCGAGGGGGTGGAGGGGAAGGGAGAGGCAGAGGAGAAAACAGGGGAATAAAAATCTTGGCTCATTTTTAGAACGTTTCTTGGAAAGTTGATGTCTTTACTGGCTGGAGTCTCAGCTGAAGATGGGTCTTTTCTACCTTATGGTGTAAGATACCTTTCTGTGAGCACTCACAGAACGGCATTGTGCTCTGTAAATTCACGCAGAAGTGCCCTTTCTAGTAATCTTTGTCTTAGCTTTGAGTCACAGACTTCTGTATTTTTACATAAGGAAATCAGACCCCTAAAACACTGTATCTGTTTTGGGATCACTTACATAGGAACTCATTTGTAGATCTAGAAATTGAATATACATTGTTTCTTTACCTGGACTACAGTTCAGTTTTTGAGACTACATTCAGGTAACATTCAAGCTTTCTGTAGTCAGTATCCTGTTTACAAGCCAGATTTGATTCAAAATTTCAAGAACTTACATATTCACCTGTGTGTAACATGTATTATAACAAGACCCATAAACCAGCCAACATCTGGCCTTGATGGGCCAGTTGGGAGGCCACGCCTGCATTGGTTGGCATGTTGGCTCCAAGTCTGGTATTTGGGTGATTTTAAAGATGACTTCTGGTTTTATAAGAAGTTGGTAGTACATGTGATATGTTTATTCCTTAGAACTCAAGTTTAATAACCATATTTAAAAAATATCCCTCACGTGGCATTGGCAATACTGAGAACCAGTTAGTTCCAGAACATTTCAAAAGCACAGAGTTCAAAATTTACAAGTGCTAAGTGATTTCCATTTTCTTTTCTTTTTCTTTAATTTTTTTAGGAAGAGAGAGAGAGAGAGAGAGAGAGAGAGTACAAGTGGGGGAGGGGGCAGAGAGAGGAAGAGAGAGAATCTTAAACAGGCTCTGCAAGGAGCCCAACACAGGGTTCCATCTCACAACCCTCAGATCATGACCTGAGCCAGAATCAAGAGTTGGACGCTTAACCAACTGAGCCACCCAGGGGCCCATGATTTCCATTTTCTTTTCTTTTTTTTTTTTTTTTTAATGTATTTTTGAAGGAGAGATAGAGAGAGACAGAGCGTGAGCTGGGGAGGGGCAGAGAGAGAAGGAGACACAGAATCCTAAGCAGGCTCCAGGCTCTGAGCTGTCAGCACAGAGCTCGATGCGGGGCTTGAATCCACGAACCGTGAGATCATGACCTGAGCCGAAGTCGGACGCTTAACCGACTGAGCCACCCCGGGGCCCCATGATTTCCATTTTCTAAAGCCATCTTAAATTAAAGAATTTAGGATACTGATGGGTTTAATCTGGCTGTAATTTCTTTTGCTAGCATAGCACCTTCAACTTTTCAAATGCTTTGAGACAAATTCTCTTCCTAGCATGAGGCTTAAGAGCACAGATGTGGAGTCATACAGACCTCAGTTTGAATTTTGCTTTTCTCACTTACTAATTGATGTCCCTGGACTAGTTCCCTGACATCTAGTCTCTAAGCCTTCTTCTGTCCAAGTGGATAATAGTAGACTCTGATTGAGCCAGTAGTTGTGATAAATCGAAATAATAGGTACCAATGGCTTAGCATAGTGTCTAGTGTATAATAAGAACTCAATATTTGCTATTATCACTAATAATTATTAATCATAATATTAATGGATACCACTTAATTATTAATATACAATAAATTGATTATTATTAATAAAAAGATTCCTCTTCCTTTTCCTCTATTAGTATAACTATTTGGTTTCCTCTCATCTGTCCTCTCATCTCCATTTTTTTTTTAATTTTTTTTTTTTAATTTTTTTTTTCAACGTTTATTTATTTTTTGGGGGACAGAGAGAGACAGAGCATGAACGGGGGAGGGGCAGAGAGAGAGAGGGAGACACAGAATCGGAAACAGGCTCCAGGCTCTGAGCCATCAGCCCAGAGCCCGACGCGGGGCTCGAACTCACAGACCGCGAGATCGTGAGCTGGCTGAAGTCGGACGCTCAACCGACTGTGCCACCCAGGCGCCCCTCATCTCCATTTTTAACAAATGAGGAAGCTGAGACCTGAAGGAAGAGTTATTTGATTTGCGCTGACATGGTTTACGAATCAGAATTTGGTTTCGTGGCAAACAATAGGCACTCCAGATAATTGTGGTTTGATTACTGTAGCTTTATCCTAAGCTTCGAGTCAGCTAGAGTAATCCTCCCAGTTGGTCTCTTTTCCTCTTTCCGGCATTGTTTTGGGCTTTCTAGGTTCCTCACATGTCGATACAAAGTAGAGAGCCACCTTTGTCAATTTGTACAAAAAAAATTATTTTCCTTTGGTTTGTTCTCTATCTTAGGGGAGATTGCTCATCATTTCACTGTTAAATGTGAAGGTTTTCGGGGCACCTGGGTGGCTCAGTCGGTTAAGCGTCTGACTTCCACTCAGGTATCTATCTCACGGTTCCTGAGTTCAAGCCCCGCATCGGGCTCTGTGTTGACCGCTCAGAGCCTGGAGCCTGCTTCGGATTCTGTGTCTCCCTCTCTCTCTGCCCCTCCCCTGCTGACACTCTGTCTCTCTCTCAAAAATAAAATAAACGTTAAAATAAATGTGAAGGTTTTCATTTATGCCCTGTCAGATGGAGGAAATGACCTTCTGTTTTAGTTTGCTGATAGTTTTTCCCCCTTTTACAAGTATTGAATGGACATTGATTTTTTGTCAAATGATTTTTGACACATCTGTTGAGGTAACTGACTTGTTTCATGTGCATGTGTAAAGAATTTGCGATCTGACTTGGGTATAGTTTTATATTAATATTCATTAGGTCAAGATGGTCCATAGTGTTTTGAAATATTGTAGACACGAGCTCATTTTGTCAGTTTATTCTATCAGGTAAGAAGAAAGAAGTCCTTCTCTGATGGGATCTGTTTCTCCCTCTGGCAGTTTTGTTTTTTTTTTTTTTTCTTTCATGTATTCTAAAGTTCTCTTATTAGGTCTTCACATTGAGGGTTGTTATATCTTCCTGAGGGATTGTCCATTTTTTCATGTTGAATGTCCCTCCTTATGAGTTTCTCTTAGAGAACATGTAATTAGGTCCTGCTTTCTTTGTCCGTCTGACGCTCTTTGCATTGTTAGTCATTTCTTTTCAATGCAGTTATCAATAGGGTGGGATCTAAGTTTACCTTATTGCTATTTGTTTTCTCTTCATCTCCTATGTTCTAGGTTTTATTCTTTCTTTAGGAAAATTGAGTACTTAGAAATTATTTTTTTCTCTTCAGTAGACTTTTTTAGCCATATCTTTGTTTTTTGCTGTTGTCTTTGGTTTTGTTTTGTTTTTTCTTTCTTTTAAAAAAAATTTTTTAATAACATTTATTCATTTTTGAGAGACAGAGACACAGAGTATGAGCGGGAAAGGGGCAGAGAGAGAGGGAGACACAGAATCCGAAGAAGGCTCTAGGCTCCAAGCTGTCAGCACAGAGCCTGATGGGGGGCTTGAACTCATGAACTATGAGATCATGACCTAGGCTGAAGTCAGACGCTCAACTGACTGAGCCACCCAGGCACCCCTTAATTTCTTATTTTTGTTTAGTGGTTGCTCTGGGCATTAAAGTAGCTAATGACAGTATAATTCTATCAACTTCCCTCCTCATTCTTTATTCTATTGTTGTTCTGTATTTTCCTGCTAAGTGTGTTATAACATCATAATTCAGCGTTGCTAATTTTGCTTTAAATAGCCAGTTGTTTTTAAATAAAGAAAAGAAAAAAAAGCTTAGCTAGCCCCAAATGTACCATTTCCAGTGCTCTTTATTTCTTCCTATAAACTTGAGTTTCTATCTGTTATCATTTATATTCTGCTTTAATAACATTCTTTCATATTTTTATAGTAAGGTAGATATGTTGGCAACAGATTCTCTCAGCTGTTGTTTACTAGAAAATGTCTTAATTAACTCCCATTATCTGAAGTTATTTTCCCTGGACATAGAATTCTTGGAGATAGGTTTATTCTTTCAGTACCTTAATGAGATAATTTGATTGTCTTTTGCCTCCATAGATCCTAATGAAAAGCCATCTGTAATTCTTTTCATTGTTCAGTGTATGTATTTTGCCTTTTCTTCTGGATACTTTTAATCTGTTTTTTAAATCTAATTTTTGGTGATCAGTACTTTGACTATGATATACTTGCTTGTTTTCTTTGAATTTACCCTTCCTGGGGTTCGCTGAGCATTATTGTCTCTGGCTTATTTTTCTACCAAAGTGGGAAAAAACTCAGGCATCATAGCTACGGTCCAGACAGTAGAATGAATGAAGGGATAAAGTGAAAGTTGCGTGCCAACTCTCTTCTTTTTTTTAAATTTTTTTTTTTTCAACATTTATTTATTTTTGGGACAGAGAGAGACAGAGCATGAACGGGGGAGGGGCAGAGAGAGAGGGAGACACAGAATCGGAAGCAGGCTCCAGGCTCTGAGCCATCAGCCCAGAGCCCGACGCGGGGCTCGAACTCACGGACCGCGAGATCGTGACCTGGCTGAAGTCGGACGCTCAACCGACTGCGCCACCCAGGCGCCCCTGCGAACTCTCTTCTAAGGACGTTTCTCAGAAGCAGCCTCAAGAGGTTTCCATGTATATCCCATTATCCAGAATGTAGGTGCAGGCTTACGTCTAGCTGCAGAAGAGGTGGGCGGATGTAGCCATTATTCTGTGCAGCTTTGTGACCAGATGTGCAATTGCAGGGAAAGCAGAGGAGACAGATATCGGAGACAGCAAGCCCTTGGTGCTGCACGTCCTCTGCTACAACAGGCCCTTTTCTGCCAGCCAGCAAGTGACAGAGCTCTGACAGATCCTGGATTACGTGTTTTCACATTCTCGGCCCTTCTGCTGCACCCCAGACCTCGAGCGTTAACAGCAACAAGTACCAGTCAGAAGCTTGGATTTTGGAATCAGACTGCCTAAGCCCAATCTCATCCCTGCCATTTACTAGCTGTGTAATGTTGGCAAGTTACTTGGTCTTTCTGTGCCTCTGTTTACCCATTTGAAAAGGAAATAATAGTACTTAGCTCATAGAATTCGTACTAGGGCTAAATGAGTTATTTTAGCTAAAACACTTGGAACGGTGCCTGGTATGGACACGTGTTTTCCATTAACAGACACTGTTTCAGCAGATTGCCCTTTTGAGCCTGTGCAGAAATGCTGCCGGAGATGGCCCTGCCTCTCACCTCTTCCCTCAACTGTTTGCTCTAGGACCCCACCTCCACTTGTCAGCCTTACTGGACGACCCGATAGCTGTGCACGTGTTTTGAGATCAGCATGTGAACACCACTCGATTCCAAAACACTCCCTCTTGGATATATCCAGGGACTCCACCCTGAAGGATTCATGCACATGTGAAGTTCGATTATGTTGCAGAGATCGGCTGACAGGCCGGCCTCTCTCCCGTGCCCTGACCACAGACTCTGGGTGTACAGGCAATTTGGAATTTCCCCAGAACCACTGCTTAAAGGAAGGTGAATCCAACATTTATTGAGCCCCACCTGCCATCCTATTTAATCCTACGCAGCAGGGGTCATCCTTATTTCTTATGTAAGAAAATTAAAGCACAGAATGATTAAGTACTTTGCCCAAGGTCACACAGCTAGTAAGAAGATTCAAACTTTGGTTTCCTGGCTTTGCGTGTCTTGTGCTATGCAACTTTGTCTTTTTCTCTCGTGGGAAGGTCCTTTAAGAGGTGGCTAGGGAAGATGTGAGTCATTTACAAAGAATGTCATGTCATTAAGAGGATGACAATTGCTTAGGTGATGGAAATGGAGAATTTTCTGGTCAAAGCAATGGGGTCTTAGCTTGGGCTTCTATGACAATACCATAGACGGTTGGCTTAAACAATAGACATTTACTTCTTACAGTAATGGTGGCTGAAAATCGGAGATCAGGGTGACAGCATGGTCAGGTTCTAGTGAGGACTCTCTTCCAGACACTGGCCTCAAGTGTTAGCATCCACACCTGTGAATTTGGTTCCCATCTGTATGCATCTGACCCCTACTCCATGTCCTCTGCATCATATCTCTTTCCCTGAGCACTAGATCTGTAGTCAAGTGAGTCCTGAACAACCAGGAAAGTGCCTCAGCTCAACACGCACAAAGCTGACTTCATCACTCTGCACTGGGAGTCTCCTCCTGTGTTTACCATTGCAGTTGGTAACAACACCATCCACACTGTGCCCCAGTCTGGAAACACATTATAATTATAGCTGCTTCTTACTGAACGCTTATTATTTGCCAGTCACTGTGCCAAATGTTTTCCAGAGTTTTTCATTTAAGCTTCATAAAAACCATATGTTGTAGGCATTATCATCCCCATTCCATGAATACAGAAACATGAGGTCAAGATGATTAAGGACTTGCCCACGGTCCCACAGTTACTAGTGTGCAGAGATGGTATTCAGCCCCAGTTCCCTTTGGCTCCAAAGCCTGTGCTTAACGTTAGGTCACACAGAGAAGGCGCATATACAGGGGCCCACAGACATGTTTTACTTGCCCGAGAAATGACTTACCAACAGCATTTTAATGTGTATTTATTTTTGAGAGAGAGAGAGAGAGAGAGAGAGAGAGAGAGAAAGAGAGAGAGAGAGAGAGAGCACGCCAGAGTGTGAGTGGCAGAGGGGCAGAGAGAGAGGGAGACACAGAATCTGAAGCAGGCTCCAGGCTCTGAGCTGTCACAGGGTTCGAGCCCACAAGCCAGGATATCATGACCTGAGCCGAAGTCGGGTACTTAACCGGCTGAGCCACCCAGGCGCCCCCCTCCCCCGACTTACCGACATTTTAAAATAGGAGGGGTTCAAACAAGAATCAAGATTTCAGATATTTCTTGAACATTCAGAAGATCTGGCAACTGGATCCACCTTCCAAATGGCACGGTTGGCCTCAGGTGAGTGACAGCCACCCACTTTGGAACGCACTCCAGGAGCACGCGTGCCGCAGTTTGCCACCGTCCCTCCCGCTCCTTGCTGTCTGTCTTCCAACAGCCCCACTTCCTTCATCAACACTACCTGCCTGACCCCTGCTGACGTTTGAATTTTTGGCTCCTGTTACCTGGTTTCTCTTCTCTTTCTTTCCCCCGCCATCTAATTGGTGCCTGAACTGACCGTGTTGCTTGTGAAAGCATTTATTGTCGGTCTCACATTCTTCATCCCTGTTGCTGCAAATTGTTCCTCATAACCTCTCACCCCAATTACGCCAGCAAACACCTGGTTTCCTGTCTCCGGTCTTGACCACCACTAATTCGCCCTCTACATTGCTTGCAATTAGGGATATCAACAAAACGTGAATAGATGACGTCCTGTGGCTTCAGAATGAAATGCGCCCTCGTTACTGAGGCACACAGGACGGTTCGTGCTCTGGCCTCTGACCAGTGCCCTCATTTATGTTGACTTTCCCACACTCCTCTTGGCCTTATTGAGATATGGGCTCGCCCCAGTCACGACCCTTCGCATCTCCTTGCGTATTTACTATCTTTCTTTCTACTTGGGATATTCTATGTGGATTATGTGAATATCTGTAATGGAGTATATGGACTTGAATCTCGTGGTTGCCTTTCTAAACTTTGTGTTGTTGCTTTTTTTTAATTTTGACTTGATCGATCAGTCTCCTATTTCTTTCTCCATCAAGGTACAAACAGGATCGAAAACATGAGTCTTGGTTGTGTTTTTAGATCCCGACAGCTTCATTGGCCCATTGCTGATTTCTGTGCAGTGGAGCAAGTGGTAAGAGCTCAGGCGTTGAATCCCAGCTCTGCCCTCTACGAGCTACATAGACCTCCACAGGCTACTTTGTGTTTCTAATGTCTCATCATTGAGTAGAGTTACTAAGAGTTCTTTTATCATACAGTTAGGGCGGGCTTAGATGACATAATGCACGTAAAGGCTTAGAACCAACTGTGCACGTGAGCCCCCAGTGGATGTCATCTATTGTTATTATCACCATTTTTATTGAATTCATTTATTCCGCATTAGATCAGGAGCGGTTTTGGGAGTTTTGCTACATATCCTTTTAGAACTCACAACAACTTTATGAAGAACATAATTTCAGCTCTTTTCTGGCGGAGGCAGCAGGTTAGAGAGGTCAGGCTTGCCTTGGTCGCTGTTTGTCCTATGGCAATACGTATTAAGTATCTTCTTTTCAGTCAGAGTAAAATGGAACACGTCTCATGAAGGATGGAGTTATATTCCACTCTAGGCCATGAAGGGACTCCTTGGGGAGTTTAAGGGTTATTAAAACTGATGTAGTACATTTTTAATATGATCGCTAAAATTAAAAAAAAAAACTACTGGGAACTTTATAAAATGTTGAATAGTATTGGATTTTGAAAAAAAAAAAATTTCTATTCTGTTTGGAAAACTACCAGGTTGATTATGCCTATTTATGAGGGATGCTTCAGATAATTAAGTCTGGGAGCTATTTTTGTTTGTTTAATATATTCACCATGTCTTTAACGGTAACAACAGAAATTGCCAGCATTGCTAGGAGTTCTGCGTGAAGATGGGGAAATACAAACTTAAATGTAGACAAGAGAAGTTGAAGAGAATATTGGAATAAAAACTATTAGTAAAATTATTTAACTTTTGTTTCTAAAATTTGAACAACCTTCATTTAGTTTTCAAGCTGCTCTTAAACTGGTAGAGGAAGGCTAGGTTTTACTAAAGCATCGTCAAGTCTCTGCATGGACACACAAACCTACAGACCCACATATATGTACATATATTTTTTTAAATTGAGAAATACTGAAACATACATACAGAAAACAGAATAGAAATCACCCACATAATTAGCACATTTATTTTATTTATATATATTTTAAAGTTTATTAATTGGGGTGCCTGCGTAGCTCAGTCGGTTAAGCATCCGACTTCAGCTTAGGTCATGATATAGCAGTTCGTGGGTTCAAACCCCACGTCGGGCTCTGTGCTGACAGCTCAGAGCCCGGACCCTGCTTTGGATTCTGTGTCTCTCTCTCTCTCTCTGCCCCTCCCCTGCTCATGCTCTGTCTCTCAAAAATAAATAAACGTCAAAAAAAAAAGTTTATTTATTTTAGAAGGAGGGCATGAGTGTATGCGGGGAAGGAGCAAAGGGAGAGGGAGAGAGAATCCCAGGCTGGCTCCGCACTGTCAGCACAGAGCATGACTCGGCTTGAACTCACGAACCGTGAGATCATGACCTAAGTGGAAATCAAGAGTTGGATGCTCAACGACTAAAGCACCCAAGTGCCCCCACAATTAGCACGTTTAATATTTTTAAAAATGTTAATGCTTTATTAAGGTACAATTTAGATATCATAAATTTCATTCATCTTAAGTATACAACTCAATGCATTTTAGTAAATGTGTCACCGCAATGCGATATTGGAACATTTACATCAACCCCAAAGACTGCTCATGGCCAAAGTCAGTCCCTCTTCCCACCCAGCCCCAGGCAAGCACTGATCCGTTTTCTGTCTAGATTTGTTTTTTCTGGACATTTCTTATAAGTGGAGTCACACAATATGTGTTGGGTTTTTTTTTTAATGTTTATTTATTTTTGAGAGAGAGAGAGCATGTGAGCAAGCCTGGGGGTGGGGGCAGAGAGACAGAATCCCAAGCAGGCTCCACACTGCCAATGCAAAGCCCAAGCCAGGGCTCAGCCTCACAAACTGTGAGATCATGATCTGAGCCGAAATCAAGAGTCGGAAGCTCAACTGACCGAGCTGCCCAGGTGCCCCTTGCCCCTGTGTGTGTGTTTTTTTAACTGCTTTCTCTTAGCTGGTGTCATTTTTTGAGGTGCAGCCACACTGTAGCAAGAGTAGAAGCTTAGCTCCCTTTTACTGCTGAGTAATATCCCATTCTGTGGATACAACACAGCTTATCCATTATGGTAACCAGCTTGAAAAAAGGTGTATGTTCAAGAAACCGCTAACCGTGGCTGCTTCTAGAGAAAAGAATGGGGTGTGAGGGATATTGGTGGGATATTTTTTTCATTGTTTACTCTTTTATATGGGTTTAACTTTTTAAATTCAGAATTGTATCTTTTTTGAAGCAAAGCAAGGGATGTCTTTCCCCCAGCAATGTGTATGAAATAAGAGAAAGCCCTCCACTTACCCCAATCCCACTTTCCGGAAGGTAATCATCATTAATTTATGTTTGGCATCTTTCTAGACTCTACAGACACACACATACATATACACCTGTTTACTTGTAAATACTTTCATGTCCCCGTATGTCTGTACATCTAAGTAGTCCTGTGTCTTACATTTCAACAAACTGGAAACACGAGCTTAATGTTTTAACCCACAGTCCGCAAAGCTAAGAAAACCTGCCTTACCCGGGTCGTTGGGTGATCCGAACGCAGAAGCCGTTAAATGCATTGATCAGTTCACAGGGGGGGGAAAGTGAAGACGTATGGACCCGGTCTCCTAGCTATTCTGTGTGAACACAGTTTAATTTTTATTTTTTTAATCCTTCCCGGGGTCTGTGTTTTCCGGCAGGGTACTTCGGATCGGCCTGCGAAGAAAAGCTGGACCCGTGCGCCTCGTCACCGTGTCAGAACAACGGCACCTGCCACGCGGACGGCGTGCACTTCACCTGCAGTTGCAGCGCGGGCTTCACGGGGCCCACGTGCGCCCAGCTGGTGGACTTCTGTGCTCTCAGCCCCTGCGCGCACGGCACCTGCCGCAGCGTGGGCACCAGCTACAAATGCCTCTGTGACCCAGGTGGGTTCCCTCGTGCACCGCAGGTCTTTTCTGTCTCCAGTCTCAGACTTGTAACTCGTCGTTTGCATCCGAGCAGACGTTGGCTCGTCGAGCGCGTTCGCTTGGACGTGTAACTGAACGCCACTCGTTTATGACACACTTTCCCTTTAGGCTTATGGTTGGCAGGGCTCGTGTTTTTTTCTTTCTTTTTTTTTTTTTTTTTTTTTTGTTTTTTGTGTGTTTTTTTTCAGTTAATTGTTTTTATTTTTTTCATTTTTTAAATAGAATTTATTGTCACACTGGCTTCGATATAGCACCCAGTGCTCATCCCAACCAGTGCCCTCCAAAAAACACCCTCTCCCTCTTTGTGAGCAGTTCACAGGCATTGCGGAAAAGTAAGAAAATCCAAGTAAGCAAAATGAGGAAATTTAAAAACAGGCTTAATCTCATAACAGCTTAATTATTTTTTAACGATTTACTAGAGGTCACTCCAGAGCTTTTACTGGATTCTGTGTCATTTAATACTGTGTTCTTAGCTTAATGGAGAGTGTTTTTCCATCCTAATAGGCATAAAAAACAGGACGCAATCCATTTAGAATTTTCTCATCTATTTAAATTCTTACTCTGTGCACAGCGTGTGTCATGGGACCTGTGACGCCCTGTGCAAATGTGTGAAAATCCCATCATTTATTTTCCAAAGATCCTCTGCATTTGACTGATTTTTTATTATTGTACGTTTTGCTACTCCGAAGTCAGAGTGGGTCACCAGTCAAAATGTGTATCTGCACAACCTACCTGTGTGGTCTGGAAAGAACGCACGTGGGCAGCTCTTCTGTGTCCCTTCTCTCCTGCCTGCGTCTCCACACGTGCATGAGCTAGCCCTACAGAAGGCTTTGAAGTGTGATTCCTCTCACGGGCGCCTGGCCCGTCGGCGTGGCGGCCACTTCCCCGGTTTTGCTTGAGTCCTGGTTCTGCTCGTGCCTTCCACCCAGATGCCTGCTCCCTGTCACCCCGTTTCACCCGTCATCTTCTCCTGGGCTGAATCAGCTTTCCGCCCCCTAAAGTCCAACAGTCGGGGCACCTGGGTGGCTCAGTTGGTTAAGCACCTGCCTTCAGCTCAGGTCATGATCTCTCGGTCTGTGAGTTCGAGCCCCCCATCGGGCTCTGTGCTGACAGCTCAGAGCCTGGAGCCCGCTTCAGATTCTGTGTCTCCCTCTCTCTCTGCCCCTCCCTGGCTCGTATTCTGTCTCTCTCTTTCTGTCTCAACAATAAACATTTAAAAAAATTATGAAGTTCAACAGTCACCTTCAATATCACTTGTTTGGTCTTTAAAACATATTAATTGTCTTTGCACGTGTCTCTCTCCCCACTGGGGGTAGGAGGAAGTTATTTTATCAGTAACCTTGTAGCAGCCCCAAACCGCCATGTAGTGAGCATGAATCTTCCTAGGTTTTTGCTGTTTCACATGTCTGGTCCTTTCAGTGCCCTCCCTGCAAGGTAGATGGCGTCAAGCCACATCTATTAAATGCCTCCTGTTTGCTTCAGTCATATCCCGGTGGCCACATACCCAGAAGGGGACTGAATGCAGATTCCAACCCAGGGGCCGTGGCTCCACGCCCAGAACATGCTAGGGGCACATCTCATACTCATGAATCAATGCAAGGAATTAGTAGGAATTGCAACTAAGCATGGAGGGGGGTTGAAAAACCTTTCTCATGTAAACTTCTAGTCCTCTGGTTTTCTTTTAAAACATTTTTTTAATGTTTATTTATATTTGAGAGAGAGAGAGAGAGAGAGAGAGCGCCAGTGTGAGCAGGGGAGGGGCAAAGAGAGAGAGGGAGACACAGAATATGAAGCAGGCCCAGGCTCTGAGCTGTCAACACAGAAGCCCGATCCAAGACTCAAACTCATGAGCCATGAGATCATGACCTGAGCCCAAGTCGGACTCTTAACCGACTGAGCCACACAGGCTGCCCTAGTTCTCTGGTTTTCTAAGAAATCATGGGATTGACATTTTATGTGATGACATTATATATATATGATGATGTAAATAGGTAACGGAGAGAAAAACAGTACATATTTGGAGAGAGCAAAAGAGAGAAATATTGAGAGAGAGTGACTGATTTTAAATCGGCTCATGTAATTGTGAGAACTGGCAGGTTTTAAATCTTTAGTGCAAGCTGTCAGGCTGGACACTCAGGCAGGGTGTCTATGTTACAGCCTTCTCAAGAAACATCAGTCTGGGCATTTAGGCCTTCAGCTGGATCTATTGATCCAATTCTGATGATCCGATGATCCAATTCTCATCAACTGGATGAGACCCTCCAGCATCTTGGAGGGTAATCACTTGACTCAACGTCTGCTGCTTTTTAAAATACTAATCTCATCCAAAAAGTACCTTCACAGCAACTTTGTGTTTGACAAAATATTTGGGTGCTGTGGCTTAGCCAAGTTAACACGCGAAATTAACTATCACGGTAACATTTTTGGGTTTCCCATTAAGCGTTGAGGTGAAGAAGGTTCTCCACTTCTGTGGATGCCATGAGATGCCTTTTCTGTGCTTACATCTGTGCTGTCCTCTCAGAGCTCTGGTGGAAATGGGAATGGCTTTCCCAGTGGAGGGCCAGTTTTCTTCCACGTGCGTGGCAGTGTGTGTGTGCCGTGGAATGGGCCATGCCGAGGAGGAAGCCCGTGGTACCCTTGCCTGCTGGGAGTACAGAGCTCCGAGACCACTGGGCTTGCAAACAGAGCAAGCACCTGTTGTGCAGGGAAGAACAGTCTCACTCATGCCTTGACTCACGGGTGTGCTGCTCCCAGCCCTGAGCAGGTCAGAACACAGTCTGCAATTCCCCTCGCCAGCCAGCGGGAGCAGGATCTCTCCGTCAGGATCTTCCTCAGTAGTTCATTCCCAGTCTCCCGAGCATTCTGCTTCCTGCAGGGAAGGAAAAATCAAACATTACCAACCCAGAAACCAGCCTTGTTTTCCCCTCCTCTTCTCCTCAGACTTCCTTTCTTAATGATAATTAAATTTTCTACTTAGTTGGCTTACTTTTATGTTTGTTTGTTTATTTATTTATTCATTTGTTTATTGTTAGAGAGAGAGTGCAGGGTAGAGGGGCAGAAGGAGACAGAGAGAGAGAGAGAGAGAATCTTAAGCAGTTTCCATGCTCAGCATGGAGCCTGACACAGGGCTTGATCCCATGACCCTGGGATCATGACCTGAGCCAAAAATCAAGAGTTGGATGCTCAATCTACTGAGCCACCCAGGCTCTCCTAGTTGGCTTATTTGTCACACTTTAAATGGAATGTAGTTACTTAATGATAAATGCTACTTTGTGTGGCTTGATAGTATTAAAATGTTGTTTAATACTATGGGGTAGAGTTTATCAGCATGTAAGAGGGGGGCTTACATGGGTCCTAAATAGAAAATAGATTTCCTGGTCTTTTCTCTTTCCACACTGGGAAGTGAGAACCTGTCTGTGAGATCCCCTCCCATTGACTCTCAGCACAAGAAACTGACAGGACATCTCTGGGCCACAGTTTTTGTTTTTATGAATAGCATCTTAGATGCTCATCATCTCAGCTGCACTTTTTGTCACAGCCTAGGTGTGGACAAGTTGCCGACTGTGGTCTGCTGTGCGTGTGAGGGCATTAAACGAGAGGCATGCGGCACATTTCCTGGCATGGAGTAGCTAAGAGCTCTTCCCCTTTCTCTCCATCCGTGGACATTCCAGCATTTCCTCGTAAGCCGCGGAAGGGTGAAGTGTCTCCTGTTTAAATACCACTTTCTCCTCCTGCTTTCCACTCACACTTCCTTCATGGCCAGCTGGAGCATTTAGCTTGGTAATAGTGGATGTCTAGCCACTGAACGAAGAAGCATGTATTGCCTTCCATGGTTCCTTCAGTTATTAGGCGGTGTCCCCGGGGTAGAGCCTTGGAGTTCTGTCAGAGTGTTCTCTCATCGGACTTGGGAGACAAAACCGCTTTCAGAGGGTTTGCTTCCTCAGATCATTAGGTGACATTGTGTGAAATAAAAAAGGCATCTTAACATCTGGCAAGAATTTACATTTTAAGAGGTGAAAATGACAATTCTCTGAATGTGAAATTTTTAGTCTTAATCTTTTGGAGCATGTAATTGCTTTACCACTAGTTTGCATAATAGAAGAATCTCGTGAGAATAGGTGAAATTGGGTGTCTAGCTGAAAAGCGGCAATCCTGATCATCTTTATAGAGAGCAAACCGATCCCATTTCATAAAATGACAGCAGATTGAAATCATGTCAGGTTGATAATTAGTTCCCATCTGACAAAATGCCTTTTGGGTGACTGCAAATCAGACTTGCCAGGTGCTTTATTTTCAAACCTCATTTTTAGCTTATCAGGCGAGGGATTTCTGATGGGATTTTAATATTAAATAATAAAATGTCAGCGCGGAGTAATCACTGAAATATTATCTTGCGGTGACAATGTTAAGTGATAGGCCACACGTGCTCTAAAAAAAATTGCAAATTGAAATCTCCCGAAGACTGGAGAAGGTGAGAGCGTGGAGCCCTGCAAACACTGTAGCAGGTGCCATGGTGGAAGGAACTTGTCGGGGGGCGTGCTATTGTCCTTGCAGGTGGGAGCTGTGGGGTCTCATGTGTTCTCAGTGCAATGGTGGCATCTGGAGATGCCATTTGGATGGTGACCAACACTGGAAGGAATCCCTGGTTGGAGATGGTTTGCCTGAATTCATCAGTCTTGGCCCCTGTCTCATGAAATTGTGTTATTACTCTGACCTTGTTAGTTGAACTGAATTAACCGTGCCATTACAGAGTGTGCCTTAAGTTACTATTTAAGGAATTTAAAATATAAGGCATCAGAGGATTTTTACATGGAAAAAACCAGCTTTTTAAAAAAACATTTTAACGTTTATTTATTTTTAAGAGAGAGACACAGAGCACGAGCTGGGGAGGCGCAAAGAGAGAGGGAGACACAGGATCCAAAGCAGGCCCCAGGCTGTGAGCCGTCAGCACAGAGCCCGATGTGGGGCTCAAACCCACAAGCTGTGAGATCATGACCTGAGCCAAAGTTGGACGCTTAATCGACTGAGCCACCCAGGCGCCCCTCAAGTATCAGTTTTTATCTCGGATGCTAATTGACTGTCACAAATGAGACCGGGGACAACTTGCCAATCATGTATCTCTGCTGATTTTTCTCTACCAGAGGGTGGGTAACTCATTTAGATCATCCAGACTGTAAAAGAAAGAACGTTTAGACTTTTCTCCAAATAAAAATTTTTGAAGGAAATCATAGGAATTTCAGGTGCTGCTTTTCCTACTTTTTACAGATGCCTCACGTGTGGGCTGCATCTCTGTTCTCTGTGGCCCGAAAGACAGCTGGTGCTGCTCCCTCTAAAGTCACACTTGTCAGTATCAGCACTCTGATGGTGTCTTCCGGAAACACAGTCTAAGATAAGACTTACTGCCTAGGATGTTAATAGCAGCTCAATAGCAATAAAGAAAAAAAGAAGCACACCTACAAGATAGGAAGACATTTAGCTCGCTAATGAATGTGTAATTGCATTTAGATTCTTGGATAAGTGCAGTGGACAACTTTCATCTTTTGTGAACCAGGAAGCTTTATTTATTAGGTTCACTAAGATGAAGACAATTCTTGTGTTTAAGAAGCTCCAGGGGATTCCTGATCTACATATCACAGATTCCTGAGAATTATTGACTGTATACCTTATAGTATCTCCTTTCCCCACATCCCAACCCAGTGGGCCAGTACCGTGCCCTTCCTTTGTTATATCTCAAAATGTGATATCTGCCCTCAACGCTGGCATACCAACTAGGATCGTGTCTACCTAGCTAAGAGCTGTAGTAATGCTGCATAATCTGTACTCTTCCTAAGAAAAAAATTTAATTCTCTACATTGACATCGTGGTGATAGTAAGAAGAGAAGATGTCCCACTTACATCTGGGAGCTTGTCGGGCAATTACAGGTAGGCCTTCGAGGTGTTAGGAGCTGGCTGAGTGCTGTGCTCACAGCTGGGCCATTGTGTCTCCTGTTGGACACAGGCCCATAAATGGTCCCATGGAAACTGACGTCAGACGTGGTCACTAACAGGCCATGATAAAGTGAGACAGACCAGACCATTTCATAATTCTAAGTACAGACAAAACCAAAGCACCATGCAATCCACAAAATACCACAACTCCTCTTCTTTCACAGATAAATTGAGGCCAGCCATTTGTTTATTAATTACAGCTTTAGCCTTGACCTAGCTTGCCCTTGACATAGATAAGATTCATTGAGATACTCAAACATAGAACTGCTCCTGCTTTGTGACAGCACCCACTCTAGAGTGAATCCTCCCCAAATTGTCCTATTAGAGTTCAGATCCTGTAAGTAGCACCTAACCCCCTTTTATTGAGACACCTCATGGTTCCCCTGATGTGCGTTCTACCTTGCCGCAATGAATAATAGACCCAGCTTTTTCAGCTACAGGTGTGTCTTTGGTAGCCTTTAGTTGAAGAGCACTGACAGTGCTTAATTGACTGAAATGTTCAAAATATCAAAGGTTCAGTCGATCAAAGTTTTGTATTAACAACAGCTCAGTCAGAACTTCCTGGACAGAGAGATATTGTGGATTTATACATGGGGGGAAGGACACTATGGAACACAGGTTTTGGGGGGGGGGGTGTGGGACGGGGAGGAGAGGGGAAGTTCAGAGAACAGTAGATGCACTTGGCTGCAGAATAAGATGCACTAGGGACAGTAATGAGTGGTGAGGCTGAAGTGCTCACTGGGGCACACGGAAATCTAGACGCTGACTTTGGAACATGAAGACTTGCAGACATTTTGCATTGTATGCGAACTGACCTGCATTTTAGAAAGATTATTCTGATAGAATAGGGAGATCTCTGGGAAGAATGAGTAGTTCTAGGAAGAATGGGGAAGAAAGATTATTCTGGTAGAATTCGATATTACAGATAGAATTACAGTCCAGAAGGGCTGGTAAGACAGCAGGTGAGTCAGGAAGCTTAGGCAGGTGGAAATGAGGACTTAAACTTGTGGCTGTGGGAAGGAAAGATTGGACCTACAATCTAGTCGACAGGTTGACTCATCAGTGTTCGGATATCCGCCGAATGCAGGGAACAATGTTCTGAGTGGAGTCGAAGGTACCTCTCCGGCTTTAACTTGGGAAACTCAGAGTAATAGGGAGATGTGCAGAAGGAGCCTGTTTTGGTACACAGGCCAGCAAAGGTGGATGTGCTATTAGGGAGTTGTTACCTAAGCCTGGGACTGGGTGAAGAGACTGAAACGAGAGGAACGAGGATGGGCTCCGGGGGTATCGGCGCTAGAGAAAGTCAAGACAACTACTCCAACTGTTGGGGGTGGGGGAAGGGGGCAGTTGGGGGGTTGTGGGAGAATTTGCAGGGAGGGGGCTGAGGCATCGGCAGCAGAGGCTGGCGGAGGCATCACTGAGCTGGGAGGGACACCGGGTGAGCAGCTCACCTGGGGACATTAGTGGGGATGGGAGGAGAGGGCACTGCCCAGGGTGTGAGGAACGAGGCCATCGTGGGCCCAGGGAGAAACTGAGTTAGACTTGCCCACACCACAGGAGGCTGAGGAGCCTGCCCCAGTGGCGTCCACAGCTGTGGCCACGGCCATTCTTCGTCTCCATTTTGTTTTGATTTTAATTTGGGGGGCATTCAGGGAGAATTAGTGCTATTTGCCTTCTTTAGGCCGGTGCCCTGAGGGATCAATAGAAGGAGAGAAAAGGACACTAGTAACGAGTAAAGAGCACTTCACTGGTGGAGCATATGGAATTTTTATGAGATTTTTGACGTTAAAAATCTATTCACAAGGCTGCTTTTTAACCTCGCTTTACATGGCTAATCCATATGTGGGAAAGCGTTGATGAGCTGGCCTTTAATTATGGTGGATTTCTGTTCCTTCTGCTCCCACTGCTCCGCTTAAAATTCAAATAGCTGAGAGCTCATTCGTGGCTGAACTATTGTCGAAAAAGAATGAGATTTACCTACTGGCAGTAGGTTTTAGAATAGTCTGGGAGGACAGCAGTGTTTTACATCATCTGACCTGGAATGCAGGTTAGAAATGGCAGCTGATAACAGCTTGGTCACTAAGCAGTGCCTTTCCGAGGATGGCTCTATTTGAAGCAGTGCCAGCATGTAATTGCAGGAACTTCTCATAAAGTTCATGGCCATCGGGGTCAGATGGGGATGTACTTGAAACTATTCCGTAACTAAGCCACTGACTCTTATTTTATTTTGTGGTTGGGAGTTACTCTGATCCAATTGTTAGTATTTTGGGGCTTGCTGAGAGTCTGGGCATCTGAAAGGTAGAATTGAAAGTCGGCATCCTTGCCTCTCTTACCAGCTGTGATGGGAAGGGGCCTGGCTAAGAGTTGAGCAGAGCCGAATTCAAGCCCCAGCTTTGTCACTGAACAGTTGTGCAGTCGGTCTCTGTTGGCCTTAGTTTCCTCTTCGACAAAATGGGGATAAGCCACAAAGCTCAAATGAGGTGATGCATATGATCGTGCACTTTGAAATCTGTAAAACAATGAAGCAGCCATGAAAATGTCAGCTAGGCCTTTTTCTGGGGATGATTGGTGAGGAATTATTAAATCTGTGCTGGAATTCTTTTCATATGAAGTTCAAGGCTAGAGTTGGAGTAGACGTGGGATCCGTCTTCATGGCCATAGTGGATACAGGTCCACTTATAGGATTCAGTGATTGCTTGTGGCCTTGGCTCTCGGTGGCTGTGGTGATAAACATTTAAGTGTCCGGTGCTGGGCAGAGCTCTTTAAGTGGAATGGTCACTTGGATCCCATAGTCCTTAAGTAGTGGGACCATGGTGGTTGTCATTTCTGGGCCCGAGATGACAGAGCTAGTTAAGGATAGAGCTGGGGTTGAATCTGGGCAAGTGGGATCCAGACCCCAGGAAATGGGGTCAAAGTCTGTGGCTTTGACTCACCACTGGTACCTAAGGACTGAACAGTGAAATATTTTAACCAGATTTTCTAAGCGGTAGTTGTCTTAATAGCTACCTCAAAAGAACACATAAAGTTGGGATTCATCAGGGCGTTGATTCAGCTATACTGATCCAGGCAACGCCCTTTACCCAGGTGGCTTTGCCTAAGTAGCTCCCATCTGTGAGAATCGCCTGCATCCAGACTCTGCGCCCATCACTTGACAAACATTCTCTCTTACTTAACCTCAGGTCGTAGCATGCCTATTTTTTAATTCAAGGATGAGGAAATCGAGGCAGGGAGAGTAAACAACAGGTGGGAGGGGTCACAGAGCCACAGATTTAACTGGGTTTACCTAAGCACTGAAGCTCTTGACTGATAGGTAGACTCTCAGCAGAGGCCTACTTGTGGTCCCCCAAGTTGTGTGTGAACCTGGGCAGTCACCGACATCTGTGCCAGTCACAAGAAGTTTCCAGACCCCGCTCGTCCCAGGACAGCTCCTGAGATAAGGCCTGGAAAGCGTCCTTGGCTGTGGTCTAGTGAGTGGCTCTTGACCACTAGTCCCTTACTTTCTAGCACAGAGAAGCACAGTTCTGGCTTTCAGAAAAGTGACCTGCTTGTGGATAGTTGGGCCCCTTCTGCTTTTGATACCCTGAAGGTTCAGCTGTTTTGAAAACAATGCCAAGGGCTCCTTGGGACGGAAACTTGTGACTGCATCTCACCTGATGTCTGCTGGCTGCACTTATTTAAAGAAACTGCTCTCTTGTGACTCATATGAGAAATGCAGACATGCCATGTGACAAATGTGTCACCCTTCAGCATAGGGGACCTCTCTTGATTGGTGCTTCTCACTCCCGGACTCTCCAGTGCCTAGGAGCAATTTCACCTTTTTTCTTCCCACCAGAATCTGAAAGTCTCTTACATTGATTGTTGTAGGCCATGGAGGCCTTGGATGCTGTTTCTTTTCACCCGGCTCTGGTAATGTCCCTGGAATGTTCTTTCCTCTTCATATTTGGTTTTGGTTTTTAGTTCTTTGCCTCGAGAGAGCTCGGATGTCCTACCTTCCAGTGTCACTCCTTCCCATGGGAGTGGTTCAGTGGCATTGGCCTGTTGTCCCTCTCAGTAGTGTAGGATCAGCTAGGCTTCAGATCCCCAGGGCTGGTGACCCTGTGACAACGTGCTGTTGTAGGTGATGTCGGAGATGTACGGTGACTGATGGCGGCCTGCGTCCTGAATCCCAGATACACAGCCCGAAAGGAGACCGAAAACCTACGCTTTCTTGTGGTCTTTCAGTCTTCACTGTGCTTTTAAATTCTTTATTGATTTGAATTTGTACACAAAGCTGCGGACAATGCACTGCATTTCTTCCATTAGTTTTCTATCACAGTCATTAATTTTCAACGTAAGGGCACACGATGAAAGTTGCTGCATATGCCGGGTGCTTTTACAGAATTGCTTCAGTTTTAATGAAGATTCAGAGCCCTTAGGTTTGCCTGCAGCAGAATGATACATAACCTGTTTTTCAGTCCAGCACTTTGTCAACTCAGAGCACTTGCTGATTTTGCAGAGCAGTGTGTCCTGTCCCGGGTCACCGGGGGCTTCCTTACGTGGTGTCACAGTGCTCCCATTGGCTTTATAGGAGTTGCCTACAGAGATCATTAGCTGTTTGGGCTGAAATCTTAATGCAATGTTCATGATGATTATCAGGACCATGTTTCATTTTTTTCAGTACCAGATGGTTTTATGATCTAGATCAGAGTGAATGTCCAGGGTTTAATTCATTAGTAAAAGTATACCTTTTAGATTGGATAAGCCCAACTGAAAACAAGCGTGGCCTAAGGAATATGGACAGCCTCGTGGTCTGATTTTGGGACAGTTTTCCTTCATCCATTACCTCCCCAAAATACCTTTTCTAATAGTTCCCTGATGCCTAAAATTTTAGGTGTGTGGTTTTATTCCTTTAAGTTAGGCAATGTCTCTGCTAATTAAACCTCTGTATTAGTTAGTTACTGCTGCATAACAAAACATTCCAAAATCTGGTAACTTAATACAGTCTTTTATTGCCTGTGATTCTGTGGTTGATAATTTGGGCAGGGCTTAGCTGGGACGTCTCTTCTCTGCTCCACGTTGTGTTAGGTGTGCTCACTCATGCTTTTGTGGTTGTCCAGAAAGTTAGCCAGAGACTGGCCAGTCCTGGACGACCTCATGCACATGTCTGGTACTTGGCTGGAATGATGGGGAGCATCTGGGCTACATGTTGCTCATCATCCAGCAGACCAGTCTAGGCTTCTTCACATGGCAGCAGGGTTCCAAAAGCAGCAAGGGAGGACAGACACATTTTCAACGCACATTTTCAGAAGTTTCTTCTTCTGTTATGTTTGCTAACATCTCACTGGTGGAATATGTCATAGAGCCAGGTCTGTACCTACAGAGAATTTGTGGCCACCATTTTTTTTTTCTTTTTGTAATCTACCATAATCTTAAACCTAAATATCTGAGGAATGTGCATGAGTTTAATATATAAGAATAGATTTGAGGAGAAAGATAGTTGAAAGACAAAAAAAAGTGTGTAGTTATGATTGAGTGAACGAGATGAGGTCCCACTGAACTTGTCTGCCCCAGGAATAAGGAATATCTTGGAGACAACTGCTTTCCCTATATCATAGTTTCTTCATAGTTCTGTGTGGATTGAGCCTCATCTGTCCTTTATTTCAAGGAAGTCTCATGTTCTATGTACATTATTCATACACATACTCAACTAGGATCTACACTTTTGATTTTTCACTGCTTTATAACTTCTTTATTGAATCAATTCCCTATTTTTAGGCATCCTTAGTGATCCCTTAGTAGAGGCAACAGGAACAGAACTCAACATTTACTCAAATAATCCCAGTTCCCGCTCCAGTTCATTTGAATTTATAAATTGTCTTTGCAATCCAGTTGCCTCAAGGTACAGTAGTTCTGGTGGTTAATTTCCTCCATGAAGTTCTTTTTCTTCCCCCTTAATTAATAACTATATTTTATGTGTTTCTGTTTCTTATTTTGAATTTATTTTTATTTTTGTTTTTATTATTTATTTTAAGAGTGAGAGAGAGACAGAGAGAGAGAGAGCGAGAGAGCAAGAGAGTAGGGGAAGGGCAGAGAGAGAGGGAGACAGAGAATCCCAAGCAGGCTCCTCACTGTCAGCACAGAGCCCCATGTGGTGCTTGAGCTCAGAAACCATGAGATCATGATCTGAGCCGAAATCAAGAGTTGGACACTTAACTGACGGAGCCACCCAGACACCCCTCTTGTTTTGAATTTCTAATGTGAAGAAAATACAAGGGATAATATACAAAACTGTGTAGCCATTAACACACTTTTTTAAGTTTTCATTTAACTTCTAGTTAGTGAACCTACAGTGTAATATTAGTTTCAGGTGTACCATATAGTGATTCATCGCTTCCATACAATAGTCGGTGTTCATCATGACAAGTGCACTCCTTAATCCCCATCGCCTGTTTCCCCCATCCCCCACTGACCACCTTCTGGGAACTATCCGTTCTCTAGAGTTAAGAATCTGTTCTTTCGGGGCGCCTGGGTGGCGCAGTCGGTTGGGCGTCCGACTTCAGCCAGGTCACGATCTCGCGGTCCGTGAGTTCGAGCCCCGCGTCAGGCTCTGGGCTGATGGCTCAGAGCCTGGAGCCTGTTTCCGATTCTGTGTCTCCCTCTCTCTCTGCCCCTCCCCCGTTCATGCTCTGTCTCTCTCTGTCCCAAAAATAAATAAACGTTGAAAAAAAAAATTGAAATAAAAAGAATCTGTTCTTTCTTGGCCTCTTTCTCTCTTTTTTGCCCCTTTGCTTATTTGTTTTGTTTCTTAAATTCCACATATGAGTGAAATCATATGGTATTTGTCTTTCTCTGACCGACTTACTTCACTTAGCCTCATCCTATGTAGTTCCATCCACGTTGTTACACATGGCAAGATTTCATTCTTTTTTATGGCTGAATAATATTTCATTGTATATATCACAGCCGCTTTATCCATTCATCAGTCGGTGGATACTTGGGCTGTTTCCGTACAGAAATTGGCTGTCATAGATAATGCTGCTACAAACACAGGGGTGCATATATCCCTTTGAGTTAGTAATTTTGCATTCTTTGGATAAATATCTGGTAGTGCAATTGCTGGGTCATAGGGTAGTTCTATTTTTAACTTTTTGAGGAACCTCCATACAGTTTTCCAGAGTGGCTGCACCAGTTTACGTTCCCGTCAACAGTGCACGAGGGTTCCCCTTCTCCACGTCTTCTCCAACACCTGTTGTTTCTTGTGTTGTTGATTTTAGCAGTTCTGACAGTGTATTTACTTTAGAATAACAGTGACTGAGGAGGAGGTTGGAGGATTGCTTTGCATTGTGCCTTCCATGAGAAGGAAAGCAGATATACCTAGGGAAAAAAAAACTACCTTTGCACTGTGGAGTCCATGCACCAGAATTTTCTGGAATGGTCTTTATCACAGTGTTTTGTTTTCCCACACACAAGTCCTTTGGTACTAAACTGTGTGTCCAGGGGGTCCCTCTTATCATTGGAAACAGCCTAACTTTGTCAGATCATGTTTCTCAATTTTTGGTGTGTAAAAATTATTGTAGATTGTCTGCCATTTTTATTCTTCTTTTTGATTAAAAAAATTTTCCCCAGATTTTTTTTTGGATATGACTGCCATATAACATTGTGGAAATTGAGGATGTACAGTGTGTTTATTTGATACGCTTACATGATATTGCTAAACGATTACTTCCATAGCAAAGTTAACAGCATCACATCACCTACTTACTAGTTCTTACTTGTGGCAAGAACATTTAAGATCCTGCTTTCTTAACAACTTTCAAGTATGTAGTACAGTATTATTAAATAATCACCCTGCTGTACATTAGACCCCAGAACTCTTTGCACCCTTTAGCCTGTGTCTCCTTAGCCCCAGGAAACCACCCTTCTATTCTCTGTTTCTATAAGTGCTGTCTGCCATTTTCTGATGGTATTCCCTTAGCTAAAACGATATTTCCATGGGTTTAAGAACCTGGATCAGAGGCGTGGGGAGAATTTCACTCACTAATCTGAATTTAGGCTTGCTTCTCCACATTCTGATTGGGGGTGTATGACTCCCAGTCCTACAAGGAGAAAAAATGTTGGCCACTTCTATACCCTTGTTACCTTCTCTCATTCTGGCCTTTCTTTTCAAATTTGGCACCTGCTGTCAGCGTGGGATTCCTTTGTATTGCTTTATTCCCTTAAGCAAATCGGAGAGGAGTATAGTTTCCATTTAGTCTATGCACCTGTGGTTGGTAGGTCATCCGACCACGTTTCACTATTGTTTATTTATATGCCTATGACTGGTACATGTTCTGACTGTGTGTTTTGTCATTGTATTTGATATGCCGAGGGAAAGCCATAGAGATTAAATATTACTGTGCTGTATCTAGCACCTGCCATAGATAACTCCTACCACTTCCCTGCCCTTTTGAGAATCAGAAGTTGTAGGAGATGTACGCTTTGCTATTGTATAGCTCAGTGGGTCTCAGACTTCAGTGTGCATTAGAATCACAAAGAGGGCTTCTTAAATCAGAGTTCTGGGCTCCGCCCGCAGAGTTTGAGTCAGCAGGTCTTGGTTGGGGCCTGAGAGCTTGCATTTCCGACGAGTTTCTAAGGGATGCTGATGATGCTGGTCTTGGAGCCACATGACAAGAATCACTGGTATAGTGTGATGAATAGACACAAGCCCCTTTGAGGGCGAATACCTCCAAAGAATATTCAGTGATAATTGAGTAAGTGAATTAAAATCAAATTTAAGCAATAGTTTGTGAAATAAATTTAAAAGAATGAAACATTCAGAAAACTTTCCTGTGCTTTAACGTTTAAAAATTCTTCTTTTAAGGATGCCTGAGTGGCTCAGTCTGTGAAGCATCTGACTTCAGCTCAGGTCATGATCTCACGGTTCATGGCTTTATGAGTTCAAGCCCCACATCAGGCTCTCTGCTGTCAGTGCAGAGCCCGCTTCAGATCCTGTTTCCCTCTCTCTCTACTCCTGCCCCACTTGCACTCCCTGTCTCTTTCAAAATAAATAAACGTGAAAAAAAAACCTCTTTGTTAATATACATACTTGCATGAAAATAATCATCTAAGATTTATTTTCTCTCCAAAGTACTGCAATAGAACCTTAATCTTTGCACGCTAACACTTAACCTCTTGCCTGTTCAGGGCCCTGTGTCAGTCTGGATGCATTCCATACCAAACAACCTCTAGAATGTGAGGCTTTTGAACCTACCTTTTTTTCCTTTCTTTTTAAAAAATGTTTATTTATTTGGAGAGAGAGAGGAGAGAGAGAGAGCACGCGTGAGTGGGGAAGGGCAGAGAAAGGGGGGGGGGAGAGAGAGAGAGAGAAGCCCAAGAAGCTTCTATGTTGTCAGTGTAGAGCCCATGGCGGGTCTCAATTCCATGACCTTGCAATCATGACCTGAGCTGAAATCAAGGGTCAGAAGCTTAACCAATTGAGCCACCTAGACGCCACCTACCTTTGCTTTACTAAATCTTTTCATCGTTATCGTCATCTCAAATGTAAACCACGCCATTTCCAAATGTATTTATAAATATACTAGTTAAATAAAATAAAACATTTTACTTGTTTTTAAGGAAACATATACCACAATAATCTTTAAAATCAAAGTTATAAAATATTGTCATTATACTTAGTCTTGAATCAGCGCTTTAATCATAGTGTTGTAAGAATTTGTGTTTATTTTTAATTACAATTTTTTAAGTTCTTATTTATTTATTTTGAAAGAGAGCGAGCAGAGGAGGGGTAGAGAGAGAGAGAATCCCAAGCAGGCTCTGCACTATCAGCTCAGAAACTGACACAGGGCTTGAGCTCATGAACTGTGAGATCAAGACCCAGGCCGAAATGAAGGATCAGATGCTTAACCAACTGAGCCACTCAGGCGCCCCTCTAAGAATTTGCATTTAAAAAAATACTTTCTCTAGGGAGTCAGTGAAAAAAACAGACCCCTTTAGAATCAATCATTTTAACTGTAGCTACCACGTGTTTAGAGGACCTACCGGTGAGTTTGTTTGTAAGCTGTAAAGAAATATATGAATGTTAAGCTTTATTATTAAAGGAAACGATATTTCTTCTTTATGTATTTGCGTGCCCTTGTGTGTGTGTTTTCCTTTTGTAAAACACTTTTTTATGTCTCCTCCATTGTTGAACTCCCAAGTAACTTGTTTCTCTTCTGTCAGCTGGCATAGAGCATAGGTAGAATCCACCCTCTAGTGGTCAAAAACATCATGGGGAGAAAAAGACATTTATAAAGACAAACCATTACAAAGAGATTGATTTTTTTCTTGGGACTAGTCTGTGACCTAGTTCCAAAGGCAAATCCAAGAGAAGGCTCCTAGAAATGTTTAGACAACATAGAAAAATCCCCAAAATGATAGATAGGTTTAAGCCTTGTTTTACAAGTGTTTCTGTTTCAGCAGGCTGTCTGTGGAGTTCTTGAACCCTGAGCTTCATCATCTATAACATATTCTTTCATTTGTCCTTACATTTGTTTTTTGGAGGAGAATGCTAACTATTTGTAAGGACGGAACTCAGAACAGTGGGTGGTTTGCTTTTCTAGCATATGTGTAAGATTTTTTTCCCTTCCAATGTGAATTGATGATTTGCACTCTATTAATAAATATAGAGATGTTTCAGAATTTTTAACATCTCCAAAGGTTTTCTTTTTTACATGTTAAAAGATGCAGTTCTCCTTATAAAAAAGGTTTTTTGGGGGGGCTCCTGGGTGGCTCAGTCAGTTAAGTGTCTGACTTCGGCTCAGGTCATGATCTCGCAGTCCATGAGTTCAAGCCCCGCAATGGGCTCTGTGCTAACAGCTCAGAGCCCGGAGCCTATTTTGGATTCTGTGTCTCCCTCTCTTTCTACCCCTCCCCTGCTCTCCCTCTCTCTCTCTCAAAAATAAATAAACATTAAAAAAATTTTTTTAAGTTTTTTTTTTTTTTTAAATAGCAGTGTACCTTATTGTGATGGTTGTTAAATGGCCTTAAAATGTCTTCTCTTCCAGTAAGACTAGATCTTTTCCCTTCATGCACCCCTCCACCTAAAAACTACCCTTAGTGAGGTCAGCCTTTTCTTAATGTTACCAGTTATCTTCTGCCCAAATCACTGTGGACACAGAGCATGAGCATCGTTTCCCTCGGGAATCAGCAACACGACTTCGAGTTGTGATAATACAAATAAAATACCTATAAAAGCATCTCTGACACTTTCTTCTTGTGTTACACAAGTAACATATTTTCAGTGTAGAAAATTAGGAAGTGGAAATATGCACATTTAAAATATGAAAAGCATCCTTTAAATTCACTGCTTGACAAAAACTACTGTCAATTTCAGGATACATTTCCCCAGGCGTTTTTTTTTTTAATTATTCCAAATCAGACATTTGCCAAGGAAAGAACTCTTGTTGTAAATTATTTATGCAAAGGTGAGTTTGCCCTGTGAGTCCGTCTTCTTAGCAAATTCCATGCCCGCAGTGTGATTGAGCATCTTCTCTATTTCACCGACCTGGGCGCTAAGGAAAAGAGAGAATGGACAGTTGTTAAAGAGAAAATACAGAATTTGGGATCAAAGTTTGAGCCGTGAGTCAAGGTTTTACCTCCAGCAGGAAACTGGATCCAGCACAGAGAGTGTCAGGGGATAAGGCTGAGAAAAGGCTTAAAGGAGTAGGTTTTGAAAAAGTCAAATGTCATCAGACTCTGTTTCATATTAGAAAAGCCCAGGTATTTGAGCTTCTGACTGGTGAAGCCTGGGCTCAGGCATCTGTGCAAGGGCAGAGCCGGCACTCTTTTGTGTTTTTCCAGTAAGCGGGCTTTGTTGCCACGGGAAGCGGCGATTCAGGAGAATGGTACCCTCCAGCGTTATGATGTTTAGTGCCTCTGTTGCATATTCTAGGTGGGCACCTATTTCAGAATTCTAGCACCTTCGTTGTCTTTTAAAATCAGGTTTGCTCCGTGCTCCGCGGACCAGAGGGACACATGCCACAGTGGTTACACAGTGGGTGTGTATTATATGCCGGGCACTGTGTTGGATGCTTTCCTCCTGTTACCAGGCACTCCCGTGAAAGGCCAAGTGCATGTCCTCCTGGAGATGGGGCAGGGGCCCTCCTTTTATAATGACTTCAGTGACTTTGGTTGCCACAGGCGCCCATGGATTACCTTGATGGAAGATGTCACACGCTGGCATTGAGCCAGTGACACCTGGATGGCCCAGAGCTCCCTACCTGTAAACACGTAACACTGGGTGGCAAGAAGAGGCTAGTGGAAGGAGAACGGTGTCAAATGCACTTTATGTGAGTAAAAGATAACTGGAGAGGTGAAAATCCTACAGTCTCTTCTCTCACATGTTCAAATCACTTCCGCCTCCAATGCTCCACCGTCTCGATGGCTCCTGAAGAGCCCTGCCCGTGGTCAGGCGGTTGGTTACACCAGGTGGCGATGTGGCTCCACAGGGGACCCATGACTTCTGTAGTAATTCCAACCAGTTTCTCTTTCTCTCTGTCTTTTTCGGTATTCTTTCTCTGTGCCTTTCCCCCAGTCCCCCGCCCCCCATCTCCCCCTTGGTATTCTGGATCCCTGTCTTCCTCTTTGGCTCTCCCTTCTGGTCCCACACCTCCTTCTTGTTCTGCTCTCCCTCTCTCTCTGCTTTCTCCCTCCCCCAACTTATGTCTTTGGACCCCAAACCCTTCTTTTTTTAGCTATCACATAATAGATCCCCTCCGTACCTAGTTCAGTCCTTGTCAATGTGGTCAGACTTCATATTGTCATTGAAATGAGTGTTCTTTCTCCGAATTGCTTCTGTTTCCCTTGGGAGAAACTGCTGATTCCTTCTGTTCAGTTAAGATCTACTTCCAGAAAGTGGTTTTCTGCGCCTTTCCACCCCATCCCCTATACCACCGCCACTGTATTAATGAGATTCTATTGTATTGGAAAGTGCCTCGAACAGAAACTGGCCCCTGAAAGGGGGTTCAATAAATGTCAGTTCCCTCGTTCCTTCCAGAAGGAATCTCAGCGTCTCTAAATAAGACAGGGCAGGACCCTGGGACTCCCTTTCATCCTCACTCTCTTTGCCACCCTCCACATGCAACTTCTTACAAGTGTTGCTGTTTTACTTTGTAAATGGCTCTTGACATTTATTCTCTAGCTGGCCCTGCCACCACCCTCCTCCTGGCCATGTTTTCCCTGGGTCTGTTGCCATACCTCTTAACTGATTTCTCCACATTCATTCTTGTGGGTCTTTCCCTTCATACTCCGAAAGAGTAATCTTTCTGAAAGGCAAATCTGACTTGTCATCCCCTGGCTCCCACTCCACTGAAGGTGTCACCTGGTGCCTGCCTGTCTCTCATTTCTTCTCTGCCCTCTGCTCTTCAGTAGACCGCAGCCCATCTCTGGAATGGGCCAGAGGCTGGGTCCCCTCACCATGAGACTTCTGCACTCTCTGCCTGTCCTGCCTTGAATTTTCCCTGGGTGCGTCTCCCACCTTTTTGATACATGCGCACAACCCACCTCTCAGCTCACTGTCCTTCCTCAGGGAAGCCTCTCTGGAACTCCGTCAAGGTCAGCTCCCCTGCTTCTCCTTCCCCCGCCACCCTAGACCCCCACCTTGCTCGCATTCACCCAGTTACGGTTTCACATTTGCTCGGATCATTGTTTGGTATCTGTCTCCTTTAAATGCCCCTAGTAGAAGTATTATGTCCATTTTCACACCGTGCCTGGCACCCAGGAAGCATTTAATCACTGTATGTTGCATTAAAGAATGAATCAACAAAAGAGGCAAACAGGAGACCGAGAACATGACCATCCTTCGCCCAATGACGGTGGAAGGCAGCGGCAGCCTAGAGGGACAAGGAAGACAGACTCACTGCGTGAACTGTTAGGATATGACATATAGCCGGCTCTCTGTTATCTGCCTTTTTGGAAACCCAGGGAGGGACGTGAAGATTTGTAGATGGCTCAGCCGCACATACATAACAGGGAGGCTTGAGAGTCTAAAACTTTAGCCTCGATGTATAGTCCTTTCAATATAAGGTTTGTAAGAACCATAGCAATGGAAACATTGATTGATTTGGGTATTTTCTCCCTGGCTCAGGTGTCTCCATCAACGAAAAGGATAAGAAACGAGGGAATAAAGAAAGAGGTAGTATCAGCAGCCCCCGTGCTCCCCATGGCAGTTATGCTCTGTCTCCTTACACAAGTTCCTCCTGTTTACAGAAATTTTCCTTTTTCTTGCATGTGTGCGTGTGTGTGTGGGGGGGGGGGGGTGGAACGTAATTGCTCCATGGAAGTCTGTACAGATACTAACATCAGGTCTGTTTAGAACAGAACATGCGGGCAGTGGAGGGGCACCTTGGTGGCTCAGTGGGTTAAGCGTCCGACTTTGGCTCAGGTCACAATCTCATGGTTCATGGGGCCCCACATCCAGCTCTCTGCTTCCAGTATGGAGCCTGCTTGGGATCCTCTGCCCCTCCCTCTCTCTCTCTGCCGCTCCCCCACTCACACTTTCTTTGTCTCTTTCTCAAAAACAAGCTAAAAGAACAGAAGCCTGGAACACTCAATAGGATTAAGGTGAGCAGGGAACCATACCTACATTTTCCCTCCTGTTTTTAAAAAAGATTCCTATTGGGAATGTATCAGCAGAGAGAGAGAATGACATAGCATGTGCACACACACACATTTTATTCTGAGTGGACAGAATAAAACGTGGAAGTGGCAATTGTGTTCTAGAACAGTTCAGACCCCGGGGGAGTAGAATCCTGGCTCACTCCTGTGGCTTTGCTAAGTCAGTCAGGAGCGTAGGACCTTGGTCTTCACAGGAGGACACAGGGGAGTTCTAGCCTAGTGGCAGAACATTCAGAAGGTTCTTAGTAGCTCAGACATCACCAGGGGTGGGGGGTGCGTCTCTCTTCTCTCTTCCCTTTGTATCCATCTATTTACTTACTTACTTGTATTGAAGTACGCTGACACACAATGTTGCGTTACTTTAGTGATTTGACATCATAGTGATTTGACAAGTCTATACAATACACTGTGCTCACCCCGAGTATGGCCACCATCGGTCACCACACACATCGCTACTACAATACCATTGGCTGTGTTCCCTACGCTGTACCTTTCCTTCCCGTGACTTACTCATTCTACGGTGGGAAGCCTGTACCTCCCACTCTTGTCTTCTCCCTTTATCCCATGAATTTGGTATTCACATCTAGGTAGCCCCACACGAACCGAGGGTCCATACTCTCTCACTGCTGGAGGAAGGCACCCAGGGACTGGTATTCTATTAAATCCGTAGTCGCAGATGGGCCTTCTTGGTTCTGCCCCCAAATCCTTGCTCTCAATGCATTTCCGCTCTTCACAATGAAAATTTCAAACTTGCCCATTCATGTTGTTCTCTCCTCAAGTTCTCGTGTGATGAGAAGGATCTAGGACATTGGTTCTCCAAAGGGGCTTATGTTCTCCAAGGGACAATGTCTGGAGATCTTTGGTTGTCACAGCTGGGGAGGGGTGGGGCTGTTGGAATCTAGGGAGCAGAGGCCAGGAAGGCTGCTTACTGTCCTGCAGAACACAGGACAGTGCTCCCAACCACGAGGAATGACCTGACCCAGAAAGCCAATACTGTTGTGGTTGATTCTGGGTGTTACAGACTGAATTTTGTCTCTCCCCATTTCATATGTCGAAGTCCTAACCCCCCCAGTGTGACTGAATTTAGAGACAGGGCCTTCAAAGAAGTGATGAAGATTCAATGAAGTCATCGGATGGGGCCATAAACCCATATGACTGGTTTCATAGGACCATCTGGGACACCAGGGGGGTGTGCCCACAGAGAAAAGGCCGTGTGCAGCCTCAGTGAGAAGGCGGCCATCTAGAAGGTGAGAGAGAGGCCTCAGGAGAAACCAAACCCGTTGACATCTTGACATAGCATTTCCAGCTTCCAGAACTGTGGGAAAATACATTTCTCTTGTTTCATCCTCCCGGTGTGTGGTATTTCATTATGGCAGCCTGAGCAGACTCCTACACTAGGGAATGCATTTTGGGGACAACATAGGAAATTAGGAGGAACACAGGAGGTTGTGTGTCTTTGGGCAAGCCTCTTCACCTTTTTGACTCTTAATTCCTCAACTATATAATTGGGGCTAGTCATGCCCATCATTTTGGGCTGTCGTGAGGATTAACCAATTTAGCGCATGCAAAGGGCCTGATGCAAAGGAGGTGGCAGTAATGTACTATTAGACCATAAGCTTCTTGCTGGTAGAGACTTGCCATTTCGCTTTGTATCCACGGTACTTGGAAGCCCCTGACACATTGTAGGCACATCTTAAATGTGTGTTGGTTTAATCGAGGACACTCTGGGTGCTGATTCAACAGCTATTTTGAGCATCTTTTCTGTACCAGATGCTGTGGGTACAGCCGTGAATGCTATAGTCACAGCCTCTGCCTTCAAGCTTATATTCTAGTGGAGGAAGAGAAATAATAATCAAGAACAGGACTAAGTTGAAATATGATTTCAGACAGTTATAAGTGTTGTGATGAAATCAGTTAAGTGTTATGACGAGTAACTGGTGGAAGATGCTTTAGACCATGTCAGAAAATTATCTGAAGAAGTGATTTTGGTTTGTTTTGTTTACTGATAAAAGGTGTGCCTCGTTGGTGACTGAAATTCTACAAGAGCTGTTGCTCTTGTGAAGTCGTTTTCCAAAGTGGTGAACAACTCTTAGTACAATCTTCTGTTCATTTACCCAGTAGTTACATTCCAGGAAAACTCGGTGTATCTTAAAAACTGTGAATGTACATGTATAGGAATTAGGTTCTAGACCCGGAAAGTTCCAGACAGGGTTTTCACCTCTCTGAATTTCCAACAGGATGGTCCAAAGTTGTGAGGGACGCCAGGGCTATCCTTTGTTGTGTGGGGGTATCCTAGACATTACAGGATGGTTAATATCTCTGGCCTCTGCCCACTAAATTCTGGTCAAACCCTCCAATCACGGTGATAAGCAGTCCCTCCCCTCCCCCAACTTTGAAAACAATCTCTAAAGGGCAGTCTAGCTCCCTTTAAGAGTTATGATTCTGCAGGTCTCTAGTGACCTAATCTTCTCATCCAGCTGTTCTCGCCCTCTAGAGCCTTTGATCAGCTCACCTTGATTTCCTTCCCTCCGCTGGCTCCCATGACATTGCTGTGCTTGGACTTTCCTCCTCTCGTTTGCCTCACCCTTGCCCCATGTTCCGATCTGATTTCTCCTTCTCCACCTGCCCTTCCATGTAGATCTGACCTTGGTCCCTTCTTTTTCCCTCTCCAAGGTTTTTCTTTGATAAGACTTCAACACCACTTCCAGGCCACTAGTTCCCAAGCTGCTCGTTTCTATGCTATTTAAGCCTATTTTTTCCAGCTAAGTGAGTCCCTAGGTGAGCCCTAAGGCTCACCTTAGGGCTAAGTCCCTAGGTGAGCCCTAGGTTACATATGCCCCACATCCAATTGGCCAACTTTCTTTAAAGCCTGTTATTCCTTTGGCCGTACCTTTCTGTGTTAATGGCGACATCACCCACTCACTCAGCCTAAACATGGCGGCCGTCTTGATCGCTCTCACTCCTCACATTCAGATTATTGCTGTGTTCTGTTAGTTCTAAGGAATATTGGAATCGAATATTCAGGAGCAAGTCATGTGAAGATGGGAGCAGCGTTGGTGATGAAGGTCAATGCCCTGGAAAGGGTCACTCTGATCTCACTCTTCTGCTCTTTTGTTTTATTTAAAAATTTCTTTGGACTAGCCTAATTTTTCTACACCCTGGGCATACTGCCCTGAGCTAATTTGTTTGCCCGAATTAATTACTAGCGGGGGTGGGGGCAGCCTCATTTTCACAGAAGCCTTCTCTTTTGGAAGGAATGCCTTTTTATTCAAACAGTCCGATTTAGGTTTTTTGGCACCCAGTGTAAAGGGTGCCTTGACATTTCCATAAAGACATTGAAATGTTACCATCCCTGAAGAAACGGTTTCAGAATACGAAACCTTTATCTTTTTCTTTTCCCCTAAGGAAGAAGAACATCACCAGCCTAACTATCTCTGTAAAATAAAACTTCCTCATTTGCTTTTCATGTTACTAGTGGAAGAAGATAATGATGCAGTTTGTAAAATATGAAAACAATGATATGAAATTTGCTTTTGATTTTTGTCTATGTAAATAACACTTCAATTATGAGGTCAAAGATGCTTGTTAGGGTTATCTATTATTCTTCCAAGTGATTTTTGAAAGATCTGTTAGGAGAGCAAATACACTTGAAAAGATGTTCCTTGTGATTGTTACTCCATACTGAGTCGCCAAAAGACAATTGACTCTTTTTGTAGGTTATATATTATTCATATAATTTTTTTTTAATTCTGAGAAAAATCACATAACATGAAACCTACCTTCTTAACAAAATGTTTAAGGGTCAGTACCATGTTGCTAATGATACACACATTGTCATAGAGAAGATTTCTAGAACATTTTCATTTTGCATAACTGAAACTCTGTATCCATTGAACAGCAACTCCCCATTTTCCCCTTCCCCCAGCCAGTGGCGACCACCATTCTACTCTGTTCCTGTGAGTTTCACTACTTCATGTAGGTCGTATAAGTGGAACCATGAAATATTTGTCCTTCTGGGACTGGCTTATTTCACTTAGCTCATAGTCTCAAGGTTCATCCATGTTATAGCACATGACAAGATTTCCTTCTGTTTTTAAGGGCTGAGTAATATTCCATCATACGTATAAACTGCATTTTCTTTATCCATTCATCTGTTGATCGACATCTTGGCTAATGTTGAATATGTTGCAATGAATACGGGTGTGAAAATATCTATTCGAGATCCTGTTTTCCATTATGTTGGATAAATCCCAGAAATGAGATTGTAATTCATATGGTAGATCTATGTTTAATTTGGGGGGGGGATTCTCTATATTTTTTTCCATAGCAGCTGCACCATTTCACATTCCCACCAGCAGCGCATAAGGATTCCAGTTTCTCCATACCCTCACCAAGACTTGTTATTTTCTCTCCCTGTGTGTGTGTGTGTGTGTGTGTGTTTATAATGGCCATTCTAACAGGTATGATGTGATGTCTCCTTGTGGTTTTGATTTTATTTCCTTGACCAGTGATCCTGAGAATCTTTTTGTATATCTGTTGGCCATTTGTATCTTCCACAAAAAAAAAAAAAAAAAAACCCAGCTCAAAATGGATTAAAGACCTAAATGTAAGACGTGAAACTCTTAACACTCCCTGAAGAAAGTATGGGGGAAAAACTTCTTAGCATTGGTCTTGGCAATGATTTCTTAGATATGACACCAAAAGCAGAGGCAACAAACGTAAAAGTAGGCAAATACGGCTATATCAAACTAAGAAACTTCATGGCAAAGGAAGCAATCAACTGAATAAAAGCCAACTACGGAATGGGAGGAAGTGTTGGCAGTGTGCATATTTGATAAGAAGTTAATATCCAAAACTCCTGTAAGAAGAAAGATTTTCTGTTGAATGTAGATCAGGAATCAGCAAACTTGTTGTATAAGACACCAGAGAGTAAAGATTTGGGGCTTTGCAAGCCATATGATCTCTGTTGTGACTAGTCAGGCTGCCATTGTAGTGGGAATGCAGCCAGAGACGATACATAAATGGATGAGTGTGGCTGTGTCCCAACAAAACTTCATTTACAACACCAGACTGGGATGGATTTGGCCCGTGAGCCGGAGTTTGCTGGATCTAGAGCAGGGTTCTCTGTCTGGCTCTCTTAGCATTTTAGCTGGATAGCTTGTTGTGGAGGGCTGTCCTATGCCCCGTAGGGTGTTGAACAGCACCCTGACACTGGGTACCAGGAGCAGCTTCTTCCCTACCACCCTGGTTGTGACAACCAAACGTGTCTCTAACAGCATTGCCGAATGTATTCTGGGGGCAAAATTGCTGTCAGTTGAGAAACTCTGATCTGGATGATCAAAATACTGATGAAGAGTGATGAGAAATATTGCCCTAAAATTACAAAAAGTAGGGTAAGACAGAACACTTGAAAACCATGGCATATTTGTCTCAGGTAGGTCGAGGTCTCCTCTGAGGGGCTGTTATCACCACCTAATTTGGGAAAGCAGTTCAAACACAATAGCAATTGAAAAGTGTTCTGTCGATAATGCAAATATGAGTTTAACCTACTTTTGCAACAGGGACTGAAAACAACAGTTCAACACATTAGCATGTCTTAATGAAACTTGCTGGGTTTGGAGGTTGGCTATGGGTTGGAAAGCTGGGGAGAAAAGAAAAAAAAAACTACTCAAACTAGTAGTTCTAGTTCCCGTTTGAGCAAAGGTTTATTTTTTCTGCTTATCTGAATTCAGAACCAACAAAGGCAGGGTGATTTTTGAAAGCACTCACGTGTTTCTCATTGTTTGGACAGGGCCAGAAAAAAAAAATGGCTCGGTTTCACTGCAAATTGGCACTGACGCATGTTTTTGAAAGTTAAAAACAGTATAACATTCATGAGTGAATCTCAGAGAATGTTGTCTTCTTGTCCTTTAGAATAAACACCTGTTTTGCAAATAGAGTAAAAGCCGTCTTTATTGAGAAACTGTCGGTTTCTTTTTCTCCATTGCTCTTCATCTATTTTTAACCATTAGCATTTTAAAGTACAATTTAAAATGTTATCATTGAGATCATCATAATTTTAAATTAAAAAAAAAATACCCCAGATTTTACCAGGAATTACAGCAAAGCCTTTTTTAGCTGAATCTCTTCTTGACCTGAAAAGCAAAGGAAATACATCAATCCTTTTCTCCTTTAATAAAATTCTCTGTGGTTACTGGATAACACTTTTCCAGTCGGAGGAAGGGTGGTCCCCATCCTTGAAAGGAGCTGATGCTCCATGCCGTGAGCCCTGCTGCTCTCATCCCCGTCTCCTGCGGCCACAGCAGATGCACTCAGTGACCCCGGCCTCCGGGTCACCAGTGCCGTTGGACGCGATGTCATCCCGAGACCATCTGGTGGATAAATGGGATCATTTCCTTTATACTTGGGATCATGAAAGAGGGTGATGAAAACAGACTCATCATAGGAAACTCTTCCCGGGAACCCACGTTTCCATACACCCCAAGGGACTCAAATCCTTAAATCCCATCTGTCAGTGCCATGCTTCCGATCAATACCCAGCCGCCTCTCTTGTAGGCTGGTCCAGTGTGGGGGTGATTGGGACACGTGTGACCGCAGGCCTTTTTCTCCATCCCTCAGGTTACCACGGCCTCTACTGCGAGGAGGAATACAACGAGTGTCTGTCTGCTCCGTGCCTGAACGCAGCCACCTGCAGGGACCTCGTTAATGGCTACGAGTGCGTGTGTCTGGCCGAGTACAAAGGTGAGCACCACCCCCTTGGCCTTCTTGCGCCCGAGTGGCCTAAACGACCTCATGCCTTTCTCAGCTTAAGTGCACCAGCCTCTAATTGGAGCATTACCTCATTCAGAATCCAGACCGAATGCTGGAGGTGGGACGATTCATGGGGCCGAAGAGACCAATTTGCACGTCTGGGGTTTCCTCCTGATAGATGGAAACTTCTCTCTCCTGTCCTTTCCTTCTTCCTGTACCCCCTCTGTCTTCTCCGTTGGGTGCGTTCGGAAGCCTGTGATAAAAAGTGGGATGCGGCTCACTGTGCGACCCGGACCTGAGGACCTGGCGGTGGAAAGCACGGGGAGGGGAGCGTGGGGCTGTGCGGGGAGCCGGGCGGAGCTGGGACGCCGCGCTTTTCGGCGGAGGGCGCAGGTGGCCTCACACGTTGGCCACAAAGCTGGTTCTCGTTAAGTGAGTCACTGGCGAGGGAGATGTGAGCTCATTTGAGTGGATGCGTGTCAGAGTCACTCCGGAAAAACAGCCGACATCGGCAGGGTGCTGATAACGTGCAGAGCTCGTTCTCGCCCCGTGTGCGTGAACTCATCAAGCCCTCACAACAGCCCTGCGAGGTGGCAGTGGTGTCCCTCAGAAGCCCAGCCAGCGCGTCCCCGAAGCCTTTTCTTCTCGCTCCCCAGGGGGCTTAGCGGTGTGACTTCCTTCAAGCCCAGATGCCCTCGGACGGCACCACGCCAGGAAATCCGTGTTTATCAGCCACCGCACACATTTCTCTAGGCCACAGCCTCGGGGCTGGGTTTGGATTTTTTAATGCCTTTGTGGGCTCTCTTTCTAGCCTCTAACCTCATGCTCCCACTGCTGCTTACTTGACATCATCCATCTGCCGGGTGACCTTCCTCGTCATTGGATGGACCCACCTGTATTTAGCGGTCTCTTTGGTGAGCCTGAAGGGTTCGTAGGCCACACGGATGAACTTGATCTAGTCTTTGGCCGGAAGGGATGGGGCTGGGCCAAGGGTCTGGTCTGTGTTCAGATCTGATGCTCCCTTCTGAGTGTGATGCCCACTTGGAACCAAAGTCCTCCACTTCCACAAGGGTAGATGTGCTGGCTTCACTCACGTGGATTTCATTTCCAGGTTTTTCAGAGTAGTGAGAGATAGGGAGTCTTCTCAGTTCTGGAAAGAAGAGTAAGAATCAGGAGCCCTGCTGAGCCTGGATTAATCTCCTCAAGTGTGACTGTGTCTGGATAAAGTAAGGACAGTGATACTTACTGACATTTTGAGGTTCTTCAATGACAGAATTAGTAGTGAATGTGTTTCAAAAAGTAAAAATTCCAAAGTTCTTCAGTCCCTGATGCAATTTTTTCCTGTCTTGGAGGCATTAATTGTGCTGTCATGACTAAGCAGTAAAAACTACAGTTACACATGATGAACCACGGATACATAGACTGTTCATCCTTCCATACATGCTCTAAATTCCACCCCTTCATTTTTTTAAGTTTATTTCTTTTTGAGAGAGAGAGAGAGAGAGAGAGCACAAATGGGGCAGAGAGAGAAAGGGAGACAGAGAATCCCAAGCAGGCTCTGTGTTAATAGCACCGAGCCTGACCTGGGGCTCAATGTCACAAACTCCAAGATCAACCTGAGCTGATATCAAGAGTTGGATGCTTCACCGACTGAGCCACCCAGGTGCCCCATCCCTTCCTTTTCTTTTCTTTTTTTTTTTTGAGTTTATTTATTTTTAAGAGAGGCAGAAAATGTGTGGAGGAAGGGCAGAGAGAGAGGGAGAATCTCAAGCAGGCTCCACACTGTTAGCATGGAGCTGGACTCAGGGCTCGAACTCACAAACCCGTGAGATCGTGACCTGAGTCGAAATCGAGAGTCAACCAACTGAGCCACCCAGGTGCCCCTAAATCCCACCCCTCTGTCTTTCCAGGACTCCCCTCCATCAGTCACTGACTCTGCCAGGGATGACCCAAGAAGATAAGTGACCCCAGAGGGTATCCCAAACATCTGAGGATTTAGATTCTCAAGAAAAGGATGCAGGTGTTGGGAACTTCACACACAACAGGGTTAGAGGATGGGTTTCTGAGGAGAACTGAATCAATGGCCAGCTGAGTTCAAAGGACCCCCGGTTTACAAAGAGGAAATACATGCCGTGCGTTACCTACATGTGACCTCATGAGGTGGGGGGCTCCACTGATCTCACAGAGGCTGGCTGTCCTCTACAACAACTGCAGTCGGGCTGAGCTGGCCCTTTATTTTCTGTGTGGCTGAGAGAGAATGGGCTCTATTCATCCCTGGAGAGCCTTGGAAACCCAAAACTGGGAGGCCTCCACCCTGTGCCGTAGTAGACAGGGCCCCGTTGGCCGACCTGTCCAGCACCGGAGGGAAGTCCAATGGCATCTGGTTCTGACATCTTCTTCCTTCGTCCTCCTGGCCAGTACGAGGAGCCTGTCCCAACCCCTCAAAAAGGGAAGATAATCTAGGAAATACAAATGAAATTGCCACAGCAGCCAACAGCTCTACCCACTCAGGAGAGGAAGTGAGAAAAGTGCTGTATGCTACTCAAACTTGACTCTGGATCTGGAAAACACAAAGGAGGAACTAGTTCATGGTAGAAGTGAAAATAGGAGGAAAAGGAAATCGTGACCGACAAGGTAGGACATGTGGAGAGGCGTTCTAGGCGATCTGTTTCTGTCTGAATGGCGGACGCTCCAGAAGAAGAAGGAACACACGGAAATAAAACCAGAATCCACGAATTGCTAGAAGGAGAAGTCTGCGACCTGGAGAAAACTGAAGTTTTTGTATAGAATGAAGGAGCTCACAGAGGGCCGGAGGGATTAGTGAAGGAGGTGGTACGCAATTTGAGATTTCCTGTCAAAATTTCTAAATCTGAGGAGGGGCAGAATATTTTTTATGAAAGTCTTCACAGGGAGTACAGGTTACATACAAAAGAAAGAGAATCCAGTCCACACTGGCCTACCCTTCTCTCTAATGAAAGCAAACAATCATGTAGCAGTGTTTCAGGCTGCCCAATGGAAAGGACCGGCAATTGTAGGGTCCTTTACGTTCGAGGACAACAGAAAGACATTGTGCACATTTAAGCATACGGAAAGCATAACACAACACCATGTACCCTTTCCAAGAAAATTATTTTACCCTATCTATCTATCTACCTACCTACCTATCTATCTATCTATCTGTCATCATTTTGAGAGAGAGTGAAGGAAGGTCAGAGGGAGAGACAGAACCTCAAGCAGGCTTTGTGCTATGCAGGGCTCGATCCCACGACCCTGGGATCATGACCTGAGCTGATATCCAGAGTCAATGGACTGAGCCACCCAGGCGCCCCAAGAAAATTATTTTAGAAAGTATTCTCACTGAACTGGGACTAAATCAGAACACATATAACTATATAGTTGGAGCTAGAGAATAGGAAGAAGAGGGTTGAACAGAATCCTTTAAATGCAGGGATAAACCTAAACAGAGGATATTAAAGTAATTGTGGCCGGTAATTTAATGGTGAAGAGAAATCTTTTGGAAAAAAGTACGTATAGCTGCTTTACTAATTAGTTCTGCATAAAGAATCACTACAAAGTAGTGGCTTGAAACGACACCCTTTTAGTATCTAACACTTCCGTTGGTCCAGGCACGTTTTAGTGGATGGGAATCAAGGTATTGGCTGGACTCAGTTCTCATTGGAAGCTTGACTAGGAAAGAGTCGACCTCCCCATTCCCTCAGGTTGTTGGCAGAATTCGTATCCTTGTGGCTGTAGAATTCATGACAGCTTGCTCCCTGAAAGCCAGCAATGAAAGGGAGATGAGACCTTGTGCTGTTCCATGCCTCTAACTTCAGGAGAGGAGGCCTGCACCCTCCATTAAAAAACAACAACAACAAACAAACCCTGATTAGGTCAGGCCCACCTAGGATCAACACAGAGTTTAAGGACCTTAACTGCATCTTCAAAATCTCTTAAGCTTTGTCAGATGCTATCGGTTTGAAGCTCACATACAACGGAAGGGTATGACTCATTGGGGGTCACCTTAGAGTATGTCCATTATACCCATTCTTAAAGAAAAATTTAAATGACCACATTCAAGTTTCATATCATTTTAACTAAACCCATGAGTTGAAGGGGATGGGGATGGGAGGGATTGGAAGGCATACATATGTGTTAAAGGTCTCATTCCAGTGGGCAGATAAAGTGATCATCTAATTTGGGTATATTTGTGGAGACCTTTAGGTTTGAATTTTTTTTTTTATTTTTTTTTTTAACGTTTATTTATTTTTGAGACAGAGAGAGACAGAGCATGAACGGGGGAGGGTCAGAGAGAGAGGGAGACACAGAATCTGAAACAGGCTCCAGGCTCTGAGCTGTCAGCACAGAGCCCGACGCGGGGCTCGAACTCACGGAGTGTGAGATCGTGACCTGAGCCGAAGTCGGCCGCTTAACCGACTGAGCCACCCAGGCGCCCCTAGGTTTGAATTTAAATGAGACTCCTGAAGGCAAAGCCTAGCAGCATTAATGGTAGGACTTCTTTTGTTAATTTTTTTAATGTTTATTTATTTTTGAGAGAGAGCGCGAGCAGGGAAGGGGCAGAGAGAGAGGGAGATCCAGAATCCAAAGCAGGCTCCAGGCTCCAAGCTGTAAGCACAGAGCCCGTTGGGGGGCTCAAACCCACAAGCCATGAGATCATGACCTGAGCTGAAGTCAGATGCTTAACCAACTGAGCCACCCAAGAGCCCCTAAATGGTAGAACTTCTAAAGTAATAGTTGGGGGGCAGGGTGGTAGAAGGAACTAAAATAGAGGTAGAAGAGGCAAAGTCCTACCCTCCGATCCAGAGGAAAAGTGAGTCACAGGATCCTGTGCCTTTCTCTCTTTGGGGGATGGACATCTGTCCCTCTTCAGAAGCATTTCTTCAAATGTAACATAAATTCAGAGAACTACCAGATGGATGAATAGTGAGTGCTAATTAGTACTTGCCTCTGGAGTTAGAACTTAGGTGGGGGGGGGGTGTTGGGAGAGGGTTGGGACTTTAACTTCCTACTTCACACATACATTTTTTTTCAGGTGGTGATTTTTTTACTGTTTTATGTTAAAATCCAACTTAAATAAATTACTACAGCTTCCTAAAAAGAATGAGTGTAATGGGAGCTCAGGCAAGTATAGCTGAAGGACATTTTGATCAAGGAAAGCAGTGAGGGGGACCTTCTGCCAGATGTTTTATTATCATTTATTTATTATGCCTGCATTCACACGTTATGGGTACAAGAGCAGACAGCTAACCAAAACTGAATAATGGCCCAGAAACCGTTGTCTAGAATAACGTATGGTTCTTCCAGAATTGCTATGAATGGGAAAGATTTTGTTTTTCATAAGTGGTGTGGGAGAAATTGGGCAGCCACACAGGAAAAAAAAGAAGTGTTTTTAAACTTCTTCATAAATGTGAATTGGAAGAAAAACACTTTTCATTGACTTTGTGTCCTCTGCTTCCTTCCCCCTTTTTTTCTCTTTATTTTACAAGCAAGTTACCCTAGAGTTGCTGTAGATAACACCTCCATTTGTAAACTTTTTATTCTTCTCGTCGTCCTCTTTAGTTTGGATTGTGTCCACACCACCCTGCAGTGACCCAACCGAGGGCTTTTCAGTGAGATCCTGAAGCCTGCCTAGCTTCCGACTCCTGGTTCCTGCTTCTTTGCCCCATTGACCGCTGGGTCCCTTTTGAAACTCGCTGTGCATTAGCTTCCTTCTGCAGCTCCGTTCCTGTTCCCTGACTCTGGTCCCCCTGCCCCCACTGAATCCTTGTCCTCGGGATGCCATGAATACCGTTGGTCCCCAGGGTTTCCTTCTTGTCCCCTTTGTCTGTCGGTCTCCCGACTGTGTGATACCTCCCTCCTTGAGTTCTTCCAACCTTGTCTCTGTATTTGCTGTGACAATTACGGTCAACCTTGTAGAAATTACCTCTTTTTTTTTTTTTTAAGTTTATTTATTTATTTTGAGAGAGACAGAGAGAGCACCAGCAGGGGAGGGGTAGAGAGAGAGAGAGAGAGAGAGAGAGAATTCCAAGCAGGCTCTACACTGTCAGTGCAGAGCCTGACATGGGGCTCGAACTCCCTTATCTTGAGATCATGACTTGAGCCAAAGTCAGGAGTCAGACACTTAACTGACTGAACCACCCAGGTGCCCAGAAATACCCTCTTTTTTACACTAAATCATAATTTCCTGAAAGGCAGTGACTACACCGGGATGACCTCCCCCTCCTCCTCCTCCTCCTCCTCCTCCTCCTTCTCCTTCTTCTTTTAAATTCTCTGTAGCTCTTGATGTAGTGGCTTGCACAAAGACAAATGCTCAATAGCCATCTTTACTTGAATTGAAATTGCCGCTTAACGCTCTAATTAAATAAAGGAAACCAATGTGAACATTTTCCCAGAAAATTTCTGCTGTGGATCATGAAATTGTTAGAAGGAAAATGCATGGAGGGACTTGGAGTAACCTCTCTTCAGACATACTGAAATGCTCGTTCCCCCCTCCAAAATTAGCTCAGAGCTGGTTCATGACTAGACGTGGAATACTTCGCTAGTGCTCACGACTTCTCAAGTTTCCCCCTATGCTGTCGATTTTTATTTTTTGCAGAACAAACTCGATGATCAACAATAGACTCATTTGGAATTCGGGGTGGCCAGAGCTAGGGAGAAAATATTTCAGTTTTTAATTATGAAAACACCGCAACAATAATAAAATTTCGGGAAAAAGAAAATTTAAAATTGCTCGTAGCTTTACAACAGAATATGAGACCAATTATTACTGCTGTTGTTCCCATCCTTTTTAAATATCCATGTTTTTATAGTACAATTGAGTTTACCTGCGATTTTATGTCATTCTGCTTATAGCTTCCTTTTGGTCGTATGTTTGATTTAGATATTGCCAGGAAGTCTTACTAGTTCTATTTTAAATGGCTATGTAGTATTCCTTGGAATATTTATCCACTCCCTTGTTGCATCTGATGTGGGGCTGTTATAAATAATTCTGAAATGAACATCTTTATTCGTATAATTTTTTATACTTTCTCAATTTTGGGTCGGGGGGGAGAATTGGGTTTCAGAAATGAGACCACTGGGTTATGGGTTCGGTCACATTGTACCTAATCATTTATTTTAAAAGCCTACAGAAATTTATAATGGAAAAGTTGAGAACTCTTTCTTTGTTTGCCAGAATTATTCTTCCCATGTAACCAGTGAACAAGAATTTCTCGATGTTTTGTGTATGTAGCTTTTCTCAAGAAGTGGGATAGATACAAAAAGGTATAAGTCAGGGTTTCTTCCTTTTTTAGGCTATTATTTAAAAAAAATTTTTTTTAATGTTTATTTGTTTATGAGAGAGAGACAGAGTGTGAGCAGGGGAGGGGCAGAGAGGGAAGGAGACACAGAATCGGAAGCAGGGTCCAGGCTCTGAGCCGTCAGCACAGAGCCTGATGCAGGGCTTGAACTCACAAACCGTGGGATCATGACCTGAACTGAAGTCAGACGCTCAACCGACTGAGCCACCCAGGCGCCCCTTTTAGGCTATTATTTAACCAGGGGAGCAGATGGAGACTGGCAGGCACAAGGAATAATGAGGCCAAGGTCAAGATGTCAATTGTAATTTCTGAAAGAGTTTAGAAACGGTTGGGTTCTGTGATGGTTGAAATACTGAAAAAATTTTTGTGGAGGAAATAAGTTTGGATAAAATAAGATGATGTCTTAAAAAGAAATATGAAGTTCAGAGAACACTTAGAGTTCATTTTCTTTACCTGGCTTAATTTTCCTGGAGACAAAATAGTGACTTTCAGTTCTCAAAATATTAATCATGGCTAAATTGTGATGGCAACAAAGCTTTATAATGGGCGCACCACTCTTTGAATTTTTGCTCGTTTTAGTTCTAAAATTAACTTCTATACAGAGCCCTGTTGGAATAGAGGTCTTTTCAGAAACATTGCCTCTCTATCCCTTAATATGAAAAGTATGAATTTTTATTAGTTTTGACTGAATTACAGTTTATTTTTGCTTGAGACTAAACACAAGTTTCGTAATAGTGCGTGCTGCATCCCTTGCCAATGGGTGATGCATGTGTCGCTCCACAGACTTAATTTGAAGCGTGGACCTGGTTTTCCCTGACAAAATAGGGTGTTTTTGAGGCAGATTTGGAATGACTTCGCACTCCTCTGGCAATCTTCACCTGTGTGTCAGCCAAAGTACACTGACTGTCGCCCCTCCTGACGGGACAGGATTCTGGTGATACGTCCAGAATTTCTTCCACGCATTAAATTATGGCGTCTGCTCTAAAGGACCTCAGAGGTTGGCGGAGGAAATCGGGAGCACAGAGAAGTCGTGCCCTAACACAGTCAGCTCTCGAACAGTGCGGATCTCAGCATGCTCTCAGTGCACAATGGCGGAGAAGTGGAGCTCCGTCTCGCGAGAGTCAGGTTCAGCTTTCCAGAGAGGTGGCGTTTGAGTCAGACTCTGACAGACAGAATGTGCCGGTGAAGCGCAGCCTGGGCAGAGGTGAAGGAAGGCGTCCTTGTCAGAGGGGACAGACGCCCAGCCTTCAGTGTGCCGCCAGGGCTCAGGGCCCCTGGGGAAGGCAGCAGGGTGGGGCCTGGGGTGCCTGAGGGGGAGGGTTAGAGGAGAGCCACCTTGGCACATGAGTGGTGTTCGTGACTGTCTGTTCTCTGCATTCAAGGTTTCTAGCTCGTGGTTGTTCAGCTCTCATTGACAAGCTGAGCGTATGACAGATATTTTTTGTATTAGGATTAGCAAGGCCCAGAGTGTAGAAATGTGAGTAACCAAGTACTCACTGGGGACTTTTAAGACCATCTTGCTTCGGAGTCATTGTGTTTCTGCGAAGATAAGCGTTTGCCCGATCTTGTTGCCAGAAAGCTCTCAATGGATCTCAAGTGACCGAGTACCTTTTGAAAAAGAGAAATAACAAGGGGAAAAAATTATCGCCAAAAAGCAAGAAGACCTCCAAAAGATGAAAATTGCTATTTTCCTGGGTGTTTTCATCAAATCCGTCTTATTGAAGTCTTTTAAGTTTAATGTGTTTAAATATTTAGCCTCGAGGGGTACCTGGGTGGCTCAGTTGGTTAAGCGTCAGACTTCAGCTCAGGTCATGATCTCACTGTTTGTGGGTTCAGGCCCCATGTTGGGCTCTGTGCTGACAGCTCAGAGCCTGGAGCCTGCTTCGGATTCTGTGTCTCCCTGTGTCTCTGCCCCTCCCCTGCTCGCACTGTCTTTCTCTCTCTCTCTCAAAAATAAGTAAGTAAACATTTTCTAAAGATTTTAAATATTTAGCCTCGAATTTGCTTCTTAGCCTCATTTGAAAAATGTGGTACTCTGTGTGTGAATATATTCATCGTATTAATATTACACAGTCTTGATTGGCCAATGTGTTACTAGAACCTCAGTAAAGATCATCCTTGATTGCTCTTACTTGAGATCTAATGGACATCTTTTTAGATTCCAGACATGCCTGAACTTTGGTTATGGCTGTATTTCCCATGACACTTGAAAGCCTTTCTTGTCACCTGGTTTCCATTGATCAGCCACATGGGACCTTGAAAATATGTGTATCTTTGTTTTTTGATAAACACTTTGAAGCAGAAAAGACTGTTTTGTATTTTATTCTTTTGGTTGAGTCCATGCTACTTGGGAATCGGTGGGATAACAGAGGTAGAAACTTCTGGGTGAAAAGGCCATACACACCCAAGTGAGGAAGAATTGCCAGTTTTATGCGTATCTTTACATTAGCTTGATTTCGTATATTACCTGGGTTGGTTAAGGACAGTGAAAGTCAAGGAGGCTCGTTCCTGTCACTAGAGACAGGGAGGGAACTAGGATAGGGCTTTGGGGGGTCACGTGCCACCAGGCCCGATGCAGTGGGATTCAGGTGGTGGTTACGGGGAGAAAAGCCAGACAATGGTCTGAAAGGCACTTCAGGAAAATATCTGGCAGAATATTTTTCAGGGGTTGGATATGAGGGGCAAAGGATAAAGTGGAATGAAAAGCCATCCATTCTAAATGCTTTGCCAGGCTCCAATAAGTTATTAGTATGAATACAGATGGGCCAGTTCTGTTTCTGTTTTCTCTTACACTTTTTTCCTCTTCTTGAGCCCGACTTCATAAGACAAATGAAAAAGAAATGATAGACAGAAATCCCAGCGAGAATAATTTCAGTGACTAAATCGTGAGTCATTGGGCGTGGCAGTCCTTTGCACGATAATGAGCTAAGTAATGAAGTGGAGAGAAAATTACTGTTCAGTTACTGTTAGCTTTATGCTTACTTTTCACGAGGCTGTCAGGAAGGGTGAGCGTACCGTTGTGTGCATTCTTGCACAGAATATAATGTGACCTGCCTTCCCCTCGAAAGGGTAGGGGATGAGAGAGGGAGAGATCAATCCATTCACCCATCTTGGCATTCCAGTGAAACCACAGCAAAAAAAAAAAAACCCTCACCCTTCAAATAGTGTTGGGTTTTTAAAGTTTTTAAATAAAGTTATGAAATAATACATAGTCATTGAAAAAAACTCCAACAATATAGAACTCCCTGTTGTGAAAGCCAAAAATAATTCAGTGCCTCACTCCTACTTTTTCATACATACATGCATACGTAGGCTTTTTTTTTTTTTTGCACCCATGGGAAACGGCGTTTGCTATAAAGACTTTTGAAGTGCCTACTTGTCGTGAAATGGGCTCCATAGAATTTTGTACGTTTGCACGGCCAGTATGAGCTCACTCCCAGCAAAGTACTTAGCAAGCACAGACCCAGATCCAGATCTCTGGTGGTTGCAAATCCCAGCTGCCTCTCTGAACAGCCTCGTGACCTTGCATTCTTTCCTCCATTTCTTCATCTGCAAAAAGGGAGAATAAGGCTATCTGCCTCCAGTGTCGTTACAAAGATCAAATTAGATGCAAAGCCCAGTGTGAGGACCTGGGACATAGCTTGTGCACAGCACATGTTCACTTTGGTACACGGTGATCCAATTTAGTCTTTTGAATGAATTCTAAGTGCCAAGTGGCTCCCTCTCTATCCTGCAGTTTCCCCAAGGTAGAACCACTGCTCATTTCAATATCTGACCCCACATCTGCACGTTCAGGATGCTGCTTATCAATTAGATCGATACCTTATGAAGGATGTCTGGCTATTTTCTGTTCCTTTTGGAGACTTAAAAACATGTCACTGATAAATTTTATCTTTCAGGGTTTTATCTTTCTGTTTGCTAGGCTTTGGGACTTGTGGCCAGAGAAAGTACAGATAAATGACTATGGTAGGACCTAAAAGCAGAGAATGAATTTGCTGTGTTCTCAGAAGGCGTGGCCTCACAACAAACTAGCCAAGAGGGGACACATGCCAGCATGCACACACACACTTGCACACGTGCACTTGCACACACACGTGTGCCTCTGGGAACCTGCCTTCATATAGTTCCAGGCTGTTCAGACACCTTGCTTTCAATGGCCACCGGGGCTGGAGATTCATTAACAAGTTACCCCGTTTGTGTCTGTTTCTCTGCAGGAATCCACTGCGAGTCTTACAAGGACCCCTGTGCTAATGTCAGCTGTCTGAACGGAGGCACCTGTGACAGTGAGGGCCTGAATGGTACATGTGTCTGCGCACCAGGGTTTACAGGCAAGTGATCCGGGAACTGGGTTTTAAAATTTGCCCCCAAATCCCTAAGATTGCAGCTGTTAAAAAAAAACACCCAAAACTCAGAATTCTCTGTGCATACATTATTGCAAAAATATGGACACCACTGCAAAATGTAACCAGGCGGTGCTTGGATGAAAATCTACTTGAAAACAATTGACCGCGTCGTCACTAAATGAGGCTCTTCGGAATTCAGCATTTGCTACAGAGACTTGCTGAGATTGCCATTGCTAAACGTTTCCAGAGCTGCAGCTTTGAAACATGAGAAATAAGTCATTACACCAACGCCTGAGAAAGTGTTAAGTGTTCGTGGAAGTGTTCATGGGAAGAAGGGGAAAGGAAGAATCAATTTGTCTTTTATGGAAATTGCATCCAGTTACCATGTTTCTTTTTCCTGAAAGATACACCAGTTTGGGGATTTTGAAAAATGAAGGGAGGTGGTGGTGGGGTGGGCAAGGAGGGGGAAAGCCTCCAGCATCAGGGGCGATTATTGGTGAAGGTACAGACGCTGTAAGTGTGGGGGGCAGGGAGAGAAAGCCGTCAAGAGCAAAGCATGTTGGGAGGGCAGGGGGCGGGGCTGGGTGCAAGAGAAACACCTCACTGAGCTGTGAGTGGGAAGAGCCACTTGGAGAGTCGGGAGCCTTTCTCAGTCACCCCCTGCCCCATGGGCTTCAGGGAGTTTTTGAGTCCCTGAAATTGGGTGTGAAACACTGTATGTATGTGTGTATGTTGAGAGAAGACTTTCACGTTTTTATCAGATTCTCAAAAGGAACTGTGAATCACTAGGGTAGAAAAGGTTCCATCCTTTGCTTGTCCATTGGAACCCAAGAGTCCTGAAATGTAGAGTGTAGGACAAGTCTGTGTTTTCAGAGCTTTCCCAACCAACAGAAATATCCAGGTCACTCTGGTTTGCACGTTGGGAAAAGTTGACCTATAAGGTGCCTGTAGAAGAAGGTAGGTCCTTAAGCTGCAGGAAAGCATGTGTTCTCATTGGCTGGAGAGTGTCTTGTCATGCTCCCCTCTCCCCTGCTGAGCCACTGTGGCCACCTCCCCAGCCCTGGAGAATTTCACAGACCACGGGCGGGCTCCCATTCCATCCCTGGGGAGCCTCTTTTGTGCTTCTGGGGAAGATGCCAGCAGTCAAGATGTGGGAGAAGCAACTTCTGATCTTCCTTCTATTTATCTGTGTCACATCCTGTGTTTTCCTTTTGGGTTTTCCTGGGACTGAGAAGTGGGCTCATTCCAGAAAATGATTCGCAGATGGTTTTGTTTTGCTGACTGGTTTATAAACACACACAGACATTTATACTCATCAATGGATGCAAAAATAATATTGGGGAAGCTTTCTGGGTTTTTTTTCCAGACATTTTTATCTCACAAATAATAAAAAGCATGGAGGAAAGATTAGAAAATACAGGACTGTAGGAAAAAACACTTAACACTGCCCTGCTTGGAGATAACCATTGTTAATATCTTAATACATATATCCAGAGATTTTCCCGAAGGTCTGTGCATGTAACAGATAGTGTATAGTGTATATGCATATATATTTGAGTGTAAAAGGAATCATGTTGCTCATACTATATTATAACCAACTTCTCGCTTAAAAATAAATGTAAATCATAAATATGTTTCCACCTGAAGAAATACCCTTCTGTCTTATCACTTCTAATGGCTGCCCTCTAGCCCGTTACATAAAATGTTGGTTTTTTTCTAACTCATCACCAATTCAGCTCTTGGGGAGGTGAGAACTTCTCTATTATAAACAGCATTGCAATGAGAATCCATGTATGTAGTTCTTTGTGTACTTGCCTGATTATTTCTTTGAGCTAATTTCCCAGATATGGAGTCCCAGGGCCCAGCAGAATATGTACGTATTTCCATATTGCTGTTCAGAAAAAGCGTACCAAATTCACTCCTACCAAGATTATACAGGAATATCTATTTTCTTGTCTTCACACATATACTGAGAATTGTCATTCTGTGACCCAAAATGCCATTTAAGTGTTGTCTTAATTTTCAGGTCTTCGATTCATAATGAAATTGAATACCATTTAATACTTCTAAATGATCATTTGTGTTTCTTCTTTTACAAACTCCCTATTCATACCTTTCTTTGCTTTTCTACCAGATGATTTATGTAAATCCTCCTTCCTTCCTCCCTCCCTCCCTCCTTCTTTCCTTCCTTAATTTCTTTTACTTTAAGTATTTATTTTAATTCCAGTTAGTTAACATTTATGTTAATCTTTATTCTTAATTTGCAGTAGCCCTTTATAATAAGTATATGACATTTTATATTCCCTAGGGTGCAAGTATTTTTCTACTGCCATTTGTCTTTTAAATATATAAAAAGTGTTTTGTTTTCATATACCATATTTTATTTTCATACCATTAAATCTTGATATTTTCCTTCTCTTTCTTTTCTCCTGTACTTTCATGTTACAAAGACCCACCCGTCAAGATCTTATAAACATTCTCCTATATTATCCTAATAGCGTATGAGTTAATTCTGTGCCTGCAAATCTTTAATCCATTTGTGATCTTATGGGAGACAAAATGCAATCTTTTCTCCAGAAAATGGAGCAAGTCTCCGACTGCCTAGTCAGCGCTCGCTCCTGGGTGTCTCTCAAAGGCACCTTGAGCTTATAGATTTTCTTCTCCTTTCCTTCTTTAAATGTTGGCTACCTCATTAAGTGGTATTACCAGCACCTCAAGTTGTTCCGGCCAGAAACCAGGGAATCATTTGGCACCCTCGTCCTTTTCTCCCTTACCTGTGGCCAATCACCAAAGAATCCTAGAACCTCTTAGATCTCACTTCCTGGAGCTGACGCCAGGCTGCCTTCACCTCCTGCCCACACTAGCGCGGCCCCCCTAGCCGGTCTCCCCACGCCCCTTTACCTTCACCCCTAACACATCCTCCACACTGTGGAGATCTCGTGAAATGAAAATCTAATCCCTTTGCTGCCCACTTATACGTTGCCTGTTGGCATTTCATTGGTTTTTAGAAAAAGATCAAAGCCCTCAGTGTGATTGCCAAGAACCCGGCAGTCTGGCACCATCCGGCGCTTCCCGCCCTGCCCTCGTTGGTTCCCGAACACCACGTCAGGGGCTTCTCAGCAGCATCCTTCCCTCTGTCTCCTGCCTCCTGGTCTCCTCTGCTCCCCACCCCCCTGCCTCCGACCCCTAGGACTTCTTCACCGTACTCACCCTGATCACAGGGAGCGGTAGGACCCTTCCATGAAGCAGTCTCCAGCGTCACTCTAATTGGTCTTTGGAAACAACGAATGTCTATTTCTATTCAGCCTGTTAAGCCAGAACCCTGTTCTGGCTGCAGAGGACCACAGAATGGTTCCCAAAGTTGTCTGGAGAGCTGTGCTGTTAATATGTTTTACAGGACACTCGTCCCATGAGATGCTTCTTGGAAAAAGCATCTGTGGCCAAATTTGGGACATGGTACATGCTATGTGGAGATTCATAAAGGGTGTCTGGGAACCACAGGCTCTAAGAGGTCTTACAGTACAGAATCTTATTTACCTTTGTTTATCATAGAGCCTTCTCTCCCCCTTAAAAAGAGCTGCCTGCCCTCTTTGACTTGCTACCCCAGAACCAAATACTCTTTCACTTTAGCAAAACTTACTCTCGAGCTCAAAAGCTCCCTAATTGACTGAGTGCAGTGAAGTAGGCCAGTCCTTGTATAATTAAACATACAATGTAGTGTCACATTTATCTTAGGAAGTTGGTGGTTTGGGTTTATTTTGCTCTTTTCTCTCTAGGTTGTTTTTGGGTGGGACCTTAGATTATTGATTCGAGGCCCCTCCTCATTTCTAATGTGTGTATGCCATAAATTCTCCTGCCAACAGTTCTTTGGCCGTGTCCCACAAATTTTATGTCCTATTTCATTGTCATTTAATTTGGTTTAGGTGCCTTTAGATTTTCTCTGTGATCCGTGGAGTATTTGTAAGTGTGTTAAGTAGTTGGGGCTTTTCTTCCCACACACTTTTGGGCACTTCTGGGTTGCTGGCTTCTCCAGCATCCAGTCTGGAGGATATGAAGCCGAAAGAAAGCTCGGGAGCTCACTGCCATGTTGTTCCTTGGGTCCTGAGTTTCCCAGCCCTTCTGTCTCCTGACTCCTCAGGGTCTCCTCATGTTTGTTTTCTATATCACGTTAAGGGTTTTTGCTTGTACTTCGTTGGAGGAGTAGAAAAAATGTTTTTGCTTCACCATTTTGGAAAAAGTCTCATCCTGGCTGTTTTTAGAATTTTTCCTTGATTACTGGCATTAAACAAATTGATCGTGGTGTTCCTTGGTGTGATTTTTTTTTTTTTTTTAAAGCAGGCTCCACACCCAACATGGGGCTTGAACTCATGACCCTGAGATCAAAAGCCACGTGCCATACTGGCTGAGCCAGCTAGGCACCCCCTTAGTGTGATTTTGTTGGTATTTATCCTGCTTGGGGTTTGTTGTAATTCTTGGGTCTGTGGTTTTATACTTTCATCAAATTTGGAAAATTTTTTAGCCATTCCACCAAATATTATTTTCTGCCTCACTCCCCTTTCCTGGGACTCCAGTTACATCTGTTAGACTACTTAACATTGTACAATAGGTCTCTGAGTCTCTGTTCAGTTTAACATAATTTTTTTTCCCTGAGCTGCAGTGTGTTTAGCTTCTGTTGCTGTTGTGAAGTATACTGGTTCACTCTGCAGAGTCTAAATTACTATGAAAACCATTCAGTTTTGTTTTTAAGTTCAAATATTGTATTTTTCGTATCTAGAAGTTCCATTTTGTTCTTTTTTATATCTTTCATTTTTGTCCTCATTTCGTTCGTGTTTTCTGTCTTGAGCAAATCCCGTGTTTACTCACTGTCATCTGTTATTTCTGCATCTGCGTCTCTGGATTGATACTTCTTCTGGTTACGGGTCACGTATTCCTATTTCTTGGCACAGCTAGTGGTCGTCGTGTGGATGGATGGTCTTTGTGAGTTAAATTGGGTGACTGGGTTTATTGTGTTTCTTTTTTATGTGCTGGCCTTTTTCTCTGGCAGGTAGGTAAGTTACTTGCTGGCCTGATGGATCCCTTCAAGTGTTTTGTTTTTTATTTCATTTTGGGGAGTCGATCTGCGGTCGCCATGTCTCTAGGGATAGTTGCGCCCTAGTACTGAGGTGTGACCGTTCCCTCACTGAAGCACTGGGTGATCGGTGATATACCTGCCTTCTGACTTGTGAGACTTTGAACACTTACTTCCCAGTCCTCCGTGGGCTCTGGGAACTGTTCGTCTTTCATCTCGTTTGCTGGGCCCGTGGAGCTCCAACCTACTCACGCACCGTACTCAGCAGCACACTCGCGGGGACGCGGCGTATTTCTGATGCTCTTTTTCTGACTGGCTCTGTCTTCTTTGGAGTCTGTCCTACAAATGGCAGCTACCTTGTCCTCCACAAACTCTGGTTCTCCTCAGTTCAGTGGAACACCGTGTTCTAAATGGGCTCCAGGCAGAAAGCCAGGACGATTCTGGTACTCAGCTGGTTTGCTGGCCTTCTCTCGCAGTCACAGTCCTGCCCTGCCTGTTGTCTAATGTGTTAAAGTGTTTTTCCTGAAATATGTATGTTTCATCCACTTTACAGCGGGAGGCCAAGAGAGGCTTCAGTGACCCCATCGCGGCAGAAGAAGTTCCAAATAATTTTTATTTGTTTTATTTAATTTTTTATAAGTTTACTTATTCATTTTGAGAGAGAACAGGGACAACACAAGTGGGGGAGAGGCAGAGAGAGAAGGAGAGAAAGAGAACTCGAAGCAGGCTCCATGCTGTCAGTGCAGAGCCCGACGCAGGGCTCGAACTCAAGAAACCGTGAGATCATGACCTGAGCCAGAACCAAGAGTCGGACGCTTAAATGACTGAGCCACCCAGGCTACCCCAAATAATTTTTAATATTCATTTCATCTGGAATAAAATACCTGTGAAGCACAAAGGAGTTATAGTTAAAGTACCCAGACCAGTGCCTGGCACACAGTAGCTCTATATTTAGTACTAGGTATTTCACAGTAGCTCTGTATTTAATACTAGGTATTATGATTGTAATAATTTTTATTGATCTGATTCAGTGTGGGCTGTATTAATCTAAGGGTTTACTGGTAGCAGTGACTTTTTTTTCATTCACTTTAATTTATCTGAGTAAAGCATACAGAATTAAACAGTACACTTGTAACTTTGCATAAATACTATCAAATCTGATGCCTGCTGTAGACTGCCTCCTAGAAAGTAGTAGATTGGAAAGCAATTGTAAAAGACTTAAAGTTCAGACTATGATTTCCAGCTTTAGTCAAGTAGAAATTTCATTATGTATTCTCTTTACAAATGTTATTCAAGCACAACAGTGATTTAAAAGTAATTGATTTTTCCCCAACTCAAATAAAAAAAAAAAAGTAAGCGAGTCAACAAAAAAGTCATCTGGCTCAAGCCAGCAAAAGCATAAAGATTTATTAAGTCAACTATGAGTAAGGAAAGGTTATAGAATATACTAAGAGCTCTTCTAATATAAGTCAGAATGCATATTGCTTCAACGGAATGGTGGGGTGGTGATGTACATATAAAACCATAACACTCTTACTATGGGGAAATAGAAATGATTTACATACAAATGAATATATATACACCAAAGTGGCTCTCTGTAATTCATAATGAATCTTCAAATACTTTGCTTAAGACTAGCATCAGAAAGCATGATCATTGTAAGGCAGAGAAGAGCAGTCATGTTTGGGAGTCTTCCTTGACTCCCAAAAATTTTTCTTGAGGGGCTCCATCATCAAAATCACCCCACATTCCTACTGCCAGCCTATGACATGGTGAAGGCCTCCAGCTGAGATCCAGGTCGGGGGAGAGCTGATTCAACTAGAAGCACGGGTGCATCAGTCTGTAAGATAGGCCATTAGAGTAATCTAAAGATACCTGCGCAAGATGTGTCCCTCCAGGGTTTGGCCAGAACACATATGCTGTGAAAGTAGCTGCTGGCTATTTGGGCCCTAGACTGGAATGGAGTTTATATCATTAGCTAGTATCATGTAATCCCCAGTTTGGCTCTGAGGACACTGGGGTGAAGAAATCCAGACTGGGATAGGCTTGAGATTCTTTCTGGGGCCCAGTCCTTTGGATCTGGGTCTTAGATATTTCATTGATATCTAACAGTTCGTTCTATTTTCCCCTGCCATTCTCTACTCCTATCCAATCCTTCCAATCTAGTGGGTCCCAGGAGGAGACTAATCCAGGGATCTTGGACCTCTCCCAACTACATTAACGCCCCCTGGAGATTCAAGAACCAATACATGCATCAGGACTAGTCTGGATTTGGCATTTACCATTTATCTGGATCAGGACCCTGGATTTGGCATTTACCTCCCCAGTCCAAAAAGCTCTGGACCCGAGGAAGAATGGATGGACCAGACTAGCTCTAGGACTTCCCAGAATTTAGGGGATTAGAAGGGTTTGGCACTGACATAGGACTTGTGGAGTGGAGTGGAGCTTTTGAGTTTTGCGACGTGGTAAAAGCATGAAGCCGGGCTGTTTCTGCAGCTACAGCTGCAAAGGTAACAGAGCCAAAGACAGCTATTGTCTAATAAATACCTCAATTAAGCTTGTCTTCCTAAATGGTGGGAAAGTAATACTGAGGTATATATTTGTGAAAGCCTCTGATCTAATCCTTTTAATGTTTCTCAGCACGTTCTTGTTTATGTGTCTCCTCAACTAGCCTACCATGTAATGCCGGTTGTAATCGTTCAGTCTATGCCCTTTTCCACCCAGAGCGATTGCCCCGTTAATAGAAAGACAACCTTTGAAATAGGTTAGTGAGAGGCAATCAATTTCATGTCTTTCCTATTGATGTAAATGACTGTATTTATTGCAGGAAACAAATTTACTTAGACACTACTGAATTATAATCAACCTAGCAGGGCCTTGAAGTAGTAAATGTTTTATTCGACAGATTTTACTTATTTAAAAATAAAACCGTCAGATGCCAGGTAAGAAGCAAGTGTGAAATGAAACAGACATGACATATTTCAATGTGAGATTCCTCCTCTGAAATGGGCTGGGGTGACATACGGTGGATTTATAAATGCGAGGTAAACCGGTAGCAGGTAGAAGACTAATACTAATTAAGTAAGCCTGGAAGTAATTACCCAAGTGTACATTGAAACATTGCCTTTGAAAACGGACAAAATATTTGATTTTGCTCCTTTGCTCTACTCTATGACTGTAGCAGTGCTACAGGGTTTGTTGTGTTTTTTTTCTTAATTTGTTTTGTTTTTTTGACTACCACTTTTTTTGAAATTTTTTAACGTTTATTTATTTTTGAGATAGAGACAGAGCATGAACAGGGGAGGGGCAGAGAGAGAGAGGGAGACACAGAGTTCAAAGCAGGCTCCAGGCTCCAAGCTGGCAGCACAGAGCCCGATGCAGGACTCGAACTCATGGACGGTGAGATCATGATCTAAGCCAAAGTCAGATGCTTAACGGACTAAGCCACCCAGACGCCCCTGACTACCACGTTTTACATGTACCTAAGCAAATAGAGATACATTTTGAAATTTTCTTTTTCTCATTTCCAAACTTTTAAGAAAGGTTGCCTCAGTTGGAAATACCCCTTCCATTCATCTGATGAGATGCCTTTCAGTCTGAAACGCATACCTATTTTGTATTGACTTGTAGTATAGCTTAAAATCAGTGATGATGGCTTTGTTTGTATAACTTGTGATAACAAGCTATTTCCTGTAAGCTGGTGTTTGGACCAGTGACATCAGCCCATGTTCTGGTTTGTTGGTTTAAACCAAGCTCTTGCTAATGGGGTCAAGGATGTCCCAAAGTGTCTGGTCTGGGCAGGGTCAGGAGCTCCAGATCACATTTTTCATCATGACGGGAAAGGCGGACTGGAATGAACGTGGCTTTCCTGGGGCCACATTTCCCGGAGAAGATTGTGTCAGAGGTAGGCTAACGTGGACCTCAGAACTGTCTTTTCTTAAAGGGGGAGCTGATGTTCATCTTGTGCATTTCAATCATTCCCAGAAACACAGCCAGGGATTTGGAAAGTGAAGTGAGTTTTCATAAATGATTTTGGCTAGGCACACAGCTGTGCCCTAGAACTATCCAGAAAATAGTCACGTGTCCATACTCACACTCTCAAACACTTGGCTACAAAAAAAAAAAAAAAAAAAAAAAGAAAGAAAGAAATCATAACTGTGAGTTTTCGGCTTTCTGGAGTTTCAGAAAAATAAATAAGAAGAGTCAGCTGATGAAATTCAAAATAAAATAGACTTCTTAAATAAAATCAGGAACCTCAGTCCACTTTTCCAGTAAACCTCAAAAGGTGTATTCAGAGATGAGAATCAGCCTCAGTTAACTATTTGACTGCAGGAGATTCTTTCTACCAGTGCTATTTTCTTTTCTTTCTTTCTTTCTTTCTTTTTTTTTTTTTTTTTTTTTTTTTTTTTACTCTTATTTAAGCAGAAGGTCCCTTGTCTGGAATGAATTTGGGGACGATTCTGCACTTTATATACACGGCAAATTGGGCTCCATTGCTGGAGACCATGGTCCCAGCCTCAGATCTCCGCTTTGCCAGAGAAGGGTTGTGACAGAGTTGGTAGTGTAGCCAGCTGTCCCACTGCTACTTTTCTTTCTCTCCGTAGGTGAAGAGTGTGACATCGACATAAATGAATGTGACAGTAACCCCTGCCACCATGCTGGCACTTGCCTGGACCAGCCCAACGGTTATACCTGCCACTGCCCACACGGCTGGGTGGGTGCAAACTGCGAGATCCGTAAGTATTTCTGCTGTTTTTAACATCACGTTTTCATTTAGCACCAAGAGGATACTGACCGTGTCCAGGTGGCCTCCGTCACCCACAGATGAGCAGTGGGGCCAGAGGGCTGACACCAGTCCCAGAGGAGTACCTTTGCTCATTGCTTTCTGTCCCTCCCCCTTCCTTCTTGAGCCTGAATCCGGCCTTTCTACTGGGATACGAATGTGCAGATGTCATCCAGAGTTCACTGCTGCTCAGACAGCCAAAAATGTGCCTAACTGAGAAGCATTCGAATCGTATCAGAAAACAGAGGCTTTGTGTTAAAAACATGAAAAAGCACACAGAATATAAATTCACTTTGCATTTATGTCTTCAAGTGTCTTCAAACGTATTAGGTTCCTTCGGTAGCCTGGAGAATAGTCCAGTGAAGATGAGGGTAAAAGAAAACCCGAAAAAATATTTTGAGCTGCTGAGAGCAAATTGTTCTCTAAAGATGAGCTCCCAGAAGTTTGAAAATGTCGTAATCAAGATACGTATTAAAATAATGTATCTGCGGGACCCCCGAGCGGCTCAGTCGGTTAAGCATCCGACTCTTGATTTTGGCTCAGATCATGATCTCAAGGCTTGTGAGTTCAAGCTGTGCATTGGGCTCTGTGCTGACGGCATAGAACCTGTTTAGGATGCTCTCTCTCCCTCTCTCTTTCTGCCCCTCTACTTCTATCTCTTTCTCAAATAGAAACATTAAAAAATTTTTTAAAAATAATGTGTCTGTTGGGTTTTCCATTGTTTTGGAAACTGCTAAAAATTCAACTATGAAACATATTCTCTTCTAATTGAAATTCATCGGGACAGTGGATCTTCCATAAAAGCTCCCCCTGGGCTCTCTCATCCCTCCCCATCTTTTCTTCAGCTGGAGATAGTTCATCTATTGTGTGAGTTTGGAAGGAGGCAAATATATATAGATAGCCCCATTTGTCTGTCTGTCTGTCTGTCTGTCTGTCCGTCTGTCTCCTTCCAGGGCTGGCTGCTGGTTACCTCTATTCCTCTATGTTGTGTTTCAAGAATAAGCTCTCCTAGGGGGTCCAGCACTGCCCATGGCTGCATGGGCCTGTCTCATTCTTCATGTGTCTGAGGAGGAAGGTCACATTCTCCAATATCAGTGTGACCGGTAATATTATAGGGGCTCCTACCAGCTCACTCTTTGTCTTTGCTTTTGGTTGAGAGACTGAGAGGGAAAGAAGGTAGTTATTTTTAGGTCTCTCCGTCACCAACTTTCCTAAGCACCCCTAGACAGCGTGGTCTTAGGACCAACTGGCCTTGCCGAAGATGGTTGGGAAATACTCTTGTGCTGAGGAAAGATACAGAAAGGGATGCTAATGGCTATGAGCTGGTGTAGGATGTTAAGGCAAGAGTAGGTATAAGATGTTAAGTCCAGTCTTGTGGAAAGCATCCCAGACTTAGGTCAGCAGGACCCTGGTTCTTCCCCTGGCATAACACTGATTATGTGGCTGCATTGAATCATGCTGACATTCAGTTTACTTATCAGTAAACTGGGGCCAGATTTCATTCTAAAATGTGGTAATTCTGTTAGAAATAACAAATTTTGTGCCTTAGGGCAGAATAATATCTACTTACAACTTTTAAATCTTTTTTTAAAAAAGTTTACTTATTTATTTTGAGAGAGAGAGACAGAGGGAGACGGGGGCCGGGGGCGGGGGACGGACTCGAACCCATGAACCGTAGATCACGACCTGAGCCAAAGCCAAGAGTCGGATGCTCAACCAACTGAGCCACCCAGGTACTCCTGTAACTTTTAAATCTTAATTATGAAGATAAATATATAAGAAAGTATGGATAAGAAGTCAGGGACACACAAGATGCCCTCAAGAAGCTTTAAGTAAAGTCCTATAATTATAAAAAATCTAAATTTTACTTCATTCCAGTGATGATAGTATAGGCAAAAGATATACAAGAATGGAAAATGAAAAGCGTAAAAGTTGACTTCAAATTCAAGGTCCATCATACTCCAGCTGTGTAACCTGGACAAGCAAATGTATCTCTCGGAGTCTCATCATTCTCACCTTACAAGACAGTGATGGGGAAATGCTGTGAGGATCAAAGGAGGCAGATATGTGCAGATTTCTGCAATGCAGTAGGCACTAAATAAATGCTAGTTTACTGTGGCTCATGTACCGTGAACTACTCCTTGGGAGGACCAACCTTCGGCAACTGTCTTTTTGGATGATGAGTGCCAAGAGCATGGGCCACACTGAGTGGCTGGATGTGAGGGGGCCCATCACACATCTTGGCCCACACTTGGGCTCCCCGTTTGCCCAGAATAGCACTTTGCATTTGGTAATCTCATTTCCGCCTCTCCATTAGACCAAAGGTGCTAAAATCAGTGTCATCACAGATTAGGCTCAGCTGGGTTCCAGTGTTGGATGCTCCCATCCTTGACCTGAAGGTCAGAATGAAAAATGTGCATTTGAGGTTTGCTGTGGCATGTAGCTGATGGCCAGTGTCTAGAGAACTGGGTCTGAATCAAATGGGATGGATCTAAGCACCAGGAGTGGAAGTAGAGTGGCCAGGGAAGATTCAAGAGGCTTCAGGTCCCATCCCTTTGAGGTCCCTTTCTAACGCTGAATTATCTGTGATCTTCTCAAGTGTCCAGAAACCAAGAGGAGGGTATCTGGATGGTGCAAGGTCGGGTAGGTAGATCTCAACAGGAAAGCTCAGATGTACGCAGAGAAGAGGGAGAACCATAAGCCCACATAGGCTCCATAGCAGGGAGGCCTGTGAGTTGTCAGAGGTGGTCCGGGAGCTTCCCCTCAGCCTCACTTCTGCCTCTGGAGGCCACATCGCCTGCCTCCCTCCCTTGCTCATTCTCCTTCAGCCACATCATCCTGCTTTCACTTCCTTGGATAGGTCAAGTTCATTCCTGCCTTCAAGGCCTTTACCTATCTGCTGCCCTATGCCCGGAGTGCTCGCCTTTCAGATTTTAGCACAGCTTTCTCCTTCACTACACATCGATTAACCTAGAAACTTGCCCCTTTAGAGTTATTATCTGTCCCCTAGTCAGTAATAAGGAGTAAAAATCTAGCAGACCACAAAGATTGATCAAAACCACCAAGAAAACTGACCCAGAACTATCTAAAAGGATCATTTAAATAGTTGTTGTGTTTTATATTGTACCCTGAAGCAAATGCAAACCTTAAGTTCCGGAAAGTACCAAAACAACCTAGTGAAATTTGTCTGCTCTCGATTCTTGCCACCTGAGACTGATAACAATTTTGGCTTTGGGTTTTAATAAACATTTTGCCTTCCTAGAATCAAGGTCTAAAAAACCATAATTCCTGTAAATGTTTATATAGTGGTGTTTTGTGTCATCTGTGTAGGAACTGTGAGGTTTCTACAGTTAGCGTCACAGTTAATCTCGCTGACTGACGGTTGGACAGGTAAGTGCATTGAACAGTTGAATCTCTGCCTCAACTGTTAAGTTAACGATATTCTACAAGTAGGCAAATAGGCCATCCTGGATTTATAATTCAACTAATAATCAAGGGCCTCTTACTATCGACACTGAACACTACACCCAGGACATAAAGGTTAATAAAGCAGCCCCTGCCTTCAGGAGCTCAGCATAATCCAGGGGTGGCTCATCATAGGTGGTGGGGTTTCTGTAGGTTTTGTACAGGCTGCTTCGGGAACCGAGGGAAGAGGGGACCCTCTTGGGATCCTCCTCCCCAGAATGCATGGAATTTCATAAGGGTTGAAGAAACTCATCACATGGCTATGTTGGTTGGGTTCTTTCGTTCTCATTTTTGTACAAACCAGGATATTTTAAAAATTAAAATTAACCTTCTCATCCAGACCTCTGCTTCACTCCCCAAATGTAACAATTATTAGCCATTTATTGTTTATTTTTCGAGATGCATTCGGTCAATATTGTAAGTCCTTTTTTTTTCCTCCCATAAAAATGGAACTATTCTGTACATACTGTTCAGCATCTTGCTTTTATGATTAACAATATATCGATATTTGTAATATATAGAATATTTGTCAATGTTGGTTTATGCAGATCTACCTCATTGTTTTAACACCACGTGGCTTCCAATCTAGCCCATCAAACCCTTTCTTTGTATGCAGCCAGAAGCACCTTTTATTTCCTTTTTGTTTTTAAGTTCATTTATTTATTTTGAGAGAGCAAGAGAGAGCGCAGGCGGGGAAGGGGCAGAGAGAGGCAGAGACAGAATCCCAGGCAGTCTCCACACTGTCAGTGCAGAGCCTGATGTGGGGTTTGAACTCATGAACTGTGAGACCATGACCTGAGCTGAGATCAAGAGTCAGATGCTTAACCACCTGAGCCACTCAGGTGCCCCTTCTTTTTGTTTTCTAAACGTATATGGTCTTTTTTCTTTTTAATTTTTCCAGTTATTTTTATTGTGGCAAAATACACATACCATGAAATTAACTATCTTAATTGTTTTCAAGTGTATGGTTCAGTGATATCAAGTACATTCATACTGTTGTGCAGCCCTTACTAACATCCATCTTTGTAACTCTTTTCATCTTGAAAAACCAAAACTCTGTCCCCATTAAGCCCTAACTCCCTGTGACCCCTTCCCCCAGCCCTGGCAATCACCATTCTACTTTCTTTGTTTCTTCTTCTTTTTTTTAATCTCCCCTTGTCCCTCACATCCCAGCCTCTGTTAACCACCATTCCACTCTCTGTTACTTTCTTTAGATCCATATATAAACCAGCTTACATCATACCTGTCTTTCTTTATCTGACCTGTTTCAACTTAGCACAATGTCCTCAAACCCATTCATCCACACGGTTGCATCTGGAAGAGGCATCTTTTCAACGTGCAAATCTGAATACTCAGACCCTTCTCCCCACCAGTTTCTCTCCCTGCCAGTGCTGAGCTCCTATTAAATTGCATTTATAACTGAAGACCAAAGGCCACACTATTGCCTGTGGGGCCGTGGGAGGGAGCTCCTCACTCAACCAACCCCTAGCTCGCTCCCTCGCTCCCTCGAGCAGCCACCTTGTCGCCCTTCCAGTCTCTTGTCCTGTTCCCCATCTTCCCCCCCCTTCCCCGGGGTCTTTTCCTGGGACCGTGTTCCCCCTGCTCTCCCTCAACTCTGGTTTTTACCTACTTACCTGGAGAGCCCAGCTTCCTACACACCCTCACTTCTAGAGCAATTCTGATTCCCCAATTAGATGGAGATTTTCCTTGTCCTTTGCAGTAGCACTGTGGAGGTGGTCCTTGATTGGCTTGGCACACTTGTATGTCTACAGCTACTATAGGATCATTTCTTTGGTCTCTGTACCCCTCAAAAGACGGGGAACTCCAGGAGCCAACTGTGTACTTTCCCTCGCTCTTTATCCCAGCATCTAGTGCCATGCCTGGCACATAGTAGGTGCCCAATTAATGGCTGTTCAGCAAGCAGATCCTATGAAAGAGGTGAACTTTTCTTTCCATTCCTTTCCTACGCTGTCCTCTTCTGAAGTTTAATGAGAGCTCTTAATCTTTTGCGATCTCATTGACTGCCTTGCTTGTCCAAATAACTCTTAGCTATGGAAAGCAGAAGGTAATTTGAAAGCCCTCCTCTCAATTAGTCTAGCAGCAGATGGTCTCAAAAGTTATCTAGCTGTCGGATGTCCACACATCGCACACTCACTCTCTTTTTAAATAATATAGGTGAACACATGAACGAGCCTGGCTACGTTCACGTAGGTAAATTAAAAAACAGATCTAGGCAATGTGTTCTAGAATGAAATTTATAAATCTAATGGTGTCTCCTTCGGTGGAGTGGTGGTTGTTGCTGGGTCTGGTTTTAGTCTCATCCTGGCCACAGGTGGTCTGTTTGACCCCGTGCAGCTGCTTAAGTCCAGCCTCTCTCCCTAGCTCCAAGGGCTATGTTACCATTGACAGGTAAATGCAAACACACTGTGGAAAACACAAAACCTTAAACAAACTGAGTTTGAAACCTAAATACCAATGGTCTCGCAGACCCATAAGCAGGCAGTTTGTGTGCATGTGTCCCTGGTCATGCACCTGCTGGGGCTGATGGGATCATTCCATCGAGCATCTTCCGGTGCACAGCTCCTCTCTGAGCTGTGCTGTAGCTGGCATAGTGAATGGTTCATGCGGCAGGACTCTGGGATGCGGCAAAGTGATAGCTCGTGAGGGTCACGTGACTTATGCCAGGCCTGGAGGTGACAGCTTCGGCCACCTGGTGCAGATCCTCTTGATGCTTCCAGACCAAGGTTGGATTTACTCAGATCCAGCCTGGTTCCAACCCGATTAGTGAGTAAAGCAGCCACGTTCACTTCTACCAGAAAAATTTCAGCCGACAGTAACGTAGGAAAAAAAAAAAAGTGGGGGTAGGGGGAGGAGGGAAGCAGAGCTTTTCACAGGAATTTCAAGAACGTTTTCCCAAAGGTTCAAACAGCCTGGAATGCAGAGTTTGGGGAAGTAGAACAGATGGCCAGAAACGTACGCAGCGTAGGCAGCTCAGGCCTGGGACGCCGTGCTGAGCACGTAACCCAGCGCCGTTGTCTGTCCACGGTAGCGGCCGGACCGCCGTGGGTTGTGTGCTCGCTGCGGATGCACAGTTGATACGAGTGAGCTATTCACTTGAAGTTCGAAATCAACTGTGAGGGCTCAGGGGGAACGCACGTGGCCCTGCCATAGCAATGGGAGCGGAGCCCTCTACCAAGTCGGAGTAGACACATCGCTGGCTGCCCTTGCGGTGATGCTAAGTGGCTGTTACGGTGAGGTCTGAGGTTGGACTCCAGCCTACAACTGAATTTTTCAGAGAAGGTTGAAATAGTTGCAAATCAAGCGAGTCCTGCTTTTCTTCCAGCCAGAAGAATGAGTGACTCTCTCTCAGTGTGAACCAGGCATTGCCAAATTAAATGCCTCTGATCCGGGACGGAGGCTTAGTTCTCGTTTCACAAAACACCTTCTCCCCTCCATGGCGACCGTTCAGTTGCCGTGATTTCTGTCAGTCCCTCTGGCCATATGTGAGCTGGTTCGGACAGAGCCGGGACTGCGGTCATGGTCAGTCTCACTGCTGCACGGACCTCGTGAGCTCAGGCAGCCAAGCTCACCTGGCAAAACCAGACCTCAGGGGTCTTGGTGAAAACTCAGGAGTCTGAAGTTCTGGATGTGAACACACTTCACTCATCTCATTGTTCTCAAACTCTCAGGAGCCATCAGGTTTGGGGGCATGGGTCCCTTTTCCGTTAGGCTTCTAGAAGGGGGATCTGCACACTTGGCCTTGTTTGGGTGTCTCCCTGTGCTCTTCTTCAGATTGTAACCGTTCAAGGTTAAGCATAGCCGGTTCTCAGATTCCATGGTCACTGAAGATGTAGCTTGGGTGAGTGTGTATGTGCCCGCACATCGCACACATTCCCGCAGAGTTTGGCCCAGTGAGAAGAGTCCGAGCATTTCACGGGAAGATGGGTCCGTCCACACACCCACCCCTGAATCCCATTTTCAGGCTCCCGTAGTCCTAATGTGAAACCAGTCGTCTCGAGGTGCTGGTGCTGTGAGTCCAGCACAGAAGACATCCCTTTCCCACACGAACTTGGCTTCTCTTTGGTCTTATGTAGCCCTTTTTATTTTCCAAACTTCCTTTCAAGTCCTGTTCACGTTATCCAGAACATTCCACATGTGTGCAGGTCTGTAAAAAGTTCATATTTTGACACTCTTGACCTGTGCCAGGCACGAGATTATGTCCCATTCGTCCATTTATTTTCCTGCTCATACAGGTTGGTGTTTTTTGAAAGAGCCCAGAGCATTGCTCAGTAATCCTGAGCTCACAGCGCGTGCCTCAGAGGGCAGTGTCCTGCTTCTCCTTATCCTTTATCTCTCCTCCACCGTGACACCTGCTCCTTTTTAGGACCACCCACCACATGCCCAGCAGCAGACTTTCTTACTTTTCTTCACGTGTTTTCTAACTTGTGCCTACAATAAGCCATGGGGTACGTGTTGCTATTTTCATCTTATAAATGAAGAAACGAAGTCTCAGGGAGGTCAAGTAAACGTTGCAGCTAGGATTGAAGGCAAGGTTGGCGTGATCCCAAGGCCCACACTTCTTCCACTGTTATGCTGGAAGATAATCCCATGGATGTTTTCTTCAATTAATTTATTGCTGATTTTTAAATATTTTTATAAAAGGAATACATTATTCTTTTGAAAGAAGCTGGAAAAGACAGAGAAGTATAATGAAGGAAATAAAAATACTTGTGATTCTGCCTCCCATTGACCTCTACTGTTAGTGTGTTCCTGGGTGAGGCAGACTTGGGTCTAGACTTGAGCTCACCCAGCTGGTGATGCCAATTTCGTATATAAAGCAGAGAGAGAAAATAATGGATCTTCAGTTGGTTGTAATGATTAAGTGAGATGTTTTCAAAGAGCTTAACATAGGAAGGCAGCAAATTCGTCATTACTGTCACTCTGTCTTGAGCTTTTCAGTGTATACATAAGCACTTTGAGTTCACATGTGACTGTGCTATATGGGTAGGTCCTATTTGGCCAACTGCTTTTGTTCCCTTGTTGGAACAAAACATCTCTTGGGGCTCCTGGATGGCCCAGTCGATTAGCCATCCAACTCTTGATTTTGACTCAGGTCATGTTCTCACAGTTCGTGAGTTGGAGCCCCACATTGAGCTCTGTGCTGACAGTGCAGAGCCTGCTTGGGATTCTCTCTCTCCCTCTCTCTGCCCCTCCTATGCTCGTGCTCTCACACGCACACACACACACTCTCTCAAAATAAATAAATAAACTTAAAAAAAGAAGAAAACATATCTCCATCTCACTAAGAGTTGAGTATTTAAGTTGTTTCCCATTTTTTTTTCTTTTATAAATTGTTTTGTCTACTTGTGGGACAGAGAGAGAGTGTGGGGGTAGGGCCTCTGGCTATAGCTATAACATTTTATTTCTTAAAAAAAAAAACCTGAATAACAATCTAAAGCAAAAATGGTTCAATATGAACTTTATTAACTTTGAACAGTATTAACTTTGAGTGGTGGGTACCTGGGGGTTGTGCTTATTTAATGAACCTTTTTCTAAATGTATAGTATTTGGTCATTTAACATTTAAAAGTTCTGATGCTGAGATGAACGTCCTTGTATATAGGGCTTTACGCATTTATAGGACAATTTCCCCAGCATAAATTCTAAAAATTGGAATTTCCGGGTCCATTAAGTCTACACAAGGGTTGAGTATCAATTTGCACATCCTCATTTCTGCACACATATCAGCTGTGGTTATCAAATATTTTAAATACCGTTTGGAATGGATAGAGGAATTGTATTTTTAAAGAATTATGAAAGTGAACAATTTTCTATTTGTGTGTCTTTGGTAGATTCCTTTTTAAATTTTTTTTTTAAGTTTATTCATTTTTGAGAGAGAGAGAGACAGAGACAGAGTGTGAACAGGGGAGGGGCAGAGAGAGAGAGAGAGGGAGACACAGAATCCAAAGCAAGCTTCAGGCTCTGAGCTGTCAGCACAGAGCCTGACGCGGGGCTCGAACTCCCGAGCCACGAGATCCTGACCTGAGCCGAAGTTGGACGCACAACTGACTGAGCCACCCAGGCGCCCCGGTAGATTCTCTTTTATATTTTTGCCCATTTTTCTATGGTGTGTTCCTGGTTTTTCTTAATGATTTGTAAGAGGCTCTTGTATGTTAAGGACATTAGCCGTTGATCTGGGTTATCCAGAGAAAATAATTCTTCCCAGTTGGGGTGGCCCTTGTATTTTAGGTTGCTGAGGCAAGGTCAGTGAAGACCTTCCTGTTACAAAGGTCACAACTCACACCCAGGCCTTTGCTTACTTTCGCCCCAGACCTGCAGTGGAAGTCCGGTCACATGGCGGAGAGCCTCACCAACATGCCCCGGCACTCCCTCTACATCATCATCGGGGCCCTCTGCGTCGCCTTCATCCTGATGCTCATCATCCTCATCGTGGGCATTTGCCGCATCAGCCGCATCGAGTACCAGGGCTCTTCCCGGCCAGCCTACGAGGAGTTCTATAACTGCCGCAGCATCGACAGCGAGTTCAGCAATGCCATCGCCTCCATCCGGCACGCCAGGTGGGCTGCGTGGGGAAGGGACGGGGGAGGAGGGGAGAGCCCGCTGCCATCTGGGTGCGTTCCTGGGAGGCGGGTGGTGTTGCGAACAGGAATCCACACCTGCAAAGAGGATTTCATAGACGAAAGCATAGGTTCAAGGCATACTGGGGACAGATAATTGGGCTGCTTTATAATTTGCTGCTAGCTTACTGTTTGCATTGAATACATTCATTCATTTAATTTGTGTTTATCCGTGCTATAAATAGCCGATTCTTAATCACTGTGTAGGAAACGTTTTTTGATGATTGCTTTTTGGAATGTCTTTAGCTGTGCTCTCCAAACAGCATAGGTAAGCAGTGACATTCGATTTAGCGGCTTCCTTAAGGAATGACAGACAGCTTTCATTCTGCTGTTGGTGTACCTATTCTATAAAACGATGTCCTTTTCTGGAGGAAAGACTCCTGAAGGGACGAGGTACCACACCAGTGGTGCCACAGAGAAAGCAGGAGTCGGGTGTCCGAAGTGTGGCATTTAGTCCCAGCCACCCCATTACTTGACTCTATTTCACACAGACCATTCAAGCCTCCGCAAACACTGGTCCCTGAACAGCGAAAAGTCATGTCTCCCTTAGTCAAGGCAATCAAATTAAATTACAAATAGTAAAGGCTTGTATAAAGAGATAACATCCTAGGTATTTCTCCAAATCTATAACACTAACAAAATCAGCTAATCCAACTTTTGTTTTACTTTTAAAAAACTTTTTAAAATTATTATTTATTTTTGAGAGAGAGAGAGGGAGACACTGAATCCGAAGCAGGCTCCAGGCTCTAAGCTGTCAGCACAGAGCCTGACGCGAGGCTCGAACTCACAAACCGTGAGATCATGACCTGAGCCGAAGTTGGACGCTTAACCGACTGAGCCACCCAGGCGCCCCCATATTTTATTTTTGCACAGGATATTTACTACAAAAATGAGCGCGCCACTGTTTGTTAAAGGAAAGCTGTTTTCTCTTTTAATTGCTAGAATGATCTAAAGTGTACAATTCAGGAAGTCTGTGCTGTAGTAAAGAGCGGGCTGAGCTCGGTGTCTTCAGATTGGGGTCATGAGAGCTAGTAGCTGCAATACCTCTGTTGGGAGGCCGTGTAGTCGTCTTGATCAAAACACACGCAGCTCCGGATTCCGTGTGAACGGTACAGAGGCTACGAGGTTCAGAAAGTTGGCTTTCTGCGCAAGGAAATCCCCAAACCGATTCTGAGTCAGGCCCTACGTGCTGCTCATCACTGACTCCTTCCTTGAAGGGTCAGCTTAACAGCACAGCCTCCGGGAAGCCCTGAGGCCAGTCCCTGCACGTCTTGTTTATTTGACTCGTCCGCCAGCCTGTACATAAAGGGCCGTTTTCTTTCCGTCTCCAGCAGGTGCTGGCACGTAGACCCTCCTTCCTACAATCTGAGGTCTGTAGTGAAAGGACGGTCTCTGTCAGGGATTGGTGCAGGATGTCTTGACCTGCCTGAGAGGTGACGTCATTCCAGGGCAGCAGCCTCCCAGGAGTGCTGGAGGTTCTCAGAAGTCACTGGGTGAGAGGTGAAAGGTGTAAAAAGTGGAGGCGAGGAGGCGAGCTCCTCTGTTGCTCAAGAGTCTTCTCTCTCTGTTCCCGGAGGTGCTGAGTTCACCAGGAAGGCGCGGAATCGGCGGCGTGACACCGGGATGTGTTGGGAGACCCAAGAAATCAGGTTCCCTCCACCCCCGGAGGGATCTCTGGCCAAGATCCTTTTGTGTTCAAGAGGAGTATTTTATTTCAGCCCCAGCATAGTTAAGGATAGATTCTTCTGAGCTTCCTGCTTAGATAGCCCGCTAGGAAGATACTTAGCTGGATAGTCTTGGAAGGAAAGAATTAACTTAAAAGCATTTACAGACCTGGTTCTTATTTGGTGCTGATTTTTATCAAAAATATTTACTGCAGAATTCCTAACCAGTAAGCTCCTCCATGCACCAGTGACTACCGATAAAGCCACTGAAGTTAATACAATACCTTCCCAGATATCTGGAACGTTCCCTCATAAACGTTTACTCAGCTACGACCTGTGGTTTCTACAGCCTGGCTGTCTAGAGGTCCTGGCTGGGTCTCTGGCTGGTTGGCCCCTTTTCACTCCTTTTTCCTGGAAACCCTAGAAAAGCATTGAAAAAAAAATTAACCCTTTTCACTATTACCTCCTCCCTAGTTTTCAGCAGTGACCTGTAGCTTGCTCCCACTTCCCAGCCTGTCTCCCAGCTGCTGGCCTGGAGGTGACATGGGATCTGAATGCCATCAGCTGAGCAGCCACGCAGGACGAATACTGAGTGGGTCATCTGTGGTATTCACGAGTGACCGAGGCAGCGTCTGGTGATTCTGATGTCAGCTCTCAGTTGATGCCGGTGCTGGGCTGTGAGGAGCCCCTTACTCTCTCTGATTAAGAGTCATGTGTTCTGTGGCTGCTTTGCTGACCCCTTGGGCCGGAGAGAGTTTGCAGCTGACCAGTGGGAGTGCACGGGCATTCCAGACTCTGGAGCGAGGTCACATCTCGGCTGCAGATTGCTCCCTGCTCCCCCAGCGCTAAGCACCTGGTCACACAAAACAGAACCAGGGAAGCTGAGAGAGGACCCGGTCACGTTTTCTCAAAGAGCATCTCTGGCTTTGGGCCTTTCTCAAGGTCAGATCCGCCTGTTTTCCCTGTGGTGGTGTTTTAGCTCTTGACTTCCAGGGGCACATGAATTGGAAGAGACCACAGTCTCGATCTGCCTGAGAATTGGCTGTAGTATGTTTTAGTGAAATAACGTGGGCAAGACTTGTCACCAGATAATATTTGGGATGTCAGTGACATTAATGCTATCGTGGCCACAATTTCCATCATTCCTTCTAGTTTTTGTTGACATGGCCAGACACTCCACTGAATCCTTTGGAGAGAGGGTCCGTGAGTGATTCTTAGGGTCTTCAGCAAGGGTCTGCAAAATATCTCAGCTGGTTCAGACCATGTATTCTCTGGGTGTCTGTGACTGTTCAGCTCTGCCTTTATAGTGTGAAAGTAGCAGAGACACATTATGAATGGGTGCAAGTGTGTTCCAATCAAACTTTATTTAAAAACAGGCAACAGGCTGTAATTGGTTTGCAGGCTATCGATTATTAACCCCTGGTCTACATTACAATTTTCTTTATTTTCCAAAAAGATTTTTTTTACGTTTAAAATGTACCTTTATGATAAGAAAAAAACCCCAGCATGTTATTTGAAGGAATAGTCACATAAATATCCCTGCCATAACACAGGCAAGCTCTTATATTGGTTTAGTACCTGAGAGTTTTTGTTTCTTTTTAAGGTTTATTTCTTTATCTTGGGAGAGAGAGAGAGCAGTCGAGCATGCGAGCCAGGGAGGGGCAGAGAGAGAGAGGGAGAGAGAGAATCTCAAGCAGGCTCCACGCTGTCGGCTCAGACCCCGATGTGGGGATCCATCTCATGAACCGTGAGATCAGGACTTGAGCCGAAATCAAGAGTGGGACGCTTAACCAGCTGAGTCACCCAGCGTCTGAGAGTTTAAATGGACTTCTATAGGTGTTAGCTTCTTTCTTAACACCCACCCAGTTCTGAGAGACCAGGAAACTATAAAAAGCTATTGGTATTATAAATGTGAGTATGAATGCACAGTCCCGTTTTACTCGATGTAAGCTTGCCACGGTGATGGGCGGAGGAGATTCAAGGAAAGTCTTGGTTCACTCTATTGTGTTCTAAAAACCACTTTAGCTTCTGTGTGGTAGCTACCGCACTTTGTGCGGAGACCCCTGTACGTCCCTGGAGGAAGTGGAATGGACTTCTCCGGCGCGAGTTAAGGGATTCCAGCTCTGAGACAGTGCCAAGTTCCCTTTGTAACCAGCGTTATACTTCATTCCCATACTGGTGTGGAGTCGATCTCAGTAGCACCGGGCACAAAGCCAGTTGCCTGTCTAGATATGAAGTGAGGCTCCTTGTTCTTGTCCACGTCGACCGTGTGGCCGCTCCTGACTGGGTTCAGCCCTCGCCTCGTTTTTCTCAGCGGACCCCAAACACCCCTCCTCAAACCTGCCCTGTCGATATTCAGCCCCATGACCGCAGTTTAAGGTCACAGCCCTTTGAATAGGACTTGTTGGTAGATTGCATAACATGGAGGCATTTAACTTTCTGGATTTTGAAGAAACAGGTTCTTCTTCAAACTATGAAATCACATAAAAAGTGAAATGGGTATCTTGGGGCGGCTGGTGGCTCAGTCGGCTAAGCGTCTGACTTCAGTTCGGGTCATGATCTCACGCTTCGTGAGTTCAAGCCCTGGGTTGGGCTCTGTGCTGATGGCTCAGAGCCTGGAGCCTGCTTCGGATTCTGTGTCTCCCCTTCTCTCTGCCCCTCTTCCATTCACTCTCTGTCTCTCTCTCAAAAATAAATAAACATTAAAAAATTTTTTTAAATAAATAAAATGGATATCTTAAACACATATTCAACCTATTAAGTCACTTGGATTTTTCCTCTTGGTCAGCCGACTGATTAATAGGCTGTGTGTGATTTGCTGGCCCTCCCATCAAATCAGGAAACTGCCCCATGGTTACTATGGGAAGAGGGCTTTTCACAGGGATTGTCCTGTTTTGTTTAAAACGAACTGGTGGTATATTGTTACCGATGGGTGTAGCTATTTTACGAGACCTAGATTGTCAAAATATTTGCGCCCTAAAGTAGCTTCTGAAATTTTCAGCGTTGGGAGAAAGTATCCGGATCTAGTTGGCTTCTACACTCTTGTTCCTTTCCGTGGCCTCAGATATACACAGGCCTCGTGCAGTTTAGATAAGCAGACTCCAGGCTGGACTCCAACCCAGGTTTATGGATGCACAATCCCAGGCCTCAGTGAGCCTTCACGTTTTAGCTGTGATTTTATTGAAAGCTTTTTAATCTTTCAGTAATACCCTTGGATTTCTTGGTGGCAGAACGCATGAACTCATTAGTCTGTATTTTGCCCAGTGCCCATCTGGCACGGTTTATGCCTTTGTGCCCCTGAAGACCAGTAAATCTTGAGTGAATCGGAACAAAAGATTGATGAATGTTTAAGAACCAAAGGTCATATGAAGAATGCAATGTTTTCTCATCTCCCACTCTCTTCTACTCCTCACTGTATGTGAGAGGGCGGACTTCCCAAGAAAGCAAAGGAAAAACTAGGGAAGGGGGTGGGGGTGGGTAGGGTGGAGGCTGTGGTCGATGAGCCCCTTGAAGTGTTTGGGGCCCATCCGACCCACCATTTTAAAATTTCAGATTCTTTACGTATTTCCTTTGTGAATCCGTTGGACTTGAAACAGTTAAAAAGAGTTGTCTCTACTAATGAGGAGGGGAGGTGGGGAAGTGTGGAAGATTGTTTAAGTCATACTGCACTCCAGGGACTCGGGGAAGGTGAGGTCTTCAGTGGGAAGAGACCACCCAGAAGTTGAATTGGCTTTATTTTCATAATCTCCATCTTAAGACTGGTTTGGCAGGAAGTCCTGAAATTGGATTTTGACACCCCTTGGCTTCTAAGCATCAGTCCTGCTGTTGTGGGGATTTTGATATATACAGATCTTTTGGGACAATGGCTTGTGCTCAAAGAAGGCAATGGCTTGTGTGTATGTGGGGGGTGGGGAGGAACAGGTGGGCGGGGTTGGATGGTGGGTAGCAGGGTGTGGACAAACATCTTCTTTGAAGCCCTTTCCTCCATATCCCCTTCTCCTTACGGTGGGACCTCCGATGACCTCTGAGCCTTTACAGCTCTCCTGCACGTCCCACGGGAGAGGCTGTCTGTCCATAGTCCAGGGAGCACCGCCGGCCATTCTGTATTCCAGACACTAGAATGGATGTAAAATAAACTTGCCTCTCCAGATAGTTAAGGGTCTCAGAAGAAAAAGACAAATAGATACACGTTTTCTTGAAGCTTATTGTAGAGTTGTCATGCCTGGCTGCTTTGCCAGGATTTAACCTCGAAGCTTCGACATTAATTTGGGCTCCATGGTTCATGAAATCCATTTTTTTACCTCCTGCCCTGGAGACTAATATCTCCGCTCGTTCAGTGTTATATTCAGGTCTCTTAAATTTCTGTGCTTGCTAGGGAATGTATTTCTCAGGGTATGTTTATCATTCCATCTGATTCTTGAATCTAAATTATTCTCACCACTTGCCTTTAGTAAGGCTTGACATCCAGTGTTCATCTAACCAGAGTCCTCTCTCTCTCTCTCTCTCTGTGTGGTTTCAGGTTTGGAAAGAAATCCCGGCCTGCGATGTATGATGTGACCCCCATCGCCTATGAGGATTACAGCCCCGATGACAAGCCCCTGGTCACACTGATTAAAACAAAAGATTTGTAATCTCTTTTGGGGGGGAATTATTTTTCAAAAAAGATGGGCTACCACCCTCATTTAAATATTTTTAAGAAAATAAAAAGCTTAAATTTGAAATGGTAGCTGCTCAAGAGTTTTCGGTAGACTATCGAAGAACTAATTTTCTGCAGCTTTTAGTTTGGAAAAAATATTTTAAAAACGAAATTTGTGAAACCCATAGACTACGTTTTAATGTACTTTCCGCTCTTTAAACTGTATGCTTCGACTAGTGCGTGCTTCTCCCACGGGGGACACCGTCATGAAACCCAGATGGTGTTTCATGAAGTTTCTATGTGACTTGTGAGTGCCAGCTTTCTGAGTAGTTAGGAAACACATGTAGAGTATGACCCATATAACAGTATAGCCGTCACCTAAAAAGAAGTCTGAAATGTTTGTTTCGTGAAAAAGAAACTAGTTACATTTATTATTCCTAACCCGAATGAAATTAGCCTTTGCCTTATTCTGTGCATGGGTAAGTAAATTATTTCTGCACCGTTTTGTTGAACCTTGCAGAAATGTTCCTTTGAGTTTGTTTTTGTCACTTTCGTAACGGTGGCCGAGCTAGGCCTTGAAAACCATGCATAGGGAAAGGGCCTGGTGAGGCAAATTATGATCGCATCGAATCTATATTTTCTTTAAAAAGTCAAGGTTTTTATATCGTGAGTAAATTAAATTTACGTTGGAGTTGTTTGTTGCTAAGAGGTAGTCAATATAAGAGAGTACTAGTTCCTTCGTAGTGTGTATTCCTCATAATGCATCTTTATTTACATCCAGGACATGTCCGTGGCTGTATTGGATTGATATGTGCTTCTTCTGATTCTTGCTAATTTCAAAGAATATTGAATAAATGTTACCAAGTCCAGGATGCGCTTGTCCCTCGTTCTTTTAAAATTACAGAACACATTTTGGGTCTGCTATTCATTGTCAATCTCATTGTTTTTCACATCTTAAATATTTCAAGGAGTACACTTCTGTGCCTTCTAGGAGCCCTCCTGACCTCCTGATTGCCAGTGACCCATCCCTCCGTTCCTTTAAACATGAAAGGTCGGGGGGAAAGATAAGAATTCTCATTTCCGCATTTACACCAGAACTTGCCCGCGACATGCAGCACGCGTGGCCGCTGAGGTGCATTGGAACGTGGAAATGCTTGTAGGCATGATGTTCAGGGGACCTGCGGCCCCAAGAAATGTTTCCTAAGCACTGGGTCCAGTGGAGGTCAAGTGAAATGGCCTTAGCAAACAGCAGTTTGGTCCTGAGGAACTTGAAGGCAGCTTAGAACCTCCCTACATTCAATTCTATGTTGCATCCAAATGCTGCGCCCAAGTCTCGGAGTCATTTTTTTTTTTTTTTAATTTATTTTATCTTCACTTGGGAATGTTTGGTAAGGCCAAGGAAAAGTCCCTGAAACCAGGTGCAAGGGAGGATTTCGGGCAAAAAGTGTTTAAGATGCTTTCCTCTCCCTCTCTTCCCTCAAACATCTGTCCCTAATCCTACAGACGATATAGCAACACACCCACGCTCTGATTATTAAGCGGTAGCGTGCGTGTGTTAATATTTTTAGTTCGTATAAGTGTTTAGAAACGAATTTAGAATATGAACACAGGCGGTTGAGCATCCATGGGAACATCACAGACCTTGCTTATTTCCATCTCCTCGTGGGAAACTGTTGGTGGCGCGGCACACAGACCCTGCATGCACCGGAGGGGGCCCAGGGACTTGGGTGGGGGGTGAATTCATCCCCCCCTCTCCCCCCATCCCGGACTCATGCCCCCCCCCCCCGCCCGCCATGTGCCTGGGCCATGTCTGCCCCGCTGGGTCTTCCTTTGGAAGCTGCCCCATCCCACCGTCTCAACCCGTCTCAAAGTCGCTCTATGTGATGTCCCTCGAAGGGCTTGTGGGAAATCTTTTGCCAATCGCCGTCTGTCTTTTTAAAGCAAATTAATGGAGCCCGCTAATTCAGATTACTGCCTTCAGACAGTCTGAGGGGCCGACCCCAAACACATTCAGTAATAAGACGTCCCACTGAGCATTTGTTGTGTGTCAGGCAGATGGTGACCCTGGCTATCAAGGTCATGGCTCCTTTTGAACCAGCAGTTCGAAGAAACAAATAGAGTCGCACCGCTAAGAGCCGGTGAAGGAAGGTAAACTGCCCTTGGGCGGCTGATTTGTAGCAGAGTGGATCGGAATCTTGCTGCGACCGTTTCCCTGCTAACGACTTGGGCAGAAACTCCGGACCTACGCCTCAAAACTTGGAGAATGGGGATAAACCATAGGACCTCCCGCAGGATCGTCGTGAGGATTAGGTGCCAGGATGTATTTAGATCCCTCTGCTCACTGGCAGCTCCCATTACGCATTCAGCGCGTTAGCCATTGCTGTTGTCCTTGTGCTTAGTTTAGGTACAGACCATTTCCAAAGTAGCTTGCTTTGGATGGCTGTGCCTGTGATCTTGGAGTCAGTGCGTCATGGACGGTGGATGAGTTAGTGGTCCTCGTAAAGCCTGGGGCACTTTCTGCGAGTGTGTGAGACGCTCTTTGGTCAAGTCGTTACTTCACACTGTTGAGAAAAGCGTTTGATGAGCGAGAGTAAATACCTGCCAGGACTCGTTGAACTGGTGACAGTCTCATGACTCGAGTGGGGTTGGAATTAGCCCTTTTCTAATGTCGGTTTCCACAAGGCAAATGTACGTCACAACAGGGATCCTCGCCTTCAGAGGTGTTCCAGCTCGTTTTGTAGTTTTTTACGGAAGCTCTTGATTCTTGCAAGGAGATGGCACACACAGATAAATGATCTCCAAGTGATTTTAACAGTTGGGAGCTGGTTTTTTGACACGTGTACCAAGGTCTCTGCTCATCACAACCAGGCTTGCACCTGCTGGCCTTGGATCACCGACCCTGACCCCCCTCAGTGGACTAGGGACCTACTTTTAATTTCTTGGGGAAACTCCATACTGTTTTCCATAGTAGAACCAGTGGAAATGTGCTAAGATGATCTGATTCAACAGAGTGCCAGCCATCTTGCCTCACCTGCACCCCTCCAGTGGTTTCTGGGGGAATGGAGGGACACTAAGAGTTCCACGGAGGACAGTTTGAAAAATACTACCGGCGAATCTGTCCCCAAGACTCTCATTCCCCAGCGTGTCAATCCACCCATCTATGCAACAGGTGTTAATGGAGCACTCGGCAGGTGTGAGGCCATTGCCGGGGAAGTCTCCTTGACATGTCACTTCCAAGCCAGGACCTGAAAGATGGGTGACAGAGGGGGAGGTAAGGGGAAGCTTCCAAGAATGAGAGTGGACACTTCTGAGGGACTCAGCGGAGTCAGGCCAGAGCAGTGCATACGAGGTCAACATTCGCCTGTGCTGCTCTATGACCCAGCAATTTCGCTCCTAGGTAAATGTCCAAGGGCAAAAAAAATGTGTTAAAAAAAAGCCTTATGCAACTTTCCATAATAGTCCCCAACATAGTAGAAGATGAATAAAAGGACAAAACGGAAAGAGGTACTGAAATGCAGCAATGGGTCTGAATATCGCAGGTGTAGGTATTGAGCCAAAAAGTCAGACACAGCACGGGACGCAATGCATGACTCCATCTATGTAAGATTCCAGATGGGGCACAACCAGCGTGTGGTGCTAGAAATCCAAACCTGTTACTTCTGAGTGCCGAGGGCAGGGGAAGGACTGGAAAGGTCCCAAAAGGACATTTCTGGAAGATGGAAACGGTCTGTATTTTGATTCCAGTGATAGTAACAAGAGAGTATACATTTATCAAAAGTATACGCTGAAGATCTGTGCATTTTACTGTATATGAAGTTTTAAAAATCAATAAAGTTTTAAAAACCATGCAATTGGGGTGCCTGGGCGGCTGGGCCCGTTGAGCATCTGACTTGAGCTCAGGTCCTGCTCTCCCAGTTTGTGGGTCCGAGCCTCACATCGGGCTCGCTGCTGTCAGCGTGTAGCCTGATTCAGGTCTTCTCTCCCTCTCTCTCTGTCGCTCAAAAATAAATAAACCTTTAAGAAAATGAAATAAAAGCAATAAGCTCATGCAAAGAAACGTGCAAGAAGGAAAGCGGGTAGGTTGAAGACAGAGAAGTGGGCAGGGTTCTGGGGGCGGGGAGGGTCAGACTTCCGGTGTGCTAGGACAGGGAGAAGGTAGAGGTCGTGTGTTGGTGAGGGAGGGTGGCCACGCTGCAGGTGGTGCAAGGAGAAATTAAATTCAGTTAGTGCGTTATAAACCTCTGTTTCTGGATTGAATCAGCAACTCCGTGATTTGGCAAGGTAGGTTTTGCTGGGATGAATTTTCATGCTAGTTATTAACATTTTCTAATCCACGGATTCAAATTGAACCCACAAACACATTCCCAGACTGTTAGGTGGCAGTAGGAAATGATTGACAAACAATTGTCATCTTTCTGTTCGCTTATTAGAAAATGTCCAGGGGCGCCCGGGTGGCTCAGTCGTTTGGGCGTCCGACTTCGGCTCGGGTCATGATCTCGCGGTCCATGAGTTCGAGCCCCGCGGCGGGCTCTGTGCTGACAGCTCAGAGCCTGGAGCCTGCTTCGGATTCTGTGTCTCCCTCTCTCTCTGCCCCTCCCCCGCTCGTGCTCTGTCTCTGTCTCTCAATAATAAATGTTAAAAATTTTTTTTAAAGAGAAAAAAGAAAGAAAGAAAATGTCCAAATTGCTCAAGAGGATGTCCGCAAAATTGAAATCCTTTTCTTATTAAACTAGTCCATGTGGAAGATATTCCATGGACAAATTATTTTTTAATAAGGCAATTTCCTATTTTCCTGAGTCAAAATACCTCTTAACAATTTGAAATTCTTAGAGTGTGGTTACCCTATACTGGAGTCAATCTTTCAGAAATGTGACTTCCATGGGGAGTTTCTGTTAAGCCATTACCGCGTGATCTTTCAGGCAGCGCGATGCATGTAACTCCCTTAGGGACAGAAGGGCGTGATAAACATACAGAGTGGTCCTTAGATCAAACTGAGTTTCAGGCAGACCTGCTTTAACACACACACACACACACACACACACACACACACACGTGTATACGCACGCACACACATTCTACGGAGGAGATGATTCTGTGCAGCCCTCACTCTACACATGAGCTGATTGAGGTCCAGGAAAACTGGAGAATGACTTACCCAAGGTCAGTGGGACACCAGTGCTGTTAAGGAACAGAAAATGGGTTCATGGAGCGGGAAGGGATGAACACCAGAATTCCTGGCACGTTGCACACAATAAATAGTAACACGCTATTATGCCTCATGGGCTCTGGTCTGCACCGGCCATCTCGGGGTCAGCTGCGTGCACAGAAGATGAGGGGTGGGATATAGAGAAATCAGGAACTGTCTTGCGGAGAAGTTACTTCACGTAACTTCGCTTATTTACGACACGGACGCGTTAGCACAGCTCGATTTCCAGAAGACTCACGAGTGCTTCAGCTGTGAACTGGGAGGATTAAGTGTAGAAAGCTTTCAGTGCAGAATAATATTGATGTAGCAAGGCTTCTTTCCCTCAAATCAGGCAGCTGGGGACATGACATAGGGGCTTTGTTCTTCGTATGAATTTTAAGGTGTGTTACAAGTGGATTGGCCTTAATTTTCAAATCGTCTCCGATGCGGGTGATGAGAACTACTTACGAAACAGAATAAGAACTGCAATTGAAACAGGTTTAAATGTGGGCCTGTCCAGTTTAGAGGTGGTGGGTAAGCCGGAGGCCTAAGGTGACGGTTTCTGTACAAATAGGCCCAGTTGCTTTTCAAGTCCTCGCATTCAGGGTTCAGCGGACTCAACCTCTCTTGAAAGGCTACCACTACTTAGATGCTCTCTATGAAGGGTCGGGTGGTCTCCACGCCATTCGTCACGGTCCTTCTAGGTGGAACTGCATCACTTCTCTTTGTTCCACATGCCTCTCCCACCCCATCTCATCTGGGCCGGTAGAAGAACATCGGTGAACCTTCCCAGACCCTAATGCGCCCTTACCCTATTTCTTTATCTTCATTGTTCCAAATGAATGTGTTTGTATCAACTCAGAGCTTCCCAAACTTGCCCAGTGATGGAAATCAGAGGCATGTTTATGACAATGATAGACTCCATGACCTTCTTCAGTAGAGTGATTCAACAAACATGGATTCTGGGCTTGCTGAGGGCCATGTTCTAGTAACTTAGGATGAACATACGGACTCAGGTTGATGGTCTTCAGGGAACGGCTGTTGTGGAGGAGGGTGTGCTGGAAGTTTTGGGCACGAGGCGGGCAGAGGGTACAGAATGTTGAAGAGTCAGACGTGGCTATCTGCGTGCTCAAGGTTGGGCCTGCTGCATGGACAGGGCTCTATGGGCCAGCTCAGAGGAGGGAGGCTCTGTCTCGCAGGAGAGAGTAATAAAGCAAATGATCGCTGGTTATTTCTGCCCCAGCCCTGATTGTCCTTTTTATAAAGAATTTTTTTAATGTTTATTTATTTTTGAGAGATAGAGAGCAAGCGGGGAGGGGCACAGAGAGAGGGAGACACAGAATCCGAAGCAGGCTCCGGGCTCTGAGCTGTCAGCACAGGGCCCAACACGGGGCTCGAACTCGCGGACTGTGAGATCATGACCTGAGCTGAAGTCAGACGCTTAACCGAGCCACCCAGGCGCCCCCTGACTGTCCTTTTTAAACCTTCTGCATTAATTTGGCTACTGCCAACTGATGCAAGGGCACAAGAATTCATGCTGAGCAAATTGCCCTCAGGGGCTGGGGCCCTCGGTGTTTTTAAAAGCCCCCTCTCACTTGCAGTGAACTTGCAAATGCCAAGGACAAGGTTCAAACCAATGAAGGATTGTTTCAGAGCGGTTGGACATTTGACTCTCTCGTGACAGAAAAATGCCCTGATCTCCCAGTGTCCAAGGACCTCAGACTTTTAATCTGTAAGTTTTCCATTTAATTTATTTGTATTAAAAATAGATCTTTCTGCTCTCAGACCGAAATAACTAAGCTCAGATCCCTCTGTGGCAAAGGAAATGGCCCTGGGGAAGTTGGCAGACATCAGGCTGCTTGGCTGGGTTTGCTTCTTCCAGACCTGGGGGGTGCCTTTCAGGTGATTGTAGCTGGCTGACCTACCTAGGGGCATGAGGTTAGACGGGGAGAGGGTCCTAGCAATCAGGTGTGCCTTTTTAAAATTTTTTTTAATGTGTATTTATTTTTGAGACAGAGACAGAATGAGAACGGGTCGGGGCAGAGAGAGAGGGAGGCACAGAATCCGAAGCAGGCTCCAGGCTCTGAGCTGTCAGCACAGAGCCCGACGCGGGGCTCGAACTCATGACCCGTGAGGTCATGACCTGAGCCAAAGTTGGACACTCAACCGACTGAGCCACCCAGGTGCGCCTTTGAACTGCGCTCCACTCGGTTTCTCTGAGCCTTGCACTTGAAGTAGATTAGTTTTTAAGCTGCTCATTAAGTCAAAGGCACTGGAGGCCATTGCTGTTCCTTCTTACCTTTGTTCCACAGACGAAAGCATCTTTTTTGCTCTTCCGTTCAGGAGAAAGCTTCCTCCTTCCTGAATGGCGATGAGAAATGGACGTGCTGTGTGCTCTGAGAAGGATTCCCCAGCACTCAGCAAGTGTCCCCAGAGAGCACCTCGGAGCAGGGGTGACTTCCAAAGAGCCATTTTCCTCTTGTTGGCCAGCAAGCTCTAACGTGTCCAGATAACCCTACTCCCCAGGGAACTGACCTTCTGTCTCACGTGCATATTACTGAACCACGTTAGTATATTTACAAAAGGCCTCCTTCTCCAGAGTCAAGGCATGCAGGCCTTCCACCATGCACAGAGCTTGAAATTGGTCAGGGGGGCCTCGGGGATGGCTTCCGTTCTGCACTTCTCCTCTGTGCCCACCAAACACCCTTCTGCCGGGAGGCCCGTCTGTTTCCAGTAGTGACCTGTCAGTAAAGGTCCACTCTGCTCGGCTTGTCTAAGCCTGCAAGCCTTTTCCCCATTTGGACTTCCATTCTGGCAACAGCGCAGGCATTTTATGCCACCGAGGACAGTTTGGTGCTTTCACGAGCGTCCTGTTCTGAGGTTTCGAAGACCACGTCGAATGCAGAAGCTCCTCTTGGGTCACTTCCCCTTTTAAATCAGTCGTTTCGTTCATCAAGGAGAGGTCGCGGTGGCCATACCAGCACTGTTGCTCCCTGGCGGATGCTTGAGCCCAGGGTACAGCCTCCTCCTGAGTCTCAGATTCCTCCTCTGGAAAAGGAGGTGGCTCTTTGCCCTCCCAGACCTGGAGTTCTAGAATTTGCTTTCTTTTCGTTGTCCAAAAGGTCCAGAGATTTCCTGCCATTGCCGGTTGGTACACTAGTACTGTACAAGAATGGCTTTCAACAAATACATCCAGGTGTGTTCGCGTGTTAACTGTTGGGTGATTGTTCTGCAAGATGCAGAAGACTTTATGTTTTGCGCAAACACTTCAAATGCTACCCTTGGTGCCTTCTTCCATCGCCCCTCCTGCTGGAATGTTCTTATAGCACCGATAATATTCTTACATCCAAAGCTTACAAAAGTCAGTATGTAAAGTCCTAAAATCCAACGGAGTAGGAAAGGGCACAGGTGATTTACTGAAGTCCATATGCTAAAAAAAAAAAGGGGAAAGAAAAGAAAATTATAATTCATGGGTAATGAGATACTAAATAAAAGTAAAATAATGAAATGCCAGCTTCCTCTTATAAAAATAGAGAAGTACAAAGTGCCAGAGGGCCATCTTAGGAGCTATGGAGTCTATCTTTCCCCCAGGCATGGGGGCAATGGCTCCTCTAAAATGTCTAGCTGGGAAGGACTAAGGTTGATGGGGGGGGGGCAAGGAAGGGAGGGTGGGACTTTAGGAAGCGCTCTGTGAAATTAGATTGAGTTGGTAGGCGTCCAAAGACGGAGCAGAGAACACTGATGGGCAAAGTTAAAGAACAGTGATGAGAGGAGGCATTGGGTCCACCCCCGGTGCCTAAAAGAAGAGCTCCGTCCTCGGGGACGCTCCGAAAGGAGGCGTGCGGGTTGTGTCATGCGATGTCATGTGCCCGGAGAGTAAGGGGGGGGGGGGGAGAGTCTCTGCTTGGCCAGGAGGGCAGGAGACAAACACGTAGGTGTGAGAGGAGCAGGGAAGGCCTCCTGGAGGTGTGGTTTCTGTGAGGAAGCCAAGCGATGGCTTTGGACTGGGGAGCCGGGTGAGTGGGTGTGTGGAGGGTGATTGATTCCCAAGTTAGGCTCTGGGATTGTACTCATTACTGTTTTTTAACCTTTTTTTTTTTTTTTCAATTTAATATTCTTTCAGGAGCATTTCCCCTTCCTTAAGCATGGTTTTATTATTTATTTATTTTGTGGTTTATATACACAATGGAATACTACGTGGCACTGAGAAAGAATGAAATCTGGCCTTTTGTAGCAATGTGGATGGAACTGGAGAGTGTGATGCTAAGTGAAATAAGCCATACAGAGGACAGATTCCATATGTTTTCACTCTTACATGGATCCCGAGAAACTTAACAGAAGACCGTGGGGGAGGGGAAGGGAAAAAATGGTTAGAGAGGGAGGGAACCAAAACATAAGAGCCTCCTAAAAACTAAGAACAAACTGAGGGTTTATGGAGGGTGGGAGGGGCAGGTGGGTGGGTGATGGGCATTGAGGAGGGCACCTGCTGGGATGAGCACTGGGTGTTGTCTGGAAACCAATTTGACGATAAATTTCATAATTAAAAAAACAGTTTTATTCTTTTAAAGTTTTTATTTAAATTCCAGTTAGTTCACCTACAGTGTAATATCAGCTGCAGATACACAACGTAGTGATTCAACACTGCCATGCATCACCCGGTGCTCCTCGCAAAAGATAGTTCTTAATGTGCAGATATTTCTTTCTCAGGGGGATCAGCCGTGACCTGTGTCAAAGAGAAGCCCCTCTCCCTCCCCAGACACCTTTCCCACTTAAAGTTCTCCTAGTCCTGATTATTCCCAAATATACAAACACACCTGCACCTCCCACTGAGCCATAAGCTGTGGGAAGGCAGGACCCTCCTTTCTTCAGCTCACACCTGTCTCCCCAGGGCCTGGGCTTCAGACACGCACAAAGTAGGTACTCAATGGACGTTTGCCGAATGAATAAATGAATGAAGGCTGCATGGAAGCCTACCAGACGGTTACTCTCGAAAATATTAGTTGTATGTTTATTGTTGGACATTTGAGGGATTCCCGTCTTTTCGCTTTTGCCAGTGCAACTCCAGTGGCCATCTCCATACGTAAATGTTCATTTGTTTCGCTGAGGATTTCCTTCGCTGGATGTGGCCTTGTCGGGGAGGGTTTGAAGGCTCTGCAAGGGCCTTATCTCTCAAGGCAGAGACTCTGTCTTACCCATTTGCTGCTCCCAAAGCAAGGAGTCCAGAATATACCAGGAGCTCAAGAACTGTTTGGTAGACGGACCAGCTAAGTAGCCAGTGGAGCCACGGGAACTTTCGCGTCCCATGGGACCGGGCACCTGCCTCATAGGCACTCCAGGGACCGGGGCCAGGGCGGCTTGGTGCCATGTATGCTGTGCCTGGTGGCCAGGTGGCTTCACCCACGGAGGCTTGTGGGTGGACCGCCACCACAGGAGTCATCGTGGCTACTGGCAATGACCAGTTAGGAGCTCAGGCAGCCCAACGAGATGGGCTCTTTGCCCCAGAAAGCATTTTGTGGATTCCAAGGATCAGAGGGGACCTTAGTGAAGAAATGGGATTTCAGAGTCTTAACCTCAGAGGTGGCAAATGTCTTCAAGAGTCTTCTGGGCGGTCATTGATCGTGTCTGGAGCAAGACCACAGCCGCGTCCTGGCAGAGGCCATCTGGAGCACCAGGCGAGAGGAAGGCCGGGGCTAATTGGTTATGTGTGTATCTGCTGGGAGGCTGAAGTCTTTGAACGCTGGCTGGAAAGCCGGGTTGGCAAGGCGGCTACTCACTCCCGGACTGGGAGCCTAGGACGCTGAGCCGGAGAAAGCCAGCCTTCCTTCCCACTTCCTCCACACGGGCTCTGCTGAAAGTCCCAGTCATTGCTTTTTCCCCCTCGCCCACACATTGCTTGTCTTGGATTTGGGGTCCGTGTGAACGGGAGTTGGTGTTGGTTTGAACACCCAGAGCCGAGCCCCCTGTTTCCTGTGGGCAACATTTACCATCACCCTGAGTAGCAACATAGGAAAACGTGTGTCGGGAAAGCCCATCTGTTTGTGGAACTGTGAGGCTGGATCGCAGGACATTAGCACTTTCGCAAGGAGGGCAGCTTACATGTAAGAGACTCACGGTCTGCACATCACGAATGAGTCTAGAAGTTCTTGAGCTCCAGGAAGTCAGGCCTATCAGATAACTTGCTTGGACCATTCCCGCATGGACATGGCTCAGATCAAGCCACCGACCGGTGGCTTCTGGCCCCCAAAGCTCCCCGTGGCTGCTTGGCAGCATTTTATCTCAGAAACGAGTCTCCTTATTTCGGGAGGAAAGCTGCAGGGCCGCAAGGCTGGTCTTTCTCTTTTCATCATTTTGGTTTGCTGCTCTGACCAGGAGACAGGTATCTTGTTTCTCGCTGGTTTGAGTGCATTTTAAACCCTGAGGGATTCGGCAGAGATAGATAGGGTTTCTCAGCTCCCTGTTCCCCAGGCCTGGGAGCCCAGAGCTGCGGGGAAGAAGCAGGGTTACGGCAAGACCTTCCACGTCACTTTCAGAAGATGCTCGGCTAGCGGCTCCTGGCCTCAAGTGAAGGGAATCAGCGTCATGGGAGGGAAATTGGCTCTCGCTGGGAGCATTTAAGCCTTTGTCAGGGTCCGGTCAGGGGCCTATTTACTCTGTGTATATGTGGGGGGCGTCCGGATGAAAGGATACTCTGGCCGACCGTAAGCCACACATGGCAGAACGTCACAAACCACTAATATCTACCAACCTGCTTCACTCGCTTTTCAGTAAGTAACGTCTTGTTTCCCTCTTCAAATCGACAGCAAAAGTCCTAAGTGTCAGGCTGGGGGCCTTGATGATTCAAGCCTTGATGTCACCTATCTGGCTCCTGAATCCCGTCTGAGACCGGGCAAGTTGGGATTTACCAGTCAGGGCACAGAGCTTGGCACCTTGACCTTGAATAGAGTCCTTACAGAGATTTTCCCTTAAGCCTGGCTCCTAAACTTGGCTGCGCGAGAGAGGCCGGATGGAATTGAGGACGCCCGGGCAAATTTGAATTCATATAACAACGAATAACTCTTTAGTAGAAGTACATCTTATGCAATATTTGGGACATACTTATACTAAAGAATGAAGTAAGTAGGCATCTGAAAATTCGAATTTCACTGGGCCTCCTGTGCTTTATTTGCTAGACCCGGTAATTGTCGGCTCAACGCTGGAATCACCTGGGAGCTTTAGAACATACTGATGTCTGGGTCCCACCCCATGAAATTCGAATTTAGTTGGTTTAGGTCGGGCCTGAACACTGGAGATTTTAACAGCTTCTCTACCGATTTTAATACACAGAAAGAGTTGGTAGCCACCACACTAAAATGGTGACGTCTCAACTGTTCTCAGCTTTGCAAAGCTTCACATGTTTTTCTTTTTTTTCCATCTTAATGCCCTAGATTCCTTTCCTAGTCTGCTTTACTTAATCCAATATCATAGGCTAGGCAGCCACCCTGCACCTCAGTTTCTCAGCTACCAATGGGGGCATGGAACTGATCCTTCACATTATCCATCAGATTGCTTCTATGGGCACAGAAGCAGAAACTCTGCATATTCCAAAGGGCCTAAGACAACCAGCCCCAAGCCAAAGAACATTTCTGAGCTCTCGTGACTTAATCCTACAAATTCCTGTGAATTTCGTGTTTTCCTCTTTGTTACGCATTTGTGTGTCTGGCTCTAAAAATAAGGAATTTTTTCCCCTCTGCGATGTTCACATAAGATGGACAGCCAAGGAAGACTCACTCTGTTTAGCCCACGATGTCACGGACCTCCTGGTTCACCAGCAAGATCTCTTACCGGAGCACACCCGGAAGTTATGCTCGTGTGTGCCGTGCAGTTGGCTCACTGCTGTCACTGAGACATAGTTTACTGCCTCCCCTCGCTGGAGAAATACAGAGCTCGGTGTATTGGGCACAGCTGAGTTTGCTATCCACCCAGGTCTCCTCTGGCTCCGGAACAGTGAAGGTGACGAGGAAGATTTTGGCTCAATTCGTCATCTCATGGTTTGTGGGATCGAGCCCTGTGTGGGGCTCTGTGCTAACAGCACAGAGGCTGCTGGGGATTCTCTTTCTGCCTCTCTTTCTCTCTGCCCCTCCCTGGCTCGCTCGCTCGCTGTCAAAATAAATACATAAACGTCAAAATTTTTTTTTCCATAAGAAACAGGCTTAAAGATGGCTCCAAATTTAGGAACGTCCTGACGCTCCATCTATGAGAGGTAAGGGGACTAAGTCATGGCATTTCACATATGGAATTCTGCATCAGTAACAAAAAGAATGAGTTACGTTTTTTTGGTGTTGACCTGGAACGATGCTCATCCTTGATAGTTAGTGAAGAACGCAGATTATAGCATAATATAGCCTGGAAAATAAATCAGAGAGATGGGTTGAGTGGGTTGGGGATAGAAAGAGATTATTCCGCTTGCTAGACCCCAATTTACTTAGACTCACTATCTCTATCACCCGGGAGTTGGTCAGAATGCAGGCCATACCCCAGCCCTCCCAGTTTAAATCTGTTGTTCAACAAGACGCTTCTGTGTCTGGAATACACATTCAATTTTGCCAAGTGCTGTTTTAGACAACTCTGGGTTGATCAAGGTGTCACAATTATTATGTATTACTCCTGCAGTCCATGAATGAAATGAAACATTTTTTGGAAAATGTGTTTGTAGAGTTAATTATCTGCAATGCTTGTTGTAATGGTATTTTAACCCAAGTGAGTTTCTACCACCTGTGCTATGTCTCTGCTGAGGACGGACGGCAGGTTGGACCTAAATGAGTTTGCCCCACACGCTCGGCAATGGTTTCTCGGACCTACGCTGGTCCCACAGGACCTGCACGTCCCCCCAGGACCTGGATCGTGTGTGACTGCATTCATCTGCGTGCCCGTCAGGGCCGCAGTAGCTGGGTACTAGGGCTCAGACCCTAGTCTGAGGACCTAGGGCTGGGTACTAGGGCTGGCCTGGAGGACGGTCAGTCCTTCCGTGAGCTCTCCGTATTTGCTGAGTGGTAGAAAAGCTTTGTAGAATTTGGTCTGGTCAGTTAGGAAGCTGGCTAGACCAGGGAAATGCTATGGTTTATTGAATTGTAAATAACGTTGAACGGATCCCTTCTTCTAGCATTTTCCAAAGCAGTCTGTCACAGCCTGCTCAGTGCCTTGGGGGGATTTTTCAGTGGAGAACGAAGCAAGGCTCTGTTGGTTTTACTAATAGGATAAACAGTTCTCCTCTGACTTGCAGACTGGCAGAGGTCCCACTGGACTCTTTCCCTCCACATTTCAATATCCTATAAACCATCCTACGGGAAGGCTGAGCATGCTGGGATAGGGCCACAATGGGGGCTCAGAAAATTGGGGAGGGATTCTCTGGCAGGAACTTCCCTTTGGAAAGAGAAGAGGGGTCTCCAAACAGAATAATGGACTTTTACAAAAGGATCGCCGGGTTGTATCTTTTGAGGCCCCCTGAAAGCCAAGTCTACACTTACCCCAGTGGCCCGTAGGATTCCCTGAGCCCTGTGAGAAACTATCCAAAGGGATCGTTGGGGATTCATGGAGTGTTACCAGCTCACGGAGTTAAAGTGCGCCCGGGTCTAATTAGCAGAATGAAGGATGAAAGCTTTGCCTCCGTTGGGAGAGAAATGGTGGCCCCGGATGACCCAGCCTGGCTGCTCCTGCCCGTCGGACAAAGATGAATGGGAAGAGAAGTTCTGCTTTTGGTGAGACCCTATGAAGTGATGTCTGCATTTTACTGAAGGTCATATGCAGACACTTCACCCTTGCCAGATGCCAGTGTGTAAACACAACCGCAGAAGAAACACAGATCCTAGGAATGACCAGTCTGTTGACACTCAGAAAACCACACGGACCCCCACATGGAGAGCCACTGGTCCCTCTGATTCTGCAGCGTGTATTTTTACCCCCTGGTAGATGCTCTGAATGTTCTTCGCTGAAACCCACAGGCTCTTTCAGTATCAAAAAGTTGTGTTTCCTCTTCCTCCCCCTAACAAAGTCAGTGTCTGTTGTCTTCTGGTTAATTGCCTGGGAATGAGCCATGCTTTCTAAAGCATGAAAAGAAAACTAATGGGTGTAATTTTGCCATGTGTGGCTCAAGCGTTTGTGCAGAGAAAAGAGGCACCAAATGGAGAAAGTGTCATTGGGGACATCTGGTAGCTCTCGCCCCGCAAGAGTACCTGGTTGCTGGGATGTTGACCTAAATTTAGTCGTTGACCTAAATCTGGGAGGGACTGAAAATGAAATCAACTCAGTCTTCATGTCTTACAGACACCAGGCTGTTCCCATGTCCCTGCCCAAGATGTCCCCCATCCCTGGAACACCTTGCTCCTTCCTCTTTGTCACTTTCCCCCCAGTCTGGCCACCTGTGTCTGAAAGTTTTCTGTTATCCTCATAATACTTGGGCAACACTTGCCCCCCGCCAGCAAGGAACGTCACATTTCAAGAAAAAGTAGCCTAGCCAAAAACAAAAATCATGAGAGGCAATCTTCATCATTGTATATAGCATGTGAAGAATATACCCAGGGGCACCTGGGTGGCTCAGTTGGTTAAACGTCTGACTTCGGCTCAGGTTGTGATCTTGCCGTTGGTGAGGTCGAGCCCCACGTCGGGCTCTGTGCTGACAGCTCAGAGCCTGGAGCCTGCTTCGGATTCTGTGTCCCACTCTCTCTCTCTCTGCCCTTCCCTCACTCATGCTCTGTCTCTCTCTGTCTCTCAAAAATAAACAAATGTTAAGAAAATAATTTAAACAAACACCCAAAGCTGAGTGTGATGGGGGTGGGGGAGGGGACAAAGAAACAGCCATGTTTCTTTAAAATCCTTCTTGGCATTCTTGTCACTCTTAGTATCTTTCCCTTGGATTTCATCTCTATCTTTTCAATCTCAGCTCCCAGTGAAAACATTCCCCAAACTTGGCCTAAATAATCCCTTGACTCTGGGGTTTTACAGCTTGTGGACTGGGGAAGCAGCCTGCCTGCGTGCCTTTCTCTGCTTTCCCATTCCTAGCTGTGGGTTCCTGGTAACTTAGTCTTTTCTGACAGCTGTAAACCAGGGGCAGAGTTTATATGAGTTAATGCGTGTAAAGTACTCAGAGCTATGCCTGCCACACAGTGAGTGCTAGGTATGTGTTTACTGTTATTATTACTCATCCGCCCTCCCTCCACTCTACTCTTTCCAACAGCTAGAAGACCCTCTCTTTCCAAAGCACAGTCTACAAGTCACTCTACCCTGCAATTTTCCATCTCTCCTGTACCCTAGGTCTTTCTACGAAAGCCGGGGCTGGGACGAGGAGGAAGAGAGGCAATGGATTATCCTGTGGCGGTTTGTGAGTTCAAGCCCCGTGTCGGGCTCTGTGCTGATGGCTCGGAGCCTGGAGCCCGCTTCAGATTTCGTGTCTCCCTCTCTCTCTGCCCCTCCCCTGCTCATGCTCAGTCTCTCTCTCTCTCTCACTAATGAATAAACGTTAAAAAAAATTTTTAAAGCCAGGCATCGTTGTTCTGTGACCTCTTTTAATCCTCCAGAGAGAACCCCTCTTTCCCTTTCTTGAGCCATGTCCGTAAGTCTTTCTACTCTTGTGCAGGCCACCCAGTCGACATTATCTGCTTGTCTTTCCAACTGCACCATTAACAGTGACCTCCTTTGAGGGGAGAGAACATGTCTCGTCTATCTTGGTGTCACGACCATGGTATTTGGTGCACAGAAGGCGCTCAGTCAAGTTGGTTACACACAACCGAGTGGGACCATCCCTTGCTTACGGAGAAGGCAGCGGTGTTATGAACTTGGGGAAAGAGAGGCCACGCAGGATGGTGTCAGAGAGGGATGGGGGCTTGCGTCCTCCCTGCTCCGGAGGTGCAGACTACAGAAAACTGCTTCACGCTGGGGAAGAGACGCTCCAGCTTGCAGCAATTATTTTCTGAAGGACTCCTCGCCCCGTGTGCGAGATTAATGAGTGCTATTGACGGTAAATATGATAATTATCTAATGACATCCATAAGTGTCTGAAATACTTGGCACCGTGCCTGTGACAACATGGGAACCATTTTCCATTTAGTTCTTGAAATGGATCTGACTCGTTTAAAAATAATGACAAACCAATCAGCACCAGCAAAAACCACGAGTTGGATAATCTGCTGCCCCTCTGAGATTACGGGGGGCATGCTTTCCCATGCTGTATGCAGGCAGGCACCCCGCCCCTACCCGACTCGATGTGCCTTTTAAGAAGACAGGAGCTTGAGGGAATGTGAAAGCGAGGCGTCTTTGGAGGCTCAAAGCAAAGCGTCTAGTTAAAATACAACTGGGATGCATTGCCTGGGTGGCTCAGTTTGTTGAGCGTCTGACTTCGGCTCAGGTCATGATCTTGCAGTTGGTGAGTTCGAGCCCCACATCAGGCTCTGTGCTGACAGCTCGGAACCCGGAGCCTGCTTCAGATTCTGTGTCTCCCTCGCTCTCTGCCCCTCCCCTGCTCACACTGTGTTTCTCTCTCTCTCAAAAAAAAAAAAAAAAGAATTAGATGCAACTGGGACAATCCGGCCCAGAAGCCACAATGGGGACACTTGAGTCCTGCCACCCTACCCTACCCATCTTCTGCCAGCAGAAGGCAATGCCTGGGGGCAGGCACATGGGTAGTACTGGAAAGGAGGCGGTAATGAGGGGTGGGACAGATGAGCATTGCCTGGTCTTTCTGTGTCAAGGTCCAAGGTGACAGAAGTGTCTCAGGCGCTGGGAGGGGACTCCCGCTAAGGTAGACCATGATCGGGCCCACAGAGAAGGCAGGAGGAGGCCGTCACCCGCAGAGGGACCATGTAGGTGCGGAGTTTTGTGGAGAGAGCGGAAAACAAGCTCTATATAGGAGAGTGAGGCCACAAGCTCTCGTGGACTTCAGTGTGAAAGGTATGACTTTATCCCCCATACTCAGCTACAAAAATGCCGCATTTGGTGTTCTGAGTCATACTGAGCTTGGCTTAAACCTCAGTCTTCTTGGGGCGCCTGGGTGGCGCAGTCGGTTAAGCGTCCGACTTCAGCCAGGTCACGATCTCGCGGTCGGTGAGTTCGAGCCCCGCGTCGGGCTCTGGGCTGATGGCTCGGAGCCTGGAGCCTGTTTCCGATTCTGTGTCTCCCTCTCTCTCTGCCCCTCCCCCGTTCATGCTCTCTCTCTCTCTGTCCCCCAAAAAATAAATAAACGTTGAAAAAAAAAAAATTAAAAAAAAAAAAAAAAAAAAACCTCAGTCTTCTCCAGCGAGAATGTACAAAAAGCTGGGACTTACATAATCCTGAGAGCCCGAGGAAGAGCCTGGGGTCACTGGGGGCCTCTGAACTACTGAGGAGACAGGGCAAGAGTCCATCAGAAGACACAGGATGAGGGAGACAAGGTGATCTGGCCAGGTGCTCACAGCGGCTAAGAGACAGGGCCGGGTCACAAGGTCACTGGTACACTTGCCCAGGTCACAAGCCCAGGTCACTTGCCCTCTCTCCTCCCTCACCGGCCAGAACCATCCCACAGGATGGCGGCTCTCAGCAAGGCTGCGGTGGGGGGAGCTGCCATGCGCCCACACAACAATTCTGCAGCGCCAGCGTTGTTCCGTCAGCCCGAGGGAAGGTTACGAAAGCTAAGCGAGAGGGCTCCCTGTCTCCACGTCTCGTGCCCAGAGTTCAGAAACCAAACAGGAAGTGAAACTGCAGAACCATCTGTAAGTGAAAAAACAAAGAAATGAGGAAGCCAGGAGGAGGAAGCATCGAAATGAACCCTGATCTGGTAGCGATGACGGTTAAATAGGGCCATGACATGATCAATGATGGGAGCCTTAGTTTTATGAAGAACGGAAAGATCATTCCAGTTGTTGCAACTTTTGCAGTAACTGGAGAAGAGCCAGGCGTACCTAGAGAACCTTAACTGGTACCATTCAAGAGGATATGCTAAAGGCGTTTATGGTCAGAAATATTTCTGTATTTCCTCCAGAACCATCCATGAAACTTATAGCAGACGTCTTCCAATACACAGCAAAGCACAGGCCAACATTTGATTTAATTTCAATTAGTGGACACCATAGACAGGAAGCAGGGGCTGATGCTATTCTGGAACCAGCCGACACTATGGCGGGTGGGTTGGAGTAGATCTGGACCCCAGGCTGGCCTGACAGTTGTTGAATTTGCACTAAGGTTGTCTTTCTTCAGGGGAATTAGGATGAACTTCTATATGGAAATAGCAAAAACGAGGGGTGGGAGAGGGCTTTGGGCTCACTTGATGGAGAAAATGTTTCAGCCTAAAAACTCTCTCTTCTTCTAAGAGCGCAGTGTCGGACATCAGGAGGGTCGCTTACTGAGCAGGATCCTTATGGCAACGTTGACTTCTTCATGCCAAGTCCTCTGCAAGGTGTTGGGGATATAAAGATTAGTTAGACCTCAAGTGCTCTGCCTGCCTAAGGACTATCTCTCATGCACCCAGGTCATTCGGTGCAGTAGATTTAACCCCATGTGTCTGTACCAGGTACAGAAACTTTAGAACCAGAGAGTGACTTCATAGCTCATAGGATCATCACTCACGTATCAGTGGTCCTTTGAAATTTAAATAAAATTGACACCAGCCCCTGAGCTCATGATTAGGGGACAGCCAGTGCCTTCTCAAAATTTTCTGTCAATTTTCAGGGTTTCATGGACTCACGGTTCCTTCCGACCGCCAGATCCTGACAGATGTCAAACTCACAAGGCAACAAATGTCTCTCTAAGCTTTTCCTTCCTCTGCTCCACTCTGACCCAGATATGGAACTCAACCTTTTTCTACAAAAATATTTCATACCAGTTGGGGTCATATTAAAGAACAAGGGTGTGTAGATGTACACTGAAATACAGGAATGAATTACCACCAGTCAGAGTAGACATTAGCTATAAAAAAAACAAAAACAAAAACAAAAACAAAAAAACAAAAAAACCTCATGTGGCCACTGGCACACACAAGCTGAAAATCAGCTATCTACACGAAGCAAATGTAGGGACAACTGATTTTAATGAAAGTACATGGACCTGGGTTTTACACTTAATGGATGCATAATGGAATATTACATGGTCTTAAATGTTTAGGGCTTTCTGTCATAGCATGGGAATTTCTCACTGGTTGACTTTCCCAGAAGTTTCTGATCTTCCTCCATATTGCTTGACGCTCTTTCCTTAAGACCCTCTTTGCCAATTCATGCCCATCTTTTTCTTCAATTTTTATGAGGTACAATGTATACACAGTACAATAAGATGTATTCATTTTAAGAATCTAAGTGAGTTTTGACAAAAGTCTGAAACCAATTAACCAACACAATCACAATATAGAACCACCCAAAAAGTTCCCTCATGCCCTTTTGCAATAGGGATCATTTCCACCTCTGTCTTCAGGCAATTATTGATCTGCTTTAGGTCTTTCTAGTTTGGATTTACCTTTTACAAATTGTACAAATGGGATCATTCAGGTGTATTCTTTTGTGTCTATAAATCTATTCATGAGATTTAATTTCATTGGAAAGACATTCTTCAGTTTATATATAATATTCACCTGCAAATGCACATTTGAGTTTTTCCCCTTTCTTGACTATTACAGAAGATAACATGAACATAGGTGTACGAGACTTTGTGTAGAAATACATTTTTATTTCTCGAGTAAATACCTAGAAGTAGAATTGTTGAGTTGTATGGTAAGTGTGTTTTTTATCTTCATAAGAAACCACCAGACTGTTTTCCAAAGAGGTTGTTCAATTTTACATCCCCACAAAAGATACACAGGGATTTCAGTTCCTCACTATCCTCACCAAATTTAGCCATTGCCAATCCTTTTAATTGTAACCATTCCATTGGGTATACAACCGTGGTATCTCATTATTATCTTAATATGGCTAGTGATATTAAACATCTTTTCCTGTTTCTTGGTCATTTGTATATATTGTTTTATGAAATGTCTGATTGAATCTTTTGCCCATTTAAAAAATTTTGTTGCTTATCTTTTTATTATTATGTGTAGAATTTGTTCGTACATTCTGGCTACAAGTCCTTTGCCATTTACCTGTTTTGCAGATATATATATTTTTCCAGTCTGTGGCCCACCTTCCCATTTTCTTTATGCTATCTTGTAAAGAGAATAAGTTTTTATTTTTGACGTAGCTCAATTATGTTTTTTCTTTTATGATTTTTATGCTCTATGTGCTAGGTAAGAAATTGACTACTCCCAAATCATCAGCGTTTTCTCCTTTTTTTTTTTTTTTAGATGTGTTTATAGATTAGCCTTTACATTTTCATGATTGGTTTAACTTTTGCAAATAGTGTGGAGTAAGAGCCAAGAATTATTATTATTATTTTTAATGGATATACGGTACCAGGTTTCGGAAAGAAAATTCTTTTGAGTAGCCTTGATATCTTTGTCAAAAATCAGTTGACCATCACTCTCTGATAGCTTTCAGTGTACGGGTCTCTCACCTTCTTGGTGAAATTTATTTTTAGATATTTTATTCTTTTTGATGTAATTATAAATGGCATTGTTCTCTTAATTTATATACTTCAGTAAAAAAAAAAAAATCAGTTGACCAAATGTGAGTTTCTTTCTGGATTGTATTCTGTTCCATTGGTCTATATGTCCATCCTTACCCAATACCACACTGTCTTTAACACGGTAGTTTAATATTGTTTTGAGAACAGATAGTGTAGGTTCTATAACCCTGTTCCTTTCTTTCAATTTGTGTTATGAATATTATGCTATGAATGCAATTCTAAGTCCTTAGGTCACTTTAATTTTTGTAGATATTTAGAGTCAGCTTACAAATTTCTAAAAACAGAAACCTTTTGGGATTTGATTGGGGTTGCATCAAATATATAGATCAAGTTGAGGAGAAATGGAATCTTAACAACAGCAAGTCTTTGAATCTATGAACATGGTATAGATCTTTCTGGTTTTTTTTAAGGTTTTCTTTAATTTCTCTCTACAATATTATGTGGTTTTCAGAGTATAGGACTTCTATATGTTTAGTTAAATTTGTCTATAATTAAATTCATGTTTTGACGCTTTCTGTATGTTTTGAGTTTTTGTTTATTTATTTATTGTGTGAGTGTGAGTGTGTGTGTGTGTGTGTGAGAGAGAGAGAGAGAGAGAGAGAGTTGGAGAGGCAGAGAGAGGGAGGGAGAGAATCCTAAGCAGGCTCCATGCTGTCAGGGTGGAGTCCAACATGGGGCTTAATCTCACAAACCTGTGAGATCAAGATCTGAGAGGAAATAAAGAGTTGGACACTTAACTGACTGAGCTACCCAGGTGCCCCAATAATTGATTTTTATATTAACTTTTCATGATGTGTCTTTGCTAAATTTGCTTATTAGTTCTAGTAACTTTCTTGAAGATGTGTTCAAATTTTCTACACAAATAATCATGTCACAATATCATCTAAATTGTCAAATTTCTAGCATAAAGCTGTTCATAACATTATTATTTTTATTGTTAGACCTTATTATCCTCCTAATATTTATAGAATTTATAGTAATGTTCTTTTTTTATTCCTGATGAGCAATTTGTATTCCATTCCCCCCTTTTTTTCTTGATCAGTCTAGTTTTCTGCTTCTTAAAATGTAATCCTCAGAAGCAGAGAATCACTTGGGAACTTGTTAGAAATGAACATTCTTGGGCCTACTCCAAACCTACTGAATTAGAAACTCTGGAGTCAAAGTCCAGTAATCCATTTTAATAAGCATTGCTGGTGATTCTAATGCATATTAAGTTTAGAAGCCACTGCTTTAGAAAGAAGTTTATGAATTTCATTGATTTAAAAAAATATTTTTGGTTTAATTGAATTTCCCTATCATTTATCCACTTCCTATTTCATTCAGATTTCTGCTGTAATCTTTATTATTTCTTTCTTTCTTTCTATTTATGTATGATTTGTCCTTCTCTTTCCATCTTCTTAAGGTGTAAGCTAAGACAATTGATTTTAGACCTCTGTTTCTTTCCAATGTGAGCACTTAAGGCATAAATTTCTTTCTAAGCACTACTTTAAGTATATTCCATAATATTTGATATGATTTATTTGCATTTTTATTTAATCCAAAATATATTCTAAACTTATGTGTTATTTCTTCTTTGGCCCTGGTAAGTTTAATTTTCATATATTTTGAGATTAGTTTTCCAGAAAGCTTTCTGCTATTGGTTTCTAATTTAAGTCCTCTGTGGTCATATAATATAATCTTTATGATTTCATTTCTTTTAAATTTGTTCAGAATTTTCTAATGTTTCAGCAGATGGTCTATATTGGTGAATTTTCCTCAGGCAGTTGGAAAGAATGTGCATTCTGTTATTGTTGGATAGAGTGTTCTATAAATGTCAGTTAGGTCAAGTTGCTTGATAGGATTGTACTTACCGATTTTCTCTCAATTACTAAGAGAGCAGTATTGTAATATCCAGCTGTAATTGTGAATTTATTTCTCCTTTTATGTTAGTTTTGCTTCATTTATATTAGGTGTCTACACTGTTAAGATCATTATGTCTGTTTGACAAGTCGATTCTGTCATTATGGAAACGTTCTTCTATTTTTTCCATTCTATAGCCTACTTTGTTTACTATTGATATCATCACTTTAACTTTCTTTTTATTAGTGTTTTCATTATATATATATATTTTTTTCATACTTTTATTTTTACTTATCTATGTAGTTGTAGTGTAAGTGAATTTCTAGACAGTATATATTCAGATCTTGCTATCTGGGTCTTGTGTTTTTATCTGTTGTGACAATCTATCACTTAATTGGAGTGTTTCAATCATTCATATTCAGTGTAATTATCAATAAGTTTGTGCTTATATTTACCAGCTTGCTGCTTATTTTATACTCGTCTAATTTATCCCCCTCACTTTGGGTTTTGTTTTTGTTTTTGTTTTGCCCTTTTGACTTTTTTTTGTTGTTTTATTTATTTTTTTTTTTGTATTTCATTTAGTGTCCTCTATTGGCTTATCAATTTTTGTTGTACTTCAAGTTCACCATATAGCTTTTTAAAAATCGTAGTCTACCTTCAAATATGTTCTATCACTTCATTTTATGAAAAAGACTTGGAACAGTGTGTTTCTGCTTTTCTCTCCCATGTTTTGTGCTGTTGCCATCTTAAATTTTCCTTCTATGTATGTTTAAACTTATATATTTTTTCTGTTTAAACAGTGAATTTTTTCATGTTAATTTTTTTTTATTTTGAGAGAGAGAAAGAGAGAGACAGAGTACGAGTGGGGGAGGGCAGAGGGAGAGAAATAGAATCCGAAGCGGGTTCCAGGCTCTGAGCTGTTGGTGCAGAGCCTGACGCAGGGCTTGAACTTGTGAACTATGAGATCATGACCTGAGCTGAAGTTGGACACTCAACGGACTGAGCCATCCAGGCGCCCCAACAGTGATTTATTTCTTAAAGACTTTTAAAAATGAGAAAAATCTATTTGTATTTATCCATATATTTCCCATTTCTGGCACTCTTCATTCTTTAGTGTAGTTCCGAATTTCTATCTGGTTTCAAAGGCGGTGGTTTTCACAGTGGGTTTGGGGAAGGATTGGTGGGAAATTAGGTGAAGGAGGTTGGCAGTAACCCACTCCTAGAAGACCTTTCGTGCCATCTTGCAGACTTTAAATTACCTGAAAGCAATGCGGGTTACATGACCAAATTTGGCTTATAGAAAGATCACTTTTACATCACTGGAAAAATTTATTGGAGGAGCTGGAGAACACTCAGCTCTCTATTGCAATAAACAGAAAGGATGATCCAGGCCTGGAGTGATGTCACCCCGTAGAGATGCAAGAGATAGGACTGATTCAAGAGAATTTCAGGACCAGGTGGTTGACCTGATGTTTGGAGGAGAGAGACTTGGAGAAGCACGGATGACTTCTGGATTTAATACCTTGGGTGACCAAACATGATCATGACACCAGCTGAGACAGCACAGAAGAGCGAGTCTGAGGGAGAGGTGATGAGTTCAGCAGTGAATGCATTGCATTTGAGCTGTTTGTGGGTTACCTGACTGGAGGTAGATGAATGTGCAACTCTGAGGAAAGGTCACGGGTAGGCCTTTAAAATACAAAATCACATCCATGGTATTTGTCAGATCAGACTATTTGCCAAAGGCAGAGTTTGTCAAGGTGTGTGGTAATGAGTCACGTGCATTGGATTCATCTGTGGTGCAGAATAAAGTTGGCAGGTTCCCGGCTGCCAGCAGACACAAGAGCCTACATTAACAAGCCCTGCAGTTGATACTTGAGTTAAAAAACAAAACACCCTGATTTAAAAAGTAAGAAGAAATTGAATATGCAAGTCTCCTCTCTTATGTGTTTTCTCTCACGTACAAAAGGTGTGTGAAATCTTGAGAACCGAAGTGGGAAGATACCTGGCGTTGGATGTCAAGTGGAGGGTGAGGAATGTGAAGTTAGTAAACAGATCTGCAAAAGGAAATGAGAGAAAGAGTTGGCAGTGCAAATGGAATTTTATCTTCAAGTTGAAGGAAAAGACACTTTGGAGTCCGTGGGTAATTATATATGACATGATAACAGGAGGCTACCAAACTGCTGCTGATGGCACATTATCAGGATGATTTATGTAAGAAAGCAGCGACGGAACCATCCTTCCTAACAAGACATGCCCATGTGGCATAAGAACACAAGGACTGCCCATGTGGGGTAAGCCCACTGTCATGTCCCTCACAGCGGGACAGAGGATGAATCCTTGGGCTCCATGAGGTTCTTCTTGAGATCAGCCCACGAGGTTAGAGTTTCACCTTCTTAAATTCCAGTTGTCTCCAATATAGATTGTGACTCTGTGTAAAGATTTATATAAGTACTTACATAAAGTGCTTGCGTAACTACTCAAAGACAGGCAGAGAAAAATGCTACACTGGTTGATAGCATGCTATTGCATGGATGTGTTGATATTATTTATGAAATGTAAAGAAAGAAGCTGAGGCCTTCACATTGTTTAATATCAGTTATTAATATCTCCTTGGAATTATTATTCTCCCTGGAAATATTAATTTCTCCTTGGAGGTTTCAGAAAAATGGAGATCATGTTTAGCACATGAAATACTAATTCAAAGGCAGTTCAATAAGAGGTTGGGGATGGTTAGCTTTCAGATATTGAAAAGAGTTACTGTAATTACTAACATTATTGGACATGGTCAATGCCCTGTTTAAAACGTTTTACGTATGCTATTTCCTTTAATCTCCCCCAAAGCTCTTCCATGATCCCATTTTACGAATGACAAAGCCAAGGCACAGAATTCTCCCCAGGTTGCAAGCTGGTGAGAAGGAGTCAGAGCTAGGATTCAAGTCCAGGGATGTGGCTGTAGGAGCCTGCACACCACAGACAAGGAGACAATAAAGAATAGACACAAGGTAGGGTCACTGAGAAAAGAATAAAGCTAAAGAAGCGAAAAGGTGCTTTAAATAAAATATTTCTGGCTTACTGGAAAATCGTATAAGAAGCCAAGGTTAAAAAGTACACAGAACAACATGTATCTTATATTTAAAATGAAAGGGCTTCCATGTAACTGATCTTTAAGACTCCTTGCTAGAATTCCACCATCTGATGATACAAATAAGAAAACTGTGAACCCAGGTATGTTCTGAAAGCTGGCATCCACGATCCCCTGCAGTCACTCACTGAATTTCTACCTATGGATATACACGAACAGGTCAAGAAATAGAGTATGAAATACGGTTAAAACAATTGAGAACAAAAGATGGATGTTAAGATCACCTCAAAATAAAAATGAGAAATGAGGCCTGCAAAGTTCCTCGTTAAAGGGGACCCAGAAAAGCTGGGGGAAGTCTCGGGGGTCCCTTCAACTGTTTCTGACGTCAGAAGAAATGAAGGGTTTACCGGGAATCAGCACCTGGCTGGTGGAGAGCTACTGAAGACTGCTTGCTTCTGGACCAGATGGGCTTACTGCCGGGTGTGATGAAAGCTCCTGGGAGGGCTAAGCTGGCCTTTGTTTATGGATTTTAATGAAATTTGGGGAAAGGGAAAAACAGCAAAGTCTGTAGTAAAAAAAGTATCGCCCACTTTAGGAAAAAATTATAGCCTCCCTCACTGCAGTGGATTTTGACTGTAAAAATATTTGCAAGTATTTATTACCCTCAAAGCAGGAAGAAGAACTGAAAGAATGAAGCACAGGGCCCATCGAGGCAATAAATGGGGAGAGGCAGGCTGCTTGGAGACCTTCTTCAGGGATCTAGAGGAGGCATCACAGAGGCCTGGGGTTGCCCCGTGGCCTCATCAGCCGGACGAAGAGAAAGGTCTTCCCGGCAGCAGGCAACTTGGGGGCCACGATGAAGGTGGGTGAGCGCACGTCTGTGTGAGTCTGGCTTTACCCTTGCGGGGGGTTAAAGGAGACTGGAGTCATATTGGTGAAAAGCCAGGCCTCCAGTCCAGTCGAGCAAAATCGCCAGCAGGAGGCAATAGGTATATTGAACAGCAGTGCGGGTGGTCACACACAATGCTAACCCAAGTGAGATACAGCATAACACTCAACAGTGCTGGAGAGAAGCACTTCATACAATTCAACATAGAGTGATTTGGGGAGGAGGGTGGTAAAAAATGTTGGAAGACATCAAGGTGTGAGAAGGACCCTTTCAGGCAAATGCAAAATTCAAATGATAAAGGAAATGAAAGAAAAATGAAGAGAATGGAGATGTTCCAAACATTGGCCAAGTGTAATTCTAGAACAGAGGGTGTGTGGCCAAGCAATTTTAATAGAGCTGTACATGCTGATGCCAACGGGTTATGTGCATCTTTGTTGGAGATTTTTAAAAATTTGTTTTTATAACAGTATGGATAATCTGATTCAGAGGCAGCTGATATCCACATTTCCTAAGGATTAAAGAGTAATGCCTTTCAAAATACATTTAATAAGGAGCTTGGGGAATGATAAGCAGGGGACATTTCATCCGTTACAGAGGGACAACGTTTGCAATTTTGCACAGGTCACTCTCAACCCCTGATGCGGTGTCACAAACCAGTTAAGTAGGTAGTTCACAAATGGCCCTGCAGATAAATATTTGAATGAGAAAGAGCTCAGCTATTAGTGCGGGAGGACACAAGACAATCAGAAAAAGTGTTGGTTGTGTTTTAAAAATCCGCAGGAGAAAGTAAGGTGGAAGATTTTAAGTCGGTTTGTATGGTTTTTCAAATGAAAATAGGGAAGCACGAGTAAACAGAATTATAAGCACATAATTTGGTGAAGTCTATTCAAAGCCAATTTTTATGATTTTAAATTGTATTGTAAGTTTGATTTGGAAGATATTTCTAAAAACACCCTCTCTGAAATAATTCTATCCCTGCACAAACTGGAGATTTCGACCGGATGTGCAGCATCAGAAGCATCCCCCAGCTCCCCAGCTCCTGCCCCGGCTCTACCCAGCTCCAGCTACAAAAACCTACGATCAGCAGGCTCCTGGCTGCCCAGCCTGAACCACTGAGAATCTGGTTTGTACGGCGTTAGTGTCTTCTTTATTAAACGATGAGGTAGTAAGGTAAAGGTTAGAGACAATGTCTGTAAATTCAGAAGTAGCTCCTCTCTTGTGTTATGATGCCCACACTATAGCTCTGGGTTCCCAGCTCCCTACTTGCCATGCCCCGCCCCCACTATGGAAGACAGTCTGTGATGAGGTCCCTTCTCCATGCCTCTGTGGTTTGGGTTCCATTCTACTTCAACCCTGAACACAGCCCTATACTGCTCCTCTCAGATCATTCCCTGAGTCTTTTTTCATACGTAGACTTAGCTTCCAGGGCTCTTACCCTGACTTGTGTGGATCTTCCAACCTTTACCAGGGGGCATTTTGAGAATCCTATCGCTGCCGCTCTTAATACCCCACGTGGACGCCAACCCGGCTTCAAGTGGATTTTTCATGGACTGCTGGCCTTTCTCTGCGGGCGGCTACTCTTACCTCCCTCAGTCAGTCTCTGGAGTTCCCGGCAAGTCTTATATCAGTGTTTGTGGGCAGCTGTGGACCATCTTCTACCAGAAAACAAGACATAGTTTGATTCTTCAGGAAGTGATCATTTTCACTGACAGAAAAATCTTTTCAGCAAGGATCTAGAGCTATGGCTATGTGAAAATCTGTATCAGTCAGGGTTCTCCAGAGAAACAGAACCAATAGGAGACTGTGTGTGTGTGTGTGTGTGTGTGTGTGTTTAGTGTGGGCCGGCATGCCCAAAATCCCTAGGGAGGGCCAGGGAGCTGTAACGGAAACTCAGTTATATGCCTACATTTAATAGGGTGGTTTACAGAAAATAAGCACAAAGTCAACTGTTTAAAATCAGATATCAAAACAATTTTCAGGAAAAAAATGTGGTTTTCTTTTGTTAAAAAAAGAGAACATTCTAAAAAATGTATCTTCTCATACCTTGCCGTCTGGCTCAAACGTGAGATGAAGGATAGTATTGACAGGAGAAAAACCTACCAAACTGAATGAGGGGGATGTATTAAAATATTTATCTAAAATTTGTTTGGTTGGAGGGTTTATAGAGCTAAACTGACATGTTTATATAAGCTTGAGAACATTCTGTGGATTGAGTTAGAAGAGACAGCGTGTACTAAATCTATAGATTTAAAAGAATACATGTGGGTCAGTGAGGTACGTGGAGACACAGGGTAGATAAAGAGAGAGACTGTCGAGACTCTATGTTCTTGAGATCAGAGCATATAAGCGAGCCAGGAACTTAGTTTGACTCAGAACAAGTGGTCAGAGATCTCAGTTAAGAAACAGGCAATGTCAGAGTCATTCCTTCTTGCCAGGAAATAGCATTCTTTCCTCAGGCTAATGATTTATAATGAGTAGAGCCACCTGCAAATACGCTACAAAATAGGAACAAAGGAGCAATCTTGAAAGTTTCCATGTTGGAGACAGGGCTTGGGGGTGAATTTGGAAGGGATTTGAGAAGAAAGAGACTATGGTGAAGGGTTTGGGTTGGGAATAAAAGAGATGCTCATTTGTATCGAAGAGCATCTTGGGCGTGGTACATGACTGCCATTTATCTTGTCACTTGTCAGCACAAAGAAGCCCAGTGGATTCCTGGCTTGTCTGGTATTCTCTCTGGATGGAAGAGGACCCAAGAGGATTAAACAAGATCATGGGTATTAGACCAGTGTTGTAATGTTATTTTAGGGACAAAGAGATCTCTAAAGAGGGATTTGTGGCATTCAGAATAGTTGAGGAGCATAGATTGGACTGACTACACAGGAAGTCCTGGAATGAAATCATACTGAAGAGAACTTGTCTGAGAAGTCGCTGGAGTAATCAGGACATGGTTAAGAGACTAAAGCTCACAATAAGCTGGGCCTGAGTAAATGAATAAAGATAGAGGCTGTATACATTATGTTCCGAGCCCAGTTCCTTGGGACGGATGATGAGATTCCGACCGATAACAAAGGGAGAGAAGCTTTTGTGTCTATCTCCTCCAACAAGAAGAAAGGTGGTAAAATGATTTGCTTTATAGTCTCGCCATCAGATGGGAAGAAAAAGGGAAGGCGGGTGGGGAAGTATTAATGAACATTTAGCAATTTCAGACACTTTGTTTCATAAGGACCAAAGTGAACAAACCTGTGCGTGAGCTGAGTCACCATCAGGAATCTGGGAACCATCTGACCCTGGAGAATGGAAGTGGGGCCAGGGGATTAGCGATGAACAAATGCTCTTCCAGTTTTGAAAAAAGGAATTCTGCAAACAACACATTGGCAAATCTGATTTTATTCCAGGGAAGGCTTCTAAAATAGAATATTAAACAGATGGCTTGTGAACACAGAGGAGAGGAAGCAGTGACTCACTAGGGAAAGTCATGCCAGACTCATAATCATCCTCTTTTTTATCACACTCCTAGATTGGTGGGACAGGAAAACTTGGGGGACACCTTTAGAAAATCCTTCCTTGATTTCAAAAGAGCATTTGCCATAGACTCTCATTATAGCTTGGTAAACACGAGAATGAGCTATTAGCTGGAAGTTGGGACAGTGAGGGTGAAATTGTGGCTGTTTGAACAATAACCTCCAAAAGAGTGTTGATTAATAGGTTGATGTAAACTGGATGAAATGTTGAAGTAAGAGGTCACATGGCTCGGTTCTTGGCTGACTTCAACATTTCATCAGTCGCTTGACTAAGGACATAGAAGGCCACATAAAATTTGCGGATGATACAAACCTGAGTGACAGAAAGAGCTAATATGACAGATGCATGAATTGAGATTCAAAGCTATTTTGACATCTAGAACTCTAGGCAGAAACCAATGAGACAAAATTTAACAAGGACAAATGTAAAATTCTATACTTAGAATTTCATGGATATGGAATGTTAATGACCTGCCCAAATTTCCGACCCCTCAGGCTCTAGCACTGGTTGTGGAATCCATGCGTCTGCTGTTTTGCCCCCTGGCATGCCCCTTTAATTTCCCTGGCCTGAGGTGGGAATATAAGAAACTTTCTATTAGTATTTCCAGCCATGATGTTGGACTAGCTCTAAGGTTATTACTGCAATTCTTACTTATACACAGTGTTCACAGTAATTGAATCCCAGATTCTATGGCCCTGATCTCCAGTCTCTCTTTGTGTGCCTGAATCAGCTGCTCATCACTAGCCCATTTGGATCTCCGTAACAGTTGGTGCTACGGAGCTCAGCAAATGCCCCCACACAGGCCCTGCTTTAATAATTGTCCTTTATCTTGGGCCTTTGTTGGAAGCACGTAACTTCTAAGTTTGATACATGATTTGAATGCACTTCAAGCTCTTTCCTCCCCTAGGCAGGCTGGAAATATAGATTTAGGTCCAAAGCATGAAAGCAATCAGCTAGGTTGAAGTTGAAGCCAGAGATGTGACTATGACCTCCAAGGAAGCAGAGCAGGTGCAGAGTAAATGAAGGGAGCCAAAAACTGAAGTTGGAGGGAAACCAGAGCTGGGGTTACAGTAAGGAAAACTGCCAAAGAAATGGAGAACAAGACGGCTATAATGGTGGGAGGTAAACCAAGAAAGACGACCACAGAAGGCAAAGATGTAGGCAATTTTCAGGAGGAGGGATTGATCAATAATGCTAAGCACTGCTAAGACATCCAAAAGGATAAAAGACCTAAAATATTTCTATTGGATTTAGCAAAAGTTAGATCACCAATGACACTGGCAGACAAAGCTTCTGGGTGGGGTGGGGGGGATGGAGGAAAAGGCTAATTTCCAAAAGTTAAAAGGGAAGTAGCCTGGAGAAATGGAGTCGGTGAGCATCTCCTGCATACTTGAATAAGGAAAGAGAATGACAGAGCAGTAGCTGGATAGGGTAAAGTGTTAGATGAGGGAAGACTGTGTGTGTGTTGTTTATATATATGGCTGGTAAAATGCTATTAGAGGGAGAAATGGAAGGTTCATAAAGAAAATGTGGGTTTTTTTTGAAGTGTCTTGAGTTTTTTTCTTTTTAATATATGAGATTTATTGTCAAATTGGTTTCCATACAACACCCAGTGCTCATTCCAAAAGATGTCCCTTCAATACCCATCACCCACCCTCCCCTCCCTCCCACCCCCTGAAAATGTGTTTTTGATGGAGGAAAATCCCTACAGATCCATCTGTATATCTTCCTGTTCCTCCTCCCACCTTCCTTTCCTTTTCTCATCCCACTCACACTTCTTTCCCCTCTAAGTCCTTCTGTTCCTCTCTCCATCCTTTTTTCCTTTGGAGGTCAGGGACCATGCTTTGTGTTTTTTTGTATAAACACCACCCTCTTCATAGTCTTGCGTGACTGGGCTCAATGACGTCATGTCTGAATGGAGGCATGAACTAACATGAATGGGGGTTGCCCAAAACACATACTAGTAACAGAATTATAACACCCTAGCCAATGTACTTTGTTAGGATCAGACACTAACAAAAATATTTTAAGAGTTGTGCATATTAACTAGGGTGTACCTTGAAGCAAAGAATGTCCGGATGGATGAGGGTTCTGGAAAGCATGTCACATGTGGAAACTTTGGAGGATCTGGAGATAGTTGGCTCAGAGAGTACTAGCCTGAGGGAAGAAGGGAGAACAGATTTGCTCCATGTTTCTCTGAGGGAAAATCTTAGGACCGAAGCACATAAGTTACAGGAAACAGAAGTTACAGTAAGTCCCCCTTTATTGGTGGGGGATGCCTTCCAAGACCGCTGGTGGATGTTTGACACCAAAAATAGCACCAAACCCTACATATACTATGCTTCTTCCTATGCAGGCATACCTATGATAAAATTTTATCTATAAATTAGGCACTGAAGAAATTAACTACAATAACTAGTAATAAACTAGAGCAATTGCAACAATATACTCTAATGAAAGTTATGTGGTTTCTCAAAATGTTTGATTGTACTGTACTCACCCTTCGTCTTATAATGATGTGAGATGATAAAATGCCTACATCATGAGACGAGGAGTGGGGGAATGACGTAAGCGCTGCAATGTAGTGTGACTATTGACCTTCTGCTGATATGTCAGAAAGAGGATCATCTGTTTCCAGACCATGGTTGACCACTGGTAAGTGGGGGGGGGCACTTACTGGGGGACTTACTAACTGGGGGGACTACTACAGTTTGATGTTTGGAGGAATGTGCCATACGAGTCCTTTGAATTATTGCCTTCCTATTGCTAGAAATTCGAGCCAAGTGACATTGCCTCAGGGAAGAGATGGCTCCTTCTAGTCCCAAGATGGCTTTTCAGTTCTCTCCTAAAAATTCCCAGCAAAAGCCCTGGTAATACTCTTTCTGGACGACCTAGATCATCTGTCCATCTTCACAATGGCCTGGGAAATGGAACGATCTAGATCTTGGCTTATGTGCTCTATCCCTAGCTCTCTCTTTACCTAAACCACAGGGATCCCTAAATCAGGCAGCGCTGGGAAAGGAGGAATGGAGAAATTGATTTTGGAAGGCCAACAGAAAAATGCACATTGCAATAATATTCTCTGGGACATTGTCCTAATTGGGAAGGGGTGCCCATGCTGAAGGTTCAGAAGGAGAAAGAATCAAGAAATTGTTAGTTGTGGACAGTTTACAGTTTTTCCTCCCCTGAATATTGACTGGAAATTCTGCCTTTCTATACTCCTTTCTACCCACCCCTTTTTTTTCGTTGTGTGCTTCTCTTTACAGTTCATGTCTTCGTTTCTCCCCTCTGTCTCTCAGAACCCCAAATCATGTTTAGTATGAGGTGAGAGAGCACAGAGCAGGCACAGCTAAGGGGTGGTGAGAAGATATCCCAGTCTTACCCATTCCCCCACTTTTCCCCCTAATGCCCTTCCACCCCTGGGTCTGAGAGCTCCGATTATATAGGAATAAGATATTTTTTAGGGTGACTTCATAATTAGTCAATGAGTGTCAAAAGACTATTTTGCCTATTCATTAAAATTATTGCTGGTTCTGAGGTTTGATTCGTTTTTATCCTATTGCCCAATATTCTATTGCATTTCTGCATTCAATACATTGTTATTGAGTTTTTGCTCTTTTTTTTATTAATTTTTTTTAGAGAGATAGAGCACACAAGTGGGGAAGAGGGGCAGAGGGAGAGAGAGAGACTCCCAAGCAGGCTCCACCCTCAGTGCTGAGCCTGATGCGGGGCTTGATCCCACAACCCTGGGGTCATGACTTGAGCCTAAATCAAGAGTTGGACACTCAACCAACTGAATCACCCAGGCACCCCAAGTTTTTGCTCTTTAAATTTGTAGTCATCGATGACCACCATGGGGCGTGCAGAGCGGGCCACACTTCATGGCTCCATCAATGCATGGATCAGACCCAAGGACCTCTACCTCCACAGTCATCACCTTTGGACTTTTTGCTGACTCTTCTCTGTTAATCTGATAGTGCAGTCAGCCAAGGCTCTGTGTATTAATTGGTCTGTAGGCTATTGGTCTATAGAAGCGCTTGGCCTCACTTATTTCCATCCTCACTATTAGTTTAGAATTCCAATGCCAACTTTACCCAGTACTCTTCTGACCTATGCAGTGCGATCAGTGAACTCCAGGCTGGGCCCCAGGACTGCCAGAAAATATTGGAGGTGAGACAGGGAATCTGACTGCACATATGAGTAATCTGGTCATTTCTCGTTTTGGTGGGGGAAGAAAGCCAGTTCTGCAGTTCACTTCCCCATTGGCATTCGCAGAGATGCTGCTCTCATGATCCCTGGGGGTAAAATTTGCAAAAAAAAAAAATATATATATATATATATATTTTTTTTTTTTTTCAAGTTCTGCAAATTTTTGTGCTTAAAGAAGTTGCTTTCTGTTTTTTCCCCCTCCAGCAACAAAGACTCTGGCAAAACCCGTCTCTCCTGGGCTGGATGCCATGAACAAGAATCTATGGGAGAGAAAGCATTAGAATTAAGTGTAATCTCTAGGGTTAGATGACTCACTTAGTGTCTTTTCCAGGCACATATTGGTTTGCCGATTTGTTATGCTTCCCCTTGCTCTCCCCAGAATGATCAAGAATCACCCTGTTTAATTTTCTGACTTTGCTGTTACGTACTGCAACAGTCATTAATCAGTCAGAGTTCTGAAAGTATCAATTTATCGCAATTTGTTTTCGTCAAAGCACGTTTACAATGACATGAGAGAAACAAATGATACTTGTCTTTCTTCACTGCCGTTCTCCCAAACTTCCGGAGAATTTGTTAGGGCAATGGCAGTGTCAGCATTAAAACACGATGTACTGGGGCACCGGTGGCTCAGTCGGTTAAGTGTCCAACTTTGGCTCAGGTCATGATCTCACGGTTCCTGAGTTTGAACCCCTCATCGGGCTCTGTGCTGATGTCTCAGAGCCTGAAGCCTGCTTGAGATTCTGTTCTCCTTCTCTCTTGTCCCCTCCCCTGCTTCTGCTTGTTCTCTCTCTCTCAAAAATAAATAAACATTAAAAAATTTTTTTAAATGATGCACAAACTTTCTACCTGGGAAAAGACGCTCACATGTCTCATCAAATCAGCAGCCACATCAAATTAAAAATGTAGAAAAGCAGATGACTGCATACCCAGTCATTCCAGCTAAGGAGTAGAAACTAACCAAAGGTGTCTTGGGCGTGTTTGATTCGGTCTACTTATGGGCTGCATGGGTGAGGGACATAGCACCCAGGGAGAATTAGCTGCATTTGTTTCAAGCTGATGGATGTTTAAGGCCAGGATCCTTATCAATGCCACCCCACCCTACTCGTGGACCACCTTCTAGGAGGCTTTTTCTGACTTCTTCCTGGACAAGTAACAAAGCCCAAATGATGCATCCGCCACCACAGTTATGCTTTTCTGTCAATCTGTGATTCTTCTGTGCTTCTGCTTGTAGAGATTTGAAGGTTTGTCATAAAACTCTCCCATATGCACCATTTGACCCCAGTGATTTCTCTCTCACTGTAATTTGAGATGCTGCCCAAGGTGTAAACACTGGTTAGAATTCCAATTTCCCTGGGCTTGGGTTATTTACTAATATAATGAGTATACATGTACGTCTTTGTTAACATCAACTAAACTTCAATATATAGAATGTAACTTGCAAAGTTGACGTATGAATTCCCCTACAAAAATTTAATAGTAAACAGATAACTTGGGGTTTGGGTTGTTTTCTGATGCTCAATATTGCCTTCTCTGTCATTGTAACTTTTAGGATTGGATAAACTACAATCCTAGCCAGGCCAGATGAGCTTGAAAATTTCCTTCTCTGAATCTATTTTTGTCCCCATTTCTGGTTTCCATCTCCTGAGAGCAAGAACTGTGATTGTCTAGTTCATTTTGCTAAATCAGACAACATATATCTTCTACTTCTCTATCCTTCTATGAAGTTTTTTATTTGTTTTTTTTTTTTTGTTTTCCTTAGGTCAGGTGTTTCTCTAGGCACTGAATTAGGCCTGATTCTAGAAGGCAAAATCTGGGGCATGGGGGTGTTGGTTAGCAACTAAAAATAATTACAAAGTCATGTTACATAAATTCCTCAATGAAGAGCCCTTATGAGGAGCCATCAATGGTGGTCGAAAATCACAGGGTTGTTATTTTATTTATCTTATTTATTTTATTCCTCTGTTTAAGTGAAACAGAGGAAACCCCATCCACAGGGGGACCAGTCGAAAATGCCTTTTCAAGAATGTCCTTTAGACTAATCAAAATAAAGATTGTAAAGCCTAAACAGCTCATATGAGTGTCGGAAGGATATGGTTCAAATGTTCAGTCCAAGGAAGAGAAGAGTTATATATGCAGAACTCTAGGCTCACTTAAAAAAAATAGACTCTTACTCCATTTGATTTTCTAATGACCTGAAGATTCTCTGGACATTGGCAAAGCCTAACAGACTAGCCAATCATAAATGACAAGAGCCACACAATTTCTCCTGTGGACCACTGAATTGTTTATTACGACCAAACGATATATTAATGTGGTTGACCCATGAACGATAATTCTAACTTCTTTTGGCGGGGGGAGCACAAAAGTCTGTTTGAATTTTAGTATCTGAGATTTTAGTTCGTGATACTGAATTCTTGGAACATCTCCTATGGTGTTATCAGTCTGTGTGGTCCCTTCAAATCCATATGCCAAAGTCTTGATCTCCAGTACCTCAAAGGTGCCTGTATTTGGAGATAGGGCCCTTAAAGAGGTAACAAGGTTAAAATGGGTTAGGGTGGGCCCTAATTCAATCCGACTGGTGTCCTTATGAGAAAAGAGAATCAGGACACGCAGAGAGACACTAGGGATGTGTGAGTACAAAGGAAAGACCAAACGAGGACACAGTGAGAAATGTTTTTGCAAGTCAGGGAGACAAGTCTCAGAAGGAACCAAACCTGCCAACACTTTGATCTTGGACTTGTAAATGTGAGAAAATAAATTCCTGTTGTTTAAGCCACCTGGTTGCTCGTATTTTGTCATGGCATTCCTACCAAGTGGACACCATGCCTATCAGCAAACTAATACACGAGCTGTATCGGCTGTTGATCGGGCTTGCCCAGAAATTCGGATAATGTTGGGTTATAATGACTATGCAACACATTAGACCAAGCTGAGTTTCCATACCCAGAATGGACTAAAACTTTGGACTAGAAATTTTATTTCCTCTAAGGACTCTATATGAAAGACTGTACAGTCATCTGACAGTGATTAAGAAGCTTATTTCTCAATGAAACCAACCTCCAGTTCTACCTCTCCACATATCCTTCTATGAAGAATCAAAATTCCTTGTTTGGTGCAGTGAAAGTTTGCTATGACACATTCGAAGTGTGTAGCATACTAACATTCCTTGCTTTTTAGAGTTTACTGACCTGCAACCGGTCACCCTTCTGCTTAGCACCTTCACGACCCAGAGGATCCACTGTGTGAAATGTCCTCGTTCGGAAGGGCTGAGAAGTCCCATTGCAAGCCATCAGTGTGGCAGCTGGGCATAAACAGGACAGTGGGGGAGCATCCGGCATCTGGATATCGATGCTTCAAATTGCTCTTCAGTCCTTTTGTCTCCATGACCTTAAGCCGTGGTGGTTCAGGTGCTAGGTTGGAGTTCACCTGTCCTCCAAAGACACTCAAGTGTGTATTTTTGGTCTCTAATTTTTATTTCAATTTAGCATGTGGTTAAAGGAGGATGAAGTCCAAGGGGGTTTCTCCACAGCTGTCAAATTTGTGGGTTTGGTGAGACCAGGTGCCATCTCCAGCATGGAGTCATCTGATGCAAGTGACCTACGCTTCTACCAACCCCACACTCATCTTAAATGTCAGCTGCACACCGTGTTATGTCAATACAGTCCAGAATACGTAAGATTAAGACGTCTCCCACGTGTCTCCCACTTAACTCCCTTGTATCAGTTAGAGCTTTTTGATGCAAGCAACAAAATACACCCAGGCTAAGCTCAGCAAACAAATGAACTATATCCATATCTGTATCTAGGGGAGGTCGCAAGATTAAACAAACAAAACACACACATGCACAAAACCCAAAACTAAAGAACAATGCAACACTGACAACCAACAAGTAAAGCACCAGACAAAACAATGAAGAGAAAATGGGCAGCTCCAAAATGTTTGGGTAGCGAGAGCGGCCAGAGTTTTGTTGGGCATTGCTGCTGGAATTAATCAGTTTCAACTGGCCTCAGTGTCTTCATGACTCGCACGTGACTCTAGTCTAGGGAGGGACTGGACCTCTGACCCGTAGGAATAGGTCTTTGTCTGGAGAGGTCAAGGCACCTTGAGTATCAACAGTTCCATTCTACCTGTGCAGTGAGGCAGAGCCCATTCCCCTTACTCTCCGCACCCCCCAAACTCATTATGGAAATTTCACAAGAAGGGGAGAAGGAGAGTGGCAGCCAGCAAACAGCCAGCCTGAGCTTCTTCCCCAGGGTGAGCTGCATGTGAACATCACTTTGGTAGTTTGGGGACACTTTAGCGCGCATCCCGGCAGTGTTCCTCGATACTCCTTCTCAACTGGCCGCTGGCCCACCCATACTGTCCGATGGACAGAAAGTGTCCCTTCTGCTGTGTCCTCTCTATGGGGCACCCATCGGCTGCTCTCGGGGACCCCTCTGGATGCTCCATCTCAGTACATCTGGCCCTGGATTTGTGGCACACTTGTTCTGAAGCCCTCTGAGATGTTTTGGAACAACGGAAAGCTTGTTCGTGTAAATATTATTATTAATAGTCATTATCGGAAACAGGGAACATCTTGATAGCATGAGAAAAAGAGGAACCAGTTCTGATTGGGTGCCAAGAGAAGCAGCTGTGTGGAGCAGACACGGAGCTCCGAGCTGCCCAGACGTGCTGGAGAGCTGCGCCTCACTTTTGCATTTTGGTAGAACTTCCCAGAAGGTGGGAGCCTCCCTGGGAGGTTCTAGGTGTTGCAACATGAATCTATGTGCTTTAAGGCAATGTAAGCTTTTTCCTTAGGCTGGCTGCATTTGCAAAAACTCCCAAGAACCACATCCTGTCCTTCTGAGGCTTCCAAATGAGCATGTGTGTTCATGAGGCAGAATATTTCAGACCTCCTTGGTTCTGGGAGCAGGAGCCCATTTGTGTCTCTTCTTTCTGGTACCCCAAAGGTCCAGAGAGTTGGGGTGCAAACGGAGGGAGGTCCACCTGGGAGTGAGAATCATTCAAAGTCACAACAAAGTGACATTTCCTATTATGATTAAACCAATCACAAAATCCAGCCAAACGACATTGCGAAACGACACCCCCTTAGTTATTGTACTGTTGCATAATGGTTAAGGCGTCCAACACTCAAAGGAGACATGCAGTTGTATTGAGTATGATGGCACGAGACAGAGCCAGAATACTCAGTGTGGTATTCACAGTGGTTTGACCCTCCCTCTACTGAGGAAGCTGTGAATGGAACCAAGAGCTTCATGGCTGTACTCGTGGCAGAGGGAGATTTTGCTGGGAAGTTCTTGTGGCGCCTGTGTAACTTCCTGCTTCTATGGGCTAGAAGGGCAGAGGATGTAGAGCAGATAGAAACAGGAGAAAGTCACAGGATGCCTCTAAGGAGACTATGAGCTTTTCTGCTTAAAGCAACACGGCTCTGCTTGGCTGCACCAGCAAAACCATGGGAAGGGAGTGAAGTCCACGGATCGTAGGAGTGTATTCAGGGAGGATTGGAATGGTCGGGACGGGTCAGAGAGCAAAGTTCTGGGCAAGCTGGAAAGACGGGGGTCCTGCCCTTGGAAGCATTATCCAGAGCACAATTCAGGGATGGAAATCCAGGAAAAGAAACTTCCAATTGCCCGGCACTTTCTCTGCCCCCAGAGCTTGGTTGACACCTAATTAAAGAGATGATATGGTGAGATTTTCGGTGTCAAGAAAATTTGGTGCTTATTGGTTTTGAGTCTGAAAGTGTGGAGGAAATCTTATTTTCTTAGAAGGGCGATAGCGAACCTCTTGCTTACAACAGATTTGCTTTTTCTTGGGTGAAAAATTTGATAAGGGAGAGAAGTCCTTCCACAATCCCCACCATCCCCCCCCCGCAAAAACCACAGCAAAGGGGCATGCTTCTGTGATAAAAGGGAGACTGAGGGATCTCTAAGGGGCTGAGCCCCTAAACTATAAGGCTGCTTTTCCTTCCTGAGTGGGAAGGACTGGAGCTCAGAGCAATGAAGGGGGTTTTGTCTGGGTGACGGCAAGGGGGGTGGGTAAAGAAATGAAGTGGGGGGACTTAGGAGATATTCAGGTGAAGCATGGAAGTGTCTCATGGAGATTTTATTACGTTTTATTTCTAATTGTCTTCCCCATCTTTTTGTGAAATTTTTGGTAGAATCTAAATGACCTGCCAAAAGGGAAAAGAAACACTGTGTGTCTGGATCTGTTTGGCAGATGGGGCAATGGGCTGTTGATCTCATGTGGTGTGTTGGTGGTGTGTGTGGGGGGGTAGTGGTTTGTGGGGGGGGAGGAGGGAAGTGGGGGAGGGGTGAGGAAGCCAAGGCTACCCATGAGACACCTGCCACATCCCATTATACCATTTTAGCCAGCTACTGCTGCGCCTGGCTCCAAGCTAGGCCTTTTTAAAAATTAATTAATTAATTAATTTAGAGAGAGCACAAGCAGGGGGAGGGGCAGAGAGAGGGAAAGACAGAACCCCAAACAGGCTCTGCGATATCAGCAGAGTTCGACTTGGGGCACGAACTCACAACCTGTGAGATGGCCACCTGAGTCAGTCGCTGGGGCATCTGGGTGACTTGGTTGGTTAAGCGCCGGGCTCTTGATCTCGGCTCAGGTCATGATCTCACGGTTGTGGGTTTGAGCCCCATGTCGGGCTCAGCGCTGTCTGCGTGGAGCCTGCTGGGTGCTTTCTCTCTCCCTCTCTCTGTCCCTTCCCCGCTAGTGCTCTCTATCTAGCTCTCTCAAAATAAATAAATCAAGTTAAAAAATGTTGTTAAAAAGTCGGTCGCTTAACCAACTGAGCCACCAAGGTGCCCCCATGCTAAGCTTTTTTCATATGTTATCTCATTTAATCTTTACAACGTTCCAGCAAGGCAGGCACTAGCACGTGTTTGGTGAAATCTGTGTCAACAGCCTTCCTCCTCGGATAAGAGGCCGTGAGCATCTCCCCGGCAGAACTGCTTTATTTATCTTTGTATCCTTATTGTCTATCGTGGGGCAGGAAGGTACTCACGAATATTTGCCCAGTTGAGTTGAACAGAGAAGGAAAAGAGGATTGAAGACGTAGATCTTCTAACTTCAGTTAGATCATAGAGCGTTGATTGACACATCAAGTCTGGATTTCGTCTTAATTGTTGAAGTAGCTAGGGATGTGGCAAGGTGGACCGGCAGCATGGAAGTTTTTGGATCAAAACGTCCATTCTATTTGTCCTAGCTGATCGACCTCCAGCAGGTAAGAGCTGTATCGTAAAGCTCTAGTCGGTGCAGCCCTCCATCTTGCATGAAAACACCATTTTGACATGTTATTTCTGACGATTGGCTATCGCGTCAAGGGTGAGCCCCAGTGGTATCCACAAGCTAAAGCTTCTCTCTGAGCTGTCCTTTGGCTTGTAAAGGAAAATAGGCACAACAAAGCTTATTAAAACAATGCCAATTTTCAACAATGACCTTTCTACAAAAAAAAAAAAAAAAATCAATGTTTGGTTGGCAATAGATAATAAGGATTATGATTCTGGCCATTAGACGGAGGGAATGGTTTACTATAGCTCTTTAGTCTTTACATCTCTCTCCACTGTGGTGTCTTCTTCAAGTCTCCATTTGTTTACCTTGCTTAATTTGGCACGAGCAGAGCAATCGGAGAACAGCAGAAATCACCGCTAGAGCGGAAACATGATAATCAGTGGTCCCAACGCCGCCCAGCTTCAGAGTCTGCCTAGACAGTAATAAGACTACCTAAGCTTACTTCGTTTTTTTCTAAGAACTTAACACAAACCATGTACTTTCCTTTGATAAGATCGTGCGGGCTGACTGAAATTTGCTTATTTACTTTTGGCCAGATTTTATCAGCCTGTCTCTTGCTGATTGGAGGCTCTGCTTAGCAGCTGTATAAGTCCTTGAATGAAGACATGAGAGGAAAATGGAATTATTATTTTATAAGCAGTTCTTCGGTGGTAAAAATATTTTCTTTTTTTTTTTTTAATTTTTTTTTTTCAACGTTTATTTATTTTTGGGACAGAGAGAGACAGAGCATGAACGGGGGAGGGGCAGAGAGAGAGGGAGACACAGAATCGGAAACAGGCTCCAGGCTCCGAGCCATCAGCCCAGAGCCTGACGCGGGGCTCGAACTCACAGACCGCGAGATCGTGACCTGGCTGAAGTCGGACGCTTAGCCGACTGCGCCACCCAGGCGCCCCGGTGGTAAAAATATTTTCATACAAATATTCCTTGAGAGACATGCAAATAAAAATGACCTCTGGAAAGAATTGTTGACAAGAAATTTCGTCTACTCTTCTCAACTCTTATTCATGCGGGGGGGTGGGGGGGTTGAGGGCTGAGGGTGAAGTTGGCCTCAAGGCCAGGAGGCCAACATCGTTCTCACCCCAACATGCATCTGACTCTCCACGATGTCTCAGATCGTTTGTTGAGATGGTCGAGAGCTCATCTCCCCAAATATTTTTGTTCAGTGAGAAGGCTGTGTATTCTCCATGTTCTCTCCCTGGATCCTGCCACTTCCAGTTTTCCGGTAAATCTAAAGGAATGCCAAATCTCCCTTTGGGCGCCACAGGACAGGTGGGTAAAGCCCACCTGATGATGTGGACTGTGATCATGTGGTTGAAGTGACTACAGAAGGAAGCCCACAGATGTTCGATAGACACCTGGCAGGCTGTTCCTTAAAGAATGGTCACTGAGAGGGACGCCTGGGTGGCGCAGTCGGTTGGGCGTCCGACTTCAGCCAGGTCACGATCTCGTGGTCCGTGAGTTCGAGCCCCGCGTCAGGCTCTGGGCTGTTGGCTCAGAGCCTGGAGCCTGTTTCCGATTCTGTGTCTCCCTCTCTCTCTGCCCCTCCCCTGTTCTTGCTCTGTCTCTAACTGTCCCAAAAATAAATAAACGTTGAAAAAAAAAAAAAAAAAGAATGGTCACTGAGGCTTTGTTTGAACACCTACTGGGTTTGTTTCCACCTCATTTCCCGACGTGTCCACCATCATCTTGCTGCTGTGGCTCTCTGTGAGCCTCACTGCTTTCTTCTGAGAACTCGGGCCCTGACACACAGAGGAGCCCTCATCAGAGGAACGAGAGCCTCTGTGTTAGCACATTAACTTAGGCAGAGTGGCCTCAAACCACTTTTAAACATTCTTTTAAGCAGCATTTTTCTCCAGTGTAATGAAAGAAAATATTGAGAAAGAAAAATATGCCTATTAAGGGAAACAAATTGCGGTTATTTGAATCAAAGGAAAGGACAAGGCCAGCCCATCTGTCAGCAAGACAGAGCACACGTAAATCACAGCTAATTCTAGAAAATGATACATAGTAGACGTATTAGTGCTTTCTGAAGCGAAAGAATGACACGTGTAAAATACTGATCTTTTGGATGAGGAAACAGAAGTTGTGAAGAAATATTGAGAGTTTGTTCTTCAAGTCGTTTGCTTTTATTTTGGTTGAAATAAACTCAAGGCCTGCATCATGAAACAAAGATTTAGGAAAAGCTGAAGTACGTGAAATACGATGGAAATGTGACATTTAAATGTAGCGTCCTTTTTCAAAAGAGAGAACGCAAATAACTGTGTCCCCCTCCCAAACCCAGTGTTTGAAATACAGTGTCTCCCTCCCCAGGCAGTTCATCGTTCACAGTCATGGTCACATATCCGCCAAAGCCCGTGACATCCATGGGAGATTTGGCCAAGGGAGGGCCTTATATTTTCTTTGCTTACTTGGCTTTTTCACTTGGGATGGGAAGTTCACTTTTCAAAATAATTGTTAAGTGCAATTAGGAAAGTTGAGTTCAGCCAGATTCATCGGCTCATTGGAAAGCAGATGGGGGTGGGGGGGATTCTCCCCAGAGGTGCTGCAAAGCTACCTCACTCAACTATGATTGAAGGGGTCAGTGCCCTTCTTCCCCGGCACACACACCATCCGGAAGGTTGATGGCAAGGATGAAAGGGGAGTGCTGGTCTGCCCTTGTTCCACCTTGTGATGTCCCAGATAGTCTTTGGCCTCTACCAAATCAGAGTGTGCTGCTTTTTCCTGTATGTGTAAATGCTCTATGCTTTTTCATAGCACTTTATGCCCAAATTTGAAATCTCTGGATAGACTCCTTTTTTTCACGTGATTCAACCCGGGCAGGGTAGGGGGGGCATTCAAAGGAACTTTTCCCTAATGTGATTACCAGCTCTCTAAATTGACTGGGAATTATTTTAAATCGATAAAATTAGAATAAATAGTAAAGAACTATGTTACCTAAACTCTATGCTCCAAATAATATGGCAAAGAATTCATGACTGTAAATTGTTTATGACCTAAACATGGTCAAAAAGGGATGTTTTAATTATAAAAGTCATTCTGGGAGATAAAGTAAGGACACACAGAAATTGAATGATGGCAACATGAGATTGAATGATGTATTCAAACTTGTTCTCCCAAAAGGAAGAATGGATTTCTTTTGAAATATATACGGAACATTTCAAAACAGGCCACAGGTTCACACACAGATAGAGCAATAATAAATGATATATAGCATTATAACATTGATTGTAACAAAATAAAAAAGGGGCAAATAATATGAACTTTAAATTTCTCGTCAACTTGAGGGGTGGCTGGGTGGCTCAGTCAGTTAACTGGCTCTCGGTTTCAGCTTAGGTCATGGTCTCACAGTGTCATGACAGATCTCACAGAGCCCCACATTGGGCTCTGCACTGACAGTGTGGAGCCTGCTCGGAATTCTCTCTCTCTCTCCCTCTCTCTCTTCCCCTCCTGCACAAGCTCTCTCTTTCTCAAAATAAATAAACTTAAAAACATAAATTTCTCAACAACTTGGAGACCAAAAAAATAAATTTACATTGTTGTAGAATCGTGAAGAGCATTCCTAATAAGAATGTATGGAATGCATAAAAGAATTTGGAAAGGGCAGAGCTTTAATATAAAGCCGTCAAAAGGTCAAAGATCTAATATGTACTTCATACACTAATAAATTTCAAAATGTATATGAGGCAGACGATTACATGAAAAAAGGATATGAGTAGATAACTTACAAAAGAACTACAACTGATCTTCAAACAGAAAAACGATCAGCTTTACTTATAACTAAAGAAATGCAAACTAGAATAATAAAGAAAGCTCTTTTGTTTGTTTTTTTAAGTTGTTAATAGACGGAGTCTAATGCAAATATCCAATGCTAATGATAGGATATTCTCAGACTTTGTGGCTGACTGTATCCTTTCACAATCCTTTTTGGAGACAATTTGGCAACGTGTGCCAAGACTTACGCAAATATTCATATTTTCTGAATACTTCTCGATCAGGGAATATTTTCTAAGGTTAAAACACACTGAGAAACTAGGGGATGATTACTCTTACACTCTTTGCTGCATTTACGTCAAGGTTGTTTTGGGAATTTCTTAAATGGAAAAGAGATTCTGGACAGTCACTCGGGAACTGGCTCAGAGGACAGTCTGTGGTCAGTGCCAAATCACAGAAAGAGGGTGAGATCAGACAATGATGAAAGGAAGGGCATTGCCGAGATCCAGTCGCCGGACGTGGTACGCACAGTTCCAGGAGGAGAGGGGCCTTTGGAATCACTACAGTGGACCTATTTCCTTCCTAGGGATTTTCTAGGAGGTAGTCATGAGCATGTACTTTGGCGACAGATTCGGCAAGTTTGAATCCCGGACAACCAACTGTGTACTCTGTGTAATCTTACTGTGCTCAATTTTCTCTTTCATAAAGTAGTTGTCTGAAGTTGTTGATAGTGGGGCACCTGGGTGGCTCAGTCGATTAAGTGTCTGACTTCGACTCAGGTCATGATCTCGCAGTCATGAGTTTGAGCCCTGCATAGGGTTCTTTGCTGACAATGTGGAGCCTGCTTCAGATTCTGTCTCCCTCTCTCTCTGCCCTTCCCCCGCTCGATCTCTCTCTCTCTCTCTCTCTCTCTCTCTTTCTCAAAAATAAATAAACACTGAAGTTGTTGATAGCACAAAGGAGATAAGACACATCAGATGTGCCCAGTGCCTGACATGTTCCACTCATGAACTGAATCTCGGCTTTTAGTGGTTGTGATATATCTACTGGAGACTGGAGATCCGGTCCCAGTATATCGCTAGCTGGCTGGATGAGTTTGGACACGTTAGTTGATCTCTCAGAGAGCCGTACTAGATCAGATATCTCTCAGGTCCTTCTAGCCTTAGAGATCTATTTATGAGATGGTCCTGTGTGGCCTTGTGCCCAAGAGCTTAAAATATTAGAGCCAGACTCACTGAGGTATAAATCCCAGCTATGTCTATTTGTAGCATTATGATTTGGGGCGTTATATTTAACCCAGTGACTTAGTTTCCTCACCGTAAAATGGGAGTAGCAAGGGTGCCCACCTCATAAGATTGTTGCAAGGAGTCCAGGAGATGGTGGATTCAAGCTACACAGAAGAGTGGCCGGCAAAGGGAAGTGTTCAAGAGGAAGTAGCCGCGTACCGATTCTAGCCTTCTAGCATGTTATGATTTAACTGCACAGTTTTTTGTGTTTTTTTGGGGGGGGGGATTGACAGGGATATTAGAAATATGGTAAGCATTCTGATTTCAAGTGTTCTATCCATTGGCCCGTTAAACTATACATTTTGGAGGGAATTCAAATATTTTACGGTTCCATTTCTAGCTACCATGTTGGTCCAGAATTCTCAATAATTCTAGTATATTTTGCTTTTTGGCTCCAAAAATGAAGTTAGGGTTCTTAGAGATCACTCCCTACCATGGTGGAAGGGTTAAAGGCATTGGGCATCAGTGAAGTTCAAGTGTAATAACATCTTTCGGGAAATACTAGAGAATAAATGAAAATGGGCTCACAAATTGAAATTATCAGGTAGAACTCCATCGCAAATGGGGTCACGTGTTTGGAATTAGCCAGTTCTGTGGTGCTAGTTGGAACTGATACCACCACCACCGGTGCTGGATGGAGCACCATGTTCTAGAATCATCCAAAGAATCGTCCTTTTATGGGATGGAGTTTCCTATTTTAAGACCTCATCTGCCTTACGCCAACATCAGAATAATGAAAATAATCAGAAAATAATCAGAAAATAACTTCTCCCACCATTCCTCTAGTCCTCCCCACCCTGTCCCACCCTTACCCACCATTTTTGGCGTTAGGGATCCCCAAAGGGCAACTCACACAGCGATTTCCTGCTCTAAAAATAGATTGGAACAATGGAGGAAAACTTTGGAACAGGCATAGGTGTTAAAGAATTCCATTAGTGTTATTGATGTGCCACATTATACACTTTTAATGGGATCATTAGCCAAAGAAGAAAATAATAAAAATTTTAAAGCTGGAACAAAGCTTAGAGGTAAACTAATCCAAATAATTTATTTTACAGATGAGAGAAATGAGGAGGGGAGAAGGGACTTGCTCAAAGTCACACAGTGGCAGGTCTGGGCTCAGCACAAGGGAGTCCTGAGGGATCTCTTGAGGACCGTAAGCTGTCCTACATTTCATGATGACACCCCAGAGTCTGGGTTATTGGAGTAGCAAAAGATGCTTATGAAATTCATGAATTCATGGAAAACATATTGTAGAAAAAAACAGGGCCTCTATTGTTATACTTTCTTACCATTATTAATGAGTCTTTTGGGGAAAAGAGCTCAAAATTGTCCCATGTGGATATCAGCCCTGAAGCTTAATAGTGAAAAGCTCAGTTAACTCACCAGAGACTAAAACGTATACACATCGCCACCATATCTCTTAATTCGGCACAGTGTTATAACATCCGATGTTTAGCTGCATTGAAAAAGCAGATATCAGAGGAGGGAAGATAAAAAAGTTGACTTACCGCAGGCAGCCCGAGGCGAGCAAGGGTGACTGTCAGCTGACTGTGACAATCTCAGTGGGGACACAAATGGAGTGCTCAAAGCTTGTGCGTTGTCAGTCAGAAAGAATGTGACCTGAAACGAAAATGTTCAAAATTATAAAAAGCACGGACCGTTTGTGCTTTTTTACATTGATTTGTGTTTATTTACAGATGCAGGGGGAGTGTTTGTATGGAGTTCGTCTCCGACGAGTTTCTGGAATCACGATTGAACCCAGGTCTGTCTAATTCTGGTGTCTGAGTTCTCACCTGCTAGAGAAGGTTGAGAATGTTTATAGAACAAGCGAGAGACAAAATTAAAAACCACCAGCAGAACCATCATCTAGAGATAGCCGTTGTCAGTAATTGGGTAGATTTGTGCCTTTGGTTATTTCCCCCTTGCCTTGATTTTTTTTTTGTTTTGTTTTGTTTTTGTTTTGCTATCTCAGCATCGGTCTCTATTCCCATTCTTATCCCTATTCCTGTGTACATTTTTCAAACCAAATAGGAGTAAAGCTGGGGGACAGAGACAGGCAGACTCTGTGAGTGTGTGTGTGCGTGTGTGTGTGTGTGTGTGTGTGTGTGTATGTGTGTGTGTGTATTTGTGGAGGTAGGAAGCACAGGACCCGGGAATGATGGGAATGATGGGAATCTCTGACAGCCTGAACCCTTTTTTGGAAGTGATGCTTTTCATCAGTTGTGCAGACTATGGGGGAAAGACGTTAGGGGATTCTTTCTGACACACAGTAGGAATGCATTTTGCCTCGGGATGTGTTCTGTGTGCACACGCAGGCATTCGTGCTCACGTGCACACCCCCACAGAGCTGAGACGAATGTTTCACGAGGTAGCATGTGCCTTTATTATGTGGGGCATGCTCTGATATTTTCTGTTCTCTTTCCTATTTCATGTATAATTTTCTTTTCTTTTCTTCTTTTTTTTTTTTTTTTTTTTTTACCATGCTGATCGGGACTCATTAAACTGATTTCACAACCTGTGAAAGATAAGCTGAAAGTCCTGAGTTAGGAGTAGAGGAACCCCAGTGGTCAGACGGAAAAAGGGCGATCGAAGTACTTTTCTTCATTTCACGTGTGTCTTTCCTGGAAAACAGGGGCAGAGGGCAAGCCCTCACCCAAAACACCCCTGTTCCCGCAACCAGCCACCAGGTTACATTTCTGACCTTCGTGGGGCTCCAATTTTGGTTTTTGCTTTTTTTTGTATTGAGTGTGAATTTATTTTATTTTTTTAATTTTTTAATGTTTATTTATTTGAGAGAGAGAGAGAGGGAGGGAGAAAGAGTGCATGAGCCGGGGAGGGGCAGAGAGAGAGAGGGAGACACAGATCTGAAGCAGGCTCCAGGCTCCCAGCTGTCAGCACAGAGCCCGACACGGGGCCCAAACTCACGAATTGCGAGGTCATGACCGTACCAACATCAGTTGCTTAACCGACTGAGCCACCCAGGCGCCTCGAGTGTGAATTTCGTTTTAGTTAGGAGAAATAAACACAGAAATAGTTTGGAAAGGGCAGAATAATATTAAGAAAATATTTTAAATTAAAATTCTGGCAATGTGTCTGCCCACGGGTAAGTAAACTGTAGCACCCAGAAGGGGATTGTAATCTCACACCCCTGAGTGGGTTCTGTAAGCAAAGAGTAGCTGTTCCATTTACCTGGGCACACTTACCCTCCGTGGCAGGTCAGGTGAAGAGTATTTGCACGTGCATCACAGCATAGAGCATTGAGGGAGAAGGGCAGGGTTCAAAATTGCATATGTGCTAGAATCTAAAATCTAAATGTTTATACAGATCTTTTTTCTATTTGCACTTTCCAACTTTTAAAACTGCTGCAAACGTTACTTTTTATAACCAAAAACAAAAAAAAAAAAAATGAGTTTTTTCTCCCCTAACCACTTTTTAGACTCTTTAGGTGAGGCTTCAGTGCCCTTGTGGTTTCTAAGAAGAGGAAAATCCTCACAGGGAGCCTCAACTTTGCCTCTGAATTTTTCTCAAAGCCTATATTGGTGACACGTTGAGGGTCGCAACTCGGCCCAGCCCTCCGCATTCGCAAGGGGGTCTCGTTCCCTGAGGGTGTTGCTGCCGTGGTGTATCCACAGGGCCCGTGAGTTAGCTAGAGAAACAGGTGGATTTTGGTGATTTCTTTTTTCAAAAAATTTTTAAAGTTTTGAGGGAGAGAGAGAATCTGAAGCAGGCTCTGTACGCTGTCCGTGTGGAGCCCGGTGTGGGGCTCGAGCTCACAGATTGCAAGATCCTGACCTGAGCTGAAATCAAGAGTCTGTCGCTTAACCTACTGAGCCACTCAGGCGCCCTGGATTTTAGTGATTTCTCAGTGTGACTAGACAGCATTGTCACTATTTCTCTGCTTGTCTCAGGAGTGAGCACCAGAAAGATTCTCTTTTATGACTCGAATCTGCACAATCACATGTGCATGCACTCAAACACATTCCCATGACATAGTGACTGTCCCCAGAAAGCATCGACTGATGGTACCAATCCCTTGCTGTCGGTTCATTTTACCGCTTCCTTTAAAGACTTTGGCAATCAGTGCATTTCACTGTAATTAAATAATTCATGTTTCCCATTATAGGACAAAAAAATGGTATGAATGTTTTTGAAACACAAAATGTGACAATGTCAGAAACACGTCATTTTAAAATGTAAATTTCTGGAAGCTTCTAGAAATATCCTCTGTGAAATATTGAACTGGGCTCTGGGCACTGTTTGGCATGTAGAGAGGGGCACAGGGGCAGAAATAATTGTTCTGTCCGGGAAAGGACTTGGTGATTCTACCTCAGCAGTAAGAGCTAATTGACATGTGCACCGAGCTAGAGGAAATTGACCTCACTAAATCCACATTTTATACCCTTTTGTAACTTCAAGGCTGCCTTGAAACTCAGGTCAAATTATCTGGGAGACAGATTCTGAAGCAGGGATTTACGTGCAAGAGGTTTGCTGGAGAGTTCTGTAGGGAACCACACCCAGAAGGGGCTGGAGCAGGACTGGGCAGAGGAAGGGGAAGCTGGAGAACACGTCTAGGATTTCAATTCTTTTCAAGTTACCAAGGCTTGGGTTATAGAGCAGTATATGGACTATGTGGGTTACTACTCAGGTGTACTGAAAAAGAATGCGTGCTCCGTTCTTCTTGCCTGCAGTGTTCTATAAAAGCCAATTGCTTTAAAATAGTTACTTTGCAAAGCAGACAATACATCTTGAGCAGGGAGAGCAGCACTTCCCTGGGTTCAGAGGGGTCACGGAATCTGGGAATTCAAGATTTCCAAGGGCCTCGATCTGTGTTCCCAGCCAAAGCCTCAGGGTCTCACCCCTTCCCAAACAGGGTGCTGACTTTGGCACAGAACTTTCTGGAGTGGAGAATTCAATCCTCTCTGGAGCTCTACTCCCTGTACAACCGATTTCTGGCCTGATACCCAGCTTTCTCCTCCATGTAGATGCAGGAGATGAGACTCTCTTTATACGCTGGGAAGGAGGCATCCTGGCTTTCGCACCTCACGGTCATCAGCGGCTGCATATCTTTGTCTTTCTCCAGTGTATCCACAGCACTCAGCACCAGTTATCTGGTTCCATAATCCTTATAATTACTGTTTCCCCTAAACCCCTCTAATGCCCGAGACACTGCGCCCATCAGCACATTCCTTTTCATTCGTATCCCATTTCAGTTCACTCACTAGTGAAAGTTCTAACAATCGCTCTGCTACAGTGCTCTAGAGATGATCACTGCCTTATCCGTCGCCATCCGGTGGGTGGTCCATCTCCCATATCCCTATTCAGAGTCTGTAAGCGAGTGAAGGAAGCAGGTTTGGACAAGAAGAGAAGTTGACTCTGGAGGCAGTTGCTACCAAGGCTGATCGGGTGAGAGGCTGGACTGGCCGTCTACAATCAGACGATCACCGCCCCCCCCCCCCCCCGGGCTCTTTGTACCTCCACAGCGACCAGCCATTGGAAGTGGGCTGCCCCCAGGGAAGGAGCATAAGCTTGGGCAAGTCAGCTTCCTCCGGTGATGCCCAGGGACGGACTCGCCTGTGGGCCACACTCCCAACCCTGGCCAATACTCCTGGCTGCTGAGGCAGCGAGCACAGTGATCCCGGGGGGCAGATCTGGACTGCCCGTCGCAACGTCCACTACATGATTACTAATCAATAATTCCTGAAGGCAGACTACACCTCAGACAGGTCATGGGTGATTCCTGGCTCCTTTTCTTCATTGCTGAAATATAACCAGTAAAAATAGAGCACAGCACCCAGAGACGTAGTTTCTGCACTGATCCGGTTACAACTCCAGGTAGTTTGTTAAAGACAAAGATTTAGGGGCGCCTGGGTGGCGCAGTCGGTTAAGCGTCCGACTTCAGCCAGGTCACGAGCTCACGGTCCGTGAGTTCGAGCCCCGCGTCGGGCTCTGGGCTGATGGCTCAGAGCCTGGAGCCTGTTTCCGATTCTGTGTCTCCCTCTCTCTCTGCCCCTCCCCCGTTCATGCTGTGTCTCTCTCTGTCCCAAAAATAAATAAACGTTGAAAAAAAAAAAAAAAAAAAGACAAAGATTTAGTTTCCTCCTCCTTTCTCCCAATTCTCCACCCATGAGGCCAGCGACTTTATGCCTCTCCCTTGTGGTTTTATTGGAATAGTCCTGGGAATCTCTGACGGAAGGGCTTCCCTGTCCAACAGAGCAGCTCTCGCATCACAGAATTGTACACGGAAGCTTTGAGTTAAGCAAAGGCCAGTGTGGACCGGGACTCTTTCTTACCACGGATGCTCTTTCCAAGATCACCTAATTTCTACAAGCTATGTCCAACACATTTTTCCGTCGGTTTTAGGATAAGTGATTCTTGGCTTTGGCGATAGAAGTGGGAAGACATAGAGAAAAAAATAGAAATCGAGAAAAAACACAAGAGATTGGTTCTGTGTGAAATCAGCTCAGATGGAGAAGGGGTGAGGTGAGAAGACAGCATAAGGTGTGGCTTCACACAAGCCCCGCCAGGAATGTGTTTGGGATCATGCGGCTAATCAGTGAGTCGGGTCTACACTAGAGGGCAACGAGGACCCTCAGAAACCAGTCTGCAAAGAACAGTGGTAGCATAGACATGCCCCTTCTCTGCCCTAACTGTGGGGAAGGAGGATCTGAGCACCAGCCTCCATTCCCGTCCACTCTTCCAGGTTCTTGCTGGAACAGGAGCTGTCTTTACCTGTCCCCAAGGATGGGCAGCATGCTGTTGACAGGGACAGTGTCTCAGAGAGGATGCCAAGGGCTGCGGAAAAGCAGACACCTTCATGTTGATGGCAGATTGCACTAGAAGAAACCTACCCGGATGATCGTATGCCTGGAGCACAGCCCACAACCCATCTTCCTGTCAGAAGGACCTACTAGAAAAGTTAGCAGGCACGACTCGAACACATGGCCCACGCAATCTCAGGCTAGGACAGAGGTATGCAAGAGTAAAACACAAAAAGGAACTCAGGCTTTATTTGTTGGCCAATTGGGTTTCATGTTAGCACTAATTCTGATAAATCTGTTAGCAAATATTCAGAAGGATTCGGGGTTTACTGGGAAAGTTTAACACTTACTAGTTTCCTGTATTACTTATCTACCATGACCCAAAAAGCCACCCCAACACATAGGGCTTAAAAAAACAAACATGTGGTTTGCTCACAATTCTGTGGGTCAACAATGTGGGCTGGTCTCAGCTGAGCGGTTCCTCTGCTGGGCTCACCTGGGTCACTCATGTGGCTGCTGTCCTTGAGTGATGTGACTGAGCTGGGTGTTCTTTTTTTCTTTTTTTTTTTTAAGTTTATTTATTTCGAGAGAGACGGAGAGAGCAAGAGGGCACAAGTGAGGTAGGGGCAGACAGAAAGGGAGAGAGAATTCCAAGCAGGCTCCGTGCTGTCAGCACAGAGCCCAGAGCAGGGCTCGAACTCACGAGAGGCGAGATCATGACCTGAGCTGAGATCAAGAGTCCGATGCCTAACTGACTGGTGGGCTCACCAGGCACCCCGTGAGCCGGGTGCTCTAGGCTGAGCTCACTCATGTTGTCGGCTTGGCCTCCTTTTACGTGGTCCTCATCTCATGGAGGCTAGTTCAGGCTTCTATTTGCCATGATCTCAGGTTCCAAGAGGGTGACAGCAGAAGCTGCAAGGTCTTTTGTGACCCAGGCTTGCAAGTTCCACAGTGCCACATCTGCTACATTCTATTGATCAGAGCAAGTCACACGTCCGCTGGAAGAGGTTACTGAGAGACACATGACCGCCAGCTGACTCTGGAGCTAGACAGGGTCAATTAGAGGTTCGTCACCCCTCCCGCCCCCATCCTTGAAACATACTCTGCCCACTGTTCCCCACCTTGGGAGCTGTTTTCAAGGACGTAGCCTTGATAGAGTAAGGTGTTGTTGAGACCATCCGGAAGGTATATGTGACTGAACCCAGTTAGTCTGGCCGGCCGCTGGGGAGATCTACTTGTCTTGCAGGCCACTCAAGACAAGCCTCGTAAGTTCCCTCGCCTACTAAAATTGCCACTTGCCATTCTGGAGCGGCCTGACTCTTTCTTCCGGCTCTCTTTGTCCTCTGTGTACGGGGGCCAGTTTATGAACCAACTACGTCCAACAGAGATTCAAAGCGTGCGGATGAACTCCACCTCATAATGAGAGAAACAGGCAAGCCACAGTGCAAAGGGCTTTTGGGGTGTGGGCAAGGAGAGGGATGTTTGTGACCACTTTTGAAAATAATCTACCGCATTTCTGAGGCTGGGAACGGTATGAGGAAGTAAAGAATGACGACACACATCCTGGGTTTGCAAAGATGAGCTAGGAATATCTCCTTTTAAGGGAGGAAAAGGGTTATCTGCGCACCCCCATAAAAACCTGTCACTATGTAGGGACAAGAGCCAGAGGCTCCATCACTATAGGGAGGTTCAAATGGCTTTAATGAATTTTCAGACTTTTCTGTCTTATTCATCTACAGCTGTTTTGGTGATTTTGAAATAAAGTTAATGATACCAAAAGAATGGTTTGCTCTGCTGAACATAGAACCATAATACATTTTGCTGGCCATCTGACTGAATTAGAAATGTAAATGAGCTTCAATATGGTTGATCACTTTTGTTTGAGAAACTAAATCAAATAAGTGAAATCTACAAATATTCCAAATGGAAATGACTTAACCGCAGGAAACACGCACCACTTTGTGAGAATTTGATCATTTCAATGATAAAAAGGGGGCAGAAAAGTAACGAGATGAAAACTATTGTTTTCTGCACATCCACTATGTGTCAGGCACGTAGCAGCCCCACATGCCCTCACTCGTGGCTCCTAAAAACCTTAAGTAATATTATCACCCTTTTTTACAGATGAAAAATCTGAGGTTCAGCAGGCAAATAACCTGCAGAAAGTCATCACCTAGATAGTTTGAAGGCTGGGATTCGACCTGGGTCTCCCCATTGTCCTAGCTTCTTTCCAGCATTTATGGAGACTGCTACATATTTTATACAGGTATTCAAATTATGCACATTCTAACCTACTTTAAAAAAATCTATAATTATACCATAAGCATTTATTTTCCAGTTGCAACACAGCTGTATAATTATCCCTTTTAATAGCGGCGTAATATTTTAATCTATTTTTCATATTCTGGACCAGAATTTAGTTCACCTTTCTCCTGATGTGGATATTTAGGTTGCTTACCTCGGGGCTCAGAACCATGAACTAGATTAAAGACGGCTTACAAAATCTTCTAGGGATGATTGTGATTTTTTTTTTTTCTGGACCCAAACTCATGTTTATAAGTCAATCTTTTTGTTTTTCCGGTCGTTTTTCTTGAAATAGTATTTATTAAGATCATTATGGAGGATTATGCATGACATGAGGCACGTTTCTATGTACCTTGTTTTCTATGTACCTTATATTTCTACTCATTGCACCAAAACACCTTGCTTATTTCACGAATGGTGCCTTGCCCTGAACAGATCTGTTCGCATTGTAAAGCAGCTCGATCAGACTCAGCAGGAGGGCGAGGTTGTGGTCTTCCCAGAACGGAACCCGGAGAGATCAGAATGCACGTCCCAGCTCCAGCCAGTAGATGTCTCTATTTCATTCACCTTCTGTTGCAGGTTACTCCTGAATGGGAAGCCTCGGGAGCCAAACTGATGGGGGTGGGGGATTGTGCCGTCCCTTCTGCCACCTTCCAACAGCCCCCACCTACACACCCTCCCCCGCCCCGCCTCGGTCTCCTGGTTAGTGTCACAAAGGTAACTGAAACAGGAATGTCTGTGAAACACATTCTCTACCAAATCTGTTTGCAAAGTGAACTGGTAACTGAGAGCCATCTCTACAGAGAGGAAGCCTTTTCTCTTTAAATAGCACCACACGCTGAACTAAAAAGCTGTATTACTGAGTCATAACAATTAATTACACTCGGAGGTGAGAAGACAGGATTTAACGCTCTAATGCGATTTGAATTTAGGCCGGTATCTCATCCCGCTGCTATTTAAAACAAAATCACTTTTCCACGGAAGCATCTGCAACTGAGGAGGGTTTCAACGCTTGAGTCTGAAGACGTCGCTGGCAACCGAATATTCCCGTTTTAGCTTCCTGAGAGGTTTAATATGTACATTTGGATTTTCTAGATTTTCGTAATGAAGTGCATCTCTTTCTGCTTTGGGATTTGACAAAAGAGAACTAGGAGGCTGGGCAGGTCTATTATTCTCATCAGGAGTTTTCTAGGTGTGGGAGGTGTGCAGGAGGAGTTATTGGGAAACTAAAAATAGCATCTCAAAACAGACCACATGACCACGCGTCAGAGATGCATACCCACGGAGGGCTGATCACCTCAGCATAAGGGGTTTATTGGTAGGTCCCGGGCAAGTGGGAAGTGGCCGAGAGAGTAAGGCCTGGTGGTTTTCCGGCAGGGGCTGGAGGGTCCCGTGCTCATCTGGGGAGACAGAGACCAGCCCCTGAGAAGCATCTCTGTGGCTCTGCGAGAGCCTTCCAGGGCACCAAGGGTCTTGGGTGTGCCAGGGTAGGGGATGCCGACTCACAACTGCAGGGTCCTGAAGGAGCTGCTTGGAGCCTTGGTGAAGAACACCGGGTTGGCGGGGGGTGGGGGGGAGCCCTGCATCTGAAATCCTTACTGTGGGCTCTCCTCTGGGAGACTCTATAAATCTTGTGTTCCCCAAGCCTGGGGAGATCCACTAGGAGGATCCGATGAGCTGAGGGCTGCACTCCAGACCGCTCTGATATCTGGAAATCACACCCCACCTATGCGCGAGATAGCACAGATCCTTCTGGGCATGGGGTGTTAATTTTCATAGTGCCCTGGTTGCTCGGGACTCAGGCTGTGCACCTGTCCCAGTGCCCCATGGTATGTTGTCAGAACACTTCCCCTGCCAGCCTCCCTGCTCCCCAGACCCCGCCTCTCAGGAGGTCTGGGCCTCGAATACACCTTGCTGCTCTTACCCTCTCTGTTCCTGTCCCTCAGCATTTCCCACCGTGTTCTCTGCCCACGCTCTTCATCAGCCCTCCAGACTCAGCTCAGCTACCCCATCCTGCCAAGGTCCCCGTGCCCCCAGCCCCAGATGGTTGCTCTTTTCCCCAGGCATTGCACGGTCAGAGCACATCAAGGGGCTCTGAATTGAGAACTCCCGCCTGGAGTTCTCACCTGTGCGTGCACACGCTAAGCCACTCACTGGCTGTGTCACTTGGACGGTGACCTAAACCCTGCCAGCCTCATTTATTTAATCCATACGATGGGAATAGTAATACTTATCTTGCCTAGTTGTCAAGAGGATGGGAAGGGCCCGGCCTGCTGGGGAAAGGAGTTGTTTCAGGATGCAAACAGTAGCATGTGGGCCTCGAAGCCTGGGAGCCCACGGCGGCCAGGCTTTGGGTTCTCTGAGCCTCCCGCAGCGCCTGGCACATCTCTGGAGGGATGAAGAATGGGGGCCCCGTGCTACGCGCCTCACTGGATACGGCACCCCAGTCCTCTGCCCAGCGTCCCATCCCTCACTGTGTCCATTTTGGGGTCTTACTCCAGACATATCCAGGGTCCCACTCTAAAAAGAGCTCTCCTCTCCCCTTCTTCCCTCATAAGCCAGCCCTGTTTTATTTCTTCCCTACCATGCCTCACCACCTGACCCAGTACCCGTTCACCTATCCTCTTGGTCACGGACCGGCGTCCCAGCTAGACTGAAAGCTCAGGAGAGGAGGCACCTTTCTCCCGTCTTGGGTCCTGTGCCTCTAGATCCCCCCCAGAGCCCAGCATCAGCCTGGAACATAATAGCTGCTCAGTTAACTCCACTGGCAAGAATGAATGGAAAGTCTGTCGCGCCTCACAGCGCCAGGGCGAGTCCCAGGCGCTTCAAAGATCCCTGCCGAACCTAGCTTTTCGGGCCCTGCCCTCCCCAGCCAGTCTGTCCCCCTCTCCCAGACCCCGTCCCGCCCCCGCCCCCCGACCCCGGGGTCCCGCGGGGGGGGTGGGGGGGGCAGGGCGGCCGGCTCTGGCCTCCCCGCTCCGGCGGCGGGAACGGGCGGCCCCGGGGGTGCTGGCTCTCGGGCGGGCGCCGGCCCCGGGCATGCTCAGAGCGCGCAGGTCCGGGCGGCGGCGGCGACGGCGGCGGCGGCGGCGGCGGCGGGGGAGGAGGAGGGAGCGGTCGCCGCCGCCGCCGCCGCCGCCGCCGCCGCCGTGCGCTCGCGGGCCCGGGCGGAGCTGCGCAGTCCTCTCGCAGCTGCGCCAGGACAGCCGGCGCGCCGCCGTGCCCACAAGTTGCCGGCAGCGGAGCGCGGCGCCGCCTCCTCTGCTCGCGGCCCCCCTGCGCCCACCCCGCGGCGGCGGCCGGCTCCGGGACGAACGCCCCCGCGGACGCCGACCCCAGATGTAAAGCGGGGCCGCAGCCCCTCGCCCCCCGCCCCCCGCCCCCCACCCCCTGCCCCCGGCGCGATCGAGAGTCTCGCCGGCGTCTCCTCGGCCAAACCCCGGGCTGGAAGATGTGGCAGCCGGCCACCGAGCGCCTGCAGGTAAGGGGCGCCCGCACGGCCGGCCGGCCGGCCGGGGGCCAGCCTGGAGGAGGAGGTGCCCCGGGCCCGAGGAGCCCGAGGGGGGGCGCCTGCGCCCCCTTGGCGGGGATTTGCCCGGAGCGGTCGGTCGTGGAGGAGCAGGATGCTGTCAGCTTAGCCCGGCGCCGCCGGGCACCCGGCGGGGGCCAGACGGGGGGACGTTGACCAACGCATCGCTTCGGGCGTTACAACTTTTGGCTTCGGGTGTTTGTGTGCGTGTTGATATGTGGAAGCTTGCACTTTCTGACCAGCAATTTTAGATTGCATTCCGCGGGCACGATTTACTGATCTGGGGTTAGGGTTTTGGCATCCAGATTTTTTTTTTTTCCCTTCTTTTTTTTCTCTCCGGGAAAGACAGAACAAATGATTTGTGAAAACATCCATTTGCCAGTGTAATTTGGAAATATCAAACTTGCTTTGACTTGGCCATGGTATGCTTTTTATTTTATTTTATTTTATTTTATTTTATATTTCACTTTATTTTATATTTTATTTTATTTTCCTGTTTGTTGGTGCTCTCCTTTCATCTCCCCTGAACTTCAGCTCCCCCAGATATTTGAAAATCGAAAGTTAAGTTCAGCTAGGAATAGTTATGCCCTGGGTCATCCCATCAAAAGTTTTTCAGTGCTGTCCACTGAGATGGCAGACTGCCTTTAATTTGGATTCTGAAGCCAGGGTGACAGGAAGGGGGTCAAAATGAGAAGGAGGGATGTTTACAGAAAGGCGCTCATCCGGTGACACTTGGGACCCTGGAATTGCCCAGACTGCTAGGTTTGATGACTGCCTTTTGCTCGCAAATATTGCCAAGAGAGAGGGCGGTTACTCTGCCAGATAAAATCCACCGAAACCTGCACTTAAACTTTTGGCAGGCTGAGAGCCACATTGTTTCATAGTAAACTTTGAAGGAGTGTTTAAGTGGTAAAATACGGCGCCCTTGGAGGCTGAGCTAGTGGGAACACTTAGTATAGCTGAGGCCAGGAACCCTGGCTGGCTTGGGAGGTTTCTCAATGAAAATGTAAAGCTCCAAATGCAAAATGCAGACTGTCCCTTAGGTGCTGGGAGAGGCTAACCTTTGCCATGAGTTTTCATACTGAGGTTTAACCTGCAGAGGGCATTGCATTTAGCAGAAGCAGATGCCCCACAGCCTGTTTCCAAGCCTCCCCGGGTCTTTGGATTTGTGGGCAGTGGGTTCACATGAACAGAACCTGAGACATCAGGCCAGTTCCCCAGGGTCTCAAACAGACGAAACAAGAGAAGAGACCTTTAGTCTTGGACACAAGGTCGTAGGTGACCGGCCTCTAACCTCCTTGTCTTAATAAGAGGATATCAACATGGAGTCTGAGTGATTGACCAAAGGTAACGTAAATGTATTTCGGCTGTGACACCAGCTACCAGTTGTGCCATTTGAAGTCCCTGTCAGTTCAGGGCATGGCTTCTCTTCTGAAGGAAGGGGTGACCGAGGAGGATGGTGGGCTCCCCGTCCAGGTGATGAGGGTGGCTCTTTAGAAGTCCTTAGAGAGATAAGGCCAGACTTCCTTGAGGCAGCTTTTCTGGCCTGGTGTTCTGTACCTCTGCGAAGTTTGTGGATTTCGTCTCTTGGAGTTCTTTCTGCCGTCCTGTTTCGTTTAAGGTCTCCCTTGTGCTCCGGAGCACGTGACCCTGGGCAGGCGAGAGCTCTGGCTTGCATTCCGCATGGCGATCGTTCCTTTACTAGAAACGTCCTCCCCGGCTCTTGTGTGAAATTTACACCTGTGTGTTTGGCACGAGACTGGATTGTTACAGTTGGCTCTCGGAGTGCATTTATTTCATTTTAAAGTGTGCTGTCGAAAGAGCCCGAGGTTTGGGCTTTTGAAAGCCCAGGTAAACATGGCTTAGGCCTAAGATCAAATCACTGTTGGAAGGTACTTCCCGACACGAGTGAGGCTCAGCTTCATGCTCCCCAAGTTTAAATTAGTAAACAAGCCTGGTTCGCTTGTGAAGGTGCAGCTCAAGCCTTGTGATTACAGTAGCGAGCCAACTGGGGAAAAATCTTCCTATTTGTGGCTTCTTTCCAAATAGCAGCTCGGCTCTTTTTAAAAACACACAATTTGTATGTTTTTACTTTTTGCTTCTGGGGGAGGGGGTTGTTGAGGGTGAGGTGGTGAGTGAGCTGTGCGTAATAATATTTTATTTACATTCCCGGCGGTTATGTTGGTCACGGTCTCTGTTTGCTGTCTGGGGTTTTTTCTTCCCCTTGCTGCCCTCGAGGCACCACCGTATAGGAAGGTTGGTTGCTGATTCCTCAGCGAACGGGATGCTTTCTCTCGCCCTGATTCTGTGGCCGTGGAGACAGTGATGGATGTTGTGCTGGATGGGGCTCCCACTCCTGAATGAAGGCCAAGAGCCACCCTTCTCACACAAACCCTAACCTTCCCGTACAACCTCATTAATTTTTTTTCCTCATTAATTTTTAATGCAAGAATGCAATCTAGATGAGCTGGGGTGAAGAAAATCCTTAAAGGAAGCATTCCCAGAGCTCCCGAATAGGACTAAGGACGAGGGAGCCAATTTATTGTACAAGCACCTAGAAACAAAAGAGGCGAGGGGAGGGAAGAATGGCATTTGTTTCTAAATTGATTTTATGCGTTCCTACTAGGTGATGCCCATTCCAAGAGTCTGTGGCCCTGGCGGTGTGGCAGAACCTTGCTTAGGCCTGACCGTGACCTTCTAGCTAACGCGGGTCTGGCAGCCAGCCTTCTTGGTCAGAGCTGACATCTCTGACCAGGCTTGCTTATCACTATCGGTACTCGCTTGTTTGCCAAACAAAATGATGCCGATGTTTTCTGCTTTGGGGTGTAGCTGACTGACCCAAATCCAGTAACGGGGCGCAGGGACCTGTTGCCCCGAGCAGGGCTGAGCTGAGCTGGATAATTTCTCATTCAGTCACACACACCGCGGCAAGTTCGTTTGCTCCCCTGAATGTTAAAACTTCTGTTGCATCCCACTGGAGCCCCGGCTGGGAGTTTCTGCCATTAAAAATAGAGTAGGATCAAAAGGAATGTGAAGATTTCAATTGCCACCCCAACTTTTAAAGATGAATAAATATTAATTCTTCCCTTTTCACCTTCTCCACTGCACAGCGGACTCTTTTTCTTGGAGGGACTCGGGAGAGTTCTACGTTTTTAAAGGAGCAGATCTGAGACAGGCTCCTCTCAGAAAAGCAAAGGGGACTTTTAGGGCTAGGGTATTGGTTTTTTAAAAGAGATGAGATTACTTCCGGCCTTGATGTTTTACAACTTGCATGGGCTTCTGAGTTGCCTCAACTGTTGGGTGGGCCAGATCCCTTAGAAATGACAGACTCACGCAGGCAGGAGTACAGACACGTTTAGCCACAGGCAGGTGTGTTTTCCCAGAGCATATGTCTCCAGTGAGCTACCAGATACATTTCTCTGCAGGCCAGGAGAGGAGGAGAGCAGGAGAAAGACGAATGGAGACGGAGCTCGAAACAAAGGAGGCCAACAGATCCTTGCCTGTGGTGGAGTTATTACAAGGACAGAGTGGAATGTGATAGTAGGAATGTTTGAGAAGCAAGTTCCGGCAAATTCTAAGTGTGGAGTCTGTGCGACTGTCTTCTCGTGAGGCGATCCATTAGGGTTCCAGTTTCCTCATTTGCCTGTCTTCCCTGAGACTGAAATTTCTCCATGGCAGACCCAGGAAATACGGAACTCCTGTCCGTAAAGCTCACTCTTGGCTTCTCAGCCTGGATCATTTTCTTCCTCTCACTGCTTTCCTTTTTACTCTCATTTTGTCCAACGGCTGAGCATTAGCGCCTTTAAAGCAGGGTGAAATGAGGAAGGATCGGAAGAAAACCAGATCCTGCCCTCTTTTCGTTGCCGGTTAAACTTTGGGCTGGCAGAGAGGTTCATGTAAATAGAGCTTAAGTTTTATTGGAGGTAAAACTTGGCAGATTTTAGGAGGTAAGATTATGTTGCCCTTTCTCTGCCTTGCCTTATCTGATAGATTTCACCTTCACTTGGACTGTAGATTGTTCTAGACTTATTTCTCTACTTCTCTCTTTTCATCACTTCTCAGTGATGGAAGAACTGTCTAGAACGTCAGCTGGAGAGCGTTAGGCCCAGGCCCGCCAGGCGGAGAGCAAACTTTGGCAAATATGACACTTTTCCGGGCAGACCACATTGACGAAAGATACACAGAGCAAGGAAGGAACTGGCAATGGCTCGTTTTTATGGAGCACGTGTTGTGCGTGTGGCACGGGGCTGGGGGTTTTATTTGAATCATCTGCTTCATTTGCCTTCCATAGCCACTTTTATCCCCATTTTATAGTTAAAAAACCGAAATCCAAAGAGGTTAAACGACTTGGTCAGGGAAGGGTGGCTAGAAACGAGCTGAGCTGAATTCCAACCAGGTGGTTTGGCTTCAGAGCATGCTTCTTAACCACTTTTCTGTGGTACGAATGGATAAGACAAAGTAGGATGCTTTATTTTATTTTTGTGAATGCTTATTTATTTTTGAGAGAGAGAGAAAGAGCGCGAGCTGGGGAGGGCCAGACAGGGAGACACAGAATCCCGAAGCAGGCTCCAGGCTCTGAGCTGTCAGCGCAGAGCCCAAAGCGGGGCTCGAACCCACGAACTGCGAGATCATGACCCGAGCCGAAGTCGGACGCTTAACCGACTGCGCCACCCAGCAGTTTGCTTTAGATGTGCTGGTGCTGTTGTCTATTAATAAATGGAATTGCAACAGTGGCGGGGTGAGTGGCTCAGAGAGGCTGCTTTCATATCTCTTGCGGTGGCCTGGGCTGACCAGGGCTCCCCTCATTTGGTGGCCCTCATCTTGGGGGAAGTAAGCTGTTATGTCGTACTTGAGCCGAGATGCCCAGGTGCCATTTAGAAGTCTCTTCAACTGGAACACAGGGCATTTATCTACACTGGAGACCTTGAGAGCTGGTCACCCAGCCTGATCTTGTCTGAAGTCCTTCCACGTTTAGACCAAAAATGGGGGGAAGGGAGGAAGGAGGTTGGGGAGTTCGGGAGCATTTTCTTGGAAATAAGGGATAGCTGCTCTTAGCGAGGCACGGGTTTCTCACCAAGTTGGTTCTAGATTTTGCGATTCTTTTCACCCCTCTTAGATGAGTTGAGTACAAAGCGTTGGGCTTCATTGTTTTTAAGGAAACATTGGAGTTGTTAATCTGAGGTCTTTTAGGAGCAGAATGTTAGCTTTACATCATTGGGTCTTTCTCTGGGTTTGTCAACAAACTGTCCCCCAAGTGACTTGCAAAATGTCAGCCCTGGAAAAAACTCTCTGCCCCCTGGTTACCCATTGCCTAATTGGGCTGTTTCTTGTTGACTGTACTGGGTTATCTGGGGCTGTTAGGCAACTTGCGCGTTTTGTTTGATGTTCCAGATTGGCTCTCTCCTCCCCGCTCCCTTTACACTGACTCCATCCTACTATGTGAATTAGTCCTGTAGATTGGATCCTGGAAGAGTCCATCCCGGACGGCCCCAAGGCGACTGGGGATCAGGCTGCCTTCCACGGGGCTTTCCAAAATAGCAAATAGCGGCAATTCAGGGAGTCGTTAGTGGTCAGCAAATAAAACTAGTCCAGCAACACTCAGTGACACCACAGTGTGCTTCACTCGGCCCCCTTGGGCACAGATCTGAACGCAGGCTTTGTTGAAGTAGGGCAAGAAGAAATAGATGAGGTCTTTGTCCAAAGACCTCCTTGGAGTCCAGTGGAATTAGTTGCTATCATTTTATGTTAAAAAAGAGTTTTGATCCCAGTTTAGCTGCCAACCAGTGACACAGCATCAGAGTATTCACTAAGTCCGAACCCTCAGGCCAAGAACTGGAAAAGGACGGTCTCAGGAATAAGGCACAGACTTGTTTCGCGACCTTGGGCCTATTTCGGTGCTTCCAGAGTCTCATGAAGCTGGCTCACCTAGTGCTTGTGTCACTGGGGTCCCTCACCTTGTTGAGGTCATCTTCCCCATGTCTGATGGCCCAGATCTCCTTCTTCTCCCCTCAGCTGTTGCCGCTGAAGTCTTATTTTGATAAGGGAGATTCCAATAGCGAGAAAAACACCACCTCCCTCTGCTTGTTGAAGCTTATACACTAGTTGAGTCTTTTTTGTCAGGGTGAGCCCTATATCCAGTGACTGGTGTCCTTACAAGGAGAGATTTGAAGGCACAGAGGAGGCATAGGAGAGAAAGCTGTGTGAAGACGGGCGGAGAATGGAGTTCTGCTGTCACAAGCCAAGGATTGCTAAGGATTCTGGCAGCCATCAAAAGCTAGAAGAATCAAGACTGTGTTCTTAGAACCTTTGCAGGAACCGTGACCCTGCCGCCATCTTGATTTGGGACTTCCAGCCTCCAGAAGCGTGAGAGAGTACATTTCTATTGTCTTAAGGCCCCCAATCTATAGTAATTTGTTATAGCAGCCATCATAAACTAATACAGTGATAACACCGTGTTGCTCTTGACCATGTTCTCTGTATTTCTGAAAAAGTCTAGGGATGCCCGACTCTCATAAACTGGGACGAAATGAATGTGTCTATATAGCATGCTCTTTTTATACCGAGTGTGTGACTTTATTTGCGGTGGATTCAAAGAAAATGAAAACAGACGTTATAAAACAACGAAATTACTGCTTCTTCCTCCCTCGTCTGCTTCTGGTCAACATCCTAGGAAAGGTGGCAAAGGGGGGCTGTGTTGCTAAAGGGAGCACCTCTGGAAAATACAGTAAATGTGCTTCAAGAGGTAGTTAACGTTGGTCATTACAATTATGGGATGTGAAAAGTAGTTGCTTTTAGGCGGATCTCAGCGGTACTTTTCCAGGCAGGCGGAGACCAAGGGAAGGCTGGGGTTTTATGCTCAAAACAGTCCAGATCGTCAGAGTGTCTGCAGGGTCTCCAACAGGGACAAGTGTGGGTTGACTTTAGAGCCCCTCCGTCCGTGGCAGCCTCAGATTATTGTCTGGTTGATTGTTTGCATCCGGTTAGACATTGTGGTTTGTTTTCGCTTTTCACTTGGTAATTGTAAACATTATTAAAAAAAAAAAAAACAAAACGAACCTATTTCGATTGCGGAGCTCACTTTTAAGACAAAAAGTTGAGCGTCATGAGGAGTCATCATGCTTGCTTTCCTGGGCTGGCTCCTCTTTATTTTATTTTATTAAAGAAAAAGTTTTTTTTTTTTTTTCTTAAGTTTATTTATATTGAGAGAGGGGGAGAGAGAGAAAGAGAGCAAGGGAGGGACAGAGAGAGAGGCAGGGAGAGAACCGCAAACAGGCTCTATGCCACCGGCACAGAGCCCGATGCAGGGCTCGAACTCACAAACTGTGAGATCGTGACCTGAGACGGAACTAAAAATAAGACACTTGACCGACTGAGCCGCCCAGGCGCTCCTGGCTCTTCTTTTCGATGCAGCAGCTATGGCAGCAGAGACACTTGCAAGCCCGCCGAGGGCAAGGAGCCTGGGTTAGAGCCTCTCCAGTTTTAAAATGCTGTTTTCCCTTTCATTCTGTTCCTCAGGAAGGAGTGAATACTGCACGTGGGGAAGGGAGGGGAGAGGAGAGCTGCCGCTGAGAAAGAGCCTCCTTCGTTGTCATCCTGAGAATAGTCCCACCAGTCTTGATCCCTTGTCCTGGTCCCTTGGAGACCCCATCCCTGCCTCACAGCTTCTTTGTTAATTGTGGGTCTGAGGATAAACACACAGCTTCCGCGGGCTCGGGTGCCTTTCCATCAGGAACCGGCTGGCACTTCCCAGGTGTGTGTGACACCCCCGTGTACAAGCCACCCATGATGTGGGATAACGGAGACAGCCGTCCACACTCTGAGTCTCCTGTAGATATTCCCTGGGAACCGAGCTGCGGGCTGGGGGGCCACGGTGCCGACAGGTGGCTCTTCTGCGTTGGGCCTGAAATTCTTGGTAGCCTAGTGCCTTAGTTTCCTAGCGCTGCCACAAGCTGGGCGTCCTAAGCAGCAGGCATTTGTTGTTGTCTCACCCATCTGGAGGCTGGGGGTCTAAAATCAAGGGGTCGGCAGGTTTGGCTTCTTCCGAGGTGGAGAATCTGTTCCATGCCTCCCTCCTAGCTTCTGGTGGTTTTCTGGAAATCTTAGATGTCCCTTGGCTTGCTGGCAGGATCCCCAGGTTGCACCTGGCGTTCTCCCTGTGTGTGTCCCTGTACCTAAATTTCTGCTTTGCAGAAGGGCGCCAGCCACGTTAGATCAGGGGCCCGCCCTTCTCTGGTCCAGCTCATCTTAACCAATTACATCTGCAATGCCTGTTTCTAAGGTCACATTCTGAGGCGTGGGGGCTTAGGATTGCAGCATACGAATCTTTGGAGAGGCACGATTCAGCCCATAACACCTACTCTCGAATTTTCTTTTGAGTATCCTCCGTGCACCAATATATTTCTCCCTGCTTGAACCAACCATGGGGGTGGGCGGGGGGGTGGGGAAGCAATGAGAATTTTTTTCCAGATGGTGGTGCAGATGTGAAATGGAGTAGCATACCTGCTATACGTCATGGCTACTGTTTTATATTAGGTTTGACTAAAAAATTACAAAACAATATCTGCTTAGGGTAACAGGGTAACAAATCAGACAGCTTAGAAATGTGTTAAGTTAATAAGCTTGTCCGTTTCTCTGTTCCCAAGTCTATCCGTGAAGGAAACTCATGTAACCTGTCTGGTAATGATTTTTCCACAACTTTGTCCAGGTTTTTGCAAAAATATACAAATGAATAGGTGCATATTTAGGTCTTTCTCATGTATTTCAGTAATATATATATATATATATATGTATATATATATATATATGGCTTTATATATGTATATTATTGAAATATATTTGTGGTTTTATATATATTATTGAAATCATGCATATTCAGGTCTTTTCATGTATTTCAGTTATATATATATTTGTGGTTTTATATATGTATATTATTGAAATATATTTGTGGTTTTATATATATATAAACATATATATAAATATATATATTTATATATATATTATTGAAATACATGCATATTTAGGTCTTTTCATGTATTTCAATAATATATATATTTGTTTATATAATAAAAATAATAATGATATATATTTGTGTGTGTGTGTGTGTGTGTATATATATATATATATATATATATGTATATATAAATATAAAACCATGAATGTTGTTTGCTTTACGAACCATCCATGGTTCTGCTTTCCATGGTTTCAGTTACTTGCAGGCTGGCAACTACAGTCCAGAAACACACGATCCTTCTCCTGACAGATCATTAGAAGGTCAGTAGTTGCCCAAGGTTACATGACAATGCTGACATCATTTGCCTTATTACAAGAAGAAGGATGAGTACAGGATAATAAGGTATTTTTAGAGACAGAGAGAGACCACATTCCCTTAACTTCAGTGACAGTATATTGCGATAATTGTTCTATTTTACTATCGGTGATTGTTGTTCGTCTCTTACTGTGCCTAACTTACAAGTTAAAATTTGTCCTGGGTATGTATGCGTGGGAAAAAACATAGCATATAGGGGGTTTCGTACTCTCTGCGGTTTCCGACATCCACTGGGGGTCTTGGAACATATTCCCTATGGATGTTGGGGGGGGTTACTGTACATGTAGGTCCAACTCATTCTTTTTAAGTATCTGCATAGAATTTGTGGTACAGTTGGGACCACAGGTGGTTCCGTCCTCTCTCTGTCAGGGCTTGTCCGGGGGCGTGTCCATCTTCTTTCCTTGTTCTCGTGTAGGCAGTACTGTTTTAACTCTCTGGGCACATCCTTACATACGTGTGCGTCTATTTCTTTAGACCGGACCGGCGGCATTGGATGTGTGCAACTTTTATGTTTTAGCGGCTGTTAACGAAGGCCTTTTTTGAGAATTCTGCTTTTGGATCAGAAGTGTGTGCTATCCTGGTAAAGGTGCAAAGTTTGCCGGAGAAAGGATAGTCTTTTCAACAAATGATGCTAGGGCAATTGGATATCTGCGTACAACCCCCCAACTTTGATCCTGACATCATACATCTGGTGTATAGAAACTCACAGTTCATCACAGGCCTAAATGCAAAGCCTTAAAACTGGGAAGCTTGCAGACAAAGGCAGTAGATCTTTGTAACTTTTTACGCATCAGTATAAACATTCCTAAAATCAAGGTAATGAATGGTCCATCACAGCCCGAAGTTTCTTTGGACTGGGCAAAGATTTCTTAGAACAATAGCAAAAAAGTGATCCATAAGAGGAAAATTTGATTACATTGGACTTCATCAAAATAAAACCTTTTGCTCTTTAAGCAATAAAGACAAGAGAATGACTAGATGAGACACAGAGTGGGAGAAAATACTTGCAAATCTGTGGGAAAGGACTTGTGTCCGGGATATCAAGATAGTGGATAAGATGATAAACACCCCAATTAAAAAAAAAAAAAAAGCAAACGATGTGAACAAAGAAGTCGTATGGGCAGGAAATAAGCACAGGAAGCTGTTGAACATCATTAATCATCAAGAAAATGCAAATTAAAACCACTGTGAGATATCACTACCTACCTATAGCATAGCTAAAAGTAAAGAGGGGCGCCTGGGTGGCTCAGTAGGTTAAGCGTCCGACTTCAGCTCAGGTCACGATCTCATGGTCCGGGAGTGCGAGCCCCACATCGGGCTCTGGGCTGATGGCTCAGAGCCTGGAGCCTGCTTCCGATTCTGTGTCTCCCTCTCTCTCTGCTCCTCCCGCATTCATGCTCTGTCTCTCTCTGTCTCAAAAGTAAATAAACGTTAAAAAAAATTTAAAAAACAAATAAAAGTAAAGAGACTTCAAGCATACCTTGTGTTGGTGAGGATGTGGATGAACTGGAGTGCTTAGTCCTGGTGGGGATGGAAAGTGATGGAAAGCACATTAGCGGATCTGAGAATCGGATGGGGGGACAGATTTTGAAAAGGCTTGAACAAGGGGTTGGGAGTGATGGATGTGTTCAACATCTTGATTATGGTGATAGTTTCATGGGCTTCTACATAGGTCAGGACTTTGGAAATTACGCAGTGTATTACATGTTGACTATCCCTATAGGAAGGTGTCTGGGGCACCTGGGTGGCTCAGTTGGTTAAGCTTCCGACTTCGGCTCAGGTCATGATCTCACAGTTTGTGAGTTCGAGCCCCGTGTCGGGCTCTGTGCTGACAGCTTGGAGCCTGGAGCCTGCTTCAGACTTTCTCTCCCCCTCTCTCTGCCCCTTCCCCACTCACCCTGTGTCTCTCTCTCAAAAATACATAAACATTAAAAAAATAAAAAAAAAAAGAAAGGTGTTCAAACAAGGGTATACGAAGTAGTCATTGTATGGCAGGCACGTGCTAGGTGTTGGGGAAACTAACAATACACGGTTTCTGCCCTCACTTCTGTCAGTTCTCTGTAGCCTTCACATCCTTTTAACTGGCATGTAAATAACAAACTGTATTTTTCTTAGAGTTCCATTCGCTCCTTTAAATACGTTCCTTTATTGAGTCCTCGAGATGGCATGTTTCATCCATCTCTGTTTGCCTAAGGATCCCAAGTTGTAACTAATAGTTGAACAAGAGAAGAAATCCCACCCAAAGGGTAGATGGTTCAGGTTGGTGCCTTGGTGTTCCATCCATCATTCAGGATGGCTCTTTCTTGTTGTTGCTCTTGGTGGTGTTTCTTGCTTCTTTCCAGCCTTCCCAGAGGGGCTCAGTCCTCAGAGGCCTTTTTTGTCCTATGTGCCAACACCTGGCTCCGACCCTAGTGGCCAGTAGACTCGGGATTGTGCTGTTGAATGGGTACATTTTGTGGGTTGTGGCTCCATGACTGGATGGGCCACCTTCTTGAGATAGAAAACAGAACACATCACGCAAAACCATGGGTGGGTCTTGTTTCCAGTTTACAGATGTGATGTGCCTAGCAGATGTAGGGTCGAGATTTCTTATGGAATAATTCTTTTTCTCATGAGTATGGCAACTCAGAAATTTACACAGCACGTAGCAACTTCACCCATGGCCACTGAACTTTAGAATGCTATTGAGAAGCATTCACAAAAATAATCTTAATCTAGTTTACAAACATTTTTTTTTTCTTTTCAAGGAGGCAAACTTAAGGCACTTGCCTCGATACCTTTTATTTATTTATTTTTTCATTTTATTTGTTTGAGAGAAAGAGAGATAGTGCTCGTGTGAGAGCGAGGGAGGGGCAGAGAGAGAAGGAGAGAGAGAATCCCGGGCATGCTCCACACTGTCAACGCAGAGCCTGACACGGGGCTCGATCCCACAAACCATGAGATCGTGACCTGGGCTAAAATCAAGAGTCAGACGCTTGACTGACTGAGCCACTCAGGCGCCCCAAGACCGTGGGGTTTTTAATCAGGCACGCGTGGAAATAAATCTTGGCTGCCTCACTTATTAGAGGTTACTTCCAAGGCCTCTGATCTGTATCCTCAACTTCAAAATGGGGGTGATGACATTTAGCTCTTGACTCTTCATTGAGGTATGGAATACGCAAGCTTAGCATGGTAACTGGCACGTTAATGGGAGTCAGTAAATACGAGTTTCTTCCCCTCCTTTAGTTTCCATAGCCGCAGAGCATTTTAGGGCTAGATGGATAATAGAGTTTTGGTGTTTCTCAAAGTGTGTTCCATGGAGCATGAGTTTATTTAGTGAGTCTTGCCACGAAGGGTTCAGTTGGGGGAAGCGGTGGGTGACAGAAAGTGAGTCTGGTTTGCTGCAGGATGACTTTTAACCTTTCAGGTGCCGGTGCCCCGTGAATTTCCACGTGAGGGGGGAAGGGAAGCCAGCCCTTCGTGAAGGAACATCCCGCAGCCCAGAGCACTTCCGTAAAGAACTTGATCTCCTTTAAGTTGACAAACCGGGGGCCTCAGGCTTGGCTGTCGCTTCCCAAAATGTTTCCTTTGGAACCTTCTGTGTATATAAACACTTTACAAATTAGTTTCCAGGATTGAAAAATTAGAGGAATTTATAAGGAAATCTGGACTTTCTGATGCTCTTGGAAAGTGGGAGGTTCAAACCACAGTGGGTTCTGATATGGTGACCAGCGGCCAGCGCTGCTCCACGTGGACGGGAGGTGGCTTCTCGCTTGTCCCAGGCCTTAAAGAGCAGGCATCACTAAGTCATGTAAGCTGATGGGCCTGTGGGCACTTGGGCTGGGGACCCTGCTCCTTCATTTGGCTGGTGGGAAATCTAAATCCAAAGTTCATAGAGTCCTTGGAACCAGGAAAAGATTCTCGGTCCTCTGACTTTTAAAGACTAATGTGCTAGAAAATTTTGTGACCGCAGTTATTTGCTTAGCATCCTCCATTGTTCTGCCAGCACAACTCAGGGAGCCCACCTTCAGGTGCCAGTTCTCCTCCCCTCTTTCCCCGGAGCGGTGTGCCGGCGTCTTCGCGATGGGAGGGGGGACGCACCGTTGCCCCTTCTCTCCAGGGCACAGAGAAGCACGGGAACCGGAAGTGTCCTTGCCCATGGCCTCTGCTGATCTTGAACATGGGGGGGAGGGCGTCCAGGCAGAAGTGGGGGGCGTCTCTACCTCTTCACCAAACCCAGGTCACCGTTTCCTGCGTTTCCCATGTCAGGCAAGTGGAAACTTCTCATTGGTACGGTATTGGCTCATTTTGGGCATTTTTACTGCCAAACATTGGAACAGATCGCTTCCCAAAAGGGGGGAATTTAGAGGAAGGAGAATGGTTTTTCACTTAATGGCTTTTAACATTTTCCTCACAGGTTATTGGCCTCTGAAGAACCGTTCAGATGCTATTTCAGGAAACCCAACGTGAAAGACGTCTTTAATGGTGATAGCACCTTGATATTTAAGAATTCCTGTTACCACCAAAAGAAGGAAAAAACACACAAAAAAACCCCAAACCCAAAACAAAAAACCCAAACACCCCCAAACCACTCAAAATCACACTGTAGATGTTTTCTGATCCTCTTGGGAAGATCAGAGATTCTGATTTTCCTTACCTTCCCAGATATTCTGCTGTTCCCCTTAGCTCTGCCCATTCCTGCAGAATTATGAGATCCTGATGATGTTTAGCATCAAAAGTACATGGAATTAACCAGAAAGTGGCTTTACCTATAAACTGGTGGATTAGACCTCTCACGCTCAACCAATCTCCTTGGTTCGTGATGGCATAAATGCTGTGTATGTCCCTGTTTCTCTGTCTAGTTACTCATTCCTCTGTCTGGTTAGGTTTGAGACAGTTCCCTGTTGTTCCTTGATAACTATTCTGAAAATTATCCTACATTATAATCAGACTCAAGAGTAGGGTTATTATTTATCTATCCAGCCTTCTAGCTGATCAAATTTGATATTTTTTGCCACAGCCACTTTTAAAACCAGTAATTCATCTGAAATAGTTTCTGCTGCCTGAAGTTAACTCTGCACTAGCAAGAAAGGAAAGAGATGATGCTGGCTGCAGAACAGAAAACCCCTGGCCAATCTAAAAGCTCAGCAAATACAATTATGTATTAGATTCTTATGCGGTTCTGAAAGGATTAGTTTTTGGTTCGTAAAGAAAGAAATCTAAATGCTTTTGAAGTAGTTTTCAGTAAAAGCTCGAAACACCGCTCGTGCATTCAAACAAGGTTGAACTAAAACCCCACAAATAACAATCAAATAATGAAGGGTTTAGTTGTACCTGAAAACCTAGGATAGCTACTGTAACTGAGCCTGAAACTTTCAGCTCTGAGCTTCCTGGCAGCCTAAGTAAGAAGAGGAACATGATGAATTACTTAGCCCTCATTATCTAATAGAAGAATGTCCATCAGCTCATCTGGAGCCCCAAGTGTTTTCCTAAATTGAAGACCCTAGAGATTACCATGGGGTTCTTGTTTAAAAAAATTTACTTATTTTAGAGAGAAAGAGACAGCGAGAGAGCAAGCTAGAGAGAAGGGCAGAGGGAGAGAGAGAGAGAAAGGCACGGCTCAATCCTACAACTCTAGGATCATGACCTGAGCCCAAAATCAAGAATTGGATGCTCAACTGACTGAGCCACCCAGGTGCCCCACTGTGGGGTTCTCTGTATGGAACATTTGCAACAGACTCTTGGGTGATAATATTAATTGTAGGTTTTGACAAAGTTGCCTCTAAAAGTCGAAAAAATAAACAGTTTAGTAGGGATGCTAAGACGGTTTATGTAGCGGTTGAAGTGGACATCTGTGAGTTTTTTCTGACCAGCTTCATTTCCCATCCTCTGGTAACAGCACCCTGATCACGTTTTCGGGAATTCTTCTCCCTGTCCTGTGGGCAGGGGACTGTCAGTGTGTCGCCTTCTCGCTGTGGCATCCACGTGTCCCCCTAGTATCTAAGTTAATAAGACACTTTCTCCCTAAAGTTGGGATCCTGAGCAGGGTGGCAAAAGGCTGAAAGTCACCAGAACTGATTATTTTGAGTGCTGAGACCTGCAGTCCTGCTGCATAGACCCCAGGAGCTGCTGCTGCTTTTTTTTTTTTTTTAATTTTTTTAACATTTATTTATTTTTGAGACAGAGAGAGAGCACGAACAGGGGAGGGTCAGAGAAAGAGGGAGACACAGAATCTGAAACAGGCTCCAGGCTCTGAGCCGTCAGCACAGAGCCCGACGCGGGGCTCGGACTCACGGACCGCGAGATCATGACCTGAGCCGAAGTCGGACGCTCAACCGACTGAGCCACCCAGGCGCCCCAGCCCCAGGAGCTTCTCGATCCCCACCCTTTCTGAGCTTGGTCCTTCCTTCCTCCTTTCAATTTGATGTCACTCCGATAGTTTGTTTTTTTCTTCTCACGGGAGCTGGAGTTGTTGTCTCCTGCTTGCAACCACAAACTCCGATTGCTACACAGGAAGAATTTTCCTTGAACCCTCTGATGCTCAGCCTTCAAATTTTGTGTGACAACACGCGTGGTGTGGAACAGAGCTCGTGGGCAGAGAAAAGCGAGGCAGCCAGGCTGGAAGGGTCTCCGGGATACGGACCTGAGGGTCATGGCCGCGCACATGTCCTTCCTTATGGGAACACTTCCCTCATCCAGTGTGTGGTTGCTCCACTGGGAGACGAAGAAAGGGTGCGAACATCTTTCCCCCTGGAATTTTTTGTGCATACAGCCTTACATTCCTGAACGAAAAGAATCCTCATTATCCCACAGCCCTGGCCTGCAGCTTTCATGCTCTGGCCCCATCGCCGGAGAATGATTTTTGTCCTCGTTGTTTATCACGGTGTAGTCCTGCTGTTGGCATCTGCTGTAAATCTTCAGGTTTTTGTAACTTGGATGCCGCTCTCACCTTTCTGCCAAATCTCTGTACTGAAAAAGTGGCCTATCATTTTAAGTAATGATGCTTTTACTACATCCAACACAAATAAAGTAATTTTGGTACACGTTATAAAATGAATCCCCTCTTGTCTCCGGGTCTGGGGTAGAAACGGTATCAGGGATGCATACAGCCGTTTGGGCCAAAATAGCCAAAAAGACACAGTCCCAGGCTGTCTGAGTCTTAGTTCTCGAGAAATATCTGTAGTTGTTGGTTAAAAATGTGAATGGCTCCGTAAGTTCACTCTAGGACAGTGTGGGCTCTCTAGCCCAGAAAGTTAAATACGTCCAGTGTTGGCAGCCTTGACCTTCTGGGTGGAGAATGTAGTTCACTAGTCTTCAAGACCTGCTTTGCCACTTTGATTTAATACGAGGCGGAAATCTTCAAAACAAAGCTCTGTGAATCCAGGAAGGTTCATCTGGCATCAGTCAGCTGGGGCATCCTCCCGCCCCCTTCTCCACCCCACCCCCTTGTCTTTTCTCTAGGAGCTTGATGCTTTGTAGAAAATGGCTTTGCAAAAGTGCAAATTTGGGAGAGTGTTGTGTAACGAAAGAAAATTCAAATTAGTATTCTCCCGTGGGAATCCTCTTGGGGAAATTGAAATTATACTTAAATATTCACATATAGAGTACAGCCAATATCTGTTTTAGGATGTTGACAGACTGAGCGATACAGCTCAGTGGTTTTTCTGGAAGTCAGGTGGTCTAGAGAATGAAGAGGGCAGAGTCTCAGAAACCGGCCAATTGGTGTTTCTTTCTCTCTGTTGTGTTAATGGTAAGTAGTACAAACGCGGTGCTGATCTCTTTACTCCTTGGCCCAGAGAACTGGCGTTTGTCTTCATAACATAATTTAATGCTCTCGTTGAACAGAGGCTGGCCCGTGAGATATGTGTGTGTGCGCTCTGAACAGGAGGGGACTGTGCTGGCAGGGTACCTAGGAGCATTCAGTGAAAACTTGGAGGCAGTCTTTTGGAAATAAAACTTAATTTGCAGGGCTCTCTACACGTAAGGTAGACCTGCTTTGTGATTTGGGGCCATATCTGTGTTTTCTCCACCGCCCCCCCCCCCCCCCGTTCTTTCTTTTCTCCTCCTCCTTTCCTCAATGAATGGGAGTGAAGTTCATTCCACTCCTGAATTTCTCTGAACTCTCTTTGCTAACTGCTATACCTCTCAGACATTTTATTTACAGCTTTCCCAAGGGGCAACGGCCCCCTCTCCTTTCTCCCATTTTCCTTTTCAGCGGCTGGAGGCCGGAAGTCACAGCTACATTGGACAAAACCAAATTGGACAGTTGCTTCAAAGCCATTGGTTGTTGGGGCCTTTTAAAGAATTCTTTCTTTTCTTCTCACTTTCCTTTTTGTTTTGGCTTATGGTTAAGACGGCATAATCTTTGCCTTAGATGCTCACAAAACTCATTTCTTGGGTTGTAGATGAAGAGGACAAACAGATTCATTTTGATCCAGGAACTGGAAGAAATTGACAAACTGTTGATTGCTTGTAAAATGCACTTTACAAAGTCCCTCTTGGAACTTAGCAGATGCCTGCTTTCCTTATGTTAAGAAGCTGATGCTGTTTATCTTTTTTATTTCAATCACTGGCCCCTCTAAATAGGAAATTTAACTTTGATTTGAAGCTATTAATGCCTGCTGGTAAATAAGAAAACGCGTGATAGAGCAAATTATTTTTCATCTCTTGCATTTCTATGGGCATCTTAGACTCAGGGGAATTTTTATGTAGCATAACAATTTCATAAGTGTTAACATGTTTTTTTAAACTTCACATTATAAATAGGAGCAGAAGCCTGCTTCAGAAATTTAAAACTGGATTAAAGTTGGCCAAAGCAGAAGGCAAAGTCATGGCTCTGTTACAGCTTACCTCCTTGGGGTTCTGGGTAGTCTATCGACTATGCAATCGATTCAAATAAAATGCTCTTACTATGGATTCATAATACTTTTTGACGTATGGATCTTGGAACTCGAAAGGGTCATGGAATTTTTTTTTAAAGGTATCTGTGAACCCTATGTGCATTTCCTATGGACCAAAAATGTATACCTTGCAAATACATCAAATATTTTTCAAACCTTGTGTGCTTTATTGAAAGAAATTTTTATTTAAAATTATTATTGATTCATTGTGACTTTTGGACTTTATGCCTATTTTTAAGTACTGAACATCAAAGTACAGTTTGTGGGTCAGCAGCATTTTGGGCTTAAAAGGAATTGTGGCACTTGAAAGAAGTGGGGGCCATAGATTTGATTAATGCTGATTACAGGGGTGAAGGTCAAAGTACACTGACTTTGGTAGATTTGCAGGCTCCTTCCTTCCCCCATGTCCCTTTCTTAAAAACTCTCCTTTTTTTTTTTTTTTTTTTAATGTTCATTATTTTTGAGAAAGAGAGAGAGAGAGAGAGAGAGCGCAAGCAGGGGAGGGGCAGACAGGGAGACACAGAATCCAAAGCAGGCTCCAGGTTCAGAGCCCGATGCGGGGCTTGAACCCACAGACCACGAGATCACGACCTGAGCCGGAGTCGGACGCCCAACCGACTGAGCCACCAGGTAGGTGCCCCTTAAAAGCTTCACTTTCAACAAATGTCACGGAGCTTTTGCTTTTGGGTGAGGAGCCAAACTAAATTATAAGGTGGGTCTAAAGAAGTGGTTCCCGTGCTCAAGAAGCCTTCAGTCAGTTAAATGTGAAGTAGATTGTTGTTATCACAGAGGAAACTTCCATCCTAAGACCGTGGAGGGCAAAAGAGGAGAGCCTTTGTAATCTGTGCCCTTTTACTAGGAGCACGAAAGCTTCCCCTGGCGTCCTACCCGGGGAGATGCTCATGTTTCAGGGATGAGGACTACGCGTGGCCATGTATTGGTTGGGAGAACAGAGTATTTTAATTGGGCGGGGCTTTGAGCCAAATCGAGTCAGAGTTCTGTTATCAAGGTCAAAGGGAAAAATGGCAGCACCACTCCCGCTCTACCACAGGTGCTGAATTGGCAATAATGGCAGATGTGGGCACTACCGGTCTCCCAGATTTTGTGAGTTTCTTTATTTGCCACAGAACACTTCGTGCTCTCCCCAGTCCCCACTCCCCCCGCCCCCGCCCCTCCAACCCCCCCCCCCCCCCCCCCGCCCCGCCCTGGTCTGGCGCTGTCCTGTTGAAGTTGACACAGTCCTCTGAAGCGAACAATCCACTGATGCTGGTCTGTCGTGGTCTCAGATGGTTTTCCAGCCCATCTTTCAATACAAGCATGTTGTGCAATGGCATGTGTTGAAAATTGCCAGGATTACTGAGAAACGGAGACTTTGTGATTACAATGAAAATCTCATCTAAGTGTTTAGAAGTTTCGAATGTTTATGTTTGTTTGGACAGATGCTATTTGGCTAATTTCGTATTTGGGAAAACGTTATTTAGTTTACACTTCTTCTTTCTTCCCCCCTTTCTGCAGTCTTTTGCACATTGGATGTGAGAAGCTTGTATGGAACAAGGCTAAATGAACTAAAATGTTGGTGATTAGGCAGATTTCCTTTCCTCCCTTCTGTGGCCAGTGTTTGTAAAGATGTGTCCTTATCAGATGCTAAGGAGTGACTTTGATGCTTGAGTTCAAAGTCATACACCGTCTTCATCTGTCTACATCTTTTAATGCATCCTGGGCCATTTCCCACATTCTGTGTATTTTTATGTTCGATGCTTTTGCTAATGTTTCCTTGGTCTGACATATCCTTCGTCACTTGCATGCTCTGCCGAGGGGATCATACTCCTCCCATAGCAGATGAAACTGCCCTTCTGCCTTTCCTGATCTCCAAGTGCAGTGAATCATACCTTTCTTCTAAGTGTCCACAGTTTGTTCTTATGATGCAGTCCTACTGCTTAGCTCATTCTAGTTTTTCTTTTTAGTAGAACCACTCATGGACTTCTGTCTTCTAGAAGCCTCTAAGCCCTAGCGGCTGGGAATTGGATCTTTACTCCTCCTTGTATGTCCATTGCACCTGCATAGTACTTGGGATATAAAGATAGGAACACAGGGTGCCTGGGTGACTCAGTCATTAGCCATCTGACTTCGGCTCAGGTCATGATCTAACAGGTTTGTGAGTTAAAGTCCCGCATCGGGTGAGCTCGAGCCCCGAATCGGGTGAGCCCTGCTTCTCTCTCTCTCTCTCTCTCTGTCTCCTCTCCACCTCCCGGGATTTTCTCACTCTCTCTGACCGTCACTCGAGCCCTCTCTCTCTTTCAAAAAAAAAAAAAAAAAAAAGATAGGAACACAATGCAAGCCCCGTGAATATCTTTATTTCTGTAGTGCTTCAGTGAACTAATGATATTTTATAATTTATTTGCTATCTCTTAATTTCTTTGGAAGGAAAAGTGAGAGGTAATATGGCGTACGTGGCACTATAAATGAGTGAGGATGCTAAGAGTGGAGTTTGACTTTTATATTCAGAGGGAGTGAGGGAGAGAGAGAGTTGTATTTATCTTTAGAGGCAGCTATTAATGGGAAGCACACAATTCTATATGTCTATGTTAAGTTCTTTTGAATGTATCCTGGATCTCCTTGACATTTAAGTCAAAGTATATCGTGTGTTTATCTTGTTATTGCCTGTTTACTGTAGGGATATTACCTGTTGTATTTACTTTCAGTAATGCAAGAGATGTCAACAGTCAGAGCTGTTCATAAAAAAACAATAATTAAAATATAAAATGTAGAATCTATTTTGTTTAGAGTCACATATGTTTCTTGGTAATGGTTGAGTTTTCGATGGGAGAAAATTTTAGGTTGCTTTTCCTTATGATAAAATGATCCCTGGTTGAGCATTTTCAAGAAGCCTGGAGGCCTCCAGGATTGCTAAACACATTATTTGTTGTGCTATAAAGCAAGGACATTCTCAAAAAAAGGGATTATTTCAAAGGAAAACTGAAGCTAGCTTGGTTTCCATTGGTCAAATATGGTACACACTGACCCTCAAAATAAATAAGAGCTGTTGGGGGTTATATCCCATTGAGTAAAAAATAAGAGTCTATGAAGCTATACTGATACAAACATATAGATTGGAGAGGGGGGGAAGCTCTTCGTTACTACACAACGTTAACTAATGAATAAGGCAAGAATGATGGAATTAGAAAGTCACCATTTTGCAACCATCATCATAATTGGGCCAGGCGAGAATCATCATGTTCGATTTGGAACAGGATAGTCACATAATCTCGAAGTATGTCTCCACAAATTATCAGTTGAAAAAGGGAAGAGTGTAACTTTTCAGTGAAGAAATCCAGCGGGCATCACCTCCAACACAGAATCAGAGTTAGCATCACCCAGAATTAGGGTGAACCCTCATCAGGTGCCTCTTGATACGGTGCACCGGGAAGTACCACTTGCATAGCGCTCCTGTTTTGGGAGCACGTATCGTACAAAAGAACCGGCTTGTGCTCTTAAAAAAATATCGATGCCAAGGAAGACAAAGAAAGGCCAAGACACCGTTCCTAGGCAGGACAGCCAGGTGCAGTGCATGATCTGGAATTGGATCTTGGACCAGGAAAATAATGGCTATAAAGGGCTTCATTGACATGGTTGGTGACATACTTTTACTACCATTATGCAAGAGAGAGTATTCTTGTTCTTGAGAGATATGTAACAGCATTTTAGGTGTGAAGGGGGAATGACATCTGGAGTCTGTATCTTAGTCTCAAACCTGTGTGAGGGAAGGAGGGAGGAGAAAGGGAAGGGAGAGATGGGGGGAGCGAGAGGGAGAAGAAGGGTGAAGTGAGGGTGAAGGAAGAGAGAGAAGGGGAGTGTGGGAGTGAGAAGAAGGGAGGCGGGAAGGAGGAGGGGGAAAAAGAGAGAGAGAGAGAGACAGGAGTGGAGAGGAAGAGGAAAGGAGAAGGGAAGGAGGGGGACAGTAAATGAACGAGAGCAAGAATATATTGTAAAGAAAATGTGGTTAAGTTTGATGGTTGGTAGATCTGGTAAAGGGTAGAACTATTCTTGCTATGTTTTGGCAAATCTGAAGTTATTTCAAAATAAAGCTCTAAAGAAAAACACATTACATATACATATTTGCAGATGTCATTTCTAAATTAAAAAAAAATTAATGTTTATTTTTGAGAGAGAAAGAGACAGCACGAGCAGGGGAGGGGCAGAGAGAGAGAGGGAGACCCAGAATCCAAAGCAGACTCTAGGCTCTGAGCTGTCAGCACAGAGCCCGACGCGGGGCTCAAACTCACAAACTGCGAGATCATGACCTGAGCCGAAGTCGGACGCTTAACAGACTGAGCCCCCCAGGCGCCCCTGCAGATGTCTTTTCTAATAGATTGGGGATGTTGGTCACTGAACTGTCTGAAGCGTGAGGGCAGGGGCATTGCTCACCACGTACTCAGGGCAAAAGTCGGCAGTTCGTAAATACTCGTTTGACAGACACAGGGATTGCGGGGCCTGAAGTCTCTTGAGCTGTGGAAGATGGATCTTCGCACAATTGCAAATGCCAAGTGTAAGTATGTATGTTATGGTTTTCAGGTTCCCTTACAGCTACTTATGGCCATGTAACAAGTTAATGGTAGCCAGTGGGATGGAGCAGAAGTCTTAAAGGGAGGGTGCCGCTTCTCTGCCTCTCCTTACTGTGTTCTGGTGGGGATAGGAATGTAAAGGTGGAAGGTGGAGACCGTCTTGGGGGACCCCTGTGCTGAGGATGGGGCACAGAAGCTTGGGCGGCTGGGACCCCGATGTCTGGGAGCCATCTCCCCCCCCCCCCACCCCCGGCTACTTACCCCAGACATCATTTATGTGAGAGAGAAATAAATGTCTGGCTTCTCCAAACCACTTTGCTGTTGCCTTTTTTTCCCCTTCCATTTGCAACTACAGCTCATCCTACACGATACGCTGTACTTTCTAAAACATCATCACCCTTGCATTTTTGTTCCTCTGTGGAGCTTTGCATTCAGTTTGTCACATAGACACACGGATTGTAGCAATTCTCTGCCCTTTTCTTCCTCCTCCTCCTCTTCTCCTCCTCCTCCTCCTCCTCCTTCTCCTCCTCCTTCTTCTTCCTCTTCTTCTTCTCCTCCTCCTCCTCCTTCTCCTCCTCCTCCTCCTCCTCCTTCTCCTCCTCCTCCTCCTCCAACTCCTCCTCCTCCTCCTCCTCCTCCTCCTTCTTCTTCCTCTTCCTCTTCCTCTTCTTCCTCCTCTTCTTCTTCTTTGTCTTTCTGTTTCCCCAGCGTGGAAGCTGTCCGATTGTGACGGGGATTCTGCTTCTGTCCTTGAGTTGGTGGGTTAGTATCTGCGGTGTGGGGGATGTCGCATGCCGAGGGCACCTCCTCTTCCCTCTGTCCTGGCAAACCGTCTGCATCTTGCAAATTGCTAAATTGGCCTGAAAAGATTGTGCGAAGCGGCTCTCCTGAGATTCCTTGTCCCGACAGACCCAGCTGGAGACCGGATGTGCAGAGGCAAAGCACTTGCCACAATCAGAAAAATAGGAAATTTTAACCATTTCCAGTTGCCAAAAACATTTTGCTTCAGCTGAAGGATTCGGAGCAGGTTTTAAAAGTGCCCCTTCTGCCTGGTGAGTTTTGTGTCGCAGAGCTCGGTGCCTTTTGGAATCCACTCATGTTTTTACTTGTTGAGCGGACGGTTCTTCCTTTGGAACTATTTATTGCCACTAAGGTTTGCGGTGCACTCGGTCCCACGGATAATAAGTGGGTGTGTGTGCCCACAGCACAACATAAGTAGAGGAGCTGACTTCCAGCCTGTTTATTGTTAGACTGGTATGTAAGCAAGAGACTTAACGCCTCAATTATGTGTGTGTGTGTGTGTGTTTCTGTGCATCGAAACTCAGGAACTTGAAAACGGACCCTGTAGGGATACTGTATGATGTTCAGTTATTTCCTTCAGAGTACTTCTGTTTCGAATGTCGCATGAGTGAAGAGTGTATTGGCTTGCGTGGCTCCCGTGGTGATGTCATTTCGTGACCTGGAGGCCCTGTAGTTTGAAGCGTGATTTACTTCTGGTGGGCTGTATTAACTGCTGGGTGCTCTGGCTAATGTGAACCTGAGAGAGAATTGATCATCACTTGAATGTAAAGGATTGTATTTGGAATTGCCATGGGTGAGGGCTTCCGGCTCTGTAAGCTCCAGCAAGCCTAGACAGGAATCAGTGATGGCCACTGGATGTAAAGTTTAATTGTATTCTAGAGAAAAGAGAAGGAATGACTTATTTGCCCAGGGTCATCAGGTGAAGTCCCCACCACAGTTTGGTCTGCAAAACAAACCAAACGAAACATCAGAGGAAATCAACAACCAAGCAAACTGGAACCAAAATGTAGACGGATGGATGCGTGAGAAGAATAACTTAAATATTCCCTGCTCCCCGGGGCGCCTGGTGGCCCAGTCGGTTGGGTGTCTGGCTCTTGGTTTCAGCTGGGGTCGTGATCTCACAATTTGTGAGTTCGAGCCTCGGGCTGGCTCTGTGCTGACAGTGTGGAGCCTGCTTGGGATTCTCTCTCTCTCTCTCTCTCTCTCTCTCTCTCTCCCCCTTTCTCTCTGCCCCTTCCACTCTTTCACTGTGCCCCTCCCCTCCCTCTCTGCCCCTCCTGCCCTCTTTTCTCTCTCAAAATAAATAAATGAACTTAAAAACAATTCCCTGGGCCCAAGTGAGCCTGGGGGTGAGACCGGGAATAAGGAAGTTTTCATGTGAGTTTCCTGTAAGTTTCAGCTCTGGTAGGTCCTCTCACTATGACCTTAGGCAAGTCACACAAACTTCTGAGCCTTAGTGCCTTATTTATCAGTCAGCTAATTAAAGGAGTGGAATTGCACCCCTCCCCCCCCCCCCCCCCCCCCCCCCGACTTCCAATGCTGATTTTCCTGGTAGGGAACACTGTAGTTTCTGCTCTAGGTACTTGTTAAGGATTTGTCCGAATATTTTTATGATCTGCAAAAATATACCCTGATTTAAATGAGTGGCATTTCCATACCTTCAGAATTACTACTGCTAGTGAAAAATTTCGAGAGAAAATTAACAAAGGAATTAACAAACAAATTTCGAGAGGAAACAAAACAAGTTGCCTTTCTTCCTTGTCCATGAGCGTATATAGATACCTGTGGCATTTACCAGGAAGCTTGGGGTGTTAAGGAGAAGCATCATTTTCATCGTGGCCTTGCTGGGGTAGAGAGGCGTTTTTTCAAGGGAGGGGCTTTATGAAGTTGCGTGTTCCAGACTGAATCCAGAGGAAAAGCAGCGCAAGAGACCTAGTTGGTGCAGAAGACTTTCAAGCCACAGGTAGGCTTTTCAGAGTGTTGTCAAGGAGGAGGCACAAATGCCAGAATTAGTTTGGACAGCTCTTTTAAGTATAAAGAAAAACATGCCTACTGGCAGAGATGGAGTTTGTTACATGGCAGATATGTGTGTGGGCTTTTGATCTTAGACAATTGAAAAACAAGTAACATTCCATTTATATTACCTGAAGCTTTTGGTCACAGAGCTGTTTTTCTTTTTTTAATTTAAATCTTAGTTAACATATTTAGTTAGTTAACATAACCAATATTGGTTTCAGGAGTAGAATTCAGTGACTCACCACTTAGACGCAGCACCCAGTGCTCATCACAAGTGCCCTTTTTAATACCCAACACCCATTTGCATCCCCTACCCACTTCCTTCTATCACCCTCAGTTTGCTCTCTGTTGATAAGAGTCTCTCGTGGTTTGTTTCCTTCTCTTCTTTTCCTCCCCCCTTCCCATATGTTTACCTGTTTTGGCTCTTAAATTCCACGTATGTATGAAATCATACGGTGTTTGTCTTTCTTTGATTGACTTATTTCCCTTAGAATAATCCATTCTAGCTCCATCCATGGTCACGGAGTTTTGAAGTTCTCCAGGATGGTTTCCCTACTTCTGTAAGCACCAAAGTGACCAGACCAACCCTGGAATCAAGTCTGTCTGTAGGTGTCCCCTCAGAGCTACCAAGCAGATGGGGCAGATGTCATACCTAACATTGCCAGAAACAAAACACAGAGTGGGGAGGATTTTGTAGGAAACCTCTGATGGGAATTTAGAGAGCAAAGACTGGCAAATGAGGCTCTTAAGAGAAAGTTGAGAAGGAAAGAGGATGTAGTTTTACTGTGAAAAGAGCAGAGAATTACTTTTTTCTGATTTCACAGTGTGTTGAGATTACAGGGATGGAAAGAGATATTTTGCATTTGTAGCAAATGCATTATTTGGGCAATTAAGTACAGATAAAATGGAAGAGAAGATGATCGGTCTTCTTAGGAGAGGCTACATAATTTTGATTAAGTTAAAATGAGTAAAAATGAAAGGATTTTGAAAGATTGAGTCTTTTTTTTTTTTCTTAAAGAGCTAGTCAGCAGAGTCAGAATTTTGGAAAAGAGTGTTACAAACGTTGGAGAAAACAGTCACGCTTAGCTTTGAGGGGATGCACAATAGACAGACTTGGTTCCAGTGCTGGAAGAATCAGGAAGAGCTGGTTCTATATTGGGAAAAAAATGGTGCTTAAAAGTTTGATTGGAAAAAAAAAGTGTGATTGGGAAAAGGCTACTGAGTATGAGGTTCTTTTGGATTGTGATGAATGCCTGACAAGGAACCCTGGTTTCTCTGCCTTACGTGAAAGCACCAAGATTCACTGATCCGGTGACTACATGAAGTTGCACTAATTTTCTGTTGAGAACTAGAAAGCAACATATTTTGTTTACATGATGCTGGTTTTTGCTTTATTCTTATGTTTGTATTAGAAATGAGTAATTTAGTCCCAGAGAAAATACACATGGGGCTTTCTGCCAAGACCCAATGCCAAATGTGAGCTTTGTGATTAAAGTATCCAATATTAATCTTTGCGTGACAAAACCAAATTAATATATATTTTTTTACTTTATAGGATCCGAAAAGAAAGCATCGTAACTCCAACGCAGGATCTAGGAAAAGTTGAGAGTTAAACTGGGCTTTGACCAGCATAGATGTGACCTTGATCTTATAAAAAGAAAAGGTTTTCATTTTTCTTGGGATTGGAGGGGTGCAGATCAAGGTGACTGTAATTATGATGAATATCAAGTCTCCTTGTTTGGTTGTTGTCCTTGGGAAGGAGGATTTGCAGTGAGGCCAGTGTTTTGTTCCATTCCTGTTTTTCATTTCTGGGCTTCAGTATCCAAATGCTGCATATCTGTAGAATGTAAGCCACAGAAATGTAAAGGTGATATTCATTTATCAATTCAATAAATGTTTATTGAGCACCTATTGTGGGCCAGATACTATGCTGGGCATTGTCTTTGTCTTCTGGGAGCTCATAGTCTTAAGAATGTAATAGACATAGAAAGATGTAATTATAGTGTAGTGGACTGGTACTGTAATCTAGCGGCGGGGGGGGAGGCAGTTGTGAACCCTGTACTGGGTGGGAGCCCTTCACAGAGTCGGGGACGTAGGCTATTTAAGGATGGATAGGCATTGGCATTGAGAACTAGGAAGGCATAAGTAAGAACATGTGCAGAGTTGGGAACTCAGGCTCGTCCGGACAAGAGTGAGCACACCACATGAGACTGGAGTGTCGGGAACGGACTGGGGTGAAGGAATGTGAAAACTAAAATGTAACTGAGGCACGATCGGGAAGGAGGGGTCTCCTATGGGGGCCATTTGTGAGCATGGACTCCATCGTTTAGACGCTGGGAAGCCCCGGACAGCTTATCGGAGGCAAATGACTCAGATGTATTGGTTTTAGGAATACGAATCTGGCAGTGACATAAAAGAGGAATTAGAGTCAGGGAAAAGAGGAGGCTGTTGGAACGGGTACAGAGAAAAGGGGATGGAGATAGCATTTAAATCAGTGACTTGGGGGTAAGGCGGCCGCAGGGGTGTGAGTGGCAGCTCAGCACTAGTTGTTATGTGGAGTACGTGAGTCACAGCAAGAGGTACGAGTTTTGATTTTAGCTGGCCTCTAATTAGGCAGAACAGGAAAACTATATTTTCGTTGTTGGATTAAAATTTTTTCCACCTCATGATCTAAAGGCAGGCCTCTCTGCTTTTTAAAATAACTATTTACCGAACAAGAACACTGTACCTGCTGTTGTGCTTAGGAGGTACGTGTTGCTACAGATACTTTACAGGCAAGGAAACAGATGCTGAGAGAGGTTAAGAGTTTGCCAAAAGTGGTAAGGATGGGATCAAATCGGGTCTGTATTGTATGCAAGCGTATTCTCACATTTGGCTCTTGAGAAATGATAACCTTTAGGGAAAAATTCCTGAAAAAATAGGAAAAGATTCTATTTTAACTGCAGCAGATAAATTGTAAGTTATTTTGGTTTTTATTTAGACATGTAGGCCAGTTATTAAGACTTTTCTGCCCGTATGGGCAGGCCGTGAATTTTGAACTACTTATAAGCTTAGGAACTCTTCAGGATACATACAGTTTGAGTATCTTTCAGAATTATAATGGAAGAACGGCACACCTTAAAAACCTGTGCTCACATAAAGAATGATTTGCCTTCTGTTTCATTTGTGCCAAACTCACATTTTCTGTGGCTAGCTAAACAATATTTTGTAGGCTTTATTTCTGGATAAGATAATTTTTTTCTTTGACTCAGGGGTAGACCCATCCTCCTAAAGAGTAAAAACCAAGCGTCCACATGTTTAAGGTGATGAGCCAGTAACTTAAAAGCTTTTTAAAGCAAAAAAAAAAAAACCCCACATTCCTGTTACTATAGAATGACAGCAGAATCTAGAATCCTAAAATGTGTCTAGCATGTCCGTGTAGAGGAAAAGAAGCTGGCAGGAAGATGAAATATATAGCCAAGAGAAGAAGGAGTCCATAAAAACAGACGTCCTGAAGACACAAAAGTTGGAATAGTAAGAAAAGACTTTAAAGCAGCTACTCTACGTATGTTTAAAGAGTTAACGTTTTTGTTATAAGGAGTGAACAATAGAGAATCTCAGTAGAGACATGAAAACCATACCCAAGAACCAAATGGAAACTCTTGAACTAAAAAGTGAAATAACTAAAATGTCAAGTTTTGCTAAATGGACTTAACGACAGATTGAAGAAGGGAGAAGAAAGGGGCAGTGAGCTGGAAAACAGATCAGTAAATATCAACCCGTTTGAAGAACACAGAAGAACACAGGGAGAGACTAAAAAAGCTTGGCTGAACCTCAGCAGTTTGTGGGACGCAGCAAACAGTGCAGGGTGCACGTGTGATGGCAGTCCCGAGGAGGGCAGAAAGAGGCGGGGCAGACAAAAATTCAGTAAGTCCTGTTTAAAAATGTGCCGGATTAACTGAAAAATATCAATTTACAGTTCCGAGAAGCTTAGCAAATCCCAGGCAGGAGAAACCCAAAGAAAACTGCACTTAAGCAAATGGTAGTCACAGTGCTGAAAATCAAAATAATGAGAATGATCACGAAAACGGCTGGAGAAAAACAAACCATTTACATACAAAGGAACTGTGAGGTCAAAGGTCACTGACTTCTTATCAGAAATAATGGAGAGAAGGGGCGCCCAGGTGGCTCAGGCGGTTAAGCGTCTGTAAGCGTCTGACTTCGGCTCAGGTCATGATCTCTCGGTTTGTGAGTCTGAGCCCCGCATGGGGCTCTCTGCTGTCAGCCCAGAGCCGGCTTCGGATCCTCTGTCCCCCCCACCTCTCTGACCCTCCTTTGTTGGTTCTCTCTCTCTCTCTCAAAATGAATAAACTTAAAAACAAAAAAGAAAGAATGGAGAGAAGGAGATAATGGCAATGACTTCTTTCTTTCTTTCTTTATTTTTTACATTTATTTATTTTTGAGAAACAGTGAGACAAAGTATGAGCGGGGGAGGGGCAGAGAGAGGAGGAGACACAGAATCCGAGGCAGGCTCTGGGCTCTGAGCAAGCGGTCAGCACAGAGCCCGACTTGGGGCTCGAACCCACGAACTGTGAGATCATGACCTGAGCCGAAGTCAGCCGCTCAACTGACTGAGCCACCCAGGTGCCCTATTTTTTAAAAAAAAATTTTTTTTTACATTTATTTATTTATTTATTTTTACTTATTTATTTATTTATGTTCATTTACTTATTGTGGGGGAGGAACAGAGGGAGAGGGAGAGAGAGCATCCCAAGCAGGCTCTGCACAGTCAGCACAGAGCCCCATGCAGGGCTCCATCCGAAGAACCATGAGATCATGACCTGAGCCGAAATCAAAAGTCAGTCAGTTGGCTGAGCCACTCGTGCGCCCTTGCAATGACTTCTGTTAAGTGATGAAAGACCAGAGTAATCTGTCACCTGGAACTTTGTTCCTGGGGGAGATGTACCAGGAACACAAAGATAGGATTTTCTGCTTACCAATAGTTTGTGAACCTCTGAATCAAACAAAGTGAGACAGGTCTGAACTTTACAACTTCTTAGTAAATTGAGAAGTTCTATGAAAAAGGTATCACAGCCACCAGTTTCCAAGCTTTTTTTTTTTTTTTTTTTTTAATACCATAAGCCGTTTCTTCACAGGAAGTCTCGGGATTAGCTTTATTTGTAAAACACTTCTGGAAATACTAAACTTCAGGAACGGATTTTGATATTGCTTACTGCTCATTTTTATGCTCGGGATGTCTCCAGGATGTAGTGTTTTGGGGAAAAAATTGGCCCGTGTATCTGTATCTGTAATAATGAAAACGTGAAGTTTCACCTCCCTTGCGTTTTCTTCCTTCTAATAACATATTTTTAGGTTGAGTGGCTTTGGGTCGTTGCTGGGTGAAATATCTTCCAGCAGGGCTGAATTGTTCCGTGTTGCCTCTTTTAGATCATTTAAGGCTGGTTGAAAATAGAACTCCAACCTGGAGTTCTCCGTGCGTATTTTAGGAGTATAACAGTGCCAGGAATATAGGTTGAGGTAGATTGCAATGCAGTTATTACCTTTTGTGTCTTCTGTCTTATGAGTGCCTACCTGTGCTCTCGTGTGTAGTTTAAATTAAAAAAAAAATTTAATTTATTTTTGAGAGCGCGAGCAGGGGAGGGGCAAAGAGAGAGATGGAGACACACAATCCGAAGCAGGCTCCAGCCTCTGAGTTGTCAGCACAGAGCCCAATGTGGGGCTCAGACTCACAGACCGTGAGATCACGTCCTGAGCCCAAGTTGGAGCCCAACCGACCGAGCAACCCAGTCACCCCTCTTACATGTGGTTTAAACGTGAGGTATTGTAAATTAATGCTACAAAAACCACAACTCGTTTACAGGTAGTCCAGAACTATGTTCAAAAGAAGTTAAAACTCGTTGAAATAATTCTTTGAAGGATGAAGCAACTTAAGTTTCATTGCAGCCGAGCAACGTGACCTCTTCGAGTGTATTTGCGAATGGAGGTTATGAGATCGTCATTCGCAAGGCTTGTTTTGAATTTGTTCCTTATCCTCCTCCTCTCCTATTTCTCAGTTGGGTTCTAGGAGTCCAGCACATCCCCTTTCTGTGGCTGACTTTGAACCCTCCATAGGGATGACACGGAAGCTCCCATCGTATTAGCCTTGGTTGACAGATGGGGTTGTGCTTGTCTCCTTGCTCGCAGCTGTTAAGGATAGGATGCAAATTTGTCTCCCTTTCTCTCTCTTGTTTCTCCAGGAATTTGTGAGTCTCAGTCTCTTGTCCCTCTAAATCAAAGCTTCCTAACTAAAGAATAAATGTCCAGAGCACTGGTTCTCTAATTGGTGACCCCCAGCAATCAAGCACTTAGCAACTTGGTAGAAGTATAAGGTATTGGCCTTGCCCTCTGATGTACTGAATCTGGAACCCTGGATGTGGGGACCAGCAATCCATATTTTCACAAGCAATCCATGCTTTATCAAATCCCGTTCCTGAAGTTTAGTATTTCCAGAAGTGATTCTGAGTCTTCTTAAGTTTGAGAACCGCTGCTCCACGTTAAGGGAACACTTTTGAATAGTTTTCCTGCTGGTTATTCAACAGCAAAAACAAAGCAGTACCTAAGAGTTCTTGGTGGTGGTAGTGACGGGGTGTTGGACGAGTTCCTTTCAACCCAAATGAAATATTTTAAATAATAACAAATAACAAGAAATAGTAGTAATAATAAAGACAAAAAGAGAAGCTAATATTTACAGTACATTTTTTTTTGTGGGCCAAGCCTTTTGCATCATGCCCTGTCTCCACTAATTATTATAATATGCCTGAAGTCAGTACTGAGGTGATTGATTGCTGTTTTACAGCAAAGAAGCAGGTTTGGGGACGAAGTCGGCCAAGGCCAAGATGTTCAGTAGGACAGCCAGGATTCTGACGCTGGTCAGACTAGCACCAGCTCATGACCCACTTGGTAATGCTATCTGAGACTTTGGGCAATGCCTCTCTCCTCCTGTCCCTGCCCATAAATCCCCTGCGAGGCTAGAGACCTATTCATACGCACAAGAAGTGGAGCCAGACTTCATTTCGTTACAGATAAGCTCGTGTCTTACTCATTTGTGATTTGCCCACTCTCCTGAATTCATATCCAGAGCTACTTTGACCAAGTGGAGAGAAGGTAGCAAACAGAATTTTGTAGCCTGTTTTCTTTCAAAAGTTGATCTCATTCTGGAAGTAACCAATTCACTGACCTTTTATCTTTGGGCTCTGGTTTGTGGTTTTTGAAGCTTTCCAAGATCAACTGAGCAATGATGTGGTTTGGCATTTTAAACAGTTAATATGGTATCACGCTGGATGATTTTGAAAGCAATTAATGCTTGAATGAAGTCCTTATCCCACTGAGTCATGTTTCCCCTTTTTCAAAAATCTTTATTGGATGATTAGAGGCAGCCTTTCAGATTCCATTCCTGGTAATTGAGGGATTTATTTTACCTCCAAGATAGATTTGTCTTCTTGACCAACAAGGAAATGGAGTCTTTTAAGGAAGTAAGACAAACCATATTAAACGGAGAGAAAGGGGCTCTCCAGATTGAAATTTAATATCGTCATTTTTTAACGTGAAAGCAAAAACTTAAATGAACCTTCCGACTTACTAATTAATTTGACTCTAGCTCCACCCCCCCCCCACCTTGTAGCTTCCATTTAGTAGAGGAGTCTAAAAGAAGGGCATTAATTAAAATTGGAATGATTAATTTTATTATGTGTAAGTCAGAATAAATTAATTCCAATGTCAGTATAAATTAACTCCAGTGTGAATAATTCCATAAACCTCCTTTCCGTGGTTTGCTTCAGTAATTGAGAGTTTATCAGACATTCCTAAGGATTCAGAAAAGCTTTTGTGTGTGTTTCGGGGATGGGGTGGGGTGAAGGGCATAAAGTGTAGACCCTTAAGAAATGTCACGTATACTCCAGATTCTTATTTATGTTAGGGTAGCCTGTAATTCGAAGCAAAATACCTGCCGAAAATGATAAACGTTTCTCCTTCTTTCTCTCGCCCTGCACTTAACGTCCATTTCTCTTTTTCACTTTGCTACCAGGTACAGGTAGAAACAAATGAACAGCTTTGCATTTGTCTGAGATTCAAAGATTGGTATTTTTCTCTTTCTTTTGCACAAAGTGGGTCCTTGCCAATCATTTCTGCACCTCCACTCAAAACTGTGCCATCTAGAGAATAGTGTTTGTTAGGGCAGTTTGCTATGGCAGTATTTTTAGGGGACACTCTTAAATGAATGACATCGGCAAGTCCTATAACTTGCGTATGCCTTTTTTCCTTTTCCACCAAGTAGTTCAGAACTGCCGTGCTCTTATTATCGGTTGACTACTCATTCCGCAAAGCTGACAAATGTTGGTGACAGCCTATTTTCTCCTAAATCCTTTAATGTATTCACAGAATGAGTAAAACTTGGGAACTGGCTTCTAGTATTGTTCTCTGGATGTAAAGGGATTCCTTAGTTCCCACACCGGATGATTTTCTTATACATGACTTGCCACCAAGTTCTTCTGTTTGTTTTGAGATCTTACTATTGGGGTGAGATTTTAAAGTATTTCAAAAACAGGTAGATGGTGATCTGTATCGGGGGTCAGCAGTTTGTGTGTGTGTGTTTGCCAAGGGCAGGGCCGTATTTTAGGCTTTGTAGAACATACTCCGCTGTAACTCTATTCTGATGTAGTGTGAAAGCAGCCGTAGACGATACATAAACAAATGGGCATGGTTGGGTTCCAGTAAAACTTTATGTATAACAACAAACGGGGAACTGATTTGTTTTGGGCTGCTGATTTATCTGTCTTCCGGGACGGTTCTTCCTGCATTTCAGCCTGCTGGCCTGTTCCTTCTACTGGAAGAGGGACGTGCGCTTTCCTTCTTCCCCGTCTTTGCTCAAGATGCCCCTCCACCCCAAATCTTTTTAGGGAGAACGTTGCTTCTTGAATTTTCCTAGGATGTGGAAGTGACCTGACTATAGCCTCCAGTTCCTACCAGTAAGCAAGGTTTACACATTTGGTCTGGCCATCTGCATCGAGCTTCTCCCTCTTCCTTTACCTTTTAGGAGGGTCTTTCCTGAAGTTGCACTGCCAGTAGGAAAAGGTGACCTTCTCAGATAAAGGAGGCTCTTCCTTTATAAGGGGAGAAGCAGTGGTTGTGCTCCCGGACACAGCAGGGCTTGGGAGAGAACCATCTCCTTGAAGCTCCAACTGACCACTCCATCTGGAAATGGCGTCTCCTTGCCCGTCTGAATCCCCTAGAAGTTTTTGGACCTACCTTCATGAGATGTCTCCTGCTTCTCCCTCTTCTTCCTTTTGTTACTTGCTTTTCTTGGGGGTGAATTTATGTTAGGGAGACTGGTGTTCTTAAAAGAGGGACTCATGGGGCGCCTGGGTGGCGCAGTCGGTTGAGCGTCCGACTTCAGCCAGGTCACGATCTCGCGGTCCGTGAGTTCGAGCCCCGCGTCAGGCTCTGGGCTGACGCTGAGAGCCTGGAGCCTGTTTCCTATTCTGTGTCTCCCTCTCTCTCTGCCCCTCCCCCGTTCATGCTCTGTCTCTCTCTCTGTCCCAAAAATAAATAAAACGTTGAAAAAAAAAAAAAAAAAGAGGGACTCATTCTTAGAAATGTATACCTGAACGGACCCCTTCGGTGACTATCTACATGTACATGGTTTTCTTAAAAGCTACGTATGTTACGAATTTGTTCATAGACTAAATCATTTGTAGTTCTGTTCAGGTCATCTGTGGGGTGATGGGCTATCACCAGCTTTCATGGAGTCTTGTTCCAACGTGATACTCAGATCTTTTCCTCTAAACACAGGCTTTGGTTTTCTACCCCATTGAAGAACAGACTTTGCCACAGACCACTTCTTCTTTGAAACCAACCTTGAGACCCTTGTTCTCTTGCCCTCCAGATGCCTGGAAGCCATCACAGTGCCTCTCTTTTCAGAGACCCTCCTGGTCTGGGCTTCCTCACTTCAAAATGCAATGGCTCTTAGCCACTTTCCGTGAATGATTTTAATCTCTCATCCCTTTGGCCCGTCCATTTGAAGGACCTCATGGGATGACCGCGCATCACTGTCATGACCTTATCCACTTGCTTGAGAACGATGACAATACTGGTCAGCTGTTGTAACAGTGGAGGAAAATGACAATGCCAGCGTTCCCGTGTCTATTTCATGGATTCATGCCAACATTAAAAAAAAAAAAAGAAGTGTTGAAAAGTCAGGAAAAATCAGTACAAATACATCTTAGATTTCAAATGAAAAAAAAAAAAATTACAAACATCTTAGAAAATATCCATCTGGCTGCTGTTGGCTCCCCCACCACTTTTCCTCCTAAGCTTCCGCCTTCTGAGGGCCCGTCAGCGCATCAGCGGACTTTAGGGCTGCCTGCGGTTTTGCCGCCCTGAGTGTAACTTTCAGAACCACAACCTCTGGGAAGTTCGTCTGCTCTGCCTGCTGCTTCCAGTAAGGTAGCGGCGGTTTTGATTGATTTCTCCTCCTGAATTCAGTCCTTTTCTCCAGTGGAGACACTCACTGCTTCCAAAGGCTCCTTTGGCCATTGGCGTCAGCCTGTTGATGATGAAGCCTTGGGGGTGGAGGACGGACTTGTAGGAGGCTAGGGGGAGGGAGGAGGAAAGTGTGGGGTGGGGGGAGGAGAATCATAAGTGGCATTTCAGTACCTAGAAGAAAGCATGGCGTATGCGGAAAGCTAGACTTGCAATCTCTTCCGTAAAAATAGCAGTTAATATTTATTAAAGGTTGTTAGGTGTCAGACAGTGTGCTAGGCACTTGAAATACCCAATATGTTGTCATAATAATGGCTTTTCAAAGTAGGTCCTTGTTTGACAATAACGTGGCCATCAGAAATTTCCAGGCTTGCTTACCTGATCCTAGTTTGCGATCCAGTAAGAGGTGAGCACGCACCTAAAGTAGGCTGAATGTCCTGCGAAAGTGCCCACACGGTGATAACCCCAAACTTGAACGTGTTTGTTATATGTTAGTTTCCTCAGTGCTGTAATAAAATAGCTCACATTTAGTGGCTTGAAACAACACAGAGTTATTGTCTTCCTGTTCTGGAGATCAGAAGTCCAAAATGGGTCACACTCGGCTCAAATTAAAGTGTTTCTAGGGACGACCTCCTTCCCAGGCTCAAGGGAGCCTGTTTTCCTTGATTTTTCCAACTTCTAGAGATTTCCCACATTCTTTGGCTCATGGCTCCGTTCTGCCTTCAAAGCTGGACAGGTCTTTCTTTTTTCTCACACACCATCACTGATGCTGACTCTTCCTCTTTCCTTCATATTTAAGACGCTTGCTGGGGCGCCTGGGTGGCTGAGTCGGTTGATCTTCCGACTTCGGCTCAGGTCATGATCTCAAGGCTTATGGGTTCGAGCCCTGCGTCGGGCTCTGTGCTGACAGCTCAGAGCCTGGAGCCTGCTTCAGTTCCAGTGTCTCCCTCTCTCTCTGCTTCTCCCCCACTTGCACTCTGTCTCTCTCTCAAAAATAAATAAACATTAACAAAATAAATAAAAGAATAAAAGACCCTTGGGATGACATTGAGCCCACCTGGATAATGTAGGATAATTTCTCTACTTTAAGGTCAGCTGGGTAGCAACCTTAACTCCTGCTTACGTTGTAATATACTATAGCCACAGGTTCTGGGGGTGAGGATGTGGACATCTTTGTGGGGGGATATTCTGCCTATTGTGCTACATTGCATTGCAAAGGGATTTTGCAGATATAATTAAGATTATGAACCTTAACATAGGAGGATTTTCCTGGACCATCTAGACAGGCCAACTGAACCAAAGGAGGTTCTTAAAAGCAGAGGACTTTCTCTGGCTGGAGTCAGAGAGATGTGGTAGAAAGGAAGGCATTACATGACAAATATGGTTTCTGATTCCCCTTGTGTTGTGCTGCAGGGTGAATCTTTCTGTTTTTAACCATCTCTGTTTTGCCCAAGGGCTATCGTGGGTCTCCTTTGTCCCTCTTACAAGTCCAAAGTCCAGCTTCCACATTTAGCAGTTAAGAGTTCATCTGTCCAACCTTGGATCCTGTATCTGATGTCTAGTCAGTCTCCCTGCTGTGTTTCTTTCTGGGTTCCCCCAGGTTTTACATTCTTGCTCTAGTCTCTGTTTTGATTACTTGCCTTTCCTCAATGTCTCAAATTCCTCCTCACCTTATAAAGTTAAATTCAGGTCACATCTTTTTCCATGCAGCTCTGGAAACTCTGGCCGGTGTGCCTATTTCTCCCTAGAGCATTCATAATCTTTGACATATCGTGTTCAACTTATTTATCAGGCACCGTACATTATTTTCTGGGTGTGAATAAAGACGTTTTTCTGGATCTCCCAACACAAGGTGCCATAGTTAATACTCAATACATGTTTGCTGAATGACTAACTAAAAGTGATTCTATAAAAATAAATGAGGCATATGCTTGAGTAGAGGTTTCCTCATTATACAGTGATCATCAAAAATCTAGCATATTGGGGCGCCTGGGTGGCGCAGTCGGTTAAGCGTCCGACTTCAGCCAGGTCACGATCTCGCGGTCCGTGAGTTCGAGCCCCGCGTCGGGCTCTGGGCTGATGGCTCAGAGCATGGAGCCTGTTTCCCATTCTGTGTCTCCCTCTCTCTCTGCCCCTCCCCCGTTCATGCTCTGTCTCTCTCTGTCCCAAAAATAAATAAACGTTGAAAAAAAATTAAAAAAAAAAAAAAAATCTAGCATATTGGGTACTTTTGATCACCAGGACTTTAAGACCTTCCATTTTTAAAAAGTTTGTGTATTTTGAGAGAGAGAGAGTGCACACTCATGTGCGAGTTGGAGAGGGCCAGAGAGAGAGGGGGAGAGACAGAACCCCAAGCAGGCTTTGAACTGTCTGCATGGATCCTGATGTGGGGCTTGAGCTCACGAACCATGAGATCGTTATCTGAGCCGAAATTAAGAGCTGAATGCTTACCCGACTGAGCCACCCAGGCGCCCAGACCTTCCATTTCTGTTAATCCTTTTTCTCGTCTTGGTCCCCATCGCTGACACTTCTACACCTGCCTTCCTCATGTACATCTAGAATTAGTAAGTGGCTCAAAAACCCTTGTGACAGCCTGCCAGCTGGCCTGACACCCTCTGAACATTCCCGTTATTGCAGAAGCTGTTCTCACCCTCATGCTCTCCCTGCACTGCTAAAACCTGTCATTCCAGCTTTGAGCAAGCCATCTGATTAGAATAATTTTCATTATGTCATGAAAAACTGATAGGCAGTTTTGACCATTTTGGGTTTTTTTGTTTTGCAACAAAGATCTTAATTCATAGATTTAACTGAAGGACTGTGGTTTGTGAAGAAATCCAGTGTTTTCTCTTTTTGCCCTTCCTGTCCGTACGAGATTCTCGGCCCTTCCCATCTGAAACACTTGTAGCTCCGCTCGATTGATAAACAGAGCACACCTTCGTTTTAGGGGCCGTATGATGATATCGAAAGCCAGGTTTAATACACCTACCCTCGGTCTCAATTCAGAGGGCTTCTCTGCTGCTTTAGTTTGCATTTCACACTTCACCTACGTTTCCCAGCACTTTTTTTACTTACACGTGTGATTAGATACATACACACGCCTATGTATGAATTACACGCGTGCACGTTTATATGTTTTGGTGGCGTGTGGATGGTGAGGTTGGAATGGGTGGGGGGGGGGATTAGGATTAGGAGACACAACCCCTGACTTCCATTGCCGTGTCCCCAGCTGAGGAGGTTAGAGAGGAGTCGTGGGCAGGGGGTTATGTAGAAAGGCGTCCCATGTCTGGAATGTTGAGACGCCTCCGTGGCGGCATATGTCTTACGACCACATACGTGTATGAGGGAGACCTGACCAAGTTTGCAAGCCAATATAGCTTTGCTTTGGAGCCGTGGACGTTTGGGTTTATTTCTGGCTCTGTTACTTGATCAACTGAGTGACCTTGGGCAAGTACTTGGCTTGAAGGGTTAGAGAGAATACCCTTGGTTGAACACTTGGGACATGGTAGGTGTTAAGAAATTGGTAGGCATTGTTTTGTCCCAAAGGCCGATGTGATATGTTCATGTGATGTTATATCCCCAGGAGGAGGGGAGCATCCAAATGTGCGAATTACAGAGAAGGCCAAGTGTGGGGCTTAGAGGAGAATTTTCCGTAGACCAAAAAGGTAGCTTGAGTCTGAATTTACTGGGTTAGGGGCTGTGTGCTTCACTTTAAACTACGTGGTCTGGTTTGGCCTCATTGGCTCTCAGTGGACCGAGAGTCTGCTGCAGTTTCCCTGGTCCTGTGGCCCACCGTCAGCAGGTGATGTGGATGTGGATGTTCTACATTGTTCCTGACACTTGGTAGTTGGGCTTCTTTCTTTCTTTCTTTCTTTCTTTCTTTCTTTCTTCTTTCAATTTTTATTTATTTTTGAGAGAGAGAGAGAGAGAGAGCAGAGGAGGGGCAAAGAGAGAGGGACAGAGAGAATCCCAAGCAGGCTCCAGGCTCTGAGCTGTCAGCACAGAGCCCGACGTGGGGCTCAAACTCACGAACTGCGAGATCATGACCTGAGCTGAAGTCCGAAGCTTAACCGACATAGCCACCCGGGTGCCCCAGTAGTTGGGTTTGTGCTGGAACACTGTTTGGGGTGAAAACTCAGTGCCTCACATGGTTGTGGTCCCCTATTGCCGGGGAGCCCGTCTTAACAAGATAAGAGGAGTTTAGTGATTTGCGTGATTATTTAATGGGAAGGTATGGGGGACACTGTTTAGTACTTTTTAAAACTGCTAAGTACTCATTGAAACAGAGAAACAAATCAAGAGAAATGATAGTATATTATACATATGTATATATGCACAGGAAGGTATACATATATATTTATTTATGTTTCTAGAGTTTAGGTGTTTGTGTGTGCAAAATGTATCCCTTTGGAAATTATTATGTGCTAGATTTTGAAAAGTAGACTGCAATTTGATACAGAAAGTGAACAAATGAACTTTTTCATCCCCAGTAACTCACACCAGGCTTCACAAGCAGATATTGCAAAGCCCCAAGGGCAGCACTAAATTCCTCTTATTGATTTAAATCCAATTAGGGTCCAAGCTTGTGAAACACGTGTTGAAGTCCTATGGCTGACAAAGCAGATGACTAAGGGGGCTTTACACCAAAGGGGCTTAGAGAAATTATTCACACAGAAACTTCCAATTGTAAAAGAGACAAACAAGCTCTGCATCTGAGTGATGTTTAATCTGAGTGTGCAGTAAGGGCCGAGAACGGTTCATACTGCAAAATGCAGGGCTTACGAAAGAATTTCAGCACTTGAAAACCCCTGCGGTCTCTGCTTCACTGATCAAGGTTTATTATTTTAGTCTATCTCCCTTCCTTCCCCTCTTCCTTCCTTCCTTCCTTCCTTCCTTCCTTCCCTCCTTCCCTCTCTCCTTCCCTCCTTCCTTCCTTCCTTCCTTTCCTCCTTCCCTCTCTCCTTCCCTCCTTCCTTCCTTCCTTCCTTCCTCCCTTCCTTCCTTCCCTCCTTCCCTCTCTCCTTCCCTCCTTCCTTCCTTCCATCCTTCCTTCCTTCCCTCCTTCCTTCCTTCCTTCCTTCCTTCCCTCTTTCCCTCTCTCCTTCCCTTCTTCCTTCCTTCCTTCCTTCCTTCCTTCCTTCCTTCCTTCCCTCCTTCCCTCTCTCTTTCCTTCCTTCCTTCCTTCCTTCCTTCCTTCCTCCTTCCCTCCTTCCCTCTCTCCTTCCTTCCTTCCTTCCTTCCTTCCTTCCTTCCTTCCTTCCTTCCCACCCCCTTCTTTTCTCTTTCTGATACTGAAGTGCAATATGGTATCTGCTTTGGGTATCAAATTACAATTCCGAACACCTTTCTTTTCTGCAGATAGATGTAAAACTCCTTGACCTGTATTAGGAATGATACTCTCTTTTAGATTGGCACCCCTTTCAAGGCCACGGTTGGACATTGCAATTACTCAGAGAGGTGTATAAGCACTGAATTAAAATGTTAAAAACGTATCAAATGCTTCGATGTACTGAGGCGATTGTTTCCCTTCGTAAAGTCCTAGCAGAGCCTTCTCCCAGCATGCCTTGTGTCTTTATAAAAGCCTTAATATGTACCATATGTGTAAATAGAGGAGCTAAATAAAACTTTATAGATCACCTGGGTGAAATTATTGAATAAGACATCTGCCTGGAGCCAAGTTCAGATGCGCTTTTTGTAGGATCAGTGTGTCATATGTAGGCTACATGAAGCAAAGAGGGTTCATGTCTGAAATTTTGAAGGTGAACTAAAGCTCCACCCCAAAGAAGAGCGACCTATGGAAGAAGTCAGGTAATAAAAAAGAGGTGCCCTCCTGCAAGTCTGTGGATTTGAGTTGACTGGTGGAATGTTTTCACACGAAGAAAAGTATGTAACTATTTATCACCATAAACTGATTGTAACATTGTTTTTAAACATTCCCTTTGAATGGGACGCTGCAAGGACATCCAATCACCTTGCAATGGGGTGAAGATAAATGTGATGTACAGCTATGCAGTGTGAAGTCTAGGAGGCCATATAGCCTCAAGGTTAGCTCCTAGGCAGCATTCCAAGGTGAGGTGGAACTGTTGGAGAGTTTGTGTTGGGGGTGGTGGGGGGCAAAGGGTGGGCTTTATTGCTGACCATTCATTCGTTCATTCATTCACAAATCATTCTTCAGCTTCCCTTGTGAGTCACAACTTGTACTAAACACAGAATATTAGTGATGGCCTTAGGCTATCCTAGATGACTTTGAGACTAGGCTAAAGAGAGAAGTCAGCCGACCATTTCTCCACTATTCCACTTTGATGAGCCTCCAGGCCATTAGCCTCCAGAGTGCTGGTGTTTCTCTGAGATAAGGTGTATTTCTCACACCAAATAATGTGAAGGACCAATAAGGGATATGTTCTCTCCTCAAGAATTCTATTTTTAACAGGCTTCAAAACTCCTGTTTTGCATAAGCCTAAGATATTTCTCGTGGTAAAATTCCAGGCACCGACAGATCGTATTCCTGGGTGTAAAGGGATCTTAACCATTAATCATTAAGATCATTTTAGAAAAATGACTACCGACATGGTTTTGATAGATACCTTTTTGTTTAAATGTGAAAGAGTGTGAAAATCTCTATCCATATATGTTTCCTGGATGTTTATAAATTGCATGTATACACACACACACACACACACACACACACACACACACACACAAAGGGAGTATGTGCTCGTTAAAGCAGAAAGCTTACCCAGATAGTAGCCCCACTCAGACATTTGTTGAGACTCCTCAGTGTTTTGCCATTAGATCTGTACTTGTATTTGCCATGTGTATGCACATCTTAAATAGTAAGTGTAAAATTTAATAAAATCTTTTTGTGATTATGTTATTTGCTTAAATATATATGAGCAATGGAATGTAGGTAAGCATAAATATAAATTGTTACTAACAGTTGGACTGTTCTGGACTTAATGATTCCAAGGATTTGGGTGATCTTAGATCTTGGAATACCTGATTCACAGGGCCCTGCCCTTATACATAACAAGGGCAAGAGGACTATGACTGCTTCTAATGGAAATGCTTCTAACAGTGGCTCAACAGGAGGGATACAGCTGTTCACGTGACAAGTGTAGCCACGAGTCGTTACTGGTATTGGTTTGATTAGTTCCTTAACTACTTCATCAGAAATGCGGGTTCTTTCTTTCCATATGTCTAGCCTATTGGATTTGGTCTGCAAACTCTCATCCTCATATGTGTGCCTTTTGGTTGAGAGATGGGGGCTGTACCCCCAAGTCACCAACTTACGGCCAAATATGGGGAAGGCACAAGGTGAGCTACCTTTGTGAGGAAAATGCAAGGTTTCCCCTGGAGTCCCCAGTGGAGTTCTGCTCACATCTCACTGCCTGGCATTGTATCACAAGCCCACTAAGGCCTTCTACCATTTCTGGCCTCTGGGGAGGAAGGCTCAGGTGAGAAGGAACGGAACAGGGTCTGCAGCACCCGTATATTGTAATTGTCGCTCCTGAGCTGCCATCAGTGAAAACGTAGATGTGCATAGTTCATTGGATGAAGCGCTTTGACCCAATGCTGTCCCAGAGAACTTTCTGCGATGATGAAAGTGTTCACTCATCTGTGTTGTCCAGTACTGTGGTTGCCCTTAGGTCCTTGCAACGTGGCTTGCTGTGACTGAGGCACTGATTTTATCAAACGTGTTTGGTTTTAACGAATTGAAATGTAAATCGTCTTGTGTAGGTGTAGGTCTCACTTGTAGGTCTTTATTTTGTAGTTATGTATTGAGTTGTGCTTCATAAAGTCAGCCCAAAGGTCAGTTTCTCTGACGAAGCACAGATTTCTTTGAAAGAAAATTTCTACTCTCAAGATTCTCTTATCGTTAAGGAAACATGATGCCACTGCAAATTAAAAAAAATAATAAAGCCGGAGACACTCTGGTTTTGTCTACATCAGCACTATTGCAGTTGCTGTGGAACAAAATCATCCTTAAAGAGGGTCATTCCAACAGGGTAGCTCCTGTTATATGCTGTCGTATGAACTGTAAATGTTTCCTTCCCCTCCTAGCCCCAAATGGCCCCAACTTCTGAAATGTATGAATTGATTTTGGATTTAGTTTTATTCCGGGCAAGTTTCATGAGAAAGAAATATCAGAGGAGATGAGGGAGTTTTTAGTGTTAGGAGTCCTCCCGGTTCTGATTTCCTCGTACATGTGGGTGTTGGTGAACATTCTGGCAGTGCTCTCTGGCCGAAGCTGCGATGGGATGAACTTGGCCAAGCTGGAAGAGTATAGAGACCTCAGATGTGCCAATGGGAACCATCCCTGGCTCCCGGGGTCTACGGTCTTGGGTGGGGTCATTTGGAAGGGGAAAGTATCATCAGTGCTGAGTTTTGTCAGCAGATGTGACAGCAGCAAGTTCAGGGTCTCCTCCAAATCAGAATGTTCCTGTTACTTTAAGGTTCAGCAACAATGTATCCTTTGCTTTCTGTGGTCTTGAGAACACAAGTGAGGAAATGTTCCCATGTGGAAATTCTTAAAAGCAACTGTTAAACTAAGTCTAGAAGGTATGAGCAGTGCTTTCCTTTTGACGGGGCCACAGGCCTAGGTGGGATGTGGACCCTGCCATCCAAGTGTCAGACTTCTAGTCCTTGAAGGGCTGTGAAGAGTTTGAAAACTCCGGGCTGAAAACAGATGGCATGCTCAGAGGCATGGCACTTTAAGAACAAAACTGTAGGGGCGCCTGGGTGGCTCGGTCAGTTAAGCGTCCGACTTCGGCTCAGGTCATGATCTTACAGTTTGTGGGTTTGAGCCCCACATCGGGCTTTGTGCTGACAGCTCAGAGCCTAGAGCCTGCTTTGAAATCTGTGTCTCTGCCCCCCTTCCCATCCCTCCCCATCTTGTGCATTCTCTCTCTCTCTCTCTCAAACGTAAATAAACATTAAAAAAATTTTTAAAGCACAAACTGTCTATTGAAGCGTGAGTAGGACAGAGTTAAGGGGATGCACAGGAGATAATGAAGCACCAGAAACTAGCGTCAGTGGGATGCCTTCAGTCCTGAAAAGGGCAGTGGAGCCCAGAGGCTGCCGGGAGAGCAGTGTCCAGAGGTGGTTGAGAAAATCCGCGGGGAACATCCTGGGCCTGGAAGAAGGTAAGAAAATAGATAATATTCCAGTGGCCTCTTGTTTCCTTCCTGCAATGCATGGAGGGTAGAGAATAGCTCTTGAGGGTCAGTAAGAATAACCAACACGTTATGGAAGTTTTCCAGTGCTGCTGTGTGTATACAGGCTGACAAGCACATGCACACACATGAGCCAACTCCATCCTCGTGATGGTCTCCATTTCACTCAGAAGACTGAGCTCGGGCAGGTCATGCAAATTTCCCTGAATCTAACACTTGGTCAGTGACCAAGTCACGAGCATGAACTATTGTCAGACTCTGACCTCCCAGCTCTTAACTTCTGTGCTGTGAGAGGGGCTATGGAGATGTAATCGAAATCGAGAAAATATGGAAACCAAACCTTATGGTAACCATCGTAATCATAATAATGGGAAGAGTGTCCCTGCCTTACATTTCCAGACATTATTATAGTTGACCCTGATAATAGTCTTGGGAGTTTAAAAGGTTAGGTATTATTATTCTCATTTTACTAATGAAAAATAGCAAAGGTTCAGGCCAAATGACATGCTACAAAACAGTAACTCAGAGCTGACATTTGAATATAGGGTTTTTAAATTTCTGAGTCCATTAGTGAGGCCAATAGACTCTATTGTTAATTAGAAAATGCTGGCTACCTGACAGCTTAATTAAATTGAGTAAAAAAACCAAACCCAAACAAACATGTTATATAGATATTCTGCTTGAATATCAGTCCCTATTTTGCCTCGTGGGTCACTATTTTATTTTGTCCATATTAAAAAGCCCACAGTGATGGTCTGTCATAAAACAAATGGATAAATAACATGTGACTCAGACACAAGAGGAAGGAAAATAATATTTAAATACATGTCTATCAATTTCTAAAAGGAAGTTGGTTTAAAATTCATAGGATACATCAAAAACCAAAATTAATTCCAGCTAGGTCCAGGGTTTGATAGGAATGCATAATTTATGGAGAGAGAGCAGGAGATAGTGTGATCCACGCGGCTAATGTGGCTAGTGTTACCGGGCGTTAGGCTTTCTGAATGGCAGACTCCGTGGAGGGGCTTTAAAAATGTTACTCCTTGTTTCACAGATGAGAGAACTGAGGCCCAGAAACCTGCCGTGCGTGGCCCGGCCCGTGGCATGTGTAGCTTAGGCCTCATTGTTCTGACTCCAGATTCAGTGTGGTTAACCATCGGGTGTCTCAGGATTGTCTTCATCCGGACCACTGGAACACCCCCACGTAAGACATTAGCACTGTCTTTTCTGGAAGACCCGTTAGAGTTCCCCAAAATGAACGACAGCGTAGCTAGAAGCAAACAGCAAAGCAAACCAGGACCATGTTTGCATGAAATATGACAGTCAAAGGGTTAAATTTTAAGGCAAGTATCGTAACTGATGTCTAAGAAACACCACGTAGACCAACAGGCATGGAATATGCGTAAACATTAGAATATGCTTAGTAAACACATTTGAAAAATTAAGCTTATTAATAATAAAAGAAATGCAAATTAAAATAATAATGAGATGGTATTTTACATGTTCCCAATGCATAATGGTTTTCTTGTTTGTTTTTTAAGACCAAAGCTAGGGAAATTAGCAGTCCTTGGTGTGGCAGCTTTGGAATTTGTGCAGCCTCTTTGGAAAAGCAATTTGGCAACAATTACAACGAATCATAAAATTTCCACACCCTTGACCCAGCAATCCCCCTCCTGGGAATTTATCCTGAGGCAGTTACTCAAAAGACAACGAAAGCCATGTGTAAGAAAAAAAAAGTCATTGCAGTAATGTTTATAATAGTAAAAAATTGGAAGCCGCCTAAAGGTCCCACAACAGGGAAATGATTCAGTAAATTATGTGTTTGTATAACCATCAGATTGATTATGAAGCTATACAGTAATAATATAAGGATACTAATGATGTTCATTGGAAAAGGAGTGAAAATTTATGTTTATGCCGTGCCTTTAACTGCAGAAAAGTCCACATGCAGATGAGCACTTGCGAGTCAACACTGCAGAAAGATAAAAAGAACGGACATGACGTGATGGGGAGACTAGCGGCTCATCTCAGCCTGTGTACCCGCGGGTGTTTGTGGCACTGGCTCATGGAGTTCTGAGTGTGTGAAGAGAACCGATCCAAGATCAGGCTGGGAATAGGTACATTGCAGCCAAGTTGGGAGAAGTTTCAGATACCATCTTAAAAGAGTTTGAACTCGGTCCTTTGAAGCACTGGGAAGGCATTGCCGATGTCATGACCATATTTCTGTTTGGGGAGCTCTGATAGCACAGAGAGCGTCAGAACAGGGGGGAGGCACTCAGGGCGATACTGGCCTTGGGGTAATGAGAGCCTCCATGGGGTCTGGCAGGGAGGGGATGGCGGTGGCGGAGGGAGCAGTCCCAGAGAAATGTGGGAGGCGGATCACCAGCATGTGCCAAGTGCTTGGGTGTAGGAATGTGGGAGAGAGCTGGGAGGAAAGGGTGCTGCTCTCTGAGCCTAGACAGGGCTCCATTAGACGGATGGGCAGAGAGGGCTCCGTTTTGAATATGTCGGGAATACGGTTGTTATGAGTCATCCCATAGTGCCTTCCACAGACAGTTGGAATTCTGTCTTATCCTTGGGAGGGAGGGAATGGTTGGTAGTGGAGGTTGGGTGTGTTGGCTTATGGACATAGCTGAAGTTGGAAGGATGGCGGATGCCCAGGGAACATTGGTCTCAGGAGAAAATGGGTCAGCTGAGAGCAGAACCCTGGGAAAGTCCAAGGGTAGGGACGGTTGTGAAGAGAAATTGTTGGAGCAGTTGGAGGCAAGTGTGGAAAAGGAATGAGGAAAGGGTCTTAAGAAGGAGGGAGTAGACAGGAAAGCTGAACAGGGCTGCAAGCTGAGAAGGTGGAAGTCCCGTAGGAGTCCTTTGGTTGGATCATTGGATCTTGGACAGGTCAGGTTCCAGTGGAGTGAGGAGGGATCATTCCAGATAACTGTGGGGGCGAGAAACTCAAGGGAGAGGATGACTCTAAATTGCTCAAGACTCTAAGAAGCTCAAAGATAGAACGTCCAACTCTCCCTGTTTACCCGGGACTTGGGGCATTCTCAAGATGCAGAGTGCTCAGTGCCTCGGTTAGGAAATCCTGGGCCAACCAGGACAAGTTGGTCAGTCTACTCAAAAATGTGTAAGCGAAAATATCTGTTCTTTAAGGGAGGTTAAATCCGTGTGAAGCTACCAGCTGTATATGCATAATGCTGTTAAGTAGCCACGCAAGGGAGCAAGTCTATGCTGAACTGCCAATGTGGTGGGATAGAGAGTTTGGGAATATTTTTGAAAATATTTTTGGGTTCACGCAATCTGGTGAAATATGGGGAAAAATAAGTTGTTTTTCTTTTTAATTTTTAGTTAAAAAAAAAAAAAGAAAAAGTCAAGCCAAAGTGGCACCGTAAAACTGAGGGAAGTAAAGCCCTAGTGTAAACACTGACAGTTTTAGACTAAATGGCTTCCTTATTTGACTTTTCCAATTACCGTTTTATTTCTTTAGCTTTAATTTTACACCAAGGCAACTAAAAAAAACCTGTAACAACACCTCATTAATTTGCACTAATGGGGAAGTGGTGTCCTGTTGGATATGTGAAAGCTCTGCGTCTAAAGACACAGGGTGCTAACAGACCCTTGGTCTCCGGAAAGACTGAAGTCATCTACTGTACATATGGAACCCTAGTTTGCCAGCCTGGGTCTGACCGCTGCCACCTGCTGGGGGCTGGAGTCCCCCCATCCCCCTCCCCACCGTTGGGTTCCCCAGCCTCACTGCCTGTCGGTTCACTGGAGAGTATGGGCCATTGGGTGTCCAAATCCTGTGGGCTTGGGGCCAACTTCCGGCTCTCCCTGACTCGTTTTCCTCATTGGTTGTACAGTCCTTTTGTTAGAATCAAATACAACGTGTGTGAAGCAAAGATGCCTCTCTGTCTGGGGCTCTGTCATTTGGCCACTGGCCACTTGTGAGTTCTGTACAGGTCGCCCGATACTTCTGGGCCTCCTTTTTCCTGTTAAAGAGGTTTCAAGACATTGTGGGGTTTAAAGTTGATCCCATACATGGAGTGATTTGTGCACGGTCTGACCCACATTTTTGTTCGGTATTAGCAGTTGTGGCCCACTGCTTATTAGCCACATGTCCTTAAGCAGGTCTCTCCCCTCCATTTCCTTGTCTACAAGAAAAACCCTGAACGAGATGATCTCTTTGGTCCCAGCTGATGATTCTCTTTCTCTCTCTCTCTTTTTTTTTCCATCCGATTCTTGAATAGCACATTTTCTCTAATGCTCTTTGAAGCTTGGACTGAGATTAATAATTGCGTATGTGATCACATTTATGTGATGAGAGGAGACAACTGACTTTAAGGATTTCAGTTTAACACATCCTGACATTTGAAATGAGAATTCAGGTGAGGGAGACTTTAGGAAGACTGCAAAGAACAGAGTGTGGACCAAGAGACGTTAATCCGACTCTATTGAAGATCCGCAGAGGGATTCTGTCGAGCAAATCCATCTATCGGGCACAATTTGGGCTTAGTGGTTTGCATCCCTGCGTCTTTCCGTTCCTATAGCTCCTTCTTCTCCGCTTCTCAGTCTGGCTTGTGTCTTTGGACCACAGCCATCTGTCCACTCCCCGCCTGTCCCCTGAATCCCAGGGCTCCAAACCTGGCCTCTGTTTATGGAACCCGCTTCCGTAGCGGGCCCATCTACTCTGTCCCAGACCCTGGACATCCAGGCTGTCTGCCCCTCCATGCTCTGAGACCTGTTCTGCACCAGCCTACCTTTGGTCAACACTGTAGCCCTCCACGTTGTTGCTAACCCCGATCTGGTCTCTTCCCTGCCTTGTTCGGTTACCGCCTCGGCTGCTTCTTGGTTCCATTATTGACTTCCAAAGCATGTGCAGCAAGAGGTACCCTGTGATTACAGCTTGACAGCGTATGGACACGAGATGAATGAGAATAAGAGGAAATGGGACAGGAGGATATTGTCATTGATTTTTCTTTTTTATGTATCTTTTGTTGTCGTGATTTTTTTTTTAACTTTTTTTTTTTTTTTGCTCAGGAAGCAAATCTCCGAGGAAGTTCATTTCAGGTATAAGCATTTCATGAGACAATCCACGCCAGTGTATGTCATGGCTTTTGTGTTACTATTTGTTTTTCAAGCACCTGCTGTATTCCAGGGCCCTGTCTCTTGTCCCCTTTTGGCGACCGAGAAGGAATTAGGACTTCAGTGGAAGAGAGAATAATAATTAGGTACCGAAAATAAAAGGCTATTGTAGACGTGTATACAAATGCTTTGGGGTGCACAGGGGTGGAGACAGCCGATAATAGTCTTCAGTGGAGTTTGGAGAATATTCCCAGAGGGAGTGACATTTGGGTTCACTCTTAAGAGCCTTCTAGGTAGAGGAAACAGCAAAAAGGCTTGGAGGAGTGAAGGACTTCTTAGTATTTTGGGGTGACTGGAGGGTCCATTAGTGGAATTGGAGAACGAAGCTGTAAAGACAGAGCCGGGACTGTGTTTAGAAGTACCTGGGGACACTAGGATAAGGAGACGGGTAGTGACGGGGAGTTATTGCAAAATCTGAACGAGTTATGTCTGGATTAATGCAATTTAGCAGCGAGGATCTTGGGAAATACGACTTGGTAGTGGATGCTGGGTGTCTCCGTGTCATTTGAAGCCAGCGATCCCGGCTCCTCTCCGCCGCTGTCAACCATATATGGCCCTTCTGTCGACTGTCTTGGCCCTTGGGCGGAGTTTCATCCTTTCTCCGAATCCTCTCTGTTTTCAGGTGCGGCTACTCATTGCCTCCTTCCCCCGTTCTCTGACTTGGAGTGAGATTAAGGAATCTTGTCCACTTCAGAGCCAGGGCCGAAGGAGAGGCTTTGAATAGTTCACTTCTGACTGTATTTCTTCTCAGTGCTATTTTCTCTCCAGAAAGGCACTATCATTAATTAAAGCAAAACAAACAAAAGCTAATCCCAAACAGCTGAGCTTCATATTTTCAGAGACCCGTAAACCTCATCAGCATAAAAGAAATTAAATTTGGAGCTTACCTTGTGCAGACGTTCATTTTGATGGAGGGTTCCATGCTTTGCTTTACTATCTGACATAGAGTTTTCTGGAGTTATCCCAGAGCTCTGATGGGTTTTCCTGTAGACCCTGGGTAGGAAGGGGCTCTGTCCCCAGGAGGCTGTGCCAGTAGAGAAGCTCGCGAAAGCAAGGGACACTTGTGGCCGGGAGACTGGAATCTGGACTTCTGAACTCTGGTGGTCCACTGCTCTTATGTATTTAAAACTTGAATCTATTTGTACTTGAGCTCTGTACATTTCACACTGTGTAAATTGTAGCTCAGTAAAAAATCTACGTAAAAATAAAGTTGTTTATTTAAAAAACTCTTTAAAAAAATGGCAACTTAGAGGTGCCTTTTCAGGAAAGGACTTTGAAAATCAAAGGGATGATGACAGTAATAACAGCATTTGTGGCTTTGGGTCAGTTACTTCTGTCTGTGTATAGGTTTCCTCATTTTGAAAAGTGGCCTGCTACGCTTTTGATTTTATTTCTGGACCTTGTTTCTGGTTTATTGTCCCTCCATAGTGGAATAGTATTTACTAAATGCTTTGCAAAAACTAAGGAGTCAATAGCAGCGAGTGTCAGTTACGTACTTTTTAAGCATTTGATAGCTTACTTGCATGTTTTTTGAAAGATCAAAACCTAAGGCTTTAATATACTGATTATTCGACTCTTGGGGTCTTCCTCAGCTTACTCACCTTTTCTTCGGGTCCTGTGATTATTTAGATGCTGGCCATCTTGGTGTTGGAATATTCTTGGAAGGGGGGAGGGGAGAGGAGTGGGAGATAAGATGTACTGTGGGTTGCTCTTAGGGGAAAATGTTCAATATATCGTAAGAAAAAAAGGAAACTGTAAGATAGTAATTTGGTATGGTCACATTTGTGGAAAAAAAGGAAACAAAAGTCTCTTCAGGCTTCTAACCACATTGAGAATTTCTAGAAGGAGATGCAAAAGTGAAACCACAAATGCAAACCAAACAACAACAGAAACCCTGCTGATAGTGATTGACTCTGGGATTTGACATTGAAATTCAGAGAATGGGGAGGGTCTTCTGTATTTCAGCATATGCCCTTCTGTGTTAATTCAATTTCCTTTTTTACCCCAAGCATGTGGATCTTTAGTGATAGGAAAACTATTTAATAAAAAACCTCCATTCTTTCCCATTCTCTGATAATGTCTTCATCCTACCCGTATCTGATTCTAGAATTCTACTTTTTAAAATCCTAAATGCTTGTAGATTTGTTTTTAATCAACCACAGCTTCAGTTGCCTTCAAATATACTTCTTAGGAAGTAATTACATTTTGATCGACTTGCCCAGACAGCTCACTAGACTCTTGACAAGAGGACTGGTCAGCATTTGAGAACAACAAGGTTATTCCTGGTGGGGGAATCCATGCTCCAGGTTCTGAGTCAAGAGCAGTGGTCAAGAAAGCGGATTCCCAAGTCAGATGGCTTGGACTTATTTATGTCTTGGCTCTGTTACTTGCTAGAGATATGCCTTTGGGCAGATTTTTTTAGCCTCCTTCAACTTCTGCATCTGTAAAATGGGGTTATTAATAATACCAGCTGCACTGGGTTGTAGGAATGAAAAGTCGTACTACGTATAAAAACACTTAGAAGGGAGTCCGGAACGTAAGCGGAATCACATCAGATATCATTCTTTCATTTTACGTTTATAGGCACACCCACCTCACCTCAATGTTTCAGTTTTCTTTTAATTTAAGACAGTTGGTCAAGGTAAAATGGAACGCCTTTTCCAGTTCAAAATTTAACGATTTACTACCTGTATTTCTGGCATACTCTTTATTAAGTCATACATGCCTTAAGAATGTGTAGAGTTGAGGGGCGCCTGGGTGGCGCAGTCGGTTAAGCGTCCGACTTCAGCCAGGTCACGATCTCGCGGTCCGTGAGTTCGAGCCCCGCGTCGGGCTCTGGGCTGATGGCTCAGAGCCTGGAGCCTGTTTCCGATTCTGTGTCTCCCTCTCTCTCTGCCCCTCCCCCGTTCATGCTCTGTCTCTCTCTGTCCCAAAAATAAAATAAACATTGAAAAAAAAAATTAAAAAAAAAAAAGAATGTGTAGAGTTGATAGTGTTTGATAGTCCATTAATTCTGGCTGGTTTTTTAATCAAGGGTCTTTGGCCAGCTTGATGACCGCAGTGTATTACATGATTTATGTTTTTGGTTTTTTTCCCATTGACAAAAATCACACACATTCTGTACCTAGTAGTGTGAAGTATCTGAAAATAGGAGGAAGGTATAATGTCTATCCTGGAAATGCACACGGACATATTACTTGTAGAATTTTAGGAGAGGGGTTGCCCACAAAATGGATGATGTCAGTTGACAGGGTGTTGACCAACGAGGATGTTTGGAGGAAAATTGTCAGCAGTTTGTTACTCTTGCAAGTGGGCCCCGGGGCATAAGGGGTGGAAATCGTTCCTCCCTGAATCCACACTTTCTCTACCTTTCTGGATTCTAAGTTTTGCCTTTGGGTTTGGCTCAGATCCTCTGAGTTTAATTTTTCTAGTTGAAAAAAGCCAGCTTTCAAGACCGCTGATGGTATGGACAGGGTGTCCCTTGAGAGACATGATGCTCAATGACCAGAGAGCCCGAGAGTTGAACCCGGGCTGTGATTGGGTCACGTGTTGGGGATGGGAGGAGGGCCCTCTTCTCTCAGACACCCTGAAAGTTGGGCATTCCCACTATGAAGAGTGGAGGCTTAGAGCGGTGAATTTACTCGCCCAATTACACCATTGGTAAGTCACAGAGGCTGGATTGGATGGAGCCTAGGTCTGACCTGCTTCTTAACTCATGTTTATTTTTCTTTCTCCCTCTATTGCTGGTTAACTTTGTTTTATTTCATGAACCAGAGTATATGGTCATCCTCTCCCCTGCTGTCATTAATTTGCCTTGTTGGTTACAAAGGAGATTAGTTTTGAGAGTGAGTTTGGAAAAGGAGCTCAGGGTCATGGGTGAGGTAAGAGTGTGTACTCGAGGGCGGCTCAGCTGGGAAGAGGAATAGGGAATGACAGTAATCTGAGGCTCAGCCATCCTGCCTTCTGATTCTGTCTCTCCCACTTGCCTTGCTGTGCTTTGGAATAAATAGCTAAACCTCCGTTTTTTCATATGTAACCTGGGAATAATTTTACCTGTCTGGTAGGGTTGATGTGAAAAGTAGGTGGCAAAAGCCGATAAAATGCCGCTTGTAGTTTGTGCCTCAATACATGCACCCCCAACCATGCTTTATAAACCTTCAGGGGCGCCTGGGTGGCTCAGTCGGTGATTTCGGCTCAGGTCATGATCTCATGGTTCCTGGGTTCATTGGGCTCTGTGCTGACAGCTCAGAGCCTGGAGCCTGCTTCAGATTCTGTGTCTCCCTCTCTCTCTGCCCCTCCCCTGCTCACGTTCTGTCTCTCTCTCTCTCTCCCAAAAAAGAATAAACATTGAAAAAAAATTAAAAAATCGATCAACCTTCAGACAGCAGCAATGACCATGAGGTCCAACCCTTGAAAAAGAAACCTTCCAGTCTGTCTTTGTGGCCGATTCCTGTTAACGTTTGTACAAGGATCTGTTTGCCTGGAAATAGACTTAAAATAGCACATCAGAAAGACACTTTTCCAAGCTTAGCCCCCTCTCCGGCTCTAGGTAGAGCATCAAGAGCTCCTGAGAGCTGCTGAGGACTTGTCTCCAATTCTTAGTGACTTTCCAGAGGAGTTTCCTCTGCCATAACAGAACCTGGGCTTGTGTTTCTTTTGACAGAGGAGGGAAAAAGAAATCACATGACATGTGACAGCTATAGAACATCTCTCTGTGCTGACTTTACTGCTTCATGTCTGCGTGAACTTCAAAAAGTTGTTCTTTGAAAGGGAATTCTAAATTTCTCTAGAAGAAACTTTTGGACAGCTGATTCAAAGGCACTGAGGACAAGTCTACTTGAACATGGCTTAGGAAGCACACTGTTTTAGGAAAAACAAACACACAAACAGGTAGAACTCTTAGCCAGGTATTTCTTCTTCGTTTCTATTTGTTTTTCCACAGAAAATGCAAATTCTAAGAAAAAGAGGCCATAATAAGGGTCTGACTTAAAAACATTTTTTTAAATGTTTACTTATTTTTGAGAGAGAGAGACAGACAGACAGCAAGTGGGGGAGGGGCAGAGAGAGAGGGAGACACAGAATCCGAAGCAGCCTCCAGGCTCTTCACTGTCGGCACAAAGCCCAACGTGGGGCTCGAACCCACAAACGGTGAGATCGTGACCTGAGCTGATGTCGGCCGCTCAACCGACTGAGTGGCCCAGACACTCCAGGGGTCTGACTTTAAAACACAGATGTCGTATGTGATTTGGGTTGTCTGGGGTTGTTACGCAGTAAGCCAGTCTGACGCTTTCTATATTTGAGAAACTGTAAAATTAAAATTGATTTTTAAAGAGTGGCCTTGAGACCCACTAAGTTTCTTATTCGTTAGAGAAATCTTCAGTTGTTTGCAGGATTGTATGCAACCTCAAATTGATGGAGCTCTAATTTTCTTAAAATGCTGATTCATGGAAATTTGGTGATAGCGCCTAACATTTTACTGTGTGTTGCTGTTGGATGACATGAATATTGTTGCATTATGGAGCTTCCTTCCTTGAAAAGTTACTTCTCCGACAACCTCACCCATCCAGAACACAACCAGGGTCTGTCCAGAAGCAGGTAAGAAAAGTTACCACGATGCCCCGGCATCGTGTTCTGAGGACGGACGGACGCGAAGAACTTGCAAATGCATATCGGAGATACAGTGTGGTACTATTTGGCTTAGGGAAAGCCACATTTCCTTAGGGAATCCTACATTTCTTAGTGGCCCATGAAAGCGTTTCTGCATTTAAGCCCAGTGATACAATTTATGTTCGTATCGATAGAAAACGTGCTCAATAAAACAGCTACGTTTTGCTCACATAACTAAGAAAATCCCAAATACGCAAATATTTTTCCTTTGTCATAGTCAACTAAAGATTTAGCACTTGGAGGCATCAGCTTGGTATTTAGACCACTGTCCTCATAATAGTTTCTGCCTATAAATGTATCAAGCAAATAAATGAGTGAAGGACCTGGGAATATGGACACTAGGTGACTCTGAACACCCTACTTCTCGACACTTGCACAAGTGAAGAGTTACTGTAATTTTCAATGTAACAAATGCTCCTTTGCTCAACCCCCTGATTTAGGGAGAATATTTTCCCCCAAGCCAGCTTCTCACATTTTGTTGTGTAAGGTCTTTTATATAATCATTTCTCTTCCCCCCCCCCCATCACTTCCCATTTTTTGAGGAAAGAATATGGTATCACCATAATAAATATTTCTTCATTGTAAGGCAGCTTTATTTGGAAAAGGGTTTTGGAAAATACTCGTTCATGAAATTTTTAGCGGAGGCTGTCTACGGCCACAAAAAAAGCATGATTAAATTTTAATTAAAGTATACTTAATTAAATCCTATTGGCTGAAAGTGAATGGAAAAAGTTATTAACCCTCTTTAAACTGTTTTTGCCAAGGTTTTAGGTGCCCTGCCTGGATGGGACTGTTGCACGCACAGGAGCCTGTCTGGATGGGCTGGATCTTATTTTCTGATCTGCCACGGTCACTGCTGGCTTCTAGTGCCATACTGGCACGTCCTGTTTAGCTGCTTCTCTGTTTTCCCTTTTTATTCTTTTTAATGTTTATTTATTTTAGAGAGAGAGAGAGAGAGAGAGAGAGAGAGAGAGTCTGAGAGCTCAAGAACAGGGAAGGGGCAGAGAGAGGGAGACACAGAATCCGAAGCAGGCTTCAGTCTCCGAGCTGCCAGCACAGAGCCCGACGCGGGGCTCGAACTCACAAACTGTGAGATTACGACCTGAGCCGAAGTCGGACGCTTAACTGACTAAGCCACCAAGGCGCCCGTCAGCTCCTTTTCTTACTTTCCAACAAACTATCTGCAGGTAAAGAACTAAAATTGTCAGACGACAAGCTATGTTCTTTGAATTTTATCTTTACTTACGTAGCCAAAGGTGTTGGGAAAAGTGCCTTGAACTCTTCTGAGTTTTCCCACCCTTTGGGTTTTTGTGGCAAAATTCCCTTTTGTGGAAAGAATCGAATCTGGAATGCCAATCTTCTCATGTCTTTCCATATGTTAACTTTTTTTTTTTTTTTAAGTTCATTGTTTTCCTTTGCTTATATGAAACTTTCTGAGAGCTCATCTTGGGTAGAAGGAAAAGGAATTAAGCACACATTTAGGGATAGGGCCTCTATAAAAACTAATCACCTTATTCTTGGGAGATATTTTGTAGTTGTTTTTTTTTTTTTTAATTGATTATGTGAGAAGAATTTTCAAAATGTTTTTACATTTTCCTTTGTAGTGACATTTCCTTAATAGAAATGCTGTGATAATCCTGGTTCTGAATCTGATCTGAGGGCTCTGGACAATCTAATTTCTGCCTTTAAACAATTGGTTAATAAAAACTAAACTTATCTGAATAGGAGTGGAGGACCCAGTATAATCAGAGTGGAAGATAAACATGTCTTGGAGAGAAAAATGAAAGCAATCCACTCAAGTTTGTAGTAAGGACATCTCAATGATGGTGAAGGGCTACTATTTTTCAGAGCCAAAGCTGAGAGATCCCTGGAGACCATATTAAATGAACCAGCCTAGGGGTTGCCTGGGTGGCTCAGTTAAACATCTGACTCTGGATTTCAGCTCAGGTCATGATCTCCCAGTTCGGGAGTTCAATCCCTGCATCAGGCTCTGCGCCGATGGTGCAGAGCGTGCTTGGGATCCTTTCTCTCTCTGTCTCTCTCTGCCCCTCACCTGCTTGCGCACACACTTTCTCTCTCAAAATAAGCAGAGAAAACACGAGTCCGGCTAGGTTGCAATAACTAATACCCTAAAATATGAAAAGTGTGAAACACTATACGTGTGTTTTCCCAAGTCACCATCCAACGCTGTGTTTCTGAACAGCTGGTAGCTTTCTTCCATGTGGTGATTCGGGGACCCAGGCTTCTTGGTGGCTCTGGTTCCACTGCTCCTGTGGGCTAATTGCTGTTCGTATTAAGTGGAGAGATAGCACAAGTAAGAACAGCTGCTTCTTTGAAGTCTTTTCTCCCTGGAAGCACATGTCCTTTTTGTTCACATTCTATTGGCTACAATTCAGTCTTCAGCTCATACCTAATTCCAGGGGAGGGGGAGAAATGCTGCCCAGCTGAGTGCCTGGGAAGGAGGGGAAACAGATTCAGGGGGCCAGCCAACATCCCTGCCACAGAGACTCTCCAGGTCAAGTTTGAAAGTGGTTGGTCAGCAAGACACGTTGGCCTTGCTGCCATATTTCCTTTGGCCAGCACAGTGCTTGTAGAATTTTTGAAATCATAGCACCAGAAGATCAGGAGATTCCATGTAAATATCCGGCCTTCTGGCTTCCCTTGGAGAATTGGACTTTCTGGCAGTGTTTATTTTATGTTCTTGCTTGCCATTCTTGTCGAGAGTTGTGCTGAGGCTCTCCCTGGACACAGGCCAGGGGATCTTTTGTTTGCCATGGTTCTGGCCACACTCGAGACGGCCAGGCCTCAGCTCCCACCTACAGTCTTCTACTAGGCCTGCTTCTCTAATTCCTGCATGGCTCTAGGATTGGTAACCAGTGCACTGATTCACTGATCGCTCTCTCTTCTCTCTTTCTCTCCCTTTCGTTATACCAGAGGAGACACGCATCGATAAGGGAGGTAGGTCTAAGAAGTCATATTCTGGTTGGTTAGGAAAGGCTTCGGTGAGCTTATAGAATTGCAAATGCCATTGGGAAGAGGGAAGGAAAAAAGAGAGAGAGAGAGAAGGGGAAGGAAGCAGGGGGAGAAACAAAGGAAAGTGTGAAGGGAATGCATTCTTTGCTTGCGAAACCAACCTCTGGATCTCTGCGTAACACCTGGCTGCGTTCTGCAGAAGCATGTTCTAGAAGCCCTTTTCTGTTCTAAGATTTGTAATTGGAAATGGGATCTTTATTCTCTGAAGCCAGAGTGTAGGGATGTATGTTTCTTTTTGTGACAGTTGTTGCGAGGATTGATTATATAGACAGATGGGTAGCGGTAAGAGACAAGACAGCGGTGAGCGGAGAGAGACGCTTTCCTTCTGATCGATCAGCCTGTTTGTGGGGATTTGCGAGGCCTGCACTGGAGGTGCGCTGAGGGATTGGGTGGTGATGGGGTGCTTTTTCTTCTCCTCTGCAGAGAAGTGTTAGAGGAAGCCGGAGTCCGGGGGTCACCGGGCAGATCTTACAGGTAGGCTCACTGAAGCTGCCTCCATCACAGGCCCGCTGTGGTGGTGATTAAAACAGAAAACATGAGGGCCTGAAGCCTGCAGTTGCTGTAGATCCAGATGTGGCCAGAGCGATGAAGTGGACACATTAGGGGAAGCGGTGCCCACGGCTGAGGGAGTCACTGTAAGTTACTCCTCTGAGCCTGTATGTGAGGGCAGCAATGACCGGCTTGTATGCGGGGAGTTTGCTGCGTCCTAAGCCCTGTCGCAAAAGCCCCAGTGGCGGGTGTCAGGGCTTTGCTACCATACTCAAGATATCTGAGGCTCTAAAGGTGACGGCAGTGATTTCCAGTCCTCACTGTAGATCAGGGCCACTAGGGAAGTATTTAATTAATACAGATTCTAAGATTCCATCTCAGATCTGTTGTATGGAACTTTCTGCCAGGGCAAGTCCAGCGCCCCGTTTTGGCCCTATGATCTTGTTAAATGGAAGAGTAGAGTAAGACTCAAATCCAAGTCATTGGTAGGGGAACCCCCCTCCCCCCATACCAATCCTGTGCAATCTCTAGACTTCTGCACTGTAAATCCTACTCGGCATTAAGAGTCATGTAAAACTACAGCTTCAAATTTCATATCTGTTGATTTAAATTATCATATTAGTAATAGGGAAAGCGAAATGAAACAGAGTTTCCATTTCATGCCTAATGAGATGCAAGTTTTGATCTACCAAGCCATCATCAAAACGTGGTCATCACCCACCTCGCTTCTCAAAGGAGGTGCCAAGGAGTATCAGAGTCACCGGGAGCTTCTTAGAAATGCAGACTATTAGGTTCCACCACCTCCCTGTTGTCCCATCCCCAGGTGGTAACTATACACACCAAGTTTGAGAAGCACTGCATTACCCATATGTTGGAAGCCAGGCACCTTCTGGAGAAATAAACAGGCTCTTGGTCTTGTCCCTGCCGGTGCTAACGTGTGAAGTGATGGCTGGCAGAGCACGGGCTTGGGGTTTCGCCCAGCAGAGTGTTCGTAGGTGGAACTAGGGGTACCTAGAAAATACAGTGTTTGATTTGGTCGCTTTTGTAGAATTAGCATGTATGTTCTCTTACCTTCTGATGTCAGGGTGAAAGGGCTAGAACGGATCCATTTGCCTCGGATCATAAAAACATACAGCAGAGCACTTCTCACGTTTGAGCGTGTGTCCAGTGCTTTCTGGTCACGGAGATGTTTATTGTTGAAGTTCTGCTGAGAGAATTTATAAACTGAATTTAAGAGTCAGGTCATGGAATCAACTAAACTTGAATACGTTTCTTGTGCCCTGAAAATAGTTTCTCTGTTACTCATACCCCTTTCCCGATAACTCTTAGGCAGAATGCAATGAACATAGAAAAAAAGCCACGTTAATCGGTAGTCATCGTGGTTGTTAGGATTTGGGGTGTTTTTTTTGTAATTAGACAAGCAATAACTTACTAGCAATAATTGTTTCCTTAAGCAGTAATTTTTAATTTGCTTTTATGAGGCAGAGCCCCGGAGTGTGGCTTGCCGATGAATCGGAGTAACAGAAACCACCTTGGCAAATGGTTTTGTGTATACTGGTATTTTTTTTTTTTTTTTTTTTTTTTTTTGGTCTGAGCAAGAAAAATCTAAATTTTGCCCAAAGCACACAGGATCTATTTCGGCATCAGCCTGATAATGAGACAGTAATTGGTGTGTAAGCCGTTCATTCTCCCAAGTTTTCTCACGGGGCATGATTTGTCTCTTATTTGTCGGGGATGGGTTCTGAGAAACAACACTCCCATTCACGATGGGCAGAGCAAATGTACTAAAACATTATCATAGCTGGGATTAATGGTCCACTATGGATTTATGTCAAGAATGTTAATGATTTGTTTATGAATAAGTGGGCTTGTCGCATGGTGAAACAGTAGCCCGCAGAATTGCTGAATGGACAGTTTGCTTGCAGAGGATTCTTGGAGGAAATAAACACTCTTGCCAGGCCTTTTGCACCTCTTAAATCGCTACTGTGAATTGACTTCGGAATTTGAAATGGTGGCGTTCACCTCACAAAATCCACTGCTCCCCGTCGCAGATCTTGTAGCTCTCAATTTTCTCGGTATAATTTAGAGAAAAGTATCTTTTAGGATTGACTCTGATTTGGTTTTGTGAAGACTGTGCGAAAATAATGATTTAGTTAGATCTCTCATTGAGAGATCCCGCCCCCGCCAGATTATGGTAACACATAATCAAACCTTCTTGAAGTGCATGTTAATCTATGGAGGACATGGATGTATGGGAGATTTTAACTGATAGAGAAAAGTTAGTTATTGCTGTGTAGGGTCCAGGAAGTGAAAAATAAATCAAGATTATATAATGATTCATATACACACCCATAGATAGTTGAAAATATATGCATGTGTGTATATGTTTGCATATATAATGTGTGTGTGTGTGTGTGTGTGTGTGTGTGTGTAGCTTTCCATGTAAATGTTTATGATGCAATTTAATGATGTGTATTCTAGCTACTGTTTAGACATTCCCTCTTTTATGGATGATGGTTTCGGCCTTCTCTTAAGAAGAAGTTTAAAGTTAAATGTTATTCTATTCATGTAAAAAAAGATTCATTTCTTTCTTCCTTCCTTTCTTTCTTTCTTTCTATCTTTCTTTCTTTCTTTCTTTTTCTTTTTGCTTTGGGGTAGTCAAATTTTTCTTGACTTGCATTCAAAGGGTCTTAAACCTTAAATAGCAAAGTAACTCTGTATAAAGTTTTAATTATTTAAAAAAAAATTTTAATTAAAATTTTTTTAACATTTATTTATTTTTGAGACAGAGAGAGATAGAGCATGAATGGGGGAGGGGCAGAGAGAGAGGAAGACACAGAATCGGAAGCAGGCTCCAGGCTCTGAGCCATCAGCCCAGAGCCCGACGCGGGGCTTGAACTCACGGACCGCGAGGTCGTGACCTGAGCTGAAGTCGGACGCTCAACCGACTGAGCCACCCAGGGGCCCCTATTTAAAAATTTTTTAAAATGTTTATTTATTTTGAGAGAGGCAGAGTGTGAGCAGGGGAGGGACAGAGAGACAGGGAGACACAGAATCCGAAGGAGGCTCCAGGCTCTGAGCCGTCAGCACAGAGCCCGACCTGGGGCTTGAACCCATGAGAGAGATCGTGACCTGAGCCAAAGTCAGATGCTCAACCGCCTGAGCCACCCAGGCACCCCTGTAAAGTTTTAATTATAATCTGACTAGTTTCATACCACAAATATGACCTAAAGGCTGTTGATATCTAGACTCCTATATAATCAGAAAAAAGGTGTATAATAGTTTCTTAATAAAAGTGACATCTGTATTCATCAGACAGAGAGCATTCGTAAGGATTAATTCCCTTGGTTCTTACAGTAGTCCTGGCAGTTTTGTGGCTAGAAAACCATGGAGTCGAGCCTCAAATCAGAACCGTTTGTGTCCAGGTAATATGTTCTTTCCACTGTGCAGTATTACAGGATCAAAGCCCATGTGACCTCGCCTCTCATGTCCCTCTCCCCTTTCTCTGTTCCTGTCATGACGTTCTAGGTAGGTGGTCAAACTTGCCGAATGCTGTTGAAAAAACAAAAGATGGGCACAGATGGCCTTCTAGGAATCAGAGAACTCTTTGACACGATGTAAAAATCTTGTGTAGATCTCTTGCTCCTTGAGTTTTGTCTCCTTCTTCAAGGGGTTCATGATCTCCCAAAGGATCGTTTGTCCGTATATCAAACGATTAACTCAGGGCAGGTCTAATCATACTGGCGTGGATGGATGTGTTATGTTTTTTATCACGTCAGGTTGTGTAGTAAAGATGATTCTGAAGTGAGGAAACTGATCCTCCTTGTTCTTCCAAGGTGCTCTCTTTCTCTTGAGTCATACCCTATGGAACCTGAACTCCATGCTTAAGTGGAAGCTTTGGCAAGAAGCAACATCAATAGACTTGACTTCTGACCATTCTAAATTTCACCCTCTTAGAAGGGACTGAGTACAGGAAAGTTTGGCTCTTCCATTCTAGTACTGTAATGGACCTCAATAAGGTCTGTTGTCATTGAGCAGATGGTTGGATTTCAAATAGAACTGTTAGCAGACGCAGATTGAAATTGAATCCAAAGTGTACGGATTGCGCATCAACCATGAGCCAGGCACTATTCTCCATGCTCAGGGATGAGATGAATGAGGCCTGGCCAGGATGCTCAAGGAGTGCTGTGTGCACCCATGTGTATATTGTGATCAGGATTCACCTGTGTGCACAGCTCCTTCATATTCTGTCGCTTGCATTTACGTCCATTGGATGGTAGCACACTAAGCATTTCAAGGTGAGAATGCTGTACTAGAAATGCTAAAGTATAGTAGTATACTATGTATAAAGTACAGTGGGATATTTTATCTACGCTATATATTATAGTAGCATATGATCTATGGTATAGAATGTATACATAGTTATATTATTTGTTTTTCTTTTATTCATATATCTTGGCTTTAGGATTTCCTTCTCCCATCTCCTCCATAGATGTGATTGTAATAAGATTGATTCTGCACGGAGCTAAAAACTCATCCCATTACCCTATAGCCCTACCTTTCACATCAGGAGTTTTTCACCTGGCTCTATTGACCTCAAAGACTGTCACCTTCCAGGACACTGGGTTTCAAATCCTAGTGTTCATTAGAATCACCAGGGGCTTTTATTAAAAAGGAAGATATCTTGGAGTGACCGGGTGGCTCCGGTGGTTAAGCATCCGGCTCAGGTCATGATCTCACGGTTTATGAGTTCAAGTCCCGTGTCAGGCTCTGCGTTGACAGTGTGGAGACTACTTGGGATTCTCTCTCTCCCTCTCTCTTTCTGCCCTTCCTGTATGCATGTGCACTCTCACTCTCTCTAAATAAATACATAAACTTAAAACAATGGAGATAGCTTTCCCCTACTCAGCAATCTCCTGTTGTAACCAGCCCCCCCTCCCCCCCCCCCGCCAATGATTCTGATGCAGAATGGGTTCTGTACATGGACTTTATAGAGGAATGACCACAAAGCTCTGGAATTTTTTCTAAATTTGTATTCTGCTTATTTTTCTAGGGACAGGATCCACAGTTTTATTTAAGCTCTTAAAAGGGTCTGAAATCCAAAAAGAGTTTATGAGCCACTGTTCTTGTGCCTGGAGTGGCGGACATTAATTGTAACCATACGTCTATCACTTTTTGAGCTCGGGAGGTAAATGGATTGAATTCACAGGCAGTGTGATGAAGTCCTATTGTAACTGGAATAAACCATTTTTACTTTCGGACTAAAAATGTACTACTTTTGGAATACGGTTCTATGTTCGATGTCATTTTTCAATAGCACTTAAAGGTAATAATAGTTGAGGACCAGGTGACATTTACAGAAGGTTTAAATTTATGTTATAAACGCAGAAGTACGTCACTTATGCCTTACCTGAGCCAGATGTGGGGGGATTGCAGACATTTTATGTTCTTATTGTAGAACAGGCAACCTGAAACCCTTTCGGACAATTAGCTATCCCAACCCAGTATCCCTGGGAGTTTTGCATTTCTGCCAGACTCCTCACCTGCCATTCATTTTCATAGAAGTAGAGTGGTAAGGAGGCTTTAATAACTCAAAGCAGGCACAGTGCTAGTATAGATGAAATAATCACGTCCTCAAAGTAATTGACTCAGATTCCGAGAACAATGCCGCTTTGAGGTTCAAAGAGAGAAGTGAATAAAGCCGAATCGATGCCTGCCCTGGATTCATAGCCTTGTCGATTCTTGAAAACATCCTGGTAACGAGGACTTTTTGCAGAGTAGTGGTAAGAACCTCAAAATCTTCAGATATGTTTTCTGTGCTCCTAGACAGTCAAATTAATAGGTAGTTTTTCTTTGGGGATTAGGTGTGCTTTTCTCTTTAAGAAATATTTGACAGTTGTTCCCCGGAATTGTCAGGGTCCTCTCTGTGAGTGAAGAGACAAATAATTTGAGTGCCAGCCTCACTTCCGTATCTCTTCACATAATGGCAGGTGGCAGGGAGGAAGCACAGGCCTAAAAATACCGCGGGAGCTGCAGTAATGTGGCTTCGGCTGGTTAAGACAGGAAAGATTTTTCATCTCCCGCGCCGGAAAAAAAAAATGCCATTGAAGCAAAAATGAATGTGATGTGTCATTAAGAAGATGCAGGTCAGGGGGCGCCTGGGTGGCTCAGTCGGTTGAGCATCCGACTTCGGCTCAGGTCACGATCTCGCGGTCCGTGAGTTCGAGCCCCGCGTCGGGCTCTGGGCTGATGGCTCAGAGCCTGGAGCCTACTTCCGATTCTGCGTCTCCCTCTCTCTCTGCCCCTCGCCTGTTCATGCTCTGTCTCTCTCTGTCTCAAAAATAAATGTTAAAAAAAAAAAAAATTAAAAAGAAAAAAAAAGAAGAAGATGCAGGTCAGAACTGCAAGGAGATACCTGGCACCGCGCACCCAGTGTGATGGCTCCTATCAAAAAGAAAACCCAGAAAATAACAAGTGTTGGCGAAGATGTGGAGAAAACGGAACGCTCGCCTGTCCTGGTGGGAACGTGAAATGATACGGTCTCTGCGGAGAACGGTACGGCAGCTCCTCAGAAAGTGAAAAATAGGACCGCCGTATTATCCAGCAACTCCATTTCTGGGTATATACCCCAAATAATCGAAAACAGGGGCTCGGAGCGATACTCGTGTGCCCGTTTTTGCCATAGCATCATTCACAGTAGCTGAAACGTGGAAGCTACTCCGGTCCACGGCTGGATGGGTGGCTAAACAAAATATGGCAGATACGTATGGAACGTAAGTCAGCCTTTGGAAGGGAGGAAGTTCCAACACCTGCTGAGGTCAGCACTGACCTTGAGGACACGCATTGTGCTAAGTGAAGTCAGTCGGTCACAAAAAAGACAAATGCCGCATGATCCCACTCGTCTAAGGGAGCAGAAAAGCCAAAATCAGAGGCAGAAAGTAGAATGGTGGTTGCCAGAGCCCGGAGGGAGGGAAAAATGGGACGCTATTGTTTGATGGGGACGGTTTCATTTTTGCAGGATACAGAGAGTTCTGGTGTGGGAGGGCAAACGTACCTCATGCCGCTGACCTGTATTGTTAAAAATGGTTGAGATGTTGGAGCGCTTGGGTGGCTCAGTCAGTTAAGCATCCAACTCTTGACTTTTTCTCAGGTCATGATCTCGCGGTTCGTGAGTTCAAGCCCCGCATGGGGCTCCGGGCTGACAGTGCGGAGCCTGCTTGGGATTCTGTCTCCCTCTCCCTCCCCCACTTGCTCTCTGTCTCTCTCTCAAAACATAAAGAAATAAAAATAAACTTCAAAAAAAAAAAAAAGACTGAAAAATGGTTAAGATGGTAAACTTTGTGTTGTGTGTATTTTATCACAATAAAAAAAGAAAGAAAAAGAAAATGATTTAAAGGTGTTTTCACACAGTTTTAGAAAAATGTCTTTCTTAACTTCCTTGTCTCTTGTGGGCCAGAGATCTTTTGGAAATGATAACGCTGAGTGCAGAGACTTAGGTCAGGCTGTGGTCTGCCAACGAGGACGCCTCAGGGAGCGCTCGACATAGGGAAATGGTTACTGCCTTTAGTTACCAAATATTTGTTCAGTGTCCCTCTGTGCAGGATGTTGGCTAACGTGTGGAGTAGAACTCAAAACCAGATCTGTGTGTTCTTCTTGGTGAACCGGATAGTTCTACCCGTTCAAGATGCATCTTTGTCCAAATAATTGAAATAGTCTGAGTCTTTTGCTTTGTTTTGTTTTGGAAGCAGTGGCACTTTCATAGTAAGAGATTTCATGACGTAGAAAGGTAGGAAAAGAAAAGCCAAACTCATTAGGACTCCGCTTCATGCTCTGGTGTGTATTCTGTATTCCATTTTTTTCTCTACGTGCATACATAGGCACACACATACAGGAAAGTGGCGATACACTGTTTTGTGACCTGCTCATTTGGGTTGATATACGTCATTTGACATAATTCCATGACAATATGAATAGTTCTCTGGGTTTCTAATGGCTGGGAAGAAGCTTAAGCGGTTGTTAGATGATTTGGTGAACGTCATGTCATTCTGATGGTAGAGGTAAAATTTAGTTATGAAACAAAAAAGCAACATGGTAGAAATACAAGAATATGGAGACAGACACATAGCAGAGTGGACGCTGGAGCTCAGGCTGCTGTCAGAGGCAACGGCAGTGGCAGCTGATAAACATGGGAGGTTTGGGGGCAAGAGACCTAGGGGGCAACAGGTCTTGTGTCCTTTTTGGATGCTGAGCCTTGTCAGAGGGTCTGTTTCTGAGTTATTTATATTCGCCCAGCAAGCATGCCATGAATGCCTACCATGTGCCTAGCACTGTTCTTAGTTACTGGTAAGACTGGGTTAAAAAGCTCTTTTAATTTCCCCAGAGGAGCTGCTGGTATAGTGGGGGAGGCAGACACAGTCATTCGCAGAAATGCTCCAATGTTCCAATGCATAGAGATTTGGGTCACGTTCTCAACAGTGAACTCAGAAGGCCTTGGAAGGAGAGCGTTCCTTTACAGTGTCTCCATGGTATGGGGTCCATAGTGCTGCTAATTCAGGCATCACTTATTCTCTCAGTGTCTTTTTGGTAAAAAGGAAACAAAAATAAAACCTTGGGATACACTTCTCCAAAATAGCTCTTGGTACAGATTCATATTTGATTATTTGAGTCTGTAAATAAGGGAGGTGCAGGCAGGTGCACTTACCTAGGAAGGAATTATAATCACTTCACAGATGGCCATGGCCTCCCTGCCTGCTGGTCCCAGGATGAGCTGGGGGAGTGAAGCAACAGAGTGGCCACTTAGCTAAATAGCTTCACAAATGAACCGAATTCCCTTCTCCAACTTCTCCCTAGTGGTGGACACTGTGCCTCCTGCCAGAATGAGGAGAAGCAAAACTGAGTTTCAAGTTGATCTCCTACAAGTGTCAATAACAGTACCTTAAAATTATGTGTGTGTGTAGGGGGTCATAATCTCACGGTTGGTGGGTTCGAGCCCTGCATCGGGTTCTGCACTGACAGTGTGGTGCCTGCTTGGGATTCTCTCTCTCCCTCTCTCTTTGCCCCTCCTCTGCTCTCTCTCTCTCTCTCTCTCTCTCTCTCAATAAACATTTAAAAAGATTACATGTATTGTGTGTATGTGGTATATTGGGAACATTTTATTTGATCTTGAAATTGTTTCTTTTTTAAAAAAATGTTTATTTATTGGGCACCTGGGTGGCTCAGTGGGTTAAGCATCTGACTTCAGCTCAGGTCGTGATTTCACTGTTTGTGAGTTTTCGCCCTGGGTCGGGCTCTGTGCTGACAGCTCAGAGCCTGGAGCGTGCTTCCACTCATCTGTGTCTCCCTCTCTCTCTGCCCTTCCCCTGCTCATGCTCTGTCTATCTGTCTTTCTCAAAAAAATAAACATTAAAAAAATTTTTAAAAAATGCTTATTTATTTTGAGAGGTGGGGAGAGGCAGAGAGACAGAGAGAGAGAGAGAGAGAGAGAGAGAAAGAGAGAGGGAGAGAAAGAGAGAGAGAATCCCAAGCAGTCTTGGTGCTGTCAGTGCAGAGTGTAGTTCTGGTCTTGAACTCACAACCTGAGAGATCATGACCTGAACGGAAATCCAGAGTTGGACGCTCAACCAGCTGAGCCACCTAGGCGCCCAAGTTCCTTTGATATATAATATGTGTTTGATCACATAGGCGAGTTGTGACTTGTAGAATACTGAAATATTATTGTAATACTATTAGAATTGATTGGCTTTGATGGAGAAATATTTTCATATTTTTATATTTATTTTTAATTAGAAATTTCATGTTTATTTTAAAGAGGTATATTCTTTGGAACATTAAGCAGCTTTTTAAAAATTCAGTTATAGAATTCATTTGCAGGTTTCATAAGTCCCAAACCTGCCTGCTTAAGGAAGCATACTCTAGTCAGTCTTGGTTTTTACTTTCTTTTCTGTGTCCTTCTTATCTGAAAAATCTAATGTTGTTATTTTATTGTAGCCAACCACAAAAATGCATATTTATTAGAAACCTGCTATGAGCCAGATACTGTTCTAGGTACCAGAACAACAGCACCAACACAATCCTGATGGAGAACAAGAGAGTTCTTGCTCTTCAGCGTTGATGTTTCCCATGTTGGAAGACATATAATAAATAAATGTACCATCAACAATTGAGAATGTTATAAGACGTGAGATAATAATATAATGTAAGCTAACATCAGGTAGTGCTAGCACTGTGTAGAAGATACAGTGAGGTAATGTGATACTTACTTAGCTCAGGAGGAGAAGTAAGGCCTCTCTGAGAAGGTGCTCCTTGAACTTGAGTAATAAAAAAGGCAGTTGTCTCATGAATATTTAGGGGAGGTACATTGTAGGCAGAAGGGACGGCACCTACCGGGGCTTTAGTTGGGGAACAAGCTTGGTCACAATGTCTAGAACATTGGCAGGGAACAGGGTCGAAGAGGAAGAAGAGGCTGGAAAAGTAGTCAGGGGTTAGACCTTGTCAGCAACGGTAGGGAGTTTGGGATTTTATGCCATGAGTGATGGGGAGCTGATGGAGGGTTTTAGTGGAGGGTTGGCCTATGATCTGTTATTTCAGAAAAAGGATTGTCTGACTGGTATTTGAGAGGACGGGTTGTAGCAAACACAAGTAGAGGCAGGAAGGCCAATTATGAGGCTGTTGCACCAAGTCTAGAAGAGAGATGTTGTTCTATAACAGGGGAGGTGGTGAGCAGTGGGTGGATTTGGGACCTATTTTGAATAGAGATTCAATAGACTTACCAATAGATCGGGAGTGGACTCTCATAGAGAAATCAAGAGTGTTTCCTAGGATTTTAGTTTAAACAAATACATGGATGGCGATACCATTTGTTGAGATTGGAAGGACTCAAGAGAGAAGATGGCATATTTTTAGACAAAGATCTGTGTGTTCTGTTTGGCCATATTAATTTTGACATACTGGTTCAGATTCAAATTAAAGATACTGAGAAGCCAAGTGTGTGTGTGTGTGTGTGTGTGTGTGTGTGTGTGTACTAATTCAGATCACAGGTGAGAAGTCTTGTCTAGGCATATGTGTTTGAGAGTTACTGAAAAAGAGCTGGGATTTAAAACCACAGAGCAGAATGACCTTACCCTGGAGAGAATGTGGGCAGAGAGGTGGTCTGTGAACAGAGCTCCTTTGCTGGCTACTCCTGTACTAGACCTTGAAATGATTTATTACCGCATCAACTGCTGCTGAGGACAGCTGTTGAGAACATATTATTGTTTTACACTTTGTGAATGTTTGAAAGCTATTTATGCTGCATACAAAAGTCCCTAATAAATAATGAAAGCTTCATGTAAAAATCCCATGTGCTTTGTTTTGTATCTTCCTAGTACAACAGGAAGTATAATAAATTTGTGGATGATTTTTTTTTGCATTTTTTTCCAAGAAATACTTGTTTGAAAAGTTAACAACACTTTCTTAACAGGCCAGTTTTTATTCCTTCCTGTTACTTTAAACCTGAAAGCTATCAGGATTTTTGTTTGTAACTCATTGGATTTGCATCACGAATTCAGAAAAATTTCATTTCAGTTGTTGTGGTATCACTCCTTTATAACCTTGGATTTGGAACCAGAATACTGGATTTCGAATGGATTGAGTTTTTCAGGGCTGTCTTTTGGTCTTAGTAAAAGAATGAAATGCATATGAAATGCTTGTAACACATGAAAGGAAAAACAATGATTCGATAAATAGCAACCTTCCATGATCTGAAGAATTGCAAAGAAAACGTACAGTTTAGGTAAGGCATTGGTGCCCTCATCCCCCTAGTCTGTGAATCTCAGAAATAAAAGCAAGGTGAATTGTGTTAGTTGTCCTCAGTTATGGTAAGAAATTTTAATCTTGCTATGGTACTGGGTTGTCATTGTTTATCATCTAACGCTATATGTTTAACACTGTGCATTGTGTCTATAATTTTACTTACTTTGTATTTGACACCTATGGTGGTAATTTTTGTTTTATTGGTGCCATTAAAGAAATATATGATTTATAGTATACAATTACAGAAGGTCGTTAGAGCATAACCCCTAATTACTGTTCTTAAGTGGTTCCACATTCTTGCAGTGTATCTCTTATTTTTGAGTTTGTTGGAGCCAAATTAGTATAGTAATGCCTAATGACTTTTCACTGGATAGTGGGTGTAATTTCCAGAGTGCTTTATAACAAACACACACAAAAATAGTATCCCAAAAGCCTTTTCTTTTCTTTAGTAATTTTGTTATATATTTTTTATTTTTGCAGCTTTCCATGTACCAATGAGGGTTACCAATTTTCATTTATATCAATTAAATCAGCATTATGATTTATATAATTCACATTCTATGCATGCCTTTCTTCAATTTCTAAAAGTGGTTTGTTAGTGTCTCATAGTATTTTCTGTCATTTTTCTTTTGAAATTTGAATATTTTGTGTTACATATTTTGATTTGTGTCTTATTTGGCACATAAAGACACATGATCATTGCAGTTTAAGTGAACAGTGTACTCTTTGTCAATATACTATAATAAATGTCTGTATCCAAAGGTTGATATTGTCTTACTTTTTTTTTTTTTTTTAATTTTTTTTTTCAACGTTTATTTATTTTTTTGGGGACAGAGAGAGACAGACAGAGCATGAACGGGGGAGGGGCAGAGAGAGAGGGAGACACAGAATCAGAAACAGGCTCCAGGCTCTGAGCCATCAGCCCAGAGCCCGACGCGGGGCTCGAACTCACGGACCGCGAGATCGTGACCTGGCTGAAGTCGGATGCTTAACCGACTGCGCCACCCAGGCGCCCCGTCTTACTTTTTTGTCTATTTGCCATCCTTTTGTTTTTAACTCACTTGTATAATAGTATATCAATGTTACTTACTATAATGTTCTAATAGTTAAAATTTAGTGAGAGATCTATATCAGCTCTCAGCAAAGCACATAATGTACATTTTTTATAATCCTTACAAAAACATTGGAAGGTAGATATCTCACTGTATCATTAAAGGAAGTGAAATGCAAAACATACACATAATTTGAATAGGATTGAATACTTAATAATGGGTGAGGCTGGGGTTTTAACCCAGGTCTATCTGACCTTGAAGTCTGTTCTGCATTGTCTCTGAAGACAGTTTTTTTGGTTTTGTTTTTTAAGTTTATTTATATATTTTGAGAAAGAGAGTATGTGCAAAAGGGCAGAAGGAGAGAAAGAATCCTCAGCAGGCTCTGCACTGTCATCACAGGGCCCAACGCAAGGCTGGAACCCATGAACCATGAGATAATGACTTGAGCTGAAGTCAAGAGTTGGATGCTTGACCAACTGAGCCACTCAGGTGCCCCTCTGAAGGCAGTTCTATAAGCAGTTTGATATTGAGTTGTATGTAACCCAGTCTGAGAAACTTTAACAAGATAATTTGACCCATTTATATTTACTGTTACACCTGCTGTGAGTAACCATTTTCATCATCTTCTTTTGAGCTTTGTTTTTTACATGCTTCCTTATACTGCACATTTTAATTATGTTTAATCTTGTTTTCTCCAATGATTTAGAAAGTATAGATAATTTTTTATCTTTGAAAGTATAGATTCTTAATTATCTTTGAAGATTGTTTTTGAAAAGCTTAACCTATATTTATTTTCTTAGTAAAGTTAACCATGAAATTGTTACTTTGATTTTTACTCCCTTTAAGTATAAAATGGAATTCAGCAAACTTGCATTTTCTTCTTTGCTTTTCAGTCTTTGAAAATACAAACTAAGGGTTTTATACCCTGGTTATTATTGTTTTTTGCATTATACATCTTTACTTTCAAGAAATAGTTTTGAGTTTTATCTTGTAGATTTATCATATTTATATATTAATAATTCTTTAGATTCACCTTGATGTTTAAATGTTTTAGTGATCAGTCCTCCTATATTACACCTTTCCTATTATTGGATTCTCAATTTTGATACTTCTCTTCCTTTGCATTTTTCAGTACATTTATAAGGAAAGAAGGAAATATGGGTGAAATATATTCTAAATACTTGCATTCCATATAAATGGCTTCTTGGATGGATTATTTATTGTATTTTTTAAAATCAAAACTTGGTATACTCTGGCTGTAAATATAAAAAGACATAATCCCAGGGCTATTCGTTGCAACACTGAATTAGCAAAGGCCTGAGAATATCTCAAAATCCATAAGGAAGGGACCAGTTTAATAAAGTATCAAATAGACTTGCTCTGAGGAATATGCAGTTGTGAAAAGAAATTAAGAATAATCTCTAGGACATACTGCTAAGATAAAAAACAAGTAAAATGGGGAAGACTGTTTATCATATCTTAATTTTTAAGGAAGGAATGGAGAAATAGGAATATATATGTGTATACATATGTAGTATGTATATGCAGTAGTGTGTAACATGATAAAGTAAAGAACTAAAAATATAGGGTTATTATGGAAGGAGGAGGGACAGGGTAGAGGGGCTGGAGATAGAAGCCAAAATTTTATAAATATAGAAAAATTTTGCAAATATTTTACGTAGTTAGAGATAAAAGTAAAGCAAAATAAAATGTTTAATCTGTAAAGATTGAAAGAAATATTTGAGCAGTGGAGGAAACTCTGTATCAAGTTGGTGATTTAATCTTATAGAAAATAATTCATCTGACTGACATTTATTAGTGAGATTCAACCTAAAAACAAAGAAAAAAATCTGCAAAGAGATCTTAAAATGGCTTTAGTAGCAATTTGCTTTACTGATCTTTTTATAGTAATGAAATTGACATTTTTATTCTGAGCTGAGTGTCTATGTTTCTCCGTACTCCTGTATAATGTATACATGTATGTATGCAAAGGGTATATGTATATGTATGTATTCATAATACATGTACACCTAATCATTGTTTTATTCTAATACTATACAACATTTTTCCCATTACCCCTTTACTTTATCCTGTATGTTTATAACTCACACTCACATATACCAACAGATATGTAGTAGGATATATACAATATTTTATTATATATATTCCATATACATTATAAAATAAAGCAAATTAGTAATTGTGCTAATGTGACTAAAGAGCCAAAATTTTAGTAAGTGTACATTCCAAGAATTAAATGTAAACCTGAATCCTAAATTTGAATAGGAAATATGCTTGTTTTCCAGATGTTATTTCAATTCTCACATTCTCCTTAGCTTTTGAATTCTGTTTCTTAGAGGTGATGTCATCTTACATGCTATTGAACTTGCAAAAATGGCTTTCTAAAAGTTTCTTCAAATTCCTATATAAACAGTCTATGAAAACTTTCCTCTTTATTTAAACTTTTAGAATTGTATTTTCTTTCTCTTGTTCTGGGGTATTTTTCAAAGGCTCTGTGTTGTTACTTCTTTTTATAAGAGAAATACCGAAATTCACAAAGATTGAGGTAGTAATAAATCTTAGGTCTTCTGTTGCTTTAAACCAATTAGTTAGTTTTTGTGTGTATGTGTCATTTTTTTCCTCTTCTGACCTTGAGATTAAATAGCCATTTTGAAATTATTTTTTGAAAACTCAGAAGGCTCAATATTCCCTTGGAATGGCTGTGGGTCTGCTCTAAGCCCAGAACAACAAATTAAATTTAATTCCCTCCTAGAATTTTCATTAGGTTTTCTGGACCATAGCTCAGTGGCAAGGGACTGGAGATTATTCTTGTTATGCATGGAGGTAATAAGTCCTCTTTGACAGTGTCTTTCCATCTTTCCATTCCACAATTTCAATACTCCCTCACAATATTGCTGGGCCCTCTTGGGAAGCCATTTTGAAGGTAGCATATGGCTTCTCTTTCATTTTGTGAAATCAGTGTTTAATTTGGCTGGGGGCAAATTGTACTTGACATTAATTCTACTTGTTTTTATTTCTGGAACAGCAACTCTGAAAGGTCATTTTCCAATAAGGCTACAATATAATTTTATTAAGTGCATTCTATTTATGGCACGGTAATTAAATTCTTCACACACACATACACACACACACACTCACTCACTCACACACGACATCACAAATAACAAAAACCAGCCCTTTTCTGTAGTTCTCCAGAGACCTGACCCGCAAGAGTAGCGATAGTATCATTTGGGTTTATTTGTGGTCTGTGTGATAGGCTAACAATGGCGGCACATTTGTTGGTAGATGGAGTCTAATTCCACTCCCCTTGAATCTGGCTTGGCTTTATGACTTGACCAACAGGATATGGTGGAAGTAACTTTCTGAGACTCCTGAGGCTGGGTCAGGAGAGGTGTTACCAGGAACAACAGCTTTTGCCCAGGCCTTTCTGAACATGCTCTCTGTGAGCGCTGAGCCACCAGGTAAGAGAGTCTGACTACCCTGAGCCCATCCTGGGGAAACCATGTGCCAGGGTTCTAGCCAACGTGAACCCAGCTTTTCCACCCATCCCTGCAAGGGCGCCTGGCATATGAATGAAGCCACTTGGACTAGCCTGTTCAGTTCACCAGCCGAATAGCACGGAGCCATCTCAGCCGGTATGAGTAGAACAAGAGAATCACCCAGCTCAACGTTGATCAAATTTCCAATCAACAAAATTGTGAGGTTTAGTAAAAAAAAAAAAAAAAGATGTTGTTTTAAGCCACTAAGTTTTGGGATAATTTGTTATGCGGTAAGAGATAACCAGAATAGAATATGTACACTGATCTCTTCAAATGCAGGTTGAGTATGACGAATCAATAGCATATCGAAGAGGCAGCATGGAATTAGGAGCTGGGAGACATGGGTCTAAGTTCCCGTATTATTTCCCAGTGATCTGTGGGGCTGTGAGCAAATTACCTGATCCCTGTAAACTTTATTTTTTAAGATATAAAATGGAGAGATATAAAAAAGAGAATTGACCTAAATAATAGTAATAACAACAAGAATAATACATCTCAATATAACTCAATACAATAAAGTCAAACACTTATTGATCCAATTGTGACAGGCACTGAACAAAGTGTTTTAATGCATGATCTAATTTAATTCCTACACCAACCCTGTACATTATAGGTGTTATTATGATTAATACCAGTATACAGATGGAAAAACAGGCTTAGATAAATCAGGGAGCTGCCTGTTGCTCTATGCAATACTCCTTTTAGCCTCTAGTCTTACCTATGCTGTTTCTAAGATTCTTCAAATTGGTTCTTGTGAATCAGAGTTTCCTATTTATGATAGTTCAAGAATAATTTCTTTTTTATTGTACCAAAATAAATTTCATAGTTACAAAGTCATACAAAATCAGTCGTGTAAAGAGACTACATTGTGTTCAGTGCCCTTGATTCCGATGCTATTAATGTGTTGGGACAAAAGGAAGAGCTAGAAATGTCAAAAGGTCCTCCTTTTGTTCTTTGGGTGTGTTGTAAGGAAGTCCTACTAGAAAGCGTCAGACACAACTTACAAACCAGAAACAGACTAAAGCAGCTGACCCACAGTCCGTAGAAATGGCTGGCGGAGAGGGTAGAAAAGGTACTCCCTCCAAGACTAGCTAGTGAACGATCTTGTATACGGAAAGAACTATTTCTGCATGTTAATTATTAGTAAAAAATAAATTCCCCCTACACTTTTGTATTTTTTAAATATCCCCTGTTGTCTTCTAATAATTTTTTCTTTGTCTTTATACTCTTATTTATATAGTGTGTGTTCATCCTCATGGAAGGAAGGAAGGGAGGGAGGGAGGAAAGGAAGAAACCGGGAGAACCACTAACAAAGGCTGGGTGACTCTAATTTGTCAGGCATTCCACTAGGTGCTAGCACCTATGCTATGAGCATAGCACGTATGTTATTTCTGGTTTAAATTTTAAAGCATTTAATATTAAAATTTTTGAGACTGATTTGGTTTTCCAAAGCTCTGTGGCTAGTAGAAGATAGAACTGCATTTTGAATCCATCTAAATTCCTGTTTCTGACGATACGCCTCACCATCTCTCATAAGCCTGCTTTGTGGTTGGCAAGATTTATTTTACTTACATTTGACTTACCAGTTCTTCTGAAAATCCTAATCCAATTCAAGAGCCCTGATTCACATATTGCGTGCCATTCCCTGGTGCTCTGAACTTATTAATTTTGGGTGAAGTATTAAGAGTGTCTAAATATAAGCTCATGAATGAACTTGCTGAGCGGATTGAAAAATATCCCTAAGCCTGTTAGGTCTTAGTTGCAGCGTACAGATTGGCTGTTGAACGCACATTTACTCATGGCGAAGATCTCTTTGAGGCACTGACGGATGTATCATTTCGCGCGCCTCAGTGGGACTTCCTTTATGTATGGAGCTGGTCCCTGCACTGTGCCAAATAGGCCCTGGGAGAGGAATCCGGTTATATAAGGATTTCCTTCCTTTCTTGTGACCGAGTATGTTTGCATCCTTGGAAGCACTCTCTTTGCAGACCACTGGGCCATGTGGCTAAGTGGCTGGCTACCTTCACTTGTCTAGCCCAGTTGTTCCTGAAGGGGATGGTTTTGCCCTCCTCCCAGGAGGTTATTTGGCAACGATGCAACTGGGGATAACTGAGATGCAGGGACTGAGATGCAACTGGGGATAACTGAGATGCTGCTCAACATCCAGCCACTCCCCACAACAAAGAATTACGAGGCCAACTGTGTTTTCATTATTGCTTCACTAACGGCCATTGAAGACATTTTCCCCTAATAACACCTTCCTCAGTGAACTTTTGTATACTGTATGATTATTTATGTACGTAGTTGCCTCTGTCCTTTATACATAAAAAGAGCAAGGCTTTTTTTTTCCAGCCACCAAAACCCATTTTTTGCCCCCATAGGGACCATACAGCCCCCCCCTTGGGATTGCCCGCTCCAGTGAACCACCTTGGGAAGTGAGAGGCTTGGAAAGAACCCAGTCCACAATTAATCCTTGAGTGAGATAGAACAAAAACCAAAACAACAACAGTAAAACGGGAAGAGCCAGTATGCCTAGGAAATTAAGGAGGATGCTGGGAAGCAAAGTGTCTGTTCGAGGCAGTGCCATCATCAGTCAGCTCTGAGTTGCAGATGGCTGGAAGAAAGAGGTTCTCGCTCTCTCTTCCTCCAGATCGTCAGTAGGCAAACGAACCCCCAAGCTGTCCCTCACAATCTGCAGATAGGAACTCGAGGATCATATCGTGTCTGTACCTGCCCATCTTCCCCGTGGCTGGTCAATGAGTGAGCATCTCTGTTTCCTTAATTCGTCCTAACAGAACTCAGTGGTATCTGTTCAACGTCTGGCAGTGTGCCCAGTCCTGGGGGTGGCCCGCAGGCAGGCAGACGTGGACGTGCCCTCCCTCCCCCGCCGCAGCCTGTGGTGTAGCCAGTGTGGCCAAGCTCTCGTTATCCGTCTAATACAACCAATGGCACTTTGATACCTCGTGCCGCCTACACCATTTTTTTTTATGTTTTTTAAAATTTATTTTGAGAGAGAGAGAGAGGGAGAGCACGCACAAGCGGGGAGGGGCAGAGAGAAGGAGAGAGAGAATCCCAAGAAGGTTCTGTGCCATCAGCGCACAGCCCGATGTGGGGCTTGAACTTAGGAACTGTGAGATCATGACCTGAGCAGAGATGCTCAACCTTTTGGGTCACCCAGGCGCCCCCACCTCCGCCATTTTTTCCTACCTGGATGCTAACTGAAGTATTTGCTTCCTAGTATCATGAAATCAATACATCCTGTTAGGTACATTTATTTAAAAAGGAATGTTTATGTCATTGCCTTACCTGGAAAACCCACATCACTGCCATAAATAGAAGGAAATGATCAAAACGAAGTGGGAAAAAAACTATTCACGGGATATTATTATTTTCTGAAGGCTCTGCACTTGGAGCCAGTACTCTTTGGGCTAAAACAGAAGATTTATAATATTTATTTTTTGGACAGAGAGAGAGAGAGAAAGAGAGAGAGAGAGAGAGAGAGGGAGAGTGTGCATGAGTCGGGGAGGGGCAGAGAGAGAGGGAGACACAGAATCCGAAGGAGCTGTCAGCACAGAGCCCGACGCGGGGCTCGAACTGACGAACCGTGAGATCATGACCTGAGCCGGAGTCAGACACTCAACCAACAGAGCCACCCAGGCGCCCCTAAAATACATTTTTTTATATGCAAGAAAGATGTGTATGCAAGAAAGCTGTTTAGGAAATACTGCCACCAAACTGAGACTGCCTCCTTGATACGGTTTGAAAGTGAATCCAAGTGGGAGTGACTTTCTCATGGGGAGATGGAAACCACAAAGTGCCCTGAAAAATCATCTCATGTGCCCCAAGGGTCTCACTCCCACTTTGGGAAACACTTATTAGCTCAGCCCCTCCTTTGTGCCCCTCCCTTGGCCGCCCCCCATCCCGTGCAGCTGCATCAACAGTCCCATCGTAAGTACTTGAGGCTTCTTACTTTGTGTGGCTAGTCCCAAGCACCGTGCCTGGTCCTGAGCGGCAGCTCGGTGTTTACCTGCCACTTGCATGATGGAATGACGGTGGGTCCTCACTCTGTGTGGCCCCGGGTGGCCCACAGGTGGCATTGCCGTGGCTTAGGGCCGAGGGCCCCTCCCTGGGCACGTGCTTGGCGAGCAGAGCTTCGGTGGCTCCACCTGCCATTGGCTGAGGGTGTCCTTGTGTGAGGGCAGCCTACACAGCCACACCAGCCACGTGGTATAAAGGGAAAGGAGGTGCAGGTTAATAGATAAGGAGGGACTTCCTGCTTTTCAGGTACACCTCGGATGTGTTCTCTTTGTTCTGACGGGCACTTACCTGTGGTTGTCGTTGAGGGAAATCTCTTCTTGAAGAAGAAAAAGGGACTTGACGTAAATATTCAAAAGCATGCTTTTACGAAAGACCAGGGAGATTTAAGGCACGATCGTTTCATAAAATCATCTCTTGTTGCAGGGTGAGGATGTGAAAACCAACATTTCTTTGGCAAAACCGTGTCCTGAGTGGTGCTGCCTCCCTGCCCCTCCTTCCTTTCTTTATTTCCTCCTGGCCTCTCCCCTCTTTCCTTCCTGAATCCTTCCCCTTCTTTTCTCCCTTCCCCCTTCCTTGTCCTTCCCCTCCAATTCTCCAGTCTTGCAAATGTCTTCTTTCTCGGTGGGGGCGCTGGTTGACCTTAGCAAACACCAGGGAATGAATGGAAGCTGTTCACAGAAAGTTAAAGCAGGAAGGGTTCAGAGTCAACTCCTCACGTCTCTGTGTCTTTTTAAAAATTTATTTAATATTTATAGTTTATTTGTTATTTGAGAGAGAGGGAGAGAACAGGGGAGGGGCAGAGAGAGAGAGGGGGAGAGAGAGAGAGAGAGAGAGAGAGAGAATCCCAAGCAGGCTTCACACTGTCGGTGAAGCACCCGATGTGGGGCTCAAACTCACAAGTCGTGAGATCGTGACCTGAGCCAAGATCAAGGGTCAGACACTGAAACCGACCGAACCACTGAGGCGCCCCTTCATGTCTCGGTTTCAAAGATGAAGAAGACTGTAGGGAATGAATAACTACGCTCAGTCACATGCTCGTGTGGCCGTGATCGTGTGTATTTGGTGACTTGTGATTTGTGACGTGCGTTGGGACTGATGAGGTAATGATGGTTTGAAAAGCCAGTAGGGGGGCGCCTGGGTGGCGCAGTCGGTTAAGCGTCCGACTTCAGCCAGGTCACGATCTCGCGGTCCGGGAGTTCGAGCCCCGCGTCAGGCTCTGGGCTGATGGCTCAGAGCCTGGAGCCTGTTTCCGATTCTGTGTCTCCCTCTCTCTCTGCCCCTCCCCCGTTCGTACTCTGTCTCTCTCTGTCCCAAAAATAAATAAACGTTGAAAAAAAAAAAAAATTAAAAAAAAAAAAAAAAAAAAGAAAAGCCAGTAGGAACAAGGAGGAATAGGAACAGTACTAGTTTGTCATTCGGCAAATATTTTTTGAGCCACTTCAGTGGAGGGATGGGGCAGACGCTGGATGAGAACAAACGGAGCGGAATTGGGGTCAAGAAATTTAGGAAGCTCGGTGTAGCTGTGGAAGAGACGAGAGAAATGAGAAAATAACGGGGATGGGCTCAGTCAAGAGAGGGTTTTTCATGTCTTCATGCTTATGGACGTGAGCCTTTGTTGGGGGGGGGGGCGCATAAACACCATGAGGGTGGAGAATGGCCAAACTGATGTCCCTGCGCAGGCAGGAGGCGATGGGACAGGTGTGCAAGTGGATGGATCATCAATGCCTAGGGGCACAGGCTGGTGTCTGTAGAAACAGGATGCAAGACAGGGTCTCCCTGGACAGTCCTAGGGTGTGTGCACTTAGAGGACTTCTCCTTTGTGGGCATCCACTCCCTCCGAGGAACTGGAAGTCTGTCATTTCCTGGTGCTGCTGTAATGAGGTACCACAAACCAAGCGGTAAATATGTATTTATTTGTCATAAGGAATCGTTTCATGCAATTAAGGGAGGCCGAGAAGTCCCGAGAGATGCGGTTGGCAAGCTGGAGACCCAGAAAAGCTGATGGTGCAGTTCCAGTCTGGGTCTGAAGGTCTGAGAACCAAGAAAGCTGATGGTATAAGTTCTAGTCTGAAAGTGGGCAGGCTCAAGACCCAAGAAGAGCTGATATTTTGGTTAGGGTCCAAAGACAAGACAAGAGCAGTGGTTTAACTTGAGAGAGTCAGACAGGAGGAATTCTCTCTCACCTGAGAGAGGGTTTTTTGTTCTGTTAAAGTCCTCCCGGTACCTGAGTGGCTCGGATGGTTAAGACGCTTGATTTTGGCTCAGTTCATGATCTCACAGTTCATGAGTTCGAGCCCCACATCAGGCTCTGCACTGATAGAGCGGAGCCTGCTTACAATTCTGTCCCTCCCCTGCTTGCTCTCCAGCTCTGTCAAAATAAATAAAAATAAACTTAAAAAAGAAAAAGCCTTCAACTGATTGGCCAAGGCTCACGCACATTGGAGAAAACAATCTGTTTTACTTGGTATGCTGATTTAAATGTTAACCTCATCTAGAAACACCCTCACAGAAACACAGAGTAATGTTTGACCAAATATCTGGGCACCTCACAGCCCAGTCAAGTTGACACATAAAATTAACAACCACAAGTGGCTTAAAATAACAACTTGTTCCCACACAGTTTTGGAGGCCAGACGCCTGAAATCCAGGTTATCAGCAGGGTTGGATTTTCTTGGTGGGTCTGAAGGAGAATCTATTTCATGCCTCTTCCCGTCTCTAGCTTCTAGGTGATTGCTGGCAATATCCATGATATTTCTTGACTTATAGAGGTATCACTCCAAACATCAGCCCTGTTGTCACAGGGCACATGAAGTGCAGAGAGAATGCTGAGAACCTGAAGTGCCTGCTTGGGGTTTATGGTCATGAACTTCATGTGAAACCAGCCAGCTGGGTCTTGTGGGTTTTTCTAGCCATATGCACGCAGGCTGTGCGTGCAGCCCTGACTCGAGCGGAAAGTTGGTTTTCCGAGGCGGTCTGATGAAGTGAGCATTGCAGGTGAATGATAGGAAATTGTTAATGAGGATTGACCTGGGATATTGAGCTGGGTCGGGAAGGCTGAGGTCATGAGAGGGGTGGGTGGGTCACGGGGAGCAGGTGGTGGATGAGTGGATTGAGGTCCCGGTCCGATTCGAAGATGGTGGGAGTCCCAGGTACTCGTAGAAGTGAGCTGGAAAAATCAGCGATCAGAGCCAGAGGGTTGGATGTTTAAGGTGGAGCTGTGGATAGTTGCCTCTGAGAACTGAAGATTTTCAACACATGTCCGAAGATCACTCCGCTGTTGTTCGCTATTAAGAGCCTTCTGCATTATTTTTAACTGTGGCATTCGATCCCCTTGCCCCAGGCAAATTCGGATGGTTATTAATTTTCATACCAAAAAAGTAATTTGTCCACACCAGTGATGCTTGCTCTCTTTTCTTGTCTTCATCATTTAAGTGAGCAATCTCTGGTGATGTTTACAAAGAGAAATAAAGCGGAATTTCATTTCCAAGCTGTTTGATTGCAGTGCAGTGGTTCATGACTTATAAATGTAAGTTGCTGAGGATCTTATAATTATGAATTGGAATCCTTTGATTATCAGTGGAGATGCTTTCCTTGTAAGAGTATTTGGGGATAAAGCATCAGTGTGAGTTCCTGCCTTCACTGTCGTCTTTTATTATTTATAATGTGGCAGCAAATCTGATGTCCAAAGATATTTGCCGATGGATAGCTTGATCTTGTCAGACCCTTCCCCCAAATTCTCACTGACTTCTAATGGCCTGCAGAATACAGTATTGTCTTCTCTGACCTGACCCGTATCTATTTTTTCCAGCATCGTCTTCTGTGTTCACCTTTTTGTACCATGTATTTCAGCCAGACTGGATTACCTGCTGGTTCCCAAATATAAGGTTTGCTTCTTTCGGCTGCATTTTACCTCTTCTTGTCCTTGGTCTTGTGTATGAACATCCTGTTATCTTACCTGACCTTCAAGGCCCTGATCAGAGGACTTCTTGTACCTGAGGCCTCCCTTTGGTCTTGTGACTCTTAAATATTAGCGTGAGTCAGAATCACCTGGAGGGACTGCCAGAAGGCAGATGACCTGGTTGGTTTCATCGCAGAGTTTCCGATTCAACAGATCTGGGGATGGGGTAGTACGACCGCCTACAATTCCATTGAGTTCCCAGGTGACATGGATGCTGCAAGTTTGGAGGCTACACTTTGAAAACAGGTGCTGTTTAAATCTTTTTGCTTATATTGACATTTTGAAAACCATCTTCCCCCCCCCCACCAAACTTAATTCTATCACACTGCAAACATAGTATTAGTGCTAGTTTTAAGCAATAATTATTTGTCTAATGCCTTTTCTATGCACACAGATTATGTACTTTGGATGGATTACTCATTGCCAATAAGCTACAATATTTACAACACTTGAAATTTTATTGAATGTAATTTAATCTTGGATGAGTCAAGAGGCACCTCTGTTCTATGCGTTGCCTAAGGTGTGTTATCCTAAATGTCAATCACAATTTTGTGGGATGCTAGATAAAATTAGGTCATTTGAACTTTTCACAAAAGGTGATAAAGCAGAGATTTAAAAAAGAGAGGAGACTTCAGATTTGGAACACAACTACAGAGTGCATATGGATGGAATTATTGGCATTTATTAGAACTACAGATTTATCCAGTCCTTTGGACCTGGCTCTTGTGTTAGGTGCAGATTTGGGTTGTGCTGGGGGTGGGGGGCGGGGGCATGTCTTGTTGGGGCTTTGTCGAGAAGAAAAGAGACAAGGTGAGTCCAGACAGATGGGGCTGTTTCTGAGCAAAGGTCCGCGTGGCCAAGAAGAGTCCAGCCTCTTTTGTGGCTTTGTGCCGCTCTATCCAGGGCTAAGTCCAGGACAAACAAATGACCTACACACAGCTGCCTTTGCTTAAATCAGCTCAGCCGACTGTGTTCTCATGCAGCCAGATAAAATCTGGCATTTACTTTGTATCTAGTGACCTTTGCTTTTAGGAGGGTTAACAAAAAATCTGGGAATCTTGCATGATTGAGTTTTATAATAATGTTGCGTTAAAGGGAAAATACAATTTCTAATAGGCTAATAATGAGAATGGTTCCTTATTTTTAAAAGGGATGCCATCACCTGTGTATTAATGGTACAAAAACTTAAGGGTGTTTCTTTACTTAAAACTTCCTTTTGAGTCGTTTGTCTACCCCACCTTCTCTCTCTTTGGTGTTTCCTATTCATCACCCCATCTTAACAGTTTCACTTTGTAGCTTTGAATTAGAAGTATTTTCTTAGTGGGGCATAAGCTTGAGGAGCACAGACTTCTGCTAATGTCTTAGAAGAGATGGACGTGAATTTGTTCCATTTCTGAAGGGCTGGTGGTAGCTGAGAGAAGCCAAGAGGGTCCCCAGTCCTTTCGAGGGTCCTTTTCAAGGGATCAGCCATTCTTTGGCCAGTTCCCATCCCTTTTGCCTCATTTTGTGGGAAACCCAGGATTTGTAAACCTTCCTTGAGTGAGTAGGGTAGGGAACCTGCCTTAGGCTAAGAAGAGGCAGAATAGGGCTCAGGGCTGGCAAGGTTGCTAACGGCCTCGGGACCAAGGAGGGTAGATTTTCATCCTCTCCTTCCAAACACATGAAAACCAGAAGGGAGAGTGTATAAATAGCCAGTGGTTGAAGGGATTACACACAATTTCTTTGGACAGAGTTTTCACATCTGACCTTTACATAAAGGGTATAGCTTTGTGTTGGGGCTTTAGTCTCTATAAAGTCAAGTCGAACCCGAGCTGGCTTCACTCTTTACATGGTCGATACACGTGTCCTGCCATCCTGTCTGCTTTTGACTTTGGCCCGGTGCACATACATGGCTCCACCTCTCTTTCACATCTTTTTCTGACCCTCCAGAGCACAAGATATGGTTCATCCTCTGAATTTTTAGACACCCTAGTCCCAAGCACATAGGTTGGCTCTATATATTTGAAATGGAAATAGTAAAGATTAATTTTGGCTTGGGTAATTCAAAATGCTTTTGTTAATAATGAAAAATATTTAATTGAATATAATTAATAAATATACACAATAAATGACAGGATATTTTTATCTTGGCCAATTATAGAAAATCAACCATGTAGTTTAGGGCATGATTTCAAGGAGGGCTTGAGTAAATGAGAAAGATGGGTACTCAATAACAATTAAAGATGAGAGTATAGAACAATCAACAATGAAAAAATTATTACCTGTATTTTTTAGAATAATTTTAATGTTTATTTATTATTGAGAGAGACAGAGCACAGCGGGAGAGGGTCAGAGAGAGAGGGAGACACAGAATCCAAAAGCAGGCTCCAGGCTCTGATCTGTCAGCACAGAGCCTGACACAGGGCTCGAACCCACAAACTATGAGATCATGACCTGAGCCAAAGTCGGATGCTTAACCGACTGAGCCACCCAGGCGCCCCAGTATTTTTTTTTTTTTTATTTAAGAAAACTAATTGAAGAAAATGAGCTACAGCTTTTTAAAGCCACTGTTGAATCAAGATACCTTGAGTCTCTGTGTTCCCTAAGTCTACATTCATGATCCAGTATTTTTCTTTCCCTCTTCTTTTCAGTTTCATTATTTCCCCAAATTTTATCTTCTGTATCACTTATTCATTCCTTTGCTTCTTTCATCCTTGTGGTCATTGCATTCATTTGGTTTTGCATCTTGGTTATAGTATTTTTTGTGTTTTGGCCTGACTAGTTTTTATGTCTTTTATCTCTATGGTAAGGGACTCCTTGGTATCTTGTATGCATTTCTCAAGCCCAGCTGGTAGCTTTACTAGGATTGTTGTTTTTCAGTTCTGGATCAGGCATATTATTTATATCTGTTTTGATTGGTTCCTGGCCATGACCTTTTCTTGTTTTTTCTTTTGGGATCACTCATCATCAAGGAAATATAAATCAAAAATACAATGTGATATCACCTCACACCTGTCAGAATGAGTAAAATTAACAACACAGGAAACAAAAGATGTTGGTGAGGATGTGGAGAAAGGGGAACCCTCTTACACTGTTGGTGGGAATGCAAAATGGTGCAGCCACTCTGGAAAACAATTTGGAGGTTCCTCAAAAAGTTAAAAATAGAACTACCCTACAATCCAGAAATTGCACTACTAGATATTTACACACAGGATACAAAAATACTGATTCGAAGGGACACATACACCTGACATTTATAGTAGCATTAGCAACAATAGCCAAATTATGGAAAGGGCCCAAATGTCCATAGGTTGATGAATGGATAGAGAAGTTGTGGAATACATGTATCTATATGTTTATATACATAAATACACACACACACACACACACATACACACACACACACTCACACACACACACACACACACACACACACACACACACAATGGAATATTACTCAGCCATCAAAAAGAATGAAATTTTGCTATTTGCAATGACGTGGATGGAGCTAGAGTGTATTATGCTAAGCAAAATAAATCAGTCAGAGAAAGACAAATACCACATGGTTTTGCTCATATATGGAATTTAAGAAAGAAAACAGATGATCAGGGTGGGGAAAAAGAGTGGCAAACCATAAAACAGACTCTTCACTATAGAGAACAAACTGAGGGTTGCTGGAGGAGAAGTGGATAGGAGGATGGGTTAAATGGGTGATGGATTAAGGAGGGCACTTGTGATGAGACTGGGTGTTATATGTAAGTGAGGAATCACTAAATTCTACCCCTGAAACTAATATTACACTACATGTTAACTAACTGAATTTAAATAAAAACTTGAAACAAACAAACAAGAAATACCTTGAGATAGTCAGCTCATGGGTTTGGGCTACTAAGGACTAATGACTGCCAGAGGAGTGTGACTCAAGAGATGGCAATTGTGCTCAGCCACGGAATGGCTTCCCCTCTTTGATGTTATGGTTCTGCTGTGGTATTATCCTGAGGATAGAAAACCCTGAGCAGGGGAATCACGATCACCTCAAGTAGAGGGAGTTCTATCAAAAAAATGTTTATTTATTTACTTTTGAGAGATAGAGAGAGGGAGAGAACAGGGGAGGGGCAGAGAAAGAGGGAGACAGAGATTCCCAAGCAGCCTCCACCACGGTGTCAGCACGGAGCCCAATTCTGGGCTTGAAGTCACAAGCCATGAGATCATCACGTGAACTGAAATCAAGAGTCAGACGTTAACCTGCTGAGCCACCCAGGCACCCTGAGGAAATTCTACTTCTTTCCCTTAGCTTCTGATAATATAAAAGCATAGTAGCGAAAGATTTGATAAAAAGAATTGGCTGCATATTTTGATTCAGTGGATATACAGTTTAAGAAAGAGGGAAAGGTTAAAAGAAAAAAAAAAAGAAAGGAAAAAGAAAGTGGGAAAAGTAGAAACACAGCCCTGGTCTCTGACTTTGACCTTTGCATTGATGCTGGGGCTGAGATGGGCACCCTCAAGAGAGGAGACCATTCCTGGGGAGAGACCCTAGAGAAGACAAGTAGCCCAGTTTGGGGCATTTTGACTTGGCCATTTTGATATCTTTTCATGTGAATCCTTTTCTTATCAGAAGTCAAAAACAGCAGTCTTCATAATTCATCCATCAATGAAGAGGTCACTAGTGGAGACAGGTCATTTGGTGTTTCAGAGAAATGAAAATAATAAATATTGACATCAGTGTGGTAAGAAAGGGAAGAAATTGAGAGATGAAGATGATGAAGAATTGAGAGAATGAGAAAAGCAAAAAAACAAAACCAAAGGAAGAAAAAAAATAACAATCCTAGTAATGTGTGTCATTAATTGTGTAGTCATGTTTCTCATTACAACAATGGCTAACATCCACAACTCTTGCCCCTTGTCGGGACGTGTGCTGGCTGCCCTGCCTATTTTACTCCGGTAATCCTTACGAAGCTCTACGAAGTGTAGGTTCTATAACTGTCTTCGTCTGCAGATGAGCAAACTCCAGCTTGGGGAGGTTAAGTAAACTCCCAAATTCATGCATCTTCTCTTTTTCGTGATAGAGTTGAAAAAACATTAATGGCAAGAGATGACATTGAGGATGAAGATGCCCGTCAAGCATTGTTGAAGTTAGGCGTGGCTCATCTGTATGTTATAGGGAAAGCTCTCATGTTATTAAGTCTCATTAGCACTATCCGTGTCCGCTAGACTTCTTGAAACTTGCTGGGATACAGGCTTTTGAATTTAGGGGCCTGGTTACCTAATAGAAACAACATATATTGCAAGCTGTGTTGGGAATGTGTGCTGAATCCAGGAACTAAAAACCATATGCCCCCGGGGCCAACTCTCCTGGCTATGTGACTGTGAGCTGAGGCAAGGCGGGGAAGCCCTGAGCCAAATGGAACCAATTAATGTACGCTTGGATGTAGACCTGAGTTTGTTTACCAAGCCTGCTTGCTGGTGGAAAGTCAAGTCTCTTTATCCTTCTTGTTTGTAATTTAATTTGCTAATTATCTTTGAGGGGAAAAAAACACAAAGGTTGTAGGACCTTTGGCTGAAACTGCAAAAATTCAGATTTTATGAGCGTGTTGAATGCAACTAAGGAAATATAAAGTTGTTCTAAATTTACATGCTAAATATGCACCTGTTTTGCATTTGTAGATTTGACAGATGTCACTTTTTGGAATAAGCACAGGGATCCTGTGTTGCGCTTGAGGTAGATAATAGAGGGTGGCAGGCAAGGGGATAGTGAAATCCATCTTAAGCAATTGCAGAAAGTCCCGTTTGGCATCAGTAGAAGCTTTTACGGGAGAATCTGCACCCAGCTTTCCCAAACTTACCTTTGTGACTGCAAATATAGCAAAGTCCATCTGGATCTGTTTCCTGAGAGAGGAAATGGATGAAATGTGTGTCTTATGTGTCATGCAATTGTAATATCACTATTATTCATGTTAGCACCGTAAAAATATCTTTTCAAGTGACTCTGAATCATCATATTGAGTGTTCAGGTCAAATTGGACTGAAGGTTGTAAGTGGAAGCAGTGATAAGAAATGACCATATTTGCTTTCAATCAAAAGAAAATTTGTTTGAAACCAGTGGTCCTCACAGAGGGATGGGTGTGGCTTGGGGTGGAATTATATTAGAATCACTTACTTCACTCCTCTCCCTTGTTCTTCATTATGTTGTCCTGCAGGACAGGAGTGGGAACAGTGTGCCAGCCATATGCATTTGAAAATACTTTCCACTTGATTCTGTCCTAAATTACTCGTTAAGGCTGGCTAGTTTTTTTTCTTTAATATTTGGAAGTGTTTATTGAGTGTCTTCTTGTTTCTTGGAAATACAGTAATGCTGTTCACAGAGAGTTCTGATAGTTTTTATTGACAAGCTAATTGACTGATAAACAAGAACAGCTTAAAGTAATAAAAAATATACTTGACAAAGAAAGTATGGTGTGTGATGCTATTAATGAATCACTCACTCAAAACCTTTTTGTTCACGCAATGTTTGCTTGAGTTTCTTTGTATGCAACACAGTCAGCAGTGAGTAAAGCCTGGTTAAGACTGTGGTGTGGTTGAACTTGTAATGACTTTGCCATGAGATTTGGGAGCCTTAAGTGATGTCTGTAAGCATGATGTTGTGGTTATTTATTGCTGTGTAAGAAATCACCTCAAACGTTAGCTGTAGAAAACAGTAACAGCCATCTACTTTGCTCACGAATCTGCAACTTGGTCAGGACTCTGTGGGGTCAGCTGAGGCAGCTCAACTGAGGCTAAAGAAGCCACTTTGGCTGGCAAATTGGTGTTCGTTTTCAGCCAGGAGCTGAGGAGGGTGTCCTGTTCTCCACATGCACCTCTCCTTGGGGCTGTTGGAGCTTCCTCACAGCATAGCAGCTGGATTCCAAGATTAAGTGTCGTCAGAACAACATCTAGAAGCTTCCAGTCTTTTAAAGGCTAATGGGAGGGGTGTCGACCTCTTCTTTTGAGGTGAGGGGTGTCAAAGAGTTTGCAGCCATCTTTAACTTACCACAGACCAAATTAGACCACTTACCTTTGCCTCTATAAGCCATTCACTTTCATAGCTTTTGACATCTCTCAAGGTATTTCTTTACCTGTCTTATCCACTCCCTCCCCCCACCACACACCTTTTCTCATACATTTTCAAAGGAGGCAAAAATTGGTTCTTGGAGGGAGAGGAATCATAGATATTACAATGGGAATATCTATACCACAGAACATCAACAGATACACCGTATATCTGTGGTATTAAAATTTCATGGGGGTGGGGAGGCAATTAGGAAAAAAAAAAGTCTAAGAAGCAGCCTTCTGGGGAGAGAGAATGTAAAAAACTTTGAGAAACGCTGTTTTACTTCCAGCCCAGATGTGTTATCTTCTCTTCCATAAAGTCAAGCCCGATCCAATCCCAGCAGAGTTCATCGTTCCCTTTTTATACGCTTAGAGACATTTTATTTGTATGTCTGCAGTGTATTTAACTGCCTGTATGAAGCCTCTTTTTCTCATACCTGATTGTGAGCTTCTTAGATACATACTATCCTGTACCTATAGTATGCCTGTAACTGATACTTAGTGAATTGAATTGGAATGGCCTAAGGGGCATTAGGTTTTATCTTGGTTTGGGTTTTTCCACAAACAGACTCTGAAGTAAGGATTTAAGCTCCAAGTAGCCTTTTGGAAAGTGAAGGAAACACTGGTGGGGAGCAGGGAAGGAGAGGACGCCAACGAAGGGAATATTATCATGTCAGCTACCGTGGGTGACCGGTACTCAATATTGTGGGGAAATTCTCAGAAGTGTAAAAAGCCAGAACCAACATTAAACCCAAACAGAAAAGCATCCCAGCGCAGAATTAAACCACCTGTGGGGCTGGGGAGCTGGGGTATTTATACTCTTAACGTTCCATCATTTGTTAATTGGAGACTCCGGGGGTCTTGAGCCACTGCAAAAAGCTTCTTCCGTGGCTTTGGAAAAAAACCCCAAGCAGAGAGAAGTAGGTGGTAACTTCCACTGATGGAGGAAGTCAAAAGTGGGAGGACCTGAGGGCTAAGGGCAGAGCACCAATAACATAAGCTGTAAGCTTCCTTAGCACTTAATGACTAAGCTAGTCAGAGGAAAGGGGAGGATGGTTTTTGTTTGAAATGGGGAACTCTTACTTTCTCATCGTCAGTTTCCTTGAAGTTCAGCCCCATGAAGGCAGGAAGCATGCTTGTCTTAATCAATAAGGTGTACTCAGCAGAGTCCCTGACTCAGTAAATAAGAGAATTAATGAATCAATGGCCGAATAAACCAGCACTAGGATTTAAGAGATGTGTTCTTTATTATGTTCCAATTCAAAGGAGGTCAGAGCAGGTTAAGATGCAAGCTGGTAATGAAAGCTGACACGTGTCAGGTGAGATTTGACTTCAGGAACTCTTAGAAGACCAACAGACTGACTACAACGTAGATATGCTCCTGGTGTTGGCCTGCGGCTTATTGACCCATTGGCATTTTTGTGACCAAGCAGCTGTGAGTCAGATTCAGGTCCACTGAACTCAGGCCCAGCCCAGGCCTTGTCCACAAGACTCAGGTCTTGTCCTGAGAAATTTAACATTATCTTGGGTTCAGGTGCTGTGAAAACAAAGATTGACTGTCCCGAGAAGTGGCTGTACTCGGATAAGCTTGTGATCTTGGAGGATCCGCATGGTGTGTACCTGTCCGTTTTGTCATGGGCTGAATTATGCACCCACTCCCCCACCCCCAAAAGATATGATGAAGTCCTACCCCTCAGTGCTTCGGGATGTGACCTTATTTAGAAATAGTCTCTGCAGAGGTAGTCAAGTTAAAATGAGGTCATTAGCATGGGACCTAATCCAATATGGTGTCCTTAGAAATTTGGACTCAGAAACAGACACACACAGGGAGAAGATGATGTGAAGGTACAGAGAGAAGGCAGCCATGTCCCTGGGGTGGTGCATCCATCTACAAGCCAAGGAATGCCACAGAGTGCTACAGATTCCCATCAGGACTAATAGGTAGAAAAGGCAAGGAAGGCCTTTACTCTAGAGCCATCAGAGAGGGTGGTCCTGCTGGCCCCTTGATTTTGGACTTCTAGATTCCAGATCCATTAGACAACAGGTCTCCATTGTTTCGAGTCACCAGGTTTTCATACTTTGTTATGGCAACTCTAGGGAAGCAGTATCCTTTCTTGTCTTTTTCTTTTCTCTCTTTTTGGACAAAGGCTTTCCCAAATGGTTGTCCCCTGCCTCTCTTTCTTCTTTCTACTCTTTGCTTGCTTTTCTATGTATGCTGCACTGATGAATAGTTCACATTTGCCTATGGATTCCCCTGGTTTACAGAGGACATTCTTTTTTTTTTTTTAATATTTTTTAAATGTTTATTTCTGAGACACAGACAGACAGAGCATGAGTGGGGGAGGGGCAGAGAGAGAGGAAGACACAGAATCTGAAGCAGGCCCCAGGCTCTGAGCTGTCAGAGCAGAACCTGACACGGGGCTCGAACTCACAAGCCGTGAGATCATGACCTGAGCTGAAGTTGGTCGCTCAACCGACTGAGCCACCCAGGCGCCGCACAAAGGACATTCTATTCTTAAGTCATTTGGGGGATGAGAGAGGCTCTTCTTCAGATGTTTGGCCCTTTTGGCTGTTACTCAAAAGGGGGTCATTAACCTCATTGAAATGGTTTGCCATCTGTGCCAGAATTGGGTCAGAATGAGGCCTTTTCTGCTGTTGTAGTGTGGTGAGATGGGCCTAGGAGATGGCCTACCTCTCTTACATGTTACTCCTTGTGGGGCTGCAGGCATAGATCCCTTCCTTTCCAAGGAAATTTAATGGATTTGCATGACTTTAGGGGACTCAAGTGAGGCCATTAGTCATGGTTCTTGTGGCTGAGACTTGTCAGCTTGCCCCTAGTGAGGTTGGATGTTTGTCTAGTTGTGGACCCGGATTAGAGCTCATTGCCAAGGCCATTTTCAGAGAGGAGTCATGTGGCTGATGGTAGCAGGAAGTGGTATGGAATCAAGGAATGGAAGGCGACGAGCTGAGATGAGAACAGTGTGACTCAGGCGTGTGTGTAGTTTGAAGGAATGATGTTTTTCCTCACTTAATGATTTGTTTATGCATTAAGCATTTATTTAGTAGCTACTCTGTGTCAAGCACTTAGCTAGGGACAAGGGCTATAAAGAGACAAGTAAACAGTAATTCAAGTGCCCCAGGTGGCATGAAAATCCTGATTATTATACAAAGCTCAGTTCAGGCAGAAAGCGGGCAGGAAGGTTAGTTCTTAGCTGGGAGGTAGGCAGTTTCAGGAAAGCCTTTATAGGTGTGATCATAATTGGGGGGAACAGCAACAGAATATAAGAGTTGTTGTCTCCCTTGATATGGGCAACTTTTTAGTTCTTTTGTAAAACAACTCTTCTAAAGATATCATGTATAGCAAAGGAATTCTCTGCCCTCTGTGGATGACTACAGCGTAGTTGCTCTCCACTGAGCCCTGATCAAAGCAAACTCTGGCTTGCCCAGTCTCTGGCATGGCCCCATCCTGACCACTTGAAGCCTGGGGACAAAATTATTTTTAGTTTCCTTCCAACCTGCCAAGATAATGTTCAATCCTGCATCAGCCGAAATCTAGTCCTGCAGAGGAATTTTGTCTAGTGAAAATAAAAACAAATGAGCATGCATGTCAATATATGTGTGTTCATAACACGTATCTGCTGGGTCCTGATGAGCGGGGTATTCACCGACACCATAAAGCAAGCATTTCAAACTGGAACATAAAGGTGTCCCTGGGGCTGTACTCAGGGACTGAATGAAGTCCCTTGGGGAAATAGGAGAAACAGTCTTTGGAATCTTAAACTCCTAACGTTTGGTGTGGTTTCCAAATCTTACGTTGTTTCTTTTCGTTCTCTGAAAAATATGTTGATGCTGTTTTGTTTTCATTCTCTGCTGTATGCTCTCATTTATTGCTTTGGAGGAAGACAAGTACTCAGGGTGTTTCTAGCTGTGCGCTTGCTTTGGTCTGGTTTTTAGAGGCTGCTTTGTGCTGCACCCATGCACGTGTGTGCCTCGCACGTGTGTGCCTCAAAGAAGGACGTGGCCAGACGTCCACTTGATCTATGCCTCATCTACGATTTGATTGCAAATAACTTATGTTAAACTTCCCAGAAAATTAATAGCAGTTGGCATTTTGCATGGCAGAAAATACAAATTGGCAAAAGGAAGGAGAGGAAAGGGAAGAAGAGAAAAAAAATTACATGCAATTCAAGAACCTGGAAGTGACTGCTGTGAATATTTTTGTATGTGTGCTTCCAGATATTTTAAAGTGGCTGTCTAAACATAAATGGCAGAAAATAGGGAAAAGAATAAAGATAATGTGTGTGTGTGTGTGTGTGTGTGTGTGTGTGTGCGTGTGCGTGCATGTACCAGTTACTCTACTCGATATTTAATATACATTGTCGGGGGAAATGTTGCAGGATATGTTAGAGAATCGGGGCCTTGACATCAGAGGGCTTTAGAGTGAATCTGCCCTGTTTTTATCAGAATGTTGTTGGAAGGTAAATGAGATAATTCTTGTCAAGTGCCTTTGGCACTTGATGCAAGGTTGGGTCTAGCTCTCCATCTTTCTCTCTCTCTCTCTTTCTCACACACACACATTTATATCCATTATTGGTCCTATTTTATGATGAGTCATCGATTTAGACTCATGATTGACCCTAAGACTTTCCGATTCTAAAACCTTTCATTTCATTCCATGCCTTATGCTATTGATTCCAAAATTAAGTCTATTATGCAGTTTTAAAAGATGATGTAGCAGCAACCTTATTAACTCTAGACAGGTGTCGAAGCGATTAGGGACAGCACGCTGAGTGAGGACTGAACCAGTCGTTATGTGGCTGGGCTTCTGGGCCCGGCTGTCTTTGAAGTCTGTCGCTCAGGGGCACTTTGGACAAGTTGCTTTACTTTTCTGGGCTTCCGTTTCTTCATCTGTGACATGAGGGAGTTGGTGTGGGTTGTCGTGAAGGTTGCTCCTATTAATATTCTGCATTTCTGGGTAGTAATTTCTCCTACAGAGAGTTCAGGGTTTGTGTTTCCACATTTATTTGTGAGGGAGCATGAGGCAAACATTTAAGATGAGGGAGAGAAGGGAGTCTGAGAAGGGAGGGAAGAAGCGGATAGCAGTCACAACCAGATAGCGGTCAGCATCCATGGAGACATAAATATCTGAGCTGGAAAGAAACAGGATTTGGGGGAAAGGACCTTTGGAAATTATGGATAATGCTAACATGTACATCATAACCTTTTATGCGATCGTCCAAATACAGAGCATTCTTCAGTGCACTTAGCTTTGGTTGATTAAAGATATAAATTTGACTCTGGCTTCTGCCTACCATAAAGACAGCTGCAATAGCATCGCTTTCCATCCTATGAACAAGAAAAAGCCAGATTATTTACAAAATCAAACCTTCCCTTGAACCCATCAAAGAGCCAGGGGCATAGTACACCCAGCTGGCCTGAAATGTATAGGAAACACGCCCTCCAGAAAAAGAGGCCAACATGAGTTGTGGCTCACTTTGAATGGAGAATGGATGATGGCTTGTAAGGCAAGAGGGTAAGAAAAATTCAGGTAACATCACTAGCAAATTTTTAAAGGTCAGTTGTGGGCTAGCGTAAAAGTGAAGAGCCCATGGTTACTCTCTACCCAAGGGGAATTCACATTAATTCATAGACCTTTCTAAATAGATTACCGGTGAGACTCAGGACAATGACTGACAGCCGGCTGGAGGCCAGAGCAAGCCTCTTTGATGGTTCAGGCCTAGGGGAGGGGTGTGGCTAGCATGCACAAGGCCAGGCACCTGGGCTTTTCTAAGGAACACAAGACTTCACAGCTGGGGGAGGGTGAAACATCCCGTGCTCCAAGGGCATAGGTGAAGACCCCTTGTAACTTGTGGAGAGGAAAAGAAAAAGAATTTTCTGCATCTGGAGGAGAGGCAGGGAACCGCCCTGGATCCAGACAAGTACAGGTCTCTTAACAGCGGGGGGCAGAGACAAGATCACTGAGCAAGCCTGACTCCCGAGACCGTAGGATCCAGGACCTGCCTAAGACTGAGGTAGAACAAGGAGGAAGAACCCTTCCCTGCCCTTCCCTCAATACATTCCCAGGCTAGAAAGCACCTGGCATCAGGCGATTGCAGTTAGCCTCTGGGGCCAGGGAAAGAATGAGGACAGAGAGGCTCTATGAGTCCCCGGGGTACAGAGAAGCCTGCAGGCTGAGGGTGGAGCTGGAATGTTGACAGGCACCTCCCAGCAAAGCAGACCCCCAACCTAAAGACAAGGTAATTCTAGAGGATTGAAATCTGTGGTGTAGCAATAAAACCAGAAGCCAGACCAATTCCGAGTGAGACTGACTTGGCACACCACACTAAGTGCCCGAGCAGGAGGGATACGGTCAGGTTCAGGTATAAAAGCTGTGGCCCTCCAACATTACCACGCATGGTGTCCAGAACTCAATAGGAAAGTAGGAGACACACAGAAAGTCAGGAGGAAAACAATCCACTGTGAGGAGACAAAGCCATGAACAGAACCAGGCTAAGGGATGACTCCGATACGGAATTTAAAATAACTGATGAATATTTAAAGGCTCCGGTGGGGGGGGGGGGAGTGGAGAACAAGCATGAACATATGGGGAGTTTCAGCAAGAAAGAATCAAACGAAAGTGCTAAGGAAAACAGGAATAGGAAGGAAAACAACAACAGTAACAGAGCTGAAGACTACCTTTAATGAGCTCATCAGCAGACTCAGCAAAGACAAAGGAAGAATGAGTGAACTTGTGGACAGGCTTTTTCAGTTGTATTGATTATAGGTTTTCTGCATTGTATTTCATTGATTTCTCCTCTGATCTTTATTATTTGGTATCTTCTTTTTTAAAAAAAACTTTTTTTAACGTGTATTTATTATTGAGAGACAGAGAGACACAGAGCACGAGCAGGGGAGGGGCCGAGAGAGAGGGAGACACAGAATCTGAAGCAGGCTCCAGGCTCTGAGCCGTCAGCACAGAGCCTGACGTGGGGCTCGAACTCACGGACCACGCGATCATGACCTGAGTCAAAGTCCATTGCTTAACCAACTGAGCCACCCAGGCGCCCCTATTATTTGGTATCTTCTGCTTGGGGTTTCATTTACTCTATTTATTCTTCCTTTTTTTTTTTTTTTTTTTTTTTTTAAGGCTGAAGCTGAGTTTATTGAATAGAGAATTTTCTTCTTTTCTAATAGTGGCATTTTGTGCTATAAAATTCCCCTTATGTATGTTTTAGTGGCATCTCAGAATTTTTGATATGTTACGTTTTCATTTCCATTCAGCTCAAAGTACTTTCTGTATTGCCTTTTGATGTATTCTTTGATCTATGGGTTATTTGGAACTGTGTTCGTTTCCATGTATTTGAAAATTTCACAGAGAATTTTCTGTTGATTTTTCTTTGTAGAATATGATTCCTAAATTTACTGAGGTGTTTTTAAAAAAAATTATGGCCCAGAATTTGGTCTGTTTTGGTAAGTGTTTTATGTATCCTTGAATCCTGTTGTTTTTGGGTGGAGTGGTCTAGAAATGTCAATCATGTCACGTTGTTGGTGGCGTTATTCAAACTTTATAGATCCTTGCTGCTTTTCTGTCTGTGTAGTCTATCAATTTTGGAGAGAGTGGGGTTAAAATCTCTGACTGTATTTGTAGTTTTTGTCTATGCCTTGTGGCCTACCAGTTGTATTTGCCTCTTCATATTTTGAGTGAATTTCTTGTAGGCCACATAGAATCAGGCCGTCTTCATCAACGCTCACTGTATCTGCCTTCTTTTTTGCTAGTGGTATGAATTTTATAGATGTTAAATCTATCATTTTGGGATTTATTTTCTCCTTGTCTCAGCTGGGTTTTTTGTTATTAACTTTGTCCTCTCTTTCTGCCCCCTTTTTTATGATTCTGTTTGATCTCTCCTGTTAATGCATGTAACTCTTTGGTTTGTTGTTTTAGTCATTGCTTTCGTACAGTATACCTTTAGCTTATCGCCTTCCGATGATATTAAACCATATCACATACACTGTTAGATGCTTACGGTAGCATACTTAGGCTTCACCTTTTCTGACCTTCGTTCTTGTGTGTTTGTGCTAAAATCTTCCTCCTCCCCAGTGAGCTCTTCGTAAGCCTTGGGGGCTTTCTGCGTGCTCTGTGGGCATAGAGTTATTTCGGTGCCTCTCCCACATAATCTCTTGAGAGAATCTGTGATGTTCAAAAGAAATGCTTCCATAATTAAAACTGCATGAATAAATATGGGTGTGTGAACATGAGTATTTTCAGTTAGTTTAATAATAGCTATCACTTTTAACAGATACAGACAACCTTTTAAATTTAGGAGTGTCTGGAGGTACGCCTTTGAAATTCAGTTGGAACTTTTTTCAATAAGGCAATTACTAGGGACACTTTTCAGCAAGAAGGGGAATGCCATAGTGCTATAGGTCTTTCTTTGCATTAAACAAAAATTAATCCTTGAATGACAGAAGGCGATTCTGTATATGCTTGCTAGATTTGGGGGAGATTATCCAACCCTGTTTTACTTTTAAAAAAGGACAGAAATGAAAATCAAAATCTTTTGCATTGAAATGTATTTAAATGAAAATTGAATTTAAGTAGAATTTTCTTTTTATTCGTTCACCTGTTTCCTCTTAATCCTATGACAAGCCATTTGCTGTTTGTTTAAGAGGAGAAGAGTTTTCTTGCTTTTTTTGTTTTGTTTTGTTTTGTTTTTTGAATGGCTATTTAAAAGCAGACATGTAAGAGTTTACATTGAAAATGATAAGTGAGATCTTATTTAAGGTCAGAATGGAGTATTGCAGTGGCTCCTTTTCCCGTATTCGGGGCTTGAATATACGTTTTTAAAACGTAAGTGGTATAAAATGTAAGGAAACTACAACTAAGTTTAATTAATTCTTACATACCCCCCAGGAATAAAATGAAGTGTGGTTATGTGCATCATGTAAAAGTGTCACTGATTTTTGCACGCTGGCACAAATTAACATTTGTTTGGGGTACTGAAGTTTTCCATTTCTTTGATTGCCCCCCTTGTTCCTTGTGGTTCTCTTAAGGAGAACATTTGCAATATTTCTGAAGCTTGATGAGGGCATTACTGAATCAGTCATTTGCAAGTTAAAACTGACCATTTTTGCCAGCCTTCACGATGCAAGGATGAACCAGGGATTAAGACCTTAATGCCTTTTCTTTCATTTGAGTGAGGATAGTGTTCCGTTATCCCAGAAAAAGAGGAAGCAGGATTTGCCTTCAAAAGATGCTTTATATTTTGGATACGGAGTCAATGCAAAGGTGAGGTACACCCGATTTGAATTGGTAAAATATGTAAATACTTGCCAGCTAAACTGTCAGAGATTAATGTCTGAATAGGAGTAGCAAGCACCAACTGTAAAATTATACAGGGCATGGCGATTACCCCCTCCGCATAATGGGGCTTGATTTAGAGGCTCTATTTTAGGATTGCGCATAAAGCACCAAGTGCAGAAAGCCGGGCTTTGTCTAATTTGTCCGGGGCAGTGCCCTAATTTTCTACAACCCTGCTCACTTCCCTTCTGTAAGAATGAATAACGCATTTGCTTTATGGAACTCTGTGTATCTTTCATTTGGGAGCAATGGCTTTTCCAAGCTCCTCTCTTCGATTCCTCTTTTGTTGCCTTTTTTTGAAGGCTCCTGGGTCGTGTTAAGTTGCACTGTCTTTACGGCACTTGTCTATCCGTGCGGAGAACAAGCGATGCCATTTTTGACATGGCGTAACGTAGCCCTTTAGGCGTGACGGATGAGAACACCGAGGCCCAGGAAGTACAAGGCCTTGCCCTTCTGATGGAGCTGTCTTTACCACCCAGCGAGAGAGCTGGCCACCTGAATTGGTGTCATTGCGGGGACACTCTCGGGCTCTCTCTTGAGACTTGGAATTCATCTCGTTTCACCGGTAGCCCACAGAGCTTTATTGTAGACCTGAGTAAGCTGGGGACCGTAATACCTCCTTTAAATTGTTATCGATGCTTTATCATTAAGGCCCCACCTATTCAAATAACAAAGTGCAAGATCCTCTGTTTCCTTAAAAGCTAATGTTGCTGTTCTGTTCTGTAGTTTTAACATTTATGAAGTCCTTTTAACGTTTTGTTAGTGGCTCCGTTTTATTGTCTCAGGTGATTTTGTTTCATCAGAAAGTAATTTGTATCGGTGAGACTCTTTCCGAACAGACGCCTCACGCAAGCTCGCTTAAGCGTAAGAGAGAAGGTACTGGTTCTCATTCTCAGTAAGTCCATGGACGGAGCCGAGTCAGAGGCAGCTGGAGCCAGGGCTAGGCAAGGTCACGTCTGTGACTCTCCATGGCTCGTCCCTCTTGGTCTCCGGGTGGTCTTATTCTCGGGCTGACCTTGGCGGGTGAGGAGGTCAGCGGTAGCTTCCTACTCCCATCACCTTGGCCTAGCAACCCTGTGAGTCAGTCAGTCTCCTGGAAGAGTCTGTCCCGCCAATCTTGAGTTTCCTCTGAACCAACGCCTTTGGCCAGGGACACGCGGTACTCAGGCGGTCAGCCTGTGTCGCATATTCTTTCCCAGGGTCGGGGGCAGGGACAGCCCCGCTCCACAAAGCAGCTATAGCAGTGGAGACATTTCCTCAAAGGGGGGCAGAAGAGTGTTCTTAGCAGAAACAGCTCTACCGTCACACTTGTACCGTTCGTTCCTAGATTTTCAAGAGCAACTCACAGTTACATGAATCTTCTATCAAAAGATGTATTCTTGTAGACCCAATGACTCATCAGATAATTCACATCGTATCTCCCTCTTTAGCCTTATCCTTTCATTGTGGGCAAAAAGGACAAAGCCATTAAAGAAAACAAAATGCGTTTTTTCCAGAAAAGGAATAATTGTCTCTATTTCACCTTCAGATACTGCCTTAGCCTCTCTCTCTGCAGCTAGTCGATGAACTCACACAGGTTTGCAGTTGTCATTTGATTTAACAGTGTCCAGCTCTCTGTGAGAAACCCGTTCTAGCAGAGACTAACATTTCATTTCTGTTCCAGCTGTGCCTGCCTCAGTGTCTGCTTGAGGGGAGGTATTCAGGGACGGGGTGCACAGCGGATCGGTGAGCTGGAGACCCACCAAGGCTTTGAAGAGATAGGTGGCTCAGGTTACACAGCCCGTGTGGAAGTTGGCATTTGCACTCCGTTATCTTCCTGTCCCCGATTTGGGGTTTTAAAAATGGTTTCTTTCTCTTCCTTGGCTCTCTGGCTGCCTGCGTCCGGCCCGCAGCTTCCAGTCTCTCGCTGCGCTCAACGGCCAAACCAGTAGCCATGGCATTTGGTCCCACAGTGGGGACGGGCAGACAATTTCAGAGATTCTGGGCAGTGTGGTTGTCCAAACTTCGTGGGAATGGAGTCACCTCTGGTGCCATCTTTAGGAACTTGTTGTGTGGCAAAAGTCAGGCTGAGGTGAGCTGTGGTTTCATGTACTGCTCATGGAACCCCCAGCAAGATGGCGGGTGAGGACAGTGTCCTCACTTGCTCATTAGCTCCTCTTCTGAGCTACTCTTCTCTTTACCCTCTTCGTCGTAGGGCCCCAGTTGCTGTCTCACAAAGGCGACCAGCTTTTCCTCTCCCTGTCACGTATCTGTGGTGCTCCTCCCAGACCTCTTTGTAACACCAGATGTTGGGCTGGAATCAATTAAGAACAAAGGCAGAAACTTCCAGATTAATTTGAAAACTTGCCCTTGTGTTTTTTTTTCCTTTTTAAGTTTGTTTGTTTATTTATTTATTTATTTATTTATTTATTTTGAGAAAGAGAGAGTGTGCATGCCAGCGGATAAGGAAGGAGCAGAGAGAGAGAGACAAGGGGAGAGAGAATCCCAAGCAGGCCCCATGCTGTCAGTGCAGAGGCTCGAACCCCTGAACCGCAAGATCATGACCTGAGTGGAAATCAAGAGTCGGATGCTTAACGGACTGAGCCACCCAGGCGCCCCTGCCCTTACGGTTTTAAAAAATACAAATCAGGGGCGCCTGGGAGGCTCAGTCGGTGAAGTGGCCGACTTTAGCACAGGTCATGATCTCACAGTTTGTGAGTTCCAGCCCCGAGTCGGGCTCTGTGCTGACAGCTCAGAGCCTGGAGCCTGCTTTGGATTCTGTCTCTCTCTCTCTCTCTCTCTCTCAAAAATAAACATTAAAAAAATTAAAAAAAACCCACAAATTACTATTCACTGAGAAATAGGACGGCAGATCTCCCTCCCATTTGAACAAGTGTCAGGCTGGCAACTTTGTATCCTGAAAGGTGGCTGTGTTCCTCAGGGTTAAATCAGAGAGAGAACTAGTAGGAGAAATGCCTCAGGACTTATTCGAGGAACCGGCTTATACAGTTGTGGAGGCTGGCGAGGCAGGGCTGAGACCCTTGTGGCAGGCTGTCAGGAAGGGTAGGCTGGAACTCTTGGGCATGGACTGAAGCTGCCGTCCACAAGTAGAAATTCTTCCCCCTCAGGGAAGCCTCACCTCACCTGTTGTTTCAATTGATTGAATGAAGTCCACCCAGATTATCCAGGATATGTCTGCAATTCAAATGATTATGGACTTTAATCATACCTACAAAATATCTTCACCGTGTTTGGTTAAATAATAGCATAGTAGCCTAGGCAAGCTGACACATGAAAGTGACCATCAGCGTGGCCGTTGGGAGTTCTGGTAGATTCGGTGTGGCCCCACGGAACTGCTTTAGGCTCTTGGGATACTTCATTGACTACAACAGTTTCTGCTCTTATGGCATTTATGTTCTAATGGAAGAGGACAGAAAATAAGATAAACAAAATACGTAATTTTTTCGTGGTGACAAGTAGTGAGGAGAATAATAAAGCGGAGGAAGGGGATCGACGGCGATGAGTATGTACATGTGGAGTTGGTTACATAATCTGTGAGGCCCAGGGCAAAATGAAAATGCAGCGTCCTATATTCAAAAAGTAGAGAAAAGTGCCGCTGAAGGCACTGAAACATAAAACTTTTGACTTTTCTTCGTGAATCTGTCTCTGGCAGAGACAGTGTTTTCTTCTGTTTGATTGGTGCGTTGCTTTTGTTGTTTAATGCTGTTCTAACTAAAGAAAGATTCAACATTGAGATTATTAACACGAATCTACCATTCATCATTGTATTGTGCAATGCCCACTTTATTTTTTTTTTAATTTTTTTTAACGTTTATTTATTTTTGAGACAGAGAGAGACAGAGCATGAACAGGGGAGGGGCAGAGAGAGAGAGAGACACAGAATCAGAAGCAGGCTCCAGGCTCTGAGCCATCAGCCCAGAGCCCGACGCGGGGCTTGAACTCACGGACCGTGAGATCGTGACCTGAGCCGAAGTCGGACGCATAACCGACTGAGCCACCCAGGCGCCCCATGCAATGCCCACTTTAAATACAAGGATAGGAGCAGAAGCATTGAAATGACACGAAGTTTGCACTTCCTGGTTCATATGTGCATCTGAATTTTATTCTCACCGGAACAGTGGAAATACGCTACAAAACTAACTCACCTGTAATTATTTATTTATTTATTTATTTATTTATTTATTTATTGAGAGTGCCTACCCATGAGTGGGGGATGGGAAGAGGGGGAGAGAGAGAGACAGAGAGAGACAGAGAGAGACAGAGAGAGAGAGAATCCCAAGCAGGCTCCATGCGCATTGCAGAGCCCAGCATGGGGCTCAATCCCACGACCCTGGGATCGTGACCTGAGCTGAAATCAAGAGTCAGACCCTCAACTGACTGAGCCACCCACTGCCCTTGTTTCATTTCTTTTTATTAATTAATTAACTAATTGTTTTGAGAGAGAGAGAGAGAAAGTGCACACACACGAGCGAGGGAGGGGCAGAGAGAGAAAGAATCTCAAGCAGGTGCCGTGCTGTCAGTGCAGAGCCCGACGTGGAGCTCTAGCCCACAAACCGTGAGAGCACGACCTGAGCTGAAATCGAGAGCCGGTTGCTTACCCGACTGAGCCACCCAGGTGCCCCTGTTCCATTTCTAAAAATGCACATTCTCCTGACACTTTACCTTTAGCTTGCAGATTAGTGAGGAGGGACCGAAGGGAGGAGGAGCTGTGGCTGTCCTCCCTGTCCCTTTCCTTCTCTGTCGTCATTTTCAGTTGTCTGTTACAGGAAAGTCCTACAAATAGAAGGGATATGCTAGAGTTCCTTGATCATTCATGTTTGTTAAAATACAACTGACTTACTTCTGCATTTGAAGCAAGTTCTCCCTCCAAAGCATGGCCTCCTCGGGCTGTCAGTGCACTGCTTACAGAGCCATGGACTTAATATGCTTGCCTGGTACTCGCTTGGCATCTTCTTTAATTCCTAGGAATCAGGGATGCACCTATTGTGTGTATCTCCTCTACTCATGCATGTACTCTACTGTTTCATTGGACTCAGATTACAAAACACAGGCTCAAAGATAAATTTATGAAGGATTTCAAGACCATGACATTCACCCAAGAGCATTAAACCAAGCATGGTGTTCTCCTAAGCATGGGGATCCTGTTGTGATGGTGGACGTTGCGGGCCCACGAAGCCATCTGTGTGTGTGGGGGGGGGGGGCACACGCACCTGCTATTTTAGATAATATTGATAAAGAAGGCCTGTCTTATAAGGTGACATTTGATCAAGGTCCTCAAGAAGATACAGAAGCAAGGGATTCAGATCCTAGAGCAGGGGGAGCATGTTCAGACATCCCAAGGCACGTGTGTCTTCGCCTTATCCTCAGAAGAATAAAGACGCCACCATGGTTGGATCCAAGTGAGAGGGAGGGTGAGGAGTGGGAGGCGAGGTTAGAGAGGCAGCGGTCCCTGAAAGGCCAAGGCAAGGACTTGGAATATTTTTGTGAGAAGGGAAGGCTTGAGATAGTCCTACCAGAGGGGTGACAAACTGTGATCTGAGCTGAGAAGGCCCCCCCTGGCTGTGCTGTGGTAATACCCTGCACTGGGTCAAGGTTGGGAGTGGTAGGACCAGATGCTATGGTAGACCAAACAAAGATGGGGCCTGGACTGGGTGTATACATAGCAGTTATTAAATGTAGCTGGATTCTGGTTATATTTCAAAACGGATGCCAACAGGAACTGCATACAGAATAGATATTTACTAGACTCAGGAAGAGAAATGGTCTATTGAAAAGTGGTGGCTTTCCTGAAGTTCTACAGCCAGCGCATGGCAGAACGGGGGAAGGCAGAGAGCAGGATTCTTGTGTTCTTTTCATTGGCTCTTCTCCTTTTTCATTAGCTCTAGACTGCCCCCAAAATAGCGCCAATCACCTTTTCTGAACATCTTCACTTCTCTGGCTGAAATCAACATGCCTTAAATCTCTAGGAGTCTCTCTCTACATATCACCTTGGAAGAACTTCCCAGAGCAAGGTGTTGGTGATTCTACCGCTGCCCCATGTTCCCGTGGTCTCTGTGTGGGGGGGTTGGCCGTCTCCCACGGTGTCAACTTAGGGGCATCCTGACAGTTTTCCCCCTTCATGTGACTAAGTGTCTCTTGACCTTCCCTAGTAAAACAGAGTTAATAAAAAAGATTTTGCTACTGGGTCTGATGTGTCGGTGCACCACATACTGCTCCAAAAAATTCCACTAGAGTTGGCTTCTTTATTTATTTGTTTGCTTGTTCCTTTTGCTCGTCAGCACTTTCAGACCATGCTGAAGTCTAAATTGAATGTCCTGACACTGAAGAAGGACCCCCTCCCAGCAGTCATCTTCCACGAGCCTGAGGCCATTGAGCTGTGCACCACTACACCCCTGATGAAGACCAGGACTCACAGTGGCTGCAAGGTATGTGGCATGTGGCCCGCAGCCAGCGGGAGAGACAGAAAGATGTGTAGCCTTAAGACACTTGTTTACCAGTGGTAACTATTCATTTATTTACTTATGTGTATTTCTCATGAGACAGAGAGAGTGAGTGGGGGAAGGGCAGAGAGTGAAGGAGCGAAAGAGAATCCGAACACAGAGCTCAAACCCACAAACCATGAGCTCGTGACCTGAGCTGAAATCAAGCGTCGGAAGCTTAACCCACTGAGCCACCCAGGCGCCCCTCCCCCACGGTCACTTTTGAAAGGAATGAAAAGGTCGAACAGCTAATAAAAGCTCACTGAGTGATGGTTGTATGAATCTGTCTCTTGCTCTATTTTTAGCGATCTGGCTCTCTTCCTTGTTTTCAGGTACGCGTGAAAAACATAAGTTTTAGTATGTATGAGTAGAATAGTATTCTGCCCACATTCGTTGTACCATCTGAACCCATGTACACAGGAAAAGTTCTGTCCTCTGTGATCCTTCCTTCCCTTGTATTTGCACTCTGAATAAACCACATCTTGAAGAATAAAAAACAGATTTCTCAACAGTATCGTTCTCCTTTGGGAGAAAAAATTTTGCATTTTTGCTTGGCTTGGGCACTCTGAATTTATACTAATATTCATGTCTCAGAATCCATTAAAAAACATTTTTCATTTATGTAAACGATACTGCTGACATTATAAAAAAAAACCCTAGAAATGAAGTGTATAATTTTGGTAAGTTTTTGGGTTCTTTCTCACTTGATATTCTTTTGTGCATGAATTGATGAATATAGCAATCAGTTCAGAGGTAACAAAGAAAATATGTTCGTGCACATTTCGTCATCAGCAATTTGTTTGGAGGAGTAAAAATTAAATAAGGGGTAGAACTTTGTTTTGAGTAGTGAAAAGAAAATAAAACAAGAATGCGCGTTTGCATGTGGGTTTCTTTTGTAACCTTACAGACACTCCTTTCCTTATTGCATTTCCTAGGGAAGTCAAGATCCATCTAGCTTTCTTGCCAGAATATTCCATCCCCTCCCCAGGTCTTGCATAGCTGTGGTCAGATTGGAGGCTACAGAAATCTTGAGTGATGGCTATGTACACAAAACCCCACACATGGTCATTTATTTCACAAATATCCATTGGGGGCTTACCCTCGGCCCAGCACTGGGGTCAGTGGAGCACTCCCGCCAGCATCTTTGTGGGGTTTAACTGCCAGTTGGCGGGGGAGGGAAGAGAAAATACAGGTAAGTGAGCACTGGCGGTTGAGACAGCCAGTCTGAAAGAACTTGCAGAAGAATCTTTCAGGCGGAAGGGACGGGGAGCACGGATTCTCATAGGTGGCCATGGTGTTGGCATCTTTTGTAACGGAAAAGAATGGGCAGTGGGACCGGGGAGTTGTGAAAGTTGTGTTGTGTGGTGTGGTGTCATCAAGGCAAGGAGTTTAGACTCTGTTCTAATTATTATGCGTGTCCGTTAGAGAGATTTAGGCCAGCGGGTTATAGGACTCTGTTAAAAAAAAAAAAAGTGATTTTATTATTTATTTTTTATTTAAACATTTTTTAAACGTGTTTATTTTCGAGAGAGAGAGAGAGAGAGAGAGAGAGAGAGAGATCTGAGAGAGAGTGTGTGAGTGAGTCGGGGAGGGGCAGAGAGAGGGAGACAGAGGATGCAAAGCAGGCTCTCGTGCTGTGAGTGCAGAGCCCGATGCGGGGTTTGAACGCATGAACCGTGAGACCGTGCCCTGAGCCAAAATCAGGAGTCAGCCACTTAATCGACTGCACCACCCAGGTGCCCCCCAAAAGTGGTTGTAAATGGTAACTCTGCTAAGGTGAACTTTCAGCTTCCAAAGAGCAGTTGCCAGAGGCCGTGCTTCGACAGGAGTCCGTGGGTCTGCGGAACTGGTCTTGGGTCCCCGTGTATGCAGCGCTTTGGATAAATGGATGATACAAAGGCATTAGGAAAGTACTCGTTAAATTTGAAAGTGATAGGAGATCAAATTGTGTTATACATCCTTTAGAGGGCTCCCAGAGTCCTTTTGAATTCTGCTCCTGTTGGGGAAAAGGGTCCCTCAGAAGCAAGATGAAGTCAGTAAGGACAAGTGAAAGGAGGGGAGGTGCCTTTGGTAAAGTCTGCAGAGTATGTTTAAATGGGGGGAGGGATGCAGTTATAGAGTGAAAGGCCTAGCAATCCAATCAAGATATAAAAGAGGTGTGTGTGTGTGTGTGTGTGTGTGTGTGTGTGAGAGAGAGAGAGAGAGAGAGAGAGAGATTTTCTAGATAGATAAATATTTGCTAGGAGAATAAAAACTGTCATTTTCCTGAAAGGGAGCATAGGGTTCGAGATGCATGGAGTAATTTTTTTTTTCCGTGTATTGCCTTAGGTCTGTGTTCGCTTATTTTACTCCTAAAAGGATGTTGGAAAAAAATAGAAGGGATTCAGAAGAACACACCCGAGAGAATGAGGTGGGCTTGGCATCAGTCAGTGGGGCTGGGTAGACAAAGGGAGATCATCCGTGATTTCACCTGGACACTGGGGAGACCTTGGCCTTCAAGGTGAAAAACACAGACCACCAGGCTGTAGAAAGTTTCTGAACTCTCCATCCCTAGAAATCTTGAAGATGAGATTCCAGGTGCAGATAATCATAATCTGGGCCAGCTCTAGCTTTAGGATTCTATTTGAAGGAAGACCCCCTCCCCCCATGTGTCATTGTTCAAATTGTGTTCTACAAGGCACTTTATACATTTACATCTTAACTTGGACACACTGGGGTTGACAGTTCTTTAATCGGCAATAATAATATCCTGTTTGTGTTCCGAGTCATATTCTTTTGTTCAAAGACAATGACAAAGTTACACTTTTGAGCTTTGAAATTTCTGTTTAGAATGCCCCGCCCTCCCCCCCCCCCCCCACCCGCCCCTGCCCCCGCCCCGCCCCCAGGCATCCACAGGAACAAAACGCAGTGTTTCCTCTTGGATTCTGACGAGTAACTTAGCTCACAAAATGCCAGCTGCAGAAGGAGCTCTCTCTCTCTCTCTCTCTCTCTCTCAGGCTCACGCCTGCCACGAATAATGAGCACAATGTCGTTCAGGCCCAGCTGCAGGGCCGGCGGACGGGACCCTCCATATTCACACAGTGCTAGTTCTTTTGGCTTAAACAGCTCTCAAGTTGTGCTTGCATAACGGTGGATTTGGGGAGGGAGAGAGCCAGGAGGAAGCAAAGGCCAAGGGGCTGAAAACGGATGATGGTTTAGCACCATCGAGGCACTGGCCCACTCAGACTCCCCCTTTCCCTCTGATCTGTATTCTCCGTGGGTCCTGATGGGATTGCCCTGCCAGGCTATTCATGTTGTGGGCAGCTGGGTCTTTGTGTGTTTTCCTCTACGGCTGCCTTTTTTTTTTTTTTTTTTTTTTTTTTTTGTTGGAGTGGAGTTATTTAACTGCACACCCCCCCTGCATACCATTAGGACTGGCCTGCCCTTACTCTTGCTGGGGCTTTTCAGAGTATCAGCTGCTGTGTCTGATTCCGCAGCAGCAGCAGCAATGGTCTGTCATACCTGGCTTCTCCGGCCTCGCGCAACAGAATCCTAGCTGGCTCTCTGACTCGTTAGCAAACATTTACTTGATTAATCGTCCTTGAAAAACCTACTGTACTGTGGACGTGGAATTGTGGGGAAAGGCGTCCAAGTGGGCAAGGGTGGGTAATGCAGTTCGTAGCCAAGTAGAAGGAAGAGACGAGTGCCTGAAATCAGTGAATCCCAGGGCTGCTGAAACTCGTGTATCAGAAACCCCTAGACGGCAGGTGTCTGGACCTTCTTTCCAGAGATTTTGATGCAGGTGCTCAGCTAAGCGGGCAAAAAAGAAACCTGCACTTAAAAATAGACTGTGACTGTGCAGGGGTGCCCGGGCGGCTCGGTGGGTTAAGTGTCTGAGTCTTGGTTTCAAGTCAGGTCACGATCTCACGGGTTTGTGGGTTCGAGCCCCGAGTCGGGCTGCGTGCTGACGGCGTGGAGCCTGCTTGGGATTCGCCGTCTCCCTCTCTCTCCACCCTTCCCCCACTTGTGCTGTCTCTCTCAAGATAAATAGTAAACTTAAAAAAATTTAAAACAAAGAGACCGTGCAGGTTACAAGGCTGTGGTGCCTGGGAGAAGCGTGGGGCTTGAGGACCTGATGTGTGAGGGGAGCCACGCGAGTGACTGAAGTGGAGTCACACCCGGGGACGGGGAGGTGAGGTGGGATATGGAGGACGGAGCTAGCTGGCCATTGTGTGGTCGGAATGGGGTTGCCACAGCTGACCAGGAGGCCGGCGTCCAAGAAAGAACTGGGCTGCAGATGCGTGCGTGAAGGACAGCGCCTGTGTCTGCGGCCTCGTCCTACAGGGGGCGCTGTTCTGTTTCGGATTGACTCCCTTCTGGGCCTACTTGGCCGAGTTCTCAAAGCCTTCCGGAAATGAGATAATGACGGTGATGATCATAATTAGTAAGAAAATACTAATTATACAGAAATAATGCGAATAAAGAGCTGAAGTTTATTAATACATTAAGCACTCTCCTATGCACTTTTCATGATATAAACTACCCATTTGGTCCTCGCGATGACCCAGTGGTTTAAGTGCCATCTGTGGCCCCATTTCACAGGTGAGCTAGTTGAGGCATAGAGAAGTTCTTTCCTATACCAGAGCATCCAGGGAGTAACTGGCAAAGCCTGCATTTGAACTTCATCCGTCTGGCTCCACAGCCTGTGCACCTCCCCTCTAGATTCCACTCCCTCGCAATGACCGTTGAGTGGCTCCCGTGTCTGTCCCAAGGTAGCTCTTTTGGCCAGTTGTGTCATGTGATTTTAGAAGGTCATTTTGCTTCTGTAAGCCTCACTTACCGCATCTTTGATAGACCAGAACCAAGGTCGGTGTATTTCAGGCATTCTCTTATCTAAAGGTCCAAGACTCAAATTGACCGTGTGTGTAAGTGGAGTAGAATTTTGTCTTTGCTCACAAAACCCAGAAAGCGTGGGGAACGTGTACTGAAAGTACCATATAATTTACCCCTCCTTTCCTTTCAGGTCCTCAGATTTGGTTTTCCAAGAGAGACAGAGAGAGAGAGAGAGAGAGAGAGAGAGACTATGATGAAAGTCACATCCCTTGTAAAACACATATATGAAAAAACACTAAATGCCCATCGAGTTCCTGGATGCCCATGTGAACACTGAACTACAAACCCCTTCCACAGAAATAGTCCCCAGCTTTACGGTGTTTATAGTTTGAAAGCAAAATAGTACTCATGCCGAAACAAATATGCTGAGCCAGAATTGGGGCTCTCGCACATCTGATAACATTTATCTTTTATTTAAAACCTTCTAGGGGCGCCTGGGTGGCGCAGTCGGTTAAGTGTCCGACTTCAGCCAGGTCACGATCTCACGGTCCGTGAGTTCGAGCCCCGCATCAGGCTCTGGGCTGATGGCTCAGAGCCTGGAGCCTGTTTCCGAGATTCTGTGTCTCCCTCTCTCTCTGCCCCTCCCCCGTTCATGCTCTGTCTCTCTCTGTCCCAAAAATGAATAAACGTTGAAAAAAAAAATAATAAAACCTTCTATAAGGTTTGGGAAGGGTGGTTGATTTGAGTGTTGGGACTCCGGTGAGTTGAAGAAGGAACTCTGGAAACATGGGAAACATGTACCTGGGGAGGACAAGAGGGGAAAGAGGCAGGAAGGAAAGGCGGGAAAATCCGCAGTGACAGCTCTCTTGTTTGGATCTGAGCCAGCCTGCCTTTGTTCTGGTTTGCCTGGCTGTCTTTCCTCTGCACCCGCTCGGTACAGCTGGGTGGAGCCAGGGTCCTGAGATAGAGCTCCAGCAGGGATGTTCCTCTGGGCCACCAGACAGGCTTGGGGAGATGGTGGTGAATTGGGCTAATCGAGCTCAAGATATTTCTTCCCACTCCCCCCTCCCCCACCTCGTTCTTTCATTGCTCTTGCCAAGAGTGCCCTTGTCTCCATTCTGCAGCTTGGTAGGCATACAGCTGCCTCTGTGCCCTCACGGTCACTAAAGCCTCACCCCCACCTCCCGGCGCCTCACCTGGGCCTGCTCTCCCACAGAACGCTCTAGCTCCCAAATCTCATCTCCTCCAGAGTGAGGCACCTGGCTAAGCATCCCGTGAAGCCCCATCTAAGACCCTCACTGTCCTGTTCCCATGGGTGAGGGCAGAAGCCATCCAACAATGTCATTCCCCAGAAGGAGCTCGGGATTCACATACCATATTACTTTTTACGCGACCCTTTTTGAGGCTCGTGCATTTAAGAATAACAGTAATAGTCACCTAGCCCTCAAGAAGGATGTGGTTGCTTTCCAGTTGCATGGGACGGTGAAGAGAAGTTTCTGAGCTGAAGGCTTTGCAGGCACTCCTCAAATCCTACCGCTTTGCATACGCGTGAGGTGGCCAGTCTCAGAAAAGACTGATTTCCAGCAATCCTACTTATGAGAAGAGCTCCTGATTTGAATGTAAATCTATTTAAAAATTAGCCTCACCTGTATCGTATGTATTTTTGTGCTTCTTTGATCAGTTATGTATTTAATTAAAAAGAAGCATTTGAATAGGACTAGTCACGTTTTCTCATTTTTTTTTTCATGTTAGCCAAAGACCCATGATTTTATTCATCCATAGGAGGGAGAAACACTGATTATACCGTGTCATCAGTCTCACCGAATGCATTCTGCAGGCTCTTTTGGTGTAGGCGACTTGGGGCATTGCACGAGTCCCATTCTGCAAACTGTGCAGATGTTCTTGCAAAATACATTTCTGATTTCGCTATCAATACGGAATACAAGTAAAAGAAAGAATAGTAACATATGAAGTAAGACTCAGGCAGGTAGTCTTTATTGGTTATTTAAGTCTCTCGGTGTAAGCCAAGATGTGAACCTCTAGATTCAGAGTGAATGGTATCTAATTCCAATCTATTTTCTCTTTATTCTTTCCCAGACTTTCCTGTAGACAAATGAAAGCATATTTACTCTAGCTTGTCTCCCCAAATGTGGAAAGGTAAACGTTGATATGAGCTAACATCTGTTGTTCAAGAGACTAGCTTTTATTTTTCTGCAATTTTGACTGTGTTGACCTCTACATCTTCTGACCTTCTCTTTCTCTCCTTCCCTTGTTCCCTCCCTCCCTTCCTTCCTAATTTTCTTCATTCATTTCTTTCTCCACCTATAAGAATATATTGCGGCACTCTCAGAATGTTTCAGATGTTAATAGGGACACAAAGAAAAACAGTGGTTTGGGGTACTTTGGCTTGAAATAACAGAAAACCTAACTGGAATTGACTTACATCATTGAAATTTATTTGCTTTGGAATCTGCAAATTCCAACAGGAGGGAAGAGGGAAGGAGATACTAGAGAGGCAACAGAAGTGTCCACTGTGGGAAATCAAATAGCTATGTCCTGGTTAAGGAGATTATAGGGAACGCCTTACACGGCTTTCTGGCCAAGCAGAAAACAGCTGACCCAGTATCTGGTTAATGTGCATTTAGGGGTTGGGTCGACTGCAACTGGTGAGAGGCTGATCCCACAGTCCACGGTAAAAAAGGCTCTCTTTTTAAAAAAAAAGGCTGAATGACCCGAGGGCAGACAAAATACATTCTGTAGGAAGAGCAGTGGCTGTGAAAGAAAATGCAGAGTGTCCTCAGGTTACAGGGCAAGGAGTTCCTTTCCTTCCTTATTACAGCACCCCCTTGAATCTATATGGGGATGTTCTTGCCCAGACAAGATGAGCCTCAGTTTGAGACTAGGCTACTCCCCAGGGCCCCTGTGCAGGCAGTCATGAATGACCATCAGCTAGCATGTGGTTTGGCCTTCTGCACTGAGGGCCTTTTTTGACTTACTGGTCGGGGCGGGGGCGGTGTTCTTGTTCAGCGGAGAAATCTTGAGGCTGCCCCCCTCCTTCTGGCTTTCATTCTAGGTTTCTAATTTGGCAACCCATTATTCAAGGTAGAGAAAGAGAAGCAAGTTTTCAGAAGTCGTGAGTTCAAGCTTGTGAAATTCGAAATATCTGTGAGGCCACCCCTGGGCGACACCCAAAGGGCACCTCGTTACATGGAGTTGGAATTTCATTGGTGTCCGGTCCCTCAAGGAAAATGGGGCCATGGGAAGAGAAAGGAGCGAGACAGGCACACCCACTCACACGCTTACACATGTAGCCATGTGTCCGCTCTAATATTTGGGGACCAGAGAGAGCAAGAGGAATCACTGGAAAAGGAACATTATGAGAACCAGAGGAAGTTCCTGCCCACCAGGCAGGGAAACTGTCCTCAGTCTTACTCCTCCCATTTAATCCTACACACAAGTGCCTACTCTGTTGACCACCCTGTTCCGGTCTCAGAAGTGTTGAGGGGAGAAAATGGATATAACTCTGGGGACAGCTGAAGCTCCCGCATATTGTTTTAGAATTGGTCTCTGTGTTATATTTGAAATGCGCACTACTTACGCTATACCCGTGGTACCTGGCGGGAAGGATGTTTTGTTTGTAGCTGTCAACTTTTTGGCTGTGAGTCTCAACTTACGACTTGGAATTCTGTACTTTGGTCTTCCCACTGACAGCTGTGGTGGCTTCAGCAAATGTCTTCACCCTTCCTGAGCTCACTTTTGTTTTCTGGGGATTAAAATCTTTTCATATTGGGGATAGCGTCACTTCCTCTGATAAAAGCATTTAGGGCGTAGATTATCATCCTGCGTGTTGAGTAAGATTGTAGACTTCTTTATGGGGCTACTCTTTCCCCCGATGGGTACAGTACTGCTGTTCGCCGCTGGGCATCTTTGACACCTTGAAACTATTTCCTGGTGCCCCACACGGTGAGGACTGTGGCTGAAAAATGACCATTTTACTCCAGGGAACCCAATTTGGTATTAAAGCTTTACCTTTGGGCCGGTGTCAAAGACTGTATCTTCCTGCATCTCCAAATGTCACTGCCTACTTTGCTTCTTGCCTTTAAAAACTCTTGGGAGAGCAGCAAAGATTCGTTAGTGAAAAATGGGAAAACAATCGAAGCGTCTGAAAGAGATATTTTAATATTTTTGCTTCACAACGCTATGGAGAACACGCAGTCATTAAAAATTCTGTTGTAGAAATTATACTGATGTGGGAAATGATCATAATGTGTTAAGTAAATTAAATAGCTGGTTGCAAAATGTTAATAGGATTTTACTTTTGTAAAATAAAATAAAAGTAAAATAATTATCTGCAAACATTCCTAATAGAGGGCTTCTGCTTAAATATGAACAGAAGTGATCCCTGGATAGTAGGATTATGGGTAAAACTTTGCGTTTTGAAATTTTCTAACTTTCCAACAAATATTACGTTTGTAGTTAGTTGTTAAAAATAACTTTTAAGGAGAAATGTTTCTTTGGGTGAAAGTTTGCAGGGAGAACTATATGGAAGAAACTCCATTCTAAATGGAGCATTTTGGAAAACAGCTTCTTCTAAGTCACCCCAACTTAGACGTTTGTTTCTTCTTTTTGACCAGATCGGAATTTCTGTAGCTTCCGGGAAGGTGACATTTTCCCACCTAACCTGTGACTTGTCCAGTGTCAGACTTATCTGGTGTGTTCAGCACAATGATTGTCAGCCGACTCAGATGCCCTCGCATGGATGATATGCTGGTTTCCTGAGGCTGCTTAGCGACGACCTTAGTGCTTCAAATAACGAGAAATTTATTTTCTCGCAGATTTGGGGGCCAGAAGTCCAAAATTGGTATCAGTGGGCAGAAATCAAGGTGTCAAGGAGCTTCCTCTGGAGGCTGGAGAAGAAAACTGGTTCCTTCCCTCTTCCAGTTTTGGGTGGCTGCAGGCATTTCTTGGCCTGTGGCCAGACCACGCCATTTTCTGCCTACGTGGCCACACTTGCTGCCTCCTCCTCTGTCTATATCCAACCTCCCTTGGCCTTTCTTTTGTAAGGACACTTGTGGTTGGACTTGGTACCCACCTGATAGTCCAGGATAATCTCCTTAGCTCAAGACTTTTAGCTTAATCAAGCCAGCAAAGACCCTTTTCCCTTATAAGGTAACGTGTCAGGTTCCAGGGAATAGGACCAAATATTTTTTGAGTGGTCTTACTCAGCCTGCTGTAGCTTGTTTCTTTGTAAATGAGGAATTCTAGAAATGTAAAAATTTCTAAGCAAAAAGAAATATAATGCCTCTAGTTAATCAGTTGTTTAGGTTATCTTATTTCTTGTGCCCAAGTAAATACTCTCAATGGAATTCAGAAAACTACTTTAAAGAAATAGAAAAATGAGGGGGATCAGTCTGCAGAAGTGTCTTGCCCCTGTTTTGAGCCAAATTTCTTTATCTTGTTTTCTTTATCAAAATTTTTGAAACGGAAGAGAGAGCTTCAAATTTTGAATGGAATCATGAGTTTCTTATACAAAGTCCTGACCATTTGTAGTTTGTAGGTCCAGGGTACTGGGAATATTAGACTATTTGTAAGAAAGATCCACAGTTCTACCACAGGGAATGTGACTAATGTTTCACACCCCCCCCCCCTTTTCTCAGTAAAGCTTTAAGGATAATTTTGAAAATGATGCGGAAATATCCTGAGCATAATGTGTGTGTCGGAGGGAAGTATCTTGTTATGAAGTTATTTTCCCCTCATGAATTCCTGTTTAGATAGTTTGTCTTTGAAACAATTTGTCGGTTTAGTCCTGAACATTTAATCATTATCTGAATTTAGGAGGATTTGTTATTTATGTGGAGGAGATGTTAATTATTTTACATGTTTTCCTGGATTAATTCTGTGGATAAAATACAGTTTCTCTGTGGTTGACTTCATTTGTCAGGCAACCTATAGAAACACCATGCAGAAAACCAATATACTTTATTAATATATAATATACTTTATTATTAAAGTATATTAATAATTAATAATTATTAATTAATAATATACTTTATGGTTTTCCAGCAGAGACTGTACAACTTGTTCAAGATGGTTACAAGGTCAAGATAGCTTTAAGCTAAAATCTGGTTGATGCAAATATGATGCTTAAACATAAGAAGCTAATGCTTAAAAAGACATTTCCAAGTATGTATACATATATTTTTTTCTACTTATTTTTTGTTATGTCATTTTTTTCAGTGTTTTATTTCCTTTTCACACTAGAGGAACTCACATGTTACAGCGTCAGTCCCTCTGCTCCTAAAAGGCTGGTTTCATTTATTGTTTGTGAAATGGAAAATGTGCATTAAATAAGGAGGCATTCGTATAGACTGGATATAATCTCATATAAACCTAGACTTTCTTTGCGAGTGATTTTTTTTTTCTTGCCTGAAGCTTTAAAATTGTATCAAAGCAATCCCTGTAGAGCTAAAAATAACCCATCAAATAGTAATGAAAAATGAAACCTAAGATGTTTACCTGTCCCCTTTGTCCCTCTCATGCCCCAGTCCTGCTCCAACTTTAATGATTTTAGCAGTTTCTTTTTATGTTTACCTTCATACTTTTACCATTTTCAGTAATATCTTTTGGCTAGTTGAGTAGATACAGATTGAGATCCGTAAGAGCTCTACCCACTTGCCTTCTTCCATTTTCCTAACATAGTTACTTCTGAAATTTTAGTTAATATCTGTGATGAGCGAAGAGTCGGTCAAGACACCATGATTTTATTGCATTTCTTGCTCTTTATGTTTTGATAATTTAAAAAATTTTTGATGTTTATTCACTTTTGAGAGAGAGAGAGAGAGAGCACGAGAGCATGAGCAAGGGAGGGTCAGAGAGAGAGGGAGACACAGACACAGAATCCGAAGCAGGCTCCAGGCTCTGAGTTGTCAGCACAGAGCCTGACACGGGGCTCGAACTCCTGGACCGCGAGATCATGACCTGAGCTGAAGTTGGACACTTAACCCACTGAGCCACCCAGGCACCCCTGGAGAAGACATGGATGTTTAAGGTCAACTCGTCACCTTTATCCTCTCAACTGTTCAGCCCCCTCTAAACTGCTAATTTTGGCTGTTTGAACTTTTCTTGTTTTATATCTTTATCTAACATGGAAACAGTGACCCTTAACTAACTTTCAAGTTTAAAGAAATATTTATAAAGTACTTTGAGCTTCTCACAAGAGCAGAGCTATAGAAATAAGTTACAGTTGTGATTCAAATATAGCTTCCCCTTCGTTTGAGTGGAAGGGTCAATGAACTATAGACAACATGGTAGCAAAGGAGGTATTGATGTGAACGTGGTAATAAATAACCCAGATCATAAAAAGATCATAAACTGCTCTCTTAAATATGTACAGTTATTTCGTCTTATATCTCTGAGTATTTCAACTCCCGACTACCTAGCAAGTTAATGATAAAAAACCACTGTGACAACAGGTGCAGATGTGTTCCTTGGTGTGCTGGCTGTTCATTTCTTTGTTTTTACTGAAAATATTATACGTTCATTTCTTGGCAAGAGAAACGATGTCAGGGCTTCTGTGCACACTGAGATCTCTAAATGAGACATTAGTCAGATTGACATTTATGAGTCACCAGGCATCTTCATAGACCAAATCCAGGAATTAGAAAATAATTTGCTCAGGAAATAATGGGGATAAATGAAGTTTATCATCCTGGGAAACAGCAAAGCTACCCTGTGAGCTAAAGATCCTACTGAAATTAGTTTTTTCCCCACATTGATGGATTGATGAATTCTCTTTAAAACTTGGTTTTTTGACACTTATGAGCAGTGCTGGAATTCTCGCATGTCACTACCTGGCTGGACCATAAGATTTGTTAGGGCAGGAAAAGCATTGTCCATTATCACAAAGGCATTGCGACTGTTAGTCTCGTCATGGGATGGTATAGAACATGTGTTTACTTTTTTTGCTTGGTCAGCCCACCAGTTAATGAGGAGCCCATCTTGCTTGTGTATGAAAACCTCTCTCCTCTGTCCCTTCCTTCTCATGCTGATTCCAGAAGTTTCCTAAAGCACTTTTACTCCTTGTCCCTTCCTTGCAGCCCCATCTCCCAAGGCTCTTGGCCCTTCAGGAGGATTTGGCTTGGGAGCAGGGAGCTGTAGGGGGCTTCAGGACCCTGCATATAAATCTTCTATAAGACTGTCTTTATGACAAAAATCGACTCTTTTCTATAGCAAAAATCCAGTTTATTCATATTTCTTATGCCAACAGAATCTTGATTTCATTTCTCCTTAGTGAGAGTCACGTCTCCGAAAAGAGAGAGCAGGGAGGGAGATAACTCATTCTGCCGTATGTATGCCCAAGTCACTGAGAAAAAGAGTCAAAGGAAGGGAATTTAGAGACTGAGACCATAACAACAAAGACAAGATTAGTTTATTCATTCACGGTCACTAAAGTCCGTTGCTAGGTACTTTACGCATTTTTCTTTTAAAAATGAAACATGTCCATTTGAACGAAATGAACATTCACTAATGATCACTGTAAATTTATGAATATATAGGTTAAATCTATGTACTGGTTACTCCACACATTAGATATATTTGAAAAAAGATTTTGAATGGAAATTTTAGAAGAATGGGTTAAATCTGAAATACATGATATATGTCTATCTTAATTGGGATGATTACCGTTAGTTTAGGCAAGGCTGTTTTTTAGTAATAGTGGGTGTAAAACCAAATTTCAGATGGCTTTGATGATGTCAGGATTTTTGGCTGCTCTTATTAGACCAAGTGAAATCATCCATTTCACCCCAGAATAAGATAGAAAAGATCACTTGCCAAGAGGAAGGAAGGGAGGAGGGGAGGGTACTGGCTATGCCATTTTCTTGTTTGCTTATTTGTGCATTCATTTGATTATCTTAAATCTGCCATTTATTTGTGGGAATCTCAGCTGGGTTTTGTTAAAACCAGATCATATGATCCATCAATCCGCCGAGATGGGCAAGTGGGATATATAATGACCTGCGCAATCACATGAGATGCCCACATCAGCTCCTTTTTACCCTAGAATTCTCATCCATAGGAGACGTTGAGCCCCACATCCGACACGTGGATCAGCTGGTGCTGGTGTCAGTCTACATATTAATGCTGCATTTATTTCTTATTTTTGAAGACAAAAATAGCTGTCAATAGAAGTTCTGAGCTATTGTATCTTCAACCTGGGTCATTCTATTGTGTACCTACTGGCACGGACATAGCTTACTTTGGAGACAGAGGACCTTGTCTACTGAGCTGCAGACATTGAGGCTGCTTCCTGGCTTTGTGGAAGAAAATGCCAAGATCGTTCACTGACATCTGATATTGTTCTAGGTGGAGAAAGCGATAAGCTGGTGTCAGATATTTAGGTCCACACCACATTCCTCTCTCGGATTCCATGTGGTAGGTAAGGAAGCCTAGCCCTGTCCGACTGAGTGATGCTCTTAACAAATGGATGGAAAAGCAGAATTACCATTTAGCTTTCTTTATCTGTGGACCAGTCTTCCTTCCTGTATCCTGGGAGAGGTAAGGAAAGAATTCATAATCGCTTGCATGGATGTTAAAGACATCAAAATGGGATGCAGCTCATCTAACTTTGGCCAGACTCTGAGATTTGGTGACAACCAGCAGCCAGTTATTATAGCAGAGATGGTTCCTTAGCTGGGGCAAACTCCACATCTATAGATCAAGATTTCTTTGTGGCAAGTAGTAGAGACTTTCTCAGTGTTGAGGGTTTTTAGAATTAGGAGTTTCTTCTTCTTTGTTTGGTTTCTTGTTCAGTACTTCATAGCACAGCTGCCTGGAAGAGAAAGATCCTCAGATCAACACTATCTGAAATATGGAAAATTCCAGATTCTATGAAAAGAATGAAATTTATTTCATTCTATTTGCGGGATAAATAGTTCTTTACCTAGCTCATTAGTCTTTAGTGATTTGTCTCCAGCCTCCAGCGTTTGACTCGTTACCTGATGATTATGCCATCACTGTGAAGAAGGTGGCATTTGGGACACTGTATCTTTTTCTTCCTTCTTTTAAGTGTGACTGAAGATAGGCTGAGTGCCTTGACAATGATGTTGAAGCAAGATTAAGAAGGCGTGTATTCTGGGGCACCTGGATGGCTCAGTCGGTTATGCATCTGACTCTTGGTTTCGGCTCAGGTCATGATCTGACAGTTTGTGAGATCGAGCCCCGCATTGGGCTCTGCCCTGATGGCATGGAGCCTGCTTGGGCTTCTCTCCCTCCCTCTCTCTCTCTACCCTCGCACTTTTTCTCTCTCTCAAAATAAACAAACATGGAAAAAAAGAATGCATGTATTCCACGGGAGGGAAACTGTATTTTTCCTTCCCCCTTCTTTTCCTTGCCCTTCTCCTTCTCTTTTCTCTCAGTGTTACTCTTTCCTTCTATCCTTTTCCTCTCTAACCCCTTTCCCATCATCCCTGCTTACCCCTTTTCTCCCCACTTTCTGCTTCTGTTCCTACCGCTAAACGTAGGTTCTCTGCTTAGATAAGATCGAGTCACCTGCACACGCCCCACGGATCGCTTTGGCCCAGGCAGGAGCACATTAGCCTGGGTGTGTTTCCTGTGATAAGCTGCCCAGAACCACCGGGGAAATCAGACATGCTGTGACTGTGGACGGGAGAAATGGACACTGCAGAATATCTATCGCAAATAGTACCCATCTATTTCCAAGAAGGACATCAACTTGTATGGTCATCCACAGTGAGGTGATGATGTAGAACACCGTAGGCCACAGCGTGTCCTGTTTCTGCTCTAGTTTTGGTTCAGTGATCATCCAACAGTCAAATGGGTATTGTATTGTATTGTATCGTATTGTGTTTACTTTGAGAGAGAGATAGAGAGGGCACAAGAGCATGAGCGGGGGAGAGGAGCAGCGGAGGAGGAGAGAGAGAGAGTACCCCAAGCAGGTTCCATGCCATGTGGAGCCCGACACAGGGCTCATTCCCATGAACTGTGAGATCGTGACCTGAGCCAAAATCAAGAGTTGGCTGATTGACTGACTGAGCCACCCAGGGGCCCCTCAAATGGGTATTGTAAGCAATGTGGAAAGGACACGCAGGGGAACCCTGCAAGAGGCCCTTGGAACCCATTCTAAGATTGGGGATTTCAGTCCAGTTTTGGTGATGGACAGATAGGGGAGAAACACTGTATGAGAAATCCTGAGAAACTCGTGACAGCATGGATGGACCCGGAGGACATTATGCTAAGTGAAGCAAGCCAGTCACAAAAAGACAAATATCGTATGAACTCACCTGTGGAATCTAAACTAGTCAAACTCGTTGAAACAGAGCGTCAAATGGTGGCCGCCAGCGGCTGGGGGTGGGCGGTGAAAATGGGGAGATGTGGGTCAAAGAATACAAAGTTTCAGTTGCTCAGAATGAGTAAGTCTTGGGGAGTAATGTGCAGCATGGTGATTATAGCTGACAATGTTATATACTTGAAATTTGCTCAGAGGGTAGATCTTAAGTGTTCTCACCACACACACAGGAGACAACATATGTGAAGTGATGCATATGTTAATTCGCATCGCTGTGGTGTGCATTTTATAATGTGTGGGTACATGAAAGCATCAGATTTTACACCTTAAATATATACAAGTTTTATTTGTCAATGATACTTCAGTAAAGCTAGAAGTAGTTTAGTAACATTTTTTTAAGCGTGGTGGTGTTTTAGAAGACAGCTTGCGTATCAGTTGTGCTAGGCTTTGCACCTGCTGATGTGAACATCCCTCCTTCCAAGGCTCCAGAAAAAGAGGGCAGAGACTTGTTTCAGCTCTGATTTGACCGTGGAGGCAACAGACCATTTGCTGCCGGTTTTCCTCTAGGGTCCTGAGAACCTGTCTGCCTTGCTCCAGGCACACGGTTTCCCAGTTCTAGCCGAGGTCCAGTGCTTTCTGTGGAGAATCATGTTAGGGAGATCCATGCCCCTTTGTTTGCCTTTGGCCCTCTAGACGTCTGCACAAAGGAAAAGCTTTGTCTGCTCTAGAATGAGAATAACAGGTGCATTTACCCGTGTTGCAGCAAAGTCTCCCCCTTGCTTTATTCTAGTCTCTCAAAGAGAAAAATGGGGAGCCCATCCAGTCAGCGCCGCTTGTAATGGCCTTGATGTGCCTCTATTTATAAGTTAGCTCAGCAAAGTGCTTCATTTACAGAAGGCATAACTCAGTGCTGGTTTATGGAGCTTCAATTACCTGCATAATTGAAGCAGATGCATTTTGACAGAAGTCCACCTATTCCATTCATTCCTGCCTAGAAATGTCTGCTTGTCCTCTTGGTTACTTACTTTATTTTTGTCTTTCGACACTCGAAGACTGATGTAACTTACCGTGTATTGAGTTCAAGCCTTGGTTCAGTTCTCTGCCTTCAGCCAGGAATGATTGTATTTAAACCATTAACATCTACTTGGAAACCTCAGACTGAATTTAGTGTCCTTGATTTAATACAGTCCTCTGGTAAGAGATGAATGTCATCTTTACTGTTGGAAATTAACTTAAATGTATTTTATGGTATAGAATGATAAAAGAATAAATGGTGATGCTTTGTATTTCTGCACTCAAGGCCCCCAGTTCTTTTCATTAAAGCACATATGTTACAGGCTACTTACCGATAGGAATACGCATAGCGTATTTGACTGAAATCTTTCTGTTCTGTCTGCTCTTTTGTTCCTGGACTTCTGCAAACGTATAAAATAGAGCAGCTATTTATGAGGAATCAGAAAGGGCATTGCCTTGTGCAGTTTATTTTACTTGAAACTGATGACATATGCAGAAGTTCCTGATTAAAGAAAAAAAGATCATGAACTTAATATATTAAAGCTCTTAAGTGTAAACAAAATCCATCATCTTCCCTTTGTCTTTTCCCCTCACTGTTATGAGCAAAGTAAAGCTTAGTAGGACGAAATACCTTGCCTTGAGGGAGTTGAATTTTTCTGCGGCATAGACTTTAGTATGGCTCATTGCTACAAGAGAAACATAAACGTATGTGATACATTCTGAAATAGGATATATGAACATGCTCCTTAATGTTTTCTATCACTGCTGTTCTCCACTACTTCAGGGGATAGTTTTTGGTTAAGACAGGGCAGAGAATTTTGAGGGAATATTTGTCTGAACTTTCTCAGGGGGTCAAACAGTGCTTATAATTTCTGTAGTCAATTTACATCAATTATGAAGTTCAGGATAGCCGGCCAATACATTTAAATCAAAGAGAGAAAGTGCCGATCCTTAATTGATTTTTTAATGGAAAGTAAATAACCCATTATCCTTCATTCACATAAAGAGGCAGAAGAAGCTATTTTTGTATGTAGGAAATTTGTTTGGGAGATTTAATATATGGCCGAGTCCAAGAGCAAGGAGTGTTAAATTTCTGAAATGATTCTCTTTATTAACCAGTGAAATATCAAAAAACTCTTTTATACTAGTTATCTGTTGCTGTGTAAAAATTACCTCAAAACCAAAGCAACCGGCATTTATTATCTCACAGTTTTTGTGGTGTAGCAATCTAAGTGCAGCTCAGCTGGCCGCCTCTCGGCTTCAGGGTCTCTCCTGTGGTTGCCGTCAGGCTGTTGGCTGGGGCTGCAGCCTCATCCGAAGGCTCAGCTGAGAGAAGTTCCGCGTGCAAGCTCACTCAGGCGGTGGTGGCGGCAGGATTCAGTTCCTTGCAGGTGCTTGGAACGAGATGCTTTGCTGTCTGCCAATGATCTCCTCAATTCTTTTTTTTTTTTAATTTTTAAAAAATGTTTATTTTTGAGAGAGAGAGTGAGACAGAACATGAGCAGGGAAGGGCCAGAGAGAGAGAGGGAGACACAGAATCGGCAGCAGGCTCCAGGCTCTGAGCGGTCAATACAGAGCCCGACGCGGGGCTCGAACCCACGAACTGTGAAATCATGACCTGAGCCGGAGTCGGATGCCCAACCGACTGAGCCATCCAGGCACCCCAAGATCTCCTCAATTCTTTGCCACAAGAGCCTCTTCGTGGAACAGCTCACTTCTATCAGGACAAGCAAACGAGAGAGCAAGACATGATAAGCAAGATGGGAGACAGAGTCTTTTTGTAACTTAAACTCGGAAGTGGCACCTTAGAAGCCAGTTGAAAGGTCCCGCACACACTCAAGGGCAGAGGATTATATAAGGGCATGAATATTAGGAGGCGAGCATTGCCGGGGACCATCTGAGAAACCACCTACCACATCTGCTGACCACTTTTTCAGACCTCATTTCATTAATTAATCAACAAGCATAAGTTGAACTTGTTGCCTTGTTGCTCACAGTCTGATAATCTGAGTTTTGCATTTCACGTGACTGTTCTTCACCGTCTTTAAAACATGACCATCTTGGCTTCAGGTCATTTTTTGCCACTCCGAGTTTCCTTCTTGACTTGGGATGCTTTAGTGTTATTAAGCCTTTCTGTCTCTTTGCCATCTGGCCATGAACATCATGAGAAAATTATTTCTTTATTGTTGGGAAGAGATGTCAGCACTCCCATGTTCACTGAGGCATTATTCATAATAGCTAAGACATGGAAACAACACATGTGTCCATTAATAGGTGAATGGACAAGGAAAATTTGGTATATATATTCGTGGAATATTATTCGGCCATAAAGAGGGAGGAAGTCTTGCCATTTGTGACCACATGGATGTGCCTTGAGGGCATTAGGCAAATAAGTCAGGCAGAAAAAGACAAATACTTTATGATCCCATTTATATGTGGAATCTAAAAACAAAAATGGACTCATAGAAACAGAATGCAGATTGATCATTCTGTGGGGCTAGAGGGTGGAAGAAATGGGGAGGCATCACCAAAGGGTAAAAGAATGTAATTATAAGGTAAATAAGTTTCAGGGACCTAACGTACAGCACGGCGACTATAACTAACAATGGTGTATTGCAAGGGCACCTGGGTGGCTCAGTCGGCTAAGCATCTGACTTCAGCTCAGGTCATGATCTCGTGGTCCGTGAGTTCAAGCCCCGCGTCAGGCTCTGTGCTGACAGCTCAGAGCCTAGAGCCTGCTTCGGCTTCTGTGTCTCCGAAAGAGGGAGTTCTTTCTCTGCCCCGACCTCTGTCTCCCTTTCTCTCAAAAATAAACATGAAAAAAATTTAAAAAGGACAATACTGTATTCTTGAAAGTTCTTACAATAGTCGATCTTAAATGTTCTCACCATAACAACAAAAATGGTAATCATGTTAGGTGAAGGATGTGTTGACTAACCTTATTGTGATAGACGTTTACAGTTTATAGATGTACTTAAGTCATCACATATATACCTTGAATTTACATAATGTTATATGTCAACTATATACCTATAGAGCTGGAAAAAGAGAGAAAAAAGTGAATTCTGAAGCCCGTCGTATATGCATAAAACTTTCTGTTTTTTTCATGATGTTCACTCCCAACCCTAATGACCTAGCTAGTTAATTTGGTTGATTATGTCTTGTTTGGCAAAAGTGGGAGATTAAGATGTTCCTGTGCTCATGGGCTGGTTGTAGATGAGGGATTTGGAGTCGTGTGCTGTGTTTTTATCCTGTTTCTTTTCCTGCTGAGCAAAAGTGCCTCCTTTGAGACCGAAAATTTCAATCAGGCAGCTGGTGCAGGGACTTTTCTTCTTTCCTAAATGACTATGTGGATGATCTGTGTCTGGTTAACTCATGAGGCAAATGTGCGTGTAAGGCCACGGTCAAGGATTTTATCCATCTAGTTAGCCTAGTTTTCTTTCCTGAGCACAGGCTTTTGGGTTTAGAAGCAAATTCTAATTCTGCCTTTCAGTAGCTGCCTGTCCTTGAGCAACTTACCCTTCTGAGTCTCTTTTACATCATCTACAAAATGGGACTAATGCTACTTTGTCAAGGTGGTCATGATAAGACAGTGATAGGTAGTGGGTGCTCTATAAGATAGCTGTCACTTCTCTAGCTTTATTTTTATTTACTTTTTAAATCCCCTGCACTAAACTCAAATGCTTTTCATTTTAGAAGAAATTCCTTTATAACTGGTTTCATTCATAACTTTTTAAAACCACATCCTAGAATTGACCATTTTAACCATTTCAAAGTGTATCATCCAGTGGCATTTAGCACGTTCATAATGTTGTGCAACCATCACCGCTCTCTACTTCTAGAACATTTTCATTACTCCAAAAGGAAATCTCACACCAATTGAGAATTCGGTCTCCGTTTCCTATGCCCCCAGCCCCTGCAACCACTAATCTACTTACTGTCTCTGTGAATTTGCTTCTTATGGCCATTTATACAAATGGAATCATACACTATGTGACCTTTCGTGTCTGGCTTCGTATACTTACCATAATATTTTCAAGGTTTCTCACGTATTTCATGTAGCCATTTCACCACCGTATGCTAGTCACAGGAAGAACTGATTGAGGAAAAGTAATTCCAAGTGTGTGCTCTCTGCATGGAGCACAGGAGTAGTATCATTTTTGTAGGAGGGTGAACCACACCAACCACCTGAAGACTGGATGAGAATGAAAGCGGGAAGGATGCCAGCCGAGTTCATTTCCAAATCAGCTTCTACTGCAACCTCTTCCCCTCTCTGAGACCTCCCTTCCATCCCTCCGTGGTTCCCCCTCTTGTGCCTATGCCACCCCCTCACCTTATCCCTTCTCATTTGTTACCTTCTCTCTCCCTTCCTTCCATTCTGTATTCCCCTCCCTCTGCCCTTTTTCCTTCTTCGTTTCATCATTCCTTCTTTTGCTCACTCTGAGCACAGGCAGAACTAAAATAGCTAAGTCCTCAAAATTTCGATTTGTAGGGATTCATCCCAAGTGAACATAGTCAACATAATTGACATTAACCTTTGGGATCACATAAAAAAAGCCCAATAGAAGAGCTTGGTTAAAAAGAATGATGATAGATCTCTTGGAGAGAATACCCTGTAGCCACAAAAAAAAATCATGCTTAATTGAGTATTTAATGACAGAGTATATATTTAGAGAGAAAAGACCTCTTTACAAAAATAGAATTGCTATAGGGTCCTCAGGTTTTAATGAATGAAATAAGTATTACCCACGTCCTATGTGCATCTTTATGCAGAAAAAAATAAGATGATACACTTAAAATGGTAACGATCATTACGATAGGATGGGACGATTACCGGTGGCTTTTAGTTTTCCTCTTTGTGCTTTTTATAGCTTCGAAATTTTCAACAGTGCACATGCATCAACTTTTGGAATCAGATAAAAAGGGTGATGAGCATTGTTATTGAAAGTATGCTAGTAGAATAGATCAGTCCTTGGCCACGAAGCCAGGAATCTGTCTTCAGTGTAAAGGACTGACTGATGGCTCTCAAATGAGATGATTTTGTCCGCAGAAACACTTAACAATGTCTGGAGACATTTTTGGCTGTCACAACCGGGAGGTGCTACTGGCATCTAGAGGGTAGAGGCTAGGGATGCTGCTAAGCAGCCTACAGCATATAGGATGCCCTCCCCTGCCACATCCCTTCACCAATGAATTTTCCAGCCCCAGAGTCAATAGTGCCGAGGTGAGAAACCTGCTCATTGGCTTATTTAAATATTTTTAATTAGCTCATTGGAGAATACTAATGGAAGAAGTCAAATCACTTGGGTTGTTTTTAATGGGTGTAAAGAATGAATTTATCTTCAAATAACACTACCCTGACCTGATTATCTAAGGACTTGAGAAGAAATCAAGCTGTTTTTCTATTCTTACACCTGTTGTCAACAGATTGTGTGTGTGTGTGTGTGTGTGTGTGTGTGTGTGTTTAATCTGGGCTATGTATCTATCTCAAAGAAATGAAGCCAGGCGATATGTTTGAGGTTAGTATGGTGATACTGACTTAGGACACAGAATTCCACGGATAAATGAATAGAGGTAGTTGCCATAGAGAGAATAATCCAGTCATGCATAATGAAGAGAATTCTGGCTGAGTGAAGAGTGCCACCTACTGAATTGTGTTTGGGTTTTCCCCAGGTTCTAATTTATGCAGGTTTATGCCTGAAAGTGTTACTTTCCATTATTGATCTCGCACATTTTCTTAAATAGTTGCTGCCGCAGTGTTAAACAATTTTTAGTTATTATTGGATCAAGGTGTAATTAGAAACAGCTGTGAACAATTGCATGCCGTCCAGCTCCTGAAGTAGCAAACCGAATTGCACTTGTAGACCTCGGATTGATTCACAGAGATTGCATCTGGCGGGTAAAACAAATCAATCTTCAGTTTCAATGCTGCCAGCCAGTTTCATTTTACCGAGATAACCAGAAAGATTAAAAACGCATTCCATATACCATTTCCAAATGTCACCAAGTTAAAAAAAAAACCAAAACCTAAAGTACCTAGTGTTTGCCGTGACAAAATTGTCAACATTTCATCCTTCCCTTAGGATTCCAGCCTTATCTTTTCTCGCTTTTCTATATTTTTAAACACCCGCTTTGATTGCGCTCAACTTTTGCCCACGTATTTCTTAAAGCGCACATTGCAGTGCATAACATTTTGATATATCTATTTAATAACTACATTTTTCGATAACACGTAAAACCATTTCGAATTACATATTGAATTGGATGGGTCAGATAATTGCCATGGTGAATCTCGTCATCGGGATTAAATAGTTTGTCTCACAGAATTATATGCCTCTGTGTGATATGTTAATTCTTGCTCCTAATCAAACATTTAATTACATAATGAGCTTGGATTAATTTGCAACCTGAATCTCAAATTCATTCATGCAAAATTAAAAACGGTGCGTATCAGAGACAAACTAACGGTTTCTAGCATTTTGGTTCAAAGTTTTAGCAGTCTATGCCGGTAATAACATAAAGATTTGTGACAGTTGCTGAGTAACAATGGTAACAATCATTATGATAGAAAGCTTACACCAATAATGACAGCAAAAGCTGGATTTCTCGTGTTTATTTACTTCTACTGACTTGTGGGTTCGAAAGGACTTTTATAATGTTGACTGTTTACTTGATTTCTCCGGTATGGTGACTGCCTCTCACATGAGCACAGTGGAGCCAGAACCCTAAGAGGACTTCCTTTTCCTGAACCTCGTTGCCTCTTTTAGAAAACGTTGAGCCTCATGGGGCGCCTGGGTGGCGCAGTCGGTTAAGCGTCCGACTTCAGCCAGGTCACGATCTCGTGGTCCGTGAGTTCGAGCCCCGCGTCGGGCTCTGGGCTGATGGCTCAGAGCCTGGAGCCTGTTTCCGATTCTGTGTCTCCCTCTCTCTCTGCCCCTCCCCCGTTCATGCTCTGTCTCTCTCTGTCCCAAAAATAAATAAACGTCGAAAAAAAAAAAAGAAAACGTTGAGCCTCTTTAAGAACTGAAGTTTGCTCTATTGACCTGTGTGACTTACTCAGGACTCTTTTCACCCCTGAGACGTTGGCTTTTAATTGCTAAATAGGATTAGTTAGTGAAATTCAAGTCGCACATGAGTATTTTGTGGTAGCTTCTGGTAGAATGGACAGTTTGCTTGAGCTATTGTCTCATAGGAAATAAATCATTCCTAAAGCCTGGCTGTTGTGGTAATTTTTGTGTGGGAATGGGGATTCTTTACTCTTCACGATTTGTGTGTATGCGTGTGTGTGTGTAGAATAGTCTAGTGTTTACTTAAAGTTTTCTTATGCTCATGTGGTATGGGTTGAACTGCATCCCACCAAAATTAGTATGTTGAAGTCCTATCCCCCACTACCTCAGAACGTGACCTTATTTGGATATAGGGTTGTTGTAAGAGTAATTAGTTAAGATGAAGTTGGAGTAGGGAGAGCCTTTAATCAAATATAACTGGTGTCCTTATAAACTGGGGACAATTGGGCATAGACATGCACACAGTGAAAGTGCCTTGTGACTCTGGGGGAGTTTTGCTGCCTCAGAGCCAAGGGAATTCCAGAAGCTAGGAGAGAGACCTGGAACATATCCTTCCCTAGCATGGCCCTGTGGACACCTTGACTTTGGACTTCTGGCCTCCCGAACCGTGAGACAATAAACTTCTGTTGTTTAAGCCACTTATTTGCTAAGCCACTTACCTCATTATGGTGGCCCCAGCAAACCAGAACATCAGGCACGATGATGTTGCTGTTTCCACTTGAGTAACACTCACATTTATGAGTATCTACTTCATGCCAGAAGCAGAGCTAGATGCCAGTGACACAAACTGGATTAAGCCTTCCAGGAACCCAGTGGGAGAGGTGGACAGAAAGGATTGGGAAGTTTAATGTCCCTAGTCGCCAACTTCAGATAGACCCATGAACTCACCTAAGGAAGCTACTAGTTCCCTACTTATCTTGCTCACATTCATTCCACAGCATCTATTAAAATCACCACTATCCTCATTTCCATTCAACCACTGACTTTCTACTACTGCTCATGTGATATTTCTTAAAGATGATATTTTTATTTTTTTATTTTTATTTATTTTTAAATCTTTTTAAAAGTTTTTTTATTTATTTTTGAGACAGAGCATGAGCAGGGAAGGGGCAGAGAGAGAGGGAGACGCAGAATCTGAAGCAGGCTCCAGGCTCTGAGCCATCAGCCCAGAGCCTGACGCGGGGCTCAAACTCATGGACTGTGAGATCATGACCTGAGCCGAAGTTGGATGCTTAACCAACTGAGCCACCCAGGCGCCCCAAAGATGATATTTTTAAAGACTTACATATATATATTTTTTCTTTAAGGAAAGTAAACAGGAACTTTCCGAAAGGGCAGTTTCCTTTTCTTGCTGTCAACATCGCACGGGCATTGGGGCGTTGCTGGGATTCACACCCTCAGTGGGGAAAGTTCTGCCAGCCACAGAAACGTGAGGGCACGTGCATGTGTACAGGATTCCAGATGGGCTGAGGGCTCTAGAGCCATTGAAATGACTCCTACCCGGCCCTTCATGACGTAGTTATTCAGAGCTTCGATTCCCAGTTCTGTTATAATGAAAGTTCAAGGGTATCACGCTTGACAACTTTTAACACCAGTTGGGAAAAGTGAACTGACATTTATTTTGGTGATACAGCTGAGAAGATGCAAAGTTGCCAGTGGCTACTGAAGAGCAAAGTGTCCTTGAGAAATATTTCCTTCTTTGTGCGACCAGTTCAGTTTCTGGGTGGAGCCAGTCGTAGCTTCTGTGCTGTAATTTGTGTGAGCCATGTAGCCGGTAGGTTGCCATGGTTACTTGAGCCCACTGGGCAGAGGACAGACTTTCATTGTAATTAGAGTGAACACCACAGCCCAGCCGTGGGTGCTGCTCTTCAGAGGAGCCACTTCCCTTATGAAGCTTGTGTGGTCACCACACAGGGTGAAATGAGAAAGAGAAGCGTGGCCTTTTCTTCTGTTCCTTCTGCTCAGACTCTTGGGGAAGAGGCCATGACTCACTTGGGGGATATAGACACATCAGATTGTGGTTAGAAATATGCTTCTTCATAGAACTGTTTGCCTAAGCTACTAGTCCAAGATAGGAATGGATAAATACTTTCTAAAAAGCTGGGTTGGATTTAATATACTTACGTAGAACCTGATACATTCTCCAGTTGAGGAGAACTGCCTGGCAATGAAATGAAAATGAGACTGTCTACTACAATAGTGACATTGAGGTTTTGGTATGTACAAGTGCTGGAAATTGCCAACACAGAATTTTCAATAAATTATGTTCCTTTGGAGCCCTCATGGCTTGGCAGAAATAACCCACACATGGTGGGCTTTGGAGTCCTGGGGATTTGGGTTCAAGTCCCATCTCTGCACTTATCAAGTTTGCATTCCTGGGTAAATCATCCACCTTCTCTAGGCCTCATTTAAAAAAAAAATAGGTAAATATGTATTTATAGGGTATTTGTGAGCACTGGAGATAATGAATATAAATGACCTGGGCAATAGTAGATACTTCAGGCAAGATGGTGATGATGATGATGATGATGATGATGATGATGATGATTTTTAGTTTTTGATTTAAAAGTAAATTGAAAAGAAGAGAAGCCCACAGTTCTTAACGCAGTGTTGATGTACTGTTCATTAAATAGCTTGGTTTTTCCAAGGATTGTCTTCATGAAATAAGTCCACTATATTCAAATAAAAGGATTCTTTGGCTTTGAACAGTTTTTTTTTTTCTCTTATCAAAGATTCTCCTTTCAGCCATGGAAGTGATAAATAAATCTCTTTGCACATTGAAACTTGAAATACTTGGAACATTGTACAGTTACACCAACATCAGAGAGCCCCTTCCCTAATTGCTGAAATGCAACAGCTAGTCTACAGGAGAAAATTCAGTGCAGCTATTTGAGCCAAGATTTTAAAATGTATTTCTGCTTGAATTTTTAGAGGAAATTTAAAGGGAATGCATTTGCCTAAGCGGGATTATGCTTTGAATAAACGCCCTGTGATGACCTCACAAATGTCAGGGGTCTTTACTGCCTTCTTGGAAACACCTTTAGCGGTTCGATTGAGAGCATGTGCAGTCTGGGGGACTCTGGTGTGAATGTTTAATCCGTTTACCTTTTGTAGGGAACTTGCTTAGTCATTTACCCCCTAACAAATGTGTGACATAGACGTCCTAGGGAATGGGAGACACAGGTGGAGCCCCTCACAGCTCTCACTGCATAGGCTGGATGTGTAACCTCATCACCATCACCAGCGTATCTGAAGGAAGTCTGTGTCCTTAGAGGTAGATGAGCCCCACGGAGGCTACGCAAAGAAGGACACAAGAACAGGTACATGGCAGCGGTTTTCCAGACTGTTCCAGAAACAGAGGTAGATAGAGAGAAACAGAAAGACAGATAGACAGATATTGTCCTAAGAGTTTTCCGGTCACAGAGTGGATTGGGTTAGCTCGTTATATTTTTTAGTGATCTAAAACAGTGGTTCTCAAAGATGAGGGGTGTGAGTGAGTCCTCCAGGGGACATTTGACAATGTCTGGAGATATTTTTGGCCTTCACAACTGGGGAGGTATTAATGGCGTCTAGTGGGTGGAGGCCAGAGATGTTGTTGCTAAACATCCCCCAATGCATGGAATAGCCCTACAGAAAAGAACTGTGCACGCCATCAGTCATGTCTAGGTTGAGAAACCCTGGTCACCTGATCTAGAAGAAGACACACCTTCAGACTAGCCCATGTCCTTTTTCTCTTACCTCCTGCTCAGAACGTCACCTTCCGATGGCTTGGTTTGCATTTTAGACACTTTGACTTAAGAAAGGGGTTGTCTTAGTTAGCTTCGACCGCTGTAACAAAATATCATAAACTTATCGACAATAGAAATTTATTCTTATAGTCTGGGAGGCTGAGAAATCCAAGATCAAGGTGTGCTGATCAATCTGATATATTGGCCAATTGAGAGCTCTCTGGTTGCAGATGGCTGTCTTCTCGCTATGTCCTCACTTGGTCGAAGGAGCTAGCTAGCTCCCTGGCCTCTTATGAGAGCACTAATCCCATTTGTTAGGGCTCTAACCTCATGATCTAATTACTCCCCAATAGCCTCACCTCCACATACCGATACATTGGGGATTTCAACATATGAAATTTGGGGGACGCATGAGAGGGTTATCTTAGTTGGTTACTGGTAAGCTCTAGCCTCCGACAGTAATAAACTAGACATCTTGCTCATTCATAAGTCTCTTAAAATTGAAGTCAGTTCTGAGTATGATCAGTTTGGGTCCCCAGGAAAAAGAAAATGGAGCAGGAGTTATAATAAATAGGTACAATTTCTGTGCCCATTCTATAGAAGAGGAAGTGGAGAGGTTGTGTCTCACCAAGCGAGGAAACAAAGAAGTCACCAAATCTTTTCTCTTTCTCTTCTCGACACATGGCTAGATTATAGTTCCCAGTCACGCCAGCGGGTAGGTGTCCCACGTAGCTGAGTTCTGACCGCCAAAAGGTGGGCAGATGTGACATATTCTTTGTCTAAGCTTGGCCCATGAAATGTGAAAATGATCTTTGAATCTGCTTCTCCTTCTGCCGTTCACATGGAGAAGGTTCCGAGTTTCGAGAAGAGGGTGGAGCCACAAGCCAAGAGAGCCTTGGTTCTTGACCAGCTGTGTTGACAAAGCTGAGCCTTGGAGGGTTGCATCAGCAAAAATAAACCTTTATTTTGTCAGGTCACTAAAATGTTGGTTATTAAAGAACTTTCTCACCCACTCTGACTAATAACAAAATGAAATAAAGAAGTGCAAACATGAGGGGGACCCTTGGCCTGTGGCCATCCATCTGGGACTACATAGAAAAATTCACCTCCACTAAATAGGCAGAGGTACAACATTGATGCTTCTGAATATGCTGGTGTTTATATTTACACATGCTCTCTTCCGAATCATGTTTTAAAATCAAAGTATTCATTAAATTCCCTTTATCGGTATTTTACATGATAGGCAGAGGCTTATTTATATCTCAGGCAGTCATTTTAGTAATTTCAGGTTCTTAAACCTGCATGAAGATTCATAAATTCACATATTATCCCCTCGATGCTAAGGGTTGCATGTGAGTCTGGGATTTAACTGAGAAATGTGGAATACGAGTTTTTTTTTTTTTTTTTTTTTTGCCAAACCATTCCCAGTTGCTTGCGCATCTCAGGAGCCAAAGCTTATTACTTTCCAAGTTGTAATTTAAACTTGTTAAATTGCCTCCAGACCCATTTTTTTTCATGTAGCACAATGGGAAAAACTCAGTGCTTTGGCTCCAAATGTGATTCTCTTTTATTTTTCTCTCTCCAAAATCCTACCTCCTTTGGGGATGCATCATCATTATTTCATAGAAAATTTGGGCAGGAACATCTTTTTATGAAAACTTCTTGTTTTTCTGTGCTTTTTTTTTTTTCTTTGAGAGACATTTGCCATTGCATCTGGCAGGTGGTGTGGCTCTTTTTGAGAGTCTTTCAAACTCGTGATGTAGTCACATTTTAAGATCTTTGTGGGATGGCTGTAAGGAGAAATTAGGCTTGGTAACTATGTAGAAAATTGACCTGGTAAACACATTAGAGGTGGATTATCCTCTATTGCTCCCTTAATAACACCCAAAGAATGTGCCGTCCGTAGCCATTTCAGAGCCTAGCAGGAGCTTTCTTGCTGAGAGACGGAAGGTTCAGATTTTGTTCAGTATGCTCAATATACTTAGGTGGAGAAAGCCTTTAATGGTACAGCAACTCTTTGCGTGAGGACCAGCCTCCCACAGGCTACAATGGAGAGATATGCATGAAGTATACATATCAACTATGGTAAACACTCGATGTCCCATATTTAAAATGGGGTGGTTTTCAGCAAAATTCTCTGTTCTCCTCTTTTATTTTCATGGATTAGAGTCTCCAGTGCATGTTTTTAGGGCGTGGGAGGGGCCAGGAAAGGGGAGGGCTGCTTACACACTTCAGTATAGTAGAGCCTCTATTCTAAACATGTTTTTCATTCTTTTCTTCTTTTTTTTTTTTCTTCACGTTCCAACAGGCAGGTTCTGCTGCACGGTCAGATCAAGTTTGATTCGGATTGTCAGTTGCCTGAATAATTAATAGAGAATTTTCAGATGTGTTGAGGAAGAATTGGGCGAAAAATGAAAGCAACTATTATTTTTTTTTCTCCCTTTAGCAGAGTGGAATGTCGCAGTAACAGACATTCCCTAAGTGTCAGTAACCAAAACCAATGCAGGTTTATTTCTTACGGACCCCATATACCCACTGGTGGAGGGCTCTGATTTATGTCATCTTTACTCTGAGACCCAGGCTGACGGAGGCGCCTTCCTATGAAATTTCACAGGTCACAGGAACAGGGAACAGAGTGCGGAGAACCATAGACAGACTCTACAGTGCTTCAGAAGAAAAGAGACACACAGCACTGTTGCTTAATTTTATTGGCAAGAGCAAGACTTAGAGCCAAAGCTAACCTTAGAAACACCGGGAAGGGTGACTTTTCTGAATACCGGAAATGGAAACTGGGTATCAGTAAATGGTGGAAATATTTACGTCATTGTCCTACCCCGACAGACATACGCTCATGACACAGATGGACATAGACGTTTAACCCTAAGCCCAATGATAAAATTAGCCCCCAAGGGAAAGTGAAGTCTCATTACAGAAAAATTCAGAAATGTAGCTTAGAACAGAAGATACCCAAAGAGATCTCCTCCTGATGCAGGAATATTTAGCCAACAGGTAGTAGAAAGGCATTTTGTTTCAGGGGACTACTGTTCCACCCTAGACTCAGTCAGAAACGGGCACAACATAATCTCTGAGCTGAGAGTGTTTAGTGTTGTCAGCTCATTTAAAAAATATGTGTAGTTCAGACTTAATTTTGATTTTATTCTTAATTTTCCTTTCTTGGTAAACAGCAGGTCAAATATCAGTGAGAATTATGGTCACAGATGTGAGACGTACTGAATCGCATTTTCAACGTCTGTTGCATAGACTCAAGGCAAACATGAAGCCTCAGAGCAAGATTTTTTTAATTTTGATTTTTTAAAGATTTTTAAAAAATTTTAAGTAATCGCTACACCCAATGTGGGGCTCAAACCCACAACCCTGACACCAGGAGTCACATGTTCTACCAACTGAGCTGGCCAGGTGCCCCAAGAAAAATACTTTAAACATTATAGTGATTATAGAGAGTTAATTACAGGTGGTGCTATCAGAATTTCTCTCCAAAGATACAACCTCGGTGCTTTCTTATTTTTCCCTGTTTACAGCATTAAGATAATCTCATACCATTTTTAAAAACTTTTCCTTCTTTTATTGCAATGCTTTTTAAAAATTTCCTTTGTTCTAAATAAGTAAAATGCCTGGGAGAAGTCAAAAGGAACAGTACAGGGATAAAATGGAGCCATCCCAGGTTGTGGGAGATCAGGACAGATGGATTGATTATGATGAGGTGAATGTCTAATGTAGCCCCCACCAAAAACAAAACTCCAGACTTTTGAAACTCCCCATTAGTTCAAGAAGAAAACAATAAATATATAAATACATAAATACATAAATAAAAATAATAACTCAGCATGATTACCGAAGAGCAAACATTTCATTTGACTTTGTCTTTGCCCCAGGTTTTAATTTATCAAACACATACTGAGAAAGCATCTCATGTTACCATCAATTCTTGCTGTGTTTTATTTAACATGTAGCAGAGCCTGACAGAAATCTGACCTCCCAAGGCAGCTCCCCCTAAGGGAAGTTCATTACCTGGCATTGGTCTACTTTGTCCATTTATCTTGGAGAAAATATTTGCAAACCATATAGCCGATAAAAGATTTGTATCCAGAATGTATAAAGAAATCTAGTAACTCAGTAATAAAACAAATACCCAATTTTCAAAATGGGCAAATGATTTAAATAGGCATTTCTCCCAAGAAAATGTGCCCATGGTCAATATGTACATGAAAAGATGCTCAGAGTCTTTTAACATTAGGGAAATGCAAATCAAACTACCATAAGATACCAGTTCACACCCACTAGGATTCTAGAATAAAAGAGACATTAATAACAGGTGTTAGTGAGGACTGGGGAAGGTGAGGGTCTCATATACTGTTGGTGGGAATGTAAAATGGCCCAGCCACCTTGGAAAATGCTCTTGGTAGTTCCTTACAAAGTTAAGCTAGAGTTATCATATAACCCAGCAATTACTCTCCTAGGAATATATACCCAAGAGAAAGAACCCCCAAATAAGTGAAAACATATGTCCCCACAAAAACTCATATACAAATATTAAGAGTAGCATTATTCACGACAGCAAAAAATTCAGACAACCCAAATAACCAGCTGTTGGATGGATAAACACAATGTAATATATCCATAAAGTGGAAAAAATTATTTGGCAAGACAAAGAAATGAAACAGTGATAACATGCTAGCTGCAACACGGATGAACCTTAAAAACGTGATGCTAAGTGAAAGAAGCCAGTTACAAAAGACCATGTATGATATGCTTCTGTTTATATGAAGTGTCCCGAATGGACAAATTTATAGAGACAGATAAGAGATTAGTGTTTGCCTGAGACTGGGAAGGGTGGGTGGGTTGTGGGAGTGACTGCTAATGAGTACAGGGTCTCTTTGTAGAGCAATGGAAACGTTCTAAAATTAGATTGTGGTGATGGTTGCACAATCCTGTGAATAGACTAAAAACCGTTGAATTGTACATTTTAAATGAGTGAACTGTAGGTTATGTGAATTGCATCCTAATAAAGCTGTTCTCTTTCTTCCTCTCTTCCCTTCTTCCTCCCTTCCCCTCTTTCTCTCTTTCTCTCCTTTCCTTCCTTCTTCCCTTCCTTCCTTCCTTCCTTCCTTCCTTCCTTTCTCTCTTTCTCTCCTTCTGTCTTCTTTTCTTAAAGTGAGGTACATTTCATCCATTCCAGTACTGAAATGTGACCCTGCCTGGCGGGTTTCTTGGCTCGGTAGTTTATGATGCTATACGGTGGGTTCCAACTTCCGGTTCCGAGTCACCTTACCAAGGAACTAGTAATAGCTTTTAACTGTTCCAGTGACCCCCTTCTCAGCACGTCTCCCTGATTCCAGCCCACAGCATCTATACGGAGATGTCTCGTTTCTTGCTTCAGAACAGAAGGCTGGCTAAAAGTTAATACTATTTGCTGATGAACTTGCTCGGAATAGTATGTAGGCCCTCGAATCTGATACCCATTAGTGACGATGGTAGATGTGCTTTCCTTCGGTGTGCTCTACAAAGCTGCTGGCACCAGCTTGATCAATGAATGGTCTGGCTGTGTGATGCTGGAACTATCTAGAGCTGTCTGTAATCTCGATTTACTGTAGGGCTGCACACACTCCCATAATGAATCAGAATGCCCAGGCATGGTGGCCTTGGGGAAGGGAGTTGCAAGGCCCTTTTAAAGGGAAGAGTAACTGCCTACTTGGGATCCCAATGGAAAACCCTTCAGTCATTGCTGTGGGCCATTGTTGCTTCTGTGCGGTGCCACTGGACTTTCCGCCAGCACAGCCTCACACGGAAATGTCTGTTGGAGCCATTCAGCCTAATCTCGGACGGACTACATTTACTTCAACGTTGTAGGCACGCAGTAGATTTTTTTGCATTAATTAATAACTGTGTAGAAACAATCTCTCTGCTACTTTATGCAAAAGAGGCCTGGATTGTTGTAAATTACGTACATTTTCCATTAACTTTTCAGCTACAGAAATTCTTCCTTATCTCGATGAGGATTTACCGTAAACTATAAGGAAAGTAAATACCGATTCTCTGGAGGATGTTTATGAAAATTGCATTTTATCAGAAATAACGACCTAGGTGTTTATACAGCTCCTTCTCTACCCTCACAGACGTATCTTCTCTGCTGGGGGCTTTTTTAGACTCCTGCCCTGGTCAGCCTGTCCAAAACCACAGGGTCCTGTTTACTCCCCATCCCTTTGCCTTCCATTGTTTTCCTCTACAGCCAATCACTTCCTGTTTTCTGTCGTAGTTATTTCTTTATTGTTTATCTCCTCCATGGAATGTAATCCTTCTTAGGCAGGACTCTGTTAATCTCGTTTGCTGCTCTGTCCCTAGTGCCTAGATCAGTGTCTGGCTTCTTGGAGGTACTCAGTAAATATTTATTGAACATATAAATAGATACACTTCCTCCCCTCCTCTCTCCAAAATACAGTTTGAGAGAAGAGAGAAGAGAGCCCCACAGAGCAGATAGCAAAAGAGTAAGCTCGTTTCTCTCTTGTAACTACGCATTATCCAGCTTCCAGGCACCATGGTATCATGCACACAAAAAGAGACAGAAAGTACAAGGTTGGAAGGCTCTTCTCGTTCAATTCTGTCCCGAAGAGGAGACTTGAGTGTCCAAGTGGCAAAGGGACTTTCCCTTGGTCACAACAAAAACGAGTGACAGAATGAAGACTGTGCCTCAGAGGATGTCATTCACAGTTCTCAGAGTTTAGAAGGTGGAGAAAAACACTAAAACACTGGAATGTTTAGCCCTTCTAAATTAACTAACTTACGTTATACTTCATGACTTACTAAGGTACATATTAGTAATTACATTACACGTAATTACGTTACTTACTAACTTGCATATACTTACTAACTTATAACCTGCATTGTACTGTGTTATAATTACAACCCAACTGTCGCCTGGGGAACCTTGCTCCTTTGAGATTTGAAAATAGGTGGCTGAGACCCCCTCTCCCGTGTGGTGCTGTCTTCAGGCATTTGTGCGTGTAGGCAGAGGTGGCTGGTTCATTATTCCCATTTTGAGTAGTTCGAGGTCATTGCCTTTTCTTTTATATGCTGTCCCTTTGCTACTTCGCCTTCTTCCCAAGTGGCCCCTCGAGATATTTTGCTAAACCAAAGGAGAAGTTCTATCATACTCTTTGGAGGCAAGAACGGCTTCCCTCAGTGATGGCGTTAAATAAGGAATATAAAACACGGAGTAAAGCATTTGAAATATTTCCACCCACTAACCATGACGACTTTAGGGTGCTGTTTTAGGGTATTACTCTTTGTAGGGATGAATGGTACAACAGAAAGTACCTAGACTTTAGTGGGGATCATGGCCAAACATGTACTGACAGTATGATTTTAGGTGAAGTAATTGATTTAAGTTCCAGTTCCTTGATTGTAAAACGGAGAAAATCATACTTGCTTTATAGGATACTGAGAATTAAATGAGGTAACATGTGTAAAAGTGCTTTGTTATAGAAGACATCATGCAAACAATATCACCACTGTCACTGAGTTTGTATTTATGGTAGTTTCATTTTTTTTTTTTTTTTAGAAAGTGACTACATGAGTTCCCCAAGCTTCTGTTCAGAGTTGTACCTTAGTTGCTGAAATGCCACAAATGACATTCCCTCTGGAACAAAAAGGGTGGGTCAGGTAAAGAAAACCCAATTGTGAGTGATAAGTTAGAAAGCAACTTGAGAAATCCCAGTTGGATTTTGTGGAGTTGGATTGAAGTGTAGTTTCATAAAATGGGCCAAATACCTGTGTTCAGAACTCTTTTGCTGCTGAGATATCCCACATTTCTTGTCCTGTTTACACTGGTCAAGATCTTTTTTTCTTTTTTCTTTTTTTCTTTTCTTTACTGACTCAAGAAGACAACATTTCATCGACAGAGATCTTGCCTTCTCCACAGGATTAAGATATTTTACTTTCTTGATATATTTGACTTTAAATCTTTTGATGTTTCATGTTTTCCCCCCAAAGAAGTGACATGTTAACATTGTTTGAATAGCCCAGCAAACCCATATGTGCCTTCGGATTGCTTTCTCGTTTATGTGGGGTGGGCAGTGGTTTCTCTTTCCTCTTTCTTTTGCTCCTGCAAAGCATTGCCATTATAGCATCTCAAAATATGAGCTCAGTAGGATTGCCTTTCCCTTCATAGAAGAAAGACTGGGATGTAGAGCTATTGAATGATTTACCCCTAGTCTCAGAGCTGGCTAGTGACAGAACGAGAGACTTTTTTCTGCCCTCTTATGATAGTAGCGACATCCTGTTGACATTCTTCTGACACATAGACATGCAAATAAGTAGAAACAAAGAATCTTTTATGAAGCCTGGGGAAATGGAGAGTCATATTCTAGTGCTCCTCTAAAATAATGTTGTCGACTACCACCAGTCCTGAGTACGGGAGACCTTCCAGATAAGCCACCACTGTCCTTTTTCTTTTATTCCTCTGTGACTATATTGGGAGGACAAGAAGAGGTGGATGGTCTGAATGCAGAAGGAAGCAGAAAAAGAAATTGAACAAATCGCATTCCTTTCCAGCGCACTCATCAATGTATTGATTTTACTCATCAAGCGCTTTTGAGTGCTGGGCTCTGTTTTAGTCACTGAAGATATGGGGGGAAAGAAACTAAGAAGTGTTGCAGTCTCATGGAACTTCCAATCTATTGAGAGAGACAGGCAGGCAGTACATCATTAACTGCTTAGTAACGATTATTGCAATGAGGGTAAATGCTTCCAAAAAAAAAAAAAAAAGCAGAGGCTACCACGAGCCCCTGAAATAGGGCATCTGAACTGAGTGAGCACAGGGGTTCAGGAAGTCTGAGGAGGTGTCCATTAGCTAAGGCTAGAAACGTGAGTAGCAGCGTGAGAGGTGGTGGCAGGGACAGCGGGAAGAGGCGAGGCAGAGGCAAGAGTACAAGCAAGGATCCTGAGGCAGTGAGTGTCTTGGCATATCTGAGACACAGGTTGACGTGAGAAAGCAAGTGGGAAGAGATGATGGAGATAAGCAGGTAAGAGCCATTGGTGATCTTTGGTCTTGGCCTTGGTCTTGCAAGAGCCTTGGTGATTTCGACCTCTGTGTAGAGCAGTGGGGAATTATTTAAAAGCTCTGAGCATACAGGAGCGATAGCACTCTGGCTGCAGAGAAAGGAACGGTGGAGAAAGCCAGGGCTGCATAAGAGATCTGTTAGATGTTCATAGTAATCCAGGTGAGCAGTAATGTTAGTGTTGACTGAGGAGGTGGTCGCGGAGGGAGGCGTGAGGGACCTGAACCGTTTTGAGAAGGCGGGCTTGAATGGAGGTGGAGCCCCAGGGAAGGGAAGATTTTGGTGATAGCTCCTCGGATTGGGGCGTGGGAGACTGGTGGTGTGGCATGCCTTCGTTTACTGAGGAATGGATGACTAGAAAAAGAACGTATTTTTTTTTATTGACAGTAATACAAGAAGTCATCTTTTGGACCTACTAAGTTAGGCCCATTAACATAGAGATGTCAATTGTGGTGGTATTGACCCAGGGCTCAGGATAGAGAAATGGGTGGCAGCTGGGAACTGTCCACTCACAGTTGGCGTATACAACCATGTGGGAGGATGAGGTCATCAGAAAGAAAAGGCAGATGAGAGAAGAGGGCCGAGGATATGCCACCAAGAAATAGCTGCTTGGTCTGTTAAGGTATACATGACAGGAGATGATCTCTGGCAAGAGTTAGAATGCAGGGCGGCCCAGTTGGAGGCCATATTTATGTATCAGGAGGAGAAGAAAGTCACAGAGGGAGCTGAGGACAAGTAACCGGCGTGGTGGTTGAAGAGCCAGGAGAATGTGATGTCGTGGAAGAAGGCACAGGGATAAGTGTGTGATAGTTCTGGGGGCACGGGGAGGCTGTGGCACGATTGGGGTAATGGATCACCCAGCTGGGTTATCCTCTGGGTTAAACTCTGAAACGTGAAGTCTCCGGATCTGATTTTTCTCTAATAACTCCATGGCTCATTACAAAGATAAATAGAACCCCCCCTGCTGAAAATGTCTAATGATTAAGATGATTTGTTATTATTATTTATTATTTTGTTTTGAATTTCACTTAGAAGCCACTGAGAGGGCAAAAGGAAAACAGGAGGCGATGAAAAACTGCACTCAGGTGACTCATCACTAGACGTGGGGCCAGTAGAAAATCCATGCAGTAGTAACTTTTTATAAATGCAGTTCTGGATTGTTAAGTGGAACACCTTGACCATGGCCCTTTGAGTATTACTGGAGGATGTGGGGCATATCTCTTGTGTCATTATTGTGAACCGATGTTCTCGTGGTTTCCTGATAGTCGTTTGAGTCCTGGCTCTGAACAGGGAAGAGTCTAAAGAACAAGATTTAGGGGAAAGGTTTTTAAAACACAGATTAGGAACCAGTACCACTGGAAGGATTCACGTATTTCCTGTCTTTAAATTTTGCTTTGAAATGTGTAGTTTCCAGTAAATTTTTTGAAGATGCTCAAATTGTTGCTTGAGTTTATAGAACCTCCTTTAATTCTTAAGTAGCACACAGCTGAATAAAGATTGTAGCAGCCTGATTTGGTTGATTGGTTGAGTTCTTCACATCAAAGAGCGGCATAAAATAAGAAACTGGATTCTCAGTTGGAAATAAATTCCAGATACCCTGTTTTTCTTCCAAACAATTCAGATGGCTGCAAATCCAAACTCTTAGCTTTTTATCTCTCGATAATCATATGTGAAAAATAATACAGAAGGACAGAAAAATATTTACCTTTCCAGTTAAATTAACTGTAACATGGCTAAGAGTCAGGATGCTCACTTTTTATACATCCATCAAAAATTTATAGTAAATGCATTGGGCCCGTTCCTAGAGATTCATGAGACACAAGTCCTGATTTGAAGGAGCTTATAGTTTAATAGGGGAAGATGAGTGCATCCAAATAATTATAAATTTCGGTTATAAGATGTTTTAGCAACTCAGAGGAGAAAGATGAAATAGTATAGGAGAGTATTCAGAGGATATAATTATGTGAACTGAGTCACAGTGACTAGCCAAGGTGAAGAGGAAGGACCCAGGGGAAGGTGTTATTCAGCATGGGTAGCATGAAGTTGCCTCTAATAGAATGGAGGGGGGTGGAAAGGTGAGGAGGACCCAGATTATGAAGGACGTGCAAGCCAAGGTAAGGGGCTGTTGAAGAATTTCAAGCAGTTGCTTGGTAGGTAACTTATGCATTCTGGGAGATCATCCGTGGCAAGGTTAGAGCAGGTTTGGAGAGGGCGGGACTGAAAAAAGATACTATTGGGGCACCTGGGGGGCTCAGTTGGTTAAACATCTGACTTCGGCTCAGGTCATGATCTTGTAGTTCGTTGGTTCGAGTCCTGAGTTGTGCTCTGTGCTGACAGCTCAGAGCCTGGAGCCTGCTTTGGATTCTGTGTTTCTCTCTCTCTCTCTCTCTCTCTCTGTCTCTGCCTCTCCCCTGCTCTCTCTCTCTCTCTTTCTGGAAAATAAACATTAAATTTCTTTTAAAAAAGAAAAAAGATACTATTGCAGTGGTCCAGATGCAGTACAGAGACATGGTACAAGAAAACTAGTGGTTAAAAAGATGGCTGTGCCTCTCAGAAGCATCCCTAGAGAGGGAAAAAAAGATCTGGGTTCTAATTTCAATTTTGGAACTATATTAGCATCCTCCAAAGAAGACAGAGAAATTTATTTAAATGAATTGGCTGACATGATTCATGGAGGTTGGCAAGTCCAAAATCCTCAGGGTGGGTTGGTAGACTGGAGACTTGGGAAAAAGGTGATGTTGCAGTTTGAGTCCAAAGGCAGTCTGCTGACAAAATTTCTTCCTGCTCAGGAGAGGTCAGCCCTTTCCTATACAGGCCTTCGACTGATTGGACAGGGCCCACCCACATTATGGAAGGTAATTGCTTTCTTCAAAGTCTACTGATTTAAACGTTGATCTCATCTAAAAAAAATACCTTCCTAGAAACCTCCAGAAAAGTGTTTGACCAAATATCTGGTTACCATAACCCAGCCCAGTTGGAGGGTAAAATTGACCATCACAGTAACTAAAAGTTTTAGGCAAATTACTTTTCATTTCTGGATCCTCTCCCAGATTCCTCCTGTATAGAATTATGACATTGAACTAGATACCATCTAAGATCCATTCTAGCTTTGAATAAAATATGTTTATTCTTTCTTTGCCATGGAGTTAAGAATGGGCGTTGCCTAATTTATTTTAAGATTCTGGAATTTTATTTTTTTAACCATTTTATTTAATATATTTTTTAAATTTACATCCAAGTTAGTTAGCATATAGTGCAACAAGGATTTCAGGAGTAGATTCCATAATGCCCTTACCCATTTAGCCCATTCCTCCTCCCATAACCCCTCCAGTAACCCTCTGTTTGTTCTTCATATTTAAGAGTCTCTTATGTTTTTAAGATTCTAGAATCTTAGATCAACAGGTTACCTTTGGCATCTACAACACTTCATATATATGGGTAGGAAGTAGGCAGAACTGCTTAATTCATGCAAATGGTGACTCCATTGCTGTCATTTAAGGATTCCATGCAACGTAGCAGATTTTTTTCTGCCAAAGTGCACGAAATCAAATTTCTATAGCTTAAGTCATGTTTGAGGCTTGCTAGGAAGCTATCCTATGTAAAAGACCCTTTAATTAGGTTCTGTTGGGAATTCAGGTATTGGCATACACTGTTGATTTTTTTGTTACGGAGACGGAATCACTACAGAGAAAGTGAAATATGGTTCACGTTATCAGGCAGAATCAACTGATTTTGGGGAGGGGGTCTCTTGCCAAGCAGTGGCATCTGTGAGCTGATTTTAGGGTTCCATTGCTCCCCTCCAAGTATGAGACTTTCAGAGATAGATAGGATGCCTCATTCTTCTTAAAAGCACGTTAGAAACTCTTTTACCCCTTGTATTTAAGAGAAACATTTCTACGTGGAAAGCGCATTCATGCAGCTGAGTGTATTGATAGGGAGGTTTAGTGGTTTGAGTCGTGAACCCTGACATGAATGGGAGAAAAAAAATCATCAGAAGCATTTTCTTGTCGGAAGAGATACAAAGAACATTTCTAATAGGCTCAAAGCTTTCTGTTGTCCTTTCCCACCTTCCTAGGGTGAGATTCTGTTTAGATTTGTTTTTTAAAAAATTATCTGTGGACCAGTGTAGGCTGGGGACTTTGTATGGATGAAATAGACTTAGTATTGGAATCCCAGATGAAGAGCTCTGAGCGTTTTCAAATTAGTTATTGTACGCCCTCCAATAGCTGAAATAATGTGCAATTTACTGTCAGAGAGCTCTAAAGATTTTAGGACCTTTAGACACTAATCTCTTCCCTCAATCATAGAAATTGGAACATGATACTCATCTTTGAAGGCTTTGGCCAGCTTTTCTCTTTTCTTGCTACGCTCGTTAGAATTTTGTCTCTGACATTTTGAGACAATTTTTGAAAGATCATTTCCAAGTTATTTCAAATTACTTTCATTCTTATTTTGATGTCCTTTAATTTATCATATAATCAGGAGTTGAGGCTCACTGCTGCCCTTGGACAGGATAGTTTTAAATCTACTTTACCTCTCAGTCAATATATTCTTTATTAAAAGGCTTAAAAGGATTTAAAAAGGCCATTAAAATGTGTAAGCCTCTGTCTCATTTTGGAATATTGTTTCCGTTGTTTTGTCCACATGGAATATTCAATGTGTCCAAGAGAAAAGATAAGAAAAATAATTCATTTTGTGTTACTTAAATTGGGACGTGGGAGGTCAAAAGTGACCCTGTTTGGGCTCCTTTGCCTTTAACCCCGTATCTTTCCTTCTACCCTTTTTTGTTTTTTTTTAAAAGGCACATTTCAAATAAACATACAACTTTGAAGATTTCTGGGTCAAAAAATACTGCTCTGTCACTGTATCTTCTTACGATTTAATTTCTGAGACAATAAAAATTCCAGTCTAGTTCGATGTCAGTTTTGTAATGGAGAGTCACAGAAGATGTCTCAGAACTTTCCTTGGAAACTTTCTTCTCCACCTGAATCCCTTCCGTATCAGTATCTGGACGGGATGGTCCGCTGCTCTCCCATCTTCCCTTGCTGTCTTGGGTCCCTCTTGACTGTCCAGGTGAGTCCCAGGGGGGCCAGGCAGGGAGGAGGTCAGAGGGGAGGGAGGGGGGGAAGGAGGCCATGGCACTGACCACCCATCCTCACTGTCCTGATCATATTACTTCTCTCCCCCAGACCATTCCTAAAGTGTGATAGGCTAGAGTTTATTTAAGGATTTTATTTATTAAGGAGCCTGCTTGGGATTCTCTCTCCCCCGTTCTCTGCCCCTCCCCCTGCTCTCTCTCTCTTTCTCTCTCTCCAAATAAGTAAATAAACATTAAAAAAAAAAAAAAGATTTTGTGACATTTTGATTTCAGGTCTTCATGGCTTTTTCCAGTGAGTAGAACTGGTCCTACCCGGCTCTGCCCTGTGACCGTGTCCTCCCTGCCACGATGCTCCAGGAACCGCTCTTTGGCTTGCCCGCCATTGCATCAGGGAACCTCTCCTGCCTCCTCCCTCAGTGCAGACCCTTCCTGTCAGATGGAGATCCCATCCTTGTCCTAACCTCTTCGGGGTCTGATTCCTGGCAGCTCCTCTTTCCCAGCAGTGGGTGGGGCTATACTCACTCCCACACCCAGCTCTGGTTCCAGGATCTCCAGCCCAGCTGAGTTCTGATCCCCACCCCGGGGCCAGGAAGGCGCTGGGACGAAAGGGACAGATCTGAGGTTGTCTTGTAGAGGAGGAATGTAGGCATGAGGCGGGCATTCCCACAGATGCTTCCAGGAAGCACAAGCAGGTGGAGAGACCCCTCCAGTTATGAGGCAACTGATGGGAGCCCTCATTAATATGTCCTGCGTGATGAGGTGCAAAACCTGACACAGCGGGGGTGTCAAAAGGAGAACCAATTGGTTTATGACACCGGACAGCCGCACTGACTTGAGTCTGCTTCCCTGATGCACCCCAGCCCTGGCGGGACAGCGTGTGCACCTGCTGTTTGCTCACCAGACACGGATCCGTTGGGTCTGCTTTTCCCATCCCTGAACCCGCCCAGGACGCCAAGCCTCTCCGTGCTGTAGTAGATTCCAGGTATCCCACCTGTGTCCTTTGGATGCCCGTGCGCTAACGAAAGATATAAAATATGATTATGTCAGACAATGGTAACAAAAATAGATCACACTTCGGTTTTCTGTTCATAAAGATTATACCACTGGCCCACCCTCAGTAACTCACCCCCAGCGGTGATTTTCGGGGTGATACTGACAGAGGACCTAAATCATCCGTCGTCTCTTGCCCGACGCCTTCTGTGGTGGGGAGCCCGCATGCGCACGGCAGCTGCTGGGAGATAATGATGCCGTTTGTGTCTGTTGACTGGCCCACACGGGACTCAGTGCCACAGCCTTCCATATATTAACGTGCCAACTGGTGTGTGGCTGACACACAGGCTTTTCTACTTCCCTAATTGCCTGGAAAATTCCATGTTGTTTTTCTGACTCCTTGCCATGAGCACACAAATGCAGACTGTTTTAGAGCTGTAGGTTTTCTGCAGCCTGAAGAAACTGAGTTTCCACAGGCTCCAAAGATCTCTATTGCCTTATCTTAAACGAGGTTCAAGGGCGCCTGGGTGGCTCAGTCGGTTAAGCATGTGACTTCCTTAGCTCGAGTCATGATCTTGCAGTTCGCAAGTTCGAGCCCCATATTGGGCTGTCAGCATGGAGCCCACTTCAGACCCTCTGTCCCTCTCTCTCTGTGCCCCTCCCTTGCTTGTGCTTTCTCTCCCTCTCTCAAAAACGAGTAAACATTGAAAAACAAAAAAAGGTTCAAAGAATCTCCTCCAAATGGGTGATTCAGCTGCCAGATTATCATGATGATTTTCAAGATGATTTTTTTAAAGCTGGAAATGTGTTTAAAGATTAAATTCCACTGTCAGTTTTTAAAAATTGTTTTTTTTTTTAATGTTTATTTGCTTTAGAAAAAGAGAGACAGAGTGTAAGCAGGGGAGGGGGAGAGAGAGAGGAAGACACAGAATCAGAAGCAGGCTCCAGGCTCTGAGCTGTCAGCACAGAGCCCGACGCGGGGCTCCAACTCAACTAACCGTGAGATCATGACCTGAGCCTAAGTCAGACGCTTAACCGACTGAGCCACCCAGGCACCCCAAGATCCACTGTTTGTTTTTATCCTTATAAAACCCCTATAAGTCTTGGTATTGGTGACCTTTCTCTTATAACATTTTATAACACTGACTTATTATTATTATTATCATTGCACTGAATTAACTATGTGATCTGACCTAAACATTTCCTATGTTTTATCCTTTGTCATCATAAAATCTAATTTATGGAAGTGTCCTTTGTAGAAGTGTCCCAATTTTTGCTAACATCAGGTTAAGAATTCTTACGGTTTCATTACTCTCTTATTGATCCTGTTTGTGAGATGCTCCAGAAAGAGAGATTTTTGGCTTTTGATTTCCATCACTTAGACAACAATGTCTGGGCTCCTTGGCATGGACAGCATGGCTTTCCCCACGGACTGGCCTCTACCTGTTGCCCCAGCTTTATTTCCATCACTCTCTAGCTCTTACTTTGTGCTCCACAGTTGGAAGAATCCCAATTTTTTCATGCCTCCGTACCTTTGCTTATGCTATTCCCAACCCCTAGACTGCCTTTCTCTACCTTCTTTTCCAAGACTCCTCTCACTTACTCTTTTTTTTTTTAAATGTTTATTTATTTGAGAAAGAGAGAGAGAGAGAGAGAGACAGAATCCAAAGCAGGCTCCAGGCTCGGAGCTGTCAGCACAGAGCCCGATGTGGGGCTCGAACTCGTGGACCGTGAGATCGTGACCTGAGCCAAAGTTGGATGCTTAACCGACTGAGCCACCCAGGCGCCCCACCTCTGACCTATTCCTTAAGACTCTACACGGACACCATTTCCTCCAGGAGCTGTTCCCTGGCCCCACCTCTGTTACAGCAGGCCTCTCTCTATTAGGGCACTTGCCTCCCCATGCAGAAATAGGCCATGTCCCAGTCTCCTTCCCATGGGCAGGGTGGGATCACTGTGTGCTCCACCGATGCATTGGTGTCACCTGTCAGGGCAGTGTGCCCACAGTGGTGCTGCAGACAGTGATCACCAAAGTCAAGCTATGACAGGATCATTAGGCTCTTCTAATAAACTGAATTAATAGCAGATCAAAGCCGCAGCTATGATTTAAACACTTAAAAACATGTTGCTTCTGATCCCTTGGGTTTCTGGGTCTCTTTCCTCTGTAATCCCAGTTAAAAAATACCGCATTCAATAAATATAGTGAAACGCATAAAATATTCCTTTTCATTTCTTCCTTCCTTTCTTTCTTTCTTTCTTTCTTTCTTTCTTTCTTTCTTTCTTTCTTTCTTTCTTTTTTTAATTTCAAGACCGTGTACAGTTCTTGCCAAAATCAAAAGAGCTGAGAAGAGTAAAGCATTTGTGTGTGTGTGTGTGTGTGTGTGTGTGTGTGTGTTTCACGAGTTTCTGGTCATTCATTCTTGTTTTAAGATGACATAATTTCATAGCCATTGACAAAGTCGTGGAATAAATACTCTGGAGGAGACCGTCTGGGATTTTAATGTGCCAACCAAACACCTGGGGCCCTTGTTAAGAATGCAGATTCTGGCTCAGTACATCTGGTGGGAGGCCTGTGATCGTGCATTTCTAAGAAGCTCCAGGGGATGTCTTCGTTCCCCGTCCACCGACCACATGTAGAGTAGGGAGGCAGTAGCATTCAGATGCTGTGTCTGTATTTTTATCCGGTAAGACTTTTAAAGCAAAAGCGTTTCCTTCTGTTTCAAAATACTCCAGTGAACGAGCACCGCAGATGACTTGGTAATAGGAAACTTGAGCAAAGCTCACACTGTTGTGTGTCTAGGCTTATGTGGGACGTGTTGGGGTCCAGGCACGCTCGTGTTGCATAAACAAGATGTGTGGCATCCTGTCCACTTTTGGCTCTTTTTCCTGGTGGGCAGATTTAGAGCGAAAGAGGACACATGTCATTATTCTCTTTGATAAAATTTCATCGAGAATAGTTGGTCGTCTCAGGGCATTCCTCACACTGATTCATTATCTCCTGTTCCCATTGAGTGAGGAGTAGGATATCCTGGTATCCGGAGATCAGGCAGTCTTTCTCACTGGTTCCAGAAAACCCCTGTGCCTTAGTTCCCCAGAGCTACCAACAACTCCCACAGACTGGGAGGCTTTAAACAATCGGTTTATTCTCTTACCGTTCTGGAAGCCAGAAGTTGAGATTAAGGCGTCAGTACAGCTATATGGCCATGCTCCCTCCAAAGACTTCAAGAGAGAATGCTTTGCTTTTTTCGGCATCTGGTGGCTTCTGGAATTCCTTGGCTTGTGGCTGCGTCACCCCGATCTCTACCTACATCCTCACATTGCTTCCCCCTAGTTCCCCCCCCCCCCCCCCCCCCGCCGCCCCAGACTTGCATCTCTGTGTTTCTGATTTCCCTCTCACATCTAACGACACTGGTCCTTCAACCCAGGACTGATCTTACTCCCAGATCCTTAGTAACGTCTGCCAAGACCCGCTTTCCAAGTAAGGTCACATTCACAGGTATTCGGGGTTGGGACTTGCACACATTTGGGGGTGGGGGCTGTTCAATCCACTGCACCCTGGTTCCTTGAGTCCACTGGGAATTCAAGACATCAAGGTTGTTGCAAACCCCCTATTCTGTGCAGAGTAGACAGGAGCACTTTGTACCCGTGTGTTGGAGGAGGGGGGTTAGGAAGGTGTTGATATCATCTTTCCAGCCCTCCAAGTTATCTTTTTTTTTTTTTTTTCAACGTTTATTTATTTTTGGGACAGAGAGAGACAAAGCATGAACGGGGGAGGGGCAGAGAGAGAGGGAGACACAGAATCGGAAACAGGCTCCAGGCTCTGAGCCATCAGCCCAGAGCCTGACGCGGGGCTCGAACTCGCGGACCACGAGATCGTGACCTGGCTGAAGTCGGACGCCCAACCGACTGCGCCACCCAGGCGCCCCCCTCCAAGTTATCTTAATGATAAATGGAGAAACAAGAGTGGACAGGTACTAGATTTTTATATGTGGCAGAACCTGCGTGTAGACGTGTTAAAGCTTTCGTTTTCTCTTTGCAACTATGAGATACCTGTTATTGATATTACAGATTCTTCATTTACAAGACATTTTCTTATATATAATCGGTCTTCATTTCTTCCTCTTTTTCTCTTTTTTTCTGTTTCTCTGCCCCTGTACCAATCTCTTCATTCCTCTTTATCCTCCCTTTCTGACCACCAGCTGACCAACCTCCCTAGTTGTCCACCCAGCTGACTTACTCAGTTTTTTTTTTGCTCTCCCTCATTTCAGAAAATACTAAGGCATTTTTCAAGAACATGGATTGTTAGTGTCTGTAAGTCTTGAGCAACAGTTCATTAATTACTCAGATACAAAGAATTTAGAAGCCAATGCTGATTGATGAGAAGGTAAGGTCTTTCTAAGGCAGAAAAGATCAATCGATAGATCAAAAATTCGGTATAGACACCTTTTCAGTTTCCAGCTGGTTGCACAAAGTGTGACGTATTCTCCTCGTATAGTATAAGTTTCGTGTTCCACTAAGCATCTGCTTGGCTAGCTAGTTTTACAGCGGGGCAAGATGGTGGATGTAAAAGTAATTCTTTTTTCTTTTTAATGTTTATTTATTTTGAGAGAGAGAGAGCAAGCTCACAAGCAGGGGAGGGACAGAGAGAGGGGGGAGAGAGATCCCAAGCAGGCTCCACTCTGTCAGCACAGAGCCCGGACACAGGGCTCAAACTTACAAACCATGAGATCATGACCTGAGCCTAAATCAAGAGCCAGACGTTTCACCAACTGAGCCAGCCAGGTGCCTCAAGTAAAGTTAAGTCTTAATTGTATCATTTCTGTAAAATCTCTTGCAGATGTAAAGAAATGGCTGTTTGCCATTAGATAGGTAGGGAATCTGGTCTTCTCTTTCAAAGAGATGGCGAGGTAACAAATGAGTTAACAAGCAGCTACTGGAAAATTCATGGAGTGCAAAGGGCTTAGTGCCTTCTAGGATGGTTCAGTGTATCCTAACATATTGGCTGTGGCCATCCCACGCGATTTAGCTGTTTTGTTTTAGGTTTCATCTCAGGATCTGGAATTGGTTGAAACCAAACTTTCCAGAAATCAATATCAGTGCATAGATAGGTTTCCAAGACTGTAATTGTGTCCGCAGAAAGGAATATGCAATTATTTCATGGGTAGAGAATGAGAGCTAAACCAGAATAAAAAAGATTTTAAATGTCTGCTTTTAAAGATGAGAAGGTGTATCTTGTGCCAGACCTACTGCTATGGAAATATCCCACCACCAAAGAAAATGTGCTACTTTGGGTTTTCAAATTATTTGGTCTTAACCTAGGGATTTATGTGTAGGTAGTAGATCCTTTAGTAAAATAATGGACAGCCACTTATTTCTTTAGGTACTTCCCTATGTCTCCATTTACACGAACTCCATTGTGGAAAAAGAGATAATGCAGTATACAGTATGGTGTTTGAGGGGAGACCAGACTCTGTCTGCCTAGAGAAAATCCAGGCTCTGTGGCTTTGGGCAAAGTACTTCTATCCTCTGTGCTCAGTTATCTCATCCATCAAATGGGACTTTCCGCGTCTCGATGTTATAGGGAGGATGGAATGGTTAAATGAGAAAATGCATGTGAGATGGTAAGCAGAGACTTGCCCTGAGGCAGCCCCATTCCGTAGAAATATAAAATGGACCACACTGGCAATTTTAGACTCTTGAAGAGCCTCATTAAAAAGTGACAAGAAACAGGTGAAAATAATTTCAGGAATACATTTTATTGAACCCAATATATTCCAAATATTTTCATTTCAACATGTGATCAGAATTACGAATGTGGTACAGTACTTTCCTGATCTCTGGCTGCCACCCGTGGTGATTCAGATTCACTTGGTCTGGGGTCCAGCCCCGTCTGGGCGTATTTGCAGAGCTCCCAGCTGGTTCTCGTGTACAGACCAGGAGTCAGCCCAGTGTCCTAGGCAAATCTCCTTACTACCCCTTTCCATGAAATAGATGATGCTACTGGCTGGAGCCATTTCACAATGTTACTGCTAAGAATGAAACGGGATCCTGATAATGAAACGTATTGCGAAATATAAAATGCCGCAGGAAGGGAAGAGCTTCTGGGTATTCGTATTTATGTCAAAATGTGGTCCTTCCCAGTGGACCCTCCTCCCAGAAGGTCTGCTAAGGATCTGTGTGGTCTTGTCCTTGATTCTAACTACTTCCCGTCCTTTTCTTGAAAGGAGGTGCTTTTTTTTTTTTTTTTTTGCCTCTGAAACTGATTTTTCCTGAGCACTGCCTTTGTGCCAGGCTGGATGGATAACGGACAGAGCATGATTTTGGAAGTAATACTCAGTAGAGGCAAGTGCCAGGCCCATCTGCTTATTAGCATTCTCTGGGGCTTCGTTTGCTGGTCCGTGACTGGATGCCATGTACGAGGCTGGGCTTTTGTGAGGACTGATAGAAATAATGGACACACGCACTTAGCTTGGGTCTAGACTCCGCTACAGGCATTCTGTTGGGCCCTGTGCCATGTGTGGTTCCTGATGACTCGGGAACCGGCCGTACCTGTGGTAGTTAGGCTAAGTCACTGGTGGCACTTGAACGATCGCATTAGCTGGTGAGCACACACGTCCCCAGAGCCCGCACTCCTTGGCCCTACTCTCCCACGCATTTACAGAGGAACTCTTTTTTTCCTTTGCACACACGAGATCCCAAGAGATTTGGCCTAATCCATGTTCAAATGGACTGTTTCCTCTGTCCTGAGGGGAGAGATTGGGTTTAGCGTGGCTGAATTGGTTATTCAACTTTTAACTGCCTTCCGCTGGAAGCACACCCGGGGTTGCTGATTGAATCTGCCCTCGGGAGGGCGGCCCTGCCTTTCTAGCTGGTGCTTCTTGAGGGAGCTGGGCCCCCATCAGACAGGATTCGGGGCTAAAGGAAGTGCCCCCATCTCCCTGGCTAACGGAAATTCTTTCCTCTTATTCTCAAATCGAGGTAAATTAAGCAGTAACATGTTGCAGCAAACATTGTGGGCTTTCTTGCACAAAGAGGTTTCTCAAAAGTCCACTGGCCGATTAAAAAAAAAAAAAAGAGCAAAACCACCTGACTTATTCTACGAATGCACCCATGGGTGTACCAAGCGTCTCATGGGGGCATGGCGATCACCTGACAGGCTTACCACAACTTCTGTGGACTGTTCGAGGACTCTGTCAGAGCGGTACGCATGGTTCTGTGATGGCAGACCGTTTCGTCTGTGCCTCCCTGTTTTTCTAGGTGAAGTAATTCAGACCCAGAGAGGTAGGGATCTGCTTAAAGCCAAGAACCGGTAACATGTGATGCGGGAGCCTAAGGCAGGCTGACAGGCCACAAACACCTCCGCCCCCGCCCCAGGGGGGATTTGTGTGGTATTCCTTGGGCACTCCTGACTGCCCAAGAACGAAGGAAAGGGGTAAACAAATGGTTGATAGAGATCCTAGTCCTATGGGACCCAGGTCTCCATCACCCCTCCATAGCGATGTGGGAAACAGAGGCAGAAGGAAATGGCAGATAGAACTAAATTTCCTTGTAACCTGCAGCCCACTGACAAATCTTTGAGGCCTGCAGAGTAAAAGGTTTCTCTAGGAACTCTTTACTGTCTTAATGTTAATGCTTTGCTTGAGGGAAAACAGCCGTAGCTTGACAATAGATAGGCCTCCAGTATCCTGTGAGTCATCTGTAGCATATGAAAATCTCACTGGAAACTTCCCCTGGACTTGACCTCCTCCAGCCCCATAGTTTATTACCAGTCTCTCCTCATGGTCCCTGGGCAGCTCTTCCTGCCCACGGGTCCTGTCCCAAAAGAAAATCACCTTTTGGTCCCAAAGACGTCTTCAAGAATTTTTTCTTGGCTGTCGGCTCTGGACCCCATGAACCCCGTTGTCACCCCAAAAAACCTCATCAATATGTACAGATAGCATTTGTGAATGACCTCCCTAGTCAGGTGGCTAAGAAATGCTTCACGTGGGCGATTTCATTTCATCCCATCCCTGTGAGTTAAGCTCTAATATTATGCCCATTTGATGGGTCAACTAGGAGAGTGGGTCACTTCTCCCAGGTTCCCCATCTAGAAGCAATAAAGACAAGATGAGAGCCCGAGACTCTCAGCAGGGCATTTCGGAGCAAGCACCTCCCTTATTGTGTTTATGTAACTGGGAGGCTCACTATGATAATGAACAATTTACTGTGGGTTCAGAGCAACAGGGGAGATGCCTTAAGATAGTGTATAATTAATTCCTAACGAGTGACACGGTCAATAATTGCTATATGCATCCAGACTAATTTGAGTCCAATATATTTTTAAAAATAAAATAAAACATACGGTTGGCTAATCACAGCTTCACAACCCTCTCCGTTTTCTACCAGGAAGTCAATTCTTAGTCTATTTTTAGTCGTATTGTTGCATATGCCGCGCATATCAAACACTTCTCAAAAACATTGACATTTACAACATAGCTTTGTCTGGCTAATTGGTAGCTGTCCCACAGCAATTTGTGCAGGGGCCATTAGGAGGCAATTTGGTTGAAAGGTCATCCATAAGAAGGCTGAACCAGGGGCACCTGGGTGGCTCTGTCCTTTAAGCGTCTGATGTCAGCTCAGGTCCCGATCTCACGGTTTGTGAGTTCGAGTCCCTGTGCTGACAGCTCAGAGCCTGGAGCCCGCTTGGGATTCTGTGTCTCCCTCTCTGTCTGCCCCTCCCCAACTCATGCTGTCTCCCCCCCTGCCCCCATCTCAAAGTAAACAAATAAGTTTAAAAATAAAAATAGAAATTTATCATCTCTGGAGCATGTTTCTGCCTCATTTTGTGGTTAAAGGGAGGAATCTTAGTCCTAAAGAGGTTATGCTCTGTGGACACTTGACGTCTGATGGACAAGGTTTATTCTACCTGCCTGTCCGCCCTGACGTGTGAACACCGGGGTAGCACCCTCCTCATCCGGGTCCTTGGTCCTGAGAGACTGGTGAAAATCTTTTCCGAAACTGAGAGGGACTCTGAGGCTCCAGCCCCTGAGAGATGACATTTTCTGCGATCCTTCATGAAGGTTGTACGGAAGCCGTCCTGTCTTCCGTGCTGCATGGCAAGTCGAAATCCGTTTTGCTGGCCTGGCTCCTCCCAGGATGCTCTGGGCCTGCTTTTGCCCACTCTGAGCAGCGGTTTTGACTCTAATTGTCAGGGGGAGGCCTCCCAAGACAGATGCTATATATAACATTACCGAAGGGGTTCTTTTCCTGTGGATTGTATTGAGATGGCAGAGAGATTTGATGAGCATGACTGAGCCCGCAGCCCATGAAGGGAACACAGACCTCTCCCCGCCTAATTACAGTCGGCACCCGAAGTAATGCAGAAGAGCCCTTCACATCCACCTTTCCTTGCTCTTCCCTGAGGAACATGCACAAGCTTTGAACTAGTTTGGGGAGGAGCTGTCTCTGCCCAGTCTCACCCTCCTCCTCACCTGCAGGCCCGTGTCATTCTTCCATCATCTTTTTGCTTCCAGACCCTAATTACCGAGTCTCCGGCCAGGCTCTGCGCTCGTTTCCTATTGCTGTTGTCACAAATTGCCACGAATTCGATGGCTTAAAAGGACACATTTATCACGGTACGGTCCTGTAGGCCGAGGTCGGGAATGGTCCTCAGTGAGCTGAAATCAAGGTGACAGCATGGCTCTGTTTCGTTCTGGAAGATCTAGGGGAGAACCCATTTCCTTGCCTCTTCCGTCTTTGTGAGGCTGCCTGCATCCCTTGACACGTGTCCCCTCCCCCTGTCTTCAAAGCCAGCGATGGCTGACCACATCTGTCACCAGGTATCTCGCTGACACTCCCTCTCTGTCCTCCTTTTCCACCATCAAGGATCCTGATGATTACGTCGGGCCCACCTGAATAATGCAGGGTAATCCTCCTATGTATTTTTAACGTTTTTATTTATTTTTGAGAGCAAGAGACAGAGACACACAGAGCAGAACTGGGGGAGGGGCAGAGAGGGAGACACAGAATCGGAAGCAGGCTCCAGACTCTGAGCTGTCAGCACAGAACCCGATGCTCTGTGGCTCGATGCGGGGCTCGAACTCACAAACCATGAAATCATGACCTGAGCTGAAGTCGACGCTTAACCGGCTGAGCCACCCAGGCGCCCCGGTCATTTTCATATTTTAAGGCTGATGGATTAGCACCCTGCAAATCCAGAATCTGTGAAAATGTTACATTTCATGGTAGAGGGAAGTTAGCCAATGGAAGTAAAGTTTCCAGAAGGTGAGATGTGGACATCTTTGAGGGGCCATTATTCTGCCTCCCATAGGCTCCACACAGCCCTCTGCTCATGGTCTAAAAGCACCAGTTGGAGACTAAGAGAAGGCATTTGAAGCTGGTGATGGAGAGCACAGCCTCTTGCATCCGAGGGCCTGGGGTTTGTTGCCTTCGTAAGTTACTGTCTTTGTGACTTTGGGCAAACTCTAGCTTCTCTGTGCCTCTGGTCCTCAAACTACAAAATGGACGCGATAATAGGACTGCCCTCATAGAGTCAATGTGGTTCTTTTTTTTTTTTTTTTTTTAATTTTTTTTTCAACGTTTATTTATTTTTGGGACAGAGAGAGACAGAGCATGAACGGGGGAGGGGCAGAGAGAGAGGGAGACACAGAATCGGAAACAGGCTCCAGGCTCTGAGCCATCAGCCCAGAGCCTGACGCGGGGCTCGAACTCACGGACCGCGAGATCGTGACCTGGCTGAAGTCGGACGCTTAACCGACTGCGCCACCCAGGCGCCCCAGTCAATGTGGTTCTAAATAAGGTAATACCTAGCGTTATGGGCCATAGTTAGAGCTAATAATCCTAGCTGTAGTACTTACTGAACTGTTGTCATTGATTACCCGGGGAATGGCTGTGTCCTGTGTGGCTTAGTGTCTGCACCACCTAAGCTGGCTTTTGCATCCTCTGGGCGGAGGCCAAATTGTTTCCCACGTTTGCTTACAGAGGAGTGGAAAAGCCCTTTCAGAAACTTTATTTATATTTGCTACCCTGTCCTGACATTGGATACTGAGATATATGTCATATATATCAATATGTATTAATATGTATATCATATATACGTATCGATATATACATCTATATCATATATACATACCATATATATATCAGCTATATACGTATATTTTTTAATGTTTATTTTTATTTTTGAGACAATGTGAGAGACAGAGTGCAAGCGGGGGCAGACAGAGGGAGACACCAAATCTGAAGCGAGCTCCAGGCTCTGAGCTGTCAGCACAAAGCCCGATGTGGGGCTCGAACTCACGAACCCCTAATCGGCTCATGACTTGAGCCAATGGCGGATGCCCAACTGACTGAGCCACTCAGGTGCTCCTGATTATATATATTTACTCCATATCCAGGGTCCTGTGTTCACACCAGGTTGGAGATCCCTTTCCATCCCCTCCATCTGTGTGGGGAGGAAGCCCTTGTTCATCAGTTTCACCAACTGCTTGGGTTGTGCAGAACATGGGCTATCTCTTGGATAACAGCCCACTTGAGGATTTATTCAGTAGAAACAGATTAACTGTATATTCTGAGACGTACTCACAGTGCAATGGGTCTGTTTGATGGAATAAATGTCTGCACAGCCGCCAGACCTTGTTCTGTGATGCTGGACTTCATTGGGCATTGGGCCTGCTAAGAGCCGGTAAGTGTAGGGAAGGGGTTTCGACTTAGAACCTTTTGTTGCCGATCGTCCCTTGCGCAGGGGCCTCTAACACTGAACCCGATTTTACTAGCTGTCCGTCCCCACAGCAGGCCTGGAGTGGACTTCATCTGAGTTCCAGGGCTTTTAGAGGACTAAACCATCCTGGACAGTCACAGGATCATAGATCTCCTTCTTTACGAGCGGGCGTAGAGAGTGATTTCTCTGAATTCTACAACCGTTAATGAAAGAAGAGGAAATCCAGTGTGCGCCTGAATGTCTTCACATACTATAAAAATGTTGCCCGTGCCAGAAGTAAGAAGGATGCTTTATTTATTGATTGATTTATTTATTACCCGAGAGCCTTGTTTTTATCTTCTGGGAAAAAAAAAAACAAAACACTGGATCATGAGGGAGTCCTCATTTCCTTTTGGGTTTTCTGGTTCCCTTTACTCAAAATGTTGTTTGATGTGATGAAAAGAACCTATTTTAAATTGTGAACTAGCATTTCATGAAACCGTTAACATATATGACCTTGTCAACCGTTATAACTCTCTTAAAATGGAGTGTGGAGATGAACGTCCAAGTACGAATGTGGTGTTCTAGTTTTGCAATACAGGAAGAAAAACTTCTGTGAAGACGAGAGGGGATGATTCAAATGTGAATGAGATCAGTGGAGTGTTTCTCCCAATCATTTTATACTTTCAGTTTGATCCTTTCAGGCAATGACTAAGAGGCAGCTCTTCTGGAAAGGAACCCCGGATTTCAAGCTCTGGTGGAATGGTGTCCCTCTTTGCGTCATCTCTGCTCGGGATAAATTTTAACTCACGGTTGGACAGTCACGTTCAGTCAGGATGCTGTTCTAAAATGGGATTGAAATTTTACGTTAATACGCTTACTCCAGATTTCTAACCATGTGAACTCTCCCCCTTCTCTGAATTTCTTATGTTATCTTTTCTTATACGTACTCAGTTCAACGTTCGTGGAATCCTGCAATAAGCTATTGGCGCCTGCCTTCTGATATTGAATTTCCTGCCGCAGAACTGTCTTTGTCAGAAGCCGGTGGGTGCAAATCTGCCCACGTAAAGTGGCTAATAAAAGCCAAATCTGCTGCCTGAGGTGTGGCCATGGAGAGTAAAGCAGGAGTCAGTCCTTTGTTTTCCCTCCCCCTCTCCCACCACAGACCATTACGTCTCTTTGAATTAAATTTTTTTTTCTTCTATTATAGACCCATATTCTAAGAATTTTTCCACTGGTGTCTGACTTACTGATGATGTAGTGCAGATTTGGGGAGCCTGTTGGGTAGGAGGGAGACTGATCCCTTCAACTGTGTCAGTGTTTGGGGCACCTAGGTGGCTCAGTCGGTTGAGCATCTGACTTTGGCTCAGGTCATGATCTCACGGTTCACAAGTTTGAGCCCCACGTCGGCTGTCAGCACAGAGCCTATTGTGGGTCCTCTGTTCCCATCTCCCTCTGCCTCTCTCTCTCTCTCAAAAATAAATAAACATTAACTCAACACAATTAAACTGTGTCCATGGTTGAATGATGCAAACATTATAGAGAGATTGTTCTGGTTCCTGAAAGTTCCTAGGCATCAACCAGCTTCCCCAGTGTGGCCACGGTGCATTGGGCAGGACCTGGTCCTCTAGCTGTTTGCTCTGGCAGAGCCAAAGAAAGTCCTCAGCATTGCTTTAGCATCAGAGAAATGCAGTGGAGCAGAAAGCCGAAAAACGATGATGGAGATTCAGCCAGGAAAAGGAATAAAGAAAACTGGAAAAAAGCATGAACACGGTGAGAGCAAATTGCCCCAGGCTGCCAAAGAAAATAGTCTGTTAACTCTTAACTTGCTTTGAATAGGAAACCTGTGGTACACAGAGCTGCAGAGCCCTGGTCTCAGACCAAATTGGGAGTAGAGCTTTGGAAAGGCCAAGTGAGCCTGATTGCAGAAAGGGAAAGAATTATGGGATTGAGCAGGTGGGCTGTGGGGACCAGACAATGGGTAAATGGGGACAGGAACTTCATTCTTGCATATTAAATTTTACTTGAGATGTATTATTATCCTAATTTCTTAATTTTTTTTAACATTTATTTATTTTTGAGAGACAGAGAGACAGAGCATGAGCAGGGGAGGGGCAGAGAGAGAGGGAGACACAGAATCCAAGCAGGCTCCAGGCTCTGAGCTGTTAGCACAAAGCCTGACGGGGGTCTCGAACCCACCAACTGTGAGATCATGACCTGAGCCAAAGTCAGAGGCTTCACTGACTGAGCCACCCAGGCACCCCATATTCTCCTAATTTCTTCTCCACCAACCTCAGGAAGGAGCATTTGCTCTATGTTTTAACCAAAAGGAAGATGTTTCTCCTGAGAGAAGTAGAAAATCGGGGCGCATAGTGGGTACTTACCACTTTGGCAAGTGGAAACTACTTAATATTTTAATATGGTTTAGATACGAGTGCATTGGACAACTAAACGCTGTTTAAAGGCTCTGAACGTCCTGTCATAAAAAAAAAAAATGGTTCCCCTTTACACCCTTTTCCAAACTTACTTAGCCATGATATACCTTTCCCCTCCTTTTATCTTTTGCTTTTTACAGAGGCAGTGGTTGGTGAAACAAATTTAGAAGGAATGCTTCCCTGTCTCTCATTTTACAAGTGAGGAGATGGGCCAGGTGAAAATGTAATTGTCCAAGATGCCTCACTCTGGAAGGACTAAGCAGAGATTAGAATCCTCACGTTTTGCCCAGAACACAGCCATTGCTAGCTGTTGGGTTCTGAGACTGGTACGAGCCTTGGCCTCCAACAGGAGTGCTCCTTGGATGTCAGACAACACAGGCTTATGCTTCCACGGGCCCCTAAAGGACGGTTTTGCACTGAGCAAGACTTGTTGGACCCAAAGCTCATGCCTGTGGTAAGAAACCCAAGAAATCCTGGCAGTCTAACAAGAGCTTGACCTCACAGGATTCCTGGCTCTTATTTCAGAAGGATCCAGATAAATCTTATGCTCCACGTAACTTGCAGCAATGTTTTTGCTTTATTGAAAGCAGTTTTCCTGAGGACTTCCCATTGCTTCTCTTTTCTGTAGAATCAGCCCGTTACGGTGTCAGTGCAAGACCCATCCCTTCACTCTTCAGAAAGGATAAAGAGAAAAGCCTCAAGCTTGTAGGTTAGGAAAAGAAAGGAGAATTTATAAATGTTATGAGGAAAATGGTGGTTAGAACACGCTTCTACAGAACGACTTGATATTATCTAGGTTGCTATAACGATTAGTTGGAAGCCATTGCTTATTATGCTTCCCTCTTTAAGATGCTGTGCTATTTTTCTGAAGACTAGTATTTGATATTGTCAACTTAATGAATTCTTGAGGCAGAAGAGCTGTAGGGTTCACATTAAAAAAAAAACTGTAGGTTCTGAGTCTCATGCTTTAGTTGGAGGTAACTGGGAAAGAAAGAAACTTTGTGACTTCTTTTTTTTTTTTAATGTTTATTCATTTGAGAGAGAGAGCGCGCGTGTGCGCGCATCAGCGGGGGACGGGCAGAGAGAGAGAGAGAGGGAGACACAGAACCCGAAGCAGGCTCCAGGCTCTGAGATGTCAGCACAGAACCCGATGCAGGCCTTGAACCCACAGACCGTGAGATCGTGACCCGAGCCGAAGTTGGCCGCCTAGCCAACTGAGCCACTCAGGCGCCCCGAAACTTGGTGACTTCTAATTAAAGGCATATATATTCTCTTGTATCTGCAAAGGCCACCTGAGACAACTGTGTTAGCAATAATATCCCAAGTTAATGTGTTAAGATTTTCAGTCAGAATGTTGTAGAACCAGATTTGTATCTAGTCTGACCCTCTTCAATGCATTTAATGCTCAGTGTTCCCATTTGTGATGGAGAACACTGGACAATGTATCAGATGGGGCCTTTGTTCCTTCCGTGGCGTTCTCCCACCAAATCAAACTTCCTGAAACTGAGGTTTTAAGTCAGGCTCTTGTATACCAATGCAAAGTGAGACTTCATACACGAGGTCAACAGAACTCTGTTTTCATAAACACTTTCTGTATTTCTTTCTTGAAAGTTCCTTGGAGGTTCATTTTATCTTGTAGCAACGGTGGACTTCAAATGTGACTGTTTTTGTAGAAATGTTTTATATTTTAATCAAACATAGGGTGATTTTAGCAAGCTATTTTCACAGCTGAGTTCCCAGTGCTGGAGATTTATGGTGTGTTTCATACGTTCTTACTTTGCTCTCCACTCTTGTTTATTTTTCATGACACATCTGAATGCCTTCTTGCAAGCAAGACCCTCTTCTTGAGACTCAATTGTGGGGTTATTAGTATCAGGGCACATTACAGGGATCCTTAGTGAGGGGTTAAGAGACAGAGTTCTGAAGTTATTTTCTTTTCTGACGAAACATACGCCTGATGTTTTCCTCCCGTGGAGATATAACCCAGACTTCAGTTTCTGAGAGCTTTGAGCACTTAGGACTTTAGTGTTTTGATAGTATCCGTCTGATCCTCTTTAGATGGCCTCACATCATTATCGTCCAGCTGAACCACTAGGTGGGAAAGATAAGAATTCTCAAGCTTAAGTCAAGAACTGTAATGCAGTCGTGAGTCAGATGTGTTATCATAGGGCTATCTTCTTTATGTCATGAGGTCAACTTTTAGTGAAATTACCCATGCCATGGACCTTAAGTGGGTGAAATGGAGATGTTTTTATTGATGATATATAAAGGGGAAATTGCTGAGTAAAGAGCCTTTTGAGTGAAGATGACAAATTATCTTCAGTCCATTTAGCAGGGATATTGCTTCCAAAACAAATTATTTAGACTAATGCTGACACTGATCAAAAAGTGCCATGCTCCTTACTCAATAAAATGAGAATATAAAGGAATATGTTAGCAAATGCCAGCATTGTGATTTCTCTTCCTAACTCAAATTAATCATAGGTTTTCTAAAGTAAAAGAAAAGTGTGACATTTCCCTAGATCCAGCCTCTAAATGTATGTCTTAAACTTGTAAGGGTGGGGTGCCTCGGTGGCTCAGTCAGTTAAGTGTCTGACTTTGGCTCAGGTCATGATCTTGCAGTTTGTGGGTTCGAGCCCCTCGTTGGGCTCCGTGCTGACTGTGCTGAGCCTGCTTGGGATTTTCTGTCTCCTTCTCCCTCTCTGCCCCTCTGCCATTTGTGCATGCTCCCTCTCAAAATAAACAAGTAATAAAAAAGAACTTTCTTAAATTGTAAGAGTAATTCTAATATAAATATGGTTATTTTGCTTACAGACAGTATTGCTTATGGACCAAATGATAGACTTTGCCCTTTAGACATTTCCGTATTGCTTATATGAGTATTCCCCAACATCATCTGACATGCTGACAGATACCCGTGTATTAAAAGTCACATAGAAGATGAAGCTATTATAATTTACTTTCTCTCACACTGAACTGATACAAACATGCCTTATTCTTCTCAACCTTAAAACTTGGAAATCAAATAAAGTAGAACCTAATAGATCAACAAAAACAATTCCTGTAATAATCGCACATTTAAGGGTGAGTGGTAACTTTATGGCTATAAATCAAAGACTTTTTGTAAGTGCGCCTAGAAGAAGCATTTTTCATTCTGTAGCCTTCAGTAAAGGTTTGGTGAGTCTGTTTGGAATTGGGCAGATGTTGGGTGAGGCATGGGTACGCAGTTTGTGATGTACTGACAGCTTCTAACGTTTCTAACGAGCTTCTTTGTATGAACAGTTTCTGATATGAAGAGAAATTTGCTTATCAATGCAAAGAAATCCATTGATATGTTAATTTTATCCAAGCATCTCTTCACTTTCTAATTCACTCCCCCCCAATAATGGAATCGTAATTGGATTTCTGAAGTAACATGCGCAGAAAGCAATTTAAAAGTAACTTGTTAATCAGAAATCACTCCAGATTCATAGAATTAAAAAAATGAAGACATATAACCTTTGTCCCCAAATAGAGAAAAGGTCATTTTCCCCTAAATACTATAATTTGAAGGGGGATTACCTACCACAACGTGTAAACCTTAGCGACGCTTCAGTTTCTACCATTAGATAATTGAAAACTTTGTGTCAAGCGTTTGTCTCTCACCTTGGCTGTGAGATGCACAAACTTAAGATAGAGGTAATATACCAAATCTTAATTCCTTAATCTTTGTGTTTTCTATTTAGGTGTCTCTAAGTGAAGAAACCAGGGTCTCCCTGTATTTGTACGGGTTAGGGATTAGGGAAGGACATGGGAAATGTAGCTTGAGGTGGGAAAGGGGAGGGGATCACAACTTTGTGACTCACTAGCTATGTGGCTTTGGCTTGTTCTTTAATCACTTGATCGTTACTGACGTTAGCCATAGGATGAGCTATCATCAGATTGTCCTGGGTGTTTGGTCAGATGATACATATAACATAATGTGTGTAACCCAGCACCTGATCCGTTGAAAATGGTGAGCTGACTAAAATCATCTTCAAAAGACACTAGCTCTTGAAAAAGTTAGAGCAAAAAGTAAATTTAGGGGCACCTGGATGACTATGTTGGTAGAGCATATCACTCTTGATCTCAGGGTTGTGATTTCAAGCCCCATATTGGGCTTAGAGCCTACTATAAAAAAACCACACACACACACACACACACACACACACACACACACCACACCACACCACAAAAAAACAAAGAAACAAAGAAAGAAGTAACTGTATAGGTGACTTTTCTTCCCTAGTACCAATAAATAATGACATAAATAAAACCTAATAGCGACTCACATTTATTCAGTGTTTCCTCTATACTGGGCTCTTTGCTCTTTGCTCTTTGCTTTTTAGTTTATACTCACAGCAGTCTTACGGAGCAGATAAGAATATCTCTACATGATTAGTGAAACAGGTGGTTCTTGCATGCAGCAGCGAATGCCCAGAATGTGGTGGGATGTAAAGATAAGACTTGAAGAATAAGAGCTCCTGCTGTTAGCAAGCATGGTCATTAACTGGACCAAAGATATGCCCAGGGTTTCATACCTGGCAAGGAACTAATATTTACTGAATGTCACATATTTCAGTTAATTTGATATTTTTGTCAGCCTTGCTAAATAAAAGGTTAAATATTGGGGCACCCGGGTGGCTCAGTCGGTTAAGCGTTTGACTCTTGATTTCAGATCGGGTCATGATCTCACGGTTCGTGAGTTCGAGCCCCATGTCAGGCTCCCTGCTGACAGCACGGAGCCTGCTGGGGATTCTCTCTCTCCGTCTCTCTCTTCCCCACCCCCGCTCGCTCTCTCTCTCAAAATAAATAAGCTTAAAAAAAGGTTAACATTAAAACATGAGTTTGAGGGTTATAAACCCATCCTTTACGCAAGTAGAAAACAACCTGTTGGTAAACTCATTGGCTCTATCTGCGAATGCAGTGGGCATTGATAATGACAAGAGATCAGTGTAGCCCCAGACAGTTGGCAGTTGCTTCAAGAAGAGGTTGGATATGCATGGAGCTTTCAAGGCTGCATACTGTTTAGCTGCACGTGCAGTGGGGTGTTCTGCGTTTTCAGTATTTGTTTCAAGAGTAACCGGTTCCTGAAGGACAGAACAAGTCAGCAGGATAAGGATAATTTCTGAGCAGCAGACACTTGCTACTTGCAGGTTCCGATGAGAACTCCAAATGGATTCCAGCCAAAGTGTTACCATTGCCACTCACTGTGAATACCAAGACTTACGTTCAAGTCTGATTAATGTTAACTGTCTGATAAATTTTGGAGGGTTTGTTGATATTTCCTGACAATGTAATACCTCATCCAATATATATATTTTTTTAACCATAGGGAGTTTTTATGATTCTTTCTTTGAATAGATTCTCTTTCGCTTACTCGTGTCAGCCCGAGTACCTTGCTGTTTAAGAGAATTGCGTGCCCTTTTTGCCTGTAATCATTTATGTGGATTTTGATGTCTGTGTTTTGTTTTTTTTTTAATGCTTTAGTTCTCATTTTCTAGAGTAAAAGAATATATCTTATCCCTAATGGGTAATAATATCATGTTAATTGTGTTCAAATGGGAGTATGCTTGTTTTTTGTATTTTAAGATATATAGTATAAGTGATTATTTATGGAGACTCATTGTAGAGGAGACATATCTCTTTGGAAAGTCCTACACAGGGCTTTAAGCTAACATGGGAGAAACTGTAGCAGTTACCAGAGAGGGTGATAAAATATAGAGATGAAGGAATGCCAACCAGTTATCAGGGCCTTCAAATCAAGCATACAACAGAGGAGTCTTAATGGAGGGTTTAACACCCATACTGGGGATTGCTCCCTCTCCGTTCTCTTTTTCTCCTGTCATCACCTTGGTTCCTTAAAGGTCAAGGCTGTTTCACAGTGACACAGTGCCAGCCATGTAGTACATACTCATCAAGTCCCTGCGTGGATGCATCATGGAATGCATGCATGTGGGAGCGAATGAATGATGATGACCCATCATGAACTCTTCTCTTGTTTCTTGCCTAGCTTCTGTCTCATCCCTAGTTGATTGCAGTATGACCCTTGTGCATCAGTTGGGATTAATTGTAGAAAAAGCACTAAGGATTTTAAGCAGGAGGGGATTTAATACCGGGAATTAGGTATGTGCCAACCACTGAAAGGGCTGGAAGAGTAGGACTCAGCAGGCCACTTGTACTATTGATTCAGGAACTCTCTGAGCTGGGATCAGGAAGCCGAAAGCTACAAGCCACTAACGCTGCAACTGTTGCCCCTTGACAACCACCTGCCTCTCATGGCCTGGCAAGGACACACAGCCAATGCAGCAGGGCAAAGGTCTCCACTTCCCTTCCGCATGTCCTGAGAGACTAGTGAGTGGTAGGAACTCATTCTCATCAATGCCCGTCTCAGTGCCTTGTATGCATTCAAATACTCAATAAAAGTTTGTTCAGATATATTACATTAGTCTGGTGTTCTGCAGATTCCAGGTTTGTCTTACTTGACTGTTTAATATACATCTTGTCATTTCATTTCCAAGTGGATTAACTGATTTGATTAGACATGAAATAACAACAAGGAATACATTACCAGTAGGGTAACATTCGGGTGTTCTGACTCAGGACCACGTGAGGAAATTGTTTGGAGTCATTGTCTTTATTTTAGAGAGGTTTGAACCGAAGGCTCTGGAATGAGTTTGAACTTTGCACGGTAATGACAGTTAAGATCAGATTTAACTAGGATAAATTAAATAATACCCTTTGACCAGGAAATAGCAGTGGGAACTGCTCGCGTATGTTACATATTTGGGGCGCAAAACTGTTTTGGCCAAATGGGTCTTTGACTTACTTAGTGAACCACAGGCCACAATCAATCTCAATTTCAGCCTCCCCTTCTCTCATTTATTTCCCTTTATTTCTACCATCTGTTCCCTTTTATCCACCATGGAATGCTTTACTGCAGTCCATACAGAAATATACCTTTTAGTTACTGATAACTGACATTTTCCAGTTGCTAAAATCCAACTCACCACCGCGGTCTCAAATCTCTGCTGCCTTTCTTTAGAAATAAAAGCTCCTTTTCTAGATAAATTACTGAAAATTGGCTCTTTAGTATTTCAAGTATTAAGGGTATCATATTTGGTAATTAATTATTATTCCATATATGTTTCGCTATTAATTAATATGCCTTGTAGCATTTTACAGATTTCATAAAATAAAATCTGCAAGAAACGCTCCCTTGTGAAAAGCAGTGGGAAAGCCTTTATGTTTTGACTTAATTAGTGTGACAATAAGAATTGCTCCCTCGAGGGAAAATGCCAGAGTCTAAGGATGAAGGTAATTCCAGTGGCTTGATTATTACCTTTTCTTTCTAAAGGAGTCCAGTCTGTTGAAGACTGACACAAGTGAAATCTTAGTAGAGACTAAACCCGTAGGGCTGAAATAATTGAGAACTAACTAAATATAATTCCGAGGAACAGGAGATACCAAAATGTATTTTAACCAGTGCCTTTCAAAGCTGATAAATAAGTCAGTGCTTGCAGACATTATTAAATTTGTAAAGCTATACTGGTCTCAGTCAAGTAATAGCTGAAGGCGAGCAGCAAGAGAAAACCACTGATGACCAGCGATGGCTCTTGATGGAATAAAAAAGAACGAACAGCCATGATATGTCTTCTCACTCCCCTTTGTTTGTTTTACGTTTGAATATCTGATAGTATGCAAACCGAAGCTCTTTTTACTATTGTCTAGTGAATGCCAGTTTGAAGCTAGAGTTGAGATATTAAACAGACTTTCAAGAGTCAAGATTAAGAATCTCCGGAGAAAAGTCTGGAAGTCACCATCGCCAACAATACTTTGATCCCAAAGGCAGAAGGATTTATTTTGGTGCCTCTAATATTATAAGCTAGGCATAGCTTATAAATATAAACAGACGAGGACCCAGATGAAGACGAATTCCTACAAAGACAAAAACAGTCTCAGGCAGTGTTCACGGGAAACAGCGAACTGGCTTTTGGCAATGACTCAGGAGGGTGGACGCAGGGGGCTCCAGCATATTTGTCGCCCTTGATTTTTTTTTTCTTTTGTAGTTTATGACAGTGGGATTCAACTGGAGTTAAGGGCTTGGTATGACTTTAAAAAACTACAGTAAAATTCCTCTGTATTTAGCCACTGACAACTGTATGTATTTAAAGGGCTCATTTCTGTGGTCCCGTCTCTGATGACGGGAAGTTGAGAACAAGAGACACTTTCTTACTGTTCAGGGGCTCCTGTGTCTGAGAGGAGGATGTATTCTGTGCACACCTTTATTTCATCACGAGTACTCTGCTGTCTTATTTCTTGACATTCCTGTCTCCCCGTTACTAGAATGCCTTATGGTTAGAGTGTTGCCTCCTTCATCATAGCGACCTCAGGGCCTGGCCTATGATAGTTGCCCAAGAAATGCTTTCAAAATGAAGACATGTACAGGAGAAGAAAGAAATTGCCAGCCTTCTCCAGATACTTTTCCCATCATAGGCACCCACCTGTCCCATTAAGAATCTTTGTAACCTTAGAGCGCCTGGGTGGCTCAGTCGGTTAAGCATCCCACTTTTGGTTTCAGCTCAGGTCATGATCTCACAGTTTGTGGGTTTGAGCCCTGAGTCAGGCTCTGCGCTGACAATGCAGAGCTTAATTGGGGTTCTCTCTCTCTCTCTCTCTCTCTCTCTGTCTCTGCTCCTCCCCTGCTTGTGTTCTCTCCCTCTCTCAAAATAAGTAAACTTAAAAAAAAAAAAGAATCTTTGTAACCTGCAGAGTATATGTTTAGAAACTCCCAGATTTGTTTGCAAGAAGCTACTAGTGAGAGGAGTTCAGTGAGAAGGGTTAGTTCCTGTGCTTGGCTACTGTCAGAGGCCTCTTGGATGGAGAGGGCCCCGGCAGCTTCTTCCCCAGGATTCGTGCCCAGGACATGACATTGGCATAGGCATTGACTGCCATTCTGTACTGCCAGTGGGCTGTCAAGAAAAATGCTGTGAAGTAGACACCTTTGAGGTCAGAAACATCTGAGATCCAAATCCGCATAGTCTTCTGGGCTGTGAGGCCATGGCAATTTTTCTGGCTTCTCTGAGTTTGTCTTTTGTGGCTGCAGTTACTGTTAATGACATTTAAAACATTTAAGGAAGGGGTGAAAACTTGGCTTTTCAATGTATCTCCTTGGTAAATATTTAAGGTCGTGACAAATTGAGAATCAGGGTATAAAGGACAAAACCCTTTTGTATTCACTTTCTTTAGTTTCTGCTCAAAGAGAATATACCGATGGTGCATATGTGCGTTTGTGTGTGTATGTGTTTTAAGGAGGAAGAGAAACGTGAGAGACAGCAGACTTGGTTACTCAACAGTCAGTGCTTTTGAGCAAAGTTTTATTGATGGATAACATTCCTACTGAAAAGCATAGAAAGTACAGTCTGGTAGATTTCCACAAAATGAACACTCACACATCCAGCACTGGAATCAAGAAACAGACCCTCACAACCTTTGCAGGACCCACTCTGTGCCCCTTCTAATTATCAGTCACTCTCTCTGGAGTGTGGGCAGTATTTTGTTTTTTAACAGCACAGATCAGTTATGCCAGTTTTGAACTCCATATAAATGGAATCTCACAGCAAATACTCTTTTATGTCTGGTTTCTTTTATTTCATGTCATGTCCTTAACAGTGACTTAAAATTGTGCAGGGTTCCACTGCACCTGATTTGAAGAATTCATCCATCCTCTAGGTCGTGATAGATTTTTTTTTTTTTAGTAACAGATATCTGGTGTGATAATCATATCATGATTTTTGACTGTTCCCGAAGGGGGAGAACACCTAATGTAATCTGATAGGCCGTCATCTGTTGAATTTGATCAACACTGAGTAAGACGTGTATGTCTCAGATCATGAAACCTTAAACATCTCAGCTGTCTTCTCGACTTCATCTGCTATTACTTCCACTTATTTGAAAGGCTCAGATGTAATATTAATTCTGACAGCAGTTTGTGGCTGGAAATTGCATGGTAGTCATTGGCTGCCTTCTCAGTGTGTGTGTGTGTGTGTGTGAGAGAGAGAGAGATCGAGAGAGAGAGAGAACGTGCACTCACTCGTGCATACGTGTGCAATGGTGCTGTGATGGAGAGAATATCATGTGCACACAGATGCTCTGCAGATATGAAATATGCAACAATGAAAGATAGTTCTTCTGTTTAAAAGAGTAGTCTTTACAAATATTATGTATAACTCACTATCTTTGTCTTGCTACTCCCACCAGGAGTCTTTAAGTGGCCTCTTTGGCTAGTCGATCATTTCTACTTATTACCTACACTTCTGTCTCACTCAGTAAGGCCTCTCAGCTAAGTTTTTTGCAGAGGTGAACTCTATGCTTCTGCTGCGTTAGCCATTTTGTCATTTAAATTCTCTCTCTTTGTTTTCCTTTTACAAAACCTTTAAAAATGGCAGAAACTTAAGCTTATAGAAAATGCAAAGAAGGAATCATCCCAAACAAATTATCTTTTTTAAAATTATTTTAATGTTTATTTTTGAGAGAGAGAGAGAGAGAGAGAGAGCATGGGGGAGGGGGAGAGAGAGAGGGAGACACAGAATCCGAAGCAGGCTTCAGGCTCTGAGCTGTCTGCACAAAGCCCAACGCGGGACTTGAACTCACAAACAGTGAGATCGTGACCTGAGCCGAAGTCAGACACTTAACTGACTGAGCCAGCCAGGTGCCCCACAAATTCTCTTTTAAAAATAAAATGTATTGGTTTTTCCAGGTGTACTGTATTTTGAATGGGTTCTGAATTTAAATGTAAATAAGCAGCTCAAAAAGTATGTGGACTATAGAGTCTGTAAAACATTGGCTCTTATTTTTCATGTTGTTCATCTGAATGTCACCGTTTTGGAAATCAAAGACAATTTTCCCTGAAATTGAATTTTCAGAAGATATTTTTTGAAGGCCTCCTCATGCTCTCAGTAATTTCAAGTTTGCCCAATTTACAGTATCATAGGGATTAATACGGTTGAATATAAAGCAGATCAACTGGAATTGAAATAAATCGTGTGGTCTGATCAGCCATGTATCTAATCGACTAACTGAAGGACAAAGGAGCACGCTTGATTGGTGAAATTTGCTGTTCCTTGTATGTCACAGGTTTCGGGTGTTACTGAGGTATCACAAATACGTGTTTTTAAGCAATGTTTCTTCATGGGTATCTTGTAACCACCATTTGGCTGATGTTTCCACAATAGCCAATCAAATGATCCTGAAGCTTCTAAAATGTTTCAGAACCTGAGTGTCATGTGATTGTTAGTGCTCTGTTCAATTCAATCTCACACACCTTGGTAAACACCTCTTAAAAGTACAAGAAATGGAACGCAAGAATGAATGCAATCGCTTTACTGACTTTAAACATTCATACTCTCACGGAGGTCAGAGAAATCTAGAATCAATCCATAAGATCTTTCATGAACTTCCTGAAGGACCAAGGAAGTCACATCAAAATTGTGTGATGGAAACAATCCCATGTTTCCATGAAGACAGGACTCACTATTAGTTTTTCACAAGGATATATAATGCGAGGATGGGAGAGTTGTGCATGCAGTGGGTTTGCTATGATCTTTTTTAAAGCTATCTGTACCACTCAAATAATAGCATTAAAGTGGATGCAGTTATCATGGTTTATTTACAGAAAAGCATGGTACACTTTTTAATTTGATTTTACTCGTTAGGGAGATTTGTCTGAAGTTGTTTAAAGAGAGAGAGATTCAGAGCCCAGAAACAATAAAGAAAGAGGAAAGTGGAAGAAGAAAACATTTTTTTTTAAAAAAAAGGTGACTTAATTTCCTACTGGCACAAACCATCTCCTTTGAACTACTAAGGAAAATAAAGCAATATTTTTCTTGGGCTGTTTCTGAAGAGAGAAATGAGCAGCTCACTAGCCGTGACTTATGCAGCTTTAACGCACTGGAGAATGTGTGTTTGTCTCAGGCGACGCGAGAGTTAACGTTCCCGTTTCATCTAACATTCAATGTCAGGTCAGAGCTTGCCACCAAGTCCCCATCTTGCTCTTTGTTCTTCAAAGGTTTGCCATCTCTGCTCTGAGTTCGGCGAGTCCTTTTTTTTAATGGCTATGAGTCAGATGTGCTGGTGGTTGAGAACTTGTTGCGTTAGCCTTGCTTCGGGGTCTGAGTCTCCACATTTGTTCTGAATCAGGAACATAATTATATTTGGAGCAAGGAAAAGCAATCATTTATCATGGCAGACCAGGATGAAACAGTGCCGATGCATTTGTCCGTAAACCTACCAGGTGAATCAGATCATTATTGCCAGCTCCATCGTTTTCGGTTAACCTGGAGGCAAAATGGAGAATTGTCAACACCATTACCAGTTGGAAAGAGAAGAGTTCCTCCCGCCCCCCCCCCCCGCCACCCCCACTTGTTGGCATATTGGCATGATGAACAAGTGAAGATGTCCCAGGTGGGTATGCTAAGAGAGTCTTTTCACTTCTTTTGCAATGATGGCCGTGTGGGCATGGAATAAATAATAATGGTAGTAAATAACCCAGGAGGTGGTCAGTAGCAGGCAAGTATTCGGGTCTTGACCTTGTACCCTCTTCTCCCCAGACTAGCCAATGGCATGACCAGGGAAGCCAGACACCTTCACTGGATGTAGATCTAGTTTGGAGCTTGTGTGGAGCTACCACAGTAATAAATACTGGGTCCGTGTCAGCCAGAAGAATGTAAATATTTAAAGGGTCTGATTGGCAGCGAGCTGTTTCAAGAGCCTTCTGTTTATAATCATTCACTGAAGTAAATGTTTCCTATTATATAGGCAGCATGTGGTAGGTTACTGAACTTCACTGCCTGGCTAAAGTAACATGAAGAATGTAAAAATCTGGCAGTCGTGGAATGCCTTGGCTACTTTTTCAAGATTCAGCCAAGCTTTCACATCTTTCTGTCATGACGGTTGCCCCCTGGCAGGTCCCATGTGGTGCTGGCTTTTTTGAGTTAACGCACAGGATGGAGGTTGGTAACAACTTGAATTACCTTGGACTGCTTGCTTGGCTTTATAGGCAGAGATTGTAGTTGAAATAAACACATTAGCTCTGAACAGATAACCTTTCAGTCCCAGGAGCTTCCCTGGGTCAAGTTCACTTCCATTGGACCAGAGATCTTCTCATGGCAAAATCATTTCTGACAGTTACCAAGAAAATTCCCACATATTTTGACTGCTTAACCAAAGAGATGGTTCTGAATCAAGTATTGGTATCATGCTTCTCGCTTACATTTTAAATGTCGTCCTTCATTTTAACTTTGCACCAAGTTGTCTGCTTTCATGCCAGTGTTTATGCCAACATTGATTCAGCTTTTGGGAGGCGACTCCAAGACCCCTCTCCCTTAACTAATTTAATGTGCTATTTGCTAGTACATTAGCAAATGTACTCCTTTTTCTTCACCCAGCACGGGCAGTGATGGATCGTGGGGTAGCCAAGTGGTCTCCCCTGACCTTGCACTCTTGGTATGGGTGTGGTGGTCACTCCATCACTTGGTATGAAGTAACCATAACCACTCAGATGCATAGTGGATGAATGAGTGACTGAGTGGACGGGAGCCATGTTATCAGAACACAAGATATTAAATTGGACCACGGAGAAGAATGGGTTTTCTGAATAGCAGGTTAGAGATTGTGCCTGTGGGGCCACATTTCCTCCAGCGTGCCTATCCCAAATTTGCCATTCTCACTGCTCTTTCCTTATCTTACTTCATGGTTTTTATTGCCTGTACCATTTACTTGCTTTATGAAATCGCATTAGAATGAAATATTCAGTCTTCAAGACCTTCATGAATATCAATTTATATGTACCAATTTCATAAGAACTTTTGGAGGGTCTGCTTATTTTCTATTGCTGCTTTAATAGATGGCTGCCAACTTTGTAGCTTGAAACAAGACCCATTAATTATCTCACCGTTCTGTAGGTCAGAAGTTCTGGCGGGCCCCCTGCTTAGGGTTTACAGACTTGAAATCAAGATGTTGGCAGACCTATATGCTCATGTGAGAGACTTGGAAAAGGATCCCGCTTCAGGATCATTCAAGTTGCTGGCAAAGTTCAATTCCTTGCAGGTGTAGGACTTGAGGTCCTTGTTCCTCCCTGGCCGTGAGCCAGGGGTCACTCACTCTCTGCTCCTAGAGGTCACCTACATGCCCTCTCACAAAGCCGCGTCCGTCTTGAAACCAGCAGAGTCACTGGAATCCTTTCCATGCTGCAGGTGTCTCTGACTTGCCCCTTTGCCATGGTGGGAGAACGTTCTCTGTCAAAGGGCTCATGTGATTAAACCCGCCTGGATAATTTCTCTTTCTTAAGGTGAACTAGGAAGTAACCTCAATGGCAGCCGCAAAATCCCTTCTGCCCCATAAAGTAGCATTATCGCTGGCACAGCAGTGGGGAGTGAAGTCGGGGTCCGTCTTGGAGTTGGAATTCTGCTTACCACTGGGGGTAGGGGGATTAACACCAGATTCACTGTGGGGAAGCTTTCCCCGTTTTTAACATCTAACATTGTGCACTCCTCTGCACGACGTCATTCCTCCCGTTCAGCATCCCGGTCCCCATTTTGGCCAAGAGGCTCTTAGATCACTGCTGGATGAGCACTAGCCGAAAAGTGTGTCTTGGGGCGCTGTGCTCTCACGGAACTCTCCTGGCTTTGAGAACCCCACGGTATTTTTCCCGAGCTCGTTGCACACTCCTCTGCCTCTAGCTGCATTGCCCGGTCCGTTTCGACATGCACCATGTTCCACGTGCACCACCCACCATCTTTTGGCCGTTCAGCATTTCACTTTACGCAGTAGACACTCATTGCCTTTGCTTGATGAGGTGAACGACTTTAATGGCAGGAACTGAGGGGGCTTCATCCACTAGAAGTCGTGTTTTGTAATTCAGGGCGAGGAAGCTTAGGGGATCTCCTACTGCACCTTCTCCGTGCCCCAGTGATTTCTTCCTGCTGCTACCAAGTGGTCCTTCCTAAAACACCGTTTGCATCAGGATGCTGGTGCTCTCCCAAGCTCCTCAGTGGCTCTCTGTTGGCTGCTAAATCATCTCAAAACCTCCTGGCCAACTTTATTTCTCACTGTTGCCTAAATTAACACTTCTATGATGGTGGCACCTGGGTGGCTCAGTCGGTTAAGCGTCCGACTTCCGCTCAGGCCGTGATCTCCAAGTTCGTGAGTTCGAGCCCCACGTCAGGCTCTGTGCTGACAGCTCAGAGCCTGGAACCTGCTTCGGATTCGGTGACTCCCTCTCCCTTGGCCCCTCCCCTGCTTACACTCTGTCTCTCTCTGTCTCTCAAAAAATAAATGAAATAAAAAATAAAATCTCTACAGTAGTCAGGTTATATAGCTCAGTAATTTCTCTCGTGTACCACTTCTGAATCTGTTATATATCTTCGCACTGTGCTCTCTGATGTTGCATTGTAATTATTTGTTCTTCCCTGTGAGAATCAAAGCTTCTGAAGCACAGTAACCGTGTCTTTCCTCCCTTAATAACTTGGGAGTTTGTATCAGTCGGCCATGTGATAAGTACTCAGAAAGCATTGGCGAAACCGATTCGAACAGAATATTTAATAAGTATTTCTTGAGTCCCTACTGTGTTCCCGCACTCTGCTAAATGGCTGAAAGATGAGAGTGAACAGGATGTGATGTCTGGCCTTGAGAAGATCCTGAGTTCCCAGAGAAAGACATGGATTAGTTCTGGATTAGTTCATGGATAAGACCTCTAACTGAGGCATGTGTTAGGTGTGAGCTCAGAGGTCAAAGAGCCTTATTGCCCCTGGTGGGTGAGGGGGATGCTGGGTAGGCAACTTGGAGGAGATGTTTGGCTCATGTCTTAGGATGAGGGGTGTTCACAGAGTGGGTCATCGAGGTTGAATGCGGAATGGAAAAGCCATTCTGGGACAAGAACACAGGTGCACGCAAGCATAGAGGTGTGTAAGGGTGTGCTGCCATTAAGGTGAGGTGCTGAATTTGTTAGAACTGGAGAGCCAGGTGTACAAATAAGTCTGCAAGAGGAGGCTGAAGCCAGATTACAAGAAACCTCCAGTGCCTTGAGCTTTGCCCAGTAGACGTCGAGTGGCCATGGCAGGCTTTTCAGGAAGCAACCCGATGAAATTCGTATGTTACCATGCCTTATTCTTTCACACGAGCCACGGGAAGATGACAATTTGCTTGACTGTGCTTGCTGGCCAGGCGGCAGCCGGCCGGATGCATCCGTGCACCTCGGTAGCCCAGCAACATGCCTGCGGAAGGTAGTGGACTGGAGGGGGTGGGGGCAAGAGTGGGTGCCCACCGGTGGCTGGTCCTGCCTTGCCTTCCCCTGTTGCTGGCTGCAGCGCTGCGGGTCTCAGCTCCCCCACTCCCTCCGGCCAGCAGAATCCTAGGCAGGCCTCCCTCTGGACCCCACCTCACGGCGTCCACACTGACCGCTCCTTGTCCATGTGTCTCCTTCCTCTCTGCCTCCTGTGGCTGCAGCCACACCGCCCTGCTCTGGAGTAGCCCATACGGATCCTCTTTTCTTCCCCCACGGTCCACTTGGGGCACGATAAATACTCGATGGATTGCAATCACTTGGTCCAGGGCTCTGTTCTTTCAACTTCCGGTTGTATTGGTTCTTGAGAGAACACAGAAAAATTGCCGTCTCCTCTTGTTTCTTTCCATTGCCGCTCTTTAGCTCCTCAAGTGGAGCAAACCGAGATGCTGGAAATCTCTTGAACTTACGGGGAGGACAGGAGACACCTGTACTCCACTTTCTCTCAGATGTCCTGAGTGTCATAGGCACTGAGTACGTACCTGCGCCTGCATGGAGGAACTTGGGAACAAGTTATAAAACCAAGATGGAACCGGAGAAGATAAAACGGCTGATACTATATTAGCAGAAGGAAAGGGCTTCAACGGAAGTACTTTCGTGAGACCATTTTAGAGTTCTCAAACCTTTTGCTCCTCAGAGGATATATTCTTGGCAGGTTGGAAAAAAAAACATTCTATGTATACACACACACACACACACACACACACACATATTAAAACTCACCCTCACCTACTTGAAGAATCTTGCTAAATAGGGAAAATAGAGGGCTCAGTCAGTTGAGGATCCAACTCCAGCTCACGTCATGATCTTACGGTTCATGAGTTCAAACCCCGTGTTGGGCTCTGTGCTGTCAGCACGGAGCCCGCGTTGGATCCTCTGTCCCCCTCCCTCTCTGCCCCTTCCCCGCTCACGCTCTTTATCAAAAATAAAAAGAAACCTTTAAAAAATAACATAAAAGTAAATAGGGAAAATAGAGATCATGAATAACTCTTTTGACTAAAACAAACTTTACGGCAGTCGTGACAAACAAGAAATATCCCAGAGGCTTTTCTGGAGCTAACGTAAGAATTCCAGAGCCAATCCTGCATTGCCCCTCACTCAGGGCTCATGCTCATCCCGGGCTTTGATTTATAAATTTGCTTTGGTTTCTGATTTACAGCGAGTTGAAGAAAAAAAGCAGAAGTAGGTCCTTTACATAAACTCCTTTTTGTAATTTTCAATTTATTTTCTCTCTTTATATTTTTAACTGGTGTTCCCACAAGCACTCGATACTGTAAACAATTCTGCCTTGGAAACTTAACATTACTTACTTTGTTTAGCTGGTGCTATGAAAGCTTTTTATTTATACTACCCTTACTTACCTCAGCATTTCCCCTAATCCTCCTTATTATTTTCTGCCATATTTTTCTCTGTTAAAAAAAATTGGGGAATGAGAATAACAACGCATTTTGATGTGATATCAGTGTGCATTTAACCTGGCAATTAGCCAATAAGATAGATTTTTCAAATTTCACCTCCTTGGAGAAACTTGGACTCCATCATGGCACATTTCATATTATTGTTATAATAATAACAATATTATTATTAATTAATAATAATTAATTAACTGGTGTTTGTACTGGCCTGAGTATGTACCACTCTCTCTGTTGTCTCCATGTTAGGTCATCTCTCTTTCTTTCTCTCTTTCTTTCTTTCTTTCTTTCTTTCTTTCTTTCTTTCTTTCATGTTTATTTTTGACAGTGAGACACAGCGTGAGTGGAGGAGGGGCAGAGAGAGGGAGACACAGAATCTGAAACAGTCTCCAGGCTCTGAGCTGTCAGCACAGAGCCTGATGTGGGCTCGATCCCATGAACCACGAGATCATGACCTGAACCAAAGCCGGATGCTTAACTGACTGAGCCACCCAGGTGTCTCTCCACGTTACATGGACACGTCTCCATGTCAAAGGTCTCCTCTAACCCTAGACCTTCAAGGGGGCAAGATCTACAGCTCTTTGGGTAACAGGGGGCACTTGGTTTGGTACCCCGTGTGGAGTAGGCATTCAGGAATAGCTCCTTGAGGAATTCATGAATGTATTTTCCTAGAGTTGCAAATGTACATTTCTTAGTTACATGCGGTTATCTTGATTACAGATGTGATTCAAGCTTTTAAGGTTGCATTGTGTTTATACCTCAGAGTTGATTTTTAAATTATGAGTATCTTTCCCCTTAAAAGCAACCCATCAATGCTCATGGACACATGGTAGCCATGACAGACGTTTGTGAAAAACAGGAAAGAAACTACACATCATAGAGCCTACTTTACTAGAATACTAAGGATAAGGTCTCCTAGCATGTGTATATTATGTAATTACAGATTACAAATTCTGCACGTTTTTTACCCGGACAGACAAAATTTTAAGATTACAAACAGTAGTTCAACAAAGTTTTGTGCCTGTTTTTTCTTAGATGTCCTCAACAGCGAGCTCAAATCACCTTAAAATCTCTGTATATGTTACCATCTATTTATAGACTGTTGATCAGTTATAGAAAACACAGTTGTTCGTTGTTTTTTTCCTCATAATTCATTTACATAGTTTATCATCACAATTGCATTTCTTAAAAGCTATTCGATATCCTGTACATGTATTAGATTGGGCTAATCAAGTCACTTCTACTCTAATTAATTAAAAGTAGGTTAAATGCCTTCTGATCCTTGGGACTTGTCTAGGCACCCTTCACTGAAGAATTATGAAGAATCATGACATTGTATTGAAAGCAGAAAATTGTTACCTCCTAAATTCACTAGTTCTTTGTGCAAATGTGTACCCGTTTTATTACTAAACAATACCGTACTTAAAAAAATATTGTAGGGGCACCTGGGTGGCTCAGTCGAGTAAGCGTCCTACTCTTGGTTTCGACTCAGGTCATGATCTCATGGTTTGTGGCATCGAGCCCCGAGTGTAGGCTTCATGCTGGCGGTGCAGAATCTGCCTGGGATTCTCTCTCTCCCCTCTCTCTCTGCCCCTCCCCCTCTCCTGAGCATGCGCTCTTTCTCTCTCAAATAAACTTTTAAAAAATATATTGTATAAAGCCTCCGTATCTGTTCATTTTATGTTTCTTCCTTCTCAATCTCTCTCCTTTCCCTCCTTCCTCTCTTTTCTGCATTTCTACTTGTCTCCATTTTAAATTCATTCAATTGCTACTCTTCCAACTTTCTTTTGTCTTTTTCTTCCAAGTCATCTTTTGAGTTGCACTTTGCTCTGGATTTTCGGGGATGAGTCCGTGTCCCAGAAAGTCCAGAAGAGCGAGAAGCTGTTGATAGAAATCAAATATCTTCAATATCATTAACTGAACAGGCAGTAGCATTTATGAAGCTCCTTGTACTGTTTCCATAAACAGGCTTTACTCTCAAATTTGCCATTTACAAGCCCTGTGAGACCTCAACATAAATCGTAGATTATCTGTCTGTAGCCATTGATTTATGCTTTAATGATTTCTATTTTGGAGACATCTTAACAACAGCACATTTAATTTGGATGCTGCAGGGAGATAACAGAGCCCCATGAAAGAGAATGTGTACTTTCTTAATCTTGTGCAAATGATATTGTTTATATGGACTTCTATGCACTGGTTCCCCTGGGTCATTTTTCCAGCCCCTAAAATAGGAAAATAAGGTTGTTTGATAGAAACTTATTTTCTTTCAGCTTCATTTCTAATAGCCAAACTGTTTAAGAACCCAAGCATGCTGGCTTCCTCCAAAATTGCCTTAAATGATAGAAATTTACTCACCATCTCGGAGCAAGTTATGTTGACATCAATTTTGCGGAAACCCAGTAGAGGTTTGTTTGGACCCGCAACAGTGTTTGTTGATTTCTCTAAAAGGTGATTTCAGTTCTCTTGTACTTGGCGATGGCTAGACTTCCTACTGAATATTTATAAGGTAGGGCAAGGCAAGTCCTCTGCCTACCAGAAGGGGGTGGCACTGGCTCCATTAGAGACAGGAGAGCATTGATCTTGTGAGAAGACAAGTTTCCTCCAATCACCAGCAATACAGAGCAGGGCAATGCATGGAACCACGACCTAATCCTCCCAGTTTGGGATAAAGCTTAGTTTTCGCAGTAAATTGTCTTTTAAGCTGCCTGTAGTTATTTGGTCAAATGCCAGCTTAAAGATGGCAGCAGTTACCCAATTTGTGAAGATAACCCCTTTTCAGGCTCTGCAATTTAGTTTAAGCGCCTTCCTGAGCGGTGCTATCCGTATTATGGCAGTGGGGTGATAGGAAGATCTTTGAAGCTTGGATTCCAATTTTGCAAGTGCTCTGATACCTTAGAGAAGCTCCTTATTTCCCCCCGAGATCTTTTTGCACCCAGTTATTATCCTGGGAGCTGATTGAAGTCCTGTCTCGGTGTTCACGGTATATGCAGGACCTACATCAAGTTTGGGGAGTACATTGGCTTGAAAATGGCAGAAACAAAACTGCCAAGTCCATAAAAGTTTTTAATGTGGCAACTTTAAAAGAATGCCGCAGCTAAAATGCTCATGAACTTGAAAGTCTATTACTAGATTTGAGCATTTATAGTTTCATGTAAAGCCAGTAGACATCTAGACACTAAAACTATAATAGCTAAACTTGTAAGACTTTTTTAAAACCCCATTTGCAATTATATATTATTTTCTGATAGCCTATTATTGTGTGAACTTTTAAAAACCATATAAAAATGTCTGGTTCGTAAGGAAATAATGAGTTGCCGTATTTGATTTTTGGACATGCTTAGTGCTAGATGGATGCATTCAGTCATACTATGCCTTTGCAAATGTAAATTCAGGTGACAAGAGAACATAATCATTATTTGTGTCGACTTGTATGTGATCCCATGAGTGTACAAAACTGAGGGGTGCCTGGGGGGCTCAGTCAGTTAAGGTCTCACTCTTGATTTCAGCTCAGGTCATAATCTCAAAGTTCATGGCTTTGAGCCCTGAGTCGGGCTCTGCCCTGACAGCATGGAGCCTGCTTGGGATTCTTTCTCTCCTTCTCTCTCTCTCTCTCTGCCTCTCCCTCCCCACTTTCAAAAATAAACATTAAAAAAATTTTTTTTTAATGGTATAGAACAGGGGCACCTGGGTAGTCCCGTTGGTTAAATGTCCGGCTCTTGATTTTGGTTCAGGTCGTGATCTCACTGTTCATGGGATCGAGTCCCACATTCGGCTTCACACTGACAGCAGGGAGCCTGCTTAGGATTCTCTCTCCTCTCTCTGCCCCTCCCCCATTCCTGTGTGTGTGTGCGTGTGTGCGCGTGTGTGCTCTCTCTCTTTCTCTCGCTCTCTCTCAAATAAATTAAAAGAACTGTTAAAGAATGATTCAAAATTGAAAATATGAAATGAACATTTTCAATGTTATGGGTGTTATAGAAATTACATTACTTTCTGTAGGGACTGGGTGGAAGATGTTTTCATTCATTGAAAAATGATGTTCAGAAATAAAACAGGGACTTCTTAGAGTGGGCCATTATGTATTCTTCACAATAGCATCTTTCACCCCATAGATGTCAATAGTTTCAAAAAGTTGTCAATAGTTATAAACTAGGTGATGCTGAAGAGTTTTCTTTTCCTGTGGCTCTATGTCAATAGCCTCTTCTTTTCTAGCTATATTATTTCAAAGTCAGAGTTATAATTTCCTCCTGGGGGGGGGGGTTAATCACATCAAATAGAATTTGGCGTGTCTGTGATTCCACGTATGGCAAAAAGATGTTTGAAAAACAAGACAAAGCATCACCGGTTATATATAGAAGCTGTTAAGGAAGGGCCAGCTGGTCTCCATCTGTTCTCAGTTTTTCCCTATCTGTAAAATGGGATAATAATAGTATCTACCTCATAGGGTTGTTATTAACTAACACAGCGAATGTGGAATCCTTAACAGAGAGTCTGGTGCTTATCGAGAACTCCGAAAATATTCAACAATAACTGCAAAACAAAAGCAAAGGCAACCATCAACCCTCGGTGAGAAATAGCTTCACTCGTAGCCAGTGTGATATATTCACTTACGTGTTTCGTAGCTTCCAGGATCATAAGGTGAAACACTGGACTGCTGCAGGTGGAAATTGTAGCTTTTCTCAGGGTCGGTTCAGAGACAGTCCGCCTGGAAGCCCACTGGATGAAACTCTTCAACTCAGAGGTGCCTCTTGATCCAAGTTTGCTTTCTAGCTTAAAAAAAAAAAAATACATCGGGGTGCCTGGGTGGCGCAGTTGGTTAGGCGTCCGACTTCAGCCAGGTCACGATCTCGCGGTCCGTGAGTTCGAGCCCCGCGTCGGGCTCTGGGCTGATGGCTCAGAGCCTGGAGCCTGTTTCCGATTCTGTGTCTCCCTCTCTCTCTGCCCCTCCCCCGTTCATGCTCTGTCTCTCTCTGTCCCAAAAATAAATAAACGTTGGAAAAAAATAATAAAAAATAAAAATACAGTGAAGATGCATTTGAAGAGTGTAATTTTCTATTCTTCCTTACTTTGGGTAATATTTCTTTTTTTTTTAATGAACCAAAGGAAATGAACACTAATACACACCTTTTCTTCCCTTCGTGGAATGTATGTCTAAATGGAGACGTGGATTTATGAACATTGCAACTTGTGAAATGTGTACCAGCATGACAAAATCCTCTCCCTGAGCCGTATATAAATTGTTTGGGAAGTTTTGTATGCACTTGTAATGAGGGGTCTGACTCCAGTTTTTAATGTTTGACTGTTGACAGCATTTAAAAAAATTTTTTTTAATGTTTATTTATGTTTGAGAAAGAGAGAGAGCGAAAGAGAGAGAGAGAGAAAGAGAGAGAGAGAGTGAACAGGGGAGGGGCAGGGAGAGAGGGAGACACAGAATCAGAAGCAGGTTCCAGGCTGTGAGCTGTCAGCACAGAGCCCGACGTGGGCCGGGAACTCATGAACCGTGAGATCGTGACCCGAGTAGAAGTTGGATGCTTAACCGACTGAGCCACCCAGGTGCCCCTGCCTGCTGGCAGCATTTAAGTCACGAGCTTGCATCTAGGGAAGCTGATAAAAAAAAAAACCCAGATGCCCCCACCTTTGGCTCCAGGAGGCACTTGAGATCCTCACCCCATCCCGGCCCCTGACCGTTATAAAAACCTCAAGCCAGTCTCCTTTCCTTGCTCTCTGAAGCCATTGTTGGATCTCTTTTGAAGCCTATACTCCCCGCCCTAGAAAGCCTTTTGCTACCTTCTTGGCTTATGTGGTGGAGAGGGGAGGTCACCAGTCTCAGTATTCAAACCAAATTTTAGCTAGAGCCCCTGTGGAGTGGCCACAAACATACTGGATAGGTTTGCTCTCAGGGCTTCTTACCTGCACTTTATATGTTATTTACGTGTTCTAAATATTGTCAGAGGGATGGGACGCCTGGGGGGCTCAGTCGGTTGAGCGTCTGACTCTTAATTTTGGCTCAGGTCATGATCTCACTGTTTGTGGTATATTGTGCCTTGTGTCGAGCTCCAGGCTGATAGCTCGAGCCTGCTTGGGATCCTCTCTCTCTCTCTCTCTCTCTCTCTCTCTCTCTCTCTGCTCTTCCCCTGCTCACATTCTTTGTCTCTCAAAATAAACTTAAGAAAAATATCGTCAGAAGGAAATACTAGTATAATAAAGTTCTTACTTTCTGCTAGGTACCATATGAAGCCTTTCCATGGATTAATTATTTCATTTAATCCCACAACAGCCATATGATCCATATTATCCTATTTTCAGCAACAAAATTGAGGCACAGAAAGATTAAATTACAGTTTCAATGTCACGTAACTAGTGAGTGGCCGAGCTAGGATTTTTTTTTTTTTTAATTTTTTTTTTCAACGTTTATTTATTTTTGGGATGGAGAGAGACAGAGCATGAACGGGGGAGGGGCAGAGAGAGAGGGAGACACAGAATCGGAAACAGGCTCCAGGCTCTGAGCCATCAGCCCCCAGCCCGACGCGGGGCTCAAACTCACGGACCGTGAGATCGTGACCTGGCTGAAGTCGGCCGCTTAACCGACTGCGCCACCCAGGCGCCCCATAGGATTTTAATCGAGGCAGTGTGAGTTTAGCACCTCTCTGCTGTGCTGCCTTCTCTCTCATATAAACCTAGCATACAATTTTTATAAAGCATCTTGTTGAGAAAATCATCCTTGCATTTCCTTTTTTCAGCCCTCACATATTAAGGAAAAAAACGATGATGACACATATCCAAAGCTCTATACATATTATAGTCTTGAGGAGATCCTCATGTACTAGGGGCAGGCTCTGACTTATCTGGCTCCTTCCTCCCAAGCAAACACTGGTCCTGTGCTCAGCAGGCAACCGGCAAATGTTTCTTGAAGTGAAATAATATGCAAATATTTAGATATGAGTGCTATTATTTTCCCCTTGACTTCTCTTGTCAAATTATTGATTTGTGCCTATGGGCGAAATGCTCTCAGAAAAATCAGTGGGAATAATAGAGCAGAAGTCTTAAACAAATTACATACTTAGAGGAATGTGTCATTTGCCTGATAAAGCAGTAATGATGTTTTAGCGTTTGGAACTTCCATGGTATTTTGTGTTATAGGCTGTTGGGATGACACCTATTTGTATGTACGTATGATTTGCCATCTGGATGGTGAGCCCTGAGAATACAAAGCCAACATCTTACTGAATTCTGCATCACCCACTGCACTAACAGACCTTTACACACGGGCGTTTCTCATCAATGTTGGCTAAGTTGTTAAATAACTATCAAACTATATCTAAAATGCATAGATTGTACCTCAGAGCAACAGCCACCAGGTACCGTGCTGTTCCCTCTGCTCTGTGCTTATCAACTCTGGTCCTTATAGTAAGGCAGGTCTACTTTCTCCATTGTCTGGAGTTTCATGAGAGTAAGTTCTAGAACTGTGACTCATTTGCTGCCATTGACGTCATGTCAACCATGCCTGCTGCCACTCTGCCTTTCTGTCTGAGGTTGAGATCTTGAAACCCTAAGCTTACTGTCCCCAGAGAGAAAGGTCTTTGAAATGTATTCAGCTGCATTTTTTTTATAAACCTACCTGAAAATCTTTTGTTTTCAAGAAGATGGAACATGGGAGAAGATTATGCAGTTTCCCTGCTTGACCCTACTTCTCACCTCTTCTCGTCTCAACCATTCTCATCAAAGAAAGGAAAAATAGGGGCATCTGAGTGGTTCAGTCAGTTGAGCATCCAACTCTTGATTTTGGCTCAGGTCATGATCTCCCAGTTTGTGAGTTCAAGCCCCACATCGGGCTCTGTGCTGAGAGAGGGGCCTTATTGGGATACCCTCTCGCTCTCTCTCTCTCTGTTGTTCCTCTGTCGGTGCACTCTCACGCCCTCTCTCAAAAAAATAAATGAACTTAAAAAAAGGTAAAACATTTGATTATGGTTATTTAGGGAATAAAATTTAAAAGACATTTTAAGACTGGGCAGTTAGTGTGGGAAAGATGTGCCTCACTGAAGAGGAAAAGGACAGAAGGCAGGGAGTTCCAGGCAGAGTTTCTAGACATTCTGAGAGGGAGGTGCTGGTGCAGGACTGCCCACGCCATGCACTTTGGAGCCAGGTAGTCAGTCCTTGGTTGAAATCCCAGCCTTTACTTTAGTGAAGGCAGCAGGCCCTCCTGTGTGGGTCTTTCTCTTCATTTACAAAATGGAGACACTAATTCTCACCTGCAGGGTTGTTGTGAGGCAGAAACGGACAGTGCTTCTGAAGCCCCCATGGTCACAGCTGGCCCTCTTCCCACAATCCCTCCATTAGAGCAAATCCCCTGTGTCCATGAAACAGAACTGTTGTCGCCCCTCCAGGGCGCGGTGTCATGGGGACCAGCCCAGGCTCAGACCCAGACACGCTTTTGACCTCAACGGAGTCAGAAAGCTCCGTTACTCAGTTTCTCCGTAAAGGAAAGAGGACCAACAAACTTGATCTAAGTACTTACAGTTGACAAAAATAACAGAGTGGAAAGAAAACTCGACACCCTGATTTTATTACTTACCAAGTTTTGTAAAGGGTGCTTGCCTTCCAGAGGAAATCGTCTCGAGTCAAAGACGAGTTGCTGACATCATTACAGTTGGACGGTGTAACTTTGTGAGATATTTTGGGTTTTGCTGCATGCCACCGTGATGAATGGAGTGGGGAGGTGGAGACCGACTTCACACGCCAAGCATTAAAGACAAGCCAAGCCCTACAGCCATCTGGCTCCTGACACCGTGGACATGATTTACTGACACGCTGTGCCTTCCTAGGTCACCGTCAGGTCTTCCCTGGCAGCCCCCTCACTCCCCCACCCCCAGTGCCGCTCCCCGTCTCAAGGCCAGGAAGCCCTTGGCTTGTCTCTGCAAACACACATGACATGGTGGTCATCGCAGTGAGAGCCTTCACGGTTGTCGGGGCCCAGACCTTGATATCCAAGAGCTCCCGGTGAAATGTGGGAGAAATACGTCTAGACAGAGACTGTCCATAGAATGGGCTCCATGCAGTGGGAGTATTTAGCCAGGGATGTTACATGGGCCCAGGGCACTGAGTCCCATGGGGGGCTTCAGGGAAAGTTTTGGGACTGACCGTTACTTCAAAAAGATGGATAGAGACAGCCTGTTGCGTCGAGCGGGGACTGTATCAGCAAACGCCCAGAAGCTAGGGTTCAGTACCGTGTATGCATGGAGATGGAGGTCATGGGTGAGGGGCATCACAGAACTTCCAGAGTCAAGCCACAGCTTGGAGAGGAAATGGGTGAGGGTTACGGATGGGGTAGGGAAGGTCCTATTTGCTAGGCCAGGGAGATTGGACTTCATCCTGTAGGCAGGTGGCAGGTCAGATCTCTCTCACTGGTGACTTCATGGAAGAATGATTTGGGATGGGGGGTGGATCGGAAGGAGGCAGGGAGACCCATGACAGCTAGGAACTATTGCTGTCCTCCACACGAGGGACAATGAGGACCTGGGGCATGGCGGTGGGAGCAGACGGGATTGTGCATGCTCCAACCACAAGAAGTCGGCAGGCTCAGTTTCGCAAATGAAGAACCCCCGAGTCTAAGGTTGATTTTCCTTCCCTCCTCATCCGCAACCCACCACGGCTGATTAAAGCTCTTGAAGGTCTTGTATAAGCCCGTCATCCCTCTAAGGACTTTTAACTAGAAAGAAAAAAGTAAAGAAAGAATTATTTAAAGGAAATTGTGGTAGATATTTAAGAATTCAGTTATAACCAGTTGCTATGGAGTTAGAAGAAAACCTGTGGACAGGTGGGGTGTGGGTGTTCCTGGGCTGACTGTGGGTGGGTCAGGCACAGCACAGAGTATGACTGTGCACAGGACAGAGCACTGTCCTCATACAGTGATTTTCCCACTGGCTTGCTATGATGAAACTTGAACCATTGGATGACTTCATGGAGGAGGGATTAGAGTTTAATTCAAAAAGGAGTCTTCAGCTACATGTCATATAGCCCCAAAATAGAAACTTGCTCTTTTTCAAATGTCTGTCTTTAAAGAGCCAGAGGATCAGGGACAGAAAATTCTGAGCAACTTCAAACAGAGCCCAAGTGGCATCGCACCTTATAGAAAGGACTCAGCATCATGAAGCAGCCGCGATGCCTCTCGCGTCAGCCAGGATACGAGGTCCGGTGTTATTTTGCCAGTAGTTTAGATACGTGTTTTTAAAGCTTATTTTTTTTTTCAACGTTTATTTATTTTTGGGACAGAGAGAGACAGAGCATGAACGGGGGAGGGGCAGAGAGAGAGGGAGACACAGAATCGGAAACAGGCTCCAGGCTCCGAGCCATCAGCCCACAGCCCGACGCGGGGCTCGAACTCACGGACCGCGAGATCGTGACCTGGCTGAAGTCGGCCGCTTAACCGACTGCGCCACCCAGGCGCCCCAAGATACGTGTTTTTATATACAAAAACAAGACTGCTTTCCAAGATATGACTGTTCTAAGTCCCTGGCTAGTGCCTGTGTGTGTTTCAGATTTCGGCTCAGGTGTTACCGTTTTTGAGTGGGTTTCTTTGACCTCTCTGGTCCCACAGAAACACTTCCCCTCTGTCACCTAACACTTAGTAAATTGCATTGAAATTTACCTGTCTTCCTGATCGACCACGAGGTCTTAGAAGGCAGGGACTGTTTGATTTGTGGGTTTTCAACACCTAGGTAGAGCCTGGCATAGGTTAGTCATTTGATACATGAATGAATGCGTAGAATCTTGGATTCTGCTGTATACCAGTTCCCATTGTGCTCATTTTGACAATCTAGTTCTGGTTTTCTTTTCTTTCTTTCTTTTTTTTCCCCCGTGTGTGTGTGTGTGTGTGTGTGTGTGTGTGTGTGTGTCTTAAAACAGTTCTACGTGCCTGTATCCCTTCAGCTGCAGTGGAGTTAGAGTTAGTAAGGCTGTTTGAGCATCCTTGGATTACATAAAAAAGCGCAAATTACACTGTTTGTGGATTCATAAAATATTTTAGTTGGAGTCTGTGCTCACATTAATAGCTTACTGTCAAGCATACAAATTACTTTCATCAGCCACTGGTGAATACACGTGACCATTGGAGCAGAGCCCTTGGAAACGTGTTGGAAGAAACTATGAGGTGGTCAATATGGTAGCTACAGTCTGCTGAATTTATCACCCAGGTTGATACCTTACACAGTTCTGTGATTTTTCTAACTTTTGCTGTTTTTTTAAAAATCACAAAAGGCCCATTTATAACTTTATAAAAAGACGTACAGTGAAAAACATCTTTTCTCAAGAGGAAACTGTGACCTCAGTAAACCTTGGGAAAGACTCCGTATGGTTTCAATTCTTTTATTTTAAAAGTTGCTCTGCATGTGTGTGTCTGTGTGTGCATTGCATGTGTGTGTATTCGGGTTTTACTTGGATGGCGGTGTAAAGTGAGGAGGGATTTAAGAAATTGTAACACAAACGGAGTTAATATTCCTTACGACAGCAGATACTTCCAAAACACAACAAAGCCAACCATTTCTACTCTTTACAGAATCTTTTTTGCAAGATCTCATTGATCACAAAAGTGGGAAAAACCATCGTCACCACTCTTTCTCATGTTCTGTCATATCTACCCTGTTTTGGAGGAAGGATTATTTTTCCTAGCTCACCTAAAGACTAGGCTAGAACTTAACTATCCATCAAAGGAGAAGGCAGCTCTAGAATCCTGGAATCTTGTTGGCAGTGAGAGAAGGGTTCCCTTTAAAGTACTCAGGTGAGTGGTTTAAATTGAAAGCAATGTTTCTGAAAGACCAGGTACTTACTACTCAGTCAAGGTCATTCTTCCCAAGCATCTTGAGAATGTGCTGTTCATCTGTGCAGGCTGTTCAGGTAAAAAGAAAACTATCAGTTTAGGGCCAGTGATTGGCATCTGGTTAGGCTCTCTGGAGCCTGGCTCACCTAGAAGTCTACCCTGGGCTCATTACATTTCAGCGTTTAAAGCCACCGGTCTGCTCACTGCGTGGAGTTGCCACACCATTCCCTGACTCCTGCACATTTTCCATTATGCTGGCTTCATAAGGTCTGCATTATTATAAGGGCTCTCTTTGGAATCAGCATCTGAGCAGAGTAGGTTTTATTTCTCTTTAATTACATTTTTAGTCCAAGAAGTAAAAGGTTGAGTGTAGAAGATTGTAGTATGATCGTGGCCTGTAACTTTTCAAAATGTCCCTTCATAGAATGACCACGGTTTAAATAATTTTAAGCCGTTATAGCAGTGGACCGTTAGAGTGTGGCTCTTCAAAAACACCAAACAGCTTTTTTTCCCCCCTTCCTCTGACGTCTCAACTGTTCTTTGTCAAAAATTGGAGAATTTACAGATTAATTCCCGAGACAATTAGACATGTTTTGAGAAAGTTGAAAGAACATTCAATGCTTACTGCCACTCAAAAAGGTTTCTTGAGGGGCGCCTGGGTGGCCCAGTTGGTGAAGTGTTCGACTGTTGACCTTGACTCAGGTTATGACCTCATAGTGTGTGAGTTCGAGCCCCACATCAGACGCCTGCTTGGGATTCTCTCTCTGTCCTTCTCTGCCTTCTCCCTCATTCAATAAATAAATAAATAAATAAATAAATAAATAAATAAATATTAAAAAAAAGTTTTCTTGAAAACCATGATAATTTCTATGCAGCCTAGAGCATCCCCCTGTCCTCCAGACTACCCGGTGGATACACAAAATCAGCTTATCCAAACCTTAAATCATTTCCTCTTCCAAATTGTTCTTTCTTCTGTGAGTGGCTCTCACCCTGCCCACCTCAGTAAGTGACCTAGAGGACACCTCACCCGATGTCATCACCCCCACGACCACCAACATCTCGTCAGTCTTGAGTCACCCTGATTTTCCGTCCGCTAACTTGTCCTACTGCGCCTCTGGGGTTCATACAACTCCACTCTTCTGCTCTAACTACTCTGGTTACGTCTCCCTTTGCCTGCCTGCCTGCTGTGAATCCCCAACCCACACACCCAGTCAGAAGGATCCTTCTCAAATAAAAGCATCTGTGAATACCGTTGCCCTGCTTGAAACTCACGAATGGCTGCACCATGGAGTTCAGGCCAGAGTGCGAACTTCTTCATGTGGCTCACACACTGACTTCTTTCTCAGCCTCAGCACGACCTCTTGTCCCTTTCATTTCCTCAGGTGCCTCCCTGTTTCCCTGACTTTGCATTTGGAGGTCTCCTCTGAGCCCCATGGCACCAGTGTTTGCCCAACACACTGATTTTGAGTGTGTGTTTGTGTCTCGGTATCATCCTCTCAACTGTATGCTCCATGAAAACAGCGACTCTGCATCGTGTTACCTCCCTAGAGCCTAGGAAAATGCCACGTGATAGTCGCTCAGTAAAAATCTGTTGGATGAAGGGAATTTCATCTTGGGGCCACGTTACCCGGTGAGATAAAAATGTCACTCGACAGATCTTGCAGTTGGTTTATCAAATTGTAGTTGCTAGAAGCCCCATGTGAAGCGAAGGCATCATGGCACTTACACAGTAAATTTGTTAGCTGGGACCATGTAATTCGATTTGTTGTTCAGTTCTTAAGTCCTTTAGCATAGTTGGAAAGCGCCCTGAAATTGGATTCAGAACATACTTGGAGTCCGGCCCTGGAAAACTCCCTTAATCCACGGGAGTAGACACATCCACTGATTTTTCTGAGACTCCGTTTCCTCTGCTGTTAAATAATGGTCCTGAAATTTGCATGTCGGAACACAGGGGCAGACGCCTGCCCTAGTGCCTGGCACACAGTAAGTGTTCAATCAATGTCAGCTTCATATACTGTCATGGATGAGAGCTAAGAAATACTGGTATTTCATGTTAGTCAAGATGTTCCAGTATTTATTACATGAGTTCAAGTCACTGTGTGTCACGTAATTTACCAATCTGGCCTCAGTGTCTTCATTTTACTTTAAAAACTAGTGATACCGCTTTAATGAACGAAGCCAAACACACACGATTTTCGTCAATTCCATTTTGTTCCTGATCTATTTCCTCATTTCTCACCCATTTCTCTCTTTGTATCCCGTCCAGAGAAAAAGCACAATTTAGCTTCAGGGAGAGGAACTCCTGCTTCTAAGTTAGCTTTGTTTTGCTTATTTTGAGCTCACGATTCCTGAAATAATGCCAAATTTGCATTCAAAAAAGTATATTGACACTGAAGAAAGACATTAGTGTTCTCCCCCTTACAGGTAATTTCACATGTGTCTCCTTTTGAAGTATCATCACACTTCTTGTTTTTTTAGCTCCAACGCTTTTCGTGGATTTTTGAAGCAGTGGTAATGGAGCTTTTTTCTCTGTAGGCATATTTCATGGTTGACAAACGTGTCTTAAGGACATGATGTGATCAATGGTAGGAAAAACAGATTCAGTCTCTGCCTTCAAGGAGCTCTTGTTTTTTTAAAACTTACTCTCAATTTAATTAATTTAATGAACGTGATTAAAGGCACATCTATTGACTGACATTCTTATCAAGTCTTTGAAAGTTCAGTGACACTAAGGTTAAATGAAGGTGGGTAGCTGCCAGAGTTTAATTCTAAAATGTGCACTCAAGAGAACCACCGACAGACTTCCAGGATATATGTCAGGAGGAGTATCTGTCATATGGGCATCTTCACAGTATCATCAGGTCATAAATTTGAACATTCATTTAACCGGAAGAGAACCCTTTTCCTCTACGCTAACACTCTCTGAATTATAATCAGTGATGATACAACTTGATGCCTTCTCTGCTGGAAACACAAACAGCTACCACCAAAAACCAAAACAAAGAAACAAAAGAAGACCATTGGAGAGTTTCTGCCTTGAACTCATCTCTTTTTTTCTCCTTTTCCGAATGTGGTATTTTCCACTGAAGAAATACAACACTCTAAAGGTGATGGGTAAGGATGCTGGCTGTGTTCGTATTGGTTTCCTCAGGGGACTTTTAACAATAGGCTATCGTGCATTCATCCCTTGATAATATAATGAGGACTAGGATTGGGACATAGTTTTCTAGTGTTCCGGGGTTCATGCAGAGAGCGGCCCCTACAAGCCCACGGGACTTGTATTTACTCTGGCTGCTTTTCATCAAGGGGACACATCACATCACCATTCAAGTAGGCATAATTGACCTTGCTAATTGTATCCTGCCTCAGAGGAAGAAAGGCTTTTGCATATCTAATTGCTTTTTAATTCTTTTGTAAACATTTAGGTCAGCAAAATATCATTGTCCCATTTCTGATGCATATTGAATACTGATTTTAAATACCTTCTGCTCCTTTCCAACTCTTAATGCATGTGGGTAGAAAAGGCTGTGCCCATTCTCTATGCGATGGCCATTTTGAGAAGAGCACTACTCTATGTGTGAATCCTCAAATGTCTTCTCAACCTCTCTCTGGAAAATTGAAACCAAGGCCCAACAACAGTTCTTAAGGTTGACCAGTTCTCTCAACTAACAGAATCTGCAGTATCATCCCAAACCAGACTCATTGGTGGTATTTCTAATATAAAATTCAGGTATTTTCCTTATGATCTCTGATTGTTTTCATAGATAGTCTTAGCTATCTTGGTGTAGAGCATTTTCTTACTCAGATTTTATTCTGTTTCCAGTATTCACCTTTATTTATATAAAGCAAAAAAAAAAAAGTGATGGCTTGTTTTGCAGGAGGAAGGAGCCCTAGACAGAACCAAATATGAAAAATGAGTGTTTTTTTTAATTAACTTTTGTGTTTTTCTGGTTTTTGTTTGTCTGTTTCTGTGTTGCCATAGCGACGTTCAGCACATCTTGAGGTCAGCAAAAATAATAATCTCTGTCTGTTATGTTACAATTGTATATATTACTTTCCATTTGGAAAAAAAATACTTGGAAAAATACCGTGTCAAGTGAAGTCGGCAATCTTTTGACAGAGTAGACAACTTTATATTTTCTTCCTATAAGGGAAGGAAAAGGTCCTCTTCTGCTACAGAGAGCAGGCGAAGGTGATTCTACCCCTCTTTTCTTTACTTCAGGGCATGGGGATTGAGGAAATATGGGTCTCTAATATTAGAGTATATTCGAGGATGGACCGCTAGGGACACTGATATGAATTTGTTTTAATCATGCTGGCAATGCAATTTATTACCTCGGAAATTGATTCTTAACAAGAAGCATGGGAACATCTTTTTGACTATCAGATTGCTTGTTGGCTGTATAGGGAAGGGGAAGAAAAGAAAGCAAATCAGGTGAAAAGAATTGATTTGATTCTGAGCTGTTGTTGGAGATAGATTATTATTTTTTAAAGGGATTTATTTATATTGTGCTGAGACCTTATTAATGTGCCCCCTTTAGCATTTCAGAGTCCAATTTCCTAGAGAGACCATGTAATCATCCAAATTACTCCTTCCTCCCAGAGAGGTATGATGGGAGCTCAAAGACAGGTGGGTGGGTGCCTAACAAAAGGGAGAGTGTGTATGATTTCTGTGGCCACCATATTGTTGCATAACAAATTACCCTGAGACTCAGTGGCAGGTTTTGTGGCAATACCATGGACATACATAGCAGACCAGTTTGGCCATTGGTTGGAGCCATGAATCAGTCAACGTCCCTCAGGGAGCTTTTCTCTGTGGCGTTTGGAACTTCCATAACATTCTGTAGCTAGTCTGGATCCAGGAGCTTTGAAAGGGATTCTTGACAGCAGCCATGGAGATTTCATTTGAAAATAAGGAATAGTATGAGCTTTACCACTCAAAATAACCAGACTGTGTACAATATATGAATAACCTGCTCTTTCTGGTTAATTAAGAGTTCACTGGAATTTGAGATTTTTTTAGGATTTTAATTTCAGTTGTTAACAACTAGTGTCCACTTGGGCAAGCCATCCCACCTCTCAGCCTCAACTTGTTCGTGTATGAAATAGCCTTGGTTCACAAGGTGAGAGTTGAGTACAATGCTCTGTGTGGAAATGCTTTGCAAACTCAGTGTTACAAATGAATGACCATTGTGGAAAACAGGCTGTGTGTCTGTAAAGGTTCAAATCCAACATCTGTAGCTGTATTCTCAGGCCCTATCCTGGGTTTTAGAACAAAATTGGTTGATATATTGGTAAGTTTGTTTAAATATGAGCATGAGGTTGTCTTCCATTTTTCACATGAGGTATTTTGTGTCTGGAACCAAAAATGCCTATGTAGGCAGATAACGTAAAAAGACACAAATATTTGGGTTTCTTTTCATTTGATTCTGTGATTAGGGGAAGCCATAGTTATGGTCAATTTCTTTTTTTTTTTTTTTAATTTTCTTTTTCAACGTTTTTTATTTATTTTTTTGGGACAGAGAGAGACAGAGCATGAACGGGGGAGGGGCAGAGAGAGAGGGAGACACAGAATCGGAAACAGGCTCCAGGCTCTGAGCCATCAGCCCAGAGCCTGACGGGGGGCTCGAACTCACGGACCGCGAGATCGTGACCTGGCTGAAGTCGGACGCTTAACCGACTGCGCCACCCAGGTGCCCCAATATGGTCAATTTCTAATTATCTGCATATAGATTAATTCAGTGGGGATACACCGAAGCAGCTCTCCCTATTATCTTTTTCTTGACAAGATTCTCTCCTCTGCTCATTTTTAAATTCCCTCTTTTAAGGTGTGGCTAGTGGAACACAAGGGAAGCCTTTTAAACATGTTAAATTACCCTTGTTTTGCTTACCCTCTTCCTCCTTAGGGAAGGTTGGAACACAGAGAGCTACGTCACAGGTAGAGACAAGTGTTTGGCTTCCATCTTAGGAGGTTCTCTGTGGGAGGAGCTGGGAAGAATTGCAAAAGGAACCATTGTCAGGAAGCTAAGTTGCTTGAACTGTTCTGCCTCTCTCCTCGAATCAGGCACCTTGCTCAAAGTTTATTGAAGGTCTGTCAATTTTGTGAATCTGAGCACCCATGATGAATGAGAAGTGTGGAAGTCCATGATGATAAGTTGGGAATTATTCAGGGTACTCTTTCAGTCACCATGTCTTGCCCAACATTTTATTTTATTATTATTATTTCTTTTAATGTGTATTTATTTTTGAGAGAGAAACAGAACGTGAGCAGGGGAGGGGCAGAGAGAGGGGAGACACAGAATCCGAAGCAGGTTCCAGGCTCTGAGCTGTCAGCACAGAGTCCGACGTGGGGCTCGAACTCACGAACCGTAAGATCATGACCTGAGCTGAAGTGGGATGCTTAACCGACTGAGCCACTGAGGCACCCCAACATTTTCTTTAAGGAGTCTGGTTTCTTCCCTTCTCCCCAGTTGTATTGGCACTGACCTCTCTGTCAAAGTACCCAGGTCTGCACTATGACTTTATCCTTCAGAAGGTATTTCCGTGTAAGGCAAAATCCTGACTTCCACGCAGACATAAAATGAACATGTGTTTGGATTCTATTGTACTCATCAATCAATGAGGAAAGCAGGCAGATGTTACAGCCAGTTCAAAAGAGAATCTGAAGGATAGGCTCACTGATAATATCAGGAATATTGAAATGAATGTACACATGGACGCAAAATTGTTATCCCCTGTTTGAAGGGGTTGATTTGGGGGATGGGACGTCACTCAGAAAGCTTCTGGACAGGACAGAATTTGCACGTGTTTACACAAGAATCATTCTGCATTGCTGTCACATAACTTACAGAGTTGTACAGTACTCCCACAGAGCCAGAATCTGATAATTCAGAGGACTGGCCCCTAGGGTAGACGGTAGATGCATAGTTTTCCATTGAGGTACGACATTTTCCTCTGTGAGTGGCAAGTCACATTGTGGTTGACTTTGGCCGCCTCCACCAGATTAAACCTCCATAAATACGGTTGTATTGGACACCTGGCTGGCTCAGTCGGTAGGGCATATGACTCTTTATCTTGGGGTCAACTCTTGATCTCAGGGTCGACTCTTGATCTCAGGGTCAACTCTTGATCTCAGGATCATGAGCTTGAGCTCCACATTGGGAGTAGAGATTACTCTAAAAAAACACTGCTTTTATCATCTGATTCATCTTTCCTGTCACTGATCGTGTCTAGTCTGAACCCTCGCCCGTCATCAGGTTCTTTGTAATCTCTTACATCTCCGGCATCACATGCCAGCTCTCTCCAAACATGAACCCTACTTTAGTCAGACCACCTTCTTCCCTCCACATGTGCACATGATTAATTCCTCAGCCAAGCCTTATGAGGAATCTCTCCTTTTTAACCTATTCACTCCCTTGTTCAAGGCAAGTGCATCTCAACTTTGTTGAACCTTGCCTCTTATGACATCCTGTTGGGTATATGGATCATGCCAAACTACCCACCACATAGTTACCTGCTGTTTTCTATTTTGGGGGGAACACTTCATGTTTGTTGAATCCAGCTTGATGGAAAACTCTTCTTTGTTTTGGTTATATCTCACCCTGCCTAACACCACTATGAGCATATAAAACTACCCATTCTATACTTACCGATCTGTAATTATCCTGTCCTTGGTTATTATCCATTTGTATGACTAAAACAAGAATTGAATACATGGGGAGAAATGGAGAAAATTTTCATTTCTTGAAGTTGTTCCAAGATTCAACAGACTTTTTCTGAATCTTAACCCTAACAAAACAAAAGAAAACAAAACAAAACAAAAAACCTTCCCCAGGATATTCCAAAGCTTTGGTCATGGGTCTGCTTTGATTGATCGCTTGCATTGCCACTGCTAGGTGAACCTTAGATAGAATAGATTTCTTGGGAGCAGACTTGATATTTCATCGTTAAGCCCCTTCAAAGTAATTGCTTAAGGTAACGATAAACCACGAAATTACATTTTATATGACGTCCAAAAGCAGTCATCCAATTTGGAAGGTGAAAAGTTAGCTTCGATTGGTACACAGTGAAGTGAGTTTGAACTCTGTGCGTGATGCGAGGGTGTACCTGAGGCTTTATTGTCTAGGTTCACAGTGGGAGACCTGCTTTCCAGGCTGCTGTGGCCCTGGCAGAATAGCAGTTGCTACCAGTTCTAGAATGGGCTACAGCAGATAAGAAGATCCGATTTTCTCCTCGTTCATGAAGGCAGAGATTTTTGTCTGTTTTATTCACTTGTGTCTCCGCATGCCTGCAGCATGCCTGAGCGTGTGGCATATTTTTGACGCTCAAAAAAATATTTGTTTTGAACGAACAAATGCTTGTTTTTCGTTCTGTAATCACTGTAACATATTTATAGCTTCAGAGTTTACAGTTTTTGAAAATCTGATTTTGGTGGTGTTCAATGAAACTGTTTCCCCTAGGAGTTTAAAAACTCAGATAAAAATCCCGCCTGGGTGGCTCAGTCGGTAGGGTTACTGACTTCGGCTCAGGTCATGATCTCGTGGTTCACGAGTTTGAGCCCCACGTCGGGCTCTGTGCTGACAGCTCGGAGCCTGGAGCCTGCTTCGGATTCTGTGTCTCCCTCCCTCCCTGCCCCTCCCCCAGTTGTGCCCTGTCTCTTTCTTTCGAAAATAAATAAACATTAAAAAATTTTAAAAAAGGAATCACAGTTTTATAAGTGATGTCATCAAGAAGGGAAGTTAATGCAATTTGAACCAAAATAGGACACGTGTGCATTACATGTTTATATACATTTATATGCCCCAGAGACGTTTTAATTGATAGAAATCTGTCTTCTACCTAGAAATGGTTATATTATAACATTTACTAATGTTCTGTTCGATTTTTGTGGCATAGGCTTTTGTTGTTCTTAATCATAGCGAGCTAAAACGTCACTTAGAATCATTTACTTATTGAAATGTAGCTTTCGCAAAAATTACATTTGGCACACATTAAAGAATAAAATAGTTTCCTGAGACAAAGATGTGTTTTAATGTTGGAGCCCTTTATTAAGTACACTTCCTACACCCACAGAAAACTTGCAAATACCACAGAGTAAAATCCTGCTGATTTTTTTTTTCTTAGTCTTCCATCCATATTCACACGGAATGATACCTGAAATTATTGTCAGATGCCTTGTCCCTCATCTGAGTGAGATGCCAGGTAGCCTTCAGGTAGTTTTCAGTTCAGTTTTTTTCTTCTTGTTTGAAAGGAACACTTCCCACAGGCCAAATGAGACAATGGATAACCAAGGAAATTTATTTCATGTGTGAGGGCTTCTGGGGGAGAGAATGACCCTGCACAGAAATCTGCCTTCAAAACAGCAAGCGCTTTATCGATCCCCATTTGTTGAAAAACAGGGTCTCTGAGCCAGATCCCAGCAGTTAGGTAAGAAGGCCCTCGGGAGCAAGTAGAAATGGTCAATCGGCTCTCCAGAGGCGTAGAAACTTATTACGGAAACTTATTACTAACCGCATTAGTGCAACTAGACTGTCTTCAAAATAGAAAATTTACCAGGACAGTTTCTCCCCGTGGCTAGCTTGATAAAGAAGTCTAAAGCTTCTCTGACAGGAGCACTCCTACCTGAGCCCCTCCTCCATGTAAATATTTTTCTGGGTGATTTTTTTCCAATAACCTCGAGAAGATGACTCTCTGTGCAGATGCTCTTCTGGGCAGTTGTAATCTTTGGATCCACGGCTACTAATATATATGTTATGTTTGTCCCCAATTCGGAATATTTTGGCATTATAATATTGTTCAACTGCTTTAGCAAAATGATTCTTTGCTCCTGGAAGTGGAGGCGGGAATGAACCGGAGTCCTGCAGATGTGACCTGTAGTGGGTCTGAGCCGGGAAGACTTCAGGCCTCTGTGGGACTCAGAGGTCTCTCACATTTCTCTGTCCTTCCGGTGAGCTGGAGACGAGAGGGTGCACCTGACCTATCCTTAGGCGGATAGAGCTTTTCTGAAGAGAGTATTTAGTCTCCGTCTGTCTGTAGACAAAATGGGAAGGATTTAGTCTGATCTTAAAGGAGGAGAGTATTGGGGCGCCTGGGTGGTGCAGTCGGTTAAGCGTCTGACTTCAGGCAGGTCACGATCTCGCGGTCCGTGAGTTCAAGCCCCGCGTCAGGCTCTGGGCTGATGGCTCAGAGCCTGGAGCCTGTCTGTTTCTGATTCTGTGTCTCCCTCTCTCTCTGCCCCTCCCCCGTTCATGCTCTGTCTCTCTCTGTCCCAAAAATAAATAAACGTTGAAAAAAAAAATTTAAAAAGGAGGAGAGTGTTACCTACCAGATGCAGGAATAAAGGATTTGGAGGCGCTCCTGGGTGGCTGATCAGTGGCGGGTGGCACCAGTCACGATCTCACAGTTCTCGTGAGTTCGAGCCCCGTGTCAGGCTGTGTGCTGACAGCTTAAAGCCTGGAGCCTGCTTCAGATTCTGTGTCTCCTCTCTCTGCCCCTTCCCTTCTCGTGCTCTGTCTCTCTCAATCTCTCTCTCTCTCTCAAAAATAAATAAACATTCGAAAGGATTTGGAAACCGAAGAATCCAAGCTGGACCAGCAAGCTGAGCCCACATCACCTCGCAACAAATCATAAAGGCAACACTCCCGCCCCACTGCGTTTTATTGGGAGACTTTCCAATGTGCTGGACACTTATTCACATCCCTTCTTTCTCCCCCTCCCCCCATGAAAACTGATACTGTAGGTATTGCCACTTGTATTGGATAATGGGCAGTTAGCTGCAGTTGCCTTTTCTCCCTCCACTGCTGTGTTCTCTGACAGAGCGGAGACCCTCAAATATTTGTTGAATGAATCCTCATTTTGTGAATGAGGAAACCAAGATTCAGTCATTTGTCCAAGACCAGGCATCAGCTAATTAGCCCAACTACTCGGTATAAAATCCATCATTCAGGGGCTCCTGGGGCTCAGTCAGTTGAGTGTCCAACTCTTGGTTTCGGCTCAGGATGTGATCTCACGGCTGTGGAATCAAGCTCCGTGTCTGACTCTGCCGGGCATGGAGCCTGCTTAGGATTCTCTCTCTCTTTCTCCCTCTGCGCACCCCCCCCCCGCCCCCATGGTCAGTCTCTCTCTCTCTCTCTCTCTCTCTCCATCTCGCTCTCTCTGTCGCTCTAAAATTAAATCTGAAAAAATCCACCATTCAGTTAATGATAAGGACTTAGATAATCTCAGGATCCTAAAGCTGTTGTGGTTTTTTTTTGTTTTGTTTTGTTTTTTTTGTTTTTTTTGTATATTTATCTGTCTAAATGGATTAAAATTTCCTTCTTGTTTTATTTGTTGTTTCTTTCCTTTTTCTAAGTCTGCGGACACTTTGGGCTTGTTTTCGCCATGCACTAGGACAAAGGAGAGGATTAGAGGTTTGTGCATGAAATAGTCATTAAGTGGAAGCAGACTTTCTATGAGCCCAGGATTTGTGGCCATAGTTGGGAGTGAGTAGGGAGTCCTACAAGGAAATTAGACACTCAGGGACACTAGAGTCAGAGCACTTTTTTCAGTTGCCCCCCCCCCCCGGTCAAATTTCTGTTGAAGCTTCTCTCTTGTGTTGTGTGCATTGCAGGCCTGAAAGGTGTCTAATCTATGGGTAACAATTCGTTACTTTCTTCATAGAAGATGTTAGGAGATGCTTAAAAGTTTTATCACGTGGAGAACATTGATTGGCATTAAGCATGTGATTTTTTTTTTTTTTTTTTTTTTGGCCTTAAATTAGGACCGTGAGAACACCACCAAGCTGGAAATGGTGGTATCATGGCCTGTTCATTAGAGAGCCTGCAGTAATTTATAACGTTTCCCTGCTTGTTTGAGACGGGACACTGAATGGCTACACGGCTAATGGCAGACTGATGTTTCTCTAGAAGAGTCTTATACGAGTATTGTGTATACACACATAGTGTGGAGTGGCCACGGCTTCATGGGATTTTCCCAAATCCACATTATTTGGCAGTTACCATGCTATGAACTGAGGGTATACTTACATAAATATTTGGAAAGGTGGATTCTTCAGTACGCGAATATTAAGGACCGACGAGTCTATTCCACATAGCCTAAAAAACTCTCCAGGTGTAGTCTGGCTCACCTCAGAATAATGGATTTGCTGCCTGGGCCCTTGATTTCCCAGCTTCGAATGGATGCAATTTTAGAACTCTGCTGGAGAGGCCATACATTTTGACAGCTAGAGCAATCTCCAAGGTTTTCATCAGTCATGGCCCTCATTTTGCATTGTAATATGTGCGGGAGATGTGAAACTGATGGTCGCATGCTCTAATGGGGGATTTCACTGATAGAACTGCCGTGCCTTTTGTATGGCTGTGTGTTCTCATAGTCTCCCGTCTTGCTTCAGGGAATGCCCTTCTTTTGAGATTCACAAAAAAATAACCCAAAGAAACAGGAGCTGTCATTTTGGAAAGTTCTCTAGCCAAGCGATTTATTATTTTGGCATTCTTCCACAATTCTCCTCTTCCGTGATCAATATTTATAGAATTTTGACTGTGCAAGGTTAATTACATGTGAATGTATACGTGGAGATGTGAATATGTATATCTCACTGTGTAACTTTTCCCTAAGATTGTGATAAACTAAGTTGATAGTGACTTAGGTGCTTTTGGGAAAAACCTGTTCCATGTGTCTAGGTAATGCAGCAAATTTTTCTCAGTTATGTGTGTTATTTGTGAATAATTTTGTCTAATTTCCCCCCTCTGATTGAACTTAAAACATCACAAATACAGTCAGCAAGTTTCTAAAAGTAATGTCAGGATTTCTGAGCTGTTAAACTTGGGAAAGAAATTAGAATATGTGTCTTGTATTATCTTATTAGCTCATGGTTATCAATTATCTGAGCTACTGATAATCACTAAGTAAGAGAAGTTGTTGAAATGCATTTGGCTACTTACGTCTCCTCGTGAGTGTATTTCTGATGTTCTGGAATTGTCCTGCATTCCGAATAAGTTCAGGCTACGGACTAGGATTGCCATTATCACCAGTATTGTCTACTGTTGTTCTGGATACTGACCAAAGGAGTGAGATATAAAACAAAGTGAGATACACATACTGGAAAGAAGATAAACAGTCCTCTGTTGAAACAAAAAGGGGCAAAGAAATTGAACAGGTCATTTACCAAGGAAGAAACAAAGATCATCAATAAATTAGTTTCAAAAAATTTAATCTTTGGCAAAGATGCTAAAGATGATGATCACCATTGTTGAAAAGTGTCTGCGTGGAAAGAGCCTTATACATAGCTATCGGGAATAAAAATTGGCAACATGCTTCTGAAAAGCAATTTTAAAATAGTCATCAAAAATTTTAAAAACATTCATATTCCTCGCTGCCATAATTCTAGGAATTTAATATAGGCAATGTGTCTTTTCTTCTTTTGCATTGCTAATCCCTTTTCTGATTAAAATGGTGACTCCTTTCTTGGAAAAATGCTAATGTACAATCAAGTTTGCATTTAATTTCTTGGGTCATGTGGTGATTGCCAAACTCCAGCAAAATGACAGTACCTATAATGCAATATAAATTTTGCACAACACCCTAGATACTGTTACTTTAGAAATTGTAAAGAATTTATAAAATAAAATCTGTGAAAGTCCATATTAAATATATTTCATGTATAAATGTCTAAAGATAAAGCATAAAGTAAAATCTTACATTTATAAAAAAATAGCGTAGCATACATTATCATTTTAATATACATCACTGGCCACTGCATCTGATTTTCCCTTTGATTTCTGCCCCATCATAGCTGCTGCTTCCTTGTTGCTCTGAGATTTCAGCCCCTTCTTGTCCTGGCTAACTCCCGGGAGTGAAGCCTTCGGGACAAATCTTTAGAAGGCCCCTGCTTCTCTAGCCAGCGCCTTGAAGTTGCAAGTTTTGCTTTGTTCCCTCTTTCCTACCCAGGAAAAGTATTTTGAGAGGATAAACAAAGCCCAGCCCAGAAGTCTTAACTCTCCTTTGCAACAGAGAGAACCGTCCCCTTCAGAGGACCCTCCCACTTTGTGTACAGACTTTGTGAAAATATTTTTAGAGTCGGGGCCACATTGAAGATCTACCCAGAGGATGTGGGTAGAACAAAGCTCGGTAGTAAAGAGGGCTGAATTTTGTTGATGGTGCTATTCCCAAAAGAGCTCTTAAGTGAGGCCAGTTAGGAGGGTTCGTGGAATGATGGAAAATTGCTGGATGCTATGGCGTGTGGCTTCAACTCATTTATCCACACTCAGGAAGAGGCTGTCTTAAAATGGTAGCTCCTGGTACCACGGACAGGATGTCTCGAGAAGCCTTCTGCCACTTTAGGGCTCACCCTAAAAAGCAAAATGTTTTTAAAAAGTAACACTATATATCATAAAGGGAAATGATGATTCTGCTGCCTCCCCCGGCTTAGTGTGCAGAATCTAGTGCTTTGTTTTTCTCTTGTGGTGGCTCCATGGTAGTTGCAATCCTAGAAGTAAAGCAGTCTTAAGGCCATTCAAACTCCCTGGTTCAAGCCCTTGAGCAAAGAGAGAGTGTCTGAATACAAATCCCATTTTGACTCAAAGGAGTTATAGGAAGAGAGGTGCTTAAGAACTGGGCTTTGAATGGAAACTGCCTGCGTAACCTCTGATAAGGAACTTAGCCTCTCTGTGCCTCAGTCCTTCCCATCGAAAATGGGAATCATAACCATACTTATCTGCCAAGATTATGTGAGAATTAGTCAATTCGTATATCGGATGCATAAAACAGTGCCTGAGAGTTATCACTCCATCAGTGTTAAGCACGATTATTATTTTCGTATGTTTCATGAGACCCATACATAAACTAATTAGAAATATTAAGTATTTTTAAAATGTAATGTCCTGGTGACATAAAACTGAATATTACCATTTTTAAAACATCGCATTTTGTTTTTATTCCTTTTTTTTTTTTTTTTCCTAATCAGATTATTACCGAGTGTAGTATTGGCTTCAAATGAACAGGATTACGCTTTGTTTTGCTTTTATCTTATTGTAGAGTCAATAAGTCTTCCATACCTGGCTGAAATGGGGCTCAGAATTGATTAGCACAAAAATCACTTCCCTGCCTGCCCTTCCCCCGGTGTCTGAAGGCTTCCAATTTGGAAGTGGAGTTTGGTGAAGTTTGCTTTGGGCATGTTGGCCAGGAAGGAAGTGGAGAAGGCTGGTGTGATGTCTCCTTGCAGTCCAGCTCTTTGGCCTGGGTTTCAATTCCTTTTGCCAGAAGAGTGGGATTGACTCAAGACAACCGGACCACTCTGAGCACAAAATGTAGTTATGTAGCCTCCAAGTGAGCAAGAAGCCCTTTCTCCAGGTAGATTCAAACCCTCCCTGGTTCTAGAGGCCGATGGTGATGGTAAGCTTTATGGGGCCACAGAGGAATTTTCTTGGACACCCAAGAATAACTAGCTGGTTTTTCATTGGGAGCCCTTTTACAGCAATCAAGATAATAGGAGGTCTTGCCACATTAATTTGGGTAATAGAAGCTGAGTTTGTTTTTTTATTGGGAGATTTGAGTCTCATCCAAGGTCAATAGTGAATAGACCCTGGACTGTATATAGTAGGCTTGGCTTGGTGGAATTTCCTATACATCTTGAAAGCAAGATGGAATCATCAAATGAAACCTTTTTTGCCCAGACCAAAACCTAACGAGGGATCAAATATTTTGGGAGGTGACTGTGTTCTGAGTCATTCTTTGAATCTAGGCTTTTATTTAGAAGAATAAAAATCTCACTTGTCTTCTGCTTTTGGAGGATTGCTGGGGGGTACTGGTGAGTTTAATTAGGTTAGTGATCGTATAATTTTAAATTATGTTTTTATTTTGTATTTTTACTGAAAGAAAATTAAGAAGAAAAATTAGGATTTGTTTCCCATAAGATTTTTCCAGGCCTCTACAAAAAGAAGACCTGGGGCACGTCTTCTCGTACCGCAAAGTGCATTTTCATAGTGTCCCTCGCTCACCTGGGTGTGCACACATGCGTGAACACACACATGACACATTTCTGATTTAGAGATGCTGACTCTTCTCTTAGCATTCACACACAACAGGCTTTACCGGGAAGGGATTTTAGGAAGTTGGGGGAGTGTGCGTGTCTGTAGTAGAACTAAGGTTTGACTGTGAAAATGTTGGCCTCCCTTCCTGCTTGTTTATTTTTTTGAACTGTATCTGTTTATTCGGTGGAAGGAATTATTGCCCTGCTGCAGCGTGGCTCCTGGTAGGGTGGGTGGGCTCTTTGGCGGGATCAGTGAGAAGCCCCAAGGGCCATTTTCCCCTTCAACCCTGGATTGAATTGCCACCCGGCAGAGCAGAATGAGTGCGGACAGAGGTAGGCGATGTCAAGTTAGATTTGGGCCATCAGCGCTTGAGGCTGGCAGTGGAGGTCTTCCTGTCACAGCAGGAGCCTGACCTGCCACTTCTGTGATTGCACAAATTCAAGGAACGGTCAGAAACAGTGCAAAGATCTGCCGCCCTTGACCTGAGATGCAGAGACTGTGACGGACAGAGAAGGCTATGGGAGATGGCCTAGAGGCGCCAACCCATGGAAGGAGAGTGGAGAGCAGGCCGGGCAGGTATGTGGGCTTGGGCATGAGACATGCACTGTTTAACGGGAGCCGCCTTCCAGGTTCCGGAAACTCCTCGTCATAGCTGGGGCCAGAAAAAGAAGGTTTTCTTATCATCTCACTTCCACCCCAAACTCGGGTCCACACCTGTTGGTTTCCTACATAGCCCATCCGGGAATGTTGGTGCCCACTTGTTACCTTCTGAGAGTGTCTGCAAGTTTTGTGAAAAGCACTGACCAAACAAAATAAAATAAAATAAGACATCACCGCCAACTGAGGTAACAGAGGCCTGACAGTAGAGAAACCTTGAATAAAGAGGGAGAACCCTCAACAAACTAAAACTACCACCAGTCTCTTCCTGTTCCTCTGAACCAATCAGTGAGGAAAATTAATTATAAAACATCTTTAAATATCAGGTGGGCTGTATTTCAGGGTTCCTTGATATCTTTATTTTCTCAGGATACCAGTCATCCCTTTTATTAATTGAGGTATTATTATTATTGTTATTATTATATTATCATTAATTCACCAATACAAATAGACCAACATCAGAAAGGAAGTAAACCCCTCACATGAAACTAGCCTGAATTTTTAGAGTTTGAAAACGATAATGTGGAGTATGTTGTTATGCCATTAAAAAGTTGAAAGTCAAGGGGTCGCCTGAGTGGCTCAATCAGTTAAGTGTCCGACTTTGGCTCAGGTCATGATCTTATGGTTCATGAGTGCGAGCCCCGCGTCGGGCTCTACGCTGACAGCTCAGGGCCTGGAACCTCCTTTGGATTCTGTGTCTGCCCACCTTGTGCCCCCCTTATTCTTGAAAATAAATAAACGTTAAAAAATTGTTTAAAAAGTTGAAAGTTAGGGAGAGTTAACTGATGTTTTTAATTCATTTACTATTGGGCTCAAGCAGTGTGCCATATGCTGTGAATATGACATTCATACCTGTATTCTGGGAGCCTACATTCTAACATGGGCTGCTACTGTGAATTCCCAGATATTTTTTTAAAGTTTATTTATTTATTTATTTATTTAGAGGAGAGAGAGAACAAGTGGGAAAAGTGCAGAGAGAGAGAGAGAGATTGAGAGGGAGACAGATAATCCCAGGCAGGCTCTGCATCAGCAGTGTGGAGCCCAGTGTGGGGCTTGAACTCACGAACCAGGAGACCATGACCTGAGCCAAAGTTGGACGCTCAACCCATCGAGCCACCCAGGTGCCCCCAAATTCTCAGGTATTTATACACAAGGCAAAATGGAGGGAACTTGCAAGAAGCATAAAGAGAGAGTCCTGGGACTTGGGCAGAGTGAGACCATCCGTGGAGGGAGCAAGGCCTCCTGAGGGCAGCTGCTCTCTGCTCTGAACTCCCCAGAGTTTTCTGTGATGACACAGAAAATCAACTGTCGGACTCCCTTCCTGGTGAACGAGGAGGGATGAGCTGAACCAACACCAGCTGCGTCAGTGACAGGACCCTGTGTTCCTGCAGGTTCCTGTGTTGACTTTCGACCCTTGTAGATCTTACCACACCGAGCATCTCAGCGTCCCTGTGAGGCTGGTGATGCAAAGAAAGTGCGAACGTGGAAATAGACAGCAGCTCCTTCAAAGGACGCTGAGAGAGCTCAAAACAGTCCATTTGCAAAGACCCATATGGGAAGTACAGTGCCTTTACAGGGAACCTCTTCCCATTTGTAGAGAGGCATTTCCTAAAGCAATGAAAATACACTTCTTCTAAAAGAAGACATCTGCTTTCCTGGATTAGATCTGGAAGTCACGGTGTCTGTATCTTTGCTTGATGTGTACCAGGTTTCTGGAGCCTTGACATTCAGACCCATCCCAGAGGATACAGACTAGACGCTTTTCTTGTTCCTCCCTCGCTGGCCACACAGACTTCCCTTCTGGTGTCGTTCGCAGGTGTCCTTGAGTTATCTTGTTGAGTTTTCTGCTTACCTGGGCTGATGGTCTCCATGGCTCTTTGCTTCTGCCGAGCCAACCAGAGGGAAGCAATTGAGAGTCTGTCTGCTGGGCAGTGATCGTCCGCTTTACACTGCTAGTATGACTGCTGTGGCCGAAAAGAAGACTCTTCTGACTGCTAAACAGGTGCCTCTTGAAAAATAACAGAAGAGTTTCTTGCTTTTCCTTAATCCATTAAGATTTGAAACCTTTGCTCCCGAGCGAGCACACTCTTACTCAAAATAATTGCACTTGTTAAAGTGGTCATTCATCTAAAAGATTCCTGTGAGCCCGCTTCGTTCTTTATTCTTATTTTCCCAACACCGAAAGAGAAATGCCTTTTTTCTTTTCTTCTCTTAAGAATACCCTCATTAACAATGACGTTAACCAGACACTCTTCGAAGCTACAATGTAAGCCTCTCAAAATCCTTGCTCCTGTATTTCTAAATATTTGGTATCGCCCTTCTTTCTTACGAAGAAATGTAGGAGGAGAATTCTACTATAGAGGTGAATAGTAGGAATATTATCAGGTAGTCACAATATTTCCTGAGCGGAGCTCAGTAGTTAAATAGCAGGAAAGTTATGGTTCCAAGGTGACTTTTAACTAACAATAGAAACAGATAATGGCGCTAGTAATTAAAAATTACTCTCACATCATGCATTGCATTCTACTTAGAAACAGAAGGTAAATACAATAAAGCTTTTGAGTGCTTACAGATTTTGATCGTCAAAGGTGTTATTTCATATATATATATATATATATGCTTGTCAAAGGTGTTACACACACACACACACACACACACACACAGGTGCACCAGGACAATTAGAGTAGTATTTGTCACACCAAACTAGGTTGATCCAATCAGCATGAGGGGTGATTTTGATTGAAAAGGTCCTTGGCAGTATGTATCTAAAAACTAAATGTAATCTTCAAGATTGTTTAGTCAGCTCTATATGCTCATAAAAATCTTTTTATTTCCCATTTAAATTAGCACCGAGCCAGGTGCAAATGTATTCATTCATCTTGTGTGTGTGTGTGTGTGTGTGGGTGTATGTTTGTGTGTGTGTGTTTACATATTACCAATTCCCTTCCAAAAAGGTTCTATCAGTTTGCACCCCAGTCGGCAGTGCAAGAGGGTATCTGTCTCTCCATAGCCTTGCCAACATGGTGTGTGCCATACCTTTTGTTTTTACCAGTCTGGCAAGTGAGGAGGCCACCTCAGAGTAGTTTTAGTTAGCATTATCGCTAATTATGAGGAGATCTTTTAAGTAAGAATCAGTCAAGTAAGACATCGTCTAGGGGTTTCACTCAGTTTTCTGCAAACTATATCACTATTTTCCTTGACCATACATCTTTAAGTATGCAGTGAATATTTCCATTGTACATTTAAACAGTTGCAGAGGACACGGTTTCTATCACATTTAAAATACGGTAAATTTAAATAAAATTGTGACATGGCTCCTTTAAGTGTAGTTAGTGTAACCTCTATACCAAACTAGCATCTCTTTCAAAAATATCATTTTCGGGGCGCCTGGGTGGCTCAGTCGGTTGGGCGGCCGACTTCAGCTCAGGTCAAGATCTCGCAGTCCGTGAGTTCGAGCCCCGCGTCGGGCTCTGTGCTGACAGCTCGGAGCCTGGAGCCTGTTTCAGATTCTGTGTCTCCCTCTCTCTGACCCTCCCCCGTTCGTGCTCTCTCTCTGTCTCAAAAATAAATAAACGTTAAAAAATTTTTTTTAAAAAAATATCATTTTCGACTTAGGCTAGTACACTCTTATGCCAGCCACTATGTTTTTAAAGTTTTATTGAGGAACTTACACATCGTTGTGTAAGTTTAAGGCATATGCCATGATGGTTTACGTGTATTGTGTTTACTACAATAAATACAGCGAACACTCATTGTCTCACATAGATACAGTAAAAATCAACAGAAAAAAGAAGAAACATCTCCTTGTGATGAGAACTTGTAGGATTTGCTCTTTTCTAAAATGTTTATTTATTGTTTTTTTTTTAATTCTAATGTGTATTTAGTTTTGAGAGACAGAGAGTGAGCAGGGGAGGGGCAGACAGAGAGGGAGACACATAATATTTTTTTTAATATAATTTATCGTCAAATTGGTTTCTGTACGACACCCAGTGCTCATCCCAACAGGTGCCCTCCTCATTGCCCGTCACCCACTTTCCCCTCTCCCCCACCCTCCATCAACCCTCAGTTTGTTCTCAGTGTCCAGGAGTCTCTTATGGTTTGCCTTCCTCCCTGTCTGTAACTTTCCCCCCCTTCGCCTCCCGCATGGTCTTCTGTTAAGTTTCTCAAGATCCACCTACAAGTAAAAACATATGGTATCTGTCTTTCTCTGACTGACTTATTTCACTCAGCATAATACCCTCAAGTCCCATCCTAGTATAAAGGGCTAGTATCCAAAATCTATAAAGAACTCACCAAACTCCACACCCAAAAAACGAATAATCCAGTGAAGAAATGGGCAGGAGACATGAATAGACACTTTTCCAAAGGGAGACACAGAATCTGAAGCAGGCTCCAGGCCCTAAGCTGTCAGCACAGAGCCTGACGTGGGGCTTGAACTCACAAACTGAGATCATGACCTGAGCTGAAGTCAAGAGTCAAATGCTTAACCAACGGAGCCTCCCAGGCACCCCTAGGAGTTACCCTTAACAACCTTCCTGTAGCAGTGTTAGTTACAGTCATGTTGTATGTTACATGCTAGGTACTTATTTATCTTATAACTGGAAGTTCATACTTTTTGACCACCATCCTTCAAATTCCCCTTCCTCCCAGCTCTACCTCTCATAACCACAAGTCTGATTTTTGTGTCTGTGCGTTTGGTGTGGGTTTTTTTGTTTGTTTGTTTTTGTTTTTGTTTTTGTTTTTGTTTTTAGATGCTACATACAAGTGAGACCATGCAGTATTTGTCTTTCTCTGTCTGACTTTACTTAGCATAATGCCTTCAAGGCTCATTCATGTTGCAAATGGTGAGATTTCCTCAACTTTTTATGGCTTAATTATCGATCAATCGATTGATCGATAGATAGATAGATCTGTCTCACAGTTTCTTTATCCATTCATCCATCAGTGGGCACTTAGGTTGTTTCCATGTCTTGGCTCTTGGGTCTTGGTAATGATATGTTGGACATGACACCTAAAAGACAAGCAACAAAATACAAAATAAGAAAGTGGGGTGCCTGGGCGGCTCAGTCGGTTAAGTGTCTGACTATTGATTTCAGCTCAGGTCACAGCCTCATGGTTTGCAGGATCGAGCCCCGCATCAGGCTCTGTGCTGAGTATGGAGCCTGCTTGAGAGTCTCTCCCCTCTCTCTCTGCCCCTCGCCCCCCAAAAATAAATAAACTTAAAAAAACATAAGCAAGTGGGACTGTGTCAAACCAAAAAGCTTCTGCACAGCAGAAGAAACCATCAAAAGGCAATCTATAAAATGGGGAAAAAAGTGTCAAAGCATATATCATTTGCATCACCATATAAGGGGTTAATATCCAAAATGTAGAACAAGTCATATAACTCAACAGTAAAATAAAATGAACACTCAATTAAAAAATGGGCAAAGGTCTCAAATAGACATTTCCCCAAAGAAGATATACAAAAGGCCAACAGGTGTATGAAAAGATGCCCACCATCACTAGTCGTTAGGGGAACGTCAGTGAAAACCACAGTGAGATCTCAGCTTATGCCGACTACAGCAGCCATCATCAAGAAGATAAGAGATAACAAGTGTTGGCTTGGATGTGAAGAAAACCCTTGTGTGCTGTTGGAAGGAGTGTACCTTGGTACAGCCACAGTATGGAAAACCAAATGAGGGATCCTCCAAAAATTAAAAATAGGACTGCCACGTAATCAATCTGGCAATTGCCCCTCTGGGAAAATACCTAAAGAAATGAAAAGACTACCTGACAAAGATATTCATCCCCCCGTGTTCACAGCACCATTACTTACAATAGCTTTTCCATAACAATCATAAATTCTACAGCCTTTCTTTTCCTTTCTGGGCTCCTGTAGTCCTTCTAGCCCCTCCTGCAACCCCACAACCCCACCAAATGTCATGCTAAAATAGTATCAGTGTCTGCTTGAAAGGCTATTGATCACCCTATGAGATTACACAGAGAATTGGATGTTCAGATCAGAAATCTCATGCAGTACCAAACTTTACTAATAATTTCAAGGAAACGATCAGCACAAGCAACACGAGGTGAGGTCTGGGACTGTCAGTGAGGCTCTTTAAGTCCTTTCTTGCTGCAGCATGAACAGTGTAGCCCAGACAACACAGAAGATACGTAATACTGCATGTGGTTATGGCATTTATGCAAGAAGATCCTTTTAAACCTTGAAACATTTCCATTTTTACTTGCGTAGCTTAACAGACGTTTTCCCAGAAGTCGTGTGCTGTGTATCTACAGATTTTATATTTGTTTCCCCAGGAACAATTCTAGGGAAACAGGTAAACCTGCATTAGGCATTCCATAGATAAGGACCTGCCTGCTTTGCACATGGCACAAAGTCTGTCATTAACAAGCTGACAAGGACATTAAACTGGGCCATTTCTTTCTCTTCTGGGGTCACTCTCCCTTTCCTCCATAAAGGGAGAGAATGGATTTTAGAACCGTGGTTTAATCATTTATCTCCCATCCTGTCCTATTTCTTCTATACAGAAAAATACGTAAGTAATGGAAACTTTCAAAAATTGTTTTCTTTGACCATATGCCTTTAAATTTAAATACCTTCTGGCTTGAGTTATCCTTAAATTCATATGCATATGCATTGATCAGAATAGCATAAGTGTATTACAGATTTTGATAAATAAAGATAGCTTTGTTAGAAAAACAACTCTTAATAAGATGGATGAGATGACTTTTTTAATTGATATTTTTATTAGGATCGTTGATTCACATGCAGTTGTTAAGAAATAATCCAGAGAGGTCCCCAAAACTTTACCCACGTTTCTCCTATGATAACACTTTCCAAAACGGTAGTGTAATACCATAGTCATACGACCCACCTATCTTATTCAGCTTTTCCAAGTTTTGCCTTTACTCATGATGCCTGTGTGTGTATTTAGTTGCATACAACTTTTGCATGTGTGTGGGCATGTTTCCAGCCCCACAGTGAAGGTACCAAACATGTTCCTCACCCTGCGTTGCCCTTTTATAACCACACCCTCCTTTCTTCCACCCTCACGCCACCCTAAACCCTGGCGACCACCGGTCTGTTCCCCATCTCTAAAATGATATACAAATGGGATCATACAGTATGTTACTTTGGGGGGTTGTTTATTTTCACCCAGAAGAACTCCCTGGGGATCCATCTGGGTTGTTATAGGTGTCAGTGGTCATTCCGTGGTACAGCTGTGCCGCCGTCTACGTAACCATTTGCCTGTTGAAAGACATCTGGACTGATTCCATTTTTTGGCCGTTAGCGATAAAGCTGTGAACATTCGTGTAGCGGTTTTTGTTTGAACGTAAGTGTCCGTCTGTCTGGAATACCTAGTATTCCAGGTTTAGTTAGCCTCGGTGTACCCCTCTTGTTTCCAACCTTCACTGGCCTTTGATTAAGAGCTCTAGACTCATAGCCAGTAGATCAGTGTGCTTATTTTATTCCTTCCAGCCAAATGTTGTCTCAAGATGATTTTTCTTCTGAATGTTTAATGCCTTCTCTGGTCCATTTCTAATGAATTGTGCAGTACGGAAAATGAATTGATAAAGTGCTACAAGGACTGAAATCGGTGACATTTTTCACCTGCCACCGTGTTTGTCCCTTGAATCCATTTGTCAGGATAACTCTCAAGCAGTGTGCTTGATATTGATTTGTCATTTAGAGAATTTTCTCATTGTGAACATCGCGGGGCCTGGAGTCTGCTGAATGTCTGTCCCTCTCCAGGATATGGCGCTGATTAGAAAGCAGAAGGGGAGATATCAGACCTGTCATGAAATAAATTGCTCTTGTGCCACTGAGTAGAACAGCACCTGGTTTGACCATCCTTGGGCCAGCTCACCAGAAGGGGCCCGAGGCGGGGATGTATGTTTCAATGTGGTGTCACTTTTATTAAGTGACTTTGTCTTCAGGGGCACACTTCAGTGCCTTCCAGATAAATCGCTTCTGTCTTTGACAGTGACAATGACAATATTTCTAACTTCACACATCCAAGAGCCAATTGACAGGACAAATTGCACACTGGGATTGCTTGATAAGCACAAGACAGGGCACAGCATCTCAAATCACTCTACGCCATTGGAACTAAGTTATAATATGAATAATAAAAACAAATCTATCACTTACACACCTAACTGTGATACAGAAGCTGTATTTAACAGCTGAAGCAATATTCATCTCTTGAGTAGAGTGCAAAAATTGTACCTAATTATTTTCTGATATTGGGTCTTAGTAAATTTGCTTTTCCCCCCACGATGTCCATTTACATAATACAAGGAAAACCTGTCTCCCATAAAACTTCTCTTAATATTTTTATAGATTCGGTCAACATAACCCATGCAAATACTTGGAAAGAATTGCTAAACAATAAAACAGTATTCTTCATATTTATGACCTTAGGAAAGTTACCAAGACAAATAAATACCACTAAACAAAGGAATATGTACCAGAGGGTATGCACTTTGGAAAATCTACTTTCTACTGCCAGCATGGCTGCTACCATTAAGAAAAAAATAAAGAGTATGTCTGTGAGGCTTTCTGGGTCATCACCGTCCCCTTTGGGATGGTGAACAAAAATGTGTTGTTTGAGACAGGCTTACCTTAGGCAGCCTGGCTCACATTTTGCCTCTGGCTCAGCTGACTAAGCCTGACTAAATAGATACAAGGCAAAGACTTCAAAACATAGCCTTAAGGGGAATGGTAAAAATTCTTCCTCCTTCCTGTCTAGCCAAGGGACAGCTGGGTCTACTCCTGAAGAGGTCTACCTATAAATAGGCCCCAGAGTGGTACCCAAGACCCATTTTGGAGAAGAAAATCCTGCTCTTGATCCAGAATCATCTGGGCTTCTTAGGGATGGCCCGTAGAAGTCGGAAGGGCAGAGGAGTAGGACCCTGGAGGGCAACCAGAAGGGATTCCTAGCTCTGTTGGGAGCTGAGCTCAGGCCTCGCAGCCTGGCCTTTTGAGGCTCTCGTGCCTTTGTTGAGGGCTATGTAAAGTCCTGCTCACCCTGCGTGTGGCTCATATATTGTCTGGCTTGCTGGTATGCCACCCACCGGAGCGGGGTTGGGGCCAACATTGCACGCTTGATATTTGCTCTTCGCAATTATTCTTTGAGACAGGGATTGTTTGCTTCGTAAAGCACCGTTTCAAAATTCGTTAGGAATATGATATCTGAATATCAAGTAGGCATTCTTGTCTCCTTCTTTCAATTATTAATGCTAGCATCATGGCTTAAATCCCTGAGCTATGTAAACGCATCTCAGGTTAAGGACAGTTTCACTGATTTCTAAATTCCTTTTAGAATGTTCAAGAAGCCCTGACAGAGTGTCTGTCACCTTTCCCTGTCCCTGACCGGGTCTCAGTGTGGACCCTTGAAGAAATGGCCAGAGAGAAGGTAGATGACAATATGAGTGGAAAATAAAAGGGTTTAGATCCTCTACAGGGAAGACTGGGGTAGCGGGAAGAATCTTGTCCTTAGAGTAGAACTTTTGTCCCACATCTTGCTCGTTCGCACAGGGACCACCTGCGTGATTTCGGGCAAGTATCACGATCGTAGTCTCTGCAACAAACGGGTGGTGTTAGGCAGGGATGAACGGCTCCATTTAGCACCAAAAGCTGAGAATGTTGATGATATACCTTGAATTGATTGCAATATAATTATCAACACTGTGAGTTTAAACACTGGACACACTTGCTATTTGGGTCTCCAAAATAAAGAAAGAAGCAATCAAAAGTAGAATCGATGCTGGGTAGCCTAAAACAACTCATCATTTTACTCCAAGATCTCAATGAAGGTGAATGGGTGTGATGTGCCTGGAGTATCCTGAGAGTGAAGAGACAGGTGTCAAGTGAGGCCAGGAAGCTCTTGTGTCCTGTCACGAGGACAAATGCAAAGTCACCAATGGCATTCTAATGGCCAGGCCATTTTGTTTGGGAGGCAAAGTCTGCCTTGGTCTTCGAGCTCCTACACACCTTTCCCTCTGCCTTGATGTTCCTCCACAGCTCCTCTCCTACCACAGTGACATCTCAGGAACCCAAACCACAATGAGCATAAAGACTAATAAACTTTCATGGGCCACAGCTTGATCTGAGGAACTAACTCTAGTATTTTTTTTTTCATCCCCACTGTGCTCTATGAGAGGGAAGACCTTTTTGAATGCAAGAGAAGTTTTCCAGATTCGTCAGAAATGCTCACAGAGGCATGCGTGTGTGCTCACGCAGGCCAGCCTTGCCCGTATAATGTTGAGTCCTGTAACCTTCATTTGTGATTGGGAATGTGAGTGTCAAGAGGGCAGGGAGTTTTATTGATTCTGTTCACTAATATACCTGTTCCTCATAGGTGTTCAATAAGTACTTACCAAGTAAGTGTGCAATTAAGAAATTCAGTTTTTAAGCCCAAAGTTTATCACTGTATTTTTTCTCACAATGACTTCATAGGTTACACTGTGAACAGCACTTATTCTTTTATACCTTCTTCGTGGCGTACAGAATGTAATACAAGTTCGAGGTCATAATTAGCATTATGTCTGTCTTTGTGTTGGGGATTGTTAGATAATTGGCATGTGGATCCACTCTTCAGAGTGTCTACTGGGTGTTTGCTTTTCTGTGGCCAGCAAGGAAGGAGACGATTCAATTTAGGCATGTGAATCTCTGTGTTCTGTCCCCTTTCTCTGCAAAGCGAAATAGGAATTAGTGTCAGAAGAGAGAAGTTTGTCTCTGCTGTCGGCTCAGGGTTGCCTCTTCTTTTTCTTATCTTCTGCCTTATAACCCAAAGGCTATTAGGATTCCCAGTCCCGCATCTTCCGTCTTGAGTTCATATCGTGTTATTTTGTATCAGCTGAGACAGGAAGTCCCCTACAGACATTGAAAGAACAGCAAGGATTTTTATATCCCAGGAAAGGCCTCTGGAGGAGCTTTGATCTGGATTTGCCTTCCCAGAGAGACTTCATAGCAGACTGAACCAAAGCTGGGCTCGTGTAGTCCCGAAGTTGGGTTTGTCCAGCTTGGAAGGTCGAAGATCCCCAGGAAACCAGGTGCTTGGATTCTTCCATGATCATCCATTCCAGCCCACATCTTCATTGAGGGTCCCTGTCATCAGCCTATCCATCCCACCGTCCAGTCTAGGATGAGACAGGTCAGGGTTCTAAACAAGGGATTTTCAGACCAGAATGAAATATTGACTGGCCACCAAGAGGAAGGACTAGAACGATGCATGCTTGGCCACAGGGAGGCATGTCAGGCACCCAGGGTTTATTTTGCCACAGATGAGGAAAGAGTGATGATTCATGAATGGAGAGCTGGCTGGGCTGTTGGAAAAGTCATGGGTGGGAAGGAGAGCTTCTGAGGACACTAGTCTCTGCTGACTGACACTGGTAATGCTGCAGACACTCTGGCGGGTCCCTTAGCACTGTGGCCTCTATGTATTTTCACACGCCGTGTGTATTCTCAAATAATTTTTTCATTTGGGATTGAGCAAAGCCCATTCACACATTGCAAACGTCTGTGTCTGGGGCACCAGTTTATGCCATTGAATGACACATGGGGAAAAACTTTCATTTTTTGCTCTGCTTGTTTATTTCTCTCTGAATGATTCATTCTTAATAAGTTTCTTGCCCAATGCCTGTTTCGGCAACCATAGAAAAGATGTTGGTATTTACTGCATATTTCCAACTGGTTGATACTCCCCCTAACGACTCTTCCTGTCATCTTCCAACTCCCTTTGTCACCCTGGGAGGTGACAACTTAAAAAAAAAAAATCTGTCTACTATTTTGGACATTTAATGAGCAATTCGTGACTCGACGTTTCTCGTCTACTCTGTGGCTCTGGAAGATTGCAGCCCTCTAGGATGAGGCTCAAAAGGGACTTATTCATCTAGAAAACATTCACCTCTTTCATAGATGGACAGGATAACAGGATTCCCCTTAACCAAACCTGACATTGGTGTGCAGCTGTCGGCGGCCGGACCTCCTGAAGCAGCCTCGCACATTAAGTCCTGTGTTTTCACTCCTAGGGAAGGAGTGCCCACAGAGGGGTGTGAAAGAAAGTCTCCCACACAAGGAAGGTTGTGGCAAGAAGCGATTTCTCTATAAAGAGAGTAAATCCCTACAATGGTGTTGACTTAGAACGATACAAGGATAGAACCCTGTATTTTGGAGTTTCTGTTTATTGACACACGTATACCCTGTGGCCTCAAGTCCAAAGAGGACGTGGCTGAACGCGCAGCTTTGATGTTTTGAGACAATTGATTTCATTCCAGCTTTTGCTTTGTTTTCCCTTGAAAACAGAGCCGTAGGTATATTTCTATTAAACTATATATGAAAAATTAAAGAGAGAAACTCACTCTTTGGTGTTTTGGTTTTTTTTTTTAAACCCTGAATGGTTTGTGGTTTTTATTTTTTATTTTTTTTTCAAGGACTTATAGTCAACAATATGGGTTAATGCCAGACTCTGGAGAACTTAGGAGGGGATTAGCAAATGTGCAGGCGGGTAGTAAATAGTTGACTTCTGAGGGGAAAGTGCACTAAATCAGGATTCCAGAACACGGGCCATTATGGAAGATACCAGGGCTGACTTAAAGGGGTCATTCTGAGGGGAAGCTATCTTGGTGCATCATTTCACCGTTTTACATTCCATTTTTAGGGGAACTCCGTTCAGATAATTCTTTTTCTATGTCTCTTTAAGAAATGTCAACTTTGGGGCGCCTGGGTGGCGCAGTCGGTTGAGTGTCCGACTTCAGTCAGGTCACGATCTCGCGGTCCGTGAGTTCGAGCCCCGCGTCAGGCCCTGGGCTGATGGCTCGGAGCCTGGAGCCTGTTTCCGATTCTGTGTCTCCCTCTCTCTCTGCCCCTCCCCCGTTCATGCTCTGTCTCTCTCTGTCCCAAAAATAAATAAACGTTGAAAAAAAAAAAAATTAAAAAAAAAAAAAAAGAAATGTCAACTTAACATCATTTCTTTGTACGTATGTCAGCTCATGGGATTTCGGACATGATCACCTCCACAAAGGTAGCAAAACGGAGGCTTCATGGACCTCTCAAGGCTCACCCAGTGACACCAGGTGACACTCTCTAGCTCATGTTGTGGGCTGACGAGACCCTGCAGGAACCAGAGAGCAGTTCATTACTGGGGCTGTTTAGGCGGGTTGGGGCGGGGTCAGCTCATTTAACTGAAGAGGAGACTCGGCCCAAAGCCCTCCCAAGGCCTGAGGTGAGCCGATCCTGGTACCCCAGGACTACAGCTGCTTGTCTAGACAGTCGGCCATCTTCTGGCGTGTCAGGTGCAGGTTTGCTGATTCTGTGCTTGTCCAAAGGGCCTGTCTGTCCGCTGCAGCCTCTGGACTCTCCACGGCAGATCCCAGTTGAGAGCGGGTGTGAGTTGGGGAAGGGCCAGTGGGCACCTGGTGTGCTTGTAGGCAGGCCCTTGTCAGTACCGCAGTGGAGAGGAGTCATCCCATAAGTCCTTTTAGCTCTCCTCTCTCTGCAGGCTCACTAATACTTTGCAAGATGAAGCTAATGGAATATTCAGGATTAGTACTGGTAGAACACGTTTATGCCTGTCTTGCAAAGATGCCAAAAGTCTGCAGTTCTTGAGATTAAACATTTTGTTGTCTTCGATTTCATTTTAAGCAGATTATATCTTCTTGACTTTTAGAAAATAGATATATATTGTGAACAGGTATTGTATATATTAAATATATGATAGTTATATATATATATATATATATATACATACATATATATGTATAAAATTTTATTTGTGCCCCATTTTGCCTGGGTATTTTAGAAAACATATATATTCTGAACAGATCTGTTTTCTAAAATTCCCAGGCAAAATGGAGCACCAATTTATAATACATGATATATGATATACATATGATATATAATATATATAGCTTATATAGCTTATATCATATGATATATGATATATATAGCTATATATATATGTGATATATATAGCTTATATATAGCTTATATATATCATATGTCATATGTATATCATATATACAGTTTATATAGACTATATATCATATATGTGATATGTATACCATATCATATATATGATATATGATATATATATATCACATATATGATATATATATATATAATTTTGTTATTTGTCTATTTTGCCTGGGAGTTTTAAAAAACAGATCTATATTATCAACAGATATTATATATACTTAAATATATGATATGTAAATTATACATATGTACATTATGTTATTTGTCCTCCATTTTGCCTAGGAGTTTTAGAAAACAGATATTATGAACAGATATTATATATATTAAATGTATGATATGTAAATTATATATATATACATATATGTATAAAATTTTGTTATTTGTGCTCCATTTTTCTGGGTAGTTTAGAAGTCTTCTGAGCCTTTCTGCAATTATAAAACAAGAATAAAATTTTGAAGAAATGCCTAGGCCCATAATGGCATGGAAAAGATTGTCATCTATAAAAGCACCACACAAAAGAATACTGTACATTCTTTGGGGGTGCCCCCTGTACCTAGCGTGCTCATATAAATCCAACATTTCAAAAATATATATAAAGAAATCCAAAATTTCTCTTACAGTCAAAATGTGGGGGAAAAGAATAAATGGCTGAAAAGTGAAATTGAGTGGAAATGGCTCTCACCGAATAGCAGAGTGGTTCAGGAATTCAACAGGTATCTTTTCAGGGTGTCTTGTCCATGCCGTCTTCCTCATGAATCATCAGAATGTTCCTGAAAGGCCAACACTTTGCAGTCTAGAGTATGTGTCCCAGTTCGCCTCCACCTGCCCTAAGGTTATTATGTTTGAAAATGGGCAGGTGATAATAATACTCCGTCCTGATCCAAGAGGTTGCCAGTGAAGCTGGCAAACACAAAGTGCCTTTTGTCTAAAGTGTGGTACAGATATGAGCTATTACTTATTCAGTGTATGGCTTGATTTGGCCGTGATATATGTATATATACACGTACACATATATGTACATATATAAAGGGCGATTTGGAACTTTTCGCTTGATGTTTAGTGTACTCCCTCGGTGACACAAATGGACCACAAAATGAAGATTACTTTCACAGTAAGTTTAATACCAAGAAGTTACATCAATGTCCTATGTTCTACCTTGGGTTTTTAAAATTGTTTCTATGAATGTCTACATATTATTAAGTAGCTTTCATTATTATTAAATTCTTTGAGCTACTAATATCCTCCCCATTCTTCTCTCAAGTGCCCTTTCAAAATAAAATTTTATTTATCTTAAAATCTTCAGTTTTCAAGTAATAAGCATTTGTAAGAGAGGAATGCACTTAGTTACACATATTTACTACTATGAAATTGCTTTCTATTGGAGTGAATTATCTACAGGTTCTAATAAGTTTCTTTAAACTCATCCCTTTATTAAATCACAAATGAAGGCACTGACTGGATAATTTTTTAATATTTATTTTAATTTATTTTTTGGGAGAGGGAGAGAACGAGAGTGAGTGGGGGAGAGGGGTAAAGGGAAAGAGAGAGAGAATCTTAAGCAGGCTCCACGCTCTGTGTGGAACTGGACGTGGGGTTCCATTCCATGACCCTGGGATCACAACCTGAGCCGAAATCAAGAGTTGGACATCCACCAACTGAGCCACCCAGGTGCCCCCGGACTGGATAACTTAAAAAAAAATTGTGTGTGTGTGTGTGTGAGCTTAGAGCACATTGAAGGAGATTTTCTCCCTCTGACTGAGATTTCTATCAAATGTAAACAGTTATTTTCTAGTGTCAGTGGATAGTAAGAAAGAATGCACTTTTACTTCAAGCACTGAACCTAGTTGTCCCCATTTTCTTTGAAACTTTGGAAAGTAAAGACGTCATAGAAAGGAAGGGGGTATCGATACAGGGTACAACTTAGATGAACCTTGAAAACATTGTGCTAACTGAAAGAAGCCAGACCCAAAAGGTCACATGTTCTGTGATTCCAGCTCTAAGAAAATCCGGAGTAGTAAATCCAGACAGAAAGCAGATCGGTGGTTGTCAGGGGCTGGGGAGAGGGGACGGCAGGGAGTGACGGCTTAATGGGCACCACGTCACCCTCGGGGATGGTGAAAATATTTTGGAACCAGACAGAGCTGATCGTTGTACAGCTATTTTGACTACCAACCGCCACTGAATCACACACTTTAAAATGGTTAATTTTATGTGATGTGAATTTCACCTCAATAAAAAAGTAATAAAGCTGTTAAAAAAGAATAAAGGTATCATAAAGTACCACATACAGAAAGCACATTTTCCTCAAGGATATAAATCAAGAGCCCTGTATTGTACATTCTCTCCAATCCAGAGTGACGGGAGCTTTTCAACCAGTTGCTGTCCTTGTGGAGTGGAGGCATTTCCTTGTCTATCTGCCCCCAACTGTTGTCATTCCGTCCCTGCAATGTCATCCTTATGGGGCTCCCCCTGTCCTTTCCTGCTCCCTCTGCTCCCTCCTTTCCAGAAGCTCTTGCCTCTTGGCTCTGCTGCTGCTCAGCCCTTCCCATCTGTTCTTCTTCCTGGCATCAAGCAAGTCTTCCGAGTTCAAACCTCGGTCAAATCCAGGCACTTCTGGGACCGTAGACCTTCGATGGCATGCCACGAGAGCAGGGATGTCCCTGCTCCCTAGACTGCATGCGGGGCCATCTTCCAAAGTTCATCCAGTGCTCAGGGACTTCCTGTCTCCCAGGGCTGTCTTAATGCAAATAGTGGCCTATTTGCCCAAGTTGTGGGGAGGAGGGCTTTCCCCACTCCAGCCCTTTCCTTTCTGCCCCCTTCTTCTCTCCCTGCCTTGGTGAGCTGTTCCCACCTGGCTTTTGAGACCCCACATCTTGAAATCCAGTGACTCTTCCCTGAGGCCTCCCATTAGCAGGGCACCCTCACTCCCTCCTCTAAATCCTCAGGGTACTTTGCCGTATCCCCCGCCTGCCCTTTTCATGGTCTGCCTTACATTATAGTAGAGGGTTAGCAGTCTGTCCAGAACCACCCACCTTATGAGCTGTGGAACTAGGATGTAAATCTTGACTTTGCATGCTTCAAAGATTGTGCTGTGAGCAAATCTCCAGTGACCTCCTTCCTATGGATTGTGGACCTCTCCAACGTCTCCCTCCCCCTACGCCATCCCCCCCAGGCACTTTGACAGTATGCATAGTAGGTTGCTGATAAGTACACCTAGAATGTGCAGAACTGTTCCTCTCCACAAAGTTACTTTTTAAAGGGACTGTCCAGTTGACTCTTTTTAAAGAGGTAAAGCATAAAAAAAGATGCGATAGTACTTAACCTGTTTTCCGCCATTTTGAATGTGGCTTTTATCTCCCCTCTAAACACACACATTGGTTGGAATCACGGTAGCCCAATCTCCTTTCTCATCATTTCCATGGACCTTTTTCTGATCTTTTCTTCCTCAGATTGATAGTATTTATATCTGTGTCACTAATTTTGAGCCCAATTATATATGGTTTGTGTGGTTTCTTGAAACAATGTCTTCAGTTTGATGCATTTCCGTAAGGCCAGTGGTCCAATGGTACCAGTTCCACGCATTTTGATGAATGGAAAAAAATAGCATGAAAATCCCTTCTTGGTATGATGATAAACAGGTTGTTTTTTTTTTAAAGACGCCATTTGAATCACTTGGAATTCTTTGTCTTTCTTTTCATCCTGCCAGTCTAGCTCTTCGATAAGCCGGCATTCAAGTCGGTTGAAAATAAACTTCAAATACCAAGTTTTAAAGAAATGCCAAATTATGTGAAAGATCATACTCTTATTGTAATTTGAATTAAAAAGGGGTAGGGAGAGGGAGAGTGGGACTCTAGAAATTAGGTTTTTAAAAATCCCAACTCTATTTAAGGAGTTTTCGGTACCTTTGCCAGATGGTCAACTTGTTAGGGAGAAAAGGTAAAAATTACCATGACAGGATATCTTGTGTTTGGTTTTGTTTCATTTTTGGGTTTGTTTTTGGTTTTTTGTTTTAGGGAGCCGGAAGAGTGTCTCTCCACCTGCTTCGAGTGACGGCGTGACTGTCTTGAGAACATCTGGGTGAACAACTAGAAGGAAGAGCCCGATATTGACCTTTCCCTTTCTCTTCCTCTCTTCCCTCTGCAGGTTACCTACCTGGGTAAAGTCCCCACCACAGGCATGCAGTTCCTGTCAGGCTGCACAGAAAAGCCAGTCATCGAGCTCTGGAAGAAACACACGCTAGCCCGAGAAGATGTCTTTCCCGCCAACGCCCTCCTGGAAATCCGACCATTCCAAGTGTGGCTCCATCACCTCGACCACAAAGGTGAAGCCACGGTCCACATGGATACCTTCCAGGTGGCGCGCATTGCCTACTGCACCGCCGACCACAACGTGAGCCCCAACATCTTCGCCTGGGTTTACAGGGAGATCAATGACGACCTGTCCTACCAAATGGACTGCCATGCTGTCGAGTGCGAGAGCAAGCTCGAGGCCAAGAAGCTGGCCCACGCCATGATGGAGGCCTTCAAGAAGACTTTCCACAGTATGAAGAGCGACGGTCGGATCCATAGGAACAGCTCATCGGAAGAAGTTTCCCAGGAATTGGAATCCGACGACGGCTGAATGGACTTAGCATGCTTCGGCAAGGCAGCACTGGTCGAGGAATTCAAGATGATAGATGAATAAGCAACGATTCAAATTTGGGAAGTAAAGACTGCCACGCTATTGGCTGACCAAGCTTTTTTAAATTCAGAAGAGCAATTCTAAATCTAAAGAAATGTATTATTAAAGTAATTACGTTACATTGAAATCTGCTGCTGCTGTGACTGTGGGGAGGGTGGGCGTGCAGACGGGGAGGAAAGTTCTCGACTCTCTTCCTCCCCCCACCCCTCATTTCCCAATGCCTCCCTGTAGGAGCTCTCCATGCCGGTTGTCACCACTCTCAGGCAAATACACTGCGGCTGTTATTTGACGAGCCATTCCAGTTTGCCTTACGGACCCCAGCCAGAATGTTCGGTGCCCCTGGAGGATCCCTAGTCGTGGGTGGGGGGGTGGGGGGTACAGATGCAGGCACAGAGGCCGCAGAGCCAAGGGAACACTCCAGGCTCATCCTGAGAGCCCCTCTCCCTGGCATGGTTCAGATTCTCTCCTCAGTAAGCGAATCAGCACAGCCTTTATTTAGCTTTACAACTAACAACCCGGTAGCTGGTACTTGATTCAGTTAAAGATAATGCTTTTATTTACATAAATATATCAAGTAGTACCCTCTTATTGTATTCACTTCATCTATTTTCTTGGAATACTCACAACTGCTAATAGCTGCCTTCCTTATCCCTCCTCATCCACCCTCTTTCCCCTTCCAACCCAGCCTACGTCCCTAAGGGATGGATTCTCAGCATACACTGCAGGACACAAAAAGGGAAGAAAATAACCAAGCGTCTGAAATAACCAGTCGAGCAAAGGGGGAGTTTGAAAACAACCACCACAACCACAGAAACTTTGGAAAAAGGGAACGAGTTATCAGCAAGTGAGCAAAAACTCCACGCGGGCTGTCCTTTTTTCAGGTCCGATGTACAGTAACTTGTTTAGTTAATGGTCCTGCCTGAGGAATCCTTCCTGGCAAGCTTCAGATCTGATCGGGCGTCGCCAAGGAAGCCTTGCCGCCTTCACTCAATGTTGTACTCGAATAGAGAATGTGTTGTGTACAACTGGCTTGTCTAGACAAACTGTGTCCGTCTTCGTCTAAAAGGAAATCTGACCTTGTCATCTTCAAATTGGTGAGACCTTAGAGTCAGAGTTTCCAGTCTGTTCACTGTTTCTAATGAGAGATTCTCACCGAGAGAGCCTGAGGTTTCTCAGTTCCGGGGCTCTTTAAATATCATAAACACAAAGTCAACACTGAATGAAATTGAAAAGCGTTGGGTAAAATGCATACATTTAAAGCCGGGAGCAGATGGCTAGTGTTCCAGGTAATGCTGCTCCTTGATTAAAGTCTGTTCTTTCATCCTGGTAATTAATGTGAGGGGACACTGGGGGACCTTACAGAAGCCTTAAATGAGAGCTCGTTGAATCCAGAGAGTAATGGGGTCGGTGTTTTGGTCTGTGTATCTGCGTGCCCGTGTACGCGTTTGTGTGTGTGTACGTGTGCCCCGGTGTGTGGGTTCAGTTTTAAGGCATGTCGAATAAGCATGGAGTCGTATTGAGAAGAACTTGCCTCTTGGAGATATTGCTTGCTGCTCTACAGCACATGTAAACTATTCTTTAGCGTAAATGCGTTCATTCTTTAATAAAAAATATGTTGGCATTAATAAAGCTGAGGACTTTCATACTCTGTATGTCTTTCCTTTTTTAAGTAATGAAAACCCCAAGGACGAAATAGGCCACATCGAGTGAATAGGGAATCCGCTCTAAGAAACATGCAGCCTTGGTCCTAAAGAACCCATTCCTTGATGGTGTTGAACAAATCTTGTTTGATTGCCTAATGCTTAACTTATATTGAATTACTGCCCCTTCGCTGAGATGGTATCACGGCGTGTAGTTATTCAGTGTGGTGGACTTATTTCAGAGGAGAGGCTTCTAGAACGTTCTGCAAGTGATTGCTATTTATAAAACCTTGTGTATAGCTTTGGGGACTCCGTGCCGGCATCCTGGAAGGTAAATACGGAGCGATTCCCTCCCACGGCACTGGTTAAAAATGCTTCCTGCAGGCCATGATTTCTCAGAACGACCCCATTAATCTCGCAAGGCAGGTGGCCCGTGGAGCCACTGTGTGTGTTGAACAATGCCCTTCATGGAATCAGGAACCAACATAAAGCCTTCTGAAGTGAAAATACGAGAGCCTGCTGAAGAGGTGCACTCGAGTAAGAATCACCACCCATCTCTGACTCAAATGGCATTTTCCCTCATTGACCTTTTCTGAATTTCAGTTTCGCCACCTTGTCCTTGAAGGTGCTTCTAAGATGGAGGGGAGGGGGGGGGGGCGGAAAGAAAGGAAAGAAGAAAGAACCCAGCCAGCATATATTTCAGAACAGTGCCATTTCCATCTCACAGAAGTTATATCCCAAGTGCACATATGGGTATTTATTGCAGAAAGCGTTTGCTGATTTTTTTCCAGGGTACTGAGTGTGACAGGCTAAGTAATTGGCTCTGATAATGTTGCCATGAGCTTTTGCTTGAGATGATTAGTAAGCAATTTCAAGATAAATACACAACAACATCTTTCAAATAGCTAATGAGATCTTTGGGGACAGCCAGGATTCATTCGCCCCAGAGGGGTGATTCAGACGTGCATTTTTTTTTTTTCTTTATGGCTTTGGTTTCTCCCTTTCTATACTATACTTTCTATACTAGTGGTCACAAAGCACTTTCATGTATGCTAACTCCTGTGCCCCTCAGAAGGATCCAGTAGGGGGTTCCTTATCGCCTTAACTTTAGAGATGAGGAAACTGAGGTTCAGAGAGGTCGCATAAGTCAGCCAAGGCGACACAGCTAGGGTGGATTTGATGGAGACTTTGAACTCTCTGACTTCTAGGCCAGGGCTATTGCTTTGTTTAGGCAAGGTCCATTGCTTTTGAATTTTTTATTTCCATTCTCCTTAAATCCTCTAGCCCGTTTTAAACTGGTATTCTAAGCCACTATAAATAAACATCCTTTGGTATTCATTTCCAAGTACTTTTGATAGCAATAGAAAAAGTTTTAAAAGCAAACAAAGGCCCAGGAAGTTTTATCTGAGCACAAATAGCATAATGTGAGATTTTACTTAAGTATTTTATTGGCTGTGGTCAATGGACAAAATACCCTCTCCACCCCTACAGAACCAAGATGCCTGGTTTATTTTGTTTTTCTCCGGACACATTAAAACTCTGAGTCAAATCCTTCTGCGGCAGGATTCTAAAACAACACGTATTTGCTGTTCATTCAATGCGTTTTCAATTCTATATTTATTTGTATGATTATATAAAGTATCTGTTCAAGCCCCTGGGGTGTAAGTGTCATTAAGATGGGGATTTTGTCCGTTTTGTTCACATTTTATCTCCAGCCACAGGTTACAGAATTCTTGTCATGCATTTGTGTCTGTTTACTTCTGTTGCTGAAAACAAAGAGGGCGGGTATTAGGGGAGGGCATTTTTATTTTTCCAACAGTAGGAAGCATATGAGTGTAACTGCGTTTTCCCCAAATTTATACTTCAGGAAACATTTTTTCTTTGCCTTCTCTCTTGCCTTTTTCCACTTTTTTCCCCCCTCTCCCCCTCCATCCTTTTCAACTTTGATATTTAATTATTTACACACCACTCCAGACATCCTCTGATTTTAGCAGAAAGAGAATACATGCTCTGAATCTGAGATCATGTTTTAGTTCATGATGCGCTGATGTAGAATTTGACCACATTGTCAAACACTTCAGATCATCCTAGGTTGTTCTTATGTACTATTATTTTTCAGTCAGATGGGACATGATGACAATTTAATTCTCCATAGCTTACGATTTCTTAGGCATTCCAAAAAGGTGTGATATAGCTTCTCATCTCCTAGACTGAACTGGGGTGAAGGAGAAGGCTCCCTTAATTGCCCAATTCTTATTTATCTTCGAGAAACTTTCCTTTTAGACGCCAAGATTTGGCTTTTAGAGTAATTTTATGGGATGCAATTGTTCAGCTTGAGAACTCTTGCTTCTTTTGAGGAGGTACCAGCTGATAATAGTTACCAGAAGAGAACCGAGTATGGTGCATAAGTTCAAGCTTAGAAAGAAAAACAACTGAACGGGTAAGAGCAAATTGCTAAGAGGAAGAAAAATCTAAACCATCTTATTTTGGACATTTACAAATAAACTGCGATATATTTTTTTAGTGAATCTAAGACATAGTCTTGTACACTTGAGCGAGGCTGACATTTGCAAAGAGATTTGGGGAGAATGTTTCTTTTGGAATGACTTAGTAAGATTATTTTGGGTTTTGCTTAGGTACCCAGAATTGGTTATTCAAAAATAACCTGGATAGTTTTTGCTTAGGAAATCCATGGCTTCCATTTAAAAACGTTTTTTAAGTTCCTACTGAGTTTTCAGTAGCTTAGAGGCTACTCTAAGAAGCTACTAAGGTGATCTGAAAATGGAATTACTGAAGTATGACACATTTTTAAGCCCTTCATAACATTACCGACAATCATCAATATTTTCATGTCCATAAAGTCACTTAACAAGTATTAATAAAAAATGTCGCATCCTTTTATCGAAAAATACATACTGGACCAAGGTTGGGCCACTTAAAAATATTATGAGATTTGTAAAATCATGACGCTACATGAGACCTGCTGATTTCAATCCCGTCATCATGGGGTGGTGGTTGCCATTCCAGAACGTTCTTTGCCCTCTGGGGACAAAGCTTCAGAGAACCATGTAAGGAAACACCCACTTGCAAGAAAGAGCCAAGAACTGATTCCATTCCAGGGTCCCTTTTTAATGTAAATTTGGGATCAACCAAGACCAAAATTCATCACATACTGAATCCTGTTGTACACAGGCAACAAAATCTGACGATAAATGTTGTTATGTTCATAACTGGATCATCTTCATGCTGATGCTATTATGGGCAGAAGAAGATTTTAATTGGAGGGCTGGGGATGGAATTAGACCTTTAATTCAGTCTTTTGCCCAATTATTTTCTTGCCTTTCTCCATTTTGAGAGCAACAGCTTTTCCTAGAATCTAGGACTGCACTTTTAGAAATTAGTACAGTGAAACCTCATTAATTTAGATAAAACTAATTAGGAGTTGGTGGTTTGGGCCTTGACATGCTCAAGTTTTATGCTTATTTTTAATAAGCAAAATAAATAGGATGAAGAACGCCGTTATTGGAAGCGTTCGGCCGCCTGGGAAAAACTGCTTCCACATATCACAGTAACAATTTACCAGACATAGTGTAATTTCAGCATAAGTAGAAACTGGTAGCGCTGAAATTGAGGTTTCGATGCGCCGCTTTCAAGCCATTTTTCTTTATTGATTAAAGTGGGTTTCTCCACTGAGCAACAAATGGTTAATGCAATTCTAGGATTCAGAGCCCTTGGAAGTAATAAAACCCCTCTTCTGCTCATCATTTATATACATCTTTACTTTCAGTGAGTATAACTCTTTGGTCTTCTTAACCGTAACTCTCTCAAAAAACTAAACTCTTCCTGTTTCTCGCAGAAACGTTGCTATTAAAATAATTGAAATAGAAATTATTTTCTGATGGTCTTGGCGTTCATCATTTTTCTCTTCGCTATTCGTTTGTCTCCCCCCTTGCGTTATTAAGACACTAAATTATTGTGGACCGCCGTCAAAAGCTCAGTAACGCAAGATCGTGGAGTCAGTCAGTTATGATCAATTATGTCTCACGGTCTGGTTTGTATTTAAAGTTTAACGTTTTGCTTTTCAGATCCTTGAGTGTGGTTATGATTTGCAGGGTCCCACTACCAAGCAATCTGATAGCTCCATCCATATGTTGGCTCCATATGAATGGAGTATGAGGTTCAGAGGGTCTCCACGCACAGACTGGAGACTGTGCCCTGCCCAAGGGGATGTGATAGAAAGACCAAGTGGGCCCTACTGGACCCCGCCCGTGCTATTCTTGCAGAGCGTGTACTTTGGCCTGGGGGCGGTGGGGAGTGGGGATCGGTCCAGAGAAAGAGGCATCTTTTTGCAATCCATCATCCTCCCAGAAGGTAGATAATTTTTCTACCAGGGTAGATAGACACTTGTTTCACAAATAAATACCATCTTAATGTGGCAGTCCTGAGGGACACCCGTATCTTTGTTCTCCGTGTATTTTTTGCAGACACACGAAATACCAAACTCTGGACTCTCTTTACCCTGTGTTTCACAAACCAAAAGAGGGTATGCGGGGAGCACCGGTGATGCTGTAGGAACCATCGATAGCTCTTGAGATTGCATTATACAGAAGGGCCATCTTATTTATGGTTGCCTAACTTTTGGGCTCAGAATTGCAACAGTTGTGAGCTTTGAGTCCTCACGTAGTGCTATTGTACGTGTATTTTATTTTATTTATTTATTTTTTTTCAACGTTTATTTATTTTTGGGACAGAGAGAGACAGAGCATGAACGGGGGAGGGGCAGAGAGAGAGGGAGACACAGAATCGGAAACAGGCTCCAGGCTCTGAGCCATCAGCCCAGAGCCCGACGCGGGGCTCGAACTCACGGACCGCGAGATCGTGACCTGGCTGAAGTCGGACGCTTAACCGACTGCGCCACCCAGGCGCCCCTGTACGTGTATTTTAAAGAATCAAAATCATTGTTCCTTTAGGGTCATTTCTTCTCTATTACTCTTGAAGGAAAGGAGTGAGGCATCCACCCTACACATTAACCTCAGAAAATGGAAGAGAAAATTCATTCTGGGCAACTCTAGGGATGCCAGAAAGCCTCAGAACCCAAAGATAAAACTTGGCACCTCTCTCGTTCCCTGAGATGGACTTCTGAGGCGGAGGTCTTATTAATTTTTCTATTTCCATCCAGCCCCTGACCCAGGCCTTTGCCATGACCACAGGTGTGTGGCAGGAGTGAGCAGATGTCGGAGAAGAGTGGCTCCTGGAGAGGAAGGAAAGGAGTCCTGCTTCTGCCAGGATTTGGTTTCAGTGAGACCAGTTCTGTGCTCTCTGGTCACTTTTGGACATGTGACATTTGTCCTTCATCTGCAAAGTGCCTCCTGGGGGCACTCAAAAGCCATCAAGGAAAGAGAGTAGCTTTTTTTTTCAAAAAAAAATTTTTTATGTTCATTTATTTTTGAGAGAGAGAGAGAGACAGAGACAGAGACAGAGTGTGAATGGGGGAGGGCAGAGAGAGAGGAAGACACAGAATCCGAAGCAGACTCCAGGCTCTGAGCGGTCAGCACAGAGCCCAACGCGGGGCTTGAACCCACGAACTGTGAGATCATGACCTGAGCCGAAGTCGGCCGCTTAACCGACTGAGCCACCCAGGCGCCCCGAGAACAGCTCCTTATTGCAACACAGAACCTCCAGCTCCACTGTTCTTCATGCCCACAACTCCTATTGTTCTAAAGTTCAGATCTGATTGTGCCAGACTTTTACTTACAAACTTTCCATGGCCTCCTCATTGTCTGTAAGAGAAACGGGTCAGTGTCTTCCCTCCCCCGCTGCCCTCCTTCCTTAACTTTATTTTTTTTTTTTAACGTTTATTTATTTTTGAGACAGAGAAAGACAGAGCATGAAGGGGGGAGGGTCAGAGACAGGGAGACACAGAATCTGAAACAGGCTCCAGGCTCTGAGCTGTCAGCACAGAACCTGACGCGGGGCTCGAACTCACAGGCCGCGAGACCATGACCTGAGCTGAAGTCGGCCGCTCAACCGACTGAGCCACCCAGGCGCCCTTTAACTTTATTTTATATGTTGGTGTGAGAGACCAGCTCCTTCTCAAGCTTTCACCTGCTGTTCCAGGCTCCGGTCTGAACCCTTCTCCACGTTGCCCTGGGCAAAGAACTTAACATCTCAGGCCTCAGTTTCCTCACCTGTAAAGTAAGAGTACAGGTGTGTGACTCCTAGAGCTGCAATGAAAAGTAAGTGAGTGAATATGCACGAGGCACTTAGCCTGGATCTGGCATCTGGCGAGTGTTCAGTCAATGCCAGTATTTGGGAGGGGGGGGGGGGAGGGTTGTTTCTGCTTCTCACTCCTCCACAGGGACCTGTTGGAGAGCCTACAGCGTTCGTTGCAATTCCCCTCAAGGGCCAGACTCTGGGCTTTGGCATGTCTGCTCCTAGGTCAAATTTTCTCCTCTCTGTTGCTGGGGTTCCTTCTTCCAGGCTCCCGCAGACTTGTGAAAACCACGGTGTCCTTGACACCCTTTTCTTCTACATCTTCCTCACCGCTGACCTAAGGGCTCCCAGAGCAATGCTGTCCCCTAGATCTATACTGCCGGCCACATGTGTCATTTAAGAATTTCTAGCGGCCAAATTAAAAAAATGTAAAAGAAGGAGGAGAAATTAATTTTAATAATACACTTTAAGCCAAATATCTAAACTATTATCATTTCAACACATAGCTACTATGCATTAATGAGATATTTCGCATGCTTGCATCGTCTTCGATGTCTGGCTACGGCCCACGGAGTGCTCAATAGCTACGTGTAACTAGTGCTATTGTAGGTGACTGCCCAGTGCCAGAGCGTGGGCACCGTGGCCCCATCCTCTGTGCACCCACAGAGTCCATCTCGGTGACAGAGACATCGGAGGGGCTCGGACACACTTGTTTAATGAATAAAACAGTGAACCTGATTACAACTTCATCAGGTGTGTAAGTGTGTTAGTTTTCTAGGGTTGCTGTCACATACTGGCTGGATTAAACAACTGCAACCTCACAGTTTTGGAAGCTAGAAGGCCAAGTTCAAGGTGTTGGCCGGGCTGGTTCCTTCTGAGGCTATGGGCAGAGATCTGGTCCATGCCTTCTGGTGGTTTTCTGAGCTTCCTTGGCTTTCCTTGGCTTCCGTACCACCACCTTGCTGTCTGTCTTTATGTTCACATGATCCTGTATGTGTGTGTGTGTGTGTGCACCCGTCTGTCTGTCTGTCTCCAAGTTTTCCCCTTTTATAAGGATACCGGTTATACTGGATTCAGATTTCATTTTAACTAATTATACCTGCAATGACTCTATTTCCAAATAAGGTCACATTCTCAGATACTAGGGATTGAGGCTTCAACCTATGAATTTGGGTGGAGGACGCAATTCAACCCATAACAACAAGGCATGTAGGAATACTGAGTGGCACTTCAGAGCTCATGGCTTGGAGGTGCAGAGCACAGCGTCACTGCTCACGGTTCAAGCCCCAAAGTCAGCACTTTTCTGCTCTCGTCCCAGTGGGGAGCCCTTCTTGTCTGGACTTGAGTTTGGTTTCTCTTGGCCAGCCAGGATTGTGGTTGGATTATCAAGGACAAAGCAGACGGTTCTTGGAAGTATATTTTCATTTCAATGCTTTGAATTTCTTTGTGAAATAAAGCTAACGTGGTTCTTAAATACATATGCCTTTCAAGGAGAGGAAAACCTCTGAACTCAGCCCTTTCCCATCTTCCATTATATGTCGGTGTCTGGTAATCACTGGCTTGGGTTGTCTGCTGAGGGAAATGAGGTTGTGAGGGAAAACAGCTTGAGAACTAAAAAAAATGAGGAAGTTGGAAGCAGGCAGGATGGCTCTTCCTGTATGTGACAACATTAGGCAAGCCTCAGGCCAAGTTTTCCCGGCTGGGCCAACCTTGGCCTAAGCCAATGCCCGCGATTCCCCCATGGAGCCCCTTGTGCTCTTCACTGGGAATTGGTGTTTTCCAGGCATCTCAAGATGATCCAACTAAAGTCCCCACATCAAAAAAGGAAGAAGGCTCTGAAGGCCAGAATTTGGGATTTGCCTGGAACACAGGGACTGTGGTGTTTTTCTGCATCTACAGTTCCAGGTCCTGTGGTTGTGTCTCGCTTTGTGTTGTGTGTGCATGATGGCACACAGAAGAAGCAGATCCCTCCACCTCATTGTGGAAGCACATCTTTCCCCCAGAATTTAAAAAGCAGCTTCAGTGTTGCTTTGTTAAGATAAGCCCACACCAGAATTTGGCCAGCAACCAAAGAACTCTCTAGCTGGGATAATTTATTACCCAAACTTGTTGTCCACACTGATTATTCAGTTCTTTCTTTTAAAGGTCAGACTTTGTTACATTATGATTAGAGTTGCCTTTTTAACAAGTTATTTCGTTTATGCTTAACACTGCCTATTGGCTACTCCACGGACTCCACCAGAGACATGAGCTAAGGATGGTAAAGAGAGAAGAAAGCGTTGAAAGGACCAAAAAAATAGGAACTAATTCTTTTGAGCATATATGAGGTACAAGACACTTTTAAATACATAATCTCATTTAATCTTCACAGAACCCTATGTGGTCAGAATTATTATCCCCTCATTACAGATGAAGAGTTGATTTTGGAAAAGCTTAAGGAAGTTGGCTGACGCTTTGCTTAAAAAGCAAATCTAGGACTTAACCTCAGGACCCTCTAATCCCAAAGCCTGTGATTTACCTACATGCTCCAGGGATGTTCCCAAGTCACTCTGCCCTTGTAACAGCCCAACCACCTGGCTTTTGGGTCTCCCAGGTTGGGCCCCCAGATTGTCCAACAGATCCGAGTACCTCATTCTTAGGTCCAGCCCGGTCTTGAGAACCTAGTGCGTCTGCTTGTGCAGCTGTGGATACGCCAACCTTTAGTGACTTTTCATGGCCTTGCTTTCAACGCTTGAGCTAGCTGCCAGTGAGCTCTGGGGACGGTTTGTCCCCAGAGGGGCTGGTTTTCACAAAACTAAAATGCTTAACTTCCCCTGGATGATTTAGGCGGTTCTTTTGGATCCCTTCTCTGGCATCCAATGGAAAATAAATTTCAGTCCTCCTTTCCTTCCATGCACATCAGGAATCCAAACCTTGAGCTCGCATCATGTGAGATTTAAATGAGATAAAAATGGAAATGAACATTTATTAAGTGCTTACCATGTATCAGGATTTAAGATTTTTACTGTCATTTTCTAATTGTGTGCTTCATGAAATGCATATGCAGAGGGAACTCTTAATCTGCCGAGAATAAAGAGGAGGAAAGTGAAGTTCGGAGAGGTATTTGCTAAATGTCACCACCCTGGGGAGGCAGTCTGACTCCTAAGTCTGCACGTCTTATCCAGCCTTTCAGGTGATTAAAAGGCCTTGGCCCAGGGCATGCTTCCTTCAGATAAGTGACAGAGATGTTCCCCGCAGCCTGGCACTCTCTCAAACCACCCTTATGAGGCCAGAACCTCACTTTTTGATAAAATAAATCATACCTTGGAGCCCACACCAAAGCTTTTGTTTTGCAGGGTCAGAAGATTGAGAAAAAAGATTTACCAATGTCTTGGGCATCTTTTACCTATTTTAATACCACATTAAAATTTTTTTCAGATGAAAATATTGAGACTTAGATGAAATGACTTCTCCCACTTTACACTAAGTGATGCTGAGTCTTGAGATGCTCCTCTTTTTCTTAGCATAAAGAGTACCTTCTAGAACATGGCAGAGATGATGTCTAAATTATTAAGGTTCTAAGTGTCTCCTATACACCATTCTTTTTATTCTTCCTTAAAACGTTTCATTTCTTATCCATGAAGTTCAACAGTGGAAATATAGAATCCATTGTGAACCAAGGACCCAAGCATCTAGGGCGACGACCCAAATAAGTAGAATATACAGAAAGAAAAAAAAAATACTGAAATTGTCCTGAGCATAGTTGGATCGTAACAATTGGGTCTTTGTTTCTCAACTCTTTTATGATTATAAATGTGTTATTTCATGCACTTCATTTAATCAAACATACCATTTATTCCAATGAACCTTGAATGGTCTAACACTAATTTTCATAACTTTACTAAAAAAGGAGGCCATTGTATCGTAATTATTGTTCAGTGTTTAAAACCCTATAATTTTCAAGAACTATTATGTCTATCTGCCATCAGCATTTTTGTACAAATAAGCCTGAGCATACATTCCTGTTCTTTAGTGTTATCTCCTCTTCATTATTTTATCTTTGATTTCCTAATTTCAAAAGAGGATATTATTCACAAGCAGATTGTTATTTCCAGGAGAGATATCACAGCGCTAGCTTTATTTAGTGGCGTTCCTCCTATAACTTCATTTCATAATGTAAGAAAACATGTTTATAATAGAGAAGAAAGGAAGTAGTCATCTCGATATATCATCATGTCAAGAGCAACTTTCTCATGCTGATGTGATTAAAGTGATTGTTCCTTCCAAGATTTTCCTCATGTTTGCTAATGAACATGTAATGTCTTCCATATATATATATATATATATATATATATATATATGATTCACTTAAGAATTACTTCTGTTGCTCTTTAGTTCTTTAATTTTTGGAAAGAGAAATATAAACACAATATTGGTTTCCCTGGTGAAAATTCTTCCCAGAAGACACAATATGGTATGAAATACTCATGAACAGCAGGTAATGCACAAAGTCATTTCTACTGGAAAATATGCCATCTGGACCAAAAAAAAAAAAAAAACAATTTGTGGAAATGCATGTCAGTATGATTGTGTTATTCTGGGTTAATGGTGATGGTGACTGCATCCTCAAAGTCGTTTTTTAGAAGGAAATGCAAGAACATTTGGAAAAGACCATTATGGATGGCCTTTAGGTAAATTTTCTGGTAACTCTTTCATTCATTTCAAAGAAAGAGAGACTGAACCAAGACCAGGAAGCTATTTCCATGTGCTGTAAAACATGCAGAAAGAGGGGTAGAAGGAAGCATGAGTGTCAACATAACTGAGAAAATGATTTCTTAAATAAGCCCATGATGAGCTAAACTCAGAGTCCTGTTGTGTTCTATGCCTCAACGTGCTGGACACTTTCTAGCTCCTCATATGCTCATACCAGTGGCCTTCGCATATTCTGTTCCCTCTGCCTAGAGCAATGCCAACTTCCAGACCTTGGTCCTCTAGTCCTAAACCCATCCCCTGTGATTCAGGCAATACTTCTTTACCTTTAAAGGAATGACTAGAAGTCTGGCACTGCACTCTACTCCATAGCACCATGAGTATTTTCTTCCTAGCACTTCTCCTGGTTGTAATTGTGCTTTCCTTGTTGTGACTCTGTGAATAATGGCTGTCTATTCTCCACTAGATCGTAAGTTCCCTAAGTACCCACCACAATGCCTGCCACTTAAATGGGACCCATAGTTTCTGAATGAATTAATGACTTGGCTTTAGAGTAGTGAGGACCGTGGCCTTGGGCCACTTTCCTGAGGTCCGCTGTTGATTTCACTACACAGCAGTGGCTTGGCTGGGGGGCAGCATGCTTTGCTGGCCGCTTTCGAGCATGGTCGGCTGACTGTGGATCAGAGGTTGCATCTGTTTGAAGCTATCTGGGTTCTGTGGGGATCAAAGTCTGGCAGATTAGAAGAACTGATTCCTTAATCAACAGAGTCAGATGACTTCAAAGAGATTTCTTCATGGGAAGAATTGGGCCAGAGTACAGAGAAGGGTCAGAGCCTGGATGTAGAAAACGTTAAATCTTCTGTTCTGACTTTTGAAGCTCTGTTTCCACCACATTGCAAATGTTTCCAGTTTAGTTATAGGCAGGAGCCCAAAGAGAACTGTAATGACTAGAATCACAAGTTGTGAGAACCATAAAAGGCCTTGGAAGATGATTTGACACTTTCTGATTCCCAGATGGGGACCTAGACAAGTCCAGGGACTTGCCCATGACTCCCAGGCAAGTGACAGGGTTAGGTCTGGAATCCAGCTTTCTTTCCATTAGGCTAGACTCCTGTTTCTTATGATGGCAAGTCTGTTACTTATACACCTGGGGCCCCCCACTCATGTGCCCTGCCACCTAGAATAAAGGTGACCTGGGCAAGTCACTTAAGCCTTGGGGATCTTGGGCGTTGATCACACATGTAAAATAATGGGCCACGCTCGAGAATGTCTAATGTACCTTGAATTGCAGATCGTTTGTTGTTCTATACCAACCCTCTGCTCTTCCCAAACTGTGTGACTCCTTGGGCCTCATTTCTAAATGTAAGCCATGTTACTGCACAGCATGATCTGGAAGTTCAACGTTAATACTGAGTAGCATTTGTATAGCACTTACAAGATGCTAGATACAGTCCTGTGTTACATGTTACCTATAGTAACTAATTTAATTTTCACTGTGTTTTTATGGGAAACACTATCATTTATTTACTTCTGTTTACAGATGGAGAACTCATAAAAGTTACATGTCAGATCCAAGGTATCACCGACCCTACGTGGCAGGGCTACAATTTGAACCCAGAGTTCCTGGCTGACTTGAGGTAGAGACAACTGTCTGTACAAAGTGAAATTCATTTTTCAAATTTGTTTATGTATCACTCCTTTTCCAGAAAGTTTTGAAGTGTTTCACAGATATACACCCTCTACCACATACAAAATATGTGAATAACAGAAAAGAAAATTGATGGATGAGTCAATACCAAAAATCTTTTAAACATTTTACTAAATGTGGGTTTAAGATTTGGATCAAGTGTGTTATAGGTAAATTAAAAAAAAAAAAAAAAGGATCACTTGGAAACCTCCACCCATCTGAGATAAGATTTAGGGAAACTATTTTTAAGACCTCCATTAAGTGGTGGGAGTTTCTCATGTATTTTGGAGACTAACCCCTTTTTGGATAGGGAGTGTGCAAATTTTTTTTCCCATCCCGTAAGTTGCCTTTTCACACTGTCGGTTGTTTCCTTTGCCTCATGGAAGTGTGTTAGCTTGATGCACGCCTACTTGCTTATTTTTGTTTTTGTTGCCTGTGCTTTGAGTTTCGTATCCACGAAATCATTGCCAAGACCAATATTATGAAGCTTTTCCTCTGTTTTCTTCTAGGAGTTTTACATTTTCAGTTCTTACATTTAAGTCTTTAATCTGCTCTGAGTTGATTTTTCTGTAGGGTGTAAGAGATGGGTGTAATTTCACCCGTTTGTTTACGGATATGGCGTTTAACCGCCACTGTTTATTGAAGAGACTGCCCTTTCTTCGTTGTGTATTCTTGGCACATTTGTTAGTGACTGCTTCCTCTCCTGATCTGCTCCCCGGCCTTCTCTGTAGTGAAGTATTACAGCCTTCTGGCTCCTTTGCCCTCTGGCACCATCTGGTTTCAGCTAACAGGCAACACTGGCTGGAGATGGGAGGGTGGGAGAGGGGGAGGCCAGTGTATTAATACCCCTGGCTTTTTCCCGGAAGGGTCATCCTGAGCCAAAACCATACGTAAAAAATTCCCCATGCTCTTTGTTTTTAGTACTATTATTTTTCATACATGAAACCTCCTTGTATCCGATTTCGTTTTGGGGTAAGACCGAGGGAGGGATCTATTTTAATTTTTTTCTGTATGACTACTAGTTGACCTGCAACTCGAACAAATCCAGCTCGTTCCTACCGATTTAAAATGCTGTCTGATACACAGGAGATCGACTCGTTTGATTTCTTTGGTTTTGGCATATTTTTTGTGGTGAGGTTATTTGCGTTGAGATTTTTATTCTATTGGTTGCCTTATTAATTGCAATATTATCTTGTACATCTAACCCTCTATTCCGTTACACATAATTTATTTATTCCTTAGTTTTAATAATGATGAAATTTGTCGATATTTGGTTTTTTTCTCCTCTCCCTCCCCTCTCCGTCACCACTCAATTTTAGTTGAATACATTCTTTTTCTGTGTTTGCTTTCATATCTTTAAATATATACTTTTATTTCTATTCCTTGATTTATTGGTTTGAAATACTCTTTTTTGGCCACAAGCTGTAAAATAATTGGAAGGCAGTGTATTCATATAACCTTCACCTCCTTCTCTCCAACTTCTTTTTTTGGCTTTTGTCTAATTATTTCAATTCTGTATTGTTGAGGCTTATTATCTGTAAAGATTGTTCTAGACCCATAATTTGTCTTTGGCAAAGTACTCTTGTTCAGTCTATTTAAAGCTCACCTTGAATCCCTTTCCTATCATTTTCCCCTGCCAATATATTACTTGCCTGTTTTTTTTTTTTAATCAAGAAAAATAATTTAAAGAACTAATGAGAATTTTACTCTTTGAGTTCTTACATGTCCAGAACTTGTGTTAGCTTTACTCCTGAATGGCAGTATGTCTTGGTATAAAACTTGAATGCTTTCTTGCCTTGAGTATTTTGTAGAGGGTACTCAACTGGCTTCGTGTACTGATTATCTTCTAGGCATGATGTGGAATGACAAGACGCTACATGGTCAACCAGATTTCCTCTCTTACGGTGACTTGACGTGTTCTTGGATGCCTGAATGTTTCTTTATTGCAAAGATAAATAATTTGTCCTTACTGCCCTTAGATTCAGTGTCGACTTTGTATTTCAGTGTTCACTAGGGCATAGCATATGCCTTCAATCTGTAGAGATGTATTTTCATTTATTTTGGGAAATTTTTCTTTAAATGTATCTTAAAATTGTTTTTCTCTTTCATCACAATGGTTTTCTTCTTTGGAGACATCAATTAAACTTTTAAAACTTTGTATCTATTTTAATTTTGTTTGCTTGTTTTTTTCTCAGTTCTGTGTTCTCCACGGTTTATTGTATTCCTCTTAATGTTACTCTAGAAAGGACTTCTTTCTAGGATTAGTCTTGTTATTTTGCACTTTTTCTTGAGTTTGCTTCATCTTTTTTTGGTCTTCCTACATTTTCCCTAAACTTTTAAATCTCAGCTTTGAGATCTTGTTTCATAGAGGCAGTAGCTTAAGTTTTTCTTTTTTAAGTTTATGACAACGTGTTTAGTTACAGTTTTGATCTGCTGCTTGGCAACATGATTCTGGTGAATCTACGTTCATCTGCCATTTTTCTGTTCCTTTTCATTTTAGTCAGCTCAAGCTGCCATAACAAGATATGATAGACTGGAGGGCTTATCCAGCAGAAATCTATTTTCTCATTGGTCTAGAGGCTGGAAGTCTGAGATCAGTGTGCTGTCATGGTGAGGTTCTGGTGAGAGCTCCCTTACAGGCTTACGGATAACCATTTTCTCATATTGGAGAGAATGAGAGAGAGAGAGAGAGAGAGAGGGTGCATGCGTGCGCCCACTGGTGTCTCTTCTTACAAGGTACTAAATCCTACCATGAAGGCTCCACCATCATGACCTCATCTACACCTAATTCCCTCCCAAAGGTCCCATCTTCAAATACCATCACATAGGGGATAAGTGCCTCAAAATGTGGATTTAGGGTGGGGGCACACACTCAGTCCATATCCCTTTTTTTTTCTCCTGCACTATCTCCATAAATATACTGTGCCAGTTCATTTTTAACTTTATAAGGAGTGTAAGGTGTCTTCGTGTTTCTCAAAGTGTTTGCAAAATCGTGGTTGTCTCTGAAAACTTTTCTGGGAAGTTTGCCAGGTCAAACCTTTCTTGATCACAATGCTCAAACCTTATTTGCTTTTTCATTGTTTTGGCATTTTTGCCAACTGGGCAAAAGCAAGGGTGGCTGAAACAGCTGGTGCCTTAGCATGAATCAAGGCAGTAACACCAGAATGTACTCTTGGTCATTGTAGTCTTTATAGCCATGAAATAACAGTTTAAAAAAACTCTTAGTTTTGGTTTTCAGCAAGAAATTTTTTTTTAAGTTTTCCCTTTTAAAATTAATTAATTAATTAATTAATTTATTTTTGAGAGAGAGAAGAAAGAGAAAGAAAGAAAGAGAGTGGGGGAGGGGCAGAGAGCGAGGGAGACACAGAACCTGAAGCAGGCTCCAGGCTCCAAGCCATCAGCACAGAGCCCAACGTGGGGCTAGAACTCACAAACCATGAACTCACCACCCAACCAGAAGTTGGACGCTTAACTGAGCCACCCAGGCACCCCCATGGAATGCCGTCTTTACATGAAAGAAGACATGACAGAAAACCTAAGCTTATTCAGAATTGAGCGTTTGGCAGATATCTTCTCAAAAATGAATCGAGCGAGCCTGTCACATCAAGGACGATAAGTGGCAATATTTGTTGCCAATGAAAAAAATCAAACTTTTGAGCAAAAATTAGAATTTTGGAAAAACCTCATTTGCCATTCTGAGCTTGAGATCCTTCCAACCCTTATGACTTTTCTGATGAGTTGAGTAGTGATGTTAACAATATGATTTCTCAATATTGCACAATAAAATGTGTCAACATTTGAAAGATCTGCATTACTCAGTGAGCCAAATGACTAATGCGTGATGTTGCAAAATTATGCAAGGGTAGAAGATTCATTCAAAGTGCAAGTTAGATCAATGGATTTTAATGTAATAAAATAAGAAAAGTTCATTGTTATGGTCTCATATTCCACACTACAACTGTCCTTTTAGAAACTATAATGTTTCAAAGTGTTTTAGTATTAAAGAAGAATATCCACAATTATTTGAAAAGGCTTATAGTAAAACACAGCTCCTTTTCCAACTGTGTATTGTGTAAGACTAGATTTTCTTTATATATATCAACTAAAACAGCATATCTCAACAGATAAAATGGGAAAGCAGATGTTAGAATCTAGTTTTTTTTTCTTATTGAGCCAGACATTGGAAGATCTTAAAAATATAAAACAGTGACACTCTTCTCACTAATTAATTATTTTTAATAATTAATATTTTAATATTTTAGTATTTAATTTTAATTATTAAATTATTTTTTGATTTGGAAAATATGATTGTATTTCATTGAAAGTTCAATGGGTTTATTATTAATTTTTATTCCTTATGTTTTATTTTTTTTTTCAGAGAGAGAGAGAGAGAGAGAATCTCAAGCAGGCTCTATGCTGAGCATGGGGCTCAATCTCACAATTCTGGGATCATAACCTGAGCCAAAATCAAAAGTCAGACACTCAAACGACTCAACTGTCCAGGTGCCCCCCTCAGAATTGCCAATTTTTTCTAGTTTCACCAATGATGGATTTTGAATTTCACCTTGACATTCGTTCTCTCATTTTTTTCTTGCCACATTTTGGACATTTTCAAGAGGAAAATTTGAGACAAATAAACTTTTCCTCCACACATAAGAGTAGGCATCTGTCTGAAGATAAGCAAACTCTATGTCAACACAACTCATGGAATAGTTTTGAGTTCTGAATACGTGTTTGAGTTGTTAAAAGGACAGAAACCATTGTTGAAGAGTAACATAAAGATCTTCTCTTGTTACTAAATGATGTCTGTGTCACGATACAGTCCTCTCACCAAACTAAGGGTAATGTATGAACTGAGATTATTTCAGCTCACGTCTTTGTGCTGTGGGTCTAGCCGCATGTATGGAAACAACAAAGCAAAGAAAACAGTTCCTTCCAAAAAACTCACTTTTGAAAATTTCCCTTGGCCCTCACTGTAAGGTTACCAAGTGTGAGTTCCACATTGTATGTATCCTTTTCTTTCCCAGAAATCACATCATTCATCTGACCTCAGCCACATCTCTCTCAGCAAGATATGTAGAAAGGATGGAAAAGAAATGATTTGGAAACATTTAAAAGGCGAAAAAAGAGGATGATTTTAAGAAGGGTGTTTAACTGGAACGGCTTTGCTTGATTATACACCTCTCCTTTTATGGTATATGAGACTTAGCAAACATGGTTTTAATTTTGAATACTACCTGTTATTAAGTTATTAAATGATTTTCCACCAAATAACAACAAAAAAAAGAACATGTAATGGATTCCAGATTCAGTGTAGCTTCAAGAAACAGGAGATACCTCAGAGCCCTGGTGGATAATGAAATCCTAGAAAAACTTCAAAGCAAACCCACAAGAAAAAATGCTCAAATTCACATCTTGAGCTCTTCTGGCTATTTTTCTAACCATAAAAGAGGTCAGGCTTACTCAACCACAGAAACAGGTGAAAAATGAATAGTTAACATAGCAGAACACTTTTCACTGCTGTGCTTGGGGTTGTTTTTTTTTTTTTTTAACCTTCCTGTCAACCTATCTAGAGCTAGAACATGGATAATGTCTATTTTTCAATACTGGATGCAGAATGGGTGGCAAGCTGAGCTTCAATCATATTGTTTATTATTTTCTTTTTTTATGTTTATTTTTTTGGGAGAGAACAAGCAGGAGAGGGGCACAGAGAGGGGGACAGAGGATTTGAAGAGGGCTCTGCACTGACGGGCTGACAGCAATGAGCCCAATGGGGAGCTTGAACTCACTAACCACAAGATCATGACCTGAGCAGAATTCGGACACTCAACCGATGGAGCCACACAGGTGCCTCAATCACTGTTCTCTACCTGTGGTAGTGACACAGAGTGTCTGGGGGGGTGGTGGATATGGGTCCTGCAAGTGTGAGTTGGGTGCTAGGCAAGCCTGGTAGGCATCTATGGATAGCTGTGCTCATGTTTCTCACTCCTAATCATTGGTGGGAACTCAGGAGAGGTTGTCAACTAGGATGAATCCGGATTTGATTTTTTTAAGTTTGTTTGTTTATTTGTTTTTGAGAGATAGAGAACAAAAAGGGAAGGTGCAGAGAGAGGAAGAGACGAAATCCCAGGCAGGTTCTACACTGTCAGCACAGAGCCCGACACAGGACTTGAACTCACAAACCCTGAGATCATGACCTGAGCTGAGATCAAGAGTCGGAGGCTTAACCAACTGAGCCACCCAGGTGCCCCTGGGTTTGATTTTTCTCAAATTTATTTATTTTGAGAGAGAGAGAGAGAGAGAGAGAGAATAGGCAGGGGAGGGGCAGAGAGAGAAGGAGAGAGAGAGAGAGAGAGAATCCTAAGCAGGCTCCACACTGTCAGCACAGAGCCTGACGTGGGGCTTGAACCCATAAACCTTGAGATCATGACCTGAGCCAAAATTGAGAGTCAGATAGATGCTCAGCTGACAGAGCCATCCAGGTTCCTTCAATCTGATGTTTTAATTGAAACATATGTCAATTAGGCACAAATATTTGATGGCCAATGCTATTGCTATGGGTCATAAAATAAATGATAGTGTCAACACTTAGGAGAGCTGAAAAAGGAGACTTTTCTGCCAGATAAAACCAGTTTGATTGAGAGAGTTAGATGTTGGCATGAACCTTCTGGATCATTTCTCTGTAATGGTTTACCCAGACCTAGAACATTCTCTGTTCCTGCTTTGAAGTACTTGCCACATTTCTTCTCTGAGGGGATACTGGAGATTTCTGAATTTCCAAAGAATGGAATTAGGGAATTCAACCCTCACCTTTGGATCCAATATCTGCTAATCACATTTTTCGAGACTTGGCCACTAATATTTTAGAATCTTATGCTGCCATGAAGGTGACTATGGAAAGCAAAACCAAAGAAACCTCCAAAGGCAGGAGTGAAAGAAGAGAGTGGTAGTAAGTGATATTAGGTGGAGGAGGAAGCTGAGTCATGGGAACCTCAATGGAAAGTAGAGAGTCGAGGGGCGCCTGGGTGGCTCAGTCGGTTGAGCGTCCGACTTCAGCTCAGGTGGTGATCTCGCGGTCCGTGAGTTCGAGGCCCACATCGGGCTCTGTGCTGACAACTCAGAGCCTGGAGCCTATTTCAGATTCTGTGTCTCCCTCTCTCTGACCCTCCCCCATTCATGCTCTGTCTCTGTCTCAAAAATAAAGGTTAAAAAAAAAATTAAAAAAAAAAAAAAAAAGAAAGTAGAGAGTCGACACCATATTCCCTTAATGCCCCTGGCCAGGAAAAACTATGATGGTTCCATAAACTCACATAACTGTGAGCCTTGGGGCCCCATATATTTGGGTTCAAATCCCAATTTCACTACTCATTTATCAAATGTTGGGTATGTTAAACCTATTTGTACCACCTTCACATTTTTTTTCAAATATAAAACTATTCTAAAATAAAACATTTATTTTAAAATGTGGTACCCCTTGTTCAAAAATCAGGACAAGGTTGGAAGGATGGTTGGAAAAGAAGCTGTCTGAGGGAGGCAGGAACACAAAGAGATGGTAGAAAATGGGCTGAGCCTGAGCCAAAATTCCATTCCCTTGGTGCATTCTCTATTCTCTCAATGGACTCTATTTACAAAAATTCAAAGATAAAATTATTAGTTATTTCCCATGGCGCCTCCAGAGTATAAATCCCAAGCAAAGATCCCCTTTGAGCATGGGTCCTGTGAGACTGTACTGGTCACATGCCCATGATGCTGGCCCTGCTCCAGGTATGTCCTTGGTCTCCCCAGCCCTTTCATTAGCTCCCCAAAGAAAACATAGGACAAATCATTGTCTATAACTTAGAGCAGGAATTCTTAATCTTTTTTTGTTCCACAGACTCCTTTGGGAGCCTGGTGAATCCTATTGACTTGTTCTCAGAATGATTCTTAGTACATTTAGTTCATTTTGTGCAGTATCTTTAAAATATGCCCCTCTGTAACCCATGATCCCGGTTTTTGCTACAGATTCTTGTACAATGTAACCATCCAACTAACAGGTATTCTGTTCTTCTAGTTCTTTTGAACCAAATAGTTCAGCCACATTGTTAACATATTGGTAATGCAAACCTCTACAATGCATTCCAGTATATCCTATGTATAACCACGTGCGGATCAATATTTGGATAGAGTTTAGTCAAAGACCGTTCCAGAGTATAATGTTCTTATTTGAGCTAATCAACAAGAGACCTTACACTGCAAGTCCTTGCAAATGAACATGACTCTGAAACTTTGGAATTTGAATTGTCTCGGAGAATGCAAGAGAGAACTGAATTCATAATTGGCTGGGTTCCCTCGGTTTGGCTGAAACTATATGACTTAAAAATGAAGAGAAAAGAGGAGAGAATATAGAAGAGAATAAAAATAAAATGGGGTAGAATATCATACTTCATCTTCTGAAATTTCTATCACAATATTTTAAGGATAAAAATAAATTTGAAGGAACTGCTACATTTCAAAAAGAAGTTAGCAAAATACATATGTATGTATTTTGCCACCCAAATTAATGTAATTCTATCCATGGATAGCTGAGAGTTTAGAACCCTCCATCGGTGAGTGTGCAAGAAATAGTCCAATGATGGTTAGGCATGGACAGTCCCACCCCAGCCCCCTCTTTCTCCGTGTGTGTAATGGAACACTTGACCTATACATCTGGTTATAGTAGAATGGGCTGTTAGGTCATTAACAGCTGGGCCTGTAATTACAGCTGGTGATCAAAGTTATCAAAATTGCCTTCTGAAAAGGTAATAACAAAGAACCGGGGTAAAATTCTGTGAGTGAAGTGAGTGAGCATCAAGGACACTCTTGAGGTATCTGGTAAAGTGTGATTGTTTGACTGCTAAGGCACAAGCCCAGCTCATTTATGTGTGGATTCCTGAGCCCATTTTGCTGGCCTTCAGTGGGGACTGGAAAATGCATCTAGGATAGAAGATAAAAACTCATTTTCAAATCTTTTCATTCCTTGGAGGAACACCATCATTTCTCATCATATCGATTCTTTCATCTGCGGATCATGAAGTGTGGCTTCAAATGTTTTCCAGATGTCTAATGGAATGTGTGTTGGAGGAAAATAACTTTATTTTGTTTGGTGCACAGATTCAGCCCTGTTACTTATATTACAGAGGAAAACAAACAAATGGGATTACAGCATCTTTTCTACTGTATGACACTTTATATAAAAACTAAAACTAGAAGATATATAGTAATAGGCCGGGTGCAAGTGAAAAGAGTATCAGGACAAAAGAACTTCTTTTATTTATAATTCTCTCTTTGGTTACTGTTAGTCCTAAGCATGAACCACTGACACCCTTTTTGAAGTTCTTTAGCTAATTAGCTCTTTGATTCAATAACAAAATTATCCTTTTGTCCCCATCCCAGTCCCACCCAAACATGTTAGTGTTACTTAGTGACTTGTCACTTAGCTATGGTCCCTAATATACCTTGTTTCTTATAATATTAAAGATCCATATCCTACTTACCTCTAAAAAGGCTCAAGGAGAGCTAGTACCTTTATTACTGTCTAGTACCTTTATTCCTGTAACAAGGACATAGTAATTTCTCCCCCTGCCTATGACATAGAATCCTGTCTGTCTCCATAAATACAAATTATCTCACTTCCTGCTTATGCAGCTGATGAGGGGGTGATGAAATCCAGAGGAAAATCATTTCCCAGTTCTTCAAACTGACAGCACTAATTCCCTGCCTCTTTGACACTTGGCAGTCAAAGTGTAAGGTGATGCCTTAAAGAGAGAAATCCCAACCTTACATAAAGATGACTTTCCACACTGCCATGACATGACATGATGTTCCCTCAACCGTAAAACACTTTGAGTCATCTGGCTCCTTATTTACTCAGTCATTCCATTATTTCATGTGATGGGTTGTCCGAAAGATAATTTACAGAGTTGTTGGAAACACCTTGACTTGAAATCCTGAAGCCACCCTATTTTTTATGCCTCAAGTGCTAAAGAAAATGAAAATAATATGTGTGAAAATGGTTCCGGCCATTTTCTCCCTGATTTCCCCTCAAATGTTCCCTGCGAGGCAAGTAGGGAGAACGTGAGGAGAAATGTTCTAGCCCCAAACCTGGCTTTCACTAATCGTGGTGGGGGTGTTACTAGTGGTTATCACCAACTGGGTTATCTGGTGGTGCCAAACTCAAATAATGCTTACATAAATCTCTCTCTCTAGTCCCTACAGTGTCTCTGAGGATGATTTCACAAGACAATAAATTTAAAAATCAGGAATAAATACTACTGCTCTTCTTCCGGAAAATCTTAAGTACTTGAAAGAAGTCGTTAGTTAAACGATTCCTCTTATTATTGGTGACTGTTCAGGAAAAAGAAATTCTAAGAAGTGGATTCCAATGAATATGATGCGAAGATCCACAGCTGTTTTCACTGTCGTGACAATATCGACCGCGACAATGATATCGAAACAACGGCAATACTGCTGACAGTTGCTACCACTGAGCACCCATTTCACATCAGGTTTTGAGCTGGATGCAATATTATTTCCTTTTTATCTCGTCATGTAAACAATGGAGGAACTGTTCTAACAATTTGAGTGCGTTGCAAGTGAAACACAGCCAGTTAATGGCCAAACACTTTTACCACATGGATCTGGTCCACTAGGCTCTTTCCTCTGTCCTCCTTCCTATGTGACACCCTTGTTTGTAGCTTGTCAGGGCGCCAGTAGAGAAAACATTTGAACTAATGTTCAGTTTCCTTCGAGATTCTATTAATAACAGTGATAGTAACAATGGGGTATGCCACAGACATGCATATGTGTATACATACACACACACACACACACACACACACAATGCCAATCTCAAGAAATTTCCAGGAGTAGTAAGGTCTTAGAGAAAATGGGGAATCATTTCTCTCTCTAGAAAATCTTTGGCGACCTAGCCCCTCAAAATTAATTAAAGCAAATAAAAATAAAGAAAAAACCCTAGCATACTCCATTTAAAGACAGGGGAAAAAAAAAACAACTATGAGAATCTCAATGAGAGAAGCACATAGAAAGCTTAATAATAGGTTTTCAGATACTTGGGAAAGACCAGCTATTTCCCATTTCCTCTGCAGGCAGAGAAAAAGGAACGTGGCTTAAAATACAGCATGAAGGAAATTTAAAAACTAGTAATTAGCTATGGGCTTAAGACCTAGGGTGGGATATTGATGAGACTCATGAAGTTACCAATTCTCTTAGATAAAAAAAAACAAAAAGGGAGACCTCATTATTTTCTGGAAATGATTCCTTAATGCTTGAGAAATAGTGCACCCCTGTATTTAAGAGTAAGGATTCTATGTAGTTCACCAGCCAGCCTGGTTTATCTCTTGCATTTACCACATTGGCGAGCTGTGTGAATTTCAGAAAGTTAGCTAACCTTCTTAAACCTCATTGTTTTCACATTTCTATAGAGGGGAATTTCGATCCATAATGAAAATGTAGATCATGCTAATAAAAGTATGGATCATGTTTTTAGCATAGTGTTGGCGAGCACCTAGTTAATATACCTTAGTTATTGTTACATTTGCGTTTAGACGTGGTTGGGCTTGACAGCAGGACTATGGGATCCATGGCATTTCCATTTCCCTTCAGGCAAAAGGACATGTGGTGGACATTTGTCTTATTTTTATTTTTATTTATTTATTTTTGGCTACCCAGGATTTAAATTCCTTTTATATTTGGCAGAATCACAGATTGTTCCAAGCCACAGAGAGGCAGATTATCCTTCTCCCAACTTCTTGGTGTTAGAGTGGACGTGTGTGACATTGGCTGGCTGATGAAACGCCCCAGGCTGGGTTTTGAATATGGAGTAGTGGTGAATGAGAATAGCCGTGCCTAGAGATTACTTCCTGTGGCTGTGATAGGAATGAAGCTATAGGGAATTCTCAGTGTGTGTCTGAGGGGTGTGGAATATGATGGGACAGTAGCCAGTCTCCAGTGGTAATGACACCTACAGTAGAATCCTAAATAAACTATTTCTGTGGTAGAGTCTTGGCCATTTCTATCTTCCTTTGGCTTTTGGCTCATTAGTCGTTTGAATGAATCTGTGATGTATCTATGGGCTATCTGCGCAATAATTTTGCATGACAGCTCTTCACTGGAGGAAAGCTCAGTGGCATTCGAATGTGAATATTTGTTTCTACTTGTTTCAAACGCCTACGAATGCGAATGCAGTTTGATAGGGGATTGGCCACTCTCTGCTGAATTTAGTGGGGCTTGGCTCCGAGCTATGATCAAATCCAGGTGTGCTCCCCATTTTCCTCATTTTCAATGGACCAGCAACTATGAGCATATCTTTCTGATGGTAAAAGGCAAGAAGGCACAACCGAGCAAGCACACTGCAAATGTCTTCTAACATCTTATCAAGTATCTTCTAACATCTTATTGGCCAAAGCAAGTCCAGGAGCAGTGGAGAGCAAAAATTTCTACTTTCTCTCATGGAAGACACTGCAAAGTCACAGGAAGTGACACTGTAAAGGCCAAGGCTGTGCATGCAGAGAAGGGTGAAGAGCTCAGGCCATCAAAGAACACGTGGGTTCCTTAACACCCTTCCAACAAAAGGCTTTTCTGCTTAAATCAGTACTTATTTCTATTTTTTTTATAACAAGGAACTTGGATACATCATGCAGAGATTAAGGGAGTGAACTGTGTTTCTCCATTGAGTTTGAGAGAATGTCAGACTGTTGTCCAGCCTGCATAGAGCTGAAGGCAATGGAAATCTAGTGTCTTCCAGGATATTGAAGGATAGGGATCTGGCAGCCTGTGACATTTAGCTACAGCGTGATTTGTTAGATCGTTGTCTGTTGTGACCTGTAATGAAGTAGCCATTGAAGACCGCTTCATGACCACGACTATAGACTAGAACAGAATAAAGGACATATGTCATTCCAAGAACACAGGGCGGGGTGTTCACAGCTAATAATATCTGAATAATTTAAAACCGAGTAATAAACTCAAATAATTCTATTCTTGGGGAGCGAACCGAAAACCAAGAACTTTGTATGACGGTTAAAGGAAGCTGTTTGAAACATTTTATACCTTCAGTGCTGAGGTGGTGAGCCGAAAAGCAAATATGGAAGAATTCTGTGCTTTGTCAAATTACAACGTTGGTTAAATATGCAATGTTTCCAAATATCTTAAGGCACTGACTGAGAAAAAATAGGCTTCTGAGAATTGCAGTGGTTACTCATATGGCAGTGTTTGGATAAGAAGCAAAGCTCCCCGGGCTTCTCAAGTCTGCTGGGCCTGCCTTGATATCAGAAACAAGCTATTTTCTTTTTCTTTTTCATCTAAAGAGACTATTCTAGCTTGGCTTCAAGACTCCATGTCTCCCTTGCCTATTTTGCAAAGGACCTCAGTTTTCTCCACGTCCTTTCCTCTCACCTCTCATTTTGTCCAGACCTAAGGATAAGGTCAGATTGCTGCATGCCTCACGGGTCTGAAGAAGTCTCAGACACAGCTCTTTGTTAATTGGTATCAGAAAAAAAAAATCTGAGCAGTATGTGTGGGAATGGATTCCAAGGATGCTAGAACAAATAGGGAAGAATATAAAAATAGATCAGACTAATTTGTTTTAAAATCTGGAAGGCACAAGAGATTCTGGATTCAATATGCCAGAGCAGTGGAAGTCATTTTATGTGTAATTTGAGATACCGTAAATTCTTTTCTGTGTAACAAAGAAGGAGATGTGCTGTGGTGGAATTATTTTGTGTAATCCATTCACCTTCTATCTACAGTCCATAGACAAGCAGAGAAGGCCCCTTCCTGAGGCCTTAAAAAGTCATTTGTGAGGGAAGCACTAACATTTCTGAAAGTATTCTCGCGGTACTCTGGAAGCTGATAATGCTGGTGGAAGACAATGCCGTTGAAATGGGCTTTCTGATTTCAATGCTATGAGAGCAATTAGACTGTAAGACAGCAACATATAGCATCAGATGAGTAGAAGCCCAGTGGAAAGGCACTCACACCTTAGAAACATGGTGGTGAACTAAATGACCCAGAGTGAGTTGGATCATGACCTTCTGATCATGGAGTACCAGACGCTAATATTCAGGATAGCACATAAAACAGCTATTCGATTAGTATAACTTAAACAAAATACAAAAAAAAAAAAAAAAAATCTGAGATCTTCTCAAGCGTCACAGCTCCTTATGAAATTCCCGGAGATGAGTCGTTCACAGATTCAAAGCCTCAGTGAAGTGGATGCCTAGGGACCCGTAAAGAAGAATTTCACAATAGCATCATGTGCCTGTAAAATGAATCTTCACTCAGTATTCCTTAAAGGGACTTGCAGCCATTTAACAGGATAATATTCAGAGGTTTGGGAGTCATTTATTACAGTTTCAGAGAGAACCAGAGAGAAACTTTAGTCATATTTGGCCTTTAGGGGACAAGTAATAAATGGAAATTTGACCTGAAGCTGCCTCACAGTAAGTCTACCTCTGAGCTCATCCTAAAGCGATTTCCCTATTTGCTAAATGTAGACATACAAATATTTAGCAACAATGAGAATTCTTACACTAATTTGCAGACCCACAGAGTAATACTATATTTGTAACAAAGGCTCTCATTTCTTACCAATATAGAAAATTAAAAAAAATCTTGAGTGGTGAAAGCAATGTCGGGCACGTGGATCCCTCGTTCTTAATTTCTGAAACAAGCAAAACAAAACAAAACATAAAAACCCATACACAGAGCCCATATCCACAGCATAACTAGAAAAGCATAACTAGAAACAGCATAACTAGAAAACAGAGAACATCTAAACTTAAAATTACTTGTCAGTAGAAAAATACACACCAAATCCTAGCAAGATGTTTCCCACTTTTCCTGCCACACAATTTAGACATTTCTGGAAAATGGCATTGAAAGACTATAGAGGAATTTGTGGCAAGCCTAAAAATGTGAAAAACAATGCCAAGAAGAAAATCCACGACGATGCAAAAGAACACAGAGCACTGTCTACAGGGAAAATGTTAAAGTGCCTTCAGAACCTCTGGAGTCAGTCTTGAGAAAGCCATGTTTCAGGGGAAAAAGAGGGTTAGAGGGAATGTAGGGATGCCTTTTGGAAACTGGGCAGAAAAAGGAAAAATAAGCCAGAGGAAAAACTTCAGTCTCTTTCAAGATTAAAAAATACAAAATAAAAAGAGACACAAAACCTCTCTCATATCTTTTCTCCCACCTATGCCCCTTCTCCAAATCAGTAATCATTGTTACAATAACTAAACATATGCTTTTGAACCTGGAATCTCATAAACCACCCAAACACTAGCCTTATCTGTAGAATTTAGAGAGGCATAAACAGTCTACCTACCTACCCACCTATCTACCTACCTATAAGATATTAAAAAATAAATACAAAATCAACACCCAAACAACTGAAGTAATGAACATTCTTCCAAAGAAACAAGAGTTTATTGAACTGAAAAAGAAACTTTAATCAAGACAGAATACATCAAGAATGATGATTAAATTAAAATTCGCCTAAGAAAGAATAAATAAAATGGAAAACAAATAAGAGGCATTTAAGAAAAATAGAAAAACAGGGGCACCTGGCTCAGTCGGTTAAGAGTCCAACATCGGCTCAGGTCATATCTCACAGTTTGTGGGTTTCAGCCTTACATCGGGCTCTGTGCTGACAGCTCAGAGTCTGGAGCCTGCTTTGGATTCTGTGTCTCCCTCTCTTTCTACCTCTCCCCCACTCGTGCTCTCTCTCTCTCTCTCTCTCTCTCTCTCTCCAAAATAAATAAACATTAAAAAAATAATAAAAAGAAAAAAGAAAAATAGAAAAATAGAGAATAATAAAATTTAGATAAGGAAAACAGTAAAAAGGGTCAGAAAGAAAATGGTTGAAATAGACATGCAAAGAATAAATAACATATGTATAATTGGAGTTCTGAAGACGTGTTTAAAATGACAACAATGGAATAGAAATCATATTTTAAAGTATAATTTGTTATTTCCACTTTCAGTAATGACTAAGGAACTCCAATAAGACAAACTTGTTTGTAGACAACTCTACATCTTAAAAAATACAAACGTTAGCTATTGGAGGGAGAATAGAAGCAGACAGATTCTACGGAGTCCATACTTGGAAGCAACAGTTACAGAGCATGAGTTCTGTATGTTTGTTTGTTAGCCCAGGGAAGGTGCAGTTTTTAGGAGCACTGGTGGAAAAACTGCAGTCTTTTTGGCCAGAGAAACCAGAGGACTTAGACTGACACAAACAATCACTGGCAAGGCAAAAATATTTCCCAATGAGAAAGAGCCAGAGAAAAAGTGTCTGTCCCATATCTGGATAATTTATGAACCCTGAATGGTTGGAGCAGTCTCAAGACAACTTAGCCAAAAACAAAAGCTATTATCTGAGATTGGAGCTAATTCCCAGGAATGCATTTGCAGTTCAAGTCCAACCAAGTTAAATACCTGCTAAAAAGAGGCAAGCAAAAACAACAAAACCTAAAATCGAAGGCTCATCATCAACAACAAAAATAACTGAATCCAGAATCTTCTCAACATAACAATAATGTTTAGAATTCAAGCCAAAATTTTCTGACATATGAAGAAGTAGGGGAAGAGAACCCATTCTCAAGAAAAAAACAAAAATCAATGGAAACCAAACCTGAGATGATGAAAATTTTATAATTAGCAGACAAGAATTTTAAAGAAGCTAATATAAGTATCTTCAATGATGGGGGGGAAAACACACACACTTGCAATGGATTAAAAGAGACACACAAGCTGAAAATGAAGGGATGGGAAAAGGCATTCTATATAAATGGAAACAAACAAATAAAAAAGTGGGGATAGCTATAATTATATCAGACAAAATAGACTCCAAGTCAATGACGAAAATAAAAGACCAAGAATGTCATAACATGATAAAAAGGTCAATAGAACAAGAGGATAAAACATTTGCAAATATTTATGCACCCGACATAAGAGCACCTAAATATATAAAGCAAATATTATACCTGACGAGAGAAATAGCAATACAATAATAGTAGAAGACTTCAATATACACTTTCAACAATGGATAGATCATCTAGATGGAAAATCAATAAAGAAACATTGAGCTTAAGCTACACATTAGAAGAGATGGACTGATAGACATTTACAGAGCATTCTATCCAACAGCAACAGAATGTGCATTCTCCTCGAGAGCACATGGAACACTGTCCAGGATAGATCGTATGTTAGGCTTTAACTAAGACTCAATAAATTTAAGATTTAAATCATAGCAAGCATCTTTCTGACCACAATGGTATGAAAGTAGGAATCAATTATAAGAACCAGAAAATTCTCAAATAAATGGAGATTAAACAAGATGTTACCGAATAAACAATGGGTCAAAGAAGAAACCAAAAGAGAAATAAAATATCTTTATTCAAATACAAATGGAAATACAATATACCATTACTAAGTAGCAAAAGAAAAGGAAGTTCATTAGGGATAGATGCCTACATTAAGACAAAAGAAAGAGCACAAATAAACAACCTAACTTTACACCTCAAAGAACTAGAAAAAGAAGAACAAAAGAAGCCCAAAGTTAGTAGAAAGAAGAAAATAACAAAGATCAGAGCAGAAACAATTGAACTAGAGAATAGAAAGACAATAGAAAAGATCAATGAAACTAAGAGCTGTTTTCTGAAAACAAAGATAAATAAAATAGACAAGCTTTTGGCTAGACTTACCAAGAATAAAAGAGAAGATCCAAATAAATAAAATTAGAAACAGAAGAGGAGACATGACAACTGATACCACACATTAAAAAAGAGAAGTGATTTTTGAAAACTTCAGCAAAATGGTAGATTTTGAGTAACTGATTGTTGAAGTTAGTGCAGAGAACAAAGGAAGAACAATACTATGTTATATACTCGGTGCTGTATGTTCCATGTTGTATGTTCTAACAAAACTGAACTAGGGCAGCTAAAAGATGGGAGGACAAAGGTAAAAGAAAGAGGAAATTTGAATGAAATCAGCAATTTTTTTTATAAGCAATAGGTGGGAATTTAGGATACCATTAGAACTGACAAAGTAGCAAAGCTTAAAAAGGAAAGTATAGAGCGAGGACATTAAGATGGTCTGAATATAAAAGTTACTGCTTTCACAAAATACAGAGATTCTTAAATATGCAAAAATTAAATAGACAAATGATAGAGAAGGGAAAGCTCTTCTTACAGTAGAAACCAACCAAACGAGTGGTCACCACTTAAACTGTACGTTAAACAAGACAGACTTAATAGATGTTTGTAAAACATTCCAGCCCAAAACAGCAGAATACACATGTTCCCCAAATGCTCATAGAACATTCTCCAGGATAGATCATATGTGATGACCACATGGTCAAAATTAACATACCCAGTAACTGGATTAATCAACAGCATGTGCTCCTGATATTGTGCCGTAAGCAGCCTCATTTCTACTGCATTCTCTCCAACAAGGCATAACTTGAATCTCACCATAAGGAACCACCAAGCAAACAGAAATTAAGGGACAGTTGATGAAATAACCAGTCTGTTCTACTGACTTTTGCCGTCGTTGTTTTTACTGTCAAGGGTATTACTGTACAACTGGATATTTAAGAGAATTCTATGTTTTAAGAACATGTACACTATAGTATTTGGAGGTAAAGGAGTATCATGTGAGTCATATGCTATTACATGATTAAGACAAACAATGAGAGGTAACAAGAAAAAGGAGAAAGAAGACGGGGCAGGATAATGGAGAAGGAAAGGAGAGAGAAGAAAGGACCAAGTGACTCCGGGCGAAAGGCATCAGAGGATTTTTATGCTATGCTTGCAGTTTTTATGTAAGTTTAAAATTATAGAAAAAATAAAAGAAAAAAATATGTTCAATGAAAAAAAAAATAGTCTTATGGGACAGATGCTTAGGAAAGCCTCCTGGTGTAAGACTTGAAAGCTTCATGGGTGGTTAATACAGTGATGTGTCCATTTAACTTTCCGGCTTGACCACTGGGGAAGGAGGACTGGGCTGGCAGAGCTCATTAGTGATTGTTAAGCTTAATCAGGGGAGACACCAATTAAAGCTGCTGCTGCATATGTCTCCTTATTAGAACAAATCGCTAGAGCCCTTGGGACCTGGCAGATAGCTACTGATTTCATTTCTTTTTTTCTGTGCTGATAAAGAGCAGTTTCCAGAGATAACACTATGAATGAGTACCTTTTCTTGGGGTTGTGTAACCATCCAGCTTTGTCCCAAGTAAACATCTTGACCGGCAGAAATGTGCTTTATGGCAAAGGAAATATGGAATGGAATATGGTACCAGAGGATGGAAGTGTTTATAGCCAACTGTGGCCTTATGGTAACTGCAGGTATGAGAACTGAAGCATCAATCTGTATTTCCTTCCTTACTGTGTCAAGTTGATATTTGCACATTTAAGTAATTTCCCTTTTATTTTGACTCCTTCTTTCTTCCATTTAATACTGAATTTACCCTGGACGATGTTACTATTTTGTTCATAGCGCATGACATCATCATGGAGTTGCCTCTCCAGTGGAAGGGGAATGGACACCCCCTTCGAAAAAGAAGGCACTGCTGTTCTTGAAGCAGGATACAAGCGTTCCTGAAGCTTCATTATCATCTCCTTGGGAGGAAAATGAGTGTATTTTCAGCTGCATAAGGGATAGCTTGATTTTAGTGGGAAATCCTCTTCCTTTTTTTTTAAAGCCTAAGAATGAGGAAAAGGTTGTTTAGGACTCTTCCATGTTCAAGGATAGATTGTAGAGGACATTTGCCATTTGTGTCTGCCCAGCTTCTAAACTTCGAACGCTAGAAGAATGATTTAGAAACTGAGGATAAGAGAGAGAGGGTTTGTGGTTGGCTGTTGCAGACTTAAGCATTCATGGAGGGAAATAACATCAACAGCCTGTGGTTGTTGTCCTTTATTCCTTGGTCACTGACTATTTTCAAAGCCTGGTTTTGAGCGTTACTCATCATTTTCTGAGCGACCCAATAGAATTCCAAAAAATCCAGCAGCTGATTCAATTAGTGTATTGAATACAATCCAAACTAAGCTATTAGAGCAAAGAATCTCACGAATTTAGTATTATTTTTTTTGTCAGGTAAGAGTTGAGATGAATGGAATTCAGCACTGTCAGGCAACTTTTCTCCCCAGCTTCTTGCAGGGAATCAGATTCCTTCTATCACGATGCTTACATCTCTAGGGTGTTGTTCTGGTGTCTTTTCCTGAAGCTGGATCACCGGCACCGTGCCTACATTCCACCCCGTGGAAGGGGGAAGAGAGAAGTGGAGGACAAGGAATTTCCTCTTAGAGGAAGGATGTAGAAGTTGCAGAGATCATTTCTTCTTGCATTTGATTTTTGTGAGCTTAGTCACATGACCACTCTTAGCTCCACGGGAGGATACAAGAGAATAGAGTCATTAGCTGGGCTGCTTTGTGCCTTAATATAATATACGAAAGTGAAAGCATCTATTGTTACAGTAGTATTTTTAAGTAGAAGTGGATCCTGGGGAATCTAATGCTGCACCACATTTGGATGGAATCAATTGCTGTTATTTATAACTGAAAACTCCTGAGTAGTACAGCCACCTTTTAGCTGTTAACTTTCCGTTAACTCTCTATGCAAATATTTGAAACTATGAATCTGTTTTTGTAGGGTGTTATGATCAATATTTAAACATTCTCTAGCTCCTCCTTTAACCTTGTTGAGTCTGTCCCCAGTGCATTTAAAAGATGGATCTTGAGAAACTTAACAGAAGACCATGGGGGAAGGGAAGGGGGAAAAAAAAGTTACAGAGAGGGTGGGAGGCAAACCATGAGACTCTTGGATACTGAGAGCAAACTGAGGGTTGATGGGGGCGGGGGAAAGGGGAAAGTGGGTGATGGGTATGGAGGAGGGCACTTGTTGGCATGAGCACTGGGTGTTGTATGGAAACCAATTTGACAATAAATTATATTTAAAAATAAGTAAAATATGATTCCTTTTACACAAGTTTGATTTTCTTACAGTACAGCAAGGTAAGAGAGAATTTCTAGTTCACAGTGGGTTACTAAATACTAGAATAAATTATGAAAGGAGAGACCAGACCTGCCCGCATGAGGGGTTATTTAAAACAAGATACATTCTTGTTCTTTTCTGTTTGCAACAGTTTGCTTAGGCACCCAGGTACATATGAATAACATTCCTATTTCTAAAAGGATTTGAAGTGGCTGAAATCTAAAAGTCACAAATACATTACAGGGACCCTGGGTGGCTCCGTTGGTTAAATGCCCAACTTCGGCTCAGGCCATGATCTCTCAGTTCGTGAGTTCAAGCCCCTCATTGGGCTCTGTGCTGACAGTTAAGAACCTAGAACCTGCCTCAGATTCTGTGTCTCCCTCTCTTTCTGCCACTCCTCTGCTCACTCTCTGTCTGTCTGTCTCTCTATCTCTCAAAAAAAAACCCCAAACATTAAAAATAAATTAAAAAAATAAAAAAACACAAGTAAAATTAAAGCAAAAACTAGAAACACAACAAAAAGTTTAAAAGAGATAAAATGAATGACAGTAGAAATAGGATAGGGCAGGAAATCATTAATTAGAACAAAGAAAATGGCTGCAAGTGAGCAGAGAGATTCACACTCAGCTTTCTAATAGCTAATCAATGAGATATGCTCCAATGCCCAGATGGTTAAATGTGTGTGTGTGTGTGTGTGTGTGTGTGTGTGCACTTTCTGAAAGTTTTAGACTAGAAAAGTCACTTACAAATTTGCTCATATTATTAAAAATGAAGGAACTTGAAAGTACTCCAGCAATGAAAAGATTAAAAGGCACTGATGAAACTTACCTACAGTGTTTATTTGAAAAGCTTTCCATTTTGATTTGATGCTTTTACTTATAACTCTAACCTGGCCTGTGGTCCATCAAATCACCTCCTTTCTTCACTGCTCTAGCTGCTCGTTCTCAAGCAGAAAAATTAAAGACTTTCTAGGGAGACTGGAGAATTAGAAGTTGCCTGGTGGAGGGTTGGTGAGGGTCTGTTTGTGCACACATACGGCCTTGCTCTGATGCATGGGTTGACAACAGAAAGAATATCAAGGTCATGAGATTTTGAAAGGAATCATGAGGTGGGGAGGAGAAAAATCACTCTATTTTCATCCCTGAGATCCTTTGTGATGGTTAAGCCATTTTTACATTTAGTTCCAAAGATGAGCTGCTTCTGGTCCTGTTCCACCTGTGACGCAGGAGTAGAGTTTGTAAGGTGACGCCTCCAACCACAGCTCTGAACCAAGTCTCTTGTTTCATTGACTCCATTGTAATATGGAGTGAGGTGTAAGCCTCAACTTTCCTTCCTCTCTACTCTGTAATTGGTGTCACTCAAAGGTGGAAAGGTTTGGCAGGAAGGGGAAACCAAGTCTGGGCTTTGATAGCACACATAATGCCCACGAGGAAATTCTTTCCAAGAAGTTTCCCATTGGAGCAAGATCTCTTCATTTTCTTTTTATTGTGATGGTGCCATTCTGTGAGCAAACTTGTTTCAGAAGAAAGTCTGCCTAATATGGCACAGAATTGGGCTGAATATGTTTAGCTTTCTTTGGATGACTAGTAAAATGCAAATACCCTTGGAGAGTAGCTACATTGCCCATTACTAAAGGTTTTCAGTCAGGCCTTTGAAATTTTGGCAAGAGTAGCCAATAAATTGTTACTTCTAGGAAAATACATTGGCATATATTTTTTAAGTTTATTTATTTAGTTTTGAGAGAGAAAGAGTGTGTGAGCAGGGGTGGGGCAAAGAGAGAGAGGGAGAGAGAGAATCCCAAGTAGGCTCTGTGCTGTCAGCAAAGAGCCCAATGTGGGGCTCAAACTCATGAATCCTGAGATCATGACCTAAATCAGACTCAACTGAGCCACCCAAGTGCCCTGCATTGAATTTAAAAGGCAGGGGTATACAGGTTCTCCCTGCTGAAAGCAGAAAATTCCTATGAAACGCTTTGAAAGCCAAAAGGGCATAAAGCAAAAAAGCAATGATGATTTTGTGAAAGTGAAAGTCCTCCCCTGATCTGTAGTAATATGAAGACTGTAGAATTTGATTCTCTAGAACTTTTTATCTGAAAACTCTCAGATGTTCTTATCATTTACCTTAATTGAATTTTTAAATTTGTTTAAGGACAGGGTTTCATAACCACATTCATTGGTGGAAATTTTAGAGAAAGGGGAGTTAAAAGATTTCATGTAATCTCTAATGAACCTTTATTTGACATTTTATCATCTGTTGCTTAATCAGGTTGTCTAAATTATAAAGCTATTTTTTTAAGGCAAGGATTCTCTTCCCACATCCTCCCTGAAAGTGTTGTACATATGGTGGCCATATATTTCCAAATCAAAATTAAGTAAGTGGTTAGACTCTGGTAGAGTATTTGAAATCTGAAATATTTGAGTCTGAAGTCTGAATCAAGAACATTGCAAGATCATTTTTTAAAATGAATTTATGCCATGTGAGTAAAAGATACTATGTTGATTTTTAATGCTGAAATAGATCAATCCTATGAGCAAGGACATTTGTTTTTGGTTTGAATAACTCTGCAAAAAAGTTCATACTTTAATCATTGCACAATGATTTCTCCCACCCTTCTTGCCTTCCATATTCTAGGCTTCCCTCTTCTTGCCATACTCTACCCTCTTTCCTCTTCACTCTCTTATGTTTACCCCTCTCCCTCTTTCTTCCTGTTGTCTCTTTACCACTTGATCCCTTCTCTCTCTCCCTTCCCCACCTCTCTTTGTGGTTAATGGAAAGAAAATTGGAATGAAACTCACTCAAGCAAGTTGGGGAACAGAGTAGTTCATATCTGGATAGACTCCTGTAACCCTCACTCCCTAATTGTGTGAAAACAAGATTTTATTTCAGCTTCATGAATCAGTGTGCTAGAGAGTTAGATTCTTCTTTCAATAGGAAATAACTTGCACATGTAAGGTTGCTTTTGAAAAATAAATTGCATGTGAGATGACTCTTTTGAGTGACTTAGAATATATGGTGTCAAGAGGCCAAATCGATCATGTTTATGAGCATATCTTTCACAACTTTTGCGAATGAAGGAACTCAGATTAGACATCCACACCTTACAACTACATTAACAAGTGACCGGAATTAAGTTATTAATAGTCAATAGTGGATGCTGGTCTTATAAACTTATGAGAATGACCTCTGTATTTCCTTAAAATCATTTGCTATCTCCAGGAAAATGAATAGAAAGATTATCAAAAGCTATCCTTTTCCATGAGATCTGGTCATCGATTATGAAGGCTTTTGAGTTGGGTTTGAAAGAACTCATGTAAATCTTTAAGCATCCCAAAATAGCAGTGATTTATCCTACCATGAGGCTGCCTTCCAGGAACAACAGCATTACCCTTTCTCTTCAACCATGTCTCAGTTAAGCATAAAATGATGTTCTTAAAAATAGTCCTCTAAGTGAAAACAGTAAAGCTTCTACCTGGAAATTCTAGCGATAGTATTCAGCTGTGATTTCTATCTTTTCCCAAGGCTTCTTTTGACTTTTAACAATCTGAATTCTCTACTTGCTCTGTTCTTTCTGGAGAAACCTATTTGGAAATGCTATAATTCAAATCCAAGCCAAGATTATTCATTCTGTGGGGTTTTTTGTTGTTGCTCAGGCGGTATCCCAGTTTCATGACTTTGTGCACACACCTGTGGAATCATTGGCATAAACTTCCATCCGTGTTGGGGATCAGGAATGGAGGGTCCAGCAGTGGGTCCAGCAACAGAGCTGGCTGGATTGGCAGTGACTGAAAGCCACCGTGGGGTTGGTAAGCACAGTTATGGAATTGTCATCTAGACTCTGCTTTGAAGAACTTTAGAAAACTATGCATATGGAGGATGAAGTGCTTATATACTTATAAAAATGCTTTATCTTATAAAAGTTAATATTACTTGGTGAATAATGGTTTGATATTTGGGAAGAGATTTAGAAGGGAGGTAATGCTACTGACAAATTAAAAGCCCTGTTGACTCTGCAGAAAAAAACTAATAGGATGTCTTTTTTTGTACATGGTCCAAAATTTACATTCTTTCATCCAAAATATTTAGGCAGATGACATTTTAAAAATAAGCTTTATTTTTTAGGAGAGTGTTGGATTTGTGGAAAAATTGAGAATGTGCCATATACCCTACACCCAGTTTCCCCTATTATTAACATCTTAAATTAGTATGGTACATTTGTCACAATTAATGAACCAATATTGATGCATTACTATTAACTTATCCATACTTTATTTAGATTTCCTTAGTTTCTACCTGATGTCCTTTTTTGGTTCTGGGATGGCATCGGGATACCACATTACGTGCATTTAGTCATTATATCCCCTTACGCTTCTCTTGGCTGTGACAGTTGCTCAGATTTCCTTGCTTTTGATGAATTTTATCATCTTGAGGAGTACAGGTCAGGTATTTTGTCTCCACTGGGATTTATCTGATGTTTTTCCTTATAATTGCCCTGAGGTTTTGGGTTTGGTTATGGGTTGGGGGGGTGTGTGGTTAGATCGCTCCATTGTAAAATCACTCTTTTATTTTTCCTCTTTTCTCTGTCTTCTTTGGAAGGAAGATACTATGCAGATCCCACACTTGAGTAAGTAGTTATGGTCCCTTCCTTGATGGAAGAATATCTGAATAATTTATTTGAAATTCTTCTGCAGGGGATAGTCATCTTTTCTCCTTCATTTATTTATTTATGCAATTTGTTTATATTTGTATGGACTTCTGAATATTTATTTTATGCTTTGAGTTACTGCCCAACACAAGGCAAATGGTAGTTTCAAAAAAATTTTTCAATTATATACTGTGACTTTTATTTGCAATAATATAATGGTATTTCAAAGGTACTTTGGGGGCTCAAAACTAGGATTTCTAAGTCAATATGTGCATATTCTATATGTGATATTTCATATAATAAAGCTGTGAATGGTGCAAAATATTATGTATATGCTATTTTTTTCATATCTGCATAATATAGTTTACATATTTTGTGGTATTGAGATTTCACAAAATTTATGGTGCCAAACTTGCATTTAATGTTTACTTTAAAAACACATTTGTGGACATTAAAAGTCTTGGACACAGGACATTACATTTTAATTTTTAAAGATTTTTTTTATCTCTACTATGTTATTAAGAATACTTTGTATAATGTCAAAGCATTATAGCTGAAGACACTAAGATCAATAAATACCCAAATAAATGTTCCATATTGAACAGAAGAAGAGAAAAAACCCTAAACCGCTATCCTCCAGGAAATTGCACCAAACCCAAACTATTGACATGTTTAAACAAAATAACTCGCTTGCTTTTTAAAAATAAGCATAATCTCATTCTATGAGTATCAATCATTCTAATAATTAACTGTAAACCTCAGAAGAAAATGAGCCATGTAAAAGAAGGGCTGATTGTAAATCCTCGTCTTACCAAACCATCCATCATTCTAAATGGATCTCCTTGTATTCTGCTGTCCGAATGCATCAGCAATCTCCCAGAATTCCCCCATGGAGTGTGGATAAGAGGAGTTGATATATCACCATTCGTCTTTAGCTATGCACTACAAACATAGGCTGGTCAGGCGGTCTTAATCCTTTTAATATCACAGGTAATTTTGAGACTCCAAAGAAATCTATGGATAGATTGTCTCCCAGGAAGGATACTTAGAGCACTAACTGGATCATGCAGCCTCCCAAGATCCACATGTGGCCCCTGAATTTGTTTCAAAAGTGATTGGTCGAAGCCATTTTGTCACTCCAAGCGGGGAGCCCTGGGGAGGAAAGGGACTGGATTTCCTTCTCTGGATACGTGAGGGATAGACCTTAATTTCTTCTTGACCTCAGTCCAGGTGTTTATTCTTTTGTCCTCCCCCAAAGGAACCACCAGTACTGAGACAGAAATTCCATAAAGGCAGAAATGGAGGGTATCCCTAAGCTGAACACATTGTTTAGAGTGAGCTACAATAAACTTGTTTGAATAAATGAATGGATTAATGGATGTAAAGATGCATTGGACCCAACACTAGTTTTCTTATTAAATTCACAATGGCAGCAACAGCAATACACACACACACACACACACACACACATACACCTGTAACTTCCGTAACTTTTCTTTAGACAATCAACACTAATGTAAGACAGTGAGAAAAAAAAATGAAAATCCTACAATTTCTAGGATTTTTATAGAATGAGGTGAAGAACTGTAGTTTGGTGGTCCTGCTTCTTACAAATCTGTCCCACTCTGTGTTGGTCCCATCAACTCAAGTGTCAGGATTTGTGGATCAGCAGAAGAAAGTCTTAGCGACATCACAGGAAAACAATGTCAACAATTATCAGAGCTGGTTCCTATAACTTCTAAATCAAAGGAGATGCATATCATGTCACAGTGCTTTGTAGCAGGAAGCCAGATGCCAGCATAAAATTTTGCTGGGTTCCAAACTCTCCAGGCCAAATGAGGAAAAGAACAACACTTTTGCACCTTGGCTTTTGTAAATAGCTCATATTCAGCTTCTCTGAAAACATACTACCCACAGTAATTCTTGGAAAGGAATTTTGAAAAAGGTAAACTTGTTCACCAAATTACTGGATACTTACAGAAAGTGAAATTGTAGCAGGAAGAGACGAGCACTGATTGTTAAAGTCGGTTTCGTGTTCGTGTTCATGTAATTGTAGAAGCATGTGATAGTTTAAAATGTTGGTAAACAGGGGCGCCTGGGTGGCGCAGTCGGTTAAGCGTCCGACTGCAGCCAGGTCACGATCTCGCGGTCTGGGAGTTCGAGCCCCGCGTGGAACTGTTTCCGATTCTGTGTCTCCCTCTCTCTCTGCCCATCCCCCGTTCCTGCTCTGTGTCTCTCTCGGTCCCAAAAATAAATAAACGTTGAAAAAAGAATTTTTTTTTAAAATGTTGGTAAATGATTATTTTAACCTATTATTATGGAGAGTACTTTGAATATTCAAAGAAGAGAAAACGGCATAACAGACTCTTGTATAGCCGTCACTCATCTTCAATAATTATCAATCCTTGTCCACTTGTGTTTCTTCTACGTTCCAACCCACTTTTCTCAACATCCATTCTCCAACACCAGATTATATAGATGCAAATCCAAGACCATATACTTTTCTTCATTATTTTACCATCATATCTAAAAAGGTAAGGACTTTTAAGGCAAACATAACTGTAATAGCATAATCACACCCTCCCCCCTAAAAGTGATTTTTTAACATTATCTAATATGTAAGCAATTATTTATTTTTCATTTTAAAGATGATAGGATCATATAGACCTAAGTCAGAAGCACCAAATGTACTGAAGTTATTTTGTTTGGGAATAGATACTAAAATTTATTTTGTGATGTAGCATATGTTAGTAGGAATTCACTTTTTAATTTGTTTTACAGAAGGTAAATGTAAACAAAACTTAACTTTGTTACAAGGGTAGAAAAAGAAGGAACCATAAGCAAACAAAAAGCTCAATGTGGTCACTGAAAATAGCTGGCGTTCCTGCCTGATGATTTCTCTTTTCTCTGAGGAAAAAAAGAGATGAATTTCTGTGCTAAGAATGAGTGGGATGTGATGGGAAAAGGAGTTTTAGGAAAGTAGAGGAGGTCAAAAGTAGCCTTATGTAGATATCTAGTTTGAAATGGGACACACACTCTCACTAGCGATCTCCAGAGCAGATTTTCCTAACTTCTCTTAGCATATCCCTGATGATATGGGAGCAACAAAGGAGCAACTCTGAAAAAAATGAGACTGAAAGTTAGACTATAGGAACACACAATACTCATTTTAAGGAAGAAAAATGTAGGTTAAGAACAACTTTTAAAACTTTATCTCCTGGCAAAGTCTGGTTCCATGTCATGAAACAAATTTAATATTCTTGATCTAAAACTTCAAATAGATTAATAGATGAAGGAGAGTAAAAGTGTACTAAACTATTCATCTCATATCAAGAGGACCAAAAATAAGCATTTCATTTTGGTCTTTGATATTTAGATAAATGTAGGTTAAACAGTACTTCTGAAAAACTTAAAGGGAGCTATTCGAATTATTATAGCATGTAGACCTTCAAAAGCACTTATTAATTTCAGCCAAAAAACCAACAACAAAAACAGAAACAAAAAATTCACATGTTAAAAGCTAGGAAAAAAAGATATCAGTGAACAATGAAAGGAAAAGAAGAAAGCTTAGAACCAAATGATTATAACAGAAACGAATTGATTAAATCCCCCCAATTTAAAATCAAAGGCTGTCAGATCAAAGTGTAGTAATTAAATGCTACTTACAAAAAAGAAATTTCTAGAAGACTGAAAGGTTAGATGTGAAAAATGAAGAAAGTGGTTTTGGGAAAATGTAGAACCGAAGAAAGTAGAGTACTACAGTAGTGATATTAGGAACTCAATAAATATAATAAAGATCAATGGGAAAATTTCGCTACTTGTACAAAAGATCCCCTGATAATATTAAATAATTCAATGTGCAATAACTATATGACTCCTAGAAACTTTTCCACCAAAGTGCCCGTTGGCATATTTATATAAAAATTTGCTCAAAATCAAGATGGAATGGACTAATGTATCACAAGCATGAGAGATTTTATCGTGACACTCTGTTGTTGAAAACGAGGCAAATACAAGTGAGTTTATGCAAGATCTGAATAATACGCTCTATCAGATTAAAAACAATAAACATTATGCCATACCACTTTTTCAGCATCCATAGAATACTCACAAAGTTTGCTCATGTATTAAGGCATAAAAAACCTTAATATATCCTAAGTGGGTGAAATTGCATAAGGTCCACTTTCTGATCAAAAGGCCTGAGAAATGAATTACAATGAGAAACATTCCAATGCTGTCAGATCAAAGAAACTCAAATCTAGGGTCAAAGAAGGAATTTTTAAGAACTGTGAATTTTGATGTATCTACTAGTGTAGAATACAAAACTTGGGAGACTTAAAACAATAAACATTTATTACTTTATGGTTTCTATGGGTCAGAATTCAAAAGCAGCTTAGCAGGGTGGTCCTGCTTCAGGGTTTCTCACGAGGCTGCAGGCAAGACGGGAGTCAAGGCTGCTGACTTGTCATCTGAGGCTTGACTGGGACTGGAAGATTCACTTCTAAGATGGCGCGCTCATGTGGCTGTTGGCAGAGACCTCAGTTCCTTGCCTCGTGGACCCCTTCACAGGGGGCAGGGCAGCTGGTTTCTCCTAGAGGGAGTGATCCCAGAGAGAAAGGACCTATCTTAACACCTTTCAGACCTGTCTCAGAAGCTCCTCCCTGTCCCTTCCACCTTATTCTATTCATTCTGAGTGGCTCACTGAGAACAGCCTACACCTAAGAGAAGGTAACTTGGGTTCTACCTTTTGAAGGGAGTGCCCCAATGTTTGCGAGCATATTTTAAAGCACCACATTAAACTGTTTTAAAATATCAATAAATGAACTGTGTTACATATCAAAGTTCGTGGAATGTGATTAAAATTTTTATTATTTAACCAAAAAGAATGAAGATGAATGAAGGTAGAGAAAGAAAATTTTCACTTCGAGATGCCAAGGAAAACAGCAGAAACATCCCCATGCACTAAGTTCAATGCCAAAATTAATGAAGTACGTAAATAAGTAAAAGACAAGAAATATTGAAATGTAGAAATATTTTTAGTCCTGCTGTTCTGAAAAATCCAATGAAATGGACTTACATCTGAGAGAGAGAATGAATAACCATAGACACATTGCATTACAAATTTGGAAGGTGACAGAACCACAAATATAGGGCTTTATTTCATTGTAAAAGAGAACTATTTAAAATTTATGTTAATATGTGTTTAAATTGCATCTAAATAGGCAATTCATTGCAAATACAAATTTGTAAAATCACCTAAAGAAGAATTTTTTTTTAATGTTTATTTGTGAGAGAGGGAGAGAGCCTGAGCAGGGGAGGGGCAGAGAGAGAGAGGGAGACACAGAATTCGAAGCAGGCTCCCAGCTGTCAGCCCAGAGTCCAACATGGGGCTCGAACTCATGGACCGCAAGATCTTGACCTGAGCCAAAGTCAGACGCTTAAACCGACTGAGCCACCCAGGTGCCCCTCAAGAAGAATTTGCAAAATTCTGTTTTCTCCCCTCCAGTTATTCCAGGCCCAGAAGGTTTTACTTTGAGTTCTTTAAGATATTCAGGGAGTTGATTCATCTTATGCTATTAAACTATTCCACAACCTAGAAAATCTGAAAAAGTTTCAAATTAATTTTAAGAAGGAAGTAAGAGTCAGGTACCCAAAGTGATGATGAGAAGAAAATTAATCAATTTGCAGATCTATTTTAATTATAATACGTATAGACTATCCTGAATGATATCAGAGGTACAGTGGCAGAGAAAATATGTGAATTCATTGGACTTTTAAAATCAATTCAACAATTATCTGCTTGAGATACATCAAAAACAAAAAGACACTGGCAGGTTAAAGTAAAAGAATGAAAAATATAAAGTAAGAAAAGATAAGCCCCACACACAAAATAACAACCAAAAAAAAAAAAAAAACCCTCAAAACGAATTTAAGCTAATAGCATTAAAGCTGAACAAAATAGAGTTAACTATTAGAAAAATATTTAATAGAAAACGTGGGGAGTCGTGTTCTATTGATCAAAGTAGAATGTGGTAAAGATAGGATAGTCTTGAATCTTGGGGCACCCGGGTGACTCAGTCGGTTGAGGCTCCAACTTCAGCTCAGGTCAGGGTCTCAGGGTCCGTGAGTTTGAGCCCCGCATCAGGCTCTGTGCTGACAGCTCAGAGCCTGGAGCCTGCTTCGGATTCTGTGTCTCCCTCTCCCTCTGCCCCTCCCCTGCTCACACTCTGTCTCTGTCTCTGTCTTTGTCTCTGTCTCTCTCTCTCAAAAACAAACAAACAAACAAACAAACAAACAAAGGATAGTCCTGAGTCTTTATAAACTAAATACGTGGCTTCACGACACGCAGATTTAGGAGCAAATGATCGGCACAGTATTTGTAACAGTTGAGGAACCAATTCAGAAATTATATGTTGGGCATGTTTTTGAAATTTTCATCTTTTCTGGTCTACTTGTTGTGCTTCTCAGAAAATATATCTCAATAAAAACAATCCTAGGGAAGGGAGACAAAAGTTTATGTCCACATATGGTCGGTACAGAGTAATGATCCAAAACATAGACTCAGGGGCCACAGTGTCTGAGTTAGAAACCCTGTTTTGTGCCAGGAGCTAAGTGAATTCTTTGTGCCCCACTTTCTCCATCTGTAAAGCGGAGATGAAAAGCCCCATTTCACAAGGTCCCTTCCCGTCAGTTAAATGAGTTGATCTACGTAAAGTGCTTAGAACAGTACATCTTACATACCAATCTGTATGTACGTGTTTGCCGTTATTAATTTTATGAGTATTAATATTTCTGGGAAGGCAATAAGGAAAGAAAAGGTGACTGACTATTCCATATGATGGAAGGGGTGGTTAAGGAATGTCTATTAAGGGAATGCTTTGCTGGCATTGAAAGCTAATGGCTAGGAAGACGATGCTAAAACATGCTAATGATGTAATGGTAAGTAAAAAAGAAACCTATAGATGACGATGTATGTTTCCCCACTACCATCATCTACACTAGATTTTGTTTCACGATTTTTCTCACTTAAAGTTGAAAAAAGGGCAATAACAGAAAAGGGGGCACCTGGGTGGCTCACTCAGTCGAGCATCTGACTCTGGATCTTGACTCAGGTCATGGTCTCACAGTTGTGGGATTGAGCCCTGTGTCGGACTCTGGGTTGAGCGTGGGACTCGCTTAAGATTCTCTTCCTCTCTCCCTCTGCCCCTCCCCAACTTGTGCGTGTGGGCTCTCTCTCTCTCTCTCTGTCTCTCTCTCTCTCTCTCAAAAATAAAAAATAAATAAATCAAGTTGAAAAGGGCAATTTGTTCGACCTTTCATTTTCTAAGTACCTTTCTCTCGACGAGATGGTCAAAAGGCTTGGAAGAGAATTCAGATCAGAATTCAGAGTTCGTGAAATCACTATTTTGTTTCTTCGCAGGTGATTAGCCGATGCCGGAACCACAGCTGCAGAATCAGCTTGGCATGACCCTCCCGATTTCTGGCAAATGTGTACTTACTTGCCTCATTTATTTTCTGTTATATTGCCCTAATTGAATTATTCACACTTGCACCTTTCTGCTGACTCATTTTTGAAATGTAATTTTTCTCCCCACGTTTGTTCCCAAATATGTGCTTTCACTGCTAAGGATGGGGTTGAGATTGGCCGTTCTGGACGTGGATGGCCTCTTGGTGTTATTTCATATTTCCTGATGTACGTGTTCCCCCTCACCAAATGCTCAGACACTAAAGCACCCAAACTTGATGTGTTTCTGAGATGCAGGTTCTGTTCCGACCTGCATTGGGTGTGACACGTAGAAATGCTCATCTATTAAGCTTTGGCCACTTCCATGGAGGACAGGCCAATGCAGGGAGGGACAGCTTTCCATGAGCATTTTATATGGGTCCCCTGACGGCTCAGCTGAGCAATACTGTCCAAATAGGGATCCAGGGACAGTTCTAAGTCATTTCTCACTTCAGGTGGATTGTCACCCTCCTTCGTCAGCCAGTGGCGCAAACAGAACTTTTCAGATTCAGGAGGCAGAGCTCCAGCTGACTTCAGCATATCTGCTTGAGATGGACGCTTGTAGCCAGAAGAACATAGGTTCAATGAGTAGTGAGGACACTCGACTTGGCATTAAAAGATGCTTTCGTACGTTTCTGGAGGTGTGCTTCAATTTGGGCCCAGCAATTCCAGAGATGTGGCTCAGCTCCCCTTTTATCGATCGCAGGCAATTCGCACTTTCCTATAACTCTTCTTTAAAAACCGGCTTCAAATTTAAGCAGCTGCTGCACATGTAGGAGGGTGACAGAGGCAATTTTGCTCCCTGGGAAGAGCGTTACCATTGCTTTATGGAGAGGATCAGAGAAGCATGTCTAATCTAATTGTCTCTCAGTAATAGAGTCACTTTAAGACAGTCTCTTCTTGATGGAATTCGTTTCTGGTTTCTTAAATAGGGCCTTCTGCGTAATGTAGAGAGATTGGCTAACTCGGGTGTTGTGTGGCCTGCAAAGTAAGACTGATGGGTGAATCTACTTCCCAATGGCAATCCCTGCCCCTGGTTACTCTTCCAGGTCCTGTGGCAGGAGTGGTAGCTTCCCCCTGCCCCCCAAAGCCCATTGTGAACAATGGGTCAGAATAGTGCATTATGCAAACCAAATCCCATGGCTATTTGTTACCCGAGGCTAAAATTTCATTGCCTACTATATTTCCGATGCCAAACTATGTCGGGACACCTGCAAATTACCCTATCAATGATTGTCCAACAGCCTGTATTATAAGTGTATTTCAATATTAAAACGGCAGTATTAGATGCTTCAAACTATTATATAAATCCTTTTCTGTTGTTAATTTGCTATGGAAACCTTAAATTACCTTGCAGACAAAGTAAAGAATCATAATCAGAATCAGAATCATAACTGAAGTCCAAAATGAGGGTAGAAGGAGAAAACCTTGGTTTTTTAGCTTTTCCACAGTGGTCGTCCATCTACGCCAGTGACCATCCAGGCTTCGTGACCTGCGAACTTGGGCTGACTTGAGAGAACTTTCTGGGCAGGAAGTAAACTGAGGTATTCTCTGCACGTACTGTATCTAGTAGTAAATCTCCTTACACAAACGTATTCCCAGGGCTGCACTGGAAACTGCTACCTTCTTGCAAAGCTCACAAACTTGTAATGGCAGAAGCTCTAGTCTCAAGGTTGAACTGAATTTTTTTTTCTTTATCCAAAATCTCTTGATTTTTATTTCTCAGCTCTCAGACACCGACTGGAATGTGGCTTGATGCAGCAGCCTGATGGCCACATATGCTTGTAAGTGATGTGCTATCTGCCAGGGTTGTTATGACAAAGTACCACAAATGGGGTGCTTGCACAGTAGATCTGTTCCAGGCCTCTTTTCTTGGCTTGTAGATGTCTGTCTTCATGTTCACATGGGTGTTCTCCCTGATGCCTGTCTCCGAATTTCCCCTTTCTATAAGGTCACATTGGATTACGGCCCATCCTAATGACCTCATTTTACTTTGATTACCTCTGTAACAGCCCTGTCTCCAAGTTCTGTCCCATTCTGAGATACTGTGGGTTAGAATTTCAAATTTGGAGTTTTAGAAGAGATGCAATTCAATGCATATGGTGGGCCTCCTCAGTCCTCTCGCTATGACATAGAATAGGCCTGTGAAACCTCCCTCCCAGATTAGGGTTCCCTCAACTTCACACGTGTTTCACCTGGGAAGCACTGTTTCCTGATTTCTGAACTCAGATTGCTCCTCACTGCTTCTGAAACTCAAAGCCAAGTGGTCACATGCTCCCCCCGTCCTGCTTTGTTCCATCTCTATACCTCTTGTGCGGTAGAGGGATGTGCTTTTGAGATTTGATTTCTTTCTGTTCTTTCCCTACTTCCTTCAGAATAATCCAGATGAAATAGTAATGGTTTAATCTGCTGGTTGGGGGGGGGTCTCCAATCTCTAACATAGATGCTCTTTGCTGGAATTGACACCTTATTTTTTTCCTTAGATTCTGCCTTTGATATAGAGTGTTTTCCAACTCCCAAACTTGTGGAGAAGGCACACAAATCCAAGATTGGTCTTGCCGTGTTTCCCCCCCGGCCCCCTTGGCTCTAACAGCATAAGAGAATTTGGGGCAAATGATCCAGCACTGCATTCCTAGCTCCACAGCTAAAAGTTTGAGCTTGATTTTCACTAATGCTTCAGAGATCATGGAAACGTTGGTGGGCTTGCCGTTTGAAAAAGGCGTGTATTTTTCTATTCACTAATGCCTGAAAGGCCCGTATATGGAAAGGTACTCTTTCCTCTAAGGATCTTTGCCCCAGCTGTACTGTCTTAAGAAGACTGTAAGAAAAGGCTTGCCTAGGGGCGCCTGGGTGGCGCAGTCGGTTAAGCGTCCGACTTCAGCCAGGTCACGATCTCGCGGTCCGTGAGTTCGAGCCCCGCGTCAGGCTCTGGGCTGATGGCTCAGAGCCTGGAGCCTGTTTCCGATTCTGTGTCTTCCTCTCTCTCTGCCCCTCCCCTGTTCATGCTCTGTCTCTCTCTGTCCCAAAAATAAATAAACGTTGAAAAAAAAATTTTTAAAGAAAAGGCTTGCCTATATTTATAAATCAAGCAGTAGCCTATTCCCTGCAAAAGGCATTTTCCTAGTCAGCGTCTGGCTTGATCCCTGTCACCTGAGCCTCTGCTAAAGTGTTCGAATTTTCTCAAACCAGGTAAGACCTGCAAGGTACTTGTTTTAGGCCTAATGTGCATAGCGCTAACTTCATAGTGACATCCACTTATCTGCGAACGGAGCCAACACCCAGCTGTAGTGACCTGCCAAAGTGAGAATTTCAAGCGACACACAACCAAACTTAAACCCACCCACCAGGTCTGAAGAACAAAAGGTCACTTGCAAACTCAGCCTGCACCCAACCTCATATGGCCACTATGAGTCTCTCAGGCTGCAAAGTCTAAATATCCTGCTCACATAATACCTACTGAAGTTCAGGGACCAAAGCCATGTGCCTTGGGTTCACTCACATCTCTCTGAGCTCTTTTGATCCAAAGATTCCATTTTTTTTTTCATTCTCAATGTTTCTGGCCCTGCGTAAAAATGCCGGAGCTTGAGAGGTGCCCAATGAATAGTACCTCTCCCTCTTATCTGAGTTCTGAACCAGCTGGGAAATCAAGTTGATGGAAGACCAAAGGTACCTTTAAAAAAATTTTTTTTTAACGTTTATTTATTTTTGAGAGAGAGAGAAGGGGGTGGGGTGGGAGAGCAGGCAAGGGGCAGAGAGAGGGAGACACAGAAACAGAAGCAGGCTTCAGGCTCTGAGCTGTCAGCACAGAGCCCAATGAGGGGCTCAAACTCATGGACCCTGAGACCCTGACCTGAGCTGAAGTTGGAGGCCCAATCGACTGAGCCATCCAGGCACCCCCAACATGCTATCATAATTTCCAATAACGCTGACAATGGAGAATGTAGTGTATGTCTGGAGGTAAATAAGCTTTGTTGAACTGAACCCCAGAATTACAGAAATATACCCACCACTTACAGCAGGACTGGACCATCATGGGTGTCCCCATGCAGGCAGACTGTCACTGTAGCACTTACGGTAGATAGGACAGACTGTAACCCATGCTTCGTGGGCACAGCAGCTCTGGAAAGCAAAGGGAAAGGCAGTGCCAGACCTATGTATGTCCATTTCCTCTCTTGAACTCATCAGTAAGAGTTTTCCTCCCCTGGTGAAGGAGAGAGGTGGGAAGGCCACAATAATGGAGCTCATCCACATGGAAGGACCCATCAGGCATTGGGAGGAGGAGAGTGACACCCACACTCACCCCAAACTCACCCCTCACCACCAGAAAAACAAGTACATGCACACAAAAAACCTTTTTCACCCCACACTTCACACTCATCTCCTATTTCATTTTCATCTTCCATTCTTGTGATGTTTTCATCTTTTTAGGGATCTCAGCACTCTTGGGCTATTGTCTCAAATATACAGAGGCCCTGAGGGTGGAACTCCATCGGGGCCAGTCAACCCCAGGAAATGCTCCCATGTTCTTTGACCCCTATCAAAAATGCCCATCAAGTGCACCACACGCTTCTCAACCTGGAGTTGCATCTGGCTGGTGTGCGTGGGAGATCTAAAACCACCAAGTAAATGTGGCCACCGTATAAATGTGGCCCTCGTTTAATAAAATGAGTTCCATTAGATCATCTGGAGGAAAATAACACCAGTAAGAGCAAGACCCCATTCTGTTGATAGTAATCAAATACATCTACGTTTTGGAATACGAGGCAAATTTATGTGGATTTTCAAGTAAAATATAAGGCTTTGAAGGGAACTGACCTTGACACTGGCTGCTTCGCACCATTCTCTTGGTGCCTCCGGGGACGTGCAGTCACTCTCTGTTGGTGCGGAAGTGGGGAAAGGGGGGACATGTGTCTCCATTAAACATCGGGAAAAACACTAAAGTGGCAGGAAAAAACAAGAATTCTGAAGTCAGCTAAATATTGTGGGCAATGTCCACTTTCCAGCTAAGTGACATTTCACAAGTAACTTAAATGAACTGGGTTCTGTTCTTTTATTTGTAAAATGAGACACAATTAAATTTCCTTACTGCATAAGGTTCACGTGAGGAACGATTGAGATAATATCCATATAAGTCATGAACACAGCGACTAACACACAGCGAAGGCTGCTGTTGAGATGACGCCATCTTCGTTGATTTGTTTATCCATTTAGCTGGCCATTAGTTCACCTGTTTACTCATTAACCCACATCCATAAATCTTTTAGTGTCTACTTTATATGTAAATACCTTAAGTCAGCATGATAATCTAACACAAGTCGTTACCAGTGTCAATGGCATCCAGGTCCATAGGCAGATTACACTAAAAGCATTTGGACGTACAGAGGAAATTCTTTAAAAAGGTCTTAAATATGTCACTGATATTGCTATTCATTACACAAGTTAATAGAAAGGGGAGGATGTAAGAATTTTAGAACATGTTTAGAAATAGCACTAAATATTTCTACTTAGTGACATTACGTTTTGGAAAATTCTTTTTTGAAAAAGTACCATCTGTAACATAATAAAATATTTAATAGGAGAATGATTATTTTATATTTTAATTCTTATACATCACATAATTTGTACTTTTATTACATAAAACATAATTATATGAGTTTAATAATATAATATTTCATACAATAAAATTAGTAGGTTTTTGAAGCACGGGTTGTTTGTTTTTAGTCTGAGGCTGTTTTTTAAATTTTATTTATTTATTTTAAGTAAGCTCTAAGGCAAATGTGGGGCTCAAACTCATCCTCCCCACCCCCGCCCCGCCCCAGATCTAGTTGTCTGCTCCACCCACTAACCCAGCGAGGCGCTCCTGGTTTGAGTTCTTCACAGATTTAACACAAGTTAGTCTTCAAACTCTAGAGGCATTAACGTGAATTGGAAAAAGAATAAATAACGTTCGTGATGGGACCATGTGGGCTGAACAGTCTCCTGGGAACTGGAGACTGGTTGACCCCAGCAGAAGCAGGCCATCATCCCGAAAGCCACTGGGGTGTGTGGGACAGGTGTGCACAGCGCCCCAGCAGAGGTGTTACAGCTGTGGAAGCAGGCAGACCCTCAGTTGTCAGAAGCACTCTTTTAATGTCTTTGCAAAGATGCATTAAACAGGATAATTAAGTGAGCAAAGAATCTCTGAACCATAAATAACCCACGTAGGAAGCAGTGGGAGAGAGATCTATGAACGTAGCAGGGTTGGCTATAGCTCTAGAAGACGAAGGCTGGTGCCTGATGTCCCTTCCTTGTGCACCTGCCAGGCTGTGACGGATCCAGCCAAAGTTGTGTCAGTGTATTCCGGCTAAATTTTTCTGGTTTCGCTCCTGTTTTCGTGTCCTGCACTTAAAACACAGGCGAGGGCACTTTAGAGCCTTATGTGACCTTAGAAAAATGGCCCTGTCCAGTTTCCAAGGTCTACACTTGAAGGGACTGATCAGGTTGGGTCTGACCTACCTTAACAGTGGTTGTGAGCAACGAACTGAGGACTGGGAAACCCTATTAAGATCTAGTTCCCTGAAAGAATCTGGTTTCTGTGACCTCTCCTGGCGTGTTTCTAATCAGATGGTTGGAATTTAAGTGAGACTGTGCGAGGTGATGGGTAAAAGGGAAACAGAACCTCAGATAATACACACTGAGAGGAGTTCTCCAGGGGCGAACCCCTTGTTTTAGCAGCTCTGAGGAGTCACGGATGGGCATGAGGGATGTGCAGGCAGGCTTCTGGGGCATTCTTCTAGCAAGTACCATGACTGAAGTTTTTGTGATGTCTGACTGAGATGAGAAAAGATGGCCTCGGAGGCTTCAGGAAGGAGTAAGTTTATGCTGGTACAGAGTAACTACTGACACTATCCAAAACATGAACGATGGTGTAGACAGCACCAAAGAGATGGGCTCTGCCACCAAAATGGTTGGTCTTAGACTTGATAGTGGCATTTGCTGAGCACTTGTGAGGCGCCCCCCACTGTGTGCACTATGCTTTATGTCTATCAGCTCATTTGGACCTTACAAAAACACTCTGAGGAAGGTGCTAGTCCTACGGCTTAGTCTCATGGCATGTGTTTTGAGAAAAAGAAAATGAGACATAGGTTCCATGATGACTAAAAGACAAAGTCAGAACTTTAACCCAGATACAATGAACCCTGGGGAGCACACTCCCCTACACGAATGCATTTGTGGAGCACGGGTTTAGAATAGTTGGAAAATTCTTGCCACCGAGCGCTAACTGTTGACCTTCTAGAACGAGGTCAGTGTGTGGATGGCACTCAGGAAGGCACATTTGCACAATGGTGAAGAGCAAGAAGGAATTGCAGTTCTGAAAAATGCCTAGTTGTGTACAATTGTGCAGTTCAGGGAACCGCTGTAGCAGAAATAGTAGTATCAGATAATACATAGTAAGGATTAATCAATACATTTGAATGCTTCAGTCCATGCCTATTCTTTGGTAAGCCCTTTTCGTATCACAACGGAATAGAGAGTGGAAACAAGAGTGGTTTAAAGCAAATGTTATTTCTCCATAATTGCTAGTATTTCATCCATAGGCATCAGTTAATATTTACTTTTGATTGCACCTGAGAGAAGCTCAAATAAAACCAGCTTAAGTAAGATAAAAAAAAGGCCATGGGCTTCAGGTAAGGCCAGAATCTGAAGGTCAAATACTGGCACCCTTTCTCTTTCTCTTTCTCCTACTCTCCTTTGGTTTCCTCCGGGCTGACTTTATTCTCAGGCAGACTTCCTACATACGCTGCTAAATTAAAAGGAGCAATGGATCTAGTTCTAGGAAAGAACTGACTGGGTCCTGGAACGAACCCTGTGTGGAAAGAGACTGCCCATGGGGTCATTTGTTAGACAGCTCTACCACGAGAATGGGGAAAAGAAGGTCCCCAGATGAAAAGATTCCAGGCAGACAAAGACAAGATAACCCATTTGACTCTATATTTGGCATTTCTGAAGGATAAGAGCTTTATACCACCGGGTCTATTTTTTACAACTGAGTATTGGATATGTGATAAATGGCATATATTAAGCGGTTTCAGATATATCACCAATTGGGGGGTCGTTTTGAGGAAGAACCTCTTCTTATATGGGACACGTTATTTACTTCATGATTAGTCAATAGCCAACAAGTCTTTGTGAAGCAATCCCCATAGCCTAAGAATCCTGCTGACACACAGCACAAAACAAATCATAGTGATTCCGTACCGTGATAATGGGGGTGTCTCCTGACAAGCAAAGCCCCAGCCCCAGCTGCAAGCCCACATTTTTGAGCGATTTTCGTGATATCAGGTGGGATTTCACCACCAGCTGGCCAAGCTGTCCTGCTGTCACCCTCTCCCTCCTTCTCCTGTGTCGTGGCTTTTGAGTCCTGGCAGATCTGTTACCAGACGCAACACAAAGACTAGGGCCACCGCCAGAGTCACAGCTTCCCTGGGGCAGCATTGGCGTCTGTTGTCAGCGTCTTTCCTCCATTTGGGAGGTGCGTCTGTCCTCCGTTTGGGAGGCATGTGCTCATTTGCTTTCACACATTGGTGTGTCTGGTCTGAGAATTTGCAGTAGATGGGACCATGAGGCCACCCCGAGGAGACCTTGCAACAAAGGAAGTAGTAGGCTGTGCAGTTCGTGTTTTCCCTGCAAAGTCACCAGTCGCGAAGTCCCAAAAGCTCCCGATTTTAGCACACATATTTTGAGGGACGCCTGGGTGGCTCACTTGGGTTAGCATCCAACTCTTGATTTCAGCTCAGGTCATGATCTCATCATTCATGAGATCGAGCCCTGCATAAGGCTCCGTGCTGACAACGTGGGGCCTGCTTGGAATTCTCTCTCTCCCCCTCTACCTGCTCCTCCCCTGCTTGCTCTCTCTCTCTCTCTCTCTGCCAAAATAAATAAACACAAAAAAACCCCACATATTTTGAGAACATTCTTTTACTCTCCTGAATTAAAATAATAGATTGCATAACCAACCTAATTCTAAACAGCTATACAATGCCCTAACTGTACTTTGAAGTAGGTATAATTCAAAATTAACATGTAATATTATATCTTCTGATATATAACTGCTTGGGAATAACTGTACTCCAGGATGAAAAAAAAAAAAACCCACTGCTACAGCTTCATAAAACACTACCTAGGGGCAGTGTACTGCTCCCAACTGGGAGCCTCTGGGTCATCTCAATGTGTCTCTTTAACAATGAGACAACTGTGTCATTGGAGGGGTGTATAACTTCCTCAGGATACACCAGGAGGCAAAGCCAGAGCTTAGGTTCTCAGATCAGCCCCAGGGCCCCTTATAAGCACCACTTCACCTGCAATAGACTCCTGGCATAGAACCGCAGTGGCAAGATTTGCCCACATTGAATAGTCTCCAGGGTGGAGTAAAAAAAAGCATGGGCTTCAAAATTTCTCTTTATGTCCGTTAGGGTAGGGGGACAGGCACAAACAAGGATGCCAAGAAGTCAGCAAAGTGGTCATCAAACATATCCAGTGACCTTGATAGCTCATTTTTTTTTATGTGTTTTCACATTCATTCATTCATTCACCTTGGGCTTTCAGGACTGTCCCTATATATATATATATGTATACATATATACATATATATATACATAATGTACATACATGTATACATATGTATACATTATGTATATATATATATATATATATATATATATATAATTTACTGTCAAGTTAGCTAACATATGTATATGCAGTGCACTTTTGGCTTTGGGAGTAGATTCCCGAAGTGATTCATTGCTTCTATACAACACCCAGTGCTCATCCCAACAAGTGCCCTCCTCAATGCCTATTACCCATTTTCCCCGCCCTCCCTGACTCCCTACCCCCATCAACCCTCGGTTTGTTCTTTGTATTTAAGAGTCTCTTATGGTTTACCTCCCTCTCTCTCTCTTTGAAACTATTTTTTCCCCTTCCCTTCTGTTAAGTTTCTCAAATTCCGCATAGGGGTGAAAACGTATGATATCTGTCTTTCTCTGACTGACTTATTTCACTCAGCATAATACCCTCCAGTTCCATCCATGTTGTTGCAACTGGTGAGATTTCATTCTATTTCATCGCCAAGTAGTATTCCGTTGTGTATGTATGTATATGTGTAGACACACACACACACACACACACACACACACACACCACATCTTTATCCATTCATCAGTTGATGGACATTTGGGCTCTTTCTATAATTTGGCTATTGTCGATATCACTACTATGAACATTGTGGTTCATGTGCCCCTTCGAATCAGCCTTTGGAGAGATTCCTAGTAGTGCTATCGCTGGGTCGTAAGGAAATGCTATTCTTAATTTTTTGAGAAACCTCCACTGTTTTCCAGAGAAGCTACATCAGTTTCCATTCCTACAAACAGTGCAAGAGGATTCCCCTTTCTCCACATTTTCACCAGCATCTGTTGTTTCCTGAGTTGTTAATTTTAGTCACTGTTTTTGCGAAGTTTGTAGCCCAGTGTAGGATATAATAAGTCAGGCGTTAATAAGTGCAGTGAAGCACTTGGGGGTTTTGTCATTGGATAATTGGGGAAGAATTCTCTGTACCGGGGACATTTAGCTAAATCCTAAATGGTGTGATGGAAGCAGCCAAGCTAAGATCTGCATTCCAGGCAGGGAGACCAGCAAGTTATAAAGGCACTGAGGTAGGACAGAATGTGTCACTGATAAAGTGCTAGAATATAGGAGGTGGGTCCCCCCCCCCATCTTGTCGTCTTGCCAGCATCCCAGAACTATGTCTCTGTTCTCCCCCTCCCCCAAGGTTGATAATATGACCCAATTTTGGCCATTTACATCTTCCTGAAGGCTTTCTGAAATGAAGATCTTCTAGCTGCCCTGGGTGGGCCTGTCCTTCCAGAAATAACTGCTGTCCTTCCAGAAATAATTGCTGTCCGGCTGCCTTTTTTTTCTTTTTTCTTATTTGTCTATTAGAGAGAGAGAGAGAGAGAGAGAGAGCATGTGAGTGGGGAAGAGGGACAGAGGGAAAGAGACAGAGAGAGAGTCTTAAGCAATCTCCATGCCCAGTGTGGAGCCTGACACGGGGCTTGATCCCATGACCACAGGATTATGACCTGAGCCAAAATCAAGAGTTGGATACTCAACTGACTGAGCCACCCAGGTGCCCCTGTCCAACTATTTAATAAATGAATGCCCCAAGACCATTCCAATTATTTATTTTTGTGCTTAAGTTAGTCAGAGCTGGCTTCTGGGTTTTTTTGTTTTGTTTTGTTTTGTTTTGTTTTGTTTTTGCATTGAACAACCAAAAGTTGAGTGCTATTTTTAGCTCATTTTCATAGAGATGTCTCTAGAAACTGACTTTTACCTTTGTCTGGTAGTAAAGAAAAAAGTAGTTATACATTGTATTATTGGGGCCCATGGGAGGGGTTGGTTCAGCACAATGACTATTAATAAAATCGTCACAATCGCCATCAAATAATAATTTGAAAATACCAATAACCAGCTTCCTAGATTTGCTACTACTCTACCAAAATATGAGCACTTTGTGAGTATTGTTTCTGTCAGCTTGCTCTACCAAGTGGCGAGAAGTTTTTTTAGACTGGGTTAGCTGTGCCATAGGCTTCTTTTCTGTGAGAACGGCAGCCAAGTGATCACAGGCAAATGGAATCAATTATGTGATTAATAGGCCAAGTTTATCCTAGGCCTGTCATACTCAAGAGACAATTTGTTTGCATTTTGCTTAGCAAGAGATAACTGTTGAGATCATCCAACAAAATGTGAGATGAATCTTCTTTGGAAGGTGCCCAGAGGCCAAGTGCCCAATGAGATGTGTTCAGGAGTGAGGTGGGCAGGTGGTTTTTTTCTGTCCCTGGATATGCTTGGAGGAGTTTCAAAGGGAATCGTTAGATAAGCACCAAGAGCTTTTTAAAAAGCAAATTTCTAAATAATTATTTCAAGTAATATTTTAAACTACCATATATGCTTTGGGAAGCACTAATTTTTACACCCATAATTAACTCTAATTTTGTCTTCTTTTTATGCTTTCCTAACTTAAAGCCTCTCTCTCGTCTACCTCTGTAGTCTTTTCAAAGCGAAGAACTTCCCTTTACATTTATTTTCTTAATTTCCTTCTGAATTATTGGTTCCCCAGGTTTAAGGTCGCTCTTGGGTATTCTACCCTAAGTAATAGAACAAGGTACATTAACTTTATCACGCTTGGCTTCCAGTTTTCCCTAATTTACAAATTGTCAGTAGCATAAACACTCCCCTAGCTCATTTTAAAAACTGGTTTAAATCTTTCTCTGAAAATAAATATATTTTTTTCCTGAAATAAGTGTTATTTCTTTATGCCTCAACCAGCCAGTTTCTTCTGTCTTTCTGCGAAGCATATATATATATATATATATATATATATATATATATGAAATGTACTGTCCAATAAGGCAAAAGTAGCTGCCTGTTCTGAAGTTTCTTTGCAACACAAAGTCCTTGTGGTAGCAGAGGCAGATATTCTATCTGAGAAGTATTTTGCTTTTGGCATCACCAAGAGCAATGCTGATTAGGTCAGTGAGTTCAGTGAATATGTGCAATGCTAAAGGCAATTCAAAGAACTTCCTTATCTCTTAATGTATATAATCTCCAGAAAACCAACAAACTAGGTGTTTTTATCTCCACTGTCGAGTGTTTAGACTACAGTTCCTAAAAAGTCACTTGTGGCAGGGACTGGTTAGAAGTCTGACTTGATTTTGGCTCAGGCCGTGATCTCGCAGTTTTTGAGTTTGAGCCACACGTCGAGCGGACAACATGGAGCCTGCTTGGGATTCTCTCTCTGCCTCCCTCTTTGCTTTTCTCTCTCTCTCTCTCAAAAATAAATAAATTTTAAAAAATTGTTAAAAAGGTCACTTTTGGCCGAGGCTCACTCCCAAGTGAGTAATGAAAGGTTCTGGCCTAGGACTCAGGGCTCTCGATTGTAGCTACTAGATTTGCTACAAATCTAGCACTCAGTGCTTCTTTGAATAATAACGGGGCCTTTGGACAACATGAGACAGATTTGTGTTCAAATCATAGCTTGACCATTCATTTAGTTTTGTGTCTTTGTTTTTTGTTTTGCTTTTTTTTTTTTTTTTTTTATAGTTTCGTGCCTTTGGACAAGATTAGTAATTTATTTTCTGTATCTTAAGACTTTCCTCAGGAGCTGTTGAATTAGACACGATGCCAATGCAATACACACAGCATGTGTTTTCAAAGTCATGGTTATTAATATTGTTAAGTATCAATGTCATCATTATGATCATGTTTCCCATCACTTGGAGTTACCCCATGCTTTTGTTTAGCAAAACAAGTGCCACCTAAGTTGATTGTTTCCTTATTCCTGAGGAAATTTAAGGATCATTAAAGATATTGTGAACTGTGATTTCTGGGCAACGAGATAACTGCAAAAAGAGAAAATACAATAAGCCTCAAACTTACCGAATGTCAACCTACTCACACTCTCTACTTGACTGTCTAAGGAGCCTATGGAACTCAGCATCCCCTAAACTCAACTGTTGGTTTCTGTCCCCCTCACACCTGCTGCACCCACGTCCTTCCTCACATGGTTGCTGGTACTTCCGTCCTGCCAGTCACCAAGACTAAAAGCTTGGATCCATCCTTGGTTCCTCTCTTTCTCTTATGCTTACATAAAATCCATCAGCAAATCCTACTGGTTCTACCTTCGCTCCTGGATTATTCCATAACATCCCAACAGGTTCCTCTGCTTCTATCCTTGGTCTCTCAAGGCTTTTCCTTGCGAAAAGTAACTAAAACATTCTTTCAAGACTATTTTTTGGTATGGGAAAAATGGAGATGGAATTGAGGAGGGCAGCATTCATAAACCAGTTCTGGATAGTAGGACTTGGAATAAAATACTGCTTGCCAGCCCATACCTATATCCACATGGCTTTACAGACCTATCATCACATGTGCTCAGAAGTGTGGTGGGGATTAGGGAAGTGCTGGGGATGGTCATCAGTCATGACAACATTTAGATCACAAACTATGTAAACTCATAGACACTTTGGTTTACTGTTGTCTCAAGTGTCTTCTTAGTTGATGCTTTTTAGAGCGTCTCATAGAAGCTATGGGTTCTTCCATTCTTCCACTGTCTTTTTCTCTTCCATGTGAACCTACTCCAGTGAGCATTGGTGTTCATAGGGGAGCACACGCATCCTAAAAATACTGATGAATACCTTGTAGAAGTAATAACTGTCTCCTTAATAAAATTCTTGATGACTATTTGATGCTATTAGGAACAAAGCATTTCCTTCCCTCATTAGGGACAGAATAGATGATTTACAATCAGTTTATTGGTAAGAATGCTTCTGATCTGCCATACACATTTATGAGAAGAATAGCTTTGGGGACATCTTATGTATTTTTAGCCATCTTCTTTGCCATAGTCATGTTTATGGGCTGCTTGAACTTGTGAGCTCAGCTAAGCTATCTATCTAGCATACTTTGATAGGCTCTTTTGCAAACATTTCAGTTTTGGCATCAGAATAAAACAAAAATCCAATCCTCATCTCAGAGATGTCAGGCTCTATGGAAAAAGAAACAGTATTATGGCAAGCAAGGACTTTGGGATTCTTGTTACAGAAATAAACATGCACAAAGGGCAAAACATTTCCAATTTCAATGGCCAAATTCTCATTCACCTGTTGTTTCCTCTGATCGTCATCAACTTTTCAGTATAGAGAATGGGGTGAGAGCTGTATACTTCAAGATAACTAGTTACTGATGGGAAGTTCTGACCAAGTGGGCCTAAGAGTGAATCCCATGAGTTTAAAGTCAGACAACATTAGCCAGTTATTAAGTACAAAAGGTGAAGATTGAAAGACTGGTAAAGCTTTCTTCTTCAGATATAATATGGCTCTAGATTTAGAGAAACCCTTTGACCTCAGTCATGTAGCACAACTTGTATCCTTTGTGTTCCGTGGAAACGCCAAGTTGGGAAGCTTTGAGGAAACAAGTGAATAATTAAATAAGCACGACAGTTACAGAAGTAGGCAAGCTTCTCCAATCCTGAGAATTCCATGTCTCTCCACTGCATTCATTTGCTATCTGTTCTTAAAGCTCTTAAAAGCATCAACTAAGGACACTTGAGACAACGTTAAATGAAAGTGTCTGTGTGTTTACACAGTCTGTGATCTGAATGTTGTCATGAGTGATGACCATCCCCAGCACTTCCCTAATCCCCACAACTATAAAGTTTTGTCTTTATTCCACCGCATTGTGACCAGACCCAGGTCTGATCAACAGCCAACTCTATCTTCCCTTTTCCCAAGGACTTCATCCCGATCTTCCTTGGTTCTTGAGGTGCAACGCGGCTGTTTGAATGGAGGATAAACCAGCCATTTTTCCACACCAGCAGCAGGAGAGAAAATAAGAGGCTGCTCCACTTCAGCTCAATTGATGTTTCTTTCTCTCTTACTGAAGGGCAACATTTGTCTACTCCTGTGGGAAATAGACTATTGAATGTTATTCTGAGGTGGCCCCAGGTGTTGTTTTACCTTGTTCTCTAAAGATGGACAATGGTGACAAGATATAGGACATGTGCGTCTCTGAAAATACTAAACTTCATTTTAGTTTCTGTTGGAGCTTTTCTTCTCTTCATGGGCTTATGGAATCTACTCTTCTCATATTTTCTTCCTTCTCAGTAGCTTAATTCAATAGTCTATGACATATTTCCAAAGAAGGTCTAATGATATCTCCATCTGACCTCTTTGGTCATGTGGACTTCCTACTTTCACATTAATGGGTGGAATATGATTTCTCTCTCCTTGCAACGGGGCTAGACTCAGAGACTCATTTTGAATCTACTCATCAAAAAATATCAGTAAAATATACGAGAGCTGAGATCACAATGACAATAAGATGTTGTGGAAGTCAAGATGGCATGACGTCTAAAGCTAGGTCAGAAAAATCTTGGAGCTTCTATCTAGGTCTCCTGAAATGTCTCCTAATGCTTCTTCTTGAAACCTAGCTTCTAAGTGGTAAGAAGCTCCAGGTACATACAGAAATCACACATAGGTGTTCCAGTAAACAATCCCAGCTGGGCTCAGCCTTTAGGCCATCCCTCCATAAGCATCAGACTTAAAATGAAAGTGGCCTCAAAGTGATTTCTGTGCTTTGCTGTTTGAGTCATCCCAAGCCAATTGACTATTCTCAGCCATGGCCCAAACATCATGAGAAGAGAAGAGCCATCCCCCCCTGTGTTCTCCCTATGTTCCAGTTAATGAGCATATTAAATGGTTGTTGCTTAATGCCACAGTGTTTTATGGGTGGTTTTAATAAAGACATAGATCATTGTAATAGAATTGAATACCAGGAGCAGGGTATTCACAGAACAAAAACTTAAACCATGTGTCATCATGCTTAGGATTAGGTTGCAAGTGGAAAATGGAAGGGTTTTGAAGCTTCTGTTAGGAAAAGTTGGAAGGACTTCAAAGAGGCTATTGATGGAGGCTGGAACATCAGTAAAAATATTATTATGGGAGATTGCAAAAAAGTTTGATGACACAGTTACATGTGATGATATAGAATATAGAAAATATGCCTAATGAACTGGTGGGTTTCCTAACGAGGTTTCCAAGCAGAATATTCAGAGTTACCTCTTTTAGTGACCCATCCTAAGATATAAAGACAGACAGACAGAGAGAGAGATGAAGTGAAAATAATGTTTAGCTTTCAAGCAAAAGTTAGTAGAAATATAAAGAAACCATGACTTTGTGAATTGGAAAATTTAATTGATTCTCATTCCCAGCCTCTCCAGATGGCAAAAGATTCTCAGAGCAAGAAAGACCTCGGGGCAAATACCAAATCCAAAGCACTGTCAGGAAAATATAGTCTCAGGGTAAAGATGAAGTAAATGGCAAAATCGTGAAACTTTTGTGAGCTGTAAAAAAGACGTAAGATGGTGCCACAGGGGTTCTTTTAGATGGGTAAAGGCCTTCTAAGGATCTAAAGGACATACCTCATAGACTTTGTCTGTTAAACAACAGGGCTTTTACGAATCTAAGGGAAATACCCCATAGCAGCCTCATGAGGGGCTCTGGATAGAGAAAGGCTATCTCGAAGAGATTTGCGGGTGTTAATTTTTTTGAACGGAGTGAACCACAAAATAATTCATAGAAATCCCACGAGGTTTTAAAGAAGTTATACTGGCAGGACTATCACCAACTTGAGCTAAAAGAAACAGAGACAGTACAAAATAAAAGAGGCATTTGACACTCGTACTTCCCCAAGCAGGAAATAGAATGAGAAAAACACTCCCTTCAAACACAGGCTATTTTTCAAGGCGAAAGCAGATGACCCAGAGCCTGGAACTAAGATCCCAGAGGCTAGAGCCAACAGACACAGAAATAGACACAGAACAATGTGTGTTTGTGTTGGGAAAGTTTCTACCTGATAGACTAGGCAAGATCCCTCTCAAGTGAAGACCAAGGACTGTGGAAGGAAGATGTTTACTGGCTTAGAGGATTCACCAGGCTTTAGGGCCCTTCATGAGCCTCAAAGACTGAATTGGGTGGGCTCATAGAGAATGGTTTCATTTTCCAGGGGTAGACTTACATTAGGCAAACCCATTCAATTGATCATAGAATCAGAGCTCAGAATTTATGAGAAATCACTGTCACTGGAATTTGAATACTCAACGACGGTAATGATCAGAAAATTCTCTTTCTGTTGGCAAAGTCCTTCTCCCAGTAATTTAGGGCATAACTTAAAGTCTCCTTAGTAAGCTGGCATCATAAAAAAATGTGTGTGTTTGGATGGAATTTATTAGATGGGCTGAATATACGGGGTCTCAGGCTTCATCTCATCTCATGGTTTCATAATAGGGATGGTTTTGCACTGTGCATTAGGCCACAGTTCCTTGTCAGCAACCCAGTTTTGGCAATGCCTGCCAAAAGGATTAGAAAGTGGAAAATACAAGGCTAAATCTTGCTTCGCTCTCTGCTGTGCTTGAGTGGAAGCTGACAGTGTTCACCCTGCAACTCCTATTTACCATGCCTCCACGGCTCCTTATATTTCCCTACTGTTCAAAACATTCTTCTTTAGACATGTCAATAAAGTCAATCAGGCTACACTGAAGTGTTTAATATCTGGGGATCATTCTGTATTCTTGAAGTGTATTTGCAGTATTATTTTTCTTTACATTTTGTGTGCTTCCCAAATGCTTCAAAAATCTTCATTCCCTCTCTATCCATGGAGTTATCCTACGCTAGGGGATGATGCATTTATCAATGATTCATTGTGTCTATGAAGTATTCTGTACTTTTCAAATATTAATTCCTATGTGATGTCATGACGCACTGGAGCTTTTTCCTAGTAGGCTGGCATCCTGTAATTTTTCTGACAAGCCTATGCTCCAAATTGCTCCTTATTTCCTCCTTAATCAAGTCAACCATTGGTCTAATTATGATAGTGGCATGTCTTACTTTTTGAAATTGTCTGATTTCATTGGGATTTTGCCATATCTACAGTGAAGGTTTGTTGTTCCAAACTCCTTTGTTTATAAGCATTAGAAATTCACTTTCAAGTAGATATGAAAAAGAGAAGTTTATGGTTGCTTTGTAACCGAAGGCTTGATCCTGTCATTGCAATGCTGGATGTTTTTCTGTTATTTCATTGATCTCATCTGCTGTTACTACAGATGACTTCATTCATGTAGCCTTGGGAGATGATTCTAAAGAATCCCAAGTCACATAAATTTTATGACCTCACATTTAGAAGAAGAACGAAGTTATCTCTCTCAGTATGCATACATGATCAAAGTTTTGTAACTTGGTCTTATCCTTGATCTTATTAATTTATTTCTAGTAGAATCACAATGTTTTGATTGGCCTGTGTAGGCCACTCATGGATATTGGAAGTCAAACTATGAAAGCTACACCAGAATCCATGTAATGGGAAGGAGTGATTTCCCAAAGGCAGACTGAGGGGTTTTTTACAGGATGGATGACAAATGCTACTCTGAGAATGATATTAACAGAGAGCACATATTTACATAAATAGGCTATATCCTGTAATGATTGCAAAGGTACTTGTGATTTCAGCTTTTGCCCTCTGTGGGATATGTAGAAAGTCATTGTGAAATTATCTGAAAACATAACATGTGACCAAAATAATGTTCTATTAAAGGGTTGGCCAACTATAGCCCATGGGCCAAATCTGGCTGTCTGCTTGCTTTTGTAAGTAAAGCTGTATTGGAATGCAGCCATACCCATTCCTTTACTGTCTATGGTTGCTTTCACTCTACAACAACAGGATTGAGTAGTTGTGACAAAGACCAGTTGGCCTACAAAGCTGGAGATATTTACCATCTGGTTCTTTACAGAAAAAGTTTGATGACTGTTTTTCTAATAGAAAGATTTTCTTGTTCAATTGAACCATCTCTAACCAGTAATTAGGATGAGGAAGGGACAGAGAATTAACCTGATCAACTGATTCAGTAAAGGTAATTGACATAAGGTATATATTACAGGTAAACTAGATTTGTCTGGATTAACTGAGATTATTTTACTGAGGTAAATATTCATATTTTCTCTGTGTCTCATCTCAGAGACTAAATACATTCTGAGACATTTCAAGAAGTAGAGATTAATGGTTGAAAGGAGGGAGAAGTGTGTTGGGAGTATAGATTTTCTGAATATTGCCATGTTCAGGGAATATAAAGATATGCCCATGGGTTTCAGAGGATGTCTCCAGTAACCTCATCTGGGGGTGAATCAAAATTGAAATTGCATCTGGAATTTGTCAGTTCATTAAGTCTCACTTTACCAGTAAATTTCATGTCTAAGTTAGCCTGGGCTACCAAAACAAAATACCATAGAAGGAGTCACGTAAACAATAAAAATTCATTTATTATGATTCTGGAGGCTGGAAGTCCAAGATCAAGGTGCCAGAAAGAGAGGTTTTATTTTGAGGCCTCTTTCCCTGGCTTGTAGGCAACCATCATCATGCCTATGTGCTCACGTGAACTGTTACTTGTATGCAGAGAGAGAGAGAGAGAGAGAGAGAGAGAGAGCGAGCAAGAGTTCTGGTGTTTTTTCTTATGAGGTACTCATTCCATCATGTGGACCCAAGCTTCAAAAAATTATTTAACCCTAATTATCTCCCAAAGGCCCCACCTCCACCTCCAAATACCATCATGTTGGGGCATAAATCTTCAACATATGAATTATGCAAGGGGGACACAAACATTCAATCTGTAACATTTCCAGCGTCAAAATTTTGCATGTGCATATATGTGACCAGGTGATCCAGTGTCAGACAAATAGAGAAGAAATCATTGTAACCACTTAATAAATATTAATTGAACTCTTATTAGATTTTCTAGTTTTTGTCCTTCACTTGCATACATTTCTTGACCTCAAAGGTCCACAGTAAAACTCATAATTTTCCAACCAAATTGAGTGTATTCAGAGGATGATATAGTCATTTTGTAATAAAAACTAGGAACTAGAGTCATCCTTCATACCTCCTTCCTTTTCATTTCTGCCAAGTCCCATCAGTTTTATATCCAAAACACATCTTGAACCCAACCACATTTCACTAAATCCATCTCCAACAGCCTAGTCAAGGAACCCAGGCAACCATCTCCTGCCCATGTGGTTTGCACTATAGCTCCCAACTATCCTCTCTTCTCACTTTCTTACAATTTCCACTTGTTTATCTGTCTTGCAGACAGAGTAAGTTTTCAAACCATGTCAGACAAATCTGGTGATGTCATTCAGCAGCTGAAAACATTACTTTGCCTGTCAATTGTTGTTTGGTGCCAAGCATGGCCTCCTCTGCCTTGTGTGCCTCACCTTGCCCTTACAATCTCTTCTTATCCTTCCTCTTCAGTCATACTGACCATCATTTTGTTCCTTAAAACTCCCCTACTTTCCTCTTTTACTTACTGTCTTAGTTCATTCAGGCTTCTATAACGAAATGCCACAAATGTGGCTTACAAACGACGGAAATTTCTCTCACAGTTCTGGAGGCTGGGCAGTCGAAGTCAAGGTTCTGGAAGACTGAGTGTCTGGTGAAGGCCAGCTTCCTCACTGACAGCATCTTCTCAATGTAACCTCAGGTGTGGAGGAAGTGAGGGAACTCTCTGGAACCTTGTTCATAAAGACACTATCTTGTTCGTGAGGGCTCCACCCTTATGACCTCCACCTCAAAGTGTCATCACACGAGGGGATTACATTTGCAACAGGTGAATTGTAGGGGGACGCAAATACGAAATCTTTAGCATCTGCCTCCTACCTACACTGGGGATTACTTCCCAAGCTCACTCCCAAATCAAGTTCTTTGCCTATGCAGTTCTGTCCATTTTCCCTTGGTGGACTTGTCCTTGACAGTCCAACCTTGGTTCAAATATCATTTTCTTGAAGAGGTCTTCCCCAACTAGATAATAACTCTCTATTGTATCATCTGGGTTCATTCTCCTGGTAGCCCATCTCTCTGCGTGTGTGTGTGTGTGTATTCATTTTCTTATTTCTTATATATCTTCCCCACTAGAGACAACAGCATGGTTGTATATTCTCAGCATAATGCAAGACTGAGTAAAGGAATGAAAACATTTAAATCAAAATCTGAAACAGCATTGTATCCCCCACCTTCCTTTTAAAACTCATATTTATGGAAGTCAGTGACTTCCATAAGTGACTAATTAATGTATATTCTGAAACAAATAGCTTGAGTTCAAACCCCAGCTCTGCCACCTACTAGCTGTGTAATCCTAGATTCACCCCCTGCACCTTGATTTCTTCATATTAAAAATAATGGGCATATGGGGCACCGGGGTGGCTCAGTTGGTTAAGTGTCTGACTCTTGATTTTGGATCAGGTCACAGTCTCACAATTCATGAGTTTGAGCCCCAAGTCAGGCTCTGCGCTGACAACGTGGAGCCTTCTTGGGATTCCCCATCCCTCTCTCTGCCCCTCCCCTGCTCATGTGCATGTTCTCCCTCCCTCTCTCTCTCTCTCTCAAGATAATACATAAACTTAAAAAATATAATGGGTATAATAACAATATCTTCTTTGTAGGGTTGTTATGAGAGTCACATCAGTTATTACAAGTGATGAACTGGGACTACTCCTGGCACATGGCCAGCTCTGAGTATTTATCACTAGTAAGAACATAGATGAAATTAATATACATTAATTAATAATATTAATATTACTAAGACTATATATTAAAATGAATCTAACAAAATGGCTGAGCACTGATTGTAGGTTTATATTTAAACAAACCGGAAAAAAAAAAGCCAGAAAGAATCCTCTTTAAATTTTGGCAAAATAAGATACAGAGAAGGACATAAATTCTAACTAACATGTCAAGAGCTCACATTTGGCAAGTCACATCACACTCCCAAATGCCCCAACGAGTAAATATTATCACTGGTGTAGGGATGGAAATATGAAGGTGCCAGAAAGTTTACTGGCTTGCCTGAAGCCCTTAGCTCCTGACTGATAGAGCCAAACCTTGAGCACAGGTACCTAGACTCCAAATTCAAATTGGTTTCAATATGCTATCTTACGTCTACTCTTGTAATGTTCAGTATGCAACCTCTGCACACGTTCGGGGCATCAGCAAAGCAGGAATCCCCTACAAATACGAAAAATATTTGGAAATGTGGCTTCATGGAAGTAAATTCTTGGGACTTACATATCAACGATAACTGTTACCACAAGTTCTCTTGGACTTGAACGTATCTCTGAAAGATAGGACCACACATGGAACAAAAATAATGATTTAGTCTTTATCTCAACCGATTTCCTGGCTTTGGTGCTGCTGACGGCAGTAGGAGGTAGAGGGGTGGGAGTGAGTGATGAAGCGTTGATACTAACAACATTTGACTTACATGGCCCTGCACCACTACACGAAGAACGGTCAATTCTTCTAACCTCTCATTCTGGCAGACAGACGCCATCAGATAATAACTCAGAATTCTTTCTCATTGAGGCCAATTCTGAACTGGTGGTCTGGAGAGAAATTCTGTATCGAATTACCAACTAGTTCCAACAGAATCATTTCCAACAGTAATTAGGGCTGATGGAATGCCCATTCCTTAAAAACAGTACCAAATCCCAGATTTTTCCAAAAAGAAAAATTAGAGCCCAGCTTCTTGCCTGCATTCCTTTTTTTTCACAGTGTAGAGAGATATGTTTGCAAGAAAGTAAAGCATGCCCTCATGTACATGAAGATGCCTCCATGGTCTCCTCCCTTCTGCTATCAGAAGCCTCCCATAGCATTGAGGGCCATCATGGGGAGAACTGAGACACTGAGAGGTTGACTACTCTTGATAGAAGTGTCTCTCTAGCTCAATATAGAATAATATGGCACCTTGGCGTTTGTGTCCCAGTGGTGGCTATCTTTATTAAAGTTTTGTGAATCTGAAGTGTCCTCTTTTTTAATAGAGCTGTCTCAGTTGATAGAGTAAAAAGACAATGTTATCTACGGGGCTAAGATGGTTGGCAATCTTCTCATCAGAGGAAGAGACAGTGTTCTATTTAGGACAAGGATGAGGTAATGGCCGTTGTTTGTGATGGGAGGTCCCATTCCTAATTATTAGCGTATGGCTGGGAAATGCTGTGAGATGTTGGCTTGGTTTGGTGATCGCTTAATAACCTTTGATGGGAACTTAGAAACTTATATTCTTTATCTGAGTTTATCATTTCTTACCTTTTATAACCTCAGGATGCTTAACAGTAGCGACTGGATATACCTTATAGCAATAAGGACCAGATGGGGCTTGGTAAAGAAGCTGAAACCACATGTGTTTGAGAAGCTGATACTAAGATTATACGCCATTTCTGTTGGCTTGAAAAGAGAGAACCACAATTATCATGTGTTTGAGCCAATTCTCACATTAAGTAATTTCTTAAAGAAATTGGATCCTCGCTCTTTCTCTCTCTCTCTCTCTCTTTTTTACCAGATAAGTTCCAAATGAACATCCCGTCCCAGATCCTTTAAAGTCAGAAATGCTGTTACACATCTCATTTGAATAAGTCTCTCTAAGGTTCAAATTTTCTCATTCCAGAAGTAAAAAAAAAAACTACTTGAGTTAATAGTTTCTGTCACCCAACATTGGCATTTTCTTCTCTTCTTTGTGCTCTGTTGGCCCTGTTTAAGACAAAAGTGCTGAGGATTAATTGCAATTATCATATTCAAGGCAGAAATGCCACTTTAAGAAGAACCAATAAGCATAATTACTTGCAAATGCATGTACAAGCATTATATCATGGGAGAGGGGATGCAAACCTGAAATCTTGCTAGATTTCAAATCAAAAGTTTGTCCATAATCTTTCTGACCCCGGGGCCATCTGTAGACCACTTGTCACTGAATGCAACTCTGGTATTAGAATGGGGAGGGACTGCCAATGCATCTAAACTGTTAAAGATTAATACAGAACAAAGAGGAGTCAAGAGGCAATTTGGTAACATGGGCTTTGGTGTTGTATACTCAGGCCTGAGTTGTTGCATTGCAGGCTGGATCTTTTCACAGCGGTGTGATTTTCATGATTTGCTTACCTTCACCGATTCTCACCTTCCTTGGGGAAGAAAGCAGGATGACAGAGGGCTCAAGGGAGCTGGTGCTGGAACCTGCTGGCCTGCCTTCAAAGCTTGGCTTCTGCTTACTGTGGCCACCTGTGGCACCTGGGGTAAATTGTTTCACTGGGACTTTCTGGCCTTCCAGTTACGCATCTGGGTCATGGAGCTATAAATAATGCGTACCCTTAGGGACTTTGTGAGGAGTATGTTCATTGATCAAATTCTATTCATAAATGCTTAACACAGCACCTGGCACTAGGTAAATGAGCCATGCATGGAAGCCACTGGATGTAGTCACTCAACCTACCAGATTCTGGCTTGTTAACAGAAAGAGAATAAAATGACAGTCTGTTTATGTCTTCAAAACCCTTCTTTGGATTGGCCATAATACATGAGGTTTTAGGCATCCTGGAGGTCAGATTTTATAAAAGCCATCATTCCAGTTAGCTGGTCTAGGAGGCTGGGTAATGAGTAACAGCTTTGAATGGCAACTGGTCTGAGGATTTCACACTGTATTTTCTTAGGTAACCTCTAAGGTTCTGGGAAGGGAAGTGACATCTTCCCTTGAATAGTGATCCCATCTTGCAACAGATTAATTGGGTCCTTCCTTAATAATACACGCTAATTGACATGAATTGAGTAAAGATGTTTTCAATTCTGGGCTGAATTGTTTTCCTTCTGCTTCTTAATCTTTGCAACAACCCCTGGAGATTACTTCCCTCCTTTTTCCAGGATGAAGGTCAAATTCCTTAACCCAGTCTACACTGTCTGCCTGCCTGACTTCTGCAGCCTTCAGTGAAGTTACTCCCCCCTCTCCCACAATGCTTTTTACATCCATTCATCCCTCCATCGACCCTTCATTCATTCATTCCACAAATATTCACCAAGCTCTCAAAATGCTCTCAAAATGAACACAGGGAGGCCATGTCCCTTGGGCGCTTACGTTCTGGTGGAGGAAACAGGCAACCACAAGTGTATAAGTCATAGAGAAAAATAATGCAGAATATGGGAAACATGGGGGGTACTCTTTTAGACAGAGTGGGTGAGATTTGAACAGAGATTTTAAAAAACATGAGGAAAGAAGCATGAGGCTCTCTGGGTGATGGACACTGGATGCTGTGGGGAAAAAACCCCAATAGCCCTGAGTCAAGGGCATGTTCAGGAGTGGGTGAGTGACAGGAATATCACCCCCCCCCCCACTTCACAGTCTAGGAAACAGAATTCGAAAGACTATCCAACTCAGCTGAGGTCACACAGCTGGAAATGGAGAACCGCCCACCTCCAGGGTCCCCCACCTTTGGGCTGCTCTGCCGCTCAGTGTGGTTTCCCTTCAGTGACATTCAGGGCTCTCCCTGCAGCCGGAGATGGGAAGGGGCAGTTTGTCCTTCCTTCCTTCCTTGCTTCCTTCCTCTTTTCTTTCTTTCCCTTTCTTTCTTTCTTTCTTTCTTTCTTTCTTTCTTTCTTTCTTCTCTTCCTTCCTTCTTCTTGCTTCCTTCCTTCCTTCCTCTTCTTTCTCTCTTCCTTCCTTCCTTTCCCTTTCTTTCTTTCTTTCTTTCTTTCTTTCTCTTCTTTCTTTCTCTTCTTTCTTTCTTTCTTTCTTTCTTTCTTTCTTTCTTTCTTTCTCCTTCAGTTCTTCACCCCAATTAACAAGCAAATCATATTTACTTCAGTATCTCTGAGCCTCTTCCTTTATATTGCTTTATAGGATCCCTTCTCTATGTTCTTCTGCATTTTTACAATTTTAAACAGGTTTTTCCAAATTAATTTGTTACTGAGGATGCATGTTACATATTGACACCTTGTTATGGCTTTTTTTGTCTTTTTTTCCCAGAGCAGGGGGGACTTGTTTACTCGAGCAAAGGGTTCTCCTTCTCCCCTTCGCTACCTCATTTGGTGGGAACAGTGGTTCATGCAAGGCTGATTCTCATGTCCTTCCCATGGATAAATATAAAATGTACTGAGTTTTTGTGTGATGATATACAGAACAAAAGATTGATAGGCTTTTTTTTTCTTTGCACCTTCCACAGGTATTTAAGTTAATCTACCCATGACTATTGTTATACTAAAAGTGTCACATGAAATCAATCTAGTCCACACACTGTACATACATTTTCCGTAAAATTGCAGCCTTCGCTGCGGCTAGATGAGAAAGTCAATCTGGGCTTTTTCTCATTGTACAATAGCACTGATGGAGTGCACACAAGTATCATCAGATTGTTCCTTCGTTATGAAAATGTACTTCCAAAAGAAATAGGGAACAGAGCAGGATGTGTTAAAAGGGGAGAGATTGACTAAGATAAGAGTGTAGTCACTTCATTTTAATACTTTTACTTATTTTTATTTTGAGAGAGAGAGAGAGAGAGAACAGAGGAGGAACAGCGAGGGGGGAGAGAATCCCAAGCAGGTCCCATGCTGCCAGCACAGAGCCAGATGACCTGAGGCTCAGGCTCGACCCCATGAACTCCGAGATCATGATCTACGCGGAAATCAAGAGTCCAAGGCCTAGCAGACCCAGCCACCCGGGCACCCCTTTAACAATTTAAAAAGCAGACAAAACAGTCACGCAAATGATTGGAAGACAAAAGGCTGCGTTAATACCCACCGAGGTTTTTCTTTTCGTTGTCTTTTAAATGGCTTCCTAATGAGTCAGCTGAGCAGATCAATAAACCTAGTCGGGGACGTTACTTCTGTAATCCCTGAAAGAGAGGTTGAAGGTATATAAATAATATTCATTTTGACTGCAACGTGGACATGACAACTCTTGCAAAACAGACTCAACCTACCATGCTGAGGTATAGCAGCTCCACCAGTGCAAGATTCGAGTTAGAATAATCTTTCTCTTGTCAACAGTCTTGTTTTATTTATTCCGCACCACCTGGCACAAGCCATGTGTCCAAATCCTATACTAGCACGAAAAGCTCTGCTATTTTCTTATATCATAAAATATCACCCCCAATCCCACCAGATCTGTGGCTTGTAACATTCTTTGCAAAGGCTGCAAATGGTTCATATTTTAAAACTGTTCTTTGTGTGAGATTCTATTGCAAATCCAAAGATCCTTTCCAGAAAGAAGTGGTCTGAGACGTAGCAGACACCCACACTTTGAGCAAAGCATTTAAATCTTGTTTTAAGGGTATTTGCACATTCCAGAGGTAATTAAACGATAAATGTGTGTAAAGTCTTTAGTAATATATATTGATTTTTTCGGGAACAGATCCTTAAAGTAATAGAGAAGATGGTGCTTTATTATGTTTTCTACGTAGCATTTAGAGTATTTCTGATGCAGAGAGGCAGAAATGATGTGTTTGCAATGGCTCTGACTTGACCAGATCTAATGAGGTATTGATTCTGAATTGTGTGTCAAGCAGATAGTGTGAGAAGCTGGAGAAATAAAATGGCTGAGAGCCTAGGCTTTTTTGGCTTCCCCGCAGTGAGTTCTTGAGTTACCATAAGAAATTAGCGAATAGGCATTTCTTGAAGAAACTGGGCTGCAGGTATATGGTAAGCGTCAGTTCATACAATAGAAGCTTACAAACATATAGTTGCTTTAAATTCGTAAGTCATCGAAGGATAATAGATTTCAACACATTCGCAATTATTTGCTTCTAGATATAACCATTGAATCAAATCCAGATGACTATTATTCTAAAGGAATACATTTTGGACAGATAGACTTATTAACAATTAGAATATCGATTATTTATATGTTAAATATTTGAAAGCAATGTGCTTTACACATATGGTTTGCATATTAAAGTTACTTAGGTTAGTTATTCTTGATCTCTAGGGAATAAGAAACACCAGGCTAAGCACTGTCTATTTATTAAATTCTCTAATTCTTCGTAGGCCGAGTAAATGAGTTTTACTGTACTGAAAATGATTTTAAGCCATTATTTCACTTTCTCGATGTGATTGCCCCTCTTTATTGCTGAAGACAATATCATCCCCACAGTAAAAATGGAAGAAAACACTTTTAAGAGGAAAGATATGAACCCAACATTCTAGATTCTGCCTGTGTGGCTATCAACGATGTCGTTCAAAACCACTTACATAAAGATACAGCGCAGACTGGGATGAAAGAATGTGACAACATTTTTCTAGCCTTGCTCTAAATATGTATCTTATTTGAACAAGGAATAAAACCCAAAGGAGGCTCAAATTTTGTTCCAAAAATACGCTGCCTCTTTACATATGTGTTTCTGAAGAACGTCTTGTTTCATAAAGAAAACCCAACATCAGAGCTACACTTCCTGTACATGAAGCTATATTTCAAATGGCACCCTGGATTCTTTATCAGGGAATGGGCCTTGGACACCGAACTTCAGATACCCTAGAAATAGTGGGAAAAATAAAGTATTTTCAGTGCCTGCTTACTGAAAAATTCTGAAGGGAATTGAGATGGTCTGTGGATGTGTTTTTAATTTCCTGGAGGCAAAGAATGTTCATCTGAAATCTATTTTATGGACGCTTTTCAAAAGCTAGTGGATCTAATACATTTGACCTGCAGAATTGGCCTCAGGCCTACCCACACTTACCTGGGCCATCCTTCTTTTTTGACTTTCAGCTACACTAGGCCAAACAGACATGAACATCCGCCTAGAAAAAGCTAACCTAGATTCCAGGGGAACCAAATAAAAAGGAACCAGAGAACCAATGCCTTTATGTTTTCTGCTAGATTTTCGCCGAGTCCATCCAGCTTCTCTCAAGACAATGGCATCATTGTGTGTTAACGATATTTGATCATCTAGGATTGTGATAAGTTCTACTAGCCATAGAAAAATTGGTATGGGAAATATAAGTTGGGTGAAAACTCTAGTTTCTGCCACACCGTGACTGAGTTAACAGAAACCTGTCTCCCACCACAGGTACACGGGGATATGGGCAAATTATAAAAGAAAATACGTGCAAACCTCATCTCAAGGAAAGGAATGTATCGTTGCGTGTTCCATGGATGAAGAGAGAAGGCAAAGCCAAGGTGATAAAGAGGAAGTGTGTGTGATGATTAGGGTCAGAAACTCTAAGCCAGAAAGCCTGGGTCCAAGTGGTGACTGCCATTTGCCAGTATTAACAACAAATTGAACTTCTAAGTGATTTTCTGGTCAAAGCAGAGATCGTAGTGGAAGGTGGGCAATACTTAGAAATGAATGTAAATGTAAACACCACATAGCAGATTGAGCGAGATGTGGCCCAAGTGCCATGCAGGCACAGATGTGCCGTCTTTAATTCATGCTTCTGAAAAGAAGATTAAAAGTGAATGACCTACGAATCCAAGTCAAAAAAAGAACAGAGCAAACTGTGGAAAAAGGGAAAAAAGGTATAAAATAAATAATAAATTAATAAAATAAGAATGAAAGCAAGAATTAATGCAATAGAAGGGAAGAAACAATAGAAAGGGTCAACAAAGCTCAAAGCAAGTGCATTACAAATATGAGTAAAATACACAAATATCTGAGAAGATTGATCTAGGAAAAAGAAAGGAAGAATATTAGGAGTGTAAGAGGCATTATAAGAGGTAATGGAGAAATGTTTCAATATTATGAGTGTATAACAAAGCATTCTATGCCAACACATCGGGAATTTGGGAGGAATCAGTAATTTTCTCAAAAAAATCACAATCTATAGGAGCGCCTGGGTGGCTCAGTCAGTTGAGTGTTTGACTTTTGAGTTTGGCTCCATCAGGATTTCATGGTTTGTGAGTGTGGGCCCCACAATGGGCTCTGTGCCTCTGCCTCTCCCCTGCTCATGTGCTCTCTCTCAAAATACATAAACTTAAAAATAGTCAAAACCTATATTACCGCAAGTGATTTAGGAGAACATAAAAATCTAATAGCCGCATAAACACTTTAAAAATCCAATTAGTAGTCAAAGCGGTACCTGCCCCTCCTTCTGCAGAATACACACTCACAAATACACACATAAACCAGCATAACAAACAAAAGGAACGCAAGCCCCAGACAATAAACCAAGTCAGAGCAGATGTTCCAGGAATAAGCAATTCCAGTTTCATGCAAACTCTTCCAAAAAACAAAGCAAGTGGAAGATTTTTCCATCTCGTTTTACGATGCTCTCATGACTTTGAGCATTGACACCATGAAAAGAAAAATCACAGCACAAGCTCACTATTAAATGTGGATTCAGATGTCAAAATAGAATCTGCCCAACCTGAATCTTGGGTGATATAAAATAAATAAAACAAGTCAGGATCAGGTAGGGGGTGTCCTGGGATGCAAGAAAAGTTTAACACCAGAAAACCTACAAAAGTAACCCATCACCATGTTAAGATACCTTTGGCTTCGGTGAGAAAGGAGCCAACAACAACCACCACAAAAAGAGTATGTATTATTCTGCAAAACAGGAAGCCCAGAGGGTGGCTGGTTTCAGGGTCAATTCCAGAGCACCATCATGTATGTTATCAAGGAACCAGGTTCCACTCATCTTTCCTCTCTGCAATGTTCAGTGTGTGTGGATCATTTCCTGCCTAGTTGCAAGATGCTAGTAAAAATATTTAAAATATTAAAAAAGAGAGAGAGTCCCCTGCCATGTCCTTCTTTCAGTCTGCCAAGCAGAATACACTTTTATGTCACTGGCCAGGGTCATGTCACTCATTCATATTTAAACCAACCACTGAGAAAGATAATAGAATTACTAGAGTTTGTTTAGCCTGATCAAAATTCCCCTTAGGAGCTGCGGAACTAGCCAGCCCATGAACTACATAACCTCCTTACACCGGACAAAATCAATTTTCTCTTAGTAATGTAGACCTGGAATGATGGCTTGGGTAAAGACTGCAGTGTGGACACATAAAAGGGGAAATGTGAAATCAATTCAATAGCTACAGTAAAAACAACGGGTGAAATCAACATTCAGTTCTGTCTGAGTAAAAGCAACAACAATAAAAACCACTTTAAAAAAGGAGACAGGGACAGGACATTAACATAAGAAAGCCAATCCCTCAAAACCCTAAATATCTTAAAAAGTATTCCTTTCCATTTAGGAACTCATCAAGGATATCACCTAGCTCTTCTCATTTGTATTCAATATTTTAATGGGTATCCTCATCAGATACATGAAATGAAATGAAAAACAAAACTTAAACAAAATGTAAGGATTGGCTAGAAAGAGACACAGATGTGTGTTGTGGGTTTTTTTTTTTTTTTTTGCCATATTATGATCATCTTCATGGAAAATATTAGAGACTATATTGCCAGATTACTAGAATACATAATCTGGATTAAAGGATTTCTGGATACAAGATCGATACACATATGGAGAACACCTCTAGACCCTTTGGGTACACAGCTAATTTAAAAATGTAGCTAGAGTACAAAATGATCTAATTTACAGTAACAACAAAAGCAGTGAGGTACCTATAGCAAGTCCTTAGAAATCTTCATGGAGAAGATTATAGAACTTTCATTGTTGAAATGAAAAGTCCTATTTTTCAATTCTCAGTGAAAAAGGAAATAAATATACGAATTTTATAGGATTGTTCTAAGGATTAAATTATTTAACACTCTTCCTTGTATAACAATCACTCAAAAGAGAAGCTTTTTAAATAAATTTTTATAGAAATATTTTGTTATTTTTAAGAACTTATAAAATAGCTCCAAAGAGCCGTGGAGTTCCTTGGAGCAGTTTGAAAACCACAGGATAGCATTTATATTTTTCAGCTAATCTAAACCAAATCCAACACCCCCTTTCTGACCTAATGCAACATTGGACTTTTCCCTTGGCTACGAATTCTCCTAACACTCATGTGCACACTGTGCCCCATTACCACTTGTCAACTTATGTTTTCCATCTTTTTAGCTGTATATTTATAGGAATGTTTTGTCCCCCTAAAAAGAGAACAAATTCTCAAGTTTATGGATAATCCTTTCTCTTTCTTTTTTAGCCCACGAAACATCTGCTATTCATTCATTTATTGCACGAATATTTTTAAGTGACTACTTTGTGTCAGGCACTGATCCAGGTCGTGGGATACACCCGTAAGAAAAATCTGCAATGTCTCCCACCCTCATGGAGATTACACTTTATCAAGAGAAGCAAATATTGAACAATAAACCTAAGAAATTAGCTAGCTATCATGGCACAGATTGCTAGCTGTCCGCTGGTATTCTATTTCCTCTTTCCTGGGCACACAGCTAGGTTATATTTCCCAGGTGCCTTGGCAATTAGGTGTGCCCATATGACCGAGTTCTCACCAACATCACAGGCAGTGGTATTTGCCAATCCCTGGCCACGACTGATACGAACCTTTACATCCTTCTGTTATGTCTTCCATTGATGAGACCATCACAGGTCTCTAGGGAATAATGGAGACACAAATTGGAAGAAGGCAATCTCTAAATCACAAAATTAAAGAAGCAGCAGAAGAAAAGAAGAAGAAGAAGAAGAAGAAGAAGAAGAAGAAGAAGAAGGAGAAGAAGAAGAAGAAGAAGAAGAAGAAGAAGAAGAAGAAGAAGAAGAAGAAGAAGAAACTTCTTTAGGAATACTGCTTTGGATTGTTTCATGTGTGACAAATAAAATCTATTGTGCTTGGCTCTTAGATGCTTTTGGCTTTATTTGTACCATAGTCCAGCACGTCCTGAGTGAATAAATATATAGTATGCTTGAAAGTGTTAGTTGCAGGGAGAAAAAGAAACAAGGAAACAGACTAAAAAAATAGAGCAAAGTGAGTGGGTGTGGGATGCCAAGGTGTAGGGTGGTTGCGATTTTAATTAGAGTGCTTAGTGTAGGCCTCATTGAGAATGTGACATGTCACAAAGCCTTGAAAGAAGGGAAGGTATTATCATGGGAGAACATTCCACTAATTCCAGTATAATGTCTGTAAAGCAGGAGAGGGCATCTGGCGTCTTGACGTCATACCCGGGAGACCACTAGCGGTGGAGTTTTTATTCTAAGTAAAATCAGAGTTAATATTGGGGTTTGAAGCAGAGTAGGCTGTTTACTTAAAAATGATCTTTCCAGCTACTTTGATGAGAAGAACTGTAGGGTAGGCATAGGAGGACTAGTTAGGAGACCATCGCAACCAACTAGATGACAGTTCACAGTGACTCAGTCTGGGGGAGTGCTAGGTGGTGATAAATGACAAGATTTGGCATCTGTTTCGAGAGCAGGGCCAGAGTATTTGCGTATCAATTGAACTCAGAGTATAGGCAAAGAGAAGAGTCGAGGAAGACTTCAAGGTTTTTGTCCTGAACAACAGAGAGATGTCAAAACACCATCACACTGAGAGGGGGAATCAAAAAGTGGGTGGGGAGGAATTCTGTTACGAAAGTGTTAAATCCAAGGTGCCTATTAGTGTTATTAGTGCTGAACCATATGCAGGGGCTGATTGTCCATCCCGTGTAAATGCAAAAATAGAATTTTGTATCTTTCAATCTGATGCAAGTCCGGAGTTTGGAAGAAAGGTCTGGAAATCATCAGCATAAAGGCAGTATCTCAAGCTCCGTAACCAGAGCAGGTCAGATCGCTGTTCAGCTCGGGTACAATCAAGAACAAGGAATCGCATCGATCACCTTAACTGGAGGGTGTAATATAAAGAGATGTTAAGCAGGTATTGGAGACAGATATGGAAACACAGCAAGCACTTGCCATCCTTTGGCTGGGGATAAAAAGGGAAGAGTTGGGGATTAATAAAGTGTGAAGTATGGAAGACAAGCCGTGGGACTCAGGTCTCTGAGGAGGTGGCATCACTTGCCTGGTGTTTCAGAGAGGACTGAGGACTGAGTCTGGTAACATGCAGGGGAGGGACCTTACAAACTGGGACAAGCTGCTGCTACTGGAATCAGCTGTCTCTTTCAGGGTGAAGACCGATTGCCCTTCAAATTCCTTCTCCCTTTCCGGTCTTCCGATTTCCCTCATGTGTCCTCTCCTGGCAGAACCTCACTGGCACCATCCACAAAAGTGGGCTGTGCTTTGCAGAATCGCAAAGCGCAGTGTAAAAAAGTCGCTTGAAGATGAGACTCGGGAACGAAGTAGCCACCAAAGAGTGTATGCAGAGAGCACTCTAAGCCCTGGAAGGCTCCAGGTGAGAGTTCAGGAAGGACCGGGGCAAAGGAAACGTTAGAAGAAACAACCAGTGAGTCGGAAGAAAACTAACAAATGTGCATCCTTAATATCTCAGTAAATAAAGTGCTTTGAAGAGCTGTTTACCAACTGTAAAATGTAGAAGATCACGTGGGCTGTGAACTAAGAAGCAGTTGTTGCTTTAGCAATATAAAGGCATTGGTGACCTTGACCAGAAAGGCTTTGTGGAGTTGCGGGGACAAAAGCCTTTGGGGGTCCATTTAAGAGGGAACTGGTGTAGAGAAGTCAGAGACTTAAGTATATACACCATAGACGAGGCTTTTGTTGCAAAAACGGACGGGTCAATGGGTAATAGTTCAAAAAAGAAGTTAGATTGGAAGATTTCTTTCTTCACGATTTTTTTTTTTTACATTTATTTATTTTTGAGAGACGGAGTGAGAAGAGCATGAGTGGGGGAGGGGCAGAGAGAGAAGGAGACACAGAATCTGAAGCAGAATCCAGGCTCTGACCCAGCATTCAGCAGAGAGCCCGACGTGGGGCTCGAACCCACAACCCGTGAGGTCGTGACCTGAACTGAAGTCAAATGCTCAATGACCGAGCCACCCAGGCGCCCTTGAAAGATTTCTTTCTTACTGGTCAGAAAACGGTACCATGTTTGTGTGTCAGTGGAATGTTCCAGTAGAAAAGAAAACGGATACCACAGAAAAGTGAGGGAATAGTTCCTGGAAAAGGCAAGGAGGGATGAAATCACGTGCATGAGTAGAGGGGTTTGAGTTAGGTAGGCTCGTGGGTAGTTAGTTCATATCTAATAACACAAGGAGGGTGAGTTCATGAGCACAGATGCTGAGAAGCATCCACTGTGGTGGGGGAGTCTGTCAACATTCTTTCCCAACTGCTTAAATGATTGTTCTAATTTTTCATGTCATCAACTGAGAGTGACGATGGCAGGGAACATATGTAATAGTGAAGAGAACAAGAGTCATTGGATGAAACTAATTCCTAGAGCCTCAGTTTCTTGATCTGAAAAGGGCAGCTAAATCATAATGCCTTGTGCAAAATGAGTGTCATTAAATCCCCTCGAGAAATGAAAAATCTGACAGATGTCCCATTTTGTTAATGATGATGTCTCTATAAAACAAAATGAAAACACTTCCTTAATAAAAAATAGCCACGGATTTGTATAACTTGGAATTTTCCTAAGAGTACAATGACATGAAAAATCATTTATCGCTTTCCAATGGACATACATTTTAAAACGATCTACTTAGACATGCATTCTCCAGGAATATTTGGGTTAAAAATTAAATCATTAAATTGAAAACTTCTTGAAGTCAGAGATACCATTTTCAGCTCTCCGTATGAAATGACGGCACATCACATATAGTAGGAGTCCTGTACGTATTTTGGAATAAATTCATATAACAATGGTAATCTGTCAAATATTATTTATGAGAGAGAGAGAAGAAGGAGAGTATCAGATAAAACCACATTCTAGGTAATATTACCACACGTCTTTCTGATGAGATGAAATATGTCCTCATGTCCCTGAAGTTATTTCCAAGTCTAGTAACAAAATGTCCGACAGCTAAATTTATGAATGCTTTTTCTCTTTGAGCTATCATTGGATTTAAATTACAGGCACACGGGCAATCCTGAATAATTACCAGTGGGATGAATTAATCCTTCAGGTTTAATTTTCTCATTTAAAATGTCCTCATGGAGAGGACCAATTCTTTGTACGGCTCGGTCTTAAATGAGATGCTGAACGAAATGGAGCTGGGATTAATGAACAAATAATAAACAGTCTCGGTGCGAGAACTAATCCAGCAAGACAGCATGACCGGTTTTATGTTTGGGCCATGTTAAAGCTGTCTTTTCTGCGAATTGAGAACTAGCTGTCTGTAAATTACATGCTCGATTTTGAGGCAAAAGGACATTTCACATTTAGTTTGTAATTCTTGCTATTTCTCTTGTTAGATGTCCCAGACCATGACTATATCAGATCGCTCTTTGGAAGAAATAAGTTTTTCTTCTGGTAATTTTGAGGACGAGGATGAAGTCACTGGGAAATTATTTGTAAGTCATCTGACTTCTTGCATGCTTTGGAAGAAAAATAACACCAAGTATCTTTAGGTATTAACGACTTCATTGAACTATAATTTATATGCCATGAAATTCATCCATTTGAAGTGACCAATTCAATGAATTTTAGTAAATTTGTAGACTTGTGCAACCATCATTATAATCAACTTCAAACGTGTATGTCATCCCCGAAACACCCCAGTCCCACTTAGAGTCGACCCCGAATTCCACTCCCAGCCCTACGTAACCATTAACGTACTCTGTTTTTGTAGATTTGCCTTTTCCAGACATTTCGTATAAGTGGATCATATACTGTACAGTCTTCTGTGTCAGGCTTCTTTTACCTAGCATAATGTTTTTTGAGGTCCGTCCATTCTTTAGCGGTCTTTCCACATATACTTTAGATTCTTTGGAGATTTACTCGTATGGACTTTTAGCACTCCTTTTATTGCAATGTCACAGTTTCCCATTGCAAATCAGTCTTCCTCACGGGACTGTCAAGTCTTTGGGGGCAGGGACTCGATTTTATTCCTTGCAAACAATCCCAGTTTAATTTGCTATATAATTGGCACTCAATTAGTGCTTGTTGAGTTAATGAGTGAATGATAGAAAAGTTGACTTTTAACTTCCACCATTTGCTCCTTGTTGTAGATTGTTTGCTTGGGAAGCAGTTATCAAGATGGAATTTAGTGCACAGGATGTATATTAGTTGGAAGGGAGGAGGTGGGGGAGGATTGGGCCCAGCGAGAGCTGAGTTATGACATATACTCTACGATAACCTCAGCCAATTTCACAGAGAGCTCTGAGGCTAACATGACCTGTCAGAATTGTCCTATGTTGGGTTGAAAAGGCCCAGCCTTTAAGACCTCTTTCCATTAGTCAGCCATTGGACCTGAGCCAGGGTGAAGGGTGTGGCCTGGAGCCCAGTGGCTTCGTGCAGCTGAAGGAATCCCTGAAGGAACTGACAGAAGGTTCTTCCTTGTAGGAGACCTGGGGCTGTCAATCTCTGTGTCCGTTAAGTCTCTACATTTTCTTTTTTTTTTTAATTAATTTTTTTAAATGTTTATTTATTTTGAGAGAGAGAGAGAGAGAGACAGAATGCGAGCAGGAGAGGGGCAGAGAGAGAGAGAGAGAGGGGGACACAGAATCCGAAGCAGGCTCCAGCCTCTGAGCTGTCAGCACAGAGCCCAACACGGGGCTCGAACTCACAAACCATGAGATCACGACCCGAGCCGAAGTCGGATGCTTAACCGACTGAGCCACCCTGGAGCCCCCTCTGCATTTTTTTTTTTTTTTTTTTACCAAAACCTTGCTTAAGGTAATGTCATCATCACATTCTGCTATGTCTTCTAGATTTTTCTATTTCTGTTACCAAAAAAAAAAAAAAATCACTGTAATATATGTTAAATTCTGCTATACTGCTAAAATACTGTTTTTGTGTATAACAAATGCTTTTAAGTTGCACCAAGTCCTTGTCAGAAATGTTCAATAACTTTAGTTTAAGATTAAAAGCAAACAGGGCTTTAGACGACAAACGGGTTCTCTAATAATTTTAGAAGTATCCTAAAATTATTCTGCTTCATCATTTTTGCTAGATAGTTCTTCCCCTGTCAACATATGTGGGAGAAGTTGTTTTAGATTATTGAAACCCTTGGATGAATAATTTATCAAATTGTCAGCAGCTGTTTTTTCTAACAATAGATTTTAATGGAGTAGCCTTCTTTCATTTTTCACTTAAATTTTTTTTTTAATTTGCCAAAAATATGTTCATGAGCCTTTCCTACAACTTCTGTAACATCAAATTTGGCAGTGATTTTTCTGGTCTCTTTAAGCACAGTATCAGAGAGGAGAGGTTTTTTGGGTGAATATTTAATATTTCACTTTCAAAAAATAAAATTCCATTTGTTGGCAGCCTTCTAACCTTTTGGTTCCAAAACACATATCCCTTTTCCGCACATACCACTGTTCGCTGTAGTTATTGGTAAGCCAAGAAGGGCTGGGTCATTGGCCTTGTTTGGTTTCACATTGTGCGTCATCTGGGGATTATTGCTGGATCTCCTATTACTTCTAATGTTCTCATTCAAAGAACTAATCGTAACTAACGAGCGCTTTGCACATCCTGGTTCTCTAGTAGGTATTTTCCAGGAGGTATAGGTAACCAACAAAGAGAATTTTTGTTATCTTGGGCACCGTATCAATGGCACTGTTGGCCATTTCCTATTTATTCCACGACCCCCCAAATTCTCCCCCCCCACAACCCCCCCTCAAGAATTTACATACTTGAGGGGCCAGTATGTAAAGAAAGTTTCCTGTGCATTTTCTTATATTAATTCTCAGATCAGCTTTGTAAAGATAAGTACTTCACTTACTCTTTAGATAAGAGAAACTTGAGGTTCACAGTGAATTCAAGTGATTTGTCCAAGGTCCTATAACGAAGAAATAGCAGACCTCATAGGCTAGACTTGAGACCAAATCTCCGGTCATCAGGCTCTCAAAATCTAAGCTGAATCAGCAGGTTTCTATTTAGTAAAGGGGGCAAGTATAGGGCATGCCACAAGCACAGTGTAGGTGGTAGAATTAGCACTCAAGCCACTGACTGAATCGTCGGATTTGCCAAAGAGTGTAAGAATTTTAAAAATAAATATAAATAACCGTGGCTTAACCCAGCCCCGGAATCTCACAAGATCCTCTGTGGTAAAAGGCGATGGTGGGGAGTTGTACTCAAACAGGACAGATTGAACACCTACCTTTTCCCCTCTCACGAGTCCACTGAAAAGAAAGGAAAGGAATCAAAAAGCCTGGAACACCCCTATCTGCCATATGTATTGCAAGTGCTATGACATCTGCTGGGTCATATGGTCCAAATGACGGTGCAGCTTGCACAATTGTGTGGACCTGTTCCAGGGGCTTATTTTACTCCGGGCCCCTCTCGAGCATTCTAAACTGGCAGCCTTACAGACTGTTTGGTAAACGATTTCCTTCATACTCAACCTATGTAAGTGTATGTTGCCTCCAGAATTCAAACAGGCCTTCCAGGCATCGTGCTCCTTTCTTAGCGGAAGAGGACCTTAGATGCAACAACTTGCCCTTCACTTTGGAGGATGTTTCAATATGCTTCAGCTCTCTTAAGTGCCAGAAATTCCACGCAGGTAGCAGGCTGCTCAGATTTTCTTGGATTTATTTCCTGTACTCTGGTGTGCATGGGTTTGGCCAAGGTGTCTTTGCTCCTTTCTCACCCCCATTCAGTCAGCGTGCCACCATCAGTGTGATGGACCAGCACAAAATCTTGTGGAGTGCGAGATGCTAAATGCGTCTCTGCACTAGCTTATAACATAGGACTATAGATCTGATGTATCCTCGAAGGAGTACAGTGAAAGGGCATTAATGCCTTTGTCAGGTGAAAGCAAACTATTTCTAGTAGTATATATTGATAGAGAGAAAAAAAGGCACTCACTCGTAGCTGTATACATAGCTGTATACTGGTGACGGACACTGGGTTGATTGGCTCCAGCATAGAAACCCCATCCAGAGCACCATCTTCAGTTTAGGTTGCCCCCTAGTTAAATTTAGAATAATCCGTTTTATTCCTCAAGGGCCATCTCTTTTGCACAGGGGCTAAATAGAGCGATTGAATGGGCGTGTGGTTGGGATCCCTGCAATCCTGCCACAAAGGCAGTATTGACTTTGATTTACTATTTTGACAGGCAGAGGAGGTTCTACAGGCTTCCACTTGGCTTTTCCAACTACAATAGCCCTCACTTTGTAGGGCAGGAAAACAATGCGGGGATCCTGCCAGTGGCTGAGTATGTCTTTTCCAACTGTGTTTTTCAAGGCTGAAACAGCAACCGTGCAGTGGATTCTGCAACCCAAGAGACCCACTGTGAGCCCTGGATCAAAGACAAAGTCCATTAATCACCTGGATTTCACAGCCCCTACTCTGACTGAGGGACCTTAATCTCATTTGAGACTCCAAGAATTACCACCAGTTAAGTCTAGTAATTAGGACTAGTCGATTAAGTCAGTGTCTAGTAATCCCCCCCAATTCTGATTATTTGCCTTTATTCAATTTACTTCTCTGTTAAGTGGTTCAAGGTCTCATTGGAGAAAGCTAAAAAGAAAATATGCAGTATATATTTTTGGCATTAAATCTGCAGATTTCTTTAAGGGAGGCCAAGCTTCCATTCAATGGGCCCTGAGTCAGTGAACTGGGTTGTGTCCAGAAATATGCTAAGGCATCTTGATTCTTTCGTGGTGATTCAAGTCAGATTTCTGTTCACAAGACTTAGAGTTCATCACTTGTAGAAGTCACGTAAGAGTCTAGCACACTGCCCATACATTTCAGTCCTAGAGGCACCACAATAATTTTGCAAGTCAAACTCTTCTGATTACTGCTTTAGTTTTTGCTACCCATTATAGGAACCGTGCCCATCTTGTCTCTATAGTTTAAGTCACACCACTTGGCTTCTGCCATTCTGGAATCCCATCAATCCCATGAGATTCAGAAGTCTCATTTTTATAGCAACATCTGAAACTGTTATTCCTAGCTTAATGATACCATCCACCAAAAAGCATTTTGTGGATTCTCGTACTGCCCTCAAAAATGTATTTCTCAAAGCCTCGGTAGTGGCGTATCTCCTGGAATCTCCTGGGTCCGTGGTTAAAATGTGATTAAGGAGGTCATAGTATTACTCCAATATACTTATCTCCCTAAGCATTTAGACATCTTCCTAAAGCCCTAGGAACACCTTCCTCTAGACTGAGTCTACCAAGAAATTTCTGGCATTGCAACGTCATTTAGTATAGACTACTGTTGTGTTCAAGAAAACTGTTGGAGACACTCTGCCACTCAAACTATCTCACTGAATCTAGACTATCTGGATTATACACCATCTCAATAAACTCAGCCCGCTCCAATACTTTCATTTTTTTTCACCATAGTCTATCATTTGTAGGGCCCGTTTCCATATATATTATCCAAGTTATTTCCAATGTAAATTAGCGAAATTTTAAATTATTCTTGGGGCGCCTGGGTGACTCAGTGGGTTAAGTGTCTAAGTCTTGATTTGGGGTCAGATCACATTCTTGTGGTTCATGGGATCGGGCCCAGCATTTGGCTCTGTGCTGACAGCACAGATCCTGCTTGGGATTCTCTCTCTCCCTCTCTCTCTCTGCCCTTCCCTTGCTTGTGTTCCCTCCTCTCTCTCAAAAATAAATACATAAACTTAAAAAAAATAAATTATACTCATGTGTATGAGACTTCTGGTTGACTCATACAGTATTCCTGCCCTGCTGGAGTTTTCTGGGATTTGAGTCTGGTTAAGTCTAGAAGCAAATAGTGAGAGTGAGCCTTGAGAAGGATCATTATCCATGTAGCTGCTTTGCAGTTTAATACAAATTCTTAAGACGAGGAGGCTAATGTTCTCAGCCAGAGAGGAGGGCTGCAGCTACCATCGAGGGTGGCATGGTGTTCAGGGTCTTTTTTTGCTCGAATCTCAGCCTAATTGTCAGGATCTCATTCCTTTATTTATTTACTTGTTTATTTATTTATTTATAGAGCAGAATAGGGTCACAGAGAGAGGGGAGAGAGAATCCCAAGCAGGCGCCGTCAGCACAGAGCCCAATATGGAGCTCAAACTGGGAGATCCTGACCCGAGCTGAAATCAGGAGTCGGACGCTTAGCCGACTGAGACACCCAGGTGCCCCCAGAATCTCATTCCTTTATGATCAAAGCCCTAACCTCAACACAAAGGTGCCATGAGATTCTGAATATAATTTGTCCACCCGTAGTATCATATTTTTGGTTAGGTGTTTAGAAATCCTGACCCTGTGGCTACAGAGGATAAGGCATTTGTTCAAGGAAGTCATAGAAGAGTGGTGGCTTTTTCTGTGTTTTTGTTTTTTGTTGTTTTGTCTGAAGCTCAGCCTGGAAATTTTCAGCCCTGAACTTATCCTTTTCCTCACTCTCCATTCACTGGCTTGCTCAGAAGCAATAGACTGTGCAGCAAAGACTGTAAGCTTCACAGTCTTACTGTCTTTAGTGCTACTATGGTATTCCGCTAGGTTAGCTATTTTATTTTTTAAAAATATATCTTCTAATAGGTACTTCCTTTTAGGTGACTAGCAGTGATAATTTAGCGATTGTTTTGCCTCTACGCATCACAGGATTTCCCGTAGGATGGGAGTTTGCCATAGGATGTCGGTCAATATTACTTTTACTTTTGAATCTAGTCATCTCAGAGAACCCCATCCAGGGTCGCATGCGTAAGGCTCTATTTCCCTGGAACCGATTCCATTACTAAGAACCGTGTCGGTCAGGATTGGACCAGGGAAACTGAAACCACTCTCTGAAATCTGGACATCAACGTTTGTACAGAATCAGGAGGTTCTGCTACTTTGGAGAGAGCTGAATTAGGTGGGAAAGAGCAGCCATCAGCAAAGCTGCTACCAAAATTTAGGGAGCAGCTGCAGAAGGGTGGGGACTGTGAGAGGATCTGTCTGAAGCAGGGGTGTCATCCCTGACACGTTACAAACACATCAGGAAGCCAGTGTGGAGCTCACATCTGTACACACATCTGGTCACTCTGCCTTCCCCAGAATGATGGATTCTGGTACGTTTCTGATTTCCAAATCTCATGTGATGGCAAGCTCTGACCTGAACCACATAGGACAGATGATTCTGGAAATCATAGTTCTTGGCTTTAGATGGGTATGGGAGTGGTACTGATGAGTTAACAACAGAAAACCCTACGTATCTGAAACTTAAAAAAAATTAAAGAAATATTAGGAATAGGAACATGTTATTTAGAAGAAGAGATGTCTCGATGCTGTGTATGATTTCCTGAGTAGAGTGCAAAGTAGGAGTAAAATGGTATATGGTAAGACGCTGCTATTTATCTTATAAGCCTTTCGGTATTATTTGATTTTTGAGAGAATGTGAAAGTGCTACCTTAGAAAGAAATCTAGGGCAACAGGTGCTAAGGGAATATCACTTTTCAGGTAAATTAGAAGCTCTTCCTGTGCAGATTTAGAGCATGGTTATGGAGATTTAAAACAATGCCATGGCTCTTTCAAAAGAAATGGAACATTCTGGTTGGTTGCATTGCTATATTTGTTCAAGCTTGTCATTGTGAGACCCAGAGGCTATAGAAAGTAGCCTGCTAACTTGGGACACATTGTGTATCAAGGACACTATGTTTCTTCTGTTGAAGCCATGGTCAGAACAGGCAGCTCCTACTCCAGGGGTAAAAAGTCAGGTGTCAGTCTTACCCCAAACATGATCTTGGCTGGCTATTCATAAGGCTGATGAAAAGGGTCGTCACGCCTGTTCTCCAGGGCAAGATCTGGACCTGATTGGCCTCCATTATTTGGATGGAGGTGAAGTGTAAATGCAACTCTCAGCTTGAGGTTTTGTGGAAAATCAGAGCAGGGAGAGCTTGGTTTTGCACACAGAAGATAGAGAAAGAGCTATGTGTGAACTTATTTTAGATCCTTAAATGATAACTGTCAAAGCTTGGAAAAGCCTAAATGTTCTTTTGGAAGAGATCACTTTTGGAATGGAATTTATTGCTTTATAGTTTTATTGTCGTTGAAGGTTTTTGTTTCTACATATTAACTAAAAGTCGTCTAGCACAGAAATTAGAAGTTTTCCAAAGAAGCAGCATTGCATAATGTATTAAGCGTGCATTCTTTGGAAGTAGAGTGTTCTGGGTTCGGGTCTTTGTTCTGCCTTTTGCTAGCTAAATTTCCCCTGAATTATTCCAGTTAAGGATTGGTGTTTCTTGCTTCAAATAAAGCTGGAACTCCCTGCCTCAGGGCTTTGCTGGGCAATGCTTAAAAAAAAAAAAAAAAAACCCAAACTGATAATGCATGTAAATTATTGACAAAGATTCCAGTATATAAAATATTAGTTATTATTAATATGAGTATGTTTCATCTATTTTTTTCCAAAATATATCACAGAAAAGCATGTTTATGCAACGTGAGGGAGTGTGTATGCGTGTACAGTGAGAATTTAGGGAATTTAAAATTATGACACGACAATATTCAGGCTCTTACACTTGGGTGTTCTTTGAAGGGTAGATGATTAAGGCCATTGTAGGGCTGTTGAAAGGAATAAATAAAATCAGGTAAATAAAGTCTCTTTGCAAATGGGCAGAGACTCTAACACAACGTCAACAGATCTTGCAGAGCTGCAGTTGATTGAACCTGGGCAACAGCTTTCTACTTTATTCAATATGCTTACAGCATCTTGATGAACAGTGCCACTGCCTTTCCCCTGGAGCCTGGGAGAGCTGTGAGAGATGATGGCTTCAGCATCCTTGCGTCCCAGTACACTGGTAGAAAAATGTCATGCTCATAGAACGCTTCAGACAAATGTTACTTCCTTTTTCTCAATTTTTAAAAATTTATTATTTGAGAGAGAGAGAGAGAGTGAGCATGCAGGAGGGGCAGAGAGAAAGAGATAGAAAGAAGCCCAAACAGGCTCTGCACTGAGTGCAGAGCCCAATGCAGGGCTTAACCTGACGACCTTAAGATCATGACCAGAGCCAAAACCAAGAGTCAGACGCTTAGCCGACTGACCACCCAGGCGCCCCCCTCAAGTGTTCCTTCTTATTATCATTATCATTACTATAGGATAGAACAATGCCAGAGCAAGAATAAGTATCAGAGTTCTTTTAGCCTACCTTTTCAAATTTTTACTGACAGGCATATGCAACTTGCTCAAGGTCACAAAAGAGGTTTTCCCCGAGTCTGTACTAGAATGAAGGACTCCACATTCCCAGCTCTTCCCTCTCCTCCATGTTGACGCTAACCTACTGTAGTTTCAGTCTTCTTGGGCTTCTGTAACAAAATACCCTAGACTGCGAGGCCAAAACAACAGAAATTAATTTTCTCACAGTTCTGGAGGCTGGAAGTCCAAGGTCAAGGTGCCAGCAGGGTTGGTTTCTCTTGCAGCTTCTCTCCTGGATCTTTGTTCCACTGTGTCCTCACATGAGCTTTTCTCTGTGCATACACACCCATGGCATCTCTTCCTCTTCCAATAAAGACACTTGTCATATTGGGTTAGGGCACCACCTGTATGATCTCCTTTAACCTTAATGAACTCTTAAAAGGTCAAAATATAGTCACATTGGGGGGGTTAGGGCTTCAAGATATGAATTTTGTATTGGGGACCCAATTCAATCCCTAACCCCTACCCATGAAAACATTGCTTTTCTGACATTGTCCCAGTGTTCTTCTTCTAAGCTGCAACCTTTGCTGGATATTCTGTACCCAGATATGTGTCTACAGGCATATGTGTTAAACCTAATCATCTCATCTTGGTACTTCACACTCAGGAACCCCGTCAATCTGCCAAACGGAATAAGCAACTACAATATTTTCAGAACAATTAGACATTTTAGTTCAATTGTAAATTGTCAGCGATCTGGTTATATTCAAGTGAGTAGGAAATGTATTTCAGGTTACATAGAAAATGTTGTTAGTTATATTTCTTCTCAAGGCTTTATCTTGGGACCAGTTTGATAGTAGTGAAAAATGCTTTTGTGTGAGTGTTTTTTGTCGGCTTACGGATTGATTTTCCAGGTAGGAAAAGGGCACATGAGGACGGGGAGTTGCAAGGAAGTATAGCTAGAGATAGAGATTATAGAGACAGAGACGGACGCAGGGATAGGGAGAGAGATCATGACAGACGTGAATGTAGGTATTTCTCTGTGGGGTTTCTAATGTTGGTTGTACAACAAACATTTTGTTCCTATTTAGGAACCTAAATAAAGGCAAGCCCATCTCTTTTTCCAAACTTAGGTCCACAAGGCAAGACAAGCCACCTGCAGAGCCCAACCAGGGCACAAAAGTTGCAGGCTCGCTTAAAAACACATACACGTACGTGGTCTGATTTACGGGAACAACTTTTGTGCGTGAAAGAACATAGTGGGTACTTCCCATAAACGTAATGATCATTTTATATCATAGTGGAAATGTGCGGAGATTTGGTGGCTTGACCAGAGCTGATACTAGGGGCAGATACGCCCAGGAACCAGACGAGGTATCTGTCTCCAAATGTACGCACAGCTCCTGGTACCGCAGTGCTTGGCCCTTTGTGTTGGAACAGGAAATTGAAGCCCAGAAGAAGCAGTGATTTCTAAAAATTCAACTGGTGAAAAAATGCTAGAGATGGAAGTAGAAGGCTGTGTGCTTGATTCTCAAGAAGGGAGGTAGAATGAATTCTCCACACAGAGCTGTGTGGCTCTCGGCACTGCCTTTTATAGTTAACTAGTAGGAGAAAACAACAAGACAACTTGTAATAAAATAAATACTGCTTGGTTTCACTGCACTCCCATCTCTTGCAGGCTCATGGCCACCTGTTGGAGAGTAAGAATGTCTAAGGGCACCCTAGAAGTTTGGAACTAGCAGGGAGAGCCTAGTGGACCAAATGTAGTTCTGGACGAGGTGACACCAAAGGTAAAGTCGCTTAGATGAGACAAAGAACACACCTGACCACTGCTCCTAACGGGGATCTTTATATTGGCTAGGGTTGGGCCTCATCTCAGCTATAAATTACCACTTATGTGTCAGGTCACCTTACTCCACCCCATTGAAAGTAAGGGCCCGAGAAAGACTTGTGATTTCCGAATCTGGAAATTCTGCCTTTGTTTGGCTATGTTGAAAACTTTGGGCATTTCCTTTTCTCACAGGGAGCTGCCAGCTGATACAGAGTTCGCCCTCTCCTTCGATTCATCACAAGCCACAAATCTATAACGCTGAAACCAAGTTCTTAGTGTCCTTCCCTGAAATATGATACAATTTAGTGCCATTGATGTCGATTTCTTTAAGTCATAGAAGACAGATCTTTATTATCTAGGTGGATAATTGGAGGAAATAAAGAACGATTGAAAATCCGTGATCACCCAAGGATACATTGTAACCCTCGGGTTTAAACTCACACAGTAGAACATTACTTAGAAATACAGTCCTTTACAAAGAACCATAACTGATTTTTGTATTGTTTTGTTTTTCTTTTCTTCTTTCCCCTTCCTGAGCCACTTGCCCTCTGGTAGAGAGGCTGGCAGGTCATGAGACTGTCACAAGACACATTAGTGGTGAGAAGAAGAGTTCTAGACCAAGTGCAGATGGGGAAAGTGAGCATCCAGTGGCTGGTCAGCTGAACTTGAATGTGATTTCACCCATTCTTCTCTCTGTTTCTCTGCACAAGCTGTGCAGTGTTTAAATGCTAATGCGATGCCAGCATTTTCTTTACTATTTATACAAAAGAAACCCTAATGAGATATTTCTAAGCCTGCACATAAGTTTCCATAGCAATCTTTGCCTTGGAGTAAAAGTAGGATAAAGAGCTCCTCAACATGACTTTAAAATCTCAACCAACCCACAGCAACAGGTTTCTACCGCAAGACAGACATTTCTGTTGGGAATACTGATTTGATTAAGTGTCCACAATAGGGAACTTTATTTAGTGGTACCATCTGCGGCCATAATTAGTTTGAACTTGTGAAAATGAGGAGTTTGACAGGAGATATGACATTAATTTCTGAGAAAGGAGAACCTCCCTATTTTGCATGGATGAAAGCACAGAAATGTGATGAAAAGGCATTCATAGAGATGCGGTGGGAACTCATTAGGAACTTTTAAAGGTCAACACAGAGAGGGAGAAGACTGGAAAATTAACTTGGGACTGGAAGTTGAGTTCGTGAGGGGGCCGACTTAACGTTTCTTCCTACTGGCACAGCTTCTTTTCTGGTCAGAGGATTTTCATGTGAACCCAGAAACTAGAGCTCCCCAAGTATATAAAGGTGACACCCAATAAGTCTAAGCCTCCTTGTGCAACTGGATCCCCAAGATGCAGACACCTGGGCAATGCCCCAGAGAAGCAACGGATGGAGATCACTATCCAGCACTTCTCAAGTTTATTTTAATGTTTATCTATTTATTTTTAGAGGCGGGGAGGGACAGAGAGAGATGAATCCCAAGCAGGTTCCCCGCTGTTAGCACAGAGCCCAAAGTGGGGCTCAATCACATCACCACCATGAGATCATGACCTGAGCCGAAATCAAGAGTTGGCCACTCAACCGATTGTGCCACCCAGGCACCACTGCCCTTCTCAAATTTTGATATGCATACCCATCTGCTGGGAATTTTGTGAAAATGCAGATTCTACATGGTCTGGAATGAGTTGGGTTGAAGTCTGCACTTCTAGCGAATGGACGCTGGCTTCTACTTTGATTAGTCGTCTAGACCATTGGAAACAGGACAACGTGGAAGTTCATCCGTGACCAGTCTTTCCCAACCCTTAGCCCAATCACAAGAGAGCATTTTTCTGCTTCATCAACTTCTTTCTCTCTTTGTGCCTTTCTTGGCCCCAGCCTCATTTAATGTTAATGCTGTCTGAGGTTTCTTTCCTGGGAAACCTGGGGAAGGAAAGGACGGCAGAACATGAAAGAATCACAAATGTTGATTGGCTCAAGACCTAAAAGAACCCTCCCTAGGAATACTCACAACCCATTTCTTTTCCCTTAGAAAACGGATGATAAAATGTGTGTTTTGCATATATCTGCGGACACTATGTCCTTGGCCTTAATCCACTCTGCCAGAATTCACCAGGACAACACTCTCGACCACTCCCAGTAGAAAGAAATTCTTATTCTTCTTTTAACATTGCATGCTAAATTTAATATATTATATGCATTAAATCTTTACGCATATAAATTATCATTATCATGTATCATTATGATCAATCACTACTTTAAGGAAGACATACTTTTTTTTTTTTTTTTATAGTGGTTTTTAAACCTGGTATTTAAGATCTTTACATGTTAAAGAAACGGGTTATTTAATTGTCTCTCTACTGGAGCGGAATTCAAATCTGGCTTTTGTTCCTTGCTCCGTCTATCATTTATTTTGTGACCTCGGGGCAAAATGTGTAACTTTTCTGGGCCTCTGTTTGCCTATTTTGCAATATAGACATTGGACTAGTTGATAACCTAGTTATAATTCTAGAGTCTTCATAAATATAGTGATTGAGTTAATATGTTACAAGAATAAATTTCATTAAAAAAATTTTTTTTTAATATTTGTTTATTTCTGAGAGACAAAGACAGAGCATGAGCAGGGGAGGGGAAGAGAGAGAGGGGGACAGAGAATCTGAAGCAGGCTCCAGGCTCCTAGCTGTCAGCACAGAGCCCGATGTGGGGTTTGAACCCACAAACCGTGAGATTGTGACCTGAGCTGAAGTCAGATGCTCAACCCAGTGAGCCACCCAGGTGACCCAAGAGTAAATTTCATTTTTTATACCATTGTATATTTTGGAAAATTACTTAATTTTTGCCTGCTTTAGTTTCCACACCCATGTTGAGGACTTACTTAGCAACATATGAGCTCATTGAGAGATCAGTTAATTCTGATCTTATTCCTTGACCATTTCTTTCTTAGTATGTGGAATTCAGCCATTTGGGGAGGAAATGTGCAGAGGTAGAAATCATATAGTGTAGTAACCTCGGCTGAGAACGTTTACCTAAAAAAATTTCAGCTTTGGGATGTCTGGGTGGCTCAGTCAGTTAAGTGTCGACTTCAGTTCAGGTCATGATCTCATAGTTCATGAGTTCAAACCCTGCTTCAGACTCTCTGCTGTCAGTACAGGGCCTACCTTGGATCTCCTGTCTCCCTCTCTCTTTGCCCCTCCCTCACGTGTGCTTTCTCTCAAAAATAAATAGACATTACAAAAAATCTCAGCTTTATTGAGATATAATTCACATACCATATATTCATATAACTCACCCTTGTAAAGTATACAGTTCATTGGCTTTAAGTATATTCACAGAGTTGTGTAACCATCACCGTCCCCAATTTTATAATATTTCATCATCCCACAAAGAAACTTCATACCCATTAGGAGTCATGTCCCATTCCCTTCAAACTCCCCTATCTCATTCCCAGGCAACCAATAACCGCTTTTGGTGCCTATCAATTTGCCTATTCTAGGCATTTTATACAAATGGCATCATACAGTATATGGTCTGTTGAGACTGGTTTCTTTGATGTAGCATGATGTTTTTAAGGTTCATGAGTATCGTAGCATTAATCAATATTTCATTCCTTTTTTTTAACGTTTATTTATTTTTGAGAGACAGAGCATGAGCAGGGGAGGGGCAGAGAGAGAGAGGGAGACACAGAATCCCAAGCAGGCTCCAGTCTCTGAGCTGTCAGCGCAGAGCCTGACATGAGGCTTGAACTCACAAAGTGTGAAATCAGCACCTGAGCTGAAGTTGGATGTTTAACCAACTGAGCCACCCAGGTGCCCCTCATTCCTTTTTATTGCCAAATAATATATTCAATTATACGGTTGTACCATATTTTATTTATGAATTCCTCCATTGGTGGAATTCCTCCATTCCTCCATTGGGATTGTTTCCATTTTTGGGGTTATTACGAGCGATATGGTTATAAGCATACATTATGTGTTTTTGTGTGGACATTTTTTTTTTCCTGTTCTATATCTAAGCTTGAGATTGCTGGACCATATCGTAAGTATATTCTTTTTTTTGTTTGTTTTATTTTTTATTTTTTAAAATGTACTTCCAAATTAGCTAGCATCTAGTGAAACAATGATTTCGGGATTAGATTCCTTAATGCCCCTGACCCATTTGGCCCATCCCCCCTCCCACAACCCCTGCAGCAACCCTCAACATAACTCTATTCTTAACCTTTTAGGGAATTACCAGACTATTTCCTCTTTATTTCCCAAAAGAGGTTTCTCCATTTGGCATTCCCACCAGCGGAGTATGGAGTGATGTATCCAATACACTGATGAAATTCCCACCAGTGGGAAATTCTCCACATCCTTGACAATGCTTTTAATTGCTGGTCTTTTATATTATGAGCACCTGATGCGTATAAAGTATTATCGAGTGGTTTTGATTCGATTTCCTTGATGGTCAGTAATGTTAAGAATATTTTCATGTGGTTCTTGGCCATCTGTATGTCTTCCTCATAGAAATGTCTGTCCAGATTCTTCATTCATTTCCCAAGGGGGTTGTTCTTCTTTCGGTCATTGAGTTGTAAGGGTGCTTTACATACTGTAGTCAAGTCCTTTATCAAGTGGCTCCGTTTGCAAATCTTTTCTCCGTCCTTTCACTTTGGACATGACGTCCTTTGACGCAGAAACATTTTAATTTTGATGAAATCCAATTCATCCATTGTTCCTTTTGTTGCTTGTCCTTTTGATGTTGGCTCTAAGAAATCACTGCACAGAGATTTACAGCTATGAAGAACTCCTAGTCTTGATAGAAATACTTCCAAAGATACCTAAAATATTCAGAGTTCCCAACACGGGTATACTAAATGCACAAGTTGGTAAACAATTTGGAGCAGTTTTGACAGAAGGACAGAGGATCACCAGGGGAATTTTCAGACCCATCGGCCATATGACACTGTGTCCACTCTCTCTGTCACATCATTAGGCCAGATTGCAAAACCACATTAATGATGTAAGTGCTTAATTATTTAGGAAACAACTTATCTCCTAAGGAATATAAGTCAGCTCAAAAACATGCTGAGCTCGAAATTCATAAAGCAGGGATCTTATGTGCTATTTCCTTGTAACTGGTTTATACTGAGAATCTTTATAATAGTTTCTAACACTTACTGAATATTTTAAAGAACTCAATTTGCTGAAGGACATCTGGATGTTCATTTAAACCTGCCCCCTTTTGTGAAATCTCTTAGACTCTGTAGCACTAAAACCTATTAGTTCAAATTACAAACGCTGCATCTCATGGGGCTATTATCTGGACCAAAAGAAACACTTTGAATAAAAATCAAAGTTACTTTTTATTTTTTAATTATTGGGTACTTTTCTTCCTACCTGCGAATGTATGCTTTGATACCCTAAAAGCCAACAATGTATTTTCCTTACTATAAATATGTGATTAAAAAAACATTAATGAAGAAAACGGAATATTTCCTTATCTTACCGTCTGAATGAAATGTTTCATTGTGCACATTCCCTTCCACTTTTTGCTCCATACATTATAACCACTGTGAACATATTATTTTCAAACAGTATTTTAGCATATTGTCTTTCCAATACACTGATGTATAGAGAGGCTGGACTCTCGTGTGTAAGAGGGAAGGTCTGCAAAGTGACTTTGCTCAGGGAGGCAATGTCCTATTTTTAGAGATAGGCTCAAAGTGGGAGTCATATCTGGTGACCTCATTTTCCCTCTGAGAGGCATGATCTTTACACATCTTTACACTGTTACATCCCACACCCCTACTCCCCATGCTTAATTTTCTGCCCTCCTACCCTTTCCCAAGCAGAGAAAGTTATGACCATATTCTTCCTTTGGGTTACGCAATTTGGCCCCTGGCTACCTCTCAGATTTCTTCCCACGCCACTCCCCCAGGCTGGCTCGGCTCCTGATACCATGGCCAAGATCTTTCTTTCCTCAGACCTTTTCACTCGCTGTCCTTTCCACCGGGAACACTTTGTGCCTGGATCTTGCACATTTGGCTTCTTCTTAACCTTCATGTCTCAGCTGAACATCATCTGAGGGGGAATTTACTCTGATTGAAAGTTCCTCTCCTTCATCCAGCCACTCACACTACTCTGTCTTATTTTCTTCATAGGGCTTACTATTGTCAGCGATAATCTATAATCTAAAATCTGTTATTTGTTTACTGTCTGTTTCCCGCTGCTGATAAATGGATACTTCATAAAGCAGGAATCCTGTCTGTTTTTTTTTTTTTCTCTCCTCTGTTACAAACCAGTACCTATTACCACACTTAGTATAGAAGATCATCCGTAAACATTTACTGAACAAAAAAAAAATGAATAAAATTGTATACTTCTCAAATGAATGTCGTTTCTTCCTCACTTGCCTTCTGAACTGAGTGGGAGTAGAATATATCTGTTTTTGTGTTCTGTAACAGGTGTGAAAAAACAGCCAGAAAAGAAGGCATTGAAAATTACATGGACGGAAGGAAGTCAGGTTAACAAGTACATAATGTCTTTGAGGAGGTGCTCTGGTGTTATCCACTGATAAAATGCATTCCCTTGGGAAATAGTTTTCAGTTCCTATAGTCAGGCGAAACTATGGTCTATCAGCAACTTTCTTGGTAGACGGATGGTCTGCCTCAATAATGCTTGTGGCATGATACACTATGTTTCGATATCATTCGGGGTACGTTTTCTCCCTGCTGTTGAGGCTAGAGAAAAATCCCCCAGTGGTAAGAAAAAAGAAGAAAGCACTCTGGTGCTTTGATCGCAAACTTGGTGGCAAAAACCAAGACCAGTTGTGATGGGGTTTGAAAGGCACTGAAATGCCAAGAGTAAAAGCAGAGGGTCATTGTCTCTGAAAACTTCAGGCGAGATGCCGTTTTATTCTGAGGTTGGGTCCCATGAAAACCTGAATTGTCACTTCTGTGCCAATTTGAACTTCAAACTATGTAGTTTCATGTGTTGTCATCCTACATCAACAGGATCTCTCAGAAAAAAATAAATAGATAAATAAACACTGGACGAATGTGACCTGGCCAAATCAACTGAAAAAAAGGATCCCAAACTAAAATCTCTTTTTTCTTAGAAGCACTGGGTCTCCTTCCTTTCCCCCTGAGGACACGACTGCCCCTTGAACAAAGCAGTCATCTTGGCATTCATCTCAGGAGTTCTTTCTAGCACGGAATATTCCCCCCCATCATCCTGGAAGCCTTTTCCACTGCCCTATTCAGGCCCTTCACCGGGATGAGGGGCCGGTTGTGAGAGAATCCTGCAAGTGTCTATTTTATCTTTCGTTGCAAAGTGGGAAATCCCTGGCAGCAGGAAGAGCCCTGCTGAGATCGAAGAATAAGTAGCAAATTATAGGTCTACATGCTAGGCTCGGACTCTCGGGTTTTGTCAAGATGGCAGTTGGGGATCAGGGAACAATTCCTGTAGGGGTGGGAGGGGCGGAGAAATCAGAGGGAGAGTGGAGGGGAGAAGGATGTTTTATCAAGTATGGCATGGAGGAGTCTCCCACTGAGGCATTTTATTATGCTCCTCATCACATGGGATTCCAGTTCTGAACTAGCATGTGCGGTACGAAGTCAAGAAGAGAGAAAACGAAAGAGTAGGAGAATGACGGAAAGAGTAAGGTATTGGGCGGCCATTGGTAGACGGAAATATTCGCAAAAAGGAAGTCCTGTCTTAATTCAGAGAGTGCACTTCCTGACACACCGTTCAAAGAGCAGGAGGGAGTGTAGCCAACACATTGTGTACAGTGTTTCTTTTTGAAGCAAATTTCTTCAGTTCCTAGAGGAATTTGCCAATACCTCCCCAAATTCCTTATGTATGAACTTGTGTCTGTGTAACTAGAACCCTCAAAGCCCCTACGTTATTGTAAAATGTTTTCATAGAATATTTGACTTTTATTAATTGTCCATTGTGTAACAGGTGCTGTTTTAAATGTTTAACTTGTGTCGCTCATTTATTTCTCAAAACCTTCCTATGAAGTAGGTCCAACTATCATCGCCATTTTATAGCTGAGAACACTGAGTCACGGCGTAGATGAGGAACTTACTCAAAGACTGCCCAGAAGTTTCTAGGAACAGCCTGTTGTGGCTCTGAGTGTCCTGGAAGATGATGGACATTATAATAACCAAGGAATTTGACATTGCTACGGTAATATTATATAATGTACAGTTTACTTAGACAAGTGGCTGAATTCAGGAGACTGAGTAAAATTAATCCTTGAAAATGGCAAGGCAACCAAACTTCTTTTTCTGCCTTGGTTGTATGTATGAGAAAGAGTTGTTTCTTGGAATACACTTTGTCATATCTAAGTAGGGAAAAAAGTGACCATCCAGATTTTTCTTTTATTTTTTGGAAGGGAGGAGGTAAGCTTGTTGGAAAGAAACAGGTGCTAAGAATACCCAATGTTTGGTCACATCCACTCAAGAGCATAATGAACGGCTCTTTGCTTTGAGGGAGCAGGACATCCGCAGAATGGGCTCAGGGTCCCAGTCCTGGTAGCCCGAGGAATGAGTGATTCAGTCACTCACTTACTCATCAAATACTGTTTGGACAGCTATTATATGTTGGGCACTCTTCTAGGTACTAAGAATGAGAAAAGGAATAACATTAAAATATCTGTAATTTTTATAGTCTGTTCCCTTAAAGGAGTTCAGGTCCCTGAGGAGATGGGCTGGGAAACGAAACAACACTGTAAATCGGTGAATGTTGTCACAGGGACGTACGGGAGAATGCATGGAGGGTGGACATCTAACTTTACCAAGAGAATAGGGGTGGAAGGCCTTTCACAGAGTCAGGACGGTAGGCGGGGTGGGGAGGCCCTGATGAAAAACCATGGAAAATGACTGGAGCTTAGTTAGAAAAGACTCAGCGTGATTTGGAAGTGACTCATCCATTACTGACATTAAATATGGCATTCTAGGGCCCCTCTGCTTTGTCCTCTCATATAGAAACTCTATTCAAGACTTATCCCTTTCCCCCATACTCCTTATCACTCAAACAAACCTGGAACAGCCCATCCCCCTCCCGCCCTCCCCTTTGGTTGTAATATGCTGTGTTGACTAAGGGTTTACCGTGAGTCGGCACAGAGCTAAGTACTTTCATCTGTAATCCCACTGGTCTTTAGAGAGTCTCTGTGAGGTGGTTTTTACTACGATGACCCTTTCACCCATGATGGAAGTGGGGTCTAGAAAGGATAAATTCCAAAGATGGTTCAGTTAATAATAACTGGTGCACCTGAGACTCAAAATCAGGTCTGTTTAATGCTAAAGTCTGTGTTCTCCAACTGACGCTCTTTTGCCCTCCTTACAAAGCAGCCGGGCCTTTTGTGACATTTCCTCTTCCAGTATATCCTTGTAAAAAGGCAGATAGGTAAAAGATCTCACAGAGTTGAATGAACACGTGAGTGTTGATGCTTAGAGAAAGCAACAAATTCTTCTTGCCAGTAATAAACATGTCTGTGTTTTCCCCCAATTTTCCCTGATTAAAATGTAAGAGGATGATTCATGATGTAAATATTTTGTAGAATATGTCGCTTCCAAGAAGGAAGGGCCCTCCTTCCCTCCAGTTCTGTTGCCCAACAAAAAGACACATGGCAATTTTTACTTCATGCCCCATGACCAATGTTCTTTGTTGTCTGATAGATAACTTCTATTATTCTGTTGTAGAAATATATAGATTATGGATGTCGATATAGATATATTTTCTCTTACTCTCTTGTACTTTTTTTTATCTGATAGATATATGCCAGAGACTCTAATAGCAATCGTTCTCTGTTGGGTTATCTTGCATTTAAAAGCCTCAACAACTGTTGAAGGCTTGGGACTCCTGGGCGGCTCAGTTGGTTGAGGATCTGACTCTTAATTCTGGCTCAGATCATGATCTCACAGTTCGTGACTTTGAGCCTGGTGTTGGGCTCTGTGCTGACCATAAGGAGCCTGCTTGGGATTCTCTCTCTCTCCCTCTCTCTCTGCCCTTCCCTCACTCTTGCTCTCTCACTCTCTCAAAATAAATACATACACTTAAAAAAGAAAGTGTCGGGGGCACCTGGGTGGCTCAGTCTGTGAAACGTCCAACTTCGGCTCAGGTTATGATCTCACAGTTTGCGAGCTCGAGCCCGGCGTCGGGAGCCTGTTTCGGATTCTGAGTCTCATTCTCTCTCTGTCCCTCCCCCACTTGTGCTCTGTCTCTCTCTGTCTCTCAAAAATAAATAAAAGTGAAAAAAAATAACCGGCTGAAGATTTGAGGTCCGCAAAGTAGTTTGGGAAACAAAAGGACACCTCAGTTTTGATGCCAGCTGTTTCATTAATCAGCTCTGCGACATTAGGTTGTCGCTTTGAGTGCTCCTCCCCTAATCTATGTGATGTGGAGATTACACAATTTCTACGGTCTTCTGCATCTTCAGAATGGAATGATTGTGATGCTTAACTGGTTTCCATGCCCGTGCAGGTGAAAAACAACTCCCAGCCCTTTCCGTAGTTGTCGCTGTAGTCCATAAGCTGTTAACTCCTGTAGCCTCGGCCAGAATGGAATGAGTTGCTGGTAACTAGCAAACTCTAGCCAACCTGACAGAATGAAAAACGAGACAAACTTTAACACATAGGGAACGACCTATATGATCGACAGTCTGAATGGGTCCTGGAATAAGTGTCCGGGTGGTCAGGAAGCAGGACAAGGCAAGGGGAAAATTATAAATTTCTGCATATTATGAGTCTGTCCCAAGCTGATCCCAAAGCTTCCTCTCGGTTGGCAAAACTACAGTGGTGCTTTGGGTAGCCAGATACGCGAGGAACACCTCAGATGTATTTATGTGCCTGCAGGGATATAAACTCCTCCATGGAACATGACAGGAAAATTCAATTTAGTTGAACGACGAGACTCCCTTTTAATGAAGAGAAAGAAAAGCGGACAGCCATCGGTTCCTCCGTCATTATCCCAAGGGGGTGGGTATTTATTATGAGTCAGGGCAGAATTTCTATCTTTAGGCTTTGGAAGAAAGTGCGTTGTAAATGAAAGATGAGCTTCCTTTCTGTCGTGGAGATATGCGCTACAATTAGCAAAAGTTGATGGAGTAGTTTTAAAGACGGTGTAATTGACTTGAGCCCACAGCACGTACAGCCCAGCTCTATTACCATATAGTTATTTGATACATTGCAGGCTCCGCAAACAATCTCGAGGGCCATAAACAAGTATTGAGCACGGTCTCACTCACAGCAGAGCTCACAAACAAGGTTTCGTCTCCCCCGTGTAAAAAATGTTAGGCGTGCTTTCTCGGTGCCTACGAAAACATAATTCAGTAGACTGGGAATGCGTGAAAGTCAGGCTGGCGGCAGATGGTTAAGCAATTCACAAATAGTACCACAAATCTTTCATTACATCTCAGCCTTTGCATTAAGGCAGGATCTTGTTATTTTGCGATGGTTTTAGCAAGCGATTATCATTCCCAAATTAAGCTTTAAGGAGCACACTGGTGGATGGTTTAGCTTAGTTCACATTCAGGGAAATGAGGAGATTTACTATCTCACAAATACCGGAAACAAACAAAATGCTTTGGTAAATATAGCAAATTACAGACTATTAATAGGTGAACGATTTCGCCAAGCTGAATGGACAGCCTGGATGTTGATTCTCTCGCTCCTTTTGATGGAAATGCTTTGGTAAACAGGCATTAAGAAATATGTGTTCGTATATGCTAACTACGAGTATTCTATCTTTTACTAAAACATGATTTGAAGTTTGCAACATAGGCAATAACATTTAAATGAATGTTAGAGAGACAGTAAACAGAAGATGAGAACCAAGGGGGAAAGGAAAACCCAAGTCAACCAAAGGGTTAAGGGAGTTGGTGTACCAAACTTCACTGAACTTTCTGGCACCTGGGCAGTGCTTACTTGCTGTCTACTTTAGTCCAGACTCTGTGTTGGCTGTATGCTATGGTGTGTGTGGGGGGTGGGGGTGGGTTGGAAGGAAGGGAAGGAATGGCGGGGGGGGGGGTGCGATAAAACACTGTGAACAGTCATTTGGCCCAAGCCTTCCCCCATTGCCTGTGTGCAAACACTGGGCCATTTCACTCTTTATAAACACTCTCACTATAAACAGAGGGATTACAACAAACCAGGTACTGCCTGAAAAAATTGCATCATTTTCTGAAGAAGATTTAATTATTTTTTTCAATAGGTAATACACAATGTAATCTATAACATGGCACAACATTCTAAAGACACAGAGCAGTGTGCAGTGGGATGTGTCCCTTGTCCCTGTGTGCCCTAGCTACCCTCTTACTCCCAGGCCCCAGTTTTGTTGTCGTTGTTGTTTTTCTGTGTACTTCCAAGTATACTTTTAAAATATATCTTTTAAATTTATTTATTTATTTTGAGAGAGAGAGAGAGAGAGAAGAATCCCAAGCAGGCTCCACATATCCGTGTGGAGCCTGATGTGGGGCTTGAACTCATGCGCCACAAGATCATGACCTACACCGAAAATCAGGAGTCAGACACTTAACCAGCTGAGCCACCCAGGAGTCTTCCAAGCATATTTTGAGTGTACTTCCTTGTCCCCATTATCATTCACAGGAATTTTTCCCACTAAGCCTCTTGACTCTCTAATTCTGTAATGTGATCTGCTTCTTTTTTTTTTTATTATTCTTTTCATTTTTATTTAAACATTTTTAAATGTTGATTTATTTTTGAGAGAGAGAGAGGGAGAGGGGAGGGGCAGAGAGAGGGAGACACAGAATCTGAAGCGGGCTCCAGGATCTGAGCAGTCAGCACAGAGCCTGACACGGGGCTCGAACTCAAGAACCTCGAGGTCCTGACCCAAGCTGAAGACAGACGCTCAACTGACGGAGCCCCCCGGGCACCTCCATCTGAGAAGAAGCCAGGTCGCACCCATGTGAAGCTGAATCCATTTGGAGAGAGGACGGGGGGGGGGGGGCAAAAATAAATTGAAGAAATAATGCCTGAAATGTTCCAAAATGTGGTGAAAAACAAAGTTACGGGTGTAAGAATCTCATCCCAAACGTGACCAAGTTCACACAAAGAAAATCACATCTAGACACTTTATATTTCAAATACTGAAATGCAGAGATAAAAAGAAAGCTTCCATGAAAAGCAACCCATGAAAAACAACACATTTCCTTTAAGGGAACAATGGTACAAATGGTAAGAATTATTGTTCATACAGTAATAATGAAAGCTAGAAGTCAGTGGGAAGACATCTCTTAAATGCTCAAAGAAAAAATAAAACTATCAATCTAGAACTATATATGCAGCAAAAATGTCCTTCATGAATTAAGGCATCATAGAGACATTTTTCAGGTAGAATTTATTGCCTGCTTTCTAAGAAATGCTAAAGGAAATTCTTCCAGCTGGAAAGAAATGATACCGTATATCTTCAGGAAGGAGTGCAGAGCACCAGAAATGACAAATATATGGGCACACTTTTTTTAAACTATTTTCCTCTTAATTCTTTAAAATATAATGACTGTTTAAAAGAAAATTTTGGATTGTATTTGGAATATTTAACACATATAAATGTAATACATCTAACAATCACATATGGCATAAAGGATCAGGATGTATGGAAATGTACGGTCACAGAATACATACATTTTTTCGTGAAATGTTGTGATATCAACTCTAAATAGACTGGAAAAGGTTAGGAAAAGTATTATAAGACCTCAGTTAACCACTAAAATTAAGCACAAAATCTAAGCAGCTTTCAAATATGGCAAATATTTGTTATATTTCAAATATAATAAAGAGCTTAGCAACTTTCAAATATGCAATATAGTATTAACTACAGTCACCATGTTGTATGTTACATGTCCATCACTCATTTATTTTATAACTGGTAGTTTGTACCTTTGTACCTCCTTCATCCGTTTTCCCTACCCTCTACTCCCCGCCTCTGGCAGCTACCAGTCTGTTCTCTGGATCTACGAACTTGGTTTTTGTTTGTTTGCTTGTCTGTGTTTTGGATTTCACATATAAGTGAGGCCATACGGTATTTGTCTTTCTCTGTCTGACTTATTGCACTTACTGTAATGTCCTTTCAACATTAAGGACCATGGTTTATTGCTTTTTTATGTTTTGTTTATTTATTTTGGGCATTGTCTTTGTTTATAATTTTTTGCAGTGTGACATTTTGAGATTAATATATTCCAAAAATCAGCCTTTCCATTTATGGTTCCTGGATTTTCTGTCTGATTGAGAAATGCCTTTCCTACTAGTATACAGACTAGTAATTTTATGGTTTTACTTTTTACACTTAAATTTTTGATCCACCTGAATTTTGTTGTGAAGGGATGGAGTGATCCAATATTGGTTAGATGGCCAACCAATCGCCTCATCACCATTTATTGAACAATCTCTATTGTTTCTACTGACAGAAATAACCTAATATAAAATCCTTTATGTTATTTGGGTCTATTTATATACTCTTTCTTTGATCTGTCTATTCGTGTACAATAAGACAGTGGAGCAACTAGTTAGGTTTTATGATACGACTAATTTCAACTCATTAACCTCCTCAGGCAGATATGACATGGATGTTCTTACTTGTTGATTTTTCTATATCAACTTTAGAATCGGCTTGTCTATTTTTTTAAGGCCCATTTTCTTGGGAAGGTTATAAATTTATAGGTTAAATTAGGAGAGGTTGGTAGTTTAATGACATTGAGTTTTCTTATCCAAGGTTATGGTAAGTAATTTATTCATTTAAGCCTTTTGGGTACCTCAATAATGTTTTAAGGTCTTGTTATTATGGATTTTGCACATTTTTAAAAGTAATCTCTATACCCAACATTGGTCTCGAAATCACAATCCCAAGATCAAGGGTCAGAAGCTCTACCAACTGTGCCAGCCAGGCATCCTCATTTCGCACATTGCTTATAACATTTGGTCTTTGTAGCTTACTTTCTCTTTTGTAATTGTTTCTTTCGTTATGCCTGGTTCTTGCTTATACATGATGTAGATACAGCTACATATACATGGATACAGATATAGAAGGTTCCCAGCCATTTTACTGATTTTTTTTCATTACTTGCAATGGTTTTTAATTGAGTTTTCTGAGTAAATGCTCTTATCATCTGCAAATAATGATATTTGTATCCTATTGTTTCCAACTTTTATACCTCATTTCTTTTTCCATTGATAATGGTTGTCCTAGTTTTTAAGAGGACATTTTCCATTGCTTCTCATTTAGTATATAATTCAGGCCTTTTGTTTGATAAGGTTATATTAAAGTCTTATCCTTCTATTACTATGTTTAAGAAGTTTTTTTCTCATAAAAAATGGATGTTGAAATTTTAAGTTTTGAACTATTAATAGAGTGAATTATGTTAATATATTCTCAGCACTAAGTCATACACTATTTGAATAAAGACCACTAGATTATTGTGTATTATCATACTCTTAATGTGCTGCTGAAGCTCATTTGCTTATGTTCTGTTGAAATTTTTGCAGACTTGATGAGAAAGAGCTAATATTATTGTTATGGTTTGTTGCATTTTGTTATCAATGTTCTATTACTTTTTTTTTTTTTACTTTTTTAAACTTTTATTTATCTTTGAGAGAGAGAGAGAGAGAGAGAGAGAGAGGCAGAGTGCAAGTGGGGGAGGGGCAGAGAGAGAAGGAGACACAGAATCTGAAGCAGGTTCCAGGCTCTGAGCTGTCAGCACAGAGCCCCATGCAGGGCTCCAGCTTATGGACCGCGAGATCATGACCTGAACCGAAGTCAGATGCTCAACCAACTGAGTCATGCATGTGCCACAATGTGCTATTAGTTTTACAACAATTATTTGAGGGGCGCCTGGATGCCTCAGTTGGCTGAGCATCCTACTCTTGATCTTGGCTCAGGTCATGATCTCATGGTTTGTGAGTTCGAGTCCTGTGTGGGGCTCTGAGCTGACAGCATGGAGTCTGCTTGGGATTCTCTCTCTCTCTCTCTCTGCCCTTCCCTCCTCTCTAAAAATAATCAGATAAAACTTAAAGAAATTATTTGAAATTTTTTTTGCCTTATGTTCTACAAGAGTGGTTGATAGAGTACTGCCAACTGCCTGTTTTTATAAAGGTTTATTGGGACACAACCAACAGCACTCATATAGATTGTGTATGGCTATTTTCACTCTGTGAACAGAGTTGGGTAGATGCCACAGTGAATTCATAGTCCACAAAGCCAAAGATACTATTCCCTGTTCCTCCACAGAAAACCTTTGTAGACCACTGCTCTCAAATAATTTAAGTAGCACTGTAATTATTGTTTAATTAAGGTTTGGTAGGATTCCATGTGGAACCATCTCAGCTCATCATTAATTCCCCATGTCTGATTTTCTTTCTGTTTGTTATGGATTGGTCCACCTGAGTCAAAACTTGAGTTGAAACTTTATTTGTTTATGTATACTTTACATCTGAATGCGCCTTTTATCTTTCCCTCTGGTTAATTTTGTTTTTTTGTATTTTCTAAATATTCTGAAATTTGGTTTTGAGTCTTTGACCTAAGAATTAAGTATTCTTTTTAAAGGTTATGCAGTTATGGTTTATCTCCTCGTATGAAGTTATAATTTTATGACTTTATGAGAAAACTTTTAAAAATAATTATGTTTACGATTCAGTATTCATTGAAGTTTTCTTTATGAAATTTCTATATTTTTAATGTTGCAAGGGACTTGGAAAAAATACATGTAGTCTCTATTTGTGAAATATAATAGAGTCCTTAATATGCAGATTAGCTTGAGGTACATAATTAACTTGTTATTTACATCTTCTAGATCTTTGCTTATCTACACTGATCAGTCTTTCATTAAACAGAAGAGAGAATTAAAACCTCCCATTACTCTTTGTATTTTCTGTCATCCTTGTTTCTGAATTCTGATTACAAAATTGAGTAGCACAGGTTTGAGCCTTGTGGGTCCACTGATACATGGGTTTTTTTTGATAAATACCGTATCGTGAATGTATTTTCTCTTCCTTATGATTTTTGTCATAACACTTTCATTTCTTACTTTATTGTAACTTAATTTACAGCAAGGGTACGGTATATAATGTATGTAAGATACAAGATATATGTTGATTGACTAGCAATCTTATTGGTAAGGCTTCTGGTCAACTGTAGGCTATTAGTAGTTAAGTTTTTGAGTCAACAGTTATATGTGGATTTTTTACTGCATGGAGAATCAGTGCCCCAACCCTCATGTTGTTCAAATGTTCAAATGTCAACTGCATATGTTATTTGGTTAATAGACATCAGGATGATCAGATGTATATTACAAAATGTAACCTTTATGATTCTGAAGCATTCTTTAATTCATTAATCCCCTTTATCAGGAGTTCAACCTTTTTTTTTTTTTAAGTTTGCTTATTTTGAGAGAGAGAGCGGCAGAGAGAGAGGGAGACAGAGGATCTGAAGCCGGCCCTGAGCTGCCAGCAGAGAGCCCAATTGGGGGGCATGAACTCACAAACCATGAGATAATGACCTGAGTCCATGACCTGAGCCAAAGTCTGACATTTAACTGACTCGGTCACCCCCGAGTTCAACCTTGTTTGATATGAAGATTACCACTCTTGTTTTTTTGGCCTTGTATTTCCAGGAATTACTTTAAAGATACTTATCTTTAATAAATTTTTTGCAATTTTGTTTTGTTTTATAATTTTGTATACTTCTTGTATACAACATAGTACTGGAAATAGCATTCATTCTTTGTTCTTATGTATAAAATAGTTTAACTTCATGATTCAATCAGATATTTTATTTATTTAAACATGTGAGATTAACTGTCTTACAGTTAGATTACAGATTTATTTCATCATAGAAACACATTTTACTCTCTGTGTCCAGTTTCACTGCATTTTTAGTTCTTATATCACCATGTGGTGTATGTCGTCTGTGATATGGTTTACGTGCATGTATTTCTTCTGATAATTTGGAGAGTTTGGGTTTTTGCTTTTGTGATAAGTCTCATAAATCTACTCTTAAAAAAAAAGTAACCATTTGTTATAGTGAATCAGAATAACTGTATTTCTTTTTTATTGCTAAACCATTTTTATTATTCTTAATAATTTATCTTTACTACATATATATATATACATATATAAGCATTCTGTATAGTTATAGTCAATATATTACTTTGTCTTAAAATACCATTTTATATTCCATTTTTCCTCTTTAGTGTTATTTCATACAATGTTATTTTATTTTATATAATCATCAGAATAATTATATGTCTGATTCTTCCCCATTTTCCCTCAACTGACTGATTCTAGTGGATTATATTATTTATTTTAGTGATTTCTTGTACATATATCACTACTATCATAATATCAGTTTATTTATCAATTTACAATCATGCCTTTCCCCTATAGTTATAGATGAGGATATCAGCAACTTCTTTCACTGTCTGCCCTAAGTCTTTTAAATATATTATTTTTATAGTATCTAAGTAGAAAAAGACTGTATTCTATTACCTCACTTAAGCTCTGAATGTCTATACATATACATATGCATGTAATATATATATATAATGTTACCTAACCTCTGTTTGTATGTATACATATATATGTTTGTTTGTGTATACACACACACACACACACACACACTTGTGTGTGTGTGTGTGTATACACATATACAAATAGAGGTTAAGTAACATAATAGGGAATAATAACAAATAATACAGTAGGGCCTGGGTGGCTCAGTTGGTTGAGCATCTGACTCTAGATTTTGGCTCGGGTCATGATTCCAGGGTTGCGGGATTGAGTCCCATGTCGGGCGCCATGCTGGGCGTGCAGCCTGCTTAAGATTCTCTACCCCCCCCACCCCCACCACCCTTCTCCCTGCTTGTACTTTCATTCTTTCCATAATAATAATAATAATAGTAAATAGTTCCCATGGTATAGAAATTTTATGAAGCTGGAGAATAGTACTTACTAAAGACTTCATAAATATTATTTTTTCATTATTTTACTATGAATCATAGTATTTACATTTATTTTACTTTAGTTTTATTCATAGAAGTTTTTTTTTAATCTTTTAGGTGGTTGAAGGTGGTCCTTTATTGTCTTTCTGAAGGACTCATAAAAATATTTCTTCATTTGTTCTATGCTGAAAACAGTACAGGCACGCCTTGCTTTATTGTGCTTTTTACACATGGAGGGTCTATGGCAACCCTGCACTGAGCAAATCCATTGGCACCATTTTTCCAACAGCCTTTGCTCCCTTTGTGTCTGTTTCACATTTTGGTAATTCTTGCAATGTTTCCAACTTTTCATTACTATTATATCTGGATTGCTGCCATCTCACGATAACACTCTGATGGATGAATTGTCACTGACGTGGTTTCTTGGGATCGAATCTATTCCTGGTAGAGGTGCGGGGCAGTCTGTCGAAATGACAACAAAGCACTGAGAATATGCCATATGTGCAGTGGATGAAGCAGCAGCAGTATTTGTGAGGACTGACTCCAATTTTGAAAGCAGGTCTGTGGGTGAAATGCTATCACCTGCTGCAGAGAGATCATTCACGAAAGGAAGAGTCAATCGTTGAGGCAAACTTCGTTGCCTTATTTGAAGAAACTGCTAGTTTTACCCCAGCCTTCAGCAACCACTGTGCTCATGAGTCATCGGCCATCGACATCCAGGCAAGACCCTCCGCCCGCAAAAAAGATTAGGACTCTTTGAAAGCCGAGATGATGGCTAACGTTTTGTAGCAATGAAGTATTTTTTTACTGATTATTTTCAGAGAGAATAAAAGAGAGAGCACACACATTGCAGGAATGCGTGAGCAGAGGAGGGGAAGAGAGAGAGGCAGAGAGAGAATCTCAAGCAGGCTCTGAGCTGTCAGTGCAGAGCCCGACGCAGGGGTTGATCCCACACATGGTGAGATCGTGATCTGAGCCCAAATCAAGAGTTGGATGCTTAACTGACTGAGCCACCCAGACGTCCCGAGAATTTTTAAAACAAATTTTTTTAAACATTTATTAATTTTTGGGAGAGAGAGAGAGAGAGTGAGCAAGCACATGAGCAGGGGAGGGACAGAGAGATGGAGACACAGGATCGGAAGCAGGCTCCAGGCTCTGAGCGGTCAGCACGGTGCCCGACATGGGGCTGAAACTCACCAACTGCAAGATCATGACCAGAGTCAAAGTTGGATGCTTAACCAACTGAACCACCCAGGTGCCCCCCAAGTATTTTTTAATTAAGGTAGTTACATTGGTTTTTTAGACCCACTGCTATTGCACTATTTGTAGACTACAACGTAGTGTAAACACAATTATGCATGTGCTGAGAAAACAAAAAAAAAATTCATTTAACTCATTTTACTGTGATCTTCACTTTATTATCATGGTCTGGAATGGAAACTACAATCCCTCTGAGGCAGCCTGTGGTTCGTTGCTTTTATACTTACATGGTGGCTTGAACAGGCATAAAATTCTTTGAAGACTTTGTGAAGGCCAGTCACTGCCCGGTCTGCTTTCCTGTTGCTCTGGAGGAGTTTCAAGTTGCAGTGATGGCTTTCATCTTAGTGGTGGCAACTTGATCGCTTAACCTTGATGCATCCCCAAAATGTGTTTCACGCATTTGAATCATAGATGCAGATTTATTTTGGTAGTTTTTAGCATGCTTTTGAATAGGATCATCGGATATCTTTCAAAAGTATTTTATGATCTTTGTTTTTTCATTAACGATACCAAACAAACTACCATTTGTGGGCATATTTTTATTTAGGGCAGCATTTGGTTCATGACATTTTTTTGATAAGGTTTGGTAGCTCATGGTGATAGAATCATCATGATTCTAATTTGTTGCATTCCCACGTAAAACAGAATTATTTCCTATTCCTTCTCCTTTGCATAAAGAGCACGAATATCGTTTAGGTGGGTAGTATTGCGAGCATTGCACATATTCGAATCAGGGAAAGTCCTCCTAGACCTACTGTTTTCAGAAGGCTCGTGGAAAGAAGGGCAAAAGACATGTTTTAGCCTAGGAGACATTCTTTGTGACATGTGGTTTTATGTGAGCATGAACTTGACCCACCGGTCTTTCTCCGGACCAGGAAGGGGGCAGCAGAAGCGATGCTGAAAACGCGGAGGATTTGCCGGGCTCCATGCCCACTGGCCCACCGCTTCCTGCAAGGGGCTTGTGTCTGGTAGTGTGTCCTATGCCCATTTTCCAGTCATCTTCTTGGGGTCGGTCTGGGTTCAGGAAAACTTCCCCACAAGCCTGCTCTCCCACCACCATTCTTCCAAGCAGACAGTTGTTGCTTTTGCGCTGCAAAGCTTTCGCGAGATCGGCATTTGATTCCCCCTGGCTTCTTCCATCAGCCCTGTGTGACCTTCCCCTCATCTGGCTGTCCTTTCCTCGTATCTTGCGCTCTGGGATGACAGATGTCTCTTGGTTTCTTCAGACATGAACCTACGTGCTGCTTTTTTGTTCTTCTGGGTGTCTGGACAACCAACATCATCTTTACCGCCATGGTGAAATCCCAAGAGGAATATTTTTGTCACTAATTACTAATTCTGGCCACCAATTTCGACACTGGCAGATGACTCCGCGAAAGCAGTATTTCCTTTTCCCTGTCACTGCGAGCAGCCGAGCTTCATCATTTTCCCTTTTCTCAGTCATATAATACATGAAATAAAAGGATTGCCTCATGAATCATTAAATAGTCAGTTCTTGTTCTGCATTCCATTTCCTTCCTGTCGTGGGACCTCTGGCAGGAGAGAAACCACCTCCCCTTGTCCTTTTCCCCCACTCATTCAGCTATTTATATCTTGCATGCAACATTTATAAGGTAAAATGTCAGTGGGTCTTGATCTAACTCACCCGGTAAAGAACGTCAGCAAAGACTGGACACATACCTTCCCGGGCCCCACGAATGTCTTCAAGTGTCAGCGTTGTCTGAGATGCCTTGCCACTCTCCTCCTTTTCCAAAGCTTCCCTACCTTTCAAAGCTCAGCGAACATCCTGTTTTGTTTTGTTTTTTTTAAAGACTTCTCTGACTGCCAAACACACAGTGAAGTCTCTCTTCTCTGAATTCCTTAGTTCTTTTCTCCACTGTGGTGGGTGGTGGGAGACAAACACATGCATCTGGAGACAGACTGCACGCCCCGAAGCCTGTTCCGCGTGCCGCCAGCTGGCTCGTCTCGAAGACTTCCCTCAGTGTCCTAACCGAGAATAGAGGACATGTGGCTAAGTTTCACCTTCACCCCCACCCCCCGCCATGGCTGTTAATAATAAAACGTACCTCATAGAGCTTTTCTATCAATTTAATGAAATTCACAAATGATGTTGCTATGGTATCGGAGAGCCGTTATTTACAAATATGTATTTTTTATGACAGTGAGGCATTCTGCACCAATATGTTCCAAACACTAGAGTAGGTGCTTCACTCACCTGCTTTTTTGGGGGGAGGGGGGAGTTTCCAAATTTTTTTTTTTGCTAAGTTGTCTGATGTATCTTAATGTTTTTTACAAATTTAAAAAAAATTTTTTTTTTTTAACATTTATTTATTTTTGAGACAGAGAGAGACAGAGCATGAACGGGGGAGGGGCAGAGAGAGAGGGAGACACAGAATCGGAAACAGGCTCCAGGCTCTGAGCCATCAGCCCAGAGCCCGACGCGGGGCTCGAACTCCCGGACCGCGAGATCGTGACCTGGCTGAAGTCGGACGCTTAACCGACTGCGCCACCCAGGCGCCCCACAAATTTTTTTTTTAATGTTTAGTTTTTGTTTTATTGGGATAGAGAGAGAGAGAGACAGGCAGGGAGAGAGAATCCCAAGTAGGCTCAGCCCTGACAGCGCAGAGCCCGAGGTGGGGCTCGATCCACGAACCATGAGATCATGACCCGAGCCGAAATCAAGAGTTGCGCACAACCGACTGAGACACCCAGGTGCCCCCTTTCTCACATTTTTTTTGAACGAGACAAGCTGTCTTTTCATGGCCCAATTTCCCTGTGCCTTTATTTCTCTTCCACCTCTAACTTCTAATATTTGGCAAGTAGATTCTGAAGGAGTTCCAGGTAAGAGGGAAAGCATGCCTGTGTGATACATAAGAAAAAGGGGAACTTTCTTGTTTTCCGTCATCAGTCAAGTCAAAATTGAAGTAAACCATGATTCGCTCCGTGAATGCAAGAGATCCGGCCTTGCTCATTCAGTTAGAGCCTGTGTCTTTCAGGTGGTGTGTGTCCAGTAGGTGAAAGGCTCACAGTAACTGGTTTTGGAATAAATGTTTGAACGAATGAATATTTGAATATTTGGATGAATATTTACTGTGAGGTCAGCGTGTATACTGATGTGTGAAATTACTCCTGAGAAATAAACAGACCTGGAACTTGCTTAAAAAAATGGATTTCAGAATGATATATTTCCACGTCCTGTCTCAAAACATGACAGTGACCCAAGCAATTGGGTGTATTATTTCATTTGTCATCTTTCTGTGTTGCACTGGGTTGTTTGGGCTCCATACGGATGCATCTCAATCTGTGCCAATAAAATATCATTCATTTGAAGGCAGTCATTCCTGATTTTTTGTCCACCATAGCACTGAATACACAGCCATGAGTGTTGTAGGGTGTCATTATGTGTTTGTCAATAGACTGAATGGTAATATCTATGACTGCAGGGCTATTAAAATTCACTCATTCAACAATTACGTATTGAGTAAGCACTCTGTTGGCAGGTGCCGTTTTAGCCCTTACGGGGTTTCAATTTTAGCAGGGGGTGGTAGGCAGTAAGCGAAGCAAATAAATAAAACATCTGATGTAACACATGGCAACACGTATGATGGAGAAAAGATGGTGATGAGGCTCAAGCCACATAGACATTGGCGGAAGAACACTTCAGGCAGAGAAAGAAGCAGGTGCAGAAGCCTTGGGGAGGGAGGGGCTGTGGCAGGGAGTATGTTGGATAACATCAGGGAGGCCAGTGCGACTGAAGTGAGGTGAGGGCTGAGGTAGTGGGGGCTGAGGTCAGCGAATGGGGTTAGGTCTTCTTGGTCAGTGTAAATACACCGGGCTTCACTCTGCATAAGCTGGGAAGATATTGGGAGACAGTAAGTTACGAAGTCACATGATTGATCTTATTTTTGATCAGGGTCACTTTGACCACTGTGTCAAGAACAGACTGTAGGAGAAAAATGGGGCCTCAAGGGGACCGACTGGGAGTCTAGTGCAATGGGGCAAAGGAGATATTCATAGATTGGACTCGGGAAGGATCAGGAGGTGAGAAGTGTTAGCGATCGTGTGGTATGTAGAGCATGTTATCGAGAAGCCTCTAGACATTGGCATAGCGATGTGGAGGGGACAGTAGGATATATAAGTCTGCAGCTCAGGAGACAAGCACGGGATGGAGATCATCATTTGGGGTCAGGATATAAAGGTAGCATATGGGTCTGAGGGAAAGGAGAGTAGTAGTTAGGAAACATGTCCACGGCCTGAACCCTGAAAGATTGCAATAACAAGAGGTCAGGCAGATGAAGAAAAATCAGCCCAGGAGACCAAAGTGGAACAGTCAGTGGGTTAGGAAGAATGGCAAAGAGTGTAGAGTCTTGGAAAGTTCAATCATGTAAAGAGGGTAGACATGAGGTCAAAGCCGGAGTTTTTAAGGATGACTGAAGGATAATGGTATGGCCGTTAGTACAGCCAGACATGAGAAGAAAAGTCTCATAGCTCTTGAGACAGTGATGACTTGTTCTTTTTTTAAGTTTATGTATTTATTTTGAGGAAGAGAGAGAAGGGGCAGAGAGAGTGGGAGAGAGAGAATCCCAAGCAGCATGGAGAGAGAATCTCCATGTCAGCATGGAGCCTGATGCGGGGCTCAAACCCATGAACCATGAAATCATGACCTGAACCAAAATCAAGAGTCAGATGCTTAACCAGCTGAGCCACCCAGGAGTCCCTGGACTGTTTTTGTAGTTGCAGGTAGCTACTGCTAGAGTTGGCTCAGTGAAATCAAGAATGGGTCTTACCAGCTTCTACCGAAAATAGTGCTAAGGAAGCTGGTAGTGGTTGCTGGGGCACCCATACATTTGGATTGTAAAACATACTGTAAATAAAAACCACAGGGGTGCCTCAACTTATAAATACTACGCACAGGTTATGAATGCCCAGACAACCTGCTGAAAGGGAGAAGTACTGTGTTACTCACCAGGTTGAACTCTACCCAAGTGGTCATGGACTTCACGGTGTCTCCTTTGTCTGCTCAGTTGATTTAAGCCACAAAACCAAAACCAACAAGGAGGGAAGACTCAGAACTAAGCTTTTTGAGGATTTAAAAAATACTTCCAAAGCTTTTATTGAGTGTTCCTGGGATGTTTGGTAGTTTAAGGATCTTGTGTCTGTTTTACAAGATTATTTTTGGAATCATAATGAATTTCGCTGTGGGTTTTCTTTCTTTTTTTATCTTGTGCTGTAGAAGATGAATTTGTCTGAAGAATATAAGAAGCCCTTTATTTCTTTGTTTAATATCATTCATTTTATAAAATAGCTTTTGGGACAGAAGTGAAAATATCTCATGCCGTATGTTTTAAGGTATACACCTTGAACCACACAGAATCTGAACTTCATTGTGTGAGATACTCCATTGTTTTGATAAAGGGTCTTTGCTCCATTTTAACAAGGTTTTCAAAACATTTACACACATCAGTTATGATACACTACCTACATGTATAGTAAGATATAGTCCCTGTTTTTAATTCCTTCTTTAAATTTAAGTTTTAGTTGTGAAAATTCCTAATCTGTATTAGCATTCACAGTAAACAGAAGTAATTCTATACTTAAATTATACTGCTTTTAAGTGTAACTTCCAAAATTTATTACTTAAAATGAAAAAAAAAAGGAAGGAAAGAATTTAAAGAATTCCCAGAAATTGCAACATGGTCTACAGAAAACTTCTGTGCTGATGAATGGCTCCTTGAGGAAAATCAGTTCTTTTATTAATATAACATCTGGCTTGCATCTTGCATAAATAAAAACACAAGAGCAGGATAGAAATAACGGAAGAGAAGAGAGGGAGGAAGGAATGTGGGTTTTGTAGCATACTAATCTCTAACAGCCAAGAAATCTAATTAGAAGAAATGTCATCTAATGAGACTCTAGTCAAGAAAATTCCACAGGACAAGGCAAAGCCACCTGGACAACAGCAAAAACCGTGAACCGGTTAAGGAGTTTAAAAGCAAACAAAAAAAAACCAAACAAATAAAAAAAAAAAACCCAAAACTGAAACAGCATGCATTGACATTGACTTCAGACCTCCATTCAGTCAAAATGGCAACTATCAATGACTTCCCTGGGGACCATTTCTGCCTTTGACCACAGAAATTCCATGGCTTGGTTAATATGTTTTAAGAAGCACTCTACTGTTCTCATGTGCCCGATCAGATTTCTGTCTTTTCTTTTGTGCATTGTTGGTCTGGAAAAAGGGAACAGGCTTAAAGAAAGATGTAAACAGAAGTTAATTCTCATGCTTTCCGCATGGATGAGTGGAAAGGTTCCTCCTCTATTGGAAACACTATTTCTGATAATTTTGTTAGAGACCAACTTGATATTACAGTTGAATGTCATTGATTTTCCAGTTAAACCTTGTTTGATTTTTCCAGATTTGGAAACTGAAGCAATCAATTGAATTTAAAGACATTTGACTACTATTATATAGTAACAACCAAAAAAAGGTAAAATAGGAAAAACGATAAAAAGTAAACTGAGGGTTTTCTGTGATTTCTCTTTTGTCGTTGTTGTTTTGAGAATCAGAGACTGTGAGCTTGACACAGTATGCCTGTATTATCTTTTTTCCTACATTATCTAGAAAGAAAGGGTGACCAAAAGCTGGTTCCTGTGCTGCTTGGTGAATTTACAAGATTCTGGAGACCTAAAATGGCCACTTAGTAGAGTCAGAAAAACTAGTCTATGTAACAAAATAGATAAATTTTTAAAAATCAGGAAAGTGGGATTCTTATTAAGAACACACACACACAAACCTGAAAAAATACAATCCACAATACAAAATATGTATTTCTCTAGGTTTCCTAAAAGCAGATGACTCAGTGTTTATACTGATAATTTTTTTCTCTGCCCTTATCCTATTAATCATTTTTATTTATGACTTGATAAGCACTTTCCTGATATAGAAAATCAAGTAGCATTTTCAATGGTATTTTGGCAATAAATACTAATTCTCCAATCACATGTACCAATTAAGTTAATGTGCCTTTCAAGATGCAAAACTTCTGGCCCGTCATTTCTATTTCTAAGAATTTATCCTAATTGAATAGCTACACAGAAACTTATGTAGGAGTCTTCATTTTAAAGTTTTTATAATGGTGGAGATTAAAAACAAATCAAATATTCTGTTAAGAAGGAATGGGTGATGACCATATACCACGTAGGTCTATGGTGGCACAGTCATGCCATTGAGTATGATTTAGCCACCACAAAGAAGATGCTGAGAATCTAATTCATTCTAGTCTTTAATTTGGCTACTTGTTCATGTGAATCAGTCCCTTCACAAAGAGTACCATGCGCTCTTGGGGCACCTGGGTGGCGCAGTTGGTTAAGCGTCCGACTTCAGCCAGGTCACGATCTCGCGGTCCGTGAGTTCGAGCCCCGCGTCGGGCTCTGGGCTGATGGCTCAGAGCCTGGAGCCTGTTTCCGATTCTGTGTCTCCCTCTCTCTCTGCCTCTCCCCCATTCATGCTCTGTCTCTCTCTGTCCCCCCCAAAAAAATAAAATAAACGTTGAAAAAAAAAAAAGAGTACCATGTGCTCTAATGTGCAATATAAGACATGCACTAGAAAAAAAATGTTTACCAGATGTTGACTGCTATAAGTAGAAATTCTAATAACGTATTCCTATATCTTCTCAAGGTGCTCCTAGGTTAATCATGTCCCACCTGAGAGACAAACGCAGATGATCCACCCAAACCCAGATTCTCATTTCCCTTGACCTCTTTTGCTTCAGAACGTTTCCATCCACCATCCCTTGGCTCTGCATTAACACTGTCGTGTCCTAGCTATCGTGTCATCACTCAATCCCAATGGCAGGTAGCTCCTTTCCGCTTCTCGCTATTCAGCTAACTCATTCTACTACTTGTAATTCAGAAAATTTCAGACATCACTGAGAGCAGTCCATCACCACCTCATGTGTCTTCTTTCTCAAGAATGTGGAATAAACAAAACAAAACAGAAACAACTCCACTGTGAAGTATTCTAACCTTCTGGACTTTCTCGCTTTCATCTCGAAAAGGTCACCAGTCCTGGTCATCCAGCTTGAGATCCGGACAGGCACATCTGTTTCTTTACCTAGTTTAAGATTTTTCTCTTCCTACTTTTTCATAGAAATGATGAAATTTCTATTTGATGGCGGCTTTTCTGTGAAATAAGGTTTCTTTTCCTTATCTGGAATCTCTATAAAATGAGATTTTTTTTGAATATGCATATACTTCAGTTATGGTTTGTCACATCTTTAAACATAGTTAAATATGTAATTATGAATATTTCTGAAATAAATTACCCTGAATGCAATCTGAAACAGACACATGCACACGCACACACACACACACACACAATAAAGCAAATAAGTAAATATATTAATATCATCAGGGACCAAGATTTTCAGTGTAAGAGAAAAGGAACATACTATAAGATCAAAGAAATGAAATAAAAACCAGTTAATCCTAAATATGAATTAGAAATAACTGTATGAATTTATTATGTTTTTTCATGATTTCTTTTCCTTATCTCTGTCCACTAACAAAAGCATGGAAACAATGGTCAATCTGTAGCAATAGACACCCTGTAGATCATCGGGTATGATCTTTAAATATCATTTGTCTGTCCATAGGAAATCAGAGCACCTTGGAGAATGGCTGATTCCAAGTCTAGGACATGAAATGGGCAAGATGAACCGGGAATGTCTCTCCATATCAGGTAAAAGGGACAGTGCTGAAGATTCTGTGTTGTGTCAGGAGTAGCCGGGAGCCAAGCTGAAACAGTTTCCCCTGTCAAAATACAGGACTTATCTGGGCGTCATAAACAAGGACAGCATCTTCAAACTTCTCACTATAGGAAAATAAATGTAACCATGTATGGAAGCAGGTGTTAACCAGGCATATTGTGATGAACATTTTGCAGCATATACAAATACTGACTCCTTATGCTGAACACCTGAAGCTAATATAATATTATATGTCATTATGCTTCAATAAAAATAAATAAGTAAATCAATGCAACCTCAGGAGTTTAAAATACAATACTTAGGTTAAAATGTACATGAGTTGGGATGCCTGGGTGGCTCAGTCTCTTAAGCATTGATTTGGGCTCAGGTCATGATTTTGAGTCCCCCGTGGGGCTTTGTGCTGTCAGCACAGAGATTCTCTCTCTGTCCCTCCCCCACTTGCAATTCTCTCCCTCCCCCTCCCCCACTTGCATGTGCACACACACTCTCTCAAAATAAATATTTAAAATAAATAAATAAAATGTATATGAGTTTATAATAACATAAAAAAAAAGTGCTTCCTATACAACCTTTGGAGAAAGTGAGGAATCACACTCTACTTGAAAACTGGTAAGTAAATGGATAAAATCAAGCATTTATCTTCTTTTCTATGTGAGCACAGAAAACTCAGGGGAATTATTAAGAGAAAGAGTCTTGGTTATAAGAATCGTCTACCTGATAATTGCAGAAAAATGGAATTAGGATATAGGCATTTTGCTCCCCCTAATGCAATAATGGATGTAGGTAATGATCGTGAGTGGCTGCCCGAACCATTAGGTAAGAAGGGGATGGTAATCTTTATAATGGATGAATCATGCTAATAAAGCCTGAACCCATTGATAAATCTTAACATTTAAGACAGGTTTGAGTGTGGAGGGGTCGGGGGAAGACATTGGGGGAAAAACACAACACCACGTGGATTCTAACAGTAAAACCCAGAAATGCAGAATATGGTAATTCAAGACAAAAAACCTGGTTTCTTCAAATAATACATTGAAAGCAGGAAAAAGGAGGAGAAACTGATTAGACCTGAAGAGACTTCTGAGACACATAAACTAAATGCCATATGTGGAATTGTTTGAATCTCAATTGAAAAATGCAAACTGTATAAACATTTATGAGACAATATTTATGAGATATTTGGGGGAAATTTGAACATTCATATTTGCGGATGTTATGGGTGTTTTGGCAGTAATTTCAGGTGCAAAGAAATGATACTGTATTTATGCTAAAAAAAGTGTTATCTTTTTACAGGCTTTTTTTTTTAAGTGATTACAGATGAAATGATATGGTATCTGGAAATTGCTTCTAAATATTCTGGGGAGGTAGGGAGGTGTGTGGGAGTGTAAATAAAACAGGATTGACAATGTGTTGAAAGTTATTAAAACTGGATGACTGAAACTGATGTTTGAGATCCCCGCCCCCCCAACCAAAGTCTGTTTATGACATCCTGGCAGACTCTTAAATTGTGACTTTCTATTTGACTCATGGGCCTCTGTGCTGCAAAGCGTTTTAAGGGATTATTTGGATAGTGATTATGTTGATGGGTGGCTCCATTTCCCCTTCGTAATTTAAGACAGGGTTTAAAGGCCGCTAAAAAGTTATTGGCTATTTTAAATTTTTTTTTTTTTTTTTTTTTTTTTTTTTTCAACGTTTATTTATTTTTGGGACAGAGAGAGAGCATGAACGGGGGAGGGGCAGAGAGAGAGGGAGACACAGAATTGGAAACAGGCTCCAGGCTCTGAGCCATTGCCCAGAGCCCGACGCGGGGCTCGAACTCACGGACCTTGAGATCGTGACCTGGCTGAAGTCGGACGCTTAACGGACTGCGCCACCCAGGCGCCCCTATTTTAATTATATTCAGGACTGTAATTAAAAGAAACCATTAGGATTAGCCACAGGAGTAGATGAATTTTTAGAAAGGAGGTGGGTTTAGAGATCAACCAAAATTGCCACATATTAGATATTTTTTTAATGTATCTATTTTTGTGCATCCAATGCCTCACAGTTTAAATTAGGCTTTTAAAGTGGGTACTTTAGTTTCCATGAATCACTAATCAATAAATATGTGCAAGCTTATTTTGAGCAGGGATCCAAATTTTGTGGAGTAACCATACTCATTGTTTTCTTTCCCCTTAATATTTGGTCTTCTGCACAGTAAAGCAACGGAAAGGGATTTAGTTTCAGTTCTGCAAGCTAACCCGGGCGGGTCGCTGCGGACCACACCCAGCGTTGGAAACTGTTGCCTTTCATGGACCAGGGGAATGGTTATTGTTGCATTTATCTTCTGCATTCACTGCAACGTTTTGGACTTGTTCCTTAAGATGACACCTCTTAAGACAACAATGACAAAAACCACCATGGTAGGTAATATACAACAAGCTTTTTAAACATGAATTTTAAAATTGCTTTGCATTTTATCAAAATGATACGTATATATACATTAACACGTCCACAAGTAACTAAGACAGTTTTAACAAAACCAGGGCTTTTCCTCCCCATACTTCCTACAAATAAGTCCCTTCCATCCAGAGACCACCAGGAGCACCCCTATGGTTGAAGGAGATGGCTTATTATTTCTTGCACCACACGCCGTGGGGTACTGTGAGCAGTCTCTGTAAAAGGGGATTTGTAAAACCTACTGGGTTTGAGCTTGTGTTAGGTGCTTTGAGGATAAATTTAAGGAAGTTGGGTCTTTGCTCTGGATGGGCTGCTATTGCAGGCAGGGGCAATTCTATAATTGGCTGTCTCAGTAAATTTTATCTAGAAGAGGGGACACCTACTGTGAGGCTCAGGCTGTAATGGATGAAGAAACAGCAGCCGCCCATATCCTCCAGGAGGGAGGACATTTGGCCCATGTTTGTGGCTTGAACAACCCTCATGTTCTATGTTCAGACATGATTATGGAAGGTTTTTTTGTTTTGTTTTGTTTTTGTGTTTTGTTTTTGTTTTTCGGCTAGGTCTACCATGGGCACCAATGCCTTGTCTGATGTTGATGTTCTGGGAAGTTATGTTTAAGAGACACCACACCTGCCAGCTCCTGGATGTCAGGAGCAATTATTTTCCTCATTCCTCACTTCAAGTTCCTCTCTTTTATTTCCTGCTCCTGAAATGTACAAATATGCCTATTTTTAGATCATATACACATATAGGTCTCATATTGATTTCCTCTTATGTTAGATGAGGAGTTAGCTCTCTTCCACTGCCACCCCCCTGATTATCTGCTAGAGTTATACCATAATTTTTCGTTAAATGAATATTCAGTGGGTTTTTTTTGTGCCTTTGCAAATATCCTTCACAGTTGAACATTGCAGTGAATTATGTTTTCTTTTTTCCTCTTCCTTCCTTCCTTCCTTCCTTCCTCTCTTTCATTTGTCTTGAAATTAAAATTGTTACTTTGTTTGCTTTTCATTTGCTAGGCTCTCTATGTACCTAATGATAATTCTTCCAACCTTCTAAATAGTTACACAGGACAATTTCCCCTAAAGTCCACAATATCAGCTAATCTACCCAGACTTTTCCTTCTTGGTGAATCCCAGGATCCCCAGGAGAGCCTGGACACTTCACTGTCCTTGTTGGCTGGTTTTACTCTGGATCTGCTGTACACTTTTGTAGGGTCACTTCTCTGAGCTGTTTTCCTCGGAATTTACTAATCTGCAGTCAGATTGTCTGTTTTCTTTTTCTTTTTCTTTTAATTTTTAGATGCTTATTTATTTTTGAAACAGAAAGAGAGTGCGGGCAGGGAAGGGACAGAAAGAGAGGGAGACACAGAATCCGGAGCAGGCTCGGGGCTCTGAGCTGTCAGCACAGAGCCTCACAAGGCAGTGGGAGGTGGGGGTGGGGCGGAGCTCAAACCCACCAACCTCGAGATCGTGACCTGAGCCAACCAAAGCCAGGTTGGACGCTTAACCTGCTGAGCCATCCAGGCACCCCCAGATTGTCTCTTTCCTAAACGTCATGCCCTTCTGTGTTTTGGTTCACTAACCTGTAATGGAACTCATCCTCCAGAGTTTCATCAGGAAAGGCAGCACCTTTGCAGAGGGCAGGGAGCTGAGATACTTGTTTCTTGCATCATCCTGCACCCGTGATGTCTATGTGGGGGGCATGGATGTTTCCTTGAGATCTCCCTCCATCATTATCTTGAAGACGCCCATCATTTTGTCCCCGTTACCAATCCCTTGCCATCTCTGTTTCTTGGTCTGCTCCCTCTTAAGGTAGGGACCAGTAGCCACGTTAGCAATGGTGCATTGGAAGTAAATTTTTGAGAACCTGAACTAAGAAAATACCTTTTATTCTACCCTTGCAGGTGGTAGATAGTTTGAAGATAAAATACTAAGTTGGGATTAATTTTTCTTTGGCATTGTAAAAACATTGTTCCGTTGTCTTATTCCTTTGTTACTAGTGAGGAATCCCAAGGCTTTTGAATTCCTGATGCTTCGTTTGAATTTGATTTTTTATTTTCCTCCAGAAGATTGTAGAATTGTCTTTGTCTCTGCCCTGAAATCTGAAATTTCACAACTGTGTTCTTTTTATGTGGGTAAATTTCATCCTATTGTGGTGTCTCATTTCCATCTGGCATTTCAAGTCCCATTGTGATAAATGTTCTTAAATACTTAGCTGGGATATCTGCTCCTTAATTTTTTTGGATTCTTACTTTCTAGAGCACCTGTTTTTCAGAGATTTGATACCTTGGGTTGCTCCTCTAATTTTTTTTATCTATTCTATGTCCACCGTGTTTTCCCCATTCCATGCTCTGCTTTCTGGGAGATTTCCTCAATATATTTTGTAGCTCATTTTTTAATAGATGGTTTAAAATTTTTCTCCTATCATGTTTGTAATTTCTAAGGACTATTCACAGTTCTCTAGATGTCTTATTTTATAGCATCTAATTCTTGTCTCATGAATGTAATACCTTCTCTTACTGCTCTGCCTATGTTTGTAAACACTTTTTGCTATGTTTCTTCACTATGCATAATTTCAGCTTCTTTCACAATTTCAAGGATTATTCCATCTCCACTCACTGCTCCTCACTCCTTGGGTCTGCAAAATCAGATACTACATACAAAACTGGTTCCCAGCTTCCGGTCTCAGATTGTCTCAAGTCTGTTCTCCTGCCCTTGTGCCATAAGATTTTTGGCGTTATGTTGTAGTGAGAATTTGCGAAGGAAAAATATTTGCATGACCATCATTAGTCATGGGACAAGCAGAAACAGAATACAATAAGAAAAAACACCTCACCGTTTCTCTAATACTATGGCTAAAGATGTAGAACCTGAATCCAATATTGATAAAGTATCAGATAAACTCAAGTTGAGCTCTGTTCTATAAAATAACTATACTGTAATCTTGAAAAGTATCCAGAGCATGAAAATCAAGGTAAAACTGGGAACTATTATAAATATGTGGCAACTAAGTGTAAAAATATTTTTCTCAACTGGATCCATTTGCTATGAGTGGCTTTGCCAAGATAATGGGTCAAACTTGAAGAGACCATCAGGATTAAGTAGTATTTTACTCACGTTCATTTCCTGATTTGGATGATGCTATTGTTATTATGTGGGAGAGTGTCCTAGCTTGTAGCAAATACACATTTAAGTATTTGAAAGTGATTGACATCAAGTCAGCAACTTATTTCCTAATAATTCAGGGGAAAAAAAGATCTTTGCATTATATTTAATTTTTTTCTATAAGTTTGATATTGATTGATAACAGAAATAATAAAAAAGTATATGTTTATTTAACTTATTATCTTAAATCTGGAAATCCAAGCTGATTAGATCTCTTACACAATGATATCTGCAGTTGTTCTAGGTGAATTTATTAACAGGGAGTATAATTGCCAAACTTTACTTGTCTTCCACATCTTGGAGCTTAATGTTGCCTTATTACATCTCTCTCTTTCTGGAGGAATATCATCCTGGTATGTTTCCTGGCTTCAAAGTTTCAGGAGAAGTGTTATCTTCAGAACAGTAACACCATGTCCTATATTATTTTGAGATCAGTTTATGGGTGATGACTTATTAAAACAGTATCATACATCTTTATTTCTCCAAGGATCTGATATTTCACCTTTTTATGGTGAAAATCAATGCTCTCTACATTCAGCAGAGTGAGCAAACAGTGGCCCAAAATGAGAGAGACACTTATGCCAGGAAAAACAAACAAACAAAAAACACAAAAAACATGTTGCTGTTGTTGTTGTTAGCAAATTGTATTCTATACCTGGAGGTGTAGGTCTAAGTTGGCAAGTATATGTTGACTTAGTTTTCAAAGATCTATCAGAGTTGTTTCAATCTAAGAAATTTGAGAGTGAATTACGACCATATACAAAGGCCAACAGACATGTAATTGGCTGATCTCACATCCAAGGAATTAGGAAGAGAATATGTTTATTGAGTAAAAACTGTGCTGATCACTATGTATAATGTCAAAACTGTCAAAACGACCTTGTAAATATTATCACCTCCATCTTAAAAGTGAAGAAACAAATTCAGAGAAACTAAGTAACTTACTTAAGGTCTTTAAAAAAATTTTTTTTTAATTTATTTATTTTTGACAGAGACGGAGTGTGAGCATGAGCTCGCTGCTGAAACTATCAGGCAAAATAGACTTTGAATAAGTAATACTATCATAAAAAGTAACTTTCATAATGATAAAAGGGAAATACACCAAGAAAATACAAAAATTCTAAACATGTATGAATCTAATAACACATTTATAAAACATAAGTCAATATTTGACTTGAGACACTCATAACTCAATAATAGGCAGACAAAAAATCTTGGTCAAATAGCACCTTTTTTTAAAAAAAAAATTAATGTCTATTTATTTGAGAGACAGAGAGAAAAAAAGACAAAGCACAATTGGGGGAGGGGCAAAGAGAGAGGGAGACACAGAATCTGACCCAGGCTCCAGGCTCCAAGCTGTCAGCACAGAGCCCAAGGCAGGGCTTGAACTCATGAGCCTTGTGTGAGATCGTGACCTGGGCTGAAGTCGGACATTTAACCGACTGAGCCACCCAGGCGCCCCTACTCAAGGTCTTTTTTAGCTGATACAGGATAAAGGGGTAATTGAAATTAAGGTCTACGAGTCTCCAGTTTGTGTTATTTCCAATATACCTTGAAATCGTTCTGGACTGAGAGAAATGAAATGTTACCGTGTGGTATAATTTCCACACAGTACCTGGTAGTGGGATATGTTCCCCAACAGTGGAAAGAAATCCCTTGATATGTAACTGAACCCATACCCTTTAAAACTGGAGAGAAAACAGTAGAGTTAACCAATTAAAACAAAAAACATTCATTTAACCAAATACATTAGTGAGTTTTAATTGACTATTTGGTATGGGTGAAATGTGATGTAATGAAGACTGCTTTTTCTTCTTTGTAGTAAGATAAGTGTTCAAATGCAAGAATACAAACATTAAAGATATTATTCTAAACTTCATAAACTTGATATTGATATTCTGAAGTTTATATTGTTATTCTGTATTACTTGTATCCTAAAAACACTGGGCCCCCAAAGGGGATATAAGTCCCAGTAAGGAAAGGAATTTCATCTTTTTTTTTTTTAAGTGTATTCATTTATTTTTGAGACAGAAACAGAGACAGTGAATGGGGGTGGCACAGAGAGAGAGAGGGAGAAGAGAGAATTTGAAGCGGCTTCACAGTGTCAGCACAGAGCCTGATGTGGGGCTTGAACTCACAAACTGTGAGATCATGACCTGAGCTGAAACCAAGTCAGCCGCTTAAGTGACTGAGCCACTCAGGGGCCCCGGAATTTCTTGATACGTAAACCAAAGTTGAACCTGAAAGTCCTATTTAGGATAAAAAATTTAAGTCTTTTTAAAAATCCTTGGTCTTCTTAAGCTAAATAATACAATTTTTTGGATGGTGTTTTTTAGCAATGCTGTCATTGAATTGAAGTATCTAAGAATTATCTCCTGACTACTTACAGAAGAATCTAGACAGCCTTCCTTTCCTTCAGCCTTTGAAAGTAGTTTTAAAAATAGATAAAATCAAACCTTTTAGAACAAGTTATGGTTGTAACAGACATTATAAAATTGGGCTGGTCACACATTGGAAAATGTATCATTTTATTTCAATGAGCGAATTGCAACTGTAGGACATCTCCGACTTATACTGAACAAACACATTTTGTCCTTAGTTTGTGCAAACAATGGTAGAAAGCATAAAGCCACACTCGATCCCACTTGGCCTGTAACTAGTATTTTCTTTTCCAAGAGGACTATGCTCTTACGTTCTTGGCTCTGAAGCCAGAATAAATCATGCTCCCTGTGATTAAAAGATGATTTTGGCTATTTCGCCCAGCCTTGGGGCCACCTTGTCTGGGCTAAAAGCATGAGACAAAGCTTATACTCATTCTCATTAACATTCTACCATTACCAACAGATTTCATCTTTTCAGGAGAAAAAATAGGCGTTAGTTTCCCTACCAAGTCAAAGGATACTTATGGATATCGGTGTTTCTTTATTTAAATACTCTTGAACTTTTTATTAGAGAATTCCTATGGTTTTGGATTGGAACGAGGTAGGATAGTTTTTACTTTTGGTTGGTGTACTATCTAGGTTATTTAGAGCTGCCATTACAAATACCACAGACCGAGTGGCTTGAGCACCAGAAATTTCGTTTCTCACAGTTCGGAAGGCTAGAATCCAAGATCAAGGTATCAGGAGGTTCAATTTGTTCTGAGGCTTCTCTCTTTGGCTTGCAGATAGCACTGTCTTGCTGTGTCTTCACTTGGCCTTTCATTTTTGTGCATGTACTCCTGGCGTATTTCTCTCTGTGTGTCCCAATCGTTGCTTTTAAGGACACCAGTCAGATTGGATTAAGGCCCACCCTGAAGAGCTCCTTTTAACTTAACCATCTCTTTAAAGTTTCCCTCCGAATACAGTCACATTCGGAGGTACCAGCGGTCACGACTTCAACATACGCATTTTGGGGAACACAAAGAAGGAGACCTTGCTTCATACACAAGACTGGCGTTTAATCTAGAGGTGGACTGAGACTAATCCACCTCCTCCTAGCTCAAATTCTGATAAGATTAAAGCACTGAGCCTCTCAGAAGACAGTGAGGAGAAATCAGAAGTCGGGCTATAAGGCAAAGAGAAAAAAAATATATAATCTCATTTAAAACTGGATATCACCTGAAATGAATTAAAGTTTTGGCCTTTGATGGCCTCTAGATGATTAACCTGTACCACTGATGCTTGGCAGAGAAAACTGACTTATCTGGGAAAAACAAAACAAGATAAAAATATGTTATCTACTTTACTCTCTACTGTTCCTTCATACAAAATATTTGACATACATTAAGAAAATTATGAGATTTATAAATAATCAAGAGAAAAGACAATCAATTGAGGCTGGTTTGAGGATTACCTGGACTCTGGAATAAACAGATAAGGAATTATAAACTAATTAGTATAAAGCAGTTAAAACATTTACAGGAAAGATGGATAACACGGATGAATAGAGAGAATTTCAGCGGAGAAATGGAAACTCCAACATTAAACCAAACAGAAAGTCTAGAACTGAAAATTAAAGTATCTGAAAGGAAGAATGCATTGGGTAGAATTTAATATGATTCTGGACAGCAGAAGAAAAAACCCAGAAACTCAGGTCAGTAGAAAGTGAGAATAAGTATAGAGAGACGACGACTAGCCACATTAAAGCAAAATTATTGAAAACTGCAAAGAGACAAATCATAAAATGACCTACAACAAGAAGTGACATCATATTTAGATAAACAACGAGAAGAAGGTCAGCTGGCTTCTGACAGGAACCAATGGAAGCCAGAAGACAATACAAAGGAAAAAACCTTGTTAACCCATAATCCCTCGAGAGGAGGTAAAATAAAAACATTTTGAGGCTACCAAAGGCTAAGGCAATTTATTGCCAGCAGATGTCCAGTACAAGAAATGCTACAGGAAGCTAACTACAATAAAGGTAAACAGCACCAGAGGAGAATCTGGATCTCCAGGAAGAAATAAAGAACACCAGAAATGGTGAATATGTTGGTAAAGAGTTAAATTTTTAAAATAGGCCATTGAGGGGCACCTGGGTGGCTCAGTCGGCGAAGCATCCAACTTCTGCTCAGGTCGTGATCTCATGGTTTGTGAGTTCGAGCCCAGCATCGGGGTATCTGCTATCAGCACAGAGCCCGCTTCGGATCCTCTGTCCCTGCCTCTGTCTGCCCCTCCCTGCTCTGTCTCTCTCTCTCTCTCTCTCTCGAAAATAAATATTTACAATTTTTTTCAAAAAGTAAAATAAAATGGGTCATTGATTGTTTAAACGTTTAAAAAGATGTAGAAGTAAAATATAGGACAGTAATACCAGAAAGAATGAAGGAAGTCAAGGAAAAGATTTTGTTCTGAACGTCTTAAATAACACGCAGATGTTGTAATTAAGGTAGAATGTGATAACGTAAGGTGTAGACTGCAATGTGTAGAAAAACCATTAAAGTTAGCACAACCTGGTATAGCTAAAAAGCCAATAATACAAAAAACATACATGATTAATCTTTAATAAAAGGGGGAAGGAGGAAAAAAGGAACTGGGAATAAGTGTGAAATATGATGAACAAAGAAATAGTAAGTTGAAGAACACGTTAAATGTAAATGAACAAACACTCCAATTAGAAGGCATAGTTTTAAGGGGGTGGATTTTAAAATACCAGGATTTATGTTCTGTATAATAGGCACATTTTAAATATAAAGACACTGACATTGAAGGTAAAATTATGGGAAAAGATATATCATGGAAACAATAATCATAAGAAAGCTGCTGAAGCTATTTTAATATCAGGCAAAATAGACTTTGAATAAGTAATACTATCATAAAAAGTAACTTTCATAATGAGAAAAGGGAAATATACCAAGAAAATACAAAAATTCTAAACATGTATGAATCTAATAACTCATTTATAAAACATAAGTCAGTATTTGACTTGAAACACTCATAACTCAATAATAGGCAGACAACAAATCTTGGTCAAATAGCACCTTTTTAAAAAAAATAATGTTTATTTATTTTAGAGAGAGAGAGAGAGAGAGAAAGACAAAGCAGAGGGAGGGGCAGAGAGAGAGGGAGACACAGAATCCAAAGCAGGCTCCAGGCTCTGAGCTGTCAGCATAGAGCCCAAAGCAGGGCTTGAGCTCACGAACCGTGAGATCATGACCTGAGCCGAAATCGAGAGTCGGATGCTTAACAGACTGAGCCACCCAGACGCCCCAGTCAAATAGCATTTTAGCCAAAATGACCTAACCGACATCAGTAGAACACTTGATATCCAGAAGCCAGTCTTTTCACTCATTCATGGAACAGTCACCAAAGTAAACTTATGCTGGGCCATAAAGCAGATCTCAAATATCAAAGAATTGAAAACATGCAGATATTTATTCTGGGACCAATGAAATCCAATAAAAAAATCAGTAACAAAAACAGAACTAGAAAGTCCCCAAATATTTGAAATTAAAAACCACACTTCTAAGTAATCCATGGGTCAAAGAAGAAATCTTAAGAGAAATTAGAAAAAAAAAAAAAATTTAAACAGATGGCAAGAAAAAAACATTTTATAACTTGTTGGATATAGTTAAATCAGTGCTTAGTGAAAAGTTTATAGGTTTAAGCACATATATTAGAAAAGAATATAGGGGCGCCTGGGTGGCTCAGTCGGTTAAGCGTCCGACTTCAGCCCAGGTCATGATCTCGCGGTCCGTGAGTTCGAGCCCCGCGTCGGGCTCTGGGCTGATGGCTCAGAGCCTGGAGCCTGTTTCAGATTCTGTGTCTCCCTCTCTCTCTGCCCCTCCCCCGTTCATGCTCTGTCTCTCTCTGTCTCAAAAATAAATAAACGTGGGGCGCCTGGGTGGCGCAGTCGGTTAAGCGTCCGACTTCAGCCAGGTCACGATCTCGCGGTCCGTGAGTTCGAGCCCCGCGTCGGGCTCTGTGCTGACGGCTCAGAGCCTGGAGCCTGTTTCCGATTCTGTGTCTCCCTCTCTCTCTGCCCCTCCCCCGTTCATGCTCTGTCTCTCTCTGTCCCAAAAATAAATAAACGTTGAAAAAATTAAAAAAAAAATTTAAAAAATAAAAAATAAAAAATAAACGTTTATTTAAAAAAAAAAAAAAAGAAAAGAATATAAACCCAAAATCGATGATCTGAGTTTCTCCTACATGGGTCTAGGGAAAAAAAAATAACAAGTTAAAGGCAAGTAAGTAGAAAGAAGAAAATGGTAAGAGCAAAAGCATTGGATGTTCTATGTAAATGATGAGTCACTAAATTCTACTCCTGGAACCAGTAATACACTATGTGTTAACTAACTTGGATTTAAATGAATATAACATAAAATAATGCCTTAAAAAAAGAAAACCTATGCATAGAACTATAAGGAAAGTGTGATAAAGAAGAGCAAAACATAATTAAATAAAAACAGAAACGAACAGTAGAGAAAGTTGAAAACAACAAAAACACAAACAAAGCTGATTCTTTGAAAAGATGAATAATATTGATAAACCTCTAGCAGAAGTGATCAAGAAAGAGAGGGGAAGAGAGAGAGAACATAAATGCCATTTTCTGGAATGGGAGGACTACAGATTGTTCAGATTTTTAAAGGATAACAAGGAGCGATTATGAACAACTTAATGACAATAAACTCAATGACCATATGAAATGAGAAAATTCTCTGGATCCATCTTATAAACCTAACACAAAAAGAAATGGAAAATTTGAATAGTCCTGTATGTTATAAAGATAATTGCACCTGGAAAGAACAAATCCTTCACTGAATCTCTTCTCCAGGTCCAGGTAACTTTGTTAGTGAAGACTCCACCCCACATTTAAAGAAAAAATAAACTAAAATATCATCAATAAACATTTTCAGAGATAGACGTAGGAATAATTTCTAGCTGTGGGACCCTGACACTAAAACCTCAGTAGAATATGATAAGAAAAGAACATTACAGGCCAAAACCCTTATGATCATAGATACAAAAATTCCTTCAATTGTAGTTTAAATTGAATCCAAGGAACTTGTAAAAAGGGTACTGTCTTGTGAACAAGTGAAACCTAGTCTATCAATGAAAGATTTTTTTGTTGTTTTGGGTTTTTTTTGTAAGTCCTTCTTTTTAACGTTCCAAAATCAATTGGTTCAAATCACGACACCCATATACACCCACATACACCAGAATAAATGAGAATAAATGTTCAGTTGAATAAATGAAAAAGATATTTGACAAATTTCAATATCCATTTATGATGAAAAACTCTCAGGACAGTGTAAATACTTGGAAACTTCCTTGCTCTGATAAGGGGTATCTACAAAACCTACAATTAGTGTCACACTTAATGAGGAAATGCTGAACATGTTTTTCCCTAAGATCTTGAGTCAGTCGTGTCTACTTTCACTAGTGGTAAAATTGGGCTGTTGGTACTAGTCCGTTTAATAAAGAGAGTAAAAGAAATAATAGGCATAGAAATTAAAGACGATGATATAAAATTGTATTTATTTGCAGACCACACAGTTGTATATGTATAAAGTAGTCCAAAGTAATCCTCTAACGAAACACTATAATAAGTGAATCTCACAAGGTTCCAGGCTACAAGTTCAATAGAAAACACGTGTTTCTTTTTTTTTTTTTTTTTTTTTAGAAAACACGTGTTTCTATATATTATCAATAATCAACTGGAAAAAGAAAGTTTGACAACATTATCATTTACTATAGCAACAAAAAAATCCGATTCCAGGAAAAATACACTGCCAGATGTTACATTTCTACACTGAAAACTATAAAATATTACTGAGAAAAATTAATAAAGATCTACATATTGCTGCAGTGTCAATTCGGTTCAACATCATTTCAATAAAATATCCCAGCAGTCCCTGCAGAAATTCGTATATTGTTTTTAAAGCTTATGTATTATTTCAAAGGATATAAACTAGAAAATAGCTAAGAAATAGAATCGACAAGGACATTTTAAAGACAAAGAACAAAGTTGCATTTATTCCACCTGATTTATCATGTGATTCCATTTATAAATGAAAAAAAAAACCCAAACAAACAAGAAACGAGAAGAATGGTTGCTTAGAGGGGACTTTTCTGAGAAGGCAAAGAAGGAATATTGTTGGATGAACCATATCAATTTTCAGTCTAGTTCAACCAAAGTCAACCTTTTATTCCTGTCTTGGATTAAACCAATAATTTAACATGAAGTAAGGAAAAGAATGGAGAACAACCATGAGGCGTTGGTCGATAGACGGGTTTTGAATGGAATCCTTGTTCTCTTTAAACCATATCCCTCGATTGCTGTTTCCCTGGACCCTTTTTAATCTTCTTTTGCTTCGATAAGAGGGTGTAAAGTTTCTCTAGCTTTCTGAACCTCTTCCTCTTCTGATAGCTTCTAAGGCAAAATAGGCTTCTGTGAATTTCCCTGATGAAAGTTCAACTAAAGATGGCTTTCGCCTATAGCCGATTGCTACTAGCGACCAATTGGCACCGAATGTGGCATTTACAATAGTCATTATTCAGTGTCCCTTCAAAGGGCCCTTCAACTTACTAGAGCTTCACAAATACCTGCGGGTGTCTCTTCAGCAAATAGGGGAGCTAAATTGGAGGCTGAGAGAGAAGGCAGTTCTGAGGCTGAGAAGGTCCTGGCAGATCACAGGTGGAATCATTTCACTTAAGACTAAGGGCAGGGAGGTAGACATTTCTTTTGAGCAAAACTTATGTTTGATATTCACGGCTGACCAAAACTTGGGGAGTGCACTGCAGGACCCTTATGAAATGTTTGGCTTTGCTTTTAGAAGAGTGTTTAGTGAAGTTCAAATTTTATATTGGCCTCCAGAGGCAGAAAACTTCCTTGGTAACCTTCCATTCTTTAATACATCTCGTTGGTGGTGGTCAGATGCTATCTATCACCACTGACACTTATGCCTGCCTTGAACCTATTTGTAGCGACATCCCTAAATCACAGCAGTTGGGTTCTTTGTGTTTTCCATCACAAATCTTACATGAGAGGAGCAGAATTTCCCCTTATTTCCACTCATGTCTTCCTTTTGGCCACTCTTATTTCACATTAGACTAGATAACTGTCTCAAGGCATTGTTTGGAAATTAAATATATATATGTTTTGGCCAGAGAATATTTACTTGGGTCATAGGCAATCAGCTGTTTTATCCCTTCCCTGTTGACCTTCTTTTTAAAAGCTCTCCAAGTCTATGTTTTAAATTAAGGATCACGTCTAAATGTCATGATCAGCTCTCGGGTTCATTTTTTCATGTAGAATTAACGTTGCTGATAGGAATTCTTGTGATCGAGTTAAAGGAAATAACTAAATGAAAAGCCTCAGAAACTCCTTTATCTTCAATTCCGAATAATAACATCATTCGGCCAATTCCATCTAATAAATTCATGTCCAGATTATGTGCTCAGGGCATTCCAAGAAGCATAATCCATTGTAACAGACGCCAAATGAGTGTTAGGGATGGTATGTGCTATAGTATGATTTCAACTTTTCGTTTAAAATGCCTCCCAACTTATGTTCCCTAGTACTTTTTTCTCTCTTTACCCTGTCTGTGATTAAGACTAGGAAAAGCCCCTGTCAGACAAGAGGCAAAGTGGGGAAATCTCACCCCTTCCCTAGGGCATCATTGTAAGAAGAGGGACAGAAGTAGGGGCAGAAAAGTCAAGTAATGAAATAATGCGCCCAGAAGAAGCCCGCATAAGCCCGTGCACAGGAACATTAATTCAAGGTTGGTGGCAGGGGATTGTTGCCTCTCAGCCTGAAATAGGGCTGCTGATTTCTTCGTGGCCCATGCAGAGAAGTCATGGAACTTAAAATTTACTGTCTCCCTGGTGAGAAGGTGCAGAGAGCTATAGATTGCAGACCTATCAGAGCCTAGGTTCAGGTCAAAGAAGGTTCCACTTGTGAGAATGTGGAAGTGGACCATCATTTGGCCAGGACCACAGAATCCATTAGTGGGTGCCAACAAAGATCTCCAAGTCCAGTCGTGACCAGTTATCTCCCAGCGTTCACCATTCCAGGCAGCAAACTAGACCAGCAGCTTCACAGTAGGATCCAGAGAAGGCCAACGGGAGCAAGATCTGTTTCTACCTCTCACTCCAGTCACATGTAACCTTAACCCTACCTCCCACACACAGCCAGACATCCTCTGGAGACACGGGGAGGGTCTATCGAGAGAGATAGAGACACAGATTATCCGGAAGGCACTGAGGTACTGCACACTGGCAAGTCTTAGCTTTTTTATCATTCAGTGGGCTGGGGACCGTTGGAAGAGATCAGGACTGTCCTGTGAAGTAAACAAATCTACATTTTCTTTGGCCGGCTGAGTGTAGTGTGAGGGAGTTTCACGGTCTGCCTGTATATAAAGAAGAAACAAAGAAAAAGCATACCCAAACTGGAAAGCAATCGTTATTAAGACTGTGAGTATTTGCCCTGCAGGTCACTAGGGTTTTTCTTAAATTTTCTTGTAAAGACAGGCCACGTAGCATTGCACCTAGTGACAGCAGGGGCTCTGAGGTCTCCTAATCTGCGAAGTGGGGGGTGAAAATGGTGTCTGCTTCCTAGGGTTGTTTTGAGAATTAGAGAAGTGAAGGCATGTGGGATACAATACGAGCAGCATACAGTACGTACTAGCCATTGTCCCCCAGAGACATAAACAAATTAAGTGCTCTGGGAATTGAGGTGAGCGTGGGGCCACTACAGAGTAGAATGGTCCAGAAGAAAGACTTCCTCAGGAATTGGAGCTGAAGCTTCACTTTACAGAGGGGGGTATGTGCGGTTGAGTGAGCCGGGGAGGAGGTCCTACCATTCAGTTGAGTGGTCCTACCACTCAGTCCACGGGCAGCCACAGGATCATCTTTTCTGACAATCCAAGGCATGCATAAAAAGATTAGGAACAGACATGGAATAAATACATTAAAAATAAGGCTAGGAAGAAAGGGATCTCTGTTGCCTCATGTTTTTTTCCACATCATTTTTAGTCCTTCAAATTATATGCTGGCACATCATAATGAATGTTTATTGAAGGAGCGGATGAAGGGGTAGGGAAAAAGGAAACAGAGTTCTTGTGACTCTGGTATATTAAGTAGTCTTTGTATTCTGTGCAGCTCCCCGTCATGAATACGTACCGTAGACAAGGTTAATAAGGTACACAGAGTTCTGACCTTCAAAGGTCTTTAAGCTTGCTCTGCTTTGACCTTGCCCCTTTAAATGGAGGCCATCTACACTTGGCAATGAGCTCTCTTTCTCTGGGATTCAGACATCAGCCCTGCTGTCCTGCGGCACCTTGAATTCATCATTCCATCTGTCCAGGAATCTTTGGGGTGTCCTCTGGGTCCTAATGCACATCTGCTCCATGATCTTTTTGGACCTATTTATCTCATTTATTGGCCTTACTTCCTCTGTGCTCAGCTGCTGACTTTAAATGACCACCGCCATTGAACTAATGAGGACAGAGTGGAGGTAATCATGAGAGACAATTGTGTGCCAGCGTAGCCGTTTGGAGCCTTGCTGACAACAGGATTTTGAGAAAAATCGGGAAAAGTGTTTGGAGGTAGGAAGAGGTGATGAGTTATCGAGAGAGAGAGAGAAAGTAATGGAATGATTTCTCCCCTCCTATCATATTTCAGTATTTTGATACGTGTGAACTCATTTCACAACATTTGTGGGAACTCAGCACTGTCAGAACTATCTTCGAAAGGAAGACACTCAGGTTCAGTAAGCCTTAGTGATTGTCTAAGATCCCAGGACTCCCGGGTGGTAGATACAGGTCTTATCTCACCTCAGTGGACTGACTGATTGGGTCTGAGTCAAGCACTCTACCAGGCATACAAAGGCAGGGAGCCCCTGATCCTCCTGTTCCAGAATTCGGATATACTTTCCACCAATTCAGAGATGCGCAGGGATGTGTTGGAAAGACGTAGGGAACCTACTTTACTCTTTAGGCTCTCTGCCTCTGGAATACTTGTTCTTGCCACTTTACTTCTTCCTTTGAATGGGAGAATTCTGCAGTCTGTGACATGGTTGTCCTGGGCTTTCTTATCCCCCAAACCTCTTCCTATTCTAGCAACCCAGCATTCATTAAACATAATGTCTCATACAAGTTATAGGTGACAGAGCCAATAAGCAAGGCAAGAGAAGGGCTCACCTCCAGGGCCATGAAAGATTTCCCTGGAGTTCTAACGTTGGCAAGATGCTAATGAACTTTAGGAATCCTTAAATAATAAGGAAACCCATGAGAAGGGAGTGGCTTGTCCCAGATGACACTCCGAATCAAAGGAAAGACTTGGTATACAACCCAAATCCGAATTCTCAATCCTGCTGTAACCGCTGGAGCTCACTACCGCTGATATATTAGCCATCAAAATAAAAGCAGCTGGAATATATTGATATTTGGACTTTGTTTGGAATTCCTTTGTTTCTAATGTATTCTACAAGTATTTCTTGAAAGCTCTCTTCATAATGCAGGACATAGAAAATGTTTTCTGTGGGCTGTTTGTGCATGTGGGTTATGTGATACACATCTGCAGGCTCCAGGATGAAGTCTTTCGTATTGTATGCTCCATATTTATCATAATCTTAATCTGATGTTTTGGAAAAAAGGACTGTGTACCGGGGTCTCGTGTGTTTGCCGGTGGTGTTCAGCTTGTTTAAATTATCAGATGTTTTTACTAACTCATAATTACCTCTTATTAAGGCCAATGCAAAATTTGGCTTATAGCAGGCATCATCTGGTGGGTGAATCATGAGGACAGGATTTTGATTCAACAGATTACAGAGAAAGCATCCATTTATAGTCATTATAACTAACTAACACTTTTGGTATTTCGTAATCGCGTTAAGTTAAAATTCGCAACGACTAATGAGGTGTTGATGTAACCAAACTTCATGTAAAAGACTCACCCTAACTCCAAGTTATACTTGTTTGCAAAGATCTAATGGTTTTAGAGATTCTAGGAGGGGAATGAATTCACTCACAGCCTTGACTGAAGAACATTTCTTTAACTGGGAAGAAGTCTTTTTTTTTTTTTTTTTTTCCCCAAACGAGGAGCTGCTTTCTGGGATACAGTGTAGTGAGAAAGAGACAGAAAATCCCCTCAGGTCAGCTCTACCCTCAAATCAGTTCTGATAGTGAATGAAGCCTTGATCCCCAGCCTTGAAGTCAATTCTTCTACAAACATGGGTACATGGAGAAGGCCTTTAGTCTTGTGATGTCATCTTTTTTTTTTTAATATTGATTTATTTTTGAGAGAGAAAAAGAGAGAGAGAGCACAAGTGGAGAGGGGCAGAGAGGGAGGGAGACACAGAACCGGAAACAGGCTCCAGACTCCAAGCTGTCAACGCAAAGCCCAAGGCAGAGCTCAAACCCACGAGCTGCGAGATCATGACCTGAGCTGAAGTTGGATGCTTAACCCACTGAGCCACTCAGGCGCCCCATAGTCTTGCTATGTCATCTTGGTCTCAGGTGCTCGGTCTATACATCCTGAGAACAGACTCTAGGGAAGGCATTGCAAAAGATACATGAGGTGAAACAAGGTAGCACCTTGTTTTCAGGACAGGTGACTGTGACAGTAAGGTGACAATGACTCCAGTGGGAAGCAGTAATGGCAAGGGCCAAATGGAATGGACGAGAAGTCACAGGACCACAGGCGTCACAAGTCAGAAGTGTAGAGTAACACGGTTTTCGTTTTGCTCACGGATCTCGATGTTTTACCAACACTTATTGTAGCCCAGCAATAAAAAAAAAAACAAAACGTATGGGACCTCATCTCTGGTTCAAATTCAATTTCCAGATCCTCTGTTTCCCACTCTGGAATCAGTCCACTGTTCCACCGCCAGCTGTCTCAGACCTGTGCTTGTGTTTCCGAGATGCCTGTGTGCACTGTAGTTTCTCTCGCGTGACTCAGAAGGCACTTGATTTATACCTTTGCACGGGGCATGGTGATGACCTTCTGGCACTCCGCCAGGCTCCTCTCAGCTTCCCCGGGTGAGTGCGGCCTCAGAAGGTGAATTGCTTCCATTTCTCATCCCCAGCGGAGCCTACGGGAAACCCATCCTCTTACCCCTCTAATGCCATCCTTCTCCGTCCCCACAGCAGGGTGGGGGCTCAGCTTCACCTCCGGGCTTGGGAATTTTCACCAGGGTGTCTCCTCTCTGGGGGGTTGCAAGCTGGGCTTCTCAGGGGTGGGGTGGGGGGCTGAAGTTGGAAAGCACCCATGTCACTACCTTGAAGGCACCACCTTAATCTAGTTTTGGTCCATTTGGGACTCTTGTCCAGGATTTTGCATCAGCAGCCAGGGAAGAAAACACATAACTGTGGGGAAGCAGCAGCTGTAGCAACATGTGCAGCCCAGGGCCATGGTGGCAGTGGTGCCCACGGGGAAGGCCATGGTCAGTGCCTGCAGCGCCGGGGGCCCAGGGTGGTGGTGATGGCGACCACACAGGCTGCTTCTATACGGCGAATGAGGCTCTGCTTTGCCTGCTCTCCCTTTGCCCTTGCTCATTGTCCAAACCCACTTTAGCTCAGCCGGTGATTCTGAGTTTTCTTAGGGTTCTTTTACTGCTTCCGGTGGCCAGTTATTTCCTATTACTTGCAAATAATGGCCAGTACATTTCTGCACTCAGTCTTTTAAGATACGTATAGATATTTAATACCTTTATTTTTCTGGTTTATCTGCTTACTTTTTAATTAAAAAAATTTTTTTTAACATTTATTTGTTATTGAGAGACAGAAAGAGAGCATGAGCGAGGGGTGGGGCAGAGAGAGAGGGAGACACAGATCCGAAGCAGGCTCCAGGCCCCGAGCTGTCAGCACAGAGCCCGACGGGGGCTCGAACTCACAAACCGCGAGATCACGACCTGAGCCCAAGTCGGATGCCCAACCGACGGAGCCACCCATATTAAATTAAATATTTAAATTAAATTTAAATTTAAATTTAAATTAATAGTAAATTAAATATTTAATTTAAATATTAAATTTAAAAATTTAATATTTTTAAATATTAGAATGATTTGGAGTTTATTTGGAAATGACAAATGAAGTAGGGGACCTAGCTGCTACTGCTGCTGTTTTTCTTCGTCCTCTTCCTCCTCTTCCTCCCCCTCCCCCTCCCCCAATCCCTCCTCCTTCTTCTTCCACCCTTCCTCTTCTCCTTCTTCCTCTCCTCCTCCTCCTCCTCAACTGCTACACATTGTCCCAGCTCGCCTTATCAAATATTCTATTTGTTCTCCGCTGATTTTAAATACAGATTTAAACATAAAATCCCAGATGTACTTCTATACTCAATTCTGTTTTGTTGATTGCGATGTCCATCCTTGTAAACGGATCTAAATTTTAATTTCTGTGGCTTTCTAATTCATTTTAGTAAGTCCCCCCTCACTCACTTTTTAGAATTCTTCGTTATTATCAGGTTAGTTTTCCAGGTAAACCTCAATTCGTGTTCCGAAACCTTTTATGAATTCACGTGGCTATTTGTATTGAATTGCATTGTTTTCATAAATTAAAATAATGACGATCTGAAGGATTGGCATCTTTACACATGCTGAGACTTCCTATGTGAGAGCAAGATAAGCCTTTTCATATTCTTCTGTAAAGGCAAACATTCTTCTTTTCTTTGTCTACCCTCCCTCTTTCTGATTATAACAATGGACTCATGGATTTTTACAAATTACGTGTGTTGTAATCCATCACTGTCATTCTGTTTGGTCCTCATCTATTTTCCCATTTGGTCAGCGAGGGCCCCTGCAAGCCAGCGCCTGTGTCCTTTTGACATGGTTCCATTAATCTTTGAACATTGACCCCATTAATCCTTCAGGCTGCATTCTTACTAGGGGTGGGAAGTTGAATTATGTATGAGTAAATTGTAGACTGGGATAAAATGAAATTGACTCCTCGTGTCACCTTACCTTATATAATACTACAACTAATGCCTATGCATGTCTCTGAAGATGGTTTTATTCCATTCTGTCCTAAGAGCTCCACCATGGTGTGGGTTTGGGTTCAGTTCTGTCTTGCCATGATTCACTCTACCTAAAACATGTAACTATAATACTCACTGCCCATTTTAAAGAGCTCTGTGATTCCTCCCCAGAACCCTGAAGTGAATATTGGTTTCAATCCATTTTAAAAATTAAAGGAATACATGCCATGATTTAAAAGTATATTCATGCAGAAAGACTTTTAATGAAAAGCAACCATTCCCTGCCCCATTCTTTCCCACCCCCAGTTCTGTCTCCAAAGGAAATTAATACAGTCTGTTTCTAATCATTGGGAAAGCCACTCCCGTCTCTAAATACGTGTTTAATGCTGCTTCTTTATCAATTTTAGAAGTTCTCTGTTCTCTTTTTGCTTTGAGAGAAAGGGTCAGGTGAATATAAAGGTTTTGCTCCTTCTTTTTCCTTTTCCCAGTGCAGGTGGTATAACTACCCCTACAATCTCTATTGGATAATTGTGCGACTTTAAGTAGTGTGGTTGCTTTAGTTTGCTACGGCTGCCGTAACAAAGTACTGCATATTGGATGACTTAAGCAACAGGCATGTATTGTCTGGACTTCTGGAAACTAGAAGTCCAAAACCAACATGTCGGCAGGATTGGTTCCTCCTGAGAGCTGTGAGGGAAGGGTCTGTTCCAGGCATGACTTTCTGGCTTAAAGATGGCCCTCTTTCCCTATGTTTTTTCACATTATCTTTGTGTCAAAATAACCCCCTTTTATAAAGACACTGGTCATATTGGGTTAGGGCGTACCCTAATGATCTCATTTGAATTTAATTACCTCTGTAAAAACCCTACCACCAAAGAAGGTCACATTCTAAGGTCCTGAGGGTTAGCACTCCAACATATCATTTGAGGGGGGGGGGAGACAAAATTCAACTTTATCTTTATTGCCCATTTATTTCCCATTCCGTCAAGATCAGAAATCCTCTCTGGACATTTCACTCCACGATGACACTATTAACATCCTTGACCATCTCTTAAATTCATCAAAACCTTCCACATCTCGCCATCTGTGCTCTGTCTTCTGCTTTTAAATTGTCAAACGTGATCAAATTTATGCCTTGTTCTATAAACATCCATAAGCCTTCCATATTATGTCTATAACTTCACTCTAAAATTTGAAATTCCATAAGCAGTATTTTTATTATGATGATCACATACATGTTATTCACTGCGGAAGTAGATAACATACTGTGATTACATTCCCCCTTTTTTTTTTTTTTGGAATTTTACAATTGATTTTGTATTATCTGCCTTTACTGCATTCTGATGTGTTCTAGAGATCTTTCAGTATAGCATCGTTAAGAGTACGCTGGGATCAAGCTGCCTGCATGAAAATCTCAGCTTTACCGGATACTCGTCATGGAACTTTGGGCTGCTTGTTTAGCTTTTTATGTCTCATTTATTTGTGAAATCAATACAGCCATGACAGTAGTCCCTGGCTTCATAGGATTGAATGTGTTAATACTTACCTAGCTGTTGAGTGCAGTATCTGGTGTGAACTACACTATTTTAATATGTTTTAGTTGGTGAGAGTATCAAATCTTTAAAAGCTCTCTGTTCTGGGCTGAATTGTGTCCCCCCAAGTTCATGTGGAAGCCCTAACCTCCCGTGTGACTGTATTTTGAGATAGGGCCTATAAAGTTATAAAGATTAAATTATATCCTAAGCATGGGGCCAAAATTCCTTATAAGAAGAGGAAGAGATACCAGGATCTCTCTCTTTCTACACACACCCACAGAAAGAAGAGGCCGTGTAGGGTCTACAGTAAGAAAACAGCCGTCTACAAGTCAGCAAGAGTGCCCTCACCAGAAACCCAATTTGCTGGCAGCTTGATCGAATACGTGTAGATTCTGGAATGTGAGAAAATACATTGATGGTAAGTAACAAAGTCTGTGGTGTTTTGTGAGGGCTGTCCCAGCTGACTAATACATTCCCTTTCTCTAGACTTCTGCCCATGGGAAGCTTCTAGCTCCCTCCTCCGTGCCGGACATATTGTCCTTCATGCTGGTGGCACAGGTGACATGGTGATATTTCTTGTCTCTGCTCTTCTGCATTGGAGTTATTATTTCCCAAATCCCATCTTCCTTCTTTGAAATTTCCTTTATAGTTTTGCTGAAATATGACCCCATTGAGCTTCTTGAAAGAGGGTGTTTTCAGGAAAAATGTTCTGAGTCTTGGAATGCTGAATATCTCACTGTTTTTCCTTTACACTTTATTCATAGTTGGGCGGCTAAATAACTTAAGATTGAAAAATATTTTTCCCTCAAAAAATTTCCTCAAAAATTATTGATAAGGTGTCCATTTCCCATTATTTGATGGGAAATCTGGCTTTTTGTTCATTTATTTTTTTCTCACTTTGGAAGCATTTAGACTCTTTTGGTGCTCTTTCTCACAATAATGTATGTAGATTTCTGTATTTTTCATTTATTTTTCTGGCCATTTCATATGTTCTATTAACCTAAAGGCACATGATTCACAGGAGCCAGCTTGTAAGGGCTCCTAGAGGTCAAATTAATAAGTATCTAAGTAAAGAAAATAATAGTGGATAACAATGTATTGACTAAAAAGTAATAAACATCCATGAATCCTTAATGATACCTAGAAAGGGAGAGAGAGAGAGAGAGAGAGAGAGAGAATGCCAGACAATAAACATAAAAGGAATGATAGAATTTGAGGGCAGCATTTTGCTACTCTCACTATGATGATGGACTCAGTCAAGGATTGTCAATGGATGCTAAACCACTCACTGGATGGAAGGTGATTGTGAAACAGGATGCTTATAATACTAAAATACCACCCCATGGATTATTTCTTAATTACATCAGGGAAGACATATCCTCGCAATAGATATATCCAGTGTTCACCACCTTCATCAAATAAACTTAGCATCACCAATATTGGGAACAATATTTTGGATTTCCAAATCTTTTTATTATTGTCTGATTTTTCTTTTCTCTTGACATTGCTTTTTGTTTTATTTATTTACTTTTATTTTCATAAATGTAGTCTTCCCTCAAATATCTCTGAGAGCACTAGAGAACATTTCTCTTCTGCATGTGGACAATCTCTCTTTCCTCCAAGGATATGCCTTATCCATGAAAACATTGGTCTTTTTCTTGCTTCTTTTGCAGGTTTTACTAAAATTGGTAGTACCTCTTGGTAGCCCAGAATGGCCAATAGCTAACTTCGCGCATTGTGTACTAAAGGAGGCTGCTTAACCAATTGAGCTTAAGCTTAGTGTGAGTACTGAAAGGGAGGTTAGTAGCTCATAGACTTTGACAACCTTCAACATCTCAGGGTCCAACTTTTCTGCCAGGTTCTGTAAGGCAGGTTGCTTACCAACATGGTTAGAGCATCCGTGCATGTTTTTGTAAGGTATCGTTTCACCAAAACTGGGCAAGGCAACACTCAACAACTTTCTACCTTCCAGAAAGTTTTGAGTCTTTTTTATCTTCAGACGGCCTCTCTCTAGTGCTTTTTTCTGTTGGGGGTTTATACTTTTCTTTCCTCCTCCACTGTGATTTTTCGGTCAACTTTCGTTGCTGTAACCACCAGCCACATCAACTCAGTGGCTTGCCGCATAGATTTATTTCCCACTTAGGTTGTGTGAGTGCTCTGAGTCAGCCAATATTCTACTTGACAATGAAGGTTCATTTAGGCTCCCATGTCTTCTCATTGTGGCACCCAAGGTGAAGGAGGAACTTGTACCTGGGACATGTTCTTATAGCAGAGAAGAGAAACACAAGAGAGACATTGTCAAACTACATAAGCTCATTTAAAGTCTCTGTTTGGAATGTGGCATTAAAACTTTTACTCATGTTCCATTGGCCAAAGACAATTAAATGGCCAAGCCCAAAGTCAACGGGGCGGTTAAACATACACCATCTAGAGGGAAGCCGGGCCATCATGGGGCAGGGATAAATAATTGTGAACGTATTATATGTGAACATATCTCTCTGTGCCTCAGTTTCTTCATATGTAGATTGAGGATGAAAATAGCCTTTACTTTAAAGGGTGCTTGTGAAGAGCAATCCGATAATGTAGGTAAAGTGCTTAGTTCAGTGCCGAGTGCATAGGAAGCAATTAATAAGTGTCAGTGTTCATGATTTTGACTGTGACCGTGATTGCCATGAACCAGAAAGTCTTCGGGGGTGGGGGGAAGCTTTAAATATTTGTTTGTAAGACATCTTCTGTCAGAGAACATGAATAAATTTCAGTGGCGGAAAGCTATACCTCTTGAAATATATATAAAGCATGTATGCATACCCACACTTACAAAACCACTCCACTTTTCATCACCCCTGGAATGACAGTGAGGAACACTCAAAAGATCTGGGAAATATGGAGATTTATGTCTATTTTCAGAACATCTAGTGATCAGCTAAAAATGATTCAAATTCAGAACCCCCAGCACTAGAAAGAATCTTGATTCTTTTGTTGATGTTGTACGGAACTTAAATATTAAACAAAGTTGACAGTTTGGCAGGGAAGCAAAGCTTCATTCTGCATCTGGTTTCTCTGAACAAAAGTATGTAAAGGAAAAGGAATGTGATTATTTTTGCCCCATTGTTCTTGGAAAGATAATATCAAATAAATATTTGAGAGTTTAAAATGATTTTTCCCAGCTTGAGGATATATTGACTCTTTTTCATTTCTTGCTTACTTTGCTTAAGTAAATGTATTTATTGTATTCTGACAAGTTTACCATTTCTGGCATTTTTCTTATGCTATGTAGCCAGATTATCTGGGTTTGAGATAAATGTTTGAGAAAAGGTGTGTTCTTTTTTTTTTTTTTTATGTTTTATCTGTTTTTGAGACAGAGAGAGACAGAGCATGAGCAGGGGAGGGGTAGAGAGAGAGGGAGACACAGAATCCGAAACAGGCTCCAGGCTCTGAGCTGTCAGCACAGAGCCCGACATGGGGCTCGAACTCACAAACCGCAAAATCATGACCTGAATCGAAGTCGGACGCTTAGCTGACTGAGCCACCCAGGTGCCCCCAGAAAAGGTGTGTTCTTACCAAGGTCTACTGCAAAATTAAAAAATAATCATGAAGGTTATAAACCCAAACTTTACACTCTCTCTTATTCTTGCTACAAAAGGATATGTATATTTTTAAAAAGTGAGTGAATATTCTTAATATTTTATTAATTATATATTTAGAACACAAAAGTGCTTTTAGGTAATAACAGTAAGAAATTTAAATGGGGAGTCATCTCAGATTTGCTTATTCCTGGCAAGATGCTGTTTTCTCTTGGGAAAGAATGGTAAATTATTTGTAGACATTCTAAGATAATAATGAGTCAACATGTTATTAGTCCTTAGCTTTGGAAGTCATTGTAGACAGGGCTCAAAGGGACATTCTTGGTATTTAAAACCTAGTAGACATCTCCCAAGGTTTGTTGAAAAGGGGATCTGAATAAACATATTCATTTCTGGCATGGGGGAGAGAGAATATGCAATTTGAAAAAAATCATGACCTAATTTAGAAATTCCAAAAGCCCAGAGATTGTTTCATTCACTAAATATCCTGGGGAAACAGCTATGAATATTTAATAATAGCAGAAGCTCCTCACAGTATGCAAGTCATTAGGTCAAATCACAAATTCTGCGAACTTTGAATTTTCTTGGAAATTGTCAAGGGACTGGAAGCTCAGTGGCAAGACGCACCAGAACTTTCTGTCCATAAACACGGAAGTAGGGGAGTCATCAAGGATTACGCTTGGGCAGGGGCAACCCAATCATTTCTGGTCTTCGTTGTGAGCTGCCTTGTTCAGTGACTCCCAGGCTGCGTATCTCAGCTATTATGTCAAATATGACCATTAATGATGTTTTAAATGATTGCAATCGTATTTTCAAATGCCTTACATGCTGTGGAGCTTGATTTCTCATTGCAGATTTTACTTTTGTTTTACAAGAGAATCACAGGGTATTTGGACTCAGGGTTTTACCTCATTCATAGGAATAGCTAGTGAATGCCACTCTGCACGACCCACTGATATCTCCAGCAGGTACTTCTTGTGTGTAAAATGTATACATGGTTGCAAGCTTCGTCTGTCACAGGTATTTAATCCAAGCTGGGCTCCACCAATGTTATCATCAGACTTTCTCAGACACACATCCACTGCACCCCTCAGATGAGAAGATACATAGTCAAAATAACCACAATCGAGGAGATACCAACCTCCCCCTCAGTTTTTACATGTTCCCTCAGCTTATAGGGACAGGGAAACACATCTGAGCTGGTTGTCGACATCTGGTAATTTGTAGAATCTTGAAGCAATCACATTAGCCCCGCAGCAGTATAATTGAATGCAGACAGTGGCCTCTCACTGCATAACCATGCATCTTACTGCAGTTTCCTTTGCAGAAGAGGATTCTGGCAGCTTCTGTCCAGGATGAAGCATTTCAGCTGTACTGTCTCAATGCTTTAGTAATGGTGACCTCAAAGTCAGGAGGGCTGCTTGACTAAGGATGTGGGCAAAGAGTACAGACCGACTACTGGACTTAAAGAATGTAGAGCGCAAAGTGCTTCTTGGAACGGAGGAGCACAAAAGAAGCTGGGGCCTTGGGTGGCTCAGTCATTTAAGTGTCTGACTCTCAGCTTCCGCTCAGCTCATGATCTCATAATTCTGTGAGTCTGAGCCCCCCCATGTCGGGCTCTGCGCTGGCAATGCAGAGCCTGCTTGGGACTCTCCCTCTCTCTCTCTGCCTCCCCAGCTTGTGCTGTCTCTGTCTCTCTCAAAATAAATAAATACACTTAAAAAAAAGAGAGGCTTCTGGGCTTGTTTTATACCCCGCTGAGTCTATTTGAGAAATAGCCTACTAGTCCATTGCATGGATCTCGTAGGGCAAAGGAAAAGGCAGTGTGCTATGCCTGTAGAATACATCCACATCCAAATCCCCAGGCCTCAGGCTAGCGCTGCTTCAGGTAACAAGTGTTTGCTAAGACCCACTACACCCTGACACAGTGCTAGGCTCAGAAGGATGCAATAAAATATAAATAAAACCTGACAATATAAAGTAGGAAGCAAATGCCACTCCCATGCACTGGTGTTATAAAGATATACCAGTATATACCATTTAGAGTGACTACCACTGGCACAACAAAAAAGTGCCGACGTAGAAAAGGCCAAATATTCCATTTTTGAAGAGTGTAATCTAGATTATTTATTATACGAATAACCGAGGAAACGTGAACAACGATACTCGTTTTGGCACATTGGAATGTGTGTCCATTTGGGAACAGTTTATTTATTTATTTTTTAGTTTATTTCTTTATTTTGAGAGAGAGAGAGAGACAGAGAGAGAGAATCCCAAGCAGGCTCTGTGCTGCCAGGACAGAGCCCGATGCAGGGTCAGAACTCACAGACCAGGAGATCATGACCTGAGCCAAAATCAAGAGTCAAACACTGTTGACTGACTGAGCCACCCAGGTGCCCCCATCTGGGGACAATTTAAATATCTACTAGTAGGAAATGAAAATAAAAAGGACAAATGAAAAAAAAATGGCATTATTAGGATTATAAGTAACAAAGTGGATAAATCTCAAAAGCAGAATTCTGAGTTAAGGGGTAAGATGCATAAAACGATATTCATGTAAAGAAAACTCAGACAAATCAATACTGAATATGTATTTGTGTAAAAGTATAAAAACTTACTATAAAAACGTCTACATTCACTCTTCTGGTTGTCTTCAAGGGTTGTCTCCGAGGGAAGAAGTTGAATGACATAAAATGTAAAAGTTTAGATTATTTTGGAATACCTCATTGATTTAAAAAATAGTGGAACTTTCATACTTGATAATCTGGTGTCATAGTTCTATGGTTGTGTTTGTAGCAGGATTTGCACTCTTCCGTATTTTACAAGCATTCATTGTCTCTGCCCTCCTAGCAGTTAGGTTGGAAACCTCATCTAATATGCATTAAACAATTGGGGAATAATCAAATGTTAAACTCTGCCGTAGAATTTCCTTACACCAAAGCATTGCAGAGAAGGAAGAGAGGGACCCCTAGAATCCCCGTGAACCCGAGGCCTGCACAAATTCAAAACAATTTCCATAATAACACTAAGATGGCACCTTCTGTTTTTACTCTTATATCCTCACAAGTATAGAGTGGAGATCTTTGGAGATATACGAGTGGGATATTGCAACAAATTGAATGCAGAATCAGATAAGAAAATCCAGCTGTCTTCTATTAAGCCAGACTTGAAAGAGATTTGTGAAAATGTAGAACAATGCCATTCTCAGTAAAAATGTTTCTGATTTGAAAAATACAGGTCTTCTTTAATAAAAAAATTATATCATTTACACTCACATGTAGTGGATTTGTTATTGCTATTTTAAAGAAATACATATTTTGAAATTTTCTCCATTTTTAATTTCTTCAGCCATAAATGTAAATAACTATAACCCGTGGAAGTGAAAGCTCTTCGGATTCTCAGTGATTTTTAAGAGTGGAAAGTGGTCCCGAGACCACAAAGTTTGAGAACCACTTGGGCCAGATTATGCCAAGAAGTGATTCTAGAGGAGGTGGTCTTAAATTCATCGGAGGAAAGTAAAGAGTGCATTCAAATGGGGAGAACAGCATCAACAAAACATTCTAGGTTGAAATCAGATCAAATTAGAAAGTTAAGGGGTGCCTGGGTGGCTCAGTCGGTTAAGCGTCCAACTTCGGCTCAGGTCATGATCTCACGGTCCATGGGCTCGAGCCCCACGTCAGGCTCTGTGCTGACAGCTCAGAGCCTGGGACCTGTTTCAGATTCTGTGTCTCCCTCTTTCTCTGACCCTCCCCTGTTCACGCTCTCTCTCTGTCTCAAAGATAAATAAATGTTAAAAAAAAAAAAAAAAGAAAAAAAAAGAAAGTTAAGGTAAAGATAACATTGATGGAAGGAATGTTGCACATGGAGTAGTAGCCTAGGACAATAATTTTTTTTTCAACGTTTATTTATTTTTGGGACAGAGAGAGAGACAGAGCATGAACGGGGGAGGGGCAGAGAGAGAGGGAGACACAGAATCGGAAACAGGCTCCAGGCTCTGAGCCATCAGCCCAGAGCCCGACGCGGGGCTCGAACTCACGGACCGCGAGATTGTGACCTGGCTGAAGTCGGACGCTTAACCGACTGCGCCACCCAGGCGCCCCAAGGACAATAATTTTAATAGCAATTATTCAGTAAACGTTTTTTTTAAAGTTCCCTAATGGGCACCTGGACACCTGTAAAGAAGAAATCTCATTCTCTTGTCTTGCAAAAACTCATAGGTTGATGCATATTTAATTACAAAGTGCTTTAATAGAGATAGCTACATTGTGACATGAAAGTCGTGAGCACGTTATAAATTGGTCTCGCTTTCTCTACTTGTATTTTGCAACTTGAGAAATTTCATAGAAAAATAAAACCCTGTGCTACAGGTTTGGAGAAAGAAATAGATATAAAATTACAAGTTTGTTGCAGTCTGTTATAATGCTTTGACCAGATCTGTTGTACTTAAACCAGGGGATGTGAGCACTGTATCCGTCAGGATAGACCGGGTTGGCTGTGGTAACAAACAACCTCCAAATTTCAGTCACTTAAGACGACAAATGCTTATTTTTCCCTTATGCTTTGTGTCTGTGTTCTGTGTCTATCCATCACAGGTAGGTGGGAGGCTCTCCTCTATTTATTTCTTGCGCACCATTTCATGGCACCATAGTCTCACACACATAATAAAGATTCCTTGTGATAGGAGAGACAGGTTGGGAAGTCAAGTTCTGTCAATTATACAAAGCATTCCTGAAAGAGAGACATGTGGCCTCTACTCATAGTTCATTGTCCAAAGCTAGCTTCGTGACCTTACCTAACTATTGAAAGCAAGGGGCAGAGATAGTTTAGCAGTAATATTTTATTTAACTAGAAATAGAACTGGACAAGATACCAAGGAGATCTAGAATTGCCCACTGAAAGCATGGCTTGAGAAAAATAAATTATAGTAGATGTCTAGTTCTCGACCAGGAAATTTCTCCAGCTGAATTAAATTTCTTCAAGCCGAATCAAACTTCCTATGGTGTCAGTTTCCCCTCCTTCCTAACCCTTCTAACTTCATTTCTTGGCTCCCTCTTAAAGGTAGAGATCTCAAGGTTTGTGGTAAATGTTGCTTGGAATGTACTTTCAGAGTTAAGTTGACAGGCTGAGAAATCTTATTTCCATTGCTGAACCTTAGCCAGTCTTGCATGGCAGTGGACAAATACATCTGGAAAGTGGGGCAGAGTCGGAGAGACTTGGGGTTTGCACTTGCATTTTCTTGTCAAGAGTAAGACAGCCACATAAAACTGACCATCTCTGATGAATTTAGTTAGGTTGGCAGGAGACCAGAGCGGCATCCTTTTGGATCATCCAAATTCAAAGCCTGTTCCTATCAAAAAGGTTGGCTCATGACCATTTTAAGGCACTTGGGCAAAGAGTACAAGTTGCTGTTGTTTCCATGTTTTATTCATTCTGGGGGTGGGGGGGAATGAAATAAAATCTTCATCCAGGGAGCGGGCAGGAGACATGAATAACAGGCCAAAATAATAGAATTTAAAAAGAGATCTTGAAAGTCAGTTGGTCCAAACACCCATCTGACACTTGGCTGTGTTCTGCAACATTCCATCCAAATGATCATAAGCTTAAAATCCTGAAGTGACAGCAATCACCACTGCCCAGTGTCATTCATTCTATCTTGGAAACCACTGACTGCTAGAATTGCATTTTGTATTGTGCCAATGTGTATGATTTAGTAATAGAGATCTACTTGCATAGTTGAAAGAAACTACATATGCTATTATGATTTCTTGAGAGATATGTTTTATGGCAGGTGCTTCTCACACCAGCTCCAGGAAGCAAGTGGTAGTATTTGACACGCAGAAAACTGAGGCTTGGTGTGGTTAAGTGACTTGATGCAGGTGGTAGTATTCAGCTGGATGCTGGGAATGAACGAAGGATTGTGCTTTCAAATATCACTGCGGCAGAAGGGAAAAAAAATCATTCATCTACTCTGCTTGAATACAAACACATATATATGTGATACTGATTCTGTTGGTAATACAATATTTTATCAAGAATGTGTGACGGTGATCTCAAGCAGACCACCTATAGCTGCCATCATTGTTTTGTCTTCCATGCTGGCCTTGAGATTTCCTGTGGATAATTATTGTCTTTCCGATCTTTTAGTAAACCTCAGTGTTGGCCACATGAGTGCTCAAAGCCGAACTGATGGAGTATATGCATAAAACATTCTCCCAATGGACCTTTAACAAATAAGCTATGATTTCTGCAGGAGAATTTTTGACTTTAATTAAAATATGAGCCTGCACTTTGACTGGGGACCACGTGTCCAGCGGAGAAGCCATTTTCAACTATGTGTGAAATCGTCAAAGGAGAAGCTCACTCACCTTTCAGGGGTCACTTTTCCAACACAAAATGTCCAACGAACCAGTCAACCAATAACCAACCAACCAACCAACAAACACCAAACCAAGCGCTGAGTCAGAAGTGATGCGTTAGTAATTCAATCTATTAACATATTAAGTAACTTTCCTCTGTTGCCTGTATATGATAGTGGCCTTTTGCTTTCCCTGAGCCTCTATACTAATTCAGTGTTCTTCTATCAAAGATATTTTGAAAAAAGAAAAAGGATGATGGAAAATATGAACCTTGGCTTCCTGTTCCTGGGACAGAATAATTTCTCCCCACTAAGGCTTAGAAATTGGAGCACTTTTGGCTAATTCCCCAGGAAAGCAACAACAGGTGTGGAAGGGACCCACAAAAGGAAAGAATGTCACACACGTCTGCTTTATTCTGGCATGCAAGGAAGGCTCCGGGATTCTCACTTCATTTCTTCTTGTTTTCATTACTTCTAACATTCCTCTTTTGCAAATTCAAGTTTCTGCCATGAATTATACACTCCTAGATGCTTATATTCAGAGAGGTTTAGGTTTGCATTCAATTGTGACCCAACGTTTCACTTTGATTTAGCACACTTTGAGCCTGGTGAATACTTACATTGTTTGGAGCTATCGGAGTCCATGAACTTCGAAGCAGAAACAGTCAAGTTTTTCCGTTGTTCTGGAACAGAAGCACTGTATCCAGTAAGTTTGGGAGGCCACAACTAACCTCTTTAAACATGTCCTTTTGCCCTTTGAATGACTCAAATTCAATATCCTCAAAGTCCGAGGGCTGTGGAGTTTGAATAAATGCCAAGTGAGTTAGGAAACTACACAACATTCTAGTTTTTATCAGACTAACATTGCTTTTAAAAGAGGATGTGTAGGGGTACAACAAGCTGTAATCAATAACAATAAATTCCACTTAAACACTCATGCAAACAGAATCAGAAAACAAAAAATTTTCTAGCATTCATTTCATCTATGTGTGAATTAGTGTTTTTCTTTTTTTTCCATTATTTTAATGAATATGTGTTACAAGTCATATAACCAATTGTTTTCTTTCTTAAGATGATAATCTTTACATAGCAATTAGGCATTTACTACCTTCACATTCTTCTGTTTCTCTAATTCTTACTGTCAGATCACTTTCCAACGCAATCAAACGTTCCTCCTTTGCATGCATATACAATTTATTGCCTCTATTTTTATTCTTTGGGGATTTTTCTCATTCGTGCCCCCCTTTCTCTATCATTATGTGCCAAAAGGGTACTATGAAACCTCCAGGATTCATTGATATGTCCATTAGAGAAAAGAACACAGTTCAAATGCAGTGCTTTGTTTTTGCAGAGGCAAATTACTTATCTTCTTTATGCCTTTGATTCCTAGTCTGTAATTAGACTAATAATAGTCTCTATCTCAAGGAGTTGAGAAGCTTGAATGATTCTATCAAGTGTTTTCCACAATGCAGCCTGCATAGCAAATTCAATAAATATCAGGCTTATGACTAGCATTATTTTTGTCTTTGTTACTCAATAAATGCTGTACAAGGTATTGAGCGAAGTGCTGTTAAGGATACAAAAAAATTAATAAAACATGGTTCTTGCCTTCCAAGACAATAAAATAATAAAGGTGAGACCTACCTGCATATAGCTAGGATGAATAGTAGAAAATGCTACCGCAATGGTATCAGTTGGGAGAATTTGGCTTGGGAGCTTAGGAGAGGGGTTAGGATTCCTTCCCTTTGGAGGAATCATTGAAGGCTTTAATAAAGTGATGGCATTATTTAGTTGAATGTTGACAGAGCATTAAAAAACCCACAAAACCTATGTAGTAATATTCTATCTCATCTACTATTTTTAAAAGTTGAAAATAGTCCTTGTTTTAATTTGCATAATCTTTGTCGAATGAGATTGTACATTTACCATTTGGTCATTTGTAATTGTGCATGTGTGTGTCGCTTTATGTCCTTAGCCTGTTTCTCCCGAAATTCTGTGTATTTTTTTTATTGTTTTGTAAAATCTCTCTATATTTTATAAGTGACAAATATTATGTCAATAGATTTATCAATATCGACCCATCCTTGCATTTCTAAAATAAACTACCTTGAATGTGGTTGAATTCCTCTTTTGTGATGTGAGATTCTACTTTCTGATGAATGAGATGTTTATATGAGACTGTCTTCCATTTCTGCAGTCTGCCCCCAGGAAAAGGGTGGAAAAATGATGCATCCTTAAATTTCCAGGTGGCAGGCCACTTTTACAACATTTGCAAAAAAAAGCAGAGACCTGTTTTGCCTCCTTAGCCCAACACCACCTTGTAGGTAGAAGAGGGCTAAATCAGAAGTGAAAGAGAAGAGATTTCTTTAGAGAGTGTTGGTGGCATTTGTGGGAGGTTTGTTTGTTTTGTTTTGTTTTGTTTTGCTCCCTCTACTCCCCACATGGAGGAGAAGGTGGAGGTGCCTTTCTTTACCTCAAGCTGAGTAAGGGCTTAGGTATTGTGGCATGAGTCCCTAGCATTTGGGGGTGGGAGAAAGACTTTTCTTAGAAAGGCCAGAGTGATATGCTCTTCCAGAACATGACTGGTTGCAGGAAAGAGAGTCTCTCTGCCTTCCATTGAATCTGAGTGGGAAGTCACTGCCCTAACAGAGCACAGAATATCACCGTGTGACTTCCAAGGCTAGATCATAAAATGGTAGAACTGTCTCCTGACTCCTTTCCCTTGGGTTTCCCATTCTGGGCAAAGCTGCCCACCCCCCACCGCCCCTGCAGCTGTGAGGAAACCCCACTTAGCCCACATAGATGGGCTACCTGGAGAGGACCTGAGACCCCAGCCAACAGTCCGCATTAGCCACTGACACACAAGTGAGCCCCTAGCGTTTGAATCTTGGAGCTGAGTCCCCAGACATCATTATGCTCTGCCTGAACTCTCCACTCATAGAATCCTTGAGCATAATCAATGGTCATGTTGCACTTGTAAGTGTTAGGCAATTCGTTATATAGTCTTAGTAAGTGGAAGAGAAACATACTTGATCCCTGCCTCCTGAAGCATGAATATGAAGGCTTAAAAGTAAAGTCGCATGCTTGTGACTAAATTATAAAGCCAACAGGTGAGCAGACTGCACGCGGCACTGGCTGTAGGTCAAGGATGTGGGATCCCTCCAATGGGAGGAGGCAAAGAAGCCAGCCTAGAAATGATTCCTCTCAAGAGAGAGATGCCTGGACATGCAAAGTGACCTGGTAAAGGGGTGACTGACATTACACAGAGGTTGAGGGAGACAGCCAGGGTAAGGAGAGACATTAGATCACCCAAGGCAGGGTATCTAAGAAGCTCCAATAAACACCAGGAAAGACACCTTCCATTTTCTTTCTCTGTCTTCGAAGTCTTAAGGCATCTGTGCTAGATTGCAAGTGCATTCTTCCAGTTTTACGACACTCTTCACCATCTTGTCCATAGTCGTAAGCCGAAATTGTAGCTAGCAAGAAGAGTGTGAGGTATAGAGCTATAAGGAGATGGTTTTGAACAGAGAGGGGAGAGAAAAAATGAAGCGTCATTTACTTTAACTACTGCCGCACGTGACCAAGTCTGTCTCGTATACTGAAACAGTCCGTGATTATTTTTCTTTGGTGATACTGTCGTGAGGTATTGGTGTGACTATTTTAACTACTTCTCACAACAACTGGGAGGTCTTAAATAGCATTGTGTTGATGTCATTGAAGTTTTGGTGGAATTCACCTGGGAAACTGACTCATCTTGGTATTTTCTTTGGGAGAGGAATCGGAGTTATTTTGCACAACTTTAACCCTAGGAATTAGTGTCTGTAGATTTTTCTGTTTCTCTGAGGTCAATTTTAACACACTATTTTCCTAGAAAATTGTCATTTTTATCTAAACTTTGGTTGAGCCCAACTGATTATCGTCGAAGCCATAGAATTTGTTAAGGAGAGTCTTCATCTCCATTTATTTTTCTTAAAATTTGCTCATGATACTTATTTTTTTTAAATGTTTATTTATTTTTGAGACAGAGAGAGACAGAGCATGAACGGGGGAGGAGCAGAGAGAGAGAGACACAGAATCCGAAGCAGGCTCCAGGGTCTGAGCTGTCAGCACAGAGCCCGACGCGGGGCTCGAACTCACAGACCATGAGATCGTGACCTGAGCCGAAGTCGGATGCTTAACCGACTGAGCCACCCAGGCGCCCCTCATGATACTTATTTTTAACTGGATTCCTAAAAACCATGGCTATCTGGCTGACTAGAACTCTTTTCTTATTTGCAGCTAACTGTTCCAGAATGTCCATATTTTAGGTTTATGATAGTCATTCTTTGTTAGTTTCCAGCCATAACATAAAACTTCCGCATTTGCGTGCGAATGAATATGCGTGTGGATGTGTGTGTGTGTGTGTGTGTGTGTGTGTGTATGCATGCATACACTGCATGTGAGATTTACAGGGAATTTGGGAGGTAGTCAGTTAAATACCTTGCCTTGTTCACCATTTTGAACAAGAACTCTAATGGAGTTTACATTTTAGTTGGGGAGAAGAGACCATAAATTACTGAGTAGCTGGTATATATAGTGGGGATATCACTATGAATGAAAAAAAATTGAAGGGTAACATGGATAGAGAATGAAAGAGTGAAGGAACAATATAAGTAAGGGTGATATTTATATATGTACATATGTATGTATATGTACTATATCAGTCAGCTTGGGCCAGTATAACAAAATACCATAGACTGGGTGGCTTGGGGTTCTGGAGGTTGTATGTCCAAAATCAGGTGCCAACATGGTTGCGTCCTGTTGCGAGTTCTCTTCTGGGCTTGCAGATGGACGCTGTCTTGCTGTGATCTCCCATGGTGGACAGACAGAAAGTGAGCTCTGTGATATCCCTTCTTAAATGAACATGAATCCCATCAGACCAAAGCCCCATCTTCATGACTTCATCTAACTTCAAAAGCCCCATGTCCAAATACCATCATAGTGGGGGTTAGGTCTTCAACCTATGAATTCCGGAGTCACACAAACTTTCAGTCTATAACATCTATGCAAACACACACGCATCGAGGGTGACTTTCAGGTACGGTGGCGTTTGATCAGAGGGCAGAAAGAAGAGGTAGTGGACCACGTGGCTATATCTAGAGGAAGAGCATCCCAAGGAGAAGAGAGATAGGTTCAAAGGCCTTGAAACTGGAGGAGTGTACCGAGTGCATTCAAAGAACAGTGTGAAATTTACCCAAGGGACACAGGAGTACTGATGTATAGGGGCACTTGTACCCCAATGTTTATAGCAGCACTCTCAACAATAGCCAAATGATGGAAAGAGCCTAAATGTCCATCAACTGATGAATGGATAAAGAAATTGTGGTTTATATACACAATGGAATACTACGTGGCCATGAGAAAGAATGAAATATGGCCTTTTGTAGCAACGTGGATGGAACTGGAGAGTGTGATGCTAAGTGAAATAAGCCATACAGACAAAGACAGATACCATATGTGTTCACTCTTATGTGGATCCTGAGAAACTTAACAGAAACCCATGGGGGAGGGGAAGAAAAAAAAAGAGGTTAGAGTGGAAGAGAGCCAAAGCATAAGAGACTATTAAAAACTGAGAGCAAACTGAGGGTTGATGGGGGGTGGGAGGGAAGGGAGGGTGGGTGATGGGTATTGAGGAGGGCACCTTTTGGGATGAGCACTGGGTGTTGTATGGAAACCAATTTGACAATAAACTTCATATATTGAAAAAAAAAAACAAAAAAACAAAAACAAAAACAAAACAAAACAAAACAAAACAAAAACCAAAAAACAGTGTGGAGGCCAGTGCAACTGAGTGGTGGGAGAGAGGATGGGAGGGAAGAATACCAGGTGATGAGATTGAACAGAAAATTGGGGCCCAAGTCATTGTAATACACCAAGTGGGAAAGAAAGTGTGGGAGCCTCCAAAGCAGAGGAATGATATAGTACCAAAGGTAATCTTTGTACAAAGCGATGTTATGACTTAGGAGCATATGGTATTATAATATGGTATTTCTGAAGCACTTTAAAACAGAGAAATGTAAGAGTTGTGTGTTAATAGAAATGTTTGTGGAGTCACAGCTCATCAATGCTAAGTGTCCTCACTTGTAGGTCATCAATGCTGATATTTGGTCACTGTTCTCCTTGTTAAAAAAAAATGCATCCTGAAGTAACAATTAGTAACAGTTTCCATTATCGTGAGACTTCGTGATTTAAATGTGATTTGTCAGATGTTCAATGTTTAATTAAAAATAAGTGGATGATTAACATTTTGATGTTAATATTATATATTGATTCAAATGTAAAGATGTAACTATTTAACTTAATAATGCATTGCTTACATATTATTGTAAAGAAATACAGGGGAATATTACCTGCAACAACCTGTTGATCTTGACCATGTTCTGGAACAAAACCATGCCTTCCAGTTTTCTGCGTACTTTTGGTATTCATCATCATGATGCCCTTGTAATATTCACCTCTCGACATCTTTCTAAGGGGAGAAGTTAAAAAGGCAGACTAACAAAACAAACTTCTGTGATCAGACATAATTCTGCCACTCGAGGCCCACGAGGTAGATGGAATGGTGGGATGGGGCTACCATTGGGCCAGATAGCACTAACTTATCATGAAACATGAAGGTTGTTGCTGTTGCTCACGCATTGTCAATGATGCAAATTTTTGTTATACAAAGCAAGGAGAATCTGAAGAAATCTGTGGGTTGACATAAAAGGAAAGAAAAAGAAAAGATGATTTTCTTAATTAGGTCAGAAGAAATAAGAGATATATAAGTAAGCATATTGCACTTTTTGATGTGCGTATTATATTTCAACAGTTTGTAGCAAGTTACAATGATGTCTGATATCTGGTTGTTGTTGCTTTTTTCTTGAATACAGTTTAGATGGTATCATTCTAAGAAAAGGATTATAAAATGGAAGTGCATTCCTCCGCTAAAACAGCTCTGACTAGATTAACCAAATTATTACACTAGCTAAGCAGTTAGGAATCAGACAGGCATTCACTCCATAGTCTATTAATTTTTATGAAAGAAGTCTTTGTCCTCTGTCAAGAGGTGGCATTTATTCATCATCTCTCAAGACACTGGTCTCCAAATGTACTCATATCCTACCTTTGTGCTAATGACACCTTCAGTGTTCTGGGGAGAAATGGGTTAAAGACAACGTGGTTTGTTTTGTTTTTCAAAGTAGTAAATGTCGGGGCGCCTGGGTGGCGCAGTCGGTTGAGCATCCGACTTCAGCCAGGTCGCGATCTCGCGGTCCGTGAGTTCGAGCCCCGCGTCGGGCTCTGGGCTGATGGCTCGGAGCCTGGAGCCTGTTTCCGATTCTGTGTCTCCCTCTCTCTCTGCCCCTCCCCCGTTCATGCTCTGTCTCTCTCTGTCCCAAAAATAAATAAACGTTGAAAAAAAAAAAAAATCAAAGTAGTAAATGTAATCAACTTAAAGAATTGTCCTTTATTTTCATATTACATCTTTCCTACATTTTTGGTGTTAAAATGTTTGCTTCTTTAGAAGATAGTTAATAATAGTTTTTTTTTTTTTTCTGGAGATTTCTCTCGGCTGACTTTCTCCAAGTTCTCAATATCGCTAAGATTGTTAATGAAGACGGTCTCATTAGTATGGTGCCTTTTGGGCTTCCATTTTTATTTCCAATCTCCTTTGCTCTGCTTCCCAACTAACCCTGTTTCAGATCCCATAGCTTGCAGAAGCTAAGAAAAAGAAACATTCTTATGTCTTGTCACTCCAGATTTCTCTGCAGAAGATTGTATTTCTCTTGGCAAAATATTGCCTTTTCTCTCCTTGCAGTACCCTTTCTGCAGGAGGTTTAAACATTCCTACCCTGTTGAATTCAGAAAAGGCCATATGATTTGCTTGCCTCAATAAAATGTGCGTGGAAGTCACATTTATCATTCAGAGCCATTTTTTGGTTCACTGTCTCTCTTGTCACAGCCTGGTCTATCATATTCTCTTTCTTCCCATTTAGGAAGTCTGTCCGAGTTAAAGTGGCAAAGATATTAGCCTATGCTTTCTTCTAGAAACTTTAGTTGTATGGTTAGATCTATGAGCTATCTCAAAATTTTGAATTTAAATTAACTTTAACGTTATATATGCTGTGTTGTAGATACCGAGGCTCATTTTTTTTTTCACGTGGATATTTACTTATTCCAGCAACACTGATTGGATAGCATTCAGGCTTTGAGTTTTCTTTGCCTTAGTAGGCAAGAATATTCCAAAAATCCTTGCATATTTTGGAGCAATAGCATTTTCCTATGGTTATAGAAATTAATAGTACACAACATGATTGGATCTCTCTTCCATATGATGGGAATCTGCAAGGGAGAACAAATTTCAGAAATCATATCAAAGTAAACTGGTTACTTAGCTAAGTTAGAAAAAGTTTGGGAAGGGAATTGTATGAGGGAGGTAGGTGTTCATTTATAATAATGGGAAGTTGGTAGACAGTATCTAAATTGACTAAATAAAAAAATATTCGTATAAATGGATGGTGTAGAAAAATAGTTAAATGGCAGGAAATATAACTAAAACTTTAAACATACTCCTGTTGCTGAAGAAAATTAGAAGCAGAGTTTTACTCTTTTGCAATGGAAATCTTACAACCTACTGACATTTGTACAGGTATTTTCATATATTAGTTAAATTATTTTTCAAATGTTTTCAAAAACAAGGAAAAATCATCCCTAGGGATGCACTCCAGTCTGTTACAGGTGATGTTCTGTAGGGAGGGGGGTCGGGAGACCATACTTTGACTCTATTACATGCATGTTGGTAAGGACTGAATTGAAATTCCCCCGAATTCATACATTGAATTCTTAACCCCCATGTGTGACTGTATTTGAAGACAGGTGCTGTGAGGAGGTGATAATGGTTGTATGAGATCATAAAGATGAAGACCTAACCCAATGGAGTCGGTGCCTTAAAAGGAGAGGAAGAGACACCAGAGTTTTCTCTCCACCATGTCAGGATACAGTGAAAAGGTGGCTGTCGGTGAGCCAGGGAGAGAGCTCTCACCGGAGGTGGACTCTGCTGGACCTTGATGAGACATCTATTCCACAGAGCTGTGAAAAAATAAAGTTCCTGTCGTTTAAGTCACCCCGTCCGAGGTATTTTATTATGGAGCCTGAACTGATCGGTGCACATATTGTGATTGTATGTTTTTCTCATAATAAGCATATATCATTTCATGATGAAAATATTTAACTACAAGGAAAAGAATTATGTCCTAAAAGTAGCATCTCCATATTTCAGAAAATTTGAAAAATTGTAAAAATGGAGAAGAAATCCTATATTTCTTTTTAGTCTTTTGTCTTGCAAATTTATATCTGTACGCATTTTATATAGCTGTAATTATATTCTGTGTTCAAGTTTGATCTAATAGTTTGTATTTCCTCTGATAAGGTAAGTATTAACGTTATTACCAATGTTTATAACTACAATTAGAATGGCTATTTATTTGAGTTGATGTCTTTTGTCAATATTTTATTTAACCTATTTGTTTATAGCTGAACATTTTTGTTGTTTATACTTTCTGGCTATTATGAAAAACAGTGCACTAGATATAGCCAGGCGTATGGCTTTTTAAAGTTGGACTTCTTTCCTTAGGATAGATTCCCAGAACTTTAATTACTGAGTCAAGAAGTACAAACATTTTTGAAAATCTCGATACGTTTTGCCAAATTGCAAATTTGACAGCAGTTACAATTCCAACAGTAAATTGTGGAGAAGTTGGTTGTACTTTGGGTAGTTAGTAGGCAGCATTTATTTACTGTTATCCCCATTTTTATGGGCAGAGTCAGATTTCATTTTTAAAAATGTGCATTTCTTTTATTGCTGCCCCACTACAGTTAACAGCCGGGGGGGTCAAGGGAGTTGACGCTTTGACGGGGTCGCTGAGCTCCTCAGTGTCCCTCAGACTGTATCTCACAGGCAGCGACCAGCTCTGAGCGGACACAAAGTCATATCGCCCCACACCTTTGGTGTGAAGGAGTCTCTGCTCTAAAATCTCCTGTGTTCCTTCTGAGTGAACTGAGCTGAAGGTAGTCAATGGGAACTCAAGGACGAGATCTAACGCTAAAGGTCACCAACAACGGAATGGGACTCAGTCAGTCATTTATGGAGTACCCATATGCCACCAGAGTGTCGTGACCCTGGAAGCATGTTTTTTAGGGCTCATAAAAGCAGCTCCAGGATTCCTATTCCTCAGTGTCCAATGCACGAGGAACTGAGGTGACCTACTCCTAAGGTATCCAGTGCATCCCGGCTTGCCTGGAACTTTCTTGGCTCCAGCATTAACAATCCCGTGTCCTGGGAAATCTCACAATCCCTGGGAAAGTGGGAGGGTGGGTCCTCCTGGCTGGGCCACAGTCTGTCAGGGCCTCCCCCCTTCATCTGCTGATTGGGCAACTTTGAAAAGCTGGTCTCCAGATCCACTGCCGGTTCTGAGATCCTGTGCTTCCTTCGAGGCTCCTTCCGTCTCTTTGATCTGTCAGATCTGGACTCATCACAGTCCCTCTGTTCTAAGCATCTTATTCTACAGACAAAGAAACTGAGGCTCAGGAAGTTAAATGAATTTCTCAGAGTCATTCGGCCAAAGTAGTGACTGAGCCTTGGTTTTCCCACCCTCTGGCGAGTATGGTCTTGATTCCAAGTTGTTCTGTCCTCACATCATATAAAACGTCAAAGAGTTGGGCCGCCTGGGTGGCTCAGTTGGTTGAGCGTCTGACTCTTGATTTCGGCTCAGGTCATGATCTCATGGTCGTGGGGTCGAGTCCTGAGCTCTGCACTGAGTCTGCTTAGGATTCTCTCTCTCTCTCTCTCTGAATTAAAAATAAAAAAGTAATTTTCAAAAAAGTTCAAAGAGTTGAATGATTATTCCTATAACAAAAGCCCATGGGCCTGAAAGGTTTTTCAGCAGAGCTAAACATCTCTCCATTTATCCTTGATTCCTCAGACACCCCTCCTCTCCAGGCTGTTCTGTGCGCAGTCACTGATCCCATCTACCTTCTATAGGACATTATCTTGACCTATATGTGGGCACAAACCAACTGAAGGCAATCTTGAGTCTCTGCAAAGAACTATTTCCCTCTCACTCCAGGATTCCTGTAGCTGTCATTTTGTGATAATAGCAGCAAAAACACCTCCAATAATATTATGTTTTTTTACCTTCTCTGAATCCCTACAGGCAGCACGTACTTCTGGGAGCTTTGATATGCTGTGACTCATTATACTTCGTGGTTTCCTATCTTCTTTCATAAAGACCACAAAAACGATGAATCGTATTAGTGCCTTTTGCAGGAAAAAAAAAAAAAAAAAAAAAAAAAAAAAAAAAAAAAAAAGCATGATTAGTCACGATTTACTCCAGAAGTGGAAAAAGAAGACTCTGTCTTAGCTGCTGCCATTTTTGCTTCAGAGGAAGAAATACTTTTGTTATTTGCTCTTCAACATTTTTACTATGAATCTGGCACTCAGACTGTGTTTGTCATCCGTATCACATTTCCTCTTGTTTCTCTGCTTTTCATTTGTCGACGTTATTTCCCACAGCTCCCTAAGTCAGTGGGCAGTGCCATGATGGTGGTGTAGGACGTTATTCTTTCCGCTAAGTGAGCATCCCAGCCACCCGTTCTCACTGTGTACTTCATCTGACCTCCAACAGGGATTTGGGAGGGCGAAAATGAACCACCTGAAACTTTAATTTCCATGTATTCTATCTTTCATCGTAAAATCTATACAACTGCAGAGTTTTTTCTCTCTCATTTATCACATGGAGTTTTGGTAATGGCCGGTGAATATTATTCTTTATTTATAATATCAATGAAATACATTTGGCCGCGGGTAGCAGAGTACCTGACAAGTGTGGCTTCATAGCAGGTATTTAGTGTCACATAACAGGCTGTTGGGAGGCCAGCCCTCCCAGGGTTGGGCAGCGGCATCTGTGACCAGGCTCCTGTCATCCTGTTCTGCCACCTCTAGTGGTTTATCAACTTCAGGGCCACAGGATGGCACGTATTACCTTCTCTTGGACAGTGTCCCAGGCCAGATAGGAGGGTGGCAATAAGAGGGGCCTTTTCTCTTCTTGTTTTCCTTTGTGTCGGGAGGAAAACATTTCCTAGCAATCTCAAGCACACTTTCTCTTACATCTTTGCCAGAACTTGGTCCCTTATCCAAACCCAGGCCAAAGGGAAATTGACTCGCCGTAAGGGGGCTTGGCTACGTGCAGTTCTCATGAATATTCCTACAGAGACAGAATTGGGGGGGTCTGTAGGCAATGGGAAAAAATAGCAAGGGACAACCTTACCCCTTTGGTTTCAAGCGTTCAACCTGCAATTGGCTTTTTTTTTTTTTTTTTTTCAACGTTTATTTTTGGGACAGAGAGAGACAGAGCATGAACGGGGGAGGGGCAGAGAGAGAGGGAGACACAGAATCAGAAACAGGCTCCAGGCTCTGAGCCATCAGCCCAGAGCCCGACGCGGGGCTCGAACTCACAGACCGCGAGATCGTGACCTGGCTGAAGTCGGACGCTTAACTGACTGCGCCACCCAGGCGCCCCTGCAATTGGCTTTTTGATCTCAAGCCTTCTGAAGTAACCTAAGCAGATGAGTGACGGTTCGCTTTTTAAAGATGCACGGAGACTTTTTCTTTTCATGACTGAATCGATGCAAGGATTTTATGTGCAAACTGTGTTGTGCTTCAAGAGTGGAGACGGGACACGAAGAAGTTAAGAGCTCCCAAATCAACACTGTTGGGCACTGGCTGTCTGCTTCACAAACACGTTGCTGGACTCGGATTCTTTACCAGGAAAATAGGATGGTCCATTCTTTTTACGATCACACTGAAACGTGGTAAGGAAGGCCTAATAGCTTAGAAGGGCTACGGAAATGCTAACAGGATGAGGACTAGGAGAGAAGTTTAAGCCTCTAAAGACAATGGCAAACGAGTTGAGAAAACACAGGTGATGGTTCGAACGTTTTAGGTTGTCTGCACAGCAAAGCTGGTGGCTTCTCATGAATCGCTTTCTCCCCCACACCATCCCTCTTCGAGTTTGTATCTCATATGGCTCGTTTGCACTCGAGCGCATTGGCCAGATGGATTCCCAAACCTGTGTTCAGAATAATTTGTAGTCTTTTGTTGTCATTCATAAGTGACCAATGACAACAAGGATAAAAAACACCGCGGGAGGCTCTCTTTGGCAGTCCTCTCCTACAATTTCAGGATAAGTGCTCAGCTGCTTATGACACAAGGCTGTTGAGTTTGGGGAAAACGCAACACAGGTAAAATACGATCTCAAAAGGGAGGAGTTGACACTTTTGAACATTTCTTAATGAATAACTTCAGGCTTAGCCTCTTTGGACTCACAATTTTTATCAGTCTTGTCTTAAAAACCAGCCAAAGCAGACATGTTTTCAAATGTATCTAGCAGGAATAATAACTATATTAAGACCATTTCACTCTAAAAGCCCTGCCTCTGGCAGCATATCACTTCCTGAGATGTTCTGGCAATTACTGAATCTTAATACCATATTTCCTGATGCAAAGTGTTTCTTTTCCTCAGCTATACATATTTATTAATTCGCAAATTCCCAGAACAAAGGTAAATCAGCCCCTCCTTTTATTCCCTTGGAGATGGCATTATTTTTCTGACAGCCTGCTCTAATTTGGAAGACACAAGAGTCGGAGGAGAATAACACGCCAGCTTTGTACCTCTCAGGCCTCTTTGCTTCCCCACTTCTGGTGTATATCACCGGGAGACCGTGTTTTCTGGGTTCTGTCCCCCCAAATTCTGCTTTAGTAGGACTGGCATGAGGTCAGAGACTCTGAATTCCCAACAGATCTTCACTGAGGCTGATACAAACTGTCCATGAACCCCAGCCACGGAGGACACCAAACTCTTTCTGTCTTGGACTTGAGGTGATATGAAACAAATGAACCCTTATCCTGAAGGGGGGGAGGCAGTGAAAACTGTTCCAAGTAGTATGCACGGACGCCTTGACCCATTCCGCCGCACTGTTTTCCTTTCTGTAACGTTCTGTACTGCAGGAGGCAGGAGCCAGCAGGGTTAACATTTACCTAGTTTCCCATGACCCTGGTCAGATAAGTCTCAAAGCTCACAGAGACTCATGGGGCCCTCTGAGCTCATACTGGGATTCAAGGTTCCATTGGATACAAGGTTACATTTTGCTACACTGGTTGATAAGTCAAGGCAGTAGCCAAGCACAGGAATAGGGTGGGAGACTGCTGGTGCATGCATTGAAACATAAAATTGTTATATATGCAAACCCCTGCAACATAAAAAGTATATATGCACATGCATATAATCATGTATGAACTTGTGCCATCAGAGGTATGTGCCAACATGTGGCACATAAACACGTATATGTATACACATACGATCGCATATAAAATGTAAATACATACAAAATCATTTAATCATATATAATTATATATAACATATACATGATCATACATATCTGCGGATACAATGATATGTGTGTATGCACATAAGCAATCATACATATACAAGTGTGCATGGAAGTGTGCTCATGGGTTGATTGTGTGTGTGTTGCATGTATGTGTGTACATGTGCATATAACTGTGTATACACATCGCACACAAAATACGCAATTCTGTGCACGTATACACGGACCCAGCTCACACACACAATCAACTCACTAGTACACTTTCACACACGTTCATCTTTGAGTGGGTGGCAATTTTCTCCCTTTCTTCTTGTATTTTCCAGAATGCACATTTGTTTCTTAACTTCCTTTTCAAGGTTGTCTTGATCATTCACCCTTAAAAATATTTCCCCACTAGAAAGATGCTGAGGAGTTGGGGGCTAATGGTGTCGCAAAGCGTTTTTTTTTTTTTTTTCTGGCTGGACTCTTTTTTGGGATCCCTAACACTTTCAGCGGATGACTGCCACGATCCCTATCCAAGCGACAGGAAACCGAAAAGAGGAATCTGTTCTCTGAATTCTAAATGTTGCCACTCTTTCCGGACTTGCAGGAAAGAAACATTATCTGCATCAAAGAGAGAGTCCCGATAGGAAAAGAGATGCCCTCTCGAGAATGTCATCTCAGGCAGAGCGAGGCGCCCCTTACTTATCTGTTGCTCAGGAATATGTTACAAAAGGACATTTTACCTGAGGGCCTATGTCAGAGATACAACTTTTCTCAACAGTGGTGTCTTCAACAATTTTCTTAGAGCGTACAAAGGGTCATTTTTATTGGTTCTCAGTGAATGATGTCAGTACTCTAAGGCCAAAGGGCAATTTAATGAAAGCAGTTCTACAGAGGAAAGAATTAGAGAATTTCTGAGATGACTATTCTTTTGTCTGTTTCCCTCTTTGTGAAAGGTTTATTTCAGCAACAAAAGTGAAACTGTGGGGGGGGGGGGGCGGTAGCTTTCAGTCTTTTTCTCGGCATTTATGAAGTAGGGCTGCTTTGTGTGAAGGTCACACAGCCTCCTATTCAGGTATATATTCCTGTCCGGCTTCTCAGCTTCCATGAGAGGCAGTCCAACCACGGCTTAACCCTGTGATTTTCCAAAAGTTTGCCCTGGTCTAAGACCCCAGAGACCTGACTCTCAAAGCTCAGTTCTAGGAATCTTATTTGAGAAGAACTTTCTGAAGGATATGTTTTCGTCTTTTTTCTCTTGATTCCTGAAAATCAATCTCTGATTCAGTAACATCAACAGAGAGCCTGCTGTTAGATCAGGATGCTGATAAAACCTAAAAAAAAAAAAAATTAATGTTTATTTATCATTGAGAGACAGAAAGAGACAGAGCATGAGCAGGGGAGGGGCAGAGAGAGATGGGGACACAGAATCCAAAGCAGGATCCAGGCTCTGAGCTGTCAGCACAGAGCCCGATGCAGGGCTCGATCCCACGAACCACGAGATCATGACCTGAACTGAAGTTGGTCGCTTAACCGACTGAGCCACCCAGGCGCCCCCAAAACTTTATTGTTGTTGGTGCAGATACAACTCATGGGATACAACGCAGACCCCTCGTGCTCTTACTGATATGATAACCCAAATTAGATGACAAATGATACCTGGTAAATGACAAGAGTTGTGTTAAAATAGTTTTATCAGAGGCATTGCCTGCTTGTGCTCTCCCTCTCTCTCTCTCTCTCTCTCTCTCAAATAAATAAGCATTAAAAATATTTTTGTAAAAAAAAAAAGAATAAAGTTCTGAATGGCATCCTGGGAATTCGGCAATCCGATACGTTCTGAGGATCCTCTCCTTTAGAGTGAATCTTTGACTTAATGAGACTAAATTTGTGACTTGCATTTCTAAGTCCATTAAATGAACTTTGATTAAGGCAAATACATTTATGGCAATGAATTAGGAATTTCACCATTTTTATTACATAACTCACATGAAACCCAGGCCTCTCTGCGTGTCCCTGTGTTGTTATGGAAAGTTTTTCATTGAAACTAGAATGTGGCATAATACCTATAGTTGTAGCGATGCAAATCTTTATGATTTCAGGGCAGGGGGGTTGTCAAAAAAGTTGATTCTTTGGGCATAATAAACTTTTCCCCCATCTCCTTTCTGTCTCAACTTTCCCAGGCTCTTGGATGAAACCATAATAGCAACAACCACTCTCCCCACTGTCATCCTTTCCCTGGGCTTCCCCAGACCTCTACCTCTGGGCCATGAAGTTTCTTCCTTCTCTTTCCCATGCAGACTCTCTCCCATCACACTGCTTCCCATTCTCCTTCTCAATATGGGGCTCACGGCCTTTCCCACTGGGTACCACGACCAGGCAATTGTAGTTCTTCCATGGTTCCAACGACGTTTCAGAAAAGAAATCCCATTTGAAATTCTGGAATAAACTTTTCCCATGTAATGCTTTGTGCATCTGGGCGGCTTCAGGAATGTGCGATGGTGCAAATGCGTAAGTGCGCAGGGCTGGGCACTCAGAAGGGCCTCGCACCTGGCTTAAGACTCTGTCATCGTTATCTTGAAATTCCTTTTGTTTTTCTTAGTATTTATTTATTTTTGAGAGAGAGAGAGGGTGTGTGTGCACGTGCCAGTGGGAGAAAGACAGAAAGAGGGAGACGGGGGACCTGAAGTGGGTTTCACGCTGACAGCACAGAACCTGATGCAGAGCTTGAACTCACGGCACCGCGAGATCAGGACCTGAGCCGGAAGGAAGGGTCGGACACTGCACTGGGCACTTAAGCAACTGAGCCGCCCAGGTGCCCCTAGACCATCTTGAGGTTCTTAAAAATTGCACAGGAAGAATTCTGCATTTTCATTTTTCACGGTGCCCGGCAAATTATATCGCTGGCTCTGCCCGCATGGCATCCCGGGAGGCTGATGTGTATGAACAGGGAGTTGGCACTCAGGTGTCTCTGAGAGAAGGATGGCCACAGGGCTGAAATGTCACCAGATCCAGGTCGGGTCTGAGGGGAGGGAGGGAGGGAGGAGGGACGGGAGGATCTTCAAAGCCTCTCGTCCACAGGCTGCCTGCGTCTATTTTATGGGGCCGCAGGGCTTCTCTGTCTGCATCTGAGGCTGACCATTTAGACCTAGCAAGAATTATTGGGCCGTGAGGCTGACTTGGGGGACTTTGAAACACTGATGAAAGGCCTGAGGAAAGGCTGGTTTGAATTCATACCGAAAAGGCCACAGAAATGGACCCACCTTCAGCACTTACACCTTCAGCTCGCATTTCGAAGCACTTAAACATCATCATAAATTCTCTGGAAGCTTCCTTTGCTGGGAAGAAAAACAAAAAACAAACAAACCAAAAAAAAAAAAAAAAAAGGATTTTCTTTATCCCTAAATTAAGTTCTATTTACTTGTGAGTTGAAATTTTTGTTCTTGTTTTTTTGCTTTTTTTTTTTTTTAAAGAAGCTTTATGCACACACGCTCATTTCTACTTTTACGTTCTTTGTCTTTAGAGAAATGATTGTGCAGAACTGCTGGGCTTAAGCAAGTGTAATTAGCATTTCTAGAGTATTGTGTTGGATTTATGTTGATGGAGAATCTACCACCTGAACGGGTCCCCATAAGGCCTGTTCCTTGGGAACAGGCTGTGTTTATTCCTCCTTATGTCTCCACTGTAACACAAGACTTGGCACACAGAAACACTCAATATTTCTTGAAAGCACGATATTTAATTTTTGCCTAATCTCCCCCCTCCCCAAAATACATTTAAGAAATTTTTAAACTCCACTTCTGAGTATTTACCCAAAGAAAATGAAAATACTAATTGGGAAAGATATATGCGCCCCTATGTGTATTGCAGCATTATTTGCAATGGCCAAGACGTGAAAGCAACCTGTGGTTACTGACGGAAGAATAGATGACTCATATGTGGTGTATCTATACAATTGAATATTACTCAGCAGTAAAAAAAACGGAAATCTTGCCATTTGTGGCAACCTGGATGGACCTAGAGGGTGTCATGCTAAGTGCATTAAGTCAGGCAAAGACAAATACCGTATGATTTCATTTATATGTGGAATTTACAAAACGAAACAAATGGATAGAAAAACCAACCAACAAACGAACACCAGAAGCAGACTCATTACTACAGAGAGCAAACTGGTGGTGGTCAGAGGGGGCGGGGAGGAGGGGAAGAGTGAAACAGGCGAAGGGGATTAAGAGGTACACGCTTCCAGTTTTAAAATAAATAAGTCACAGGAATGAAAAGTACAGCATAGGGTATTAGTCAGTAATACTGTAATAACTGTTTGGTGACAGATGGTAACTGCACTATGGTGGTGAACGTTGTGTAACACATAGACTTGTCAGATTACTGTGTTGTACCCCTGAAACAAATATCAGAGTGTATGTCAACTATATTTCAATAAAAAATTGTTTTATAGTAATATGTACTATTTATTGGTAAGAATCAAGCACTTTAAATAAATCACCCATACTGCTATACATAGAACACTGTATGTATAGATATATGTAATATACTATAATAATTTATTATTATTAAGTCTATTTCAAAATGAAGAAACTGAGGCCAAGAGCGCTCAAGAATCTTTTCTCGATCCACTTAGGCGGGAGAAAAAAAAAAGTTTCTTAATAGACTTTCTTTAGTAAGTATATAGCCTAACTATGAAAAGTGCCTTTTTCAATCTGAATCAGGCTATGGGCTGATAACACATTTTGCGTTCAACGGTAGAAAATTAAAAGCTCTGTAAATAGAAAGCAAACTGTAACAAAGACAAGCTCCTCACTGACTCACCACCCGAGGAAGAGCAAATGGAAAGAGGATTACATCAAGAGAACACATTCCTCCAAGGTGTTCAATGAGTTCACAGTCAACTCGGATCCACAGGAACATTGCTGTGGCCTCAGTATTCCAGGAATGTAAGGAATTAAACAATTCCGGACCAAAAATGATAATAAATGGTAGTTAAAGACGCACAGTGACTCCATTTTAAAGTTATTCCCAACTTCCATTTCAAATATCAATTGAGAGGGATGCCTGAGTGGCTCAGCTGCTTGAGTGTCTGACTCTAGAGTTTGGCTCAAGTCATGGTCTGATGGTTTTGTGGGCTCAAGCCCTGCGTCAGGTTCTGTACTGACAGTACATGGAGCCTGCTTGGAAATCTCTCTCTCCCTCCCAACCTGCCCCTCCTGCTTTCTCTCTCTCTCAAAATAAATAAATAAATAAATAAACGTTAAAAAATATCAAATATTCCTTGAGAGATCCAGATGAAAACAAAAGTCAGTCTCCCTAGGAGATGAATCGCAAACAAGCTATGTGGACACCCCATCTTCAGGAATATGAGGCCTATCTCCCCACACGTAGTGACTTTTTTCCAAAGAGGACAGTATGGAAAGGGCAGGAAAAAAAAAGTAACTTTACAGTGGAGAAACCTGACTCACACTACCTCAGCCAGGTGATCAAGGCCAATGTCAACAACGGTAAGTCACGTCAACAGTATGTACTCTTGACATGATGCATTAAGGATGGCACTTTACCTCTGTGGTCTTCCTTCCCCCAAACCTACAACCTTGCTCTGGCCATGAAATCAACATCACACAAACCCCAGTTGAAGGACATTCCATACGACACATAGTATACTCCTCAAAACTGTCAAAACAAAGATACTGTCATCAAATGCAAGGACTGTGAGAAACTGTCACAGTCACGAGGAGTCTAAGGATCCTAAATGTAATGTGATATTCTGAATGGGATCCTGAAACAGAACAAGAATGTAAAGCAAAAACCACGGAAAGCTGAAAAATCCAATAATGACCTATCAGTATTGGTTCATGAACTGTGACGCAGGTAAGATGTTCAAACACATTTGTATGTGAAATGTAGGAACTTTCTGTACAAACTCTGCAAATTTTTCCTGTAGATCTAAAACTATTCGAAAATGAAAAAAGCTTATTTTAAAAAAAAGCAAAAGGAAGCTTTACGGTATACTTAGTCAGATTACTGGAAAGCTCTCTTGACGGAGTCATTTTTGCTGAGAAACAGAAAGACCTGCTTGGTGAACGTTTCATAACCAATTTAATGATGATTAGCATCTATAAAATGGGAGAAACCACGCTGTCCTGTAATGAACCTGCTGCCTCCAGCATGCGTTCACTTTAGGTTGGAGGCGGGGAGCCAGAGGCAGTTGGAATGAGCAGATGGCGTCTGATGACCAGACTGTGACTTCAAGTCCCCGGAGCACCCAGGTTCCTCCTACGTGCTTACCCTTCCTGAAGCAAGGACTGACAGACCCAGTGGAGTTTGATTCTATGTGTTACGAATGAGTTAATGGGTCACAGATATTAGGGGGTGTATTCTCTCACGTCGATTTTAATGTATTCTACACGGCTGATGTGAAAGACTCCAAGTGACCTCCCAGTGTTCCTTATTAGTGTTCTCAGGACAACGGCTCTAGCATTTCTTAAAAGCAGCTTACGTTTCCAATTTTAGCAAACAACGCAATTTATAATTTTTACATGTATAATTGGGGAATTGAACAAGGAGATATCTGAGTGGAATCGCAATGAGTGAAGGGGTCCAAGGTAATATAGCGTAGGGTTTCGTGTGACTTTCTGGAAGACGCATGAGCCACAAGTCTGTGACAATTGCATAGGGACCTATCTTACTGGTCAGTGAGTGAGAGATCTATGTAAAATGCTAAACAAGAAAGCTGTCTATGTTTTTAACGACAAAATGCAAGATTAACTGTAGGCATAAATCAATAATCTGAATCCTGAAAACAAGTCAAAGTCCACACTTTTATATGATATTTAAACATTTTTTACAGTTTGCCAGTGACATCTTAATCCTCCTGTTGTCATGCCGTGGATTTCTCTCCAAACTGTTGGAAACTGGATTTCACCACATTTCTTGTGGCTGGAAGACTACATGTTCTGAAAATCTGAATTTGGTTGTCAGTATCAGCGAAAATACATGTTTGGTGATAATTCGACTCTTAGGAAGCTGGCCTGATGTTTTCCATTTTTTTCATATTCTTAATAATGACAAAACAAAAATATAGAGAAAATTCTCAAAGGTTATGTATTTCAACATCTTGTTGGAGACTGAATGTAGGTTACATGGTTAAGAATTATTTTAACTTCATTTCTTATAACTCTTTTCTTATGTTACGTTAATATTTTTTCACCCTGTGGAGTGCCTGGGTGGCTCACCCGGTTAAGCATCTGACTTCAGCTCAGGTCATGATCTAGTGGTTCGTGGGTTCAAGGCCTACGTCAGTCTCTGTGCTGACAGCTCAGAGCCTGGAGTCTGCTTCAGATTCTGTGTCTCCCTCTCTCTCTGCCTCTCCCCACTTCGTGCTCTGTCTCTCTCTCAAAAATAAATAAACATTAAAAACATTTTTTTTAGGGGCGCCTGGGTGGCTCGGTCGGTTAAGCGTCCGACTTCGGCTCAGGTCATAATCTCACGGTCTGTGAGTTCGAGCCCCGCGTCAGGCTCTGTGCTGACAGCTCAGAGCCTGGAGCCTGTTTCAGATTCTGTGTCTCCCTCTCTCTCTGCCCCTCCCCTGTTCACGCTCTGTCTCTCTCTGTCTCAAAAATAAATAAACGTTAAAAAAAAAATTAAAAAAAACCATTTTTTTTAATATAATGTTTTTTTTCACCTGGGACACACATTACTTGAATAATTGGAAAAATGATGCTAGTTCCATAAATCATAAAGCAAATCACAACAAAAATTTGTTTTATTAAACATTTATTATTTAGTATATTTGCAATGAGACATACTGTGAAATTTTCAATTTAATCATAATGTTATATTGCTAATACAATAATAATTATGATATAATACAATCTTATTAATTCAGAGTCCAATTATTTTCACATTAGCAAGAAGATTATTTTTGTCTTATTTTTAATAAAAGAAGGATTTTCTGAGCAATATGATAGGATTCCCAAGCTTATCAGAAGACGTTAACATACTCATAACGATGCTCTTGAGGAGTATATTCAGCTTGTTGAAATCCTGAATAATCCTCATTTGCATACAACTGTTTATCATACATTTATTTTACATACTGAAGACTCTGCCAAAACACTAACCCAACCGATTTTTCTCATAAAGTGCTTGTGACTCAGGAAATGTTACAGATTATTTGCTGATTTTGCACATATTGTAATTGAAGAATAAAGGTCATGCTGTTTTTGTATATAGGCCAGCGGGTGATTTTTAGGTTTCCAGACAATTCTTCCTGTGTTCAGCATTATCGTCTACTTCTGCCTGATGTCTAGGATTTTTTTTCCTACATGACAACTCTCTTTCATATAGAACTAGAACAATAGTTCCAAGTATAAATATGTCAGGGGCAGGATCCTATTGAATTAGTAACATTAAAGTAGAACTTACTGATGAAAGACTTTCTGAGAATAGTATTAGTTTGTTTGTTTCTTGGCTTATTTGGGTCAGGACTGTATTGGGGTGTGTAGGGGTGTGGTCCTGGAAATAGATGAATAGGAAGCACAGCTGGAAAAATATGATTAGAAGGAAAAACAAAAGAAAATTGGCAATTAGCATGAAGGCTTCTGCACACATTTACACCCATTTGCACACATTTGGGCCTTGATGATCAACTTGCTCAAGAAATTAAAGCAATATCTAACGAAAGATGGTGGAGTAAACGCAGGCTTATTCACTCCTTTAAGATATCCCAAATAACACATAATAGAAAGTAGAAGAACACCATCCGCAATGAAGTAAGGAAATGGCCGTAACCCAGTCATACCCTCTTTGAAGCTTACCTTCTAAATAATGAGAACTCTATACTAAAACAGGTAAAGAAACTTGAGGCTATAGATAATATCCTCAGTCTTGAGCAGGAAACAGATTTAAGTGTAGCAGTCATTATTGCCCTATCTCAGAGACTTGGATTAGGTCTCTGAACTCTAGAACATTGTCACCCTTTGGAAGAGTTGAGAAGTATCCCTCTAGAAAACACAACATTGCAGGAAAGAGCAACACCAGTGATGCTATTTCTACTTGACAATGACCCAACCACACAGCATAGGGAGAAGGACAGGGAAGATGGCAAGAGTAGAGAGAAGGAAGAGCCTGTCACTTCAAAGGTGTTGCTAGCACTTAGATGCCCCAAGCTAAGGGAACGTGTGCTTGTAGAGCAAAGAAATAAAACTGAGGGAAGGTGTGCTATCCATGTCTGATTGGAGATGTCTTGGACAACCAAGTCCAGGAAGAATACAGACTTCCTGTTTAATCCCCATCTCCATAGTATGGAAGGAATCAGCATATGCACAAATAGTGTGAGTAAAAATAGAAATGAAAGACACATAAGAAAGTAGAATAAAAGCTGGAATATACATAAAAAAGGAGGCTTACTCATTTAAAAACCCAAAGAAAAATTTTCAAATGGCATTTCATAGTCTCAAACTAATCACAGGCAACATGATTTATTATTCTATTTTCTTTTTAAAGGAAAAGCTCAAAGAAGAGATTCAAGGATTCAAAAAAGAGATTACAGGACAACACCAGGAAACAAAAAGCAAGCTGGCTGTGCACAGAAGAGCCAAGAGGCACAAAGCAAAAAAAAATATTAGGGAGATGAAAAAGCTCACTAGAAGCAACAGAAAATAGAATGAGTATGACTAAACCCTCTCCTCTCAGCCTCTCAATGAAGCTTCAAAATGAGTAAAAGAACAAAGACATACAAATCATTATGGAGAATGTATGGACAGATGACCCAGGGATCCAACATATAAACAGCACAATGAACCCGAAAAAAAAGAGGCTGAAAGATATAATTGGAGAAAACTTTCCTAAAATAAATTTGTTAAAATTCAGATTGAAAGTGCACAGTTGTCTGGGAGACAAATAATTGAAATGGAATGATCAACAAGGAGGCATATCCTGAAATTCAAGAATAAAGGAAAGAATAATACAGGCATGCAGGCTGAAAAAAACAGTCACCTACAAAAATTTTAAAACAAGAAAAATATTGGCTTGATTTCAGAATTCTCCACAGCTACACTCACTGCTGGAAAAGAATGAGTTGATATTTATTAAAAAAAAAAAAAAAACAACTCTGATGGTTAGAGGGGAGCCAGGAGAATATAACCGAGAACTTTATACCCAGCAAAGCTGTCCTTCTTCAAGTATAAAAGCAAGAGGCCTGTTCTCAAGTATGTAAGACTTCAGCTTCAGGAAATAGAACAACAAAGATCTCTTGAAAAGTTCTGGCGGATGAATTCCAGTCAGAAGAGTTATATCAAAGTAAGTTATTCAGGAAGAGAAAAGAGAAATTAAACAATGAGGATGGGCATTCACCACTTGGTAAACACGGCATTAGGTTTAAATCACTTTCAGAATTACAATTACAAAACAGAATTTAAATGCTATTAGTGATAATAGTAGTGACAGTAATAATAATGTAAGTCTAAAAATAAGGATGAGAAGTGAAAGAAGCAAAATATGTTTATTGCCCCTTTATTCATAACAGGCAGTTAATTGACACATACTAAAATAACAAATGTATGCCCACCTCTTCATGTTATATGAACTCCTTTTCACTTCAATTTCAGGGACACTTCCAGGAACTGTTTTCTCTTACAGTAAAGAAAGACATCTGTATCTTAACAATTCCTTCACTTTTACTGCGATTCATTTTGCTTCTGTTAAATTCAAGCACAATTAAAGACAAACTCTGAAGTAAAAAAGCAGGGACAGTTTGATGGGCATTTCTCACCAGTCTTTCTATCCTTAGATAAGAGGCTGTGGAATATTGCGGTTAATGGCATAGACTCTGGAGACAGGTTTCAAATCATGAACCAACCTGCCATCTGTACTTTTCACACAAACTGCTTCACTTTGCTGTGTTTCCGTTTCTTCCTCGGAAGAGTGAGGATAAAGATAATACTTACTTCATGGGATTCTTTAAAAGATGAAAATGTCCAAGGGCCATCATAGTGCCTGGCATATTGTACGTGTTAAATATGTCATTTTTTATGTGCTGTTTTATCTTTGTTTCTTTTAGTTTAGTTAAAAGAATATAATATTGTATGCAATATATTACAATTATACAATATTGTTGTTCGTACAAAACATCTTTAAGCCAGTGAGAGGCAAAACCAGGGCGCAACCAAAGTTCCTGGCACTCAGTCTCCTCTTCTATTTATTGAACTATGTCATCATGACCCTTCATGAAAATTTTCTCTACTATTTATAGGTATATGGCAATTCAGCATGGCTGAGAAGTTAAAAATCTATCAGTTCCATAAATATTTTCTTTGATCAATTATGTTTCTTTCCCCATGCATCTGCATGGTTGGAAATTGAATGGAAAGTCAGTGCTGAGTTCAGGGTAGTTTATCCTTGTATTTGGTATTTTATTTTATATTTTCTTCCTTATGTCACCCACTGAACTGATCCCCAGTGTATTTCAAATATGAGAGGTAAACTTTTAGACAACAAAGTTAATGGGAGCATTAACTACCTTTAACTACATGGTAGGTGTTTGAAAAGAAAATAATTCAGGGTCTTCTGGGTGGTTCAATTGGTTGAGGCTCCAACTTTTTTTTTTTTTTTTCAACGTTTATTTATTTTTGGGACAGAGAGAGACAGAGCATGAACGGGGGAGGGGCAGAGAGAGAGGGAGACACAGAATCAGAAACAGGCTCCAGGCTCTGAGCCATCAGCCCAGAGCCTGACGCGGGGCTCGAACTCACGGACCGCGAGATCGTGACCTGGCTGAAGTCGGACGCTTAACCGACTGCGCCACCCAGGCGCCCCAAGGCTCCAACTTTTGATTTCAGCTCAGGTCATGATCCCAGGGTTGTGGGATTGAGCCCCATGTCAGGATCCATGCTGAGCATGGAATATGCTTAAGATCCTCTCTCTCTCTCTCTCTCTCTCTCTCTCTCTCTCTCTCTCTCTCCCTTTCCCAGCTCCCCCATGCTCTCTCTGTCTCTAAAATAAGATTTAAAAAGAAGAAAATATTCAAAAGTAACTCGAAAGCCATGTATAGCTCAAGTAACACATTTTGTTAAATGACACCGTGAGATCAATTCTAACACTGAGAAATTTCCCTCTGTCCTCTAAATTAATACATCTTTGTGACTCCTACGTTTCAAGACCAGCTCCTGAAATTAATGTGGTGCCATTATTCTGTTGCTAATTAGATACGAAACGACCTCAACGTGTTAGGCATCTGCAGCTATCTGCCCATCTCATGGGAAATTCTAGAACTAATGACTAGTTAAGCTTGGAATAGTCTATTCACATGGGCTAATGGTATAAAAACATGATGCTATGGGGATGTAAGCTTGCTAGCTCAGCAATGAAACTATTAAGTCCTGAAATAAATTGAAATTTGAATGAACATGCCAAGAACTGGAACATGTGATGACCATACCGCAGGACTTATTATTCCATCCCCTTCAACTCCGAGTGCCCTGAAGTGCAAGGTCTCAGCTGCACTGATATAGTCCAATCATATGAAGAACAAAATTTGAAGATGCAGAATTAATGAGAGGGAAGATTGTAGTAGAAGAAAAGAAGATGAAAAACAGAAATAAAAGAAGGAGTTTGAAGAACTACAACTGCTTCTTATCTTCTCTACTTTTCCCACCTTGGTAGAAATGTAGGTGGGAAGATCAGAGCTCATGGTATACAAGGACCTCTCTGCTTTACAGGGAAATAAACGAGGGGCAACGTTTCTTTGAAAGAAAAAACGGAAGGCTCAAACAAGCACACCAAACCTTGGATGTTTGAGCTTTTCACAGAGGTGTTTAGATTCTGAGCTGGCTTTATTTATTATTATTATTATTATTATTAATATTTTTACATTTGAAATGGATGAACTTATTTTTATTTTCTGGAACTCTTCAAACATGAGTACCTTATCCATTGGGCATCAAGACCAATAACTGTTGGTATCATTTTTAAAGTTTGTTTAAGAGAGAGAGAGTGCACGTGCACATGCTCACGAGCCTGGGAGGGGGCAGAGAGGGGGAGAGAGAGAATCCTAAGCAGACTCCATGCTATCAGCACATGGAGCCCGATGCGGGGCTTGACCCCATGAACCATGAGATCATGACCTGAGCCGATATCAAGAGTCAGACGCCGAACTGAGTGAGCCACCCAGGTGCCCTGCTTCTGGCATTATTTCCGAGAAGGCTTGTAAGTATTCAGATAATAGCCAATGTTCGTTGAACTCGGTGTAGTTCGTGAAGGAGTTGAATCACTGTCTGCCTAGATGTGGAGGTTTTAATTTCTCTTAGACTGTCTGGAAGTGTCTATTTTTAGTTTTCCATCAGGTAGCTTTCTCTAATATCCTTCATGCCCATATGGTATATTAGCAACAAAATAAACCAGCCACCATTGCCGTGGAAACAAGCACAGATGTTATGAAATATGTCCACAAAAAGCACCCACCAATGAACAACTCTGTATTTCTTTAATTAATTCAAATATTTTACTGTCAGCTCTCTCTCTTTGAAGCCACAGATTGTTTTTCATTATGAGATTTGCTTTCTTCCTAATAATAGAAACAGATATGTCTGTTTGGTCCCACTGTCTCAAGATCCAGAAATAGGATTCCTCTTGAAAATCCCAAGCTATGGAGTAATTCATCTGTAATCATCATTTAGTGCTTTTTATCCTCTCAATAAAGGTCACGTCATAGTCATATGAATGCCATAGCTCTTCTTTGGCTATATCAAGCATGTTTTTCTGGAAGTATTTCTCCTGGATGGGCCAAAATATATATTTCCATTTAATAACCGTTCAGAATCTGACACAGTTCTGTTCTATCAATTATGCAAACACCACCTAACATTTTTCTTACATTCATCCAATATGCATGTTTTTCTCCAAATATTACTGTGTACCAAAGACCACAGACTTTTTTTTCTCTTTCTCTTCATTTTAGTGTTCATGTGGATATGGTGTCCAAACTGTGACATGGGAAATATATTTTACCTACCGGGATTCTAGTTTGGGAATGGACTGCATTTTCTTTCCCAGTCCTTAGCCTGTGCTAAAGGAATATCAATCAAGACCTAAGGCATAAGGCCAAAGTTTAACCCTGAAAGAAACTACCATATGGATTTATTTGATGGCATAAGGAAGTTATTTTAGAGGGAGTATAGTTTTATTGATAACCTATTAGAAATATTAATACACACTGATTAATTTTGTTGGAAAAAATTACTGATACAATTCACATGAACTTGAATGAACTTGAGTCTCTCAGAAGTCGCCTGGATGGGGAGAAAAGAGGCTCAAAAACAGTGCAAATTAATGCAACAGTTGAGAACAAAACTTAAATTTTTTTTTAATATTTATTTATATTTGAGAGACAGAGCATGAGTGGGGGAGGGGCAGAGAGCGAGGGAGACACAGGATCCAAAGCAGGGTGCAGGCTCTGAGCTGTCAGCACAGAGCCCGACACAGGGCTCGAACTCACAAACCATGAGATCACGACCTGGGCTGAAGTCAGACACGTAACCAACTGAGTCACCCAGCCACCCCGAAAATAAAACTTTAATAGTGCTATTCTCTTGGCCAAATGGCAGCTCTCTGGAGAACTCAGTAGGGGGAAGAACTGGTCACGCACAGATGCTGAAGATACTCATCATTCCCTTGCAACCCCTAGGTGAGTAGAGACCAAAATAAGAGAAGATAAAATTTTTGCCACATCTCTTCCATATGGCTGCTTTCTATGCTCTGGAAAACAAAACAAAATCAAGAAACAGAAGACACAATTCCAGGCTTTAGGGATTTCATCATGTGGCAGGGAATCTGAAATCTAATCACATGAATCAGCCACATCATGTCGTGAAAACTTCATATCAACAAACACTGATTTTGACCATGAGGGGGGCTAAAGTGAGATTAGAGAAACTTGTTCTAAATGATAACCCACTAATTATATAATAATTCTTAAAATACTTAGCATCTCACGTTAGAGTAACTAAGTTCTTGTTATTAGATGAAAATTCACAGTTCTTAAGGAAATTTCGTAGCTTAAATTACTATTACGCTAGAAGAAATCTCACTTTGCAAGTATATAAACAATGGTTTCAGTTTAGGTGGGACAGAATGCTGATGTGTATTTGTGGAGTTTTATTAGTGTATCTTGTGTATAACTCAGAAACCAGAGTCAGTGTTATTTAGGAAAGATGAGATGTAATGCGTTCATTATGGAAATTTTACCCCAGAATTTCAATGCTGTCATGATCAAGGAATCCACAAGTTTCTGTCTTCTGGGACATCTGGCGCTACAAATCATGCCTCTGGATTTGATTTCTCAACAAATATCTGAAACTCATAAGGGTCATTGTATGACAACCTCCCAGAATTCTTAAATACCACAGCCCCCAAATTTCTATACATTAATACTACACCAGATCAATGGCAAATTAAGCAGACCCTGGGAACTCTATGAGATCAGGCAAAGATGACAAAGTTCTGTTAGAATTTTAATCTTTTGGACTCTTCGCATTTATAGAGAAAAGGATACAGATCGTGTTTAACGTCAAGAGGACCATTTTGCAGAGCAGAGACAATTCATAAATAGTTAACACTATGAGAGTCTATGTGGTCACTTGGTCTATCAAGAAGTTAGCAATCACCATTCACCCCGGGTTTAGGGACTGAGCTGAGAAGAGAAAATGGATCACTACTAACTAATAATGTGTGAGCAGATGGATAGCAGTGCAACCATGGACATGGCAACGGAAGCAGGATGAGGTTGCATGGGTGAAGGAATAGCAAAACTGAGTTTCTTGGCACAGAGTAAACTCATCTAGTCTGGCCAGTGTGGTCTGTGGCGGGGGGTGTGGATCATAGCAGGCAAAGCTTGTCTGTGACCCTATCAGCCAAGGAGCAAGGGTCTAGTGTTGTGGGATCCCTCAGAGAATGTTGCGGCTCACAGTCACGGTGATTGGGGCCGGTGTTATCCACCAGAGCAAACAGAAATTTGGGGGCATTCGGGAAAAGAGAGCCCCAGGACAATACCGATTCATAACACCATCCACAAAGAATGATGACTGCAGTGGATGCCGTTGGAAGCTACGGGATCGCTTTGCCAGTGGAGAAACAAAAGCACACTCCGTGACCAACTACCAAGCCCTTGGCTAAATCAGAAACTTGTCTTGAAGAGTTTAAATACCCAGCCTGCTTCTACTCTTGCCCGTACTCTTCAGTCTATTTGTGACGGCAAGAGAGAGTCTTACAAAACCAAAGTAAGATCTGGTCAATCCCTTGCTCGAAACCTACAATGACTCCTCTTTTACTCAGAGTGAATGTCAAAGTTCTCACCGTGACTCCAAGGCCTCACAGGGCCTGGCCTGGCAGTTGTCTCCTCCTTCCCAGTTCACCCTGCTTCTGCCAATCTTGTTGTTGCCATGGGTTACTCATGCAGATGCAAGGTCTTTTCTCTCTGCCCAGAATGCTCTTCTCCCAGGTCCCTGCTGGCTACACCTGTCACCTTCTGCATCTCTGCCCAATGGCACCTTCTCATCATGTCTAACCTACTTTCGTGTTTTGAACTGCAACCTGTATGGCCTTTCCCCTTTGCTTCTATTACCTACTCTGTGTTTTCCATTTATTCCCCAGCTTCCGCCATCTTCTTACAAGCCATGTAATCCACACATTATCTTTCTTGTTACTCTCTGCTCCCCTAAAATGTAAGTTCCATGAAGACAGGAATCTCTGCTTGTTTTATTTAGTGACGTATCTTGAGTGCCTGGTGCTTAATAACAAAGGAACATGGTACAAGTTGGATAAATAAATGGGATGAGAGGATGAATGAACGGGCTGATGATTGCACAGCAGGTGAGTGGCAGAGAGAGGACCTGCATTCAAGTTGCTTTCCACCATCCACTCATTACCTGTGGCGCAAGCTGTGCTTCTGGGCCGTGGGGAGAAAAAAGAGCCAGTGCCTAAGACTCTTCTGCAGCCCCTGACCACATCACTGGCTGTAAAGTAGCCTTGAACCCTGGACTGTTGGATTAAAAGTGCGGCAATGTAAAGAATGAGACCTTTGTTCCTGCCAAAGAGCACAGTTTGATTCCCTGCGGATTGCTTGCAATCCTCCTCTTTACCAGCATGGATCTACTTGCCCCTTATCAATCAGAGGAACTTCCCTCCTGCAACTCCAGGAGCTAATTACATTAGTGCAAGATGCAATCATAAAACTGGCATCAGCTGAAAGAATCCGAGCTGCCATTCTGTGAATGCCTTCCTTCCAGTGTCTGTCGTTAACTGTGTCAGCCTCCGTGTTCTCCAGCGACGACAGCGTGGGTGCGGGGGTGGACAGTGGCCTTAATTAAATCGCTAACCTTCATCACCAGCTCTTTTTAAACCAAGAAAAAAAAAAACCCACCCCAAACGTAATTTGGTATTAATATGAAATATGGATCTTTTAAGACTTTCTCATATTCCCTTTTTAGAACACAGACATAATTATCATGCCTCGCTGAGCATGCTCTGGAAGGTGAATGAAATGATGGCACTAGAAGGCATGCATAATTGGGATTAAGCCCTCCAAGGAACGTGATGATGATTTTTATAATTCTGCCCAAATGTGCGTCTCTCCTTATAGAGCCAGCAAGCCCAGCCCCACATGGAGTAAACGACATGACTGGGTCGTGACTGCCCAGGTTCGCTTGCCAATAACATTTAAATCACTTAAGTCATTTCGAGACACATCGGCCAAGGTCATCACTTATGATGGACTTTCCCCTAATAGGGAAGTCTAGAGCTTGAATGAGAGAGTGGAAAACAAAACGAGTGGTCACTTAATCAAAGCAGCCCTGCTGAATCCAGGCTGTGTAACAGGCAAGGCTCCCAGCCAAGATCCTTCAACCTATTCACAAAGGGCATCTTCAGCACTGGTTTTGTCCCTGTCCTCTCCAAGTAATTATCCCAGGAATCTATGCTGAACGTGGTTCATTTTGCAATAGTGTCCTGTACAACTTCCGGTCCAAATGATACCAAGAAAATCGTTAGATGCTTCAAACCCCATTTACAGCAACAATTATTACCATACTTCACAACTCCATACTGATGAGGGTTTTGAATGAGGAAGTCCTTTCCCAGGTACTTTTTATCCTCAGGGTTGGAGTTAAAAGGAAGAAAGGACACCAACTTGGAAAGAACACGTTATAGCGTTTTGTCCTAACAAGAATCTGGCAAGGCGTCTCTTGTTATTTATATCTAAACATGGCAAAGAGCAGAGTTCAGAGTGGAGTTAGGAGGTGGCTCTGAGTCTCACATCTAGCAAGGAAAGAACTAGAAGCTGACTTATCCCTCACCGTCAAGCCCCACTTCTCTGTCTTCCTAAGTTAGGACCCAAGGAGCCCTATAATCAATTATAGTTTTAATTATTCCTTGAATTGCCCCTTTCACCCTTGGCTTCGTTTTTATAGATGCATATGTCATAAGTCAGGCATAAGTCAGAGAAGTGTTGCAGAGATCAATGTTGAGAGACGATCTCTAATTTACAATGAACTAAATTACAAAAAAAGCAGAAATGGCCAGATTTCTCTGCCAGAGGAACAACTGTGTGGGAAATTTTTTATTTTTTAAATCTGTGAAATCAGAATAGAGGCAACTGTGGAGAGATGAGAGTCCTTGACAATAAAATGGAAAAGGGGGCTGGCCTGTCTGCCTGCCTTGTCTGCACAGCCTTAGTAACCCCCAAAATCATTGCCGAAACTGACAGCTTTCTCAACTCAATTCTTCTGTCCTCTGAAGGCTCATGAAACAGGAATTCATTTAGGTTGATAAGCATTGACATTGGAGAATGCAAGTCACTTCCAGGTGGTTTAATAGGCTATCAATCACTGACCTGTCATGAACTAATTTGGGGAGATTGCTTCCAATGCCCTGGGTGAGTTCCCCTGAATTGGGGGAACTGGCGACGGGTTTGGATGGAGAAGGATTTGAAGCATGAAATACATTGAGTTTAAGCAGAACTGCGTGGAATAAGTGTTCCCTATCTCAGGAAGGCTGAGTGGTGCACAATGATGGAAGGAGATTTGAGAAACGTGAACGGTATTCTCCAAACAGTGAAATAAAATGCATGTCCTTGGGCCTTTCATGGAGCGGGCCTGTCCATGCAGGGGGGGAGATGACCCTTAAGTACACAAGACTCCCTCCCCTAGAAGTCCTGATCCCTGATGCTGGCCCGGGCTGTCCTCTCGCATTCTCCCCACTCCTCCCACTTCTTCATTCTATAATCTTGGCTTTTCTCTCTGTAACTTCAGCCCAGTGCCTTCAGGCTCAGATCCCTGAAGACTACCTTCTTTTTTTTTTTTTTTTTTTTTTCAAAGCCCACCTAAAGTTTCTACTCTGGTTTATGGATTTTGGTCAGCTCTTTTCAGATCTTGAATTTGCATCTGCCCTAAATTTCCATGTGCTCATTGTGCTGGAACACAGTCCCGCAGCAAACGTCCTTTTCTAACTAAGCCCCGGCCTTCCCCATGTAGGGGGAGAAAACCCATACACACACACTGCAAGCTGCCTTCACCACTGTTTCTCCTTCTTCTCACAGTATCTGTCACCTGTCTCCTTTGTCTCGTTCCAGAAGTACATTCCAGGAGTAAATGGACCTTGTGGCTCACCTGGGAATCTCATGACCATGGATAATAATGTTTCTAGGGGAAATTGGTTTTTGACTTAGAAATACTTTCTCTGATACAACTTGATTGTGAATTGAAGGTAAACTGTATTAGTTTCTTAGGGCCGCTGTCACAAAGTACCACAAACTAAAGAGCTTAAACAACAGAGTGTCTCATAATTCTCAAGGCCACAAGTCCTTTTTGTACAAATCAAGGTGTCGGTAGAGTTGGTTCCCTCTGAAATCTATGAGGGAAGGATCTGTTCCAGGCCTCCCTCCTTGACTTGGAAATGGCTGTTGTCCTGTTCATGTAACATTCTCCCCGTGTTTATGTCTCTATGTCCAAATTTCCCTTTTTATAAGAATGCCAGTCATATTGAATTAGAACTCCATCCCTCTGACCCCACTTTAACTTGGTTACCTCTGTAAAGAGCCTATCTTCAAATAAGGTCACATTCTATGGTTTAGAATGCCAACATATGAATCTGGGGAGGACACAATTCAACTCATGACATGGTCTGTTGATGGTACAGGTACCTTCACTAAAAATAATATATTTATTAATGAAGAAGAACAACTATGTGCCAATAACAGTTGTAGAAACACCTTAGCAACAAATTGCCACCTTAACAATATATCAGAGTTTCTCTAATATCCATGTATGAGGATGAATTTGATTCTGCTGTTTATAGAAGTGAAGGCCACGTAAGTACCATAAATAAATATCCACAAATGTGTAGCATATTAATAAGATGGCTACTTCATCTTATTTGATATTTTCTTATATGGAGTTTTTTTTGCCCAAAGTCTGAAAGGGGACAGAAAAATTCCTTTTAGCGTAGTATGTCTCAACTTGGCTGCATGTTAGAATCACCTAAGGGGAAATTTAATAAAACATGGATCTCTCTGGAAGCATAGAGATTCCGATGTAACTGGTTGCTGTTGGGGTCCAGGATCAGTATTTTTTTTTAAAAGCGCCATAGGTGATTTTATTGCGTGGCCAGAATCGTGAACCACCACTCTAGTTTAAAACCATGTAATGCTAAGCGTTAGTTGTTGAGTAGAGGATCAAAAATGTTTTGAATCCACTCCCAGCGTGTGAACATAAACAGTGAAACGTATTTCTTTTGCTAAGGGAGGAAATGTCACTGTTTGTGCAGCCTGGGTAGGGGGAAAGAGTGGATGCATTCAGAATGCAAGAGGTAGCACCCAGCGCTAACAAATTATAACAGAGGATGTTGGGGCAGATGTGCTTTAGATTGGACGGAGTTTTCTAATCATTGGGTGGAAATTGTGTTCAACAGACTGTGTCTGACTATATCAGTGGAGGGAGTAGTGCGTGGAATGAATGTCTGAGAAGCATGCCTCTAAGAAATCAAGAAAAACTTGAGAGTTAAACCCAGCATCTGGGATAAATGTGTATTGTACTTAGACTGTAAAATCTAAAATATATAGTAAAACCTTGGATCGTGAGTAGCTGGTCCTGCAAGTGTTCTGCAAGATGAGCAAACATTTCTAACAAATTTTAACTTGATCAACAAGTGGTGTCTTGCGATACGAGTAGTACGTGATGCCGAAGGTCACATGATCACAACGGAGCCAATGGTTCTTGAAATTTGCTTTGATATACGAGTGCTTTGGATTATACGTTTGTTTCCAGAACGAATTATGCTTGCAAACTAAGGTTTTATTGTATATATAATAGATATGTATACTTATTTATATATAGTAACCATATATTTTATATTTAGTACATATAACTTTAGTTATAATTTATGCACACACACATACACACACACACACACACACAAATCTATAGTTACTAAGGCCATTATATGGACCAAACAATGCTCTGGATCCCGCTGATATAAGAACAATTAAGGCACAGGCCATGCTGTTGGGGAAGCCTCCTATTACTGATAGACAACTGTACAACCATAATAGAGGGTGGAAGAGAAGGTATAATCTGAATACATCCAGAGAGAGGTGAAGGAAAGAGTAGAATACTAAACAACAACAACAACGACAAAAAAATACAGAGAAGGTTCCAGAGCCAGACACACTTATCTCTTCATCCTGCTCGTTTCAGCCGCATGGTATGGATGTGGCCTTAATTATGGCAATTAACTTCCTCTTGAACCTCAGTTTTCACATGGGGATCAGGAAACTAGGCTTAATGTATTGTTGTAAGGATTAGCAATTATGGATATGATATGCCTACTACAGTGAGGAGGCGCCTCAGAAATGGAAGCTTTGGGGGAACACAGGAAAAGAGGACAATAAAGTTAGCGTGACCATATAATTTGTCACCTGAATTAGGGCACTTCTTATTATAAAAGGGGATTTTATACACACACACACACACACACACACATTATATATAATGTATATAATTATGCTGTAATAACTCGCTACACTTGAATGGTCCTGGTTGCCCAGCACCCTAGAAAACGATCCTTATAAAGACTGCTGCCAGGTGTCATTGATGAGGGATTGAGGACCTAGGGTTTGGGTCAGACCATGTGGGTACAAAGTTCGCGTGCATCACTCAGTAGCTATGTAACCTTAAGTCAGTTCATTAAGCAATCTGAATCTCAGTTCCGTCATTACAAAACAGGGATAATAGTAGTACTTACTTCATAAATAAGTATGCATTTGAAATGCTTAATATTTGTCATGCCCTTAAAATGAGTGTATAGGGCATAATGAGTACTCAGGAAGTTTGACGCGGTGTTGTTACTACCTGGAAAGTTGAAACACTTACAGTCAGAAATAGGAGAAGCAGATGAAAATGGAAGACAATTGTTGCAAAAGAAGTAAAGGTTTCAACGTGCCAGATGTGGAAACCAGGAGAGCAATGGAGGCTTTTGAGAGAACAGCATACTAGCATAACGGGGTCAAAAGACTGATTGTAAACATTTGCAGAATGAGTGAGTAGGAAAGAAGTGATGTCTTGGCCTGTTGATCAGTCTTCCCAACAGCTTGGCAGTGAAAAATAAAGCCAGATGGTTAGAAACTGGACAGGAAAGTAGAATTGAGGAAAGGGAATAGGGTCTCGGACTTCTTAGGGGCCAAGAAGCCAAGTGCTAATGGAAAGGGTGGGCTGGAAGTACAGATGGTGGTAAGGGCACCCCCTCTCCACCTTCTTCCATGGGTTCTTCATCCTCTGCTGCTCTCCACGGGGTGGGGGTGGGCGTTCCCCCATAACACCCAGACTGTCTTCATCCTCTCCCTCTACATAGGCAATTTTTCAACAGCCTGTTAACTTTTCTGTCACCCCAAACAGGTCCATAGATGAATAACAAAAAGAAATAAACTCCCTTTGTTCTACATCTTTACCTGTCGTCAACTCACTCTCCTCCTCTTATCTGTACTTTTGGAAGATTAATCTAAATTTGACTTGCCATTTGACAACCTCCCATTCGTTTCCAAACCTGTGGCCTCCTGGCTTCTGCCCTATTCACTCCCCTATATCATGCATTTATCTTACTAGATTCTCCAGTAGCATGGGCTCTCAACCTCCCTTTTGAATGCCCCTGGAATATTCTCTTTGTTCTGCTTCTACACCCATGAATGTTGCTTCCTTCTTATTAATAGGCTCTCTTATACCACCCATATCTTCAATGTTGCATTCCTCAGAATATCAGTTTTACAGTGCCCCGGATAATATCATCCACAGTAATATTTTCAACCTCTCCCCTGTGAATGCCTCTCAAATCTCTAGGTGTATCCAGAGTTTCAGACTCCTATATCCAACTCCTTGCTTAAGGAAGACTCTGGAATCTCACACAAGGTACCTGAAAGCCAGCAGCCATAAAATGGAACTCATCAGCAGATCCCTGCCTACCTCCCCACATCCCCATAAGCCCTGCTTGGTAAAAGTTTGTGTACAGCCTGAAGTCAAAGTGTCCCAGTATGAACTTAGATTCCATTACTCCCCATATGTATGACCTTATTCAAGCTATTTAACATTTATGCGTTTTATAAATAAAAAGATTTTAACCTCTTTGAGATGTATGAATGAGAGGGGAAAAAATGAAATTCATGGTGAAGAACACCTAGCATGTAAAGTCCTCAGTTAATAATAGCTATTATTACTATTTCAGTATTATCCTCTTATATTGTCATGGGACTACTGCCTACCCATTAACTCAAGCTGGAAGCCCCAGGGGGTACTTCTGATTCTGCCTTCTTCACTCTTGGTATCCAATCAATGACTAGCTCCCACTGACTTGCCATCTAAGCATTTCTTAGATTGGTATTTTCTTTTCATTTCTGATTCATTTTCATTTGCTGAATCCTCATCAGATATTTTCTGGATTAAAGACACAGTCTCTTTCAAATGGTCTCTTGGATTCCAGATGTCTCCTTCTTTGAACCCAGCCTCCAAGTTGACTTTCAACTTAAAAGTCAAATATGACACTGTCACACTCAAGCCTAAAAGCCTAAGATGACTTCCATGTCCAACTACCCAAGTAAGTTAGACCCTCAAAATGGTGTGTGAACTAGAAGCTTGATGCAAAACCCCAGAAGTACATGTTGGCGTGTCATGGAATCCTGGACATAGAACATGAGGAGACTGAGTCAAGTGCACCTGCCAAAGACACAAGTTAATGGTCGATGCGGACAGTGAGTGTAAAGGAAAACGGTTCCTTCTTTCCTCACTCTCTTTCTTAAGATGTCATGCCCTCTAACTCATGCAGGTATGCACACCATTACACACACATACACATGCACACACATACACATACACTACATAAAATAAAAACAGTGGAAGACGACCACTCTCTACCAGTAGTTTGAGAGTAGTGGTGTTGTGGGTGTAAATGAGATAGGTTTCGCCTAAAAAGAAAAGACTAGAATGAAAAATAAGCTTGACTATATCATACATATAATATATTCAATTTATATGTATTATAATATATGTGTATATTGAAAGCCGGTGTTTTCAAATTCTTTAAAAATTATCTACGACTATTTTTCCTTAGATTTCCTCTTATATTACATATAAACATTTTCAACAGAATTTGAAAACATTGGTTTTCAATATATACATATATAATAATACATATAATAGCTATTTAACCACTTATTTTATTTTAGTTCTTTAAATTCTTGATTTTAAAATGTTACTGGAACAGAATAAGACTTGAGACACTCTAATGTAGATTAAGAGAACATGCTGGAGACTGAGATAGGAGAGCAGGAAAAATGTCAGCAGACAGTTTTAATTGGATAATTAACGAGAACCTAAAGCAAGACAGTCTCAGTATTCGTACTATAAGAGTACTGTAATGTCTGCTTTTCTGATCTTCAGACCCTGTTCAGGGTTCTAGGGTGGAAGACAAGGACACAGAAAATACTGCTGATGATTGCCAGAGTTATGAATCAAGCTCACGATTGAGAACATAACACATTGTTGTGTGGATGGCAGTGGGATGAGACACTCCCTCCCCCATGGTAGAGGTGGAGATTGTGTGCGGAACTAGACAAACAGGACATATTAAAGGGAATTTGGAGGTTTCAGCGACGAGTGACCATGCTCAGGGAGATCCACAGAGGCAACAAAGAGACAGAGGTGTTGCTCCTGACTCAGCACGTGAGGAGGCTGATGAAGCAAATAGAGCGAATTAAGTTCTGGTTCTGGGACAACAGCACGTAGCTATCTTTTTCCTACTTATGCTACTTTCAAGCTCTATGAAGTGAACCTGTGGGTGTTCATTCCAGCAAGAAGGTAATCTAAGCTCTGCCAATAAACCCTGTCATGATGGGAACCAAAGTTTGAAATCATCTCATGTAAAATTAAATAAGGGTGGTGTAAGGTGTTTTGGGGGCCAAATAACCATGAGCCTAGAGGCAGCTTGTTACAGAATTAGTCTGCTCAGTGATCACAACATCATCAAGGACTCAGTTCCTTTCTAAATTTCCACTCTACTGTCTGTACCACCTTGGCCATCATGGTCCAGTTTGCCCCCCTCCTGGTCACAAATGGCAGCCGTGACTTCAGAAATCCTGCTTCTAAACAACTGTCCACACACCACTCAACTGGGATAGGAGAACAGTGAAGCCTCTTCTTACATCTTTTTGTAATAATGAATAAAACCTTTCCCAGGAGACTTTGAGCAGATGTTCACCTACATTTGTTGACCAGAATATTTATCGTACATCTGTGCCTGTACTGCTTATGGCCAAGAGCATAGAATCACCACAACTGGACTGGACTAACTGCCATTCACTAACTGGGGATATGAAGTTAAGTCTCACTCCTGAGCTCACGAGAGGGGAAGGTGGGGAGAGAATGGGAAGAGCAATGACCATCATGTTGGTTGTGTCTATCTTCAGAGTGTTTCACTATCATTTGAAATTACAGCATTAGGGAAGAGAATCACATCTGACTTAAACTTCTCAGAATAACTACTCTCCCTCATTATTGTAAGGTTTGACTCCCACACTGGTTGGTATTTCATTCAGGTAGGGATTGGGGGAAAGTTGGCCTGGCCGCCCCTTTTGTCCTCATAGGACTCTACAGAAAAGGATTGGAGGAGAAGTAGATTGTTGGACATGACCTCCATTGCTCAAACACGTCAACAGTCTTTTCCTAAATTGCAAAAGCAGAGATACGAAGTGAATGCACTTCCAGACATATTTCGCAAACCAAGGTTGGACATGTGCTCCCTTGCAATTATCAGAAAGACTCAGGACGAAAGATACCCTAGGCAGGTTGAGATGTTTCCAAGATGACTGTGAAATTTAGAGCTAAGAATTCATCATTTGTGCAAACAAATTTAAGTAGATTAGCTTGAACAGAAAGTCAAATGTCTAATGATGGCCTAAAGTGAAATTTTAATTTCTTGAACTGCTTGAACTATGGCATTATATTTTTGGTGATCTCAAAATTAATAGGGTGAAAACTATAACTTAGTTGCAAACTTCTAAACTGTCCCTGTCTTGTGAAACATGTTGTAGTAGAAATTACTGAACCCAGAGTGATTTCAAATTTGCCCTGCATGCATCTCTGATACTGCTTATGCAGATATTAAGCTGGCTGTTTTTGGATTCCAGGATCTATCCCAGAAATTTGGTGGTAGGACGAGGGAGTAGGGGTGGGGAGGGAGTGCCTTTCTCCTAAACATCAAACACAGCACACACATGCACACATGCACATGCACACACACACACACACACACGCACACCATCTTGATCGATTAATTAATGGTGTTGATTAGTTGAATTCTGTTGTTATAAAGTTGATTTTAAATTGTTCTTTCTATTTTCTGCGCCATCTGTGATTCTACTGTCTTCTATCAGGGTGACCCCACTTTAGAGAACCCATGTGGATCTCACGGCACACAGAAATGGCAAAGGCACTTCTCTGGGTTTCCTAACTGACATTTGATCAGCTGTGCGTTCATATGCATTCCCTGATCTAATTTTCACAGGCGTTGTGTGCATTCAATGGAGCAGGCCTCAGTGTCTTCGTTTTATGGATGAGCAAACCGAGGCTTGGGTTTAACTAAGTTTTATAAAATCACACAACTGCTAAATAGCAAAATTGAGACTTCATATCAGGTACTTTACGTCTAAATAAAGCCTTATTTTTCCTCCTGGTATAAAAATCTGATCTATAATGTCCAACCCTAATTTTAAATGTTAGATTGGAACGACCATAACTACTCTCAAACTTGGAAGAATATGAGCAGAATTCCTTCAGAATGCAGAAGTGCTGTGATAATACACCACTGTTCTCTTTCTTAACGTGCAGAATCTCTAAAGGAGAAATCAAGGAGGCACTTAATGGAAGGGTTGTTTCCTGCTACTTGCAAAACAAGGGCTAGAAGTGGGACTTCCCCCAACCCTCCAGTCTGCACCCAGCTTACCCCACCTCCACCCGCCACTGACTCGAGACCCTGGACTCACCTAAAATAGATAGTCAGTTTCATCCTCACAAAATTCAGCTAATATAAGCTAACCTACTGTGCTTTGATTCACCACACGCACCAAATGTAGTTTGAATATTACAACAAAGGAATCCAAACAAAATAAACTAGCCTCCAATTTTGCAGAGAAAGAAGTCATTGGATAGAAATTCCCAACACATCTCCAGGGTTATCTTTACTGGATGGTGTATCCTTTCTTCCTTCTCTCGATGCAATGGAAAAGCTACCATTCCACTTTCCAATGCTCATCCTTTGTATTTCCGATTCTTTCTTCTTACTTCTCAGCATTGCACCCTTCAAGACTTTTTCTTTTAAAGCACTCTCTCTCCTGCTTCCTGTGACAATACACCCTCTGGTGTCGCCACACCCTTGTGGTTGTTCTTTAGTAATTATTCCTACACCTCCAGGCCATTAAGTTTTGCCTTCTTCAGGTATGTTCCAGGTCTTCTCGCTATCTGCCTCTGTGAATGCCATTCATCCCCATGGTTTAAATTGCCTTCTTCTGATCTGATTCACAAAATCACAAACCAAACTCGAACATCTCTTGATATTCAGGTCCTGATATCCTACTGTGTACTGTATGTGCCTTTTCTATCAGCTTTCCCACCCGCACGGGAAAATGAACATGTCACAATGTAAAACCATCTTTCACCCTCCAATCGCTCCCTCTCCCATGCGCCCTCTATGCTACTCCCAGTTAATTGGGATTAACTGTTAATTAACAGTTAATGATTGCTCGGGTCACAAGACGGGGCACCGTGTTTCACCACTCACTCCTCCTCCACACCCTTCCATCCAGTCCTTCAGCAAAGCCTGCATTCCGCGATTAAATGTCTGGAACCTTCTGAGTTCCCTCTCTCTCCTGCCACTTCTCCAGTTCAGGCCAGCATCTTTTTCATTTGGATTTCTGTAAAAGCCTTTCACTCCAAGTTTGCCTTACTTTAATCAGATTTCCTTTTTGCAGCCAAAACTGTTATTCTCACAGGCAAAACCAATACAACCATTCTTCTGCTGAAAATATGTCAAGAGCTCCCTGTTTCTTTCAGAATGGAGTGCCTGAGCGATCTGGTTTTTGTTTGGTTTCCAAGCCTCCAATTTTGCTTTAGGTTCGTTTTTTCAGCAATGTTTTTTTTTTCAATGCAATGCTATTACACATAATTAGAGATTGTTGTGATTTTTGTTCAATTTGGTATCCTCATTAGAATAACAGCAGTGAGTTACGCTTTACAAACACTGTATTATTTCTACATCATTGTGATATGGTTTTATGTTGAATGTATACAGGGAAAAATGACATTGGAATTAAGGCAACAGCGACATGTACAAGCCAAGCACTATACCCTGACGTGGTCCTGAGCTGGCCATTACTAAGTGTTTTAGTTCCTTAAAAGTGTGATAGCTTTTTCATACGTGCTTTACCCTTTGGATCAGTCTCCTCTATTTCCTACGGTCTTCTGTCTATCTCTGTTTTAGCCTAACTTACTTATTCTGAAGCCTTCCCTGATTCCAATAAACTCGTTTTAAAGGTTTCTTTTACAGAAACTCAGAAACCCTATTATTTCCCTAACATGATAGTCATCATACTATAAGGCAATTGCCTATTGCCCTTTCTTCCCAACTAGACTGTAAGCACCATGAGAGTTGGGAATATATAATAACAATTACAGATTATATATATCATATATATGTGTATATATGATATATATAGGATATATAGCATATATGATATATCACATATGATATATATGATATCCGTGGACTCTAATAGAGGGTCTGACACATAATAAGTGTGTAATAGGCACATTTGCTGAATAAAGAAATCATTGAATGAATAGTAACATTTCAGTTGATTCCTAAAGTTATTGGTAAGCTTCAACACTCCAAGTTAAGAAAGATATTCCAACAGGAAGGATAGCATATAGCAACACACAGAATTAGAAAACTGGGGGACAAGAATAAGAAACTGAAGTGAATATTTTCACAAGAAGAGTAGGTAGGCTAAACCGTAGGAGGATAAATCCAGAGGAGAAAGAAACCAGTCAGAAAGCCAGTGCAGTAACAGAGCACATTTCTCGTTGAAGTATTGTTGACACACAACGTTACACTAGATTCGGGTGTACAGCGTGATTCAACAACTCTGTATGTTTCCCTATGCGTACCACAAATGAAGCTACCACCTGTCACTATACAACACGCTTATGATACAATCGACTACATTCCTTATGCTGTACCTTTTAGCCCTGTGACTTGTTCTTTCCATAACTAGAAGCCTGTATCTCCCACTTCCCTTCACCCATTTTGCCCATCCCCCACCTCTGTCCCTCTGGCAACCATCAGTTTGTTCTCTGTATACATGGGCCTGTTTGTGCTTTTCGTTTGTTTATTATTTGTTTTGTTCGTTAGATTCCACATACAAGTGAAATCATATAGTATTTGTCTTTCTGCGAGTGACTTATTTCACTTAGCATGATAGTCTCTAGATCCATCCATGTTGTTGCAAATGGCAAGATCTCATGCTTTTTGAAGCTAATATTCCATTGCATACATGTTCCACATCTTCTTTATCCATTCATCACCCAATAGATAATCGGATCGCTTCATATCTTGGCTATTGTAAATACAGCTGTAAGAAAGAGGAACATTTTTGACGAAAGTCTGAATACTATATGGGACCTTGAAAAAATATTAGGCCATTAGAGTAGGTAAAACAAGCCATTCAGACTGATTTTCAGAAAACACCAACAGAAATAAGTCAAGAGGCAAAAGAGGCATACCATTTTATGTGGTTCTATCCTGGCTGATGCCTTGACACACTATAAGAAATTGAGAAAGGACAAACTTCTGTCAGTTTGCAAGTATCCAGCAATTATTGCTCCCTTTTTCTTTCCATTGGCAAAAGGCCAATGAAGTATTTTTGTCTCCCAGCTTAAGAATTCATGGTGAGAAATTCATGGTCAGGAAGGTGTAGGTGACGGGTTATGTATTTTGAATGCCCACTTGAACACAAATGGCTTTATTGTAGGTTTCTTCATATGTACAGCCATCTTCCTTCCCAGAATATGGAACTAAATCTTGAACACAAATATCAGAATTTAAACAAGTTGATTTCTATTAGTCAAGGACATTTTGAACAAATAGAAACAAATATATATTTTATCGAAGTCACTGAAAATAATTCCAAGATGTCTACCTTTTTAGAGAAATTGATTTTATTGGCAAAAGGAAATCATCAAGAAGCAAAAAAGAGAAAATAATCATCCAAGGTTCCTTCTTAAAGGAGAAAAAAGTGCCTGACACACACGGGACATTTGATACACCTCTACTGAAGCCCGAGACAGAAGTGATGATGAATTTCAGGTGTCGGAGAAGTCACGAGGAAAAGGTTTGGATTTCTCGGTGTTCCTGAAATCACATTGCACATGGAGAAGCTGCGCACGGAAATCATCACCACCCTCAACCCCATCTCCTCTCTTCCAAAAAGGCAAAACTTCACTCCCAATGAAGAACTACGAGGGCAAGACAGACCTACCGTCACTCTCAGAAAATTTCCTCTGACATGTTTTTCAAATGAAGGGTCCCACCCCATGTACTTGTCATCATCATACTTCATAAAAATTGAAATAGAGTAGAATGGAAAATGCAGGCCTGAAATGCAGATTGTAAGGCTAAGTATGGCATTAACTTTTCTTTCAGCCACGTGAGTCTATTTGTGTGTGTGTGTGTGTGCGCGCGTGTGTGTGTGTGGGGGGGGTGTGGTTTTACCGGGTCACAATGAAGAATACGGTGTCAAATACATTTCTTTCGGTCAGTCATGGTCAAAAAGGTCTGAAGGATCCTGCCCATCCCCAGCCAGCTCCCTTGTTCTGCTCCACATGCAGCCGAGCGTGTGACTGCCAGAAATTTCCAGCTCCATGGAAACATTCCTGTCTGGTGTCTCCTGCCTTTAGCACTTGAGCTATGAACACTAGCTCACTTTATAGCTTGTCTGTCTCTAGGCTGACCAACTCACAGGGACCCCGTGTGCTTTCTACTTGTCCCGCCTGTGTTTATGTCTGGTCATCTCGAGCCACCAAATCCGTTCAGGGAAAATGTGTGTGAAAGACCAGTTTTGTTCTCAGTGTACAATCTAAGCTTGCATGAGAGAAGCTGGTTGTCAAAGAATTTTTCTCTTTGAAAAAAATTTAACTTCAAGACATCCTCATGCTGTATCTCTATTCACAGTCTGTCCATCACATTCTTGTTTCTCCATTGACCTTTGGATAGCTTTGGATCGCCTTTGTCATTCGGTGTCCAAGGACAGTTTGGCCTTGAAGGTTGTACTGGTGCAACCCCCCAAGCATTCAAGGACATAAGGAAAAGAAATACACAAATTACTAACGGAAAAACATTTTTAAACACTTGCGAATTTGAAGTTAAGGTAGAAATTGCTCGATGAACGTGGCACATTGACACAGAGTCCTAGTTCTCCTGATTCTAGAGGATTCAGCAAGCCCCCTAGGAAACAAAGAAGTTTGATCGTGTTTACTTAGTAGCACAGCCCAGAGCTGAGAATCCACCCTTCTCTTTGTTCCCCTGAGTTGATCCTTTAGGAAGAGAGACTTTGGTCAAGTTGTCTTGGGGACTCTGGGAGCACAGCAGTGCTGACCTGCTGGCAGCCAGCTGAGAGGTGCTTCTGCTGTGCTCTTCACCAGACCAAGGGCCATCTTTGAGAAGCGGCCCCTGAGCCTGCCTGCGGTGGTGAGCATCACACCCCCCGGGTATTTGCCTCTGTTTTAGTCCGTTCGGCTGCTATGATGAAATACCACAGACTGGGTAGCTTATACATCACAAGAGCTCATGTCTCCCCATTGCGGAGGCTGCAGGTCTGAGCTCAGGTGCCTGCATGCTCCGTCTTGCACATCTCAGACTTTCTGCTGTGTCCTCACAAGGTAGAGAGCTCTCCCCGGTCTGTTTTATGCAGGTACCAATCCCACTCGTGAGGGCTTGACCCTCATGACCTAATCACCCCAAAGGCCCCATCTCCTAATGTCATCACTTTGGGAAATAGGTTTCAACAAAAGAATCTGGGGGATGCATTCGACCATAGCACCTGCCCTCACAGCTTCTCTGCAGAGGGGTTAGCCATGAAAGCATAAGGAAGCCAGATGGCTTACCAGACAGTAACAGGCACAAAGGAGTTACAGAACCTTCCTTTGGTCAGTCCAGTTCAAGAGCTCAGTTTGCCTGTGAGGATGAACAATGCAGACTGTGGAAAGAGTAAAACCAAGACATCTAGAGGCTAGAATGAGGAAAGGTCATGTATGGCGACTCACCCAAGACCTAGGGAATGACCTGATCATGGCAGGACTTGAACCTGGGATCTTGAAGCACAGCAACAGTAGGTTTATCCCTTTGCATTTGAATAATATCAGCAGAATGGTGCTTTCTAGTTCGCAAACAATGCTTATATATATTATTGATTTTACTCTCTTAACACTGTGAAGTCATTAGAAGACTTTCATCCAGGTTTTACAGACAAGAGAACAGAGAATCTGAGAGGCAAAATGATTTATTCCAGGGTCATGAAACCTTCAATCTCGGAGCTGAGATGCAAATGAGAAGCTACACAAATCGAAGTACCTTGCAAAATACTAAGGGCGCCAGAGTGTTCATTGGGATTGCATTCAAACAAAGGTGGGCTTGATTAAAAACTTAAGGATGGCAGAAATGGGCTAAGAAAAGAGGGGGCCTACATTACCAGTGATCTGGGGGTGGGAGAAACAGGTCGAAGAACAAGTTGAGAATGTGTAAGAGTGTAAGGAAAGTGACAAATGGGCCACATGCTAGACAGAAAAAAATGCCAGGCTCGTAATCGCTCAGGTAATAAAATGCTTCAATTATTCAACGTCACTTCGGATTCCCTCTACTTCTCATGGCAGCCTGATGACAGCAGCCTACCAAATCAACCCAAATCTCCTACAAAACTGTCACCATTTTGTTACAGGTGGTGGAGACCACCCTTCTATCATCTCTGAGGACTCAATGCTGATGAGCTAAAGCGTCAGCCTTCTCTTGAGTTCAGCCTCACACAGCAGCTATTTTTTATACTGAAAGAATCTCAAGCTCCCCAAGAGAGGAAGCTGCCCACTGGGTGATCTGCACCCCATGTTTGAGATCTGGAGCTGAGTCCCCAACAAACACCATCGATCTTCCCCAAAAGTGATGTCAAGAAGTAATAGCAAAGGTTTATTATTTATAAATGTATTAGAAGAGAAGCTGCCCCTGGGAGTGGGTGTGAGGAAGGAATGGGAAGGGGCTGGTTGTGTGTGTGTGTGTGTGTGTGTGTGTGCATGCGTGCACGCTTATGTGCATGACATTAGTGCCATGAAACATTTTTAGCTCTGAATATATACGATTTTGGTAAGTGCGTAAAATTAACATTAGAAAGTAAACATGAGAAGAGCAAAGGGCAAATGAAAGGCAAGGTTAGTGGAAGTAGGAGTCACTGAGAAGTCCCAGATAGAAATCCCATTCATGCTGGCCCAAGTGCAAACCAGGAGCTTTCTGCAAGACTGAAGTCTTGAAGGACAGAGAGATGGGGCTGGTGAGACTTTCTTCATTTCCTTGTGGGCAACATGGGGGAAAGGGCACCCTATCAGCATGTAGAAAACCTGTGTTGTCAGTTCCCTGCTCCTTAATTCACTGATTTGTTCATTTACTCAGCCAATACTAATTGAATGCTGACTAGACAGGCACATCTGTATAAGGAAAATAAGAGACAGAGGCCCAGCCCCGCTGAAGCGAACATTATAATAAGAAAAATAATTAAATAAATAAGTAAATAAATTTAAAAAAAATATTGTGTGAGACTGTGGTAAGTGCCAAGAAAAATATAAAGCAGAATAAGGAATTTTGTCTGGAGAAGATCTCTGTAATTGGTTCCGAATGGTGTGGGAGGCAGAACTGGCCTCAAGATCCCCTCCCCCTGATATATGCACACACAGGATAATCCCCTGAGTGCTGGTGGGATCTGTGAAATGATGGGATTTCATTTCTGAAGTTATATTACGTGGCAAAATGGATCTCGCAGATACAATTAAGATCCCTAATCAGTTGACTTTGAGTAAATCAAAACGGAGATTTTTCTGGGTGAGATTGACCTAATCAGGGAAATCCTTTAAAACGGTCCAGGCCAGGGGTGCCTGGATGGCTCAGTTGGTTGAGCATCCAACTCTTGATTTCGGCTTAGGTCATGACCTTACAGTTCATGAGATCGAGTCCCGCACTGGGCTTTCTGCTGACAGGGAGGAGCCTGCTTGGGATTCTCTGTGTCTCCCTCTCTCTTCCCCTCCTCTAGTCATGTATGTGTGCATTCTCTCTCTCTCTCTCTCTCTCAATGTCTGTCTCTCAAAATAAATAAATAAACTTAAAAAAAGGGATCCAGACCATTCTAGAAGTCAGAAGTTCTCTCCTGCTGACCTAGAAGAAAACAAACAGCCATGCTCTCAATCATCTATGGTGGGAGTCAATTAACTAAGACTTGACGGTGGCTTTTAGTTGTTGAGAGCTACCCTGGTTGACAGTTTAAAAAGGGGGTCCTCCATTCTACATCCATTAGCACCTGACAGATTTGAGGAGAGGACCCCAAGCTCCCGATGAGACCTCAGTCAGCCAGCACCTTGATTTCAGTCCTACGAGGTCCTGAACAGAGAACTCAGTTATGTTGTGTCTAGATTTTGGACAGAAACTAAGGTTATAAATAAGTGATGCTTTAAACCACAAACTTTGTGGTAACTTGCTATGAAGTGATAGAAAATCAATACAGCATGATATTAGCAGGGACCAGTTTTGCTTTCCCAAAAGGCGAGCCACCTACCCAAACAATTTGTGAACATCGCTCACCAAATCCACCTCTCAAGCTTCCAGAATTTTACTTTCAAGGAGGAAAGACGGAGAAGGCACAGTAACCACAAGCTCACGTGGGATAGTTTTTCTATAACTGCATGGGAGAACACTGGGCAGCCGGAACAAGGTCCTTCATTGATGCAGTGCCCTTCCCTTGCTGGCCCACCACTTCTTGGACATGGTGCTTGTTGTCAAAGACGTGGAGCACAATAATTCCACATAGACACTAACTCCTGACTTCAGGATGAGGTGAGTTGGCCTCCTTTGTCTCAAAGCTTCTTAGAGTAATGATGTTTTATGGCCCTTTATGACAGCCCATTACCTCCAAAAAGGGGAGGACAGTGGAAAATGAATATTTTATTGGCTCCCATACAGTGGGCATGGCCTGAAGTAAAAATAAATGTTCTATGACATTCATCTTTATAAAATGCATTCTCTATAACCATAAAAGGATTCAACGATTCATCTTTTTACATGTCTCTCAGCAGTAATGATAGTAAATAATTGTGGTCATATTCTTAGATGGTCCTTATGCTGGGAAATGTTTTGCTCAGGTAGTAACAAGTTTCTGTTACACAAAGAAAAATTATGAACACACTGGTTGGGGATCGACTTCATTCCAGTATTGTGTTAGCTTTTTCTAAGTCAGACAAGGAGTGATTTTGGAGGGGAGGATGATCTAGGATTTCCTGCAGAATAATGACTATGAGAACCTCAGGATTTCCAAAAACAAACAAACACCAATCAGTTAAAAGTCCCAAGCATGAAAAATTGACTTTCTACAAATGACTTGCAAATGACATTGAGAGGGTACAAGTGACATTGTGGGGGTTCCACTGACTATCTGGCAATGGCTATGATAGGAGTACCCAGAAAGGTGGTAAAACAGAAAATAGAGCAGTCAAGTCAAGGGAGAAAAAGGAATAACTAAAAGGAATTTGTGTTGCAGGGAGAGTTGAAGTTTCAATTGGGACAAATTTGATTGCTAATCCTTTATCAGATCCACTTGCTGAATTCTGCTATACATTGTATTAATTTTTACTTGTTTATCTTGGCTTTCTCTGGATAGAAAGTATTAACTATTTTTATTAATTTCTCAACATCATGTAAAATGATCAACTACTCTTTCCCTTTGTTGAAAACTTTTTCTTCTATCACCTTATCTCCCTTGATGTTGTCATCTGCCAACACCACCCCCACTCCCCCCAACCAGCATCTTTGGCTACTCGTTCTCATTTTATCCTTCCAGCACCTTCTTCTCTAATCAAATATTCAATTTTGAAGTCAGTTAAGATTTATCTTTGAACATATTCACTTCTTGCTCTACATTATGTCTTCATTTCTCCTACACTTTATCCAGTCCCATGACTTCAATTACCACTTCTATTAAAAATGTAGTTGCTTTCTGAATTGTTCATATTAGTCTTTCTGACAGATGTTGGAGAGGATACGGAGAAAGGGGAACACTTTTGCCCTGCTGGTAGAAATGCAAACTGGTGAGGCCATTCTGGAAAACAATATGGAGCTTCCTCAAAAAATTAAAAATAGAACTACCTCACAACCCAGCAATTGCACCACTAGGTATTTATCCAAAGGACACAAAAATGCTGATTTGAAGGGACATGTGCACCCCAGTGTTTATAGCAGCACTATCAACAACAGCCAAATTATGGAAAGAGACCAATGTCCATCAACAGATGAATGGATAAAGATGTGGTATATATATATATATATGTATATATATATATATATGTATATATATATATATATACATATATATATATGTATATATATTCCATATATTCCATATATTCCATATATATATATATATGGAATATTAGTGATCAAAAAGAATGAAATCTTGCCATTTATTTTTATTTATTTATTTTTTTTTTCAACGTTTATTTTTATTTTTGGGACAGAGAGAGACAGAGTATGAATGGGAGAGGGGCAGAGAGAGAGGGAGACACAGAATCGGAAACAGGCTCCAGGCTCTGAGCCATCAGCCCAGAGCCTGACGCGGGGCTCGAACTCACGGACCGCGAGATCGTGACCTGGCTGAAGTCGGACGCTCAACCGACTGCGCCACCCAGGCGCCCCATCTTGCCATTTAAAACAATGTGGATGGAACAAGAGTATATCATGCTAAGTGAAATAAGTCAGTCAGAGCAAAACAAATATCATAATTTCACTCACATGTGGAATTTAAGAAACAGAATAGATGAACATAGGGGGAGGGAAGGAAAAAGTAAGATAAAAAATGAGAAGGAGACAAACCATAAGAGACTCTTAAATACAGAGAACAAACTGAGGATTGCTGGAGGGGAGGGGAGTGGGTGGGAGCATGAGCTAAATGGATGACTGGCACTAAGGAGGGCACTTGTTGGGATGAGCACTAGGTGTTATACGTAAGTGATGAATCACTGGGCTCTACTCCTGAAGCCAAGACTGCACTGTATGTTAACTAAAAGAGAATGTATTTGCAATGTAGCTGCTGTGTCTCTATCTGTATCATGGTTCCTCAGGCAGAAAGAAAGGGGGAAGGTCACATGGGCAAAAGAATGGTACATATGCCATGAAAGCAAACACCTTCCCTGAAGTTCTTGGAAGAATTCTTTGTCTCATTCGACAAATCTGATTCATGTGACCAACTCAATTTGTTGATAAGTCTGGAAAGGTGTGCAGTTTTAGTTGGCTATATCATTTCTTTGAACAAGATCAGTGTGCTGTTAGTAATAGAGAAATGTAGAATGAAAATTGGGTGGACGGTGTCTCCCAAATCTGTGTCTTCAGTCTTAATCTGGTTTTGGAAATCTCAATTAATATATCAAATGTTCATTTTAGATGTTCAGTTGGATACCTTTGAACACCTCAAAATGAACTAATCCAGTGATATTTCCCACTCAACTGTTTCTGCCTTCCATTTTCCAATGTCAGGAAATGATTGTGCCAATCATGTAGGTAGTTAAAGCCAAAACTCTGCCTCATCACTTCTCTTTCACCGGTTCCTTCCATCCCCAAATTATCATGTCCGGTCTTACCTTGAATATAGCTGCTTCTCACTAACCTTAATCCTCCCACCCTGGTCCAAGGTCCCATCCTCTCTTGCCAAAAATATTGTGGTTGTTTTCTAAATAATCTCTTTTCATCAATTTTTGCTCACTCCAGTAAAATTTTAATACTTTTACTTTGAGTAACTTTTAAAAGTGTGAAACTGATCTTAACTCATCCCTAGTTAATGTCAAGTAATAGTTTCCAAATTTCTTAACATAGCCCCAAACTCCTGTCTCATTTGGCTCTTACTTTCTTCTGCAGAGTATTACACCCTGGCTTACTTTCTCCACTTGAACCATGTGGGAGGTTCCTCAAAGTTTCGAACACGATTTGCACTGTTCTATTAGTCAACTAGATATCGGAAGAATCAGGCGTGTGCATTATTATAGCCAATGGCTGTAAATGTTGCCACAGATCACTCACAATTATGATATTCACATGAACCCATTTGTACCTCTCCTCTGATGGGCAGCCTTTAGTACAAAGTTGAAGCAAAACATAACATTTTGCCATCTTAACCAGCCTTTCAACAACCATACAAAATGCACACACGTGCACACAACCACACACACACTTACTAACATTTCTCAAAATGTAAGTGAGCAATATATATTTTGATAATATTTTATGAGAAATATGAGAGGACTTCCACTGACTCCAACACATGAAACAGCTTAAGAAACACCCCAAGATGCACTGGTGGGGCTGTGTCACCATACAGGATTCCTCTTCTCCCTGACCATGAGACCACCCAGCACCCAGCCAGCTTTCTTTCTGTGTCTTTCCTGACTGTTCATGGTGCCAGCGTTAGCCCACTTAGGCTTACCAGCCTCACAGCAAAGCTTTCTCTATCTTGTTTCTTTATGTTCACAGGATGGCCCTTTTAGTTGACAGACGTTGCTTAAATAATGTCTAAAATATTGTGGATTAGCCTCCAACTGCAAGAGTTAATCTTTCTTGATGCTCCTCTGTGCATATCACATCAGCTGTCATTTTTCTTCAAATGAGGCAGTGAGAGGATCTTCTGCCTTTAGCATTAGCCACAAATAATGTTGACAGACCTTTACAGTTTTGGTATTCTGTCTTACTGAGGCTTATTAAATGTTATTCAAAAGTAGTAGACCAATATTTCAACGATTGTCTCCAATCTCGAATCCCTTATTAAGCACCCAACTGTTACAAATCAAATAATAATTGATAGTTGGAAGTTGAAAGATGAGTGACCACTTTCTGACAATAAAATGGGTCATGGAGAGTGTGGGTGAGATCATATTCTATTCAGTAGGATCCATTTCTAAAGTAGTTGAAAGAGCTGTTGACTTAATTACTATTTTTATTTTAGATAGGAGGAAGAAGCTTTAAAATAAGGTTATCTGTTATTTAACTTCTCTATTCTCAACCAAGTGAATAAATTACCTTTTTGAGATATGCGGAAGCAGGTGACTGACAGTTATGCCCAGAGAAGGGTTAGAGACACTTCGCTGGCAATAAATCTTAATTCTAAGCTAAGAGTTTGAGGGAGTTGATAAAGGGCCATTCAAGAATGTGTATGTAAGCAAGGAATTCAGTTACAGATTCCAGTGTGGTGACAAAGGTATTATAAAACGACTCTTAGAGAAAAGAAGCTACGTAAATAAAGACACCAAAAATACTAATGTTGAAATGAACGAGGTTTTGAGATGTTGTTTAAGATGAACTATTCTGATGAGTTAATTTGAGCTGAAATAGGCATTGATGTTCATGATTATAAATCTCTGGAGTTTGAGCCCAGATACCATTTGCAGCTCAGGCAGAACATGGCCACTACCCAAGTTAGGATCCAGATCCTAAGACCCTGAGGACAACGCGTCACCAAATTGGAAATTCAATGATCTTCATCTGGAACTAAACTCCAACTGGGAACTTACAACAAGGAACATCTTATTTCATTCTTCTCCCTCAGTTATTTGCGGCATTGAGAATGTTTTCCTTTTTCTCCCACTTATGTCTTGTTTTTTCTCAGCCAAAATTCTTCATACGCAACTGCACGATAATATTTTCAGATGCTTTTCTATCCATAGACATGGCATAGCTAAAACTGAGTTCCTGATATTTTGCTCCAAAACATCCTCTTGCAGGCTTCCCCATAACTTGATTCATCTTGATGCTCAAACTGATGGCCTTATTTTCTGCACTGGCCCTTCTTTTTCTTCTACAGCTCACATCTTTTCTTCCATCACTAAATATTTTCAGTTCTGCTCTCAAAATGTATCCGGAGTATGACCGTTTCCCACCACCCCCACTGACGCCACCCTGAAGTAAGCCACCCTTCGTGTTGATTATTGCTACAGCCTCCCGCGGGGTCTCCTGGCCTTGCCTCCCCTGAGCAGGCAGAAGGATCCTGCTAAAAAAGGACTTCTCTACTCAAAACTCTGCTTCATCCGCATTGCACTTAAAATAAGTTTCAGTCCTGACCATGACCTGATCCATTGCTGCCTCCTTGGCTTCGTCTCCATCCCTACCCCACTTTTAGAGACTCCAACCACACGGGCTCCTGGGTTAGTTTAGTGCCTCTGAGAAGCAGACGAAAAGATGGAATGGGATGGGCAAGAGATTTGTTGGTAGAAATTGACAAAGACAAACAGCTGGACACTAGTTAAAGCAGGAAACAGAATTTAGGCAGTAACTGCCGACAGGAGGGGAAAGAGCTGAGCTCTGTTCAGATTTGTGCAGAGGCGATCTGAACGTTTCGAGGGGAGACTGAGAGAGGTGGGGGAGGGGACTCAACAGAGGCAGAGATGTGAAAAGTTGGAAAAAGCTTCCCGTGTAAACTCCATCAGGTCTGCTGTGTTTGCTGGCTGGTAGTTCCTGAAGTTAGGATTCTATCCTCCCGAAGATCCTGGGAGAGAGAGGCTCCCTCTTCACTGATGACGACATTTCAAAGGACTGGCTACTGGCTCTCGGGTCCTTGAGCAAGACGCTTCCGAGTTGTAGGAGATGCATATTCGCACTTGTAATCCCTTTGTAATAAACATACTAAGAAAGAGAGGTCTGGGACTATTTTCACATGTTGCCTAGAACGAACAGTAAGTTTTCCTGGCAGCTTTCAGTTTTGTCAGGCAGGCGTTTTAACGGGGGGCGAGGCACCCAGCCTTACGTTGCTGAAGTCATGCTGGGGTTTGGTCAAGCCTCTTCGTGCCGGGGGTTGGACAGAGTTGTTTTATGCCCGCTGAGAGTTCCGTTCTCAAAATGCCTGTGAGGTAGGTGGCAAGGAGCAGGAGTAAATAGGCAGTGTTCACACCATAAGGCACACCCGTGAACTTGGTCGGGGGAGAGCGGGAGTAGGTAGGCAGTGTTCACACCGTTATGCACATCTGCTAGAAGGCCTTGATGCGAGAGACAGGGAAGGAAGGAAGGATTGGGTTAGAATCGTGTCAGACTGCAGGGTCAGTCTAAGAAAGTTCTGGCCAAGCTGATGGAGAGTGCCCAAAAGTCCTCAAAGTCAGGATTAGAGGAGTCCCCCATTCCACAGGAAGGGGCCTGCGCCAATGTCCTCACCTCCCAGTCAGTCATGGGCTGGGAACAGCCCATGGGAAGCACGGCCTCAGTGCAAACATCCTGGTGAATCCCAGGGAACGGCAACCAACTATTGGCCTCACAGCCGGAGATCTAAGCAATGTGTTTCCACGGCCCCGTGTATCTCCCCGTTGCTCAAGCCCTCCGGGGCCAGGCCAATTTCAGGGCGTCGGCACTTGCTGTTTCCTCTATGTGGAGCACCCTTGCACTGACATGCCCAGAGCTCCTGCACACTGGTGAGGCCTCAGGCTGTATGCAGAAGTCTTGGTCCCAGGGAAGTCTCAAATGTTGAGACTTCACCTGTCTCTCCACCCCGTCTCAAGTGCTACCCACACATGTTTTCTATACCACTTACCTGATGTTTTTTTCTCTTCCTTAGCACTAACTACCGTTTAACATGTCTTGTATTTTATTGTTTATTTTCTATCTCTCCCCTACTAGAATAACAGGACCTTTTGTTTGGATTATGACTATATCCCCAGCACCTAGAATGGTATCAGAAATGTAGTAGGTACTTGATAAATGTTTGTAACTAATTTTAAGAAAAGTAATGTGGCTGTAGAGACTCTTCATCTCAGAAAACTCTTATCTCCTTTCTTTTTTTTTTTAAAGTAATCTCTACACCCAACATGGGGCTTGAACTCACAGCCCTGAGACCAAGAGTCACATGCTCTACTGATGGAACCCCCCAGGCACCCCTCTGATTTTCCTTGGGTACCTAGGTAAAAGTAGTTTTCTCATATATCTCAAACGGTGGTAGCACGAGAGTTATTTACAGGCTAAGTGCCTTTGGCTGTGTCCCTGGTTGGGTTTTTTAATTTTTATTTTTTAATCTTCAAAGGTGCCTCACCAAGAAAGCCAATGTTGACCCCCCCCCCTTCATGGAACTGCTAAATATCAGGTAATTTCTGGAGTTGAGACCTTCACGGGAAACCACCTGAGAATCCAAAACCTATTTGGACTAGATATCTTATTCTGGGATTATTCTAGGATTGGTCTTCTTGCTCTGATATGGGGGGCGGGGGCGTGGTTCAAGATGGGGTTCAAGTCTCAGGATGCTTCCTCAGTTTCACAATTAGTTTGCACTATGAGGTTGGCTAGGCTTGGAACAGCATAGTTTGCCAGCTTGTTACAACAAAAGAAAAGAACGCGAAACATACAAGGATCTGAGCAATGTTTCCATAATGTTTCAGGGCCATCAGGATGTACTACCTCAGAACCTGCCAGTATGCATCATCAAGGTACAAATTATTGTTCCATTTGGAATTCAGAGAAAAGCCAGTAGATGACTTTGCTAGGATAATGGATGAGAATCAAAAAAAAAAAAAAAAAAAAATTCCCAGGACAGTTGGAAGAATTATTTTCCTTTGTCCTAATTTCTAGAACGACAGACCAAGAGAGAAAACGATCTTTGCCAGACGAATGAAGATTAACCAGTGACCTCCGGAAGAAAAGATTTCTCTTTCAGATTTCATTTGCAACTGAACCAAGACAATAAAGCAAGTTTGACATGTGTAGCGCCAGTCTGTTTATGGATCCCAGTTTTATCACAACACAAATAGATAAATAATAGAAGCCCCTAATGCTTGTCTCTGAAATAGTAGTTAAACTGAACTCAGTATGCAGGAAACGCAAGACGAATGGTCTTTCATAAACATGTTTTTATAACATAATCTGCTCAGATAAACAACTGGCACTACATCCTTTTGGGATTCTTGTTAGCCAGGATTTTCAAAGCTACAATGAATGGATGGAGTTTCAGAATTATTTCCCAATTTTGTGCTGTTTGGAGGAAACATCTGTTTACTGTATGTAAATGGACGAGACATTCTGTTCTTTTAGGGACCCAACAAAGAGCCCTTAAAGGAAGCCAAATTGGCGAATAAGAAAACACAGCCTCTTGAAAGGACTACAAATGAAGTCTGGCAAGAGATTTTGTAAAGATAGCGGTTATTTTGTTGTTTCTGGAAAATTTCTATATTTGGATCAAACGAGAAATGGATATTTCCCCCTTTGATTAAAAAGCTGTCCAGAAGCATTTTGCAATTCTTTTTTTTTTTTTTTTTTTTTTTTTTTTTGCTTTTCTGGTCATCAGACGGACTGAAGTTAGAAAACAGATTTGCTGCGTGGAAGAAGTGTGTGGCAGACAGCAAGGCAGCCTGGCAGTAAATCTTAGCTCAGTTAATATTTCCACATGTCTGGTGAATGACCTTGGAAGGCCAAGAGTCCAGACAGTTTGAAGCAGGTGCGTGAACATGTGCTTTCCTTTCCTATTCTATTTGGCTCCTTTGCACCAAATTGATGTGCTCATCTTGTACGTACTAATTTTACATGAGCTGAACTTGGCTTGAGGGCAAGGAATAGCCCTTATGTCCTGTTGGCTGGAGACAGCATGAATAGCTATGGGAGTTGGTCAGATACAACACATGTGCAAAGACCTTACAAAGAGCTCATGAAAGTGGCTTTGGAGCTCTAAGGGAACTGATTGCTTTCTGCAATTCTAACTCTTGGGAGAAAACTAAAAAGTAACATCAGAGTGACGCCTAAGAACTTTGACCTTTATTTGTTATACTTAAAGATGTCAATTACTCCTTAATATTTAATATATGAATATTTAAGTGTCACGAGATTATAGCCACTGTTTCACACGATAAATGATGCACGGTAACGAGAAATGTATAATTCAACAAATATGAGAATCTAATCGATAGTCCTCATTTTTTTTTCCATTTAGGAAGACATATTACATAGCCACGTCTTAGAATAACATTTTACTCATGGTTTCATTTCAAGTGGAGATAATACATGTTATTGGTGTCTTGACAAATTTCTGAACATTTCTGATAAATTTCTCGTACTCTTCTCTTCCTGCTTTCCCTGTTTGTCCTCACCCTCAGTAATAATATATTTTAGGGCTGACTCTGTGAAGAGCCCTGTTTTGAGCTTCTGAATCCACCTATGAGTTAGGTGTATGTTTGTATCAGGGTAATGGAACCTTTTCCCAACTTCTATTCTCTTCTCAGTGCTGATACATTTGGAGGAGCTCTCCTTTTTTGCGGCCACGCACCAGCACCCTTGAACTGAATTTTGGACCTGCTGTTTATAGTTCTTAGTTTCTCATTCCGCATCTCCTCTGGGAAGGAATGTGTCAATGATTCTAAAACAATACAAGGGCACCTGGGCGGCTCAGTTGGTTAAGTGTCTGACTCTTGATTTTGGCTCAGATCATAATCTCATGGTTCGGGAGACTGAGTCCTGAGTCGGGCTCTGCCCTGAATGTGAAGCCTCTTGGGGATTCTCTTTCTCCCTCCCCTACTTCCCCACTCTCTCTCTCTCTCTCAAAATAAATACACTGTAACACACACACACACACACACACACACACACACACACACCCTACAGCTATACATGACAAAGCCAGCCAAGAAGAACATCCAGAAAAAGGTGTGTACATGTCTCCCCCAAACTCAGAGAAGCAAGTGGAATTTGGATAGAGAGGGAGAAGAGGGAATAGTTGATACACAGTCAGCTGTCCATTAGAGTGTGTGTGTGTTTAGATTTTTTTGGTTCAAACTTGTGCTATGGCCACTGGCCCCCCCAGACGGATTGGGAAAAAGAATGATCTTTCTTTGGCCTCCAGGAAATATCTGTCAATTCTGATTGCACTAGACTAAGAAAACCAGAAATAAAGGTAGCCCCATCTTTGTGTCAATTGTCAGAGTCCCGTTCACAGGTGGCCCTCGGTAATCTGAGCCTGGACTTGGGTCATTACCTTTGTCTCTCTGTCTGAAATATGTGCTCTTGACTATCCCATTTAGTTCCACCTGATGCCCTGAATGCAGGTCCCGACATCTTTGTAAAGAGCTAACTTCCTTCATGTTTCCACTTTTTGCACAGAATTTTGCAGGTCAACCTTGACATCCTCTTTCAGAATCCTGGTGCCCTGTCTTTGTAAATGATGAGATGTTGATGTCAATCTGCTGATAAAATATTTTCTTTCTACCTCTCCATTTTCTTCTTCACTGCAGTAAGAACTCTTTGACTCAGAAACTATTGATCTTTGGATTTTATGAACATACCCCCTTCCAAGTCAATTGATCCAATAGCTAAATCCTTTGTCCAGCATCTTGTTTATATGGCATTATCATCAGTCTAATAGACCCTTCTGATTTTATAAGCTTGCACAGAGAGCTCATCATGTTCTGTGACCTAGAAAAAGGTCAAATTTCCTTTAGCAGTATGTTTATGCCAAGGAGTAATGGTGAATATGGTTCATGCAAACTTCAGCCTAACTGGGGTGCATCTCAAATGCCAGGCTTAGGAGTCTCAGTTTTATCTTGGAAGAGAAGAAAGGGACAGAATGAAACCAATGTTTTAGGAAAACTGAGTTATCTGTCTGCTACTGGAGAGACAAGTAATGGAGAGATCAGAATAAATATTAGGTTCTTTATTCCATAAATGAGATTTGGGGGAAGTCATTTCGGTTGTTTCAGTGGCCTAACCTCGAAAATTAAAAGTGTAAATTAGATTTATTTCGAAGACCCTTCTCAGAAGCCAATGACTGTTATTTTATTTTATCCTCGGCAAGGTCATGATAGAATTCATCCAACTCAGGATTTCACCTAGATAGAAGAAAGACTGTGTAAGTAAACAATGCATTTGGAAGCGAGAGTGGAGAGAGCCTCTTAAAAAGTTGAGGAAAACATAAAACTCAGTGTGTTGAAACACTCTTGATGGATTTGCCTGATGTAATAATCCCTGCCTCCAAAATCATCACCTCTACGTTGTTCTAACTTCGGGGAGGTTTTATCAGCAAAGACCAGGGCATTCTTGTAGGAATGGGGACTACTCACAGTAACATCTTTAGGGACCAGTCACTGGAATTACAGGTCCCATGGACATTCTGGCTAAATTTGAGCAGCATAAAATAAGTTTTCTTAGTGATCGAAGATGCATTTCGGTGATTGCTGAGACCTATATAATTTCTATAATAATAATAACTATTATTATTATACTATTATTATTATTTGTTTGTTATCATCAGGAGAGCAGACATTTTCAAAACAGTTCACTATGTGACCTTAGGTGACATAAGGAATTCAGTTCTTCATTTAACATAAGACATTTTAGACTAAAATAGGTCTTATACATGCAAAATTGAGATACTTACTTTCATGTATCATAAAAATGTACCCTTTTCAGTGAATACTTTTGATCTGTAAGGTTGAATATTCAGCCTTCACTCGTCCAGAAAACAGATTTCTTGAGAAACTGTTCCACGTCTTCTGGGGCTTTGTCACTTGAAAAACAAAGACGTACAAAGGCCACTTGCCTCCTTCTAATATCAGGAAGGGAGGGCTTCTCCTAAAACCTTATTTTTAAATGCGTGGATACAATGCCACTCTTGTTAGAGGGCACATTGCATTGTTTATTTGTAGAAATATCTGATTTTCAAGGGGAGCATCTGTGGAGTTTCTTTTGACATAAGATGGGAGTTATCTTCTGATGACGACCTTCGAGCATCCCTTAAATTACTTACAAAACACACACTTCATAGATACAACCCAGGGCAGTGTTTCTTATATACACTGTGTTTTGAGAACCATTGTGCTGAAGGACAAGGTCGATCTATATCTGGATGTATTAGTTAGTATTCTACAGACAAATAAAATCAGGAAGAAATAGATAAGGAGATATATAAGAAGGAATTTAGTATGGAAAGTGGATCACCTGATGATGGATTCTGAGATACATCCATGATATGCCATCTGCCAGCTGGAGAACCAGAAAAGCTGGTAGTATAATCTAGTTCAAGTCTGGGTTGATGATGTAACTACCAGTCTGAGACCAAGGCCTGAGAACCAGGGCTGGGGAGAGAGGTTGGGCACTTGGCTAGCTTCCATAGACCAAGGGCCTAAGAACAAGGAGCTCCAATGTCTATGAGCAGGAGAAAATAGATGTCCCAGCTCAGGAAGAGAGAGCAAGAATTTACGCTTTCTTCACCTTGCCGTCCTACGTGGGTCCTCAATGGATTGCATCGTGCCCACCCACATGGTGAAGGTGATCTCCTTAACTCACCTACTGATTCAAATGCTAATCTCTCCCAGAAACACTCTGACAGATGTGCCCGAAAATAATTCTACCGGCCATCTTAGCATTCTTCAGGCCAGTCAGTTTGACACATGAAATTAATCATCGTACTGAGCATTTGAACTATTGTGCCCTTAAAACGACTCTAATAACAAATATGAGATGGGAAAGTAAATTTACCACAAAGCCAAGAAGACACAAAATACACTGCCTCTCCCTTGTGCAGTGAGCCCTCCAAGGCTCTGGAAGTTCATATTGTTTGGTACAAGTTATAAATGTTAGGTATTTAATTCTGATGGGTCAAGCCTGCCTCCTCTTTCTACTCTGACTTAATCCTTGTCATACCTCCCCCTACCTCTTGGGAGTATTAGAGTAACCAAGGAGATTTGGGAGATCTACCTAAGGCCAAATTAAGTTTGGGTACATCCTTTTTGAGTTTGACACTACGCAGCTATTACGATTCTCAGTCATTTCTTGGGTAATGACTTGGGTAAGTCGTATTATTTTGATGTAGCTCTTCAAAGGCAGAAACATCTTCCAGGAATTTTTCTACCACCCCACTGTGCCAGCTTACCAAGCATCAGGTCATGAACATGCCAGACCAGAGGTTATATTGCAATATGAACACAAAGCATGTATCTGGGATCACAAAAAAGTAAATAAAAGAGAGAGGAAACAAGGCTTGAAGTTCACAGAGACTGGAGCTAATCTGCATAAAATCCTTCTGGTCATCGGACATGCAAAATTTTACACAAGGGATTTATTTCTCATTGACTCCTGGTCAAAACAGATTCTTTTTTTGTCAAGAATTTTCAGCAATGCCGTATGTTTAATTTTATACACACGTACACACGTGTGTGTATGCACACACACGGAGATCCCATGAAATCATCTGTAACGGCACAATATGGCAAAAACTCGATAGTGTTTTTCTCAAATTCGACAACACTAAACATTTTCGTCCCATTGCCAATAATGAGTTGTGAAGCTAAAATACATGCTTTCTAAATTCTCTATAATAAAAAACCAATTCTGATCAATCTTACTGGATGGAATAATTTCCTAGGGCCGCCATAGCAAAGTACCACAAACTGGGTGCCTTAAAACAACAGAAACTTATTGTTCTGTTCTGAAGAAGTTCCAGAAGTCCAAAGTCAATGTGTCCAGCAAAGTCATGCTCCCTCTGAATCCTCCAGAGCAAGATCCCTCTTTGCCTCTTCCAGCATCTGGTGGCTCCTGAGCAGCATCACTTCCTCTCTGCCTGCATCCTCAATAGTCTTCTCTCTGTATCCCTGGGTCTTCACGTGGATACACAAGATATTGGGTTAGGGATCTACGCTCCCCCAGTATGACCTCATGTTAAACTCGTTACATCTGCAATAATTCTATCTGCAAGTAAGATCACATTCTGAGATACTGGAGGTTGGGACTTCAACACAGCTTTCTGCTGGGGCTACAATTCAAAGCATAAAATTAGAAAAAAAGACTGAATTATCTCCTAATTCTCCCTTTTGAGAAAATGGTACTAAATTCTTGTCCTATGAAGACGTGATCAAGAGTATTTGGCCAAAAGCATTGCCACCGCCCTCAAAAAACAAAAGGTAACAGAGGTGTTTCAGGTAGTTAATTTGAAAAAAAAAAAAAAAAAAGTAGCATTTTCCAAATTTTCTTGTGGTTTTGTGTCATTTAAATACTTTCTATGTTTGAAATTTGTTGTGGCTTCTTTTCTTATTCTTTTTTTTTTTTAAATTTTTTTTTTCAACGTTTATTTATTTTTGGGACAGAGAGACAGAGCATGAACGGGGGAGGGACAGAGAGAGAGGGAGACACAGAATCAGAAACAGGCTCCAGGCTCTGAGCCATCAGCCCAGAGCCCGACGCGGGGCTCGAACTCACGGACCGTGAGATCGTGACCTGGCTGAAGTCGGACGCTTAACCGACTGCGCCACCCAGGCGCCCCTTCTTTTCTTATTCTAACAAAATCACTTTTATACCTAATTCTTGTTCATAAACACATAATCCTTTATCTTACAGAAATCCCGCACAGCCAGAAGTTGTGGGAGATTCAGAGCAAACAAAATCTGGATCTCCCTCTAGGGATCAGGTAATTTGCTTCTGTTTCATTATGCTTCCATCGTCCTAACACAGAGGAGGAGGCTGCCGGATTCTGCCCTGCTTCTACTCACAGACCTGTCACGGATGCCTTCTCTAGAGGGAAAAGCTGAGGTCCTTAGAAAACTTCGTTATCTACCTTCCACCTCATCCCTATTCCCTCCCCTACCTTTGACTTCTTTTCTCACCCTTTGACCTCTACCTCCACAGACTTACTGTTCAGACAGGTTCGTCATCCTGTCTCCAGGCTTGCCTAACTGCCACCATGCTCTTTTCCTGGACGGTCTTACCTGTAACCCGAGAAGCTATTACTTTCTTTCCTCTAGATTTGTGTGCCGGTGTCCATCCAACTAAGGGTGACATTTGAACAACCCCACCACTGCCCCCACATCATCTGTGCTCCTGGCCTCTACCCAACTCTCCTTTAGCCATACACTTAACACTATGGACATACCACGTGTTGACTTGTATAGTCAACAACGGTCTGTCACCCCCATCGGATCGTCAGCTCCATGAAGCAGACCTCCGTTTTCCTCACTGCTGTGTTGTCTGACACAGCCCAGAACAGTGTCTGATGCAGGGTAGGGCCTTGTAAATAGTTGCCGAATGACCAAATCACAGACCTAATTTTTGTCATGGCTACCGAGATTCGACCTGTCAGAAAAATGAGTTAAACTGAATTGAGATGTGACACGGGTTGTAACCCCGTTCTCACAGTGGCGCTACACTTGATGTTGGCTGTAACTGAGCGCCTCTCTTGCTTGTGACTATTTTTTAGTGGTTTTCAGTATTATTTAATATTATTATTACCATCACCCACCTGTGTGTATGTGTGAGTTTAAGTCCAAAGAGAGTCTGGAGCAGAAGACAGTCCTGGTCTTTCCCGGGAGGCAGGAGTTAATTACCAGAATAAATAATTGTCGCTATTTGACCTGCAGACTCACACAGAGAACGGGATTAGAGCTCCCCCATGCTGCTTCCACTCCCCAGGAGATCGCAAGTCCAGGATTTGTGGCTGAGCTGCTTTAGGAGACACAGTTGTGTGAAACAACAGGGCTCCTCTGGATGTGGCCCCTTGTTATTGTTCTATTGGCTTGAATCAGCATTAATTGCTTGGAAAATGAGGGTTCGATTTGAAGAGACACCTGCAGGGTTTCTAATGCTCTTTTTGGTATCAACTCAAGCTGTTTTCATCCACGGTTTCCAGGGAATGGTTCGGCTTCCATGCCTGGTTGGATTTCACCATCGTTCATAATTCTTGGGAAGATATACAGTGTCTATTTTTGCAAACCCTCTTCATCCTGCTAGAAAGTCATTTATCTTCTAAGCACTGTGACATAAGACTGAAATGAAAATTTTTGTATGATGAACATCCAGCTCCTACAATTATCTCAGTTTTGCTTTTTCTGTTAAGATAGCTTTGTATCAGCAACATGGACCTTTAATGCTTGTGCAATAAAATAGGTTTTGCTTTTATTGATCTATTTAGTTTTACTGAGGTTTTCTCTTCTTGTGCCGACGAAGTTAGTTTGGATCATGTTTTTGGTAGTCTGTGTTCTTATTTGTGATTGCTTTGACTCCAGCTCCAAATTTTAACTGTCATTGTAGCATATCATTGCTGAATGAGAGACTGAGATAGGAGCATGGACCGTTGGAAGGGCTCTATAACTGACCATGGGGTTGGCTCATGCTGGGGGCCAGCTGAGCTAGAGGTTAGCCTCACACGGTTATCAGAGAGCATGGGAGACCAGTGGTGCATAAATCCTAGAATGCAGAGGGGGCATTTGGTCCCTTTTATCTTTATTTTATTTTTTATTATATTCTAAGGCGATCAATCCTAGAGTAGAAAAAAAAAGCTTTCTGAAAGGCATTTAGGAGTTGCTAAAGAGTACGGATTCAGCTTATCAGCCTGGGGCCACCAATCATGGGTTGGCTTTCGGCTTTGTCCAGCAAAGCCTAGGGTGGCAGAAAGGATTACTCAGGACTCCACAAGTGGAGAGAGGTGAGAGGGAGGCCAGGGGAAGCCTCTCTGAGCTGCTCTCAAGCTCCTGTATTTATTAGCCATACATTCTAGGGAAAACATTGTGCAATATGTCAGTGGTGCTCCAGGGAGAAGGTATGGCAAGCCAACGAGGTGTTCCCAAGACTGCAAAAGAGCAGATGCCGAAAACAGGGTGGAGGACAAGATAAGATATCTCACAGATAAGGTGGGCTAAGGACTTCATGAGCACGGGCAGGACCCAATCCCTAAATATGCATTAACTAGCTACTGACGGGCTGTTTTCAGCAGGGCCAGAAAGCAGCATAATGCATTCCCTACAATCTCCTTAACCAGGACATAGCTATTTGATTTCCCACAAAACAGTTTTTTAAAAATCTTGGTGCACCTGGGTGGCTCAGTCGGTTAAGTGTCTGACTGTTGGTTTTAGCTCAGGTTGTGATGTCACAGTTTGTGAGTTCGAGCCCCACATTGCCCTCTGCGCTGACAGTGCAGACCTTGCTTGGGATTCTCTGTCTCCCTGTCTCTGCCCCTCCCCGACTTGCGTGCGCGTAGACACTTTCTCTCTCTCTCTCTTTCTCTCAAAATTAATAAATAAACATTTTTTAAAAAATCTTGACATGTGTAACGTGAAATCACTGTATTCCAGGCTGAGCTGCCCAGTTAGGAAGTCAGTGACATGTCAACATGACAATGGTCCCGATTTGGGGGCAGGAAATCATAACCAGATTTGTTAAGATCTAAATCTCATGAATCATGTGGTTTGTTTGTTTGTTTTCCCCTCGTTTACTATTTTCTGTGAGGAAAGAGAAAAAAAAAGAAAAACGGAAACACGGTGATTATAAGAGACACGTGCTTAAAACACTTCCTAGAAATGAGCAAACCTTGCATTCTCTGTTAGGAGAAAATGTCCAACCACGTTAGAAAGAACTGAACTGTATCTGATAAAATCATAAACAACGTTAGTGTAAACAACGAAGAAGAGACAGTAGCTGATAACTGAAAGCCAGGAGATCGGGGACAGATGAGACACACGTCTCTATGAGTGAGAAGTGATTAAGCAAGGCTGTGGGCTAAGCCCTGTGGTGAAGGGGGCGGTGGGGGGGAAAGGAGAATGTTCAGGATGCATCCCCGACAATGCTTTCCCAGGCTGATCAATTTGAGGAAGGAACTCCTAAGGAAGAGTCAAGGTTCAGAATGCTGATTCCATACATCAGCCTGTGCCCACGCCAGCATGACAGAGCCTTGATGTAAACTCAGGACACATACCCAGTGTATGAACCCCCACTCGAGAAGCATTGTGTTATCTGTTTGGTAAAAGCCCAGGCAGTTATCTAAATGGTTTTTTTTTTTTTTTTTTTTTTTAATTTTTTTTTTTTTTTTCAACGTTTATTTATTTTTGGGACAGAGAGAGACAGAGCATGAACGGGGGAGGGGCAGAGAGAGAGGGAGACACAGAATCGGAAACAGGCTCCAGGCTCTGAGCCATCAGCCCAGAGCCCGACGCGGGGCTCGAACTCACGGACCGCGAGATCGTGACCTGGCTGAAGTCGGACGCTTAACCGACTGCGCCACCCAGGCGCCCCTAAATGGTTTTTGATCTAGTTTCTGTTGCTTTCAAGATCTGAGATGTTGAGTGCTATACTTTATCCCTCTGACATCAAAGACAGGGAAAGGAGAGTGATGCCCACCCATAGGGTCGTTGGAGAGTTTAAATGAAATAATCCACATAATTCACTCAATACAGTGCTGGGCAGGGTGGCTCAGTGCTCAGCCAATGATCGCTAGCACAAACAACAAACAAAACTATATGTATAGACAGAAAGACATACACACACACACACACACACACACACACACACACACGTGTATGCATGTGGTGTGTGCGTGTGTATTCTTAGCCTCAATATCCTCAAAAGCACAGGTTATCAGGGGCAGACCTGATGTGCCCGCACTGTGACCTTCACTCATGGTTTCCAACCAAACATTCCCAGCAGATAGATTGTAGGTTTGCAGAGTTACATGGATATTCTTGTGATCTGTGCGTATTTGTACAGCAGATCCTAGCAGTGACCCATAACCCTGTGAATGTTTATGCAGAACCAGCATCAGTTCCACCTCCAGGCCATCGCGAGGAAACAGCACAAATGCACCCCATCTCATCTTTTATACAGACACAAGCACATTCTTTGCAAATTCTTTGCACAACGTGCATTGCCAGCAACATTTTACCGGAAATGGTTCTCATTCCACATCGTTCCGAGAGCCAGCGATGACAATAAAAACACACACTTTAGGGAAAAAAAATGCATTATATGCTCAGTCCCACTGTGTCAACATTACTGTGTTACCCCCTGCCTCATCTTCAGTGTGATGGAAAGCTCTCCACAGTGTCGAAGGAAGGTAGACTATGGATAGTAGAACACAGTGCCAGGAGACAAAGTCATTCTTGTTTTCTTTGTGCCTGCTGTTTCCAAGTGGTGCGTCTGGCCTGAAGCACCCCGTCAGGACTCAGGTCACTGCTGGAGTGCCATTCCCATCCCTTGCCCAAAGGCACCCTGAGAAGAATGCAGTCACTGCCATCATCAAGCTGAGGCCGATCTTGGAGAGCCCCTGTTCCCCCAAGTTGCCCGAGCAGTAGATAAAATCATAGCTTTTAGAGGAGGACGGGACCTCCAGAATGCCTGCCTCCAGGCAGGTAAGATGCTCTCAAAGCCTAATCTACTGAGGCTCTAAGGAGACATGACGGCTAAGGGTGATGTGCTCGCCTGGGTGGAATCCTGAATCATAAAAAGGAAAGGAGTAGGGGGAGACTCAGTGGCTCAGTTGGTTGAGCATCTGACTCTTGATTTCAGCTCAGGTCATGATTCCAGAGTTGTAGGAGCGAGCCCTGCATTGGGCTCAGGGCTGAGCATGGGGTCTGCTTGAGATTCTCTCTCTCTCTCTCTCTCTCTCTTCCTCTCTCTCTCTCTCTCTCCCATTCGTGCTCTCTATCTCTCTCAAAAAAATTAATTAAAAAATTAAAAAATAATAAAATAAAAAAAGGAAAGGGGTAAAAAGTAGGGAAATCCAAAAAAATACGGACTTCGGTTCATGGGTGTGCCAATATTGTTCATCAGTTGTGACAAACGTACCACATTAATGTGGCAGGTTAATAACAGGGGAACTTTTGTGTGAGGTGTATGAGAACTCCCTGTACCATCCACACATTTTTTTTTTCTGTGAATCTAAAACTCTACCAAGATAAAAAAAAAAAAAGTTTATTAAAAACAAACAAACAAACAAACAAACACAAAAACACAACACAGTGACTGAAACCCATTACTCGGTTCAGTATCAGAAAGAAGAACTACAAAACTGATCTTTCATCCTAACTGGTTAAGATTACGCTTAAAGCATCAGATGTGCCAATTCCTTGTGTCCTAGTCTGTGACCTTGTCCCCGCTGAAATCATGTCTGGCCAGGAGGTAAACGGGATCCGCTCCAGGCTGACCACATCCAGGACCGGCGTCTGCGGGGAGCATCTTCCTGAAGATTCTCGCATGCTTACCCACATCAGATCCACTGCTCCCGTGTCACCTTGCCAGGATGCCTCAGTTAGGTCTCCCAGAGTTTGGGCTCATCATGAGAGTGGGAAAACGTCACGGGACAGTCATTTGAATAGGCTTCTGCCTCTGGTGCAGGGTTACCTACAAGACGTGGGCCATCCCCCTTCCTTCATACCACTTTGCCGGGCCTTGCAGCTCCCCCATCACCAGGAATCCACCAAATACTACACTGTCCTGACAGTTTGCTCAATGTGACAGTAGAAACTTAGCGATCTTGGGGCATCTGAGTGACTCAGTCGGTTAAGCCTCAGACTTCGGCTCAGGTCATGATATCACGGTTCATGAGTCTGAGCCTTGACTTTGGCTCTGTGCTCACAGGTCAGAGCCTGGAGCCTGCTTGGGTTTCTGTGTCTCCTTCTCTCTCTTCCCCTCCTCCACTCGCACTCTGTCTCTGTCTCTCTCAAAAGTTAATTAAGCATTAAAAAAAAAGATAAAAAGAAACTTCTAGTCCAGCCCTCCCACCCAACTGCAGAGGAAACAGTCCAAGAGTGAGAAACGTCTAGAGAACTCCAGTGTTGGAAAAGTGACACCCAGAAGCTCATGTTTTAAATCAGAAATATAACATTGACACTGACAGAAAGGGACAGGATTGTTGGCTATTTTTGCATCTTTTATTGTTCCAGATGAAACCCAGATGAAACAATGAACGGCTTTTTGAGAGGCATGTAAAATCCCCTTGGAGTATCGATTAGAATTTCCTCGAGCTCACAATGATGTCTGAGGAAGTGATATCTCAACTTTCTGTTAATGTTATGTTTTTCAACTTAATTCAGCTGCCGGAAGTTATACACTTCTGAAATGAAGCCAGATACTTCTATGTAATCCACAAGTGATATAGGAAATTATCACTGAAATTAGACAAGGTTCTGAAGTAAGTGATAACGAATATTTGACATATCAAAACAGGTGGATGTGGCTAACGCAGAGCTCAAAGAGAAATTTATAGCCATAAATGCCATTTCAGCAGTGTCGTTTCCTGAAATATTTTACAGAATTATTGCTAATATTTGATTTATCAATGTCTCTGTGTATCAGTCTGTTTTCCCCTCTCACATTCATTTGTCAAGTTAAATTCCCAAGGAGAATGTGAATAATTTAATGACCAGAAGCTTAAGGGTTGGTTGAACAACGAGATACAGGTTAAAATAATATAAGTACTATTTTTCTTAGAGAGTGCTATTTGATAGTTTTTATAAGCACACATAAATAATTAAGAAATAAGATTACCCTTGTCTAAAAATAAAGAGCACATTCAAGATAACTTGAAATAATAGAACAAGGCAATTTATTATTTCAGAGTCTATGAGAGTCTTATGAGACGTTGGCATGTTGCTTTAAATTTAATACATTTGGATTCCGTAGTTGCCCCAGGGATGCCAATTAAATTCTCCTAGGTAGTGTGTCTGTCATTTGGATATTGCCTTCAACAGCTTATGTTGATAATGTTAGCACTTATAAGTATTTGCTTGGAAAGCAATAGCAATATTCAGGTCACATACAATATTTTCTATAAATACACAATTCTAAGACATTAAACATTACTTAGGTTGTTAATATTTATTTTAGGAAATTGGAAAATACACACAAATAAAGAAAAAGCCATCTATAATTCTATCACACAAAAGTAATCACCTTCAATAATTTGCTAGGCGTCCCCCAGATTTTATACATATTTGTATTAATTCTTACCAAAGGAACAGATGAACTATGTAGTCTAAAATGCTTTAAAATGGCACTTCGGTTAGAATGTGATTTAAAGAAACACATACAAGTTGTCACTGGGTTGATCAACACTAAACCCAACTGTTACCAACTCAAGTTTCATTCGTGCTTTTCTACTTTTAGCAAAAGTTTACGTATTAGACTTCTTGGCTGCAAACAGTTAAGCATCAAGGTAATATATTAGAAAGCTACTAGGAACCACTGAGATGGAGAACCAGCCTTGAAAAATGATCTGGAACATGAAGAAGCGAGTTAGCTGGAACGACTACAAAGCCATACCTTGAGAGCAAACTGGTGTGGGTGCCACAGCCATCACTATTGGGCATGGGACATCATCATGGCCACCATTACATCTGTGCCTCTGGCACCACTGACTGCTTCTGCTGTCACTGGACATCAGGTCTCCAGATTGGACCATTAAAAGATTCCAGCAGATTCTAAGGAGATACAGCAGAATTAGTTCAAGATGTGAAGAATCTACTAGAATGGTCTCAATGTGTCTTTAGAGCTGGACAGAAAATCACTCCGTATGTAGAAGCCAAAGAAGTGTAACACCATCAACAAAATTAGCTATAGCCTTAGTAGAGCTTTCAGACTTTCCGTGATAGATGGGAGAATGAGGTAATTCAGCTTTAGTTGTGGGGACATAAATTTCATGGACTAGAGGAGCAGTCCTCTTGGAGATTTGGACATAGTCACCATGAAAAGGGACTCAGAAAGTATTATGGGAAAAATTTTCCTATGCATATAAAGCCCCACACCTCAAACTCAGCTGACACCTTTGGTTAATAAATAAATAAACCTAAGTCAGGATTAGTGCCCTTCTAGTATAGAAGTATCTTTTAACCCGGGGAAGATCTAATCTACTATGAGAACATTTAGGGGGATCAAACTGATAGTATTGAGAAGTGTTAAGAAGGAGTCTGTGAAACTTAGCATGTTCAATATTTGTATCACCGATGAAATACTCAGCTCGAGTAGTTCAATTTTTTTTTAACGTTTATTCATTTTTGAGAAACAGAGAGACAGAGCATAAGCAGGGAAGGGGCAGAGAGAGAGGGAGACACAGAATGTGAGGCAGGATCCAGGCTCTGAGCCATCAGCACAGAGCCCGACGTGGGGCTCGAACTCACGAACTGTGAGATCATGACCTGAGCTGAAGTCGGACGCCCAACCGACTGAGTCACCCAGGCGCCCCATCAGGTAGAGTAATTCAAACTAAAACACGTTTCATTGGATAATTTATAGGTTGAGATTTTAAGTAGAAATTTATTATAATATTGGAACATGCGTGTTAATTTAAAAGTCACCATCTTGAGAAAGAGAATTGTTCCAATCTTGAGCTGTGGCAGAACTCTGTGGTGTACTGTGATCAGGGGCCCTTTGTGGGAGGTAATTATTAACATACACGATAAAATGCTTGAACGATTTTCTGATAGACATTAATTAGCTTTAGAATCTCTTCTAAGAACACCCTAAGAACTTCCTATCCTGAGAAATGCCTCAGGACCTGTAATCACTGTTTATCCAGCCTACAGTCTTCTTAAGAATTTTAAAAAATCCAGTCTAAAATGATTCTCTGACTACTTTCCTACTATTCTTCATTTCCTACTATAAAATGCCTCTACTAAGGTGAACTCTTTGAATTTCTTAGAAGGCTTATTCCCTTGAAGCCGAACTTTGACCAAGCGGTGAATCAATTTGTCCGAGAAGTTACTTTAATAGTATTTATGTTCAAATCATTAGATTGTAAAATTTACCAGAGTATTTGAGATTTTTTTTTTCCAGTCAGCAAATAGTACTTAAAAAGAAAATCAGCAATACTAAATTTACAAATTCAGTTAAAATGGTTTCAAGGAATGCGATAAATCAGACTTGTTAATATCAGGTCTCCAGATTATTTGGTAACGTCTCCCACCACGTTGCCACAGGCTCCCTTAAACATCTTATTGATTTATACATAAATTAATAAAAATCATAATCTGAAGTGAAAGTTTAAGGGCGCATTAAGGTTTGGAATTTGGATTTTTAATAATTAGATACTAATTCTCTTTTTTTTTTTTTTTTTTTTTTTAATTTTTTTTTTTTCAACGTTTATTTATTTTGGGACAGAGAGAGGCAGAGCATGAACGGGGGGAGGGGCAGAGAGAGAGGGAGACACAGAATCGGAAACAGGCTCCAGGCTCTGAGCCATCAGCCCAGAGCCCGACGCGGGGCTCGAACTCCCGGACCGCGAGATCGTGACCTGGCTGAAGTCGGACGCTCAACCGACTGCGCCACCCAGGCGCCCCGATACTAATTCTCTTTAAAGAGGTTGTCTTCCGAATAATCTTTTCTGTACACAAAGGCTGCCTTCAAAAGCACTGAAAATGCTCACATTGTGCCCACCAAAAATGGCATAATGAGGGATTCTATAAACATAGGGAAGGAGCTTGGATGCTGAGAAGCCAAAATAATGAATGTGATGAGGGTTTCATTCCCCGCTCCCCCCATTAAGGATGCTGCCGTGGTTCTTTTTAAATGCTACTGAAAGCTGGTTTGTTTCTTCACCCTTTTTTTCAACTATTACCCCAAAGGGAATCATGAAGCAAACCCTTTCTTAAAATTGGTACTTAAATCTCTCCCTTTCAAGCTAGGTCCTCTAAGGAAGAATTCACACAATCAGCTTTATATACCAGGCCTGGGGTTTGTTGTCTTTTGGGGAGGGTTTTTCTCTTTTTCGTTTTGTTTTGTTTCATTTGGGTTTTTTTTTTTTTTTTGGTTTCATTTTTTATGCTTTCTCTTTCCCTCATGCACAGAGTAGAAATAAAAGTTTTATTTATTTGTGTGTTATATATTTATTTATTGAAATAAAAGTTCTAAGAATGAAGGGCAGGCAATGTGCAACGTCTTCAGCTTGAATGTCTTGGTGTATCCAACCGTTACCTCCCTCAAAGACCTTTTGACCTTTTTGGGTGTTTTCCCTCCTCACCATTACGTTCCTAGAACCTACAGCACTGCAGTGACCCCCCAAAAAATACTTGCTGGGTGCCTGAATGATACAAAGAGTGGATTATTTAAAAGATTCCCTCAATAGTCTCCACCTTCCTACTTGCTCAACTTTATTTTCACTCTCCCCTGGCCTAGTACATCACTTCCTTGTCTGAACTTCACCTCGGAGACTGGCCATACCTAAAGTCACTGCTGAGATAGCGACTGGCCTGTAGGATTGGATGATTTCCTTGAATCCCAAAGGCAAAGCTGACCTCAGATAGACAAGACAAAACTGGAGAGGTTTCAAGCAAGGTTGAGCTGCTGAGTCAAAGGGCCAGATCTGGCATTTAGGGGGGAATTCAGATGAGGGGTGGGGGGAGTTGGGGCTGGGAGCAAGCATCTCCAGATTTGAGCCCACAGATTCAACAGTGTAGCACGCCTGAGTTTCGGCTTACGTCGGGTCAGAAGAAATAGGCAGCGGAAGGGGTTAAACCCTGGGGTTAAAGGAGCTCTTAGAATCTGGAACAGATAAATTGCATATCCACCCAAATGCATCACTGGTGCATATTGACCGCTAGGTGTGAGCTATCTTTCTACTCGGGCATTAAATAAGCATGCTACCTACACAGGGCATTTTCTAGAGACCAGATATGATGGATTCTGGGAAGAAGGCAGACTCTGTGGTTCATTTCTCTCCTGGATCCCACATGTCCTTGCCTTGTAATAAGAACAAAGAGAATGAGAGGTAGTGTGTTTTGACCACGATTGTAACGTGCAGGAAACCAAATGGAAGCATCACAGTAAATACAATCACAGAGGCCAAATTTCAGCCTTTTAAATGAATCGCCATCTTGACTATTTGTTACTTAGCTAACATGGGATTGAAGCTACACGCACAGCTTTTAGATTATTAATTTTTTGGAAAGCAATAGGGCCACGTGCGATGATTGTGTTTGACACGCACATTGTTAGTCGGGGCTGGCGACACAACTTGTGGAGTCCGGTGCAAAATAAAAATGCAGGGGCCCCTTGCTCCAAAAGTAGGACCAAAGTATCATCATTTAGGTACTAACATATAAAGCTCTTTCCTTTCTTCTGTGATTTCTCCTTTGATTTGGGATGGTGCTTTCGTTTGCTAATTAATGCCATTCCAAGTAAGACAAATTAAAAATTTAAATTATTAGTATGAATTTTCAGCTCATCTTCACATTGTGCAAGGCCAGCTTTTGATGCATATTTTAGAGCATTTCACTGGTTGTAGAATCGTCCAAGTGCCATAATCTCTATTTGTTAGCGTGTACATGCATATGTATTGGTTTCCTACCAGAATGGTGTGGAACACTGCGGAAAACTCACTCAGCTGTCGTAGCACTTCTTGACACACACACACATTCTACCCACATTCTCTGCCTTCGGTGGACTGGACATGAGGAAATCAGGAAATTTGGGCTGCTCCGTCTACAGACTGTTAGCTAATCCAGGGAAGAAACACAAGAAAAGATGAATATGTTAATGTCCCTTGGCCATTTGCATTTCTTAGAATGCATTGCCTTCTTTTTGGATTTGAAACAAATTCTGGTTTGACCAGAAAATACGGCCCCTCCCAGCTGTCAGTGTTTCCGGTTACTCAGTCACAGATACTTTGTACTCTCCTTGAGTCACGCTGAACTCTCGCACATTCGGGGGCCACTGGATTTCTGTGCTTATGGCACCTTGCAGATGCTATACTTGAAGGGGACACCAAGGATCATAGATCTGCACACTGAGTGTCTATCCCCTGACCCCATGTGTGCTCCATTGTCTCATCAGACCTCACTTACAATACGCAAGTTCAGAGATAAAAATGATTAGGGATTTCAAATCTACCACAGCAGAGCATTAAACCAAGCACGGGGGCTCTTCTGAGCACAGGTCGTATAATCACGAAGACAACTCTGTTATTGGATCTGGCAGATAAATGAAAACTGAACTGGAAGGAAAAGCAAGAGTAAGGCATCAAATCTTGGATGGGTGGGAGTCTCAAGACGTTTGCAAGATATAATGCTCATATGCATGGAGAAATGTACTGTGGTCTTCAAAAAGTAGAGGTGAGGAGGAAAACAAATTTCTTCAATGCCTACAAGCATCTCTCTTTGCTTGGAATCACAGAGGAGAATCAATAATTGCTCTTCATGATGCTATCGCCTTTTTAGATCCGACTCCCAGAAAAGCAAACTTTGGATTTCAGGGTAGCACAGGTGTAGATGCTTCTAAATAACTGGTTGTAGAATGTGCGATGAAAGACAGAGAAAAAGTAGACTCTGGTGTCAAAAGTACAGTCTGGGCAAGAGATTGTGACTTTAAAAAAGTCATTTTTTTCAGGAACTTCTCTGGAAGAATTCACTTTTCCTTAGACATGATGCGATTCGGCAATGACTGGGTTTTCAGGTTAGTCTCCAAGAACTGCAGACCTGGGGTACTTAAAGTCTGCAATGTTGGTAACACGATTTACGGACCAAAACCTCATGTTTAATTTTTTTTTTTTTTATGAGAGATACATTTCAAAACTGTCAGGAACACATTTCCACTCAACTTACCCAGCAGATAAAAGGGTTTCTCTGAGTCCCACGATGGTGTGGAGCCTAGGGGGTTCCCTGATCCCAAAAATTATGTTGGCAGCTGTGGGAGGCATGTACCCAAAGGGACGGTGAAAACCCAGATGGCCCTCATGCTGACAACTGGCTACATTTCTACATTTCTAGAAGCGAGGGGTCTGTGGAAAGAAGGTAATACTTGTCTGTGAATACTCAGGGGAACATGTCTTTAGACATAGTTTGGAGAACAGTGGATAGACATCCCTTTACTGGATATCCTAGGATGAGTTACTTACCCATGTGTATCTCTAAGCAGTAAAAAATTAAGTTTCTCTTGCTGTTATAGCAATATAATTTGAAAATCTGCTGCCTTGTGAGTGTTGGAGAGGCTGAAATGTGCTGGGCCTCCTGCATAACTCCTCTCTGTTCATGACTTAGTGATAAACCTAGAAATATTTAAAAAACAAAACCAAACAATCTCAACCTGAGAACTATATTCTCAACAGAACAAGAGTATAAAAAAGCAGACAGGGGAAAGTGATCATAAAACATACCAGAGGAGGGACCTATCAGCACTCAAAACACTTACCTTAATAATAATGGCCATCATTTATTTAGAGTTCACTCAATTCACCCAGGCACTGAGATTTCTGGATGTTAATTCATGTGGTCCTCACATTAATTCACCAAAGTACTTGCTCTTTACAATATTTTTACTTTTTTCTTATTGAAGTATAATTTACATGCAATGTTACATTAGTTTCAGGTGTACCATGTAGTGATTTAACAATTCTGTGAATTACTCAGTGCTCACCATGAGGGCCCTCCTTAACTCCCTTCACCTATCTTCCCATCCCTCCACCAACTCCTCTCTGGCAACCACCAGTTTGTTCTCTGTGTTTAAGAGACTGTTTTCTGTTCGTCTCTTTGTTTCTTTGTTCATTTGTTTTGTTTCTTAAATGCCACATAAGAGTGAAATCATAGGGCATTTGTCTTTGACTTGTTTCACTTAGCATTATTCTTTCTAGGTCCATGCATGTGGTTGAAAATGGCAAGATTTCATTTTTTATGGCTGAATAATATTCCAGTGTGTGTGTGTGTGTGTGTGTGTGTGTGTGTGTGTGTGTGTATGTATATATTACATCTTCTTTATCCATCCATGTATGGACACATGGGTTGCTTCCATATCTTGGCTATTGTAAATCATGTTGTAATAAACATAAGGGTGTATATATCTTTTCTAATTAATGTTTTTGTTTCCTTTGGGTAAATACCCAGTAGTGGAATTACTGCATTATATGCTAGTATACAGTGTTTCAGAAATGAATTTATAGAGTCACCAAGATATGAACTAACTAGACAAGAAGCTTCTAAGAAGTGAAGGTAAACTCCACACTCAGTGTGTGTGACTCCAGGGTAGCCGATCTCAACATTAGGCCCCACACGGTCACTATAGATACCATTGTGGTTCTCGATCCCACACACCATGAGATCACGACCTGAGCTGAAACCAAGAGCCAGATGCCTAACCAACCGAGCCACCCAGGAGCCCCAACGTTATGTTATATTTTTATGTTCTTATTTCTGATATAGTTTCTACACAGCAGATGTTCAGAATTATAGATACTTTGCTGAATATTTAATATGGAAGTTATTATTTTAATTCCCAGTTTAAATAGTGCTAAGGTGTGTTAGGCAAGGATGTATGTTCATTTAAAAGTGAAATTTACTGACACATCATTAATAACTATAAAACACTTCATGTCCACAAGATAGAATTACAGATGTTTGAGCCCCAGTAAACATTTGGCTTGACAGGAAATGAGAGATTATGTCTTAAAATTCTATTTATCTCAAGTTAACACAATTTAAGCCTTCTCTCCCACTTTAAAACCTTTTTATAGACAAAGAAAAAACAAATAACATTATTATTTTTAGTTACTTTGAATCTTATATCATCCAAACGACAAGGGAAGTGAATTTATCAAACACCATTTACAGTTATATTTCTTCTTAGATTTCTAAATATCTTGCAAATGCCATGGCTTAAAGAAATGCATACTCTGCACCAAGCAAAGAAGTTGACGGGTATCATATGTCTAAAGGTTCTTTATGAATTCAATAATTTTATTATTGGTTGCTAATTATAATACATGATAACTGCTAGAAAGAAACGTGATGAAACCTACATTCAACGCCTTTATCACAACCTGTGGCAAACTAGAAGAAGAAAAAATTAAAATATCAAGGTTTTTTTCAGCAAGAATTTGAAATGAAGAAAGGGGCAACTCATGCTGCAAAGCACAGAAAAGTCACTACTTCAAAGAATTAAGATTTAAAACCAGAGATACAAGAATTTGCAATGGAATGGGAATGAGTTTCTGTTGGTTGTAATGGACAGTTTGGGCAGACGCATTGATTTTTAGAGCAGCTTGATCCAAAGTAAATATAGCCATGCAGTTGTTTTCCTGTGGAAACATGGACTTCTCAAAATAAAAGACATTCTTTATAATTATGGTATTAAACCCTAATGGAGAATAAGGATACCGAGCTGGTGTTTTTAGAACATCAACGACTATCTCTCTTGTCTATGCCAAGGATATTGATTCTTTCCTCAATTTAATCAAAGAGCCAGCGGCAGGGAAAGGCCTGAGATTCTGAACATCATAGAAGAGATATTGACTGTCTTCTCTGGAAATATTGAGGATGTGTTCTTTCTTGATAGTAACATATACAATATTCTAGAGTAAAGATAAGTTTCAAAGTATAAAAAGACCATTTAAAATATGCTTTGATATTTAAAATAAGTTATGTGTCACGAGGGCTTTTATGTTTAAATTTCCACTAGATGGAAGGGATATACATGCCTATAAATCAACACCATGTTTCAATATACAAAAATTCATTCTCATCAGAGAAAAAATTATTAATGTTTTATGGATCTCGAATGCCTTATATGTATCCCTTTTCTCCTTTGTTGTGTTCTTTTATGGTTCATATTTATGTTCACAACAGTAACATTTAATTTGTTGCTCTTTATGGAATCTCATTTTTGAATACGTTAGAAAAACAACTTTATTTTTAAAAAAACTTCCGCAGGTCTTTTCTTTACATTTTGTATCTTACTGTGTTTTTGTTTTGTTTTATTTTGTTTTGCCGCCATACTTCCCCATCTCTTCTACCTTTCTCCATTAGAACAAAATGGCCGGAAAGCTTTCAGTGAGAAACCAATCGTCCCCTGACCTCCCTCAGTCGTATGGAAAAAAATATTTCCTCTCCCAAAAGTCTATAATGGTAAAAGCACATCCCTGTACTTTGAAAGAAATTAGCTTCCAGTTCTAGAAATTTTATGTCAGTTTAGCAGTTAGTTTGAAGTCCTATAGAATGGGGAAGGTTATCTTAAAATCTTAATCTAAAAGGCGACTGAAATAAAGCAAGCTGGGTCTTTAGAAGAAATAACCCATTCAAAATCAAGAATGTGATTTGAGAATAAAAATTTACTACAGCATCCTACGGAGGTACATGGAATTTCAACCAATTCAGAATGCTTTCAAAGCGCATTTAAAAATGTACGTATTCAATCAAAATAAAACCTGGCAGGAGGTAGATAAAGACATGTTTGCAAGTTCTAGTACTATAAGAAAAAGGTCGTGTTGGGGAGGGGGCGTTCTCAAATGCTATAATCAACACAGCGAGAATTCTACACCTCCAATCCACAATTTTGATATTGTGATAAAATAAGAAATAAACGTTTTGGTCTTGGTCCTTGGCTCCTGACCAGACCTTCTCCAGCCTTTGATGTCTCAAATGCACTGGTGTTAGGAGCATCTTTTGTTTTAATATTTGGTCTTTGACCCCAGTTCCTGAAACAGACCTCCTGAAACACTTGGAATTTCCTGCATGAAAGGAACATCTCCTGGTGGACTCCTGAATAGCTTCAGAATTGGGACTGGTCACCAGAAAGACCAGGGCATGATTGGAAGCATGGGACTTTCGCCCCATCTGTCATCTTCCAGGAAGGGGAGAGGGGCTGTAGATTGAGTTAATAATTGACTGTGCCTCCGTGATTCCGACTCCATCTAAATCCCTTCACTACAGGGTTTGGAGAATTTCTGGGTTGGTGAACATCTCCATGTGCCAGGAGGGTGGCGGACTCAGCTCCACAGGAAGAGAGAAGAACCTATGCTTAAGACGCTTCAAGAACTCACCCTGTGTACCACGTCCTCTGTTATACAGTAAACCAATATGTGTTTCCCTGAGTTCTGTGAACTGTTCTAGTAGACATTCTAGCCATTCAATTAATCCAAGACGTCTATGTTCAGACAGTGGAATATTAATCAGCACTGAAATGAGCCATCAAACCATGAAAACATATGTAAGGACCCTAAACACATTTTACTAAGTGGAAGAAGCCAATCTGAAAATGCTACATACTGTACGATTTCAACCGCATGATGCTGTGGAAAAGGCAAAACTATGGAAGCAGTAAAAATATCAGGGGTTGCCAAGGGTTGGTGGAGAGGAGATGGATGAGGGGAACCCAGAGGATTTTTAGGGCAGTGGAAATACTCTGTATGATACTATAATGGTGAATACGTGTCATATATTTTGTCCAAACCCATAGAACGTACATCACGAAGAGCGAACCCTAGTGTAAACTCTGGACTCTGGGTGATTATCGTGTGTCAATATAGGCTCATCAGTCGTAACAAATGTCCCACTCTGTTACATGTGGGGGATATCGAAAATGGTGAAGCCTCCGTAGGTATGGGTGCACGGGGTAAATGGGAAATCTGTATCTTTTACCCAATGTTGCTGTGAACTCAAAACTGTTCTAAAAGACAGTCTTTAAAATGAAGTACCATTTTGTATTGTACTTACCACAAACTACCATACACAGCTGAACTTACTCGAAACATAACAAAGAGTATTGTGGTAAGTTATCATTAACCTAAGCATTCCCTCCTTGTTAACCTTCAATTGTTATCTACAAGTGTTATTTATATCATGATGCTTTATCAACAACATTTATCACCTGCATTTAATCACGGATTTTATGGCAGACAGTGTTGCTGCCCATGCGGTTCCTGTGGCCCCCCTCTCCTCTGCAAGAGAGCTCTGATCTTATTGGGACTATTAACCGCCCCAGCCCCAATCCTGCTTACTTTGTCAAATGTTTCATTTCCATCCTCTCTTGCAACAAGGGATAATCACATGATCCAGTTCTGGACAATAAGCCTGAAGCAGAAGATTGCTTGGCAGAGGAGGGGGACACAGAATGTTCCAGGAAAGCTTACTTTTCACGGAGACACAGGTTTATCCATCTTCTCATGGAAGACCAAAATACATCCATAAAATGCTCTTTCCAAACAATGTTGAATGTGAATCTGTGAATCGGATCAAGCCTCTAGATCTAATTATCAATTTATAGCAAACACCGAACAAAGAACATATTAAGTGTTTAGATTTAGCTGATACTTTCCTTTGTCCCTTCTTTACCTGAGTTGGAAATGGATGTAGTCCCAGCACTACAGCAGCCTTTCTGCTACCATGAGGCTTAAAAGCACAAAGATGAGACTGGCAAAGCAGAAAGATGGTAAAAAGCCTGGGTCTTTGACGACATTAATGACCTCCAAAATAAATTTGTATTTCTTTAAACAACTGTTGGTAGAGTTCTGTTGTTGTTGAAGTTATACCTAACTGATACAATGTCTACGTCATAAGTCTGACTTTCTCAAAAAAAAAATAGTGTTAACAAAAATTAAAAGCCATGGCACAGACTCATCCAGAAGTACAATATTACTGCTCCCTTTGTACAACATGGCTTCCTAGTGTATCTACTAAGATCTTGGGATTTATAATCTACTTAAAATACAAAATTAATGTTTTGAATTAAATTCAGTTAGATCAGGGTTTCAGTTCTGATCATGTCCGAGTAGCTTGACTCGGGCTAAGCTTCCCAAGGATATCAATATAGAAAGTGGACATAACAGAAAAACACCTGTTGAAGACACTGGTCGACAATGATAGCAGGTAGTAACTGGAGGGACTGCAATTCTTAAAAGCAGGGAAACACAAGATATAAGTTCCACAGGTATCCCTATTTTCCAGCTCAGTGTAGCAGAATGGAATGGAACCCAAGCTGCAAATAACAGTCTGACTAATCAGAGGAGACACAAATTACAGGTGCAGCCGTCAGAGTGGCGGGATATTGAGGGACAATGAAAAGGAGGGAAAGGAACGGGTGGGACCCAAATATACCTGTAAAGAAATTCCCTTCAAGCAAAGGGCAGACTCCTGGGAGGTACATCTAGAGGAATTACGAGTCCAAGAACCGCCCTGGGAAAACAGTTTGGAAGGCAGAAGAATTGAGCAGAGATTTCAACAGCTGTCTGATGCTAAGGGTGAGAAACTCAGTCCATCTGACTTTGTGCATGCCTTAGTCTGCTCTGGCCGCCAGAGCAAAACACCGCCACTGGGGTGGCTTGAACCACATTTTCCCCCCACAGTTCCAGAGGTTGGAGGTCTGTGGACAGGGTGCCGGCACGGTCAGTTCATGGTGAGGCCCCTTGTCCCGGCTTGCAGACAGCTACCTTCTCCCTGTGTTCTCATGTGGCAGACAGCGAGGGAGCGAGCCCTATGGTGTCTCTTCTCAAAAGGTCACCAATCTCACCACGAGGGCCCCACCCTCATGCCCTCTCCTAACTGCCTCGCAAAGATTTTATATCTCCCAGCATTGTCACACTGGGGCTTAGGGCTTCACCATATGACTTGGGGAGGGGGGCACAGTTTAGTCCCTAGCAATGGGGATTAGTTTCCTATTGCTGTTGTAACAACTTCCTACAGCTCTAGAGGCTTAAAGCAATACAGATTTATTATCTTACAGTTTTGGAGGTCAGAAGTCTAAAATGGATCTCGCTGGGCTAAAAACAAGCAGTCTGCGGGCAGTGTTTCTTCCCAGAGGTCCTGGGGAAGAATCCATCCTTTGGCCTTTTCCACTTCCAGAGGCTTCCGGCACTCCTGGGCTGATTTACTTCCATCATCAAAGCATCAATGACTGTTCAAGACTTTCTCACGCTTCTATTTCTCTCTTCTGTCTCTCTTCTCCCTGATAAGACTTCTGATTTCCTTGGGCCCACCCAGAGAATTCAAGATATTCACTCCACATCAGCTGATTGGCAAACTTAATTCCATCTGCACACTTAATTGTCTGTTGCAATGGAACCTAATGTGTTCACAGTTCCTGGCGATTAGAACATGGATTTATTTGGAGGTGCATCATTTTGCCTACCACAATGGGTTTGATAAGCAACTCAAGTTTTCTCTTGAAACCCCAGAAGGGCCATGGCCTAGGAAAAGGTTAAAACTGAAATAGTCCATGCCTTCTAAAACCTAAAGCCAACCTTCACCAGGATCAAGTCAAATCACTAGACTTCTCTCTACCCTTCAGCAAAAAACTATGCGTTTTTCGAAGGATCTATCTAATATAGTTTTTACACGTTATGCCTGGCATCTAATAAAAAAATATAAAACATGCGGGGCCCCTGGGTGGCTCACTTGGTTAAGTGACTTCAGCTCAGGTCATGATCTCACGGCTTGTGGGTTCAGGCCCCACGTCAGGCTCTGTGCTGACAGCTCAGAGCCTGGAGCCTGCTTAGGATTCTGTGTCTCCCTCTCTCTCTGCCCCTCCCCAGCTTGCACTCTGTCTCTCCCTCCCTCAAAAATAAATAAACATTAGGGGCGCCTGGGTGGCGCAGTCGGTTAAGCGTCCGACTTCAGCCAGGTCACGATCTCGCGGTCCGTGAGTTCGAGCCCCGCGTCGGGCTCTGGGCTGATGGCTCAGAGCCTGGAGCCTGTTTCCGAGTCTGTGTCTCCCTCTCTCTCTGCCCCTCCCCCGTTCATGCTCTGTCTCTCTCTGTCCCAAAAATAAATAAACGTTGAAAAAAAAAAAAAATAAATAAATAAATAAACATTAAAAAAAGAGTTCTATTATAAAAGGATGAATAGAGGCAATATTTGAATTAAGAAAAACACCAACTTAAACTCATAGAAAGTAGAAGGCCGTGACAAGTGTAAGAGAAAAAAAAATCTAAGAAATAGAAAGGAAGCACACGATAGCAAAAAAAATAAAAGTTTTTTGAAAGATTAATAAACTTGTTAAATCTCTAGCAATGCTGACCGAAAAGAAAAAAAAAAAAAAAAGAGAGAGAGAAAATATAAATTCTCCACTTCACATACATTTGCAAAACTAATTACAGGGTTTTATTTTATTGCTGGACTATTGTAAAATAAACCATCGCAAATTTCAGTGGCATTTAATCATAAACATTTATTGTCTCTCCTATGTCTGTGGAACTGCTGGGCTTTAAGCTGCCCAGGCTGTGCCCAGCAAATGGCCACTATGGAACAAACACAGAAATTCCCTGAGTTTGCACCAATGGGTTAACAAGGCAGAAAGTAATAGAAAGCCACAGGATGTACGCATCCAAGATTAGGTAAGCAAGATTAGGTAAACAGGGCAAAGGCCCCCAGTATAGGATAAACGTATAGGAATAGGAAATCTCAGGGTGAAAACATCCAAGATGAGGTCAACAAGATTAGAGATTCAGGGCAGAAGTGCCCCCCAATTTAGTACAATAGCAGAAATCTGCTTTCACAGGAAGGAAGGACCAAAATAGGTAAACTGGTAAACAGGGCTACAGACCTCAGCAGGGCAAAGTTGCCTGGAGTGGAGCTAATTAGCAAAAGCAAGGTGCCTTGTTGACCCTGAGGTGGCAGGCTCTGTCTTCCTTATCCCCAAGGGAAGTTTAGGTAAACAGAGCTGGCACCTCATGCCTGCCCAAAACAACGGTTCACCCAGCACCAGGATTTTGTTGTGTATTGACCGAGATCCCTAACACCGCATATCTTCAACACCCCCTTTCCCTCACACCCGTGAGTTAACGTTCACAGTTTCATTGTCTCTTTGCGCACGTCCATCGCCCTTGTAAGCCTTCTGATCTTAATAAAAAAGGAACAAGGACCTACTTGGGGCACTTGTCTCCTCCTGGACATTAGCCTCTCTTGCATTTTAATCCTGCGTCCGCTGTCCTGCTGAACAAGAGAGAACTCCAGACCCAAAGTCTCCGACAGGCCACAGGTGTATGTAGAGAGAGGTGGAGACACGATTGGGAGCCATAATTCAATCTATTACAATTATCTAGAACTTTACAGCAATAAACGTTCTGATGGAGAAGAAATGGACAAATCACTTGAAAAATAAACTGAAATTGAGAGAAACAATAAATATGAATATTCCTGCACTATTAAAGACATTGAATGTGAAATTAACAAGTTTTTCACTAAGGCGATTGCTGGCGTGAATAGCTTCACTGGTGAATTTCTCCGAACGTTTAAGGAAAAAATAACACAAATGTTATATGATCACTTCCAGAAAATAGGGTAAGCTATAAGACTGCCCAGTTCAGTTTTGAGGTTTGCATGGCCTTGATAGTGAAACTGACGAGGGCATCGTAAGCAAAATGGCAGGCTAGCATTCCTCATAAACACAGGCAAAAATCCTAAACAAAATTACAATAAATCCAATACTACATACAAAGGATAATATATTATGATCAATTTGGTTCATAATCAGAATCCTTGCAAAGGTTGACGACTTTTTGTTTTGGTTTGGTTTTTAGTTTTCATAAAAGGAATTTTATTAAAGTGGCCCTTTCGTCCTGAGTCCTTTGAAATGCCGCCGCATTTTGCTGTTCAAGTACTGTCAGCCAGAGCTGAGAGTTCTCTGCACCCAGTGTGAATTTTTTTGATTATTTTGTAACTGAGAAACTTTGAGGATTTTTCTACCAAAAACATTAAGCTCCGTCATTATTGGAAGTCCGCCGTATATTTTCACATTCCGGCAAATAGCCTGGTGACCTCACAGAAGAAGGAAATGAATTAAAATCATAAGATATAATAAATATTTCAAAAGAGTTCACATCTCTGTGCTCAGCCTGTGGCAGTGTGGGAAGCCTGGCAGATCACGCCAGAAGAGGCTCTGTGATTTCAGCAGCCCTCTGGCCACCAGGCAGGAACTCTGTTGGAATGAGAGACTTTGTGGAGTTCGGAACAAGCGCCTTTGCAAATGGATAACTGGAGAGCACGCAAAGAATGTAGTCCTTTAGCGCAATTACCTAAATGGAAATTACTCCCCTAGGCCCTCCTCCCTACTGGAAACTCTTGGTCCATGTGTGAAGAAATTAGCAGCTTAAAAAGAATCTCCAGGCCGAGCACTTTTTATTCTGAAAGTTTTATAGTCATGAAAACACGAAAGTTTTATAGTCAGGAGAAGGTGGAGTGGTGCTTTTACAATCAAAATGAATTTGACTTTGCTTCTTTTTTTTCCCTTTTAAAAACATTTTAACTGTCAGTTTTAATAGCTTTTAGAAAATACCAGTTGGATTAGAGAGAGTCTGATTCAATCCAAGTTGTGTTCCCAGTTAGGTAGAACCATTTAAAAAACAAAACCAAAAAAAAAATAAAATAAAATAAAGAAATAAAGTATTTGTACTCATCTAAAAGAAAAGCAGAAATAATAATAAACGAAAGAGTAGTGTACATATTTCAAAAGCAATTTCTTCAAAATAAATGAGTCACTATTTGCCACTGGAGTCGGTTTCTCTCATATAAGGAATGTGAAACTGTGTGAAGGTTCGCAGAAGGAATAGTGCTATACTCTAACCATTACATAGTTTATATTTTAACATTGGGGAGAAAACGTATCCTGGGAATCTTAGTCAAGATCCTTATGTGCAAGTAACAGAAACCAGCCAGCTAGCTAAATATGAAATGGGAACTCATTAAAAGGATACAGGGTTATCTCTTGGAACTCAGGAATGCCGACTGGCTGCTTGGGAACTAGGGCTAGGAACTCTCTATAAAACTGTCATTGCTACACCTCTGGCTCTTATCTCTGCCTCTTGGACCCAGCCAACAGGCCTTCTGCCCTCCTGATATATGGCAGACAGTGCGTGGCCGTCCAGTAGCTTCTGAGGCGCATTTATTCCCTTTGAAGAGTCCATATCAGACCCACTCAACTGAATCTCATGTCTAAGTGCAAATGCCCACCAGATTGATGTAGTTTCCATCCGAAGTCCAATTGGCTGTCAGGATATCAATCCTGTGGCAAGAATGCACTTCTTAAAGAAGTAGTCTTAGAGAGTGCAGAAATTCAAAATGAGTTTTAACTCATGGCATCTCAAGATGATACCAAAATCCAAGAACACTCCAATGGCACCGTGGGTATTGCTGATGGTAATGTTGGGGGACACAGTCAGTATGGCTCAGGATAGGAGTGAGTAGCTGCGTGTCAACCTTGTTAACTCTTCCAATTTACCTTAGAGAAGATGTCTCTCTACACCTCTAGTTTTGCAGATCAGCCTAAGTGTGTTGAAGAATAAAGGGCGGTTGGGGTGGAAGAAATGGGGAGATGTTGGTCAAAGGGTACATATTTCAGTTATGCAGGATGAATAAGTTCTGGGGTTCCAATATACAGCGTGGTGATTATTGTTACTAATGTTGTATTTTATACTTTAAATTTGCTAGGGAAGTAGATGTTAAGTGTTTTCACAAGACACAAAAAAGAAAAAGGTGAATGATGTGAGGCAATGAATGTGTCAGCTTGACTGTGGTAATCATTTCACAGTGTATATCTGTATCAGATGATAACACTGTACATCTTAGATATTTTTACTGGTCAATCATACCTCGATAGAGCTGAAACTAAAAGAAAAGACACTTGCCTCGTCGTCATGGGAAAATTGAAATGGTTTCCGATATCACTTCTCCTGCTGTGTAAGACAAGCTCTCATGTAACTGGGGTCTGGTAGGCCTTTCATAAAAATCTTTTCTAGGTTTGCAAGTGTTATTGAGATATAGGGGTTCGTTGGATCCACACACCCATCTTAGAATAGTAGTGACCTTTCTGCTCGCTTCATAGGATAGGAAACTGAGTCAGAACCAATGTGCTGAGGTAGAAGAAAACCCTGATGGTAGATTCATGAAAGTTTCTGTAACTTCTGGGAAATCTCATGGATTCTGAACTGGCATTCCCTCGCTTTTGTGTGACGATTGTTTTTTTAAAAGACCAAAGTAGATGAAGAGGACGGTTATCACAATTTTAAAATAAAGCATCTACGAAAAGGAGTGGGAAAGCCTCTGTGCGTAAGATAGCAGGAAATAGTAAAAACCCAACGGTAAGCAAAGCTGGCCAATAGTGTCCTCCCAAACTCTCCTTCTGTGATCTTCACTCGATGCTCTGTATTTCAGGTGCTCAGGCCCTTAAATGTCAAGAATATCTTGACAAGGACAGCTCTTTCCTGAATTACTTCAGGTGAGGGCCCTCTTTCTTAAATCTGCCTGTTATGCACATTTAGACCATTCTGACATTTCCCAACATATTTCATATGCCAGTCCGTAACTGAAGCCCTCCGCTATCATCCCGTGTGAGGCAATCCCTCCAGAACCCTTTGGACCAAAGGATTGTGTATGTTCTTTCCAACTTTGAGTTCATGATTCCTTCTGATTTAATTTCTTTACTCAGTTGCAGAAATCCCTCCTATTTCACGTAGAAACTTTTCCTCCAGTCACTGTGGGTATTTATTATAAGTAAAGGTCATGTCTTTTGGCAGATATGTGCATTAATTCTTCTTGCACGTGTACTTCGCGGTAGAATTGCCCGATCCTTGACTGGGGCACATGTTTGGCTTTATTCAATGCTACAGTTTTCCAACTTACTCCCCCAGGTGTAACATATATGACTTCCAGTTGTTGGTATCTTCACCAAAACTTGGCATGGGCAGTCTTTTTCGTCTTAGGCTTTCCTGTTGGTGTAACTTATTGTCTTATGATTTTAATTTATGTCATTAATGGAATGACTAATAATGTTGAGTGCCTTCGCTTTTTTGGCCAGTTAGATGTCTTCCTTTGCGAAATGCCAGTTCAAGTGTTTTACCCATGTTTTTTAAAAATTTTTCAATGTTTATTTATTTTTGAGTGAGAGAAAGAACACGAGAAAGGGAGGGGCACAGAGAGAAACACACACACACACACACACACACACACACACACACAGAATCCAAAGCGGGCTCCAGGCTCTGACCTGTCAGCACAGAGCCCGGTGCAGGGCTCAAACCCATGAACTGTGAGATCATGACCTGAGCCAAAGTCAGATGCTTAACCAACTTGAGCCATCCAGGTGCCTCATCTTGTCACTTTCTTAACGGTGTTTTTGATGAAGAGAAGTACTTAAAATTGGTGAGGTCTAATCCACCACTCTTTTCTTTCATAGTTAGTACTGGCTAAAACGTGCTTGCTTGCATTGAGATCAGAATACACCCTCAGCTTTTCTTCTCCAGAAGTTGGACTGTTGTACCTTTCACAGTTAAGTCTACAATCCATCCAGGACTAATACTTACATACGATGTGAGGTAGGAGTCAAGACAGATAATTAATCAAGAATCATCAGGAGGCTTGAGTAGAACAAGCCACAGAGAGCTGTGTAGCTCTGAGAGTCTCAGTCAGGCTGATAGGAGAACCAGAGCAAACATTGCCTACAAAAGAACTCTCTTTTAAGCAGAAATGTCTGACCAGTACACCTGCCATGCTCAGTCACTGGCTGAGAGCTTCCTGGAGAGAACATGGCCTTGGTATAGACACTGTAGAAGACTCTTAGACTGCAGCTGCTGAAGGCTGGCTGCTAACTACATCTCTGACAGCAAGTTCCCCCTGGAAATGTGATATCAGCATCATACTTCCTTGGCTGCTGCAGGGCTGAAAATTCCCAATCTCTTCTTCTCTAATTTTGAGCATATCAATCACAGTGGAGTTTTTCATTTGTGTGTTTATTTCATTGAAGACTTTCTGCCTGGTTGCTCTGATATCTGAATCACTGTGGGTTTGGTTTTGGTGTCTGTTGTTTTCACTGTTTCTAATCAAGTGCCTTTGTAATCAAGACTCCTTTTGCTTTTTATTTAATAATAGACATTGTATTTAAAAAAATCATCTTCCAAAGAGGCGGGCAGATACAATGGCAACGGGTAACTCTGTTGTGGCCTTTTTGTTGTGAATATTATTTCAGAATTTCTTTTACTCCTAGGTCATACCTCTTGTTCCTAAATCTTTTTTCTTATTTTTTAGGGAGACGCCTTACTTCTGTAGCAAGAGCCTTCTGGGGGCGGGAGGGGGGGTTGGTGGCAGATGATGTAAACAAAAGCCCCTAGAGTTTTCACACACTTCCCCAACTTAACAAATCACAAAAACTCCAGCCTCAGTTTCCCTAGCACAGGTAACTACTGACATCTCGGGTCACAATGTTCACCCCCCAGCTGCTGCTTCCTTTTTATATTTTCTGGACGCTCACCTTATACGTGCATAGCTTAGGAGTCAGCCAACAATTGGAGTGGAATTCGTACATAGATTTTCTAGCCACTTTCTCTGTGATTCTCTTCTCTAAGAACTTTCACCTTGAAGTTTCTGTGCCTTTGGCAGCCTTGAACTCCAACTTCTGCCTCACAGCGGGGTAAAACTTGTTGCTTTATGCTGGCATTCCATTCCCTTGCCCTGCAGCAAACCAAAATCTTAGTTTCTGGGAATGCATTTTCAAAAAGAAAGCCCCCTTAGCGGTTTGTGGGCAAAGTGAAGTTTGAGAACTACAGGCCTAGAATCTAGATCTAGATCTAGAATGTTCCTGATCTCATGGGACTCCCATCCTACTAATGTTCTCCTCTCTACCCGTGAGCAAAGCAAGACTGGGTACCTGTGATCAGGGTCATGGCCTGCATGTAAGGTACATGGTTTAATTCCACACTCCAGTTCCAGGCTCCGTCCATGTGACTGGGGTTTCATGCTCACCCCCCATTTCCTGCACAAAGTTCTGCTCTGAATTGCAGCCTGTGTGGAAGCCTGGACCCTAAACTTCCTTGAGACCGTAGTTTTTTCCAACCTTGGTCATATTTCAAGTTGTATTTATTACCAACCAGAAGAATGTGGAACTGAATCCTCCTGTGGCTTTCATTTAAATGTTTCTGATTACTAGGGAGATTGAGAATCTTTCCAAATAATTATTAGCCATTTAGGTTTACCCCCCCCCCCCCGCGAATGGCCCAATTATATTTTCCCCATTTTCCAGGTGACTAGTTTTACTTACTGTTTGTAAGATCCCTTAAGTCTTTTCGAAAAATTTTTAATTTGGAAGTTACATGTATGGTTTTAACTTTAAAATGAATACAGCTTGGAAAGCTTTAAAGGCTTTTAACAGGGACAGCCACTCAACACTCTAACACTTGTATCTTCCCCAAGCAGACACTGAATAAATACATTACTTTGCCAAGGAGACCTACACATTCAGTGGTAGCCAGATGGCCTGTATCTCCTGCACTTTACCCAGGTGTTTACCAATTCTATCCAGCAAACTCCATCAAGAAACTATGCGGGGGTGGGGGAGGAGGGGGGGGCGCCTGGGTGGCTCAGGTGGTTAAATGTCAGACTTTTGATCTCAGCTCAGGTCATGATCTCACAGTTCGTGAGTTCAAGCCCTACGTCGGGTTTTGTGCTGACAGTGAGGCCTGCTTGGGATTCTCTCTCTCTCTTTCTCTCTCTCTCTCTCTTTCTCTCTCTCTGCCTCTCCCCGCCTTCCTCCCCCGCCCCACCCCAAATAAACAAACTTAAAAAACAAAAGGCAGGCCAAGCACAATTTTAGGCACAGAGGATGTCGACACGAACGCCGTAGCCAGCCCTCTCATGCGGCACTTTGTGGCTGTTCTGAACGTCCTAACAAAGCAGACAATCACCAGCTCCTTGGGGTTCTAAATCCACAATGCCCTCTGTCTCCTTGGGCTTCTGCACCTGCCCCCCCTGGCTGAGGCAAACCCTTACGATCCTGCTGTCACATCTATTCTTACTCCTGTTTCCAGGCTCCACTTAATCATGTCCGCATCTGTAACGTTTCCCCTTAATCGTCCTAGGTACTGTGAGGCATCTCCTGGAGCAGACGACACTCATGATCTTTGTTTTCAGGTCTTTCTCCAAACACCGTGAGACCGGGGGGGCAGGACCCATGTGCTGTGTATTCCCAAGTGCCAGACAGGTTTATAGCAACTGTTCCTTGAATGAATGAAAGAAAAGCTGGTGGGAGGGAGGTGGTGTGTGGTCGGACCTGATTCACACGAGTGAACATTCCAACATGCTAAGTGTGATGAGTGTGCTTTAGGTTTCAATGCATGCCACCCTACGCAGGTGGAGTAATCCTAATAAAATCATTTATTCTCATTTCAGAGGCTTTTAAACCATTTTCCCTCCCTGGGTCTGTCACCTTTTAATAGATTTGAGGCAGATCTCTAATGACTGACCCATGATTATTTGACTCATTGCCATAGATACAATTTAGAAAAGGGTTGGGTTTGAAAGACAAGCAATTACTTAAGACTTGCTGTAAATTTTAGGACTTAGCCTAATCTGACCAGAGGTCCTTTTGAAATGCATGCTCAGCAAAAAACAAATGTGAAAGAGATCCTACCCGAGCTGAATCTATCGTCTCCTGAGAATGCACCTGCCTGATGTCCGAAGTAGTGAGGATAGAGTGAAATTCATCACCTCCCTTTTACGGCTGCACCAGGTGAGAAAGTGACAAATAGACACCCAAAAAGATTGTGACACTCTTGATACGTACAAACCTTTTTAGATTGCTTTCCTGCTTGAGAGGCATCAAGGACACCCTGCTGTAATTTATTGTGAAATCAGGAGTCACTCAAAAACTTCAAGGCCGAATTCACTTTAATTCATTTATTGCTCTTATTATACCTAGTTTAACGCTGCTAAGCATCGTATGTAGCTGGGAAATTACAAATATTTCCACCAGAATATGTTAGCTAGGAGGAATTTTCCCTCCTGGTTTTCCTTCTCAGACCGCAGACATCACACGAACTCCTCACTAAAATGAAAATAATGGATTCAAGTACATTGGGCACCTAAGTGTGAGTCAGAGCATCTCACAAGCAGAATACTTCCTGCTGGCAAATGAAGCCCCTCTGACTGTTCCCAAACCTAAACTCAGTAATCGGTAGCATGTTATATATTGTTCTCTGCTCTCTCTTTGGTACCTGGAACAGAGACTGGAACCTACAAGTATTTTTGAATGAGACAGCAACTATCAATGTATGCGAGGTGGAAAAAACAGAGTTCAGAGAAATTAAGTAATGCTTTCAAAGGTCAAGTCCTAATGGGAACCCAGGAGTCTGATTGGACCTGTTCTCAGATACTACATTCTCCTCCAGCAGTGAGATGTGTTGTATTTAACCAAAGCCTGCATCGGACCATCCTGCAGTCTTTCTGATTCCTTTTCTTGGCTCCTTCAGGAAGTAGGAGAGGTTCTAGCCTAAAGAGTTCTCTTAGGAGTCTTTTTTCAATAGAACATCCTTTGGGGTGCCTGGGTGGCTCAGTTGGTTGGGCGTCCAACCTCAGCTCAGGTCATGATCTCACAGTTTGTGAGTTCGAGCCCTGCGTTGGGCTCTATGCTGACAGCTCAGAGCCTGGAGCCTGCTTAGGATTCTGTGTCTCCCTCTCTCTCTGCCCTTCCCCTGCTCATGCCCTGTCTCTCTCTCTCTCTCTTTTTCTGTCTCTTTCTGTCTCTCTTTCTCTCTCTCTCAAAAAATAAATAAACATTACAAAAACAATAGAACATCCTCTTTTATACCTTCCTAAGTTATTTTTCATCACTAGGACAGAAATTGGTGACTGGTATTTACCCCAAACAACATGTCAACAAGTTAGCATGAATGAGCTAATTATTCAGAGTGGCCACCAGAGACGGTGGCTCCCAGAGAAGGGGAGAATCGATGTGCTCGTGCCACATTCCTCTGTGCGCTGCATGGTCATGCGGGGGTTTCCCCGATGCACATCTCACTGGTCCTCTTTGTAAATGCCTGTTTTTTTCTCTCAGAATTCTGCTCACACACATGCATTCTACTCTGTCCTCATTGAGAACCATGCAGTATGAAATACTGGGGGCTTAAGAGTTAAAATTCAAAAAACCAAATCTCAGAATTTTCTATTTGCAAAATAGGAAAGATTATTTATAGGTAATATTAATGTATATTAATCTAATCTAATCTAATATATATTATAATAATATAATATAATATAATATAATATAATATAATATAATATATATATTAAAGGGCTAGGGTATATATATATATATATATATATATATATATATACCCACCTAGAAACTGAAGCTTGAGAAGGCAGAAGTGATCTAATCAAGGCTACCTGGAGTATCACACAGGGTATTAAACAGTGTCTTAGAAGTTAACAAGATCCATGGAAAACAAGATGTGAGGGGGGGGGGGGTAGGTGGGAGTGTTTAAGAGAAGAAGAAAGTCTTTGAGAAAACAACATGAGAGCAAAGGCTTAAAAGAGAGGAAGTCATCCTGGAGGTGATGAGGGCCACGCAGGCAGAGTTAACAGGGCAAAGAATCCATGCCTGTGACCTTTCTTTTTTGAGAGAGAGGGAGAAGGAGAGAGAAAGGAGGGGGAGTGCAGAGAGAGGGAGAGAGGGAATCTTAAGCAGGCTTAGCACTAAGTGTGGATCCTGACACAGGGCCTGATCTCATAACCGTGAGATCATGACCCGAGCTGAAATCAAGAGTTGGATGCTTGGGGCGCCTGGGTGGCTCAGTCGGTTGAATGTCTGACTTTCGATTTCGGCTCAGGTCGTGATCTCACAGCTTTGTGGGTCCAAGCCCCACATCAGGCTCTGCACTGGCAGGGTGGAGCCTGCTTGGGATTTTCTCTCTCTTTCTCTCTCTGCCTCTCCCCTACTTGCACTGTCTTTGTCTCTCTCAAAATAAACTATAATTTAAAAACAAGAGTCGAATGCTTAACCAACTGAACTATGTAGGTGCCCCACGCCTGATGCCTTTGAGGAAGAGCCAGAAGGCTGGTGTGGCCAAAGCAGTTTCTGAGACTAAGCATGGAGGCAGATTAGGTCAGATGACTGAGACTAACGTGATGGCAGATTAAGTCAGAGAGGGGGACAAGGGGTGGTGAGGAAGAACCCATAGAGCCAAATAAGCAACTTTGAGGCTGCTAGCTTTTACTCTGAGTAAAAAGGGGGACAACACAGGATAGTGAACTGAGGCCTGGTACGATCTGATACACTTTTATGGACTAGAATGTAGTCTTTTCATACTTCCTGCTTACTGGGCCACAAAGCAAAATTCAACACATTTGTAAAAAGAGGTATCACCCATATTCATGGATCAAAGAAGAAATCATAACAAAATGAGGACTGAATCAAAATGACAACATGTAGCAAACCCTGTGGGCTTCGCAAAAAGTAGTTCATATTTTTTTTTTAGTGTATTATCTTAAATACATCAGAAAAAAACCAAACTGATAGTAAATGAGCTTAGCATCCAATTTAACTAGCTGGAAAAAGAACACTGAATATATTTAAAGAAACCAAAGGAAAGTATATAATAAAACTGTGGAAATCAATAAAATAGAAATTAAAAACCTATTGGATCACTAAAACCAAAAGTCGATTCTTTTTATAGACAAACACTAACAAAACTTCTGGAAAAATTGATCAAGAAAAAGAAGTTACAAACACCTACTATTATAAATGTCACCTAGGAGAAAATGTGCACATAAACTCTAATAAAAGAATATTATCGAGGTGCCAGGGTGGCTCAGTCGGATGAGCGTCAGACTCTTGATTTTGGCTCAGGTCATGATTCTGGGGTCTTGGGATCAAGCTCCACCTTGGACTCTGTGTCGAGCGTGGCGGGCTTAAGGCTCTCTCTCTCTCTCTCTCTCTCTCTCTGTCCTTCAGTCTCTGCCCCTCTCCACTGCTCATGCTCTCTCTCTCAAAAAAAAAAAAAAAAGGAATATCATCAGCAATTTAACCAACTGATATCTAAACATGGGCAAAGTGGACAAATTCCTAGAAAATTCATCTTTCCAAACTTGGCCCAACATGAAATAGAAAGTCTAAATAATTTTATAAGGACCACAGTATTTGAATATTTGATAAATACCAGACTCAGGTTTCCAGGAATTTTCTACTAATGGCTTTAGTTTGAGACAATTCCCCTGTGGAAATAAAAAGGAAAGAAGAACTCTTCATCTCATCATATAGCTTTGATTTCAAAGCCAGAAAAGGCAGTTCATGAAAAGAAAATTACCAGTCCGTGTAACTTTTGGATATAGATATAAAATTCTTAAAATATACGCAAATCAAATCAAACAATTTTTTAAAATATAACACAACAAAATGAGGTATGATTCAGGAAAGCAAGAGTTGTGGAATTTTAGAAAATCTAAAAATTCCATTCACCATATTAACAAGTCAAAAGATAAAATCTCTATTTACATGTCAGTAGCTGCAGAGAAACGTTTTATTTTATAAAGGTCAACATAAACACAGGACAAAAAATCTTTATAAATTAAAGATAGAAGCGAATTTCATTTGATGAAGCATATCTACAAATTACCTGCCATAAGCAACATTTTAATTACATAAACATTAGAAACATGACCTTAAAAATCCATACTATGAATGTGTCTTGACTTAAGAGTTTTGTAAACCCTAAGTAGAGAAGAAACAATTCACCAGAGGGGCCTTTCTAGAGCTGGAAACTCAGGGCACCTGAGCTCGATGCCCTTGAAAGCCAGAGCAGGGACTGCAGTGGGTACATCTGAGGTCACTATATTACAAAATAAATACCTTGTTCAATCTGGTAAAATCCTCTACATTGACGCTGCTTTTCTTTCTTTCTTTTTTTCAAATTTTGTTCTTAATGTTTATTTATTTTGGAGAGGTGAGAGAGAGACAGAGCATGAGCAGGGGAGGGGCAGAGAAGAAGGGAGACAGAATCCGAAGCAGGCTCCAGGCCCTGAACTGTCAACACAGAGCCCAACGTGGGACTCCAATTCACTAACTGTGAGATCATGACCTGAGCCAAAGTTGGACACTTAGGGGACTGAACCACCCCGGTGCCCCTGAAGCTGTGTTTCTAAAGTAACAATATCTCTTTCTGTCTTCACTCAGTGCTATACTCTCAAATGGAAGCAATGATTTAGATTGTGGTTTGCTCTCCCGGACTTCTGCGACCTCCAACTTCAAAGATTAACATACAACTCATGGGCAGAGGAATTTGACTTATATGTTACATTTTCCTAACATTTCCTTGAAATCAGGCCACTGTAGAGAGAAATGGGGTAGAGAACTGGAAGGAAGAGGGGTCATTCACCACATCACTTTCTAAGGAAAAGAAGTGGGAAGTAGATATCCAATAGTGGTTATCTTTTCTCTTTTAATGGTCCATCCACCCTCTCCTCCTTCTCCTTGACCTTGGAAATACTAAATCCTGTTCCTACAGGGCCTAGGCTCTGGAATCAGAAAGACTTGGGCTCCGGTTCCGGCTCCATTAGAAATGGTGGGACTCCTGGTAAGTTACTTGGTGTATTAGTTTCCTGTGGCTGCTGTAACAAATGACCACAAACTGGGTGACTTAAAACAACAGAAATTTATTCTCTTACTGTTCTGGAGGTCAAAAGCCCCATATCAGGGCCTCAGCAGGGCCACACTCCCTCTGGAGGCTCTAAGGGAGAATCTGTTCCTTGACGCTTTCAGCTTCTAGTGGCCATTGGCTCTCCTTGGCTATGGCTGTATCACTTCAAGGCCAGCATCTTCAAATCTCTCTGGCCCATCTATCACATTATAGTCTGCTCTGGGGGTGGTCAGATCTCACTCCACCTGGCTCCTATAAGGGCCTCCCCGAATACCCAGGATAATGTCCCCATCTTGAGTTAAGATCCTTGACTTAATTATATCTGCAAAGACTCTCTGCAACTCTTAAATCCATACAGATACAACTAATCTTATATTCAGTTTGATTTTGTCTAGTACACAGCCTTTCAACTTTTTCCTGGATGTTTTGCTTGTATGTCTCCAAAATTCGAAGTTAACAGTAAAATGTGATTTTACATGTTGTCCTTGTTATAAGGAGTACTTTGCCTGGAAGAGGAGATAAATATATAAGATGATGGACACTGTATTTTTTTAAGTTCATTTATTTATTTTAGAGAGAGAGAGCACAAGCGAGGAAGGGGCAGAGAGAGAGAGAGAGAGAGAGGGAATCCAAAGCAGACTCCAGGCTCTGAGCTGTCAGTGAAGAGCCCGACACAAGGCTCGAACCCACAATCCATGAGATCATGACTTGAGCCAAAGTAGGATGCGTAACTGACAGGGCCACCCAGGTGCCCCTGGACACTGTATTTTTTTTTAATGAATCACATGTGATGGAGGAACAGAGAACGTGATTATTAATTCTGCCTGGGTCTTCCCAGAGGAGAGGGCTACTGAGCTGGACCTACATCTGGCCACTAGTGCCCACATTTCCTTTAAGCCATGCTTTGTCCACTACAAGGGAAATCTTGATCATGTAGACATCATCTTTTAAAATTTTCATCTGGACACCAAAAGCCAAGTAACTGGATCCAAAGTCTTTCGAATGGGTTTGATTGTTTCATCATGAAACTTCCCTTGTTTTGTTGTCCATAGATCACTTCTCCTGAGATGTTGGTTTCTCTGCTCTGGACGAGAGTGTCGGACAAGGCTTCTCGTATTTTGTGATCAAAGCCGGCACAGTCTGAGCAGACACGGGGTAGGGAAACATCAGTGCATCTACCAGGGAACCGCATTAATGCTGCTTATTTTGACTTTGTTCACAATGACCTAACGTGTGTCCCTGATTTCTTTAGGGGCTGCTATTCAGAAGGTGGAGAATATGCCGGTCCAGGGATTCCCTGGGGCTGACCAGAGATGACAGAACTACCAACAGACCCAACCACACCAGCATGTGAGCCCCAAATCCGGCATCTTCTTTCTTGTAGATGCATTTTCCATGCTGTGCTCCACGCTACTAGGATAAGAGTCTAGAAAACTCTGGATTATTTGTAGCTTCCTAACATGCCCCTTCCTTCCTTCATTAATGTTACACTTTACCATCAGAATTCCTGAAACAGTGATCAAAACCCTCTTTCTCAGACACTTGCTTGCACTGTAGTATCTTGCAGTCTGAATTATTCTACTGATATTACCAAACTGAAATCAATCCAGGGAAACCACCAAATTTAAGGGCCTTTCATAAATCTTTAGTATTAATCTGTCATGTTTTCCAGTTCCTAACCCCTACTTTGTTCCCTCACACTCCTCATTCCTCACTCCCGTTTTCCATGCCTCCAGCACTCTTCTAATTCCATCCTTTGGTCTTTCGCTTTTTTTTTTAGTTCTTAATCCCCCCTTCTGGAACATTCCTTCTGTTGTGACTTTGGTATTCTCTTTTATCTCTCATTACACTCTACCCTTCATACCTACTCTGTGGTTTCAACCATATAGCCATTTTGGCTTTAGGCTCACATCTGTCAGCCATGGAGTCCTTTGGTAAAAGGGAAGTTGACAAAGGAGAAAGAGATCTGTAGCCCTGCTCCTTTCTTACACACGCAGGCACCCCTGCACCTCTTTGCTTGTGTGTCCTGTTCAAACCACCAACTCAGCATGCTTAAAACAAAGCCCATTATCTTGACCTTCAAACCAGTTCTTTCCCGTCCTTTATGCCTATTAATGCCACAGGATATCAACCTCTCAGTTAACCTGCTTTAATACCTTTCATTCATCCGTAATTTTTCCTTCTGCTTTTTGTCAATTATAAAAATCTGTGCCCACATGGCCATTCATCAAATGACCAAATCTACTTTTCCAGGCTTCTTTTCTACCGCTTAGAGAGAAAACCCTTTATTTATGTTGTCTTTTTTAAAAAATGTTACTTACTGAGAGAGAGTGAGCGCTCACACATACACACACCAGTATGAGCAGGGGAGGGGGGAGCGAGAGAGAGAATCCCAAGCAGGTTCCACACTGTCAGCCCAGAGCCCAATGTAGGGCACAATCTCATGAACTGTGAGTTCACGAGCTGAGCCAAAACCAAGTGTCAGACCCTTAACCGACTGAGCCACCCAGGCACCCCCTATCTCAAGTCTTACACTGTCAAAGAGCATATATTACTTTATTTATTTAAAAAATGAAAGAAGGTGATGTTTCCATATTCCAAGTTACCAAATGTGCTTTGGAAAGATTAACTTACTTGCCCAATGCCACACCTCCTGTACATAGTGTAGCAGGAGAAGGATCCAGGTCATTTCATGCCAAATATCCTGCTTTTTAACAACACAAAATGATCCTTTCTAGAGGTTTTCCAAGCTGCAGTCTTGCCCCTCAGTATCCCATTACAAACATTCAAGCAAATATACTCCCAAGCCAAAGCCAAGACTGTTGTGAGCCTCTTTTGGAATCATTCCCACATTCTATCATTTCCATGCAAAATGTTCTTCTCACAAAATCCCAGGTGAATTGACAACTGATTCACGCTGTCTTTTCTCGCCGGAAGAACCACTTCCTGTTGAGTATCTATGGCTCTCAGTTTAGACTGCTTTCCAGGCACATAAGACACAAGACAGGTGTTGGAGTTCTCTGAGCCCTTAACTCCATTCCTGGAGCATTCGAGTTCCACTCTTGTATCTCTCCATTTCTCACAGAAAAGAAATACCTATTTTGGAGGTTTGAGCACAGCTTGACCCCATGTACAATACATCTTTGCAGAGGGAATCGTTATGTGCTGGGCTTTGGGGTTTCTTGTTGAAACCGTTTGAAAGTTTACATTTTTAATGGCATGGTTCGGACACACAAAAGGTATAAAATGATATAATGCATCCTTTTCAGGACATTGGCTGGCTTAGAAAGTCAATATTACTGATCTAAGTTTCTTGTGTGTTCCCTATTCATCTACGTGTACCTCAGTTTTGCATTTAATGTGTCTCAGCCTCATTCACTCAGTTTTTACTTTTCCTTCTAATTTATGATTCCTCAAACATTACAAATACCCTCCCTAGCAAAAGCAAATTCACGAGGAAGCAGAAGAAATGGGTGATACGTTTCTCTAAGGCTCACTGAATCTCTTAGATTGGCAGTTGGATTTCCCTTAGGATATGCTGGACTCATACTCAATTGAGGGATAAGGCTAATGTTTATTTTTTATCTAGAAAAACGTATATGGTCAGCATCTCAGTTCCCTAGAGGGAAAACAGGAAAATTTGTGTAGTACCAGCTGTTCCAGAGAGCCTGAGAAGGCTCATGTGTCTGTCCCTCACTATCTTTTATACAAAAATGAAGTATCAGTTATAATTTCTTCCTCTATAAGAAAAAACATTTTATAATTATATATATATAATATACATATAATATATATACAAATATATATATATTACATATATATATATTTAAATATGAGAACAATTTTCATGTAACTTAGACACTACTTTCAAAATTGCTTAGGGTAGGGGCACCTGGGTGGCTCACTCAGTTAAGCATCTGACTCTTGACTTCAGGTCAGGTCATGATCTCACAGTTCGAGTTCGAGCTCAAGCCCCCCATCAGGCTTTGCACTGATGGCATGGAGCCTGCTTGGGATTCTCTGTCTCTCCCTCTCCACTCATTCTCTCTCTCTCTCTCTCTCTCTCTCAAAATAAGTAGATTTTAAAAACTTGAAAAAATAAATATAAAAATTACTTATCGTAATATTAAGGAATTTTGTGGCATATACAATATCACATAATGTGAGAGATTTTGGATTGAGGTTTTATTTAGGTTATTATTTTTATGTATTCCCCTTAATTTAAAATATTTTTATTTATTTTAAAAGAACTTTTTTATAGAATAATAAAATGAATATCCATAAACTCACCAGTCAACTTAAGAACTAAAGTGTTACTAACATATATTATATATGTTATATATATCAAGCTGTGACACTTTCCATATTCCCCTTTATCTGTTGAGGTTTTCCATTAGCTTGTTTTTGTTTTTATAGTTTAATCATATTTATATATATCCCAAAAGACCATATTGTGAATTTTTGCTGGTTTTTAATTTTATAGAAATACCATACTGTAGGGAGTCAGCTACAACTTTCTTTTGTCACAAAATGTTGTAGCCATAGTTCAACTTTAATTGCTCTAATATTCCATTTTTTTATATAAGAACTCATTGACTTATTCTCCTCTCTACATGTTTTGATTTCCATAGTTTTCCATTACAATAAATATTTTTTTAATGTTTATTCAGTTTTGAGAAAGAGATGGAGAGACAGAGTGTGAGGGGGGAGGGGCAGAGAGAGAGGGAGACACAGAATAGGAAGCAGGTCCAGGCTCTGAGCAGTCAGCGCAGAGCCTGATGCGGGACTCGAACTCATGAACCATGAGATCATGACCTGAGCCGAAGTCAGCTGCTTAACCAACTGAGCCACCCAGGTGCCCCTACGTTACAATAAATATTTCTATAAAGATTCTTGCACATGTCTCTAGGTACACATAAGTGAAAGTGTTTCTACTTGTTACTTGTCTTTTCTGGACACTTTTTGAAATGCATTGTGTATTTTTGGTTCTAAATCTTAGTTACTTTTAGGCATTACAGATAACTGCTCCCAGTTTATGGACTATCTTTTCACCTTCTTTCTGATGTCCTTGGATAAATGGGAGTTCTTAATTTTAACATTTTAGGGGCGCCTGGGTGGCTCAATCGGTTGAGCATCCGACTTTGGCTCAGGTCATGATCTCACGGTTCTCTAAGGCTCACTGAATCTCTTAGATCTGCAGCTGGATTTCCCTTAGGATATGCTGGACTCATATTCAATTGAGGAATCAGGCTCTGTGCTGACGGCTTGGAGCCTGGAGCCTGCTTCGGATTCTGTCTTCCTCTCTCTCTGCCCCTCCCCTGCTCATGCTCTGTCTCTCTCTCTGTCAAAAATAAATGAACATTAAAAAAAACTTAATGTAATAACATTTATCAGATTATTATTTCATGCCCCCATCGTAAATATTCTTCTAATTTTCTTCTAAGAGTTTTGAAATTTGCCTTTCATTTCTAAGTATTACGTGCAGAATTATTTTCTATGGTGTAAGAACATATTTTCATATTTTCAAGATTCTTAGTATTTATTGAATTTCTATTTTTTCCCATTACTCTCTAGTTCCACCTCAGTTTTACGTCAGTTTTTCATATTTCCTGGTCCTTTGACCCCTCCCCTACTTTTCTGATGCCTCCTAATGGTCTTTCATTGTTAATTTGTTCACCACTTAACTGCTGGTATTTGATTAGTTTTAACCAGCAAAACTGGGGCCGTCTGGGTGGTTTAGTTGGTTAAGCATCTGACTCTTGGTTTTGGCTTAGGTCATGATCTCATAGTTGGTGAGTTCAAGCCCCACCTCGGGCTCTGCACTGGCAGCACAGAGCTTGCTTGGGATTGGTTCTCTGTCTCCCTCTCTTCCTGCCCCTCCCCTGCTCTCTCTCTCTCTCTCTTTCTCAACAATCAATACATAAACTTAAAAAAAAAAGCAAAACCAACCATTTCATACGGTTCAAAATAAATAGAATCCCTACAACATTCCTTTGAATGTCTTCAGTATTGATTCACAAATATAGAATTCTCTCCTAATATTATTCCATAGCTTTAAGCCTAAATTTTCATCTCTTTGCTACAGGCTATGTATACAGGTTCCCTGCTGGCACCTCAAATACGTGTGCAGGCTTTAAGGCACCCCTCCCCCGCCCCCAGTGTCTTTTTCTCTTTTGTCCTTCAGGCTTAGCTAAAGTACTTGTCTTCTTTTTTTCTCAGACTGATCTGTACCAGGACTTAACTTTTCCACCCAGGCAAACTCTCAGTTTTAGGATCATTCCTGACTCCTCCCAATTTACAACTGATGCCATGTCCCATTGAATTTGTATTACAGATCCATCCATCCTTCATATTCCTTTTGAAACTGCCCCAGTTCAATCCCTTCTGTCTTATAATACCTGGTTCTAATTATGTGCTCCTTAAAAGTATAGAGAGATAGAGTCAAGCAGATGGATCAAAATATCAGTTGCTACAAGGAATCTGCTTTTCATATGGCCAAGGAAGTTTTTACCAGACTGGTAATAACCCAAATGCCACAGGTTATAACCATAAACCTAGAAAGGACACGGGGGGATAAAAAAACCCTACTTACTTGTAAGTACCAGACAGGGGGTGGCTGGGTGGCTCAATCAGTTAAGCGCCTGACTTCAGCCCAGGTCATGATCTCACGGTTCGTGGGCTTGAGCCCTGCGTCGGGCTCTGTGTTGACAGAGCCTGGACCTGTTTCAGATTCTGTGTCTCTGTCTCTCTCTGTCCGTCTTCCATTCACTCTCTGTCTCTCTCTGTCTCTCTCTTTCTCTCTCATAAATAAACATTTAAAAAAAGTACTGGACAGTGCACGAACGTAGGCAAATTCCATGGAGAATCGACATTTGAAAGGAGGGAACAGCATGGGATGTGTTTCTCATGTTATGGCTTTACTATTAGCATGGAAGCAGCTGCAACCAGGGACATGTGGAATGAAAGACTTTTCAAAAACAAAAGCTTTGATTTTTTTTTTATTGGAAAAACCAGAGGATAGAGTTCAGGGCTACACACAACAACTACTGGCGAATGAGGCAGAGATACCAGCAGGCAGCAAGCCAAGGAGAGGGAGGGAGCCTCAAATTTGGTTTTTAAACTCTAGCGAGATCTGTGGGTGTGATCTATGAATGGCACATACGTGAAGAAGATTCAAAGAAGTCCAGCTCAGAACTGAGTTGTGAACATCTACTTAACTAACTGCCACGGGATTTGCCTTTGACTTCAGCAGAGTGAATTTCCTTATTAAACAAACAAGGTGAAGATCAATACTCTTGAAGATGATAACAAAATTCATTTCCTAGATATGACTCCAAGGTATTTGACATACTAAGAGCCAGGAAAATGTGAGCCATTGTCAAGGGGAAAAGCAATTAACAGAAGCAACTCCAAAATCATCCAATGCTGGGATGAGCATCTGAATGTTTTACGGTAGCTATTAAAGTTATGCTCAGTGAGTGAAAAGAAAAACAGGGGTGTGAGGCCTAAAAGGAGAAAATCCTCAGGAGAAAAACAAACAAAAAGAAACAGATGGAAATTCTGGAACTGAAAATAATGTACCAGTCATTAGAAATGTACCAGATAGGCTTATTAGCAGGATGGAATCAAAGGAGAAAAGATAAAGTGAACCTGAAGTTGGGCTAATAGAAATGATCAGATTTGAAGACTACAGAAAAAAAAAAAAAAAAAGATTGAAAAAAAAAAAGTGGACAGATCCTCACAGCCCTATGGGACAATGTCGAGATCTAACATACATGTATAATTGAAGTTCCAGAAGGAGAGGAGAGAAAACGGCACCAAAATTATTTAAAAATATAAAGGCCCAAATTTTTCCATATTTGGTGAACATAATAAGTGTACAGATTTAAAGAATTCCATAAACCCAAAGCAAGATAAAGAAAATCGGGCTAAGCGTGTAGTATTCAAATCGCTAAAAAGCAACGATAAAGAAAATATCGTGCAAGAAGCCAGAGAAAAATGACCCAGTACATACGGAACAGCTTTTCAAACGAATGTTGACTTGGCACAAAAACTATGATACTGACATAGTGTGGAACGTATCTTTGTGTGCAGAAAGAACAACCCGTCAGCTCAAAATTCTATATAGAGCAAAAACATCTTTCACTAATGACGTTGGAATGAAAACATTTTTAGATAAAGCAAAACTAGTTCTGGCAAAACTAGTAAAACTAGTAAAACCAGCAGACACACAGTATAAGACACGCTAAAGCAAATTCTCTGGGATGAAAGAAATTGCTACCAAATGGGTAATTGGATATTCTGGAAAAGTGAATACCAGCCAAGATGTAAAATTATGGCTAAATATAAAAGGCTACTTTTCCTTTTGATTTCTTTACAGTACATGATCCTCAAAGGGAAAACCGTGATATTGTTATATAGGGTTTTAGTGGTATACCCGTTAATATATATGATGAACATAATATGAAGGATATAGGCACATATGGGCTGAGACTTGTGTAAGATTTCTACATTTAACGTGAAATGGTATCGTATTAAGTGTAAGTAGACTCTGAAAAACAAAGGATTAAACATCAAAAAATAACGCAAGATACCATAAATGAAGAGCACGATTCTAGAAATATTCAAATAATTTAAAAGGGAAAACGAGTCAAAGAACAAAGAATAGAGAAACAGGGGGAGACACAGAAAACAACTAATACAATAGTAGACTTGTATCCAACCTTGCCAAAAATTACAATAATTGCAATGGTCAAAGCATTATGATTCAAAGACAGGAAATGTCATAACGATATGCTGCCTATAGAAACACACTTCAAGCACAGATAGTTGCAAAGGAAATGAATGACAAAAGAGGTAGCAGGCAAATAGCCTGAGAAAGCTGACTTGGCCACATTGATATCAGATAAAACAGACTTAAAGAAAAGTTAATCATAATGATGAAAAAGTTTAATTTCCCACGAATATACAATAATCATAAATAAGGGTGAATATAGTAACAGTGCTCCAAAAGAATATTGTTAGAAGGTGGAGAAGGGTGGGGCGCCTGATTGACTCAGTCGGTTAAACGTCCGACTTCAGCTCAGGTCATGATCTCACAGTTCATGAGTTCGAGCTCTGCTTCCGGCTCTGGGCTGACCGCTCAGAGCCTGGAGCCCGCTTCGGATTCTGTGTCTCCCTCTGTCTGCCCCTCCTCTGCTTGCACTCTGTCTCTCGCATTGTCTCAAAAACAAATAAACATTAAAAAAAAAAGAAGAAAGAAAGAAAGAAAGAAGGTGGAGAAGGGTCAGTAAATTATCCTCCAGACTGAGAGGTCACTTTAAGACCAAAAGTCAAAGCAAACCACTCCATACCATTTCCACAGAGAATTTATTCAGGGCAACTTACTGACCTTGGGGAATGAGATGAAGGCACAATCCAAGCACTAAGCAGCTAGTCTCCACCCAGTCCAGACTCGACTCACAGCTTTTATAGAGCTAGGGGCATTGCAATAAAGTCACAGGGTAGTTATCTAAAGTGACACGATCTGTGCCACTAACTAGTGGCAGGATCTCTACTAGTTGGCTGAAGTGGGGCCCTCTGCGTGCCACTGTAGGGAAGATCAGAATAGCCTTCCTACATTCCCACTGGGACTTACGTTAATCTCCACAGCACTGGAACATAGCCCCAAGGGAGGTCATTGCAGGGCACGAACAAGATGGAGGGCCAAAGGGGCACCTGGGTGGCTCAGTCAGTTAAGTGCAAGACCTCAGCTCAGGTCAGGATCTCACGGTTCGTAGGTTCGAGCCCCACATTGGGCTCTGTGCTGACAGTTCAGAGCCTGCAACCTGTTTCAGATTTTGTCTCTGGATGTCTCTGCCCGTCCCCTGCTTGTGTTCTGTCTCTCTGTCTCTGAAATAAATAAACATTAGAAAAACAATTTTTTTAAAAAAGATGGAGGGCCAAAGATAGAGTCAGTGTTGTCAGCACTCCTACAAATATGAAGCAAAAATGGACATAATTCTACAGGGAAATAAACTTGATGAGAGATTTTAACTGTCCTATCTTGACAACGGATAGAACAATATTGGCAATATTAGGGAAAAAGTAAGGTAATCTAGCCAACACTATCCACTGCCTTACTATTGGTATTTATACACCGACAATTACAGAGTACACACTTTTTAAATTTTTTTTTTCAACGTTTATTTATTTTTGGGACAGAGAGAGACACAGCATGAATAGGGGAGGGGCAGAGAGAGAGGGAGACACAGAATCGGAAACAGGCTCCAGGCTCTGAGCCATCAGCCCAGAGCCCGACGCGGGGCTCGAACTCACGGACCGCGAGATCGTGACCTGGCTGAAGTCGGACGCTCAACCGACTGCGCCACCCAGGCACCCCGGTACACACTTTTTAAAATGTGCTTCATAAGTTCACCACAACAGACCATATGCTTAACCATAAAACAGGCTTCAATAATTTAGAATAACTGAAATTACACATCTTAATTAGAAACGCATAAGAAGAAGATATTTAGGGACACAATACATAGGTTTAACAATATAAATGGGTCACAGAAGAAGTCACAAAGGAAGGTAGGAAATATTTCTAAGTGAATGATTGTGTATATACATTTCAACATTTGTGGGATATAACTAGCTAAATAGAAGGATATATGCAGTTTTATGTGCCCTTATTTGAAAAAAAAGAAAAGAAAAGAAAATCAATCTTAAGAGTCCAACAAAAAAATTACAAGCCAATTAAAAGGAAATACTAACAATAGTAATAATAGCAAGAAAAAAAATCAATGAAATAGAAATGAGGAAAATGATTGAGAAAGTGATCAAAGTAAAATGTTGTTTCTGTTAAAAATTCCAGAAACTTGGTCAACCCCAACCAGACTGACAAAAGAAAAAGGACAAAGAACAAAAACTAATAACATTGAGAGTGAAAGAGGGATTGTTAACTACAGATCCTACAGGTATTGAAATGATAATGATATAGTATTATAAATAGCTTCATGTCTTAGAAATCGTGGGGAAAAATGAACAAATTCCTTGAGAATATCATTTATCAAAACTGGCATATGATTAAAAAATCTAACTATCTCCAATCTATTAAATAAATTGAACTCATTATCATAAACCGCTACACGAATAAAATTACAGACTGAAATGGTTTCACTAGTGAATTCTATCAAATATTTGAGAAAGAAATTAATCTCATTCAGAAATTAGAGGCAGAAGAAATGCTTTCCAAATCATTTTATAAAATTACCATAACAGTCACACCAAAACCTGACAGTCACTACAGATATCCATTAAAATATCCCTCATAAACATAGATATATGTTAAAAGTATAATATTTCACAAGCAAGTTGAATTTTCTCCATATGTAATGTAGGCATTAATCAATGTAAGTTACCATATTAACAGAACAACAGCAACATAAACCATTTGATTGTATCAATTCATGTAGAAAAAGTATTCAAGACTCAATCATGATAAATACACTCAGCAAACATAGAATACAAAGGAAAACTATGAAAAATCTACAGTTAGCACCATGTGTAATGATGAAATATTGAATGTTTCCTCCTAAAATTTAGGGACAAAGCAAGGATGTATACTCCCACTACTTGTATTTAAAATTGTAAGAATAATGTAGCCAGTAAAAAAAAAAAAAAAGAGAGAGAGAAAGAAAAACAGAAAGAAAGAAAGAGAAAGAAAATAAAGAAGTAAAATTTTCTCTATATGCAGATGACTTCATTGTTTATGTGTAAAATTCTAAAGCATCTATAAAATAACTTCATAAACTAATAAAGCAATTTACCATGGTTTTATGATGTACAAAAAAGAATTTAATGTTAAAAAATCAATTGTACGTTTGTATATTAGCAACAAACATATGGAAATAAAATAAACTGATTATTGTACAATAATATTAAAATATTAAATCATTAACATTATATTTAATCAAGGACATGCAAAAAGTCTACACCGTAAACTAAAACAAACTTCTAGGAAAAATTCAAGAAGACATAGATAAATACAGAGATAAACTATGGTCATGGGTTGGAAGGCTTGATATTTTCAAGATACTCTTTCTATCCATGGTGATATATAGAATCAACACAACTACAACCATTAATTTAGTAGATTAGATTTTGGTATAGGTAGACATGCAAATTCTGAAATTTATATGGAAAACCAGAGAATACAGATGTCCCAAACATCAATCATATCTAAAAGAATGAATTTAAACATTTAATACTTAAAAAGATGATAACTAAGAAAGTGTGATATGGGCATATGTATTGACAAATTGATCAATAGAAGAGCATAGACTTATAGTCTGTATAACTATTTGATTTTCAGTAGAAGTGCCAAGGGAAGGAAAAAAAGCGCTTTTTAGCAAGTGATGCTGGACTAATTGGATATCCACATGGAGAAAAGTAAAGTCCAACTTTCTACCACACAAAAAAGTAATTAGAGATGGAATACTGACCTCCATGTAAACGCTAAAACTATAAAGGTTTTACAAGAAAATGTTATAGAATACTTTCATGACTTGAAAGTTGAAAAATATTCCTTGGATGAGAAAAAGCAATAAGAGAAACATTGATGTTATGTTTCATTAAATTAAATAAATCTTTTTTTTATCAAAAATACCATTAAGAAAATTAATAGGCAAGTAATAGACTTGGAAAAATATTCAAAAAACATATCTGACAAAGTACTGGTATCCAGGATATATAAACTTTTACAACTTAGTAACAAAAATATAAGAAACTTTATAAGATGTGGGCAAAGTTTAAATAGACATTCCCCAAAAAAGTTATCGACATGGCCAATAAGCCCATCAAGAAAGTTGAAGTCATTAGATATGTTCAAATTAAAACTACAATGATGTAATACTCCATAGTCAAGAGAAGAGCTAAGAATATAAAGGTGGAAAACATTAATTGTTGTTGAGGATGTTGAACAACTGCAATTTTCATGTTTTTGGTAGGAAAGTAAAATGGTACAATTAGTTTGGATACAGATCTAGTATTTTCTTATAAAAACAAGCACACACCTACCCAGCAATTCTAATCCTATGTAGTTACTCAAAAGAGATGAAAATGTACGGTCATCAAAGATTTTTTTTTTTTTTCTGCAAGATTGGTGAGTATATTTACCATCATAGACCCTAAATGGAAAAGCCTAGGGGTCCATCAATAGGAGACTGGATAAACTGCCCTATTCCATACAATGGAATATTTCTCAGCCATAACAAAAGAATGAACTAGTAATTTATGGAACAAGTAGATGAATCTCGAAACCATTATGTGGAATGAAAGAACCTTTACAGAAAAGAGTCCATACTGTATGTAAGACTCCATTTGAATAAAGATCCAGAACAGGCAAAGTGATCTATCACGTGGGGGGAAAAATCTGAACAGAAGTTGCTTCTGAGGCTTGGGGGTAAGAATTTACTGGGAAGTGGGGTTAGATAACTCTCTGCCACATTAGTGCTGTCTAAGTATGACAGGCATTTGAGTTGCCTTAATGTACGCATTTGTCAAAACTCAACTTACGGAGACTTAAAATTTGTGCACTTCTGGAATGTTTGGTTTAAATGAAAACAAAAATAAACTGTAATGAAATACATGCTGAGGCACTTGAGGGAAAAGTCAGTGTGGTCTTATTTTAAGGCATCATACGAAGTGTCTCAAAATATGTGATGGAACAATTGGTGGGGTGAGAAATGGCTATGCGGAGAGTCACGTGTTTTACCAAACACGTTTGGTAAAATGTGAGTGGTACGTAGGTTTTTACAGATATGCCACATTTGAAATTTTTCGTAAGAAAGTGTTGAAAAAAGGAAATGAAGTACAAGTAGAAATGAGAAGGACGTCTACCATAGAGCACGAAGGATGTTTGTCAATGAGCTGATACAGATGTTGGAGAGCAAGACCTTCTAGTGCGTGCCGAGTGCAACTACTACCGGTACCTCTAGATTTAGACACTATTGTAGCCACTGGAGGTTCTCAGTACCATGAGGTGGGGGTGGGGGTGGGGGGCTTCTCCCCGGAGCAGAGTTTACCGTGTGGCTGAGAGACAGCCAGGCATCTCCTGAATGAAAAGAGAGGGCGGCAGAGGAGATGTGCGTTCCCGGTTGTTGAATTTCTCTTCCGATCCTTCTCCTCCACCATCGCAGAGGTGAGGTGAGGCGGTGGAAAGAGCCAGGAGACTGCTCGAAGGAGTCTTCCTCCGAAAGAGAGAACTAGAGTTTGCAAAGACGCAGAAGGCCTCAGGTCCCTTAAGGAGCTCACCTTGTTAAAGGGACTGAAGCTGTCTCGATAGTTGGCTCCATCCCACATTCCTTAGGGGCTTACATCCACCCAAGGTAACCTTTATTTTTGAATAGATCGTAAGCTAGCTTGCGCAAAATCAGATAGGCAGGTATGGGGCATAGGCTTTAAATTCAGATATTCAGGGAACGTGATATGGATTGGGCAGCCAAGAGAGTAAATTCCTGATAACAGAATAATTCTCCCCAAATGAAGACTTAGGGGGCTCTTAGCATTCGTTGGCAGGAAGCGTGAAAAGTATTCGGGAGCAAGGGGAGCAAATCGGCAGAATAGCAAAGCAGAGAAGGCAGGTGAGATTTAGGAATAAATATTAAGAGAGATCGAAAGAAACGGAGCGCAACAAAACACGGGTGGATGACGTGGCTAAGCGGTCCCTGCTTGCTTACAGTTGGCACCAGAGAGGAGGGAGTAAAAATGTGACCGGTAAATGCCTCAATCCCCGTGAGCTGCTCTGACAGGACGCTCCAGACTGGGAAGCTTATCAACAATAGAAATCGAATTCTCAGAGTTCTGGAGGCAGAAAGCAGGAGGTCAAGGGGCTAGTGTGGTTGGGTGAGGGCCTTCTCCCTGGTGCATAGCCAGGGCCTTCTCCCTTGTCCTCATGTGGTGCAAGGGGCGAGGGAGCTCTCTGGATCCTCTTTTGTAAGGCAACATCCCATTCATGAAGGTTCCACCTCCCAAACACCCCGCCTTCTAACAACCTTTTGGGATTAGGATTTCAACATATGAACCTGGGGGACACATTGAGACCATAATGGGTGGACAGGACCTCGTGGTGGGGGGGGGGGGGAGGCGGGGAGGGAGACAGGTGTTGATCACCCAGAAGTTTGGCCTCAAAAAGAGGTAAGGCTATGCTAATCACCCAGATCCCTGACCCTATCACCCCATAGCCTCCTAATGAAGAGTGAGGGAGCACAGCTCTTAGGAGGACAATACACCCCTGTCACCACGAGGAAGTGTCCTTCATATTTTTATTTATTTATTTATTTATTTATTTATTTATTTATTTTTAATGTTGATTTATTTTTGAAAGAGAAAGAGACACAGTGTGAGCCGGGGAGGGCCAGAGAGAGAGAGGGAGACACAGAATCCGAAGAGGGTCCAGGCTCCGAGCTGTCAGCACAGAGCACGACCCGGGGCTCGAACCCACGAACCGTGAGATCACGACCGGAGCCGAAGTCTGACGCTCCACCGACGGAGCCACCCAGGCTCTCCGGAGAAGTGTCCTTTTTATATTTGTTGTACCGGGGGCACCACGTCGTGTGCAGCCAACCCCAACAATCCTCTTGTGAATGGAAATCTCAGGGACTCACATGTGGCTCATTAGACTGCATGTGCCCTGAAATAGGGGAGACGTGTCCCTGACTGTTTTAGCAAGTTGTGTTCAAAGGGAGAGCAGCCCATGCCTAATCTCTGTTTGCTGTAGCTGCCAGCACATATTACAACATATAAAGGAGGCAGGCAGCTGAATTATAAGTGAATCCCTTTCTTCGAAAATGACATCTCAGTGTAGCCTGCCAAAAGAACGGCAGTGATACTAAGTCAAGCCGAGGGAGGAAAGCTGCAGAACAGAGGGGGCCTCCTTTCACGTCCTGTGTGAAGCAGGAGGGTTTTGGCAACCAAGCGGTTAACCTGAATTTACCTGGGGTAGTGATGGGGAGCGGATTTTTAATCAGCATCATCATACCTAAGCATGGGAGGTATAGACCTTCAGGCTGAGATCCGCATTTACGGGCTTTGGGGGGAAGGGTAAAATCTGTGCCGATAAAGAACACAAAGGTTGCCAAAAATGAATTCTGGAAAACTGAATTCAAGGAGCTTTCACTGGAAGGCCATCATAAGCAGTCCCTGTGGGTGATGAGGAAGACTTGGACCCACCTTATACTCGCTTACCATTTGACCATGACGTTGGGGCCCCACCATGAATGTCCCCCTCTTCGGTTAAGGAGCTGTTTAATCAATTGGGTGGAGAACACCTGACACAGGAAGTGGATGCAGAGGCAGAATTAGGAGAAGAAACACGTGTGTCAGAAAAGGACAGAAACAGGACTGGGCAGTGGGAGCCCTGCAGCCACAATGCAGACTGACGATGCCTCTGTCAGCCCCAAGAAGGTGCTCTGGAGCGAAGCATGCCCCTGTGCCTGACCAGCCTTGGCCAGAAATGACTAAGTCCTTGCTCAGTGCCTGGAGGGAGCCCTGAGCGTAACCGGAGGTGGAGCCTGAAGGCACAAACAGCTGAAGGTCATCAGCTAACCATAGTCCTCACAAGAAGACAGTCCTGAAGAGGGATTTGAGAGGCACATCTCTGCGTATTCATGATCCCAGAGCACAGATAAGGGCCATCTTAGAGCCTGATGAGAGAGAGTAGGCTACCAGAGGACTCTCTTCAGCTGTTCACCCAGAGACAAAAGCAGACTATGACTGGTCCCCAGGAGTCATAAACGAACATGGCCTATAAGACCCTGAAAGATCCTCACAGAACACTAGTTCAGCACCACTGAGAAGATAGTTGAGCTAAAGAAGATCGCTGAGCATCCCCAGTCGGAGGAGGAAGGGACAGACTAACATTTTACCTTGAGTGTAGTTGGGTTTTGCAGCTTCAAGGATGCTAGGAACTGGGGGGATTATGGTTACAAAACATGCAAGACTCACTCCCATCCACTTGTGTGAGTGATCTGCTCAGTGCCCCTTCTTCAGCAGGGGAGGCCGTAAACATAACGCTGCTTTGAAGTATGGAGAGTTCCCATAACTCTGGGGGAGTCAAGGATGCCAGCACACAACACCAAAAGAGTTTCCATCGTTCTTCTCAGGTAAGATTCTCAGGAATGGTAACCAATGGGAAACCTTAGGGCCAGGATGGATGGAATCAGCTGCGTAAACTCAGGGAAGCAACACCTTCCTTGGAAAACACATTATCCCGGGCTCATAGGACATCCAACAAGGTTTTGCCTTTTGATTTGTCTTATGTTTAAGCAATTTCTCACTAAGTTCCATGATTACCAGAAAAGTCAAAATAGTACATGAGTGCCTTGGCTGTTGATCTAGAATATTCAACAATATTAAAGAAGATGAATAGCATCACTTTGAGATGTAGTCTCTAAAGATGGGGCTGACAGAAAATCAGAACAAAAGGGGTGTTTTGGGTTAAAATAGCTAAAATATTTCATTTTATCACCATTTTTATTATACAATGTTGGGCAAATTCTTGCCCTTTATTTTTAGAATTATTAGGGAAGAAAAATAGGCATTAAATATTGTGCCTGTTCTGTTGACTTTGAGAAATGAACATCAAAAAAATTTCCCAGGTTCCAACAGCCATGGGGACTTTCTGAAAGATAAACATTTTTCTACTTCACACCCACCAGTAGGATTTCGTATCCTGTTGACAAACCTTGTTCTTAGAAACAACCTCTACTGTGTTTGAGTTGCAATAAACTCTGCTCCTTCCTCCAATTCCTGTATCTTTCCACATCCTCTGTCTTTCTACTTCTTATCTGTTTCCTTCACTGTCATTGGGTGCCTTCCATATACATCACATGGAACGTTCAATCCTGATGGGGAACTTGGATTACGGTAACAGTATCCCCATTGTAGAGATGGCAAAATTGAGACTCAGCAAGTCTGAGATGTATGCTCACATCTCTTCCTGCCATATCATTACCTTCTGTTTGATTTGTCTTTATGTATCTCCATTTATAAAAGGAGACCCACTAAATAAAATTTATAGTGTCACGCTGGCAATTTACTTAAATATTTTCCTGATGTAGGGTTGTGGGTTTTTTTTTTTTAACCGATATTGGAAATTAATAATGTGACTGGTGAGTAGTGAAACAATCAAACTTAAAGGAAGAAGAAGAAAGAAAAGCAGAGGATGAGTTGGTCTAAAATGAAAGAGGTACTCAAGGAAATTAAAAGCTGGCACATGCACATTGCTAAATGAAAGAAACCAATCTGGGGAGGCTACATAGTGTATGACCCCAACTCTATGAGATTCTGGAAAAATGAAAAGCTATAGAGATAGTAAAACAGATCAGTGGTTTGCCATGCAGGCTTGGGATGGGATGATGAAGAGGTGGAACATGGGATTTTAGGGCAGTGAAACTCTTCTGTGTGATACCGTAATGGTGAATGCATGGCGTTAACGCGTTTGGCAAAACCCATAGAACCCTAGAACACAAAGAATGAACTCTGGTGCAAGCTCCAGACTTCAGTTAATGATGATGTACCAATCCGGTTCATCATCAGTTGTAACAAACGTGCCTCACCAACACAAGAGGTTAATAATAGGGGAGTCTGGGGGCTCCTGGCTCAGTCGGTTGAGCGTCCGACTTTGGCTCAAGTCATGATCTCACAGTTTGTGAGTTGGAGTCCCACGTCGGGCTCTGTGCCCACAGCTCAGAGAGCCTGGAGCCTGTTTCGGATTCTGTGTCTCCCTCTCTCTCTGCCCCTCCCCTGCTCACGCTCTGCCTCTCTCTCTCTTAAAGATAAACAAACATTTAAAAAATGAAAAAAATAATAGGGGAGTCTGCGGGACCAGGGGAGAGAGCGAGGAGATGGGAACTCCATACTTTCTGCCCAATTTTTTGTAAACCTAAAACTGCCCTAGAAAATAAAATCTATTATTTTTTTTTAAAGGACTTCCTTAAAAAATAGCTGGTCCAGGAAGACGGACAGCTAAATGTCCAGATGTCAAAATATACCCTTATTTTAGGATGTATTTTAAAGTTGCTAGATAGGCTGCCTGTTAAATATCTGAGTCCCAAAGAATAATGCCAAGTGGCTTTAAATCATGAACAAAGAACAAAGAGAAACGATTCTAATACAAATTTCCATTTTTCTCTATTCACTGCAGACAGAATGCTCATGCCTTTAAGTCATGGGCAGATGGGCTCAGTGACAGGCGGTGGGTATTCATATGTGCAGGACTGAATCTCATTACACTCTAACAAGAAGATCATAATGGAGACAATCAAAACCAAGTCTGGCTAATCATATGCAAGAGGCACTGATTTTTTTTTTTTTTTTTTTTAACTCAGGGCAGGGACATTTTCATGCAATCTGAGAAATCTGATGATGAATGTTACTTTCATTATCTTTTATTTCCTTTGTCCTTTAAAAATCTAAGTGAACCAATGCAATTTAAGAATTAATTTCCAGTTGCATTACAGTTATTTTATTATTGAGTTTTCCCTCAATATTACATAGAGGAGACCGTCTCTTTTTCTTGTTTATTATTGTTATTATCTTGCCAGAAGTCCTTTAAAATCTCTGTTGTAAAGAACATTCTACCTCTTAAAATATGTGCAATCAATAAAGAAAAGAGTCTCAGTGTAACCCAGCAGTATCACCATCAACAAACTCACCGAATCTCAATACGTAGCAAATTACACAGGCTGCTATTTCAGTTTATAATGTGAACTACATAGCACGGACCAGACTTATTTCAAAATGCATTGAAAATAGTGTAATCTCATATATTTTGTGGATTTCATTTAATTAAGCATATGCATCCATGCAAGACCATTTGGGGAGTAGAAGTAGTGAGATGTTTGTTATTTTCAAAATTATCAGTAACTTGAAAAATCCCTGTCTATTTTAAAATGATCACTCCGTGGCCTGTAAACTTTCTGGGACAGGTGGGATTTCAGGCAACTCTTTCATCCATAAAAGGGAACAAGCTTAGTAAACCTGAAAATGCCAACACACCAAGTGCTGTGAAGATACATGAAAGAAATTGAGTTAATAAATCACAAGAGAGGTAAAGGGATGACGGATGCTTCTCAGGTAACTGAGGGCTCTGGCAGGATGTCAGGGGCTGGTGGTGTAAGTGAGGCTGGTGGACACTGAAAACAGAAGACGCTGCTGAGGGGCGCCTGGGTGGCGCAGTCGGTTAAGCGTCCGACTTCAGCCAGGTCACGATCTCGCGGTCCGTGAGTTCGAGCCCCGCGTCAGGCTCTGGGCTGATGGCTCAGAGCCTGGAGACTGTTTCCGATTCTGTGTCTCCCTCTCTCTCTGCCCCTCCCCCGTTCATACTCTGTCTCTCTCTGTCCCAAAAATAAATAAACGTTGAAAAAAAAAATTTAAGAAGACGCTGTTGAGCATCCGTTACACCCAACGTGTTGAGGTCGGGTGGGGGTGAGATAGGGGTTCGTTTATGCAAGAAGACAGACAATTCAGCAAAGTCTCTTGAAACCAACTGACAGAAATGCCAGGTAAAGTGACGCAAACATTATTTTCAATGCATAGCTGAGGTGTCAAGGAAGAAGGGGAACCCCGGAACAGTTTCCCTGGAGGTACGTCAGGGAGGGACAGTGCCCAAAGTTGGGGACCGGGCTGTCATTTCTTTATGGAGCCAAGAACAGAGGGCGTCAGCCTGCATGAAGTGGGTCACAATGAAGAAAGCATCTGTATCTGGGGCACCTGGGTGGTTCAGTCAGGTGAGTGTCCGACTCTTGACTTTGGCTCAGGTCATGATCTCGTGGTTCGTGGGATCAAGCCTACATCGGGCTCCTCACTGACTGTGTGGAGCCTTCTTGGGATTCTCTCTTCCTCTCTCTCTACCCCTAGCCCCTCTCAAAATAAATAAACATTTTTAAAAAATTTTTTTAAAAAAGAAAAACAAGAAAGCATCTGTACCCTCGAGGAAAATAACCCAGCTAATGAATTTGTTCATCCACATGAAAAATCAAGGAACAACCTTGTCTACCCTTTGCCAGCTTCAGGAGAAAAGATGCTTCTAAATCCCAGCCTGCTAATATGAATAAAAATTTTTAAAAAAATTTTAAAAAAGGGGGTGCCCAGGTGGCTTAGTCAGTTAAGCTTCCGACTTCGGCTCAGGTCGTGATTTCATGGTTTGTGAGTTTGAGTCCCATGTCGGGCTCTGTGCTGACAGCTTGGAGCCTGAAGCCTGCTTTGGATTCTGTGTCTCCCTCTCTCTGCCCCACCCCACTTGCGCTCTGTCTCTCTCAAAAATGAATAAGCGTTAACATTTTTTAAAATAAATCCCAGCCCTGACCAGGAAAATGGTTTGGAGTAGGAAAATACAAATATCTGCTCCAGGAAAGCAGAATACCAGAAATGTACATAAAACGGGTTTCCTAGGCCTGTGGAGATACTCCCAGGCATTGGCAAAAGAAAAGGCGAGACTGCCTCCAATCCATGCCACGAGGATTCCCAGACAAAGCTCTTTTAATTTAGGTCCCCAATTCAAAATTCTAAAACATGCAGGAGACCAAGACTCCATAAGCAAGAAACAGCATATGCAAAAAAGTAGGAATAGAAACTTGAGAATTTCCAGTAAAATAATCACGCAGTAGAAACTATGAAACAGATGAAAAATGTTCAAAAGTATTTATCAAAGCTGCTGAGATCATCAGAAAAATGACACCATAACAAATGAGTAGATCAATTAAAAATAATAATAGATGTGCCAAAAGTTAAATAAAGGCAGAGTCACTTAAATTCAAATCTTAATGGGTGAATAAAATTGTAGATTAGATACAGCTGAAGGAAGAATCGGTAAGAAGGAAAATTAATCTAGACAGCGGTTCTCAATCTTGGCAACATATCTGAATCTCCTGAAAAATTTCAAAATGCCAGCGTCCAGACAACACTCCACGCCAATGAGATCAAAATCACTGAAGAAAAGATGTAGGCAGTCCTGTTTTAAAAGATCCATAAATGAGAACAGTGTGAGGCGGTTCTAGTAGGAGCTGCCTTAGAAATAGCATAGAAGAAATTGGTTAATGGAAATAGCATGATCCAGAGGGCAACACCTCCTCACACACACCTGAAGCTTATTGTAGTTCTATATCTTTTGTGTGCCTTTTCTGGGCCAGACACCAGATAAAAAGATAAATGAGACACAAAAATTCAGAATTTCAAGGTGCATCATTAAGCACAGTTACCACAATATCCAAACCTACCAATGTGTTGTTTTTACTAGGAAATTAGATGGGAGCTGAAATTTTGCCGTAACCTGGAGAATTGCATGCAATAGAGGGCAATTCAGAAATCTCCATCCATTGGGGTATGCCTGTAAAACGAATTCTTGTGTATTTTCCTCACCACCTGCTCCCAGCTATGTTGTACTGAACCGCTTCAGGCTTCCGTCTGCCTCAATCTTTGCTCCTGCCCTGGGAGGTCACAACAGCAACTGAGCTGCCCCGCGAATGTGGCCAACTTTCTGGAGTCTTCACTAGTAGTCTTTTCGGACTCCCCTTGCCTGTGGGATCTTAGCCCCTCTCCTATGGGGAAAGGAAGGACTAGCCTCTCGATGAGCTTAGTGAACTCACCCCTTTGGCCCAGTCTCTTGTAAAGTACCTGGTGATGGCAGTTAAATGTGGGGCAGAGTGGTTTGTAGTAGGGTCTGAACAGAGCCTTTCAGGACATCTGTGGGAAAGTGGATGAGCCCCAGTGGTGATGACTCCATAATTACAGAATGTGCTATCATATGGATTAAGCCATCGCCTGAGTATGGGGTCAGTGGAAACATCTCACTTCACAAGATGCATGGGAATAACATGAATGGTACTTCAGCAGCCCAAACTTAAAAATAAATTAAAAATGAACACAGCCTTAAAAATAAACTTACAATGAAAAAAAATTAATAGACCTTTCCCCCTTGCCACCCCCTTTCACACAATTAATAATTCATAGCACCTATTTTTTTAAAATAAGCATTTTGCTTGATATACTTTTCTCAATAAACCTTTAGAATTCCTGAAATGATGAGAAATCCCAATATTTCAGAACTATCTTTTAGAATGAATTTCATCATAAAGTTTAAAATGTTGCCAATATTTAAGCATCAGACTGTGATATTAATATCTTCCTATTCACTATAGTTAGTATTGATTAAATAATTCTCATTATAGATGATGTGACAAAACACGTCTCATTAGATATAAAGCTGAAGAGCCCTAACTCCTGCCATTTTCTGCATTGTACTGCCACCTACCGGCTCAGTTTATTATGGTACATTAGCTAGAAAGGTCTATCTGCCATTACCAGTAGGGTCATTAAAAAAAATCAGAACAAAGACAATCGAGACATTAGCACATGCCCACAATTATACCCCACTGTTATCTATCTTGACAAAAGACTCACAAAGTTATTTTTTTTTATCCAATAAAAAAGAAAAATCCCAATAATTTTATTAACCTTGTTGGGTTATTTAATAAAACCAAACAGCATCATATATTTTCTAATATTAAAAAAAATTATAATGAGAGAGAGGATTCCTAGAAATCATTTCTTTAAATTTGTCATTCTACATATGAGGAAACCTACGTCCAGAATGAAAAACACTCTATAATCATTTGTTGAAGACCTCATAGCTAGTTGGTAAATTCAGAGGAAAACCCCAGGAATTGTGACTCATGGCTGGAGATTTTTCTGCAATTTGGCTTTACTAGCTAAGAAAACTGTCTCACTACTTTATTGGAAAAAGCATCAGGAAGTCATGGAAATGATTAGGTGAGACACGAGGGAAATTCAATCATCATCTTATGGAATAAAATTAAAGGTCCCATGAAACAAAACTATATGGACAAAGAGGTTTGATGTGTGGAGAGCAAAAGGAGTCTTGTAAGGACGTAAACTCAAGGTTTTATGTCATCAGCTCAAAGTGAAACTCATTAGTGTCACATAAGCAATATTTTCACTAAGACAAAAGATATATATATATATATATGTATATATATATACATATATATATATATATAATGGTTGTATTTTTAGATATGTGAAAGAGAGATATTTTGTAAGCCCTAGGAATTATATAGGAAAAACATAGCTAGGTTGAATTACGTTTGGTTTTAATACCTGATCCTACAGAGAGAGAGAGAGAGAGAGAGAAATGGCCAAGAGCAGTTTTCCCTTTTATTTTTTCAATTTTATGTTCAATTTCATCACAATTTCTCAATATAAAAACATGCTACAGTTTCTTGAGGTTTTTAAAAATTATTTTTTAGTGTTAAATCATGTGCGAAATTGACAATTCCAAGTCGTATTCACAGAATGGTCTGAGCAGTCCTTTTACTCGAATAACTGAGAAAATATTACTGAAGTTATTATTTTTCCTTAACCATTTTGGAAAATCCCAAATTGAAAGAGGTGATAGTTTTTAGAAGTAAGTGTGCAATCGAGCAGGAATGAGCTTATATTTAAAAATTCCAAATGTGCTTTAAAAAGATGAAGGTTTTCTGCTGCTTGGATATGATAACTAAATTAGAAGCAAACAGACAAACGAGTACAAATTACTTTAACTGTGGCCCACCATAAAAAGAAGTGTTAAATATAAGACGCTCTTCACTACAATAAAGCACCTAAAGATGAAAGGAGAAGAAATTTTCTCTTGGAACTGAGATCATTAGCATCACCTGTGGATTTAGTAAAGCGAGGTAAATGATCGGGCCTAATGGAAACATCCTGAATCAGAAATGCCCAGAAGGGGGCCCAGAAATGTGTGTTGACACATGCTCTTCAGGTGATTCATTGGTACACCGGAGCTTGAGAAGCAACAATCTAGTCCAACGAAAGACCCTGTTCTTTTTTTGTCTTCAGGTAGTTTCCCCCTAAAATGCAAAACCTCAGTATTAACACCTATTGGATCAGCTATCAATTTATCACCTCTCAGCTCCACATCACATTTTTTGTCCGAATTGCTGCATGGTTTCTGTCTCTCTGACTGGACCTCAAATGATTCATTTAGCTTGTCTAGCAGATCCTTCTAGAATATAGGATCAACTCATGGGTTGTATCAAGCTGCAATTCACGATTACCCTAAACACATCTAAATCTCATCATTATTTGGATAGACAAGTAATTCATTTTTAATGTTTATTTATTTTTGAGAGAGAGAGAGAGAGAGAGAGCAGGGGAGGGGCAGAGAGAGAGAGGGAGACAGAGAATCCCAAGCAGGCTCCCGCTGTCAGAGCAAAGCCCGACGCGGGGCTCGATCCCACGAACCCAAACCGTAAAACCATGACCTGAGCTCAAGTCGGGCACTCAACCAACTGAGCCACCCAGGCGCCCAAAATAATTTAATTTTTATTAAGAAAAACTCTCATAAGGCTGTGGATATTGAGTAATTTTTAATAGCGTCCATAGTGATCCATGCTGAACCTCCACCTGCCTGTAGTAGTAACAATAATGCCTTATAGATATTGAAGGCTAATAGTTTTCAAAACCATTTTTCCTTTTATTATATGATCTGGAATACAATTCCTGCAGTAGAATACACCTGAAGGAGTGCCTGTTAAAGATGAAACAGCAATCCGAGGTGTCTCCCATGTGGTCATATTGACCATTCACACCTCCAACCATGATGGGCGCTCATGGACATCCACTCTGCCCAAACTCTTCTGAAGAGAAATCATTATACACGGTGACCCTGAGCCCTGACTGAACAGTTCTAGCGTTTATGATATGTTTTAGGAGAAACCAGAGAAAGGTTATACCAGTGGTCCCTGGGCCCTGTTGACAGAATCCTTGATCCTCATGGATACTAACATCAAATGAAAAAAAATATAAAAGGCACGACTGGCCCAAGCTGGACAATGCTTGGGAGACCTCACAAACTTCCTTATGTTTGCGTCATGTTATTGGGATTTTAGGATTCCAAATTTCTAGACTGGACCACCAACAAAATTCCTGAAAAAAAATTTTTTTCAGCTAAAGAGAAATCTTGTCTCCCTTGGCGATGTTCCCCAGCCTCTGCTAATTTCAGAACATCCTTCCCTTCTCAAGACATAATAATCATCCCTTGAATCACGAGTGAGGACACAAGGTTGGGCATCCGGGGAGCACAGTTCATGCCTGATATTTAGACCCATAACATGAAGATGGCCCTTCCTTTCTTCCTTCCTTCCTTCCTTCCTTCCTTCCTTCCTTCCTTCCTTCCTCTCCCTCTTTCTTTCTTTCTTTCATGGAAACATTGTGTTTTCCTCAACAGTACTTACTACCATGTGAGCTACTATATGTCTTATTATAATTTTTCCATTATATGTCTCTTTACCCACCCCTCTAAGTTGCCAGGTAAAATAGAGTCCTCCAGTTAAATTAGAATTTCGGGGAATTAATTAATGATATTTTAGTGCAAGTGTGTCCAATGCAATACTTGGAACATAATTGATACTAAAAAAATGTTATTTAGTATCAGTATCTTACATGCAATGTTTGACATTTGCTTGCACTGAACAACAAATATTTTTGTAGGACCCAAGTATATGAGACATAGTTATACTAAAAATTATTCATTGATTTTCTGAAATTTAAATGTAACTGGGCCTTCACCTTGCCCTCCCCCCACTCTTCGATCCACTCCCCTAGGGGTTAGGGTGGAAATTTCGGCAGAACACTAGCACTGTTGTTGTCTCTGCTTTGTGTTTTTTCTTTCTTCCTGTATCATAGAGAAGTGCGTGGCACTTGATAGATATTTGGAAAAGAGGGGCTTAGGTTTCCCGGTGAACTTGCTTCCTCACAAAGTCCAGTCTCACAAAACTAGAGAAATGTACACATTCAGTGATTAAAGTCACCCCCAAAAGACTGCCCAATGCCTGCGGGACACGCCGGTACCCTGGCCACGGAATTATTGGAATATGTATTCCAGTATTTCAAAACAGGTTTGGAATATACCTGAATATTTAAGGATGGGAATGAACTATCAGAAGCAAGGATAGGAAGTCATTAGGAAGAATGCAATGGTACCAATATGTACACAAAACATTCAAAATCCACAACACTGAAGTGTTCTAAACGGCTACAGCTGACAACCAAATGACTCGGCCCAACACGCCCAGGGTCCCCCTTCTTTGCAAATAAAATGGCACTCACTCCTTATCTGTCATGGGCTGGGTGGTACCGGGTCCCTGCTACACTTCTCGCCTCAGCTCTCAACACTGCCTCTTCTATTTTCTATCAAGCGTGTGATAGTTCAGCGAGCATGCCTGTGACCTGTGACCGTTGGATCACAGGTCTCCACTACCCAGTCCATTCCTAAGGGGCTCCTCCCCTCCCCTCTCTCCTCCTGTTCACCATGCAGGGAGTGGAGTGTAGGGGTTAGATGCTACTTCTCCAGGCCGCTCCATCTCGAGGCTGAGTGAACATGGACAAGAACTCTGAATCTCTTTGTGCCTCACTCTCCCCATCTGCCAAAAGGGCACAAGGAGTGTGCTCATGTCGCCAGGCTTCTGTGAAGGTTCCCGGTGATCACACACAGAGAACACGGCGTGGTGCCTGGTATTCTAAGATCTAGACAGAAGTATAATGATTTAAGTGTGGTTAATATTATTCCATAATTATTCTATATTATGCTATGACTATATGCAGCCACACTCTCAGTTCGGAGAGACTGAGAGCCTGGAAGCAGGGGACTTCCCAATCAAGATGATCTGTCAGCAGGTGAGGCGGGGAGGGCCTGGGGAGGAGGCAGGGATGGCATGATTAATGGGCTCAGATCGCCCTCTGGTGTTAGCAAGGGGGAAGTGCTGGGGGAAGGAACCATTGTTCTTGCCCACCTGCCAACACCCACTCAAACTCCACCCTAGGCCAGTGTCTCTGTAGGGCCCTGGGCTATGTGAAAATAATACCAGAATATGGACATAGAACACTCACTGTGCTGGGTAAGCGTTTGAACATCTCCTCCACAACTCCCCAGTGCTGGTAGGTACTCCTTGGTTTAAGACTGAGTTAAGAGTGTCCTTCTCATGTCTGACCTTGCCTTCCCAAGCTGAATTAGGTAAACTCCATGCTCCCAAAGACACAGGGGATGCAACTACTGAAGCTCCTGCATATTTACAGAACCCTCCCCTCCTGTAAGGTTTTGCCCCAAATCCTGGAGACAAAGCATGTTCCTCTTAGACTCAGTTGAAGAGAGAGCCACCCACATGCAGACACCAACAGCTGGGTTGCTCGGGTTGCAACAGGTAATAGGGCTGGGGAGCTCAGAGAAGACATCAGGATGCCCAAAGCATGGGATGGGGGTGGGGGCAGTGGGTCAGTGAAGTCTTCTCTGAGAAGAGAGGTTTTGAGAAGACACCTGTAAAACGAGGAGGGGCTGTTTACCAAAGAATGAGTTTACAGGATAAGTGGATTTAAAGGTAAAAGGGTGATCCAGCAAACCCAAGAAGACATGGGTAGATTTGCTGGAGATTTGGAAGCATTTGAGGTGATGATGATGAAGTCAGTTGGTTTAACAAATGCCCAGAGCCCAAGATGGTGAGTTAGTTGTATGTCTAGATTCTTAGCCCATTAGAATTGTATCACAACAGGCTTTACTCAAAGTAGACTGTAATTGCCTCTCTTTTGAGAAACTTCTCCCTTCCTTCCTTCCCTCCCCTCCTCCCTCCTTCCTCTTTTCCTCCTTCCTTCCTTCCTTCCTTCCTTCCTTCCTTCCTTCCTTCCTCCTTCCATCCCTCCCCTCCTCCCTCCTTCCTCTCTCCTTCCTTCCTTCCTTCCTTCCTTCCTTCCTTCCTTCCTTCCAGAACTACCCACGTGGATACTTGGGGGAAGAATGTTCCAGAAGGAGGGAAAAACAAGGACAAATGCCCAAAGGTAGGAGCATGCTTGGCTTGCTCCAGAACCAATTCAGGCTGTACGGCTGGAACAGGGCTCTTTGATCAGATGCACAAAATCTTATTTGGGGTCTCCTAACTCCCACACCATTGATTCCATGGTATTTATCAACTCGGTGCAAGGGTGAAGACAAATATTCAGAAGCAAGGAGTAATTCCTGTGGTTATTGTTGGGTCGTAACGGTAACAAGAGAGCATTTGGGAGGGGAGGATATTTATTTGTGTGTTTGCTTGCTTTTAATAAGGTCATTTATTTCTCTAGATCTCTGTGACTGGATACTAGATCATTGCCGTAGAACATTCTGGCACTGAATGCAGTGCCTGTGGGAGCTCAGAGTGTGGGTGGTTTCATGGGCAGGAAGCAGGGGAGAGCCATATTCTATTGGAAAAACAGTCAAATCCCACGGAAACATTTTCAGATGTCAGGTACTCAGGGATGAGACCGTCTTCAGCCCTGAATGTCCAGAACCCAGCATCGTGTCTGGTACAAACGAGGCTCAGTAAACTGAACTTGGTTGAAGCAAATGGAAGCATTTTGTTAATCCAAGATGAGACAGATGATCCAGAAGGATGTTCCCAGTTAGCATTTCTAGGCAGGAGGGAGCTGGTTTAAAAAGGAGTTGGTTTGCCCCGTGTACCCTGCCTCTCTACAAAAACTTGCAAATACGGCTACACACTTAGCCATTTTCAAGCCGTGCAGCTGGCATTGGGGCCTGGAATTCTTGCCCTGCCCACACCTTGCCCACAGCCCGCAACTTCAATGGGCTCAACTCCCAAATTGTTCCGGTCCCTCCTGGTAACCACCAGCAGAGGCCTCAAGAAGAGAGGACTGACTTGGCTTGGGGGTAAACTCAGTTGGTTTCAGTTTCGGAGGTTTCCATTGCCCCTCCCCCTTCCCTCCCACAGGAAACCTGATCATCCAGTCACATATTGGAGAAAACAAGTGGAGAAAACCAACTGCTTGTAGATCTACGGGCTCTGGCCTGAGCTAACGCAGAAAAACTCGCAGCAACCAAATGAGTTGCAGATACCCAGAAAATGGGACCCTTTGTAAGTGTGGTTATATAAATGCCAGATCTGGTTCATGCACTCACTTCTGGAATGACTGGTAAATGTCACCACACAGAAGGTTTTAGGGTTTTTCATTACAGAGTCATTAGGTTGCATATAATTTTTCCCCCATCAAGTTGTTCATCCTGGATATTGACGTTCTCTTGGTGTTCCCACCAACATGTGGGGTCACGAAAGGAAGGGTCTCCGCTATACCCATCAGGTCAGGCTCTGCTTCCGCCATTCATCGTCCCTTTTAACCAGGAGCAGGTCATTGAACTCTTTTCTTTCTTTTTTTTTTTTTTTAAAGTCTTTGTATTTACTTTTGAGAGAGAGAGAGAGCAAGCATGAGTGGGGGAGGGGCAGAGAGAGAGGGTGACAGAGAGAATCGCAAGCAGGTTCCCGTGCTGTCAGTATAGAGCCCTAAGCAGGCTTGACCCCAGGAACTGTGAGATCAAGGTCATTGAACCTCTTAAAACCCACTTTCCTTGTCTGGAAAATGAACATCTAAGCCTCCCTCCCAAGGCTCTATTAAGGATATATACGGTCATAGGAACATGTTTTAAAAGTAAATTAAAATGAAAGGTCTTAAATTTCCAAGATGATATATACTTGTCAAACATTTCTCTGTCAAACATTTCTCTGGCCTTGCTGCCTTGTGTCTTTTTATTTTTTCTTGATTTTAGACTCTTGGTCGCTACTTAGAGACCAGATGCTTAGCTAAACAAATAAACCGATGAAAACCACGTAAAGAGACAAAGAGCCCCAAACACTGATTTTGAAGGAGACAAATGATAAATTTGTGGTCTTGCCCTTTTTTGGAGTCACATCCTTCCTATTTCCCAAGTTGGAGAAAACACTTTCCACCATGTGAATGACAAGCATTAAAATACAGCTTGAAATAAATCTCTAAAATTGTACATTCAAAAGTTCTAGCAGGCAACTGTGTCTGATTTTGCATTTCCCAAGTTTTAAAAGCTTCTCTGCGCAGTTAATAGACCAGCAGGCAGTGCAGAGAAATGGGCAGGTGTTGTCACTTCTTGTGTGACTTCGGGTAATTTCCTGAAACCCTATCAACTCCAGTTTTGTCATGTGGAAAATAGAGATAAGAATCATTATTTCATATCCCCAGAATTATATGAGATAAGGATGTTTATCAGATATGAACCGCTTCTCATGAAACCCAGAGAGTTCATTTCAGTTCCTTTTTTTCTTTTAATTAAAAAAAAAAATCCATGACTTGGTGCACCTGGGTGGTTCAGTCGGTTAAGCGTCGGACTTTGGCTCAGGTCATGATCTCGCGGTTTGTGAGTTCGAGCCCCGCATGGGGCTCTGTGCTGACAGCTCTGAGCCTGGAGCCTGCTTCCGATTCTGTGTCCCCACCCCCCTCTCTCTGTCCCTCCCCCGCTCTCTCTCTCTCTCTCTCTCTCTCTCTCTCTCAAAACTAAAGATTTTTTAAAAATTAAAAAAAATATATATGACTTTTAAGTTGTAGTCAGAAGTCACAGTGTAAGTTATGGCATTAAGGATAAAGCTAAGGTTTTCCCAACTATTTCCCTTCTTATTCCTAGTTGTCTGCTTAGATGGAAATAAAATAGAATCCAGTCTTGAAATCCAGGCACCACGTTTGGTCAAAGTGCAATGTCAGAGTTTTTCCCTTATTTTTCTCTGTGAGCCTCCTGGGTTTGGGGAAACGAGGGGAGTGTTACTTCTGCCAGATACCGCAGTTGGGCTCTGGAGTCAGGATACCCTGACAGTCGCCCCATCCACTACCGGGACTTGGGACAAACCACCGCCCTTGCCCCTGGATCACGCTCCCCCGCACTGTCCGGCCCAAACATCCCGAGCAAAGGCGTAAGCAGACTTCTAAAGAACACAAAATACGGTTTGTAGTAGGTGACTCCTGCGAGAGAGGCTAGAAAGAGAAAAGAACGAGGAGTAGAGCCGGGCTGTGGTCCCACCTGCAGAGAGATCTGACAGACTCATCTGTTTCACAAGCTTCATACACAACGCACAGCACACAGGTTAATGTCTATAGTGAATCCCTTATATCTGCCTTTGTCCAGACATAACACATGGTGAGAAGGAGGCTGCTGGAAATAGAGACTGCTCAACAAGCCACAGCTACTACTTTTGCTATTATCTGGAACCTTCCAGGATTGTGCTTGTGGCTGAACTGTAAGGCATGTCTTCATAATGCTAGACTGACTCCCTTCCCTTCATGCGTGGATTCCTGGCTAGTGGAGCCTGCGTGTCCCCCCTCCCCCCGGCCCCCACCCCAACTCTGTTTCCTTTGTTTCTCTTCCCTCTAGTGGTTGAAATCGGGTACCGCACCTCATCCTTCCTAGCGTTAAAGGCACCTGAGAATTGCAAACCTTAGAAAGTCAGATGTCACCTTTGGTGTAATTTGGTTACAGTTCTTCATTTTAAGATGTCAGAAAGTCAAATGACTTGTCTGGGAGACAGGTGTATCCGGAGAGAACCAAGAATTCGAGTCTTATTTTTAAAGAAGTCCATATCTTGTGACATTCTCTGTCTCGGGTCCAGTTTTGTTAATGATATTGTCCCCTCCCGTATTAGCGTTTCATGTTACTTGTCAGTCCTGGGTCTTTCACACTTACTAAGTCAGCAGTTTAAATGCATGTCTTACTTTTATCAGTGTTTTACATTATTTTCACATTTTGAAGGATGAATACTTAACTCACTTTTTTAAAAAGATGAAAGCATAAAATGGTAACGATTTACCTCTGAGTTTAGCCTTCGTGATGATCTTACCGAGCCATACATGTGAGAGTCAGCCAAGTAGAGAGAGGCCTTTTCCATCTACAATCTGTATTTCTTATTTATACATATTCCCTGTGGTAAAACTCCTATTTCTGTGACACGGCGGTGAAAGTATGTGGTGTGCACATCGACAATTTGGAATTTTTGAGGACTTCCTTGTGGCTTAATGTGTTCTACGAATCATTTGAAAATTTTAAAAACTGGTGTGTGAGGAGAGGTCTATATTCTATTTACAGAGTCCAATGCCGATTCCTAATGAATCAACTTTATCATGTATATTGCACATGTATTCCATGTCCTTATTTATATTTGATCAATTTGAGTTTATAAGGACTATTACTTGGGAATTATTTTCTACTATTCTATCTGTGCTCATTTATTTTCACATATTACAAAAATAATCAGTGTTCATTTCGGAAAACTTGGAAGCTATAGAGGAACACAGAGAATAAGTAAATTACCTCAAACACAAAAACAAAAAAAGTCGGCCGTTTAGAAATTTGTGTATTTTTCTTTCCATGATCTAATATCTATGTGTAACACATAATCGCGTGTTAGCGTATGAGAGACAGCATGATGCCCCATAACATGTATTTATTCTTAACGGTAACGTGTGATTTTTTCTTCTCATAAACATTTTTCAATATTATTTAATTGGAGGGTCAAATAATATGAATATTTTGCAGCTCTTTAAATACATTACTGAACTGTCTTCCATCAAGGCTGCATTGTTTATACTTTCACACATTATGTATTGTGTCCTTTCCCCACATCATTTTTATTTACGTTTATTTATTTACTTTGAGAGAGAGAAGAGCATGAGTGAGGGAGAGGCAGAGATGGAGGGAAAGAGAGAAACCCAAGCCTGCTCCACACTGTCAGCACAGAGCCCAATGTGGGGCTCGATCCCGCGAACCAAGAGATCATGACCTGAGCCTAAATCAAGAGTCGAATGCTTAACCAACTGGACCACCCAAGCACTCCATTCCCCACATCTTTGTCAAAAGGATATTATGATTTTTACGGGGTGCCTGGGTGGCTCAGTTGGTTAAGCATCCGACTTTGGCTCAGGTCATGACCTCGCGGTCATGACCACGGGGTTTGAGTCCCGTGTCGGTCTCTGTGCTGACAACTCCGAGCCTGGAGCCTGCTTCGGATCCTGTGTCTCCCTCTCTCTCTGCCCCTCCACTGCTTGTGCTCTCTCCCTCTCTCTCTCAAAAATAAACATCAACAAAATTTTACAAAGATATTATGATTTTTAAAACTTTACCAACATGACAAAACTCGTTCCTATTAGCATTTTTATAGGTGTACATTTGATTAGTAGGAGGTTTATTATTTTTAATCTATTTATTGTGTGTTTTTATTTTTTCGTGTTTGTAGAACCAATTTACAAAATACAAAATTTTTTTGTCAATTTTTATATTGTTTTTATTTATATATTCTTGTTAATGTATAGGTGCTCTTTATATATAAAATATAGTATGCAAATAACAGTGGTAAAATCCATAAAGCCTAAGCAGTTAGAAACAAAAACAAAAAGGACCAAAATCTCCACCAGGGTGTGTGTGTTGAATGTGCCACATTCGGTTTCTAATTGTATCATAGTGGGTCTGAATACCATGCATAATGAGGTTCCTTTTTTGGCCTTGTTCCTCCTTAAAAAACATCAGTGATCTGTGTATCTGACCTCTCTTGTCTGGTCACATTATCCATTTTTTTTCTTCTTTACCTTCATTTTACTTTTTTGTATTTATTTTTGTAGCCAGTAACTTTTTTTAAAAAAAAAGCAATCTTTACATTAAACGTGGGGTAAGGGGTGCCTGGGCGGCTCAGTCAGTTAAGCATCGACTTCCGCTCAGGTCATGATCTCGCGGTTTGTGAGTTCAAGCCCCGTGTCAGGCTCTGTGCTGACAGCTCAGAGCCTGGAGCTGCTTCTGATTCTGTGTCTCCCTCTCTCTCTGCTCCTCCCCTGTTCATGCTCTCTTTCTCTCTCTCTTTCTCTCAAAAATAAACATTAAAAAAATTTTTTAAATGTGGGGTTATAATTCAAAAGTCTCCTGCTTTACCCACTGAGCCAGCCAGGTACCTCTTCCCTTTCATGTTTCAATAGCTTTTCACCCTTGTCTTGCACCACGTTGTTTGGGTTTTCTGTAGTTGGTCCCTACCTTTGAAGCATCTACTTCTGTTTACAATGATGTTAAACCACGATTTGTATCAAGTTGTTTTCTTTCTTTTTCTCCAACTCCCCTTTCTTTTGAGTGTACTATCTTATTTCATTTTTTCTGGCTTGATTGATAAGAACCATTTTGATTTCGCAAGTGCCGAGATGCCACGAAATGCTGTCTGAAAGTGTTTCTGCTTCCCCATAGGAATGTCTCTTCCTTCCTCTATCTTCCTCATGCTAAGTTTCTCTCTCCTTCTATGTTGTGGAATATTTTGAAGTTTTCTTTGGTTGCCGGTGGTGTTTATTCCCAAGGAAAGTCAGCTATTTGCCTGCTATTTAAGCCCAAAGATCGTATGACCCTGCCCTTGTTTTGTAGATCCTGTAGCCCATCTTCCTACAGCAGAAGTTAAAGAATCCGATGATGCAGACTGATGCTATCAATCCGTTGCTCATGCCTCCAAGAAGTATGGCAGGCAGCGAATTCATGTCCGTGCAGAAACATCAGCGTACAAGGCTACTTTTCCCAGATCTGGACTTTTGTTCCAGCCTAACGTCTCCAAATACTGATTTAGCTGTATCTATCTGGTCTCTCTCGGCCGTTGCTACCTGCCACGTTGTCAGTGTCCTGACCCATCGGGGAAGTCCCGTTATGTCTAGAAGATGAATGTCTCATAGCGAGATAAGCGGCTACATTAGTGACAGGCTGACTCAAGGTAAATGTCCACAGCCCAGAGTATGAGGTTCACTTTAGGCACGGAGACTCGCAGCCTTCTCACACATGCCTCTGCCTGCCGTGGGACTCTGGCCACCAAGGGCTGCGACAGGAACAGCATCTCCTTTTTCCGTGGTCGTCTGAGACTTCATCCCTAGTGATTGTACTGACCTCTTTTCTCATCCTTTGGGCTTGTCATGCCTTTGATTTATGCAGCATAAAGACCGTTGCTTTTCTTGATGAGGTGATTGGTTATTTTTTCCATCTGTTTACTCAGCTGAACATGGAAGTGACACATCCAGGTGGCATTTGTCACTTGGTTTCCGTACCGATCCCATAGTTCCTGTGGATGTCAGCAATTCCATTTGCTAGGATCTTAGTCTAAAAACCTCATGAAGAGACTAACAGATACTCTCCTGCACTGATGCTTGGGTTCTCTGATGGGCCAGGGGAGTCACTCTGAAGAGCACTATCATGGATAGCCCAGAAGTAGCTGGCTCCTTCCCTTGAAATGAGTCCAGACGTTGACCCAACACTACAGGTCCTACAGGGTCAGGGGTCTCTCAAATCTCCATCCTCAGCACAGCCCCCACCCACTGCAGACCTACTAGTGTTCTTCCTGTCCTTTTATACCTTATAGCCTTTCACGAGACATTTAAAAAAATTTTTATGTTTATTTTTGAAAGAGAGAGAGAGAGAGGAGAGCATGAGCAGGGAGGGACAGAGAGAGAGAGGGAGACACAGAATCTCAAGCAGGCTCCAGGTTCTGAGCTGTCAGCACAGAGCCCGACGCGGGGCTCGAACTCACAAACTGTGAGATCATGACCTGAGCCAAAGTCGGACGCTTAACCAACTGAGCCACCCAGGTGCCCCTCCCGTGACATTTTAATTAAGCGCCCATGAAGGTCAGAAGGAAAACCATTTCCCCCTCACTTTTCACTCAGCTAGCTCTTAAAAATTTTTTTCATGTTTTGTTTATTTTTGAGAGAGAGAGACAGAGCGTGAGCAAGGGAGGGGCAGAGAGAGAGGGAGACACAGAATCAGACACAGGCTCCAGGCTCTGAGCTGTCAGCACAGAGCCCGACGCGGGGCGGGGCTCGAGCCCACGAACGGGAAGATCATGACCTGAGCTGAAGTCGAACGCTTAACCCACTGAGCCCCCCAGGCGCCCTTTGGCTAGCTCTTTCTCATTCTGAAGATCTGCTCTGAAATATCACCCATTGGAAAGGAGTTGTCTTATCACTCTTCCCAAACTAGCCCTTCCATTTTTTTTTTTATCAACCACAATATGTTGTTTTTGTCTTCGTGGAATCTATCACAATTTGCAAGCACAGGTATCCTAACGGCATCCAATACTCTCCCTATTCTAATTCTTTATTCCAAAACTCAAAACCCAAATTCTAATTCTTTTTACTGAAACTCAAAACCCAAATGCATTTGAATAAATTTTTAGATCTATACCTGGCATCTAAACCTTCCCATTCAACAGATAGAAACCAACTATAGTCAGATAAAATAATCTCTCTCACTAAAAACCTCAGAGAACAGATTTGATATTAAAAGATATTTGTTGGGGCGCCCGGGTGGCTCAGTCAGTTAACCAGCTGACTTTGGCGTGGGTCGTAATTTCGGGATCTCACGGCTTGTGAGCTTCAGCCCTACGTCGGGCTCACAGCTGTCAGCACAAAGCATGCTTCGGGTCCTCTGTGTCCCTCTCTCCCCTCCCCTGCTGGTTCTCTGTCTCTCAAAATAAATAAAAAAAAAAAGATATTTGCAGGTACTCTTTTTATTTGCTTTTTTGTCTTCTCTCTCCACTGTGAGGCAGGATCTCTTTTGTTTACTCTTGTGCACCCCGTGCCTTGCAAAACAAATGCATGAATGCATGGGCGAATTCACAATGCTCACCCAACACTCACTTCTCCCACTCTTCTATTTGTTCTCAGAACTTTTCTTCATGTAACCAACTGGCTTTGGTGGCACTGTGCCTATTGTCCTTAATTTTAGGGTTTGGTGTTGACTTGCTGATTTTAGTGTTGATCCCTTTGAAAGGATGTATTGAAATAGAAACTGATGGGAAGGTGAGTAGAGCTGAAGTTCTTGGTTTCAGAATACTTTAATGTATATTTACATGGCAGTGACCTATATTTTTTCATATTTCTTTATTTTTTGAGGGGCGGCAGAGAGAGAGGGAGACAGAGGATCGGAAGCAGGCTCTGTGCTGACAGCAGACAGACCGACGTGGGGCTCGAACTCACAAACCGTGAGATCGTGACCTGAGCTGAAGCTGGATGCTTAACCGACTGAGCCACCCAGGCGCCCCAAGAACTACCTACTTTTATGGTTAAGGCATGCTTCAGGGAGAGCAGGCACACGGGAGGGCAGTGCTGAAGCAAATTCTTTTCACCCACTTTCTGGGGGCCTGTTTCCTCTGCTTCAGGGTTTGATGCATGTGGCATCTTGCACAAGAACATCTTTTTCCTCCTACATCAACATTTCAATTAGTAGAAATTTCCCCTGGAATTTAGCATATGGTCTTGTCTTAACTTTTAATACTGCCAAAATTTGGCTTTTTGATTGTCAGGATGAGCTACAAAGGAAGCTCTGAAGACAGAGATCAAGCACATCTAGTCAGCCATCACGGCAGTCCCAAATCCCACACTGGGGCCTGCATTTCTTTCACTGGGTTGGGGCACGTCTTCAATCGTGACCTTAGAAATTATGTGACGTTTCTCATTATGCAGCTGAACTTAAATAATTTCCTAGATCAAGTGTGTAAGATGAGACGACGTGGTTCACGGCCAAGGGACACTGTCGACCACACAGATCAGAACTGACTTTCTACGGTGTGAAGGTCGAGTTGCAGAGAAGGCTTCCACACAGCTGCGGAAAAGGGAGCGCCGGCCAGCTGGCTCATCCCAAGGACCCAGAAAGAGGCCAATTGTTTTCCCTCATGGAAGTTTCTAAAGGCAGAGGTCAATTTGGGGTTTCCTTAGGATACAGTGCTAGGTAGAAAAAGGGAATCCAAAGTCTCAGATCTCAATAGGGAGTAAGACTGAGCCCTGAGGGAATAGGACTCCCGGCCATCTTTTGTAGTCACGGAATGGTGTTCTGAAGTTCCTTCCGGGCCCCAGAGCCTAAAAGCCATTCAAGTAGAAAGGCCCAACTGTGAAAGCCAATGGCTTTCATTTGGGTAAACACGCATTTTAGAGAAGAGTTGGGTGAAACTCACTAGATGCTCTTCCAAATAGCAATGGTGGTAAAGGAGACAGCCCTGCAAATCTCCTCATGTGACCTGATGTGGGACAAAGGGCTGTGTTACAAAGATTGGAAAACGTGGGGGGCCATCGAGGCTTTCCAAGAAATATTACGACACAGCTAGAGGCTGAGTAATAAGATAGCCTCGGGAGAGAGAAGAGGAAGACCAAAGAACCCAGATTGGTATCTACTTAACCATGAACAATTTTGAGAAGTTTACGGTTCCCAGAAGATAATCTAAAGCAGTGAAGTCAGAATGTGCAAGTTTGGCTGTACAAAAGCCACCTGAGAAGATTGTTTTAAAAATACGGATTTCTGGGTCCCATCCAGACTAGCTGAATCAGAGCTGTGTGGTGTGTGGCCTTAGTTATCTGTACATTTTTTTCAGGTCTCTAATGATTCGGGATCTCTGACATAGGACATATGAATACACAAGAAAGTCTTAAAAACTGGAGAGTGTATCTTCCTGATACATTCTAATAGGGGAATCTTGAAACATTCACATTAAATTGTACATTCCTGACGTTAGGGATTGACGTACACGTCTCTGTATTTTTCCCACTGCTTTCAAACCCATATTCAATTATTGCTTTCACCAGTTGACTCCCCTCCATAAAAGCTTATCATAATGATTTCATTTCAGGCCACGATGCAATAAAATGGACTAGACTTATGCTTAGCTGGAAACAACTAAAAACACACAGAATATATGAAATAAAGATTTCCAGATATCGGATAACAGTCATCAAAGAGCTGTGCCCCTCGGGAAAAGAAATGAGCGAGATGAACCTTATCACAGTTGTGGCTTTCTTCCTACACACACACACACACGCACACTGTAGAATTTAGTGCCCAGGACTGACTCCAAGCAGAGCATATCTGTCTTGTTGAGCTGCATTCAGTTCAGTTCTGTGGTGATGAAGGGACTGGAAATTGTGGGGCAGAGTTTAGGATAGGAGGGAGCTAGAGAGAAAAATAATCCCCAAAATGTCCTCAGAGCTCCTCTTGGGCCTGCATATTGAGTTGCCCATGCATAAGGTGACATTTCATGAACCCAGGCAAGAAGAGGCCAGGATGCCATGAGATGAGCAATTCTAAGCTCATACAGAGTGGGCATATATTTCAGATCTTAAGCCAAAATGGACAGAATTTTCTAATCCCTGGGGCATTCAGCCTTCAGATGAATCACATTTGAGCAGTAGGATTAAATTATCCCTAGAGTAAAGGCGACTCCAGACCCGACATAGCAAAGCTTAAAAATAGCCTCAAAATATTCCAGCTCTTGGGTAACTTAATTATCTTCCAGGAAAAAAATCTAACATTCAGTTTAAAAAAAAAATTCAAATTCTTAAACATAATATTTGGAATGCTATCTATCTATCTATAATGACAAATTACAAGACATGCAAAAATCCAAAAATAGCACAGGAAAATGTGAACCATAGCTCAGAGAAAAATCAATATTTGATAAATACTTTAATTTCATGGTAAATTATCTATTTTGATTTCTAGTTCTTCTGATAATTTGATAATTTATGTGTTTTTGAATGAATAAATGAAAAAAGTCATAATCTTCCATTTTAGATTTTTAAAAGATTTTTATTGAAGTGTAATTAACATACAGTGTTATATTAGTTTTGGCTGCACAATATAATGGCTAGCAATTCTATACATTATTCAGCGCTCATCACAATAAGTGTGCTCTTAATCCCCCTTGTCTCTATGTCTTTTCTAGGACATTTGCTTTTATCTACATTTCAAATGACTGCTAAATATTTTATATATTTCATTTAGGTTTGCTTTTTTTTCAATTTCCTCTGTACCTTAGAGACTTTCTTATATTTATTCCTAATATTGCCTAATTCTGCGTTTGTTCTTGACCAATCTAGCCAGAGATTTTATTTTATTTTATTTTATTTTATTTTATTTTATTTTATTTTTATTTTTATTTTATGTTATGTTATTTAAAAAAATTCTTTACAATTTTTTTAATGTTTATTTTTGAGACAGAGAGAGACAGAGCATGAATGAGGGAGGGTCAGAGAGAGAGGGAGACACAGAATCCGAAGCAGGCTCCAGGCTCCGAGGTGTCAGCACGGAGCCCGACGCGGGGCTCAAACTCTGTGAACCGCAAGATCCTGACCTGAGCCGAAGTCAGATGCTTAACCGACTGAGCCACTCAGGGGCCTTAGCCAGAGATTGTAGCTAGTTGAAGAGAAAAATTATTTGGTTGCTTACCTCAAATCTTTTCCTTATTTAATTTCTGTTCTCTTTCTGTTCTTTTAATTTCTTCAACTTTGTTCTCATTTTCCTCTTAATTTGAATGTCACATTCACATATTTTTAATCTAGAAAGTGAAATAAAGGTATGGCTATGCAGAAACGTTTAGACTGGTGTGGTCTAGACACTTCAGAATTGCAGTTCTTTCGAATTTATCCCCAGTAACTCTTACTTCTGTCATGCTCAGCTTACTTTTTGTAGATACATATGCAAACCCTTAAACAAACATCTCAGTCATCATTGCAAATAAACATCACGATCATCATTGCTGGGTTTGGTATAGAGCCATAGAGATAGGGTTTTTTTGTTTTTTTTTGTTTTTTTTTTTTCTCATTCAAACAGTGATGAAGAACCTTTGGTGGACCCCTGCATGTTGTAGCTTATAGCCTTGCAAGGCAAAGTGCAGTCTGAGTTTGGATAGCATCAGTATCAGCTGGGAGCCTGTCAGGAATGCAGATGGTAAGGTCCCACCCCGACCCACTGAACCAGAACTTGCATGTTAACAAGAAACCCAGGACTCTTACACATAATCAAGTCTGATACCTGCTTACTTGGAGGACTTATTTGCAAAGGGGACACTGTAGGAAATGCTCAGAAATTTGAGAGTAGAAAGGCATGCATTGTAACAGCTAAAAGCTCTGAGATAGCTGGTGAAGTCAAAAATCAATGAATATTTGCTATTTCAGTTAATATGACTTATTTTTAATCCCAAGAGCCCAGATTTCACATCTCTGGTTGGGTGAACAGCCATGGGTATACCACTCGGGTATTTCCTACTTCAATCTTGGGTACGTTACTTCCTAATTATTTACTTTTTCAAAGAAGGAGGCTGTGATAAACCTGGAAGAATAGTATGATAGAAGTGGAATTTATTCATTAACTAATAAAAATTTCTTGGGCTCTTGTTATGTGCCATATCTAGCATTAAGCCCTGAAAATGAAAAGATGAATACAATATGGGCTTTGGGCATATTAAACTCATAGTGTAGTTAGGAAGTCAGAAAAGTGAACAGATAAACATGGGGCACCCGGTGACTCAGTCAGTTGAGCATCTGACTTTGGCTCAGGTCATGATCTCACGGTTCATATCACTTGTTAAGTACCATATCATGTCTGGAGACAAGGGAATAGTGTATTTTCAACAAAGTTGTCCCAGAATATCAAAGTATATTTGCCATATATTGAATTTGGCCCAGTAAGTGTTTTATAGGTCTAGGTCTAGAAATTGGGAAGAACCGTGGTGATTTTCTGTTTTTTTTTTTTTTTTAACTTTTTAACGTGTATTTATTTTTGAGAGAGAGACAGAGACAGAGACAGAGAGACAGAGTGTGAGTGAGGGAAGGGCAGAGAGAGAGAGAGAGAGAGAGAGAGACGGAGGGAGACACAGAATCTGAAGCAGGATCCAGGTTCTGAGCTGTCAGCACAGAGCCCAATACTGGGCCCGGACCCACGAATTGTGGGATCATGACCTGAGCCAAAGCTGGACGCTTAACCAACTGAGCCCCCCAGGAGTCCCGAGGGTGGTGATTTTCTATGCAAGGAGAACACCTTGCTTAAAGGCAAGGAGTTTGAGAGAATATTCATTCATTATTTCATTCATTCATTTAATTAATATAACACTTACTGTTTGAGCTCCTGCACATTAGCCTCTGACAATCATCAGCAAAATAGTGTCTCTGCTTTCATGAGGCTTATAGTAGGAGAGATGTACAGTAAATTAGTAAATATAGAATATGAAAGCTGGTGATCTGTGCTATAAATGTTTAAAAGGCCAAGGGAGTAGAGTTCTGGAGGAACAGCACTATTTTATGAACAGGAGTCAGAGAAAGCCTCTAGAGAGGAAAACCTTTGAGCTGAGAAGGAAGTGAGGGGGCGGGACATAGGGCAAGCCAGAGAAAGAACAGAAGCTCATGACCTTGAGGTATTGCAAAAAGGCATGGACTGGAGTGATCAAGGTGGAGAGGGGCTGGATGAGGGAGAGCAGGAGTGTGACAGGGGTGGCAGCTGAGGGTTACATCACAAAGGGCCCAGCTGGTCACGATAAAGACTTTGAATTTTTCTCTGAATGAGACAGGCAGCCAAGAGATGGTTTGACCAAAGGTATGAAATAGGTCATGTCCTAAAAGGATAACTGATTTCTGTGTGGAGAGCAGACTGTGGAGAGGCACACATGCAAGGAGCGAGGCTCAATGTGGTGCAGAGGGGGCACGGACCTATATACGCCTGGTGCCATGGTGTAGTTGCATATGAGGTTCATTGGGACGAAGCATGGGTGGAGGGGAGGGGGCTCAGAATGCATGGTCTTGACTTCTCACTGCTCTGCAGAGAAGTCCGCTCAGGTAGAATATAGTTAAATCCATCATGAAAAGGATTCCAGTAGAATAGCCCGTGTTCTGTATTGTTCTACATGTTTGTAGGGTAAGAGAGAGCGGCTACATATAGTCAATTGTGTAGCAGTGAGAGGTTCCTGGATAATTAAATAGGCTTTTATAAAAGGTGGTTCTTTGAAGCTCTGTTTCTGGAATCATCCCTTTTTTGCACTGAGTTAACTCAGACCCACTGCTAAAAAAGGAAGAAATGTGCCTCCAGAATTATCTATTTGTGTCTCTCGTCAACCAAGTCTGAGTAGACTACATATCCCATCCTGAACGAGTTGTGATTATATCTCTAGCTTAATAATCTCCTTGTTCATTTCTTATATGCACAAAGGGTTATAAATTTGGATTGTCTAAAAAGGGTTTCAAGGAGACCATAGTGAGGCAAAGAAATACCCTGATAAGCACATGATAATCATAAGTCTCACCTTCCTCTGGGACAAAGAAGTGTGGAGGGCTTTAAAGTATTGCAACGGTAGATGGAAATAAATGCGGTGAGAGTAGTCAAGTCCCTCTAGAAGCCGAGGTAAGGCAGTTGTCCTTAGCGTGCCCTTCCTTGCGATATCGACAGGTGTTTTTGCCTACACTACATAGAGAGGTGTTATTTTTCTTAACTTAACATTAACGCTTAATACAAAGATATGTAATTTGATTTGTAAATTCTCTCTTCAAAGTGCTTAGGAGTGAATGTCAGCTCAGGTCTAAGACCATTAACAAAGAAGGAAATAGTAATTGGGATATCACTGCTTCAGTGAACCAAAGTATCCCTGGAATGTGGTCATCAGTCTCATTTTTTCCCTAAATTTCTTTGTTGTTAAATTGACAGAGATCAGGACCTTCTGGACCCTATATCCTTTTTTTTTTCTTTTTTAAAGTTTCATTATTTTGAGAGAGAGATAGCATGAGCATGAGTCAGGGAGACACAGAGAAAGAGGGGGAGAGAGAAAATCCCAAGCAGGGTCCTCACTGTCAGTGTGGAGCCTGATGAGGGGCTCAAACTCATGAACTGCGAGATCACAACCTGAGCCTAAATCAAGAGTCGAACACTTAACTGGCTGAGCCACCCAGGTGCCTCTGGAACCCATATCCTATGTAGAATCCTGAAATCTTAGCAAGAGTTTAGAAAATCCTAAATTAGATGATCAAATCTGCTCTTGACCAAGGTTTAAAGGCATGAGACCAGTGAAGCTGGTCATCAACTCCATCCATGTCTCCATGCATGTCTTTTGACTCATATCCAAAGATGCATCCAGGATCTTTGAAAGGGTGTTGCGTGGTGATAGAGGCATGTTTAGGGAGAAGACACGGAAGAAAGGGATAAGACTTGGTATAGGAGCAGGAGGAGAAAGGTGCAAATCAAGGGGCAGCAGGACTTAAGACATGGGTTCCAGGAAGGTCCCCAATCTGAAATTGAGTCAAGAGAGACAGAAAGGGGAGTTTCAGTGTGAATTTTAGATCCTCCACATTTCTGTCAGATTTTCTAAGAAGAATGTATTTATTTATTTATTTGTTTGTTTTTTGTTTGTTTATTTTTGAGAGAGAGAGAGAGAGAGAGAGAGAGCGAGGGAGGGAGAGAATCCTAAGCAGGCTTCATGCTCAGAGTGGAGCGCTTTGTGGGGGCTTGATCCCATGACCCTGGGATCATGACCTGAGCCGAAATCAAGAGTTAGACACTCAACTGACTGAGCCATCCGTGCACCCCTAAGAAGAATTTAAGAGAAGAAATTTTAAAATATCAATTTCTTTTAGAGGCCTCTTGTGCCATTCAAAATCGTTGACCATAGAATCGTTAAAACATCTGAACCCTCTGATTCTAAGGCAGCACACAAATAGTTTAACTTATTTATATCCCAAATCATCCAGAGTGGCTACTGCAATCCAATTGTCCTTGATAATCGCCAAAGTTTACGAAGCTGGACATGTCTGGAGGTTTGCTGAGTGATGGGTTGTCTATATTCCATGTTGAAAACAAAGAGACAAATCGTCTGGCCCCAAGAATCTTGGTAAGTGCGCACACACGCCATCACTGGGAGCCTTGTGTAGTGAAAGGAATCAAAATAAAGATTTTTCACCACACACTAAGAAAAATAAAGCCTTAGATGCCACTTCAACATAAGAAAATAGGGCACTTATCTATTGAGAATAAGACATAAGCAATTTTCGTATCACTAGTGTTCCAAGGAGGGTCAAGGGACATCAAGGAACCTCTCCTTTACACTATCCTTATCAAAACGGCCTGAGCTGAGCAGCAGCAGATCCAATCCTGTTCAGAACACCAATTTCTGTGCAATAAAATAAACCAGCGCAGTGTTAATCATAAGCCCTTATTTTTAATGCCAGCCACAAGAGAAGTCTGAAGGAGTGTTCTATCTTGGGGACGAAGGGCAGAATTTAGAGGTATCAGATCTGGAGTCAGCTAGTTTTGAAAAGAGTTGGTCAAACCTTCTTGGAAGAAGGAGAAATTGTTCTTAGGGATTAACAGCCACAAGTTAGGCATTGAGTACTGCTATAGAACGTATGCTCGTTCCCTCCCAAATTCACATGTCAAAACCTCACCTCAATGGGTATTAAGAAATGGGGCCTTTTGGAGGTGCTTGGATCATGAGAGTAGAGCTCTTGTGAATGGGATTAGTGCCTTATAATAGAGACCCCAGAGAACTCCCTCACCCCTTTAGTCATGTGAGCATACAGTAAGAAGACTGTCACATGACCGTGAGCCAGGAAAGAGGCTTCACCAGATGCCAAATCTGTTGGTGTCCTGACCTTGGACTTCCCATCTTCCAGAACTGTGAGAAATACATTTCTGTTGTTTATAAGCCCCCATCCTGTTGTATTCAGGGATAGCAGCCGGAATTAAGACAGGTGGGGGTGGGGAGGAGCAATTGTAAGGGCACAGTTCAAGTGCAGGAGGGAGTAGTGGGGAATAGCGCTGGAGGCTGAGAACATGTGAGGGCCGCGGTGGAACATTTCCAGTTCTTCTAGAATTCTTACACTTTAAAAAATTCAGGTGGTGACACAGCAGCATTCTACCAAACCTTCAAAGATCAGATAACTCCAGTACGACAAACTATTTGAAAGCATAGGAAAAGAAAAATCAATTTTTTCGTACAGAATAAAACATAGATAGCCAAACAGGATAAAGATCGCAGAGAACAGGAAAATTCTAGACTAACCCTATCTATCTAATCTGATGTACTCTAAATATATCTGGTTTATTTAATAGACAACTTTTTAAACAAAATAGAATAATGTCACCTGGGATTTGAAAAATGTACAAGTTAAGTATATGACACTAAGAACAAAAGAGGTGGTTGAATGGAATTACATTATCATGAGGTGTTTTTGTCAGTCATGAATCATGTATTTTATGTATATTGTGATCTCTAAAAAAAAAACCATGGAAAATCACATGAATATATAGAGCCAAACCATGGATAGAAAACATAAAAAGACATGCTAAAATAATTGCTCTATTCACCTAAAAGTAGGCATTGGAGAGCCTGGGTGGCTCAGTCGGTTAAACATCTGACTTTGGCTCAGGTCATGATCTTGGGGATCGTGAGCTTGAGCCCCGCATCAGGCTCTGTGCTGACAACTCAGAGCCTGGAGCCTGCTTTGGATTCGGCATCTCCCTCTCTCTTTGCCTTTCTTCTCCTGGCACTCTGCCTCTCTCTGTTTCTCAAAAATGAATAAACGTTTGAAAAGAAAGATTAAAAAACAAAGAAGGCATAGAAGATGGAACAGGAAAATAAAGACTAGACACATAAATACAACCATAAATTCTCTGAACAATACAAGTAAATACAAAAGATTTTTCAGTATGGAAAAAAAAATTGAAGTGCGAGCTGTTTACAAGAAAGCCATATTTAAATACAGCAACACAGATGAGCTAAAAGTAAAACGAGAGATACCATGGAAACACCCAGCATAATAAAGCTGACATGGGTATATTAGTATTAGTAAGTCACATGCCTACAGAAGTATGCTAGAGAAAAGGAGGGGTACTTCACAGTGTTAGAAATGGAAATTCCACAATAGGGTACGATGATAATAATGACAGGGTGAGGGGCACCTGGGCGGCTCAGTTGGCTAAGCGTCCAACTCCGGCTAAGGTCATGATCTCTCGGTTCATGAAGTTCGAGCTCCACGTTGGGCTCTGTGCTGAGAGCTCAGAGCCTGGAGCCTACTTCAGATCCTGTGTGTCCTCTCTCTCTCTGCCCCTCCCCTGCTTGTCCTGTCTCACTGTCAAACATAAATAATAAAACATTTAAAAAATTTTTTAAAATGGCAGCGTGAGCGGCTAGCAGCATAACTTCAAAATATATGAAGGAAAAATAAATAGATACCTATACCAATCCACAAATGTAGCTGGAGATTTTCCTACCTTTTTGTTTTGAAATTTTCCTACTTCTTTGTTTTGAAATTTGTTTTAATGTTTTTATTTATTTTTGAGACAGAGAGAGACAGAGCATGAGCAGGGGAGGGGCAGAGAGAGAGACACCCACACAGAATCCGAAGCAGGCTCCAGGCTCTGAACTGTCAGCACAAAGCTCGATGCGGGGCCCGAACTCACGGACTGTGAGATCATGACCCGAGCCGAAGTCAGACGCCCAACCGACTGAGCCACCCAGGCGCCCCTGAAAATTTTCTACTTCTTTACCAATACTGAATAGAGTTAGCTGATAAGAAATTAGTAGGGATATAAGACATTTGAACAACACTATCAAACAACTTTATCTAAATGACAAGGCTGTAACACCATACCCTCAATTGCAGAATTCTTTTCCAGTGCATATAAAATCAATATATTCTACAGGTGGGGCCATCTACTAATCCTTATGAACTATCAAGGCATCAAAATCAGAGTATGTTATTGAACCACAGTACAAGTATAGCAATTTAACAGAAATAAATGTGAAAATTCTAAAATATCTGGAAATTAAGCAACACATCCCTAAATAACCTTAGGATCAAAGAACAGCAACAACAAAGAAGGAAATTAAAAATACTAAGCTAGGAGTCAAAATTAAGACACCATGCATCAAAAATTGTGTAGGATGCTCTGGAACAGTGATTAAAGGGGAGAAATTATAGCCACAGGCCTGTACTGGAAACAAGAAAGTGCTTACAATAAATTACCTAAGCTTTTCTTTGAGAAGCTATAAAGAGAAGAGCAAATTATACTCGATGTAAGAAGAGTGAAAATAACGAGAGTAAGAGCGGTTTTGTGAACTAGAAGGCAGATAAACAATAGAAAAAAAATCCACGAGATAAAAAGGTTTGTGTTTAGAAGAAACTAGTAAGCTAATCAGTGCTTCGCTAGTTTCATCAAGAAATGGAAAACAGAGGGTCACCTGGGTGGCTGAGTTGGTTAAGCATCTGACTGTTGATCTCAGTTCAGGTCACGATCTTGCGGTTTGTGAGTTCAAGCCCCGCATCAGGCTGTGTGGTGACGGCCCAGAGACTGTTTGGGATTCTGTCTCCCCTTCTCTTTGCCCCTCCTCTGCTTGTTCTCTCCCTCTCTCTCTGCATCTCTTTCTCTCTCAAAATAAATAAACTAAAAAAAAAAAAAAAAAAAGAAATAGAAAATAAATTATAGTATCCATAATAAAATGGGAGACATTATAACATAATCTGTAAGCATTAAAAGGACCTCAAAATTATTTAAAACCTTATGCCAATAAAGTCGACGACTTCAATGGAGTGGGCAAATAAATTCCTTGAAAAAGTTAAATTACCAAAACTGATAGAAGAGGACATAGGGAATCTGAATAGTCCAATATTTATTAAAGAAGTTGAATCCATAGTTTAAAAACCTTCCCCAAAGAAAATTCCAAGCCCTAATGGCTTCACATGTGAATTCTATCAAACATTTAGGTAAGAAATGATAGCAATCTTATATCACTCATAAAAGATAAAAAATAATACATTTGACTTCAATGAAATTTAAGGGTTACATTCACCAAAGGACATAAATAAAGCGAGCAGGCAAGCCACAGGCTGCAGAATGTTCTTAGTGATGTGTGTATCTGACAGAGCACTGGCGTCCTGAATATGCATAGAACACCTAAGAAATGGCTGGAAGAATTCACCTGGGCATGGAGTCTTCCTGTGGCAAACTTTTCAGCAGTTTCTGACAAAGTTGAACATGTCTTTACCATGCAACTCAGAAATTCACCATTTCTATGATTTGCTGGAGCAAAATGTACAAAAATGGGAGCTATATACTGGAATACACAGCCATACACACAAAAAGTTTGCATAGGATTGTTCACAGCATCATTTAAAAAAGCTAGTGCCAAGTTGGGAGCAACCCAAATGTCTAGAAAGAGAATAGGGACACAAATGGTGGCCTGTTCATAGAATGGAACCCTACTCAGTAATGAAAAGGGATGCATTACTGACATACGGAACCACAGGGATGAAACACAAAACGCCACCCTGAGCCCAAGGAACCTGACATGTAAACTAAATAGTGCAGGGGTCCACTTATTTGAACTCTGAAAACAGACAAGGCTAGTCTCTGGGGCTAGGAAGCCATAGCCTAGGGCAAGGAGCCGGAACTAGAAGGGAGCAGGAAAGAACTTTCTGGGTTGATGACATTGTCCATTACCTTGTTTTGGCAAGTGGTTGCATATTTTTACACAATTGTCAAAACTCGTCTGACTGAATGCTTCAGAGCAATCCATTTTCTTTCTTTCTTTTTTTTAATGTTTCACTTACTTTTGAGAGAGAGAGAGAGAGAGAGACAGATACAGGAGGAGAGGAGAGGGGCAGAGAGAGAGGGAGACACAGAATCTGAGACAGGCCCCAGGCTCTGAGCTGTCGGCACAGAACCTGATACAGGGCTCCATCCCTTGAATTATGAGATCATGACCTGAGCCAAAATTGAACGCTTAACCGACTGAGCCCCCCAGGCGCCCCTAAAGCAATCCATTTTCTTCTATGTCAGTTAAGCCCCCATAAAGAAAACCAATTTCCTTTTGCCTGATATGGAAGCCCGTGTCTCCTTCTTCAACTTACTTCCCCACATTCTCTAGTAGAATTACAAAATAAATAGGTAGATACAGACAGATAAGCAAATAACAACACCATGACACTATCCATGTTTAGAATACACAGTTGTCAGACTTCTGTGTTTGTATTGCAGTTAATAGGTTCTGAGGATTTAATATGTTTGCTCTCTTTACACCATGAGATGTATGTTGCCAAGTGTCTCAAGTTAATAGCCGCCTTCGGAGGCTGCCTCATGGCTGCCTCTGAGGTAAAGTCCATCGAGGTTGCCTGTCACTCCCTGAAGTGCCACATCCAAAAACCTCAGCCAGAACACAGGCGGGGGAATCACACGCAGGTTCCGCCCACTAATGTGGGCTCCAGTGAGTGAGAGAACCTGTGTGTGAAGAGGCCTATTTAAATTCTGGAAGGCTGGCACAAGCGGGGCCTTCATTTGAAGACTCTGGGAAGAAGGGGAAACGTTATGAGGAGATTAGTGTATTCTCCTTTACTCTGCTGGTTTAGTCTTTCCTTGCCTGAAATGTTATCACCGAACCGCAAGGAGGAGCTATCGTCACACAGTTTGTCACTGGCTCCTGTATTTGGAACAAAAACAACATGGCGCTTTTCCTGTTAGCTGCTTCTTTGATTCGCTCCCTGAAATACACTAATTATTTCATCAACCAGGTAGGGCAGTGGTCAGTGAATCACACAAGACACATTGTCTACCATGACCTTGGTATTAAATTTCGCTTCCCTCGTACAAAAACTTCTTGGTTGCGTGAGGAACTTTGATATTATCTATACCATCTCAACTCTTTTTTAAAAATTTTGTGTATATATATATATATATTATATATTTTTTTATTTTTTAATTTACACCAGGTTAGTTAGCATAGAGTACAATAATGATTTCAGGAGTAGATTCCAGTGATTCATCCCCTACATATAATACCCAGTGTTCAACAAGTATCTTCCTTAATGCCTCTTACCCATTTAGCCCATCCCCCCACCCACAACCCCTCCAGCAACCCTCAGTTTGTTCTCTGTATTTAAGAGTCTCTTATGTTTTGCCCCCCTCCTTGTTTTTATATTATTTTTGCTCCTCTTCCCTTATGTTCATCTGTCTTATACCTTAATTTCCATGACATTAAATTATTTTCCTTTCGAACAACATGTTCTATGGCTTTATTATCCAATACGGCACCCAGTAGTCAAACAAGGCTACAGACATTTAAGTTTAAATCCATTACAATGAAATGAAGTTAAAACTTCAGTTCTGTACTTGGACTGTGGACATCCAAGTACTCAATGGCCACATGTGGCTGGAGGTTCCCATGTTAGAAAGCACAGACATAATACATTTTTGTCATCACAGAAATTCCTATCGAAGAGTGCTCCTCTAAATAACTACAGTTATGTGTTATTGTAATATGTTACAGAACATATTGAACATAATGATCATTCAGACAGAAAGCAAAGTCCCTAGCTAGAGAATCATTTTTCCTATGTTGTACTTACTTAATACTAGAGAACAACAAACATTTTTTCTGACTTTTAAGATCATCTCTATATTTAACTTTTCCCTATTTTTTATGTTAATGACCACGTACCAATGCAACTAAAGGAACATCCTGAGAAGCAGAAGCTGGATCCCGTGGTCAGATAGAACTTTCTCTGTGATTCCACGGTGCAGAATTCATGCTCTCAGGAAGGTCTGTTTAACCATAAGACAGAATTGGCTTAAATGGTCAAATGCAGTCATTCTTAAAGGGTGAGGCTCCAACATTTACATTTGCTTTAAAAAAAGAGGGGGACCCCAGGAGTAGGTATTAAGTGTGTAGTGAGGTCGGGGGCATCTATTCTTTTATAGGCTCCAGGTGATTCTTACCTGCCCTATAGTTTAACCACCACCAAGAAGCTGTATTTGTGTGTTAGAGTATATTAAAGTGATTTTAAAACGCAAGTTCTGTGCAACTATTCACGTAAGAGGAGAATGCTTCTCCCCTATTCCTCATGTTCCCTAAAGGGGAGGAAACATGAATTCCTTTGCAGGAAAATGAATGGGAGGGACACATCTGTTCTTTTTCCTTTTACTCCCTTTCTGTTTCTCCCTGTTAGAGGAGGAATTACTTTCCAGACTGGTCACATTGGAAATAAGAAATCAGCTCATATGTCTCATCCCCTTTGGGATTTTCTATCGCTCTATAACAGGGTGGTCCCTACAAACACAGATATTCTGGGATGATCAGTCCGGTAATTTCCTAAGAGCATGTCAGGGGATCCCGTTGTGACCAGTGCACAAGACACGTTCTCCAATTCGGCCTTATCGACAATAGGGCTGATAATTTCTTCCTCATCCAATCGGTTCCAAACCCAGGAGTTTGAGTCTCTCAAGCCCTGACCAACAAAGCTGTAGGGGTCCTGAAATGAATGCAGGTTAACTGCTTGGAAGGGTAGTATGTTCACAGTCTATTTTATATCCACCTCTGTAGGCACACACACCACCCCTACTTTGATACACCGTTGCTTCCTACAACAGACAAAAATGTTTCTCCCTTCCTTTCTTCCTGAATTAAAGAAACGTGCCTGATGGCGCACCTGGGTGGCTCAGCTGGGTAAGCGTCTGACCCTTGGTTTCAGCTCTGGTCATGATCTCACGGTTTTGTGAGTTCAAGCCCCGAATCAGGTTCTATGCTGGCAGTGCAGAGCCTGCTTAGGATTCTCTCTCCCTCTCCCTTTGCCTCTCCCCTACTCATGCTGTCGCTGTCTTTCTCAAAATGAATAAATCAACTTAAAAAATTTTTAAGAAGTGTGCCTGAGGGATGGAAGCGTGTACCTTATGGTAAAGGGAGACGCCATGCTTTGGAGTGTGAAATGGCCGTCAGTGGGAAGTTGTGAAGATGCCTCCCTAGGTAGCCCTCACTCATTTCATTGATCATGGACGGACACTCATTTCGTTCATCATGGACGGGCACTCATTTCGTTCATCATGGAAAGAGGTGTTTGTTTCTCATTGGCTCTCAGGGGATGCAGTGGGTTTGTCATGTGGCTTGACAGCGTTTTACCTTTGTTACAGGAGACTATACAAAAATGGTACAAATGTGGGAGGGGCTTACTGGTAGGTCCACTCGAATGAGGGCAGTAGCTGGATATGGCCTCCTGTTGGCTTGGCATCCTCTGTCACCAAATGGCATCCAAAGGCACTATGGTTCCTTTCCTTTGTTCAAATATATGTTGGTCTTTGTAAAATATGTGTTAATTTTATGAGTAGAATGAGATAGAGACAGAGAAGGGAGAGTAACCCAGGTCGCTTTGGAAAAAGGAAGGGCCGTAATAAGAACACAAGGGACTCGCAAGCCTTTTTTAATCATACATAATAATTACACAGAATAACACTAGGTTTTAAGATGATAGATGAGCCAATACTCTCAAGATAACAGCCAACTCTTCAGCCTCAACTTTTGGATCCTGGGAAATGAAATGTCTGGATGCTGCTGTCTGTTACAAAGTAGTGGCAACGAGTCACAATCACCAGCTAATAAAATAAGGAAGGGCATCCTATGACCAGGATGTGATGGACAAGGGGCGGAGAAGGAGGCGTCAGCAAGGACGTAGAGGCGAAGAGAACAAAGACGAGACCTGCCTGTTGTGTATTAACAACACTCCCCTTGTGAAATCCAGCCTTGTTCTGACCTCAACCTGTTAGAGTGTGAACCAAGTACCATAAGTGAAAACCCACAGGTGCTTCCCTTCTGGAAGTGGTAATAAACTTGTGCCGAGGCAGCGAGCAGGAACCTGTGCGAAAGACCTTCGGAGGACCCCACCATCCATGAGACCCAGTACTGCCACCCTCTGGCTACCACCTGCAGAAGAGAATTTCAGATTCAAGAGGGAACTAAACTGGGGCACCTGGGTGGCTGAGTCGGTTTGGCCTCTGTTCGGCTCAGGTCACGATTTCACCGTTCGCGAGTGTGAGCCCCGCATCGGGCTCTGGGCTGACAGCTCAGAGCCTGGGACCTGCCTCGGATTCTGTCTCTCTCTGCCCCTCCCCCAGTCACACTCTGTCTCTCTCAAAAATAAATAAACATTAAAAAAAATTAGGAGGGACTAAACCTCTATTCCAAAAAAGCATGTCTATAGTAAATTATTAAGACCCAAACCTGGAACATTGACCTGTTCTGAAACCCACAGTTGGAGAATTTTGTAAGTCAACTGGAATTCATTTGGAAGAGGGTGGATAGGACGATAAAGAAATGCAAAATTACATTTTCTGAACTTTCCTCAAAGGTCTCAGTGTATCTTGCCACTCCTTTCTTTCCAGTCCTCTTTCTGGAGTGATATTCTTTGTATCCGAGACCTTAAGCAACCTTTCAGTTAAAAACCTGAATCCAGAATGGTGTCTGAAAAAAGTTAACAATGAATGACGGTTGAAACCATGTGTGTTAAAGGGTTTTTTTTTGTTGTTGTTGTTGTTGTTGTTGTTTTGTTGTTTTGTTGTTCCGAGAGTGAAAATGTATTTTCAAATGTGAATTCATTCAACTCTCAGGAATTCTGACAGGAGAAGTAGCCAGTATGGAAAGAACCATCTGTCCCTCCGCCTCATCTCCCTACCAAAGATTTTCCTATAAGGAAATACTAAAAAATTGCATTTTATCACTCATCACTCATTGTCAGTTCTTTTTGCAGGGCTCTTTTGGAGTTAAATTCACATTGTATATATATTTAGCAGCAGCTCCAAGCAATTGAGTCCAAATGGTGTACATGACAACACTGATAAGACAAGGCCCAGAAGGCAAACACAATGCTTCTCATCTCTCGTGCCCTCTGCAAAAGTTTATCAGATGAGAGTCAAGGACGTTGCACAAAGATCTTGCACACTTTTTTTCTTTTTCCTTTTCTTCTTCTTTTCTTTTCTTTTCTTTTCTTTTTCTTTTCAGCAAGAAGAGTCATAGTCTACAGCACTAGCAAGTTTTACAAAGCTTATCTGATTTCTGGGTCAGAAACTCATTATTGGGAAAAAAAAAAAACACAGGACATCAATCACTCTGCTTTGAATAAGGTCACGACAGAATCCTGATGGGTCGGAGATGTTGGGTGTAGAGGTTAGGCTTGAAAATTAAATCCAAAGCTTCTTCTAGGGGATCGTATAACACGTCCGTACACTTAGACTATGTATACAGCTTAAATTTACCATATAGTTGCAAGTCACAGCTACTTAACACATATACATGTTATAAATACATTCTACATGTCTATTCTCTTCAGAGGCCTGATATACGTAGCAATTTTGAGCCCAAGGGGGGAAAAAAATCAACGTCAACTGTAAGCTTAAGGGTTTTATTTTTTCACTTTTCAAGCCCACCGCTTGATGGACATCCTTTCCCATCACCGCCTCCTCACATCAAAATCTCAAGAAAAAAAAAAAAATATCCGACTTGAAAAGATTTTGTAAGAATTATATCAAGGCAGAGATATAAAATGCTGAGTTAAGTTGAATTCGCATCTAACAGAGAGTAGCCATGAGATAATTTTACACTGTTTTAATTTGAAAACTTTTTATTTTATTGTATTGTATTAAAAACTTAATATGTATTTATTTATTTTTGAGAAGGGAGAGACAGACAGAGGGAGAAACCACCCGACTCGGGGAGGGGCAGAGAGAGAGGGGGACAGAGGATCTGAAGTGGGCTCTGTGCTGGCAGCAAAGAGCCCAATGTGGGGCTCGAACTCACAAACCATGAGATCATGACCTGAGCCAAAATCAAAGTCGAATGCTTAACTGACTGAGACACCCAGGTGCCCCTAATTTTATGTATTTTTTTTAAACACTGAAAGGTACCTAAGGCCAGCAAGAAATCTATATGAGGTCATCTGGATAAAAAGGAATATTTTCCATTTAAAAATGTCTTTGGCTAAGCTATATTTAAATAATAAAAAAATAATAAAAATAATGTGAGAATGGGAAACTAAGAAAAATAGTCTTTGTAATTGGGCTTCTGAAAAATAATCTTTAAAGTTTTTGTTTGTACTCTATAAACCCAAAGTTTTCTGTAGTTTCATGATTTATGACAATAATTTTCTCTATTATTAGACAATGCCTTACTGTACTAATGATCTCATAATTCAACAATATTATATCCATTACTTTTGAAATCTCCAATTGAAAAATTATGAACTCAAATTTAAGGAATGGTTCACGTCTAATGAGCACACAGTTTTTAGCCACCTCTAATATAGATCTGAGACATTTGCTCTAAAAACTATTTGAGTTCTATATTAAAAGTAATTTGTTTTCATTTCCACTAGCATTTTAGATGTTTAAAATTTACACAGAAGTTGAAAATTGCCTTTTATGATTTTTTAAACATCAATAAAATTCATGAATATCAAATAGAGTCAGAGCCCAAAAGATATCTAATTTATACGGGTCAAGGCATTCTGTTTTAGGACCTGAAAAGTGGACTCCAATCACTGATATAAATCCATAATGAACTATGATTCACCAATGACTCAAAACAGGGCAGCTGGAAGGGAAGCCAGGGAGAACACTGTGGTTCTATTTAATATCTCCATGATCAGTGTCATTTTCCAATTCAGAGGACCCAGTCCCTTTTCACTTCCTCCTATGTTCATATCTCATCCTTCTAGCTAACAAATCTGCTCTTGGTAAAGGATCTATAATCAATTCCTATCAATCAAGGCACACATTTCCTCTCAAAAGCATATCTGGAGTGGTTTATGTCTCTGGGTTTAAAAAATATTTAAAACCCTGGGATTTCCATTTATTAGCTGTGTCCCCGCGTCTTCAGATTATTGAAAGGACCCACTGACCTCCTTAAAGCCCACTCAATGCAAGGCTGTAACAATGCAAAGAATGCCGTAAGACAATAGTGAGCTACTTTTAAGACCAGGCATTCTGCTTCGCCGTGTTTGTTTAGCTGTACAAATCATTCCTATCCACTGTCAGTCCCCAGTGTGGTAAGCAGGTCCTTGACGGGTGGTGACTTAGATGATTACTTTACCATGTGTGAAAGTTTTGTGAGCCATCGCTGTCCAGCATTGGCAAGGGAATGTGTTCCTTGATCAGGTGTTATCTAAACAAGAGGCCCCAAATGAAACAAAATTTCTACTTTAAAATTGATGATGTCTAATACCTTTTCTACTGTTACAGGGAATGCAAATCCAAATTCAGAATAAATGTCTATCCCAGTAAAGGCCCTTCAGCTTCCTTCTGGGTACATGGGCAATGGGCCAATGTAATCCACTTCCCACCTGTGAGTGGGTTTGGATCCTCTCGCTACGCAGCTCCTGGTGTCCTTCAGTCTTTGAGAGTCCTTCGTGATTGTCTCCAAAGAATGGATGATGACATCTACTCGTTGGTTCCAGTTCTCTTTATAATTCTCACTTCTGATTCTATTATGTTTCCTATAACATAAAATCATAATGTGGGTGCTTATTCCTCATGACATGAGGCTTATGTTCGAAAACATGCTACTAGTCCTTTGGCTATGGCTCAATAATTGGCATAATTCTTAACTTTCCATCATCATCATCATCACCATCATCATCATCAATCATCTAGCTTCTCCAATACTTAGTATTTATCTTTTCTGTTTTCAATTAGAAAGTGACCATTAGTCAGTCACAATGGAGCTACCCTTCACATCAAATATCGACCCTCCACCCATGAGCTACCATCAATAAACCATGCATACTTGTTTTCATCCTTTGATAGTTGGCCAAAAGTAGTTTTTCATTTACCTCCGAGATCAGGTGGATCAGAAGGATTGAAGGCAGGATTTTAAAGCATAGTTACCACTGTTTGTGTATGCAGTGAATACCTCACATGGTTACCCCTGTTTACATGTTCCTGAATATATTAATCTACTAGTATAACTCTGTTTAATGAGGGAATCTTTTTGTGTTGCCCTCCTTTCTGAAGTATTGTTCTGTCATCATCCATGAATGGATCAGTATTTAAAGTCTCAAAATATTTTTATGGTTTTATGTAAAAAAAAAGTACAGTTTCGATTAAGGTTCAATAATAAGCCAACAATAGGAGTTCGTGGGTGGCTCTGTCTACTAGGCATCTGACTTTGGCTCAGGTCATGATCTCATGATTCGTGGGTTCGAGCCCCACGCTGGGCTCTGTACTGACAGCTCAGAGCCTGGAGCCTGCTTGGGATTCTGTGTCTCCTTCTCTCTCTTCCCCTCCTCTGCTTGTGCTCTGTCTGTCTGTCTCTCTCTCTCTCAAAGATAAATCAACATTAAAACATTTTAATAATAAGCCAACAATTACTCCTTAAAGAGCATATAACTGGAGGATGTCTTAGGCAACTTAATAATCTGAAATCCTAGTGGCCATTGCTGGCTAATAGTCAAGGACATGCCAGTAGATGTAAGTGAGCATTGTTGACCCTGGTGATGTCATCTGAGCATGGGTATTTGAAGCCCTCAGTGTCATTGATTGAGCTCGTTAGAGTTCTAATAAAGACTAACCATTCAGAACACCATGTATTTAAGTTTTCTTCCATGTGACTTTATGAATGAAGGTTAGCAGAATCCTTAAATGTGGGAAATGACGCCACAGCAGCCGATTAAGCTTTGATTTCAGTTTTGGACTTAGCAGGTAAAACAATTTAATGTTGGTTTTGGTTATTTGAGTGAAATGCGTCCAGTGGCTCCAGCCCAAATTATTCCTAAGCATTTCTTCATTTGTGTTGGAGCCTGTTTTGTTTTGTTTTGTAGCAGGATTGATCATTCATTCTTTTTTTTTAAATTTTTTTTTTCAACGTTTATTTATTTTTGGGACAGAGAGAGACAGAGCATGAACGGGGGAGGGGCAGAGAGAGAGGGAGACACAGAATCGGAAACAGGCTCCAGGCTCTGAGCCATCAGCCCAGAGCCTGATGCGGGGCTCAAACTCACGGACCGCGAGATCGTGACCTGGCTGAAGTCGGACGCTTAACCGACTGCGCCACCCAGGCTCCCCGATCATTCATTCTTAAAGGTGCTCCTATAATTAAGAAAAAAATGTTTTACAGTTTTAGCTTTATCTTTAGATCCAAACATTGTATTGTCAATATAACAATTGATAATGCTTTTCAAAATTGCTTCTAATCTGTTTCTTTTCATTAAGCTATACAAGAAGAAGGAGAATTTAAACATATTTGGGGGATAATAGTAAACTTGTAGATACTTCTCATTCGTGTGACATCTGTTCTAATAACACATGCAGGGCAGGGTGATTCAACTATCATGCATAATGTCTCTTCATAAATTCTCATTTACCAGCACAAGTTTGACTTTCAGTCTTCCAATCACACAACTCGATTTCCCCTGTTTAGTCACGTTGTTTTTTTTATTTTTTATTGGAAGCTTTTATTATAACAGTACATTGTGCACCGCTATCCAGAAGACACCCTGAAGTTTCTTTATTAACTCTAGATAATTAAAACCACACAACAGTGAAGGTCTCTGGTGGGGGGGTTCCCCCAGAGGGGGGTTGTGCTAAGAAACCATGATCACTGCCACTCAAAATTGTAGCCCTATTCTCCATCTTATAGGATCTGGTTCTAAAAGGATTATGTATTCTGCATATTCCTTCAGATTTTAAAAATTCATCAAAGCTAGGATAAATGGCGCTGAGATGCCACCGTCCCGCCGTGCCTAAGGAGTCCACACTCAGTCTTCAGTAATTGTCTGTCAATACCCTATAGACACTCTATCCATAGCCTCCTTTTTCGTTATATCCTTATTAACTACCTAAAGACTTCCTTTTGATGTACTCTACCTAGTATATTGTTTCTTATTTAAAAAGATATTATTCCTTGTGTTCTGGAAACAAAATTTTGCATATAAGTCCATCCCATTTTCGTCACTGAACTGGCAAGACCATAAAAGCTTCCTTCCCAGAGTTTTCCCTCTCATAGTAAGGTAGCATTTGGAGCCCACACCACACCAGCGAAGTACTATTTACTACAGCATCATTACAAACTGAGTGAAGGCATAAACTTATATGAGGCTTTATTATCATCATGGGACCAATCCAATGTGGCTTATCTTCTCAACATATTAACATCCTCAGTAGGGTATTCTATTTTATAATCAACATGAAGGAGGAGAAGAGAAATATTTCATGCTGAAATTGCTTGAATTCCCATTTTAATCCAGGATCCATATTAGAAACCTTAGGGGTAGGACTGGAGGAATCTGCATCCATGTAAGTGGCAAAGGTAGACATTTACTGAGAGTCTTATAGACTCAGTGTTCATATGTCTCCCAGATTTCTGCAATGTATGAAGGCTATGATAATTTGACACCAAAAATCCCTTCCTGTTCATCATGCTCAGAGACACAAATTGGGAAATATTAAACATTAAAACTAATGCCATTAAGGTACTTTTGGGAACTGCCTACATCTGTCCATAAAATTAGACACCTTCTTGATAGAATATCCTCTCTTTTACTAGTCTTCTGTTTGGAAATTTCACTTTAATAGCTATTTCAGTAACTAGGGGTTAAATAAGGATCACAACAGTGGGCCATTGGCATTTTCCAGTCTCTTGTTGGTACCATTTCTTGGTTCCTAACCCAAGCAACAACCAGTTTCAATGTGATTCTGGACTTTGGATAGCTCTGTAACTGATTCTGTATTTACTAATCACTGCTGATTTATCCTCAGTTTACGTTTTGTTCCTTTTCCACTTATTCCCCCCTCTGAATAGATTATTCTAAATTCCATCAAGAAGACTCTCTAGTTAGTTATCTCAATGCTTGTATGACCTCAAAGTAGTCTGGCTCAGGAATCAGCTTTGTGTCAAAGGTTCTCTATCCTTCTTTCCTTATCTTCCTTACTCGAGAACAAAGCTTTAGCCGTTTGACTCAAATCTGGAGCCAGTTTAATAGTCCAACGTCAACGGTACTAAGCATGCTTTTTTGGATTGCTGAAAAGAATCACAAAACTCAACGAAGTAGATTCTCACAAGTTTTTAATAAGGACAAAGGATACGATAGGCCAGAGAGAGGAATCATGATAAATCCTCAGGAAAGTGCCAGGCATCCAAGCACAGCTTCCAAATTTCTTTCTTGGTCACACAGATTGTGCTTTGTCTCTAGAGCATAAGCTGCCAAGACACACATAAACACAATGACTTGGTCTCAGGCAAACTATTGATTCATTCAAGGCGATTTTATTTGTACACAACCAAGAAGAAAGTGTGTGTGTGTGTGTGTGTGTGTGTGTGTGTGTGTTGAGATGAACTGTGTGGTACGCACTAGCTTTGTGACTTATGGCAAATGCTCAGGTCCATTGTGACTCAATTCCCTCATATCCCCCCTCAAAAAAAAATACCTAAAAATAATATCATATCATATCTAAATGCAACAAAGCACATAAATTGCCACACTCCGTGTTGGGCAACTAGTAAACAAACTAAAAATAAAAGCAGTGCTCCAGTGTGTATCATCTATTTTCCGTGATCAAAGAACTATGTTAGGCTGGTGGCGTCACTCTGACCCCTTGATATGACACAGTGAAGCCTCACAGCGTCTAATGGAGGTCAATCTGTGAGCGAAATCAGGAAGAAAACATACGAGACGTCCCACCTGATATCCCCAGGCCATTCCTTTCCCTTCCCTTGTTTCTCCTAATTTCGATTTTATTCTTTTGCTGAATTTAACCCCCGGTATACACAGAACTCAGCCTGCCACAGGGCTGGAACTCTGTGGAGAGAAAAGATAAGTGTGGGCATATGGGTAGCTCCGTTAAAAACAAGAGATTCAGGGGCGCCTGGGTGGCCCAGTCGGTTAAGCGTCCGACTTCAGCTCAGGTCATGATCTCGCGGTTCATGAGTTCAAGCCCCGCGTCAGGCATCTGTGCTGATGGCTCAGAGCCTGGAGCCTGTTTCAGAGTCTGTGTCTCCCTCTCTCTCTGACCCTCCCCCATTCATACTCTGTCTCAAAAATAAATAAACATTTAAAAAAATTAAAAAAAAACAAGAGATTCAGATAAAAAATAATATAGAATTTCTCCTACTAGGAAAGAAGGGACACAATCCAAGTCCTGCCCTGCAAAGATAATGAAATTTGATGCTTGTACAAGATATATGGGCAGGGATCATTTCTAAGACCCACCCGATTCATTTGTTTTTGATTCATAACTCCCATTGAATCCTACACAGATGCTATTTGGCCACAAAGATCATATAGACCTAGTCTGAATGTCCTACTTCTCCTATTTTTTCAGATGGGGCCACAGTCCTCATTTATATTTAGGGGAAAATCTCATGAATGGAGTGGCGTGGTGGAATTTGTGAGCAAATTGTCTCCAGGGGAAATAGGAACAGAGTGAACCGAGCTTCCTTCCACACCAAGCATGGCAGACCAACCACACATTAGCAACATGATAAAGGAAAACCTATACTGGTTTCAAACATTTAGAGCAATTCTTTTCAAAAAGTTATTGCTATGAACCCCCTTTCTGACATGAAACCTTACACGGACCCCAACATGTAAAACATATACAGATGAAATGCTCTCGTTAGCTCTGGGATAGCAGGTCTGGAGTCCTGGCTGCTCGAAGTCCACCCCCACTCAGGGCTTTAATTTGAAAAACGTTAGAACTAAAGCTCTCCTGTGGGGTCAAATTCTCATAGAAAAGAAATAATAATAATAGTAATAATAATAATAATAATGTCATATTATCTTATGTTCTCCTGTCAATCATAGAGCTACAAGGAAGTTTAACAGTCACAGCCTGGAGGTCACAAGCTGACATACCTTGAACATCACGTGTGCTTATAAACATGTCCCACTGGGAAGGGCAGCATTGGGGTCCCAACTGCTGAGCACAACCGCCAACTGTCCCCAATTCATTTTTGGACCCTAACCGAGCAGCCACTTTAAACCCTTAATTTAAGATCAATCTCTTCACTGAGAAGACAAAGAAACAGAACTCTAGAGAAATTGAATAATGTACTGAAAATCTCCAACGTCCAAAACCACTTCTAACTCCGTCATCTCATGACTAGAGGAAAGGATCTCCAATGACTTGTGGAGAAAAAAAATTACTGAAAATAAAAGTATTTTCTTTATTCAATCTGTTGGAGACTCAATATTTGTCAAATAAAAGAGAAATGCATCTAGAAAAATGTCCTGGCCCATGTCGGAGAAATTACTTCCTGTGTTTTCTTCCAGGCTTTTTGTGGTTTCAGGTCTCACATTTCCATATTTAATCCGTTTTGAGTTCATTTTTGTGTGTGGTGTTAAAAGGTAGTCCAGTTTCATTCTTTTGCATGTACCTGTCCAGTTTTCCCAGCACCATTTATTAAAGTGACTGTCTTCTCCCCATATATATTTTTGTCTCCTTTGTCATAAAATAATTGGCCATGCAATCATGGGTTTATTTCTGGGCTTTCTATTCTGTTCCATTGAGTTGTGTGTCTATTTTTGTGCCAGTACCATAATGTTTTGATTACTACAGCTTTGTAATATATCTTGGAATCTGGAATTGTGGAACCTACAGCTTTGTTCTTTCTCAAGATTGCTTTGGCTATTCAGGGTCTTTTGTGGTTCCTTATACATTTTAGTGTTATTTGTTCTAGTTTTGTGAAAATTGCTATTGGCATTTTGATAGGGCTTGCACTGGATCTGTAGATTGCTTTGGGTAGCATGGACATTTTAACAATATTACTTCTTCCAATCCATGATCATGAAATATCTTTCCAATTGCTTGGGTCGTCTTCAATGTCTTTTATTAATGGCTTATAATTTTCGGGGTATAGGACTTTCACCTTTTTGGTTAAGTTTATTCTTAGGTATTTTATTATTATTATTATTATTATTATTATTATTATTATTACTATTTTGGTAGAATAGAATGGCTACAATTAAAAAAGATAAGAAATAACAAGTGTTGGCGAGGATGTGGAGAAAAAGGAACCCCTCATGCACTATTGGTGGGAATAAAAGGAGTGTAGCCACTGTGGAAAACGGTGTGGAGGTTCCTCAAAAAATTAAAAATAGAAATTCCATATATCCAATAATTCTACTACTGAGTATTTGCCTAAAGAAAATGAAATCAGTAATTCAAAAAGATATACGCCCCAGCAATTGCACTACTAAGTATTTATCCAAAGGATACAAAAATATTGATTTGAAGGGGCACATAATACCTCAATGTTTATAGCAGCTCTATCAACAAGAGCCAAATTATGGAAAGAGTCCAAATGTCTATCAACTGATGACTGGTTAGAGAAGATGTGGTACACACACACACACACACACACAGTGGAGTATTACTCGGCAATCAAAAAAGGATGAAATCTTGCCATTTGCCTTGTGGATGGAACTAGAGAGTATAATTCTAAGTGAAATAAGTGAGTCAAAGACAAATACCGTGTGATTTTACTCACAGGTGGAATTTGAGAAACAGAAAGATGAACATAGGGGAAGGGAGGGAGGGACAAATAAGACAAAAACAGAGAGGGAGGCAAATGACTTCCATACAGAGAACAAACTGAGGCTTGCTGGAGGGAAGGTGGGTATGGTGATGGGCTCAATGGGGAATGGGCATTAAGGAGGGCACTTGTTGGGATGAGCACTGGGTGCTATATGTAAGTGATGAGTCACTGGGTTCTGCTCCTGAAACCAATACTACACTGTTTTTTAACCAACTTGAATTTAAATTAACAAATTAAACTAACTAACTAACTAACTATTTAATGGTTTATGACAAAGTAGTAGATTTTTCTTTCTTATATGTTGTTTTCGTTAGGCTTTGTATTGAGAACAAATGAAACTATTTGCTTCAAAAAAGATATATGCACCCCTATGTTTATCGCAACATTATTTACAATAGCCAAAATATGAAAGCAACCTAAGGGTCCCTCATCAATAGACCAATGGATAAGGGAAATGTGGTACGTATGTACATATACATACATACATACATACAATGGAATATTCTGCAATGATAAAAGATGAGATCTTTCCATCTGAGGCAACATGGGTGGACCTAGGTGGTATTATGCTAAGTGAAAAAAGAGAAAAACAAATACTGTATGATTCCACTCATAAGTAGAATCTAAATCACCAAACGAAATCAAACAAAAGAGTAAACAGACAAAAAGCAGAATCAGTCCCGTGAATACAGAGAACAAACGGATGCTTGACAGAGGGGAGGGGAGTGGAGTGTTGGGTAAAATGGGCGAAGGGGAGTGGGAGATAACAGGCTTGCAGCCATGGAACGAGTAAGTCATGGGAATGAAAGGCACAGCATAAGGAATAGAGTCAGCGCTGTTGTACTGGTGATGTATCGGGACAGGTGGTAGCTAGGCTTGTGGTGAACACAGCATAACATCTAAAATTGTTTTTTTTTGTGTGTGTGTGTTTTTTTTTTGTTTTGTTTTTTTTTTTGTTTTGTTTTTTTTTTTTGTTTTTCAACGTTTATTTATTTTTGGGACAGAGAGAGAGCATGAACGGGGGAGGGGCAGAGAGAGAGGGAGACACAGAATCGGAAACAGGCTCCAGGCTCTGAGCCATCAGCCCAGAGCCTGACGCGGGGCTCGAACTCACGGTCCGCGAGATCGTGACCTGGCTGAAGTCGGACGCTTAGCCGACTGCGCCACCCAGGCGCCCCTACATCTAAAATTGTTGAATCGTTATGGTGTACCCCTGAAACTAATGTAACATTGGGTGTCAATTACACTCAGGTTAAAAAAAAAATCTGAAAGAAACAAATCACTTGAACAATGGAATAAGAGAAAGACCTACAATACGGAGGCCCAGATTTTTAAAAATTGTTAGAATTGATAAACAGAAAATCACTCTGTCAAATTGTGCTGGAAGTGCCTAAATGTTTACTCCTCCTTGTTGCACTAATCTCCTTAGTGTCCCGGAAGAAATGTATGGGGACTAGCCCCAGTTCAAGGGGCACACTTTAAGTAGCTCTGCTGTAGGGGACCTGGGTTTGAACTACAAAGTCAATGTAGAATTTCTATGCAGGCCTTTGCCTTTAAGTATCTAGGTGAGCCCACAATCAATCATGTCCTTTACACAATGCTGACTGACTTTCATTTTCATCTGGAAGGGTCTATGGTGTGCCTTTAGAAGCCTATTTTGTAAGAATGTCAGCCACAGGCGTCTATTTTTAAAATCGTTATAAATAGACAACAGGTATAAGAGGTGCGATATATCCTGACCTTAGAAGTAATTACAGAAATCGGAATGCATAAGCATTTAATTGGGTCTTTGTTCCTGCGTTCTCTTTTCTTTGTGTATAGAAGCGACTTCGGCTGGGCTAAAGGTTCTTGCTTAATTAGTTGATATCCAGACAGGACAGAATAATAACTCAGAGAGATTTTCAAAATTGCAACGTAACACAATAGCAGTTAGTCTCCTAATTGTGAAAATGTATCGGCCCTTGTTGTTACCTTCAGAGTTAATTTGGGAGCTTTCTTCATGGTTAACCAGCAATGACATTATCAAACTAAAGTAAAACACCTCCCCCCAAATCCTTAACGAGATTCTCTTGACTTAAAATGACTTTTTTGTTTTTTTTTTAATTTCAGTTTTTGTATTTCAATGAATGTTGAAACATGGAGGAGTTGGAATTAAAAAAATGAATGTTGGAAAATAAGAAGAAAAAGGAGCTTAAATATTCGGCAACTGTGTTATCTCTTTTATTTGATCAGGAGCATATTAACTTGGCTTCTTCTGAAGGGATATTGTGGGAAACTCAAGTTTCTGATGATTGGGGCAGCATTAAACTCTTCCTATTATGCAGAACTTGTGGTTTCTTTCATGGCACCAACACGGAGAAATGCCTTTCGTCCCTCTTTCTTTTTATTTTTTTATTTTTTTTTCTTTTCACTAAGATACCGATTCCTTCAAAAAGATTGGTTACTCAGCAGATCAGAGTGATACTCAAATAACATCATTCTGAATTCCCTACAGATGCCACATTATCTCAACTCCTTAAGGAAGAGCGAATATTTTAGACATTTTTCAAAGGCAATGACTATAATGCGTGCTACCGTCCTACTCCTAATATTGCAGTTACCTCTCAGAAGGTAAAAGTCTTAAAAATAAAAAAAAAAATTTAACGTTTATTTAGTTTTGAGACAGAGAGAGACAGAGCATGAACGGGGGAGGGTCAGAGAGAGGGAGACACAGAATCTGAAACAGGCTCCAGGCTCTGAGCGGTCAGCACAGAGCCTGACGCGGGGCTTGAACTCACGGACCACGAGATCATGACCTGAGCCGAAGTCGGCCGCTTAACCGACTGGCCACCCAGGCGCCCCCAGAAGGTAGAAGTCTTGACGTGGGGGCACATCGTTGGTGCTGCCTGCCTTCCCCTCAGCACCCAATTGTAAGTGTGAAAGACCCAGACTTTGTAGGCTCCTGTCTTCTAGGTACTCGGTCAAACTGGTTGGGACAAAACTGCCAGCATATTCCAAAGCTCACTCTTGTCACTGCATAGAAATCTGGAATTAGTCATGTTGCCCCATGCCTGGTACATGGTGTGCTGTATCTGTCATTGGTCATCATTTTTTAAATTTGTTTATTTATTTTGAGAGAGAGAGAGAGCAAGCGAGCAGGGGAGGGGTAGAGAGAGAGGGGGAGAGAGAATCCTAAGCAGTTTCCACACATCAGCATGGAACCTGATGCAGGGCTTTATCCCACTAACCGTGAGGTCATGACCTGAGCCAGGCATCCCTGTCATAGGTCATCTTTACTTGAATGTCTCATCATTTATCTCAAACTCAACACATAAGAAAAAAAATTGTTGCCCTCCACAGTCCCTGAGTTGGGACCTCTGTAGACATTCCCCATATACATCTAGTGAAGAACCTCCTAGAAACCCAGTTACCCAAATCTTATTAATGGCCTTTCTCCTACTCCAGTGCAACCTGGTGCTGACTCCCATTAATTCTATTTCCTGTATTTTTGCCATGTATTCTATTTTCCCATGCTTTTACTTGTAACTTTTCCTCTTTGTGTCTCTCCCAGATTGCCTTCCAAACATACCTCCTGGACGCACTGCCCATATAATCAATTCTTAGATCATGGCCAGATCAACCTCTCACTTATATTCCAATTTGGCCATCTTACCTATTGCAAACTTCTTCACTGTCACCTCCCACGATTGTTAACTTCAGGGTGAAATCAAATGCCCTTAGTAGAGAATAGGAGAATTTTCTTTCTGGGAACCATGGTTTCTGCTTCTACCTATAGTAGGGACTCTTCTAAGCATCTTTTATTTAACTAATTCACTGCATGAACCCAAATTAATAGTAGAATATCCGATAGTTCAATTAACATACACTGCACACTCCCATAATCAAGAACAAGGCCTTGTTCTTAGAACCAAAGACTGGTGAATGAATAAATTTACATGATTTAAGAAAAATTGAAATCGTGAATGTATGTTGCATATACTTTTCCAATTGCCTAACTAGCCAACACCCCTGGTTGCCTCACCAGAGAAGGCTTCTAACACATATTTAGTTTTCCAAATTGTTCTATGTTCATCCTTTAGTACATACTGTTTTCTCCATGGAGGAATATTCATCTTTCACGTGTCTGTCCTTCCGCCTGTCCTCTACTTCTCATTCTTCATTCTCTTGTGTCAGAGAGACAAGCCAATTCATCAGGTTGTGCTGCCTCTTACTATTTATTAAAAGACAAGTCTACAGATTCTTATTTAAGAAATATTTTAGGGGCGCCTGGATGGCTCAGTTGGCTATGTGTCCAACTCTTGATTTCAGCTCAGGTCGTGATCTCTCGGTTAGTGAGATCAAGTCTCGTGTCAGGCTCTGCGCTGACGGCACAGAGGCTGCTTAGGATGCTCTTTCTCCCTTTCTCCCTCTGTCTCTGTCTCTCGAAATAAAGAAATAAATAAAAGAAAGTTTTTAAAGGCAAACACATCTTTCTCAATGTGTATCCTACCTTTCCATATTAATCCATTCTCCCTACCAAGTCAATAACCGTATGCCTAGTCAAGTTTGGTAGGAGAGACAAGCCAGTACATAGTTTAGCTTAATACTCTTAAGTAGCAAAAGGACCTCTATAACGTGCAGTTTTAGAGTCTTCTTCAGGGCAAACATTAACTTAATACTAAGCCAGCATTGTGAGTTGTGAATGATATAGTCTTAACACTCACAAAAGACCTTAGTAGACATCTATGTCTGCCTACTTGGATTATAATGCCCCAGATCCACTCTTGACACTATACCAGAATGTATTTCGGGATGGTACGTTGCTTTATCCTAAAACGATTCTTAGTTGTAGCTTTTAAAGGTCTCCAAAAACTTTGTTCCTTTGGGGAATTAAATATAAAACCATTCCACTAATATAATAGCTTATACTCGTATCAGTCTTACTATTTGCTGAGCATCAGTACAAATACTTTACAGAAATTAACTTTGTTAAAGAGCAACCCTTGACAATGCAGAAGCAAAACCAAAGTAAAATAAAACGCAAGTTCTAACTTTACTCTCTGTTTTCACTGTCTTTTAAAATCCTTTTAGTGGGATCTTTATGACCCCTTGGAAGGCAGGTTGGATAAGTCCCATATGTTTTTATGCCACTCTGTGAGAATGCGAAGTCTGCCAGTGAGCTTTTGTTCCAGGACTGTCCTGATTTTTTTTAATGTTTATTTATTTCTTTTGAGAGAGACAGCAAGTGCGAGCAGGGAAGGGATAGAGACAGAGGGAGAGAGAGAATCCCAAGAAGGCTCTGTGCTGCCAGTGCAGAGCCCAACACATGGCTTGATCCCATGAACCGAGAGACTTGAGCTGAAATCAAGAGAATCAAGAGTTGGATGCTTAACCGACTGAGCCACCCAGGCACCTCCTCCACCAATTGCAGCATAGTCTTAATGTAGTAATTAAAATGCTCATCCATGTTTATAATGTTCTTAGTCTATCTGGGCTGCTATAACAGAGCATCATAAACTGGGTGGCCTATAAACAATATGAATTTAATCTGAAGGATGGGAAATCCAAGATCAAGGTCTGGTGAAGACCTACCTTCTGGTTCATAGATAGTCATATTTTCACTGTGTCCTCATATGGCAGAGGGCAGAGAAGCTCTTGAAGTCTTTTTTATGAGGGCACGAATGCCATTCATGATGGCTCCACCCTCGTGGCCTAATGACCCTCCAAAGCCCATAACTTCTAATACCATCACATTGGGTGTCATGTTTCAACATACAGATTTGGGAGGATAAAGATATTCAATTTATAGCAATAATTAAAACTCTTCATTTCACTTAGAGTTAACCCTCCCCTTTATTAACTTCAGTCTGAGAAGCCCACATAGGTGCAGACGAGATGACCAGCCTCTTGTTCTCACCTAGCACTCCTCTCCTCCCCCTCCTCCCTCTGTCCTCCACTCTTGTTTCTTAGCCATACATATAGCTGGAACCTTCCTTTTAGCCTTCAGTAGAGTAAGTGTGGGATAGGAGAGGGAGGACAGTTAAAGCGAGGCAGAGTATTTCTCAGCGGTGCAGTAAAGCCATGAACCAGAGCCGGTGTTCTCTGAGCAGGATGAGCGTCTGGTCAGAGTCTCCTTTAAATTCTTCTGATGGCCAGTTCTCTATCATGCACACATGTGGCCATGGGAATCCTGACTCTCCGTCCTCCATTTCTGCCTTTAAACCATCAGAAGCAGCTCCTTGCTTTTTAGATTTCTTGAGGATGAGTGTTTGAGAGTGTCTTTATGGCCGTCTTCCAAAGTCCAGTAGGCAACTATCAAGTATATCAAATGATTTCCTTGAAGTCCCTTTCAGTTCTCCACTGCAGTCTCACCTTTCCAAGGAATGCATGGTGGTCCAGCACTTTATCTTGATTATATATATATATATATATATATATATATATATATATATATGCCAAGAATCCAGCTGACCTACCTATAACCTAAGCCAATGTAAAATTGCAGTTAAGACCTCAAAATTTGCAGTCAGTGACCTGGGTTTGAGTCTTTGTTCCATTATTTATGAACTCTGTGACCTTTGGCAAGTTACCGAACCTCTCAAAGTCACTTTCTCTGCCTGATAGGTAAAATCGAAACGATCATAGTATCTATTTCGTAGCACTGATGAGAAGAATGAATAATAGAATCCAGGTAAAAGAGTTAACACAAGACCTAGCAAATAGCATGAAGTCAATTTTAGCTGTCAATGAAATCATCAAACCAAGTATTACTATCAAGTGCTTTGTCTCAGGAATGGAAGCTTCAATCACGAGTGTTTAGCGTCACATAGAGGCAGTTATTAAACATTCAGCCAGTGGGAAGCCTCAGGTGGCTCACAACACTGCTGTAGTGAAATTTAGTTTATTTAGTTTATGTAGTTTATTCAGGGAATAAACGTGGAGATGGTAATCCGGACACCACCTGTCCTACTCTATACTCTCTCCGAGTGGCGTGTCTTTATAACTTCTCCTGACCTGAAGGGGACGTGATTTTCTTTACTTTAGTCTTGCCTCCAAAATCAGTCAAAGAGTGGCAAAAAATGGATATTTCCAAAGAGTCAAACATATAGGTCTTATCCATGTTTCTCTTTTTGTTATGTCTATGCCTTTAGCCACCCAGTTTAAAAGTCTGGATTCCCAGACAATGCACAAAATAATTGCGCGTTTTCTGTGATCAATGGTAATAGTTTGTTTTTCTTTAGAAGTAACAGGTCTATAATGAATATGTTTTTTAAGGTTAGTTTTATTTATTTTGAGAGAGAGAGAGAGAGAGAGGGAGACAATATCTGAGTCAGGGAGGGCCAGAGAGAGAGGGAGACAGAGAATCCCAAGCAGGTGCCACGCTGTCAGCACAGAGTTTGATGAGGGGCTCAAACTCACGAACCATGAGACATGACCTGAGCTGACGCTTGACAGACGGAGCCACCCAGGCACCCCTAAACCTATTATCTGTTTTCTCACGCCATTTGTGAGCTGTTGGTGTTATGGTCAATGGTAGAATCTGAAGACTGCATTTGGTACCAACACTAATTTATTGTTCTGAATCTCTTAAATAATGAAGACCTTGCCTTGTGATCTAAACAGTGTGGAAGACGGTGAGAAGTGAACTGACTTTGTGGGATCAATTATATTTGCTTTATTTTTCAACCACCCCAGTTCCATCTTCAAAAACTCTACTTTGATTATCAACTGCTGTCCCAGCAGGGCTAGCGCAGAGGTTTTAGATTTTGCTCTAAAACTCCTTAGCGCCGGGTTTGCTGGATCAAAGCCCCCAAATAGTATGAGTTAAATATAAGCTTATCTCCAGTTTTATGTGCAATGTAAATATCCCCCAGTGTTACAAGAAGACTGCATCTCCCTCGGCTTTCTTGGGACCAAGAAAGAAAGGGAAGACTAAACATGTGATATTTACCCCTAAACTAATTTTTGACTATTCACTATTAGAAACACGTCCTTTCTGTTTTGCTAACACTTAAGTTGACTTACATATTGAATATGAGAAATAACTTTTAATTGGATGTCTCTCTGGCTTTGAGAAAGTTGTGGATACATATAACTCACCATTTTTTAAATAAAATCACAATACTGTGAACCTCCGATCGCTTTCCTACTTTCCAATTCCCAAAGTTGACAGTTGGTTCGGTAACTGCTACTTAGTCTCTGAAACTTATCACACCTTTTAGGAAACACCATACTTATGATGCATGAAATACTACAAACGAAAAATAATTTAATATCATGATGATTCAACACCCAATAAATATTTATGGATTGCTACTTAGTTCCCAAAAAAGAAACCATGTAATGGTGCTTTAAAAAGAAAGATTCACTTCTTTACCCTCCAAGGATTTCTTCTCATTATTATACAAATAAGAAAGCTAAAGTTTCATGTAGTTAATCGTGCATTGCAATTATACATTATATTATGGTGATATTTTTATATACTTCTCTTCTCCATGAGACTGAGGGCCTAAAGGCAATAATAAATCTTTATTATTTCTCTTGGCCTATCTATACACATGAATAAATATGCAAAGTTATACCTGTATATATATATATATATAGATATACATATTCTGGACAAATTTAAAAATAATAAACTTTTTGAATTTTTTCATAATTTCAGAATATTAAAAACATTATGTTACTAGGTTACTGGTTAATTATATATTTCTGGAGGTCAAATATTAAATACAGAGAGAAGAAAAGTTGAATGTTAATCACGGGGGTAAGGGATGGGTGCAACAGGTGATGGGGATTAAGGAGTGCACCTGTCACAATGAGTACTGGCTGATGTATGGAAGTATGAGTCACTGTATTGTACACTTGAAACTGGTAGAACACTGTATGTTAACCAACTGGAATTAAAACAAAAACTTAAAAAGCTAAAAATAAATTGAATGTTAATTGAGCTACTTTGAGGAGAAAATAACAAAAAGCTCAAAAATATTTTTCATAGGGTAACATCATTTTTCCAAAATAAGCTATCACATAATTTCTATGAATAGCACACTCTGAAAACGCCTTGGAGTTTATTAAAACACATGTCTTAAAAACGTTTTAAGTTCTGTAATAAATGTATACAATTATTTGTAATAACTGGAATAGGTAAAGATTCATCCAGAGGTGAATGACGGTAAGAGCCATCATGATAGGTAAGAACATTTGTTTTGGAGCCCCAGCGCTTTAGGCTGACTCCTGACTGTCTGACTTCCAAGCTGTTAGACCTTTGAAAAGTTACTCAGCCTCTCTCTTCCTCCATTTTACAATTTAAATATGGCGATCGTGGTAGAATCAAACTTCATGGGGTCATTATGAAGACAAAATGTTGAACGTTTCAGCTGTGATTACTGTCATCATCAGTAGTTGCTGTGGAAGTAAAAGTTCAAGGGCAGTAATAGTACCAGTACTGGGAGTAATATTAGCCTTAGAGCATAGGAGGAGCAGCATTCCTGGGTATAGGGTAGAGTGGGAAAGAGGAGAAGAAAGATTATTCCATATCTTCACTTTTTGCATGTAATTCTCAATTCCACGTGAAAGCCGAAGAAACACACTCCTGCTGGCTCACAAGAGAATTGTTTTCCATTTATAGAAATGCCTTGATTATAAACTTCCAAAAGAGGTAACTGTGGCAATTGATGAAAAAAGAGCATCTTTAAATATCTGAGCGTCGATTTTCCATCATGTGAAAGCTCTCCCGTATGGGATCATGGCAATGCTGCTCTCATAGGACCATCAGAGCAATAATGCTCTCCTGCAGAGGATTTCTTAGTTCCCTTGTCGGAAATAAGAGTGTGAGACTGAATGCCATCCAGAAGGACAAATCGTGTTTTCCTGTCTCACAGATACTCGTTTCCACTTTGAACAAAAAAGTTTAGCTTTGCTAGCATTACATCATTCGACTGACGCTTTAAAAAGTGTTTCCAAATAGAACTATTTTACATCGTGAAAAAAAAACAGTCAAATGATGGTGTTTTTCGTGTCATGAAGACCCAGACAGACACCACTATGAGGAGATGGCTTTCAATATGACAGCGTATTTCAGGAAATTGAGGGATGTTAGTAGCGAGCTGCACTTTCAAAAGGACGTTCTGTTATTGAATCTAATGGCAATGGAAGAAGACATGCTCTTTGTGAGAACTTCCACTTGTAGACCTTTTTTGAATCTACAAAATAGAATAGTCATTTTCTATAAGATGTCATTCCCAACAGAAGCTAGGTTGGTCTCTATTCTATGACAGTTCACTTATATGCTTGCCTCCATTGCTAGAAAATGATTTCCCTCAGTCAAATGAGGATTATGACTTAATTTTCATTTTGCTATAGCCTTGTGCCTGACAAATGGTATACCTCCCCCAAACACTCCAGTAAAGAAGTTTATTTCATGGGGAAACACACGAGCAGATGATATCACGCAGGTATGGAACTTTCCCAATTTCTGTTCTGCTATGAAATGCCATTTTTATGACTTCCTAGGCAAACTAAATGGGAAATCTAGACAATGATCCCAACAACCCAAACTGCTTAACAGATTAGTCTCATGAACTCAACTGAAGGTGAAAAGAGTTTCTGAAATCTATGTCGTATGAGTTCCTAAATATCCTGTCAAAATCTAAGTGCATACCTGCTGTCTTTAATACCTCCATGTTTCATCGAGCTCTTGTGGGATTCACCACAAGTCTCTCCAGCAAACTGGAGAATGGATAAGAAAAATGGATAAGAATAAAGAGGAACTTATTCCAGCAAGATCAGGTAGCACACATGAAAAATTAGGAAAAACCTGTTCTTTCCTCTATGAAAATATCAGTCCAGCTCCAAGGAACTTCCAGCATGTTCTAGACATGTAGAATCTCATTTTTTTTCTTTTCTCCGTAATTTTTCTCAACACCGCGTGTTTTCCTAGGCAGAACTTTATGAGAACATGAAAAACATGCTTCTCAAATTTGGATTTCACAAAACTGTCAGAGGTCATGTAGGATTTCAAGATTGGGATCCAAAGAAATGTTGAGTGATAAATGAGAGGTTGACTCTAACAAGATTAAATTCAGTGATGATAACTGTAAAGTTTTGCATTGAATTTCAAAATGAAATGAGCTCCATAATTTTGAAATGAGGAAGAATTGACTTAAAAGTGGTGCATCAAAGGTTCCTTGGAAATCTAGCTATCTCTCACCTAATAAGGAAGGCATAATCTAGCTAATCAGCGTGGGGGAATATGAAAGAATGGAGGTAGCCATGAGTTCCATCCTTACAGGCATATTATTTGCAACCAAAAAGAAACAGCTTCTAATTGAATGTGGATCAACCATGAGTGAAGAATATGTATTCACTTCTAATATAAAGACTAGAAGGGGATGTACTGGAAAATGGATTTTTTTAAAGTTTATTTATTTTGAGAGACAGAGAGAGAGAGAAAGAGAGACAGACCACACACCAGCAGGGGAGGGGCAGAGAGAGAGGGAGAGAGAGAAAATCCCAAGCAGGCTCTGCACTGACAGCGAGACGTGGGGCCTGATCTCACTGACCGTGAGATCATGACCTGAGCCAAAATCAAGAGTCAGACACTCAACCGACTGAACCACTCAGGTGCCCCAGACAAATAAAGTTTTTGCGTTATGAGTTTCTATATTAGAATAGGAGAAGGAGAGGAGGAAAGCGACATATGGCAATTGATAAAGGAAGTGGGAAGGCTTTGTCTGGTGAAGAAAAGGCAACCCCCCCTACCCCCCAACATGTTATGTCACCCCACCCCTCACCTCTCTACTTCTCAGGGATTATGGTCTGAATTCTTCTTGTCCAGACTCCCCCGCAGCAGTATAGCATCCACACTTAATTGGGGGGGGGCAGTTGTCTATACCCCAAAATATCTCATATCCAAACTCCCATTATTAAATAAACCATGAATTAGGAGCAAGTTTATGCTCCCTATCAGCTGATAAATACTGCTGTCCCTCATAACCTTTCAAGAGGTTTTTGCTTCTGAAAATGATATTTCTGATCCTAATACAATTATAATAATTTGTATTTTAGCATGTTTCATGGCAGTGGTTTAATATGCAACAAAATGGGGATGGAAAAAGGGTCAACTTACCAGGAGAGAGGAGCTAATTGGGGGCAGTTAGGCGCCAAAGCCAAGCAAGTGGACAGTCGGCATCCAAGGTGTTAGCCAGGAGGTTGCTAGAATTTGGCCCTAGAAAAGAGAGTTTGGGGACTGGATCCCAGAGAAACGAGATCGCTGAGCTTGTGATCTGGGAAGAAAACACACAATTCAGCCACTAGAGTTGAAATACTAGATAGGAACGCAGTCATCAGAAAGCAAAGCAAGGATCAGGACAACAGAACTACAAAACAAAAACAAAAAACGAAAACCAAACCAACAACAACAACAACAAACCAAAACAAGTGGGGCAGACAACGGAGCTATCACTCAACTGGCTGAGGAGCCTTGTCCTGGGAATACTGATGTCCCCACTCCCTGAGGTGTGTGCTGATGCCAGTGTCTGGCCAGAGGCTGCCCTTGAGTCCAATGGGCCAAGCTTCCAGGAAGCGGCAACGTAGAAGGGAGACAGATGGTGGGTCAGTGTGGAGCACTGACTGGTCTTTTTCCTCAGGCTTGATTCCCTAGTGCCCAGTATTCAGGATGCTGCTCCAGAAGGTTGAAGAAGTTTTCTTAATATTAGCTCATCATTTCAGATATCTGAAATGTTTGTTAAACTTAACAAACAGTGGCCCATTTGAAAGAGCTGGAGTGTTGTTTACTTGAGAACAACAGGTACAAGTGATGAAGTGTTTTCTTTAAAGACAAGAATGCATGCACTTCATACCCAGCAGGTTTTTCCATACCCCACCCCCTCCGGCCCTACCCCAGACACTGTCAGTAGCATCAGCATTTAAACAGGCAAATCAGACAATCACATGTAGTGGCTTTTTTCATCATTAGTTTTTCATATTTCCATTTGCCTCAAATTTGGCCTGCTTCTGTCTGCTGCCTCCATCACTCCCACTACCATGCAAGTCTCCTGGCACTCTTTGATGCAAAACAACAGACTTGCCTCTTTGCTGTTTGACAGAGCCCGAGAGGTCTCTGAAGCCAGACCCCTTGAGATGTCAAAAACTTTCTCCCACTGTGCAATCCAGGACTTTCTACCGGGCATAGTTATGGAAACAGAGTACCTTTACCTCTGTGCCTCTTACAGCATTCTTTGAAATCAAACACACCTTTTTTTAATGTTTATTCATTTTTGGGAGAGAGAACGTGAGCTGGGGAGGGACAGAGGGGGGTGGGAACAGAGGATCTGAAGTGGGGTTCTGTGCTAACAGCAATGAGCCCGATGCGGGGCGCAAACTCACGAACACTGAGATCACGACCTGAGCCAAAGTCAGATGCTCAACTGACCGAGCCACCCCGGTGCCCCTCAAACACACCTTCTGAGTGTCGGAAACATGTGGGAACGTAAAGAATCTCTCTATCCAGCAACATTTGGTAACTAGGCCTCATACTGGCAGCTATTATTTATTTTCAGTCTACTATTCACCACTTTCCAGTTGCCTTATGTGATCTATGCAACACTGTGAATGAAATATTACTATCCCCTTTCTACACTAGAGGAAACAGAACGTCCCACAGATAGTTTGTGGCTGGGTTAGCATTGGAAGCCCACCTGGTCTGCTTAGACTGTCTTTCCAAACCTGCAACTTCCTTGGTACTCAGGGTCTTAGTGTCTTATTGCTGCTGTAACAAATGTGGCTTAAACAACACACATGTATCAGCTTCCAGTTCTGGAGGTCCAAAGTCTGAGACGGGTGGGTCTCGTTGGGCTGTAGTCAAGTTGTGAGCAGGGCCTCGCTCCCTGCAGAGGCCCCTGGGGAGAGTCTGTTTCTCAGCTTTTCCAGTGTCTGCCGCCTGCCAGCGATTCTGAGCTTGTGGTTGTAGCACCTGGGTCTCTGCCTCCTTCCTCCCTCTACTTCTCCTCTATTCGTCAGACCTCCCTCTGCCTCATTCTTACAAGGACACTTGTCATCGGAGTTTGAGCCTGCCTGGGTACTCCAGGATAGGCTTCTCCTCTCAACATCCTTAATGAATCCCATCTTTGACCACCTAAAATAATATTCCTAGGTTCCATGGATTAAGACGTGGACATACCTTTCTGGGGACCACCGTTCAGCCCATACTATTGACGCTTTAGCCTATTTAAATATAGAAAGTTTTTAAATTTTCCCTCCCTCTCTGTCTTGCAGGTTATACTGAGATTTGGAATTCAAAGGACAATTTTCTGCTGACGTGCCTGAAAGTCCGCACCATTTCAGTGATAAGTCCTCCGTTTGTGGGGTTGCCACAAACCTTACCCAGTGTCAAGGCCCTTCAGAGGATGACCGCCCTTTCTCCTAGGGACTCAGTGTGACACTGACTAGATTTCTTTCTCATTCTGGTGCATTCTGGTCTCTTCGATTCAGGAACTGGAAGCAACGTGAAGCAGCCTCCCTTCCTGTAACAACACGTTTGCCAGGTTTTGTGTTCTGCGTATTAAATGCCACGTTTCGAGGAGAGTAACAAATCTCATATGGTCGAGCCAAAAGTAGAAGCTGGCAGGCACTGGGATTATGGCCCCCATCCAGATTGTTGTTGTGTTTTAAAGGCATTGGCTGTGAGAAATTGCCGTGGTTTAATCCAGGGTGGAGAGAGGCTCGGGGAAGTTTTCCCCAAGGCCGGTGGGATCGGAAGTTTCCAGGTACAAGTGTGAGCATGCGTCCACATGGGAATGTGTGTGTGTGTGTGTACATTTCTCTGGCCAGGGACAGAAGAGCTTGTCCCTGGGGCTGGCATCCTTGGCACGGGGTCTGCGTGGTTGCTAACATTTCAGGTTTCTAGGTCTTTAGGCAAGCACACTAAATCAGCATTTTGGGAACGGGTTCCAGAACTCTGGGTATTTAGCAGTTTTATGAGACTTCACAGTCCAACTCGACACCAGCTGCTGTGGGGTGAAGAAGGCAAGATAATGAGCTCAGAGGGTGATCGCATTTGGAAACCCAAGACATCGAAGCAGAATCGAGCAGTGTGGGCACCAGGTGCCCCTTTACAATGGGCTGTTTACTTTTGTATTTTTTATATATACGCCTATAAAAATAAATATACACATATATAACTATTATATACACGATATAAATATATATGTAGCTTTGTTTTCTGTGTATTATGAGTTTTTTAATTTTTAATGCTTATTTTTGATAGAGAGACAGAGTGTGAGCGAGGGAGGGGCAGAGCGAGAGGGAGACAGAATCCGAAGCAGCCTCCAGGCTCTGAGCTGTCAGCACAGAGCCTGATGCAGGGCTCGAACTCACAAACGGTGACACCATGACCGGAGCCAAAGGGCGACGCCCAAGCTCAACCGACTGAGCCACCCAAACACCCCTATGATGTTCTGATTTTCAAAAAAACCTCTCTGGCCGGGAAGCACTGGCCCTTGGGGTCAGGCAAGTCCTGGAGACAACCAAGGGCTCCGCTGGAGCATGTCTTTGATCTGCAAACTGAGCAGTCCCCAGCCACACCTCCTCTATCTGCCCACACACCCATGAGGTAATGTTCCTCCATTTAAATCACCCAGGGCCAAGGCACCAGCGCCTGGGGATCCCCTCTACAGCTCAAAGCTTGCTGAAATTACCCAAACTAGTCCATTCTAAACCTTTCTCCTGCCCTGCTTTGCCTTTCCCCAGAAACCCTAACAAATGTTATAGCTTAGGCACCCCTCCAGCACCTGGCTTCTGGACCCTGGCTCCTGACCACCCTGATCCCTTTCTCACGTGGTTCTGCAAGGCAGATGTGCAGGGTCTCTTGATTCGAAGACCTGTGAGTATAATAAACTTTGCTTCTTTCCTGAGCTTCTCCCTCGTCTTGTCTTGCAGCACAACTTGACTGACCGTTACATTAAAAAATACGAATCAGTTTTCCAGGGAGCAAGTTTTTGTTCCTATCTTATGAACCTGCTTTATTTTGGAAAAGGATCCATGTAGATAATAGAACTTACATCCTGAGGGAAGATTTCAGGTTCAGGGAGGCTAGTTTCTGATGTCATGGGAGTCAGGATCCACCTTTTTCCTTCTGGAACCTCCCTGGGAAGGGACACCCGCCTCCCCACTGGTCTGCAGGTTTAAGACACCCTACTTTGGGACTTGATTTCACACTGCCAGAAAACAAGGGATGCTACTAGTGCATTTGGCCTTAATGTTGGGGTGACCTCATGCTCCACTTTCCTTCTTGTCTCTCAAATGGACATCCACCCACGGTCCTCGGTTGCTGAGCTTCTCCCTGGATGACCTCTGAATGTCAGTGCATATTCATAAAGGCATCAGATACAATGCTAATTATGCCATCGGGTGACTTACAAGCCATACTATCAGAAGTGGCCAAGTTCTCCAGTCCCTACAAGCCTTCATATCAGAAGGGAGAGGGAGATTAGAGAACATTGTGGTGAAGAGCAGAAGAATTGAAACGGATAAAGTGTTTATTAGAAGGGACGCCTGGGTGGCTCAGATGGTTGGGCATCCAACTCGATTGCAGCTCAGGTTATGATCCCAGGGTCGTGAGATCGAGCCCCAAGTTGGGTTTTGAGCTGAGAGTGGAGCCTGCTTGATATTCCCTCTCCCCCTCTCTCTCTTTCTGTCTCTCTTTCTCTCTCCCTCTTCTCCCCCCCCCTCTCCCTCCCTCATCCACACGTGCGCGTGCATGCTTTCTCTCTCTCATAAAATCAATCAATCAATCACCTAAAGTGTTTAATATAAAGACTGGCACATACAGGTGTTTCACTGATGTCAACTTTTTTTTTTTTTTTTTTTTGGTCATTGTCACTGTCACTCATTGACCTGAGGTAGCTGAGTTGCAAACACCGAGGTGGAACCAACGTATTTTCTGACTCCGACACCCATGCTCCTCATGGTCATGGTGACAAAGGGGAGAGATGGGCTCCCCTCCACTTCAAACCAAACTCTGACTGGGGCGGCTGCCTGCTGGGGAGGCCTGGACAAGAATGGAGGCCTGTTGGGTGTGATGGCTGATTTCTAACGGCACAGTGTGGGAGGAAGCATGGCCGAGTTGCGGTGGGTGAACAGGACTCTCGCATCCCTGGCTTTAAGTGACCACCTTCATTTTAGTTTTCCTTGTTTACCTCAGCGAATGGGAACTATTTTGTCAAGGAAAGTACTGACTGGTGTTTATCACTCCACTCAAGCAACCCGTCTCCTTTGTAGAAGAAAAGAAAAAAACAAAGGCAGGACTAGGAAACGCCTCTAACTAAAAGGTTCGTTAAGTTGATATTTCCTTCGGAAAAAAAAAAACTGAAACCTTTCACGGAAACATGTAATGAGAGAAAAACAAATACACCGATGTGTCTATTATATTCCATTCCTATGGGAACTACCGAAACCAGTTCTAAATGGAACAATGATTCTGCAGTGCTTGCAAAAATTCTTCGGGGGGGGGGGGGGGGCGTAAATCTACAGAAGTATCTCTCAATAAACAATAAGGGTGGACATTTTTTAAAAACCTCCATATTAAGCAGCCTATTAAAGTTTCATTGTAGCAATTTTTCCTGCAAGCAATTTTCAGCTATTCAGGATACCTCATGATGCAGAAATGTGTTTTCTTTCAGTAAAGAATAAAGGTTAACACCTACCAACTGATGACTCATTCCAAAACTTATCAGAGGCAAAAATAATAATAATAATACTCATTCTTTTCATGCAAAAACCACTTGGAAGAAAAAGATCATGTGCTTAGTGCCTCTAGCATTTCAAGTAGATGAGAGTTTACACTCTACTCCCCCAACCTAAGAAACGTGTACGGAGTTGATGCGGAAGGATGTGAATCACCATGTCCTGATATTAAACACTTGGCTCTTTGTTGGTGTGGTGGTGGGGTGGGGGAGGGAGGAAATGAACAGAGCCAGATATGGACGTGCCTTTAGCTCTACATTGGAACATGGGGGTCCGCTCATCACCTGCTAGAAAACAAGAGCCTACCATTTGGGTAGAAGTTTTGTCAGACCTTGCCAATCCAGGATAGCTCAGTAGACAAAATGTCATAAAGATCCAGCACATGCCAAGGACACTTCTTTCCGAGCCAGGCACAAAACCAGTTTCCATGTTTACCTTCTTTCTCAGAGCCCTGTCCAGCCTCAGTCTTAAGCTGTCCCTGTAAGCCTGGGCTAAGACTCAAGGGTAAGGCTTTCTTAGTGGATCGGCCCCCCTCCCCTCTCCCACCAAACTCTGCCTTTGCTGTAGGGCAAGTCTTAGGTGGGAGTGTCACCTGACCTCTGTGAAAATGAATAAAAGGAAATCTCAGTTAGAATGGAGTTGAGGAGCTAAAACGGGACATTCTCATGTCCTACCACTCATCGTAAATTGCAGACCCCAACAGAAACAAATGGGCCTTGCAAGTGGGTAATACTTGACTATCCAGCAGGAGAAAGAAAGGCTTTCCTCCTCCCCAACCAGAGACTGTCACAGCTCAGCCAATGAAAAACCACTATACTTTGAAGTCCAATGGCTTTTTTGTTTATAATGGACCCTCCCAACACCCCCTTTCTCTCATTCTGTCTCTAACAAAAACAAAAACAAAACAAAACAGTGTTTCTCTCCCTAGTTCCACAGAGTTGCCTGTAGGTTTGCTGTAGCTTGCTTATCCCGGATTGCAATTCTCTGCTATTCCTGAATAAACCCATTTTTGCTAATAATATTTATTTTTTATTAATAAGTGTATTAATAATAAATAAATTTTTATTGATAATAAATTTTTATTAAGCAGTTTTATTTTTAGGGCTAACGCCTCCGTTAGGGTTCATGTAGGTGCCGTATTCCGGGTCCAAGAGGGTTTTTTTGGTTTCCTTCATAGGCAGATGACTTCGGCTTCTACCTTTTCCACAACGTAGTGTATCTTTTCTGCGCTTTGGGAGAGGGAGCGTTTTCTGTCCTTCTTGAAGTGGCTCCTGGAATTTGCTGGTAAGAGAGGAGGGCCTGGGGAAATAGGAGGCTCTGTCCTGTCCCTGTGTAACCTCTTTCTCCAGCCTGAGCAGAAGCAGAAGTGCCCCCGCGTGCAGGTGTTTTTGTTTTTTTTTACAGTTTTATCAAATGTATATATAAATGCACATATTTAAAACGTACAATTTTGGGGCGCCTGGGTGGCTCCGTTGATTAAGCATCCAAATCTTGATTTTGGCTCAGGTCATCATCTCCTGGTTTGTGGGCTTGAGCCTTGAGTCAGGCTTAGCGCTGACAGCACAGAGCCTGCTTGGGATTCTATCTCTCCCTCTCTCTCTGCCCCTCCCTCTCGCCCCTGCCCCCGCTGCCCCGCTCCTGTGCCCGCACTTGCTTTCTCATAAATAAATAAGTAAATAAACAAACAAACTTAAAAAAACAAAGTGTACAATTTGACACATTTGATGGATGTATACACCTGGGACACCATTATCACAATCAAGATAGTGAATGTTCCCAATACCCCTAAATGTCTTTTTGAAATCTTTCTTTCCCTCTCCCCCTATTAGTGATCCGCATTCTGTTGATAGAGATTAGTTTTCATTTTCCAGAGTTTTTATATACATGGAATCATACAATATGTTATTTTTAAGAAGGGGTTCTGGCTCTTTTTTCTTGGCATAGTCATTGTGAGATACATCCATATTGTGTTTATTGATTTCATTCATTTTGTAATTAATTAATTAGTTTTTAAACTTGCAGCCAAGTTAGTTGGCATAGGGTGCAACAATGATTTCAGGAGTAGATTCCTTAAGGCCCCTTACCCATTTAGCCCATCTCCCCTCCCACAACCCCTCGAGCAACCCGCTGTTTGTTTTCTACATTTAAGAGTCTCTTATGCTTTTTCCCCCTCCCTGTTTTTTATATTCTTTTTGCTTCCCTTCCCTTATGTCCATCTGTTTAGTATCTTAAATTCCTCATATAAGTGAAGTCATGTGATAATTGTCTTTCTCTGACTGACTAATTTCGCTTAGCATAACACCCTCTAGTTCCATCCACGTAGTTACAAATGGCAAGATTTCATTCTTTTTGATTGCCGAGTCATATTCCATTATATATGTACCATGTCTTCTTGATCCATTCATCCATCGATGGACATTTGGGCTCTTTCCATACTTTGGCTATCGTCCACAGTGCTGCTGTAAACATCGGGGTGCATGTGCCCCTTCAAAACAGCACACCTGTATCTCTTGGATAAATAACTAGAGGTGAAATTGCCAGGTCTTAGGGTAGTTCTATTTTTAATTTTTTGAGAAACCTCCATCCTCTTTTCTAGAGTAGCTGCACCAGTTCGCATTCTCACCAACAATGTGAAGAGAGATCCTCTTTCTCTGCATTCTCGCCAACATCTGTTGTTGCCTGAGTTGTTAGCGTTAGTTATTCTGACAGGCGTGAGGTGATATATCATTGTGGGATGATGAGTGATGTAGAGCATTTTTTCATGTGTTGGTTGGCCATCTGGATGTCTTCTTTGGAGAAGTGTCTGTTCATATATTTTGCCCATTCTTTCACTGGATTATTTGTTTTTTGGGTGTTGAGTTTGATAAGTTCTTTATAGATTTTGGACACTAACCCTTTATCTCATGTGCCATTTGCAAATATCTTCTCCCATTCTGTCGGTTGCCTTTTAGTTTTGCTGATTGTTTTCTTTGCTGTGCTGGAGCTTTTTATTTTGTGAGGTCCCAATAGTTCATTTTTGCCTTGTTTCTCTGGCCTCTGCAGATGTGTTAAGGAGTTGCTGTGGCCAAAGTGAAAGGGGTTCTTGCCTGCTTTCTCCTCGAGGATTTTGATGGCTTCCTGGCTTACATTCAGGTCTTTCATCCATTTTGAGTTTATTTTTGTGTCTGGTGTAAGAAAGTGGTCCAGGTTCATTTTTCTTCATGCTGCTGTCCAGTTTTCCCAGCACCACTTGCTGAAGAGACTGTCTTTATTCCACTGGATATTCTTTCCTGCTTTGTCAAAGATTAGTTGTGGACCCATACATTTGTGGGTCCGTTTCTGGGTTCTCTATTCTGTTCCATTGATCTGAGTGTCTGCTTTTGTGCCAGTGCCATACTGTCTTGATGATTACAGCTTTGTAATACAGCTTGAAGTCCAGGTTTGTGATGCCTCCAGCTTTGGTTTTCTTTTTCAAGAATTGCTTTGGCTATTCCAGTCTTTCTGGTTCCATACATATTTCAGGATTGTTAGTTCTAGCTCTGTGAAGAATGCTGGTGTTATTTTGATAGGGATTGCATTGAATATGTAGATTGCTTTGGGTGCTTTCATTCATCTTTATCAGTGGTATATTATTGCATGAATATACCACAACTTGTACACTCATTCATCTATTTTTTTAATGTTTTTAATGTTTATTTCATTTTTGAGACAGAGACAGAGTGCAAGTGGGGGAGGGGCAGAGAGAGAGGGAGACACAGAATCTGAAGCAGGCCCCAGGCTCAGAGCCATCAGCACAGAGCCCGATGCAAGGCTCAAACTCACAAACCGTGAGATCATGACTTGAGCCGAAGTTGGACGCTCCACTGACTGAGCCACCCAGGCGCCCCTCATTCATCTATTGATGGGCATTTAGGTTGTTTCCAGTTTGGGACCATTACTCTAAAGCTGCTGTGAGTATCCCTGTACTAGACTTTGCATGGCCACGTGCTTTCTTTTCTTTTGAGTAAATTCCTGGGAATGAAATGTCTGAGTCATATATTAGGAATAAGTTACCATTTTTAAAAACTCCCAAACTGTTTTTCAAAGAGGTTGTAGCATTTTACATTACCACAGGGAGTGTATAAGAGTCTTTTCCTCCGTATCTTCATCACTACTTGATATGGAGAAAATCTCTATGGCCTGGGGTTAAAAATATTTCATAGATACGATATCTAAAGTACAATTCATAAAATAAGTAATCAGCAAATTGGACAGCATAAAAGCAAATCTTCTCTTCAAAAGCACTGTTAAGAGAATGAAAACCCACAGACACAAGACAAAGCACCTATTGATAAGTTCTTATAGACAATTAAAAAAAAAATCTCTAAAATTCAATTTATAATAAGAAAATAACAAAAAGATTTCAACCCTTAACCAATGAAAATATATGAATGGCAAATAAGTACCAATTATGTAAACTAAGACCACGATGGGATACCAACATACATCTATGAGAAGGACTGAAAGTAAAAAGACTGAACTGCGTTGGTTTTAACTTTTGAATAGGTTAACATGAAGCTGTAATAAAGTATTAAGAAAGATCTATGCTGCTTGCTCAACTTCCTACAGAGATAACATTTTACAATACCAACAGCGTGACCAAGAGATTGACAGTGATGTAGTCCATAGATGTCACTCAGGTCCCACCGGTCTTGCACGCACTCACTCATTTGTGCGTGCTTTCCATTCTTGGCACTCGTGTAGGTTCATGTGTCTAAAACCCTAGGTGAGAGACAGAAATCTACCTTGCAGATTCCTCGTGCTGCCCTTTTGCTCCACTAAGCCACCTCCCACCTCTGGGAACCACTAACACATCTCCATCTGTAAGTTTGCCATTTTGTCGTTCGCATTGTTTTTTAAAGTTCCTATGATCACACCATAGCTGCCCCAATCCCTTGAAATTTGTTTGGTTCCACGTATTGGCACTGCTAAAGGTGCTAAAAGAGTTGAAGAGAAGGCTCCTGAGATTCTTTCCATTTGTGAAATTGGCAGTGAAAATTAAGAAATGCATGGGGGGTGAAGCCAAACTTAACAACTTTGCTATTGACAAGCAGATTCGTTTCAGATGTATTCGTCAAAAGACTATAGAAAACTAACCACCTAAAACTGCGTCCTATTAAATCTGCTTAACTGAACAAAATGTAATTATTTAATAGAACTAAATAGCACACAAAAACTGGAGACGCATTACCCCACAGAGTTCCACATCGCTAGGATATTTGCTTCAATGTCACATTCTGGACAGGTGCATGCCGGCAAGGGGTCTGCCCACCCCGATTCCCTCTCTTCCTTAAACCTATTGTCACATACTCGTGTGTGTGTGTGTGTGTGTGTGTGTGTGTGTGTGTGTAATTCAGGTTTTATTGCTTATTAATTATGTCATTCCATACAATTTTAGGTCAACACACTTTGAAAGAATACACTGGGAGTATTAGATGATGGAAATATAGACGAGAAAGCTCAAGTGTTTTACATAAATAGTAAGAGGCAGCCGTGCCACCATTGCCCCCCAAATTTGTACATTTCATACAAAAAGATTAAAAATAGTCCATTGGCATTTAACTAGCATTATTCTTTGTCATCCATGAACCATAATAAGCCTGAAAAAATTTCAGAATCTTCAGAGTAAAACAGTTTGTTGCGCCAGCAGATGTAGCCGGGTCAGTTTCTTTACAAACAAGCAAACAGATCAACACAACGAAAAACACTCACATAATCCCCAGAACAAAAACTGGCATATTCCAGTGGCCTTGACTTTTCATGTTTCTATGATATTAATTCAAGATATAAAATGTGATCCCACTTTTGAAAACCAGATTACACTTCTTCACCACAATGGCATTTGCTTCGTAATTCAAATGATTTAACGGAGCCTGATGTTAGCCCCATAAAAGCCATGGATACAACTCAAACCGCTCTTATGCTAAGGAAACATCTCTAAAAGTCAATTATTCTTTACAAACTTCAGACCCAAGCTGAACAGGTGTAACTTGAGGAACAACAGTCTACCCTTCTAGATACCACAGTAGCAAGTCTTAAGGTTTTAAAGCCAGGGAGCTGGAGCACCTGGGTGGTTCAGTCGGTTTAGCTTCTGACTCTTGACTTTACCTCCAGTCTTGATCTCACGGTTCGTGAGTTCGAGCCCTGTGATGGGCTGTGCACTGATAGTGTGGATTCTCTCTCTCCCTCCCTCTCTCTGCCCCTCCCACATCCCTCTCTCCCTCTCTAAATAAATAAATAAATAAATAAATAAATAAATAAAGTTACAAAAAAACAAACCAGGGAGCAAATGCAGTCACTATAAATCACACATATACATCAATAACTTCCTGCTTACATCACACTAATAGTTACCCTATTCATGATTTTAAAAAATAACCAAGCACATACTATGATTCAGCAGCTGAAAAAACCTCAATGTCTATTGTTATGAAGATGCTCGGGCTGAGGAATATGTTTGGATATGTGCAAAGAAATGGGACTTGAGATGTGGTTTTATGTTAAGTCATTTAGAAGACCTCAGTTACTAGACAACTAAAAACACACACTAGCAGATTTTATTAAAACCATTGTCTCCAACAATACAAAAATGAAATATTAAGGCATTCGTTACTCCCATCTTGGTATATGCAGCAAAGAGAAATGCTTTCAGTGGGAACCGACACTTCTGTTCAAATGCTTTCGAAGATATTTGGCACATTTACTTTCATATTCTCCCATTCTATACACCACTGAAAACTCTCATGGGCAACTATCATGACCCAAACCAAGAGAAAAGTATAAATAGATACTCATTTACTAAAAAGAAGTGGTTCACCCTTGAAAAGTAAAAAGGAACTACAAAGAATATTATGTCTAAAGTTCAACTACTAGTATTTAAATTTATCTGAAGCAATTTATGCTTCAGTCATTAAGGGAAAGGAGATGAATTTTATTAAGACGAGAAATCTCTTAATATGGTCCATGCCGCAAAATAACTGTTCACTCAGTATTCTGCTCCATTGGGATGAGAGTTTCAAAAGGGCTTCCTAGTCCTTTAAAAAATATCACATCCAGGGGCGCCTGGGTGGCACAGTCGGTTAAGCGTCCGACTTCAGCCAGGTCACGATCTCACGGTCCGTGAGTTCGAGCCCCACATCAGGCTCTGGGCTGATGGCTCAGAGCCCGGAGCCTGTTTCCGATTCTGTGTCTCCCTCTCTCTCTGCCCCTCCCCCATTCATGCTCTGTCTCTCTCTGTCCCAAAAATAAATAAACATTGAAAAAAAAATTTTTTTAAATATCACATCCACTAGAATAATAAGTTAACATTCATTTCCCCCCATTTGGTCCCTTAACAGAGCTCAACCATCTTTCTAAAGTATACTAAACAGTACCATCTCACCTTTTATTAAGGCAAGCTTGTGAAAATAATTTAATACAACCAGATCCCTTTGTGAACTTTCAGCGTAAAACATTTTTTTATATAAGCCACGTGCAAAAAAAATCTGTTTTATAAAAAAGCCACCTCAATACCAGAAAAGACTACAAAAGATTTTGAACCAAGTTTACTTTTTTAAAAAAATTTATATATTTTTGAGAGGGAGACAGAGCATGAGCAGGGGAGAGGCAGAGAGAGGGAGAAGCAGGCTCCAGTCTCTGAGCTGTCCGCCCAGAGCCTGAGGCGGGGCTCCAACTCGTGAACCGTGAGATCATGACCTGAGCCAAAGTTGGATGCTTAACCAACTGAACCACCCAGGGGCCCCTACTTTTTTTTTTTTTTTAAAGAGAGTGAGGGGGGAGGAGGAGGAGGAGGAGGAGGAGGAGGAGGAGGAGGAGAGAGAAAGAGAGAGAATCTTAAACAGGCTCCACCCTCAGCCTGGAGCTGGATCCAGGTCTGGATCTAGGTTGGATCCCAGGACCTTGGGATTATGACCGGAGACGAAATCAAGATTCTGATGCTCAACTGCCTGAGGCACCCAGGCAACCTGAGCCCAGTTTACCCTTTAAAAGATGCTCTTCTCTTGTCTCTAACTCCAAGCACTATTCATCATCTTTAGAATCAGTTTTGCCTAAATGCCTCACCGCATCAACCCAGTCCCATCCCTGAGGAAGATCTCCTTTGTGTTTTGTTTTGTCTGCCAATTTACATTTCTGGGCTTTTGGAAGTTGTTCTTTTTTGTCTTTTTTCTTACCTGATGCGGCAGTAGTAGGAGTTTCAACGGAGACGGTCCTGCTGATGGGTCTCGGAGAATCAACGGGATGATGATTCTCCATGAACTGCTCTTCATTGTCCAACGATGTGTAGGTCATAGTGGTCCCAAGACCGACCTTCCACTGCTTCCTGTGATTGGATAGCATGCTCTGCTTTACAGTTGATGATATGGGTGTTGTTAAAAAAGGCGTTCATAGAAATCATTGGAGGTGTTTGGGGATATGTTTCTGTCCAGGAAATTTCTATTAAGAGGGTTTTGGGATCACCATATTCACCTCTCCTAGGTTGAAATGCACTGGACTTAATTACCAGAAACTTCAACTCCTTGATAAACACAACACCGTGCTTCGTTCCATCTCCTGGTCCTCGTTGGCACACATCGCGTGGGTCGTGGGACATCCTTGGTCTTGGAGCAGCACCCAGCCACCAGAAGGGGGTCTGGTGGTGGGAGCTGGGGCCACCCAGGGTGGGGCGCTGAGCAACTGGGGCCACATGCCCTTTTGGAGTCACTTTTTTCCCAATAAGCTTGACTGCCTCTTTTTGTTGCCTCCACTTGTGAACAGGGAGCCCATTTCTTTTTTTGTTCTTTTTTAATTTTTTTAATGTTTATTTATTTTTGAGAGAGAGAGAAACAGAGCATGAGCAAGGCAGAGAGAGAGAGGGAGACACGGAATCCAGTACAGAGCCCGACGCGGGGCTCGAACTCACAAACCGAGAGATCACGGCATGAGCTAAAGTCAGATGCTTAACTGACTGAGCCCCCCGAGAGCCCCAGGGAGTCATTTCTAAGATTTGTCTTCTTTTCTTTAAATATCGTTGTTGCAGCACCTCCAAAGAGGCCTTTTCTTTTGCTCCTACATAATTTTGATTGACAAAAACTAATGCCTTTCCTCGGTGTCTCTGTCTATATCACGTAGGATGTGGGATAATGGTGTCCTCACATTCTGATGGAAATAGATTTTTTATTCATTGGTTTCTGAAGTCTGTGTCTTTACAAATCCCAAACTGGAAGTTTCACCTCGGAAAGCCAGGTCAGGCTGGATCACCCACCCATGGACTTCACAACACTTTTGCCACACCTAACAGCTCAGATATACATGTATTTATTTTCCTAGAAATACAAATATCTCTCAGCGATGTGCTATCTATTTGGCTGAAAATCAACATCTCACCATCAATTTTAGTATTTACTTACAAACTGTAAATATAGTTTGTATCCATAGGTAGACAAAACACCTAATTAAGGGCAAATCTCAAATTTCGCCCATCCAGCAAGCTACACGATATGGATCCATTTCCAAAGCACCTTTAAATTACTACAAGTGCAATTAAGTAAAAAGGCAGTGGCAACATTTATTTTTCTTTTTTAGAGAGAGAGAGAGCGCAAGCGGGGGGGGGGGGGGAGAGAGAGAGAGAGAGAGAGAGAGAGAGAGAATCCCAAGCTAGCTCTATGCTCAGTGGAGGGTCCCAGCTCTATGCTTGATTCCACAACCCTAGGATCATGACCTGAGCTGAAATCCAGTCTATGCCCAACCAACTGAGCCACCCAGGCACCCCAATGACAATTTTTGAAAGACACCTATGCACTGAGTTCTCTCATTTGAAAATGAACACATCTTCCCTATCCCACTGATGGGGTAACTTTAAAGATGAAATGAACAACAAAAGGGAGATGAATGGGTCTAGAAGAGTCTGCAGCGGATGATACATCATATTAAATTATGTTTCATTGTGATGAGCAATATTCTATTTGTTTCAGAAAGAAACACTCCCATCAATTCCACCCATGTCCTGTGCCTGTGGCACTGTTTTCAGTATAGCCTCCCCTCACCCCATTATCCATTGACATTTAAATTCCAGCTCTATTTTTATTCATAGTCTTTATTTCATTTTCAGGTTTATTGACCTCTTTTACAGCTTTGGGCTCACGACTGCTATTTTCAACTTTATCACCTTTATTTCTTTAAACATAATACGCATGGGTTTCATGGGCTATGATATATTCAGATATCTGATGTGTTTGCACATCTAGGTTTTATTTATTTGTTTATTATTTGCAGATTGTTCTGTTATACGGTATCTTATCTTTGCTGGCAAAGGTATTTGGGGGAACACAGATGAATAATTTGAGATTTAGGATTTCACACTTTCCTCCAGAAGATTTACATTTGCTCTTGCCAGACTCTTGGGGAACTACCAGTCAGGGAGCACCTCAAATCAACAAGCCGAGCATCCCTGGACATTCAGGCATGCATGTTCTGGAGTAGCTGTGTTGTGTCTCATTCACCTTTATTTTAAGAGAGTAGACCTCTCAGGTTCCTGCTTATCACGGGACTGAGCCTTCTGTTGGATGCCCAACCTTCCGTGCGCTCTAGACCTTAATTTGGCTCTGTTCCTGCACAGAGCTATCAAAATGGAGGTTTAAATTGGTCCAGATTTTCATATTCTCTCAGGGTAGAAGTTGCTGCTTTACGAGGTTGCTGTCCTGTTTTCTCACCAATAAGATGTCCTGGTAAATCCTTGCTATTTATTTGATGGTGTAAGATTTTAAAATATGTATTTTATCCTTTGTGATTTGTACTTTTCAGCAACAGGTTTGGTCCATATTACCTAATTTGCCATAACTGAATTCAGAAGAGGGAGAGATTATTTTTAATTATTTATGCAGAAGAGAACAAATTCTAACCCCAAAGAAACTCAAGATTTTTATTTTCTTTCATGGCTCACCCACTCTTACTCTTAAAATACAATGTGTCAGGACTTTATTTTTAAAATACCGTGAGATCATATATTCCAAGGGACTACATTGTCCAATGTTATTTGGAAATTTTCTTATAGAGGTAAAAAGCAAAAAATTCTTATAAGCCAGTTTTTAGTAAAACATTTTCTTAGACTTGGGTTATTTTTTGACAGTAAGCAACTCAGTATCCAGAATGTGATGAAATGTACATGCTTAGCCGAGTGGTTACTGCTATTTTTGTTTATTTTAAAATAAGACCGTTGAACACGAACCACATTTGTTAGTAGACATAGTGCATTTGAAAACTGACTTTGAAAAATACCTTCGGGGCGCCTGGGTGGCTCAGCGGGTTGAGCTTCCAACTTCGGCTCAGGTCATGATCTCATGGTACATGAATTCGAGCCCCACGTAGGGCTCTGTGCTGTCAGCACAGAACCTGCTTCAGATCCTCTCCCTGCCCCCTCTCTTTGTCCCTCCCTCACTTGTACTCTCTCTCTCTCTCTCAAACATAAACATTAAAAAAGTACTTTTAGGGGGCGCCTGGGTGGCTCAGTCGAGCGGCCGACTTCAGCCAGGTCACGATCTCGCGGTCCGTGAGTTCGAGCCCCGCGTCGGGCTCTGGGCTGATGGCTCAGAGCCTGGAGACTGCTTCCGATTCTGTGTCTCCCTCTCTCTCTGCCCCTCCCCCGTTCATGCTTTGTCTCTCTCTGTCTCAAAAATAAATAAATGTTTAAAAAAATTTTTTTTTTAAAAAGTACTTTTAGGATCAAGTCTCCTCTTAGTTTCAAGTTGTAATTATTTGTCAAAGTTATTTGGTGGGTTTGTCTGGAAACTCTCTGCCAGCACGCAACGTAAAGGAGATAGCGCTGACATTGGCTTAGTGCGGAATATGTTCGTTCATTTGTATGTCCTGTTCTGCCTCTGCTGAATTGCCTGAGGTGTTCTCTTCAACGCAAAATGGTCACAGAGAAATAATTCTGTGACCCACTACCAAACAATTCAAGGCTCTAAGATAAGGCCACCGGTAGCCTCTTACTCCAGAAAGACTGTCAGGTGCTTACCGTGTTCAGCCTTGCGTTGTCTCAACTGCGGGACGCCTCCCTCACCCACCCTTGTTCCCACATGTTGCTTTTTCGCATGTCACATGACTAGCAAGGACCAGAATAGCGTTTTGTCCATTCCGCACACACTGGGAATGTCTCAGTTGGGGACTGCATTCATTTGCGAGGGAGAATTCGATCAGTTTGTGACTTAAAGAAACTAGGGACATCCTTTCTCTCTCTTACAGCAATAGATCTACTGGTAGGAGGTTGTTAGCTTCGGTTCTGGGCTTCCATTCTTTTCACTTTCCCTCATGGTGACGTGGACGTTATTGCAGTTCCCATCGTCACATCTACATTATAGACAGTAGAGAAGAAGTCACTTCCACACTAATGTTTGTACCTCATTCGTTGTACAGCAGTGAATTGTGTGGTCACACGGAGCTCAAAAAGACTCTAGGAAGTGAAGTTTCTAGGTTCCCAGTTCCAAGAGTTGAGAAAGGTAATCCAGAAAGGGATTGGGTTCAGTATTTGAGGGGGCTAACCTCCATTTTGTGTCATGTAGCCTACATTGGTCTATGAAATCATGCCAGCCTACATGCAATGCTAAAGATTGCAATTTAAAGCAAAGAACTTTCTAGAATGAGAATTAATAATAATAGCATTATTGACCACTTCAATGTCTATAAACTGCAATAATCTCTTGAGACATATATCACTGTGTCCATTTTGCAGATGAGGATACTACACTTGAGAGGAGCTTGGTTATCTGCTATGCTTGCATGCCAGAAAGTAGGGGAGCTGAAAGTTGAAAGTGTAAATCTAATGCCAATTAAACTTTAACAAGCCATCCCTATAATCTTTCTTCCTTCTTCCCTTCCTTCCTTCCTTCCTTTCATTCTTTCCTTCTTTCATTTTATAGAGAGTATGAGCAGGAGAGAGGGGGAGAGAAAAAGAGAGGGAGAGAAAGAGAGAGAGAGAACCTTAAGCAGACTCCACACTCAGCATGGAGTCTGACGCAGGGCTCGATCCCACAACCTTGGGATCATGACCTGAGTCCATTTCAAGGGTGAGATGCTTAACCAACTGACTGAGGCACCCAGGCACCCCCATAGTATTTATTTCTAATCTCCTCATTTAAACAAAAGTACATTTGGGTCTCATAAAAAAAAAATCTCTGAAAGATATTTTATTACCTTTTAAGCCAGTACGTAAATTAAACTATGATTGCGATCTTTATCAGTTTTTTTTTGTCTTTTCCATCATCACTCTTGTCTTTCAGCTTCCAAAAAAATGGAAAAAATGAAGGAAAATGCACAATAAACTGCCACACTATGATGCTTATAATTAATAGAAACAAACATTAACTTAATCCTAACAATAGACATAGAATCTTGACTAATAAAAAAATAAATAAGTTGATTCTTGATTTGAGGATTGAAAGTGCCCACATGGATTTAGTCATTCAATAAATATTTACTGAGTTCTTACCTTGTTCAGTTACCAAACATTGATTTTGAATTGTCACCAATAACACTTGATTGGGTAAAATCACCTGGACGTATGACAAATCCATGTACTCATTTTTAAAATTTAGGTAAACGCTTTTTTTCAAGTTTCTAAAATCGTGCAACACATCAGTTTAAAACACAGGGACTGGGGCGCCTGGGTGGCGCAGTCGGTCGAGCGTCCGACTTCAGCCGGGTCACGATCTCGCGGTCCGTGAGTTCGAGCCCCGCGTCGGGCTCTGGGCTGATGGCCCAGAGCCTGGAGCCTGCTTCCGATTCTGTGTCTCCCTCTCTCTCTGACCCTCCCCCGTTCATGCTCTGTCTCTCTCTGTCTCAAAAATAAATAAAAACGTTAAAAAAAAAATTAAAAAAAAAACAAAACACAGGGACTAACAGCAGCAGTGGTTGATTACGTCTTAACATTTTTTGGGTGGGTGAACGGGGAAGTTGTGCTGCTGCAATCCCCCGGGAACACTCATCAGTTGTTTTCATCTGAGAACTTGACTGTGGTTAAGGCTACAAAATGGCACCCCTCACCTGGCCAGTAGTTGGTGCTGTCAGTTGGGCACCATTCTCCAGTAGGGTAAACCGGGTTTTTCCCACAGCACTGGGGGTTCAAGAGTCCAAGAGGGTGAAAGTGGAAGCCGTAGGGTGGCTGGAGGACTAGCTAAGAAGATGCACTAATGATGTAACTTCACTGCGTTCTGTTGATCAATGCAAGGCACAAGGTCATCCCATATTTAAAGAAATGGGAAAAGGGTTCCGCCTCTTGCTGGAAGACACGGGAAAGTCACATGGCAAAGGATTTGCAGAGACGGATGGGAGAATCACTGTGGCCATTTTGAAAGCGATTTTCCAGAGTCCACCCTCCAGCTACAATAATTTGTTCACGTGCTTCTCCCGTGACAAATACTCTCAAGCCTTCCCCCAAGTTGTATCTCCATTTTGATATCAGGCTCAACCTCCAGATCCTTTCCATTTTAATTAAGTCTGAATGTGGGAAGACTCCACAGGGGCAGCAACTCTTCATTCAAACATCTGTGAACAAGAAAAGAGACGTATATCATCTGTGCCTCAAGCCCTCAACGCTCAATGCACAAAAGGAGAGACTGTAAGCGGCAGTCACTGGTTTGTATTAATTCTGAAATCCACCTGGGAGCATGTCACTGAGTCCCTTCAGCAGGGGCAGAGCCTGTGACTATTTCTGCTTTCCGGGAGTGATTCCTTTATTTGTTTTTGTTTTTCAGCTTTGGGCTCTGCCTTCTGGACCCTCAGTTCCATCTTCCAATGCCACGTTTGAAAACAGTCTACCGCACTCTTCAAAAATTTGAATTATTGTAAAACATAGAGCAGATTTACTAGAAGGACATAAAAGGAACATAGTTTCAAATATTGAGTTATGTTTAATGACCCCTAATTGCTTAGATATATGTCAACGATAACTTACATCTCAGAAATGACTTTAGGTTTTAGTTGGAATAAGTGTCTGGTTTCTTGGGCAGTATTTTCTGAAACAGTGATAATGTTTATATTCCAGCAACATCTAAGGGGATACATAACCCTTTTTAAATATGCTAAATGAAATCTGTCTTTTGGGGCAAACAATTACATTTCACTTAATTGCTAACTTCATGGATAATTTCCAATTCAACTAAATTAAAAAAGCATTTGTTGAGCCCTTATTAGGTGTTGAGCATTGTCCAAGCTCTATGGAGGTACAGTGAGGCACTTAGCCTGATCACAGGGGATGCAGAAAGCAGCAACTCATGAAGGACTTCCTGGAACAAAATGACTAAGCTAAACCTGAGAGAATGTGAAAGAGTGCCTTCCAGGAAGAAAGGGGAGCATTAGCCAAGGTATGCAAACTTGAGTTTATGTGGTGTACTCAGGGGACTGATACCCTGCACTCAGCATTAGATTCAAACGCCAATCTCTTTCAGAAATACTCTCACAGAAACACCCAGAAATAACGCCTGGTTATTAAGCATCTCCTGAAGGAGAGCCGTAACTCCAGAAGCCCTATGGCTGAAATTGCTGAATTACAAGGCAAGTTGAACTGTGAGCCTCACAGGGTGTCTACTGTTAAAGTAAGGGCATTGATTTGGAAAGAATGGGATACTGTAAGCTGGGAAGGCACTGATGAAGCTGGGAACAGTGAGCCCCTAAATTCTGATGTGTCTTCTTTGCCAGTGGGGAAGTCCTCCCTCCTCCCAGTGGAATTAGCTCCTCCCCTCCAGCAAAATGTCCTCCTCAATCAGAGGAGCAGGGTCATCCCCATTCATAGTCAGATCTCCCTTTCCACTTGACTGAGGAGATGAACCCTGCATTTTCTGACAAAACCATAATCACCTCTCCTGAGGCAGCCGTCATGTAAGACAGGCTGAGTCTCCTCAGGACCCACTGCCACCACCTCTCTTTGCTTCTAGGCTTAATTTGACTCAAGTTGCAGCAGGCCCTTAAAGGTGAGGTGAGGTGCACCCGTGAGGAAGTGCATCACACTCCAAGAAAAGAGTTTTCCAATTTATACAAACAGACAGAAGGAGAACATATCTGAAATGGCCATTGAAGGGTATGGGGTAACGGTAGAAGGAATGTGAAGTTGAATTAGGCAGCATTGATTGATATGGGCTCACCAAGCAAAGATTCTACGTTTAATGTTGCAGGCTGGGGGGTTAGAAGGGGCTCCAGTAGACAAAAGCATAGATCAAAGCACAGTCCACTGTGAGCAAACTGGAAATGTCTTACTTCCCTTGGTTTAACGTAGAGGAAGGGTTTCAATGGCTCAGGCAGATGGGGTTGTTAGAATGGATTTGTCACTTAAGATCTACTTACTTAAATGAACGGTTCAAGAGATATACCTTCACTAATACTTTGAGCAATAAATTTGTGAGGGTATTCCCAGCATCCTAGAAGAGCTCTGTGATCACTCTTATCTGGGGGCCAGACCTTACACAGGGAACCACGGCCACTCAACGGGAATATGTAAATGCGATGGAAGCAATTGCACCCCAGGGTGACAGGACCAAGGGGGCAGCACTCAACAGTCAAAGGCAAGGTGGAGGTAGTTACCGCACTGGACAGCAGAGTTAGAGCAATAATCAGAATCATGTATCTTGCATAGACCTACGGTGTTTCTAAAAATGAAGTAGATAGTAAGCCTACTAAATTCTTACTTGATCTGTATAAGCAGACAACGTCTAGATCAAGTGAATACAAGTCTTACTCAAATCATAAAAATAGGGTCATGACCCCTCAAGCAATTCCCAGGCATGACCCAGTTTACAGACCCAACACCTTCAATAAAAGGAAGGCCAGATTTCCTCAAGAGAGGATCCCACTAAACTACTGAAAGTTTATACTGGCAATCTTTCTTCCAGTCTTCTCCCAAAGGGATCTATGGCCTTTTATCAGGGTAACTGAATTAGGGAAAAGGAAATTGCATCTTTCAGGGACTACTAGATAGTGGCTCTTAACTACACTGAATCCAGGATTCCATCTTCGGTTATTTCCTAAGTTCTCGAATGCATAATTGGCATAGACGTACTTAACAGCAAACAGAATCCCTACACTGGCTCCCTGACCCGTGGAGTGAGGACTACTTTGGAGAAAAAGACCAAATGCAAGCCATTCAAACTGCCTCTACCTAGAAAAATAGTAAATCCAAAGCAATACTGCATTCCCGGTGGGATTGCAGAGATTAGCGTCACCACCAAGAGCTCAGATTTTCCTTGCTAAAAATGTCTTATCTGTCTTTAAATGATACCTTTATAAAATACAGTAAGTATGAATTCCTGAGAAGATTTAATGCATGAAAGACATAAAAATACAGGGCCATTTTTAAAAGTTACTCGGTAAAACGGACCAAAAAATTGCTTTGTTAGAAGCTTTTCTAAATTTGTCACGTACTGTAATTATCTCAACACATCCTGGTAGTAACAGCTTCCAGATAGGCACTGCACCACACTTAGCACCCTGGCAGGACGCTGCCTACGTTTGGGTTGGCAAATACCGGGAAAGGCCCGTGGGAGGAATTTACAGCTCACCAGGATGCATTCCCTCAAGTGTTGGCTGTACTCCTTAGTCTGCAATCTTGGTTGTTGTTGTTTTCATTTGTATGTAGTTTTTTTTTTTATTTTTGTTTTTCAATCCAGCTTTTAGTTTTTCTCAAAAGGAGTATGAGTTAAATACCACCTGCACCATGCTAAGTAGAAGGAAACCTATTCAGATTGTTTTTAGTATTTGTTTCTTTTTCCCTTCACCCATTGCACCTTTTTAAAGACAAGGATGGACTTGACTCTATTTTAGGGTCAATAAATTACAGCCTATTACATGGAGCTTGATTTTGTTAATAAAGCTTTGTTGGAATACCAGCCGCACCCCTTCCTTTACTTATCATTTATGAGTGATTTCACTATGACGGCCCAGTTGGGGTGTTTATGAAAGAGACCGTATGGCCTGCGTACCTAAAATATTTACTCTCTACCCCTCTACAGAAAAAGTTTCCCAACGTCTGCTCTATTTTATTCATATTTTTTGTAACTGCCAGAATTTTCAGGCATTCATGCAGTCATGTACCCATTAAACAATTTATTAAAAGCTGCCCGCATACCAGGAACTGAGCAATATTTCTGAGATAAGAAGACAAAAATACAATCTTCTTATATGTCGCACACGTACGCTATGCACAATAATGTCTATTGGCTGAGTTTTAAAAGTTTTTGAGTATTGCATTTATTATTCCAAGTTGGAAACTTTATTTATATATTATCTGAATCCTTTGTGTCCTCATTATGAATTTATTTCTGATATTCTCAGAAAGCGATGAGATCTAGAACATACAGTTTGCTCATTTGGTCATTCCAGCTCATATTCATTACTTCTTTTATCGTCGTGATCTTTCCTGTAAACATACGTTTATATTTTGTATTACTATAAATGCAAACATTTCAAAAGATGTACTTTTTTGTTAAATATCATAAAAAATAGAGAAACTTTTAAATTTCTGTCTGGCGAAAATAGAACCCATTTGTTTTTCTCTTCCAACATTGTCCAGACTTGAGTTTCTCATCTTGCTAATAAACATTCAAATAATAATTGTGACGAGGCAGAACATTTCCCTGCTAAAATAGCTTCTCATTTGCATGGTACATTTCTTCATTTCATAAACTGTCTTAAATTGAGGATATATTATTATCCAAATGATCTATTCTTAATTTTTTTGGAATCACTTTTTTTCTTCACACTTTTTAAAATAAGATGACGATCTGGAATCTGACCCTGTCTGTTGTCATATCACAAAAAAAGAAAGACTCCCCAATGTACAATGGGACTGAGCTGACATCATGTAAGCCAAAAGCAGACACGTGGATCTCTTGTTTCCTCCGGAAGCCTTTTATTCTCTGCCATTGTCAGCAAGAGCTGTCACCTAATAAATACACATGATGGGAGACTCATGAATCATTGTAGCCTGAAAACGTGTTTTTGAAGCAGCAGAAATGCAGTTACACACAGTTTCAATAATATCTTGGAAGAAAATAAGAAACAAACCTGTGGCATCATTTCCCAGGCAATGATAAATACGGATAACATCCTCCAACTTTTCCATCTCACACTTAAAATATTTCCTGGAAGTCTTAAGAACGTGAATAAAAGGTGTAGCCTGGGAAATACAGTCCATGGCGACAGAGGGTAGTGACACCTGCGGTGAGCATGGCCACAGCAGAAGGTATAGACTTGTTCAATCACTAGGTGGTACACCTGAAACTAGGGTAACACTGTGTGTCAAACAAACTTCAATTTTTTTTAAAAAAAAGGAATTTGGTCTAGGAGTCTCACTCTTGATACACTCTTGACATCTGAATGTTTATTCTACTTGCTTGACAAGGTAGCATTTTAACGCTTAGCTGATGTTTCACGAATATTTAATTTATGTTTATCAATTTTTACAATTTTTCTTAACAGCAGTATAACAATTACCCAGGAGCTTGTTAGAAATGTAGATTCTCAGGCTCCAACCCAGACCCTTTGAACTGGAATCTCTTTAACCCAGATGCCCAGGTGATTCACATGCACATTAAGGTTTGCAAAGCACTGGCTGAAATTCTGAAGCTGGGGGAATGTGAAATCATTTCCAACAATGTTGAGGAGAATTCCTAGGGTATGGTCTTCTTTTGGAGCAGGACCAATGGCTTTGGTGTGGGGCTAAAGAGAGGTGGGCAAAGGGTGGGAGTTGGGGGTTGGCAGGGAGAACTGAACATGGCTTGTGTTTGCCAAGAGGCCCTACTTCCCTTGGCAAGGGTCTCCTGGTTGCAGAAAATGTCCTTCCTTAAGAGAATGCAGGAGACGAATGCTTATTTTTGGAATATTCCTTATTGCTCCTCATGTTTTTTGGAGCACAAGCAATTCCAGAAAGCTTCCCCCTGCTCCAGGGCACTTCAATTCTCCTATGGGTTAGACCTCCCCTACCAGGTGGATATCATCTGAAGGTAGGACCCATGTTTTGTTTTGTTTGTTTGTTTGTTTGTTGTTGTTGGTTTAATGTATTCATTTTGAGAGAGAAAGAGAGAGAGAAAGAATGTGAGCAGGGGAGGGGTAGAAAGAGGGAGAGAGAGTCCCAAGCAGACTCTGCACTGTCAGTGCAGAGCCCAACCCCGGGCTCGAACCCAGGAACTATGAGATCATGACCTGAGCCCCAGTAAAAGGTTGGATGCGCAACCAACTGAGCCACCCAGGCGCCCCAGGCCCCATGTTTTTTAAGTCTCCACATGACCAAGGATAAAACCAGGTACATAGTAAGTCATTGGACTCGATGATTTATGAAACCCACATTAGCTCTGGAATTCGAAACACCTTGGGCATCTATGTGCCATCTCTTCTAGAATGTGATTCTTTATTGATAAGGTGCCTTGACCACTATGAGTAGGGAGCAGAGGTGACACTCTAGGTGGTCTCCATAGGCCCACAGACCCGCCACCTGAAAATAGGAGCAAGTACGAAAACAACATCATGTCCCCACAGAGTTAATTATCTTGTTTCCAAATGGAAATGATTTACTTATGACATGAGAATTTAGGGAGAAAACATTTTTTTTCTTTCCCCTGGATTATTGGTTCATCAATAATAGTTACCTGACTAAAACATGATGACAGAACATTGAAAAATCTTTCCAAAAGATTTTATAGAAATCGAAGGTGCAACCTGGACAAGAAAGATGAGGAGGTCAGATCATTTTTTTTCTACATTTGCAGCTTGATATCCGCTTTTTCACCAACATCGATTCATTACAGGTCAGAAAAGGGAAATTATTGGAAGTACAGCTAAGATTAAAATTAACAGCTGGAGTGTTGGTGTGGTAGCTCTTTTCCTTGGCACTAACTGTGTTATTCACTTAAGAATGTCATTTAAAGATTTGTTAATTGGCCACTGACGTTGTATGGGCTCATTGCAATGAACTCATCATGATGAATCTGTGTTCCCAACTAAAGATACCATGTAGTCTAATGATTATATCCGGATAGAAGAGGGAGGCTGCCTCTTAGTTGGGATCAAACCAAATCTTTAAGAGAAAAATATGACCAAATAATCATGGAATATTAGAGTTGGACATGAATTTGTCAAAACTCTTTCTTCATTTTACAAATGAGAAAACTGAGGCCCAAAGTGGTTAAATAATTTTCCCTTGATCACTTAATTTGGGATGACCTAGAATTCTAAATATTCTAACTTCTTGTTTGTCCTATAATTATTACACAGAAAATAACAGACCACTATAATTACTTGCCCCAATTCCAAATTCTTACAAAGTTATATTTTTAAACATTTGGCAATCAACTCCTCACCCCTAAATACAGCACCAAATAACCCCTAAAAATGCTGAAGCCAAACGTGGTTTTTCCATAATATCTCTTATCAGAGCAAAAATTTCAGTGGAAAAACTTTACCAGGCAAGAAAAATTTATTCAAAATTATTGCAGTAGGAGAGATAGTGCAGAACTCGGTCTGAGGTCAGCACCACTGAAACAAAGTATGGGAAAGTGTTTAAGAGCTAGGGTAGTAGGATTGTAGGCCATGAGCATTTGCTAATTGGCTTTGCCCAAAGAAAAAATGAACTTTCTCTTAGCCTTATAACAGGAGGTAGTTTTACAACATGAAACTAGATGCTCACGGAAGTTAGGCTTCCACCCTTCCACAGACACAAGGAGATAAGGGCATTGTCTTCCTCGATGATTATATTTCGAGAGAATGATACCTGTGTTCTTGATAAAAATAGTCCTGGATTGTGACATTGGGTGGCTAAGCCAAGTCCGACTCTTGGCTTGGTTTGGGTCACGATCTTCTGTTTTGTGGCATAAAACCCCAAGTCAGGCTCCACGTTGACAGAGTGGAGCCTGCTTGGGAGTCTCTCTCTCCCTTTCCCTTGGCCTTCAACCACCCCCCACCTCCGCCAGAATCAATAAATAAACTTAAAAAAAAAAATAAAAACAGTCCTGAGTTATAAAACAAGCAAGAGGCATCTAAAAATATTTACATTTCAAAGGGGCAAGGAAAGTTTAAAGTGTTAACTTTTGGAAGTAAATTCTTCAAGAAAAGTAAATTCTTCAAGAAAAGGTGAGGCCCACAGGATTCTGGAAGGGCTGGATTGAGAAATCAGGGATTTAGAGGCACAGTGAAGCCTGTCTATAGTTTTGTCAAGCTGACAACTCTTTAAGGGCACGCCCAAGGGTGACTCTTCAAAGTTAAGTTGATATCATGTTTTATAATGCTGACTGTATCAGAATCATCCCCAAATCACCCAAAGTGATCTGAAGTGTGAATAGAATTGCAATGCCTTGTAAATGCTTAACCAGCCACTTTAGGATTTAGGGCTTTGGAAGATCAACGTTCTGTTCTCACATGAAGAGCCAACTGGTATCTGAGTATCTGGTGGGGGAAGACAAAGGACGAGTGTGCTAATTTTTCTCCCTCCCATCTTATCTTTTCCAATCTATAAATCCACACACGCTTCCCCTGAGTAATTATTTTCTTCCTTCCTTCCTTCCTTCCTTCCTTCCTTCCTTCCTTCCTTCCTTCTTTCTTTCTTTTTCTTTTTTTTTTTACCAGTTGAAGTCCCCAAATTTCTTTTTCTCACCCCAACACAAGTGAACTCTTTAAAGATCGAACCATTAGAAGAACTGAGAATGGTCACACCAAGGGAAGTTATTTTTCCTGAGAATGATTTTTTCCTATATTTTAGAGAAAGAGAGATAGAGAAAGAGAGAGTGTGTGTGTGCACAAGCAGGGGAGGGGCAAAGGAAGAGGGAGAGAGAATCTTAAGCAGGCTCCATGCTCAGTACTGAGTCTAGCTCAGGGTTTGATCCCATGACCCTGGGACCATGACCTGAGGTGAAATCAAGAATTGGCTTAACCAACTGAGTCACCCAGGTGCCCTGGTTAGAATGATTCAAATATTTCCCTTATCTCCACTTTTGGTTAGAATTGCATACAGTACCAAATTTATAGCTTTGTAAAAAAAAATCCCAAGGTTCTAGGTTTTATTTGATTCAGAATAGTTTGGCAATAAAGCCATTTAATCATTTTTATTTTGTTTAAATTATACTTTCCAGGTAAAATGGGGATTTATGGTAAAAGCACATTTAGTGCTAGCATTTTATTACTATATTTTAGTTTCTGCATATGGAGTTTTGATAACTTATACTAAATTTAGCTTTGTGTAATTTTCTGTCATTATTTTTCTTTAGAGTTACACAAAAGAGATTATCCAATCATTTTTATACGAAAGTATTAATCAACTGAATGAACAAGTTTTTAAAACTAGAAAGACTTTAACCAATAGATGTCTGATAAAGTACTCTAAGAACTAATTAAAATTGTTAGTAGCAAAAAAATTTTTTTGATGAAATCTCATGCTTGAATTATCTTTTATTCACTTGGCTCCCAATCGTTTTCAAGAGAAGATACGACCATTTCTTTCCCTTGAGCACTTTTATCCCAGTGGGAATTTGGCTCCCAGTTCCATATGGGGAATCCAGCCTGGGTTTTGACTGTCCACTGATCAAGGTTGAATTAATGTGAAGTCTCGCTTTAACAGCTGGAATACACCTACAAGAAGGCTCCAAGAGATGGGAGGCACTTAGGGTCCAACATAAGGGCAAGTTGGTGGCCTGGAGGAGTGAAGCAGGGGACATACAGGAGAAGGTGGGGACAAAGAGAGACTCAGAGGATGGAAGCAGTGGGATGCAGCCATGTTGCCTCAGCCCTGGAAAACCAGGTCCAGAAGCTGTTATCTGGGTGGAATGACATACCTAATGACACTTCTGGGTGAAACAAGTATGCCTAAGCTGTCATCTCTACCTCTGTGCATGTTAGCTTTGGGAAGTGATGGCAGGCAGGGCCAGCCACAAGTGGGCACAAAATGGTCTTGACCAAAAGCACCCATCGCCCTGAAGCTCTAATCCCCAGGTTTTGCTGTAGCTGTGCCATTGGGTGACATTAGCAGTGCCATCAAAAAGCAGAAGAACAGCATGGAATGGTGTCAGTACTGAGGGGAGGAAAAGTGCTGACTGTCCTATGATTTCCCGAGCTTTCTGTGCTAAACTCTAAGACAACTATAAAGGAGGGTAGTGTCCCCATAGCTGACCAGTGCCTGGGACAGAGAGGTGAGGTGGGAAGGAGAGGGAGCAGGGAGACCAAGAAAACCAAGAGTTGTACACGGTGAAACCCAGAGTTGCTAAACTGAGTGAGTGAGGCGGCCCGCCCTGCTGGACTCACAAATTGCCATGAAGGCTCTGTTTTAATTGTTCCTCCAAGGTCTCCACTTCAAGTGTAAGCTGGGGACAGTGTCAGGGGATAAAGTGAAGCTTGGTGTTAAGAAAGGGAGGGAAGGAGATGGAGAGAAAGGGAGAGACAGAGATAGAGACAGAGACAGAGAATCACATGCACTGTAAAGAAAATGGAAACTTACACCAGAGGAGGTGGACATAATTAAACAGTCAGGACACCAATTTAAAAGAACGATAAAGCCCTTACAAATCTAAGAGTGATAGTGATAGGTGTTTCTCAAGAACTGGAAATATTTAACATGAAAAATAACCATTGAAATAAAACAATCAAGGAATGGAGATCCGAGTGGATACAAAAAAGAAACCGGTGAGTTAGAAATCCAGGCTGAGAAAATTCTGCCAGAAGGCGTCAAGAAGAGATGAAAAGGTGAAAAATATAAAGCAAGATGTAAAACATACTGGGTAAGAAATAGAAACATGAGACATTTTTCTAATGATTCCCAACCGCAGTGGCTCCAAACTGTCAAAGAGAAAGCAGTAGACACCTGAGTGGGAAAAAAAAAGAATAAAAAGAAGGGAAAACAAACAAACAAAAAACCAAAATCTCTTCTACTAAAGTAAGACTACCAGCTACAATTGGAACAGCCATTTCGTACACCAAGATTCATAAGTCTTGCAAATTTATGAACTAAGCAGAGTCTTTAAATTGGGCATTTTTGAGGCTGCCCAAGCAAACAGTTAACACAAACGCATTGGAAGGAATGCCCAGGCTTGGTTTTCCCAGACACCAATCCTGAGATTAGAATCTGCCTGAAGGCAGTTTATCTGGAGGACGCTTCTTGAAAGCACCAGTCATTCAAGAGTGGGGAAGTGAGACAGGGGCCTGGAAGCCAAAAAGAAGGAGAGTCAGCCATCAGGTAGGTACCATTTCAAGCCTTGACATTCAGTTATCACCGAGGGCTTCTGGGAGACGGTTTGAACCTGCTCCAGGTCTCTTTCCTGAGAGGCAAGGAATTCGAGGTATATACTTATCAAGTTCCATTTGTTACTGGTGAAGCATTGCTCACAGGGGTGTTGACATCTTGCAGTTTTTTCTTGTCCTGAATAGGGGCTGAACACATTTCTCTGGCCAAAGAAAGCCTTCAGCTGCAGTAAATAAGAGTTAGTGGTATGGAGAGGGGAGGAGGGCAAAACGACTGTTACCACAAACAGGAAGAGGTACGACTTCAAAGACATCTTGAAAATAACAAAGAGGGGGCGCCTGGGTGGCTCAGTCGGTTGAGCATCCGACTTTGGCTCAGGTCATGATCTAATGGTCCGTGAGTTTGAGCCCCGCATCGGGCTCTGTGCTGATGGCTCAGAGCCTGGAGCCTGTTTCGGATTCTGTGTCTCCCTGTCTCTCTGACCCTCCCCCGTTCATGCTCTGTCTCTCTCTGTCTCAAAAATCAATAAACGTTAAAAAAAATTAAAAAAAAAAAAAGAAAATAACAAAGAGAATGCAATTATTGTGAAGGAAAAAAAAAGTAGACAAGGAGAGTTTGATGCCAGACCCAGCCAAAGAATAAGTTAATTTAATGAATTCAAAATGAATACTAGCACACTCACATGTAACGCAGAGAAGAGACATGAGATTTTTTTTTTTTTTTTTGAAAACCCAGGTAAGAGCTTGGAGGTTAGATGGAGATGCTACAACATTTATGTAATAGAATATTTAGAAGAAAAGAATGAGAAAGAAGGTGCAAAGGCAAGGGAGAGGTGATTGTAGAGAACTTTCCAGAATTATAGGAAGATGTGAACCCTCGGGTTAGAAGGAAACTCTAATCCACAATCAGACATATTGTGAACAGATGTCAAAATGTGAAGCACGAAGAAACGATCTTAAAAAGCATTGGAGAAGGAAGAAATTTTACTTACAAGGCATTGTCTGTGAAGCTGCTCTCAGACTTCTCGACAGTAATAATAGATGCCACAGGAGGAAAAATGAATAACCTCAGAGAATATAAACAGGTAAACAAATTTATTATACCCAGTTGACTCTGATCTAAGAGTAAGGACCAAACAAAGACATTTTCAATTGAGAAAAGGTGACATACATATATGAAAAGGTGGTTAAGGGGGCTCCTGGGTGGCTCAGTTGGTTAAGCATGTGACTTTTGATATTGGCTCAGGTCATGATCTCATGGTTTGTGAGTTCGAGCCCCACGTTGGGCTCTGCGCTGACAGTGTGGTGCCTGCTTAGAATTCTCTCTCTCCCTCTCTCTCTGCCCCTACCCCACTTGTTTTCTCTCTCTGTCTCCCTCAAAATAAATAAACTTTAAAACAACTAAAAATAAATAAATAAATAAATAAATAAATAAATAAATAAAGTGATTAAGGACATCAACAAAATATAGTATGTGATGCTATATAAATTTAAAGACATAATACCAAGTTTGTGCATTAAAAAGGGGGCAACTTTTACTCCTAGCAGTATGGGGGAAACTCCCAAGTGAAACAACTAAAAATGCTCATTAAAATATTTTCAAATATATATATTTTGAAAGCATTGATGAGCTGGCAGGGCAGCAAAGCCAAAAGCTGGATGTAGGCAGTAACCCAGAGAGGAGACAGAAGACTGACCTCGGCTTTCTCCTTGGGGATATCTGCCCCACTGGATGAACTTGAATGGCAATTATTATGGCCTCGTGAGATACGGGGATGGAAGAGAAGTCCAGATGGTGGATGTAACTGGCTACATCCTCAGTGTAATGGTGAGCTAGAAATAACCCTTTCCCTCCCCACGCAACCACCCCACCCACGCACCCATCCATCTTTTTGTCAGGCACACACCTACCGAAAAACTTTAAGACACAAAGCAAGCAAACAAACAAAAGCACAAAATCTGACTTACTTGTCAAGAGCTTTGCCAACCAATGAGTGACTGGGAAGGTTATATTTTCCCATTGTAATTTGTAACCATGGGTTTTTCTCACACGGTTTTGCAGCTCGAATTTGCAGCTTCTGGGTGTTTCTGAATGACTCAAGCCAAGAATCTAATTTATAGTAGTCCTACTGCCTGATTCTACTTACAATAAAGTTTCTATACAAAGTTTCAGTTATGCCAGATAAATGAGTTCTAGAGATCTGCTATGCAACATTCTGCATATAGATAAAAGTATTGTAGTGTACATGTGCCCATCTGTTGAGAGGGTAGATCTCATGTTAAGTGTTTTTACCATGAAAAAGTAAAATAAAATAAAAAAATAATATAGCAGGTGAAAAAAGCAAATAGTCCTGAGCTAGCAGACATCCTCAGGTGTCTCAAATATTGAAAATTAACCTTCAGTGTGGGGTTCAAAGAATTCCTGTAGATAAGTTTTCAAGAAATATGACCTTCTAGTAATGACAGAGAAAGAGAGAGAAATAAAATGAGGGAAAAAAAGGCAGGAAGGAGGGAAAGAAGGAAGGAAGGAAAGGAGGAGGGACAGAAGAAGGAAGAAGGGAAGGAGGGAGGAGGAAGGAAGGGTGGTTCAGTCAGCTAGGCGTCCAACTCTTAATTTCGGCTCAGGTCATGATCTCGTGGTTTGTGAGATCAAGCCCTGTGTTGGGCTCTGCACTGATAGTGTGGAACCTGCTTGGGATTCTCTCTCTCTCTCTCTCTGTCTCTCTCTCTCTCTCTCTCCCTTTTTCTCTGCTCCTCCCCTGTTTGTGCACACACACACACACACTCTCTCTCTCTCAAAATAAATAAATAAACATTAAAATTTTTCATGAAAAAAATGATTGTTCTTGGGGCACCTGGATGGCTCAGTCAGTTAAGCATCTGACTTCAGCTCAGGTCATGATCCATGACATGGTTTGTGAGTTCGAGCCCAGCATCAGGCTCTGTGCTGACAGCTCAGAGCCTGGAGCCTGCTTCATATTCTGTGTTTCCCTTTCTCTCTGCCCCTCCCCTGCTTATGCTCTGTCTCTCTCAAAAATAAACACTAAAAAAATTAAAAAAATAAAAGATTGTTTTTGGGTAGCAGAAATCGAAGGTGGGAAGTGTTGGGATGGGTATCGCTGTTTGTAGTCATACATCCTGTAACTATTTGGGTTTTCAAATGTGTATATGAACTAATTGGATAGAGAATTAAAATAACAAATATAAATTTGACCCTATATTTGATAGTGACGAGAGCTAAATGTACTTTTTCTTTTACCAAGAAAACTGAAATACAGAATGTGTGGCCACACCTGTAATCACATCTAGGTGATGATCTAGAATAATGACAGTGAAGCTACACTTCATTCTGCAAAACTGTTGGCAAAATACTTTGTGCCTTTGTGGCCCTATTAGAAAAATTGGTTTCAAGATATTTTGTATGTTTAGGACACATCAACCCTTATTTCAGGTGAGCCGATTAAAGGCACGCAGACGCAGGGAGTCCACATGAAACGAGCACATCTTCACAAAAAATAAAAATATGTATGCTGTTTTGGGTTACACTTTCCACTATTTTCATCCTCAAATACATACCTGTTTTCAAAGGGAAATGCTTATTTTGGAAGCAAAGATTTGGACTCTCTGGAGGTTTGGAAATGAAAAGCTCACAGAAACAGACGTCAGCCGCACGTTTGTTGTGATGGAAAAATCTTCATTCTCAGCTGGTGTCTTTAATAGGGCCTGCCTCACGGGTCAGCTGGGATCAAGCCCTGTCGTTGAATAGGGAAAAGGGAACAGTAACTACTTCCGTTGTGAGTTCACAGTCGAATAGATATGGCAGGAGAGAGCAAGTGAAAAAATTCGTTAACAAAGTATTTCATAAAACATACGTGCCTTCATTGTTGGGAGTCACTACAGGGCTCTCCACACCACGTGATGAGAATCATGGGGATCCAGCCTGCTGCTTCTGCAGAGCTTTAATCACTGGTCGTGATTTTTATTAAATCAGGTATTTTAGAGATGTCCTGTGGCTTATCTTGATTTGCTTTATGACTTTGCATGGATTTTCAACAATTAAAAAAAAAAAAAAAGAAAGCCTTCATGTATATTAACCTTCCCCTGACAAATATTTTATGAAACATAGTTTCTCTGAAGGAAAGGCCTAATTTAAACATCTCACAAATAATAATAGCTGATGTTTATTGATTGTGTATCATGTGCTCTCCATGATAGGAGGTATTTTATATTCACATTCTCCTCCAATCCTCACAAGAAATTTGTGAGACAGGCACTGTCCATTTTCCACTTCAGCTGTGGAGAAAATATTCTGTTTCTAGAAATTCTGGGGCTTAAAAGAAAAGCTGTCCAGAAAAAATTGGGTCTTTCCCAATAGATGCTTCCATTTAGACTCTGGTGAGTTGGAATAATGAAGTTCATGCTTTCCTCTGGCAAACAGAAATCTGGGTTCCTCTAAATTCTATGAGGACTGTCAGTGTGGATGGGTTTCTGCCTAGGCAAAAGGCGCATTTCCTAATAATTACGGACAGTGTGTATTTCGTATTTCACTAACAGTAACAAATAAAAAATAATTATAAACCCACTCATTCTGATTGGTTTAACATCATAACGAAATGCAGTCTCAAGTTTACGGTGTGGAGAAAGGCACAATGTGGGAATTTTATGAGTGTTCCTTTGGCATCAGATTGAGAATTTGACTGGTTCATTCAACTTTCGGGGAAAAGAAAAAGGAAGGTTTACTAGAACCAAAATGCACTGTTTGTCGGCACCAGATGTTCTTGACAAGGATGGCCTAGGGTGAATATTGAGGGCAAATTAAACCCGTATTAACTTAAATGCGGATCCTGCCAGAAGTTGGCTTTTACAATCAACTGTGTGAACTTGGTCTTAGATTTTTATTTAATTGCTTAGTGTGTGGATCTAGTTCGTTGTCTTAAACTTGCCCCGTTAGGGTCAACACTGAAGGAGCGGCTGATTTTTGTTCAACTGGGTTGCCATTCACCCACCCCCTCACCGTTCTACCATTTTGAAGGAAACGGCAGCCCACACTGTACATAAAACAGGGCTGCTGTCCTCACCCCAAACCATGTGACGGCCAGGATTTCACTTCTTGACAGCATCCCCTGTCACTTCACACCAAGATCACAATGGCCACCTCCTGACAAAAGCTGTTCCGTCGAAAGACCGAGGGAGAAACAAGAAATCTCCAGAAGTGTCACTGCAGCTGAGTAAAAATCATACAGTGGCACCTCATTAAGTCAGTGCAACCTCAGTGTTCTCGTTGGATTCCGTGGTAATTGGTGGCAGACAGCAGAAGACTGAGGAGAGGAAAGGTCACCAACTGTTTCTAAGGCAAGTCATTAGACTTAGCTCGCTGGTCATGTCGGGATGGCTCTTCAGCTGCTGACAGCCTGGGGGCCCCGCCAAACCCCTGGGGGTGAGAGGTCCTGAGGCCTGAATGGCCTTGACTATGTGCCTTCCAGCTTGAGCGTCTGCAAGTCCTTGGCGGACCGCTCACCAACCGATTTGGGTAGCCAACTGTGCACGAAGTATATAAGAGCAAAACGAACCAGGGTATTTATTTTCACATTTTGACTTTCGCCTTTGCTGCTGATTTCCCCCAACTGATGCCATTTACTCATTCAACCTTGTTGCTGAAACTCCCGGGAGTTGTAGCAGAAATTAAATAAAAATCTCTTCATAAAGAAGAAGACATCTGCCCAAGGTATTTTGGACTCTACCATATACGTTACCAAGTAAAATTTAACAAAGGAGTACATTTATTTGATTCAAAGAGAGTTTGCTTGAAGAGAGAGAAAGGTAAAAACTACAAGGTAAAAAACAAAAGAGGATTTAAAAGTCACTCCATCTTCCACCATATAGATGGAATTTTTCTTTTTTTTTTCTCTTCAAGCAAATAGACTGCAGCTGTCTATCTACATCACAAGTACAAACTTTTGAACTTGATGAAGTCCCGATAATAAAAAAAATAGTTCAACCCCACACTTAATCAATATGATTGATTTTGATGGACCTCACAGCTGAATGCCATTGAATATCTCTCTTTACCTTCATCTTCTATTTCCGAAATTTGGAGATGTGAGTGTAAACATATACTTTCATGAAATAGACAGATTACTCTGTTCGTTTGTTTGTATGGTCTTTCCCCAAAGACCATATACCTGTGACAACCCATTGCATCTGGATAGAAAAATGTGTGAATGCTTGCCTCACTTAAGTTCTTATGGGGTTTTGGTGTTTTTATTTTTTTATGTTTTTAACGTTTATTTATTTTTGAGACAGAGAGAGACAGAGCATGAACAGGGGAGGGGCAGAGAGAGAGGGAGACACGGAATCCGAAACAGGCTCCAAGCTCTGAGCTGTCAGCACAGAGCCCGACGTGGGGCTCGAATCCACGGACCGTGATGTCATGACCTGAGCCTAAGTCGGACAACCGACCAAGCCACCCAGGCGCCCCAGTTTTGGTGTTTTTAGAAGTTACTTTCTCGGTGCCACAAACCTTTTAACAGCATACATTTGGATTCTTCCTAGGACATTTCTGCTGCTACACATATTAGTAACTAAGGTTCAGAATACATGGCCAGTCTCAGGGAAGGAAGTACTTAATGGCTTAAGATCAGAGCAGTAGTTCAAGAATCTTCTGACCATCTTGATAAACATTTGCTGAGAAGGAAATAGTGTTCTTTGTACTTTTTTGAAAAGAGCCACACTGATCAGAAAAATAACAGGTTTTGAAAGAGTTGGATAAGGAAAATGTACCCCGTCCAACCACCTTACCACTGAAAACACCGACAGCATCCTCAGCTTCCATACCATCCATCTGACGTGTCCCATCTTCTGCTTTTATCATCCGGTGGACGTTATTGCCTTCAGACCCCCTTGTGCTCCATCATTTTGCAATAACAACTGGCTATGAAAGAGTTCTGTGTTTATCACACATACTTCAAGTTCAACAGAAGGCATTCTGTGCGGCAGAAAGTGGCTTTTAAAATCTGAGTTTTAAAAAAAAATTTTTTTTTCAACGTTTATTTATTTTTGGGACAGAGAGAGACAGAGCATGAACGGAGGAGGGGCAGAGAGAGAGGGAGACACAGAATCGGAAACAGGCTCCAGGCTCCGAGCCATCAGCCCAGAGCCTGACCCGGGGCTCGAGCTCACGGACCGCAAGATCGTGACCTGGCTGAAGTCGGACGCTTAACCGACTGCGCCACCCAGGCGCCCCTTAAAATCTGAGTTTTAAAAATAGATCTCTCACAGGGAACTTATCGTATACATCAAAGAGTTGTTCAGAAAATAAACGCCATTTTGATATAAAAGAATTTTGTTAGAATTTCGAATTTAAACATCTATATTACACGCATGCTACTAGTGAACTTTTGGATGACATTTCTGAAGATAAACATATAAGTGTTTTTCTGTACCACTGCACCACTGCCATGGCCATATCCATAGGTATTCTTGGCTAGCAGGTGGGACGTGAATAAGAAAGGATATTCATGTGGCCCGCATTAATAGTAGCTATATGGCCAAATCCCAATTTCTATTCATCATTGTGAATCTTTTGTAATTGGAATTGGAAATGTGCTAAATTTTCCAGAGTGGACTCCTAGGGTCAGACTGTTTTTGGTCAGGCTTCAGGTATAGATGATGGTAATTTATATGAATAACTGCTATTTCAAAAAGGTCTCCAGAGAAACTCTCAGAGAAAATGTTAATTAACCGTCAATATTTGCTCTACAGCACAGTTCAACCTCACTCAACTAAGGAGATTTCACGCTAAGACTTCGAGAAAGAAATGAGGTTAATAAAGACTTTATATTCATAGCTAGAGATATAGTGGTTCAGCTGTTGCTAATTGGCACTGAGTAATGTGTAAATATCACAGGCTGACACCTTTCATTCACCATATCTTTTGCAGAAGCTCTTTCCAGAAGTTTTATAAAAATCGTTCTATCCCTAGGGTACCTTGGTGGCTCAGTTGGTTAAGCACCTGATTCGGCTCAGGTCATGATTTCGTGGTCCAAGAGTTTGAGCCCCACAAGGGGCTCTGTGCCGACAGCTCAGAGCCTGGAGCCTGCTTGGGATTCTGTGTCTCCCGCTCTCTGCCCCTCCCCCACTCACGCTCTGTCTCTCTCTCTCTCTCTCAAGAATGAATAAACATTAAAAACAATTTAAAAACGTGTTCTATTGCTGCTAAAAAGACCCCCTTTCCAACTCATGAGCTTCAAGAAACCAAGGCAGTTTTCCATATTTATACATTTTTTTTTTATTTTATTTTTTTTTAAATTTTTTTTTTCAACGTTTATTTATTTTTAGGACAGAGAGAGACAGAGCATGAACGGAGGAGGGGCAGAGAGAGAGGGAGACACAGAATCGGAAACAGGCTCCAGGCTCCGAGCCATCAGCCCAGAGCCTGACGCGGGGCTCGAACTCACGGACCGCGAGATCGTGACCTGGCTGAAGTCGGACGCTCAACCGACTGCGCCACCCAGGCGCCCCTCCATATTTATACATTTAATGGAAAATATGGTATCCAGAAAAAGGGGCTAGCTTTCAAACTCCCACTTTGCTGTTATCAAAGACCTCTTGGTAGCTAGTTAAATTTAACTTGGTGAATGCATTCTTTTAATGTATATATATATATATTTCAACTAGAAATAATAATATATATATATTATTTCTCATCGGAGAAAATATATATAAATATATATATGTATACACATTTCAACTAGAAAGATAGACAAATGTGACTTAGGTTAAAAATGTGACATTCGCTTTTCCTGGCTGAATAATTAGGTCTAGTCTAGCACGTTATCAATCCCACTGGGATTTGTGTATATTCATACACATACACATGGCTTCAGTTTATACACTCAACTGTTTAACGAAAGGGCTGAGTGTGTGTGTGTGTGTGTGTGTGTGTGTGTGTCTAAAAGCTTTATCTTGGGGCGCCTGGGTGGCTGTTGGTTAAGCGTCTGATTTCAACTCAGGTCATGATCTCAGTCTGTGAGTTCGAGCCCCGCGTCAGGCTCTGGGCTGACAGCTCAGAGCCTGGAGCCTGTTTCAGATTCTGTGTCTCCCTCTCTCTCTGACCCTCCCCCGTTCATGTTCTGTCTCTCTCTGTCTCAAAAATAAAAGTTAAAAATTTTAAAAAAATAAATAAAAGCTTTATTTTGTCCCAGAGTAATATAATAATCTGTATAATATGCCCATGACTTTTGCCGAGCTGTTATACAATAAACAGCCAGGGTAACACGTCCTACACAAATGGAGGTACTGCTCTTAGAACTCTAAAAAGAATTCCATCCAATCGCATCAGGGAGGTCTTCCTCTCTGAATAGAAATATTTAGATTAAAATGAACATCAGCACTTAGGCAAAATAAATCGGAACACTAAAATAATGCAGTCTCGGAGAGGGTCTCAACAGCAGGAAGAGAAACAGAAAGTCATAAAGATTATAAGATTTAAATAGGCACTTAAAAAACTGACCATCCAGCCATGGTTCAGAACATTGCAATAACTTTCTTGGAAAATTGCCTCAGAACGCATTAATAAATCATGCAAGAAACTCATTCATTAATGTCTAAACATTTTTAGTTTTCAACCTTAAATGGCATTACCTATCTTTGACAAAAATCTTGTTCATGAGACTTGGTTACAAGTAACATTTTGCTTATTTGCAAGATTGAAACATTTTAGCAAAGAGTGAAGGTAAGGACAACAGTGGGGTTATTTTACAAAGAATATTACATTACCAATGTATGTTTCTTAAACTTGGGGAACAATAGTTGTGTTGTTAAAAACAATAGCAAAGAGTGAAGGTAAGGACAACAGTGGGGTTATTTTACAAAGTTATTACATTACCAGTGTATGTTTCTTAAACTTGGGGAACAATGGTTGTGTTGTTAAAAACAATTTGCAGCCCAAAAATGACTTCTTGAAACAGCCTTTCTCATTTTAATGTATGTTTTGACTCATTTTTGAGATTCTAATGTCTTATCAAATTAAGCAAGAATTTATTGAGCGCTCAGGTACTGTTATGTGCAAGAAGGTGAACAAGTTGTCATCCCAGACATTAAAGTGCTTACCAACAGTATAGCTTTCGGATGTACATCCATTGGGAGCCCCAGGAAGAAGTGTTTGTCCACCATCCTGTTTTCTTACCACTAAGTTGGGTTATGGCTAGTTGTGAACCCTAGGCAAGCCAACTGGCTTCTGGATGTCTCAGATTCCTTTTTTGTAAGGTTGAAGTAACAGGTTTCTTGTGGGAATCACTTAGCATAATACATATAGAGATACTACCAGAGCCAAAAGCATGACAGCAATTTTAAAAACTGGTATTATTTATGAAAATCTCGTATCTCCACTCTTAGAGGTCTTGAGACTTTAACAATGTCTGACAAAGTTCTGAGATATCTATTGGGGACGATTTAGTGCACATTTTTAGCCAGCTATGAATTCATAGGTAATATCAATGAAGAAATTTGTTTTTCTTTCACTTTCTATTGATGGAATCAAGTTAGTCTATTTTTACATACATGCTATTGTATTGTAAATTGACTGATTTCCTTAAAATGACAGGTGTTTCAGTTCCCAGCATATACTAAAAATCAGGAAAATCAGAGATGAGAAGGAATTTCCGATGAGAAGCTATCCCCAAGAGTGAACCAGGCAAAGGGCTGGGGTAAGAGGTCAGACACAGCAGACTCTGGTTGTTTTGAATGCAACAGATAGACTTGTCAAGGCATAATGGGTCCTTACAATTAATTTCATGGCATGTGGGTGATATCCAAACGTTGGACATTCGTGGCTTATCAGCTTAAGCTGGAATTTGTTTTTAAGAAAGGGTAAATAGAGCAGACCAAAAATAAAGAAAGACGTGAAGATTTGGGAGCTAGAAACTCTAATTGCAAAAAGCAGACAGCACCGTCTTCATACGTGTGTGTGAACATCTGCAAGCATGTGGGGTGATGGAGAAGAGTGAGAGACAAGAAAATGACAGAAATGGAAGAGGATGGGAGCATGAGGAAATATAAGCAGAATCACCTTCTCCAAGAAGACCTAGTTTGGGCACTCTATGTCAGATGCTTTAAAAAAAAAAAAAGACATTTTATTGAGGTATGATTGACATCCAAAAGTTGTACACATTTAATCTATTCAACTTGTTGAGTTTAGAGATAAACATAATTACCTGAAACCATCACCACTTATGCCATAGACATATCACCTCCAAAGTTGGCCCCCCATTCCTTTTTTTAAATTTTATATTTTAATGAAAAAAATTTCTTCTGAGGTAATTTTTTTTTCTTAACAGAAGATCTATCCTCTTAGCAAAACTTTAAGTTTTCAGTGCAGTATCATTAATTATAGGTCCTGTGTTCTACAGATGATTTCCAGAACTCATTCATCTTCATAACTGAAATTTTGTCCTCTTTGACCAACCCCTCTCCATGTTCCTCTTCCCCACCCCCTGGTAACCACTATTCTGCTCTCTGCTTCTGCGAGTTTGCCTATTTTAGATCTCATATAAGGGATATCATGCAATATTTGTCCTTCTGTGTCTCATTTATTTCACTTAGCATAAAGTCCTCCAACTATATCCATGTTCTCTCAAATCACAGGAGTTCCTTCTCCTGTGTATTCTCCATACAAATACCCCTTCAAGAGTTCATCATTCTTGGGGCACCTGGGTGGCTCAGTCAGTTGAATGTCTGACCTCGGCTCAGGTCATGATCTCGCACTCCGTGAGTTCGAGCCCCACGTCGGGCTCTGTGCTGGCAGCTCAGAGCCTGGAGCCTGCTTCGGATTCTGTGTCTCCCTCTCTCTTTGCCCCTCCCCTGCTCATGCTCTGTCTCTCTCTGTCTCAAAAATAAATTAAAAAAAAAAAAAAAGAAAAGAAAAGAATTCACCGTTCTCAAACATAGTGACACATTTTACTCTGGGAAGTGACTTTTTCCAGGAAAAAACATCCCTATTTAATGCTAATGTATCAACTGTTCACCAGAAGCAGTGCTTGGCACCCCCAAACTTCCAGGAAAAAACTCAGAGATTCTGGGAACAGCTCTTAAAATTTTTGTTTCTACTCCCCAGTGATGAGATGAAAAAGCTACTTGGTACTAATTCATCTCCTGACACCACCCATAATTAAATCAACTGCTGTTTAATTATACGCATGATGAAGGCAGCCTTCTTGGGTATACCAAATCGGTTAAAAAGAATATCCCCAAACATTTTTTTCAATGAAGCATTGGGTAGCCACATCCCATGGGACCACAGTATAGCCCTGGATACAGGAATATAACCTCCCATCCACAGAACTAGAAAACGAGCACTCTGGAGGAGGGCCAGGCATAGAACAAAACTTTCTTGGTAGGGCTTTGATCAATTGCAAAGGAAACACATGCATAAGCACCTTGTAGAGACTGCCCAGAAGGAATAGTTTGAAATGTTTTTAGGGAACAAGTGATGGCACATAGCATTATATTATGATATCCACAGAAAATGTGCGAAATGTCATTGATGCTCTTGTCATTCACCAATGACGTTATTTATTCATGCTGCTCTTCATTGTTTTACTTGAGAGAATGTAAAACATTTATCGGATTTTGTAGATTGGCTCCTGTTCCCCATTCTCTTCCCCGTATCTTTTTCATCGAATTCCTGCACTCTTAGTTCTGCTGGTGTAGGGGAGGGAACCCAAGGTTAACAGCCACACAGAGACCACTGTGTTGGTAAAAACATCCCCCCTCCGGTCTTTTCCTCGTTGGCACAGCTAAGAGATTTTCTCAACAACATTTGCTGTGAAATCCAATCATTTGTCTACGCCACTGTTTCAAAACGACTTTCACAGATGATAGTGGTGATTACAATAAGAAAGACTCTTTCAATTACTCCCTTTTTCCCTGGGATTTAATTCATTTACTCTGGCTGCCAAATATCAATGTTGAGTTGTGGCTTATAAAATCTTGGTAAACACGAAATTCAAGAGAACAGTCCTTTTATCTTTGCCTGGTTTCTGTATTTTAATCATCATCAAGGCTTTCTGACGGCCTTGGACACGCTGTATGAGGTTTGTAGAGGTTTGGCTTAACATGTTTGCAGGCATGCTTTGCTTCTTTGTAACCACTTTTTAAAAAATGTTTATTTATTTTTGAGAAAGCGGGAGAAGGGGAAGGGCAGAGAGAGAGGGGGGCAGAGGATCTAAAGTGGGCTCCCCACTGACAACAGAAAGCCTGACACGGGGCTTGAACTCATTAATCACAAGATCATGACTTTAGCCAAAGTTGGACGCTTAAAAACAGAGACACTCAGGTGCCCCGTGTAACCACTTTTTAAAATAACAGATATAGATTCCATTTCAGCCATTAAAATTGTGCATTTTGATAAGAAACCTGTAGATTATAACCTATTTTGCTGTTTGAAAGAACCAGGCCACTGGAATGAGAAATAATCACAGGGCATCTCTTGGTTCCTAATGTTCTAAAACAGGTTCATTAAAAAGATCATTGTTACAATGGAATACTACTTGGCAATGAGAAAGAATGAAATATGTAGCAACGTGGATGGAACTGGAGAGTGTTATGCTAAGTGAAGTAAGTCATACAGAGAAAGACAGATACCGTATGTTTTCACTTCTATGTGGATCCTGAGAAACTTAACAGAAGACCATGGGGGAGGGGAAGGAAGAAAAAAAAAGGTTAGAGAGGGAAGGAGCCAAAACATAAGAGACTCTTAAAAAACTGAGAACAAACTGAGGGTTGATGGAGAGTGGGAGGGAGGGGAGGGTGGGTGAGGGGTATTGAGGAGAGCACCTGTTGGGATGAGCACTGGGTGTTGTATGGAAACCAATTTGACAATAAACTTCATATTTAAAAAAAAAAAATCATCGTTCTGTCCTTTTCATCAGGCCAGTAAACTTCAGTAAAGGGAGTGAACTCATCGTCTGATGAGTTTGGGCATAATGGGAAACTTGTGGATGTGTTACAACCTTTCTTCAACTTTTATTATCCAGGAAGAGGTGATACTTACCTAAGGGTGGAGGTTCATTTATTTACCCTCATATTCTCATTGGGGCTGTTAGTTACTATGTTTCACATGTAGTTCTGAGATCAGCAGCAGCCAAATTTAAAATACAAGTCAATGTGAAAACTTCTTATCATGAAAAAGAAATATACTAGTTAATGTCAAGGGCAAAACGTTCACTAATTCTGAGTGTGCTGTAAGGATAAGATACACTTGGGGCGCCTGGGTGGCGCAGTCGGTTAAGCGTCCGACTTCAGCCAGGTCACGATCTCACGGTCCGTGAGTTCGAGCCCCGCGTCAGGCTCTGGGCTGATGGCTCAGAGCCTGGAGCCTGTTTCCGATTCTGTGTCTCCCTCTCTCTCTGCCCCTCCCCCGTTCATGTTCTGTCTCTCTCTGTCCCAAAAATAAATAAACGTTGAAAAAAAAAATTAAAAAAAAAAAGGATAAGATACACCTGCATTCCTGTAGCTCCCACTCCTCTTCAACCATTTTGCCCATCCCTTACCTCTATTTCCTCTGGCAACCATCAATTTGTTCTCTGTATTTGTAGGTCTGATTCTGCTTCTTGTTTGTTTGTTGGCTTGGTTTTTTAGATTCCACATATGAATGAAATAAAATAGTAACTGTCTTTCCCTCTCTGACATTTCACTTAGCATAATACCCTCTAGATCCATCCACAGTGCTGCAAAAGGGCAAGATCTCCTCCCTTTTATGGCTGCATAATATTCCATCGTGTGTGTGTGTGTGTGTGTGTGTGTCTGTGTGTGTCTGTGTATGTCACATCTTTATCCAGTGAATAAGTCATGGGAATAAAAGGTACAGCATAGGGAATATAATCAATGATATTGTAACGGTAACAGACGGTAGTCACACTTGTGGTGACTGTTAGTGTCAGGCGTTGGCCGGGGTAAAGATAGGAGTTAGAGTCAAAAAGAATTTTTTGCAGTTTAAGGCTTTATTGGGAACTAAGTTTCCAGGCGAGGTTCCTTGACTCAGGGAGTGAGAGGAGTCAGGGAAGTCGTGCCGGGTATGGTGGGTAGGGTTTTTAAGCTGCAGCAGTTCTGGGTTTAGGTTCGGGTGGGTCTTTCTTTCGTGCCAGGTTGTGCTGTTGCTCGATGATTGGTTGACCTTCAGTTCCTTCCGGCAGCTGGCGAGATGGCCGTCCCCTTCCAGGGGCATCCTAACAGTGACAAAGCATTGTGTATGGAGATTTTGAATCACTGTGTTGTACACCTGAAACAAATATAAGATGCGTATCAACTATATTTAAAAAATTAAAATAAGAATATGTAAAACATGAAATGTACATACATACATACATACATGTGATGAAAGGCAGAAGATTTTGTTGCTAGATAGCTTTGTAGTAACATGAAAATAGCAATTGCCATCATGGAATAAAACACAATGCTAATTCTTTTCATCTACTAAAATATCATGTATTGTAAATGTTAAACACATTTCGTGTTTTCTGGCATCTTAATTTTAAACAGACTTTTGATATTAGAAAAATACAAAAATGTCTCAAATTTAAAAAAAATAAAGATACTTAACCAAGTCATTCTGCAAATACATTCGATCTACATCCTAGATTTTGAATACTTTGTATAAAGATGGAAAGAATGCAGTATCTAATTAATAATTTTCCTTTATTTCTATTTCATGTTGAAGTGACAATATTTTGGACATGTTTGTTTAAATAAAATGTATTTCTAAAATTAATTTCACCTGTTTTTCTTTTTTGAGTGTTGTAACTAGAACACCGAAAATCACTTGTACGGCTCGTGATATTTCTGTGGGGCAGCTCCAGTTTTGATTGTTAGCTCATTTTAATCCATCTCAATCCAAAACTCATTATGACAAATGCCAAGGGCATCTTCGATGGCACACAGGATGATGTTAGCTGGGTCAAGGCGGACGCTGGCTCAAGTATATCAGTATCCAGTGCTTAACAGACAGCTCTGTACCCTCAATGCACTTTCGTCTGCCAGGGGAAGGAGAGACAAAGTTTCTTGTTTGATTCATTATTTAGTAGCTTATTTATTCAAGAAAACTACTCAAGAAAATAAGTCTCACATAAAGTTATCCTGCTCTTGACTTTTTTCCCTAATGTTTTAAAATCATAAGACCTCAGTACACAGTGTTAAAATTTTATTATAACAATGGGTGCAGTGATTATACTAAAAATTTCTGGGATTTGGGGTAAGAAGACATGTCATAAGTCAGAAACACTGTCATCTGACTTTTTGCCTACAACTTTGGATACTAGAAACAATCGGACAATTCCTTTCAAAATTCTTTCTTACTGTTTATTTATTATTTATTTTGACAGAGAGAGAGAGAGAGAGAGAGAGCATGCAGGAGAGAGGCAGAGAGAGAATCCCAAGTATCCTCTATGTGTTGTCAGTGCAGAGCCCAACTCGGGGCTCGAACCCACAAACCGTGAAATCACGACCTGAGCCAAAATCAAGAGCCGGACACTTAACTGACTGAGCCACTAAGGTGCCCCCCCCCTTCTAAAATTCTTAAAGAAAATAATTTCTAGAGAAAAGTGTATCTCTAACATTAATTTTCAAGATTTAGAAATCAAAAACACATCATCTGCTCTTTGAGGGCATAGAAATATTTTTTTTCTATTTCACAAGGAAGATACTTGCTAATAATAGATAATATACCAGGAAAAAGGAATAAATGTGATCCAAGCAACAGAAAGCATCCAACCCGGGATATCCAGTGGGGGAGACTCTGAAATGGTGTGATGATGGTTAGTGTCCAGATGGCAGAGAGTATCAATCCAAACTGGAACAGAGGAGAAAAGTCTATGAGAAGGAGTTCTCCAGGAATAAAGAGGAAGTAATTAAAAAATACAATAAAGACAATTTGTGGAATGCTGAGTATCAGTAACAAAAAGTATCTATGAGTATAAATTGAATATGAAGGGATATCTATTTTAGGGTTTGTAATATTTATGTCTATAATAGTATAATGTTTATTATCATCAGAGGCATCAAAAGTAACGATGATGTTCCTAGAGTCTTTTTATTTGATTAACTAAAACATGATTAATCTGTGCTCTTTACAACTGGAATTCAATAATATTGAACCGTAATCCAAAATGGTTTTGATGCCATTGTCTGCTAAATTTTTTAGAGCAATGAACTTTACTTTAAAAAAAAAAAAAGATTCTACAGCTCCATGATAAAGAATAAGGCATATAAAAAAACTGTACAGTGAGCTTAAAAATTCTACCACTCTAAAAATAAACATCATTCACACTAAGTAAACAGCACTCAATCTCTATTGGTGGAGATAGATGACAGACGATAGTTAGCATAGATAGACTTAGATGTGTAGATAAAATGCTCTTATTAAAAATGGGGTCGTATATACTAAATTTTAAATTTACATATTTGTTTTTAATTACTTTTAATGTATAAAGACAACTACTGCGGTAGTAACCAAGTTGCTGAACTGGAGATAAATATCTGTTACTGTTAGGGGTCATTGTTCCCTTAATCATTGATCAAGGTTAAGATGTTTCATAGTTAAAAAACTGAATAGATTGAATGGGGACAATAGATTGTGCAGTGATTTAGGTGAGAGCGATGGTTTGTTCAAAGGTGATGTTGGTAGTAATGGAAAGAAAGGCACACATTAGATGTATCTTGGAGACAGATAAACACCTGTAATGTACAGAAACCAGTAAGCCAGTAGCAGTCTAAAGGAGGAGTCTGGAGAAAGTCACCTAGGGAGTAGTCAGCTTCTTAAACGGTCAACAGACAATCTGCCAACGATGAATCTAGAACATACTGCAGAAAGACAGAACGCGCCCTTGATAAAGTCTGAGCAGTGTATCAGAAGGGGAAGATAGAACTGAAGTATTTATAGGAGTTTAGATGCTGAGCTCCGATGGTTTAAGGCACAGTGGCCAAGCTTAGGAAACTGATCAGGTGTGAGTAGAGTTTGTGATATAACAGTTTAGGACACAGAGAGTGAGGGTCTTGAAGAGATTCGTGATAAGTATACTGTGATTGATAAGCGAGTTGTTTGTGTAAGTGAACAGTACATTATCCCCCATAAATTGATTAGTGGGGATTTTCCAAAGCAAACAGCATTTTTTTTTTTTTCCTGGGCAAACAACTATCTTGATGACTTGGGTAGTTTTATCTAAGTTTTTTCCAAGCCATGTAAGGTCTCAGTTCTCAAGAGAATCTGTGGAAGGATGAGAAAAAAAAGTGTAGCTGGAACTGAGCCCATGGAAACACGGAAGATATGAGAAGAGGCTTCAGCAAGAAAACTAACAAAGAGGCAGGAAAGAAGTCAGGAGGGTTTAATATCTCAGAAGCCGATGGAAGGAGTTGTTGAACCATGTGAAGAGGAAAATGAAAAATTTCCATCGGAGTTAAAACATGGAAATCATTGGCAATCTGAGGGAGAACCTTTAAAAGGAAGGCAGATTAAATGAAATTGAGGAATGGATCACTGAAAAAGTGAAGCCACTGTTTGAACTCCTGTGGGAATCTAACAGTTTCGAAATAATTTTTCCAGAGATTTTACCTCTCCCCAGTTTTGAACAATTGAATCAATTAAATGTAAGTGATGTAAATAATATTCGATGGAAACTAAAAACAGCAAATATAAAAAGATACGCAATGACAATAACCATTGCTATTTTCTCCCACGATAAGAAGGAGATGCTAGGGAAAAAAATAAAGGAAAACTAGCATAAAGCAATACACTAGATACCTTTTGTCCAGGAGAAAATATTCATAGAAACAGATTCACCAGCAGAACATCATCAAGGAACAGGTTCTCAGAGGGGGTTCTGCTGAAGGCACCCACATTAGTCAGGCTTCTGCACGTCAGTGATGCTAATGTATTCTGAGGCAAACCTCGATAAAAACAACAGTGAGTATAGGGGTGTCTGGGTGGCTCAGTTGGCTAAGCCTCTGACTTCAGCCCAGGTCATGATCTCATGGTTCGTGGGTTCGAACCCCACATCGGGCTCTGTGCTGACAGCTCAGAGCCTGGAGCGTGCCTCGGGTTCTGTGTCTCCCTCTCTCTTTGCCCCTCCCCTACTTGTGCTCTCTCTCTCTCTCTCTCTCTCTCTCTCAAGAATAAATAAATATTAAATTTTTTTAAAAATAACAGTGTGTATTAAATATGTATATATACATTCTCACCTTTCAAAGTTTATGATTTTCCTTTGATCCTTTCTGTTTTTCCCATGCTGTTTGCTTGCTATTTTTTATTACAATTTTTTTTAAGCTTATTTACTTAGAGAGAGAGAGTGTGAGTGTCCAAGTGGGGAGGAACAGAGAGAGGGGGAGAGAAAGACCTCCGGCAGGCTCCTCGCCACCAGCCCAAAGCCTGATGCGGGACTCAAACTCATGAACTGTGGGATCATGACCAGAGCCCAAATCGGGCTTTTAACCGCCTGAGCCCCCCGGGGCGCCCTAATGTTGCTTGCCTCTGATGCTGTCAGCCCTCCAGTACACAGAGCGGGGATCCTTTTGAGATGCAACTTTCCTGTTAAAGGGCAGAGCGCCTCAGTCAGTACACCTGGTCTGCCATTGAGTACTTAACTACACTATGTGTTTCTCAGGAAAGCCGAATCCTTTCTTTGCTGTCTTCCCAATTTCCTGGTTTTCTAATTCTTGCCTGAATAAATCTGGTCCATAACACTGTCCACCGGTCATGTAATTTCTGCGTCAGCCCCAGCCCTGTGTTGAGAAGAAATCCTTTCATCAGATGCTGTGTAACGTCTTTCTGTGCTTTGCAGAGCAGGGTGGCTGGTTTGGGAGATGGGGGGTGTGAAGAAATAAATTATACACAAGTCGACAAATGCCGTCGCAAACTTGTAGGAGCAGCTCAATCTCTTCATCTCATTTTCTGTCTCCCTACATATCTTCTTCCTAAGAAGGGCATGCATTGTACCTGCGTCCTTCATCAATACACCCATCACCAATATATCCCCATCATCAACATACCGCCATCAAATTGCCAGGCACACGCTAGGTCCTCCATTAATAGTGACTGAATAGCCAGGGGCACCTGGGTGGCTCAGTTGGTTGAGCATCTGACTTCAGCTCAGGTCATAGTCTCGTGGTTTGTGAGTTCAAGCCCCATATCTGGCTCTTTGTTGACAGCTCAGAGCTTGGAGCCTGCTTTGGATTCTGTCTCTGTCTCTCTCTGCCTGTCTCCTGCTTGCACCCTGTCTCTCTCTCTCTCTCTCAAAAATAAACATCAAAAAAAATTTTTAAATGGTGATTGAATAGCTAAAGAGGGGTGTGATGAAAGCAGTTGGTGATTAAAGCATACCACAGGCATCTAGACCACAGGACCTCTCTATGGTCCTGGCATGCGGGTTCCTAAATCTCAGAGCCAAGAACAGGGCATCATGTCAGATTTTGCTTATGCTTCCCATCTCTCTGCCTTTCCCTTCTGCTGTCTCTCTCTGACTCTAGCTAAAGAAAGTTCTCTGCTTTGAAGGGCACATGTGAGTAGGTAAGGCAGAATGATCTCCCTGTCAAGGTCGGTAACCTTAATTAGACCTGCAACGTCCTGTTAGCCATGTAACATAGCATATCCCACGTTCTGGAAATTAGCGAATGGACATTTTTGTGGGGCCATCAGTGTGCCTACCACACACATGACCAAAAGTGTGAGATGTTGCTAGGGTCTGTGATAGTTCGCATGGCATTGAGACATTGAGAAGCATTGGGAGGACATTAACAAGTTCCCTGGGCACAGTCACTCAACATTACTAGTTACGTTCCATTTTAGCTTTGCAACAAAAGGAAGATGTTCTGATCTCATTTTTTATCCGCCAAATATTATTTATCTAAGCTATTTTATATGTCTGAAATCCATCACTGTTAGCTTAATAACAGACATCAAAACCAACTTACCTGTAAAATATAACTTCCCTGCTTCAATGGTTCTGTTATTTTGTTATCAGAGAGTGCCTACCTTTTAAAGAGGAATTTTGAATTATTCAGTGTTTAATTCCTTACATTAGTATATGGAAAACTATAACTGGCTAATAATTGATAAGCTCAACTCTCTACCACCCTCTTTGGCCTTCAAAATTAACGACAAAGCTATGCCTCTAAGTAATGAATTACTGGCCCAAACAAGGCGAAATCCTGGAAATAAACAGCAGTGTTCTTCATCCAATACACAAGATGCGTTAGCGTGTAACAGGGGTTTGAACCATTGCATCTGAAAAGTGACTGAATGACATGGCCAAAATCTAGTGGCATTGTTTAGTCCAAATAAAATATCTACACAAGCAAACTCAAGCGAGTGGTTATACAATTATCCCCCCACCTACACACCAAGAAATCTTTTCTGATGTGGTCATAGCCGATGAAAATAAAGTAGAGTGTAAACATCACACCAAGGATGCCAGCTTGCCTACGTGGAAGGAGAAATGGCGGAACCCCTTCTCTTCATGGGTTTTGCGACAATGCTTGGCATGTCAATCACATTTACTCTTCTCTTCAAATAAATGCTCTACCCTTCCCCGGCTCTTATTTCCATCTTAAGGAAATATATTTCCCAGGCTCTTTTGTTCTGTGGTTCCTAGATACATTTAGCCAGTGAGAGTCATCGGAGGGGGATATAAAGGCGTAAGAAGAGGAGAAGCCTCCCTTTGCTTTCTTTGGCTTATCCTTTGCAGCCCTGGATACTTTCTATCATCAGATAGACTTGCTCCCAGTGGTCCTGGCCCCTGACTCTGCCCAGCTTCATCTTCCTTTCTTCTTCTTTTTCATACTTAGGACAATGAAAGAAACTTTAAGCCAAGGTGCTAAAATATTCATTATATTCAATTCATTCAATGTAGACCAAGGCTTACACTTCAAGTTAAAATTTGTCATTGATGCCCATTGCCACTCCAGAATTATCTAAACTGTGCTACCTTTATTAATAAAGAACAATCAGACACATCCTGCTGCTCAGAATAATTTTGATGCCTAGTTTTAGATAGTTAATGTGTGGCTAATGGGCTCTCAATAAGTTTGGTGTGAAAAGATATGAAAAGCCAGCACGCTTGACTTTTAAGTCTATTACCATTTCAAATGTTCATACCTTGACCTGATGCATACCAACAGGGCATAAATCTTTCATTTGCTCCTCTATAAATAACCAGACTGTCATTTAAAGTCACTTCTATTCACTCAGTCTGTTTTACACAGGAAAAAATCCAGGCAGCTGTTGATGAGCTTTTTTCAGAGTATCCTACAGAAAAAAAAAAAAAAAAAGTGGCACTTGAAAAATCAATGTGTTACCCTCTATTTGATCCCATGGTTTAGCAGGATTTATGCTAGACTAACAAAAGGCATGTTCAAAGTCGTAAAATGTCAAACACCTTTCTATTCAGCTTGCGTTAATTTTTCCTCAATAAATTCTATCCGTCTAAATTGTCTAGTTTGGAAATTATGGTTTGGATACCTAGCACGTTTTTATGAAAGTTCACATCTATTTACAAAGAGTATGTGGTATAGAATATGGTAAGTCTCTTTCAAATTATTACTTATAGAGTTGCCTTTACAGTTAAATATTTTCCTTCTTTTAGTGTCTGCTTATTTATTTTGAGAGAAAGAGAGAGAGACAGAGAGGGGCACATGTGAGTGCAAGCAGGAAAGGGGCAGGAGGGAGAGGGAATCCCAAGCAGACTCCGGTGCTGCCAGCTCGGAGTCCAATGTGGGTTCAGTCCTGCGAACTATGAGATCATGACCTGAGCCAGAATCAAGAGCCAGACGCTTAACCGACCAAGCCACCCAGGCGCCCGTACAAGTAAATACTTTCATATCACTTTGGATGTACTGAACCTCAAAGTGTTGTTGAGTTTACTGAGGATTGAGAGTCATAAAATTATAATGCCCAGTTTGGGAATGTGTGTATTCCCCTCTTAAGAGAAACTCCAAAAATCACATTGAACTTGTCAGTGTTCTCAAAGTGGACACACACTTATGGAAATCAATGTATCAGTTTCCTTTCACTGTTGTAACCAATTGTAGTGCTTTAAACAGCACAAATTTATTATATCGGAGTCCTGGCAGTCAGAAGCTGCGATTGGTTGCACTGGGCAAGGTGCTGGCAGGGCTGTGTTTTCTTCTGGACGTTCTAGGGGAGAAAAGTGGGGTTTTTTTGTTTTGTTTTGTTTTGTTTTGCTTCTCGGGACCCTAGAACCTACCAGCATCCCTTGGTTCCTGGCCTCCTTTCATCTTCAGAGCCTGCAATGGCCATTCAGTCTTTCTCACACTGCACCACTCGTACCCCAATGCCTCTTCCCTTCTCTTCCATTTTTCAAGGGCAGTTGTGATTACATTAAGCTCAAGGGAAAATCCAGGATATTCTCTTTAATCTTAAAATCAGGGATAAGTAAACTTAATTCCACCGGTAACCTTAATTCCAATTGCCATATATGTCATGACATAGTCATAGGATCCTGGCATTAGGACTAAGAATAGTTAAGGGCCGTCATTCTGCCTAGTGGGCAACCGCTAGCTATCCCCAAATTAGCAGCTCAGCATTTGTCACGTAGTTTTTAAAATTCGTGGTCAATTTCTTTACCAAGATATCATAATCAGATATGTTTAGATTTAGAGATATATTTCAAGATCTATCTCAAGATAAGACTATTTTAGGAAACATTTTTTTTTTTCAGGTGGTCATATACTCTTTTATGTTACTAAGAAACTGCCTGGGAGCAAACAACAATTATTATTATATGCACTTTTCTTTAATATGCTATTGATTTCTTGGGCAAGAATCATCTTAGGTAAGTTTTACTTACAAAGTTAAACTGTATGACTTTCAGCCTTGAAGATTCCTGTTTCCCTTTAATTATGTCTAAATACCTGATTTCTCTTTTTAAGTTAACTCAACACATGCTTTCCAACCTAAGTAATTTGAAGGATGCAAATACTCCTTTGTGCTTATGATGTTGTTCTACAATAATTTTCCAAAATCAAATGTAAAAGGGAAGGAAAGAATACAAATTACTAGAAAAAAAAAAACACAGAACACACCAGAACTGAATCATATTGTATAGTAAAGATTTTTAAAAGCCCTTAAAATGCAATACCATAAAAATATAGTAGAAACAGCACCAAACACATCTCTATGGCAATGAACGGAAACATGCTAACTTCACTTACGGAAAGAATTTCAAATTAGAACAAAAGTCAAAATCTAATGAAAAACTGAATGCAAGAGGCATAGCTAATATAAATCAATTCATGATGATGGAAAATAAAAAGATGAACAAAGGTATACAATGCAAAAGCTTGTGGTTATGGTTACGATATCTGACAAAGCAGAATGCAAGGAAAAAATCATCAAACCACACAGAGAAGATTTATGTAAAGCATGTAGTTTGAAATGATGGCCAGACGTCTTGAAATATCTGCGTGTCAAATAAGAGAGCACCTATAGCCAAGAACCAAGGGAGAAGAATGGAAATCCCTTCTAACCTGAATGTTTTCTCCTTTGTCAGTGTTCTTTCTCACCTTCTCTGCTTTGTCCTCTGTGTTTGCTTTCCGAGAGGCTGGTTGTGCCTATTGGTGGGATAGGGGTCATTTTTTTTTAAGTTTATTTATTTAATTTGAGAGAGAGAGTGAGCACGAACTGGGGAGGGACAGAGAGGGGGAATCCCAAGCAGGTTCTGTACAGTCATCATGGATAACCCAGAGCTTGAATCCACAAACTGTGAGGTCATGACTTGAGCCCAATCAAGAGTCAGGTGCTTAACCTGCTGAGCCACCCAAACGCCCCGGGATAGGTGCCGTTTTAAGCTCCTTTTGGACTCAGTTTCTGAACATGAATCTCGCACAGTGACTCACCAGAATGCTTCTCCAGTACAGACTCCGCTGTATCAGTTCATGAAATATATTCCCCATAAATGTATAGACCGCAGAACAAGCAGAGACTGACAGAATATGGTGGAAAATCTCAATTATATGTTCAGTTCGCTTTGATTTGTGTTAAGTGCTGTGCCCTTCCATTCACACTTTTAATACTGATGGTGCTCATTTCCAAACAGTATTAATCACTATAAGTGAAGTTTAAGAATATAAAACAATATTTTTAAAAACCTACACATCTGCTTTGTTGAACTCTGTCTTAGTTTCCATCTTTTGATGTCTTCAATATACATCAAGGCATTTGCATAAAGATTGTAAATTGCTCTCTGATAATTGCAAGAACGGCCATGTTCCCTTATTTTTCTAAATTAAAAAAAGAGATCCTTATTTGGCAAGGTTGATGATAATGCTATTGTTACATGTTCTTTGGGGATTCCCCTCCCTCCTTCCATTAATCACCCAAAAGGACTTATGGCCTATGTGTATATTGGTTAAGAAAAGTGGCACTGGAGAAGAAGAGAAAACAGAAACTGATTTTATTCCTATACTATTGCCAGTAATAGTGAGAAAAGCACAGTCTGGATACCCATCTCTATTAGAACAAAGAACAGGAAAGTTTTTAAGAGCTGGGGTGGGACGGGGGAGGGGGGCCCTAAAGCCATCTGTGTTTGCTAATTGGCTTTACCCAAAGGAAAAGCAAATTCTTCCCTTATTCACAAGACAGGAGGTAGATTTACAACTTGGAGCAAGGCTCCCACTGAACGAGGCTCCCATCCTATCACAGAGACTGAGAGGTAAGGGCTCTATTTTCCCAGATGATTACATTTCAAAGTGATGGCTCTTAGATCCTTGAGAAAGACAGTCCTGGAATGTAAAACTGGCAAAAGGCTTTTAAATTTTTTTTCAAATTAAAAATAATGTACATCTCAAAGGGACAAAGAGTTTAACAATTATAAGTTCTCTAAGGTAAATTCTGTAAGAAAAGAGAAGGAGGGACCCCCAGATTCTGTAAGGGCTGAGCATAGAGGTGGGGGTCAATGGAGCACTGCTGTGCTCAGGGTTCATTCCGGGTCCTACCAGACTTCAGAGCAGCCCAGGAAGTGTGGCTTCTCTGCCCTTCTTGTGAGAGGGAAGGGGCTCAATCCTTCCTTTTTTGGCTGGCAGGGGTACAGTAGCAAAAAAAAAGATATCACCAATTAATTTCTCAAAGGTTCCTGTGTTATAGAACACAGCATATACACAAATACTGAACAGCTGAATTGCAAACAGGCACTAAGAGATCCTGGAAGGCCTTAGGCGACAAATCTGTTCACCTCATTCATCACTGCCTGATCCCTTCGTGTTGTCAGCGTAAGTATGAAAGCTTGGAAGACAAATGCTCATACTTACAGTCTTCATAGAGCCAAAATCTCTATGAAATTCCTGAGGAGAAGCAGGAATTCTTCTTTCACTTGCCCTGGCTTCCTGAAGAGGGCAGAACACATCCCCCCAAAATATGCCTCTTTGGCCAAAAGGAAAGCAACAGGCCTAAAACAGTGTCCCTTCTGCGAGGGCTTAATACCCAATCTGATTACAGTTTCAACTTTCCCTAGAAATGTAGTTTTCTGGTCAGCATTAGACAGGTTATTAGTCTTAGGGGTTCTATTCATTCCATCCTCCCCAAAGGAACATGGGATAATTCCCCTCATAAGACCCCCTGGACTTTTCCTAAGGGAGAGTGACCTTTCCTGGAATAATCCTTTCTTTTCTTTTGCTGATAACTTCCTTGCCCCACTCTCCTTCCTATAAAAACTTTCCATTTTGTACAACTCCTCAGCACTTGCTAGATGGGATTCTGCCAGATTCATCAGTTACTTAATAAAACCAATTAGATATCCATGTTGGTTGAATATTTATTCTTTTTTTTAAATTTTTTTTAACGTTTTATTTATTTTTGAGACAGAGAGAGACAGAGCATGAACAGGGGAGGGTCAGCGAGAGGGAGACACAGAATCCGAAACAGGCTCCAGGCTCTGAGCTGTCAGCCCAGAGCCCCACGTGGGGCTCGAACTCACAAACCGTGAGATCATGACCCGAGCCGAAGTCGGCCGCTTAACTGACTGAGCCACCCAGGCGCCCCGAATATTTATTCTTTAATAGGCATAGGATTAGTTTAGGCTGATTTTTTAAAAAGTTTGTTTATTTATTTGGAGAGAGAGGGAGAGTGAGAGCAGGGAAGGGGCAGAGAGAGAGGGAGAGAGAATCCCAAGCAGGTTCTGCTGGGATGTGGGGCCCAATCTCACTCACTCTGATATCGTGACTCGAGATCAAGAGTCAGAAGCTCAACTGAATGAGCCACCGAGGTGCCCCTAGGATGACTGTTTTTAAGACACAGTAGACACAGGGAAGGCTCTAAAAACCAGGTAGAAGTTACCTTTCTGTAAGAGACATTTCCATTTATGAGGGAACTCTCCATTTGTAAGGGTGTCTCCCTTGATATCAAGGAAAAGGAGAATGACTAAATCTCTAGAAAGTCTTGTCAATGAAGAAGGCAGAGACTTAAATCTGCACAACCTTACCCTCCTTCACTGCACTTTTCCTGAAGATCTCCCGTACCCCTTTCCCCACCCCCAGCATTTTGTTATTAGGTGAAGATGATATTTAAAGTGGTGGCTTGGATCATCTCAGGGAGCCACTCAGTTTTTGTAAATATTGCCTATGCATGAAGGAGGTATATATGTTATTAAATGTCTGTTTGTTTTTGTCTGGTCGATCTGTCTTTTGTTACGAGAGTGTGTCAGCCAAGAGCCTAGAAGAGTAGAGGGAAAATTACTTTTCTTCCCCCACACTCCTCCCAGCTAGTCAGCACTTCCATCATCCTCCCTAAGGGCAGTGAGCCCCCTGCTTTCTTGGTATGGTCCATTATGGTCATTTCACTTCCACAATCCTGAGAAGCCATCTTCGGGGTAACTGCTGTTGTCTGTTGCTCTCTAGAACAGTCTTGAAGAGAAATACCCATGAATTCTCTCCAGTGTTTGGGGGATAAAATTAGCTTGTTCCCTGGGAGTTGCTATTTTTCATAGCCTTTGCTGGACTATTTTTTGATTCCCTGGGTGGACAGTGCCCTTCCTGGTCTCAGACTGCAGTAGACTCTACAATCTGAATTCAGTAGTAAGCGTCAATTTGCAGTGTCATTGTGGTCTAATTCTTCCCTTTTATCAAGCAGGGAAAGAACGCCCAGGCTGGTTGTCAGGGAGCGCCACAAAGAATCAACGGTCAGATTGGATTTACTCGGTTAACTAGCAAACTAGCAAACTACAGACCATCCAGAGGGAAGCAGTCACTGTTTTCTGAAGACAGGTTTTTACAGATTAGGTTCCTTTCTGATTGTACCGCAACACCCTCTTTCTTTCATAAAAACAACACTGCATTTTGAGTCAGAAAAGTAAATTTTTGTAGTCAGAAAGTATACAAGAGTTTCAAAACACGACATTTTTGAAATAAAATTTGAAAATCGTAAAAAAAGTTTTTATGGAACTCAAGTGGGGAAATGAGTGCACCATTTAAATGTTCAATTTCTTCCAGCAGCCACAAGCTAGTCAACATGTTTGTACCTTTCACAGGCTTCAAACCGCACAGTATTTTTAGAGCAGGTGAAGGCTAAAAGGAGAAAGACAAGTTTCTCCCACAGGCAGATGACATTTTTGATCACTCTGATCTCTCAAATTGTGTGAAGTGCATACTAAATATTTTTATTATTGTTTAAGTTAACGAGTAGGGAAACGAGAGTGAGTATTCAATTTTAAATCTGTGCCCTAATTCAGACGAACAGTTTTCAATTCGTTGGATGGCAGAATGAGAGAAGGTATGCTTAAAATTATTTTAATTATAAAACCTTGTGTATTCAGGGTACGTATTAACTTAATATCTTTACTTAATTGTAGGCTTAGCTGCTGAATGAGTATGGACCTCAGCTTAAAATGCAGGGACCAGATCTTGTTGGTGCTTGTTGATTAATACTAGATGTCAGTTACGGTTTTTACCTATCTCGGTTGGTGGTAATTGTGAGCCAAGGTGAAGGAGGGCGATAGACCAAAATGCCTGTAATCAAAGTGGCTTAGAAAGTGTTACTAGAGTTAGCAGTTCTGGGTCGAACTTGACAATGGTCTTGGAACTTTTTTCAAGCTGAGAGCATTTAAGCACCAATGCCACAGGACAAGACAGCATGGTGACACAAGACAGCACTGTGGCCCTCTGGCAGCTCTCCAGAAAGTCCAATGGGATTCCCAATATTTAACTGCACTGAGGTAGCTTCACAGGAAAACAAGGGAGAAAACATGGCGGGACAGCGGGCGTCTAGAAGCACTACATGGGTCCCTCGTCCCGGGATGGTTCTCATTTGCTGAAGAAGATAAACAGGAATTCTTTGATATAAAGCTTCAGTGATTGATTAAGCAACACGTTCTGTGGGTTGTCTTCTGATTGAAAAGTAATACATGTACATTATTGGGAATTTGGAAAAGATTCCATAATATATATATATATATATATATATATATATATATATGTTGTTAAATATCATAATTAAAACCTCACTAAGTCCTGAAATGCTGTAAGGATTTGGGAATTGTTAATCTCCCTTTTTTTTCTTAGCTCAGCTCTGGTATGAGCTTCTCTTTACAGCAGGGATCCAAATAGCACCTCATTTCCTTCTTATTTTGTAACCAAAATGAGGTCTCATTCCCCCAAATGGGAAGAAGTTTCCCTGAAGACATGGCCGTGGAGGGCCTCTGTCCTCCATTCCCTCTCTGCTCCACGTGGCCACTCGCAAACCATGCTCTGGCATCCTTCTCAGAAGCTCCTAACCTCATGCCGTCAGCCTTACCAGGCATGTGCCCCCCTTATAACTATCCTACTGACCTGCGGTGGCCTTCCCTCCTTGTTGGCAGGTATTAGCTTCTGTCACATAATAGGCCCTTCTCTCGGACCCTTCCATCTTCTCTCTTCTAAGGACCTCGGATCTTTTGCTTCCCGGTCTGGCACTCCCACAGTCACACCCCAGAAACCTTACCGCCACCTACCTGTACTGCCTCTGCTCTGCGATCGCGCCCCTATTTCCCTATTCAATTCTTCTGGTACCTCAATGTCAACAAGTCTTTGCTCACCACGGGGCCCCAAGAGCCATTGGCTCCCTCACCTTTTCACCGTCCGCCCCTGCTATCATGTCATACTCCTTCATTCGGCCTACATTCCAACCGTCTACCCGTCTGCTCATTTATGGCTTCCTTCCTTCGGCAAATGTTTACCCATTTATTAAATGGCTCTGTAGAGCAGAGACAGACCGGAGGGGGAAGGTAGCAGAAAGAACCAGTCTAGGGGCTGAAGACAGATCGGTGAAATACAAATATCCCTGTTCCGAGCTTGCATTCAAAAAGATAAATCAACAGGATAAATGAGGCGGCAAGACCAAAACTGTATACTCAGGGGGGGGGTGGAGTCCGATGGGGAAAATGAGACAGAGATACAGAATGTGTCAGGAGGGGTGGACGTTGGACAGAGAAGCCAGGAAATGCGCATAGCATTTGAGTGAAGAATACTTGGAGGAGGAGGGGAGGGAGGAGGGAGTCCCCAAGGGTATCAGGCCCAGGGAACACCCACTGCAGAGGTCCCGGGTAAGGAGCAGGCCTAGTATTTAAGGCATATCATGGAGGCCACGGTGTCTGCAGAGGACAGAGCAGGAGGGAGGGCAGTAGTGAGGGAGGATGTTTCGGTTTACAGGGTGGGGGCGGAAGTGATGGCAGAGTCCATTTTTATATTGCCACCTTGAGTTCACGCTCAGCCCCCCATCCCTCTTTCTCATTCTCCTACTCACTTGACTCTGCCACAGCTTTGGTCAAACACAGCTTGTCTACACCCCTTGCGGTCGTGCCCCTGGGCTCCACCGCACTGATGCGTTCCTCCATAGTGACTGGCTTACCTTAAGGTCGTGGTAATTCACCTCAAGTGAGTTCTTAATGCCCCCAACACCTCCCTCCCCTCCGCACATACCCCCCACGTGCACACATACCACGTGTCTCACCACCCAAACACACACACACACACACACGCACACACACGCACACACTTAATTTCCTTAGCTTGTTTACTCTGCCCTACTCAGAGGACATTCAATACCTTTTGTCGCCTTAAACCAAACCCTTCCTCTTGGGGGGTAGAGAGAGAATCCTGAGTCCACGTACACGGGAGCAACAGCAAGTAGCCGTGGTGGTCGGCGCCTGTGGAATTTTCTTCTGATTTCTGCACTCTTGTCCATCAGCTAAAAAGCAAGGTTGTCATCTGAGAACAAACATGGGAGAGGAGAAGAGGGGTGGAGGTGACCAACCCCAGAAGCTACGTTGCTATCACTTTTCATTTTTTTTAATGTGTATTTATTTTTGAAAGAGACAGAGAGACAGGGAGACAGAGCGTCAGCAGGGGAGGGGCAGAGAGGGAGGGAGACACAGAATCCGAAGCAGGCTCCAGGCTCCGAGCTGTCAGCACAGAGCCCGATGCGGGGCTTGAACCCACGAACCGTGAGATCATGACCTGAGCTGAAGTTGGACACGACCGACGGAGCCACCCAGGCTCCCCTCCATTGCTATAACTTTTAAATTCCTGTCAAAACATGCACACACAGTGTGTGTTTTCCTCTCTCTTCTACAGGAAAAGAGCACGATTCCTTACCGGAAAGCACCCAGCCATCAGTAACAGAATGTTCTTTAGCCCCCAGGGGTGGTAGTGGAGGAAATAAACACCTTCCACTAATTCCAGATGAGTCAACTCTCCAACAAGAGACGCTGTGATGAGGGAGCACGCGTGGCGGTTGGTGTTTGTGGCACAGGGACTTTTGATTCAGTCCTGCCTGGGGTGCTACTGTGCCCCCTCACCTCAAACTGCATGGATTTAAGCAAGTCATATCCCTCTCTGAGATACAAGATTTCCATCTAAGAAATGGGAATAATCTCACATAGTTTTTGGTAAGGACTAAGCAAGATAACCTCTGTAAATATGCTACCAAAGTGCGGGACACTGGGGGAACATTCGAGAACGGCGCTCAGCGGGAACACATTCCTCAAAGCACAGGCTCAGAATGGCAATGAAAAAAAAAAAAAATGTCAGCTGAGATTTCTACAACTCCGACTCTGTTTTAAGGCTCCATTTGCCTGATGGCAGCAAATATAAGTTTCATTAGCTCAGTGTAAACTCATCCATTCTGAGCTCAGTGGATTTCCCCTCCTTCTTCTCCCTGGAGAGATGATTCTATGCTACAGACGTAGCAGCGTTAGGGAAGACTCCAGCCCACTTGCACTGGTGAATTTCCCTGCTGACTTGTGATGCCCAGCCCCCTTTCATACGCCTATTGGCCACTTGTATGTCCTCTTTGGAGAAATACCTATTCATTTTTCTCAATACACTAAGCTTTCCCATAACTTAAGAGCTCTGGGTGGGCATTCCTTCTTTGAGGAAGACTCCCTCCAATCTTTGCAAAGCTGCACATCCAGCTAGGTTTCTGCGCAGGGCTGTTCATTCAGCTCTCAGCCAGTATATCCCTTCTTCAGAAAGGCTTCTCTGGACGCTTCAATCTAAGGTAACCACTCACATACTTTGCATCTCATCCCAGCATTTAATTCTCTGGACATATTTTCTTGCTCACATGTTTAGTCTGTCCCACTTAATCATAATGTGTGCCATAGCAAAGTACAGGGACATGTTCCGTTTTCATTATTCAATCCCATCACAAAAAAATGTGTCTCTCTCTAGCTAAGTATTTAATTAACATGTCCTTAAGTATATGAATGAATGAAATTCCCCTCCAGATAAGCAATGTGAAATTAACCAACCACAAGTAATGTGCAAGTGTAACATTTGATTGACTATGATTAATAAAATAATTTGTAGAGTTATTGTCACCTTGACAAGGAGGAGTATTTCCTTGTTTTAATATGCATTTCTTTTATTAACAGCCTAAGTTTGCCTGTGCTTTGTTATTTCTATGTACTTTTTTGGGAATTACCTATTTTTCCCTCTGATAATTGTTTTACCATGATGCCAATCATTTTTAAGTTGTAAGATATTTATATGCTAAGCCTATAAATTATTTCCAATATTTGTAAATATTTCTTTACTAAGTTTTCATACTTGTCTTTTTTTAATATGAAATTTATTGTCAAATTGGTTTCCATACTTACTTGTCTTAATTCTATAATGACGTTTGTTTGACACAGAATTTTGTGATTTTTATGGATTTAAAAAATTCCACCTTTTCTTTATAGTGTTGGTTTATTCATTTAACAGGTACACAATGATTTTCAAAAAGTCATATATTTCCAACATTTTTCTTCCCATAAGAAATCTGATGGACCTCTTCATTCATTCAAATCTTTCTTAGTTGACCCTCCAAAATGTTGTTTCATCTGACTCATGTAGGACCTCCACATTTAATTTTTATTCAATTATTTATTCAAGATGCAGTAAAAAAAAGCTTTAGGGGCACCTGGGTGACTCAATCAATGGAACATTTGACTTGATTTCGGCTCAGGTCATGGTCCTGGGGTCATGGGGTCGAGCCCCCGTCTGGCTCCACAATGAGTATGGAGCCTGCTTAAAATTCTCTCTCTGTTCCTCCCCTGTTCTCTCTCTCCCAAATAAATAAATAAATAAATAAGTACAGCTTTACATAAAACGACTCGGGAATAGTAAAAAAAAAAAAGCTAAAGAGGTCTCATTATTGGGACATTTTGTAAAACCTTAGAATGTGAGGCATCTTCAAGGCAAAGTAAGTTTGTACAATTATAAAACATTACCATGAAAGAAGACTAACCTGTATATAATAGTACCACACAAGCTTTTGCACAGATTCCCTGAAATGCCCTTCTGGAAATGACACCCACAGTGAGTGACCAGGGCAATGCATTTCCCCCGATTCAAAGCTGATCTCCTTCTAGGCCTAATGGGCGTACCTCTGTGCCTACGGTGTTACTGTGGTTTAAGAAGCATAACACCGGCTAAGCAAGTTGCATGGGACTAGCAAGCAGTGAGAACTTAACAAATGTTAGTTCTTAAATTAAAGAAGCTTCTCTGGTGCATAATTAAGGTACAGGAGATTGCCGAGTAATCATTAAAAAAATAAAAATTAAAGAAAAAAGACAGAAGAATTAGGATGGTGGAAAATAATTTTTCTTTAGGAGTGATTTTTTCTCCTCTACAACTTTACCTCTTAAAATGACTACATTTTTAAAATTTTTTATTTATTTATTTTAGAGAAAGAGAGCAAGATCGAATGGGGGAGGGACACACAGAGAGGGAGAGAGAGGGAATCCCAAGCAGGCTCCACACTGTCCCTGCAGAGCCCAACGTAGGGCTCAAACCCACAAATTGTGAGATCGTGACCTGAGCTAAAATCAAGAGTTGGATGCTTAACTGACTGAGCCACTCAGGCATCACTAAAAGCATGCCTCGTTTTTTTTTTGTTTGTTTTTTTTTTTAATTTTTGATGTTTATTTAGTTTTAAGAGAGAGAGAGAGAGAGACAGAGTGCAAACAGGGGAGAGCCAGAGAGAGGGGGAGACACAGAATTGGAAGCAGGCCACAGGCTGTGAGCTGTCAGCACAAAGCCAGACATGGGGCTCGAACTCATAAACTGTGAGACCATGACCTGAGTCGAAGTTGGACGCTTAACCAACTGAGCCACCCAGGCCCCCCTGCCTTGTTTCTTAAAAATGTTTATTTATTTATTTCGAAAGAGAGAGAGAGAGCATGCATGTGGGCAGGGGAGGGGCAGAGAGAGAGAGAGAGAGAGAGAGAGAGAGAGTTTCCACTATCAGTGCAGAGTGCAACACCGGGCTCGATCTCCCGAACCATGAGATCATGACCTGAGCCAAACTAAGAGTTGGACGCTTAACCGAGTGAGCCACCCAGGCGCCCCAAGCACGCCTTGTTTTAAAATGATATTTTAATGTCATGTTAGTGCCCTGGGGCTGCTATAACAAACTACTACAAACTTGGAGGCTTAAAACAACAGAATTAAAATCAGCATCACTGGGCCAAGTTAAGGTGTAGCTAAGCCATGCTCCCCAGGAGGCTATAGGGCAGAATTTGTTCCTTGCCTCTTCCAGCCTCTGGTGGCTGCTGGCTTTCCTTAGTTTGTAGCCGTATTACTCTATTCATCACAGCTGGCATCTTCCAACCTCCCGCTGGCCCATCTTCACATTTCCTTCTCTGTGTACAGGCGATCAGTCTCCCCCTGGCCTCTACATATAAGGATACTTGTGATTGCATTAAGGGCCCACAGGGCAATCCAGGATAATCTCCCAATGTCAAGATCCTTAATCACATCTGTAGTCTTTGCTCTACCGAGTTAATATTCCGGGGATTCAGACTGTCTATTTGGGGGGCCATTATCCAACCTATTGCAATCCGGTTCTGCTAAAGTTGATTTAAAACAATACAGAAATACTGTGATGCATTTAAATCGAAATTGGAAAAGCTCTTGCCAAAAAGAGGAGTTTATTTCACAGGTTCCATGTTTTCATGATTTCAAATAAACCCTTCTAAAGCTTGAAGAAACTGCTGCACAAGTTTATTGTTCTGGTTATTTCTCGAAGGCGAGGGATGGATCGGGAGTCTTGAAGGTGCCAGGGCAGAGGGGGGCCGTGCTCAAAGAAAAATCAAAACCCCATACGACAGGGGTCAGCGTTTTCAAATTTTGTTCAATTCCAGAGCCTCTGGGACAATCTATTCAGAACCTCTGAAACACAACATAATAAAGTCAGCAGAAGGGAGACGCAGTGGGAAGGGTGGCCGATGGCCAAGGCTCGGTCCCAGATTTATGATTATGCTGCCACCTGAACAGCAAAGCTAATAGGAGGCACAGAAAACAAGGCTTCTTACTGGTTGCCTTTGTGCGATGAAAATAGCAGAACAGCCTAAGCTGGAACACTATTCCATCACCCCTAGAGACTTGCACCTGAGAGAGTGGGGGAGGCGAGCTACCCAACATCTCTCTTATTTCATACCCCCTCGGGGCACACTGGCGCAGGTTACCCAACAGAGGCAAAGGCTCCAGAGTCATAGGAGGGGAAGCGACCAGACACTTGAAAGGGAGAGGTAGAGAGAGAAGACAGATTTTTATATTTTTCCCAAGAGAGTGAAAAATAATAGTAGTAATGATAATCGGACCTCAGCCTTGCCTTGTTGCACACAACAGTCTTGATAACCGGGTTGGGTGAATAGGGACAGCAGCAAGGGACGGGCTTGACCTCTTCTCACAGGTGAAGAAGACTTCTTTGAGGGAATGCTGAGTGTCTGGGGACCAAGGGACATGGGACAACTATGTGTGGTACACGTGACCACCACCATGGACCCAGGGAAAACCCACCCACCACTTTTCAAGTCTTGAAATTCTCATATGGTGTTAGGGAACGGAAGGCACCTTCCCATGCCAAACGTGATTGGGACTGAACAATTTCTTAATCTTGGTAAGGGAGTTTAGACACAGTTCTTAATTCATTAAGAAAATGAAACAAATAAAAATGATGTGATGGGACTGTCTTTGAGGCTCAGGGTTGTGTTTTAACCTCATACTTCCCATACAGGCAAATGACAAAAGTTACAAAGCTGGGACCAAGAGTGATTGCATTTAAAAAACTTAGCCTCTTGCGCTGTTGGTGGGAATGCAAAGTGGTGCAGCCACTCTGGAAAAGTGTGGAGGCTCCTCAAAAAATCAAAAATAGATCTACACTATGACCCAGGAATAGCACTGCTAGGAATTTGCCCAAGGGATACAGGAGTGCTGATGCAGAGGGACACTTGTACCCCAATGTTTACAGAGCACTTTCAACAATAGCCAAATTACGGAAAGAGACTAAATGTCCATCGACGAATGGATAAAGAAGATGTGTTTTATATATACAATGGAATACTACTTGGCAATGAGAAACAATGAAATCTGGCCATTTGTAGCAAGGTGGATGGAACTGGAGAGTGTTATGCTAAGTGAAATAAGTCAGGCAGAGAAAGACAGATACCATATGGTTTCACTCTTATGTGGATCCTGAGAAACTTAACAGAAGACCACGGGGGAGGGGAAGGGGGAAAAAAGTTACAGAGAGGGATGGAGGCAAACCATAAGAGACTCTTAAATACTGAGAACAAACTGAGGGTTGATGGGGGTGGGAGGGAGGGAAAGTGGGTGATGGGCATTGAGGAGGGCACCTGTTGGGATGAGCACTGGGTGTTGTGTGGAAACTAATTTGACAGTAAATTATATATAAAAAGAATAAAAAATAAAAATAAAAAACTTAGCCTCTTGGGGGGTCTCAGTGGCTCATTCGGTTAAACACCCAACTCTTGGTTTCAGCTCAGGTCATGATCTCACAGTTTTGTGGGTTTGCGCCCCGTGTAGAGTTCTGTGCTGGCAGCACGGATCCTATGTGAGATTCTCTCTCTCCTCTCTCTGGAAAATTAAAACTCTCTAAAATATAACTTCTTGGAAGAAGCAAGGAATAGAACAGTGTATACAAGGGGCGCCTGGGTGGCGCAGTCGGTTAAGCGTCCGACTTCAGCCAGGTCACGATCTCGCAGTCCGTGAGTTCGAGCCCCGCGTCGGGCTCTGGGCTGATGGCTCAGAGCCTGGAGCCTGTTTCCGATTCTGTGTCTCCCTCTCTCTCTGCCCCTCCCCCGTTCATGCTCTGTCTCTCTCTGTCCCAAAAATAAATAAACGTTGAAAAAAAAAATTAAAAAAAAAAAAAAAGAACAGTGTATACAAAATTCTTCCATTTGTATAGAACAGGAGGGACTGTTTATATGAATTTGCTTAAAATGCGTAAAATATGTGTTGGAAGGACTCGTACGGCACTTGCAACACTGGTTTCCTCCAGGGAGGTTGGAGTTCAAGAACTTTCACTGCATGTGGGCAGTAGGGACCATCAGACTGGTTCAGTTGCCAAAGAAAACTCGCCGGACTGCAAATGGCAATTCTTGCCCATTTAGAGTTTACTGCAGGAAAAGAAGTCAATGCAGTTACAGAACTAAAGAAAGGACATCATGGCTAAAGGAAGCCACCCAGGAAGGAGTCTGGAGAGGCAGGTGCAAGTTCCGATTGCCCTCCCTCTGTAAGATCGCATCGGACACACTCTTCTCTCTTGAATCAGGGACCCCTGAGATGTGCAGAGAGCAACTCAAGATAACTCCACGAGTCTCGGTTCGTATACCTTGCTGGTCAGGTAGCCGTATTTCTTACTAAGTACATAGGCCCGATGACCAGAGCTCACTGGAGGTCTCACTGAGACCAGGCACAAATCACCAATCCTCTGTTATCAATAAATCATGCTGACAAGCTGGACAAACCACCCCAAACTCCCCTGACCCGTGCTTACAAGGCAACACTTTGGATCAGTACATTTCGCTTCTCTGCCAAGGACCCGCGTCATGCAGGGCTCCAGGCAAACAGCTCAGCTCAATTTCAGGCCCAATAAAATTAACCCTCATGTCACAGTGCACTTTGGTGACTCTTGAATTTTGAAGAATTAGGCCGTGTGCAAGTCAGGGTTCAATCAGGGAAGCAGAACCACCACCATTATTATGGGATAAGAGAATAAGAACGTCCACAATTGTGCAAATATTCAGAGAAATAAGGGTCTGAACAGAGGGACTGGTGGATCAGGAAAAAGCATGCGTGGGTGGATGGGGTGAAGCTCGCAAGGGGTTCTGGGGAACCAGCGTGCCGAGCTGCTGGGGTAGGACAGCGAAGGAGGCTGCTGAAGAAGTTCACGGAAGATCATGACCTCAGGTCTTCATGCTCGCTGTTCCCCTGCCTGGAACAGCCTTCTCTCTAGGCATCCACATGCTCTGTTCCATCACATCTTTCCCATTTTATACAGATGTGAAGTTCTTGGACCACCCATGGAAAATAACCCAATCTGCCCGCACAGTTTCGGGTACTTTATTTTTCTCTGTATCACTAATATTTAAAACACTCTGTATTTTACTCATTTATTTTCTATCCTGATGGCAGGCATTTTAGTCTGTGTCAATTCCCACTTTGTCTGCGATGGCCGGTGCTGGGTACACAACTGCCAGCTTCATGAACAGTGAAGTCGTGCAAATGATTCTTGGACAACTTTATTTTCTTAGAGGAAAAAAAAGTGTCTATTTCCATAGGCTTTGTAAGAAAAATTTGGGGCGCCTGGGTGGCGCAGTCGGTTAAGCGTCCGACTTCAGCCAGGTCACGATCTTGCGGTCCGTGAGTTCGAGCCCCGCGTCGGGCTCTGGGCTGATGGCTCAGAGCCTGGAGCCTGTTTCTGATTCTGTGTCTCCCTCTCTCTCTGCCCCTCCCCCGTTCATGCTGTGTCTCTCTCTGTCCCAAAAATAAATAAAACGTTGAAAAAAAAATTAAAAAAAAAATAAGAAGAAAAATTATATCATGACTACTAATGATACGTTCTCTAGTCTGCACCCAAAGATTCATAATTTGCCCTGGGTAGACTTAATAATCGTTTTAATCTGGCTGGTCGCTTGGTTGCATTTCTTCTCTTCCCTCGATATCAAGTTCCAGAGACAATCTACTTCTGAGTTACTAGCAGTCCATTTTTAAAATTTTTTTTTTCAACGTTTATTTATTTTTGGGACAGAGAGAGACAAAGCATGAACGGGGGAGGGGCAGAGAGAGAGGGAGACACAGAATCGGAAACAGGCTCCAGGCTCTGAGCCATCACCCCAGAGCCTGACGCGGGGCTCGAACTCACGGACCGCGAGATCGTGACCTGGCTGAAGTCGGACGCTTAACCGACTGCGCCACCCAGGCGCCCCACTAGCAGTACATTTTTAAGAGAACAAGTTGTAGGTCTATTTTTAAGACAAAATAGAGCTACATGGTCCACGTTCCCCTCTTTCTTTTGTTCTGACCCTCAACTTCAGGGTTCCAAGCAAACAGAAGAAAACTCGCTAAGGGGAAGAGAAGATTGAATAATTATGGTTCACTCAGAAAAACGTGATTGTCGTCTTGTCCCTGGGAAAGTAGGACAATTTACAGAAGTCCTTCTACACCTGAGGACAGAGGCACACAGGAGGCAGTCGGCAATTCAGCAGCAAGCTCGGCATTCTCAGATACTGCCAGTCCGGGATGTCAGTTCTGACGCCACATTCGTGACACTGGGTGGATTAAGCTGGGTTAGTGTCAGTGGCTTTTCATGGGATACGTTGTCATAGTCCCAAACCTGGCTATGTAGGAGCACCTTGTACAATTCAAACTCAGGTTGTCCTTGCTGGGAACGCAGGCTAAGTCTATGCGACACACTATTCTGATTCTCTGTGTCACTTGCAGTCCTATGGAAAGTCCCTTGCTCCACTCCCCTGTGAAGGCCAGGTGGGCACAGTGGCTTGCTCTCCTAGACACAACCTGCCCCCTTTGGGAAGCGCCCGTGTGCCTCTCCCGGCTTGGAAAGCCAGCCTCGAAGGCAAGATCACCCATGCCTCGTTCTCAGGCTCATGGGACATGCCAGCCCCACGTGTGCCCCTCCATGGCTGGGTGGCCTGGGGAGATTTGCTGGACTTCTCTCCTCAAGAGCAAGGTTATAAAGGGGTGATGGGGTTTGAGTTCCCTGGTTTCTTTTCGTTTTATGATTAAAACCATCAGAGGAACCGATATTATACTTCCCTCCTCACTATTGTTTCCTGTTCCCCAGGTTCATACCAGGTGGAGGAGAACACAAAGAAGAGCTTCTGCTCCTCCTCTAAAGCTTTTTATCCTCAACTCCCCACCTCTCTCTTCCCAGACTCAGAGAATCTTCTGGAGGTGAGGTAGGGGTGCAGAGAAAGAACAGGTTCTGTCTCTGCATTCCCTCGCTGGTCCCTTCCACTGCACACGCAGTGGGACCTTTTGAACCTAGAAATGATGAACCTGGCCTTTTTGTTGTCGCTGTTGATTGCTCTGTGAACCCGTTCCTCCCTGTCCGCAGGGGATGGTGGCCCCGTGGCTCACTGTTTAGCCAGAGGAGGTGGTGAAATCGTTCGCTTGTTTCTCCAACAATCCATCCCAGTTTTCAGCCTTTCTTTTCTCCCCCAAGTCAGTGAGTGCACAGTTGTGCTCGCCAACGGTGAGAACGTTTAAAATCTTCTCCAGCATTTCTGCGGTGCTGTGTTCTACCCTAAATGCTCTGCGGCTCTTTTACTGCCTGTCCACGGGGGATGTGGTGGTGAGCGGGGGAGAGAATAAACCCACAGAAATGGGGCTACGGGTCACGGAGATAAAATGTGTTTCTTCCCGAGGTCTCGCCTTGGTAGCCTGACTTAGAATTTTTGAGCTGCTTCTCAGAGAAGGGAACCTTTCGGACGGACATTGAAAATGAGGAGGAAAGCTGGTTCTTCCATGAAAAGATAGATCTGTAATCACGTGGCTGCGTGACTGATGTTGTGACTGACAGGTGGTGGGGTTAGAGAGTCTTGGGATCTAGTTCCTGCTCTGTGTGTCTCCGGCATCATCCGCTTGTCCAGAAATACCCTCATCTGAACAATGTGGATAATATTCCCGTTTTGGATTATCCTTGGGCTCTCTGTTTGGGATAGTGCATGCAAATCCTCTAGGCCAGAGTGATTTAGCACAGTCATATTCTCTCAGCTCAGGATGTTTGCGTTTAAAAAATATTCAAAGTGTCGAGGTGAGTATTTCTAAAATCATTTGTTTCTTTAAAAAAGTGAGAAGCGAGAGAGGGGAGAGGAAAAACAAGGAAACACAACAACAGCAAAGCTCAATGAGGCTAGGAAAGAGAGGGCAACAGATCATTTTCCGGACATGAAGCCAAAGCGTGAAGCAGATTTGTTCCTGCCAAATTGGCAGTTTCTCTTCTTATTCTATAAAGCCCTTTCCAATGTGCAGAGTTGCAAAAACGCTATTTTATGTGTTAAATATTACCCTTTAAAAAAGGAAACGTATTTCATGTGCCGCTCCACTTAAATTTGAAAAAGCGAAATTCACAAATACATCATTGTGTATATTCTGCCTGGCTATTAGGAAGATGATTTTGAAGATAAGCTTTCTTTCTAAAAATTGATACCTACTGTAAAAACCAGGGCTGTTCAGATTTATTAAAAGGAGCAGGAACCAAGCTGGAAAGACCAGAGAGCGACCTGTCTGTTGCTATCCCACAAACCGACGATATTCCCAGACTACCTTCCCACCTGGGCAGTTGGTGAGGTGGAGTGTGTGAGCTTTTGCCCGGGGAAATCTCCATGCCGCATTGGTAGTGTTGCTACAGGATCAGTGACCCGATCAGGGACCCTTCTCAGTCACTCCTCTCGGCTCTAGCAGCCAGACCTCAGAGCACACTTGCCAGCTGGTAAGTTTCCCCTCTGGCTTCTTCTCATTTAACTTCACAATGATACCTCTCGTCCTTCTTCACACACTCAGAAAGTCTGTGGATCATACTCTGGGCACGTTTGGAAGATTGCCTTAAGGAAATAAGTGGCCCTTTGTCACCGTTTATATTTCTGTCCCTTCAAAAATTATCTGGTTCGCACACACTTCTGGGCGCTGTATTGACATGACATGTTTCTGCTTTCCAAGCAGGTGACCCTTTCTAACAATCTACCTTCTGGGACACTTTCTAGCCCCAGTAATTGTCAGTTTATATTTGAATTTGCTGCCCCGTTTGAATGATAGCAGCTGGATTGGTATAGATTACATTTTGCTTTTTCTTTTAATATAAAGAGTCACGTAAGGTTGTGTTTACAGGTTTTGTGGGCATTAGAACAGACACGCATACACGTACACAGAGAGAATCCACACAAGTTATATGGCGGTGACTCAATATCATGTGTGATTTTAATCGTGATGTTAGCCTGCTGGGTTTTCCTGTGGCTGAGCAGACCGTGTGCTTAATCTAAATGATTCTCAAAGTCCTCAATTCTTTGAAGCAGATAGAAATGATTAGAAATCATGTGACTACTGTTCTAAGGATTCCTATTTATACTTTTCAAGGATTTTCATATTGCTTACACTCCGACTAGCTTTTTTCAGTATACACAGTTCTTATTTTTTATTTTTTCCTCTCCGGCATGTATTATGTAGTAATGCATGTTTTATGTTATCGCAAATGAAACCGATTTGCATTTGGGAAAATAGCCACTCTGGAAATCAGTTGAGGCTATATTTGCAGAAAGAAAAGTACAGAGGACAGTCATATATGCTAAAAATATAAAAAGCTCCATTTTACACCTGGTTTAATTCTGTCCATCTTTTGTTTGTTTATATTTCCTACAACTGTCCATTAGCACACTCTTCTGGAATAAGCATGTTTGTTATTTTCTTACAGGTAAACACCAGGGACCCTGAGTATCGATTAATCATAAAACAAACTAAAAAATTTTTAAAATGTTGTCCAGATGAGAGAGAAACTGCTAAATTGACTATAAAAACTATCCGAAACCCAATCTAACAACAGGGCCCAGAAAAAACACAGACGCGAAGCTCATGTTTCTGACTCTTCTCCCATTTCAACTTCACGTTGACAATTGCGTCATAACAGACATTGGTAGCAGGTCAGGAATGGAGGAAACAAGTGGTTTCTCTATCTTTGGATCCCAAAGACAGTCTTGCCTTTTTTAACAAGAGAGATTCGAATTTCCTAATTTGAGCTTCTGTCCTCTTGACTATCTCATAAAAGATGCTGAGCACCAGAGGGGGGTGCAAAGGAAATTATTTATCCTGGTGTGTGATGCTTATAATTCCTACTGAGCAACACATCTGTCAATCGGAGTACAGTATGACCACTTGGTAAAAGGTGTGCAATATATTTTTCAGCCTAAGTGTAACAGACACCATCGGACAAAGATGAGAAAGGAAACCAAATGAACAAGGTAAGCAAAGGTCAAATGAGCCTTTACTGCCACAAGCAAGTATCAAAAGCCAACAACAATTATATGGGAAAAAATTAACATGCGCATTTGAAAGTACTGTTGAGTTCTAGTGGACACACAGCCCTGTCTGTGGACATCCGGGAGAAATTGTGTTGTGTTTAGCATTGCACAATCCTAAAGGAGGGCAGACCTAGAATATTATTTTTAAAGAATAAACAACTATTTCATTATGTAATATTGCATAAAATGTTCAAATATACAAGACATGGAGTTAAAGGATTGCATTTTTAAATTTTTTTCTTTTTAATGTTTATTTAGTTTTGAGAGAGAGACAGAGACAGACAGAGACAGAGCATGAGTGGGGGAGAGGCAGAGAGAGAGGGAGACAGAGAATCCAAAGCAGGCTCCAGGCTCTGAGCTGTCAGCACAGAGCCCAACACAGGGTTCGAACCCACAAACTGTGAGATCATGACCTGAGCTGAAGTCAGACGCTTAACCAACTGAGCCACCCAGGTACCCCATCAAGGATTGCATTTTTAAGATAACACTGAAAGCTTAAGAAAATTCAAGTAGATACGATTAAAGTCAGAAAATAAATATTTTTAAAGGTTGAAACGATCGAAAAATGGTTTTCATATAAATAAACTAGGAGATAAAATTTCGCTGGAAGAGAAAAATAGAAGTTAAAAAAATTATTCAAATCCACTTAGACATTAGTCGTCAGTAGAATGTAACTGTTTATTGGGTGTCCTCTTTTTTTAACCTTAATTTTTTAAGTTTATTTATTTTGAGAGAGAGGGAGAGCGAAAGTGGGGTAGAGGCAGAGAGAGAGGGAGAGAGAGAGTCCCAAGCAGTCTCCTCTCTGTCAGCACAGAGCCTGCTGTGGGGCTTCACCTCATGAACTCTGAGATCATGACCTGAGCCAAAATCGAGGGTCTGACACTTAACCAATTTGAGGCACCCAGGTGCCCCCATTGGGTGTTCTTAAGTAAACGGCAATTATATTTTGGGAAAAAAATATTGATTTAGGTAACACGAATATATCATTTACGTAACTATGAATAGTAGAGAAGTAGGCAGCTAGAAGATAGGTCATGGTAACAGATTGATCACAGTAAAAGAGGGTTCATGTTTTGCATAACTTCTTTTTCTCCCCTTGCAAATGCTGTAAGATGTAGAACTTCCTGATCCACATTTTTTTTTTGTATATATCAATCCCTGGCCTTAGAAAGGAAAAACTCCAAGGACAAATGTACTAGGAGCCTTCATCACAAGGCAGTCCATGGAGAACCAGAAGGAAAATCCACATCTCCAAATTCTTCCTCCAAGGTTGCCTGGTTTTATTTATTTTACCAAGTGATCATTGTTATGTCGTGAGAGGTAGGACCTGGCATAAAGTCCCCAGTTTCTGGCTCCAACGCTCAGCGTGGGATGGAAACAGCTCCACCATTCATTACCTAGAAGATCTTTGAAAGGTGACTTACTATCTCTGCCTCATTTACTCGTTCCCATAAAGAAGGCTATTTTTAGTGCCTATTTTATTTATTTAGTCATTGGATCAACGGACTTAATGCAGCACAGGTATTATTTGCCCAGCACAAAATAATTGTCCAATTAGTTGAAATGATGCTGTGAATAAAAGATTTGAAATTGACAAATGCTCAAATGGGGTTAAAACTGCCTTAAGCCTTTAAGCCATCTGTAAACATATATCACAGTCCATAGTACTTCTCCATGGTAGCTCTCAGCATATTTTTAACTAAATCACTAACTTTAAAATGATTTATTCTCGGTTGCCTCAGATACTAACTACGTAGGCTCTGTGAGGGTCATGGTTGAGTTTTTAATTTTCGTAGCATTATAACAATAGCGACTAGCAGAGTAATTGAATGAAGTAGATGCTCAGTCAATGTTTGTTTGACCTTTAAATTTTACGGTTGAGGAATTAGAGGGGTGGGTAAGCTAACAGACTTGCGGTAGGTCACCAGGTTAGTGATAAGTAGAGACACATTTAGAGGTCAGGGTGAGTTACAACAGTCCCATTGAGGACTTATCCGTGAGGGCTTCTTCATGGCTGTGTGACTGGTCCAGGGGCACATGCACCCCACTCAGAAGGGCCCCACACCTGGTTTAGAGCCAGCTGTGCTGTTTTGAAATCCTTAATAATCTTTGAACGAGGGGCTCCGCATTTTCATTTTGTACTGCTCCCTAAAAAAGGTGCAGCCTATCTTGACCTTCAGACAGCCTCATAATACAACCTTCCAACCAGATCGAGGATCCTGGACTGAGAATAGCCTTCTGCAGATTCATACAGCGTGGAAGACTCTAGACTCCTGTAAGAGCAGCGCGAGGAGAGGTCTCCTTCCCTCTAGCTATTCCCAGGGCCATGAACATTCCTCTTTCCGGGGCCGGCAGGGCCAAATGACAGCTTCATGGTACTTGAGAGAGAATTAACATCTGCCTGTCCCCACTGTCGCAACGAAATGACAGCACAACTACTCTCTTCAGACCCCTGAGGCCATACCTGGAATTGTAACATTTAAATAATAAATAACATCGTGCCACACAGGAAACTCAAAGCCAGCTCCAACAACAGCTGCCCCGTTCTCCTGCTTCCGACCTTCTCTCTTCCAGGATGTAAACTCTCCCTGGTTTCTGAGGGCCTCCTTCTTCACAATGTCGTCAGGGTTCACGTCTCAGAGCCTGCCCCAACTCCCGGTCTCCTGGGAGGTCTGGACAAGGCCAACTCATAGACAAATTAAGACAGACGTGTTAATAGCTGTTGACAGACCCGGCTTTGGAACAGTGGCACAATTAATGAGCTGGACAGGCCTTCCAGTCTGCCCAGGATCTGCGTGTCGTTGGGCTACGCGCACTCCAGCCAACACTCTCCACCCCAGAGGCCTCCCAGGGGCTGACCAGTTCTGAGATTTTCACAGCATGGGGGCTATGAGTCAGCTTATGATATGAACCCCTACTGAAATACAAGTTATCAGGGCAAAAGACAAAGCGGAGTCATATATCATACCCACTGCTCATACTTCGGTGGAAGTTTATCACATGTTTTCTGAAATCTAGATTTTACCCTGATTGCAGTGCTACAAAGAGGGGAAGTGGGGGAGAAGGGGAGGAAGAATTGGGCTCTCAACACATCCCCGAGGATTCAATTACCATGCTTTCCCCAAGTCACTCTCCCTCCCTGAATATCCATTGGAAATCTCCTACAATTGCCCCGTCCTGCCTACTTCCGCCATGGTTTCCTATTCTTTTCTCATTTGCAGCAGAAGACGGTGGCCCTTCCTCTCCAGGGAAAAGACAAGGCAATGAGTGGATCTTCCTGTAACGGGACGTACAAACCTGCCGGGAGCCACACGTCCCCGTGTTAATGGAGATAATGTCGCTTCTGAATTGTCAGCTGCTTCGTCTCCGTTGCCTTCGTACCAAATATTTAAACATTTCAAGCTTTTCCAGTCTTGAAAACAAAAGCCAGTCTTACCCATGGTGGCAACTATACCTCTGCCCCCATAGTGTATGGCCCTAACTCTATTATCTTTCAAGGTCAAGTTCCCCAAAGACTTTGGACCATTCGTACCACCCACCAACTGACTGTCCTCCTCTTCCATAAGTGCCCGCTAAGGTGACCTCCTTGTGATTCAATACAGTGGATGCTTTCCAGCTTTCATTCAATCTAATTTCTGGAAAGAACTTGACACTGACAAGTATTCCTAGAAATACTCTATTTTTTTTTCTTACATTTCCTTACATTTCTCTGATCAATATCTCAATGTTTTTTTTTTTTTTTTCTTGTTCAACCTCTTCGACACTAATTTAAGCTGTTGGAATATTTGAGAACTCAGCACTAAGCTTTCTTTCCATTTTATTTTTCACAATTTGTCATAGTGCATCCACTCCTATGACTTCATTCACTCTCTTTATGCTCATAGCATAATATTTCTGCCCAATGTAATGTTTCCACCAAATGTTTCAGTTCACAACAAACCTATCTCCGGAGCCTAAGCCCGTATGTAATCCTGACTTTTGACCTGCCCGCTGAGGAGTCTTTTCAGACACCTAAAACTCAATGTGTCTAAAAACGAACTCACGGTATTTCCCCAAGTGTCTTCGCTTCTTTCCCTCCAGAATTTCTTCTCTCAGTAAATGATGCCACCATCAACTCTCATGCTGAGGCCAGAAATATGGAAGTGATTCTTGACTCCCTGGTACTACTTTAGCCCTTGTTTTATTTTTAATGTTTATTTATTATTTATTTTTGAGAGAGAGAGAGAGGGAGGGAGGGAGAGAGAGAAGAGGAGGAAGAGAGAGGAAGACAGAGAATCCCAAGCAGGTACAGCACTGCCAGAACAGAGCCTGATGTGGGGCTTGAACCCACAAACTGTGAGATCATGACCCGGGCCAAATCAAGAGTCAGATGCTTAACCAACTGAGCCACCAGATGCCCCTCAGCCCTTGCTTCTAATCATGATGATTCTGACTTCGACATATCTCCTAGAGAGATCCGTTTCTTCTCCATTCTGCTTCAGCATCACCACCTTAGACAACAGCACAGACATTCTCACTTCACCTCCTGCAATAGCCTCTCACCGGCCTCTCTTGCACACAGAACCCAACCCCTCCAACCTATTCTTTGCTTAGAAATCAGAAGGATGCTTTTCAAATGCTTATCGCTGACCCTTCTGTTTAGAAGTCAGCTCAATTTAGCAGCATCCTGTTACGGATGATAATGGTCTGAGATCCTAATCCAGACCCGGTGCCTGCCTTATGCTGTGTCATTCCCATCCCCCACGCTCCAATCCCAGTGGAACCATGAACACGAATGACGTGCTCCACCCATCTACAGCCTTGGCCATGCTGTTTCATTTCTTTGAAAAGCTCCTCTTCCTGGTCTTCACCTGGTTACCTCCGACTCATCGTAGAGTGTGCCGCCTAAATATCACATTCTCAGACAATCCATCCAGCCTTTTTTATACTGGCCCCCTGCTTTGTATTTTTACAGTCCTTTACACTTGTCCTTTGAGTACTGGCCATGACTGTAATTATTTGCATGACTTCTATCTCACGCCCACTACGGCTCTTAGCCAAAAACTCCACGGGGAAGGGATTATATCTGTCTCTTCCATTTCTGTGAATTCTCCACTTAGCTTTCTTTGCATCCTACACAAAGTGGGAATTTACTAAATATTTGTTAAGTAAATGAGCAGGCAAATGGAAACTGCAGGTACTAAAATGCTACTTCAGAAGTTTGTAAGGTTAAGACTCGGGCTGTCTTCAAGTCTGGGCCTTGAGCTCCCGGAAATAGCAAAGGAAGGATTACCAGATGCCTAGGAAAAGTGAAATATCTGCTTCCATAAAATTTTGTCAGCTTATGGCCTTAGATCCACACTTTATGGGTACACAACTCTGCTGAGCAACCTCTCCAAAGACGTGACTGCAATAAGTCTGTGTGACTCAGGCAGCCCCTGTGCCTTGTGTTCAGGGTGAATTGCTTTGAATCACTGCCCTACGTGTCACAAAAGTAAATCCTGGGGCCTCGCAAGCTCAGAACGCACCACATGGAGTCACACAGAGGCAGTGGGAGACTCAGTCTTCTCGTCCGCCATGTTTTCACTCACGGTGTGCATCTCAGTGAGCTGCAGGGATTTTCAACTACTTTGTGGTTAATATTTCTTTTTTCTACTTTTTTGAGATTAGAAGCAACAATAGCAGTGTCATTTCCCAAGTGCCCCAGCAATAAAATAGTTTTTTCTTTTTTTTTTTTTTTTTGGTTTGGTAAGGAGAAATGCTCTGTTGCATGAGAGCAGATGTTTGAAACACTTGTTCCTTTTTTACATTTTAGCATGTTGTTTTTCTCCAGTTCTTTCTTCGTAGGGCTAATTGTATGTCCTGTGGGGTATTTTCAGCTTTAACTGTGTGAACTTGTTACATGATGGGGAAAAACTAATCAGGAAATACGGTATTTTACAATATTGATTGACTTCCATAAAAAGGAAGGGGCTATGCAAGGTATTTCCTGGCACTGAATATAAAATATCTGTGCCTCCCAGTCAGAAAACTATAAATTAATGAAATTATAGGGCTAGAATATGTGTGCCCATTAATTTAAATCACAATGCTTGTCTCAGGAAAGTGCTAATAAATACGCTTGATAGACATGAACCCTCAGATTAGTATCATTAAAGAACAGAACTCAGCAACATAACATTATTAACATGATTTTTCCATTTATTCCACATCCTGCTTGTTTTCCTTCTATTTAGTGGAATGCTCTTTGTTTATGGTCATTTCTTTTCCAGTCGTACTAATGAAAGCTCTGACAAAAATATTCCTCTCTCTACTTGTTTGTATCAGTGCTGGTTATATTCCTAAAGACACTTTTTAAAAACAAAAGGAGTAGTGTTGCCAGTGACCCATGAGTCTTTAGAGCACCCTCTTACTTTTTCTCATTTCTAGAAAAAAATTCTTAAGCTGCACATGGTCTCAAGTAAGATTAGAGCAGGCACTAGTCTGTTTTTTTCCAAGGAAGATTGAGAGTATTAAGACAATTTCTTTTAGCACCAAACGCACTTGGAGTTTAATTATGTATTCTACTGCATTGTGTTTTGGCTTCATAGATAACAGAGAAATGGACCGTAGGCAAGAGCAGGTCATTTATAAAAGCCACAGAGGAAAAAATATATGTGCTGAATTTATGATTATCCCAGCAATGAAGAGTTGATAATAGGAATTAGATACCATTGTCATCTATTCTGCTGACAAATCTTAATACATATTAAGGAAAGAATGTAGAGAAAATACAGGTATTCTGGAAGGGTTCAGAGGATGTATCATTTTTCTCTCCACTATCAACAAGAATACCTCTGGCTCACCTGTTGAAATGGCTGTGGGAAGCAAGAGATTCCGGGGTATGAGACAGATCTTTAGCTCTGGGGACTGAGCAATCCCTAGGAAGAGATTTGCAAAGGGCTCTCCTGCCTTGGGCTTTGTGAGATCCCAGTAAGAGAGGCCCTGAGAAAAATCATGAGGACTATCAGAAAGGACTTGGCCTACAGATATCTGTAGAGCTTTAGGGATATGATGGGCAGAGCACTGGACGTGTGTGTGTGTGTGTGTGTGTGTGTGTGTGTGTGCGCCTGGATGGACCTGGTCCTCAGCCTTCAAAAAAAAAAAAAAAAAAAAAAAGGCAGAGCTGAAAAGGTGAACTGAGTCCTCCCTACTTCTGAGATTGGCCAAGTATGAGAAAGCAGGTAGGATTTTTCCTGCTGCCTGCCTGTTAGCATACCTTCAGCCTACAGAGGTAGATGGTGATTCACCTTCCACTGTTTCTGAGAGTCCATGCCCTTGGGACGCTTCTGCAACCAAAGATGGCACCTGGAGAGAACCCAAGGGAAATAATCACCCATCTGAAGGGTCCAAAGAGCCAGCAAAGGAAGATCAGCGAGAGTGGACACCAGGTCAAAAGGAGCCTCTGGAAAAAACGGGTGAGCACTCAGACAACACCACATATAATAATGACATGTAAGGAACAACTCTGAAGATTCCAGTTCAGCACAAAGCCAGACTTTCTAAAGTAAAAACTCACTGTTGGAAATAGAAAATTCAGAAAATGAGTTAAAATATGGAATGATTTGCTAAGACTGAGATTAGGGGCCTGTAAGAGCGAGGGCAGGAATATTATTCAAAGTATAGACCAAAAATATGAAAAAGGAGAAATTTTTGAAGGCAAAGATATGAGATCTAGAGAATAGATTTCACAAACTTTGTATACAAATCTTCAGAATTTCAGAAGGAAAAGAAACGAAACTGATGGGAAATACACAGTACCTAACTATTAATGACTGGAGGACGTTTCTCTGAGATAAGAGATTGACTTCTACACACTGGAAAATTACACGAAGTTTCTGAAAATAGTATAAGAAAATCATATGCTAGTAAGATTATTGAACTCTTAAGGATAAAGAGAAAAAATAAGATGGTTTTTATCAATTTTATCTATCATCTGTCTAGTGACTTGGTATGGGATAGAATGGTAAACCGTTTTCATCAACTGTGGTATTTAAATATTCATTTATACAACTTTCTGAGGTCTGTCTCTTTATGCATTTGTCCCACAACTTCACAAGCAAATGGATTATTCATTTGCCAAGAACAGTGATTAAAGAGTATTATATCATACTGATCTAACTTGCAAATTCCTTACCTGAGAGCACTTAAGTTTCTATCTCATTGCATTGGTGGAAAAAGTCTCCCTGAATTTATAATATACATATTTTGTTTGAATGCATTAACAGTTTAAAAAAAAGGCAGTGAAATGTCTCCAAAAGGTTTAACTGTTTCACATACACAGCTTCCAATTCTCATGTAGAAATTCAATCACTCTCCTAAGGCAACACTGTGCAGAGTGTTTATATGGATTATTTCAGCCACTTACAACCTTAAAGAGAAAAGAGAACCTGAAATTATAGCAGAGATGGTTTATTTTTTTTCAATATATGAAGTTTATTGTCAAATTGGTTTCCATTCAACACCCAGTGCTCATCCCAAAAGGCGCCCTCCTCAATACCCATCACCCACCGTCCCCTCCCTCCCACCCCCCAGCAACCCTCAGTTTGTTCTCAGTTTTTAAGAGTCTCTTATGCTTTGGCAGCAGAGATGGTTTAAAAGCAGAGCAATGATGGCAGTGGTAACACCACTGATGCTGCGGGTGCAGCCGTAATGCTTTCTTTCATGGGGCTATTTGCATAATAGCAAGACATCGAATCAAAAGGATTCAAAAAATAAATGGTACAAAAAGATAGTATTTTAAAACATATTATATACTATAGTAAACAAAAATAAGATGTAAGTGTAAAATTAATGTCGTGGAAACATAACCCATCATGTTCAAAATGAGAAGTTGCTTCCGATCTTGCTTCTGTCTTCTGTGAAGCTTGACCTCAGCCACCACAACAGAATTGCAAGTACACACAGCGTGATCTCCTCATCTTCCCCTCTCTACCTGCATGGATTTGCGAAATCAGCCTTATTTCCCTGGACACACGCCTCCTTTTATAAAAGGAGAACAGTCGTATTTAATGTGAAGATTCTTAGAGACAGGGCCTATATAGCACTTAATATAAAGCCCGGTACTTTATAAGTGGTATACAAATATTAATGGTGATCACAACTGATGACTTTTTTTTTTTTACACACATGGAAAAGGGACAAAACCAAGGAATATGGAATTAGACATACTGGGTCCCAATTCTTCTCCAACTCTCATGAAGTTCATGGTTTTGTGAAAATTAGTTATTTTTTCTAAGCCTCCCTTTCCTTATCAGTAAATGACAGGCTGATGACTCTGTTTCAGTACTGGGTTGGGATTAAGAGAGAATAAAAGTAGAAACCACCTCATAGCAATGAGGCAAACAGAAGAAATGGATAAATGTTTCTTTATCTTTATTCACCCGGAATTGCTTAACAGTGTATGTACTGACACCTTATGAAATTAATAAAGAAAAACATTGGAATAGATGGCATTCTTATATAAGATATATAATTATAATTATAGTTATAATTATAAGTTCACATATTTGCATATAATCATGCCCGCTTAAACAACAAACTGCCATAGGAAAACCGAATTTATAAAGAAGGCCCCAAGTGACGAAGTTATCAAAGGACATATTTTACGAAAAGATGTAATATTTATATTTTAAATATTTACATTTTAAATATCCCCTTCTTGATGTTCAACTGCTCTTTTACAGTTTTCAAGGTCAAACATGGCATGAGATTCCCTTTCTGAAATAGATAATCACCCTGTTTTTTACATTTAACTTGTGTCATAAGTAAGAAGCCGATCCCTGTAACCATATTACATGGCAATATTCATCCTGTTCACTCCACAGACGTGGCAACAAAAGGAACATTATATTTAACATTTGTTGTTCAAATGAGAGTTAACATTTTATAAATTATTTAGAATAGGGTATCCAATAAGGTAGACAGAGTTACTAATGCTAACGTTTATTTTGAGCATTTATTACACTTCTCATAAATACTTTTGTACCATGTAAAGCATTTTTGCCTCGTGATTTGCCATAGAAAATGCCTGCACTGAGATTAATTAAACACGTCAAATTTTTATATTTTTACCACTTAACAGGTGGAAGAAAACTTTAAAAAGATCGTGACACAGAGCTGGGGGTGGGAGGAAGTTGGTATTTGCATTGTACTTTTGCAGTCTCTCAAGGGTCACCACCGACCCTTGGCAAAGCACCCTTTGCCCCCGGATCTCCGGTAAAAACGTAACCAAAATGTGATTGGCAAAACATTTTAAAGCCACTTTCTACTTCTCTAGCCTAGCCACAGATGTCTCAAGAACAACACAAATTTTTTTAAAATTTAATTTAATTGTATTATTTTTAGAGAGAAAGAGAGAGAAGGGCAGAGGGAGAGAGAGAGAGAGAGAGAATCTCAAGCAGGTGCCGTGGCCAACCCGGAGCCCGACGCGGGGCTCAGTCCCACGACTGTGAGATCATGACCTGAGCTGGAATCAAGAATTAAACACTCCACCGACTGAGCCGCCAAGGCACCTTAACACAGATGGTCTTTAAGGGCATAGAAAAAAATGTGAAATGGCAATTATTGTATTATCGTGTGAAATAAATATCAGGAATAGTGATCTGTACTCGTGATGATCTGGATTACTGGAGAACAACGTTGCGTCTAAAGAGAAAAGCTGATGATAAGGAACCATTAGCTCCCTATCCTACCCAGTTAGGGAGATGGCAGCGGAGGCAGAGGATTGTCACAAATCCCCTAATAGCCCACAGCAATTTACAGAAGCCACCAGAAAAAGAAACTGTAGCATCACCCAAGCCAAGATTTTCACGGCTTGGTGATAAGAACAGAAGGGATAGGCAAGGCTCATTTGGATCCCCGGATGCTTGTCTCATCCATAGTGGTCCCAATTTCATCCATGGAAGAAACCAGGTTTAACGCAGTGATGAAGATGCTGACAGAATAATTATTTATTTTAACGTTACAAATGTATGTGTTTTTTAATTTTTATTTCAAGTCTACTTAGTTAACATAATGTAATAATGGTTTCAGGATTTAGTGATTCATCAGAATTTAGTGATTCATAGAATTTGGTGATTCTTCACATACGTGTAACACCCAATGCTCAACACAAGTGCCCTTCTTAATACCCATTACCCATTTAGCTCTTCCCCCACCCACCTTCCTCCATCAACCCTCAGTTTGTTCTCTACAGTTAAGTATCTCTTATGGTTTGCTTCTCTCTCTGTTTTTCCCCTTCCTGTATATTCATCTCTTTTGTTTCTTAAATTCCACATATGAGTGAAATCATGTGGTATTTGCCTTTCTCTGACAGACTTGTTCTGCTGATCTTAATACACTCTAGCTCCATCCATGTCATTGCACATGGCAAGACTTCATTCTTGTTGATGGCTGAGTAATCTTCCATTGTATATATTTACCGTATCTTAATCCATTCATCTGTCAATGGACATTTGGACTCTTTCCATAATTTGGCTATTGTTGATAGTGGTGCCATAAACTTGGAGGTGCAGTTGAAGGTGCATGCCCCTTCAAATCAGCATTTTGTATTCTTTGGGTAAATACCTAGTATTACATACAATTGCTGGGTTCTAGGGTAATTCTATTTTTTAATTTATTGAGGAACCATCCTACTATTTTCCAGAATGGCTGCACCAGGTGCATTCCCACAAGCAGTGCAAAAGCATTCCCCACTCTCCATATCCTTGCCAACAGCTATTGTTTCCTTTGCTATTAATTTTAGCCATTCTGACAGGTGTGAGGTGGTGTCTCCTTGTGGTTTTGGTTTGTATTTCCCTGATGACGAGTGATGTTGAGCATCTTTTCATGTGTCTGTTGGCCATCTGAATATCTTCCTTGGAAAAATGCCCATTCATGTCTTCTGCCCATTTCTTAACTGGGTTGTTTGAGTTTTGGGTGTTGAGTTTGATAGGTTCTTTATAGATTTTGGATACTAACCTTTTATCAGATATGCCATCTTCTCCCATTCACCATGTCCCAAATATCTTCTCCCATTCCATAGGGTGACTTTTAGTGTTGTTGATTATTTACTTCCCTGAGCAGAAGCTTTTTACCTTGAAGATGTCCCAGTAGTTCACGTTTGCTTTTTGTTTCCCTTGCCTTGAATGGCATGTCTAGTAAGAAGTTGCCGTGGCCAAGGTCAAAGAGGTTGCTGCCTGTATTCTCTTCTAAGATTTTGATGGTTTCCCATTTCACATTTAGGTCTTTCATCCATTTTGAGTTTATTTTCGTGTATGGAGTAAGAAATCGGTCCAATTTCATTCTTTTGCATATTGCTGCCCAGAGTTCCAACATCATTTGTTGAAGAGAGTGTCTTTTTTCCATTGGATATTCTTTCCTGCTTTGTTGAAGATGAGTTGGCCATAGATCACAAGATGATCTATGTGTCTGCATTGGTGCCAGAAGCACTCTGCCTTGATGACTACAGCTTTGTAATATAACTTGAAGTCTGCAATTGTGATACATCCAGCTTTGTTTTTCAAGATTGCTTTGGCTACTTGTAGTCTTCTGTGGTTCCATCCAAAATTTAGGATTGTTTGTTCCAGCTCTGTGAAAAATGCTGGTGGTATTTGGATAAGGATTGCATTAAATGTGTAGTTGCTCTGGGTAGTATAGACATTTTAACAATATTTGTTCTTCCAGTCCATGAGCATGGAATGTTTTTTTCTTTTTCATTTCTTTGTGTCATCTTTGATTTCTTTCAAAAGTATTCTATAGTTCTTCAGAGTACAGATATTTCACCTCTCTGGTTAGGTTTATTCCTAGATATCTTATATTACTAATTTATTAACTTATCGGTATTACCCTTCAAAGAATCTTTTAATAAAGAGTAGGCAAAGGAACGAGTAATTGAGAATGATTGAATGGTCACATGTAGTGAAAGCCATGAGCAAAAATTAATTATAAAAATAAATGTAAAATTCATTTCCTTATTTACCCAGAAATTAATGCAGAAATTTAACTGTAAGTTCACCCCGCAGATAAGCTTGCAAGTATGGAATTAATTGCCACTTTGTTGGTAGTAGTAAAATGCTTTAAATGAGCTACATGTCCACCAGTGGATACTAGTGAAATATATATTTATATTTATATATATTTATATTTATTTATATTTATATATTTATGTATATATATATATACACCAAGATATCTTTTTAAAAAATTTTAAAGGAAAACATGTGGAACATTACATTACAAATAAGAGTAGCTAAATAAAGGCATTTATTTTCTCTAAAAAAAGAGACCCATAAAAATTAGTAATAATACTTCCCTCTCTGTAGGAATCAAGACCAGAGTGTACTTTATTTCATTGTATATCCTTCTTTTTTTTCTTGCAAGTTTTTATTTAAATTCCAGTTTGTTAACATACAGTGTAATATTAGTTTTAGGTGTAGAATTTAGTGATTCAGCACTTACATACAACACCTGGTGCTCATCACAAGGAGTGCCCTCCTTAATCCCCATCACCCATTTAATTCATCCCCTTGGCCACCTCCCCTCCAGTAAACCTCTGTTTGTTCTCTATAGTTAAGAGTCTGTTTCTTGATTTTCCTCTCTTTCCCCCCTTATGTTTGCTTGTTTTGTTTCTTCAACATCATTCATAATCAGGGAAATACAGATTAAAACCATGAGATATCACCTCACACCCATCCGAATAGCTAAAATTCACAACACATGAAACAACAGCTGTTGGTGAGGGTGTGGAGAAAGGGGAACCCTCTTATACTGTTGGTGGGAATGCAGACTAGTGAAGCCACTCTGGAAAACAGTGGGGGTTCCTCAAAAAGTTAAAAATAGAACTATCCTATGGCCCAGCAATTACACTACTAGGTATTTACCCAAAGGATACAAAAATACTGATTCAAAGAGGGCCATGCACCCTAATGTTTATAACAACGCTATCAACAACAGCCAAACTATGGAAAGAGCCCAAATGTCCCTCGACTGATGAATACACAAAAAAATGTGATATATATATATATATATATATATATATATATAGTAATATAGATGTGATATATATATATATATAGTAATATTACTTATCTGTCAAAAAGAATGAAATCTTGCCATGTGTAACAACGTGGGTGGAACTACATAGTATAAGGCTAAGTGAAATAAGTCGGAGAAAGACAAATACCATATGATTTCGCTCATATGTGGAATTTGAGGAACATTGTGTATCCTTATGTTGATTTTGGATTTTTACTTTGTGCAGGAGGCCCATGTGCTGAGGAAATTTCTATTGCCCGTCATGATTGAAGCCATAACTACTAATTCATAATCAACTAACGTGGCCAAGCCAGCAGCATGGCTTTTCTATAAAGGTAATCTGGGCACTGAATTGTTATATTTTCTTATGAGCCTATCAAAAGATATTCATCAATAGGGCTCTGGCTGCTCTTAAAACATTCTTTCCCTTCTTCTTCTTTTTAAAAACTAGTTTCACCCTCAGTTTAGGTCAGCAATTCAATCACGGTGTGTGGCATAGTTACCCTGACATTTCCAGAAGGAAGGCAATTAGGTAAAATGGCAAGAAAATGCCCAGCAACGAGGAAAACAAAACTGGAAAGAAAATTTTGAAATCGTTATCAGAGCGGCTCCATTTGGGGGCCATTTGCTGGGACTGCCAAGCAAAATTCTTTAGCCCGCTGAGAAGCTCAGCACAATGAAACTAAATGAAAAGTGTCAAGATGCCCTCAGAGAGCGCTTGCATGAAAATCGCGTCGGAATTTGCAAGCTTCCTCAAGTAACTCTGCACTTGCCAGTTCTACTAGGGGAATGTGAAGCCAACACTTTTATGAGGCAGGCTGTAGTAATGGTTGGAAGGGTGGTCTCTGCGATAGGACAGCCCGGGCCACCAGCACCCCCCCACACACTTCTGTCTGTAGGACTGGGAACAATTTCTCCCATGATCCATACCTGTTTCCTCGTGGCTCAAATTCGGATAATGACAGTAGATTCATTGCAGAGTTGTTGAGAAGACCAAGCAGTGAATACGCACGATATACTTTGAACCATGCTAGAACGATCGATGATCGTTCGGGTATGGGTACGATGATTCTGTCTACTAATTAAAATATTTACTGGATTCTCATGCATATATCACTCCGACATGCAGAAACAGCAAGTTTAAAAAAAACTCACTATTTTGTCATCAGAGACCTGTGTTTCACTCTGCAATTATCACTTACTGGGTCTGTGACCTTGGGCATGTCAATCTCTCTCTCAGCGATGACGGCCAACCCCTTGGCTGAAAATGGAGCCAATTCATCTGATTGTCTTGAAAATCAGATGCAATTGTGCAACAGAAGTAAAATGTGATACTGGAGCATTATGTGCATGTAAAAATAATAGTGAAGACAGGAGACAATGTAACAGTAGAAATGAGTAGGAATAGTAATTTACGTTAATTACAGAGAAAAAAAGAAAGCACAGAAACTTCAAGAAGGAGAAAAGAATATTTCCCAAGTCATAATATTATCATTCAGTTCTATTTTTCCCAAAGTGTTTAAAAAAGTTCCATACGCTTTTTTTTCATGTGTTTTAAACATTTGCATAAAAGATATCACTCTATAGATAACCTTTTGCAAACATTGTTTACAGTTAAGATGAGATTTTTTTGAGATTTATTCAACTTGATATATTCAGGCCTGGTTCCTTTATTTTAAATTGCAAATAGAACCCCATTGTATTAATACAACCTTTATTTCTGACCTTGCGGAGGGACCGCTTTTATTTTGCTATTGCAAACTGCACTGCAATGAGTATGCTCTCTCCTAGAAGTATCTTCTGCACATGTGTAAGAATGTTCTCATGAGTAAATTCCAAGGAGCGGGATGGCTGGCTTGTGGAGCATATGTATGTGCAGTTGTACCAAAGTTTACCAAGTCGCTCCCTGGAGTGGTCATCTGTCTTATTGATAATAGCAAGCGGACGTATTTTATAGGTCTGTAACTTTTTTCCTGTATTTCTACCCTTCAATAAAAGGCCACTGTCAAGGGCACAGAGTGACATATTAAGAGAGCTGATAAGGGAGGGCAAAGGATGGGATGATGAATCAGAGAGGAGCTGTTATCACAGCTACACCTGAATGGGCAGGAGGAGGGAAACAGCTTCCCGTTGCAGGGTTCCAGAGGGCCACCTGACCAGGATCTGTGTCTTCTGTGGAAAAAGAGAGCCAACCTTCAACAGGAAAAGAACCTGGAACCTGGGTGCCCCAACCTCCCTCTTCGCCATGCTATAAACACCTGCTAGTGTCTTTGATCGGCCAAACCTGACAAGAAGCTAGAGAGAAGACATTTTTACAAAACTATAAACGTCAGCAGGATGCACACAATGTGAGTATGTAGCTAGGAGGTCAAAGCTATCCAGGGCCTAAATCTCTCATTTATTGCAAGCATTTTTATTCTTTTAAAAAGTCTCACAGATACCCTTCTTCGCCAATGACTTTGCACCGATGCATAGATCAACAGTGAGGATTTGCTAGGTCTCCAGAAATGTTATTTTAAAAATATGAATATGTATCAAACGGTCCTTGGATATCTAGAAAAGCATTAAGACTATCTGATTAAATAAACACTCAACCCCAGCCACTTTTTAAAAAAAATCATACTTACTGGGTGAATGGTGCACAAAGGGACAGAAGGAAGTCACGCTGTCAGAGAATGGGAAGCAAGACCCAACTGGTCATACTCCCTGAAGGTCATTATTACTGAAAACTAGATCTTTTTATTTCCTTTTGTATAACATAATATCTGGGCAATCTGAGACTATTGGTTTTACTGACTTATTTGGTCTTGGAGACATATTCAAATATTAAGCATAGTGGTAACCAGATCTTGCTGAGACTGAAAATTATATCTAATGTATTTATTATCTAAGCCAAAACATACGCAACATAAAAACATGAACATTTAACATGACTTTCAGCTTACTTTTACAGTGACCTAAAATCAATAATATTCTTGCACAAGATTTATAAATTAAATCTATACACTTATTTTAATGTGCAGTTGAACTAAGGAGAGAAAATGAGTGGTTTGATTTTACAGCTATTGGATGTTCTTTAAAATACATCTTTAAAATAACCATCCATGTTGGAAGACCTATTTAATACCTAAGTTATTCACATACTTATTCTTAAAATGGAAACGGGAATTAGTCCAGTCATTCAAGAGAATAATTTGACAATATTTACATCTTGTATAAAATAGGTACAAACTTCAACTCGCTAGTTTAACTTCTAGGAAATTTCTCCTAAGAAAACAATTAGATGTTTAGACCAAGATTTATGTACAGAATTGTTTATCCCTTGAGAAAACGGATGAGAAATTTCAAAGAAACAATGCAAGAGAATTTCCCAGGGCTGAAAGTAAACGCAATGGTCAAATTGAAAGGCATGCCAAGCAGGATGAATACCGAATACACACAGCTACATATGCCATGAATATTCACAGCTTCACGGATAAAAATAAAATCGAAAATGGGTCCAGAGAGAAAAAGGTGCTGTCACCTTCGAAAGAACGAGAGTCAGGCTCGGTTCACACTTCTCATCAGAAAACACCAAATGGAAGGGCAGTTTGAAAATCCTGAGGAAATGTGACTGTGAACTTATCATCATCTACAAAACTAAAGTTCGACTCAAATTCAAGAAGAAGTGAATGAGAACCCAGACAGCTGCCTTGGCTCAATCTCCTGACACACAGAACCTCGAGTACCATTTCAAGTGAAGAATGAGTAAAATATCATGGCAATGAGTTAGAAAATCCAGAAACGCCTGACTTTATTTGGAAATGACCAGCTTAACCTTTCCACCATCGTGGACAATCAGAATTCATGAAGGATGTTCAATTCAACGGGGCAAGAGTTATTTATTTTTCTTTTTTTATACCTCTGAGTATGTGGCTTGTGAAATCCATAGCTATTGATACAACCGTTGCTAATAGCAATTATTTCAGAATACTCACTATCTGACAGATACTTTGCTAAATCCTCTACATATGTAATCACGTCAAATCCTCATAAATTTTATGGAATTTGGGTACTATTAACTCCATTTCATGGCAACACACTAAGGTCCAGGGAAATTAAGTAATTTTCCCAAAGTCACACATTCAGCGAGTGGTAAAGTTGTAATTATAACCAGATTTTTGTGACTCTCAAACCCCTCATCTTAGACATCAGTGCAAAACCTAGCCAAGGTCTAATTGATTATCCTCAAGAAATAATACAGATGTTTCTTGACCTCCTAACAAGTCAGTGCTCTCCCTAACATTTACAGTTTTTGTTGACAAAAATAATTAACATCTTTTCAATCCTGTAACTCCCGAACCTTCTGGGTATTGTCCTTTTGAATTCTCTCCCTGGAGCTACATGACTCATCTCTTCAAAATCTCCTCTTTGCTGAAACCGAGGGGGAGAGAAAGACTTTTTAATTAGACCCAGAACTCTCTGCTCTCTGCTGATAAGATTAGAGAATGAGCACCTGTGTAGGGGCATTCAGAGTTGGCTAAATTCACACCCCCGGGCATCTTCCACTGCCAAAACCTTCCCCCAAATCCTGGCAGAACGCTTGAAGGACAATTGTAAGTATTAGTGGGGATAAAAATGCTGAAAGGATATTTCACAGAAAGAGAACTATTGCTCTTTTCTACTAATAAAAGCAAATCCTAAACTTCGTGGCGCTCAAAATATGTCTAACTTTGATTACAGTCCACTCCTGGATTTCATCTTCTTTTTTGTAATTTTTGTTAATATTTATTTATTTTTGAGAGAGAGACAAGGACAGAGCATGAGTTGGGGAGGACCAGAGAGGGAGAGGGAGACATAGAATCTGCAGCAGGTTCCAGGCCCTGAGCCATCAGCACAGAGCCCGATGTGGGGCTTGAACTCAGGAACCATGAGATCATGACCTGAGCTGAAGTTGGTGCTTAACCGACTGAGCCCCCCAGGTGCCCGTGGCTTTCATCTTAATGAGCTATTTATCTTCCATGAACTTTTAGATAATGATTAGACCACCTTTCCGTCCCATTTTCACCCACCTCTCTGAATTCGACCCCAACGCCAAGTTGGTATAGCAGACACGGGCAGTTCTATAATGATTTCCTTTATACTGTACAAGCTTAGTGCCAGAGGTATTTTAAAGCTCACGTTCACTGCTAAACTTAATGAAGTCTGGGTGTCTCAATACTGAGTTGAATCCACAGCTGAAGGTTGCTTGGTCACTGTCCATCTTATTATCTATTTATTTTTAACTTAGGACAGTTAATTTTGCCCCTGCCTATAAATCAACCAGTATTATAAACAAATGCATGTTGATGAATGTATGTTACAAAGAAAGAACAATTTATTTTTCTAATTTATTTAATTCCATTTAATGAAACTTTCAGACCTTGTGTCGAAGACAATCATCTTGACAATTTTCAGTAGCCCTTCTTTTCTGTTCCTTAACTCTCTGTTAAGGAGAACCTTCCAATTCTTTCTACTGCTTCTGGGTATGTTTCCTTTTATATTTTCTGTAATACTTATAGTCACTGGGAAGCAGATTGAGCTTCCTTTCACTGGGGCAGGAACCATTTGGTCCAAGTCATTTTCTTCTAGTCGACATACACTGTTACATTAGTTGCAGGTGCACAACATAGTGATTTTAAGCGCGTGCGTTGTGCTATGTTTCACAACAAGTGTAGGTACCTCTTGCAGTCACTTGCTAATGTACCTGCAGGACTTTTCAAAGAGCTGTCTGACGTTTCCAGAAGTCTCCCGCGTGCTCCGAAAAGAGACCAGTAGACAATCTGCCTCGCTACCCCTTCCCATCCCTTGCTCCCCTCCCTTCGTCCACATTTCCAGTTAGATTCTTTTCTGTGGAGTCGTGCTGTGGCCTCCAGGAGTTTGCCAGTTGTGGAGCAGCCCCACCTCTCCTTGAAATAGTACTCTTTTTGCTGATCGGTCGCATCGCAAACATTAATGGAGTGCCGACTGAGTGCCCAGCACCCGTGTACATGTCAGAGATGAAAGAAAGAAAATCTCTCTCCCTTCTGGGTCTTACATTGCAGTGACGGGTGCTGGAAAATATTTAAAACAAACCCTCTTTATCACTCCAGAAGATCGCTCCACAAAAGTAAAAGAGAAAGAAAGCACTTTTGTTACCGAATAACCAAGAAACTATAATGTGATGTCCACCACGGTCAATCCACCAAAGTCAGGACAATGACAGAAATCCCATCCTCTTATGCCACAAAAGCAGATACAACCCGTGATGTACCTGTTCACAAGAAAAATAATAACCAGTCCTCAAGTAAGACGCAATGAAAGCATCATTTGTTTTATCGTTTACCCTAAATTTATTTGATAATTGGGATAGTCACCTGTGTTTGCTAATGCTTTTTAAAAAAATAACGTTCTAGGGGCCCCTGGGTGGCCCAGTCAGTTAAGCATCCAACTCTTGATGTAGGCTCAGGTCTTCATCTCCACTCAGGTTTTGATCTCATGATTCATGAGACTGAGCCCCGTGTTGGGCTCTGTGCTGGCAACATGGAGCCTGCTTGAGATTCTCTCTCTCCTTCTCTCTGTGTCCCTCCCCTGCTTGCTCTCTTTCTCTTTCTCAAAATAAATAAAGATTTTTCAAAAATAGTTAAAAAAAATAGCATTCTCATATTTCTATGACCTGAAGTAGTTTGCAACTCCAGGCACCAGCTGAAGATAAGGGTCCTATCCTTCCAGAAAACTAGGGGAAAAGGGCACTGTCTTCCTTGACGATTGCATTTCAAAGAGATGACTCCCAGGTCCTTAAGAAAACCTTCCTAAGTCTTAAATTGGCAGGATACTTATTTAGGTTTTAAAAAGATTTATAGGGTACCTGGGTGGCTCAGTCAGTTGAGCACCTGACTTCAGCTCATGTCATGATCTCACCATTCGTGAGTTCAAGCCCCATATCAGGCTTGCTGCTGTCAGTGCAGAGCCGACTTCAGATCCTCTGTCCAATCTCTCTCTCTGCCCACCCCTCCCTTTCCCCCCCCCCACAAATAAAAAAAAATAGAACATTAAAAAAATTTACATACATTTCAAAGAGGCAGGGAAAGAGCTTACACCTTTTCTAAAGTGCTTTAAGAAGAGAGGAAGGGTCTTCCCTTATTTTCAACAGAGAGAAGTAAGTTTCTTATGTTTAATTTGTATTTGCCCTGTAAAGGGCAATAGGCCGTCAATGATCAGATTAAAAAATGAATAAACATATTTAAACAGAAGAACAATTTCAAAAGAATGCGTTATTAAAAAAATTAAGTTGATGCATGGGGGGGGCACTTTAGGTAAGTGTCAAGGGCATACTGTCAGAGGAGGTGACATTTGACCACAGACCTGAAAATTCCAAGCAGAGCTAGTGTGTAACCTTGGAAGAGTAACCAGATTGAGTTGCTCGATGGACATAAATGGGTCAGGATGAGTGGGGTGGAATGAAATGAGGGAGAGGAGAGGAACAAAGGAGGAGAGGAAGATTGTGCAAGATCCTGAAGACCTCATAGGACTCCAAATGGCACTGAGATTTTATTCTTGTTGTGTGAGAGTTTTTCAAGTAGAAGAATTACAAGATCCAACTTTGCTTGGGAAAGATGCCTGGCTACTGGGTAGCAGATTGAACGCTCGGAATCGGTGATGGTCATTGGAGAGACATGTTGAGAAAGAGTGGGGGCAGCCAACAGATAAGATGCTTTTGTGGCATGCCAAACAAGCAAAGAGTTTGCGAGGACCACGACGGCAGTAGGGGCACGCAGCATAGTGATAGGTTGGCAACATAAATAGAATCAGAGAACTCACGGCTGAACTGGATGGGCCCTGCATCATGCAGGGTATGAGGGAAATAATGGAATTAAGCATGATTTCAAGACTTCTGGCCTGAGAAACATGGTAGGTAATGGCACCATTTATTAAAAGGGTGCACACTTCGCGTGAGCTCCAATGAGAGAAGTATGGTGTGCGTATTAGGCATTCAAACGGCAATACTGAGTGGTCAGAGCATCTGGAGCTATGAGGGGAGTGAGCATTTGCACTTCCTGCCCCGCCTTCGCTGTGATTTAATATTCCCAGTGGCCACTGCTAACCCTGCCGGGCACCTATGCACTCCAGGTGTCGAGGTTACAGAATATTCTGTTGCCTATAGGTGGTGGACAAATCTCTATTTTTTGCTGTTACTTTCCCTTTATCAGGTTCAAAAGCGATGTTTTATGTGCTTTCTTGTACTGACAAACCTGAATCATAACCAGTAATCCAAAGTCAACACCACCCCTCCTGCTCACTGTCGTTTCTGCCTGAATCGGGCTTGTTTTGCCTGATCTCCTTTTCTTCTTGGCAATTTTTTTTCATGTTAAGTTCCTGTACCAGGCATGTCCTGGCTCAGCTGGATCTCTTCGCTGGGTATCATGAGGCTAAATCGAGGTTTTGGCAGAGTCGAAGTCTTTCTGGGGATGAATATGTTTCCAAGGATTATGTCCATTCAGGTTGTTGGCAGAACTCAGTCTGTGGGGTCATAGGCTTGCACTCTGTTTCCTAGCCGGCTAAACAGCCCGAAGCCACTCTCCACTTCTAGAAGCAGCTGGCATGGCTCAGTTTGTGTGCCTGTCCTCTGTAGTCAAAAGCCGGCCACGAGTCCTTCTCATCCTTTCAATCTCTTTGACATCTCCTTTGGCTTCATCTCTTCTCTGCTTACCTCTTCTGATACCCTCTTTGGTAACCAACTAGAGAATGTTCCCTGCTTTAAGGTCTTACTGACTAGGTTGGGTACACCTTGATAATCCCCAGTACTCTATTAAGAAGCTTTATGTGATAACCTTAATTCCATCTGCAAAATCCCTTCAAAGGGATTAGATTCATGTCTAAGTGAATAACTAGAGAGTGGAAATTTCACGGGGAAATTTTTAGAGTCCTGCCTGTCCAGTGCCTCAGTTTTAAAGGGTCTTTTTTCGACCTATTCTACTATCTCAAAGGGCAAACTGGTCAAGAACAAAGAGCACCCACCACTCTGCCTATAACCAAAGTATGTTGATTTGCCAACATCATTTATTTTACAATAAAGAGTATCTTCTGTTATGTATGTTTCCTTGAAATCGCTCACCCAACAAATGGGAGTTACCAAGAAAGGAGACTCATAAATGTTGAAAACAGATTGATTAATCTGATTTAGGTGAATTGAGTAGTTTTGGTCTCATTGCTGTTATTTTTAGTGTCACAAATACTAGGCATATTTAAGGTATAGCAAAGGTAAATGGTACACGTAAGGGAGGTAGAGAAAAGGCAAAATGAGTTTAGGTTTCTGATTTAACAGTGAGTGGCTGTGATGGCTTTGATGGCTGAAAGGTAAAGGACTGAGCAGATTCCCACAGATCTGTGAGTTCCAACTGTGCAATCACCTTTTGAAACCATCAATTGCTGCCAACATAGTATTTAGAAATCCCAGAGAACTTTCTTACTCCCCTTCACCCCAGTTTTTCCAAACTCTTTTTGAAATGAAGGCAAGTACCAAGGTCCGATCAGGACAGCGGTCAACTCATTTGAGTGAACTTTTACCCAGTCTCTACTAAATCTCAAGTACTATCTTGACATCATCTTAAAGCCCCAGATCATTCCATGAGGTCATAGGGAAGTCTGCACTGAAAACAAAAATAATACCTAGTGACAGCTGGCCCAGGTCTGGATGGCCACACCAATACTCTCTCTGTCCTTCCATATTTCTGTAGAAGCCAGACAATCTCCCCAAAAGTGTCAGCAGCAGTCAGGTTTGAGAAGAGGCAAGACAATGCCAGATAAACAGATAAATAATTGTAACTCTTACTGATGTTAAAAACACAATGAACATGTTGGCTTATTGTGTTTTCATTTTTAAAAGACATGTATTTATTTTTTAATGGGCAGGAAAGAGATATGCTGGCCTTTGCCATAAGCATTCAATGGATTGTGTAATTGCAGGTGGGGTTCTTCCCCCCTCCCACCTCATGATAAAAGTTCCAGAGTCATCTATACACTATTGATCTGTAATCCTAGCTCAGGGAGAGCTTGGTGCTCCCACATAAAGATAAAATTCAGTCAGAAAAAAAAAAAATCCCAAATCCTTCGCATACTTCTGATCCTCACTGTTTACTTTCTCTTTTGCTTCTGTCAACATTTGTGCTGAAGCATTTTACAGGTAAATAAAAAGAAGCAATCGGAAGTGGTAAGTGTGCTTCTGTAATACATGTCGACGTGACAGAGGTTATTCTCTGGGGATTTTGCCGAGATGAAATTATAAGCGAACTTACTACTTATTTGGGAGGAGAGAAGACGCAAGCAGAACACCAGCCACAAAAGAAGGCTGGGTTGTTCGGTTGGTTTCTATGATTGCATTTTAGTTTTCAGCTCCCAATACTCATCCTCAGCCCTAGAGACAATTACACGACTCTTCTTGAGAAAGACAGAAGTGAGACCTAGGAATGTCCACTTCGTTTTGTTTCGTTTTGTCTTAAGAAAGGCAGACCTTCGTATGCAGTGCTGCATTTGGAGGTGTCTGGAGTCTTGAAAGCTTCGCTACCCTATGTTCTTCTACAAATGGACCCTGAGACCTTGTTTGGAGGTTCTAGCAGGGGTGCGCAGCTCCTGCTATACCCTTGACCAATGAATGGTCCTCCTCTAGGGGAAAGTCATCCTGTGTGACCAGGCGTGCAGCTTCGGGAGGGACGCACAAGGAGCCGTGAGGGAGGAAGGGGACACCTGGCTATTCAGCCAGACCAGCCGAATCAACCCTGGTCATCAATGGGGTGACAGATGTCGTAGCCAGATCACCTTCAGATCCTGAGAATACTCACTTTAGTGTCTGCACTTGTACAATAGCTGGACACATGTCACCCATAGAGAGTAAAACACAGTCACCACCAACTGTACTCACATGCAGAGGAGACTTGACATTGCCTAGTATCCATCTCCTTCTTCTTAGCACCAACGTAAAGGCTTCAGGATCTGAATCTACCCACCCCTAAGTAACCTTGGAGTTGAAGTTTATCAACTTGGGAGAAAGGGTTCCATTCCAAAACCCAATCAAGGAGTATTACATATCCTCACGATCTTTACATGCAGTTCCAAATGCAACATTGTAAGAAATGACTTTTTTCGATGATCAGACTATCATTGGACTTGTGCCTTTACCTGGCATTTAATGACGTCTGACACTACACTACCTCTTACACTTGTTCACTAAGAAACAAAGTAAAATGCCCCCTGCTCTAGCAGGATAACCCATACTGGGAGAAACACATGTACATCAATGAAGAATCCAAGATGTGAGCTGAGAATCACTACAGGTAAGATATAAGCAAATACTATGGGAGAGTGGAGAAGCACTTGACGTTGTAAAACTGGGGGGACCACAAAAGGTATTGGACCTTTTCAATTATAACCATAGACTTAAGTGATTTCAAAGATTGGAAAGAAGGCATTCCCAATTTGAGATTAGTGACAGCACGTTTCAGGTGTGCAAAAGCACTTTGAGTGTTAGGAAATTACAGGTGTGTCTGTTGGTATGCTGGTGAATTTTATGGGTCAACCTGACTAATCCACAGTGCCCAGATTTTGTTCCAATTCCATGTTGATAAAGGCATATTTCAGATGAGATTAACAGTTATCAGTAGGCTTTGAGTCCAGCAGATCACCCTTCATCATATGGGTGGGCCTCGTTCCATCAGTTGGAGGTCTTAAGGGAAGAAGAACAGAGATCTCCTAAGGAAGAGGGAATTCTGCCTTTAGACTGCCCTCAGAGTCCAGCTGTGAGATCAGCTCTTCTCTGAATCTCCACTTCCAATCCTACCATGCAGATTCTGTATTTACCAGCCTCCACAACTGCATGAGCCAATTCCTAAAAATCTCCTCTCTCCCTCTCTCTCCCCCGCTCTCCACCATCTCCTTCTCTCCCGCCTCCCCACCCCCTAACCCCATCTATTTCTATATCTGCTCTGCTTCTCTGGAGGACTAATAGAGTGAGAAAGGTTCAAGTGAAAATGAGAAAATTGTGGAGGAGGAACATGACAGTATGCTAAGGCTCTACCATGTGTCGCCCGAGATTCTAGTATACGGAGCCTACTCTTTATTATTTGTCATAGTAAAGCCACTCAGATTTTTTAAGTAGAGGATTCGGGGTGATGCGTCATCAAAATTGCTACTATAAAGGGTGATTCCGAAGCTTTGTTAGCTAGGAAGAGTAGTAACAGTTTGGTTATTGATACATTATTAGTCACGGTGGGGTTGGTTGGAGACCCCGAAAAGAGTATTTGCAATTGTGAGGGAAAGTTGGCACAGTCATTTCCGAAGTGAGAGGCCTCGAGTAATACTGTGCAGATCACAATCATTTAATGGCAGCACATCAGCGGAATTTAGGATTTTGGATGACGCAGAAGGGACACACTGTGAAGGTATTACTGACTTCCTTTCCCACTATTGGAGTCCACGTGTTTGCCGCCTGGACTGTTCCAACTCACCCAGTAGCAGGAACTTGGCATCCTGAAATTTCCGTCTAGGTGTTTCTCACCTGAACCTAAAAACCAGTTAGAACAAGCTGTAGCTTCTACCTTTCCGCATTCTTGTTTTTTTTCTTCCATTTTTCGGCGATTCAACTTCTTCACTTTCAAATTCTTGCTCAAAAGCCCCCCCTGGAGAAGCCAGATGTACTACTGCCTCGCTTCAAAAACCTCACAGGTGTGTGTGTCAAGAGTGTTACCTGGGGATGCTCTCCACTTAGAATTCTTTAGGAGAACCAAAGTGACATGAAGGCACAAGCAGGGTCAGGAGAGACCCCTTCCTCAGTCATTACCCCCACCCCCATAGTTGGAGGACACAAGAGAAGAATTTCAAAAAATCCCTCGGAGGGCGCCTGGGTGGCTCAGTTGGCTAAGAGTCCGACGTCAGCTCAGGTCATGATGTCACGGTTCATGAGTTTGAGCCCCGCGTGGGGATCTCTGCTCCCAGCTCAGAGCACGTTGGATCCTCTGTCCTCCTCTCCTTCTGCCCTTCTCTTGCTTGTTCTCTCTCTCTCTGTCAAGAATAAATAAACATTGAAGAAAAAAAGTCCTTTGTGAAAAGATTTGTCAACCTCTCTTACTCTTATCTGTCTTTAAGATGTTCAACACTATCCTTTATAGTTTCTTGTGATAGAGCTCTCCTCATTAAAGTTATTCCCATTAGAGTTTGAATGATAAACATTCTCTTTCTGTTCATCCAGTAGCTGCTTTCTAATTTTTGAGTGACATATTGAAAAAAACATTCTTATCAGCATATAGATAAAAATCGCACTTCTGTCCTAAAAGAATAAACAAATATGCATTCAGGCATTTTTAAACAAAGATTATTCATGGAAGACATTTTAACATGATATAGAAAAAAAACAAAGGAAAGAACTTAAATTTGTAACAGTAGCAGAGTTTTCAGAACAAAATATATGCTCCAATTAAATTGAAAAGGTAATTAAATGCTTCTACACTTTTATGATGGATAATCATACATCACAATAATAATTTTCTAAAATCATGGGGTGGAAAATCATTTCCAAGAAATATTTAGTGGGAAATGCAGGACACAACATGGTACATGTTATTTAATTACAAATATGCACATATGTATTTTCATATATTTCATGGAAAATTAAATACTTCCTTCTATTATAAGTAAAAAGGTTGAACTAAATATACCAAATGAAGTAATGATGATCTCTCTTTGGTGAGATATTTTTTGTTGTTTGCCTAGCTTTCAGCTTTGCACATTGATCACATAATACTTTTACAGTCAGAAAAACACAACGAATGTAATTTTGGGAAAGGCCAAGTTAAGAGACATGGTGGAAGGGTAGTTATTCTGAGTGATTGTCCTTATTACATTAATATAAGAGTCATTTAACCAAAAAATGGATAGTACGTGCTTAATAGTTTGCACATTACTCATGAATCTCCTTCTTTGTGGTGTCTCTACTAAGGATTCAAGATATACCAAACAAGTTCAACCATCATTATGCCATGAGAGACTCAGTGGACCACGGTGGAGTCAGGCAGGTGTATGTTAAAACTGTACCTGGTGTTGCCACTGACATTATCAATGAACTTGACAAGACTTGTACCCTCTCTGCATCTCAGTTTTTTCGTCTTTGAAGCAGAGAAGTAATACTGACCTTGTAAACATTTTGAAAAAAAGTAAAATATAAAATAGTAAATATAAAGAGAACAGCTCATTATCTGGCACAGAGTTTCAATTAATGGTGGTGGGAAAAGTAGTTGATGTCAATATTCTTTCTTCTATAAAATTAACTTGCTATTATGAAGCCATTCTGCAAGAAAGGGGAGGTAAAATTTCAGGTAAAAATCATAATGATCATCATCAAAATATCAATAGAGATAATGTTAACTTCAGTCAAGAATAAAATAATTATTTTAGGGGATGATATCTGAGACAAAAAATATAAACACTCAAATGTTTTTCCATATTGAGATGCTGAGCATACAACACAGGGGGTCAGAATTTTTGCTTGGTACAAGAGATTAATAATAATAACAACAACATGGGGCACCTGGGTGGCTCAGTCAGTTGGGTGTCCGACTTCGTCTCAGGTCATGATCTCACAGGTCGTGGGTTCGAGCCCCGTGTCGGGCTCTGTGCTGACAGCTCAGAGTCTGGAGCCTGCTTCGGACTCTCTGTCTCCCTCTCTCTCTTCCCCTCCCCTGCTCACATTCTGTCTCTCATTTTCTCTATCAAAATTAAATAAACATAAAAAATTAAAAAAAAATAAATAATAACAACGAAAATAATAATAAATGGAACCAGATGCTTACAAGTAAATAAACCTCTGATAGAGCACCCGGTTGGCTCAGTTGGTTCAGCTTCTGACTCTGGATTTTGGCCCAGGTCATGATCCCAGGACTGTCGGATCAAGCCCTGCCTTTGGCTCTACACTGAGTGTGGAGTCTGCATAAGAATCTCCCTCTCTCTCCCTCTCTCTCTCCCTTAGCCTCTCCCCACTGCTCACACAGTCTCTCCCTAAATTAAAAATAAATAATTAATTAATTAAATATTCTCTGATATTGGTAATTTATTTGGATAAATAATTAAGTTACATATGCCTAAAAAAAATACAAGATTTTATTTTTTTTACTTTTTTTTTTAACTTTAGTTTTAGAGAGGGCCAGCAGGGGGAGAAGGGCAGAGGGAGAGAAAGAAAGAGAGAAAGAGAGAGAGAGAAGAAGAAGGATCTTAAGCAGGCTCCACACTCAGCATGGAGCCCCACATGGGGCTTGATCCCATGACCCTGGGATCATGACCTGAGCCAAAACCAAGAGTCAGGCACTCAACCGACTGAGCTGCCCAGGCGCCCCAAGAATGAAAGCTTGTAAAATATTAGTAACTCAAATCTCATGCAATGAAATGAAAATAAAACACACGTGTGACCACTAATCAGAAACTATTTCACGAGAATGCCCAAAGGTGGTCAGTGGTCCCAACATTATACTGTGCATTACCATGTGTGGGGAGGCAAGAAGTGTCAGGTGTTAGGTCATTGCCTGGTGGGCATGGGGTGTAGCTGGAGCTAAGGCGACAAGAGAGAAAGTATTGGTTGCTCAATCTTTGTGATTCTATCTATGCTCATATTAATTAATGTCTTATCAAGTGGTAACAGACTGTAATTATTTCTGTTATCTCTTATTTTCTACCAGCACTATTAAATAATTATTTTAGAAAATGACATCCAAGACAAAAAATATAAACACTCAAAAAAATGATTTTCAAAGCAATGAAATAAATAATGTGCACATAAGGGAGTAAGGAAACATTTATTTAAAACACTGCATCACAATACAAAAACTAGACCCTAATCTCCGTTTTGCAAACAGGAAGCTGAGTTTCAGAGAAAGAGAATCTGTTCAAAGTTCTGCAGCTACTTGGTGGCAGAGAGAGAATTCTAACCCTCATTACAAAGTGTACTTATACTAAATTGTAAATTGCCCAGATCCTGCTATGTGCATTGCTGACAGTTGTGGACAACACAGCTTTGCATTTACAAACACATGCGAGTGGATAAGCAGACGTATTTAGCAGTGTCCTAATCGGTTGAACCTGCCAATTGGTTGCAAAATGTTAACATGCGCCTAAACATCTTTGGTCTCGGTTTTATTAAGTATCTCAGAAATTACACTGCAAAAAAAGCTAAAGTATCTCCAAACCCAATTAAACAATGGCAGCCATTTCCTTATCCATATAATCTTCTTAAACTTTTCATGCGTAAAGCAAATTCGCACAGAATATCAAGAGTAGATAATATTTTGCAAATAATAATTTCCAGCCTTTTGGGATTTCCTTAGAATCCAGTGAATCATCCACAGTCACACACAGGGACAATCTGTGCTTTCTACGGGCATATTAACATTGCATGAATAGAACCAAGAGTTCTATTGGATACATCCAATTTTTTCTTTCTGGATGATGGAAATTATTTCACGGGAAAAATTGAAAAGGGAAGTGAATGATAGCTTTTAAAATCCACACTGAAGGTACGTCCAATTGTTTCACTCCTAATTATATATTTGAGCTCAGTGAAAAAATATATAAATATAAATATATATATATGTATATATATATATATATATGATTCTTCTTAGATTCCTTGGTATTGGTGTTTTCCTTATGCACATACCCCTGCCTCTCATCTTCCTGAAACACAAATGTGATAATGTGAAGAGATTATATAGATCTTTTCTTTCAAGAGAAAGTAATAACATAGGTCACAATTATTTGGGTTTTATCTTACTTAAAGAATAGCACAGTGGTAAGAAGCGTGGCTTCTGGAGTCAGATTGTCTGTTTGAATACTGTTCTGCAATTTACCAGCTAGGGAACCTCAGGCAGGTTATTTATCCCCTTGTTTCTTTAGTTTTTCTGGTCTGTGAAACAGTGATAAAATGCTGTGAGGATCAAAAGTCAACATTGTATATGTTTAAACGCTTGGACTTTCATCTTGGACCATGACAATGCACTTGATGTCATATCAACACCCTTGCTGAGAGCAGCTATAAAAAGCTGGATAAAATTAATTTAAAACCCATTGGAATGTGTCGGAAAGCAATAAAGGCCGTCAGGGCTCGAGACGCCAAGATCCCAAATAGAAGGGAGACCCACTGAGGTGAAAAAGACCTTCTACACAGCTTTTAGCACTTAGGGGTTTGCTGGTTCTCAGCACAGAACACAGAAAGTGGGAAGAAAGGATGTCCTGTGGTGTGCAGTCATCTCTTTGGGCTGGGGAGGTGAGGACTGCTGTTCAGAGCTATCCACGTGGCCAGGGCACAAGAGGCCAAGATGACAGCAGAATGGGAAACCCACAGAGAAGTGAGCAGCTATTCTAAAATCAATTCAGACTTGAAGTATTTGAAAACTCCTAAGATGACATGTAAAAAGAAATGAAAAAAAAAAAATATATATATATAGAAGAGATGCTCAGAAAAGAAGCAGAAAGCTAAATAAACATCTAAGCCAAATTTCGACAGTCTGATGATGCTAGGAAAATGAAAATTCGAGTTTAGGGCTGCCAGGGAGGAGAGGGAGTTCAGGATTTTAACTGAAACTTCTAGAAGGCTGTACTCTCAGAGTATGGACAAACCAGAAATAGCAAGCTTCAACTATGTCATGGTTTTATGCCACACTCTATTTGTATATTAGGAAAAGCGTGTCCCTTGAGGGAGAACACCTACAAGTTTTCACATACAGTGTTCAAGATTCAATTTTTAAAAAATAATGGTCATGCCAAAAAATAGAAACAAAAAACTGAATGCTAATAAAAAAGCATATAGACATAGAAACAGCATTGAAGGTGATCCACACATTGTGAATATCAGATATAAACTTTCAAATATTGGTAAGTAATGCTTTCAAAAGTAGATGAATTTGGAGAATTTTGCTTCAAAGCTGCAAATTCTTTTTGAAAGTGGAATTTCTGTAACTAAAGAATTCGCTAGCAAAGTAAGAATTCCACTGATAGTCTTAATAAGAGAAGAGGTAGGACTAGAGAGAGAATTAGCAAAATGGAGAACACACAGATGTCTGAGTTTACTGGGCTTGCCATAATAAAATCCCACGCATGGCGGGGAGTAAACAACACATTTATTTTTTCATGGTTCTGGAGCTACAAGTCCACTGCCAAGATGTCAGAAGGTTTTTTCTCCTCTGGGTCTTTCTCCTTGGTTTACTGATGGTCACCTTCTTGTTATGGACCCACGGACCTATGCCCTGTGTGTGCACGCCCCACTGGGGCCTGTTTGTGTGTCCAAATGTCCTCTTCTTACAAGGACATGTGTCAGATTAGCTGGGGGCCCACCCTAATGGTCTCATTTTAACTTAATCACTTCTCAAAAGACCCTACAGCCAGATATAGTCATGTACTGAGGTTATGGCTTCAACATATGAATTTTGAGGGCACACAACTCAGCACATAACAATAGATTAATAGCAAATATCTAGGTTGAAGTAAAAAGAAACCAAACAAGGTAAAAAAAAAAGAATAAATAAATAAAAGAAGCATAAGAGACCCATGGGGCATGGTGAAAGGCAGCCACTCTTAAAACGAGGCCTCGAGGAAAAGGTGGGAGAGTTGTGGCAGGAGCAGCATCTGATGACATCATGACTAATGCAACTTTGAAACTTATAAAAGATATGATGCTGCTGTTACATGAATTTCTAAACTGTTCCAGCAAGATAAATTCAAAGCAAACACCTATGGCTATATCACAGGAAAAGCGCTCAGAATTAAAGAAAAAGAGAACGTTGTAAAAGCAGTCAAGGTGAGCGTGTGTGTGCGCGTGCACACACGCACATGCACACATCCACATGATACATTCACAGGAATAACAGCAAGAGTAGAAGCTAAGTGTTCCACACAAAAGGTATAAGCCAGAAGAATATGGCATACCAAAATGTATACCAAAGTTGTTATGAAGTGTGTATTCTGTTTTTAGCTTCTGAAAGATGTTATAAAATACTGGGAGGTTTATTAAATTGACTGCAGATATTATGGTACATAATGAATAGATTATAGATAGATAGAGGATAGATAGATAGATGATAGATATATAGATGATAGATAGATAGATAGATAGATAGATAGATAGATAGATAGGAGATAGCATAAGAGATAGAGATAGATAGAGATAGAGATGATATAGAGATAGAGATAGAGATAGAGAGACAGAGAGATAGAGATAGAGAGAGAGAGAGAGAGAGAGAGATAGAGAGAGAGAGAGAGATGGGGGAAATTGATACATGCATAGATACATGGAGAGTAGGATGTCACCAAGTGGTGGTATTTTATGGACAAAAGAGATCTTTAACAGGTGAAATAATATACACTCTAATTGTCACACTTGAACAAAAGAGAAGATCCTATATTTGTATAAAAGTTATAGAACAATTATTTTAAGAATGCCAAAAGACATCCAAGAAAAGAGCACTTAGTACTTTGAAAATAGGAAGCCCTTTTCTTAATATCAGAAAGAGTACTTTCAAAAACATACAGGAAATGTCACACTTAGGGGGTGAAATACCAAATTTTTATCCTGAGAAAGGAAAGAGAAACTGGAGTCTACTCTGGCCCCTTCTATTATAATTTATACTACTAAGAGAAATAAATAAATGATGTAACCTTTGGAAAGGAGGAACAAAAAACCCAATTATTCCCAGAACCCGTGATTGGATATAACATAGACATACAAAATAATCTGCCCATTAACCATTAGAATAAGTTAATTTGGAAACACACTGGTCACAGGGTCAGTATACAAAAACCAAAAACGTTATTATTGTAGATTGGACACATATGATTAAAATTCCAAAGAAAAATTCCATTTACAGTAACATTTAAGTATACATCAAATAACTATAAGTAAATATAATGAGATATATGTGAGATCTCTATGCCGGAACATATAAAACATTACTGAATGTTCTGGTAGAACTGAATAAATTCTTTCCAGAGCAACAACCTTACAGATAACAAACAAATGCTGGGGAGGTGAGTCTGAAATCACATGAATGGAACAAACACAGATTTTAAGTGGGAGACGTCAGGTACAAGAACACAGCATGACGTCAGTTTCCTGTATTTTAAAGGACTTTAGCTGGGCGCAGGCTACAATCAGCAACAAGCAGAACAACCATGGAGGACGAGAGGACCGTGTTTTGGTCTCTCTTTGCTTTAAAGCCATTATACGACATTCACTTTTAGAATCACCATGTCCTGCCGATGAATCAGGCATTTTATCATCATGAAATGCCTTCCTCCCAACCCCCGGCAGTACTCATTTTGTTGAAAACTACCTTGGCTTATATTATTACAGCATCCTTTGGGGAAGTGTGACAAGGAAGGGTCATGAGGGGGTGTGTGGGTTGCTGGAATCTTCTGTTTCATGATCTGGCCACCGGTCACATGCGGGTGTTCCATATGAAAATTCATCAAGCTATACCCTTATAAGCATGCATTTTGGGGGGCCTCTGGGTTACTCAGTAGGGTAAGCGTCCAACCTTTGGTTTCTGCTCAGGTCATGATCTCACAGTTGGCGAGTTCGAACTCTGCATCAGGCTCTGTGCTGGCAGTGCAGATCTTACTTGGGATTCTCTCTCTCCTTCTCTCTTTGTCCCTCCCCTGCCCATGGTCTCTCTCTCTCTCAAAATAAATAAATAAAATTCAAAACAAATAAAATAACTTTAAAAACATGCACTTTTCTATATGTATTTTTATGTTTCAATAATGTTTTTAAAATGTTTCTAGTTAGACAAATAGTTTTTTGAAAGTGCTTAGAGTTGGAAATGGCAGAACCCATAGAATAATAGATTCACTGAACTTTGAATGCTGTGGTTGCCTTAGAGAACCCACAGTTCCAGGGCCTCATCTTGTGGCTAAAGTAGATAAGGCCCAGGAGGAAGCAGGGCTGTGTGTAGGACAGAGCCTGGAGCCCAGGTCCCCCACCCAGGCTAGAGTTCACAGTATTTTGTTGTTGGTCATCCCTGCCATCCATATCTTCCAATTACCCCAGCACTCCTGGAGGGTGTGAAAGGAAGTAGCTCATGTATCCTTTGGTTTTGGATAAAGTAGGCAACAGAGAACAAAGCTTCTCTCCTTCATTTGTCCTCTGAGTTAGCAATGGCCTCAATTACGTCCTTGTTCTTTTTTCAGAAGGGTTTTCTGTGAAGTCAGTCTCTCCTAGGCAGAGCCGATTTGCAGGGTCAGGAAAGCACTGAGCATGAAGGAAGGGTTGAAGATCTTCTCAAGTAAAAAAACACATTGATCACATAAAATTCTTACTGACAAAGACTGAAGAATAATCTCTAAAGAGTCTGCCAACTCTGGTGATATTTGCTGGGTCATGAGTTAGAGAATAGGCACAGAAACCTTTGCAAAACACAACACGGAGGCACCTGGGTAGTTCAGTCGGTTGAACATCCAACTCTTGATCTTGGCTCAGGTCATGATCTCATGGTTTGTGAGTTTGAGCCCCATGTCGAGCGCCACATCAGGCTCTGCACTGATAGTGTGAAACCTGCTTGGGATTCTCTCTCCTCCCTCCCTCTCTCTGCCCCTCCCCACTCATGTGCAAATGCTCTCTCTCAAAATACATTAATAAACTTAAAAAAAAAGAAAAAGAAAGATTAAATTTAGGAAAAAACACTCAGGACTGAAACATCAGGGTGATGAGAGAGGAGGCAGGATGGTTAAGGTTTTAGAGGTGGAACCTCATCACCGGACCTTTGTGGTTTTTCAATGGGTTTTAATCATCATTCTCAAAAGTAAAGAGATGATGGTGAATGTCTTAGTGTTTTCAGGCTGCTATAACAAAGTACCACAGACGAGATAGATTATAAACAACAGAAATTTATTTCTTATGGCTCTGGAGAAAGTACAAAATCAAGGTACCAGCATAGCTGGGGCTTTGGTGAAGGTCTTCTTCCGGGTTTTAGAGTGTTGGCTTCTCACTGTATCCCCGAATGGTGGAAGGGATCTCTGCAGGGTCCCTTTTATCAGGCACTAATCCCATTCATGAGAGCTCCACCCTCAAGACTGAAGAACTACCCAAAGATCCCAGGTTGTAATATCACCATCTTTGGGGATTAGCACTTTCAACATATGAATTTGGGGGTGGAGAAAACAAACATTCAGTCCATAGAAATTGATATTTTTGTGCAAGTCAGACACTTAGCATTTGGTGTGTGATCGCTATGTTAGGTAGTTAGGGTAGGAAAATGGATGAAGCATCAACCAGAACTTCTGGGCAACTATTCGTTTACCCGGTGGGTCGGATTGAATTTTGGCATCGATTGTGAAACCAGCTGCTCCCACCTCAGCTCTCTCCCAAAGCCGCAGCGTTTCCGTGGGTGGCTACTATGGGGACAGGGCTAACAATAACTGCAGTCTGGCCATCAACTTCGGCAAATGCTTTTCCAACACCATCTCCAGAGCAGGGGGTGTCAGGCATTGATATTAAATACACGGAGCCTGAGATGGAAGTTCACAAAGCAGGGATCACAGCAGTTCTGGGTGAGAAAATAAAAGTTAGTCATCGGGCAAGGGAGAACACGATCTCAGGACACGGCCGCGATCGAAGCCAGTGGATGTCCAAATCACAACACTAAAATTCAGTGCCAGGTTTGTAATCTGGGGAAAGATAAAGCTGGCACAGGTGAGCAGCTGAGGCAACAGTGGAAAACTGTTTTAACTGTTAGTGCCTGAAAAAATGACTTATTTTATAAAGAAATAGCCAGTAGCTCGATGTCAGAAGCAGGCAGCAAGACAGTGTCGGCAATTAGTCTCAAGGTCCCGCTGCGCCCTACAAACCCAACCCCACTCACCATCTGTCTCAGTTGCTAAAAGACCATGGACTGGAGGGCTTAAACAACAAACACTTATTTTCTCACCATTCTGGAGGTGGGAAAGTCCAAAAGCAAGCTTCTGGCAGGGTTCTGTCTCTGGTGAAACCTCTCTTCCGGGGTCACGTGGCCATTTTCTCTCTTCCGGGTTCACCTTCTCATTCTCTCAATGATGGAGAGACAGCTCTGACGTTACTTCCTCTTCTTATCAGGACACCAGTGCTGTAAGATCAGGGCTTCGCCCTTCTGACTTCATTTAACCTCAATCACCTCCTGCAAGGCCCCATTGCCAATATATTCATGTGGCTGGGGGTTAGGGCTTCAACATGTGAATTTGCCGGAACATGATTCAATCCATAGCATCATCTAACCGCTAACAAGTATTTCTCTAAACCAGTGACCACCACACTTGTAAAAGCAACTTCCTGCACCGCATTTCTCTTTGCCTGAAAAGAAGCTAGAGTGAATGCCAATTCTACAGGGATACCATCATAGTGACCAAAGGAAGCGTAAATCAGAAGGCTCTCAGAATCCATCTCAGGCAGAGTCTGGGTGTCCGTTTTTCACGTGTTGTTGTTGTTGTTGTCGTTGTGCTGCGAAGCGCATCAGGGGCTTCTGATGGAGGTGGTCCATGGATCGTATTTTGAGAAGAGATTCATTAAATATGTTGAAAGTCTGAGATCCGTCCATGTCAAAAGGCATTTTGGTAAGGCCCATTTGTCCACAGTAAGTACAAGAAAGTGAACCTTCTCTACTAATGGTTTAGGGTAAGCTTTCTGTGTGGGCAGTAGTCTGGAACCAAGAGGATTTGATTGGCCTAACAGGTAACATCATGAGCGGTGCAAATAAATGACATGAAGTGTATGTGGCATGTTGGCCTTCAGCTTGAATCAAGCCTCTGATTTTCGGTGGGTGGAAATTCTTAAACAAAGGTCAAGGAATACCCTCCTTACTGCATCTCCCAGACTCCCTTGATAGCCAGGTTCTGGTTTCGCTTGCCAGTGGAAGGAACCGGCAGGACCTTAGAAAAGGGAGAAAGGAACAAAGATGGCGGTGCTTCTGGGAGTACAAGAGGTGTGTGGGCTGCTGAGTTTCTGTGCAGCTGCACCGGCACCATTTCAGAGCCGTGGCGACAGCAGTGACATTGCCTCCAGAAGATCAGGGGTTAAAGAGAGCTAGGCTCTCACCAGGGACGACATTGGCTCCCACCTCTCTGGATGAGGTCCTCTTCTCCTGGGCTCCTCTAGAAGCCTCTCTGCCTCATGCATTCCCCCCAGCCCTTCTGACACCCGAATGGGTGATTCCCTGCCTTGCACCCCTCCCTGCTTGAAACACAGAGTGGTTCCCTGTTCCCCCGGGGAACTGAGTGCTCCAGCTGGTAAATCATTAAACTCGAATTTTCTCAGCCACCCACTATATGTTTCAGAAAACCCAGGAGATCAAAAGGGATATATAGGAAAAAATGTTATTCTCCTTCTTTTGATTTTTTTTAAATTTATTTTTGAGAGAGAGAGTACAAGTTCGGGGAGGGGCAGAGAGAAAGGGAGACACCGAACCTGAAGCAGGCTCCAGGCTCTGACCTGTCAGCACAGAGCCCAACACGGGGCTTGAACAGGTTAACCGAGACATCATGACCTGAGCCAAAGTCCTACTCTTAACCAACTGAGCCACCCAGGTGCCCATCTTCTTCTCTTTAAAAGAATCGGGGCACCTGGGTGGCTCAGTTGATTAAGCGTCTGACTTCGGCTCAGGTCATGATCTCACGGTTCGTGGGTTCAAGCCCCACGTCAGGCTCTGTGCTGACAGCTCAGAGCCTGGAGACTGCTTGGGATTCTGTGTCTCCTTCTCTCTCTGCCCCTCCCCTGTTCATGTTCCGTCACTTTCTGTCTCAAAAATAAATAAAACATTTTTCAAAAATTTTTTAAAAGAATAATGTCATGCAGTCGTCATTTTGCTGCTCATAAATTACTTTCCACAGGTGGTTTAATTCAATCCTCATGTTAATACTGGGGTTTAATTATTTTCAAATCACTATTTGCTGCATTGATAATAGAGAGGTAAATTATTTGTCCTGGGTCATATAAGAAATGGCAGAAACACAACTTGAACTCTGATCTTTTGACTCCAAGGACAGAGCCATTTGTCTTAAAATTCCATCACTGTTTTAAAAGTAATGGCTTAAAAAAGCTAATTCTTGAGGTCACTTGGGTGGCTCAGCGGGGTAAGCATCCAACTCCTGACTTCGGCTCAGGTCATGATCTTGCAGTTCATGAGTTTGAGCCCCACATCGGGCTCCGCTCTGTCAGCACAGAGCCCGCTTGAGATTCTCTGTCTCCTCTCTCTCTGCCCCTCCTCACTCGTGCTCCCTCTCTCTCTCCTCCTCTCTCTCTCTTTCTCAAAAATAAAGAAACATGGTTCTCTACCCATGGTTACAGCAGTTTATTGTTTGGGTATATTCAAGAGCAAATTCTTTCTCTGGGTTTTATTAGCACTTTCTTAAGATAGCTGAGAGTAAATATAACAAAAAAATACAAGAGATTTCCTTCTAACCATCAAATTCTTATGCTTCCTCGACTCTAGTCAGTGATTCTTAATCGTTCATCTCAGTGATGTGCTGCTGGGGAAGATACAAAATTTTAATTATTTGGGATAATGAGAGACAGCATGTGGCCTCTACAGATAGTGTCCCAAGCTTGCAGAATTTTTTTACACAAGATCACACTTATGCTTTGTGACAGGTTACACCATTTCCCAAGATGATGCACCATCTGGCTGAGGGGGGAAATCAAGTATGGGGTCTGTTGTTGTTTAAATATGATGCTGTTTTCAATCTGAGATTCAATAAATATGTACCAGGCCATACAAGAGACTCACAGGCTTTTTGTATTCCAATCTTTATTTAGAGCTGTGGCAATGCCATGGAAAGAAGTAAAGATCAGCAGACCACTTATCCTGAAATTACTGAACGGTCCCTTAATTTTTAAACCATAATAATGACGATAGACAAGCTCAAGACGTGAAAACTTGGAGGAAATTTTTTCTCGGTTTTGGTTTTAGTCAATAGAACTTTATGAGATTACTGGTACAATATTAAGACATGTAAAAAGACATATTAAAATGTTCCCTCGTGGGGGTGCCTGGGTGGCTCAGTCGGTTAAGAGACTGAGTCTTGATTTCGGCTCAGGTGGTGATCTCAAGGTTTGTGAGTTCAACCCCCGAGTTGGGCTCCATGCCTACAGCACAGAGCCTGCTTGGGATTTTCTCTCTCCCTCTCTCTTTCTGTTCCTCCCTTGCTCTCTCTCTTTCTCCTCCCCAAAACAAATAAACTTTTTAAAAAAATGTCCCCTCATGAATTGTTACCACAGAAGCATCTCTTGTAAATGATTTAGCCAGGTTTCAGTTGTTTTTTTATTTTACCTTTTTTTCTTTTTAAGTTTATATATTTTTGAGAGGTGGGAGCAGAGACAGAGGGAGACACAGGATCCCAGGAAAGCTCTGTGCTGACAGCAGAGAGTCTGATGCTGAACTTGAACCCACGAACTGTAAAAAAACCCATGAAGTCAGACACTTAACCGATTGAGCTACCCAAGCATCCCTCAGTTGCTTTTAAGTGGAACCCTGATTTGTGATGGTTTTATTTCCTACTAGGGACAAAGTTTGATAACTCTTAGGAAATTTCCTGTTAACAAATAGGATAAAGCAAATGATATTCCAGTTGTTTTAGAAAGGTGTTATTTTTTATTCTTTAAATTTTTTTTAATCTTCCCTTCCTAATTTCTAAAGACGAAAATAGGTCAGGATAGGTCTTGTTCAAGACAGGTCTTGAAGATACGGAAAGACAAGAAGAAAGGAAAATCCTAGGTAAATAAAATCATCAGGCTGAGATATTTAGTTCATTTTTTTTCTTTAGTACCCAAGCAGATCTCATCCATCATGGACATCTTAGGGGTTTGAAGTCAGTGCATATGGACTTTCGGGAGGCTCATATAATGTTACACTTGCCCCTGGTTGTGGGAAGCCCAAGGAAGGTGGTGCAGCCTAGTAGTTAAAAAGGTGGGCTGAGTAGTCCGGTCATCCAACTAAGTGTAACTGACTCTTGCTCCTGCTTATTCTTTAAGTTTGTGCAAATCACTTGCCTACTCAACCCTTCAGATTTCCTGTTGATTACTTAGGTCAGGGAAGCACTTTATGATATTGGCAGAGACCTGGGAAAGTGCTCAAAGTAGGAGGCTGCCATTGCTAAATGCCGAAGCTAATTTACAAACACTACCACACCAGGAGATTGAGTTCAACAGCTCTCAGTTCTATTCTACCCCCAATGTGGCAGAGGTCATGTATTTAGACCATGTGAGACAGTACGGAGACTTCTAGGTATTAAAATTGTATCACTGGCCGAATCAGTGGGAGATACCCTAGGTCTACAGGGTCCACAGACCTTAAGGCTAAGTTGTCTCATTTTTAAGCACTCTGTCCTTATCATCAAACTATCTACAGATTTGTCCTTATACACGCCTTCAAGATGGAACTAGCTAGAACACAGGCTTCATGCCTCTATCAAGCACTGGTTTTATTTGCATGCAGTTTTTTATGTCCTATTTCACATTAATTGGAGGCTCAGGTAGTGGCACACGCACAGTTTAATATTTATGGCTCACTTCGTCCCACTTTACTAAATCCCAAATGTGGCTTTGGCTTCGTTGCAAATATTATCAGTCTTCATCTTTATTTTGTTTCTAAAAACTATTCTTGGGAGTTATTTTTCCTTTTCTTGTTAATTGAGAAAATTTAAGGGCGTCGTTTATATTCCAAATATTGAAGTCCACACGCTACTTCTCCTCTCTTTACAAAGCATTTTTAAAGAATAAATATCACTGTAACTGATAAAATTATGTAACCTTGCTATATTATGTATTACTATTTTTCTTACCTAGTTCCCTGCTATATGATAACATATTTTATAATTTCCCATATGTATTAGGAAGACAATTCCTCAAAAGTGAATATACAATGAAATAGTCTAGATAATGCTTTTAGCAAACTGGCTGCACCTCGCTATTCAGTAAATTAAAATTAACCAACATGTAATTAAGGTGTCACAGTGAAGTTTAAATGAAAAACTTATGCAAAGAAATAGATTTTCATGGTAGCCCTACACATCTTACTTTCCTCTATTTCTATTTTAGCCATTCTTGGGCTCTACTCAGGGAACTCAGGAAGGACATTGACTCAAGATTGAAGAATAGTTCGTTATTCAGGTCATTCGTCAATGTCATTCAAGGTTATATACAGAGGACGAGACTAATGAGTAATGTGGCGAGACTAACCCTGGACAGAACTTCTAACCTGGAGCCTCTAATAAAGCATGATTCAATTCAGGTCTATAAGTAACATGGAGAAACTAGGATGTCCCTTGCTCTGAGCAATAGTAAAATAGAGTGTCACATTTAAGATTTTTTAAATTTTAGGTTTGCTTAATAATGACATTTCATAATGCTAGGTTAATTTGCTGTATTTTCAAATACTAATGTCTACTAATAACACAAATTATGTTGCTACTGGAAACATGTTTTCTTAATAGAATTCAGGGCCCAGGTAGATTAATAATTATGTCTGAAAAATTTTTAGAAAGTGCAGATCAACATACCTTTGAATTGATTTTGTATGGGGAAGGCAGGTATGTAATAAAATACATCTCAGAAAAATCATAAATTTGCCTACATATAATGAAACTTTAAGACTGCAGAAATTAAAAGCATAGCACTTTGTTGGAAATATCTCTGTCACAATTCTTAGAAGATTAGTAATCAAGCAAATCATTGAGAAAAATATTGAAACTCCCACAGAAAAATAGGCAACATGAAAACAGGATTAACAAGTACCAATGACTACAAATACCTAAAACAAACACAGAAGTGATGTTAAAATTCATTACTAATTAAGAAGTACAGAATAAGAGAATAAGATATTATTTTCGTCTCTCAAATGAGTATTTAATAAAGTGATAATTCTCAATGATGGTGAGGGTGTTATTAATAGACATAGTTCTACATTGTTGGTTAGAACATAAGCCAATATTAATTCAAGAAAAAATGGCTATATTAATATCGAACACAGTATATAACAGAATAAAAATATTATGAGGGATAAAGAAGGTCAGTCCATAATGTTAAATGGTTCAGTTCATGAGAAAGGACAATGTTAATCATTTCACCAGTTAATAATAACAGCTTCAAACTACATGAAGTAAAAACCACTAGAACACCAAGGAGAAATAAACAAATCCACAAATACAGACAAAGATTCCAGTTGTACTCTCTCAATGTTTGGTAAAACAAGGATACAGAAAATAAGATACAGAATATTTGAACACTATCAACTAACCTTACTTAATTGACATTTTTATTTATTTTTTTAATTTTTTTTTCAACGTTTATTTATTTTTTGGGACAGAGAGAGACAGAGCATGAACGGGGGAGGGGCAGAGAGAGAGGGAGACACAGAATCGGAAACAGGCTCCAGGCTCTGAGCCGTCAGCCCAGAGCCCGACGCGGGGCTCGAACTCACGGACCGCGAGATCGTGACCTGGCTGAAGTCGGACGCTTAACCGACTGCGCCACCCAGGCGCCCCATATACCTAATTGACATTTTTAGAACAGTCCCACCAAGAACAGCAAAATCCACCTTCTTTTCAAATGCACGTAAAACATTCACCAAGACAGAACATATTCTGAACCATAAAAAGAGTCTCAATAGATTTACAAAGAATACAATTAATACAAACATGTTTCCTTACCCTGATGAAATTAAAATAGAAATCAATAATAGAAAGATGTGTAAAATTTGGATTTTCTCATTACCACACGGGCTAAGTAAAAAAATTGAAGACATATTAGAAAGTATCTTGAAATTAGTGAAAATTAAAACACAACACGTCAAGACTGTAGAATGGAACTAGCCACTATGGTAACACTTAGGGGGAAATTTATAGCCCTTAACCCTGTTATTAACAATAATAACAACAACAACAACAACAACAAAAAGTTCTCAAATCAATAGCCTCAACAATTGCCTTTAAGCAAAGAGCAAAGGAAGAGAAAATTGAACACATTTTAAGCAGAAGAAAGGGAATATTAAAGAGCGGAGTGGAAATCAATGAAATAGAAAACCCACAGAGAAATTCTGGAAGCCAAGCTATCCCAGCCTGAGTGGCAGGGCCCGGGCTGTGGACGGATGGGTGACTGCAGGGCGGCCTGCCGACCGAGAAGCTTCTGGTACTCCCGCTTTTAGGTAATTCGGCCTTAAAACTACCTGGGGTATTGTCTGTGGGGGAATTGCCTTCGGCAGGCCCCCTGGGAAAAGAACCATTAGGGAAGAAAATAAGGCTCGGTGAGAAATTGTGCGGCCTTACGTTTAGCCCTTGCCATCCCCTATGGAGACTCCTCTACTTACAGGAAGGATAGCCTCATGCATTTGCCAGCCAAGAGGGCCTGTAAAGGAGAGACGTATGGATTTGAAAGCCTCACTCAGGCCACTAAGGAGTGTATCTCTGGGCACAGGTGACTTCAACCCCTAGGCCCACCTGGCCCCCCAGAGGCATTCCAGACGATGACTGAACCTAGTTGGTTAAGCTACAGAATGGTTCCTTGGTTCCTAGGTGCATTGTCTCTCTGAGAATGTATGAGGCATGGGTTTCTAAGGCCCTTTCAGCCCCTTCCTGGCACCTCGGACCGAGGCAAACACATTGTTCTTCTGGCTTCATGTGGTTAGGAGGTCATGTCCCTGTAACTCTTCTACTTGAGGTGTTGAGAAGTGGAAGGCCTTTCACGAGAACAGCAAAGCAAATGCTTTGTAGATTATAGATAAACGCAGATGCATAATGGAATAATGTAAGAAATTAATCAATAATCGAAGGGTATGCGGGAAAGTTAGGGGAAAATCACCATGTTATTTCATAAAGGTCATTTATACATAGGAACATTTTCAAAATTAGGTAATGTTAGAAAAACATAGTTGACACATGTTACAAGGAAATCATTCGCATATCTAATGCCACGTTTACTGCAATAAATTGGCCAGTTCAACACACTGCGGTTGTCTGCGTCCATTTTTATTTTAGTTTCAGTTTTTTTATTTTACTTTTTTATTTTCTACTTTTTTTATTTTAGGTTTGTTTTATTTTCACCGACGCCGTTCTTCCTTCGGGAACCCCTGGACCTGCCGGAACTGGACTCTGGCAAAATTCAATAAACCAAATCTTAGATGCTTTGAAAATATCATTAGAAGTGATAATCCTCTAACCTCAACGGACCAAAAATAAAAGAGAGAAGACACAGTGACCAATGTCAAGAATGAAAGAAATGGTATTGCTGCAGGTTTTACAAATGTTGAATGGATAGGAAGGAACAGTATGAATAAATTCAACAACTTGGGCAAAAGGGATGAATTCTTAGAAAGGTACAAACTGCTAAAGCTCACTCACAAAAAAAAATAGATAATATGAATAACCTTATAAATATTTAATTTTTTTTTCCTTTTAGTTAAAAACCTTCCCCAATAGAATAATCCAAATCCTGGTGGAGTCTCATCAAATTTTAAAGAAGCAATAATACCCATCTTAAAAATCTGTTTGGGAAAACAAAGGAGAAATGAACATTGCCCCACTCACTGTAAGCGATCTGCAGAACCCTAGCCACAAAACAAGACAGACGCTGTCGACTCTTCCTGGCACCTTAAGCTTGATAATGTGAAAAAGTTCTAGGGGAAAGACTGCAAATGGAATGTTTATTGTATAACTAGCAGAAAATTATCTTCACAAGATCTGACTCAGCTGGACAGAGCTCCTATTTGCCTGAGAGTTGGCCATGAAGGTTGGAGTTGCAGACATTATGAACCCTGAGTGACCTTGCCGCATATGGAAGAGCCAAAAAGATGCCCCTAACCCTGATGACAATGTTATGCTGCACTCCCCTCCAGTCCTGTACCACCTTCCTGCGGATTTCTTTGATAGGAGAGACTAAACTCTTACGAGTTTCAGCCATACTGTGTCTGCCGTTATGCACAGCTGAATACGATTCTTAGCTTAGAGACCCAGAAATTTTATTTCCAGGAAATTATCCTGTAAATACATTTCTACATGTGTGCAACGTGCAAGAGTATGAATTATATTACCGTTTATAAATAAGCAAAGTTTTGTTTTTCCGAAGTACCTAAGTAGCCGCCAATAGGAGACTATTTAAATAAATAATAGTATATATTCATGTGATATAATACCAGTTAGCAAGTATGGTGCTGCTTTTCATGATGGCTATATCTCTATGATATATTACTTAGCAAAGAGGATAAAATACAGAGCTGTGTATATAGGAGACTACCATTTGGGGGATATACGTTTTTTTTTAAATGTCTATTTATTTATTTTGAAAGAGAGAGAGAGAGAGAGACATAGCTTGTGTGCATGCAAGCAGGGAAGGGGCAGAAAGAGAGGCAAAGAGAGAATCCCAAACTGGCTCCACAGTGTCAGCTCAGAGCCCAATGCAGGGCTCGATCTCAGGAACAGTGAGATCGTGACCTGAGCTGAAATCAAGAGTCAGATGCATGACTGACTGATGCACCCAGGCACCCCGGGATATTCACTTAAACAAAAGTGTAAATGCACATATACACAAATGCACACACATGGAAATATATGTACACCCCCAGCAACCCACCCGACAGAGATATACCAGCTAAGTGTCGTGACTCCACACAAATGCAGGCACTTTTGTGGATGCTTAGAAGACTTCCGAAAAGATCCTCAAGAGATGGTCAACAATAGTAGCATGAGGGGTTTCTCCGAAGGTTATCTTTCATTATTATGAAACATTTAAAGCTAGATGATTGTGAGAGTTTGGAGGGAATCAAAAGTCATCGTAATGCCAAGAACAAATCACCAATCGCTTCTTTTACAAAACTGGTACCTTGTCAACCTTCCTTCTTGATTGAAATAATTAGTGTTCCTGCTCATTGGATTACTATCTTTATCAGCCTCTTGCTTATTATAGGGCAGTTCCAAAATGGTAAGTATAATGCAAATCAATTGAAAAGTAAAGCTAAAGGCTTGTAAATGATGCAAGTTTCCCAAATGGAGGCAAGTAATAATGAGGGCAAATCAGCAACAATGTCATAAACAATTGAGGATCTAGTGGTTTGATCAATAACCATTGGAAAAAAGAAAGCGGACATGGAAAACACAGCGCTTAAAAGTAAAACAATGTGAACATCAAAAGTTAAAGCGTTATCCTATACATGAATAAAATCTGCTCGTGATGTTTCATTTTAGGGAGTAAGATGTAAAGTAGAAGATGCCCTGTTATGTTTATGTACAATTTTGAAGTAAAAACTACCCAAAAAAGGAAAAAAAACCCACATGATTCATTTTAAAAAATGATACATTGTTATGACTATATTATATATTTTGGTTAAATACAAGATACAACTTGTATCTAGTTTTCAAACCAAGTCATAATCATCCTTTTTCTTTACGTATCATAAGATTGTCACATGAAAGACAGTACACTCAGCTCAATTTTATTTTTATATAAACAACAAAAAAAAATTGAGTATCTCTATGTCCCATATATATGTCTTAGGCAATGTTTACATGGGACGTACTGATATTAAAAATATTGTTTGTTGTTGATCCGAGTACCCAACATCGAATTTAGCTGGATGTCCCATGTGTATGTTTGCCAACTCTGGAAGCCTCAGTGCAATGAAATCCTAGTTTCCATTTTAATTGGATTTTGTTTGTGTCATTTTTCTAGTACCAATTATTTCAGGAGAATGAGAACTTTCGAAATTGTATTTAAAGGCTGGAAGGAAATATCATTCTCTTTTTTTTTTTTGTACACTCCAGTATTTTCCAATGTTTCTGCAAAGAAGTATCACACCTAGATTCAGAAAAATAGCACTTGAAAGCAAAATAACAAAACAACATGCTAGACTACCCAGAATCGCCTGGAGTCCAAAAGGAATTTGTCCAATTATAAAGGCAAAGTGTTTTTTTCTTTTTCTTTCTTTTTTTCTTTTTTTTTAAGAAAACAGTCAAGGATTGGGGGGTGGGGCCAAAGGCAAACATATTTTTTTCTTTCGTTTTATTGAATTTTTGTTATGGTTTCAGGGAGTGTTTTGGTCTGAACTCCATGTAAGCTCAGAAAATGTGTTTCTGTTTTCACACCTTGATAAAGTGAGAAACAGAACTGAACAGATTGATAAAGGGTTACATTTCGGTTGAGTCCAAACATTTCATAAAGGGTAACTTTTGCAGAGACCATTATATTTTAAAATACGCATGCGAATTAATAAAGACATAGGGAGGAAAACAGCGTTAACTAAAGAACAGGTATTTGTTGGTATCTTCTGTTACCAAGCAGTACTTGCAAATTTACTTCAATGTGAACCATCTTGAAAAAAAGCCCATGGCTTCCTTGAGTGGTTGCAATTTTGCTTATAACAGAAAAGGTTATCAAGTAATGTTTGCTGAATCCTTGGTGAACGAATAAACGAATGAGCAAATTGCACACAAATGGGTGGGGTGACTACTCCAGTGTTTAGATACCAGTGCCAGTCAACAGCCACTTCCCATTTTATCTGAGTGATGAGATCTCAGTTCAGCACAGTTACTAAAAGGGCAGCATATTTTCAGAAACAAAATCATAAGACATACCCTATTAGAGATGCTTCTTTCTTTTATTTCTCATCTGGAATGGAATATTGAACAACAGTGCCTCAATTACATGCCTGTTAATACAATGAAATCTCTTTGGAAACTTTCCAAGCTGTGCATGTCACAATATCTAGAAGTCGACTTGAAGGTTTCCTTTAAATCATTCTCGCGATGGTGTCTCTTATATCACATAATGCTAGATCTACTAAGTCCCTCATTTTGCAGCACAATATATGTAACATTAAGAATCATATAGACAAATAGGTTCCTTCTTGTCAACCTCCCTGGTTTGCATTTTCCCTGCTAGGATGATTTTATTCTGTTATCAACATCATTAATTGTGTTGATGCCCATGGCTGGTATAACACAGCTGGTACTAAAGAGATTTGCAGAACTGAAGTGGAAAAAGTATTTTTGAAGCGGAGAGAGTACTTGACGATGTGAGAGCAAACTCAAGGATGTTTTTTTGTGAACTCATAATATTTTTACCGACTTTCTACAATGGAATCTTTCATTTGTCTTGCACTCTCTCCCGTTAAGGCTGAGTCTAGTAATTTGAGCTACAAGATCTATTTTCTTGTTATATTTTAGCGAGCAACCATTATGTCAGAAATAAACTAGAAGAAAATGAAAACATATCTCCCTGCATCATAATTGACATTTCTCCTGTTTAGGTAGTGATTAATTGAATGTAAAATGGGAAAGGTTTTGTTGATCTTTCTTCAAGGATTTTTAAATTATTTGTATACTGAGTTTGGGTTTTGCTATTAAAATGTCATAGGGAAGGAATAATTTGCCCCTGCGTTCTAATAGTAGCATTTTTTTTCTATTTTGCTGAATATTTCCTATCGCCTCTTAAAAATATAACATTTGAAAGATCGCATTTTGAAGGGATTTGATGCTTATAGCAACGCTGAGAGTCTTCCTGAGCTTTAAAACCTCACCAAATGAAGGAAATCCACAAAATCATCAATAACCTGGGTTTCCCACCCTGTTTTTTATCCCAAGCATCACTACTGACAATGTTTCTTCTTTGGAGTGGCTTTGAAGTTCAATCTATGCCAGACTATCCAGTAGAAGTGGTCTGTGCTGCAATGTCTCTTGAGTTGGAATATGTCCTTGAGTTGGAGTATGGAGATGTCTCTGATTTGGTCCAAAATGAAAACCATGCCCAGGCAGGTAATTATGAAGAGTGTAAACAATAACCATGCTTGCTTCTAAGTATGCATATCGGTTCCATGAAATACATGCAAAAGTGTGTCCTTAAGAATTCCAAAGGGGACTTTGTTGGTACGTAGATACAGGAGCAGGTGATGAGGGGCATGTTTCAGTTTCTATCCTCCGTACTCTTTACATGGATTATATTTTCCTTACTGGCCAGAATTTGCATGTAAACTTAGTATTTATTTTTGACTATATGCCTACAGTCTGTCATCAAGTCAGATATCTTCCCAGCTCTATTTTTTTCCAACGTGCACTGAACTAGTTTTGCGGTGAGATTTATCACCTTCTTGCTTGGGAATTGATGATGTGTGAAGGACTTAATAGCCAAACAGTATCCGATCCTCCCGAGGATACTATGTTGAAATAAAAGCTGTTTTATTTTGGAAATCTGTTGTACTATGTGAAATGACTGTGCCTGGGGTGTTTTTTCTGTCACTTTAATCTATCACACGAATTAGTTTTTCAGACACTCTAAGTTAGCACAAAAATAAAGCGATCTCATGGTGAAAGTGAGCTGACTTTTAGATGACCCTCGGCTGTGAAGAACTACCAAGTTGAGTCCATGAATGGTAACTCAGACTGGTATTTAAAGATTCACTGAAAAGGACACAAGAAGGTGCAAAATAGAAAAAAAAAATGATGGTGTCTACATGTGATATTTCTGCAAAAAAAAAAAAAAAAAACGTGACACATTTTCACCAAGTAGAAATGTGTTATCAGCTGGATAATAAATAAGTCTTCTTGCTTTTTTTGGTTGAAAATGGCATCTGTTAAGATCACCTGCTCAACCCTTCTTAACGTCCTACTAACACAAAAAAAAAATCAAGACTTTTCAACACTCAGAACAAGGACTGAGAGTTCATCGGTTGTAGAAATCTGCAGGAAATCTACAGGAGGCACCAAACCTGTGGTCTGGCAAGTGGCAATTGACTGAGGTAGGCAGTGGACGATCCCAGTGTGGTAAGCCTCTGGACAAGGAGCAGAGGGTTCATCTAGAAGGGAGGAAAGGATCTTGTGCCTCTCCTGCAGCTCTAAAATACTCCTCCTCTGCTGTTGAGGCTTTTCTATTTGAGGGACATGAAGCTGACCCCTTTTTTATTTCATAACCACCATCATCAGGGAGGCCTCACTGACGCCTTGCCTCACTACTACATTTTCCTGGCCATTTATTCTGCTGTGTCATAAAGCTGTTCCACACACTCTCTTCAGCTATCAACCCCCACTGTCCCCCCTCTCATTCTCACATGATGATCCTTCCTCTTTCACAGAGAAACAGCGAGAAAGGAAGTACCACATGCAACCAGCCACAAGCTGACTGATCTACCCATATGGGTGTCCATTTTGCCTTCTTTCCCTCGCGTTACAATGGATAAGCACTCCGTCATTGTAAACTGGGTTCCAGACTCTCTCAAAGGCCAACTTTTGTAATCAGCCCTGCTCTCTCCTCGTCAAATTTCTCTCGACCTCTTCATTCTCATCTGCATGAACACGCGCTGTAGAAATTCTCTCTGTGAACACACACACACACACACACACACACACACACACCCGCCCTTGATCTCACACTCCTTCTTCAGCCAGTATCACATTTCTGGGCCCCCGTCTCAAGAATGAATCTCTGTATATAGCTGTTTACAACCTCTATTCTGTATGTCTTCTTTTATTCTCTCTGGATTGCATTCCAATTAGCCTTTGGTTCTTACTACTCCAGTGGAACTCATTTTGTTAAGGTCACCAGCATTTCCATGTTGCTAAGCCCATGATCAACTCTGTTTACATTGCCCAAGTCTTAATGAGTATGCGTACCATGAGAAAGCCTCAGAATATGTTAACATTTACAAATATGCAAATATAAAAAGTAGACAGAACGAAAAGGACCAGTAGACAAATTCACAGACTTACTGGCAGGTTTTGCACACTTCTCTCAGGAATTGGGGACTCATGTAACAACAACCACAAAAAGCAAAAAGTGGCACATTCCTAAATGTGTCCCAGTTGAAATTGCACAGCATGGAAAATACATTACTTTCAAGTGTAGAGGGAACATTGACTTACATCACACATATGAAGCTCAATAAAGAAAATAATTACTTAAATTTGAAAGACTTGAAAGAATTCAAATTATGTGCGCATACCATAGAAAAAATTTAAAAATTAATCACAATAAGATATTTTAAAAAATCAAATGTTTAGACAAGAAATACCCACTAGGGGCTCCTGGGTGGCTCAGGTCAGTTGAGTGTTTGACTCTTGATTTCAGCTCAGGTAATTATCTCACGGCTTGTGAGTTTGAGCCCCACATGGCTCTCTGTGCTGACAATGTAGCCTGCTTGGGATTCTGTCTCCCTCTCTCTCTGCCCCTCCTCCACGCCTTCTCTCCCTCTCTCTCTCTCTCTCTCTCTCTCTCACACACACACACACACAATAAATAAACATTAAAAACAAGTTTTTAAATAAATACAAAAAAAAATACCCACTGGACAACCCTGGGTTGCAAGAAGCAATTAAATGGAAGTTAGAAAATATTTAACATTAGTATTTATGAAAAACATACATATTAAATGTGCAGGATGCCACCAAATAGTGCTTAAAGGAAAATGCCTCAAGTGCATAATTACAATAGAATAAGGCTGAAAACTCAAGACCCTAGGTATCCATCTCAAGAATTTAAGAAAAGAACAAGAAGAGCTTGGGTGGCTCAGCTGGTTGAGTGTTCAACTCTTGATTTCAGGTCAGGTCTTGATCTCAGTGGAACTCATCTTGATCTCACAGTCTGAGTTTGAGCCCCGTGTCGGTCCCTGTGCTGACAGCATGGAGCCTTCTTGGGATTCTTTGTCACCCTCTCTCTGCCCCTCTCCCACTTGCACCTGTACACTCTCTCAAAATAAATAAACAAACTATATATATATATATATATATATATATATATATATATGAACAATACATTAATACATTAACCCAAAGACTGTAAGTAGGAGGAAACAATAAAAACTGAAGCAGAACCCAGTGAAGTAGAGAGAAATACATGATGGAGAAAAGCAACAAATCCAAAATATTATATTTTAGAAACACTAATAAATTCGGTATCTCTCTGGCAAGTCTAATCTACAAGAAGAAGAGAGAGAAGAGAGGACAGAAAAGAAAAGGGAGAGGACAGAGGGGGAAGGAAGAGAAGAGAAGAAGGTGAGAGGGAGGGAGGGGGGAAGAAATGTCTCAGATTGCCAACACTGGAAAGAAAAAGGTAATATATTCCCTATATATGGGTGTATGTGGTATAAACCATTTGAGTGTGATATGAGCAACTGTATGTCAATACATTTCATAATTTAGATAAAATGTTTAAATTCCCAGAAAAAACATAGCAGCAATACTGATCTAAAACAAATCCATGAAAACATGAATAGACCTTTATATACAACAAAAATCAATTCTGAAATTCAAATCGTCTTACAAGAACTGAGCAAACTGAATCCAGCGACATAGAAAGAATAATACATCACAACAAAGTGGGGTTTAGTCATAAAATGCAAAGCTGCCTTAACATTTTAAAATCTAATGTTATTCTTCACATTAGGTCAGTAAAAAAGAAAAGTCTTGCAATCATCTGAAAAGATACAGAAAATGCTCTTAACACACTAGGAATACAGAACAGCTCTTAACACACTAGGAATATAAGATAACTCTCTAATCTTGTAAATAATATCTAAGAAATTTTATAACAAAAATCATACTTCATGGTGAAGTATTCAAAGTTTCCCAGTGAGACTGAAAATATCACATCATCACCACTTATATTTGACATCATAGCAAAGGTCCTTGCAGTGGTTTGAGACCAGGAAAGTAAATAAGATACATGATGATTGGAAAGAAAGAAATAATTTGAAGATTAGCAATTGAGTACCTAGAAAACCCAAAGAATCATCTATTAAAATTCATACATACATTTAGCAAACCCACCAAATCTATTAGGAATATGTAAAAATCATTTGTGTTTCCGTTTAACAGAGAAGAACCAACAAAATATTCCAATCATTACCCTCTAAGTAACATCAAAAAGAAACACCAAATATCAGGATCAAACATCTAATGAAAGATTCCCACTTTGTATAACATGTAGAAACTGTAAAGACCGACTCAATTTAACTATAAGAAAAGATAAACTACAAGGTCATGAGTCTTTTTTTTTTTTCAACCATCAGAGAGCTGAGGTCACAAAGCAATAAAGTAGCATGATTTCCAGTGAGGCACAGGCTTCCCCACAGGAAAGGGTATGTGTGACTGTCTCACCCATGGCAGGGTTGGGAAGAGGAGAAGCGGCCGTTCCAAAGAAGGTAGGTATGAAGAAATCAGCTGGCCCATTGCTGCTATAGAAAAGTTAGACATGAAAAAAAATCATGTACCGTGGGGTGAAGGGCAGGACAAGATCATGGGTCTAGGGTCCTATCCAATACCATTAGTGATTTCCTGCTGCTAGGGAAGGGGCCAGAAAATCTCTTGCCTAGGAAATGCCACAGATAGAGACCAGAGCATGACTGACAGGATGAGGAGGGCAGGAGGGCTTGGGTTGCCTCACCTGCAGAGCCCAGGTACATGGGATCAACCTAAGTTTGAGGATAAACCAGGACAACAGAGAACAGCCTGCTGTTTCCCACCACCAGCCTAATGAGCACTGAGGGCCATGGACAGAAAAGATTCTCCCTGAAAGGTAGTCATTCAGTGAAGGAACATTACAAAAATTTAGGGAACCTTTCTGGCCCCTCAGCCCCCAGCCTAAGCACAAAACGACTCCCAAGGGATCTGAGGCTTGTGTGATGTTGAAAGTTATCAGAGCAAAACAAAACCCAAACTCAGCACAACCCTTGACTACTCGTCGTTGCACACAAACAGCCTGATAGAAGAATAGGAAAGCCCTTTTCTAAGGGTAAATACTACTTACCTTCGTCCTTCCCATTCCACACCCAATTTCTTGGAGTCTGTAAAAACTGATGACATGAACAAAAATACAAAAAAAAAAAAAAATCAGTCAAGATACATGACCTTTAACAAAATCAGACTTGGAGATCACCCAGATAGAAGGAATTTAAAACAACTGTGATTACTATGTTAACCACCTAGTGGAAGAAGCAGGCATTGTGCATGAGCAGTCTGGGAATTTCAGCAAAGGGACAGAAACGATAACAGTGAGCGGAGGAAAATAAACAATTCCTTTAATGGTTCATCAATCGATTTGATCAGCTGAAGAAATACTCAGTGAACTTGGAGATACACTAATAGAAATCACTCAGATTAAAACACGCAGAGGCACGCAAGGTACTGAACAAAGAAAAGAGCATCTAAAGGCTGTGGAACAATGATAAATGGTCTAGCATACATGTAACTGGTGTCCTAGAAGCTGAAAAGAGAGAGAACAAGACAGCAGGAAGTAGACAATTAGCGGAGAAGGTCAGTGGTTTCTAGAAGGGAAACAAATGAAGACTTTGTTAGGGGAGTGTTGGGACTACAGCCCACAGTGGGCAATCTCCCAAGGCTACAGTTCAGGGAGATGAGATGGCTACACTTCACAGGGCACAACCCTGGAGAGTAAGGAGCACACAGCTCCTAGAGGAGCTGCAGAAGTGTGCCCTGGGGTCGGACTGATGGGCTTGAGCTATGCATAACTAGAAAAAGAAACACCAGACGTTTCCAGGATTTCTTACCTTACTTTCTTACTGCTCTTGCAGCCCTTGAACTTTGTTTCCTAACTACTTAGCCCAGTGAGACTGCTGCTTTGTGCATGAGCTCTACTCTGCGTAACACCCAGTGCAATCCCCTCAGGGACAGCCATTTAAGTGTGGCTGTCCTCCCCTGAATTTCTCTTCTTTCAAGATTAACAACCCCTCTGGTCTCTGCCTTCCTGTGGTCACTCTCCAGTAAGTCCAAAGAGTTGCTTCTTATATTTTGTCTAAAGTTTATCATTTTCGCCAATAAAAGCGTTAGTTTGACACAAGTTACTCACCTGCTATGGATTCCCTAAGTCTTTGCATTGTAAGTGCTTAAAACACTGACTGAATATGTTTTCTGCCATTAGACTGTCATTGCCAAGTTATTTACTGTCAAGTGATTCAATCAAGTTGGTCCCCAAAGGCACATCCATTGTGGTCATTCCTTTGTTTTAAGGTGGCTTTAAAGAAACAACTGGGGGAAAGTTAAGGGCTGTTTCTAATTTAAAAGCCTTTAGACCACAGCAGAAGCACTGTTGGGGTTCATAGAGGTTTCCTACTGTGTAAATGCTGAATTGAAATTTGACTGCATTTGTTGTTGGCAAGAACTGAAGTTTTTATGTCTTTGGGAAAACTGTGGGGAGAGTTTTCTAACCAGTCAATACATCCAGCAAATGTGCTTCCTGTGCTCTGGAAAGTTCCTATCTGAAATAAAAACTATGTACTCTATCCATTTCCATTCACACAAAAATACCGTGGTTAACCTCAGTACCCTTTCATGTGCACAGAATTAATGGATAAAACTTGGTGAGAAATTCGTTTATTTACTTTGCATGAATGAGGCACCTGATCTGCACCAGGAACCACAGTAAAACAAAGTATCGAGGTCCTTCTTGATTGAGAATGTCATTGTCTTTATTTTTTTATTTTTTTTAATATTTATTTATTTTTGAGAGAGACAGAGACAGAGCGTGAGCGGGATAAGGGCAGAGAGAGGGGGAGACACAGAATCCGAAACAGGCTCCAGGCTCTGAGCTGTCAGCACAGAGCATGAGGAAGGGCTCAAACTCACGAACCATGAGATCATGACCTGAACCGAAGTCAGACGCTCAACTGACGGAGCCACCCAGGTGCCCCGAGAATGGCATTTTAGATAGCAAGGATTTCAGCACTGGTAACTGGTTATACAGCTACGGTGAACCTTTTTATGAAAACACCAAAAAAAGGATCCCTTTATATGTACAAAAATTCTTCGTGAGATCTACAAAAATAAATTTGTGGAGAGTTGTGAAAGCATAGATTTTCACTGAGCTAAGAATACCCATGCAATAAGAAAATGGAGGCCAGCCTAGGAATAAAGAAGAGTGAACAGCTTGGATGAGTAAGACACCTTTCCAAAATGCCCAACATCCCTCCACTGGCTTCATTGTACAGGAATGTAGCTTGGCAACGAAATTGAGGAATAATGTGAACTCTTGGCATCTCCTCTACATCGTATGCTGGTGTAAAAGGCAAAGAACGTCAAAGTTGAGGGTAAAAAAAGGAAAATGTTGAATGAGGGTAATGTCCTGAGAACATTACCATATGTTCTTAGGTCCTACCAAGAGAAACACTTCCTATCCATCACATTTTTGTAACTGCTCATTTGGAAGACTGACACATTGTTCTAAACATAGTTTTAATGGCACACAAAAAGATAATTAGGACAATTCAGGGAAGATAGCCCACAGAGATAAATGAGATATGCAAATTATTAGTAACTATTTTAAACATATTGGAAGGTCACTAAATTATTCTGTGTTTTCATACTAATATAAATATTTCTAGTGTGACTGAAACAGTAAAGGATACTAAACAAAAACTATTTAAGTGGGGGTCCACTCATTTCCAAAACAGACAAAACAAACCAAGGAAAATTCTGTTGCTTTTATTAAATTCCTATTAAAGAATGTCTTTAGTAAACGAATTTATTAATAAATTTCTAGAATAGATGCTAGCCTAGTACTTAAGATTCTGGTAGACAGACTGGCCACACCGATTAAACAGTCCCTTCACCAAGTAAGGACCTCACCAGGCAGGTCTTCACCGAGGCTCACTTGTGTCCTAGGTGTTTGCCACCGACACCAGTATGTGGCCTCAATCGATGAATGGTCAAGGAATGAACTGTGCAAATGTGCAAAAGTATTTTCATGGCAGAGCACGTAAAAAGTATTGGAAAACTTGAATTATGATGTAATTATATTTTAATTCACAAAAAAGGGAAAAAAAAGTAAGAAAAGAAACTCAAAGGCAGATTCCATCGTCAGAGATCTCTCTAGTAGAAACACATTTATTCCTCCTTGTAGCATATAGTCGCTGAACACTAGTGTGCCAAGCTTTGTGTCATGTGTTTCAAATAACACTGTGAACCTGAGTCCATAATTTACATTCCAACTGTCATATTCATTTGGGCTTCAAACTCCAACACAGAGAGCTTATACTGGAACCTGTTCTTCCAAAGCACAACGTGCTAGAGACGAGAACTGAAAAAGCTGGAGATCGACACTAGCGTGAGCGTTTATTTTTAAAATACTGTGCGTAATTTTAGGGTGAATTTGTACCTTGTTCTTTGGTCAATTAAGCCAACATTTCTCAGCACGTTTGCTATGCAAACAACAACTTGCCATTCGACAAGGCTGGCAGTGGGATGAGAGCAGAGACGGGAGGAGTTAACTTTTACAGAGGAGAACCTCAGCAAAGTTTTCTCAAAGAGGATAAAAATTGAGTTGAGCGGTAAAATGTAAGCCAAGTCCAGCAAGTGAGTAAACGGAGGAGACAGCAGTGTGATCACAGCTCGATCAAAGCCCATGGGAGGTGGCAGGTGGGAAATTTTTGCTAGTTGGGTTGCATGGGAGTACAGGCGTTGGCTTTAGCTACAGGTAAATCACAAGAAGCAAAAAGTTCCACCCAGAGCTACCTGGTGTCAGAGAGCCTAAAAAAGTCTGCCATCTTGACTAACAAAAAAAGATGTGAATATAACACATTGTGGCTTCTCGAGTGTTGGCAGAATGAAAAGATCAGCAAATATATGGATAAATACCAAAATGTTGAACCCATCCCATGGGGTAGTCAGAATAATGGCCCCCCAAAGAGAAGATATCCACGTCCAAATTTCTACTACCTCTGCCTACATTATCTTGGCAAAAAAAGACTTTACAGTTGTGATTCAATCAAGCCATTTGGGATGAGGAGGTGAGCCTGAATTGTCCAGATGGGTTCAATGCAATCACAAGGATCCTCATAAATGAAAGGGCGGGGGGTGGGGAGGGGGGAGAGTGGGTCTCAGAGAGGAGCAACTTGAGAATGCTAGAACTCACTATTGCTTCCCGTGAAGGTGGAGAAAGGGGTCAGGACCCCAAGAGACTCAGGAGGCCTGAGAAGCTGGAGAAGCCGAGGGAACAGATCCCGCCCTAGAGCCTTCCTAAGGAACACGGCCCTACCAATATTTTGATTGCAGCCCAGTGTGTCTGACCTAAACTTCGGAAGTAACATAACAAATCTGTGCCCTTGTAAGCCCCTGAATTTGTGGTGATTTGTTACAGCAACAATAGAAAACAAGTGCACTCTCCTACAGAGCAGGATGGGGAAAAAAAAAGAAAAGAAACCACAGGATTAAAAAAGACAGCCAGGATAATTGATATATCCATTCCATTTTGATTTTTCCGGAGCATTTTAAAAAATCACGTAGTTCAGACTTGAGACGAGCGTTTATTCTTTACATTTTCCGAGAGTGAACAATCACGTGATCTGAATCTCTGCGGGACCAAACTACCGCAGAGTCTTGATCTCGATACCAGAAAGAACAAAAACAACTTTGAATCTTGACTGTTGTTGTTGTTTTTCCCTTTAGTTCCAGTGTACATGTCTCCAAGCACACTGGCACCGTGAAGTCACTGTAGCAAGTTCAAGTGAAGTGTGAAGCAGCACTGTGAGGTCAGCCAGCTGCACTCTCTTGGCTTGCAGAGGCTGCTCTGCTTTGATGCGAGGAGTGCAATGGCATCAACTGAAAACATCAACAGGAAATCGCAGCTGTCCTTTCCAGTTGCAATAAGGCAAATTTGAGGTGGTCCATGTTCATATAATGTATGTCATATCAATTCAACCTATTCCAGGTTGGAGCTAACAACTGCGTTTTTGCCCAAGATCTCATTGACCCTTGATGACATCCACTGGGTTTCGATAAACTCTTCACCCCTATAAAGCATCCGAGAAGCAAGACGAATCGAAAGACTGTTTATGCAGCACAAAATGCAACAGGGAGGTGTTTTTACTGGTGCACGGTGCTGATTCTCTCCCAAACATTTTTTTTTTTTTTTACCTAATCGCAATTTTATATATGTGATTCACAGGAATTGACCGTCGCAACTTTTTTCTAGATAGGTCTCTTAAGGTGAGGGATACAAAAGCAAAAATCAACTGTTGACACTATATTAAAATAAAAAACGTGTGCACGGTGAAGGAAACAGCAACGAAACTAAAAGTCAGCCTACAAAATGGGAGGAGATGTTTGCAAAGGGTGTATTCGGTAAAGGGTTGGTATCCAAAATATATAAGAACTTATACAACTAAACACCCGCAAAACAAATAATCTAATTTAAAAATTTGCGGAAGACATGAACAGACATTGCTCTGAAGAAGCCAAACAGATGGCCAACTGACACATGAAAAGATTATTTATCATCGCTCACCATCAGGGAAATGCAAATCAAAACCACAATGGGATATAGCACCTCACACCTGTCAGAATGGTAAAAGTCAACAACACAAAAGAAACAAGTGTTGGTGAGGATGTCAAGAACAAGAAATACTCGTGCACTGTTGGGAATTCAAACTAGTGCAGCCGTTGTGGAAAAGAGTATGGACTTTCCTCAAAAAGTTAAAAATAGAATTACCCTATGATCTAGTAATCATACTACTGAGCATTTACCCAAAGAATACAAGAACACTAATTCAGAGGGATATATGCACTCCTATGTTTATAGCATCATGTTTTACACAATAGCCAAATTATGGAAACAGCCCAAATGTTCATCCATCGACGAATGGATAAAGAAGATGTGGGAGATAGATAGATAGATAGATATAAAGGAATATTAATCAGCTATAAAAAAAAAGAATGAAATCTTACCATTCACAACAATGTGGGTGGATTTAGAGGGTGTAATGCTAAGTGACATCAATCCTAGAAAGACAAGTAATATACGATTTCACTAATGCGAGGAATTTAAGAAACAAAACAAATTAACAAAGGGAAAAAACAGAGAGAGACAAATCAAGAAACAGACTCTTAATTACAGAGAAAAAAGACCTGATGGTTACTAGAAGGGGAGTGGAAGGAGGAATGGGTTAAATGAGTTGATGGGGATTAAGGAGTGCACCTGTCATGATGAACACTAGGTTCTGTAAGGAATTGTTAAATCACTATGTGTGGTACACTAGAGACTAATGAAACCCTGCATGTTAAAGAAGAAAGAATCAGGCCATACTGATACCAAAAAAACAAAACAAAAAAAATTACAGTAAAACCTTGGATCGCAAGAAACTTGTTCCGGAGTTTTCTGCAAGATGAGCAAACATTTCTAATACATTTTAACCTGATAAAGTAGCAATGTCTTACAATGCAAATAGTATGTGAGGCCAAATAGCACATGATCACAAATGAGCCAAAAGTTCTTGAAATTCACTTTGATACATGAGTGTGTTGGGTTACAAGCATGCTTCCAGAATGAATTATGCTTGCAAACCAAGGTTTTCCTGGACTTGGTATTTACCTGAAATTCCAATTTAACTGGCCATCTTGGTTTTTTTGTTGTTGTTATTATTTTTTTATAGTTTGGTCATCTTGTATTTTAACTGGCAATTAGAAGAGTAACTCATGTGATCCGAGAAATGCCTTTCTGTGCAGGACAGGACAGGCACAAGTCTCTGTGGTCTGCAATGGTGTGGAGAGACATCCTTTTTGAGAAGTCAAGAATACATAAGTGACTTTTACGTTGGTTGATGACATCTATGGCCCTGAGTAATGAGCTTTCATTTTCTCATCCTTTCCACATGCCTTACTATAAGTGTAATTTATTTTTGACGTTTATGAAACAACTATAGATGGCAATTTTGAAGAAGAATAATATTATATTTTGCTTTGCCCTGCAGTCAGAGGAGTCAAGTCCTCCTGGGGGACATAGAAATGCTGTAGAGAAGTGTTTCTCTTGCATCTCAGAACAAAATTATTCCTAAAAAAAATGATTTGTCTAACGTATGCTGTGAGGGAAAAAAAAGCCATTTTTATGATTGTTATGAAAAATGACCATTGAAAACTAGGTCATGCTATCTGGCTCCAGCTGGTTTCTATCTTTTGAGCTCAAAGATTCACAATTTGAGTCTCCAGCGTTTTTTTCATAGGAGAGTCTGAAAATAGTACTTTTAATTGACTTGTTTTGAAATTGGAAGTTTAAATGTATGCTGCCATTTGACTTTAAATTATTTTCCTTGAAATTTTTCTATTATGTTATGCAGAAATGAACTATTCTTTTTGACATGTTTAAGAAGTGTTACATCGTTCACATAAACAGAATCTTTATATTTCTTTTGAAATGTGCACACATAGACTAGGAAAAGATAAATATAAAATCAACCTGCTAGGTAATCTTCACTCTACCCACCAGATTACATTTTTCCAGTTTTTGAATATTCTAGACCATTATGCCTAGGTGTATGAGTCTCCTGTATAATGTATTTTTATCCCACCAATTATTTCTTCCAACTTTGTTAAAATATATCAAAATGTAGTTGCATTTTCACCAGCAACCATTTTCTTTTTTTTTTGTTTTGTTTTTTTACAGAGTTAGTGTCCAACGGAAATTATAAAATGTTTAAATTCAGTGGGATGAATTATTAATCCGCCTTCTCAACTTTGACCTTGATCATCCACATTCGTGTTTATTCTCATGAATAATACCTCCGTGAAGTCACAAAACATTTCTAGCTTCCTATTTTCATGTGAATCACCAAGCAAACCTCCTCCCAACAGACCAAACCTGACAATCAAGTCTGAAGAATAAATGATAGCACGATGGCAACATGGATAATCAATACAGAATAATAATCCTAGTGACAGAATTCCCTTAGATATGTAGCAATTTACAGCTGATATGAGCCTTTTCCATCCACGACTTCATTACATGCTCATAAGAACCCTACAAAACAAATAGTAATCATCATTTCATTTAATACGTGAAGACACAGGCTCAGGGTGGTTAATGGCTTGTGCCTGGGGTTATAATATTAGCGAGATATGGGCAGAGTGAGGACCTGCTCCCATTACGTTTTGAATTCCAGCCATGTTCTTTCTGGTATTTGCAGAATTAAAAATTCTCAAGCTATAAGGAAAAGCATAGAAATAATTTTGAGGCTAGGGAGAAACCTGCTGCGATCCATCTGGATAAAAAGCACGACGAGCAAATTCCCTGTTACGTAACCCTTAACAAACGGAGCCATGATATTTTCAGTGGGGCCTCAGGGTGAACCTATGTCTAAGTATTTTGACTTTAAATAACAGGCACACGAGGTGCCTGGGTGGCTCAGTCCGTTAGGCGTCCGACTTCGGCTCAGGTCATGATCTCACAGTCCGTGAGTTCGAGCCCTGCATCGGGCTCTGTGCTGACAGCTCAGAGCCTGAAGCCTGCTTCCCATTCTGTGTCTCCTCTCTCTCTGCCCCTCCCCTGCTCATGCTCAGTCTCTCTCTTTCTCTCTCTCTCTCAAAAATAAATAAACATTAAAAATTTTAAAAATAAAATAAATAAATAAATAAATAACAGGCACTGACAACAATGGCCAGAGCCACAACACAAAGATCATTTACAAGGGCACCGTATGGGCAGTATGGGATAGGTGCTTCCAACACTGACTCCTCCATATTTCCCCTGTCCCAGACAACTCTCACTTTCCTAAGAATCCCTCAGCTTAGCACACGGCATTCTGCTAAAGCACCCATATGCTCCACTTCGGGACTGGTGGCACCTCTGAATCACGTGTTGCCCTTTTGAAACAATACACCCTTAGTGAATCACCTAAACCAGATTCTCAGAAAGTTGAGGCAAGACTTCTATATTTTCAGAAAAGGTCGCCAGTTGACTCCGATGCAGAGTTAGGTTTCTTTAAGACTATGCTTTGAGTGTATAAAGCACTAATTATTTTCAAGCCGTGTTTATGGAGCACCTACTCTAGGTGAAGTATAAAAAAAAGAGGATCTAATTAAGATACAGAGAACCTTTCTTCCAAGAGCTCCTGGTCAGTTAGGAATCAGAGGCCTTTAAGTTAATACAGTACATTATGAATGCAACAGTAATGCAATTGCCAAAAGAACAGAGTAGCAATAGATATTATATAGGAGCACTGTAATGGCCACACGTGGAATGCCTATGGGCGGAGTCTATGCTTCCCCTTCTCCATATTCCACGCCACACTTGATGCAATGCTTTGTAAACGTTCCATAAACCCTGTGAGTTGCTATGATTAATGGCATCACATTCTTTTGAAATCTGATTTTTAATTTTTCTTGAGGTTAATTTTTTGAGGTTAGTTTCTTGAGATATACATATATTTTAAAAAAAAATAAGAAACAATGAAGGAAGTAAAGCTCTTTCCTAATCCCTCCCTAATCCTGATTCCTGATCTTGGAGGCAGACCCTCCACTGTTAGAAGGCTCATCTGTTACCTCCAGGTGTCCAAATAACCTACTCTGCCTCCTGAGTTTTTGATTTAGACATTGTCTATCTGTTCTAACCATGATTCCCCTCGTGAATCACTCACATATTCCTCTCTCTTTTTTAACACGATACCTTATTTGTTACATCAATATTCAATGTTGTTATTATGATACCTTGCAGACATTATTAAAAACCAAGGCACTAATTATAAATTAACATGTATGAAAAACTTGGTGGCAACAGTTTCCTTTTAAATTATTTAGCTCTAAATATACATATATATTTTGCATATGTGTTTATATATACATACATATATATATATATATACATATACTTACACTTATATATGTGTGTATGAGAGTATATAAATAGATGATAGATAGATAGATAGATGGATAGATAGATAGATAGGTAGATGACGGACTCTTAACTCAGTCACAATTCAGTAGCTCAAGCCCCCAACATCTTTTATTGTGGTTAAATCCTATAACCAACTGGAGCTATACATTCATTCTCTTTTTGGAGACAACTCTCCAGGACCCCCCATGATGGTCTGTTTGCTCTCAGGCCTGCCACATATCATCCTGCCTGTGTTAGACTTGCATAGCTTTCTCTGCCTGAATTTATCCCTCTGGAGGAGTATCTTTCTAGTAGCTTCTGAGAAAGGTAGATACATTTGAATATCTTTACTCTTCCTGCACATTTGAATTGATCATTTAGATTAGCATAAAAGTCTAAGTTAGAAATAATTTCCTCCATTTTGAAGACCTTGCTTCTCCACCTTTTTGCTCAGGTTCTGGCCACAGAGAAGTCTGGTGTTACCGGGTGCCCAGTTTTGTGGAACTTACCAGTTCCTTTTTTTTTTTTTTCAATCCTCTCTTTGGAATTTGAATCTTGTTGGTACCAGGTGTTGTCGGGTATTCATTGTACCTAACACTTGGTAGAAAAGGAATCATTTAGGGTGCTTAAATAAAACCACTAACATTCAGATTCCCCCACCCACTCTCCTCCTGAATGATTCTAACCTCGTTGTCTGAGTAAGGCCTGGGCACCATTTGTAAAGTCTCCTGAGTAATTCCATTGTACAGCCAGGATTTCGAAGCACAGCTCTAGATCAGAGGGTTGCAAACTTTCTTGCGCATACGAATTTCCTGGGATCTGATTGAAATGCAGGTTTGACTCAGAAGCTCTGGGCAGGGACCAGAATGGACATTTCTACCCAATGGCCTGGTGGTGCCAATGCAGATCCCTGACGGGGGACACACTTTGAGTGAACTTTACTCCCTGAGACCTTGTGAGGAAAGAAGGACCCAGGGCTCCCAAACTGCATGAATCAGCATCTGTTCTTTATGCTGATCTCTTGATGATTTTTATGCACCTCAATTTTTGAGAACCTCTGTTCTAGAGAAAATAGCTTGGAGATAAAAGAAAAAATGATTCAGAATGGACTGACTCCTAACATGCTAATACAGTTTAATTAAGAAAAAAAGAGGGGGGGGGAGGAAATATCACTGGGTCTGACTTTTTAAAAAATCCTGAGGGTGCCTGGGTGGCTTCAGTCAGTTAAGCGTCTGACTTCAACTCAGATCATGATCTCATGGCTCCTGAGTTTGAGCCAGCCACCCCCCCCCCCCGCCATCCCCCGTCGGGCTCTGTGCTGACCGCTCAGAGCCTGGAGCCTGCTTCAGATTCTGTGTCTCCCTCTCTTTCTGCCCCTCCCCTGCTCATGCTCTCTTTCTCTCTGTTTCATAAATAAATAAATAAATAAATAAATAAATAAATAAATATTTTAAAGTTTTTAAGAAAAACCTTACTAAACTTTTAATCAAAAAATTAGTTAAAAAATCCCATCGCTTGGGAGGCAGTGTATATGTGGAGGCAGAAAGGAAATCTTTGTGCCTTCTGCTCATTTTTTCTGTAAATCCAAAACGGCTTTGAAAAATGAAGTCTATCAAAACGATCCAGTTAAGAGCCTGGATAGGGGTTACAAGCATCAGTACTTACAATTTGTGGCTCATATTTTTTACTGAGAGACTCATAAAGACTATGGGTATGTTTTCCAGAAAATAAAAACATGCAAACAAGTGGTACAGACCAAATTTTGCATAAAATCGGGGATTCGTGAATTCCAGGGTGACTATGGAACATGGCTTGAGGAGCGATGATGTAGTAGGAGCACTGTTGAAAGCTATCTGTGCAAAAATAAATAACTCTGTCCTCATGACACATGCAACCTCATAGCAAGTGACAGAGTCTTCCTGGGCATGTTCATTAGGAAATTATTTGTCTTTGAAAAGCCATATTGAAAAAGGCAGAAAGCATATCTATAGTAACAAGAGACAGAGCTACAATAAAGTGTTAGTTAGTTAATGAGACCCAAATTTCATCCGCAGAAATATGTATCTCAGAAGGAAACATTCTCAAAATAACTCATTTATAGAAACTTTCACCCAAAATTGAGCATCAAAATTCAATCAATAGCAGTTCAGATGGTTTCCAAGACCTCTATTAAAAATGTGACTTAAGGGGCGCCTGGGTGGCGCAGTCGGTTAAGCGTCCGACTTCAGCCAGGTCACGATCTCGCGGTCCGTGAGTTCGAGCCCCGCGTCGGGCTCTGGGCTGATGGCTCAGAGCCTGGAGCCTGTTTCCGATTCTGTGTCTCCCTCTCTCTCTGCCCCTCCCCCGTTCATGCTCTGTCTCTCTCTGTCCCAAAAATAAATAAACGTTGAAAAAAAAAAAATTAAAAATGTGACTTAAAAAGAGATCACGTCATTGGGAGAATGTGTTAGGAACAGCTAAAAAACTCAGCTGTGAGAATGTATTTCATCCGACACCAGTAGATCCTTTATGAGACTTAGATAATATTTATCAAACATCTGGGTGACTGCTAAGTCCCAAAATTAAATTTGATGAGACAAGGATCTTAAGATACCCATGAACATAAACTTACAATTTTATCTAGTTCCTAAGGATTCAAAATTATAATTATTTTTCTACTTTTGACCAAAATTTTGAAGAAGGTTTTTGTGTCTCCATCCTAGCAGATATTGGAGGGGGGAAAAAAGCCCTATATTTAATCACCTGTGGTTCACTATTAGTAGAACCACTTTCTCTATCCAACAACTACTTTTATAAATACCATTTGTTGGCTTTGGGTAGGCGAATGACAAAAAAGGGAAGGGGAAGAAAGAAAGAAGGCAAAGGGGGGAAAGGGGGAAATTAAATGAGTAAAAGGAGGAAGAAACCATGAGAGTAAAAGGAAATGAGAGGGTAAGGGTTAGAGAGAAAGAAATGTGGAAAGTGAACAGATACAGGAAGATCCCACAGTTATTCCCAAGAGCTATTCAGTGACTTTACTCATTATATATCTTATTAAATCCATGGCCTGAAATGCAGTTGGACTCCACTGGAATCATCATAGGTACAACAGTATAGGATAACAAGATATATCCTAAACTTGAATTAAGTAACCATCCGTGCTAAAACTGGGGACAATGGGATAAAAGGAATGAGGTCAGCTAAATGTAATACTTAACTACTTAACTAATGTAACACTTAACTAATAATCAGTAAGAAAGTGCCCAAGGAGCTAGATAAATATTTCTATTATAATTTTATTGATGTAGAATAAAGACTAGAATACAATTGGTAACAACAAAATTTTATCCCTTTTCTTTTGCTCTGTCTGAAGAAAGATGGTTGTAGAAAAAGGATGATTATCAGCTTGGAGACTTAAAAGAAGGATCCCCCAAATACTTTGGTAGCAGCATATTCCAAGACAGAGGATAATCTGCAAGGAGACCCCAATACCATATGAGGTAGACATATCACCTTGGTGAAAATGATGTAGGAGGCTATGACAGCTGGACGGTACAATTGATTAACATGCCACATTCACCTGGAAACCTTCCAAATGCCAAATAACATCTCGTGCAAGTTAACCTCTAGAGAGATCATACTGACCAGTAGACTACAGTGTTTGATCCCATTGGTTTCTGTATGTTAATGTACAAATTGACTTTGTGGTTTCTGTATCAATCTACTGTGACATTGGTTGGAGAACCTAAATTATTCTGGATACCTGCCAAAATCCAGTTTCTTAAAACAACAAATATGAAGACTTGCCCCATGTTCATGATGATCACATCAATATTCTTACGTCTATGCTGATCATTCCGTTGTTTTAACCACCATGTTCAAGTTCCATTCTTCTTTCTTTGAAGTTTACCCAAAGCTTCGCTTAAAAGCTTCAAGAAAGGCTAGTACATCTCTAAGTGATGAAACTACAAATAAAGCTGAATTTGTTTATATAATTTACAGATTGGAATAAAAGCAGTTATGGAAGAGTTTCTGATTTGTCCTTATGCAGTTATAACCAACTCAGAAAAACAAGCCATGGGGAAATAATTTCCCTTTCTCCTTAGCCTCCTTTAGTTTATGTGACTTTGGAGAGGCCATAAAATTACAATCTCTGGTTCTAAAATGTTCCATCTGTTTCTGCTGCTTATTCTCCCACTTGAAGACTTAATTCTCATGCTTCCCAGTTATCCTCAGTATCCAACTGTGATGATGGCAAAGGAGGTGGTATCAGAGAGAATGTAGAGCTCCAAAATGGTGATTGGGTTCTCATCAAAATGGACAGAGAAAGGCAGAAAGTCTTGATAGTATCAATGGAGTTTTATAATTATCCCAAGTGTCATTTGCATAAGCTGACTTCCAGATGAATTTGCGCCTGTGTCCATTTCCATCCTGCATATGGATATCTACATATGTCTACCATGATAAATACAAGGGAAGGGTATCTAATTTATTTTCTAAGATAGCTGCTTTAATGTGTGAAGGTTGAAGATGAATTATTTGGTATCTTTGGTATAGTGGCAAGTGTCTGATAGATGCTCAATAGCTAATAACAGTAGTAATATTAATAAGAAGAACAACAATGCATGCCAGCCAGTCTCGTTTCATTTAATAATCATAATAAATTTATTTTTAAAATTTTTAGTGTTTATTTTTGAGAGAGAGAGAGAGAGAGAGAGAGAGAGCAAGGGGCAGAGAGAGAGGGAGACACATCCAAAGCAGGGTCCAGGCTCTGACCTGTCAGCACAGAGCCTGACGTAGGACTCGAACTCTCAAACCATGAGATCTGATGTCAGAGGCTTAACTGACAGAGCCTCCCAGGTGCCCCAATAATAACTTTATTTTAAAGGTGAGTTAACTCAGACACAGAAGAATAAGTAATTCTCTCCATGCCAGCCTGGCAGTAATTGTGCAGTTGGGGTAAGATTCCATCTGCAGTGAGATCAAGCAATCTCACTACACATTTTGTGGACTTAACATACTATATAATTATCCTTGTCATTGTTACTCTGTTTTTATTCTTATTATAATTATCAATATTATTTACAGTTTCTTGATCTTCAACCTAGCATTCTATAAGATAAAAATTGAAATTTGTTTGATCTATTTCAACCATGCTTAGAGAGTTGATTATTTCAGTGTGGTTCCAGAAATTGGATTCATAATTCATAGTGGCCTCACATTAAACAAGGTCATGAAGTGGATTTTTTTTAATCCAGAGGAATAATGAATTAATGTGCCAAATAACTGATTGATGTACTTTTCCCCAAGCAGTAATTCCCACCAAATAGGAAGACTAAATATTTGAATGCAATACAATTCCAATAATATTTCCAAAGAATTCTTTCTTTAGAAAAGAAGAAAAGTAACTGAGACTGATTTGAGAGGATAAACATGTAAATATGTCCAGGAATATTCTGAGAGGAAGAATAAGGAGAAAGACACACCCTTTCAGGTATCAAAATACATATTTTTTTAAGTTTATTTACTTATTTTGAGAGAGAGAGAAAGTACAAGTCAGGGAGGGGCAGAGAGAGTAGGAGAGAGACAGCATCCCAAGCAGGATCCACACTGTCAGCACAGAACCCAATATGGGGCTCAAACTCATGAACCATGAGATCATGACCTAAGGACACTTAACCAAATGAGCCACTCAGGCGCCCCAAAATTTTTTTTAAAAACACATAAAAAAAGATTATAGAGATAAATAAAATCATATAGAAAGTCTTAAAATCCATTCAAAATAATGTGGAAATTTAGGGCACATGGGTGACTCAGTCAGTTAAGCATCTGACTCTTGGTTCCAGCTCAGGTCATGATCTCATGGTTCGCGAGATTGAGCCCCACATCAGGCTCTGCGCTGACAGTGTGGATTCTGCTTAGGCTTTCCCTCTCTTTCCGCCTCTCCCCCCAGCTCTCTCTCTCTCTCTCTCTCTCTCTTTCAAAAATAAATAATAAATAAACTTTAAAAATTTATATGGAAATTTAATACATATTAATAGATGTTAATATAAGAAAACATTGATATTAAAAATAAATGTGAAAGAATAATTTATTGTGTAGCTCTGAAATGACTGACCAGCCATTTCTATAAAAAGGGGGGGGGGAATGAATTATGTATTCCTACATCAATTTATTAAAATAATTCTAGGTGTATCAAATACTTGAATATAAAATATTAAATAATACTCATAAAACATAGATGAATGTCATAACTTTATATGTCATAACTTGATAGAGATAACCTTTTGGGGAATGATATACAGCAAAACCATATGGAAGAAGAAAAATGAAGGCCACGTACATTTTTAACTGATTATACATCAAAAAATGACACAACTGGATTAAAAAATAAACTAGGAAAATGATGCTAATGTGTATAAAACTTAGAAAGTTAATGCCTTTAATTTTAAAGTAGCTCTTAAATATTAAAAAAGAAAAAAATTACTAACATAAAATAGACAAAGGATGTCCACAAAATAAAATACAGAAAGCATAGTCACTACACATATACAAAGTGATTTCTTCTGACTAGAAATCCAAGCAATCAGAAAAAGGTATATCATTTTGTTCCTATCATAAGTCATGCAATGGGCAATTATTTAGGCATTAAAGATAATTTTATCCTTCTCTGCTCTGCCATGGTGGAGAATATCGTGGCTGAGAAATGCTTTTGCCAAGAACAATTGGAAAACAAAGGCCAACACAAATAACGTCTATTTGAAGCCACTGGAGAGCTGATGAAGCAACCAAAATCCAGGAGAAAAAAAAAGATCAGAAGGAACTGATATTCTATAAGCTGCTTTTCCCATCAATGTTTTGAAGGTCCTTGGTGTATGGAAAGAAACTGAGAAATACAATACAATAGGAGGCCATGACATTAGGGTGGAAAAGAGAGAAGCTTTTGGACATTCCAAAGGGATCGAGAGGATAAAAAGTGGCATTTGGGGTTCCCTATGTGGTCAGAGTGAGGGATCAAATCCTAAAAAGAGGGAGACACAGAGAAGGGAGTACAACACTGCTTTTCAGCATTATGGCATTTGCTATGTTCTTAAGTTGAGCAGGAAGAGAAATTGGGAATATAAGCAACACACTGCTAGACATACAAATAGATTTTAAAAGTGGTATGGTCTAAGGAAAATAATTAAAGTTAGGACCCACCAAATGTGCCCCTAGTGAACATGCTAGGTCTGAGCTATGTCCCATGGAGACCTTTGTTCCTAGGAAGCAGGATGAACTAGATGCACATTGAACCTTACAAAAAACGGTGTCCCACCCTCAAGGCAGATTCTTTTTGACTGCACTATGGTGACCTGCTGACACTCAAGCTGTCTGCCAGAGAATAGAGTGAAGCTTTCTGGAAAAAAGAAAGAAAGAGAGAGAGAGAGAGGGAGAGAGAGAGAGAGAGAGAGAGAGGAAGGAAGGAAGGAAGGAAAAGAAAAAGAAAGAAAAAGAGAAAGGAAGAAAGAAAGAAAGAAAGAAAGAAAGAAAGAAAGAAAGAAAAGGAAAAAATATCATCGAAAGTGTCTTCCATTTCCCATAAAACAATGTCCAGCATTTAAAGACTGCAGGGCAGTCCAAGAAATAATACACCCTCCTCCCCCAAAACCACAACAACAACAACAACAAAACCCACAATCAGACAATACCCAGAGTTGATTTATTTGGCATTATAAGATACTGACTTTAAAATAATGGCAATCACTGTGCTCAATTAATAGATAAAAAGGTGAAGGATTTCATTATAAAATGATATTTTTTAAATAACAAGAAATTAGAAAGTTGAGAATGTAACAATTGAAATTAGGAGCACAATAGGTAGACTTAGATGGGCTTAACAGATACGAAGATCAGTAAAGTGAAGAAAGCTTAATAGGAATTATCTATGCTAATGGAGAACAAAAAAGAATGGAAAATACAGAGAACAACAAAACAGACTAGGTGAACCATTCAAACGTGCACATAATAAGATTGTAAAAAGAGCTGAGAGAGAGAAGAGGAAGAAAACAATACGTGAAGAGGTAATGGCTAAAATTCCTCCGCTGGATGAGCATGCACACACACGCACATGCACACACACGCAGGTGTATCATAGTAAAACTGTTGGAAAACAAAGAGCAAAAAGAAAATCCTGAAAATAGCGGAGGTTGGATTGAGGGCGGAGGAAGGTATTTCCTCTGACACTTGAGAGTCAGACAAAAGCTGACCGCTCAAAAGGAATTATGGAAGCCTGAAGACAATGGAACATCTGTGATAGTGGTAATGGGGTTAGTGACTAGGAAGAGACACAAAGGAAGCTTCTAGGTTGCTGGTAATGTTCTACCCCTTACCTTCGGTGGTATACACATGAATAGGTTCACTCTGTAGAAATTCCTCTAGCTGCACACATATGAGTTGTGTATCTTTCTCTCTAGGTATGGTTTCAATAAAATCTTTACCGAAAATCTCAGAAAAAAAAATGTAAATAAACACATAGTGACATGGAATGATGCCCACACCAGTTTGTCAAGTTATATTTCAAAACAGCATGGAGCATATGATCCTACTTATAATTTCTACAATTATATACATGTATAGATTTTATAGAAATATAAATGCATGAAGACATGCCTAAATGTACATTCACCAAAATGTTGAAAACTATCTCTGAGTGCTGGATATTGCTTTGAGTCTTGCTTTCTTCATAATAGTTTTTCGGTGCTATTTGAATTATATTTTTAAATGAGCATAATCTCTTTTTCATAATAAAATGAGAAGGCTAAAAAAAATGAGAAGGCTATTTTTATTTTGTAAAATAAAAAAATTAACAGCCCAAATCTGAAATTCTCTCCATGTTAAATATAGAAATGGGCCAGTGCCAATTATAAACACAAGATTTTCTAGTCTGAATGGAAGCTGCAGAAAACCAGAAAAATCAGTCTCCCCATATTTCCACCTAAGAATTTTATAATATAATTCTTTTTTGCTAGTTTTTCGTTTTATGCTAGCAAACTGGGGAGTTTAATATTGTCTGATGTTTAGAATAAGTACCAGCTTCTGCTGTTCAGTTCTCTTCAAGGATCCTGTAAGCTACAGATTATGACAGACATGACTTATTATTGCAATTCATTTCCTGGAATGAACATTGATGGAGCAGTGTATTCTATTAAACACCACAATGAAAATCATTACATGCATAATAAGATTGCACATAAAATAATTGTTGACTCTTAAATACATAACTAATTTGTTAAATTTTTCATATTTTATTTTAACTTTGATCTACACCTATATCAGGCTTACAAAACTATAAAAATGGTGGTAGGAATTATACTCAGCTAAGCTTTGTACGCCTAGTTGATAAGCCCCTGCCAGGCAAACAGAAACTATCCAAGGAGACTTTTGCTTTATTTGGGTTGTTTGCTAATTTTTACACCAATCAAAATAACATATGAATATGTTTCTAAAAGAATTAAAGCTTTGGGCCTTATAAGAAAAAGTAACAGGGTTGGCTGGGTGGCTCAGTGTCTTAAGCATCAGACTTCTCATGATTCATGGGTTCGAGCCCCACATCAGGCTCTGTGCTCACAGCTCAGAGCCTGGAGCTTGCCTCGGATTCTGGGTCTCCTTCTCTCTCTGCCTCTCCTCTGCTTGCATTCCGTCTCTCAAAAATAAATGATTATTTTTTAATATTTTAAAGAAAGAAGAAAAAAAAAGGAAAAAGAAACAGTCACTGTTCTGCCTCTCCTCTGTCCCCCAGATACAAATATCTGGTTTTATTCTTCTAATTGCCTCCAAGCCTCTAAATAATTTGCTTATATGGATATTTTGTTTGTTTGTGTGTGTGTGTGTTTGTTTGTTTAGAGAGACAAAGACAGCATGAGCAGGACAGGGGCAGAAAGAGACAGAGAAAGAGAGAGAGAATCCCAAGCAGGCTCCACCCTGCCAGAAAGGAGCTCGATGCTGAGCTCAAACTCACAACCCATGAGATCACGACCTGAGCCTAAGTCAGTCGGTTACTTAACTAACTGAGCTACGCAGGTGCTCCTATAGATATTTTAAAGATTTAAAGTTCTTCTTGAAATATTTCTTAGTGAATGCTTGTGTGGTGGATGAAAACTTTAAGTTCACCTATACCATTCCTTCCCTAAGTGTTCTCAGTTCCCCTATTGGCCACCTCTTCTCCAGCAACAAACTACAACCTCTGTTTGTCATCCATCAGTAAATCATCAAAGGTGATGCCTCTCTTCTGTGTTTTTGCCTTGACTTCTCCTCAATATCCCTCACATCCCTCTCTACCCACCAGGAAAACACAATACGTACGTTGTAATTTTACCACTTTACACAGCACAGGTTATTTTTCTGTCACTTGATTTTCAATTTGAAAATAATCAATGGCATTTATATTGTTTCAAATTTCAATGTGAAATCTCTAATATGTGAGAAATGCGTTGCTTTTCCCAGAACTCAACTTCATAAATCTCACCCCACTCAAAAGAAACTATTTTTGGAGTTAACTTCAAATGGATTTACCTTTCTTCATCTCTTACTACAAACCTCGGTGTGCTCGTGTTTATGTAATGTCCCATTATTTCTATTTATTCTCTTCATTTTCCTGAGAATTTCTTCTAGTATTCAACATTCTTCCCCCCTCCCCTCCCTCCCTTGGAACCCTGGTCTTTTGCTGCAGAGACTAGAAGTCTGGAAGCTATTTTTCCTAAGCAACCATTCCTGCACTCTTGTGGTTTAGATGACACCATGATAGGGGTTTCTGCAGGGCTTGGAAGGAGAGAAGCCTTACACTCTTGAGACATTGACACATGGTAATGGACTTTAAGGTTTACTGTGGTTTCCGGGCTTTCTCTCACGGACACCTGCTTCCCTGCTGTAGGCAGCTGAGATGACAAGCAGCACTTTCTTGTGGTCTCTGAAGTTTCCTGATTTCCTGAGACTGAAGACAATAATCCTAAAGATATTTCTCCTCCAGCCCTTCCAAAGATTTTAGAAGCATCTAACTGCCTACATTAATTTCTCTTCCACCTCAAATATCTAAGATAATATCTGCATTTTTTTTTTTGTAACTGATGCCCAAATGATATACCCTCCAAACTCCTCCTCTAATCTGGATACTATTTGATTTATTTATTTATTATTTATTTCGATTTTTTTTGACATTTATTTGTTTTTGAGAGTATGAGAGGGGAAGGGGCAGAGAGAGAGAGGGAGACACAGAATCCGAAGCAGGCTCCAGGCTTTGAGCTGTCAGCACAGAGCCCAACGCAGGGCTTGAGCTCAGGAACCACGAGATCATGACCTGAGCCAAAGTCAGACATTTAACCGACTGAGCCACCCAGGTGCCACACTATTTCTTTCTTTTTTTCTTTTAATTGAAATCTCCTTTGCATTTTTTGTGCATTAAGTTCCACTCACTAGTCACTATTTCTTAGATCTATGCATTTGTATTTTTACTTATTTCTATATGTTTCTTCCCAAGAAAATGTACAAGGAAATTGCTTGAATTTTGTACAATGAGAAAGTAGTCATGTATTAATTGTTTAAATTCAAAAAATATTTTTGTTAAGCATTTGACCAAACACAACATCTACTCATGATAAAAACTCTCTGGTTCAGAGGGAACATTCTTCCACATAATAAAAGTCCGCGTATGAAAAACCCACAGCAAACATCATGCTCACTAGGGAAAAACCGAGAGCTTTCCCCCTAAGATCAGGAACTAGACAAAAACGTCCTCTCTCACCATTTTTATTCAACATACTACTGAAGCTCCCAGTCACAGCAATCAGGCAACAAAAAGAAATGGAAGGAATCTAAATTGATAATGAAGAAATAAGACTTTCACTATTTGCAGATGACATGATACTATGTCTAGAAAACCCTGATGATTCCACCAAAAAACTACTAGAACTAATCAATGAGTCCAGTAAAATCGTAGGGTATAAAATCAAAATACAGAAATCTATTGCATTTTTATAAATTAATAATGAAGTGGCAGAAGAGAAATTAAGGGTACAACCCCATTTACAATTGCACCAAAACGAATGTACTACCTAAGAATAACCTTAACCAAGGAGTTAAAAGCCATGTACTCTGAAAACTATAAAACAACGATGAAGGAAATTAAAGATGATGCAAGCAAATGCAGAGATATTCCATGCTCATGGATCGGGAAAATAAATATTGTTCAAATGTCCATAGCAATCTACAGATTCAATGCAATCCCTATTAAAATACCAACAACATTTTTCACAGAACTAGAACCAATAATCTTAAAATTTGTATGCAACCAAAAGTCCAAAATAGCCAAAGCAATCTTGAAAAAGAAGAACAAAACTAGAGATATCACAATCCCAGATTTCAAGACACACTACAAAGCTGTAGCATGCAAAATAGTATGATAATGGCACAAAAAAATAGACACATCGATCAAGAGAATAGATTAGAGTTCCCAGAAATAAATCCGTAATTATATAGCCAATTAATCTACAACAAAGGAAGCAAGAATATTCAATGGGACAAAGTCTCTTCAACAAATGGCGCTGGGAAAACTGGACAGCCACATGCAAAACAATAGAGGTGGATCACTTTCCAACACCCTACACAAAAATAAACCTGAAATGGATGAAGGTCCTAAATTTGAGACCTGAAACCACACAAATCCTTGAAGGGAGAACAGGCAATAATTTCTCTTGCATCAGCCATAGCAACCCTTTTCTAGATGCCTCCTGAGGCAAGGGACACAAAAGCACAAATAAACTATTGGAACTACATCAAAAGAAAAAGCTCCTTCAGAGCAAAGAAAACAATAAAAAAACTAAAAGACAACCTACTGAATGGAAGAAGATATTTGCAAATGACATATCTGATAGGGGGTTGATATCCAAAATATAGAAAGAACTTAGACAACTCAACACCAAACAAACAAATAAATAAACAAATAAATACATAAATAAATAATCCAATTAAAAACTGGGCAAAAAGACATGAACTGACACTTCTCCAAAGAAGATATTCAGATCTCTCTCTCTCTCTCTCTCTCTCAAAATAAATACACTTTAAAAAACAAATCACTATACAGACTTCCAAGATAGAACCTGTCATTGTTAGGTTTATATCATCCTATATGTAGACATAGACCCCTACAAATTATTGACTGTAGATTTTGAAATTCTACTGGAGAAAGCCAAGTGGCTTGGGGTTACAATCTGGATTTAGACCAGGATTCAAAACATAGTTCTTCCACTCAGTCACATGAGCCTTGGAAATTTACACAGCTTCTCTAAGCCTTTGCTTCCTTGTCAGTAAGTTACCAGCACTGAACTCCGAAGACTGTACTCATGATTAAATGGCTTAATGCACACGAGGAACCAAGCAAGATGCCAGCCACAAATATTTTTTTTTCCTCAATGTCCGTTATTAAGAGTATTACTGGTTTCAGAAGATGTGAGGTTGGTGGTAGAGGGAAAATGCATGCTGATGGCATCAGTTATTGAAAACTGGTCATAAGAAGAGAAATATGTAAAAGGACAAAGATAAATTTTACTCTGTCTTCAGTAACAAATATTCTCTGTTTTCTGATAGAATTTTATAATCACTGTCGGTGCTTTCCCCAAAGTACAAGGAAAACAAAACGTGTGTCACACTCAAGTTCAGCTTATTTCCAACACTGTACTTTGCCAGTGGCACACCCACAGAGCATATGGCCAACAGAACATTCTCTTCTGCTTTCTGCACTTAAATTTTCCCTCCAGGGAGGTCCTCTTCCTTCTGGGGCTCACGCATTTAAGATGCGCTGCAGTTTTTCAATTACCATTTAATCTGGTAGAGAAGGAAGGTGACTTGTATCTAGCGTTCATTTGATTTTGCACTTCTAAGGGAGGAATGCAACTCTGTTTGATGTGTTTTTAGCTGATGCTATATAGTTTCTTTTACAGACCTGCACACAATTTTCTGATCCCTTGAAAATCCAGTGTTAAAGTGAGCCCACTTAACTTGAAATGGTAGTGATCAGTAAGAATTTTTGGAGAAACAGAGAGGTGACAGCTATCAATCAAAAGCAAGAGTACATTCATTCCTTTTATAAAACTGACTTACCTGATCATGCTTATAAAATCAGCTCCTGCAAAGAGATTAGTTGTATAAACCGGTGTTTATGTAACCACTCCTGGCAGACCCAGGCAAGTACAACCTTTAAATATGTTGTGGTATGATCAGATATTTGGCTGAATGCATCTGGAAGCAGACATTTCTGCTTTAACAACATTTGCGAGCGATCCCTTAACTTTGATCTCCGCACAGGAAGACGTTGCTAATTGAGATAAACCAGAACAGTACTTCATGTGGACAGCGTATGGTATAACCAGTAGCTTATTACAATAAGTACAAAGGCTAAAAACTCTAAATAACCAATTCCCCTTCCTCAAGTGACTGCTACCATATTTTAGACATTAGTGATTGTAGGTAAACTCTCAACCCGTGTTTAATTTTCCTTCCTACATTTGCACTTATGGTATGGGTTCCCTTCTGAACTGCTGGAGATAACTAACGGGTAAACCAGATGTTTCTCCTGGACTTACAGTCAATTTCGAATGGATAGATCTCCTTTGATGCCACTGCTGTTTTTCATTTATCTTCTCTTGATAATTTTCAAATGTTTCCTTTGAAAATCCTGACGGAGGGAAAATGTTTCTCTTTGACTATCCAGAAGCACCTAGACTCTTGACTTTATTGGCTTTATTGGTTGAACTATACGGAGTTGCCAGCGTTGACCACTCCGGGCCTAAAAAAGTGACCATTTCATGTAACGTTCCTAGTATTTTCACTTTGTTTTGCTTGTATTACTTTTGACATCACCTTTTGACCCGCACCGCAGGGCTAGAGGCAAGGGTTACCTCCTTCAGATATTCAATGAGGTTATAATATCAGCGATGTCATTGAATGTGCCTTCTTTCTTGCTTATCACCGTGTTTACCAAATAACCAGTACAGTCGTGCTGGTTAGACTAGCCTCACAGACGAACCCCGCTCTGATCTTCATGTTTTTTGTTCTGTACCAATTCTCACCTTTCAATGGTTTCTCTGCTTTCTGTCCTTTTCATCATCATTAAAGCTTTTATTATCATTCTATTGTAGCAGAAATTTACATAACCCTTATTATGTGTCAGTGCGATGCTCAGTGTTTTACATATACCAAATCATGTAAATAAATGAAGTTATCTATTACCTTGGCTAAGTGGAGGGATGGGTGAAATAATCGAAGTTATTTGAACTGCCATACAACAGAGAATATTTCTAAATAAAAATTTAATTTGACAATGTTTATAAACAGATTTTAGTGTGTGTACATTTTTAGTAATTTATTTCTTTATTTTTAGAGAATGTGTGTGCATGCACACATCCATGTGTGTGAGTAGGGGAGGGGCAGAGAGAGGTAGAGAGAGAATCTTAAGCAGGCTCCATGCTCAGCACAGTGACCGGTGTGGGGCTTAATCTCATGGCTATCAGATCATGACCTCAGCCAAAATCAAGAGTCAGGTGCTTAACCAACTGAGCCATCCAGACACCCCACATTTCTAGTAATTTAAAATTAATTAAAACCACAATGCATGGCTACCCAGGTCCAATACCACTAGATAATCATACCGAAGAGGTACACAACTCCAAAGGAGTCTACCACATGGAATAAAATGCAAAAAGCAAGCCCTAGAATACAGCCACAAAACATGCTCCCTGGAGGGATACAATATTCTGTCCCTTTGTTTACATATCAGTGAAAGTGTCTGAAATAGATTAAACTATGGGTTCCAATTACTGACTTCTTTCTAATGGAAAGATTACCAATAAGCTTATGATAGTTTCTTTGTGGCCAACGTATACTCCCCAACCTTTGGCCTATAGGTTGTTTGTGGACATGACGTGGGCAAGAGCTTTGAAATGAGTTTGTGTGTTTAGTTGCTCTCTGGCACTCCTACCTCTTGCCATGAGAACATGCCTCATGTAACTTCTGATCTAAGAAAGATGACAGACTAAGGAAGTTGGCCTAGATAAAACAACTCACGGCAGGAGCTGTGCCCAGCTGGACTCAAATCCCAGATGACACCCAGATGCCTGAGTGAGATATAAATTTTTATTTTTGCCTGACAATGAGTTTTGTGAGAGTTTGTTCAAGAGTTTATAGGCAAGGACCCACTGTTAGAATAGCCCACAGCTGAAATAGCTAAACTATGTAACAGACTATGTTTGTGGTCTTTTTTATGTGAAAGTTACATTATTTTGAGTTTCTGAAAAGTTTACACTGTATCATTCCTGTCCTCCTCGGCAAAAATCATCTATTATAGAGATACCTTGTCCCTTGTTTAATTGAACAAACGTTCATTTGGCATCTCCCAAGTTCCAGGACTCCTGCTGGTTTCTGGGGGAACAGAGATGAACAGGGCATCATTACTGTCCTCAAGAAGCCTACCTGTAATTGAAAGCAATAGACCAGTAACATAGTAATGGAAAACTCTACGATCAACTGTTACCAAAGGGCCTTGCACAAGGATACAAAGCTCTTGGATATGCACCAAACCAGCATTGAAGCTAATCTGTACCTGTGGGTTTAAGCTTTTGCCTACGTGGAAACCAGCCCCCTCGATGACAACAACCGAAGCCATCATTCTGGCCTCTCCTCAGTGCCACACTCTATGGCACTGGATCCATGGAACCCAGCAGTCTGGCAACCTCGCTTCTTCCAAACAGGGTTGAAACACCAGGAAGCAATTTTCGGAAACTTCCAAACAAATAAAATAGATGTCGTAAGTTCCATGCACTGAAGTTCATACAATGTTCTCCTAATATTTGCCCTGAGAGCCTCAAACCAGAAAGTATTCATTTTTATCAGGCACAAATCTCTGCATATGAGGCAGTCGTTGGTTAGCATGTTTTTAGGCAGCATAGTGAATGTAGGTACAGCCTACATGCGAAATTGGAATCCAAAAATGAAATTAAGATAAGGGCCACTCTGTGGGCCCACTGAGATTGCCTCATTTAAATAAGTATATATATATATATATATATATATATACACACACACATACATATATAGATATAAATATATAAGTATATAGTAAGTATATATAAGTATATAATATATATACACATATATATGTATATATATATGTATATAATATATACATTATACATTATTAATATTATTAATTATATTATATATTAAATATATATAATTATATATTAATATTTATATAAATATTATATATATATAATTGTTTTAAGAGAAAGAGAGAGAGAGAAACAGCAAACAGCAGGAGGGACAGAGAGAGAGGGAGAGAGAGAGAGAATCCCAAGCAGGCTCCATGCTGAGCACAGGGCCTGACACAGGGCTCAATCTCATGACCATGAGATCATGACCTGAGCCGAAATCGAGCGTCAGATGCTTAACAGACTGAGCCATCCTGATGCCCCAAGATTGTGTGGTTTAAGGGGTAAAACAGAGTGACCTCCATAATGAAAAAGGCTATGTCTGAACCAAAATAGAAACAGCAGTTTCTGTGGCACGTAGGACTGAGGATGTGGCTTTGGTTGGTGGGGGGAACTCGCCCAATAAAGTTACCTGCCACTTTATGTTCTTGAAATGTTAGTTACGTTGCTTACATTCTTTAAAGGACTTCTGGTCTGACCGCTGATATTTCACTTGCCTCTTTTGCTATGTTTCCTCTGATGTTTGTTTTCATCGCTGTCTTACCAACACTGGGGCTCACAAAACATTGTTCTAAGAGGCATTCTACCCTCTGCCCAGCCCATCCTCCTCCCGCCATACTTCTTCATTGGAAGGTAAGCTGTGCCGCATCATCTGTTTCTTTTTAGGGAACCACTTATTTTCTCTCAGCGTGATTTCCTCACATATAAAATGGGAATAATAAAATTTACCTTGCAGAGCTTTTCCAAGGATTAGAGTAGACACATGGTAAACGCCCAGCCCAGCATCTGGCACCTAGAGTGAGTGGACTAATGAAATCCATTTAATTTGAATAGCAAGGTTTCTAACACGAGCTATCATGTAGTGGAAAATATTAACTACAGCAACCCTGCCAAACAGTGAATTATTTCACCATAAAAATAGTAGGAATGTATCCTATTGTATTTTAAGTTATGTGTTCAAATCATCAAAAATATTCAAATAAAGGAATCAATCCCTATCCGCAATTAATTTAATATGCAATCGTTCAGGGGCGCCTGGGTGGCGCAGTCGGTTAAGCGTCCGACTTCAGCCAGGTCACGATCTCGCGGTCTGTGAGTTCGAGCCTCGCGTCAGGCTCTGGGCTGATGGCTCAGAGCCTGGAGCCTGTTTCCGATTCTGTGTCTCCCTCTCTCTCTGCCCCTCCCCCGTTCATGCTCTGTCTCTCTCTGTCCCAAAAATAAATAAACGTTGAAAAAAAAAATTTTTTTTTAAATAAAAATAAAAAAAAATATGCAATCGTTCAAAAAATGAACAATATCTTGACTTTGTCAAACTCTCCCCCCAATCTAAATGGGGGGCATTTCTAGAATAACATTTGTTTCATATGCACAAATTGAGGCAAAAGAAGATAAGCATTTGTTGAAGTTTTTCCAACTTCAACAACAGGATATTTGGTCTGATTTGTTTCATTATCTCAGTGCTAATGAGGGTCGTGCCTATCAAAGGTCTTAATCAGGGACGAAAGGCATGACTCACAGTTGATAAGAAAGAAAGTCATCAGAGACTCACAGACAACCTGCTTTCCCAAGCACGGATGTGGTCTGCTGGAGGAACTCTGGTCTGTAATTACGGCATCCATTTAGGCATGATTGTAACTATAAAACATTTGTCTTCTGACCACAATATGCTTTTTGTTCATGAAATAAATTGTCACTTGTTCAGCAACTAACATATCCTTTGTGCTTTGTCTTGACTTGCCAAATCATCAAGAACTCAACAAAATTCGCAGCTGATTTTCTCTATTTCACTTAGCAAATACTGAGAAAGAGTATGTCCTCCAATTATTTTGGAAACTGCTCCCACTGAGACGCTTTAAGGACTGAGCCCATGAACTGCCATTCATGTGCATGAAAGGAACAAATTTTCATTTTGAAATGGAATCTATTTTGGGTTAGGGACTCATTAAAATATTGGTAATGGTAAGTTAGGGCGCCTTAGAACCAAATGGCCAGTTTTCCATGTTAGGGTCATTGTCACCTGAATATCAAGATTGGCCGCCAGCCAATCACGTATCACTCCAATTTATACAATTTCAACAGAAATTGCCAAGTGCAGAATGCCTGTTATATAAACCTTGCAACTAATTTGTGTAAGATTTTTCTCCTTAATGATAACATGGAACTCCAAATTCATACCATAGGAGTTCTCTAGGGAATGGTTTATAAAAGTATGACACAGCTGGAGAAGTGCGATGTCCCCACAAAAACTTTCCTTCAAAATCTGAAGTCATTAATTAAACCACACTTAGTTCTGTCAGATTGGTTGGTTAAAATTGCATACCTTCTCCCCGGATCTTACTTTTCTCGTTTAAAAAATGATTCAAATTCGGTAGCAGCTGAAAAGGAAAAGAAAGAATTACATTCTTTATCCAAAATACTTTTAACTACAAGTTAGTAAAAAAAAAAAAAAGAAAAGAAGAAAAGAAAAGAAAGGAAAAGAAAAGAAAAGAAAGAAAGTTGGGGCCTTTATGAGTGTTAAGAAAAATGAAAAATACCTACATACAACTGCAATATGAAACACAAGATTACTATTAAATATATTTTGCTCAGGGTTGCAAAAAAAAATGCTTTCTGGGGTGCCTGGGTGGCTCAGTGGGATAAGCATCAGACTTTAGCTAAGGTCATGATCTCACTGCGCATGGGTTTGAGCCCTGCATCTGGTTCTGTGCTGATAGCTCAGAGCCTGGAGCCTGCTTCCGATTCTGTGTCTCCCTCTGTCTCTGCCCCTCCCCACTCCCACTCTGTCTCTCTCTTTAAATTAAAAAATGTCTGTCTCTTTAAATTAAAAAATGCTTTCTCAGTACAGTCTACAACAAATTCTGAGGCAGTTGTTTCACTACAGGAAAATATAGGACTTGAAATAATCACCACTTTGTGGTTTTAACACACCTTTCCCCACCATCGTGCTCCCCAGCCCCACCCCATGTACGTGCACACACAATGAGCGCATCTGAATCTCTGTAGCACCTTGTAGGTGGAGGGATGTTGAAGTCACTCTTAATTAGGTCAGTTCTTCTCACAACTGTAATTAGCATTCAGTATCCTGGCAGACCTGGGCGTATTTTAGGATTTCAATTCCATGTAACCATATAGGTTATATATAGATTTTTCCCTACAAATGTCTATTTTCACTTCCTCATTACCAATCTAAAATCTTTCCCCTTTAGGAATGAAATGTTGCTTATTAGATACCGGCTCAAAAGTGGAACATTCAAATGTTTTCCCAGATGACTATGGAACAAAAAGTTATTTTTTTCAAGTATGAGGGAATGGGTGTTTTTATTTTATTTTATTTTATTTTTATTTTATTTATTTTTATTGAAGTATAACTGCCATATAAACATTATATTAGTTTCAGGTGTACAAAATAATAATTTGATATTTGTTTACATTGCAAAGTGATCACCATTAAAAGTCTAGTTAACCTGCAAAGTGAGTATTTTAATTATTACAGAATGTCTGAAAATCATTATTTTTATATTAAAATTTAGAAAGTTAGGGGCACCTGGGTGACTCAGTCGATTAAGCGTCCGACTCTTGATTTCGGCTCAGGTCACGATCTCACTGTTCATGGGGTCGAGCCCCACATAGGGCTCCACACAGACAGCATGGTGCCTGCTTGGGATTCTCTCTCCCTTCTCTCTGCCCCTACCTTGCTATCACTTGCTCTTTCCCTCTCTGTCAAAATAAATAAACAAACATTAAAAAAAAGAAAGTTAGACCTAACAGGTAATAGTTTTGTTTATTTAAACAATAAATTAGAAACGGGAATTGGTTTTTAAACAGTTCAACAGCAACATCTATGTACAGCTTTTTAACGAGTCAACAGATCTGCAACTTGGTATTGGGTTTCTTTGTTCTTGCCTAATATGAGAGCGTTTTTTATTTTTAATAAGAGTGTTTGTTTCATTTACATTTATCGTGATAATTGATGTCACGGTTATAAACTTTTTTGCACACTTTTCTGTCTTCTTTGATTTATAGCTGCATCTATTAATGCTGCTTTGTTATTTTCTGTATTTTACCATACCAGCCGACCAGAAACGTTCTATTTTGACACAAAGAGTATTTAATACGAGGTAAGGACGATGTACACAAAAAACTCAAGATTTTCACTTTGCTTTCTTACATTTCAGCACTGTCATGTTATCCTCGTGCCTAAAGCACCCCAAAGCCTTCCCAGGAAAGAAAGAATAAAACTGAGGTCCTTGCCCTGATTCACACAGCCCTGCACAGACTTCCCTCACCTCCTCTTTTACGCACGCCCCACTCTGTTCCAGATACACAGGCCTCCTCTCTGTATTCTAACCTCACCAACCAATTTCCTGCTGGCTTTTGCAAAATAAAATTCAGAATCTCAACTTAAATACATCCCCTCAGACCAGCGTCCCTCACCACCAAATCTCCATGACCCGCCATGGTGTGCCTCTACCGCAGGACCTGGTTTATTTCTCTGTACTGCTTTTTTTCATGGCCACTTTCCTTATATTGGTCCTTCTCTAACATAATGTAGTATTAGTCCCCCCAGTAGAGGATCTTGTCTATCTCGTTTGCCATTGTATCTTCACTTTTTCAATGAAGTCATTCAGTAATATGTGTGACGTGTATGAATGAGTAAATAATACCCATAATGTAGATTTCAAGGAATTGGCATCCAAGCCGGTCGTATTATTTAGTGTCAACCCTGCTGGGTTGTTGCTGGTTTCTAGACAGGAACTGGAAAAGTAGCCAGTTCTGAAGAGATTAGGATTATGATAAACCCACTTTTAGTTGGCCAGTTCATTGATGGATTGATGAACATACAAAATTTATAGCTTATCTCTCTACGTTATGTATTACATCAGAACAACAACAACAGCAGCATAAGAAATTAGTCCTGAAATCTTATCAGGGAAGACCTCCAGGAAACCCTTGGCCAAAATAAAACCATAAGAGCATTCCCAGAATAACTGTTTTAGTCCTGTTTTAACTGCAAACATACTGTTGATTGTCTGCATGAATCCAATGAACTATCCCTGAAACACTCATATTTTACATTTTCAAACAATATGCTCAGACTTCCCAAGTCTGAAAAGAGCTCAGATATCATCGTTCAGTTCATGAATCCACATTTGTCTTCCCACAGATTATGTGTAAATAAAAGCTATCTGGATTTTCACTAGGGTTGGGGTTGCCAGATCGGGCAAATAAAAATAGAGGACACCCAGTTATATTGGAACGTGAGTTTCAGATAAACAACAACAAAAGTTTAATGGAAGTGTGTTCCATGCAATATTTGGAGCATACCTATGCTAAAAAAATTACTTGTTTATCTGCATTCAAATTTAACTGGAAGGCTTAGATTTTATCTAGTAAACCAGACTAAGGTCCACGGCTGAGCAGTGTTTTCTCTAATTGGTTCACCTAGAATACCTACCCTATTTATAAAGCACAGGGAGTTAACATCCGGTTCTTGCTGCCTAGACTTTCTGAATATAAAAGAACAGAGTCACTGATGACCTTACACCCTGGGTCTTAATGGCTGCTTCAGTGACAAATTGGGCCCAAGATATGGAAAGATGCATGTGACGCTTCATGCCCATGTTTGTTTCCATTTGCAGATTTCTCCCAAAATCTTCTGAGACTCCATTAAAAATCACTTGGCTACATCATTCTTCTAACAAACTGTTGTTTTCTCCGTTGTTCAGTCAAAACTACAAAGTGTTTTAAGATTATAGCACTAATGGGAAATGGCTTATGTTTCCCAAACAGTGTTAAGTATACCATAAAGCTTGGCGGGCCATAAAGCATGGCTGCACCAGGGACTTACCTCGTTTATGTGCAATGTGAGCTGGAAGTTTCCACGTAGCAGGCAGAACTTCTCATACACCGGGGAAGTACGATCGCTCTATCGTTGCGTTTATTTTTAACGATTGTGTTTCTGGTTTGCAAGTTCTCCTTTTCTGGATGGCATTTACAGTGACAAAAGAGAAGAGGAAATGTGAACCTTTCGGATTTCCAGCACACCCTCATTTCTTCCTGTGTTCATACTGGGGGCAACACAGGATCCAGCTTAGCTCCTGTTCTTTCGGGAACCTCAAGTTAATGAGTATTACTTCTCTCTGTGGGATGGACAACTTCTCTCAACTGCGTACTTCACATTGGTTATTAGATACATTCACCACATCCCATAAAATAACTCCTTCTTGATTCCAAACCACCATAGTGACCCTCCACTTCCTTTCATGCACTCACAGCCAGACTCCACAAATTTTCCATCAGCACTCTATTTCTTGTCTCCCACTTTACTCTACACCCACTGAACTATGACTTCCAATTCCACATCTAGCATTCACCCAACCCTCTCTCTCCCAGATCATCAGGCTGCACAGCCCGTGGATTCATCCTTAAGCTCCAGGTAGACAGAATAACGGCCCCCTGGGGCACCTGGGCGGCTCAGTCAGTTAAGCAGTTAAGCATTCACAAACTTGCAGTTCATGAGTTTGAACCCCACATCAGCCCCGCGTTGGGCTCTGGGCTCTCAGCCCAGAGCCTGGAGCCTGCTTCTAATTCTGTGTCTCCCTCTCTCTCTGCCCCTCCTTTGCTCAAGCGCTCTCTCTCTCTCTCTCTCCTAAATAAAAACATTTAAAAGTTAAAAAAAAAAAAGAATTATGGTCCCCAAGGATGTCCACATTCTAATCCCTGGAGCCTTGAACGTGTTATGTTACATAGCAAAGGCGAATTAAGATTCCAAATGGAATTTGCTCATTGAGTGACCTTCAAATAGGAGATTATCCTGGATTATCCAGAATGGACCTATGTAATCACAAGGGTCTTTAAAAATGTCAGAGGGAGGAGAGACCAGAGAGATGGCATTGTTAAAAAGATCTGGCCATGATATTGCTGGCATTAAAGATGGAGGGACGGGCTGAGAGCCAAGGAATGCAGACAACCTCAAGGAGCTGAAAAAGGGAAGGGAATGGACCCATCTAGAACCTCCAGGAAGGAGTGCCGCCGTGCAGATACCTTGATTCTCTGTCTCTATCTGTGCCAGACTTCTGGTGGGCAGAACTGTAAGATAATAAATTTATGTTGTCTTAAACCCCCTGGTTTATGGTAATTGGTTACAGCAGCCGTGGGAAACTAATGCAGGTCCCTTGATCTAACCCTACCCTGGCTTTCCTCCCACCTCACAGGCTGTTCCAACTTTGCACTCAGACCCTCCTCTCCCGAGACTTTGAATCCTCATCCTCTGTCCCAGATGCGCTTTCTACTCACTCTGTGCTAGCCACATCCGGGGCTCTACATCACCTCTAAGCAGGTAACTCACCCGTTTACGTTCCAAGCCCTTATTTCTTGCTGAGTACCGGGCAGATCAATGCAACTGCTTGCCCGGTAGCTCCTCTCAGATGGATCACAGCCGCTTCAAAACAAATACAGACCCCCATTGAAATCGTGACCTTTCCCCCCAAAACCAGATGCTCCTCCCGCATGTTCTAGCTCAGTAAAACACCATTCTGCCACCTTTCTGGCTGTATTAATGTGCTACTGCTAGGTCATAAATTAGCACAAACTTGGCAGCTTAAAAAAAATATTCATTTATTAGGGCACGGTTCTGTAGGTCAGAAATCCACAGAGCGTCGCCAGGTTCTCTGCGGAGGCTGCAGTCAAGATGTCAGCGAGCTGCCTTGTCATCTGGGGCTCAGGGTGTTTTCCCCACGTAGGTCATTCCTGTTGGAATTGGTAGAATTGAGCTTGCAACTGGAGCACTGAGGTTTCCAAACCTTTGCTGGCTGTCAACGGGGGACTGCTGTCCGCTTTCAGGGGCCACACACATCCCGGCTCGCACGGTCCCCTCCAACCCCAAGGCAGCAATGGCACAGTGGTTTTGCTCCTGTTCATCTCTCAGACTTCTCCTCCTGCAACCAGCTGGAGAACCCTCTCTACTTTAAAGAGCTCCTTTGCTTGGATCAGGCCCACCCGGACAAACTACCTTTAACGTCAACTCTACGTACACCATATAACACCATCAAGAGTGCAATCTCTCATCACATTAATACATTTTAGGCGCCGGCAGGAGATATCTTTAGGGGAACGTTTTAGACGTTCTGCCCACAACATTGGCCCGAACTAGCGTTGTCACTCTCTGTACCATGAATTGCCCTCCTCGTTCACCCACAGAAATCCATTCTTTCCCCAAGTCTAGTCTGTTCGCGCTCCAGCCAGGGGGTTCACCTCAAATCGCACACCTGCTAGTGTTCCCCACATGCTTGCTACCGGCCGATAAGTACCGCCGTGCTCGAAAGTGATGCTGCCTCATTGGTCTGCACCCCGGTTCTACAGCTGTCCTAGCAACTCTGGGAGAGGGGCACTGAAGCCTCCAGCAACTAGCTGGATCTTTTCACCGCATTTCAGAGCGATATTATAGCCGATGAAGCTAAAAATAAACGTGGGGCTTTTATTTGTATGTATCTTTTTTATTTTAAAAATTCATGATTTTAGTAACTTATTGTTGTTTCATTTTAGGTAAGTATTAGACCGGTGGCCCTTCACCACTGAAAATTGGGCAAGTGCTGGGACGAGCGGGCTCTGGACATTTTGGACTCAACTTCTCCAGCTTTGCCTCATGCCTACGGTATCAGCTCTTTAAACTCTGTCACAGAGCCCACAGAGGGTGTTCCCTCTGCTTTCCATATTCCTTGTGCCATGCTGACTACCCTCCTAGGTCACAACCTCCTGCTATAGTCCCTCATTGCACCAGAGGTCCCCAAGGTGTACCTCTCATCACAGCAATATTAATAAATAAGTAAACATTTACTTCTTTTTAAATATCTGTTTTCCTCTTAAAAGGTAAGATTTGTGGTATCAGAGAAATGATCTTCCGCCTAATGGGCCCATGCACAGCTACCTGCACAGTTCCTGATGCATCCTCGGTGTTCAGAAAATGCATATGAAATGAGAGAACGAATCAATAAATATAGTCCATATCTTCCAAATTCAAATAATACCTCAACCAATTATTATCGAATCAATAAGTAAATATAGTCCATATCTTCCAAATTCAAATAATACCTCAACCAATTATTATCGAATCAATAAGTAAATATAGTCCATATCTTCCAAATTCAAATAATACCTCAACCAATTATTATCCATTTGATCTTAATCTTGAGAGCTAAATCTCCTAAAATTCATTTTTATTTGGGTAAAACCAGAATCCTTCTGCCAGTCTCGTAGTATTGACATGGAAATGGAAGCATGTACAAATGCTTTGTTTGAAAAGTACAAGATGCTTCTAAGACACGACTGATAAGTTGGTGTGAATTTGTCTCTTATGTAACATTGACAAAAGGGTGAAATGTATAACAAATCTAAAGTCCTTATAGAAATGCGTACCAAAGTTTTTTTAAATACGTTCAATTTTTGCTTCCATGATAAAGGTTCTAAAATTTAATTCTAAAATATAACTGGACAAATATACAAATATGCAGGTAGAAGGCTGTTCATTCCAGCATCATTTCTAATAAAAGCAGAGAGAAGAGCCTAAATATGTTCTCACATATGAAAGGGCTGATTGGGGCGGGGGGGGGGGGGGGAAGTGTGGCCTGGTTGGCATTACTTAAGGAACAACCTAAATATTTGCTTACTGTGTAAAAATATGTCCTCAGTGCTGGTGGAAGGCTGCTTCTATCACATTGTACAGCTGATTTCTACACAGGTACACAATGCTAACAATGGCTTTGGCTATACTGTCAAGAACATCTGAGGGTAATTTAAAACTGAAGACATAATTTCAAGTATGTAGCAATCTTTTTTTTTTAACTGAAGTATAGTCTCTATACAATGTTGTATTAGTTTCACATTACAACATAGGGATTTAACGATTCTGAACACTACACAATGCTCACCATGACAAGTGCAGTTAACCATCTGACGCCATACATTACTATATTATTGACTATGTTCCCTATGGACTATCCCTATGCTGTACTTTTCATCCTTGTGACATATATATTTTATAACTGAGAGTCTGTAACTCTTAATCCCCTTCACCTATTTTGCCCATTCCCTCCACCTGTTTGCCCTCTGGCAACCATCAGTTTGTTCTCTGTATTTATGAACCTCTTTCTGCTTGTTTGTTTTGTTTTTTAGATTCCATCTATAAGTAAAATCATACAGTGTTTATCTTTCTTTGACTTATTTCACTTAGAATAATACCCTCCAAGTTCGCCCATGTTTTTTGGGCAAATACCCAGCAGTGGAATTACCGATCATACGATATTTCTATTTTTAATTTTTTGAGGTCCCTCCATACTGTTCTCCATAATGACTGCACTAATTTATATTCCCCCCAACAATGCACAAGGTTGTTTTTTTTTTTGTTTGTTTTGTTTTGTTTTGTTTGATGTTAGTCATTCTGACTGGTGTGAAGTGATATCTCACTATAGTCTTGATTTGCTTTTCCCTGACATTAGTGGTGTTGAGCATCTTTTCATGTGTCTGTTGATCATCTGCCTGCCTTCTTTGGAGAAATGTCTACTCAAGTATTTTGCCCATTTGAATTTTGTTTAATATTTATTTATTTTTGAGAGACAGAGAGAGACAGAGACAGAGTGAGCAAGGGGGGAACAGAGAGAGAGAGGGAGACACAGAATCTGAAGGTTCCAGGTTCTGAGCTTTCAGCACAGAGTCCAATGGGGGGCTTGAACTCTTCTGAGGGAGACACAGACTCTTCTGTCTCTTCTGAGGGAGACACAGAATCACAGGTTCCAGGCTCCGAGCTTTCAGCACAGAGCCCAAGGGGGCTTGAACTCACAAACGGTGAGATCATGACCTGAGCCGAAGTCGGACACTTAACCAACTGAGCCACCAAGGCATCCCTGCCCATTTAAAATCAGACTATTAGTTTTGTTTGTTTGTTGTGTTTTTTGGTTCTTAGCTGTATGAATTCTTTATATATTTTGGATATTAACCCCTTATCGAATGTATCATTAAAAAATATCATCTCCCATTTGGTAGGTTGCCTTTTCATTTTGTTGATGGTTTCCTTTTCTGTGCATTGTTTTTTTTGTTTGTTTGTTTGTTTGTTTGTTTGTTTGATGTAGTCCTAATAGCTTATTTTTACTTTTGTTTCCCTTTCTGTGGAGACATAGCCAGAAAAATGTGAGCCTGGAGTAACCTTGGTTGACCATGAGATGGAGAGAGGAGGTTGAGATCCACATTAACAATGGTGGTAACAGGGCAGGAGACCGTACCAGTCACATATGCTGCACAACTACTTTCTCAGAGATGAAACTTCTGGAATAGCTGTAACGATGAGCAGAGTTTCCCCGAGGTCTTCACTTCTGGTGACTCTCACACCCTCAGTCGGCTCTACAGCAAATGTTTCAGAGGCACTTGTAGGCTTGCAACCTCACTGAAAAAGTACCTCTGAGTTCTGAAATATCTACTCTAATACAAGAGAAGCAATGGCCTCTAAGGATTTAAGAAGCATCCAGAATTCTTGGTTGACTCTTGTGGGCCCCAAAATAAGAAATATTGGATTGCCAATTCACCTGGACAGATAGTAGCTTGAGATACGAATTTGAATACAAAAAAGATACAAATTATATCTCCCCCAAATTGGTAAATAAGGTCATCCAATCTATAGATCTGTCTACCATTATTCTACTTATTATGTATTATAAACTGTCTACACTTGTTTTAAGTAAGGAAGTAAGTTATACTATTTTGTAACTTCTCTCTCTTATCCTTTGCTGAAGTAGGAAAGGATGGACTGCAGAAATACATCACTGATGAAGATCCATCTATCTGATTCCTGAAGGTCATGGGAAACAGAGCCCAAAGGGTAAGGGTCTTTTCAGAGGGATGCTACCTATCACTTGCTGGAAACAGCTCAATGATTCTCACGCTGGAGAGCTGAGCGGTGGTCAGAAAACAACAGCCTCACAGATGTTCCATCATGCAAAGCTTTTGGGTTAATGCCCTACCATCAGAGTCAAAACTTAACATAATCATGCTCAGATTTTTATATCTGTGCAGTAGGATTTGGACTTCTATAATACAGATCAGTTTTATTAAATCTATCCAAAGCATAGGTTAGAAGTTATGCTGGCTAAGAAAATGTAGGCTTCAATTATAGCAAAGCATGGGGGAACATTTTTAAGAAGGCAGAAGAAATAGGCTGTTCAATCATGGAAATAATGAGTACTGGAAGTAAAAATGAATGTTTCTATAGCACTTCTGATGTGCCAGGTTCTCCTCTGGAACTTCATGTATAGTCACTCTTGTCATAGCCCCTACATGACTCATGAAGACGGTACCACCATTAACAGAGAGATAAGGAAACTGAGGCACCAAAGTTGACAAATAAGTGGCCGAACCAAGTTTGCATCCAGGTATCTGGGCTCCAGACCGTTTAACTACCACACCTTGAAAGAAGTGGCCGAAAGAACATTTTTGTATTAAGAATTTAATGATAAGCAAGAATTTGGGAAGCTGGCTGGTTGAAACAAGTAAGAGTCCAGGCAGAAAGAGAGTGGGCAGAAAGAACTTGGGCTAATAACTCCCGGTCTGGGGTTCATATGGCAGAAATACCTTGTTTAGAGCAATAGCAGCCTCTTGAAACTTGATCTTCCTGCCCTATTGCCCTGGGTTTTTATTAGCTGAAAAGAGCCCATTTGTAATTTCTAGTGCAGGAAATTTCCAGTGGCGATGGGAAATAAAACTGCAATTATTCAGTATTTGAACAATCTGTTAGAAATGGCAGTGACTGCTCTGGTCTTAACCTTGACAAACTCTAACACCGTTTGTACGTGATTTCAAAGGTAAAAAGACACAGTTTTAATAATTGTACATTAACCCCCGATAAGTTATTCTTTGTTAATATTCAATTGGCTATGGTTTTTGCTACAATTATTTTACTTGGGGCTATTTTATTGGGGGGTGGTCACAATCAGTAACTCTCAAACTGGCAAAAAATTTAAGATATTTTTAAACCTTACTTTTTCCTGCTCAGTTATTTTTCTGTTTTAGGATTAAAAACACCAATGACTACATACTATTTTAGGCAAAGAAAGGAAATGAGCAAATGTTCACTATTGTAAGATGACAGCATTTTATAAAAGAAACAATGACTATGAAATTTAACCAAATCTTGACTTAGTTATAATATTGAACCGTGTTGACATAGGAAGCATTGGAGAAAAGATTACATCTATATTGCATTATTATCCTTTGTTTCAAGTAATAATGATTTTTCATGCTTTAATACCAAGAAATTTGTGAAGATATTTTGTTATCCTCACCACCATGTTACCAAAAAGAAAAAAAAAAAAAGAAATAGTAAACTTGAAGCAATGGGAATATTCAAATGGAATTCTGTACTAACCCTGTTTAATCTAATAGCAAAGGATTCCTATTGAATGGCAAGAGTTAACTGTACAGCTTTAAGCAATATGTTAAAACACGTTAAACAAATCTCGGGAAATCAGTTTTTATAAAGCAATTAATCATTTAAATGTAGATAAAGCACTTCCTATGCAGCATTCTGAAAGGTAGAATTTTGAGCAAAAATGTTTGAAGCATAAATAGAAAGGTCAATTCAGTTACAGAAAAACATACCATAATAAGAACTATAACCTATAATCACACAGTCAAGGTGTATAGGACAGAAAGCACTTACGTGTGTTAAAGGTGAGAGACAAAGGGAGAGGAAGAGAGAGGAGGGAGAGAAAGGGAAGGAGAGAGAAAGGCTTGTTTCATGTAGAAATGCTGTAATACATAGATACATTCCAGTGGTTGAATTTTGTACAAATGGAGGTAGGTAATTTAAAGTTTTACATATCAAAACATTTTGACGTTTTAAAGTCTCTATAAAATTCAAGTATTATATAGAAAAATGACACACACACTGAGAGGAAACTGTCTCTTCAGGTCACATGAAAGAAACCAAAGTTAGATTACACAGTTGAATTGATCAATGGAACAGAAAAATCTAGAAAATCACACACCCAAGGTGACCAGATGTCACCTGCATTTCATTCAGGTTTTTGTTCCATCTATAGCTTGTTAATTTAGTAGATTAAAACCCAAAGCTTTAAGAAGGAAAAGGCAGGGGCGCCTGGGTGGCGCAGTCGGTTAAGCGTCCGACTTCAGCCAGGTCACGATCTCGCGGTCTGTGAGTTCGAGCCCCGCGTCAGGCTCTGGGCTGATGGCTCAGAGCCTGGAGCCTGTTTCCGATTCTGTGTCTCCCTCTCTCTCTGCCCCTCCCCCATTCATGCTCTGTCTCTCTCTGTCCCAAAAATAAATAAAAAACGTTGGAAAAAATTTAAAAAAAAAAAAAAAAAAAAAAAAGAAGGAAAAGGCAGACCTTGTTTTTGGTGTGGTTTCCCTCATAGAGTTGGAAATTCTGATTACAGGTATTGCTTAGTTTAATCTAAGACTAAACTGTTTTCTTATGTTTATTTTTAGAAAAATAAAATGACAGGCGTGCCTGGGTGGCTCAGTTGGTTAAGCATCCAACTTCAGCTCAGGTCACGATCTCACGGTCTCTGGGTTCAAGCCCCGTGTCTAGCTCTGTGCTGACAACTCAGAGCCTGGACCCTGCTTAGGATTCTGTGTCTCACTCTCTCTCTGCCCCTCCCCCGCTCTCTCTCTCTCAAACATAAACAAACAAGTAAACAAATAAATAAGCATTCAGAAAATTTTTTTAAAATGACATATATTTGTTTTAAGAACAGTAGTAAATTAATGCCTTAAATCTATGCAAATTTCTGACAAGGAAGGGCCAAAATCTTAACCAAGTTGAATCTGAAATAACTTTTATCTAAAATCACATATTCTGTCCAGTATGTTCAAATACAGGATTTTGAATCAAAATGTTCCAACCTACTATTTAATAAGAAAAGCTATGTAGTTCTAACTTTTGGAAATTCAAAGTTATCATACATTTTTGTGTATTAAGGTAGCTTTTCATAAAAATGTAGATATAGAATGTTAAAATGAAGGAAAATTCAATTTCCATTGTTTTTTAAAAAAGGGATTTGTCATGATGGATATTTTCCTATCCTTTTCTTCTAAATTCTTCATAAGCTGTTAGTATTCTTGCTTTGCTTTCTAGTATCTTAGAGAAACTAGAGTAGAAATTCAGTCCACATTTTAGTGAACACGATCTTCATGGAAGGAAAAGTTTAGTGGGACCTCCTAAATTACAAGGTGGATGCTATTTAGGTACTCTTGATGAAAAGGGAATTACATCATCACACTCAAAAAAATTCAGTTGGCATATAGCAAAATATAAAATAAGTTATCCAACTACATTATCTGTCATGTAAAATATAATCATAAAGGGGCGCCTGGGTGGCGCAGTCGGTTAAGCAAGCGTCCGACTTCAGCCAGGTCACGATCTCGCGGTCCGTGAGTTCGAGCCCCGCGTCAGGCTCTGGGCTGATGGCTCAGAGCCTGGAGCCTGTTTCCGATTCTGTGTCTCCCTCTCTCTCTGCCCCTCCCCCGTTCATGCTCTGTCTCTCTCTCTCCCAAAAATAAATAAACGTTGAAAAAAAAAATTTTAAAAAATATATAATCATAAAAACTTTTATTCTTGAAAATTTCTGTTTACATTACTCTAATATTATCCGTGTAATAAGCTTTCTCTGCACATAGTTTTAACTGCTTAACAACTATGTGCTCGGATCCTTTATTTCCTAATCATACACTGAAATATCAGTCACTTGAAATTAAATCATATCTTTTCCCCCAAGAACAACACTGACTTAAAATCTAGTCCCTACGAGCATTTTGTTTCTACAAACTTGACTCTACTTTTATTTTTAATCCTATTACTTGGTTTTCTTGATCCTCTTATAAAACAAGGACATTAAATATCAGAATGAAAACCTGGAAGAGATGGTAAGTTTAGATTGAGCTTCACACAGCTGGAAAAAAATATGTCAACTTCCTAAACATACTCCCAGTAACATCCTTATAAACCCTTGAATAATAGTATTAACAATTAGAGATATCATGAACCAAGATCAAGCTTCAAACACACACAAACACAGTCAAGCACATGTGTTATTGAAATGCTTTCTTATTAACATCAGCAGAAAGGTAGGTATGCCTGTTCTCGCCATTCATTCTTTTTAAAAATTTTTTGTAATGTTTATTTACTTTGAGAGACAGAGTGTGAGCGGGGGAGGGCAGAGAGAGAGGGAGACACAGAATCCAAAGCGGGGTCTCGGCTCTGAGCTGTCAGCACAGAGCACAATGCGGGCTCAAACTCATGAACCATGAGATCATGACCTGAGTCCAAGTCGGACGCTTAACAGACTGACCCTCCCAGGCGTCCCTACATCGTTCATTTTTAATATCACAGTGGAAGCCCTAGCCACTGCAAAAAGACCAAAAAAAAATTTTAAGTATAATAAGTCCCAGAGGAAGAAATAAAATTGTTTCTAACTGCAGACCATAGGATTCTCTACACTAAAAGTCCCAAAGAATCTAGGTTCCTAAAATCAATGAGTGAGTTTAATATGATTATAGAACACAAGACCAAGATACAAAATCAACCATATTTGTAGATAATAGCTATAAACAGATTGAATTTGAAATAAAAATTACTATGTTCAGGAACACACACCACCTCAAGAAAAAACATACACACACACACACACACACACACACTTAGATACAAACATAGCACAAGATGTGCAAGGTCAATATGCCAAAGACTACAAATCACCAAAGAAGAGCTAAATAAATGCAGAAATGTACCAAGTTCGTGGATCGGAAAACTCATTATTATGAAGATGTCAATCTCCCCAGTTGGATTTATGGATGTAACACAATTCCAATCAAAATAACAGCAAGGTTTCTGTATATAGCCAAAGCTGAATCTAAAAGATAAAAAAACAAAAAAAAAATTCTAGAAAAGAAGACTAAATTTGGAAGAGTCATACCCTTTGAATCTGATACTTTCTGTAAAGATACAATAATCCTGAAAGTGTACTATTGATGAAAAAATGAATAACACATGGTTTACTACAAAATAATAGGTAACAAGAAATTGACTCATACAAATATGGCATAGTTTACTGTAAAATAATACAGAGCAAGATGTAGACCAAACAAATATTATCAATTGATTTTTACAATGGTACAAATGCAGTTCTGCAAATGCTCTTTTCAAAAACGATATAGGAAAAATTGGACATCCACTTGAAAATTAATGAAACTTAGCATATACCTTGAACTTTTACTAAAAATGAACTAAGAATGGATCTTGATTTAGATGTAAAATGTAAAACTATAAAAGTGCCAGAGGAAAACATAACATAAAATCTGTGTGACTTTGCGTTGGGCAAAACGTTTTACATATATTACCAAAAGCATGTTCGATTAAAAAAATATTAACACATCAGACTTTATTAAAATTAACATTACTTTGCAAAAGCTACTATTTAAAAACTCAAAAGGTGAGTCACAACCGGACAAAATATTTGCAGATCACATAAAATAATTCTAACAAGTTGCTGATAAGAACACCTACAACCCAATCTAAAACTGGCAAAAATTGGGAAAAGAAATTTTACAAAAATTCAATTATAAATGACCATAAATAAATAAACAAATAAATAAATAACATGTTCAACATAGGAAAATAAAGGAAATTCAAATTAGATACACAACGAGATATCACCGCATAACTATTAGAATAAGGGAGAAAAAGGAGAACTTCATCATACTATGTTTTGGTCGGGATGAAAAGTAACCAGAATATAAAACAATTCAGCCACCTGGAAATTATTTTCATAATTTCTTATAAATTGAAATATGCACTTACCTGTAAAACTAAGCAGTGTCATTTTTGCTTTTTACCCAAAGGAAATAAAAATATATCTTTGCAGAAACACCTGTATACAAACATTCACAGCAGCTTCATTTTTGGTCACTATAAACTAAAAACAACCCTGGTAAATAAATAAACTGTGGCGTATCCATACTATGGGATACTACTCAACAATAAAAAGAAACAAATTATTGATTCACGGCCTCATATGGATGAACCTTCAACTCATTTTGCCAGAAAGACTCGAGAACCAAAGGCCACATATTATAATTTTTCATTAATGGCATTCTCAAAATGGCAACACTACAGAGATGGAAAAGAAATTCTAGTAGCCACGGTTGGTGTTCCAAGAAAGGGCTGATTACAAAGGGACAGCAGGAAGAAAGTTTTGAGGTGATGGCCCTGTTCTACAGGGTACTGTCCTGATGGATTCACAGCTCCGTGCATTTTCCAAAACTCATACGTACGTCCCAAAAGAATGGATTTTACTCTATGCAAGTTTAAAAAGTCGATCAGGGGCGCCTGGGTGGCGCAGTCGGTTAAGCGTCCGACTTCAGCCAGGTCACGATCTCGCAGCCCGTGAGTTCAAGCCCCGCGTCAGGCTCTGGGCTGATGGCTCAGAGCCTGGAGCCTGTTTCCGATTCTGTGTCTCCCTCTCTCTCTGCCCCTCCCCCGTTCATGCTCTGTCTCTCTCTGTCCCAAAAATAAATAAACGTTGAAAAAAAAAAAATTTAAAAAGTCGATCAACGTATAAAGAGATCCCAGGATTCGGGGCGCCTGGGTGGCGCAGTCGGTTAAGCGTCTGACTTCAGCCAGGTCACGATCTCGCGGTCCGTGAGTTCGAGCCCCGCGTCAGGCTCTGGGCTGACGGCTCAGAGCCTGGAGCCTGTTTCCGATTCTGTGTCTCCCTCTTTCTGCCCCTCCCCCATTCATGCTCTGTCTCTCTCTGTCCCAAAAATAAATAAAAACGTTGAAAAAAAAATTTTTAAAAAAAAAGAGATCCCAGGATAAAGAACACACTATGACAAATAAATCTACCTGCATTACAAATGAGTCACATGACTACCTTAGTTTTGTAAAGAATAAAGGAGCCGACCTAAATAACTTTAAAAAGCAACGTTTGACCAGACATTCGGGGGGATAAAGATTTAAAAAGTGCACACTGTGTTCTAGTCATAAGTGCATTTCTAATGGAGAAGTTAGCAATTCTGAAACTTCTTTACATTTATACTAGAATTGACCAAATAAGTATATCGTAGATTATAAGAGCTGGCTTCAGGGGTGCCTGGGTGGCTCAGTTGGTTAAGTGTCCAACTTCGGCTCAGGTCATGATCTCACGGTTTGTGAGTTCGAGCCCTGTCCAGCTCTGTGCTGACAGCTCAGAGCCTGGAGCCTGCTTGGGATTCTGTGTCTCCCTCTCTCTCTGCCCCTCCCACTCATACTCTATCTCTCTCTCTCTTTCACAAATAAATGAACATTACTTTTTTTTTTAAATAGAAACTGTTTGAGAAAGAAGTTGAATTAAACCAAAATGAAATGTAAGAATAATCCCTGTTAGGCTGAATTAGAGTTGGAGGAATCAGCATGAGTGCTTGTTTCTGTAATTACACAGTCAGATAGTCTATGTTGAAAACCAAAGAGGGAGCTTAGCAAGCCTGCTGTATCAAATATCAAAATACAAAAATAAAATGTAATATCTAAATATGCAATTTATATAGTTTTAAAAAGTTACTGAGGTAAAAATCTAATAAAAAATATACAAGAGCTTTTGGAGAAAATAGTAAAATTTTATTAGAGGCTATTTAAAAAGATCTATACCAGGGGTGCCTGGGTGGCTCAATCGGTTAAGTGTCCAACTTTGGCTCAGGTCATGATCCCCCAGTTCATGGTTCGAGCCCCGTGTCAGGCTCTGGGATGACAGCTCAGAGCCTGGAGCCTGCTTCAGATTCTGTGTCTCCCTCTCTCTGTACCCCTCTCCCACCTGTGCTCTGTCTCTCTCTCAAAAATAAATAAACATTTGGGGCGCCTGGGTGGCGCAGTCGGTTAAGCGTCCGACTTCAGCCAGGTTACGATCTCGCGGTCCGTGAGTTCGAGCCCCGCGTCGGGCTCTGGGCTAATGGCTCAGAGCCTGGCGCCTGTTTCCGATTCTGTGTCTCCCTCTCTCTCTGCCCCTCCCCTGTTCATGCTCTGTCTCTCTCTGTCCCAAAAATAAATAAACGTTGGAAAAAAAAATTTTTTTAAATAAATAAATAAACATTAAAAAAATTTTAAAAAGACCTATTCCATAGCAAGTTTAAGCCATTCGTGTATAGACTACAAATAAAGCAAGATTAAAAAGAAAAGATTTAAAGACTGAAATTTTGCGTGCGCTTTGGAATATTTCCCTGCACAAAATAAATGCTCATGATAATCTGTTTCCATAATTCATTAAAAGCAGTAAGTTATGAATAGAGGTGGAATATTATGCACAAAATAAGGATTATTGGGCAGAGGGTCCAGTTGGATTGGTTGAAAGAAACTGATTCTTTCCACAAACTATTGATTAAACTGGAGAGAATCCATTTGCCTACACGTGTAGAAATACCATGAGTTAAGAAAGAAATTTATAGCCATGGGTGATCCGTATATGTATCAGCTGAGAAAATGAGCTCCGGGATGAGACTGTCTGGGTCCAGACCGTCTGTGAAATCTGAAAAACAACAGTACTTGCCTTGTAGAATTACAAGGTTTTAACAAAATGAAAAATATGAAGTATGTAGCACTTTGCCAGGCACAAAAATAAGCTCCCAGCAAGTGGTAGCGGTGCGTGATACGAATATCATTAGTTAATTTAATGAAAAGGAAACATCCAACAAGGCTATGAGAATCCATCTAATTCTGTGGTGAGCAGGGATATAGTATCACACCCCACCATCTGCTAGAAAGGACCCCTCATTTTTATTCCCCTCCCGTCCTCCAGAGGAGCGCTTCCGAGAAAGAACTTAACAAGTAGCTAAGACACTCAGCTGCAAACCCTCCTGGCTTCACTTTTCACATGAGCTCCAATTATTATAGCCCTTCCATATTCCAAAACGGTGTTAAAGGCATTGTTCCCCAGAGGAAGCTGACACCTTCCCATTAACTCGCACGTTAAGAAAAAGTGGTAGAAAGCATGTAGTCATTTTCCATCAAAAGCCAGCTTTTCAAAAATATTCAAAGAAATACAAGGCTGCTTTTGCATCACGTGTCGTATTTAAGAAGCAAAGTTTTCTTAGGCGTGGCCTGACAATAGTCACCAGATTCCCTTAGGAGTGTCCAAGTTTACAATGTCAAGCGCCTTCAAATATGCCACACTATGGCCTAGACGTATTTTAATAAGGAAAAGGTTACATTCTGCAATTTCCATTCAAGCAATAACATGAAACGGTAATAACATTGAACGGCAATAAAATGTAAAAGTCATTACTGTTAAACAATCTGATATTAACATATGCTTTTATTAAATAAAGCAAAATCTCATATTAGTTTTATCTCTAGTTAAATACAAAACTACTGACTAGAATTGTGTGCGGTTCATACCTATTTTTGCCAGTTTAATGAAGGAAAAGCAGGTAACACAAAGTTAAATAAAAGGGACCTTGGTTCCCCCTGGGGCTCTCAGTCTGCTTTTTCAACTCATGCCTCTGTGTATATAGGATTTGACTGTCAGTGTGTTTGTTCACAATAATAAATTGATATTATTAATAGTAAATAAATAATAGATGAATTAATAGTTTTCATTTATACATTCTTATATTTCTTATATAATATTCATGTGTGTGTACATATATAAACACATATTTTTGCACACAAATGTATGCGGTATGAAGACTGACACAATGAAGGAGAAAAAATGAACAATGATTTTTTTTTTCCTCAATCATCCTTTTTGCGGGAACATGACAGCCAGGAGAAATATATAATATCCGAACCCCTTTGCAATAACGTCGGCATAATTTCCCTGCTCTTTTCTCAAAAGCAATGGTACCATTCAGGCTTAAGCTTTCAAAATTATGGTTTCATGACCCAAGCTAACGGCTCATTTAGAAACCATCTCCTTTCAAGTTTAAAACAAATTCAATTGCTTAGTATAGTGAACTGATTTAAAGTTTCTCCTTGAAAAACACATTAAGCCATTCATAATATAACGCACATGAATTATAGTCTACGAATACATACTGTGCCTGGAACGGCCTGATAGGGCGTCCTACAGGGTCTTCACAAGTCCTTTTTAAATTCAAAGTTTTTGCGGCGCCTGGGTGGCGCAGTCGGTTGAGCATCCGACTTCAGCCAGGTCACGGTCTTGCGGTCCATGGGTTCGAGCCCCGCGTCGGGCTCTGGGCTGATGGCTCAGAGCCTGGAGCCTGTTTCCGATTCTGTGTCTCCCTCTCTCTCTGCCCCTCCCCCGTTCATGCTCTGTCTCTCTCTGTCCCCAAAAAAATGAATAAACGTTGAAAAAAAAATTTTTTTTTAAAAATTGAAAGTTTTAAATGGTGAACATTTAATGCACTTCTTGATGGTGATATAAAATAACTTACAGATTTCAAAGTGAAAATTAAAAATATTTTGAAAGAAAAGCAGCAAAATAAATACAAGGCATTACATAGACCCATGGCTATCTAGCATGGTCAAGAACTGAGTACATTAAGTATTTTATTTGCCTGTTTCCATAAATGTTAATTCTCTTTCAAGAGAAGTACTACGATCTGGAAATTTACCATCTAAAATTTGACTTCATCTATTTTGATATCCTGAAAGCATTTGGATATCTTGCTCAGAAGATAGTTCTGACATTCCTATGTACTTTTTCATTTCCAAAAATATTCTTGGGTAGCTCTGTTGGCTTTTTGAGGAAATAATAAATATGTCATGTTTACTAGATGTTAACTACAAATCCAACATTACTGTATTTAACACATATTAACTCATTTAATCTTGAATACAATATTATGACATAAGAAGTACGTTTATTGCCCTTTAAGATATTTCACACTAAAGTTAAAACTTAAGAAGCTGTGGGCTCTGAGCAGGGGAAGGGCACTGGTGGCTCTGTTGTTGATGAAGCAACCGACTCTTGATGTCGGCTCAGGTTATGATTTCACAGTTCGTGGGATCAAGCCCCATGTCAGGCTCTGCAGTGATAGCACAGAGCCTGCTTGGGATACTCTCTCTCTCCTTCTCTCTGCCCTTCCCCCATTTGTGTTCTCTCTCTCTGTCTTTCAAAACTCAATAAATAAACATTAAAAAAAAAAAGATTGTGGGCTGTGGAATCAAAGGGTCTCTAATAGGAATGCCCCCCTCCCCACCCTGGTGCCCTGGTGACCTTGTAGATACCCACATTGGGCACAGAGACGAGGTTTGACCCATAGCTAATCTGAATCTTGGCAGAGCACCTGTGCTTCCGTGAGAACATGAGAAGGAGTGAGGTGTCAGGAGCTGACTGGACTTACCTCCTACTTACCTTCCTAACTCTCTGGGATGCCGCCAAGGGACAGTATTTTATTGCCTCCAGGTTCTGATGAGCAGGAGGCTTTCTGTCCCACCCCTCTAGGTACTGCAGCAGACTATAACTCTACAGAGCCTCGGCAGGCAAGTGTACAATTGACATAGTGTATGTATCCTTGGGTCCTCAGCATCGGAGGTTCCCATGACTCATGTCGCATTACCATCTGACTCCTTTTGTGTGGTATCATTTTGGGGGGGTATGTGGGACGACTCATGTCGCATCACCATCTGACTCCTTTTGTGTGGTATCATTTTGGGGGGGTATGTGGGACGAGGATCTGGGAGACAGCATCCTTGACTGCTCACCCTGTCAGTGTATATGTGGGTAATAAACTAACTGAATCATTTAGTCTCCACCGGACAAGTCAGTCAAGCCTCGCCTGTGTGTGCTGGCCATGTTTCAGCTTCCAATTCTTATTGCACCCTTTTAGACAACTCAGATGTATTTTACTTTGTCCAAGGTCCACATGGTAATAAGTGACATTACAGGAATTCAGTCCCAGGTTTCCTGAACTTGTTCTCTTAACCACCGTCCCCAGTGAATTGCGGTCAGTAGACACGTTACCACTACGACTCCCAAACCATTGGAACTTTTGTAGTCACAAACCTTCCTTGAAACAGGTTTGGTATTTTTAGTTTGAGGGATACTTGAGATAATCATGTTCATTATGTGTCATTATATAATAAAGCATCCCCAAAGTTAGTGCCTTTAAAAATCGATAAATATCGTATTATCTTCACGGTTCCCATGGGCTAGGAATTCAGGAGCAGGTTACCTGGGCTCTTCTGACTCGGGATATGATGAAGTTGTGGGTTGGCTGGGTGTGCAGTTCTCTGATGGTATAGCTGGGACTGGAGAATCCATTTCCAAAGTGGTTCAATCGCATGGCTGTGACGGGCATGCTGGGTATTCGCGGGAGACCTGAGTTCCTCCCCACTTGGCTTCCTCCGTTGGTTACTTGAACATGGTGAATGCCTTCTTCTAAAGCACATAGTCCAAGAGAGAACTACACGGTAGCCATCTTTTTTATGATCTAGCTTTAGATATCATGGAACATCATTTCAGCCATATTCCATTCAATAGAAGTAAGTCACTAAGGGAGGAGTGTTAAAAGATTTGTGGGCATATTTTAAAATCACTACAGATGTAAATCATCTATAATGCATTTCATTAAAAAATGTGACCCTTGGGGCGCCTGGGTGGCGCAGTCGGTTAAGCGTCCGACTTCAGCCAGGTCACGATCTCGCGGTCCGTGAGTTCGAGCCCCGCGTCAGGCTCTGGGCTGATGGCTCAGAGCCTGGAGCCTGTTTCCGATTCTGTGTCTCCCTCTCTCTCTGCCCCTCCCCCGTTCATGCTCTGTCTCTCTCTGTCCCAAAAATAAATAAACGTTGAAAAAAAAAAAAAAATTAAAAAAAAAAAAAAAAAAATGTGACCCTTTTTATATAAATATTATATGATAGAGTCACTGACTATTTCTGATCATGGTGCCGGAAATGGGTTGATTTAAGGATTTGCTTGTTGATTTGTGACTCTTAAAAAACTCAGTTTGCTTTTGAGTTGTCTTTCATTATTATGAACTTTTTAATATGTGGCATAAAGTCCATCTCTGTGTGTGTAAAAGCGGAAACCACATGTCATTTAAGAATCATCATCTTATGGCCTCCTATTGTAGGCCTTTTTTAAGTCTTGTACTTAACTCCCTGCATTTAGGCATCCAGTGAGAAAAAAAGATTGCAAGAAAGACACAGCAGTTTTAAGGAGCCTCCATGGAAATGGCTTCTATTACTTCCACACATTTTTCTCTGGCCAGAGCCCAGTTATATGGCCAACCCTACTGGCAAAGAAGGCTGGAAAATGAAGAGGAACCGCAGATATGGGGGAGAACAATCCATTCTGCCAAGATGAGAACAGAAGCCATTTCTAAGTATATAACCCAAAATATTCCCACATGTGTGAAAGCATATTTACTGCAGCATTGTTGCAGGCGAAAACATTTGGAAATAACCTGACAAAGCTTGAGCAGGGGAATGAATAACGGAAATATGATATGTTTGCACCATGGAATGTGATGTAGAGTTCAAATTAATAAACTGGACATGTAGACATATACAGTATGGATACCTTGGGGTGCCTGGGTGGCTCGGTCAGTTAAGCATCTGACTTCGGCTCAGGTCATGATCTCATGGTTGGTGGGTTCAGCCCCACGTCGGGCTCTGTGCTGACAGCTCGGAGCCTGGAGCCTGCTTCGGATTCTGTGTCTCCGTCTCCCTCCGCCCCTACCCTGCTCATGCTCTGTCTCTCTCTCTTAAAAATAAACATTAAAAAAATTTTTTTTTATAATACGGATATCTTGAACTAAAAGTATAAAAGCTAGAAGTACTAGGAGACATTTTCAATTACACCATTTTATCGTTTGTAAAAATTTTAAAAGAGGAATCACTATTTTATTATGAAAAATATATTTTGTTTTTAAATTTTGGAATGATAAATATCACATCAATTAAATCAAGGGCATCTGGTGAAAGAGGAGGCAGCAGATGGGAAGGACTCAAAAGGGACTGCAAGTAATTGTTTCATTTCTTATAGTTAAATTGTTTTGAAGAAAATATGAAAAATACATAAAACAAGGTGAATTTAATGCTATTTAGTTCATTAAAATACAAAATATACAGAAAAGTAATGTGTCCCTATAAAATATTCCAATTATCATTTGCTTGAGGAGTGTTACCTTTAACCAGACTGTGATTCTACAGCATTTACCGATTGGAATTACCATGAATTTTTTACACCTATTTCTTTAAAGTAATGTTTACTTTAAGGTAAAAATGTTCACTTTAAGGTAAATGTGTAATGACATTCCCAAACACCAATTACTTATGTTTTTTTTCAGCTGTGCGTATTGTCATGTTTAATATGATAAAATGCCAAACTACCTTCTAGATAGTTTATTATTAAAAAGTGATTTTTCAATCTGACACACTACTGTTTTTTTCTAGAATTTTAAGATATAATGGATAATATACATCGAATGTTCCCATTCAGTAACTTTTTCTCTACAGAGTTCGAATCTTTACGTAAAAGTAAAAGGAGTTGTTTCACAAAGTCCATCTCTCTACTCAGGTATTTATATTCTTCCAATTAACATTTTCACCTACATTGTTTTAATGTTTGCTAAGAAGGAAGAAAAATTAAATATGTAAATTTTGCAATTTAGCAGACCTAAACTTTCTTTTGATGTTTGATCGGCATTATGAACAATTAAGCTAATCTGAATAATTAGTCAAAGACTTCAGTTTATAGATTATGTTAACTTGAGCATGTTGTTGAGGACATTTATGGCTCGTCTTCCATCTCATTTCCTAAGCATTGAGTGTTTCTCTCAAGGACTTGGGGTCTGTAAAAGACTACATTTGTGTCCTTCCCAAAATCTGTATGTTGAAACTCTAACCCCCAAAGGGGCCATCTGGAGTTAGAGCCTTTGGGAAAGACTTATGTTTAGATAAAGTCATGAGGGTGGAACCCCCAAGATGGAGTTGGTGTCCTTACAAGAAGAGAAAGAGACTGGAGCTCCCTCTCTTGGCCACGTGAGGACACATACTGAAGGCAGCTGTCCACAAGGCAGGAAGCCGGCTTTCACCACAAACAGACCATGCTGATACCCTGGTCTGGGCCTTCCAGCCCCCAGAACTGTGAGAAATAAATGTTTGTTGTGTAAGCTAACCATTTATGTTATTTTGTTACCGCAGCCCAAGCTAAGAGATGGACAAAAAGTAAATGATGGGAAAAACCACTTTGGTTTTGTTGTTGTTTTGTTTTGTGTTGTGTTTTTTGCAAACAAGCAAAACTACTATGTCATAAAACACCGTTGAAGAAAATCCAGTTCGGTGCCTGGGCAGCGTCTTAAATAAATGCTCTGTTTTAAGCACCAACTCAGGGAACCACTTCACCTGCAACAAAAGAAAGAGATCACAGTAAAAATTTGTGGCAAACACAACTGTAGTACCCTGTTGTTACAACTCAAGGAGAAGGAGGAGGAGAAGAAGGAGAAGGATAAAAAAGAAGGAAAAACAAGTTAACCACAAACTGCTACCATTCCTGTCTTCAGTCTGATCATTTCAGCTTCAGATTCAGTCATGTTAACAGCATAACAGACAATTGTTGAATCAAATTAAACAGGCTTCTCCTTAGGTTAATGGAAGTTTCAAGTCAAATATTATTCTTTGTCCAGGTGCATAAAAATGTAGAAATTTTTCTTTGAGTGACCACATAAAATGTGTAACAGATTTTCTTTCTAGAATGAGCACTGATGTTAAAGGTAGGTGAGGGATCAAATGGGACAAAAAATAAGACAAGGCTTAGGAAGAGCTGAGACCCAAAAAAGAGGTGATTTCAAGAAAAAAAAAAGTGAGAGTCAGAAACAGGGTGATTTCCCGAGACAGGATGAAGGTGAGGCTTGTGGGTGGTGTGGGGTTCCTGGAGATGAAGTTCAGCTGTGGTATGAAATTAGGGACCAGAGGAAAACAGAGGAAAGCAGAATCTCAATAAAAGGCAGGAGTAGAGTCAGAAACACGTTAATCCCTAATGATTGGTAAAGGTACTGTGGCGATCTTTCCTTCACAGTAAGACACAGTAAGCTTTGGGCTGCACTAACATAGCCCTCATCGCAGCAACCATGTCAAAACAGCTTTGTCAGGTACACTGTTCTTTGACTTTGCATCTACATTGGGAGGCAGATTCTAGAAAGTAAGCTGGCAGAGTCAGGATAAAACAATCCTGACTTCCAGCTCTGCCTAAAATGGAACAGGCACAATCACTGTTTACAACTAAAAATTCTGGGAAGGTTACATAAGGCAGAACCTGAGAATTCTGAAAAATAGATAAAAGGAGGCAGATTTGGGTTCAGGGGACAGGGATCAAAGCTTGGAGGGTCACTGGTAGGATGATGAGTTTCCTGTTTGTTTGTTTTTCCCATTGTCTCCTGACCTAGACCCTAGAGAGACCTGGAGTCCAGAACTGCATACCTGGAATAGATAGAAGGTTCTCCAAGAAATAACCTTTTATTTCTGGTCAGAGAACAAGGAGTGAACCCTCATGGAAATAAGGAGTGAACCCTCATGGGAGAAATCTTCATGTAATTCTTTTCTTTTTTTACTCTCCTGGACCTGTCCTGAGGCAAAGCCCAGGCATGAAGGTACATTTGTTGGTGGCCATGGTGGCTGCTTAGCCTCCCGAAACTTTGACAGATGGACTGAGTTCCAGTCTAAGTCCGAAGGCCTAAGAGCCAATGATGTAATTCCAGTCCAAAGATCACAAAGATCAGCAAGTTTGAGTTACAAGAAGAGCCATGTTTCAGTTGAAATCTAAAGGCAAAACAACAACAACAACAAAAGCAGATGTTTCAGTTTGAAAGTCTTTAGACAGAATTCTCTTACTTGGGGGAGGGTCAGCCTTTTTTTCTATTTGGTTCTTCAGTTGATTGGATGAAACCCACTCGTGTCATGAAGGACATTCTGCTTTGCTCAGTGTTCAATTTATCATTATTTTTTCAATGTTTACTTATTTTTGAGAAAGAGAGAATGAGCAGGGGAGAGGCAGAGAGAGGGAGACAGAGCATCTGAAGTGGGCTCTGTACTGACAGCAGAGAACCCCATGCAGAACTCAAACTCACAAACTGGGAGATCATGACCTGAGCTGAAGTTGAGCACTTAACCAACTGAGCCATCCAGGTGCCCAACTGTGTATTCAATTTAAATGTCAATCTCATCCAAAAACTCCCTCACAGAAACACCCAGAATGTTTGACCAAATACCTGGGCACACCCTGGCCCAGTGAAATTGACACATAAGATTAACGATGGCAAGTGTAGACCACTGTTCCAGTCCCAGAGAAGTCTGAAAGCACACAAATGAAGCGGGTGAGAACAGTACTATGAAGGCTTTTGTGAACTACAAGGACAGAGGTGTGTACTGGGACCAAGAGTCCGAACCTAACAGGATTGATTGCCGGCTAAAGAAAGAAAGAACATTTTACAGAGGATTACAAAGGTGTCTGAGTTTCATTACATAATATTCATGATATCCAACACTAAAACTTTTAAAATTAAAAGTTACTTGACATATAAAGAACTAGGAAAATATCCCAAGGGGGTAACTGTCAAGCGAAATGGAAATCAATAGGCAGACATCAGACCCAAAACAGCCAAGATAGTGGAGTTAGCCAACAAAGACTTTGAAGCAGCTAATATACCCAAGTCCCATGAAGAAGGGGTAAAGCATTCTTGAGACAAATGTAAAAATAGTAGCTGTCAAGAAACTATAGAAATAACAAAGTGGCAATTTTACAATTGAAAAAAGATACAATGGTGGAAATTGAAAAATTCACTGACAGGGATCTATAGCACAAGAAAGATAAGGGAGGAAGGAATTGGCACCCTTAAAATATAGATCAACATAAATCATTTAACAAGAAAAGAAAAAAGTTTGGAAAATAATGGAAAGAGACTCAGAGACTTGTAAGATAATACCGAAAGACCAAGCATGCACACAGGCATTAGAGTTCCAGAAGAAGAGAAAGAGATTGGGATGAAAAAATGTTTGACGAAATGATGTCTGAAAACTCTCCAAATTTGGTGAAACATAAACTGTACAGATGTAAGAAACTCAGCAAACCTCAAGTAAATTAAACTCAAAGAAAATGGGGCACCTGGATGGCTCAGTCGGTTAAATGCCCAACTCTTGGTTTTGACTCAAGTCATAATCTCATAGTTCATGAGTTCAAATCCCACATCGGGCTCTGTGGTGACAGAGTGGAGTCAGCTGGGATTTATCTTTCCCTGTCTCACAGACTCTCCCCATCTTGCTCTCTCGCTCTCCCTCTCTCTCTCAATAAACAAGTAAATAAATGTTAAAATTAAGAAAAAAAAAACTCTAAGGAACTACACCCAGATGTATCATGATTGAACTACCAAAAGTCAAATATAATGAGAAATCCTAAAAACAGATAAAAAATGGACACATTACATAGAGAGAGAATGATTCAGAGACCACAAAATTTTCATCAGTAATCAAGAATGCAGAAGAGAATGAAACCATATTTTTTAAGTGCTGAAAGGAAATAACTGTCATCCCAGAATGCTATACCCAGCAAAAATAGACTTCACGAATAAAGGCAAAATAAAACATTTGAAAATGAAGTACAACTTAGAGCATGTGTTACCAGTATACTTCCTCTGAAAGCAATGCTAGTGGAATTGTTCAGGTGGAAGAAAACTGGTCAAATAGGAAAATTTGAAAATTAAGGAAGCCAAAATGATAAATATAATTGGCTATTTTTCTCGTGTTCTTTCAAATAGGCAAAGCTCTTGAAAACAAAATGTAGTTCATTGTTTTTGAAGTGTTTGATGCCTGCAAATGCAGACATATGACAGCCACAACATAAGGAAGGTGACAAAGGACCCAATAAGTTAGTAAGTTGCCAACATTTACTTGAGGTAAGAAAATATTATCTCTGAGTTCTCTGTAAGAAGTTAGTCCCTAATACAAAATTATACAAAAATACATCGTCAAGATTTTCAACAAGCTGCTTCTCCCAATCCCATTTACCAAACAATTCCGAAAATAATGATTCTCAAATTTATATGAAAAGGCAAAAGAACTAAAAGGGCCAAAAGAATTTTGAAAAAGAACAAAGTTAGACTACTCACACCACCTAATTTTAGGACTTGATATGAAGTGACAGTGATGAAGACAAAATCGGAGTGCAAAAGGGCAAAGACACTAATAAATAAGGCCGAGTTGCCTTTGCTCAGTGCCCAAGCCACACCAGCTGTTAATTCCTTTTATAATGACTCTTGGCTCAGCTCTTCGAGGTGCATCTTAAATGTCCTAAAACATGGTAGGGCCTTAAATATTCAGCTGTCTTCCTCCCCTACTGGATATGGTGCAGAATAATGTTAATGGATGAAGCACGTCAAAGTCATAATCTGCTGTCACCCTGAAAGAAACACCAACCTTCCTCCAACATTGCTGTTATGGTGGTGTCCTGAAAGGAGAGAAAGATGGGCAGCAAATTCTCAGATTACATCTCCATCAAGTTCAATATTATATTGTGGATGACTGCCTTATCCTTTGTCTTCAATCCACACACCCATCAGGTATTCAACTAACACCTGTGGAGTGAATTAATAGAATAATATTGAGTAGAAATATTTATACTTCTAAAAATATAAAAATATTGTAATAGAAACATTTAAAAAGAGCAGAAACACATTGATCATCTAAAATATGCAGATATATAATATTTTGTTATATTAATATTATATATAATACAGAGAAATACATATTTTTGTTGTGCTACTAACAAAAATTATAGAGTATATTATCGTTAAGCTGTATCCTAAATCTGCTATAGTGGAATAAAAGCTATTGTACAGGATAATTTTACAACTTTATTTTCAGGTTCACATGTGATATTTGTATACAGAAAAAATCTATTTGCTATTTAGGATTTTTAATGGCTTTGTATAACTGATACACAAAGAACTGCATACATTTAATGCATACAGTTTGGTGAATTTGGACATACGCAAACACCCATGATACTGGCATTAGCATCAAAGTCATAGACACATCCAACCCTTTCCAGAAGTTTCCTTGTGTCCCTTTATGTTTTGTTTTGGGTTTCGTTTTGTGTGTGTGGTAACAATACTTAACATGATATCTATACTCTTAACAAATTTTGAAGTATACAATATTGTACTGATAACCAAAGGCACTAGGCTATACAGCAGATCTCTAGAAATTATTGATCTAGCATAAATGAAAATTTATAACCATTAGGGTTCTAAATGAATGCTCAATTTATTTGTTACAAATCCAAAAATGTTATTTTCCTTGAGCCTGGAGTATACTGTGCAAAAAGGATTCTATTTATAAAATCTAGTATTTTAAGTCAATTTCAATCGTGTCCTTGGTTAATATTTATCAGCTAAAGTTAAGAAGACTAAATTCCCTAATTTTTAATTAATTGTTCCCGCTTAGAACTAACGTACATTTCCTTCAGCCTCACTTTCCAGGCAAAATTTCTCAACATTAAAATAATCACATTTTAATGTCTCATGAATTGAACCAGCCATAAAATTTAAATTCTTCTATCATTCCAATATCGTTTACAAATTTAGTACGATTCTTATGCAACTTTCCACTAAATGGCACAAATTTAAAACCAGGCAGACTTTACACTGGAACCAAAAAGCTAAGTTGTCAGACATTTTGTTAGGCCCATTATCTCACCCATTTTACATACCAAATATATGCAAATTGTTTCCAGACTGAAAGTAGAATTATAATGCTATAGATTTAAAAATTTTTTATTAACTACGTTTATTCCTAGTACTTTCCCTGGTTTGACATTCATTCACCCACTAAGCAACTATCGTTATTTCAAATAAATTGATGTCACCATCCTAATAATTGGGAGCTGTCATCCTAATTTGGCTAACTGCATGGAATAGCCACAGGTTTTCCGGAAAGTAGGGAGGTTAAGAAAAGGGTTTGTATCCAGAGATTCTTATGGCCCACACATGTTTGCTTCTATAGCTGCTGTGACAATATAAGATCTAATGTAGGTTCTTCAAAGGGAGTTTGTTTGACATTTCATCTTCTTGTTCAGTTTTCAGCATCATCTTATTCTTTTATGCGACTTTTATAAACAGAAACCTGCGACCTCCCACTCAGGGTGTTGAAAACCTCCTTCAACCATTTTCTAAACGCACAGAAAACTATGGTACTGGCATAAAGGCCAAGAAATAGAATTGAGGGTCGAGAAATACACCATACGTCTGTGGTCAAGAGATTTTCAGCAAGGATGCCACGCCCATGTAATGCAGAGTAGCCTTTTCAACAAATAGTGTGAGAAAAATCGCATAATCACATGGAAGGGAATGAAGTTGGGTTCCCTATTTCACATCATACTCCAAAACCAGCTCGAATGAGTCAACAACCTAAACGAAAACAGAGACTTAAATCTTTGTGACATTGGATTAGGCAATGGTTTCTTAAAACAATGCCAGAAGCACAAGCAACCAAGGAAAAAAATAAATAGATTTAGTGGATATCATCAAAATGTAAAACCTTTGTGCTTCCAGGGATCCTCTGAAGAAAGTGAAAAGACAACAGAATGGGTGACATTTGTAACATTTGTAAATTCACAGACCTCATAAAGGACTTGGATCTAGGGTGGAGAAAGAATGCTTGCAACTCAATAATAAAAAGACAAATAACCCAATTCAAAGATGGACAAAGAATCTGAATAGGCATCTCCTCAAAGAAGATAGACGATTGGTTAGTAAGGATTTGAAAAGATGCTTGACCTCATTTGGCATTCGGGAAATGCTCATTGAAACCACTGTGAGATACCACCTCATACCTGCAGCACAAGCTTTAATAAAAATGACAAACGTTAAGTGTTGGTGAGGATGTGGAGAAACTGGACCCCTCGTGCATTGCTTGTGAAATGTAAAATTGTGTAGCTACCTTGGTTGGGCAGGTCCTCAAAGTTAGTATTGAACCTAGTTAAATATTAGGGTGACCATATAACCCAGCAACCCCATTTCTAAGTGTATACCCAAGAGACTGCAAATATACGTCCACACGAAAACTTGTACACGTGTGTTCTTAGCAGAATTACTCTGAAGATCAAAAAGGTAGACACAAGCCAAGTGTCCATCAACAGACGAATGGATAAAACAAACTGCGGTATGCCCCTAAAGCAGACTAGTATTTCACAATTAAAAGGAATGAAATATTGGTACATATTACAGCATTGGCAAACCTTGAAAACTTTATGCTAGTGAACAACAACAAAAAAAAAACCGATGCAAAAAGCCGTATATTGTATGATGCCATTTATTTGAAATGTCAAGAACAGGGAAATCCACAGAGACAGAAAATAGGTTTGTGATTGCTGGGGACTTGTGGGGTGTGACCACTCATGGGTACAGAGGGTCTTTTGGGGGTGATGGAATGTTCTGGAATTAGTGGTGATGGTTGTAAAACTCTGTGAATGTAATTTAAAAAATCACTGAATGGTACACTTTAAAAATGGATTTTATGCCACATGAACTACGTATCTCCATGGAAAAACATTTAAAAAAAAAAAAAAAAAAAACTAGACTCAAGAAGTTTGAAAACCAAAGAATGAGAGAAGCCAGTACTCTGCTTGAATGGATTAAGGTGACAATGCTCTACTCTTTGGAAGCACTGAGCCTCAGTGTACCTCTGGCCGCCTTAGACCCAGAGCAACTCCGGGTACAGCACACTACAGGCAGCACAATTTTGGCCGTGTGGAAGCAAAACTGCTGTGACCTTAAAACTCTTTGGCCGGGAGTAATTTGTAACCAAACCCAAATACATTGTCATTAAGCCAGACAAGTACTATAGCATCTTGTAACTTAAACAGTAAGTGTTAAATTAATTGCATTTTTTTTTTTTCTGTGCACTAGCCATCTAGTAACTACGATTGCCAGGCTTTATTTATTTCTTGATATTTCAATCACCTGAATTATAGTAACTATTTTGTTTCAGTTATCAAAGATACATACACATTTGTGTCTATCTTTACTCAAATGTACTTAGACGATCCGGTATTTCCACTAGCCAAGACTTTAACTGTTTTTTACATCTTCATGTAAATGTGATTTATAGGCTTTTAACCAACCAGAATATTTTGCCCTTATCTTAAATCTGGAATCTTAAATTCAACACCTACAAAAAATAGGCACGTACCAGTAAGGTTGAAAATAAAGGCAGCAGGGGGGCGCCCGGGCGACTCAGTCGGTTGAGCATATGATTCTTGATTTTGACTCAGGTCATGGTCCCAGGGTCATGGTATCACGCCCCATGTTAAGCTCCGTGCTGAACGTGGAGTCCGCTTGGGACTCCCTCTCCCTCTGCCTCTCTCCCCTGTCACGCCACCCCCTCTCTCTATAAAACAAAACAAAACAAAACAATTAAAAGGTGTATGTAAAAAATAATAAGAGAAAATAAAAGGGTCACTTGGGTTGCTCAGTTGGTTGCTCAGTCAGTTAAGCATCTGACTCTGAATTTTGGCTCAGGTCATGATCTCACAGTTGGTGAGACTGAGCCCCAAGTTGGGCTCTGTGCTAACAGCATGGGGCCTGCTTGGTATCTCTCTCTCCCCCTCTCTCTGTCCCTTCCTTGCTCATGCTCTATCACTCTCAAAATTACTAAATATTTAAATATAATATAATATAATATAATATAATATAATAACAAAATAAAAGAAGGCAGATGTTAAGGGTAAGGAAAGATGAGGTCTGTGATAGAAGGGAGAATTCATGCCCATCCAAAGGAACAGCTAAGTAAAATAAATATTGCCTAGTATAACCAGATTTCCTTTTTTTTTTTTTTTTAGGAAGGAGGAGAGGAAATCCAGAATTGTAGAGTTTTATGTAAGAAATCTGCCTGGTTTTTTTAACATTGGATGTAGCTTTTGGAAACGGAGCTAAGAACCATAACTATCGCATCTCATTTTTTATTTCTAAAAAATATTTATTTAAGGCTCTTATCCTTTCTCAGAGAAAAACTGATATTTGTCTCTAGTACTCCAGAGTCTAGATTTCTATATTTCCATATTATATTTCAGAGACCTCTGGTGACATTGCTATATCATTCAAATCTATGCCATCTAACTCTCTGGATGACTGCTTAATTGTGTACCAGATCAGCAAGAGGTTTTATGTATACTGTGTGATTAATTTAATAAAAGCGGAAATTGTCAATTGCTTGTTATACTTTAGAGCTAATTCCTTATTCATCAAAATGGCAAGAGTCTAGAATATTTAAGAGAGAGAATTGTTACTACCATTCAAAATCTCCAACTGGTTATTAGTAATTTCTCTCTGGAAGTCCATGAAGCAGCTCCAAATCAAAATGCACAAAGAGTAATTAATGTTTCCATCATCGCATTCCCCATTTCTGTCTGACTCAAAACCATCCTCAGAGCTCTCTTTCATTTGCCTTGCCCACAGTGCAACCAGTTAGGTCCCATTTATTTTATCTTATTTTTTAACGTTTATTCATTTTAGAGACAGAGAGAGACAGAGCATGAATGGGGGAAGGTCAGAGAGAGAGGAAGACACAGAATCTGAAACAGGCTCCAGACTCTGAGCTGTCAGCACCGAGCCCGACACGGGGCTCGAACTCACGGACCGCAAGATCATGACCTGAGCCGAAGTCGGTCGCCCAACCGACTGAGCCACCCAGGCGCCCCAGTTAGGTCCCATTTAATCAGCACTCTGAAATGTTTCTCACTCTTCTCCTCTCTTCCACTCTTCTCCATTGCCAGTGCTATCACAGTCCAAGCCTTTTTACCTTACGTGTGAACAATTATAATAACCGTTCACAACCTTTCCAGCCCTATCCAACTGGGGAGACTAGTACTCCTGAATCATCACACTGATTGGTTTACTCCCCTACCTTAAAAATTAAAGTCCTCTCGTTGCCCATAAAACAATCTAAATTCTGTAGGAAGGGAAGAAACTCACATTTGAGGGGTATGGATAATAAAAGAAACTGTGGAGTCTAACAGACATGGGTTCAAATTCTGGTTACACATTTGCTAGAATATCCCCATCGAGTTTCATTCCATAATCTCAAGTTCCTTAACTATAAATACACTCTTAACACTTATCTCAGAAGAGGTATTTTAAGAATCAAATCACATAACCTTGGTGAAGTAAGTTAACACATCTCGGATTCTTGGAACTGTGCTTCTAGTAAGAAACTACATCCAGAATCTTACCTTGTGCCTTGGCTCAGTAGGGCTAAGAGTTGGTTTCCTAGTGCCAGTGCACAGAGGTCAGAACCATGAATAAATGTCTACTGAAGACAAACCAACAAAATTGTGGGCAAGGTGGAATTCATCTGGGCACCAATGTGGATGTCATTCCTCACCTTACCTGGCAAACCTTCATGCTCCAGAGAAGACAGCTGCTTTCAAACCTGCTCACCTGGGAAGCAGGCATTTTGGAAGTAGAAATATCTTCATGAGGGCACTAACATGAATAATGAAAACAATAAATATGTCAGTAAAAGGTGGAGCCCTGGAATGCTAGCAAAGGTTGTGGGATTTAGCCTCTTCCCAATTTCTTAGTCTTTTATCTGTACTACACATTAAACTTACTAATCACAACTTTTTCCTTAGTTTGCCCAACATATGGATAGAAAACTAAAATAGCAGTTTATTTTCTGCAGTTTCTATGTTGGAAGCTTTCAGTAGGTGTTGGAATCTGCATTTGCATTTGCTGCACCAACAACTTAAGATTACTTTTCCACATTTCTTTGCCGGCAAACAAATGCAGTGTGGTAATAATAATGTCAAATACTCCTCATTGTTAACGTCCCTTGTATTATGTTTTGGTGCAGGCAGAAGTGATCTTCTGTTCTCCTGCTCTGAGAAATACGCTGAATGGCCTGCCTGACTTTGGAAGAATATGCCCATGACTGAAGATGAATTTGCATCTCTCCCAGCTTCCGTATGACAACTAGCCAAGCTTTTACAGACGTAGCTTGTGGCCATGTGACAGAACAATGATCATCAGGTCCTGTCGCCTGCCTTAGACTCGGTTTCCTGGAAACGAACCCTGAGACAAGAACTGTGTGCAAACGGGTTATTGAGGGGTTGTTCTTGGATGACACCTACAGGGAAGTGAGAAAGGCAAAACTGGGAAGACGTGAACGTCTGTGGCAACCAGGGCTTTAGCCAATTCCATTCTGAGGCTGGGATAGACCTTTAACCTTATCCCAGATTGAGAAAATGGGGCTGGACCTTTAAATATTTGCATTAGCCAATTATTACCAGCAAGGCACCTCCTGAAAGAACTTATGGTTGTGATTGAGCAGTTCCTAAGGCTGAGGGAAACTCCCAGTGAGGGATGAGCTGCTGTGTCAGGTGTTAAATTTCCAGAGGTTAGCTGGGGAGGGAAATGAGTGTGCCATCCCTGAAGAAGAGATCTGGTAGTTACTATAGATCCCCAGAAAAATTAAACCATATGTCATAGACTCATTAGGTCTTGTCTCCTGAGCTAACCAGTCATGAGACTTGATTAACATGGTAGAGGGAATAAAATTAACCAGCTTATTGTAACGCTCAGAGCACCACTTAATCTAGCTAAATTATACAATTCAGCAAGAGGAGAAAAACATGAAGAAAATGAAACTCGTAAATGTTTTTTTTTTTCCAACGTTTTATTTTATTTTTGGGACAGAGAGAGACAGAGCATGACCGGGGGAGGGGCAGAGAGAGAGGGAGACACAGAATCGGAAACAGGCTCCAGGCTCTGAGCCATCAGCCCAGAGCCTGACGCGGGGCTCGAACTCACGGACCGCGAGATCGTGACCTGGCTGAAGTCGGACACTTAACCGACTGCGCCACCCAGGCGCCCCTCGTAAATGTTTTATGGGCATACGATGTCAGGGAGTAGCCTCTTAACTTCAGACACTCTAAACACACCTTTGTTAGATAAAACAAGCAATCAGTAGGAATTAATCGAGAGTGCCTAGGCCTCACGTCAGCGTTTTCGAGTGACTTCAGTATTGCAGCGTCAACCCTAATTTAAAGCAGGTAACTAACCAAGGTTGCTCTTGATGACATTTCATTATTTCAGAGATTAGTAAGCAGTTTCTTTGCATCAAAGAAGCTTACAGGTGAGCATTCTCAGGAATAGCACCTATGAAGGATTAAAAGAAGCTAGCTTTCTCACAAGTAGAAGTTATACTTCAGTGCAGTTGTAGCAAAGGCTTTGGCTGACTTCGGGGGGAGCTTGTGTGTGGACTGCCCTCAGGGAGAAGGTAGAACTTTGGATGAGATCGTTCCTTTCGGCCATGGGCAATGTCTGCGGATGGACTCAGCTGTGAGCCATCGGCAGGCAGTGCTTCCGGCAGCTGAGGGAATGAGCGCCATAGACTCAGAAGAAGCATCTGGATAAAACAGAACGGCATCTTGTGTGTCACACATGCACCACTCAGATCCACTTGCTTCCTTTACCCTTAGGATTCTGGTTGGTTTCATTTTCCTGGAGACACTTACAAGACTGTTAGTGATGCTGGTGCTTCAACTGATTCCGATAACTCTCTCTTCTGACCATTCTCGGTTCCCCTCAACCTTAGCTAGTACTTCCGCTGATCAAGGTGGTTTACTAGGTGAGACAATTCAAACCTTCAGTGACTAAGAGGAATGAGCCCCTGCTCATAGTACCCTATACAATTGTAACCTCAAAATTTTTTCAAGAAAGTAACAAGAGGTGTTCAAGTGGATGACCTCATTGAAAACGGTGACACCTTACTGTGCCACCTGATCTCTTGGGAAACAGCCCAAATAAACCAGATGGCACCCAGAGCTTACAATTTGATGAAAGTTTTGATTTGCTGTCTGATGAAATCATTCCTGCTCTGAGAACAAGGACCACTAGACTGCAAAGCCTAGAATTAAAGGGACAGAAAATTGGAATATGTTAGGAAATGTCCATCAGGGGATGAAATCACACAGTGATTTAAATAGGAGTAAATAGAACTCTAAGCAATATAGGAGAAAGAGACATAGAAAACCATCGCTACCTGTAGGTATAATGCATCTTCTCAAATACCGTTGCCTGGAAACCTAACCCGAGGTCACAGAGCCTGTAGAATCTACTTAAATCCTTAAATAAGTATAGCATATAATTAGTTACTATGTGCTCAGGACTTTAATTGCTATTGCTTCTCTACATCTATTTTCCATATCTACTAAATAAAGATTAAAAATAGTAACCCACTTTACGTTGCTACCTTAAAATTAGGCTTCTTGTAGAAGTAGCTTTATACAAAACACTTGAAAGTAAAGCCATTCAAACACTCCTTGGGGAGGAGTGGGGGGGGGGAGAAAAACTAAAAAAATCTATGGGTATGCTAGTTATGCATTGGTTGCATAATAAACCATCTTAAAACTTGGTGGGCTAAAAGGCAATTTATTATTATCTGTCATGTTTCATGTTGGTTGGGTTCAGCAAGGTGGTTCTCATTCGTGTCCCTCTCTCACACAGTTGCAGTCACATAACAGATGAGGCTGTGGTCAGACTAGGCTAAATGTCGAAGAGGGTACACTTGCACGGCCATCTGCTTTGCTGGATGTCTTCTGAGAGCTTTGCTAGAGCTGTTGAACAGAGACCCCCACATACTCTATCTTTATGAACTTGAGTTTCTAACATCATGGCAGATGGGTTCTGAGGAGGAGTGTTCCAAGAGGAAGGGAGCTGAAGCTGCCAGTCCTCTCAAGGGCTATATAAAAACTGCATAGTGTCACTTTATTCTATTCTTTTGCTCAAAGGAATTGCAGGGTCTGCCCAGATATACTTCTCGGCGGGAGGTAGAGAAGTAAACTCCATCTCTTAATAGGAAACAGCAAATTCACATCACCGAAGACCACGTGAATGCAACCAGCAACAATCCTTTAATTCAATAAAATTTATGAGAAATAGTACTTACTCAAATTTCATGAGCTAATTTCACGCAAGAAGCAAATTTTATGGCATTTGCAATCTGTTTGCATAGAGAAACACTTTTCAGGTATGGATCTTGACACATGTCACAAGAATCATCAAATTGATTGGCAGCTAAATGGAAGTGTTGCTCTCTAAGAATCTAATGAACTATAGTTCCCTTTAGAACCAGTTTATTTCAATAGGAGCTCCTTATTTAGATCTTCTCCCTGAGCAATGTGCTCTGAAACAAGCTAGGCCCTGAAATAACTGTGAGAGGCAAAAGGCTACATGAGCTGAACAAAGCACCGAATGAGTAGGGAATAGAAAAGTACTGCCATCTTAGAGAAAGCAGATGGATCACTGCTACTGACCTGTGGTCAGGAAAGCGGGCTTTGCAGGCATGCAGATTTGGGTTTGAATCTCAGTGTGCCCTGAGACAATTTGCTCTTTTGAAATACATGTACATTACCTCAACATATCCAGGCAAGCAATAAATGACACCATTTTTCCTATTTACTACTTTTATTTGTAGGGGAGAAAAAGTCAGCATCCGAAACGTGTCTCTTTGGCATGTGGATTATTTGAGACTGATTGTTTTTAAGAAACAGAAGGCTCAGAAAGAACTTTTGACCTTCGCCATAATCGCATAAAAGAATTTAAATAGAGGACCCAGGAAGGGAGCTACAGATTACTCTCATATATTAGGAACCAGGTGTGGTAGACATGGAGGAATTTAGCAAATTCTGTTTGTAAAAAATTCTTCTCTCTGCCTCATTGTTTTCGGATGGCCTAACAAACATTCGTTTACCAAACTTTTATTCTTTTGCATCTTCCTGTGAATTGCTTTCCTTCCCTTTGAGGTTCCAATCCCTACCCCCTTCTCTATAGCTCCAGGCAGCATACCTCATTTTGCCGGTCTCTGGAATCTCTCACGTTTATGTGGACTCTACCTGCATAATTACATTCTATTTACTCCAGTTAATCTGTCTCATCTCGATCAAATTCTTACACCAGACAGAAGAATTTTGAACAGTTTAGAAAATTTTTTCCTCCCCAACACATTGTAACACTTTGAAAAATTATGTTTTCCATCATCTTTAATCAGAAAGTAGCTCACTCATACACAGTGCATCATTTTATCTACTCTCTATGTAACTTTTTAAAGCATTTTCCTTATGAAAACCACGTTCATGGTTCTATAGAGAATAGACCTGTATTTCTAAAGAGTCTATTTAAAAATGGAGAGATTACATCAATGCATTTCTCGAACTGAAACTAATATTCTTCTGAGATAACATGTCCTACATTTTCTTTATTTCCAACACTGCAATATTTCTTATAGCAGGACTCACAGTACTTGGTAGATATTAGACATTATATAAATATTTACTAATTGGATAAGTTTTTGATAATATCACATTCATCATATCGAATTGTATACTTTACGTGGTCATTTTCTTGCTCCTAATGAGGGACGGAATCATGCTGCTGAAAGAGTCATTACATCCGAATCATTTTAATATCTTCTAATAATTCAAAGTTAATTTCATCTGTGTCGCAAATTACTTTAATGGTTTTTAGTCGCTAATTGCCTCACCCCTGTTCTGTTGTCAGTCCATAGCATTATCAATCAGGTATCTGACCTTACACTCAGACAGAAATAGCACTTGCTAAAATTATGAATGGCTTGTTTTACTGCTAATGAGGGTTTCACAGCCCTTTGGGGACAGCCAATTTTCAGTTCTTATTACTGATGAAGCTAATCACATGTTGATCTGACAAACTGTATTTTGGTTTGAAATAAGAATCAGTGATTATATTTATGTAAGTATTAGTGAAATCTCTTTCAGTACATGGCAGACTAAACTTCGAGAAAATCCTATCGTAGAAAAACTTGGTACAAAATTAATAAGGTGAAATTCAATAGCAGTATGTGCATAACCCTACATTCAGATTCAAAATAAATCATACAAGACTGAATGCCAGAGATCCTTTTTAAGATCAACTCAATGTGAAAATGCTGCACAAAAACTTAGCTGAGGTCAAGAAGATAATATAGAGACATTAACAATTGAATTCTTAGGCCATAAACCAAGAAATGCACCCTTGCTTGCCCGGCTTTTAAAAACCTAAGAAAGCTAACATGACATTATAACAATTTCACGAATATAGGTACGTAAGCATAAACAAAGGGGAAAAAAGTGGAATGATAAAACCAGCAGTGTTAGGGGTTCCTTTCTGGCCCTGATAGAATAGCTGATATCTGACCTGCTGTGCTGCTACAACTAATACACCTGACAATGCAGGTGACCCTTGAACAGCACAGGGTTTAGGGGTATTGAACCCCTTACAGTCAAGACTCCACATATAGCTTTGACTCCCCCTAAACTTAACTACAGCAAAACCTTGGATTGTGAGTAACTCGTTCTGTGAGTGTTCCACAAGGCGAGCCAACATTTCTAACACTCTGTAACTTGATAAATGAGCAATGTCTTGCAAGATGAGTAGTATGTGATGGCAAATGTCACATGATCAAAACTGAGCCAATGGTTCTTGAAATTTGCTTTGATAGACGAGTGCATGTTTCCGAAATGAATTATGCTCGCAAACCGAGGTTTTACTGTGCTTACAACATGCTGTTGACTGGAAGCTTAACTGATAACCTAAACAATGAATGCATATTTTGTCTGTTATATGTACTACATTCTGTACTCGTACAACACAGTAAGCTAGAGAAAATTAAATATTAAGAAAATCATAAGGAAGAGAAAGTACATTTACAGTAGTATGCTATATTTCTTGAAAAAAAATCATGTATAAGTGCATCCGTGAAGCTTGTACCTGTTTTGTTCAAGGGTCAGCTGTATACATTTGTGATACCATTTGAATGTTTGAAGACACTGGAAAGCAGTCAACGCTAAGGTCCTTGAGAAGAAAGACACACAACAAGAGATCCGCATTCATTCTGGTTTTTTCTTCAAGACATTTCTCAAAACTATGGTGCAAGGAAATAGAGCACAGACTGGAATACAGACTGAGAATAGAAGTCTTTCTAGATCGAGGGAAAAAAGATCAGAGTTTGAGTTGCCCAGGCAACTGGGGGCAGGTTACTGAAGAGGAGGGGCCTGCAGAAGACGAGCCCTAAATATTTTCCAAAACAAAATCTACTTCATAGGAAAAGACTTTAGAGGGCTTGGCAGGAAACAGCCCCTGGAAACCCAGAGAGATAAAAAGAAATTTCAGAGATCTCAGCATGATGGAGAGATAATGAAATTCGAATCTAGCTAGATGGAGAGACCTTGGTGAACATTCTAGGCTTTCAAAGGAGACTCCAGTGGAGTCAGTAATGCTCTCCAAGTAAACACCATCACCCAGGGAGGTAAAGTCTGTTGTAAATGCATCAGATGGAAAGTAAAAGTTGTAATCTTGTACACTGAGCAACGAACACAGCAGCAAAAGGTCCCCGACCATGGGTTCTAAGCAGGTTAGGCTGAGGTCTTTAGAGAAAGTGTCTTATCATGGCTAATCCGGTTTAGAATACATTATCTGGCCTTCCAGAAAGGTGAAATAAGATTTAGTGCTGTTGGGCAGTCCACAGGGAACTTATACCTTTACAACTATCTTGACAAAGGCAATGTCTGAGGGGCGAGTGGTTAGGACTTCGGAAAAATAGTACATTATTCTGTAGGGTCCATAGGATAGATGAGTTGAGACATTGTTGCAAATCTACCTCCAGATGGACGGTCTCTTCTCTTTCAGTGGGAGGGGGACCTGGGGCAAGAGGAGGAGAAACTGGAATATCTAATAAGGTTGGGGTTCGTTGTCTCCCTCGTTGCTCCCTTGGGCTGGGGTAACAATATCTGGGGCACTGGTGGACTTGGAGGGAGTGGAGGCTGACCTGGCAGGAGGCAGGGTGGCCTTCCCAAGTGAACACCCAAGAAGGGCAGGAGTGGCTGGATGGTGTTAAATTCTGAGCATCTATGCTACAGGCCTGGCTTCGGGATAGAATTACACATACAGGCTTTACGGCTAATTGTCTGTAATGGGGATTTGTGCGGACCCCAAGGACTCCACCCATAATGCATACAAATTCTGGACACATCGATGAGTTTACTGTAAGGACATCTTTGTGGATGGCAGTTTTACAATCTCGAGATTGCTTCATTAAAATTATAGTAGAATCATTAGCACACAAACTTGCCAGCCAGATGGGTCTGGTTCGGTTACACTGAGAGGGCGTTCTGCCTGGGCTATAACTCGAGGCATAATATAAAGAGGGAGCGATTTATTTCAGCATCATTCCCGTTGGCATCATTGAATGTAGAGGGAGGTGAGTTCTGGTTCAGCATCCACGCCCGGTCGCACTGTGACTGAAACTCTTCTATAGAGCTTGCCAACACCTGGTACTCAGCCATCGTGCAGTGCGGTTACACACCTGGCTGAGCTCCTTCCAGCACATCTCCTGGGACTGTGTTAAGCCTGAGGGGTCTACCAACAACCCTATTAATGCAGGTTGTGTACAATAACAGCAGCAGCCACAACAAAGAATAACATTTGCCTTTGGCTACCTTCAGAGCAATCAACTGGATACTGACCAATGGGGAAGTGTGGCTGCTTTCAGGCAAGAGAGCATTGATTTCCTTGTGTAAAGTAGGGTAGGGATCTGGCCACATCTACTGATCGCGCCACTGGATTCTGGGGTCCCTTTGTTGTATCGGGGAAGAAAAGTAATTTTCCCTCTCCCCTTCTAGGCTTTTGGTTGAAACACCCCTGTAATAAAAGACAGACTCACAGAAGAAAAACAAGGTTAATAGCACGTATGCTTCATGCATGCATGGGAGATATCCAGAAAAACTGAGTAACTCCCAAAAATGGTTCAAGCCACCATCTAAAACAGCATCTCCAGCTAAAGATCAAAGGTGTGGGGGTTGGGGGCTAGTTATGAGAGGTTTCCAAGTTTTCCTGGAAATGAGGGCAAGGTTGTACAGGTTAAGTTGTGCAGGTTGTACAGGTTAAGTCTTTGCCTTCCCCAGAGATAATAGGTTCCAGAGATTTACTCATCTTCCTCTTCCTGGTACAGAGTAGAAAACACTCTTGAAAATGGGGACTTCCCTCATAAAGAGACATATTTGGGAATGGTAAAATCTGCTCCCCGACAGTGGATTTCATTTTCTAATTTTCCTAATTTGATTGGCATCCACTAGGCAGAGGATCTCTCTTCCTCCTTCTCTGTCTCTCTCTCTCTCTTTCTCAGATCCATACAGTTCCACTAGTGGATCCTGGGGCTGGAATTCCAATCTCCTGCAAAATATTTTTATGAATTTGGTTTAATTAACTAGCCTTTACAACCCAGATAGCAAGGCAAAGCTGGTTGTCTTAGTTTTGCAGCTGGTGTTGGGCCATGTTGTTGCAGGATTGTTTACCTCAATACCTGGTGATGAGGGAGCCTGAGGCAGGCTGAGGGGTAAAACTAGCACCCCCACACACGCACACCCCAGGTGGGATCTGTGTGACATTCCTGGACACTCCTGGCTCCCCAAGAACAAAGGAAAGGGGTTTAAGTGCTTGCCATGGTAATGTGGGAAAGTAAGGCAAATGAAAAATTAAATTGGCTTACTGCTTGCAGCCCATTGACAAGTACTTGAAACCGGCAGAGTGACCTCCCTCTTGGAGCTCAGCTGGATGATGACACTTCGCTAGGGGCAAAAGAGAACTTTGGCTTAACATTGTCCCAACCTCAAGGATCCTATAAATCTACTTCTTTTCTCTCAACTTCCCCAGGATACATGCTGGCAATCCTGCTCCAAGCTTATGGCCCCTGATATGCATCTGAAGGGTCTCATGACTGAGATTTTATTAAATGGTAATAAATGGCATTTTCCTAGCAACAGCTAGCCCCTCAAGGTCCTGGAAACCTTGCTTCCAAAATTCCTCGGAGACTTACTCTATCCCTGACCCCCTCCCAACCTGAGGGTATAAAATGAGTTACCCATCAGGATCCCAGTGTCATTCTTCCTACCCACCGGTCCTGTCCCCATGTTTTAATAAAACCACCTTTTTGCACCAGAGACGGCTTCAAGAATTCTTTCTTGGTGGTTGGCTCCGGACCACCCCACCATCACTCCAAAACTTCATCATCCAGGATTCCTTGTCTCGCCACTTTGAAGACTGCAGAGGTGGACCCAAAATAAAATGAGCGTCAGGTAAAAGTTCATGAGAACAGAAGATTGGAGAGTAAGAATAGTATGAAAGCTCACTTTGAAGAGAGGGGCATTCGAAGGTGAATACCCTCAGACTGTAGGCGAGGGACTTTTATAGGGTTTGGGTGGCCCCTCCCTTCCCTTCCCCCATGTTCCTTCTCACGTGCTACCCTTATTGGCTTAATAACTCTAGGTGCTGGGTTGTCCAATCCTGATTGGCTCAACTCCACTGCGTGCAGAGTCAGACTGGTCATAGTGTCCCACGTATAACAGAAGTTCTATGGTTTGCTTATTTCAGTTCGGTATTTTGATTGTCAAGTTCCTGAGGGGAACCTGAGGGGGAGCAGATGGTATCTGTTACGTTCTTAAGAGGAACCTTAAGCCTAAGGGAGTTTGCAAGTGGTCAGACACCCCCACCCTTGCTTTAAAATATGTGTCTTTCTCCACCCAGGGACCTCAGGTTCTAACCTTCTCCTCTCTGCCTATTTCATCCTACCTTTCCCTGTCATAATCGTCTGAGCTAATAAAATCTGTTTAATCGTGATCTCTAAGCCATTTGGTAGCTGCTTGTCCCCTTGAGCCCTTATAAAGGGGCCATACTGCACAAGACCATGAGTCATACATACCTATGGTATTAGATTCTTGCGAATGTTATAATAAATAATAGCAAATTTAGTGGCTTAAGAACACACAGATTTACTACCTTACAGTTCTGTAGGTCAGAAGTCTTAAAGTTAACAGGGCTAATACACTGAGCAGTGAACACAGCAGCAAAAGGTCCCTGACCATGGGTTTTAACCACATTCAAAATCAAAATGAAAAGCAATCAGCACGGCTGTGTTCCTTCTGGGGTCTCTAGGTGAGAGTCCATTTTCTCCACTTTTCCCGTGTCTCTCGGCTCATGACCTGGTCCTGTCAGCACAAATTTCTACTTTTGCCTTGATATCTTTTCCTGTGCCTCTAACTCTACCACTTTCCTATTAGAAGGATGCTTGTGATTACGATGGACACATCTGGGTAACCCAGGACACTCACCCTATCTCAGTATCCTGAATGTCTTCACATCTGCGCAGCCCTTTCACTTATGCACACATTTACAGAGTAGAACATGAACTTTTATGGGGCTGGGGGAAGAAGCCTCATGCAGCCTAGCAAACCTTGCAAGTTGAACAACTACAAGGGACACGAATCGTAGTGGCAAATACCAATCAGCAGATTCTGAGGGTGGCAACCGGGGTGGGGGGGGGGGGTGCCAGGAAGATCTCCCTGCAAGTAAGAACTCGCAGGATGGACACTTAGCTGGCAGCCTATAGTTACAGCTCCTTCTGCAGCCATCACAGCTTTTGAGCAAATCGAGCCCCTCCTGGGCTGCCTGGAGGCAATGACTGAGCACAGCAAGGCTCTGAGAACCTGGGCATTTCTGCCCAGTGCAAGATTCTTCCACCAGGCGATCTCTGTTCCTGGTTTTCTTTTCTGCTGGCCGACAGTGACAAAGCGATACCACAGCCTGCATATCCTTATCCACTTCTGCTTTCCCCCTCTTTCTTTTCACAGATGCCAGATCCACATGACAATCTGAAGGCTTTGCCTGCCCTGCTTTGCTTTCGTCCTCCATTATCTTTCCCAGACACACCCCATTCCTACATCCCTCCCCCATCTCATTGTCTTCTCACTCAGTGGGCACCAGTCAGTATCCTAGGAACCCCTGATTGATCACTGGACTCCCTGTGGTTTAGAAGAAGAGCGAAGCTAAGAGAAACTTCTAGAATGGAGGAATCTGGTAGAATTTCATGGAGGAACACATTGGATGTGGATTCAGAGGCTGTGTAACATTTACATAAGCAGAAGGGAGAAAGATGAGGCAATTTTGGGGGAGGAGCGCAAGAAAAATTGCGGGAAACAAGGTATTCTTGGAGAACAGGAGGTAGGTCCTTCTTCCATGGGGACTTCCATGGCTGAAAGTTAGGATGGACAGTCTCTACAATAAGTATTATGTGAGTCCTGACACCAGTGTCCAAGATGTGACAGACATCTTTCTTGGACGACAAGCATCATTCTGTGTTCATCCTAAGGTCGAAATACATAAGATTTATGTATTTGGATTTATTGTAGCCTTTTATTTTGTTAACACAAAAGAGGAAACACACCTGCTTGGGTTTAGGCAAAAGACAAGTAACTTGGAGCACAGAATATAGTGTCCTTTGAGCTCCCTTTCCTATAGAAACTTAGAGCGAGCCTTCACTGTATAGACCTACATTTCACTCTTACGGGGCACAGGCAAACACAATTAATTTCATCACTGTTTACTGAAATAAGACCACGGTTAGTCTAACCTCTAGGCTCTTCAACTGTGGGGGAGAAAAAAGAAATATCATTTGGCTAGGAATTCACTTCTTGGATATTCCTTTTAAATTCCAGAATTAGGTTCACAGTTGCTTTATGGATGTGGTGGAAACAGACACTTCTTTTTTTTAAGTTTGTTTGTTTATTTATTTATTTATTTGAGAGAGAGAGACAGACACAGCATGAGCTGGGGAGGAACAGAGAGAGAGGGAGAGAGAGAGAATCCCAAGCCAGCTCCACACTGCTAGCACAGAGCCCAATGTAGGGCTTGAACTCATGAAACTGTGAGATCATGACCTGAGCCAAAACCAAGAGTCAGATGCTTAACCAACTGGGCCACGAAGGCGCCCCCAAAATAGACACTTCTGTTTGAGTCTGGACTTTCCTCTTCATGGCTTATTATCAGGCTGTATTTTCAAATCAGTACATCCCCTGCAGAAGGCATGATCCCCTTACTCTCCTTTTTAATGACTTTTATTCCGTATTAGCGTCAAACGTTTATACTCGATCATCCCCTGCAAACACACCCAGCACCCCCGCCCCGCCCCGCCCCGCCCCATGAGTCTTACTTCCAGGGAAATAGAGAAGGGATTCGATGGCAAGAAGGAAAAGTCTTGGTGATTCACAGGTTTCATGTTAACCTTAAGAACAAGCCTGAAAATTATTCTCCAAGTGGATAAATTGAGTCCCAAAATAGTAACACACTTGTGCTGACAGATGGAGCCGCGGATAGAGGAATGTGTTCGGCAATTGCTGCCTAGAGCACGTCCATCTGTCACCCGGTCTCTGCTCTGTCTGTATATTCAAAACTACCCTGTCCACTAACAGGCAGTTGCACATGCCTTCTTCATTCATTTTGCAATGATGCGGGCTAAGTTGCTCACAAGGATCTCTGAAGCAGTAATAATTAAGACTACAGCCAGAGAGCTCTATCTCTTTGGTACTAAAACGTGATCGCTTAAAAATGCCACCTCTTGTGGTTTTCTCCAGATAACACAACCAGGAAAAAAGGAAGCAGACAAGTGGAATGAGGAAGGGAAGGAGAAAGAGAGAAAAGTCTCCCACTCAAGTATAAATAAACTGGCTTTCTTTCCTTAAAAAAAAAAAAAGTATTTTCTTCTTTCTCATCCTTTCTATAGAATAAAGAGCAGCCATATGAATGTTAAGATCCAAATATTGTTCTTTGTAGGCAGCACGGTAAATTTGAACCCAGAGTCTGCAACCATACGATGCAAATCCAAGAAGGTCTCCGCCACCAGCCCTAGGACCTTAGGCGAACTTCTGAACCTTTCTGTGCCTCGATGTACCTGTAAAAATGAGGGTTAATAAGCAGACCTATTCCATTGGTTGGATGAGCGTTAAGTCAAAACATGTCCGGCGAGCTCTCAAAGCGGTGCCAGCCACATGAGGAACTCTGACAAACAGACCTGACTGGGCTCATAACTCTTACTGAGATGATATAAATGCAGCAGAGGCTTCTAGTCCCCAGAACCCACAGGTTCCCCAGGACCACAGCAAGCCCTCTCCAACCAGCCACTACCACTGTGACCACAGACCCAGAGGTGGCCAGTTAATCAGCAGGGCCCAGCCGCTTTGCTTTCCTAATACAAGAATTTCATGACATTCTGACCTTAAAACACCTACCTTATTCTGCTACCCTGAACTTTGTCCCCAGCATCTAGACTCTCAGTCCAGGCTCCAGAGTAAAACCGGTCCACTCAGGGCTCAGGCTTTCAGCAGGTGGAATTTAAAAAAAAAAGTTTTTTTTTTAACTTATTTAAAAAATATGCAAAGTGTTAGCTTTCATTATGTGAATATCTACGGGAAAAATTACTAGGATCAACAAAATTAAATGTAACTGGAATAGGTAGGTTTGAGTTTCTCACCTGGGAAACATGAAACCCAACAAGCAGGTGATGGAGAAAATACCAAGGTATTTGTGCAGTTAGCAACCTTTTGAATTCTATACAAACAAATAAACCGTGTAGTAGCATTTTGCATTTAAGAAATATTTTTAGAAATAAATTTGACTTCTTCATAACGTGTATTGGGTTGATTTCAAGAAAATATTTCAAAGAGAAACATTTCCACTGATTTCTTCCAATGCATATTGGATATATTTTTTTGTATTTGAATTTTGATCACATGAGATTTCTTTTAATGAATCAAATGCAAGAAGATTTTTTTTCTTATTTTTATAAATGGCTAGTTAGTTGTACCAATATTAACAACCGATCACATCCAAGCTTCACCGATTACTTAAAAAAATCAGTCATTACATGTAAAGTTTTCATATATTCATATGATGGTCAGAAGTCTCTATTTAGTTCTACTGATCTGTTTCGGTGTCTCTTTTCCAAGTGTCATCATTAATGGAAATTTTTAATACACTTTTAATAGCTAGTCAAACCAGGGCCCTGTGCCTACTGTCCTTATTTTCAGAGCAATCCTGGATATTACTGAATGATTCCTTTTACAGAAAACTTCCATTTTCACTGTTAATTCTTCGAAGTCCCATAGAACAAACAAACCCCGATGGTCACTTTAAGTGGGATGGCTTGAATATCCCTGCCAACGCAGGGAAAACTACATCGTGACAAAAGAGAGTTTTCTATTCTATGATCAAATCTGTTTTCCAGTGACTTCCATAATTCAGCAATAATGCCATTACCCTGCAGCCCAAACAGGACCTCCCTTCATCCGATCTGTGTTTGGAGGATGGATGTAGGAACAAGAGCCTGGAAATCTACCCACGCTATCCATTCTGTGAAGACTGGGTTGGTCAAGGACTTGTCTCGTAATACGTTGGACACTAAAGGGTTAGCAAAATAATTTATAAGAATGGATGGCAACTTCATATATTAGAGAAATAGTTCTAAGACAAATTGTGGCCTTGGAAGACATGGCTTTTCTTCGTGTATAAAGCAGTTACTGACTCCCATCCCTAAAGCGCAGAGAGTTCCTTCCTTCACACTTGATTTGAATTTCACTGAACCATCCACACTTTGCCACTTGATTCTCATTAGGAACGATGTGCTTTGGCCAACAGGCTGTTTGGGGCTTGTCTGGGCGGGCAGCTTGAGGCCTTGGAACTCAAGGCCCACTAAGGAACGAAGCTGACGCCCTGGCCAGGAGTAACTCTATTTTCTAACCAGCTAAGCCAACCGGAGCCCTAAATATCTCCTATACCATTGTCTTCTCATTATTTTTATGCCATCCCGAATTTCCTAAAATAGGATGATGCCGAACTCCTTTGATCCGTATTCATGTTCATTCTGAAATGTGAAGTTCGGTAGATTCAACAGGATGCAGTGAAACATTTTTTAAATGTCAGTCATTAGAATTAGAAAAGTAGCACATGCTAATTTTAACAATTCAAACAATAATTTGAACAATGCCCTAATAATTTGAACAATGAAGAAGCATCGGAATGAATGACAAACGTCTGAAGTAAAGCACTGCTATACACTTGATTTAGATGCCAAAACACACACACACACACACACACACACACACACACACACATATATATGTGTATATATACATGTATATACATGGATTTTCCGATTTTCCATGGATTTTATGGGGTGATTGACTGGTTTCTCACATCTGTGCCCCTCATTTATGCACCGAACCAAGGCAACCGCCTTCATCCTTTGTAGTGCAGGGTCGGCAAGGCCATAGCACCTTCAATGTGAAATGTTTTATGGCATTTTCCAAGCACTGAGGAAAGGAATGCATTCTCTGCTTTAAAAGAAATGACGCAGCCAATCAACAGCTTTTCTTGATTGTAGAATAATGCCTCCAGGCTAGGGAAATACTGAAGAAAAGCAAAGGTGTAGTCCCAGCCAGTTAGAAACTGAGACCCCCTCTCGGTTCCTCTCTGAGGAGCTTAGAAGTCCTAACTCAGTATTTCTAATTTTTCTTAAGTTTATTTATTGTGAGAGAGAGAGAGAGTTTGAGTGGGAGTGGGGATGGGAGAGGTTGGCAGAGACAGAGGGAGAGAAAGAAAGAGAGAAGAGAGAGAGAGAGAGAGAGAGAGAATCCCAAGTAGGCTCCATGATGTTAGTGCAGAGCCCAATGTGGGGCTTGATCTCATGAGCCATGAGATCATGACCCGCGCCAAGATCAAGTCAGACACTCAACCATCTGAGCCACCTGGGCATGCCCCCCTGACTCAGTATTTCTTAAGTTTGACTGGGCACCTCGAAGGCACACTTATTCTTTTCACCTTCAGGAACCCACGACCTTTATTGTCTTTCCCACTCACTTGACGCTTTTTCTCCATCTTTTGAAACTGTATGCATTATCAATTTTCAATGTCATTTAATATCTTGCATGTCTTGTCTCTTTAACACACAAAGTCCCTGAGAAAAGGGACTTTGTATTTTATCCCTGTATATCTGTCACAAAGTCCAAGATGCATTAGTCTCATAAGAAGGACTAGATAAAAAGAATCATAAGCGGTCTCAATGTTTACCTCTCTCTCTCTCTCTCTCTCTCACACACACACACACACACACACACACACACACACACACACCTGCGTTTGAATCTCACTTTGGCCAATTATGAGCTATGGAATGTTGCCAATGTTGCCAGAGTCACTCAGTTTCCTCCTTGATAATATTGGGATCAAAACTCCACCTCACAGAATTGTTGTCAAGGCTAAATATTACATGTAAAAACTTTACTATTTGTTGTATAAATGCCAGGCACAAATAGGATTGATCATATTGGTTGAAAAAAGTGCAGAAATTCTGGTTTGTAATCATTAATGTAATAAGGGAATCAGATTTGAAAGTGATTTTAGAGATTTTCCATCCTAATCTTGTTTTATGGATGAGAAAATACACAGAAGTGATGTGTTTTGAGACTATACAACTAGGGTGCTACTATACATATTTAATCAAAATTTCGTTAAAGACTCACACCCTCAAGTGCAAGTACCTTTAGAATAATTAATATGCTTCAAAGAAATCTTCTATTCATGATTAACCTATAGTCAATGATTATCATCATTTTAGTAATCTTCCCGGTAAAAACAAAAAACACTTTTGTCTTTGAGCTGTTGCATAAATGCATAAGGCTAGGAAATGTAAAAGTACCTGATGGTGAGTTGAAAACTGTTCTCATAACATCTAATTTATGCAGATTTAAACATACCTACCATGAAATCAACAGTATCTCCCTGATGTTGAGGAAAAAATACACCTAAAGGATTAACAATGCCTTACTGAATACCCAGCTCTTTGTTATATAATAATTATGTAACTGGGGAGCCTGATAGGCTCCATTAGTTAAGGGTCCAAGTCTTGGTTTCAGCTCAGGTCATGATCTCACAGTCGGTGGGTTCCAGCCCCACATCGAGCTTTTCACTGCAGGTGCAGAGCCTGCTTGCTATTCTCTCTCTCCTTCTCTCTCTGCCCCTCCCCTGCTCGTGCTCTCTCTCTCTCAAAATAAATAAATAAATTTAAAAAAATAATAATTATATAACTAATTATAATACTGAATTTTTTTTTAAAAAAGCAGTAAAGAAACTAGTGCCCCTTTCTTCAGAATTTGAGAAAGGGCGAGAGAAGTGTACTTTAAATACCAGGCTCAGAAATCATTAGGCCATCAGCCCATTTTAATAAAGAATAAACATGCTTTTTCCAGGGAGAAAACAGAGTCTTCATCTCAGGATTTGCCTTTTAAAAGTCCAAAGGAATCGATATAGGGAATCTGTATTGCACCATCTTATAACGCTGACTTCTGAAATCGGACGAGAAGTAGTTGTCCAGACACGACTCACGACCATTTGAACAATAAAGCATAAACAATCTCTGTTCCCTTAGCCAGTCTTCCTGGACACTTAGGCTACATTCTCTTAAATATGGATTTGGACAGGTTAAACACCAAGACACAAATGCAGTTAGAAACCTACAAAGGAGGACCATGGGAAGACTCTCCCAACCAAAATAGTATTTCCTATGCTAGCTTCCCTGCTGCATGGATACTGAATCTTTTTGCTTTTTCTTTCCTTTATTTTCACAATTCTACATGAGTACCTCTGAGCAATCTTAGGAGAAAAATAAATCCAAATGTGGAAAAAAAATTAGATTAAGAGTATGAATAAAAGGTGGGGCTCATGGGTGACTCTGTCCGTTGAGCCCCAGATTCTTGGTTTCAGCTCAGATCATGAGCTCATGGTTCATGGGGTCAAGCCCCACATTGGGATGTGCACTGAGTGCAGAGCCTGCTTGGGATTCTCTCTCTCTCTCTCTCTCTCTCTCTCTCTCTCTCTCAAGAGCCTGGCATGCAGGTAATGGCTTCCCAGAGGGGAGAAACAGCTTCTGAAAAAGAGCTGTTGCCAACTCCAGAACCTGGTGCTGCTTTGTCTGGCTCACAGTGTCTCTCAGACCAGTTAATAATATTTATTTCCCTTCCATTCTGTGTTGAACTGAGGCTGAAACAGTCTCAAAGAGTGGATCAAGGCAGCTGTCCTTTGTGTCAGTGCCATTGATTCACCTTCCCAAAACATGGGGTGCTTACTAACTGCAGCAATCTCTCGTTTCCTAGCCAAAGACAAATCCTACATTCAACAGCCAAAATTTAATTGAAAAACATAGACTCCACTTCATTCTGAATTTGAAATATTTATTACATAAGCAGGTAATCTTCCCTGTTGTAGTTAAGGCCATAAATGTCCTGATGTGATAGGATTCCAGGGTGCTATTGTGACTGCCTCAGGTCAGAAGCTTATGGGGTTATTTCTTACGGAAAGAGCAGCACACCCTTTCTTTTTTGCATTTTTTCACTGTAGATGAATTATTCATAAGTATAAAATACTGCGATTTATTTTTCAGCTGGAACACACACACAAAAAGGGGGAGGAAAATGTATCGCAAGCCACTGAATTTACATCTTTACAAATAGCTTGAGATCTCAGAGGATTCTTAAGTGAGAAAAACAGGACAATTTTAACATGATTATTTCTACAGAAACTTCTGGGCAGCTCATCGGGGTAAACAGACTCACAGAGGAAATTAGTTCTTTGTACCAAAAGTGAGATCAGACAAGTGTCAGAAACGATGGCACAGCTTTTCATGTTTGTGTGGATGAAAGAGGAAAAAAAAACCCAGCAGCCTCTGAATCCTGTCACTCATTATTAAGCCAAAGCTTTTCTCCAGTTATTTCTTAGGGTTTTGGTGCCCATGGAAATATTAATATCTGGAAGTTTACATAAAAAAAAATCCTCCTCACCTGTCCCATCACCAGAGATCCTGCCCCAATACTTCTGGAACTGGGGCTGACAATGGGTTCCCCAAGGACCTCAGATGATTTTGATGCAATGGAGCCCTGGACCAAATTCTTTTTTTTTTTTTAATTTTTTTTTATTTATGTTAGAAACTCTTTTTTTATATTAAATATAATTTATTGTCAAATTGGTTTCCATACCACACCGAGTGGTCATCCCAACAGGTGCCCTCCTCCATCACCCACTTTCCCCTCTTCCCCACCCCCCCCATCAACCCTCAGTTTGCTCTCAGTATTTAATAGTCTCTTATGGTTTGCTTCCCTTCCTCTCTGTAACTTTTTTCCCCCTTCTAAGAGCTTGAGATTTGAATGCCATATGTTACAGTATTTATTTTAACAAGACCTTATTGGAGGTTAGCATAGAAGACGTGTTAAGATGAAAGCAAGAATCAGCTTCAACCAAAGAGTGGGGTGCTCAGCATCATCAAGTTACCTGCTGGTTGTAGGGTCAGAGGGGGCGATGGGGCCAGTCTGGGGGTGGAGGGCGTGCATCACTGATGACAGCAACTGTGAACTGAAACGCCACTCCTTCTGTCACTCTGGCCAGTGGCCCATGTTGCCTTATTGGAGGAAATGCTTGCACTGGTATAAAAATTCTTAAAAATGGACTCCTGCATGGTATCTACATGGTGCCTCTGAAGTACAAAGGTCAAGCGCTCATGCCTTCAGATTTTCAATATCCTGTAACCCGGAAGTCAATCAGAAATGAATTAGCATTTAAAACATTTGGGAAAGCTTTCTTGTAAGGTACCTTGGAAGGTAGCAAGGATTGACTTTTCTGGAGGGTTTAAGAAGTGGAGACACATTTGTGGGCTTTACAACTCACTTTACAGACTTCTAATTGCTGCTTAGGCACTATACATAGAAGATGACACTTTTCTAGAAGTTTCCTTCTTTCTGGCTTCTTTGGGCCATTTTTGGCCAAGATGCCTCCATTCCTAACCTGCTCACCATGGTACTCTGCTCAGGATCTGAAATAGACTGATGAACATTAACATCAGAATTTCTGTTTGGCTTGTTTCTTCTTAAACAGAATCAAACAAGGAGGTCAAGAAGATGCGGGGTCATGAAGATGGGTGGCCGAACCAACTGATGTTACTTCTCTTTTTTTCATATTTAGAGTAAAAGTGGACTGGTTTTCCCATGAGAAAATTTTGGAGGAATGCCATCTTTAAGTCATGACTGTCTTACTATGGGGACATTTGAAAACCTCAAAAATCTTCTATTTAGCAAAGCAGAGAAAGGACAATGGAGGTTGCTCTCTAAAAGTTGTGTGCAGCTATGTAGATGGTAAGGCATAATTGATGCAGATTTTGTTTTATGGTCAAGTGGGACATTTCCCCCCACTTTAATTTCCTGCATAGAAGTTGGTATATGAGGTAGGGGAGAAACCGCCAATTGTCTTAAAGAATGTATTCATGTACTAAATGCATATTGGGTGCTTGCTATGATCCAAGTGCTTTCTAAGCACTAGAAGTGTATCAGTGAAGAAAGCAAGAAGGAAGAAACCCTAAGGAGTGAGAGCCCCATGCCATGACCGTCATAAGCCAGGGCTGGCCAAGATAAGGACATGCAGATTGCAATTCAGCCTTGCATGGCAGTGGAGTGTGTTGCTTGTGGACAATGGCACTACCTCCCACTGGGCTTCACGGTTCATCTCAACACAGTGTTCAGGCTGTCTCCACCCGGGAATCATGGCGATCCAGGGGAACCACGGATAGTGTGAAACTAGAAATGTCACCTAACTACCCCTCAGCCCAGCTGCCTCCTCTTTGAGGGAAGTGAAACGATGCTTTGAAAAGTTCCTGCCAGTTGTGAAATTTAGCATTTCTCAGGAAGCATATGATATGTACCAAATGAATCGTACAGACACTATCTAATATAGGACATCAGAACAGGGAAAGAAACAATCCTCGTTTGCAGTTACAAAATTAGATCATCTCCTATCACCGTTGTTCCCGTTATCTGTGTCCTAGAATATTCCTGGAAGATATTCCATGGAAAATGTCTAAATTTTGTCTTTATACGGCACATTAGTATATAAATGCTCAGGAAGAAAACAAAACGAAACAAAACAAAAAACCCAAAACCCTGCACTTATTCTTCAACTGGGTCTAATGAATACATTTTCTAATGAAAACCAACGTAGATAAGATAGGATGTGATTAAGAAGAGGATATCAGGGGAAAATCAAGGTACAAGGCGCCTGGGTGGCTCAGTTGGTTAAGCGTCCGACGCTTGGATTCCAGCTTAGATCGCGATCTCAGGGTTCAAGCCTGAGAAAACTTAGAGCCTAAATAAAACTTAAAGACAGAAAAAGGAAAAATCAAGGTATGACCCAGAGATTGTTTGAAGGCATCTGGGGATAAAGAGTTAGAAAGGAGAATAGCAGAGAGAGCGTAACGTTGAGCCCTCATGGCATTTTTGCCATAATCTGACCTTATTAGGTGAATGCTTTGTTTGTTCATGTTTCACTGATGAGCTTTTGTTAAAATTGTACATTGTGCTCATATTTAAATTAAATTTTTGTCTTAGTACTCATATTATCTTTGAAAAATATTTTGAAAAGCTTTTCTATAATCATTTTGTTACATATGAAATATGCTCCTAAAATCTCAGTCATGTTTCTCCTATCTCTCTCTGTCCTAAATCGTGCCTTACCATCACTACCACTTTTTTTTTTTTTTGCATTTTCAATGTTTTATTCTAGAGAAGTATACAAAAAATTTTTCCTAGGTCCACTATTAAAAAAAATCTGAAAAAGAAAAGCCAACGGCAATTTTTGATATGATATTGAAGATGCTTATTAACAGGCTTCCCTATAGAGTTACACATTTTTAGGTTATAAAATTACAGAGTGGGGAATCCCATCCACTTTAGGCCAAGATGGAACAACAGTGGCGAGACTTAGCTTTCTGCCTGAACCAACTTAAAAAGCAGAGAAAACATATAAAGCCATGGTTTCTTCCTTCGTTTCTTTCTTTGTTTAGAACTCTTTATTTAGTGTTAATCGTGTAGTTATTTTTTAATTCTCATTTTCTAGCCTCATTGTCTTGAGCTCAGAAATAATGCCTGCGTATTTTTTGCATTTTGGAACTTGATACTAATTTTGTTTTGTTTTGGTTGTTTTTTACATTGAGAGGAATATCTTTATTTCTTTGTTTAATATAATTTATTGTCAAATTTACACACATACAGTGTGTAAAGTGTGCTCTTGGTTTTTAGGGTAGATTCCTGTGGTTCATTGCTTACCTGCAATGTCCAGTGCTCATCCCAACAAGTGCCCTCCTCAATGGCCATCACCCATTTTCCCCTCTCCCCCACCTCCCATCAACCCTCAGAATGTTCTCTGTATTTAAGTCTCTTATGTTTTGCCTCCCTCCCTCTCTGTAACTACTTTTATCCCCTTCCCTTCTCCCATGGTCTCCTGTTAAGTTTCTCAAGATCCACATATGAGTGAAAACATACGAGATCTATCTTTCTCTGACTGACTTACTTCACCCAGCATAACACCTTCCAGTTCCATCTATGTTGCTGCAAATGGCAGCATGCTGTGACAACATGGCATGATTTGCTCAAGAAGTCCTTCATAGCCAAGTTCTTTTATCTATAGAAAATTTGTGTGAATTTGGAGATACCAATGTTATTGATAAAAAGTAAAATAAAATAAAATGCAAGTATTCATCTCTAAAGATTGACACCCTAACCATTCTATCTAAGACAAGATAACATGTAAATAACACCTACAAGAGAAGCTGATCATAATTCTTTTATTTGGTAGTATGGTTTTACTTTGTGGTTTGTTTGGTGTTTGTTTTAATTTGGGTAACAGCAAGATACAAACTTGAGGATGAAGGGTCTTGAAGAAAACTTTTACTTAAGATGATATTTTTATAGTCTGGCATCAGACTTTGACATATGTATTCTCCATGAGCGACTTACAAAGTTGGTAACATTCTTAACACACGATGAGTGCCCTGTCACTCAGCGCTTCAAAGTATAGGGAAGCCTAAAAGATTTCAGATTAGATAAAAATACAACTGAACTTGTGAAAGCAGCATTATCACATTTTTACTTCAAAGGCTAGTCTTTATCCAAAAGGTTACTATGAACCAGGACCCCAAATGATATACGTTTTTTTAAATATCCCATGAAACTTCTACCTTTAAAGGTTCATGGGCATTGTATCTTACATTTCTATAAAGAATATTTTTCCCTTTAAAAAGAAAGTTCTTTTAAGATTGGATACCATATTGTTAACTGAAAACATGAATACGTAGTTTGAGTATTTGTAAAATCAGTAATAGAGGAAAAACCTTGTTAAATTTTCAGCACCATTAGCCAAGCTCAATACTATTCATCCATTTGAGGATAGAGTTTAGACTAAATTTCTATGGAATCATGTAGGATAAAGTGATTTCAGCTACCAACTGACCCCATATTCTCCCACTGTGCATTTCATTGCATTGGCTGTAGACTAAATCTGCCTAATGAATGTCTTCCCTTCAGTGATCAGAAACTTTGCTTTCTTCCACAAAGATTTTTGTAAGTCCCTGCATCATTGCCCTCACCTAATGGCTCATCTCATCCCATATCTAGATGGTTTACTTCTTGGGTTGGAGGAATACAACCCCATCAAATTAAATGAACCTTGGTTCTTAAAGGACTGATTTTGTGCATATCAGGGATCCCATAGTCCTTTCTCAAAGTGTTAGCCCTACTCATACATTATTGATTCAATGGGATTCTCAGGGTTTTTGATATCTATGTAAACAAAAGAAAACAAGGTACTCTTAGCAGGCTCAGCTGGTACAGCATGCAACTCTTGATCTTGGGGTTGTGTGCTTGAGCCCCATGTGGGTGTTGAGATTACTTAAAAACAAAATTAAAATTTTTTAGGGGAACCTGGGTAGCTCAGTCAGTTAAGGTCAGTCTTGATTTCATCTCAGGTCATGATCTCATGGTTCTGAGTTCGAGCCCCACCTCAGGATCCGGGCTGACAGTGCAGAGCCTGCTTGGGACTCTCTCACTCTCTTCCCCTTCCCCTCTCATGCTGGCTGTCATGCGTTCTCTCTGTCTCAAAATAAATAAAAATTAAAAAAAAACTTCCAGCTTTTGATACCTTGTCCTAAGGCAGCATTTCTCAAAGTATAGACTGATCATCTACATCAGACTTGATCATCGCTCTAATCAAAAAGTGCCGATTTCTAGACTACCCCTAATCTCAAAACCATTGCCTATTTTTAAGTAGGGTGGAGATGATTATGGGGCATGCTCAAGTCTATAGTCCTAGGAAGCTGGATTCAGTTCCTCACATTTTCAGTCCCACTTCATTCTACTGATGGACACAGTTATTAAGACCATTTTCATGTCAGAGAGACCACTTTGTGTTTTCTGTTCCAAGGATATTAATTCAACTGGAAATGAAACATGACAGCAGGGAGGGAAATCTGTAGTTGACAACATAGTTTTGAATGAAGGAACCCAGGAACGTGAGTCTTTTATGTCCATAACATTGTTGAATGTGCTCCAGGTAGGTGTGAAATGATAACAAAATAAGGCTGGACTATTGCCTCAAGTAGAACCAGTGGGAAACCGTTTAGAACACTTCAAGACTTCCAACATGACAAATTTTCTAAGATTGGGATTTAAAATACCCCTTGTCTTGTCTTATTCCCACGATTAATTTTTCATATTCATATTCATGTTTGATTAAATACAAATTCTGTTTCACTCCTAGAAATGGCAGGTCTCTGTACTCAGCCCCTCTAGTTAACAAAAGCTTGGACTTTGGACCAAGACTGTGACTCAGTCCCAGCTCTTCCACTTAAAACCATCTGAACTTGGGTTTTTTATTTCAATGAGTCTCATTGTAACTTTTCACAACAATAAAATAAGGTTACGTATTGCTTCCTAGAGTCATGGTAAAGACAAAGGTATGTTACTATATAACATACAGTATACTGTATAACATACTAAGGTATGTTAATATATAAAAGCAACTACCAAAGCCCTTGGCACGTTGGAGACACCCCATCACTGTTCCTGGTAGCGTTGCCCTCCCTCCCTCTGTGCAGGGTCCTGTGATGACAGCAGACAGAGCCACTTCGTGACTGCTATTTTTATCTGTTATGAAAATCTGTAGTTGTGAACTAGATTTCAAAAGATAAACTTAGATAGTGGGTTTTCTTTCGCTCCCAATAAGAATCTTGAATATGCTGCAGATAAATGTAAAGTGACAGCAAAACAGCTCGAATATTGGTTGCTTCGTGAGTAACTAGCCAGTAGGTAATGGTGGAGTTATGTTTACGTCTCCTTAATTTGTGTTGTATATTCCAGGATCACAATTAGAGCTTAGGCTGAATATTTTAATTGGGGAACTGGGAGCTATTTTGGACTCTTTCTGAGATTTAGTGTGTAAAGATACACTAAGAAATCTTAAGGGTTTAATTCATGCTGTTACAGTGCCCAATTTCAAACTCAACCTGGGAACAAGAGTTTATCATTTATACTAGAGTTCTCACACTTGATATCTAGAAGTAATTGCATTTTCTTTCACTGAATAGGGAGAATACATAATGATACATTATTTATTATATTATATTATTATATATTGTTATTATATATGTAGAAATATGTAGAAATATATAGTAATATATATATGTGTACATATATATATTTATTTTAGTACCTGTAGGTGGTCCACAAACTTTAGGCCTTGGCTAGACATGATAGAAGTGATTATGCTACCTTCTGGGAAGTGTACCTTCTGGGAAGTGATTATGCTAATTTAATTTTGTAAGCATCTAGTAAAATCTATCCTTTGCTGGTTAGATATATTTATTATTTTTGCAAATTGAGCAAATCCTCTTCCCCACAAAAAAAATAAATAAAGGACACTGGAGTCCCTTTTCCAATTTAAATATGAGAAGGAGTCCTTAACCACCATTGTACAGCATTAACATAACCAGTTTTGCTTTTAAAAATTCCGAATTCAAAAGTACATTATTGGCTTTCATCATATCATCAACTCCATTCTTTTCAAATACTTTCCTCAAGTTCTGACAATTACATGCATCTTTCCTCTTAATCTTTTATTTTTCTTTTTAAAAATATTTTAATGGGGCGCCTGGGTGGCTCAGTCGGTTGAGCATCCGACTTCAGCTCAGGTCACGATCTTGCGGTCCGTGAGTTCGAGCCCCGCGTCGGGCTCTGGGCTGATGGCTCAGAGCCTGGAGCCTGCTTCCGATTCTGTGTCTCCATCTCTCTCTACCCCTCCCCCGTTCATGCTCTGTCTCTCTCTGTCTCAAAAATAAATAAAATGTTAAAAAAAAATTTTTTTTTAAATAAAAAAATAAAAAAAATAAAAATAAAAATATTTTAATGTTTATTTATTTTTGAGAGAGAGAGAGAGCGCGTGAGAGCATGAGCAGGAGAGGGTCAGAGAGAGAGGGAGACGCAGAATCCGAGGCAGGCTCCAGGCTCTGAGCTGTCAGCACCAGAGCCCGACGCCAGGCTCGAACTCATGGATCATGAGATCATGACCCGAGTCAAAGTCTGGCACTTAATCCACTGAGCCACCCAGGTGCCCTAATCTTTTATTTTTCATCAGCCTCTTAAACCAAATGCCTTGCCCAAATGTCATGACCATCACCCCTTTACCCCTGATATCAGCTAAAATAATGCTTAAAAAATAGCAAAATGAGTATCATTCACTAAAGTTAATATATTATTCTAGCTCTTAAGTGTTTCATTAGTGTCTGAGAGAGATATTAGCGTTTTTTCAATGTTTGTCTTATTTACTATACAAGTCATATTTCGGTTACCACACAAGTCACGTACAACATGAGAAAATAAATTTGAAACATTTTGACCAACTAAATATGTAACATGTGAGAATAATTCTGGATAGTTTTATTATTTAAATGGCAATCCACTATGCAGAAAACAGTTAACAGAGCAGGTCTGTTAACAGTTAACGGTTAGAAGAGGTTGCCTTCTAGGTTGCCTCTAGGCTCGCTCTTGGCGAGTCTTCTGAAACTTTCCCTAACTGTCAGGTTGTTTTCTTATGCCCAAAAGTTTGCACATACAATGTGATTTATCATCAAGATTCGTGGGAGGCTGAAATTTTGCTAGTTGCTAGCAGAGAAGGTGACACGGGTGACCTGTTTCAAATGGGCTTTCCTGGGCAGAAGCATCACATACATATTGCTGCATTTTTGCTACTGGGGGGTGGGGGGGAGAACGTGTCCGGTGTGACCACTTAAAGGAAAGAGAGGACATAGGAAGGTGAATGTGTTTTTAACCAGACTCCTGCTGTATTCTTTTCCCTTACAGACCAGCTGTGTTTGTGTGCTCTGTTGATATAATCATGACTCCATGCCGAATCTCCGAGGTTTTCTAGCAAACCACTGAAGACATGGGTGGTCTTAGAAACCCCCTAAAGAGTTACCTAATTGCATAAAATACTAATTAGTATAAAATAAAACAATAAAACGTGCCTTTTTCAATCCCTCAACAAAGAAATCGTAACTTCTTCCTCTCTTTTTCTCATAACACGTATGTTGCCCTGCTTAAAAATCTGCCATCACTCTCAGGTTGATTAAGGGTCCGAGTTCAGCTCAGGTCATGATTTCACGGTTCCTGAGTTCAAGCCCTGCATCGGGCTCTGTGGTCAGCACGGAGCCTGCCTTGGATTCTCGCCCCCACCCCCACCCCCTCCCCTCCCCTGCTCGCTCGCTCTCTCTCAAAAATAAATAAATATTAAAAAATATATTTAAAAAAAAATCTGCCATCACTCTGCACTGTACTTAAGACCCTAATTCTTCATGAACATCTACCAGTTTCGTCCCCAACCTATTCTCAATTCCCCTGTCCCCTTGCTCACTGGAATTCAGCCATGTTCTCCACCCCAGAAGAGAATCATGCATCATATCCACTCTCCAAATGGGCCTGCTCTGTTCTCCATTCTCCCGGTGCCATTCCCAATTCACTAAAATTCATTTAATCTGAAGCACAATTGGAAAATGGAGGCATTGGATAACCTCCAGCTCTGGTATGTACCTTCCTCATGATTATTTATGAGCTGCAGGACACCTAAAACTAAAGCTTAGCTGGCAATTTCTTTATAAACCATAGCAGTTGGTATGACGTTTGCCACAATGGAAACATACACAGCTTTTATCACTCACTTAAAATGTGTTGACTGAAAATAAAGGTGCCTTTGACTACCCATGCCTTAAGCCACAAGGATATCTATTACAACTTACGTACCAAGAACCCTGGGACAGGTGGCTTCTGGGTCTGCTCAGGGACTCTGCAATATCGGACCACCAAGATGACATTGTGCATTTCTCTTAGCCTGCCCCTTTTAATTACTAACGCAGACATCACGCAACTAACTACACTCACACAGAAACCAGGGGTCAGGTGATGTATTGGTAGTAAAAGAGGTTTTTCTTCACAGGCTGGCTGTCTCTTTTTTTCAGGAATCAGAATCTTCCATAAGAGCTGACTTCTCTTATAATGCATTATTGGCCCAAGTAGCAGGCATGCCCTCCCTGTACCAATCCCGGTGAGAATAAAGAACATTCACAAGACTGGCTCAGACCAGGGGCACCTGGGTGACTCAGTTGGTTAGGCAACTGACTCTGGATTTCAGCTCAGGTCACGATCTCATGGTAGTGAGATCGAGCCCCACGTCGGGATCTTTGGTGACAGTGTGGAGCCTGCTTGGGATTCTGTATCACCCTCTTTCTCTCTGCCCCTTCCCTGCTCAGGCTCACACTCTCTCCCTCTCCCCCTCCCACCCCGGCTCTTTCTCAAAATAAATAAATAAACATTTAAAAACAAAAAGGACTGGCTCAGACTAATCATAACGTGACCCCGGTGACTGGAGGAAAGACTTGAGCATTTTGCTACCAAATGAAGTAGGAATTGTGTTAGCACTCACTGTTGGGTAGGCCAGTGATTTGGGCTCTCACAGTACATCAGAAAAATCTAATTAGAGCACAGATCTAGAGGCCCAGCCTCTCGAGTTTCTGCTTCAGTAGGTCCAATGCGGAACCCGAGAACCTAAATTTCTAGTGAGTTCCTGCGTGGTACTGCTGTTGCTGCTCTGGGAGGCAAAGGTCAGCCTCTACCATGCACTCCATAGGTTCCAGGTGACGTGAAGGGTTATCAAGTTATTTACACACATAGGGAAGGACTGGTCCTGATTTCGTATACAGATATAGACAAGGTTTAGCACTGGCCTCACCTATAGGTATATGCAAGGGTTAATATTAGCTTCTCAGTCAAAGTGGGAACAGAAACTAGATCAATTCCAAGTTTATAGTTTTTAAATCAGTTTTGTGGGGCACCCGGGCGGTTCAGTCAGTTAAGCGTCTGGCTTCAGCTCAGCTCATGATCTCATAGTTTTCGGGTTCAAGCCCTGCATCAGTTTCTCTGCTGTCAGTGCAGAGCCTGCTTTGGATCCTTGGTCCTCCTCTCTCTCTGCAACCCCCCGACCCCACTCTCTCATACTCTATCTCTCTCAAAAATAAATATTTAAAAAATACATAAATAAAAAATAAAATAAAATCGATGTTGCAATATACTTCAATATATATGTGTCAAATATGTAGTGGACCAAACCATAAAATAACATACCCTTTCTTTGTGCAAAACAGATCAACTCTTTAACTCAAAATATTAGCCAGTCCAGATGATTCAAAATAATAGGAGTTCTTTTAAGAAATTTAAATGCAACATAATGCTGGATTTTTCTCCAAATCTCTGAATATTTCAAATGGTAAAGATTGGGGCGCCTGGGTGGCGCAGTCAGTTAAGCATCCGACTTCAGCCAGGTCACCATCTCGCGGTCCGTGAGTTCGAGCCCCGCGTCAGGCTCTGGGCTGATGGCTCAGAGCCTGGAGCCTGTTTCTGATTCTGTGTCTCCCTCTCTCTCTGCCCCTCCCCCGTTCATGCTCTGTCTCTCTCTGTCCCAAAAATAAATAAACGTTGGAAAAAAAAAAATTTTTAAATGGTAAAGATAATAATGTTTTACGTTTTCTAAATGTACATCATAGGAATAAGAATCTTGGCATGGGTTCATCTCAAACCAAATAGAAGGCTGGAAAATCAGCCTGATGAATACATGTTTATTGCTAGAGTTTAAGAAAATTGAGTATCATGTCTAAGAGGCTATAGAATGTATGCAAAAAAAAATGATTTGGATACATTATGTAGAATAAGCTTTGTATTACAATAGGTAGATATGAAGGTAGCAGGTAATATTATTAAATAATATCTATTAGGACCATATGCTATTAATATGAACTTTGTGATTTTCTATTATGTATCTAGTGTGGCGGTAATGTCCTCCTATGTGTGTGGGCAATGCATAGAGGCAAAAAATTTTACCCATATGAAGTGTCTAAGCAATAAAGGCACCAGGAAAGAGATATTTATTTACTTTTTCAAGTTTATTTATTTTGAGAGACAGCAAGAGACAGAGAGAGTATGAATGGGGAGGGGCAGAAAGAGAGAGGGAGACAGAGATTCCCAAACAGACCCCACAGCTGTCCTGATGCAGGGCTCGAACTCACGAAGCATGAGATCATGACCCCATCCGAAATCAAGAGTCATCCACTTAATCGACTGAGGCACCCAGGCTCCCAGAAAGAAATACTTCAATAGTCATAAGTTCAAGTAGTATGATAAAGAATATGCATGTACCTTGAAGTAGATGAGAAGGGCTCCACGGAGGACAAGGTCTGCCTCAGGTAGGAGAGGTTACTTAGAATTAAGGGAAAGGGAAGGATTTTAAGTTAGAGGGGTAAGAATACGCAAAAAAAAAATATTTAAAAAGTTAGAGAATAAGGAGGAAGTCTGGGTGATTCTAGGGTGAGAATTATAAACAATTAAGAGCATAATGGCTTCTAAAGTCATTGCTTTATCCCAGTGAACTACAAATACGAGTAAACAAGCCTATGGCGAAAACCTATTCAACTAAACGTTTTCCCAGGGCAGATTTCTGAGGTTAGGATTTCAGGATTAAAGAGCTATTGAGTTCAGTAATAATAAGTTCTATATAAAATAGAGAAATGCTTTGCTGTGCCATAAGGGATTATCTTACAAATACACGTCACATTTTATATCTGTGAGGAGCCAGAAAGGCCCATCTGTGCTCCAGATATTATTTAACCATCTAGAAAGAACCCAGGTTCTGCCTGAGCCCTATATTTGGATAAACACTTATGACCCTGTATAATTAATTGCTGTTTTGTCATAGATACTTTAATCTTCTTCTTTATAAACCCTATATTTTTGGTGATTTTTATTAGTACTTCCTACACATTGCCCGCGTTCTTTACATAAGAAATCCGGACTCATATCATAAAATTGCTTTAAATTTTATTTCAGAGATAAGGAAGGGAAGAAAGACTTTCTCTTTTTTACTTCATGCACCTCTGCATTGTTTGAAAACTTTAATAAGCATTTATTATTTTTGATAAATATCTAAACAAATAACTTTTTACTGTGGTAAAATATGAATAACATAAAATTTATCACGTAACTGCTTTCCATGTACAATCCATTGGCATTAAGTACATTCATTTTGCTGTGCATTCATCATGATTTTCACATCCAGAACTTTGGCATCATCCCAAACTGAAAATCTATACCCATTAAGCACGGACTCCCTCCCCTCTCCGCTCAGCAACTAGAAACCATTATTCTACTTTCCATCTGTATGAATTGGACCACTCTTGGCGCCATATCTAAGTAACCTACAATATTTGTCTTTTTCTGTCTGGCTTATTTCACTTATCATGGTATTTTCATGATTCGTCCATGTGGTGGCATGTAGCAGAATTCCATTCTTTTTTAAGTCTGAATATTCCATTATATGTCTACACTACATTTTGTTTATCCATTGGTCCATCAGTGGACACTTGGGTTGCTTCCACTTTTTGACCACTGTGAATAATGCTGCTACGAACATGGGTGCACAAATATATGTTTATGTTCTTGCTTCCAATTCTTTTGAGTGTAAATTCCAGAAGTGGAATTTCTGTGCTTAAGTTTCTGAAGAACCACCATATTGTTTTCCATAGCACTCACACCATTTTACGTTCCCACCCGCAGTGGACAGAGTTCCAGTTTTTCCACATCCTCGCAAATACTTGTTATTTTCTGTGTTTTGTTTTGTTTTGTTTTGTCGTTTCTTTAATAGTAGCCATTCTAATGGATGTGGAGTACTATCTCATTGTGGTTTTGATTTGTATTTCCTTCCCAATTAGTGATGTTGAGCATCTTTGCATGTGCTCACAGGGCCATTTTTTTTATCTTCTTTGGAGACATGTCTATTCAAATTCTTCACAGATTTTAAAATTGGATTGCTAGTTATTTTGGTGGTTTTCATTCCTTTGCTTGTGGATATCCAGTTTTCCCAGCACTGTTTGTTGAACAGTTCCTCCAGTGACAGTCTTGTCAAAAATCATCTGGCCATGCCTACAAAGCTTTATTTCTGTGCTCTCGATCTTATTCCATTGGTCTAAAGGTATGTCTTTATGCCATTACCACACTGTTTTGATTATGGTAGCTTTGTAGTAAATTCTGCAAACAAGAAGTTTGAGTTCTCCTAGTTCACCCTTTTTCAAGATAGTTTTGGAAAGTACTTATTCCTGTCATTTTGCTATTTTTTTTTCTATATATCTTAGAGCTTTATTGTCCCTCCTTTCCTGCTTTACTTCCTACTTAGTGTGTATTTGATTTTTCATCATGAAATTTTTAACTTCCCTTCATATTTTCTTTCTATGTATATTCTCTAGCCGTTATCTTTGTGGTCACAACAGGGATTACCCTCAAAAGCCTAAAATTAAAACACCTCTATTTGAATTTACACCAGTCTGATTTCAATCACATGCAAAAACTCTGCTCCTTCACAGCTCTGTGAGTTACTCCCTTTAAGTAACTGATGTCATAAATTCTACCTTTATACTTTGTGTGTCCAAAACACGTAACAATTTTCGATGCATTAGTCTCTTAAATCATGCAGAAGTTACACAAACCAAAATTACAATAACACTAGGAATGTACTAGTTAACTCTAATATTTATGCTGAAGCTAAATCTGAGCATGATTTATAAATTTTAATATTCAGAAAGCTTTGGTATAAATATTTATAACAACTAAATATGAAATGACAGCTGGAATTTATAGTTATTTATAGATTAATTGTTTCACTTAATATTATACAGGTAATAGAAATAAAATCAAATTTTATTTAGAGTATTTCCGGGGTGCCTGGGTGGCTCAGTCGATTAAATGCCTGACTTCAGCTCAGGTCATGATCTCATGGTTGGTGGATTCGAGCCTACATCGGGCTCTATACTGTCATAACAGCTCAGAGCCTGGAGCCTGAAGCCTGCTCAGATTTTGTGTCTCCCTCTCTCTGCCCCTCCCTGGTTCATGCTCTCTCTTTCTTTCTCACTTTCAAAAAATAAATAAACATTAAAAAAAATTTAGACTATTTCCACAGAACATATTTTTATATAAATCATGGTTGGGCAAATCACTCTATTACAGTAAATTGATATATTTTAGTTTTAAATCTCTTCTCACAGGATAATTGATTTTTGTGTTTAAATTTCAATAACAATATTTAAGATCTGCAAAACGTTCTCAATTCTGTGATGAATGTCTTCAATATGTTTTGAAGTCTTAGGAACAAATAATAGAAAAATATATTAAATAAAAGTCACTAGGAAAGTATATACACTGAAATACATATCATATTGGAGCTCAACCTCAGAAGGACAGTTCTGCTTCCGGTGAATATTTTTCTACCTAAACAAGCATTTTTCTTTTTTTTTTTTTTTTTTTTTTTTTTATGAAGCTTCAGTTTTAATTTACTTGCACCTATTAAAAAGCTTAAATGTTGGGGCGCCTGGGTGGCGCAGTTGGTTAAGCGTCCGACTTCAGCCAGGTCACGATCTCGCAGTCCGTGAGTTCGAGCCCCGCGTCGGGCTCTGGGCTGATGGCTCAGAGCCTGGAGCCTGTTTCCGATTCTGTGTCTCCCTCTCTCTCTGCCCCTCCCCCGTTCATGCTCTGTCTCTCTCTGTCCCAAAAATAAATAAACGTTGAAAAAAAAATTTTTTTTAAAAGCTTAAATGCTTTGTTTCACAATCTTTCCACTGTATTTTAAAACAGGACAATATCTACAAGTTAAAGTATTTTTATGAGACTTCTGGTTGAAATGTGTTTATTTAGACCGTTTTTATTTCAGCAAACTTCAGGGTTTACAGTCAAGTAGAGAACTGGATCCTAATTCTCAATTCAAGCATTCCTTACATGAGTGTAATTGGAAGCGAACTAGAAAGTACAATCCAAATCTAGGATGAAAAAATATATGTATATATTGTTTCCTGAAGGGAAGTGCAAACAGAAATGATTCCATCACCGAATCAAAATACAAAAGTCAAAAAGCAGCTACCAAAGTGAAATAGTTGTCATGGATAAGATTCAGATCCCATTAATATTGTTAATTTAAAAAACTCGTATATTCCCAAAAGCATAGAGCAAAGCATTGATGGCACATAAAAGGGATTATTACCCAGACCCACCCTTAAGGATAGTAGTGGTAATGCCACCCCAGCCACAACTGGTTTCCTTTCTAGGGCTGAGGATAATACATGAAGGGAGAAATGCATAAACAGGTTAAGGCTGTGGGCCCAAATTCTAATATGGAACAGGGAGGCTTCCACACACACCCACGCAATTCTCTGGACACTGTCTGGATACCCAACCATTCAACTTAATTCTGGCACTATCTATCTGAAGATGGCGTCGGATCCCTAAATTAGGGCCCCATCCTGCAAGACCGCCCCCCACTTCAGACCTTAGTCACAAATCCAGGTTATCAGCTGTGCTTTTGGTTTTTTAGGGAAGCATTTTTACGTAGACATGATTGATTAAATTCAATCTCTACTCCCTCTCCCCTCCCTGGAAGTCAGGGGACTGAAAAGTTTCAACCCTCTAATCAAAAGGTTGGTTCTCCTGGTAACCAAAGGTGTGTTACAAAGACACCTCATTAACATAACAACAGGCACTTTTTTTTTTTTTTTTTTTTGCTCTCATCATTTAGGAAACTACAATGGTTTTAAGAGCTCTTGCCAGAAATGGGATGAAGATCAGATATGTATTTCTTATCATAACTGACAATATCACAGGGACGCCTCAGTCAGCTAAGCGTCCAACTCTTGATTTCGGCTCAGGTCATGATCTGGAGGTTTGTGAGATGAGACCCAAGTCTGGCTCTGCCTTTCAGACTCTCTCTCTCCCTCTCTCTATCCCGCCCCTGCTTGCACACACTCTGTCTTTCCCAAAATAAATAAACAAACTTGAAAAAAAAACCCACAAAGACGAGCACACACAAAGAGCTCATCAATAATAGAGTTATTTAAAAATGGAATCTAGTGAAACAAAAAAAAATTAGATTTTGAATTAAAAAATTCAACAGATGGCCTAAATATCAGTTTATAAATCGTCGAAACATTTAGGGAACTGGAAGGTATAGAACCAGAAGGTATATCAGAAATTACACAGAAAGAAAGACAAATACCGTATGATGTCTCTTCTGTGGGATCTGATCCCCCCCCCCCCAAAAAAAACAAGCTCATAGAACAGATTGATGGCTGCTAGAAGCAGGGAGTAGAGGTGTGAGAAATGGGTGAAGGGGGTCAGAAGGTAAGAAGGAAAAAAACCTCTTAGTAGATGGACTAGATGGGAACTTCCCCAATAGGAACACACAGCAAACATGATACTCAGTGGTATAAAATGGTAGTCCCACAAAGATAGAGAAAAGATGATATTATCTCCTACCTCCAGTACTATTCTGAAGACCTACTAAAAGTCTTACTAAATAAATAAATTTGGTGCAAGAAAAGCAATACAAAGATTAAAAGAAAGATTCAACTGAAATTGATTGAACTTCCAATTCAAATACAATTATTTGTTAACAATACCATCGTCCAGATAGAAAACGCAAGAAAGTCAAATGAGAAATTATCAGAAAGTATTGGACTCATAAGAAAGATTGAAAGAAAAAACAAAACGAAACAAAACAAAAAACAACCCAGGATCCCATTCATTACTGCCACACACAAAAATTCTAAAATACTTAGGCCTAAGTTTCAAGAGATAAGATATAAGTTGAAAAGAAAATTATAGTAGATGATTGAAGAACATAAAAGGGGCTCCTGGGTGGCTCAGCCGGTTACGTGTCCTACTTCTGCTCAGGTCATGATCTCATGGTTCATGACTTTGAGCTCTGCATCAGGCTCTGGGCTGACAAGTCAGAGCCTGGAGCCTGCTTTGGATTCTGTGTCTCCCTCTCTCTCTGCACCTCCCCTGCTCATTCTCTCTCTCTCTCTCTCTCTCTCTCTCTCTCTCTCAAAATGAAATAAACATTAGAAAAAAAAAAAAGAAGAACATAAAAGAAGACCAAAAGAAATAGACATTCTAGCTGCTGGATGAATTTTGTTATTGTATAAATTTTCCCTTAAATTAATCTGTAAATTCAATTCAATCTTAATCAAGATTTTAATTGGGATGCCTTGGTGGCTCATTAGGTTCGGTGTCTGACTCTTGATTTCAGCTCAGGTCATGATCTCATGCTTTGTGAGTTCGAGTCCCACATTGGGCTCTGTGCTGACAGTGCAGAGCCTGCTTGAGATTCTGTCTCCTCTCTCTGTCCCTCCCCTGCTCACACTCTCTCTCTCTCTTTCTCTTAAAATTAATAAATGAAATTATTTTTAAAAATTCAATTGAATTTTTTAATAGAACTTGTTAAGTTTATTTTAAAGTTAATATGGATTGTTTCTAAAAAGTCAGATAAGAAACTGGTATCATTAGTTGCCTCTCAAGGGAGAACTGAATCACAGAATATATGGAAAGAAGGCTTATTTACTCACTCTTTATCCTCCTGTGTTTTTGTATATAATATCATGTATATTTATTCCCCAGACAATAAGCGTAATAAAAATAAAATATAGGTTTCATGTGAGGTCAACCTATTCTTTAAAAAAAAAAAAAGAAAAAAGATGCTTTTGAAAAAAATGCAATGATGGCAAATAGGAAAATATATAATAAATAAATCCATAATGTTAGATTTGGTATTGAGACAGAATTAGTTGAACACATCGATGGAGCAGAATAGAGTTAAAAACAGAGTCATGTATATATGGCAATTCTCTTTATGTTAAAGGTGGCATTTTAAATCAATGGATAAAATAATGGGCTATTAAATAAATATTGAGACTCTTAGTTCCTTCTCTGTAAAATGAAGATAGTGACTTCATAGGATTCTTGGGAGGATTAGTTGAAATAATGTTTTTAAAAAAAAAAAAGAGAAAGAGAAAAGAAAAAAAAGAAAAAAAAAGAAGAGAAATGAAAAGAGAGAGAATGCATCACAGAGTCAGAAAAGTGACAAATGTGAACAAATCTCAATAGATATGAAGGATAGAATGAGATTGGGGTACATACATCTAACAGCAGTTTCATCAGGAGAGAGAAAAGAGAAGCAATATTTGAAAAGATAAAAAAATGAAAATATTCTAAACCGATGGAAAACATGAATATATATGTGAATACTATACACTCATGATGATAAATTAAATCCCGAAACTAATAGGGTAAACATTGGAAAGAACAACTGGAAACTAATTAAACTTTTATCTTTTTTTTTTTAAGTTTACTTATCTATTTTGACAGAGAGGGAGAGAGAGAGAGAGAGAGAGAACACCAGCACACATGCGAGCCACGGAAGGGCAGAGAAAGAGGAGAGAGAGAGCCTCCCAAGTAGGCTCTGTGCTGATAGCATGGGGCTTGATCTCACAAACAATGAGATCATGACGTGAGCCCAAAATAAGAGTCTGATGCTTAATCGATTGAGCCACCCAGGCACCCCTAGAAACTAATTAACTTTAATTTGCCGAGGATATAATTATCTACATAACCCCCTAAAATCTACAAGTTATTAGGATAATAAAGACAATTTAGAAAGGTGGTTAGATATGGAATAGATATAAAAAACTAATTGTATTTCTAATACCAGCAAAACCCAGAAATTAAAAAAAATCCAATTTATAATAAAAATAAACACCAAAATGAATCAAAGAATTCATCAAATAAATGATAGGCATCACCTATATAAAGAAAGTCATATAATTTTATTCAAATATATTTAAGTGGGCACCTGAGTGGCTCAGTCAGTTTGGCGACAGACTCTTGATTTCAGCTCAGGCCATGATACCATGGTTTGTGAGTTTGAGCCCCACATTGGACTCAGAGCTGGGATCCTCTCTCTCTCTTCCTCTCTCCTCTCTCTCTGCCCTTCCCATTTTGCACACACACTCTCTCTCTCAAAATAAATAAACTTTAATATGTATGTGTTAATTTATTTATTTATTTATTTATTTATTTATTTATTTAAGAGATCTAAACAAATAGCTCTTTTATTAGGTAGAATGATTTTTCGATTTTCCCCAATTTGATCTAAACGTCCAGTATAATTTCGATAAAAATCCCAGTAGCATTTTATGTGAAACTTGACAAAAATATTTGAAAATGTATTTGACAAAGCAAAGGGCAAAATACACTCAAAACAATCCTCAATAATAAAAATAAGAAAATGGGGCTTTCTCTGTCAGACATAAACACCTATACAGCCATATTAGTTAATACAGCTAATTTTAGGGGCACCTGGGTGGCTCAGGTCATGATCTCACAGTTCATGGGTTTGGGCCCTGCTTTGGGCTCTGTGCTGACAGCTCAGAGTCTGCTCCAGATTCTGTGTCTCCCTCTCTCTCTGCCCTTCCCCTGCTCGTGCCCTCTCTCTCTCTCTCAAAAATAAATAAACATTAAAAACATTTTTTTAAATATAGTTAATTTTAGTGCAGCATTTCACAAATGAATCACAGAGTCCAGAAAATAAGAATTATTATATGTGTAAAAAATAGCATTAAAAATTACTAAGAAATGGAGCAACTATTCGATACACGAACGTTAGATATTAGGGTGCACAACAAAAAAAATGATCAAAGACGTGAAAAAAGTTTTATATAGAAGAATAAATGCGTATGGCTGACATATGAAAAGATGTTCAATTTTGTTGTACATCTTGGATCTTAGTGATCTAGGAAATGCACGTTAAGATCACAGTGAGTTGCTATTTCACATTCATTAGACTGTCAAGTACTTAGGAACTTGACAAACATCAGCTGTTGTAATGGACATGGAGGGACAAGAACACGTGCTCTTGGTGAAGTTGTAACTGGTCCAACCACTTTGGCAAACAACTCACATTCTACTTTGTAGGAAATAGAAAGACAGATACATCCATGGCTCAGCAAATTCTTATCCTAAAGAAACTCCTGCATGTTGTATACCATGAGAAGGGTACATGAAATATTCCAAATGCCTTGGGGAGACAAAAGTCCATCCACTGGAAAGAGAGACAAATCAAATCAGTTTTTTTGTACAATCACCATGGAGTATTATACAGCAATGAAAACAAATGGGTCTCATTTACAGCTGACTGAGAGGAATTTTAGAAATATCACATCGAATTAAAAACACAAGATCTGGGAGACTACATATGATTCTCACCGAAAACAAAAACAAAACCAAAAACACCTAATCACTGTATTGGTAAGCATAATTACATATGTGCTGAGATTATTTTTTAAAATAAGGAATTGATGAACATAAAATGGAAAGTATTAGTAACTCTAAGAAAGAGCCAGGGAATGAGGGGAGGAGGCCACACACAGATGAAAGTTGTTCTTCAAAGATATTTTCCTAAATGTTTATCAATCTATTTTGAGAGAGGGAGAGAGAGAGAGAGAGAGAGAGAGAGAATCCCAAGCAGCTCAACGCAGGGCTTGATCTCACAAAATATGAGATCATGGCCTGAGCTGAAATCAAGCATCAGACGCTCAACTGAGTGAGTCACCCAGGTGCCCCTCAAGGGTATTGATTATATAATTTTGCCTTTCATGGGAAAAAAAAAAAAACCTCTCTCGTAAGGAACCTATATATCGAGTTTCCATTCTTAAACACAGAAAATAGAGCTAGTGTTTGGTTCTCATTAGGTCCCTTGGAAAGCTCAGTCAAACGTTATAAAAACAAGAAATCATCCTGTAAAGTGGATATACCTGATAATATAAAAATACCAATATGTTGGGGGGGGGGGGAAGACTTGCCTTCCCAGAAAACCTACTTACAATGATAACATTTTCCTAGAGTTTCAGTTGGCCTTCTAATTGGAGGCTGCATGGTTTTAAGTGGCAATTTGTCTAGTCAAAGTTTTCTGGCTCAAGGCTGGCATTAGGAAGGATTACTGGAGGTTATGTACATGGTGATGAAAGACAAATAGTAATTAAAAAAAGAAACCAAAACAACAACAACAAAACACATCTGGTGACTCACTGGGTTGGCCAGAAACATCTGTCACTGAAATAATAGAATGTGGTGACAGGGAGTTCTTCCAAAGATAAAGTTAAAATTTTCTATGGTCTTTTTTTTTTTTTAAGTTTATTCATTTATTTTGACAGGGGGTGGGTGTGCAGAGAGAGAGAAGGAGAGAGAGAGAATCCCAGCCTGAAACAGGTGGAGCTTGATCTCAGGAACCGTGAGATCATGACATGAGCTGAAATCAAGAGTCAGGTGCTTAACCTACTGAGCTACCCAAGTGTGTCCAAAACTTTCTATGGTCTCAAACAGGAATGAGTTTAGAATGTAGTTGAAATGTCAGCCTTTTTATGAGCCAATTCATGGAACCTATTAATCATTTCTGATTCAAGATCAGTATTAAAATTTTGGACTGTAGGGGCCCCTGGGTGGCTCAGTCGGTTCAGCATCCGACTTCGGCTCAGGTCATGATCTCACAGTTCATGAGTTTGAGCCCCGCATTGGGCTCACTGCTGTCAGCCTGTCAGTGCAGGGCCCGCTTCAGATCCTCTGTCCTCCTCTCTCTGCCCCTCCCCCACTTGCACTCTCCCAAAAATAAGTCATATTTGAAAAAATCATCTTGGACTCAGGGAGAGAAAGGGAACAAGGGTTTAAATATTTATGTGTTGAAGACTGGTTGATCCACCTTCTTTGCATTTCTCTATAACTGGGCCAATGCTTTTTCTCCTGCTATTGCTCAGAAAATCGTAGGGTACTGTCCCTTATCTACTAGGTTTGGGATCATGGTTCTCCTTCTTCCAAACAAACACTTATTTTAAGTCACTTGGTGAACATCTAGGCAGACATTGTATTAGGCAAATAGAACAATAGAAAGTATTATTCGTCTCAAAAAAAGGCATGAAATTTTGAACAGTCAGAAGTAAACTTAATACAGAGCAATAGTTTCTTTTTAATATAAATTCCTAAAATTAAGATTAAATTATTGAAAGCTGGTGGAGTAGTATATATATGTATATATACACACACACACATAGATATGTATGAATATACATATATATGTATATATCTACAATCTTATATATATATATATATATTTAAAGCATATATATATATTTAAAACTATATATATAATTTAAATCTTCAGTTGATTATTAATGTATTGGCTTGTTGAGTTTCAGTGTGCTCAGTGCTATATTAAAAGGTCATCCAGAATTTGTGTTGGAAATTCCTGTGGAAAACACACAAATTTCCTTCCAGTTTCTTTAAAAGTTAGCAGATTACGGACATTTATAAACTTCACAAGACAAAATACACCACCATGAAAATAGGTACCACCTTTGAGACGTTATTTATGCTGGGCTGTCTACATATGGTGGGATTTTTATCTATAAAACAACCCTTAGCAGTCATCGTCATTAATCCCACTTTACACAGAAGGCAACCCAAGCTCAGAAAGATAAACAGAGTTTACGATTACAAAAATGCGTTTCAAACCAAGGCTGGCCTTATTTCAATGCCCATGTTATTGGCTTCAAAGTTTAGAACACTTGTCAGCTTTACACATGCTCCCTAAAGGACTTATTTCTGATTTTGCTTTTTCTCTGTTCATTTCATTTATTTGTTCCATAAATACTTAGTGAACACTTTCTCTCTTTAGGTCACCATGTCAGGGATTGAGGATAGAGAATCGAAGATGATAGAGTCTTTAGAATTGGAGAGTATTTCTAACCAGCTATGGGAAAATCTCTACAGGAGGGAGACACCTCTAAAGGCAATTGCCCAAAGATGACTGACTGTGGCTGCCCAACAGATGTCAGAGGAGTGGCAGTAGGTATTCTCCAGGCAGTGCAATCAGCTGTGAATAATGGTTGTGGTTATCGATAAACAAGAGCCAACTGGTAAGGGCAGAGGGATAGAGAAGTTAAAATGGTTGGGTTTGGAATCAGAGCTCTGCCATTCATGAGCTGTGTAGATCTGGGTCGTTTGACGAACCTTCCCACATTTGTTTTCTCAATGGTAAAACAGGAAAATAATTATACCCAACTTCTTGTAAAAATTGGAAGAAAACATAAAGTACCAGACATACAGAAGATATTCAAACACAACCATTACTGCTGTCATTTTCATTGTCCCTAAGCTTCCCCTTCACATGTACCAAACTTGCTCTAATATAGAAGAGCATCATCATCTACTCAGTTAAAGAGAAAAAACTATAACATCATAAATAACAGTTACCGATTCAGAATTTTCATTCTGGAATTTAAACTATAAATAAATGTTTCTTGAAACTTATTTTTTTTCTTTTACATGCTGAAATTACACAATAAATACATTCAAAGTTGGTCATTATTCTTTAAAAAAAAATGTAAGAGCTCAAGATGTGGTTTTTATTCTTTCATTCTGCTGTCATCAGTCAGGTCCCACACATGGCTCACCTTCCTCTCGCCAGAAATCCTCACAGTTGGTTTCTCATTGAAATCGCCCACAGAACTTTAAAACCTATGGGTGTCTGGCTCCCAGAGATTCTAATTAAATTGTTTGAGATGAAGCTTCGACACCAGGATTTTTAAAGCTTCCCCAAGCAATTCTATATTCAGTCAGGACTGAGGACCACCGTCTTGCCCATCCCTTAATAGCTTCATGATACACCTACCATTGGTTGATTGAAATTCCATGGGTGGGTTACAGTAGGAGAGAAAATTAATGAACTGTATAATATGGCTGAGGAAATTACCAGAACGCAGCACAGAAAGAGAGAAGAAAAAAATGAATGCAAGATTAAAAAACATGGAGGATAAAATGGCAGGTTCCACATGCTCTTTGTTTCAGAGTAAGAAGGAAAAGATAATATGTAGGCATCTATATGGCTAAGAAGTGTTCACTCTTGGAAGAAGAATAAACCCTCAGTTTGAAAAAGCACATCAAGTTGGAAAGGAAAAGATACTCAAGAGGACGGGATTTTGGCATTGGATACATTCATATCCAAGAAGGGTCAAGATCTAGATAATAATTGGCATATCTTTGTAATTTAGTTATAAATGGGTGAAATACCCTTAAATGCAGTAATAAAAATGATAACATCCATGACAGACAGTACATTAGCTATGTATATTTCCATATCTAGTAAAAACCCTATAGTAAAGTCATTATAATTCCATTTCCAATTGAGAACACTGAGAGTAAGAAATATTAAATGTAGGTTGTAGAAGTTAAAGATGGCCGAGGCCCCATTTAACCCTAGAAATACCTGGCTCTTGCAGCAAATGAACCAAAGAATTAACTTTACTTTGAGTCAGGGAGTAGACAATATCCTTTGGGAACCACTTGTCACATGAAACAAAGAGAAATTGGATTTTCTCATTAAATCACCCATGCAACTCTTTGGAAAGCAGGCAGAAAAGCAAAATGCTTCTCTTCTTGTCATATATGCTAATCTCACGTATGATTGCTTCAAAGCTCTTTTATGGCAGCGCATACATGAGGCAAATAATTTCAGGATAGAGTAAAATTAAGATTGCGTATTTTACTCTGCTGATTTCCTAGAAAGTTACATACCACTCAGGAAACACATGTGGGTTTTATTATGATTTCTTTTTTGGCAATTCTTACAAGGGAGGTGAGATGTAATAAGATGTTCTCATTTTAATACATCAAAAAGAGTTGAAAGCAAAGTGTGAATAAATATTCTCAACAACAAAAAAAAAAATAGAAAAAATAATTCAACACATTCCTGGGAGACTGGCCGTTAGGTTGTAGGAGTGGATGTGAGGATGGTTTTATTTAGTTTTGAGAATCCATTGCATCTAGATTCTTTGCACTTTTGTAGTCCTGGAAAACTGGATTGCATGCGGAAATGTTTTTGTATGTGTTAAAGTAGGTACACGTGTTGGAACTTCCTGTCAGTAGCAATTGCTAATAATGTACGCATCCAGATTGGACAACCAGATCAACCACAAACAATGGTAAGTATGAAAACTTTGCCTATAATAGCCTAGCTATCTGTGAGATTTCTGCCATAACAAAACTCTTTCTCCCTCGTTTCCTTGGGTATGGAAGCAACCTGGTGTTTTTCCCTTCTGTTCATCATCTGTATTCTGCGTTACACATATTGGGCTGGGGGTGGTGGGGTACCATTCACAGTTGATTTGTGCCCCAGGGGAATAGGATATCATGCCTAACCAAGCCCAGGCCACATGCCTACACCCCCAGAGGAGCCTTGAAGCTCCGATGGACAGTTCTTCCAGAATAACTAAGGTAGAAAATGAGTGGCTGCCTTTCAGAGAGTGTATGTTTTATCAACAGTGGGAGAATGAAAATGTGTACTAGATAATGAAAATCACAGCTACCTGTCTTTCTTCCGATCACCCTCAAGACAGAATCTAAGACAAGGAAGCGGGTGTGGTTATATCAGGAAACACAGATGAGGAAATGTAGAAAGTAGGAGAGGAAGGGAGAGAAGCCAGTAAAGGATAAATTCATGACCAGATCCCTGCTACAGGGTCTAGGGCTTCATCCTGCTTAGAACCCTCCAGAAACCAAGTGGACTATATCTGAGAATTGGCCACCAGAAGCTCAGAAAGTGTGTGTGCGTGGGGGGCGGGGGGGGGGGGGTTTATTCTCTGATGATCATTCCCCTTTGGATGAAGGATGTGCCAGCGGGGCACGAACTCCTCTGACCTCCAGTGGACCGAGGAGGCTCTCAGGCAAAGAATACCAGACACGCCCACAGGGAACAGCTCTTGCGAACCAGGAACGGAGCAGCGGGCAGCCAAGGGGAATGGGACGAGGTATCAGCAATGCTGACAGCATTATTACAAACCACGACAATATAGAAAGAAACAACCAGAGCAGGCTGTGCAAACTTTTTAAGTTTTCTAATAAGATATAGGAAAACAAAATAAGAACTTTTTAATATTTTTCACCACCAAGCCTCACTTATTCCATTCACTAATGGAAAAAGTAAAGTTTCTTCTCTGTCCATTGTTTAAGAAAACAAGAAACTGTCTAACAGTTACTCTATGGACTTTCATAGACTTCTATAGACTTTTAACAGTTAATCTATAGAGATTAACTCTTACGGTTAATCTCTAGACCAACACTGTGCCATCACTCAGTCACCTGTGGTAAACACCGTCTACTGAGGGAAGACAAGGGAATCACCCGGGAACAATTTGTCAATGTGCCCGGCTATTTCCTCCACGGACCGGGCATTTCAAGTTTTTGCCATTCACATGTGCCCAGTTAAGTGGATTTATACATAATATTATTAACTAAATTGACACTCAAAAAATCAAAAGTGACTTACAAGGTTTGCTTTTTGAGAAATGAAGCAGATAGTGAATAACAGCTATGATAACAGGAGAGCAAGGAAATGCAGAAGTGAGAATTCTCTGGGGTCAGAGAATATATGGTATAATACATATATACAGATAATTTTAATCCCATATAAGTTATTTAAATTTACATGAAGTCTGGTCAATTTGGAAATATTTTGGGTGTGATTGAAGAAAAAGTATTTCACCTTTGCTCATGGCAGTATTTTGTTTATATATATTAAATTAAGTGAAATTTTCAAACCAGTTCAAACTGTTAAAATCAGTTTCAACTTCCTAATTTTTTTTTTTTAGTTTTTTTTTAACGTTTATTTTTCTTTGAGAGACAAAGAGATTCAGGGTGAGAGTGGGGGAGGAGCAGAGAGAGAGGGAGACACTGAATCTGAAGCAGGCTCCAGGCTCTGAGCTGTCAGCACAGAGCCTGACCTGGGGCTTGAACTCACGAAACATGAGATCATGACCTGAGCTGAAGTTGGACACTTAACCGACTGAACCACCCAGGAGCCCCTTAAGTTCCTAATTTTTTGATCCTTAATTCTGTTGCCACTGAAAGAAAGCTTTATGAAATCTCCCAACAGGGGGGCACCTGGATGGCTCAGTCAGTTAAACATTTGACTCTGAATTTCAGCTCAGGTCATGGTCTCATGGTTCATGAGTTCAAGCCCTGCATCGGGTTCTGTGCTGACAGTGTGAAGTCTGCTTGGGATGTTCTCTCTCTCCCTCCCTCTCTGCCCCTCCCCTGCTAGTTCTCTCTCTGTGTCTCAAAATAAATAAACATTAAAAAATTTTTTAAATGAAAGAATAATAAAATCTCCCATTAAGTTTATAGAAGAAAGTGTGTGTGTGTGGGGGGGGGGTGTATTCAGGTTTTTAGCACATGGTGTAAAATATAATCTGATCCCTGCCACTTTTGACATGAAAATTAATTAACCTATTTGACTTTAAACATGTTCAATATGTTTTGAAATACAATTATATATGTTTTTCATTTAATTTGATTTCAAAATTATCTCATAATCCAGTCTAGTAGCTGGATATAGTGTATTCTAATAAAACAGAATGCTTCATCTTGGAAAACATATCTCATATAAATAGATGTTCTGAACATATTTTTGTGTGTAATATAATTGTTGATTCATCAAACCTCAGTAGTAGGTTTAAAATAATCACCTTCAACAAAATGAAAAAAAAAATATTGAAGCACTTACCTTAACCAATTTTTTGTGTATGTTATACTTACAGTTTGAAAAGCACATATGAATATAGGTTCTAGAAAGAATTGCAAAACAGAAATGAGAGGGAGCAAGCAATAAGGAAAATATATTGCAGGATAGGTGATTATCTTCTAATTCTCCCAAAATATATTCAAAGATGTTTAGCTTCAGCATAAAGAAATCATTTTGCATTTAAATTTGAAAATCTAGAAAAGGAAATATAATTTCTTTTTTGATACAAAACATTTGATTGTTCCAAACACAAGTGCATCCATTTACTATGAGACAAGACTAAATAGGCATTTAATGGAACCGTGGCATAGAACTGCCACTCAGTAAGCATTAGTTGAGTAAAAGAAGAGCTGAATTGAGAGCAATCTAATGGCTGTGACAAATTAAAATGCTTGTAGGAAAATCCAGAAGTGTCTGACTGCATTTAGATGAAAGTTTAAAACTTTAAATGTTTGCCTAGTATTTCGGCAAATGTTTATCATTATTCATGGATGTGATACCTGCGGTTGTGATATCTGTGATATCTAGGGATGCCTGCGGTTTTGACACTCTGCCCATTTTCCTCAGATCATCAGCATGTCTCTAAAACTATTGTATTTGGACATCCAAACTACATCTAATAAACTATCTTATTGTGTAACAAAAACATTTATTCAGACACCCCCAATATTTGTTTTGAAATGTTGATCACTGTTCAATGTCCAAGAGCAAACTCTTAAGCCCCCTACTAGAAAGATACATGAATACCTTTCAGATCTTTGGTAGAGAAAGATTTTTTAAACAGGGCACAAAAACATTGACGAAATGGAAAAGACGAATTGTTTATGTTAAAATTAACTTTTGTTCATCAGAAATGCTTTAAAGAGAATAAAAACACAACTTATAAATTTGTACACACAACCAAGAAAGGAATAACTTACATAAAGAACTGCAAAACCCAGTTTAAAAAGGATACGTGGCCCAATAGAAAGGACAGATACTCTAAGAAATTAATTTCAGGAAAAAGTAATCCCATCGTGCTAAGAAACAAGTGAAGAGATGTTTAACATCATTAGTGGAAGAGGACAATATAATTGCAATGACTTGCACTCATTTAATCAGACACACGTCCATGACATTTGACTGGCAAATTTTAAGGCTGAAAAAACAAAAACAACAAAGTCTGAATAAGATTTTGAAACACAGAACCTACTATGTATTGCTATCAGAAGGTGGTAATTGGTTCAAGCCCTTTGGAAAACATTACAGCATCATCTCCTAAAGCTTAACATTCATATACTTGAGTCCCGGCAACGTCACTTTTAGGAATATCCCAAGAGAAACTCTTGCACAAGAACAGCAGGAGCCAATACAAGAATATTGATAATAATACTGTTCATAATGGCAAAAGATTGGGAGGCAGCAAAAGTGCGCACCCAAAGAGAGTGAATGAATAAACTATTCGTACCATAGAATACTATATAACGGTCAAAATTCGTGAACTATAATGACATGCGACAACATGGAGGAATCTTGGAAAAATAAGAGTGAGAAAAAAAACTAAAATGAATCCCAAAAGATCAAAAGATTTCATACTGCATACCATTTTTTATAAATTAACAAGTAAAATAAACATGCTTACTTTTTTAAGGAGAGTATATAGATGTAACCAAACTAGACAAAAATGGAAGTAAAGGAATAACGAAAATGAGGCCCAAGATGATGTTTCTGCCAGATGGATGGACGCAGGATGGACTGGAAAGTTACATGGAAATTACATCAAGAATTTGCTTTTATTTGAGCGCTGGGCTTAAGGATGCTTACCAGACAATTAAACATGACTGACCAAATAAATAAAAGGGGCCATGTGTTGACCAACAAAAGAGAAGGTGTCATGACCATAGAATATATGATTACCCAATTCTGGCCACCTCTTTCCAAAAAATTAGAAACAAGAAACCAAAGTTATTCTCCCTGTAGGGGCAGAGGAGAGTATGTCTCTAAACAAAGAAATGGAGTTGGCATTACAGACTGAGGGCAATCTACGATGCTGAGGGTGGCTCTTTTGGACTCTGTAGTAATATGACCAGACAGCCTTTTGTTTATTACCAGTGATGTATCAGTCATGCCGATGCACATGCTTACACACATTGTCTCATTTAATCCTTGTTATTAGATTCATTTTCCATCGGACAGACAGGAAAACTGATGTTCAAAAGAGTTTATATTGTCTAAGGATCCGGCCCAAAATGTAGCAGAGTTGGCATCTGAGGGGCAGACAGAATTGCTCAGAGATGCTTAAGCAGGTAAAGCAGGGGTCTTATAAATGGATGGCTGGAAAATGAAAACAAAAGGCACTGTATTAGTCAGAGTCCCGGCAGGAGACAGAAGGCATTTTCAGCTGAAACTGTGGCTCAAACTTAATGAATGGTATATTAACAGAGTTATGGGCAAGGTCAATGAAAACAACAGAGGATGCTAAGTTTCTCTGGCATTAGCAAGTTGTACCCCTGGGAGGGGCAAGGTGTGGAAACTCTGAGAAGAGCAGGACTCTTAGAAGTGTGGGGCCACCAGGAGCACCTATGTTGCACAGTAGGGCTTTGGCTCAGGTCTTGATCTCATGGTTTGTGAATTTGAACCCTGTATCAGGCTCTCCACTGTCAACAGAGAGCCCACTTTGGATCCTCTGTCTCCCTCTGTCTCTCTGCCCCTCCCCCTCTCCTTTCCTCTCTCTCTGTCTCTCTCTCTCCCTGTCCCCCTCAAAAATAAAATAAACATATAAACAAAGAAGTGCGACTGGTGTTGTAGTCAAAGAGAGACAGCCACAGCACGGGCACAGACATCTGACAGCATCTCTTGTTAACTGAACACAATATGCAACAAGGCCCAGGGATCCGGATCCAGGGGTATATAGCGGTCAGTCCACTTGGGGCACTGACCAGGACAGAGAAGGACAGAAAATGGATCTCAGGCAGCGGGGACAGCAAATGGAGAGTAAACAGCAAGGGCACCTTTACAAAGCTTCCAGACTGACCCTAAAGAGCTCAAAAGCTCTTGAGTTCTCTGTTTATTCTTTACTAGACAACCACATGATGATTTAATAGCATGGCGTTAAGAATGGGAAGACTAACCTTTGACTCAACATTATTGATGTATTTTCATTTTGACACTTATTTTGTGCATTGGAAGGGGAGAATCATTGATATGAAATTGGAAAATACTTGGTAATTTTTGTAGCCTTTGCATTGAAAGAGTGGTCATTTACAGGAAAAGGCTCTATATTTTTCCATTCACTGGGTGCAGCCTTGCTCTGTCGTATCTTTCTTTCCAATCTCTTGATGACATCTCCCGCGGATCTTGTAGCTTCTGGTCACTTGAAGTTACAGTTGTCTTATTTTTGTGATTAAGCCAACTTTCAGATATAAAAAGGTGCATGTATCTAAACCAAAACTTTCTTTTGCACATTCAGTTCAGCCTGGGAGGGGGCAGAGGCAGTGGAATACTTTGAAGAAGGAGATGGGAGCAGGCAATAACAAAACTGATTAAAGGATTATCGCCATCCGTAGGCAGTTTTAAACAATGTCAGCAGTGAAACACCCCCACATACAAAAATCTTTTATATAATCTAATTTGTAAACAATTGCCAAGGTTACTGTTGAGTTTTAATAATACAGTCTGGTTGCAAATGAGCACATTTATCTTCAACAAATGTAGCATTCTACATAGAAGCATCCAGTGATAGAGTGAAGCCTGAACATACAAAGTATCAGCAACACATTAATTTCAAGAGTGAGTTAGCAAAGTTTTGGAGTCATTCAAACTTGATTAGGCACAGTTCATGTTTCCAACCCCTATATATTCTTGGATGTAAACAGGAGATTCAAAATAAGCAGTGATAGCTGGATACAGTTTTTCTTTCTGGGTTTTTTTTTTTTTTTTTCTGATGTGAAGTTTTAGATAAGGCTGATAATCAGACACAAATCTGCAAATAGTCAGAATCAACCTTGAATAACGTACAATGAAACACTGGGGTTTAAAACTATTCTTTGTAGGGGCGCCTGGGTGGTTCAGTCAGTTGAGTGTCCAACTTTGGCTCAGGTCATGATTCATGGGTTTGAGCCCTGCAACGGGCTCTATGCTGACAGCTCAGAGCCTGGAGCCTGCTTTGGATTCTGTGTCTCCCTCTCTCTCTGCCCCTCCCTGCTTGCTCTCTGTCTCTGTCTCTCTCTCTCTCTCTCAAAAATAAACAAAATTAAAAACAAATTAAAAAACTGTTCTTTGTAGAGAATGTCATTGACTATGCAAAAATAAAATGTAAAGAAATATAATTTCTATAGTGGAAAAAATCAAATTTTAAGGAATATCAGGAGAAATGACAAAGACAATGGCCTTGTAATGCCAGAGATGCCAAAAAGACAGTGTTTGAATGCTTTGATCATTTTCACCAAGAACTAGATGCTTGTTCTAAATAAATGAATCAAGTTATTGAGCCATTTACTGATTTCTGCAGAAGAAAAAAAATTGGAAATTTCTTCCAAATGTAACAGAAGTGCGTGCTGAATTTCATGGTGAAGACATTTTAGTGTAAATGTTGCAACTGTAGAGATATTTAATTTCCTCTAGAATCAGCTCTGAAAAAAGAAAGATCTAAATAGTATTGCAATGTCTAGAATTTATTATCAAATGGGATTTTTATGAAGTTCTGCCAAACTTAAACCTTCTGTTTAAGACTTTCGTTAACTATTTTCAGATTTGTTGCTACGTGTGAAAGAAACATTTCATAATTAAAACGAATAACATTTCATCATTTGGATGGGAGTATATCTATGCAAAAAACACTTTTAATAGATCACTGAAAAACTGGCAGAAAACTGAAATTATAATATTATTCACGGCTGTGGTAGATTAATATACTGGTATAGGTTTTTCTTTTAAAAAATATAACAGGGGCGCCTGGGTGGCACAGTCGGTTAAGCGTCCGACTTCAGCCAGGTCACGATCTCGCGGTCCGTGAGTTCGAGCCCCGCGTCGGGCTCTGGGCTGATGGCTCAGAGCCTGGAGCCTGTTTCCGATTCTGTGTCTCCCTCTCTCTCTGCCCCTCCCCCGTTCATGCTCTGTCTCTCTCTGTCCCAAAAATAAATAAACGTTGAAAAAAAAAATTTTTTTAAATATAACAATGTTGGGAATGCAAGCTGGTGCAGCCACCCTGGAAAACAGTATGGACATTCCTCAAAATACTAAAAATAGAACTACCCTACACCCCAGCAATTGCACTACTAGGCATTTATCCAAGGGATACAGGTGTGCTGTTTCGAAGGGACACATGCACCCCATGTTTGTAGCAGCACTATCAACAACAGCCAAAGTATGGAAAGAGCCCAAATGTCCATCGATGGATGAATGGATAAAGAAGATGTGGTATACATATACAATGGAGTATTAGTCGGCAATCAAAAAGAATGAAATCTTGCCATTTGCAACTACGTGGGTGGAACTGGAGGGTATTATGCTAAGTGAAATTAGTCAGAGAAAGACGAAAACCATATGACTTCACTCATATGAGGATTTTAAGAGACAAAACAGACGAACATAAGGGAAGGGAAACAAAAATAATGTAAAAACAGGGAGGGGGACAAAACTGAAGAGACTCATAAATATGGAGAACAAACTGAGGGTTACTGGAGGGGTCGTGGGAGGGAGGATGGGCTAAACGGGTAAGGGGCACTAAGGTATCTACTCCTGAAATCACTGTTGCACTATATGCTAACTATTTTGATGTAAATTTAAAAAAATAAATAAATAAAACAAGTCAATAAAAAATAAATAAATAAAAATAAAAAATAAATTAAAAAAATAAAAAATATAAAATGTAATTTAAAAGTATCAGTCCTTTACATTTTCCTCCTTTGAACCTTAATATTTTTTTTATTTTTTTTAGCATTTATTTTATTTCCATTTTAAATTTCTTTTAAACTTTTACTGGCATTATTATATATATGAAGTTCCATTAAAGAAAATTTTCATTGTCTGCATTTCTTCTCTTGCTATAATGATCTTTTCAAGATTATTACTGAAAATAATCTTTTCATAGAGAGGATTGTGTTAAAACATGATCTGGGTCAAGTGTCGGTATGCCAGTTATATCAGAGACAAGAGAGTGTCTCTTCTTTCAAAAACTATTCCTCTTTGCTGGGGGCGACTAGGTGGCTCAGTCGGTTAAGCATCTGACTTTGGCTCAGGTCATGATCTCGCAATTCACAGGTTTGAGTCCCTGTTCTTTGAGCCCATTGGGTTCTCTGCTGTCAGCACAGAGCCTACTTCAGAACTCTTCCTCCTTTCTGGGTCTTCTTCCATCCCTCTACTTCTAGTTCCTCCAAGGGATGAGAAACAGGATTAAAGAAAAGGGTCAAACTTCACTGTCTGCTTACCTGCCCTTCTGTTGGAATCCATGTTTGATCTCCTCTGGAAAACGGTGATGTTCCATGGGCTCCAGGAAGGGGTTTCCTTGGGAGAGCCTGTGGGAGCTCTCCTTTGCACAATTCCTTGAGGTGGCAGTTGTGAGTTTTAACCACTGTCCCATCTCAGCTTGCATGTGGAAATACATCCCACAGCCTTGCAGGCTGGATTCTCTTCATGCTGGCAGACCACACTCTTGGGGAAGAAACCAGCTGTGTTTTACTGTGTCCACCAAGCCCAAGGAAAACCCATGAATTCTTGCCTTCCCAAGCAGCAAGAACAAAGGCTGCTTGAATGTTGCCTGTTCCTTTCCTACTGGACAGAGTTCTCCAGAGCAGCAGGCACCTGTCTTGCTGTTAGTGCATACCCCAGCTCAAGGATGTGCCCCAAATTCCACACACAGCACTTGACCCCATGGCAGCCCCAATGGGCGTAAGTGACTTCCTGTGGCATGATTTCTACACACAGCGCAACGCTGGTCTCCCACTCTTGCTCATGATTCCAGTCTTGCTCACTGTTTGGTTGCTGCTGCTGTTGTTTTTACCTTCAGGAGCTTAGCACCCCCAAGAGCAGGGAACCCTTCATCAGGGACAAGAGTGGCAGTGTGGACTCAGGCAGATGCGCAGGCTCTCCAGGCGGGAATGGAGAGACCAGTTCCATTACTTCTGTCTTCTCTGTGAAATAAGAGACTGTCTAGGAGAGGTGCAAGAGAAGATGGGAAGAGATCAATTTAAAGAGAAAGGAGATTTTTTTTTTGTAAAATGCATAAATATTGGGAAAGCAAGCTAATATGGGAGAACACACCTAATTATATAAATTGTTGACTATCTACTATATACAAAATACTACTCATCAGGGAGGGGGGTTGTACAGGCCAAAGGATGACAAAGATAAACCTCAATTACCTAACATTGTCTACGGAGACGGGCTGACCGACATTGTCTATGGAGATGGGCTGATCGTTCATGGAATCATATATGGAATTCCTGAGATTTTTCACTCCAATTATCCCAGATGATTCATTTTTGAAATTAGAAAGATAGAAAAAAACACAATGAGAACAATGAAATGAGGATAGAGAGCTCATTTCTAATGAACACAATGTCTTTTTCTTTCAATAATATGACTTCTTAGACATTACCTGTATATACATATACATATGCAAATGCATATACATATAATATACACATGTATAACATATATACACCTAGATGTTTTTATGTATTTGCATATGTTTATATTATACGTATATATCTTTATATATGTATATTTATGTATGGTTCTCCTATGGCACATTTGAAAATTAAAGCTTCCACTATGTTTTAAGGAGCCTATCACAAAGCTTAAACACATAAGTTAAATGGATCTCAGGTAGATAATTGGAAGAAAAAGCTCTAGTTTTTCAAGTCTGAGTGATCAGTTTGCAAATAGCCCTTCCTTTCTACTGTCTCAGAGGTATTTACAGGACACATTGTGATCTCTTCCTAAATGCAACATATCACCTCTGCTATTTTTAGATCCCTAATTCTCTTCATTGATCAGGCCACAGCTTGGCACATCTTTGGAAATTATCCCTTGGTGGGTCCAGTATATTCTATAAAGGAGTAAAAAAGGCCTTTATTTCCATGCTTCATGTGTGGGTTCCCCTGGCCTCACTTTGGAGAAACAACAACCACCTCATGTGCTATAAATGCACGATCGTCAATGTTTTCCTCATTTGCTTTTCATCAACAGTCAGCACGGCATGTTTTCAAAAGGAGAAATATCTTATTTTCACACAGAGGGAAGGATACGCAGAACTTTGATGCTGCTTTCTTAAGTGACAAATACGACTGTTACCGAATTGTTATTTGCTCCTGGTTGACTTCCTTTGGTGTGCAGGGAGAATTTTCCTTTGTGAGTCATCTTATATGCCTCACACATACTTTTCGTTTGACATCTCATGTAAAAGGCTGTAATTCCCATTTTTTTCACAGAGGAATAATTTGCAGAACAGCTTCCTCACAGTAGGTTAGCAGTTTCCTTCCAAACCTCTTGCCTACAGGTAAGCTCTCTCTTACATTCAGCAGAGGTATCACCACAATTACCTGTGGTTTCTCTTTTTCAGACCGTCCGTTATATGTGTCTCCAAACAGAAAAAGATAAAAATGAGATAGCCTATCTTTCTTTAAGCAATGGGTAACCAGAGTTGTTCAATTGAAAGGAACGATATAACGTGTAGCAGAATGAGCAAGTGGGGGGTAAAATGGTTGAGGAAATCGGAGCAAGGACATGGGCCCAAAAAGTATAAACAGAAGCCTTGCTTCCTGGAGGCATGTAGGAACAAAATGGCGCCCGGCCCTTCCACAACATGGCCTTGTGTTACCACTGTCCACAGTGGGCTTTGAAGCACGAGGCTGGTCAGTGGGCAATTTGTAAGGGAAGCGCCAGAGGAGAGTTGTGGCAGCCTGGCTGGTCAACTACCACGCCGACATCTATGTCTCCAAGTGGTCCCCAGAACCTATATTCAGGGATTGAGCTCTAGTCCAGGAGGGTATAGTAAAAAAAAAAAAATTAATTAAAAAAAAATCAAAGATTAAATTCTACTTCCAATGCTTTAGACTTTTATTTGACAGGTGGTTGGATAAATGTGTATATTTGTCAAAACTCGTTGAATTTTATCATTTAAAAGAGTGTTTTTATTATTTGTGCACTAGAACTCAATAAAAGTAATTTTAAAAGTAAAAAAAAAACCTATAAGCTATAAAAATAACAGATTTTATAGAATATGCTTGTAATACAGAGCTATTTTACGACTTTTTTTTTAAAGTTTATTTATTTATTTGACAGAGTGAGAGTGAGAGAGCACAGAGCTCGACACAGGCTTCAATCTCACAAACCCATTAGATCATGACCTTAGCCTATATCAAGAGTTGGATGCTTAACTGACTCAGCTACCCGGGCGCCCCTATTTTATGACTTTTTATTAAGATATGATTTTATCGTTAGAATAGAAAAAAGTTACTTAAAATAATTATGACTGAAAAAAAAGTACCATATCCCTGATGTAACCCAAAGTAATATAATTACCTCTTCCGGTAATTAAAAAAGTTAACATTGAGAATATTTTAAAAAGCAAAACTAAACCTGATTCCACTTTTGGATTACCATTGAAGTTAACTTCTGACTTTTTCTTTCTCACCCATAAAATAAGAATTATACCTGTCTTACTAAGATCACAAGGTGGCTGTGAACATGACAAGAAATAATATGCTATGAAACAACTTTATAAAGTGACTCATAAATGTTTAAGTTTAAATTTGTAACCCACCGAATGATCTAATTAGTCTAAAAGCTCTTTCTTGTCTTGGGCTGGATCTCATCCCCATTGTGGCCTCCAGCAGCTATCCTAACACCGTGAGCATACACAAGGTGCTCAATAAATGTTTGTTGACTGTATAAATTAAAGAAGTGTAACTGAGTACCAACTATTGCCAGGGGCTATAGTAGGCACAAAAGGCAATATCATATTCATGAAATGAAGATTCTTTTTTTTAAATTTTTTTTTATGTTTTATTTATTTTTGAAAGCAAGAGAGATAGAGCACGAGTGGGGGAAGGGCAGAGAGAGAGGGACACACAGAATCCAAAGCTGGTTCCAGGCTCTGAGCTGTCAGCACAGAGCCAGATGCGGGGCTCGAACTCACAGACTGCAAGATCATGATCTGAGCCGAAGTCAAACACTTAACTGACGGAGCCACCCAGGCGCCCCTGAAATGAAGATTCTATACGAAAAAAAATAACACATGTGCACACACTAAGGTAATTAGTCTTTAAAAAAGGAAGTTTACTTGAACAACAACAAAAAATCATTAGCATGGAAATAAATTGGACTTTCTTGGTTCTTAGGTAGAAACATAATCTTTAGAGGAAAAATGTCATGATATAAAAGCAAAAAGGATTGAGTAGTCCAAAATGAAAATTGATTATAAAGACCAGAAGGACCATTCATTCAATACTAGCCAGAGATAAGACGTCTCTGTCTCTCTCTCTCTCTCTCTTTCTCTCTCTCTCTCTCTCTCTCTGTCTCTCTCTCTTTTCACCACACATACACAGAAAACTTATTTTCTCTATATCTGAATAATACTGGGGAACATGGTTAGGAAAAAGTACTTCATTGAGAACATATTGATAAATGATTGATGTAAAAACTTTTTGATTCCCCAGGGTCTTCAAGTCTCATATAAATATTGTCAATAGCGGGGCGCCCGGGGTGGCTCAGTCGGGTAAATGTCCGACTTCGGCTAAGGTCATGATCTCAACAGTTCGTGGGTTTGAGCCCCACGTCAAGCTCTGTGCTCAGAGCCTGGAGCCTGCTTCAGATTCTGTCTGAAGATTCTGTCTCTCTCTCTTGGCCCCTCACCTGCTCACGCTCTGTCTCTGTCTCTCAAAATAAATAAATGTCTAAATATTGTCAATAGGTTCTTTACAAATAGAACCTCTAGAAAAAGTTATCTTTCACCCTCATTTAAAAAAAAAAAAGGATCTTTTCCTTCTCCTGGGGAAGGCTTTCTGGGACAGAAGGAACAATTGTCTTGTACCTAATTTGTCAAAATGTTGAGAACTCTGGCTAAGGGAGAGCTGAAGGCCTGCCAGCTGTAGCTGAAGCCATCCGTCTTCTCCAAGGTCATTTCAGTGAGAGCATTGGATTGGGAGAATGGCTTCCTTGATGCTATTAGATGAGTTTCCAACAAGGAACTTATGTAGGTCTAGGAATCACAGAAGTGCGTTCCAGATCACAGTAACAAATCCCAAGAGTCCATAAACTCCCTTTTCAATGATATTTCATAAACTTTTCATTGACTTGCAAAAGTGTTTTAATCAAAGTGTTCGTCCACTTTTCTCACTAAAGATAATTTATCTGCGCCCCCCTATCTCTTTACTACTAATACAATTTATAGGGACCCTTAGTTATGGCTGCCATTAAAAATACATAAAATGGTGTATTAAAGGTTGCACTATATCCATCAAAAATTGTTTCCATAAACCAGTGATCATGTTTATTCATTTATTCCGACTTCTTTCTATACAAACTAAGAAATATCCCTATTGCCAAGATCTAGCAGCAATGTCTCTGGCCAGCTGTGATATGAGCAAAACTTTCATGTGAAGTACAAATATTTGCATGCTGGTTTTCTAACACCCAAGCGCACGGTAAAAACTTTTATCGCTGTTGGCACGACAGACCGCCATCTGTGATGAAAGCTATTTTATGTTGGTCAGCAGGTTGTGCTCCTGAGACAACCTGTTTATGTCATCACAAATGTCAGGAATATCTCAGACAACTACTGAAAATCTAAAACTGCATGCGAGATGAGGGCATGTCATTTGGTCTACGGATCCACCTGCCTCATGGAAATCAGCTTCCTTTGTCTTCCTGTTCTTTAGCCGTAGAAGACAGTTTGATGCTGCTGTGTTACTTCTTTGCCAGAAAAGAAACTAAATGTGGGATATGGCAGGTTGTTCTCTGAAGCGAACGCGTGTTGTAAATTAGGGAATGAAAGTAGTTTACGACAATGCTAGAGCTGACACTGGTTTTTAGCTCCCCATCAGGGACACTGGGCCTTAATGTTCTCCCATGGATGCATCTATACATCTTCAGTAGACATAAAAGCTTGAGTTAAAATGTTCTTCGGTCAATGCTTAGACTAACAAGAGTTTCTGCTGGAGCAAACTGGAGTGATTTTTCCAACTTTTGTTCCCAAGTGACCCTGCAATTCATGGAGATTAACTCTGGCATTTTGTAAAAAAAAAAAAAAAAAAAAAAATTCTGGCATGATTAGTCAGAGGACGTTTTAAAGTGTCAAGTCTGGTGATTTACAAGCATTGCGCACTTAAAATCTCCTGTTCATCACCCTCCTCCTACAAGAGAAATAATGGCAAAAACAAATGCCTATTGGCCATGTGATTATCTCTTGGGAGCACATTTTTAGTTTGGTTAAATGTTCATGAAGCCGAAAGTGTCACAAAATGAAATGTTTTTACAAATTAGGCTGGAAATCTTTCAAGGATAGAGTTTGGGCAAAGGTTTCTCACACTTCCAGACTTGAGTGAATTGGGAAAATCTGCACAAGCTCCTGAATCCCATATAAGGATAGTGTCTTACACTCTTCCTCCCTGGGGTGTCCAGGCTTCTTTGTAGTGGACTATGTGAATTTCAGAGTGTGCAACCCAGCCTTCTGTCCTGAGTGGCTGAGAATAATACTCTCACTCAAGATTCTGACTGAAGACTTGGACTATTTAGTAGATACTATCTCATTAATTTCCTTTGAGGGGGAAACCACTTAAAGGAACTTGAGGGAGTGAGTTTCGTGATAATTTGTCGACAGGGGGAGAGTTGAAGAATCTGTGTTTTGTTAAGTGTTCCCTGAGACTCTTGTCTCCAGGCTCTTTCTATTAAACACATATTCATTGACTGTCTACTCCAGGCCAGATATAGTGCTAGGTAGTTATAATAAAACAGTGACCCTAAACAGATTGAGATGGCCATCATCAATTCCTTCCCTCCCCATACGTCCAATCCTTTTTTCCATTGCAAGCTGGGGTTGATTTCCCCTCTTTGAATCCAGGTAGGCTCTGTAACCAATCAAATACAATGGAATTCATATGGCGCCAGATTCCAGGCTGGCTTTGAGACACTGCTGGTTTCCACTTCCTGTGTCTTAGAGCACTAGCTTGTGGAATCTGAGTTCACCATGCAAGAAATCCAACCATCCTGGGGCGCCTGGGTGGCTTAGTCGGTTAAGCGGCCGACTTGGGCTCAGGTCATAATCTCGCGGTCCGTGAGTTCGAGCCCCGCGTCAGGCTCTGTGCTGACAGCTCAGAGCCTGGAGCCGGTTTCAGATTCTGTGTCTCCCTCTCTCTGATCCTCCCCCGTTCATGCTCTGTCTCTCTCTGTCTCAAAAATAAATAAACGTTAAAAAAAATTAAAAAAAAAAAAAAAAAAAAAAGAAATCCAACCATCCTGAGGCTGCTATCCATGAAGAAGCCCAAAGCTAGCCATGTGAAGAAGCAATGGAACAGGGAGAGAGGGATGGGATGCGGTGGGGAGCAGGCTTAGTCAGTCTCTCATTGTTCCAGACCCAGCACCTTACTGTAGGAAGTTTTGAAATGAGTCCAGTCTCACTTGACATTTAACTTCAACTGTGTGAATGACCAAAGTGTCTATTTCCTAGGGCTGCCCATCAGTTCTCCAAACTACAGAAAATAGTAATAAATTGGTCTTCTAAGCAACCAAGCTTTGTGATGGTTTTTACCTAACAGTAGATGATGGAACACATTCTCACTGTCCTCCTGGAGCTTAAAGTTTAGTGAAGACAGCAGAAAACTAAGCAAATAATCACAAACAGGAATATAATGTTTCACTGCAATGAATGTCATTGAGAGAAGGTATATGGGGCTGTGGACATATAAGGGGGGAACAGGACCACGTTTGGAGAGGGAGAGTTCCCATGGGCGGTGATGTTTGGGTTGAAACCCAAAAATAGATACTAAGATAGTATGTAACTAAGCAAAGAGAAGGGGATCTTACTTGCATAAGGATAGTGTTCCATGCAAAGGAAACAAACAATATGTGCAGTGGCCCTGAACTGGGGAGGACCATGTGCATTCAGTGGGCAGGAAAGTGGCTAATATGCTGGAAGGAAGTGAGTGGCAGGTGATAAACTCAGCAAGAGAGGATGGGCCTGTCATGCCATACATTATAGGGAGTTAGAAATGCTCATATTGAAATTGCAAGCATCTGAATTCTCTTAACTGGGAAAATAACAAAATCAGCTTGGGGATTCATCAAAGACACACTTCCCCAATGGGGTTGCTGTGTGCCTCCAGTGTTTTAACATGTAGAAGCATTTTTAAAAAACGAAAAGCATTATTAAAATGGGAAGCATTATACAAGCGAAATGAGTTAGTCAAAGAAAGACAAATATATGACTTCACTCATATATGGAATTTAAGAAACACTACAGATGAACATAGGTGAAGAGAAGCAAATTAAGATAAAAAGAGAGAGGGAGACAAACCATAAGAGACTCTTAAATACAAAGAACAAACTGGGGCTTGCTGGCGGGGTATTGGGTGGGGGCATGGGCTGAATGGATGGGTGGGGGATGGGCATTAAGGAGGGCACTTGTTGGGATGAGCACTGGGTGTTATACGTAAGTGATGAATCACTAAATTCTACTCCTGAAATCATTATTACACTATATGTTAACTAGCTTGGATTTAAATAAAAAAATAAATTAATTTAAAAAATGAGAAGCATTATAATTAATTATTAGAAAAAAAAATAATGAGACAAAGTTTTAATGAGTTCACAAAGAAAAAGCCAGAAATTAAAATACAGAGGGAAACACTAAATTTTTGAGAAATATTAAAATGAAGGAAAAAGGCAGTATTTATCTACAAAATTAGAAGATCAGTACTCGAATGGAGTACACGGTTAACAGGTATTATAGGAAAAGTAAAGCAAAACTACAAGTAGAAACAGTTTAATAATATTTTCTATTTGGTATGGTATTATTGAAAGCATAAGGAACTAGAAGCCAGAAATTGTGATTTGTCATGTTAACAATTAGCCATGTGACCCTGGGCCAGTCTTTAAACTCCATAGACATCAGTTTCCCATCTGAAATGAAGAGATTATATTAACTGATCTTTTTCCAGTTCTATGATTCAAATTATAGCAAAACCTTGGTTTGTGAGTGACATATTCTGTGAGTGTTCTGCAAGACGAGCAAACATTTCTCATTAATTTTAACTCGATAAGTCAGTGCTGTATTGCAAAACGAGTAGTATGTGATGCTGAACGTCCCACGATCACAACTAAGCCAATGGTTCCTCTCTCTCTCTCTCTCTCCCTCTCTTGTGGGTAACTGTCTCCCACGTTCAGATAATTGGTCTCAGGCCACAGTGTTTGGCAGAAATTAGTGATTTTTCAAAACATTGGAAGGGGTCCACCACTGGCACTAGTGTATTTTTTGTCACTTCAAAGCCCTATGGACAGTCCTTTGCTTTTCCATAACAAGATTAACCTTAGGAATGCTTTGCTTCATTCTAGGTCAGGCTGCCTGCGAATATAGACCCTTTCCTCTGCTGCCTTGTTGCCAGTTACATTCAAGACAGTATACAACAAGAGTTTATTAATACTGTTTATTAATACGCTCAACATACATGTGAGCGTATACAATGGCTCACATGCAGAAAAAGGTTGAAAAGAAAGGCTGTAAGAAGGAGATGATTACGGTGGAAGTTAAGAAGGAAATCATCAAGAAGTACAAATGAGGTATGCAAGTGGCCAAAACTTCAAGATTTTAAGTCTATGCCTGCATCTTGTCTGCAAAGGAGGAGGAGGAAAAGGTGGATGAATCCCTCACTTCAAATGAGGTTAGGGAGATGTATACAATGTGGGAAACAGTGCAAAATTGTGTAGAAAAGCACCACCTGAATAAGGCTGTAGCAGTGCGAGCAATGAATCTGTTTAATGACAAGGCAAGGTCACATTTCCGTGAAATCCTCAAAAGGAGGCAAAAGCAAGTGTCATTGGATAGTTTCCTTGTTAAAGTAGCATGAAAAGAAAAGATTCCATTGAGCCGATAGATAGCAGTGATTCCATTAGTGATACTGAAAGTCGTCCTTCACAATAACCCTCCTCTCTCCTGTCTCCCTCACACCAGCCACGAAGGTTTTCAAAGGTAAGTGCAGGTTAATATGTGTATTTTTCTTCATATCTTGCATTTTCTTTATTATTTTATATTATATTAGAGTATTGTAACCATTTTTATATGAATATTTTTGGGTTATGGAACAAATCATGAGTTTTCATTATTTCTTATGGGTTTCATATATAAGGGCTTTGGATTACAAGCATGTTTCAGGAACGAATTATGCTCACAAACTAAGATTTTACTGGACATCTACTGTCTATAAAATGATTACACGTCTAAGAATGTGTGAATATATAAAGAGAAAACTCCTATATTATATATATTTTTTTAATTCCTGACAAATCTTAAGCCAAAATTGTATATTCATGACATTCTTTGCACTGGTTTTTCACTCATAAACGATGTTCATTTCAAAGACTATTCTTAACAAAGTTACCAGGTACTTTGTTCTTTAATTTTCTAGGAAACACATGAGAACAATTGATCATGTGTTATCAGAATAAAATGTTAATACATTCTATAAAAAGCTGATTATTTCCATTGAAACTAACTCATTGTCACTTTCCGGGCTTAATTTCCAAAATAAAAACACTTTAAAATAATTTTTTATTTTATATCTACTATATGCACGTCTCATACAATCTATCTAGAGATCTTTTCCTGAAGAAAGGTGGAAGTTATCAAGCTAGGTTTTGTAGCTTCACATGTTGCATGTTTATAATGTCCTCAATTTAGGTGACATTTCAGGCTCATGTAGCTTCATCCATCATTGGAATTTACAGGACTATGTATGAATAAGTGGAAATGAATTTTTGTAGCACCTTCTATGCCCAGGTCTGGTAGCTAGATGATAGTAGGATACATATGAATAATACTTGGTCTCTGTCTCAAGTAATTTGTAGTTCACTTAAAAAAGCAACACACTCATGCAAATAAGTATACGGTAAATTTGGTGGTATTATACCGGAAAAAGAAGGAGGTGGCTCCCCCAGCGAGATAGCAGGGCATTCGTAGATTTCCAAAGCCCATCCCCCATGTATCACCTCTGAGAAATACCTTCAAGTTAAAACAGATGAGATCATTTAAGGAAGTTATCAAAGGGGATAAAACGATATATCAAGGTGGTTTTGAAAAATACATTTTGTGTTCATACTCACCTAGGTTAGTTTTCCCAGTGAACATCCCTGATAACAATGGCAAGTTATGTAAATATTCTGTGTCTGGTTCCACATCTGTAAAATGAGAATGATATATACCTTCCTCACTGAGTTACTGGGAGGTGGTTTGATTGAGAAAATATCTGCATCATAGTTATCACAAAGCCTGGACCATAGTAAATACTACATAAATATTACCTACCAGGATGATAATATTGGTAGAATTTCTAACTGATGGGAATTAACATATGCTGGTGTCTCCAAGCCAGTTGCAACCACACACTTAGGTGATCACTGTTCATATATCTTGAGCAGTACGTAAAGAAGCATGTCGTTCAAGCAAACCCAAGGACACAGAATACCTCTCGGGATAGAATTTCACCTGTAAATTATGAACTAGTGAAGATTGTATTCCGGATCACCACTTCACTGATCCGGTCAAAGTTTTCTTACACTGGGTTTAGACCTAGTGTACCCTTCTCTGATACCCAGTATCTGCAAAAGAATTCCACTTTTCTCCACTTAAAGCTTTCCTTCAGATACCAAATTGAGAGTACTTCTAAAGAATTGCTAACACATCCTAGGGCTACTTCTTCCAGAAATTCCCTTCGTGGAGGACCCCCACATTTTAAAAGAAATGAGCAAATCTTTTGTAGGCACCAGCTATTGAGTGAATAAAGAATTTTCCATGCTGAAAAGAACACAGATTCTCTCCCGCATACTCTGAAAATTATACCTATCTTTCTATGGCTAAAGCCAACCTTACTTGGAGACACTTGTTTACAGTATCTAAAAAGTTAACCGTCAACATAGTATGAAGTATGGAGGCTATATAAGCTAACTGGTGTATAATGAATGTACAATCATGTCCAGATGATAAATATTCATTGACAGTGCTCCTGTCATTGCAAGGTGAATTCTTAGTTGAAGGGATATAATTATGCAAATAGTGCAGGTTTCCAGGTTCTTAAGCTAGTCTAAAAACAGAAATTCATGAACCTTCCTGGACTTTTGGCTTAACGCACATATTTCATATCACTGTTTAGGTGAAGTACAAAAACTGTACCATAGGGTGCTGTATGTCACATTTCTCTGTTTTTTAATGTAATTGGATTCTCATAAAGCCTAATTTTTAAATAAATGAGAACTGTACCCTCGAATGCCAGAGAGAAGACGTAAATGGGTATCATGCATGCTAAGTCATTGAATGGAGAACAAATATCTGAGTGTTTGTATGTGTGGGTGAATGCACACAGAGCTCTGTATACATGTGCACAAATTATTGACAACCTGACAGTTACAATAGAGAAAAATATCCACCATTTATCCATTCCTTAATTGATAACTGACATTAACACAAGCCACTTTGCATATGTTCATTCCCCATTTTACAAACCATCTTGATAGGCAGATATGACCTAGAAATTAGGATAAGAGAAATTAACAAATTGCCCCCCACCAATCACATAGCTAACGAGTTGCATATCTATGACTCAAACCCAGTGTCTCAGTTAGTTTGGGCAGCTACGACAAACCCCATCAACTGAATGTCTAAAACAACAAACATTTATTTCTCATAGTTTTAGAAGCTGGGAAGTCCAAGATCAAGATACTGGCAGATACTCTTCCTGGTTTGCAGATGACCTCCTTCTCAGTATGTCCTCACGTGGCAGGGGAGAGAATGAGACAGAGAGAGAGAGAGAGAGAGAGAGAGAGCCCTTTGGTGTCTCTTCTAATAAGGGCACAATCCCATTCATGAGGGCTGTATGGCCTAATTACCTCCCTAAGGCCCCAACTCCAAATACTATCACATTGGGGGTTAGGGCTCCCAAACAGGAATTTAGGGGAGGATGAACACATTCAGTCCATAGCACCTAGTTTTGAGCAATTCCATAGAGTATCACCTTCTCATTCTGCCATTTCTCCTTGTCATTCCCCTCTGTTAACTTGTTTGATTGTAAAAGAACAATTACATATTTTTTCATTTATAAAAATATACATCTCTCATACATTGCATTATTGTTTGACATCTTAATTTTAAGGTTTTACCTTGTTGTATTTTTAAAAGGTCAGGTATGATTTCCTTGTGTCTAGAAACAATGTTAACGTTGATGTTAAGGATCTGTCTCATATTCCCTCCTGGTTGACTTTCAGTCCTTTGTATCTTATCACTAAAGATTGGTATGAAAGCCATTGGATAACACTTAGGTTTGTTAAAGACAGTGCTAGAAGGTACTCATATAATGTTCCCATCTCAAATAAGATAGCAATTTCAAATATGCCCTATTAAGGTTTAAAATTTTTTTCTCATGTGGTTTGTTTTTGAGATACAATTGACATATAACATTGTATTAGTTTTAAGTATACAACATAGTGATTTGATAGATGTATACGCTGCAAAATAATTACCTTCATACGTCTAGTCAACGTCCATCATGCACCGTACAGAGTTAATTTTGTGTGTCCGTGATGAGAACTTTTAAGATTTACTGTCTTAGCAACTTGCAAATATACGACACAGCATCATTAACTAGAATCACCACGCTGTGTCTTCCTCATGCTCATTACATCGCCAGGATTTAATTATCTCATAACTGGAAGAGTCTACCTTTTGCTGGTTGCTTTTTCTGAGGGAAGATGGAAAGTGGGACTAACTAAAAATTGGGTGCTGACAAGTGAGAGCAGTTTAGCAATAGTATCCAGGTAATGATGGGAAAGCAGAGCAGATCCAGGGTCAGAAAGCAGTAGTCAATGACAAAGACTCCACGAGGGGGTCATCATGGCATTTCACAGCTGCTGCCTGACCCATGAGGAACCATGTTTCCTGAGAACTTGGCAGGTGGCTTCACCTACGTCCGTCCTGGAGCCCGATTCACGGGATGCTCGGTTTTATTCTTCAGTCCAAGCTGGTTTTCACTCTCTCAGTCCAGGATAGGTACTTACCTTTCAATACTGATTCTGATTGTTGAGATTATGGATCATTTCTGTTCTATTGCCCTATACCTTTTAAAGCATATCCCATATTTTCTTCAGTTCTGTTTAAGAGCAGAAAAAATACAGAAGACTTTGTGAAGGACTAGTTAGCCAGCAGTAGTGAGCATAAAGTCAATTTTCAGTCAGCACTCCAGAAAAATAACTGTTTACATTTATTAGGTCTTTGAGTCTCCTGTTTGCATTATTGAGTAATAAATTAACACTTTCAATAATATTTGCGTAAACTAAATGATTCCCACACTTCAATCAAAACAATTCTCTAGAGTTCTATTCAAAAATTTCCAAATGGTGACGGGGAAGAGGAAAGAGCGGGAACCTCATAAGGGATAACGCTTTGTTCATCAGCACAGAGCTGGTATGACTCAAGAGCCATCGTGGTGGACTTTGCCAGTAACCCCAACGTGAAAGACTTCTGAATAACTCTGCCAACAATCCATCTCATTACTCACGACAGTGCCTTACCTATGAGTGGCACTTTCCAAATCTCAGGTGGCCGCAGCTACATTTGGGGGAATTCCAAGAAGAGCGACAGTCCAAGTTCCTTTCTGAAAGTGTTGACAGAAAATGGACCGAAGCAAGTCTGTTTTCTGCCTCGATGAGTCATAATTGATTTTAAATTCAATTTGGCCTTTTTAGGTCCAGCGCTCAGCTCTGAAGTGTCTAAGGTTCCTGGGGTGCCCACATGCTGAGCAGAACTGAGGGTTCCAAGGGGAAGTTCCTCTTCTGTTATGTTTGGTGTTAGCAGACAAACTGCACCATCAACTGCTTGATATCATGCTCTTCTTTGTATTTATACGCATATCAACGATGAAAACTTCTTTAATACTCCTCCATTTTATTTTGAAAATGTGTTTCAAGAAGGTTATCTTTGGGATTCCTGTGTTAAGACTATTTGCCTTTCACATCTACGCAAGCACATACTGTGTTTTCTAACTACTGAAGAATGTATACAGAGGTCCCATTATTCTGAAATCTTTTACTTTGCATGGTTCAGAAACAACCCCTGATATCAGTCTTCCAGAAAAAATAATTGTAATAATGTTTGGTGTTCTAAGTCTCCCTTTTAGGTCAATCTCCTGCATCTTTGTAAGAAGCATATTTAGATTTTGAGTACATTCTAGAACATTCTAATTCGCAGTTGAGTAGCACCTTCAAGGAGCTGCTACTTCTACTATTGGTTTTGGTCTGTCTTACATTCTGTACACTTTGCATTCTTCCTAGAGGGAGTCTTACTTAGAGTGTTATTTTCTCCCACCATTTTCTGTATCTTAAGGAATTGGCATTGAGTTTGGGAAATTTTCAAGCTTTATCAAATCAATTGTCTTGGCAATAGGTAAGAATTTTACACAGTAATTTCCCATTCCCTTCATGGATCACCTCAGACTCCTTCAGTTAGTAATAGCAGAAGGATTACTTGTACTAACCCAATCTTCATGCTTGTGCAAGCAAACTCACATCTTTCCAATGGCACATTATCTTCTTTCACTATCTTGCGCCCTCACCAGTAGTTTTAAAAAAATTCAAAGGCCCAGAGAAGAAAAAGCTGTGGGTTTTTACTGAATCTATGTCCTTCAATTGAAACTATTCATTGAAACCCCGCCTTCCTTTTCTTTGAAGTTAAACTGGCACATGTTCACTATTTTATTTTTTTTAAATACCTGTATGAAGAATGTTTAATTTAAAAAAAAACGTGTTTATTATTTGAGAGAGCACAAGCAGGGGAAGGGGCAGAGAGATGGGGACAGAGGCTCTGAAGCAGGCTCCACACTGACAGCAACGAGCCCGATGCGGGCTCGGACTCAAGAACCTGAGCCAAAGTCAGAGACGCAACAGACCAAGCCACCCAGGCATCCCTGTGTGTTCACTATTTGAAAAGATAGTGTCTTGGTTGCTAACTCACTGTCTTTCCGAACTGCGGTTGTTCTCCGTTGTCTCCTTGGTTCGTTTCTTTCTTCGACCTGGTCTCTTTCTTCTATCTACCAGGTCTATCGCCTGGTAGGCGACAGTATCCTCGTCTCCCCAACCCCTTCTGTACAGAACTCATTTCCTGCACACCCATCCCCTTGTTTGTTCCCTTCATTTTCCCAAGTCCAATGTGCTTGACTTGCTTGAACATTCCAGGTTCTCCTACAATTCCTTGCCATTGCACGTGCTGTTTCCTCTGAGGAGAAGGCTTCCACCACCCATCCTGTCCCCCAGTTTAATCACCTGGGAACATGCTACTCAATGCCATTTCCTCTGGGATGCTTTATTGTCTCTTTCAAGTAGAATTCTTTGTGATGCACCTGGCCCCAGGTCTTTGTTTACAACCTGGTTTGAAGCCTAGGGCATTGGATTGTAAGGCAGCTTCTTCCCTGGCGCCTCCCCTTTTAGCCTGAAGAGCAGTAGAGAAGACGTGGCCTCAGGACTCCATTCTGCACTCCTGCCTGTGTCCACACTGTATTAGTCAGGGTTCTCCTGAGAAACAGAACCAACCAGTAGGATGTGTGTATATAGAGAAACAGATTTATTCTAAGGAATTGGTTCATATGGTTCTGGAAGCTAGCAAGACCAAAATCTGCAGGGTGGACCAGCAGCCTGGAAACCCAGAAAGAGCCAACGTTGCAGTTACACTGCGGAGGCCTCTTGCCAGGAAGAGGTCAATCTTTTCCTACCTAGCTCTTCCACTGGTTGATGTAGGTTCCTACCTACATCACGGAGGGCCAACTGCTTTACTCAGAATCCACTGATTTAAATGTTAATTTCATCCAAAACTTACCCTCACAGAAACATCCAGAATAAGGTTTGACCACAATATCTAGGTATCATGGCCCAGGCAAGTTGACACATAGAATTAACCGTCACACAGATCATTTGCCTCTGAGCATGCACACCCTTGACATCTTTCTGTGTATCCTGTGCTCCTCTTTTTTTTAAAGTTTATTTATTTATTTTGGGAGGAGAGAGTGAGAGAGGCAGAGAGAAAGGGACATAGAGAGAATCCTAAGCAGGCTCCACACTGTCAGCACAGAGCTTGATGTGGGGCTCAAACTCATGAACCTGGAGATCATGACCTGAGCCGAAATCAAGAGTCGGACACAACTGACTGAGCCACCCAGGTGTCCCCTGTTCTCCTCTTCTTATAAGGACACCAGTCAGATTGGATTAAGATAGACCCTAATGACCTTATTTAGCCTTAATGAACTCTTGAACAGTCTTATATCCGGTCATGGTGATCCTAAGGTGGACAGAAACCATCTGACGTATCGAACAATGGCTTCCAAGGGCTTCAATTCATCCTGTCTCCTGTTTGGGAGACCTACAGCCGAAGCAAGTACAGCCTCAAGTACATGGGTATGAAATGGTTAAATATTAAAGCCCCTGCCTCTTCCAGGAAATAGCAAGATCACTTTCACCTTTCCAGGCTGGAAATAATTTTCCTGCTGTAAAGGTGCAAATACTTTGGTTTTTCCACAGGTTCCAGAGAATGCCCGGACTATGCCTTTAGCCACACTGACTACGAACATATCAGACCTGAATTAAGGAGGAAATAAGGGGCCATGTGAGAATAAAATCATGCAGCATTTAGAGTTGCACACAGTCTCATTCCAGAATTTGACTTGAGTCGTTCTCAAGAAGTCACATTAAGAAAGCTTTCTGCCTGACGGCTTCTGTCACCTAGAGATGCTGGTGCCGGCAAGACCCTGACTATTGGAAGCAAGATTCTTTACCAGTAAGAGAAACATCGTGGGGACTTCATGCCATACCACCTCACATCATCACACACATGCACACACCTTCAAGCCAGGGTGTGCCTTGACAAGTCTAATATCTACCTCATGTGCAGATCGCCAAACGGCCATCTAGACTTGGTGAATCTTTAAGGATCAGCCCATTAGAGGACCTTGCACTTCGGGGCACCTGGGTGGCTCAGTCGGTTGAGCGTCCAACTTGGGCTCAGGTCATGGTCTCACAGCTTGTGAGTTCGAGTCCCATGTCGGGCTCTGGGCTGACAGCTCAGAGCCTGGAGCCTGCTTCGGATTCTGGGTCTCCCTCTCTCTCTCTGTCCACCCCTCCTCCCCTCATGCTCTGTCTCTCTCTGTCTCAAAAATAAATAAACATTAAAAAGTAATAATAATAATACATAAAAGAGAGAATCTTAATTTAAAAAAAAAAGAACCTTGCACTTAGGGGAATTTCAAAGTCACTGACTCTCATTACGTCATTTCATACATGATTAAACAGGAGCTGGAAGAACTTAAGAAGAGGTCGCCTGAGGCCCCAGACCTTTCTTTAATTACCTTTCCTTCTGAAGTTTATTTATTTATTTTGAGAAAGAGAGAGAGAAAGTGGGGGAGGGGCAGAGAGCGAGGGAGACAGGGAACCCCTAGCAGGCTTCACATTGTTAGCACAGAGCCTGATTTGCCGCTCGAACTCCTGAATCGGTGACACCTTGACCTGAGCTGAAACCAAGAGTCCGGAGGCTTAACCAACTGAGTCACCCAGGTGCCCCTTTAATTACCTGTCCTAATGCCACTAAGACACATTATTAAATATTTACCATAAAATCCCCAGACTTTGTGTTTAGTTTTTTGGGAGAAGAAGGAAAGAAGAAAGAAAGAAAGAAAGAAAGAAAGAAAGAAAGAAAGAAAGAAAGAAAGAAAGAAAGAAAGGAAGAAAGGAAGGAAGGAAGGAAGGAAGGAAGGAAGGAAGGAAGAAAACTATGTATACAATCAAATATGTTAATGGTGTCTTCTTGGAGTCCATAATCGAAGAATTGTCCTTTTTTGTTTGGTTTTACAAATATCTGTGAGTTCAAGTATGACTGGGATGATGAACACTTCTAAAACTTGATCAGTTAGTTCTTTGTGGGGGAGGTAAAAGGCAGCTAAGGGCAGAGGCTTATAGAAAAGAAACAGAACAGCAGAATGCTGGGAGAAAGAACCAAAACAAGAGGAGGGAAATGGGCAGCTCAAACAGGGCTTGTTCCCAGCTCACCCTAGGCTGCTGGGAAGGAGACGATGACAATGGTAATGATATGCTATACATATTCATAAAGTGGCTAAACCATCAAAACATTTTCTGTGAGCAGAAAAACAGTCACAGCTCTTTCCTCAAGTAATCTCGACCTACTCATGCAAAATTTTTTAATCCTAATACAGATCAATTGTTCCTGGTCAGGCTCTTGCCCCACAAGGAGCTTTGGAGAGGAGGAGAAACCACAAACAGGCACTTGCTTTGTGGGGTTTTGAGCAAAATCATGGCAGTCAGGAAGCCCCCTGCCAGGGAAGGCACCAATCGCAGAAACCTGAAGTGTCGGTCGGTCGGTCGGTCGTGGAGAGGTAGTGGAAGGGTTTCAAGAATGCTCCTCTCTGCTCCTACTGGGAAAAAAGATGATCTCTAGTGATAACCATTCCTGTAGTTAGCATTTGTTAAGCCTGTAGTATATGTCAGGCACTGTGGGAAACTCCATGCAATATATCTCATTCAATCTTCACCGAACTCCTATGAAGTTCGTTCCCCCACCAGGGAATGAAAACCCACGTCGAGAGGTTGGTAATGGGCAACAGTGACTCAGAAAAGGAAAGAAAGAGAAGAAGCTTGTTACAGCTGAAGCCACATCACCAGCTGGTTTGAGAAGAGGCTTCCATGAACATTATAAAGAAGAAAGAACCCTCCCATTTTCTACTACACAAAGGATTCACAAGCAATGAGGGTTGCAAGGGATTCTGCTACCCTCCACTGGGAAGAGGCATCTCATGAAAATCCGTAACCCTGAGAGATACTGAGGTGGCGTTCTCAGACCTGTCATGAAATGTCAACTTGTCCTACCAACCCCAATGCAACTGGTGCCAATTTGTGACGTATTAAGCTGACTTTCTTCTTGTCCCTTTCTTATACACAGTTCCTGCCATACAAGAGCTGTTCTTTCTTTGTTATTAAGATCATGTTATTTTCTGAAGTCTGATTCGTTAGTTATTGTGTCTTCAATTCTTTGGTGGGGGGGGGGTTGGAAAACATATGGTTGTATAAATTATTCAGACTTATTTTAGTTGTTGGGTGGACAGCAGTATTCTCTTGTAATTTTCTTCATCAGACGCAGAAACCCTTTTCCCCCATTATATTATTTTTATGATACAATTACTATATATATTAGTATTTACTAAGTTTCTTTATTTAGGTGGGGTTATCATTTCTGCTATATTTCAAATGTCTAGGAAGTAGGTTTAGAAAGGTTTCTTTCTTTCTCTCTTTTTTTCTTTCTTTCTTTTTTTTTCCTCCAGTGGATATATTTGTATTTAAACTGTACTGTATTTAATCTCCTACTTTCTTAATCTCCTACATAATCTTTTACTATCTGATTTGTCCATTTTAACTAGTGGGCTTTGACCCCACAAGTTAACTATCAAACTGTCTGTAATCTTTGGGTTTTTTTTTAATTCAAGTTAGTTAACATACAATATAATATTAGTTTCAGGAGTAGAACCCAGTGATTCATCACTTATATATGACATCCAGTGCTCATCCCAATAAGTGCCTTCTTTAATGCCCATCCCCCATTTAAGCCATCCCCCCCATTCTCCTCCCTTCCAGCAACTCTCAGTTGTTCTCTGCATTTAAGAGTCTCGATAGCCAAAGTATGGAAAGAGCCCAAATGTCCATCGATGGATGAATGGATAAAGAAGATGTGGTGTGTATACACACACACACACACACAATGGAGTATTACTTGGCAATCAAAAAGAATGAAATCTTGCCATTTGCAACTACATGGATGGAACTGGAGGGTATTAGGCTAAGTGAAATTAGTCAGAGAAAGACAAAAATCATATGACTTCACATATGAGGACTTTAAGAGACAAAACAGATGAACAAAAGGGAAGGGAAACAAAAATAATATAAAAACAGGGAGGGGGACAAACCAGAAGAGATTCATAAATATGGAGAACAAACTGAGGGTTACGGGAGGGGTCGTGGGAGGGGGGATGGGCTAAACGGGTAAGGGACACTAAGGAATCTAGTCCTGAAATCATTGTTGCACTATATGCTAACTAATTTGGATGTCAATTTAAAAAAAATAAAAAATTAAATAAAAAAATAAAATAAAATAAAATAAAATAAAATTTAATTTAAAAAAAGAGAGTCTTCTGGTTTACCTCCATCTCTGCTTTTCTCTTATTTTCCCTTCCCTTCCCCTTTGTTCATCTGTTAGGTTTTCCCTCCCCCTTCACTTAAATGTTTACTCCTATTCTTTACTTGCATTCATTCCACTTCTTCAGAACACATGCTGTTTATTTGGCTTTTTCCCACCACGTTGGTATCCTTCTTTTTGTCGGAATTGTACAACTAAATGCATTAAGTGCTCACCACCAGTCTTTTTTGCTGAAAAATTTCCAGTTACCTCTTGGTAGGATGAAACTCATCACACGGGAGAATCCTTGGGAAAGGTCAGTGTGTTTCATATTCCCTGAGTTGTTGCATATTTAAAACTGCTCTTTTGTGGCCTATTTAAAATACAGCTTGGCTGGGATGTACCTTTTTGGCCCACGCCCTCTTTCCTCGTGTTCCTTGAAAATGCTGCTCTACTGTCCCTTGGTTCTGCGTTCACTTCTTCAGAGGTTGAGTGCCAGACTAATTTTCTGACTTTTCTAAATAGTTTCATTTTTTTCCTGTCAAGACTCTGGGATTTTTTTTCTTAGTCCTTGAAGATGAACCGTTTTGCTAAGAAAAGTCTTAGAGTCTATTGCCAAGCCAATTTTCTCAAATGAACTCTTTCAATATCCTACCTTTAAAAGTGTGTTCTTGGATTATAGTTGTGAACACTGGTTCTGATGGGGTTTTTTTTTAACGTGTTTGCTCACTTTTCTTCTTCAAGAACTCTCATTTCACGTATGTCAGAATTTCTTTTCCGGGCTTCCTTCATAACCACTTTTTCTCTGACTTCTCTGTTTCTCCTGTTTATCTAATTTTCACTCTCCTGGCTCTTTTCTTACCTTTGCTCAATTTGCCTTCTTAAATTTTTCTTGGAATCCATCTTCCTTTGAGTCTAGTATTTCTGAGATAGTCTGTTTATTTGCATTCCTTTTTCAAGCTCTTCCCTTCCACTGCCCTAAGAACACTCTGAAAGAAGGAAATGTATAAGAAGGTAGTCTGAGTGCAAAGAAATAGAAGACCTTCAAAAATCACCCGTAAAATATATTACATTCATAAATTGTGTCCAAAATATGACATGAACACGTTACTAAGACCTCTGTAAGGCTGAATAAAGGCCCATCAGGTGATGCTTCTCAATGCCTAAGATTTACTGGCATCACAATTACACCCCCTCTGGTGACAACAACATATAAGACGTTTTGCATACAATATCCCATCTGATAATTTTATACAATGCTGACAGAGCAAGTCTTTAGAATAAATAGCATTTTAGCGCCCACTTGATGATGAGATGAGAAAAATGAGGCTACAAGTGGGAAATTCTTTCTTTTTAAGTTTTTATTTATTTTTATTTTGAGAGAGAAAGCACAGGGGAGGGGCAGAGAAAGAGAGAATGCCAAGCAGGCTCTGTGCTGTGAGTGCAGAGCCTGATGTGGGGCTCAATCCCATGAACTGTGAGATCATGACCTGAGCCAAAATCAAGAGTCAGATGCTTAACCAGCTGAGCCACCCAGGCACCCCTCCGAGTGGAAAATTCTGGATTAGAATGCAGTGCCCTATCACTGGAGGGTCTGTGGGTCTTCAGCCACTCATTTTTGAGCCTCTCTGAATTACACACTAAGCACCCCCAGTATATTCACTTGCACCTCACTCCTTTTTTTCCTCCCCATTTCCTTCTAACTCCCACCTCCTCTCCATCAATCTCCTTTTTTGTAAAATCCTTTCTAGACACACGCATTGGTCTACCTCGTTGAGTCTCTGATCCTGGACCAATTTTCTGCTTGTTCATCCTGTTGCAATTCCTTGAAACAAGAAACACACAGGGCTTTTTCTGCCTTCAGAGCCCTCAGGGCCATCTTAGATGTCCCCAGCACACACCCCAGAGCTGAAGAAACGACACTAGCATGGACACTATAAACGATTTGGCACCTCTTCCCCTCCTGAACCTTCTTGCTCATGAATATAAGGATAAAGAAGAGAGGGGCACCTAGGTGGTTCAGACGGGTTAAGTGTCCGACTCTTGGTTTCGACTCAGGTCATGATCTCACAGTTTGTGAGTTCAAGCCCCGACTTGGTTTCTGTGCTTGTGCGGAGGCTACTTGGCATTCTCTCTCTCTCCCTCACTCTCTTTCCCTCCCCACCCTCTCAAAATAAATAAACTTAAAAAAACCAGAAATTAAAAAAAAGATAAAGAGAGAGAGAGGGTGGGGCTCAAAGATGACCCTTATGTTGTTATCTTGAACTACTGGGTAATTGTGGTATTGTTTTCTGAGAGGTAGAAGGTTGGGAGAAGGTAGCTGTTTGTGGTTTGGGAATTTTTAGTGACAGCAGCCTTCCCTTTAAAATGGAAACATCAAAAAGGGAACTAAAAATTAAGACAGGTAATTCGCAAGAATGAACACAGAGCAAGATTTAATTTCATGCTTATTGGATGAAAAAAAAAATCAAGCGTTGGATTTTAATGCCTACAATAATCCTAGCAACTTAATTATTTTAACCTGGGAGAATATGGCAGACATGTTTTAATAATATGACTTCTACCCATATATTTATCTGTGGACAGACATTAATTTGATCACAGTTTGTTTTGGTTTGTTTGTTTGTCTGCCTTGCAAACTGGGACATAAGCTCCATCGGGAAATGAATCATGACTTCCTTGTTCACTGATGTATCCATGGTACCAAGTGCAATGTATTTGCACATATTAGACACCGATAAACTCCTACTGAATGAGAGAATAAAACCATACCATCAGCTCTCAAGTGTTATAATGAAGATAAAATATTTATCAAAAGTGGATTGGATTCTGGATTATTTCAATATTGACATCAGTAAGCATTTTCATTACTGAAATTAACATTTAAATTAAAAAGTGTATTCCCGGCAATAAAGTTATTATTCTTTTCTATGGCTCCCTTCCCACTTACATACAAATGCGTGGTAGGACACGCTGCTGAATTCCTTGGTGGCTACAGTAATTTTAAAAATCCCTGTTTCATTGCATATGGCTCCAGCTTTCATCTCTTGAAAAGCATGGCAAGGTAATATGACTGTAGATGTGAAAAACAACAAGACAGACCAGCAAATTGGTCTTGCTGAAGCTTGATGGTGGCTGCATCTTTGGCCCATGTCTATTAAGCCACCTCTACTGTGCTTGGGGATTTTGCTCAAAAAAGAACGAGTTATCTTTAAAAGATGTCAAAAAATCTCCAACATCTGCAGCACCAATGCTATGTTTCTACAGGAAGCCTTTTGTCTAGAGAAAACATAGCCCTTGTAGCACATGAATGCAACAGCGTACGAATTCTCCCAGGTAACGTATAAGCTATTTTCAAGAGCCATGTTCCCCTTTTCCAGAACTTCTAGAGACACCCGAGATATGCAAATATATATTTTAGTTATTTATTTTGTAATTACGATAAATTCTATATAAATAATCTCCTGTGGCAGGCTGAGTAACAGCTCTAAAGATGTTCTTGTCCTAATCTCCAGAACCTATGAATATGTTACTGTATGTGGCAAAAGGAACTTTGCATATATGAGAAGTTGAGAAGGAAAGAGTATTCTAGATTATCTGGGTGGGCTCAAAATGCAATCACTGGAATCTCATAAGAAAGAGGCTTCTAAGAAGATCGGAGGGAGGAGACAGTGATGTGACCACAAAAGCAGAGAATTGAGTCACGTGGTCACAAGCCAAGGAAAGCTGGAAGCTTCTAGTATCTGGAAGAGACAGGGAATTTGTTCAGATTCTTCCCTGGAGCCTCCAGAAAGACTAGTCCTCTGGACACCATGATTTTAGCCTCATGAGAATCTTATCACATTTCTGACCTTCAAAAGTGTAAAAGAGTAAATGTGTTCTTTCATGCCATTAAAGGTGTGGCAAATTGTTACAACAGCAATAGGAAAATAGCAAACTAGCAATTTAAATTATTGACTTTTTAAAAACACAAACTTATCTTACAGTTCTGAGAGTGAGAAGTCACCAACCAACGATGTCACTGGGCTAAAGTCCCGGTGTTGGCAGAGTTTGTTCCTCTTGGAGACCTCATTTCCTTGCCACTTTCAGATTCTGGATAACATCTGTTACCCCATCCCTGCCTTTTTTTTTCCCCATTAGGGAAATTAAAGTTCTGATCTAACAAATGCTAGGCTCCTATTTCACTTGAAACATTGAAAGAACTAGTTGCATTTACAAGATGTCAAAAATCTAAAGAACGTTCTAGGCTATAAGCAAAATCTCTTTGAGCGTAAAGTCAGATTACAAAAGTTTCTAAGGTACATTCTTACAAGTGATGTTTCTGTCTACCTGGAACACAACATTTAGAAGCCTCTTCTGAGTAACGGCCTCTTTGAAAAGGTGCAAAGTGCATCCATTAGTACTAACAGCCAAATATCTTTTAAACTGTAGAAATCAATCCTTAATATTGCAAGTTCTCGACAGTAAAAACAATAATTAATATTTTCACAAGATGCAGGCATTGTGCATTTGTCAGTGTGTAAATTATTTTACATATCATGATGGGGCACCTGGGTGGCTCTGTCGGTTAAGCGTCCAACTTCGGCTCAGGTCCCGATCTCACTCCTGTTTCGTGGGTTCGAGCCCCGCATCAGGCTCTGTGCTGACAGCTCAGAGCCTGGAGCCTGCTTCAGATTCTTTGCCCCCCTCTCTCTCTGCCCCCTGCTCACACTCTTTCTCTGTCTTTCTCTCTCAAAAATAAAAATAAAAATAAGACACATTATTTTACATGTCACGGGGATTCAAACATTGCACAGAGTCTTTACAGAATTACTTCGTGAAAGTGAGCAGCGAGGCTATGTAAAAAATCTCTCCTGCCTCTGTCTCTGTCTCCTGTCTCCTGTCTCTGTCTCTATTTCTCAAATCTCTTTTTACACCTACCTCACAATATTGCTGCCTTGCGATACACCTACCTCGCATAGATCTCATTTTCTATGTGAAGAAACAAGTTTAAAAACATGCAATTTGTCCAAGGTGACCTGGCTGGCAAGGAATGGAACAAGGAATGCAGTTAGATCTTCTGTCATCAAAGCAACACTGTTTTCTCTATATCAAAATCCCATACTTACTGACTTCCACCAACAAGTGATGGAGAAGAAAATCTAGAAGAGCAAAGACAGGTGTCTATTTCATAGATTGGTAAAGAGAAGGCCCCCCACTAGCCATTTCAGTGATGACGAATCTTCATTTTGTTTACTGGTCCTTGCCTATTTCAAGCCTTAATCACTTAGTTCTCATTTTCTACAGTTTGTACCAAAAAAGGGTAGGAAGGACTGATGACGAACGTATTCGATGGATTGAGAGATTCTTTGGTCACACATCCCCAAATGAGGTCGTGCTTATGTGATAACTCGAATTACGAGACCAATATATAAAGTGGTATAAAAATATGGTAAAGAAGTTATAGTGGATGAGACAGGTAAAAACCGACAGAAGAGGGGCACCTGGGTGGCTCAGTTGGTTGGGCATCTGACTCCCGGTATCAGCTCAGGTCATGAACTCACAGTTCATAGGTTCAGGCCCCACGTCGGCTCTGTACTGACAGCACAGAGCCTGCTTGGGATTCTCTCTCTTCCTCTCTCTCTCTCTCTCTGTCCTCCCCCACTTGCGTTGTCTCTGTCACTCTCAAAAGAAATAAATAAACTTAAAAAGAAACTGATATAAGAATTTAGGACCAGCTGGCTTCTTTCTTTATAAATGTATTAGAAAAAAAAAAAAGAAGAAACTATGAAGCACCTTCTAAAGGAATCGTTGCTTCCTGATATTTATTCCATTGCAAACCAGTATCTAAAAGTTGCTAGCCAAATTGTATTATATAGTAACTATATATTATGTTAATTAATCCTAAAAATGTATTGATTAATAATAATAAGTCAAGAACACGTGAAATTAAATATATATTACATACATAGGGGTATCCAAGAACACGAGAGGAATAACTTGCTCTGTTTTGGAGTGTGGAAAAGGCATTCCAGAGGCATTGAGTCTAAGACCCAACTAATAACAGAAGTGAGATGTGGTATGGGGAGTGAAGGTATGGAGGTGAGAGAAGAATCGCCAGACACTTCTTATTTTGTGTCATCTTGGTCTCCTGTGTGTGTTGTCCCGCATCTTCCCAATCTGCTGCTTCCCAGCGGTCTCCTCTGCTTTGTGCCCCTGACACAGGAGGGCGCTGAGCCACACACAAGCCATGCGTCCAGGGGGTGGCAAGTTCTTGTCTTGGGGGAGGTAGGGATCAAACTGCATGATTAGTTAGCCTGTATACCTCAAGAGAAGAATTTGATCATCCTCTGAGATAGATTCACAGTCTTTCGCTTACTATTTTCTTTATTTTTGCATTAAAATGATGCTTATTGGTCTCTTCTGATTAACAAAGTAGTATCACTTAGGAAAAAGTTTAGAATGCACGGATGAACACATAGAAGAAAATAGATTTTATACAGCCCCACCATCCAGGAATAACTATTGTTAACATTTTTATAGAAATCAATCTAGCTTTTTTTTAAATCTAGTTTCAGATTTTTTTTCCTTAGAGAGTAACAGCAATTTTTCTACTTGGCAAGCTGAAAGGATTCTCATTCCCACTCTAAGGACGACAACAAAAGCAGAGAGACATTAAGTTCATGGCTTTCTTTGACCCCATCAGAGATCTGAGGTCCCTGGGTGATACGCTGGCCTGAACTCTGGAAAGACAGGGGTACCTGGGAAAGAGACAGGGAGAAAATTGTTGTTTACCTACCAGACACAGGTAGGACAAATTCAGCTAAAATAGTTAGGCATTGATGGAGGCAACACGGGGTCTGCCAAAAGAGTGCAGAGCCCCTGGGACTACAGGTGGATTGAAAGTCTTCATGTCTTGCGGGCTTTTCTCCATGGATCTCACAAAGAAATGTTTGGTGAGAGTCCTGGGAATATTTCCCTGTGGAACAAACCTGGGTGACAGGAACAACCATTGTTGCAGAAGGGACATGAAACCCGTGCACGCGTTTCTCCCCATCTGCTCTAAGGAACAAAAGCCTTATACGGGGGCAGGGAAGTAGGGAGAGGGCCAAACCCACTGTCACCTTTAAGAAAGTGTTAAAACCCCTTGCAGCTGGGGAAGTGAGCAGAAAAAGTTTCCACCTCTGGGGAAGGAGCAGGAATTCCTTGGTAGGTTCAGAAATACAGCTGGGGGTGGGGGAGAAAGGAGAAAATCACACCCAGGGGACCCAGGAGCACAATGCTTGCTAGAGTCTGAGACTTAACAAGAGCTAAAAGAACACCCTCTTCCCCCAGGATAAACCAGCAGAATGACAAGTGCAGAGTAACAAGTAACGGCGGAATGCTGCTTGGACAATGACAAGAGCCAGGAGACAGATCCAGTGAGGGGCACTGTACATAAGGAGAACATAAAGGCGAAGGTGGAAGAGAAGGAAGCCCTCTGGGAAACCAGCCCACCTCCTAAACACAAGATATCATCACTGGGGTTTGAAGACTATGGGTTCTCCAGCAAGAGTTGGGGGTCGGGGGCAGAGTCTACAGGACAGGGCCACCTCTCACCTGACACTTACCCTCATGGAACTTCTAGGAATACAAGAATTTGGCCTCCTGTGCATTATTAAGGTCCTTTAACCAAATAAGATGATAACAACCTGCTTTATTTAACAGCTTCTTGAATATTTTCCTGTTAGAACACAAGGCTGATGAACTTCTGTTGGTACACCTGCTACAGGTCCCACAAATGTCATGGATGAGCCTGGATGGAAGGGGACTTGCCTAGTGTCCTTCAGCATTTTAGACATGGAGAGACAAGACCTCCAAGCTTCTAATTTCTTGGTTCTTTTTCTGTGCTTTTCCTACAGCATCCTTCACTCTCCCATAATTCAATTAGTCTATTTTCAATACAAGCAGAGAGCTGCTATAGACTCAGTAGAGGTTCGTATAGACTTTGCACATTAGAATCACCCCAGAAACATCTGGTGCTGATGGCTGGACACCATCTCCAAAGATTCCAATTTAGTGGGTCTTTGTGGGGCTTAAGCATTCATATATAGCCAGGACTAAAACACAGCAGCTCAAAGATCAGGGTTTAACCATGTTCAAGAGCAGTCTTCCCCAGGTGTAAGCTAATGTGTTCAGGTATTTACCGATAAAGTGGAAAGTGGATTACATTAAGTTGATCATCATGAGATGCGTCTTGTTGAGTTTATCAATATTATGAATGCTGTTGTAGGCATCAGGAAGGGATACTAAGAGGCCGCCCAGAAAGCGTGGCTGTAGCTGGGATCTCTGGGCATTTCTTCCCATTTCATTGCCTCTTCTGAGTTCATTACTGACCCTTGACTTCCAAACTCCTTAAGCTGCTGAATAAATCTCACATCCCACTTGCACATACATACACCCTTAAAGCTAAGTAGGTCACTTGCTTAAGGCCATCACGGGTGGATGTTGGTCATTTTCACGTACTCTTAGGAATCATGCAGGCCCTATACAATACCCAAGAAATTCTCTGGCTACCATTGAATCTTCGATTCCAAACTTCCAAATCCTTATATTCTGGTTCCCGACTTAAATCGGAACCAAACCAACTGATTTCTGACTATGTTTCCAGACCACATTAAAAGTACAGTACCTGGCACCCACTCACACCCTCAGGACCTCAAATTCTGATGGCCACCATCCAGAACCATAGGCCTAATTGCATCTCCTTCTTCCTGCCCCCATAATTGGTAGAAACCTACATTTTGGAAAGCAGTGCCAGAGGCACCAGAATTGAGAACCCTGGCAAAATTAACAAATTGAAAAAGACAATGTCAGTCAAACTAATGTTTTGGATAATTCCATGATACCATATTCTCCATTTCCTTTTTTAAAATATAAATTTCCCAACTGTTTATTTAAACATGATGCACAAGAAGTTACAAATACGCCCACTCCATTATTATTATTATTATTATTATTATTATTATTGTTATTATTATTATTATTATTATTATTATTGAAACTTCATTGCTTAGTTGTTTTGACAGGTACAGAGATCATTGCAATCACCAAACACAATAATGTTCTCCTTTGCTATGTAGACTAAGACTCTGAGTCTCCCTAATCAAGAAATGTTTAGGACTTCAAATGCACATAGATATTTCTCTATTACACTCTGCTGTGCAACATATAAATTACAGGCCAAACCACTTATCTGCAACAATGATCTCTTTCCTGATACTTTAACTTTTTATTTTTAAATGGGGAAAAATGTATGTCACGCCTATCACATATCTTGGAAGAAAAACGTTAACGTCAATCAGTGATGGGTACGATCAGTACAGATAGTTATAAGAACATGAGGAAACTCGTAGGAAAGGGGGAGGAGGGGGGGAAACGACATATTATGATGCTCACTTCTTACATTTGGATTTGGTTTTGTACTCAACCTGAGAATGAATTGTGAGGTGCAAGCTTTAGCCAGCCAAATCCTACATAGGGAACGGGGAAAGCTAGCACCATAAAGAAAACGTGCTCTTTCTTTGCACTCCCCATGCCACTAAGTTCATTGTCACCTTGGAACTAGTTCAGGAGCAATTCCAGTAACTGTTGCCTCTGCCTGTTGGCCAAGCCCTTTGGCCTAGATCTCTGCACATCTAGCTCCTTCTGGTCTGGTATAAACTTAAATATTCCCTTTTGGGAAATATGTTCCCCAACCATTCAATCCAAAGTTACCTTGTTGTATGTGATTTCTACTGTCCATCACTATCTAAAATATCTCATGTGGTCTGCTTCCTCCTTCAGAATATAAACTTCATGGGGAACAAGCAGGAACCTTGCTCTTCCAGTTACACTCGATTATGCCCCTCACCTACAGTAGCACCTGGGTCACAGGACCTGCTCACTGGGTGCTTATTGAAAGATGACAGCGTGAATAGTCAGGAAAGAAGTAAAAGGAGGTCACTAAGTACAACTCTGTAATAGAAAGTGTGGGACCAGAGACAAGCTGGGGATCATTGTAAGAGTAAATCATGTTTAAGACACAAAGAGAATAGCATGTCACTGCATGTCCCTGCCTACCTCTCCAGCCCACCAAGCAGCTGACCATAGTAGATGGACTGACAGCCCCTCAAATTCATTCATGCCTCAATCCCCAAAAATCTGTGAATATGTTACCTTACATGGTCAAAGCAACCTTACAGGTTAGGCGATTGGGTTGAGGATTTTCAGCTGAGGACACTATCCTGGATTAACCAGGTGGGCCAGTCTAATCATGTGAGTCCTTGAAAGTGGCCAGAACAGTGAGCCAGGCATGTAAGAAGGATGTGACCCACCAGTACTGTCTTTTATAGAGACAAAGAGTCATGACCTACAAAATATGGCAGGCTCTAGAATTGGAAACACCCTTGAGTCTACAGCAAGAAGGAAAAGGGGGACCTTGGCCCCACAACCATAAGAAACTGAATTCTACCCACAACCTGGATGACCAGGAAATACTCTCCCCCGGAACCTCCAGAAGGGAACAAAGCCTACAGACACACCTTGATTTTAGCCTGATGAGACCAATATCTAATTTCTAACCTCCAGTACTGTAAGGTAATAATTTTTTTCCTACTTTAAGCCACTAATTTGTAGTAATGTGTGATGGCAGCACAAAAACTGAACACAAAAGCCCTAGATCTGAAGAATATAGCAGAGTGAAATTCAAGTAAAATCAACGTACCCGCGTGGTGGTGGCGTGCCCACACTTGACCCCTCACTCTGCCCCTCTGATGTGTCCTGTGATCTGTGGGCCTAGATACAATAAAGCTGATCTTTCAGAGACCTTCTACCACAAAATAGTCCAATATTACTTTACCCAAGACTTACTGTAAAGTACTGAAAGCCTTTAAAAATGTCTTGAAAATGTTTCAGCAGCAGCAAAGTGATGATAGCATATCTCTTTATTCCACTGTGGCTAAGATGGCTTCGCATCAGCCTCTGTCCCTCCATCCCTCCCTCTTTCTGTCCCCTCTCCCCTGTCCTCCCTTTTTTTGCCTCTACTTATCCCTAAATTGCCATTGATTATGGCCACTAAGAAGATGATAGTTTCCTTTCTTTAGTGGAGACGTGTAATCTTGAGGAACAGTTCTAAACCTTTCTATAGGTTCTATACTAGTTGCTCCATGGACATACGAAATGATAAAATTAAAACAATTATTTTCTTTTTTCTTTTTTAAATTAAACTTTTAAAAATGTTTGTGCAATTGTGGTTTTACATGCAGCTGTGAGAAAGGAAAGAGAATTATCATGTATACCTTTTATCGGATTGTTGGTTCACACCTTCACTCCCTTTGGAGCTCTTCGGGCAAAATCTGAAACTGGATCCCAACACACAGAGAGCAAAGAGAGACTGAAGAAAGCAGCATGCCATTCCAAATAGGTAGATGGCAGCTATAATAAGCAAGAGAACTTACTTATGAAGCTTGGCTTGCGAGGCTGCAAGAGCGGTAGATTTTCACACCTGTCTCTAGAATCTTCAAAGTATATATGGAGGTCTCAGCAGGGTTCAGTCACATATCAGCCCAGATGGCCTCAACAACACATTGCAATCTCAAGGCTAGGTCCTTGGGGCCGCTTCTAGCACAGGGAAGACAAGCACTATGAACATCCCAAGGATGTAGAGGGGATGAGGTGTAGCTATCAGGTCAACCAGCAGATGCCCTCTATGACTTCCTCCAACACTAGTTTACCCTAATGGTAACATGTTGCAAAATCTGACACACGATATCACAACTAGGATACTGACATATGTACGGCCAAGATACACAATATTTCCACAACTACAAGGATTCTCATGGTGCCATTTTATATTCACACTCACTTTCCTCCTGCTTCCAGCCTTTCCCTGGCAACGGCCCTCCGTTTCTACAATTTTGTTATTTCAAGTGTGTTATTTGTATATATAAATATGAAAATACAAATATATTATATATAATATAAAAACATTATATACATGTATGTAGATAGATAGATAGGTATGAAAATGTAACATTGAAATTGCTTTTTTCACTCAGCTCAATTCTTCAGCGAGACATCTAGGTTGTTGCTTATATTGATAGTTTACTTTTTTTTCTTTCTGAATAGTATTCCATGGTATGGATGTTTAACCATTCACCCATTGAAGGACGCCTATGTCGCTTCTGGTTTTTGATTGTGATGAATAAACCTGCTATGCCTGCTATAAACATTCAAGTAAGGATGTTGTATGAACATAAGACTTCGTCTATCTGAGACGAATACAGGGGTGAAATTGCTGGGTCATGGGGCTGTAGCACGTTCAGTTTTTTAAGACACTGCCGAACTGCTTCCAGAGTGATTTTTCCATTTTCCACTCCCACCTGCAACAGATAAATGATGAGCAACTTACTTTCTCTGCATCCTCACCAGCCGGCACTTGATCTTGTCAATATTTTTTATTTTAGTCATTCTGATGATAGGTGTAGAGTGAAATATCATTGTGGTGTTAATTTCCATTCCCTAATAGATAATAAGGTTGAATATCCTTTCATATGCTTATTTGTCATCAGTAAATTCTCTTCTGGGAAACGTGTTTGTCTTTTGCCCATGTTCTAGTGGGATGGTTTTTTGTTTGTTTGTTTGTTTGTTCTTTACAGTTGAGTTTTGGGGACAGTTAAAAATATATTGTAGATACTAGTCTTTTGTCACATAGATGTCTTGCAAATACCTTCCCCCAGCGTGTACCTTGTCTGTATTCTCTGAATAGGGTCTTTCTCAGAGCAAAAGATATTAAACTCAATGTAATGTATCAAATTTTCTCTGTATAGATTGTGCAGTTGCCAAGTCTAACAACTTTGGCCTAGCCGTGGATCCCAAATATTTTCTCTTATGTTTTGAACTAAAAGTGCTATAGTTTTATATTTCACATCTCAGTCTGAGATTCATTATAAGTTCATTTTTGTATATGCTGTGAGACTTGGTCAAGGTCCTTTTTTTTTTTTTTAACATAGGAATGTCCAATTGCTGCAGCACTATTTGTTGAAAAGGGTCTCTTTCCTCCATCGAATGGCTTTTGCAGCTTTGTTAAAAATCGATTGCGCACATTTGTGTGGGTCTATTTCCGGTGTCTCTCTTCTGTTCCATTGATCTATCTATTCTCCCACCCATACCACACGGTCTTAATTAACGTTAACGACATGATAAGCCTTGAATTCAAGTAGGCTGATTTCTACCACTTTATTCTTCTTTTTCAAAATTGTTTTAGCCATGCTACTTCCTTTGTCTTTCCTCGTAAACTTCTACAATAATCTTATCTACATCCGAAAAAAAAAAAAAAAAAAAACTTGGTGGGATTTTTGCAGAAACTGTGTTAAACCTAGATACGAATTTGGGGAGAAGCGACACTTTTACTATGTTGAGCCTTCTAATTCATGAGCACAGTATGTCTCTCAATTTATTTGGAGTGTGATTTCTTTCATCAGTATTTTGAGTTTTTAGCCAGAAGTCCTGTGTATGTTTTGTTTGATTTACAGCTAAGCCTTCCATTTCTGGAGTAAATTTAAATGGCCATGTATTTTTAATTTCAGTGTTCATGTTCTCATTACCAGTATATAGAAATATAATTGGTTTCTGGGTGTTGACCTTGTATTTTGCAATCTTGCAATTTTTTAGCTCCAGGCTCTACATAGACAATTACATATTCTGAAGGCATGAGCAATTTTATTTCTTCCTTTCCATTGCTTAGACTTTTTATTTCCTTATTCTGCCTATTACACTGGACAGAACTTCCAGCATTACAGTTGAATAGATATGACATCCTTGCCTTGTTTCCAGTCTTCGGGAGAAATAATTCAGTCTTTCACCGTAAATATAAGTATAATGTTAGCTCTCGGGTTTTGATGGATGTTTTTAATCAAGTTCAGGAAGTCCCCCTCTATTCCTATTTTTCTAAGAGTGTTCTTTATCATAAATGGCTCTTCAATTTTGTTTGATACTTTTTCTGCACTGATTGATGTGATCGTGTATTTTATTTTCTTTCTACCTGTTAACATGGCGGTTTATGTTGACTTTCAAATACCGAACTACCCTTGTATCCCTGAAATAATCCTCAGTTAGTCATGGGTGTGTAATATGTGTATATATTGCTGAATTATGTTTGCTAGTATTTTGGTAAGGATTTTTGTATCCATGTTCATGAATAACACTAGTCTATAGTTTACTTTCTGTCTCTCTAGTTTTGCTATCAAGGCATACGGACCTCGAAAAATAAATTGGGAAGTATTTACTTCTCTTCTATTTTCGGGAAGATATTGTGTTGAATTGGTGTTATTTTTTTCTTTAAGTATTCATAGAATTCTCCAGTGAAACCATCTGGGCCTGGAAAGTGTTTTAGGAAGGGTTTTCCTTTCTTACAAATGTCCTTACTAGTTACAGGGCTGTTCAAATGACTTGTTTCAAATTGGAACAGTTTAGATAATGTATTAGTTTCCTAAGCCTTCCATAACAAAATGCCACTAACTGAGGGACTTAGAACAGAAATGTATTGTCTCACAGTTCTGGAAGATAGAAGTCCAAAATTAAGGTGTCAGCAGAGTTGTGCTCCCTCTGAAATTTGCAAAAGAAGGATCCTTCATTGGCTTCTGGTAGTCCCAGACACCCCTTGGTTTATGGAAGTGTAATTCCAATCTCTGCTTCCCTCATCACATGGCTCTCTCCCCGTGTCTCTTCGTATCATCTTCACTCTACATGTGTGCATATCCAGATTTCCCATTTTTATAAGGACATCTGTCATATTGGATTAGGGCCCACCCCAATGACCTCATCTTAACTTGCTGAGATCTGCGAAGGCTTCGTTTCCCAATGTATTCACATCCTGAAGTACTGGGGGTTAGGATTTCAACATATCTTTTTTGGGAGAACACAATTCAACCCATAACAAGGACTTTGTGTTTTTCAAGGAACTGGTCCTTTTCATCTAAGGTGTCAAATTTACGTGTGCAGAGTTGTTCACAGTATTCTCTTATTTATCTTTTGATGACTGCAGGATCTGTGATGACCCCCTATTACCGACTAATGTCAGTAATTTGTACCTTCTTGGTTTTTGGTCCATTTTGCTAAAAGTCTGCCAATTTTACTGATCTTTTTAAAGATGCATCTCTTGGGGCGCCTGGGTGGCGCAGTCGGTTAAGCGTCCGACTTCAGCCAGGTCACGATCTCGCGGTGCGTGAGTTCGAGCCCCGCGTCAGGCTCTGGGCTGATGGCTCAGAGCCTGGAGCCTGTTTCCGATTCTGTGTCTCCCTCTCTCTCTGCCCCTCCCCCGTTCATGCTCTGTCTCTCTCTGTCCCAAAAATAAATAAACGTTGAAAAAAAAAAATTTAAAAAAAAAAAAAAAAAAGATGCATCTCTTTGTTTCATTCATTTTTAAATTGTTTTTCTGTTTCAATTTCATTGATTTCTATTCTTTATTATTTCCATCCCTTTTCTCGATCGAGGTTTATTCTGCTCATTTTTGGCTAAGTGCTTGAGGAAGGAGCTTAGATTATTGATCTGGGAATTTTTCACTTTTCTAATACGTGCATTGACTATGATAAATTTCTCCATCTGGTTAACTATTTCCACAAATTTTGATATGCTGTATTTTCATCTTCGGTGGATTCGTTGTGTTTTTAAAAGTGTTCTTTAAAGTTTATTTATTTATTTTGAGAAAGAGAGAGAGAGAATCCCAGCCAGGCTCTGCACTATCTGCACAGAGTCCGACATGGGGCTCAATCCCATGAACCATGAGATTACGACCTGGGCTGAAACTAGGAGTTGGATGTTTAACCTACGGAGCCACACAGGAGCCCCTACAATTTTTTTGAGACTTCTTCTTTGACCCATGCATTATTTATAAGTGTGCTGTTTAGTTTTTAAGGTTTGGATTATTTTTCTGTTCTTGATTTCTTCTCTATTCCATTGCAGTTGGGGAACACAACCGTATATGCTTTCAATTCTTTTAAATTTGTTGAGATTTGCTTTGTGTTCTAGGTTATGGTCTATCTTGGTGTCTGTTCCATAGACACTTTTAAAAAACTGTGTATTCTGCTCTATTTAGGTGCAGTGCTTTCTAAATTTCATTGGATCTTACTGGTTTATGATTCCATTAAGTCTTATATCCTTGATGATTTTCTATCTAGTTTATCAATTGTTAAGAAAGAGTGGTTGAAGTCTGTAACTATAATTGTGGATTTGCCTATTTCTCCATTCTGTTCTATTAGTTTGTTGCTTCACATATTTTGCAGCTCTGTTGTTCGGTATGTACAATTTAAGGGTTGCTATGTTTTCTTGGTGGGCTGACCTTTTTATCACTATATAATCTCTCTCTCTGTCTCTGGCAATTTCATTTGCTCTAATGTCTATTGTACCCAATGTTAACGTAGTCACACATGCTTTCTCTTGAATAATGTTTGCACGATATATATTTTTCCACATTTTCATTTCACCCTTCTTATATAGTTCTATTTGAAAATAATTTCTTACAGACAGCATATAATTGGTCAAGTTTTTATTCCACTCTGCCACTTTTGGTCTTTTAATTGTATTTAGACCATTTACACTTAATGTAATCATCAATATACTAGGGCTTAAGATTGGCATTTTATGTTTTTTGTTGTTGTTGTTTTCTCTCTTTTTTTTTTTCTTGTTTCCTTTTACCGGCCTTACTGTGGTTACTTAGCATTTTTATTATTTTAATTTCATTCATCCATAATGTTTTGAGCATATCTATTTATATAGCTTTTCCTAATGATTTATTACATATTGCATTATATATATATATATATATATATATATATATATATATATATCTTACCATAGTCTACTGGTATTTTCAATTTATCAGTTTGAGTACAATATAGAAATCTAAAATCTCATATATCCCTTTATCTTTTTCCTTTTATAATATAACTGTCTGACATGTTTCCTCTACATACATTTAGAAGCATATCTGAGATCGTTTATAATTTTTGCTTTGTCAAATATAATTTAGAAAATTTGAAACAAAATAAATACTTTTGTATTTACCATACTACTGCTGATGGCGTTCTTCTTTTCTGATGTTCCAAGATTTCTTCCTTATAATTTCCTTTACATTTAGAGAAACTTCCTTAGCCATTCTTTCAGGGTAGGTCTATTGGTGACAAATTATCTTAGTTTTCATTCATCTGAAAATGCCTTGATTTCATTTTCATTTCTGAATAATATTTTCACTGGACAATGGATATTGTGTTGACAGCTCTTTTCCTCAGTATTTGAAAAATGTCGTGTCACTAACTTCTGTCTCCATGGTTTCTGATAAGAAACCCACTGTTATTTGAACTGTTTTCCTTGATGGGTAAGGCAATCTTTCTCCATGACTGCTTTCAGTATTTTGCACATGTCCTTAATTTTCAGAAGTTTGTGATGGGCCTTAGTGTGGATTTCTTTGTGTTTATCATGTTTGGATTTTTCTCAGCTTCTTGAACCTACAACTTTATGTCTTTTGCCAAATGTACAAATTTTTCAGCCATTTTTCTTCACACGTCCCAGAGGCTCTGTTGCTTTTGTTTTTTAAGTCTATTTTCTGTATTTCTATGTTCAACTTAGATGATTTACAAAATTTCATCTTCCAGCTCACTAATTTTTCTCCTCCACCCTCTTCACTGTTCTGTGAAATCATCCATTTAGTGTTTTATGTTGATTGTTGTATATTTAAGTTTTAATATTTCCCTTTGGCTTTTCTTTATGTATTCTATTGGCTTGCTAAGATTCTCTTAGGCTGTCTTTCAATTTCTCATTCATTTCAAGTGTGTTTGTAGTTGCTCATTGAAGCAGTTTTATTATGGATACTTTAAATTATTTGTCAGATAATTATAGCATCTCTGTCATCTCAGTGTTGGCATCTATTGATTTTTTTTTTTTTTCATTCAGTTTGGAGTCTTCCTGGTTCTTACTATGCTGAGTAATTTTCTACCAAAGTCCTTGCATTTGGGGTATTATGTTAGGAGACTGTGAATCCCATTTAAAGATTTGTTTTTGTTGACTTCTTTCGGTGCTGCTCCTACAGGACAAAGGGGCTGGATGGGGAGGTGATGCTGCCTCATTGGTGCTAGGTAGGGATGAGTCTAGGTTCCCCTCTTGACTTTCTTTGACACTTGAGGGAGAGGGATGTCCTCCTTGCTGCTAGATATGGATGGGGGTTCAGGCTTCTCACTAATCCTAAGCTTCCATCACTAGTCTGGTAGAAGTATTTAGGTATCGTTTCCCATGTGGTCTCATTACTTCTGGGTGGTGGCAAAAGATCTGATTCTCCCACCCCGCCATGCCTAATCGTGGGGGGGAGGGGCGGTGCAGGCATCATTACTGCTGTGCTGCATGAAAATACAGGTTTCATGGACACCAAGATGGGGAGGGATGGCTACAAATGCTTGGCTCCCTACTCAGCCTTCTCTGACATCAGCTGAGCTGGGGAATTGGGATTCTTCCTTAGAGCCTCGAAACAGTAGAATCTGGGTTTCCCACTTGTCTTTTGATGGTGTTGGTAAGATGGGACTACGGGATGTGTGTGTGTGTGTGTGTGTGTGTGTGTATGCATGTGTGTGTGTTCGGCCAGAGCATAGCCATTACTATCTGCAAATCTTCTGTCTTGCTAAACTGCCCCTTTTCTGGTCCTATGGCTAGAGAGAGGAGAGGTGTTTTGCCTGCACCCACCGACATTTCCAGTTTGCCAACTTCTTCCGCCCCACATCTGGGATATGTGCAGCCAAAAGAAAACCGAGGAACTCCCCACAATGTCCGTCCTTGTGGCCCAAGTTCCCTAGCTTGTCTGCCTTCTTCTGTGTACCTTTGTGTCTTCTTCTATTTTATAATCTCCAGAGTTTTTAGTTGCCCTTACCAGGAGAATAGGGCAAATACACACACTCCATCTTCCCATTTGTGGAAGCTCTCTGATTTTCTTTTAATATATATATATATATATATATATATATATATATATATATATACTTTTTATAATGAAAAAGGATCAGAGTCAACAGTGTCCTCTCAAAAGTCATTTAACACTGACGTCTTTCTTCTGAAAACGAATGTCATTTTTGCTCAAGGAGATACTGAAGCAGGCCCTTGGGGATTTCTCTGACGGCCCTTCCTTCCAGGGCCTGGGTGCTGGCCTCTGATGGATGACCACAGTCATGGGTTTGGAGACCTCTATGTGCACACAAGCTTCTAGGAGGCAAGAAGTGAGTGAGTCACAATTAAGCAAAATGAGTTAGATGAAGAATTTGAGAAGCAAAAACAGGAAGGAGAGTCCACGTAAAGAAAGACTAGTCGGGAGATCAAGGACAGTATTGCTCTGACTTATCAGCCAATTACATGGTAGAAAACACCAAAAATAACATCAGATCTAGCAACGCAGCCAAGGGAATGGTGCGCGGCCAGTGGGGAATGTGGGCATTGCCAGCAGTAGAGCGCGAACGAGGGAAAGTGGGTGAACAACTTCAGGGCTGAGACCCGCCGCACCCCAGAGGCAGAGGGGAGGAGACGCGACGGCAGGGCGGGGGGGAGAGAGACATTCAGAGTCACCTCTGCTGGGCTCCGGGAGAGGCCAGGAAGGCTCCGAGGGAGCCTCGAGCATCCTGGACCGTGGCTGCGGCGGCGGAGGGCAAAGGGCTGGAGCTCGGGCCCAGCGAGCCAGCGCGATCGGAGGGGCGACGGGGAGGGGAGCTCCCAGCGGTCGCGGCGGGCAGCGCTTCCCGGCCGGGGCGGAGCGTGTCCCCGACAGCGGTCCCAGCCTGCGCGCGCCCGTCCGTGCGCTCCGGGCACCGGCTCCTCGCGCCAGACTTCCGTCCTTCGCGCGCGCTTGCCGCCTTTCTCCCCCGCGCGCGCGTCGCCAATGGATGGCAACTCCCTGCTCTCCGTACCGAGGTAAGACCCGCTTCCCCCTTGGCCCCACCCAGTGGCCCTCGAACTCCGTCGCGCGCCCCGGGTCGCTCCCGAACTTGCTCCGGGGACTCCAGGGTCTGAGCTCGGCTTGGTCTGGCCCCGGCCGAGCGAGCGGCCCCCGGGGGACGGTGGGCCCCCGTCTAGTGCACCACCGGGCGCAGAGCTGGGTGTGGCCTGCGCGCCGGGGCGGCTCGGGGTCGGGGGACAGCCCGGGCCCGCCTCGGGGGTCGGGGCTGGGGTCGGCTGTACGCGGCGGGAGCCAGACTTTCCGTGGGCACAGCCTGCTTGGGTTTCGCGCCCTGTGGGGGGACGGGCTCCTAGGTGGGGATGAGCCGAGGAGGAGCGAGACCAGGGCAGAGTACCCCATCCCCGTGCATTTGGGTCTGGGCAAGGGGGTGCGAAGGAGGAGGGGGGGTTGCCCCTAATCCCCGACGGCACCCAGGCTGCGCCCCACCGAGACCTGGGACGGCAAGACCCGGTCGGCTCCAGTCCCACCCGCCCCAAGCGTCCCCACATCCTAGGCCGGTCTGCGCTGGCCGAGCGCGCCGCCGGCCTCCACCCCAGCCTGGGGTCCCCACGCGGGGTGGGTCGGGGACGCCTCCTCCGACTCGGCCGGGTGGGAGCAGCGTGTTTCCCTGGGAAGCGTCTCTTCCGGTCTCCTTCTCTCCCTTTGCCCCGGTTCCGCGCTCCCTCAGACTCAGTCCTTTGCGAATTTGGGAAACTGAGATTTTTATATCTCACCCCCCCCCCCATAAACCTTAGCGGTAAACTGAGGCTGGAGCGCCGCCGTTCCCTGGGCCGAGCAGGTGGTTTTGCGCTCTTTGCGCAGCTGGAGGAGCGACCACCCCGAGCTGCGGCTCCGGGAGGGGGGTGCGGGGGTCTCACTGCCGCCCGCACAGCCCCACCTCTCCTAGGCGAGGGGCTTATAGGTGTCGCTCATCTTGTCATCCCCTACTCCCCCCCTTTCCCCCAAGCACACTTCTAGGCAGTTCCAGCCGAGATGATCAGGCACAGGAATAAACATTTTTCAGCTCGCATTCTTGGAGAGCAGCGAAACCCAACATCCAAGGGCGAGGGCACACATGCAGCCGATACTATATTGCCAAGCGGCCAAGATGGGGATGAGAGTCGAGGGGGGGTGGGGGGTGGCAAAGGACCGAGACTGCTTTTCAAGCGCGTTGAAGGCTGCCATCTAGAGACTTGAAGTCTTTATTTATATTCTGTTATGAAATGGAGCTTTCCCAGCTCCACAGGCAATTTCCTTTTTAAGCATCCCTTTTCTGCGGGGTAGCGAAAGGGTCGGAAAAGGCCCACGGTGGTGTCTATGCCTGGCCTGAAGTTGCTGTAAAGTGAAAAATCTCTAACCCTGGGGACAGACACGGTCAAACCATGAAGTCTTTCCATTCTGCCCTAATGCACGAAAAAGACAGTTAAGACCACAGGAAGATTTTTTTTTTTAAGTTATGTATATATATATATATATATATATATATATATATATGTACACACACACACACATTGCTACTGATTTTTAGGGAAAAGTGTGAGGCATTTGAAAGTGAAGCCAATTGGGGGTTCCGCTACCTGAGATCATGAGAATTGAAATGGTAAACTGTGTGATTCCCACATTCCAACAGAGACACTTCTGGTAGGAGACGGATTGCGTTAAATGCAAGTTTGCAGATGGGGGGTGCTGGGCCTGAATCAAGATTGTATTCCTATTCAAAAGCTGGGACATTTTCTGAAATATTAAAATTCATTCTGCCAATTATTCTTTAACATTATTTCTGTTGCAGTATGGTAAAAAAAAAAATGACCTTATGAAGAGCGGACCAACGGCAATGATATTGCTCTGTAAAAATATTAATATTGATTTAATATCAGCTGCAGCAAATTAAATTTTGAATTTAAATTTGAATATTTTTGTCCATTCACCAAGACATCACATTTCCACAAATCGGTGTAGTAATTCAGCTATTTTATCAGCATCCTTACTCATATGAGAGATATTCAGTTAACTCTAATAGATGAGTTAGTTTGATCCTCTATTTCACTGAATACAAGAAACATAATTTACTTTCTTTTTTTTTTTTTTTTTTTTTTTTTCAACGTTTATTTATTTTTGGGACAGAGAGAGACAGAGCATGAACGGGGGAGGGGCAGAGAGAGAGGGAGACACAGAATCGGAAGCAGGCTCCAGGCTCTGGGCCATCAGCCCAGAGCCCAACGCGGGGCTCGAACTCACGGACCGCGAGATCGTGACCTGGCTGAAGTCGGACGCTTAACCGACTGCGCCACCCAGGCGCCCCATTTTCTATAATATTTAATTGGAAGCCACAGGCATTGATATACAAAAAGTAAACTAGAATTACGAAACAGTGTATGGAAATGCTGTATTATTCATACCACTTGTCCACAAAACTTTGAATAAAGAATTGATCACTGGAAACTCTACACAAGCTTTTACAAGAACATGGCAATGGTCAGAAAAAAATCAACTTGTGGTCAATCAATATGTGTGCTGTCTAAATATGAAATAATGTTTTCAGTGTTTACTAAATTGAGTGATTATAAATCACTTTTTCTATAAAGAATTATAATGCCATTGAAGAAATTTTGTTTGGCAATGGGGTAGGAAAAAGAAAATGATCTAGCTATACATTGAGTTAATTATAGAATTTTTGGTGTGTTGGCTTTTACATGTTCTGAAAGTTTTCAGTGAATCAAAGATATAAACGAAATTTTATCCAAGCAGTGTTTTGTCAAGATTGATCTAAAACTTGTATGTGATTCATACACTGTAGATACTTTGAGGCATGTTTTTTTTTTTTTTTGAAGGAATTGTTTATGCTTCTTTGGGTTGTTATGCTATATATTACCTTACCTCTGTGAAAACTCCAATTAGTCCTTAATATGACACTTTTAAGTCTACAATACATTATGTGGATCACATTACAGATTTCTTTAAATCACTGGTTGTCAAAGCTGGAAGGTGTTTCCAATAATGGGGCTGAGCTGTGGAAAGATGAAATGTTCCCATGTTAGTTGCGTTATAGGTCCAGACCCCACCTGTATCCTGACTAGTAGTCTAGTTCGAGTGAAAACCATAAAACAAAAAAGAAAAAAACAAAAAGCAAAAAAAAAAAAAAAATGAAATCTGAAAGTTTTTAAGATAGTCATTTATTTTACAAAAAGTTTATTTGATTTGCTAAGGTGGCAGAACTAAGTATTATGGAAATGAAAGAGAATCCCAGGACTCTTCACCCAGGATGTTCCATGCCGTGCTACCCTGCACCCCAATATAGTAACTACTGGTGATGGACGGAAGGGTACCCTCACTTGCATTGGTAACTGGCGTGTGTAAATTAAGGTTTATATTTTATGAAGTGTTAGCCTATGTATGAAATTGTTCGATCAGTCACATCCCTGTGAGTGAATACGACGGATATAATCATCCCCACTTCCTAGTTGAAAAATTGGAAGGAAAAGGAAATTAAATGAAGAAAATAATTGGATTTAAAAAGCCACGCAATAGTACGTAGCAAAACCGAGTCATCCACAGAGTTCTTCTGGCTTCAGGTTTAATTTTTTTTCTTGTATTGATTAAAAATCCATACCTTGGGGCGCCTGGGTGGCACAGTCGGTTAAGTGTCCGACTTCAGCTCAGGTCATGATCTTACAGTTTGTGGGTTCGAGTCCCACGTTGGGCTCTGGGCTGATGGCTCAGAGCCTGGAGCCTGTTTCCGATTCTGTGTCTCCCTCTCTCTCTGCCCCTCCCCTGTTCATGCTCTGTCTCTCTTGGTCTCAAAAATAAATAAACATTAAAAAAAATTAAAATAAATAAATAGCGGCGCCTGGGTGGCGCAGTCGGTTAAGCGTCCGACTTCAGCCAGGTCACGATCTCGCGGTCTGTGAGTTCGAGCCCCGCGTCGGGCTCTGGGCTGATGGCTCAGAGCCTGGAGCCTGTTTCCGATTCTGTGTCTCCCTCTCTCTCTGCCCCTCCCCCGTTCATGCTCTGTCTCTCTCTGTCCCAAGAATGGATAAGCATTGAAAAAAAAAAAAAAATCCATACCTTTTTTTTTTTTTTTTTCAAAAGGGGGAAAAAGATTCTGATGCACAGTTGGGACCAACACTGGTATCATTAGAACACATGGGGGCAGCCTAAAAGCAAGGTCATCTTTTAAAGCCAACAAATACTGAAAATGTCATTTTTGCGAACAGAAATAATTTGTCACCTTGATCACATCTAAGGTTGAATTTGAAGTTTCAGAAAGGGGACGTCTCATTTCCTAAATCACTTGGATTTTTTATACTGTACTATTTTTTTTTTTATTTCATTTCATGTGCCTTACTGGATTCTATGTCAGTAATGCTTTTATATGGCACTTTGAATGAATAACTTATCGAACAAAGATCGACTTTTGAAAAAAATAAACTCTTTTGATTTAGATTTCCTGTGAGTTTATTTTAACCAAACCTAAGTTTAACCTAGCAACATTTCACTACAACCCGCCAGAATCTCCAGGCTTTTCTCTAGGAAGGCTGGTTCTGGAGAAAAACAGCTAGATTTTTTTTCTTTTTAATGGAGCAAACAAGGTAATACTATAAACTAGACTATGGTCTTCTATCCAGTTTTTATTGAAGAGTTATCTGTTTTCCAATTTACACAAAAAGAAAAAATCAATAGGACATGACATGTCTGTGTCCTAGATATCTGAAACTCTCAGAAAAGCTGAATCCATCACTCCTAACACTTTGAGGATCAAGGACAAACAACAGACACTGCCTTAAATTTAGTATAAACTGAAGGCCATTCTCATTCCTGGAAATTACAGTCTCTTGAAGAGCAGTGCTGATGTGACCACATTCTCCAACTCAGAATTTTCGAGGAAACGTGACCCAAGAGGTACTATTTCCTTTAGAGAAAGAAACTGAGAATTAGTCAGTCCTGGTACTGAGGACTCTGAGATCCACATTGCTGCAGCATAATAGGCATCTGAAGAAGAGACAGAAACTCTGAAGGCAATTTACCCTAAAAACAATATTATAAAGAGTCTAGAAGTCCACCGATAATCCCACATTTCACATACACTTTTAGGGGCCCCTGGTATCTGTCCATGTGGTTCCTTTAGTCTAGACTATGTATCTGATACCCAATAATCGGTTTGTAAATAAACTGTTAGAGCTCTTCTCATTCAGAAGGGGTTCCCTTTGTCTGGTACTATTCATTTTAATGGGGTTTTATTCTGTGCATGAGAGTAACAGCTACGGAGACTTGCAAAGTGGTGTATTTGATGTCAGGAGACCTAGTGTTTAGTCCTGTTCTGGAACTGATGGCTGTGACTAGGCAAGTTGCTTGACCTGTGGCTCTTCTGTCTTCTCCTGGATGTAGTGATATAGACCCTGAGTATGCTACTCTTCTGGGTCGCTTTTATTTCTAACCCACAGTGTTATAGACTTTACTGAAACAATGACTCTCAATTGGGCCTGATATGGGTGAACATCTCATTCTCCTAAAAGTGACAGATGAAGTTAAGGCATTTAAAGAAACTGAAGCGATATACCCATCCAAAAAAAAAAAAAAAAAAAGTCCAGCTTAGAGAATGGATTGGTTCATTTTTAACTGAAAAAATGTTTATTTATTTGGACAGAGAGAGGGAGAGAGAGAATCCCAAGCAGGCTTCGCAATGTCCGTGCAGAGCCTGATGTGGGGCTCGATCCCATGAACTGAGATCATGACCTGAGCTGAAATCAGGAGTTGAATGCTTAACCTACTGAGCCACCCAGGCACTCTGGTTGGCTTATTTTTAATGCCTCCCCATAGGGAGAGCAGCATAATGCTCACAGAAGGTATACCAAAATCTTATTTTTTTAAAGAATTTTGCAAGATTGTGGTTACCCACATTGAGGCAACCATTATAAGAATTGCTGCTTATCATACTTAACAAACTCCTCTAAGTACGTGTGTTTCATGATCGATTTTTAAAATCAGTGCTGATGAACAGCCCACATAAGTCAGACAGGAAGCATACCTTAGCTGATATTGGCATATCTACTCCAGCTTTCTCTTGGTTTATCTTTTTTTGTCCTTTCACTCTTAACCTGTCTAAATCTTCGTATTTGATTTATTTCTTATAGACAGGCTATTCTATCTTCCTTTAAAAAAAATCCCATCTGATAATCTCTTTTAATTAGTATGTTTAGACCATTCATATTTATTATGATTCTAGAAAGTCTGGATTAAAATTCGCCAACTAACTAGCTATTTTCTGTTTGTGTTATCTATTTGTTCCTTTTGTCCTCTTTTCTGCCTTCCTTTGGGTTGAGAATTCCTTAATGATTCTATTTTATCTTCTCTATTAATTTACTACTTATATTTTTTCTGTCCAAAAAACTTCCTTTAACATTTCCTATAAGGAATGTCTCTTGGCAATGACTTTTCTCAGTTTTTGTTTGCCTGAGAAAAATGTCAATTTTTCCTTTACTTTTTGAATCATTTCTTATGAGTATAACTTTCTGGGTTGGCAAGATATTTTTTCTTTCATTGTTTTAAAGATGACACTTTATCGTCTTCTGGGTTTACAGTTTGTGCTAAGGAACTGTTTTCATTCTTATTTTGGCTCCTTTCAATGTTACGTGTCCTTTTTTCCTGCCTGCCTTCAAAATTTCTTTTTAATCTCTTATTTAGAGCAGTTTGAATGTGATAGGCCAAGGTGGGGGGGGAGGGGGGAGGGTGTGTGCACACGTGCACCTGTGTGTTGCATTTATTCCACATGGTGTCCTCGGAGCTTCTTCGATCTGTAGTTTGGTGTCTGTTAATAATTCTGAAAAAAATAAATACGTGATCTCTTAATGTGTTTCCTACCCTGTTCTCATTCTGTCTTTCCCCTCCAGAATTCCGACAGTACATATATCAGGATACAGCTCTTGGATACTCTCTTCTGGCTTGGTTTTGTTAGTTAGTTAGTTAGTTAGTTTTATTTGTTAGTTTTATTCTATTGTTTATCCTTTTGTTTAAGTAGTTTGTATTGACCTGCTTCAAATTCATTGACTCTTTACTCAGCTGAGTTGATTCTACTGAAGAAATTATTAGAGGAATTCTTCATTCAATTATAGTGGTTTGCATTTCTAACATTTTCATTTGATTTTTCCTCTACAGAAATTACCCTGTGAGCTTACACGCATTGTACCTAAAAATCGTTATTTTGAGTTTTTTGCCAGATAGTTGAACATCTGTGACATAGTCACATCTGGTTCTATTGGTTGCTTTGTCCATCCCTTGGAAGTGGTTTTATTCCCCCTACCTTTTCACATGACGTAAAGTTTTTTTTATTAAAAGCCAGACATCTTATCTATACAAGTGTGATAGAGTTTCCCCGAGTGGAAACTGGAAGTCAGTGCAATTATTTTATTCCTGTTTTAAAGGTGAAAGAATTTAAGCTTAGTAGGGTTAAATGACTTGCCCAAGATCACTCAATTAGTGAGTGACAGAGTCAGAATTTGGACCCTGCTTTTCATATTCCAGTGTGTGAAATGTTGTATCACTACATCACTGCCCTTCTTAATTTCATAATACATGTACATTCCCACTATGGAGACCTAGAACTTATTCATGCCACATGGTTTCATTTATTTCAGATAGTTTTTAACTCCTATTCTAAGAAAGTTACCGAAGCATATATAATGATGAGTAAGAAATCGTTCTTGCCTTTGATGAGCCTAGTATATAATTTCAACATGCCATTTTTTTTTTCTAAATGTCTTTTGATTCAATCTTTCTCAAAATATGGTTTCCAAATGAAAAGCAGCTGTGAAGACAGGTGGATACTGTAAGAGATTTTGACACAAAATTCCTGCAGAGGAAAGCAGTGGAAACCCAGCACATGACAGCCAGTGGAGTCAAGCCCATGAATTAAAAGTTTGTGTTTGTTCCCAAAGAGGTCTAAGAATCCAGGCACCAAAACCTCTACATGCACACCAAGCCGCATTCTGCATGAAACAGAAGAGGTGACTTATTTAGACATATGGTTTGAAAGAATTCCTCTCTAAAAAAAAATAATTTACAGACCACTGTGCTTCTTTTTGTTCCTTCGATTTAAAATACACACCACATCACCAAATTATTGAAACAGTTAACAGAACTTCTTCGGGGAGCCATGGTTTTGGAAGTACAAGTCAGTTTAAAAAAAACATAAAGGTGTTATATTAGTTTTCTATTTTGCTTTAACAAATTGCCGCAAAATCAGTGGCTTAAAACGACACAAATATATTATCTTAAAATTCTGTATGTCGGAAGTCTGCCATGGATGTCACGGGAAGCAAATCAAGGTGTTGACAGGACCGCATTCTTTTCAGGAGGCTCTATGGAGAAATCTGTTTCCCTGCCTTTTGTGACTTCCACAGGCTGCTTGTAGTGTTTGCCTGATGGCGCCTTTCCTCCATCTTCAAAGCCAGCAATGGTAGCTTGAGCCCTTACATCATGTCCTCTGACTTCTGACCTCTTCTTCTGCTTCCCTTTTGCACTTTTAAGAATCCTGATGATTACACTGGGATCCATCCAGATTATCCAAGATAATCTCCCTACATCAAGGTCAGCTGATAAGTAACCTTAATTCCATCTTGAAACTTGATTCTGCTTTGCCATGTAATAACATATGCACGGGTTATGGGGATTTGACCATGGACCTCTTTGGGGGCCCATTACTCTTTCCACCACAGGGATTAATTTAACTAAAAAATTCATCGTACTGGCTCTGAAAGAGCACTTGAGATTCTACTAAGAGTGCCCCCTTTCTCTCTCTCCCCTTCTTCTTTCTTTTGTTTCTTTTTTTAAAAAATTATTTTAGGGAGAGAGCCCACAAGCAGAGGAGAGGGGCAAAGGGAGAAAGCGAGAGAGAGAGAGAGGGAGGGAGAATTCCAAGCAGGCTCGATCCCACAACGCTGAGGTCATGACTTGAGCCAAAATCAAGAGTCAGATGCTCAACTGACTGAGCCACCTAGGTGCCTGTCTCCTCCTTCTTTCTTAAATAAAGGGGAAAAGTGACAGGATGGTTGGTTTCTTCACTGCGATATGTGAATCATTCATGTAGCTGAGCCGTCCTCAAGTTTATTTAAGAACATAAGGCCAGATCAAAGTGGACTTGGAGACCTTAAAGAATTCACTCTTTGGCACATCTGTCTGTTGCAATGGTCATTAAAGCTATCCAGCAAATATTTCCTGCTGTCTTCCTAAGTGTGGGGAAGGATTACACTTGCTCATCTCCTTGGTACAAGGTATGGCCATCTGATTTGTTTGGGCCAATGCAAATTGTGCAGAAGGGGCACGTCTCTTCCAAGTGGAAGTGTTAAAAAGGGCATGTATGATTTGCTTCATTTCTCCAGCTTTCCGCCATGGTGTATAACATATTTCGTGTAGTTGCTGCTCTATCAGCCGGAGTTTTGGACCGAGCACAGCTTGAAGCAGAGGTCTCAGCCAGTCCATGATGGATGGGTAACATGAGCAAGACATAGACCTTTGTGATGTTAATCGTCTGATATTTTGGAGGTTTTCAAAACTGCACGGTAACCTGACCCATTGTGCCTGACCCTGTCACTTTCAAGGTTGAAATGGTAGGTAGTCTGATGGGCTATTGACTGGCTCGTGAAGGTTTCCAAGGGACCTCACAGAATTCTCCTTTTGCTCTGGACTTCCATAGATTCCCATCACTAACAGGCAGTGATAAGAGGAGGGGATTGGAGAAAGGGAGAAATGGAACTCACCTTGACCACCTGTTGAAGCGGTCAGGAAGCAGGCCCTATGGACCAGCTCCACATAATAGCAATGAAAACTGTGGCCTGTAGGTCTCTCCTCCTGAGGACATGGAAAGTGAACTGGGAATGACACTCATCCTGATATCAGTTCACACCTTGCCCATTTCACAGTCCCACAGAGCTGCTGCTATTTGGGGGCATGCCACGAGCACATTTAACTCATGCAGATTCAATGCTACATGTTCATTTTCCTTTTTCAAATTTTTTCGTCTCTCTGGCTCTCTCATGATTGAAAAGATGGTAAGCTTATACTTATCTTGTATTTTATTACATATTCTGCATTTCTGTATAGCACACACGTACACGCAAATAACTTCATAAGACTTTTTCACAAAATTCAGCATGCCGTGATTTATGAGCCTCATAAGGGATTTTCAAAGGCCACTTTGACTCCACACCATGTTCAAGATAGGCAATGACATTAGACCTCCAACTTCACATTAGATGCTTCTAATGCTGCACAGTAATTCTGGTAACATGTCAACAGAAGAGGAGGACTGGAGGGTCAGACATCAAGCAACAGTTAGTGAGCAGACACTCACTCCTGACACCTTCAAGATTCTGGGATAGAGCAAGACTGATTTCCTGCTCTCCTCGTATATCACTGTGGAGGCACGTGGCGTTGCCAATGGAAGGAGACGCACTAGGAAGTAGATTCCCACCCGGCACATGCTGACTCGGGTTTCTTGTTTCATTTCCTGAGTGACGTCTCTCAGGCTCACAAAACTGATCAGTTCTCTTATTTGATTGACATGATAGACAGATGATCCTTAACTTCTTTAAACAATTTCTTAAAAATAACTTCTTAAAACAATTTCTCCCTAACAAGAAATTTACCTATAGGGGCGCCTGGGTGGCTCAGTGGGCTCAGCGTCCAACTCTCGAATTTGGCTCAGGTCATGATCTCCCAGTTTGTGAGATCAAGCCCCGCATCAGGCTCTGCGCTGAGAGTGCAGAGCCGGATTGAGATTCTCTCTCTTCCTCTCTCTCTCTGCCTCCCCACCATGCTTGCTCTCTGTCTCTCTGTGTCTCCAAATAAATAAATAAACCTTAAAAAATGAAGTTTACCTGTAAAATATGTCCTTTGAAAAGATCAAATGATTTCTCTCTATGCTGGAGAAATGGGAACCCATTGATTATGGGATTTCAGAGCTACAAAAAACTTCAGTAAAGGTCACTTTGCTAAATCCCCTACCTTTACAGATAAAGAAATTGAAGTCATGAAAAGTTAAAATGTATCATTCAAATCATACAGATATTTGGAGGTAGGGCCAAGAATAAAACCTTGAGCTCTCTTACCATTGCATTGGATTTTTTTAAATAATGCTAATAATAAGGTCCAAAACATAGAAGCTCTTGGCATTTTCTGGCACAGCAAACTCGTCTATCACCCACATCTAAATACCTTCTTTAGTTTTCCTCAAGAACTATGATATCTATATAACTGCTCATGTTTCCATTTCAGTTCAGCTTCAGAAATCCCCAAAAACAAATTCAAAATTCAGTTGTAACAAACATGTAGGAGTTTATTGCCTGAATATGTGTGCTGTTTTGAACCATGATACTGGCCTTTTGTTATAATTTCTATTTTCCTTAGCCTTGAATTTTAACCTCTGTTTTACCATTTTATTGTATCTATCTTTTCTGTTAGCTGTTACAAATTCTTCATGGAACAAGATGGAATATCCATCATTAAGTCACTCACACAATCAATCATTTTATTTATAAGAAATGCAAAAGAGTAATTTTCCTGTGTATTGGAGGCAATAAATTGATCTGTGGCAAACTGGGACTCATATAAGATAATGGTTTATTTGTATTTAATTAGACTTTCTTTGATGATAGCCTGATTGTATCTGAGAAGTTAGAAGCAGTTTCTTTAAAATGATTATGAGATAATTAAGATTAAAGTAAAACCAACTGCTTCAGAATAAACATATAACAAAATAGAATGCTAAAGCCTTGTGAGGTGTAATTTTTAATTATTTATCAAACACGATGTGGGGCCCCTGGGTGGCTTAGTGGGTTAAGTCTCTGACTGTTGGTTTCAGCTTGGGTCATGATCTTGGGTCATGATTCGTGAGATCGAGCCCTGCGTCGGGCTCCTCACTGACGGTGTGGAGCCTGCTTGGGATTCTGTCTCTCCCTCTCTCTCTCTGCCCCTACCCCTTTCACTCTCTCTCAAAATAAGCTTAAAAAATAAAATAATAGAAACCCCACAATGTTATCCACACATTTAAAAAATATATCTGTACGTATTGGATATCAATTCATATCAAGTATTAGTGCCTAAAAGTGCCCTTTTTAGTTTGTAAATTTTATATTTTAGCATACTTTGTTTAGGTATTAAAATGCATTAAGTAAAAGAGGAATTCTTAAATATTTGACTTTGCTTCCAGAGATATAAGGAGACTTCATGATTTTCTCTCTTTATACTTTAATATTAACATAAGTTAAACAACACACTTAATTGCTTTTTGTTCTAAAAATCTATAATTTTTAACATTATAATGAGAACATAATAAGAATGCAATAAGTAACTTTTGATAGTTAATGCCTATGAATAGATTTATTCATTCATTTACCGCTGGAGTAACCAGTACTCCCACTTAGTTTATGCAAACAATTTATTGCAGTAATTTAAACCAAAAATAACATTCAGGTAAAAAATACAGGACTAGCTGAAGTCATTTTCTTCTATGTGAAACCTTGGCCCAACATGACAAGCTCATTGCTGACTTATGCACTCAGTATAACCTGAAGACTTCTAATTTCTACTTTTTTTTTCTGAGCGAATTAACAGTGCTTCAAAATAGAAATTAAATAGGTGCATACACTTCACCTGTCTAATTATCAACAAGTCAGTGATCTGACCTAGCATTCTGTTAAACCATTAGCCTTCCTTTCTGGCAAAGGAAAAGAAGAAGGAGAAGAAGAAGGGGAAGGAGAAGGAGAAGGAGAAGGAGAAGAAAGAAAAAGAAAGAAAGAAAGAAAGAAAGAAAGAAAGAAAGAAAGAAGAAAAAAAGTGGCGACTTCATAAGAACCTTGACATTTAGAAAATGAGCTGCAGTTTTATCACATGAATCACTATTAAAAAAGTGTCCAAGAAGGCAATTCAGTATCGAGAGAACATGTTCTCCAGAGAAGCTGTTCTCCCAGCCTTAATCACATCAGCCCATGTAGATCCCTGTCATCCTTCTTGAAGGAGAAAGCATATCAACAAAATATTAATGATGGCATTTTTCTCAGTTTTTCCACGAGGTCTAAGATATTTTCCATAGGATGGACAAGGCACATATAAAGAGGGAGGCGGAAAAGGTGAAGATCTAATCCAAGTTTTAACCTTGAAGACAATATGGGACTGGTATGGTGGTTGGGAGCAAGGAAAAAAAATAGCGGGCAAGACTTCCTTGCTTATTTGAGAGGAGGGAATGAAAGCCAGTGATTTGTGTGCCATCTCCATCATGTGAGAATGAGTGGAACCTGGAAAAAGGCTCATGAAGTACATTCACGACAAAGAAGAGGAAATGCCATTAAAGAGCGAATGCAACTCAGACATCTGATTGGAAACTTTATGTTTAAAAATCATACAATTTATACAAATTAGTTCATTTGATCAGTATTTTAAAAATAAGAAAGTAAGTATGAATCATGTAAACAACAGATAATGGGTTCGGTGTTGATTGGATTGGAAGATCCAGTTTCCCCGTCAAAATTGTCGTTAACATGGTGCTTTGGGTCACAATATCATAAACAGTGTTAGTTCTGTATTCAGCAGCCCTCATCAATTTTGTTGGTGCTCCCTTTAATTCTCCGACTCTCAAGTCAATCTCTTGTGAAAATATCTGTCACGTCATCACCCTCATTGATTTTTCTCTTCCAAAATTAACTGATCTCACTCTGCCAGACGCTTATTTGGAGATGGTTTGACATGTGAAAAAGAGTTCTCCAACATCATTTTCTTCTTCCCGCATCTTTTCCAACATTTATTTAAGTTGATTAGCATTTTATTTAGGCAAAATCACAACCTCTTAAATCATCAACAGAAAACGACCATCAAAGGTTTTGATGCAGTGGACAGAGATAAACACTCAACTGGGGAGGGATCTTTACCAGAGACTAATTGTTAGTGGTCAGTCCATTTGCTTTCTTATACAATCTTGAAACTGCAGGGACAGGCTAATGAATAACAAGGACACCAGATTTGCTGGGGGCAGATAAGTTCCAGTGATTTCAGGTTTACCAGATTTTCTCCAGGGAAGGGCACTGCTGGAAATCTTTTCCATCTTCACAAACGTTATCTGTAGATGAGCCGATTATCTAATGAAGCCATGCAGGTGCAATTGAATATTTCAAAAACTCAGTCGTCTGGAAATCTGCACCGTAGTTAAGATTACAGAAGTCTTTCTGTTTCCGAAATGTCTCACAATTCTTGGTCTATTCTTGATGCACATGTGGTGATTTAGATTGAGTGTATGAAAAGCACCAAGGAAGATGAATCATTTAAATATACCTTTTACCTAATACTCCTTAAGCCACGTTTCTCTGTTAGCGCAGAGAACGTCGATGCTAATATCTCCCGGAAGACTAGCAAAGTCCATGTGAGGAAAGGGGCACTGAGCCCAAGACACTGGATCCAAACATTGATTGTCTTACAAACAGGCAAAGGTTTACAGGATGTTGAAAGAGTACACTTAAAAAACATTGTTCCATCAAAGTATCTTTGATTGGCATATAAAAGCTTACCTTTAGCCAAATAAATATATCAAAGCATTTAATTGAGAAGGTTCACGTAGTTCTAACTAAAGAAATTTGAATGTCATGATCACAGAGAACACGGACATGATTAATAAGACATTACACACTTCCTGTTTCCAATCCCGCTAATTCCACTGACAGCATCGCCTCGCAGATACATTCAAAACCAAACCAAGCTGAATTGACTGCTCTTTAATCTACCTTCCTCAAGGTGATGAAGGTTTTCATATTAAAGCCCTTACCTGGAAGCTGGGGGTAGGGAATGCCACATTCCTCTGCTCCCTTTTCTAACCAGCTAGGTGTCACAGATTGGCTCCAGTGCCTGACCATATTCCCAGGAGTAGTCAACAAACAGTTGATTAGTCTGGAGGGAGATTTTAAGGACACACTTTTATAGAAATTATTTCCACAGACATAGTGATGACGGTGTAGAAGCGAAATGTGTGGTTCCCTGTGGTGAGAAATGAGGACGGAAGGGAAGCCAAGGGTTTGATGTTGGAAGCACCCGCAGTCCACCCACCAAGACAGACTTGACATTCCCCTCAGCCTGGCTAAACTTTAGACATCATATTCCTGACTCCAGTCCCAGGCTTTCCTTTCTTTATAGCATTTTCTTTAGAAAACTTGTGCTTATAAATGATTTCTCTGCTCCTCTGAGATATAAGTCCTTTGAAAGGCCTCTTATTGTGTTTTACAACCCAGGAATGTTTTTGTTAAGACATTACTTGGAATTCCATTACCTGGAGAGAGTCTCTTTGAAACATAAACATCATGGGAGATAGCACCCCAATCTCCCGATCTCCTACTTTCTGTAGGAAGGGAAGAGCCTAGCTTGTGTAGGCACCTTTGCTCCAAGTTATAAAACTGTCTACTGCCATGAAGATATGAGAACGTTTACTTTTCCTTTGGGTAAGACCAATTAACACCACCACCACCCCTCTGCTCTTAAAAATTCTCCCACTCTTTGTTTTCATGATGTTGAGTTTAGACTGCATTCTGCTCTCTCTCTCTCTCTCTCTCTCTCTCTCTCTCTCCCCTTTTGCAATAGCCCTGCATATAGTCTTCTGTACCTGCCCAGTTTTGTCTGGTACAATTTTTGCTTTGACCTCATCTTTAGGAAGACAGACTATGTCTAAGTTGGTTAGTGGGACAGTGGTGGAGAGCTCAGATCTAGAGGTCCCACAACCTAGACAGGAACCCTGACTCCACCGCTCCCCAGGGCAGTTAGTGGACAATTTGTACAATAAATAGGAGTTGTTCGAATAGAGGATCACCACTGAACATCAGCACTGATTAAATCCACTAGATGATGTTCCCAGTTGCTTTGCTTTAGTGCAAAGTCATGGAGGAAGTGAATCCGTGAGTGTGTTATCCAATCCTCTGCATTATTCCTGACTTTTTGCAAGCATATCAGTCATAATTAGCTGCACTAAGCTTGGCATGCTGTTTTGCCCCTGGCATTTCCACATCACTCCGCAGCAGGCGACTAACTGTGACTTAATGAATAGCAACATTATTGAAGCTTTGGTTCCTTGTTTTTCTTGGTGACTTTACTTTCAAGAATCATAATTATTCAACCTAGACAGAACAACTACTGCCCTTCTGCAGACATTCAAATAATCAGTGAAAATATTTCAGCCAAGGTATTTATTTTCAAGACTCTCCAAAGGCTTTCCTAGCAATAGTCAAGCAGTCCAACTCATCCAAATTCCAGTAGTCCCTGTGGGCAGGGGATACCCTTCCCCTTACAAACGTGCTGCTCCCTAACTTTTTTCCATTGCTTTTCCATCAAAATAATACATCCTTTAATACCATATTAATAGGCTACAGTAATAGAAACACCTGCAGTGAGGCAAATAGACTTTGAATTCCTCTGAAGGTAATTTCTGTAAAAAACAAATAGAAAAGAGAATAACAGGTGTTCCACTGCTGACTACCCAGCTGCCTCATTCTATTCTTGTCGAGTCCTGCTTTCCTTCAACCTGTGAGTGGAGAAACCTGAAATATTCAGATATACATCTAATTTTTCAGATAATTCAGAGATTGTATTTTCATGATATTCAATACACAACTCTTTGGGAACATTTAATTTACCTTGGATACCGTGTAGACAGTGCTTTGTAATGGAAAAATCCCAAGGCATGGAATTGACAGGTCTTGTCTGAGGCGTTCTTTGATGTGCTGTGTGATTTGGGCTAAATTATTTCACTACCTTGAACTTGTATATTAATGTTTCTTGCCCCAATTCTCATTATTTTTATGCAGAGAAAGCTAAGCAAACACTATGAAAATATTTACTTCACTAGAATAATATTCAGGTGTCCTTTTCCTTATTCTAGTTTTATGTATTGCTTTTTTGTTTCTCTCCTTCATTACAACGTAAATGCCATGAAGGCAAGGCTTTTTGTTTTATTCACTGCAGTGTCTTGAGCTCTTCATTCAATGCTTGGTGCTCAGTAGCTATTGGTTGAAGGATTTAAAAAAAAAGTGCACGCAGATTTCTACTTAGCTTTATGGTTGCTTAGAAAGGCTTATGTTCCATTCTGCTTTTTCTGCTTACAAAGTGGCTATTAGACCTTAGCACATTGTTAGAAAGAAATTCTATTTTGATTGAGCATTTTAGGAAAAATGAAATGCTTGCGCGTTTCTGGAAGGTCTTGCCTAAGAAAATGAGAAACTCAGAGGTAACTGAATCAGTGGCTAAAAGGTCTGATATATATAACTCCTACTATTTATTGAGGTCAGCCTTACACTTGTAATTTTGGCTGGGAGGGTAAACTCTATTCCATCTACAGTGCAAAAGAATTGAGCTGTTAGGCAATCCCACAGTACACATCAAGAACACACGTATATAAAGCTTCCTTGTGATTGCTGTTTGTAGGTCTATCACAATCAGGATGTAGCTACATTTGAGACACGCATGTCAGATTCTCTGAGAAATCAGCATGTGGACACTGTGAAGGTATGCATAAAACATAGTAATCTTGGGGCGCCTGGGTGGCGCAGTCGGTTAAGCGTCCGACTTCAGCCAGGTCATGATCTCGCAGTCCGTGGGTTCGAGCCCCGCGTCGGGCTCTGGGCTGATGGCTCGGAGCCTGGAGCCTGTTTCCAATTCTGTGTCTCCCTCTCTCTCTGCCCCTCCCCCGTTCATGCTCTGTCTCTCGCAAAAATAAATAAACGTTGAAAAAAAAAAATTAAAAAAAAAAAAACATAGTAATCTTATCTCAAGATAGGTCTTGAAGGGGAAAGAAAAAGTCTCGTCCTCTTAGTTGGCATATTTTTGCTTAAATCTTTCACAAGGGAAGACCTTTCTCACCACGATGATCTCCTATCTAGGACACATTCGTTTCTACTTTGCAAAGAAACAGGCTAATAAGCTTAATGGTCGGCTGCGTTCCCTCCCTGAGCTACACTTAACAGCAGCTCCTGAACTTGGAGGCTTTGCTTTCCCTCCTTGCTGTGCCACGTAGAAGTTCTCTTGCCTGTTTGCAACTGTAATTTGCCATAAATCTTAAATTACAGGATTTGCCTCAGAAATATGTTCCTAGCACTAGGAACACTAGTGTTCTAAGGCACTAAGCAGCCTCGAAGTGTCTTGACATAATCTCCCTAGCTGGATTTGCTCAATTTGCTCACTGCTCTCAGTTCACGTTTCTCAGTGCCATCTAATGAGGCAACAGCATCGACCTGCTGTGACAATGGCTATATTGTCCTAATAATGATGAAACGTGTTCACTGCTGGGCCTCAGTAAAATTCCGTGCTCCGCCTCTGCTAGAAAGAAATGTGATTTCCAAGAACAAGTCAAGGTGTCTTGAATCTTGAGTATTTGGGAATCTGTGGAGTTCTACAAGCTGAAATACATATTTATATTCATTTTATGGTCTTTTCATTGAGTAGTGTTTTATGTTGCTACGATTTATATGTGACATAATACCGAAAGTTCTTATTAATAGTAGCTACATATAGATTCTAGCTCTTTAATAATCTGTGTTCTGATTGCTTTATCTTCCTATGTCTACCTTTAGAAAGCAAAGGATTCTTGGGGCGCCTGGGTGGCGCAGTCGGTTAAGCGTCCGACTTCACCCAGGTCACGATCTCGCGGTCTGTGAGTTCGAGCCCCGCATCGGGCTCTGGGCTGATGGTTCAGAGCCTGGAGCCTGTTTCCGATTCTGTGTCTCCCTCTCTCTCTGCCCCTCCCCCATTCATGCTCTGTCTCTCTCTGTCCCAAAAATAAATAAACGTTGAAAAAAAAATTAAAAAAAAAAAAAAAGCAAAGGATTCTTACTCTGTCATATTTTATCTCAGAAATAGCTACTGCTGAATGCGTGACAGGAGAATTCATCGCGAACCTTCTGACAGAGATACTGGTCCCAGCTCTAGGCCTTGATTTCACCTTCTGAAATCAAAAGGTGGGGCAAAAAGAGTTTTAAGGATGAAATAAGAAACTATGCCGATGATACCTCAATCATTGGGATTAACCTGGATGAAAAAATACAGTTGAACAGTTTGATAATGCCTCATGGTATCAGAAATGCATTTGCTATTAGGAATGTGGTTTGCACAAAAAAGGAGGAATGTTGCAATACTATTAAAAAAAACAAAAACGAATGTTTTTCAAGTGCATTAAATGAGAATCTTTGTAAATGGTTAGTTGGCTTAAAAATAGTTTAGCTAGGGGCGCCTGAGTGGCTCAGTCGGTTAAGCGTCTGACTTCAGCTCAGGTCATGATCTCACAGTTCATGCATTCGAGCCCCACATTGGGCTCTGTGCTGACAGCTCAGAGCCTGGAGCCTGCTTCAGATCCTGTATCTCTTTCTCTCTCTGCCCCTTCACCCACTAGTGCTCTGCCTCTCTCTGTCTCAAAAGTGAATAAACATTAAAAAAGAAAAATAGTTTATCTACAAATTGTGCAAAGATATAATTTAGCCAGTAGTATCATTTATTCCAATTCCTGAAGAGCTGCCCAAATTAAAGCTTCATTATTTTTAACTACAATTTTCCTCTGAAATATAAAAGCTCAGAGGAAGCTCTAAGCCCCTCTGGCTTACATACTATTCTCATGAAGTGGAAAATGCAGGTATATTTTTCTGTTTCAAGCTGAGTGTTTTTAAGCATTGTAGCTTAGGGCTTAATACGATGCCCTACATTTTACCTATCCTTTTATTTGTTCACTCATTTACTTTTGTTTTTAATTGAGTGAACTCATGAAAAAAGGGAAAGTAGATGTCATTCTTTCCTTTATTTTTGTATCTCATTCTAAAACCTGATCATTTTTAAGTTGCCTTTTTTTTTGTAAATTAAACTGGAGTTTAGTAGAAAATTTGATCACTCTACCTGTATCTCTAACATATTGGATTGTTTTATGCAACTTCCATTAGGATGAAAATGCCTTGTGAAGAAAACAATTCAGATCTGGCAGACAGGTAGCATGCATCCTATCTGAATTTTGTATGTGAGTCACCTCCCGAAGCTTTTTCTGCAAAATGAGATTTATAAACACAATGGCAGCGTATTTTTATAATGAATTTATAACTCGAAAATTTAAGATTCAACGATTATCAATGAACTCACAGATTGTGTTTTCTCCCACTGGGCACTTTGATCTATCATGCAGAGGTAAACTTGCTGTACGGTATGCCTGCCTGTCAAGAGATTGTGTGCTATGTATATCTATATATGAAGACCATATTTTTTGAATTTAAAATCAAGACACTTACCCTTGCCACGTATGGGTTTTTGAAGGGCAGTCCTGCAAATGATTTGCAATCAGGTCTACCTTGAAAAATGTAAGCCATTTTAGCTATACGTTAATCTTCATAAAAAAATGAAGATGGTTTTATTTAACCTCTAACGGGTGTCATCTAATAAGCATTATTGCCATTATTATTACGGTTTTCGCCAGTGTGCTCCTACTGTGTGAAAAGTCTGAGTGACTTCAGATCTATAGGTCACCTAATTATCTACTTCCTTCTCCACCCAATTGCTTCTAATTCTTCATGAAGTGCTTTTCAGGAGATGCATCAGTTGTTTGTAACACACATTTTTCTCCCCTTTGCAACCTATCGGTACTATTTTTCTCTTTCTGTGTGTCCTTTACCATACCACCAGAAAGCTTTTAAAGACCTGTGAGTTTTAATTCCAGTAAGATAACAAAATTACTCATCAATCCTCTTGCTGAAAATGGCCGAATTTAAAATAAAACATTTTAAAATTGACTAAAAGAACTGAAGAGTTGATATGATAATAAAGAATTATTAGCTAAATATCAGCAGGCCATCAAATCTTAAAATCTTTTAAAGAAAATCTTAAAAGTAGCCAGAAAAAAGACGCATTACCTTTAAAAACTAACAATTAGATTGACAGCTGACATCACAAAAGCAACAATGGGTATCCAAAGATAGTGAAGTGATATCTTCACAGTGTGAAGGAAAATAATTGCCAGTTTAAAAAGGAAAATAATGGCTTTGTGAAAATATCTTACAAGAATAGATAAAGATATTTTCTTACAGACAAAAACTGGGAGTGTTACTGAAGAAAATTACAAAAGATTTTAAATATATCAACAGTTACATTAAAGGTAAATAAACTGGGGTGCCTTGGTGGCTCAGTCGGTTGGGCGTCCAACTTCAGCTCAGGTCATGATCTCACGGTTGGTGAGTTCAAGCCCTGCGTCGGGCTCTGTGCTGACAGCTCAGAGCCTGGGGCCTGCTTCGGATTCTGTGTCTCCCTCTCTATATACCCTTCCCTCCTCCCCCACCCCCTCAAAAATAAATAAACATTAAAAAAACTAATAAACATTAAATATATATATCACAGTAATAAAAATTATGAATAATAGGGGAAACGGGGTGTGGTACATATGGGAGATCTCTGTAAATCTAAAACTGTTCTTAAAAATGAAGACAACTATATGGGCACCTGGGAATATCCCAGCTGGTTGGGAATCCAACTTCAGCTCAGGTCATGATCTTGCGGTTAGTGAATCGGAGCCCCGCATTGGTCTCTGTGCTGACAGCTCAGAGCCTCAAGCCTGCTTTGGATTCTATGTCTCCTTCTCTCTCTTCCCCTCCCCTGCTCGTGCTCTGTCTCTGTCTCTCAAAAATAAATAAATGTAGAAGAAAAAAAAGTAAATAGACTAGGTGCTCCAAATAAAATGCAAAAATTATAATTTGGATTTTGCGAATTCAAGAAAATAAGACACTTAAAACATAAAATACTAAAAGGATGAAAAAAACCACACTGTTCAGTAGCTAACAACAATAAAAAAAAAAAACTGATTTAGCTTTATCAGACAAAGTGACCTTTGAAATAGAAGGGCATTGCCAGAAGTTAAGTATGTCGCTGCATAATGAAAAGTGTCAAATAATCAGCAAGGTATACCTACCATTTTATATTTGTATTCACATAACAAAGTATCCTTAAAATTAAAATAGATACGTGGACATAAATATAAAAAGAATTTATCCAAAAACATCAATATGAGCTTAGACAATCACAACCAACATAATGGACATATATAGAATACTACAACCCAAACCTGCAAAGTACATATAACATTTACAGGAATGGTCCATACATTGGATTATAAAGCAATTGGTAACAAATACCAAAGATCACTGTTATGCTATGCACAGCATATTATCTGAGTAAAATGCAGTTCAACTAGAAGTCAACAATGAAAAGATAAATTAATATTTCCCATATAAATGGAAATAAAATTAACAAAATTATAATGAAAATTCCAAAGTCTTTGAACTGAAGGATAATAGCCACGCCACTTTTCAAAACTTTTGGAGCTCAGGGAAAACCATTGTAGGAGAATAATTTATAGCCCTACAGGCATACATTAAAAAAAAAAAAAAGAAAGAAAGAAAGCCTAAAGATTATAGTATCTATCTCCTAAGTTTTTAAAAAGAACAGCAAAATAACCTCAAAGAAAGTAAATAATAGTAAAATCAGAAATTAATACAGTCAAAAGTAAACATAGACTATAAAGGATTGACTTTGAAATGGCAAAAAACCCTGACATACTTAATTTAAAAAGGGGATAGGTGAAGTAGTTATAGGAATGACAAAAAAAAAAAAAAAAAGGACATCACTATAGATACTATAGACAAACTTATAGTAATAGTATAATATATATATATATATATACACACATCTATACACAATTTGGATTAAAAAAGGCAATTTTTAATAAAAATATGACTTGCCAAAGTACTGAAGAGGAAATAGAAACCAACATAAATATTAGAGATACCGACTCTGTGGTCAAAACCCTTCCAACAGGAGAGCTCCACTCCCAGAGAGCCTCACTGGATTTTTCTGCCATATATTTGGTAATAGATAATTTCTGTAGCACCCAAAATCTCCCAGCAAATAAAAGAAGAGGAATGCCCTCAATGTATTTAAGAAGCTGGTATAACTTTGATATTAATCTGATAAGGGAAGAAAGGAAATATAGTCAATCTAATTCATGATGACAGAGGAAAAGAAGTTCCCAACCAAAATGTTAGCAAGCTATGTCCCACAACATATAAAAAGGATAACACATTGTCATCAAATTGAGTTGCTCTCTGAAATTTAAGACTGATTTAATATTACAAATCAGTTATAATTCATCAAATTAGCAGTCCAAAGGAAGAAAGCAATATGATTATATCAGTAAATGTAAAAAGACACTTGATAAAATGTAACATCCTTTTATGATTAGTAGGATAAAAACACTAGAAAAATATAAAGAGACAAGAACTTCCTTAATAAAAACCTAGAGCAAGCATAAGACGTAGTGCTGTAATTTTAAGGATGTTTGCATTACTCTGTCCAACATTTCACTAAAGATTTAGCCAAGGCAGGAAGGCAATAATGAGAAACAAAACAAAACACAACAGAATAAAGTAAAATAAAATAAAATATAAAATAAAATAAAATACATGGCAAAGAAGAAACCAAAACTCTCAGAATTTGTGGTTTACTTGATTGTGTGCACAAAAAATTAAAAAAAAATCTACAGATAAATTTACTAAAATAAATGAGTTTAGCATGTTTGCTGAGTATAAATCAAACCACACACATCAAGTACACTTTTTCATATGACCCACACACAAAAAGTGAAATTAAAACAGGAAATTTATGTGCTATCAATAAGTATGAATTTTTTAGGACTAAATCTAAAGAAAGCATACAAGACCTTTCCAGAGAAAATTATAATGCTTAGTGAATGACATAGACTGGAGGTCTTCTTATATGACCACAAATGTACCCCATCCCCCCACACCAGATATCTCCTGCTTTGATAGCTCTGATGTTTCACTGCCATGGTCTCCTCGAGCATCTTTATCCACACAGTAAAAATGTCTTGAATTCTAATCATGCACCAGTAACTGTCAGCCATAGAGATGCAAAGATAATTTCACGGACTCCTTATTTACCATGTGCTCCCATATGTCTATATTTTGAGATTTGAGGTAATACTAGAACATACTTACAGATAAGAATGGCATAGAAAATTAACTACAAGGCATTCAATTTCCATAAAAATCTGTTTTTCTCTTAACATTAATTCTTGTAAAGTTTATCGCAGAGCGTGACATGGGGCTCCATCCCATGAACCATGAGATCGTGACCTGAGCTGAAATCAAGAGTTGGTCCTTAACCAACTGAGCCACCCAGGAGCCCCAATATTAATCTTTTTTTTAAATTTTTTTAAACATTTATTCATTTCTGAGAGAGAGACAGAGCGTGAGTGGGGGAGGAGCAGAGAGAGAGGGAGACACAGAATCCGAAGCAGGCTCCAGGCTCTGAGCTGTCAGCACAGAGACAGACGCGGGGCTCGAACTCACGGACTGTGAGATCATGACCTGAGCTGAAGTCAGATGCTTAATGGACTGAGCCACTCAGGCGCCCCCCCGCCCCGTATTAATCTTAATATTAAAACATTAGACGTGAGAAGCACAAAGTGCTCTTCACCTCCAGATACCCATACACTAGGTTGGAAGTTTCTGAAATTCTTAACTACAAGATGTCAGCTACCTTTTGATGCATCAGAAATGTGAAGCCCGGTCACAGACACAAATCAAAAACATTACACAAGGCAGAGGCTCTCTGAAAATACGCATGCAATCTTTGAACCCTTTTCGGAGTTTTGTTTTGTTTTGTTTTTTAATTGTTAACAACCTCATCATCTACCTACTTCTGTTCTTTTTATTAAAGACAGCGTGCTTGAGTGTGTCTTTCTCCTTGAACCATACTAAAACTTCTGTTTCTTTTTCTTCCTCCACCCTTTTCCTCTCCTGCCTCCCCTCCAAATCTGCTGGTGTTTGTAACTCCTTTATTGTGGGTGTGGTCCTCTCCATCAGCCATGTGGGTAGTTGAACCAAACTCACCTCCCAGCCTCTCTGCTGCCTTGTCCACCAGGAGACACTCCCAGGAATCCAGGTTGGTTGTGGGGTGTGGGGTCCAGGGGATATATGCAGCCAAGTCGTAATCAGCACCTCCTCTCTCTCATTCCAGCATCCCATGGCCCTCTGAATTCCCAACTCTCAGGTTTTGACCCTGACTTTGGAGGCTTTCTGGTTCACCGCACCACTGCAGCCAAGCTCCAAACTGCGGTGCACATTGTCTCTTTCTTGCCATCAAATTTTACCCTTTCTGTGTCCCATCTTTTGGGGTCCTGCTATCTCTTTTCGTTTAAATGACTCTATGGTATTAGTAGGGACTCCAGCATCAAGATTAGACACACGGCAGACAGTTTTAGTTAGGCAGGGCTTTCCTCATCCGTGAAATCATGGGAGGAGGCTGTTTTTGTATTCCGCTTTCGTGGAGGCCTGGCGGTGGCAGTGCATTTGGCTGAAGCCCCCCTTTTCCCTCAATAAGCACAGCCATCCAGCCTGGGGCGGCAGCCAGAGACATCGCCTCTTGTGAACCGTCACCCTTTTTACGCAGTGCTCTTCTCTGGGCCCAAAGGTCACCATACAATGTGAGCATCCTAAAAAATAACAGTTCTTAAGAAAGTTAGTTTGTGACCAAAGCCGAGTGGTAATATGTGAAGACAGCAGGACTCCTGGGAACGGGCACGGACCAGGGCTCTGATTCATCTAGGTTTGGATCTCAAATTGAGTCACTTAATTAACCGGGAAACTCTGAGCAAATTCTAAGCTTCCGCGTCTCGGTCCTATGACTATAATAGCCTAAGAGCACTTCCCCTACTCTGATACTGTGAGGCTATGAAGTGACAAAAATAAAGCCCTTGTCATAATGACTGGGGTAGAGTGAATGGCAATCAAGTGTATGTGTTAGTATTAGCTGAGATTCCCTCCCTTCAGTGGCAACCAATCTTGAAGAGTATTGGTCCCATTTGGCAGATGAAGAAACTGAGGCTCAGGGAGATTAACTTTCCTAAGGTCAAACTAGCAAAAGTGACATCTGGGACCCAAATTCAAGTCTTCTGACTTCTGCCACACAGTAATATTTTCACTATATCACATGACATAAGAAATTCTTTAGTTTTGGCATATTTATATTAACTGCTAATCTTCTCCAGCATATTTGTTTAATGTGTGGGTGTGTCACATCCCTTCATTTATTGTAGTGGCTTCAAATATTGCAATTACAATATAACATGAGCTTCATCTTGACAAAAACCGTGACAGTTCCCTCATGGCTCACAGGAATTATTTCTAGCTCCCCGATAGTTTCACTAACATTTGTCTTTCAGGATTGTAGACCATCACAGACAAAAGCATGAAGTTAGAACTGAGAGATGGTCTTTACTTTTATCTGACAATTAAAGACAAATCGCTAAGAGTTTAGGTGGTGCCATTTATTGACCCTACCATATTTACTGAGCACTGACTGATTGTCAGGCATTGCGCTAAGCATTTTTGTGAGGTTCAGTAGTGAATTAGATGGGTTTTTTTCACCTCCACCTCAGGAACTAAATAACAAATTTGGAAAGAAGCTCTAACAATTTTAATTGAACCCCAGCTAGATGGTAAAACCCCTCTTCGCTCCATATAAAATACAGATGTGCCTTAAAATGGAAATTGACACATATTAACATTGATAGGGAAAGATCTGTTTACTAATTGTGATTTCCACAGATATTGCATCATGAAAAATGAGCAAAGATTCCTGCATTTTTGGAGTTTATTGCCTGTGGTGGGGGTGGTGTGGCAGGGAGGAAAGACACGTGATAATAATAAATAATTATGATAATTATTATTATAGAATAATACACATGATAAATAACAAACAGTAAATAAATACCTTCTGTGGAATGTTAGAAAATGATACTGATACTGAGAAAAATAGAGCAGGACAGGATACATCAGGAGTCCAGGAATAGGGAGGTCTTGTAAATAGAATGAACAGGTGAAGCCTCATCCAGAAGAGGCCTTTGAGAAAGACCTGAAGGGAGGTGATAAAGTGAGGTGTGCAGGTCTCCGGGCAAAAAGCCTGGTGTCCCAGGCTAAGGAAAGCACTAAGACAGTGGCACAAGTGGAGAGAGAGAGAAAGAAAGAGAAAGAGAGGAGGACACAAGGTCCCAGAGATGACAGAGTCCAGGCATTTAGAGCCATGGCAATGACTTGCAATTTTACTGGAAGTGAAATGCAGAGATTCTGCAAAGTTTTGAGCACAGAAATGCCCTAGAATAACATTTTTGTGTTCAACTGTATTCATTTAACAGAGGAACATTTTCCCAGGTCTTTTTTTTGTGTTGTGAGGGGAAGTAGAAAAGGGACATTATCTTAATGTCTGCATACTAAATCCATCAGTGTACCTATTGGTGAATGTATTATTTATTTTTAGCTTTTTCCATTAATAATCTTGAGTTGAATATATCAGTACATACTTTATTTTGGTGTCTGTCCTCTAGAATAGACTCCTATAAAGGGCATTCCTGGGTGACAAACATGCATGGATAAGAATCTTGAAAAGCATGCTTAGATGTAAATTTATACTCCCAGAAACAACATGCATTATATCACACATTGTTTTAATCAACAGAATAATACATCAGTTTTCCTAATTTAAGAGATCAACAAAATTCATTCATTCACTTACTTATCAGCCAAGATTTCGTAAGATCTACACTTCACACGAAAATCACTAGACACCTCAGAATGACACATGCCCGTCCGTATTCTTCACACACACTTGCATTTTCTTATCTTTTCTATTTCACTCCCCTTTACTTCATTATTCCATTTTAATATTACTGATTGTATTTTATTTATTTATTTTTATTTGAGAGAGAGAGAGAGAATGGAAGACAGAAGCAGAGGGAGAGAGAGAGAGAGACAGAGAGAGAGAGAATCTTAAGCAGGCTCCATGCATGGAGCCTGACATGGGGCTTGATCCTATGATCCTGGGATCATGACCTGAGCTTAAATCAAGAGTTGGCCCTCAATCGACTGAGCCACCCAGTTGCCCTAGACAACTGACTTTAAATATAAATGACCAGCATGCTTGGTTCAAGTCAGGATACCACCCCTCTGGCACTGTCTTTTATTCCGTTTCATGATGTGATGTTTGTGAACTGAAGCAGGGGCTCCATGGGAGCCTAACTCCCAGTATCTCCAAGGAAGGGTTTCCCAAGTAAATTAAGAGGGCAAACAGAAACCCAGAGGGAAAGTACACAAAATACCTTAGAAAAATTACTCTTATGCCTTTATTAAGATAACCTGATTAATTTGCTTTTTCAACTAAAGTAGCATTTTAGCAATACAGCTACTTTTCTCTAGAAACACTATCATTTCCTATTTTCACCAAAGTCGGACTCGTCTTCTGTGAGCTTTGTAGCTTGACTTCAATTATCTGGATATTTTTCCATGTTGATAGAACTAAAACTGCCTGAATGAGTCATATCTTTTTGTATAGTGTTAGACTAATTGAATGAATTCTGTGTTTTCTTGGATTTAAAAAACGCCTTAATTATTCTTCATTTTATAATCTTATGATGATAATAGTCAAAAGTCAGCATAAGCATGAAAATCTTTACTGTATATATTTTCAAAACCCAGGTCTCAGAACAGAAAAGAGAAATGTCAATGTAACCAGTAATGATGCATTTACTCAAAAGGTCTGCACATGTTATCTTTAACTTAATATCAAAAATGTGCTGAAAAATCGAACAGGGAGACTCTTAAGAATAAATGAACTTCCAGGGATTAATATAATATCATTTCCCAATTTAATATCGAGTGCTCAATGTCATGTGAACACTGCATTACTGGTTTGTGAGAATAACCCCATTTAACCACTGGAACAGTTCTGTGACAAAGCTTCTACTATAATCTGCATTTCACAGATGAGGAAACCAAATCTTAGAGAGGCGTCAGTAATGTGCCCAATTCCATGCAGGTAGTAAGTGCTAGAGTGGAAACCTGAACCTGGGTTTTTCAAATGCCAGAGCACTGGGCTTTGGCTGCATTAAGACTCATTTAGATGTCATGTTCATAGAAGCAGAGGATTTGATGGAATATGAAAGATCACAGTGGACAAGAACATGGTTTGGTGCTAAGAGAAGCAAGTCAAATCTCAGCTCAGTTATTGACGAGCAATATAACCTTGGATTATATTATGTTAACCTCTGATCCATGATTTCTCATCTATAAAAGGGGCATAATTAAAAGATTATGTAAAATACTTCCTAGAGCTCTAAGCACCCACCATGCAGTAAATGATGGTAATTTGTGTTCAAAGTAACATAGAAAAGATGTCCAGGTGCTTTGGTGGAAGAACAGAAATACTTGGGAGCTGAGGTGGTTACTGTCATGTATATTCTGGATGTACCTGAACTAAAGTCTAGATGCAGCAGAACGCAGCAACGTACCTGAGGTGTTTTGACCGTCCAAACACATATACACCTAAGGCTTTGTTTTAGAAACAAAGAGCTTAGGAATAAATACTTCAATAGGATGCATCTTACAGTCTTCACATACAAATACATATTCACGCAACACTAGCTTAGCAACAGTGATGTGATCTTTTTGCCTTACATTAAAATAGTCTTTTAGCAAACACCATTTGCAAGACATATGTCTTGAAAATTTTCCTGATAGCCCTCATTAGCAAAAAGAAAAAAAAAGGGAGCTAAGCTATCATGCTGTCTTGTTTGATCCTCTTTTCTGAACAAGAAGATATCATTTTAAAGTGATTTATTGGGGTCTTGGTGAAGCTTGAGATTGTGAAACAGCTTTTTAAGGCCCGAAGATAATAAACCCTACAGTATGATTCAGTTCATGAGGACATTACTTGCTATCACCTCTTTTCTTGGAGATAATATATGGGTTTGCAAAGCACAATATCTGACACTCGGGAGATTAAGTATATTTATTTTATATATATATAATTACCAGTAACACTATATTCCACAGTATATCCCTTTTCTTATATAAGGAATTTTATTATCTAATTGTCTCTTCTGTTGTAATCTACTAATTTTGCACAATATCTACCTATGATGAGGTTGATGTTGTACTGGACATATCTTACAGATTTGAGGATTGCCTGAATGAAAAAGTCTCTATTGCATGCTTTATAGTCTATAATTTTTCAGGATAAAAGATTTCAGCCCAACTAGTCCTGAAAAATAGAGAGATTACTCACCATTGGTGTTTACAAATTGTATCCTAAATGAATTAATTATGCTATAATCATGTGTATCTTTTTTGGTTTTTGTTTTTAAGTTTGTTTATTTTGAGAGAGAGAGAGAGAGGAAGAGAGAGACAGAATCCCAAGCAGACTTTGCACTGCCAGTGTGAGGCCCGGTGTGGGGCTCCTTCTCACAAACTGCAAGGTTTGACCCAAGGTCAAGAATCAACATTTAATTGACTGAGCTACCCAGGTGCCCCTGTTTTTGATTTTTTAATAATCAAGATTAGATTAGAGTATAACTAATTTGAAACCACTGTTTCTGCTAAGAATAGTGTTTTATGATTAATAATATAATTAATTCTTAATATGATTATATTATATTAGTATATATTATAATTATAATATAATATATAGTTATATATGATTATATATTATTATAATATATATGATTATATATTATTATTATATACATATGATTATATATTATGATGATATTATATTAGTATATATTATAATATATACTAATATAATATCATCATAATATAGCATAATTACAATATAATATAATATAGTTATAATATATAATATAATATAATTATAATATGATTACAATATAATATTTAATATAATATAAATATAATGTTAATTAATTATAGTATTAATTAATAATATAATCAATAATTAATAACTTGTTTATTATTAATAATAAATGTCCTGTTTTTATTCTGTTTATTATCATTTACTAGTACCCAGACTTAGATCTGCAACAGCATTTTCAGTGAACTGAGAGCAAAAATGATAGTGAAGGCACCTCAACTATCTGTTCCTAAAAAGAAATATTCTTCATTCTTATATAATCTACCAAAGTTTTTTATCATATTGTTAAAATGTTCTTTCTTTGAAGAATGATGGTGAGAGCAGAGGTAGGAATTTTTTGTAAATGTTCTTCTTTGGAAAAATAAAAGGATGGCCACTTTATAATCTTATTGTTCTTTTTATTGTTATTTTACTGGTCCAAGGGATGGGAAAGTCTGAAATTTTCCATTCTGTAGTTACTAGGTTGCTTTTAAATATTGAAACAGGACATATAACAGTGTTTCTAAATATTTTCAAAATTTGGATAGTTGTTTCCTCTGATAAGCTTACTGAAGTCTTACAGAATCAAGGAGGACTTTGCTGGTCTTTCACCCACTAATAAACTGGTGATGTATTTAATTTGTATGGATGACATGATAAAATCATGCTCTGATGTCTCCAACCTAGAAAGGAAAAACATGGGTACAGAAGCAAAAAAACAAAAAACAAAAAAACAGAAGAAAGAAAAACCAAACTTCATACCTAGGCAATAAAACCGGAGACTGAGTGAAAGAATACAAGAGTATACACTGTAAACAAAAACTTTTTCACCAAACACTTACTAAAATTGCAAGTCGGATTTTATTTGAGCTACTGCAGTTGGGGAGAAAGACATGAATATAGAACTGAGCTTAACTCCAAATGCAAGATTTATAACCAATTTATAAATGGGGATTTATAACCAATGGGCAGAGTAAGGGGGTCGGCGGATGGACATACCTATCAAGGGTGAGGGATGAGGCAAGATATCAAGGGTGGAGGGATGATATCAAGGGTGGAGGGATTTCCACTAAAGTGACTTAGGATTCCTTGCTAAGACTGGGTTCAGTGGGCCAGGGGTAGGCCTGCAAGTCAAGGTCATGATCTAGTTGACAAGAAGACTCAGAGTAGCCTAATTAAAGTTTGGTCAGCAAGAGAGCCCTCGGTAATAAATTGGTCAGAAGATGAGGGTAAGAGAACCTAACGTATCATGTGATTTTTTAAAATCGGTTTTGGAAAGACTTACAGAAACCTCTGAGCATCACGTAAGAGTTAATCTCTTTGTCTGAAAGTAAACTAAGGACATTCACTTGAGTACAGTTTCATTTTGAACCACGTGCAGGTGTATTTGAAAGTCCTCTACATTCTTAGTGGTAGTATGTCTTTAAGTTGATTTTTTTATTTTTTTTAATGTTTATTTATTTTTGAGAGCCAGAGAGAGGGTCAGAGCACGAGCGGGTGTAGGACAGAGAGAGAGCGAGAGACACAGAATCCGAAGCAGGCTCCAGGTTCTGAGCTGTCAGCACAGAGCCCGAAGTGGGGCTCGAACCCACGAACCGTGAGATCACGACCTGAGCCGAAGTCGGACGCTTAACCGACTGAGCCACCCAGGTGCCCTGTCTTTAAGTTGATTGTAATGAGACCAACCAATTCCTTTCTAAAGATCTCTTCTGATGGATGTGAGTTTTTATGTTTGTTTTTTTTTTTTCCAGTGTTGAGATTAAAGGGTTTAGTATAAAGCTCAAGAGTAAATATCCTTAATAGGATGGAGACAATCAAAGGAACCGTAATTACATCTTATTGAAAACATTCTGTAAGTGGGGAGGAGATGAGAACAAATCTTACCTTTTAGAATCCGCTAAATTTATTTCAACTTTACACTGTGTTTACTTGACATTTGAGCCACAATAGCGGCGGGATCCTTTTCCATTAGAACTATCCTGGGAAATTCTTTCATGATCTGCTCAGATGTGGCTTATCTCACCATCTGTCACCACTGCAGAAAATTTAGCGTTGAATTCAAACACTCTTTTGTGCATAATCTTTTGATGTCAAGCAGGATGCTCAGAAAGATAAGAACAGACAACAGGAATAAGTACTAATCCAGGGTGCACCACTGCCTGGCACTGTTCTAGGTCCTAACGGGTCCCTGTTCTTTTCAGTACAGCCTAAAGGGGAAACAGACAAACATTTCAAAATTATATGCCATTTGACAAGCGTTGTAACGAGACATGGTGGGGGTGCTATTGGAACACACAAGGAGTGTCTGTCCCACTTCTTGGGTTAGGGTATTGGTGGAAATATGGGGAGTGGTAGAGTGTTGAGGTGTGTTTGTGTGTGCATGAGGCATTGGAGATATGTTGGTGGAGGGAGGGAAGGGGGGGGGTGCAAGAGGTGATTTATAAACAGAGACCCAAATGATAGAGTGGGTATTATTCAGGAGGAAGGGTGTGCCTAAAAGAAGACACATTATGTGCCAGGATCCGAGGGGAAAAGGGAATAGGTATGTAATTTAGTGTGTCAGATAAATGGTTCTCAAACTTTAATGGGCATATGAATCACCCAAGTTTAATGTTAAAATGCAGATTCTGATTCAGTAGTTCTAGGGAGGGACCTGCATTCCTGGGTATCTTAATAAGCTCCCAAGTGATATCAGACCTGCTGGTTCACAGACCAAACTTTGAGTAGTGACAAAGTTGATTTCCAGTAACCGGACACTTCTCTCTCTCTGGAGAAATAACCTAATATTCCCTTAGCCATTTTCACTCCTGACGATGACCTACTTAGTCACACTGCATGAACCCTTAATGATGGCAATGTGGTGGCGACTCAGCACCTCATTCGTATATGACATCTGTAAGGGAGCCGACTTCTCTTCCCATAATATTTTTAAAATCACTGCTTCCAATTCTGCTTTTATACCTTCTTATCCACCTTGATCTACCGGCTCGTGGAAACACATTTAGCAGTTTCAGCATGAGACCAGCCTGAAAGGATGTGCTTAATAAATATTATCAATGTTTGTCAAAATCAAAGAAAATGTCCCAGGGAAGACCTTGCAGCCTTCCCCATTAGGAGCAACATATAAGGCTGTCCTGTATCTCGACAGCCATTCTTTTAATGTCAACTTGAATTCACTTTAATAAGGGCATGAGTTTCATGTGTCTGTCTCTGCCTCATCCTGTAGCAGCCAATGTTCTGTGGCTCTCGAGACCAGGGACAATATCTTTGAAAATACTCTCAAATTTCCATCGCCGTCCCAAAGGCATGGAAGCAGGTTGGGCTGCGTGGTAACGTCACTTACTGGGAATTCACACCCGTGTCACATGCTTGAAACGAGAAGCCTCTCTACATGTAGTTTTGTATGTTAGGCATCATCAAATTGATTTGGAATGCGTTTCTGGGGGCTAGAAGATGCATTCGGTTTAACTCTTGGTACCGTGGAACTGTGTCCCACTCGTCAGGGAATGCATAGATTTTACTCCCACTAATGGGAGTCTACTGCCCTGTTTATTCTCAAAATAACAAACAAACACACATACATATATATTTAAAATACATTTCTTGGGGCACCTGGGTGGCTCAGTCGGTTAAGCGTCCGACTTCAGCTCAGCTCACGATCTCACCGTCCGTGAGTTCGAGCCCCGCGTCGGGCTCTGGGCTGATGGCTCAGAGCCTGGAGCCTGCTTCCGATTCTGTGTCTCCCTCTCTCTCTGCCCCTCCCCCGTTCATGCTCTGTCTCTCTCTGTCTCAAAAATAAATAAACGTTAAAAAAAAATTTTAAATACATTTCTATATTTGTGTTATACAGACTTCACATTGGGACAAATGGAGTGAACCTCACAGGCAACCAACACTTTCCAAAATCCTTCCGTGCCTTCCTTTCCAACTGGGATCTCACGTAATCTTAAAGGCAGATGGGCTTTCTTACCAAGATATATGTGGGTAGATTTGTCATTGTCTCTCCTTCCACTAGACTAACTCAGCAGTTCTTAAACTTTTTTATGCATAAAAATTAGTATGCGCCTTGCCAGGGACACCTGGGTGGCTCAGTGGGTTAAGCGTCCGACTTCGGCTCAGGTCATGATCTTGTGGTCTGTGGGTTCAAGCCCTGTGTCAGGCTCTGTGCTGGCAGCTCGGAGCATGAAGCCTGCTTCAGATCGTGTGTGTGTGTGTGTGTGTGTGTGTGTGTGTGCCCCTCCCCCACTCATGCTCTGTCTCTGCCTCTGTCTCTCTCTCTCAAAACTAAATAAACATATTTTTTTAAAAAAAATACTATTCGCCTTTCTACTTGCGGGCAGATACAACATGCTTTATGCAGAAACAAGAAATTTCCTTGCGTGATCTTTTACTTTTTCCTATTAATCCTTATTTTGGACCTAACTCTCCATAAGTTTGATGTCATCCCCCTCTAGAGCAATCAGAGATTGTTGAAGCCCTTTTTCTACCCTGTTTTGTATTCAATCTGTGTCATCTTTACTTCTCAGCCTGTTGCCTCCATACTCCTAGGCTGTTAACCCTGTAAAGAGAAATGGGAGATGTCCTAACATTGGAAAATGTGATTTCCTTGACTCATGAGCTGTTGCAGATCAAAATTAGCTTGGTCCACGGGCTTACCTTCCACATATAAGTGGTTTTGGAACCTAACAATGATAAACTTTTGGCATTTGGGTAATTCCTATGGCCAGGAAAGCATTCAGAGGGAGATCTGCAGCTAACTTTCAGGTACAGTCACCCTTAAGTGACAGCCAAAAAGTTATAGGTCCCATTCTGAGAAATCTGTAAAAATAGGGCTGAAAGCTTCGGCTCTCCATATTTTACAAGTGATTTCCAGAGCTGGAAAGGACTGGAGATTTCACTCCCAATGTTCATTTGTAAGTGAAGGGACAGACCCAGATATGCTAAGCAGCAGAGTCCCTAAGGATCTAGAGCCTAGTACCACACTCCTTTCTTCCTTCCATTGCCTTTTCCCAGTGAAGCAAAGATAATATGAGTGCTATCCTTTCATTTAAATTAAGTTCATTCTAGTCCTCAAGATGGCAACTATAAAACAGATTTTACTTGAATTATTCTGTGTAAGTTTTACCTAAACCTGTGATCCATTGTGTACATCATCAACAGTCATTAAAAAAAAAATCCATTCATAGTAATTTAGTGGAAATGCTAATAGACTATACTTATGTATTTTTGACTTATGTTTAATTGCAATGTAATGAAAATTGACTAATTTAGCACTTAAAACATGAGGATTATATATTAGTTAGAAATACATTGTTTAACTGATCTTCTATTTGGTGCTTCTTTTAAGAGAAAATTTTTAAATGTTGGCCTGATAATTGCATAAATAATTATTAGATCATATTCCAAAAAAAATGTTTATGATGAATTGTACATATTCTATGTGGTCAAGAACAACAAAAATAAAATGCATACACTTCAGATATCCATACGTTTTTTAAATCCCATATTTTCATATTTTAGAAATCCTTAAGATCCAGAGGACTTTCTGTATTTAAATTAGGTTGAATCCAAAATCTTCCAGAGTATCATGAAAACCAAGATTGGTAATAATTTCAACCAGACATAAGGGGAAGGAAGAGAAGTCTACAACTTTGGAGGCAAAGAAGTTAAGATAATGCCCCAAACCCCAGAGATACAAAGAGATGAGGTGCATTTTCTTTTTTTTTTTTTTAATGTTTATTTATTTTTGAAAGCGAGAAAGAGAAAGACAGTGCAAGCAGGGGAGGGGCAGAGAGAGAGGGAGACACAGAATCCGAAGCAGGCTCCAGGCCCCGAGCTGTCAGCACAGAGCCCAACGCGGGGCTCGAACTCACGGACTGTGAGATCATGACCCGAGCTGAAGTCGGACGCTTCACTGACTGAGCCACCCAGGTGCCCCATGATGTGCATTTTCTAAAGCCCACATTCTTTGCATGGTCCTGCCCTGCCTCCTGATTGAAATTATAAACTTTGAATTCTGGGCAGAAATAACGTGGCATTTCAAAAGCATTACCTGGGGTCTAAAACTGCTTGCTCAAGAAAAGCTAACGGTGCTAGAAGTCAGGCAGATGCACTGTGTCCATCTGGGCGCTGGGAGTCACTGGGTTGCAGGTTCCTGTTCCCAAGGGAATAGTTCGCAGCGGCTCCAACTGGGGGAGGGAAGCCAGCAAAGCAGTGTCGGGGTCAGCAGGATTTGCAGTGCTGAGCGCCGCCCGAAAGATGATTTTTGTTAAACCACGTTGTGTGTCTTCTGTTCTGAGTATGGAGGAGACTCACTGGGATGTGTTCTCTTTTGTGTTTTGGGGGCACAAACAGCAACTTGGAGTCCCCACTGATGTACGAGGTCTGCGCACCACAGCAGGGCAGCACCAGCGGCGGCTGGAGAGGCGGCCTGGGGAGCTCCATCACAGCGTGTAAGAAGGTAACCTTGCCTAGCGCGGCTCTGTCTCCTGGATTGAACTTGAACGCTAGTGTAGTTTGACTCTCCAGGTACATCTTCTAAAGCAGAGCAAAACAGCAAAAACGAACAACGGAATGGCCCACAGTTTGCTTGCCTGGGTAACCTCTAATGCTGCTAAAAATGTAATGGGTGAAGAAGACCAGAAAACTCAAACAGTTCAGAAAAGTACGACTCGAAAATTCTAAGCCTGCAGTGCCCCACCTATTATATGGAGCACTTAAGTCTGTATCTAAGAAACATTCCTGGCTGCTATCTTCTCAAAGAGAAGGGTGCGCTTGGCTTATGTTATGAGGAGAAACAGAAATGCATTTCCTAGAATACAGACTCCAGAACTCATAAACAAATCTCGCTTTAAGCGCATTTGCTGAAAGTTGTCATTTGAATAACATAAATTCATCTACTTCTTTTTCCAGCCAATCCAACTTAAGGCCTGGAAACTTAAGTTTGGAAATGCCCAATTTCCCACCTAAAGCTTTTGTCACTATGTGATGCAGAATTCCAAAGGAGAATGTATGTGTTTCTTCTCATCCAGACTTAGAGGGTGTCACACTGGATTACTTCATTAATTGTTTTTTTAAAAACTTAAATTATTGGGGCATCTGGTGGCTCAGTCATTTGTGTCTGACTCTTGATTTCAGCTCAGGTCATGATCTCAGGGGCCGAGATCAAGCCCCACATCAGGGTCAGTGCTGGTGGTGGGGCCTGGAGCCTGCTTAAGATTCTCTCTGTCCCTCTCTCTCTGCCTGCCATTGCTCATTCTGTCTCTCTCTCTCAAAAAAAAAGTTAAATTGTAAAAAATACTTATAGGAATAATTCAAGACAAATTCTATTACTAAACATATTGTATAGATATATATTATTTATGCACACATACTCCAAATTATGTATGCATATATGTATATTAATTTATTGATTACTATACCCAGTTAAGCAGCCTTATTTATTCTCTGCTTGTGTGGTGTTTGTATTGTTCTAAGTAACAAAGAAAATGACACATATCTGTGTTAGAGAACATAAGTTGATGATAGAAAAGTAGCATTAAACATAATTTTACAAAAGTATTTTCACGCATACATTCATAACCAGATATAAAAATAAACTGGTCTCATTAGTTCAAGGCTCTAATTACCATGTGTTATATGATCTATTATTCTTTCTCATACAATTCTCATAGAAGAGTCAGTGCTATAAATTTCCATTTTAATGCAGAAAACTGAGACACTATAATTCAAAATGATTTTGAGTTTCTTCTAAGAGGTCTTCAAGCCCTGGGTATGTTCTATTCAACTCTGTAACTCCAAATTATAATCTTCACCAGATGCTATACATTTCACAAGGCTAAATCATTTTTCATTTATTCTCATTTTTTTTTTAATTTTTTTTAACGTTTATTTATTTTTGAGAGAGAGACAGAGCATGAACAGGGGAGGGGCAGAGAGAGAGGGAGACACAGAATCTGAAACAGGCTCCAGGCTCTGAGCTGTCAGCACAGAGCCCGACATGGGGCTCGAACTCACGGACCGTGAGATCATGACCTGAGCCGAAGTCGGACGCTTAACAGACCAAGCCACCCAGGCGCCCCTTATTCTCATTTTTAAATAACTCTATTTCTATTGATTAGAGCCCACATGGTATTTAAATTAAGGATTGAAAGAAGACTGCCTGAATTTGACACCCAGTTCAGTCATTACTAGTTGTGTTATCGTGAGCAAATTACCTGACCTCTTCATGCCTCAATTTGCTCATCAGAAAAAAAGAAGGTGACAGCTGAGCACAAGTGAATTAATAGACATGAAATGTTTAGAACGGTGTCTGGCATATGGTAAGCACTCAAAATAAAGAGTGTTTATGAGTAATATTATCCTACAGGAAATTTTTCAGTAAGTATGTGATGCCAGAAAAAAATTTTATATATACATGACCATGCTGAGAGAGTTGGTACCTTGTGATCTGTTATGTCAGCTACGTTTGTTTTCTGGAGATAGAGGCGGTCGTATTCATTTTTTATAAATCGTGTCTGGAAGGTACTGAATAGAGCATTTCGGGGCTGAATATCTGTTCAAGAAATTAAAATCCAAACTCAATCATTTATTATATATTTATACGTATACATGTAATATAAATGTATATATACAAATAGAATTTAAAGGTTTTTTTAAATGTTTATTTTTGAGAGGGAAAGAGGTTGCAAGCAGTGGGGAGACAGAGAGAGAGAGAAAGAGAGAGAGACAGAGAGAGAGAATCCCAAGCAGGCTCCACACTGTCAGCACAGAGCCTGACACAGGGCTCGATCTCACACCTGTGAGATCATGACCTGAGCCAAAATCGAGAGTTGGATGCTTAACCGACTGAGCCACCCAAGCTCCCCAAGAATTTAAAGTTTTAAATATAATCCTACTCACACCACCACCACTTCTAGAACTATTAGTAAGTTGAACCGTATGAAATTTCCTTTATTACAGATGAAAAATGATCAATTATAGGCAATTTCATATGGTCCAATGTAAATACATTCAAAATTCCGTTAGATCTTAGGGAGAGATACAAGAATAGATACATAGTCATGGTCTAGTGTGGGAGACAATATTGGTTTCTCAGTTGAAAAAATCAAACTAAGTAATTCACCAGTTAAATAATTATGTAGGATGTCTACACAGTTTATAGCAAAAAGCAGAGACAGACCTTTGACCTGCAGCAGACCATAACGTCCAGAAAGCGAATCAGATCTTAGTTTAGACTTTGAAATACGGCTGAGATTTGAATGAGCGCAGAGAAGAGCCAAGCAAATTTATTTAGGAAGGGTTGCTACAAATGAATGCAGGAGAAGTCAACCCCTTTGCGTCCCGGAATATATTTTTCTAATGTTGTGGTCCATTCCTTTCATTTTAAATACTCTCTTCCATTTACACAATAATTGCATTTAAAGGCAGTTGAAGTAGCCGTGAATATGCCACATGGTGTATGCCTTGTAGGCTCTAGTCGTTCCACTTCCCCCTCAAAGAGTAGCTCACTGTTGTTTTCTTTTTACATCTAGCACGTAGGCCCTCAATAAAAAGACATTGAATATTGAATGATTTCATGCCTTTATTTTATTGTATATCACTGCAAGCCAATTTAAGTGATCATTGATCAATCTGGGGGGAAAAAAGCTTGTTAATCACAGGCAATGGGTCTAGGTAATTGAGACTGTAAATGCACATATAATGTATGTTCAAAGAGACAGAAAATACAAGCAGAGCTTTATCATAGAAATAGCAAGGCTGTCCAGCTGAATCACCACTGTTCAGTCAATCAACCTTCAATAAGAATACCGTGGATCATTGAAATCTGTTGGTAATTCCCCAAACTGATTTTATGTGACAGCCTCATCTTCTTCCCCATCAGACCTTCTTATCAGAACTGAAATATTGCTAAATTAACTGGTGGAAGACAGAAAACAAGGGTCCAGAAGATAATGCATTAGTTGGATAATCAGCTTCTGAAAACTTGCAAAAGGACTGAGTCTCTCTCCTGAGTGTCTCATGAAATCCCTAAGGGTTGCAGGAATCCTGCCCACATGCAGATGCTTCCATTCCTCTTTGCTGTTGGGGAAATACAGTTACTGGAGGCCACAGCTGTGGAAAAAGCCATAGCATCAGAAAAGAAAATGACTTTGGTGGACTTATTTGAAGGAGGGAATCCTTAAGGGATTGCCTTGCACCAGAGCTAAGATGATCATACCACCCAGTCATGGTTTTCATATATTATCCTTGCATTAATAGACCCCGTTTTGTTCTCAGAAGTGCCCCGTGCGCAATAAGTTACATGGTTATCCCAGCTTGAGCTTCGGAATGATCCTTTCTCTTTTTTTCCCCTTCCTCTAAATACTAGGAAAGGTATCAGATAAATTCTCACCGAAGTATTAGTCATTGTGTAGGTTAATATAGTTGTAACAAATAAAATCTGTTTTTACTTAGCTACTGCTACAGCTAAACCAGTGCGATTGCCCCCGCCTTTAACTGGCCCTGGGAATCAAGCCTATTGAACCTGGACTTGACTTCAGAATTCTACCCATCTTGAAGCTCCAAGCAGACACTACCGATCATCCAAGTTGGAATGTGAGATAGCCTCTATGTCACCATAATTTACTGAGCTCCAAACACTGGGAAAGTTTTAATGTATGCAGTGTGATACTCCAAAATAATGCATCGAAAATGATGGAATTTCGGGGCACCTGGGTGGCTCAGTCAGTTAAGCATCCAACTTCCGCTCAGGTCATGATCTCACGGCTCATGAGTTCAAGCCCGCACGTCAGGCTCTGTGCCGACAGCTCCGAGCCTGGAGCCTGCTTCAGATTCTGTGTCTCCTTCTCTCTCTATGCCCCTCCCTGGCTTGTTCTCTCTCTCTCTCTCAAAAATAGATGAATATTTAAAAAAATAAATAAAAGGATGGAATTTCAAAATATTGAAGGAACAAAATGGGAGAGAAAGAGTAGCTGGTGGAAAGTGAATAATAGAGCCCTCTGTAGTACCTCTTGAATCTTACCTCACATAGATCTTGCCTGATGTTCCCCGTTCTCATAGGACCAATCCTTCTTATAAGACAAATACAATCATCACTGTTAGACTGAATCATAGGGATTTCCATTAAGTGAGCTAAGTGATTATAAATGTTATCCTTTTATATCTAGCAGACACTAAGTGAAACGCTTTTATGTTGTTTTTATAATAAATAAATATCCGCTTTCTCTAGAAGGCAAGTAGGATCCCAAGTAACAAAGCTGGACTTAGAATCTAAACATCTGAGTCAGATTCCAGATTTCCCTTTTACTGTGTGATCTTAGGCCAGTGACATAACTTCCCTGACTCAGATGTCCTGGGGTTGGTATGACGTTTATATGCAAAAAGGTTTGTGTAAGTTCTTGGCACACAAAGTTGACGCTCAATCTGTATTAGTTGATTCCAAATAAACAGTCTTTCCACAAGGGAAAAATTATTTAAATAGAATTTTAAAACCAACCTGAGGTAGTATCCATGGTCCCCCTGTTACGTAATTTCTGCTGGGTTTTCTTCTACTTTGAAAGCATTACACTCAATGTCACATTTCCGCAGTAGCTGGACATTTTCAATCCTCACTTCACTTCCTGGACTGAAGATTTGCTCCTTGGGCTATAGTGGAATCAACCCTGTTGTATAGGATCCATGTGGCGAAAGAATTGTTGGGGAGAAATCGACACCCCAAGTTCCTTCCCTTTTTATGTCATGTTAATTAAATCCACACTAAACCTAGACTAACCCAAGGCTACAGACTGAAAACATTTCAGGTTCCCAAAGGTAGAGTTTGATCTTCACAGGATATCTGATCATCTCTTTGAAGCTTCAAGAGCATTCTTTGCCATGACAGGCCTCCTTGAAGCTGACTTTAATTTGTTGTCAACAGTAGCATAGAAACCTCCGAAGAATTGTCGGAATGGATGTCCCTGGCAACTTCATCTTATTCTGTAAAATACACTTTCATCTAAGCTCATCTCAGTTTGATGACATGTAATTAACGAAAGCAATTCAATTAATGTGTGCAGGCGCAGACTTACAAATTGGGAGGCTTTTTCAGAATCTGATCTGTATCTCCAAAGACACTTTTATTGGTCAGGATTGTCTTGCTCTGGGCCAAAAGCCCCAGTAGTATTTCCAGGAAGTGCATGACAGAAAACAGCTATAATATGCTGTGCTTCTAGAAGCTGATTTCTTACAGGAAGGAAGGGCTTTAAAAATGTAAATATGCAAATAAGATTCAAAACAAAATCAGCATAATTGGGTGTGCTCACCTTTCTGCAGAAGGAAGATACTAGGCTTTTTGCCCTGGAGTATACAGCACTCACAGCTTTATAAATACTCTCTTCTCATCATGCAGCCTGGCAATGGTCTCCAGACCCAGCTCTCTAGACCAGAATGGTCTAAATTTTGTCACATGGCCTAGGTGTCCTGTTTTGTCACCATTCTGCAAGAGTAATCAGAGGCATTGAAGAAATAAGGAGGTTTTTAAGAAAATAAATGCAGAATTGTGCTACTAAAAGTGATGTTTGAAGAAAGCTTTAGGATTTCATAGTTCTAAAAAGAATTCCTTAGAGCAAAGGGAGACAGGAATCTAGGATGCCAGAAGGAGCACAGGTGATGTGTCCCAGGGTGTGGGGCAGGGAGAGGAGAGGAACCTGCACACAGACAGTGGGAGGAGAGACACGTGGGGAAATCAAGGTCAGGAGTGAGAGTTAAACAGAACCGTGAACGCTGTCTGTTTAAGCAGGAACATCCGTGAGCTGTGATATCATTGAGGTCACTGGGAAGAAGAGCTTGGAGACAAAGTAGCAGAAGACGTCCACGCATTCAGATTCAGCCAGTTCCATCTACAGAGCCAGCCACAAAATTCCCTCGGGGAGTCATTTCACTAAACACCTAAGGAAACTTCTGAGTACATTGACATCTCCGAGGCCATGGTTGCACTGAGGCCAGAATGCAGATAATGAGGGCCCTGGTGGCACTAATTTCCTCTGCCTTCAGCAAAAACATGTCATTGGAAAATGTCAGTTCAGTAATCCTATGTGGGAGACTTTGTTCAAAACTATCAATTATGGCTTATTTTGCAGTTTGAAGGTGATTCAGCTTCCTATTCCAAAATCAGTATGTTTGAAGACTTCTATTCAGGACTCCACACCACCTCTCTCTGCCCTCCGGCAATGGTCCCACAGTGCTTACGATTCCAACATGCTAGTCTTACTCTGTCCTCTTCCGCTAGGTTCCTTGAGCATCCTTTCTGTTATGTGTGAAGAACGCCTGGAAGGATCTTGCAATGTCTTTTCTTTTCTCTCTTTTTTCCGAGCAAAAAGTAGGACTCTGAAACCCTAAAATAGCTTAGAACATTTTGTGGAGTTGGGGATGATGCTATGCGATGGGAACCAGGGAAGTGATTTTTTTTTTTCCCGATTCTTGCAATTTCCCCCAAACCTGTACATTACGTATTAAATATCTGTCTACAAAAATGCAAGGGATCTAAAGTTTTAAAAAATATCTAATCTGTCATTCAAAATGTTTTTCCTTTCTATATTTGGGTGTTTAAAAGACCCGCCACCCTTCCTCCCTACCACTCAAGCCTTAAGGCTTGCTCTCTTTTCCTGTCAGTCTCCCATCTAAGCCATCCTCTTGATTTTGGAGTCTGGAGTAGACACTGCATTCGCCATCAGCCCTAACAGCTTCCACCTTTCCTGTATCTTATCAGGTTTGCCCTTCTGATTGAAGTGCCCACTGTCACTTCTGGCGGTGTCAGAGCAGGAAGGAAGGATATGACTCAGATAAATTGGAACAGCCCTCTGAGGAGGCCTTTTGGTTCATGAATCCCTGACAAGGAGCCCCCCACCTTTTGAAAGTTAGACCCACCCTGAAAGACTCACATAAGGGCTCATACTCTACAGGAGGGAGAGCATCCAAGAAGCGGGTGTCTCCCTTAGCAAATTACATGGCCATCAGCTTACATATTAAAAGGTAGATGCTTCCAATAGCTTCTCTCAAATAGGAGAAGAGTCAAGAAATGGCAGTTTTCCCTTTCTTATAATTGCCAAAGGCCAAAGGCATGCAACAACTGTCAAGGAACACGTGGCCACTGAATCCACTGTCTCTTTGACCAATGGCAAATTTTGCACGATCCACGCTTTGCAAACCTACACAAAATAATCCCAAATGAATGGTAACCTTTGATGCGTATCTTATGTTTTCTGGCATACTTGTTGTTCTTGTATTTTGCTTCTCCTAACATTAAAAATCACGTTCCCCTCACAGATCATATCAACATTACAGCATTATACTGCTTCTAAATAGCAATTAAATAGCAATCAGCTGTTCTCTATTTATATGTCTCATTTTATTCGGTTTAAAACATTGCTGACCATTCATAAATTATACTATATTTGCATTTCCTGAGTATATCTGTTTCTGTAACTCTTGCGTTTTATACTTGAGACTCAAACTCGGTTATCACTTTCATGCAGAAAAAGCTCTGATCAACTTTCAAAGCATTCTTCAGCCAGCTGACATCTGTGTGATGTGGCAAAAGGAAACAAGAATGGTTTGATATTTCCGAATGGTCTTCTGTGCTCTTATCCCATTCTGTGACTGCATTGAGATACAGTGTGGTTTCCAGGATACAAGTAATTGTGTGGCCCAAGAAAAGCAGGAAGATGTCCGAAACTGTTCCTGAGGCTCTGTGTCATTTGTTTCTTGCCGCATTAGGATGCACTGTGGCCAAGGTCAATACACAGGGTCTCTAAATTCCACACGCGGGGACACGAATTTCAGATAAGAGAGCCTTTTTGTTCAAGAAAAATCTCCATTTTATACTCAGATAGTTTCATCTATGCGTGACACTTATCAGAGACGGATGTTCCATAAATCAGTATATTCCATGTTTATTTATCAGAAGCAAGTTTAGTTAGGCCAGGTACCCATTGCTAAAAGCCTTACATAGGTAAGGACCATGCTGCTATGAAAACACAGTGTTTCTGGAGGCCAGTCCTTAGTATATTTATGACAACGTTGCCTTCTTTCTTATCTGGAGGTAATCCTTCCCGCCCCCTCCACCATAAAGACAGAGAACGAGTTGCAGATCCCTTGCTTACCATTTTCTTCCCAGCCTTCCCAACCAACTATGCCTCTGATCTGGTTCTTTCTAGGCACTTTCCTCCTCTGTAATGGAGGATTGTTTTGTTCCCGGACCTTAAAAAGCTCCCTTATTTTCCGATACTTTCAAAATAATTGTCGACCGAGAAGAAGAGGCTGTCAAGCAACCAGAAGCATTTATTTGGGGCCTTAGACACAGACTGGACTGAAATTAAGAGAGCACTCGGAATTGCAAGAGGGGCGTACGGGCTTATTAAAGACAAAAGGCACCAGATTGCATAACTTGTTTTGAAGGAATTATGATTGGTGCTGACAAAGCCAAACTGACTGAGGCAGGATTGGCCATGTAGCCAGCAGGTGTTTCATTATCTCTATTTCAGTCCAAAGTAGAAGGATGTATTTCAGGAGGTCGTACAGTTGCGACTGACAAAAGTTGGACGTTCACGGCGTTCCCAGAATTGAAACAGGAGATGGGCATCGGCCTACTTTGTACTCCGTGTCCTCCCCACCCTACTTTGAAATGACACCGTTAGCAATGTTTACTTCACTTTGGAATTTTCTTTCACATAATCAATTACGAGACTTCCGAATTGTAACAGGTGTCAATGGAATCCATGCAAGAATGCGTCACACCTAACCAAACAGTAATCATATTACAAAATGTGTCCAACGAACAGGAAAACATCCTTTGGAAACATTTTCTTGTTTTGTCATAAGACACTAAACAGACATGAACTCAGGCAGCCAGCCACTAGAATCATCGTTAAAAGGAAAATGTTATCTTATCATTTAATTAAACCTTCAGTAAAGGAAGACTGAACCAACTGAGTTTTTTATGCTAGTATTTTTGTTTCTTTCACAGAAGCTTTACATCCAGTTTGTATATTGTTTCTTCCTGGGATTTCAGTGTGCTTGAAATAACATTATGGTTTCCCTGTGAAATAATGGAAAGGCATTATTTCCCAGAGTGGAAAACAAAAAATTACAGAATTCTCAGAAAGTGTGCTAAAGCACAGATTAAATAACTTGAAATTACATGTGTAAACTTACACAAAATTTTCTGACCTTGTGTGTGTGTGCGTGTGTGTGTGTGTGTGTGTGTGTTAGACTTAAACGCTACTAAACCAGTGACTAAACATTCCAAAAATATAATGAAACACTTCTGTGGAATCTTAGAGTGCTTCAAGACATTACAGAATGTGTGGCCAAGCTCAGCACTGGATTTCTTGTCAGTGAAAAAGCAAAACGTTTTTCTCTTCACTTTTCTTGCTACTTACTCTGCACGGCCGTTATGGTCTCTCTGCTGTTCTTTGAGTACAACGAGCAAACTCCTGCCTTGAGCCTTTGTTTTTGCCGATGTTCTCTGCCTGGGATGCTCTTCCCCCAGAAGGATATGTGGCTGGCGCCTCATTTCATTCAGATCTCGGCCCACTGTCACCCTCAGAGAGGCCTGCCAGAAAATACTTTCCAAACTAGCGTCCCTTACTTCTTGATCCCTTTCTCTGGCTTTATTTATCCTCACAGTAGTTTTCATTGTGTCCCTGCATTTCTTTCTCTGTCTATAAAATTTATTTGATTACGGTCTGCCCTTCCCCAACAGAATGAGAACAAGATTGTGTCTGTTTTGTCTTTATTCTTGTCTCGTTCACCACCGAATGCCCAGTTAGTTAAGCAGCTCCTAGTGAAAACAGCAAGTGTTCTCCTTCTGTGTTCTTTGCAGCATTATTTACAACAGCCAAGATATGGAAACGACGTAAGTGTCCATCAGCGGATGGACGGATGGGTAAAGAAGATGCTGTGTATATACACAATGGAATACTCCTTAGCTGTAGAAAAGGATGAAATCTTGCCATTCACAACGTGGACGGACCTCCATGAGAGTATGATGCTAAGTGACTAAATCAGACAGAGAGAGACAAATACTAATATAATGTCACATTTCAGGTCACTGTACTATACCCTTCACGTAAATAGCGAACAGAGAGAGATGGAGAGATGTAAATGTTGAAGGATCTACGCCCATACCCCAGGGGAGCTTAATAAATATGTATTATGTCATCACCTCCTGAACTCCCATGTCTATATACTTCTAATTGCCTTTCCCATGGGATAAAAGCATCTTGTGAGGAACAAATTATATTTAAATTACAAAACAAGATGAAAAAAAAAAATACCTCCAAGCCAGCAGGTGTTCAACAAGTAGTTGCTGAATGAATGAGTGAGCAAATGGACACTTGCTGTGGATGGCATTGTCCTCCTCTTTGAGACGGCAATCGAAGTTAGCATCCGGTATAGTCCAATTCATGCTTTACGGTTTTATGAATAAGGTCTTCACCAGCGTAGAATCCAAGTGAAGAGTTTCATTTTAGAAGAATCTTAAAAAGGAACAAATATCCCATATCTTTACAAATTAAAGGGAAGATAAGCCACGACGAAATACCACTATGAACCTAGTAGAAGGTCCAAAATGAGTTTGAAGCGAAACTGACAACACCGGGTACTGCTCAGGATACGCGGCAACGTGGACTCTCATACCTTGCTGGTGGGAATGGAAAGTGGCAAATCCACCGTGGAAACCAGTTTATCAGTTTCTTACAAAGCGACCACCCACCTATCCATCTCTCCCAAGCAAAAGAAAACCTTAAAGTGTGACAAACCAGTAGGCCTATGTTTGTAGCAGCCTTATTTGTATTTACCAAAAACTAGAACCAACCCAAATGTTCTTCAGTGGGTAAATGTGTGTGTGTGTGTGTTTTGAATCTGAATGTGGGGCGCCTCGGGGGCTCAGTCGGTTAAGCATCCGACTTGGGCTCAGGTCATGATCTCACGGTTCATGAGTTCAAGCCCCTTGTCGAGCTCCGTGCTGACAGCTCAGAGCCTGGAGCCTGCTTCCGATTCTGTGTCTCCCTCTCTCTCTGCCCCTCCCCCACTCGCACCTCTGTCTCTCCCTCTCTCAAAAGTAAACAAACATTTAAAAAAAAATTTAAAAACGAATAGAAATCTGCACGCATCCATACAATGGAACACCACTCCATAATAAAAGAAGTGCTGAACACACAACAACATGGATGGATCCCAAACACATTAATTATGCCAAGTGAAAGGAACGGGTCACAAAAGGCTACATGCTAAATGATTCCACATACATGACATTCTAGAAAAGGCAACATTTTAGGGATAGAAATCACATCAGTGGCTGCCAGGGGCCAGGACTTAGGAGGCATTCGACTAAAAGGAGCAAAAGGGAATTTGGGGAGAGTGAAGGAGTTGAACAGTTGTTCTACATCTTGATTGGGATGGTGGTTACACAGTTATGTGTGTTTTTTAAAACTCAGAGAACTTTACACAAAAAAAGGGTGAATCCTTTTTTATTTTTATTTTTTAAAAAATTTTGTAATGTTTGTTTGAGAGAGAGAGACAGAGACAGAGTGCAAGCAGGGGAGGGGCAGAGAGAGAGGGAGACACAGAATCTGAAGCAAGTTCCAGGCTCTGAGCTCGCAGCACAGAGCCTGATACGGGGCTCAAACTCACAAGCCAGAGGACCATGACCTGAGGCACAGTCGGACACGTAACCGACTGAGCCACCAGGCGCCCCCCAAAAGGGTGAATCTTATAGGACCGTGATATCTCTATGAAGAAAATGTTATCTGCAGTAGAGATGCCATTGATTATACTGCAGAGCACATAGGTGACAGCTTCTCTGAGTAGCTACCTTCATCCTAATCATGTTTGCCATCTCTCACTTACTGTGCAAATCTGATTGACCTATTCACATTAAAGTCTTCTTGTGCAAGAAACATTTAATTAGGTTTCTTAGAAAGAGTCTAGAACAGCAGTGGGAGCCTGGAGATTCTTCTCTACATGATGCCCATGGCTCTTCCAATGGGCTTCCTTTGCTCCCTTTATTTTATAGGTCTTGCTTTTTCTTTCTTTCATGAAAACTGTATGTCACATTTGAAAGAATGGTTTCTTTGGACAGTGTTTTTCATACTGTGACATGCTATTTTAAAAATGGTATTTGTTTAAAACCCTTGAGTAAGCAGAGGGCCAGGGGTGCTGGGCCTGGAATGTCCACCCCAGGCGCTGTCCAGCCTGCAGACAGCTGAAAGCATTGATGTCCTACTATTCCAGCACTCTTAAATTCTCTGAGTCTACTTGTTTGGAGGGGTTGATAAATCTGTGTTTTGAAGAAAGATGAGTCTTTTTTTATGTTGACATTATTCAGTTAATTTTAAGGAGCCTTCCCTCATTAATCACCACTCATGCATTAGGCAAATACAGCATTTTGCGTGTAAAAATTTCCTCCTTAAAAGGTTTGGTGCTGCTTTACATCTTTACAGTTAAAATGACCAGAAAATGAAATTTGATAATATTTTGATAGTATAGGACTACAAAATGCAGATCTTGCTCAAATTTATAATTCTTGTTACCTTCCGGGGCACCTGGGTGGCTCAGTGGGTTGAGTGTCCGACTTCGGCTCAGGTCATGATCTCATGGCTCGTGAGTTTGAGCCCTGCGTTGGGCTCTGTGCTGCCAGCACAGAACCTGGAGCCTTCTTCGGATTCTGTGTCTCTGTCTCTCTCTGCCCTTCCCCTGCCCACTCTCCCTCTCTCAAAATAAATAAACATTAAAAAAATTAAAAATTCTTCATTACCTTGGCATAAAACCTTGAGAGAAATAAAAGCCTTGCAGAAATATAAATATCATTACGTGCCTAGATATAACTTTTAAATTTTCTTCCTATTGAATAAATCACTCACAAGTAATCTTTCTGAAACACAGTCATTGGAAAAGAAAAGTATAAATCTCTATTACACCAAATACCAAAAAAAATTTGGTGCCAAAAAACAAACAGGTGCGCAGGACCAACTGTATGTCAAGAGATACATGTGGAAGATAAATTGAATAAGATACTCCTACACCTGTATCATAAAAGGAAGGAAAAGACACGCACGCACATTCCAGACTCTGAGATAGGAATATTGCTTTCATTATAGAGATCTCACCAGAAGAGAGAAATACTTGCTATGGGAAGGGGAGCCTGGATGCAATTAGTTCTTAATGGAGCCTGGATTCAATTAGTTCTTGACAGTCGGGAAAGAACATTGTTAAAAAAAAAATTCAAGGGGCAGATGAAAAGATATGAGGGAAACCATGTGCATCATCAAGACTGTGCTCTTTAGTAAACGAGGATCTTAAACATCGGAGCTGCATGAAATGATTCCTGAAATGATTAACAGGTAGGAGCTGAGTTAGGTTCTGTCTTGGATGCTAGGCCATCGTTTGGCAACGAGCCCATAAAATTTTGGGCTCACTGTCAGCAAATAGTTTCCTTCTTTACTATGTCTCAGGGCCTAGCCCAGTGTCTGATAGGTCTGATAGATGGTAAAACGCTAATATATCCTGGCTCAATTAATCAATTGAGGTTTAAGGTCTTGGAATAGAATTACGTAACATCAGCAATTTGCTGACGGAAACCTTTTTGTGAACACCTCAAATAACCAGATGCTGGGCACATTTACTATTCCTAATGTCTATTAAAAATCCCTCATTGTGAGTGGCAACGTTTACTTCATCCTGTGGATGGCAAAACTGAGTCTCACTGAGGATAAGTGACTTGCCTTGGGCTGCACAGTTAACTGGTGGAAAGATTGGAAACTGCAACCAGGTCTGTCTCGAAAGCTTACATTCTTATCCTTCGTTGTGGTTTCAGTGAGCTGGGTAGATTTGAGAAGCAGAGGGTGAGGGAGTGAGGGGGATAGAAGAAGCAGACAATTACAACATGAATTGTTAGGACCCCAGCCTCCCCTACCTGCCGTTCTCAAGTATCATCCCCACCCCCCTTTACGCTCTGTCAATTCGCCATGTTGAATTTCTCCATACTACCCACCACAACTTGTAACTAATGTGAATTTCGGTGCTCCATTATTTACTATTTGGCTCCCATGCCATATTTTAAGTTCCATAAATATGGAGGTCAATTCTGGGTAATTCACTATTGGATTACTCAGAGACTAGATTAGTCCATGGTATGCAGACACATGTGAAGAGAATTAAAGAAAAAATGATTAGCAGAACATGAGACAAGAGACAAAGAAGTAAATGCCAGATGGCATAGATGTTCCAAGCCAGGGCAGCTAGGAGAATTGTTCTGCCATCAACTGCAAACAGGAGAGTTAGGGAGTCAGGTTTCTTATAGGGACTGGAATTGGGAAAGGCGGGGGTTTGGGTTTAGACACCAAGAGTTTTATGGTGACAGCAGGAGATCTAAGAATAATAACTAACAGAAAAGTGAGAAGCCAAGCTCCAGAGAAAGGTCAAAGCTTAAGCTGTGGACCATTGTGGCATCCCTCTGGGTGGTAATTAATGCCCCAAGAGTTAGTGAGCTCTCCGAGGAAAATGACTCAAGAAGGAGGAAAGAGGAACACCCTGAGGTCAGAACTAGAGGGACTATTCCAAGTGAGGTTATCAGAGGAGGAAAAGCTATTCAGAAAAAGAGACCTTTCTTCCCCACCCTCCCACGCCTCCCCCAGCATCCCCAGACCGCTCAGAAGTATCTTTCAAACTCTGGTCAGGTGCATAGTTTCCTGCCAGGCCTTCCCCAGATAGAAGCTCCCACTCCTCCAGGGTGATACCTGCCCTGGATTGCCATTGATCAAAGCGCCCACTTTCTTTATCACAGTCCTGTGAATGCTTATCCTCCCCTATTATAGTTTAATTTCCAAAAGGGCACAGACCATTTTTGCTCATTATGATATTCCAAGTGTCAACCATCTAAAGAGTTCAGTGAACCTTTGCTGACCGAATATTAATAGAGATTAGAGACCTAGGAGGGAAACAAGAATGATGTATCATATAGAATGACTAATGAAAAATTGGCAAATATTCAAAGATCCAGAAACAGTGTTCCAATAGAAAACATTGTCTAATTCGTACTTGGGGCATTTGAGTGGCTCAGTCGGGTTAAGCATCCAACTTCGGCTCAGGTCATGGTCTCACAGTTCGTGGGTTCAAACCCCACATCGGGCTCTGTGCTGACAGCTCAGAGCCTGGAGTCTGCTTCAGATTCTGTATCTCCTTCTCTTTCTGCCCACCACCCACCACTTTCTGTCTCTCAATAATGAATAAACATTAAAAAAAATTAAATTGTACTGCATTTTTTTAACAATAACTGTGATGTATCAGTTGCCTACTCTGTGAAGAGATTAGCCCTCAACAAACATTTTCTTATTTGAACCTTGGAAGGACCTTCAGAAGGGGCTCTAGTTGTCCTCACATAATAGATGAAACTCAGTCCCACAGCAGTTAAATGGCTTGTCCAAGTTTGCTCAGTAAGATGGCACACAATTCCAGTTCTGTGTCTAGACCTCTGGGACTAACCAACCATAAGCTACTGCTTTCTCCAATCTAAATTACTTTTGGAAATAAATAAATAAATAAATAAATAAATAAATAAATAAATAATTGAAGGCATTGGGTAGCCATGTGTGGGTTACTAAGAGTTTATTTCTCCCTCCTCCTTCCATATCAAAACTCAGTTTCTGTAACTTGGATCTCTCTATATATATAAAGAAATAAGTGTAAAAATAATGCAGAAGGATCATTCTTCATTGTTGAGGACACTGAGGCAATTTTAAGAGAAAACGTGCCATTATTATTTCAAGGTTGTGAACACACAGCACATTCATTAGTAGATCTTCTTCTGAAATAAGTAAATCGGCAACTAAAAATAGCAGATTAAATAAATGAGCCATGGAGGAACCTGATGAGTTTTTCTCTTTCCCCCCTCAACAAGTGACTCTCTCAGCAGGGAGATTATATTCATAAAGCTTCAAAATTATTCCATTTTCAAGTACGTATTTTTCCTTCTGGCATACCTCTGTCTCTCATGGTTTGACTAAACCATTAAACCCAAATCTAGCTCTTCACAGGTTAAAATTGCCTAACCTATGATGCTAAGTGGTTTATTGGAGGCTGAATTTTTATTGTTTATTTGGCTCTTCATATATTTGGGGGAGAAGGAGGCAGGGAGAGGGAAACAGGAGGAGGAGGGAAGAGTTACATGCTGTTCAATACAGAAGAGGCCTTCAGATCGCATGAGTTAATTGTTTACAAAAACTGAGTCTGGGAGCTAGTGGGTGATTTGACCACACAGACAGGGGGCTCAGAAGTGAGATTTGAACCTCCTTACCACCCAGATGAGGTCACTGAAAGAGAGGTGAATAAATGTATAGACCAGGATTCAGTAGAATAAGAACAAGAAAGTACGTAATTTTACCAACTTGCAGTAGAGCACTGACTAATGAGGACTTTGGGGTCAGAGAGCCTGGCTCAAATCGTAGTTCTCTAGCTAGGCAAATTATTGACCCCTCTAAGCCGAGGAAAAGAGAAAATATGTGTTTTATTATAGCTAATGTTTATTGGGAATTTGCTATGGGCCAAGTACTGTTTTAAGCACATTACATATATGGCCTCTTAAATCCTACCTTGTATGTCTAGTGGTTTAATTCAGATAATATATATTAGGGCCTTACCCCAGGGCATTCTCAATAAATATAGAATTATTTTGTCAATAATTCAATACTATAGATATTAATTATGTCTATTAACGAAATAGATGGGGAAACTTTGTTTTAATCATTAACATTATCAGGTGAGCTATTTCTTTAATTATGAATAAAATTCAGATTTTAAGTTTATATAGTGAATGAGTACTCTCATTAAACAAAACTCTCTTGGGGCGCCTGGGTGGCGCAGTCGGTTAAGCGACCGACTTCAGCCAGGTCACGATCTCGCGGTCCGTGAGTTCGAGCCCCGCATCAGGCTCTGGGCTGATGGCTCAGAGCCTGGAGCCTGTTTCCGATTCTGTGTCTCCCTCTCTCTCTGCCCCTCCCCCGTTCATGCTCTGTCTCTCTCTGTCCCAAAAATAAATAAACGTTGAAAAAAAAAAAAAAAAAACAAAACTCTCTTCAAAATATTTCTTCGAAGGCATTGAAAGATTTAGGTTTCATTTTAAATCTCACTTCTTTCTTCTTCCATTTTCTCTACCATAGAGAAGACACTCAGTGTCCAAGGGATATGGAATAACCAAAGGGGAAGTCTTTCTAGCATTTTCCACTGAGTAAGCAGGTCCAAAGAGCTGTTGACTTTCTTCACTCCCGGGATAGGACAGAATAAGGTCTTTGCATATTTTCAGTTATTATTTATTTTAAAAATAGGTACAAACACCCTTAAAGTAGAAGACTTGACAGATTGATCTTTCTGGGCTCATTTTTCTGTTGGAGAAGTTAAATGCAGGAGAAATCTAACAGGTTAGCCAGCTCTCGTCAACATCTGCCCCATCATGAGACAGCATCTATCACAGCCATGGGGATCTCGCAGTGGAAAGCGTCAGGCTGATGCCTTTGGATGTCTCCATCTCTGCCTCTCAGTGTTTCACCAGGAAACCATGCCAATCCAGCCACCACCTTTCTGAAAGACTCAAGTGATTTGTGTCTGATCTCTGTCCTCTTCCTAAGGCTGACCTTGGACAAGAATAAGTAACAGTTGCTTTCTTTTCTTGACCTATGTTGTTGCAACCCTAACGCCTTGTGCTCTGAATATCCAGAAAGTAGAAGAGGTCCAGTGGCTGCTTTTTTGAGGAGTGAGCTTTGAAATGGCTTCGAAGTGATGGTAGTCAGAGCACTTATTAAACTACACTGCGAAGTATTATTAACTGGTATGTTTATTTGATGCTTCCATTTTTAAATCTCTAACATTGTTATGGTGCGGAGTGAACAAAGGCTCTGATTTACTGATGGGTGTTCCACATTTTAAAGAGCACAGGCAAGGGGCAGTAGAAGCTGACAATAGGGATTTCTTTCAGCGTTAACACAAATAGATGTAAAAGTATGCTTTCCTTTGAAAAATTAAAATACTGTGTTGTATGAAAGGAGAGAAGGTTAGCACTCCCCTTGACAAGGATGGAAGAGGCCCTCGGGCCTGACAACACGCATACGGTTAAGGCAGTGCCACCTACTTCATGGCATCTAACCAACGTTTTTCCTCTTGCACTGTTGGTGGGAATGCAAATTGGTGCAGCCACTCTGGAAAACAGTGTGGAGGTTCCTCGGAAAATTAAAAATAGACCTACCCTATGACCCAGCAATAGCACTGCTAGGAATTTACCCAAGGGACACAGGAGTACTGATGCATAAGGGCACTTGTACCCCAATGTTTATAGCATCACTCTCAACAATAGCCAAATTATGGAAAGAGCCTAAATGTCCATCAACTGATGAATGGATAAAGAAATTGTGGTTTATGTACACAATGGAGTACTATGTGGCAATGAGAAAGAATGAAATATGGCCCTTTGTAGCAACGTGGATGGAACTGGAGAGTGTGATACTAAGTGAAATAAGCCATACAGAGAAAGACAGATACCATATGTTTTCACTCTTATGTGGATCCTGAGAAACTTAACAGAAACCCATGGGGGAGGGGAAGGAAAAAAAAAAAGAGGTTAGAGTGGGAGAGAGCCAAAGCATAAGAGACTCTTAAAAACTGAGAACAAACCAAGGGTTGATGGGGGGTGGGAGGGAGGAGAGGGTAGGTGATGGGTATTGAGGAGGGTACCTTTTGGGATGAGCACTGGGTGTTGTATGGAAACCAATTTGACAATAAATTTCATATATTGAAAAAAAAAAGAAAAATTAAAATACTGATAATACAGGCCAAGTGGATTAATTTAACTGTTATAATTTACATCATAAAATGTTTCTTCTCCTCGAAGAAAAATGTCACCTGAGAGTTTCATTCATGGAAAAGAGCTTTAAAATGGAAGTCCATAAGAGGGTGTAGTTACATTCACACGAAAAATGGACGCACGTAACTTTTGAGAGACATACCCCAAATTAGAGTCACTCTGTATGGTTAAGGAAGGCAGCATAATTAAATGATTTCATTCACAGGCCTTGGTGTCTTTAAAACCAAATCAAAAGCCAGGAGGCTCTGAGCAACTTGGGGAAGAAACTCAAATATCTCTGAGCCTCTAGGTCCTTCACCCTCAAAATAACAATTTCTGTGAAGATCCTTATCTTTAACTCGTACCTTGTAGCATTGCAATAAGGATTAAATTAAAAGGTTAAAAAAAGAAAACTTTAGCACATTTTCTAGCACATTCTAAGCATATAAAAAATAGTAGCTGTACCTATTAATACTGCAAAATGCAGAACTAAAACCACACCTTAGATTAGAACATTTGCTAAAGAGAATTTGTCTTCCCAGATCTGAAGTGGTTTCAATCCACTAATTTTAAGTTAAGGCATGCAATGTACGATTTCCCTTTGTAGTGCGCTTCAAATAGTAACAACGAAAAGCACTACTGAGAGGATAACCTTCCGTCTGCGCGCCACAATGTGTGACAGCCGTCCTCTCCCCGAGTACTCGTGATCCCACCCAGTGGGTATTATTTTCCCCACCCACAGGTGTGGAAGCTGAAACTCAGAATTGAAGTCAACTGCCCGAGGTCATTCTGCCACCAATGGCTAAGCTAGGATGTCAACTCAGACCCACTCATAGAGGTGCTCTTCAGCTCCGTCCCGTGATGGAAGTAAAAGTGAATGGCAGTGAGGAGGGGGCTGGAGCAAGAGACGTTTTCTACTTTAAATAAAGTTAATCTAGATCCGTGGTTCTCAATTTGGGAGAAGGGTGGGGCTCAAAATACCCTTGCGCTCTAAAAAAAAGTGTTGGGGACCTCACAAAGCTTTTGTTTACAGGGATTTTGCTTTCTGACGTTTTCCTTTTTTCAAATTACCAATTAAAGCTAAGAAAATTGGGGGGATTACTTATTTATTTATTTCAAAATGACAGGTCCTATTTTAAAATATTTTTTTTTTTATTTTTAAAAAAAAATTTTTTTTTTCAGCGTTTATTTGTTTTTGGGACAGAGAGAGACAGAGCATGAACGGGGGAGGGGCAGAGAGAGAGGGAGACACAGAATCGGAAACAGGCTCCAGGCTCTGAGCCATCAGCCCAGAGCCTGACGCGGGGCTCGAACTCACGGACCGCGAGATCGTGACCTGGCTGAAGTCGGACGCTTAACCGACTGCGCCACCCAGGCGCCCCTTAAAATATTTTAAAGCAACAATAAACACATTAAATGTCAACATGCATCTTTTTACACGTTTTTATGGAAGTTCCAGTTAAGGTACAGTGTAATAGGACTTTCAGGTGTAGAGTATAGTGATTTAACACTGCCATACATCACCTGGTGCTCATCACAAGTTCACTGCTTAATCCCTATCACCTGTTTAACCCATCCCCTCATCCATCTCTGCTCTCTCTGGTAACCATCTGTTTGTTATCTATAATTAAGAGTCTCTTTCTTGCTTTCTCTCTTTTTCCCCTTTACCCTTTTGTTTTGTTTCTTAAATTCCACATATGATTACATTCCACATAGGAATGAAATTATATGGTATTTGTCTTTCTCTGGCTTATTTCACTTAGCATTATACTCTCTAGCTTTATCCATGTCATTGCAAATGGCAAGGTTTCATTCTTTTTGATGATTGTATATGTGCATATATATACATATATACATAAACATACCACATCTTTATCCAAAAAAATGGCTATAATCAGCAACACAGGAATTAATATGAAATTTTATGTAAAGTTAAATTGGTTTCAAAAGAAACACCTCTTTTAGTGAAAAGAGTGATGTCATTTTACATTTTTAGCACATCTCCTTAACGTCTAACTTGGCAGAAGGCACCTAGACCCTGCCATTAGCTTCGGCCCATGGCCGGTCTTGCTGTGACACCGCACATGGGCCCTGGAGGACTCCACAGAGGATTTAAGAGACTGTGAGAGTGAAATGGACAAGTAATGTCTTCCTGTTATTATGGAAATTGTTTGCGGGCCTCTCTGGAAGATTTCAGGGTTCCCTTGGTAGGCCAGCCCACACTTTGAGAACCACAGTTCAGGTAAAATCCGTAAGAGAACTGAAAAGCTGTGTTGCTAACTTTAGTCCACAGTCATAGCCCAAGTTCATCATTCAAATACCTACTTATCCATAGTATGTCTTTTTGTGCTGTTCTAGAAAAGAATGATGGAAATCTGTCATCTCTAGATGATAATAAACATCGAGTGGGAAGATTTTAAAGCAAATAACATTTCTTGGTGAAAACAAGACGTGTTATGGAAAAATGTGTCAGAATTATATTTGGCTAACTCACAACTGAGACAAAAATTAATGTATTTTTATCTTTATAGCATAAGACAATCCTTTGTTATACAAATAAAATGTAATCGAAGTGCCATTCTATTTTTGTGGCATTAACCAAACTGATTAAATCTGTTATATTGCTTAAGTGAAGGTAGTAGTCAAATATTAGCAGACATGCACCCTAATAAAGTAGAGGGCACCAGCAGAGCACTGGAAATCTTAAGTAAGTTGGAAAAAATCTCGTGGAATGTTTGGGCAATGTTAAGACACATTAGAAATTGAATTGTTTGGTTATTCATGAGATTGCATCTTCAAAATGTCTTGTCTCAGAAATAGAATTTTTCTTCCGTACTTTAAAACCCAAGCCCAGAAACAAGTCATTTGTAAATCATATTTGGTTTTGTTAATTCATTTATTCAAATTTGTTTTGCTTTACTATACTGTTTCTAAGTGGAAAATGATTATCACAAGGCACTTTAATTATTCCTGATAATTTTAAAACTTAATACGTTAGGTATTCTAGAAAAATTGAGCCCTATTTCACAGACACATTAGCAAAGCTGAAGCTTAAGAATCATCATTTCAGGGCACCTGGGTGGCTCAGTTGGTTGAGCGTCCGACTTTGGCTCAGGTCATGATCTCGCGGTTTGTGGGTTCGAGCCCCGCTTCGGGCTCTGTGCTGACAGCTCAGAGCCTGGAGCCTGCTTCGAATTCTGTGTCTTCCTCTCTCTGCCCCTCCCCCACTCGTGCTCTGTCTCTCTCCCCTTCAAAAATAAACGTTAAAAAAATTTAAAATAAATGATAATACAAAAGAATCATCATTTCAGTAGCAATATTGCACCAAAAGGAAAAAGCAGTACATTTTTTAAGATTGAAAATACTCATAGAGTGTACAAGAGCACCAGCTCTAAAATGAACTTTGAGCCTCAATGCCAAATGAACCATACCCCAAAATAGTCATTGGAAGTTTCCCCATGTTGGACATCATCGAAGTTTCCAGATGTAGGACTTGATGACAGAAGAAGCATCAGTTTCAATACCGTTGCATTCCTCTAAAACCAACTCCTGGTTGACTATTTTACATGTTCTAGAGGTGCTATTATCATGCAAGGTGTTTTTTTTTTTTCCAGTATCCAGATGCTCTGAGGTAAAGAAAACACTAAAAACAGGTTTTTCAGAAAAGAACCACTGGTTTAACTAGAAAACCTGACCTTGTAACACTAAGAAGGTTTTCTGGATTCCCTTAGGTTCTTCGAAGCAACAGTCTGCTAGAGTCTACAGACTACTGGTTACAGAATCAGAGGACGCCGTGCCAGATTGGTTTTGTGGAAGACAAGTCTGAAAACTGCGCTTCCGTAAGTAAACACAACTCTCAGGGTCTGGGCTGAGAAAGCAGGGAGTCTGGCAGGTGTGCTCCTGGGAAGGACTCAAGTTTCATAACTCATTAAATACAAGGTTAGGAAAGTATCATTTTGAAAATACGCCACTGATTCATACGGACCGTTAACACAAAAACACGCAGACCTCATGTTTCTCCTCCCGTTTTGCTCATTTCGACCGGTAAACTAACCCGATCACTTCTCTGAAAAGGAAAAACGATGTTTATATTTTCAAAAACGACTGAGAAAGAGATTCTGAAATAGGATCGTATGATGAGAAATAAAAGACCATTCAGGGAGCTCTCTTGGATTCTTTCCAATATATTTTATAACTGCTGCTGGTTAGTATTTTCCAACACAAAAACCGTGTAAAAGTATTCTACAATTCTTATAAATTATAGTCATCATTTGAAAACCTTTCCAGCCTAGGAAATACACAGGCATGCGTTTTAATATACTAGAGCTGTGCTTTCCATACAAAACCTTCGTTTTCAAGGAAGAGATGTTCTTCTAGACACATAAAATTCTTAAGGCGTAGAGTGGGAGCACATATTATTGATACGAAAAATCAGTGTTATGAATTCTCCTTCCTGACGGAGATATGCTCCCTCCTGTATGTTCTACAAAGTGATATGTTTCATTGTAATTGAAATCACCTAGCTCTGTAGGACTCTTAATGACAGAGATTGGGGAAGAGTATTTCCAACGTGGAGAGAAATGTAATTCTCATGACTAAACTGTGAACTTCAGCTTTGAGCTATTCTTGGAGGTAAGTTGAATGCCAGAATTTCTGTTAAAAGGGGAAAAAAAAATAAAACACAGAAGAAGGAAGCTAAAAATGGGGTGAAGAAGCTTTTTATATAAAACGGGCAGCACCAGAACTGGCAGACGGAGGATGTGAAACATTTCACACCATAGAGTCCCGTAGCACAAGGAAAGCCGAGTCCATTCAACACACTTATTTCCATCTCTTTGTTTAGGCAAATGATTTTGATTCCACTGCTTTTAGGACTTTTAATCCATTATCCAGAAAACTAGTTGGTGTCTAAAAATCTTTGGGGAAAACAGAAAGGGTTACGTGGCAAATAATTTGACAGTGATCCGTCCTTTGCAAATTCACTTCTGAGATGAGTTAGGAAATACAGGCATTTATGGATACAGATCTCTAATCACACCGTGAAAGGGAGAGAAGTGGAGCGTAAAAGCTATCCAGCTACATTCTGGAAAAAGTTGTCATCCAAGCAGCTCCTGTTTAAGAAGTCTCCCACTTAGGGCCGCCTGGGTGGCTCAGTCGGTTAAGTGTCCGACTTCGGCTCAGGTCACGATCTCGTAGTTCATGAGTTTGAGCTCTGCATCAGGCTTTGTGCTGGTGGCACAAAGCCTGCTTGAGATTCTCTCTCTCTCTCTCTCTCTCTCTCGCGCGCGCGCGCGCGCATTCTCTCTCTCTCCTTCTCTACCATTTCCCATTTGCTCTCTCTCTCAAAATAAAAAAACTTCAAAAAAAAGAAATGCTAAATTTATAACCAGATTTAAGATTACCCTTGGCTCTCCCTAAGCGAAGAGAACTCTCCTCACACTCCCCACGAACCCCAATGGACTCAAATTTGGGCTTAAAACCATATGACTTCCTTTCCTAATTAATTGTCCCTTTATAGTGTCCGATGACATCAGTGAAGTTGAGCTGAATCATCGTTCCTTTACAGTTCTTTCTATTCTTTCCAAAAGGAGAAAAACCTAAACACAAATAAAAGGCATACTGGAAGATTTGTTTCCCCACAATGTTTATAAAAATTGTCCATGACTCTAAACCTAAAAGAAATGTCAAAATCCCTATAGCAAAGTAGCCCTTATCTCTCAAAAGAATCGTCTACTCCTTTTTTCTTAATGTCCGAGTCCTTTCTCTCTTTCCGACTTGGCACATATTTCTAGGGAAGGAAGAAGAAACACAGTCCAGAGTTAGACATTGCTGAAGGGAGGTGACGATCTAGAGGAGAAACAGAGGTGAACTATGGAGATTCCTGACCAGAGGGGCGCCTGGGTGGCTCAGTCGGTTAAGCGGCCGACTTCGGCTCAGGTCATGATCTCGAGGTCCGTGAGTTCGAGCCCCGCGTCGGGCTCTGTGCTGACAGCTCAGAGCCTGGAGCCTGCTTCAGATTCTGTGTCTCCCTCTCTCTGACCCTCCCCTGTTCATGCTCTGTCTCTCCCTGTCTCAAAAATAAATAAACGTTAAAAAAAAGAGAGATTCCTGACCAGAAAGTGGTCAGGGAAACAGTACTTAATTGCTTTTCAAAAACAAATTCTCCATAGCAGGATGAAAGTGAAAGTTGAATTTAAAGGAAAGACGACTGTATTTTAAAATATTATCCTCATTCAAGTTTCATTTAAAAATGTAGTGTAATAAAATCACCCCAAATAGAAATCTCTTTTCCAATAATCACAACAGAATCTGAGGAGCCTGTAGCAAAGTTGGCTTATATTTTATTGCTTTGTACTCTGTTCATGGCTCTATGTTAATCATCGCTCCTTTAACTCATTTCTTCCCGATCAAAATTAACAGCCAACTGTTTCCATTCCAATTAGATTGGCTTGGTATCCATTCTACTGAACTAAAAGTGTCTGAACATGCAGTCCTGAGGACTAAGAACTTTGTGAGCCAATGTCTTCTGAATTCAAGATGGCCACGTAAAATTTTTATTGAATGACAAACTCAGGCTTGGAGAGCCATCAGGAGCCATCAGGCTTGGAGACCCATTGTGCACTTGGGTCGGTAGGGCTGTTTGTTCTCAACCCTTAAGCAATGAGGGTTTTGTTTTTTTTTTTTTTGTCATTATTTCAATAGAGAGCTACGTTCATTTCCCAGCTAAAATGAAGAGTCTAAATGAGAAGTAATTTGAGGCAGTCAGAAATACAGTAGGCGTGCCAAACACGAACAGCTTGCCCAGAAGTCTGGCTCCAGAAGTGCCCTACAAGTTACCCTCAAAAATTTTCGATAAGCTATCAAATATAAACAACATGCTTATGTTTTTCCAAAGAGACTTATCCTTTCAAATTACATAATTTCATTCTCTTTCTAATTTGCCAGTCTGGGAAAAAAAAACAAAAAACAAAAAACAAAAAACCCTTACACTAACATTGACTTTCAGGGTGTTTTTTTTTTTTTTTAACCTGATTATTTAAGAGAAGGAAATGTGGAAAAGAATAATGGAAATGGAAGCCAATTTCTAAACCCAACAGCTGAGTCATTATCTTAATAGAGGTTCTTAACACAAAGGGTAGGGATTGGACTTTTCAGGACTCCTGACTTTTTTTAATTAAAAACTAATTTAGTTACTTTCTAATCCACTATTACCCTTTGCTGTTTACTCAAATTTAATTCTTTTCATATCAGGAATCCTCTTTTGATTTAATGCTTCATTAAAATTACCTTGACAATTCACACTATTTCTATTTATAGCTACTGTCAGAGTCTTTCCTTACTGATCATTTTACTTGGCTGTCACCCTCCAAATAAATTATACCCTCTAGCATGCATTTTAATTGACGAATCACAGTATTTGAAAATGTGTTACATTCGCCTTAAATTTTTAAATAAATTAAGTTCTTAGGCAGGCTTCAACATTCCACACATGATATTACAAAACTAAGAAGATATTTGGCAGGTGTTCGGTGGGTCTCTGATGTCAGTGCAACCCAGTGGCAACAATGACAAAACGATATCTCAGATGACAGCTCTTTATTCTATATTATTTCTCCAAATATTTCTATATTGAATCTATTCTAAAATTAAACAAAAATAAGTTAAGGGAAAGACAAACACCCACTTGATACGGTGACCTACAGAAAAATCTAGACTCACATGATCAAGGAAAAATATAATTATAGATCTATGAAGGGACATTTTACATTATCTAGTCCAGATATTTACCAACTTTTCAAGCAACTTTTCATGTGTTTTTTCCTTTAAAAATCAAGTTTGGAACTTTTAAAAAAATTATTTAATTTTAGACATACAGAAAAATTGCAAGAATTCCTAGAATTCCCAGATTCCCCATATGCTAACGTTTCACTACGTTTGCTCATCCTTTCCTTTGTGTGTATGTATGCATCTGTGTGCATGTGTACATATAGGATTTTTTTTCTAAAATTTTTGAGACCGGGGCGCCTGGGTGGCGCAGTCGGTTAAGCGTCCGACTTCAGCCAGGTCACGATCTCGCGGTCCGTGAGTTCGAGCCCCGCGTCGGGCTCTGGGCTGATGGCTCAGAGCCTGGAGCCTGTTTCCGATTCTGTGTCTCCCTCTCTCTCTGCCCCTCCCCCGTTCATGCTCTGTCTCTCTCTGTCCCAAAAATAAATAAACGTTGAAAAAAAATTAAAAAAAATAAAATAAAATAAAATAAAATAAAATTTTTGAGACTGAGTTGCAGGGCTTAAATATTTATAATGAGGATTGAACCCAGAGCTGCAGAAACTCTTGTTCAGGTTCCTCATTTGGTACCCAGTGCACAATAATTTTCCTTAAATATTTATGCAACAGTTTTCAAGAAGTTAAATGTTGCCCCCATAAAAGTGAAAAATCCGGTGCTGATGGAAGAAATCAGCCAGACTGAGCAAAATGAAAGCCCTGTATTTAAGCGCACCAACACTCTTCTCAGGAGGCGGCTTAAGTACCGTCAGGGTTGAGTTGCACACGTGAGGGAGCTCTCAGCTTGCACCCGTGGTAGAATATTCCTTCCAGCTTCATGCAGGACTGCTCTTCAAGAAAAGTTCTTCCATCTTGATATATTTCTAGGAGTTTTAGGACCCCCACCTTGATTGATCCAGAAGAACTTTTTGGAGGCTTGCTTCTTAACCCAACCTTAGATAAAACAGGTAAGGCAAGGCAGCGCTAGCAAATCTGATCTGTGTGGACGCACCCTGCCCTGAGCAGTAGCTCCTGAGGCACCTTGCGAAATCCACCAGTCCCAGAGAGAACTTTGACTCTCGGCGAAATAAAAGTTCCATTAAATTTTGCCAAGTCTCTGGAAGCCAATAACTTAGAACACTTTATGGTGAAGCATGACACAGAGGGATGGTGGAGAAAAGTCTCCCACCAAAGCAATTAGGTGGCTTAACATGCGGGAGGACACGTGCAAGAAGCTGAAACCTAGAAATGTGATAAACAAAACTGAGATGGAGCTTTTGATATAACTTAAGGACTATACCTACAGTGTGTGGCGAAATAATACAGTAGTATTATGGGTGTAGACTTTAGACCCAGCCCATACATGTATCAATGCCATGCATCTTGAAACTAAGAGGAAGTTTTTACAAGTTTATTTTCCTTGAAACTTGAGTTTGTGTTGTATCACTTATGTTGTGGGGAAAATGCTGCATAATAAAAATTAAGATTATTGACTTTCTTTATTGGCTCAAGAAATTGCAATGTATATCTAAGCATTACTAAGTAAGTGGAATGAGACTTCCAATAATTCATAACATGAATAAGAATTAAGAGGGAAATCTAGATGGCTATTTGTAGGACTATTTAAGCTTGATACAACTGTAGACACCAATGTTTCAATGTTTACACTTCAGTAAACAATAGAAACAAAATGAAAAGCCAAGTAACAACTCTATGCATATATGTGTATATGAAAGCCTCACAGTATTAATCTCAGTGCATTAAGAGTTGCCACAATTCACTATGAAAAAGTAAAATTTCCAATAGCAAAGTTGGAGAAAAGCCGAACATAAGAAATTCATTGAATAATACGATTGTTAATATAGACATGAAAAGAAGTCAACCTCTCTGATTGTCAAAGAGAATCCACTATAACTATTACAGAAATTGTTTCTAATAAACTTGTTAACATTTTTAAAAATATTTACAAAATAAAATGAAATAAAATGATATAAAATAAAATAAAATAAAATAAAATAAAATAAAATAAAAATGGTTACATCCAGTGTTGATGTGAACACAGTTAAGAAGACACTCAACAACCTACAGAAGGAGTGGAAACTGACAAAGTATAATATTTCTGGAGAAAAATTTTGTAATATGTGCTATCCAAAACATTTTAAATATTCATGACTATTCATTCACTTTTAGAAGTGTTTTCCAAAGAAATAGCCGCAGTTGCATGCAGACTGATGTAAAATATGGTTGATGTGCCAAAGTAACATACCTGCGGCAACACAGCAGACTGACTTAGAATGTGGGGTCTGGAGTCAGGCTGCTTCGATTTGAATACCACCTCCCTTTTCTAGCTACATAATCTCTAACAAATTGTTTGGTCTGTGGCTCATATTTCTCATCTGTCAAATGGAGATGCTAATAGTATTTATCTCATGGATTGTAAGGACTAAATGCATTAACATTTCTAAAGTTCTAGAACGGTGCCTGCACAGAGTAAACATTATTAAGTATTCAGTGAACTTAACAGCATATGACGGCAAAACATAGAAAGATCTCGCATACCCCACAGTACAGGAATGGTTAAATACATGTTGGGTATTTATACCATGAAGATTAATGCATTCTTTGGAAACCAGGTTTGCAAAAAATATTTCAGCACATGGAAATAAAGACTCACAGTATAATTATGCATAAAAAATAGGCTCCAGAAATTATACGTAATATATATTAAGCAGGACAGGTTAGTCAATTGAATGAAGGAAAGCGAAAAATCAAGAACAAGTCCTGTTGTTTGGGTTTAATCTTCCGGACGGATGGAAGTTTCACTCACTGTGGGGGGGGAAAGACTGAGGAGAGGGGAACGTCTCGGAAGTGGGAGGAGAAGGATAGTGCTATGGAAAAGAATGTCTTCTAGTTATCCAAGTGGAAATGTCAAGTTGGCAGTTGGGTGTTTAAGTTGGAGTTGTTGGCAAGGGCAGGTTGAGAGATAAGAGATTTGAGGGCCTTCGTGGTTATCCTCAGGGAGGTGAGAAGCTCAGTCAAAGCAGAGCGGGTGTGTAAGTAGAAAAGAGGCTTTGGTTTGCAGATGAGGATGGGGTCTTCTGGTAAATGTGCTTATACGGTGATCTCCATGTCCCTGACCGCCCCCTGGCCAAATCAAGAGATTTTTCATTTAAGCGTGTTAACCTGAGTTTCATATACATAATGGAGTATTTTATGTATCTTGATATTTTTGCCACTAAAAGTACAGTCGTATGAATGGACCTGAGTGTACTTTAAAACCTGGGTGTTCATAACCATTTCTCAACTGTTTTTTTTTAATTCATTTTGACAGAAGGATGCTTTATTAAAATAGCTCAGAATAGCTTTGAGTTTCAAATTTCACACGATTCCTGCTATTATAGCAATGTTCCTCTGAGTGGAAAGCCTATCAATCAAGAAAGAACAACAACAATACACAATGTTTCTCATTAAATACCTTTCAGCTTCAAGGATATTGACTACATAATTTCTATTTCTTCTTAGTGGAATTATTTATTTGGATCAACATGTCTTTCTTAATCAGTTCTTCTAAAATCCCAGGAAAACTAGTTAGAAGTAACAGCATTTTTTTTTTTTTTTTTTTTTACAATTTAGAGTCTCAGTCTTTTTTTTTTTTAAATGAGTAAATAATGAGAAGAAGAAATTTAAAAAGTGGGTCTGGCCAATGACTGCTGTAGGATGTCTGGTTTTTAACTCACAGCCTCTGGATACTATTCCCCTCTTTTCTAATGAGACAAGTTCAACCTAGAGGTCTATTAGGAAAGTGCTAAAAAAAGAATTTCTGCTCTTCCGTACTTGAATATTACACTTTTATTAAGACCAGAGACAGCCCTCACTTTACATTTCACATGGTACTGGGAACATTGGCTGGTCCATAAAGTCTGTAATGGTGAAATTGAATCATACAGGTATGAAGGCTAAATTCTGCCTTGGGTTTGGTTTAATACAATCATTCACCAGACAGCCTAAGTCAGCAGGGGCTCAAGTGGTTTTATTAGGCACCTAGGGATGAATTCTTCAAAAGCAGGATCTGTGAACCTTTGGCCCTGTTCTTGGATTAGGCTGGATGATTCTTTGTTGCTGGGGGAAGGGGGGGGGTTTCCTGTGCATTGCAAGGTATGTAGCAGCATCCCTGGCCTCCACCCAGTAGATGCCAGTAGCATCCACTCTCCAGTTGTAACAACCAAACAGGCCTCCAGATGTTGCCAATCTCTCCTGGCTGGAGGTGGTGGGTGAGGGGCGAAATGACACCTCGTTGCCATTGCTGCTCTAAAGTTTCTCAAGTTTTAACCCCTAGTCTCTCCTGAGGTAGCTCCTATTCATGTGTTTCAACTTGAGCTGTCCCTCACCACTGCACAGGCATGGAAGGAGAGCACCACCTCCACTTGTCCCAAAGGATCCCAGCCCACCTATTACTCCCATCAATGGCCAAATGCATTGGGAGGAACGACTGAAAATGAAAATTCATCGGACAGTCAAAAACAGTTCAAAATACCTACCTGTGGGTCAAGGTCAACCAATTTATGGCTGCTGCTTCTACGACACATAGAATCCAGTACCACTGGAACATCCCAGGCAACCAATTTCTAGATTGAGATATATTACATTTATTGATAACAAATTTTCTTTCTTTTATCAAATATAATGCAATTAGGTAACATAACTGGAAAGCATCAAGAAAGAACAGTACCCTAATTCTAATACCTAGTGGATCTACTCTTGGTACCCAGGTTATTTCCTTCCACCCTTTCCCCCACAAACTAGAAAGAACAGACACGTCAACTCATCTCAATGCCAAATGGGAATATGGGCCCTGGGTTGAAGGTCTCCTGATTTTTTTTTTTAAGAGAAGTCAGAAATTTTGTTTTGTACATAAAATCTAATTTCGAAAACTTGGCCAGTAATAAAATTTTAAAATAATAAAACAAAACAGAGCACATCTGTGGGATGGAATTAGCTGGTAGGATTCCAGTTTCTGACATCTGTCTTTTCAGTTTGTGCATACCTGGTGTCATTCTTGTTACCTGCCAATTTCTATTTGCGTTTGAATTCAGGACTTCTGTCACTAAACAATCTTGCAAATACTTTCCAGCTCAAAAATTCTGTTAGTGAAGGACCAAGTAAGTACATTACTAGAACTCCCTTCCTCATTACCCAAATTAGCTTGTGCAGATGTTTACTATGCTCCACAAATACACAATACCACCTTCTGTGGCCTTGCTGTCAGAAGATCATTTGGAAAATAAAGTCTTAACCATCCTAGAAGTTAAAGGACAGTGGACATGAATTATGCCAACTTATTTCCTTTATTCATATGTGTGTGTATATATATTCATGTATGTATATACATATGATATATATGATATATATATCATATATATCATATGTATATGTTTCTGTTGAAAGTGTTGTTCTGATAAGTAAACAACTTACTTCATGAATACCCAACCAAAACACAACAGTCCAAAAGATAAAAGTTAATCCAATAGGCATATTTGGTCTCAAGCATCCAGTTCAAGACCCTCCGCCATTTGGCCTGTCCAGATTTGGCTCCTGATCAACCCTGACTCCCTGTCACCACCCTTTCCCCAAGTTCACTGGAATACTTGCCATTCTCCAAACATCAGTGTCCCTTTGCGTGTGCTGTTTCCTTGCCCTAGCCTACCCTGGAGCCCCAGCCTGCTGCCTCCAGTATTCTTGCCGACGTTTTTAGTCCAACTATGTTCATACAAAACAGTCATTTCAACTTTCAAGCATTGCTTATTCGTGAAAATTCAGGAAAAAAGTATCGCATCCTTTCTTTCAGGTGAATTCCTGCGAAACTCATGGTCGTTTCTTACACCCCTTACTTTAGCACTGACAGCTAGTTTGTCTATTACTTCAGTATCGGATTCTTTCAGAGTTGCTTTGTCTTAAAAGAGAACAAATGGTCATCATTCTTGATAAGAGTGCTATTCCCCACTGCATTCCTCTATACTTGAATATACTTTCCAATTCTTTCAAAAAAATTTTAATGTTTATTTATTTTTGAGAGAGAGAGAGCATGACAGAGCATGAGAAGGGGAGGGCCAGAGACAGAATCTGAAGCAGGCTCCAGGCTCTGAGCTGTCAGCACAGAGCCTGACATGGGGTTTGAACTCACGAACTGTGAGATCATGACCTGAGCCGAAGTCGGACGCTTAACCGTGACAGAGCCACCCAGGCGTCCCTGTGCTTCTCCATTCTTACACGTATTGATGTTACTCCAAATCATCTTTTAAAAGCATGTATCAAAAATATATATATATATGTTCCTCCTTCTCTTGATCATCAAACTTAAGAACTAATAAAAAGTCTGTTACCTGGTTACTCTCTGGCTATCTCACCATTCTGCGGAAATCGCTCGCCAAACCCACTGAGATGTTTTCACTGCTTATATTACCTAGCTTTTAGCAGAGCTGACCGAATTCATACCCCCAGCCAGCTTCTGAAACCTAGCTATTTTCTCCATGACTTCAAGAACGTTATTCTTCTCCTTGTTTTCCTGCCTCTGGGATCATTAATTCTTTGTCTTACTCCTGGACTTTTGCTCTCCACCACCTGGCACTTCATGGCAGCATTTTCCACAGGTCTGTGTGAAAGCCTGGTCCCTTCTTGCCAACTGCCTTTACTGGATCATTCATCCATACCTCATGGCTTCAGCCACATCTGTATGCCAATGACCACCATCTCTGTACTGTAGGCTTATTTCTAGGTACTCGTTGGATACACTCACCTGAACATCTCAGAAACAACCCAAATTCAATACAACTGGAGGTAAGTATCCAAAAATAGTTTCTTCCCTCCAAATTTTCGTTTTCCATTGGTGGTTTTATGATCTACACTTTTCCCCATGCTACACTCTTCAGAATCACACTCATCTTTCTCCTTTACTTGTCATCTCTAATGGGTTAACAAAAGCTGTTTTGATTTTTCACATCTGGCTACGCATTTCCAGCCTTACTGTCGCTGTTTTATTACCTAATGCCCCACATATCTCTTCTCAAGATTTAATATGCAAAAATCACAAGCAAAAACAAAGAGAAAAAAAAAAAAAAAGTAAAGAAGACCCGAAGGACTTGGTGTCATTTTCTCCCGAAATTTTTTGCAGCAGACAAATCCCTGGATCTATTTTAAGGTTTTGGTGGTATGAATAACTACATTCCCAGTCCCCACTACCACCCTCAGCATCACAGAGTTTCTCCAGGGGGCTGCTGAGTCAGTTCAGGGTCTAATTCGAGACCGTGGCTCAAGTGTGTAATTGGACTGAATATGAATTCCAAAGGAGCTGATTCACCGTTGCTATCCTGATTTTTAAAGTGCTGTACTAGATGACAATCCGGTGAAGAAACACGTTGACATTGGCATCCTTTGACACTGGAAGCACACTCACACTATGTATTTGCCAGAGCGTACCGGTAAAAGCACAATATCAACTGGAGAGAGTTCTCTACACCACATGCTGAGCCAAAAGAATGTGCTAGTGTTCCCTTATTCTACCAGACTAAGTAGCTAAGCTTCCTTTTGTGATGTCGCCACGCCCAGTTGCTGGAATAAACGTAAGAAGATATATTGCCCATCCCTCTCGCTTTTCAAGTGAGAAGAAAAAAATTGCAGTGGAGACAAGGGATTGTTCAGGGCTACAGAGGAAATTAGTAACAAGGGTCTAAAGCCCAAATCCACCGGCTCTTAGTTCAGTGAGTACATTATTCAACACTCTGGTGGATCCCCACCCTTATAAAATATTAGGATAATTGCATCAGAAGGTCATAAAAGGAACGATTTCTTCATGGTAGGGCTACATTTATTTGAGGCATAAGAGATGTGCATTACTAATCCAAGCTGAAGACCCCGAATTAGTGTTATTGAAAAATTCCAAGATATTCAGCTTTTTGGTGATTTTCTTTTTAGTAACTTTAAGATTGTGTCACATGTTTGTATATAAATCACTGTCAGATTATATCGGACAGCTATCTCGTTACATCATCCATAGGTATAAATGTCATTAAAATCTGATATGTCCGTACCAAGCCACATAGCCCTTGGTCACGTCAAGTGGCATTGCCTATGCTTACTCATCCGGCTGACATTTATTGGGTCTTACTGTGTGCACACTGCTCTACCAGGATCTCTGAGGGGTATTGAAATGTGAGCAAAGATTCTCTGCATCTTAAGAAGCTCAGAACTCCGGATGCTGATCCCCTCCTCACCCTCCCGGGCTCCTTTTGTTGTTATTTGATTTTTTTAATTCGGTTTTTTTTTTTTTTTTTTTTTTTTTTTTTTGATTAGGCTAGGTCGTTTTAGTGAAATCTGTTTCCCATTACAGTGTGAACGCTTTGGTGTCACTCCTCAGGGATACATAGCCTTGGGCCTGTGGATAGTCACCTAGGATGACATTGGTCTTAACAGGTCTCTCTTTCACCGTGTCTTTCTCTGATCTTTCTTTTGAGCTGCCTGCTTTATTTGGTATTACACCCCGTCTGTTTGGCTTTACTATTTTACCAGCTGATGGCTCTATTGCTTTTAACAATGCCCTGGAGTATCAATTGCTCAGCAGTCTGATCCAATTAAATTTAGGCGAGCATAATTTTTGAGACCAGTTTTGAGTTTTGTTCTCATCCCACGAGGGCTCTTCTTAGCTACTTCTTCTTCTGGTTCTCTCTAGTAAAATAGCTGGCCTGTGGTTTCACTTCTTGCTCTTAATTAAGGGGAGCGATTGTTTTTGAGGGTGCCCTTATCTTGAACTTCCACCGATTCCGTTTCGGATAATCTCAGTTCCTTTGGGGAGAGCTTCTGAGCTCTCTTTTCTTATAGACTACATCTCTTACAGGGCAAACCCTCTGAGCCACTGTTCTGAGTACTAGGTGGGACAGTTGCCTCTGGCGTTCTTGGTTTGCCCTGCCCGGTTGGGACCTGTGCTCTACAAGCAGGCCAGAGTGAGGGTGATCGTGCCCTGGTGTCCTCAGTCTGTCATCTCTGGGGTAACACCTGAGTAGGGCCCGGATGAAAGAAAGAAGCAAGCCCCTGACTTCTTGGCTTTACTCACCAAGAGTGTAGTCTCTTCAGTTTGGAGTTAGACGGGATGAGGAATGCTGTCAATCCCTGACTCCTAGTGAGACCCAATAACCCTTGTCTGGGAGGGGAAGGGAACCCAAATGACTCTGTCAAGTTGAACTGGACAAAGGGGAGGCAGGGAAAGGAGAAAGTGAGTTGTGGTTTCAATACAGCAGACTCTCTCTGTTCTGAGTGTTAGATTTTCTTGACAACATATTTCTGCATTTCTGTATGTCCTTAGGACAATTTCTTGAGAATTAATATGTTTGTTTTTATGGTTTCTGCCAGCTTTGCCTATTTCACCGGGAGTTGGTCCACAGAGTCGTCCCAGACCTGGAACTCACTATGGCTTCTTTTTCCAGCCCATGTGACTCTATAACACAGAGGTTTGTGAGCCAGACAGGGTCTGGAACTCTAGTCAGGGGTCTCACGTGTCCAGTTAAAGGTAGCTTAACATACTTTAGCATTCAGAGTTATCGAAGGTAGAATGGATATTGTCTTATGCAAGTTAAAGCATCTCATGTCCCTGAAAAAGGATGTCTCATTTTTAAAAATTTATTTGTTTTTCGGGGCGCCTGGGTGGCGCAGTCGGTTGGGCGTCCGACTTCAGCCAGGTCACGATCTCGCGGTCCGTGAGTTCGAGCCCCGCATCAGGCTCTGGGCTGATGGCTCAGAGCCTGGAGCCTGTTTCCGATTCTGTGTCTCCCTCTCTCTCTGCCCCTCCCCCGTTCATGCTCTGTCTCTCTCTGTCCCAAAAATAAATAAACATTGAAAAAAAAAAATTAAAAATTTATTTGTTTTTAATTTATTTGTATGTGGGAGCACCTGGGCAGCTCCGTCGGGTAAGTGTCTGACTCTTGATTTAGGCTCAGGTCATGATCTCACGGTGCGTGAGATGGAATCCCACGTCGGGCTCTGCGCTGACCGCTTGGAGCCTGAGGGACTCCGGGTCCCTCTCTTTCTGCCCCTCCCATTCTTGTGTGCTCTCTCAGTCTCTCAAAAATGAATAAACAAACAAACAAACTTTAATCTCTTTTTATTTAATTTTTTTTAATCTAAGTATAGTTAACACACAATGTTACATTAGTTTCAGGTGTACAATTTAGTGATTCGACAGCTTTATAATTATACTATGTTCACATAAGCATAGCTACCATCTGGAAGAGCATCGCATTTTTGTGTCAAGTTAACAAGTTAATGTTTGTCAAGATATGTGGAGTCCAACTTCAGAAGATGCTTTTGTTAATTTTATTCTGAAAACATTGAACAAGTGTCACTCGATGTCCAGAACAGCCATGAAAAACTTGTTAAACTGCATTGATTTTTTTTAATTTTAAGGAATATAACTTCAGAGTGAACCCACAAAATAAACGGTTCCCTTGACATCACATGAATTGATTTGCAATCTAGTCGTTGGCTGGAAGGTTACTTAAACATCAAAGATGATCTGGCAAATGACAATAAATGTCAAAGAGCTGAAACTGAGCCCTTCTCAGTAGTACTCATTGCATAGGAGACCCAATTGTCTACTCTACTTAAGCCACCATTTTATTCCTACATAATTGTGTTATCAACCTACAAGAGAACTTAGTCATGTATTTTTAAAACACATAGAATTTTTGTGTATTTTCAACCAGAAATTCATGGGTGGATATATCTGTCGCCAAGAAAATTCTTTGGTCCCTGCAATTTTTGTCTAGTAGCATTGGTGAATACTGTGAGGTAAGTGCAGGCTAAAAAAAAAAAAAAAAAAACAAAAAAAAACCTGATATTAAAATTCAGGGTTATACTTCATTTATCTCAAATTCCCATTTATCACAAATTCCCAAGTGACCTGGTCTCTGTGAGCAGAAAAGTTTCTTCCAGTTTTAACACTCTTTTCAAATGCTTATTCATTGTTCTTGACAGGGAAGTATTGGAAGAAAGTGATATTTTGCTTAATTGGCGAGAGCAGCATAATATTTTTGCCTCTATTTTTTTTCACGCTGACCTTCAGCATGGTATTCTGTTAACTCAGCAGATTGCTGTTGTTCTGATGCTTAGTCTGTGAAGACACATTCTGTCTGAATTACCTAAGAGGTGGAAGGACTAGGGGTGTATTTTTGGTTTACCTTGGTAACTGCAAAGGGAAGTCATCAATCAGTGCCACAGGCTTCAAGCTGTTCTCATGACAACTCAATTTTTTGGCTATTTTTCTTCCTTCAGTAAGCTCATCTGCAAAGATGCCCTTTTTTCTCTGTCCATCATAGCTCTTTCTTACTCATCATCAAGGCAAAGATCCCTTTGATCTAAATAGAAGTGATCACAAAGAAGAAAAGCATAGAATTGGACCCAAGCCCTGTTCCTGTGCCTGGAAACCGAAGGAGGAATTAATTTTCCTAGGCAAGGTCCACTTAGGTTTTAGGTTTTGAAGCCCTTTTCAAAATTAATCAAGGGTGAACATTTTAGACATTGCCTAAAACAAAGCTTCACAAGACATTTAAGATGATACAGAAATAATGGGTTCCCGTGGTGCGTGAAAATTTATGTCACCTCATTTGTTTGAAAATGAAACCACACAAGAACTTGACTAATCTATAATAAACAATATTTATGTAGGATATATATATATATGTATATATATATATTAAGAAATGTGAAATGAATGGACATGATGTTTTCTTAGTGCGTAGATAATTATGGGAAAAATTCATGCAGACTTTAAGCTACCTTCCCATCAGTTCTGTAGCCATTTTTTCACTTTCCTATTTATCAGGCTACTCTGTTATGAATATAATGCCTCATTTAAAATTTGAAAAAAAAATAATACTAATTAGCAATGCCAATTAATAACACACACTACCCAAGCAAGATGAAATGGTGGAGAGGTGGCGGGGAGGGCACGCCTGGGTGGCTCAGTTGGTTAAGTGACCAACTCTTGGTTTCTGCTCAGGTCAAGATCACAGGGTTTTGTGAGTTCCAAGCCCACATGGGCTGTGTACTTACTGTGTGAGCTTGCTTGGGATTCTCTCTCTTTTTCTCTCTCTCTGCCCCTCCCCTGCTCATGCTGTCTTTGTCTCTCTCAGAATAAATAAGTAAACTTGAAAAAAAATTGAAATGAGCAGGGCTTTGCCAGCCAGTCTTTCCAGAGGCAGGTGAAGCAAGGTTTCCTAGCCAGTGTTCCATTCTATAGGCTACATCCAGTGGGTGCCATGCATTAAGAAGGCAAGACGCTGCATGTTGTTTTAGGGTTTAGACATGTGTAGGAGGAATGAAAAAAGACAGTACGCCCAAACACTGCTTTATTTTTTCCTGTGAAGAAATAAATTTCATATGTTCATGATAGAAATAATGAATTCATTACCGATACTGAGTTTTGTGCAAAGTAATGAGCTTTCTAATAAAAGAAGTGTTCAGAGATGGGACAGACACAGAACCACATTGTCGTAGAGGTGATTCAAGCATCTGGTAAATGACCTCTGCAGGCTTTTCCATCCCAGACTCCTATGAATTTGCGACGCTTTTCAATTAAAAAAAAGAACTGATATTTATCGAATACCTCTGGTCTGCCAGGAAGCTCTGCTAAGAACATTAGGCAGATTCATTTAATTCATATTATATCTCTACAGAGTGGGGATTATTGTTTTCTCCAGGCAAGGCTGACTTGGGTGGTATATCTGAGTCACACAATCAGTAAATGGTGAAGCCAGGATTAAGACACGGGCAATCTAACCAAGAGTCCAGTCCTTTCCACACAGTCTGCATACTGTTTCAAGCCATTTCTAGCCCTCTGATTTCATAGCAACTGGACAATCCGTCTGTTCCATTATATACAGGACAGAACCTCTAAAAGTGATTGTCCAGTGAATCCATAAGTTTGCATCCTTTTTATTGCTATCATTTTAAGTGCCTGCCTAATAATTTTTCTGCTCATTTATCACCTTTAATACATGAGAACTTTATAATGCTTTAGTTTACAAAGTGTTTCCACAAATAATACTATTTCACTGAATTTATAGAAACCCTAAGAAGTAGCCAGAATAGGTATTGTTATGGAAGAGATACACATGGGTGTTCAAAGGTTTAATGTTAGTCCAGGATCATAAAGTGATGGAGTTGGTGCCTGAAACCATATTTTCTGATTACATTTGCCAAGCAGACTCCTCCTAGCATGCCACTTGCCAATTAAAGGATCAATTGGGAAACTAAGGTCATTTAATTTCATATCTTTGATTTTCTAGAGCGTCAGCTGGAGAAAAAAGTCTGGCTCCCTTCCTGTTTTTGTAAATAAAGTTTTATTGAGACCCAGTCACATCCATGAACTTACGTATTGGCTGCTTCTTCACCACAGAAGAGTTGAGTAAATGCAACAAAGACGTTGTGGCCTGCACACCTAAAATATTTACTGCGTGGCCCTTTACAGAAAAAGTTTGCTAATCTGTATGCTAGAACAAATAGCTAATACTTTGACAGGTAAATACTGCTCTGCATTATTGGTTTAGTATGGATAAAAACAAGACTATTTCTGTTCTATCGAAGGAAAATCTCAGGTCTTTTTTGCATCGAGTGTTTGAAGGAATTTGACTTTCCACCATCAAGACTTGAATTGCTTGATCCCTGCTTCCCATTTCTTAAGCCACGGTATGATTTGAAATCTTTATCAACATGACCTTTCAGAACAAATTTTCCACAAACTCTCTTATTCTTGTGCCACTTTAGTAAAGATTTTTGGGTTTTACCTCTTAACCTCTTCTAATTTAACTACTCAAAGTGTCCCGGGAAATTACATGTTTTATGGCATTGTCCCCTGACTTACATCTGAGTATTAGATAGATATACTGCATTTTCTTTTCTTTCCAAAGAGTAATCTGGCGTCTTTGGAGAACAATATTGCTTCCTGCATAAACCTAGCCTTTGTTTTTTTTCTCAAAGCTGTAATTAACTAACAGTATTTTTAGTTCTGTAAACCTTAATTTACCATCCCATTTTACTGTAGCCTGTTAATCACAACCTACCAAAAATTGCAAAAGCTATGTTCTCAATCCTTGAAAAATCTTTGATGTGGGACTTGCAATTCAGAGAGAGGATCAAACACTGGTAGGCTCTTTAGAAAAGGAAAGTAAGTCCTTGATAATTCGAAGGGGGTGGTTTCAGAAGATACATTCTCCTGTTTCTGGGCCTCAGATTTCAGGAAGTAAGTTAACAGGGGCATGTATGTATACACCTGAGCTCAAACTAAGTCATTATTAATTTGAAAAACAGACACATCTATGTATACCAAAAAACAATGTGCTAAAAAGTTGCTACATACATGGCACAAGAGAAAAATGTAGGTATTATAAAAATGCTTTCATTTTTGAAATTCATTTTTGTGATGATATTCTGTAATTTTAATTTACTTCTATTATTATGTTCTTCCCCCTCAATAGGCATTGTGTTACTCCCTGGACATACGATTGTGATTAGACACAGTCTGTGCTCTCAGAGCCAAATTTTTCTTGGCTTTGAACTAGAATGGCTTCATTTTTTCTGGTATAATATTGGTTGTCGCATGCTGAACAGAAACTTGATTGGCAGGAATACAGGCTGAGAGAGACTGAGTGAGAGGGAGAGGTAAAGAGAAGGAAGGAAAGAAGGAAGGAAGGAAGGAAGGAAGGAAGGAAGGAAGGCAGGCAAACAGACCCCCAAAATAGTCATATACTATTGGGGGAATACTTCGGAAGTTTTTAATATATCAAGATTAATTTTCTCATGGTTTTAATATAAAGTACACATAATGAGATTATACCAATTAACTCTCATTATAGGATAGTTTTGCATTTAAAAACACTTTTTATTTTTTTAAGTTTATTTATTTTGAGAGAGAGAGAGAGAGTGAACAGGGGTAGGAGGAGAGAAGAGAGGGAGGGAGAGGGAGAATTCCAACCAGGCTCCCCACTGTCAGCATAGAGTCTTGCATGGGGTTCAATCCCATGAATTGTGAGACCATGATCTGAGCTGAAATCAAGAGCAGGACGCTCAACCCACTGAACCACCCAGGTGCCCCATAAATACACTTTTTAAATCACAGTGTAAATTTGCAGTGATTTTTGCATTGCTCATACCTCTTTTCAAATTATCAAAAAATATAACCTGCCTTAATGCAGACAATTGCTTGGATTAAAGTCATAGGGGCACATTATGGAAACTTTGATCATGAGGTTAATTTCCAGAAGTTTATCTTTGTTCGCTTGTATAGCAATTTTTTGCACATTGAACACTGAAACAGCTTTCTTTTTTTTTTAATTGTCTCATATTTCACAGAGTGGTTCTGTCCTACAGTAACTATATGTCATTGAGAATGACTCTTTGGTCTTCCTCATGGCACCATATTACTGCTAACTTCAGATTCAGAGTCATTGATTTTATGCTCTAAAAAAAGATTTTAACTGATAATAGGGGTAACTGCTAAAGTAACACTGATCAAACTTACTCACAGAGGGGCTGAGGCAGGTAAATCTTCAGGCAACAGTGTTCTAAGGCCAGCAGTTTTGTCTCCTATGAGACAGAGTGGAGTGACCAGGTGGCAGTGGTTGAAGAGTTCACGGTGCACCAGAAATTAAGTGATTGTTGATGTGCTGATTTAATTTGGAGAGCACTGTGGTACAGCTGAAAATCTGGGCAATACCGTCACACGGCAAGATCTCAGGTGTCAGGCTTTTGTTTATGTCACCATGATTTAGTTTTTTCCGCATGTTAAGCAGTACATTAATAATGCATTTTGTTCAAGACTCTCCATCTATATTTCTAGGCATGCTCCCTCAGTAGGCATACTTCTGAGTCACTTGACTCAGAGTTGGAAAGATTCCTAAATTGCTCTCGCCCCTGTGTAGCGCCTACGTGCTCACACATATGTACACAATTAGCATTTTTTTAACTGATCCGCCTAGTATATTATAATGCATACACTAACTTTTGGGAACCTCAGTGCCATCGGTCTTGCCTTATCCACTCTATCTGAAGCTATATGAACCAACATTTGGAAAGAAGGCCTTCTCCCAATTCACTAACTCATGTAGGACATTTCCTGGCAGACCAGCCCTCTCCTCACATCACAAGGGAGGAAAGACCATTGCTGTGCCACAAATGAGCTGTTAGATGGGGAGTTAATTATTCTGTCCCTCTGAGCTAATTTTATCATATGGAAAATAAACTTGGAATAGATTTTCTCAAAGTTCTTTTCCATCTCTGAAAGTCCATGATTCTCCAAGTGTCTGTTCGAGTTAGTATGGAAGCACAAGCAATCATCCAAAACCTTAGTGGCATAAAACAAACTTTCAATGTGCTTATAAGTTCTGTGGATCAACAATTCAGACAGGGCCCAAGGGGGGTGGCTTGTTTCTACCTTATACTGTTTGGAACTCAGCAGGAAGACTAGAAGACTAGTTCCATGAGGCATCAAATGGGTTGGCCAGAGGGCTGGAGGCTAGAATCATCTAAAAACTCTCCCATTCACATGTCTGATATTTTGGCTGGAAGAATCAAACAGCCAACGTTTCAAACAGTAGGGCCTTGCTGTGTATATCTCTTTATTTCAATGCATTGTTGTTGTTGTTGTTGTTGTTGTTGTTGTTGTTATCTCTCTGTTTCTCCAAGTGGCTTTTCCAGCATGAGGTTTTCAGAGTAGCCAGACTTGTTACATAGTGGCTCAGGGTTACCAAAGCATGTTTCCCAGGAGCTGGATGCAAGCTGTAATGTCTTTTTTGGCCTATTTTCAGGCATGATTGCTTCTACTATAGACATGGGCTAAAAATGATAAAAGATAAAAAAGGAATAAATGATCCCTCCATTCACTGGAGATGTGTTTATGTTGTGTGGCAAGGACCACGTGAAGTGATATGTATGTGACCACCTCTGGAAAATACAGCATCATGTCATGCAAAAGTAACTTCTCAATGTTTAATCTAGTATAGATAGAAATAGTAGTCCCCACCTCCTTGAATTCTTTAGTATTATAAAAACACTGATGTCTAATGATATGCTGCCTACATGTGACTCACTTTAGCTTTAGGGGCACACCAAAAGACCAAAAGTGAAGGGATGGAAAAAAGATATTCCAAACAAATGGTAAACAAAGGAAAGAAGAGGGAGCTATACATAAATATTTTTTTTAAAAAAAGAGAGAGAATTTGGGGCACCTGGGTGGTTCAGTTGAACATCTGACTCTTGATCTCAGCTTGGTTCTCAGTTTCAGAGTTATGAGTTCAAGCCCCATGTTGGGCTCCATGATGGGCATGAAGTCTACTTTAAATAAATAAATAAATAAATAAATAAATAAATAAATAAATAAATATTTTTTTTAAGAAAAAGGGATAATTTATGCTAAAAATGGTCACAAGAGACAAAGAAGGTCATTATATAATGGTAAAGTAACTGATTCATCAAAGAGATGGAATGATTTTAAATATTTATGCACCCAACAGTAGAGAACCTAAATATATAAAGTAAATACTGATAGAACTGAAAGGGGAAATAAACAACAATACAATAATAGGTAGGGATTTAATACCCCACTCTCAATGATGAATAGATTATCCAGACAGAGAATCACTAAGAAAACAACAGATTTGAAAGGCTACATACCACTCTGAGATCAACAAGTAGATCTGTTAAGATTGGCCAGGGCTGCCTCATCCAGGATTGCAAACTGATCAAGAACAATGCTTCCACTGATTATGATCTGTCTCACGAGAGCATCAAACCTCTGGTGGCTTTGTCCACTATGATGAAGTGATCAATGACCTTGTCATGCTATAAGGCTGTGTGGTGAGAACCAAGAGAGTGCTTACTCTCTGCAAGTCCTCACCAGGCTCTGGAGAATATTGACCTTAAGTTCATTGACACCACCTCCAAGTTTGGTCATGGCCAATTCCAGATGTGGAGGAAAAGAAAGCATTCACGTGACCACTTAAGAAAAACCAAATTGGAAAGGAAGAAGGAGCTTACTGTCAGGAGCATATTGTGCAGCTCGTGGGATCTCAATAAAAATTATTTTCCAGTGGGGGAAAAAAAACAAGAAAACAACAGATTTGAAAAACACCTTTGACCAAATGGGCCTAAAAAAACATATACAGAACATTCCATCCAATAGCAGCAGAACACATTCTTCTCAAGAGCACATGCAACATTTTCTAGGGTAGATCATATGTTAGGCCATAAAACAAGTTGCAGCAAGTTCAAGGATATAGAAATTATATCAAGTATCTTTTCTGACTATAATGGTATGAAACTAGAAATCAATGAAAACAGGAAAGGTGACAAAATCAGAAATACATGGAAGTTAAGTAACATGCTCCTGGACAACCAATGGATGAAAGAAGAAATCAAGAGAGGACTAAAAAATATTTTGGGACAAACAAACATGGAAAATCAGAATACTAAAACTTATGGGATACAGCAAAAACAGTTCTGAGAGGGCAATATATAGCTATAAATAATTACATGAAGAAAAAAGAAAGATTTCAAATAAACAACCTAACATTACATCTCAAGGAACTAGAAAAAGAAGAACAAACTAAGCCCAAAGTTAGCAGAAAGGAAGGAAATAATAAAGATTAGAGCAGCAATAAATGAATTGGAAAATAGGAAAGCAATAGAAAATATTAACAAAACTGAGAGGTGGTTTTTTGGAAAGATAAACCAGATTGACAAACATTTAGGTAGACTAACCGAGAAAAAAAAGAGGAGTCAAATAAATAAAATTAGAAGTGAAAGATGAGACATCACACCTGATATCACAGAAATACAAAAGATCATAAGACACTGCCATGAACAATTTTAAACCAACAAATTGGGCAACCTTGAAGAAATGGATAAATTCCTGGAAACATATTAACTACCAAGAGTAAATTATGAAGAAATAGAAAACCTGAAGAGACCAATGATTAAGGAGATTGAATCAGTAATAAAAAACCTCCCAACACAGAGAAGCCCAAGAACAAATAGTTTCACTGGTGATTTCTACTAAGCATTTAAATACTTAACACCAATGCTTCTCAAACTTTACCAAAAAATTGAAAAAGAGGAACCACTCCCAAATTCAATTTATGAGGCTAGCATTCAACTGATACCAAGATCAAACACAATACAAGAAAACTACAGACGAATTCCAATTTTGGGAATGGATGAATATGGGTGTAAAAAATCTCCAAAAAATACTAGAAAACAAAGTTCAACAGCACACTAAAAAGATCATACACCATGATCAAGTGGGATTCATCCCTGAGATACAAGATTGGTCAACATATGCAAATAAATTATTGTGATGCATCATATGAATAAAACAAAAGATAAAAATCATATGATCAACTCATATGATGCAGAAAAGGCACCTGAAAAAGTTCACCATTCTTTCATGATAAAAACTCTCAAAAAATTGGATACAGAAGGAACGTACTTCTATGTAATTAAAGCCATATATGACAAGCTCACAGCTAACATCATACTCAGTGATGAAAGTCTGAAAACTCTTCGTCTAAAATTAAGAACAAATCAAGGGTGCCTCCTCTCACCACTCCTATTCAACATAGTATTAGAAGTCCCGGGAACAAATAATAGTAAAAGGCATTCAAATTAAGGGAAAAAAAGAAATAAATTTGTCTGTTTTCAGATGACATGTGTATAGAAAACCCTAAAGATTTCACCAAAAAACTGTTAAAACTGATAAACAAATCCAGTATATTTGCAGAATAGGAAATCAACATACAAAAATCAGTTGCATTACTATACACTGACAATGAACTTACAAGAACAAGAAATAATGGAAACGATACCATTCACAGAGTAGCATCAAAAACAGCAAAATACTGGGGCGCCTGGGTGGCGCAGTCGGTTGAGCGTCCGACTTCAGCCAGGTCACGATGTCGCGGTCCGTGAGTTCGAGCCCCGCGTCGGGCTCTGGGCTGATGGCTCAGAGCCTGGAGCCTGTTTCCGATTCTGTGTCTCCCTCTCTCTCTGCCCCTCCCCCGTTCATGCTCTGTCTCTCTCTGTCCCAAAAATAAACGTTGAAAAAAAAAATTAAAAAAAAAAAAACAGCAAAATACTTAGGAATGAATTTAATCAAGGAGGTGAGAGATCTATACACTGAAAAATGTAAGACATTGATGAAAGCAATTGAAGACACAAAAATGGAAAGATATTCCATGTTCATTGATTAGAAGAATTAATATTGTTAAAATGTCCATACTATACAAAGCCATCTATGGATTCAGTATAATTCTTAGCAATATTACAAATATAGAAAGAATAGTCCAAAAATTCAAATGGAACCACAAAAGGCCTCTAATAGCCAAAGCAATTGTGAAAAAGAAGAACAAAGCTGGAGATACGATACATCCTGATTTTGAACTATACTAAAAAGCTGTAGGAATCAAAACAGTATGGTATTGGCACAAAGATAACAGAATAGAGAGCCCAGAAATAAACCCACTCATAAGTGGTCAACTAATATTTGACAAAGGAGTCAAGAATATACAATGGAGAAGAGATAGCCGCTTCAATAAATGGTGTTGGAAAACTGGGTATCCAAATGCAAAAGAATGAAGTTGGACCCCTATCTTACACTAGTCACAAAACTTAACTTGAAATGGATTAAAAACTTAAACATGAGACCTGGAACTATAAAACTGTTAGAAGAAAACATAGGGAAAATGCTTCTTGACATTGGTCTTGGAAATGATTTTTTGGATCTGACACCCAAAGCACAAGAAAAAAATGTAAAAATAAGTAAGTGGGACCACGTCAAACTATGAAGCCTTTGCACAACAAAATAAATGATCAACAAAATGAAAAGGTAACCTACAAAATAAGAGAAAATCTTTTTAAATCACATCTGATAAGAGGTTAATAACCAAAATATATCAGGAACTCATACAACAACTCAATAGCAAAAAACAAACAAACAAAAAAACAAAATAGGCAAGTCACCTGGTTGGGCAGAGGACCTAAAAATAGACATTTATTGAAAGAATACATGCAAATGGCCATCAAATATGTACAAAGGTGCTCACTATCACTAATCGTCAAGAAAAATCAAACCAACGATGGAAAATTAACACGCCTGTCAGATGGCTGTAATAGAACAGACAAGGCATTGCAAGTATTGATGAGAATGGGGAAAAAGGGGAACCTATGTGCTCTGTTGGTTAGAATATAAACTGGTGGTCATTATGAAAACAGTATGGAGCTCCTCAAAAACTTAAACCTAGGTCCACCATATGACCCAACAATCCCACTCTGGGTATATATCCAAAGGAAATGAAATCAGTGCCTGATGAGATACCTGCACCTCATATTTATTGCAGCATTATTTACAATCGTCAAGACATAGAAACAGTGTGAGTGTCCATTGACAGGTGAATGGATAAAGAAAAATATATATCTCTATATACACTACATATGTGTATAAACACATTCTATACATACAAACACATACACAGACAATGGAATATTGTTCAGCCAAAATAAGGGAAATTTTGCCATTTGCAACAACATAGATGAAACTTGAGGGCATTATGCTAAGTGAGATACATCAAAGACAAAGACTGTGTGCTGTCACTTATATGTAGAATCAACAACAGCAAATTATAGAAACAGAATAGGTTGGTAGTTTCTAGAGGTGGGTAAGTGGGGAGAATGGATTAAGGGAATCAAAGAATACAAACTTTTAGTTTATATGAGGAATAAGTTCTCAGGATCTAACGTACAGCATGGAGAATAGAGTTAACAATGCTGTATTCTATAATTTCGAGTTGCTAATCTCTTCTGGAAACACCCTCACAGACACATCCAGAAATAATGCTTAACTAGGTATCATGGCTCAGTCAAGCAGAGCATAAAATGAACCATCACACTGCCGTTGAAGTTTCTTTGGCTGCTTAGCATATGAAATCTTTTCCTATATTTAGGGAATTTATTACCGTTTTCATTCTTCTAGAAGCTGAAAAAGAGAGATAGTACTCACTCTCCAGCTAGTGCATGGGAGTCTAACTTGAGCGTGGCCAGTCACCTGCTCTTGGTCCCAACTGGGACCAGAAGTGGGGGCAGTTCAGAACTCATTCCATGCTGGCAGCGCTCAGTATTAAGTGCCAACAGGACAAGTCACAGCTGACTAATGTGACAATGACAGTAGCACCTAATCAATCTCCTGATGGTCTGACCCAGAGTGAATCCAGCCACGTAGTTTCTTTTGCCTTCTGTATGTTTTGCAGGCTTGAATCGTTGGAACTCCTTCCATCTGGTTCTATAAGTTACTCAGCATCCATGCAGTGAATTTCTTTACTGTTTGTGTTAACCCAAATCCATTTCAGTTTGTTATAAACAAGAATTCCAATGGTTACAGTAATTAAACATTAAGAAATTATTTTGAATACATTTAATAAATGTCAATAAAGCACTTTTAAAAAATTTTTTATTATGTTTTATTTTGAGAAAGAGAGACAGAGTGTGAGTGGGGAGGGGTCAGAGAGAGAGGGAGACACAGAATCCGAAGCAGGCTCCAGGCTCTGAGCTGTCAGCACAGATACCGATGCAGGGCTCCAACCCACAAGCTGTGAGATCATGACCTGAGCCAAAGTTGGATTCTCAACCAACTGAGCCACCCGGGGGCCCCACAATAGAGCACTTTGTATACAAATCAGAATATTCCTGGGACGAGGTGGCTTCAGGAGTCCCACATCATTTTCTCGCCCAGCTCTCTCCAACCCGGCTGCCTCTTTTGAAAGGCAAATTCTGGAGCCTCCAGACTGGCCAGGCTTAGGCAGTACAGAACATATAAGGAAACCTACTCAGAGCACAAAAATGAATCCTGAACACTGAAAACCATTATTTCAAAACTAAAGATTTCAAGAGGTAGGCTGAGTGGAAGATGGTCACCATAGAGATTCAAATTTGTAGTCCAGGAGTTAAAGCAACAGAAATATCTCAAACTGCTAACTTTAGAAAATAAAAGCATTCAATACCAAGAAGACAGACATAGGAAATCTAACCGGAGAATGACCAGCTTCTGAAGAAGAAAAAGGAATGTAAAGCAAATGAAAGGAAAATGAGAATTAAATAATTTAAAAGGAAATGCTAACCCGAACTTAAAAAAAAAGTCTTGAGTCTGCAGATTGCAAGGTTCACCCAGTTACTGGAAAGTTGAATGAAAGGTGAAATGGACTGAATTCTTCCATTAAAAATAACGGACTGAAAAGAAAAGGAAAACACCAAAGAACAGGGAAGGTCCAAGAGCTTCATCAAGGAAACATGTTCCAATTTTGTGCTCCTTAGTGATAAAAGCAAAAGTTTAAAAGAGCAACACACCTATATTACTGACACGGATGTAGGAAAAGAATGCTCTTCCATATCGCTGATGACATCTAAATTGGTCCATCCTGTGTGGATCGGAAACCCACTTTTGATACAAACCCATAAAAGCAACTGAAAATGAGAATCTTTAAATTTTTTTCATGTTTATTTATTTTTGAGAAAGAGAGAGAGAGAGAGAGCACAAGTAGGGGCAGAGAGAGAGAGGGAGACCCAGAATCAGAAACAGGCTCCAGGCTCTGAGCTGTCAGCACAGAGCCTGATGGGGGGCTCAAACTCATGAACCGTGAGACCATGACCTGAGCTCAAGTTGGATGCTTAACGCACTGAGCCACCCAGGTACCCCGAGAATCTATATATGGCATTCTTCATAGTGGCAACAACAGAAATAAACCAACAAACCTGGAAGTAAAGGGACTCTCATTAATAAGAGGACAGTTGGAGGGGCACCTGGGTGGCTCAGTCAGTTGAGTGACCAACTCTTGATTTAGTCTCAGGTTATTATCTCACAGCGGTGAGATCAAGCCCCATGTTGGGCTCACATTAAGCATGGGGCCTGCTTAGGATTCTCTCTCTCCCTCTCCTTCTCCCCTCCCCCGCTCATATACGTGTGCGCGCTCTCTCTCTCTCTCTCTCTCTCTCAAAAAAGAAAAAAAAGAGAGTGAGAGAGAGATAACAGTTGGATAAATTATGCTACATTGGCCCACAGAATAGAATGCAGTTAATATAAAGAAGGAACTTGATGGGGCGCCTGGGTGGCGCAGTCGGTTAAGCGTCCGACTTCAGCCAGGTCACGATCTCGCGGTTCGTGAGTTCGAGCCCCGCGTCGGGCTCTGGGCTGATGGCTCAGAGCCTGGAGCCTGTTTCCGATTCTGTGTCTCCCTCTCTCTCTGCCCCTCCCCCGTTCGTGCTCTGTCTCTCTCTGTCCCAAAAATAAATAAACGTTGAAAAAAAAAATTAAAAAAAAAAAATATAAAGAAGGAACTTGAGCTATATCACTAGTCTTGGAGGGATTACCAAAATGCATTGATGAATGGCAGAAGTCAAATATAAAGAAAGGTATGTAATACGATCTCATTTTTCTAAAGGAATATCCAAATCCCCCATATATATAATATATATATCAAGTTCTTACCACAGATCGGGTGTGGAAGGAATAACGACTTCATGTGGAAATGACAGATCAAGGAGTAGAGCAAATTAAATAAAAAGGAAAAGAATAAAATAAAGACCGCACTTTCCCCCAGTAATCCCCCCCAAACCCATTCTCACATCTCGTAGATGGAAAATCCAACATGTATTATGATCCCATTTATTGAAGCAAAATTAGAACAAATATATCTAGTTAGATAAATGGATGTCCGTGTGAAAGGCATGTTTTAATATATATAGTAAAATTCTATTATTACAAAACAAACAAAACCCTTGTATTTATGTTCACATACATGTATATACTGGTAGTAGAACTATATAGCTATGTAGATACAGATTGATTTGGAGAGAGATGGGAAATGACCTACATTAAGCTGTTAAAATTTATTACTGCAGTGGTATGAACATTGGAGGGGGCAGGTGGGGTTTGGGTGATCCGTTTGCCTTTACCTATTTTTTTTTTGTTTCGTTTATTCTAATGACCACATTATTTGTAAAAATAGAAGTAAAAACATTTTTACAACAAATTAAATAAAGCTAGATGAGCCGTATCTACGGTCACTCCATGGAGAGTGAAGGTTTACATTCTTTCAGCCCCACCTCAGGGTGATATGTTAGTGCCAAAGATACTAATGAAGGGAGGTGGGACCACAGGGGAGGGAAGAGTTATTTCAGGTCAAAAATGGTGATGGGAAAAAGCTAAACACGCAAAGTAGGTTCCCAAGGAGATGTGATTATGTTTTTAAATTGTAGCGTGAAGGGACACCTGGGTGGCTCAGTCGGTTAAGCATCCGACTTTGGCTCAGGTCATGATCTCGTGGTCCAGGGGTTCAAGCCCCACATGGGGCTCTGTGCTGACAGCTCAGAGCTCGGAGCCTGCTTCAGATCCTGTGTCTCCCTCTCTCTCTGCCCCTCCCCCGCTCACACTCTGTGTCTCTCTCTCTCTTTCTGCCTGTCAAAAATGAATAAATGTTAAAAAAATTAAATTGTAGCATAAAAAATAGAAGAACATTAATTGGATGAAAAACCTAGGGAAAAGAATTCTAGGCAGGTGCAGAAACGTGACCAAAGGCAAATACATGTAATCATCAATTAGGTTTAATATTTACATTAAAGAAAGATCCTTTCTCTCTCTCTGTCTCTCTCTCTTTCTCAAAAATAAAGATTAAAACAATTTTTAAGCGAAACTCTGTAATATTAAAATCCACAGGAATAAAACACAAAACACCTGAGGTGAGAGGGAATGTTTAAAACTCTAAATGATAACAAAGATGTGTAAAGATAACTAGAGAACCTGGAACATAAAATTTTAAAGTGCTCAGAATATTAGTGCGGATCTACTTTAACCTTTAGCTAAAGCTTTAGCTAATGCTTTTAAACTTTGCTGGGTCCCAGAGAAAAGTATGGATTTCTGTCTTCTTATATATGTAATGACTCAAGCTGAAATTTGTGACTATGCATGTATATTTGTAAGTAATTCATATTTGTAAATAATTCATGTAATTTGTAAATATTTGTAGCCTCTGAATATGCCTGGAATCACAGCCTTTTTTTTTTTTAAGCAACAAAAATATTTTTTTTTCAAATGAAATCTTACCTGTCCCCCTGTATATAAATAGAGGAAACAGAAATGTAGAAATGCTCAGTTAAAGTCCTGGGGCCCTGACTAGAATCAAATTCAGTCACAGCTCTGAACCAGAGACCCTTGAAAACATGACTGAATGACAGTCCATCTCCCTGACCACCTGTCTGTCCATCTGATGTCTAGCCGGCTCAGCCCTCAAGAGGGCCTATCAATCAGAAAGTCAAGATGATTTTAAGGGAGCATATGAAACCTCAGCTTTCCCAGATTTTTAGCTCCGCGTGTGCCGTTCATATATAATTTTATACTTTGTAAATTGCTAGCCTGATATTGATCTTCTATCGATTTCATTTCAGTGTGTGATTTTAAGAATAAATCCATTTTTTACTGTGATTGGCTCACCCGCGATATTCCCAACAGGTACCAGTGAGTCTGTGGGATTGACATTACTTAGTCCTGCGCTTTATCGCGTACAAATATAAAAGGCAAATGTTCCTGCCATTTCAGTTTTTTTACTCCTATACTGAAAAGAGAGAAGCAAAAGAGCCTTGGGCCCTGATGTCATCACACAACGAAAAAAGCCAAGGTCGTTGAGTCTTTCAACACACATGGAGTGGTTTGGGCTTTTCAAGTCACATCCATGGTGCTGAATCCTCAAATCAGGTGGGAGGACAATCCTGGATATGTTTTGCAATAAGGAGTAAACCCAATGAAACAGGACTGACGAATAAAGCCTAGTAAGGTAGTACATCAAAAACACACTTAAGCTCTGAAGTCTTCCCTCTTCGGTTTACTCATGTTGTTTACATGGGTGCTAGAAACAATGGGTGAATTTTAAGAGATTATCTCTCCAGTAAGTTTGTGCTATAGTGAGAATTTGTTATGGAACAATGGATGTTCCTGTTGCTCCAAACAGCCCAACTAGCCGAGAAATGCGTTCCCTCTCTTGTGGACACTGAAATGAGTGTGATTTGTCACCATGTGAGCAATTTGCAACCTGAAACTGCATGCTCATCACAGCCCCGGGCTCTGGCTGCACTGGTCCCCACACAGCGGGGCTTCAGGGCCCTGCCAGCTGCTCGGCTCTCTGTTCTCTCTGGAAGGTGAAGGGGAGCTTTGCATCTGCAGATTCAAACAGCTTGACTGTAGCTTGAAAGGAAACAGAAGGTAATTGGATAACCTTTTTTTAAAAAGGATAAACTTCAAAGAGACGCAAATTACCATTTTATAGAAAATGAATTACCCCGTGTCAAGATGAGACCCTAAGGAGAGAGCAAGCATGGGGGGTGGGGCAGGGGGAGGCAAAAAGGTCATAGCTGTGGCTGATGATGAGGTCAGATATGGACACTGGGATCACCGACCTTTGGAGTTTCTGAACACAGGCATATAGAATAGATGAACACAACTATAGAATAAACCACATTTTATCGGGAAATCAGTTGGAGGCAATGATCCGAGGGGAAAGATGAGAAAAATGAACAAGGACCACTTGGAGCTTCTCTGGATCTTATTCAACTGTCTAATTATTAGAAAAAGTTAAGCATACCGCTTTCCTTCTTTCCAGGACTGCTACAGGTTTGGGTTTTGTTCCTGGCCTCTAAGGGCATTTGTTTTCAAAAAAAAAAATGTTTAATGTTTATTTATATTTGATTTTTTTTTCAACGTTTATTTATTTTTGGGACAGAGAGAGACAGAGCATGAACGGGGGAGGGGCAGAGAGAGAAGGAGACACAGAATCGGAAACAGGCTCCAGGCTCTGAGCCATCAGCCCAGAGCCCGACGCGGGGCTCGAACCCACGGACCGCGAGATCGTGACCTGGCTGAAGTCGGACGCTTAACCGACTGCGCCACCCAGGCGCCCCAAATGTTTATTTATATTTGAGAGAGAGAGAGAGACAATGCATGAACAGGGGAGGGGCAGAGAAAGACAGAGACAGAATCTGAAGCAGGCTCCATGCTCTGAGCTGTCAACACAGAGCCCAATGCAGGGCCTGAACTCAGGAACCATGAGATCATGACCTGAGGGTCGGTTGGAGGCTCAACCGACTGAGCCACCCAGGCGCCCCACCTAAGGGCATATGTAAGTTCCACTGTGAGTTATGTCCTTCCAGCCTAAACCACAGGGGCCTCGTGGGATAAAGGATGCCATTTGAAACTACACTCCACTCTTCCTTCGCCCCTCCCACATGAATCATTTCAACTCCAACTCTGCACAAACTATTCTCACTTCTCCAAACCCTCTGTTCCCCACTTTGGTGGCTGACAGCTCTTCGTTGTGCATGCTGTGGCATCTGTTTCTCCCTGAAAGGCTTCTGGAACCTTGAGGTGTCCGTGTCTGTGTCTTGTACCCCCACCAGGTACCCCAGTACCGTTCCTGGTGTAGAGTTGACTCCTGATAAAAATTTTGTTGAGTACAGGCAAAGAAGCAATCTTTACAGCCTGAGGCTGGTTTGCTCAGGGTCAGATTCATCCTGAGTGTCCCCTGAGGCAGCTTTGCCACAGGTCCAAAGGGTGCCCCTTCTTCAAATCACCATACAGCCTCTCTTCTGAAAAACTGTTACAATAACCTTAGGATTCTACCAGGACTAGAAAGCAAATGGCGCCTCCTGGAGTTATAATGGCACAGGCCTGAACAACCATAAGAAGCAGCCTTAGGTCCAGAGTCAGAAAACCAAAGGCTGGGGCAGAAAAGTGGGCAGGGCAGGGGGGGGGCCGAGGGGAGGGAGGAGGGGAAGGGGAGAGGAAGGGGAGGGAGACCCAATAAAATAAATGAAAAATCATTGCCAGAAATAGGATTCTCCTTTGATCCCATTTCTTTGGGCTGTTTACCCTCCTCTGTATTTCCACTTATAAATAAGTTTCTTGACATTGATTAGGCTCGTCTCTTCAGCCTTCAGAACTCCACGGAAACTGCTCTTGTCAAGTGGATCAAGGACCAGTAAGAGCCTTTTCCCATCCTTATCTTTCTGACCTCTTGGCAATGCTGATGCCTCCGTCCCTGAATATCTGTGAAGGATTATGAAAGACCTAATTTTATCCTGCATTCAAGCTGTTAATCTAGGCTGTTACTGTTAAATGAACACTAAATAAAGACACGAGACTATTGGGTCAGAGCAAAAGGACTTTTTACTCATAGCACAGCAGTGGCCAGAGAGTCAATGTGCTTCTGTCAGTCTCTCTTGCTTCCTAAGAACCACAGGGGTGACACGGGTGGGTCTCAGGTATGTGCCATGCACATTGCAAGTATGCACCACAACCAAAGAATGATGAGCTTGGAAAAGCATTGCTTTTAGAGGGAGCCATGAATGAGCTTACTATTTTGTCAGATGGGAGGGAAGACAAGACAAATTAATTTTTTGTAATTTGTACCCTTAAATACCATTAATCTTATCTCCCCACCCTCATCCCCTAGTAACCACCATTTTAGGTTTGACTTTTTAAGATTCCATGTAAAAGTAATATCATACAGAACTTGTCTTTCTCTGTCTGACTTAATCTCACTTCACTTAGCATAATGTCCTCAAGGCTCATCCATGTTGCAAATGACAGAATTTCTTCTTTTCTCATGGCTGAATAACATTCCATTACACACACATACACACACACACACACACGTCTTTTTTACTCATTCATCTGTTGATAGGCATTTGGCTTGTTTCCATATCTTAGTTATTGTGAATGCTGCTGCAATAAAAGTGGGTGTACATATATATTGTCAATACCCTGTTTTCATTTCCTTTCGGTATACACCCAGAAGTGGAATTGCTAGACTGTATGGTAGACCTATTCTTAATTTTTGAGGAAATTCCATATTGTTTTCCATAGTGGTTGGACTAGTTTACGTTTCCATTGTGTATGATGGTTCCCTTTTCACCTCATCCTCGACAGCACGACAGCACGTGTTGTCTCTTGTTCTGATGGTTACCATTCTAACAGGTGTGAGGTGATATCTCATTGTGGTTTCCATTTGCATTTCCTTGATAATTGATGATGTTGAGCGTCTTTTAATGTACCTATTGGTCATTTTGACACCCTCTTTGGAAAAATGTCTATTTAGTTCTCTGTGCGTTTATTTTACTTTATTTTATTTTTGAAAGGGGGGGGGACAGGCACACATGCAAGCAGGGGAGAGTAGAGAGAGAGGGGGACAGAGGATCTGAAGTGGGCTCTGTGCTGACTGCAGAAAGCCTGATGCAGGGATCGAACTCACAAACCATGAGATCATGACCTGAGCCAAGTGTCAGATGATCAACCACCTGAGCCACCCAGGCACTCTTCTGCCCATTTTTAATTGGAGTGTTTAGCTTTTGTTAAATTGTGTTAGTTCACTATATATTTTGGATATTAACTACTTCTCTCATATATGTTATGCAAAAATTTTCTCCTATTCTATAAGCTGCCATTTCATTTTGTCAATTGTTTCTTTGGCTGTGTTACAGCTTTTAAGTTTGATATAGCCCCATTTGTTGATTTTTGCTTTTGTTGTTTGCATTCTTGGCATCCTGTCCACAAAAATCATTGCCCAGGCCAACATTGATGAGTTTCTTCCCTGTTTTTTCTAGGATTTTTCTGGTACAAGGTCTTACATTTAAAATCTTTGATACATTTTGAGTTAATTTTTGTGAATGATGGGACGTAGAAGTCTGATTTCATTGTTCTGCGTGTGCTTCTCCAGTTTTCCCAGAACCATTTCTTGAAGAGTCTATCCTTCCCCCATTGGGTATTCTTGGCTCCCTTGTCAAAAAAATAGTTGGCTGTAAATACCAGGATTTAATTTGGGGCTCTCCATTCTGTTCTGTTGGTCTATGTGTCTATTTTTGTGCCAGCCTGCTGCTTCAGTTACTCTGGCTTTGTAGTATAGTTTGAAATCAGGAAGTGCAGAACCACAAAGACCCTGAATAGCCAGAGCAATCCTGAGGGAAACAATACCTCATCCTTTAAGATTGTTTTCTGCAAACATAAAGCTAAGAAATGGCCCTGGTGAAGAGTGGTCAGGACCTTGTGTGTTTGGCATACCCAGCAAGAACGTACAAGGACTCATGGTGGATTGCCTCCACCAACATTGTCTTCCCCTAAGTTTTGCAAGACCACGCTTGGCTGATTTCTTGTCTACTTCTCTGGCTACCTGTGTCCTTTGTTGGTTCTCTTACTCTGCCCCTGTGTCAGAATTTAAAGAGTTCTGTGTTGGTTCCTCCTTTCTTCTTCTCTTTCCCTTTATGACCTCATGCTTTAATTGATATCTGTACCAGGGAACATAAACTCGAATGCCTACAGGGTAAGGCAGGTAACATAAATGAGTGACACACAGGAACAAAGCCAGCATCTGCCAGAAATATAATCCTCTGCCATTCATTTTTACTAAACGGAGACAAAAACACCCAACACCATACAAACATGATTGACACTGAAAATAACACTTTAAAAACTTTTAAAGTACATGTTTTAAAAATAGAAACATCCCATTATTACAATTTTACATGGTAACTTAACAGAACTTGATCTGAAACTAAAAATCTGAAACCTTTTCTTCTACACAAGATGTTGATGGCAGGTCTTAATATTTCATTCCACAATGTGTTAATACCAAGTTCAGCCACGAAGCCTCTGGCTGCATGTGGTATTTCCTTTCATTGCTTTCCATAATGGAAAAACAACTGTTCCCAAGACTGAATAGATTCATGCTTTTTACATTTAATGAAGTTTATCTGGGAGAGAGAGAATTATGATGTCTCAATATTATTACCATTTTTAGATTAGTTAAGATTCTGTATCTCGGTAATCTCCCTGGGCAGCTCTTCCTTCACAGCTTAAATATTAAGAGAGAAAAATTGAGCAATGCTAATTAATTTTACTTTAAGTTTTACAATGACCAGAGAAAGCATCTTAAACATCAACCTTCAAAACTATAGTGTGGGCAACGTGGTGTAGTTTCATTTGGGAAACTGAATTTGGCATATGAACATGGACCCAGTTATTTCTTCCCAAATGACATCTCCAAATACATAATTTTAGGATTATCAGACCAATGAAAATCATGCGTCCTGATAACTATTCAATGGTTAGATGCGTTGTACTGGCAACTAAAGTGGCCAAATCTGTAAGACAGTGATGGATGCCTGAAAAAGTCAATGTTTTCAACAGTTAAAACCTGTTTCAGCATTTTGTGATACTGAAGGCATCAGCACTGTGCAGCATTTCATGTTCATGCACCTAGCAACCTTACCTTGACTCAGGCTATAGGAGCATATGGAGTTCATGGAATTAATTGGTATGTGTAACATTGTCTAGCTTTTTTTTTAACCAAAAAAGACAAAACTAGTTCATAAGATACTACATAAATTAAAATTGTACATTCTTGAAAAGTGTTCCCACCGTGTATGTTAGTTTCTTAATGGGTCCGGCTTTAACACCAACCACAGCAGCAACACCACCTCTTACTAATTTTGACTAGTTGACAATAAGCTATTTGATCTCTCTCAGTAAACGAGGTAAGTCACTTCCTGATATTATGCCATCAGGAGCACCATATCCAAAAGTTCTGAGTTAAATCAGAATTATCATCAACATCAGGAACAAATACAATTAACTGGGTACTACATAGACAGAAAGATGATAGATAGTAGGTAGATAGATAGATGAGAGATAGGAAGGAAGAAAGGAAGGAAGGAAGGGAGAAAGAAAGAAAGAAAGAAAGAAAGAAAGAAAGAAAGAAAGAAAGAGAGAGAGAGAGAGAAAGAAAGAAAGAAAGAAAGAGAAAGAAAGAAAGAAAGAAAAACGAAGGAAGGATATATCTGTGTTTTTAGCAGATGCTACAAATGATTTTCCATGGAAATTATATAGTAAAATTTCAGAAGTAGCTTCAGCATGCCAAGCAACATTATTTCCAGCTAGAATTTTGTTTATAAAAGCTTGCTTCTGTTCAGAACACATGATTTCTGCAGCACTCAGTAGACTTTATTTAATAAATCTGCCATCTGTAAAAAGCAATTGCCCAATTTTTTTTTCCCTAACACATAACTAACTCTGCAGGAACATCACTTATTTTACTCATATCCAAAAGAAATGCTTTTAAATTTTCAGTCCTTTTTTACAGATCACGAATTGTTTCATCACAAATCTTTTCTTTATACCTGTGGAGTTCTCAATAATGGATTGTTTCATAATATTATTTAATGATTCTGTTCCTTTTAACAATAGATGTACTTTGTATGTTAAACATGTGGATCCAGTACTCACTTTCACAAAAGAATGGGCCTTCTGCCATTTTTTAAAAATTCAGTCTTGGCATTTAACTTTTCCATTTTTAATAAAGAGATGGGTACGGAGACATATTTTTCTACTATTAAGATAATTACCAGGGAGCCTGCATCGATTCAGTGTCGAGCTCTTGATTTTGGCCCAGGTCATGATCTCACAGTTGGTGAGATCGAGCCCCACCCCAGGCTCTGTGCTGACCTTGCAGAGCCTGCTTGGGATTCTGTCTCCCATTCTCTCTGCACCTCCCCTAATTGCTCTCTATCTCTCCCTCAAAATAAATAAAAATAAACTTGAAAAAAAATTACCATGCAGAAAACAATGATAAGTGACATTTGCCATTAGACCCAGTGTCCAGGATAGGAAGTGGTGGAGATGGGGGACCAGGGAAGCACAGCCTACTTGAAAAGGTCTAGGGAATTGTTGCCATATGGAAATGAAGGCTTATTGTCCCAGAGCTTTTATAAAGAGGCTAGAAATCCAGATTTTTAAATGTGAACTTACCCAGTTATTTAATATTACCTTAGCTAAATGGGTAAGAGGCATTAAGGAATCTACTCCTGAAATCATTGTTTCACTATATGCTAATTTGGATGTAAATTTTAAAAAATAAAAAATTAAATTAAAAAAACAACCAAAAAAAATTATCTTGACTTCCCTTAAAACACTATCCGTTCCACACGACACACATTTTCGAAGCTGCAAATTTGCTGCCTTCAGACTGAGAGTCCCAGTTTGCAATCTCTGAAAGAAATTGGATGCTTTTCATCATTCATTCCTCACCATTGCATGAGGTCTAATAAGGCTGCAGCCTAAATTAAGTCATTACCAGATCCGACCATTTTTCAAGGAAAACAAGTGTTTTTCTGTTTTTTTTAAGTGACTACAGCTAATGCTGTATTTCAAGAAAATTCATCCCTTGGATATTCTGAGTATAAATAAATACTTCAACCCAAATATCACAGCTATCACCAAGCAAAATTCCTTATTTGAGTCTTACCAAGTCATAGGTAAAATTGAGAGTCCAACTTGTATTAGTAATATAATAATAATGATGATAATCATAGCAGTAATAATAATGATGATAGATAGATAGATAGGTAGATAGATAGATAGATAATACAATAATAAAGCTAATGGACTTCAGCTCTCATCCCTGATCCTACTATCCCTAGGTATACTTACCTACAGCCAACAGAGTCCGCCCTGCCTACTGTTATTATCCACATTATTATGTTGTCATGACGAAGTTTAACAGAAAAGAATAGTCACACTTACTACATTTGAAGCATATGTATAAAAATGGAGAATTTCAAGGTACCCCAAATATTTCCAAGATTGGCCCCAAGTCCTTGGAGATTCATGAAGCTTCTGTCACCAGTTTTGACCCTGCTCTTAGAGATGAGGCCACTACTTTCCCCTCTCATGGACTGCTCTTGGTAGTGTCTCTTCTTCCCATGGTCTTTTCTCAATCACCCACCAAACTTAAGAGTACCTGAGTACTCTCACTGTTTCCCTGGGGACACCTCTTCCAAACCCTGCCGCCCATCTTCTCTCCCAATTCAGGCTCATTATGGATTTATCCCAACCATCAATTGAACCCAACTTTAGATACCTCTTGGAGAGAAAAATCCTCAGCCACCATCACAGACTCGGCTGCATATATATTAAAGCCCTAGAAGTAAACATCACACAGAGTAGTGCTTAGAATAAGTCATTTTTGCAATTAAAATCATTAGTTCAGCCTTTTCCAGCCCCTGATAGCAAGGTCTGAAGTTCTAGTTATGCAAGATGAGTAAATTCTAGAGATCTGCTCTAGAACATAGTGCCTATAGTCAACAAAACTATATTGTTAAGTGTTCTCACCACAATAAAAAAGGTAAAAATAAACAAAATCATTAATTCAGAGAAGTCCACCACTGTTGGATCTATATAATCCCAAGGTATGTTGAACATTTACATTTCCCTTCTCTATGCCCCAGAAATGCATTCTTCAGGAAGAATCATTCCAAAGAATATCCTGGAATGTGAAACATTCCTTAGAGAAATAGTTTAGACAGTACTGGTTCACCTCCCTTGAAAGGAAATTGGAAGAAACATATAAACACTGGAAATTGTGCTAGAAAGATAGTTATCTTTCAAATAATGTTAAAACACCAAATTTGATAGCAAACCTGAAAAACAATTTTAGGTCCTTTTAACACAATTAACTTGAGAACCCTGGAATGCCTGTGAGCATCTTGATATATGTGGATTAGCATTTCTCATTGGACAGACAACTTCCAAGTTCTCCTTGTACTCTGAAATCATTGCAGTGCTCTGGTTCTACACTAAGCTTCTTGGTATCGAGCTCTTATTATAGTCAATAAGCTATAAACAGAGGGATTTTGGAGCCCAGGGTAGAAATGGGTTGCTGAACCAGACCATAGTAGATTCCTTCAGATACGATTAACCTAAGTATGAGGTTCCTTATTTTGATAAGGACACATTGTATCCATCGAAATAGACACGCAGACTGGAATTTAATCTTCATTCTTATGTACAGTGTTTTCCTGACTTTGCGCAATTTACTTAACGTATCCAAGTCTCAGTTCTTCAACTTGAAAACAGAAATCACAATAACTACATCACTGGGCTTCTGGAGGACGAACTAAGATAATGCCCTGCACAGCACCAAGCACAGACTAACACAACCAGTAGACGTTGGGTAGCCGTTTTTATGTCCCTTGATGACTTGTAGCATGGAGTTTCCCACACTGTGGTTACATTTTCTGTGCCTTGGTTTCCTGGGGACAACTGGAATAATTACTGCATAAGATTGCTATGAAGAATAAGTAAAATAATGACCCAAAGTTTTTTGAATAGCATTTGACTCAATAAGTATTAGTCATTATGCTCATTCTCACTCAGTAATCATTTTAGAATTGAGATTATTAATGATTTTAATTAATTATCGGCAGCATCTTCCTCCTGCTTTTGTTAATCCTTCCCTTTTCATAAAATTCTAACTCCTCAGTAGTAAAGACTCATTTGTAAAGCAGAATTATGGAGAAAACTATATTGTATGTATTTTTGGTGTTGTTTCCATGAAAAAAGGGTGGAAGAGGAGAGAAAGAGAATATGAATATTTGGGTGAAAAATATTTCCAAGTACTGGTTAACATCTTCTACAACTAAGTGGTCCAGGTAATTAGAGAAAGCAAGTTGTTATTGTTAATTGAAAATTAACAAAGATCGTGTTCAAAACATGAACTCCTATGTTCAAAACATAGGTACTCCTATGTAGCAGCTAAAAAGCTGTTTAGGCAAGTAGACTAAAGCTGTTTAGTTGTTTAAGCTATTTAGCTGAATATCTCTTTGTCAGTTATATGAATCACAGAGGCAACAAGCTGTGGACTGTGTGATTGAATAAAAACTATATTTTAGTCCTAACTTGGAAATTTTCACATGACACAATCTGACAAGATATATGAGAAAGATTGATATAAACCTACACATGATATCAGAGCATTTCCTACCCAGATAAAATACAGATATCAAATGATTTTGGATGGAGTTTCTAAAGAAAAAAAGGTATTTTTAATGTAGGAGAAGCTTCAAAGAAAAAAATTCTACACACCAGATCTTAAGAGTGAATGTTTATGTTAATATTATATTGCTGTTTTCCTCTCATTTGGCTACAAATTTGTCTCAGGTCTGCTCATCTCTTGCCCTGTATGTGCAGATTTCTGCCTGTCAAAATAATACATCCCATTTTTTGGTCCACTTTAAACCTGCTGGAAATTTTTACTTTCCCATTTCCAAATAATGATCTTTTCGCTGTTATTTGATGCAATCAGGCCCCCCAAAATCAAGAGTGTTCTTTTTACTTTATTTTACATTTTTATAGCTTAAACAGATTTTCAGTTCTGGAGGCTGGAAAGCTGAACGTTAAGGTCCAACAGGGTTCAGTTTCTGGTGAGGACTCTCTTCCTGGCTTGCAAACAGCCACCTTCTTGCTGTGCCCTCACACAATGGAAGGAGATCTCTCTCTCTTTTCTTTCTCTTTTTTATATATACTTGTATTCTTTTTTATTCACATAAATCATAGAACTTTGTATACAATGGTTTGTGTTTCGCTTTCTACACTTACTATAACATGGAGTCTCTTTAATATTGGTGCATACTGATAAACAGGTGAATGGATAAGCAAACTGATACGTGCAAATGGATACATGCAACGGAATGCTACCCAGCAAGAAAGAAGAACAAACAGTAGATAACACAACATGGATAAATCTCAGATGCATTTTGCCAAGTGAAAGAACCTAGTTTTAAATGGTTAGATACTATATAGTTCCACTTATATGACATTTTGGAGAAGGCAAACCTACAGGAGCAGAGAACAGGTCAGTAATCGCGAGCATTAAAGGCGAGCAGAGGTTCTGCCTATAAAGGGGCAGCAAAAGCGAATTCTTTGGGGTGTTGAAATTGTTCTGTGCCCTGTGGTGCTTACAGGAATCTATGCATGTATCCCACCTCGTTAAATAATGTAAATTTTACTATATATAATTTTATTTAAATGAAAGTGAATAAGCAAACACTTCTAATAAGGAGCTCATGAACTACTAAAAGAAGACCCTTCTGTCTATTAACATGATTATTGCAATGCCATGTAGCAGCAATTAAGAACCAAACTTGGGGGAGCACAAAACTGCAGAAACCCTGCAAGGGAGGTCATTGAAGAAGACAGCATGTCACTTGAAGTCTGAATGGATGCACTAAGAGGGGGTAAGGAACGGCACAGACAACAATAGTGCTGACGGTGTGAGCAGAGGTGTAGAAGAAAGAAAACTACGTTTGTTCAGGAATTCTACTGGTCTCTTTCAGCCGGAATTTAAGGAGCAAGGCTGATAAGTGGAATGCATTAAGATGGTGGTGCCTACCTTATCTGGGAGTGGTGAGGACTAAGTAACATAATTTGATGTAATGTATGTATAATGGTATAATGCAGGTGAGGATGAACGTATACCAAGTGGAGGGTAATGCATGTATAATGATATAATTGTATGTATATGCACTTAGCACATGGAGTGACTCACACCCCTTGCTAAAATTTCTCTAGATATTAAAGGAAAATGAAGCTTGTGGGGCCGGGAGGAGCTGGGCACAGAATGGGGTAGAATGGAGGTAGCTGGAATTAGGGATGTTGCTTAAGGACTTTTGCTCCTGGTCACAGAGAATATGGTCCTGAATCAGGCAGTGGCAGCATTTGTCTGTCTCTGCCTGACTTATTTTCCTTAGCATAATACACTCTAGCTCCATCCATGTCATTGCAAATGGCAAGATTTTCTTCTTTTTAATGGCTGAGTAATATTCCAGTGTGTGTGTGTGTGTGTGTGTGTGTGTGTGTGTGTGTACCACATCTTCTTTATCCATTCATCAGTTTATGGACATTTGGGCTCTTTCCGTAATTTGGTCATTGTTGATAATGTTGCTATAAACATCAGGGTGCATGTATCCCTTTAAATCAGTATGTTTCTATCCTTTGGGTAAATATACAGTACTACAATTGCTGGATCATAGGGTAGTTCTATTTTTAGTTTCTTGAGGAACCCCCATCCTGTTCCCCAGAGCGGCTGCACCAGTTTGCACCCCCACCAACAGTGTAAGAGGGCTCCCACTCTCTGCATCCTCCCCAACACCTGTTGTTTCCTGTAGTTGTTGATTTTGGCCATTCTAACCGGTATGAGGGGGGATCTCATTGTAGTTTTGATTTGTGTTTCCCTGATGAGTGATGTTGAACATCTTTTCGTGTGTCTTCTTTGGAGAAATGTCTGTTCATGCCTTCTGCCCATTTTTTATCCAGTCAACCTATCCATCAAAAGTGAGGATTAAAGTAAGACTTTACCAAGGGGTGCCTGGGTGTCTCCATTGGTTAAGCATCCTACTTTGGCTCAGGTCGTGACCTCACAGTTCATGGGTTCTAGCCTCGCATCAGGCTCTGTGCTGACAGCTCAGAGCCTGGAGCCTGCTTCAGATGCTGTGTCTCCCTCTCTGTCCGCCCCCCCCCCCACACACACACACACTCACGCTCTGTCTCTCTCTCTCAAAAATGAAGAAACATTAAAATAAGACTTTACCAAAATGAGCACTGCCTAAAGCTGTCTCCATGCACCCTTTCTAAGAAAGCTACTTGACAATGTGCACATTCAAAACGAGAGTAAATCAAGAAATAAGACATTGGGTGGAAACATATGATATGTGTCTTTCTCTGACAGATTTATTTCACTTAGCATTATACCCTTAAGTTTCATCTATGTTGTTGCAAACAGCAAGATATGTTTTCACTCATAAGTGAAATTTGAGAAACTTAACAGAAGACCATGGGAAAGGGAAGGGGAAAAAATAGTTTCAAACAGAGAGGGAAGCAAACCATAAGAGACTCTTAAATACAGAGAATAAACTGAAGGTTGATGGGGGTGTGTAAGAAGGAGGGGAAAATGGCTGATGGGCATTGAGGAGGGCATTTCTTGGGACAAGCACTGAGTGTTGTATGTAAGTGATGAATCATGGGAATCTACTCCCGAAGCCAAGAGCACACTGTATACACTATATGTTAGCTAACTTGACAATAAATTGTATTTAAAAAATAAAGAAATAAAAAAGGAATAAGACATTGGGTAAGGAAGGCAGCAGATCCAAAATAGGAGAAGCTGGAAACTCCCAAGAGGACCGCTGTGTGTGAAATCTGGAGGAAAACCAACCTGGATGAGAGTAAGAGAGTAGAGGACTCAGTAAAATGTCTCCAGGTTAAAGAAAAAAAGTGAATAAAAGTTCCGTTGTGTTTAATGATATAAAACCATTACTCTTAAGGCTCTTGTAAATCAATTTTAAGGAAGAGTAATAGTGAAATAGAAAGCTAATCAGAAAAAAAATAGGTATAATAGTTGGCTTTTGTTGTATGAGAGTCAACCACAATGTTTCAGAAGTGTTCGAATATATACTTCCTGTAGGTCTTCAGGTTGTTGTAGGGTTCCCAGACTGGGCTTGGCTTTTCCTTGTGTTCTTCACACCCCTTAAGCCCAGCAGGCTAGCCTCAGAACAAGCTCCTGTAAGGAAGATGGTAAGTATAAAGAGGACAACCCCACCACACAGATACATTTCAGGCCTTGGCTTGCATTACCTATACTAACATCTCATTGGTCAAAGCAAGTCATAGAACCAAATTCAAAGCTAACGAGCAGAGAAGTAGATTCTTCCCATGGAGTTGGGAAAGGATGAATATTGGCTGAACAATGATTCAATCTACTACGTAAGGCAAGAATTAAATCCAATAAGAATAAGTTTAACTGAAAAAAGGAAAATCACATATACAACATGGTTCCTCCCGATCAAATTACTTGATCACAACAAGGCAAACACGAAATATTGATTTGTCAAAAATTATGATATAAAAATATGGAGAAGAGAGAGGGGAGGGAAAGTGAGGTAAGGATAACAGCCTAAGACTGCTAAAACCTCATCTACAGTGAGGAGACCATATCTAACATTTGTGATCAATAAATAGCAGTATACTTGGGGCACCTCAGTGGCTCAGTCAGTTAAGCATCCATTCAAGCCCAGCTGCCAGCACAGAACCTGCTTGAGATTCTCTCTCTCTCTCTCTCTCTCTCTCTCTCTCTCTGTGTCTGCCCATCCCTCACTCATGCATGTGCACACTCTCTTTCTCTCTCTCAAAATAAATAAATAAGCTTTTTAAAAATAGCAGTATACTTGAAGAAATTGAAGACGGAGTTTGGGAAGCGTCACAGTTGGGTGGGCAGAAGGCAGATATTTTCCATTAACAGACTTTTAAACCATGTGTGTCTATTATTTAGATTCAAAAAAGCTAGATAGTTTTAAATATATTGATAAGTGTATGGAGACTTTTAAACCATGTGTGTATATTACTTTGATCTAAAAGAGGTAGATAATTTTAACTACATATTGGTAAGTGTATGGAGAAGTAATAATAATAGCGAAGCAAAAATATTCATTAAGCATGTACTTTTCTAGGGTTTATAAGCTCTATGTCTTAAACCCTTCCGAACACCTGATGAGATGGACACTGCTGTCTCCTCATTTAATGGAGGAGGACACAGAGCCTTTTAAGAAGTTGCTCAGGAGGGACAGAGCTGGGACTGGAGTCCAGTTCTCAACTACCATCCCTCACCTGGCCTGGGTTGTGTCAGGAGTTCAGCAAGGAAACAGTTGTGCGTGATAGAGAATTTGAAGTCCAGGCATAGCAAGGAGGGAGTAGGTGATGCGATGAGGTGGAAGGGAAGACAATGAAGAGCACAGGGTTATGGTAAATGGGACAGCACCCCTCCACACACACACACACACACACACACACACACACACACACAACCTCTCTTGACCAAGATATTTAGATACTCTACTAACTTAAAGGGCTGGTGTGAATAGTATTTTTTCCCCATGAACACCAAAGAAGTGACTGAGTTTCACACCAGAGTTGATCTCTAGCAAGCTGGCCAGCCTTGTAAAAATATCTGGAGGATGCCACACTTTTGCACCAGTGACTTGAAGCATTAAAGATAATTGAAGGAGATTTCAAGGGGCATCTACCCTCAGCTGACAACCCCCATCTTCAGCTGCCAATGAAGCAAAATAAGTTACAGTTTTCATCATCTTCCAGTTGCTTCCTAGTGCTTAAAATAGAAAGCACAGAATCCTATCATGACAATGGAACCTTCATCTACCATTTTGCTAGCTTTCTCTTCCAGCATATCTACCTTTCCACATTGTTTCCTAGATTGATGTGTTCAAAGTTCCATCTGGCCTTTCTAAACCTCCATGTCTCAAAACCTTTACCCTTTACCCTTGTCTGGATTTCCGTATCATTTTAGCTTGTACCTCTGTTTAACATCCATTCCTCTCTCTCCTCATTTAAAGTGGTCTAATTTCTAACAAATAAATACTTTAGGTCCACGGATCATAAGGAAGAGAAGGATCCATGACCCTCTTGTTTACTGTTGTATGTCAGTACTTACCTCCACAAGTATAGAAGGGTTGCCCTTTAATTTTCTTTAAGTGAAAAAATGAGTGATTAGGATGAATAAGTACAGGAAGGAAGGAAGGGAAGGAGGGAGGGAGGGAAGAAGGAAGGAAGGACCTAGCTATGGAATTTGGTATGCTTTGCTTACCTGGGATTCAGTTTCCTTACAGATAAAAGAGTTGAGCCAGATGATTTTTAAATTCACTTCCTTCTCTAAAATTCTGTTGTTCTGTACTGCAGTAAAAATACTAAAACACATTTTCCAGTATGTGTTTGCACTTACATTTTAGAAAGTTAATTCTTTTGATCATTTTCTTATCATTTACTCCTAGTGAAATTAAAATTTATTTGGTGGAGCTATTTGAAGGCCAGGAATGTTTCTTAAGCTTTACTCTGCGTCCCTTTCAAGTGGGAAATATTAGCCGGCCACAGACATGGTATGATGAGGTTTAGACATTACAAAGGAACGAACTTCATGGCCCGTGCTGGCCTTACCCGGGCAGTGCTGTCTCTCTTTGCACAGAGAGGGGTCTTTCGGAGGCTTTTCAAAAGCTACCAATATGCAATTCACAGTATTCTCCAGTTGAAAGCTATAGCTTTAAATCTCAAATGGGAACCTATAATGATATTTTTTTTTAAAAAATATTTTCCTTCTTTTCTGTAAATGATGAGGTCCAATTAATGGGTGTTTTCATGATTGAAGTCAGAAACATTGAAACATGAAACTTAAAAAAACAAAAAACTCCGCTCCTGCCTTATTCCTGTCAATGATTTTTGGAGTGGTTAGAGAATGGAAAGTATTTTCAGAACTTCTGAGTCACCTACCTATTTTGAACACCTGATCCCATAATCCAAATTGAAGTGTGCAGAGATTTACTCGCTGTTTTGTTACCAGCTTGAGCTAACTTGAATTAGCACTTCCATTATGAGGGCCTTTTCTCCAGAAGTCGTTCCCTTAAACAAATAAAGTTCAGGGAAGCAAAGTGGACAAAGAAGCCAGAAATCAGCATGTATGTCAGTTTCACCAAGACACACGCGCGCGCGCACACACACACACACACACACACAGTCTTCATCATGCAGAAAGTCTTTTCAAACATGGATATTTTACTAATTAATCAGAAGCATGGTCAAAGGAAACAAATATGAAAGCACAGTTTTTATCATTTCCCTTAAGATAGATGTTCCCTCTCATGTTTTTTTTTTTTGTTTCTTGAATTATTTTTATCTAATTATTCATTCATTGCATGCAAACTACAGCTTTCCAAATTCCACTTTTCAAAGGTTTGACTTTAATAGTTATTTCACTGAAAAGCAAGTTGCTTCCGAAGACTTGCCTGTGTGTTGGAATATTTTAAACTGAGTCTCTAAAGAGCCCTCAGTATCCAAGCTGTGGGGACTGTAGTTGGGACACGTGCCTTGAGCTAATGGCTTCACATGCAGACCTAGAACAGGCCAAATAGACTGAGCCCAGTGAAATGGAACGTGACACCTGCTTTCTGGTGCCAGTCATCAATGTGGATAGTCCATCTAGATCCGTTCAAAAGAAGGGAAAAATACCTTTACCCCGTTAGCAGCTGGATTGGAGTACTAAATTCTCTAGGGAGTCACTCCACGTTCCTGCATTACATCACCCAGGATGTGCATTTGGAAGTGGCTACTGAGTTTTTGTTTTTTGCACCTTTTATCCATACCAGCGGACAGCAGTCTCACTTAATCACTGAAGACCCACAAATGCTTTGTTCAGATATACCCAACGCATCCTGGGGAGGTACAGTTTGGAGCTGTTTATGGGTTTGGCTCTCAAAAATACGAGATGTGCTAGGTAGATGTTTAGTTCAGATAAATTATTTGCACTTTAAAATTAGATTCACTGTTGTTTATTCCTGATAATTTTGAGTGCTTAACTTGCTTTTCAACTCCTCTAAAATAATTGAAGTACTCAGACCCCAAACGTGTGTGCCTACCCTCTTTCTTTTGTGCAAAGGTCTATGGCTTTAAGGAGAGGAGAAAGGCAATCACTGGAGGTTTATTTTCTTTTATTACTTTAAAGGTGAAAAATTGGAAATAACCCTTAATGAAAGCTAGTTGAAGAGTTAAAACACAAATTTCTACAACATTTAAACCCATGCAAGGTTTATATTCAATTTATCAAGTCTGTAGCATTTGGTTCTTATGCCATAGTCAAAGATGAGTTGTTTCATCACATCCGAAGGAAGATTTTTGTCAATTTACTGATACACTTTACTGTCAATTTACTGATACGCTTTCAACACTGGAAAAATTACATTTCTGGATGACTTTTTTTAATGTTTAAAGTAAAGCTAATCCATATATCCATTTATGTACTGTGTTGAGAAACTGAAATTATGCATCGGATTCTAATGGTTGATTTGTACACGTAAAACTTGGTATTTACTCTTTCTGATTCAAGATCCTTTTTCTCATAAAAGAGGTTCTGTGGTGTCTAGGTCTGTAAGTTCTCTCAAACAGCACTATTCATATTTAGGAACTTAAATGATAAGGATTAAGCAGTGGTTGATGTTTTTAACCTCCCTACATGTCTGCTTTAATTTTTTTTTTTTTTTTTTTACTCCCATGTATGCCGTTGGCTCCCAGTTTCATGTCTGTTGCAATCATCCACTGGTTTCATGGTGTGGAGTAAGGCAGCTCTCTACCCATGGTGTGAATTTTGATGAATTAAGTCATAACTACTTCTGGGAATAAGAAGGAAGGCATTTCTTCATCAAATGTCTTATATCCCTGAAAACCAATGTAGCACTCTGTACTAATACACAGTCCAAACATAAGTAATAAAGATTTAGAAAAAATAATTTAATGTTGTTCATCAATAAATAATGTTTCGGTAATTAAGCGGGAACAAAGATTTATACCAAGTAAAAAAGATCTGGGCAGAAGAGGGAGGAGCTATGTGCAAGGACCCAAATTTTAATTGCTTTACGTTGTCAGAAATAGCTGCACTTTATAAATATTCCCTCTCAAATTATTTAGATTGGGCCTTATGAAAGTGCCATTTTTGTGTGATCTAAGAGCAGCAATTTCAAATAATTCACCCGTATAGACAATAACCCAGAAATCAGTGAAATGTCATCCAATTTGCTCTGATGTTCTTTACTTTATGTTTCATGTAGTCTTCGTAGACATTCTCCAGAGTATTTCATTATCCCTCCGTAGACTAGAATCAAGCAAGGACAGAGCTGGCTTTGAAGCTCGGCTTCTCTGTAGGCAAAGCACAACCTCCTGCCTCCCCCACACTATTGTGTCTCAAAGATGAGAGACTGTTCCAGCCATGTAAGGGGAGAATATTCTCCCAAGGGTCAGCCAAGGAGATGACATGATTAAGTCATTTATTCTGGAGTTTCTTCCATTGTTTTTGGTGAAACTTACAGAATTCTTTCTTTAAAAATTTTAACGTTTATGTATTATTGAGAAACAGAGAGAGACAGAGCATGAGCATGGGAGGGGCAGAGAGAAGGGGAGACACAGAATCTGACGCAGGCTCCAGACTCTGAGCTGTCAGCACAGAGCCCGACGTGAGGCTCAGACTCACAAACCGTGAGATCGTGACCTGAGCCAAAGTCGGACGCTTAACCCGACTGAGCCACCCAGGCGCCCCACTTACAGAATTATTTTAATTTAAATTCAAGTTAGTTAACAGATAGTGTAGTATTGGTTTCAGGAGTAGAATTTAGTGATTCACCAGTCACAATGTAATACCCAGTACTCATGCCAACCAGTGTCCTCCTTAATGCCCATCACCCATTTAGCCCATCCTCCCACCCGCCTCCCCTCCAGCAACCCTTAGTTTGTTCTCTGTATTTAACAGCCTCTCACAGTTTGCCTTCCTCTCTCTGAACAATGATGTGTCCTCTCAAAGGAAAATAGGATTATTGTCTGGGGCGCCTGGGTGGCACAGTCGGTTAAGCATCCAACTTCAGCCAGGTCACGATCTCGCGGTCTGTGAGTTCGAGCCCCGCGTCGGGCTCTGGGCTGATGGCTCAGAGCCTGGAGCCTGTTTCAGATTCTGTGTCTCCCTCTCTCTGCCCCTGCCCCGTTCATGCTCTGTCTCTCTCTGTCCCAAAAATAAATAAACGTTGAAAAAAAAATGAAAAAAAAAATTTATCTATGAAAAAAAAAAAAGAAAGAAAATAGGATTATTGTCAAAGATTGGAAAACTAGAATTTTTTTCTTGTCACATGGCCTATTTGCTTCTCCAGTTCTTTGCTGTTAGTTCTTTGATCGTGACTGTTCATACTTTGGGGATCTGGGTTATTCCTGACTTCCATGCCTCAGGAATAGCCCTGTTTTCTCTGTCATGCATTCACTGGAGCATACTTATCCAGATTAAGGAGAGTTAAATTTTTTGAACAGATAGCATCCAAGAGAGTGGTAAGAATTTATTTTTTTAAAACAGCAGTGTAGGCACAATGAATTTCGAAGGATGAGATGTACAGAATCATCATATTTAACTTGATAATGGATAAGAATTTCATGTTCTAGACATGAGTGATTTAGGGTCAGCAAACAGATCATCTCAACTAACCACCTCCTGAGGTCCAGCTCACCGATCAGAAGACATGAATCCTCTGACTCCTTCCCCCTGCTCAATACATGCTCCACACATCTTAGAAAAGAATTTTCCCTATTAAACTTGATGATGATTCCCATGGCTCTCTGAAATCTGGCTTACTTACAGGAGGCAAAGTGAAGAGTTGAAAGGTCATCTTGATTCCCAAAGAAACCAAATCTTTGCTGATGAATGGAAGATCCTTCACCATCATCAGTGATGTCTATAATAATTTATCTGCTTGATATTTGATCAACATTTGGCTTTTCTTTGCCTGCACTATACCAGAGCATGAATCCTGAGAGTTCAGAAGTTTATCTCGGCTCTTTATGCATTGGAAATCTAAATAACCTCTGTGAAAGAAAAAGTAAACAAAGTGGAAACAAGTCCATCCTATGCATTCTTTTTCCCTTCAATTTAACATACAAGCAAGGTAGAGCGCCCAGATAAATTCTGTTCCAAGGGAAATTTGATTCACCTCTGCCCCCACCATCCTTGGGCATCATTTTTCCTTAATACTACCCCTTTCAGTGGGAGGAGATGATGGGAGAAAGCTCTCATCATTAAGGAGACAAGAGACGACAGTTATAGTCAAGAAGCTTTTATGTAGGTATGCCCAAAGGGAGGTGGGTAGGGGGATGGGTGAAATAGGTGAAGGGGATTAAAAGGTACAAACTCCCAGTTATAAAATAAATAAGCCACAAAGGTGAAAAGCTCAACAGAGAGAATATAGTCAGTAATATTGTAATAAGCTGGATGGTGACAGATAGTGATTAGACATCGCAGTGAACGCAGCCTACTGTATAGAATTGTCCAGTCGATACGTTGTTAAAAAAATGATGTTATATCAGTCATCAGAAAAAAACACATATTGAGCGACTCTGGTTATATGAAATGTCCAAAATAGGTCAATGTGTGGAGATGGAAAGTAGATTAGTGGTTGCCTAGGGCTGGGGGTTGCGGGATTTGCGGGGAGAAAGGGAGACTAACTGCTCATAAATACATCTTCTTTCGTGGGTGAAGAAATATTCTAAAGTTAATTGTGGTGATGGTTGCACAATCCTGGGAATGTATTAAAACCACTGAAGTGGGGCGCCTGGGTGGCTCAGTCGGTTAAGCAGCCGACTTCGGCTCGGGTCATGAGTCTGTGAGTTCGAGCCCCGCGTCGGGCTCTGTGCTGACAGCTCAGAGCCTGGAGCCTGTTTCAGATTCTGTGTCTCCCTCTCTCTGACCCTCCCCTGTTCATGCTCTGTCTCTCTCTGTCTCAAAAATAAATAAACGTTAAAAAAAAATTAAAAAAAACCACTGAAGTATACTTTAAAGGGGTAAGTCACATGTGAATTACATCTCAGTAAAGCACATCTTTAAAATGGAAATTTAAATACAGTGTGTTCTTCAACTGGTAAATGTATACCAGATATTGTATCTAAGTATTTCCTTTTTCTCCAAAAGAAGTGGTTTTTGACACAACAAAAATAGTGGGAAAATAAACAATTGAGTAGCATACTTCTTTATTTTTTAGGTTAGCAATAAAATTGGCTGGATGTACGGCTAGACTATCTGGCACAGTTTAGAAATTCCAGTACCTTTCACTGAGTCTCTCGTCACAAAATGCTTGACTAGCTTTCCTCAAAACAGCAATTCTAAGATATTTTTAAAAAACATTGACAGTTTAAAAAGCAGAGAGATTTGACAGTCTTCAGTGTAAGTAACATTTGGTATTTCATTTTGTGTGATCTCTGCAATCATTTTAAAGCAATAGTAACTGGATACAAATACCGTTATCATTCCAAACATCGGGTGTGTTCGAGAATGTCTGACAGCATCATGACATAACAACGTTGATGCCTAAATTGCCATTTTACTTATCATCAGTCTAAACTACTCATCCAGAAAAATGCCAGATTCCTTCAAAGAGAATTTTGGTCCACGATCCTGAAGCTAGTAGGCGTCTTTTGGTTGGGGTAAGAAATGAGGCAGTTTTTTTCTTTGGAAGATGCGTAGATGGGCATTTTAATACCGTCAAATAAAGAGGTCCCATCCTTTCCGCATGGCCAGATGGCTGCATCGTTAGAAGCCGCGGAAGGAAGGGACTGAGTTTCTTCTGAGTTAAAGCTTAAGTGTACATTTGGTCATAGTAAGCATTCAAATGCCGAGATTTTCAAGGCAATTTGACATGATGCTTCTGGTTAACCTTTTCTAAGCAGTGCCTCCAGATAGAATGACCGCCTTCACAGGATTCAGCTGACATCAGGAGCGATGACAATACCCAGCAGAAGTCAAAGGCCCGGAACCCTGGATTAAAAGCCCTGCTGGCGTGCAGCCTCTGGGCACCTTTTGGCGCTCCTGGATGAATAATGCGATGACATTCCTCAACTATTGCATTAACCACCTGAAGGGCCCATGCAAAAATAAAACTGTCCACATACAGGGGCGCCGGGGTGGCTCAGCCAGTTGAGCAACCGACTCTTGATCTCGGCTCAGGTCACGATCTCATGGTTGTGAGATCAAGCCCCACGGCAGGGCTCCGTGTTGGGCATGGAGGCTGCTTGAGATTCTCTGTCTCCCTGCACCCCTGCCCCACTCATGATCCCCGCCCCCTTCTCTCTCTCTCAAATTAAAAAAGAAAAAAACTGTCCACATGCAGTGGGAGTTTGTCCCTGACAGTCGTCACCAGTTCTTTCTCTCTGGTTTCTGTTCAAAATGTCAAACCTGTTACATGACATACGGTATGTCTTTTGTCTGACACTTTTTTGTCTGACTTAAAATTGCTTTTGTCTGACTTCTACAATAAATAAATAATAAATATTTAAAGCTATTCCATAAGTGCAATTAACTCACAGAAGATGCTGTGGGTTACATACAATCCACTTCAAATTATTTCTTTTTTCCTGTTTTACTACATTTGAATGTTAACCTTTTTCTCACAGGGGCTTGGACCGAAATAGGTCTTATATCACTGTTTTCTAGAATTTCATAGTGAAATACTATTTTATAACATGCCTATAATCTCGTCCATTTATGAAAAGGGACCTACAGTGAAATAAATAATTGGTATTGCTTGACTAAATAATCCATAACACGAAGCAGAAGAAATAGCAGTAGAATGTTAGGATCGACAAATAACTTTTGAAGACTATTTGTTGAGATTATGTAAATACCACAATCATAAAGCGGCATCATTTACTCTTCCAAACTTTTGTTTTAAAACTGTGATAATGACAGAAGAGAGGCGTTTGCATTTGAAAGGTACGTAAAACCACAAAATTCACTTTGTTAGGTAGGCAAGAAAAGAGGGGTCTGTGTTCTCCCAGGGATGATGTGTGTTTCCGTCTATCTCGGCTGGGCATGTCTGCAGGTGCTCTGAACGGGACACAAACAAACACGAAAGGTATTTTATATGAAGAGAAAAGGAGCTTCTATTGCAAGAAAAATGTTAATACCTTTTACCCGTATTTATTACCGATTATGGTTCTCAATTTTTGCTTTTTTCTGTTTTTTAGCAAAGCCTTAATCACAGAACAAAGAAGCCAATCTAAGTACTTTAAACAGTACCAATTGCTGGATTAACATTAGTTCAGTTAATTCTATAAACTTCACTGTCTCTTCCCTTGTGTCCTTATTGGAAGACAGCTTTGTTTACTGATAACATTGGAATCCACTACATAAATAAGGAAAATAATTATTACAGGTAAGATGCTTGTAACACCTGAGACAGTGCTTCCACTCTATTCGTGCCTATGCGTCGATCAACAAGCATTTATTAAGCACCTACCCAATGCCAGGCTTCGCTAAACACTAAGAATTCAGTGACGAGCAAGGCCTGCCTTCGTGAATAAACCATCTAGCGAAGGCTGAAGGGAAATAAATGGTGCTCAAGAGATTATTAAGTAAACACACATACTTTAAAACAACATTTCTCTGGATCATTTGGTATTTTTGGATTTGCACATTTGGGCATTTTACAGATGACTCAGTAGCATCACCCCAGACCGAGATGAAGAGTCAACACAGAAAGGTTACCTCTTATTCCCAGGTGACTGGTGTCTCAGACATTCAGCCTCCCTGCCTGCAGTATTCTCTCTGCTGAAGGAACCCCTTTCAACACACGGCCCATAGAACCATAATGCAGAATCTCCCAGGCTGTCCTATTTTAGTCACATAAAACACTCACCCGAAACCCCCAGAAACTTCTTTTCAACTTCCATCACCAATTGTTTCCTTATACCCTCCTGCAACAACACAGGGAACAGCCTTACTTGTTGGAAGGGAAATTCTAACCCTCGGGTCTTACTCAACTCTTACGGCACTGGGAGTCCAGCATACAATGATGAGTTCCACTTTACCTCACCTCTTTAAAAAGTCTGCTGAGTTATGCCCAGATTCTTCATAGCGTAGAAAGAAAGGCATATTGCTCACCAACTTGGGCCTCACTTCTGGAATTTCTCTAGGATGTGCCCCTCACCTTGGTCATCGCAGCCCCTTTCTTCTCCCTCTCTTCACCTTGTGCTTAATTCAGAGCCTCTCGCCCTCACTCAGCTGGGGCTGATGGGGGCGGTGGGGGAGATCATCCGTTCATGGTTTGCGCCATTGTAAATTTGTCCTGCCTGCTCCCCTCAAATCCGGCCTTCTCTGCAATGCCATTGGTGGTTGACCACATTCTCCCACTTTCCTTCTCCACCATGTCTGTAATGGCAGGCTTGTCACGTCTGTAATAATATTCTTCATAGATTCAAAGAATGTGTTCTGCCTCCAGACCGTAACTCCCTGAGAACAAGAACAATAACGCGCATTGTTTGTCTTCTCAGAACCCAGCACCAAAACCACACCCCTCGGAAATGAGGCGCATTTCCCCCTCTCCTCACCTTGCACAACCTCCTACCCCATACCCACCATTCCCCAACTCTTCTGGACACAAGCTTGTCACATTCTCCACTTGGAGTTCGGTCTTAGTGGGTGCCTACATCTCCATAAAGAAACCAAGGCCTCGGAGAGTGAACATTTGGAGAGGAACACCATTACACAGACCATTTTGGCATGAAGTGGATTCACTCTAAAGCCTAAAATTCAGAGCCTAAAAGTCAGGGCTCCGCATGTGCCCATTGCCCCCTCCCACAAGCTCAAGTGGTTATATGCTTGTAAAATTTTCAAAATTTTCAAAAGGAAGATCTTTTAACTACAATGATCTCCTTCCAATGAGACTCCCCACTACCTTTTATTATGTTGAGGGTCATTGGAGTGACCGCAGACGTGTGTGGGGTCTGACTTGAAGGAAATTGAGTGGGGTTGTGTATACATAAGATATTTTTATACAATTTGAGGTCACTTCTTTATATAGTTAGGCAATTGCTAGCCATACACATGTAATAATGGCTCCCAGGAATACCTTTACCATCAACAGTGGCAACTCAGCCAGACATTGATTGAGACATGTAGGTGTCAGGTCAGAAATGGTTTCACAATGTAAATACGTCCTACTGGAAACATATAGATAGTGGAGAGAAAACAAGGTTTATAGGGCAGAAGCTATTCTGTGGAGAATTCTTCCCATCATCAGACATGTGAACTTATAAAGACAAGACTGGTTTCTCACTGATGCCTGGTCAACACAGAAGTTCTCTCCTGGAGAAAATTTGTTTGATAACATTGAAAAATTATAATTGCACCGTGCCTTTTTTTTTTCTTCTTAAATGAGAATCAAACAAGAAGAGAATATAGCCAAATTCTCATGTTTGTAGACTTGTAGCAGTATAACAAGTAATGAGCATGCCTACAACATCTCTTATATGAAAGAACTTTTAGAGTGGTTTCCCACTGAATTTGAAAACTTGGAAAATGTATAAAATATTATCAATAAAACTTAGTGAAGTTGGAAAAAATCTACCAACAGTATTAGGTTAAGACTGAATTATGTTTCTTTTCTATCCAAGGAAAATGTTATAAAACTACCATCATATGAAGCCAGAAATGTAGATAAAAAGTATTATGGAGGTGTATTAGGCAGTAGATTAGTTAAAATATCTTTTTTTCTGGAAGTTGTCATGTTTGTGATGTTTGTTACCTCTTTTAAGTTTGGTATTTGTGAATGATTTCTTCTTCTAAATAAATGAGTATCCACTTTCACTTGTAATTTAGAATTTTTGATTTTGTTACTCTTTTTTGTAAAAAGGTCTTCAGACCTTGTATGTACATCATCAGGCCCTTAGAAACCTAGATCATCCTCTCCCACCAAGATCTGGAAAGATCCGTGTGCCAAGTGTAAGCAAGCGATTGGTTTATGTCTGACTTTGTTCTAGTCTCGGCCCAGCTGGCAAGTGTGAAGGGTTTGTTCCAAATGTAGGCAGAGTTTTACATGACAATCCAGAGTGAATAAAAAGAAAGCCCATCTTCAGAGAACAAAAGACAGTATCAGTGGGCAGAGAAGTAATTATTATAGATGCCTTGCTTTGGTTTCTGCTTTGTCCTCTGCCACTGTGAAAGAAGAGCCTTGTGATGCCCGAGTCAAGGTCACCCACCTTTCTTCAAGGTGAATGGAAAACCGTCTAATCAATTCAGCAACTGCAGTTTAGCTGCATGTTAGTCAACGCCCCTGAGGACTCATAGACATTGAACCAGTCTTCCAAGGGCAAAGTTCCGATTATTGCATGAGTACTTGCAAACTGCTCTAAGCCGTGCACTCCTTCCAAGCACCATCTACTATTTATGTCTCCATTTGTGCTACCCCTAAAGGAGCTCATGCCCAGAGCTAAATCCTCCCTATTTAGCCATCTTATTAACCTGAAGGAGGAGAACCTCTAAGAGAGAATGTGGATGGCGGTTCATGCCCTTTCTTCCCCCAAATGCCCATCAAGTTGTTCTTAACAAGCAGATAGTGTATCCTAGGGATATGCTGCAAGGATATTGTGAGTTCAGAAATCCAGAAAACCTTCCATTGATGGGAAGTAAAACAGTAGTGATCTTTACAAAAATTTAGCAATGTATAACTATTGTAGTTCTTTTTTTATTTTTAATTTATTATATATATATATATATATATATATAGAGAGAGAGAGAGAGAGAGAGAGAGAGTGCAAGCTGGAGACAGGAGGAAAGGGAAACAGAAAGAAAGTCTTAAGCAGACTCCATGCTCAGTGCAGAGCCCAACACAGGGTTCTATCCCACAACCCCGGGATCATGACCTGAGCAAAAATCAAGAGTTGGGCACTTAACTGACTGAGCCCCCCATGCGTCCCTAACTACGTAGTTCTTAAAGACTTACCCAAAGTCTTTCAATTATGTTTTCTTATTAAACCTCAAAAAGAAAAAGGATGGACTCTAGGAAATCATGACCCCGAACAACTAACTGAAATCAGAAGGGCGCGTATGCTTCCAGGAATTGACATAAGCCCAAACGTCTGACTAAATATCCAAATAATTAATTTTATCAGTTTTATATGGGCAAATTAACTTGTTAAGAATAAGAAACTTTAATCACTATGTACACCTGAAACTGATAAAACATTGTGTGCCAACTATACTCAAATTCATTAATTAATTAATTTCAGAGGGAAAAAAGAATACATCTCACCTCTTTGTTCTCTAAGTTTTCTTCTCCCCATCTCCATGTGAATGCCCGTAGTAGATTTTTTTCTTGTGCCGTGTTTGAGCTTTAAACTACAACCATTCTCTTACTGTTGTTCTGAATTCTTTTTTAATGTTGTCACTGTTGTTTTCATACTCAGCCTATTCACTTATTTAAGATGGCTAAAAAGAGGCAAACTATACAGCAGGATTAAATAAATCAGCTAAAACCCTGAAACAAAGAGAAATCCACTTTTCCTGCACTGTATTAAAAATGAGAAGAGAAAGGGAAGATGCGGGGGAAAAAGGGAGAAATGGAGAGAAACGTTCACTGCGTTTATAAACAGAAGCTTCAAGGGGGACCAAGTCTTTTTTCTTATTTCATGAGTTTTGCTAACCCTGTATAAGCCTGCAGATTTTGTTGTGACTTACAGGGACTTGAATACAAAGAGACTGTCTGGTTTGTTGTGCCACGAACGGAAAGGGGCGCTCTGTGGAATCCAGGGATTTGTGAGGAGGGCCTTAGAGGTTTGCATAGAAGCCCAAAGGTACAGCGGCCATTTCTGTATCAGATCAACTACACAAAATGTGCGGGATTCTTACATCATTTTCCCCAAATGGATTCCTGCTTTCTTCTAAAAGAACTGCCATGGTTTTTCACTTACATGGCTGTTTTTGCCCTCTTTCTCAGGTTTGCTTCGTGAACCTGGATGTGAACAAGGATGCGTGCAGCACGGAGCACCTGCAGCAGGTAATGCTGGGAGCACGGACTCCCCGGGAGCTCATGACAAGGGCTGCCTGCACTGACCAGACAGCTGACGTGACGTTTTCCATAAATGATGCTCATTTAGTTGGAGACTCTTTAGCTGGATGGTGTCATCACGGCCCATTCCCTGACCGTCTCCCTGCCACCTCCCACAGTTTGCCTTCCTTCTGCTGGTGATGCTTGCTTTCCCAAGATAACAGGGCCGCTCTCCAAGCAGGTGCTTTTTCCTGCCCACGGGGCCTGATAGTGGCTTTTTCAGCCCCCGTCTTCATCCTGTCTCAAACACCCCGCCTGAGATGATGTCTCCAAGGCTTTTCCCAACCTGCTGGATACCAACCAGCCCTTCTCTGCGGGTCTCAGGTCTGCTCCTTCCTGCTGCTTTGAGGAAACGCTTGGTCTCTAACCTTGGTTTCCCAGCCCTACACTCATCTGGGGCTCGCACTTGTGCATTCCCCAGCAGCTACATATTCCAGGCTCATCTGAGGTTGTGATGATCCCGACGTAAATCCTTGAAAACGTGCAAGACGTTGAAGGATCCCTCAGTCCTTTGGAGCGAGAGCTAACAAGGGGTCCTATAGGAAGAACTAATTGGTGTGAATTGATTATCCTTTCATGCCCAAAGCTGAAGATGGTTTGACCCTACTCTTTGGCATAATACGGTAGAGTAACACACTATTTGCAGGTTGACATCACAGAACAGCAGGCCTGTGATGACTGAGTTATTCCTGTAATGTTTTGGGGTTGTTTTTTTTTTACATTTATTCATTTTTGAGACACAGTAAGATAAGTGCAATCAGGGGTGGGGGCAGAGAGAGAGGGAGACACAGAATCCGAAGCAGGCTCCAGGCTGTCAGCACAGAGCCGGATGCGGGGCTCGACCTTATGAACTGCGAGATCATGACCTGAGCCGAAGTCGGAAGCTTAACCCACTGAGCCACCCAGGCGCTCTTGTTTCGTTTTGGTTTCTGTTCCCTTGCCAGTGCTGCACCTGAAGCTTCTCAAACCCAGTTGCCCATACAGCTTATCCGTTACAGACTTCCGCAGAGCTTCCGACGTCATTCATCCGTGTAGTACTGGAGGGATTAAAAAACAAGTGTACATATCATTTCGTTTAGGGGACTTGTGGTGCAGAGTCAAAGAGAGAGAAGGAGGGACCAAAGCAAGTTGGCATCTTAAGGACTGTGTGTTTGAAGATTTATGTGAGTGATTTGAGACAGTCTTCTTCTACAGCTAAGGGTAGAAACCTGGCATCCACTTAGCTGCCTAAACTTGTGTGAACTCATCTTCTCTGGGCCTCAGGCTACTTATGTGCAAAAATAAAAAAAGTAGTAACGGTACCTAATCGGTGTGGGGGTGTTGTGGGGATTAAATGTACTAAAATGTAACGTGTGTGCAGAGTTTAGCACAGTGCCTGGCACATAGAGCAAAATTAATGTTAAAAATTATTTTATTATTGATATTAATGATTATTGACTTTGTTAAAACAGATGATGATTAGACAAGTCTCTCATTGCAAGTTTTAAAGGAAAGAAAAAAAACCTCTACTATGCATACCTGTGGTGTAACAGTCATTATTAAATGTCTACTTTGGCATATTTAGAAGCAAAGAGTTTTTAAAGCTTTAAGTAATTTCCTATTCCAGTGTAAACCTTCAAGTTTCAGCTTCACGCTTCGTCTAGTAATAATCCTAGTAGATTAAGTAATCTATCATTGGTGCAGTTATTCAGGTATATTATTTTTGCAAGTAAGTAGTTTGGGGGTAGTGTTTTGGAGGTGAAAAGAAATCATCTAAACTAATAAAGATTCTTCCTCTACAGAAATTGGTCAACGTTTCACCAGATCTTCCAAAACTTATCAGCTCCATGAATGTCCAGCAGCCAAAAGAAAATGAAATTGTTCTTCTAAGTGGGTTAACATCCGGAAATCTCCAGGCAGATTTTGAAGTTTCACAGGTAAGAGATGTAAACTCTTGATAAAATATTCATCAGAGATAAGTTATCTACGGTCAGCTCTTGGCACAAGTCAGTACGGACTTCAAATAGATGCCACATTTAAGCTTCCATAGCCTAGGACTCAAAAATTTCTTTGTAATCAAGAGCAGTCTTTATCTGTGTTTCTTCTAAATATGCCACTCAGAGTTTGACAGAGCTTCCCTTACCTCAACTCCTACCATTTATTATATTCTCAAGTTCATGTTGTTAAGTTGTACTTAAACTAGAGCAGACATGCTGGGAATTGACAGCTTAGCTTGGTTTTCTACAAATCCATTAGATTGTCAAAAATAGACTCATCTTGGGGCGCCTGGGTGGCTCAGTCAGTTAAGCGTCCGGCTTTTGATTTTGGCTGAGGTCACGATCTCACGGTTGGGAGATGGAGCGCCATGTCGGGCTCCACGCTGACAGCTTGGAGCCTGCTAGAGATTCTCTCTCTTCATCTCTCTCTCTGCCCCTCCTTCACTCATGCTCTCACTGTCTCTCAAAAGAAACATTTAAAAAAAATAGATTCATCTTCTGTTTCACATATGATACGAAAATTCTAATTCATACTATATGGTCCCAGTATCCCGGCATTTCTTCTTTCTGGATGTTATTTATTTCTTAGGATATACCAAATGAGTCATGATAATAAATACAGGATTGCAGCCCCGTGGGTGGAATGTGAGTTTCCTAGACTTAAAGAGTAAAATTCCTAGAGGAAATGAATGTTACTAAAAATAAAGCAGGAATTAAGATGCTATTTTTCTCATTCAGTGTACTGATGTTCATTATTATTAGAGAAATCATTATAACATTCTTTACTTGAAGACAAATTTTTTAAATTATAAATTGTTCAATTTACAAATATATATATACACACATATGTATATACGTGTATATATATATATACATATACATGTATATATATACGTGTATATATATATGTGTGTGTATATATATATATATATGTAATAATTTCTAAAGGCACATCATATTGAAGATTGTTGATTTTTCCCAAATAAGATATGCTGATAGTGACACATAACACCACTACGGATTAAAATGGTGAACATTTGCTTTCCTCCAAATTGTTCTTTCTTGGGTTTTAGTTTTGCTGGAAAATTTTAAAATACTCTTTTATTCTTCAGCCCTTTGAAATACCAAAAAACTCGGAAATGTACCCACTATTTCTAGCATCTACCCCAGATGCTTCGTAAAAATCTGCACACAGCCTATTACAATTTGGTAATTAAGACTAGAACCAAACTTCTCCGTCTGTCTCATAATTTATATTCTTAGTGAGAAAATTAATCATCTGGAAAGAGAAAACAGAAATGGCCCTAAGTGCCTTCTCTTTATATTGAGCAAAACTATGATGACCAAAAGTAATTTCCAAAACTGAGTTTTAAAAGTATTTCTGTACCAAGCCTGTTAGGATTTCTAATTAAACATGACAGAAAATTGGCTCATGCATGAAAAGAATGTAACTAAAAAACTAGTGGGTAGATGGGGCGCCTGGGTGGCTCAGTTGGTTGAGTGTCCAGCTTCGGCTCAGGTCATGATCTCACAGTTCGTGAGTTCAAGCCCCGTGTCGGGCTCTGTGCTGACAGCTCAGAGCCTGGAACCTGCTTCAGTTGCTGTGTCTCCGTCTTTCTCTGCCCCATCCCCAGTCATGCTCTGTCTCTCTCTGTCTTAAAAATAAATAAGACATTTAAAAAGAAAAAACTAGTGGTAGATTATTATAGGGACTTGAACAGTGCCATCAGGACATGAATTTCCCCTTGTGACCTCTTTCCGGCTTTCTCTCTCTTTAATGTTTATCAATCTTTTCCCATAAGAAGACCATTCCCTTTGGGTTCAAGTTGAGCAAGAGTGAATGTCTCCCCAGGTGGCTAACAGTAAAAGTCTAATTGTGTTCTATTGGCTCTCATGTGTCATGTGCCTATCTCTCAACCACTCACTATGGCCTGAGGATTGCAGTGTTCAGATTGGCCAGGCTGGGTCACGTGATCACCTCAGAGGGTTTAGGTGAATTAACTCCATGGAAATCACTGGCATTATGGGTGAGCCAGAAAATGATGCCTCACAGGCTATGAGAACCAGAAGATTGAGTGATGTTGGGTCACAAAAACAACACAGATTCTAATTGGGGTTAGGGAAAGTTAAATTATCAGGACTTATTAAATATCATCCATCAAAAGCATGCTTAAAATTCTGCATATTTGTTCCTGGGAGTCGTCAAGAATTGCCTGTGAGCTATAACACTCTTAAATGTTTCCTACTTCCCTCTTCTAAAAGTCCTCATCACTTCCTATATATCACTTCACCCTTCTGCCATCTCCCAAAGGCCTACATCGTTTTTTCAGAGACCACAATCCATGTGTTTTAATAAATTAGCAATGTTGGGGCAGCATATCAATAATGAATCCCATCTTAGCCAACCATAGCCGGTACCTAATTCTTTAGGGATAGTCTCAATTTGGCTGCCTCGCCTCAAGAAATTCAGTTACCTGTTGATTCCTAAGTAAACATGGAGATATTGGCAGAGGCAGCATGAGCTGGGTTAATGGGGGGAGTCTAAGGGCAGTCCCAAGGGCATAGCTATTGTTCCCACTGACCCTGTGAAGAAGGCAATAAACGAGCTACTTGGCACCTTTGACCCTGGAAATTACAATGCCAAAGATGTTCAGTGGTGCAGATAACAAATTACCTCACTTCTCTCAACTGTAATTTCCTATTCTATAACATGGAGATTTAAAAAAATACCTTTTCTCCATTCTCAGAGACTAGTCACAGTGATTTTCATAAAATAACATGAAGGCACCTTGGGAAGGACTATTCAAATGCAAATTGTATTTTCTCTCCATGTCCAAAAAGTCGAAGGAAGTTGAAGTAGAAAGAAAATTTCATTTAAAGCAAAATAAGGTACCAGGGTGGAGTACTATATACACCAGGAGTAATCATCTATTCTCCTTTGGGGAAGAGAAGTGTAATATTGTTGCAAGGGATTGTGTACAGAGTGCCTTTTCTGCCTCCTGAGGAGTTTTGTTATTTTCTCATAGACGATTAGGAAATGACTGTTCAATGACTTCATCTTTCCAGCTCAGCAAATGACTCACATGCTTTTTTATATTGCTATGTTATTTTACAATTGTACAACTGGAAAAAAATGTAAGAAAATATTTATCATATACTTTATTCATTCATTCAACAAATATTTACTATGCACCTGGAAAAGTGCAAAGCATAGGGGGTTAAGGATACAGTGGTAAATGAGTCAGACATCTTGCTCTCAAAGAGCAACTTACTTAGTCTGGCATTCTCTCAGATGTTATTTCTTTTGGATATAATTAAATGTATATAAACACATTGCACAACTGTCCATGTACCTGTGTCTCAAAAAACTAATGAATACATACCAGCCAGCAACAAATAAGAAATTGCCACAACAGGTACATTTTCCTTCCTCAGGCCATCCTTAGTAGAGCCTTAGGATAAGACTCTAAAAAATCTTAAAGAAAATCATCATGCCCATGGTCAAGTAAAATACTAAGTGGAAAGTACAAGTAAAAGCAATTATTTTCCTACAGAAGAAAATTTTTCTGAGATGCTTATTATGTACAATAATAAGATCTACTCCTGCGGCTGACCTTTCTATGAGATGAACACATAATTTTACTGAGCATGTGTGCGTTTGAGGAGGTCCAGGTGCAAACCACCCTTCTTTCCAAATTGCACATTTTTGGTTAATATTGGAGTTTTGCTGACTGGGCCAGGAAGTCATGGGGAGAATTGGAAAGGACGCAGGAATCCAACAGATCTGGATTGCAGTGCTGGCTTTCCACTTTATATTGGTGTAGACTTGAAAGGACCAGTAAGTCTTTCTGTGCCTGATTTCTCCTCTATAAAAGAGCAAAGACATCACCAGCCTCACAGAAATATTGTTTGCATTGAAGGTAACAAGATATTCAAAACACTTAATAGACTAAGAGAAAAATTATATAATAATACGTGCCATTATTTTGCAAGTTATAGTGTTTGGTCTTCATTTCCCTAAGACTCTCGGGATGTTTATTTACCTTCAAGAAGCTTGTTAAGAAAATATGTTTTCTTTCTAGGAGTGCAATAGCCATGGAACATTGCACTTTTAATACAACTCTTTCTCTACATTTGTTTTGAGGTGTTATTTAACTGTTCGTTAATATCTCTTTTGGTTCCTGCAACAATATATAAAACCTTATGTCATATGTATTTAATCTGAATGATATGAAATGGCCAATACGCAGCCATTTTTACCTACAAATAACTTCACTTGGTTCCACTTTGTAATTATTTTTATTCATGCCTTATCCACCGGTAATATATTGTGTCCCACCCCCCTGGGGAATTATCTAATTCATGTTTGTACCTACCAGCATACCTTGCATGTAATACACACCCAAAAAGTATGTTATAAATTTCAAGTTAGTGTATTATGTCTGAATTCAGTGGAAATAAAATTAATCACGCCAGCTACTGTTAACTCTACAACAAATGTTCCTCATTATTGCGGGGGATCTCAGACCCTTTGTGACTTCCATAAAAGCTACAGACCATTACTTCTCAAATGTTAAGGCATGTAGGAATCACCAAAAGAGTTCTGGAAAATGCAGATTCTGATTTAGTACCTCCGAGGTAGGTCCTGAGATTATACACATGTAATAAGCTGCCGAACCACGCCAAGGCTGCTGGCCTACATACAACCCACACTTTGAAAAGTAAGGTCAGAGCGCACCTGGGTGGCTCAGTCAGTTAAGCGTCTGGCTCTTGATTTGGGCTCAGGTCATGATCTCACAGTTCATTGGATCAAGCACTGCATCAGGCTCTGAACTGACAGTGCAGACTCTGCTTGGAATTCTCTCTCCCTCTCTCTCTGCCCCTTCTCCCTCTCTCTCTCTCTCTCAAAGCAAATAAACTCTAAAAAAAAAATAAGGTTATGACCCCCCCTTCTTTGAAAAACAGACCTATTTGCGTAAGCACATAGATCAATTCCATTTCTGAGCCTCCTGGACCCCTTGGAGAATGGTTGGATTTTTCATTTTGCAATCACCTGTTCTAGAATTACTCTAATTATAATATTCAACCAAAAAGACTGAAAAATATATACTACTTTCAGAAATACAATATGGATGTCGGCGTACATGTATTTCTCTGCCTGTGCACACACTTACCCCTCACACACACATATATCCACGTTCAAGAATTCCAAAATGACAAAATTAACTCTGATCCTAGAAAGCACATGATTTAAACGATCCTTTTTGTAAGACAAACATTTGGACATAAAATATTTCCCCCAAACATTTCAGATTCCACTGTGATATAAATTTATTTAGCTTCCTCCCGCCCACTAACTCTTGTTTCCATTCAAAGAACTTTCTGTTGAAAATTACTATAAATGAGCATATTGTTCCTTTTAAAAAAACAAAAATCCTGATGCACAAGGTATGTTTGCAATTTACTAGTAACCTGTGCACAAGCAATTGAAACTTTTATTCCTCTTCTAATGAACAACAATATGAATAGTGAAAATGTGTAGTGGCGAATAGGGACATGGTCTGTAACGCTAGAAGAGAACAAAATTAACAGGTCTCACTGGGACACCATCCAATGATTTGAGCCTCCTTATCACTGTTTTCGTCACATGCTGGCCTTTTAGAGATAATTAGTGCACTTCCAATGGATCGCTTCATATCTCACTGTGTCTGCCTCTTCATATAAGCCATACACATTATAAATTCTAACTGTAGATAATGGCTAGAACATCCCCAAGGCAGAAAAAGACACCAGCCTGAGAAACAGGGACTCAGTTTAATCAAGAAGGGTGCCCAAGACAGTCTTAACATTCCCCTCAGCTTGACCAGACTCCAGACAGGCTTCTTCCTGATAGGCACTGACTGCCCTTTTCTTAGAACATTCACTTTAGAAAACTTGTTATGAATTATTTCTCTGTCCCTTTGAGATGGAAATCATTTTGAAAAGTCTCATGCCTGTTTTACAACCCAGGAGTGTCCTTTTCAAAGACCAGGGGACCGTCTCTGAAATAAGATCATCAAACAGGATAGTGTCCCTTTCTCGGTGGAAGGATGGGAGCCTAACGTTAGTAGGATCCTTCCTCCAATTTGCAAAACTACCTCTTGCCATGCAGATACAAGTACACTTACTTTTCTTTTGGATAAAGCCAGTTAGCAAGCACAGATGGCCTGCGGGCCTCCGACGCCAGCTCTTAAAAACTCTATTGCCTCTTGTTTCAGTGCATTTGGGGTCCAACTCAGTTCTGGCCCTTCTTTTCCTATTTTAAGAGCTCTGAAGAAAGTCTTCCTTAACCTGTTTAACTTTGCCCAGTGCAATTTTTGCTTTGACAGGAGAGAGCAAAAATATGTGATACAGCTGGTCTATTTTCCCCTAAGTCAGATTTTCTCCTAGGTACCTTGTGTTCCCAAATATCACTTGAATTTTTTTTTCAAGCAATCCGTCAATCTCAGCCCAGAAGATAGACCAAGTATTTTAAATGTCCCCCACTCTTTATAACAAGGAAGATTAGTAGAAGAAGAAAGGTCAGAAGCAATGGTTTTTTTTTTTTTTATTTTGTCTTTCAATAAATGCGTTTTTTTCTCTCTACTTTCAGTGTCCTTGGCTGCCAGATATCTGCTTGGTCCAGTGTGCGAGAGGGAACAGGGCAAACAGTACCAACTGCATCATCTTTGAAATCAACAAATTTTTGATCGGTCTGGAACTGGTGCAGGAACGGCAGCTCCAGCTGGAAACAAACATCCTGAAGGTGGAAGATGACACAAACTGTTCCCTGTCTTCAATTGAAGAAGACTTTCTCACCGCATCGGAGCACCTGGAGGAGGAAACTGAGGGGGAAGAATACAGGAATGGTGAGAAGTTCCTGAGAAAACACATGCGCATCCTGAAATTAGTCACCCTGGGAAAATGAGCGCCATTCCAGGAGAGTTTCAGGCCACATCAGTTTGGCTGACACATCGCCATCATCACTTACTGAGTTTAGGGAGGGAAGGAGAGGATAAGGGAACACTAGTGAGGATGCTGACTAATGCACTCAGATCTAATGGTTGGATGACTCCGTCTTCCTGAAGATGCCTTGGGGATGCTGAGGACATCCTCCCACCCGCCAGGAGACAAAGACTATCACAGGGAGGAAAGTTATCTTCCCGAAGACGTCCATAAAGCTACTTATTAAAGTTGAGCCCACTTAAACTGGCCTGAATCCTAGCATCGCCTCTTTGAGGCTGTGAAGCCTGAGCTGATTACCTAGTCCTTTGGAGACCCAGTTTCTTTATCCATTACTTGGGAGGACAATAGTGCCTCTAGCACTGTTATAGTTACTCTATCTAGCTACATATATGTATGATACTTGCCTGTAATTATGGGAAGGACAGAAGGAAGTAACTCGGGAGAGTACTTAGCACTCATTTATTCATGGTTTTGATTGACTGATCAATACAGTCCAGTCAACAAGGTGTTCCTCTTCCCCACCCTTAGCCACCGAAGAAGGGATATCCCAGATGCTGTTGACACTCTCTGGGACAAGTCCTACCCAAACTTGAGAGCGGATGTTTGCAACAAGGCTTGCTATGGAGGTTGCTGTAGACATCCTTCCTCCTCCTTCTGTATGCACTGGGAAGCTCTAAAATGCAACCGTTTGGGGTCCTTTTCCGGTGGAGAAAGGTGACCAACACTTGTCGCCCCACTGCCTTCTTCTCCCACTCTAGCGCTTACATTCATATCCCACGTTGAGAGCCATCTTGTCGAGCGGGGTTCCATACCTAAACTCAGAAACCTTTGCAGATTCATTTGTCTTGAAGGAACACTCTAAATGTTGTTTTTGGGGGGCAGAAGGCAAGGGGAAAACTGATGCTTTAAGGCATTTTTAGAAAGTGGTTGTTATTTTGGACTCATGAGATCCTGCCATCCAAAAAGTAATAGTGGGCCCTCGTTTTGTCTTCACCAGGTTATGAAAATATAAATGCCTCTGCTCATGTTTTGGAAAGTAAAAAACCAAAGGAAGTCACTCAGGAGGAGTGGAATGACAACAAGAAAAAGTTGCTTTATCCTTCGGAAGACAAATGCATTAGCAGATCTCATACCACATTGATTAAAGCAGAAGGATCTCTGGAAAAAGTAGAAGGCACCATTTTACAGAGCCTCGATTCATCAGCCGAGCCATCAGAGTGGACAGGCAAAGCTGTGCAGAATGAGAAGCCAGCCAGAAATTACTATTACTCAGAAAGTTATAAAGGGCATGTGGAAAAGTCACAGGCACCATATATTCCAGGGGATGTTCATTTCCCTGGGATGGTTAAGAAAGGTGGGCCTTCCGTGCACGGTCCCCTCACTGAGCATGGCAGCCGCTTAGACCCAGGGGACCCTGAAGACGGCACAAACTCTCTTCCTCCCCACCAAGATGGAGAAGTCACCGCTGGGGAGTATGCCACAAATTTAGCAGAATCCGTGCTACAGGATGCGTTTATTCGGTTATCTCAGTCGCAGCCTACGCCACCCCAGGAGTCTGCAGTCGGTGTTTCTGTAGGAAGCGCTCTGCTACCCAGTGGCTGTTCCCCAAAAGGTATGGTGGTCCCGCGGTCATGGAATGAGCTCCCCAAAATCGTCATCGTTCAGAGTCCAGATGGCAGTGATGCTGCCCCTGAGGCAGGCATCTCCTCGTGGCCTGAGATGGAAGTCTCTGTTGAAACCTCAGGGGTCCTCTCTGGAGAGAACTCCAGCAGACACCCTCAGAGCGCTCTGGAAGTTGCGTTAGCTTGCGCGGCCACTGTGATTGGAACTATTTCCAGTCCACAGGCCACAGAGAGACTTAAAATGGAGCAAGAATCTTTGGTTTCACCCCGTCCACTGGGAGGCAGTGACCACCTGCAAAGTCAAATATCCCAAGTCCTCAAGGAACCTTCTGTCAGTGAATACTCCTTTCCATCTGCCTTGTGTGGCATGACCCAGGTGGCGAGCGCCATTGCTGTTTGTGGCCTCGGCGAATCGGAAGAGGCGAAGGCTCCAAGTGGCCTCTCGTGTGCAGCTGAGGCTCATGCAGCAGTCCCCCCACTCTGCGGTTTGGCGACAGGGAGCAGCATGGAGCTGGGAAGCGAGGCCATCGCACAGGTATTACTCCAGGAGGCTGCGCTGGTTTTAACAAGGCCCAACCCCCACAGCAGCATCGGAGACCTCATGGAATCAGTGAGCAGGAGAATCCTAGAAACAGCTTCAAAGCCTCAGACCCTGTGCTCAGAAAACGTCCTCAGGAATGAGCTGGCACAGACCCTCTCTAATGTTATTCTGGAGCATTCCATTGATGAAGCTCTCCAGAGAAACAGAACAATTGATCCCAATGTTAGCAGACATTCATCTGAGACTCTTGACACCTTGATGGAAAGTACAAACCAACTGCTCTTCAGTGTGATATGCTTCACATTCAAGAAGATGAGGCATTTTGTACAGCTTGGTGAATGGCCCACTGTCCTTGCTAATGAGACCATCAGATGGAGGGAAACGGACTTAGGCTGCCAGCCACCTGATCAGGCTGCCAGTCTAGCGTGGAAAAGAGCCACCGAACATTCCAGCGGCCAGCCACTTGGTGGCAATCCGCAGAGTACCAGTCTTGTTACCAATGATCTTCTAGATGACATTTATCTGAAGCAAGATAGGAGGGGCCCAGCAAAGCCAGGCCTCTTCAAGAATCCCACGCTGCAATCTGAATTGCCCTGTAGTCCCAGGGGGCCAGATTCTTCACCTGCTAAAACACCCCCCAAGGAAATAGATCTAAAAGGAACAGTGGGAGAAGATCCAGACAAGCCTCATCAGACACCCAGTTACAATGAGAATGAATTCAGAGCCTCTTCAGAGAGAGAGAGGATGCTGACAGTGGACAAGTACAGCAGAGGTTCCCAGGATGCCAAGGACAGTGTCAGTATAAACGCCCAGGAGAAGTATAATCATACCTCACGTCTGAACAGTGAAATTCAAGTTAACCTGTCTTTGTTAGGGAATGACTTCCCCCTTCCTGCTCAATCCACGCTACAGGCAAAACATGCAGACCTATACTGCATTACAGACTTTGCGGAAGAATTAGCAGAGATGATTGTCTCCATGGCAACCGAAATCGCAGCAATTTGCCTTGACAACTCCAATGGAAAACAACCCTGGTTTTGTGCATGGAAAAGAGGGAATGAGTTTCTGGTTACCCCGAACGTATCCTGCCGATCCTTGAAGAGGAAGAAGGAGAGCCAGACCAGCGGGGCCACAGTGAGGAAGCACAAACCACCACGGCTCAGCGAGATCAAGAGGAAAACAGATGAGCACCCGGAGCTTAAAGAGAAGCTGATGAACAGGGTGGTGGACGAGTCCGTGAACCTTGAGGACATCCCCGATTCGGTCAGTGTTTTTGCAGACGAAGTGGCAGCCAAGATCATGACCCTAACAGAGTTCTCCGTGGTGGACGGCGTCTGGCAAGCCCAGAGCTATCCCCGGAACCGGTTACTCAGTGGAGACAGGTGGAACCGGCTGCAGGCTTCCAGCTGTGAAAGCATTCCAGAGGAGGACTCCAGTGCCAGGGCCTACGTAAATAGCCTGGGTTTCATGAGTACCCTAAGTCAGCCAGTTAGCAGGGCCAGCTCTGTCTCCAAGCAGTCCAGCTGCGAGAGCATCACTGAGGAGTTTTCCAGGTTCATGGTGAACCAGATGGAAAATGAAGGAAGAGGGTTTGAGTTATTGCTGGATTACTATGCAGGCAAGAATGCCAGCAGCATCCTGAACTCAGCCGTGCAACAGGCGTGCCGTAAAAATGAGCACCTCAGCGTGAGGCCAAGCTGTCCCTCTAAGCAGTCCAGCACCGAGAGCATAACAGAGGAATTCTACAGGTACATGCTGAGGGACATCGAAAGAGAAAACAAGGACAGCACGTCCTCCAGACGCAGCAGCCAGGATTGGACAGTTGGCCTACTGTCACCTTCTCTGCGATCCCCCTTGTGTTACAGACAGTCATCCATGCCAGATAGCAGACCCCTGGGTGCCAGGCTAACGGTGAACGCGCCCATCAAAGCCAGCTCCTTAGATGGCTTTACTCAAAACAGCCAGCAAGATTTCCTAAGTGTACATCCGGTCAGTAGCACTTCCTCATCTGGTCTCTGCAAATCTGACTCTTGCTTGTATCGGAGAGGTGGAACCGACCAGATCACCAACATGTTAATTCACGAGACGTGGGCAAACTCCATCAAGGCCCTCATGCGAAAGAACAAAATTATAGCGGATGATGCTGAGGCAGCTGAGCCTGTTCCTGGTGGCTCTCCCAGGCAAATGGAGAGATGTGCAAACAGATCATCTTCGAGCAGGGCACAAAGTGGGCCCGCTCTTCTGGCGCAGGAGTCCATCGATAACCCGAGGAAAGACTCCATTACCGAAAGCAAGCATCCCCCGGTGTCAGCCCAGAGCAAAGCTTTTCCTCTTACAAACCACAACGGTTTAGATTCTAAAAAGGAAACGTCTTCATGTCATGGGTCTGTCCCTGTAAGCCACAGCAGGTGGTCCCTGTGCGCCAGGGATGTACCTTTAATTCAAATTGAAACAGATCAGAGAGAAGAGTGTGTTGGAGAACCTGAACACTTCTCTTCCAAAAGCAGCCCCCTAGAGGAAGCAGAGGAGCATTTGAAAGATGGAAAAGTCCCCCATGTGGCGAGGGGTGGAGACACTGCTGAGAGTGCCTGCCAAAACCCCAGGTGAGTAAATGACCTCTTAGACTAGATAGGGTGCACGGGACTGGACTTTGCATCTCCCTTAGTATTTAGTCTAAATCGGAGGGACTTTATTGATGCAGGAACTGAATTCTGAGACAATAAGTGACCTCTCTGGGTTAATATGCACTTGTAATAGAAATTTGGAAGTAATTAAAAAATTTTTTTAATGTTTGTTTAGTTTTGAGAGAGAGAGAGAGAGAGAGAGAGACTCTGAGTGGGCGAGGAGCAGAGAGAGGGAGACACAGAATTGGAAGCAGGCTCCAGGCTCTGAGCTGTCAGCACAGAGCCTGACACGGGGCTTAAACTGACCAGCTGTGAGATCGTGACCTGAGCCGAAGTCGGACACTTAACCGACTAAGCCACGCAGGCGACCCTGGAAGTAATTTTTTTAAAACTTCAAAAACAAATTGAATTCATCTATATAATAGGAGAATGAATGTTTCGTTTTCCACATTAAAATTAATCTCCCATACTGTTACCTTTTAAAATTCAGTCATAAAAATTTTCAAACAAAAAAGAAAGTTATGTCAACTTATCCACTTGAAAAAAGTTAAATTTAAATACGTTTTAATATTAGAATCTGACATTAAACATTTTGGTATCATTTTTCTCTACCATCTCTCCTTTCAAGTTTCTCTATTTCCTTTTGTTCTAAAGATCTTTGCAAGGACATCTTGTCCCACAAATACTAGACCTTTAGATGCATGGTATAATCATGGCAGTTTAAGTGCAAGGCAACATTGGAGTTTTGTTATTTCAGTAGTTCTTTGCTAGAAGATTGTAATGTAAGTGGCAATGCATTTTGAATTTGAGACAAAGGAATTCTTTCTTTCCAAGTGCTTAAGGAAGAGTCAATCCTCTTACAATTCCCAGTTTTTGTAGAAAATTCATAACTATTCTTGAATATGGGACCATTGTATCATTTAAAGAAATTATTATTGAAGTTTAGTTGACCTACAATATTATATTAATTTCAGGTGTGCAACACAGTTCAGCTACACATTACTCAGTGTTTGCCACAAGTGTGGTCACCCTCTGTCACCATACGTCACAATTACACTATTATTGACAATAATCCCTATGCTGTAGTTTTCATCTCCATGACTTATGTATTTAATACCGTTGCTTCATTTTAAAATGTTTTTTTGTCTCTAAAGTTAAATAAGACAGAAAAAAAAAAACAAATTAAGCTGAGTAGCCTTGGAAAACGTAAGTTAGAGAAATAGCCTACGTCTTTTCAGAGACCTATGCCTGTTGTACAAAGAGCCTGGTATTTTAAAGTGTTTAGGTGCAATAAACAAGTTGAACACAGCTTTCATCAAATTTCAGCTGCTCTGGGAAATCTCTAATACTTTCCCCCCACCAGGGAAGCAGAAGGGATCCGTCCTCAGGTGCCGGGACTCCCTATGATTATGGCATCATTACAAGGTGTAGGTGATGGTGGTCAAGGTGCACCTATTTCCTTCTTAGCCTCTTAGTGCTGAGAACTTAACTTTCCGATTGAATAAAATCCTAGGAGAATTCAAGAGAAGGAAAGCATGAAAACCCACAAGCAAAAGAGCGTAAGTTAAGCGAAATGAAATACAGACCAAGCAGACCAAAACAAGTTCATATATATCAGTAATTCTCCAGCTCTAGACAATACTTACCAAAGTCTTATAGGAGTACCCTACCTCACTTTAGATCAAAGAATTGAAGAAACAAAAGGGCCAATGTGTAATTCTTTAGAATTCCCTTAAGGTGAGATATACGAACATGGAAAAGTCTTATTTTAGATTCCACGTATCTGACTTTGAATCTTCTTCGCCATCATCATAAACCAGCTGCGATTTTTAGCTGAAGAAAATTACCTAGTGAGGAAATATTTGTGAACTAGTAGTTCAACAAGATGCATGGTTTCAGGCTCAAACCAAATAGTGATTGTCAATGAAGTTAAGTAACATTCATTATACGTTGTTGAGTGAAAGGTCACTAACCTTAAGCTTAAGAGAGGTACAACCTGGGGACTTTCAAACTGTTTGGGAAATATGTATGAATAAGGCCTCCAACTGATTTAGGTTTGGATTCCATATAATGACTCAAGCACATATTCTCTCAACTCATGGTATGGGTTTCTGATTTGGTTTTCCAAGAACAAAAGAAACGAAAATGTAGAGCCATCATCCTTAGAAAGTCAAGAGCTGAATCTGCTTCCAAAACATAAGGACGTCGAATATATTTTTCTTTGTGAAGCAATATGAAGAATTGTTATAGAACATGAACTCTACTGACTAACCTGGTAACAGTGTCACTTTGAGCAAGTTCCCTAATCTCTCTATGGCAGTTTAGGTGAGTGAGCTATAGGAATAAAGCTCTTAACTCAGTGCCTAACCCATTAGAAGTACTCAATAAATGTTCCCTTTATGGTTGTTGTTGTTCAGGGTTAGGGTGTATGATTGCTTTTATTTCAAGAAATTTTTTTTCCCCACGAGAAACCTGTTGTGAACAGTGTGAACTTTTTGTTAAAACGGAATTACTATGATTTACAAGGGGGGAGATTTGTTCTATTTGGATCACATTTTCTAAGCTCAGGGTTGTTATTAAGGGATTTGACATGTCAAAATAGAGAACTGAACTCCCTGTGAAAGAGTTCCTACCTACACACAGAGGGAAGGACATGACACAACACGTGATTCCGTCTGGTCATGGCGAGGTGTCATGTCCTAAAAATGTTTTTAGGCTAGTTTCTGAAGGACATTTTCATAACTCTGCTAAAAATGTTATAAAGGCTCAACACACTGAAATGAAATTCACTTTCTTACTTTTTTATTTGAAAAAACAGAGTAACAGTTTCAGAATTCATTATGGAAGCCATGTCCAAATGAAAATACTTGTTGGGTTTGAAGCTGCCACATTTGTCCAGATACCTGAATAGTCCCTCAGTCATAAATAAGGTAAATAATTTAGGACAGCCCGATTCTTGATTTCTGGGAAAATAGTATCGTACTGGTGAGCAGCGATGTCTTCTTAATTCAGCTGCCCCCTCTGAGGTTATTGAAGAGCAATGACCTAACTTTTCGATAATTTGGGATCACAAGGCAGAAACACCAAGCTAAGAATCCCGAGCCTTCACATGTTGCCTTCGTTGGCATAATCTGATGTTTTCAGGAATATGTTTTGTATTGTGTTTTTATTTACATTGGCTTCAAGAAAACAGTTATTCATCCACCAAGCATGTACATGCACATTCTGTGGCACACGCTGCCCTTGGGGCGAAACACACAGTAGAAAGTAGAGATTTAGTACCTGCTGTCATGGGTCCTACACACCAGTGGGAGAGACAGAAAACATGCGTGGAAAGAACCCTTTGGCAAAAGATCATTACAGCGTGTTACGAGAGAAAGATAAAGAGAGTAATGTGGCGGAGAGCAACTGGTTGGGCGAAGTGGTTACTTAAGATAGAATGTGGGCATTTGGATGAGACCTAGGGGAAGACGGAGCCAACCATGCGAAGAATTGAAGGGGAAGATGTGCATTTGCATTTCAAGCAGCACTGGTGTTCTAGCTAGTCTAAAAAAAAATCCTCCCACAGACCACCTTAAAGTCCTAGATTAAATATGATAAATATCCTTTTGAATACAGGGCTGACCTTAACAGTGTTACCAATAATGATGACAATCTCAGAGGCAGAAAATGAGAGGATTTGGAAACAAAAGTCATAGATTAAAGTTAGGTCTGTGCTTGCTCTTACTAGTCTCCCTAATCTACCAGTTCATTTCCTAAAAGCTAGAGAAAACCAGGAAATAATACTGTGGGTCCATGAATCATGAAGACTTAGAAATGACACCAACCTCCATATCCTGAAGGGTTATGTCCTCAGAAAAAAAAGTACAAACTTAAGAAAAAAGTTCACTCACCAGAAAAGGAGTAAAGAAGAAGATGTATCGTTTAGGGTTAGGGCTCTAGGTAGAAAGGGGAAAATCCCCTAAGTATGTATAACCACAGCTTCCCTAATGCATATTCGAGGTTCTAACTTACACTCTCTGGTTCAGAAAACCCTAAGTTGCAAATGGCAAGATTTCATTATTTTTCATTGCAGAGTAATACTCCATATATATATATATATATACCACATCTTCTTTCTCCATTCATTCATCGATGGACATTTGGGCTCTTTCCATACTTTGCTACTGTTGATAGTGCTGCTATAAACATGGGGGTGCGGGTGTCCCTTCGAAACAGCACACCTGTATCCTTCGGATAAATGCCTAGTAGTGCAATTGCTGGGTCGTAGGGTAGTTGTATTTTTAGTTTTTCGAGGAACCTCCATACTGTTTTCCAGAGTGGCTGCACCAGTTTGCATTCCCACTAATAATGCAAAAGAGATCCTCTTTCTCCGCATCCTCCCAAACATAAGGGAAAGGAAACACAAATAATATAAAAACAGGGAGGGGGACAAAACAGAAGAGACTCATAAATATGAAGAACAAACTGAGGGTTACGGGAGGGGTTGTGGGAGGGGGGATGGGATAAATAGGTAAGGGGCACTAAGGAATCTATTCCTGAAATCATTGTTGCACTATATGCTAACTAATTTGGATGTAAATTAAAAAAAATAAAAAATAAAATTTAAATAAATAAATATGATATAGCAAACTTCTAAAAAGAAAGAAAGAAAGAAAGAGAAAGAAAAGAAAACCCTAAGTTGGTAAATTACCTTAAAGCAATCTCAGGTTAATAACATGATGAGACCTTGGTGGAAGAAACAATAAATCTCTGGGTATTTTAGCCCAAGTCTCAAAGGACTTCAATAGATAAAGCCCCTTTAAATAAGCATTCAAAAACTCAGATTACAAGATACACAAGGAATCAAAGCACCGTAAACAAGACCTAGTACAAACATCAAATAGTAGCATTAACCCTAATAAGGATTTCAGATATTAGAATTATTAGATACAGACTATAAAATAAATATACCTTAAATATTTAAAGAGGTATATAAACCAAGAGCAAGCATAAACTACAATTAAAATAGATGAAGTAGGGGCGCCTGGGTGGCTCGGTCGGTTAAGCGTCCGACTTCAGCTCAGGTCATGATCCCACGGTCCGTGGGTTCGAGCCCTGCGTCGGGCTCTGTGCTGACAGCTCAGAGCCTGGAGCCTGTTTCAGATTCTGTGTCTCCCTCTCTCTGTGACCCTCCCCCTGTCTCATGCTCTGTCTCTCTCTGTCTCAAAAATAAATAAACGTTAAAAAAAAATTAAAAAATAAAATAAAATAAAATAAAATAAAATAGATGAAGTAGACTTGAAAATTAGTCAAATACTAAACGAAGACAAATATAATTACTGAAATTATAGCCTTTGTTATGAAAAATAATTACTTAAAATATAAGGTCATTGGAATAAAGACTTCAATGGCATACTTGCAGAGAGAACTACAGTAAAAGTAAGTGTAAAACAACTTTCGTTTCCACCCACAATGGAGTAACTAAAGCTAAATTTACCCTGCTTCTGTAAACAACTAGAAAAATGGGCAAAATATATCAAACAACTGTTGCTAGACATTGTACAATCAACAGCACTTTGAAAGTAGGGAAGGAAACATCGTGACCCCAGTAATTGCCCCAAATTTCTGCCTAGATTCCCTTTTTAGGCAACAGTGCAAAGAGGACAGCCTGAACAGAGCTCAGAAGGCACTCTCAGTTAAGGAGTCAGAGATTAGAGGATGCCACACAGAGAAAGAATTCCAGAAGTCTGTAGAGGGATCCCCTTGAACCTGTTGGTGAATGCTAAACCCTGCATGTGTATGTGAAATCCCATGAAGCCAAAGATCTGTGAGCTGAAGAATCCCACAAGTTCACATGGGACTTGGAGAAGTTTATTTCCAACCAGCGGAGTAGAGAACCCATGTTAAACACATGCAGCATTTAGCAGAGACCCCCAAAAGTATCACACTATAGAATTAAGGCTAACTTACCCCTAAAAAATAAAAGCTAATCTAAACTTGTTCTAATAAAACTTGTAACTCAACATTGAAAAGGTCAAACTGAACTAAAACTAATTTAACCTAGAATGGGTCTAATGCTCTTTAGAGAAATACAACAAAATCCAGCACTCGACAGCATAAATTTACAGCATAAGATCCAATTTTAAAAAAATGTTTCACATACAAAGAAGCAGGAAAATGTCACCCATAACCCATAGGATAATCAGTCAACATAAATATATCCAGGAACTACAGAGGTAATGGGATTAACAGACAAGGACTTTAAATAGCTATTACAAACATGTTCTAATATTTAAAGGTACATGTGAATCTATAATTGGGTGAAAATTATAAATTCACAAATCAAGAAGTACAGTGAATCTTAAGCAGGATAAACAAAAACCCACATCAAGCACATCATGACCAAATTATTAGAAACCAACGACAAAGAAATAGTCCTAAAAGTAGCTCAGAGGTAAAAACAACTTACATACTGAGGAACACAAAAATGGCAGGTTTCTCATCAGAAAAAAGGAAATCTAAAAGATGAAGAATGACATCTTTCCTGTGCAAAAGGAAAAAAAACTGACACCTTAGTGTTCTTCACCTCACAAAAAATAAAGGCTATCCATGGATAAGACTCAATATTGTCAAGATATCAGTTCTTCCTAATTTGATTTATAAATTTAATGTAACCCCATTCAGAATCCCAGCTCATCATTTTGTGGATATCAACAAAATGATTCCAAAGAACATACAGGCAGGCAAAATACCCAAAACAGTCAAGACAATATTTAAGAAGAAGAACAAGGTCAGGCTGCCATCACCTGGCTTCAAGACTTACTGTGAAGCTGCGGTTATCAACACAGTGTAACATTGGCAAAAGAATAAACAAATGGATCAATGGAACAGAATAGAAATGCCAGAAATAGATACACACAAATATAGGTAACTGATTTTTGGTAAAGGATCAAAGGCAAAACAGTGGGAAAAGTGGAGTCTTTTCAACTCAATACTCACCTGCCAAAAAAGAGTCTAGAAACAAAATTTACACCCTTCACAAAAATTAACCCAAAATGGACCATGGATCTAAACGTAAAATTTAATAAAACTATGAAACTCTGAGATGATGACATAGGAGAACATTTAGGTGGCTTTGGGTTTGGCAACAACTTTTTAGATAGAATATCAAAGACGTGATTCATGAAAAAACTAAGGGATAAACTGGACTTCATTAAAATTAAAAACTTTGGCTGTGTGAAAGGCGCTTGTCAAGAGGACCAGAAGACAAGCTGAACACTGCGATAAAATATTCCCAAAGACATACCTGATAAAGGACTGTTATCCAAAATATATAAAACTCAATAATAAGAAAACAAACGACTCGATTTTGAAAGTGGCCAAAAGACTTCAACAGACGCCTTATCTAAGAAGACATACAGAAGGCAAATAAGCATATGAAAAGATGCTTAATATCATATGTTATTAGGCAAATGTCAAATGAAAATAACCAATGTGTTGTTTGTGTCTCAAGCAACACAAAATGCTGAGAAAGATGTAGAACAACAAGACTTCATATTTATTTCTGGTAGGAATGCAAAAATGGCACAACGACTTTCAAAGACACTTTGGGAGCTTCTTACAAAAATGAGCATACACTTACCATATGATCCCACAGTCATGTCTCTTGGTATTCACCAAAAGGAGTTGGAAATTTATGTCTACACAGAACACCCACACATAAGATTTTATAGCAGCTTTACTTATAATTGACAAAACTTGGAAACAACCAAGATTTCCTTTAGCAGATTAATGGATCAATAAGTTCTGGTACATCCAGACAATGGAAGGTTTATTCAGCACAAAAAATAAATGAGCTATGAAGCCATGAGAAAACATGGAGGAAAATTAAATGCATATTAAGTGAAAGAAGCCAATCTAAAATGCTGTATACTGTATGATTCCAACCCTCCGACATTCTGGGAAAAGGCAGTAAAAAGCTCAGTGGTTGCCAGATGTTAGGAGGGAAGAAGGGATGACAAGATGGAATCCAGAGGGTTTTTAGAACAATAAAACCATTCTGTGTGATACTATAACAGAGGGTACATGTCATTATACATTTGTCCAAACCCATAAAGTGTACAACACGGAAGTGAACCCACGTAAGCTATGGATTTGGGGTGATAATGATGCGTCAATATAGGGTCATTGATCGTAACACATGTATCGTTCTGGTGCAAGATGTTGATAGTGGAGAAGGCTGTGGTGTGCAGGGGCTGGGCACATGGGAACTCTGTTCTCTCCACTTAGTTTTACTGTGAACCCAAAGCTTCTCTGAAAAAATAAAGCCTTTTTTTTTAGAATAAGGGCTAAAGAGTAACTTTTTATGCAAGCAAAATCTTAGAGAACATGTGCTAGGAGATCTATACAAAAGGAAATGCTAATGGAAGTCATTTGGCTAAAGAAAAACGATACTGATGGAAACTTGGACTACACAAATATGAAGTAGGTAGGTAAATATAAAACACCTTTTCTACTTTAAAGTTTCTTTAAAATATAATTACTTACAATGAAAAAAAATATTTTATGACACGTAGAACTAAAATATATGTCGGTTATGACACAAAGGGTGGGAGGGGGAAATGGAAATATACTTTCCTAAGAATCTTCCATTCTGTATGACTTTGTGTAATGTAATCTGAAGTTGGACTGTGATAAATTGGATGGATATTGTAAACCTTGGAATAGCTACTAAAAACATAAAACAAAGAGCTATGTTAATAAACCAATAGTGGAGATAAAATGGAATGCTAAAAAGTGTTCAGTTAATCCCAGAGAAATGCAGGAGAAGAGGAGACCAGAAACAAAGTACAGATGAGAGTAATAGAAAACAATGATCAAGATGATATATTTAAACCTAGTCAGGGGCACCTGGGTGGCTCGGTCGGTTGAGTGTCCGACTTTGGCTCAGGTCATGGTCTCGCAGTTTGTGAGTTCAAGCCCCGCGTTGGGCTCTGTGCTGACAGCTCAGAGCCTGGAGCCTGCTTCAGATTCTCTGTCTCCCTCTCTCTCTGTCTCTCCCCCCACTCACACTCTATTTCTCTCTGTCTCTCAAAAATGAATAAACGTTAAAAAAATAAAATAAACCCAGTCATATTGATAATTGCATTAATTCTCAATGGTCTAAATACTTCCATTAAAAAGACATTTCCTCAGACTGAATATAAAAGGGAAACCCTACTATAACTGTAAGAAATGTATTTCAAACATAAAGACATAAATAGGTAATAAGTAAAAGAATGGGAAAAGAAATATAAGAAATATGAAGTAGGCATATTAATAGCAGACTGGGTAGACTTCAGGACAAGAAATTTTATCAGGGATAAAGAGGGATATTTTATAATGATAGAGAGCCCAATCCATCAAGAAGATGGTAATTATAAATATGTAATCACCTAAATAACAAAAATTCAAACTACATGAAACAAAATCTGATAGAGCTGGAGGGTGAAATAGACAAATCTACAATCAGGATTGGAAATCTCACACCCTTCTCTCAGGAACTGATACAATAATAGACATAAAATTGATAACGATATACAAGATTTGAACAACCTTCTCTATCAAGTTGACCTAATTAACACTAATTAAACACTCCAACAACAGCAGAATACACTTTTTGTTTTTTAATTTACATCCAAATGAGTTAGCATGTAGTGCAACAATGATTTCAGGAGTAGATTCCTTAATGCCCCTTACCCATTTATCCCATCCCCCCTCCCACAACTCCTCCAGGTACCCTCTGTTTGTTCTCCATATTTAAGAGTCTCTTCTGTTTTGTCCCCCTCCCTGTTTTTATATTATTTTTGCTTCCCTTCCCTTATGTTCATCTGTTCTGAGAATACACTTTTTTCTTCCAAGTGTACTTGAAACATTAACCTGAGTGGACCACGAAGCCATAAAATAACTCCTAGGGACACCTGAGTGGCTCTGTCGGTTAGGTGTCCGACTTCGGCTCAGGCCATGATCTCATAGTTCATGAGTTCAAGCCTCATATCAGGGACTGTGCTGACAGCTCAGAGCCTGGAACCTGCTTCAGATTCTCTGTCTCCCTCTCTCTCTGCCCTTCCGCCGCTCGTGCTTTGTCTCTCTCTGTCTCTCAAAAATAAATAAATGTTAAAAAAATTTTTTAAAGTCTTAATAAATTTTTTTTAAAATGGAAGAACTACATAGACTTTTCTGCAGTCAGTATACTCTTTTGAATATTACAGGGTATGTTCTGTGATCACAGTGAAATTAAATAAAATCAATAAGAAAAAAATAAATCTAGGAAATACCCCCCAAATATTTGGAAATTATCAACACACTTCTAAATTATCCATTGGTTTAAAGATTGGTGACTAAGGACATTTTTATGCTTTAAAGTTAAAATGAAATATTTAAAATGTAGATGCTTAATTGTCATGATTTCCCCCTTCAATGAACTTTTTATAACTAAACAATGACATGACCCATTGGAAAGAGAGCTTGTAAATGTAGTTCCATGTTTATTGTTACCTTCTACCTATGGCAAGTGATTTCTATTTTCTATTTACAGTGATGACTCAAATTTCTTTTTAAAATAAACATTTAGGTTTAAAATAAACATTTTAGATTACATAAACTGGTTGCTTACAATTTTTATTATTAATATAATACAGGGGGGAATGCAGGCGTGGCAAAAATCGTGCATGACAGTACAATCAGGTATGACAGTAGTTCACTAGTAAATTAAGGTGGAGGAACATTCCGCTCGATGATTTCTGAGGTCCTTGCTAACTCAGAAATTCTACAGTTGAATTTCATAGCATATTACAACCGGTCCTCTAAAGCTCTATGTGTGAATATAAAATCAGAAGTGGGGGAAAGGCCATATACATACATCTGCATAACACATCTGTGCATTATTCACAAATAAATGAGCAAAGCTGTATATTCCTCTCGAAAGAAAATGAAAACTGGTGTTTTAGATAATCATTATTCATTTCGACTTCCCAGTTATGTGACACAGAATATAAGATTTACTGTAAATAGAGCATGAAATTAGATAAAATAAAATATGCTGACAGACTCATTTTTAACCTGGAATGTTCAATGTCAATCACTGAGATTTAGCTTCTGCTTTAGTAAGAAATATCCTGGAATGAATTCTTCTAATAATGTAAGGTCCTAACTTAGTAAACAGTTAGTCTCGGAAGTTTCATGTTAAATGAGCAAACAGATGGTTTTAGAAGCGTCTCCTTTGTGCTCAGTACTTGGCTAATTTACCCCCCTTTTGGGGGAATAGTTAGCTTCAATAGACTTTTCTTTCATTTGAATTTAATTAAATTCATCAAATGTTTTTTGGGTGCAGCCACTGTCTCACTTTCTCCCTGTTCAGTCTGGAAAAATCTCGACATGTTAGAAAGGAAAACCTTTTTGCAGCAACTGTTAGTAGCACAGCATGTGAGAAAGAGCCACACCTTAAGGCTGTACCTATCCAGAATGCTGTGGGGAGGAATCTTAGAGGCAAGGATCCAGAGCTTTTGTGACATTTTCTAGGTCACAAGTTCACATATCGACTAAGGAGATTTTTAATTAAACCCCAGAACGTATATATTTGAAGTCCTACTCTCTACATCAGAACTCTTTTTTAAGAAACTAAAATGCATCCATTTTTGGAGAAAGGATAATGGTACGAATCCTGAGATTGAAGAGAACTACGTAGGCTTTTCTGCAGCCCAGGATACTGTTTTGAATGAAAGAGACGAAGTGTCTTGGGTTGCATCTCCTGGGAACAGACCTTAAGAGGGGGAGTTTCGGGCAGATAATCTGTTAGGGAGTGCCCTCCAGAGATAGGTGTGCATACATCTGTAGGGAGGTAAGAAAGGTAAGATTGTACAGAGAGAAGATGCCCCCAAATGTGTTTGCAACAGACGCTTCAGCATGTCCTGCGGGAAATGCCGCAGGTGGAAGGATCCGTCTCTTTGGTGCCAGGGGAGACAACGAGAGGCCTTTTGTGTCATTGTATCAGCTGGTTGTTTGGATGTTCGCTGAGGGAGGGTACAACCTTGGCAAGGTAATTCTCCGCCCCATGGTAATTCCCAGTGTGCTGGCAACAGCCAGTATTGTCTACAGTCAGCGTGCAATGGCCTAGAAAAGCATTCCATATCCATGACACCAGCTGTATTCTTCCTTATCACCTGAGAGATACACTCTTGCTTTTTGCCTGAAGTCTGTTGGTGTCCTTGTCTCCTGTGCTATTAGGTTTTGACGACTCTGTATGTAGTGTCAGGAGAAGGGTTCCAGGAGCATGTTCACAATTCTGTACATTTGGCTTTCTGAGCAAAGAGCACTGGCAATCAAAGAACGATTGGATGGTAGCCCTAAAGACAGAGACTTCTAGAGAGATGCAGAGATTTATATTTCTGGAGCCATTTGTTTACAATCCAGGGTGGTAAAGTAGAGACCATTTCGTCCTCTCTGCAGAGAACGTTTGGATTTGTTTATAAGGGATCTCTCTCTCTCCCTCTCTCTGTCTTTCTCTCTCTCTCTCTCCTTCTCTTTCTCTCTCCCTCTCTCCCTCTCGCTCTTTCTGTTTCACCTCTCCCTGGTGAAGAGGAGGGGCAAATGTGTCAACAGCAATTCCTATATGAACTCCAAGCTTCATAATTTCGAGGTTTCCCTCCTGTGTTGCAAGCCTCACTACATGATTCTCCAGCATTGTTTTGTTTTTAGATTCCACATAAAAGTAAAGTCATATAATATTTGTCTTTCTCGGACTTATTTCACTCAACATAATACCATCTAGTTCCATCCATGTTATCACAAATGGCAAGATTTTGTTCTTTTTATGACCAAGTAATATTCCATTGTATATATTTACTACATATTCTTTATTCATCTCTTGCTGGACATTTATGTTGTTTTCATATCTTGGCTATTGTAAGTAGTGCTACGATAAACATAGGGGCGCACTGGTCTTTTCAAATTAGTGTTTTCGGTTTGGGGGGATAAATTCTTAAAAGGGGAATTACTGGATCATATGGTTGAAAGTGGAGAGAAATGGTTAGGGCTCAATTGTTAGGAAGCTAGTACGTTACAGTCCGGATGAGGAGGAACGGAACAAAGCCCACGAGTCTCAAAACGTGAGGTCTGCTGTCTGGCACCCACTCTTTTTGCAACCATGGACAAGTCATTTAACCTCACTGGGCTTCTGCATCCCAATCTACAGCGAATCTATGAGGTTCCTTCCAAATCTAAATTCTAACAATTCGGAACGACCTAAACTAAGATAATTTCATGAGCACAGAGAAGGCAAGATCAATGGAAATAGAAGCACATGGGAAGGGGATAGGAGGGCAATTAGCATTTGTTTTGGATATGTTGATTTCAAAATATTAATGAGACAGGTTGGATGTTTCCAGGAGACTGGCTGAAAAAAAAAAAAAGAGCCCCCAGAAGCAGGAAGAGGGGCCCTGGCCGGAGTTCAAGTTCAGAAGCTATTTTCAGAGGCAGGAGAGAGAGTAGAGGAAATTGTTCAGGACAGACTGGAAAGGAGGGCACTGAATCCATCATGGCTGTGATGGTGGCACTGAAAGGAAACCCAGGGAACCAGGCTCCGGGCAAGGTGTGACCAGAGAGGCAGAAAGTCATGGAGGCCGGGGAGGAAAGGCTGTAAGGAGAAAAGCCTGTCAGATCAAGGGTTAAAGGCTTTAGAGAGTTACCTGACCTAAAAAAGCACCCAGAAAGGCAATACTGATACACATCAGAGGTTTCAAAGGGAGAGGATGGCACAGAAAGGGAAGCCGCAACACCCAGTGCTCATCCCAACAGGTTCCCTCCTCATTTGACAATAAATTTCATATTTTAAAAAAATAATAAAAGCTTTAACAAAAGAGGGGAAAGAAAGGTAAGCTACAAATGCAAAATGTGTTCAGAGGCATTTAGAGACAAACCGACTTGGTAAACCTCCAGAACCGGGTGGGTGTTTTTCTCCCAGCATGGTCCACTTGCCACTTGCATTAAAATCACCTGCAGTGGTTGTTTAAAATGCAGGTTTCTTGCTCTCCTGGCAGAACCATTGGATCATAATCTCTGGGAGACGATGCTCTGGGTATCTTCATTTTAGATGCTACTGTCCCTCCTTTATTCTTCTGTAGGTAGCCCGGGGGGGTTTCGACATGCTTTTGAAATGATTGGAGGGAGTCAGTAGAAGGAGATGAAATAAAGAGATGGGACAACTGAAGGAGTAATCTCGAAAAGGCAAAATGGGACGGAGAGTGCCAGGAGAAGGGTCAGTCTAAAAGAAAGACTGCGCTTGTCTGCAACGGTATCTTCCTCACTGTGGCAGAGACTCGCGCCCGCTGAGCAGTCAGCAAGGTCTTCGTGAAAAGCTCTGTCTTGTGCCTCCGCTCTTGGTAATCATGCCTTGCCATCTACAGTGCCGGCCTTGATGTAGCAGAGGCGGAGGTGTCCGCAGAAGGCAGAGCCCCCGATGAGTTTCCCAACCTTCCCAGCAGCAGTGGGGAGAGCACGGACAGCTGGTCCCAGCTCACCAACGAGGAGGACAATCCACATGATACCAGTAGCTTTCTTCAGCTCAGCGAGCGATCCATGAGGTACCTGCTCTTGACTTGACTTCCCAGGGAAACAGGTCTCAACACAGATACTAGAAATGCTTCCTAAGTGGTTCTCTGCAAAGGGTCCCTAACAGGGCAAGAGAGAAAGCTCCCCGCTAGATCAAGGTGCCTGCCTGTCATGTTTTGGGCCAAGAGGTTTCTTAATATCCAGTTGTGCCTTTAATTACCTTGGCCAAGGTTAAGAGTCAGCTGTGTTTCTTTCTCTGCCAAGTCCCAGCTAGTGCAGTCAATGATAACGACTGAGAATTTTTAAATAAGGGCTGCTGTTCCACCTGGTGTGTTTGATACTTTCTCTCTGGTTCATTTGTATTTCAGATGCAACCCAGACTGGGTTTACATGAGGCAAGTGTTTCCACATTGTGTTGTGTCGTTTGGCCTAATTGTTTCTCTCCCTTTCTCTCCCCTGACCTCTATATTGTTGTTCTGGGTAAGCAAGAGAGGAGTTAATGAAAGATCAGATTTGGAAAGACCCAAGCCCATCAAGAGACATAAACCGAACACTATCCCTCCGTGAGGTAGAAACGGAAAGAATCTCCACATTTCTGCCCTAAGTCTTATTTGATACTGGCCCAGTTCCACAGACTTTCCAGAAAGGCCAATGGGCAAATGGGACTCAGATGCATCTGGGTGTAATGGCTCCTTGGCAGTCTTATTTCTGGAAGTTGGGTCTGCTTAGACCCAGGAAATCTTAACATTGTCACACACTTTGTCTAAAATCCCCCCAAACTGGTGGGAAATATTACAATATAGAGATAGAGAGGAAAGAGAATTTCAACGTCTGGTCTTAGCAGAAGTTTACAGGGTTAATTAACTTGAGCGACGTGTTTGAGTCATCAGATTTCCATCAGTGAATGTATCTGATGCCCCACACGAAACCCAAAGCCGGAATTTGAAACTGGAGGAGTCTAGTGTGTTAGTCACGGTCCTCCCGAGGGAAGACTGCCCCATTATATGACACACCAGCACTCACCCTTTGAAAACCTGACTTGGAAGAGATGTCACTGGGAAATAGTGGGAGTATGAGGAAACTCGGTGAGCTTGCTAAAATTGGATGCATTCCATTTTGCAAGTACAGACACAGCCTAAAAAAAAATTGGCTCAAGTCAACTGTGTTTCAGCAAATAAATTCCAAGCTAGTAACTAGACCATATGTTGATTGTGTAACCCATGAAAATGATACATCAGCCCTCCTACTCCTCGATACATAAGGTATCAGGTATTGCTTCCCAACGATTTTACAAAAAGGAGCTGATTAAACTTTGGCATTGCCCAATTTCATATTTGTAAGTTCTGCAGTGCCATAGTTAAACAATGATCCAGGCGCACAGTCTGTGGAACGCCCCTCAGAAAAATCCCGTGACAGGCAAAGGGAGAACGCGTGTCCCCTGGTTTCTGTCAGAAGTCAACAAGCAGGCAGATGAACATTCTGGTAGCTTCCCCAGCCAGTATTCTCAGAAGTATCTTGGTCTCCATGGGAACACCGAGGAGTCTCTTGCTGCCAGATAAACATCCTCACTACACCTAGAATGAGGAAAATAAAAGTCATGCAGATTGTCACCCAATAGGTGTAGCCCATCAGGCATGACACCACTACAGAAATTCGAAAATGACGATGACGATGACGATGACGATGATTGGCTTGGGCCAAAAATGTCTTTTGTGCCGTTTCCCCCTAATCTGTCCAGAAAAAAATCTTAATGTAGGGGTCCCCCAACAATATTCTCCCGGGGACCAAAGAAGGACCTCTTAGAAAAAAATGGCGGAACGTCAGTGTTGGCGGTGTGGCCAGGTGGTGGAGACAGGCATTAATATGTAAACTTTTGCTTTGTCAGCAATGGCAACAGTAGTGCCACTAGCAGTCTTGGCACTGTGGACCTGGACATTTATCAGGAAAGCATGCCATCTTCTCCCATGATTAAGTAAGTAGCCACCGAGATGCAGTGATTGTGAGACCGCTACCCTAACTCCATCTGGCAATCCATTTTGGTCATTGAGATCGTGCCCAACCACTGAATCATCATGTCCACGCTGCTGTGGTTCCATGTCACTGGAGCAAGAACTGGGGCCTAGAATAGTCTTACCCTACCACCACTGGTAGGACCACCACGGGTCCTACCCTGCCCTACCACTGTCTTCTGGATTTCAAATCTGCCCCCTCTGATAAAATCATTTCACAAAAAGCTTATCGTACAATTAGAAAGAGATGTCATTTTACTTAATTGGACACAGAGAAGCAGAAATCCTTTTAGATCATACCATGCCAACCAACAGAGACTATCGTTCAATAGAATGTAATGTGAATGGCTTTTCCTTTACTCGTAGAAACCTGGGATAATCACTACTAAATGGGTCTAATACCAAGCGGTGCTACAATGGAGACAGGTCATTGCCGTGCAGTGACTCTGCTCCCCACGACCTTGGGACCCTTCTAAAAGGTCTAAAAGACCAAGGGAAAATAGCACTTAGAGAAGCACATGTGTAATGTAAATTACAGTGCCGAAAAGGAGGACAATGCGAGGTCAGGACTGCATCCAGAATTTGTGATTATTCTGGAAAAGTAAATGAATTGAAATCTATTTTTGACCATTATGACTTAGCTTACTATTTGGAGTTTTCTGAAATCTGAGAAAAATAAAAATGAACTACAAGAGTAACAGTGCTCCCTGATCTCCTTCCTCAGTTGCTCTCTATAGCTAAATCATTTTTGCTTCACTATGTAACCAGGTGTCTGGCCTGTGGGAGTATGCTTCAGCGATTGACGGTCGCCGTGCACCCTTTGTTTCATGGAGCCATTAGTCACAAGTAGAGATGAACATACACATTAGCTTGGGTTTGCTTTGTTTTTTTAAGGTAGGACCCAAATAAAAACAAACAAAAAATTACTTTGGGGTAAATTTATTTTTTCTCTTTCAGGAAGCATTTGTTTAGCTACCCTTTTCCATCTTTCCCTAGGGTTTGAGCCTAGGACCCCGCAGATTATATGCACTCAGGGAAAACCAAAATAAGCACCACCCATATCCGTGTCTGGCCGCTCCACAATAGCAGAAACTGTCTTACCTTATGCCATTTCACTTAGATCACTTGCAGAGACGTAGAAAAGAATCTAGACCCTTGGGAAATTGGCCGTGCTTCTAGAAGTAATTCTGTAAGCATGGCAGAACAACCAAACTCTCTCTCAACATCAGGAATACAGTGGAATTTAGAGCCAGCAAATCTTAGGAGGAATAGAAAATATAAGGGAGAATACTCTCTCATAAAAACACACATTTTTAGGAGCTGCTGTAGTCTAATTGCTAGACTGTACAAAAATATAAGACAACCTCAGGCTTTCCAAGATGGCCACCTCCTTTCAGCTGTTGAGCTATATGCTCTCATTTTGGAAGCACTTACTGAATCCTACCATTATATCAAGGCTTCCTAACAAGCACTCGCTGTATGAAAACACCTCAAACATTGACCATGACTTTAATGAAATACTTTGGTTTTATCTCTAGTTCTTTATCACCTCCAGCCTCCTTCATCCTTCTGCTAGAAAGAAAAAGAAAATTTTCCATTTTAATTGAGATATTTCATTGTACAACTCAATTTCTGCAGCCCATTGGTTGTTTTATCCCTTATTTCAGACTAAAATACAGATTTGTTGCTACCATAGTTTAGGGAAAAAATCATCGTATCGGGATGGAAGTATAGGGACCTTTAAATGACAAGTCAAATACAGAAGAAGGATACATCCCCAAATCAGATCTAGTGGCCTACAAGATATTTCCTTGACTGTTCAAACTGGTGAAGGTTTGTGGAAGGGAAGTTGAGGAGAATAAATGGATGCATTTCTTCTGGTCTCCCCCACCAATTATCCCACTAAAACTACGCATTTAATCTGGCCTCTTTTTTAGGGCCAGGGTATTGATCGCAGACCCAATAATCCTACATAAGAGCCACATTGATATTTCCCCAGTATTACTCCACTCTATGAAAACAATGGATCTAGAACGAATTTCAGAAGCTTGTAGATCGATACGACCCATTGCCTCATCATCCATTTGCAGCTTACCCTTTCTAAACATTACCAACCATATACTGTTGTTTTCTCCCAAAGTGAATTAGTAGAAGAAAAGGAGACTCTTAAAGGACAGTCAGAAAACGTAGAGGGTAAGCCACATTCCCATAATTTTGACACACAATTTGCCTGTGATCTCCCCGTGGAAAGCATCATAAAACTGAGGTTTTGTCTGTGTTCAGAAGGCGCCTCTGGAGTGCAGGTGGGAGCGGCCAGCCCCCAGGGGAGCCTGCTGGTGATCAACTTTGACCTGGAGCCAGAGTGCCCTGACGCTGAGCTTCGAGCCACTCTGCAGTGGATAGCAGCCTCTGAACTTGGGATCCCCACCATCTACTTTAAGAAATCTCAGGAAAACAGAATCGAAAAGGTACCATGTCGTGTGTTTGGATGTGAAAAAAGCTTCGTGGTTTTGTCACTGCTGGAAACTCAGTAACTTCCCAGTCAACTCACCTAAATTTTGAATGATTTGCTCTTGACTTTTCACCTTAAAATTGTGGCTAGAACTTTGAAAGCTTCCACCTGCATAAAATCACAATAACTTTCTTTGACCCTCAGTTTGTCTCGGCTCGTTGGTGGCAGTGAGAAAGTGAATTGAGGAGCTGGGAACTCTTCCAGACTCTGGCTTTTTGATTGTTCCTTGGTTTGTTTGCTCTGTTTTGATGGTTCCTTCCTCTGGAACCAACCTCCTCATAACACTCATTTAAATAAAGGGTACAAGGGAAAGACCTGATATATATAAGAAACTAAAGTGAGGCCACATTGATATTTAAAACAGACTGTGGCATGATGTCAAGAAGAAGCATGTTTAAGTCCCTACTGAACAGGTTTGCATTAGACAGGCTTTCTCATGATCATTCCCCACCTACCAGCAGTATAAAGTCAGGGAATAGATCCTTTGCCAACCTCAACATGAATAGCAACTGTCACTCTAACTCCCTATCTTTGAGACTGCCCACTAACTGCGGTAGAATCTCAATGATTAAGATTGACGCACAAACTCATCTGCCAATGTCTTCAAGCTCGATTTGCCCGCAATTTAAAAGTACGCCCCTTCTGCAAATGTTCACATGAATAATAATGTTGCTCTATTCGTTTTCTAGTGCTGTGTCATCAACTGCCACAAATTTACTAGCTTAGAACAATGATTCCCAGCCCTGTTGCCGGAAGTTTGGGTAAATTCTACTCGGCTCTGTGCTTAGGGACTTGCAAGGCAGAAAGCAAGATGGCAGCCTGATTGAGCGCTTGCCTGAACACTGTGGGGAAAAACAAGCTTCCAAGGGTTTTCAGGTTGTTGTCCTAATTCAGGTCCTCATGGCCGTGGGACTGACACCCTGTTTCTTTGCGGGACCACCTCTAGAAGCTGCATCATTCCTTGTCATGTGGACCCTTTCATGTTCTCCAACAGTCAGTCCCTTACTTCTGCCACCAGAGAAAACTCTCTGCTTTGAAAGGGCTTGTGCAAGTAGGTTAGGTTCACCCGATAGTCTCCCTTTTGATTAACTCAAAATCAACTAAAGAATCTCTTTTGCCATGTACAATAACATAATAAGGGCGTAATTATCTCATCCTACGTACTGAGGATTAGGGCAGAAGTCTTGGGAGCCGTTTTACGATCCTGCTTATCACTGCTACGGTGCATTTTTGAATGTCTTATTGTCCCAAAGTACCTCCACGTATTCATTAAGCTTGTTTCTCAACAACCCTGGGAGAAGAGCCAAATGGCTATTACTGTCGCTTTTTAATGGACAAGTCAGGATTCAGAGAGGCTGGCCCATGAGAAAGGATGGTAAAGGTGGCTCAGCCTAGTCCTGGAAACTTCTCAATAGTGTGTCTCTCTCACGCTAAATGATCTTGGAGTTACAATCTGGATTTTCTCTTTAATGCGTAATTGCATTTTAATTCTCACTGTCAGAATCTAGCAGCTTGAAATGAAAGATCCTTGATCATCTTGCCCATGTACATGGAAATTAGAACAGCTTCCCCATCTGTATCACCAGCCAATGGGATTGGCCACTGGAAAAACTGCAGAGACCTAATTTATACTGGCCCCTCCCACATCAGCCTCTCTCTCCAGCCAGTAATTTATATTTTTCTTCATGTCCAGGACTTTCGACCATTCTGTGCCGTCTGAATTTTGTCATACCTCTGTTGGCAAGGTGATGAGTAGTTCACTACTTAATAGGGTCTCCTTCCATATTACCTTTCAGCCTGCCCAGTGCAAAGAGTGGAGCAAAAGAACCCCCCACATTGGACCCCTCCCTCTTTCTGTACACCATCCCAAAGACTCCCTGCCATGGGGAGGGGAACAAGAACTTCCTCAGGCAAATGACGTCCTCAAATTCCTGGAAAAATGAAGGACGGGCTGGTTTCCGACTTCATCTCCAGAGCATTGCTAGGTCCATTTTCAGATGGTCTCCTAAGAAAGTAGCTTTTTATCCAATCCACCATTTTGAAGAAATAACACAGGACTCTATGTGAATACGTGCCTCATAAATCCCCATTAGGTGAAAGGACAAGGGGTGTATCACTAACTTGATTAGTAACTTGATTATGTAAATCAGGCCCTGACTTGACATTTCTTTATCCTCACCAATTTTCAATTCTCAGAGGGGATGCCTGTCTTTGGTCATAGCTGTTTTTCTGAGAAAATAAACACTCCACGAGTGGTATCAAGAAAAACATTAAGTAATGTTTTACCCATGCAATTTAGCATCAGATCAAGGAGCTTATTTCTAAGGATTGTAATTTGAGGAACTAAATATTCTCATTTTTTTCAGAGTCAGTTAAGGTTCTCTGCAGAGTGGCTTCTCCATAAATGGGCACTGTTTGTTGTTTGAGACCAAACTGGTTAAATAAAGCAAACCCTTACACAAAATTTTTATATCCTTGCTTTTATCAGTGTTGCACTTGAACACTCAAGTGCTGATTCTGACTGTTTTTTTCATTGGTGAAGTAGCTATTTTCCAGTAGTGCGGAAGAGAGATTGTGGCCTCCCATGGGGCCGTGTCACACAAGGGTAGCACTGCTCCTCCTCAGCTTGGAAAGGGTTAAAGAAACATCTCTGTTAAGTTCAGAAATGTCATTTTTTCCCACCATCGCTAGAGTATTAGATATCATTCACAGATCTACCCTTCAAGCCACCATTTGTGTGAATTCTGATTTTTTTTTTTAAAAAATGAATTTAGTTAACAATTTTCCCACTTTTGTGTTTCCCACTCAGTGCCCCAGCCTGAAGCTAAAGGGCATAAACTAAAGGGGAGACGATATCATGAGTGAATACCGAAGCAGCTCATGTTTCCCACCATTGACCTTGGAATCAAGGGGCACTTAACGTCAGCTTATAATGAATTTCAGCCTCATTTCAACTCAAAAGGCAAATGCCAAACATTTTTGGTGGCCAGTGTAGTGTCACTCCTTTCTGAAAAGTGACACTTTCATTTCAAGCTTTCTCTTTCATGGCATTTTCTCTACTCATTAAAATGCTATGTTCACTTGAAAGTTGTGCACTCGGAACATTCATCAACTGTTCATTGAGCATGTACAACATACCAGGCACTGTTCTTGGCTCTAGGAATATAAGGAACAAAGGACAAAAAATTCCCTACCTTCATGGAATTTCCATTCTAGTTCAGGAGGGACCCAGAGTAGGGTGAGTGTCATCCAGGGGAGACTCAGGTTATAAAGAGAAATCTATGAGCCAAGTGCACAGAATTATCTGGGACACTTGCTTACAATTCATCTTCTTAGGTCTTTTCTTAGCCCTGATCGCTTTCAATGGGGCCCAGAAGCATACATTTTTAACAACTTCCCTCAAGTGAAGCCATTTTGATGAATACCAAAGTTCAAGACCCCCTCCCATAAAAAATAGCCCAAAAGAGTGACAGAATTTGAGTTGGACTTTAACTATCTTAAATTCCAGGGCAAATTTGCTGAGAATCCTAATGCCTAAAGACCTAAAACACTTTGTAAATGTAATTCACAATGACTGACATCAGTTAAATTTAATCTACTTAATTTAAGATGTAAAAAAAATCATGACAGCAATTGTTTTTTTTTTTTAACAAATGACATAAACTGGCCAATTATTTTTCCTTCTGGATCCAAAATATCATTGCTCTCTAGCTCCTTTTCTAAATCCAACGAGCTCCTGTGAGCTAGAGTGGCCTGATGCCTGGCCTCACTGTAAATCAGTGCCTTTCTCATCTTTATGCATTTGAGAATTACTTCTTTTTCTTGGAGGTGATTAAAAAAAAAAAAAAACAGAGGAAAAAGGTATATGCATGCCTTCCTAAGAAAGTGAGGGTCATAAGAGAAGTGACCTTGCCTCTAGTTACTCATTCCATTCTACTTGCAAAATGGTAGAAGGGCAGTAAGAAAAAGGAAGGAAAAATAGGGAAGATTTATATACTGTTTTAGTCAGCTCAGACTACCTGAACAAAATGCCATAGACTGAGTGGCTTAAACCAAAAATGTATTGCTCACAGTTCTGGAGGCTGGGAATTGCAACATCAAGGTACCAGCAGATTCCATTCCTGGTGACAGCCCTCTCCCTTCCTATGTTCTCATATGGTAGAGAACGAGCTCTGGTGTCTCTCTTCCCTTTCTTATAGGAGAATAAATCTTACCATAGGAGTCCTGTCCTCATGACCTCATCTAAACTTAATTGTCACCCAAAGACCCTGCCTCCCAATACCATCACTTTTGGGTTTGGGACTTCAATATATGAATTTGGTGGAGAATGCCAACATTAATGCATAATAGATACTAAGTTTCTTCACTTATAAACATAAGAAATTGGCTTGAACTGAATACTTTCGTCATGGTTCTCTAAGTTAGTGTGCACTAGAATTGCCCGGGGAGATTTATAGACCCAGATGCTCTGGCCAATTAAATCAGAATCTCCTCTTGGGATGAAGCTCAGACATTGGAGTTTTCTAAAGGTCCCTGGTGGTTCTAGGCCACAGACAAGGCTGATAATCACGACTCTACAGGCCGTAATTGCAGGAGTGGTTATAGAAACGAACTCGTACTTCATAAAATGGAATTCTGCCTTGGAGCAAGAGAAGGTAGTTGCTTTCAGAAATCTAAGTTGACTGTTTTTTTTTTTTAAATCTCACAGTTCGCAACAACTCCCACAGACTCTACCATATAATTTTGTAAACCATTGATCTAATTTAGCAAATGCACCTGAGAATACAAAAGCCCTCTACGTAATACCCCTCTTCAAGTGAGTCTGTCAATGACACCATCACAGGATATAAGCCATTTTAGTTTCCTAAGACAAAATATTTGCTCAAGGAAATGCCCACTGTGATATGTAGGAAGGGAACCTGATTGTTATGGACTGTGAAGTGGCAGGAAGTGAAAATGTTTGATTTTTGTTTTTCACTGCATTGGAATGAAAAACTCAGCTCCCGGACACCCTGAAGCTGATTCTAAAATTACCAAAGCAATAACATGGACAGGAACAATGAAAGATCTAGGGCCAACTGCTAACCTGAATGTGGACTTAGTGTTTATTTATTTTTGAGAGAGACAGAGTGCGAGCCGGGGAGGGGCAGAGAGAGAGGGAGACACAGAATCCGAAGCAGGCTCCAGGCTCCGAGCTGTCAGCACAGAGCCTGATGCGGGGCTCGAACTCACGGACCTGAGCTGAAGTCAGACGCCCAACCGACTGAGCCACCCAGGCGCCCCCTGAACGTGGTTTTAAAAGGCTATAGCAACAAACTGGGAATGTCTTTTTCTGGCCTCTTCACAATCTTAGCTGCATTTTTATTTAGAAATTCCTTTTAGTGAAGGAAGAAAAGAGTGTAGACCTTCTTGTTCACCAGCCCCACAGATGTTTCAAGGTCTTGATGTCTGAGGTTAAGTCATCACAGCCTCAAGAATAGTCTATATTTGGTCGTGCCAGACCATTTTTAAAGCTGATTTATTGAGATATCAGATTGTATTTAGAAACCATGAAACAGATTCTAGCCTGTGACTATTCCACAAACTACTGGCAGAGTGGCTAGCTGGTGGGGCATCGGTCAGCATCATCCTGTGCTCATCACCACAGTGGCAGATCCTACTTCAGCAAGTCCTAAATAGATGGAAAGAATCTAGCAATTGGGCTTCCAGAAAGGTCTGGGGCCAACAGCCTCCTGGGAAGGGCTTAACAAATATTGGCATCTGCTCCAGAGCTTTGTCTCTTAGAGCAATGACTCCGAGATAAAAGTTGGGAATGAAATGGTAGCCCAGTGAGCCAGAGTCTACAGGAAGCAAAAGAAGGAACTGAGGCTAATTTTATATTTCTGTGTATTTCATGTTGGCTGCATCTTTATAAGACATGTTAAGGGAGAGGCGACACCCTCGGGGATGGGTCTAGCCTAAGGCCATTGGTGACCCCTTGATGGAAATCTTGAAAAGAAGTCACCAACCTATGAGCCTCTCTCAATGAGATCTCAGAAACTTGATGTTCAAACCTTCTCTACTGGTAACTCCTACTTCCTAGACTTCCAGTAAGAGCTGGAAAAGTAAGCACTGGAAAAGTCTGATTAATCAAATCGTGCAAAGACATCCTAGCCTTTCTCCCCTTTTCTCTGATGCCCCAATCTTTCCTTTTCCTTTTACAATGGAAAACCAATGTCTCTTGAAATGTGATGCTGGGGGAGAGGACTATTCATGACAGAGTGGGGAGCCAATAAGTGACTGTACCCAAAAGGTCAGCACTTGATTTACTTGGCCTAAATGTATACATCCAATGAAAGATTATTTGTAAGACAGATAGAAGGTCCTGGGAGCTATGCTGTACGGTCCTGTCACAGAGAGTCCAGCTCAGACCTGGGGAAACTCTTGAAATATCCAAAAGATAGACTCTTGAAAGAAGAATCCCATTTATTTTTCCACAATCAGTGGAAGGCAGCTGCTGTGAAGAAGAAAAATCCAGTTCACTTGAAAAAACTCTCTAACAATCGGAATTGTCTAAAAAGAAAATAGACTGTCCTGGAAAATAGTCCCTTGTCACAAGAGATTTAAAAAAATAGCCCGGAGAGCTGTTGGCTTTGGAAAAAGGGTTGAATGAGATAACTTTGAGGCTCATCCGTGATACATGAGTCCTAATTCTGTGCTTTATTTTAGTTTCTAGATGTCGTGCGGCTGGTTCAGCAGAAGTCTTGGAAAGTGGGAGACATCTTTCACGCGGTTGTTCAGTACTGCAAAATGCATGAGGAGCAGAAGGAGGGGACCCCGAGTCTCTTTGACTGGCTCTTGGGACTGGGATAGGGCAGCAATGCCCTTAGAATATTCCTTCCCTTTTTCCCAGCTTAGATTACAGTAATCTTAGATTACAGATTGCTCAAAATGCTCTAAACCTCCTCAAAACATCCCATCACATTAGCAGAGCTATACAAAATCTGCTGTTCAAGTCTGCTGCAGATCGAATAAATCTGAGGAAAAGCAAAACATAGATCGGTACAAATCAAGGCAACCTGTGAGCGAGTCCAAAAAAGCTTGTATTAGAACCACTGGAAAAGCAGAAATTTTAATGGGCCCCAAACGAAAAGCTTTTAACTCGGCCCAAACTCCAGGAAAGCTGTACTTAAGTATTTTTAATGATATAAAATGACATGTAATGTCTCCAATTATGTGAATCAACTGGAAACAAAGTCACTAGTCAAAATAATTTTGTAAACTATGATGTAACTTTTATTTTACTTTTTTGAGCTGATTAAGGGGCTCTCAGCCCAGGTAAACACTTAAGATATGGGTGAGAAATTTCCAGAATTTTCATATAAAAGATCTTCACTTTCAGACCATTATCAGTGGATATTAAGAGAAACGCAGGAGTCCTAGCGATGTCCTCTGCCCAGGTGATTTCATTGATTCATAGCAGCTCACTGGTAAGTATCTCCTATCCCCCCAATAGTGTCTGCATCCTCAACTAACCAGAAAACTATTGGTGTTCAGTTGAGCGAGAGAAAGACTGAAAATTGTCTCGTTTCCGTCTCTATATTACTTGGGTAACATGATCTGTGATTCTTACCATAAGGGAATTCTTATGTGAATTCATATGTGAATTCTTATGGGAATTCATATGTGAATTCTTACCATAAGGGAAGACTTTACTATCAAAAAAAAAAAAAATCTTTTGAGATAAAATCTCCTTGTGTATGCAATTATATAAAATATAAGCATTCCTTTTATTTTTATTGTAAATTATGAAGAGATGATTACCTTAAATAATATATGAGTTAGCTTCAAGGTTCATACAACATGAGAGGATTGTCGTCTTAAGTTGTATCTTGACACTTGAGCTCAGTGGTTTCATCATAAATGCATTGATACTGGTATGGCCGACCTGCTCCCAGGATGATATGGTGACGGGCGCAGGATTTGGCCTAACCCGTTAGGACCGTAGACTCTTCCTGACTCAAACACATTGGCGTTTAATTTGGAGAAAAGAAAACCTTATCCCATTGAAGTTTTTCAGTAACAGAGCTTTACTCTTTTGAAAAACCGACGTATCTAACTTCTCCTTAATAAATCCTCTTCCCCTTCAACTAACTGAGGTACGCGGCTTTTTTTTTCTTGACCAGAGAAGGTGTTTATCAAAGATTTCCTTAAATATCTTGCTTTTACTCTATTTTGAAAATTTGTGAAGTGATTTTAAATGTGAACAAGGCCCCAGGCCGTCAGCGCTGCACTTATATGTCATCCACAGCTTGAAATGTCAAGAAAGCCTCCTTGGGAGCCATACCTCCCTCTTCACACATCACGGAATCCTTCCCAGAATTCATTAGGCACTTGTTACATCAATAGTCCCGATTTAAGATATGTGTTCAACTCGTCACATTAACAAAATGTCAAATTGTAAAATGTATCCATTATCTCAGACTGAAAGCTCTTTGTGCTACTGAACGGAAAAGGATATATTTATTTTTTAAACCATCCCAGAATATTGTGCGTAGACTTTTTTGTGCCGGAATGAATGTTTACTTATCCTACAAAGCACAAATACGGGATTGTTACCATGTGATAAAGTTATACATGTTGTACCTAATGTTGCAAACGAATCAATAAATTTTTGTTGCCGAATGGTTGACCATTTTTTTTGGTCCAAAAATCGTTCGGTGCCTCCTAGAAAAAAATGGCCCCAGTGTGATTGGATGAAGGTATATTATCCTTTGGACAAGCTTTCCTGTTCCATTTTCAACTTTTGAATGAGAAAATGTCCTTTGACTAAATTTGTTAGCGTCAGCGATTATCACATAAATCAGCATTTCTCCACCTTCGCACTATTGACATTTGGGCTGAATACTTCTTTGTTGCAGGGGGCTGTGCTACGCGGTATAGGATGCCTGGCCGATAGCCACTAGATGCCAGTGGACACTTCTTCCCGTCATGAGGACCAAAGATGTCTCCCAACATTGCCCAGTGTCCCCTGGGTGGTGACATCACCACTGGTTGGGAGCCAGTGATATAAACAGTGTACTGAAGGGGCGGAGTCTGAGGCTCTAGGAGGTGTCAGGGTGAAGGAAGGGGAGCCTGTAACCTCTAGTCCAGGGAATCCCAGCAGGAACTCGGACACCAGGCACCCCCTCCCACTTTCCCAAGGGTCAGGGGCTGCGGCCTTTCCAGGAAGCCTGACAGATAGCAGAAAGAAGCCCAGGACAAACAAGTCGTGGGGGTAAACTGACCTAGACTCCAGCAAACTAGAGGTAAACTTATCAGGCTTAGAGGTAAATGGATGGTGCCTTTTGCATTCAGGAAACACATGATTAGGATTGGTGCAAATAAGGACCAGAGACTTCTGAGCACTTTATATCATAATAAGAAGGCATAAGCGTGCTCGCATAAAGAATTGGCCAGTCAGCCAGAGGTAATGTCGGATAAAAACCAAACCCTGGGCAGTGGCCAAGGAGAGATTTTATTTGCAGGGATTACAGTAAGGAGGAGAGCGGGGTTGTTGCAACCCCAGGGGGACAGCAGTTATGGTAACAGTGAGAGTGTTCCAGCCGTGAGACCTGCCGGGTGTCTCAACGTGAAGCAAAAAGGGGTTGTCTTTTATAGTGAGAATAAGCGAGAAAGGGGCCAGGTGTGGAGGGTGGGATGGACGAGCCCACCCAGCAGACACGGTGTGATGGGACAGTAGCAGAGAGCCCGTTGTGTCCTGAGCTCAGCCTGACCTCAGGAGGGGCTTCTTGGGAAGGGGTACAAGCAGTTCTCGTCGTCACTCATGAAGCAAAGAATGGGCATTTGAAGGGCCCTTGTCTGAGGTACAGAAGGGAGCCTCCAGGAGTGGAAGGCTCAGAGCTTAGCTCCTGGGAACCAGCCACAGGCATGACCTGAAAACAGGCCTCTTTTAGGAATCTGCAAGGGTTTGAGCGACCCGGGCCTCCTGACACCCTTTCCTGTACAAGCAAGTACCACCCCCTGCTTCTAGCACAGTAGTCGAATACCTGTATTTCCATGAGGCCAGCTGGAGCGTGGGACCACCTCTGACTCATCCATGGGCTCCTCCCCAGTCCCTCCCACAAAGCCTTGTCCCCTGGGAAAGCTAATGGGCCGTGGATAACTTCGGTTTCCAACTAATGATGTTCAACCACTAATTCTAGAAACACAGTTCTACCGTAATGTTCTTTGCTTACCAGAGAATGCCACCTGGTATATTAAGCTTCTTGAGATTTTTTATGGAATTGCTTTTGGACTTAAGCCTTAAGCAAGTAAAACTTTCTATTAAAAAAAAAAAATCTGCCCTTTATTTTAGCTGCGTAAGAACATTGGATCACAGACCTGAGAATGTTCTTGTGGTATTGGGATGAATTTAAGTGATTTCCAGGACATATCAGCATGACTTGGACGCCAGTCGAGTATAGACAGGTTTGAATGCAGTGGACAGGGGAAAAAGTCTGAGCCTCCCTCGCATCAGCAAAATTGCACCCTAAAAAAGCCAACAAAATCTGGGCGCCTGGGTGGCTCAGTCGGTTAAGCCGCCGACTTCGGCTCAGGTCACGATCTCGCGGTCTGTGAGTTCAAGCCCCGCGTCAGGCTCTGTGCTGACAGCTCAGAGCCTGGAGCATGTTTCAGATTCTGTGTCTCCCTCTTTCTGACCCTCCCCTGTTCATGCTCTGTCTCTCCCTGTCTCAAAAATAAATAAAACGTTAAAAAAAAATTTAAAAAAAAAAGCCAACAAAATGTAATCCTCTGGTATTGCTACAAGAATCCTTTGACCATCTAAATTTTCCGTTTCCTGACATAGTCCCCTTCATAATGCCCCCCCCCCGCCGCCCTCCTGTTAAAATCTCATATCCAATTTCACGAGCTTCTTTTCAGTTATCACATCTCCTTCCTATTCCCTTCTGTCCTTCAGAAATGACCTTTCATTAAATTCTTATCAACAGTTATTTATTTGCCTTTAGAAGATTCTCACTGCTTTGACAAACTCTGTCCCGTTGAACTGCTTTACTGTCTGCTGTCCCTGTTTCCAGCCCAGAATGTGACAGGGACTCCAGATTCTACCAGGACGCGCTAAGCACCACAGAGCGCAGGTGTAAAGATTGTTTCCTGGCAGATTGTGGGGTCCCTGGGCTGAACACCTTGCCCAAGTCATTTTTTTTTAATTTTTATTATTGAAGTGTAGTTGACATGCAAGGGTATATTCGTTTCAGAAGCACAACAGTGATTCGACAATTCTGTATATTACTCAGTGACCTCATCTGCCACTTATTTATTTATTTATTTATTTACCTGCCACTTATTATTATTGTAATAATACAATATTATTACAGTATTATTGACTATTCCTTACGCTGTAATTCTCATGCCCATGACTACCCTCCACCCCGCCAACCTCCTCTCTGGCAATCACCAGTTCATTCTCTGTATTTATGAGCCTGTCTCTGCTTGTTTGTTTTGTTTGGTTTGGTTTGGTTACATCCCGCATAAAAGTGAAGTCAGATAGTGTTTGTCTTTTTCAGTTTGACTTATTTCACTTAGGATAATACCCTCTTGCCCATGCGTGCTGTCACAAAGGGCAAGGTCTCATTCTTTTTAATGGCTGACTAATAGCCCATCATATATATACCACAATTTCTTTATCCACTCATCTGTCAGTGGACACAGGTTGCTCCCATATCTTGGCTATGATAAATAATACTACCGTGATCAACATAGACTTGCGGGCGTCTTTTAGAATTAATGGTTTCATTTTGTGTGTGTGTAAATGCCCAATAGTGGAATTGCTGCATCACATGGCCTTCCTCGTATTAGTTTTTTGAGGACTGTCCATACCGTTTTGCACAGTGGCTGCACCAAGTTGCATTCCCACCAACGGTGCGTGAGGTTTCCCTTCTCACCACATCCTCGCCCACACTTGTTATCGCCTTTTTTTGTTTTAATACCAGTCTGGCCCAAATCTTCATAAACACAAAACACATCCCTCTTTCGACATATCAAAAATGACAGCATGAGACACAGATCAGGTAGGAGCAAGCGTTTTGTTTCTTACGGAGGAAAGCGGGGATGAATCGCCACGCGTTGAAACAGAACGAAGGGGGATAAAACCACGATAGCCTCTAGTTTTGAGCTCGCTGGATTCTTCTTCGTGGCTACGTGTGCCGCTGGGGAAGGTTACCCTACCTGCTATTTCAAGCACCAAGACAAGTGTTACAAGGCTAGCAACATATTTAGTGATAAAGGCAGTAAGGCCACATGTCGACCATTTATAAAATCCTTAGAAATGTCTAATAAAGCCTTACTAAATTAGATCAGTTATTTCCTTCTGCCTTCATTTGACATCAGGATCTTCTCTTAAAACCTAAGTGCAAGTATATATAAAAAAAGCTGTCATTTACAGCCCCAGCTGCGCGTGCCCTCCAGCATATGACTAAGTGTTTTCTGAAACATTTGGTTTTGCTTTGCTTTTTAATGCGGCAGATAAAGTATGCAGATAATATGATACAGGAAATCTCTTCCAACTGCAACATTCTACAAATTGCTGTTTGGCAGACAGAAAGGAAAGTGTGGTATTCTCCTGAGGAACAAAGCGGCTGTTCTATGGAATTTGGTGTCTTGGGGAGATAAAGATTATTAGACGTCAAGCAGCAGGTTGCTTCTTTGTTTCCTGATTGCTTGGGGCAAGATGCAGAGAAATCAGGTGGTGAACAATTTTGGTTAAAGAAATGAGGGAGGGGCACCTGGGTGGCTCAGTCGGTTAAGCGCCTGACTCTAGATTTCGGCTCGGGTCATGATCTCGTGGTTCTTGAGATCGAGCCCTGCATTGGGCACTGTGCTGACAGTGTGGAGCCTGCTTGGCATGCTCTCTCTGCCTCTCTCTTCCCCTGCCCTGCTCATACATGCCTGCACTCTCGTTTTCTCTCTCTCTCTCTCAAAATAAATAAATAGGTTTTAAAATATTAAACCAAAAAAAGAGATGAGGAAAAGTTTGAGAGTATTCAGAGGGACAAAGAAAAATGTAGTTTTGGTTCTGAACATTTTTGCGGTATAGGCTCTTTTGAAAATCGAAGGAAAACTCCGCCTGTGTAAAATTCAGGGATTACCTATACAGTTTCAGGGGGATTATGCATGCCATTTTCATAATCCTCCTCTAGACTCTACATCTCTAGAAAGTAGACCCCTTGGCTTGTTCACTTGGTATCACCTCGGATTCCTCCCTCTGATGCCTGATCTAATTTAGTACCGAACGGATCTTCATTGCATGTTTGTTTAAAGGACCATCCCCTTCTAGGAGCTCACGTGTTTGTGAAGAAAGCATGTCCAAGGGGCAGATTCTAATTAAAAAGAATGCTATTTTAAAGGCATTCTTTGTGTAGAATATGTCCTAATCAAGGAAGGAAGGGGGGGAAGGAGGAAGAAGAAAGGAAAAGAAAGAAGAAAAGAAAGAGAAAGAGAGAAGGGAGGGAGGAGAAGGAGAAAGAAAGAAAGAAAGAAAGAAAGAAAGAAAGAAAGAAAGAAAAAGAAAAAAAAGAAAAAAGAGAGAAGGGAGGGAGGAAGGAAGAAAGGAACAGAGAAGGAAAGAAAGAAATAGGGAAAGAGGGGAAGGGGAAAAGAAGCCTATATAACTCTTCAAGAAATATATTACTTTTTAAGTCAGGAAATTCTAACTCTGGCAGAGTTTATAAAATATATACAACATATGTCATGGTTAATATACGACAAGACACGTGTCCACACTGGCTGCTTTAAGCTTCGGTCAAAGTCTGGGACCCCATTAATGACTTCTAAGGAGAACTAATTCCTTCTCACCTCCAGGGGCTGAAGTTCTGATGTCCACCCCCCAAACCACACACATCTGTTTTTCCTTCATCAGTATTTGCTGAAAACAGAGATAACAGCTCTAACTACCTGCCACTCAAAGCAGATTAAGTGGATTACTTTTAATTAAAAATACACCCAGAACAGGAACATATTCGGCCACAAACAAGAAGGAAATCCTTCCATTTGCAACAATATGGTAGAAACTCGAGGGCTTTGTGAGACAGAGAAACGCAAACACTGTAGGGTCTCATGTGTATGTGGAATCTTAAAAACAAAAACAAACCAAAAAAGCTGATAATAAGAAAAGAGAGAGATCAGATTTGTGGTTGCCAGAGGTGAGGGCTGGAAGGGAGGGAAATTGGAGGCAGGGGGTCAAAAGATCCAAACTTCCAGTTGTCAGAGAAACAAGTAGTAGGGATGTAACGCACAACGCACAACACGATGAACACAGCTAATGCCGTTGTGTGACCTCCAGGACAGTTCCAGAGGCGTAGATCCCAAGAGCTCACTTCACAAGAAAAACACCTTTTTTTTTCTTTTCTTTTTTCTTTTCCACCTCTCTGATGGAGATTAACTAAGCTTATATGGTAATCATTTCACAATATATGTAAGCTGAATCATTAGGCTCTACACTTTAAACTTATACAGTGCTGTAGGCCAACTATCGCTTACTAAAACCAGCGGAGGGGGCTGTTGAAATCAGTAACAATGGTTAAGATTGTTCATTTCATGGTATTTCTTTTTGCCATAAAAAAGCCATTGAAAAATGCACCAATTACAACAAAGCTGCCATATACACCCCTGAAGAAATAGGAAGCTGTAAGCTTATGCCCTTAACAACCTGTAACTGCCTGGCTAAGCATTTCTTGACAGTCTAGTAACCAATTTTCAGAAACGAGAGCCACGAAAAGGAATTCAGTACGATGCCTGGCATTATGATAGGCGTTCATATTTAGCCTTTTCCAGTTCCTGAACATTTATTCGGCACCAGACATGACAAGCACTGTGTCCGATGACCCAAGAAAATGCAACAGAGAAGAGACAATGTGCTTGGCATTTTAGGATTTCCATTCTAGCGAGGGATATAGATGAGGAGCCAAAGCAAAAGTACAACATGGGGAATAAATTTAATTGAGCATATAGCAATAATGAACAGTGCTGGAAATAGAGCAGTTAAAAAGCAGGGTGAGGGTGAAAGAGGGCTGGGCAGTGTGCGTTTGGATCCTGTCTAACCCAAGCGGTTCCAAGTTCCTCTCTCGGTAAATCTGAAATTTTTGAAGAATCAAAAATTGGCCTGTGAAATGGCCCTGACCACTTGTTAGCCAGTATAAACACGTGATTTGGGGTTCTAAGTAAGAAGGCACTGGTGACGTCATCTAGGCTCTGGACTTCAGCAACTGAGACAGCTTGAACTGGCCTGTTACCATGGCAGCATTGCCACATTGCCTCTAGTGGGTGATGGCTGGAGCAAGAGTTGAAGAGTTAACCAAAGAGCAGGCTGTGCAAGGAGCCAACACATCCCTGTTCTCTGGCAGTTTTTCCTCTCACCTCCGTGTCTCTTGAGCTGTATATTTTTCCACCCTCAACTGAGATCCCCAAACATTCCCTCAGGACATTTTCTGAACTGCCTTCAACTCTTGATGTCCCTGCATGTGGCGTTTTCTTGCCCCACATGAGCACACGGGTTGGTGATACGTAAGCACATTCTTTCCTGGGGCACGGAGCCCTGTCTTTCAGAATGTCAAGGGCAATATTGTCATCATCAGGGCTCTTCTGATTGATGAATAAATAACTTACAAAATTAAATGAATTTATTCCTGGAAGAAAATGAATTTTCCCAACTCGGCATGGAGGTTTTGGCAAACTCTTGAGCTGGAGGATAGTGACATCTGCTAATGAGTGTCTGACACAAGTCCAAGCATAGCCAACTTCTAATGATCCTGAAAATAGAGGACAGCCTTGTCCAGAGTCTCCCTGGTGTTAATTAGCCAACATTTTACTGATGATTTCTCCCTCGTGTTCCTTGTTCAAGTCCTTGTAATCCATTTGAATGGGAAAAAGTTATGGACCCAATTTTGTAGGTAAGGAAATTAAGATTCAAAATGGTGAAAGGACCTAATTAAAGTATCAAGAATAAGAAGAAAAATAGCAACAAAAGCCACTGACATTTATTGACCACTCACTCTACACATGCCAAGGAGTATTTTAAGTGCTTTATATGTATTAAATTATTTAATCTCCACAACAGCCCAATGAGGTAGGTTTTATTGTGATGATTTTATTATCAAAGAATCTGGAACATAGCAAAAGTAAATACCTTTCTTAAAGTCACAGAACTAGAAATGGGATTCATTTTAAATTGGCATAAATTGGAGGCACAAGAAGTGAGAAAGGTCAAAGGGTAGACCACACAGAGGGAAAAAGAAGCAGACTCAGAAACCACTGATCATCCTTCATCAGTTCAATCGTGTATTTTCTCAACTACACCATCAGTCTCCCAAAACAAAGGAAGAACAATGAACAGAACCCTGTGTTTCTTTGACAACAATGAGGTGAGGGCTGGGAAAATGGAGTTGATGACTATTTACAAGGCTGAGATACCTGTTCGAGAATACCTCCACACGGGGATACTTCTAGATCATTCACAATAGCTGACTCCAGGCAGTACTCCATGTGAATGCAAAATGGAAAGTTATCCTCAATCTGGGCAAATACTAGGTTACAAAGGTGTTTCCAAAACTTTAAAATCACAATAAAATTTTCTTCACCAAGAGAAAAAAAAAATGTTTGGCTTCTCTCATGATGCTTTTAGAAGCATTTTTCAAATGTTGTATTATATTTAACCTTTTAAAAGGTTACATTATATTAAACATTCTTAACCAATAATGAATGCTGTACCATTTATCTGTTCAAAAGGAAAGTTACACAGCCAGCTAAAGGGCAGAATCGTTCAATGGAAGACAGAGGAAGTGCACGCCAGCCAAGTATCCAGAATGGAAAGAATAAACATCTCAGACACACTGGGAGGTGAATTTTAAATTCCGTTTTTAGATCTTGACTCCAGGAGACAGCAAGAAAAAAAAAGAAAGAATTGAATGGAGGATGTTTTCAAAGTAACAAATTGCCGACATTCAGTCATGATGAGTCTGGGAGGTAGCGCAGTGGGAAGAGGGTAAGGATGATTAAGTGACCACAGCGCACAAGCCTGTTTGTCACCAGTTATATCCTGGAAGTGACACCTGTCCTTTCCCTATCTGGGCAGGAGTGACTCCCACTGCCTGTGGAGAATGGAGGAGTTTCTCGGCATGGAGAAGCCCAAAGGAAATTGGCCAACACTACCCAGGGCCACAAAGGTCGTTGCCACGATGGAAGCAGACGATTATCACATACGGTGGCCCCCATGTAGTAGAGTCTGGGTGGCCTCAGCGGCAGCGTCCTGTCTCCCTTTCCTCCTCACCTGGTTTTCCGTAGATGTCCACCTAACTCACGGGATGCAGGAGATACCGATTCCATCTCAGCGATGAATACAGGCTGGACAAAGCCCATCCCAACAGACAGAGCCCAGCCTTCTCCTATTGGAATACTTCTCTGTTCTGGGTGGGCATTTGCTCAAACTGAAGAGAAGGAATTATACAGAGGGCTCTCTTTCTCTCTCTCTGTCACTCCAACCGCCAACAAAAAGTAAACAGCAAAGCATTCCCCTGGCTGCTTTTAGCAGGCAACTGGCAAATGTAAATGGCTTAATCATCTGAATTGGGTGAGGCAAACAAAAACATAGTGCGTTTTTAAATGTAACTATTAGGCCACCTGTGTTTGCCCAAATTTCCCTTTGCCACCCAATCATGCATCCAGGGCAGACGCCATAGTTGGCGGGTGCTTTTATGACCAAAATCTCCAGCCAGTCTAATTCCATTTACAGCCTGGTTCTTATATGCGATCTAAAAGCTCTTGTTCCCTTTCTGCTAAGCACCAGTCAGGCTGTGGCCTGAGGAGCTTGAAATGGGAAGAGGGACAGTGTCTGCTATTTTTGTCCTCTCTTCCCTGCCTTTTCTGGTTCTATCTTTCTCAGTGTTGGGCACTGGGAGGAGGGAAAGGAAACAGAGCCAATGTTTCTTTCTCTGTCTGGAAGAGCAACTGCAATCCTCTACTGACGGTGATTGCTTCTCTAGTTAGTACCATCCCCTTGGCAATGCCCCCCCTCCCTTGAGGCAGGAGCCCAAACATCTGTTCTCCCCGTGGGATAAGGGTGTGAGTGTTTTGGAGGGCCCTGCGGGATCTTCTCTGAAGAGAGAGACACAACTCCAGCTTTGCCTCCTCTTTCTACAGCCCGATGACCCACCCCCGTCCAAGTCTGGTTCCCAATACCTAACAGACAACTCTCTTGAACAAAGCACCAGCAAAACAACTAAAGCACAGTTACCTATCACAACGCCCAGAGTAAGCTAAGGCAAAAAAAAAAAAAAAAAAAAAAAAACAAAACCAAAAACCAAAAAACAAAAAACAAAAAATACCAGTAAGAATCTTATCTGCCCCAAATCTGTCCCCCTTCCCCCCTCTTCTAGGCTGTACCTTCTCTCTGGAATTTTGTTCTCCGCTCAGATGTGCTTCGAGTAAGATTATCAAGACTGCTGTCTAAACGGGCAGCCAAACAAAAAAGTAAACAAGCCAGAATCCCTTGCTGAAGGGATGATTTTGCTGTTTCCTCTGATTTCAAGAAGAGGAAGGGAAAAAATGCCCTCTGCCCAAGGAGAAGGAGAAAGGCAGAGGGTCCCATTAGTCATGCAGCTGGGAGCAAACGATAATTGCTGAAAGGGCTTAAGATGTACAGATCTGAAGCCGTGTTCTTCCCATTTCTAGAGGCCAATTTCGGCCAGAGAAACGGGGACAACCAAGAGAGAGGATTTCAAAACCGGACAGATAAGTAGCAGATGTGTGTTTCTTTCGTTTTCTCTCCCTTCCCTTCTATACCATCCTGTTGGAGTTTGCAATCAAGAAAGTAGCACCAGCCACATAATTTGCAGGTCTCATGCAAAGTAAAAACACAGCTCCCCTTGCTCAAAACATTATTAAGAATTTCAAGAGGGCGAGAGCAGAGCATTAAACCAAGCACGAGGCTTTTCTAACGTGTGCTGTCGAAAGGCCCTGTGTGCTGCCCAGGTTGCATAACCCAGTGGGTCCAGAAGGCAGAGCATCAAGTCAAAGAGGACTATTCTTGAGTCTTAATCTCTCATGAAGTGTACCTTGTTCGGCTTTGGACTTGCTGGGGAACCATCCCCTCACCTCTTCTTTCCTTTTTCTCTCTCCTTTGTGGAATGGGAATGTCTATTTTATGTCTGTCCCACCACTGTATTCTGGAAGCACAGAAATCCTCTGGTTTTGCACGTTCACAACTGGAGAGGAGTTGGCCTCAAGATGAATCTTTCCTGGAGTCTCACCCACATCTGATTTATTTTTTTTTTAATTTTTTTTAATGTTTATTTATGTTTGAGACAGAGAGAGACAGAGCATTAACGGGGGAGGGGCAGAGAGAGGGAGACACAGAATCGGAAGCAGGCTCCAGGCTCTGAACCATCAGCCCAGAGCCCAATGCGGGGCTCGAACCCACGGACCGTGAGATCATGACCTGAGCCGAAGTCGGACACTTAACCAACTGAGCCACCCAGGCGCCCCTCCCATATCTGATTTAGATCACATTTAGCTGGGACTTTGGATTTTAGACTTTAGAGTTGATGGTGAAACAAGTTAAGACTTTGGAGGCTCTTGGGATGGAATGAATGTAACTTTGATGTGAGAAGTACATAGATTGCAGGGGTGGGGGACTAGTGCCGAATCCTAAGGACTGAATATTTATGTCCCCTCGAAATTCATATGTTGGAGCCTTAATTCCCCAGAGTGAAGGTTATGTGGAGGCAGGGTCTTTGGGAGTTATTAGGTCATGAAGGTGGATCTCTCATGAATGAGATTAGTACCCTTAAAAGAAGAGACATGAGAAAGATGATTTCTTTCTCTCTCTCTCTCTCCCTCTCTCCTTTCTCTGATATGTGAGTATATAACAAGAAGATGGCCATCTGCAAACCAGGAGACATGCTCTCAGCAGATGCCAGATATGCTGACGCCTTGATATATGTCTTCCCAGCCTCCAGAAACACTGAGAAACAAATGTTTGTTGTTTAAGCCCCTAGTCATGGTATTCTGTTATATCTGTCTGAACTGAGGCAACTCCAGAGAACCTCAGTGCCCCCCTCTGCCTTTCTGTGATCACACACACGTTCTGAGACAGAGAGACAGTACTGGACAGGAACAGAGTTACAGTGAGAAAGCTGGAGGGGTCTGTTAAGAAATGACTTTGAGGTTCCACGTGACCTGTGTTGTAAAGCACAGATCAAATTTGGAAAAGCGGAAATGGAAGACATGTTGGAAAATATTTCTAAGCAAAAAGAAGAGTGTAGGCAATGGGATGGGTCTCAAAGCCAAGGTGGTGTGGAATGCAGAACATGGAAAATGGGAGGATTTATTGATTTGAAAGTGGTTGGGGCCAAAACATAGAAGTCCTTGAACTACGATGGAGGGTTTGTTCAAGAAACATGGTGTTTCAGGTACATTCATTTTGAAAGTAGGTTACTTGTGTTTTGCATTATTCCACTATTTTGAATCTAGACAAGCTATTGCTGTCATTCCAGATACACGGAGTAGCTTAAAATATAATGTGGGCTGTGATTCAAGTTGTACTTTAGTAAGTTGGAGACTTCTGGTAATGTCTGCTTTACTCACAATACGAAAGAGCAACAGCCAGAGGAGTGAAGATTTGAGATAAAGGAATCTAGCCTTGCGTCTCACAGATATCTGTGTACCTCTGGGCACATCATTAAGATTTCTGGACCTCAGTTTATTCGTCTGTAAGATGAGAATCAGTATACCTTCTGTACAGGGGTGTTGTAAGTGTTTGGTTTAACAACATTTGCGAATGTGCTTTGTAAACAGCAAGGAGCTATCCAAGGTATAGCGTCAATGTAATTCCTGAATTCCTGGCTCTATTTTGGTAAGGTCGTCCCAACTGAAGCTTGCTTGAAAAATGACATAGAAGTCTGCGGAGGTAGAATTAAAACAGGCTGAAGTATTTATAAATCTAGTTTTCATCTGGTCGAAGCATACTTGGCATGCAATCACCTCAAGGGAAGCTCTCAAGTGTCAGGTTCATGGACCCATGAATAGAGCCTGTAATTGAGTGTAGTCAACATAGCTTGAAGCAGCATTGCTAGGAACTTGGAGAACATAAGATTTTTTAAAGGAAACTTTTATGTAACATTTCTGCATTTTTACTTCCTGGTTCTCTATATTTTCCCAGTCCTCCATCTCAGCTCCATAAGAATATAGAACTCAATATTTTGAAATGAGCGTTGAGAGTGAGACATGTATTTAATCATCTTTCAGTGTGACATAATTATGGTCTGGCCCTTGTGGTTTAGTGGGCACCAACTTTAGATGTTATTTACTCTCAAGTTTCTTGCCATTTCCCCACAAATTATCCATGACCTTGAAGAACCTTGCATAAGCTGTTTACTCTGCCTGGAATATATATTCACCTACCATGGACACTTGATAGTGGCTCTTCCAGTATGTGTTTGTCCCATCCCAATGACTCCTAACTTCCACCCTGCTTCTTAAAGGGAAACTAGCACCTTCCCAGACTCCAGAGGATTGCACATGACCTAGGCCAAACCAGTCATGACTTTCTATTTCCTTGGCCACAGTGGTTGATTTAGGGTTGGAAATATGACCGAGCCTAGAGAGGGAAGCAAAGGTTTATGGACTCTTGTGGTTTAACAAAATAGACCTGTCGGGATAAGTAGGCTGATTTTTTAATTTATTTTTATTTTTTTTCATTTTTCTAACTTGTTCACTAAGCGTTTGTGGCATTACACATGGTTTCCTCATACACATAATTGAGGCTTCTTGAAACCACAATTTATTCCTTTCTAAACATGGTAAAGATGATTCTGACCATCTTTCTAAGCAGTTTGGTTAATAATGAAGTTCAGCAAACAAGAAATTGATTAAATATCTCTTCAAAGACTTCTCTTGGAATCTTTCTTTGGAATGAAGTGTGCTTAAGCCTGGAATCTCTTCTCTAGAAACCGGGAGTGCTATAAATCTATTATAATAGATGCCCTGGATATATATATAAAGTGCCCTGGAAATAATATCAAACCAACCCGATTGAGTCATTGTAATAACCCATGTCCCTAGTTTGTAACCAGATTTTTAGTTTTGGAAGCTGAATTTTTTTAAGTGGCTACAAATTAATTGACACTCCTCCAACTGAGCCATGTTCCCTGCACTTGAATCTGAGTAGAGTTTTGACATTTTTCTACAGCAGTGTTTGGTGTAAGCGATGCTATGTGACTTCTAAGGCTAGGTAATTAAATGCTATTTAGATTCCGCTCTTGACCACTCACTGTGAGGGAATCCAGCCGCCATATAAAAAATCAGACTAGCCTGAAATTACCTTGCTGGAGAGAACAAGTGTAGACATTCCTGCTGACGATCCCAGTGATCTGGGCTCCACATCATCCAGCCCAGGCACACATACAATGAAGCAGAGACAAACCATCCCTGCTGTGTACAATCTAGATTCCTAATCTATAGAATTCTTTTAACATAATAAAATTGCTATGTGCCACTGAGCGGTTTGTTATACTTCTTAGTACCGGGGAATTTGCCTCCATTCCTTCAAGGATGAACTGAAGGTTTTTCTTGGATGTGTTTTAGCTACTATGTATCAAAATACCATTTTTTAAATTATATTTAGGACGAAATAAATTTCTTGAATCTGTGATTGGTGTCTGAAACAGTTCCTGAAAATCCTCAGCCATCACTGTTTCTGTACCATTCAGTCTTATCCTTCTTTCCTTATCTCCCCATCTCATTAAACATGTTAGACCTTGACACTGTGTCTTCTGTGTCTCATACACTTTTCTGGTGTCTCTTCATGCTATGTAATTTCTTCCGACCTACCTTTCAGCTTAAAAATTCTCTCTTCAGACAAGTCTTCTGCTAAACCCACTCAGTGTGTTTAAAGTTCTGGGGTTTTTAAAATCTGTTATGTCACTTTTATAGCTTCCTATTCCCTACAGATATTTCCAGGTTTCATTTAAAAAAAAAACAAGTATTTCCTTGTACATAATAAATATAATTGTTTTATGGTTTATGTCTGATGATTCCTAGATCTGAAGTCACGTTGGATCTATTGCTATTGTCTATGGATCACACTTACGTCATCTCGGTTCTTTGTGCACCTTCTGCCTTTGATAGCATACTGAATATTTTGCTTGAAAACTATTTGTATAGATAATTTTAGGCCTATCATAATGAAACCTTCTTCTGTGGAGGATTTTTGCTCACTTGTGCAAACAGATGGCTGAGACATCTTTCAGAATTGACCCATCTGAAGCATAAATTCAGGAAATGGTAGATTAATAGACATCATAGGTTCTCAAACCCTACAATGCATACAAGTCAGCTGATATCGTGTTCAATGGTGGGACTGTCAACAGGAATACCAATTCTCATCCAGTAGGTCTAGGGCAAGGTCCAGAATTCTGCATTTTAACAAGCTCCCAAGTGATAGATACGCTGAACTTTGAATAACATGTGTAAAGCTAGATGGAAATATTGAGTGGGAGTTGGGAAGATGACAGCTCATGATAGAATACATCCCAAGCACAACTTCTAAACAATCTGCTACTCCAAATCAAATGTGTTTGGACCTTTTCTTGATAACATACTAGACATACAGCAACTGAGAGATTGAAGCACATCTGAGAGGACCTGATACAGTGTTACTCCCAGTACAACTCTGATTTCAACAGAGATGATTTGCAAGAGAGAGAGAAGTTTATGGGTTAGACTGGAATGATGATAGAGAATAGTATATCTGCCCCCAACACCGCTTCCCATGATTGGGTATCTAAGGCCTGTGGAAGACGGGTCTGCAGATGAAAGCTGAAGGAACCAATTTCTTGGGAAACTATGTAAGACACAGGGATATAAGTAGGAGGTCATTTAACATCATCTGGGAAACTAACCTGTGGCCTCTCCTCAGTGTAACTGTTACCAAGTAGGCAGATTTGTCGGGTGGGTAGTTCCCCTCAAGTTCAAGGACATATTCAAGGCAGTCCAGGACAAAATACCTTAAGCAAATTCACCTGGAAAGAAATACTTCCAGGATATGTATATATGTGTGTATATACATACATACACACTTTTTAGTATCTAAAGACCATACACATTAAATGTCTACATAAGGGGTAATTCTTAATTAATGGAAGTGTACTGGAAAGTTGGCAAGATTTTTAATAAGCAGAACTTTTAGGGTTCAAATCCATGCTCTGTCATCACTGGTGGGGTCACTTTGGGCTGGTTACTTAGCTTCTTACATTCAGGAAGTTTGTGAAGCTTAAAAGTGACACCCATTACATGGGGCGCCTGGGTGGCTCAGTCGGTTAAGCGTCCAACTTTGGCTCAGGTCACGATCTCACGGTCCGTGAGTTCGAGCCCCACGTCGGGCTCTGGGCTGATGGCTCAGAGCCTGGAGCCTGCTTCCGATTCTGTGTCTCCCTCTCTCTCTGCCCCTCCCCCGTTCATGCTCTGTCTCTCTCTGTCTCAAAAATAAAATAAAAACGTTAAAAAAAAAATTTAAAAGTGATACCCATTACAAATCACTTGGCGCATATTAGGTCTTTAATGGTAAATGTAAATATCTTTACTTTTCCCTTTCCTCAGTAGCAATAACTTACAAAATACATCTAAATCCCAAGTCACAGCCTTATCCACATAGGACTGTGATGAAAGAAGATCTAGAATATTTGAACAAGAGATGCTCTGGAAATCAGCATCACTATTGCATAAGAATTCAAAGCAATGGAAATATAAGCCTTCTCCTCACTCCTTTTTCAGAAAACCAATGCACCAAGCAGGAAACAATGATTTATTCGGTCGCACCATTTCCGAGTTAAGGGAAACAGACATGGAATAATTAGCTAATAAATTTCATTCTTATTTAATAACCAAGGGAAAAGATCATTCTTCCATATCCTCAAAGCAGGTCATTCTTGGATTCTCTTAATACAAATGTGGTAAGCATAATTGATCAAAAAGTTTTATTATTTAGAGAAGACATAAATACCAAACTATGAATATAATTATCCCCTGTATTCTCACTCTGACCAGTTCAGACATATTTATTAATAATCACTTGTAGAAACAGAATCCACAGAACAGATCCTCCTAGAACAATAGTGCATTTACTTATCTCAACAGTACCACATGCTGACACTTGTCCAGTTTTCCTGGAAATAATTATTCAGCATCAATATGCTAAGTTTAAAATCAGAATCTAATTTAAATACTGATAAGTACACTTGCAAATTAACCTCCCGCAAAATGTTCTCAATTACCAAAACTCTGAACTCAGAGAATATTTTTTTATATTGGAAATTGTTCAAGTGGGCTTAGGAAAAAATATATTTTATAACAGATACTCAGTCGTGCTTAGGGGAAAAAAAACACATATTTTATAACAGATGTTCAGTTGAGCAAGCAAACACTGACGGCTCCATCATTTCCACATAGAAGTGCGGTTACGGGAAAAAAATCTTATCTTACAGTGAAAACGTACTGATTTTATAGATCATTTGTGTTTAGTTAAAAGGGTTTTGGGCAACGGTGGGAGCGTTCCAGCCCCTCAAGCCCCTTGCCACGCCTGGCCTGCAAATATATGTTCTTTCATGGAAAACAACAGGCCCTTTTGAAGAAACCTGGCCGATAGATGTTTCAACTCTCGTCAGCTATTCCCGTAAAAAAGGAAAATACATTAGAGTCGAAGCCTGACATTTGAGGGTCCTTTTCTGGTAATAAATAGAATTGTGATCGGTTTGTATGTGCCTCACAGTTCAGATCTCAATAGGAACACCAAGAGAGAAAATCTGAGGACTGTTAGGCTCAAGCAAAAGCAGTATGGAAATGGTAACTTTCACAACCCCACATAAAATATCCTTTAAGGGCCATGTAAGAATAGCTTAATCCTTTGACTATGGATTTAGCTGCCTGACAGATTTAATTTGAATGCCACTTTAATTGTTAAACGAACACCTAAGCATCACTGTACTCAGGCATCCTGGGAACACCACAACTAAGCCCAAGGACCCCAGAAAATCACTCTTGTATACCAAAAGCTCTCATACCCAAAGACTAGGAGTTCTTTTTTACCTACTTTTCTTCTTTTATTGTAGCCAATGAGATCTTTCTCTCTCTTTTATCACGTTCAATTTTATAATTACATGAAGTATTTGTTTGCCTGTGTGCATGTGTCTGTATACAAGTTTGATATTTCCTATAAAGAAATGTTAGTTCTTGGTACAAAATGACCCATGCCGGGGCACCTGGGTGGCTCAGTCGGTGAAGCGTCCCACTTTGGCTCAGGTCATGATCTTGCAGTGCGTGAGTTCGAGCCCCGGGTCGGGCTCTGTGCTGACAACTCAGAGCCTGGAGCCTGCTTCGGATTCTGTGTCTCCCTCTGTCTCTGCCCCTCCCAGCTCTCCATCTCTCTCTCTCTCTCTCTTTCTCAGATAAATAAATGTTAAAAAAAAATTGAAAGACAAAACGAAACAAAAATGGCCCGTGCAGAAGCATAAACAGCAGTTCATGAATCCATTGCTTCAAGCTGGAGACTTTAATCAGAAGACCCAAGCACAAAAGAACAATCTTCTACTGGGCCTCTGTGATGGCTCATTGGTCAGACCAGGCTGTATCTAAAATCCTGTTATTTATCTGTCTTCATTATTTTAAAACTAAAGACTTTAACCCAGATAAAATTATATCTTTCCTGCTGGCTGATCTTTTAATAATATACACAAGCGACTGAGGATTTATCAAAAGAGATTGCTAAAGGAATTTAGAGCAGCTTCCTTTAAGAAATGCATTTCCTCATGATAACACATTTGTCATTGTGTTTGGACAAAGTTAAGTATTTAAATTATATTTAAAAATAAAAACTTCATATTTGTCAGACTAGGTCTCTGAAAAAACAAGCACCTCAGGCTAAAAATTTCTTTGAATCTACACTAAGCTTCTCTTTGACAAAACTTCCAAATTAATTAAATCAGAAAGACATGAGCGAGGCCAAAAAACAGTCAGGAAGCCCAAATTCAAATATCACCTACGATGCTTCATTGGTCTTGCCTTAATTTGCTTTTGTGTGGTGCCATTTTAGAAATGGCAAAACTAATTTATGCAAAAAAAAAAATCAAGTTTATGCAGCAAATTGGAAAAGTTAATAAGTACTTCAATCTTCCTTTTCTGTGACTAGGTGTTAAAAAATTCTCTCAAGGTAAAACAGGTTAAGATTCAAATAGGCAGTAAATGAACTTGGCAATCGCTCAACAAATATTTGAGCATCTCCCACACAAAAACAGTGGGTAGTAGTCGCATGCCCTTGGACTACCTGGAGGTTGGCAGCCCCATGGCTCAAGACAAACTAGAGTCAGTCTACCCATAAAATGGAAGCTTCCCAAGCCAGACAAAGAAAAGGTAAATACTGTTATCCAGCTTGACCTTGGCCTCTGCCTTGACTTGGCTACAGAATAACTATCGTAAATCCACCTAATTGTGTTATTCAGAACTGACATCTTCAATATCTATACTCTCCAATATGGTAGCCACTAGTCATTTATGGCTATTGAGTATTTGAAATGTGGACAATGTAACTGAGGGAGTGAAGTTTTGATTTTACTTATTAATTTGAAGTTAATAATAAAGATTGATAGCAGGATTAATGAATTTAGTTAAAACTTGGACATATGTAATTTTGAAACAGATGCTTTTGCTTCAAGGCCAAATCAATTCCTCTAATAAAGATGAACCAGGTCTGTCAATGTGGGTGGTCTATGAAAGGAAAACGATTATTTGGTATTCAGTTTAGTTATTGGGAAACTTTCAAATATGGTTGGAAAATTTAGGTATGCGAGCCTAACTCTTCAATGGGAAATTTTACGAAATCTAAATCCAAAGCAAGTATTTCCAATGAAAATCTAACGTCTGGATAAAGATGTGTCTTCCCCAATGCTGCTCTGCTATAGAAATGTTCCCATTTTCCTTCGTCCTGGGGAGATGTTCATGGAAAGTTCACCCTCTGGAAGTCTGTTGGTGAACCTCTCTAACCAGTTGGCTACATCTCTCACAGGAAGGGCTAGGAAATGCAGAAGCGCGCAGGTACTAGAAAGATCCTGGAGAGGCCCTGACTACAGGCCTTTTCAGGCAAGCCTCAAATCTTCAGATCTGGGATGTGCAGTGACAGGGCTGACTAGGGAGATGTATCTAAGGAAGTGAATCTGGAACTACATTACTGATTCTCCACAGAACCTAGTCAGGTTCATTGCAAATCGACTTTTTATGGGGGGTTTTCTAAAAGGTCTCTTGCCTTTTTATTTGGTCTAAAAGAGAAAGTCTGAAGGGACGAAGGCCAGGTATCGCAGGGAGCTTCTCTTCACCGATGATGTCCCTGCAGTTGGCATCACAAAGATCTCATGGTGCCAGGTATCTGTTCTTCCACTCCCAGGATCCATGGGTTTGGGGAGCTGTAGACTACAGAGCTAGCGGGCTGAGAAACACCCGCCTGGAGAGGAAAAAAAGTAGGTCTGCTACCTACACGTACACAAAATCACACACAGTATCTAAAAGAGAAGAAGCTGAGGATGTGAATTCGCTGAATATCTAGTAAGCTCTTACGATGTGCCAGTTATTGGGCTAAATGCAGAGATACTAAAGCAAATCAACTAGATCTCACTAATGAGCTATCCGGAGAGAACACCTGCCCCGAACAGTTGCCTAGACCCATTGCAGAGTTTGCGTGAGAAATTAATTGCTGTTTATTAACCTCCTGAGAACTGAGGGTCTTTTTGCTTGTTTGTAATTGCAGCTTAACCTTATCTATCCTAATTGATGATTAACACACGGTACTTGCCCGTGATAGGTGTACAATCCAGGGAGGTAACTTCAGTGATCTGTGATAAGCCCACATATTTTGAGCTAAAATAATTATTTGTTTCTAATTTATGTAAGTATTTGCTTCCAAGGATGATGAAAAGCTTATTTCAATATCAAAACAAGTATAAAGGTGGGCAACTAGAATATTCAAGTTCGTTAGAACAGCTGTTATCAACTCTATGTGTTAGAATTACCTAGGGGTACCTGGGCGGCTCAGTCGGTTAAGCATCTGACTTCGGCTCAGGCCATGATCTCACGGTTCGTGAGTTCGAGCCCCATGTTGGGCTCTGTGCTGACCTGACAGCCTGAAGCCTGCTTCAGATTCTGTCTCCCTCTCTCTCTGCTTGTCCCCCACTCACGCTCTCTCTCTCCTTCAAAAATAAATCAACGTTAAAATTTGTTTTAATCAAACAAAGAATTACCTAGAAATGCCTTTCCAAAATGCCAATGCCAGAGCTAAGCCCCAGAGATTTCAATTTAATTGGTCCATATTAGGGTTTAGGCATTAGTATCTTTCATCAAGATTTCTGGTTTGAGACTCAGTGGATTTGATACTTGCATTAAACTCCTGGAATAAATTAAGTCTCTTACATCTTAAAATTGTACATTAAATTTAACTTTAAACTTCCAGCAAACAGAGGAAAATAGAGAACCTTTTCTCCTTCCTGAAACTTATCATGATATTTTCGAATTATTACTTTTTTTTTTAAGTTTATGTATTTATCTTGAGAGAGAAAGAGAGAGCACGCGAGCAGGAGAGGGGCAGAGAGAGAGAGAGAGAGAGAATCCCAAGCAGGCTCTGCACTGTCAGGGCAGAGCCCGATGAGGGGTTCAAACTCATGGACCGTGAGATCACGACCTGAGCTGAAATCAAGAGTCAGACGCTTACCTGACTGAGTCACCCAGTCACCCCCGAGTGATTTCTTTAATGTTTTCCCCTGCAATGGTCAGTTTTATCTGTCAGCTTAGGCCACAGTCCTCAGTTATTCAATCAAACACTTGCTATGAAGGTTGCTATCATGGTATTTGGTAGAGGTGATCAAAGTTCGTAATTGGCTAACTTGAAGTAAGGAATGCTATCTTAAATATGAATGGACCTGATTCAACAAGGTGAAAGATCCTAAGAGCAGAACCAAGCCTTCTTGGGAGAAATTCTACCCATGGGCAGCAGCTCCAGCTTGGGTCTGAGAGTTTCGCCCAGCTCATCCTGATGGCCTGCCCTGAGGCTTTCAGACACTTCTTGTGATCCCTCAAATCCTGTGAGCCTCACAATAAATCTCTTAATATGTATCTCCTACCAATTCTATTTCTCTGACTGAATGTTAATTAATACACGCCAACTTCCATTAGACTGTATACTCTGAAGGCAGAGGTATCCGTGTTCTTCATTATGAATCCCAATAGCTAGCAATATGCGTGGTCCATAACAGGCACCAATGAACACTTGCCAAATGACTGAGTGAATGAATGAACCAGATGGGGAATGAACCAGATGGGGAAAAAGCATGCAATATAAAGGGTGGGCCATAAAAGCACCATAAATGCTATGCAATTCATCATAAGAAGAAAGCATCCAGCCGTGGTGACAAGGGAAGATTTCCACCATGAGCTGAAGTTGCAGGATGGAGAATTAGGGACCAAAAGTGTAGAGACTGGAAACGGCATTCTCAGATACATTGTATAAGCTGGATGAGATAAGCTAGATGCAACAAAGAATTCATTAGAGCAAATAGAAGAAAATAAGTTGGGAAGGTTCAATCATGACCAGATATTTCGTGATGGAATGTAGCCAGTCGTGGCTCTCTCTCTCTCTCTCTGTTTCTCTCCTCCCTCTCTCTCAAACATTCAAAAACCTTTCTCTGAATGCATTTCACTTGCAGGCGAAAGTCAGGAAGAACAAAAAAGTTAAACTCTTCTGGTAAAGAAAGATGTGGAGGACGGAATTCTCACCCACCGGCATGGATGTCTCTAAGAAACCTCTAAAGAACAGCTAATGTTCCATAAAACATCTATTGAAAATCAGTGCTGAAGCACTGACATTGCCATGTCAATATTAGTTCACTCATTTAACCAGTCAGTCAATCATTGTTTGGAGTATTCTGCCACATTCTGGAGAAGCTCAGGGTGAAAAGAGGGTCCCTCCTGGTGGTGGGACCAGCATGAAAGGCAATGATGACTCTCCTGAGGTCCTGACAGGTGGCCTTCTAAGGCTCTGAGGTTTATTTCAAAGACAGTCCCTGAGAGAGGAGAGGGAGTTTTCTAAAAACCACAAATAGGTGCTGACAAGGTTTTTTCCGACCTCCTCTCTCCTCCGTGAAGTTGTGCCAGAGCCCTGGGGGAGAGGAGGCAGAAATGAACTACTCCATCCTGAAAGTCTCAAAAGCCGGAGGGGGTGGGGGGGCAAGGCTGCTTCGTAGCCCGCACGACAAACCACCACACAGAGCATCAGTGCCAGAAGCATCATCTTGACTTACAGTGGAACATCCTCTAAAAATGGAATGTGAGAGAATGCCACCTTTCAGGAGAGGGAAAGGTGAGGGTCATTGTGGACAGAGGCAGGTATTTGTCACCTCACTTAGATCCTGTCTTAGAAGAAAAGGGAAGACTGACAAATCCCAAGTGGCCCAGAGAGAATTCAGTCTACTTGTTTGGTTCATTCTGCGACGCAGACTTTCCATTTCCCCCCTGACTTTCTCACTTCCAATGCCCTAGACTCCTTCTAGCCAGAGATCTTCTCATGACCCAGAAGGACTTCTGGGCTTTCTAAAAGACTCTTGTGCTGGAGGTTAGTCTCCCCATATTCTGTCTCTGCGAACTGCACTGCCCCTACCTCACGGCCAACCAACAGAACTGTTCTCCCTGGCACTCTCGATTTTGCTGCTGTCCTTTTGTCCTGATCTCTCAGTAAACCCCAGGCCAGAGCCAATTGTAGGACATGCCTTCTCTACACCTGTGCTGTGCCACCAAACACCTTGGGAGAGAATCCCACAATCTCAGTACGGATGCCTACACACATCCATGGTCCCGACTGGCTCAACCTTTGGTGCCTGCCCATCAGCCTTTTGGATTTCCTTCAGTGACTATTGGGAGAAAAAAAAAAAAAAAAGGCAACCTTCCTCTCAGTCTCTAAGCACCAAATTCTCAGCAGACAACCCTACAGAAACCAAGGTCATCAGGCATTTATCAGCCAGGTCTTGGTGTTGCTGCTTCCTTGACATCAAGGCAAAAACAAAACCACTCCATTATCATGTCCAAACACAGCCAGAATATTACCATTGTTCAAGCACAAAAATGACCAAACATGCCCCTCTCCTGGCTCGTATGAGTGGTGCCTGTTCCCTCACCAATTACATAAAATTTACCAGTTGCAAAAAAATCTGAGTATATCCAATCACAGAATTGCACCCGCTTTCTGAGAGCAACCTGGAGTAAAGAGCAAAATCCCTAAACACTCCCCCAAGAACCTAACACAGTCCCAAACCCTGTAATAAATCCTTTCCAAAATTCCCTTTGTGAGAGGCTCCATGATTCCTCAGGGGAGTACATTCTTTCCTCCAAGGAGCAATCTACCCAATCTGTCCTTTGTCAGGAGGACACTGATATTACTAATAGGAGTTTTGTTATCACTATCATTAGGTTCTGTGCTAAACATGTGTTATTCATTTAATCCTTTGATGACAGTGACAATTTTGCCCACTGAAGATATGGAAACACTAAGATTGAAAGGATTTGATGGGGCACCTGGGTGGCTCACTCTGTTAGGCATCCGACTCTTGTTTTTAGCTCAGGTCATGATCTCACTGTTGGTGAGTTCTAGCTCTGCATCAGGATCTGCACTGACAGTGCAGAGCCTGCTTGGGATGCTCTGCCTCCCTCTCGCTTTGCCCCTCCCCTACTCGTGCTGTCTCTGTCTCTCTCAAAATAAATAAACTTGAAAGAAAGAAAGAAAGAAAGAAAGAAAGAAAGAAAGAAAGAAGGAAAAGACTGAATGGAATTGAAAAGCCCTCCGCGTCACAGATCCAGCATGATGGGTAGAGGGATTCGGGAATCTGGCTCGAGCTCATGCTTTGCATGATTTTAGAAATAACAACCCACAAAATTAGGAAAATTACCTTCTTCCCCACATCCTCCCATCCAGAGTCAGAACATGAACTCTTTTTCTTTCAACATCAACCTTCTGTCTGTTCTTTGACCACCTCTTCTGTCTCCTTTAACACCAGGTTCCAGCAAGTTTCAGTTTCCTCCTAACTCTGCAACCTTCCTTTTGCCACTCGAACAATTTTATCCGTCTGAAATCAGGCATAAGCTTCATTCATTCTAAAACAAACGATTGCCTCTGATGACCGGTGGCCCCTTCAACTTTTTCATCTCCAGCCCAAGTTCTTGAAACGCAGTCCATATTCTTAAGAATAACATAACTTGGGGGGCGCCTGGGTGGCGCAGTTGGTTAAGCGTCCGACTTCAGCCAGGTCACGATCTCGCGGTCCGTGAGTTCGAGCCCCGCGTCGGGCTCTGGGCTGATGGCTCAGAGCCTGGAGCCTGTTTCCGATTCTGTGTCTCCCTCTCTCTCTGCCCCTCCCCCGTTCATGCTCTGTCTCTCTCTGTCCCAAAAATAAATAGACGTTGGAAAAAAAAAAAAAAAATTAAAAAAAAAAAAAAAAAAAGAATAACATAACTTGGGGCGCCTGGGTGGCGCAGTCGGTTAAGCGTCCGACTTCAGCCGGGTCACGATCTCGCGGTCCGTGGGTTCGAGCCCCGCGTCGGGCTCTGGGCTGATGGCTCAGAGCCTGGAGCCTGTTTCCGATTCTGTGTCTCCCTCTCTCTGACCCTCCCCCGTTCATGGTCTGTCTCTCTCTGTCCCAAAAAATAAATAAACGTTGAAAAAAAAAATTAAAAAAAAAAAATAACATAACTTAAAATTATAAAATAGACATGCACAAAGGGAATTTGGGATGAAGATCTTTCCTACCTTGGAGGGGTAAGGATGGGTGGGGGGGATCAAAGAAGAGGTCAAGGAAAAAATGATATCTGGGGTCAAGTGTAAAGCATGGGGTGGGGGGTTGTCCAGCTGGAGATACAAGAAAATGAGTTTTAGGGTAGATAGGTGCCCCCCACCAAATTCGTATGTTGAAAATTAACCCCCAGTGTGATAGCATTAGGAGGTGGGGCTTTGGGGAGCTAACTAGGTCGTGAAGGTAAAACTCACATGAATGGGATTATATGCCCTCATGGAATCCCAGAGAGCTCCCTTGCGTCATCACCATGCGAGGACACAGCAAGAAAATGGCCATCTATCAACCAAGAAGCAGGCTCTCACCAAACACTGCATCCGCTGGTGCCTTGATCTTGGATCTTCCAGCCTCTAAAACTGTGAGAAACAAATTTCTGGTGTTTATAAGCCACAGCCCCCCAAGTCTGTGACATTATTTTGTAATAGCCAAGTGGACTAAAACAGGTAACAGTAAAATCACAGAGGGAGGAAGGTCTGGCATGTATCTGAGACCTGATGAGTGGTCTAGTTATCTACTGTATTAGTCAGCTCAGGCCACCGTAACAAAACACCACAAACTGGATGGCTTAAGCCACAGAAATGTGTTTCTCACAGTTCTGGAGCCTGGAAGTCAAAGATCAAGCTTTTGACAGGTTTGGCTTCTCCTTGAGCTTCTCTCCTTGACTTGGCCATCTTGCTTTGTCTTCATTTGTCTTTTCTCTGTGCGTGTGCATCCCCAGTGTCTCCTTGCGTGTACAAATTTCCCCTTTAGACACCAGTCAGATTGGATTTGGGACCATCTTAAAGACCTTAACATAATCACCTCTTTAAAGGCCTTATCTCTAGATATAATTACACTCTGATTACATTCTGAAGTGGATTAGGATTTCAACATAAGAATTTTGGAAAGATACAATTTATCCCATAACATCTTGGATATCAGGGAGCAAGAAAGATTAGGGCAGAAATGTAGGTTAGGACCAGTTCCCTGATACCTTAGAACATAAGAACGGGAGATTTGAGCCTCTTCTTTAAACAGTGAACTGTATGAACACCTGACATGACATCACTTCATTAGACTGTTCAAAACTGAAGGTGAAACTTGCTAACATGATTCATGTACTAATTATCTATATAGGTTATAATGTATATTTTGCAGGAACTGACTTCCCTCCAAAGAGACTTGTTCCCAGATATATATGTTCATACTCTTCTATTTTTATCCTCCTTCTCAAACCAAGTCTAAAAGACCCTTGGGATATTTAAAAGACTGTCTGAAACAAAATGTTTACTTTCCACCAATGCTTAAAAAGTTTTTGTGATTAATACTTGTAAGCATTAGCTCAAATGCTTAAGAAAGCAGCTGATGCTATTCTAAATATAGGCCACCTGCTTTTCCCAAGGGAGTCAGTAAACTCTGAGTGGCTAGAGAGAAACACATTTAGGAAGGGAGGGTTCTGGCATTCAGAAAGGCAGAGAAGCACCCACAAGGGCAGTTCATGCAAGATCGTCATCGTCCCCATCACCCAAGTCAACACCGATTGCAACCCTGAGATGGCGCATTCTTAATGGAGTAACGCAAGGTCAAGGACACTTCTTACCTGCCAGCTATCCCACAGCCTTTGAGTTGGTTTTTCCTTGTGTGTATTATCTCATTTCAGTCTATTATTATATTCCTACTTTATAGATGAGGAAACAAACCCAAGAAGGTCAAATGACTTACGCATAATAATAAAATGATGAGGTGAGCCCTGTCTCATTCCAGAGGGCACACTCTGTGGCACACACCGTGTTAAGTGCGAGTTCTCTGCCAATGATCAAGGTCAAGATACCATCAGCCATTTTTGGAAGCCTGCCGTCTGCCCTCTGCAAGAGGAGGGCACCAAGCCACAATAATGGGCGTGGGCCGTGATCAAGGATCCATCTGAGAACAAACACGGACATAAAATCTCTCACCTTGCACGTATACAGCAATACAGTGGGGTGACCCACACGAAATTACTTTTCGCAGATCAACATTTGTCAACATTGGCAACTGCGCATGACTCAACCTAGCTGATTATTCATGGTAATAACCCAAGAGTTAATAACTGTAACAGTTACTCTACCCCCTGTCGGAGATTTTCTGACCTAGAAAATAATTGCGCGTGTCCCTTTGCCTCAGGCACACCTGGGAAACAAGTCTTCTCCCGCCTGGGGAAAAACACCCAGTGTCATCTCCCCCTGCGGGAGTGTATATTCCTCTGGGAAAACGGGAAAACCACTTCTACCTGGAGCCGAAATTCAGCCATTCCTCCTTGAACTGCTATTTCCATAATTAAAGATGAGAATGAGTCCAATACTAGCCACTGGCAAAGTGTTTAGGATGCAGAAAAACACTACAACTAGGAAACACATCACAGAAGATTCAAAGGGGATTATTGCATGTTGGGCATTGAGTCCAAACCCGACACGGTGCCTGTCACACGCCGGAGGTGACGACGGGAGGGTGTGCTCACTCTCACTGAAGGGGCACTGGCTCCTTTGATCGACCGGTGTGAGTAATTAAAATCCAAATCTGGGGGCATTTGTCAACTCCTCCGACACATGCAAATCACTGACATTTTAATAGGCACATGAGAGCATCCTGGGGACTATTTGCACCTTTAAGATATTTCTGAGAAGTGTTTGATAAATCCCCTCTAATTTCCCTAATAAGAACATCTCCTCGAGCACTAAGAGGAGGGTTTCAGGAAGAATTTTGAAATTCCACTTAATTAATGGCATTTGCACCTTCTTCCTCTTCAACCGTGATTTCCGTGGCTGTGCAGGCTGGACAAGGCTTTACCTAAAACACAGCTTTGCAAAAGGGGAAACATATAGAAACTCTGGGCTGATTCAGAGCTCTAGAGACAACGTGTGTGTTAAGCTGAACCGAAATTTTATTCACATACCTGAATCCGTGAGAACTCATGAGAGATGAGCCCTCAAGATATCCCTTCCTTATTAATTTCCTAGGAGAAGGTGAATTAGAAGTCTTTGTCTAGAAGTCTTTGACAGGCCCCAAACCATCATGAATTAATAAGAAAATTCGCCTTGAATGTGCAAATTCTTCCTCAACTCTTAAATCCTTTAAATCCAAATCATTGAAGCAGCATCTACAAATAATATTAGCTGCCCCATTAACTGAATGTTTACAATGTATCAGTCTCATTATGTCTCTATTAACTTAATTTATTTAACGCTCACAAACTTGCCCATACTATTGTTAGTCCTCTCTTAAAGATGAGAAAACTGAGCTAAGGGGTGTTTGAATTCTCAAAGTCCCACATCTAAGAAGTGGTTGAACCTGGTATTGAGACAGGAATTCTGATTCCTGAATTCATGTTTTTAATTACCAAAATGCTGTCCTTCATAAGAAACTGGCTGTCACAGCAGCCATCCTTCACCAAATAACGAATATAGTATGACAGTTTGAGGGCAACAAAGCATTCCCATTTATTCCAGGAAATAGCCACCACAGGGGGAAAAAAAAGAACCCTTTGCCCATAACATTGAGCAATCCTTTTGGAATGGCCCCAAGCTATTTGTGTGCCCCCTTGAAACCAACTAAGGACTGCCTAAGGTACCTGAAGACCAATTAGGAAGCTACCAGTTTGCATTCCCACCCAAAAGCGCAAAGGTGTTCCCAAAGCGCCCATCCTAATAGAACACTCGTCAGAGACTCGGTGTTTCATGTTTTTACTCCAGGAAACTGACTCTCCGTTGAACAGTTAAACTCCCGCTGGAAGGAAAGTCACAGCACCTGGCTCTCCCTCCCACAAGTTTTATGAATAAGCAGCCGTTGTTAATTTAGTCTCAGACTTACTCTTGTCCTTCATAGCCCAACACAAACCAACTTGACCCTTTTGATTTATGGCCATGTTAACAAACTGAAGTTCAAAGTATTCACAATTCTTAGACTCTCACCCAGTGAAATTACAGTAAACTTTATTAAAACATAAAAGGAATCGGTTACACTCTGATCAGGTATTACCATTAAAAGACATAAATGAATGTTGGAGTCCTTGACAGATTGATTGTGTTTTAAAATGATTAATAGAGGGGCCTATAGGGAAAAAAAAAAAGAACTGTCTCCCATTCACCTTACTGGTCTAAGTCCTCATAGAAAAATATCTCTACACTGCATCAAGATGTGTCGTTTGCCCCAGAGACACCAAGATGGCCCTAAGTGTAAACCACACCAAAATCTGAGCATGGTTATATATCCCCACATAACCCTGATCTTTAAAGGACAGAGAATAAAAAGTTTACTCTCTTTACTCTCCATTTATAGCTATTAGAAGCAACAATTTATCTGCCAAAAGATAAACACTGCCACCTGCTGAGATAAGAGAATAAAGGCAGGCAATCTTATGCACTTTCAAAACAGCAACATTTTCTACTTTATCATTAGTGAGAAGGAACATTAATTACTTCGTTAAGATCTCACAGTCCCAAGAAAATAGTAGCAAAGGCAACTTTGTTCAGAGAGATGCATCCAACATTTCCCAGAAGGTAGAATGAGTAGCAGTTCTGGTCTTCATTGTATTTACAGCTTCCAGACAACTTTTCTGAGATTTCCACCTCTTGCATTCTCATAAACTCGTTTGTCAGATCTAGTAATGAAACTGAAATTCCAAACTCAAGAGGAAATTTAGGAGTAGAGAGAAACTGATGGTTTTACCTTAATGCGCAGAATTTAAGGACCCCTGTGACACACACACACACACACACACACACACACACTTTATCATTTCCTCTCCATGTTTTAAGCCAATATCTTTCTGAGGATTTCTTATAAAAACCAGAGTATTTCAGAGGAAAGGAGAAAAAGGTGGAGGTGGCTAGTAAAAAGGAGTAGAAGACTCAAAGCTATAAAAACCCCCTGGTGGAATCTTCCAGATGTTACAATGAATAGAGGCCTGTAAAATTCCACCCTGTTCACCCTAAAAGAACAGGGCAATCCTAAAAGTAACATTCCCAAACACAGACTGCTCTCATATAACCAAACCAAAGTCAGAAAGTATCAAACCACGAATTGTCATAAGAAGACATTTTGAAGGCTTCTGGATCTTGTAACTTCCAAAGCATAAAAACCAACTGAATTCTCTCTTTCTGGGCCAGATTATATGCAATAATAAGAAAGCGTTTTTCCCATCATGATTCAATCATTTCATCCTTCAGGTTTTATTTCAAAGTATACTTCTCCACAATATACTTTTATTTCTAAAAAAAAAAAAAAAATGAAATTCCCGAAATTTCATAGCCTTTTCACCAAAAAACTAATCAAGTTCTTTGCACCTAGTGTCTCAGAGACAATAAGTAATTGTTGAAAGATATAATCCAGCTATGACTATGTCTAAAGAATTAATACCCATGTCCTTACTGAGTATGTCTTTTTCTTCATGAGGTCAATGTGTGAATTTCCTTTAAACAATATGCCTCTGACAGGCAAAACAAACAAACAAAAAAACAAAAAAACAAAAAAAACCACCCAAGTATACCATGCTGTGAAAACCAAGAAAATTAACAACTTAACCACTTGCAAAAGACTGTGGACCTAGATTGAACATTTGATATACTTTTATTGAGGTGAAATTCATATAACATAAAATGAACCATTTTAATGTGAACAATTCACCCTAAAATAAAACTCTGCTCCTGTAAACCAGGTGCTGTCCATTTCTCCTTACCCCCGATCTGTGGCAAAACCACCAATCTACATTCTGTTTTTATGGATTTACCTATTCTGGATATAGCAAATAAATGGGATTACCCAATATATGATCTTTTGTATCTGGATTCTCTTACTTACAGCATAATGTGTTCAACAGAGGTTTACCTACATTGTAGCGTATATCAATACTTCATTTTTATGGCTGAATAATATTGCATTGTATAGATATACCACAACGTGTTTATCCATACACCCGTCGGTAAGACAGTTAAGCGGTTGTGAATAGTACTGCCATGAATATGAGGGTACATTATATTTAAGTACCATTTTTCATTTTGGGGGGGTAGGGAGCATATATACCTAGGAGTGCAATTGTTAGGTCATATGGTAATTTTATGTTTAGTCTTTTGAGGAATCTCAATATTGATGTTTAAATCATGAAAAATAACAACATAAAAGATGGCGCTTGCCAAAAGCAGAGGTGAATCAAGTCACAACCAACCATAATTGAATCTAGTTGGGCTCAGGGATCTCACCAGAATGAGTACAGCTGTGGAGAGGACACTTTTCTGTGCTAGAATCTTTACTCCCTTTAACCATATAGGTGCACCTGGGCCATATTTAAGAATGATAAACTCATTCCAATATAAGGGAAAGGAAAGAAATATATGTGAATCATAACCTGTCACTGGCTTATTGTGTTAGTAAGTCAAAAATCAGTACTTTGGATATCACAGACTGCATTTAAAAATGAGGTCCTTTGTGGGGCACCCGGGTGGCTCTGTCAGTTAAGCGTCCAACTTCAGCTCAGCTCATAATCTCAGTCTGTGAGTTCGAGCCCCGCATCGGGCTCTGTGCTGACAGCTCAGAGCCTGGAGCCTGCTTCAGATTCTGTGTCTCCCTCTCTCTGCCCCTCCCCACTCACGCTCTGTCTCTCTCACTCTCAAGAATAAAAAACATTAAAAAAAAAAAAAAAAGAATCTGAGCCCTTGCTCTTTTCTACTTCCAAAAGCTTTTATTCTTAATTTTCATCTGGTATCTGTAATGTTTGGGATAAACATTTCTATTCTGTTACAATATGATTGCTAGGAGAAATGTGAATTTAGGATTCCCAGGCCACAGGAAATTGGGACCCTGCTACTAAATAACGGAACGCCTAATAAAGGTCCAAACTCAAACTTGTATTAATTGGAAAAAAGAACCAGGCTTCATCATGTTTATTTTTAAGAAGTTATTCAGGGGGTGCATGGGTGGCTCAGTAGCTTCAGCGTCTGACTCTTGACTTTGGCTCAGGTCATGATCTCAGTTCGTGAGTTCAAGCCCCACATTGGGCTCTGTGCTGACAGTGCAGAGGCTGCTTGGGACTCTCTCTCTCTCTCTCTCTGCCCCTCCTCTGCTCTCTCTCTCTCAAAATAAATAAATAAACATTTAAAAAATGAAAAGTTATTCAGAGGATTCAAAGGAAATCCAAACAATTTTTAAAAACTACATGCTAGGGGCGCCTGGGTGGCTCAGTCAGTTGAGCGTCCGACTTCGGCTCAGGTCACGATCTCGCAGTCCGTGAGTTTGAGCCCCGCGTCGGGCTCTGTGCTGACAGCTCAGAGCCTGGAGTCTGCTTCCGATTCTGTGTCTCCCTCTCTCTCTCTGCCCCTCCCCTGTTCATGCTCTGTCTCTCTCTGTCTCAAAAATAAATAAACGTTAAAAAAAAAATTTTTTTTAAATAAAAAGTGCATGCTAGTATGTGAAACACACACTAACCATGTTGGAAAAACTCAGGCAACACACCATTATTTGAGGCCTGTCTTGGCCATATATAGATACACACACACACACACACACACACACATATACACATATATATGTGCATATATAATAATAAATGTATATATGTACATATATATGTATATATACGTCTGTGTGTGTGTGTGTGTGTGTGTGTGTGTGTGTATACATTATAGCCTTTTTAGGCTGTGAATTCATGTCTGGCTACTCCCTGGCCAAATGATCTTGGGCAAGCCACCCTCCCTCTCCTAAATTATGTGTTATCAATTCTAAATTTGGGCTCCAATAATTCCTACTTCATTCCTCTTTATCGAATGAACTGAGTTATGTAAAAGTCTTGTAAACTGTAAAACCTATAAATATTTGGAGGATTATTTTTCTGTTCATTTTAGAAAGCAATCATCGGATAGAGCAAAAGGAAGCCAAGATAATTAACGAGAAGATTGTCTCAGTTTCTAGTACAGAGGTAATGAGATTACATATTACAGATAAAAATGGCACTGAGACTGGCTAGCTAAAATTGTTTTTTTTTTAATTGAGGCAAGTGTTTATGATATGGTGGGCAGATAGAGAAAATAAGAGAAAAAAGGCAAGATGGTTCCGTCAGTGGCAGGAATAGAACTGCTAAGATGTTAGGGCAAATGAAAATCATAGAAAGGGAAGTAAGTTCTCTTTCTGGAGTTGATGAGATTAAAAAGATGGCAAGACACCTAAACCAAGAAAACATGTCAGGCATCTAGCAACAAGGAAGGATACACAGGACAAGTCAACAATAGGAAACAAAAGGGAAAGCCCTCACACCCTGGGTCCTTGGGTCCTCTTGCCACTAAATAACCAATTTGGGGGGGGGGGGTGCACCTGAGTGGCTCAGTCAGGTAAGCATCTGACTTCAGCTCAGGGCATGATCTCACGGATCAAGGGTTCAAGCCCCGCCTCCAGCTCTGTGCTGACAGCTCACAGCCTGGAGCCTACTTCAGATTCTGTGTCTCCCTCTCTCTCTCTCTGCCCCTCCCACACTTATGCTCTGTCTGTCTGTCTGTCTCTCTCTCAAAAATAAATAAACATTAAAATTAAAAAACATTTTTTAAATGTTTTTTTATTTATTTTTGACAGAGAGAGACAGAGAGACAGAGAGACAGAGACAGAGAGACAGAGCATGAGCAGGGGAGGGGCAGAGAGAGAGGGGGACACAGAATCGGAAGTAGCCTCCAGCCCCGTGCTGTCAGCACAGAGCCCAACGTGGGGCTCGAACTCACAGACTGTGAGATCATGACCTGAGCCAAAGTCGGACCCTCAACTGACTGAGCCACACAGGCGCCCCCCCCTTTTTTTAATTTTTTTAAATGTTTATTTATTTATTTTTGACAGAGAACATTAAAAATTTTTTAAACAACCAACTTTGGAAATGACTTTGTTTTAATTGTGCATTTTGCTACTTGCCACCAAAATCATCCGAATCAAGATAACCGTGAAGTTGAACAAAAAAATGAAATAATCTTGGTAAGATAACTAAAAAGATTATAGAAATTTTGAGCCAGTTTTTACAATTCTTTGTGTTTGAGAAGGAACATGTCTTTAATTATAGTAATTGCTTTTTCTTGTCATTACAAATTCCCCCCCTTTGGAGACCCACCAAGGTAAATTGTTTGAAGAATAACCACAGCTGTGGGGAGACAGGAGCTAAGCCACTTGTAATTTGAAAGATTATGGATGTGTTTTTAAATCGCTATGTAAAAGTTGGGCGTATAAAAAGCAGTGTTTAGTTCAAAAAGCATTTATTTTGTCTCTAAATCAGGCATTATGCTAAAGCATGAGCTACCGCAGTTTTAGACAGGAGTTGTTAGAAAAGAGGTTTCATTTTTATGAGAATGATTCACTTTCCTAAAATCCTATATTAAATCTGAATATATGAAGATGGGTTAGACATTAATCATTTATACTGATGATCACCTCACATCTCAGCGCTTCTGTCCAAGAGAGAAATCTTAAAAGGACAATGATCCCAGGGCTCTTAAATTTTAACTGATAAAAATTTGAGTTCTATTTCTCCCCAGGATACCTATAATACATTAAAGTGAGTTATATTTCAACTATCACTTCTGAGTAAATAATGTTATGTTCTTTCCTGAGAAATGTGCTCATGTATCAAAGATAGTTTTTTTAAGGTGACTGCTAAGTCGCTGTTTATAAGAATAATAGAAAATATTCATCATGCTTGCCAGATATTCCCAATCCTCAAAACAAGAATGATTATTATCACCATTGTCTAACTGAGGAAACTGAGGCAGCGTGGTGGGGGTAATGGTCCAACAATTCAAAGTGGAAATCAGAGTATGTATGTCCAGGCAGGGGCGCCTGGGTGGCTCGGTTGGTTGAGTGTCCAACTCTTGACTTTGGCTCAGGTCATGATCTCATGGTTGTGAGATTGAGCCCTGCATCCGGCTCCACACTGAGTGTGGAGCCTGCTTGGGATTCTGTCTCTCCCCTCTCTCTCTGCCCCTCCCCCCTCAAAATAAATAAACATTAAAAAAGAGGAAGAACATACATCCAGGCAATTTGACTCCAGACTCCACACACACTTCACTTCCTCTCTACAACACTCCAGATGAAAATTAAGTGAGTATATTATCACTTCTCTTATGATCTTCAGTGTCCAAACATTTTTTTTTAAGTAGTTTTAAAAATACTGCTGGAAGAAGTAAAACTTCCAGTTATAAAATAAGTCACAGAGATGAAAAGGACAGCGTAAGGAATATAGTAAATACGATTGTAGTAACATGTGGTGACAGCCAGTGACGACACTTCTGGAGGTGAGCACTGAGGAATGTATAGAATTGTGGAATCGCTATGTTGTTCATCTCAAAGTAACACCACATTGTATGCCAACTATACTTTGATAATAAAAAATACTACTGGAAACCTTAGTAAATATTCTATGAAGAAAGACTGACTCAACACATAAAAATTAGAGGAGCCTTTTCTGACCAAGGGCTTCCTACAGCTAAATAGGTCAGTGAGATGTAGAATGATCTCCATGACTATACAATGGCTCTCTCTATTGAATGACATAACAAAACAGTATTGCGACTTTCCCTAAAGCCATCAGAGTCAGAGGAAGAGCCAATGGCAGCTTCTTCTTCCTGGGTTCATAAGAAGTAGCTAAGTTTTGGCCCAGGTTTTTCTAATCCGAGCTCTCCTTGGCTCCACCATCTCTGAAGGTCCTGCTTCCAGCAGCTGAAGTTTTTGTTTATGTTGTTCTGCTTTTGTTTTATTTTTCTTCTTGGGTTCTGGACATCCATAGATGATCTGAGGGGTAATTCTCAGCCCAAACCTTCCCACAGATACGTCTGATACTCTTCTCCCATAAGTGTTCATTTAAGCACGGAGTATAATGGACGCGATGTCTTTGGTAGATTATCTAACTTGAGTGTGACTCACCTTCCTCATTTTCAGATCAGGACCGTCACCTTCTCGGAAACGGTTGGCTGGAGGGTTGCAGGGATGATGTCTGAGGTGGGTGGGCAGTGTCTGGCGGGCGTCACCCTCAGCCACACTGACCACTCTTGTTATTATTAAGAAAATGACTCCATGAGACTCTCATGTGTTCTCCTGCTCCGGATTCAAGCATCAGTGGTTCTAACTTGTGCTTTAACAGTAACTTTTAATATGCATTAAGGCATGTTTACATAGAAAAACCTTTTAAAAAAAAATAGCTTTCACTATTTCAGCAGTAATCAGGTTGGTGTTGGATGAATTTTCCTGGTATCCCAGTTGCTTTCCATCCAGATTTTTTAATTCATTCGTCTGAATGTCTATCCTGTTTAACATTTTTTTTGAAGAAAAACCTGCCCATATATTTTACATCCACTATGAACTCAATTCGTATTTTCTATTAAGTGATATCCATTTTGCCTTCCTTATATGCGACCTTAATTTTATCAGTGTAGGTTGGCAACTTCTTTTCTGGGGGGAGGAGGCATAGATACACTTTTGAATATGAGGGAAGATTAAGTTTCCATTCCAATTTTGCCTCTCATTCCTAGCTGCACAAAGTAAAATCACAAAATAAGTAATAAAACTTCTAGTCAATTTCCAAACATACATACATGTCCTCCTAAAAACGTGGGACTGCAAACTGGTGCAGCCACGATGCAGGATGGACTTTCCTCAAAAAATTAAAAATAGAACCATATGATTCAGTAATTCGACTTCTGGGTATTTCCTGAAGAAAATGAAAACACTAACTGCTAAGTTACTTAGTACTGTTGCTAAGACAGTAGATCTTAAAAGTTCTCATCACAAGAGACACATACATCATACATGTAGATGGATAATTCACTCACAACTGCTTCCAAAACCTTTATTCAACAGATTTTATAAGAGCTTTCAAAGGAGAATCTGAGACACACTGTGAAATCACTCTGATTTCCTTTATCACTATCATGATGCTACTAAAAATAGAAACAAAGATGCAATCACCAGTGACATTGGCCACACATTGTGGTCTCTCCTACCATTTCCATCAAATACTATGAAGACGTGATATCAGTTTATTAGTTTTAACGGCCATATCTGTGAAGCTAACGACAGCATATAGTTGACTTGCGGAAAAAGAGAAGATGTGAAACGTGAAAGTAGCTTCCTTGACAACTGCGAAGCTCTACCTTCACCTCCATCGCTAGCAAATCCGCTCATCAGCCGGCTCTCTTCTGTCAACGCCATATCCTACAGGTATTATCCTTGCTACCTAACGAAACAAGTTGCACAAAGTTATTTTTCCTTTATTTTATTCACTAACTCTCTCTTTTTACAAATTAACATCTTCTGGGTCGTTGACAATCATCAATACACTCAGTGTGTCGAGTCGTGGAGCCTTTGAGCAGCTCGGGCATTTGGGGAGCGAAAAAAAAATTTTTTTAATGATTCCTGTCAGTCACAAATTGGGCAAGTCTGTGTCCTACTCACAGGAGCGAAATTCACAGCATCTCAGAATTGGCCAAGACGAGAATGGAGCCACCCCGGGCATCCCCTCTGCTTATCCTCTCTGCCCTCCCCTCAAACGATGCCATCAAATGGAAAAACAGTGTTTCTCTTTCCCATACCTGTAATGATTATGTTGCCTTTATAGTTGAAAGCACATGAAAAGATCTCATCAGTGTGCCCCTCAAGAACCTGGAGGCACTGACCAGTCTGAGCATCCCAGATTCTCGCTGTTTTATCAGCGCTGCCCGTTAGAAGACGATTCCCTTGGGGGTTGAAAGAAATCTACAAGACAGAAAGGAAAAAGGATCACAGGTTTGTGTAATATGATTCCCGACATATTTTTCACCAGCAAAAACAGGACATTACTAAGCACCTGTCATCTTCCTAGGCCTGGCATTTATTCTTACATAGAATAGTTCCTTCCTGACGGGAAAAAATATTGCGGGGATTAATACATGATTATTATTAATACATAATAATTCTTCTAGACAGAAGAAATTAACTGGCTACACCCCGCACCACCACCACCACACACAACAACTCTAAGGATAAAGACCGAAGCTCTCTTCTAATTTGAGTATTCCCCACCTAGCCTCTTTCCAAAGTCTTTCCAGGCAAACCAAGAGAGCCCTGGTGTGGATGAGGACACAAGTCAGGCTCCTTCAAATCCAACCCCCCATGTCATCCCCGTAACCCAACTTTCTGTAAGCAAAAGCGTACAGATCCTCCTTCAACCTGGCCACAGAATGAGTGAATGTCGTGCCTATAAGCAGGGACTTTCATTCTACTGCCACTCAAAGCAAAGCACATTGCATAAACCTGTGCTTAGTGCCTCCTATGTGCCAAGTGTTGTCAAACGTATCTGAGCAGCTGTCAAAGGAAATGGTCAGTTCACTATTCCTTTGGGCACCATGCTTCTAAGCCTCTCTAAATCATCATAACACAATGATTTGGGTCACATCCTCTAGGACTAAAAATTTGATGAGGGAAAGGCTCAAGGCCATGGCCTTTTTTTTTTGTCCTTATGTCCCCAGTACAACGCCTAGCACAGTGGAAGCTATCAAAAAGCATTTGCTGAGGGGCTCCTGGGTGGCTCAGTTGGTTAAGCATTGGACTCTTGATTACGGCTCAGGTCATGATCTCACTGTTTGTAAGTTTGAGCCCACATGGGGCTACATGCTGACAATGTGGAGCCTACTTGGGATTCTCTTTCTCTCTCTCTCTCTCTCTCTCTCTCTCTCTTCCCCTCTCTCTGTTCCTCCCCCGTTTGTGCTCTCTCTCTTTCTCTCTCTCTTAAAATATATAAGCCTAAAATGCAATAATACAGAGTTTGAGAACTCTTCATATTCACACATACACAAAAACATGTGCACTTGTTGAGTAGGACACATCATGCATGTCGAGTTATTAGACCAGCCACTCAGAAACACAGTCTGGGCTCTCTTCCCAGGCTGCCTCCCACATCCACACTTCCCTCTCTCCCTTCCTGCCCATCCTCCCAGCCTATGGAGAAGATGTGCTCTGCGTGGCCTTAGAGACCAACCCTGAAAGACAGGAGCTCCTGAGCTCCGGGCCACCAGCAGCAGGTATGGGGGGAGGGGGGTGTGGGTTGGTGGGGAGCACCACAGGGACAGTTCCAGGGTCTGGGGGCAGCCTTCCAGGACCTGAAGCCATCAAAATGATACTTTAAAAGGAAGGAGCAAATCTGATCTCAGGTACAAGACCAAAGAACTGGGCTGAACTGGGTGGGAGTGGAGGGTCCCCATGTCCAGATCTTTCCAAAATTGTCACAGGACATGGCTAAACTTCAGGTCACTGATTGGAAGTCTCTGCTCTGTGAATCACGTATGGGTGAAGCTTATACAAAATCCTAAGCTACAGCTCTGAAGTTTCAAAATAGGTCATTTTAAACTCTACTAAGTATTGGGGCACCTGGGTGGCTCAGTCAGTTAAGCATCTGACTTTGGCTCAGGTCATGATCTCGCAGTCTACGGGTTCGAGCCCCGCGTCGGGCTCTCTGCTGACAGCTCAGAGCCTGGAGCCTGCTTCGGATTCTGTGTTTCCCTCTCTCTCTGCCCCTCCCCACCTCATGCTCTCTCTCGCTCAAAAATAAATAAACATTTAAAAAAATTTAAACTGTGAAGTATTAATTATTTCCCGGACACACTTTCTCAATTGCATTGAATTCACAGCACACTTGATACTTGCTGAACAACATGTTATTCTGCATAATATACATTTGTGTGTCAGTCAAGACCGAGAAAAGTACTTCACAAGTTTCTTAAATGGCTTTAATAAGTATCTTCTGCTAACTCGATCTTTTGCTGATGGCTGAGAAAAAATACTGTCTTAAACTGTCTTAAATATTTTAGGAATCATTTATTACGCTGAGTTTGAGGTCACACTTAAAAATATCATTTTTATGATTTCTAGAAAGAGTAGGATAATTGGGCAAACCCTAGTGCCAACAGACCACTATGCATTCGATTCTTTTTAACTAAAGAAACTGCTCCAGATGAGAATGCAACTCACCTTGGAAATTTCACCTTCGTGGCCTTCCAATCTGGCAATGCATTTCCTTGTGGCTGCACTGAAAACCCTTGCCGTTCCTTTTTGAAAGAGTGGAGATACATATGAATTCATGTGCAATACAGAACTTTGAACCATGTGCTTTGAATTATGTAAATATCTATCCTTCTGACATACAGGCTCTGTGTGTTTGTCTCCCTTCCTGCGGCGAGGGCCATCACCTGAAACTGTCCGTGCAAGCTGGTGCCACCGCGGGAGAAGAGGGGGAAGAGGGTGCGTCTATAGCCCTGAGCTTACTAGAAGAAACAATGGGTTCCAAGGTCGAAAAGGCGGGGAAGGAATCCAGAAAGAAGATCTTAAAGAGAAAGGGGAGAATCAAAACAAGTTTTGAGAAGTTGGGGATGAAATAAGCCACCAGACCAGCACCACACACCAAAAAGCGTGTCAGGGCACAGAAGGTTCAGGAGGCCTTCTTGAAAAGGAACAACAGCCACTACTTGCTGGGCAAAGAATAGGCATTAGGGATGCCTTTCTACAGAAAGAGCTAGTAGAATGGTTTGTTCCCAGATGTTCTCCAGTGCCCAGAAGTGCCAAGCTCCCAGTAGACACCCATTAAGTGGATACAGGATAGGTGGGTGGATGGATGGATAGATGGGTGGGTGGAAGGAAGGAAGGAAGGAAGAAAGGAAGGAAGGAAGGAAGGAAGTGGGGAGGGAGGAGGGAGAGGTATATACATTTCTTTAGAATTAAGGAGTGGAGGAGTTAAACAAGTGTAGAAGGAGAAAAACAGCAGTAGTAAAATTATCAGAAAAAAGTTAAAATTTATCTAGCCAGGTGAAGGCTGCTCTCTTACTGCAATTATAACTTTACACAGAGGCAAAATTAGTGCAATTAAAACATTAGATAGAGCGGCGCCTGGGTGGCTCAGTTGGTTAAGCGGCCGACTTTGGCTCAGGTCATGATCTCACGGTCCGTGAGTTCGAGCCCCGCGTCGGGCTCTGTGCTGACAGCTCAGAGCCTGGAGCCTGTTTCAGATTCTGTGTCTCCCTCTCTCTAACCCTCCCCCGTTCATGCTCTGTCTCTCTCTGTCTCAAAAATAAATAAACATTAAAAAAAATTAAAAAAAAACATTAGATAGAGGCAAAATTAGCAAAGATAACGAATTTTGGTTACTTAATTTTCATTCAGAGAAGAACAAAATATCTTAGTAAATTTTGTACTTGCCCTTCTGACAATGTCAACTTCAGGAAGGAGTAGATGAAAAGTGCTATTGTACAATCAATATGACTAAAAATATAAAACTTGCTACTTGGACATTCCAAAAACCTTCAAGTGACCAACGTGTTTTAAGAAGGTGTTAATGCAACAAAAGTGAATATTCTACATAGAGTCATTCTCGAGATTTCTCAGAAGCATTTTAAACCCAGGCAAGACAGAAATAATATAGTCTGAAACTATGATTTTAAAAAGACAGAAATATGAATAGGACACCAAAAAATAATTCAGTCTTGAGAACGATTCCAGTGAGGAAGAAAAAGGTGATATATACACACAGATGTAGCTGTGTAACTAACCCAGGTAACTAACCCAGTTGAATGGATCCAATTTTAAGAAGGGGGTGTGGGGCAAGAACCAGAGATTAAGTAAACAAGATATCCTAAGCATCAAGACTTCTTAGAAGGTACACAATGGGAAGAGGCTCACAAGACACACCAAAAGAGAAGAAGAAGATTTTTTTTTTTTTTTTTGAAGCAACGTCTTGTTGAACAGGGAAAGAATAGAATCACTGCTAGGGGGGCTTAACAGATGGTAGAGAAAACAAAAGGAGAAGAATTGAACGTGCAGTTCATTCTTACCCATCCCTCAGCATCCTGATCTCCAGACCTGGCTTGTTTCTGCCCCCTTAGTGCTGACAAAGTCCTAACATGCTTCCTAATCTGCCATTCTCTATAATTTAACATTCTTTATAATCTAACATTCTCTATATCCTCACATTCTATGTAAAACATATGTATGGTATTCTTCCTTGTCTCCCCCTCCACAGTACAGCTCCATGAGGGAAGGGATTCCTCTCTCTTCTGCTCATTGATCTATCCCATGCTCCTAAAACGATTCCTGGCACAAAGTAGGTACCCTCTCTACTTGTGTCGAATGGATTTTTTTGTATAAGTGAGAATGATATTTAAAATGAAAAGGGTAGATTAATTACAGTTAAGGGATGATTTTTAAAAAGCCAAGCTCTGTGATAAGATGAAAAAGTAAGTGCTTTGAAAAAGCAGAACTCTCAAATTCAGGGTGTTTATAATTCCAGAGCATAGAAAGAACTTTATGTATGATCAAAGGATCACCTTTGAAAAGTCTTAGTGAGTAAGAGAATAAGCATGCAAACGTAATTTTTAAAAAGGAGACACAGGTGGAATAAAGACTGTGTAATTAAAATGAATCACTGGCAAAACTCTACAAGTCATTATAACACAAAAGACACGCGACTGCTTAACAGTATGTTAGCCACAAGGAGCAAATGCAGGAAAACTAAGAACAAATCACGCCCCCCCCCCAAAAGCCTTCCATCTTTGCTAGAATTCCTGAAATGGCTGTTAAGAAGTTTACATGGACATGATGTACAGTCCCCTGGAGTCACGAAGGAATTGGACATGATAAAACATCATATGTGAATATCAAAGAGATGCCTTAGACACAGTGGAGGCTTATGCTTGTTGACATGGTGATGACACAATCATAGCACAGCATGATATGCATTCATGGGAGCATGACACAGACATAGTGTCCTATGTGGCCATCACAGAGACGAGGCAGACATAGTATAGCATGATGTATGCTTGTCCAAAGAGATTAAAACACACAGTGTAGCAACATATGGGGTCATCAACAGGTGGCAAGATATATTGGAGCATCATACATGGTGGTCATCATGGACATGACACACACTGTCACACTTAGCATCACACTTAGCTGTCTAGGAGATGATGCAAAATAGCATAGTGCTCCCCATGGTTATCAAGGAGATGATATAAACACAGTATAGGATATACAGCATATACCCTTACGAGGTTGTCAAAGACCTGAATAATGGCAGAGCATTATGTATGTATTGAAACATTCTGGAGTAATCGCACACCATGACACATACTTAAGATATGATCCAGAGTGTGGCATCTCATGTTTTTGTCAAGGATATGATGCAGACGTCAAGAAGCGTCATTCACCGTCTTCAGGGAGTTTATCCCTGGTATAGCATCATCCATGGCTCTCGGGAGGTGGGGAAGTCACGATGTAGCATCGTATACAGTAGGTTAAAAGGTGATACAGACAGAGTGTAGCATGATTAGCAAAGACACGATACAGGCATGTCATACTGTGTGATTTGCAAGAAGAGAAGTCTTCAGGCAGAAGACACAGACATGCTGTATGTCACACATGCTGTTATTGGGCCAAACTGCAGTCCCCACAAAACTCATATGTTGAATTTCCAACCCACTGTGCCTCAGAAGTTGACTTACTTGGAGATTGGGTCTTTTTATTTTATTTCTTTTTAATTTTTAAATGTTTGTTTATTTTTAAGAGAGAGACAGACAAAGTACGAGCCGGGGAGGGGGAGAGAGAGAGGGACACACAGAATCCGAAGCAGGCTCCAGGCTCTGAACTGTCAACACAGAGCCTGACTCGGGGCTCAAACCCACCAACTGCGAGATCGTGACCTTAGCCGAAGTCGGACGTTTAACCAACTGAGACACCCAGGTGCCCCAAGATTGGGTCTTTAAAGAAGAAATGAGATTAACATGAGGTCCTTAGAGTGTGCCCTAAGCCAATATAGCCGGTGCCCTTGTAAGAAAAAGAGATTAGGACACAGACATGTGCAAAGGGAAGACCATGTGAAGACACAGGGAGAAAACTGCCATCCGCAGGCCTCAGAAGAAACCAACGCTGTCAGCACCTTGATCTTGAACCTGTAGCTTCCAGAATTGTGAGAAGAGAAATGTCTGTCTTTTAAGCCACTCAGTCTGTGGTACTCTGTTATGGCAACCCTGGCAAACAAATACAGTTATCATAGAGGTAATGCAGTTACAGGATGCCATCACGTGGGCTGGCCACAGACAGTGCAGGGTCGCGCGCAGTGGGCAAGATGACACAGATATCTCACGGCACCATATGTGATTGTCAGGAGATTCCTTATAATAGAGCATCACAAATGACTGTTAAGAAATATGCAAACAGAGTCTATAGCTTCATTCGCTGGCCGAGACATGATGAGACACAGCATGGCTTTGTACGTGGTCGTCAAGGAGAGGACCAGAAATGGTGTAGCATCACCCTGGCTGTCAGGGAAATGATGCAAATGTGGTGTGGTGTCGTACATTATCAGGGAGAGGACACACAGTGCAGTGTTGTATGTGGTCATCAGAGGGACGATATAGACACAACTTGTGTCATATGTGGATATAATAGGCTCGCCACAGACATATTGTAATGTCACAGGTGTTGATCAGGAATACAAGACACATATATTTCAACATCACAAATAATAGACAGAAAAGTAACACAGAAATAATGCATCACCATATCCTGTTTTCCAAACGACACAGACATAGTGTGGCGTCATACATGATTATCACAGACATAATACAGAAATAGTTTAGTCGCATGGTGCAGGGTTGTTAAAGGGGTGATGTAGTAATCGTAGAGCATGACACATACTTGTACAGGGGGTTTCACATAATGTAGCATGGTTTTCTAGGATATGGTGCATATATCATGTAGCATCATGCATGGTCATCAAGGAATCTCTCCTAGTATAGACATTATACATGATTATCAAGAAAATGATATAGCTTTATATGTTGCTAGGAAGAACATGAGACAGACATAGTATAACATCATACATGTGTTTTAGGAGATAACACAGAAATAGCACAACACCTTACTTGATTGTCAGGGAGATGAGGTAATTATCAGGGTATGACACACAGTGTAGCATTATATATGGTTGCCAGGGAGATGATGCAATCAGAGTGTACCATCATTAATGGAGGGTAGCAAGCACTTAAGCATCACATAACGTTATTAATTGTTGACACAGATTAACGTTATACGAGCCTACCATTGAGATGACAGGCACTAGGGCATCACACGTAGCACTCAAGATGACACAAAAGGTATAGCCTGAGGAGCAGATTTCAAAAACACAATCCAGACATGATGTGGAATCATGTAGTTTTGTAAATGAGGTGAAGCAGACATAGCGGACCTTGAAGACGTGTTTACGGCGTCGCACATAAATTTCTAGGAAGTGGTGAAGATATGGCAGAGGATCATACATGGTTGTAAGTGATTAGATGAAGGTATAGTGTAGTATCATACAAGATTTTAAAGAGAATGACAAGGACTGTAAATTAAAACATAGCGGTCGGGTATATGATATAGACACAAGATAGCATCATACATGGTCATTAGAGGGATAATGTGGACTTATGTGGCTCCCTTCATGGTCATCAGGTGGATGATATAGACACAGTGTAGCATCACATTTGGTCTCCAGGGAGATGACAGTTCAGCATCACACTTGGCTACCAAGGTGAGGTCTCTCATGGAATAGCATTGCATATGGTTACCCAGGAGATTAGGTAGACTTTGGATAGCACCACACCAGCTTGCCAAGGAGATGAGGCAGATAAGAGTGCAGCGTCCAGTGTGGTCTTTAAATGATAACAAAGTCATGGTGTAACTTAAAACGTAATCCTCGGGTCTACGGTGCGGACACAATGTAGCATCGTAGGTGGCTATTAAAAGAATTATGCACACGAGGTGCAGCTGCATACGTGGTCATCAGCTGGATAACACAGGTGTGGAGTAGCATTACCTGCAGTCTTCAGGAAGATGACATAGTGTAGCATCATACTTTATTATCAGAGTGATGACTCAAAGAAGAGCATCACACATGGTTGTGTGATGTCATGAGATGACATAGACTTAGTATAGCGTCATGTATGCTGGCCAAGGAGATGGTGCAGATGTGTCATCGCATGCAGCTGTCAAGGACGTGATGTGGACATAATGACAGGGTTGCCAGCAAATGATGCGGAAGTCGTGGAGTCTCTTACATGCTTGTCAGGAATACATAGTTATGAGGGTGACCTGTTGTTTAGTATAATAAATTACCACCCAAGACAGAGTGCATTCATAATGTTGTAATACCGATGCTTGTCAATGAGGGGGGACAGATGTCACATAGCATGATATGCAGCTTTCAGTGACATGTCAAAGACATGGTGTAAGATCATATTTATTTGTCAGCAAGGTGAGTTCATGGTAACCATACATGGTTATCAAGGAGAGGATACCTCCTAGGCAGCAATCAAGGAGATGATGCAGTGAAATGGAATATCGTGCATGGTTTTTAAGAAAATGTGAGTATGGTGTGTAATCATTTACGGCCATCAGGAGGGGATGATGGTATAATGTAGGGTCTTACTTGGTGACCCAGGGCTGGAGTAGACGTACCCTGTAACTTGTGTCCTGGAGGGATGAGATGGACATAATAATATGCACGGTCAACAGGAAGATGACAGAGATGTATTGTAGCATCATATGTGGTCTTCAACGAGTTGAGGCATGCACAGTTTACCACCAGTCCACGGTTACCAATAAGATGATGCAGATATAGTGTAGACTCATCAATGGTAAGGGAGAAGATGACGTATAGCACAGCATCATGTGTGTTCGTCACAAAGGTGTGCTATACATAATGGAGCAGCACGTGTGGATACAGGAGATAATATAGACTTATTATAGCTCTGTGGATGGTGGTCAAGTTGATGAGGTCAACACAGTGTTGCATAATGCAGGATCAGGGAGATGATCCAGGATATACCACCATCTATAGTCATCAAGGAGGTGTGAAGACCGAGTATAACACCAGACGTGGTTGCCAAGGAGGTGACGCAGATATCGTGACATGGTTACCAAGAATACCATATGGACATAGATACCAACATCACAGAGATGAGGCACATGTGGTTTGTACCACAGCTGGTCATCAGGTAGATGACCTATAGTGCAGAATTATACATGTTTCTCAAACAAAGCATAAATCCCCCCCCCCATAAATTAAATGTATGAACCGATGACCTACCATCGGCTGAAGCAGTAGCAATAAGTTTTCCAGTGTAATCAAAACAGCTGTCTAGTATTTCATCATCATGGCCTGTTAATGTTGCCACATATTTTCCATTTGCAGCGTCCCACAGCTACAAGTAAAAAAAAAAAAAGAGAGACGACTATGATAACTTCCTGTCTGAAGTGCAAAAACAGCAAGTAGTAGTCCTGATGACATGCGTATGGCTGGCTAAATAACTGGGCCAAGATCATGTGTATCATTTTCACATGTTCTGTTAATTCTACCTGGATTCATGACAAAAGACCACAGCCAACCAACTAACAAGGCACACTTTGGACGAGAAGATCAGAGACAGACATTTAGGATGGGTAGTACAAATCTGCCACGATAGTAGGAAAAATCTCAAAGTGCCTGTTTCGCTGACTGGAGAGGAAGTGTCCTCTTTTCATAAGAAGGTCATCAAATGATAAGGAGCTTGATCTGAAACTGTAACGCCAGCACATGAAAAGTACACTAAGGTTATAATACATTGGATGTGTAATCAAATAATAATTCCAGAGCATAAGCTCTTAGCAAAAGAAAGTTAAAGGCAGGGAGATGTTGTGCTGAGCCTCAATGAGACTGCCTCTAATCAAAGTTCAACAAATGAACAGAGAGAATAAAGAAAAATAACATGCCTTTTATTTTTTTTTAAAGATCTTGTAATAATTAACATTGTTTGATCTGATTCAATTAACATTGTTTTACTACATAGTTTCTTTAAACTCGGGAGATCAGAAACAACATTTAAAAATGCCAACTATCCTCTCTGTCTCAAAAATAAATAAAACATTTAAAAATTTTTTTTAAAAAGGGGGCGCCTGGGTGGCTCAGTCAGTTAAGCGTCTGTCTGACTTCAGCTCAGGTCATGATCTCACGGTTTGTGAGTTCAAGCCCCGCGTCAGGCTCTGTGCTGACAGCTCACAGCCTGGAGCCTGCTTCGGATTCTGTGTCTCCCTCTCTCTGCCCCTCCCCTGCTCCTGCTCTGTCTCTCTCTGTCTCAAAAATAAATAAAACATTTAAAAAAATGTTTAATGCCAACTATCATTTATAAATTAGTATCTTAATTTTACAGTACCTTTGAAATTTGTTAATGTTGCAGGGAATGTCTGACACAGTAAAAGCATGCACACAAGAACTGTAAAGCAAAGGTGTTTCTTGAGCTCACCATGCAGGTTTTGTCCATAGAGCCGGTTAATATCAGAGAGCAATCCCAGTTGAATAAAGCACTGCTAATCTCAGCACAATGCCCAACTAGGGTATACACCTTCCTGCAGAATGGAAAGGATGCATGCTGGTGAACGATGCCACACGTCAGGATATGTGCCCAAATAATGATGTCTAGCCCCCTGTGGGTGTAAGAATCTAAACTTTGGTTTTTACAAAATAACATCTTTGATGACCAAACAATGATGGCTTTACTATAGCTCAAAAAGAGTCAACTAGGCTACTCATTTCATTTCAGCAGAAATATACCAAAACGTTAAGCACTCAAAGATGGCAACATTACTTAAGACAAGACCTCAGAAAGCCATGGGTAAAAAATAATAAAGATCGTCTGAAATTCTGGAAGCACTCTTACACCAGATGAGCGGACCCCCTGGTAGTTCAGAAACTTCCCCTCAAGCATCTGAAGGGCCCTTCCTCATCTTGATTGCTACCCCTGACAATTAGCCCCCTTACCAAGATGCAGACAGGTCCAAGGTAGGGCTTTATAGAACAAATAGTCTAATTTAGTTAACATCTTAGCAACTAGAACCAAAAATAATTAGGAAGGAAATTGAAGTTCGTGGGCTAAATTAAGTAGGGGAAATTAGCCATGATTTTATTTACTCCTGATATCCATGCCTACCGTAATGACAAGCCACTGAAATGTGATTACATAGTATACAGAATAAGTAACAGCCATACACCCAGGCTACTGTTAACATTCTCCTTGTATGTTGCTGTGTGGCATTATTTGCTCAGAATTCTAAGAAAATACACATGTTTTATGGATCAGAAATACCATTAAATAATGAATTAATTTACTTGTGGTGTGTCCTACTCCTATAGAATCCAAAGCACACTTAATAGATATAAGATTAAACTAATGAACAGCAAAGATTGTCTTCTTAACCCTCTGATTTAGGTTTTAAATTTTTTTAATGTTTTCTTATTTTATTTTTGAGAGAGAGAGAGAGCATGAGCAGGGGTAGGGCAGAGAGGGAGGCAGAATCCGAAGCAGGCTCCAGGCTCTGACAGCTCAGAGCCTGATGTGGGGCTCGAACCCACGAACCATGAGATCGTGACCTGAGCCGAAGTTGTACGCTTAACCGACGGAGCCACCCAGGCGCCCCACAGATTTTAATATTCCTAAAGACAGAGAATACCTTCCAGTTTCAGCTTCCCACACTGCAACTGTATGATCAAAAGACCCTGTGATGATTCTGTCTCCCGAGGTGTTAAAGGACAAAGAGATGATTTCAGCCGAATGTCCCTAGAAAGAGAGTGGATACCGTCACGCACACCTGTGGAAAAACACTCCCTACAAATGCACAATATTCTAGTTGATAAGAAAATGCTAGAAAAGGCAAAACTCTATAGGGGGAAAAAAGATTAGTGGTTGACTGGGGGTGGCAATAGGGAGAGACTGCAAATGGGCACAGGTTTCTTTCCAGGGAAATGTTTGAAAACTAGAGTTTGGGGAAAGTGGCACTTGACTAAATTCTTCTAAAAGTTGACTTACACACTTAAATCAAGTCAATTTTACATAGTACAGCTGTTTGTTTGTTTTTTAATTTTTGTTTCTGTTTGAATAGACAGGGCGAGAACATGATTTGGGAAATCAGAGGGCTTTTTTCACATCGTCTTAAAAACACTTTTAAAAGAGCTGTATGCAGGGAGCCTGCGTGGCTCAGTGGGTTAGGCATCTGACTCTTGATCTCAGCTCAGGTCATGATCTCACGGTTTGTGAAATCGAGCCCCGTGTTGGGCTCTGCACTGACAGTGCGGAGCCTGCTTGGGATTCTCTGTCTCCCTCCCTCTCTACCTCTCCTTCAAGCTCTCTTGCACACACACACACATGCACACACACACACACACACACACACTCTCTCTCTCAAAAAATAAACTTAAAATGATTATAAAAAAAATAAAAGGGCTGTGTGCTTTATGGGTTAACAATAGGCAAGTTTGTGAAATAAAGTTAATAACTTAAAAAAAGGGATATTCTTGTGGCACCAGGGTGGCTCAGTCGGTTAAGTGTCTGACTTCAACTCAGGTCGTGATCTCGCAGTTCACGAGTCTGAGCCCCACATCAGGTTCTGTGCTGACAGCTCGGAGCCTGGAGCCTGCTTGGGATTCTGTGTCTCCCTTCTTCTACCCCTCCCTCACTCATTCTCTCTCTCTTCATCTCTCAGAAATAAACACTGAAAAAAAAATTAAAGGCTATTCTTATGATGACTTAACATCAAATAGGTTAATAAATATCTGGCCTTTGGCCTGACTTTCACCTGGTCCCTGTCTACGGTTGATGCATCAGACGTCCTGAGACAATCCGAAGAAGCCCTTCTCTGCAGCAGATTCTACTCGGCAGTGTCTCCCTTGTTTCTCTAATTCTTGTAGCAAATTAACATATATTACTTTTTTAAGTAGCGGAAAGGTTCATTTACAAATCAAATTTCTGGTTGATCCCGAATGGCAAAAAACTAAATGCGGCTGAACATGGCAATTCCGAACACACGAAACGAACGTGTTCTCTGGCGGCAGGCAGGTGTAGGTGTTCAGGGACAGATGCGTCCTTCGAGGACTGTCAGGCATGTGTCTGAAAGAGGAGGTAATGCAGAGGCAGCCGCCCTCGGACAGGATGAGAACGAAGATCCAAAGAGGATGCTTACGCTAATTAAGGCTGGCACTCTGCATCCCTCGGCGTTAGTTAAAAAGGGTGCTTTTTCTCTCTCCGGGCCATTTTGTAACTTTCTTGGAAAAAGCTCTCCTAGGAGAGGGGCCCTGTGTTTAATGTCCATTTATAATTTGGAAGGATAAGACTTGGGTTTTCCAGCTACCAGTTCCCACTGATCAGCACAGAGAATCACCCTATTTTTGTACGGGGGTGTGGGCTGCAGTGGGGAGAAGCAGAGGTGGCAGGGAAGTGCTGGACGCCTGGTGGCAGTGGGCAGAGGCCCCTGTGGGGACAGGCAGCACCGGGGCTATGGGCGGTGCCCTGTGGCCTTGCTCCTCCTTCCGCTGGCCCCTTGTCATTTCAGACTTTGTAACACAGAAGGCTTCTAAGACTGGGGGGTGGGGGGTGGTGGAGGACGGAGCGAGCAGTCATCCGTTTAAGGAATCTTCTGGCAAGTTCTCCACTTCCGCCCCTTCCAGAAAGTGCCAGCCTCCTCCTACTTGGCTTTAAGCCAGGAAGACGGCGGTGGCTTTAAGTCACAGTTGGTATGGTTTACAGACTAAAGCCAGTCACAGGAAAGAGCCCGCGTGGCTTCCCCCGCTCTCCCATCGAAGCCTTTTGGAAGAGCCAGCAAACCAACCGGGACACTCTTTTCACTGCAGAGTCTGAAAGCCCAAGAGGTCAGTTTGCAATAAACACAAAAATAGAAACAAACTCAAATGATAGGCCGGTGCTAAAGGGCGGCGAATGAAAATGCAAGGCTCCGGAGGCTGTCGGCATTTTGAACGTACCGTCAAAGTGAGCGCTTCCTCTCCGTTCTGAATGTCCCACAGTTTGGCTGTTGTGTCCATGCTGCCAGTGGCCACCAGGGTGCTTTGAGGATTGAATGACAAACACACCTGAATTACAGGAAGTGGAAGAGATTTGAGAGAGAGAAGAGTTTTACGCCGGGACGCAACCACCTTGGATTCAGCCTAATTCTTTGTAAACCACGAAGTGAAACATCAGATCCGGGTGGCCTGCCTTGTGCCGGTTCGATCCCGAAGCACTCTCCTCTTGGGAAGAAGCTTCCTGCTCTCCCACGGCACCGGCTCAGGATTTCAGGGGCACTGGCGCCCCTCCCCGCTTCCAGACCACAGAACACGAACAAAAGCAAACCCATCTCCTTCGAGATGAGATTCGTGTTTTCTGGCTTCCGGCTTCCTGGGTGTTAACTTCACAGTCCTTTCAATCCTCCCCCTCACTCACCAAGGACTTTGGCTACTGGATTTTAGTCTCAAGTCCAAGTCCTACGCGGCCTTCCTGTGAGGCACCAGTCCAGTACCCCAGAACCCGTGACCCTGCACTCCCTTTCATAATCACTCCCATGGCCACACCCTGGACTTTGACATCACTTCCTCTAGAAAATTCACTACCAATACACCAATCCCGAGTTACAATTTCCCAGGACTTCCGCTTCCTTCCTCACCAAGCCATCCCCAGGACATTTTCCATCTCATTCAGACCTTTTCCCGGCCCCTCATCCCCCACTCAGCTGACGTCTTGAGAACATGGCTCCTGCCAGTATCCTCAATACCTTCACTCCCTGTCTTTCCACTGCACCACCCGTAAGACTCCCACCAACTGTAGCAACTGCCATTGCGTTCGCTCACTTGCCCTCCGTCACCACTCAGCTTCAGAAAACTGCACAGCAGGTTATGGCGTTGCTCGTTCGTGCCTTCTGTCCTCAGCTGTGTGCTCAGCACCCTTCCCGACGTGAACGTGCCTCTGCCTCAGTACATTGTCCCTTTCCCCACCCTTGTCCCCGGTCTGTTTCACCCCTCCTCCACAGATAGCCTGGCCTCCTACTATTTCCCTGAGAAAACTCATCTATGGGGGAGGGGGGGGACTTCCTCACCTGGGCCTCTCCTCCCTTCCGTCCGTCTCAGGTGCAGAGGGATCCCTTTGCCCTTCTGAGACACCCTCTTGCCCACATACCTAGGAGCCACGTGCCCACTGATTTTTTTCTCTCCTTGTGGACTAGATCCCTCCTAGTGGCCTAGAAACATGCTTGGGCTTTTCCCACATAAAAACAAACCCCCCCTTGACTCTATGTGCCCCCTTTTCGACTACTTTTTCCCTTTCACCACCAAATCCCTGACTGCCCATCCCCCACTCTTCAACTCTGCTGGAACCACTTTGGTTAAAGGGCCGATCCAATGGCTCTGTCGGTCATCCCACTTAACCTCCTTGACATCTGCAGTGTTGACCCCTTTCTTCTCCATATTTTCTTCCCTCTTGACAGCCATGACCCTGCTCTGCTTTTCTTCTTTTGCTTCCTATCTGTTTTTTGTATCTTTTGGAGGGTTCGTCTCTTCTCCGTCTGCTCAAGATGCCATCACACTTCTCCCCATACTGACCCTTTTCCTTTCAGAAATTTCACTTCCTCAGTGGTCCCCACTGCCACCCTAACACCACTGACTCACCCACATATCCGTGTCTCCTGCCCAGACTTTGCCACTCAATTCAGGCCCAAGGGGCCTTCGATGGACACCACGTGGGCAGCTTGGACCAATCAGTCTAAGACACGTGAGTCATATGAACACAGAGCTGCTTTTCCTTCTCTATAGAGAATTGGTGAATGGTACTGCCATTGTCTGAAATCAGGGAATCTCTCTAGGGGCCCTTTTTTCCTTCAGGCCTCACATCTACTTGCTGACCCAGTCCTACTCCTCCACCACCTACGCCTCCGTCATCTCTGCTTGGAAACAAGATGCCCGACCGGCCCCTACCTCCGATCACGCTGCACACTGCCAAAAGAATGATCTTCCCAAAGACTCAAAGTGACCACGCGATCCCCCAGCTTAAGAGTCCCAACAGCACAGCACCATCCACAGGATGAAGCCCTAATTCCTTAGGCTCTGAATGGGTTGCAGGTGCCAAGATAAGGTGCCTTGAATCCAGGCATCTGGGCAGCACAAGGGGTCCTCAGCCAGCACCCCTGCCCATGGGCAGAAGGCAGATCCCCTCCATGCGTTGCATGGCCACGTTGGCATATTCTGTGTATATCACCCCAGGGTGAGGCTGGGAAGCGCTGCTCTGGCCACACAGAGTCACCCGAGTTCAAACGCACCCACCACCGTTGCACACCTCCTCTGGGCGTGCTGCTTCCTCGTCCTGAGTACACCAGCAAAGTCTCTCCTCAGCACCCCCCTACTGGATGCTCCCCTCTGTGACCACACTAAACTCCCCACAAACTTCTAGCACACCCACAAAGCATCTTTGAACTTATTTATTGGCGCCTCTACTCCCTCTACTAAAGTACAAAATCCCTGCAGGACAAGATCTATGTGTGATTCTATTTGGCATGCCAGACACGTAGGCCAGGGCTCGACACGCCGCCAATATTTAGTAAATATTTATTGGATTAATGTTGTTGACTATGAAAAAATCAATATTTTCCTAGGAACCATATATAAAAAAAAAACTTTTTCAAGTTCCAAGGGAGTGTGAGAATGAGGATTATGTCTTTTTTATAACTTTGGGTAAATTACGTACTCTATGCCTCAGCATCTTGGACTGTAAAAGGGGGAAATATCTAGCCCTTAGGGTTGTTATGAGATGCAACTAAGCTAATATATGTGAAGGGCTTAGGACAGCGCTTTGTGCACACTGAGCACAATTAACGAGTCGATTATAGTTTTTCACTGCATTATCCCCCAGTGTCTAGCAAAGTATTAAACATAGCATGAGCCCTTATTGGATGAGTACACCATGAGTTTGAAGGATAAATATAAATAAATTTTACTCCTAAAATAAGCAGCTTGTTTATTTTTAAAAGCTATCATTTGTTCCATAGGGTGCCAATTATCTCACTAATTGTTATAAGCTGTAACACAGAATTGGCCAAGGTCAAGGCCTCCCAATAGCGAAAGCTATTTAGAGTATCAAATTATTTATTCAAATTTGAATTCTAACGCTATCCGGGAAACAATCAGCCTAAATATTTCCCGTGATATAATATATATATATTAAAAAAAGGTACTTTAAAAGCTATGTTAATAATTTTATCAACCCCCATCAAGTCAATCCTTCAAAAGCAAGTCAATGAAAAAGAAGAAGTCAGGTTGGATATTGCACTTAAATGTTTACCATATTACACATCTAATTGGTCAATGCAGGATGCAGGTTATTGAACGACATCTTTAATATATAAACACTCGAATAGCTTGTAATTTACATAAATGTCACCATATGAAATAAATGTAAACTAAAAATACTGGATAGAATTATAAAATTAATCATGAAGGTAGAACCACCACTTTTATATAATGGACTCCTAAAAACAAAAAGCAATGATGTGTTGACATAGGTCCATCAATTGTAACAAAGGTACCATTTTGGTGGGGGATGTTCATAAAGGGACATGCTTGGTTTTGGGGGGACGGGAGGGAATATATGGGAAATCTCTGTACCTTCCACTCAGTCTTGTTGTGAATATAAAACTCCTGTAAAAAATAAAGTCTATTAAAAAAGAGAGAAAGAGAAAAGCGAAGAAGAAGAAAAAGAAGAAGAAGAACAAGAAGAAGAAGAAAAAGAAGAAGAAGAAGAAGAAGAAGAAGAAGAAGAAGAAGAAGAAAAAGAAGAAGAAGGAAAACAACAACATAAAAAATATAACAAAATAAATATACTCACTATTTCTGCTGTATGACCTCTAAAGGTATGGTAACATTTTCCCGTGTCTACACTCCATAGCTTACAAGTCTTATCAAAGGATCCAGTGGCAATTTTGTCACTAAAATTTAAAACAAAGGTAGATTTTGAAAACAAATTCAAACACACTGTATGGGACACTGAATTAAGACAAGACATTAATACGTAGGTCTGCATCTACTCAGAAATTTACTTCGTTTTTGAAACAACAAACAATCTTACGTTTGTTTCGGTGGATAACAATTTTAAGGTCTAATTTTTCAATAATATAAGATTATGCATTTAATTTAAAATGGTTTACGTTGAAAGTATAAATTTATGTTTGGGATTACAATCAGTTTTTAAACTAGCACAATGAATATGGTAAATTTTTTAGTTTAGAAAACTCCTACCAAATGGAAATTAAAAATGTATGAGATGCAGGAAACGGAAAAATTCTATTAGATCTACTGACAAGGATAACATTGAATTTAAAAGAAGAAAAATGAAAAGGTATAAATCCAATGAACCACATGGCTAGATGAGTTTCTGAGAATTTAGTGTCTCCTTGGGAAAATAATGCTGCTAATATCCCAATTGTCAGCTCTTTGGTGAAGGAAGACAGTTTTCAGAAGAAATATGGTGAGACCTCAGTCCCTTTCAAACAAGAGGCTTTCCGTGTACACCGCAGAGCAGGGTTACTATCAACACCAGATAGATAAGAGTAGGTTGGCCCGCATAACCTTTGACCATGGAACTAAATCTTTTCCTTTACCATTGACCCCTGTCTTTCATAGCAACTCATCAAAATGCTTCACCCAACGGGGTCACCGGTTATACTGCAAGCTCATTGTTCAAGACCCTCATTGGGTCTTAAGACCCAAATACGTACCTTAAAGCAAATTCTATGTGCTTGGCACAGTCATTGGATTTATATTTTATCCAAACTAACATTAATGCCCTGTATCTCTCCTTCGCTCTCAGGCCACCCACATAAGTATTTCTGTGGTCTCTGATACTAAAGGAGTCAGGTCCTTTCTGTCCATGCTCCATGCTTCAGGAACAGACTGTTCTGGAGAATACCCACCCACCCACCTCGAGCTTCCTAACACTCAAGGCTGGTTGTCAACCCAAAGTCTGCACTAACTCTCTCCCCATCTGGTCTGAGCGTTTCTCATCAGCTGCTGATGTCCAACTTCTGCTCAGATATGCTGAGAGCACTGTGTGCTCTTTGTCAGCTCCTTCCCTCCACTTTCCAGCCCTCCTCCCCCTCAGACATATTGTCTCAAGTTGCTGCTGTTTCTCTCTCAGTTCCTGTTGGATCACACACTGCTCTCTACACCCATTCACCACTACATTATAAAAGATAACACTGATTTCACAGTTTTTAGAATTACTTTATAGAATCAAAGCTTACTTCTGACCCAATGTATAAAACATGTAAGAACTAACCTGGTTCTTCTATCTCTATCTCTGTCTTTCTGTCTCTCTGTCTCTGTCTCTGTCTCTCTCTCTCTCTCTCTCTCACACACACACACACACACACACACACCGTCTCATTCTTTGGTGGCGATCTTGAATCTTGAACTCACTCTGCTGAAACCCCAGTGCCCCAAAGTGCTGTGAAAAAGGCTGCTTTAATCCATACATAAATCATCAGACTATGTAATCGGACAAGCGAGTTTTTTGTCAGGGGGTCTTGGTAGAATCCAATAGAAAGGCCAAAAGATGAAGAGTTCCTCCCCTCTCTATCCCCCTAAAACTTTGTTCTAAGATAGATATGCAAAAATATCCTGTCTTGTAAGTATAATATTATAGGATATTATATTATATCATGCAGAACATACTGTTAAAGTCCTTTAAATAACACTGCAAGTAAAGTAGGAATTATAGTAGAGGTAAAGCATTATCATTTATAATATCAATTAAACCTCTCTCCCACAGGTTGGTGCAATAAGGCATTATAAAAACTATCATTCTCTACAATGTAAAACTGCATACATCAAAGTTAAGTTTTTGGTAATGTAATTGGAATACTTAATCATTTTAACGTACCAATTAAGTTTGATTGTGCCATCACAATTGATGTGATTTAAACTGTGTTACATCTCAGAAAGATATAATGACATTAGCAACCTACATATCAAGTTTTTAACATATATGGTATAAAATTTCTACTTTAAGTGCATCAGATTTTGATAGGATTCCCTTTATCGCCCCTGCCACTACCCTAGACTGTTCTCATCATCCCATGAATGTATCTTTTTATCTGCCTCCTAACTAAATTCCTTGCCTCCTGTTTCATCCCAATCCAAACCCTCGGACCCCTTCTCTCTGCCAGAACAGCCCTCCCAAAATGGCACTTGCATTGCGTCCCTCCTTTGTACACAAAGCCTTCATGACAACTCAATCGTCCAGAACAGAGTTCAAACTACGCAGAACACTCTGACCTCACCCACTTCTGATTCTCACCAGGAAACATCCACTAGAGAGCCAGGGGCACTGGGGGAGCTGGGCAAAGCCCCACCTAGGCCATGGAGCTGGAGGGTGCCCTCCCCCAGGGTGCCCTCCCACCTCCTTTATTTTCCACCTCCAAGCTTCTGCTGGAGTTGCACATCATCCTCAGAACCTCCACCAAAAGAAATCCCACTGGCCTTTATCTTCTAACTTTCATGCCATTTACTGTTGTGTTCTAGTCATCATAATACTATCATAAAAGAGACATATTTACTGAGACAGCTTAGTGAATGGAAAAAGTCACAGTGGTCAGTCATGAAAAAAGACACACATTAAAAACTTTTACTCAAATACGCAAGGCAAAGGCCTTTTCTTTGGCTACCTGGAGCTCATTATCTGCCTTACAGAAATCATATCCAACCTCTACAAGTTCCAATTTGAGAACTTAAACACACTTGTAGGACCATGTGCGTACAAAGATAGTTCAAGATGTTTCCATGCATTTTCTAATGTTTACACTGACCTCACCTACAACTTCACTCACTAGCAATTTTTCAAAGATTTACCTTAGCTGCGTTTTCACGAAAAAATAACAGCTTTCTTTTCACGTGCATATTTCATTAGTTTAAGCACTATTTAATTCAATTCGATCATTAAAGTTGAAATCACAACAAACACAAGCAGATTTATGGACAAATACAAGTAACTCATCGTAGACTTAGACCTAACCGGTGGGAAGAAAAGCTGAGCACACCGGTGGATGGCCCAGTTTCTGCAAATATCCAGGGAGCCTTGGGTACCAGCAGTACGTCATGCAGAAGGAGAGCTAGAGAGAACACTGGTTCATCTGTCGAATCAGTTAACTAGAGGCTGGTTTAAAAATGCTATTATATCTTGTACTGTTATCTAGCATGCTACTGGATCCACTTTTTTTTTCGGCTAAGACTGTAAATTAACTTCTGAACAAGGTAAACCATGCTCTGGGGGTATGTCACATTCTCCAGAAGCCAGTGCTCTAAACATCAATAGGACATAAGTGCCTGTCAGAGAACTCCCAGGGGACGGGACTCAGCCCTGCTTGAACTTGGGACTTTAGCTCCCCTCTTAACTACCCCGTGATTTTGAGAAAGGTCCTTGAACTTTATATACTTTATGTGAGAAAAAGAAGACCTATCCCCAAACTCCTTTAAGCACCGAAAGGGGTATTTAAAAAGCTTTCAAAGCACACATCCAGGCACTTGGAAATTTTAGTTCTCTTTTTCTTTTCATCCCCCAAAAACCAGAGGAAGACATGAATAAATGGAGAGAAAATAAAGGATTTAATGGATTAATGAGGAAGAAATGAATGACTGAATGTCTGTTTACCCATACGGATTGTTGAATGCTATGGCATAAACCACATTCCGGTGGCCCTCCAGGGTATGAAGCTCCTCTCCAGATGCAGTATCCCAAAGTTTACACGTCCGATCATAGCTTCCTGTAATAAAGCTAACACGCGGGAGACAAATAGATCACAAAGTGACAACAGCAGGGTGTTAATAAAGACCTCGTTTTTTTACCTACAAGATTATAACCCCATTTATCTTGCTCTTCTTTTTTTTAATCTTTCTTTATTTTTGAGAGAGAGAGCAACAGAGCATGAGCAGGGGAGGGGCAGAGAGAGAGGGAGACCCAGAACCCGAAGCAGGCTCCAGGCTCTGAGCTGTCAGCACAGAGCCCAAGGCGGGGCTCGAACTCACAAACCGTGAGATCATGACCTGAGCTGAAGTCGGATGCTTAACCAAGACTGAGCCACCCAGGTGCCCCTATCTTGCTTTTTACAAAATGAAATTGTGTATGGAGAACCGTTAAATTGGGAACAATAGCTACATCCTTTTATTAGAAACTTTTTTAATTTTATCCTTAAACCAAAAAGGAGCCACTAAATCAAATAAAGAGTAATCCTGCCAATAATCATTCTTATAAATAATTACGAATTAAATAATATTAATCAGCAACATTTTCTGAAATTCTAACATATCTCAATAAACAGTATCGTTCTTCCCATTGGTCAGCCCATAAAATCTTAGCATCATCTTTGGTTCCTCTAATCCCCTCACATACCACACACAATCTATTAGTAAATTCTGTGAGCCCAATCTCAAAATACACCCCTAGTGTGGCTGCATTTCACCAGGCTCCATTGCCTCCGTCTCTTGCCTAAACAATGAAACCATCTTCTAATAGATCTTGGCTCACACATGGTCCTTACTCCTTATGAGTCTATCTTCCACACCGAAATTGGAGGTTTTTGTTTGTTTTTTTTTTTTAACTTCCCTCTGATGGCTTCCTAACAATCTAGAGGAAAATTCAAACTTCTGCTCATGGCCCACAAGACCAACAGCACTGGCTGTCTCTGGGACCTCAACTTGACCCCAAAGCACACCCTGAGCAGGTACATTCACCTCTTTGCTAGTCTTTCTTCTACCCATCAGGTTTACTGCCATCATCCCCAGGACCTGGAACATGACTGGCAAACTAGTAAGTGTCAGTGAATATTTACTGAAGATTAGCAATCCTCTTACATGACTATTCTTCTACAGGAATAATTTGTACGTTGCCCTCTCATATGTAGTTTTTTATTTTAGAGAGAAGAAGCACATGCAAGTGGGGAGGGGGAGAGAGAGAGAGAGAGAGAGAGAGAGAGAGAGAGAGAGAATCTCAAGCAGGCTCCACGTTCAGCATGGAGCCCAATGAAGGGCTCGATCTCACGACCCTGAGATGACGAGCCAAAATCAAGAGTTGACCACACTGAAACAACTGAGTCACCTATGCACCCCTTGACCTCTAATGTTTTAAAGTTAAAAATACTATCTTAGTTATTCCTTAAGTATTCCATTAGGAAAGCTACTTCCCCAACACAGAAAAAAGTGCACAGATGTAAAAAGCTGGTCTGCAATAAAAAAGAATGAAATCTGGCCATTTGCGACAATGTGGATGGAACCAGAGTATATTATACTAAGTGAAAAAAAAAGTCAGTCAGAGAAAGACAAGTATCAGATGATTTCACTCATATGTCGAATTTAGGACACACAACAGATGAACATAAGGGAAGAGAAGGAACAGTAAGATAAAAACAGAGGGAGGTAAACCGTAAGAGACTTTTAAATACAGAGAACAAACTGAGAGTTGATGGAGGGAGGGAGGCAGGGTAGGGTTAGGGGTAGGGTTAGGGTTAGGGTTCACTAAGTGAGTGATGGGCATTAAGCAGGGCACTTGTGATGAGCACTGGGTGTTATACAGAAGTGATGAATCATTGAGTTCTACTCTCAAAACCAATACTGCACTGTATGCTAACTTAAATTTAAATAAATTAATTAAAACAAATAAGTTAAATCAAGAAATAAGTTAATAAATAAATTAAAAAACCAGTCTGAGTGTCAAGTGGTAACGATAAAAGGTAAACAGATAAATGATAAATTCTGACAAGGAAACTCAACCAAACAAAAGGGTTGACAAGGCAGTGTACCTTTGATTCTTCTCCAGACACTTCCTCTTAGCTTTTCAGGGATGTAAACTGGCACAGTCGTGATGGAAGATAGGATGGTGGGTCCCCCAAAAACTTAAAAATAAAACTACCGTATGATCCTACAATCTCACTTCTGGGTGTATATAAAAAAATGAAATCAGGGGCGCCTGGGTGGCTCAGTCGGTTGAGCGTCCGACTTCGGCTCAGGTCATGATCTCGCGGTCTGTGAGTTCGAGCCCTGCGTCGGGCTCTGTGCTGACGGCTCAGAGCCTGGAGCCTGTTTCAGATTCTGTGTCTCCCTCTCTCTCTGCTCCTCCCCCGTTCATGCTCTGTCTCTCTCTGTCTCAAAAATAAATAAACGTTTAAAAAAAATTTTTTTTAAATGAAATCAGGGTCTCATAGAGGTATCTGCACTGTCATGTTCTTTGCAGCGCTGTTCACAATAGCCAAAACACTGAAACAACAAATATCCATCAGGGAATGAATGTCATACTATTTAGCCATGACAAAGAAAGAAACTCTGCCACTTGCAAAAACATGGACGAACTTGGAGGGCATTATGCTAAGTGAAATAAGCCAGACACAGAAAAACAAGTATTGTCTGATCTCACACACAGGTGGAATCTAAAAAAAAGTCAAATTCATAGAAGCAGACAGTAGAACAGTAGTCACCAAGGACTGGGGAGTGGGAGAAATGGGGAGACATTCGTTAAAGAGCATAAATTTGCAGTTATGTAGGATGAATAAATCTAGAGATGTAATGCACAGGCATAATCACTATAGTTAATAATATTGGCCTGAGCTAGAACTGATCCATGAGATCAGCAAAGTCACAAGATATAAAATTAGTGCACAGAAATTAGTTGCATTTCTATACACCAATAATGAAACAGCAGAAAGAGAAATCAAGGAATTGATCCCATTTACAATTGCACCAAAAACCATAAAATACCTAGGAATAAATCTAACCAAAGAGGTTAAAAGTCTATACACTGAAAACTATAGAAAGCTCATGAAAGAAATTGAACAAGATACCAAAACAAAAAACAGGAAAAATATTCCATGCTCAAGAATTGGAAGAACAAATATTGTTAAAATGTCGATACTATCCAAAGCAATCTATATATTCAATGCAATCCCTATCAAAATAACACCAGCATTCTTCACAGAGCTGGAACAAACAATCCTAAAATTTGTATGGAACCAGAAAAGATCCTGAATTTCCAAAGCAATCCTGAAAAAGAAAAACAAAACTGGAGACATCATAATTCCGGACTTCAAGATGAATTACAAAGCTGTTATCATCAAGACAGTATGGTACTGGCACAAAAACTGACACACAGATTAATGGAACAGAATAGAGAACCCAGAAATGGACCCACAAACGTATGGCCAACTAATCTTTGACAAAGCAGGAAAGAATATCCAATGGAATAAAGACAGTCTCTTCAGCAAGTGGTGCTGGGAAAACTGGACAGCGACACGCAGAAAAATGAACCTGGACCACTTTCTTACACAAAAATACACTCAAAATGGATGAAAGACCTCAATGTAAGACAGGAAGCCATCAAAATCCTCGAAGAGAAAGCAGGCAAAACCTCTTTCATCTTGCCCGCAGCACCTTCTTACTCACGTCTCTGGAGGCAAGGGAAACAAAAGCAAAAATGAGCTACTGGGACCTCATCAAAATAAAAGGCTTCTGCACAGCAAAGGAAACAATCAGCAAAACTAAAAGGCAACCGACAGAATGAGAGAAGATATTTGCAAATGACATATCAGATAAAGGGTTAGTATCCAAAATCTATAAAGAACTTATCAAACTCAACCCCCAAAAAACAAATAAGCCAGTGAAGAAATGGGCAAAAGACATGAATAGACACTTCACCAGAGAAGACATCCAGATGGTCAACCAACACATGAAAAAATGCTCCACATCACTCATCATCAGAGAAATAGAAATCAAAACCACAATAAGATACCACCTCACACCTGTCAGAATGGCTAAATTTAACTCAGGCAATGACAGATGTTGAGGATGTGGAAAAAGAGGAATGCTGGTGGGAATACAAACTGGTGCAGCCACTCTGGAAAACAGTATGGAGGTTCCTCAAAAAATTAAAAATAGAATTACCCTATGACCCTGCAATTTCTCTGCTGAATATTTATCCGAAGGACACAGACGTGCTGTTTCAAAGGGGCACATGCACCCCACTGTTCATAGGAGTGCATAGCCAAAGTATGGAAAGAGCCCAAATGTCCATCAACAGATGAGTGGATAAAGAAGATGTGCCATATGTGTGTGTGTGTGTGTGTGTGTGTACATACATACACACACACACACACACACACACACACACAATGGAATGTTACTTGGCAATCAAAAAGAATGAAATCTTGCCATGTGCAACGACATGGATGGAACTAGAGTGTATTATGCTCAGCAAAATTAGTAAGAGAAAGACAAATATCATATGACTTCACTCATATGTAGAATTTAAGATACAATACAGATGAACATAAGAGAAGGGAAGCAAAAACAATATAAAAACAGGGAGGGGACAAAACACAAGAGACTCTTAAATATAGAGAACAAACTGAGGGTTGCTGGAGGGGTTGGGGGTGGGGGGATGGGCTAAATGGGCAAGGGGCATCAAGGAAGACACTTGTTGGGATGAGCACTGGGTGTTATACGTAGGGGATGAATCATTGGATTCTACTCCTGAAATCATTATTGTACTACATGCTAACTAACTTGAATGTACATTACAACATAAGTAAATAAAAAATAAAATAAAATAATAATTCTGGCTTGAATACTGGAAATACACTAAAAGAATAGATTTCAAGTGCTTTCTTCACACACACAAAAAGTGGTAACTGTGAGGAGATAATATGTTAATTAGCTTGACTGCAACAATTATTTCACCATGTGTATGTACGTCAAATCATGTGGTACACCTTAAATATATATACAATTTTATTTAAAAAAATGTATCCTTGGTTGTTAAAAATTAGAAATGAAGAATAGAAAGGGAAATATAGAGCGGCACCTGGATGACTCAGTTGGTTGAGTGTCTGCCTCTTGATTTCAGCTCGGTAATGATCCCAGGGTCATGGGATCAAGCCCCGAATCCAGCTTTGTCCTGGCAGGGCAGAACCTGCTTGGGATTCTCTCTCCCTCTCTCTGCCCCTCTCCCCTGAAAACTTGCTCTCTCTCTAAAATAGAGACGAGAAGGGAGGTAGGGAAGGAGGAAGGGAGGGAGGGAGGGAAGGAGGAAGAGAGGGAGGGAGGGAGAAGGAAGGAAGAAAGGAAAGAAGGAAGGAAGGAAGGAAGGAAGGAAGGAAGGAAGGAAGGGATATATAGAAATAAATAGATGGAGCACAGAGGATCCTTAGGGCAGAGAAACTGCTCTGTGTGATGCCTTAATGGTAGAGATCTGTCATTAAACATTTGTCAACCCATAGAATGAAAGAAAGCAAGAGCAACCCCTAATGTAAACTATGAAGTTTGAGTGATAATGATGTGTTTGTCAATGTAGGCCCATCAAATGTAGGAAATGCACAAACCTTGGGGGAAGATGCCAGTGAAAGAAGCTGAGGGTGTGTGGGGGCCAGACGTATGTGGCAAATCTCCGTACCCTCTGCTCAATTTTGCTGTAAACCTAAAACCACTATAAATAATGAAGTCTAATAATTTTTTTAATATCTTTTTCATCTCAAAAAATTAATAAAGGAACTACCCTATGACCCAGCAATTGCACTACTAGGTATTTATTCAAAGGATACAAAAATGTTGATTCGAAGGGGCACATGCACCCCAATGTTTAGAGCAGCGCTATCAACAATAGCCAAATTATGGAAAGCACCCAAATGTCCACTGACTGATGAATGGATAAAGAAGATGTGGTTTATATGTACAATGGAATATTACAGATCGACAAGAATGAAATCTTGCCATTTGCAACAATGTGGATGGAACTAGAGTGTATTATGCTAAGTGAAAAAAGTCAGAGAAAGATAAGAGAAAGATACATATCGTATGATCTCACTCATATGTGGAATGTAAGAAACAAAACAGATGGGGCGCCTGGGTGGCGCAGTCGGTTAAGCGTCCGATTTGTTCAAGCCCCGCGTCGGACTCTGGGCTGATGGCTCAGAGCCTGGAGCCTGTTTCCGATTCTGTGTCTCCCTCTCTCTCTGCCCCTCCCCCGTTCATGCTCTGTCTCTCTCTGTCCCAAAAATAAATAAACGTTGAAAAAAAAAAAAAAAAAACAGATGAACATAGGGGAAGGGAAGGGAAACCAAGATAAAAACAGAAGGAGGCAAACCATAAGAGACTCTCAAATACAGAGAAGAAACTGAGGGTTGCTGGAGGGGTGTTGGGGGAGATGGACTAAATGGGTGAGGGGGACTAAGGAGGACGCTTGTTGGGATGAGCACTGGGTGTTACATGTAAGTAATAAATCACTAACCTCTACTCCTAAAATCATTATTGCACTATATGTTAACTAACTTGGATTCAAATAAAATTAAGAATTAAAAATTAAATAAAATAAAAGCAACTTTTCGACTTTGGGTGCAAGAAAATAAATAAATAATTTTTTCATTTAAAATTTTAAGTTTTAAATAAATAACAGAAACTTACCAAGACCCCGATTTATTAAGTGCAACATTAGTCAATGGCAGTATATGTGCTCTGAGAACCTTCAATGAAAGAAAACAGCATTTGTTTTAAACTCAAAAAAAAAAGTTTAAATCATTAATTTTAATTTCAAACCAAGGAAGATATTCAAGTTTATCTTAATTATACATAATAAGTGGACAATATTCACTATGTGAGCAGAAGAGAAAAAATTACGTATCTCCTACCATTAAGACCAATAAAACATTTGGTAGTTAACATAATTACAAAAACAATATTGGATCTGTGTTTTTCATGAAATGGCTTTTAAGATAAATTACTGCTATTAAATAAGATACCAAATAGCATTAATTTACAATATTGTCTTTTAAATTTTTTTTTTTTTTCAACGTTTATTTATTTTTGGGACAGAGAGAGACAGAGCATGAACGGGGGAGGGGCAGAGAGAGAGGGAGACACAGAATCGGAAACAGGCTCCAGGCTCTGAGCCGTCAGCCCAGAGCCCGACGCGGGGCTCGAACTCACGGACCGCGAGATCGTGACCTGGCTGAAGTCGGACGCCCAACCGACTGCGCCACCCAGGCGCCCCACAATATTGTCTTTTAAATACTGCACGATTTTGTCCATAGGCATAAAAAGCATATACAGGAAATACACTAAATACGTTTCAAATGCAGATTTTACAATTAATTAATACTTCTGGAATCCTAACGCTCCTCTAGAGTCAGGATGGCTCTTATTTCATTTATCTTTCAATTCCTACACTGTCAAGCACAGAGTGGATACCTTAATATTTATCAAACGAACATACATAAATTGGATAATCTGTTCGCAGATGGAGTGATTGGCTAGGCTGGGACAGTCCCAGTTACGTCTGCTGCGGGGGCATAATTATCAATAGTGTCTGCTTTCACTATCAAAAATTTTCCCATTGGAAGACAAATGACAAGGTCACTCTAGTTATAGAGCTGATATTTGAAGTTAAATAGTGCCATCTGCTGGAAAAATAAATATTACAAGAATAACTTCCTCATCTTTCAATAATACATTAAAGGGATGACTACAAAAGATGTAATTTTTATGAGACAGAATATGCCAAATATATAGATAATAATAACATTTCCTTTTTAATCTTTTAATGTTTATTTCTTTTTGAGAGATAGAGACAGAGAAACAGCGAGCAAGGGAGGGGCAAAGAGAGCAGGAGACACAGAATCCAAAGCAGGCTCCCAGCCCTGAGCTGACAGCAAAAAGCCCGACGCGGGGCTCGAACTCATGAACTGTGAGATCATGACCTGAGCATAAATCGGATGCTCACCCGACTGAGCCACGCAGGTGCCCTGATAACAATGGCATTCTTCAAAATTCATTTAAATCATAAAAAGAAAACCAGTGTGATATGAAGCAATATTAGAATAAACTATTGAATATTGTTAAATAATTAAGAAAAACTAAAAGCTATTCCTGAGTAATTGACTACATTTGTTATACTTTAAATTTAATCATCGAGAAAACTATAGAGAAAAATAGGCACATTTACATTGCATTAAAATTATTATGTAAGCCGTATCAATAAATAATTTCCTGAAATATAGTTTAGTTCACATGGAAGCAGAAAATAGTAAGTATTGATATTCCATGAAACAGAACTTCTTAATATTACTCCAACTGGAAAGAAACTTCAATTATTCAATAACTTGAAGCTACCTTAATGGTCATCCTTTAAATGGAACATCGTAAAGAATGGCTAAACTTACTACAAATCTTTTTTTAACTTCTCTTGAGAAACACGTTTCAGTTTCATTCAGTCAGTGAATAAACACTTGCTGAGACTTAGTCTTGGGAAATATATATGAGACACCAAGGGAAAGAGAAAATATAATCTGCATTTTATCTCAGATTGGTCGGATGTCAACCAATTCTTTGCAGTTCTTCTATTTGGTCATTTTAAAACATGCATTACCTTAAAAAGATAGAATTGGTGGTTGCTGTGCTGCCTGAGTTTGTCTTGTAATCTCCGTAGTAAAAGCTTTACTTGGTCTGATCGTGAAGCTGTGATTACCGGCTCCGCCTTCTGTATCTCCTCTGCTAAGGCATTGACGTCAGTACTGAAATTCCCACACACAAAAGTTACTATTTTCTATACCAAAATTTGCACACACGCACGCAACCCATGAAGCATGACATTGCATTTATGAAGCACATTTATAAAATGTAAAAACACCATCACCTTTACTAAGAGATTGTTGGGGGGGGGGAATACAAATCAATAAAGAAATCAAGTCTGCCTGAAAGTGGCTTGGGTTCTTCAGAATGATTCTTCATTAATTGTGACTTCCCCGCGGAAAGGGGAGCAAGGATATTGATTTGCTTACCTAGGAAGGTCAAGTGCAGACTGAGCTCTTTCTCTTTGCTTTTTTCCTGCTTCCTTTGTCTCTTTGATGAACATATACAGAATGTTCCCGACACGACTATACTTTGTGCCTTCCATATGCTTTCTTGTTTAATCTTACAACAATCCTCTAATATAACGCTTTTATCATAATTACTTTGGTGATGAAGAAACTGAGATTTGAAAAAGGTTAAGTTTGAAATACTTTTTTTAGGGAAGGAGCAAGTAGCGAACCAAAAAATGAACATTCAAAGAATGATGATGATTATCATTAATAGTTCTTACGGGCTACAACATCATCTTCTTTAAAAAAAAAACTGCTTGGGGATGTGCAGATTCAAGGTTTCCCTCCGTATTCAAATAGCCTGTAGCGATTCTGGTAAATTTTGCCAGCCCAGAATAATAATTGTTCAAGACAATGAATAGCGTCTATAAGCCACAAAGCATCCAAAATGGGGTCATTCTGCAAAACGCGTCACGAACACGTCTCGAAGATGTACTGTCCAGTTCCCTCCCTTCAAGAAAGGACTCGGGGCCCCGCTGGGGGGCAGGTGTTTAGGTAGCTGACAGCCTCCAGCGGCCGCTCCTTCGGGATCCACCTCAGCATCGGAGCCCGAGGCATACTCTTCCCTAGCGGCCCCGAGCCCAGGGCTGAGCCCAAGGTCAGCCTGGCCATTTCTGCCCCGCAAGCGACTCTCACCAATGAGCTTTACTCTGGAGCTCCCTCGTGGGCTTGGCAGAAAATGTTATCACCTCTGCATCATCGTGGCTGATGGCTCCTCGTGCTGAGCCTTGTTCCATCCCGTCTGTCACAGATGTCACTTCCCAATAAACCTCTCACCCACCTGCCTCCGTCTCAGCCTCTACTGCCCAGAAATGCAAACTCTGATAAGCAGGCCTTGGTCTTCGTAAATAGACATCTCCTGAGCTCCAGTCTTGTGTAAGGGACTGAGTTAGAAGACGATTCATCCCACCTACATTTACTGAGTCCCTACTACGGTTGGGCCCTGGGAGTGTAAAAGATGTCATCTTGGCTCTCAAGAAATACAACCTATCAGAATAGGAGTGAATATTTAGAACAGGAATGAATCAGAGACAGTTTACAATGATGAGTTGGATGAATTTCCAGAGTCTGTTGTCAAAGGAGTTATACTTTCGTAAGAATTAGAAAGATAATAATGCCTCTTGGAAAGGTTTCCAACAAATGTTGTAAAGCAAAACAGATTTCCCAGCAAGGTCTAAATTAACTAGATATTTAATCTGTCCATCCCAACCCTGTGGAATTCTAATTCTAATACAGTAACTCGAGAGTGCCCCATGTCGTGCAAATGTTTTTATGTGCAGAACTCACTCAGCTTCTTGAGCAGAACTAGAAATAAGACCCATCCTTTCTCTTTTCTACTTTGAGACATTTATTCACTACATAGGATGACTACAGCATCCCCAGGATCTACACTTCTTTTTAATGTTGATTTTATTTATTTTGAGAATGGAGGAGGGGCAGAGAGAGAAGAAGAGAGAGAATCTCAAGCAGGCTCCCCACTGTCAGTGCAGAGCCTGATGCGGGGCTCGGTCTCACCGACCCTAAGATCGTGGCCTGAGTCGAAATCAAGGGTCGGACACTTAACCAACTGAGCCACCCAGGCGCCCCAAGGATCTACAGTTTTTTAAATAAAAAATCCGTATTTTTCTGAATCTCTACCTGCAAGATATTTTCTCATATAGACATTTATCTGTGCCACTCATGTTTCATACAAGTCGTTTCTCTAGTGAGCTAGACAATAAATTCGTTGAGGTAGGGATTAAGATTAATATCTTTAGAACCTCTTACAGAACCTAACCTAGAGCTTTGCATGGAGGTGGTGCACAAAACATCGTTACAGACTAAATAAATGAATGTCTAACGAAGGAACTTTCAGCATGCTGGCGGAATCACACTTACCAGTGATATGTGCCAGTTACAACAAGAACCGAAAATCGTCACTTGATCTGAGACTTTGTCTCCCCCGAAAAATAGATAGAGCAATGATTGTTGTGGATGACATTCGATGCCTTAGCTTTGCCACCATTTCTTCTTTGATTAAAAAGCAAACAGTTGGCCGCCTTCTCTGTGGGGTCACCTGGCAGTGGCAATAAACTCTACCTGGGCCGTCACCGTCAGAGCCACGACCGGTCCTCACCACAGACTCCAGACCGCTCAAGTGGCCGTGGCCATGAGAGAGGTTTCAAACTGGAGAGCAGCTCGTCTACTATCTAACTGTGGTTCTGTGAGAGGTCCTCTTCGCTGCCCGTGTCTGTCCCCGCTCCATTAATCATGGCCAAGCAGGTCAGTCACGGTGGAAAGTCACTTATTTCGCTGGCCCACAACTCTGAAACACATATCGTGGCATTTTTGTTTCGCTTTACAATTTTCTTCCACTCAAAATATCTTCACCTTATCTGAGCCTGGGCTCCCACAGGATAATCACTGATCTGATCCTGTCTCTTGAAGTGGAGTTTTGCAGAGGATGACTTTTTTTTTCTTAGTTTTGCACAGGATTTCCTAAAGGGAATGAATTCTGGGCAATATGCCCTCACCAGAGGATTTCCTCTGGGCGCACAAGCTTTGGAGACAAAGATGGGGTCCTCCTACTTCTGCCCCATGACAGTTAATGAGGGGAGCGGAATACAGTCAGCCCCGTGAGATGTTTGTCTACCAGGGAAATAACAGGCTCAGTACTATTCTTAAAATTCCAATCACCAGCATTCCTCAAAAATGTTAAATGGTCATCAAGAAGAAGCGAAGTCTGAGAGTCTGTCACCCCCACCGCAAGCCTGGGGAGACTTGACAATGAAATGTAATGTGGGATCTTGGACGAGAAAAAGCTCATCACGCAAAAAAACAAAACCACCACAACAACTACAACAACAACAACAACAAAACACAAGTAAAATTGAATAAGATATGGTCTTTCGTTAGTAATAATGTGTGAATACCAGTTCATTAACTCTGACCAACGCACCACACAAATCTATGAAGTTAAGAGTCTGGGATGCGGGGCATGGGGCGTGGGGGAGCTCCTGTCTTCACAGCTTTCTAAAACTGCTCTAACCTAAAAGATTAAAAACAACAACAGGTGTATTTAGGAAGAAAAACAAAGGGCAGACGGACGATCCTTTCCCACCTCGTCCTCACCCAGCAAGGCACTCCAGCAGGTCTCACTGAAGCAAGCAGGAAATAATACACCGCAGGACATGTGTTGAGCACTGCACGGTGAGTCCACGCAGCCCTTCCATACCCCGCCCTGCGCCAGCGTTTGTCAATAACAAATCTGGCTCGGAAACCCAGGCTGCACCACATGGCGGGTTTACCTGGGACTGAGGTTGAGCAAATCGATGCATTTGGTCTTCAGTTTTCCACTCGTTTCATATTCCAACATAATTCCTGTAAAAATAAACAAACGTGGTGTAAGACACTGGGGATGACACGCCAACGTCAGAAGTTAGTCTACTTTGCCATAACCTTTCTTTCATCTCTATTTTTTTAGTTTGTAAAATTTTTCAGCATCCGGGGCGCCTGGGTGGCTCAGTCGGTTCAGTGTCCGACTCTTGATCTCGGCTCAAGTCATGATCTCCCGGTTCGTGGGTTCGAGCCCCGTGTCGGGCTCTGTGCTGACAGCTCAGAGCCTGGAACCTGCTTCGGATTCGGTGTCTCCCTCTCTCTCTGCCCCTCCCCCACTCAGGCTCTGTCTGTCTATCTGTCTCTCTCTCTCTCTCTCTCTCTCTCTCAAAAGTAAATAATTAAAAAATGAAAATTTCTCGGCATAAAACATAATGCAGTGATGTCTGATTTTAAAACACGGTTGCGTGAACTCGCTTTTCCCTAGTCCTTCCTCTAAATACAGCTACATACCCTTGAAAGTCTTCAACAGGCGATGCTAAAATAATCACAAACTGGGTAGAAGGTGGACCGGCCAGAGGCCTCAGGACTTGAGGAATGACAGCATGGTGAGTCCCCTGGGTTTTCTTTTTGTCTCCCACGTGTCCCTCAACAGGAGAGGAGCTTGACCTGCTGCCCAGAACCACCAAAGAGCACAGCCAACAAAAACCGAGCTGCAGCAAAGCTTGCTCTCTGTGGCCAGAGGACCAGGAGAAGGAAGTCAAACAAACAAACTCATGGGGAGCCCTAAGCCCTGCTCCACAGCTGGGGCCCCTTAGGCAGTCTGATTCCCTCCGTGGAAGCCCGGGGCTGCCCCAGTTCTCCTGCAAAGCTGGGCCCCAGCAGTGCTCTGATCTGCCTGCGGCAGCCCAGCGACAAAGCCCCAGGTGTCCTCGACCTCGGCTTCTCAGCTGGGGCCCCAGGGTGCTATCTTATCTCTCTGCAACAGAGACAGAGAAGTCCCCAGACCGCTCAGACCCCACTCCACAACCAAGCCATTGGTGGGCAGTCTCATCCACCTGCAAAGGGGGCAGCAGTGAAGTCCTGGGATATCCCAGACCCCACTCCACAACCAGGCGACAAAGCAAGTGTCTTCCTGCATTTCAACCAGCAGTGTAACCAGGTAGAGTCCTGTTCCCCGCCCCCAGAAGGTCACTCAGTGAGACCAGCCATCCTGGGAAGTACCTCCTACCCTGCAGGTGGCACCAGCCGGAACTGAGTAAGGCCTTAGCAGCATCAGAAAAACAAAGCAGACCGGAAGAGCATTGCAAGGGCTCAAAACACTAAGCTGCCGTTGGAACTAAAGCCCACAAAGTAGACCAGAACTTCTACGCTAAATCTAAACGTGGTGACAGTCTGCCAAAGTAGATTCAGATAGGATCAAGAGTCTGCTAACATAAGAACCAAAATGTCCAGGATACAATAAACAGGAAAAGACCACTGACAAACCCCAATAGCCAGGATACCATAGGAAATCACCTCTCACACCAAGAACCAGATAATCAATGAACACAGACATGGAGGTGAATCAGAGGCTGGAAATATCTGACAAGGATTTTAAAGGAGAGGTCAAAAATGCTGTAGCAACCATTTACAAATTCACTTGAAACAAGTGAAAGAAATTTTTAAAATCTCAGAAAAATAGAAGTTTTTAAAACACACTAAATGGGTATTATGTAACTGGAAATTCAAAGGACAAAGTGAAAAACTTGTTGAATAAGTTCAATAGGAGAGTGGAGAGGACAAAGGATAGAATTAGTGAACTTGAAGACAGATCAATAGACTATATTCCATCTGAACAACAGAAAGATAAGTTACTGGAGGGGGGGGGGGACCTGAACAGAGCCTCTTAACCACTTTATTGCACTACCTCTATAAATGTGGGCCAGTGGATCTCACAAGTTTTGGCCTTAGCACCATTTTACATTCTCCAAATTATTGAGGAGGCCAAAGAAACTTTATTTCTATAATATTTTCCACATTAAAATTGAGAAAATTTTAATTCTGTATTAAACTGTTTTAAAATAGCAATAATCAAGTCATATCATGTTAATGTAAATACATATTTTATAGAAATAACCAAGAAAAGTAACATCGCTTTACACTTTTGCAAATCTCTTTAATATCTGGCTTAATTAAACACAGCTGGAGTCTCAGGGTGCCTGCGTGGCTCAGTCGGTTAAGCATCCAATTTCGGTTCAGGTCATGATGTCACGGTTTGTGAATTCGAGCCCCACGGCAGGATCTGTGCTGACAGCTCAGAGCCTGGAGCCTGCTTCGGATTCTGTGTCTCCCTCTCTCTCTTTGTCCCTCCCCTGCTTGTGCTCTGTCTCTGTCTCTCAAAAATGAATAAACATTAAAAAAAATTTTTTAATAAAAAATAAATAAATAAAAACACAGCTGGAGTCTCATCTCTGCTTCTGCGTTCAAGTTGTTGCTACATGATATTTCAGATGAAGTATATGGAAAAAAATCTGGTCATATCCAGATATGCAGTTGGAAAAGGGACAAATATTTTAACTGCATTTTCCAGTAATCATGGATAATCTTCTTTAATACTACATTAAAACTTAACAAGTGTTAATTCATAAAGAATGGTTGCAATACAGAATCTGAAACCACATCAATTAACTGCATACATTACGTTAAAATCCACTGGTCTATATCGCATGTTCAAAGGATATCTTATTCATGTATGGTTTATAAACCATGCACCAGACATCTGAAAAATATTAGTTTACTGAGTTATGCACATCTTCTAAATGTTGACGTATATAATCATACAATATCCCCCCCCCAAATCACATTTGTTAATATCACTACCTATATCTATCATCAGAAAACTCTTTTAGTGTTGGTAAGCTACCCAGCTCATGGAGGTAGATACAAGTTTTCTGAAATTCTAATTTTTGCTTCAAAGCTCAAATTTTGTCACTGGCAAGAAATGCTGACAGTTTTTGCTTGTAAGTTTCAGGCTCACTTTGCCCCTTTTCAAGCAAAATGTCTCCCAAATGTCCGGGTCTGAAAGCTACATTTGCTTCCCAGTCCTTCAAGTAAAAATGGTGCTCCGTGAAGAAAATGGCTAGTTCATCTCTGAGCTCAAAGGACCGCACGGTGTTTTCCTCAAAACCACTACGGAACACTACTGTGCAGAAGTGTTTAATGAGTACTTTCTATTTCACCACCCAGAATGCAAGTACTCCTATGTCAGTGTCTCACTACATTAGTGAGCTTTACTGTTTCATCAAGGACATTCCTACGTGAAACTGAGGGGGTTTCTTCCTTGTGCCAGTGTGTGTCAGTGAGAAATACAATGACCACTCTGAGAGTTTGTGGCCACCCACCGCCTGATTTGTAGTAAGTTTCTAGCAGTTTCACCTCCCCTTGCTTTTGTACGAGTAGGGCAAATGTCAGTACAGCGAAAAAAGCAGATGGTATCTGACTTTTATTATTTATTTTATTATTATGTAGAGATTTGACCTTGAGGCCCCACTGAAAGGGTGCAAGAGACCCCAAGGGTCCTGTTACAATTTGAGAATCCCTGCTATCAGATATATTTGACATAAAAGATAGGATTTCTGAAGCATTTCAGATCAAGAGAAAATAGGAAATTCTATCAAAACACTGTATTTGCTTTCCAAAGCACTACACCATTGAAATGGAGTGTGGCAGGGTTGAGAAGGCATGTGCTTGGTATCAAAGGGGTCCAGGTTTGAGTTCCAGCTCGATTCCTTACTTACTTCATGATACTAGTAAAGTAATCCCTTTATATCCCACTTTCCTTATCTGTAGAGAATACCTTCAGTTTGCTGGTTGAAATTAAAGAATACGTACATAAAGCTCCTGGCGTATAGAAACTCATTAAGTAGTGCTTATTACCTAACGATTAATCAAATACTGCCTTGCGACATATCCGACATAGTCAGCTTGTATTACTTAAATTGCATTGATGCCTTCTCTCCCAGTGAGATTGTGACACCTTTGAGAAGGAAACTATTTGCTTCTTCATACTCCCAGGAGGACCCTCCCTGGAATGAGTCGTGATGGTTTCCGCACAATAAGTGCATGATTTGGCCAGTTTCAAGTACAAACAACACTGTCAAATGGACTGACGTTACTTCCCCTCTGTGATTTCCATTTCTCCCTCCATGGTGCCTGCCTACGTCATTGTCTTTACCGTCTTTCTATCTTCTGTCCTGGCAACATCTGACTCATTAGACTATGGTCTCCTGGGTCTGCCTCTCTTCATCCCTGGCGTCTACCATGAAATTTGGTACACAGGAACTGTCCAAACAGTGCTCGTTGAATACGTGAACTAACGGACAGATGATTGGATGAGTGTCTCCAGACAGCTTAATGCAATTAACAGTCCCTGTCTTTATGACACATGGACTTTCAGAAATAATTGGCACGATGACCACGTCCCTCCTTCAAATACTATCCTCAATAGGCTTCTATGAAATCCTTCCATCTTTTTCTCCACTTTGTTATTTTCCATTTCTCCTTTACTGATCTCTTCTGCCTGACCTTGAACTACTGATTTAGGGTGCCAGTCTTTTTCTCTGTATAAATTCACCTATCCTCACGGCTTTAATTGCCATCAACACCAAAAATAACTCTCCCGTCTAGACCTCCTCTGAGTTCCAGACATGTAGATATCTCGCCTGCACCTCCCACAAGTCCAGGATCTTTCCCTTCGATCCTGTTTCTCCTGGAGAGCTGTTCCTCGGTGTCAGACATGACCACTCACCCAACTGCACAGCTACAGTCTCAGGAGGAGCTCATTTTCACACAGTCGGCTTCATGGATTTGCCACAACTAAGTAGGCAAACCCGAGCAGCCGTTATGTAATGAAGGGTAACATTTTGTAACCGAAAAATCATTCCAAATGCTCTTAATAACCGAACAACTACAACAACAACAAACTGCCCAGAACAGCAAGACCCAGCAGGCAAACAGCTGTACCGAACAGGCTGGTTGGTTCAGTTTTATTTGGTTTCTTTTCCCCAAGAAGTGATTCTTTCATATCAAAGACCTGAAGCCAGACTCTAAGAAGCGAACTTAACAAATTAAAAAAAGATGGGGCGCCTGGGTGGCGCAGTCGGTTAAGCGTCCGACTTCAGCCAGGTCACGATCTCGCGCTCCGTGAGTTCGAGCCCCGCGTCAGGCTCTGGGCTGATGGCTCGGAGCCTGGAGCCTGTTTCCGATTCTGTGTCTCCCTCTCTCTCTGCCCCTCCCCCGTTCATGCTCTGTCTCTCTCTGTCCCAAAAATAAATAAACGTTGAAAAAAAAAAAAAAAGAAAGGATCCAGTGGAGAGCCAACCACTGTAAATACTGTTGTTTCCTTAGTGTAAAAACAGGCTTCATGTTCCACACTAACTTTTTCAACAAAATATGGATGTCATAACACTGTCAAAATCTTTCTAAAATCCTATTTGTATGCCATATGTTCTGGAAAGGATTTAAGAGAGCTTAGAAAAATAGAATACAAGAAGCTAAGATTGGAAGTAAGAATTAGATACATTGACAAGGGAAGATTCAAGAAAAGGAAAGATCAAATTCGCAATTGCATTGAACACCTAAATATAAAATTAACAACAAATGTACAAGGCCTGGCTGTACTATTTTAAATTTTTTGTACTATTGAACATAAAAGAAAATTGTGATGAAATGGAGAGACACATTTCTAGATGAGAAAATGCAATATTATAAAGATGTTAAATTAATCGATGAATTAAAGTAATTATAATGATTTTATTTTTTGGAATTTGAAAATTTACCACAAACTATAAAACAATAAAGTGCAGTTCTGACACAAAATTGGATCAATAAGAGAATCATCTATATATGGGAATTTAAAAATGAAGTGACGGTAATATTTTAAATTAAGGGGGAAGAATAAATTATTCAATAAATAATGGTGTAATAAGCAGTTGGATTTTGGAAAAATTGGTAAAATTGGATTTCTAAAATATACAAAAACATATTCTAGGTGGATTAGAAATTTTAATATTAAAAGCAAACTGTAAAATGATCAAAATACTAGAACATATTTACATCTTAGTGTATGTAATTGGCTTTTTAAGTATGATGTGAAACTCAACGCCTAAAAAAGAAAAACCGATGCATTTGTCTGAAGCCAAATTTGAAGCTTCTCGCAAGAGAAGATACCACAAAGTTAAAGACAAATGATAGCCAGCAAAAAACTTTCAACTCTAAATGCAAAACCTGAAGAACTTAATATATAGGAGCCTAAAAATATTTTTTTAATGGCCAAAAGGCATGAATAGTCAATTTGCAAACAGAAAAAGACAATGATCAATAAACAGACCAAACTAAAATGTACCCAACTCCATTAATAAGAAACACAAAATGCAACAACAGATATAATTTTTACTCATCAGATTAGCAATATTGCAAAGATTGACAATACTAACTAAATATTAGCAAGGTTCGGGACAGGTATTCTCACTTCCTGTGGGTAGACATATCAGGTGGCTCTCTTCCAGGGCCCGTCACACCTTCAGTGAGTTGAGCACGATCTCAGCTAACCTTTTATGTAGTTTTCAGAATTTTGTTAAAAGTAAATACTACTTCTGTAATAATAAAAAAAAAGTCGGAGGAAAAGGAAAGAAAAAAGTAGGAGAAAAATTAGAACATGGAGAAAAAGGAAGAAAAATGACAGAGATTAACATTAGTAGAACATCAGGTCCTGAAGATCAAGATCCCTGAAAGGTTATTTGAAAAGTCAAGTAAGATACAGAACTATAAAACCTACCAAATTGCTATCAATTTAATGCCTTCAGCTCAGCTCACGAACTCAAGGTTCGTGAGTTTGAGCCCCACATTGGGATCTGCTCTGACAGCGCAGGACCTGCTTGGGCTTCTCTGTCGCCCTCTCTCTCTGCCCCTCCCCTGCTCATGTGCACTGTTGGGGGAAGAGAGGCACACACTCTCTCTCTTTCTCAAAAGTAAATAAACATTAAAAAAAAAAAAAATTAGCACTTGACAGCCCACACAGCATAATCTATATCCTAAGGGAATGCACTAAAAAATTGCAGCAAATGCACAAAATTCTGTGTTCTTTAATCACAACTATCTTGTTTCTTATAAAATAAAAAAATGTTAGGTCTTTAAGTTGACTACTAAAAATTAGTTGGTTACTATACAAGCGGATCTAAAAAACAAAGGGCAACATCTGAAACCTGACCATTGGACTATTTCACTGAGACAAAACACCAAGGTCAAATGCTCACCCCTCCCATGACCACTGAGTTCCCCTACGAGCCAGAGGCTGGGTGGTGCGCAGTGAAGAGGTCAAGCGGAACACAGACAAAGATGCTCCAGGAGTACATGTGGTTCTTCAGTGACTGTTTCCCACAGTACCTTAGTCTTCTTGATCTGCCCCTGGTTGTGCATTGTCGTGTAATAGGCATGATTCCCAAAACATCGAAGAAGCTGCTACCCCCCAAATTCTGCAGTGTTCTCAAAGGCTAAGCCTTAAAAGATGTGAGCATTCCTTACTCAGATCACATTCAACCAACAAAGACCTTTAAAGTGCCCAGAATATTAACTAGGCTTTTTTTTTTTAACATCTTTTATTTATTTTTGAGAGGCAGAGAGAGAGAGTGCGAGCTGGGGAGAGTCAGAGAGAGAGAGAGAGGGAGACACAGAATCTGAAGCAGGCTCCAGGCTCTGAGCTGGCAGCACAGAGCCCCACGTGGGGCTCGAACCAACAAACCACAAGATCATGACCTGAGCCAAAGTTGGACGCTTAACCGACTGAGCCACCCAGGCGCCCCTTAACTAGTTTCATTAATGTTTATTTAGTTCCTTCTCCTGACCCAAAACACCAGAGGCCTACACACAAGAAGTAAAAGACAATGGCTGTGATGCCTGAGTCAGGTGAAAAGCACGTATGGGACACCCACTCTTCACAAAGCAAAGAGCTTATGAATTAATGAATAAGATAAAAAGAGAATGCCCATGTTTGATTAGCCGTATTACTGCTATGGACCTTTAGGAGGGAGAGAGATCATTCCATGGATGCCAACAACGGAATGCTCCTGACCTATACGATACTCAAAAGAAAGTAGGAGGATGGAAATCGGGGGATGAAGCGATGACACAAAACTGCAGAAGGGATAAAGGTAACATGGGAATGATTCAGCGGTGAGCGATTTTTTTCCCACTTGATAATGTTATTCCGACACCCACCTGCTATTCAGAAGTACCTTGGAAACTTGCATATAATGTATGGCTCACCAAAGACTGGAATTCAGAAATTCAGTGTCTAACCTGCTAAGTGATATGACTTCATTGGAAGATAACCATTAAGGCAATAGTTGCCAGTGGGAGACCACAGCCTTCCTGGAATGTGGCATTGCTGGAACCTGGACTTTCAGAGCCGGAGCGAACCCTCCAGCTCATCTCTCTGACTTATTCACATTTCAGGAGCCCCAGGTTTTCTACTCAATACATATCATCCCATTAAACTCATTTACTCAACAACTATGTTGCATGTCTATTCATTCCCCAGTCTCTGTCTCCTCTAGGTGCTAGAGATACGGTTGTAAACAAAACAGAGTCCCGTATCTCATGAAGCTTTTATTGTAGCAGGGGTGATCGAGGGAAATAAGTAAATTAAAATCATGGTATATTGAGCTGAGATCATGCTAAGGAAAAACAAAGCAGACGGGGAGGCTATGAAATATCTTGAGGAGAAGCTGGCAATTCTAGAAATTCTAGAAGGGAAGCTCCACTTTCACTTTTCTCACTGTACTTGCTTTTAAGGACAGAGCTATTAAAAAAAAAAAAAAACAAAAAAACCCACAAACCATGAGAGTGTTGATGATGTAGATGTCCAGGGAAGATGATCCCAGGCCAAAAGAGGAGGAAGTGGGGGTCATGCCCAGCTCAGCCAAGGAACACTGGGAAGAGCAGCTTTGCTGGAGGGGAGGGGAAGGAGGGTGGAGTCCAAGGCAAAGGTAGGGAAGGGCCTGTAGGGCCTTGGAGATTATGACCTTGAAGACCATGGCCTTTTTACGTTAAGTGAAATGAAAGGCCATTGGAGGACTCAAGCCTAAGAGTGACATGATCAGATTTAGGTTCTCCAGTCATCCTGCTGTTGTGTTGAAAATAAACAGGAGTGGGGCAAGGGTGAACGCACTAACAACAGGAAACATAGTAGGCATTGCTACCATGAATGCCGTGTATATTTTCTTTTCTTTTCTTTTCTTTTACTTTATTATTTACTTTTTAATTTACATCCCAGTTAGATGGCCTGTAGTGCCACAGTGATTTCAGGAGTAGATTCCTTAATGCCCCTTACCCATTTACCCATCCCCCCCTCCCACAACTCCTCCAGTAACTTTCTGTTTGTTCTCCATATTTAAGAGTCTCTTATGTTTTGTCCCCCTCCCTGTTTTTATATTGTTTTTGCTTCCCTTCCCTTAGGTTCGTCTGTTTTGTGTCTTTTTTTTTTTTAGTTTTTTTTTTTCAACGTTTATTTATTTTTGGGACAGAGAGAGACAGAGCATGAACGGGGGAGGGGCAGAGAGAGAGGGAGACACAGAATCGGAAACAGGCTCCAGGCTCTGAGCCATCAGCCCAGAGCCTGACACGGGGCTCGAACTCACGGACCGCGAGATCGTGACCTGGCTGAAGTCGGACGCTTAACCGACTGCGCTACCCAGGCGCCCCTCGTCTGTTTTGTATCTTAAAGTTCCCAGATGAATGAAATCATACGATAGGTGTCTTTCTCTGACTAATTTCGCTCAGCATAATACCCTCTAGTTCCATCCATGTAGTTGCAAATGGCAAGATTTCATTCTTTTTGACTGCCAAGTAATACTCCATTGTATATATAGCTGTATATATTTTAAAGGTGAACTGGTAAGGGGCTCCTGGGTGGCTCAGTCGGTTAAGCGTCTGACTTCAGCTCAGGTCAGGATCTTACGGTTCATGGGTTGGAGCCCCGCGTTGGGCTCTGTGCCGACAGCTTGGGCCTGGAGACTGTTTCGGATTCTGTGTCTCCCGCGCTCTCTCTGCCCCTCCCCTGCTCACATTCTGTCTCTTTCTGTCTCTCAAAAATGAATGAACATTAAAAATTTTTAAATAAATTAAAAAAAAAAAGGTGAACTGGTAGGATTTATTACTGGCCTAAACGTGGGGTGTGCAAGGTGGGAGAAAAGAATGAGTCCAAGGTTGTGGCCTGAGCAAGAGGAGGAAGGAAACTGCCATTGACTGATAGGAGACAGACCATAGGATGCCTCAATGACATGCACGTTGCATATCCAAAGGAATAACCAGGCAGGCTGTGAGTTACTCAAGACTACTCAGGTTTTTAAACCTTGAGAATGGATGAGATCACCCAGTATAGACAGAAAAGTCCAAGGACAGGGCTCTGGGACACTCCAACATCAAAGTCAGAAGGAAGAGAAGCCAACATGATGGACAAAGAAGAAATGACAATGAAGCAGGAGGGAAAAAAGTAGGTGTGGACGCCAATGGACATGGACAGAGTGGCCAAATTCATCAAATGTTGCTCTCAGGTCAGGAAAGGTAGGACTGAGAGGTGGCCAGAGCGTTTAGTGATGTTAGAGGCCACTGAAGATCTTGAAAAGCACAGTTCCAATGGAGCGGTGAAGGTGAAAACATGATAGGAGTGAGTCCCAGACAGACGGGAGAAGAGAAATGAGGAAAACATTCCTCCAAGGAGGCTTGATGGGAAGGGAAAGAGACAAATGGGAGAGCACCTGCAAAGGGTCAGGAGACCAGTGGGAGAAGTGCTATTATCACCATGTGACTTGGTGACCAAAATGGCTTGATGGCTCGAAACAAATTGCCCACGTTACAAAATTTGTATATGGTGAGAGCCAGTTATTATGACCCCAGAGCTCATCATGTTAACCTCCATTCCGCAGCAAAGGGGTGAAAGTTAAGTCATTCAGGTCTCATCAGGCCAGGATATTTGGTCACCTACTTGCTTTGTAGCAAGTTTTGCGGACTTTTTATTCTATATTCTTCTTATTTTCTACGGGAATTCTGACCCGGAACCAAGAGTTCTTCCCCTATGTCTGTACCTAAGGAGCCGGTGACCAGTGGGCTTCACTCAATTCTTCAAAGATGCCCATGTCCTCATCTATGAAACAAGAGAACCAGGCAAGTTTATCCCTTTCTAAAACTATAGCGTCCTGTGGACTTCTTTCCAAATTCCTTAACTCATGGGCGTCAAGGGCTGTGACCTTCAAGCCCCAAGGCACAGAGTGCGCGTTGGCAGGCCCTCAATAAATGCACGGATCAACTGCTATGTGTGGTCTGGAATGCGGTCACCCACGTAATATGCTCTGTTGAATATGCATTCTTTTCATATCCAACATACCTTGACGTAATCATCCTGGGACGTTTAAAATGAAAAGTGCCGTCCTTGTTGGGTGTCTTCCCCTCTGGAAACCAGTATCTTGGGCCTTCTCCCTCCCCACCTGCCACATTCCTAACTAGCGAGAAAAGCATTGTAACTTCCACGTTTAGAGGTTTCCTAAAAGAATCATTTTGAAAGTGTCCAGGAACAGAGCCCAGCAACCGAAGGAGTGGTGGGTTAGGTTGGGTAGTGCCCTGCTTCTTGTCCCCCACGTGGATCACCGTATAGGGGACCCCCCCCCCCCGGCCCCTGGGGTCCCCGCAGCCTCCTCCGCCCCAGACCCTCCCAGAGCCAAGGACCCCACGCGAAGACGGAAGGGGCCCCGGCCGGTACCTGGAGGGTAATACCGGAGCAGGAGGCTCTTGAGTTTCATTTTCTCCTTCCCAGACCCCCCTTCAATGCTCTTCGTAGCCATGGAAACGGCCAAACAGCGGCGGGGCGAACTGCGCGCGCATGCGCGGGCTTCCAGCGCGAGGAGCTGGGCGCGCAGGCTGGACTGGGGCCCGCGGCCCCGAGAGGCGCCACCAGGGGGCGCGCCCGCACCTGCCCGCGCGTTCCCGGGGGCGGACGGGGGCTCCAGGGCGCGTGGCCGACGACAGCGATCGCGGCGTTGCTCCCGTCCGAATCTGCACCCTCGGCGCCCGGGCCGGACAGAGACGGGGTCCCCTCGCGTCCTCAGTCGGGGTGACCTCACAAGGGGAGAGGCGCGGCCCAGCAGGGCGAGGTGCGGGCCGCGTGCACTGTGGCCCATTAGGTTTCCCAGGAGGATGGAAGAAAAATCCCCTCCGGGTCACCGTTCCAGGCCCCTCCACAGGCCCGGTCCCCACAAAAGAATTAGGAGCACCACCGAAGAGGCTACGTTTCCTGACGCTGCGCCAGGGACCTTCTGCACCTATAGGGATAGAGACCAACCGAGGGAGGAGCTGTGCACCGTTTCTTACCGGCCCATGTCACGGATGAGACGACTGAGATTGAAAGAAAGTACAGCCGATCCCAGCTAGGTAGCGGCGGAAGCGGGATGAGAGGCTGTAACCTGGAGCCCGGTGTGCCCTAAACCCTGGGGTTAAGGCCATCCGGACCTTCTGGTGGCCTGTCCCATTTCTTGCCAGCGTCTGTCCTTTGCCTGCCAACTTGAGTTGCCATTAGGAAAACTGGCCGGGAAGGGTCAGCAAGCCACACTGCCCATTTCCTTTAAGGAATTTGGCCGAAGTTTCCAAGTCAGAATTTCCCTTATCCCTCCCATGACCCCCTCCCTAAAAGTTTTCTTTAAGATCTTCCAATTTCTCTAAATCGGCTCGCTTATCTTACTTCACGTTTTTAAACGTAAACTGAAAAAGAAAGGTGTTAATCCTGTAAATTAAAATTTGCACACGCTTTTCAATGAGGAGCAGCAGGTAACTGTAAAAATAAATGTGACTATTTATTTATTTATTTATTTATTTAAAATGTGTACTTATTTACTTACTTTGAGGGGGGAGAGGAACAGAGAGAGGGAGACAGAGAATCCCAAACAGGCTCTGCACTGTCAGTGCGGAACCCGTCATGGGGCTGGAACTCACCAACCGGTGAGATCAGGACCTGAGCTGAAACCAAGATTCCCACCCTTAACCGAATGAGCCATCCAGGTGCCCCACATGTGATTTTTTAAACGCTATTGAATAAGCCTACACTCTTGCCTACCAGAGACCAAGAACCAAAGGCCTCTCCTTTCTTAAACAAATAAAAAAAAAAAATAGGGAAAAATCAGCAACCGTTTGAAATTTTCAAGACAGCCTAGGCACCCAACTGAGCCTTTCTACTTCCGGGACCCAGGAGATCGGAGAGATCAATGAATAGGAGAACCTTTGCTACTGTGTGATACAATGTAGCCTAATACAAACGGCCAGCACATAGCATCCCACACTTGGCAAACAGAAAACCAGATGAAATCTAAAGATTCCTCGGAGTTCAAACTCCGCCCTCATTGTTAACACTGGAAAAGGTTTAAGTATGGAAGGGCCAAGAGTTCATCTATAGAAACCAGGTAGCCTTTAGTAGATTTTGTTCACCCATTTATTGTTTATGCTTGTGACATTTAAAATGAGGCCTCCAGGGGCGCCTGGGTGGCGCAGTCGGTTAAGCGTCCGACTTCAGCCAGGTCACGATCTCGCGGTCCGTGAGTTCGAGCCCCGCGTCGGGCTCTGGGCTGATGGCTCTGAGCCTGGAGCCTGTTTCCGATTCTGTGTCTCCCTCTCTCTCTGCCCCTCCCCCATTCATGCTCTGTCTCTCTCTGTCCCAAAAATAAATAAACGTTGAAAAAAAAATTTTTTTTAAATGAGGCCTCCATTAAAATGGGGGCGCCTGGATGGCTCAGCCGGTTGTGCATCCGACTTCAGCTCAGGTCATTATTCTTAAGGCTTGTGAGTTCAAGCCCCGCGTCAGGCTCTGTGCTGATAGCTGGGAGCCTGGAGCCTGCTTCACAGCCTGTGTCTCCCTCTCTCTCCGCCCCTCCGCTGCTTGTGCTCTGTCTCTCTCTCAAAAATGAATAAATGTAAAAAAAAAAAAAAAAAATTTAAAGTGAGGCCTTTGGAAAAATAGTAAATGGAGACACCATATAGCCATGTGATCAAAGTTAACCTCCCCAATATAGTGACAAACTGACATCCATACTTCCTATTACAAGCGCTGAAAAGGACACAGCAGTTCTCCGGAATTCCTGCCTGCAATACATACCTGTGTCCAATCACGAGGAAGCATCAGGGCAACCCCAGCTGAAGAAATTGTACAAAGTAACTGTCAAGGTCAAGAAAGAAAAAGACTGAAGGCTACTTCAGATTAAAGAACACTAAAGACATTGGAACACCTGGGTGGCTCAGTTGGTTAAGTGTCCAACTTTAGCTCAGGTCATGATCTTGTGGTTTGTGGGTTCAGAACCTGGAGCCTGCTTCAGATTCTGTGTTTCCCCCTCTCTCTGCCCCTCCCCTGCTCACACTCTGTGTCTCTCTGTCTCTCAATAATAAGTAAATGTTAAAAAATTTAAAGGACACTAAAGACATATAACAATTAGAGGCCCTGAGTGATCCTGGGTCCTGAACCAGGAAGAAAATTAGCTCTAAAGGACATGGTTGGACAACTGGATGAGATTTGAGTAGGAATGGTGGTTTAGATAACATTATATTAATAGTATATCACTATTATGTTTCCTGATTTTGATAATTGTACTTTGGTTATATAAGTGAATGTCCTTGTTCTTAGAAAAAAATACACTGACTTATTTAGAGATAAAGGGGTATGATATCTGCAATCAGCTCTCAAATGTTTTTTGAAGACTTTATGTTTATGTATAGGTGTATGTGTGTGTGTGTGTGTGTGTGTGTGTGTGTGTGTGTGTGTTTGGATAGGTGGGTGGATAAGAAACAATAAAGCCAATGAGCAAAATGTGGAATCCAGCTAGGCAAAAGGGCTCCTTCTGAGAAGTTCCTCATACAACTCTTGTAACTTTTTCATATGTTTGAAATGATTACAAAATAGAGTGGCCTTTGTTTTCACAAAACAAGCCAGGCTTCAGAATGCTCCAGGATATAGATAACAACCACAGCACTATTTGGCTGCACTTTTGTTAAGAGAGTCCCAAGTTCAAGTTCACTCCCTGTTTCACCCCTAATTCTACCTCCATCTTCCTCTAGTTATGAGACCAAGAGCCTTCACCTTTGCGACCTATCCTTCCCCACTCTCTCCATTTGCAGGACTCCTGGACTTCCTAAGTGGCTCCTGTATTTCTGTTCCAGGTAAAGGATTTCTCCTACTCCCTTGAACCAAACTTTAACAGGTTGTCCTTTTGCTTTTCAAAAAAGCATGCCAGCTCTGAACCTTTAGACATGCTTCCATCGGCTCAAAGAAGTTAAGCCAAGTTCTCCCACTTAAGTTAGAGAACTTCCTAGCCACATCATATCCAGAGCCCTGTTTACCATCCCTGGAGCACAGGCCTTTGGCGTTGAGGTCTGATCTTTCCACAGCCCATGGCCCCCAGAGGTCAGGAGCCCTCACCTCTGCTGTTGCTCGAGAGTCATTTATCTAGATGTCCAAGCACCCTGGCTGTCCTTCAGTTTCCCAAGTTCCCTCCCTAGACACTCTCCTGATAGGATTCTTAGTGTTATGACATGACAACCCATAATCCTGTCCCAATACCCAATGTAAGCACCCCATCCTCCTCTTTGGAAGGTCGTAGGGTTACATGCAAATGAAGCAGTGATCCAAAGAGAAGCAAGCAAAGGTCACGAGTGCCGGCAGATTTCTCTTTTTGGCCTTGGCTTCACTTGAGGTTACAGCTACACTTAACTGACTCACCATTTACTCATTCCCAGAAGGTGCTGCATGAATCTCTCAACCTGAGTCAAAGTCTGTTTCGCGCTAACTCAGCCCCAGTGCAGAGCTATGAGCATGAGTGATGTACAGAAATTTGCAAAACCAGAACTCCCACATTGCCCGGATAATGGGTTCTCATCTCAGCGTCCAGCTGACTAGGTGCGACTTCCTCACGGGGCTACGCAGGTACCTTCCTAAAAGTCGTAGAATACTTTTCCTCAATTCATGCCATTCTGTGTTGGTTTGGGCATCAGTGACTCTCTAGATCAACAACGGCCATTCGTACGGATTGGTACCTATAAATGTAACTCTTGACTCTGGGTTTCTTCCCACTGGCATCTGCCTTGAACAACCAGAAACTTAAAAATTAGTAGCACCAACTTCACTCCCCCAAATGAATTCTGTCTGGTGAACGGAAGCCACTCTGGGTTTCAGTTCTCAGTGGGTCCCTGGATCCGTAGCATCAGCGCCACCCATAATTTGCTAGAAATGTAAATTCTTGCCCCACCCTGCCACCTACAGGGTCACAGATGCTGGTAGTGATGCCCAACAGTCCGTGTTTGAACAAGCCTTTTTGGTGATTCTGATGAACAATAAAGAGCGAAAGCCACTCAGCTGGTGTAGTTAGTGGCCATGACTTGGCCAAGGCTGAGTGAAATCGGTCACCGTCCCCCTACTGTCAGGCCCGTTATGTATTCTGTACAGTCTTCCCTGATCGTCAGGGACAGTAAACTGGTCGCTCAGCCACGTCCGAGATTGTGAGTAAGACCCAGAAACAATGTGGGAAGGAACTGGAATTCTCCACATAATTGGATTTCAGAGGCTCAGTGCCCTGAGAGATACCAATAGGTACCAGACTGCGAAGGAAGGCTGGGGGCGGGGGAATCTACAAGTGGGAGATGGAAAGAAGGAAGAGGAGAAGGACCCAGGAAGGGAGGCCGGAGAATCTGGCTCAGCACTGAGGTGAGACAGATGGGCAGGAATGGGATTCCGGCCCCAGTGGGGCTCAGGGGTTCCCATTTGGCCAGTTCCTTCTGGAAGGAGTGATGGCATCGATGAGAGGCCTCACTCACTGGTCTTTGGGGCACCTGCTGAAAGCGGTCCATTAAAAAGGGGCAGTGCCTTCCTGGCAAGAAAGTACAAAGAATGAGATCTGAATGTTCAGAGACTGGCAGTACAGGGCAGAGCTGTGCCCCCACCAGGTAAGTGGACCCCAGCACAGTGAGCCCAGAGCGGCTGCCACTGGGCTTTTGAACCTTCTTCCCATTCCTGCCTCCACACCACTGAAGGACTGATCTTAACCTGGAACCGGGAAACCTGTGGGGCCAGGGGCCACTAAGTGAATCATTCAGTAAGTACGCCTAAAAGACGTACCAGTGTGAGTCACCATTCAGGTACAAGGGATCTAATTCTGCAAAAAAAAATACCTGGGGGATGTCATTCCTAGAAAGGATCAGACTTCAGGTGGTTTGAAACTATTGTGTTCGAGGACGGGGACATGTCTCTAGGTGGGACCGCATTTACCTTCACTGAGGGGTCACCGTGGGGACATGCGGGCCACATTGACAGGGCTGGTGCACCAACAGCTTTTCCCACTAAGAGCAGGAGGCTTGACTTGAGGCCTGACCCTGCTGTCTACCAGCCGTGTGCTCTTAGGCAAGGTCCATGACCCCTGTGGCTTCAGTTTCTTCATCGGAGAGATAAGAATGATGCCAGCATCTAATTAATGGGGTTGTTATCTCCGCGTCTGGCTTGCTCAGAAACACTCTGTGTCAACGATGGGGGTGATAACCAGCATTTGTTTTCCCAAGGCTGTTTGTTTGAAACTGGGGAAAGGGTGTATGCATATTCCTGCCATTTAAACTGATAACCTAGAGCAACTATTCCTCTAATAATCACCTACGTGCAATTTGGAGTCCTCTGTATACATTTCCAGTTATGTTAGCATGGGTATAATTCGTATGAATACGAAAACTAGTTTACATCCCTAGGGACGTAACTACTTTCTGTGTAGATCCAAATAGATTTGTCTTCTTAAAGAAATGGCCCGTGAGGATTTGGAATGGAGGAGAGGGCTACGTATCTTAACAACTCTAGAGACTGTCCAGAGAAGAACAACAAAAATGGGTAAGGACCTGAGAATGTGTAAAACGTGACCAAGGGAGCCTAGCATGGGCACGATACCGCCTTCCATGCCTGGCACAGAGTGAGTCCTCCATTAGTGTCTGATGCTTAAGAACTTAGAGGATCCAGGGCCCCTGGGTGGCTCAGTCGGTTGAGTGTCCGACTTCAGCTCACACAGTGATCTCACGGTTCGTGAGTTCAAGCCCCGCATAGGGCTCCACGCTGACAGTGCTTCAGACCCGCTGCCTCCCTCTCTCTCTCTGCCCCTTCCCCTCTTGAGCACTCTTTCTCTCTCTCTCTCTCTCTCAAAAAGAGATATTAAAAAAAGAAAAGAAAGAACTTGGAGGGTCCATTTGGAAGAGGAAGTAACTGACTGTGTGCAGGTAGAGGTCAGGGTCGACAGAGGCAGATCCCCAGAGACAGAGGGCAGCTCAATACAGAGAACTTCGTGCCAGCATGTCCAGTAACAGACCAGCCTGTCTCAGAAAATCCTGAGGATTTCCCAGCGTGGCAAGTTTTCACGGAGGCGCTTTGACCAGCTGCCGGCTTGTGACTGCGGGACACAATGTCAACGGGATGAGAGTCCGAACTACATGGGAGGTCTAATTTCCGTGTCGGTGCTGCCGTTCTTTGATTCTGCTCTGCCCGTGTGTTTTCACAAGGGAAGAAATGCGGACAGGGGAATGGCGCTCGACTGGAGGTTGGGAGACGAAAGCTCCCATCCTGCCCTTCCCATGGGTGACCTTTGAGCAATCCTTTGTCCTCGCCCACTTACTCATCTGCAGATCGTTGTCTTTCATTCCATGCAGGTGCAGCCTAACGTGGCCCGCTTATTCATGCTCTGGGCTCTGGGTCTGACATCCTTCCACCTGACAGGCTGCATGCTTCCTCTGCTCTGACGTCATACCAGGCTCCAGTCATGAGCATGATGCCCATGCTCAGCTCAATTTAACCATGCGCGTGTGGGTTTCCCATCACGACGCGGGCAGTTCCCGCCTCGAGCCCCCATTCAGCACCCTGCACCCGGCCACTTTCAGGTACGTTGATATGAGTCCGGAGATTCCTCTGGAAGCCATTTCGTGTTTAAAACCTCATCACATTCAGAACTGTATTTGTGTTGCGCTCCTCAGAGTTTACTCTAAACTCCCAATAGATCTTACATGATAGCCACTTGGCCTGGCTTGCCGCGGAGAAAGGCCCGGAAGTCTCAGTCCCGGTAACCCTTGGTCCTGCCCTCCTACTTGCGTCTGCAACCCCTCCCCCTACCTGCCAGGGTCCTCCCTGCCGCCTCTTTGCAGCCGGCTGCTGAGATGTGACTGTGTCTTGCTTTGGATCCCAGCTGGACCGTCTGTGCGTCACCTCTCCCTTTGCTCCTCGAGGCCAGCAGAACCTAGAAGGCTCTCTAGCTTTTCCCGTTGTTACCTTTCGTGCCCCGGTCGTGGGCCCTGAGAAGTTTCCGGTGTCTAGACTCACCAGTTGGACCATGAGAAATTAGGGGGTTCTCTCTAACCCACCATGGGCTGCCAGTTCTACCCAGTTTCCACCCGTTGTGGTAACGCACAAAAGCTCCGCTGTGAGGCTTGTTGGATTCCAGTATCCCAGAGAAGGCTGGAATTGTTCTTCTTTGCTCCTGGATCCCAAACGCCAAAGAAGTTCTCCGTCACCCCCCCTCATCTTATAACAAACTGTCCCCACTTTCCTTCGTCTACCCACGTGACAGGGTCATTTTCTAAATATGCTGGTGAGTGGTGCTGGTGAAGGGGGTCGGTTTGGAACCGGTTTGCCAGTACTTTCTGCCGGACTTGTGAATCACCAACAGGCAGATAACACTCAGCAGTGCTTTCTACGGAGTCGACACTGGCACGAGCCATGCCTTTGGGGGATTATAAAAAGGTGTTACGTCTGGGTTGGAAAATTATAAACGATGCCCCTTCACCGTTCTAGGATTCCAGGGCCAGGATTAATGGGGGCACCCCCATAGCAGGCCGACCTGATCTGGCCACGGGCCAGGTTTCTGCACACACTTCCTCCAGAGCAGGGCTGTCCTCCGCGCATGCCCAAGGGGGGTGTTGATCCTTCCAGCCCTATTCACATAAAAGCCTTTAGCCCCCCTAAACTCGCTTGTGTGGCTCATCCTCTAATGAAGTGCATTTGCCTGCAAGCTGCTTCTCAATGCAGAAGAGGTAAGGGCAGAGGCAGTGTAAAAGCGATTCTGTTAGACTTGCCAACAGTCAACCTTTTGATGCTGTGGACCGCTGTGTCTCCTTCAGGGAGGCATCGTGGCCTGGAAAGGACGCCCAAATGAGTCAGAGAAGTTTGAAGTTGAATGCCAGTTCTGCCGTGTACAGCGGGGTCACTTTTAGAACCTGGTTTCCCTCACTCACGGCAGGGGTAATAATAGCGTTGGCCTCGTGAGACTCGTGCACCGATTAATGGCGTAACTATACGCAACGCACCGTTTACCCCTTTAAGTCTGCAGGCATCTAACATTATTTTTCTTTAAACATTATCACACTGCAATTATCTGCCTCTACAGCTGAAATATCTAACTCTGGAACGTATCCATGCGCCATGTAGCTGACCATTCTTTCAAACTAAGTATCACTTGGAGGGCCTTTTACACGTCAGTTGCGGTTATTTAGCTGCTAAGTAGCCCACTGGCAGTAGGGGGCAGCATTATACATATGTTCCCTATGAGCGGGGACCCGTGCTTTCCAACGTGCAGAGACCGCAGAGACTGGGTCACACAAAAGAACGTACCAACCCTCTTGCAGAGTGCAATCCCTCCGTCTGGATTCCAGAAACCTGTCCTTGCAGACCATGCCCTGGATATACCAAAACAGCACACAAGACAGATTCTTGTTCATCCTTTTGTAATTTTGTATCTGTTGAGGTTTGGTCATTTGAACGTGTGCTCCTCTTTGCTTGGAAAGAATGTTCAATGTTGGTGAGCTAGACTCTCTTGTTTTCTACCGCATTTTTTACTTATGCCTCACTGCTATATTCTCAGCCACAGTTTAATCTGTTTGACAGAAACAAAAGAAATCAATTATGGAATGTATAATACGATAGTGATTACGGTAGGAGACAGAGCTGTAAGAAACCAAAACACGTGGTTTGGAGAGCCTTGCTAATAACATGCAAATATGCTGGCAACGGTAACCGTAATAATAATTTACATTTACTGAGCGTTTACTTTGTGCCAGCCACAAAGGGGTGAGTGTATTACACAAATTATGACCTGATTTAATCTTCACAACACCTCAGTGAAGTGAGGATCATTGTCCCCATTTTACAGACGGAAAACTGAGGCTTTGAGAGGGCAAGGTAACTTGAGCCTCCTTCCCCCTGTGTGTGGCCTTTTTAAACAGGTGTTTTATTTTTTTCGCTTGCCTTTTTAGTCTACACTTTTTATTCAAAAAAATCTGAAATTCTATTTTCTCCTGCCTTTTTTTTTCTTGTTAGGTTTTCTTTAATGTTTATTCATTTTTGAGAGAGAGGGGGAGAGAGAGAGAGAGAGAGAGAGAGAGAGAGAGAGAGATGGCGAGCATGAGTGGGGGAGGAGCAGAGAGCAAGGGAAACACAAAATTCAAAGTAGGCTCCAGGCTCTGAGCTGTCAGCACAGAGCCCAAACGCTGACCGGCTGGAGCTCAGGAACCTTGAGATCATGACCTCAGATGCTTAGCCAACTGAGCCACCCGGGGGCCCCCTGCTTTTCTTTCAAAGAATGTAGCCCCTTCCCCAAGAGGAGTCTGTGCGGACTCCAGAGCCACGGCCCTTGCAGGGCAGTGATTTCTGTCCCTCTGTCAGCCAGGACTGTGACTTCACGTGGGTCAATTCAACCCACGGCCTGGTCGCTAACAGCTCGTATTTCAAAATGGAAAAGGAAAAAAAAAAAAAAAAAAAAAAAATTCAAACCGCCCTCATCCTGTCTTCTTTGCCATGGGAATATACGCAGAAATACTTTTGGCAACACGGAATTTGAGACCCAGGGTGCTGTCCTTGTTGTTGTCATTGCTGCTGTCATCCTTTCCCCCGGAATTAAATCCCCTGGACTTCCCGTATGTCTCAGAGCAGCGGTGTTTGGGGGTAATCACAGGAATCATCAGTGGGGGTTCTGGATCTTTCCCCCCTCGCTCCCCTTTCTCTCAATGCCACCCCCTTCTTTCCCAAAGCGTCTGTGGCTTTCTCCTGCCTCTCTGATCTACTTGGTTCTTTCTTGTTCCAGTCCCGCGCTGCTGTCTCCAACGGGACCTACGGAACAGCATCCTTTTCCCAAACCGGCTCGTCTTCGGAAGCTTCCTCCGCTTCCCTCCCTCTCTGTCCTCCTGTTGAATCGCCCGGATGAGTGTTTTGATGTCCAGAACTCCTGCGCGGCCCCTTTGGCAGACCCTGCAAGGAAGGCTCTCCCTCAGCTGGGCTTCATCCCCCCGCTAGGGGGCCTCGGGTCGGCTGGTGGCTGCAGATGGGGTCTGAGCCCGGGTGCACGTGGGGCCTGACTCCCACCAAACAGGCGGCGCCTGTGCCATCCGGAAGCAGAGCCACCGTCGGGCAGCAGAGATTGTGCTGCAGCCGCGGGCTCAGCCTCCCAGCCCCGGAAGCGCCGCAGCTTTTTCGGCAGCAGCTTTAACAGACTTTGCCACGTCTGCCCTCTCGCTTCGTGGATGCTGGAAAGCAGGGCGCGGGCCACCCGGAATGCCCACGGTGCTGTGGCCCCGGTGGCCATCCGCCGGGTGCTGGCGTCCTGAGTCCCTGCTTTCTGACCAAGGCAGAGCTGGCCACCAACGTGGTTCACCGGCTCCCTGGTGGTGTTTTCACAGACCCCCCTGAAGTTTCCGCTCAACAGCTGTTCTTCTAGCCCTCCAGTGACTTGGAAACGTTCTCCTTTCCTGTTTTAATGACTTTTGTTTAAAATGAAGTCCTGGGGGCTCGCTTAAGCGTCCGACTCCCGGTTTTGGCCTAGGGAAGGATCTCACGGTCCGTGAGTTCGAGCCCCACATCAGGCTGTGCGCTGACAGTGTGGAGCCTGCTTGGAATTCTCTCTCTCTCTCTCTCTCTCTCTCTGCCTCCCCTGCTTGCACTATCTCTGTCTCTCTAGAAATAAACAAATAAACTTAAAAAAATAAATAAATAAGGGTGCCTGGGTGGCTCCCTAGGTTAAGCATCCGACTTCGGCTCAGGTCATGATCTCGAAGTTCATGAGTTCAAGCCCCGCGTCAGGATCTGTGCTGACAGCTCAGAGCCTGGAGCCTGCTTCGGATTCTGTGTCTCCCCCTCTCTCTCTGCCCCTCCCTCACTCATGCTCTGTCTCTCTCTGTCTCTGAAAAACAAATAAAATGTTTTTTAAAAAATGTAAATAAATAATCAATAAATAAAATAAAGCCCTGCCCAATCATTACTCGGTCAGAAAAAGTGATTGGAGAGAGCAGATTTTCAAAGATAGGCATCTGGGAGTGGTCATCTGATACGGTTGGGTCTGTAACCATTGTAGGATGAGATATTGAGAGTCCACAGCATGGGGGCACTTTGGCCATCCCAGTGGCCCCCGAGAGATCATGCTGGTTCACTAGGTAATGACAATACACTAATAAGATGGAGTGAGCAAGGGCAGGATACCTTGCTATACCCCATCGATGCAAGTGGTTCAGGGATAAATTCCGTTAAATGCAAGGATCTGCCACCTTCCAGATGTTTGTGGGAGACCAGTGTTCTCAAGCTTGTTGGGACATAAGCTTCGCAGAGAAGAATAAGATGTTGTACCCCACACTCCATCCAATTAAGAGGCAAAAAGCTTGGTGGGAATACGGCAGGTCTCAACTCATTTACTGAATGACCTCTAAGGCGGCTGACTGAGTGGGACTGAGCTGGGAGCGCCCTCCGATCTCCAGGCTGCAGTGTGAACAGCCCCACCTCTTGGGTCTTAAGGGTCAAAGCATAATGGATGATGGATAGAGCCTCTAGACAGAAAGACGTGAAGGAAAAAATCACTGGTTTCGAAGTACACCATGGCTTCTTGAAGAAAATCTTCTTTGGAAAAATAGTGCTTGGCTTGCTATGGAGCCCTAGTAGAGGCTAAACCCCTTACCAAAAGACCAGTTGCCTTGTAAATGGAGGTGTCCACCCCAAACTGGATGTTGCCTGGCTCTGTAAGCAATAAGGTCAGGCGTAACCAGCAGCACGTTATCGACAAGAGGGAGCACGTTCGTGGGATCCCGTTGGAGCAGATCCTGAAGGCATCAGTTCGTTGCATGAACAAACTGTATACCCCTAGGATGTCTATACTGCTCCCCTGACGTTTTCTCTTCTGCCCACACCTCTAGCCACGTCAGGAGCTTTGCAGTGGGCTGAAGAAGACAAAAAAATTAAACATGATTGAAATGTGCCTTCATGGGTTGGACATGGACAGCCGCAGAGTTACAATCCCAGTTAGAAGTAATTGTCAGGGTCACTGGGGAGTGAAAAGCCATGTTCGGGACAGAACTCGAAACGGCACAGCTCAACGTCCACTTTGCCTGGGGTGGGAAAGAGGGCCTGGTGTGTGAGCAATGCCTACCACTTGGAAAAATGTTCAGGGAACTGGAAAGAAAAAGTTGGAATTTGGAGACAAGGAGGTCTAGAGAAGACGAAGGCGGAGGGGATCTCAGAATGGGGCCAGGTTGTGAGAATCTTTATTACGTCCTGTGAATGTTGACCGAAGACGATCCCCCGAGCCCCCAAAAGGAAGGTTTTCAATGATGAAGAAAAAAAAAAAAAAAGAAAGTAAACCCACCCCAGAGCTGTCAGTCCGTCTCCTCCCCACCACCCCCGCTTTTTGCTCGATGGGCCACGAGTAAAGTGGCTGTAGAGGCAAGGGTGAAGGGGAAGCAGGGCCCGGGCAGGATTTCTCGTCACCACTGGACTGGCCTGTCTGGTGGGTCCAAATCATCCGCAGCAGCAACCAACCTGGAATCCCATTCTTGTACCATAGACCCTGAGGACCAGGCTGACACCATCAGGTTTATTAGACGGAAGCTTCTCATCATGGAGGGGACGGAAAATCGCCCCCAGTGGAAAAGACACCTACACTGGGTAAGAATTCTTCTCTGCCTCGCACGCTCCTTCACGCGTCACGATCTGCCTGTGGTGCTGCTGTAGACCCATGTGATGGTACCAGGAGATGAAGCCTTCAGGAAGTGATTAGGTCACGAGGGTAGAGCCCTTATGAATGAGATTAACGCCTTTAGGAAAGAGGTCCGAGAGAGAACTCCCTAACCCTTCTCCCCATGTGAAGACACAATAAGAGGTCATCTGTAACCTGATAGAGGGCCTTCATCTGCCCACGCTGGCACTCTGATCTTGGACTTCCAGCCTCCAGAAATAAATACATAAGAGAAATAAATGAGAAATACATTTTTACTTTGTCTAAGCTGCCCAGTTGCGGTATTTTGTTAGTAGCCTGAACAGACTGAGACATCATCCTGATATCTAAACAGTGTTGCCTCTGTGGGGCGCCTGGGTGGCTAAGCAGGTTAAGCATCCGACCTCAGCTCAGGCCATGAAGACCTGAGCCCAAGCATTCCATGTCCTTACCACAACCTCACCACCCGGAAGCCACAGGCCTGTGGAGCACTCAGTTCCAGAGCTGGGTGGAAAGTGACACTTGGTTAGATTAGGGTGTGTTGTTCCTGATGTGGTTATTTGCTCTGAACCAACAACCACATTGGGTACTGATTCTCCCATCGTCAGAATGTATTATTCTGGGATCCATAGGATGGACACGAGAGTGGCATTTCTTAACATCCCATCTAATAATTCACTCGTGAAAGTTTGCTGATCATCTTTTTACCAGTTGTTCTACTGGTTTAGAGGTCTGAGATCCCAAGGACAAAACTACTCCACCGTTGGACAAAACTATGTTTCCATACCCAAGAACTGCCTTTGGCCCCTTGTGGGTTCCTCATGTCCCTGGATAAACAGGTAAAAGAGGAAAGGAGGGTCACCACACTGACTGAGGAGATTAGGTTGGTTTTCAAGGAGAAATGGACTTCCTGTTAAATTAGGCACACAATGGGAGAATATTTCTCAAACCGAGAAATCCTGTGGAATGGCTCTAGATCATGCTCTGTATCAGGTGGTCAAAGTCAATGGAAGACCAATTTAACAAGGACCTCCCTAAGATTCATGCCCCTCGAGAACCAAGGTTTCAGTTTCCCCCTGAATTAAGAACCCCAACCTGCTGAGGGGGGGACACAGAACCGGCAGTGGAGTAAGGAAGACAGAAATAGCAAATACTGAATAAAGCCACACAACCAGATGCAGAAATGAACACTGTGAGGGTGACATGTTTCCGCTCAGCATGCTGTGTTGTATCTTACCTTGTTCCTCCCTTTTCCTACTATTTTACATGGGGCTTGGTTATAATTTTGCCAGTAGGTTATAGCAAAACAACCCAGGCAGAGATCGAACTAAAGGAGGAAAGGCTGACCTCCAGAGGCGATGGCTGACACCGGTAACATTTGGGTGTCTGCTTTGAGGGGCAGGTTGAATATGTTATTTGCATGAGCGATGGTTTCATGACAATAATGAGGGCATTTTTTGTTGTTGCTGCTGTGGTTTGAAAGTTTACAGGCAGGATGAAGGGTATCCGTGGGTGTGGGGGGGCCAAAGGTGTGGTCTGTGGCGAGCATTGGATAATGGCTCCATCTAGCCCATTCCAACCCCTTGTGTTGGATCAGGCTTTACTGCACGCCGGAGGCTGAGAATCCAAGACTGCATCTCCCAGACATCCTTCTAGCACACGTTTTTCCACATGACCTCGCCACCCTAGACCTCTCTCAAACAGAATGGGGGGAGAGGTGTCTAAACCCTGATTTGGGCTCTGTTTTCAGCTGCAATATTAAGTGCGGGGGTGTCAGAGGCAGAAGAATGAGAGTGTGAATCCCCTCATCGATTGCCGAATCCTGACCTTCCCAGAGCTGAGCCCCAGCATCCCGTACGTGGAAGGATAACCTCTCCCTGTCGTGAGAAATAAGTGAGATCATGAGTGTAAACCACCTAGTACAGTACCTGGCACACATCGCCAAATGGCGGTTCCTCGTCCCTCAACAATCGACAGATCTGTTTGGCAGTTTGGCAACTGGTCGTATCTTTTCCAGAAACACAGTGAGGTTAAAAAAAAAAAAAAAAAATAGTGCAACATCGTAGGAACGGTAAGGAAAGAATTCATGATATTATCTTAACAGGGCATGAAGCCAGGGGAACTATCACGGCAATCTGATTTCTTTTTAGAGGTAGGAAGTTATCTGGGCCAAAGTCCCCTTTAAAATGGGGGGTTAATATCCCACTAAAACTTCGGGACCGCACCACGGCTGTAACCAGATGTGTTCGTTAAATGGTTTACAGGTGACAGAACCGTGTTCTTGGGTAGCTCCCTGCTTCCTCTACCGTCTTGATTTATTTCCCTCTTGGAGTAGAACGTGCTCTTTAATACATAGCAATCGTCTACTGTTTTCTTTTCTTTTCTTTTTTTTTAGCACCTTCCAAGTTAGAGTTCCTAAAATATGTTGTTACATGGTCTCCGCTTTCATGTTAGAGCAGAACTGTTGGAAATGCTTGTTCTCAAAATTCACTCACCACCTTAACCTCCAGCAGTGAAAACAATAAAAACTTTAAACCACATTTCTTCACAGTGGAAACCACCACTTTTTGAAACAATGAAGCGAAGTTAGCTTTCAGGGCTGGCTGTCCCACTGATGCTATTGTCCTCAAAATGTTGCTACCTGATAAACCGGAACAGAACAAGAAAGCTATTCATTGGCGGGTAAAAAAAAATATACAATGTGTGACATATTAATGACATAACCTGCTCAGTACTTCCCATACACAGAGCCGAGAAAGGAAGTTCACCTTTGGGAACTGGTTTAGAGGAAAGAAGCAATCTGCTTTCTCTTTAGTTAAAATATTTCACAAGCCCAGTGAAAGTTATATGCAATCCTTGAATATTTGCAGACCATATTCATTTGATTCTTCTAATTTAACCCAAAATATAAAAACATTGAGCAGATATTTAGGTGTGTACCTATATAAATATAGTACATAGATATTCTTTAATATATGTATTCATTCCACCCATTAGCGGGTGATAGGATGGAGGTAAAGGAACAACAGGGAATAAAACAGAAAATTAAAAAAACAGAGTTAGATGGTTAAAAAGAAGGGAAAAGGAGGCATTAAAAGCAGACAAAGAGGGAGGGAATTACGTAGGGCATATGAGCAAAGGGAGAAAGAGAAGGAAAGAAAAGGAGAAAGAGACAGGTTGACTCTGAAATATAATAGGAAACGTGCCAAATAATCTGAATCCGAACAATCTGAATAGGTCCTGGGAGCGAGGGATCATGAGTGTAGGAATGAAGCTGCCATTTCTCTTTCCTCCCTACTTGCCACATCCGTGGGTTCACCACTGCATCCCTCGTGCCTAGTTCAAGGACAATAAACCCTTGCTCACTAACTGAATAAGGATCAGGAACCATCACAGAACCACACAAGGTCACTTGCCAAGACCTTGGAAAGGTGCTCTCGTCCATAGGCATGGTTCGACTTACCTTGGTTCTTTCCAGGAATAAAGAATTCACTTCTCAAGGCAGTTAGAGATAGCTTTGTTCTAACAGGATAAATCTTCAGTGTCCACCAACAGTCCAGCCCTGGAGACCAGACTCAGCAAGTCTAATAAATCTTCTACAGGACAGCCCATGGGAAGCCAGCTCTATGCGCCCTTCAAGGTACCTCGAAACCCTGCACACCTCTTCCGCTTCTCCAGGTATGGCTCATTCTCTGCTTGTGGTCTGAACGCCACAAGGGAAAAGGGCTGCTGCCTCCCTCATTCTAGAGCCTACCAGTGCGATGCTGTATCTTCAACTCCGATGATTTTCTTTGGGCAGCCCCGTGGTAATTGGAAGAACTCACCCTGGAAGGGCAGGTTACACTTTGCATGCCTCACGCTAAAAGACAGTCTCCTTCCCCTTCTGAGGGTAGAAAGCTCTGGAAACTTGTTCAAACAGGATAAGAACCTTTGTCTTCGTCTCAGTCTCAGCTGTCTTCATGCGCCAATTCTCTTTCCCACTAGGGATGCTCCAGAGATCCCTTTTTTTCCTGTGTCTGCCCTTCACAAGGGTCCCGCTGGACTCGTGCTAATTGCCAGGGTATCACAAACCTCTACACCGGCCTCATGACTCCACAGCACGAACCCAGGCGACTGAATCAACCCTCATCCTCTCTCCTGTAAAACAAGGATAATAATGGTGCCGACCTCTTGGCATCCTTGTGCGTTCTAGCAATACGTGCAAACCCTGGAACAGGACTGGGCACTCAGGAGGTGCTCGGAAAGCATTAGCTTCTATTACAATGCTTACCCTGCTTCTAAAAAAGCCGACGTGATTTGTAAAGTCACACTGAAGCGTAGCTAGCTGACTGTTGGCTACAAGCGTCCTTAATGTTTGCCCATGCAAAATTTTGTGGATACAAGCATTTATTCCCTCTTATTCTCAACTCTGGCAGCATATTAGAATCATCTGGAATTTTTTATGGTTTGCTTTTTTTTTTTGAGAGCGGGGGAGTGGCAGACAGTGAGGGAGGCAGAGGATCTGAAGCAGGCTCCGCGCTGACAACAGAGAGCCTGATGCAGGCCTCGAACTCGCAAACTGCAAGATCATGACCTGAGCCGAAGTTGGACACTTAACCCACGGAGCCACCCAGGCACCCCCAGATAATTCTGATACAAGTAGTCTAGGGTGGGGCTCAGGCATTGCTCCCCAAGCAAGTGTACTCATGGACATCGGTGAGAACCACTGATGCATAGTAAGGTCTTTACGAATAGACAGCAGATCGTTTTGTGGTTTAAAACACGACAACAAAACACAAACATACGTCAACCACCTCCTTTCCACAGTCTTTGATCCCAGGGGGCTAAACTGAAGCCAAGTGCCTACACATTTCTAAAAGGTGATTCTGATGTGCCCTGGAGAACCAGGGGCCACCAAATTTTCATCACACCTGTGATGAAGAAAGGTTGGCTCCCAAACAGAAGTCTGAGCTGTGGTTTCTGCCGGGGATGAGGTTCGCCACCATCCAGACCTCTACCTGGACCCAGAATATTTGCATTCAGCCACCCCCCCACCACCCCGGAGGTGGGGGGGGGTGGGGCAGCCCAGGGTGGAAGGGGCCACCAGGAATGGAGAGAGCCCTGGGGCCTCTGGCTCTTTCTTTCCCAGTTGGGCCAATCAACAAGAAGAACTGCTTTCACCACCGAGGATGCGAAAAATGAGGAGAAATGGCTAGAGCCATGACGTCCCTTCTTTATCTTTATCCGGGATACTATAGGTTGACCGACAGAGCCTGAAGAAAGTGGTGTCTGGGGCGCCTGGGTGGCGCAGTCGGTTAAGCGTCCGACTTCAGCCAGGTCACGATCTCGCGGTCCATGAGTTCGAGCCCCGCGTCAGGCTCTGGGCTGATGGCTCAGAGCCTGGAGCCTGTTTCCGATTCTGTGTCTCCCTCTCTCTCTGCCCCTCCCCCGTTCATGCTCTGTCTCTCTCTGTCCCAAAAATAAATAAACGTTGAAAAAAAAATTAAAAAAAAAATTAAAATAAATAAATAAATAAATAAACATTTAAAAAATTTTCTTTTAAAAAAAAAGAAAAAAGAAAAGTGCTCCTTTTGAATAACTAAAGAAAACAGGGAAGACTATACTATGTTGGATAAATGATGGATGGATGGATGCATGTGTGGAGGGAGGGGGGATGGATGGATGATGGAGAAAAGAATAAGGGCTAGAAACAGGAAGACTAGAAAGATTTTGGAATAGGGAGACAATGAGATGAAGAGAGGAGGAAGGGGACAAGAAATATGAAAGTGTATAGATAGCATGGAGCAAAGAACACTGCGAGCTACTCTACAAGGGAAGTAAATGGTCCTCGTGTCCTCAGTTTCCTCATCTGAAAACAAGCAAATTGGTTCCAATTATCTCTAATATCCTCTCCAGCGGTGGCATTCTCTGTGTCTAAGGAGAGGTAGACAAGGAAGACAGAAAAGGAAGAAAAACAGAAGAGAAGAGGTTCAGTAGTTCCAAAGTGCTAAGCTATGTATTAATCCCTGTAACAAATTACCACAACCTTAGTGACTTAAAACATCTCTTTACTCCCTTACTGTTCTAAAAGCTGGAGGAGTCCTAAAATCCAGGCAGCCCTCCTGTGTAGTTCTCACGCAAGCTTTGATTCAGTGGCACAGTCTGCTTTCATGTTTCGGCACTAGCTTCTTCTATCTGTGGTTCCCAAGAATGCCTTGGTGACGCGGCCGTCAGATTTAGCAAATAAAAACCCAAGATGCTCTATTAACTTTGAATGGCAGATAATCAGCCCATAGTACTTTTAGGTTAAGTCTGCTCCAAATATTGCCTGCAACATAACAATGCTAAGAAAAAATACGTTGGGTATCTGGAACTCAAGATGAACTGGTTGTCCTCTATTTTCCCTGGCAACCTTCCTTGGGAGAGCGTACCCATTTCAAACAGGCAGATGGGAAACACAGCATGGGTAATTACACTCTCAGAGAAGTTTATGGTCCCGGACAAGCTGAAAGTTTGTTCAATAGTAAGCAGCTTCTCACGTTGGACCTATGCTCAGACCAATTTCTTCCCCCTCATTCCGCCAGAGACTCGAGTCCCTTCCAACCTGCTTCAAATGTGAAGCTGAGCAGATTACCACTCTTTATAATTCCCGCAAACTCATGTTGCCGGGGAGTCCCTGCCCCCAATCTATTCTGCAGCCTTAAGTGTTACTCACTCCTCCTCTCTTCCCCAACTCCCTCCACACAGTCTTCCTCCAGCCTCTCACATAAGTCTTTGAGCCAAAATGGGGTTCATCTGCACTTGCATTGTCAAGGAGAGAAGGAGAAATGTCACAATCACCACCAAACGAGCTGAACATCTCCTAAGTTAACACCCAGGACCAAGCAGGAAGGGCTGCAAGTAAATCTTCTTACTGTCTGGTGAATTTCCTGTTCCTTTCCAATTCTCTGTGGATTCAGAGTCCGGGCTCTTCGTCGGGCTCAAGCAGTTTTTGTGAGCATCTCCAAGAACTTAGAAAAGAAACTGGATATGGAAAATAGTGCAAAATAGGAATTTGTTTAAAGGTGGGTGGTTTTTAGGCTTCCGTTTATAAAATGGTCTGACCCAGTTTTCAACTAGGTCAAGATGTGGTAGACTGAGTTAAATCATGAAAGGCACAAATTACCCTAGAGCAGAGGAAGATTTTTGTGAAGTCACTTCCTAGCTGCTCCTTTAGCTTGAGTGGAACTGGCCTTTCCAGTTGAGGGAGTGTCCTGCCCCCGGGAAAAGTGAACTCATCATTTTCCCATCCTCCTCCCAACTGTGACCAGGCCGCCTGTGCCTTCCTGTTTTAATGACTTGGAGTGACCCTAAATGATTGGCATTGTGGTGTTTTTCATCTTTCATCTTTTGTTTCCTTTTTCTTTTTTTCTTAGCAAAGTAAGAAGTAAAGACACTGGCAATTTAGAAAATCTAACCATTTTCATCTTTTTTTCCTTCTATCTTCTCTCTGATATCATAACTCCTAAATATTGCCCCCATTGACCTGGTCGTTTCCCCAAGCATCTACAAATGAGTAAATTAACTGGACTTTTCTCTTATGACCATTGTTGGCTGTTGGGTTTTTTTCCCCCTAACTTCTATTACTTGGTTTTGTTGAACTTTGAAATATAAGCCCTCTTGATTTCCTGTAAATATTTGTTCTTTTAAAAACTAAGCCTCATTTTATTCTTACCCCATGAACTTTTAATTTCCCGATTCCCGTTAGACATTTCTGATCGATTTCTCTGTTTTCTGTTAAAACTTTGTTTCTCAATTCTCTTTCATGTATCTTTCCCCTTCCTTCACCTGAGAGGAAAATGGTCTTAACAGCCTGCCTGCCTGCCTTTCTCTCACTCTAGTCCTTCCTCATGTTTTTAGTTTTTATACATTTTATAAATTTTTCCCTCAGATTTCCTCCCAACTCATTCCCTACCTGCTTTTCTCCTTTGTGTCTATGCCTCAATTTTCCCTTTGAAGTTTTCCTTCGTTTCCTCTTTTTTCTTTAGGTCTTCATGTTCTTGCTTCATGACAAGAATGCATTTATTGGGGGGGGGGGGGAAGCTTCTAGTAAATCTCCTATAAGCAAGTGGGACATTTGGCATCTGACCTTCCTTGCCTGCCCCTTATGCTCTCACACATAAACCTGGAGTCTCAGCCATCATTCATTTTCCGGGATAAGTTTTACCTCTGCCCAGAATGCTTTCCTCTCTTCTCGAACTTATCTCCTGCCGTTCCTCCAGTGCCCGTGCAGGACATCACCTTTCCATGACCTTCCTAGCCTGGTTTAGTCAAAAGTCATGTCTACCTCTGCCACCCCATGGGTTTAACTTCCTTATCAGTAAAAATTCAAGGTGGGATTATAAATTGACGTGTTCTTTTTTCCTCTTTACCTTTTTTGACAGAGAGAGAGAGAGAGAGCAGTGGAGAGGGGCAGAAGGAGAGAGAGAGAGTGAGAGAGAGAGAATCTTGAGCAGATTCCATGTTCAGTGTGGAACCTGACATTCAGGTCAATCCCACAACCTTGAGGTCGTGACCTGAGCCAAAATCCAAAGTCATATGCTCAACCAGCTGACTCACCCGGGTGCCCCTAAATTGACCTGTTTTTAAATTTTTCAGATATAACAGCATAGGGAAAGAGTGCATAAAACAAATATGGAGTACATTGAATAGTAATTTTTAAAAATCCAGAGAGCCTCCACCTGGGTTAGCACTCTTCAAGGTCTCACGTATCCTTTGTCACACAGACGGCTTACCCCTGAAGATAACTGTTATCCTCTCCTTTTAGGCTAATCACTTCCTCACTTATCCGAAGCAGGCTCCAGGCTCCGAGCTGTCAGCACAGAGCCCGCCGTGGGGCTCCGAACCCGCAGACAGTGAGATCATGACCTGAGCCGAAGTCGGGCGCTCAACCGACTGAGGCACCCGGGCGCCCCTCCTCACTCTACTTTAGAGTCTTACCACTTTCGTATGCCTTCTTAAGCAACAACATTTCATTTTTCCTGATTTCGACTTTTATAAAAATGGGATCATCCCAGGGGTAGGGCACGAAGATCCCTGCCTTTTGTCTTGTTTCTTGCACTCAGTGCTGTGTTTGAGATTCCAGGCTATTGCGTTTAGCTGTGGTTTTGCTTATTTTCCCTTCCGTGCACATTTTCCATGGCATGAGAGCCCACAATTTATTCATTCACTCTAAAGTTGATGGACCAGTTTGGAACTACTGTAAACATTGCTGCTGCAGACATTCTTATACAAGAATCCTGGCACATGTGTGCATGTTATTTCTCCAGGTCAGAAATGGGACAGAATCGCTGAGTCACAGAGAATGCTCCTGTTCAGCTTTGGTAGGAAATGCCAAACGGTCTTCCAGAGAGGTGGTAGCAATTTATATTCCCACTGGCAGTCCGTGGAAATTCCTTTTGATTCAGAGCCTCACCTTCTTTGCCCATCTGATGAGCAGGAATGGGCATTTTCATCTCTCTATGCCCAGAGCTACCCAATTGACTGGTTTCTAGAGGGTGTTCCCATGCATTTATTAGTATATGTGCTGTCGAAGCAAGAACTCCCATGGCTTTATTAATTCATAAAACTCCCTTATGTTTTATGTTTCATTCCAGACTTATGCCGTGTCTGACGATTTTCCAAGGACCTACCTTTGGAGAACTGGGGTTAAGCACGCATGGAATGACAACTATTCTGAAAACTTCTTTTCTTTGACACGTAAAGGCTTTGCTCCACCAGCACTGCTGGGGCATAGGACGAAGTTTGTAAAAGCCTCTGTGCAGGGGATGGGGGGGGGGGGCAGGGGAAGGGGGCTGTGGTGCATCCCATGACTCCAGCCCTAAGAGAAAGGATGGTCAGCACTCCACATTCCTGAGCTCGGGAGGGGCCTTTCCATCCCGCCTTTCCATTCCAGAAGTTCTGGAATCAAGAGATCTGGGCTTTCCAGGGACTTTCTGTGGAGTTCTGCTACCCCTGGAGGCAGGATGCCGGCAGAATCACTCATTTCTACCTACCGCCTGGGGCCCCTCCTGAAATTCTCGTCCCGTCCATTAATAGATGCTCAGCAGTAAATTTTCTAAAATTACAAGTTTCTATGGATTGATTTTTAAAATTGTTTTAATGTTTATTTATTTTTGAGAGAGAGAGAGAGTGCAGAGGAGGGGCAGAGAGAAGGGGGAGACAGAGGATCCGAAGCGGGCTCTGCGTTGACAGCAATGAGCCCAATATGGCACTCAAAGTCACAAACTGTGAGATAATGACCTGAGCCAAGCACTTAACCTACTGAGCACCCAGGCCCCCCAATTTTTTTAATTAAATAATGCAAAAAAGAGACCCTTTGGGCCCTACCTAGCACTGTCTCTTCATACTTCTTCGGAGATTATTTACCGGAGAGGTAGTAGAAATGAGATGGAGTGAAGTTTAAAAATGTAAAAGAGGGGCGCCTGGGTGGCTCAGTCGGTTGAGCGTCCGACTTCAGCTCAGGTCACGATCTCACAGTTTGTGAGTTCGAGCCCCGCATCAGGCTCTGGGCTGATGGCTCAGAGCCTGGAGTCTGCTTCGGATTCTGTGTCTCCCTCTCTCTCTGCCCCTCCTCCCCCGCTCATACTTTGTCTCTCAAAAATAAATAAATGTAAAAAAAAAAAAAATTTAGAACTGTTCAGGGATTCTCTTTTTAAATGCCAGTGTAGTATTGCTAGTAAAAATTTCCCCATTTAAAAACCAGTGTTTCCCTTAATTTAGATGTTAATTAAATGTATGAGTCAATGCTCTATAATGTTTTAAAATGACGTTTGGTTAGGGCCCCTGTGAGAAGTTGGTTTAAAATTCTCATTTGAAAATCTTTTCCACATTTGACATTTCCTCTAGAAATACTTGGACAACGTGTGTTTGAAAAGGTTCCTCAAATTGAACGTTAAGTACATGCCCATCGGAGAAGTTATTTAAGAACTTCCTCCAAAGTTGGTAGGAAAAGCGAATGTCATTAGAAAATTGTGAATTTTTGCAACACTCTCAGAAAATGAGGTTTGAGATGGAAAGAAAGATTCTCCAGGCTCAACCCTCCCTGTTATCAGCCCCTGGCAGCCTCACCCAATTCCTTCTTAACTGATGAATGAATCCTTCTTAATGAACGATACTTATAAGTCAATGAAACAAAAAATAGATTAAAGCTTCACTCAGAATGATCACATGTGCCCTCATAGTCAGCCATACTGTTTTTTAAAAGTCAAGAATAGGCAACTTTTTGCAAGAAGAGAATGTCATCAGTAAGGGGGAAAGTAGCAGGGGCTTTGTAGAAAAGAAAGAGCACTGGGATAGAAATCTCATAGTTCACATTCTAGAATCTTCTCGGTATCTACTTGGACAAGCTCCCTAAGCCTCATTTTCTATACCTAGAAAAAGAGTTAAATTAAATAACATCTAACATCACAGGCAGGCTTTAATTTCTGTGAAAGATTGATACTGAGGCCCCAGAATTAATAAAGCAATACAACTTTTTTATAAATCAGAAAAGATCATAAAATTTTACACTCTCAAAAGATAAAACTTTTTGCAACAATAACAAAATCACCACACACTTACCAGAATAGCTAAAAAAAAAAAAAAAAAAAAAAAAGTTTTTTTTTTTTTTTTTTTTATGGCATCAGTAAATATTGGCAAGGATGTGGAACTTTCCTACATGGTTGGTGGGAATTTAAAATGTTATAACCATTTCAGAAAAAAAAAAATATGGCACTTCCTTATAAAACTAAATATGTATTTACCCTCTGACCCAGAATTCCACTCCTAGTTAATTTATCCAAGAAAAATGAAAATGTATGTCCACAAAAATACTCTACAAGAATATTCATAGCAGCTTTCTTCATAAAAACCCTAAACTAGAAAGATCTTGGATGTCCACCAACAGGTGAATGGATAAACAAACTGTGGTATATCTATACAATGAGCTATTACTCAGTAATAAAAGAGAAATAAAGTATTTCTTTAATATTTTTTTCAGTGTGTATTGAGACAGAGCTTGAGCGGGGGAGGGGCAAAGAGAGAGGGAGACACAGAATCTGAAACAGGCTCCAGGCTCCAAGCTGTCCGCACAGAGCCTGACGCGGGGCTCTAACCCACGGACCGTGAGATCACGACCTGAGCCGAAGTCAGATGCACAACCGACTGAGCCACCCAGGCGCCCCGAGAAATAAAGTATTAATACATACTTCAATCTGGATAAGTCCCCAAACCTTGCTGAGTAAAAGAAACCAAACACAAAAGAGAATATATCTTGATAACAGATTAGATTACACAAATGTATGCATTTGTCAAAACCCATGGAATGGCACATTTAAGATGTGTGCATTTTGTTTCAAGTAAATTACTTAAAAAAAAAAACTGGAGTACTGGAACAAATATCAAACCACACTCCCTGATATGCAGGCTGAAATAGTTGGGAGTGGAGTGTGCTAATGTCTGCAAGTCATTGGAAATGCATCAAAAACATGTCAGATTGATGATGGAGATGAGCAGACTTAAATGTCTATCATGATATCTAGTTATCATATGGGTGTTCACTGTACAATTGTTTCCATTTCTCTCTATGTTTGAAAAACCTTATAACAAATGCTAGAGAAACAAATCAACAAGAAAAAGGAAAAGGAGATAATTCACCTAGTCATTGGTCAAATTGATAACAACACAGAGAAAAACATTTATTTCAAGTGATTTGTAACACAGCAGTGTATATAAACCTAGTGGGATATATTCTACATAGACCTAAAAAAGAAATTATAAACTTCATTTATTGGTTTTATGGTTAAGAACAACATTGCTACTATTTTGAAACTATCTCATAAATACCGTAAGATAAAGCAAGTAAATACATCGTTATTATCAGGAGCCAAGATTGACAGTGCAAAAGGAGAGACCAACACTAAAACCCAAGCATCTAAGTAAAAATTCTGCAATATTAATTACAATTGCAAAATGTAATATTTAATTGGAAATATCTATAGATACTCATATATTTTTAGAAACATATTCCCTAGTCCTTTTTCCTGGGAAGATATTAGAAGCAGTACACCCAGTTACAACCAGTACCTTAGAACAAAGATCTTGGTTTCTTTACAGCGCCCCCACACTCCCAGACACAACTATGATTTCTTGGAGAAATCACAGATTCCAGTTCTGAGGCACAGAAACTGCAAGATAAGCCTGGGATATCTTGCTGTTGAAACAAGAAATGCGCAAACATCACTGGGTACATGTCAGACACAGGAGTCAGGTTTTAGGACACTATGGGCTCCATGAAGCCTAAGGGATTGTGACACATCGAGTGAGTAAATATCCATACTATTACCCAGAGAAAGGAAAGGAAACGTTCGCCATCACTGGCGGTGTCTACCGTACCAAATCATTATCCTGAAAATTAATACCTTTTTGGGAAAATCATCCCCAAGCGCTGAAGAAAAGCTCTTCTTTCCAGAAGAACTCCAACCAGTAATATAGAAGGAATAATAGGAGATTTATAACCACCAGAAATAATTGATTCATGCAGGGACCAGCAGTGGATGTAAAACTGCTACATAAGTTATGTCGCAGATATCGGCATGGTGTCCAAGTACCATCCCACAGATTGCTTACTATTTACAAGGAGAATTACTTCCTTTACAAATAAAGAGATAGCTGTCACCACCTGAGCCAAGCGACCAAATCAGCATCACTAATTGTGGGACAAACTGGCATTATGTGCTTTGTGAAGGGAAGCACATGATATTAACCTCACCTATGAAATCATGTCAGAAGATTTCACCTGAATCTAGTCAGCTCGTAGGCTTTGCTCCTCCAGGAAATATGGAGGACAGAGAATAAGTGAAATTAAAAGACACAATCACCAAATGCCCAATGTGTAGTTTTATAAAATAATTATTCGAGCAAATTATTCAAACAAATAACTAGCGTAACTGTTCAAAAGAGGTATAATAAATCAACAAGCACAATGTGTAGACCTTTGTTGGAAACTAATGTGAAAGAAAAAACTAGCCAAAACAGATATGTGGAGCACAATTTTGGGGAAGTATAATATGGATTAGGCACTAGATATATTATAAAATGACTGTTAATTTTATCAGGGGTGATAATTTACCTGTTAATCGTGGAGGAGAATTTCATTGTTTTAGGAGGTGCCTGCTAAATTCTTATGATATGATAGCCTTATATCTGAAACTTACTTTGAATGATTCAGCTAAATAATTCTGGGAAAGAGTCAGACAGACAGAGATTGAAAAAAGCAAGAGAACAATGAGGCAAAATGTTTAAAAGTGTCGAAACTAGTTATTCGATACACGGTGTTGCTCCCAGCCTTTCGAATTTTCTCCACATCCGAAAATTTTTGTAAGAAAAATGTTAACAAAAGGAGGACACTGTAATGAATAAATGAATGTTTTAGAACTAATAGAGAGTATAATTTAGAATAAGGTTAAAATACGGGGCACCTGGGAGGCTTAGTCGGTTAAGCATTAGACTTCAGCTCAGGACATTATCTCGCAGTTTGTGGGTTCAAGCCCCATGTCGGGCTCTGTGCTGACAGCTCAGCGCCTGGAACCTGCTTCGGATTCTGTGTCTCCCTGTCTCTCTGCCCCTCTCCTGCTCGTGGTCTGTCTCCCTCTGTCTCTCAAAAATGAATAAATGTTAAAAAAATAAAATAAAATAAGGTTAAAATAATATTAATCGAATACACTAAACAAAACCATGATTCCATCCACAGTGAGCAACGCAAACGAGGACCTCAAGCAAGGATCAGATTATGTTATTCACCCTCCAGTGGTTCAAAGTCAAGTCCCAAATTCCCTTCTGTGTCTCCTGCCATACTCCTGTCTGTAATCCCCACAATAGTCAGACAAATGACTTTGTTCTACATGATAGAAACGACCTTTGTACGAGGTCCCTTTGTTCTCCCAGTGTGCTGGATACTGGAAATGGACTCACTCAGCCTCCCAACTACCCTCCTTCTTGTCATCGGAGAGGTTGGAAAGCTAAAGCCACAGTTTTCAAACCCCTTGCGGCCAGGGTGCTGGGTGTGCCTGTGTGATCTGCCTGTTAGATGTACTCGTTCAAGATTTGGAATGTAGAAATAAGGCAGGGTCATCTTCACATTCCCCTTTTCTGGTTTTTGCTGTCTGGAAAAACCACGACATCGTGAGGTTTCTCTGCTAGCATCCCAAGTCCATCTCTCCCCGCGAGGGTAGGGAGTGATCGGTGCCTCTTGATGAGGCTTTGAGGCTTTCTAATCCCTGGGTTGAAGATCCTGGCACCTATTTTCCAGTTTCTAGATAATCTAGAGGTGGCTGAAGTGGAGACACCAGGGCCACTTCCAGCAGTGGGTGATTTCAATCAATATTCTTGGTTCCCATGGTGGGTCACTTCTTTATGGTTCTAGAATTATTCCTGGAGACCCAACTTTGAATGCATTCTGTCAACCCTTCCAATAATTTTCAAAGACCTAATTTCCTCCATTGAAACCTTTTTTGATTAAAATACCTACAGGGGCTTCCGTTATCCACACTGAACTCTGGAAAGTTTTCTGAATCTGAGAAACACGTATCTTAAAATATAAGATATTTGGAAATAACAGGAATTTACATTTGGTCAGAAATTCCATAATGTGGAACATCAAACTACCTTGGGCGCTGGAATAGAGTACCAGACTCCACCCAAAGCCTATAGAATAAGAATCTCTCTGGGTGGAGTCTAGCATGTATTTTTAAAATCTGTCCAGGTAATTATGATGCAATCTGCCTAACACAGAAATCCATGGACAAGCATGCAGGATTTTAAGGTGCAAAGTTTGTAGATGTCATGAGATCTAATCTTCCATCTGATGCAAGAATCTCCATGCTGACATTTTGATATTTCCCAACCTTCCTCTTCTACAGATAACCTTATCGTCTTCAGCAGTTTATCAACATGGCAGGAACTCTGTGTTAGGAAAAGCCAGCTTTGCATCAAGAATGAAATAACTTCTTTCAAAACCATGCAATACAGTCCGTGCCCAGGTTAAACATGTGACTTAGAAATGCACATTTAACTTTACAAAATTGCATATTAAGCTTATAATTGCATACGATACACTACCAAGCTCGTAAAAAATAGTTTTGTTAGCTTAAAGCGCATTCCAGATACTGTTTATTTACCAAAACAGAGTCTCAAAGTAGTACATTGCAGATTCGTGGAATTGTAAGATACAAGATTAGAAGCCATCTTAGAGATGATTATTTTAAAACAGGGACCTGGAGTGAAAGGCACAACTTGAAAATAATGAAATTTTTTTTTGTTTGTTTTTAGTGTTTACTCATTTTTTAGACAGAGGGAGACAGAGCGTGAGTGGGGGAGGGGCATAGAGAGAGGGAGACACAGAATCTGAAACAGGCTCTGGGCTCTGAGCTGTCAGCACAGATCCCGACGCGGGGCTCGAATCCACAAACTGTGAGATCATGACCTGAGCCGAAGTCGGACACTTAACCAACTGAGCCACCCAGGCGCCCCAATAATGAAATAATTTTTAATGAATGTGTAAATGAATAATGAAAGTACATTTTAGAAAGTGACCTCAGTGGCCTTTCCTTTGATCTTTTACTCCGTCGTTAACGTTAAGTGAGGAGTGATGTATATCATTTATTTGGGGCAGCATTCAGGCCTCTTTTCAAATAAGCGACACTTTATGTTCACTTCTCTACTTAACCTTTCTTTATTTTTCCCTGGGGCCTCTCTCACCTTGAGATGCTCACTAACCTTACCCGACTACGGGTCCAACTCCAAACTCAGCAGTTAGAGAGTTGATTAAAGACGGAAAAGAAAACAGAGCAAAATAAAATAACAGAAGCTTCACAGAAATCTGCGGTTCTGAAAAAGATAAGAGGTCACGGGTATGTGTGCAATGAACTTCAATCAGAAAGCCAAGGCGGAGGGGCGTGTTTCTTCTAACATCGCCGGTGAGAGCCTGAGACATAATTGAGAATGGAAGCCCATCTGCTCTCAATATTCTGACTCTGACAATGACACTGGGTTGCTGCTTTCTTTCTTTTTTTAATGTTTATTTATTTTTGAGAGACAGAGAGATAGAGCTCGAGCAGGCGAGGAACAGAGAGAGAGGGAGACACAACCTGAACCAAGGGCTCCAGGCTCTGAGCTGTCAGCACAGAGCCTGACGTGGGGCTCGAATTTGTGAGCTGGGAGATCATGACCTGAGCCGAAGTCAGACGTTTAACTGACTGAGCCACCCAGGCGCCCCCGGGTTGCTGCTTTCTACTGATGACAGAGGTAGACCACAGATATGCCCAAATTCCTTTTAATTTCTTATCCCTCTTTTGGGTATCAACTGCACTGAGTTCTCTGAAATTACAGACCTCATGTTAAATGAAAATCACCGATGTATGGTCTTGTACAGGAGCAGGCCAAGTTCACAATCATTCATTAACTTGGCAGGTATTCCTGGGTTCCCAGCATGTGACAGGCACTCTGCTGAGCTCTGACATAGAGTGGTGATCAAGGTCCTTGGTTTCTGGGTATGTGACCTGTGCTTGGAATGCTACCATTAATCTGATGATGGTCTCATTCTCTTCAATAAAGACATGGGTTTGGGGACCAAGCTGACATGGGCTCCGTTCCCAGCCTTACCTCTTGCTGACCATGTAATCTTGGGTATTTGTCCCACCTGGATGGCTCTGTCTTCCTGGTGCCCATCGTGGACAAGTCCAACATAGCACTGCTTTGAAGCAGGGAGTGACCTGATCCCATTGGGTAGGGAGAGAAAGCTCACTTATTTCCTTTAGATGAAGAAGGCCAACCCTTGGGGAAGAAAACATTTTTCTTGCTTTAATGGACTTTTCTTTAATCAACCTCCCAGTTTAAAGAGCTTTTTAAGATAGGACTCCTCTAGGCTGACTTTAACCTCCACAGAGATAAACAGATCTGTTCCCTTACTCACGAACTTTTTCCAGGAACCAAATTCACTTCACCGTCGAGAACCAGCTGGGCACTTGTAGAAATAGAGATTCGTGGACCTCACTCTAGACCTAATAAATCAGAATCTCTGGAAATTTCTATTTTTAACAAGTAAGAGATGAAACCCGATAGTTATTTCCATTCTGCTTCTATTTTTAAGTAAGTCTAGATATTTCATCAAAACTTTAGATAGCATTCATTTTTAAATTTTTTTCTGATTATGAAATTCATATGTGTACATGGTAGAGAAGTTTTCAAAAAGAAAATGAAATGTTAAGAAGAAAACAAAATGTACCCATTGTTCCAAGGCCTAGAATTAAGAAAAATAATCAGATTGGCGTTTCATTTTTCAATTTTTCTATGAATATGCATATATATTTTTATAATATATATGATACATAAAAAGATATATATAATATATTGAAATATATATACAGATATAGATTTTATTTATATTTTTATTTATATTTATATAATATATAAGCATGTTTATACATAATTTGTTATTTATAAATATAAATTTATAATGTATTTATACGAATATATTTATATTTTATATATATCTTATAAAATATATATAAAAGATATATATAATACACATAAGATATATAACATATATACAATATATATTTTTATAATTAATATAAAAATATAATCCTTATCTTTTTATAATATATATAAAATCAAACAATCAATTCTGTTTCTTTTCTTGTAGATTTTCTGTTTCTATGTATATATACTCTGAACACATGCCTGATTAGTATTTTACAGAAATAATTCCATTTAACTCTTATTTATTGAGAATCCCCTCTATGTACTCACTCTTTTAGGCGTTGGGGATACAGTGGTGAGTATCAGGGGATACAAGTAGAAAGAAATGTGCACCAATGAACTTACATTACAATATCAGAATGTGCTCAAGAAACTAGCCGACTGATACATAAATGGATAAATATCGATGATGCAAGGGGCAGGAATGATAATATTTGAGTGTCTATGAGGTGCTGAGAACAGTTCCCACTATAAATTCATTTCATCCTTATAATAACCACTAGAACAGCACATAGCAAGCGCTAGAATTACCCCCACTTTATAAATGTGGAAACAGAGGCACTAACTGCTTGCCGGTCTATCTGAGTAATTTACAAGCTGCTAAGAAATAGGTGGGAAGACAGCCTGGATCAGGTGGCCAGAAACGGGGTGACACATCATAAGGTTTCGGTTGGCAGGCGAGGAACGGAAGCCAGACAGGTTGAAAGAAAAGGTGGGAACCAAGAAATCAGAGACCTGCATGAGATTAAAGCACAGCAGGTGCACGGAAATGGGATTAGGAAGCCAGCAAAGAGGCAGCGTTCTCAGAGAGGAGGCAGTCAGCCTGCCTGGGTCGCTCCGTGCTGTTGGGGGTTTCTAGTTGGTTTTCCTGGGAGACAATGTTTTTACATGCCCCTCGTCCCCGGTCTGCCGTAAAGCGGAAAACACTCCTTCACGGCAAGTGACGTTTCCACCTAGGCTGACTCATCCCCAGGCAGGTTTCACATCTGGAGATTGTGGAGCCGATTTTGTACAGTGGGGCAGGGGGTCAGGCCCAGGCAAGGTCAGAGCCCAGCCGAGCGCGTGGCTGCGGCAGGAAGACACACAGGCAGTGAGAGCAAACCTGAACCCTGCCCCGGGAGCCTTGGGGGCGGAAACTGAGGAAATGGAATCCCTTCCACTGGTGAAACGCAGCTTCCCAGCCAGAGGGGACTGCACCCACTGGGCCCAGCCCTGGAGCCACGGCTTGGCAAACCGCCACCTAAGGGGAAAGAAAAAGCACAACGTTGTGACAAGCGTCTGCCTCCGCCCACATCACGGCGGGAGTTTGCTTCTCCAAGAAACAGACTTTTTAAGTCATTTTGATACCCCCTCCTCCCAAAAGTCTACAAGGTTCCATATTCTAACACTTGGATACATTCTAAAGTGGCAGAGCTCACAGGGGACTCTGAAGACGACCAAGAGCCAGAAGAAAGAAGCAACGTTAGGAAGCGTCAAACACCACGGGTGCTGCTGTCCGCCGGGCCTGGGTGGCTCAGCCAAGTTAAGCTTCTCCTGTTCCGCTCAGGTCATGATCAGGTCATGAGCTCCCGTTAGTGAGTTCCAGCCCCGCATCAGGCTCTGTGCTGACCATGTGGAGTCCGATTCGGATCCTCTGTCCCCCTGTCTCTCTGCTCCTCCCCCCCATCGTCTCTCTCTGAAACAAACATTAAATAATAATAATAATAATACCACTCGTTGTTACCGTCTTCACTGACACAGAAACATCTTTCTGCCTGATGCCTGCTCAGAACCTGAGACCAGCTGATTCCATCATATCTCACGAGACTGTGTGACACTAGATGAATTCTTTAATTCCTTTGACCCTCAGTTTCTCTACCTGCAAAACAGACCCAAAGGTAGTCCCTACCTCTTGTTTAAATGAGAGAATACATCAGCAGTCTTAGCAGCCTATATTAGCACCTAGGCTTACTAGTCTAGATATTATTGATGACAGGACTGCTACCCAATCCCAAATCCTTGCATTCGTCTGTCCTTTCCCAGACCGCTCATGCTCCCACTCTAATTCTGTGTTGTGCCTCCAACTCATGTCCACGATGGCCCGCTCTGGCCTCTCCTGGCAACTCTTTCCTGTTCTTCCATCCTTCGCTCCTCTAGCTCCTTGCCTGTATTGAAAACTGGGTGTGGGGGGCGCCTGGGTGGCGCAGTCGGTTAAGCGTCCGACTTCAGCCAGGTCACGATCTCGCGGTCTGTGAGTTCGAGCCCCGCGTCGGGCTCTGGGCTGATGGCTCAGGGTCTGGAGCCTGCTTCCCATTCTGTGTCTCCCTCTCTCTCCGCCCCTCCCCCATTCATGCTCTGTCTCTCTCTGTCCCAAAAATAAATAAACGTTGAAAAAAAAAATTAAAAAAAAAAAAAGAAAACTGGGTGTGAGGCAAGGACATCACTCTCCCTCTGGTCTTCTCTGACAAGCATAGGGCCGGGAGCAGGTTGAGACAAGCATTCCTGTGCCTCCATGATGGCACCTCTCCATTCCTCTACACTTTCCCCATCACCCCCTTTGAAGTACATGAGGTTAACACATCCCCTCTCCCTCACCACCCCCAGCTGCCAGCTGAAGGTCTGGAACAATCCTTCACATTCTGTGAAGACTTTGGCACAGGCCTACGGTCGCTTCTTTCATTCCTGTTGCTACATCAAGGTAGGCAACTTTACACCTGCCTGGCCCAACGTCACTTATAAAATGTCCCCCTCCTCCAATCAAGCTTCAACTCAGCCTCTATTTGTAACTTGGAGTTAGGGAACATGCTCAATGACACCATACGCAGGCAATCAACAAAATCCAGAAGGTAAGAAACTACAGAACAAATGTCCCGGTTTCTCCAAAACATCAATTGCAGAGGTGAGGGTGACCAGAAACACTGATTAAAAGTAAAAAGAAACAATCAAACACACACAGTGGTGTGGCCCTTCTCTGGATTTTCTTTTTCTCTTTCTCTCTCTCTCTCTTTTTCTAATTTTGACAGGGAGAGAGAGAGAGAGGGTGTGAGCAGGGTAGGGGCAGAGAGAGAGAGGGGGAGAGAGAGAGCAGCCTCCACATTGTCAGCACAGAGCCCGATGCAGGGCTCAAACGCATGACCCGGGAGATCATGACCTAAGCTGAAATCGAGAGTCAGATGCTTAACCGACTGAGCCACCCACACGCCCCTGGATTTTCATTCAAAAGAAAATTCAACTGCTAAAATATATATAAATAAATAAAAACAATTTTGGCGGGGGGGGGGGGAGACAAAACAAACAAACGGGGACTTTCTTTTTCAAACAGGACTATTTCAGTATTGACCAGGTATTTGGTAATATTGGGGAATCAGTGTTGATCTTTAAATCTATGATCCTGAAATTGTTCTTGCATTTCAAATATATATATTTATAGACAGAGTAATTTGGTGTCTGGGGATTCCTGCTAAGTTACTCAGGAGGTACGTAAGTGGAGAGAAATGAGTTCGATGTTAAGAGATGTGACAAGATGGCCGTTCGTTGGTTAAAGCTGTGTGAGGGGGGCTCCGTGTAGGATCCTCTGCCTTTGTACTTTCCCTGATACAAAGTGGGGAGAAGCAATCCATGGGGGTGGCCCATGCAACCGGAAAGGCTTCCAGTTCCCCACGCACCACACACCACAGTCATAACCCTGCACCTTGGCCCCTGGAGCCCCTCCAGCCCCTCCAGCCCACCCACTCTCCTACCCTTCTACCACATTGAGGCCTTTCATCTGGGGGCCTCTCCATTTTCTGCCAGTCTTCAGATACCGTCTGGCTTCATGTCATCTCTGGCCTACAGCCCATGGTTGAGGACTTCAACCTCTCTCTCTCTCCCTTCGACATTGACTGTCTTGCCCTCTTGTCCTCACGTTGTCTCTAGAGGCAAAGCCTATGCCTGGACTCATCCCATGAGTTCTCTGCTCTCACACTCGCCTTGCAACAGGCTGCCTGGCACATGCCAGTCGGAGGCACAGCACATCGAGTGTCCCCGACCTCGGTAAAACCGCGACACCACGGAAAAATCCTTCAGCCTGTCCCTGTGTCCTTCACGGGCTGTCTCAAAGCTTCCCCTTTCAGCTCAAAGCCCCAACTCTGCCTCTTCACTCGGCACTCTGAAAACTCTGAAAGGACAATGAGTGTTTCACTAAGAAAGGCAAGACCACCAGATGCGAACTCCGCGAACCTGTGTTCTGGAAACCCCTTCTCCCACCTCTTGAGGGAAGTTAACACTATTTACCCTCCTCTTAGAATCTTCAATTCTCTGGGGTGCCTGGGTGGCTCAGTCGGTTAAGCTCCTGACTTCAGCTCAGGTCATGATCTCATGGTCTGTGAGTTCGAGCCCCGTGTCGGGCTCTGTGCTGACCGCTTGGAGCCTGGAGCCTGCTTCGGATTCTGTGTCTCCCTCTCTCACTGTGCCTCCCATGTTCATGCTCTGTCTCTCTCTCAAAAATAATTAAACTTTAAAAAAATTAAAACAAAAAAGAATCTTCAACTCTTTAATATCCTCAGTGTCTTCTCAACCTCTTTCTCCTTCTGTCTGTCTGTCTGTCTTTCTTCTGGATTTTTCAATAGTTTCCCAATGTCAGGAAAAAACCAAAAAGCTGTCTTTCTAGCTTCCATTTCCTCTTCCTTTCGCTGCCAAACTATTTATCACCATTCATTCTTCAACCCACTGTTTCTAAAATCACCAATGACCTACAGAGTCGATTGCCAGAGTCAAAAGGCATTATTGCCCCATCCTGATCTTCTGTGGCCTCTTATTGACGTCTACACTAATGGGAGGCACTGGTGAGATACAGAAGAACTTGGAGCCACCCCTGAGGATACAAACCAAATCCGCATTTGCATTAGCAGTTTACACAGAGACATTTGGAAAAAGTAGGAGTGAACAACTGAGACGCATTCAAGCGGTCAGAGATTAATCCCTGGGAGAGAAGACTAGACTCTAATTGTAAATTAGTGGTGGCGATCTCTGTTCTCAGGACGACTGCACAGATAGAAAGGGCCACTCGGAGTAAAACAAAGCAAACTCCATCCTGTGGCGCTTCCTCCGGAGAAGGAGGGGCCTTGTTGGAAGTTGAAGGAGGCCTTTGCTGCTTCTCGATCACTGGAATCTAAGAAAGAGAATGGATTCGTGTATTACGTGTATAATTAAAAATCAGTTAAAAAGACAGAAGAGGCTAGTGAAAGAAGCCAGACACCAGAGTACATTCCGTGGCGTTCTACTCTTACTAAACCCAGAAGAGGCAAACTCATCTATTAAGAAGTGGATCAGAACAGCTGTTATTCTGGGGCCGTACAGACGTGAGGGGGCATGAGAGAACCTTCTGGGTGCTAAAAGCATTCAACATCTGAATGGCCCGGAGTCGTCACACAGGCGTGCACCTATGCAAAGCTCAGATTTGTGTGCTTTACTCTGCATAAATTATACCTGAATTAGAAATTAAATAGAAAGGTACACATTTTCCAAAATGAAAAAAAAGGGGGGTGGGGTGGGAGAGGAAGAGCTGTGTAAAGGGAGCGACCCCCCTAATCCACCCATGCGGTTAGTGCAGGGAGACTAAGGAATTCAACATTCAGATTGTACGGCTGGGACTCAGCTGTGCCCTGGGATCCCAGCTTGAGCAATGGGACTTTGTGATTCCAACTTGACCTCATAGGGGGGAACGCGCTGATCCACCCATGTGCTCATGGCCGTGTACTTGACACTGGAATGTTTTCACTGTGATTAATCAATTGGCATCCTGACCTGGAAATTTCAGTCCCCAGAAACTCAGCCAATAGTTACTAGCACTCCTAGTCTTGAGTCAGACGCCTTCGGAGCACCCATGTGCTACTTTCCTGGCTCCTCGAGGATCCCTTGCCCAGACCACTCAGGAGCCAGCCTGGTGCGGGGCTCCCTGACCATGGCCTGCTTTCTCTGTGCTGTTCCAAGAGAGGGGAACGGGTGTGGGTGGGAAGGAGGTCTAGAGTGATTCTTAGAAATCGCCAGTTCGGGGCGCCTGGGTGGCGCAGTCGGTTAAGCGTCCGACTTCAGCCAGGTCACGATCTCGCGGTCCGGGAGTTCAAGCCCCGCGTCAGGCTCTGGGCTGATGGCTCAGAGCCTGGAGCCTGTTTCCGATTCTGTGTCTCCCTCTCTCTCTGCCCCTCCCCCGTTCATGCTCTGTCTCTCTCTGTCCCAAAAATAAATAAACGTTGAAAAAAAAAATTAAAAAAAAAAAAAAAGAAATCGCCAGTTCAGCTCTTCTGCCCCTGTCTTTCCACACTGGCTCTCACTGAGTTCTCGTCATGTCTAACCTTACTCGCTGCCACTCTCTTCGCCACTTCTTCCCTTTCCCATTCCACTTCCCTTCCCCCCTGCTTGGACTTTTTCAGTGGTTCTTCAGGGCTCCCATGTTCAAGTTCAAACCACTAGATTTGGCGGAGATAACAGTTGCGCCTAACTTGCAACCACTGCACCTCCACCCCCACTCCCTGCATACTTTCCACTTCATCCAGTTTGCCAAATTGGTGGCACGCTTGACATTTTGGATGGGGCAATTCTTTATTGTGCAGGACTGGCCTGTGCATTCCAATAGGTTTAGCGTTCTTGTCTTCTGCCCACTGAATACCTGCGATACCCCACCTTCAGACATTCTGAGAACTAAAATATGCTCCCAGATATTTCCAAACAGCCCCTGCTTTTCCAACTGGGTGGCTCGTACTGGCCCTTCATACCTGAGCTCACGTATGGAATCATATACAGTTGCCATCCTCATGGTTCAAGAACACAGAGTGTTGACTATTTAATAGGATTCAACCAAGTATTCTTTCTTTCTGGAAGCTCTCACTACCGACGCCCTACCGCGCTCTGTGCTTTTCCTTACCCAGGTGTTCACACCATGTGTGGTAAGAGCTGATTTTCTTGTCCCCTCCCTCTCAACTCACTGCTCAGCCCTAATTACCTGGGAGCAAAGACCAAGTCCGAACTTAATCTCTCGGTATCTCAAGCTTCACTTGGCTCAGTACCTGTCACATCATAAGTAATAAACTCATATTTGATGAATAAACAAACAGGATATTGAGCATACTTTCCCTGATGACTCAGTGTTATTATTCCCGGGCATAGAGATGACTTCCAGGCTGACTGAGCCACTTACAGCTTTGGGCTCTACACCAATGACCCTCCGTCGCCCTGCTTTGTGGGTTCGTGGGTTTGGATTTTGCATCAGACCATCAGTGTGCTTGCCTCCCGTGATCCCTTGGGGCCTTTGAAATCTGAGGCAGACTGTCCCAAGTGCTGTGTCCAGGCACTCCATGAACTTTGCCCCCTGAACATTGCAATAATAACCACTCTGGTTCAGGACCCTTTTGTCCTATGTCTGGGTTCTTGCTGGGTTTCACGCCCCAGAAGTTCTCTTCTGCTTAGTGAGGCAATCAGTTTCTAGAACCCTTTCCATAGTCATTTTCTTTTTGGAAACTGCTTGGAGACGACCCAGGAGGACTTTTGAAATACAGAAATGTTTCAGTGCTGAAGTGCCCATTCCTAGGTCCCTAGCTGGACAAAGGAATTTCTCAGGGTGTTTTCGAAGTAGTTGTTATATCCCTGTAGTCTCAAAGTTTATGGGTACACTTTTTTATTTTGAAAAGTTTTACATCAGTAAACACTGAGCTATAGATCTCAGATTTAGGATTTTTCTAATTTTTGGTTTGGATGACTTTGAATAAAAAAATAAAATAAAGCACCTTTTCATTATAATTCGTATAGAATGAAAGCCAGGACCATGAGGAACAGAGTTAAGAAGAACAACCAGGCAGGAGTAAGTGGGGAAATACGATTCCTCCCCACCCCCAATTTTGGTATTTACCATGCCTTTAAATATTTTAAAAATATTTTAATATATATCTTAGTGTTATATAACTCTATCAACAAATAATTTTTATTTCATTCTGTTATTTTCAATATTTATTTTTAATCATCATTTTTCTCTTTTACAGGTTAATTACAACAGTTTAAGAAACAAACCTATGTAGACAGAAGAATGTTAAATAGTTTTTTTTACAAATAGCTTGCAGCTTACAAGAAAGGCTATATAACCTCATTCCTCTACACATTCATACTAAACCAAATAGCTTATAGGAAATTAGTATTAAATAGCAACACACACACACACAAAAACATAGATATAAATAACATAAAATAGAGTTTGACTCTAATGTGATGCTTAACAAAGCAAACTATGATGCAATATGTATCAACGTCATCAATTGGACAAGTCCAAGGAGGCACAAATCAGGTAAGTGCTAAACTCTCAACTGCCAACTCCAGCTAGATTCTTTTGTTCTTGGGCTCTGTCCAATTCCTTCGCAGAGAGCATCAGTTTTTACATCTTCTTGACTCTTTGGCTGTCAAGAGGAAGAGAAGAAAACAATAAGCAAAGACAGGGTGGACTGGCTGGTAGGAGTGCCTTTTGTACCTAAACATTACTTCTCATTAATCTCAGGGTGCCAGCAGCTCAGAGTCCAGATGAGGAAATCAAGGTTCAGAGAGGAAGGGCCCTGCCCAACACAAGTGAGCTGGCTAGAGATGGAAACAGGATTGAGCGCTTAGGTTGCATCTTTAAATTCAGTGTCTATGGCACCTTTGGATTAGGTGGCTTCTGTTCATGTTGATAAAATGTTACTCTCCATTATAATCAATGGAAATCAGAATATTGATCTCTGGTCGACTCTTTATTTTTTTAGTTTTTAACAAAGAAATATCATGCGGTCTGTAAATTCTATAAATAGGAGGCATCTTTGCACCAAAATGAAGAAGCTTGTGACTATTAAATGCATGGGGGACTAACACATCTCGTAAAACTCACTAAATTAAAAAAAATAAAAAGGATGTAAGTGGAAAAAAATGAATTTTTGTTTTATGGTCCAACTCAAATTTCCCCTTTAAAATTCTACAGTGCTTAGGTGGAAGGGTCCCAGCGAGTCTATGATCCACTACTCTGCACTTGACCTTTGCCCCAGACATTTGGAGAGGGACTGATGGTAAATATCTCATACCTGAGGATATGCACAGCCTGTTTCACCCAGTTCTTCTTTGGATCTGCGCACACAGCGAATTTTTTCTTTGTGTAAAAGCTATAAAAAAACAAAAAACAAAAAAACCAGAAAATTTTATTTGTGCTTCAAAAGTTTTGAACGGCTATGTCACAGAACACCCAATGGAAATTTTGTATTCCAGCTGCCTGCTCTACCCACTAAGCATGTTAGTTATTTCAGAGGTGAAACAAAATACCAAAAAAAAAAAAAATATTTCTGATAAAGCTTGATGCAAGAAATGAAAGGGACTCTCTCCTACTTTCTCTGCAACTGAACAAATGGTTGAACAATGGCTGGAAAACAGTCTTAGAATGATTTAATTTTGTTGCCGGTGGTTACACTAAACATGAGTATATCTGACTAATTTATATCATTCCGAAGTATAATATCCTATATGAATCAAGAATATTATATGTGAAAATATAAAAGCCCCAACCATTCCCTGGTGGAAGATGCTCATTTCCAAATTGATGTCTTCCATATTTTCATGAGCTAACGCGTTAGGTGCTTACAAGTTTATCTTAGAAAGCGGTTTTTGCCCTCGACTCTGTTCTTTTTCTAAAAAAAACCAAGCTTTCACCTTAGTCCTGTCCTATTTAAACTTTGAAGTACATATGCCCTATCAAAACAAACGTGTCTTTGCCACATGGGTTATTTCTGAATGCAACTCCAAAAAAAGCAAACATGTTTTGAGACTCGAAACATGTTTTGAGACTCAATTGATACAATTGAATTCAAGTCAGTTGGTAACTTACATGATTGCATTGATATCACAAGCTTCATTGGACAGCTGCTGCGTGAAGCCCACGATAAATCTGGGATGAAGGATGCGTTCTGTGTACCGAAGGCAGCAGTCAAAGCTGCTTGCTGCTAAAAAGAAATTGCAAGTATTGAGTCCACATGAATGAACGTATCTTGTGATAGTATTACAGAACTACTTGGAGTTGGAGTTGTAGATGCTAAATAAACTATTTAGAGAAAGAGTTCCAATGGCTTTGAGACCTGATTTAACGTAGCTCCCAGCTCTCTTTAAAAAAAAAAAAAAAATGGTTTATGTGCTGAGCAATTTTGGTTCGAAAGTCTAGAAGCACGTGATCTCCAACGAAAGGAATATCTTTACTAAGAAACACAAATGGACAGTGTTTTATTTTAAGTTCACTATAATCACTCAAGAATATGAGTACCTCCCACTTGAAGAAACTCTTATAGATAAGCTTCCAAATTCAGAAAATGAAGAAGTATGGAGATCTTAATCTATTATCTGGCCACTGGGTACTAAGAGGAGGGGAACGGCAAGAAGTTATAAAGGAAAATGTGATTTATAGGAGCTGCTTATCCGGGCTGCAATTGAAAGTGTAATATTAATGGAAATATTTTAATTTAATTTATTATTTTAATGTTTTATTTTGATCATAAAAGTTCAACACGCACATTTTCAGGGATGCACCTGTCATTAGACGTCATGTGCTCTGACAGTCAAAAAGCAATTCTTGGACATTCCCCCCCCCCCCCGGTTAAATTATAACCTGCTATACGGTAAGGAAGAAATGTTGTCTCCAAGTTGGCAAAAGATGGCCCCAAAGCCGCGTAAGGATGGAGAAGACAGGTCCCATCATCTGCCCTTAAAGGGTGAGTTTGGATCTTTACTATTTAGCTGAGAGGTGAGAAAGTTGGGAAGGTGGGAGTGTTCCCCACATTTCTGAATTGACCCCATTTACTGGTAATGTTACCCAATTTACATCACTCCCAGAAATAGCACTTTGGCCTTGTTGCAGAGCTTGGGGGTCTCTAAGAGCCCACCCACCCACCTCCAAATCTGCTGGGATTGCCAGCAGAGAGAAAAGCCCAGTCAGCAGCAACCTTTCCCTCCTCACTCGCCAATGAGCTGACAACTCCCATCACTTCTGAAGACTTTCTAACAGGCTCCCATTCTTTGGGGACCCCCCGGGTGAGCTCAAGGCTTAGTGGAAAATGAAAATAGTTCTTCCTCCTGCGTTAGCAGAAAGAGTGATACTCACCTTCTGACTTGCTGCACAGGTGGAGTAGCAGCACTGACATCAAAGCAGCCAAGAGCAAATTCTTGCCACTGTCCATCATTTTCAGCTCAGGGAATAGATCTGCCCAGTGCTGGGTACCCAGTGTGCTAGGAGTGCTGCTGGGTTCTGGTAGCAGCCTGGGTCTGGGATGGCCCTACTTATAGCAAATATTGGGAATGTACACAGAAGGCGTGTTCTAACGTGGGTTTTCCCCCATTGATCAACCTGCCCCATCATGTCGTCACAAAAAAATAACCACAGGGAAAACTTCCTGCCTTTCCCTAATGTTGGGAAGCTGTGAAGGTCAGAGGAGGGGGGCGGCATTTGAGAAGGGGAAAATCCTGCTAAATCCTTTGGATTTGCAAAGAAGGAAAAGCTGCCCAGCCCTGTGGCTCAGGAAAGGTTTTCATGCAGTTTCAACTTAATGTCTCGTCTCTGAAAAGAGAGGACAAGGATTAACAATGATACAAAGGTCAGTCCTACACCTGGACATTATAGGACTCTATTGTTCACACTGTATTTGCTTTCCAGAGTCAACTGGGAGCAAGAGGATGAGACAGGACGCCAGGCATATTTGGGGACGCATTTACAATTGAATAGTTGGTGCTCAGCTATCCCCGAAGACCTTGTATTTCCAAACTACCACTCAGATTAGGTAATATGACAGTGGTGTAGTAGTTTTCCCAATTTTGGCAGAAGATACCAGACCTTAAGTGTGACTCAAGCCTCAATCTTGATGCCATGCCAATTCTTTTAAGAATCTTCTACATTTATATGACTAATCAATATCGCAGCCCAGAAAATACTCCCCGTCTGCCCTTAACTCTTCATGCAGATGTAGTTTTATAACTCAATACAAAGTCTCAGAAGAGTTGAAGAATAAAGACAATTCACAAAATAAATGTCAAATAATAGTGATAATGATTGGGGCGCCTGGGTGGCTCAGTCGGTTGAGCATTCGACTTCGGCTCAGGTCATGATCTCGCGGTCCGTGAGTTCGAGCCCCACGTCGGGCTGTGTGAGGACGGCTCAGATCCTGGAGCCTGCTTTGGATTCTGTGTCTCCCTCTCTCTCTGCCCCTCCCCCGCTCATGCTCTGTCTCTCTCTCTCTCTGTCAAAAATAAACAAATATTAAAAAATTAAAAAAAAAATAATAGGGATAATGATAATAATGTAAAATGAATCCCTGACCTATGATGGTATAATAAGAACTCTCCACAAGGGAGAATATCATTGTATGTTAGGGATTAGGTTTGTAGGAAGGGAGTTTTTGGAGATAATGGAATTATTTTCTATCCTATCACAGGCATGGTTACACATATCTACATGTATGTTAAAATTCCTAGAACTGTACATCCAGAGAAAAAAATGAATAGTATTGTATGATTATTTAAAAAAATAAATTAAAAAAACCCTGAAATCATTAAACAAAAACTATCCACTAAACACAAATATGGTGAAAGTAAATAGGTCAATTGACAGGATCATATGGTTCTTATCTTTTCTTTTATTAATGTGATGTATCACATTGATTGATTTGCGAATGTTGGACCAGCCCTGCAGCCCAGGAATGAATCCCACTTGATCGTGGTGAATAATTCTTTTTAATATGGCCTTTTGTAGCAACGTGGATGGAACTGGAGAGTGTTATGCTGAGTGAAATAAGTCATACAGAGAAAGACAGATACCATACGTTTTCACACTTATGTGGATCCTGAGAAACTTAACAGAGGACCATGGGGGAGGGGAAGGGAAAAAAAAAAAGTTAGAGAGGGAGGGAGGCAAACCATAAGAGACTCTTAAAAACTGAGAATGGGGCGCCTGGGTGGCGCAGTCGGTTAAGCGTCCGACTTCAGCCAGGTCACGATCTCGCGGTCCGTGAGTTCCAGCCCCGTGTCAGGCTCTGGGCTGATGGCTCAGAGCCTGGAACCTGTTTCCGATTCTGTGTCTCCCTCTCTCTCTGCCCCTCCCCCGTTCATGCTCTGTCTCTCTCTGTCCCAAAAATAAAATAAAACGTTGAAAAAAAAATTTAAAAAAAACTGAGAATAAACTGAGGGTTGATGCGGGGTGGGACGGAGGGGAAAGTGGGTGAAGGGCATCGAGGAGGGCACCTGTTGGGATAAGCACTGGGTGTTGTATGGAAACCAATTTGACAATAAATTTCATATTAAAAAAAAAGAAAGTAAATAGGTCAAAAAAAGATATACCATGTAAACAGTAAAAAAAAAAAAAAAAGCTGGAGTTGCTATGCTTATATCTGACAAAATAAATTTTACAACAAAAATTGTTACTAGAGATAAAGAGGGGGTTCCATTATAATAAAGGATAAATTCATCAGGAAGATACAAGATTTATGATCATATATATACCTAACAATAACCCCCGAAAATATATGAAGCAAAACTGACAGAATGGAATGGAGGAATAAACAATTCAACAATAAAAATTGGATACTTCAATACCACATTTTCAATAATGAATAGAAAAACTAGATAGAAAAGCCACTAGACCTAACAGATATCTATAGAACACTATGCCCTACAATAGAATAGGCATCCATCCTTCTTAAGTGCACCTAAAACATTCTCCAGAATAAATCACATGCAAGGCCGGAGGACAAGTCCTAATAAATTTAAAAGGATTGAGATCATACAGAGTATGTTTTCAAAACACAGTGGAATAGGGGCGCCTGGGTGGCGCAGTCGGTTAAGCGTCCGACTTCAGCCAGGTCACGATCTCGCGGTCCGTGAGTTCGAGCCCCGCGTCAGGCTCTGGGCTGATGGCTCAGAGCCTGGAGCCTGTTTCCGATTCTGTGTCTCCCTCTCTCTCTGCTCCTCCCCCGTTCATGCTCTGTCTCTGTCCCAAAAATAAATAAAAACGTTAAAAAAAAAAAAAACACAGTGGAATTAAATTAGAATCAATAACAGAAGGAACTTTGGGAAATTTACAATGATATGGGGATATTAAATGTTACACTCCTATATAACCAATGTGTCAAAGAGGAAATCATAAGGAAAGTAGAAAATACGTTGACATGAATGACAGCGGAAACACAAGCATACCAAAATTCATGTGGTGCAGCAAAAGTACTGCTCAGAGGGAAACTTACAGCAAGGACACATGAAATAATAGCAAAACAATAGAGGAAATGGGTGGAACTAAAAGTTGGTTCTTGGAAGAGGTCAACAAAATTAACAACCTTTAACTAGACTAACCAAGGAAAAGCAGGGGAAGGGGGTGTGGGCCCTGAGAGACAAATTGCTAAACTCAAGAATGTAAGAGAGGTCGTCACTACCAACTGTAAGAAAGAAAAATGACTATGAACAACTGTATGCAATAAGTTAGATAGTATAGATAAAAGGGACAAATGAGGAGAAAGATACAACTGACTCAAGGAAACATAAAAAGCTCAAAAAGCCCAACAGCAAACAAAGATATCAAATTGGTAACTAAAAATATTTCCATAAAGAAAAGCCAAGTAAATTCTACCAAATATTCAAAGAAAAATTGAAGCTAATTCTTTCAGAAACGTTTCCAATAAGTAGAAAAGGAGATAACAATTTCTAACTCATTCTATGAGGACAGTATCACACTGATATTAAAGTAAGATAAAGACATCACAAGAAAATAAAACTATAGGCCAACAGCCTTAATCAATACAGACACACAAAAATACTCAACGAAACATTAGTAATCTATACCCAGACGTATATACAAAGGACCACGCACCATAACCAAGCGGGACTTATCTCATGAAATGGCATACATAATATTAACTAAATTTAAAAGAAGTATGAAGGGCATTTAATAAAACCCAACACCCTATCATAATAAAAACAGTCAACAAACTAGGCAGAGTAAAGAACTTCCTCAACCTGATAAAGGTCATCGATGAAAATCCCACAGCTAATCATCCTTACTGTCGAAAGACTGAATGCTTTCCTCCTGAGATCAGGCCCCAGACAAGGATGTCCATTCTCACCAATTCTATTCAACATTGTCCTGGAGATTCTAGCCAGGGCATCTGTACAACAAAAGGAGGAAGACACCCAGATTGGAGAGGAAGTAGCAGCTATCTTAATTTGCAGATGACATTATCTTATATATGGAAAATCTTAAAGAACCCACTAAAAAAAAAAAAACTATTAGAACTGATAAGGTCAGCAAGGTTGCAAGATTCGAGGTCAACATACAAAACTCAATTGTATCTCTACACACTATCAGTGTTCACTGATAATAATGCGCACCTGAAAATACAAGTAAGAAGACAGTTACTTCTACAATAGCATCAAAAACAAAAACAAAGACAAAATACCTAGGTGTAAGTTTCACAAAAGATGTGGAAAATGAAACTAAAACTACAAACTATTATTAAAGAAATGAAGGAAGACTTCTAAATAAAGAGAAAGACATCCTCCGTCATAAATCAGACAGACTTGGCATTGTTAAGATGGCACCACCCACCCACCCCCAAAATTGATCTTCAGATTCAACATAATTCCTACCAAAATTCCAGCTGGCTTATTTGCAGAAATGGAAAAGCCAATACTCAAATTCATATAGAATTACAAGAGATACCAAATATTCAGAACAAACCCAACAAAGAAACGGAAGAACAAAGTCGGAGGACCTACGGTTCCTGATTCCAAACTTACTACACAACTACAAGTCATCATGTGATACTGGCATAAGTGTAGACATGTAGATCAGTGGAATAGGACTGAGAGCCCAGTTAGAAGCCCCCTTGTATAATCAACTGATTTTTTTTTCATTGCGGGGCCAAAACCATTCAGTGGAGGAAAGAAAAATCTTTTCAACAAATGGTGCTGGGACAACTGGATATCCACATGCACAAAAATGATGAGAACACTCTACCTCGCACCAGGCACAAAAATGAACTCAACATGGATCACATACCTAAATATAAGAGCTAAAACAATGAAACTCTTAAAGGAAAATATAGGAGTAAGTCTTCATGACCTTGGCAATGGTGTTTTACAGACATAATACCAAAAGCTCAAGCAACAAAATAAAAAACAAATAAACTGGACTATATAAAAATGATAAACTTTTGGGCTTCGAAGGTTATTACAAAAATGTCAAAAAATAACCCACAAAAAGGCATGAAATAATTTTCAACTCGTATATCTGATAAGTGACTTTTCCTTGTATCCAGAATATATGAAGAACTCTTGTAAATCAGTAATAAAAAGATAACCAACCCAATTTAAGAATGGACAAAATATCTGAATACACATTTCTCCAAAGAGATGTAAATGACCAACAACACATGCAAAGATCATCAAAGTCATTACTCATTAGGGAAGGTAAATCAAAACCACAATACCATATCACTTCACACCCGTGAGAATGGCTATAATCGAAAGATGGATAAGACATATTGACAATGACATAGAGAAATTGGGACTATGCTGTTGATGAAATGAAAAATGATGTGGTCCCTCTGAAAAATAGTTTGACAGTTCCTCAAATGGTTAACCATAGATGATTCTGCAATTCTACTTCTAGGTATACACCCAAGATAAGTGATAACATATGCCCACACAAAAACCTGTACATGAGTGTTCATGGCTTCATTACTCATAATCACCCAAAAGGAGGAAAAATCCAAATGTCATCAAGTGATGAATAGCTAAATAAAATGTGTAAATTTGTACAATGGGACATTATTTGGCAACAAAAATGAATGAGGTACTGATAGATACTACAACATGGATGAGTCTTAAAAACTCTGTACTGAGTGAAAAAGAAAAAACAAGCACAAAAGGCCACATACTATAAGATTCTATTTGTATGAAATGTTCAAAAGTGGTAAATTTATAGAGCCAGGAAGTAGGGGTAGGGTGGGGTGTCAGGGGAAAAGGAGGGGAATGGAGAGTGATTGCTAATGGGTATGTGGTTTCTCTATAATCTAAAAATAGGTGGTGGCAATGGTTGCATAACACTGTGAGTATGCTAAGTGTGCACTTGGAAAGAGTGAATTTTATGATACATGAATTATATGTCAATAAAGCTCATAACAACAGTAAAAAATTCTCTACCTACCTAGATCAAACATTCACACTATGCACAGATCTTCTCTCCTCTACTGTCTCCATTTTTCCTTCTTCCTCCATTCCTGTTGTCTCTTCTCTTCTTTTCCTTCTTTCTCATCTCGGAATCACATTGTGTTTTTTGGCTGATTTTTTTTTCTTTTGGTACTTTTTTATACTGATTGAAATTGTATTTCCCAATGCTTGGTTTGACAGATGTCACTTAAACAGTTTTTTTTTTTAACGTTTTTATTTATTTTTGAGACAGGGAGAGACAGAGCATGAACAGGGGAGGGTCAGAGAGAGGGAGACACAGAATCTGAAACAGGCTCCAGGCTCTGAGCTGTCAGCACAGAGCCCGACGTGGGGCTCGAACTCACAAACCGGGAGATCGTGACCTGAGCCGAAGTCGGCCGCTTAACCGACTGAGCCACCCAGGTGCCCCTTAAACAGTTTTTTAAAGGTGACCTTCAACTGATTTTTTTTCGGTGGGGGGTGGGGGGTCAATAAACACGTTAATGGGAAGTTTAACATGAGATTATTTCAAACCTAGGGGCGCCTGGGTGGTTCAGTCGGTTAAGCATTCGACTTCGGCCCAGGTCATGATCTCACGGTTTGTGAGTTCGAGCCCTGCACCGGATTCTGTCTCTCTCTCTCTCTCTCTCTCTCTCTCTCTCTGTCTTTCTCTGCCCCTCCCCAGCTCACACTTGGTCTGTGTTTCTCTGAAAAATAAATAAAGTAAAAAAATTACTAAAAAAAAAGAGTATTTCAAACCTAAGTTACTAGAAAGCTATTTATCACACTGGAATTTATTTTCTAGCTATTCTTTTTTTGTTGTTATTTTAGGGAGAGAGCAAGTGCAAGTAGGGGAGAGGGGCAGAGGGAAAGAGAGGGGGTGAGAGAGAGAGAGAGAGAGAGAAGAGAGAATCTCAAGCAGGCTCCATGCTCAGCTTAGAGCCCAACACAGGGCTTGATCCCATAACCCTGGGATCATGACCTGAGTGGAAATCAAGAGTCAGATGTTCAATTGACTGAGTCACCTAGGTACCCCTCTAACTGTTCTTTTCAAATATCTCAGATACACTTCTAATGAGTCCTAATTCCTACATGTAGTGGAGTCTTGGTGTCTTTCTCTTCCCATCCCCAAAATTGACAAGTGTCTTATGTGGCAAGTACTTAGCGGTATATACAGATGACTAGAACATGACTAAATTCAAGAGAACTTACAATAAGAGAATGAAACACAACACAAGTAACTACAAGACACGGCAATTTGGGTAAGTGTCATATTCATATTACATAAAGCATTCTCATAGAAATTGTTCACAAAATGTGACCATTTAAAAGTTACTTAATTCCTCTTCCATTTCTATGACATCCTGACTAATGGAGCGTCCATCAAAAACCATACTCTTTCTAGTACAGTTCCATGCACAGTCTTTTTTAGAAGATGGTAGGAGTTCCCTTTAAAACAGCATTTACTGAGCACCTATGAGATGCCAGATGTTTTGGCAGGGAATGTGCTGTGAAAGCAAAGAAACCCGATGTTTGATTCCAACAAGGGGATGTGCACCAAAAAGCCGGCAGCCATGGGCTTTCTGGGTTCCACACAGTGGACCCTGACTGTAGCTGAGCTCCGCCGACAGGAAAGGTTCTTACCCCGGTGTTGACTTGTACAAATTACAGAACTTCTAAGCTAGAGAAAGACAGGGACCATCTAATTCAATACCTTAATTTTAAAGATGAGGACACCAAAGGCAGAGAGACGTTTGACTTTGTCACTGTGGAATCATGACCAGAGCTAGATCTAGAAATCAGGCCTCCTCTCTAAGTCAGTGGATTGTTCCTCATTTCCTCCTCAAACTTTGATTGTCTGATTATCCAATGGATGGTATTACCTATCGTTAGGCTTCACTTTCATTTCTTCTAGATAGTAATACAGGTTGTAGTTTCCATACAGGCTTAATCATACCCACCAGATGCTGAGGTATTATAGAGATCACTAAAAATGAAAATAATACGCCACAACTCCGACGGAGGGTCGCAACGATATGAATTCGCACAATGACTACTTAAAACAAACCGAGGATCTTGTTTCTTGGCACCCTAGTTTGGATTTCCTAAAAGCGAAGCCCCAGGTGAAGGTCATTTATTTGAGTGATAAAATCAGGAAACACGAGTGAAGCAGGAGGGTGGAGGGAGAACACAGCTTTTAAGGTCATTCTGGGGACACCGATTCCATTAGAACCACCTGAGAAACAAACAGATGTCTTGGAATTTTGCCCCTGAAAGATGGTGAATGGAGTATTTGGCAGTTGGCTCACATCCCTCATTAGTTGAGGACTGTCCCCAGGGGTATTAGTTCCCCTACAGATTTAAGTTTTCCTTGGGAGGGGAAAGACGGGTTCAACATTTTCTCTCAGCCATGAGAATTTCCTAGAGCAGAAAGACAAGGTAAGTTGTTGTCAGTGAGTTGGGATCTGGGGCTGAGGCTGAACTCAATGGTGGCTGAAAGAATGTGACAGGGGGTCCAGAGATGCCTGGTACAATTGGCTTAGAAAAGCTTCTCTAGAAGCAGAAATCTGGGGTTGGGAATTGTGGAGAAACGAACCGTCACGTGGGCGAAGGTCAGCCGATTCCCCCACCAGCCCCGGGAGGACAGCTTTGTTTGGTAAAAAGTCTTCCCTGGAACACACTGGCTTGTAACAGCTCTGTTTTCTTGTGTCCCATTTATCGTGAGACAAATGCTTTGGCCTATCGATTCATTACGCAAAGGTGTGTAGTTACCCTAAGAGATACTTACGCATTGTACTCTGGAAAACCAAGGCCGCATGGTTCTGAGATTCACCAAGAGGCCTCGTAAGGTCCTAATTAGCACTAAAGGGATAGTGAAAAGAAGAGCAGCCAAAGAATGTAATGGGACTTTGACCTGCAACAAGCAACACCAGAGTCAAGATTCTGGGCATCAGCGCGAGCACCATGAGGAAAGGCCTCAAGACAAAGAAGTCTTCCCCATTCACTTTCAGTTTCAGTCCCAACCTTAAACAGGATCCGCTTGTCAACGTGATACGTGATCAAATTTCTACAGGCACCAGGTCTGACATTAGTTTTCAAAAAATACATATAACGTTATCCTATAATTGCCCCCGACAGACTCATGCATAAACTGCTTCTTTTCAAGAGCCCAAAGAGACACCACCGAGAGATGGTTGAAGAATTGGTTTCAGTTAGAACAGGAAGCCAGCTCTCTTCTGAATTCCTGCAGGGTTGTTTAAGCCGAAGTAAAGAGCCTCTACAACTAGGAGGCTGAAAGCTGGCACTATTATCTCCGGACAGTTTTGAGGCTCACCGTGTAAAGTTTTGAGTGAACGTATGGACACCCACCTGAGCCAATGATCAAAGAGAGTGCTTCAGGCTATATGTGTGAAAACAGCGTACTCCTTTTTTAGCCTCCTGAGAGTCCATCCAGTTCAGATTTCGTTGCTCTGTAGAGAGAAGAATTAACATAAACTTAAGCTAATTCCTCTCTGTATTGTTTCTCTTGACTGTGAGGCTCTTCAAATGCCTCCCGTTTCCCAGGTCCTCAGTTTCTGTGTAGTCACAGCGGAGGAGTCTCTATTCACGACACACGGGAAGAAATCAACAGGGTTGCTTGAGAACTCATACATGAACCAGATGCAATCCAGATGCAATCCAAGCCATAGCTCCTGTGCAGGGCCATAGAACGCCACCTTTCCCAAAGCCAGCAAGGTTAGCCTATCAAACAGCACAAAGATGGAATAGGGAAGCAGGTCAAAGATGATGTGAAGGCAGGCATGGACTTGACATCTTCTCCAAGAGTTAGAAAAACAAAACAAAACAAAACAAAACAAAACTGTATTTGATGGTCTGGCATCCAAGCCAGCGGTGGGCTCATCCAGAAACAGGACCTTTGGATCTGTAATCACTTCCATTCCAATGCTGGTCTTCTTTCTGCCACCTCCAGACACACCCCAAATGAGCTGGTTCTCCACCTTGGAGTCCACTTCGAGTGTAGCTCTTGAATGATTTTATCAAATGTGTTCATTTCTTGTCCAACTGCTTACATTTGCCAAAGGGCTGCTGAAAATCCTGTCTTCTCTTACCATCAAAGCCCCCACCATGTTACCATCTTGGACTTACCAAACTGTGGCACTTTTGGCGTTGGCAGGTTGAGAGGTTCTATTTAGCAGAATATCTCCAGAGAGACAACAGGGCTCCTTCTTCACAGCCATTATGACTCACAAGGAGGACTTGCCTCCAGTAGAAGGTCCCAGGGTAACATTAAGACCAGCGTTTCATCACTCCATAGACATCCTTCAGTATCTCCTCCACAGTGTAGGAAGTCACTCTCCTCCATTCAATAGCAAATACTACGAAAACTTAACTCAGGTCAAATAGACCACATCTCAAAGTCTTTGGAGGGCCCTCTAGGTGAACCATTGCTCCTTGTTATTGACATTGGGAAAATGGAAACGTTCTTCATAGACATCTAAAAAATTATTGGGGCGCCTGGGTGGCTCAGTCAGTTGAGCGTCCGACTTCGGCTCAGGTCATGATGTCATGATCTGTGAGTTCGAGCCCCGCGTCGGGCTCTGTGCTGACAGCTCGGAGCCTGAAGCCTGCTTCAGATTCTGTGTCTCCCTCTCTCTCTGACCCTCCCCCGTTCACGCTGTCTCTCCCTGTCTCAAAAATAAAATAAACGTTAAAAAAATTTAAAAAAAAATTATTTTCTCCACCGTGCTGCCACGGGACGGAATGAATCTTTCCCAGAGAATTCTAAATGGAACTCTGACTTCATGGAGCTGCTGACATCCCCCTTCTTTCCTGCTGTGGAAAATCATCCCGACTTAATCTTGAATTTTAAAATATATACATGTACACACACAGGCATACATGCACACACACAGGTACAGAGGGCAAAATAAGAAGGAAGGGACAAAGAATGTGAAGTATTATCCCTCAAAAGAAAGATCCGGAGAGAACGCCTCATTTACGTGGACCCTACCGTGCATGAGGAGGAAATAGAGAAATTCGTTCATTCATTCAACCAAGATTGAGTGTGCGTCTTAGAAGAGTGGTTAACAGGCTTGCCTGGCTTGCTCACACAAGATCTGTGCCTTGAAATCCAGGTCGAAGAAGGGTTAATGGCTACATGAAACATCACGAGATTAAAATTCCCATAAGAAACAAGAGAAATACCATCCGAGATAGCAAAATTTTCGGTGTTCACGCTGGTTGTGGGTTTGTACGTGGGTAACAATGAGAAGACATTAAAATTTTCTAGGCATACACTGTTTTTTTGTTTTGTTTTTTTTTTAATTTTTTTTTCAACGTTTATTTATTTTGGGGACAGAGAGAGACAGAGCATGAACGGGGGAGGGGCAGAGAAAGAGGGAGACACAGAATCAGAAACAGGCTCCAGGCTCTGAGCCATCAGCCCAGAGCCTGACGCGGGGCTCGAACTCACGGACCGCGAGATCGTGACCTGGCTGAAGTCGGACGCTTAACCGACTGCACCACCCAGGCGCCCCTAGGCATACTGTTAAAACATGCACACTAATTGACAAGTTGTGCTACAAAAAGTATTCTTGATTTTCTATATCTGCAACATGGAGGCTACCTTAAATTTCGCCAGGCAAATATGAGGTTTGACTTCTTCCTTTAAACAGTCCAAAGCATTAATTGTATTTTCCGTAAAGGACTTCTCACTGATGAAATGCTATGCTTGGTTTAGTGGAGTTTTCTTATAACCGTATTCAGTGGAAAAAGCAATAATGCAATTCAACAGTTTCATGATCATTTAAATATGATATTTCCCATGCTCCAAATGGAAGTCAACCTTTTATGAAATGTGCCAAGGATTCTGAGGTTAAGAGCGGGGCAGTGAGGTATCGTGATGTTTTAAAGAAGTAGCTTCCGTGAGGCAGGGAGATGTGAATGAGGGCAGCAAACTTGTGGTCCCTGGAGTGACAGCTCCTCCTGAATTGTTTGAAGGGTTTAATGAGAGGGTGGAGTATTTAGTCTTTTCCTTGCAAAAATATTTTATCACAAAGTGTATACATCAGGCTGAACCCATAAATCTTCTAGTGCCTATTCTTGAAAATTGGGGGAAAAATCTATAAGGCATAATATAGAAAGAACAGAGCTTTAAACATCTTCCTGCCCCTTTAAAAAATATTACCATAATGCATACGCCATTGAAAAAGAAAAGATATTAGAGAAGTCAAAAGAGAAAAGCAAAGATTAATTAGAAACTCACCATCCTAGAGAACTAGAGAGGTAAAAAAAAAAACTTTTTGTTTAACTTTGTAGACTTGTGTTTATTCATATCTTTAACCTAAGTCCGATCACACGGCACATGTATTTAAAAACCTATTCTTTTCATTTAAGAATACAGATATGGTCTAATGTTTATATCAAAAAATGTACTCTCTATTCTATCATTTTAAACAGTAGTATGGCTTCTCATTATTGCATGGTTATCCATGATTAAATGCCCTAGGTTGTTTCTAACTTTTTGGTTGTTGTAAATAGTACTATGAAGAACTTGGTGTGGATGAATCTTTGCACATATTCTTAATCACTTTCTTAAAAGAAGGCCGAGAAATGGAATTTTAGGGTCTAGAAATGTGTACCTATTTCACAGTTTTGAGATTGCAAAGCTACCTACCAGAATTCTGAGTGAGTGGACCCAATTCCTTGTGTATTTCACAGGATCAACAAATAGAAATGCATGTATTTACTTAGGGCTTTGTGGAAGGAACAACTACTTCTCCATTAAATATAAGTCTAAATGTGGCAAATGCCTGAATGCTATGAGCCCCTGTGATACATCCTAGCCTCTGCCACATTAACTGCTGTGGACTTTTTATTTATTTATTTATTTATTTATTTATTTATTTATTTATTTTTACCTGGCACAAAGCGAACATGCTGTGAAATGTATATGCCACGCCCTGAACCCTTAAAGTAAATATTTTGCCAGGGACATCGAAGAACCGGAAGAGAACCGATGAAAAGGAGGAGGGCAGTCCCTATGACTCCCGTACTTTCCAAAGGAACCTCTTGGTACTGAGTGTATTTACTTAACAGATTAGAGGTTTTAAATATCTAACTGAGTTATTGCTCTGATGGTGAAATCTCGGTTGCTCCCTATTGTAAACTTGAAAATTCCCCTGCATGCTTTCTCAAAGCTGATGTGAAGGAGCCAGCTATAATAGTCCAAGTAGGCAGGGAATAATTTGCTAAGGAATGCTGCCTAGTCAGGGCACAGATGGAGACCGATGCCACATGTTCCTACAAAGCACACAGTTTCATATGAGGGCTAACAACTGTCCTTTGGTCCTGAAGAATGGCATTGGCTAAACGACCAGCAGGGTCGACGTGGTGACATGTTCAAGTTCTAATATGTGATGTTTAGATCCTTCCGGATTTTGCCAGTTCACTGCACTTCTGGAGAGAGAGATTCAGGGTCCATTTGTTACACGTTTCTAGAGTTACCCTAGGAAAGACTAAGCCTCATCACTTATTTCAGGCAATCTGCATTTAGTAAGATTACAATCATAAATGTTTGCAAAAAAAAAAAAAAAAGTCATAAATGACACCCAAAACTGTTCATTGCAGCACTATGCAGAATAGGAAAGAAAATGGAAACACCCAATTAGTTAATAATAGAACTGTGATTAAAACAATGATAGGATTTCCATATGATTGAATAATATGTTGCCATTTAAATAATTTTGAAACATTTACGCAAGGGAGGAAATGCTAATGACATAAAAATAGAGAAAATCGTACGACACAAAGTTATAAATCGTATGACACAAAGTTATAAGTAGTACGTTAAGCCATTATGGGAAACTGTGTATATTTGTACTTATACATTAAAAAAAAAAAACTGGAAAGAAATTCACCAAAATGAAAACAGAAATTACCTGTGGTGATGGGAGGCTCTCCCCACTTGTTTTCATGGTTTTTTTCTATATTTGTCAGTTTTTAATAATAAACACATATTGCTTTTATAATCAGAGAAGAATGAATTATTTTCAAACCCACATATTAAAAATTCTCATTTCCTAGTAGAGTGAACTGATAAATATGATTTTAAAGGGCTACCTTTATTCATAGTTTTAATATTTTTCATTGCCACCAGAAGAAAATGAATAATCTTATATTTTGGAACACTTCGTGTCAGGCTTTCATGATGATATTACAGTAAGTCTTGCAAAATTTTCACTGCCCTCCTAACTTCATGGATGGCCCTAGAAGATGCATGACTATTCCAGGAGAACATCAACAATCTATCTTGTGTTGGAATTTGCAGGACAACCAGAAACTGTTTACATGAGCTAGTAGCTGTTTTAAAATTTAATTGTGAAGTTGATTTATTAGGTTAGGAAAATGTGTCCATAAAAAAAAAAAAAAAGCGTGGGGGGTGGGGGTGGTGCTTGGGTGGCTCAGTCTGTTAAGCGTCCGGCTTTGGCTCAGGTCATGATCTTGCGGTCCGTGAGCTTGAACCCCGGGTTGGGCTCTGTGCTGACAACTCAGAGCCTGGAGCCTGCTTTACATTCCGTGTCTCCCTCTCTCTCTGCCCCTCCCCTCTCACGCTCTGTCTCTCTCTCTCTCTCTCTCTCTCTCTGTCTCTCAAAAATAAATAAACATTAAAAAAATATTTTTTTAAGTTTCGGAAACACAGATTACTTTGCTGGTGAGGGTTAAAAAATAACCAAGCATACCAATAACTTTCTGTATGATTGGGCAAGTCAGTGTGCTCTCTGGATCTCAGCATCTCCATCAGAAAATAAACAATGCACAGACATCTGCTCTCCAAATTCTCTTTGGAAGTAGTAAACTATTCAAAGGCAGAAAACAATTATTTTATAAATCTTATTGATTAGCAGGTTCATTTCCACTAAATAAGAAGAAATGTCGATAAAGTCCTGTAGTATTATAGCCTTACGATGTGTGTGTGTGGTAAGAATATTTCAGATTTAGTCTCTTGGCAACTTTGAAGTATGTAACATAGCATTATTGACTATAATTGCAATGCTATGATTCATCATCTGACTGCAAGTCTGTACCCTTTAACCATCATCTTCCAAATTCCCCTACCCCCCGGCCCCTGGAAACCATCATTCGGCTCTGTTTTTGCTAGTTCCGTATAGCCTTCTAGTTTTAACCAGCTTATAATAAGCCAGTTTAATTAACCAGTAGGCTTATAAACACTTCCTTGCATTTCACAATGGTCTGAGCCTTAGCAGGCAGCCATTTTGAATCTTGTTATATTTCCGGACCGTGTTGCATTTCACCATCTGAATCATCCTTCCTCTCATAGTAGAAGTTAGGCAAATCCTGAGGTATCTTGTCACTTCCAACCACATACATTATCGTTTATGGCACGTTTCCTCAGAGCTCACAGGTGCCCATTGATAGAACCAGATAAGCCGCTGGAATGCCCCACCATGCCCTCCAGCTCCAGCCAAGAGCTACTGATCTGCCTAGAGCCTGTAGAAGATGTCTCGACTGCTAGTAGAACTAGACGGAATGACGCAATAGCTGGCCAGGGAAAGAAACCAACAAGGCCAAAGCTTTGGACTCATTCCTGAGTGAGTTCATTGATCTGCTTCTGTCCTACAGACCTTAATCCAAGCCCACCATATGTAAGGGGGCCAAGATGAGGGATGGTAGATAGGCCAGAACAAAATGTGGTCTATATTGAAATAACAATCAGTACAGCATCTCCAGAATAAACCCCCAAGTAATCATGAAGCTCAGCCAAAAGGATTCACCCTAATTAATATCATCATTACTGAATTTAAGCACTTTCTGAAATGTTTCCACCCTTTCTGAGGACTGACGTGTTCCCTAGGTAAAGAATCACAAGTGAAAACTGTCAGACTTTCAAACACCTGTGTCGTAAATTTTTCTAGTTACAGAACTTTCTCCCAGAGATGAGTCAAGGGTCACAGATGATTTTTACCCACTCAGAGGGATGAGCAGGACCACTGGGAGAATAAAAAGTTGAGACTGACTATAGTATGATTTTAAGAAATTGTGTATCCCACTGTGAAAGTCACCAGAGACTTTTCTACCCTGAAACTCTGTGTTAATTAGTCAGTAAAGATACATAATCACTTTCAGAAAGATGATTATAAAAAACAGGAATGAGGAACTCAAAGCACCATTGACCCTGGGAGCTCATTACATATTGACAAGTGTGTACCTGGATTGACTTCCCACCTCCAACCCCCCAAATAAAAACATATTTTGTGATCCCTCCACAGACTTTGGGGAGGTTAGAGTAAGTCGGTACAAGGCACACATAATTTTAGCCATTACAAGTGAGAAAGTTTGTTTTAGAGTGAAGGCAACTAAGGCCTAATCTTTCTCTTCCCTCCAACTCCAAGGAATTTGGATCTTTGTTAAATGTCACAATAAATAAGAGAATAATTACAAGGATACAACTATTTTAAGCACCTGGAAAACTAAATTTTTTAATGTTTATTTACTTTTGAGACAGAGAGAGAGAGAGAGAGAAAGGGAATGAGCCAGGGAGGGGCAGAGAGAGAGGGAGACCCAGAATTCGAAGCAGGCTCCTGTCAGCACAGAGCTGGATGCGGGCCTGAACTCACAAACCGTGAGATCATGACTTGAGCCAACATCATATGCTTACTTAAGCGACGGAGTCCCCCAGGCACCCCTGGGAAACTAAATTTAACGAGAGATTTCACTGAGGGAGGAGTGGGGGGAGGAAGAGACGGAATGTTACACTTCCTACAATTTTTAGCAATCAAATACATTAGACTGAAAAACTTCATCTTTCGAGAATTTCAATCATGCCAAAATATACAAGAAATCAACACAGAATGGCAAAAAATGGCCAATTACTTTAGCGAATGTGGACGAAGAAACATATTAGAGACACACATAAACACAGGAGTACTGGTTGGACATGTGCTGTGTGGTCAGATTGGCAGGAGAAGGCAGCACAGGGCCAGAGTCAGAAGGACTAAGTTCTCACGTCAGCCGGGTCACACACTGGCCATGTGGCCCCGACCAAGCCACTGAGTCTTAACCTCTGCATCCACAAAGTGAGGATAAATATGTATCCAGGTATCACTTAGACGGCTGGCGAGGCAATCCAAGTGAAAGTACTTGGTACCATGCAAAGTATAAATCACAGGCAAGCTATCGGTGTAGATACTGTTTTCACCACACTAAGCAATGCGGTCAAGACAAAGATGTAAAAGAGATAGCCTTGGAGGTTGAGAAGATTATACCTCAGTTAAAAGGATAAAACAGGAATCAGTGAGGGGCACCTGGGGGGCTCAGTCGGTTAAGCGTCTGACTTCGGCTCAGGTCATGATCTCACACTCCGTGAGTTCGAGCCCCCCGTCGGGCTGTGTGCTGACGGCTCGGAGCCTGGAGCCTGCTTCGGATTCTGTGTCTCCTTCTCTCTCTGGCCCTCCCCCACTTGTGCTCTGTCTCTCTCTGCCTCTCAAAAATAAATAAATGTAAAAAGAAAAATTTTTTTTAAATAAAAGTTCCTAGATGTGAAGAAGTTATCTCCTGGCACCTGTAAAAATTTCTCGTGTGCAGCTTCTCAGGGAAAAAAACGCACGCCCCACTCCACTGCTATCCTGTCATTCCAGAAGCATTCGCAGTCCACCCACAGTGTATGTGACACCCTCTGACAGAATTTTCTCTGGCACGTGTGCCATTCTGCCAAGAGGTTTGGCAAGGGCTCCACCAGTTTCCTCCACGGCTTCAACTCTCACAGTTTAAAGATTGCTGATCTTTTCACTCTTGCCTTTCTTGTGACCTATTTACTATTTCCTGTGTGCCAGGAAGAGACTTGATTTGGGAGTACAAAGTAACCTGTCAGCAGCAGTCACAGTAAATGGTTTAGAGCTTGAACCGAATCCAGTTCCCAGGAGTGACTAAGAACAGCTTAGCATGATCACACTTGAACTACATGATGCCCTTTTCCAGGGCCGTGAGAATGATGCTCACAGATTCAAACAGGGATTCAAGATGAGTTTCTCAGAACCAACACTGGAGGAAAAGCTGGTGGGATTCCAAATGAGAATCTGGCTGTGAAAAGGGAGGGAAGACATTGCTTCAGAAAGTAATTGCAAAACCTCACGTCAGCCTCAGACACAGACAGAGTCAAGAGTTGGGGGGAAAGGGACCTGATGGTGCTTGCAGGATTGTCCCACCCCTCCTGGAGCCAGGCCTTCAGGGCTCTGCCGATTAGGTAGATGGCGGCCACTAGACTGGACGACATTCACCACAATATCCACAGGTTGGGGAAGACTCTCAGAAGTGTGGAGGGTCCTCACTTTCCGGAGCTCTGCCCATACCCCTTGATGCACAATCAAGTCCCAAAAGGACTTTAGGAAACCTAAGGATCCTTCTGGCCTCATCTCTCACCCAACAATATGGACATGCTGATTCAAGGTCCTTTCCCCAATATCTCCCCATTTCTGGAATAATCCATTTACTCCTTCTACCTCCACCTGGCCCATCACTGTTGTTGGATGTTCCCCTTTTATCATTCAAGACCTACTTCAAAGGTTACTTTTATAGGACAGTTTCCACAACTAGATGAAACAGCTCTTTACTTGGAACTCCCATGGGACTTTGCTTTTCACACTACGTAAGAAGCTATATTTTCCTGTCTTTGTCTGTATAGCACCTGACAGAGGGTAGAGGTTCAAGAATGTGCGACAGATGAATGAACCAACTGAATTCATTTTTTGTTATTCTCACCCCTTGTTTCCTACATCTATTCGTCCCTAATTCTTCTACACGTTTGGCTTCCAACTCGTTTTCTTCTCTCCGACCACAGCTGCCCTGGCCTCAGGTCTCAGAAATCCATGTTGGCATTAATATAGTTTCCCAAAGCAGGCTCCTCACCCATGAAAGAATCAAAGACTATTGTAATAATGACATGGAGACACTTATTCTCCATTGTTCCAGTTCTTGGTTCCCAAGGAGAGAAAAAGAGGATGGTGGACCAAGAAAGAGAGAGAGAGAGGTGGGGGAGGGGGGAAGGGGGAAGAAATAAAGGAAGGAAGGAAGGAAGGAAGGAAGGAAGGAAGGAAGGAAGGAAAAGAGAAAGAAAAGATCATTTTGTATGATTTAGATCTTAAGAGAAGACATAAATGAGAAAGAAGAATTATCATGCAGAGAAAACGTAAAGAAAGTGAGGTTAGGAGGCTTTCTGGCAACAACTATAAGTTTGAAATTTCAGAGAAAGGGAAAAATGAAAATAGCTCTTTAATATATACAGTTTGACCTCAGGTCCTTCATAGATCTACCACTTTCTCTCAAGCTGGGATTTGAACCCAGATCAGTCCAGACCCACCGTCCATGCTGCTTCTCCAACACTTGTCTCTTAGAAATTGGCCATAGAAAGAGAAAGATGGGAGTTATCACTGAATAACTTACTGTCAATCCCAATTTTGTGGATTCCTAGGACCAATGGATGGCTTTCAAGATATTTACCAACCCCCAGAAATTATATATAAAAGACTGGGTCCAGCCAATGCAATGTTGAAGGAGAAAAACAAAGCTGAAGGACTGACCCTACCAGATGTTAAGACTTACTCTAAATCTACAGTAATTGAGACAATATGGCATTGGTGAAAAACAGAAAAATAGATCAATAGCACAAAACAGAGAGCCCAAAAATAGACTCACAAAAATATAGTGAACTGATCTTTGACAAAGAGGTAAAGGCAATACAATGGGACAAAGATGGTCATTTCAACAAATGGTGCTCCAACCACTAGATATCTATAAAAAAAAAAAAAAAAAAAAAAAGAATCTAGGCAGAGACTTACACTTTTTGCACAAATTAACTCACAATGGATCATAGACCTAAACATGAAACTATAAAACTTCTAGAAGATAGTGTAGGAGAAAATCTAGATGACTTTGGGTGTGGCAGTGACTTTTACACACACCATCAAAGATACAGTCCATGAAAGAAATAATTGATAAGCTGGGTTTCACTTAAATTAAAAACTTCTGCTCTGAGAAGGACAAGGTTAAGAGAATTAGAAGACAAGCCACAGACTGGGAGAAATCATTTGCAAAAAAAATGTATCTGATAAAGGCTGTTATCCAAAATACACACAGAACTCTTAACACTCAACAATGAGAACACAAACAATACAATTGAAAAATGGGTCCAAGACTGTAACAGTTACTATCTCAATGAAGAAGATACACATGTGACAAATAAGCATATGAAAAGATATGTCATTTGGGGAAATGCCAAGTAAAACCATATTGACATTCCACTCCACACCTATTCGAATGGCCAAAACCCAGAACATTAACGACACCAAATGTTGGAGAGGTTGTGAAGCGATAAGAACTCTCATTCGCTGCTGGGTGGGAATGCAAAATGGAAAAGCCAGTTTAGAAGACAGCGGGGCAGTTTCTTACAAAACTAAACACCCTTTTACTAGTCCAGAAATTACACAGTCCAGAAATTGTGTTCCTTTAGTATCCATCCAGCGGAGTGGAAAACTTATATCCACACCAAAACTTGCTACACAGATATGTTATGGCAGCTTTGTTCATAAGCACCTAACTTTGGAAGCAATCAAGATGTCCTTCAAGAAATGGTGGTTCACACAGACAATGAACTAAAACACTAAAGAGAACAGCACTAAAGAAAAATGAGCTATCAAGCCACAGAAAAAAGACATAGACGAACCTTAAATACGTAGTACGAAGAGGAAGAAGCCAATGGGAAAAGACTATATATGCTGTATGATTTCAACTATATGACCTTCTGGAAAAGATAAAGCTACGGAGACAGGAAAATGATCAGTGGTCACCAGGGGTTGGAGGTGGTGGGAAGGGATAAACCCATGAAGCCCAGAGGATTTTCAGAGCAGTGAAACTACTCCGTATGATACTACAACGGTGGATACATGTCATTATACGTTTATCCAAACCCATCGAAACAACAATGGCAACAGCAAATCCCAATGTAAACTATGGCCTCTGGGTGGTAACGACGTGCCAAAGCAGGTTCACTGGTTGTAACAAACACATCCACTCAAGTGTGAATGTTAGCAGTGGGGCAGGCCCTGCAGCCATGAGGGCAGGAAACATATGGGAAATTCCTGTACCTTCCTCTCAACCTTGTTATGAATCTAAAACTGCTCTAAAAACAAATGGTCTTTAAAAAAAAAATGTTGGGTCTACGTGTGTAGGTGTGTTATTTTCCTGAGGAGGCAGGCCGCGGTTTCCACCAGACTCTTCAAGGAATCTATCATTTCAAACAGGCAAAGAATCACCGCCTTGGAGAATTTCTGCAAATCCTTGGATGTGCACGGGCAAAAGTTGCATGTTTACTCCTTTTGATTCATTCCCCTGAGCCCACCACGCGAAGAGCTTTCACCCACCTGGAGTCTTTTTTTGGACACAAGATGGGCTTCCAAATCACCCTCTGTTGTTTCCTCCGGGCAGAATTCCAGGATTCGTCTTATTCGAGATGGTACTTTCCCAGCCGTGGCACTCCTCTCCTTCTTTCCTTTATCTTCTTCAGATAATCACGCAGTGTTACTTGCGTGCTATTTCGTTCTTCCTCCTTAGAAAATCTCACTGATATACTGTTCCCAGCCTCTTTATCTCAAGCCTTCCCCATTACGCCTGGCTAAGCAGGTAGTTTCCTGGTGCTGGGACCAGAGCCAATCCGTTCTGGTGGGGTTTTTTCTTTTTATTAATTCTCCAAAAGGAAAACTCATTTTCCTATTGGAAAATGTGGCAAAGGTGAATCAACTTTATTCCTGTCATCAATTTTCATCAATGCAGACCTCCAGGTTAATGTACATGCAATGGATTTGGAGGGAAGAGAGTGGAATGTTCAAATCCACAGTAAGATTTCAGTGTCGTGAGTGACTTTAGAATTTACCCACTCACCTCAACAAATAGCTCAGCTACACACCCAAGAGTTTTGTCTAAGTTTTAAAACCAGTTAGTTGCAGAGTCAAGAGATTTTTTCCCCCAGACCATTCTGTACCACCAACTCCAAGATACAAACATGTTTTTTTCTTGCTTAACATAGCAGTTTTCTGCAAAGCTTCTTAGCTACAAAACCAGGAACATGTGGAGACATTGCATCGGAGCAATTTTTCTGGCTATATGCCTAAACTGAATAATACAGATTAAATATGCAGATCAGACTGTGTAGCACCTGCTCTGAAAAGATTTCTGTTTAAGAAAGAAAGAAAGAAAGAAAGAAAAGAAAGAAAGAAAGAGGAAGGAAGGAAGGAAGGAAGGAAGGAAGGAAGGAAGGAAGGGAGGGAAGGAGAATGGAAAGAAGGAAAGAAAGAAAGAAAGAAAGAAAAAAGAAAGAAAGAAAGAAAGAAAGAGGAAGGAAGGAAGGAAGGAAGGAAGGAAGGAAGGAAGGGAGGGAGGGAAGGAGATTGGAAAGAAAGAAAAAGAAAGAAAGAAAAAGAAAGAAAGAAAGAAAGAAAGAAAGAAGAAGGAAGGAAGGAAGGGAGGGAGAGAGGGAAGGAGAATGGAAAGAAGGAAAGAAAGAAAGAAAGAAAGAGAAAGAAAGAAAGAAAGAAAGAAAGAAAGAAAGAAAGAAAGGAGGGAGAGAGGGAAGGAGAATGGAAAGAAGGAAAGAAAGAAAGAAAGAAAGAAAGAAAGAAAGAAAGAAAGAGAAAGAAAGAAAGAAAGAAAGAAAGAAAGAAAGAAAGAAAGAAAGGAGGGAGAGAGGGAAGGAGAATGGAAAGAAGGAAAGAAAGAAAGAAAGAAAGAAAGAAAGAAAGAAAGAAAGAAGAAAGAAAGAAAGAGGAAGGGAGGGAAGGAGAGAGGGAGGGAGGGAGGGAGGAAGGAAGGGAGGGAAGGAGATTGGAAAGAAAGAAAAAGAAAGAAAGAAAAAGAAGGAAAGAAAGAAAGAAAGAAAGAAAGAAAGAAGAAGGAAGGAAGGAAGGGAGGGAGAGAGGGAAGGAGAATGGAAAGAAGGAAAGAAAGAAAGAAAGAAAGAAAGAAAGAAAGAAAGAAAGAAAGAAAGAAAGAAAGAAAGAAAGGAGGGAGAGAGGGAAGGAGAATGGAAAGAAGGAAAGAAAGAAAGAAAGAAAGAAAGAAAGGAGGGAGAGAGGGAAGGAGAATGGAAAGAAGGAAAGAAAGAAAGAAAGAAAGAAAGAAAGAAAGAAAGAAAGAGGAAGGGAGGGAAGGAGAGAGGGAGGGAGGGAGGGAGGAAGTAAAGACCAAAGGTGTGGACACATCTCAACAGTGCACAACTGAAGATTTGCAAACTGGTTTCATGGTTCAAAGTCAAGCAACTATTTGTGGGCTCAGCAGTAGGATCCCAGTCCCTCACTAAAGTGTTAAATCTGCAAGGACAGCTGTGTAGCAGATGGCTGGAAGCTTCTCTGATTTTGTGGCTCAGCAGCCTTCCAGAAGCAAGGCAGAAGCTCTTCATTCAGCAGCTGCTCACCCTCAGTTTTCTTCCAGTAGGAAATGATCCACCCCAAAAGTTCTATCAATTCTCCCAAACACCTCTCTCTCCCAACTGCAGGTGCCCCAGGAGAGATGAAAAGGAGAAACCATTGGCTAGTTTCTCATTTTACTCGTTGGGGGCCCCCATGGAGCCCGTGTAAGACAAAATGCTGACTCAGTCAGAGCACTCTTGCCCTTAGGTGTTGAGGATTCTCTCTCTCTTGTGTCATATAGATCTGGGCAAGTGAGATAGGGGACAGGAAGCAGGGTAAGGGAGGAGGCTTGTGACACTGGAGTTGAAGTTGAGTGGATGAAGCATGGCATGGTGGGGGCAGGGGCAGTTACTAGTAAGGAGGATGGGGGGGGGGCTTCAAGATAGTATTTGAGATAAAGGTGAATACATCCGGGATTGCTTCATGGTTTGAGAATCAGACGTATGCATGTCTGTCTACCTAGCTTTTCTTTCCTGCGGGTGGGAGTATTTCTCTAAAAGGACAATTGAGCTTCACCTCTCAGCTAGCACAGGGATCCACTCCTCCACACAGTTGAGGGTTCCGGTTATCTTCTGTGGCCCAGCGTCACCACGGTGGAACCGACCAATGTGGGGCAATGCACCCAAGCCCTGTTGTGACGAGCAGTCCCATGGAAGTGAGTTTTTGGTTTTCTTCCTGACGCCAATGGTGCATGGATCCTTAAGAGAAGATAGGGAGGGGCGCCTGGGTGGCGCAGTCGGTTAAGCGTCCGACTTCAGCCAGGTCACGATCTCGCGGTCCGTGAGTTCCAGCCCCGCGTCAGGCTCTGGGCTGATGGCTCAGAGCCTGGAGCCTGTTTCCGATTCTGTGTCTCGCTCTCTCTCTGCCCCTCCCCCGTTCATGCTGTGTCTCTCTCTGTCCCAAAAATAAATAAACGTTGAAAAAAAAAAAAAAAAAAAAAAGAAGATAGGGAAATCTTTGTTTTATAACATTCCCACAGCACTTATACACCTCATGCACCCGGCCTTGTTCTAAGTGATTTTTCTTTTTCTTTTTTTTCTTTTTTCAACGTTTATTTATTTTTTGGGGGGACAGAGAGAGACAGAGCATGAACGAGGGGGGAGGGGCAGAGAGAGAGGGAGACACAGAATCGGAAACAGGCTCCAGGCTCTGAGCCATCAGCCCAGAGCCCGACGCGGGGCTCGAACTCACGGACCGCGAGATCGTGACCTGAGCTGAAGTCGGACGCTTAACCGACTGCGCCACCCAGGCGCCCCTGATTTTTCAAATTCTAACCTATAACATACAAAAGTTCTGTGGCAGGGGATTTCATATTTATTATTAATTCTCGTGTCTCTCAAAATGATATTTGGAAAGACTCAGGCCAGAATCAGGGGATTCTTGCTAACAATGATGGTGTCTTAAACCCATGCTGATGAGAACCATGTGAGGCAGGCTTATTGGTGCCCATTCTACAGATAAGAAAAATGAGACTCAGAGAAATGTGTATCAGGTCCAAGGTCAAACAACGATTAAGTGCCGGGGCCAAGATCAAAACCTGGGTCTGCCTGACTCTAAAACTCATGCTCCTTCAGCAACAACACAGAATAGGATGAGCATTGATACCCCCGGCTGTCATTTCAGCAACAAATCTTGTGTATCTACTTTGTGCAAAACACTCCAGAGGGGCACTGTCATATCTTAAACATGGCACCTTGAGATCAATAAACTGCTCTGGGACAAAGGATCCTGGGTTATTGGGACCAGGGCCTGGAGTGGACAGGAATGGAGCGGATAAAAACTACAGACCTGGGGGTTGTGCAAGTTCTAGGTCATCCAGGCAGAAGACTGTAGTCAGGACACAAGCATGACACACACCGAGTGTCCCAAGGATGACAAACAATCTATGGAGCCTACCCCGTGAAGCTGATGAAGATATAAAGTACAATGGGGAAACCCAACGGGGCCTGACCGAGCCCCAGCCTCTGAGCTGAGTTTTGGGGGCAGGGTTGGGGGCCCTGGGGGTGAACTGCTGGAGCGGAATGACAAGACAGGGCCATCTCTAGGACCATGATCTGAGATATGACATTGGCCCCACAAGCAGGGCAGAGCCCAGGAACCGTGGTGGCAGCACAGACTCAGGGCTGGGCCAGTGGCAAGGGGGCAGAGTCCTCAAGCGTTCCTCAAAAGAAGCACCTTCCACACTTTTCTGTGGACCCCCATTACCCTTGGAAAAGGTGAAAGGTGATCTTGGCGGCCCTAAGCTAGGCAACGTTAACCAAACACTAAACTGATGTTTTCAGAGACATTCGTATACTCAGACTCATTTTCAATCTTCGGAGGAAGAACATAAGGCATTTCCTAAATGTATTTGATCACAGAATGCATTTCTCTGTGTAGTTTGTTTTTTTTTTTTAACAGATCATCTATTGTTATATCGGAACACATCGTTGTTGTTAACCTTGTTATGGGTCACATCGAAACTCTGTTAGGTAAGGTTTCTTATATCCATTCTCCACCTGCAAGATTAAAAATAGGTCCTGAGAGTGGAGTGATTCTGTGCTACTGGGGGGGGTGGGGGGGGTGGGGGGGAATGGCGGCGGGGAACCCAGGTGGCCCAGACTGCAGTGCTGGGAATCAGGCAGGGCCGGACAGACACATGGTGCGTGAGGCAGAGAAACATCATTTCTGCTTTCGAGAAATTTACATGTTATGGAAAACCAGCCGTTTGAAAAAGTCAAACTAAACTTTCTCTTATTTTACTGAGGTCACACCGTCGTCTGCTCCGCCAGCTTTCTCCTCTCCCTTTCGTGGAGTCAGCTCTTAAAAATAAACATGAGGCTTGGGGCACCCAGGGGGGCTCAATCAGTTAAGCGTCTGACTCTTTTTTTTTTTAATTTTTTTTTTTAACGTTTATTTATTTTTGAGACAGAGAGAGACAGAGCATGAACGGGGGAGGGGCAGAGAGAGAGGGAGACACAGAATCGGAAACAGGCTCCAGGCTCTGAGCTGTCAGCCCAGAGCCCGACGCGGGGCTCGAACTCACGGACCGCGAGATTGTGACCCCAGCCGAAGTCGGATGTTTAACCGACTGAGCCACCCAGGCGCCCCTAAGCGTCTGACTCTTGATGTCAGCTGGGGTCATGATCTCACGGTCCTTGAGTCCAAGCCCTGCGTCTGGCTCTGCACTAACAGTGTGAAACCTGCTTGGGTTTCTCTCTCCTCTCTCTGTCCCTCCTGTTTGCTCTCTCTCTCTCTCAAAATAAATAAGCATTTATAAATAAATAAATAAATAAATAAATAAATAAATAAATAATGTGACGTGTCCATCTTATGGACCATCCATCAGCAAAAACCTAAAAAGTGAAGCACTAAAACTTGCTACAGTGTGGGTGCACCCCAGAAACTTTATCCCAAGTAAGAGAAGACAGACACAAAAGACCACATAGTGTATTATCGTATTTATATGAAACGTCCTAGAATAGGCAAGTCCAGAGAGGGGGGTTGGGGGTGGAGGAAGAATGGGGAGTGAACGCCAAAGTGCTGGGGCTTTCTTTTCCGGGAGATGAGAATGTTCTAAAATAAGATCGTGATGATAGTAACACAATGGTGTGAATATATTGAAAAGTATGGAATGAAATTAAAAACACTTAAAAAACTGAATTGCACACTTCAAACAGCATGTGACTTATATCTTCATAAAGCTATGAATTTAAAAAAAAAAAAAAAAAAAAAGGATTTACTGTGAACCTCCCACATACCCTACTCATCCTGAGAACAAAGAAGTCTTTCTTGCCTTCCTACCGGCCCAGAGTTTGAAGAAATTGGCACTCTTTTTTTGGTTAAGTCACTAACACTCCGAATTGGGAAAAAAATAGTTCCTTTCCAGCTCTACTCCTGGAGCCCTTACTGTTAATAAAATAAAATAATTTCCTAGACTTTCTCCGTGGAAGCCAGCTGTCTTCTCCCAAGCACAGCCTTCCGTGTTTACATTGGGAAAACATTGACCCAATGGGTAGCTTCAGAGCAGGTAATGGCGACAGACACTGCTATTTCCCAGGTATTCAATGGGCCATCTCTTATTTTTTTTAAAAAAAGGATTTTTATGGGGCGCCTGGGTGGCGCAGTCGGTTAAGCGTCTGACTTCAGCCAGGTCACGATCTCACGGTCCGTGAGTTCGAGCCCCGCGTCGGGCTCTGGGCTGATGGCTCAGAGCCTGGAGCCTGTTTCCGATTCTGTGTCTCCCTCTCTCTCTGCCCCTCCCCCGTTCATGCTCTGTCTCTCTCTGTCCCAAAAATAAATAAACGTTGAAAAAAAAAAATTAAAAAAAAAAAAAAAAGGATTTTTATAAAATGAAATAAAATAATTAAGTTACAGAAAATAACAATGAAAAAGCTGTGACTCCTCAAAACTGTCGAGGTCATGGAAAACAACGAAAGATTGAGAATCTGTCACAGACCAAGGAAGACTGAGACAGACCGACTCGATGTAGAATGCTCACCAAGCAAGGATCCTAGAACGGAACAAGGCCATTACCGGGAAACTGGTGAAATCCAGTGATGTCTGGGGTTTAACTCATAAGAAAGTGCCAGTGAGACTCAGTCTTGCTGCATATGCCAGGGTGCCGGAAGCTGGCTGCATTAGGACAGGCTGGCCACATTAGGACAGGCCGCATTAGGACAGGATACACAGGAATCCTCTTCAGTACTGTCTCCATAACTTTTCTGCAAGTCTGAAATTACTCCCAAATAGAGGAGAACATTTTCAAATAGATAAAATATCAATGCACAAACTCGAGCCCAGTCAAAGCAAAGTTATGACTTTCTTAGCTTAACCTTGCATTTCTCCTGCTTTTTGGGGGGACATTGAACTTGTACAAGGCCTTGCTTCTCTACCACCAGATGCAAGAGTCAGTTCTTCCTCTCTCTGGTTCCTAAGACCCCACATAGGCCTCTCTGCTGTTTTCTGTCTCATGACAGAAGATTTCCTTTCTTCTCCTTTTCCTTGCAGTCTTCACGGGAAGAATTTAGAGAAAAATCAAGTGATTCTGGGACATGACAGTGAGATATGGCGCCCAGGGTGGCCTCTACCCACTTCTCTCTCTCCCATCTGCTCCTCACCATATTCTCCATCTCAACAAAAATCATATAATACTGCAAACATTGTAGAATCCCAACTGCCTCTTACCAGAGTCTCTCTAAAGGTCAAACCCCCCCAGAAACCTAAAACTTGGAGCAGAAACCATGAATTTATAGTAGCACATTCTTATGTTTTTTTCATCTTAAACAAATGGCTTGTTTGAAGTGATGCCAAGTAAAAAACAAGTAAAAATTAATCATGTGGATTGGGACTGCACCTGTCAGCACATAGGAAGGAAGAAAAAAGCGAACCAAAACACGTAAATGTCAACATTTTTCTTTTTTTTTTTTTTTACAAGAATGACCTTTACTGTTAGCATCACTTTTCACATCAGTTTTCAAGGTGTGGGGGAGATCTTTTTTTCCAGTTTCTATCAGAAGGGACAAATCTCCACAATACCAAGGATAAATTTCAACATCAATATTTCTTGGAAATCAGCACTGACGGCGTTCGCACGCTCTACCAAACCACCAAAAAAGTTAAAGACGTAGAACCCTCTATAATTCCAGGTGGAACAGAAATGAAAGATTATTAATCAATGACAAAGACAGAGAAGTCCAATGGCCTTTCCACGATCAGTGGAAATTCTGATAGACAATACCAGAACTTTGATTTTAAAAATTAAGAAATGGAAAACTATAGACTCATCATTTCCTCTCATAGTCTTTGTCTTTCTTTTTAAACTGACTTACATAGATTTGAAAAGTCTTTCTAGGGTCACCTTAGATGTGGAAAAATCTACTGTAAAAAGTGACCTACTTAGAGCTCAGTGATATTTTCACAGAAACTTTAGAGGTCGTCTAGGACAACCACTCATGTTTCAGATAGTGAAATGGAGGCCCGAATCAGCTGAGTGACTTTTCCAGGAGAACCAAGACTTCAACCCAGGTCTTCCAATGCCATATTTGGTGATCTGTCATCTACCCTTCGGCCTCTTTTCTGTTTATCTCACTTCAGTCAAAAAAGGTAAAGTGTTGAGATATGGAGAAAGGGTAAAGTAATTCATTATTATGTTCAAGAAAAGGCATTTATAATCATAAGAAAGCCCAAGAAAAAATTGGAGACAATAATTATCTGTTATTGAAAAGCAACTGTCTATTTATTTTGTACTATTTGGTTCAGAAATAAAGTGGTGCTCTCAAAGCAAGATTATATTCTTGTTGGATCCCGAGTCCTCTTACCCCAGACAATGTCCACCTTCCCCTCCATGGATATTATAGAATAACTAAGTATGCTGAAAATAACTATGCCACTACCTTAACCCCTGCTGTCAGAAATACTCTCAGAGAGGGACCTGTTTTCATAAGCAAAATGTCCTAAGTGGATAGGCTCATCATATGCAAAGACAAGGATACAAAAGAGAAAGCTGAAGTGTTTGCATTAAAAGTCCACAGAAACCAAAACCCCAAACCATAAAACTCCTAGAAGATAACATAAGAGAAAATCTGCATGACCTTGGTAAGAAAATGATTTTTTTTTTTTACATAAAACACCAGTCACAAGCCATAAAAGAAATAATCAATAAACTGGACATCATTAAAATTAAAATTAAAATTGTTTGCTCTGCAAGGACAATGTCAAGAAAATAAAAAGATAGGCCACAGACCAGAAGAAAATATTTGCAAAATTCACATTTGAGAAAGGATTGGTATCTACAAGGTACCAAGAACTCTCGGGATGCCTGGGTGATTCAGTCGGTTTAACAGCCAACTCTTGATTTCAGCTCAGGTCATGATCTCACAGTGGTGAGATCGAGCCCTGCATCAGGTTCCATACTGAGCACACAGCCTGGTTAAAATTCTCTCTCTCCCTCTGCCCCTCCCCCATTTGTGCTCTCTCTCTCTCTCTCTCTCTCTCTCTCTCAAAAAATAACATAAAAATAGGGGCGCCTGGGTGGCTCAGTCAGTTGAACGTCTGACTTCAGCTCAGGTCATGATCCAGCGGTTTGTGAGTTCGGGCACCGTGTCAGGCTCTGTGCTGACAGCTCGGAGCCTGCAGCCTGCTTCGAATTCTGTGTCTCCCTCTCTCTCTGCCCCTCCCCTGCTCATACTCTGCCTCTCTCTGTCTCCCCAAAATAAATAAATGTTAAAAAAAAATTCAAATAACATAAAAGTAAACAAGTAAACTAACATAAAATACACCAGAACTCTTACCTATCAATAATGAAAGCACAAACAACCGGATTAAAAAATAAGTCAAAGAGCCCTCACTAAAGATATACAGACGACAAATAAGCCTATGAAAAGATGCCCCACATCGTCTGTCGTCAGGGAAATGCAAATTAAAACAACATTGAGATATCACTCTACACTTATTAGAATGGCCAAAATCTAGAACCCCGAAAGCACCAAATGCTGGTGAGGACGGGGAAGCAAAGGGGAATTCTCATTCACTGCTGGGGAGCAAAATGGTGCAGCCACTTTGGAAGAGAGTTGGGAGGTTTCTTACAAAAACCAGACATGCTCCTAACATATGATCCAGCACCTGTGTTCCTTGGTATTTATCCAAAGGAGTTGAACATTTCTGTCCACACAAAAACCTGCACACAGATATTTACAGCAGCTTTGTTCACGATTGCCAAAACTCAGAAGCAACCAAGATGTCCTTCAGTAGGTGAGAGGGTAAATATACCGTGGAACATTCGGACAACAGAGTATTATTTGGCTCTAAGTGAGCTACCACACCATGTGGGAAAACGGGGTGGGGGGGCATAAATGTATGTTACGAAGTGAAAGAAGACAATTTGAAAAGGTTATACACTGTCTGATTCCAACTCTATGACATTCCGGAAAAGGCAAAACCACGGACAGAGCGAAAAGATCAGCGGTTGCCAGGGGCTGGGGCAAAGGGAAGGGGTGAAAAGTAGAAGACAGAGAATTTGCAGGGCAACGAAAATACTCTAGAATGCACACGAATGCATAGCAATGGCTGAATTTCATTATATATGTGTCCAAACCCATAGAATGTGCAACACCAACAGTGACCCTAGTGTAAGCTATGGACTACGGGTGATAATGATGCGTCAACGCACGTTTGTCCGTTGTAGCAAATGCACCACTCTGGGGTTTTGGTGGGGAGGCCGTCTATGTGCAGGGGCAGGGGTTAGAGGCAAAATTTCCACACCTTCCTCTTAATTGAGCCTAAACCTACACACGAAGAGACAAGAAGTCTTCGTTTTAAAAATTAACCGAAATTTGGGTACGATGGGAGAATAGAGGAAGGACAGTGGGGTGGCCACAACAGGCCCTGGAACTGGACAGATCCCTGTTACTGTCAGAAAACCAGAAGATGCTCGCACGCCCAGCGGGAACCCCCCTGAGCTGACCGAGCTGGAGCCCAGGGAAGAAAGCAACAGAGAGATACCACAGCATGTGGTCCGTGAGGGCAGGTTCAGTTTGGTGCCGGCCAGTGGGGCGTATTCTGTGGTTTGCAGGGCTTGACTAGGCCACTGAGAAGCGTGAACATCCCTCATTCAGTATCACCTGAGCTTTGCACCACACAGGCCAAGAAGCAAATAAATAGGACGTCCGAGAGCTTTCGAACCCTGTCTCGTTTGTTTTCCGGATTTGTTTGTTCGCCTTGCACTTTGCGTGCTTACTCTCGTTCCTCTGGGGAATCTCAAGAAGAAAGGTACCTGGAGAAGGTCTCATAAGGCCTTTGACAAATTGTGGAGAAACTCGTTGAGTAGCCTTCACCTGTGAGAATCTTCTCTTATGGGGGAGAAGGAGGGGGAGCCGCAGATCACGTAGGAAAGTCCTTTCTCTTTCTAGTGAGGAGCCAATGACTACAGAAGGCATTTGGCTGGCCCCCAGCGTGTCAGCTGGTTAGAGCAGAGCCAGATTCCCTGGGATTCAGATCAACGCTGAAGCCGACTGCATTTACTGCCTCTGTCTCCGTCAAGCATTCGACCGTGTTCTCCAGGACGTTCGCCGCTTCCGACACCGAGAAAATCAAATACTCCTCGGACATCCGGCCGTCTCTTTCCTCAGCTGAAGCGTGTTCCCTGCACCAGCTCGTGGGACAGCACCTTGGCACAGCTCAAAACTCCATGACTCGTGATCAGAGGGGAAAGAGTTCTGGACATTAGGAAACGCTAAGGAAAAGGCCGGTCAGACAGAGCTGGGGGGGGGGGGGGGGGGGGGCGGGGAATTGGTGGAATCGTACCAATCGTAACAACACATAAAATAAAAATGTAAAGTCTAACAAAAAGCGGTAGCTTTCGCAAACGCACGTTTTGGTTTGCCAGCAGGTTGAATTCCTAAAGGTTCTAGAGGAAGCAGTTTCTTTGACCAAATAACACTTCCTAAAGCTAAAACATTTGCTTTTAGTGTCGTTGTGTCTGCCTCCTGTTCCGCAAGTATTTTCAGGCCTCATGAGGCTTTTTTCCCCCAGACTAAACATGAGTCTCTGAGTCGCCCAGTTTGACTTACGTGGAGGGAAAAGTGCTATGGACGTGGAAGCAGCGGGGAGGGGCGGAGGGATGAGGGGAAAGGGCCCGCCCCAGCCAGGAAATGCGGGAGGCTTCCAGAGTCTAGAAAAGGTGAGGCAGCCTTTCTCCCCCCAGAGCCTCCAGAGGGAGCCAAGGAGGCTCCCCCTTGACTTTATCCCACTGGGACTGATTTCAGACTTCCAGAACTGTAAGGGAACAGATGGGTGTCGCTTGGAGCCACCACGTTCAAGGCGGAAACTAACACAGGGGCTAAAAGGGGACTGACTTCCACGTGGCGATCAAGGCACGTTTCCATTTAAAGAGAGAGAAGCAGAGACACGCTCATCAGGTAGAGCCCGGGACAGTAGGTACAGGCTGGGTGTGGGGTGTCTCACTCAGCATCTGTTCCCACACCTACCCCGGGACGTATGCCTCACACTGCTTTTCTAGGTGCCCTAACTGGGAAGGCTCCCAGGTCCTCGAGAATTTCCAAATTAATCAATGAGCCAAGACGACAATGTTTTTGGCACACAGGAGGCCACAGGGGAACAATTTCCAAGCAATCCCCTTCTGAGAGCGTCATAAATCATGAACAAACTACAAACTCCGACAGTGCTCAGCAAGAGGGATTGTTCCCGTGAATCGGAGCTGTAAAGGAGTGTCACAAAGTTAAACTAGTCTGCCTCTTAGGATTCTAGAGCTTTCTTTTAAAAAGTCTGGCAGGAGACAGACCACCCTCGGGAGCGAGTTGGTCCTGTCCAGTTGTTCAAAGGCCACTTGACGGGGGGAGAGTTTGTGTTTAACGAGGCACTCCCCTCCAGGCCTGATCTCTGGTCTCTGGCTGGGGACCCGGGCCTCAACACCTCACAGAAGAAAGGTCGGCCTCGTCCTGTAGCACATGGGGGCGGAGACCGCCTGAGCATTGGCCAATGGAGCGATAGCCTATTTCACCCCTTACTCGTTTCTTTCACCTCTGTTACTTAGTAAGTAGAAACAGCTCACAAGCAAAGCAGTGATGACAGCTGCCAATGGCTGAAGGCACCAGTCGGAGAATGATAAACCATTGGACAGCTTCCTGTGTCTCCATTTCACAGGAAAGCACTTGCCAGACTGCCCCCACTGCATCCGAAGACAACAGAAATGAATATCTAGTGGCCGGCGGGGAGGGGATGTGAGAAGAGGAAACAGTTGACAGTTCTTGACATAGAAGAACGATGGGTATCGTCACTGGCCCAGCCATCCGCATCTTGTTCCTCTCACTTACCCTTTTTATCTTATTATTACAAAACATTTAAACAAGGGTTCCCACGCCACCCCCGGTAGAAGCAAATAGTGTCATTTTTCAAAACCAGTGGGGAAACTGAGCCAGCTAGCGTGCTAAAACGACAAAGCTTATTTCTAGCAAGCGTGAGCAAGCTGGGCTTTACCACGCTTGTCCTGATTTCTCTTTAACTTCACGAGTATCCTTGGCACCCAAGAAGGGTGTCTGTGGGTACAGAGTCTCCATCTCTTTGTGCATCACCTGTCTAGACTTTAACCTGTGGTTTTTCTAATGAAAACTCATACCCAGTGAGTTTTCTTAAACATTTAAGAAAACCCAATGTTTTCTTAAACATTGGCTTTGCCCCAAGGAAATGATGTATTAGAGTCTATGTGAAGTTTCACTGTGTGAAGAGTCTGTGAATTAGCCTAAGGCAGTTTCCTCTCTGTCTTCCAGGTCCTCCTGCATGTACAAAAAAGGGATGGTTCTTTAGAAAATTGTTCTCAACGGTCAGTCACTTAGCGGTAATAGCATGGTGGGATGTATCTCCACCTGGGCAGTTGATGTGGCCAAGGGCTGCTGGGCAGAGTGAGGGCTCCATAGGCATCCCAGAGAGACAAACACCCCCTTCACTCACCCACTCACCATTGTAGGTTTACCACCCTATTCTTAGAACTGAAGCTCCTTTGCTCGCTATCCAGAGCACCAACAGTGAAAAATAATTCATGTTTTGCTGAGAATCAATCCCAAAGTCAAGTGTTGGATGGCCAGCCAGGGTAGCTGGCCATGTCTCTGCTCGTAAGGAGATGGCCCTGGAGAAAGGAAAGGAGGAAAGCCTTGAACCTACCCTCACCACAGAGCAATATCTGTCCAAAGGAGAACTTTACTCCCATTAACTGCCAACTTTGACCAGTGGCTTCCTCAAAGATAAGGCTGTGATCTAGCCGTCTGAGCCTTGGAAGGCACTTCTTAGCTCGCAGAAACCTACTAACCCATCCTGAAGTGGGGGTGGGGGGGGGGGAAGGGAGGGAACCCTGGATGAACTCAGCCCCATGTAGGATGTCCTGGGAATCTGCCTGGAGCACAGGGCCTTGTTTCTGTAAGGCAGTATGCTGATGGCGACGAGTGTCCTTCTGCTATGGCTCCTGGAGCAGCCTTGGCGGGGGGGGGGGGGGGGGGGGGGGGGGGGGGGGGGGGGGGGGCGGGGAGGGGGGTGCAGAATGCACACAACATGACCCAGCCAGCCAGTGGTCTTCTCTGAGGCCCTGGCCCAGCAGCCACACAGCCAACACCGAGCTCAGTGTATGTTGAGGTGGGCCCCATTGACATCTGGAGTCTCGTGATTCTTTGCTGTAGGAGCTCTCCTGGAAACCGCAGGATGATCAGCAGAAACCAGTTATGAGAACCAAACAGTCTGGACCTTGCCAAATATTTCCCGGACCCCAAAGCTTCCCTGATTGAGGGCCACTGCTACGGGAGCCTCAGAAGCAAGGAACAGTGGTAACCGTGTCTTTTTCCTGGTGTCCCTGAGCCTGCTGCTGTCCCTGCTTCCTCTCCACCTCGGATCATCGGACCCCACCATCATGCTTCACTCGTCCGTCTTGGACCTCACGTCCACTCCCAAATCCTGACCGCTTGCCTCCCCCCCCCAAAGCCCTCCTTGACCACGCTGTCCTCCCCTACTCTGCCACAGCTCGTTGTCTCCTTCCGGCTGCTCTGCTGGCCTCCTGCCCTGGTCTTGTCTCCCACATCCTTTTTCGCTGTAGCAATGGGGGAATTTGCGTCAAATGGGAATCTCGCCCCGTTGCTCCTGTGGTTTGCTCTTCAGTGGTTTCCCATCCGCTTGAGTTCAAAGTCCCAGTCCCCTGTGAGCCTAAGAGGTCCCCTATAATCTGCTCTCCGTGACATCACCACTTCATTTCCTGGCGTGTCCCACTTTCCTCCCGGCCCACCAAGATCATCATGTTCTGCACGCATGGTGCCAAGACTGGAACCTTCCTGCCATGCTCCCTCTGCCTCAAATGTCTCAAGTGTCCTCCAGCCCTCCGCCTCAAATGTCTTCCTAACTTCTGCGCCAAGTTCACACCTTCCCGCCGCCCTCTCTGACCTCGCACGGGCCCAAACACACCCGTGTTGTCGCACTTCCCACACCGGACCACCAGGTGGCAGCGCAGGGCTGTGTTTCAAAGCTGCAGCCCAGGAGTCAAGCGGCCTGAATTCAGGAGCCGCTCTGCGACCTGTTCAGGGAGCGCGGGGTAGATCACCTAACGCTTCCGTGTGCCTCGTTGTCTTTATCCGTAAGAGGGAGGGAAAACAGAATTTATATCATGGAATCGTTGCATGGATTCTATGAGCTAATGTGTAGAAGGTGCTCGGAAAATCCCCCCGGGAGACGCTCGGTAAGGGCCAACCGTTGTCATATCATCATTTTCTGTTGAGGTGCCCACCTCTCCCCGCGGCTCACCGTGCTTGACATTTCATGTTTAACGGCAGAGAGCCCACTTCACAGGAGTCTTGTAATGCTCTCCCAGTGGTTGCACAATTTCCGAATCATTTGCCAAGTTTCCTGGTCATTTGTAATACACACACACACACACACCCGGAACGTGAACCTCTTGTTCAAACCCTTTGCCTCCTATTTCCTCATCAGAAAGGACTTTGGAGAGCCCAGATCTGATCGCGCCACTCCCCTGCTTCAAAGTCCTGTCTGGTTCACGGCTGCCTGGAGGATAAAGTCTGGTTTTGCATGGCTTACAAAGGTCCACGGGGGGTTCAGGATTAACCGTGGGTCACCTCCACCACCTGTTGTCATACACCATCGCACCCGCTTTCCCACCCCACATGCTTTTCTCGAGCTCGTGACTGTTTTACCAGGCGGATTCTGCCTGAACCCACACTCACTCTGTCTTCATGAAGCTGCTTCCCCTCGTTATATCTCCCCTAGCACCCCAGAATTTCCTTTTCTCCGTTTCATTGCAGGTTGTATATATTACTCCAGTAACGATTGTCACACAGTCTGGTGATTATTGGTATCGGTATCTGACTTTTACGAATGACTTTTCACATAGTGCCAGTTCATTCATTTTCCGACAAAGAGTTTTTGCTTTGACGTAAATGTGCCTTTTTTCTCTATTAGGGTGACAATGTTGGGAGCCGGGAAGAAAAAGAGATTTGAACTTACAAGCTCAGGAAAGTATGCTGAGCCACAAGGGAAGGCTCTAAGCCTAAGCCAAGGTCATGGATTCTAGCTGGGCGTGAGTTCCCTTTCCCTCTCCTTTTAAGGTAAGAAGAAGAAGGCAGCTACATGCAGAAGAATGAAACTTGGCCATTTCCCCACACCGCACACAAGCATCAACTCAAAATGGGTGAAAGACCTAAATGTGAGACCCAAAACCATAAAAAACCCTAGAAGAGAACACAGGAACTAAGCTCTGTGACATAAGCTGTCGCAACATTTTTCGAAATATGTCTCTTGAGGCAAGGGAAACAAAAGCAAAAATAAACTACTGGGTCCACATCAAAGTAAAGAGCTTCTGCACAGCGAAGGAAACCATCAACGAAACTAAAAGGCGACCTATGGAATGGAAGAAGATATTTGCCGATGACATATCTATCTGATAAGCGATTAGTATCCAGATATATACAAAGAACTGATACAACTCAACACCCAAAAAATAAATCATCCGATTTAAAAAAATGAGTGATAGTGTTTTTATATCCTTTGGATGAATACCTAGTAGTGCCATTGCTGGGTCGCAGGGTAGTTCTATTTTTAATTTTTTGAGGAACCTCCACACTGTCTTCCCGAGTGGCTGCACCAGTTTGCATTCCCACCAACAGTGCAAGACGGTCTCCTTTTCTCCACATCCTCCCCAACACTTGTAATTCCTTGTCTTCTCAGTAATATCCATTCTGACAGGTGTGAGGTGACATCTCACTGTGGCTTTGATTTTCACTTCCTCAGTGATTAAGGACGTAAAGATGTATGAGCACCTTTTCATGTGCCTGTTGTCTGTCTGTATTTCTTCTTTGGAAAAATACCTATTCAGGTCTTCTGCCCATTTTTCAGTTGGATTATTAGGTTTTCTTGAGTTGTATGAGTTCTTCATATATTGAGTCATAGGAGTTCTTTATATATTTTAGACATTAACTCCTTTCCAGGTATATAATTTACAAATATTCACTCCCATTCAGTAGATTGCCTTTTCATTTCGCTGATGGTTTCCTTTATAATATACCCCCCTGGGCAGAAGATTTTTAGTTTGATGCAGTCCTACTTGTTTATTTTTGCTTTTGTTTCCTCTGCTTTTGGTTTCTGATTCAAAAAATCACCAACAAGACCTAAGTCAAGGAGCTTACTATCTACGTGTTCTTCTACAGATCTTATGGCTTCAGGTCTTATGTTCAAGTTTTTAATCCATTTTGAGTTTATTTCTGCATGTGGTATAATATAGTGGTCTAATTTTATTCTTTTGCATGTAGCTGTTTAGTTTTCCCAATACCATGTAATAAAGAGACTGTCCTTTCCCCATTGAATATTCTTGGCTCCTTTGTCATAAATTAACCATGTATCCACAGATTTATTTCTAGACTGTATTCTGTTCCATAGATCTCTGTGTCTATCTTTTTTGCTAATATCATACTGTTTTAATTTAATATAGAATTACAATAGAGTTTTAAATCAGAGAGCACGATACCTCCAGCTTTTCCTTCTTTCTCAAGATAGCTTTGACTAGTTGGGGCTTTTTGTGGTTTCATACAACGTTTAGGATTATTTGTTCTTTTTGTGAAAAATGCCATAGAAATTTTAATAGGGATTTTCTACTGAATCTGTAGATTGCTTTGGGTAGTATTGACATTTTAACAACACTGGTTTTTCCGATCCATGAACACAGAATATCATTCCATTCATTTATGTCTTCTTCAATTTCTTCTACTAATGTCTCGTAGTTTCCAACATACAATTTTACCTCTTTTGTTAAATTTATTCCTAGGTATTTTATTCTTTTTGATGCAATTGTAAGTGGGATTGTTTTCTTTATTTCTCTTTCTGATAGCTCATTATTATTGCACAAAAACACAACATATTTTTGTGTATCGGTTTTGCATGCTGCGCTTTACTGAATTTGTGTATTAGTTACAGTGGTTTTTTTGGTGGAGTCTTTAAAGTTTTCTGTTTATAACATTATGTCATCTGTAAATAGTGATAGTTTTGCTTCTTTCTTTCCAGTTTATATGCCTTTTACTTCTTTTTCTTTCTATGCTATGTTGAAAAAAAGTAGTGAGAGTAGGCATCCTTCTCTTGCTCCTGATCTTAGAGAAAAAGCTTTAAACTTTTCACTGTGGAGTATGATGTTAGCTCTGGGATTATTATATATGGCCTTTGTTATGTCTGTTATGCCCACTTTGTTGAAAGTTTTTATCATGAATTGAAGCTACGTTTTGTTAACTTCTTTTCCTGCATCTATTGAGGTGATCACATGATTATTCTTCATTTTGTTAATGTGGTGTGTCACAGTGACTGATTTTTAGATGCCAACCCATTCTTGCATCCCTGAAATAAATACCACTTGAGCATGGTGTATAATCCATTTTTATAGCCCATTTTTTTAAACTGAAGTGTAGCTGACATAAGATATTATATCGGTTTTAGGTGTCGTATAATCTTTTTAGTGTATTGTTCAATTTGGTTTAATAGTATTTTGCATCTATGTTCATCAGGGATATTGGCCTATCATTTCCTTGTGGCATCCTTGTCTGGTTTTGGTATCAGCCTGATGTTAGCCTCATAAAATGACTTTGAAAGAGTTCCCTTCTCTTCCATTTCTTGCAAGAGTTTGAGAAGGATTGGCATTAATTCTTCTCTACATGTTAGGTAGAATTTGCCAGTGTAGCTATCCGGCCCTGGACTTTGGCTTGTTGGAAGGTTTTTGATTACTGATTCAGTCTCTTTACTAGTTACCAGTCTGTTCAGATTTCCTTTTCATCATGATTCAGTATTTTAGGTTGTGTGTCTCTAGCAATTCATCCATTGCTTCTAGGTTGTCCGATTTGCTGGCATATAATTGTTCATCGTAACCTCTTATTATCCTTTGTGTTTCTGTGGTATCAGTTGCAATGTCTCTTTCATTTCAAATGTAAGTTGTTATCAACTTAAAATAGACTGTTTTAGATAAAAACTACTATATGTAAACCTTGTGGTAACCTCAAAACAAAAGTCTATATGCTAAATACCCAAAAATTAAAGAGAAAGGAATATAAGCATTCCACTAAAGAAAAGTATCAAATCACAAAGAAAGGGAGCAAAAAAAGAAGAAAGGAATAGAGAACTATAAAATAGCCAGAAAACAATTAGCAAAATGGTAGTAAGTACATAACTATCAATAATTAATTCACATCAATAAAAAGACATAAAGTGGTTGAATAGATTAAAAAAAAAAAAGACATCTATATGCTGCCTACAAGAGACTCACTTTAGATATGAGAACACACAGAGACTGAAAGTGAAGAAATGGAAAAACATATTTCATACAAATGGAAACCAAAAGAAAGCTGGAGTAGCTACACTTATATCAGATAAATAAACATATCAGATAAAATAACGTTATACCTGAAACAAAAAGAGTAATGAGACAAATATGGGCTTGCATAATCATAAAGAGGTCAATCCAACAAGAGGCTATAACATTTGTAAATATTTATGCACCCAGCATAGAATCACCTAAATATATAAAGCAAATATTAACAGACCTAAAGGAAGAAATAGTTAATAAAATACTAGAGGTTTTTAATACCTCATTTACATCAATGGATAGATCATACAGACAGAAAATCCGTAAGGAAATATTGACCTTAAATGAAACATTGGACCAAGTGGACTTAATAGACATATAAGAAACAGTCCATCCAAAAGCAAGAGAATACACATTCAAGTGTACATGGAACATTCTCCAGGATAGATCATATGTCAGGCCACAAAACTAGTCGTAATACATTGAAGAATACTGAAATCATATCAAGCATCTTTTCTGACCACAATGATATGAAACTAGAAATGAAGAAAACTGGAAAATTCACAAATATGTGAACATTAAACAGCCGCTACTGAACAACCAATGAGTCATGGAAGAAATAGGAAGAGAAATAAAAAAATCCCAAGAGACATGTGGAAATGGAATATACCATGAGATGCAGCAAAAGCAGTTCTAAAAGGGAAGTTCATAGCAATAAACACTTACATCAAGAAATAAGAAAAATATCAAATGAACAATGTATCTTTATGCTTCAAATAACTAGGGAAAAACAAGCAAACAAACAAAGCCCAAAGTTAGTAGAAGGAAGGAAATAACAAAGGTCAGAGCAGAAATAAATGAAATAGAGACTAAAAAAACAGAACAGATCAATAAACTAAAAGCTGGTTCTTTGGAAATACAAACAAAATAGACAAGCCTTTAGCCAGACTCACCAAGAAAAAAAGAGAGAGGACTCAAATCAGAAATCAAAGAGATGTTACAACTGATAACATAGAAATACAAAGGATCATAAAGGTCTTTTTCTTTTTTTTAAAGATGGGGGGGCGCCTGGCTGGCTCAGTCGGTTAAGTGTCCAACTTCAGCTCAGGTCATGATCTCGTGGTTTGTGAGTTCGAGCCCCACATCGGGCTCTGTGCTGGCAGCTCAGAGCCTGGAACCTGCTTCAGATTCTGCATTTCCCTCTCTCTCTTGGCACCTCCCCTCCTCATTCTCTCTCTCTCTCTCTCTCTCTCTCTCTCTATATATATATATATATATATATATATATATAATAAATAAATAAACATTAAATAATTTTAAAAAGATGGTTTATGGTAGAATCTATATGTCCATATGTTCGGAGATGTTCACTGCAGCATTGTTTGCAATATCAAACAATCTGACAGAACCTAAATGCCCATTAATGGTGACAAAGTTTTAAAAACAATTATAGTAAACCTGTAAGATGGAAAACTTTGCAGAAATTTCTAAAAGATATGCATGGGCCAGAGAGATGTTATGCAGTACTAACAAGTGAAAAAAGGAAGTTGCACAAAAGTATATAGAACTTAGTCTCATTTTGCAAATATCAACTATATGTTAGTATATGCGTAGAAAAAAGGACTGTGAGTCCAGCTACCAAAAGTAAATGTGATTCTACTTAAGTGATGAGATTCACCGTGGACTTTTGCTTTTTACTTTGTCCAATACTGGACCGTTTAAATTTCTCTATTAGCATGATTGACTTTTGCAATATAAAATCAACATAGGTTTAGATAGAGTGGTAGACAGACAGATGTGTGTGTACATTCTTTGTAAAGCTGCTGCCTTATGGTCTATCTAAGCAAAGTCACATTACCCAGGAAAAAATAAAATGCGAACATTCACTGCAATCTCTTGGCAAAGTTCAAAGGGAGAAGCAAATTATAGAAGCCAGGGAAAAACATCCTAAACATTTGCATCCTCCTGTCCCCCAAGCACCCTCCGCACGACAGCACGGCCAACCTCTTTGTCACCTCACCTTCTGAAAATTACCCATAAATTCCCAAAGAACTCAGCCTTGGCTTTCTTCTTTTAGGATCCTACCTATTTTCTTTCCTCGTCTAATCCTCTGTCCTTCAAACATAAATCGATTTTGTCTGTCTGGACTTCTTTGGGTTTTCCACTCTTGAAACTGGCAGACAAACTCAAAAAGAGTGGGATGGAGGGGAGGGCATGGGCGCGTATTAGCGCTGACTAGCTGCATGATTAGCTGCTAGCTGCTGATTAGCTGATTAGCTGCATGACTAGCAGCTATCTGTGCGACACAATCTATCTCTTGTATAAGGTATGATGCACACATACATACCATGATGATCCCACTTCAGTCATTTCCCCTGGAAGTAAATGGGATGCAAGAGGCTAAGAGCAAAAAAAGGAAAACGAGGGATCTTCCATGGTAGTTATTACGGTTTGATTTAGAGTGCACACACATATTTCACAAGATACCTCATGCTCTTTTGAAGACAAAAGAACAGTAGCCACCCAACAGCGTTAACCATTCAAGATACTATTTTCCCCGCTAGAAAAACAGAGCCTAGGAAAACGGTTATAAGGGTGCATTACAGCCAATGATTAAACTTTGCCCTCTTCTAAATCTGGTGCACTCTACTCTCTTGTCTCTGCTGCCAAAAGGCCAGAAATGTTGGAGGATCACCTAGTGTCTCATTAACTCTTATTTGCATAATTATTATTTAAGCGGATTACCACTCTTCGCGCTATCTATGCAGGCAGCTCTCCTCTCTGGACCAGAACTTGTGGCGAGCATCACAAAAGTGCTCCAGCTCCAGCTTGTAATCTCAGCTGACATTCCTTCAAAGGCAAACCATTCCCAGTTCAAATATTAAATGAAACCTTGGGCAGGACTAGTCACCTTCAACTTTTAATAAGTGACTCCCGTTACCAAGTATTTCCCGGGCATAGGTTTTGAAAAAGAAAGGGAACACATGAGACGCTGAACACAGGTAAGAACATGAGCCCTCCCCACCACTGCCACCAACCTAAGGCACAGAATAGAAACAGGAGTGAGGTCACCGACACCAGCCTTGATCTCCCTCACCAGTTGCTTCAGGCTAACCTTTCGATACCCTCTCCTGGACTCCAGCCAACTGGCCCTCATCAATTAGCATCATCCGGACATGCAGCATCCCTGCTCACACCTGAGAAAATGGAGGCATCTGTATCTGATGCTGGAAAAAGCTGACTGGCTATGGGATTTACTAAGTGGCCTCCTTTGTAAAGTTCAGACTCTGCAGAATGGAATTGGTATTCAATGAATCCCAAACATGTCAAGGACTGTTCTTGTGATTACAGTCTCAACCAAAAAAACATCCAACAGAAAAGAGAGCTGCCCTGGAATGCAGAATATACATTGACAATTTGATTGTGAAGATATACATGTAATAAGCTATTTTTTTTAACTAATAAAGCTTTATTTTTCATTATCAAAAAAAAAAAAGAAGTCCACCCCAAGAGTTATTACTGTCTGGGATGATGAAAAAGTATTTTTCTAACACTGTGCTCTTTTATTAGCTATGTACCACTTTACTCCACATACATATAGACACGAGATTTTTTTTTTCAAGTGCAGAAATGAGAACACAAGAATAACAAGGAAAGAAAAGTTTGAGTGAAGTCAAGAGTGAGTTTTATTCAGGGAAAGGACACCGTGAGGTCTTAAGAAATCTCACATTGGGGTTTGATATCTCCAAAACAGTCTTTACAAAACAAGGATTAAAAAAAACATTATGGAGTCATAATTTGGGTTTTTGAAACTGGTCATGATATGGGAACACGAAGAGGTAGATGGCTAAACCTCCCATCTGATCTCAGAACAAGAGGCTGGGAGTTGTCTCGGGGGCGTTTGATCAAACCATTTATTTCCCTTATTTCAATGGACCTAAAGACATGAACAGACACTTTTCCAAAGAAGCCATCCAGATGGCTAACAGACACATGAAAAGATGCTCAACATCACTCATCATCAGGGAAATACAAATCAAAACCACAATGAGATACCACCTCACACCTGTCAGGATGGTTAGAATTAACAACTCAGGAAACAACAGATGTTGATGAGGATGTGGAGAAAGGGGAACCCTCATGCACTATTGGTGGGAATGCAAACTGGTGCAGCCACTCTGGAAAACGGTGTGGAGGTTCCTCAAAAATTTAAAAATAGAACTACCTTACAACCCAGCAATTGCACTACTCGGTCTATATCCAAGTATACAAAACTGCTGATTCAAAGGGGCACATGCACCCCAATGTTGATAGCAGCGCTATCAACAATAGCCAAATTATGGAAAGAGCCCAAATTTCCAATGACTTATTTATGATCAATAAAGAAGATGTGGGATAGATAGATATAGATATAGATACAGATATAGATGGTATAGATATATATACAGATACAGATATAGATATAGATATAGGTGATATAGATATAGATAATATAGATATAGATATAGACATAGATATAGATATAGAATGAAATCTTGCCATTTGCAACAATATGGATAGAACTAGAGTGTGTTTTACTAAGCGAAATAAGTCAGTCAGAGAAAGGTAAGTATTATGTTATTTCACTCATGTGGAATTCAAGAAACAAAACAGATGAACATAGGGGAAGGGAAGGAAAAATAAAATATAAAGAGAGAGGAAGGTAAACCATAAGAGACTCTTAAATACAGAGAAAAAAAACGATGGTTGCTGGAGGGGTGTTGGGGGGGGGGATGGGCTAAATGGGGGATGGGCATTAAGGAGGACACTTGTTGGGATGAGCACTGGGTGTTATATGAGAGTGATGAATCACTAAATCCTACTCCTAAAATCATTATGACACTATATGTTAGCTAACTTTGATTTAAATTTTTAAAAAATGAATTGACAATACTCAAAAGTCATCGTTAGTAAACATGGCCTTGAGAGATGGCAAAGAGGGATGAGAGAAGAACAATTCTAAAATATATGAAAAAGATGTCTACGTTGAAGAAGAATAATCTACATGGATCCTCAAACCATAACATCTGAATCTCCACAAACAAGACAGGACTGTGAAAACCTACCTCTGTGGACAAGAGGAAAGGTCATGTATCACGGTGAGGTGAAGTTCTTCTCTTCCAACTTACCTGTCTCCCTTTGGCATTATGCACAACTCTGTGTTTGGAGGAATTATTGGGTCCATTTTTCACTATTCATCAAAATAAGGTAGATGGAAGATGTGGAGAAATGTACATAAAGAAAGGTTTTTCAGGGGCACCTGGGTGGCTCAGTCAGTTAAGCGTCTGACTTCCGCTCAGGTCATGATCTCACGGTTCGTGAGTTCAAACCCCACATCGGGCTCTGTGCTGACAGCTCAGAGCCTGGAGCCTGTTTCGGATTCTGTGTCTCCCTCTGTCTCTTTGTCCCTCCCCCACTCACACTCTGTCTCCCTCTGTCTCTCAAAAATAAATAAATGCTAACAAAAAAAAAATTTTTTTTTAAGAAAAAGAAAGGTTTTTCATAAAGTATGCATTTCTCCTGCAGGAGGAGAACCGCTCAGGGTGAGTCCGTAGGAACCAATCAGAAAAGCTAAAGTCTGGGAAGCTCCAGCAAGGAAAAGTAACTACCAACTTTTTTTTGGCTCAAGAGCCAAAGGCTTTGGTTCGGTTATTTTCTTGCTTGCTTATTTATATTCCACTCATTTCACAAAGGACTTAAGATGGTTTACAAAAAGCACACAGAAAGATAAAGGTTGAAAACGTGTTGGCAAGAGAACACTAGAGCTGGGTGAGTTACACTAAGAGGAAAGATTAATACAAAAATCCAGACATGACACAATCCTCCTGGCCACTGGAGTGGACAGAAAAGTTGACTCTAAGCTTCTTTCCAACAAAAGTCAGGCCAAGAAAGCTATAACACCCATTCAACGCTTTATCCATAGTGTGCTAAGTGCACACACAAGATACAATACATATTGTATTTCAAGAGGTAATTAAGGATAAATAAAGTCTTAAGGGTGGGGGTCTAATCCAATATGACTGGTGTTCCCCTTATTAGAAGAGAGACACCAGGGATGCATCCACCCAGAGAAAAGGCCATGTGAGGACCCAACAAGAAGATCCCCATCTTCAAGTCAAGGAGAAAGGCCTCAGGGGGGAAACCAAACTTCCTCAAACTCCGATCTTGGGATCTTGGATGGATGTCCAGTCTTTACAACTGTGAGAAAAAAAATTGCAGTTATTTAAGCCATCCAACCTGTGGTAGTTTACTATGGCAGCCTGAGGATCCATAATATAGAATGGCACTCTTAGCAAATGATGTCCTTACAAGAAAGAAGTTAAAATGTGGTTGAGTATGTTTTACAACATTTCTTAGTAATTGACCCTTGAAAGGTATCTAATATAAAAACTAATATAAAAACTAATATAAAAACTAAAACTCATAGATTTTTCTTTATCACAGGAGGGTTAGTTAAGTATCATCTGATTTTTGTTTCATTAGTCTAGCAAATATAGAAGAGAAATCATTGCTTGAATCAGTTGAAAATATAAGAGAGATTTAGGCACCGGGCTAATTATTTAGGCACCGTTACTTCGGGGTCTTCCCAAGGGGTAAAGACAGTCTCGTGTTGAGAGAAAATGAATCACAGAATAAAACAAAAAGTCAGTAAGACTGTGTTTTAACTTCAGGCATCTTTATCAAACAGGTCATTTAACATCTAACAGCAAAGAGAACCAGAAGTCAGGTCCGAAGAAAAAATTAAGGTAGACCCCATCTTACCATCGAAAGATAAGTCAACCATCACTGTCTACCTGTTCGTCCTTCCCAGCACCCTCCTATCCTTCTCACTGATGCTCGCCTTCTTCCTCCCCAGGCAGCCAACACACAATTCCAGAACACTCCATATGCTAGTATATGCTGAAGATCCTTATGTCTTTGCTTCAGCTGTCTTGAAATGACCAAAAGTCTTTCGGATGCTAACACTTTAACCTGTGCTAACCTGGATCATAGAAGCCACAGTGGGAAAGTAAACACAAGAGCAAAAGAGTCACCGTTGCTCCCAAGATCAGGAAGGAACAGACAGAAGAACTTGGAAGCAAGCCTTTACAGAAACAACTATACTTCAGAACAGATCTTCACAAATCACTAGGTTTTACGAATGAATGAAGAAAATAATCATGTGGTAAGTCGTAAAATCATAAAATCATAAATAATCATGTGGTAAGTCATGTGTGTATATATAGGTATGTAAATATTGTGTATAACATATACACCATATCTATAGCCTAATGTGTATATAAGAACATGGGTATAACCCATGTAAATAACATATATAATAAAAACAATGATAAATATAAATAACATGTAAATGTATAAACACACAGGTTATACACATATATTATGATTAGTGTCTACTGATTCTAATCATATTATAAGCAAACTGCGTGCCAAGCCTTGTGATCCATACAAAGCGTGTTTTCAGTCGACAATCTGAACCCAAATTTTCCTCTTAGAAATGAATGCAAAACATCAAGATTAGATAAGTAGACCAAGAAGACAATTTTTTCAGGTCTGGATCTTTTTAGGTTAGCAAATCAAGCAGACCTGCCGCTTCTCAAAATACCCATGCCAAGGGAGTAGATTAAATACGCTGTGAAGAGAATCAGGGCGATTTATAAGAGAATTTAATGTGTCATTTATTGGACGGCTTTTTTATGCTGTTATCAATTCCCTTTAACTCCAAACCTTACAGAGTGAGACAAACAACCTTAACGGAAATGGTCAGTTCCTCACCTATTTGTCGACCATATTTAACATAAATTTAAAAACAGGCTGTCATGTACAGTATCCCAAATCTCTCAGAAAAGAACAGAAGTCACTATGCATTATTGTTACCTCATGGTATTATCCCAGGCAACCATAGCAAAAGACCATAGACTCACTGGCTTGAACAACAAAGATTTATTTTCTCACGGTTCTGGAGGCTGGAAAGTCTGAGACTGGGGTGTGTGGGTGGGTTCTGGTGAGAGCTCTATTTTGGACTGCAAACGACTACCTTCTTGCTGTGCCCTCACGTGGCAGAGAGAGACAGAGAACACTGGAGTCTCTTCCTCTTCTTGTAAGGGAACGAATCCCATCCTGAGGTCACACCCTCGGGACCTTGTCTGAACTTAATTACCTCCCAAAGATGCCATCTCCAAATACCATCACATTCGGAGCTCTGGCTTCAACACAGGGATGGGGGGCGCATAATTCAGTCCATAGCAACCACCACTGAAGTCTTGCCTATTGGGGGACTGTAGACGTGGTCCTCACTTGTCGGGTTTTGTATCATGCTCTCATCCCCCACAAATACACTTGCTGTTCCCATTCTGCCATTGTATTAGGTCCTCGTTGTTTTCCCCAATATTGCCGAGGTAGCTTCAGTTCTCTCTACCAACCAGTTAACTCTATGTTGCAGTCAAACATCCCCTCTCAAAAACCACCAGCCTGTAGCATTTGTGGCAAGCCCGAGCTCCACCAGCAACATCCGTGAGCTTTCAGCAAGTTACTTAACCTCTCTTGGCTGTTTCCCTTCTGTGCAATGGACATAATAACAGGGCGTCCGTCAAAACACGTAAGTTCTTAGAAGAATTCCTGGCTTTTAAGGGCAGTGTGATTGCTAGTCTTGTCATTGGTTATTTCCAAATACAGTCACATGCTCTGTACTTGGGACACACTCAACAGCTTACTAGTTCCCATATATGTCTTCGACTTTCCAATCCTTCCTTTTTTTTGCCTTCTGCTTGAAATATCTGTCCCTAATCACTTCCACCTGTCAAAACCTCACTAATTCTTTAAAACACGCCCCCAAATGGCATCTCGAAGCTTTTCCGGTCCTTTACACTCATTCCCCATCCAACCCTCTGGACCCTCTCCTGCCACAACACACTACATCATGGCCTCTTGACTTGTTTATTATTCTGCCTTGTGTTGGTGGTTATTTGTGTATGACTAGATTGTCATCGCATAAGGGCATAATTATTTTTGTGCCCTTGATGGCCCCAGTCCATGGAGGAACATAATCAACGTTAGCTCAATGAAAATAACCCCAAGGATAAAACAAGATAAAGCAGTAACAACTGGTCAGAGTTTGTTTTCGCCTTTTATTGAGTGATTTTTAGGCAAACATCTAGAAAGCTTCTATGGCCACAGAAAGGACACACCATTTATAGTAAATACAAAAAGGCTCAAAGTCTAGACAGAAAAATAGTGCAAAGAAGAAAGCCAAGTAGAAGTCACGATTGCTGAGCTCAATCATCAAGGTGTTCTCCATCCTTTTTCTTGGATGACATTGTAGAAAATGTCCACGTGACTGTCTTTTTAAGTTTATTTATTATTTATTCTGAGAGAGAGAGAGAGAGAGAGAGAGAGAGAGAGAGAGGATGAATCCCAACCAAACTCCACACCGTCAGTACAGCGCCTGATGCCGGGCTTGAACTCACAAAACTGCGAGATCATGACCTGAGCTGAAGTCAGACTGAGCCACCCAGGTGCCCCCTCCATGTGGCTATTTTTAAAACGGCAAAAGCTACCTCAACTCAGAGCATGAGAGCCGAGGGGGAAAGTACCAGAAAGTCCAGGACGCAGGGAGACAGCAGGAGCAGACAGGTGGGATGGAGGGAAGCTTTAGCCATGGGGACCAGCAGATGCCCCTCCCCCCGCCCCCCAGCACCCGCACCCCGCCCACCGCGCGCCTAGCTGCAGCACTGCCTCTTGCAACAGCACTTCTGCTGACAACAGCACTTCTGCTGGCAGCAGCCCTTCCCGCAGCCGCACGAGCCGCAGCCACACGAGCGGCGGCAGCAGCAGACCACGGGGACGCTGCAGCAGCCCCCGCAGCAGCCGCAGCAGCAGGGACAGCAGCTGGAGCAGCAGCCCACCCGGTAGCACCTGCAGGTGGTGCAGCTGCCGCAGCCGCCGCCGCAGCCACCACAGCCGCCGCCGCAGCCACCGCAGCCACCACCGCAGCCACCGCAGCCACTACTGCAGCCGCCGCAGCCACCGCTGCAGCCACCGCAGCCACCGCAACTTCCACAGCCACAGCACCCCATGGTGTCGGCAGAGAGGACTCGGGAGAGGAGAGGAAGGAGACTCGGGAGGTGAGGGAGGTCTGGTGCCACGTCCTGCTGGGGGAGGGGTTTATATATCAATACCCCCCTTATTTTTTAGCCCAGTTTCCATGGAAGGACCTCACAAGACCTTTTCTTTACTTCCTTCTTGAGGTCCCTTGCCACATAACACTGCTATTTTTAGCCCAGCAGCCTCCTTAGTAAACTTTGAGTTTTCTGTTATGAATGAAATAGCTGTGTGTTGCCTCTTGAGTCCACAACTAGAAAAATGATAGCCACGCTGTAGGAAAGAAGTCGTTCCAGGCCCCCGACCATGATGCCTGTATGACAGACAGGAGCCATCGGAGACCTTTCTGGAGGCTCCCTGCACACAGCAGGGCTTCTCCGGGATGCCCAGCCACCAAAATGGAGGGTGGGAACGGTCCTCACGTCCTCCTGGTTGATGAGAAGCAGATCATGGGAGGGCATTTTAAGTAAGCTTATAAAAGAGGTGTCACTTATAAATCCAGGGACACCAACATTCTGGGGGAAGTGCAGGCCTGCCAAAGGCAAAGCCGGGCTGTGTCTGATCCAGAAGCCACAGCATAAGCCCCAAGACAGACCGTGACGGTTTCCTCCTCTGTGCCCCCTCTGGAGTGGCTGGACTAGCCAGGCAGGCCTCCGTCCTCAAGTCAGTCCGGCAAGAACATGCCTCTGTGGACGCCTCATCACATCCACAGGCTCTCTGGAATCAGAGAATGAGCCGGACAGAGACCAGTCATTTCAAATCAACATTCCCAGGCCCCGGTGGGTCTGAAACACGGGACTGAACCCAGGTCCTCAACAGGAGAGAGGTGCAAGAGAAACCCAGCCACCCGATGAAACCTTTCTTATTTTTGTTTGCTCAATTTTTTTAGTTGTTTTATTTTTTTTATTTTTATTTTTTTAATGTTTACTTATTTTTTAGAGAGAGAGAGACAGGAGGGGCACAGAGAAAGAGAGACAAAGTGTGAGCGGGGGAGGGGCAGAGAGAGGGAGACACAGAATTTGAAACAGGCTCCAGGCTCTGAGCTGCCAGCACAGAGCCCGATTCGGGGCTCGAACTCACAGACCGCAAGATCGTGACCTGAGCCGAAGTAGGATGCTTAACCGGCTGAGCCACCCAGGTGCCCCTAATTGTTTTATTTATTTTTGAGAAAGAGAGAGAGAGAGAGAGAGCAGGGGAGGGGCAGAGGGAGAGAGAAGGATCTGAAGGGGGCTCTGTGCTGACAGCAGAGAGCCTGAGGTGGGGCTCCAACTCACAAACCATGAGATCATGGCCTGAGCAGAAGTCCTAGGCTTAACCGACTGAGCCACCCAGGCGCCCCTGTTTTCTCAATTATTTAACAGACAAACTACAGTAGAAATTTCTCTTGACAGATGATTTAGGAGTAGGCTGTGCACAATTCTGTCTTTAGCATCTGACGTTAGACAAGTTAAAAAGAAATGTGTTAATGACCAAGCAATTCTTGCAAACAAAAACAAACAACAAATCTCAGGGAGCCGGGAAAAGCATATCCGCGTTTTCAGGTGAGATAGAATGCATTTACGGACACTTACTTTTTCCTCTTTTCACTCTGGTTTTCACTTATTCTTTCAAAAGATTTTGTTTTGTTTTGTTTTGTTTTGTTTTGTTTTGTTTTGTTTGCAACGGGGGAGGGGGTGTCATGAATCCCAGTAGAGAGAAAAATAATGTTTTGTTGTTGTTGTTGTTTTTAACCTGGATAACCAAGAAGTATATACAGAAACACAGGACTTTTATTTGGCTCTTGACTCAGACTCCCATGTTAAAAAAAAAAAAAAAAAAAAAAAAAAAAAAAAAAAGATTGCTCCTAAATATTTCAGGCATTTATTTACCTCAACAACTATCTATTAAATAGTTACAATGGGCCAGGCACTGGAGTAGGCCCTGGGGCAAAAAATATATATGCATTTATGTTTTCAAGGGCTCACACCTCTTGGACGTGTGTTCTAATCCAAATATAGGTTTCAGAGACAAGTCAAAGTTAAAATTAGCAAGGTGAACTGGCCAAGACTCCAATAAGGAAGGGTGTGAGAGGCCTCATGAGGTGTTTACGAGGAAGAGGGGTGAACAATAAGGCAGGAGCTCAGTTTGTGGGGTTGGTATATAAACCCCCCTCCAGCAGGAGGCGGCACCAGACCTCCCTCACCTCCCGAGTCTCCCTCCTCCTCTCTCCCGAGTCCTCTCTGCCGACACCATGGGGTGCTGTGGCTGCGGAAGTTGCGGTGGCTGCGGCGGCTGCGGCGGTGGCTGCGGTAGTGGCTGCGGTGGCTGCGGCGGTGGCTGCGGCGGCTGCGGTGGTGGCTGCGGCGGCGGCTGCGGCGGCGGCTGCGGCAGCTGCACCACCTGCAGGTGCTACCGGGTGGGCTGCTGCTCCAGCTGCTGTCCCTGCTGCTGCGGCTGCTGCGGGGGCTGCTGCAGCGTCCCCGTGGTCTGCTGCTGCCGCCGCTCGTGTGGCTGCGGCTCGTGCGGCTGCGGGAAGGGCTGCTGCCAGCAGAAGTGCTGTTGTCAGCAGAAGTGCTGTTGCAAGAGGCAGTGCTGCAGCTAGGCGCGCGGTGGGCGGGGTGCGGGTGCTGGGGGGCGGGGGGAGGGGCGTCTGCTGGTCCCCATGGCTAAGGCTTCCCTCCATCCCACCTGCCTGCTCCCCTGTCTCCTCGTCACCTGAACTCCCTGGGATTTTTCTCTTCGGTTAAGTGTCTCATACTCTGAAATGTCCGTGAGGCTTCACCCTTGGAGAGCAAGAGCCAGACCCTCCCGTACAAGGCCGTCCGGTGGGGAAAGACGGAGAACATCTTGATCATTCCTCTGCATAGCTCTGGCGGCTGTCACATTGGGCAGACGCTGGCGGTTTGGCTGACCCCGGAGGGGCTGTCCTGGCACCGACCCCCAGGCAGGAGCTTTGGGGGGCAGACTCCGTCACCCGGTCCCTGTCTGCTGCTCCCCGGCTACCTGCCCTGCTGCGTGAGCTTGATGGCTTTGAGCTCTGTGTTGGGACCTTGCCTGTGCGTCTTCTCTTTTTGCTTCAGGTGGCTCAAGACTTCACACCTCAGAAGTGTCTAAACCCGAAGGAATCATTAAACTAAAAGATGTGAGCCCCTGCCAGCCCCGGAAGAGCAGCCTGCAGCCGCCCTGAGCTCAGACCAGTAAGACCATTTCATTCCGTGTTCATTGCCTTCCCCCGTCAATGTCTGCCTTTGCCGTGCCTAAGTGCGATGGATTCCCCATTTCTCAGTTGCCGCTTTGTATTTCTGCTTATTACACAGCAACCTTCTAAATGTCTAATAAACTATACTAGGTCGTCCTTAAAATATTGACTCACAAAAGCCTCTTATTTGGTGGTTACCTCTCTGGGAGGATGAACAGGCCGTGTTGAGCAGGGAGAAAAGAGCGCCCCCAGCGTCCCCCACCCCCACCCCCCACGGGGTTGCCTGCATTTATTGTGAACACCAATTATGCCTGTAATGGAAGGCCTACATTAATCAACACTAGATTCTTCAATATTTTATCAGTCTCACATCTATATTGTAGCTTATAATATGTTCGTGTTTTTCAAGAATGTCTTAAGTAGACTGACAATAATAGCTAAGCACACACAAGGCTCGATAGAATCCACCCTGGGTGCTAGAATTTCTGTTATTGCCATCCATGCATATTCCTTCCAAGGTAAAATAACTTCACGAACATATAGATTTCATATGCAGTTTGAATTTGATGTGGGAATGGTGTCTTTTCCACAAGTGGATTTCCTCAACTGAATGAAAAATTCTAGTTCAGTTACAAAAGATTAATTCCACAGATTTATAGCGAAGTCAAGGTCTGCCTACAACCTCAGTATTCCCTTACAAGAGAACGTAATACCACTCCTCAATTTAGAACTTTATTTTCATATTTGGGGCGCCTGGGTGGCACAGTCGGTTAAGCATCCGACTTCAGCCAGGTCACGATCTCGCGGTCCGTGAGTTCGAGCCCCGCGTCAGGCTCTGGGCTGATGGCTCAGAGCCTGGAGCCTGTTTCCGATTCCATGTCTCCCTCTCTCTCTGACCCTCCCCCGTTCATGTTCTGTCTCTCTCTGTCCCAAAAATAAATAAACGTTGAAAAAAAAAAAAAAGAACTTTATTTTCATATTAAATGTATGCAAATCAGCCTTTTGAGCTTTGCAGCTTTGAGGTAAAGGCTGTCATCCCATTTGCAGAAAGGATTTTCCGTAGAGGATATCACACACACACACACACACACACACACACACACACCCCACCACCACGTTTCCATTAAATAAGCATGGATAGGGATAACTAGGAAGTTTATCCTGCAAAAATCTCTTGAACAGTTTTTGTCTAGTCCCCACTAGCTATTTTCGCAAACGAGTAGCAGCCTGTCGGCATGGGCATGGAAAAGATGTCCTTTTTCTCCAATATTGATGAGAGTTCTAAATGGCACTATTTCTCAGGGCAGCAATCTAACAATCTGCACGTTTTTTTTAAAGTGCCTGCCTTTGAACTCAGAAATCTCACATCTTGGGCAAAAACGTATTATTGGTAAGTCTATTCGTTGCAGCATAGTTAAAGACTAGGAAAAAAAACTAAATGTCTGCTATCGAGGTCACATTAAATGTTGTCTCTCTACATCAGAATACTGCGCAGTAGTCAAAAAAAGAGCGAGATCCAAATAATAAAAATAAATAAATAAAAAGGGGCACCTGGGTGATTCAGTCGGTTAAGCATCCAACTCTTGATTTTGGCTCAGGTCATGATCTCACGGTTCATGACATCAAGACCCGCGTTGGGCCCTGCGCTGACAGCATGGAGCCTGCTTGGGATTCTCTCCCTTTCTCTCTGCCTCTCCCCCATCCACTCCCTCTCCCTCCCTCTCCCTCTCTCTCTCAAAAATAAAATTTTAAAAAATTAAAAAAAAAAGAGTGAGATCCCTGTGAACTTAGAAGGGAATATCTGAAAGCTCAACAAGATCATTTGTGTAAATAGACACCTACCCCCAAAATTATAACACGCAGTCAAGCGAAAGGTATTATCAGCAAGTGTGCATGAGAGGGGTGCCCATGGGGGTACAAAAGAGTTTAGGAAGAAAGACCTAACTGATGGAAATCCCACAGGCTTGTAGATGGCAAAGGCACCACCAAGCACTATAGTGTTCCTGTGACATCACCCCCGAGAAGTATTAAAGCCCCGGGGAGCGTTCATAGTCAGGGAGAGCAGTGCTCTGAATTCTTGTGCTTCTGCGGACTCACTGTGTCTCTTCAATTACACACAGCAGCTCTGGACCTGAGGCTGAGGGAGTCCAGGCAAAATAGTGGCCATGACTGTGACAGTGACTGCCTTCATTGCTGTGCAAGGTGCAGGTGTCTGACCTCAAATTGGCCAGAATGTTCAATGTCTCGGGTTGGGCTGAGAGTAAAGCCATTTGGGAAAAAATAGGGAATTCCTTAGAGTCAAGTTATGGGTTTCATTAAATAATTCATCCAAAGCTAGTTCTCTGCAGGTTTTCAAATTCCTGGAGGTCCTTCTTTAGTCGGAGAATTAGACCTACACTGTCCTTCAGATTTCTAAGGAAACACACCCAAATGAGAGGAACTTGTTCCCAAACACACTCACAACAGAGGTGAAGATCGTTCCATTCTTCACTGGTTAAGAGCACTTTGCCAAATTTGTGAGGAAGTGCCACATAAAGGCATGAATTGCTGCCCTAACTTATGAGTCCCCCTGCTGTGACTTCAAATCATGGAAACTGACGTGAAACATTGAGAGAGAAAAATGAAGAAAATAGAGTGGTAATTCTCCCCTTCTTTTAAAAATATTTTCTATTTGGGGCGCCTGGGGTGGCTCAGTCGGTTAAGCATCTCAGTTCGGCTCAGGTCATGATCTCGAGGTCTGTGAGTTCGAGCCTCACATCGGGCTCTGTGCTGACAGCTCAAAGCCTGGAGCCTACTTCGGATTCTGTGTCTCCCCCTCTCTCTGACCCTCCCCCTTTCGTGCTCTGTCTCTCTCTGTCTCAAAAATAAAGGTTAAAAATTTTTTTTAATATTTTCTATGAATTCAAAATAATGTGAATTCATTATAAACAATTTCAAAACACAGAAAATTACAAGAGCGCAAGTTAACATTGCATATAATAACCACTTTTACCATTTTGTTATATTTCCTTCCATTGTTTTCCTATTCTTTTTGTTTTTCCCAATATTTTTATTTTGGAGAATTACAAACCCACAGGAAATTGTGAAAATATTGCACGATCCTATACACCACTCACTGAAGTTCACCCATGGTTAACATTTTGCCAGTCTTAGCTTTATCTTTATCTGTCCGTCTCATTTGAGAGTAAGCTGCAAATATGAAACTTCACCCTTAAAAATATTGGCATGCATTGGCCAAAAGGGATATTCTCCTACAAAACAATGACACAATTTTCACACTTAAGAAACATAATAGTGATACATGCTACTGTGTAATATACAATCTTCAATTTCTCCATCCCAAGGATGCTTTGTAATTTATATATTCACTTTATTTATTTATTTATTTATTTGTTTGTTTATTTATTTGAGGGGTTGAAAGCATGGCAGGGGAGGGGCAGAGAGAAAGGAACAGAATCATGAGCAGGCTTCAAGCTTAGCATGGAGCCTGACTCGAAGCTCGATCTCATGACTGCAAGATCATGACCTGACCCGAAATCAAGAGTTGGATACTCAACCAGCTGAGCTGCCCAGGCACGCCTTTATTGACATTTTTAATAATTTTTCAACCTGGGTCCAATCAAAGATGTATCTTATGTAATTTAAGTTGGCCTCCGACATTTTATTTTTCTCCTGGCAAAGTTGTTTTTGCAAAATCACCTTTAAAATGAATTTGGGTGTTTGTTCCCTCATGATCAAATTCAAGTTAGGCATATTTGCAGAAGTACTACACAGGTGTTTGTTTGTTTTTTTTTTCCTCAGAACTTGGCGTTGAGAAGTATGCAATGTCAGTTTACCCCTACTGGTAATGTGATCGACTAATTAGTATTATGCCCACCAGTTTCGTCCACTGTTAATCTACTCTTTCCCTTTTAATAACCATGGTGCTATCTTCTGTGTATTTATATGACAAAATGAAGATTATTACAAAATATAGACTTTATTCTGATTTTTAATGTAATATTTAATTATACATAATTATCCTTATATTAAGTATTTGCTGGGGCACCTGGACAGCATTTAAACATTTAAATGTCTGCCAACAATTCAAAATAAACAAAGTCTCCATTTTTTTTAAGCTGGGAAACTGTATGTGCTCATCTGACAGACAAAAGATAAATATCTTCATGTGTAAACAGTTCTTACAAACCCATATGGAAAAAAATGTACAAAGGGCAAATCAGTATTTAAAAAAAAAAAAAACATAAACCAAGTCTCCTTGAAAACTGGGTTGTTCCTGGTTTGGGTCATAAAATAGACAAGATGAGCCCCAGCCCTCTTGTCATTCTAAAAACTAGGAAGCTACAAAACGTAACGGAGTCGTATTGAGAAGACAATCTGAACGTCAGAAACAACAATAGCTGCAAAGTACAGAGACACATTCAATATTTTTAAATACATGAGTTCATAGTAATACCAAAAAGAAATAAAAAACCTCATTAGTCATCTTTGGAAGAGGCCAGAAAATTAGCACATTATTTTGAAACTCGTTTTTAAAAATGGTGGGAGGGAGAATCAGGCATTTGTTCTGCCTTTTTCGAAATAAAACGTACCTCAGAGTAGCCAAAGAAGAGAGAAGAGGACATTTCTCTCTGCAGACGGAGTCCAGGTAATACAGAGGAAGGAAAATCCAGCCCTAATGAATTCATGGATGTAGGTAGTGACTAATCATGGATCCCAACGTCACACAAGTGAGACAAATAGATGCCTCTTGATGGAAGAACACAACACCGCCTATGAAGCAGGCTTGTCCAAAACTAGACACTGAATCGTGGCAGGTGGATCTGACTACTGGAAATCCAGGGTGTTAAATGATTCCACGGGGGTGCAGTCTTCCAACTCCAACACTCAGTCGCCCAAAATTAATGCTACACTGAAGACAAGTGGCAAGAAGGTGGACAGGGCTTCAAGGGGAGCTGCAGGCTAGAATAGACACTATAGGGGCACCTGGGAGACTCAGTCGGTTAAGTGTCTGACTTTGGCTCAGGTCAGGATCTCACGGTTCGTGAGTTTGAGCCCCCCCCCACCCCGCCCCACGTCGGGCTCTGTGCTGACAGCTCAGAGCCTGGAGCCTGTTTCAGATTCTGTGTCTCCCTCTCTCTCTCTCTCTCTGTCCCTCCCGTACTTGTGCTCTGTCTCAGTCTCTCTCTCTCAAAAATAAATAAACATTAAAAAAAGAAAAAAAAAAGAAAGAATAGATTGTACGGGCCCTTCAGTCAGTTGCAGGGATACGTGAGTCTTATCAGAACCCTAATTAGATAACTGTTTTTAGAGTAAGATATGTGTGAAAATTTGAGCATGGCTACTTACTAGAAGTTAATTAAAAATTACTGTTAATTGTTCAGCATAACAATGGTATTGCAGTTATACTTTAATTCTTACAAATTGGCTTCAAAATAATTGGCTCAGAATACATCGTTGAAGCTGGATACGTGGGAGCTCATTATATATATTTGCATCCATAATATAAAACACATTTTTTTCTTACAATGAACTTCACTAATAATCAAGAAAAACACGAATTTTTCTCATCTGTTATATTAACAAAGTATTGTTTTAATCATGTCTAGTGCTGGTTGCAGAGTATAAGGAAAGCATCACGCACAGTGGATGGGAACAACTGATGAACACTTTATAGAGAGCAATTTTGTAACTTTCATCAGCACAACGGGGATAACGTTTGATCTAGCAAATTCCACCTTTAAGAAGTTGCTCCAAGGAAATATCAGAAGAGAGAAAGGAGGGGCGCCTGGGTGGCGCAGTCGGTTAAGCGTCCGACTTCAGCCAGGTCACGATCTCGCGGTCCGGGAGTTCGAGCCCCGCGTCGGGCTCTGGGCTGATGGCTCGGAGCCTGGAGCCTGTTTCCGATTCTGTGTCTCCCTCTCTCTCTGCCCCTCCCCCGTTCATGCTCTGTCTCTCTCTCTCCCAAAAATAAATAAACGTTGAAAAAAAAAATTTAAAAAAAAAAAAAGAAGAGAGAAAGGATGCAATGCACAGCTAACATTTAATAAGCTCTTACTTTTTTGTGTTGGGCATTGATTCCGCAGAATAACCATTTTGGTTAGGTTTATTATTATTATTATCATTTCAGAAATCAGGAGACCAAAAAGGTGAAGTCACTGCAGAACTAGTAACTTTAGAAAGGGGATTTGAACCCTGGGATTTGAACCAATGCCTGGGTGGGTTATGTTGGACATTCATTACAGCATCGCTTATAATAGCAAAATATTAGAAACCATCTACAAGCCGAAAACCGGATTCTTGATCTTCCTACCAGTACCCGCCCCCCCCCCACCAAAAAAAAAAAAAATGCTTTTCTCACAGATACACCCTTCCCGGTTAATCCTCTCCAGCATGACTTCATCCTTCCTGTGACCCAGGCCAAAGAGACATTGGCACCCCTCGACTCCCATCTTGTTCGCATGTCCTGCGTTAGATTGATCAGCAAAATGGGTGGCATCATCGGAATCCAACCCGCTCACCACCTGCTCCCCTCCCCCAAAGGTCTAGCCCCCATCGCCACCCCCAGCAAGAGTTCCTCAGACTCAGGGTAGAGCTGCCCCCAACCAGCCTCTCCCCATAGTCAGCTCTCAAGGTACAGTTTACAGTAATCCTTCTGCAGTGAAAAGGCAGTTGGTCTCATCTCTAACTCGCACCCTCCCCAGGTTGCCCAGGACACTCAGCGGCAAGGCTGACGTTTGCAGTGACCGAAACTAACATGGGGAGCTACAATCTCCTCATCACCTTGCTGAACTCTTGCTCCCAGCACCCTCATCTGTTACAGTCCCACAGTCCACAATGCTCTTGACCTTGCCACTGGATGGTTCACTCCTTGTCTGTGCTCAAATGTCACCCATACTCTCCAAGAGTCCTATTTGAATCACTCAACTTAAAATCGAAATCCTGGGGCACCTGGGTGGCTCGGTCAGCTGAGTGTCTAACTCTTGATGTTGGCTCAGGTGGTGATGGCTATGGGATCGAGCCCCTAGTCGGGCTCCCCGCTGGGCATGGAACCTGCTTTAGACTCTCTCTCCTCTCTGTCCCTCCCCCATTCTCCTTCTCCCTCTTTTTCTCTTTCTCAAAATAAATAAATAAACTTTTAAAAATATATATTTTAAAAATAATATGGATGCAAAAAAATAAACTTTTAAAAATAAACTTTTAAACATATATATAAAAAAATAAAATCGAAATCCTACTCACCCTCCCTGCAATCCAAATCTCTCCTATACTGCTCTTTTTCCCCCCATGATACTATATTTTAATACAGTACTTTATTTTTTTAAGGCCTTTCAAAGCCCAGAAAACAATGAGCCATAATCTCTGATTCATAATACGCTCTAAGCATAGTCTTCTTTATTTAATTTGCTAATTATTTTAGTAATATAATGGGACAAAACCTTGACATCCTAGTCTAACTAAAAGTCTCCATCCCAACCCTTCTAAAACTAAAACTAACCCATCCTAACTAAAAGGTCGCCATCCCAACCCTTCTTTCTGCACCCCTGCACCCAAAGTAGTCATTACTCTAATGTCTGTGCTCACTATTTCTTTGCTTTTCTTTGGACGTGGATTTCTTACATCTATATGCATTCTTTTATGTCAACATACTAAGATTCATTTGTTCATCTACTCTCTGGATGACGGAAATTTCCATTGTTTCCAGGGTTTTCTATTTTTTTTTTTTTTTAATTTTATTTTAGAGAGAGAGCATGCATGAGAGGGGCAGAGGGGCAGAAGGAGAGAGAGTAAACCTTGTGGAAATAAATGAAGACCGAAGAGAATAGACAAAGGTTATTTATGTATTCGGAGCTCACTACAGCAAAGGGGTCGGCCACTGTCTCTTGCGTTTGGGCAGAGGCTTGAATGTGGGAGAGATTTATAGTGGAAAAGGAGAGGTCTCAGGTGTGCCCTGCTGGGACCCTGTGACCTGGGGAAGATGGACACAGACTAGAAGCGGGGTACCCGATGTTACTGGTTGGGGCGGGGGGGGGGGGAGGGTGCATACGTGGATCTCCATGGTTAGTCCTAAGCTGGAAGCGGGGATGAAAATTTGGGAAGCTGGCAGTTACTGATCAGGTCCTGACCGTTTGGGGTAGATTACAGGAGTTATCATCTGGCTTCCTGGATTGTTTGCTGTAGATGGTGGTCAGACTATATAAGTCTGACTCGTGGGTAGTACATTGGCTGCCTCAGTAGCTTCCTTAGATCAAGGTTGGTTTCCTGGCTGGTTGCTGCCCATTATGGGTGAGAGTTTTGTTTTATATCTGGGCCATTGGCCATTTGTACGTGTAGTCTTTAACCTCTAACATATAAGGATATAGTCCCCCTCCCACAACGAGCATAATAGTTCTAGGACAATAAGAATTTTTATCTGCTTTGTTCATTGAAGTACTCTCGGTCCCTAGAACAGCGTCTAGCTGCTGAGGTCATGGGTTCAAGCCCCACATCAGGCTCTGCGTGGTCAGTGCAGAGCCTGCTCAGGATTCTCTTTCTCTCCCATTCTCTCAGCCCCTCCCATGTTCGTGCTCTCTTTCTCTCTCAAAATTAATAAATAAACTTTAAAAGAAAAAAAGAAAAAACTATTAAAAAAAAAACAGACTTGGGCCAGGCAAGAAGTGCCCATTTCTTTTTTTTTTTTTTATGTTTATTTTTATTTATTATGAGAGAGAGATAGGGAGCAAGCAGGAGGTGGTGGGCAGAGAGAAAGGGAGAGAGACAGAATCCCAAGTGGGCTCCACACTGTCAGCACAGGGCCCGATGCAGGGCTTGAACTTACTAACGTGCCATCACAACCTGAGCCAAGGTCAAGAGTCAGATGCTAAACTGATTGAGCCATCCAACTGCCCTAAGAAGTGCCGATTTCTGCTTCAGTCTTTTTTTTTTTTTTTAATGTTTATTTTTATTTTTGAGAGACAGACAGAGAGAGAGAGAGACAGAGTATGAGCAGGGGAGGGGCAGAGAGAGAGACTGAGACACAGAATCGGAAGCAGGCTCCAGGCTCTGAGCTGTCAGCACAGAGCCCAACGTGGGGCTCAAACCCACAAACAGTGAAATCATGACCTGAGCCAAAGTCAGATGCTTAACCAACTGAACCACCCAGGTGCCCCTCAAGGCACATTTGAAAGCTACTGACATGACCCATATTGCACGTTCCATATGCTCTGATAGAGAATGTGCATTATGCTGGCTGTACTCCCAGCCTTATTCCTGCTCTAAATCACAGACCAAATAATGGCACAAAATAGTCCACTATAGAACCTCCTAGCAAGGAACATCATACGTGTCAGGAGCTGAATGTGACTTCATTATTGAGAAATAATTTTTTGCACCAAGTCTCAGGCAACTATATCACTTTGAAAAACTACATGAGAAAATACTTTGGAAAGATACAACAGTGTGGTAGGGGTTCTTAACCTCGGCACTGCCGATATTTTCAGCCAGACAGCTCCTAGTTGTGGGGGGATGGCCTATGCCTTGGCCTCTGGGCCTCAACTAGCTGGTTGTGACAACCTCTCTCCCAGCTATGACAACCCAGCTGTCTCCAGACATTGCCAGAAGTCCCCCAGGGGGCAGAATCGCCACCCTCTCCTTGAGATCCAGAGGCCCCACATCAGAGCACTCTGGGAAAGGATGCATGTTTAGAAATAGCCCCTTGAAGGCTGCAAAAGTATTTTGCACGGAATCCTCCTTTCCTTTTACGTGTTTGGAGAGAACCCCTGGGACATATGATCGTGAAGGAGTGGAGTACGCGGGGTGGCTGGCGAATGAGTCCAGGAGGGCCTGGCCCACTCTTACACAGCCCTGCCACCATGCTGATGAGGACTCGGTGCTCCAGAAATGCTGTCGGAGTGAATTGATTTGTGCTCTCATCAGTTTCTTTTCTGTCAAATACCACAAGGAGGCAGCAGTAGGAACACCACAGCAAAGTCTGGTGATGCCAACAAAACGAAATTCCAGCCCCTTCTTAAAAGTGAAATAGAAAGAGCACTGGACTTCAGCTCAGGTCACGATCTCATGGCTCGTGAATTCAAGCCCTACGTCGGGCTCTGTGCTGACAGCTCGGACCCTGCTTGGGATTCTCTCTCTCTCTCTCTCTCTCAAAATAAGCAAATAAACTTTAAACAATAAATGAAGTAGAAAGAGCAAAGCACACATACACTCACACACATACACGAAAGCCACGGGACCTATCTTGTTTTAGCACAACCCACCATTCCATCTTTCATCCCCATGGCGGGGCTGGGGGGGGGGTGGGGGTGGGGAGAGAGAAAAGGAATATGGAGAAATGCCAGAGATGCCTGGTGAGGGGAAGGGGCGGGTGCCATGGTTGGAGCAGCAGGCTTGCCTTCTGACTCCTGGCTGCACGAACACTGCTAAAAAGGGGCCTGGGGACATTAACTTTTTATACCATTGTGCCCCAGGGAACCCAAAATGGCTTCCACGAGGCCTAAGTTGCAAGGAATCGAAAGGCAATGCTCCAGGAAAGACGCCGTAAAAACGGAGCTGGAGAATGCCGGGGACAGATCTGCCATCTTGTTACTTTGGCCCAGGCCGTACCCTGGCCCTCTTTCCCCCTCAGTTCCTGTTGCTTATAGATGGGACAGGAAGACCCCATCTTTTTCAAGGTCTGTCACTTCCTCTTCAGTTTCTTTTTGGAAGCCTCTAGGATGATTCTTCTTCGGCCCACGTTATTTTGTCCGATCACATCTGTCTTCGTTTGGGTTGCTCTAACTAAATACTGTAGACTGGGTGACTCAGTAACAATCACGGTTCCAAAGGCCGGAAATGCGAGATGACGATGCCAGCATCGTGGGTTTGGGTGAGAGCTCTCTTCCTAGCTGCGAACTTCTCAGTGTATCTTCACAAGGTGGAAAGAGGCTGAGGGAAGTCCCTGGGGTCCCTCTATAAGAGACTAATCTCACTCATGACAGCTGCACCCTCATGACCTAATCACCTCTCAAAGGCCCCGCCTGCTCATACCATCACAATGGGGGTTAAGGATTTAGCACATGCATTTTGGCGGGATATAAACCTTCAGTCCATTGCACCATTCTCAACTCTCACCAGCCTGCCCCTTTATCAATTCACTTCTGTGTTCCTGGTACCGGGATGCGAATAGAAATAAATATGATCCCAGACTTCAAGGAGCTCAGTCGGGGCAGTAACACAGAGAAGGCGACATGAAGACATCAGAAACGAGTAGAAAAAGTGGGAAGGAAAGAGTGAGTGATGTTTTGTGGGCAATGGTGGTACACAGAAGATGTTTTCATTGAGCCTTGAATAAGAGCAGAAATCTTCCAAGAGGCCACAGGTGAGGAGAACAGTGGTGTCGAGGTAGCGTTCGGTAAGTACCATTTTTGTTAGTGACCGATTACGGTATACTACAAAGTATGAAAAAACAACCAAGAAATTAAGCTTGGTCATGAAAACAAAGGTCATGCGCCATTCCCCCAGGCTTTGCCACCTACGGTGACATTTGCAGAGGGCACCCAAGCAGTAAGGAGACACGGGAACTCCCTCAGAAGTGACGCGTGACTGAGTAGGTGCGAGCCATTGCAGGCATTCCCACAGAGAAAACTCAAGTAGCCGTTGTTCTACACAGCGTATGTTAAATATGATAGGAGGTAATTGTCACCGTTGCTCATGATGTCAAACCTCAAAGCTATAACTGAAAGGAAAAACGGAGCCTGGAGATTTCAGCTGTAGGTTCTGAACACACAGAGCAGATCTTAGAATTAAAGAGACATGATCGTCCCTTTGCTCTGTTCCGCCAGAGTGAGGCAGAGCAGAGTTGGAATCCTGGCTAAGACCCCAGATGTGACACTCAGCATGTACCTTGACCCCTTTGAACCAGAACTGCTAATGGCATTTACCTCTGAGGACGGTGCCGACACTAAACGTGGTAAAGTACCTGGAGTGGAATCCTATATTGTATACTCCTGGTTAGTTTTTCTTCTAGAAAAGCTAGAAGTAGAAGCTACAGTGGCAAAGTAAGTTTCCCATATTTACTAGGAAGCCCAATAAGTAATAGTCAAGATCTTGCTGTGATCATTTTAGGTGTGACAACACGAATCTAGGCAGGATTAAATTATATACAGTTGACCCTTGAACAATGCAGGATTGGGGCGCCCGAGCCCCGCACATTTAAAACTCTACATATAACTTTTGGCTCCACTAAAACTTCGATACTGATAGCCTGCTGTTGACTAGAAGCCCTCATGTTAACATACAACATCGATTAACACAAGTGTTGTATGTTGTGTATACTATATACCATGTTCTTACTTGAAAATAAGCCAGAGATAAGAAAATATTATTAAGAAAATTGTTAACTGGGGAGCCTGGGTGGCTAAGTCTGTTAAGCGTCCAACTCCTGGTTGGACTCAGGTCATGATCTCACGTTTTCATGAGTTGGAGTCCCACGTTGGGCTCTGTGCTGGCAGCACGGAGCCTGCTTGGGATTCTCTCTCTCTCTCCCTCCCTCTCTCTCTGCTCCTTCCCTCTCGCTCTGTCTCCGTCTCTCTCAAATAAATAACTAAACTTTAAAAAAATAAATTAAAAAATAAAGTAGACATAACTTAACCTAAACTAAGGAAACTGAGTCACAGAGGAACCACGGCTTTCTCTGGGCCTTGGAGCCAACGTGGCTCTGTCCACTACCCCATGAGCACAGAACACAGGGAGTCATGACCCGGCGTGGGAAGCTCATGCTGAAATAAATCAGCACAAACCCTCCCACCCCAGAGCAATCGCTTTCAAGTGACTTTCCCGTATTTGGACCCATGAGCCAAGGACAAAGTGAATCTGAAACTCAACGAGGGAAACTCTTGGAGTCTTTAGCCTCAGAACTTCTGACATGTGAAAAGAGACAAATGTGGGTGCTTTGCTTCTGCACATGGGGTCCCACCTTCCCTGGCACCCAGCAAAGACCATGTGCAAGCAGAGAAGGGGCCCCGTGCAACCAAGGAAAAGATAATCATTGGCACCAAGGGATCCTGATGCTCACAAAACAGATGAGCTCTGGCCACGTGAGACTCTGTGTGTGTGTGTGTGTGTGTGTGTGTGTGTGTGTGTGTGTGTGTGTATGTGTCTTACTTGCACTTGAAGGCTGCTGGATTCAAACAAGATGAAACATCTGAGAAACGCGTTGTTTTATTAGAAGCACAACTTGAGGAAGAGGTGAATGTGAAAACAAGCGGTCCTATGAAGTCAGAGGTGCTCGGTGAGGAAATACATTCAGGGTCTTGTGACATTCTGCCAGGGAAGCTGGTGGAAACCACAACAAGGAAGTGGCCACGTGCCCTCGGTAGGGTCCCAAAGAGGATATATAAGCCCCTCCCCCTGCAGAAGGCGGCACCAGACCTCCCTCACCTCCTGAGTCTCCCTCCTCCCCTCTCCCGAATCCTCTCTGCCGACACCATGGGGTGCTGTGGCTGCGGAAGTTGCGGTGGCTGCGGCGGCTGCGGCGGTGGCTGCGGCGGCTGCAGTAGTGGCTGCGGTGGCTGCGGTGGCTGCGGCGGTGGCTGTGGTGGCTGCGGCGGCGGCTGCGGCAGCTGCACCACATGCAGGTGCTACCGGGTGGGCTGCTGCTCCAGCTGCTGTCCCTGCTGCTGCGGCTGCTGCGGGGGCTGCTGCAGCGTCCCCGTGGTCTGCTGCTGCCGCCGCTCGTGTGGCTGCGGCTCGTGCGGCTGCGGGAAGGGCTGCTGCCAGCAGAAGTGCTGTTGTCAGCAGAAGTGCTGTTGCAAGAGGCAGTGCTGCAGCTAGGCGGGCGGGCGGGCGGCTCTGCCTCCAGGGCAAGAGCTGTCCGGGGCTCTGCTCGCCGCGTTGGGTAAGACCTCCCTCCGTCCTTCCGCCCGCCTGCTCCTGTTCTGTGTCCTTGGATGTCTTGGAGCGACTCATGCTGTCCTCGGGCTCTGAGGTTTCAGGGCTGGCTCTTTCCCTCCAGTGTGGTATCATGACGACACCAGTTTCTTCACCCTGGGTTTTCCAGAAGGTACCATGAAGCGCGTAAATACTCTCGGTCACCCGTGTAATCCCGTCTCCATTTGAAAGAAAGATGAATAACCACCTATATTGTGGCGACATCAGCCACCCGTGTCAAAGATCGATTTATATCATAAGCTTGGTAAAGTGAAACCATGATAGCCAAGATTTCTTTTTCTTCAAAAAATTACTTTTGGTCAACTTTTCTATTGTACATTCACTAACTTCCTCCCATTTCTATGTCTCTATAAAAAAAAAAAAAGGCAACTCTTATTTAATTAAAAAAAAAAAATCTGCTTATTCTAATGTGTCTTTCCATTCTATAAAGATGTGTACCTTCCCATGACTGAGGCCAGTACAGCGACTAATCAACTAATGGATGATCGGTCCTATAATGTCTTATAATGGATTCTATAACAAAGATAGAAATCGGGGGGGTGGGGGGGTGGAGGGGTAGAGCCCCAACTTTTGGTTGTCAGTCTCATTGAGGGAAATTCCTGTGTTTTCCTACAGATGACCTCCTGATGTCTGTGTTTGCAACCGAATTCTGGTTGTAAGTGTTGGACACCCCACATGGTAGGTCATTGTTTCACTCCATCGCTTCATGTCCATTTTCCTCACTCATTCATCCAGCAGATACGTAAGTGCCGTGTTAGGCCACGTATTTAGGCCAGCCCCGGAGATCTAAAGAAAAGCAAGCCTTTGCCTTCCAAAAGTTCGTATCTGAGAGAGACAGAGAGAGAGCGTGCGCGCGCAAGAGAGTTCATTACCAAACAGCATCCCATGTCAGGTTTCTTCGGTCGCCTTTTCTCCACTCCTGTGTCAACTTTTTGTGAATATCATTGCCGCCATGTTGTTGAGTACCAACATAAGAGACTCTCCATTCATTTGCTGGGTAAGATGACCAAGTGAGAAGTTGACACAGTCTATGGGGTTTTTCCCTTGGATCCCAGTGGCATTTGACACAACTGAGCACCTGATCCTCCCTAATAAACTTTCCTCTCCCAGGTTTTCATCCTCCTCCCAGTAACTCCTTTACATCTTCTACATGTGCTTGTCCAACACGCACACCCTAGTGCTCAGACCCTAGCCCTCTCCTGCATCATTCTACATCCTTCTATCTACTCTGTCTTTTTTTTTTTTCTTTTCTTTTCCAGCACACCTGAAACTTTCTAAAATACCATAAGATTCAGGAATTTTTCCTGTTTACCTTGTGCTGTCCTCTCTACCTCACCCCATGCACAACTGAAATGTACGTTCTACAAAGCAAAGATTTCTCATTCTCTGGTTGACTGACTATCTCAAGCACCTAGAACAGCATCCGGCATATAATATATACTCAACAAACAACTTCTTCGTGAAGAAATGATTTTTTTTAACGCTTCTGGTATGGAAAATGCCAAACATAAATAGAAGTGGTGAACAGTACAATAAATTCCTAAGAACCACCACCCAAGTCAACAGTTATCAACATGGCCAGTCTCTTATCGCCTATGACCTCACCCATACCCCTCCCACCACTGGATAATACAGAACCAAATCTGGACCTCAGGTCACCTAATCAGCAAATATGTTTATGTCCCTTCAAATGAATGAATTCTTCATCGTCTCTCTGTGACTTAGACTATGGCCAAGGGCTATCAGAGAAACACAGAGGTAAACTCAAGGTCCAAAATGAGGTCTTCTCTTGGCAAGAGGTAGGGAGGAAATTATGACACCCTCGACCTTTAAGAAAATTCCAGGGTTCTCTGGTAGGGCCTGGCAGTCAATGTACAAGGGCACTCTGTTGCACAATGAGCAGGGTACTCCCATCCCCAAGGTGTATCTTGGTAACTTATAAATCGATTTTCCGCAAATCATAGAAGGATGAGAATAGAAAAATCCAAGCCAGCAGGACAGTGACCCAGAACGCCTGGAGGACTTTTAATCAATTTCATTTCCAGTCGTAGTCCTCAAAATCAAGCAGTATTAATCTTTGGGGAGGGTTTTCCATTTCTACCAAAAGATAACAAAAACATTTTCTTTTCCATTTTAATCAACGAGAACTTCATATTGCTTTTTTTTTTTTTTTTAATTTTTTTTTCAACGTTTATTTATTTTTGGGACAGAGAGAGACAGAGCATGAACGGGGGAGGGGCAGAGAGAGAGGGAGACACAGAATCGGAAACAGGCTCCAGGCTCTGAGCCATCAGCCCAGAGCCCGACGCGGGGCTCGAACTCACGGACCGCGAGATCGTGACCTGGCTGAAGTCGGACGCTTAACCGACTGCGCCACCCAGGCGCCCCTTCATATTGCTTTTTAAAACAACCTCCGCTTAACAAAAACTACTTAATATTTGAACTATTTGTTCAAATTCTCAAAGGGCAAGAACACCACGCCATCTCACAACCTTGAGAAATAAAGCAAAATAAAAGAGCACCGTGATTATAAACATTAGCTCTGGAGCCGGGATGCCCAGACAAAAATCCAGACGTCTCCGTTTACTATTCCCACTGCCTTCTGCCTCGCTTTCTTCATCTGTAGAATGGGCTTCCTAGCTGTTCCTCTCTCACAAGATTTGGGGAAACGCAAATGGATTTATAGGCAAGGATCTATCTGTAAATAGATCCACACTGTACTCAGTTCATCCTGCTTTATCACACTGATGTATCAGGATAGTACTTTTATTGTTATAAAAGTTGCTCTTTTGGGGTACAGAGGGTAGCAGGTATGAGCTGGCCCTCAGACCTCAGACCTCAGATTTACTTCTCAGAGTTTCCTCTTATAATTAGCATATGCAAAACGTGGGGCGGGGCCTCGGGGCTTCGTGTGTGGCAGGCTCCTCCCCCGCCCCTACCTTCAGCTTCTGGCCGGACCCAAAGGGACGGCCTCCCGGCCGAAGGGGGCCCTTCCCGGGGGCTCGTTCTCCCGGGATGTGAGCGATTTGGCGAGCAACAGCCCCCTCCTATAGGTAAGACTGCCTGTGCGGGAGGCGAATTCCTGGCCGAAACACCATCACCCCTAGGCTGCAGCGCTCCCCTTCTCCCCGGTTGCGGCCGCGCGGGCGGGACGCGTCCCCGCGCTGCAGCGGGCGGGTTGGGACTCGCCCGGATTCCCGGGCGCGCCCGGGGCTGCCTCGTGCTGCGCGGCTCCTGCGCTCTCCTGCCAACTCGGTGCTGAAGGCTCGCCCAAGTGGGTCTGGCGAGAATCTCACTTTCAGCCATCTGCAAAGCAGACTAAGACTACGACTCTGGGAAAGGGCCAGCATCCCCCATGGTTACACCCGCGTGCACAGATTTTCACCGAAAAGAAACCTCAGCGCAGAATTCTAAATCCCAATCCAAGAAGGGAGACAGGGCTCCCGGTGAGGGAAGCAGCAGCCAGGAACTTTGAAGGGCAGAGCCCTCTCCGCCCCCCCACCCCCGCCCTCTACGGAGACTACCTTAATTGAAATGAAAGGAAAACACAACCGTACCTTACCATGATATTTCTGGAAAGGAGGCCTAATTCATGAAAGAACATGCACAGCAATTAGTTGGCAAGTCAGTGTTGCTGCTGTAAATGTGCAAAAGGCTTGTGGTTGTGGCGTGGGTGCTTAACGTGTGCAAGGGGTGAAGGAAATGTTTTCTGGAAGTACTCACCAAGCCTGGAACACATTTGTATCTCCTAAGGCAGAAAGGGGTGTTTTCAGTAAGGTACATCTTTTAAATAGACCCAAACATAACAAACTTCCAAATGTGTCTTCGTAGTAGCTGAAAAGGGCAAAAGTACCGAGTTTGCTCTGTCATTGTTGGTCAGAGATCCTCAGTGGTTTCTCAAGGTTGGGTAATGGTGAATCCAATTCAAGGAGAAATATTCAAATGAATTGAGGTGAAGTTATTTACTGTGTACCTTTTCTGAAGTCACTCTCCCTGAACTATGAGTGCCAAGCTGTGTTCATTCTGGTTGAATTTGCTCTGTGGCTTGCCGGAGGCAGATGGGAAGGAAGCTTTATTGAGCAACTAATGTGTGCGAACCAGATTGAGCAGTTCCTGAGACAACAGTGGGAGGTGGGTGTGGTTATCCCCATTTTAAGAGCAGACTTGAGGGAGGTTATAAGTACACGCCACACACAGGGGTGGGGTTAGGAGAGGAGGGTGGGGGAGGTGGAACTTGAGCTTCAGACTCCAAAGTCATGCGCTTGTCGCTCAACCACACCGGCCACCAAACCTGGAGAGAGAGAGGAATGAAAAAGAGAAGCCTAAAGCTGGAAGGTCTGCAGTAAGAGGTCAAAATATTAAATACTATATTCAGTAATTAACAACTATTAGCAAATCATTTAGATTCAGAGGAATAAATTGGATAGGCTGGAGATAATGATGAATGGTAATAAGAACGAAAAGATAATTTTTGGAAAAGGATAATTTTTGTTAAAAGTTTTATTAATTCATAAATAAGGAAACTGGTAATACTGTTACCACCAGATCAAAGAAAAACCCAAAGAATGGGTATATTTATAGACCGGCAATATTGAGAGGTAAAACCGGTTTTCCATGGGGGTGGGAGCAGAGGTCTGTCCCTTCATTGGATAGAATTCATTTGCGTGTCTGTAGTCAAGAATTATTTCATATTAGGGGCGCCTGGGTGGCTCAGTCGGTTAAGCTTAAGCGGCTGACATCAGCTCAGGTCGTGATCTCACAGTTTGTGAGTTCGAGCCCTGCATCAGGCTCTGTGCTGACAGCTCGGAGCCTGGAGCCTGCTTCAGATTCTCTGTCTCCCTCTCTCTCTGCCTCTCTCCTGCTCATGCTCTGTCTCTCTCTGTCTCTCAAAAATGAATGCAAGTTAAAAAAAGTAAACAAAAATTTTTTTTCATATTGGTATTGGTTACTACAGTTTATATAGTTGAAAAATAGCTCAAACTATGCATAGTCTTTCCTTGAAGCACAATTTTTTCCCTAGCCGGGTCCACACAGCTAGCTACCCACACGTGTTGGGCTAGTTGCCCACACGGCATTTCAGTGGCCAGACATGGTCAGTTGACTTGCCATGTAAGCCGTCTGCCAGTTTTATCCTTCCAGCTACACCTGATTCTAGATTGATCTAACCGCAGACAGAGAAGAAACAGCCTGGAAAGGCCTGAGTAATTCATCAGCAGATGTTTCACACATTTGCAAAACAGAATGACACCATATAGGACAAAATGGAATCTGAAGCCTGTCTCTTAAAGATCACTTGTATCTACTCTTGCCATGTTTTGACCAAAAGCAGAACTATTCCGGTCTGCATATTGAATCTATGGGCCTAATTCACACCTTTTGAAGCTGTGTGGACTGCTTAATTTCAGCAAAGATGCCCTAGTGTTTGTTTTTGTTATGGTTTTTTTTTTGGGGGGGGGGTGGGGATACATAAAGGATTATGAGTGGCTGAGAGTAGAGTACTGCTTCTTGGTTTTCTGAGGGTCTAAGTCACTTAATACAAAACTTTAGAGAAACTAAATTAGACTATTTTTTTCTCTTTTTGTCTTTTTTAATTTTTATTTCGTAACGTTTATTTATTCTTGACAGAAAGAGACAGAGCGTGAGTGGGGCAAGGGCAGAGAGAGAGAGAGAGGGAGACACAGAATCCGAAGCAGGCTCCAGGCTCCGAGCTGTCGGCACAGACGCGGGGCTCAAACTCGCCATCTGTGAGATCATGACCTGAGCCAAAGTTGGACGCTTAACTGACTGAGCCTCTCAGGTGCCCCTAGACTATTTTAGTACTAACCTTCAGGTGAGTGTTTTTGATATGTTTAACTCCCTAACTGTGTCTCACAAAGATCGGTTTCTCCTTTTTTTTTTTTTTTTTTTTTTTCTGATGAGATTCCAAAAGAGGATGTCTGCGGAAGAGGGTGGGTTCTAGTGTCTCAAGAAGGGGGTGGGCTTTGGTGTATAAATCCATTGCTCTTGACAGCTCAGTCCTGAAGGACTCTAGACTCCCGGAGGGGTGGGTGGGCATTGCGACTAGGACTCCCAGCAGGGGACGTCAGGAAGGAGCTGCAGCCGAATCTGAAGGCAGGAAACTGGATTTAGTTGTGGAAAGAAATAAACTCAGGACACAAAAGGAACAGGTAACTCTGATTCCCTCTGTTTTATTTTGAAGCGTATTCTATGGGGCCAGACTTACAAAGTTTGTGGTCTGTCCTAGTTTTGATTTGTGGGCACTGTTTCCATTCCAAATTTTCTAGGATAGACCCAATTTGAAAGATGCTGTTCTGTTTTCCGATTGTCCCTGGTAGAATTTGGAAAAACCTAGTGCTTACAACAATAAGCAAAGTCCAGGGCAGGGGAGGGTCCCACGCAATGAAATGCTTTAAAAAACATTTTTTAAAATCTTTATTTATTTTTGAGAGAGAGACAGAGTGCGAGTAGGGGAGGAGCAGAGAGAGGGAGACAGAATCCCAAGCAGCCTCCAGGCTCTGAGCTGTCAGCCCAGAAACCGGTCGGGCTCGACGTGGGGCTTGACGTGGGGCTCGAACCCACGAACCATGAGATCATGACCTGAGCCGAAGTCGGATGCTCAACCAACTGAGCCACCCAGGCGCCCCACAATGAAATGCTTTTAAAGATTGGGGAGTGGGGAGGGGAAGTACGATGTATTTTTTTTTTTACTTGAAATATAATTTACATACAACATAAAATATGGATTTTAAGTTCGAATGTTTATAATTGTATACACCCATGTATCTGTATCTCATCAAGACATAGGATATTCCATCACTCCAGAAAGTTCCCTTGTGTTCTTGTGCTCTATTGCAATAAGTCCCTCCACTGTCTCCCCGCCTCCCCCACCCCCCAGGCAACCACTGATCCAGTATCTATCACTGTAAGTTACTTTTTGCTGGCTTTAGGACTTTACATACCTTAATGCAATCGCAGTTTTGTGCCTGGATTCTTTGGCAGAGCATAACTTTTTAAATATTCACCAAGGTTTTGCAATAGCTCATTTCTTATGTTGCTGATTAAATCAGCATTCGTTGCTTAAATACACAATATTGTTTATTCTACCCCCATTCACCGTTTAGGAGACATTTCGGTTGCTTCCTGTGTTTTCACTATTGTGAGTATATGGAAGTATTGTATAGATTTCCAAATGGTTTTCCAAAGAGTTGTTGGTGGCATTTTACTTTCCCACAAGCGATGTGTACGAATTCTGCTGCTCTAAATCTTTGCCAGCATTTGGTTTGCTAGTCTTTTTGTGCTTAGGCATTCTAGTGGTCGTAAAGTCTTCTCTGTAGTTTTCCTTTCCATTTTCCTCATGGTATCTCTTGATAAGGAGATACGGTTTTTTGATGAAATCCAGTTTATCAATTCATTTCTTGTAAGCTGAGTCCTTTATGTCATTTCAGTGATACATTTTCCAACCTCTATGTCATAAAGACGTTTTCTTCTAGACAGTACTCTGTGGTTTCTAGAGCTGATTATGTCAAATTAGTTTTTGTGTATGCAATGAAGTAGAGGTCAGTGAAATGCATTTTAAATAAGATGAAGCCTAAAATACAGTAGGGCGAAACTGACCTCCAATCCTGATTTTCAACAGAGGAACAGTAATTAAGCAATTCCCTGGAATCATTTCCCCATACTCTTCCAGCATCAACTTGCCTGGATTCAAGCATGCTGTGGCTCCTTGACTTATTTGGACGTTTCGCTCAAAGTTATATTCTCTTCTTTAGTAAGTAAGTAGTAAGTAGATCCAAAGGCGTAACTTCAGGATGTTGTTCTACTCTGTTGTCCGTGAAAAGGATACATTTCAGTTTTCAGTAATCAGACCTTGGCTTTGCTTCTGACTGGTGAGGGGCTTGGGCCAGCAGTGTTGAAAACCTGAAAGATGGGTTTTTGGAAAGTGTAACAAATACCTCCCCAACTCTGTTTTTAAAAAGGCTTTGGACCCTGGGGAGTGAAACTGTTTGCAAATGTCATCTCTCTGGACCAGCTGCCCAAATCTTTTGGCATTTAGAGGTTGTAAGATTCATGGTTATTTTAAATGACCAGTCTGGTGCTCTGTTGTTTGAAATTGGTGTTTTGACTGCAGTAAGCATTCTGGAGAATAATGTGAAAATGAGGCCAGCCCATTTTCAGATGCTAGTTGACTTGTCAGGTATCCTCTCTGAGATGACTAGAATGTTTAATAGGGAGTACTGGGAAGGAATTCGGTGGAGACTGGGGATTCTGGATAGTTTTCTCCTCAGTTGTTGGCACCTCAGTTAATTCTGGCAATATCTTCAAAACAAGCATGAAAGGGGACTTGATAAAATGATGCCTTTCCACTGACCAAGTCCCTGACACTCCAGGCTCTCTGTTACAAGAAACCTTTGGAAAACGGGGTTTGGAAAAGATCTTTACCTGGACCAGGTCATCTTGTCCCTGCATCAGGGAGCTCACAGCTCTGAAAGCTTTGGCTGTGGGAGGAGAATTCCATCTTCACGAAGTGGGTAGTGGAATCTGATCACCTGGAGTCCCCCTAGCTCAGAAGTGCACCCGGTCCACTCCCCAAGGAGCCAGGAAGCCCACCAGCACGGGCCAGTGTCTGCGGTTCTTGCTTTTTAATAGTCGCCTGTTCTATGCAAATGGAAATATACACTCAGAAATATTTGGGGCCACAAAGTTTTTACAGCTATACTTACAGGTGCACACGCATAGCCTGTCGTTTAGGAAACAGGACACTTGACAGGGCTTGCAGTTTGGATAAATTCCACATTGGCCTGGACCCAATGGGGTCCCCCATGGCATAGATAAACAATACGTGACAACTTTTGTGTGCACAAATATGGAAATGGTTTCGTTCACACAGTGAGTCGATAAGTTAACTAACTGAAGGAAATACAGCAAAGTGGATGGCTGTAGACTTCAGCAAGCAGAAAATGTGAGTGCTACGTTTACCTTGCGACCCGATCCAAATGGGATCCTGGCAACCGTAAAATCAAGTTTCCTTTTCGCCCTACCATAGAATGATAATGACGAGTATCATTCTTTTGCAGCCAATATAAGAAAGTTGGGAATTTCAGGGACAATATTATAAATCAAAGAACACTTGAGATTATTGGTAAAGCTCTGCACATTCGTATGGAAAAGCCAGTTGGAAAGATTTAAGGCTGTGGTTAAAGAACAGTAGGAGTGGGGAAAGGTCAGTAATGTGGTAACGATTGGAATGAAAGAGAAGACAAAAACATGAACTCTGATACCAAGAGACTGGAAACACGTAAGAAGATGCATAAAAAGACATTGTTCCGAGGCAGATGGAAACAAAACTAGTGAGAAGCTGCCCCAGCCCAGCCTGATCATAGCTGAAACACAAGTAAACCTTGAAGTTTTTAGGAGATGGAGAAAAGTCTCTGAGCACCTTAAAACAAAGTTGGTTTAGATACCCTAACAAAGGGATTCTCATTCTGAAGGCTACAGCATCCCACGTACCCTGAAGAAAGGGAGGTGGCCGGAAAACCATGAGACCTTCCAGAACCGGACCCCACGTAGCACCTGAGAGAAGAGACTGCAGACCTGGCTGAAGGGTCCCTGGTGGACGTTAATGAAAAATAATCACTGTTTTCTTGCCACCAAAAAGAGAAAGGAGCGTGTCGCTTCCAAAATAAGTTAGGTGGGTCTCTTCCCAATGCAGAAGTGTGGTCTCCAGAGCTCAGGCAAGGTCACAGGTGCTGGCTGATAACCCCAACAGTGCACGTGACCGTTTACTACTGGGGCCCACGTGATGTGATGCAATTGCGGAGGTTGTGCAAGTGGTTGGAAGTAAGTGCCCTCTAGGCCACGGGGCAGGGAGAACACTGGCACCCTGCAGTGGGGGGTGGGGGGGAGCTGTAGCTGGGGGTGAAGCCGAATTGCATGCTCAGCGCTCGCCTCTTCCAGCGGCTGCTGCTAGTGAGAGCTCCCCCTCTGAAGCGCTTTCCCACACGGCCCCGCCAACCAAGGTAAGTTCGGCAGTTGACTCAGCCACGGCTCCAAGTTTCCTCCAGAAGGAGCAGCTGATGCATTGAGCCTCTCTTGTTATTTCTGGCATTTTCACTCTAGATTTCAAGCCCCGATCGTCCGATAAGCTGACTTTTGTTTTGGAGAATGTCCTTGTATTGTATTTTCTTTCAACCACCTGCCAAAATAATGTTCTTGTGCCTTTAAAAAAAAAAATAGCAATGGAGCATATGAGTAATATGCGAGAATTATGACTGCAGGAGCAACTTTTAGAAGGATTATCTTAAGCACAGAAAGGGGAAAGGTCGACATCTTGCTTTCAGAGGCATCGAGTCCGAAAATCAATACAATTCACGACCTTGAGTTGGAGTCAGTGAAATGAAGGAAAGTTTAGAGTGCTCTCTAGGGGCAAGATAATATTACAGGGTCAAAATTAATTATCAATGGAAAAGTAGCAAAAGGACAGTCTTTTCCATGATGATGCTTTGCTGTGGAGGCTGAGTGCTTTGGAGACAGAACAGGTGTTCTATGATGTTAACAGGTATGCTTCTGAGGGACATGGGTAAATATTTAGTCCTATATTTTCTTCTGTACCTTCTTTTTTTTTAAGTTTTTTTATGTTTATTTATTTTTGAGAGAGAATGAGTGTGTGTGAGCAGGACAGGGGCAGGGAGAGGGGGAGACAGAGTATCTGAAGTGGGCCCTGCGCTAACAGCAGAGAGCTTGATGCGGGGCTCGAACTCATGAACCGTAAGATCGTGACCTGAGCCGAAGTCAGACACTTAACCGACTGAGCCACCCAGGCGTCCCCTCCTGTGCAACTTCTAGCCCTATGACTGTGTCCCACAGAAAGATGTAATATAAGGTGTGATCATTTTTCTATGTTTATATGTTGATAACCCAAACGAAGCCCGGAAAAAAATAGGCTCACTCTGTGGTACACTTGGATTTTTAATATATTTTTCTGAAACATAAAAAACAATAATTCTGTTTGCAACTCACTGAATGTTCTTGACACCCACAATCTGAAAAACACTCTCCCAAAACAAACAAGGAATTGGAATCTTGAGGGTATGACCAGGCCTCTCCACGCAAGGGGTAAGATTACTGAACTTGGAATTGGAAAAAACAAGTACAGTCAAGTACAGGAAAAAAAGTCCAGGCTCTAATGTTCATTAAAGGTGAAAACCTGCACAAACATGACTGCCTCTGGCCCTCAATTTTCTCGTCTATACAATGAGGACAATACCGTCTCCTCTATCTAACTCACAAAGTCTTCAAGGAAAAAATCAGACAATTTTCCAAATATAAAAAAGTATAGACTGTGTAATCTGATTATCACTATCATCGTCTTGGTGACAGAAAAGAGTAGCATCTCTTCAATAAGATAAAAATAAAAGGTAGTGATCAATACCGCCAGACTTTATGAGACCATTAGCCAGAGGTTTCTCCAGGAGGAGAGAATGATTCGGGCAGTACCTAGATTGTTGGGTTGGAAACCCGGGGGCCACATTGACAGTGACTCTGGGGACACCTGGCGAGGAAATGAGAGGAAGACGTCCAGGAGGTGAAAATGGTGCCCCAGAAGTAGGAGATGCCTACCCCTCCGAGTAGAGGGAAGATGCAAACGTGGCACCAACAGACCCGATCCTGAACTCAATCTTAACCTTTCTTAGCGGAGTGGCCATGAGCCATGAGGAGGCTCCTTTCCCATGTCTGAGAAATTGGCGACATTTTAGAGACATATAAAAAATATGGAATTACAATTGATCCTCAAACAACATCGGGATGAGGGATGCCAATGCCCTGTGTGGTTGAAAATGCACGTAGTAAGCTTTTGACATAATAAACGTCCTAAACTTAACTACTACTAGCCTACTGTTGACTGGAAGCCTCACTGATAACAAAACAGTCGATTAACACCTATTTTGTATGTTATATGTATTATATACCCTATTCTTACAATCAAGTAAGCTAGAGAACAAAATCATAAGGAAGAGAAAACAGATTTACAGTACTGTACTGTACTTAAAAAAAAAAAAATCCACCTGTAAGTGGACCCATGCAGTTCAAACGTGTTGTTCAAGGGTCAACTGTATAACACATAATATGAAATATAATAAATTAGGGGCACCTGGGGGGGGTTCAGTCGGTTAAGTGTCGACTTTGACTCAGGTTCAGGATCTCGCGGTTCATGGGTTCCAGCCCCGCATCAGGCTCTGTGCTGACAGCTCGGAGCCTGGAGCCTGCTTCCGATTCTGTGTCTCCCTCTCTCTCTGCTCCTCCTTGCTTGCACTCTCTCTCTGTCTCAAAAAATAAACACTTCTAAAAAGTTAAAAAAATATTAAATATAATAAATCTGTATTACATATTATATAATTATATGTATGTTTATTTCACATAATCATAGCTAATAATTATGATTATTTATATAATAAATATCTGCATATGATTATTGTGTTATATGAAAATCTAATAACTATAGATAAATACATATAATGTATATAATTAGGATCGTTCTAAGGATTAGAGACAATCATTAAATGTCTAATACAATGCTTGTGTCTCATACAATAATGGATACGAGGCTTGGTGTAAAGCAGGAGGCCAGTGAACAATAGCTGATAGATTGTTGTCATCTTACCCGTGTGAGTTGCGGGCTTTTACATAAGGAAGAAAAAATAAATCAGTGCCTTCAGAAGGTGGATGAAAGGTCATGCTGGGCTGGAGAATTTCAGATACCCATCTGTGTGCTGTGATAACTGAAGGAGCCAGAGCCTTGCTGTTGATTCAGTGCTCGATACAGGCACTCCAGGGTCCCTACTAGAAACAGATTTGGGCTGAATGGGACAGAGTGGGTCACAAACAGGGAGTGATGTGTGCACATGAAAGGGTTGGTGGGTTGAGGCAGACAGAACGTGAGAGGCATATTCAAAACACCACAGTTGCCTCAGGATTTTTCCACCTGTCCTGGACCCTTCAGGCCCTAGAGAGCCAGAAAAGAATTTCAGGGTCTTATGTGTCTACATGTAGTTTTGCAAACGCTCCCTGGACGGTTTCCATCCACTTCGCCCTCCACCCTGTTAAGATCCAAGGCTGTGGCGTGGAGCCAGTGTCCCTGGGGGGTTGAGTAACGGGCGAGTGGTCCTTGGGCCTCCTGTGTCAGAATCGCTGTGTGTATAAACACAGATTCCTGGGCCTCCATACCTACTGACCCACGAAGCTCCCAGGCCATCTGATATGCCAGTCAAGTTCACACAGTCCTTGTTAACAGACCAGCGTAGGAAAGGATTATGGAAAGGAGCTAGTGCTAGACAAAGAGAACTTGGGGTAGGGGAAGGTGAGAGAACAGCCATTCGCCTCTGAGAAGTCTCCCAGCAGGCAGTCACGATGGCTGTGGCCCTGAAGAATAGACACTAGGCAAGACATGGCCTTGGTAAGGGTCTGGGAGCTCCTGTTGCCATTAAACCAGGAAACTTGAGCTCCTCTGCCCAGTCCTTCTTGGTTAATTGATACCTGCTATTGTTTGGTTAGATGCCTTCTATTTCCTCTGGCCAGAAACCTAGCTTTGGAGCATGTGTTTGCTGTTCTGTGGGGCAGAGGCTTGAAAAGGAGTGAGGAAAGGAAGCCCAGCTTCCTAGGATGCAGGGATGAGCTCCCCAGATATTTCCCATTATCTTCAGCTAAGGTCAGACACCTTCCCTCCTTTTCTCCTCATTAAGCCAGAATCACTGTGGATCCTCGAAGCTGAAAAAGAGCAAAGGGAAGAGAAATTCCTTGTGTTTGAGCAGCAACCCTATGCCTAACATGGCACCAAATCCCTTGCGGATATCAAGGCACCTGATGCTCATGGAAAGCCCACACACGTAGTTAGCATCATGACGCCATTTTACAGATGCACAACTAAACTGCAAGGTGCTTGTAGAATTAAGGACCTCCCTCACCTTTACCTGATGCAGCTAGCAGCACATTCTGGAAATGTGGACAAATCTTTACTAGATCTCAGTGGCGAGGTTTGACCTTCATCCCCTTCCTTCTGCAAGTCATACCATGTGTTGGACACTCTTCTAGGCACTAGGCTTAGAGCACTGAACCAACCAAACAAAACACCCCGCCCTCCTGCTTACACTCTAGTGGGACATACAGTGTCTTTTTCTGTGTGACCTTCCTCACCAAGTCCAGCTGGGTAGCATAATAAAACAGTTACGAGACGAAGGGGCAGGTAATCCAGAGGGCTCTTAACAGCCCAGGGAGCCCTGAGAGCACTGCTAGTTCTCTGAGATGCATGGAGAAGATGAAGGTGACGACTTGAAGTCAGTGGACAATCCATGGTCAACATAGATGGAGAGAATATTCTAGACGTGGAGTCCACAGATATCACCCCATTAAGACCACCCTTTCAAAGACGGGCAAGCCTCAAGAATTGCCAACCTCTGATAGACTTTTAGACTTTTCCACGAGAACATTACTTACAAAATAAAAGAAGGCCCCAGCAGGTCTCTGGAGCTTCTAGCAACCACTCAGGAAGAGATAAATCCCAAGCATTGAGGGCTGAGGGCAGTCAAACCCAGTATGCTCTTGGCAAAATTTTCATGTTGTCAGCCTTGCTTGCAATTATGATCCCATCCAAATTCTGATTTCCATGGTCTCTGCGCTGCTTCATTGAGGGTTTTGTTGACATAAACAGACAGTGTTCCCCTCATTTAACTCCAGCTAGGAACCATGCAGCGGTCTGAGGTCACCTTATGAAAAGATGGGGTGGGTGGCAGACCCATGGTGTGACCCAGTAAGCCCTCCCCACATCCCTCTTCCTCTTCCTGGATCCCTGGAATTTCACTCAATGACTTGCTCCTCTGGAGTGAGCATTACTTTCCCTCTCTTGGGTCCACTTTCAAACTACAATTGACCTGGGAAGCTCTATGTAGTAAGTCATAATCTTTAAGACAAATGTGTTTGTGAAAACACTTTCTCCCCTCACTGCAAGGGGAGGTTGTCAGTAGGCTTACTACCAGCAGCCCAGTGAAATAGGGCCACCAAAATGAGACAGAGTGGAGCAGGGGAAGGGACCCAGAGAGAAGTCAGGGAGATCTGTATTCAAATCTTGACTGTCTGGCTTGAAGCCAGTTGTAGGACACCTTGGATCTCCCATAGGCTCACCTGGGAATTTGGGGAAATAGTGTCTATTTTACAGCTATTATTAGGACTTAATTAGATAACATGCAGAAAAGCCTCATACTCACAACAAGTTAGTTTCCTCCCTATAAATTATCTCAGAGAGCTTAACCTCATCCAAGGCCACCAAAAATGTATATATTTTGTAAGTAAAGCTTGATCCCAAGTAGGAAGGAATAAGAAGGCATTTTCCTATTGCAGATAATCCATTGGACTTTTTGTCTGAAATTTGAACTTCAAGCAATCTCATTTGTGGGTTAGGAGCAAAGTATAAACCATTAATGAGCTGCCTGCCCCACTGAGGGGTGTAAAGCTGCAGACTGAGACAAGAAATGGACCCAGTCGTAATGAAAGCAGAATAACAGTCTACAAAGCGATGCCTTTCATTCCCAACATAGAATTAGCATCAATCTGGAAAAGGGGGGAAACATGGAAAAATGGCCAGTTGGATCTGTACCTGGTTTAATTTTTTTTTAACTGAAGAATTATAAATTCTCAGATTGGAGACACCTAACAAAAGTATCCTGGGTGTCCGTTATGTGTCAAGCACAATACTAATCAAGGGATAGTGTAATAGAGAGATAAATGTGTGAATAAAGACGTGCCATTCAACGTGTTAAAGATTTCACGGTCACGGTGCAAAATATAGTGGGCAGATTCGTAGCAACTTGATCGACTAAATGGGTATTCAGTTACATTTGACCTCCGAAAGGTACTTCACCTACCACATGTACGCCAGTAATTCACCAATCAATGTTTTACTTACTCTCGAACATTGATTAACCCATTGTTTACCATTTATTAGTAACTACTCGTTATCATGTTTGTGATGGAGAACACTAGGGAAGTGTGATCCTGTCCCAGCAATAGTGAGGACCAAGCCCGTTGACAAAGAAGGGTTTGACTGGCGCACCTAAGGAATGTCTGAGAACACTTACTCGTCACTCACCTTTCCATTTCAACTGCAGACAGGTGAAATTTTATCCTTTCACAAAATGTTTAGCAGTCGGGTTTTCTTTATATCCAAGATACCAAAAATAATGAAACATCACCTAATTTTGGCTTTGTTTCCATTTGATCAGCAATGGGTTGTTTCAAAGCTTCACCGAGCCATTCCTGGATTTATCCCACCGTGATCCTGTGTTTATTTGGATTTTTCTCCATGATGAGACCCTCAGAACCCTTCTTAGTCCCATATTTATCTGGACCAGATAAAAACCTGACCAGCTCAGAGGTAAATTGATACATATACATATCTTAACGTGGTTTAATTTTACAGCATTCGGACGGGACTTTGGGTTAGGGTTTCTTTCAACTTGAGACATTAACACACGGACCTCAGTGATCCTATTTTCATGGTATTTGTCATTTAATACAACTATTCAAACTACTCTTTCCTCCTCACACTTGCAATGTGTGTAATGTGTGTAATAGCTATATGCGTAATAACTATCTTAACTCTTGTGGAGTCCTACCATTAGTCTCAACGCATGGTAACTTTCAGGGCTCAATGGATTCTGTTAAACAAATCCTAAAGCAAAGTCTCTGCCAGGCACAGGATCCAGTCCTAAGAAACTTTCAGGCTGCCGAGGTAGGAGCAGGATCTGGTAAAGAACTGCATCATTTCTGTAGGACACTTACTCAGTCTTGAAAAACTATTAACCAGCAGGTGAGACATTAACAGCTTTATCTCCCAGTTTTAGCTTCCCCTGAGGACGGAATTCTCTTACGTAAAAGATTCACCTCCCTTTTTATAACAAGTGCAACAAGAAAATGCACTCACCCAATGGGACCGCTACCGTGGGCTGGTTTTGTAAGCTCCAGCCATAGCCATGAGAAACACTGCAGGGTGGGCAACTCTGCCCAGAAGGCTAATTATTTGGTGGTGAGGTGCGAAGGACAGGAAGGCAAACTTGTTGTGGGGTGATGTAATATCAGGGGCGACTCTGTTTCCAGTTTTGTCCAGATGGAAGCCTGTCAGGACTCAGACAAAACAAAGGACAAAGACAGGTCCAAAACCAGCCAATGAACTCGCTGGGGGCTGCTTCTGTGACCACTACAGACCAGTTAATGCACCCATGCTGAGAGGTGCCGCTCAGTCCCACTAGCCTTTCAAATCACTGAACTGTTCCTCATCATTGACCTTGGGACCCATGGAGGTTGCTGTAGACAGCAGAGAGGCACAGGACAAAGGCTGGTGCGAATGAGTCTCTGCCACACCCATCCTGCCCCAAAGATCAACTCCTTTGGTCGGTCTTTCCTTTCTTTGAATGATCACTGAGGTCCCCTGCATTTCTGACGATAGCCGTGTGATGCCCACATCAAATTGAGGCCAGAATTGAGCAAGCAGAGATCAACCAATAGCATTGGGAGAGAAGAGGGTTAAGGAGCCCAGCAAATTTGGCACCAAATTTTCTGTGCGTTACTTGTTCCCACTTTGTAATTCTGCAAGGTTATTGAGTCTTTGCTGTCTTCGCGTGAGCTCATCAGACTGTGGATTTTTATGACGCAGTGATGGATCAAATAAACGTAAAGGTTGTCCGATTCTTCTAACATTGGGGCTGCTTTGTCTAATGTTAAAACCTTGAACAGGAAGGGGACGGTATATTTTAAGAGCCTGAAAACCCCAGAAGTGTCTGTTGAACGATTGTTAACTAATTTAACTCAAATGTACGTACTATTTAAATTTTAAGAGTTCGGATTGCACATGAAGCAAATATATTCTGTTGGGATTCGCATAAACTGATAAAACCTGGTTTGGTTTTAGAGAAGGGGGAGGGGTTTTAGAGAAGGGGTCTTTTCCTTGAAAATCAGTTTTCTGTCGTGCTCTTCGCTAATACGAACACTATGCTATCCAACTGGATGCAGAATTTGATAGTGGGCGAGCCACCTATACTATAGCAATGTACTACCTAAAAAGGTTTCTATCTCTTTCACCTCCTGGCACTTCGTGGTCACGTGATCCATCTTTCAACCTCACAGATCACAAATGAGATCCTTCCCATCTGGACATACTCTTACCTGGCACTGCTGCTCCCAGTGTTCATCGCCACCGACTACGTCCGCTACAAGCCAGTCATTATCCTGCAGGGGATCAGCTTCGTCGTCACCTGGCTGCTGCTTTTGTTTGGCCAGGGAGTGAGGGCCATGCAGGTTGTAGAGTTCTTCTATGGCATGGTCACCGCCACCGAGGTGGCCTACTATGCCTACATTTACAGCGTGGTCAGCCCGGAGCACTACCAGAAAGTGAGCGGCTACTGCAGGAGCGTCACCCTGGTGGCTTACACGGCGGCCTCGGTGCTGGCCCAGCTCCTGGTATCCCTGGCCAGCCTATCGTACTTTTACCTCAACGTCATATCCTTGGCCTCTGTCTGTGTGGCCCTTCTTTTCTCCCTGTTCCTACCAATGCCTGAGAAGAGCATGTTTTTTCATGTACAGCCCAGCAAAGAAGTACAAAAGCCACCAAACAACACCGCAGTGTTAGATGAAACTTACAAGGTTCCCACACCAGGCGGCGAAGAGAAACCCACTTCAGAAATACCCACCATTTCAGGGACCCTGGAGGGTTGGCGGGTGAGCAATCCGGTGCCAAGAAATGTCGTCTTGAGAGTTTTTGTGCAGTGGTTCCAAGATTTGAAGGGATGCTACTCCTCACATCATCTTTTTTACTGGTCTCTGTGGTGGGCCTTTTCCACAGCAGGTTTTAACCAAATTTTGAACTATGTTCAAATCCTGTGGGATTACAAGGCACCATCCCAAAATTCTTTCATCTATAATGGGGCAGTAGAAGCTGTTGCAACCTTTGGAGGTAAGTAAACATTGATTTATCTTCCTTTGATGGGCTACCCCCATTGAGTTTATGTCTCCAGTTTCTAAACTCAACTCCACGGTGGTTCTGTTCGGAAAGCATATTAATCTTCTCTCTCTCTCTCTTTTTCTTTTCTTTTTTTTTTTTTTTTTTTGGAATGGAAGGTACAGGAGATAAAAAGAAAAAGAGGACCACGACACTTTTATTTAATGTGGTAGAGTTACAATGGATAACTCGAGAGCTCAGGATTAGGCACCAAATGATTAAATTCTAGCCAAATTCCTAAGATTCCATTTCATCCTCAGGAAAGGTGCTAATAACGCCCCTTGTTCTTCCAGGATTGTTTTTAATATCCAAAAGAAAATACTCACCGTGTATATAAGTGAGTAGATTTTATTATTTTAGAAAATGGATGAAACTTACGACTTCGGATTACCAGGGAAAGAGTTTTGTTAATAAAGGATTTGATTTAGCTCATGCTCACCTTTAGCAGCTTTAGGTTCTACACCAGATAGCTCCAAAAGTAACTTTCTTAAGAGATCTAAATGAGAAGTGGGATATATGTGAGAGTCAGGATTCCAATGTCAGGAGGAAATCTGCCTTTGAAGTTTACAATAAATATTTATATCCTGGTAAATGAGAACTTAAATTCAACTGAGACTTTAAAGATATTTTCTAGGAAGTAAGAGATTTCCACACCCTGACATTTACAAAAAATGTCAGAAAACTCATGGAGTGTCTGTTCTCTTATTGTCTCTCCTTTGGGAGGCCTCATCTTAATTCCTGCAAATCAGGACTGCACTGGAATTGGTTTATTGAAATTATTTCCCCAATGTTCCAAATTCAGGGCGAAAAAATAATTTTATTTCTTTGTAGCACTGGTTCTTTCCTGGATCACATGTGGAAAGGGAATTAATCAAACATTAGTCATTTGAAAAGAAATACCTTTCATTTTGTTAAACAGAACTATAAAGACTAACCCTGATCACTGTCAATTATTCAATCTCTTTTTTTAAAGTTTATTTTTTATTTCTTTGTTTTGAGAGAGAGAGCATGCTCAAGTATGAGTGGGGGTCAGGGCAGAGAGAGAGAGAGAGAGAGAGAGAGAATCCCAAATGGACTCCATGCTCAGCACAGTGCCCGAATTGCAGAACCCCAACACAAGACTCAATCCCACGAACCGTGAGACCGTGAGCTGAGCCAAAATCAAAAGTCAGACACTCAACCAACTGAGCCACCCAGGTGCCCTAGTTACTCAATCTCTTAAACCCCATAAGTCAATATCGAGTTCACCCAAATGAGGCCAGATCTCAAAGACACTGAGATGGAGACTAAAGGACTAAGATTACTAATAAAGACCAAAAGATGTGTGCAACACATCTGTTACCCATTGAAAAAAATTACGGTAAAAAGACAATAAAGAAAGGCAAGTGTGGATGGGCTAGGTGTACTATCTAAGCAGCTGTCTCATTCTTCTCTCTCCCTGCCCTTCACCTGTTGTAGTCACTGACTGGTTTGTGTGCTGTGTACCCCAGTCTGCTGTGGTAAAGAAACTTTCTGGCCCCTCTGCAGGGTGCAGTTCATGGCATGTAGCAGAAACGAATTGAAACTGATTGGAAGAATAGGAGGTAAAGGGAGAAGCCAGAAGAAAGCATGGTTGAGAAAAAGATAAATCCACATTTAGGTGGATCACACTATTTTTGTGAAAGCCATATATTCATCTTGTAGATTTACCTATGACCTGGATTTTTGAAGGGAGCCTGTTGACATATCCTGTGTGTAAAGTCATTGTGTTGGATCTCCCTTAATGTTTCTTTTCCAGGGGCCGTGGCTGCCTTTGCCGTGGGCTTTGTGAAAGTCAACTGGGATCTCCTGGGAGAGTTGGCTCTAGCGATCTTCTCCATCATTAGTGCAGGCTCTCTGTTTCTCATGCATTACACAACCAACATCTGGGTATGCTATGCTGGCTATTTAATATTCAAGTCCAGCTATATGCTTCTTATAACCATAGCAGCGTAAGTATTACCAGCCATGTCTCTCTGCACCTAAACCCACGCCACATTCTCTCTTCTGTTGCATTTCGAGAGTTTCTTTCAGAATTTCAGAAGGATTTTAATCGATTGCAGTATTAAATGTTGATTACATATTAAATTGGACACAATTAAGCCGTGTTTTCATTTAACTGTTTGCCCTCTGAATGTTGCTAAGGTCAGCCATCAGAGAAAAAACAAAGTTCTGTGGGTTCATAAACCAAAAGCAATGATGCACTGTCAGGTCGTGATTTTTATTGCAAGCCGTTTGCCCTCACGGGGTATGGTGCAACCTGATTTTGAATGATCACACGTAGATTTCATGACCGATTTCATCGGTTAATGTAATTGTAGGCATATGCTTTTGTGTGAAGCAAAATCTACTCAGAAAGTTATAAAAAGTTGTATTTTGACAGAAGCAGATGCAACAATTATAAGAAACTGTATATCCCAGAAATCTTTTTTTTTTTTTTTAACAGTGAAAAATGTTTTGTTACGTATATAGAAGTGCAAAGAAAGCTGACTATAGGAAATAAGCTTTGGTATTAACCAAAGAGATAAGAAACATTTGAATTTCAAGTCACAGGAAAGAGGTAGAGCCAAAAGCTGTATTAAGTTTTGGTTTTTAATATGTGAAAAATGTTTGATAAGCAATTGATGAAACACGGAAATATAAACACCATGGGAAAAGATCATGGAACAAAAGAAAGAAAGTTTGTTGGCAGGTTTACTTTTTTCACAGAAATATGTCAGTTTAATGAATCGAGTTTCTTTTTTTAATGTGAGGGCATTGTTAAGGTAGGATTACATTACTTCTTTTCATGTTAAGGATATTCAGAACCCAAAGCCTTTCACCTTTGTTCCAAGGGAGAGCGCCCGAGAATATACTTCTGCCACTCCTTCATGAGTTGTAAGATACAGAATCTATCAAATTATCAAAAATAAATTACAGATTCACTCAGCTGCATAGCCAGGCATGATCTGATCTTCCAATGAATAAATAATTCACTTACAAAAATTTGAAACTGTGAATACAATTGACAATAAAAAGAATAACGCTCCAAACGATTCCGTAGATTGGGCGGTGCTTCCATTTCGCTGCGAAAAGGTATCAAAAATCAGATAGCATCGAATATTCTCAGGTTATGAGTGAGACCTGAGAACATTTAGGTTTCATTTCTGGAAGCATTAAATTGGAGAGGAGGAATTTTGTCCTGTTTCCTTCAACTGTATTTTAATTTGGACTTCAACTGTATTTTTTAATTCCCTTTCTTTGCTCTGCCCCTTTGTCGAAACTGGAGGAGATTTAGACAAAAAGTGTGGGTAACAAGTCACCACATTAATCTTCAGTTTCTGTCTTTTAAAGGTAAGAATCCCATGTGTACTTTGTTTCCAAAAAAATGTAATTCAACGTTTAATGATAGATTTCAGATTGCAGTTAATCTGAGTGTGGAGCGCTATGCCCTGGTGTTTGGAATGAACACCTTCGTGGCCCTGGTGATCCAGACCATTATGACAGTGATCGTAGTAGATCAGAAAGGACTCAACCTGCCTATCAGCATTCAGGTAAGCTGCAGGATTGCTGTTTCCTACTCGGGTGTTGCGGGGAGTGTAGAATAACCAGGTAATCGCAAAGGGTTTTTGTCAACCTCACCACTGCCAAGCCTTCGTTTCTTGAATTGCTTAGCTAAATGCTTAAGTCAGCAATTTCCTTTTCCCTGCTCCACTGAGGTACTTGAAATCAGCCCAATCTCACATTTTACGTATGGATCTGGAAAAGGCAGGGGTAAGGCATGTGAGAAGTAACCTCATTATCTAAAATTCATCCTTGGGGACATTACATATGGCGTTGCACTGTCCTGCAAACATACACACATATCAGTGGGATTTGGTGGGTTTTTTTTTCACTATTGGTGATGTCAGCTGGCGTTTGAACCCAAGCAACCTTGGCTCCGGAACCCGCATTCTTAGTTACTGCATTGTTGTTGTTTTTTTTTTAATTTTTTAAAAGTTTATTTATTTTTGAAAGAGAGAGACAGAGCATGAGCGGGGCAGGGGCAGAGAGAGAGAGAGGGAGACACAGAATCCGAAGCAGGCTCCAGGCTCTGAGCTGTCAGCACAGAGCCCGATGTGGGGCTCGAACCCACAAACCGTGAGATCATGACCTGAGCTGAAGTCGGACATTTAACAGACTGAGCTACCCACTGCATTTCTTACACTTTCATACTTGATTCTTCTAAGGTAGAAGAAAGTATTGTGCAAATCTAAATGGCTCATATTAAGATCCTGGGTCTTAGTTATCTCATAATGCAAGCAAATCAACAGCACCACTGTGTATTATCAATAATAGACACAGTCATATTTTGTGTGTGTCTAATTAATTCTACTTGTTTTTCTCTAGTTTTTAGTTTATGGGAGTTACTTTGCAGTTATTGCTGGCATTTTTCTAATGAGAAGCATATACATCATCTGCTCAACCAAGTTCCAAGAGCAGCCCCAGAGCTCTGCTACATGTCAGAATCCAGCTGAGCCCCACCCAGACGGACCCAGGAATATCAACATGGAAACAAAGCTCTAACCTTATGGCAACCACTGCATCCACTGAGAAAGGACCCGCCTGGTCACAAAGTCACCGAGTGACACAAAATGACACACTTCCTAAGTCTGGATTTCAAGGAACCTTTTCAAAACCCCAACAAAATATCGGTTTTAGACCAGATGTCTATGTGCCCAGCTGGATGCATTCAACAGATCCCATCACCTCAGTCAAACGGTCCGTGCCGGGGACCCCAGGGAGTAACAAGGACTGGGAAATTCTGGTTTTGATTACTCTTTAGGACATGCAAATGGCATGGAAACAAACCACGAGAAACTCCAGCCATTCTGGAGTTGACGTTCCCGACTCCAGAGCAGAAATACTAACTAGATTCACCTTGTTGCTTGGCTCACATCTTTGTTTTATCTTGCTGAAACTGGCAAGAGAGGGGACATTTTTTGTCACATGGCCATTTTCCTTCTCCTTCTATTCACTATATTTCTATATAGCATGCAGTTCTCTGAGAGAATTTCAAGGTTTGGTCCCATTTCTGAGGATCCCTCTTCAATCCTGATAACATGGCATTATTCACAAGCTAAAATTTGATAATATCACTATTTAATTTGGTCATGATTATTTTTCACTTTGTGTCCTGCCGAGCTTTGTTGTTAAAAATCTACCTCAGGAATAGCTCCAGACGTTCCTGGATATCCACAGAATGACAGTCAAGTCAATTCCTGGTGACCATAGGGGAGACAACGAGCTTTCTCCCTACCATGACCCCAGACAGGTGTTTTAATGCTGTGTCCGTGTGATCTCTGTGTAAAACAGAGAAACTTAACTAGAAATTTCTAGGACTTTTTAAGTATTTTTAAGTAAGAAAATACTAATAGGGTGGGGGAAACGCCTAATTTTTAAAGGGCAGTGCTTGTGCCAAATAAAATAATGCGGGCAAAAATATTAAAGAGTCTTTCTAATTTTTGGATGAATTGTGCTGAGAATCATCTGTGCTTGTCCTTTGCAACTTCAATAGAAGACAGATTGTGCAGTCTGCCATGGAAATATAGAATGCCGATTCAAGATTTGTGTTTCAGATATACTTTTCTCCAAATTCTAAAATCCAATCACTGGACTGAAAATAAAACTCAGCCCCAAAGCCAACATTTACTTACTAGGGAAAAGTAATGATGTTGCTACTTCTATCAAAACCAAGGATTGGGGCGCCTGGGTGCTGCAGTCGGTTGAGCGTCCGACTTCAGCCGGGTCACGATCTCGCAGTCCGTGAGTTCGAGCCCCGCATCGGGCTCTGGGCTGATGGCTCAGAGCCTGGAGCCTGTTTCCGATTCTGTGTCTCCCTCTCTCTCTGCCCCCCCCCCCTCGTTCATGCTCTGTCTCTCTCTGTCCCAAAAATAAATAAACGTTGAAAAAAAAAAAAAAAAAAACCAAGGAAAGGATGACCACTATTATTCTTCCTATTTAATTGATTGGACTAGTGGTATAAGCCAACACAGTTAGACAAGCAAAAAAATGAGAAGTGAAAAACTGTACTAGAGGAGGCAAAATTATCATTATTCCAGAGACTACAAGCATACACCCAGAAGACTCAACTAAAAACTAAGATCACAGTATAGAAAGTAAATATATAGCAATCAACAGCCTTCGTGGTACAACAACCATTTAGAAGATGCGTGGGACTTACAGACCTGAGTTATGGTAGGACAAAAATAATACAACAATAATTATATTTAATCTATTTAGTAATTTAATAAACGTGTAAGGCATATATGAATATGCCTGGCAAACACTTCTGAAGATTACAAAATAACACCTAAACATATAGAAAGGCCTATCTTGTCCTTGGTTAGGAAGAAAAATTATATAAAGACATCATGCTTTCTAAATAAGTTTATAAGTTAAATCCTATACCAGAGGAAAAAATACATTTTTTTTTCAGAATGTGTAAGGGTGATGCTACATTTTATTTGGAAACCTAACAAAGAAGAACCAAGAAAATGCTTTGTCAAGGGAAAATGAGATTAAATTATTTGCAGAGAATAACATGCTACACTAAACTCTTAACTATAATAACATAGCAACATGAAGAGACAGTCCACTGGAATAGAGTAGAAAGTTCTGATTTAGTCCCTAGTTTATATGGGATTTTAGACTATGATAAAGATACCATCTTATACAAAGGAAGAAAAAATGGAATATTTAATAAGATTGGCAGAATTTTTTTCAAAGAAAAACTAAATTAGGTGCAAAAGTGACAAAATAACTTTATCAATATGCAGTATATATATTAGTACACAGATATAAAAAATGAAACCACAAAAATAGTAGAAAAAACACGTAAACACTATAACCTCAAACCTTTCTAAAGTAGCATAAAACCTCGAAGTCATTTAGAAAAATGAATTGACACCATAAACTTACATGTGGGAGAAAAATCACGGCAAACAAACCCAGAAGACAAACAGTAATCTGGAGTAAATATTGCAACTCATTAAAGCTGCTTTCCTTAATTTCTAAAGAAGCAATACCAACTGATAAGAAAAAGATCAGTCATCTAATAGAAAAATGGGCAAAGCATGTGAACAGGGAATTCAGAGAAAGCAAAATAAGGCTCAGACACGTAGATGTTTAACTCCTAAGAAAAATGTATATTAAATGACAACGAGATACCATTTGTCCCCTGGCAGACTAGAGAATAATCCAGAAGAGTAACAATACACTTAGTTCTCTGGCAATGGGTCCACGGGCAGTCTCAAAGATGGTTGGCGCGTGTACAAATCAGCTCCATTGCTGTGAGGGAAAACTCCACACCCCCAATTACAAATGCACATATCTTTCCACCTATAGATTTCTCTGGTAGAAATAGACACTATTGCTATACTGCACACCTGGGAAATGACTCACACAACTGCTTTTCATGACAATACTGTTTCTGAGAACACAGGAGTGGAAACTATTTAAAGGTTGTTACATGGAGACAGGGATGATGTATTATGGTCCATCAATATGTTCACCTGTAATACTATTAACAGGATAAAAATGAGGAAGATCATTACATCGTGGTAAAGGCCTATAAAATAAATTATTAGGTGGAGAGAAGTATGAGGTGGAATAAACCATTAGGTGGAAAACAATGAGTGTAGTAGCTCCTGATTTGTGTAAATGTAAGTGTGGGTAGTGGCTTATATACACACACAACTTTTCTGGAAGGACAAACAAAGCTAATAACAATGACCTGACACGGGGGAAGGAGAAATGTGGTGGACGTGTCAGTTCCCATGGATTTGGATGCTTTTTGCACCGTGTAAATGACTCATGACCAAACTGAAATGCTAATTAAAAAAAAAAAAAAATGTTTAGCCTCTTGAGAAATAACAAGGGTAAATAAGCTGCAGATTTTTTTACACGTGACCATTCTGATGTTTTTTTTTCCATTTGTTTGCAATATGCATGAATATCCTAAATGTACATTTATAATTAAAAGGAACAAACACAGAAGGCAAAAGAGTATTTTGAAATGAAAAATTTTTATTTGGTATCTCATTAAATAGAAAGATTTATATATAATATATATGTATGTATTATATATGTAAGATATATATAAGATTTGTATATATATTTAATATATATAATATAATGTATTATAATATATATATTAAAATATATGTTTGCTTTGTAAGGGGTAGGTTTTCTTGATTGGTAAGAGCACCTTAGGGAGAAATATCTTAAATGCTTTGTTTTGTACATAGAATGACTTCCAGAAACAACAACAAAAACAGAAGTCATGGGGCACCCGGGTAGCTCAGTTGGTTAAGCAGCTGACTCTTGATTTTGGCTCAGGTCATGATCTCACAGTTCGTGGGATCGAGCCCGGCACTGGGCTCTGCATCGACAGCACGGAGCCTGCTTGGGATTCAGTCTCCCTCTCTCTCTGCCTGCGCCCCCTCCACACGCTCGTACGTAACCACACGTGCTCTTTCTCTCCAAACAAATAAAAATAAAAGCTAAAAAAAAAAAAATCATAAACAATAGAAGTAAGGGGAGAGAAATGACAAGATGGGGGCTCCTGGGTGGCTCAGTCGGTTGAGCTTCTGACTCTTGTTTTCAGCTCAGGTCATGATCCCAGGGTCGTGGGACAGAGCCCTGTATGGGGTACTACATTGAGCGTGGAGCCTGCTTGAGATTCTCTCTCTCTCTCTCTCTCTCTCTCTCTCTCTCTCTCTCCCTCTGCCCCTCTCCCACTCATGTACTTTCTCCTGCTCAAATAAAAAATAAAACTTAAAAAAAAAAGGGGGGCTGCCCTTCCCCTGCTCGCGCTCTCTCTCTCTCTCTCTCTCCCAAAAATAAAATAAAAACATTAAAAAACATGAAACAACAAAAAAAGAAAGGAATGGCGAGAGAATAACCATTTCTGAGAAGAAAGAAAAAGGTTACAGTTCTAGCCCTTCGCCTTGATGTAGGTGAAATATTTAGATCTGGCTTGAGGAAATTGTCGCTACAGGGCACATGACCCACATTTGACAAATGAGTAGGGTCACTGGGCCTTTCGGGAAGAGGCACACAAGGCAGTGGGCGCTGAAACGTCTGGGGGAAGTGCCTACCAGTCTCAGGAGACGAAAAAATGACAGGTGGCTGGGAGGGGAGGCCCCAGGCCTGGCGGTGGCCTGCCCAGCAGCCCTGAGCTCCTTCTGCTGCCATATACACATCCGTACAGCTCAGCCAGGATGACAGAAACTTCCTGCAGGCCCCCTGTAGCCACAGCAGAATAAAAGCAGAATCACTTAGGGCTGTTTTCTGCATCTTTGATTTTTTTTTTACCCCCCTTCCCCTGTTTGTCCCACCCTCACCCCCGGTAACCACCTACCTCTTCCCTGTATCTATGATCTTGTCCTTTTTTTGATTCCACATACAAGAGACTTCCAACAGCAGTTATTTTTCTCTGGCTTCTGTCACTTACACAGACGCACACATGCACACGTACACACGCATATCACATCACAATTTCTTTGCCCGCTTGTCCATCTGTGGCTGTTTTCTGTGTTTCATTTGGGAACTTGGGCAATACCTACGTGGTGACTGCAAATAATAGTGAAAGTAATGGAAAACGGTAATAGTAATAAAAGTAGTTTGCACACAGGTGCAGAGCAGAAGTACTAAGTTGGGAGACTACATGAATACAGATCAGAGAGAATGCTCAGGATCGTGATCCCTTCGGCTGGGCTCACGGAGTGACTGATCTTCAGGTGTTGGCTGGGTTTCCATCCTTGCAAAGCCCATGACTTCTTCGGGATTTTTTCAAATAAAATGGTTTGGGACCATTGAGTTGATAGAGAAGGGCACAGAGTTCAAAAACCAGCCATATTGTTCCAAAGAGGAAGTCCTGGGGCGCCTGGGTGGCTCGGTTGGTTGAGCACCCGACTCTTGTGTTCGGCCCCCGTCATGGTCCCAGGGTCGTGGGACGGAGCCCCGCATGGGGATCCACACTGAGCATGGGGCCTGCTTGAGATTCTCTCTCTCTCTCCCTCTGCCCCTCTCCCACTCATGTACTTTCACCTGCTCAAATAAAAAATAAAACTTAAAAAAAAAAAAAAAGAGTGGGGCACCTGGGTGGCTCAGTTGGTTAAATGTCCAACTTTGGCTCAGGTCATGATCTCACATTCGTGAGTTTGAGCCCCACAATGGGCTGTGTGCTGACAGCTCAGAGCCTGGAGCCTCCTTTAGATTCTGTGTCTCCCTCTCTCTCTCTGCCCCTTCCGTGCTCACGCTCTCTCTCTCTCTCAAATAAACATTTACAAAATTAAAAAAAAAAAAGAGTAAGTCCAGGGCACCCAGGTGATAGCAAGCGGGGAGGTGTGGGAGCAGAGGCAGACAGGAAAATCTCATTAACTGGAGGGAGCAGAGGCCCCACGGCCTCTTACCCCCCAGCCACCGAGCAACAGCACTGCGTCTTGCCCTTCCCACAGCCCTTCCCGCAGCCGCAGCAGCAGGGGCAGCAGCCCACCCGGTAGCACCTGCAGGTGATGCACCTGTCGCAGCGACCGCCTCAGCCACCGCAACTTCCACAGCCACAGCGCCCTATGGTGTCGGTAGAGAGGACTCAGGAGAGGGGAGGAGGGAGACTCCGGAGGTGAGGGAGGTCTGGTGCCGCCTTCTGCTGGGGGAGGCCCTGGAATGCCATCTCGAGGAGGATGGTGATAGAGCCACCCAAGACACGTGACAAATGGCTTCTTCTTTACTATTTATTCCAACATCCAGAAGAGAATGTAGCGTCCTTTCTCATTTACATCCTTATTGGAAACATTTAGAGTTTTTACCACACGGAGGAAGGACGGTCCATCTACTGGGCAGAGTTCACCTGCATGAAATAAGAATTATTTCATGTTGCATGTAGTTATCTACAGTGTACAGGTCTGGAAAATAGTCCACCTGGCGATGAAAGGCTAGGATCAGGTAACTCAGAAGAATGTGCTTCAGAGTCGAGACAATGTCTAGTTCTTTCCTGACGCATATAGATTCTTCCCTACATATCAAAACACCTCCTATTCAGGTGGAAAGTGAAAAAGCAAGGAAAAAGCAACAACATTGTGAGCTGACCATCTGATGCCCCTTTACTCTTGCAGAGGCTGGAAAACATCATCTGTGGGGAGGGGGGAAGGGGAGGGTTCGGGTGGCGTCTACACCAGGTGGGAGGCGGCGCTGGGAGTCTTTTCTAAATCTGGTTCTAGGACTTTAAGCTACTGAGCACAAAATTCTAAAGAAATTCTGAATTAGGTTTCTTTGGTCACAGCAGTCTGGAAAAGATGTTGGCCTCCCCCCCCGCCCCCCTTCCCCCACCCCCAGACACCTATATTCCCAGAAAGATCTAGATCCCAAACCCGAGTCTCTGTGTGACTTTACAAAGGAAGTTGGCTCGAGCAGGGTGCACACTTCACTGTGTGGACTATGCCCCGACAGCTTGGCCAGGCAGGGAGGGGGCACAGAGGACTGGGAGCTGGGCCATCTCAGATACCGGAAGCAGGAGAAGCAGAGATCAGGACTCGTCCAGAAAGGAACAGAAACCAGCAGACCCGAGAAAAGCTAACTGGTCCAATTTGCCAACCTCCTGTGTCCCCGACAACAGAAGAAGGAAGGAGATGGCCCCAGATGGTCTTTGATGGAGGGACATTTGTTTCGTTCGTGCAGCCAACCTGCCCTGCTGAAGAGAGTCCGGCCTGCTGCATGACCTGGGGAAAGTTACTTCACTTTTCTGCACCTCAATTTTCTCACCTGCAAAATGGGGACAAGAACAGTCATACTTCGTTGGATTGTCGCGAAGATTAAAGAGGTTAAGACGTGCGTCAAGTGGCCAGCCCACAGGCAAGGCTCGGTAAGTCTGGGCTGAGGTTACTGTTAGCAATTATTTTTCGAAATGTGACATGGCCAGGCACCCCTTTTCTTGGGCTGCCTGAGGTTTGATGGCAAGACCACATTACTAGCATTTTGCTAAGACAGTCGGAATTGGAACATCTCCTGTTACTGCCTAATTACATCGCAGAGCATACGTGTGAGTTTGGGAACCCACAGCCATTGCACTAATGGGAAAATGAGAAGTTTTGAGACGAGACTGCACGAGGAGGAAACTACTGAATGGCATTGGTAGAGACTCCTTCTAAAGTACTAACCCCTTTTATTAACAATTAATTCAGGGCTTACTACAAACTAGGCATTGTTCTAGCCCCTGCAAGGAGCGTATTTTTACTCAGAGGTCTTAAAAAAAAAAATCCTCCTTTGTTTTCTATTTGCCGCAGAGAAAGAGAAATTAAACAGCTCTCCTTACTTCCTACAGCATCAGCTTCTTCTCCATCTGATCCTGGCCCGGATTAGAACAACATATGCTGGCTTTATCTAAATTTACCGGGCTTTTCCTGCTTTAACGCTAAAGAGTAAACTAAAATGTTATTTTATTTGAAAGTATATGAAATTTAACTAAATGCTTAAATTTCATTTACAGGTGTCCAATTTTGGCAGACCTTATCCCCATCTTTGGTCTATAACTTTCTAGTATAGTTATTCTGAGGACACTGTAGGAATTGGGGGGGGGGCGGTTATAAAGAGGGTGTAAAACATAGTTGCCAAAGTAATGTAGGCATTTTTGGCAGCGGGAAGCAAATCATTCTACAAATTCGTTATCTCTAGCTTAGATTTTCCAGATCTTGGGAATTTAAAAAAAAGGCTGGGTGAGAGGAAAAAACAATATTAGGAAACTTAACTGTGTCCACTCCACAGACACTGTTATCTGAGGTGTCACACTGGATACCTCTTGGTATACACCTCTTGGGGTTTCTCTTCCACAGTCAGGGTGACCCAGAAAGCTAAGGAGAGAATGTTGAAGAGTTGGAGGGGGCTAAAATACCCACAGCAAGTTCTTAGAGCATTGAGGGGGAAGGGGGGGCGGGGGGCGGGGGGGCATCCCACACACACCCTGTTCTCTTCTACTAAACACAAAAGGAGAATTTTGGACAGCACTGCCCTTTCCTTTTGTTTCCTTTCCTACCTTTGGAAACAATTATAAGGGCAACTGACCTAATCTAAGAACGTATGTGAGTTTCGAGGTCATTATCTAAAATCTGCAGTGCTGACTGGCCAATGCCAGCCCTGGGAGCTACACCCACAAACAGGGAGAAGAATACTGGCCTGGAACCAGCTGCAAATGTCCGGAAGGAGGTGGCTCAAAAGCAGGTTGTAAGTGGTACAGCAGAAAAAAAAAAAAAAAAAAAAAAAATGATGTAGCTCATTAACAATGGCAACAAAGAGAGGCAGGTGGCTGAATCTTCAGCCTCAGAGACCAAATCGCTTTGGAGATTCTAGCAACGGAGGCTTGCTCGAAGGAAATGGTTGGGGGTGGGAAATGCATCAAGCTTTGGAGATAAGCATTCAAGTAACATGTCATGGAAGAAAAAGGCAAGTATGTGCCCTCAAAAATTCAACCCAGTTAGATGTTCCAAGGAAGAACACTGTGACTTGGGAAAAGACCCGGGGTGTGAGATCCAAATACGAAGCTAGTGAAATAGTAGTAGGAGTGTGACCGACTGGTCTTCTTGCCACTAACAAAAATAGGTGCTGAGAAAATCCGAAAACTTCGCTTCTCCAAGAAGCTGTTAATGTGATAGCAGTGATCTATCTTTAATACAAGGAAAAAAGTCAATTCTCTGCGGATGCAAAGGCGGAGGGCTCATTAATCCGTGGTAATGAACTCTGCCCGGTCCTTCAGGTCTGCTGCGGATTTGCAGCACGCCACGGCGTGCCTCATTGCTCAATCAAGATTTTCGGCAGGTGTTGCAGATCTGCCCTGCAGACCGGAACTTGGACATCGCGGCTGACGGCGGCTGGCCTCGTTCGTGTCCCAGCGGAGCAGAGGACAGAACGCCGCGCTCACCTTGTGAATTTCTTTTTTTTTTTTTCTTTTTTTTTTTTTTTTTTTGCTGACTAATGCTCTCCTTCTGTGCAAAGCGTCCTCTTCTCTCGCTTTTAAGACCACAAAGGTAAGCCCAGACAAGCTTTACTTTTCTGCTGGAGGGAACAGCGTGTGCAAAGACCCCTTTCCAGTGTCTGCTTCAGACACCGGTTTCACCCAATAGGGGACCACCCTTGCTTCGTCCTAGTAGGGCAAAATAAAATACGGACAAGTATTTCTTCCAGAGAGGAAAAAAAAAAAAAATTATATCAGAACAGAGAGGGCCATAGGAAAAGAGTAATTTGTAGAGAATTCTTATTTCTACTCCTTGTGATGGAGAAGGTACGTGAATCAAATAATAATTAAAATGTCATTGCTTTTGATCATTTGCCCAAGGCTGGAGGGGGGCTGCCACATTTATTCAAAATTGTATGCTGTTAAGTGTGGTGGTAAAGGCAAAGCATCCTTGAAACAACTTCTGAAAGTCGGCTAGCAGCATCAGCAGCAGGCTGGAACAGAAGGGGTCGATGCCTCATAGCATCCAAAGGATAGAGCTGGCTGTCAATGCAGACGCTCTTCCCCCTACATCTGAACTTTCAATCCAGGAACCTTTCCAGCTGGGAATTAAGCACCCCATCCCGGAAAGCCTGACAACTCTTAGATGCCACTAGCAATAAATAGCGCAGGATCTCTTCGGCCCAAGGAACAGCTTGCGGGGGGCTTAAACTGTTCAAAGAAAACCTCTGTAAATGTCCACTGAACTGATTTCAAGAATACATGCTGCATTACTCAGCCATGAAATGAATGAAATCTCGCCATTTGTGACAAAATGGATGGACCCAGAGAGTACAAAGCTAAGTGAAATAAGTCAGAGAAAAATACTATATGATTTCATTTGTATGTGGAATCTAAAAAACAAAACGAATGAAACAAAACAGAAAGAGACTCACAGATACATAAGCCAAATTAGGGGAGGGGGGGCTGGGAAGGGGCAAAATACATGAAAAGGATGAAGAGGTACAAACTTCCAGTTTTAAAATAAACCATGCCAATGTATTATACAGCATAGGGAATATAATGAGTCATGTTGTAATACCTTTGTACGGCAATAGATGGTAACTACACTTATTGTGAGGATCATTTCATAATGGTCTAAAAATATCAAATCACTGTGATGTACACCTGAAACTAACAGGATGTTGGATGTCAATTATTCTTATCCTTCAGTAAGAAAAAGAGAATGGGGCGCCTGGGTGGCTCAGTTGGTTGAGCCTCTGACTTCGGCTGAGGCCATGAACTTGCAGTTCATGAGTTCGAGCCCCGTACTGGGCTCTGGGCTGACAGCTCAGAGCCTGCAGCTTGCTTCAGATTCTGTGTGTCCCTCTCTCTCTGTGTTCCTCCCCCACTCGCGTTCTGTTTCTCTCTCTCTCTCAAAAATAAAGATTTTTTTTTAATTTTAATGAGAAAAAGGGTATGCATGCCACATCTTATAGCAGTAGGGATAGATAATATGTAACATTTAATGACGCGCATCGTTGTAGACGGCAACCTGAAGCTGTACGTCACACAGTGGAAATTTTGGGGTGAGGGGAGGGCGACATGGACAGAGGAGGAGGGAAACAAGGCTGTGGAACAACTTGAAAGGAATGAGAGAAGGGAACTTCAGATCAGCACGCCCCACCCAGCAGGCAGAAGATTTTGAGCTTTACATCCTTACCGAACTGGATTCTAAACTGCATGACCCCGGGCAAGCCACGTTATCTCTCCTGGAATGTCTGCCTGCCCATCTGCCAGGTTGAGACAATATCTGCTTTGTGAACTTCCAAGGATTCAAAATGAGGCGTAGAAAGCATGTAGTATCAATGCCTGTCCAAGCAGGTATTAGGTTAAACGGCACGGCACGTGCCGGAGGTATTATTTTTCTGTGCTTGTGATGGTATGTGTTAGGAAGCACTGATTTGGTTTTGATTGGGAATTGCGTCCTTGGAGTACACGCTGAGCACTCAGAATCTCAGGACATGGGGACAGACCGGTAAAGCCAGATTCTAGAAGGTCGCTAGAAGTAATAATTATGGGTGGTTATTCAAAGGTATCAGGAGAAGACAGGTTTCACTTGACCACCCACGTGCTTCCAGGGGTGCGGAGCGGCTGAAAGTCTTTTGTGGGCTGAAGAAGTTCAGATATTTGTGTGCACAAGTCATTTAAAGAGTGTGGCCCTCCACACTCGCCTCGTGCAGCACTAAATCCGGCAGCGTGCAGACCTGACCCTCAGGGGCTCCCTTTTCGGGAAAGTAATCTGGGCAGAGGTCTCGGAGTGGTTCTCGGCTTGGGGGTGGGGTGCATCAGAATCTGGAGAATCTCTGAGTAGCGGCTGAAAATTGCACCCAGCAGAGTCTGGTACTTCCTCTTGGAAGGGCACTCCAGGAACTCCATGAAAGATGGGGAAAGCCCTGATGGAGAACTCAGCCATTCATCCAACAGACGAGATAAAGAATGCAAAATCACCAACTGAGAAATGGTGTCCAAACAAAAACCCTTAGAATGAGGTTTTTTTTCACACAGATGTGATCTAAACATGGTCAGGTGATGGAGCTTAAGGCATTGGTATGATTGTTGTAGAAATAAGGGAAAGAACGAAAGGAGAAGGCTGGAATATTGGGGGGCGGGGGGGACAGATATCCCAATGGAGCTAAGGAATAGTACAGTGACCGTAGCTGATGACATAGCAAGAAGAGATGTTTGTAGACACAGCCAGATGACTGGATCCCTCATTAGAGGGAGAATACGGTACGGCCATGAGAATGGGGAGCTGAGGTAGAATGGAAAAAAGGGTCCTTGGAAATGAGGCCTAATCCTGGCACTGTGGCCTATTCTTCTCCTCCTCTCTCCAAAGAGGCCGTGGTCCTCTTCCATCCCCATCAAGTGGGAGATTGTGTTTCTTCCCTTAGACTGATCTCTGGTTTTCTCAAGCCAACATTCAGAGGGTGGAGGAATTTCAGCTTCTCCAGGACGGTGGAAACAGCTGTAGGTAGGCCCATGGAAGTCATGGAGAAGAAAAGACCAGAAGTTCAGCTCAAAGTTCAACTGTAGAATTGTGCAACAACCCACAGGCAGGCTGAACAGAAATATGATGAATGAAAGAAGAGAGTAGGCGTCCAGATGGCTGTCAGTATGGCTCCTCGATGGCTCCACAGATAGTCATTTCCTCAGCCACTTACACAAGAAACACCTAGAACACCCCAGAAACGTTCCATATGGAAGAGCATATCCCTACTCTCTGTGAAGTAGAAGTAAATGGAAAACAGATCTCTCACCCCAACCCCTGGCAAATAGTTTTCATTGTCATTATTCGTCTTGACTGATGTAGTTTAGCGTCTATCATTGCCACCTACTCCACTTAGGTAAGAGCTTTAGTGATAGAATTTGGATCAGCATTTATTTTACCTCGAAGAAGAGGACAGTCAACGTAATAGGTCCCCAAATAAGCCAGTCTTCATGGGGGCCCACCTGGTGAAGGAACAGAGTGGGCGGTAGATAACATGGGGTAATCCGGAAGATCGTCCCTCCCAAAGCTCTTTGCCCACGGACAGCCGAAATTCCACCCAAAGCAACTCACTCTTTTCCAGGGAACTTCATCTTCTATGGTGAACATTATCTCTAACCTCCTTTCAAAGTGACATTACCAGACAGCCAGGTGATTGTTACTAGCAAGTGTGTGCGAACACACTTACGGAACTACGTGTATTGCTCACTGTAGACCGCACACGTGTAGATCGCTGCCACTAAGAATACCAGAAGCCAAGTCCTTAACACAGGAGTTCTTTAACACAGCACATCGATTTCCAGGCTTTGTTTTATATCGAAGACACCACACACACATACACACACTCCCTGCCCCCATTATCTCAATGGTCCGCAGGGCAGGAGGGACCTTGTGAGTCAAGGAGAAGGGATAAAAAAAAATTCTGTGAGACTCAGCGGGGGAAGGCTCCTCAGAAGGTGGATTTTTGTCTTAAGCTCGTTCACCCCACAAACGTCTGTGCTGCTTTGTCCGTCGGCAACTCCAGATCACCCCCACCACAACCACCTGTCAGGGCATCCTCCCTCCTGCACGGAAGAAGCCTGGAATGATATTTGCCTGAACTCGCTTCCACTGTGTGGTTACAGGTCAACCTGCTTACGAGAAGCACCCCTGTGAGATTTGGAAGATGGAAAATTCAAAAAAAAAAAAAAAAAAGTGGCCAGGATTTTCCAAGGCAGTTACCTTAATTGCAGTAAAATCCAGTGTAGAATTCCTTCTCAGAGAGGCCTTTGGATACATACAAAATCCCCACTCCCTTAATAATATTTGAATCCAAATTTCCTGAAGCCTGGAAGAATATTCTCTAACATACCAGGGTGTATAAAAATAAAATATGATTAAATTTAAACAGTTACTGGAAAGTGTCAGATGTTGGAATTTTAAACCCAATGCAAGTGGAGATTTTTCCATAAATTCATATAGTGTTTGGATTATCTGGGTCCTGTCAGAACTATTTCATAAAACACACTAGTTTTTGCCATTTTAACACACAATATATAAAAACTCCTATTGGTTCTATTTCTCTGGAGAACCCTGTTGGGTACAATAGTCAATCTTATGCTATATTCTTTGATAGCACTAGGTAAATTTATCCTAAAAAAATGCTAATTGAGGACCTACTAAATACTAAGAATATAGTAGACACCACGATGGATGGATACAGCTCTTCTTTTTAAAGGGAAGAAATAGGGGTGCCTGGGGGCTGAGTCGGTTAAGCGTCTGACTCTTTGATTTCAGCTCAGGTCATGATCTCACAGTTCATGGGTTTGAGCCCCGCATCAGGCTCCGTGCTGACAGTGGGGAGCCTGCTTGGGATTCTCTCTCTCCTTCTCTCTCTCTCTCTGCCCCTGCCCCCCCTAAAGATAAATAAATAAACGTTAACAAAAACAAAGGGAAGATTTGAACAAAAACCATTAAGCATATAGAGAGTGACAGAAAAAAACAACAACCATCTCGGACAGGGTGTTTTGAGAAGTCAAAAGGGGCATTGGAGCACAGCCTGTATGACCGTGTGGGATGCAGCCCACCTTCAGGTGCCTGAAGGAAAAGTATTCCAACAGGTGGAACGGGAAGGATTCAAGGCCCCCAAAACCAAGTGCATTTGACTTACCTGGGCATGGGCAGCACACGGTCGTGTAGGTTTTTCCTGTGGAAGGTACGCTGAGCCGCGGTCAGGAGACAGGCCCTGTCACTACCCAGCAGTCACGTTATCTTCCAGTCTCTACGTCTTTCTAGAGACATGAAGCATTAGGACCAGACTGGTGTTTCTTTCCAAAACACTCACAGTGGCTCTGCATTCTCTGCCCCCTCTCAAGGAACTCCAACGTACACATAAAGATTGTGAGGAACATTCCAGCAAGAGAACTCGTGTGACTTGACTTAACCCAATGCTTCTGAACTTACTTGGTCCCCAAATTCTATTTCTATTATGAATCGAATTTGAATTCATTGAAAACACTTTTAGAAACGCCAGACTCTAAAGAGCCCATTTATCTTTCAATTCTAAAGCAGTCTGAACAATGGGACATAAAATCACACCCCCCCCCCAATTCGCCCCTCATCTCCAGCAAAAAGAGAGCAGCTTTTAAATTTATTCCTGGAAGTAGAACCTTTCTTACATATAAATTCATATGTGGAAAAAAATAAATACATTCCGGGGCGCCTGGCTGACTCAGTTGGTTAAGTGTCCTACTTTGACTCAGGTCATGATCTCGTGACTCAGGTCATGATCTCGCGGTCCGTGAGTTCGAGCCCCGTGTTGGGCTCTCTGCTGACAGCTCAGAGCCTGGAGCCTGCTTCCGATTCTGTGTCTCCCTCTCTCTCTCTGCCCCTCCCCCACTTGTTCTCTGTCTCTCTCTGTCTCACAAATAAATGAACATTAAAAAAAATAAAAAAAAAATAAATTCCTATGTGAACGGTCAATAAACAAAACAGATAAAAATCAGAGATGTCTGGGCTGAAGCAAAGGTCTGGATTTGATGGGACATCATCCGCTCTCTGTCCCCGTGTGCCAGGATCACACCGCCCTCTAGTGTCTAATCTTCAAGGAGCGTAAAGCCAAAACCAACCCCGAAATCTCATTCAAATTTCCAGCTTCAGAACTGCCTCCAAACTGCTGTTTGCTAAGCTGTGACTCTCAACGTGAGGTCCCCCAAATGGCAGCCTCAGCATCGCTTGGAAACCTGTTAGAAATGAAAATTCCCAGTCTCAACCCTCCAGGCTGAGACCTGCTGAATCAGTGAGTGGGGAGAGACCCACTGGACGGTGTCTCCCGTTTTAGCACATTCTCCTACCAATTTTTTCTTTTTTTGTACCATGCTGCTTTCAATTAAGGGGTAAAAATGGACTCGGGACAGCCTGTCAAAACCCAAAAATTCACAAAGGAGTTTCTATACCTAGCAGTTGTTCAGCAATTTTCACTTTACGCCATTCTTTCTGACTCAATAGGAGTTACATCCATTCCAACAATACACTGACCCAATGTATTTGTAGCACTGCCATGAATAATCAAAGAAGGTTCTAGAATGAACCTGGTCATCTTTTCTTTAACAGAAAGTTTCTGCAGTGATAATGCCCATTGAAAAAAAAAAAAAAAAGAGGGTTTGCATCGTGAAATCCCTGTAGCACTAGCCCGCGTTTATCGCGTGTGCAGGATGGTGTTTCCATCGTTAAGTCTTTTAATCTGGCCAGCCGTGCTGAATTTATGCTCTGTTCAGACCAGGAGATCAAATAAAGGTGCATGAATGGTTTAGAGCAATTTTCCTACAGCTACAATAAAACTGGCTTCCTTCCTTCCTTCCTTCCTTCCTTCCTTCCTTCCTTCCTTCCTTTTTTTTCTTCTTTCCCCAAAGGCTTCCTGAGTACTTGGGGGTGGATGAAGGCTCTGTTGGCTGAAAACAGAACCCTACTAAACATGCCCTGGGAACATCAGCCTCCCGTACAAGAGACACCTTCATTGCCACCGCCACACGCTTCTTTCTAAAACTTGATAACTTGATAAAGAAGACAGATTCGGTAAAAAGGAGAGCAATTGTTATAAGCCTCAGTATCTCAATGGAAAAATCAATATAAAACTTACAAGTAGAGTAGTGACTAAGCCATAGGGAAATTTATAAATTTTTATTTAAAAAATACAGTTTAATGGAGCACCTGGGTGGCTCAGTTGGTTAAGCGTCCAGCTCTTGATTTCAGCTCAGGTTATGATCTCATGGTTCATGGGTTTGAGCCCCACATTGGACTATGCACTGACAGTGCATAGCCTGCTTGGGATCCTCTCTCTCCCTCTCTCTCTGCCCCTCCTCTGCTCTTTCTCTCTCTCAAAAAGTAAATAAACTAAAAGAAAAAATTTTTTAAATTATAGTTTGCTTAAGCGGGTGACCTAAAAGGGTAAGTATCATTTCTGCAATTCGTACAACATTAAATTTAAAAACCTAAGGGGCGCCTGGGTGGCTCAGTCGGTTAAGCGTCCAACTTCGGCTCAGGTCATGATCTCTCAGTCTGTGAGTTCGAGCCCCGCATCGGGCTCTGTGCTGACAGCTCAGAGCCTGGAGCCTGTTTCAGATTCTGTGTCTCCCTCTCTCTGACCCTGCCCCGTTCATGCTCTGTCTCTCTGTCTCAAAAAAAATAAATAAATAAACGTTAAAAAAAAATTTAAAAACCTAACATTTCAGTCTTTTATGAGAACATTTCAGTTTTTGAACAACCACCATATGGGGTATAAACAATGTTTATTACCTAGCTGAAGATATTTATAATTAGCTCCAAAACAAACTGGGAAATTTCACTCCGTATATAAATAAAGATGCATTTTCCTTTTTATATTTAACAATAATGAAAGTATGAATACAAAGAAATCTGGGCTAGAATATGTTTCATGAAAAATTTTAAACGTGAAATACATCATACATTTTGTCCAAGTTATCAAAAATTCCTATTAGGTATATCAAAGTCAATATCAGCTTCCTAAGATGACTGTAAAAAAAAAAAAAAAAAAAAAAAAACAAGTAAGTGCGGGGCGCCTGGGTGGCTCAGTCGGTTAAACATCCGACTTCGACTCAGGTCACGATCTCGCGGTCCGTGAGTTCCAGCCCCGCGTCGGGCTCTGGGCTGAAGGCTCGGAGTCTGGAGCCTGCTTCCGATTCTGTGTCTCCCTCTCTCTCTGACCCTCCCCCGTTCATGCTCTGTGTCTCTCTGTCTCAAAAATAAATAAACATTAAAAAAAAAAAAGTGCCACAAAACTGGGTGGTTTAAAACAACAGAAATGTATTCTCTCTCTCATAGTTCTGGAGATGAGACATCTAGAACGAAGGTGTCAGCAGGACCCTCCACCCTCTGAAATCTGTAGGGCAAGAGCCTTCCTTGCCTCCGTCAACTTACAGTGTTTGCGGGCAATCCTTGCTGTTCTTTGGTTTGTGGATGCCTCTCTCCAATCTTTTTTTTTTTTTTTTAAGTTTATTTACTTTTAAGAGAGAGCAGGGGGAGAGGCAGAGAGAGAAGGAGAGAGAAAATTCCAAGCAGGCGCCCAAGTGGGACTCAAACTCATGAACCAGGATATCATGACCTGAGCTGAAATCAAGAGTCAGATGCTTAACCTGCTGATTCACCCAGGTCCCCGTGCCTCTCTCCAATCTTTGCCTTGTTATCACATGGCCACCTTCTCCCTGTGTGTCTTTGTACCTGTGTTTCTCCTTAAGCATCTCAGTCATATTGGAATAAACACCTGCCCTACTCTAGGATGACCTCATCTTAATTATATCTGCAACAACCCTGTTTCCAAATAATTTCCATTTTGAGGTGCTGGGAATTAGGACTTCAACATACTTTCTTTGTGTGGGGGACACAATTCAGCCCATAACAGTCTGCCTTCTGGCCTCTCAAAATTTACATCCTTCCCACATGCAACATTATGTTCACCCATTTCCCAATATTTCCAAAGGTCTTCACCATCCCAGCATCCACTCTAATCCCAGGCTGTCATCAATTCAGAGTCCCAAACTTCATCATCTAAATCATATAAATCAATATGGGTGAGACCCAAGGGATATGATTCATCCTTTGGTAAAACTCCCCTTCACCTGTGAACCAGAAAACAAGGTATCTGCTTACAGAACACAATATCACAGGATAGAGTAGACATTTTCTTTCCAAACAGGAGAAATTGAAAGGAAAAAAGGGGGTAATGGGTCCTAAGGAAGTCTTAAAAATTATCAGGGCAAGTTCTATCAGTTTTCAAGCCCTGAGAATAATCCTGTGTGGCTCGATGCTCTGTCCCCTGGGCCAGATAGGGTGGCAGCCTCCCCGTGTTGGCCTTGAGGGGATCTCATCAGCCCAAACTTCTGCATCTGTGCCTCTGCCTTCAGGGTCATTCTTTTTTCATTTCATGCTTCCCCTGCCCCTGTTAGTCCAGGCTAGTAGTGATTCTGTGGATATAAAATTCTCAAAGATCCGTCAGACTCCTGTGCAATTCAGAGAGGTGCAAACCATCAGGCAAGAGAGCCCTCCACGGAGCATTCCTGGGGAACCCCATCTCTATTCCCAGCTTTTGCTAACATGGTTCATTGGATCCATTAGCCACACAGCCGAGCTCTTTAGCAAATGATTGTCCAGCTACGCTCTTGGCACTGTTTGCAAAGTATGCTATCTAGATGGGCTGAGAATCTTTCAGATCATTGAAGACTCGTTCCTTTTTGCTTTGCAGTTCCTTCCTCAATTTCTTTCTTTTCCCTCATATTTTACTATAACCAGCAAGGAGAAGCCAGGCTGCGCCTTCAACACTGCTTGGAGCTCTCCAAGCAAAATATCCAGATTCGTTTCTTACCAGTTCTACTTTCCTTCCAACAACAGAACAAAATTCCATCATGTTCTCTGCCATTTTCTGACAAAATTCACCTTTCCTCCAGTGTCCAATAGCGTGCTTCTCCTTCCCATCTGGGACATCATCGGAAACACCTTTACCATTCCTATTTCTAGCCACATTCTGTTCCTGGTGATAGAGGTCCTCTTTAAGACAATAGGCACTTTCTCCGTAGCCCTCTTCTCTTCTTTCTGAGCCCTCGACAGAATTGCCTTAAACAGTAGTATTTCCACCAACAATCTCTTCAAGGCATTCTAAATTTTTTTCTATCAAATACCCCCAAATTCTTCTAGCCCTGATCCGTTATCCAGTTCCAAAGCCGCCTCCACGTTTTTACATATTTGTTACAGACCATGTCACTTCCCAGCACCAACGTCGGTATCAACAGTGCATTAGTCCTCATGATTTCCTGGATGCGAGGGAAACGTGCCAATGAAATGAGTCCCTAGTCCTACCTGACGGCCTCCGAACAGCAAGATGAGTGATGTGGCCGTTGAAAGTCAACTAGAAAGAAATCTGTCAAATTGCCATTAAAAATGATGAGGCCACGTGGTCACTGTGTGTTAAACAACACTGCCAGTTAGAAAGGGCAGAGCAAGGTCCAGATGGAAAATGCTGGCACGGAGAGCTGATTTAAGAAATCTAGATTTTAGGGGCGCCTGGGTGGCGCAGTCGGTTAAGCATCCGACTTCAGCCAGGTCACGATCTCGCGGTCCGTGGGTTCGAGCCCCGCGTCGGGCTCTGGGCTGATGGCTCAGAGCCTGGAGCCTGTTTCCAATTCTGTGTCTCCCTCTCTCTCTGCCCCTCCCCCGTTCATGCTCTGTCTCTCTCTGTCCCAAAAATAAATAAACGTTGAAAAAAAAAATTAAAAAAAAAAAAAAGAAATCTAGATTTTAGAAAACACCACCACTTTTAATACTTAGTCATGGTGAGCTGGAGTATAGAGATTATTTTCTTTTAATTCTTAATAAGTATATACAGTGAATGTTCACTAATTTAGAGACGATGCTAACTGAATTTAGTAAAACATCATGGAAAAGAATAGGTGTGGACAGCATGTATTTGGAGCAGAACCTAACTAAACTGACCAAGTGTTCTCCGTAATGGCCTGACCATAAAGGCCTGATTAAAAGGCAAATACGTATGACTTATGACCTTTCATATGTAAGTTAATAGTTATAAAAGGCTTTCAGACTATTTAGGTCCTTAAAGGAATAGTTTTCCTTGCAAATCTAATCTCAAACCATAAACTTACTTTTTTAGTGTCTTCTTATTATCTTAAAATAATTTTGAAATTACTTACACATTTTGTACTGATGATCAATGATTCGATTTAGCTGGGGCTATCAATATGAGCTGTTAACGTTATCAGCAATTCATTGGTCTTGTGATTTCCTGAGTCATGGGACTAGAGCAGATTCTCAAAGAAAGGCTAGGGGAAAACCCTGGTATTTATCGCCTTGCGCAGAGCCCCAGTCCTCTCCTGTTGACCTCATTTACTCCCCGGAAACAATAAAGTAGATCATTGTTACCTTCTTGTAATCAGTGGGACTAGGAGAGGTAAAGGAATTCAAGTAAGTTCAGCCAGCTATGGTTAGTTAATACAACAGAAAAAAAGCCTATTATCAGAAGGTGCAGGGCACAGTAATAGCCAGGATATCTATTAGATGCCCACCCAGTCCTTCCAGTACAGCAGCTCCACAAAGCGGCAGGACTCCCCACCTGAAGCAGCTGAAATAGCCCTGTGTCCCGAAACAGAAGCCCACTGGGTTCGATGCACCCGACATCCTCAGGAAGACTAGAAATTTGCGTTTTGACATAATTAGGTGCAGATCGAAACATCCGTTTGGTAACGTTTTAACTGATTTCCAATGACCTTTGAAGCAACAGGTTAAAAATCAACTACGAATTATCATCTGTTTGAACTATTAACAACCACACCACTAAGATAACCTGGGATTGTAAATTCAGTAGTTGTCCCTTTTTAAAGCAGTAACTCTGCCATTAATTTTAAAAAACGAAAAATGCCTTGGAATTAACAAGGTCCGAGAAAGGAATGCTTGCATCTTTCACGTTGGGTTCTTTGGTCCCTTCAACCTCAGCAGAGACCTCATATCAGGGAATAGCGTATGCTTCGTGTTTCAAGGTTCTTTCTAGGGCGCCATTAGTTTTCCACAGGCCATAGAGCAAGCAGTTCAATCCAGAAGGTCTGGGCAGGCAAAACACCACAGAGCTCAAATGACACCGTCTTTTTGCAATAAGCGAAGATACCAGCAGGGGGCGAACTTGGAGCCCGTCCTCACACCCGCAGTCCAAATTCCATATTCAAGATTTGTTGCAGCTGTTTCTCCACATGATCACTTGCTACGTGAATCCTTCCATCGCGGTGGAACAGATTCCATAGTCTAGTCAAACCAACCAATCCACCCATTTTGAGTTCAACATTCTTTGACACCCTGGCTGCCAACACTTGGGGTAGAATGGGAAGTTTTCCACTCTACAGGTGAGGAAACCTGAGGCCTCTGTCCATTAAGAAACTTGTCCAGGGTCACACAACTTAAAAGGTGGATCGGAGATCTGTATTTGCTCAACTGCAAAGCCCGTGTTCTTCTCACCAGGAATTCCCCTTTCATTACTCCAAAACGATTTTCAGAGTAACCTCCATATTCTTGAAAATCCAATGGTGGCTTATAGTTCCCACTCCAGAAGACAACTTTAAATAACCAGAACACTTGGGAAATGTCTCCTTATTATTACATGAATTTTTTTGCTCAGTTAGAAAACCCTGTTTGGTCCAACGGATGTACCTTCACCAAGGAGTTGAAGACACCTTCCAGGAGACCTTTGATATATATGATTCTGTGCTAGACTCGGTGACAAAAAGGAATCCCTGCCTCCACGGAGCTCCCGGGCTAACTAGCAGATATGGATGTCAATACATCAGTGCCTCTGAAAGCCATCCACCCTGCAGACTGCATAGTTTAGGCTTACTGATTGGCATCGTTCTAACATGTACTGAATGTGGGTAGTCTCCACAATGTGAGGTAGGTATTATTTTCCCTATTTTACAGATGAGAAATCCAAGGTACCGAAGAGATCCGGTAACTTGCCAGAGTTTACATGCTTGTAAGCAGCGGAGAAGAATGTGGACCTTATTGACTCCAGAGCCCTGCCCTTGACTTCCATGCCATAATGCCTCGCCAGGGCTGTAACGGAGACAGAGCATAGACTAAGGCAGGAGAGGAGCTGGAGAGGGTCAGGAAGCTTCAGGGAGGAAACAGTCGAAGACCGAGCGAGGGAGATTCTCTCAGAGCAGTGGATTGCCCTTCTTCAGGCTACCCATGTCTTCCTTCCGTCAGCCAACCTTAAGGTTTATCCTCCCGGACGGAAGTTCTGACATTTCAGTATTAGCAACATAAGTGGGGGGAAAAGTAGGGCAGGAACCAAGTATCAACTCAGAAAAATACTTTTAAATACTGTTGAATTTCATCCATGATGCGATATTGTCATGTAATTCTTCTGAAAGTAGGTATTACAAACAATCCAAATCACCTGGGTGGATGACAGTTTTAATTAGCTGAGGCTTCTGATGCTAAACCAATGTTTACTTTGAATTCAATGCTTAGAAGAAGCAAGGGGTCTATCTGCTTTATAAATCTTTACTCCCCCAAAGGCTATTTTATTCACCATTTTAAAGCATTCGTTAATGAATTTCCAGGTCATCAACCACTACAGGGTAATAGGCTCAGGATGGGGACCATGAAGCAGACGTTGGCTTAGCAACTGTGTCTATCAAAATTCCACCAATCTTATCTCAGGCCCAAGATTTCCACCTTAGGAGAAATTCCCTGAGTTTTTGCTACTATGAAAGATTACAGGAGAGCATGGCTGACTGGCTTGCAATGCTGGGAACTGGTTTTTCATCAGCGACCCTGCCATTCCAGCTGAGATGAAATTTAATCCCGACTGCAGTGTTTTCAAATAATCATCAGTTTTGTCTTTAAACCAAGAAATGCAAAGGCAAGACTCAAGTTCCTGTGTTTTGACCTGTGGTATATATTTACTGTCACAATGCTTTTCGTTTTTTCCGTTTTGGGACCAAAGGACAAATGGAACATGGGGAAGAGAACACAAGTTTTATGAAAAGAAACCATCAATCTTCTGACTTGCTTTTTTTTTTTTTTTTTTTTTAAGCGTAACCACCCATGAATTGTTGCCAGACATCACCACGCCATTCCTGGGTTTTTCCCACAGTCATCCTCTGCTGCTTTGGATTTTTCTCAATGATGAAACCATCAGAACCATTTGTTGTACCTTATTTAGCAGGACCAGATAAAAATATAAGCCTCAGCACGGTAAGAGTACTCACATGTTGATCTTAGTTTTACATCTTGTGAAAACCGGTGTCTAAAGTTTTGGGTAGAAGCAAAATATCAGAACTTCTCGCAAACTCAAATGCGAACAAACGGGTCTTAATAATTTCTGCATGTCTGTCGTGCAAAAATGTAAAACTTTCTGATACAACAAAAATGGGGTGAATTCAAAACAATCTTCCAGCTGCACACAAATCATACTCCAGGACGTCATTGCTGATTATCATGAACCTTTAGAAATAAAGCCATCCTTAGGTATAAATACAAACCTTACAGGGTAGTGTAAGATTGGGAAGGAAAAAGTTATGCAAAAGCATCTGAAAAAGTCCTCCGAAGATTTTTTTGCCTCTTTACATATCAATATTAAGGCCGTTGTCAGCTGTTAGTCAGGCCATAGGATCTAATCCTAGGGAGCCTATTAGTCAGTGGGTCTCAAAGTGTGGTCCTTGGACTAGTGCACCAGCATCACTGGGAAACTGGTTAGAAATGTTCATTTTCAGGCCCCACCCCAGATCTCCAGAGTCTGAATGTCTGGTGTTTAACAAACCCTCCGGGTGAATCTGATCTGCGCGAACATTTGAGAACCACCACTTTAAGCCACCGAACAATAACAAGGCCAGACAAAGCCCTGTATCAGTTTGATTTCTTCCGGGGAGGGGGGGGGGGGGGGAGGAGTCACACCTGTTTTCCGGGCTGGTTATTCAGCAAATGGGGCATAACAATTGCATCCCCCTTGGCCACCCTCTCCCAGAAACCATGCTTGTGTCCCTACCCGACGCCAAGGAAACTGCCTTGTGAACCAATCCACCCTTTCCCCTCCCAATAAGAAAAGCATGTGCCAATCTTGAATGCCATTAGGTGCAGACAGGTTTGGCTGGGAGAGAGCCCCTGGCTGGATTTAGACTCCAGGGACAGTCACAAAAAGCAGATCTGGGACGTATCTTCTCCCAGGTTAGTGACTACCCCTGAGTGTCAGGAAGAGCAAGAATAACATTCTACCAAACTGTGAGAACACGTAGGTAAAAGGGGACCCGGGAACTCAAGGGGTAAGGGCACAGATTAGGTCAAAACAAAGGACACTCCTAGGCTCAGGAAGTGGGTGGTTTATGTCAGTGATCTGAGATCCTAAGGTTTGCGAGGGTCAGGGAGACCCCAAAAGAGGGTCTACCAGCCTTCTTTACATCATCTTCTATCTGCTGTAGATTCCGCTTACAGAAGCGGAAATTATCATGTACTGTGGATGGGCTCAGATGATTTGCTGATATAACCAGTGTTCCCTGGAAAATCGTGGCCAAAGCTGATTTGAGCAAGAGAGAGACAAGACACTAAGCAGTTTGGTTTGGGTTTTGGGTCCTCCAAAGCAGCCCAAGAAAGTGAGGCCAAGAATGCAGAAGAACCGGAGAACAGATCCCTTCTTCTGATACTGAGTCTTGAACTGGTCATTTGTTCTATATTTTCCTGATCACCCAGACGACAGCCTGATGGTCTGCACATTTTACATACTGATGGGAATCAAAGGTAAATATGGTCAGGTTCTGCCAGTGCCTGAAACATTCCTTTTAACCTTATTGAAGGAGAGGAAACTATCTTAAATGGACAGGAACAGCACCTGAGCAGCCCTGAACCGCCCCGCAAAAACTGTTGAGCTTAGTATATGCATTAGGGCCTCTTTTCCCAGCCTGGTGAGCGTATGCAGATCATATTACATTTTAAAAATGTAAGAAGCAGATCACTGAGAACGGCAACCGCTCTTTCTTTATACCTGGAGGAAGGAACCCACATGTCATGAGTTTCTATGATTTGGGGACTTCTTTCCCTTGAGTTTCAGTTTCCCATTGCTTTCCATCATATTGTCAGAAAGTCCTGTGAAGGGTCAAACTGACGGGGGCCCGGCAATGCGTCCTGGGATGGATACGCGTCATGTGGATAAGATATATGTCAGGTGTGTGTTCCGCTTCCTCGTGCTTGTGTCCTCACACCCTCCCCGTTTAACCTCACAGATCACAAAAGAGGTCTTTCCCATCTGGACATACTCTTACCTGGCACTGCTGCTCCCAGTGGTCATCGTCACCGACTATGTCGGCTACAAGCCAGTCATTATCCTGCAGGGGATCAGCTTCGTCATCACCTGGCTGCTGCTTGTGTTTGGTCAAGGATTGAGAGCCATGCAGGTGCTAGAGTTCTTCTATGGGATGGTCTCCGCCTCCGAGGTGGCCTACTATGCCTACATTTACAGCGTGGTCAGCCCGGAGCACTACCAGAAAGTGAGCGGCTACTGCAGGAGCGTCACCCTGGTGGCCTACACGGTGGCCTCGGTGCTGGCCCAGCTCCTGGTATCCCTGGCCAGCCTATCGTACTTTTACCTCAACGTCATATCCTTGGCCTCTGTCTGTGTGGCCCTTCTTTTCTCCCTGTTCCTACCAATGCCTGAGAAGAGCATGTTTTTTCATGTACAACCCAGCAAAGGAGCTCCTCCCAAGCCACGGGGGAAGGATGCTTTCTCAAAGGAACCACAAAAGGATCGCAAACCAGTCTGCAAAGGATTAGTCACCTTTTCAGGGAACCTGGGTGAGGACGATCCGCTGAACGATCCAAAGCCGGGAAATGTAACGCTGAGAGTTTTTGTGCAGTGGTTCCAAGATTTGAAGGGTTGCTACTCCTCAAAGCATCTTTTTTACTGGTCCCTGTGGTGGGCTTTTTCCACAGCAGGTTTTAACCAGGTTTTGAACTATGTTCAAATCCTGTGGGATTACAAGGCACCATCCCAGAGCTCTGCAATCTATAATGGAGCAGTAGAAGCCCTTGCAACGTTTGGAGGTAGGTCCACCAGACGTTCTCTTTTCAGTGTGGCAGAAATATATTCTTTCAAATCATAGTCTCGGAGAGATTGGTTGTAGAGATGTCAACAGTGAATACCAAATATTTCGAAAACGAAAAGAGCTTTTGTCACCAAATTTTAAAAAGGCAATGAATTCAAGGGAAAATTGACAAAACTATCCATGGAAATAGTGTAATCCACCCCTAAAAATAGGGACTGCGAATTTGTGTCCCACTGGCCATAAAGAGTTGGACAGTTTAAGGTAAAACTACCAAATCACTTTCCTCTCTAACCACTCTGTAACACTAGCCTTTAAACTATGGTTTGCAAACCATTAATAGAAGTGGGCAAACGATGGCCCATGGCCCACCAGAGATAATACTTTTTACATTTTGAAGAGGAAGTTGTAAGGGGAAAAAAAAACAATATATGACAAGGGTTGTAAAAGTAATAAATCCAAGCAAGCAACCAAATAAAAACAAAGAAGGCTATGTGGCCCACAAGCCTAAAATATTTACTATTTGGGCCTTTATAGAATATAGATCTTGAGATTAATGTAATGGATTTCTAACCAGCATTTTTAAATCAAAGAACAGAATAGAAAATTTAGAACGGAATGGAATGGAATGGAATGGAATAGAATAGAATAGAATAGAATAGAATAGAGAATAGGGAGCATAGCAGCTTATAAGGATAAGTTTCATTTTATGAAAATTCTGTTTACATTCACATATAAATGTACCAGTGGACATATGAAATATATTTCCTTTTCAGGCTATGGTCAAAGAAGTTTGAAAGCTACTGTTCTAAGAGCTACTTTACCATTTCAAAGGTTCCCATCAAGACAACTTAAATAATATAGTTAGATCTTTCCTTCATTCTACATGTGGGAATTTGCCAAAGCTTGTTGTCTTCTGATTAAGATTATTTTCCATACTCAGCTTCCCCATTACCTACCATATCCAAATATTCTCTAGAATAATAGTGAATCCAGCTTGGATTCTTACAATCTTCTACCCTATCTCTTCTCCGCAGCCAGGTTATTGTATTGTATAATTTTCTCTCTGGCCCTTCATATGTATTATACTTTCATTCAAATGTTTAGTAAGAGCCAGTAAGAAGTGTGTCCCTCCACAATAGCCCTTAACAAATAGTGATCTTTTTTTTTTTTTAATGTTTTATTTATTCTTGAGAGAGAGAGAGTTAGAACATGAGCGAGGGAGGGGCAGAGAGAGAGCGGACACAGAATCCAAAGCAGGCTCCAGGCTCCGGGCTGTCAGCACAGAGCCCGACGCGGGGCTCAAACTCACGGACTGTGAGATGACCTGAGCCAAAGTCGGACGCTTAACTGACTGAGCCAATCAGGCACCCCAATAGTAATCTTTGATTATGGAGAAAATGGCAAGGTGGCAGAGGCGGGCCCTCCAAGAGACTATGTGTGTTTCTGAGTATTTATTGCTTCTCCTTGAGCTGACTGGCAAGTGTCTGCTTCAACCTTATTCACCCATAGATGGATTTCTGATACTGCATTTTGTCCACCAAAAAAGAGGCAGCAAGACTGAATGACCTTGAGAAGGTCTCTGGGGGATTGAGTGTTTCCAACTTGCACCACTAAATTCACCCTTCAACCCTGTCCTGGGCTTCCTTCTCTTGAAAAATTTCCCTCCTGGCTGAGAAGCTACAGCAGTTTGGGGGGAATTTTAGATTCTTGTCCATGGACTCTTCCTTTTTCCCAGAACCTATTTTGTGCAGTTTGAAATACTTTTCCAAAGGGAATGAGGTGAAAAGAGTGAGGGAAGGTGGGCTGACCCAAGAGTTAATGGTCTAAAGTCAGAAGGGTAGAGGTCAGAGCTGTCTTTGAAGTGAGCCCAACAACACACATGGATTTTCCTGACATAACAAAGCTTTCACATCAAATAAGACTTTGAAGATATTATTTTTGAAGTTGGGGTGTTCCACACCCACATATTTATTGAACATTTCAGGGTCCATTGTTGAGGTAAGAGTCTTCTCATTTCCCTTTCTAAAAATTCCATTTTGGCTCCTAGAAACCTGTTCTTGTATTTGTTTACCTTAAACCCATTTCCTCTCTAAGGACTTGCTCCTGGAGAAAAGGGAGAAAAAAAAAAAATCCTCTTCTCTTCAGCTAATGTGTAGAAAAGGTAAAGTGTTCATAAAGTTTATTCTTTAAAAGCCCCCTAGGGGCGCCTGGGTGGCGCAGTCGGTTAAGCGTCCGACTTCAGCCAGGTCACGATCTCGCGGTCCGTGAGTTCGAGCCCCGCGTCGGGCTCTGGGCTGATGGCTCAGAGCCTGGAGCCTGTTTCCGATTCTGTGTCTCCCTCTCTCTCTGCCCCTCCCCCGTTCATGCTCTGTCTCTCTCTGTCCCAAAAATAAATAAACGTTGAAAAAAAAAAAATAAAAAAAAATAAAATAAAATAAAAGCCCCCTAAACACAGCTGTTCTTTAGTCTCTTTGTGATTAGCGAGGATCCTAATTAGTGTCAAATTTTTAGGTAAAACCAGGAGAAAAAGGAGTGGTTTGCTGACTTAAGACCTCATGTAAACTAAGCCATGTCTTTAAGAAAGAAAGCTAAGGGTAGTAAGAAACGTGACAAATGGTTACTTTGTTCACAGCACGTTATAGGAACACATTATAAGAACGTGTATATCATGCACATTATATCGATTTGTCCTAAGGATATGTCTAGGGACTACATGTTGGGCTTGGGTCAAAGTTTCTCATCCTCAACAACACTGACATTTCGGTTGGGGAAATTCTTTGTCGTGGGGGGGGGGGGGGGGGCGGGGGGTGCTGTCCTGTGCATTGTAAGATGTTCCACAGCATCACTGGTCTTAACCCACTAGATCCTGTTAGCATATCCCCACCACCACCACCACCCCTGCCAAGTCATGAAAACGAAAACTATCTTCAAATATTGCCATCTGTCCCCTGAAGGGCAAAAGACCCATGTGAGAACCACTGGGTTATGGCTTGTTTAAATTTGAGTTAGAATCAGTGTTTTTATAATCCTTATCGCACTCTTATTAACACTATAAATTGATAGATCCAATGTCTCCAGTAGGCTATACTATTTTCAAGAGCAAGGATCCAACGTTTACCACATTTTTCCACAGAGAAGCTCCAAAACAGTTGATGGGTGAGTAGGTGAATGAATGTGTGAACAAGTATAAAGGGGAATGATCAAACCAACAAATGGTGGGAAAGTGTATAGAGAGAATTCTTTAAAAGAAGTTTGGTACCTGTCAGGAATTTGAGGAAATTTTTAAATCAGTGTTATAGAGAAGATAAAGAAAACAGAGACGGGGACACTGAGAGAGAGTCTCTCCTTGCTAGAGTAGCCGTAACGTGGCACAGAGAAAGACATGGAAGCAAGAGCTGGCATTCAGCTTGAAAAACTTGGCGTCTCACTCGGTCACCAAGTATTCCCGATTTACCGTCCCATACAGTCTGCTTTGTCTTGACCGAACTTTAGTCAGACTCCTCTCCTTACTACAGATCCCTGGACGTTCTGCCTTCGCCAACCCTGAGTAAACACGACACAATACGGAATGTGCCCCAGCCCCCATCAGTTTCTCCTGAAAATTAGCTGACCACAGCGGGACACTTTCCTATCAGACTCCCCTGATCATTTCCCCTCGCTTGCCCAGCTTCCCCTTCAAAGATCCTGCTTGTGTCTGCTTGCCCTATAGGGAAGGATTACCCTAGAAAAGAAAATCTTTTTCTGTTTGATTTTCAAGATGCTTGCAGATTTTGGCAATCAGAGTGTGCTATTACAAGCCTTTCTTCTAAATAAAGCCTCTCCCTATCAAAGTCTGAATTTGTTTTTGTTTGACACCAGATTTCTGAGCCTGAGTTTTATCCTCTGCAAAGGGAGGAAGAAAGGAAAAAATGGGCTCTACGGGTCCATTCCAGTGTGTGATTTATGGACACCCAGATTCAGTTGATCTATTTCAAACTTGAAGAGGAAAAGTTATGTACACTTCACAAAGCCAGATCAAGTGATTTTCATTCAATCGATGTTCACGATAAGTCTATCTTTTTTTTTTTTTTTTTTACCAAAGCCTGGAAATGCTTCCATTTCTATCCAATGTGAATTTTAACAAAGCGGCACCCTACTTTGTTATGCACGGAATGACAAGATGTAATATACGTTGATTCCTTTCTTTCCAGGGGCTCTGGCAGCCTTCACAGCGGGCTGTGTGAAAGTCAATTGGAACCTCCTGGGAGAGCTGGCTCTGGCGATCTTCTCAGCGGCAGATGCAGGTTCTCTGCTTCTCATGCATTACACAGCTAATATTTGGGTGTGCTATGCCGGTTTTTTGATATTCAAGTCAAGTTACATGCTTCTCATAACGATAGCAGCGTAAGTATTTGTCATTTCTTTCTTTATCTAAATCTGAAGCAACAAAATATGTTTATTTATTCTTCCAGTTCTTCTGGAGGGCATTTGCAATGTTATATTTAATGCTAAATGTAAGCGACAACGGGGTGGTGGGGGGGGAAGCACCTGGGTGGCTTAGTCAGTTAAGCTTTGGACTCTTGGTTTCAGCTCAAGTCATGATCTCACTGTTTTTGAATTCGAGCCCTGTGTCGGGCTCCATGCTGATAGGCTGGGGCCTGCATGGGATTCTCTATCTCCCTCTTTCTCTGCTCTCTTTTTCTCTCTCTCTTTCTCTGTCTCTCTCTCTCAAAATAAATACATACACTTTAAAAAAAATAAGAGACAATACAACTATATTCTTATTTTAACCAGCTCTCTCTTGGGACTTGGTTAAAGTTATTAATCAGGCAAAGAAAATGCAAAGTTCTCACAAGTAATAAACAGGGATATGCCCTTACATTTTGGTTTTTTATCTTTTTTATATTTTATTTACTTAATGGAATAATTTTATTGATTTCTTTATTTTGTAGTCCTCTTTTTTTTTATTTTAGTAAAAACACAACATGAGATCTACGCCTCTTAGCAGACTTTTAAGTGCACTCTACAGTATTGCTGTCTATAGGCACAATGTTGTTCATCAGACCGCTAGAAACTTTTTATGTTGCATTACTGAAAGATCGGTATTTATACACATGAAGTAGCAACTCTTCATTTTCCCCTCCACCCAGCCCCTGGAAACCACCATTCTTTCTATTCTTCGCTTCTTTGAATCTGATTACTTTAGACACCTCATATAAATGGAATCGTGCAACATCTGCCCTTCTATGACTGACACATTTTATGTAACGGAATGTTTCCAGGTTTCATCCATGTTGTCCCATATTGCAGAATTTCCTTCTTTTTTTTTTTAATTTTTTTATAACGTTTTTTATTTATTTTTGAGACAGAGAGAGACAGAGCATGAATGGGGGAGGGGCAGAGAGAGAGGGAGACACAGAGTCAGAAGCAGGCTCCAGGCTCTGAGCCATCAGCCGAGAGCCTGACGCAGGGCTCGAACTCACGGACCGCGAGATCGTGACCTGAGCTGAAGTCGGCCGCTTAACTGACTGAGCCACCCAGGCGCCCCAGAATTTCCTTCTTTTGAAGGGCAAATAGTAGTCATGTGTGTGTATATACCACATTATCTTTATTCACGTCTTGGCTATTGAGAATAGCACTGTAACAAACATGGGAGTGCTCATATCTCTTCTAGATCCTGATTTCGATGCTTCTGGATAAATACTCACAAGTGGGAGTCTCTGGATGGTAGGGTAGTTCTATTTTTAACTTGTTGAGGAACCTCCGCACTATTTTCCATAGTGACTGCACTGTTTTGTATTCCCACCAACAGTGTACCAGTGTTCCAGTTTCTGAACTTTGATTTTGGTTTTTTAGCAGCATCATTTAATGATATGTGATTGTATCTAATTTTGACTAAGTTAGTTTGCACTCCCAATTTTCCCTACCTGCTTGAATAATCATGGCACATCGGTTTCTTTCTGAAACAACTCATCGAATAGCCTCAGAGCAGTTGTAAAGGCGAAGCTGTTCTATAAAACCACATATGAATATAATAAATGTTAAATGACACAGTGGTTTAAACGTAGGAAATATTTTATCTAGATTAATGAAAAAGGAAAGAAAATGAGCTGAAGAGGTGATGAGTGTTGCCTAAAGGATTAGGTAGGTATAGCTCCTCATTTCCTATGTGGCAATGTGTTTCATTTTAGTTAGGAAGTTGATCGGTGATAAAGCAAGCAGCTGAAATAGTTTCCTTGACCTAACATTATCAGCTGCATAATCTTGGATGGGCTCTTTGGCCTTAGACTTTTTTAGAGGCGTGTGGAACATCATGAACTGAATCAATATATGCATTATGTAGTTCCAGAAGAAGAGAACACAAAGAGGGAGAAAAAAAACATGTAAAGACATAATGGCCAAAAAGTTCCCAAATTTGATGAAAAGCATTACTTTACATATCCAAGAAACCATAAATATTAATTTAAAATGTGAATTTACACGTTCAAGGAGCTCACCCATGAACTCCATGTAACGTGTTTATGTTTAAGTCTACCAGGTTGTTATTTGTTTACTATTTGTCCCACCTGTTCATTTGTCTTTATTCTTTTTTTGAAGTCAATTGAGCTTTCGTATTAATTCCATTTTATTTCCTGTATTGGTTTTTCTTTTTTTTTTTCAAATTTTTTTTTTTCAACGTTTATTTATTTTTGGGACAGAGAGAGACAGAGCATGAACGGGGGAGGGGCAGAGAGAGAGGGAGACACAGAGTCGGAAACAGGCTCCAGGCTCCGAGCCATCAGCCCAGAGCCTGACGCGGGGCTCGAACTCCCGGACCGCGAGATCGTGACCTGGCTGAAGTCGGACGCTTAACCGACTGCACCACCCAGGCGCCCCTTCTGTATTGGTTTTTCTTGGCTAAGTCTTTATGTCTTTAGTGGGATTAGGTTTCTTAACTCATCAGTTTTCCTTAAATTAATGTTGTACCACTTCTTGTATAAATACTTTAGAGCAACATAATTCCATTTACTCCCTGTCCCTTGTACTGTTTCACAGATTGTACTTCAGTAACTGTTATAAACCCTACAATACGTTATTATTCCATTTGCTATAAACCGAAGGTTATCTTTTAAAAATGAAGACAGGAAAAAATAATCTCTTACGTTTGCTCGTAGATTTACCTTTCTCAGTACTTTTCATTTCTTTCTATATCCAAGTCTCCATCTGCTCTTGATTCCCTTCAGCCTGAAAACTTCCTTTAACATTTCTTGTAGTACAAACCTCCTGGTGACAATTTCTCTCAAATTTTATGCATTTAAAAATGAAGTTTACTGTCATTTCTAAGTACAGTTCTGCTGATCAGAATTCTTAGTTGATAGTGTTTTGTTATATTTTGTTTTGTTTTTCCGTTCAGCATGTTCAAGATTTATACTTCCATTGTCTTTCAGCTTGCATTAAGGAGTTAGTTGTCATTCTCATTGCTGTTCCCCTAAATGTGATGGTAATTTTGCTCTAGGCTGCTTCTAAGATTTTCTGTTTTTATTTGGTTTTCAGAAGTTTGACTATACTTATGTTTTCTTAATGGGATAGCATGATTTTTGGCTTACCCTGTTACTTTCTTATTGTTATTTCAGTCTTTTCTGACCTTCAACATCCTAACGAGATCTCTGTCTTCCCCCACTTTTGTTCTAGAAAATATTTGGAATTGTTTTGTGTTGTTTTGTTGTTTGTTTGTTTGTTTGTTTTGTCTTCGAAATCTAACTCTTGATTAGGAAAAAGAACTCAAGCCAAACCTAAATCCGTTTGGTTTAACGCTCAATGGCTATGTGTAGGAAAATGGAGAATCTGAAAGTTGGCAGCAATATTTTTTCAGACTTATTTGTACTGTCCCTGGCCACAGCTTCTACACAATGAAAAGATAAAAGTATTATTCTTGAATGTTTCAGAACAGATTGGTTCACAGCCATCTGCATTTCTACTGCATACCATGAAGCAAGTCAATATTGTTCTACTAAAGAAACAAATAAGAAAATTTGAAGGAAAAAAAAGCTAGATTAACTGTCAGAATATGAGATGGTTTCGGAAAAAAACACAACCCAAATGTTTTGGTGTATTGATAAATTCTCAGAATGATTTATTATAGACATACAGAAGTAGAGGGGTAAGTCACACGAATAGTAAGAATGCTGCGATTCTGGGAGCCCGTGACGATGGAACTCATACACTGACCATCAGGGTTTTCCCAGACGGTATGTTCAGAGCGTTCTACATAAAACTCAGTGATCATCTAATTTGTCCATTCAGTCAGGTGACTGTTAAGTTTAGTGAAGAATTATTTTAGACGTAATTAACTTTGGCTACATTATTTAGATTATCTAATTACTGAACAGCGCTCAACAGATAGTATCTTAATGTCAGGATACACACTCACCGTGGGGAAAAGAAGAGAACTTGACTTCATAGACCTGTCAAATTTGGTGCTGAATGAAATTATCACACACATGTCCACCTTCAGAATACTGATTGAATATCATTTTCTCTGTAGGTGAATCCAATCACTCTAACTCCATTTACATTTTATTACTTCTCCAGCTTCTAAGAAAATTTTAAAATAAATTTGGCAAGTGTTGGATACATGTGTCTCTAGTACAAAGGGTTAGTGTTCAGATTTGGAAGGAATTCTAAGATAGTTGACCAGCCATGGTTTCAACCATCACGTGATACAAGAAGTTCATAAAAAATAATTTGATTTTTCTACAAAAAGATATTTACTACCTATATCTTTTTCATGATAAAAACTGATAAATTTAATTAAATATTAGTCAAAGCAGTTATCTGGTAACAGTTAAATATTCCCTGTAGGAGTATAAGCTCTGTGAGGATAGAATCAAGTTTGTTCATTGTATACCTTGGTGTTTTACCCTAGTTCTTGCTTCATAATAAGCATTTGGTTAACACTTCTTGAAAAAAAAAAAAGTGAATACAATAATACAATATTAAAAAAAAATTGGGGCTATTGATTTTTTTTAATCTAACCATTCTATTTTTTATAGGCACAAAGTAATGTGCTTTTAAAGTTCATTGATTTATTTTTGAGAAAAATCATGAGGGAGGGAGGGGCAAAAAGAGGGAGAGAGAGAATCCCAAGCAGGCTCCCTGCTGTCAGCACAGAACCCAATGTGGGGCTTAATCTCATGAAATGTGAGATCAGGACCTGAGCCGAAATCAGGAGTCAGATTCTTTTTTTTTTTTTTTTTTAATTTTTTTTTTCAACGTTTATTTATTTTTGGGACAGAGAGAGACAGAGCATGAACGGGGGAGGGGCAGAGAGAGAGGGAGACACAGAATCGGAAACAGCCTCCAGGCTCTGAGCCATCAGCCCAGAGCCCGACGCGGGGCTCGAAGTCACGGACCGCGAGATCGTGACCTGGCTGAAGTCGGACGCTTAACCGACTGTGCCACCCAGGCACCCCTAGGAGTCAGATTCTTAACCGACTGAGCCATCCCAGCACACCAATGTATTTTTTTTAATGCTTTAGAAAACGTTGCTATTACTTTCCTTTAAGTTATAAGGTAAATTGATAAGTGCCAATCCTATATTTTCACAATATGTGGAACATAAATGATCAAATAAAATTTCAAAGTTGTACTATCTTATAAAATTATAGACTGTCTCAGAGGTTCATCTGTATTTAGTGCTAAATGCCTCACGGATGAACATGATACAATTCTCTTTCCAAGAACTTACCAGCCCTGGCCAGTGGTCGCTTTATGCCTACATAGAAATAATCCAGTAGGAGCTTTGAAATAAGATTTTAATCAGGGGGTGCCTGGGTGGCTCAGTTGGTCAAGTGTCTGACTTTGGCTCAGGTCATGATCTCACCATTCATGGTTTTGAGCCCCCTATTGGGCTGTGTGCTGACAGCTCAGAGCCTGGAGCCTGCTTCAGATTCTGTGTCTCCCTCTCTCTCTGCCCCTCTCCTGCTCATGCTCTGTCTCTCAAAAATAAATAATGTTTAAAAAATTTAAAAGACAAAAGATTTTAGTCAGTATTTCAGGTTTAGACTGAAAAGATCTTAGGATTCAATGCCACAGTCAGCCTGATGTCAGTATTATGTCTCCATCTGAATCCACCACATGTAAAGGTCTTATCCCAAACCAAGTAATCACTGATAAGCTGTTGAAGCGTCTGTAAATATTAAATCAAGATTCCAACCTGGAATAATTTGCATACTAAAAGGGAATCTGCCATTTGACTTAATCTAGGTTTCAAAAGCATCTGTCTCCTGTAACATTTCTTTCCAAAGGAACAATTGTTAGCTGAGCAAGAAAATCCCGAAATTATAAAGCCTATTTGGACCACCCGTTATATTCACTTTGTGGGATCTAGGATTATTTATGGGCTTTGCTATGTTTAATTGGTAAGTTTTTGCACTGAAATAATACATTTTCATTGAATCACATAATTTTTAAATGCTTGGATTGTTTTTTGCTGTGTGGATTTGGGGAGGGGATGTGAAAATAGTTAAAACTTTCCATTTGTTTTCATATTTTTAAATAGATTCAGGTTATAAATGTCTTAGCTAAATTAGGTGGAACAATTCTAATGCATACATGTCAGTCTTGCCTGGCTAACATTAAAAACCCAATAAATTATTTAAAATGAACTAATGCCAGATTGAATCAACTGTGAAAGAAAATAATTTGTGAGTTTTCCAGAGAAAAATTCCCCTATTAGACTCTGAAACCGCTAACGTAGACAGTCAATGATCCAGTGAACAATCTCCAAATAAATAAAAACTCATCAAAGGGGCTTGTGATTTACTAATTGATACATCTAAGTTAAAAAGTGACTGATAAACCATAGCCACATCCAGTGATGTTCAGTGCTCCCTCGTTGCAGAACATTTGGAATATTTGGTTCAATTTTAGAAAAGGTTTGTTCATTTTAAATTCTTAAAATACATCACATCGCATGGAATGTGAAAATACAACACTTCACTATTTCATTTACCCTTCACTCCTTTTTCTCTGCTAGAAGAGCTTTTAGCAAGAAACTGTCAACAGAAGCCTGGGCTTCCTGAGGGGAGCCAAGTCTTGGGAACAACACGATTCCTTGCTCTGTATGTAAAAGCCCACATATGTATGCTTTCAAAGCTCTTTCCATTTGTACAATGTTAGATTTCAGATTGCTGTTAACCTCAGTGTGGAACGCTATGCCCTGATATTTGGAATCAACACCTTTGTTGCCTTGGTGATCCAGACTGTCATGACTATAGCTGTGGTTGACAACCGGGGACTGGGGCTTCCGGTCAGCATACAGGTAAGTGCATGATTCTGTGCTCTCACTGACACAGAGGCATACTTTGAAAACTATACACACACACACACACACATTTATATTATTATACATAGTAATCAGACTTTCTGAGATACAATTTTCATACAATAAATTGACACATAAATAAATGTATATACAGTTCTATTAATTTAGGCAAAAACACAGCTGTGTAGCCACCACCACGTGAAAATAAAGAAGAGTGCCTTCACCGAGAAAATGCCCATGTCCCTCTGCAGTCGCCTCTCTCCACAGCACCCCCAGAAACCCACTCATCACTTTTCTATCCCTATAGGTTTGTCATTTCAGAAAGTCATATAAATGGGGCACCTGGGTGGCTCAGTCAGTTGAGTGTCTGACTCTTGATTTCACCCAGGTCATGATCTCATGGATCGTGAGATCGAGCCCCACATCGGGCTCTGTGCTGACAGCATGGAGCCTGCTTAGGATTCTCTCTCTCCCTCTCTTTCTGCCCCTCCCCTGCTCGCTTGCTCTCATCCTCTCTCTCTCTCAAAATAAATAAATATTTTTTTAAGTCATAAATGGATTCATAGTGTCTATAGCCTTTTGTTTCTGGCTTTTTTCATTTAGCATAGTGTCTTCAATGGAATAATTTTGTATTGAGAGATATAAACATGATGAGGTTAAGATATATTCTAGTTCTTTTTTAATTTTTTTAATTGTAGAGATATAGAGCACGTGCTCACACAAGCAGGGGAGAGGGGCAGACGGGGGGAGAGAGAGAAAGAAAGAGAGAGAGAGAGAGAGAGAGAGAGAATCTCAAGCAGGCTCCACACTGAGCATAGAGCCCAACATGCGACTCAATACCCTGGGATCATGATCTGAGCCAAAAGCAAGAGTCGGATACCTAACCATTTGAGCCATCCAGGCACCCCAATGCATTCTATTTCTTAAGAAAATTTTTTATTAAACAGGTGACCTTTTCATTAAGTAGATGCTAGAGTGAAAGAATGACCTAAAACAGAGCCATGAAGTCATTCCACTTTAAGTGGTTCTCATTACCCACAGCTAAAGGTTCTTCTTGTTCTGGCTGAAGTTCAATCTTATTAAAGCTTAGTTCACAAATTTCGTAAGCCTACTCAGTCTTACGGACAAAATGGTTGATCTTACATGTCTCTACATATCCAATGCAAATGTTTAGAATATTGAAATGTCTTCTTTAAAAAGAAAAAGAGAGGGGCGCCTGGGTGGCGCAGTCGGTTAAGCGTCCGACTTCAGCCGGGTCACGATCTCGCGGTCCGTGAGTTCGAGGCCTGCGTCGGGCTCTGGACTGATGGCTTAGAGCCTGGAGCCTGTTTCCGATTCTGTGTCTCCCTCTCTCTCTGCCCCTCCCCCGTTCATGCTCTATCTCTCTCTGTCCCAAAAATAAATAAACGTTGAAAAAAAAAAATAATAAAAAAAAGAAAAAAAAGAAAAAGAGAAAAAGAAGTCATTTCAGGAAACACAATTGACACCGGGACATTTAAGAAGTTTATTTTAGGGGAGCCTGGGTGGCTCAGTCGGTTAAGCATCCGACTTCAGCTCAGGTCATCATCTCGCGGTCCATGAGTTCTAGCCCCGCATCGGGCTCTGTGCTGACAGCTCAGAGCCTGGAGCCTGTTTCAGATTCTGTGTCTCCCTCTCTCTCTGACCTTCCCCCCGTTCATGCTCTGTCTCTCTCTCTATCTCAAAAATAAATAAACTTAAAAAAAAATTTTTTTTTTAAAGAGGTTTATTTTATTTTTTTTCAACGTTTATTTATTTTTGGGACAGAGACAGAGCATGAACGGGGGAGGGGCAGAGAGAGAGAGGGAGACACAGAATCGGAAACAGGCTCCAGGCTCTGAGCCATCAGCCCAGAGCCCAACGCGGGGCTCGAACTCACAGACCGCGAGATCGTGACCTGGCTGAAGTCGGACGCTTAGCCGACTGCGCCACCCAGGCGCCCCAAAAAGAGGTTTATTTTAATCTCACACTAGTTCAATAGAAAGAAAGACATCTTCATTGAATAAATACAACACTAAGATTGATTCAGACTCAATTCTTTTTGAGAACATAAAACAAGCAATTGTTAGTTTCTAACATAAAATTTAAATTCCTGGTTTATTACCCAGCTTGAAATTTGCTGTCCAGCTTTTTAGAAATTACTAGGTAGGTGATGTGATCGAGAGAGCACAAGCTTGAAAACAACCAAGAGTGGATTTGAACCTTGATGTTCATTAGTGATTTCTTGAGGACTTTTTATTTGGGAAAATTTCAAATACATTTTAAAAATAGAGAGAATAGCTTCATGATGTCTCAGGCACCCATCACCCAAATTTAGCAATTATCATTTTATGGCCAATCTTGTTTTCTCTGCACCTGCCACCCAGTTCTTCATCCTTACCCTGGAGATGTAGTTTTGTTTTAATGTCTCAGTTTTCTGTTCAGTAACATAGAAAATATAAAACCTCCTTTATGAGATCTTAGATTAGATGCCCACCTGTAAAATACACCATTCCTGGCCGGTAGTGTACTCGATACATGGATGCGTTCCTCTCTTTTCTTAATAGAAAAAAAGAATAATTATTCACATTAGTCAACACTGTTAGGATGCACTTATTGTTTCTAAGGACTTCTTCATACATCACACCTCCAGATATTTCCTTCATTTTTCTACAAATCCATTGTGTCTTAACCTGAAATTAATGAATTCCTAGAACAGAAGGAGGCAAAATAGAACTTGAGAAGAAAATTGCCCGTCCATCTGCCTGTCCTCCTCTCTGCCACTATTTTGTGTAATCTGATTTAAATGACTGCTTTGTGGGAAAATCAATACATTTTGACCTTTCTGAGGAGTTCTCGCAAACATCAAGAGCTGGGGGTGAAAATTAAATTTGGCAGTAAAAGTCAAGCTCCACCTTTGCTTCCCCTGATAATTCAAGATTTCCAAATGGTTTTATCTTCGCAACAAAAGGGAATCTAGATTCGGGGCACTCCTATAAAATCTTTCATTATATTTCTATCTATCTTCTTTTGTAGTCTCTGCCAATATCCTCAATGCTAGCACAATTTTCATAGAGGTTCTTTCATGTAAGTTACTTAATGTAAAACTCAACTCCTGAGTAAAGGACTAGTTTACCTGGATGCCAGAGCTGGGTAAGCAGAAAATATTTAGTCCAAAGGCATAACAGAAGACAAATCCTATTTCTATAAAATATTCCCCAGACAAGAGAAGTCTCATTGCAGATCCCTGGTTTTGAAAAGCAACCTTCTTAAAAATTGATTTTGGGTAGGAATCTGATTGAATATGCTTGAATTAAACTTTGGAGAGCCAAGAATATACAGGTATATTGATTAATAACTCCCAAATCTCAATCCTAAATGCCTATTTGTCATTGATTATGCACTTACGATAGCCCATGAGCTTCCTACTATAATTTCAAGTGCCATTTTAAAAGATTGGAATCTAAAAAATAGAAAATACAACCTAAGTCAGCATTTTCATATGACTTAGAGATTCAGCAGAGAGAAGTCTGTGTTGAGACATCCTGAACTAAGTCCCCCATTTTCGCATTATTTCTCAAACTGTTATCACAGAATAAGCTTTTTATAACTTTCTCAATTTAAAAGAACCATAGAGATCTTGAAAAGAGGTTCCACGTACATCTTTGAATATTACTAAAAGGCTAAGGGGAAAAGACCCATGAGAAAAGTTAAAAGCATCTTTTTACCTCATCTAGAAAAAGCTAAGGAGTAATTGAGCTAGTTGTGTAAGAAGTGGTAACTTTAAAGTGTGTCTTTACTAAAGGCATAAGATAATACTGCGGTATACTGATGATATAAAATAATTTTCTGGGGAAGTTTCGTTTTTTAAAAAAAAATAAGTGACATCCATTAAGTCTAAAGTTATGAGGGACTTTTGGAGGGAATGGGTGAGTAACACACAACTCCAAAAAAGCTGATTTTTTAAAAAGTACTCTTTTTGTCAGGTGAAAGAGGTGATAACACCTCACAAGTTTCACGCCAAGACACCCAACTATTTCCAGGTTGGTTACCCGTTACTATAGCCCTCCATCCCTCCCAGCCCCAGACCCCGCTCCCCCCTCCAAGTTGCAGAGATACCCCTTGGAATTGGGCAACACATTGGTAACCAGAAATTTCATGTTGATTGTGGGAGATGCCATTCATTCAACTCCCATTCATGAATCTCATTACCCTCCTTCTCCCTGGATAGTCTTGAGGCTTAAGCTATGAAGAACAACGCCTGATGTCGTAAGGGAGGAAAAATGTTTCTTCCTACCCTACTTGGTTGTCAGCTGGGTCTCTGTAACAAAGATTAACAAAAGTACGCAACTGTGTTTGGTTATAAGTTTTATGTAACGCGGGAGCCTTCATGAGGAAGTGAAGACACAAAGAAATAGTTAAGCTGGAGTGTTTTTATGCTAGATTTGATAGAGAGTAGAGAGTTGGGGGAAAAAAATACGATAGGACAAGAAGGTTACGAGCTAAGAATAGTAAGCTGGGGAAGCTTCACACAACCTGTTCATTCAGATTTCTTTCCGTGTCCCTTTATCTTCGGAGATAAGGATGTTCCTTTCCTCCGAATATAGACACTAGGGTCTTATGACCTGCTCCAGGGGACGGTCAGAGAGTCCTTCCTGCACCTGCTATATCTCAAATTCCTTCAGTTAAAAAATATTCACTATGCCAAAGTGCCATATTTGGGGGTAAATTGTCCTGAACCCTATCACCAGCAAGTAGGGGGGAAATACACATGAAAAAGAAAAGGGAAAGGGCATGGGTGTAAAGTGATCCCTCAATGTCATAAAAACCACAGCTGCCGCCCTGCTCTGTCTCCCCTGTCCTCACTGAGAAATGCAAAATGATCCTCGCCAGCTCTCTTGGCAGGAAGCCACTGCACTCAGCCACTCTGGGACCAGATGGACCCTGATTACGCACTCCATTAGATTATCTGGCTAGGATAACTGGTACTTTCGTCTGCCTCAAATTAAATAAAAATTAGAATCATGAAAATGGATTTTTTAGTTTTAACCCCAAAGGGCTTAATAAGGGAAGGGGCACTCTAAACAGAAAGATCATCTCACAAAAAGGAGAACAGCGATGCTATTATTTTAAGTGCATGAAATGGGGATTCGTTCAGGTATTGGGCAGCCTCCCATACATCAAACCTGAAATTTTTCAGATGTGTTGAAATCATGGAATATTTGCCAGTTAGATAGCTCAGATGAGCGTGTTCAGTTCATGCTCATTACCTCAAACATGTGAGATACGTGTTCCGTTGGACTTAGGTTTCGCTCCTTTGTAAACTATTTTGGAATCTTAACCCAAAGAATAGCTGAAGGTGAAGCCAGATTTTCATTATCAAACAAAATACTTACATGGATTTTCAATGAGTTTGGGTCCTGACCTTCAGACATTGTCTTGCTTTCCTACTCTTCTGTTCTAGTGGAAATGATCTGAATGCAGGTACCTTAGAGGAATTGGGGTTAAAGGATTGCATTTGAAGAAGGAGAAGAAGGGTGGATGTCCAGGTTGCTTAAGTTTAAAGTTTAAACAAATGTCAAAATATTAAATTAAGAAAGACTTTCATTAAACGCTACGTACTTTTAAAGATATTAAAATAAGAAAGGCCTCGTTCCACTAAAGCCATCGACTAGTTATCGGAAAAACACACGACGCTATAGAACACCTAAAACTCCTGGATATAAATTGAAGATTTTTTAATAAATGGCTGAATTGGTAAGAAATAAGAAAACGGGGGCGCCTGGGTGGCGCAGTCGGTTAAGCGTCCGACTTCAGCCAGGTCACGATCTCGCGGTCCGTGACTTCGAGCCCCGCGTCGGGCTCTGGGCTGATGGCTCAGAGCCTGGAGCCTGTTTCCGATTCTGTGTCTCCCTCTCTCTCTGCCCCTCCCCCGTTCATGCTCTGTCTCTCTCTGTCCCAAAAATGAATAAACGTTGAAAAAAAAAATTAAAAAAAAAAAAAAAAAAAAGAAATAAGAAAACGCCCCAGAGGTCAAGGCAGGAACAGGAAACCAGATAGATAAGGGCACACCGGGTCTATCGTGCTCCAGCAAATGCTGGACTGATTCTCCCAGTGACCTGGAATTTTGGTTTTAGTGGCGACCCCAAATCTACACTGTCAGTGAGTGATGAAATAGAACATGAAATTATGGCGGGGGTGGGGGGGCCTCCAGCAAAGAAGATGAACCGGGGTGATGCCAGAGGAATTTATTCTAGAGATTTGCTTCATAAGCCAGCACTCACATAATTCCAGGGCCCAATTTCTACATGCTAAACATTATTTTTCAAGCTGAGTATTTAGTTTAAAGTGCCCCTGGTTGGTAATGGCCCCAGGCACTTATACGTGTCCAAATAAATGCTGTCTGGAAGACTGTCCTTCCATGCAGAAATCAAAAAACCTGCCGCAGATAAAATTCCACCAAATATGAGATTATGATTTTTTTAAAGTCCAAAATCATGCATAGATATAAAGTAGCATGAGCAAGCCAACTGAAGTAATAAAGAATCAGACCGACAGAGATTTGAGACAGAGGAATTAGCGTCAGAATGTAAAGTAAGATGTTTAACACGTCTGTACACAGAGGAAAATGATAACATAAGAATGGAACAAGATACATCATGAATATCTGGGAAAAATAGAACTAACCAGAATTAGGAACTTAAACATGTTAAGGGCAACGTAGACACATACATAGGAAAAATTACTGAATGGGAAGAAATCACCAGGAATGCAGCACAGAGAGTGAGAGAAGTGGAAAAATTATTCATACACATGGGGATTAAAATGAGAAAGTTCAACAAATATCTATTTCGAGTTCTTTGAGGAGATAATAAAGGTAATAGAGGGGCACATGGGTGGCTCAGTCGGTTAAGCATCCGACTTCGGCTCAGGTTCTGATCTCAAAGGTTTGTGGATTCAAGCCCTGCAGTGGGCTCTGTGCTGACAGCTCAGAGCCTGGAGCCTGGAACCTGCTTCAGATTCTGTGTCTCCTTCTCTCTCTGCCCCTCCCCCTGCTCATGCTCTCTCTCTCTGTCTCTCTCTCTCACTCTCTGTCTCTCTCTCTCAAAAATAAATAAACATTAAAAAAAAATTCTAAGGTAGCAGAGAGGCAGATAAATATACACTGAGAATTTTCCACTAGTAATCAAAAGCATGTATTCTCAGAATTAAGAAGCCCCCCAAAATCTCAAAAGAGTAAGTCAAAGAAAATTCATATCTAAACACACTGGGTTAGGGGCGCCTGGGTGGCGCAGTCGGTTAGGCGTCCGACTTCAGCCAGGTCACGATCTCGCGGTCCGTGACTTCGAGCCCCGCGTCGGGCTCTGGGCTGATGGCTCAGAGCCTGGAGCCTGTTTCCGATTCTGTGTCTCCCTCTCTCTCTGCCCCTCCCCCGTTCATGCTCTGTCTCTCTCTGTCCCAAAAATAAATAAACGTTGAAAAAAAAAAATTTAAACACACTGGGTTAATTGCAAAAAATCAAAGAAAAAGAAATCTTAAAAATAGAGAAACAGAACATCAGCTATAGAGAAATTGTAATAGACAACGGACTTTTCAATAGCTCATGCGGAAGTCAGAAAATCAATGACTTCAAGTGTCGGAGACAAAAACTGCCAGCCTGGAATTATAGACAAAGAGAAACCACGTTTTAGAAAAGAGAGCAAGGAGGGCGCCTGGGTGGCTCAGACGGTTGAGTGTCTGACTTCGGCTCAGGTCATGATCTCACGGTTCGTGGGTTCGAGCCCCGCAACCGGCTCTGTGCGGAGAGCTCAGAGCCCGGAACCTGCTTTGGATTCTGTGTCTCCCTCTCTCTCTGCCCCTCCCCCACTCGCGCTCTGTCTCCGTCTCAAAAATAAATAGATTCTGTGTCTCCCTCTCTCTCTGCCCCTCCCCCACTCGCGCTCTGTCTCCGTCTCAAAAATAAATAGATTCTGTGTCTCCCTCTCTCTCTGCCCCTCCCCCACTCGCGCTCTGTCTCCGTCTCAAAAATAAATAAACATTAGAAAAAAATTGAAAAAACAAACAAATAAATAAATAATAGGAGAGCAAGGAGCATCTGGGTGGCTCAGTCAGTTAAGCGTTTGGATTCTTGGTTTTGGCTCAGGTCGTGATCTCAGGGTTCATGATACCCAGCCCCACGTCGGGCTGTGTACTGACAGCACAGAACCTGCTTGGGATTCTCTCCCTCTGTCTCTCTGTCTCTCTGTCTCTCTCTCTCTCACTCTCCCCCACTCATTGAGCTCTCCCTCTGTCTCTCCCTCAAACTAAATAAACATTAAAAAATAAATAAAACTGAGGGCACATTAAAAAATAATAAATAAATAAATAAATAAATAAATAAATAAAAACGAGAGCACAGTGAAGACATTTGCAAACAAACGGAAATGGGATGAATGTGTTATCACCAACAAACCTTTACAAAAGCAATTTCTCAAAGATGCACCTGAGGAAGAAGGAAAATTATCCCAAGAGGAAGGTATTTCCCAAAAGAAGGAATGTGAAAAAAAGAAAGAAAGAAAGAATAAAGAAAGGAAGAAAGAAGCAAAGAAAGAAAGAAGCAAAGAAAGAAAGAAAGGAAGAAGCAAAAAAAGAAGAAAGAGAAGCAAAGAAAGAAGAAAGGAAGAAGCAAAAAAAGAAGAGAAGCAAAGAAAGAAGAAAGAAGCAAAAAAAGAAGAAAGAGAAGCAAAGAAAGAAGAAAGAAAGAAGCAAGGAAAGAAGAAAGAAAGAAAAAGAAAAGCAAAGAAAAATAAAAGAAAGAAAGAAAAGCAAAGAAAGAAGAAAGAGAAGAAAGAAAGAAAAGCAAAGAAAGAAAAAGAAAGAAAGAAAAGCAAAGAAAGAAAAAGAAAGAAAGAAAAGAAAAGAAGAAAGAAAGAAAGAAAGAAAGAAAGAAAGAAAAGCAAAGAAAGAAGAAAGAAAGAAAAGAAAAGAAGAAAGAAAGAAAGAAAGAAAGAAAGAAAGAAAAGCAAAGAAAGAAGAAAGAAAGAAAGAAGAAAGGAAGGTGTGAGTGAATCAAAACACGAAGCATTTAAAACAGTTACATTTTACATCTTGAGGAGTTTCTTTAAAAGATGTCCAAAGTACTCGACAACAGTGATATCTGTCAGCAGAAGGATGTTCAGAACGAAAGATTTTGTACTGTTGCAGAGGAGGGCAGGAATTACCGATGGGACACTGCTGGGGGGCACACACCAAGCGGGGAGTGGGGTGTAAGTCCCTCCGGGGGGGAGGTGGGTTTCATCACCTGCATTGTTCAAATTGCCGCAGCGTGACGATAACGACACGCAACGGACTTTTAATCAGTTTTGCTACAGTTTTGAAGTTCTCTGCAGACAGTTCTCCCCCTTACTGCCTGTACCTGAGGCAGCGTCAGCTTAACACACCACTGCTTTGTTTATTTAAGAGCTGCTATTTCAAGTGTAACTAGGAAAGAATTAGACGCAGATTATGCAATTATTATACAGGAGAGAGAAATAAAGCATAGCACGTGGAAAAACAGTCACACGAGAGTTCGAGAAAGGAGGGGAACATTGAAGAGCGTGAGGAATAGGGAAAATAGGGCGGTAAAAAATACAAATAGGTTAATTATCGCTAAATAATAAATTAACTCATGGGTTGAACTGCCAACACACAGGAAACAGGAGAAGCAGAAGAACTCATTAAGTGACGTCCAGGGATGTCACCCATAAAACACCAGAGTCTGGGAAAAGACAGGTTTCCAACAAATAAAATGAAGACTGATCATGTCTTGAGAAATTCAGCAATCATGATGTGTGGATCTTCTTTGAAATCTGATTCATACCCAGAAAGTAAAACTATTCTGAGACAAGCAGGGAAATTTGAGCCCTGACTAGACAATATTAAAGAATTGTTAGGGTCCGCCGTTGAGTGTTCGACCCTTGATTTCGGCTCAGGTTATGATTCCTAAATTTAAATTTTTAAATGAAAAAAAGAAAATGAGAATGAAGAAAAAAAAATATTTTTTTAATTGTTAATTTTTTAAGTGTGATAATTATTTGTGGTTATGCTTTTGTGCATCTTTATTTTTATTTTTTTAATGTTGATTTTTGAGAGAGAGAGATAGAGAGCGAGTGCGAGTGGGGGAGGGGCAGAGAAGCAGGCCCCAGGGTCTGAGCTGTCAGCACAGAGCCCAACGCGGGGCTCCAACTCCCGAGCTGTGAGATCATGACCTGAGCCGAAGTCAGACGCTTAACTGACTAAGCCACCAAGGTGCCCCCGTGCATCCCTATTTTAAAGATACAAACTGAGGGGCGCCTGGGTGACTCAGTTAAGTGGCCAAGTCTTGATTTTGGCTCGGATCACGATCTCATCTCATCCCAAGAGATGGAACCCTGGGGCTCGGCTCTGACATTGCTGAGCCTGCTTGGTTGGGATCCTCTCTCTCTGTCCCTCCCCAGCTTGCAAGCGTGCCCTCTCTTGCTCGCTCTCAAAATAAATAAATATTTTTTAAAAAGATATAAACAAATATTCATTACATGATATGATACTAGATTCAAATTAATCTGTGAGATGAAAAGGTAAGTGGTTGGGGCACTATGGAAGCAAGACTGGCTATGAGCTGATAATTGACGAAACCAGATCACGGATTTATGGGCATTTGTATACTATTCTGTCCACTTTTGTGAATGTTTATAATTTTCCAAAAATAAAAGTTAAGTGATTCCAAGCTAGACAGACCGGTAAAAAAAAAAAAAAAAAAAAAAAAAAAAAAAAAAAAAAAACGAATAAATAAAGACAATAAAAATATTTTCAGGTTAGATTCTTACAACTATGGTCTATTTACAGAAAACACATCTAAAATGGAAAGACATCTAAAGTTTGGAGTGGGGAGGGAAAATTCATATGATGCAAACAAAAATTTTAAGAGTTAATATAGTTAAATTTTTTAAAGATAAAGCATAATTAAGTCCTCTTGATCTATATATCTAAGGAGAGTCGTTAAAAATGATCAAAAGTCGGGGCACCTGGGTGCTCAGTCGGTTGAGCGTCCGACTTCAGCTCAGTTTACGATCCCACAGTTTGTGAGTTTAAGCCCGTCATCAGGCTCTCTGCTGTCAGCACAGAGCCCACTTGGGATCCTCTGTCCCCCGCCTCTCTCTCTGCCCCTTTCTTGCTGGTTCTCTAAACAAATAAATAAATAAATAAATTTTAAAAAAATGATTCAAGGTTAATGTATTCATTAGTAATATATCTGGGTTCTAAAATTCTACATATCTATTAATATCATTTCAATATTTTGGATAGGAACAGTGTCAAGCATGTTACGGTCTAAGAAAAAAATGAACTCCCAATTTCATATACTAAATGTGAATAGAAAAAAAGGAAGAAAAACGAGAAGGAAATCTATATAGAGTCTATATAGATGGAGAACTTCAGAACTACGGAAACAGTTGACATTGATTGAATTCTACTCTGTGGGTACTTTTCTGTGCACCCTACATGTAATAACTCATCTAATCCTCTCAACAAATGTGTAAATATGGTTATTATTGTAATTTTACAATTTGGAAAACTGAGGCAGAGAGAAGATCCATGATCTGTTTAAAAATCTCACAGCCAGTAGTAAAGCATCATTACCTACCTGTAGTGTTGAGCATCCATTTCTATATCATTCACGATTTCTCTCTTTTTTTTTTGTCTTCTTTTAGTTTTTAATTTATGGGAGTTATTTCTCTGTTATTGCTGGAATTTTCCTAGTGAGAAGCATTTACATAATCTATTCAGCCAAATGCAGACAGGGAAGATGTAATTCTACTACTGACCAGAATCCACATGATCCAGAGGACTCCATTTCCGATACGAACACAGTGACGCAGTTTTAGCCTGGTCTCTCCTATCATGGACTCAGAAGACGGACTGTTCTGAAAATATATGGCGCTAAACTACATGGCATTTTAATTTTTTGTCCTAGATGAAGACACCGTAAAAGACAGAATTATCATCAACAGTACATCAAAACCTCAGCTACGGGCCGGTGAGCAGGGTACAACCAAAAACTGGAGTTGACCAAGTTGAAACCAGCCATCTTTATGGCCTCGGTGAGCAACTGGGACCCTAAATACTGTTTGAATACTTTGAAGTCCATCCCAAAACAACATGGAAATCAGACAAGTGGGACCATCCAAAAACAGAAACATGAAATATCCCAGAGTTAATGATATATATTAGCTTTCTGTGCCCAACCTCATAAAAGTGTGATTTGTTTTGATCTAGGTAATAAAGAAGTTTCTAGCACAGGTCCAATGCATATTAAATGATCAATACGTGATAACCAGGACTCCTGGATGACTTGGTCAGTTAAGCATCAGACTCTTGATTTCGGCTCAGGTCATGATCTCAGGGTCATGATATCGAGCCTTGCATCAGACTCCCCACTGACGGTGCGAGGTCTGCTTAGGATGCTCTCTCTCCCTCTCTCTCTCTCTCTCTCTCTCTGCCCCTCTCCCACTCATCTGGGAGCACATGCTCTCTCTCTCTCAAAAAAAATAAAATATGTGATAACCATATTGTATTCATATTGTATACTACCAAAAACGTTAGAATGGGGAAAATAATTTAATTCCCCCAAAAGGAGGCCAAAAAATTAAGGGAAAATTTGTCCTTAAACTTTACCATGACCCTACATGAAAAGACTGAATGTTGTAATGATTTCAGTTCTTCTCAAACTAATTTATAAGTTTGTTGCAATTTGTGACGGTCTTATGTGTCCACTTGACTGGGCCAAGTTTCTCATTGATTCTAATAAACACTAATGGAGGTATTGCTGTGATGTATTTTGCAGATGTGATCAAAGTTCACAATCAGTTGACTTTCAGTAAGGGAGACTATCCCAGATAATCTAGGTGGGACCAATCCAATCAGTTGAAAGGCCTTAAGAGAAGAACTGAGCCTTCCCAGAAGGAGAAGTTCCCTCTGTGGACAGGAGCTTCGGGTCATGCCTGAGAGTTCTAGCCCACGCATCCTGATGGCCTGCCCTATGAGTTTTGAACTTAGCCTCATCAGCCCTGACAATCAAGTAAGCCAACTCCTTGAAATACATTTTTTACTATATATCTCCACTGGTTCTGTTTCTCAGGTTGAATCCTGATTGATACAGATTTTGGTACCAGGAGCGGTTGTAGAGGACACATCTACAAGGCCAACTTTTCTGAACTGTTTCTGGGTTTCCTGGAACTGGGTATCTAATCTAGTTAGGTTTTAAGCCACTATGAATCTGTTTCCGGTCATAAAGAGAGCACTAATAGTCATGGCATGATGTAGTTTTAGACGTACAAGTGTCACCATTGGGCCCTCCTAATCAAATACTACATTGGTTTCCTAATGATCTTACAACAAACTGCCACAAATGGAGTGGCATTAAGCAACAGGAACTTATTTTCTCAAAGTTATGAAGGCTAGAAGTCTGAAATCAAGGTGTTGGCGAGGCCATACTTGCTCTCTGAAAACTTGGTCTCGGGGAGGGTTCTTCCTTGCCTCTTCCTAGATTTTAGCAGTTGCTGGCGATTCTTAGCCTCCCTTGACTTGTAGACACATCACTCCAGTCTGTTCTTCTGGTGTCACATGATGGTCTCCCTTTGTGTCCGTGTCTCTATGTCCAAAGTCCCCTCTTAGTATTAGGAGACCAATCATGTTGGATTTAGGGTTGACCCTAATAAAGTCACATTAATAGGTTCCAGATGAGCATCAATTTTGGACGGGACAATATTCAGCCCAGTTGAAATACCTATGGGAGGTGAGGTTCTGGATTGCTGTGTATTTGTCAGTTCAGGATGTTTTACTTAACCTGAAGAGAATAATGGAATTGGCAGGCTGCTCCTGGAGCAGTACACACACACACACACACACACACACACACACACACACACACATATTCTCACTGGAGAAAATAAGGGAGAAATAAGGATGACCTCAGGGATTCAAATTCCCAGCTCAAAGTGCTGCATTAATGACCTGAAAGCTCTAATATCATCCCTGAAACAAACGCAAATCTCCTGCAGCCACAGAGCTGAGATTTCTGATAACCAAACCCAGAGTCTCGTTCTGCAAGTGGCTGATTTACAACATAAATTGAATTCCTAACCCTGCAGGGTGTCTTCTGATAAAGTGAGGACACTCGTTGGGAATAAATGAAATCCTGAAAACTGGAATGGAGACATATGGTCAGATCTCAATAAAGCTGGGGACACCTGACCCCTAGATCTGCCAAGTCTTTGCCCTTAGAGGCTGCCCTTCCACCCCTGCTTAACGAGGGGTCCTATAATGGCAGCTGTTTCAGCAGGCCCCAAAAGGTAAAATACAAAGTGTATGGAGAAGCATTACAGTCCAAAAGAGACACATGGTTCCCCCAGCTTGTATAGAAACCTAGAAATCTAGATAATATGTGTGGAAATGGACCTTAAGGATGTAGGATCATGATAGAGGGAACATGAAGTTGGACCAAGCGGAATTTGTTGATATGGGTTGCCAGTTTGGTTGGTTAGCTGAAACATGAAGCCCACCCTAAAGAAGTTGAAATGCCAGAAGTGCCTTGGTGTGCCATAGAGGAAGGTATTCCAAAGCTTAGGCAAAGTATAATATTAGAGTGGATTTATCCTGCGGATTTGTTCACCCAACATGGGAAGGTCCAGAAGGCACATCTTTTCCCATAACTTTGAGAATATATTTGTGAGAGCAGCCCAGCATTCTAGAACTCTGTGGCTGCTTTGCTCTATGGGTCAGAAATTCCAGTGGGAGCTGCTACCCATGAACTGGGGACACTCAAATACAATGGAAATGATGGGATCCCAGGGTGGCAGGAGCCACATGGAGACATTGAGTTGCTAAAGACAAGATGGGTATGGTTACCATAATGGACAATGGAGCCAAAGCAGTGGTCAGAATAGTCTACCTCATGGATACTTGTGGTGTTGGCTGGTTGGTATCCCTAGAAAAGAAGTAGATGAACAATTTACCAAATTCTTACTTGATCTGCATGAGCGAAAGTGTTCTAACGAATTTTAAGCAACTTAATATTCACGAGCAGTCATAATGGAAAATGCTACCATTGCTTCATGATAATTTGGAGTCCGATGTTTTTTAGAGTAAAAAGCTGCCTAAAATCTAATCCATCCAGGGGTGTCTGGAATTTAAGCCCAAGGTAAATAAGCTTGAGGGTAGTAAAAAGAAATCCTTGGGCATAGGAGGCAGGAATTTTCCCAATGGAAAAATCTTCAAAACCCTTTTCTCGGATTAGTTATCATGTCGAGACAACTTCAGTTTCTACTCTGGGACTCTGTTTTTCTCTGTTGTATACTGAGTGAGCAGCCAATGTCTATCTTGCAATTCACAAATTCTCTCTTTGAGGGTGTCTTATTTTGTTGATTGAGGTTTTATTTCAACTCACGTATCTTTTTATTCCTGAGATTTTGATATCAATCTATACTTACTTTGTTTTTACCTGTATTTTCACTATAAATCCTTCTTTTTTTTTAAATAGAAGTCATTCTCTTACTTATTGTTAAAGATCCAAAAAAATATAATTTAAAAGACACTGTTAGTTCTACAAAGTCAATGTAATCTGAAATGAATTCATGTTGCAAGCTTATTTTGTTGTCCGTTCTTTTTTTTTTTTTTTTTTTTAAATTTTTTTTTTTTCCAACGTTTATTTATTTTGGGGACAGAGAGAGACAGAGCATGAACGGGGGAGGGGCAGAGAGAGAGGGAGACACAGAATCGGAAACAGGCTCCAGGCTCTGAGCCATCAGCCCAGAGCCCGACGCGGGGCTCGAACTCACGGACCGCGAGATCATGACCTGGCTGAAGTCGGACGCTTAACCGACTGCGCCACCCAGGCGCCCCTGTCCGTTCTTAATATTAGATATTTTCAAATGTGTGTTAGTTATTCAGCATTATATAACAAGTTAACCCAACCCTTGTGGCTTAAAACACTGCACATTTATTATCTCACAGTTTCTGAGTCCCAGGAATCTGGGCACATCGTAGCTGGGTCCTCTATTTCAGGGTCTCTTATAGGCTCCAGTCAAGGTGTTGACCAGGCCGTGGTCATGTCAAGGGGGCAGGATGCTGACTGGGCCATAATGCATTTCCAAGTTCATGTAATTGTTGGCAGGATTCAGCTCCTCGTGGCTACTGAGCTGAGAGCTTCAATTCTTTGCTGGCTGTTGACTGGAGACTGCCCTCAGTTCCTGGCCATGTGGGCCTTTCCAAGATGTCAGCTTGTTTCATCAGAGAGTGCAAGCCAACAAATCAAGGGTTGGCTTGAAGATGGAAGTCACAGACTGTTGTAACCTAATCAAGGATGTGATATCCTGTCACTTTTGTGGCATTCTCTTCACCTGTACCTAGAGCCAGCACATAATGAAGAGCAGATGATTTCACAAGAGTGTGAACACCAGGAGGCAGGGATCATTGGGCACCATGTTTGAGACTTCCTACTACAAGGAGGTTTTGAAATTTTGCCAGCTTCCTCTAGGTGAGAGCTGTTTTGCTTCCCCTTTCATTTCTTTTGCTTTCTCTCTCCTTACCCCAACTCTTGCCTTGGCTTTTACCTGTCTAGAAGTTTTCCTAGAATATTTTCCTGCCCCACCTCCAAGCCCCATCCCATAGTGTAGTGGGATATCATAGATTGTTCTCAAGCCTGCAGATAATTTAAGACAATTTGTGACCTTGGGACGAGGTCCATATGTCTTTGATGGATACCAGTTCACAGGCCAGAGCCCCAGGTGGAAAAGAGTCATAGAATTTTTTCAAGACGAAAGGGGCCCCACCCTGGCACAAAATCCCAAAAGTTTGCCTTGCTGTCATCCCCTCTCTACATCGAATACCTGATCTCTGTGATCATATTCCCACTCTCCTCACGCCTACAGCGCACTTCTAGACCCTGACCCCAGCAAGGTCATGAATACAACCTTGCAGTCAGCATTTCCATTCTATGTTTGGTCCACAGAAATAGTTCGCTTGTTTTTGAGCCTAGCTATGTGGTTCATTTATTTTCTTAGAACATGTTATCTGCCATAGCTTCCCCCCTACCCTTTCTGGACAGATACATCAATGTGTGAAAATACTGGATCACCGTGATCCAAATTCTCGTCAGCCTATGGTCTCTGCTGCTAATAAAACAGCTGGAAAAAGCTGTAGAAAATAATCAGAAAAAGAAAAAAGGAAAGGACAAGGAGGGGAGAGGAGAAGAAAGAAAAGAAAGAAGAGAAGAGAAGAGAAAAGAAAAGAAAGGAAAAGAAAAGAAAATGGAAAACAGGAGAAGGGAAGAAAAAAGAAAAGAGCAGGTTACCCTCTTGTTGTAAATGAAATTGAAGCAGTGGAAGAAAAGACTTCCTCACTCAAAGAAGCACTGAAAACCCCCTTTCCACTGGGCTTCCTTTCATCAGATCTCCTTTTCATTTATCACTTTTGCTAGAGGTAGTTCAGAAGACACAGGCACCGGGAGAATTTACAGCTCGAATGCATGTTTCAGACTTCTGTAATTGAACGTTCCGGTGTACTGAAAAAGGTGAAAGAAGAAAACTGTATACACAAAACAGCAGAAAGAAGGGAAGGAAAAGATTGAATGTGTCAACAAAAGAGACCCCATGCAAAGCCCAGATGGTCTCAGGCCCACCATGAAATTCTGTATTTGAGTCCTGATGGGAATGCCCATGGAGGGTTCAATAGGCCACTAAAGGGGCATGTCCATACATCGACACAAAGGAACTGGACCTCTGGGGAGACCACACACGGGGCTATAAGGGAGTGAGGGGTCTGTGAGGAGGGTGAAGTTTCACTGAGGGGAGATATTGGTCCCCAGAGACCTGGCAGGGGCTTCTAGGACCACCCTTGAACGTGCTGCCGCCGTTGGGCTCTTAAGACTTCCTGCAAAGATAAATTCTCTCGCAATCTTCAGCACAAACCAGGATTCTACGCGCCCAAACACAACAAAGGCAAAAAGAACACTTTTGATGGACTTCTAGTTTTTATTTTATTAGGAAATTTAGACAGGATTATGCAATGACTAAGAACACACAAGAAAAAAGGGGAAAAAACTATGTAAGAAGACGAGAAAAAGTGGGCAAAGACAGAACTGAAAGACAGTGGATAGTTCCAGCCAACCAGGTATTCGGAATCATGACTTCATTAGTAATTTGCACAATTGCTCTGGTGCTGGGCTGCATACGGATTTCTTCCATTAGGTAATTTCTCTTGGTTCGGGGACTTCTGATGGAAGGACTTAAGGCACCGAAGAGATAGGAAGGGAGTATTTTCAAGGCGGGGGAAGAGGAAATCTTACCAGCTCTGCACACCGCAGCCTTAGCTGCAGCACTGCCTCTTGCAACAGCACTTCTGCTGACAACAGCACTTCTGCTGGCAGCAGCCCTTCCCGCAGCCACACGAGCCACAGCCACACGAGCGGCGGCAGCAGCAGACCACGGGGACGCTGCAGCAGCCCCCGCAGCAGCCACAGCAGCAGGGACAGCAGCTGGAGCAGCAGCCCACCCGGTAGCACCTGCAGGTGGTGCAACTGCCGCAGCCGCCGCCGCAGCCACCGCAGCCACTACTGCAGCCGCCGCAGCCACCACCGCAGCCGCCGCAGCCACCGCAACTTCCACAGCCACAGCACCCCATGGTGTCGGCAGAGAGGACTCAGGAGAGGGGAGGAGGGAGACTCAGGAGGTGAGGGAGGTCTGGTGCCGCCTCCTGCTGGGGGAGGGGCTTATATACCAACCCCGGAGCAGGAGCAGGAAGACACGTGACCACTTCCTTGTTGCTATTTGGCTCTATTTACAGGGAAGAATCGCATCATCTCTTATGTGCTTCCCTTTTAGATATCTTTGGCTTCATCACCTGTGTAGTTTACTGTTTAAATAAACCTATATTCCAGTTTAAGTTTAAAACACTTACAAAATCTAGGGAATCCTCCTGGGAACCAGGAGCGTGGTGAGGCTACCCACGGGACCAGGCAACATCTCCGCATTCCCAAGCCGCCTGTGCCCGCGGGGCGTGCGGACCACACCCATCATCAGGCAGCCCCTGGGTCAGGTGATCTGTGAGTTCTGAGGGAGCTGCTACATTGAAGGTCAAGGTGTCCTCCCTGACCTCAAAGAGCTTGCGATAGAAATGACCCTGGGAGCTGGGGATGTGAAATTGGCAACAGATTCAAAGGTCACTGTCAAGGCCAGATGCCATCATTGCATTTGTTGGCCAGGGGAAACTAAAGATACCATTGTGATTTTTTTTTTTTTAAATTAGGCTCAGGGCCAGAACTCACAACCCTGAGATCAAGACCCAATCTGAGGGGCGCCTGGGTGGCGCAGTCGGTTAAGCGTCTGACTTCAGCCAGGTCACGATCTCACGGTCCGTGAGTTCGAGCCCCGCGTCAGGCTCTGGGCTGATGGCTCAGAGCCTGCAGCCTATTTCCGATTCTGTGTCTCCCTCTCTCTCTGTCCCTCCCCCATTCATGCTCTGTCTCTCTCTGTCCCAAAAATAAATAAACGTTGAAAAAAAAATTAAAAAAAAAAGAAAAAGACCCGATCTGAGATCAAGAGTTGGATGCTCAACCAACGGAGCCACCCAGGCGTTCCAATAACAGTATTTCTATCCTTTTTTTTTTTTTTTTTTTAACAGGCTCCATACCCAATGGGGGGCTTGAACTCATGATTCTGAGATCAAGAATCAGATGTTCTACCGACTATGCCAGCCAGGCACCTTGTCATGGTGATTTCTTACACCCAGGTCATACTGATTTATTTTATTTTATTTTATTTTATTTTATTTTATTTTATTTATTTACTTTTGAAACAGAGAGGCAGAGTGCAAGTGGGGGAGGGGCAGCGAAAGAGAGGGAGACACAGAATCCAAAGCAGGCTCCAGGCTCTGAGCTGTCAGCACAGAGCCTGACGTGGGGCTCGAACCCATGAATTGGGAGATCATGACCTGAGCCGAAGTCGGATGCCTAACGGACTGAGTCACCCAAGCAACCCCTGATTATTTTAAAAATGGAAATAAATCCTCTTAAGAGTCTGCATTTTAATGGTGTAATCCTCGGTGTATTTTGCTCTGGATGAGGAATTAGTTTTTGGCTTTGACATCAGTTGATGTCTGCTAAGGAGGCTGACCTAGGCAATTTTGAGAGCAGGGTGGTACCTTGGGGGACACAGGCGCAGAGGCCTGAGAAGTGAGGAGAGGCCCGATGTGGGGAGAAAGGAAGTGTGAGATGTGGTGAATGTGTAGCTGGGGTCCTGTGGGGTCTGAGGGCTAGCGACCAACAAGGAGGCTGGAAAAACAGAAGACAAAAGGATGAGAGCAAAAGCGGGCTCTGTACTGCGTGTGCTGATGGAGGGGCACTCTGGCCTTTCAGGGAGTTCTGAGGACCTTCGTGGGGATCTTCAGAGATCAACAGATTCCCCAAACTACGTTTTGTAAATGGCTTGCTGCTCGGAGTTTATTTTCCCAGTCCAGTGAGATTGTCCTTCAGGAATCTGAGTGACAGAAAATGCTGTAAGGTCCCCGGGGCATGTTGACATTGTTATTAATGATCCCAAACTATTTTTGTGGTATGTGGACTAGAGCCTTTCAACCACCGGGGGGTGGGGGGGGGGGGGTGTGGTGCTTGAGCTGGGGTGGGGGGTGCAGTGGGGCAAGAGATAAGAGGTTTTAAGAGATTTGAGAGCTTTTAAGGAAGCAGAATCGACAGAATTGGAAAGAAGACCAGAAATGGGGCTGAGAGAAACAAAGGATTCAAAGCCGAGATTTTAATGGATGGTCCATTTGATGGAGAAGGCATGCAGTGGAGGAATGTACCTTTTGTGTCGTGGGGTTGGTGACTATGCCTTGAGTCTGTGGCCAGGGACATGGCAGGTGCCTCGGAAAAGCCTTGGGAAGAGGGCGGAGCACCAGTTAGATGTCGGTGGATTTGGGGTGCGGAGGAGATTCTAAATGGGGGGAAGGGATCCATGAAATGCACATGGAAACTGAAGCCCCGGTTCTGGATGTGAGCACGTAGGGAGGGAGTATAGTGGGAGAGAAGGGAGCATCGGGTCAAGACTTTCAGTAGAGAACTTGTGGGGTTGAGGGAGAAAAGAGGATCATTTAGTTTAAAAATAGTCCACATTTCTTTGGAAAGGTAGCTGTGAACATGTAAACCTCGCAAGAACCAAAGGGACCCGTTTAACGAGGTGTGAGCCACACAACAGTGATAGATGTGACAAAATCAGAGACAAATGGTTTGTTCAACTCGGCTGTTCATATGGACTCGACCTCTTGGAAGTTTCTGTTAGAGCCGGGGGTGGGGAGGAGGGGAGGGCTCCAACTGAATATATGGAGAGAAAATCACCCAGGAGAAAAGGAGCTGGCAGTAATCAAGTGCTTTCTTAGGTTAACATCTCAAAGGTTCAGCTGTGTTTCTGTGGAAATGGAGATCACCTCCCAAATGTGAGCATCTCTTAGTCTGCCTCTAAAATGACTGTAAGAAGGGGCACCTGCACGACTCAGTCGGTTAAGCGTCCAGCTCTTGATATCGGCTCAGATCATGATCTCACGGTTCATGAGATTGAGCTCTGAGTCGGGCTCTGAGCTGACAGTCCGGAGGCTGCTGCGGAGTCTCTCCCTCTCTCTCTCTCTCTCTCTCTGCCCCTCCCCTGTGCACGTGGGTGCTCATTCTCTCTTTCTCTCTGCCTCAAAATAAATAAACATTAAAAAAAATAAAATAAAATGACTTTAAGAAGAAAAGCTAAAATTAGCAAATGTATTGGGTCAAATGTCATCGGCTAGAATGTAAACAAGGAACAACCCTAGATGAGCTTATCGTGGAAGCTGCGGCAATGAGGAAGTGCTCAGGGTCACGGGTCCTGGGCGGCTCCATCCCCACCCGCTTCAAGATGCTATATAAGCCCCTCCCCCAGCAGGAGGCGGCACCAGACCTTCCTCACCTCCAGAGTCTCCCTCCTCCCCTCTCCCGAGACCTCTTTACCGACACCATGGGGTGCTGTGGCTGCGGAAGTTGCGGTGGCTGCGGCGGCTGCGGCGGCTGCGGCGGTGGCTGCGGTGGCTGCGGTAGTGGCTGCGGTGGCTGCGGCGGCGGCTGTGGTGGCTGCGGCGGCGGCTGCGGCAGCTGCACCACCTGCAGGTGCTACCGGGTGGGCTGCTGCTCCAGCTGCTGTCCCTGCTGCTGCGGCTGCTGCGGGGGCTGCTGCAGCGTCCCCGTGGTCTGCTGCTGCCGCCGCTCGTGTGGCTGCGGCTCGTGTGGCTGCGGGAAGGGCTGCTGCCAGCAGAAGTGCTGTTGTCAGCAGAAGTGCTGTTGCAAGAGGCAGTGCTGCAGCTAGGCGGGCCACCTGGCCTCTGTCCCTGCCCAGGAGACCCTGGAACGTTCCTCTGCTCCATTCGCCTGCCCTACCTGTCCTCATCTGCTGTTCTGAGACTGACCCTCTTTGCTCCTGCATTGAGGTTCCTGTTTTTGTTTTTTTTTTCCTGCTTTGGGTGTTTTCAGGTTTCCCATCTGAAAAGTTTCTAATCAAATAGCCAACAGTGAAAACAAAGGACGCGAGCACAACATGCTCACTCTGAATGAAGAGCTGACCTCATGGGGCTCCGTGAGATAGGATCGCAATTAACGTTCTTTAGACCTACGTGATTATTTCCTTCCCATGTCTGTGCTTTTACCTCTGCTCCTTTTTTAATCTTGTATTCCTGTTTGTCGACAGCGTTTTTCTAAATGTCCTAATAAATACAAACTTTTAGCATGAAAAGTGTGTTTTTGCCTTTGTTTTGATTTTACCATATCCCCCATCCCGGAACATCTTAATCTCACTTAAAAGTCACTTGGAAGATGGGCAGTGAGAGCAGAGCAAGGCAAGGAACCATGAGAACAGCAGCCTTCCTGCCCCCGCTGCCCGTGCATTTCCGCTACTGACACCAACAGAGCACTTGAAAGTGCTTTACCTACAACTGGAATTCTGTTTTGAGATGACGGTTTCAGTTACAGGGAAACAAGGGTCCCTAATTGATTAAAAATGCTGTTTTATTCACAAAGAGCCATTTCAAACAAATGTTCAGAAATACATCCACCACCAAAATATGGAGGGCTGCATTTGCCTTAGATTCCCATCTACTGGGGCCACTTATTCTTTGCATCAGGGGCAGAGCCCCACCCCTGCAGAGCAGGCCCCGTCACTTTCCCCTATGAATTTAGCCAGCAGTACACATTTAGACTTTCGGTATTATTAGTTTAGCTTTCCATCTCCCTAACTACAAAAAGTAATGCCATCAGGCTGTGCTAAGTGGGTCAGCTTTGGTGGATGTGGGATTTCTCTTCGTTCTTTTCTGTTTATATTAATTTAACCTTGGTTGGGGTATTGCGAAGGCTCAGGCTTACTTTTGGCTTCATTTCAGATCTTGCTTAGTAACTTAAACTTTGATGGATGTTTTTAAGTTTTATTTTTGAGACTCATGAGCTTAGAGGGGCTCTGACTAGTCCTCTAATCTGGGTCCTTTTGCCAGACTGTGGTAGTCCATTCTGTTTTATTTATTTATCCTTAAATTTATTTTTAAAGTTTATTGATTTTGAGACAGAGAGAGAGAGAGAGAGAGAGAGAGTGTGTGAGAGGGGGAGGGGCAGAGAGAGAGAGAGAGAGAATCCCAGGTAGGATTCGCACTGTCAGTGCAGAGCCCGACTCAGGGCTCGAACTCACAAAACTGTGAGATCATGACCTGAGCTGAACTCAAGAGTTGGAAGCATAACTGACTGACCCACCCGATGGCCCTGGTAGTCCATTCTTTTTTTTTTTTTTTAATGTTTATTTAATTTTGAGAGAAAGATAGAGGCAGAGCATGAGCAGGGGAGGGGCAGAGAGAGAGGGAGACGCAGAATCCAAAGCAGGCTCCAGGCTCTGAGCCATCAGGACAGAGCCCGACGTGGGGCTTGAACTCATGAACCGTGAGATCATGACCTGAGCCCAAATCAAAAGGAAACTACAGTTCAGTTGGTCCTCAATAGCCTCATTCCCTTGGAAGATACAAATCAAAATACAAATGACATTTTATGATTCAGATTATGAGTAGTATTTAGAAGGATGTAAATATTTTGGAAGAATGTGCTTTCCGTTGACAAATGTTCCCTGAGAAACCCCTAGCTATAAAGGCAGGTTTGAAGCCAGTTCAAAGATGGAGTAGATCCTGCCTTGGAGGGTCATTGGGTGGGGTGGGTTGTGTACAAAGAATTATAATCCAAGGCCAAGTGTGATACTGGCTGTAGGCATCTCCATCAGAGGTGCAGAGGTAGTTCTTGAAAACATCCAGAGTGGTTTCCATAGCGCTGAATCTCGTGGCTTCTTGTTCCCTGTGGACTCCTCTCTGTCACGTTTGCTCTGGTTTGGACCAGAGCCGGAGAGTGGCCGAGCCTATCGTCACCGCAACGTGAGGGTCAGCCCTTGTCTTTGCAATAACTGTCCTCATCTTTTGCCCCGAGGCACACGTTTCCCAGACGGACGGAGTGCTGAAAAGAAAGAGGTGGGTCGCAATTTAAGGGAAATATTTCTGTAGTTCAACTGAACTCAGCAAATGTCTTCATGTTCCAATCTGATATTATTCTCACTTTGTTTTCCCAGTGATTCAGACAGCCTAAATGAAGACCCATATTTGCGATTGGATCACACACAGGCACGTTCAAGCCCCGATACATGGATCCTGTCTGATTGCCTTGTGAATTTTGTCATAGCTTCATACAGTGGGAATGAGTGTGGACCCTGCTCGGGAGGAAGAAGCGAGAGCCGAGTGTATGCAGGCAAAGTAGGAACCACACTGCACACACATGCCACATTGTGGGTACAACAGCCCCACATTTCCTCCTTCTTCTTTTTTTCAACTTGATTATTTAAAGTTTATTTATTTTTGAGAGAGGTGGGCGTGGGGCTAGGGACAGAGGGAGATTGGGAATCCACAGCGGTGCAGAGCCCAACGTGGGACTTCATCCCATGAGCCATGAGATCACGATCTGAGCTGAAATCAAGAGTTGGATGCTTAACCAACTGAGTCACCCAGACGCCCCATGCTTCTTTCTTTTAAGTATCAGGGACAGCTTGTCACACAGATTCACCTAAGCCACAGCATCAATTTAGGGTTGTGACTCAGGACCCCCGTAAACACACGTATTGTTGACAGTCATCAGGCGTGTCCCAAAAGCAGTATTGTTTTGTCAGGGCGGCCCTAACAAAATACCATACATGGGGTGGCTTAACCGCCAGGAATTTACTTTCTCACAGTTCTGGAGGCGGGAAGTCCAAGATCAAGTCCAAGTTCCGTGGCTCAAGGCCCGAGATGAAGCTGGCAGTGGGTTTGGTCTGCAGCCTTTCTCCTGAGCTGCAAGATGGCTGCCTTCTTGCTCTGTCATCGCACGGTCTTCTTTCTGCGCACGTCTGTGTCCTAATTTTCTCGTCTTCTAAGAACACCAGTCATATTTGTTTAGAACCCACCTTAAGGACCTTCTTTGGACTTAATCACCTCTTTAAAGAGCCCATTTCCAAACATAGTCACATTCTGAGATGTTGGGAGTGAGGGCTTCGACATACAGATTTTGGGGGGATGCAATTCAGCCCATAACAAAAGAGTAACAACACATACAGAAGTCTAATGCTTTGTCCTTCATTTACGTGGTTTTGTTAGTGACCTTTATTTAATATAATATGGACTTTGCTTTTTTTTTGTTTTCTGCCAATAGCCATTACAGATTTACCCTTACTTTCTTTTCTATATCAGATTGTCAGCTAACAAAAGAATTGCGTCTTGGTGTCCCTCCCAGGACCCAACACGATGTTTGACAAATAAACGTTCAAGAACGGTCGCCGGTTCGCCCTGCTGCCTGGATCCTTTCTTCACCCGTTGATGTCAATACTGAGTGATGGCAACTTAGCCAATCCTGACAGCCCCCGTCTCAAATAAGCTCACATCTCTAGTGAGCGGGACGGGGAGAGCAGAAGCTGAAGACGTGCTATATCTTTGATGCTCGGAGGGCCGCGTGTCCCAGGATTCGGCCGGTCAACCTTACTTTGTGGGAAAACTGCCACAAGGAGTCCTCAGTGAGGAAAGGCTGGGGGAGAGATGGATGGGACTCTCTCTTGCTGAGAATAGTTATGTGACAGGAGGTGGTTTTAAAGGCGGAGGTTGGGGGTGGCTCAGTTGGTTGAGCATCTGATTTCAGCTCAGGTCATGATCTCACAGTCATGTTCAAGTTCGAGCCCCGCGTCAGGCTCTGTGCTGACAGCTCAGAGCCTGGAGTCTGCTTCGGATTCTGTGTCTCCCTCTCTCTCTGCTCCTCCCCCTGCTCGTGCTTTGTCTCTCTGTCTCTCTCTCTCAAAAATAAAATGAAATAGAAATTAAAAAAAAATAAAGACGGAGCCAGGCAGAAGTGTGAGTCAGAGGATGGGGACCATGGGATAAACTCCAGAGGCTGAGAGTAACTACGGAGTGCCGAGTAGTCAGAGGGCACTAAATAAAAGCTCAGGGCTCTTGGATGTGGAAAAGGAACCAGACATAGAGATGGGTGGGTGTCACCTTAGAGTCTGAGGAAGCTCACGTCAGACCCCCTTCTCAAACCCTATCTTCTGAATTCCCAGGGGCAAGGAAGACTATCTTTTCAGGGGCTCCCTTTGGGGGTGTTACTTTACATGGTTACTCAATTCCTGTCTCCTTTTGTGATTTCATTGCATTTAGTCCCTTCAGCCTATTTAAGCATCTGTCTTTGTCAGGCTCTACTTAGAATGGCGAGGAAATACCCCACGTGGACTTGTGGTGTTGGAGCAAGAATGTCCTTCTCCTGGGAGACAGACCCCAGGAGCTTGGCTTCCCTCAGCCCCAGCCCCACCGCCAGACCCAGCCGGGAGTCCCCTGCCTCCTTTCTCTCTCAGCCCACTGCTAAACCAACCGCGATGGATCAAGAATCTGGAATCTGCACAGAAAAGAACCAGCAGGGAGCACTATGGGAAATTAACAGAAGGGGGTTTGCGGGACACATTTTACTGTGTGTGTGGTGCGGACTCCTTCGGACAGAGCTGGAGGTGTGGGATGGAAGTTGCCCATTCTGATTATGTTGAATCTAAACCTCCTCTTCTGACCTTACATCTGAAGGCTGACTTTGTAGTTTGCGGTGGCTGACAGACGGCCTTCCGTGGTGTCTGCCATGGATCTGGCAGAAACTTCTGGGAGGGAGGCACAGGAGGGTATGGATGCTTAGCCGGGCGATGGCTGAATGGGAAGCACTCACAGACCACAGAGCTAACGGGCAAAGAGATGCAAAAAACCCGAGGCTTCCATTTATGTTGCCTTTTGGGGTAATTCTCAGCAACAGGCCATAACAATCAGGATGGATGTGCAGCAGAAGAAGACTCCAGGAGCAAAAAGTGACCGTCATAAGTGATAAGCCTCAAAAGTTTTGACCATGCCCCTAAGTGATCGGACGATTATGGAAGGTGTGTGTATGGATGGATGTCCATGCAGTCCGTCTTCTGTTGCTAAGACTCTATCAAGGGAGAGATTTGGGAAGAGTTTCCTCTATGACATTCAGCTGTTACGACAGAGGATGTGCCCCTGAGTTCCCTGCTTCTTGATAAACCCACAGTGGGTTGACCATTCACTAATCCATCTATATGTGTTGCAAACAATTTAGCTTTGGTTCATCGCTGTCTTCACATGCGTACTACCTGCCTCATCTGTTGAGATTGAAATGCATTTTCCCCCAGGGATCGGCGGTTTAGAGGCTGGGAAGAAAAAAAGAAATGGGTCTTTGAGGCGGGTTCAGCCTCATTTATTAGGATGACAGTTGCTTTGCATTTACAGAGACGGCAAATGCAGTGGCAAAACCAGGACATAAACACAAGGTCAAAGGCGTTTCGAGAAGGGAGGACATTAGCTATCCCGATTCATTTTTGTCGAGGAGGAGATTCGAATGCGATTGACAGAGGAGACTACACATTTATTACTTTGGTTGGTGTTTATTACACGCAGATGGGACGACAGAAACTACAGGAGCGGGGGATTCCGACGGATTGGGGGTAAGGCTCCGGTCATGCTGGTGACTGAAAAGTGAGGAGCAGGCCGGGAGGGAGGGGGACGTCTTACCTACAGCAGGGTCGCTCGAAGCACGTGCCCAGATGCCAGGCCGCCCGCCTAGCTGCAGCACTGCCTCTTGCAACAGCACTTCTGCTGACAACAGCACTTCTGCTGGCAGCAGCCCTTCCCGCAGCCGCACGAGCCGCAGCCACACGAGCGGCGGCAGCAGCAGACCACGGGGACGCTGCAGCAGCCCCCGCAGCAGCCGCAGCAGCAGGGACAGCAGCTGGAGCAGCAGCCCACCCGGTAGCACCTGCAGGTGGTGCAGCTGCCGCAGCCGCCGCCGCAGCCACCGCAGCCACTACCGCAGCCACCGCAGCCACTACCGCAGCCACCGCAGCCACCGCCGCAGCCGCCGCAGCCACCGCAACTTCCGCAGCCACAGCACCCCATGGTGTCGGCAGAGAGGACTCGGGAGAGGAGAGGAGGGAGACTCGGGAGGTGAGGGAGGTCTGGTGCCTCCTCCTGCTGGGGGAGGGGCTTATATACCAACCCTGGGGGAGAGTCCTGACCCAGGACTCAAGGCCACTTCCCTGTTGTTGTTGTTGTTGATGCAAATATCCATGGCAGAACCTCACATGGCCTTTTGTGCACTTCCTTAATGGGTCCTTCTGACTTGTAAACCTTGCTAAATTTATCTTTTACTTGTCTTTTTAAGGCCCTGTTTAAAATAGGACAGGAAGTAACTATGAAATCCTGGGTTTTTTTGTTTGTTTGCTGGGGGGGGGGGTAGTTTTGGAGGATTTGGGGCAATTTTTTTTTCTGGTAGAAGTCTAAGTGGGTCAGAGTTTCCCTTGGGTATGTTTCACATTTCTTGGTCCTATCAGCCCAGGTCAAAGATTTTTTTTTTTCATTCTTGCACCATTTATTACCATTTGCGAAGTGGTGAAGCATCCTTTTAGACAGAAGAGGACGTTTTGAGATTCAAAGGGAAAGGTGATCCCAGGTCATATTATTTCGTCCTCCCAAGGCAGAGTTCCTTGGGTGTTTCTTCATCCTGTAACATCAGTTAGGAGGGGACTGTGGTTCCAAGGAGAAGGGATGCAGTGTTATCAGGGGTTATTACAGAGCGTCCTTCACATTCTGCCAGACGATAGAAGCACATCCTGAGCACAACATTCCCAAGCCATGTGCCAGACTCGAGCAGGCTTCTGCTATCATCAGCCTATTAAAAGAGAAAAACAAACCTCTAGGCTCAGTTCCTAGTGATCGTGGACCAGCCCGCCATGGACTGCTTCCTTGAACTGGTTGCTTCCATTCGGCCATCCGTATTCAGATCACTCTTTCCAGTTAAGGGTAAATAGTGAAGGCAGTTAGCACAGTCTGCAGGTCAGGTTGTGTCGACTATTGCGGAATATGAAACTGCTTTTACCAGCCATCCTGGGACAGTCCGAGTGGCACACAAATGAGGCAAGCCCAGGTGTCCTGTCAGCCCCCTGAATGAGCCTGAGTCAAAGGAGCTTGGAATAATGTTATGAACCGGGCCTTTAACACAGGACACACTTCAGGTTACTTTTTAGTTTCTGTTAAAAAGTAACAGAAGGTTACTTTTTAAAGTAACTTTAAAGGAGGTAAAAGACCTGTACTCTGAAAACTATAAAACTTTGGTGAAAGAAATTAAAGACGACACAAGTATATGGAAAGATGGTCTATGTTCATGAGTTGGAAGAACCAACATTGTTAAAATAAAATAAAATACTACCCAAAGCAATCTGCACATGCAATGCAATCCCTATCAAAATACCAACAGCATTTTTCACAGAACTAGAACCCATAATCCTAAATTTCTACGCAACCGAAAAAGACCCTGAATAGCCAAAGCAATTTTGAAAAAAAAAAAAAAAAAAAGAGCAAGACTTGATGTATCACAATCCCAGTGTTCAAGGTGTACTACAAAGCTATAGTAATCAAAACAGTATGGTACTGGCCAAAAAGAAGTACATAGATCAGTAGAACAAAATGAAGAGTCCAGGAATAAACCCAAGCTTTTATGGTCAATTCGTCTATAACAAAAGAGGCAAGACTATACAATAGGAAGCAGACAGTCTCTTCAGCAAATCGTGTTGGGAAAACTGGGCAGTTACAAGCAAAAGAATGAAATTGGACCACTTTCTTACACCATATACGAAAGTAAACTCAAAATGAAAGACCTAAATGTGAGACCTGAAACCACAAAAGTCTTAGGAAAAAAACAAAACAAAACAAAAAACAAAACAAAACAAAAAACATAGGCAGTAATCTCTATGACATCAGCCACAGAAATATTTTCCCAGAAGTGCCTGGGTGGCTCAGTCGGTTAAGTGACCAACTCTTGATTTCAGCTAAAGTCATGATCTCACAGTTCATGGGATCAAGTCCTGGGTCAGGCTCTGCACTGATAATGTGGAGCCTGCTTGGGATTCTCTCTCCCTCCTTCTCTCTCTGCCCTTCCCCACACTCACTCACTCTCTCTCTCTCTCTCAAAAATAAATAAATAAGCATTTTTAAAAAAAGAAATATTTTTCCAGATATGTCTCTTTTGGCAAAGAAAACAAAAGCAAAATTAATTATTGCAACTATATCAAAGTAAAAAGCTTTTGCACGGTGACAACAAGCATCAACAAAACCAAAAGATGAATAGGAGAGGTTATTTGCAAATGATGCATCCAATAAGAGGTTAATACGCAAAATATATAAAGAACTTATACAAGTCAACACCCAAAAGACAACGATGCAATTAACATATGGTCAGTGGACATGAACAGACAATTTTCCAAAGAAGATGTAGAGATGGCCAGCAGCCACATGAAAAGATGCTCAACATCACTCATCATCAGGGAAATGAAACTCAAAATTACAAGGGGCAATCACCTCACACTGGTCAGAATGGCTAAAATAAAAAACACAAGAAATGACAGGTGTTGGCAAGGATACGGAGCAAAAGGAACCCTAGTGCACTACTGGTGGGAATGCAAACTGGTGCAGCCACTGTGGAAAACAGATTGGACATTCCTTAAAAAAATTAAAAATAGAATTTACCATATGACTCAGTAATTCCACTCCTGGCTATTTCCCCAAGAAGTTACAAAAACACCAATTCAGAAAGATACATGCAGTCCTATGGCTACTGCAGCATTACTTACAATAGCCAAGAGAAGCCACCCAAGTGTCCATCGATAGATGAACGGATAAAGATGTGGCATCTGGGGCGCCTGGGTGGCGCAGTCGGTTAAGCGTCCGACTTCAGCCAGGTCACGATCTCGCGGTCCATGAGTTCGAGCCCCGCGTCGGGCTCTGGGCTGATGGCTCAGAGCCTGGAGCCTGTTTCCGATTCTGTGTCTCCCTCTCTCTCTGCCCCTCCCCCGTTCATGCTCTGTCTCTCTCTGTCCCAAAAATAAATAAACGTTGAAAAAAAAAAATTTAAAAGATGTGGCATCTATCTACAATGGAATATTATTCAGCCATAGAAAAGAATGAAATCTTGCCATCTGCAACAACATGGATGGATCGAGAGGGTGTCATGCGAAGCGAAATAAGTCAGAGAAAGACGAATACCATGTGATCTCACTCATATGTGGAATTTAAGAAGCACAGCAAGCAAACAAATTTAAAAAAGAGACAAGCAAAAAAACCCAGACAGAACAAGCAGATGGTTACCAAGAGAGGAGGTGGGTGGACAATTGGGTGAAAGGGGTGAAGGGGGTTAAGAGTTCACCCATGATGAGCACTGAGTAAGGTAAGGAAGTGTGGAATCCCTACATTGTACACCTGAAACTAACGTCACACCGTACGTTAATTACAGTTGAATTTTTTTAAAGTCTTAAAAATGACTTCTTTGTAAATGCAACTGTGTCCTGCTTTTCAGAACAGAAAGACAGGGAAGTGGTTTGGAGCTAAGTCTCCGTTGCACAGACCTGTAAATCATGCCTGCACCTACCTGACTTCAGTCACTACAGTCCTAAGATAACCGCTGTATAAAATAGCTGATTCATTTCTGGCTGCTACTTTTTTGTTGGAATGTGATCATGCCCTGGGGATTCTTAGTAGCTGTTCTTTCTTGTGCCAGGATAAAGACGGAGCAATGCAATTGCTTCAATAACTATCCTGGAAAACACCCAGTAAGCAAGCATTTCCTCTGTGCCTTCAGCTCACACACATTTCTCCCCAGTGCTCTGACCTTCAAGATTCATCTGTTCTTATCTGAAAGGGTCCCTGAACTTCTGTTTTCAGGCACATTAAGATTTTCCGAGTAAACTTGGGGGGAAGTAGCGTACACAATTTAATAAATAGTTGTTGAATTATCCTTGTCTTACGACGAAGTAACTCTGACATCTGCAAGATGCATCCACGCAAAGAATTCCAATACGTGGACAAGAACCAGAATAACCCTGTCCATTGACTTTCTCAGAGCTATAGAAAAAAAGGAGTTGATTCTGGGGGCGTCTGGGTGGCTCAGTCGGTTAAGTGTTTGACTCTTGATTTCGGCTCAGGTCATGATCCCGCAGTTTGTGGCCTCGAACTCCATGTTAGGCTCTGCGCTGATAGCTTGGGATTCTGTCTCTCTCTGTCTCTCTCTGCCCCTCCCGCTCTCATGCACACACTCTCTCTCATTTTTTCTCAAAATGAATAAACATCTGTTTAAAAGAAGAAGTTGATTCTGAGTTTATGTAGGAGAAAGGGAATTGGGAAGACTGATAGGGACCCTCTATCGCGGGAAAGTCTTCCTTCCCATATAAGACCTTCAGTAAGGATGGTAGATGGGAAAATGTGAGCGGTGATCCAGGCAGCACCCACCATAGGCCTGCAGCTGGCACTTACAAGGTGGGACCCAGGGGGAGCAGGGAGGGCTGAGGACACTGAGAGCCCAGCCTGGGAACATAGGTAGAGGTAAGGGTAGAGATCCTTGGGTTCAGGTGTCCCCCGCGTTTCGAAAGCTCAGGCCTTCAGTAGTTAGGCTACTTTGCCTTTATAAAGACCTACTTTAGGACCTGCTGTTTTTGCTAACGGAAAGAAATCTCAAAAGGTTGTTCACTTTTACAATAAAGGCCGCAGTAGCGTTCAGCATTTGTAGAGGCAGCACTGCCCCTGAGCAGAAGAGCAGCCCCCTCCCCTGCCCCCACCCAGCTCCTTCTCGGGACGCACCCTCAGCAACTCCGCGTCTCCGCATCCGGCCTCCAGACCTTTGAACTGCGTCTCTGAGTATCTGTGATTTGTCTCCATTGATTTTGTGCATCTGTCGGCAAGCTGTGTCCTAAGGTTGCAAAAAAGCCAAAGAGAGGTGATCTGGGGTTCTGGGAACGCTCAGCATTTGCTCCGTGTAAGTTACTGGTAATTGACTCACCACTTTCCGCCACTTTGGTTTTCGAAAGTGTTCATAGGAACGCTCCGCTTCCAGAGAGCAGGGGACACCTGTGCTCTGGTAAAGAAGCATGAGAGGTGTGGAGTCAGTGAGAACTAGGATTCCGGGTTCTGGAAGGGGACTGACGACAGAACCAGGACGTGGGAAGGCGAGACCAAAAATAGAGACCAGTTAGGGGCACTTGGGTGGCGCAGTCAGTTAAGCCTCTGACTCTTGATCGTGGCTCAGGTCATGATCTCACAGTTTGTGAGTTTGAGCCCCACACCGGGTTTCTGTGCTGATGGTGCAGAGCCTGCTGGGGATTCTGCCTCGCTTTCTCTCTGCCCCTCCCCTGCTTGTGCTCTTTCTCAAAATAAGTAAGTAAACTTAAAAAAAATTTTTTTTTAATTAAAAAAAATTTTTTTTTAATTAAAAAAAATTTTTTTTTAATTAAAAAAAATAGGGATGAGTCAAAAGGCTTTTGCAACAGTCTTAGCCTGAGAGCCTCAGCGGTCTAGAGACTGGGGAAGAGAGGGAAGGAACAAATGGTAAGCAGGGCATGGAACATTCCCGAGAGGAGCCCCATTACAGTAGAGAAAACAGCATCACATTAACAGTAGCACACGGTGTTTTACTAGAGTTGCTACTTAGTCGCTCAGTAAGTGGTCAGTAAATATTGTTGAATGTACTGATCAGTTGATTAACTGAATTTTGCTCATCATTATGTATTATGTAGGTCCTCTCACCCCTCTTCAGAGTCCAGCAACATCCTGCCCCAACAACCATCATCCTGGGATCCCCACAAGGTATCAGTGGGCTCAAGAATGTAGCACACTCAGCGGCCCTGGAAGAGGGCCCTTTTCTCCCCTGGCCAGTCCCCCAGGGCCTGCAGTGATGCAAGTCCGAGGCCTGGGGGGCAGGAAAAACCACGAAGGCACATGGTGGATCCCACCTCCTGCAGGTACTGCTTGAGGGGTGAAGGTCCTAAGCCAAAGCCATACCAGGATGGAGCCCACACGGCCACCAGCCATCACACCGTCTCGTAGTAACTACCACGGCCAACCTTCCTGGCCACATCTGTACCAACATCATCTTGCCCTGATGTCCCTCTGCTGCAATGGAGAAAATGTCTTCCCCCACCTTGTACCACACCCTGGACCCACCGGGCCTCACAGAAAGTGTTTCTCATTGCCCAAGTCCATCATGAGATTCAACTTCTATAGGTCCACGACATGAACCACTCAAAAGACCTTTAGTAATTGGGTCATTGGTCACAGGAATTAACCCCATCACCTGGCTCTTGTCCCTTAAAACGACTTTACTTGCTTTTGTTTTTGTTAGGATGTGCCTCAGTCTTCATCCCAAGTGACCCCTGGCAGATCCACCTCCCCATTTCTCAAGACCTAACCAGACATATCAGAATCCCCAGACCAGTAGAGCTGAGGCTCAGATGGGACAGTTATTGCCTAAATGTACGTGACATCATGGAAGCAGAACTGATAAATATTTGTGGTGACCCATATGGCTTTCCAACTACTTCTAGCTTAATGAGCTAGTCAACTCTATTCCTTCCCCTTCATATACTTGCTATTGCTCCCTGTTTTGGTATCAATTCTCCCTACCATTAGGTGAATATGTAAGTTTCTGCATATGATCCAAGTGTATTTGTGGAACGTCAAGGTGAAAAAGTTTAGAGAAATTCTTCATTGGGGCCCCCATCACCCGCTCTCCAGGCCATCTTTCAAACAAGATACCCAAATAATAAAGAAGATATTCGGGGCGCCTGGGTGGCGCAGTCGGTTAAGCGTCCGACTTCAGCCAGGTCACGATCTCGCGGTCCGTGAGTTCAAGCCCCGCGTCAGGCTCTGGGCTGATGGCTCAGAGCCTGGAGCCTGTTTCCGATTCTGTGTTTCCCTCTCTCTCTGCCCCTCCCCCGTTCATGCTCTGTCTCTCTCTGTCCCAAAAATAAATAAACATTGAAAAAAAAAATTTTTTTTAAATAAAGAAGATATGGGGCGCCTGGGTGGCGCAGTCGGTTAAGCGTCCGACTTCAGCCAGGTCACGATCTTGCGGTCCGTGAGTTCGAGCCCCGCGTCAGGCTCTGGGCTGATGGCTCAGAGCCTGGAGCCTGTTTCCGATTCTGTGTCTCCCTCTCTCTCTGCCCCTCCCCCGCTCATGCTCTGTCTCTCTCTGTCCCAAAAATAAATAAACGTTGAAAAAAAAAAAATAAAGAAAGAAGATATTGACAGGATCATGATGGAGTTGAAATTGTCATTCAGAAGCTCTGCTCTTAAATGGACTGACATGGGATGGATTAGCACCGCACGACGTTACTTAGGGTCTACAAAGGAAATTGAATCATTTGTTTTTATCTTGAACATTTAACTGTGTTTCCCTTATTTTTTGTTAGTGAAAGGATAGGAGACCTTTACATTATGTAAAAAGGTGTTCCTCTTTCCCTCCTAAAGGACAGAAAAGTTGCGCCTACCACCCTAGATTTAAGAATGGATGTCACTGGATGTGGCAAGGGGATGTCTTTTAGGGATACTCCACAGGGCCCAAGGGATGATGGAAAAAATTAGTTAAGCTGGGAAAAGACAGAGACTAAAGAAATAAGGACTCAGAGCACACCAAGATCACCATAATATTTAATCTTAACAATGCTTTCCATTGTAAAAGAGTGCAGGAATCCTTACAGTTAGCCAAAGACTAGACTCCTACACAGATACCATCGAATGGGTTCTTTGCTTCTCTTGAATTTGTACCAAAGCTGGAAAAAATAACATTGGACAATGATCAGATCTCAAAGTGTGACCGCATTCAGATTAATTTAGATATGGGAACATCCGCTCGGCTTCATCCTGTTGGGAGATACAATAGTCCCAGCTCCCCAGCAGTACAGCCTGGTCATTGGAAACCAGAGAGCATTCAAATGTGTGACCCATTAGTCAGTAGCACAAATTCTTGCCTAAAGCCTGGCTCAAATGCATAAGCATGCCAGTTAAAAATAACCAGGCGTGGCTGTTGTAAACAGAGGGTACATTCAGTGCATCTGTCAATTAACTTCCTGCTTATAGTTCTACCTGGGATGATAAACCCTTGAGCAAAAGCAAGCCAAGTTAACAAACATCTGTTGAACCCATTTTACGTGCCAGGCCACGTGGGCAGCACAAGGAAATGCACTTCTAAGTAACTCCAGCTGATCAGAGAGATGAGAAGAAATAACTGGGTAAACTGAGGAACAAAGAAGATTTAAATAATAGCCTAATAAGAGTTGGCTCCGAGTATGGGCTGATTCAGTTCCAAGTGAATATTAAGCCTTGCAAGAGTTCCAAGGAGGGGCTAATTAAATCCAATCACATAGAGAAAGTAGGAAAGCTTTATGAAGCAGGCAGAGCTCAAACTGAGTCTTGAATGGGAAACCAGATGGGAACAGGTAGAGAGGAGGAAGGAGCAGCGGGTGGGGGTACAGTCTGGGGTCATCCTGCACGAGCTGCTTCCTCCCTCCACCTCCAGCGGTGGGACCTGATTTTTCTGTACCTCAATTTCCTGATGAAAATAATAATCCCTATACCATAGGACTGTAAATATGATCATACACAGAAATGCTTAGAATAGAGCTTGGGACAGACCTCATAAATGTTAGCCAACGTGAGTATTTCGAGGTAGGCTGCACGGCGTAAGGGAAAATACAAGACTTCTCCAGGAGGCAGAAAAGAAAGCACATGTGCCTATAGTGGAAAGTTTATTCCAGAGAATTAGTAGGTATTCAGGCTGCAAATACAAGTTGAAACTAAGTCTGAACTGTAGGTCAGAGAGACTTCGATGTTTCTTTTGTAAGCGAATTACGTGGCATGTAGAAATGGTATTTTAGGAGCACGTACCTGGCAGCAGCTTGTAGGATAAATTAAAGACGAAAACCTATAGAGAGACCAATGAGATGACTCTAGGTAGGAAATTCCATCCGCGTTAAAAATTCAAGGATCTCAAATGCAAACGTCTTATTAAAATTCTAGTTCGTCATAATACATTCACTAATGAACACAATGGGCTTATGTCTTAGAAGCAACTACAGTTCGGGGCGCCTGGGTGGCTCAGTCGGTTGAGCGTCCGACTTCAGCTCAGGTCATGATCTCACACTCCGTGAGTTCAAGCCCCGCGTCGGGCTCTGTGCTGGCAGCTCAGAGCCTGGAGCCTGCTTCGGATTCTGTGTCTCCTCCTCTCTCTGCTCCGCGCCCCCAACCCCCCTGCTCATGCACTGTCTCTCTGTCTCTTAATAATAAATAAACGTTAAAAATTTTTTTTAATAATAAAATGTGTATTTATTTTGAGAGAGAGACAGAGGGTGTGTGTATGTGCATGAGCATGGGAAGGGCAGAGAGAGAAAGAGAGAAAGTGAGAGAGAATCTGAAGCAGGCTCCACGCTCAGTGTGGAACCCGATGCGGGGCTTGATCCCATGAACCGTGAGACCATGACCTGAGCCAAAATCAACAGTCGGTCGTTTAACTGACGGAGCCACCCACCCACCCCTATTTTTTTTTCAGCTCTTTTAATATGCCAGAAATAATTCTAAGTATTTTATCTGCCTTGATTCTTGCAATAACCTTCCAAAGAATATACTGTCCATGCTCCCAGTTTACAGATGAAGAAAAAGTAAGACACTGGAACATTAATTGTCTTAAGGCCACAAAGAAACTGGAGTCAGGACAGCGGCACAGGCAGCCTGATCCCAGAGCCAGCCCTCTCAACCACGCCGCAACCCTGTACTTCCTGTCTTCAAAGTTCAGCGTCTAGATCAGGGGTCAACGCGCTAAGGCCCACTTTTGGCCTGCCACCTATCTTTGTAAACGAGGTTTTATTGGAACAAAGCCACTCACACATTTAAGTGTTGTCTATGGTAGTTTCCAGTCACAGTGGCTAAATTGAGTCATTGCGACAGACATCATGTGACATTCATCCGGTCCTTGACGGAAAAGTTTGCCAAACCCTGGTCTGGATTATGCAGCATGCTCAGTCCAAAAGGAATTCTGAGTACGGGCAAACTGTTTTTGACCTGATACCCCAACGAGCTGCAGTGGGGTACGAGGGTGGCCTCTTTTGCTCTCTCTCCCGCTCAAATAAGCCACACCCTTCTCTGAGCTTTTGCAACTGACTTCCCTCCTCCGTGGAACCCGTTTTGTTCCCATCGCCAGAATTGGGATGGCTTTCCTATTTATTTACCAGTCTTTGGGATCACGGGCGCCTACTCACAGTCTGCGAATAACCAATTTAAAGTGGTATTTCTTTCCAACAAATGAATACTATTCCACGTAGAAAATCTATTTTTGTATCTGCATAGAAATAACAGCGGTAGAGTAAGTGGGGAATATTTGGATCCGTGTAACACTCCTTCCCAAGGCTAATGTGGGGTGAATGAGGCACCCACCCGGGGTGAAAATTTAAGGTGGCACCCAAAACCTGAAATCATCACGATATTTTTAATGCAATATTAAAAAAAAAATCAAAGTAGGTGCAAGAAGTCCCTGATGAAAACCATAACAACATTTTACCAAAACAGAGGGCTGGACACCACACTTGCCCGACTCGGCCTCCCCTCGTCCCAACCCCGCGGCTTACTACACAAGCATTTTTTTTTTAAGAATACCAAGCAGCCTTGGTCTTTTTTTTTTCCAACCTTTATTCATTTTTGGGACAGAGAGAGACAGAGCATGAACGGGGGAGGGGCAGAGAGAGAGGGAGACACAGAATCGGAAACAGGCTCCAGGCCCTGAGCCATCAGCCCAGAGCCCGACGCGGGGCTCGAACTCACGGACCGCGAGATCGTGACCTGGCTGAAGTCGGACGCTTAACCGACTGCGCCACCCAGGCGCCCCACTACACAAGCATTTAACACGGTTTAGTACCGACTAGTTCTTCCAATGCCTCCACAAATCTACCAACACAAACATGGCGTACCCTCCCCTATTAAAGACTGTGGCAGGAGGGAAGATACATGTGGTTAGACGAGTACAAACGACTTAAGACCCCATTGCCCCTGGAGCGGCTTTTCAATTCTAATCACTCCAGGAGAAAGGCCTCCACCATGAACACCATGCCAGGTTCCACAAGGCCACTGAGATGAGCAAAGCTGGTTCCCACCTGCACACCTGCTCTACAGCACTGTCTGGGAGCTGAGAAAGCCAGCGTGGCATCCAGCTGACTGGATTTGATCCAGGCTCCGCCATACAGAGGCTGAGAGACTTCCCCTCACAACCCTGATTTCCTACGTACACAGTGGGGATGATTTTCATACCTGCCTCTTAGATTGTCGTGTGGACCACATGGGAGGAGGCTTGCTAGAAATGCCAGCGGCCACCATCGATATTGTTGACTCCATGGGTAACGAAACGACCCGTTCCCCCGGCTCCCCCACCTGCCCTGATTAGTTCACCTGCCATCTAGTGTCCACCCATCTGTCCAGGCTGGAGCCCCCACTCTTGGATTCTTGAGTGCATTTGCTTCTCCACTCAACCTTGAAATGTTTCTCGAATGTCCCATTGTATGGCAGGTCCAGCCGCCATCATCAGTGCCCAGATCACCACAGCAGCTTCTTGTCTGGGTTTCTGCCCCTCCCTCCACCCATTCTCCCTGTGCTGCCAGACTGGTATTTTCTCCAAAGTATATCACTCCTCCACCGAAATCCTCCAAAGAATCTTGCACAGTGTGGAACGCGACGTCTGCCCATTTGTGCAATGTTTTTCCTGGTCCGGACTTTGCTCACCTCTCCAGCCCCGTCTCCTCACGGGACACCGTCACCCTCCACTCTGCAGCCACACCGAACTCGGGCTGCCCCCGTTGGTCACGCTGCCTCTCACCTCTGACCTTTGCACACAGTTAGGTGCCTCTGCCTGAGATAGACCCCAGCCGCGCCCTGTCCCCTGACACGCCCTCTTCCCAGAGGTTGCCTTAACCTTTCTGGACTTGGTCTAGGTGTCACTTCGTCCATGAGCTTTTCTATGACCCTGGCACCCCACCCGAAGCCTGGGTTAGGTCTTCTTGCATCTCTGTGACACCGCACGCTGCTCCCAGCCATAGCGCTTGTCACATTACACAGTATTTCCCATGTACTTGTTTGTGTCCCTCATCACGTGAGTAGCCCCAAGCCAGGAGCCGTGGTTCACCATCTCCTAGCCCCAGTATCCGGCACAGCACAAGGCACAGTGAGTGAGCACCATTCTGGAGCCTGACTGGACAGTTACATCAGTGGGACAGAACTGAAAAAATTATATCTATAGATAGATAGGTTCCTCAAAAATTATGTAGACTGGGGCTCCTGGGCGGCTCAGGGGGTTGCGCTTCCGACTTCGGCTCAGGTCATGATCTCACAATTTGTGAGTTCGAGCCCCGCATCGAGCCGTCAACGCAGAACCGGCTTCAGATCCTCTGTCCCTCTCTTTCTGCCCTCTTCTGCTCGCACCCTCTCTCTCTCAAAAATAAATAAACATTTAAAAAGTTACACAGATAATTAGAACAATATATATATATAATTATAAATACAATTTTATCTATCTATCTACCATCATCTCCTGTTTACAAGTAACAATAGTAAGACACAGAATACGTTATCCGATACTATAAAAACAAGGAAGCGTTATGGGAGCTCAGAGGCAAAGAACTTCCTAGGCTAGGGGTGGGCAAGTGGGGAAGATGGGATTTAAGCTGAAACCATGCCATCTGTACATGACCTTAGGTGGGTTCAAGACGCGTAAGCAGTAAGACTTAAAAAATAGCTAAAGTCCTGCCAGCCCCAGCCCCATGTCTCCTAGGTAACGATGGTAAACGTATACCTCCCACAGCATTTGTCAAGAAACCCGGAGCAAATCCACCAACTCCGAGGCCGCTTCTGGAGACCGGGACTCCTCTTCCTTCCTGCGGTAAGCACTGGTGGACAGATACATCCGGCCCCCACCTCCCAGCAGTGAGTTAAGTAGCTGTCACCTGGATGAGCAGAGACCTTGTGTGGTCCAGAAATACCTCTGAGGAGTGCCGAGAAGGAACTTGCTGGAATGTGGCTCTCACCCAGGCAGCAGGGTTCAAGGACCACCTGGTGGTGTGAGGAACAGCCAGATAACAGCAGGTGCATGCATGAGCTTGGGAAGACAAAGAAGGGAAGGAAATAAATGAACAAGGACACGCGTGTAAACTCTGAGAATCAATATGGTAGAGAAATAGGATTGCCAGGTTCGACGTCAGAAGAACCTGGAATTAAGTCAGGATTTATTAGCTGCATTTCTTTCCGTGAATTTCTTTTTTTTAAATTTTTTTTTTCAACGTTTATTTATTTTTGGGACAGAGAGAGACAGAGCATGAACGGGGGAGGGGCAGAGAGAGGGAGACACAGAATCGGAAACAGGCTCCAGGCTCTGAGCCATCAGCCCAGAGCCCGACGCGGGGCTCGAACTCACGGACCGCGAGATCGTGACCTGGCTGAAGTCGGACGCTTAACCGACTGCGCCACCCAGACACCCCAATCTTTCCGTGAATTTCTTAACTGCCTCAAGCTCCGTCCTTTCATCGAAATGGGTCTAATACAACCCACCTCGAAGGGTTATGGGGAGGAATAGAAGCATCCATGCATGTAGAGGGGGGTCCACAGCAACTCACCACCCATCCTTTCTTTTCTGAATGGACATGGGGGTGAAGCGAGAGCCGAATAAGGGGACCCCTCCGTTGTCCTGCTGCCGAAGCTGGGCTGGCAACGAGGTTGGCCCTGACGTCGACACTGTAAGTGGAATCAGCTCAGGCAAGGTCTTCCCTCCCCGAGGGCCTGCTGGGTGAGTTCGCTGCTGCCTGAAATCCGCAGAAGCAGAGGAAATACACAGCTGTTGGAGGCACAGGCAAGGATGCCAGCAAGAACAAGAGCCTTCCAGAGCCGTCCGGAGCACTCAGGCTCCCCGGAGGGGCCAATGCTCCCCAAACTCCCCAGAAACCGCCTGGCACCGCAGGGTAGGGCCTACGTGCCTTCTTCCTCCCTTTGGGACCCTCTTCATTTCCCAAATCCGTTTCAAGACACAAAGCACCCCCTCACCACCACCAATCCCCACCGCCCTCGCCCCACCTGGAAAACCCCCCCTGTAAATCTGAGCACAGAAGCCCGTCAGGTGAACTGTCATTTCGGGGCAGCAGCAGAGGGGGCCGTATGGCTCTCTGACGAAGGGCTGTGGGTACAGGGTCGGGTCCAGGGGTGGCCACAGGACCCTGCCGGGGCGCCAGAGCCAGAGTCAGAGCCCCATCTGCTGCGCCGCGGCCCGAGTGGCCGACACAGGAACGGACAGAAAATGGGACCAACGAAGAGATGTGATCGTGCATCAAGTCACTTTATTAGGAAGTTTAAAACAGCAGATGTAGACAGAGCCACAGAAGAGCCAGCACGCGGGCAGAAACCCCCAAAATGGCCAGAAGCCAGGCCCGAATATTTATCAGAGATGGAACATGACACACAAATAAACCCTTGGGGCTCCCAGGAGGCTGGGACTTTGCCCCGATGTCTTCTCACAAGCTCTCTGGTTGCATCGTGGTTCCGTGCTGCACGGTGGCGGGGAGGGAGGATTTGTGCCAGCGTGGGCACAAGAGGATCTCGGAAGGACAAAGCAGGAGGAGGGGGAAAGCTGGTGACAGGCCGAGGGAAAGGAGACGGAGGAGGGTGGGCCAAGTCTTACCTGCAGGGCAGGGGGGCTCCCGCAGCTCCTGGGCAGGGGTGAGGCCGCCCGCCCACCTAGCTGCAACACTGCTTCTTGCAACAGCACTTCTGCTGACAACAGCACTTCTGCTGGCAGCAGCCCTTCCCGCAGCCACACGAGCCGCAGCCACACGAGCCGCAGCCACACGAGCGGCGGCAGCAGCAGACCACGGGGACGCTGCAGCAGCCCCCGCAGCAGCCGCAGCAGCAGGGACAGCAGCTGGAGCAGCAGCCCACCCGGTAGCACCTGCAGGTGGTGCAGCTGCCGCAGCCGCCGCCGCAGCCACCACAGCCGCCGCCGCAGCCACCGCAGCCACTACCGCAGCCACCGCAGCCACCGCCGCAGCCGCCGCAGCCACCGCAACTTCCGCAGCCACAGCACCCCATGGTGTCAGCAGAGAGGATTCAGGAGAGGGGAGGAGGGAGACTCAGGAGGTGAGGGAGGTCTGGTGCCGCCTCCTGCTGGGGGAGGGGCTTATATACCAACCGTGGAGGTGGGCGGGGGAAGACATGTGACCACTTCCCTGTTGTTTATTTCAGTTCCTATAGGAAAACTTCAGGCCCTTCCTGTTTATTTCCTGACACCTTTAGTCCCATTAAGTCACATATTTTCCGTTTAAGTAAATTTATCTCTGTTTCACCCAGTGGGAATATTTAGCAAAGAACCCAGCTAGCCCGTTTTCAAATATAACTGGTCTTGGAATAGATGAGCTGGAGGAAACCCATCTGGCCACTGTTCGCCTTGCTAGTATCTCCGCAGGGGAATTGTTATTTCCCTTGACACCTCTTTCAGGAAAACTCTTAGGGGTCTTTTCAGCGGGAGGAAGAGAACATAGAACCCTAAATAAAGGAGGTAAGTTGTGGGGGCACCTGGGTGGCCCAGTCGGTTAAGCGGCCCACTTCGGCTCAGGTGACGCTCAGGTCACGATCTCACGGTTCGTGGGTTTGAGTTCCACGTCCGGTTCTGTGCTGACAGTTCAGAGCCTGGAGCCTGATTCGGATGCTGCGTCTCTCTCTCTCTCTCTCTCTCTCTCTCTCTGCCCCTCCCCCACTCGTGCTCTGCCTGTCTCTGTCTCTCAAAAATAAATAAATGTTAAAAAAAAAAAAAAAAAACTTGCAACATCCACTCTTTCTACCCCTGGTCTGCATGTCACAGATCAAAGAGGCTACATACATCTAGACTAGAAGATACTTCTACCTCTCCTACCTGGGATAGGGAAGCCTGACTGCAATTAGAAAAATCATTCTCAGTGGAGAAGCCCACGGTCCCCGGATTCATCTTCAGGACCTTAGCGCCCTGCCTTGTGATTAATTCTCTGTGCATGAGTCACGTGTGTACATTTAGTCCCAGTCCCAGACCAGACCATAAGGTGACGAGGAGGTGAGCTTTCAGAGGGAAGTTCCTCTGTCCCCAGAGACTCCCTCCTCTGATTGGCTGGCCTCAGAGTGTTTGCATTAATCTAAAAATAGCACTAACAGCCCATGACTTGCTCACATAAATAGCACTTTTTTTTTGGGGGGGGGGGAGAGAAATAACTACATTTTCCCCAAAATTTAGTGAACACAGTGACATTGTTTTACACTTCTGCAAACCTCTTTAACGTCTGACTTAGTCAAAGACGCCTGGATTCTCATTATCTACCTTCTGTGTTGAAACTGTTGTACGGTGTGGTTTTGATCAAAATGCATAAAGAAAACCCAGCCTCGCGCAGATGCGCAATTGAAAAGGATGCTCTTACCAGCCTCAGGGCCCCGCCTGGGTCCTTGAGCCACACACTGAAGACCGCCAGAACAGAGCTTTGGAAAATGTGGGCCCCTGAGGAAAGAAACCACTTAAAAATGCACCCAACTATTGACTTTAGCCTCATCAGGTATAATAAATCCCTACACATGGTTAGTATATGGTACAACAATGGCTCCATGCCATTTACTAAAACTTTATTGTTTCTATAGTAAAAAAAAAAAATCCTACCTTCTGCTGCTATATTTTCCAGTGGTGCACATTTTGTTGTTACTCAACAGTCCTCGGCTGATTGTCTTTAAAGTCCAGACTCACCAGTAACAATCTGACTCCAATTTGCTTTGCAGCCTAATCGTCTGTCGGGGGCTCTAGAGTAACCCAAGCCTACACGAGAAGGGAGAGCTTGGGAATTAATACCATTAGGACCAGTAGTTAATCTTTATGGTGCAGGCACTATGTGCTGCACGGTGTGCGAAGCACTTAGAAATTAAGACAGAGACAAGAGCAATGAAATAGGCAAGACTCAGCAGGGAACACCCTGCAGAAGAAGGAACCGTATCCACAGAGCAAAAGCCCCGTGGGATGAAGGTGGCAACACAGAGCTCACCCTAGATCCCTCCTGTGACTCAGACCTTTTTGCTCTTACTAAGGAAATACAGCAGCCGTACAATCATTACTTGAACTTTTATCCTTCCAAATGTCCCTTGTGACTGTGTCGTTAGCCGAAGTTCCACCCCTGAAATTCTGTTCATTTTTAAAGACGCAGTTCAAGTGTTAGCCTTGCGCAATTCCTCCAAATGAAACTGATCTTTCTTTTTTCCAACCTTCGGCTGTGTCTTCATTCCATCACAACAAAGGAAGGCGAGAACAAGACAAGGAAAACAGGCAGAAATGGTGTTGAGTGGGAGGACAATGGCGACGCAGGAGGGGGCTGAGATCTGGTAGCGCCCCTGTGGAAGGCATTCTGGGAACTAGTGGGACCCTCCATCCCATCCTCCTCTGCACTCACCTCTCTTCTCTCATCAGCTCGGCTCCCCTTCTTCCTCCGGCAATGACCACTTCCAATCTCGTCCCCTTTCTTCAGATGCCAGATGCCTCCTCCTTCACTCTGAGAAGGCACTTCCTACCATAGAATCTATAAAGTTGCCTGACTCAGTGCCGTCTCTCTCCTTCTTACCTTGACTTATAACCACGGTGGTGCTCCCCCTACTCCTCCCGTCACTGGCCGGCCCCTCCCTCTGTGCTCTGAAGACCACCCTTCTGGCCTTTTGAATCTCCTTTTTCATGCACCTCCCACCTCCACAAATCTCCTTTGTTCAGCACCTACGTAGTGCCCACCTACTGTAGGCACTACAGACACAGCAATGAACCCCTTCTGCTTTCTAGACCCTTCTCATCAGCATCTAAACCTTTATTTTTTTTTTAAGGATTTTTTAAAAAATTTTATTTTGGGAGAGACAGGGACAGCACAAGGGGAAGGGGAAAGCACAAGAGAGAGAGGGAGAGAGAGAGTCCCAAGCAGGCTCTGTACTGTCAGTGCAGAGCCCGATGCGGGACTCGAACCCACAAAACCGTGAGATCATGACCTGAGCCGAAACCAAGAGTCGGATGCTTAACCTGTGGAGCTACCCAGGCACCCCAAGCATCACATCCTTTAGGATGGCATCTCTCCCACCCTCAAGCAAGGAAACACCTCTGTTAGGCCCGGTCTGCCTCCTGCTCCTGCCTCTTGTCTCTCCTGTCCTTGACACCCACACTTGCAGAAAGCGTCATCCCAATACCCTCTAGATGACAGGCATGAGTGCAGTGACATTAGAAAATAAGGATTGACCTTTGACACTGTGTACCTATATCGAATCATCATCCTGTAAACTTAAATATCTTCTAATTCTGTCAATTTTACCTCAATAAAGCTGGGGACAAATGAAATAAAATAGGGATTCAGTGGGGATCAAGAACGTGGGATAGGACAGTCAGCACAGCATGCATAAGATTATATATAGTAAAATGCATTGGCAATCTTTTAATACATAAAAGATTTATATATTTTTTAATATATAAATCATAAAATATGTAGAAACAAAATATTACCCATGATTTCACTAAACATAATTACTGATAACTTAATAACACATGTATGCATATTTAATATAATTTTTGCTTTTTCTGATCATGAAAGCTATACATGTTCATTGTAGAAAGTTTAGAAAATGCACAGAAATACAAAGAAAATAAATATTACCCACCGTCACACCTTACTGGAATAACTACTGTTCACTCTAAGTTTCTTCCAGAACTTTGTGCATACGCATATGCATTATTCAAAAACATAATTGGGGATGCTAGGGTGTATCCTGGGTGTTACGGTGTGTTCGCTTACTATAATCAATAAATACCACCACCGAGGACTCCAGAAATTCTCCACTCCTCCCTAGAGGACAGCTTCACTGGAAATGCTCTAACTCAAGTCCCGGATGGTCTCCATGTGGTTAAGTCCAAGGTATGTTCTCCAGGCAATTTACAAGGTCATTTCTCAGCATTGGGCAGTTGGCAAATCACTCTTTCTTGACACGCCCTTCTCTCTCGGCATCGGTGAGGCAAGGTTCTGTTTCTCTCCTCGTCATTTTGCCACTCGTCCTCCAAGTCTACTTTGCAAAACGTGACTATTCGAGAGGCTCGAGAGTCGGCATATAGACTTCCTTGGTGCTGTCTCTTCCAGAAAAGGTCACTTCCTTTATAGCTTATTGACTCCTTTGTTGAATGCCGTACGTTTTATTACATAGATCAACCTTCTTTCAAAATCTGATTTTTGGGGGCACCTGGGTGGCTCAGTCGGTTGAGTGTCTCTGGCTCCTGATTTCTGCTCAAGTCATGATCTCACGGTTCATGAGATTGAGCCCTGCATCAGGCTCTGCGCTGACAGCACGAGCCTGCTGGGGATCCTTCCCCCCTCCCTCTGTCTCTCTCGCCCTCAAAATAAAATAAACATTAAAAAAAATCAAAATGAAGAAAAATAAAGTCTGATTTTTCCGAGGCACCTGGGTGGCTCAGTCGGTTAAGTGCCTGACTTCAGCTCAGGTCATGATCTCACGGTTTACGAGTTCCAGCCCTGCACTGAGTTCTCTGCTGTCAGCACACAGCCCACTTTGGATCCTCTGTCCCCACCCCTCTCTCCGCTCCTCCCCCACTCCCTCCCTCCCTCCCTCTCTCTCAAAAATAAACATTTTTTAAAAAAAGAGAAAACATTTCAGGCTAAAAGTCTTCTTCAGAAAAATCAGATATTTTTATAGTTCTTATTTTATTTTTTACATGTTTATTTTTGAGAGACAAAGAGAGTGGGGGAGGGGCAGAGAGAGAGAGAGACAGAGACAGACAGAGGATCCGAAGTGGGGTCTGCACTGACAGCACAGAGCCCAATGCAGAGCTCAAACTCACAACCCCTGTGATCATGACCTGAGCTGGAGTCGGACACTTAACCGACTGAGCCATCCAGGCACCCCCAGTCGGAAACGTTTTCAGTAATATTTTCCCAAATGTGGGATCATCTTTTCCTCACTTTCATGGGAAGGTGGAGAGCATCACCAGGTCTTCTGACAGTGATCTGGATAATTAGGGAGCTACAACTCTTTTTTTTTTTTTTTTTTTTTTTATTTTATTTATTTTTTTTTTTTTCAACGTTTATTTATTTTTGGGACAGAGAGAGACAGAGCATGAACGGGGGAGGGGCAGAGAGAGAGGGAGACACAGAATCGGAAACAGGCTCCAGGCTCCGAGCCATCAGCCCAGAGCCCGACGCGGGGCTCGAACTCACGGACCGCGAGATCGTGACCTGGCTGAAGTCGGACGCTTAACCGACTGCGCCACCCAGGTGCCCCAGGGAGCTACAACTCTTTATCCACCGGAGTCAAGACCAACACTGACCAACAGACTTTTGGCAACGAAGGAAGTGTTCTGTTCTGAGGCTGGCCAATATGGTAGCCACTTACCACATGTGGCTGCTGAGTACTTAAAATACGACTAATGGGGCCGAAGAACAAACCTTCTTGACTTACTTAATTTCGATTAATCTAAATTTAAATTGCCATACATGGTGAACGGCCACTTCAGTGAAGAGCCAGCTCTAAATGGACAGCACCACAAAAGAAAGGCCCACGCTTCATCCTTCTCTGGGTCAGTTCGCCAAAAGTAATTGTCTCCTACATTCCAGACATTGTGTAGCCGGCAGGGGGAGTGAGGTGAATAAGAGGGAAAACTGCTCTTAACGGAGCCTGTCAAGGCCATCAAAAAGAGACAGAAGTAACCCATAATAATGTAATATGAAAAGCTCTAGAACAGAAGGCCAAGCGGAAAACATACAGAAGATCAGTTAATTAAATTCCCAACACCTAGCATCAGTCCTGGTATATAATACAGTGAGTTCTGCTATAACACTTGTTTTAAAAATGCAGATTTGTTCCAAGGAGGACATTATGCTAAGTGAAATAAGCCAGACATAGAAAGACAAATACTGCATGTTCTCGCTTAAGTACGGGATCTAAAAAAGTCAAACTCATGGAAGCAGGGAATAGAAAGGTGGTTTCCAGGGGCCGAGGGAAGGGGACGAAGGGGAGATGTTCGTCAAAGGGTGCAAAGTTTCAGTTAGATGAGTAAGGTCTGGGGATCTCATGCACAACATGGTGACCATAGTTAGTAAGACTGTATTGCGTCCTTGAAATTTGCTTAAAAGAGTTCGTCTTAACTGTTCTCAACGCAAAAAGAAAAAAAAAGGTACCTAAGTGAGACGATGTATGTGTTAATTAACTGGGTTATGGTGATCGTTTTACAATGTGTACATATATCACATCATCACATTGTACACCTTAAATACATAATTTTGTATTTGTCAATTATACCTCAATAGGGCTGGAAGAAGTTTATTCCAAGGAGATTGATACATGAGGGAATAATTTGAGCAGAATGCAAATTCTTTGCCTCTGCAGGGCTTTGCCCATAAGAGACGCCAAGTAAATATAGAAGGCTGCATCCAGCTAACACACACACACACACACACACACACACACACACACACACACTTCAGACAACTAATGACCAGCCTCCTGGGTGCCCTATGTCCTGAGCTACACTCATCCACACTTGTAGTCCCAACTCTCCCTCCCATTTCAGATCTTCCCCCTTCCATCCCTTGACAATAACACAAGCTGCAATCCTTCTCAGACCTCCCTTCCACAAGCAAATTTCACATCTTTTTCAAGATAGAGCGCCACATTTCTGATAGGATTTATAGATTTTTTGTTGTTGTTGTTTATTTTTGAGAGAAACAGAGTGTGAGCAAGGAAGGGCAGAGAGAGGGAGAGAAAAAATCCGAAGTAGGGTCCAGGCTCCGAGCTGTCAGCACAGAGCCCGACACAGGGCTCGAACTCATGAACTGTGACATCATGACCGGAGCCGAAGTTGGACGATTAACCAACTGAACCACCCAGGTGTCCCAGGATTTATATACTTTAAACATATGTGTAAAATCATGTACAATTTTTATTAAGCTTTTTTTTTTTGAAAACAAGTCACTGATTAAGTTTTTTGAGTGCTGTTCCCCAACCCCATAAGCCCTGTGGTTTTTAATCGTGTGATTTTGTACAGCTCTACAATTTGGTGGAACACACATGTTGTGTTATAGCAGAAATGACTGTAGGTCTAGAAAAATATCTTAGCAATGGCCATACCTGCGCCCCTGATCTTGGATTCTCAACACCATTCTCCAATAAAAGGAACCAGACTCTTTGGAAGAAAGGCTGATTCCGGGTCTGGGGCTGGGAAAGGATGAAATGGGCCGTGACCATCTTGTGCCAGAATCTAAGTTGATACTCAGAAAATGACAGAGATATTTTTAAAAGGTACAAGAGCCAGCTTGAAGGTGTGGCTACTGGAAAAAAATGTAGGACAACTTGAGCATCAGAATGATGACAGGAACAGATGATAACTCATTGAATATATTAGGATTATTCATTCCGTGAACTCACACTGATGTAAATGAATAAACGGGTAACGTACATCTTTACCTTGACCAGATGCTGCTGAACTGCTCTGCAAATTGGTTGTAGTGAATTATATTCCCACCCGATGTTGTATGAAAATTCCAGCATCCTCACTGATATCTGCTAGTATCAGACTTGAACACTTTGATAATCAGGTGGATACAAAAGGTACCACAGTGTGGCCTTCATTTCTACCTTTCTGATCATTAGTAGCATTGAGCTTCTTATCACATGTCAAGCTGTGTCTTCTGTGACTCCTCAGTTAATATCCTTTACGCATTTTCTGTTGTTTCCCTTTTTAAAACTGATTTTCTCCTTAGCCTGTGACTGGTTTTGACTTTTGTTTTCAGCATCATTTTGTAAAGACGTTTTCTTCTTTTTCATGTATTTTGTCCTTAATCGATCTATTCCTTTTATATTTTAAGAAATACTTTACTAATTTGAAGTCATAAAGAGACTTTTCCACATCTTCCGAAAATGTCAAGTTTTGCTTTTCACTTTTTGATCTTAAAATCATCTGGAACTTTTTTCTTTCTTTAATGTTGATTTATTTTTGGGAGAGAGAGCATGCGAGTGAGCGGTGGGGGGGCAGAGAGAGGGGGCGACCCAGAATCGAAGCAGGCTCCAGGCTCCGAGCTGTCAGCACCAAGACCAACGTGGGGCATAAACTCACAGACCTCGAGATCATAAGCTGAGCTGACGAAGCTGGAGGCTTACCCAGTTGAGCCACCCAGGTGCCCCAGATCTGGAATGTATTTTAATGTATAGTATGAAGGACCCTCATATTATTTGTATCCACATGGATAGCCTAGAATTTCAGTACCAATATTGAATGGCTAGGATCTTCTCCTGATTTGTAATGTTTCTGCCATATACCAAATTCCAAAATTTGTGTGATTTCATCTCGGGGCTCTCAGTTCCTGTCCACTAGTCTCTCTGTCTCAGTAACAGAATATCACACTGTTTTAATGATCATAGCTTTAGAATTAGTCCCAATATCTAATAGGTGAACTTCTCTCCTCATTCTTCTTGAAAACAAACAAACAAACAAACAAACTATATTTGACATTCTTTGCCTTTTGTTTTGTCAAACAGATTTTAGGAGAAGCTATTACATTTTTTTTAAAAAGTGAACAATGAGGGGCACCTGGGTGGTTCAGTCGGTTAAGCATCTGACTCTTGATCTTGGCTCAGGGCAGTATCTCAAGGTTCATGGGTTCAAGCCCTGCATCAGGCTCTGTGCTGATGGTGCACAGCCTATTTGGAATTCTGTCTCTCCTTCTCTCTGCCCCCCTCCCCTGCGTGTGCTGTCTCTCAAAATAAATAAACTAAAAATTTTTTTTGAATAAAAACAGTGAATAAAGAAACGGTGAAAAGAGACCATGATTTAAAAAAATCTCTTAGGAGGGGCGCCTGGGTGGCTCGGTCTGTTAAAAAATCTCTTAGGGTTTTTAGCAGAATCGCAATGAATTTGTTACTTACTTTGGGAAGGAGTAACATCTCTATTCATCAATGTTCTGCAGAGAAACAGGACCAATAGGAGAGCTGGGTGTAGTAGAGACACATAGATTTACTATAGGAATTGGCTCACGTCACATGGGCTGAGAAGTGCCACCATCTGCCACCCTCAAGCTGGCGAATCAGAAGAGCCACTCATGTCATTTGGTCTGAGTCTGAAATCCGAGGGCAGGGGACGATGGATGTCCCAGCTCAAGCAAAGAGCAAATTTGCCCTTCTGTCGCAGACTCTGGGTCTGGGGTTCTCTCCTGTCCAGCAAGAGAGCAAATGCAGGGTAGAAATGCGAGAGAGGCTAATGTCCAAGAGGAAACAAGAGCCCCGAATAAGGGTCCTTGCTTTGTTTTTATTAGGATCAGAAGGCTTACAAGCACCGATGGACGTTTGCAAAGAGACAATGAAACTGTGAACATTACCTCAAGGGTTTGAGGGAAACGGGGTGTGGAAGATATGTGGTGTTAGGGGTTTGGGTCAATACACAACAAAGTCCTGGTGCTGGGCAGATGGTTGTTAACAGCAGACGTGAGGCGCCACCTCTGTTTACCTAAACTTGCCTAGGGGACAAGACAGACAGAACATACTACCTCTGGGTCAACAAGCACCTTTCTTTTGCTAATTAGCTCCGCTCTGGGCAACTTCGCCCCGCAGGGGTCTATAGCCCTGTTTACCAGTTCACCTAATTTGGTCCTTCCTTCCTGTGAAAGCAGATTTCTGCTATTGTACTAAATTGGGGGGCACTTCTGCCCCGAATCTCTAATCTTGACCTAATCTTGGATGTTTTCACCCTGAGATTTCCTATTCCTATACCTTTGTCCTATACTGGGGGCCTTTGCCCTGTTTACCTAATCTTGTTTACCTAATCTTGGATGCGTACATCCTGTGGCTTTCTCTTACTTTCTGCCTTGTTAACCCATCGGTGCAAGCTCAGGGAATTCCTAAGCTCATTCCCCACACCCTTCTTCTGCCTTTGCGTCCCAGCCAAATCCTCAGTGGATTGCATGATGCCCACACCCACTGATGAAGCTGTCGTCTTCGCTCAGTCCACTGCTCTCAATGCTAAACACACTCAGAAAAAGATGTCTTATCAGATATCTGGGCATCCCTTAGCCCAAGCAAGGAGATACAGGAAACTGACCATCACAACATTGTTTAGATATTGAGAATTCCCATCCATAAACCTAGGACGTTTCTCCATTTATTTCCTCTTTTATGTCCTTCAACACAATTTAATAATTTTCTTTCTAAATGTCTTGCACGTCTTTGGGGTTAAGCACTGTTATAATTTTATTGCTATTTTGCATGGGTCTTTTTGAAATATTTATTTGTTTGTTTGTTTTGAGAGAAAGAGAAAGCACGTGAGCAGGGAAGGGGCGGAGAGAGAGAGAGAAAATCCCAAGCAGGCTCCACACTGTCAGCGCAGAGCCCGACACAGGGGTCAATCTCATGACTGAGATCATGACCTGAGCCCAAGTCAAGAGTTGGACACTTAACCGATGGAGCCACCCAGGAGCCCTTGAATGGATTTTTCAAATTACATTTTCTATTTGATATGTAAGAAATTCTTTCATTGCTGAAAATTGATTTGCTTTCTTTTCAAACTTTTTTCCCCTCCAGGACTTCTAATTACCTCTGCTATGTTAGTGCCAATTTCCCAAATGGAGACACATAGTACAGCACACCCTAGATTATTTGAATATAAGCCCATTTGAATAGAGACTTTATATACCAAATTCATGGACTTTTAAAGAGCGATTAGATGAGATAATGTACATAAAATACATATAATTAGGGTAAGATAAAAGATAAGAAAAAATGCCAGTCGGGTATCTCTCCCTGAGAGGCTAAGATCTGCCAAAGAAGAGAGAAAGATGAATCTCCATGGTTTAGATCATCTGATACTAACCAAAGGAATTTTACTTGAGGGGGGTCTGGGTGGCTGAGTAGATAAAGCATCCTACTCTTGATTTTAGCTCTGGTAATGGTCTCACAGTCATGGGATCAAGCCCCTCATTAGGCTCTGTGCCAAGAATATGTAAGAAATTCTTACAATGGAGCCTTCGTGGGATCCATTCTCTCTCTCTCTCACTCACTCTCTCTCTCTGCCCCTCCCTCACTTGTCTCTCTTTCAAAAAAAAAAAAAAAAAAAGCAAAAAACAAAAAACAAACAACAAAAAAGAATTGCACTCACAGGCAGATGTATTGGGGGGGAAAGCAGTGTTTTATTATCTATTTCAGTTCTGATTCCTTTGAAAGCAAAGGTAATTTATCTGAAATTGAAGGAGAATTAAGTCGTGTCTGCTCCTGAGGAAGTAACAGGAAATAAACATGCCTCTGGTCAAAACAAGGAGGGAGAGTGAGCAGTATCCTGTGTGAAACCCCCAGATACAGTATTTAAGGGCCCCCAGGGAAGAGGCAAACATCAGACCTCCCTCGCCCGGAGTCTCCCTCTTCTCCTCACCTCTCCCAAGTCCTCTCTACTGACACCATGGGGTGTGGTGGCTGTGGAAGTTGTGGTGGCTGCCGTGGCTGCCGTGGCTGCGGCTGCGGGAAGGGCGGCTGGAAGAAGCAGTGCCCTACCGGCCATCCGGCCCCCCTCTGGTAGAATGCGCCCAGACGGCGCTTGCCTGTGGGTCAGACTTTCCTCCAAGTCTCCCCATTTCTCTTCCCACAACCTGGAAGTCAGTCGTGGGCACTCGGAGCTGGAATTTGAGACTCTCCTGTCTGTCACATCACAAATCCATCATTTCAATGGACCCTGCTAGTGATGTGAACAAGAACTAGGAAAACAAGAGTCAGCCCAGCTGCCGGAGTCAATTCAATGTGGAACAGACTGAAAGTGGAATCATGGCTACTCACTTATTTTTGTTTTTCTGAAATACTTTCCCACAACTTCAGTGCCTTGCTTGTATCATGCCCTCGCATTACGTGCCAATTCCACTGTGTTCTCATGCCCAGCAGTTCTGTCCTGCTGAAAATCAAGTGCACAGATAGGATAATGGACCATACATTGATGGTTAACATTTCTTTTTTTTACATTCATTTGTTGTCTTGCTATGAAAGGATCTTTTGTGCTCCATAAATTCATGCAAGCTAAATAAAGAAACGCTTGTTGGGAAGAATGTCCCCGATTGTCAGAGTCGTGTCCCTTGCGGTCATAGTTGCACTGAGATGCGTTGCGGGCCAATCGCAGGGCCCCTCAAGCTCCGGGGGAGCTGAACAAGCAAGGCCATGGATTTGCCTTAAGAGCTATCTTCAAAAGAAAGAAGTTGACACATTTTGTTCTATCCTGTTTTCTGCCAATGACCACGTACAGACCCTCAAAAGAATTGGATTTTTAGGGGCGCCTGGGTGGCGCAGTCGGTTAAGCGTCCGACTTCAGCCAGGTCGCGATCTCGCGGTCCGTGAGTTCGAGCCCCGCGTCGGGCTCTGGGCTGATGGCTCAGAGCCTGGAGCCTGTTTCCGATTCTGTGTCTCCCTCTCTCTCTGCCCCTCCCCCGTTCATGCTCTGTCTCTCTCTGTCCCAAAAATAAATAAACGTTGAAAAAAAAAATTAAAAAAAAAAAAAAAAAGAATTGGATTTTTATGTCAGTCTCCATTCCAAGCAACCAGCCCGGTCCCTAGCTGTTGGAGAACCCCTTTCATGGTTGAAATTTCGATTTTCATCTTTAATCCTTGCCATGAACTGTGCAGATACTGTTTTCTGCATCTTTTGTTTGAACGCCCTACCGCCTCCTTCACGACACCCAAGACTGTGACTGACTCCATTTCTAGTCTTTGAGACTTGGCTTCCAATCACATGGTCCGTGCTTCAGGACTGCATGTGACCCAGCGAGCAAGGGGCCTGGACTGGAGTCGGAAAGCCCTGGAGAAGAGGCACTTCCCAGCATGCACTGGTCAGCCAATGACCAGTGAGAGGACCAGAGGGCCTCTGCCTGAAGTTGGCAGGGTCGGGGGGGGGGGGGCGGTTAAGACCTCGGAGGTAGACCACAGCTGTGCTTCGGGTTGTGCAGGAAAGCCTTTACCTCTTCCTGCTGAGGTCACTTGGAACGCTGTCTGCATCAGGTAGGTCAGAACTGGATATTCGCCTTGCCAGAAAAAGCCTTCCGTTTTGCTTTGAGGTTCTGAAATCAAACCTCACCCCTCTCAGAGTGATCTTCTCTGGTCAGTGGATCGGAAGCAGCTCTTAGGTTGTTTGTCAACACCCAACTGTTGCGTGTCACTTGGCCCTTCTTTATTTTTTTTCTCTCTCTCCAAGAGAGTTGAACTCTGGCTGCATTATCTACACTCTCAGGGCCGTGTTCCCGCTGCTCATGGCAGTGCCTGGCGCGTCCTCAGGAAAGACCCACTGTGTTAATAAAAGGAAGCTCTGTGGGGCTTTCTCTGAGCCTCTCTCCTCTTCCTGGGTCAGAGTCAGTTACTCCCTCACCTGTGCGAGCACCTGCCTTCTACGTGATCTTACTGGTACCTTCGTGCGGTCATGCATGTGCCTGTTTACAAGCCCTTGAAGTTCTTGAGGGCAGGAACCCTCGTGCTTGGTGCTGCCTTCCCAGGCTCCTTCACTGTGTAAGGCATCAATTAATATTTGATGACTGAATGACTTCACCCTCTTTCCAGGGTTTGACACCAGGTGGTCGTGTCACCAACGATCCACTTAAAGCCATTTACAAGGCCAGTGGTGATGGATATTGAACGTGTCTTGTGTGAGGTGTGGGGGTCAGGCACGGGAGACCTGACATTTCCCTTCTCGTTAAAGTGCACAATGGGGCTGCGTCATTAAGCTTCTGGCCAAAGACAGGCTTCCCAGAAAACTCACCAATAAAGGGCAAAGCCAGAAAGCCTAAAGCACGATGCTCTCGTCTAGGAATATTTTGAATTGAAACACTTTTCTAAAAGGCACGTCACCTAAAAGAGCAGAGTAAGGAAAAGCCCCATAATAATACAACAGATTTCATTCAAATTAAAATCCATGGTTTTCAAAAGGGATGTTCAAGTGGCCTCTGGGGTTTGCCAAGCTTCTGGGAGGTACCCAGAGTGGGTGATGGCAACTCACAGAAAAAAGTCATCTTAAAAGCAGACATGCCTTTTTTTCATCTGTGCTATTATGAGATCATGCTAATACTCTTTTGAAAACACATTAAAACGATCCCGCAATTCATCTAGAGTTTTATTGTTATTGTGGCTTTTGTTGCTTGTTACAAAAATGTGTAATTAGTTAACAAGCAAAACTGTTACCAAAAAACAAAAAAACAACAAAACAAACCCAAGCCAAATAGGCAATAAAAAGGAAACCTTGGGAATGCGGTACCTAAACTAGTCCTAGTGGAGGTTGCGTAACACCCTCTATCCACGTGTCGCGGCTAGTTTTCAACAGGCTGGAAACTCAGCCTCCAGAAAGAAGACTTTCTCCCTGCTGCCTCTCACCCATCCGCATCTGCAGGCCACGCTGCACCCAACCACACAACCCCCGGGGCCCAGGGCCCTTGTTCAGTTCATTCATCAGCCTCTCGATCCTGGGGTACAAAGTTTGGCCGGCAGGACCAAGAACAAAGCAACACACCTAATTCCCTGGGACCCAGTGTCTTCAAACTGGCTTTTAACTATTTTTCAAGGAGGATGTTAGTGACTATTCTTTTCCCTTTGAGTTATTCTGCCACCGAACAGAATAAAGAACTAGAAACTAAGAGCCATTGAAGGGGACATGAAACAGGTGTCGGGGGAACATCGCTAACCCACCAGGAGCCAGCAGGTAAGACCAAATTCTCATCAAACACTTCTCCATGCTGGCCATAGGCTATGGGGCTGAGTATTTTTACCCAGGAATGAGCAGCTCTGAAATTGCTCACCAGACTGTAGGGATACAGTGTGGGAGGCTGTCATTCGCACTGGAGGCTCTACAAAACCTTTTGAACTGGAGGTCAGAAAAGACCCTGGGGGCTGTAAGCTGGTGAACTAGAATGGGGTCAGGACAGCGTGAGAGGGGGAAGATGTACACTGGGGAGCCCGAACAGGGAACTGAAGACAACAAACAGTAAGAGAAAGCCTTAAGGGCAAGTGACCAGTATCCCTCTTTTCCTTAACGTGGGAATTGGTGCCTTGGGATGAGTGAGCATTGAGTGGGAAGGGGGGACCGTGTGATCTGGTTTTGTCCGTATCACTGGGCAGTTGTCTGCCTCTCGATGAGTCACCAAACCTCTCTAAGCAGCCCTTCTTTCCCTTGTAAACATTGGCTCACACTCCCCCAAGGGTCCCGGCAGCTGTTCAATTCGTCGGTGAGTTCAGCGACGGTGCAGAATGGATCATTTTATCTCGAAAGTACTTCCCCGATATATACTTATTTAGGGAATGACTCACCTGTCTGAAGAGTGGAAAACGCGTTATTTTTATTTGTTCTGAATTGAAGACTCATTCCTATTAATTGGATGTATACAATTCATGTGTGAATATATTGTTTATTTTCATGATAAGCGGTTAAGCAGGTAATGCTAAAATTGCAATTTCAATCAATATTAGCATATAGACCCAAATTTTATTCTTAAAAGTTAGGCTGGACCTACCAGAAATTTGGACTCTAAACAAGCAAAAACTTGAAACTAGAACCACGATGCTAATAATGAAGACATAATAATAGTTGACACCTATGGAGCACACACAGACATCCAAGTAACTTAATTCTGATGACAATCCTAAAAGATGGGTATCACGATCCACGTTTTACAAATGGAGAAACATCCGGGGAAATTAAGTAAGCTGCCAAAGAGGCAGGGCCTGCTGAGGTGTGGAGCTGGAACTATGATCCAGGTTTGAGGGATTCTACAGCCCATGCTTTTAGTTCCCTCGCTGTAAACACCAGCAGAGAGACGGGAATGGTGAATGGCTGGACACCCAAGGTCAAATGGTGGCTGATGATGCCTAGATGTGCTTGCATATTTTAGCAGTAACTATTAGCGTTGTTCATTCTTTCTGGACGAGGAAAACCAATTTATCAGGATTTATTTGAAGGACAACTCGACTGTTTCTTGACTTGAGCAATGTCAGTGCTCTATCACTTTAAAAGTAGAAGAGAGGGGCATCTGGGTGGCTCAGTTGGTTGAGTATCTGACTTCGGCTCAGGTCATGATCTCACGGTTTGTGGGTCCGAGCCCCGAGTCGGGTTCTGTGCTGACAGCTCAGAGCCTGGAGCCTGCTTCAAATTCTGTGTCTCCCTCTCTCTCTGCCCCTCCCCCGCTCGTGCTCTGTCTCTCTCTCAAAAATAAACAAACATTAAACAAAATTAAAAAAATAAATAAAAGCAGAGAAAAGTACCTATCAGTTTCCTTCTACACTTGGGGCAAGGACCCATTTTCTGTTTATACCTATGCTAGTCACCCCTTCCTTTCTCATTGCCACTTGTCTCTTCTCTTCCTTCTCCCACAACATCTCAACCCTTATTACCTGACATGGTGGGATAGATGCTTTCACTGCAGAAATATCCCATCTAGTCTCTCCATCCAGGCAACCATGGCATCTTATGTGAAATCTTAGAATGATCGTTAACAAAGTGCCGGCACGTAATCCATTAGGACCAGACTGCTCATACAACATCACTTGAGCTAGTGGATATTATTTGGTAAGTGGCTGATAGCTAAAGCCAGGAAGGAAAGCAGTGGAATCACCAGCAGGGAAAGCAACCACATCATCACAAAGAGATGAGTCACAGGGACCCAATTTTATCACCCCTGGGAAATGAGTCCAAGGAATTCAATTTAGGATAATGTATGTATTTAGCTCACTTGTTTAATCACTCAAAGAAAAAAATGAGTGCCTGGTAGGTGCTGGCTTGGCGCTATGGATTCAGATGAAGTCTTCTAGTCCATTAGGGAGGTTAAGTATTTGAATAACTTATCCATACGTAGGATTGTTGTGGGTTTTTTTTTTTTTTTTCAATTTTTAATTGAGATATAATTCACATACCATAAAATTTACCTTTTAAAGTGTATAATTCAGGGGTACCTGGGTGGCTCAGTCAGTTAAGGGTCCAATTTTGGCTCAGGTCGTGATCTCACAGTTCATGAGTTCAAGTCCCATGTTGGGCTCTGTGCTGACACCTCGCAGCCTGAAGCCTGCTTCACATTCTGTGTTTCCTTTCTCTTTGCATCTCCCCTGCTCATGCTCTCTCTCTTTCTCAAAGATAAATAAACTTTTTTAAAAAATTAAAAACCAATAAAGTATGCAATTCAATGGGTTTTAGTATATTCACAAAACTCACTATTTAATGTCAGAATATTTTTTAATCACTCCAAAAAGAAAACTACATCCATTAGTGATCATTTCCTGTTCCCATTCTTCCTTCCTTCCAGCCCTGGTAACTCTATGCTACTCTCTGTTCTTTATGGATTTGCCTAGTCTGAACACTTCATCTAAAGGAATCATAAACAGGGTTTGTGTCTGCCTTTTTTCACTTAGCATAATATTTCCACAGTTCATCCGTGTGACAGCATAAATCAGTACCTCCTTCCTACGACTGAAAAATATTCCATTGTCTGGTTATACCATTTTATTTCTCCATTTATCAGTTGATGGGCATGTGGGTGGGATCTACTTTTTAGCTATTCTGAATAACGCTGCTATGAACATTCGTATACAAGTTTTTGTGTAGACATGTTTTTGTTTCTCTTGGGTATACACACACCTAGCTGTGGAATTGCTGGGTCGTATGGTAACCATGCCAAACTTTACGGACGAGCCGCTAACGCATTGTCCAAAGCCACTGCATCACTTTGACTTCCCACCAGCAGTATATGAGGGTTCCAGTTTCTCCACACCCTCGCCAACACTCACTATTGTTCATCATTTTTATTATAGCCAATCCAGTAGTTGTGAAACGGTGTCTCATTGTGGTTTGTATATCCCTAATGACTGATGATATTGAACTTTTTTTCCATGTGCTTATTGGCCATTTGTATATCTTCAGTGGAGAAATGTTTGCTCAGATCTTTGGCTCATGTTTTAGTTGGGTTGTCTTTCTTATTGTTGAGTTTTAAGAGTCGCTCCAAATGGTTTAAAGTACAAAAAGAAATGTTTTACACACTATGTTCTACGAAGTTTGAAATACATGTTTAGAGCTCATATAGAAGCATATTTTTGTCTTTCAAGTTCAATAATTTTTTATGCATTTTTAGGAAATTAAATTCTAGCCGCAGTTATCATAAAAAGATAAGGTGTGTTAAAAGCTCGAACAACTCTTAGATAAGATAGTAACAAAAAAAGTGCAAATACATTTACACTTTATTACAGGAAAATAAATAATTTCTCAACTGCCATGAAATCCAGGCACCAGTTAATTGCTTCATTTGTGAACTGGCCACATGACTTTTTCAACTGATAAACAATTAGAAAAAATACTGTTAATAGCAGCCTGAACTCAGACAGGCTATCTACATATACTGAACCGCATGTCACTAAATATTGGGAAAACAAGATTTTAATTTATTTTTTTTTTTCAACGTCTATTCACTCTTGGGACAGAGAGAGACAGAGCATGAACGTGGGAGGGGCAGAGAGAGAGGGAGACACAGAATTGGAAACAGGCTCCAGGCTCTGAGCCATCAGCCCAGAGCCCGACGCGGGGCTCGAACTCACGGACCGCGAGATCGTGACCTGGCTGAAGTCGGACGCTTAACCGACTGCGCCACCCAGGCGCCCCAGGAAAAACAAGATTTTAAATACTTAGCATGTATTCCATAACGTAGATACACAATAACTTACTAAACATTTCCCTAGTGTGTTTCCAGTTTGTGTTAGTTATACGTATTTTAATAAATATCCTTATACATAAATCTGTGTGTATATATGATGTTACCTTTGGAAAGATTTCCAGGAGTAGGCTTACTGGGATCGATCAAGATTCAACTGATTGATCAAGATTCAACTGAATTATTGCCTAACTGCCTTTCAAGAGATTTTTACCAAGTTTATACTCTTACCATCAGGATGTGAATGTTCATTTTGCTTGATCCTTGTTGATGGGGGATTTTTAAGTAGTCTTTAGTATTATTATAAGCAGAAGATGGTGTCTCATTGCCCAAACTGTATTTCAACTGCTAGAAAAGCTATTTTCCCAAGTCTTATTTGCTGGTTCTAGTTCCTTTTGAGGGGGCGAGGGGATTTGTCTATTCACATCCTTAGCATGTTTCTTAACTGTTAAGTAAAGGAATGTTCTCCCTACTTGGAATATACGCATCCCCAATATCCATTGCAGAGATTAATTTATGGAAAATGCAGCTGAGCAAAGATGCCGAAATTTGGTTGGTGATCAGGGAACACTAACAGCCTAAAGGTTCAACTAGGGCGGTGGGCAACCTGTAGCCTGCCGGTCTGGCTTTGTAAGTCACGTTTCACTAGGCCACAGCCCAGCTCATCCATTTATCTAAGACTGCTCTTGCTTTCCTGGGGCAACACCCACTAGTTGGGACGGAGACCACATGGCCTGCAACGTCTAAATATGTATGTACTCTCTGGCCATTTTAAGTAAAGTGTGTGGACCCCCAACCTACAGCACTAGTAAAGAAATTTATGGTCTGACTAGAGAGACAGATACTACCACCATTAAAATGACTTTATAGGGGGGCGCCTGGGCGGCTCAGTCGATTGGGCGTCCGACTTCGGCTCATGGTCTGTGAGTTTGAGCCCCGCATCGGGCTCTGTGCTGACAGCTTGGAGCCTGGAGCCTGCTGTGTCTCCCTCTCTCTCTTTACTAATTCCCTTGGCAAGAGGTGAGATACCTTCTGCCCTGATTCCTCATTGCTAGAAACATATTGAACACGGAACATGTTTCAGAGGAAATTTTATTCCCAGGTGCTTTTACATCATTTCTTTTGAGGAGTTTTTCTTAAATCTACCGTTTGAAGATTCTCTAGAGCAATTTTAGCCCAAGAAATGTGTATGGACTTAAAAAGCTAGATACAAAAATTATTTACCTAACGTAGGTAGGGCCTCAGTCAGTGCACTTTGTTTGATGTCTTCAATATGTGTACGAATCGCCTGAGATTTGTTAAAAGGCAGATGCTGACTGACCACCAAGGGATAAGATTCTGCAGGCCTAGCCAGCTCCCAGGCAGCATCTGGCCTGGGTCCCCAGACCGCACTCTGAGGAGCAAATGACCATGATCAGCTTTTTAAAAAAATTTTTTTTATTGTTTATTTTTTAGAAAGAGAGAGAGAGAGGGGCGCCTGGGTGGCGCAGTCGGTTAAGTGTCCGACTTCAGCCAGGTCACGATCTCGCGGTCCGTGAGTTCGAGCCCCGCGTCAGGTTCTGGGCTGATGGCTCGGAGCCTGGAGCCTGTTTCCGATTCTGTGTCTCCCTCTCTCTCTGCCCCTCCCCCGTTCATGCTCTGTCTCTCTCTGTCCCAAAAATAAAAAAAAAAAAACGTTGAAAAAAAAGAAAGAGAGAGAGAGAAAGGTGAGCAAGGGAGGGACAGAGAGAGGGAGACACAGAATCCGAAGGAGGCTCCAGGCTCTGGGCTGTCAGCACAGAGCCCAAAGCGGGGCTCGAACTCACAGACCAAGACATCATGACCTGAGCCGAAGTCGGGTCGCCCAACGGACTGAGCCACCCAGGCGCCCCCGTAGCCATCTTTAATGAAGAGGTGCAATATGCATGCTTGAGAGAAGTCCAAATTACTACTACTCTGCAAAGGAAAGTATTTCTACACTCCTCTCTCCCCACACGCCCCGTCCTTTAAAAATGCTCTCATATCCTGGGAGGGGGGGAAACTGGCCAAGCTGCTTTCCCATCATTATAGAGTATCCACAACACAAACCCCTCTTCCTCTGGCTTCCTTCGGCTTCTGCTCATCCTTCCCCCTCGGTCTTAAATTCTGCTGTCAAGGCTGCTACTCCTTTGTTAAGTCTACACTGGGAAGGGTTGAGATCTTTCCTACTCTCCAGAGCCCCTTGTCCTTGCACAGATTATTATCCCATCAGCCTCCCTCCTCCCTCCTGGGTCTGGACGATGGGTTCCTTCTGTGCATTGTAAAGTGGTTCTGAGCACACTTCGAGTCAGAGCTGGGTTCAAAGCTCAGTTCTGCCACTCCCCTTACTTGAGCAAGTAAACCGCCGTCTCTAAGCCAGTTTTGTCTGGTAAAACAGAAGTCAGCCCTACATACAAGGTTGTGAGGACTATAGAAAATAATGTTTAAAAATCATTTAGCAAAGTGACACCAAAATAACGCTAAATGGAAGCTACTATGACTTTGTCATAAAGCATCACTTCTTTTAGTTCTCAAACATCACTTAAAAAGTCAAAATTATTGGGGCACCTGAGGGGCTCAGTCACTTAAGTGTCAGACTCTTGGTTTCGGCTCAGGTCATGATCTCGTGGTTTCGTGAGTTCGAGCCCTGCAACATCATGGAGCCTGCTTGGGATTCTCTCTCTCTCTCTCTCTCTCTCTGCCCTCCCCCACTCACACTCTCTTAAAATAAACCTCAAAAGTGGGGCGCCTGGGTGGCTCAGTCGGTTAAGCGGCCGACTTCGGCTCAGGTCATGATCTCGCGGTCCGTGGGTTCGAGCCCCACGTCAGGCTCTGTGCTGACGGCTCGGAGCCTGGAGCCTGTTTCGGATTCTGTGTCTCCCCCTCTCTGACCCTCCCCTGTTCATGCTCTGTCTCTCTCTGTCTCAAAAATAAATAAACGTTTAAAAAAAAAATTAAAAAAAAAAAAACCTCAAAACAATTTAAGTCAAAATTGTTACGTATTTTGAAGGTATTATGTTTAAATAAAAGTTCAAAATATTGAGTTTCTGAATGGCCCTAAATTTGCAAGTTTCTCTATTGTAAAATCCCCATAGTTTAGGATGTTGGATTTCCCTGGAAGATGTGGTTATTTCTTCACTTCTCTCTCTGAGAGAGCTACCCAAATATGTTTAGTAACTAACTGAAAATAAGCCTTGAAAGGAACTGTATTGTCCTAAAATCATAACTAATGTATTCTATAAGTACACAACATTCTTCTGTGATAATTTCCTGGAAATATAGTCTGAATTGGTATTTAGAATCATAAAAATTTTAATGTTTAAAATTCTTCTAGGATTACACAGAATTTTATTTAGTGCCCCAACAATTTTGACTTTTTAAGTGAGGTTTGAGAACTAAAAGAAGTGATGCTTTATGCCTTTGTCATAGTAGCTTCTTTCAAAATCTTAAAAACCTTAAAAGTTACTGCAGAAGACCATATGGCAGAGGTAACATTTAAAGACCTAATGATCGAGAAACTTGCAGAACTAGTGAAAACAGCAATCCAGACTCGAGGCCCATCAAATTCCAGGCACAAAATAAACACCTACATCCAGCCACATCACAGTGAAACTAATGCACCCGCGAAAGAGCCATGTCTGCATGTACCAAATACAGGGAAAGGAGAAAAGATGCACTTGTGAGCCTGAATAATGATGAGCAGTTCCATTAGAGGATCTAAAGAAGTAATTCTCTTCTCTGATTAAAAAAAAAAAAAAAAATAGGGAACTAGAAGGAACCTTGGCAGTTATCTAGATTTGAAATCCCATTATGGACAAGGTTATTCATCCTAAACTAAATGACATCATTAGCATTAGAAAGGTTCTCCTTTGTGTCTCTGTAATCCCCAAATATATAATGTGATGAAATAAAAATATAAATTTAGGTGACCTAATTAATATTTTTAGATTAACTTTTAAAACAATCCATACATGAGAAAATGCAACTAGGAAATCACGAGGAAAATCAACTTCACCAGTAATCAAAGAAAGGAAAATGAGGCGTTATTTCATATTCCTTAAAGTGGCAATCATTAAAGATCGGAATTCCCTGTGGCAACTGGATACTGAAGTAAAAATGGGCCACGTGCCTTTTTGGTATTTGTAAAAATTAAATCGATCCCTTTAAATAGCAATTTAGTTGAGAGGATAAAATGTTAATCCTTCTAAGCCATGCGTGTGATTTTAGAAGAACTTATTCCAAAAAATAGCATAAATGAAACATCACACACAGCAAGATATTTAATTAACATTGTGAAAAATGATAAATGACCAAGATATACATTGTTCACTAGTTCCATTTCTAAGAAACCATGATGACGTCAAACCCTAAGTGTGTAAAAGTGTAGGTAAAATTTCTGATGTTGAAAAATTAGAAACTATCTCAATGTTCGCCACAGGGATGAGCACCACACACAATGAAAAGTCGTTGGCAGAGAACGTAGATCTATACTTGAAGTTGAAAGAAAGCCTGATATGTTGAGGCAGATTATAAAATAGTGAACACAGCCCGATTCCATTCTGGGAGAGGTCTCTGTATTTACTTCCATATGGAATGGAACCCAGAAGTCCTTACAATGTATCTACACAAGATTAGAGGGTTTTTAAAAAGAATAATTTTCTACATTTTCAGATTTTTTACAATAGGTGTTATTATTTTGACAAGCAGAAAAAAATAGTAAATATATTTCCAGTTTGGAAGAAAACAATTGTGAGAAAAGGATCTTAAAAATTAACTGGCCATGATCACAATGCAAGATCTGCTATGGGCAAGAAGCAAATATGGAAGGGAAAAAAATCCAAAACTGGGTAAGACTTTTTTTTAAAATTTCCATTAATGTTTGTGAAATAGGTTTTTAAAATACTCACACTCCTATTAAAACTTCAGGAACAGAAGCTTCAAAGTATGAATATAGGAGAGAGGACGAATTTTAAAATCAGATAGAAGTGTATTCCTGCTACTTACTAAATACAGCCTTGGCAAAGTAAACACCTGAATGTCCACTTTTTGGTCACAAATACTGCCTGGAAACAGTTGCTGTGACCAGTAAGTGAGACCAATTCTATGAGATGCATGTCACAAAACTAATAGTAATTAACAAATAGTGGCCATATTAAACTGTATGATGCTGACACCTGGTATTTTGAATCTATGAAAATACCAGTTTCAACAGCTATTATTCCGAAACATTGAATTCCAATTCCCAAGGCTAATTACTAATTTAACTATGTATCCCAGGGCTGAGGGAATCCTACGTCACCATTTGGAAGAGAACTCATTTTGAAGTTGAGGAACTGAAGGGTCTAAATCACAGGCCCAAAAGTCAGTTAATGGCAGAACCTAAGATCTGAACAGAGGAAAGGGCTCTAGGGGATTTCTTTTCGAAGATCCCAAGTCAAGTTCAGTAAAGACTGTTAACGTACCATTAAAAAAAAAAAAAAAAAAGGACAGAAGAATTTTAATCTCTTCCCATTAAGTGAGACTAAAATAAACATTAGTTTTCCCCCAGGAGGAAGGGAGGGGATACTGGTGGTCAGGGTGGAAATACCGACTCTAAGGGAAGGAAATTTTCTTCTGGGTTCTGGTGATGGTTGACAACAATTTAAACAACAGAAATGTATACAATAGTCAGGATGGATACAGAGCAAATAATAATGACTAACTACCAGGAGGATTGGGGCATAAAGAGCTGGGAGGCAGTTCACGATTTTACCTGTTATATTTCCATAGGTAATAGAGTAGGTAAAACCTAATTACAATACCTACCGTCTTAAAACCAAGCTAGATCAACACGTGGCTCAAGAAAAAAAAATGTCTTTTAGGGGGGGAAAAATCAGTATTGGAAACTCAGTGAAAAACACGTGCTTTTAAAAAGATGTTTTGCGGGGCGCCTGGGTGGCGCAGTTGGTTAAGCGTCCGACTTCAGCCAGGTCACGATCTCGTGGTCCGTGAGTTCGAGCCCCGCGTCGGGCTCTGGGCTGATGGCTCAGAGCCTGGAGCCTGTTTCCGATTCTGTGTCTCCCTCTCTCTGCCCCTCCCCCGTTCATGCTCTGTCTCTCTGTCTCCAAAATAAATAAACGTTGAAAAAAAAAAATTTAAAAAGATGTTTCGCAGGGCTCCATCAGTTAAGCATCGGGTGGCTCAGTCGGTTAAGCGTCTGACTCGGGTTTCGGCTCAGGTCATGATCTCACGCTCTGTGGGTTCGAGCCCCACATGGGGCTCCACACTGGCAATGCAGAGCCTGCTTGGGATTCTCTCTCCCTCTCTCTCAAAAATAAATAAACTTAAAAAAAGTGAGCTAACATTAAAAAAAAAAGTTTCGCAATGTGTAGACAAAGTGAGAAACACTAATGTGTCATTAATAAAAAGATTAAGCCGGAAGTAGATGCAGGAACTGCTTTGCAGACAATTCATGCTATGCAACAATTAAAGAGGCTACTCTCAAATGGCACACAAATTGAGGAGTCGTTATTTTGAAAAAATTCTTCCAACAATATTTCACAATGAACAGAAACTTCTTTACCAAATTCACCTACCAAAGGGTTTTAGAGATGGGGACGAAATCAGCCTGTGTTTTTGTCCAACTCCTAAAATCATCTCCTGCACTGCTCTTTATAAATGTCAGCATATTCACACCCCTTCCAAGGCCTGGCTGGCTGGCGTTCAGGGTCTCCCGTCTTTCAGAGGTCTCACGGAGTCCTCTCCCCTCCCTAGGCTTAGCCTGAAGGTGCTACGGTACCCTTCACCATCAGTTAGCAGGGCTGATATCATTCCTCATAAACAAATGACTCCAGGAAGCAAGTCCTGTCTTGACTAATGGTAAGTGGACGTTAAGAAATTCTCTGGAATCGAATCTTTTGAGGAGTAAGAATCAGAACCTTCAGTTATTTCCCAAGTCTTCTCTAAGGCAAAGGGGAACTAATTTTGAAGAATACATATGTGGTTGTACCAAAATAGATTTTGCTATAGTAAACCCACACCATTTCTTCTTAAATATAAGGTACATTCTAAGCCAATGTTGTAAGGACAGGTACAATACCAACAAGTAGTAACAGAAAATACCCCCAAAGCACACTTTTAGAAACTTTCAGGGTCGTGGGTGGGGACAATGGAAAACTTAAGGTGCAAAATGGGAATGAACTTGCACAACCTCTGAAAGAACTGACTGAAAGAAAACCTTCAAAGTTCAGTTAGAAAGCGTAGGATTTTTCAGATATCTGTACATAGTCAATCCGAGGGATTCTCCCCTGCCCCCACCCCCTTAAATGGAAGAATTTCCTAAATGGAAGCAGAAGATAATAAACAGCTGGCGAGCCTCAACATTGAATGAGGTCTGTTTTATTGAGTTTCCAGTCAGGCAGAGTCAAGACTTATCTTCATATATGCACAAGGATAGTCTCAATTTAATAATATTTTTTAGTAGAAAAATCTATACAAATACTCTTCAAAAGGGATATCCATATAATGAAACCCTGAAGCCATCGAAATGAGTTAGAGCTGGAGGTGCTAATATGTAAAGATAACCAAGTTAAATAAAAAGAGCCAAGTTACAAAATTGTACATTTAAAATAAGGGAGGACAGCGAGAGGAGTATATATGGAAATAGAGGCGTATGAAGTAAATAACATTTCTCAAAGACTATACAAGAAATACAAGAAACTATATTCCCCTGTGGTGTGGGAATGAAGTCAGAGGAAGGAGACAAGACGTAATTTCTCACTTTATACCCTTTATATATTGCATAATTTTTAAAAATCACAAGCATGTATCATAACGTATAAAAAAAGATAAAGTCTTTAAAAAACCTGATTGTACCCACAGCATTCTATGAAACATTGACTATACAGCATCAGTTTACAGTCCTGTTACTTAACGGTCGTTTCCCTCAATGCCTTTCACTTAATGGTCATTTCGTCAAAATCAGAAGGCTCCTTGGGTGTGTGCCTCCTCTAGCTCTCCACTCAAGATTGAGGGAAAATGTTGAGAATTTAGAGTTTAAATCTTAACTCTCATTGCTTGAGCTGTAGCCAGGATGACACCTACTCAAGATTCCAGAGAACCAATGAAAATATGGGCATTTTAATCACTTACTTAAATATTTTATCCGGGATCATGTTTCCTTTTTACAAAAAGCCTGAGTCGCAACATTCTCTTTTCATTAAACTCCACAGCCCTTTGAGTTGGACAAGCACAGATTTCAAAAGTACATTCAAACACACGTTGAATTCTGATCCAGGGGCATAAAATCAGCAGAGTACATAGAGGCCACAAGTTTGAAAAGAAACGCGCTGTTGGTGAAAGTCTTGCCTGGAAAATAACACCATCGATTCAAAGCCTACGGGACTCCAAATTCCGACCGGTGCAGTGGCGTCATGAGCACCTCTCACGCAGACACAGATGCGTCGCTTTAAAGGTCTTCAAACACATCTGAACGTTTGAGGCTAAGGAAATTGGGCGGGCAGGCTAGTGACCACTGGAAGAACGGATGCCCTTTAAAACTACTCAAAACCCAAGTTTTTAGGACACTGTGCTGGTCAAACAAAACAGGACTGCAGACAGAATTCAGACTTTCGCCATGAACGTACCAGCCCTACCAGCAGCACAGTGACTGGACTTTTCAATACCAGGCTTCACAGTACTTGGGTCTTTCCAGATTAAATGCGTCAGTGCCCCGAACATTTCTACACGAGGGCGAGTGTCCGTATGCTTGCTGAATTAACAATAGAAAGCAAAAGCCTCTTTAAATATTGGCTACAATCACCAGCAAATTTACCAGACGGGCTGTGGGCTGCGAGAGGCGAGCTGGCGCCGGCTCGCAAAGGCCTGGGCGCCGGCTGTGTGCCTCCCAACTCCAAGCTTATGACGTCGGATGGAGAGGCGACAGCCACAGCGAGACCATTTCCACCACAAATATCAGTGAACAGGACAACACAGGGCCCTTTTTCACAAGATTTGAAAAAGTCTCACCAGCACAACACTAAGAATTCCATCTTGGTCACATATTCACTTGCTCAAATACACACTGCAAAATTTTAACTGAGGATATTATAATGTGCTAAAATACACAAAGAAAAAATTAACTAAGGAGGATGAATCCGGTATGATAGGCTAATCTTACACAAATTTCAGTAACAGCATCCTTTAGAGAGTAAATGTTAAAACTGTCCAGGGCACAAACCTTAGCCATCCAAGTTGGAATGCTTCACAAAATAGGAATCACTGTGATACTTCAGATGCCTCTCCAGTTTAAAACAAGCTCCACTAATTACCTCATTAATTTACTTGTGAAATTTACCAAAAAGCCTGGAGAGTAAAGTATGCTGATTTCATCAAATTCTGAATGCAACCCAAATTAAGAAGTTGTGTTAGGTATATGGGATGTAGAAACGCATGCTCTTGGAATTCCAAAAGAATTTTTTAAAGGCTACTTACACACAAATATGACAGCCTTTCAACCCAGCAACGAAGTATTTGCTCCCCAGAGCAACAGCCCTGTCATCAGCTTACCCTCCCTGTGCCCTGCTCCTTGCATCCACTTCCAGGATCGTGTAATACGTGAAGAGCACTCAGCGAGCATCTCACACATTGAAAGGGCTCAATAAACCACCACATTACTTTGAAGTCATTACGGTTTTAAAACCGGATCTTCTTCACAACACTCTCCTAGGGACTGATTTTTTGACAGGAGTCTGAAACTGTCAGTGGAGGCCAAGGATGAGGCGAGTCATTCTGAACACCAGTTCAGAGAAGGAGCATAAACGTGTGGACGAAGAGGGCGCAAGAAGCAAGGCACAGGGCCTGCTTGGGAATGGAAATGGTGTATTATCTCAAAAAAGCATGTTTTAGGGGTGCCCGGGTGGCTCAGTCGGTTAAGTGTCCGACTTCAGCTCAGGTCATGATCTCACGGTTCGTGAGTTCAAGCCCCGCGTCGGGCTCTGTGCCGACAGCTCGGAGCCTGGAGCTGCTTCAGATTCTGTCTCCCTCTCTCTCTCTCTGCTGCTCCCCTGCTCACGCTCTCTCTCTCTCTCTCTCAAAAATAAACATTAAAAAAAAATTTTTTTTTTAAAAAGCATGTTTCAGAGCATGCCAACAGCAGCAGCAACAAAGCCAGAGTTGGTGGTGACTAATTACTGTAAACCATCTTTTAAAAAGTCACCTCAAACGAATTTTAAAACATTTTGTTTAAATGAGAAGCAACAGCCAGTGCTCTCTTTAAGAACGAACAAGGTATAAAAAGCCACCGGTGGGAAAACCATAGCAAACCTCTTTCTTAATCAGTAAACATATTCCTTTAATTGTAACAGTGCATTTCCTGGAGGGTAGTGAGAGGACTATACTTTTCATTAAAAAAATTCTTTATGATGGGTATTGAGGAGGGCACCTTTTGGGATGAGCACTGGGTGTTGTATGGAAACCAATTTGACAATAAATTTCATATATTAAAAAAAAATTCTTTAACTATAGCTAAATCATTAACTATAAATATAAGAGATAAAAAACTATTCATTTTGAATTTTTCTTCAGCAAAGTATTTAAAACATTTTTTAAATAGCTATTTGATAGTCCCCCAAAGCAATTACCCAATTTCAAAGTGGTCAGAATAGGAAATGATTCCAAAATAAACATCCATAACTTGTAATATCTGAATTTGTAATATCCTTCAAGGAAGTATTCACCAATTTCATCATTATTAAAACGATTTCAAATAAAAATAGGAGAAAATCCAGAAAACAACACTAAAAATGTTTGCAGTTTCACCTCAAATTTCCATTTTTCCCACCACGCAAAGAAAAACACTTTGAAGTTTAAGGAGTGGTATGCTTACAGAAATTTAAAAGTGTAGCGCAGCGGTTTTCCAAGTGTGGTTGGAGACTTGTGCAAAGTCCCCAAGAGCCAAGTGTCAAAACTATTTTCCTGACAATACGAAGACGTTCTAGGTCTGTTTCACTCATGACTTCCCAAGTGCACAGTGGAGTTTCCCAGTGCCCGCATGCCACGTGATACAGAAACAGCTGGAATGCCAAGTAGAAGGAGAATCTCACGGTTTCTTAAGCCAGGCATTAGAGATAGGCAAAACATAAAACAATGTTCTTCTCATTCATTAACTGTTGTTGGAAGACAACAATGTTTTATTAAAAAAGGGCATTTATGTTGACATGCAATGGGTTTATCATCGTTATATTTAAATGAATGAACACGCCTGTTAGGTGCCTCAGCATTAACTTCTAATATGGTCGGTAATTTCTGATCGGTACAAGCTATATAAACAAAAGCTCTTTGGGCGTCCTGAAAACTGTACGAGTTATGGTCCTGAGACCAAAATGTCTGGGAACTGTAAGTCCTGTCACGGTGGGGCAGCCCGTTCCTCTTCTCTCCATTGTGCCAACTTCTAGGACCGGTGCCGAAGACGGTATGTCCTGGCAGCAAGGGCAACCCACAGGCGGAGAGCACTGACACGCTTCTCCAAACTGCCAAAAGGAATGGTTTTAAGGAACAAAGTGATTGCCTCATCTCTGTGGTCACAAAAACGAGCATAAAATATGCCTTTAAACTGTTATCGACAATGTTTGCACCCTACAAGAAAATGTTCTTCCCAGAGCAAAGATGGGAGAGAAGATCTGATTCAACCAGTAAGCCAGAAAACGTGTAGGTCTTCAGCCTCGTCGCTTTCGAGGATTTTCTCCTCTTTAGCACTCAACACAATTCTGATGGTCTACAAAAAACCAAAAGCAAATCTGAATATGAAGGTTTAACAGAAGTAGATTTAAATCCACATTAAAGCTGGATCACTTTTTAAGCTAAGCATTTGGGTTTTATAAGCACTCATTTAAAGTAGTAAGTCAGTAACTGAGAGTTCTCATTTCATTACAAACTTCAAGATTTACCCAGAAAAAAAAACAGTCTTTAAAATTATTTTAACAACAACTGTTTAATTTACTTATTTCTCAGATGGAAAGCCTGGTAGGTTATTTCGGTAATGGCCTACAATTATATAGCATAACTTTGTACATATGAATTGCCTGGGACCCAATACAATCTAAAGCATAGAAATTCAAAGACATTTCCTAAGTATTCCCTCCATGAAAGGGGGGCTGGAGGGAGACCCCCAAACTGTAGGTATTCCAAGTATACACCCCCACGCACACACCTAGACCCTGCCACATTCACTCGATTCTAAGAGAAGAGGCATACTGTTCAAAAAGGGGCCGGGATTTCCCAGCCTTCTTGCTCATCAACCACACGTTCGGTTGGAGACACAACGGACAGCAATGCTGTGGCAACTCTGAAACACCACACAGACTTTAAGATAGTGCAACAACTCATGTAGTCACCACTGGAAAAGGTATTCGACACAAATAAATTGTCTGAAGAAACCGACGTTCACTTCTTTTAATACGAAAGCTTTTTCCGAAACGTTCACTCATTGTAAGATGAAACTTTTCAAACACGTATTACATATTTGTATATGTGATGTTACCTTTTCTTGATGACACAGAGTCCTAGTGACAGACCACTGTCAGATGATGATGTCATACGGCGACATCCTCTAGGCTGGCCTAGCTGTCCTTATACTAAATGGTCAACAGTTTTCCACAGCTTTTCTGTATCCTTCCAAACCACCACTTCTGAACTTAAATATGCTATGGGCTGGTAAATCAAATGATCAAACTTTCGCATAAAAACAAATGCATGAGCTCTAACACGTAGAGACTCTGTGACTCTTGTGCGTTGCTCAAAGGCATTTAAGAAAAATTAAAATTCCAAGTTTCTCAGCTGTGTTCGGTTTTGAGGCGGCTTCTAGATTATGGCCTGATGAAGGAGGCATCACTGTACATAAATATTTAAACAAGTTCATGTCTTGAGTATTAACAAAAAGATATAACCTAACATTAGTATTGTTGCCTTTTTAAACAAAGTATTCTATAACTTTAAGGTAACACTGGGTTCCAGGTTGTTTCCCCCCAGAAATGAACATAAATAAATGTCCTATTTTAACAATATCAGTTTATCCAAACAAAGGAAAAAAAATGAGGTGCAATCATGTCACAGTTAATGCATGTCTGCTTCCAATACATTCAAAGACAATATTTTTGTTTAAAAATCAATAGTTAAAATAGGACTTCTGCAGTCTGAGAATTCAAGATACTTAAAAAAATTTGTAAATACACATACATGCAAATTCTTCATATATACAAATTTTCACAAAATTAAGAAGTTGCAAAGAAATTAGAAGGATTACGGTGAATCTGACAAGCTACATTTAAATGCTTTACCACTGACATATTCCTGAATATAGCAGTCATAGTAGTTTTAATAAATTTTCTACATGGCCTTTTTATAAAATGTTCTCTTTTAGACATAAAAGTTAGTCACTAGAAGTCTTCTGAAATTCTAATTTAAGAATTCAAGATGTTCTCAATTCACTACTCATATTTTAAGGCCACTTTGGTAAAGGCATTGCAGCAAGAACACAAAAACGATAGCATATTTTCTAGTATTTATTTTTTTCACCTGCAAACTGTAGCAAAACATGATCAGCTTTATTATGCAGACAGGTATCCCTCTACATTTTTAAAGAATTTAGGTATGTATAAATAGAAGAGCTCTTAGAAAGGAAAAATTCAAGAATGAATAAAACCTTCCAATTTTGACTTTGTAACTTTCCAGTAGCAATGGTTAAAATGATTTTAGGTCATTCATTCCAAGATATATGACAGCACCTTAAAAGTGGCTGATCTATTTCCCCAGTAACATTTCTCACATAACAATGTGTTAAAGTTACAAATACTGATATGCACAAATAGCTAATTTCTAAGAAAAATATGTACAGTACTGCAGCATAATGAATGTGGTATCTGCAATAACTTAATATTAGCCAATTTTTAATATACATGATACCGCTACCTTTTTCTGCCAATTCACAGGTTAAAAGTTGTTACTGGAGCCCTCTGTTTTGCACATATTACCTGGTGTTTAATACACAATGCAGGCTTTTTAAAGACTTCTCTTGTGTTTAAAGCTAAGATCAGTGAAACAAGACAACAGTGCAAGAGGCGGAGAGATGTAATGTGACCACGTAAAAGTTCGTTCCAGTAAAGTGTCTATATAAGGCTATAAGAAAGGATTGGTTGATGAGCTTCCCGTCGGAAACTGTCCTGTTGGTGCACCAGTCTAAAGGAAAACATAAGACGAAACAGACATGTAAGAGTGGTGTATGTGGGGAAAATAGGAAAATAAACTTTATTTGATTAACTCTGATTTAATTAAACAGTATTTACATTAGAAATTCCTTTATAACTACTGGCAATTACATTTATTCATTATTGTTATCAGCAACATATTATAATAAAACTATTAGGTGGTCTTTAATACCCATTACTTCATATAACTCTCATAACAGATTCTCAGAAAGGACTTGGCCCTTAAGAAAATGCATTTATGATTCAAACCAAACCTCCGACTTCAAGCCCTTTTCATACTGTTCACTAAACCTACAGCCACTCATAAAATGTTATGTTGACAAGAAAGCAGACAAGTCTCAAGTTCTAAAATAGCTTATTTACTGTCCATGTTTTGATCTGCAACTGATTAAAGTGTGGTTTTTAAATCACAAAAGGATCGTGCATGACAGCCATCTCAATTTGTAAAATCTCATCACGTGACATCAATAGAATAACAGCATCTAGCAGAGTCACATCCTGCTTTTCCCAATCTGCAGATAATACACAACAATTTATGCAAGTGCTTAAAACTGTGTCTCACTTACCATAAAAGGATTACTAGATACTCCAGCAGCTGCAACTTGACCAAAAGGGGTTACCACTGGCTTGCTTTGTCCAAATGCTGCAAAACCTGCACCTTGTTAAAACAGAACCACCAATTATAAGCCATACCTTTAAGAGACAATCTGATAACTTGTAAGACTTCAGAGTTTCAGAGGAATTCCCACCAGGGCAATAGTAAAGTACCAATATGAAATTGTTGAGTCTCATGCTCTTTCAAATACCAGAGACAGAACTTCCTGTGGCACATCTCAAAAGAGCTTTCACACAGCTCCTCAGAAATGGTTAATTCTAATCGTTCTCAGCTACATCAACTGCTGGCATTTCAAAGGATGGAGTTAATAGATGAGCCTGGGATGGACTATCTGAGACGGGCTCTGAGTGCAACACAATGGTTTCGTGTGAACAGCGCAGTATTCCTTAGGAAATATTTTATCATTACGGCTCTGCCATGAACCCTGACCCAATTTTTACCTGACTTCAAAAAAGAAAACACACAGTTGTAATTTAAGAATAATCTTCAAATCTACGGATTTTCAAACTTTAGCAAATGAACTTAATGGGTAAAAAAAACAACCCTGGTCTCTACTGAAAGTTCCTGAAAACAAGTAACAAACTTTATAGTTACCTAATTGGAAATTTGGTCTACACCACCAAAATAAATAATTTATACAAAAAATACACACGCAAAACAAAAACACTCAAGGTCTTTTAAAATCAAGAGGAACATCAGAACATAGATATACTATTAAGACAGACACTGGGGATTCTGAGAAGAGGGGGTAGTCTTTAGAGAGTCTCTGATTTCTCCTAAATCTATAACCTGGTTACAAGATCTCACCAAATCACTCCACTTTCCAAGGCCCAAATCACCAAGGGCGTCTATATTCGCGTAGTAAACGTTAGCAGACAATGCCAATACCACGGCATTCTTTAGACGAGCCTCTTTGTCCAAACATACAACGTCACGATACACGGAGGACATTTGAGGTGGACTTACAGCTAGTCGAGTGCTGGATCTTACCATTGGGCTGTTGAGAAAACGCTGTCTGCTGAGGGAAAGCTGCTTGGGCCGGGAAGGCAGGCTGCTGGAAGCTGCCACTAAAGCTGGTGGGAAGACTGTAGGGCGCAGGAGTCCCGAACCCCGCGGGCATGCTCATGGACGCGGTGCCAAAGGTCGCAGCTGACAGAGAAAGCAAGGGCCGATCATTTCCACACAACAGAGCAGGCGTTGTTTCTCATACCACATATTACAGAATAATTTGCCTCGAAAAATATTAAGATGCACATTAAAGGCATTTTAAATTCCAAAACTCTTAACAAAATTAGCAGTAAGCTTTAGCACTCTACAGTTGAACACAATCTATAACATTTTGTTCTCCTGAAACCCAACGAAGAATAAAACTATCATTTGAAATCACAAGAAAACTTCTCAAAATAATTATAGAAAGTTCAAGTCTAAATAAATAGCAGTCAACTTTTAATCATCATGCAATTCACATGTATCCTAGCATACATTTTTTAGTTTCATTTTGCTATATACATAAAATGGCCCAAAATTTAGTTTTGTCCACTGAACTGTCTACTATAATGTAATAAAGTATGTTCTGAAAAAAATTTTTTTAGACCTCTAAAAAATAGTTCACCAAAATTAACAAGACTTATAGGAGAAATAGGGTTAGAAGCAGGCCACTCAAAACCTATGCAGCTTTGTAACCAGAGCCCAAAAAGGGTAGGAGGGGGAGGGGTTTCTCTAATAAAACTACCCACAAAATTAAAAGAATATGTGAAGTTCCCAATACATCAATTCCAAAAGAAATATATATGGATACCCATTTCTTGTTTGGAAGATAAACAGACTGCTCTGGATACGGGGTTTAAGGTTAGGACTGCTGAGTTAAAGAAATTGGGGCAAAATGCACAAAGACTGAAAAGGAAGCGAAATAAGCATTCTTAGAAAAGATGGATGTAGGGTGAATGAGCACTGTGATCAATACCGCACTGAAATCCATGTGTGAACAACCAGTACATATGTGGTAATGCTGCCATCCTTCCCCCACTTATAAATTACTTATAATCGAATCTGCATCACAGAAACACATGTAGTAGTAAAACAATTTATTACTCACTACTAGTGAAGATTAAAAACAGAACCTTCTGAATAATGTCCTAGAAAAAGTCTCAGTAAAGTAAGAGCCAATAATGGTGCTTTTAATATGGAATATTAGTAATTGTAACAGTGAAATAGTGTTGGCATGATGCTATCAAAAACGTGGCAATTCACTGAATTTCCTGATATAAAAAAATTTACCAATTTGACCTCTGATTTAAGGCATAGGAATTAATAACTAAAAATGTCACATAGACTTATATTTTATTGAAAAAAACCTGAGAGTCATGTTACAGATACTGCCCAAAGTAATCTTCATAATCCTATTGTTTATATCAAGGCAATTTTTCTCAATAAACCTAATTAGAATGCCAAATTTCTTGAAATTACTATTGATGACAAAAAGGAAAAACAAGCCACTAGGAAGCAAGTGAACTAAAGAATAATAAGCACACTGCAAGGGAAACAGAAGGGTTTCATAACAGACAACAACGCACTGACGAACTTTGACAAATCACTTTTAAGAAAGCACTAAAAAACGCAACTTGTATACAGTTAAGCAAAACCAAACTCCATGGAATAATGTGGTAAAATGGTTTGGTGTGTCGAAAAGGTGTCAAAGTACTATGAAATCAAACTCAAGAAAAATAATCAAAAAAGCTATTAACATTCTAATGTGACCATGGAGGTAAGCAACAATGCTCTTCAGCGTTAAAAACAAATCACCACAATTTTCATGTAACTTTAAATATAATGTAACCCCGATGCCACACATCCATGCCCACTCCATTTTAAAACATGGAAAAAACTCAATTCCACATGCAGGGATCCAGAACACTAGCAGAAGCTTCCACAAGCAGGTAGACAGATTGCCACACAAATCTAGGTATTAGTTGTGGCCACCTACCAAAATGAGCGTGAGGGAACACTTGAGAATGCATTGCTCCAGAAAGGCCTTACGGAAAGCCATAGAGAGACCAATGTCAATTAACTTATGGTTAACTATTGTCAAAACAAATCTGTTTCATTAAAAACTTTTAAAATTAGAATACACTGTTACAAAGTAGGTAGCATAAGAATACATATAAAAACATATCCACCAAGAGTTTTTTTAATTTCAACTATATTCATGACACTGTAATATTTAACCTGTTTGAAGTAAAAGGGAGATCGCCAATAATAAATACCAGAAAAATAAATATCAAATGAAAAAAAACATTTATGAAATCCACTTTTAAATAAATGCTAACGTATTTTTCGTATCAAGATACAACTGTGTCCATAACAAGGCTTTGTAGGTCTCATGAATTACACCCCAAATTGCTATTCGCAGGATCATCTAAAATGATCTAGAATCTACCTTTTGCCTCTAGAAAGTCGGATCTTGCAGACAGCACCTGGATGATATTTGACTGTTTTGTTTACAACTCTGTACACTAACTAAAAATACATAAAGATAACTCAAGCGAACTACGTATTATGAAAGGGAGAAATTATTCAATGCAGTTCATTAGAAAGGTAAGTGCAACTTTCAATTGAAAATGTTAATGGCTGAAAAGAGAGATGAGAGAAGTGCATCTTCTGCAAATCTTACCTGGCATAACTGAGGCCAGAGAGGTTACATACAAATAAACGTAATGAACAGAAAACAAGCTTAGGTTGTTAAGTACTAGAAACTTTTTGTTTCTACTTTTTGTTGTTAAGTACTAGAAACTTTTTGTTTCCACTTCTGGAGTGGAATTGTTTCTAAAATACAGGTCCATCTATGTATGCTTTTTACATTAGCCAACTTTACCAATTAAATTTGGGGAAACAGAGCAATTGGGAGAGAAGAGTGGTTGTGAGTCTTGGTTCTGTCATTTTCTAACTACAAGAGATTATGTAACCTCTACAGGCTTCAGTTTCCTCATTTGCAAATAGAGGGTACAGGTACAGGGACAACAATACCTACTTTATTTACAAAGCTGCAGTAAAAATAAATTTGACAATAAAATTTTTAAAATGATGTAAATATTCAATGAATGTATTTTACTTGCAAATCACTTTAAAAGATGTGTACTTAAGATACACCAGTACTGTGTTATGAATTCAACAAAGAGGTAATTCGGGGGAAGGATTCTACAATAAATAAGGTAGGTCACTTTATGTTTATCTCCTTTCTTACAGCACGTTAAGTCTCTTGAGAAGTTCTACAATAAAATGCTGGTTAAATTGTTTATACCAGCATTTCCCATGTATATCTGAGCATAGAACCCTTTCCCATGAAGTATTTGATAACATCTCGAGAGACATGCTGTACAAAATACACTCTGATAAAAACTGACCTTTAGTCAACAGTGACTGTGAACCAGTATTAATTGCTGTTGCCTCAGCCTGCAACAACGATGCCCTCTCAAGTTCTAGCCCTGGAATGCTGTAATGCCCGTTCTGGATACACCACCATGTATAAGGAATCACAAGTTACACATTATTTTGTGACTTGCTTCCTTTATTTTAGCCTGATGTTGCAGCATGTCTGCTTCATTATTTTTCGTCAATATTTCATTACTTTTTATTGTCAAGCAAATTCCATTGTATGATTATAACACATCTGGTCTACCCCTTCATCAGTTGATGGACATTTTGAGTTGTTTCCTCCCTTTGGCTATTATGAATAATGCTGCAACGGAACATCTGTGCGCCAGTTTCTATGGGGACGTACATTTTCATTTCTCTTAGGTATATTCTTAATGAGTGGAATGGGTGGAACCAGTGGAAACTATGCTAGTTTAGAAGAGTTCTAGGTACAAATATTTGTGCCGTTAATTAATTTTGAACCCTTAAGGCAAACCCATCAAACCAGTCTCCCCCTAGATAATAAGACAAGGACACTAGCCTAGATGCTACTGTGATTTTCAGCTCTACATCTCTATTAAGTTTATCTCCTGGGGGGTAAAAAAATCTTTAAAATCTTTGTTCATTCATTCATGTGGCTCAGTCAGTTGAGCATCTGACTCTTGATTTTGGCCCAGGTCATGACCCCAGAATCGTGGGATCGAGCCCTGCGTCGGGCTCTGGAGCTGCACGTAGAGCCTGTGTAAAGGTTCTCTCTCTCCTTCTGCCCCTCTCCCCTCACTCTCTCTAAAATTATTTTTTAAAAAAATCATTCAATAAAATGAAGTTAGGGAAATAATAAAGACTTTTCATTCCACAGCAAAGGAGAGATTGAAGAGTTTTAACAGAATTTCATAATAATTGAAAACTGTATTAAATCTGTTAGATTTAAGGTCTCAAGAGCCCTCTTTTTTAAAAAAAAATGCTATTACAGAATCCTAAAATAAAAAGGGTCTTAGGCCATGCTGGCTGATATCCTAATGAAAGTCTCTATGTAACATGGCAGAAGAAAATTAAAGCCTCAAAGCTTTATAGATGCAGAAGAAAAATTATTAAAATATATATGTTTTAAGAAAGAAATGTTATCAGTAAAGTGTTTTACCTTTTATTATGCAATCCGTCTTTCAAAAGCTACTTCAAATGGAATTCAACAATATATTTGAAAGCAACAAGAAATATTCCCTAAAGAATATTAATTTTGACACTGGAAATTCCTGAGCATAGTGAGCATAGTGTATTTGTCAAAATGTTGCTCATATTTCAACTTCAATAGAAACATATATAAGCTAACATTTACTTTTCATCAATTCTATAACAATTTAATGAAGGTGACCAATGTGATAAATCAAAGCAGTTTATAAAGAGAAATTTTTTAACCTTGAAATAAAAATTTATGGACACAGATTTACCTTTCAATAAATTTTTCTTAGCCTAATACTAAAATCACCTTATATTATCTGAACATATACTGTATGTTTTATATTAATGTACATCCTATATAGAACCTTAACTTTAAAGGACTTTCATACTCTACATAAAATAAGCAAAAAAATAAAAAATAAAAAGCCCTTAATTCTAATGACATAACTAACTTCAAGGTAGTCATGAAAGGAAAATAATAGGAACGATTTCCCATACAGGACAATGCAAACACCATGCAAAGATGATTTGTATCATCTAAATTCTCACAAAAACCCTGCCAATAGGAGAATATTATTCACATTCTATAGAGAAGGCCAACAATAGGGCTCAGAGAAGTTAGATCAATACAAGTTTTAGCCAAGGCACAATTTGAATTTCCATCTTTCTGTTGTCAAATGGGGTTATGATAGCTATAAATGTTTCAACAGTATCTTGTCAATAATTTTAAACACTCAACAAATGTTAGTACATCTTTCTATCATCTTTATTCATCACACAACTAATATATAAAAAGCATCTTAAGATCACCCAGCAAGTAAATACTAAATCAGGATTTGAACACAAGTCTGGCTGTACCCAAAACATATCCACACTTAACTTTTCTGAGCCTCAGTTCCCTCAGCTGTCAAGGAGTGATTAAAACATTTATTTGATGAGAGCTAAAAGGATTAAACGACACAATGCACAAATCCCTATGTGACGTGAGACATTTTACAAATTCATTCCGCCAAGTCAAAATAGCATGCTAAGAAACGGAAATGTTACATGTATCATAACTGATGAATATTTTTGTCTGAAACACATAGAAACGAAAACAATCACTGATTAGGTGTACTTGAATTCTAACAAACACAAACCATTTTTTAAAAATTATCTATGAAAATACTTGTTAAACATCGATCATGCGAGATACCAACAAATTATGACTAAAGACATTTATGTAAAAGGAAAGTTATAGTTCAAACTCCATTAATACCACAATTCTTACTCTTGCCTATGACAGAGATTTACCAGTAAATACCAATTCTGATGGCACAAATTATGTTACAAGCACCTTACTCTTTCCAGATTGTACACCACTATATGCCATACGCTGAAAGCTTTAGTTCCAAGTGTACCGGGACACATACACAAAAACAGAGCTGGCCAACTTGAGGTTTACTGGGCATCCAGCAACTCCACACACACTTGCTGACGCTCCAAGGTACTGGCAAACAGTTCTGGTGTTCAGGTTGATAAGACAAAAATCAAAGAGGCTCAATACAAAAAAATATGTGGCTGGCTTGCAGTATGAACCAAAAACAAAAAAAAGGGAAGGAATAAAGAGGATTAAAAAATTATCAAGAGAAAATATTAAAATACCATTCCCTAAATCAAATCAGGTTTGTGTAAGTTAAAAAACGTGAACACTCTAAAAGAGATAAGCACTGGAAAAGACGTGATTTTTAAGACCTCATGTAACAAAGCTCATTCCTTCCTTGCCATCTCGTGGAGAGGAAAATAAGAAACAAAAAAACTTCTCGTAAGTTTTTTCTATTAAGACTGAATGAGTAGTAACCAGTAATTCCAAAACCCGATCACCAAATAAGTCAGAATTTCGGTGTTCAAAGTCCCACCTTGGTCACAAAGTGGCTGCAGGGCGCAGGGCTCTAAGGAGGCCTCGCCTCCACACTTGGGTTTCCTCACCTGAAGAATGAAAGCAGGGAATGGGGACCAGGGGGCGCTACAGAATTTCTAGGGTTCCTCCCAAATATTAGAAGTCCAGGATTTTATAAACTTTCAGCTAGCGTAGGTCTTTTTTTTTTTTTTTTTTTTTTTTTAATGTTTTCACATTTATTTATTTTTGAGAGACAGAGAGAGACAACGTGAGTGAGGGAGTGGCAGAGAGAGAGGAAGACATAGAATCCGAAGCAGGCTCCAGGCTCTGAGCTGTCAGCACAGAGCCCGACGCAGGACTCGAACCCGCAAACCGCGAGATCATGACCTGAGCCGAAGTCAGACGCTCAACCGACTGAGCCACCCAGGCGCCCCCAGCTAGTGTATGTCTTTATGGACAAACTCTTCCATCCACTTCCCATTCACCACAGTAACAAAGAAGAGCTTTATTTTCTGATGTTCTTCCCATGATGTCTTTGTAATAAATACCTTTTCCAAAGCTTTCTGTTTTATAATCTATATTTATTTCTTACCTGTTGCTCCTCTGGCATTGGTCTGAAATGGATTTGTAGAAGATGCCACAGAAGGACCAGCAGCAGCAACAAATGGATTTGTGGAAGGCGTAGCTTTAAAAAATTAGAAAATATGCTATGAAATCCTAACATATTTGTATTCAGTCATTTAAAATATTTGTTCATACATTTATGAAGATCAGAAAACTAGAGCTTTTGGATAATAAATTGTTGCTCTGACTGCCTTCCAGTACCCGTAAGAAAATGTTCTACAGTCTACACAGGCTCTTTAGAAAATCCGGTATATACACCAGAAACACATACCTCCAAATGGAGCAGGCACACTCGAAGAAGCAGGCTGTGTCTGTGCAGAAGCACCCACGGGCACTGTTCCAAAAACATTGCTGAAAATAAATACAGAAAGAGTTCTTTTTATTTATTTTTTAAAGCAAGGCTAATCTATCTATAGGGTGGCCATAAGATGTGGAAACAGGTAATACTGAACACATCATGTATCACAGCTGTTCTTAAACTCTGGAGTCCGGTCTCATTTACATTCTTTTTTTTTTTTTTTAAACTAGGCTCCCCGCCCAACATGGGGCTTGAACTAAGGACCCTGAGATCAAGAACCGCGTGCTCTTCTGACTGAGCCAGCCAGGAGGTCCAGGACTCATTTACGCTCTGAAATGTTACCGAGAACTCCAAAGAGTCTTTGTTTAAATGTGCTATATTAACAATACGTATATACAGAAATTAAAATGGAAAATTTTTTAAATCTCATACTTTCAAAATTAACTATAAAGCCATTATACACTAACGTAAGTAGCATTTTTAGGATAAAGAACTATATTTTCCAAAACGAAAGGAACTTAAAAGTCACAACATGTTTGCAAATCCCTTCAATGGCTGGGCTTAACAGAAGATCAATCTCCTGTAATATGTCGTTTATGTAAAAGTGTATGAAAAAAACTGCTCTCATAGACACCTAGCTAAACAAACTAGGAGAATCTGAACAGTTTCTTCAGATACTTGTGAATATTTTCCTTGACATCACAGCCAAAACGACAGTGATAATTTCCTAAAGATTAGCTACAAAATGGAATTTGAAATCCTATCAATGAACTCCTTTGTGCTCTCTGAAGTAACATCTACTAATCTATCTTGCACTTTAAATGAATCTTTTACCATTTTTGTATCATTTGGGAAAATATCTGATACAAATCTTCCAAATGTTAACAATTTCCTTATATAAAATCAAAAACTATCACTGCTCATCTTATCAAAAAGTAATGTAAAGCTGTCGAGTTCATGATGGAGTCAATAAATTTTCCAAAATTCTAATATTTGCTTTGGAAGTGTGAATTTTATCAGTTATTTTCCTTAAAGTGACAGACTTCAATTATTTCATTTTTGAGAAAATGTGTGCCAAATATCCAAATCTGAATAACCATGGTTTATCAGTCTTAAGGAAAAATGGCGTTCCATAAAACAAGTGGCTGGTTCATTCCACAATTTAACCACACAAGCTGATTTTCCGGAAGCTACCTACCATACTTCAATATGCATCAGAACCACGTGATGTATACCTTATCTGAATACACAGCAAGTTAAGGAAACATTATGTAAGGGTCAAGATTTAATAAAGTTAAATTTCTTTACTGTTTCATCAAGAATATTTGTAAGAATATATACATAAGTCATGGGGACGTAATGTACAGCATGGTGACTACTGTCAATAATAATTGTAGTTCGTACTTCAAAGTTATCAAGAGAGTAAATCCTACAAGTTAGCTTTGTGTGGGTATGGACACGAACTACATTTACTATGATCATTTCCCAGTGCATACAAGTATCAAAGCATTATGTTGTACACCTGAAATCAATGTTAAATATCAATTATACCTCAATAAAAAAAATTAGAAAAAGAATATTCAGAAGAAAAACAATCAAGACTATTCACAAGTAAAACTGAAAGTGGTATAAGAAATATAGTGACTATTACATGACTAGGACAGTTGGTGTCATGGCCTTAGTCTGTGCTATGGCGCCACCGAGTTTTTACTTGCCATTGTTTTTGTGCCATCAATACAAATGTCAAATACTGGAAACACAACTAACCCCTCAGAATTATTATGAATAGAGTTTGAACTCCACAGAGCCCTTGGAAGTGTCTCAGGTACCCCAAATGTTCCATGGACCACACTGTGGACCACTAAGATACTGTAATATAATACCAATAAACCATCTGTTAAATGTTTCTCTCTGTTTCCAGACTCTATGGTTACCTTGCAATAGGTCACGACTGTTATCTAACATAGACAATCTTAATGAAAGAAAAATAATAAATACTCTAAACTGTTCTTTGGATTCAATTTTTCCCATCTGGCTGTAAAATTAATTACTAGAGAGTCCAAGTCATTAGTGTTACAATCCTCCCACTTCTCCCTAGAAAAGATGCTAAAAGAAAATTAAAAAAAAAAAAAAAACAAAAAAAAACGCCTCAGATAACAAAAGAAAGAAGAGACAATCTACAGGACAGAAAACACTTGGATAAAACACTGCACAGCTAAGTCACCTATACTTCTGGGTCTGTTTCCTTACTACAAAATGAAGAAGTTACAATTAGAAGTGTTTTTAAAGATCTATTGCTGTTAAAATGTGTTAGACTCCCTGCTGCCTAGAATCCCTTCATTCCACACGAATCTGAGCACAGTAATGGATACGCTATGTGTACCAGCGGGACACCGAAGAGATATAGAACGGGGTCTCGAGTTCTCTTGCAAACATATCTAAAAATGTTTGTTTACAACTAAAGCTACATGTTACTTCCAGTGTTTAGTCTTCATGACTGAAAACTGTACCTTAAAAGTATATAATTTGCTAAATGGATTCTCTGCTCAGTATAATTAAATCCGTATATAACTCTCCATTTTGAGACGTGTACATACTCTCAATTACACTTCCGTGTTCAAGGAAGAGAAGTAACAAAACCTTTGAGTAAGTAAGATAAAATGGCAATCACTCAAGGATTACATTTTAATTAGCAGATTAAACTCCGTTTCTGCAAACTTACAAATATATTCAAGAATTTTAAAAATGTGTCCCCAAACAGCCATTATTTAACATCATTATTCAGCGTTGAATTAAAAAACAAAAAAGAGAAGACACGAAGCAGGAACACGGACAAAGACAAGGTACCTGCTAGCATTACTTGTGGAAGTATACGCGTTACTGGACGTGGCCGCGGAGCTGAAAACGCTGTCGAGTTCTGCCAGGGCTGCGTATTTGTCTGAAGATGCACTTGACTGACTGGGAACTGAAACCACAGAACCAACAGGAGGTTTACCTGTGGTCCCAAAACCACTCCCCTGATCACCACCTATAAACAAACAAAAACAATTACACCGAAAACTTAGTTATTATGCTTTCAATTTACCAACCACATGTGCCATGAAACACATGCAAATTTAATTTTTCAGATTTTTTAATTTTAGAGAGAGAGCACACGAGCAGGGGAGAGGGGCAGAGGGGAGAGAGAGAGAGAGAAAGAGAGAGAAAGAGAGAGAGAGAGAGAGAGAGAGAGAGAGAGAGAATCTCAAGCAGGCTCCGTGTTGCACATGGATCCCACGACTCTGGGATCGTGACCTGAGTCGCAATCAAGAGTCGGGATATTCAACCGACTGAGCCACCAAGGTGCCCTGAGACATGTAAATTTAAAACTACTTTAATGTTAAGCGAATAAATAGACAAGAATTCTGTAGTCTTATCTAATAAACTATCTACAAACTATTAGACAAGATTAATTGCTATACACACCACTGTGGTAAAGACAGGATACAGTTTCTGTAACAAAAACTAAAGTGGGGCACCTGGGTGGCTCAATCAGTTAAGCATCCAACTGCTGATTTCAGTTCAGGTTATGATCTCACAGTTCGTGAGTTCAAGCCCTGCGTCCTGCGTTGGGCTCCACACCGACAACGCGGAGCCTGCTTAGGGGATGCTCCATCTCCCTCTCTCTCTACCCCGCCCCCCCCACTTGCGCACACTCTCTCTCAAAATAAATAAACTTAAAAACAAAAAGCAAAGAATCTGTACCATTGTCTAAATTATGCATTAGGAGCAAATTCTCAAAGTGCTACATTAACATCTCTAAAACAGGTGCGTGTCATTCAAGTGAACATAAAAATTTCTAAAATCCCAGACCTAATGAGAACAATCCATTAATAATACCATCTTCCCAGGGTTTTCCATGAAAAAAAATTAGAGACAGTAGTACAAGGAAACATTTACACAGCACTTATTATGTGCCAGGCACTGTTCTAAATGACTTAGATGTGATAATACATATGAGCTCAATGCTATTACTGCCCTATTACTACTGGAGATGAGAAAACAGCTACAGAGATTCGGATGCAGAATCCAGTCCAAAAGCAGACCTCTACTGTTCCCTACCACACTATGCATTCTGAGAGGCAAAATACTGGCCTTAAGATCAAAACCAGGTATAAAAATATCCTGTAAAACGAATGGCTTTTAATACCAAAATATTAACAGTAAAAATAGCTCAAAATGAATATATTATAAAAAAACAACCAAATAACGCTCCAGTCAGCATTATTAATTGGATTTGCTGGCCCTCTATAGCCTCAGAACAGCGAAGCATGCTTTCTAAGACAAAATTAAATTTTGTCAATTATTTTCTTTTAGAATTAGAAGTTTACAAATAGTTCCTAGTTTTCTAGGCCTTCCAAAAGGCCTATTATTATTTCACATCAAAAATGTGCCGAATGGTCATGACATTTAGTGTACACAGAATTTCTTTACAACTGAAAAAAGCATAACAACCTTAAATTGCAATAAACACAACCGAATTCAGAGGACTATGTTATTACAAATTTGTATTTATTTTGTGTAAAGCTTAATACCTTGCCCAGCACTAAAGATATTGTCTAAATTAGCAAGTGCTGCGTATTTGTCTGTAGTCTGCAGACCAGCTTTGTTCGTTGAAACTTTACTAACAGCTGATGCTGTTTGATGAGTCTGGGAAGTATTGAAGGTTCCAAAATCAGCACTGGAGGATTTGGGGAAGTTATCAAAATGAGCAAAATTAGCATTTACTGATCCAGCACTTCCACCTGTAACAGAATAAACAGAACACTTGAAATTTCTAGACTTTTCCCAAAATCCTTTGATAGATTATATGATCATTTCTTCCTTAAGTGTTCTATAAGCAATCTTACATCCTTAGAATTAACAACTGGCAAATGGTATTCAACTTTAATCTTCTATTTACGTAGGACTGTAATTTGGGGAACTAGATTTTCAAAGATCCTGGCAACATGGAGCGTAACAAATTTCTATGTGTAATTATCTACCCTGAAGTGAAGACTATAATTCACAGAGGAGTAACTCCATGCTTGCTGGGTTTCAGACTTAGTTACCTTAATATTCATATATACGTACATATATATGTTAATACATTATACATATATATACACATTACACATATATATGTTAATATTCATATATACGTGTACACACACACACACACACTCTCTCTCTCTCTCACACATATATATTACTATGACCTTTTACTAGTTCTCCCTAAACGGATTTCCATCGACAAGATGCAAAGTATTTTATGCTATAAGCTCTTACAGCTCCAATGGAGACCTGGTGGCAACAAATCCCAGAGCAGAGATTTAAAATGTTTAAGATGTACTGTTTTGATCCACAATTTCTTAAAAAGTGGTCTTTGAGCTCTGGAACTTATTTTACTTGAAGAGTTAATATTTAATTCCACATAATAATATTGTAATATATATACAGTATCAGTAAAATCATACCCTATTATATAGTTCAAGGAATAAAAATTATAGCATACAATATATAATCTTTTGAGACTTATAAGATCATAATTCATCTAATGGTCTATTGTACATCCTGCTAAGATTCTGAAGACTGTTCTGGTTACCAGAGACTTTCCTAAAGCACTACCAAAAGACTAAAGCCAGGATATTTCATTTTATGCTTTTGATGCTATACTGTTGGTATTAGTTCTTTACACCTACACATTAGTTTCAGCAATGAAAACAGTATATACATTACAGCTATGTATTAAAGTAACAGCGAAGCACAATTAACAGATATTTAGAAGCAGAAAGAATACAGCCCTATTTTAAAAAAGAGAACACAAACACTTTCCCATCAATCAGTGGATTACAGACACTCTAAAATAAATATGGATATAATTTCTTCCAGGAATAAACTCCAGTCGTTTGCAATTAAAAGTAGTATGTGCTGGTATTTTAAGACTGTGGTCTGTTACAAGTAGCTGGTGAACATAGTACACAATACTAATCTTTACAATTTTTATGATGAAATTTATTTCAAATTATTAAAAACTGAACTATTAAATCAACTCTTTTACTGTACACTATTGTGCTAAGTCTGAGCTTAGTAACAGTGAAGAAGACACAAAATTAGAGTTTCCGAATGATTACTATTAAAAGATGAATAACACTCTATAATCAAAAAATCCATGGAAGAGCATAAAACATACAAATCAGTAAAAGATGCCTACTTGACAACACAACTTACTGTTGGAAGCCTGGAGAGGAAAAGCTGAAGTAAATTCACCAAAACTGCAGCTAGATGAAAGCATTCTAAATGCTGGACAGCCAGAAATTATGTAAATGATGGAATTTAAAGAAGAAAAAAAAAAAAAGAAAAGTGAAAGAAAAGGCTTTATAAGACAATACACAGAGTTAAAAGTTGAAAGAAAAGTCATCAGCCAAAGATCTCAACAAGGGTTCAACGGGATTCTGGAAACAATACTTAGTTCAGGGGAGACTACTCACTGTCCAAAGCCCAATTCCTGCACAGAAAACTACTTCCAAGTCTGATTAAAGTGACTGTGAAATAATCTACTCTTGACTAATAGACTGACAATATTTATTGTCTCAAGCTTGCTGCCCTGAAAATTATTTACGTTTTTGTTTCTATGGAAGCAATCAATTAGCTTCCTTTACTCAAAGCCTAAACCAATGTGTTCTGTGAACCTAACAAATTTTGAGGACTGTAACGCTCCTGTGCCTAAGAAATTTAAGGAAGATTCATATGCAGGAAAAGGAAGAGAACAGACACTGTGAATTAGACAACACACCAAGGAGTTCAAAAAACCAGATGAACACAGAAAAAAATAAAGATTTCAGGTTTCCCCAGAGCTTTGTAAGATAGAACTATTTTTAAATCAAATAATTATAGAATTTAAGTTTAGAATAATTTTTTAAACTACGTGTAGAGAGTTTTGTATGTCAAAACGTTTACGCGTGACGCGGAGAAGCTCTACCTGGAGTTTGGGGCTGAAAAGGAGAGCGACTTGCTGTGGGGAAACCTCCAAAATCACTCGAGCCACTAGACTGTCCAAATGCACCAAAGTTTGCAAAATCTGCATTTGCAGAGTTCTGAGCTGTAAATGGTAAGGAACAATATATGTTAATGAATATGAAAATTATAAATGAAAAATATGACAAATGAATTTAAGAATCTTATGAGAAGTTTGTTTCACAACTCACTTTAAAGAGAATTCATTCAGAATCCAATTTTAAATCCTGCCAGTGCTGATTTAACCCAATGCCAAACAATTCATTAAAGGGTAGCCAAAAATTTCCCAAAACACTTTGTACAACAATAAATTTGTACACAACACCCTTTGAGTGACCTCCGGAATAGTACTGCAAAAGGGACTCTACTAAAGGAAACTCTAAGAGCATGAAATATATGAGTTACAGTAAAGCAAACTGAGATGTAGGATATAGATTACATTCTGGGAAACTCAGATTTAAAATGGTGGTGAGTGATTCATCAGCTTTGTGAATCTAAAATAATGATACATAGAAGTTTAAATTTCATTAATATTCTTTTTGGGTTTTTTTTCCCTAAGTTTACAACCATCTCACATCATGGCATGTAAAAATGAAAAAAACTTAAATGTTTAACAAGGACATGACTGCCAAATAAATCACAGATAGTCACATTCTCTTCGAAGGCTGCTGTTCTGGGGAGTCTGGGTGACATCTGACTCCTGATTTCACCTCAGGTCATGATCTCATAGTTGTGAGATCAAGCCCCGAGTCGGGTCTCCCGAGTCAGACATGGAGCCTGCTTAAGATTCTCTCTCTCCCTCTCCCTTTGCCCCCTCCTGCTCATGCTCTCTTAAGGCGGGGGGGTGGGGGGGTGGGGGAAGCCTGCTATTTTTAATACATATTAAAATTTGAGAAATGAAAATAGCAAAATTTGTGACATTTGTGTACTTCAGACTCAGTGAAAAAGACCAACTGGTATTTCCCACTTGTCATTAACCTAAGAACAATTTTTTAGGCTTCCCTAAACTTAAAATATGTAACTAAATACAACAATTCAAAAGGTTGTTTTTTTTTTTAAAGGCTACAATAGATGCTGAATTAAGATTTTTATAGAGAATATAATAAGAAGTGGTTGCTATGTAAGAAAGAGAATGCTAAGTGGTAAGAATGAAAAGCATGCCCAAAAGATAAAGGTTAAATGCCATCAACATAGTACAAGTCAGCTACTTTAAATCCTTTGCAGGCAATTCTACTTCAAAAAGCTTTCATAAAGAAATAATCTTGCAAATGAGTATGGCTGCATCTAAAAGCTAAATGATTTGTTTTAAAATAATAAAACAAATTTAAAACTCAAATGGCCAGCAATGAGGGATCGCTTAAATTATGAAACATCACACAAAGAAATATAATGCGGCCATTTAAAAAATCACATAGAAGATACAGTCCTATTCAAAAATACTTATGATGAAGTATATCAAGATAAACATGCCAAAAAGTGCCAAATACATTTTCATCTGCCGATTTTGTCAGCATGGTATCATGTGCACAGAAAATCTGCATTTTCATTAACTTGTAGTGGTGAGTTTTCAGATTGTTATAGTTTACTATAGTTATAGTTTATTGTTATTGTTATTGTTATTGTTATAGTTCAGTTTGTTATAGTTTACCAAGCTTTCGCAATGAATATGTATTCTAACTGTACATCAACAAAAAAAAAGTTACTAAACAAATTTTCCACTAATGAAGTAAAACATTACTCTAGGGAAATGATCAAAAAAACCTAACAGCATTTTATGTAATTACTATGTTGTGTATATCCGAAAGGGTATATGACTATAGGGGGAAATGCACCTGAACTAGACAGTCCTCCTTTTACTAGACACCTGTGACACCTCCCTCCCTGTGTCGTCCTCACACCCAGCACTTGTGACAGGTGGAGTGCTATCCTACATACACCTATCACTGCTCGCACTGTTGAAAACCTTTTCTAAAGACGTTTGTCCTCTCTCTCAAACATCACACAGACGTATCTAAATTAAAAGGCTGCTTACTGCTTAACACAAAAAATTCTGTATTTTCTGGATACTCTGAAATCTTTTGTTATTGTTTTTACTTATTACCATGATAAAATTCAATTTCCTTATAGGCTGAAATTTTACTTGAACAAATGAAATACATCTATCCCTTGGAGAAACAGGAGTTGGGTCCCTAAGCTGCTTTATCACTTATAATCTCAAATATAGTGAATGAGTAGCCTATAATAATATATATTCTACTTTTAACATATTTAGAACACTACAGGAGAAATATACATTTAACGTGTTTCAAACATCATCATTAAGAAATCAGGTCAATGTAATCCATTTTGTTAGTCAAGTCTATTTTTATCAAATTTATAAACACTGGTGTTTCCAACCAGAGCACCAAACCCATTAATCAAATATCTATTCATTACAGCAAAACAGGACTTTGTAATACCTCTTTCAGTCTTTATATGGAGACACTAAATCTATTCAGTGTCTTCAACAACTGGTTATGGTAAATTTTAAAATTTCTAAGTACCGTGGAATGAAACTTTAGTAACCACAACTTTGGAAATTAAACACTAATAAATTCAATAATGTGAAAATTACTGTCTGGAACCACCTCAAGCAACTACCATACAAAGAAAGATCAACTAAATGGAATGTGACAAAACAATAATAGATGCTTTTTAAATAATCTTATCTCAAAAAGTACAAAGAAGTGGGGCTCCTGGGTGGCTCAGTCAGTTAAGCATCTGACTTCATCTCAGGTCATGATCTCATGGCTCTTGAGTTGGAGCCCCGGGTAGGACTCGGTGCTGACAGCTCAGAGCCTGGAGCCTGCTTGGGATTCTGTGTCTCCCTCTCTCTCTCTGCCCCTCCCCTGCTTGCATGCTGTCTCTCTCTCAAAAATAAATAAACATTTAAAAAAATTTTTTTTTAAAGTACAAAGAAGTGACCTCAGTTTAGAATTTAAGGCACCAAGTTAATCAGCCTGAATCTAGCTGGGAACTGTCTTTCCTCTTCAGTGAGAAACAGGTACTCCTGAGAAAGGGAGATAAACGTAGGGATGAGAGATAGAAACTGACTGCCTTCGTCATGAATTCAGCTGACAAATACACTTCGTTTCACCTACATGTTTAAATTCTTTTTCATCAACCCAACATTTAAAAAGACAACATCTCACATTAAATAAACAAGATTTCCTGCTTTTCTTAAAAGAAAATCAGTGAATCTAGTAATCCTGAGCCTGACTGACCATGTGGCAACAGGAGATTAGAACACCTTCCCGTGCACACGGTTCCTTCCACACTGCGTTATATTACTCATTTGTGTTGACTGGATGTCAAGACAATTAAAAGTTTGAGATCCCCAGTAAGGTGTGACAAAAATCAATTACAGTTTACAGTTCACAGGGCTGTGGAGTTTATTACCAAGCAAAGTAACTATTAAATTCCGTAAGTTAATCATGTTTCTAACTGCACAAATATTTCTGTAGAAGATGACTTTTCCTGAACACAGTAATAACCTCACCACTGATACATATCCTCACATACCATCTCAGCCAGAATGTTCAGATGAAGGGTGAAGACTTCTGGCTTTTAAGCCATTAAATGATCTGCAAAATAACAGGTTTCCCTACAAAATAATGCTAACCAGATTGGCATTTCTAAATAATTATCATTTGAAATTAAAGGTCCCATTTGTCGTATCAATCTGTACAGGAGAATATTCTCACTTAAAAACTTCTTTAAAAAAAAACATGAGGGGCGCCTGGGTGGCGCAGTCGGTTAAGCGTCCGACTTCAGCCAGGTCACGATCTCGCGGTCCGTGAGTTCGAGCCCCGCGTCAGGCTCTGGGCTGATGGCTCAGAGCCTGGAGCCTGTTTCCGATTCTGTGTCTCCCTCTCTCTGCCCCTCCCCCGTTCATGCTCTGTCTCTCTCTGTCCCAAAAATAAATAAACGTTGAAAAAAAAAAAATTAAAAAAAAAAAAAAAAAAAAAAAAAACATGAAAATTTCAGGGTGAGAACTGAGCTGTCAATGACTTTGTATTTGTGAACCATACACGGAAAAATAAAGATTCAGGGTTCTTGCAAAGGCTGGAGAAAAAGACAAAGAATGGGAAAAGAGGAGATAAGTGACTAACTCTATTAGCTTCTTCTTGCAGTATGTGTATATATTTTATTCTTCTTGAATCTTGAAGTTTAAAAAAAAAAAAAGCTGACTTGAGTGTGCATTCGTAAATAAGAACTTCAGGCTGAAAAAACTAACTCCTCTTAGGCAACCTGATCTAATCGACATGACTAGTAAAAGCCTCACAGACTCATCTTTCCTACCATCTCCAACCACCACATGTGGAAAAGAGACAAAATTGTTAAGATCTACTTCCTGTATCAATCTGATAAAATTATAGGTTTCTTTTCTTTCCTTTTTTAACATATTCTACAATTAAATAATGGCTATTGTTTTCAAAGAGAATTCCAAGGGAGTTACTGATAAGGATGCGTGCCGTCATGGTACAAAGTAGTCCGTGCAGCTGCAGTGTGGACGCGTATAAACACGCCTGGCTAACAAGTCTACAAGGAAGAGTACAGCATTAATTCCCTGAATGGTAAATATTCACAAATTGCATTTAAAGACAAAAAAACACACAAGGGAAACATGAAATAAGCTGAAAATGTACAAAAGAGCTTGGTACTTACTTATCAGTCATTTCAAATCCTATTTCAGCAAGTGCAAAACTGAGATAAATGAAAACTATTCAGAAGGTCCCCTCTACATTCATTGGTTCTCCAGCTCCTTTTGCCAGCAGTCAAAAACAACAGGTGGGAACAGAGAGCTGAGACTCCTGTGTGGTCAGAGGAGCCTGGCTGCCCACCTGGAAGGTGAAGGGAGAGAGTCTCTCCAGGTTTCCTGGATGCTTCGCTGCTCGGCTAACACAGGAGAAGGGAAACCTACCACAGGCCCAACAACTTCAGCTTCCTGACTTCTTTCCCTCCTCAGCATAATCTTTGCTAAGAAAGAGATCCTCTCCACCCTACAATCCCCTTTTAAATCAAACACACGCAACATACAAACATATATAAATTACACTGTAATCTTCTTCCACAGTACGCCCTTAGAAAATACTCGAATATTTAAAAGAAAAAGTTCCTTTAATGCTTGCTAGAAAGAAATGTGGCCAAAGAGCAGCTTTTCCATAATTTTTCAAACTATCTTAAACAGTACATTTTGTGTGTGTGTGTGTGTGTGTGTGTGTGTGAGTGTGTGTGTGTGTGTGTATGTATATATATATATATATATATATATATATATATATATATATATATATATATATGAGATTCACTTTATACCATCATGATCCAACTATAAACCAAGTCCTCAAATTGAAAGAAAAAGAAGGGACAGCATCACAATCTCACAGGTGAGTAAAAGAAGGTAAAATAAGTTCAAAAATACAAATAGGAAATCAATTCTGTAAGTACTGGTTTCTGCTATGGGCATTAAATAGTGAAATACATGTTTTAGAAAGATAGCCTTGAGTTTTTCTTGATTATATAATTAAAGTTAAGAAAATCAGCGACAAAGAAATAATAAACATTAGCCAATACCCCTATACATACATGCAAAAATATAAAGCAAAGTTTCAAAAGGTCAAATAAAATGGCTACAAAGTGACCTAATTCTTAATTTTAGTGCTCTCTGCATTTGGTTTGATGCTTACTCAACCGTTCACAAATGCATACTAGATAAACTTTCTATGAGATACACATCAAAGCTTACTGGCATCTAAAAGGTATTTCATGGGGCGCCTGGGTGGCGCAGTCGGTTAAGCGTCCGACTTCAGCCAGGTCACGATCTCGCGGTCCGTGAGTTCGAGCCCCGCGTCGGGCTCTGGGCTGATGGCTCAGAGCCTGGAGCCTGCTTCCCATTCTGTGTCTCCCTCTCTCTCTGCCCCTCCCCCGTTCATGCTCTGTCTCTCTCTGTCTCAAAAATGAATAAAACATTAAAAAAAATTAAAAAAAAAAAAAAAAAAAAAAAAAAAGAAAAAAATAAAAGGTATTTCATACATATCTCTGATATAAATACAATGTAGGCTTTTAGATCATTTACACCAGACCTTATAAAAAAGTAGAACAAAGCATAAACAAACAACTATAAGGACTCATTCTAACTCCAAAGCCCATTCTTTTCACTACATTATGCCATTTCTCTGTCCATTACAATTAGTTACTATTACAATTAGAGACACCAATGACTACATCTATACTTAAATAATAATTTTTAAATATTACCTAGGTAATTGCAAGGTTTTTACATTCATTCATAAAATAAAACTCCATAATTTCTAATTTCTGGTGAAGCGCATTAAGCTCTTTATTTTTTTTTTTTAATTTTTTTTTTTTCAACGTTTATTTATTTTTGGGACAGAGAGAGACAGAGCATGAACGGGGGAGGGGCAGAGAGAGAGGGAGACACAGAATCGGAAACAGGCTCCAGGCTCTGAGCCATCAGCCCAGAGCCCGACGCGGGGCTCGAACTCACGGACCGCAAGATCGTGACCTGGCTGAAGTCGGACGCTTAACCGACTGCGCCACCCAGGCGCCCCAACATTAAGCTCTTTATAACAAACATGTTAAAAAAAGTTTTAACGTTTTTTATTTTTGAGACAGAGAGAGACAGAGCATAAACAGGGGAGGGTCAGAGAGAGAGGGAGACACAGAATCTGAAACAGGCTCCAGGTTCTGAGCTGTCGGCACAGAGCCCAACGTGCAGCTTGAATTCACGGACCGCGAGATCATGACCTGAGCCGAAGTCGGACGCTTAACCGACTGAGCCACCCAGGCGCCCCTGTAACAAACATGTTAAATCTGAGAGTAAAAAAGAAGTTATATCTGCTACAGCCAACCTAAAGATATTGCTACTCTAAAGATGAGATAGTTTGAGAATTAATAAAGATAATAATGAGGGCAGGCACCTGAGTGGCTCAGTAGGTTTATCACCCAACTTCAGCTCAGGTCATGATCTAATGGTTCGTGAGTTCAAGCCCCACATCAGGCTCTGTGCTGACAGCTTGGAGCCTGGAGCCTGCTTCAGATTCTGTGTCTCCCCCCATCTCTCTGTCTGCCCCTCCCCCACTGTGCTCTCTCAAGAATCAATAAATAAACATTTAAAAAATAAAGAAAATGACAACAGATTTGAGATGTAGCAAATGTTAAATCTATGAATTCATAATGATACGAAAGAAAAAAAAAAAAACAGATCACCATTAAAATGTGGTAGGGAATCAACTCATTCTGATATGTGGCCAGAATCAATCACATATTAACTTTCTATTATACTAACATATTATACTAACACATATTATAGTAACTATACCATTGGGTAATCAAAGATTTTTAAAGAAATATTTCAACTCATAAATGAAGGGATGATAAATTCAGAATATCAACATTTTGCATAATGAATCCAGGCACTGAGCATCAACAGCTCACATTATAGAGACAGAAACGATTGGTATTACGTGCTTAAACCTTAAGTGGCAGGCTTGCCCCCTTCAAGAAAAGAACCTGTGATGGACGACGCATCTAGATCCAACTATCAATTTACAGAAAATACGGAGGACAGAGGAACCTGTTAAGGGACCCCACAGTGGTGCAATCAACAAATTCAGACTGCTAAAAACTCCACAGGACAAATAACCAGATTTCTTAAATAAATTGCAGAGGAGAAAAATGGGATGGAGGAAGTACCCACAGAGTAAGTGATGTAGCTCACAACTGTAGCATGTAGACCTGATTTGAATAAACTGTGTGTGTGTGTGTGTGTGTGTGTGTCCGTCTGAAGTGGAATAGAAAGTCTAAGTAGTGACTAATGAATAATTATTGTTACTGTTATTATTTAAGGGAGTGATATCACTACAATGGTGATGTTTAACAAAGTTCTTCTGTTTTATAAATACAAAATATTTAGGGATAAACTCTTATGTCTAAAATTGCTTCGAAATAGTGTAAGAGGAGGAAATAAGAATGAGAAATGAAACCAGATTAGCCATGAGCAATGAATACACGAGGGTTATATTGTCATGTTTGAATATTTGCAATTCTCCACATTAAAAGGGTAAAAAAAAATATTGAGAAGTCTTTTCATTTTTCTTTGGAAAGAGGTCATGTCAGTATGTGGCATTAAGTATAATCTCTTCTGGGATTAAAAAGGCCGCGGCTACACGGTCACATATGACAGCTCAACAGCCATGAGGGCCCACACGCTCAACAGAACACATTTACCGATATTTCAGTTTTCAAAAGAATGGATGTCTCTTGGTGCTAAATACACGTGCCTGGCAAAAAGCTGTCGAGAACAAACACTTACCGGCATGACTGTTGAAATGTGCAAAGTTAGCAAAATTGGCTGTGGCCGTTGACTGAGGTGCTGGAGCAGCAAAGATGTCTGAGCCAAGATCACTTAAAAGGTCAAACTGCTTCTTTTCCTGCTGCTGCCCTTGAGAGCGACCTACAACAGGGGACTGCACACCACACATTAACGATAAAAAGCTTCCAGTCAGATCTGCCACATTTTTGTAACACTCTTTCCAATTCACCAAGCTTAAAAGGCAGTTGAAAGATTACATAATCTTTTATTTGTAGTTTTGAATACCTTGGTATTTTTTGAAAAGCACAAATTTTCCACATCTATTCCCAAATCATCTCTCAATTTTGAATACAGAGCCAAAGACAAAGAAATGCTGTATTGTAACAGCTGTTACACCTCAGAACACAAGCAAGACGTCCTGCTAGGAGAGCAATACTAAGACTTTCACAGAACACATCCTTTCTATGTGGGGACAGTGCCTTTCTCTTCAGCTTTCACTCAAACCTCTTGTGACAACTGAGCAATTTTATCCAGATGTCCTCGTATGCATTAGTAAAAGGGGTGGGCTTTAATTCCAACAGTACTGTGCCTCAGAACCATTCTTGTGTAGGACAAACGCTGTCGTGCCAGATCAACAAACCGATCACAGCTCAGAAAACGGTCACAAAGTGCAGAAGCACAAGCTTTTTCACCAACTTCTAAAAAGCCTTCAGCCCGTTTAGTTTTTTAAAATAAGGTATGTAATGCAAAGCCACCTGTGTTTCGATGATAAGCATGCTTCACAATGAGGCAGGGGAAAAATTCTACTACTTAAGAAATCCTTTCTTGTAAAAGGACATCACAGAGCCTATACTGTTCTAACTCTGATGGTCCCCAGAGTCCTGTTTCACTAAATGTAGCTATATGACAGACAGCTATTAACAGTGTTCCTGTGTACCTCTGCAAACCTGTGGAGCATTCAAAGAAACTCAAGAGCAAAAAGAACAAAAATATGCACATCCCAACCACTTAACCAAGACTCTCTGAATGCACTACCTGAACCACTAGCTTACTGTATATGACCACTAGGACATAAAGCTACTGTCCTAAAGAATTCTCAGGTCCGTGATACTCAATCCTCCTGGAGCAGAAGTCTCTGCAAAGATGGAAGACCACTCACCTGACTAGGTGTGCCCTTGTTCAAGTGCAGTGCTGGTGCTGAGTCTCCTAAAAGAGACTTCAGGGGTTTGACCTCAGGCGTGCTGCTTGTGCTACTGGCAGACGACCCTGAAATAGACGCATGAACTGATGCCACCACCTTGGCTTGTTCTGGAGGGACATACCTAAAACATATGAAAAGTTCAACAGGCACTTAACCGAGAAAACTGTAGGGAATACTAAAAAATGATAAACTTAATTTTAATTTCTTGTCAGACTATGTCGACATTACTCTTATTTCAAAACCCTCTTAGAATTGACAGCTTAAGACTGCACTTAATTGAAGTACTCAGAAAGGCTGATACAGACTATGTGCAAAACTTGTTTCAATTATTTACTTATAATTTTTCTAAAAAAATATATATCATAAATAACTTTTTTAACAACAGAGGGCCTATAGTTAATCATGATGAACAGTTAAAACTCTACTTTTTAAAAACTAAAGTATAAGATCATGAATAACATTTGGGAAGAGCAAAATAAAGAGAAAACATCTATTACATTACAGTTAGTAGTCTAAAATACAAAGGTCTATTACAAATCTAGAAGAATAAGATCAACAACTCGATTTCTAAATAAGCAGAAACAATTCACAAATGGGGACACAGAAATGAAAACACTTGCAACCTAATAAAAATGCAAATTAATATATCATTCACATTTGCTCTGAGCATAAATTTTTAAATTTTGTTACTGCCCGCTAAAATACAGAAATAGGTATGTTGTATCTCAGAAGTACAACTTCCAGAAACTCATCCTTAGGGATTAATTGGATAGGTGCACACAGATACATGTACATGCATGTTATCACAGCACTCTTTATAATTTCAAAGAACTGGCCACATATCAAACATTCATCAGGAGAGAAATATTCAACAGATTCAGCAGATTATGCTAACATCTGTATAACAGAATACTGCATAGCCACTCTGTTTGGACAAGGAAAGAAGTCCCTAAGACTTTTAGGGTCTTTCAGGTTTGATCTCATTCACGTAAGTACAGGATTTACCGGAGGAAGAGAGTGAAGAAAACTAAAGAGAGGCAGTAAGAACATAATGCCCAAACACTGGCAACACTAATCTCTAGAGCTAGGATCACGTAAGAGTTTTTGTTCTATTTCTGGGTTTTGTCCCACCCTGCCCTTCTCCCCAACACCACCCTGAGATCACTTAGGGGACACAGGAAAACAAAGTGGTTAAGGAGCACCTACGTGTTCTAGAGACAGAGTTAAAGTTCCAGCTCTACCCCTGGAAACCTAGGGCAAACTACCCCAACCCTTTGTGCCTCCGAGTTTTCATCTATAAAATGGAGACATGGTTGCTATGAGGTATAACTGAGTTAACATTTATTTTTCAAGTACTTACAACAGTTCCTGGTACACATGTATTAGCTACACAAGTGTTAGCTATTTTCAATTATATGACAGTGACAAACAATACAACTGCTTTGCTGTAACTTGGTATATTCACTGATGGGATCAATTTTTGAGCACAGTCAAGTCTTACCGAAGGACAAAACCAGATAATTGTATTTAGTTCAAAACACTCACCTGACTAAAAGTAAAGAAGTGACGCTTGTATTGCACAGGAAGTGAGTTTGAAAACTGGTCATACAATCTCAAAACCCCTTTAGATCTACGACAACAATAGTCTCAATGTTTTAAATACAGTTGCCTGAACTGAGGATTTGCAGGGAGACTGCATTTGGACAGTGCTTATATCATGTTAAAAACCCACTGCACTGCTCTCTCGTTACATGTCACAGGTATGTGCAAGTGCTTAAAACGCACGGAACCTGGTCCACCTGAATGCTGGTCACTCCCTCTACATGCCGAGCATTCAAGTTTGTAACTGTATTATGCTTGCTATTACTATCCTGTTTCTCAGGACAGAAAAATAACACAAATTGTAATTATTTGAGGTTTACAGTTATTTGAGTTATAGTTTAAATTAATAATTTATCATCATCACGACCATCATCATCATTATAAATGCAAGGGATGGAAATTTATGGTTTTAAATCTAACAACTCTTACTCATACACACTTTCTTTTGCTAAATGAAGATAAACTATGTAAAATCTTAGCTAAGTTCTATTCAAACTAACTTGCAGAGTTGGTAAAACTGTTGGGAAAATAAAAAATTAGGCTACAGTTATGTATGGAGAAAGGTCTTAGTATAGGATACAAGGTCTTGGAAATTAAGAACTGAAAGGACAGAAAGTTAATTATATACTTCATTTTAAGAGAATCCTTTATGCCACCGTGTTTCTACTATCACCCCACCCTCAAAGATTTTCTTCTTTCTTGAACTAAAATTTTACGAGCATGCTTTTATCTGCATTCATACCTAACACTACCTAGTGCTGCTAAATGTAGCCTGCGCTACAGTTGATCCTGCCTGGCAAAAAGAAGTCTCCTTTAGAGAACAGTTAAGAATACAGAGTTTGCAGAGGAAACGAATTAAAGCAACTTCTCTCTATTGCTCACTGAATGAAGGCGGAGATATCTCACCTATAACCCACAGCCAAGTAGTCCTTCAGTATTCCTGGGGTTAAGCCATTCACTTCCACCTTATCTATTCCCTCTATTGTGACTCTCTCCTTTATTTTCTTAAGCCCCCAAGAAGGAAACATACACTACTGAATAATAGGTCTTAATAAATTGAATTAAATTGTGCTCATATAACTAAACATGAAGAGTCCAAGGTAGTTGAACAGTAGCTTTACAGACACATTTCCTGCTATGCTTTTTAAAGGGCTGTACTAGCCATATGTCCAACCTGTTTAAACTTCTTTTTAAAAATTAACATCTGATGGATTTAGTTAGGGGAGCATAAACGCTCTCTTCTTAACCAGGGAGTAAAATCATTTCTTGGGTGAGAAGTGAGGATATTTTGGGCAAAGACCTACCACAAAATGCAATTATGTGGATGGATTACTACACAAGAGCTTTAGCATACTGCTTAGTATATAAAAGATACTAAATAAATACTTGCAAAATGAATGAAGATTTTAAGAAAAGAGGCTATGAAACTAGAATGTCTTGAGAAGCTAGCAGGGCTAGAGAAGGATTAGAAGGAAGGATCCTTCGCTTTCCAAAAAGGGTAGGAGGCCTGGGAATGAGGAACTGGTTGCTGCTGGGCACAGATGACTTAAGTAGAGTCAAGGCTTTTCGAAACCAAATCCAATAAAATGCCCAAATATAAGGAGTATCTATCTACCTACATACCTATTTCCTATATAACTATCTCTTTCTTTCCATCCTTTCTTCCTTCCTTATGTCAGATTAATCTTACCCATAATTAATGTGATTTTTGGGAGCCTTTGTTCTAAATACAAACTATTCACTCACCATCTTTTCTTTTCATACTTTTCTTGTAGGAACTCTTTCACTTTTTGTGGATCCCTGAAGTCTGGAATTGCTGAAGATCTATCATCAAATAATCCTAGCCAAATCTGTTTACAGACCTTTGGAAAGAATTAAAAAAACAAAAGTGTTAAATTCAACATCTTCACTTAATGAAATTTTAAGGGAAAATTATGATTCTTTCAAAAAGCTAACCTACTTAATACCACTGCTTTCAATGAGAATATTACCACAAAGAATGAACTAAATTTATTTTAATATATTCCAGTATGCAGTAAAATCTTAGCAACAGCATCATAAAGAATAACACCTCATAGGGAAATGGGATTTGAATGGATCTGGGCCTTTTTGGTCTTGGAATGATCTTAAACTGTAAGCCATGAGCAAAGTTGTGTTACCTTGATAAATCTCAGTTCCCTCACCCCATAAAACAGAGGAATCAGACCAGGAGCAGTTTCGTGGATCTTTGACAAATTTAAAAATCAACCAAAATAGGGGCGCTTTGGCTGGCTCAGTTGGTAGAGCATGTGACTCTTGATCTTGGGGTTGTGAGTTTGAGCCCCATGCTGGATAAAGAGGTTACTCAAAAAAACAAAAAAAAAAATCTACAACAACAACAACAACAACAACAACAAATAAAAAGTACTTGAATCATAAACAATTTGAGCTTAAAGTACAATAATAATAATAATAACAAAAACACAAGGCAGATACAACTCTAGCTTTATAAGTACCTCCCATGCTTTTTCCCACTAATGGCTAAAAAATAAGAATCTAAGATATTTAACATTTTAGAAAAAATCAAAGAAATGAAATGATGCAGAACTCAAACAGAACACAAAGAGCAGAGAACTATAAAGAAAAAAATTAATAACATGGACTTCAAAATTTAAAGCTACTCTTCTTGGGGGTGCCTGGGTGGCTCAGTCGGTTGAGTGTCTAACTCAATTTCGGCTCAGGCCATGATCCCAGGGTCCTGGGATCAAGCCCCAAGTCTGGCTCTGTGCTTAGATATTCTTAATGCTTAAGATATTCTCTCTCTCTCTCTCCCTCCCCCTCCCTCCCTCCCTCTCTCTCTCTCTCTCTCTCTCTCTCTCTCTCCCTCCCTCCCTCTGCCCCACTCACACTCTAAAATAAAAAATAAAAATAAGTTAAAATAAATAAATAAAAATAAAACTTGCTCTTCAGGGCACCTCAATGGCTCAGTCAGTAGAGCATATGACTCTCGATCTTGGGGTTGTGAGTTCGAGTCCCGTGTCACGTGTAGAGATTACTTAAAAATCTTAAAAAACCCAAAATTATTGCTCTTCAAAAGACTTAAAAAGAAAAAATGAAAAGGGAAGCCAACTGATAAAAATTATTTGCAAAATGTGTTAAGATTTTGTGATCTAACGTGATAGGAACTTAAAGGAACTTGAATCCAAAATACATTTAAAAATTCTTAAAACTCAACTATAAAAAACCAGTAAGAGTGGGCAGGGAAGATGAACAGACACCTCATGAAAGATATACACAGCAGCCCAGTATCAGCACCGAGACCTACTACACAGGCACCCACAGATACCACTAAAAGGCCCAAAATAAAAAGACAGACCATATCATGTGTTTGGAACAACCGGAACTCTCAAGAAGGTTAAAAAGGTACAATCACTCTGGAAGACAGTTTACAGTTACTTAAAAGTTAAATATACACCTACCATATAACCCAGCCATGCCTTCTAAGTTATTTACCCAACAAAAAGAAAAAACCTGTCTACACTCAGATTTGTACACCAATGTTCATAGCAGCTTTACTGATAATAACTCCAAAGTGAAAACAACCCAAATGGGTTCATCAACAGGTTGAATGGATCAATTTTAGAATATTCAAATAGGATACTCTTCAGCAATGAAAAGGAATAAACTATTGATACAAGCAACTACATGTGGAGAAGTCAGATTCCCCTCCAAAGTACATACTGTATGACCCTCCCCCCCCCCCATTTAACTTTTACAAAGTACAACTTTATCTATAGTGACAGAAAGCAGATTAGTGCAAACATTACAAACGGGCACAAAAAAAATTCTTCGGGATAATGAAAATGTATGCTGTCTTATTACTATAGTGATGGTTTCACATAGGTCAAAACTCATCAAAATTGTACACTCTGAATATATCCAAGTTATTGTAATTAATTGTTCCTCAGTAAAGCTATAAGAAACCAGTCCACAAGCTTCCAAACTTGTATCATTTTAAAAATTAACCAATTATGACACTGTGAAAAGCACACAGTATCCAGCTTCAAAAAGCCCCCCAAAACTCGAGGAATCAGAGAATAAATAAAAAGCAGCATTCCTCTCAATCGTACCTGCTCACTGAAATGGCAAAGAGAGAAAGAAGAACCAGAAGAAGGACTTGCCCTCTTCCTCTCTCTGTACCCCAATCACGCTTCAAAACAATTTTTCTTGTTTTCTTGTTTTCCCTCCTACTCCAGGCTCAGTGCAGATACTGTAACATCATTAAGGCAGTGTAGGTGACACACATGAGCCCTAGGCTAAGGCACAAAGCAGTACAGTGGCAAAGCCCAAGAAGTACACCCAGAAATGGTAATGCAACTTACTGCCAGAAATGCTGTCAACCCTGTACAGGGCCAGTTTCCCCACTGACTATTTAGCAACTTAAAAAGAACCACATGGGACTCTCCTTAGAAACCTGACTGATGATTCTCCGAAAATTTAATTTTGAAAGATTCTGTGGCTTTGCAATTACATTTATAAAGGGGGGATTGGAAGTTTCTAGTTCTTTTCTCTCAAAAAGTCCCAAATGAGAAAACAAGAGACATGGTAATTATTTGCCCAAAGCCAAAGAATTATTAACCGTAACTGACACAATTAGTTCAGGACACTTCATGACATTTAGTCTTTGCGTGCTAAAAATTCCTAAGAACTATCATATACAACTTTTTTTTTTTTTTTAAGTTCATTTATTTTGAGAGAGAGAAAGAGAGCGCACGCAAGCACAGGGCAGGGGCAGAGAAAGGAGAGAGAGAGAGAGAGAGAGAGAGAGAACACCCCAAGCAGGCTCTGTGCAGTGAGCACAGGGCCTGAAGTGGGGCTCGGAACCCACAAATCACAAGATCATGACTCAAGCCAAAATCAAGTCGGACGCTCAACCGACTGAGCCACCCATATGTAACTTTTTTTAACTGAAAACAAACAGTGAACAAATAAACATACAAACAAAAAGGAGATGGGCTGAAGACACATCCCTGAGTTACTGTCTTGGCACTCATTCATCATGGGAATGCAAAGCAAAGATGAAGTGCTTGGCGGTAGACTTTACAGGCATCTGACAGCAGCAGCCAGTGGGTATCACTCAAACTTCTGTACTGTTGCAGTTCTGTCCCTGCTCTCTGACAGGAAAAATCTTTAGTTCTGATTTCTCACTATGTTACCCCATAATAGCTATTTCCTATTATTGCTCAAGATCCTAGCCATACCTGCCACTCATGTCAGCTTAAGTTGTACCTAAGCCAAGCGGCTCTCAAAATGGATTTCCCAAGTCCCTGGATCCGCAGCATCAAGGTGACCTAAGAACTTGTAATGCAAACTTTCAGGACCCACTCAAGATCTATGAAATCAGAACCTCAAGAGGTGGTGCCCAGCAATGTGTGTTTCAGCAAACCCTTTGGGGGACTGTGAAATTGGTCAAAGTTTGCAAACTGGTGCGTTAGTAAAATCTAGGCCAGCAAATGGAAACTTTCTTTCCATACATATACTACATACGGTTTCCGGTTATTTCTCAAAATTATGAAATCACTAATCCTGGTATCGGGCAAGATTCACTTAACAGAGACAGTGTTCCAGGGACACATCTGGGAAAACACAATGTCAATCTCTTTGAGACCGATTCACATTTTCATCCCTGAAAAGCTGGCTTCTGTTTCAACCATTCTACTAAAATTGCTCTTTCAAGTTTCTAGATTTGCTGAAAGAAAAGTATACAGTTCTTTCTGTTCCTTTTGTTCCGTTAGTAAAATAATAAACAGGATCACCTGAAAAGGAACAGTTTTTCAAAGCTGAAGGAGAGTGGGAGAGTGAATTACTAACACAGCAAGCAGCACTGAGGACTCATGGAGATGAGTAGTAAAGTGAAATTAGTCTTAATAGTTGTGTTTGCCTCCAGCCTCATCTGGCTATTTAGGTACAAAGTACTTGAGTGACGGCTTTCAAGGTAAAATACGACAAGTTAAAAAGGAATGGTTATAACAGACCATGAAATCTAAGGTAAGAAAAACAAAGATATGGTGAGGATGATGGCCAAGAAGTTTAGCCTCAGCAGCTGCAGTCCTGACGGCTGTACCACAATTGTTGGGATTTAGAAATTAAGAGGGAATGAGCTGGGAAGAGAGAAGTGGAGGTGGCCAGAGACCAGGATGCTTCAACTTGAACTCTGAGAGGTGATTCAGTTATCATAAATAAAAAGTCTAAAATAAGATGAAGGATTATTGGAGGTAGGAGGTCGAGGAATTCAGGAGGCCAAATTATCTATTATTATGATAATCACGTGGATTATCTATGCGGACAGTGAGACTAGAAGAAATGATTAACACTAGGAGAAAAAAGACATTACATAAGGGGCTAAAATCTAAAATGAATGAGGGGTATGACTGCAATAAGAAGCCACAGCAGGTGACAAAATCTACTGGCACAAGAAACATGGTGCTGGGGGACCAGAAACACCACTGAGGAGCAAGAATGATACCTAAAAGCCATCATCTGAAAGAACTGCACTCATGACGGAATGGTTTTGATAATCTCTTTTAGGGAGGTGGATAATCAGTTCTGATTATAGAATAATGTGATGGTTGGGGTAGTTCAGAGCCTGGACAAGGGGAACCAGACAGCCTGAATTTGAATCCCAATTCTGTTTAGTAATGGAACCTGCTTCACAGGGATGGTGGAAGGGTTAAAGGAGTTAGTAGGGGGAGGGGGGGCGGTTTCCATTCCGGAACAGCGGTACATAATGAACTTTAACTAGTACCAGTTATTATTACTCTCAGAGGTGGGTTATGGAATAATGAGGTAAGCAAGCACTGGGAAGTAGGTCTCCGCAGGAACACAGGAAACTATGGGTCTCCCTTCTATCCTGCTGCAGACAGAATCAAAGTGGTCTTGATAAAAAAAAACAACACACAACTCCCTCCTCCAAACTTCTATAGCACTTCTATAGCATGTCTTACATGAGGCTCATTACCAATTGCCTCATATCTGAATTACTGCACATGTGTCTCATTTACTTTTGAATTCCCCACATTGCTTAAAATAATGGGTTGTGCCACATTAAGTGTTCAACAAATATACCAATAATGCTGAAAAACACACTTCATTTATTATTTTTTTAAAACAATTTTTTAATATTTATTTTTGAGAAAGAGAGAGAAGAGACAGAGTGTGAGCAGGGGAGGGGTAGAGAGAGAGGGAGACACAGAATCCAAAGCAGGGTCCAGGCTCTGGGCTGTCAGCACAGAGCCCGACGCGGGGCTCAAACTCACGAACAGTGAGATCATGACCTGAACTGAAGTCGGACGCTCAACCAACTGAGCCACCCAGGCGCCCCTATCATGTATTTATTTTAAAATTACACATCAGCCAACAAGAATAAGCCTGTGAAATTTTCAGAATAGTTTTTTCCTTATTCTAGTGCTAATCCACTTTAGAATTGTAATCATAATAGCCACTGACATAATCTAAAATACTTTAAAGTATCAGTCAGGGTTGCCATAGAAAACAGGTGGCATGCTCAATTCAAAAAATTTGAAAGAAAGTTTAATAGACTATTTACAAAGCACAGGCAGGCTGTAAGGAACTCACACGTGAGAATACGGTTCCCCTCATCCTCATTCGTAACAGCTCAACCCCACCCACTGGCAGGGGAAGGAGGAGAGGAAGAGGTAACCTTAAGACGAAGAGGGCTAATTGATGGGAGTCTGACCTTCAATGGAAGGATGCAGAAAGGAGACAAGAAATCCCACATGGAAGAAGAAAGTAAATATTTTAACCTCTCCCTCCTTCCTTTCTTGCTTTGACAATGTTCCCCCATCAGCTAAACCCAACTGGAAGCCAAGAGTCAAGAAAGCCCATCTGTGTATCCAGACAAATGAGCAGCCTGGAGCCAGAGCAGGGTAAAGACCAGAGCTAGAAGGGCAGATGGAAGCCATCCAGAACAGCACCTAAATCACGATAATAAATACATGTGGTGCAAGCAATTTCACAAACTCAATTACGGACGCCAAAGATAGGAAACATCCATACTAATTCTCAATTGCTCATATAAAAAAAGGAAGGATAAGGAAACGGTGCTGCACCAGGCTTGAGAAGGAAAATAGATAAGGATAGAGATTACAGCTTCCTAATCCTCTCAGGGACAGCAAAACAGAGCAGAAATTTGTGTGAGTGGCAATTTACCTTTATTCTGACAAACCCTTGTTTTCATAAAAAGGATAAAGAATAAACATTGTGACTGGACTCTGTTTGCAACCTCTAGGTAAAAAGATAAAAAATAAGAAAAGGAGGAGTGCCTGGGTGGCTCAGTCAGCTGGGCATCCAACTCTTGATTTTGGCTCAGGTCATGATCTCATGGCTTCTGAGAGTTCGAGCCTAGAGCCTGCTTGGGATTTCTCTCTTTCCCGCTCTTTCTGCCTCTCTTCTCTCTCAAAATAAATATATAAAGTTAATAAAAGAAGGAAATGACAGAAAGATGCTCTGGAATTAAAGAACCTTTTTTCATTAAATCCATCTACATGTATCCAGCCAGATTTCAGACTATTTTGCCCTCACTCCTTAGTGGAGACGTGGAGGGTTACTGACTCCCTAAGATAACAATTGCAGCACTTGCTAGTACTGCCCAGACAATACAGAAACAAATAACTGGAGGCCTCAGAATTGAAAACTTCATGAACAAGTAACAAACATCCACTCTTTGAAAGCACAAAGAAAAGCTACACAGAAAAAAATACGAACAGGAAATACAATTAAAAGCTCTCTAGAAAGATACCATGTAACAGCAACATATTATTTAGCGCTAAAAGAAAAAACAATCAGGTTTTTGCCTTAATTTGCCCTAAACATCCAAAATCAGAAAAATATCCCAAATATATGTCATGACCCAAGTTAAATACTGAAAAGTACATTATTAGCATTTCCTACATTCATCCAGCCTCCATTAGCATGACTGTGCTCATATTTCTAGACTGATCGGTATTTCCCAGTTATAGCCTATCTGAAGGATGTGTATCAATAACACTCAGGGAAAAAAAGACACTATCCATACACCTAATGCAAGAGAAACAGTTCTCCATGTATGTATCTTTTTCAGACTGTTATGTTATAGTCCATGTTAAAATTTGGTTTTAAAAAATGTGCAAGAATTAGAACCTATGCAACTGATTCACTGGAAACGGGCACACACAAGCTTTATGTGCAGATCAGTAAGGCACCAGAGCCTTTGTGAACCAGACATATAAATGGATACATGAGGGAGCAAGACTTCCATCAAATCCAATTTATTTAATCTTAGGGGTTTTGTTTTTAATCTAAGCATAAACTACCTTATAATGGCTTCCTTAACATAAAAATCAAATTCTTCACCTATTCAGGCCCCAAATGAGCCAACCCCTGATTATCTCTCCAGACTCCTTTACTATCATTACTCTTTCCAGGCCTCCTCAGAAAGTCTTCCCTCAAAAGCCAATCCCACAGTGGGGGGCAACATCTCCCACACCAAACCTCACCTGTACGTTACTACAACATATTATTTTCATGCCCTTTATCTCACAGCTTCTAAATGTAAAACTCACGAGGCAGGAACCTTCTCTGATTCACCACTATTTGTATTCTCGGAGCCTGACACATAGCAGACACTAAAAAAATAACCTAGCACATGAACGAAAGCAACTTCTTAACAGTGTTGAAATACAGGTACTTAAGAAATTCTTTTTTCCCTTAGTTCCATCTGAAAAATACAGGCTGACCTAGAACACTTAGCATACTAACTTATTTATGCAGAAGTAATAAATTCACTGATGCGAATCCTCACATTCTGTCTAGACCAGAGGTTGTTAGCAAAACACACCTCACAAGCTAAAACCTGGCCTTTGGTGTGTGTTAGCAGCTAAAGTTTCACTGGGACACAGTCCCACCCACTCGTTTACCTACTGTCTATGCTGCTTTGTTGGGTAGTTACAACAAGGACAGTACAGTCCACAGAACCTAACATTTACTATCTGACCCTTTACCAAAAAGGTCTGCCAACCCCTGACTTTAACTGCAACCATGGACGTTCTATGATACCATCCCAGCACCCAAAAGTAATAACGATTTAAATAGGATAATAAATAAAAGCCTGCTTTTGAGGCAGGTTTTATAAAGTGTATGGGGAGTAACAGAGATGAAACTAACATGAAAGAAGCCTTTCCCTGGAGGAAGTACTTTCCAAGAATGAGGGCTATGTAAGGGCCAGTGTATTCTACGGACCCATTCACTAGTGAATAAAGGAGAAAAAGTACCAGAGTTAAGTTTCAGATAAGGATTAATGTATTTGACACTTGTTTTCTACATAACTGACAAGTACAAACAAATAAAAGAGATAAAAGCAGCAAATACTCAAACACTAGAGAGAAATTAAATGCAGTGGTAAGAGCAGTAAAACCTACTTGCAAAAATCTGCAGTTTGTGCAGGAGACCAGTAGCTGTAATTCAGAAACTTACCGTGCAACTTAGTAAAGGGCAGTATACGCAATGCACAGCACACTCCCATGCCTGATTTCACTTAACATCTCTAACATCAAATCGTGTTCCAGAGAGGTTGCAAAGAACAAAAACCCAGCCACGCTCGTTCAGATAAAACAAGGAAGCATACAGCAACACCAAGAAAACAAAAACTTTAGGGGAAACTGAGCTGCAAACAGAAAAAGCCATTTGGGACCTAGGTAGTCTGAGAATCTGTTTCCTAAGCCCCTCTCCTCTCCACCCCCCCAAACACACAGTTGATCACTTTTGCTTCTCACACTATGTCTAAATCCCTGCTCTTGCTTATCTTAGTACACTTTTTTTTTTTCTGTTTAACTTGTTAAGACTGCACATGGCCCAAGTACCTCCTGTCTTCTTGGTTTAAGTGATTCATCATTTGAATCCAGCCTCTGTGAACCTTAATTCAGTTTCTTATAAGAGGGAGGATCAGATTAGTCACTGGCCCCCAGGGTTAGCTGTCCATTCCTGGTCCAATAAGCTATGCGTTTTCTGTCTTTATTTTGTGGTTTTTCCAAGGCAGGGAGGGAGTCTTCCCCCTTTGTTCCTTCAGCAAAGCATGAGAGCTTTGGTAAGCACTCCCCAAACCTAAACACACGTTATTCATGAATACGCTTTGCAAATTATAAAAAGCTTTATAAATATAAAATTTATTGTATTAGTGAAGTCACATTGGTTTCAAGTAAGATTATCAATTGTCCTCCTTTCTCAAACTAGTATGACTATGTAAGTTACCCTGTATGGGTAACAAAACAATTGTTCTTTCAATTTTGTATGCTGCCTTTAATAAGCTTCCCAGTTTTAGATAGTTAGATTTATCAATATTTACTTTGTGGTTTTCCATTGCTTTTAGCATATAAAGTCCTTACACGTTCAAATGTTAAGTAGTCAGCTATATTTTCTATTAAATTTTACAGTAATCATTTATGTTTTTTTATTACCTACCCTCAAGCTTACATCCTTAAACACTACAATTTAGTTTGTTTTTTAGTTATAAAATAATTTGTTTTACAGCAAAGTTGCAAGTATAGTAAAAAAGAACTCCCATATACCCTTTACCCAGTCTCTAATGTTAACATTTACTTTATCATGCTCTTTAGATAAAATTTTTTCTAAGCTTTAAATGGTTTAGAACCTTCTCTTCCTAATGTCTACCTCCTAAAAACAAAGACATTCTTTTGTATAAATATAAGCACAACTATCTAAATCAGGAAATTTACATTTTATTATTCTCTAATCCACAGACTAGCCAATTATCTTAATAGTGTCCTTTAAATTTTTTTTTTTTTTTCAACGTTTATTTATTTTTGGGACAGAGAGAGACAGAGCATGAATGGGGGAGGGGCAGAGAGAGAGGGAGACACAGAATCGGAAACAGGTTCCAGGCTCTGAGCCATCAGCCCAGAGCCTGATGCAGGGCTCGAACTCACGGACCGCGAGATCGTGACCTGGCTGAAGTCGGACGCTTAACCGACTGCGCCACCCAGGCGCCCCAATAGTGTCCTTTAGAACAAAAAGAAAAAAGGTTCAACGGGTAGAGAATCTGAACTGTCCTGTTGCCTTTAATCTGGAACACTTCCTACAAGCGTCTTTGTCTTTCATGACCTTGACATCTTTGAAGAGTATAGGCCAATTATTTTGTAGTATGCTCCTTTATTTAGGTTTTCTCATGACTAAACTTATGTTATACATTTTGGCAAGGAATACAACCTAAGTGATGTTGTATCCTTTTCCGTGAATTGTATCAGGAGACACATGATGTCAATCAGTCCCATTCCTAGGTGATGTTAACTGACATGTGCCAGATTTCTTCATACTAAAGTCACTATTTTTCCCTTTGGGATTAAGTATCTTGGAGGGAGATCCTATGAGACATTTTCTATATTTTTGCTGCTTTCTTTGTGCTTTAAAATTTTAAGCCTAAAATACTTCTGAAATTAATTTTGGTCTACCACATCAGTTAACACTCAGACTTTCCATTTACTGAATAACCAATTCCTTCCATACTTAACTGCTAAAATGTGTTTATTTTACAGTAACTTTATACACTTAATATATATAAAGATTATAGCACGTCTAAGGATCTAGTCTGTAGATCTGTGCCTATTCTAGTTTCGGACCGTTGTAATTACTCCAAGTTTATATTGCAAATTATTGCCTATAAACACAGAGATATATTTTTAGTGTCTAAGTGGAGCCAATCCTATTTATTACTCTTTGGTTTACAAATTCTTCCCAGATAATTCTACTTCTTTGTTTTAGAATCATTATCTAAAAAGGAGTAGAAAACTCCTACCAGTGTCTTGGTTCCAATTGTTCTACACTTAAATTGTGAAGCCTTCATAAATCTTAAAGCACAGCATTCTCATTCCCAAAGACAGTTATGAATATTATAAGCAAGCCTGCCAAAAAGGAAAGATTAACCAAAGGTTTACGTTTCTTTCTCTCTACAGAGTAAGTTTTCAATTTTGACATTTTCCAGAAACAAGGTACTGAGCAAGAGAGAATGGTAAAGGTGACCTAATCACATTTCCTTCAGAGCTGAATATGAAGTACAACTGTATTTACTCGTCACAATATGCAATAAGAACTGTTTGTGGATTATCGATGGCTTAAGGACAGCACCAATACCAGTGAATCACCTCTAACAGGAACACTACTCATTGTTTCACTCAACCGAAAGCTCAACGACAGTCATGGATTTGTACTGACCCTCGATTGTCTGGTTGTCCTGGCGACTCAAAGCCTGCATTTGCCAGGCAGCTGACTGAGGCTGGGAATGTAGCCTCTGGCTGAGGAACAGAGAGACTAAGCGGCCCAAGTGCAGAACAAGCCTTGGAAGTAAACCTGATCCATACCACAGTCTATGTGAAGTAATCATGAGGAAAAGAAAAAAACATTTCGTTTTCTTTGAACATTTGTGAGTACATGGGTGGCCCACAGGTTAATCAAAAAGAAAAGAAGAAAAGAAAAAAGGAAAAGGAATACCCAGGCAAAGCTCTTGTCAGTAAAAATGAGATGTGCAGAAGAGGGGAGTTTTAAGTAGGTTTCCAAAACAGATTATCTCAATGTCCAAAGGGAACAATTTGACCACCAATAAGAATAACTACAACAGATTGAAACACATCAAATAATTTCATAATACTTAAAAAAAAAAACCACATGTAACTGGTCATTGTTGGAAGACGTTTTGGAACTCATTTTGAAAACAGTTAAATATTGAGAACCACATATAGCTTTATGTGCACTATATACCTGATATTCGTGACTAGTTTTAATGTACTTAAAAAAGAATGATAAAAGTACTGCACATTAATGTAAATTTTATTAAAATAGCTGTATTTTCTAAAACCAAAAATATTAGTGAAAAAGTTTGCAAATTTCATGAATCTTTGCAAATTTCATGAATACTTGATTAAATAGAAGATAACTGATTTCTCATCTGCCTCTGCATTTTTATGTTATGTAACTTCTGAAAAACTCCACCATACACTCATGAGAATGAAAGTAAAAATAGCCAATCAAGTCTTCAAACTACTATTAAAAATGTTTGATTTTGGGGCGCCTGGGTGGCGCAGTCGGTTAAGCGTCCGACTTCAGCCAGGTCACGATCTCGCGGTCCGTGAGTTCGAGCCCCGCGTCGGGCTCTGGGCTGATGGCTCAGAGCCTGGAGCCTGTTTCCGATTCTGTGTCTCCCTCTCTCTCTGCCCCTCCCCCGTTCATGCTCTGTCTCTCTCTGTCCCAAAAATAAATAAACGTTGAAAAAAAAAAAAAATGTTTGATTTTACAGAATCCCTGAAAAGGTCTCCAGGATCTCCAGTAGATCCCCAGAGTGCACCTGGAAAATCACTTAGTTAAAAATCACCACTTTACAACCCCAAATTAATGGATATAGGAACAGAGAACTACAAGAACAGCCCCTAACATAACCGTGCCACCAAAATCTCTCCATGAAAGAACACAACACCCAGGACTTCCTCTTTTTCCAAACTAAACACGAATCTTGAGAAGCTACTAGATCCAACTACCAATTTACTGGTAACTACAATGACTGAGGAACACCGACACTACTACACTACTTATACGGATCGAATCAGCAAAATCCAAACAGTGGGAAACTACTGAACAAATGACTGGGCTGGAGAAGGGAGAAAAGGGGAGTGGGGGAGGGCAGGGGAGGTGGAAAGAGAGAGAGAGAACCGGAGTAAACAACCGGAGGGGAAATTCCTAGAAAACAAAGATTTAACAGGCAAGCAAAGCAGGTACCACTTCTAGTAATGTCAGAATAGCTCACATTAAAACCCAACTCTCCAACAGATAACTAGAATCTCTATGTACATTATAAAAACTACCAGAAGACACTAGGGAACAACCAAAGCAAACAGAATGTTGGAAAGGAAATTAAGCATTTGCTGTTTTTTTTTTTTTTTAAGACGTGGTCAGTAACAATCAGAGTAGTTGCAGCAACTACAAAAACTGGAAAGTGAGCAGCAAATCCAAGGAAGGAGAGAATCAGAGAGTAGGAGCCACAAAACTCTGCCCAGGTCTCTGGCTCACCCTTGACCTAGGCATGTGCGGGGCTGACTCCAAACCAACTCAATTAAAGACTAAAAGAACTAAGTGGAGATTTTAACTGGTATCTTCCATGAGAAGCAGAATTTGCTACAGTAAAAAGGAAACAAAAGAAACAAACAAAACCAACACTTTTGGAAGGAACAAAACAGAATCCAGAGGCTCTACTATGCACCATTTCCAGCCTTCTGGATATAATCCAAAATCACTAGATATATACACAGAAACAGCAAAGTGTGACCCACAATCAAAAGAAAAAGCAATCAGTAGTGACACACCTGATGTGACAAAGACTTTGGAATTGGTAGATAATGATTTAAAGCAACTTGTATCCCCCTGTGCAAGAGCTTATGATGAATAAAACTATGAAATCTCAGCAAAGGGAACAATTACAGAAAAGAATCAAATGTAAATCCTAGAACTGGAAAAGTATCTAAAGAAAAAATGGTCAAAATGTTAAAATAATTTTGATGAAGACAAATTCACAGATTAATGAAGCTTAGCAAACGCCAGGAAGGATAAACACACACACACACGCTCATAAAACACACATGGGTACGTCATAGCTATATCTAGAAAAAAAAAGAGCTTCAAGATGACCTATTGCCATAGGGCAAGAACAATATAAAGATCAGATAATGCTCTTTTCAAAGAAGAAAAAAGTATTACCAGAGAGAGAGAGAGAGACTGTATATGACAGAATGTCACCTTTGTGAGGAGGACATAGTAATAATAAATATTGGCCCCTAACAAGTTTCAAAATAAATAAAGCAAACAATAAAACAGGGAAAAATATACAAATCCACAATCATTTGTTAAGTGCTCTGATAAATTACCTACACGAAATCAGTAAAGCAGACCTATAAGATCTGAACAGCACTATCAATCACAACTGACATTTATAGGACACTATACCCAATAACTTCAGAAATACATTCTTTTCAAGTGCACGTAGTATGTTCACCAAGAGAGACCATGTGCTGGACATAAAACAGGACTCAAAAAATAAGAAAGGGTTGAGAAAACATAGAGAATGTTCACTGACAAAAACAGAATTAGAAATTGATTATACAGTAAGAGATCTAGAAAAACTCCAAATATGTGGAAATTAATCATTTCTATATAATCCATGGATCAAAGAAGAAATCATAAGGGAAACTAGAAAACATTTTAAACTGAATGATAAAATACAACATATCAAAATTTGTGCAAAGCAGTTAAAACAGAGGTTAGAGAGAAATTTATTGCTTTAAAAGATTAGAAAAGAAAGCTCTCCAATCAGTGATCTTAGGTTCTATCTTAAGCAAAGAAAGAGCAAATAACCCAGAGTAAATTGAAGAAAAAACAAAGACCAAAATTATAGAAGCTACTAAACACATTTAAAAGAAGGCTCCCATTAACTTTGACAATAAATATGACAACTTAGGCAAATTCCTTGAAAAATACAATTCATCAAAACGGATACAAGAAACATAATCTTAATAACCAGTGATCACTTTCACTCTCTGCCCCAGTGACACTCAGATCCCAGTGTTCCTCTTTCTGTCCTTCTAAAGCGCCCAGTCATCTCAACTAAAGCAGCTGGCCAAAGACGACTGAGTCATCAACTCCCACATAAGATTCTAACACTTGGTAGCAGAAGCTGCCAACAGGGGAAGGGGTCTCCATGTCAAACAACAGTACATCACCAAGTGGGACTTTTAAAAACAGGCAATAGGCCAAATCTGGCTGGCGCGGGGAGTGAAGGGGGCGGGCGGGGAGCAGGTACACAGTTTGCCAACTCCTGATATACAATATGGAGAGGAATCTTCAAAGAGAAGGGAAATTGGAGGACTTGCACTCCCTGACCTCAAGACTGACTTCAAGACGGTATGCCACTGGCATAAAGGGCAATGAATGAATGAATGAAACTGAACAAAGAGCCCTGAAACATACTCGTACTTACATGGTCATTTTGTATTTGACAAAGGTTCCAAAGTAATCCATTGAGAAAAGTGTTTTTACCAAATGGAGCTGGAACAACTGTATATATTCACAGAAAAATACGAACCTCAACCTCCAGCACACCATATACTAAAATTAATTTGAGACTGATCATAGATGTAGATGTAAAAGCTAAAGCTTTCAAAGCTTCTAAAATAAAATGAGATTATGATGATGACACTAGGCAGAGATTTCTTTAGAGCCGAGAGAGAAGAAACTATAAAACTAAAAACTGATAACATTCATCAAAAAAGACAAATTTTGGCTTGTCAAAAAGAAAAAAAAAAAAAACACTAAGAAAATAAATGAGAAAGCCACAGACTGAAAGAAAATACTCACTAAACCAGTCTTACGAAGAAAAATGAACAAATTCTGATATAGATATATCTATATATAGATATCTATATATAAATATAGATAGAACAGTCCTAGGTAATAAAAAAGGAACAAACTACATGTATCCACATGCATAACTCTCACAAGAAGTCTTATGCAAAAAGCACACTTTATTAAATACAAATAAAAATCAAAACAGTGATTGCCTCTGGAGAGGGGAGACATTAAGTAAGAAGAAATGTCAATGTGCTTTATCTTTGCAGAGCTTTGGGTTACCAAAGGGGATGCATTTATCAAAACTCTTCCCAAGGTAAGATTGTTACATTTCCGTCTATGTCAATTATACTTCAATTTTTAACAAATATTGAATTCCAATTAATGATCTCCTGAGGATTTAAGGGGTGATGTGAACTAATGTTTGTGGCTTACTTTGAAGCGTAAGAAACGTTAAGTGGAATTAACTAATGGACAGATACACAGACATGTGTGAAAGCAAACACAGCACAATGTTTACCATACCTGCACAATTTTTCAACTTTTATGTATATTTGAATGTTTCATAATAGAAAGTTGGGGGGGCGCCTGGGTGGCTCAGTCAGTTAAACGTCCGACTTCGGCTCAGGTCATGATCTCACAGCCTGTGAGTTCAAGCCCCGCGTTGGGCTCTATGCTGACAGCTCAGAGCTTGGATCCCGCTTCGGACTCTGTGTCTCCCTCTCTCTCTGTTCCTCCCCCACTCGTACTCTATCTTGCTCTCTCTCTCTCTCTCTCAAAAATACATACATACATACATAAATACATAAATAAATAAATAAGTTGGGAGGTGGAGGGGGCAGAAGACAGGCAGATCTGGCCATTGTGCCGTGGCTTTGAGACGATGCTGCCATGGGCATCCATGAAAAGGGGTTCTGAGAGACAGTGCAGCATGTAGGTCAACCTGCAAGCCACTCACACTACCAGAGACCCCCCTTGCCTGCAGTGAGACCTACAGCAGCAGCTGCAACAGAAGGTAACTGCTCACCACCACCCCATCCTTGCAAAGATCCCAGAATCACAGACTGGTATGAGGTTTTCCTTGAGGAGCTGGTGGAGCCCATGGTCCAGTAGAAGACTGACAAGACACCATCTAAATCTGTAAGAAGTTCTTGCTGGGTGTGGCCTTTGCTTACTCCTACCCAAAGCTGATACTGCCTGTGCAGGATGACTTTAATTTCCGGAAACAGAACCAAGAACTCTTCGATGTCATCACCAATTCCTCAAAAATCTATGGGCCCAGAGCCTGTTTCAACTTTCTTCTTACCAGTTCATAAAGCACCCCACAACCAGATGGCATCCTCTGTTGCCAAGATGAATGCCAGGTGCTGTCCTAGAAGCCAAGCAGACTTCCTGCTCTGGTAAGACTCAACATCAATCGTGAGGAGCCTGAGTAGCAGCTGATGCTGAAGCACAAGAGACACAGGTGGAGGACTAGAACTCAGATGTGCACCACAGGCACTTGTGCAGCATGTTTGACTGCTAGGTCTAAAGTCATCTGAGCTGTTAGGCTTCCCAGAGACTTAAGATGGCCACTACTTACCCCGGATTACAGGGCATCCAGCCCCAATGATCTGAAGCCCCAACTCTCCTGATGCAAACCTGGCTCTATCCCACAATCCAAGCGATACAGTCCAAGAAGTTGCCTGGTAAGACTGTGATCATCTAGCTTCTGACCGTTTATCAGCAGGTACAGTTTCAAAACCCACATTAACCACTCACAGCAAGTAAGTGGAGCTTACTTGCATCTTGATTCAAACAAACCATTAAGGAAAAGAAATGAAACTTAGGAAATGAAAGAAAACTGAACATTGCTAACTAGATTACTAATTTTTATGGACATGAAAATCGTATTGCGATTATGTATTTTTTAAAGCCCTTGTTTTTCAGAGATAACATTAGTTGATGAATTTACAGATAAAATCATATGTCTTAAGATTTGCTTCAAAAAATAAAGCGGGGGTAGTGCCTGGATGGCTCAGTCGGTGAAGCGTTCGACTCTTGGTTTTGGCTCAGGTCATGATCTCATGGCTTTGTGTGTTCGAGCTCCACACTGGGCTTTGCATGGACAGTGTGGAGCCTGCTTGGGATTCTCTCTCTCTTTCTCTCCCTCTCTCTGCACCTCCCACACTCACAATGTCTCTCTCAAAATAAATACACTTAAAATATCTATATAGATATGTATAAAGAAGGGACAAGAAGACCATGAATGGGTGGAAGTTTGTTATATTATTCCATGTGCTTGTATAGATATATGAATATCTCCATAAGAAGACGTTTTAAAAGGAACAAAAAAGACTGACAATTTCTATTTTCAATTAGATCCAAGTAAGTTTTTAAAATGGTAACTCACTAACAGGAAAAAAGAAACAAAATAGCTGAGAGGTGAGAGGAAGCTACAATGGCTGAGGCAAATAAGCTAGAAGGAAGTAAATAATGTGACCTAAAATACCAGTGCAAAAGAAAAAGTTAAACGCTCAGAGCATTAGTTACAAACTAGCACCTAGCTCCTTCTACAATAATCTGGGTTTTCAGTCACCATTCAAAAAGACCATGCTACAATATGTTCACATCAAAGGCACAAGACAGGTATTTCTCACAGATTACAAAGGAAAATGAAACTCAGGAAAAAGTAGTTTGCCCAAAGTGACAAGACCACAAATTATTTTGAGTCTTAGTCTGGAGCCTTTAGCTGCTATAGTGGTTTTCTCAAATGGTAGCCTGTAGCCCTCAGCTTCAGAATCACAATGGGGTTCTGGCTAAAAATGCAAACAGACACCCCTTCACCTCACCATACTCACCATACATTCACAGTCAGAATCTCTGGAGAGTTCTCTCTCTCTCTCTCTCTCTCTGTCTCTCTCTCTCTCTCTCACACACATACACACACACACACACACACTAAATAAATAAAGAAAGAAATAAGAAAAAATTTTAACAACTACTAAAAGTAATTTGGATGAAATTCACATGGATCCAAAGTCTCAAACTCCCTTGGATATATATTCTTGTACACTCTCACTGCTGTAAGTGTAATGAAGAAGTATGTAAGATACGATATAGAAATGTCTACAATGTTTTGAGGATAGTAAAACCAATACAGAAGAAACTACGAAATCAAAAAAAATATATATATATATATATTGTGCAATATCTTAGAATGAATGCCATGGTGTGTATGTGTATATATATGTACATATACACATATATATACACATATGCACACACATACATATAAATATAAATTAAATATAAATATAAATTTTTTTTTGAAGTATGAGTGGGGGGTTTATATAGTCCCTGTCAGCTCCAATACTCCTGGAAGACTTCATAGGAGAGTAAAAATTTGATAGGGCTTAAAAAAAGATTCACAATAAATACAACATCATGAGCAAAATGGCAAGAAAACTGGAATACGGACAGCATATATGGAAAACAAAACAGAGATCACTACAGTTTAAACATTTCTGCTGGAAATGAAGCAAGAAAAAGATTAACTAGGAAGGTTATGAAAGGATTTATACTGAGAACTGAAAACTCTGGAATGCCACAGACCAGGGGTCTTCAACCAACCACCTGCAGATCAAATTGGGCCACTGGCCTGTTCTTGCACTGCCCCTGCTCTAACAATGGTTTTTACAGCTGTTTAAAGGATTATTTTAAAAATGCTCTATTCAAACAAGGATATGCAACAGAGACTGTATGTAGGTGGCCCACAAAGCCTACAATATTTACTGGTCCTTTACAGAAACAGTTTGCCAACCTTGCTAAAAGCAACAAGGTAATTCTAGATCCTGGAGTACTGAGTTTGTAACTTAGCTCTCTCAATCATGACATTTAATATGCTGTTATTAAAATCACAGCCAATTGTTGCTACTATTTAAGATCAGCATAAAAATTAAAATGTCCCAAGAATTTAAATACATAACCCAAACATTAATGTAAATGACACTTTTGTACATTATGAAAACTAAAAAAATCCCTCTAATAAGGAACAAAAATACATATTGATAATCCTTCCCTTGTAACTTCTACTACCTTAGATTCTGATTCAATAAACATCTGAATACCTACATTATCCAACAAGAACTACACCCGGAACTTTCGCAGACTGCTCAAGTTCAAAGTATTTTAACCTTTCTATATAAAGATTTTACTGTCACTATTTTACAGTTGGTAGAAATGGAGTCTCAGGGGCATCCTGTCCAATGTTCTCAGCCTGCCGAGTCCAAATCCCATTCTTTCTGCACAAGACCACTGCACTTCAAGAAGTATTTAACAAATCCAGCTCAAATTTTATCTATTTCCCTAGAGAGTTACAGTTTGGGTTAAGACCGCTTAGCGTTTACCAAAACTTTAAAGAAATGACTACAGCACTTTGAAACGACATGGTATCTTCACACACTGATTCACGATTCATTCAAAAGTTCACGGTCTTGGGGCGCCTGGGTGGCTCAGTCGGTTAAGCGGCCGACTTGGGCTCAGGTCACAATCTTGCGGTCCATGAGTTCGAGCCCCGCGTCGGGCTCTGTGCTGACAGCTCAGAGCCTGGAGCCTGTTTCAGATTCTGTGTCTCCCTCTCTCTGACCCTCCCCCGTTCATGGTCTGTCTCTCTCTGTCTCAAAAATAAATAAACGTTAAAAAAAAAAAAAAAAAAAAGTTCACGGTCTTTACTCTGATAATGTCCCATAAACTCTTTCTGATATTGGCTTTCCACTTTTCAGAGTCCACGAGTCTGTGTGGAGAATCACCATCACTTATTTAGTTTACAGGACACAAGGTGTCCTGTTTAACCCATAGTAGACTGAGTACACACAACGTATCATAAAATGATAACTGGATATTCCAGAAAAACTGTCCGAGCATGTGAATTTGGAATTTAAAATTTTTTTAGAAACAAAAATATTTTTTGTGTGACAGTGTTTGTTTCCTGTTATAAATGGCCCCAATCTCTCCCAAAGATGCAATTTAATTGCCCAAAAACTCTCAATAGCTTATCTCATAAACTAAGGCCTATTTAATCATAAGTATAACGTCCTGAAAAATCCTCATCTCCACACTCCCACAGCATCTACAACTACCACTGAAGCCCTCTCTGTCTTAAACCAAAATGGAATTGGCAAAAAATGATTTTTGTTGTCTGTCTCCCCCCACTAAACTCCAAGCTTTACATGAGGGCAAGTCCTGTCTGCTTTTGCTTGTCACTCTATCTCTAGCACCCAGGGACAGTTCTTGGTACACAGCAGGTGATTAATAAATCTCTCTTAAAAATGAAAAATGAATCCATCATAAATGTGAACAGAGAGAAAAGAGCACCTTACTTTATGGGCCAATTGTTTTAGAAAGTTTTTTTTTTTTTTTTTCTTTCTTACAGCAGTAGTTTGTTTTGGGGGTTATTTTTATAATCTAGCATAAAAATAATCAAATATTGTCTATTAAATGATTTTATTTCTACATGTAGACTGTATGCGCCTGCGGAGCATCAATAGTGACTCTTTTATTCTCAGGCCTAAAACAAAATTAAGGAGAGTTAATTTGCTCCTAGAAAAGAAAAACTGATGTTTCAAAATAAAATTACTAATACATTTTCTTTTTATTGAATTTCTAGAGCACTGATCACCAGCCCTGCTTCCATTAACTTTGATAATCAGGATTTAACCCAGTAGTGAAATTCCCTCAGCTAGAGGACCATAAATTACCCACAATATCACAAAAGAGGATATATGGAGGAAACAACTAAAGATTTTTTTTTAAATTAACATCATGATAGAAAAGTGCTACTAGGTAAATACAGTATATAGAAATTTTTTGTAAAACACTTTACTTCTGAAAAAAATGTCACAAGTATTTCTGCAAATAATAAATACAAGGTGCTTTGCTGAAAAATATTGTACGGACATCTGGCACATTATGTTCTATAAGATAATAACATATACATCTGCTCCGCAGGAGTCTCAGAACACTAAAGTAATGTTCAAGTACTTCGTAAACCACATCCGTAGAAGCTAATGGTATAATGTAATAAATATTAAGCATGTCCTTGATACACATTTATAAACGGTAATAACAGTATTTGCTTACCACAGCTCGCAGACCAAGACAGATGAACTTTATTAATCACTCAAATACCGTAAGTGGTGCTGCCATCAGTTCTGTGATTTTCCAAAACCAATGAACAATTCTTAACACGGGTCTGAATGAAAAACGAAATCTTCCCTAGAGACGCACATGTGTTAGGCCACTGCGCTGATGGTGAATAAAACGGATTCCCTGAATCTGTGCCCTTTGCCCTGTAACTTGGCGGTCCCCTCCTACTCTTTATCCTGAATTTGGCAGCATGACTTCCTTTGGCAAGCTGTTCACAACCGTAATGCAAGCATTGCAACAGATTGAAGTTATACACTCAGATGACTGTAAACAGGTTTTCCCACATAGAAATGTCTGGAGGAACACTGAAAGCATGTGCAATGTAGGTGAATTCTGTTCAACACACGGGTTGCTGAGTCATTCAGCAACCACCGCGCTTACCTGCGTAAGCCTGCACCCGCCAATCAGGACCAGCTAACTGACCCTCAGAACACTAACCCCGGGAGGGAGGAGACCCCAGGACCGCCGCCAGTCAATATACTCCCTTTTAACTGATGAAACACTCATCCTCAGGTATGACCCCTTCATGCACATTACGTAAGACGGGCAGGGCCTTTTTAATCCAAAATATATGTGATTGAGGATGGTCCTCAAACACAGTGACACACAGTTGGAATATGGCAACGTTTTAAAATGAAAAATTAACATTTGCATGCTTTCTCTATGCATGTTAAACTTAATATTTAAATGTTTACATAAGATAAAGTGATAATAGAGCACCTGCGCTTGGAAGTCTATCAAGTTTTTGCTAGGCTGTGCTGACCATCCTGCACTTTATAGTATCAATCCTTACCTTCTAAGTAAGCACCTCTTAAGTTTTTAAGAACACAGATACTGTTAATATTAGTAAGAATTAAATATACCTAGCCCAAGACTTTGATTCTAAGATGTTCTTAGGGACACAAGAAACTATGTGCATCTTCCTTAACAAGTATTTAAAAGGTTGGTACATTTTCTAACAGTACGAACTATAGTAAATTTCCCTTTCTCTTTGTGCAATGTGTTTGCTCTGCCTTCAATATCTTTTCCTGCCACAGGGCGCCTGGTTTGCTCAGTCAAAAGAGCATGCGACTTCTGATCTTAGAGTCATAAGTTCAAGCCCCACGTCGGGTGTCATGATCACTTAAAAATAAAGAAAGAAATAAACTTAAAAACGAACAAATCTCTTTTCCAGCCAGCTCAGGTCCTAAATGTTTTACCTCTATGAGATCTTCCCAATTCTTTCCTTTTCACCCACAGTTTGAATCTGTCCTTCCAGATTATTTCTGATACTTCTTATTCTTGTCATTAGTTATCTAACATATGCTATAACTGTTACATATCTGCCTCCCCAACTACACTGTAAGCTCTATGTCAGCTAAGCCTCTGAGACACACCCATAACTGCACCCACAGCACCTCGCACACCCACAGCACCTCGCACAGTGACTGCCCTGGCAAGGGCTTTAAGTGGCCTATCAGTCTGCATGGCTCTTTTCGGGATTTAAAATCCATGAACCCATTCCAGTCATCTCTAATATTCATATTTTGTTTCTACTTTTTTCTTCCAATTTTTTTTTGAGACAGAGAGGGTCAGATTGTGAGTGGGGGAGGGGCAGAGAGAGAGGGAGACACAGAATCCGAAGCAGGCTCTGAGCTGTATGCACAGAGCCCGACGTGGGGCTCAAACTCACGAACTGCGAGATCATGACCTGAGCCGAAGTTGGACGCTTAACCAACTGAACCACTGAGGCATCCCTGTTTCCACTTTTTGATATGAGTTGCCTAAAATTGTTTCCTTGCCTATATTCTGAATTTATTTTGATGTCCATCTTAAAAACTGCCATATTCAACAACATGGGTGAACTTTGAGGACACTATGCTAAGTGAAATAAGCCAGTCACAGAAGGACAAATACCGTATGATTCCACTCACATGAGGCATCTAAAACAGTCAAACTCACTGAAGCAAAAAGTAGAATGGCAGTTGACAGGAGCTGGGAAGGGAAATGGGGAGCTGCTATGCAGTGGGTATAAAGTTCATTCATACAAGATGAGTAAGTTCCAGAGATCTAATGTACAACACTATGCCTACAGGTGAGAATACTGTATTGACACTTAAAATTGTTTTCAGAGAGGAGATCTTATGTTGAGTGTTCTTATCACAATCAATCTTGTATTTTGAGGCCGATCTTCACCTAACCTTAGCTACTTACTGACAGGTGCAGATGTTTTTACCTAGCCTCTCCAATAGACTGTCACCTTTTTAGTTCTATTTCTCTGACGTTATCTATGATCATTAGATCTTTCATCTAAGAACAGTAATATTTTATTTCTGACTCCCTATTTCAGATATCCAAAATTTTCCATACTAGGCCAACATTCTAACAGTGTAATTAAAAGTTTGCACTGCTAGTTTAATCCCAAACTTTATATAAACAATTCAAATTATATTTTAATCAGTAAATATATTATTCTATACTGTCATTACAAATCTTCTGCCCTTTCTCCTAGCTTTAGATTTTCCCATGTCAGTCTGAAACTTGATTCCACAAAATAATTTTTTATCAGCAAAATTTGGGAGACTTCAAAGTGTGCTCACTACTCTGAATCATGCGTTTAAAAATATCTCATAATCTTGAATTTATACCTCTTTGCTGTTTTAGAGCCAAAATCAGATGTGCGAAACAAGTAGGCAAGCAAGTTTAAGATATTACTTGCTTAAGGAAGAAAGAGAGGCAAGTAAAAATGCCTACATATATTCTGAGGGTGAACAATTAAAATGAATAAAATACTAAAACAACTTTTTTCTTTCTCTTATATCAAAAATATGCAAACAGAGTAGTATAACTAAAGTAATTATTTCCTTTCCATGAAGTAATGAAATAATTTTTTGGGTCAATTTTATAGTTTTTTCAATGCCAGATCACCACTTTCATGAACACATGGTAAAAACATAGAACTAAAAACAAGAAAGCAAACAAAACAGAATGGCATTGCTGGAAGCCCATTAAAACAGAGTTCGAATGAAACAGCTCCTCTCCAAGTTCTTCTTGGGCTCCCCTTCACGCTGGGCTCTCCCCCAGCACTGCCAGCCTCCTCCCTACCCAGCACCTGCTCAACACAAAGTTCAACATATAATAAAAAGGTAGGAGGGGACCTCAAGCAAAAGCTGATTACACAATGGCCTAACAAAAGTTTACTCTTTTGGTCTTTTAAAGTAAACACTAACAATTACTCCCATACTAGATGTCTTCCAAAAATGGCTTTTACATTCAACACTGATGAACTTTAGATACATGTTTCACCTCAGGATAAAGGTATTTTTGCAGTAGATATTAATTCTAAGTACATTACTAAATGAGTACATTCTAGGTATCTAGATATAGAACACAAAAATAACTTTTTAAACAGTGAAATCCACCATCTTTTATTTTTTAATGTTTGTTTATTTTGGAGAAAGAGAGCGAGCGAGCACAGGGGACGGTCAGAGAGAGAGGGGAACAAATAATCTGAAGCAGGGTGTCTGCTGACAGCAGAGAGCCCGATGCGGGGCTCAAACTCACGAACCCTGAGATCATGACCTGAGCCGAAGTCTGACACTTAACCGACAAGAACCACTCAGGCACCCCTCCACAGTGAAATCCACCATTCTAAACAACTTATTAAACCTTATTAAAACGACTGCCAACAAGAAAGTTAAAAATTGTAAAAACACTTACTTCATTTCCATGTTTCTGCAGAAATTCAATTTCCTGTTGTGTGAATGTTGTCATGGAGATAGATTTCACCCTGTGTGGTGGATTTAACCCTCTCCTAGAAGATAAAATATTTTACAAAGTTACTATATCTTAAAAATTACACATCAATGTAAAAATTTTTAATTAGTGCATTTAAACGTAGAACAGTTCACTCCATAAACTAAAAGTATTTAAAAATTATTTTATTATTAATCTCCACAATAGATATGTCAAGATAAGTCAGATTCACACTAAATAATATATTTAAAGATAAATTCAGGTAACTATCTAATTAGGAATACATAGTACCTGTAATACATGAGCTTCTTGGAAATACAAAAGTTGCTTTAGTGTGTTTCTAATGGAAGGACAAGACTACGTAAGAGCTCTATGGTAAAGAATTCAAAAAGCAATTAATCATTTAAATATTTTCACATTTCCTAAGAAAATGACAATGGTTTGTTAGAGGTCTGGAGCTATACAAATATTCTAATCAAACAGCTACTACCTTTAAGCTTGAGGCTGATTTGAAAACTGAAAACTAACCCAAGAAAACTGGAAATGATTAACCTGTAAGAATGAAGTCCCACCTCTCCCATCAATTCAAACAAAAATTTATAATAAAAGGATATTTTCAATCATCTCAGAAGGCAGTAAGCATTCAACACGAAACCGAAGAGACATAAAGGGACTCAAGAAATGCCTGGACTCAAGATTAAAAATGCCTGTTAAGTTCTTTTACAACCTTAAAGTCTTTTCTGTATAGGTGGCCTTAAAAGGACTTTATCTCTGCGCTTCTTGATGTTTACAATGCACATAAAAAACTGAATAGAAATGCACTCAAAGAAGAATAAAAACTATTTACATTTTGCCCAAAGTGACCTACTCAACCCACAAAAATAAGGGTTAAATAATCTATGCAAAGTAACAAGTAATCTATGCAAAGTTTCATCTAATTACGTTTGAGTCATGTCCTCTGGTAAAGGCCTCATTTGGAACCCAGGGTCTAGAGCAGATTATTAATATTTTTACATAATTTATCACAGTCCTCTTGCAGACTCCTATGCTGAGAGATTTAACAAAGATGTAAAATAATATATGAGCCAGAAGTCTTTCAAAAGTAACCTGGAAACATTCCGAATAATTAAATATTACACAATAACCCTACAAATTCACAATATTATAAGCCAAAACAATAAGGAACTCAGAATTAACAGACGTTCCTCAATTTTCATGTCCTGCTCCTTCTCGCTCCCTGAGAGGACAGTCAGAGATAGACGACACATCTTTCAAATCATGCTTTGAATTATGACAGAGCACTTTAGGTTTCATGTTTTGAAGTTGGGGAAACGTTAAGTTGGGTTTTGTTGCTGTTTTTAAGTTTCAAACTAATTCATTTACTTCTAGCTCTTGGTTAAGTCATAAGATACAGAAATAAGGACTGCACAGTAGGAGAAATTGAACACAGCAATTTCATCCTTGTAAAACTTTCAAACTTAACTAATGAAGAAACAACTACAGTATGAATTAGTTTCAAGTAAATGTATAATCACAAATTAAGGGTTTAAAAGCATCTCCTAAATTTCCAAAAGTGAAAATGTAGGAAAGTCATTATTCATGTAAAGCAATACGCTTTGTTTTCCGATTCATCTGTATTATGAGAACAAGACTAGATTCACCATTTTCAGGGAAGCGTATTAACTTCCAATGTGTATTTACATCCCACCTTGTTCAAAATAATTTAAGAACAAATTAACTTACTGTTCTCTTAAGTTCCACAACTCCTTCCCTCTCACTTAGCAACTTGGTCTCCCCTTATTTGCTAATACCTCCGTCCTTGCTCCAGTCAACCCTTCACCTTTCCACCTCCCTTACAGTATCCTTTTTAAAAAAGGAAAAGGCAAAGGAATAATTTCCTAATGAGGAAGTGGCAAACACTGCTTACCAGGGGGTATGCTTTGGATAAGAAAATTTTCAAGCAAAGAATTATACTCCTGTATTTCTCAACTCATTAAATGAGGAAACCCCTGATTCTTTTTTCTTTCTAAAGCTCGTTTTTAGTTCTATTTTACAGACGTAATCTCATGACAGTACAGTGTATAGCTAATTCATTCCCAGATCTCAAGACCCTATGGTATCACAGGGTCGGTTTATGCATGAAGAAGGCATTCATTTTACTTAAATAAGTGACAAAATTTTGAACTTATGAAACAAATACAACCACAATGAACTCATAACCAAACTATGAAAGGACATTTTTTTTTCTACTTAACAACACTTACTCTAGGACTTCTTTAAGTGAGCTGACTCAGTGCATTTAAAATAGGAGTCAATTTGCACAACTAGAAGATACAATTTTGCAAGGCCACAATAATTACATAAATTGAGTAGCTCCAAGGAAATTTTACATGTCTTCATGTTGATTTCTCTAATTGCTCTTTTATATTCCATTGACTCAGGCAGATTAACTATAGTCTCAATGCAAGGATATACAATGATTTTCCCCTTTTGGCCTCCAAAAGCTTTGTACAGATACTAAAGGCTTATAAAATAGTTTGGTTAGCGGTGCCTAGGTGGCTGAGGCAGTTAAGCGTCTGACATGGGCTCAAGTCGTAATCTCGCGGTTCATGAGTTCAAGCTCCGCGAGGGGTTCTGTGCTGACAGCTCAGAACCTGGAGCCTACTTCAGATTCTGTGTCTTCCTCCCTCTCTGACCCTCCTCCACTTACACTCTGTCTCTCTTTCTCTCAAATAAATAAATAAATAAATAAATAAATAAATAAAAATAAACATTAAAAACAATTTTTTTAATGTAATAGTTTGGTTAAAAAAAGTGATTAAGCCCAAAATGAAAATAGGTGGTCTCATACACTATGGTAGGATAAATTCACCAATTTGTTAGCAAGAACCTCATTCACACCTTTTGACCCATAAGTACCCTTTAAGTATCTATTCTAAAGAAGGAATTTGAAACACAGCTAACTAATTACATACAAGATGTTCATCAAACATTATTCATAATAAGAAAACATCAGAAACACTACAATATCAAAGGGAAGTGGTTACATAAATGACAATAACACTAAACATTATTCATACTTATGGTTATGTTTTAATTTTTTAAGATTAAACTTACATAGTATTCTCAGAACTACATAAAATCTATCTACAACGAAAATAGACAAACCAAATACCCCCAAACGTTAACAGTCCTTGCATATAAATGATAGGATGATTTTTTTTCTATTTATAATTTCCTATTCTCTCCAAGTTTTCCACAATGAATATGTATTATTCTATAATAGGGGAAAAAAACAGCAAGAAATAATGAGAGAGTCCAACTGATTAGTAGCAGTAGTCAAAAAGTTTGGACTCTGAGTCCTTGCTGTATAGATGTGAATGCCAGTGCTTAAGAATTAGAGAAAGAAAATATGGGAAGGAGAAAACAGTGTTCCTAAGGCTTTCTTTCAGTTTTTCTAAAAAAAGAAAAAAGAAAAAAAGCCTGGAAAGCCTTGCCTCCCAAATATACCACCAGCATTAACACCTTATCTTCACTTTATTTCTCTAAGTCCAGGTTTTCTCGACTTTCGCACTATTGACATCTGGGGCCAGGTAACTATTGTGAGGGGGCTGTTCTGTGCATTGTAGGATTGCAGCATCTCCAACCTCTACCCACTGAATATCAGTACATCCTCAAACCACAAGGGACAATGAAAAATGTTTCCAGACATTGCCAAAACTCCCCTAATGCACAAAATGCCTCCAGTTGAGAATCACTGCTCTACATATGCCAAATGTTAATTACCAAGCAAAAGAAATTACTGGAATTCCTTTGGATCTTTATTGAGTATCAATTTCTACAGGTTTAATCTTTTTTTTTTTTTTTTAATGTTTATTTACTTTTGAGAGACAGAGATATGGCACGAGTGTGGGAGGAGCAGAGAGAGGGAGACACAATCTGAAGCAGGCTCCAGGCTCCAAGCTATCAGCACAGAGCCCGACGCGGGCCTTGAACTCACGAGCTGTGAGATCATGACCTAAGCGGGCCTTGAACTCACGAGCTGTGAGATCATGACCTAAGCCGAAGTTGGACGCTTAGCTGGCTGAGCCACCCAGGCACCCCTACAGGTTTAATCTTCCATAAGACATTCTCCCCCATATACAACAACAAAGTTAAATCTTCCCTTAACATCATATTTTCAGAAAAACAGAAAATAGAAATGAATACTTTTTCCTATGAAGTGATAAGTAACAAAATAAATATAGCAGTTTAAAATTTGTATATTATATATTAAATTTAAATTAGAAAAGACTGTGGAAAGTATCCACCAAAAAAATTAAAAAAAACCAAAAAAATAAAAAACAAAAAAACAAAAAAAAAACCTTTATTATGTCAAACATGCTGACAAAATTGGTGGTAAAATAAAAGTTAAATAAGGCACAGTGAAATTAATATTTATAAAGTACCTATACTGACACTTTGCATATTTAATCTCATCCAATTTCTACTTCTAATAGTATGGCAGACCGGATATTCTGAAAAGTCCCCTCTGCTAAAATATGATAGATACTCTATAAGTTACAAAACAAAAACAAACAAACAAACAAAACCCTGTTAACCTATTGTTGAGCTTTCTAGAAAGGAAAGAAAATCTCTAAGAATTCCTTCCAAAAGGCAAAAAAAGGCAAAAAAAAATTAAAAATTGAGCTGAAACCAGAAAAGTGACCCATGTCATACACAAAATGTAGTGTTGCTCAGAAGGCAAACACCAATCAACAAGAGCTATGGCCAGATGAGAGAGCTGAAACGGAGACAGACCTGTTAAACTCAAGACCCTGGAAGAGAAATAAAACTGTTTCCAGGTGTAGTATCCCAGGTTCCCAGCAGAAGAATATGCAAATCCTCTCAGGAGCAATGCACTTCCAATTTATACTATCGGTATTTGGAAATATTGAGCTCAATAAACTATGAGGTTACAATAAAAATCATAACACAACAAAACATACCACTAAGCTTGTCGGTAGAAACGACATGTTTATACCTACCTCTCCCGAAGACTTTAGATACTGGAGTGATCAAATACAAAACAGAAAATAAATACAGTATATAAGAAACATCAAAATAAATAAAAGATGGCATAAAAATAAACAAGCTTTGTGTAGTTACCAGAATAACCAAGCAACTTAAAAGTCAGAACTTTTAGAAATGAAAAATTATAAATGTAGAAACTAAAAACTCAACAAAGCAGGTAGAGAGATGAGATACACCAAAGAATAAAACTGGTGAATTAGAAGACAGGAAACAAACCACCCAGAAAGCAGCACAGACATACAGGGAGACAGAAAAAAAGACAAAAAGGAAAAAAAGGGATACGAGGAGGTCTAACATATCTAATCAATACTCTTAACTTTTGAAAGAGAACATCGAAAAAATAAGGAGAAGGGATATTAGAAGAGATAATGGCTGAGATTTTTCAGATCCAATAAAAGGCATGCATCTACAGATATAGGAATTACAGCTCATCAGAAACAAGATAAATAAAATACACACTTAGAAACATTTTGTTTAAATTTCAAAAATAGAAAATCTTAAAAGCAGTCTGAAAGAAAAGGTCAAGATAAAATCTGGCTGAAAGTAGACTTCTCAATGGAAACCAAAGACAACAAACATTATCTTTAAGTAGTGAGAAAAAATAAGTTGTGAACCCAGTAAAACTATCTCTGAAGTATAAGATCAAAATAATAGTATTTTCACATAAACAAAAACCAAGAGTTTACCCCCCAGGAGATTCTCACTGAAGAAATGCATATTGTATACACTTTAAGAAGAAGAATGACGCCAGGAAGTTCCTGAGATGCAAAGATGCTGGTAAACACGTAGGTAAATCTCAAAAAAAACAAAACAAAACAAAAAAACCAAAAACCACACCTGATTTATGAGGTGGAACAGAGACAAATTTAACATCTCATCAACAATACCCCTTATGTGAGGGTACTTTGTATTTTCAAAGACCTTGTTAAGTTATTAGGGGAAGGTTAAAATTAACTCTAGAATGTCAGTATGGAGAACAAAATTTCAATGATGACCATAAAAGTACATGGAATTCACAGCTTCCCAAATAGTATAAAGGGAAAATTGGGGGCCCCTGGGTGGTTCAGTCAGTTGAGTGTCCGACACATGATTTCTGCTCAGGTCATGATCCCAGGGTCATAGGATCGAGCCCCACCTTGGGATCCACACTTAGCATGGAGCTCGCTTAAGACTCTCTCCCCCTGTCCCTCTCCCCAACTCGCACTGCCATTCTCTCTCTCAAAATAAATAAACATTTTTTTTTAAAAAAAGGGAAAATCAAAAGAAAAACCGTCATTTAAAAAAAAAAAATTAAACATACACTTTCCAAATGACCTAGCAATCCCACTTTTATTTACCCAGCAATGGAATACTAACCAGCAATCAGGAGAAACGAACTACTGGAATATGTAACTACCTTGGATTAATCTTAAAGGTACGATGCTGAGTGACGAAGACAAGACAATCTGACAAAGTTATGTACTTATGATACAATTTACCTGACATTATCGGAAAGAAAAATCAGTGTTGGGAGAACTACAGGCAGCTGGCAGGGGTTAGGAACAGAGAAGGGTTAAGAAGAGTCTTGGGGATGGTGGAACAGCCCCGTGTGCTGATTGTGGCAGTAGTGACAGGAATCTACCCTTACGTTAAGACTCACACCAAAAGCGTTAACAGTGATGTGCACTAACTTAAATAAAACACCATAGTCCTAATTCCGTGTTACTCTTCACGGTAACCACAATTTTTACACTAATTAAAATAAATTTTTTCTCATTAGTGGACCTACCTTCTTCTCTACTTACCAAGTTTGATCATTTAAATGAATGAAACCTGATCAAAACTGAATTATTTATCTAGTCACTTTAAAGGTGGATTTGTGAAAGCTGCTGCCACTTCCCTTTTTTGCTAAGCCCAGTCTAGCTGTCATGTGAATTCAGTGTTTATAAAACATTTTACTGTAATGATATTAGTCATAACTACTGGATGAAAGTGTTGAGCAAGTAAGCCACATTATTTTTATAGTGCCAATATTGAAGTACCACCCATTGCAGATCCTAAAATACACATTTTAAGTCTCCAATTTAGTGCAAAAAAAAAAAAATTAGGTAATGACTCATTTAATAACAGCAGTATTGATATTTTGAAAGCATGTTTGCCAGTTAATTGGTTTCAAGAAGTTCCAGTCACCTACTGGTGGAGCCCAATATGTTTTCACAGTATAATTAAGTCATATGCAGATCCCAGGAGCTTTAGTTTTAACGACCACCACCCAGGTATGACTGTAACCAGATGGTGTGACTCATTCCGTATGTCCACCAGTATGCTGCTCTTAACTATGCCTCAAACAATCTTGCAAATTGCCATTTGTTCAACTCAAATAACAATGTGTGCTGGGTGAATAGGAACACTTATTCAGTTTTATTAATTGTTTTTCTCCCCCTGGGGGAAAAGCTGGTTAAAATATTTTAATAGCCTGTGGAAACTTATGCAGTTGCTAATATTGATATAAAGTAATAAAGTTAATATGACATTTAGATCTATCCCAATCCTAGTTATGTAGTAAAAATATTACATATAAATAATGTTTCATATCAAAAAAAATTATACCTTTAAAATCTACAGCAGATGGAAGACAACTTTAACAGGTTATCAAGATTCTACAAACTGTGGATGCCAAGGCACTAACATGTACTGGATATTCCAAAATATTAGTCTATCCAGAACCAAACTTAAAAATACTGAAAACACACACACACACACACACACACACACACACACACACACACACACACAATGTAAACCACACCTGTTTTTTTTTTTTTTTACCGGGGGGAGGGGGGGGGTTGAAAGTCACAAATACGGTCTGTAAAAGGTACTTGTAACACTTATGCAAAACATCTAAAAAAAATAATACTCAAGTAACAATTTAAACCTAATTAAGGTATCCAGTTAAAAGTGGACAAAACCCAAGAATTCACAAACCTCTCCAAACCTCACTGAAATGAAAGCAAAGGAATAAAATGGTATTAACTCACAAAGAGACAGAGGAACAGAGAATAAAGGAGGCCAAAAGTATACGATAGTTCTCTAATAACAGAATTTGGAAGATAAAAAGTGAATATAACAGCAGTAACTGACTTTGCAGAATCAAGAAAAGCAAAACAGAATCTCTTTCAGAGAGAAGCCAACTAGAAGCTCATTCCCACTATAGAACCCCTTAAAGATTCACAAAAGGAATCGCAGGCAGGCTGGCGGGGGTGGGGCTGGGGATTACATAGGGTCAAAAATAAACTCCCAGTTCCACTACAGCCACAAGACTACCCCTACCAGGCCCTAGGCAGAAGTCTGAAGGAAAATTTAATCTGCAGAGACTACCATGCTAAAAACCAGGGACTAAACTGGGAATTTCTACAAACTGAATGATAGATTATGTGCCTCTAGTCTTCTTCCTCAACTTGGATCCTAGAAAAATGGCAGCCAGCAACAATTTTGGAGAAAATACCTCTGAACTAAAAAACAACAATTTTGGAGAAAATACCTCTGAACTAAAAAAGCATGATTTCCAAACCGAGTCCAAAAGAATGGCGAAAATAATGAACAAAAGACCTAACCAAAATACTTCAATGTACGGTTCAGAACAGCAGGGATTAAAAAAAGAAGAAAAGAGAAAAAATGATCACATATACTCCCAAAGAGGGAGGGGGAAAATGGGACACGAAGAATCAGCAGGCTGCATCAGTCTACTGATGAATACGAAGAACACCATCAGACTTCCTAATTCCTAACATCAATACTGAGGATCTGAACAATTAAGCAATGCCTTAAAACTGCAAGGATAAAGTATTTCCACCCTTATGAATGGGGACAAATGATTAATTTTTTTTTTTTTTCAACGTTTATTTATTTTTGGGACAGAGAGAGACAGAGCATGAACGGGGGAGGGGCAGAGAGAGAGGGAGACACAGAATCGGAAACAGGCTCCAGGCTCTGAGCCATCAGCCCAGAGCCTGATGCGGGGCTCGAACTCCCGGACTGCGAGATCGTGACCTGGCTGAAGTCGGACGCTTAACCGACTGCGCCACCCAGGCGCCCCACAAATGATTAATTTAAAAATGATGGCAGAATAAGACATTTACAGTCATACAGCTCTCAAAACTATCTCCCACTGATCTTTATCAGGAGGCTAATGAAGATGTGGGCTCCTGGAAAGAGAGGGTCTAACACAGGTTAAACATGAAAAAGAAATTTCCAAAATGAAGGCAGAAGAAAAGTCCCAGGATGACCACTGCATAGTAGGTCTAGAGAGAAGCATGACCAGGCCAGAAGATGACAGAAGTGCCCAGAAAAGATTTATCAATAAAAAAAAAAAAAAAGGTACCTGATGTGTCTGATCATATTGAAAGAAGTTTTATGCCTCAGCCAGAGATTATTTATCTAGGGATATATTAATGATACATACATGGAAAACAAATGAAGAGAACTAAACAATTACAAACTTCAGGGAAAAGTTTGTATAAGAAAATAATAGTAGTAATATACTATAGGTCTCAGCTGAGAATACGTACATACTTGCAACAAGGCAAACACTAAATAATGATTTAACCAACAACGGTGATAACATTACATGGAAGAGGTAGAAACAGTAGATGTAAAGGGAGAGAGAAGTGTTGAGGACCAAATCCTTATTTCCTCTTTGTACAGCAGAGAAGTGAATATATAAAGCCAACACTGGAAAAAAAAAACAAAAAAAAACTTCCAATAGCTGTAACTATGTTAGAAATACTAAAGTAAACACAGAAGGAGGGCAGAGACAAGAGTTCACAGTCACTGTCTAGGACAATCTGAAATGGAGGAAGGGAACAGGTGACTGTTGTTCGTTATAAGCCTTTCCCTTTTTACATTATGTGCACGTATTCTTTAGATAAACATTAAAACCGAATTAAAAATGAAACATAAAAAAAGAATCAATACAAAGAGTCCTTGTTCTCCAAAGCCAAGTTTAACTGACATACAATTTACAGGTTGTTTTCTTTGATGAAAAAGTTTGAGGAATTTTTTAAATTTCAAAGGTATCAAGTCTCTCTACTAGACACTAGCGATCTTTTTATAGACGTACCTACTAAACACAACTGTTTTAGAACTACCAAAATTCACTGTGTAGGAGAGAAAGCTTTGAAGACAGAAACGAGGAAGAGTTTTCATGTTTTCCCACATTATTAGTTGCAGTGATTTTAATACTCTCCCCATCAAAGAGCTAGCACAGTTTAACAAAACATGGGGGAAGAACAGAATTCTTAGAATCTGACAATTACAAAAAACTTCTTCCTTTTGTAAACATGTATGCTTCTCTATAACTTCCATACACGTCTCCCATTTCCTCCCAGAGAATAAATTTATTACCTCTTCCACATACAGGCCTTAAAATTACCCAAAGACAGTGACCATATATACAGCTCCCCAACCCACCCGTCTTTACTTCTGGTTCCCGCAGTTTTAAATCTGCTTATCATCCTGGTAAAATTCCTTAGAGCATGCTGCAGTTAATGTACCTCTTAAAAGAAGCAACCAGAATAAAAGCAAGGTGTATTTATGACTTCCCTCTCTCTGAAACAGTATGGTTCCAATCAAAAGGAGACTACATCTTACTCAGGAGTCTGAAAAAATATGTTCCAACTTAAAAAAAACTGTCATTCCTCATATTTCGAACAACTCAAACAAACTTCCCATCGCTACCATAAAGCAAGTTATGAATTTCCTTCCAATCACATCCAATCATCCAACTCTTAAGACAAGAGTTCTCAGGTGTGGGCCTGTAAAGGATGTCACAAAGAACCTGCTACTAATTACTCCAGGTTATGAGTGATTTACCTTTTTTTTATACACCTTAGAGGAATCCACGGTGGGTATTCCTAACCAATTACCACTCTGACTGTGTAAAGTGGGAAATACATTAAGAAGTCAGGGGGATCAATGGGAAGAGTAACGGCACCTAGTTCTGATTATCTCCACAGGACTTTCTCAAGAATATGAGCATTATGCACGTCGTCTAGAAAAGGGTGAAAATAGGATGCCACCATACCATATATGCTTATGAGTTTTCCCAGGACAGAAGATGCTCACCGAACTACAGAACAGCCCCCTTCATCAATTTGTTGGAGGAATCCATGTTTCTCCTCCCTGCTGAACAACCTACCTACAGCAAATGCCTATTGCACAACAAACATTCCCAGCTAGGAGGCCGGCTCTCTCCTGCTCCTTCCAACTGAGCTTCATGTTTATCAAGAGCCGTTTAATATAACAACTTGGTAATACAGTTGGCACAGTATTTGGTAAATATACAGTTTAATTAAAGATTATGTAAAATAACGACACATGAGAATTGTTTCCATAAAAACGAAGTATTTTGGAGACTTAATTGAGTCACTATGAAAACTTGTTGTTTAACTGTAGACAAGAATTGTAAAAGACTGAAGAGAAGATCGAGAACAATCCTGCACTCAACTTGCTTTAAAAGCAACTTAAAATTCTAAGTATTGTGGGGCGCCTGGGTGGCTCAGTCGGTTAAGCGTCTGACTTCGGCTCAGGTCATGATCTCACGGTTCGTGGGTTCGAGCCCCGCGTGGGGCTCTGTGCTGACAGCTCAGAGCCTGGAGCCTGCCTCGGATTCTGTGTCTCCTTCTCTCTGCCCCTTCCCCGCTTGTGTTCTCTCTCAAAAATAAACATTAAAAAAAAAAAAATTCTAAATATTGTAAACAATACAATGTGAGTCTGGGTTATAGCAAAGGGACAAAGAATCTAGTCAGTGGAACCACATTCAAAGAAAAGTCTAGGTGTTACAAAAAACTCTGACAAATTAACAATTATACATTAAAAAAAAACTAAGTATATAAAAACATATATACATATGCACACATACATACATAATTGATTTTTAATGAATCTAATCACTATCAATTCTAAATGCATAGGATAGGAGGTTTTCATTACAATTCAGGTATAGAAAATAGTAAGAGAATTCATTCATGGCAGTGTAGATAGGCCAAATTCAAAACAGCACCATATTCCCACTACACTCACAATACACAACAGCAGTTTCTGAACAAAATTCAAAGTTGGGAAAACACATTTGCAACTAAGTTCCTTTAAGTTTTTTTGAAAAGCATAGCTATGAAGTAAAAATGCATGGTACATCCATAAACTGTCTGTCCTGCTTTTAAAATCCAACGAAGTTAAAATCTACCACTTAAATCCCCAAAATATAGAGTTCAAAACAGTTTACAATAATCCATGGGAAACCTTTATACATTTGCTAGCGGTGGACTCAGCATTAGTTCTGGATCTCAACATCAACCAAAGTATCACAACAAAGCACTAAGAATGTATGCTAGGAATGCCTGAGTGTCTCGGTTGGTTAAGCTTCCAACTTCGTCTCAGGTCATGATCTCGCAGTTTGTGAGTTCGAGCCCCATGTCAGGCTCTGTGCTGACAGCTCAGGGCCTGGAGCTTGCTTTGGATTCTGTGTCTCCCTCTCTCTCTGCCCCTCCTCCACTCATGCTCCGTGTGTGTGTCTCTCTCTCTCTCTCTCAAAAATAAACATTAAAATATTTTAGAAAAAAAAGAATGTATGCTAATTTTACAATTTGAAGTCGTTTTTATGGAAGCAATTCATGTGTCATTATTTACATAGTCTTCAATTAAACTATATATTTACCAAATACCATGCCAACTGGATTACCAAGTTATTATATTAAACAGCTCTCGATAAATGATAAACGTAACAGTACTTTCCTCGTGTTGTTACTAGAATCCTGCCTGACACACAGCTAGCACTCCATAAATGTTACTAATAATTATTATTATTATTACATTTTCTATTTCAACAAATACTTGAATTGTATCCCCAACACATGTACTAGTGCTGGGAACCTAATGAATATTTGCTTAAAAACATCATGTCCTTCATAATTGAAGTATCTCATGGTCTTCCCACTTACACTAATTTGAAATTGTACCAAATTTTCAAAACATCTCATTGAATACAGCCACATTAGAGTACTAAAAAAATGGAAAAGGAATTAAAGATATAAATCACTGCCCACTGTAATCTCGTAAGATCCTGACTATTATAAACAGAGCTCCAAAAGACTATTTGATTGCAATCCACTCTAATGCTAATAATTGTATTAAAACAAACTAGATGCCTTTTCATCTAACTTTAAAATATTCACCATGAGTCAAAATGCACACAAAATTAATAAAGTATAAGTTAGTATCAGGCTACATTTATACACCTATTGAAATTCCCATTTTAAATACACTGTCCACATAAAATAGCTGGTATTAGAAGGGACAGAGTATTTCTCAAATGTTATTTTTTATCTTATCTAAACCCTTTTGAAAAACATGAATTACGTTTTTTAAATTTTTTAATTTTTTTAACGTTTATTTATTTTTGAGACAGAGAGAGACAGAGCATGAATGGGGGAGGGGCAGAGAGAGAGGGAGACACAGAATCGGAAGCAGGCTCCAGGCTCTGAGCCATCAGCCCAGAGCCTGACGTGGGGCTCGAACTCACGGACCGCGAGATCGTGACCTGGCTGAAGTCGGACGCTTAACCGACTGAGCCACCCAGGCGCCCCATGAATTACTTTTTAAAGACGAACAATTCTTATTTACTGATTATGCCAATATTAAATAATGTGGTCTAAAACTAGTCTTTTTAATTTTTGTTTTATTTTATATTTGAGAGAGAGAGAGAGAGAGAGAGAGAGAGCGCGCGCACATGAGCAGGGGAGGGGCAAAGAAGAGAGGGAGACACAGAACCTGAAGTAGGCTCCAGGCTCCGAGCTGTCAGCACAGAGCCTGGTGTAGGGCTCAAACTCACAAACCGTGAGATCATGACCTGAGCTCAAGTTGCTTAACCAAATGAGCCACCCAGGCACCCCCAAATTTTTTAATTTTTTTTTTTTTTTGAGAGAGAGAAAGCTCATGAGCAGGGAAGGGGCAGAGGGAGAGAGAGGATCCGAAGCAGGCTCTGTGCTGACCGCAAAGAGCCTGATGTGGGGCTTGAACTCACAAGCCTTGAGATCATGCCTGACCTGGGCTGAGGCCGGATGCTAAACTAAGCTACCCAGCCACCCCAATTTGGTCTAAAACTAGTCTTTAAATCAACTAAAAGTTCCTTAACATGAAGGCAATGTTTGACTGTTGGCTGTAATGGAGTGTCCATTCATAATTTTAAGTATTTCTGTAGGTAGGACCAGAAAGAAAGTGACAAATCAATCTGTTACAATACCCCCATTCTAGCTCAGTAATAAATAGTATAACCATCTACATTTAAAGTTTCACAATTTGAATTGTCATATACTCTGAATGAGCATCAAACAGGTATATGACAATCATCAGGAAAGAAAAGATCCTGAGGGTCTAGCAATATAAACAATAAGATGCTTATTCAATTTGTGTAAACAAAGATGCCACTAAATGAGTAATAAAGGGTATGTGACTAACCTCTAAAATTTAGAACTCATGACAGTAGATACCATTTACTGCGCATCAGCATTTTCTAGGCACATCCAGGTTTCCCAAAGGATCCAGGACAACGTGCACATGGTGGCCGTGCTTACTACCTTGCCCTAAGTCACAAAGCTAGTGGCAGTGTCAGAATCTGACTTCAAAATTCGTATTCTTCCAAATATACCATGTCACCTACATAGCAAACATATAATAATTATTAAACTCAATAGTTATTTTATTCTCCTCAAATTACTTTCCTTTATCATTGCTTTTCAAGGACAGAAATCCTTAGGAGCTACTGTCCCTTCAATATTTCTGCAGTAGCCATCAGATCCCGCATCTCTTCTTTTCTTCCCAAGAATCCCAGATTTCTGATGTGAGGACTCTATTTGGGGACCCTTGTTGTCCCAGTGAAGTCACTGTGGATAGTGAGTCCAATGAGGGCACCAGTTCAAGGTAGCTACATGCCCAAGTGAATGGCAGAACTTCTGGAAAAGCTGGGACACTGACGGGAATTAAGGCAGTACCCAGCTGCAGGGGCTGGGAGCAGCCAACTTTGGTGGAGAGAAATCTAGGCAACATCATCAAGCCCCTGGAAAAAGTCTCCCTTCAGAACAAAGGTTTTGAGTCACATCTGAAGAATCCAAACTGATAGATTTTTATAAGGGTGCTTCTCATTTCAATGTCTTTCACATACTGTTTGCCACTCACGGAATGGCTTTTCCCCCACGTTAATCCCTCCTATCTACCGGGCAGCTACTACGTACCAGGCATCAAGTGAGATGTTAAACAGGTTATCTCTAACACTGAAAACTAATCTACATCCAAAATCTACAAGGTAAACTTTACCCTCACTATTCACAGATGAGAAAATTCAAACTCAAGGAGACTGAGTGACATTCTCAATACCACACAGGTAATAAATGGCGCCAGGATTCAAGATCAGGTTTATCTAGCTCACAAGTACTTGTTCTTTCAACACCATGAAGCAGCCAGCCACATGGATCTTGCCTTTAAGAGTCTTTGTTCAGAAATCACATCTTCTGTGAAGCTTTCTCTATCCATTTACATATTTCATGAATAGTTTTCAGAGAAAGGAAATATTACAACGTATCATCACTACGTTTACACAGTTAGAATACAAGCTCCTTAAAGACAGTAGGATCCAAGTAACACCACTGCCTCCCATAATGTATGTGACACAGACCAAGTGAGCAATAAATATATGCAGAATCACCTGCGAATGGAGATATAAAGTCCTATCTATCACAGATTAAATTCCTTAAAATAAGCAATTGTCAGCATAGTGAGATATCCTTCTACATAGAATGTTTCTGAAATGTGGGCTTTTAGGAAGAAATCTGTAAATATTTGTTGATCTTAAACATTTGCTGCCTAGACTAAATGTTGCCCTGCTATACTTATGAAGGACTACAGAGAAATGTCAGAAATTCAAAACAGTAAATACAGACATTTTTTTTCCAAACCAAGTATTTCCCATGTACCAAACGATCTCGTGCTTAGTAAAAGCTGAACATACTTACCATTATGCACATAAGAGAAACCAAATACATTTAAATCACCCGACTGTGGGCCTTCATTTAGGAACCAAAGTTGCCCAATACAGGTCACTTAACTTTATCTGTAAACGCAAAGTGTGAACCAGACTTTCTTCTAGATACCACCCAGCTCTACAATTCTGTGTAATTCAATAATATTACTGTTTACCAACTTCTTAGAGTGCTTCTCTGACTACAATCTAAGAGTAACCTTTCGGGGCACCTGGGTGGCTCAGTTGGTTAAGCAAGCATCTGACTTCAGCTCAGTTCAAGATCTTACGACACACAGGTTCTCAGATTCTGGGCCTCCCTCTCTCTCTCTCTCTCTCTCTCTGCCCCTCCCCTGCTCACACTCTCTCTGTCTCTCTCTCAAAATAAACATTAAAAATTTTTTTAAAAACAAAAATTAAAAATAAATAGTAACGTTTCAAACAAGGTCTCTCCTATCACATACGTTTTAGCATACTTACCCCTGACATTTCTCTCGTTTACTTATATTACCATCTCCCCTACAGTGTAAGCACCAAAACCACAGTGGTTTTGCTGTATTCATCAGCACACCCCAAGGCTTCACACAAAACACAGTAGGCACCCAATAAATGTCTGTTGAAGAATTAACATCATGGAAGGCTAATAACATCTTGTTGCCCAAGGGGGAAAAAAAGCGAATTGTGGGCTGCTAGGCACGTCCTGCATTTTCTAAACATGAGTTTTCTAATCTATTATACACTTTGCCTCAGTATTAATCTTACAAGGTGTTTTTTTTTTGGGGGGGGGGATGGGGTCCAAATTACTCTACTTGAAAGAATGCTACCAATGAAGAACTCAAGTGGATGTTTTGGTACAACAAAGGTTTTAAGACTATTTAGTGACCACCACTTTGCCAAGATAATTAGTACCCAAAAGCAGCTCGGCAGTTCCACAATCATCTGCAAACTTTCCAAAGGAAATTTCACAGTGACAAAAACCTTATCAAAATAAACCTTAATGAAGCGAAGAAGAACAAATACAAACCACCCCAAACAATTCAAGAGGTAGTCTCCGTTTTTCCGAACAAAATGCTGTCGTCCCCTCTCCCCTGTCTGTTTACAGCCAGATACTGACACTGATAGACAAGTCTTCCAGATACCATGACACAGCTTCTAGTCGGTACCTTATTTGCATTCAAACTTCCCCCAAACTCAAGACTCTCTTTGGACCATAAAACTAAAACCCCACCACCTCCCATCTGCTTCTCTGCCTCCCTCTCTCGCAATTAAGCCTCTCGAACTTCTTCCCTTGGGATTCACATCTCTGCCACCAAGACATTTTAATCCTGCTACTCCTCCTAAGTGCCTGCTTTCTCCCAGTGACCTAGGTTCTCTCGACCCGGGGGGCGGGGAGAGGGGGGGAGGAAGCCCAGCCTAAGCGTCCCTGCTCTTTCCCACCCTAGCTTCTCCCCCCCCCCCACCCCCTCTCTGCGGGCGCCCGGCAGGTGCCTCGCCGGGGATCTCCGCGCCCCGGCCGCCGCCAAGCGGGCCACACAAAAGACCCGCACGGCCCTCCCCAGCCTCCTCCGGTCTTTCCCCTTCAGCCCCATCGGGTCAGCGCCCCGGAGAGCAGAGGCCCGAGGGAGACGGCGCCGGCTCCGCGGGGCGCAGAGATGCTCACCCCGGGCGCCCCCTCCTGACCCCACCTTCGCCCACGCCCCACCCACGAAGCCTGCCCCGGGCCGGGACCCTCGGCCCGAGAAACCGAAAGCGCGCATCCCCAGCCCGGCGGCCGGGGCCGAGCGCATCCCGCCCCACGGCCTCCGCCGCGCCCCTCCCCGCCAGCCCGCGCCCCAACCGCCGGCCCAAGCGGGCGCCCCCGCCGGCCTCCCGCGCCGCCCGGCGCCCCCGCTCCCCCCGCCCCCAGCCCCGGGGAAGGGCCCACCCCCGCCCGGCGGCCCGGCGGCCCGGCACTCACAGGCTGCCGGAGCAGGAGGTACAGACGAAGGAGCCGACCGTCATGTTCACGTAGGTGGGGCCGCGCTGGTCGCAGTCGAAGCACTTTCGGTTGTGCGGGAGGCCGGTCATGTCCCGCAGCATCTTCAGGTGCTTCTCCTCCTGCTTCCGCTTCGCGCTGGCCGCCATGGCCGCGGCGCCGAGGGAGGAGGCCGGCAGGGCCGGGAGCGGGAGCCGGGCGGCGCTGCGCCGGGGGCCCGCGGTCCCACGGGCCGCCCTGGCCGCGGCCGCCGCCCTCCGTCAGCGCGCGCCGCCCGCGCCGGATCTGGCCGCCTCGGTTCGACTCGACTGCGCTGGGCGCGGCGCGGACGCTGCGGAGCGCGGGCTGACGGGCCACACCAACCGGCCCGGCCGGGACAACCACCGCCGCCGCCGCCGCCGCCGCCGCCACCTTCCCGACTTCTCCTGAGGGGAAAAGAGGAGGAAGGGGGACGGCAAGAGGAGGCCCGCCCCGGCGGCCGGAGGCCAAGTGGCGGCCGGCGCCCTCTGCTGGCCAGGAGGAGTTAGTTACTGCGGCCGCGCTGAGGCCTGGAATTGGGCCGGGGCAAAGGAGCAAAGATACGCAGGTGATGGTAGCGATGGACTGTAGTTATTAGAGAGCTTGTATGTGCTAAGCGCATTATTACCTGAGTTAACTTCCTCCCCCGCTCAAAACTCTCCCGGGGGCTGCCCACTGCTTTGGGGATAATTCCAACTTCCTCACCGTGCTCCAAAAGGTGCTCCCTCACCTACCCCAACCTGCCTCTCTCCCATCCTGGTTTCCTCCACCACGCTGGCTTTCCGTTTGTACCCCAGACACCGCAAGCTGCCTTCTGACCCAGGACCCTTACCCTGCTGTCCGCTCTATATTCGGGGTTCTCGGCCTTGTCACTATTCACATTTTGCATTTGATAATGTTTTGGTGAGGCGGCGGTCTTGTTGCATTGGAGAATATTGAACAGCGTCCCAAGCCTTTTATCCATTAGATGCCAGAACGCCCCTTCAACCCCACCCCCAGTTGCGGCCACCAAAAATCCTCAGACATCGTCAAATGTGGAACCGTGGTCGAGAGAGATGTAATCAATTGATTTATGCCTGTAAGGCAGGCAACCTTCCTCAGCCCAACCTACCCGTTTAATGTTGCCACCCACCTCCCTGAAAGCAGGCTTCCATGAAATCGCTGTTGGGTTTTCTTCATAGTTGTAGCTGTTTGAAGTCCTGCTTCTTATTTAGTGTTTACTGGGTGTCGTCTGGGACCTCCCATTGGGCTCCAAACAGCCTGGCCCCAGCCTTTTCTTCACTACTCCACCCACCCCCCCTTCCCAGAGCTGGGAGCAAAGTGCCCAATGTTCATGGGATGAATGCATTCAGTATCTCATTTAATCTTCACAGGATCCCTTTGGGGTGAGCATTATTGTTCTTTCCATCTTTAAAGCTCTGGGGCATTAAGCAAATTTACCGTAGGATACAAATGGGAAACTGGGGATTCCAACCCAGACAGTCAGACTGTAGGACCCAACTCTCTTTGTCCCTCTAAGCACACAGCCCGCAGGATGTTAGAAATCACCCCTGCTCCTCGGTTCCTGAAGGAGTACAGGGAGACCCAGAGAACTGAAGTTCCAAAATCACTCAGCTCCTGAATGGGAGAGTAAGACTAGAACCCACCAGCCCCCACACCTCCCATGCAAGTGCCTGGATGCATCGCACAGGTGAGACTTCATGTTAATATAATACTGTTAATAATAGCTAAATATTAAAGTGATCAACAGATTTTGGATCGGTCAATGGATTTTTTTTTAACTTTCTGTTAAGGAAAATCTCAAAGTCCCATGAGTCTGGGGCCCACCTTCAGTAATCACGAGCTCATGGCTAATGTGCTTTCTGCCCTCATCTTCCCATTCTCTCCTCCTGTTATTTTGAAGCAAATTCCAGACATACACTATTCATCTGCACGTATCTTAATTTGGGTTGCTAAAAAACAAAATAGCAACTTTCTTTTTTTTAAACCTAACCACAATAGCATTAGCACACCTAAAAAGTTAATGATAATTTCTTAAAATCATGCAATAGCCCATCAGGTGTTCAAGGTTCTCACTGATATTTTTAAAAGATTTTTATAGGGGCGCCTGGGTGGCTCGGTCGGTTAAGTGTCCGACTTCAGCTCAGGTCATGATCTCGTGGTTCGTGAGTTTAAGCCCCGCGTCGGGCTCTGTGCTGACAGCTCAGAGCCTGGAGCCTGTTTCCAATTCTGTGTCTCCCTCTCTCTCTCTTACTCTCCCCCGTTCATGCTCTCTCTCTGTCTCAAAAATAAATAAACGTTTAAAAAAAAAAAGATTTTTATAGTTTATTTTAATCCCCACATTGCCATTGGGTCATATATGGGTTTGTGTTCTTCCATCAGGAGGCACATAATGCAGGGAGGGAGGGAGGGCTGTCCTTTCTATCTTTTTATGACGTTAGCAGCCATTGATGATTAATGTCTAGATTCATTCATATGTTAAGGGTTACACAGTGGTGATAATCTAACTCTGTCATTCCTTCTGTGTGTGTCAGCTGGAAGATTTCAGCTAGTATCTGGCACAGTTTACATCACAAAGGATCAATGTTTGATTCCTGTCCTTTATACACAGATGTTCAAAATACTATATTGGTTTCCTATCACCTTGCAACGGTGATCAATATTTTTGTGTGCGATTGGTATTTTTGTCAATGTCATTACCAACTCGAGAATTGGAGCACAGTTGATATATTTCATATCCTGGGTGTTCACGTAGTCTCATCACCGGCCGGCAAGAGCCTCTGAAAGTTGGCCTTGAGTGTTTCCGACCAAGACTGTTGACTTAAGGTCATCTGGAGTGCCATCACAGCAGGGCCTGGGCTGGTTGGGAGATGAGGGCGCCAGAATGCCCAAGCGTGGATTGATCAAAACAGAGGCTTACTTACCAGCGTCACTTTGGCCAAATATGACACCCAGCAGACTGTTATTCATCACCAACAAATGCACTTAACCCACAGCCAATGGCTTGCTTCATCTTTCTATGGTTTATCATCCGATAAATGTCAGAGTCACAAGGCGTGGCTGCAGCACCTTTCTACAAACAGTTTAATAAGTGGTTGTTTCGCTATTGCATTGTTCAAAGGAGCAGGAGAAGGTGTTTCCAGACCATCCACCTGGATGGAAGGTGAAGTTGAAGTCCGAAATATTTTCTCCAAGTAAAGTTGCAAGTCCATATGATGGGCTGAATTTTGGCCTTTTCGTATTCTGTGTCACATCCACGCAGGTTTCCACTTTTAAAAGATCCCAAGGGAAGTTTGCCGCATGTCAGGCCAGACTATTTACTTAAATTTCCTTATCCCTCATAACAACGCGGAAGGAGGTATTATTATCTCCATTTTATTGAGGAAATTGAGGCTCTGAAATGCTGGCCTGCCCAAGGCCACGCTGGAAATGAAGCAAGAAGCTGGGATTCAAACCCAGATCGGGCTACACCACACCAGCTTCTGCTTCCCGTAACTGAATACTGACCCTGCTTCTGAAGCAGCAATTACCTTCAGAGATGTTAAAGCTGCAGCCAGAGTGATTTTTCCAAATGCTAATGCAATTCAGTCCTCCCCAGCCCTCTCCCCCTGCTTAAAACCTTTCAGTGACCAGTGACGTCCCATTGCTCTAAGGCTGAAAGAAAATCTGGGAGGCCCAGAAGCTCCTTGAAAGGGGCCTCCTTCCTGCAGGCCATGCTAGGTCTCCACACCCTGCCGCAGCTCCAGTGTGCCCCGGGGAACCACCTTAAGTCTCTGCCACACTGCTCCAGCCCCACTTCCTTCTCGGGGCCTTATATTCTCTTCTGTCCCACCTCAGGACCTTTGCACATGCACTGTTGCTTCCAAAAAGAGACTTCCTTCTCTTTCCCTTCTCATCCCTCAGATCCAGCTCAATGTCTGGGTTTTCAGAGATCCTTCCCTATCCCGCCTAACTAAGCTAGACCCCGTAATAGGTGCTTATAGTAACACATGCCTCTGCTTTACAGCACTTGTTGCGGTGGCTATTTACAATGCTTTGTGATTTTCAATTAGGGTCCCTAGACCCGCACTATGTGGTGAGCTTCACCAGGAAGGGGCTTGGTCTGTGTTTACTCACAATCACTCCTCCTGAATATGGAGACTGGTCTTGGAAGGGACTCAGTGAATACTGGTTGAATGAATAAATCAACGCAGCAGTGAGGAGGCAGAGAAGAAAGCTTCCTTCAATCCTATGCCATGGGTTCAGGGTTCTGTTCATTGTTGTCTGCTGCGTTGGCTCCCGGAATGATTCCAGTTCTGTCAAAGCTACCACAGTGTTGTTAAAGAACTTGCAAATTTCCGAAATCAAACCTCGGAGGGGAGGAATCTAAAACCGGCTCAAGCCTTTCTTATCCCCAAGGGCGACTCAGAGAAAATGTCCTGGAGAGACCCCGAGGAGCCAGGCCACCCCACCCTCAGCACCTGCAAGCGAGACCCAGAGAGGAGGCCCCTCAACTGCCCTCCCTGACACAAAGCAGGACAAGCAGTGGCAAATACCGTGGGAGAACAGGCAGTGGATTCGTGGCCCAGAGCATCTGAGTGAGGAGAGGAGAGGGATTCCCATTCAGGAAGAACTCAGATTTAGACTTGACAATAATCTCTAACTGAATTAGCCCCGGGGTCAAGGCGACCCAGCGACAGAATAGAGAGAAGTTCTTGCCAGACGCACACGCGTGTCCCCTGCCCATCCTGGCCCCCTGCGGCACACCCCGAATTCCTGCTTGGAGTGAGTCCTGGATTTGCCTTGCGAATAGCACCGCCATCTTGTTTCCTTGGTTTGCTTGCGTATTAAAAGGCCTGATTTGTTAAGTATAATTATTTTTAAACACACCACAGTCTTCGTGGCCCCATTTTGATGGCTTGTCATGTTTTAATCTACGGGGAGCCTTGAAAACGTGGATGTGGCAGGAACCCTCTCCGAGGTGAGCGCCAAGGTCTCTGCCCAGCCCCCAACTTGGAGAGCTGACCTTTCAGAAGCTCCTTGTCCTCCCTCTGGCACCCAGTTTCGGGCTGGAGAGCCTCGATTCTACATCCTTAGGGTCCTCCAATCTTTCCTTCAGGACCTTCTGATGCTCCAAGCTGACTTTCATTATAAGAGGAGTTACCTGATGACAGTGAGCATCTACAGTCTGGGAAAACTGGAGCAGTGGGTTTTTCCTTTTTATTGACAGCTTGTCTCCTCTTGACTTTTTCCAGCTGGTGGCCACAGAAACCAATGCTAATTTTTATGGCCCATTTAAGTAATGCAAAAGGCAAGTAATTGTGGCCCCATTAATTCCCTTGGGCCCCCCCGCCGCGGAGGGGTTTCACAGAATGAATAATCACAGGGCCTGTGTTCAAAGCACAGCGGAATAATACTCACCTCGGGTTTTTTTTTCCCCGCCTTTCTTCTGTTGATAGCACCTTCCTTTAGCTGTGGTTTGATTATTTTTAACATTGCTTTCTGATTCACTTTTTAATTTGCAAGAAGCAGTGAGAGAGAAAAAGAAGACGGCAGGCGGGGCGTTGGAACCTATAGACGACACGTAGTGCATACTTCCTGGAAACATTGGTGTGGTTTCTGGGTAGACTGCAGAGAGCAGCGAGAAACTAGACAGCCGAAGGACCCTAGTCCCTCAGTACTAGGCAGTCACCTGGCTTCCTCCTCCCTACAGGTGCCAGGATAAACAGGCGGCAGACCTGCCCCCCCCCCCGACACCCCCAGCAGCTGTCCCAGCTGTTGAAGACCTTCTCTTCTGCTGGGGTTCACTTTACTCTGTCCTTTGTGAGTTTGGTCTCAGCAGCTGAATTCTGTCTGCTCAGAGAGCAGGGACCAGGTCATAAGCTGCGTCTCTAGTTTGCCAGGCCATAAAAGGATCATGCCAGGTGGTTGACCGCTCCAAGCCCAGGCCGTTCTGGAAGCCCAGGACAATTGCAACTAGACTTCAGTTACCCATTTATCAGGCATTTACTGGATTGGAGAGGGAACGCAAAAATACCTTTCGGACTTCATTCATCCGTTCATTCAATAAATATCCACCGAGCACCTACTCTCTGCCAGACACTAGGGATTCGGCAGTGAACGAGACAGAGTCCCTACTCGCCTGGAACTTGTGTTCCCACAGGAGGGAGAACAAACCATAAACATGTTCGTGGAAATGGACCGGGTGACGCTAAGCGCTCTGATAGGAAATGAAGCAGGGCAAGGGAAGGTGGTGTGGAAGGAGGGGATGTTACTGGGTGGTCAGGGCAGGCAGGCCCAGAGGCAGGCGTCACAGGGAAATTTCTAGAACTTGCACGCATCGGAAGTCATGGCGTGCCTGTAAAATGGCCTGTTGTGGAGACTGGGCAACTGGGCAGTTTCCCTTCCTTGGTCGGATCGTGCCGGAATCAGACATCCTGAACTGCCCTGCCCTGGTCGCCTCCAGAGAACTGGAATCATGGTCTTGGGAAGCCAAGCCAGAGAGAAAAGGTCCCTGCCTCTGCAGCAGGAAGAGTCTCAGGGTAAGAAACGCTCCATTCACGTTGTCAATGGGACGTTGTTCTTGCCCGTTACTGCGGAGAGAAAGGGGACCTTCCCTTCTGGTTCAGGGGAAAGAAAGGGGCCCCTGTGGGGAGAGAAACCTGCTCTTGTTGTCAGGAAAGAAATACCAGCAAGGCCTGTGGGACTTACAGAAAAGGAAGATAGACCCTCCCCATCTGCCCTCTGTTTTGAAGGGGTCAGACGCAGACATTTTTAAAAGTGGGTCTTGCTGGGGGCGCCTGGGTGGCTCAGTCGGTTAAATGCCCGACTTCGGCTCAGGTCATGATCTCGCGGTCCGTGAGTTCGAACCCCACATCGGGCTCTGTGCTGACAGCTCGGACCCTGGAGCCTGTTTCGGATTCTGTGTCTCCCTGTCTCTCTGCCCCTCCCCCACTCACTCTCTTTCTCTCCCTCTCTCTCAGAAATAATAAATGAATAAGCTTAAAAAAAAAAAAAAGGTGGGTCTCTGCAAAGACTCCTCTTCCTTTTCTTTTTCTCACCTAATGCTGGCAGGTGGGTAATGGCTCCTTATACAACAGGAGGTGAACGGAGCCCAGTGGAACCATGTCACTACCACACCTCATCTGGAGAAGGGAAGCAACGCACAGAACTCCGCTGCTGATATCCCAGTAACGATGACTAACATTTCCTGGCCCTGAGCCCCAAGCCCCTTGCAGGGCACATGCTGCAGGGTAACCCCATTCGTCCTCACACCAGCCTTTGGTGGTATGTTTTATTCCTGTGCCCATTTTACAGATGAAGAAACTAAGGCTCCCGAGTTGACTTTGCCAAGGTCACACGGCTGGAAGGTGATGGAGCTGAGTGAGATTTGCAGCTTGGCGTTTGCCTCCAGAGCCCATGATTTAATACCCTCCAAGGTCAGCGCGGCACTGTCTGTGGGATGCTCTGATCAACCAAGCACGATCCCACAGGAGAGCAGAAGTCAGGCTGTATGTATGCTTTCCTGGTCTTGCTTTAGCCTCTGAGGGTACGAGCACCCGGGGGCCATAACTGGGCTGGTTTAGCCTGAGGTTTCTGCTTTCCGAGGCTGCCTCCTTTGCTCAGAGCTCCAGGCTGCACACTTGAAGGACGTGTTTCCTCTCAAGAAGTTATTTAGATAAGAAAAATTACCTGAAAAGCCACACACACACACACACACACACACACACACACACACACACGAGCTCGGACGGCGACAGTGAAAACGTCCTTAGTATTCATTTGGGTAATTGTTGCCGGACAGATTTGTCCTCACTGACTGTGCACAGCACCATAGAGCTGAGTCCACTTTGGAGGTGGGACAGCCCCTGGAGGAAGTTTACAGGAACAAGCCCATAGCCATTTTTATCATCAGGATAACCTACCACTTTATTATTAGTCACCGTCCCAGCCCTGGGGCTATGGATGATTCAGAAGGTTGTGGTAAGGATTGCAGGAGGCGAGATACTCCGCACAGCACCTGGCATTTATATAAGCACTGCAGTCATTCTTATTTTAAATAGGCCTACCGACTCCCCTTTTCTTCCCTCGACTCCCTTTTCTTCCCTCTGTGTGTGTTGGCTTGTGAGGCACCAGGTCGACCACAAGTGCAGACTAGCAGCAATTTGCTAGAAGCTGATAAAGTGAACCCCGCCCTGGATGTGTGGCTACTCTTTGACCAGTGCGATGTCACATTCTGGTCGGTTGAAACCACCTGCGGTCTGAGGAACCTGCCAGGCCATCGGTGATGTGCAGGAACAGCTGTATTTTACCCAGTCCATAGTAGCTTTCATCTGTCCCGAGTATGTGTCTGACTGCCCCTGGCTCAATGGATTCTGCAGTTTAAATGCTGCAAACACATCTAACCAGAGAAGCTATGTGCTCATTTATTACTGTTCTCTTTGGACGGGGAGGGAGAGTCTGTGTGTCTGCATGTGTTTAGGAAGTGGTGAGGAGTTTCTTGAATCAGACCTACATTTCCTATGTGTGCCTTGCACACACGGAGAAACAGTACAGGGGGGCAGTTGTAAGCACAGTTTCCGAGTCAGACTTTCGGGGTTCCAATCCTGGATTTTCCCCTGGAGCTTGAGCAAGTAACTTAACTTTTCTGTGCCTCAGTTTTCCCACCTGGAAATTGGGAATGATACTCTCCCCCGCTGTACAAGATCGCTACGAAGATTAAGTGATATAATATGCAAAAGCACTTAAAACAGTATCTGGCCAATAGTAAGCACTCTACAAGTGTTAGGTATTATTATTGTTCTATTCTCCTCTCTTCCCATCAACCACCTCACCTGCAATTCAGCCAGAGTAAGAGAGCAAATATCATGTGTGTGTGTATACATATGCACTCTTTTTTGTTGTTGTTTCATTTTGGTTTTTTCTATCCTAAGTACCCCACGAGTACAGGCTCAGTTTGTAGAAAAATTTCCAACAATGCTGGCGTGGGGGGTTAAATCGCATCCTCCATTCACCTGGAACCTCAGGCGTGATCCTATTTAGAAGTAGGATCTAAGAAGATGCGATTAGTTGAGGAGGTCAAGATGAAATCATCCTGATTTAGAGTGGACCCTAAAGCCAGTGACTGGTGCCCTTATAAGAAGACGAGAGGACACACGAAGACGCACAGGGAGGAGGCCATGTGACAGAGGAGGCAGAGATCAGAGTGATGCTGTCAGGACGGCCAGAAACTGCACGAAGCAAGAAGGGATCCTTCCCTAGAGCCTGCGGAGGGAGCATGGCCCTGCTGACACCTTGATTTGGGGCTCCAAGCCTCTAGAACTGTGAGCGAATAAATTCCAGTTGTTTTCAGCTACCTAGTGTGTGACACTAACAGCCCTAAAAACAAACACGGTCAGTAAAACCAAAGTTCCCCTGGACCACGGCCAGGAGAGGATCGGCGGCCGCTGCCTCTTGCCGGGTCCTTCAAGGACCATCTCCTGTCTCCCGTGAACGTTGCCTCTGGTTGACGACCTTTAGAAGACACTGGAATCCTCTAGAACAATGTGTCCTTTTTCATAACTTATGGGCTTTCAGGGTCATTTTAACAACGTTAGTTCCTCTTCCTCACACAGGCTACATTTTTGGTCTACCTTCGTCATTTTCTGCAAATTTGATTAATATAGGTCCTTTAGGATTAAGATGGGTCCATTCTCTGTAAGAAATGGGAGAGTGCTTTGCCCCATCCTGCAGCTGTGAGCATGAGACACAGTGATCCATACAGGAAAAGGGATTTTCACATGCCAAGTTTCAGATGGAAAGAATGTTAGAAATCGCCTCTTAACAATGTGGGAGTGACAGTTCCTTTTGCGAATCTGATAGAAGACGCCATCCCCGAACCGTGCACCGAACATACAAACTATAATCTCAGGTCGGTCCTTGTGCCTAGGTTGAAATCTGCCTTGTTTTACGGACGGGGAAGAGCAGCCTCTGAGAGAGAAAGCAAAAAAGGCCTGAAAGGGATCTGTGGGCAGAGCCAGTCAAAGAGTGCAGATTCTCCATGACATGCCGTCTCCCTGAGGCTCTCTCTGTCTCGGTCTGAAGACCCCAGTTTGCCAGCAGGGGTGACAAAGGTGGGAAAGAGGGCACCGAGAGAAGGGAAACCCTGGACTGACGGTGGCCGATGGTTAGAGCAGCGGGAGAGTCCAAGGTCTCCACCAAAGGTGCACGTGGAGACCGGGACACCACGGTGGGTTCCCTGGACAGGGCACTTTTCCACTGTCCACCAAGGCCAAAAGAAAGGAAAAGAACTTGACATCAGAGCAACAAAAGCCTGGATAATGCGAGGAGAATTTATTTTAAGTAACAATCTCTGCATTTCCATTTCTGAAAGAAGTTTATATAATGTCCTCTGCAAACCTCTTAAAAATAGAATAGCACCTCATCTTTCTAAGCTGATTTATTCTTTTCAATTTTTTCATATTTATTTATTTATTTTGGGAGAGAGAGAGAGAGAGAGCATGAGCAGGAGAGGGGCAGAGGGAGGGAGAGAGAGAATCCCAAGAAGGCTCCACGCCCCGTGTGGAGCCTGACAAGGGGCTCAATCCCCATGAGTCATGAGATCACAACCCGAGCCGAAATCAAGAGCGGGATGCTTAACTGACTGGGCCACCAAGGCGCCCCTAAGATGATTAAACTGTAGACAAATATGAAGGCAAGAGGACCAGTGAGTCAGGAATGATAAACACGTGGTCCATGTACACCATTCCCACTCCCTTTGCCTGGGGTAGGCATCGTTGGTCCACGCGGTACCGTGTCCAAATCAATACCAGGGGTGGCCTCAGAATCCTTCACCACTCAGCACTCCAGAAGTTATTCCCAGGAGGCAATGAGGTCTGCAACCTATTTGCCATTCTATGGCTAAATGACCTTCCGACACGGTTTCCCGTCCCTTGTGAGTAGATATCTCCCTGTGGTCCCATTTAAACTTTCTGATGGCTTTACCCGGTTCAGCAGAGGCCCAGAGACCTCCCTTTCTAGGGCAGTGATCTCTCCTGGGACTTCTTCTAATAGCTGTGCTCCTACATTCTCAGTCACGTGGAACAGTGAAGAGAGCCCTAAGAATTCTTGCTGACTTCCTTATGTTTACATAGGTTACGAAGACAGTTCTTCAGAAGTTTCAAGGCCAACGCCATTATTGCTCCTAAGTCTTGTGTCTTAATTTTTTTTTTTAAAGCATTTTTTTTTTTCAACGTTTATTTATTTTTGGGACAGAGAGAGACAGAGCATGAACGGGGGAGGGGCAGAGAGAGAGGGAGACACAGAATCGGAAACAGGCTCCAGGCTCCGAGCCATCAGCCCAGAGCCTGACGCGGGGCTCGAACTCACAGACCGCGAGATCGTGACCTGGCTGAAGTCGGACGCTTAACCGACTGCGCCACCCAGGCGCCCCTTGTGTCTTAATTTTTGATACCTTCTTTTGTAACAATGATCCCCGCCAATCTGGATGACATCCCTAATGTTAGATATTTTAAAAAATAGGGGTTCCTGGCTGGCTCAGTCGGAAGATCATACGACTCTTGAATTCAGGGTCATGAGTCCCACGTGGGGTGTAGAGATTACTAAAAAGAATAAATTATTTTTAAAATAAATAAAAAGAAAAAAATAGACTGACACAAGTCTAAGTTGCCTCACGAAATTCAAAGGCAATGACAGAGTAAGGAACGGTATGGTATTTTACGTCTTGCCACTCGAAATATCAAAGAAAACCAGCAGTCTAACCCACTAACAGCTTAGATAATGTTGACCGTACAGCCCAGGGGAGCGCCCCCCCCCGCCCCCCCACTTCTTGATTCTGTTCTTTGCTTGCATCACCAAGCATTCCAGAACTATTTCTGGAACTTTCCAACCCTATGTTTGCCTGAGTGCCCCTTGACTGATGATTTGTCTTCTGTAGCATAACTGTACTGCCCCCGAAGGGAGCTACCGAGTTAGCCTAAATGTCGTGCTCCGCCACAGTGGAAGAAGCCACGTGCTAGGAACGCTGCAGCCCGTGTTGAGGAGGACGGCCATGTTTTCCTGAAAGAGACGGGCAAGAGAGGGGCCGAGCCGGAAGGGGTGCTGTGTCTTTTGCCTTCTAGTTCAAAATTTGGTTTAAAATCAAATCAAAGACGCAAATCGAAGAGGTTTTCATGCTATCTGTTGGGATTTCTGTTTAACAAATGGTTTGGTCTTCCTGCTTCTATGTTCACCTTCGTCCACTGTCCATTTTCAACCAAATGCTAGAGGGGTCTTTTTAAGCTTTAAGCCAGATCATGTCCCCTTGCCACTCAAAATCCCGTATTGCCTGCCCCCCATTCCCAGCTCTGTCCTCCTGTCCCCAAGGCTCCTCCTCTCCTCTCTGTCTTCTCTGCCCCAGCCTCTCTGACCTTCTTGCCTACATCAGAAAGACACCAGGCTCCTCCCTGGGGCCCTCACTCTGCTTTAGACTGGATACTGCTTGCCCGTCTCCCGCGCTTCTCTACGGGGCCTCTCCTGATAGCCCAGTTTAACCTACACACCATCCGCATTAGCCCTCCCCTCCCTCCTCTCCTTTTTGTTTTTATTTTTAATTTTACTTTTCCCAGAGCACTTCTTACTACTCTGTTTACTGTTTACTATGCAACGATCTCCCATGAGAATGTACGCTCCAAGAGGGTGGGCATCTTTTTTACTAATTTTCTTTTTCACGAATGTATTCCAAGTGCCCTAAACAGTGCTAGGCACTTAAGAAGTTCTCAATTAATATTTGATGCATAGGAGCACCTGGGTGTTTTTCATGTTTATTTTTTAGAGAGAGAGAGGAACAGAGAGACAGGGAGACACAGAATCCAAAGCAGGTTCCAGGCTCTGAGCTGTTGGCACAGAGCCTGATGCAGGGCTCAAACTCACGAACTGCGAGTTCATGACCTGAGCAGAAGTCGGACGCTTAACCGAGTGAGCCACCCAGACGCCCCAGCATCTGACTCTTAATCTCGTCTCAGGTCATGATCTCACAGTTTGTGAGTTTTGAGTTCGAGCCCCGCCTCAGGCTCTTCACTGACTGCACAGAGCCTGCTTGGGATTTTGTCTCTCCCTCTCTCGAGCCCTCCCCTGCTCTCTGTCTCTCTCTTTCAAAATAAATAAATAAACTTTAAATATATTTATGTGCATACATGTATATATATATATATATATATATTTGATGCATAAAGGGTTGAATGAATAAACAAATGAGTGAATAAGGCCTTTGTTCTGGGATGAGTATTGATTAGTTACAAAAACATCCCCACCAGTTGTTGAAGTAAGGAAACAGAGGGAAAAATCAACATGGTAGAAAGGCTGAAAGCAAATGATGGCGTTTATTACTGTCCTTCGCACATTACTCACTGGTGGTATTTACGTATCTTGATAGGAGGAAAAACATACAATTTCCAGAAAGTCGTTTTTACAGTATTATTATAATTTTATTTATTTATTTATTTATTTATTTATTTATTTATTTTAACCAAAGACGTTCCCAGCCGATCTTTGGGTCTTTGGGGCAAAAAACAAAGTGTTGCCTAGATCGCTCTAACAGAACGTCAGGTTTGGCTTCATTGGATGGGAAGCAGAAATGTGCGTACAAGGAAGTGACTTAAAAGTCATAAATATTTTGCCTGAAGAAACCTGCTTTTGTGGTTGAATGATGGAATAATTTATGCGAACTACCTTTCAGTGTCTCTAAGTTTGCAGAGGTGAGCTCATGTGATGAGCCAAAAAGCCTTAGTGAGACATGCTCTCTGGACTGTTAATGAAACGCCAGGCCCAAGGGTAACACTAAGGCTGGGTAATGGATTAACAGTGAATAACCATCGTCCCATCCAATTAACTTCTGCGGAGGAAGCAACCTTGAATCTATATGCCAGCAATATTGGGGTATATAAAGACATCATGATTCTATTTAAAAGAAAGCCCGACACTTGAGGCCCAATGAGATCGTGTCCATAAAGCTCTGAATTTGGGGGGGGTAATCTCACACAAAATCGTGTTACAAACTAGATTTACTCAGAGATTTTATGCTTCTTAAGGAAAACGTACATTTTTGTAGCAGTTTGGGTTTTAAATATTTTTTTTTTCAATGTTTTTATTTATTTTTGGGACAGAGAGAGACAGAGCATGAATGGGGGAGGGGCAGAGAGAGAGGGAGACACAGAATCAGAAACAGGCTCCAGGCTCTGAGCCATCAGCCCAGAGCCCGACGCGGGGCTCGAACTCACGGACCGCGAGATCGTGACCTGGCTGAAGTCGGACGCTTAACCGACTGCGCCACCCAGGCGCCCCCGCAGTTTGGGTTTTAAAGTTTGACGGGCCTTCCTTGTTTCCTTCAATGTACTTTGCCGAAGTACTTTTCACAATCTAGATGCCGACGTGACTACTTCAGCCCGAACCCAACGGCATCCTACCGTGCGGGCCTAACACAATTGCAAGCCTAACCTTTTAAAAAAGTACACGTAATTGCTAGGACTTGACGAGAGGTGACTAAAGAAAGCTTTTTAGGTGAATCTCTGGTGTAAATCCAAGGTTAGCAGCATTTCATGGACAGAGAAGGGGGTAACCCTGGTTTCTTAGCCAAGATAGCCTCCTAAGAAAACCCAGGCCCTGTGTTTAAGTCTGGCCTGGATCTGAAAAACCCGGAGGCCTCCTTCTTGCTGCCTTCAAAGTCAGCAGGTGTCAACAGGCTCAATGCCAGGCCACTCTCTGAGACCTTTCTGTGGCCACTGTGCCAACCCTTGTCCCTCTGGCCCTTTCATCCTTAAGTTTTTTCATCACACACCGTTTCTTTCCGAACGTGCCTCTTTCTCCTCTTTACAGGGCTTCTTCCCAGGAGAGGCAGATCCTGAGTTCTCCATCCGCCCTCTCTGGTTCGATCGATACTTCGTGTGTACGGTCTTAACTTGTTTTCGAAAAGTCGGTGTTACCACTTTTCTTTTCAGTGGAAGAAACCATGACTCACAAAAGATAAGCTGCTTTTCCAGCTTCGCAAAGCAAACGTGACCAAACTCACCTGTCTCCTCAACTTCAGTTTTAGATGAAATGCCCTCCAAAGGCAAGGTCAGGACCTCTCGCTCGCTTTGCCTGTTGCGCACGGGGAGAAGGTGTTGGGATGGATGTAAGGTGTGGAAAGCAGAGTCTGGTGATACCAGAATTGGCACTCACAGAGCACTGAACAACTTTACGACGCACGCTCGCTTGCACTGTTATTGTTGTCCCTTCCCAAACAGGGGACTGGAGGTAGGAGAGGTTAACTGCCTTTCCCCAAACCAAATCGCCAATAGTGGCAGAACCAGGGCACCAATCCAGGTGTCCCTCCATACCTTGCCCACCAGAACACCATTACCTTGTCCCCAGTACCATCTGAGACCCAGCCAACCGCACAATATTCGGAGACAGAATAAATTTTGTGCGAATCTCAAATACTGCAAAAGCGTCAATGACCACAAATTGGCAGAAAACGTGAAACTGTTTTGCCAGCGTTCAGTTCTTCCAAAGGAGGAAGACAGAGAAACTCTGAGCCAGGCCAAGTTAAAGAAATCTAATTCTCACCCCGTGGTTAGAACTATTCAGCTCAAATAGTTCCTTTAATCCAAATATCGATTTATAAAAATAACAAGCCAATGGGTTTAGGAACTCTAAACATCGTCCTTCCTCATTCGTAAGAATTCACTTCTAGAACATTCCTTCTCATCTTTCAGAAAGGTCAGGCATGGGATCATTTCAACCTCTGGCCTACAGTGGCATCCCTGAAAAGGGATTGGATTAGGTGACATAATTGTTTTTCTATTTCTAAATATGAATGAGCACGTTGGCGTGTTATACAACAGAGAAAGAAAAAGAATGGTGTGTGTGCAGGAACATGCCCCATTTCAAGAAGCAGCCCGTGTTTACTAGGGAGTTTGTTCATCCCAGATCTGTAGACAGAATGGTAGCAAAAACGCTTACACATGTTTGCACAGGGAACAATTGCAACATGAGTCCAGCAAGTTGAACTAAAACCCATATTTGTGTTTCTTCAACCGATGGTGTTACAGGGGAGCCTGACCCCATTATCTTGACCTCTAGACAGACACACTTAGAATCGAACAAATATCAGACATGGATAGGTATCTAAAGGGTCATACATTTAACATGTTATCTCCCGAATACAGTGCCCTAAGCCACATGGTATGAGAAATAGAGAGCAAGGAACCAGAGACAGATCTTTTGCTGGAAGGGCAAAGTGTCACAGGAGTAGGGAGATAATGTGCTAAGGCAGCTCAAAGGAAGGCGTGACTTCCTTGGTCTCAAAGGATGAGGGACAGAACACTCCACGGAGGAGGTGGCAGTTGAGATGGGCAGGGTTGGAGGGTTTTCCCACTTGGCCCCGGGGAAAAAGACCATCCCAGACAAAGGAAACAACCAGGGTTAAAGCTAGAAGTGGGAAAACGCAGGAGGCAGACAGAGAATGGAGAATCTCATCTGTTCATAGAGTAGGATGCTTGAAGGTCAGGCTTTTAATGGCAAATTCTGTTATTGAGATTTAGAAAACATTAATAATTTTCAATGAATTGAGGGTGTCTGGGTGGCTCAGTTGTTAACCATCTGACTTCATTTCAGGTCATGATCTCAAGGTTTGTGGGTTCGAGTCCCACATCAGGTGAGCCCCGCTTTTCTCTCTCTCTCTCCTTCTCTCTCTCTTTCTCTCTCTCTATCCCCTTGTGGGATTCTCTCCCTCTCTCTGCCACTCTCTCACTTGTGCCCTCTCTCTCTCTCAAAAAAAAAAAAAAAAAAAAAAAAAACGATTTTCAATGAAGTGAAATTCTCATCAGTTAGCCAGTCCCTTGTCTGACCACCCCCTTACCTCTCCTAGCAGAAGAAGTTTCCAGGCACTTCAAGCTACATGAGTGGTGTAGACAGTTGGCCAGGCACCCCCCTAGGAAACATTTCATGGAATCATGTTTAACTTTTACAACAAAAGACCTGTCCTTGGTTTGTACAACATGAAAAGTTCTGCAAGCTACAGAGAAGACAGCAAAACCCACGCTCCCTTCTCAGAGCTTGCTAAGGAAGGCAGCTGCTTGATTTTCAGCGTTCAATCGAACATTAAAGTACGCAATACTTGGACTGACACATCCATGCCTCGTGCTTGATTTCACAATCCAGATGTGTTGAATCAACTTTTCTTATATCTGTGAACACTATAATGGAAAAAAAAAAAAAAAAAAAAAAGGAAAGAAGAAAGGAGGGGAAAAGTGGTTTCTTTTTTGTCCCTGCGTCTCAATTTCTGCATTTCATAATTCAGCAGAATCTGGGAGGCATAGTGTGATATCTCTCCCAAAAAAGGAAAGAAGGTGTTTTCCTGCCAAATTGAATATATAGATTTGGCTGTGAATTTTAAGCCACCTGGTTACATATTTCAAGATTTCTGCTTTTGCCACTATATCTTAGCTCCATATATGTACAGATATGGGCCGGACAGAACCACAATAAAAGGGCCGACTTTTCACTTTGCCTCGAATCTCTGATGATTTCTGCCTTCTGAAAAATGTACCATGCAATGTTGTGTTTGGCCCAGGCTACTAAAAAAAAAAATAAAAAGACAAAAAAGAAAAATCTTTCTTCAGGGGAATTTGACTCTGTTCCCATTGTTTCTTCAGCATGTTTTCAGCATCAGCACATTGATTATGCTGTCATTAGCCAGAATACCGAGACAGGAAAAGATCTATTAGGTCATCAAAACCCATTCCTGGCGCGGGTCTGTGTCCCCTGGGAGAGGCTGTGACAGGTCACCTTAGGCAAATGACCAAGGAAAATGAAGAGGCGTGTACAGTTTTACTCTGCTACAGTTTTTAATTATTTTAAATTTCCAAAATGACTCCCAGAGATTGTCCATAAAACAGTTCCACTGCTGAATTAGGTTAGTGGTTCTTGGGGGGGGGGGGCGCGATTGTGTCCCCCAGGAGACATTTGGCAATATTTAGAGAAATTTTTTTTTCAGCTGTCGCATCTTGGGGGAGGGGAAGGCGCTTCGGCCATCTATTGGGTAGAGGCCAGGGATGTCGCTAAACATCCTACATTGCATGGGCCCTCCTCTACCGCCCCAACACCACCACAAAGGATTATCTGGCCTCAAATGTCATTATTGCCGAGATTGAAAAACTGGTTTAGGCTTTTTTCCTAAGCTTTTTTGCCTGTTGTCTAACTGTTCACTCAGCCCCAAGCAAAGCCAATTCCTTGGTTACGTGGCTCCAAGGAGCACACGTTATTCTGAAATAAACTATTTAGTTTCCTACTAACTCTGGTTCTTAGTCCCAACCTCAGCAAGTATGAAAAATCATACAGAGAAACAAAGGCACCTTTTCTAGTTATTTCAAGAGGTAGACTGTTTCTAGCAGTCGACGAATTGAATTTCATAGGACTCCAGATCAAGTAACTAACATTAAAGAGATGTAAAGAAAAAGAAACCCTCATACTTGCCTAAATCATTAGAGTCCTATTGTTAATCAGAAACTTATATTTTTGTTTCTATGTATTCTTCAAACAGAAGTTTTGACAGGCAGGGTAGATCTTCAAAGTCAAACCTTAAGTGACAACCCTTCGGTAGCAAACAAATATCTCAAGAGTATTCCACAGACACTGTATCATCTGCCCTCACCCCAAATCATATCCAGCCTTCATTCTTTTTTAGGAAGTAAAGAAAGGAAAAGAGAAGAGAAGAGAGAAGGGAGCGGTAGAATAAGGGAAGGAAAGATGAAATAAAAGGAAAGTAGAAAGATAACTAAAATTTTGGTGTCTCCAGGTTTGAAAGGACGTTGGCTGCCCAAAGGTTCCTGGTTGGCTCTTGGGTCTCCAGCTTTCTGTGGAATTTAGCCCTGGCCTTGTTCTCATCTGCAGTGTAGATTTCAATGTAATGTAGATGTCAGTGACATTCTAAAGGGGGAAATAACAGGTAAAACAATTTACCTTATGAACAGTTACTAAAACACTAGCATCAAAAAGGTAAGCAGTATTAGAAATACATTAGCTTGTCATAATATTTTTGCTTGCTTTGAGTTTCTGGTCTGGGGAATCTAATTTGAGTTTATATTTTCAAAGACCAAAGAGCTGTTACAAATTCCAGGTTAGCTCAGATGTTTTGGAAGTGTGAGAAGCAAGCCAGATCCCTTGCAAATCCTTGTGAAATACAAGGAATTTTGTTTAACTCTTTGATGCCGGTAGCAGAATAGTATGTGCCCACGGGAGACATTAAAAACATTTACTCAGTAACCCATTAAGGAGTCATTCTTTCCTTGAAATTGTGCCTTGGTTATGACATTCTGTCCCCTCCCCTGCCCCAAACAGAATCAAGGGTGGACTTTTCTGCACTATTGGGCTAAGCTGAATTAAAATCTGTCACTAGCGTTCAGTTACAACTCTGTTACATTTCCTAATGAACTGTGTCTGATCCTTGGGCATTTCCTGGGGTATTTATGACAATCGTGCAGCTAAGGCTTAGCGGAGACATCCTGGCGATGTTTAGTGCGTGAAGCATCTTTACAAAGGATACAGTCTAGAATCTTAGCCCTTTATTGTTATTAAAATCAGTTGCTTACATTCCTCCTCTACTGAATGAGGCCGCCCAGGATACTTCAAACACGAATTCTTTACAGGGAAGACAATAGGAGGGTCGTAACAGAGCTAAGAATTGAAAAATCCAGTCCTAACTTTCTCCATAAACTCAGAATACACTTAATAAACTCTGTTCCTTTCTTTCTGATTTGCTTATTTTCTACAAATTGCAATAGTCATTTCAGCTCATGGTGAATGAAAAAATGCCGATCTCACAAAGCGATAGTGAAAGCAACCTGCCCCTGCCCTGCCCTTCCCTACCTGCCCCACCTCCAGCCCCACTGCTCAGAAAGAGGCACTTAATAGTTCCTCGTGTGTTCTCCTAGAAATTTTCAGAGAGAAGAGAGAAAAAATGATTTTTTTTTCTGTGCCCCAACTCCTTTTCTCTCTCTCCCTCTCTCTCTCTGTTTTTGTTTGTTTTTGTTTTTGTTTTTGTTTTATTTCCAGAACTCACAGTGTTTTATATCGCCACTAAGCCTTTACCAGGCCAGTCCCTGGGATATATAACTCAAGCTGCTTCAAATAAGTGAGAGAGATAATTAGAGAAAATAATCTCTTAATATTAATGGAAGGCTTTAAATAACATTGTCTCCAGCCTTCAGTGAGTTCTCTCTCTATCTGCTCTTAACCCAAGTTCCCAAGTTGACTTGGAATGTTGTAGCTGTTTTTCTTTAATTACAAAAAGGGCTTCATGTAGTGAAACGCAGTGGAGCCTGAAAGTAACATCATCCTGCTAATCGAAGGAGACCGTGTGGAACTGGGATGTTCATTAGCGGACACATAGACCTTGAGTATCTTGTTACTTCAAGAGGCAGGACCCTAACTATTCCCTTTAAATCCTAAAGCAGGAATGCATCGTTTTCCCAGCCATCTTCCTGGCTAGTTTCCTGTTCCCCCCGGACATACCTTGAACCTGTGTGCTTTTAAACACATACCAGAAACACACTACTGTATCTGAGCCTGCCCCCAAGGCTCTTCGTACAGTCATTCTGGGCTCCAGTCTGCTCTTAGGGAAACTCACCAACTTCACCCAAGCCACTAAGGGACTGCCACCTGGTGACAGATTCCTGGCTGCCTGCCACCTGCCAGGCATTCTCTGGCTGTCTATTCACATGGAATCAGAGCTCTACCTGGGTCCACCTGAGTCATCTCTCCCCAAGCCTGGGGAATCCCTCCTTGGAATGGCTAGTGGGTAACCTGCCCCATCTGGCCCTAGCCTAGGGCCTTTTAACATATATCCTCATGGACAGAACACATGTGGAAGAAAGTTCCTCCCTTCTCTTAAATTCAAATCAGTCCAGAACCGTTGGCACCAATAGAAATAAAACCAAGTTAAGGCACCTGGGTGGCTCAGTCGGTTGAACATCTGACTTCAGCTAAGGTCATGATCTCACAGTTCATGAGCTCGAGCCCCACATCTGGCTCGCTGCTGTCAGCCCAGAGTCTGCTTCGGATCCTCTGTCCCTCTCTCTCTCTGCCCCTCCCTCACCTCTTTCTCTCAGAAATGAATAAACATTAAAAAATAAATAAAACAGGGGCACCTGGGTGGCGCAGTCGGTTAAGCGTCCGACTTCAGCCAGGTCACAATCTCGCGGTCCGTGAGTTCAAGCCCCGAGTCAGGCTCTGGGCTGATGGCTCAGAGCCTGGAGCCTGTTTCCGATTCTGTGTCTCCCTCTCTCTGCCCCTCCCCCATTCATGCTCTGTCTCTCTCTGTCCCAAAAATAAATTAAAAAATAAAAAAATTAAAAAATAAATAAACAAATAAATAAATAAATAAAACAGTAAATCTGCAGAAAGAGAGAGGCATAAATGCCACCTGAGTGAGGGTTGATAGGGAAATAGCTTCCATCGCCCCTCCTAAACCCCAGTTTTGCTCAAGACAATACTTAGGTCCTCAGGAGCCCGGCATGGGCAGAGAGCCTGGTTGATATGTTCAGAATCTCAACCCTGCTGTCAGCAGCTGGTTCAGCAAAGGGCCAGTGAGCAACCCAGGTGAGGGGAGAGCCCCCCTTAAGGCTCCTCTGTCTGAGAAGACAACAAGATCTTTCTCCTCTCTCTCCAGTCATCATCACGGTGAATACAAGACCCAGAACTTCTCAGTGTTGGCCTACAAATGAAGGCAGCCCACAAAGACGGCAGAGCCTGGGGAACTAGAACTACAGTTGTAGATTCGGCCACCTTGACCACACCTCACCAGCTCCCCAGTCCTGTGGGCCAAGACAGCTACTTGCTGTTTAAGCCCGTTAAGTTTAACGTCTGCTGCTTGACACCGAAAGCATTCGGAATGATACAAAGATAGAGAAGCCAGCAGCAAAGGAACAGAAACAGAATTTCCACCCCACAAACCGTATTTTGTCCTTTTGGGCAAAGTAGCTGCTGTGAAAAACAAAGCACACTGCGAGTACTCTGCAGTACCTTACGGTTTCTTTGAATTTGTGTACAACTTCTATTGGATTTGTTTTGGCCTGTTTTGTTTTCTTTATCGAATGAAGACTCAAACTATGTGGGTTTTTTTTTCTTTCCTACTAATCCAGAACCCTAGAACACAGCTAAATGCATAATAATAACAACAGTATCAGTAAGAATAACAATTATATTCAAGGCACTGGACTAAATCCAGGGCTAAGAAGGGGTGTAAAGAAAGATGAATCGCCAGGGCTAGACATAAGATGCTCTCATTCTGATTCTATCCCCATAGAGCCTTGGAGAAAGAGCAATTAATGTAATTCTAACTGACAGTAGCCTTGAGTAGAGGTGACATTTGATCTGAGTCTTGAAGTGTTGTTTTTTTTTTTCAAATAAAGGAGCTTTGGACATGAAAAATACAGAAAATTATATAATATGCATTCATGTACTATTTTAATAAATACTAACATGTTGCCACTTTTGCTTCAGACCCACTTTTCTAATGAAACTTGTCTTGAGATCATTATAGATTCACATGCAGTTCTGAAAAATATGAGAAATGTAATCTTTACCCAGTTTCGCCCAATGATGACATCTTGCAAAACTATACTACGATATCACAGCTAAGACACTGACATTGATATAGTCAAGACACAGAACGTTTCCATCGCCCCAAAGATCCCTGATGGTGCCCTGTTATGACCACACTAAACATCTTTCCCGTTATGACCTCTCCTGAAAACCTGGAAACCACTAATCTGTTCTCCATTTCCATACTTTCCTCGTGTCCCGAACGTTATGTAAATGGAACCATACCTACGTGACCTTTCCGGATTTGCTTTTCACTCGGCTTAACTCCCAGGAGATTCATCCAAGCCGTTCTGTGTGCTAGTAGTTCTTTTGTCATTGTTGCTGAATAGTCTTCCGTGGTACACAGATTTCTCAGCTTGTTATCCATCGACGGACATCTGGATTGTTTCCAGTTCTGGGCCATCATTAATAACCATTATCATTATTATTGCTACAAACATTCCTGTGCAGGTTTTTGTGTGAATGTAAGCCTTTATTTCTTTGGGATGAAGGCGCAGGAGTGCAGTCACTGGGTTGTAATAGTTGCGCTTATAATTTTTTAAGAAACTGCCAAACTCTATTCCCGAAAGTCTGTGCCATCTGAGATTTCTACCAGTAGTTTGATGAGTGCTCAAGTCACTCCTCATCCTTGCCAGCATCTTATGTTGTCACTACTTTGTAGTTTAGCTAGTCTGGCGGGTATTTAATGATACCTCCTTGGGGTTTTGATTTGCATTGCACCAATGACTGCTGATGTTGAATATCTTTTTATATGCTTATTTGCCATCTGTATATCCTCTTCGGTGAAATGTCCCTTCATGTCATTTGCTTTTTCCTTAATTGGCTTGTTTTATGTTTGCTTCACTGTTGAGTTTTGAGACCTCTTTATATATACAATATGCTAGTTCTTTTGTTTGTTTGTTTGTTTATTCATTTATTTTTAGAGATAGAGAGCACAAGTAGGGGGAGGAGCAGAGAGAGAGGGAGAGACAGAGAATCCCAGGCGGGCTCTGCACTGACAGTGCAGTGGGGCTTGAACTCAGGGAGCAGGAGATCATGACCTGAGCTGAAATCAAGAGTCGGCCGCTTAACCGACTGATCCAGGTACCCCTACTATGTGCTAGTTCTTTGTCTGGTATGTGGTTTGAAAAGATTTTCTCCCACTCTGTAGATTTTCTTTTCTTCCTTTCAACAGGTTCTTTTGCAGAGAAAGAATTTTTCATTTTACAAAGTCCAATCTATTCATTTTTTCTTTTAGGGACTGAGTTTTTATCGTCAAGTTTAAGCACTCTTTGCCTAACTCTAGATCCTTTAGAGTGTCTCCTATGTTTTCTTCAAAAAGTTCTTTGGCTTTACATTTTAAACTAGATCCATGATCCACTTTGGGTTAATTTTTTTTTTTTAATTTTTAATTTTAGAGAAGGAGAGAAAGTGTGAGCGTGGGGAAAAGGGTTAAGCATCGAGAGAGAGAGAGACAGAGAGAGAGAGAGAGAGAGAGAATCCCAAGCAGGCTCCATACTCAACATGGAGTCCAACATGAGGCTTAATCCCACAACTCTGGGAACACAACCTGAGCCCAAATCAAAAGTCAGATGTTCAACCGACTGAACCACCCAGGGGCCCCAACTTTGGGTTAATTTTTATAAGGCTTGAGACTTAGGTTGGCATTCATATTGTTGCCTGTGGATGTCTCAGTGTTTCAGCACCATGTGTTGAAAAGTCTGTATTTCTTCCATTGAACTGTTTTGCACTCTTATCAAGCATAAAGTGGGCATATCTCTGGGTTCTTTATTCTGTTCCATTGATCTACAAAGTGTACCCTTTCACCAACACCACACGATCTTGATGACTGCAGCTGTACTGTAAGTTTTAAAATCAGGTAGGCTACTTACTCCCACTTTATTCTTATTTTTTCAAAATTGTTTCAGCTATTCTGCTTCCTTCCCCTTTCCACGTAAACAAAAATTAGAACGTTTGTTTATTTTTGAGAGACAGAGAGAAACAGAGCACAAACAGGGGAGGGGCAGAGAGAAAGGGAGACACAGAATCCGAAGCAGGCTCCAGGCTCCGAGCTGTCAGCACAGAGTCCCATGCAAGGCTCAAACCCACAAACCGTGAGATCGTGAGCTGAGCTGAGTGGTCAAACACTTAACCAACTGAGCCACCCCGGGGCCTCATTTCCGTATACATCTTCATATAAATCTTCCCTAAATCTTCAAAAACTCTTGCTGGGATTTTGATAGGAATTATGTTAAAATAGTATGTAAATTTGGGGATAATTGACATCATCATCATGTCAAGTATTCAATCCCCACACACACTGTGACTCTCAAAGAAGTAGATCGTCTCTGATTTCTTTCGTCAACATCGTGTAATTTTCCACATACAATTCCTATACATGTTTTGTTAGATTTACACCTGAGTAATTCATTTTTTAAAGCAATTGTGAATGGTATTATATTTTTAATCTCAGTATCCACATGTTCATTGTTACTATATAGAAATGCAATTGATTGTGGTACGTTTGTCTTGTATCCTATGACCTTGCTAAATACACTTATTACTTCTAGGAAATGATTGATAGATTGATGATTGATTTGTTTTTCTCTTTGGATTTTCTACATAGAAAATCATATAATCTTCACCAGGACAAATGTTCTTATGTTATATTATTTCTATTTTCATTAAGGCCAATGTAACTTTTTATTTCCTTTAAGACATTTCACAGTGGTTTCATTTACAACTATTTAGAGATTTTCATGTTATCTTTCCATGTTTGATTTCTAGTTTGATTCCACTGTGGTTGGAAAACACACTGTACGATTTCAATTCTCTTAAATGTTTTGAGCTCTCTTTTGTGGTCCAGGATCTGATCTATTTTGGTATATGTTCCATTGGTACTTGGTAAAAAAATGTGTATTCTGAAGTTATTAGGTGGAGGGTTCTATAAATACCAGTGAAATCTTGTTGGTTATTAGTGTTGAATTCTACACCATTGCTGATTTTCTTTTCTTTCTTTCTTTCTTTTTTAAACAGTTCATTTTTTAAAACATTTATTTATTTATTTATTTTGAGAGAGAGAGAGAGAGAGAGAGAGCACACACTCAAGCAGGGGAGGGGCAGAGAGAGAGGGAAAGAGAATCCCAAGCAGGTTCCACACCATACCTGAAGCTCTAACTCATGAACCACGAGATTCTGACCTGAGCCAAAATCAAGAGTTGGATGCTTAACTGAGCCACCCAGGATTCCCCCACTGCCAATTTTCTATTAAGTTGTGCTAGCAATAGTTGAGCAGAGTGTTGAAGTCTCCAGATACAACTGTGGATTTCTCTGGAATATATATGGGACAGAAAGAAAACCCAGAGATTTAGCACTATGTCATTCTTGGAGACCTGAGGCTCCTAGCCAGTCTGCCTTCTCTCCAAACTTTCAGAGTCTTAATTTTGTGTTTTGTTTTGCTTTAATTTTTAGAAATTTGTTTTAATGTTTATTTAGTTTTGAGAGAGAGAGACTGAGCAATGGAGGGGCAGAGAGAGAGGGGGATAGAAGATCTGAAGCCAACTCTATGTTGACAGCAGTGAGCCTGATGAAGGGCTTGAACTCACCAAAAGTGAGATCATGACCTGAGCCAAAACCAAGAGTCAGATGCTCAACCAACTGAGCCACCCAGGCACCCCCAGAGTCTTACGTTTATTTTACATATAATGCCCAGGTATTATAATTGTACTTAGGCTAAAGAAATAGGGAAAATCACATGTACCTGTAACTCCAAGATTTATTATTTTTATGGAAATAAAATGTTATGGTTCATGTTGAACACTTCTTTGTAAATTCTACTCAGTTCCGTGGTCTTCTCTCCTACCCCGTCTATCTATCACATTTATTTTTTATCTAGTGGTATTTTTGTGGTTTAAAAATTTACATGTCCCACCTTCTACAAAAACAAATCCAAAATGGCTCATAGATCTAAATATAACATATAAAGCTATAAGACTTTTTGAGAACAATATAGGTTAGTCAGAGTGTTCTTAGATATGATGCAAATAGTAGTGATCCATAGAAGAAAAAATTGATCAATTGGACTTCATCAATGTTAAAAGGTTTTGCTCTGCAGAAGATACCTTTAAGAGAATGAAAAAAAAAAAAAAGGAAAAAAGAGAAAGTGTTTGCAAATTGCATATCTGACAAGGATTTTTATATAGACTATATAAAGAACTCTCAAAATTCAACAGTAAGAAAACAATCTAGTTTTTTTTTTTTTTTTAATGGGCAAAACATTGGGAAAATACTTCACAAGAGAAGATATACTAATGGCAAATAATCACTTGAAAAGATGTTCAAATTGTTAGTAATTAGAAAAAACCTCTAATTGGGGCGCCTGGGTGGCTCAGTCGGTTAAGTGTCCGACTTCAGCTCAGGTCACGATCTCGCGGTCGGCGAGTTCGAGCCCTGCGTCAGGCTCTGGGCTGACGGCTCAGAGCCTGGAGCCTGTTTCCGATTCTGTGTCTCCCTCTCTCTCTGCCCCTCCCCCGTTCATGCTCTGTCTCTCTCTGTCTCAAAAATAAATAAACGTTAAAAAAAAAATTAAAAAAAAAAGAAAAAAAGAAAAAACCTCTAATTAAGCCACAGTGAAATATTACTATAGCTATTCAAACGACTAGAATTCAAAGCCTCACAATGCCATGTGCTGGCGAGGATGTGGCACCACTAGAACTCCCTAGACGGGGAAACTGCTGTAACAGTTTCCTATAAAGTTAAATATATACTTACTATACGGCCCAGTAATCCTTCTTCTGTGCTGTTGCCTAAGAGAAATGAAAATCTATGTTCACACAAAAACTTGTGTGCAAATGTCTAACCCCAGCTTTACTTATACTTGTCAAAGACTGAAAATAGCCTAAAAGCCTCTCAACTGGGGAATGGGTAAACAGAACAAGATCTATCCACGCGGTGGAACACTACCTAACAATGAAAAAATAACTTGATACGTGCAGCAACTTGGAGCATCTCAAGAGCATTATGTTGAGTGAGGAAAGCCAGTCTTAATAGGTTACATTCTCTATGATTCCATTGATAGGACATTCTGGAGAAGGCTATAGTGACAACTTATATGTCAGTGGTTGCCAGAGCGTGGAGGGATCTGGGGGGAGTAGGGTGAGATTTGACTACCAAGAGGGAGCAGAAGCAAATTTAGAGAGGCTGTGAGATGAAATTCTTCTGTGTCTTGATTGTAGTAGAAGAAACATAACTGTATGAATTTGTCAAAACCCACAGAACAGTACACCCAAAAGCGTGTATTTTATTGTACGTAACTAAAAAGTAGAGAAAAAAGTTATTTGAGTGCTGTTGTATACTATACTCCATCCTTCTACAACTTTCTTATTTACTCAAAATTTAAAAATTTTCAGATCTATTCATGTCTCAGAAAATTATCGACAGGTAGAATGCATTCCGAGTGGAGACATTATTGAGAACGAAGATTCAGAAACAACATGGCCAGGGAGTCATCTATGCATTAGATTCTAAAATGGAAAATGTCATTCAGATGAAGCAGGTTCCAGATGACCCCGAGGAAAACAGTGCTTGGACACCAAGGTTGACAGAGGTTATCTGTCACCTTCAGGGCTGTTATTCTCAAAAGGTGAATTTTTCCAGGGACCTTAGCTATATCACCACTAGGTAAAGAACATGGGGAGACTAGTCTCTACAATCTCTCTAATTTGTTTTTGTTCAGTCCTGTAAGAATAAAATTTACTTATGCATACTGCTTGGGAAAAAGTACCAGATGTTGGGGTGCCTGGGTGGCTCAGTCAATTAAGTGTCCAACTCTTGATTTTGACTCAGGTCAAGGTCTCACGGTTCTTGACTTGGAGCCCTGCGTCAGGCTCTGGACTGACAGTGTGGAGTTTGTCTCCCTCTGTCTCTGCCCCTCCCCCACTTGCTCTCTATCTCTCTCTCAAAATAAATAAAAATGAACTTTAAAAAAAGAAAAAGAGAGGCGCCTGGGTGGCTCAGTAGGTTAAGCGTCTGACTTCGGCTCAGGTCATGATCTCACAGCTTGTGAGTTCGAGCCCCTGGAGCTGCTTTGGATTCTGTGTCTCCCTCTCTCTCCCCCCCTCTCCCTCTTACTCTCACTCTCTCTGTCTCTCAAAAGTAAATAATAAAAAACATTTTTTTTTTAAAAAATTTTTTTTTTCAACGTTTATTCATTTTTGGGACAGAGAGAGACAGAGCATGAACGGGGGAGGGGCAGAGAGAGAGGGAGACACAGAATCGGAAACAGGCTCCAGGCTCTGAGCCATCAGCCCAGAGCCTGATGCGGGGCTCGAACTCACGGACCGCGAGATCGTGACCTGGCTGAAGTCGGACGCCTAACCGACTGCGCCACCCAGGCGCCCCAATAAAAAACATTTTTAAAAAATTAAAAAAATAATAAATAGTTGGTGACATTGGCAGGTCATTTAAATACATGGAGTTGCTTTCTTCTCCCATTAAAAATTGCATTGTGCTAAATGATTTTAAGTCTCTTTCTGCTTATAAAATATTGTATGATATTAATCCAACCTCTGAAGCATTCAGTCGTCCACTCAACTGTCTGACATGTCTCAGGAACCTATCTAGGGGTCCTACACACAAATAAGAATTAGAGTTCTCCATGTAGTGGGGGCTAAGCATGGCCATAGGACAATGGTGGGTTGGTCAAGGCCGTGGGGAAGCGCCAAGGGCAGAGTAATTCACAGCCAATGTGGGAGTCAGGGAAGGGCATGAAGGGTGAGAATACCAAATAAGCATCCAGACACGCCCTTCCCCCACCAAATTCACTGCTGCTTCTCTGTTCTCCACACCTGATTTTGTTCGAGAAAGAAAATTTTTCTCTCCTTCTCCTCATCTGTCAGTGGATGTAAACGAACAGGAAGCTATAGACTCTCAGTCATGCTTAATGCTCAGACGGATATCCTGTCAAGTCTTCATCTCTTATTTAACAAAACATAAAATGAAGGCATCTGAAACTGGGGGGGGGAGGGGGGGGCAGCGCTTCTGTTAATGTAAAGCTGTGAAAGCCTTCCCAGGCGATGAGTAAGCATTTAGAATCGGGACGTTTTGTTTTTTGTTAAAGTGGTAACAGCCTAGCTTTGAGAAGCATGTGTAGTACATTTTCCCACACTTCTTATAAAGAAATAACAAAATAAATGTTGTAGAAGATGATTTTAGAGAATGAACCTAATTCCTGCCCATTAATTACCACATGATTTGATGCCAGGAATGTTAATTTTTTTTTTTTTTTTTTTTTTTTTTAGCATTTATTTATTTTTGAGACAGAGAGACAGAGCATGAACGGGGGAGGTGCAGAGAGAGAGGGAGACACAGAACCGGAAGCAGGCTCCAGGCTCTGAGCCGTCAGCTCAGAGCCTGATGCGGGGCTCGAACTCACTGACCGTGAGTCGTGACCTGAGCCGAAATTGGACGCTCAACCGACTGAGCCACCCAGGCACCCCAGGAATGTTCATTTTAAAAACAGTTAACCCGGGGCGCCTGGGTGGCGCAGTCGGTTAAGCGTCCGACTTCAGCCAGGTCACGATCTCGCGGTGCGTGAGTTTGAGCCCCGCGTCAGGCTGATGGCTCAGAGCCTGGGGCCTGTTTCTGATTCTGTGTCTCCCTCTCTCTCTGCCCCTCCCCCGTTCATGCTCTGTCTCTCTCTGTCCCAAAAATAAATAAACGTTGAAAAAAAAAATTAAAAAAAATAAAATAAAATAAAAACAGTTAACCCAGGGGCGCCTGGGTGGCTCAGTCGGCTGAGTGTCCAACTTCAGCTCAGGTCATGATCTCGCGGTTTGTGAGTTCGAGCCCCGCGTCGGGCTCTGTGCTGACAGCTCAGAGCCTGGAGCCTGCTTCGGATTCTGTGTCTCCCTCTCTCTCTGCCCCTCCCCTGCTCACGCTCTCTCTCCCTCTCTCTCAAAAATAAGTAAACATAAAATAAATAAATAAATAAATAAAAATAAAAACAGTTAATCCCGAAGGTTAAATGACAAGGGAAATCATTGTGGTTAAAAATCTAATGGTCCATTAATGCAGTCTCACATATATGTGAAAAGGCATAAAAAACTTAAATGTGGAACAAATACTATGTATTAGGAATATATTTGTCAAAGATGAAACAGTTTCTTTTTTTTTTTTTTTAATTTTTTTTTTTTCAACGTTTATTTATTTTTTTGGGACAGAGAGAGACAGAGCATGAACGGGGGAGGGGCAGAGAGAGAGGGAGACACAGAATCGGAAACAGGCTCCAGGCTCTGAGCCATCAGCCCAGAGCCTGATGCGGGGCTCGAACTCATGGACCGCGAGATCGTGACCTGGCTGAAGTCGGACGCTTAACCGACTGCGCCACCCAGGCGCCCCAAAGATGAAACAGTTTCTTACATGCTAGAGAAACTTGATTGAGTGGAAAGTTTTTATTCAAGTTTAAATAGGAAATGGGAATTTTTTTTCAGCACTTTTAACATCAATTGCTGAAATTCTTACTAAAATATATAAGCTTTCCTGACTTTTTTTTAATGTTTATTTATTCTTGAGAGAGAGAGACAGAGCGTGAGTGGGGGAGGGGCAGAGAGAGAGGGAGACACAGAATCCGAAGCAGGCTCCAGGCTCCGCACTGTCAGCACAGAACCCGACGCGGGGCTCGAACTCAACAAACTGTGAAATCATGACTTGAGTCGAAGTTGGACACCCAACCAACTGAGCCAGCAGGCACCCCAAGCTTTCCTGACTTTCTAAGCACAAGTATCATCGTGGTTGAGTTAACCCTTGAAGACTGAGTTATCAAAACATCCATGCTAACGGCCAACTGCAGTGGATGCTAAGGTTGAAGACCAGTCCTCAGAACCTCAGGTAGACCCTAGAATATTTTTTTTGCAAAGATAAATTCCTGATGCCAGCTTTAAAACATTGTTTAAATCGTCTCCTTTCCCCAGGTGGTAGGGAGCAACCAACAGTTTAGCAAAGAACAACTTCCATTGCATGGACTCTGCCCAGCTGAGATTATACTGTTTTCAGAGAAGAGTGTTCATGAGGATAGGGTGCTGAACCATATGGTAGACCTCAAGGAATATTCCTCCTCAAGTATTTTTGAATTATGAAGGGCAAACCAGTTACTTTACAGTGGACAAATGTGGCAGACCCCACCTTCACCAAATGACCCGAATTAACGTTGCAACAATGGGGCGAATCAACAGCACGTGCTCCTGCTAGGATGGTCTGAGACCCTGGTGTCACTCCTGTGGTATTCCCGCCCAGAGTGTGTAACCTGAATCTAGTCGTGAGGAAACACCAAACCACCTGAGTGAAGGGGCAGTCTGCAAAATAACTGACCTGCACTCTTCAAAAATACCAATGTCATGAGAAAGAAAGGCTCGGGGAGATGTCTCAGATCACAGGAGACGGAAGAGGCAAGACGACTGGATGCAGGGATGCCTGGGTGGCTCAGTTGGTTAAACATCAGCTCAGGTCATGATCTCACAGTCCTGAGATCAAGACCTCCATTAGGCTCTGTGCTGGGCATGGAGACTGCTTTAGATTCTCTCTCTCCCCCCCCCCCTCCCTTTGCCCCCCCCCCCCCCAAACAGGAAGATGACTGTATTCAAATTTCACATTGTTTTGCTATAAAATAAGACATTGTGGGGACAACTGACAAAGTTAATAAGGTCTGTAGATAAGATAATAACATTGATTCAGTGTTAATTCCCTGATTTTGATCATTGTCCTATGGTCATGCAAGAGAATTCATGTTTTAAGAAAATGTAAACAAATATTTAGGAAATAAAAGATCATCAGAGGTGTCTTGGTGGCTCAGTCAATTAAGCATCCAACTTTGGCTCAAGCCATGATCTCATGGTTCATGAGTTCAAGCCCCAAGTTGGGCTCTGTGCTGACAGCTCAGAGCCTGGAGCCTGCTTGGGATTCTGTGTCTCCCTCTCTCTCTGCCTCTCCCCTGCTCACACACACTCTCTCTCTCCCAAAAATAAACATTATAAAATAGTTTTAAAAAATCATTGTGTCTGCAACTTACTCTTAGATGGAAATGAGAGAACCTATAGGCTGTAAATGTTTCATATCTTAACTGTCATGGTGGTTACAATGATTACACAAATGATTTGTCAAAGTTCATCAAACGTAAATGCATGAACTTCATCGTTTGTAACTATACCTCAATCAATAGAGCTGATTTTTTTTTTCAAAATGTTGTTCATTTTGGGGGCACCTGGGAGGCTCAGTCGGTTAAACATCTGACTCTTGATTTTAGCTTAGGTCAAGATACTGCAGTTCATGAGTTCAAGCCCTACGCTGGGCTCTGTGCTGTCAGTGTGGAGTCTGCTTGGGACTCTCTCTCTGCCCTCCCCTGCTTTCTCTCTCTCTCTCTCTCAAAATAAATAAACTTAAAACAAAACAAAATGTTGTTCATTTTGATATTGTATGGTATTTGTTGTGACTTATTATTACTCAGATAGTAAGTCATATGAACTACCCTTACGGTTTTTATGTGTGTTATTTTATGTTGATTGATTGATTGCCTAACCTGATACATGAAATCCAATAGCTACTAAATTGTTGCAAATTATGTCTTTTCATCTCATCTATTTTAAGTAGTTTGCAAATAGGCACATAGGTTCCCATTCAAATCTTGCTTGCTTTTTAAACAGCTGCAAATGTTTTCTACCTACAAAAACTTTTTTTTTGCCAACGAAAGATATCTCCAACATAAAACAATCCCTATATGTTGTATTATATAAAAATGAAAAGAGAAAAAAGAGGAAAAGCATGTTGGCTCCTTCAAAGGAAATGAAAAACTAGGACTAGGGCCATTTCTGATCACTAAATAATAGGATTTCAGTTGCTCCACATCCCACAGGAGCTCAGCTATTAACTCAACTTAGGAAAGGGATTGCAAAATGGACTGTCTCCTGTTGTGAAGGAGATTCTGATGCCTTTACATCGCCCTACCAAAGGCTTGAAGAAAGGTGAGCCGCCAGGTCAGCATGTACCATAGAAATTGGCTCTCAAACCTCAGGAGCGAAAGGCTGTTAGTACAGGTAGAAACATTCCTGATTGGCGTGTGGATTTGGACCTGACCCACATTCGCAAGGCAGGACGTGGATGCAGGCTGCCTCCGGCGGCCAGAGCTTAACAGAAAAGTAAGCTGGAAATGTGATCGCTTTCCTTCCTTCTGGTTCTACCAAAATAACCAGGTGTCCTTGTACACACTTCTCCATGGCTCAGTTTCCCTATCTACAAGATGAAGAGTTGCACGGAGTAATCTTATATCCCATGATTCTGAATCTCAGCATCTTTGGTATGCAGCACGGAGGCTTTTCTACCCCCTAATTTTTTTTGTCATTTCTCTCCCTCTTGTTTCCCAAACTGACAATATTGTCATATTTATTTTCTACAGTGCTACGTGGGGCATTCTTTGCATAAGAGGAAACATTTACAATTATTTCCATCGTGGTTTTTGCTTACTGGGAGATAGAAAATGTTTCCTTCCCCCCACCCCCAACTAATTCCTGGGACTATGCATGAAATTCTCCCCAGCATGTACACACAGCAACAGGGTACAGATACAGCTAATAGATAGAAATACTTTCTGTTTGTTTAAGTACCTAGGGATTTCTGAGTAAATGAATAACTCTATCTCGCAGGTAGTAATAACATCTGTGTGAATGAACCTGTAGATTCTTTTATCATCATTTACAAATGAACAGATTACAAATTCTGGATTTGACATTCCCGACAGTGTAGGAGGCCAGTTTAAGCTTCAGCTTAGAACCTCACCCAGCTTTACCTTATGGTGAAAATGACTGGTTTAAAGTTGGCCTAGGATTGGAAGCTGGAAGGTGCTAGAAGGCACCAGGATCTACCACCCTAAAATATCGCCTCTTTGGCATATGGATCATTTTGGGAACCAGCAGAAGGAGGAAAAGCTTTAAAAACAGGGCACAAGGTTCCCTTTTGTAAAGGAAATTTGCACTAAAAGTGTAAATCTCCTGTGCCCACAAGAGAAGGACTCTTAACTATTAATGGAGAAGCACCATAATAGATGTTACTGAACAATCCTTATTTACCATACTTTTCCTTATTGCCTTGCCATAACTTTTCTCCCCTCTCAGAAGCCAAGACCCCTTTTCCTTTGTCCAGCCTACGTATAGAAGCCAGAGTTCCAACATCCCCTTTGGGTTGCTTGTTACTGAGTGCTCCCATGTACATATGCATGAGGCACAGGTTAATTAACTTCTGTTTATTTTCTCTTGTTAATCTCTCTACAGCCAGATTTACAGAACCCCAGCTGGAGAAACTAAGTATAGAGGAAGAGATGTTTCTCCCTTCCCTACAGTGCTGTACCTGGACTAAAATATTAGACTAAACATTCTTACCTTAAAGAAGAGAAATGTGTCAGACTTATGAAAGAAGCTATTTTTCATCCCCTTTGGGGGTCATCCTTGGCAACCATGTGTCAGGTGTCTTCCTGAGACCAGTAGTCATGAGGGATAGATGTGCATAGAAAGCCAAAATCTGAGATCGATGTTCTACCCCTCCTGGGAGTCACAATTTACACTGGCCCATTCGAGGCCCTAAGATATTCTGCATTCATTAAAATGCATTTAACTTTACGATTAACTTTCACTTGTAGCATTCCAAATAAATGACTCAGAACACTTTTTCCACATAACTCTTCTCGTTCTGCAGAACACCTTTTGGGAAACCCAGCGGCGGCTCTCACTTTTCCCAGCAAAGAGTCCCGAATAATTTCTAAGCCAGTCATTTCAATACCCATCCACCCCCAAGCTTCCTTGGCAGGACAGAAAGAGTCTACCTCAGGGTGCAGGACACCGGGTAGCCATCGCCCTGGGAGAACACACAGGAGTGGCAGAGGAAAAGGATTGAGCAACTTGTCTGAGTCCCTGCCTTAGGAGATGGTTGTGGGGATGAACGGGGTAGTGATGAAGGGGAAGAAAAGGTCCCCATTCTTTCTTAGGACCAGCAATCCCCAGATTGCTAAACCTCAAGATGAAAGTCAATGCCGGTGCTTGTATCTGGAAATCTGATCTGGGAGCACAGAAAAGACAATCTGTACTTTCACGATGAAGATCTCAGGCTCCAAATTTGGTCCAAGTTTGGCTCAGCCCCTTGCTGGTCAAGTGACCCCTGGCAGTAAGCATTCTGTGCTTTTGTTTCCTCATTTTAAAGTAGCGAATAAAACAGTATTTCTTTAGCTTGCCGTGAGGATTAAATGAAATGTTACAGGGAAAAGACTTAGCCCAGTATCTGCCATAAATTATGTACTCGAAATAAAGTTAGATATTGTCTTATGTCAAAGGTAAAAATACAGTTACAAAATAAGTTCATAAATACCAGCTAACAGTTACAAAAAGTCAGCTGGGGGGGGGGGCGCCTGGGTGGTTCAGTCGGTTGAGCGTCTGTCTTTGGCTCTGGTCATGATCTCACGGTTTGTGGGTTCGAGCCCTGCGTCAGGTTCTGTGCTGCCAGCTCAGAGCCTGGAGCCTGTTTCAGATTCTGTGTCTCCCTCTCTCTCTGCCCCTCCCCTGCTCGAGCTCTCTCTCTCTCTGTCTCAAAAATAAATAAACATTAAAAAAAAAAATTAAAAAAAAAAAAAAAAGTCAGCCGGGGCACCTGGGTGGCTCAGTCAGTTAAGGGTCCGACTCTTGATTTCAGCTCAGGTGATATTCTCATCATGGGTTCATGGGTTCATCTCATCATGGGTTCAAGACCTAAGTCAGGCTCTAAGCCATCAGCATGGAGCCTGTTTAGGATTCTCCCTCTCTCCCCCTCTGCGCCACTCTCCCACTCGTGCTCTCTCCCTCTCAAAATAAACTTAACTTAAAAAAAGAAAAAAGTCAGCCAACAGAGAGCTACAAAACCTGAGTAACAAGAGTACCTTATGTATTGGTGAGAATCTTTGATTAGGACCCAAGCTCTTTGCCTTAAAAGTGAAGTAACTCAGGAAAGAAAGCCATGACTTAATTAAAGTGCCCGAACAGGTAGATGTAGATGATAAAATATATATACACTTTGCTGAGGTTTTTTGTTTTTTGGTTTTTTTTTTTTTTTTGTGTGTGTGAATCTTGGGCCTCATTCTATCTCTGAGTCTGTTTCTAGGAATTACCTCTGAGTCTAATTCTAGGAATTGTAATACTTGTTTAATTTTATTTTAAAAAATTCAATCAGTTGTTTAATGGATACAGAGTTTCAGTTTTGCAAGATGAAAAGTGCTGGAGATCTGTTGCACAACAATGTAAACATGCCTAACATTAGTGAACTGTACACTTAAAATAGTTAAGAAGGTTATGTTTTTTTAAACAAAAAGAAAAAGAGAGAGAGAGAAATGAGTTGGATCAGTATCTTGTTTTCACGAGGTCTATAGGAGAGTGATATCTTTAGCCTGCTCAGTGGCCCCATATATATTAGTAGGGGAAGGTGATGTGAGCAGATACTAAATGGCTTTAGAAAATTTCTTGATTCCACTCAAGATTTGGTAAGAAATTAGGGTTGTTCATGGAATGTGGGGTTGGGGCCTAAGCGGGCTCTGCTCTTACCCTTAAAAAATTTTTTTTAACGTTTATTTATTATTAAGAGGCAGAGAGAGACAGAGCATGAGCATGGGAGGGGCAGAGAGAGGGGGAGACACAGAGTCTGAAGCAGGCTCCAGGCTCTGAGCTGTCAGCATAGAGCCCAAAGAGGGGCTTAAACCCACAAACCGCAAGATCATGACCTGAGCCAAAGTCAGATGCTTAACCAACTGAGCCACCCAGGCGGCCCTGCTCTTACCCTTTTGAAAGTAGCATATTGGAACTGGGGAATATGTCTAAAACAGGACTTCATTTTCTTTGCAAAACTGCTCCTTCTGTGTCCCACGACCCCACCAACCTTCTCCCCTAAACCAGAAACCTGAGTAGGGGTGTGCTGACAGATGCATAGCAACTAGCTCTCCAGAAAACAAAGAGGGAATCTTCACGCACATGCGTGCATGAAAACTTTTACTGCTATAAAGAAGGCGTGCCACAAAATTTACAAATGTAATAAAACATATAATAATCCTTACTGTAAATTTTTACCGAATGCTTCTGTTGAATTTCACTGACCTCTCGTAAGCACAGCCATTCTGTGGTGGCACAGATGGAAGAAAATGGCCCCAACAATGAATGCTGGGTAACATTAGTATTTTTCTTTATAACAGTTAATATGAAGCCAGGAAGACATATATTGGAAGCTCACTCATTCATCAATGATGTGGATGACTTTTAGCTGTATCAGAAGTTTCAAGGTTGTGTGTTACTCACAGTGTAATGGCTACAGACATGAAACTCTTTCCTGTTCGACTTACTCCATTAACAATATCTCCATCACTTTCTTAAGTCTAGACCAGGTGTTGGTGAACTATGCCTGCTGGGCAAAAAACAAAAGCAAAAACAAAATATCAGGCTGCTTCCTGTTTTTGTCAATAACATTCTACTGGGACACAAGCCCACTCATTCACATATTGTCCACGGCTACTTTTGCACTCCAATGGCAGAACTGAACGTTTGGATGGGAACTGTATGACCCAGAGGACCTAAAATATTTACCATCTGGCCCTTTACAGTAAAAGTTTTCTGGTCTAGTTGTCTCCCTGATCTAGAAAATGAACAAAGCAACGAGGTTAAGTCCCGATTTGTAGCTTTTTCCCATTTCCGCGGTGTAAAATGTTCCCACTGTGGCAGGTTTCAAGCAGTTAATGTGGCATCACCGATTGTGACGTGAGGAAGAGGTGCACAGGAGCACATCATTAAGTGGCGTTTCCAGCAAACATAGAGAGTAGATGCAAATAACCTCAGAGCTTAGACAATGGAAAAACGCAGTAAAATAGAGAGTGATGACTTTCGCGAATTTATTACCTTTATATTTAATATAATTCATTTTATTGTCAGTGTGTGTGATTTAAGTTTTAGTAATTGTTATGCATGCATACAATGGGATCGCCCCCTGGCTCTGGCATGCCACCCTTTGAAGGTCATGTGAGCTCCCCACTTCCCTTACGCCAGCTACATCGGTTTTCGAGTCCTATAATTCCATCGCCCGAACCTGTATAACAATCTGTTCTTCTCCTTCCTTAGGGTTAGTTCTTTAGCTCTGGACATCTCCATTTCTTGACCAGATTGTTATAATCTCTTCAAATCGTCTCTTAACTTCTGAACACATCCCTCTGTTCCATCTTCTAGACAATGCTTCTTAAACTATAATGCTGTATCCAAATCATCTGGGATTCTTATTACAATGAAGATAGATGTCCATTCAGTAGGTTTGGGAGGTCTTGAAATCCTGCATCTCTAACAAGCTCTCGGACAGTGCTGATGCTGGTTGGTCCTGGGGCCACACTTTAGGTAGCAAAGCGGGACTGCTGCTAAATGCTCTCTAAAAAAAAAAAAATTTTTTTTTTAACATTTTACTTATTTTTGAGAGACAGAGAGACAGCGCAAGCAGGGGAGAAGCAGAGAGGGGGAGACACAGAATCCGAAGCAGGTTCCAGGCTCTGAGCTGTCAGTATAGAGCCTGACATGGGGCTTGAACCCATGAACCGTGAGATCATGACCTGAGCTGAAGTCAGATGCTTAACCAACTGAGCCACCCAGGCGCCCCTAAACGCTCTTTTTAAAGTGTAAATCTGGGGTGTCTGTGTGGCTCAGTCTGTTGAGCATCTGACTCTTGACTTCAGCTCAGGTTACGATCTCACGGTTGTGAGACCGAGCCCTCGGTCGGGCTCTGCTGGGCATGGAGCCTGCTTAAGATTCTCTCTCCCTGCCCCTCTCCCTCCCCCTCACTCTTGCTCTCTCAATAAAATAAAATAAAATAAAATAAAATAAAATAAAATAAAATGTAAATCTGGCCTTGTTACTCCCTGTTTCCTAAATACCACAGGCTGTTTCACACCCTTGTGCTTTATTAATATTGCCCCCACTGCTTAAAATCACCCTGCTCCTTCCTGCACCCGCCTGGGAAATGACTTCATTTCAAAGCACTGGCAGCATCTCTTATGAAGCCTCTTCTGACGTCCCCAGTTAGAAAGGAGCACCCTCCTTGTCCCCGCTGCCCCGTGTCGGCACATCCATCTCAAGACACTGCTGCATGTTATTTATTGGTGTGACTTTCTCCGTCATTAAATTCCAACAACCAGAGTTCCCTACGCCATATTCTGACCTCAACTCAAATGTCATTTCCTCAGGGAGTTTCCCTGACCTCCCGGAGAAACCCTCCCGTCTTTGCCTGGTCCCTCTCCATTATGCCAGGCCTATTTCTTTAGACACCTCCACCCTGCAATTATCTTGCTTTAGTTTTTAGTAGAAGCGGTCTTATTTAATGCAGTTGAGACCAGTAGTCGGTAGGACAAAAATTGGGGAATCATAAAAAATGAGGTATATTTATATTAAATATTTTCGCGAAAATATCGATAAATGCACGTTCATTTGCTGCAGTTTTAACCTAGAGGCAAGGTCATCAGCCTGAGCAGGAGTTTGTTGATTCAGGTTCAGCATCGTCTTTCTTGCATAAGCTAGAGCCATAGAACATCATCTATTATTTTCGGTTCCGGTTTCTTTAAAGCAGAGCAGGAACATAAAGGAACTTGGGAAGCAAGCTTTAAAATATTTTCCTTATCTTTTACAATTAGGCGTTGCCCACGTCTAATTTAACAGCATTGTTTGAAAGCAACCCACAATTATCAAATCTTCCAAAGCATGCAATTTAGTTAGTTTTTTTTTTTTTTTTTAAACAGACATTTTGTTTTGGAGTAATTTTAGATTTATAAGGAAGGTGCAAAGACAGTACAGAGGGTTCCTGAGTACCCCTGGCCCCACTTCTCCCAGTCATTAACATCTGCATTTGTCAAAACTAAGAAAATTACACGATGTATTATTAGTAACTAATAATAACTCCAGGCTTTATTGGGATTTTACCAACTTGTCCATTGTCCCTTTCTCACCCAGGGTCGAACCCCCTGTGCCGCATTGCATTTCGTTATCACATCTCTTAGATTCCTCTGGTCTTTGAGAGTTTCTCCATCTTCTCTCGCTTTTCATGATCTTGACAGTCTTGAAAAGTACCGGCCAGGTGTCAGTATAATGTCTCCCAATAACTGATGGTTTTTTCAGGAGATTGGAGTTGTGGATTTGGGGAAAGGACACACAGAGGTGAGATGCCCATTGCAGGCATGTAATATCTGTCCACCTGCATCCCTGTTGATAGCAACCTTCACATAATTTACTTTCTTTTTCTTTTTAAAAATTTTTAACATATATTTACTTTTGAGAGACAGAGCACGAGCTGGGGAGGGGCAGAGAGAGAGGGAGACACAGAATCTGAAGCAGGCTCCAGGCTCCGAGCTGTCAGCACAGAGCCCGACGTGGGGCTCGAACCCACAAACTGTGAGATCGTGACCTGAGCCAAAGTCAGACGCTTAACCAACTGAGCCACCCAGGCACCCCCAATAATTTACTTTTTATAAAAAGAATTCCCATCCTTTGAGCACTACATTTTGTTGAGTTATATACTATTTCATTGGATAATGTAATCAGAAACATAAATAGAAGAACACAATGGGGCTGGACAAGTGTGGCTGTCGCCTGGTGGGAGCTGGGGATTTAGGAGCACAGCCATCAGCCTGACAGGGTCTGTTTCCCTCCTCCCCCATGAGTGTGGGGAGCCGGTCTGACATCTTCATCACTGAGTCCCCAGCACTTAACACAGTGCCCAGCACATGGCAGGAACTCATTACGTGCTTGTCGAATGAACACAGGCCCAGAGCAAACCTTAGGTGTTATGTCGGTCAGGGTCCAGCAGGAGATATCTGAACAGAGAGAACTTCATTCTTAACTAAGTGCAGACTTGTTGACTAGATAACAGAAATGGCATAAAGATAGCAATAAATTATCCTGGAAGCAGTAACTGTAGGAAGCGGCTGTCACCCCTCCCCCCCCCCCCCCCCCCCCCAGGACTTGGAAGCAAAGAGAAGAGGCTGCAACTCTGGCCTCTGGGAGGCTTGGAGGAAGAGCCCCCCCCGCCCCCAAGGGGGCTGAGTTGAAACCCAGGACAGCCTTGCAGTCCCCCTCTGGCGTCTTCTGGGCAGAGCCACCCAGGAAGCCAACTCCAGAGCAAAAATGTAGTCTGCGGTGCTCCGACAGCAGAATCACAGGGCAGGGTGTGGAAGGCTGGGTTTGGAGCAGGGAGAAGATAGCTCACTGACTGCTCAGGTACAAATTAGGTCACAGTAATTGCAGCTTTTTGAGAAATTTATGTATTTTCATTCAAGTTACTTAACATCCAATGTAGTCTTGGTTTCAGGAGTAGAACCCAGTGGTTCATCACTTACATGTGACACCCAGTGCTCATCCCAACAAGTGCCCTCCTTAGGGCCCACCCCCCCTCTAGCCCATCCCCCCACCCACCTCCCCTCCTGCAACCCTCAGTTTGTTCTCTGTACTTAAGAGTCTCTTATGGGTTGCCTCCCTCTCTGTTTTTGTCTTATTTTTCTTTCCTTTCCCCTATGGTCATCTGTTGAGTTTCTTAGATTCCACATATGAGTGGATTCATAAGATATTTGTCTCTCTGACTGGCTTGTTTTGCTTGGCCATAATATCCTCTAGTTGCATTCATGTTGTTGCAAATGGCAAGGTTTCATTCTTTTTGATCGCCAAGTAATGTTCCACTGTACATACGTACCGTATCTTCTTTCTCCATTCTTCAGTTGATGGACATTTGGGCTCTTTCCATACTTTGGCTATCGACGATAGTGCTGCTATAAACGTGGGGGTGCCCGTGCCCCTTCGAATCAGCATTTTTGTATCTCTTGGATAAATACCTAGTGGTGCAATTGCTGGGTCATGGGGTTGTTCTATTTTTAATTTTTTCAGGACCCTCCACACTGTTTTCCAGAGCGGCTGCACCAGTTTGCATTCCTGCCAACGGTGCAAAACTGTTCCCCTTCTCTCCACATCTTCCCCAACATCTATTGTTTCCTGAGTTTTAGCCATTCCGACAGGTGTGAGGTGGTGTCCCATTGTGGTTTTGATTTGTATTTCCCCGACGATGAGGGACGTTGAGCATCTTTTCTTGTGTCTGTTAGCTACGGTCACGGGGATTGTTAACACAGCGTTTGCTACCTCAGTTTCTCCTGTCTACCCCAATTCTAGAACCATGTCGACCATGAATCTACAGACACTTATTTTGATAATAAAATAAAACTTGATGCAGTTCTAAGCAGTTAAGGACGAGAATCCAAACATTTAGTATAAAAGCAGTTTTGCAAATGTTTCATTGAGATCTTTCCTCATTAAGGTTTCCAAAAATATAAGTCCAGTAGCGTTTGGCCTGAAGATGCCTTCCTTTTCTGGCAAATCTGCTTAGCACATATAGCTGTTCCTCATTGCCATAAGGAATTTCAAATCAAATTAACAGTCAGGATCGTCTTTCTTGAACAACTAAGTGGTATTGTTAATGTGTTAAGCACTGAGGCTTCCAAATGCTTTGGATGGTGAATGTGACAGAAGGGACAAAAAGGGGGTAGTGGCTTCGTGGTGGCTTCACTAATGCCTTGCTGCTGTTTCATCAAAGTCAACTGCCTGATGCTGTTCAATGACTTTAACTTATTCTGGGTGAGTCGCTCATGTTCCCATAGGAGAAACTGGAGCTTTCTTTCCCCTGAACTCTGATAGGATAAAACTGACTCGCTCCTTAAACTTGACCAAATCATCCCCCACTTGGGTTACGGACATTTTACTGAGCCTCTTCTTAAGCATTTCAAAGTTTCAAAAATAATGCCAATAGGGAGAGCACAGAGACTGTTTAGGGCAGCGAAGCTGTTGTGTATGACCCCATAATGGTAGTCACGTGTCATCGTGCATTTATCAAAAGCCACAGAATGTACAACCCCGAGAGTGACCCCTAATGTAAACTATGGACTCCGGGTGAGAATTTATTGATGGAGTTCATGGATTGCAGCAAACGAACTACTCTGGTGTGGGGGATGTTGATAGCCGTGTGCATGCAGGGGCAGGAATATATGGGAAGCCTCTCTACCTTCGGCTCACTTTTGCTGTGAATATAAAACTGCTCTGAAAAAGAAAGTCTATTAAGAAAAGTTAAAAAAAACAATAAAGTATAATAATGCTTTTGCCAAAATCATTATTTGGCTTAAAGGCATCTCCCATGGTATACAGTATTCTCCTAAGGAACCTCAGGATTCCCTTTCAATTTGGTGTCTATTGTCCACTTCCAGCCTCCCGGGCCAAATTCCCCATACGTGGGAGGGGTGGTGAGGGGGAGGAGTTACGTAGGTAGGGGTTGTGGTCACCAGACATACTCGAGCCTCAGTTCTGGATCACCCAAGAACCCACGTCACCATAAACTTTTCAATGGCAGGGGCCGAGTCTGACTTATCTTGGCTTTCCCAGCATGTAACATAGTGCCTGGCACATATCATTTGCTTAATAAATGTTTACTGAGTCAATGAATAAACGAACAAACGAGAAAAACAAATGGGAGATTCAGGAGTTGGGCAGAGGCGTTTAGTGGAGAAAAGACTTGAAGAAAAAAGAACAGAGAGGTGACAAAGCTTGTATTTTTAGTACCCCTTCTCCTGTTCCTTGGCAACTCTTGTATGAAGAGAGGTAGAGATTGAGTCAGGAAGCCTCACTCCAGGCTTAGAAAACATTGTCGGGGTGACAGAAGAATCCAGTCCCATCCTTCCTGTTGGCCTTTGCTCAGCTTGACTCCTTGCTTGGGAACACACAGTTCAGAAGCTGACATTTCCAAAGCAGTGGCTTAGAGAGCCCCACGAATTTCAGTATCCAGAAATATAGGGAAGAGAGAAATTGGTCACGAGCCTGGCTGGGTCCGATACAGCCACAAAAATACACATGTGCAGACTCTGTTGAAGCAAGGTTTTGAAATTCATAAAAATGAACACACATGAGCTCAGGGCAATTTCGACCCTCAATTTTGCAGTACGGGCTGACCGGGGCAGGAGTCATAGACAGGGGACCGAGGCCAGATCCCGCCTATGGACAAAAAAATGTCTGGCATAGGTGTTTTTTGTTGTTGTTTTGTTTTGTCTTTAATTTTAATGCATTGCCAAGATCTAGAAACTGAGAAATTGCAGATCAAATCTGGATTTCCGGCTTCTGGTGAAAAAGCAGATCTGGGAACAGCTGGCCTGTTTCCTGGTAGCCACGATGTGCTGGGGGCGGGGGAGAAGGGCAGCCTACTTCACCTGACTGGCCTCTCTCTCTTTAACCCACCGGCCTGGCCCTGTGGCCACTGACACGTACACCCCCCGTTTCTCTGGACACCGCCCAGAAAGGGCCTTTGTGGGAATGAAGCTGATGGCGAGGGCAGATTTGTGTGACATATTCCTGAAAGGATAACATTCCACTAATGAGCCCTTCTGTTTAGGAGGAATCAAAGCTTCCTGGAGACTTTCAAGCACAAGCTCCAACAGAGGATGTCACTGTACTGTACTTGTATCGGGTGATTTAAAGATCCAAGGATCAGGTTTTGTAAATAGGACCAATTGTTCCTGTCCTTGCTCTGGTCCACGTGGCCCATTTTAAATGGCAGGAGAATGCCTTCATGTTTATGTCATGTATGTATCTGGGCCAAATGTCCAAATGAAAGCACGTTTCTTCCACATTTAACATTTCACCATAACTCAAATTAAGGAGAAACCGCTGAACGAGAAACAGTCTAAAAAAATTGGCTGAATTATGAAATTTGCACTTATTTGAAATACCATTTCCTACTGACATTTCCCTTCCGGCTGCCTCGGCATTAATGTAAGAATTATTTATGACTCAGCATTTCCCCACGACAGCTGCCCACAGGACAGAGCATGAACTGAAGAAAAGAAAAGGACCGCGATGACTTCACCCTGTCCGCGTTGGCCCTCCTGGCTGAGGACAGGCGGCGGCTACAGGAGGCACGGGCTTCCCTGGGGCCACGTTGGGTTCAGATCCTGCCGCTGGAATGTACCAGCTATGTGACCTTGAAGCTATTGTCTGCAACAGGGGTCAGCAAACAATTTTTATAAAGGGCCAGCTCGCGAATATTTTCCGCCTTGCTCTGCATATAGTCCCCGGCACAATCACCCAACTGTTAGTGACTATTGTAGCACAAAACCAGCTGAACACAGTGTATTCGTCCCCCAGGGCTGCCAGAATGAAGCACCACAGACTGTGCGGCCTCAACACCAGAAGTTCATTCTCTCAGGGTTCTGGAGGTCAGGAGTCCAAGATCAAGGTGTGGGCAGGGCTGGTTTCTTCCAAGACTTCCCTCCTTGGCTCATGGAAGGCCTTCATCTCGCTGTCTGCCTGCGGTGTTTCATTTCTGTGTTGTCTGTGTCCTAATCTCTTTCTCTATCTAAGGACATCATTCATATCGGATGGGGACCCACCCTAATCGGTTCATTCTAACTGAATCACCTCTTTGAAGGCCCCATCTCCAAACCCAGTCCTATTCTCAGGTTCTGAGGGTTAAGACTTCAACATATGGATTCTGGGGGGGACACAATTCAGCCCCTAACAGATAGCTTGTTAGGTAAGCAGTCTCGCTGTGTTTCGATGAATCTTTGCACAACCAGGCTTGTGGCCACATTTCGCCTGTAGACTCAGGTTTGCGTGCGCTTGGTCTCTACTGCCCCCTTCCTCTGGTCCCTCCCTCTCCTTATCCTCACTCACATCCTTCCACCTAAAAGCCCCTCCCTAAGGTCACCAGTGGCCTCATGTCTCTTGCCCCCAGCAGTGCTGGCTTCGCACAGGTGACTCCTTAGTGAGCCTCTCCTCCCTGGGCTCTAGTGAGGCCACACTCCTTCGATTTTCTACCTTTCTGGCCCTCCCCTCTCCTGATTCTTTGCTGGCACCTCCTTCTCTAAACCACTAAATGGATTCTACTGCCTTAAAGCCCAGTGCTTTAAGGGGCTCTCTCCCTTTCTTGCTGTGTAATTTCTTCCCCGGTGATCTCATCACTTCCAATGTCAATTACCTTCCCTAACCTGAGGGCTCCCAAATATACAGCTCGAGGCCGTACATCTAACCCTTCCTGCGTATATCCTCTTGTCATTGTTTCTGTAATTTCGTGTGGTGCATCCTGGCTATTTGCTATTTGCTTTTCTTTAACTACGATAATCCCCGGGGTAAATTTAGTTCTGTCCTAAAACCATTTCCACGGCTCATCTGCCCTGACTTGCCCCCCTGCCCCACAGTTGAGGTTGGAGCCCTCTTTCCCTTGTTCTCTGAGCACACTGTATATTTCTTCTTCATTTATAATCACGAATGTGTGTGTTTGATTGAGGTCTGTCTACTTTGGAGGACAGGACACCCAAGAGAAGCAAGGATCCTGTCTTTTGTTCTCTTGGTATCTGAGCACTGAGCCCAGAGTCTGGCACACTCTGGAGTCTCAATCAATACACATGAGACAATCAAAGAACTCTAAGTAAAATAATTAAATTCTCTGAGATACAGGAGAATGAGTTGACTTCAGCTCAGAATATTTTGTATTAGGCTGTGCTTGGTTAGTTTACCATTTTGCTTATTTTATTTATTTTGGGAGAAAGAGAGAGTGTGAGTAGGGGAGGGGCAGAGAGAGAGGGAGAGAAAGAGAACCCCAAGCAGGCTCAACACTGTCAGCCCAGAGCTTGACACAGGGCTCGAACTCACTAACCGTGAGATCACAACCTGAGCTGAAACCAAGAGTCGGACATTTCACCGACTGAGCCACCCAGGTGCCCCTGTGCTTGGTTAGTTTAAGATGTGACCCTCCGGAAGGTTTTCCATGTATATTTCCATTCTTTCTATTTTCCTAAATTCTGCCTGTGTGGAAAGTTGAGGTCATTCGAAGAATGAACATCCTGGGCTCTACGTATTTCTTTAGTTTTGTGCATAAAAGAAGGGCTAGAACCCTGCAGGCAGACACTCTTGGTGCACATTCCAAGCCCACTACTCGCTAAAGGTGTGTGACCTTAAGTAACTTGCTTAATCTCCTTACTCCTCAGTTTTTTTCACCTGTAAAATGACGATGCTAACACCTGTGTTAAATATATGGTGTACGGACAGGGACTGACACAGTGCTGGCATTAGCAAAGGTTCCTTATTTGTTTCACAAATACTTATGTGCCTACAAATGGGACAGGTACTGTTTGAGGTGGCGGCCGGGGTGGGGAGGAGGCACACTGCAGTGAGTCAGGGCAATCCTATGCTCGGGGGCTCACGTTCTGGCTGGGAGACAGGCACTAAAGACAAAGCCAGGGGTGCCTGGGTGGCACAGTGGGTTAAGTGTCCGACTCTTGGTCTTAGTTCAGCTCATGACCTCGCGGTTCATGCGTTCGAGCCCCGCATCAGGCTCTGTGCTGGTGGTGCGGAGCCTGCTTGGGATTCTGTCTCCTTCTCTCTGCCCCTCCCCCACTTATTCATTTCCAATCTCTCTCTCTCTCTCTCTCTCTCTCAAAATAATAACTAAACTTAAAAAAGAAAGACAAAGCCAGGCAAGGGTATAGAGGTTGACAGTGAGGGGGCAGGAGGGGAGCATTTTAGCTGTGGGGATCAGGAAAAGCCTTCCTGGTGAGCTGAATGGAAGCAGGTAAAAAGTAGACACCAGAATGAAACCAGGATCCACACATGTTCATTTTTCTCCCCTTTTGCTTCCCTGAAGGCAGAATTCCCATGCCACCTGGTCACCAGGGAGAATGCCTCCCCCCCTACTCATGTCCGTTTGGGTGGGAGCAGTGCCGACAGCAATAGGAGGTGGCATTCAGGGGGCCCTGGGCTGCTATAGGCACAGATTGGGGTTAAAAGTCAAGGTCTTGGGCTTGGTTTCCACACTCCAGAAGAGTTGATATGCAAACCAGATTAGGCACAGAGAAGTGCTTCTGTGTAAAGGAACTTCTGCTTGGAGAATGACAGGTGAAAATAAAACTTGAAGAAATCCCACATCTCTTTCAGTTGGGTTCGAGGTAGGAGTGGGCCGTTTGTTTTTTGCCTTTGCTTGCCTCTGAACAGAAAACCAAATGAGTCAAAACACAGCCAGAATGGAATAACTTGAAGCCTAAGAAACTTAAGACTGCCCTGGTAGCTCTCAAGGATTCCTGGGGCCCCAGGGTCTAAGGAGGCCGAGTCAGCCATGTCCCCGTGTGGTTGCCTGTGTTTCCATGCTGCCTACTCCTACAAGAGCAGGAACCCTTGGCTGAGTTATCGCATCAGCCTGTTGGACTTACAGAACATTTGAAAGACTTCAGATCTTTGTACTCAATAATTTCTCCCCGCTAGGCTCCATATATTTTCTCCTGTCTGGTCAATGTGAGGCAATGAGGGACAAAGAACCCTGTCTCCCACGAAGAACCTAGCCCTATTTTGTAGCCTTAATAAACTTGAATAAAAGGACTTCCTTCCCATCTCCAGGATCCCTTTCCAGCCAGCCAGCTTGTAGCCACGAGGAGGTGAGTTCTTACTACGTGAGAGATAAATTTGCCTTCTAGGGGGACCAAGAATTGTCAACTTGTAAATAAGACATTTCAGTCAGATAAACAGTTGGACCACAGGGGCAGCTGAGAAATTAGAGAAGGTGTTGATACATTAAGATTGAAGAAGCTGAGGGGTGCCCGGGTGGCTCAGTCCGTTAAGCATCTGACTTTGGCTCAGGTCATGATCTCATGGCTTGTGGGTTCAAGCCTTGCATGGGGATCTGCGCTGACAGCTCAGAGCCTAGAGCCTGCTTGGGATTCTGTGCCTCCCTTGCTCTCTCTGCCCCTCCCCACTCGCACTCACACGTGCATGTGCGCACTCTCTCTCTCTCTGTCTCTCTCTCAAAATAAATAAACATAGCTCCAACACAGTGGGGGAGAGCACACATCCAAGAACCACCCCTCTCAAAGTGCTGAGGTGGGAGATTCAAAAGTTGATAGATGCCTACTTTAATTCAAAAATGATACATCAGGGGTGCCTGGGTGGCGCAGTCGGTTAAGCGTCCGACTTCAGCCAGGTCGCGATCTCGCGCTCCGTGAGTTTGAGCCCCGCGTCGGGCTCTGGGCTGATGGCTCAGAGCCTGGAACCTGTTTCCGATTCTGTGTCTCCCTCTCTCTCTGCCCCTCCCCCGTTCATGCTCTGTCTCTCTCTGTCCCAAAAATAAATAAACGTTGAAAAAAAAAAAATGATACATCAATAAAATAAGGGTATATCCTGTGGAAGAAATTTGGTTCTTCCCATTTTCTCATTTAGGCCAACATTTATGGGGGCCTACTTTGTAGAGGACACTCTTCCAGATGCTATAGAAGAAGAAACAGATGAATTTGACCCCCTCTTGGGACTGGAGAGCTTTCCCTTGGAGATGGTATGAGGTGGAGCAGAGAACAGAAAAAGAGATACGCACCAAACCTCTTGGGACTTCTTGTGTCTACGGCCTATTAACTTAAGATCACAACACTTGACCAACTGCCGTGGTTCCATTCAACTCTAAGTTTTGGGAGCATAACCGGTCTGTCCTCCCAGACCCAGCCAATTCTTGGACCCCTCAATGTGCTCCCAATGACCAAGTGTCCCCCCTTGGAGTATGGCCATTTGGATCCCAGCCAGCTTTATCCTTGTTTTTGTTTGTTTGTTCGTTCATTTTGGGGGTTTATTTTGGTGGGGATGGGGGGAGCACAAGTGGGGGAGGGACTGAGAGAGGGGGACAGAGGATCTGAAGTGGGCTCTGTGCTCACAGCAGCAAGCCCGATGTGGGGCTTGAACTCACAAATTGTGTGATCATGACCTGAGCCGAAGTCAGATGTTCAAGTGACTGTGCCCCCCTCAGTTTTAATAACGAAAGACCTCATCTTAAAATCTCTGTTCCCTCATTTTCAAGGCTGAGGCTCCTCTCTTCATTTCAAGGGGAAAATGACTAATAAAAAGTCAGGAATGATGACCTGGGTATTAGGGTACAAGAAACATGCTGTAGCAGGCTCCAGGTTACCTAAGATGTGTCCAGACTGATTCACAAGTTCAGTCACATTTCTGTTACAGCAGTGTAATGAAAACCAAACAAATTACCAATTACGTAGTCTGGCATCAGCAGAGCTTTTATTATTATTTTTTTCTTTAAAGCTTATTTATTTATTTTGAGGGACAGAGAGCACAAGTGGGGGGTGGGGCAGAGAGAGAAGGAGAGAGAGAACCACAAGGAAACTCTGCACTGATAGTGCAGGAGCCCAAGGCAGGGCTCGAACTCACGAACCGTGAGGTGACGACCTGAGCCGAGATCCAGAGTCCAGTGCCCAACTGGCTGGAGCCACCCCGGCGCCCCCGCCATCAAAGCTTTAATTGGACAAACGGTAGTGCGTTTAGTATACTGCAACGTGTATTTAATATAATGCTGCCGGAACCCATCTGAATTCAGAAATTAGAAAAAGATGTTCTCAAAAGTGACGTAAAGACTCATCTCTGCTCATTTATACAGAGACTGTCTTCAGGAAGATGTAAGCCCCTAGTGCCCGTGGCTGCCTCTGTTTGGAGGAAGCAGGTGCCCCGGGGAGGAGGTGGGCCGGTAGTGATTTCTGCCCTGCACTCACCTTTGAACTTCCTGCATTTTGTGCCGTGTGTATGCACTACCTACTCAAACCTAAGTCAGTTTTTATTACATGTTGAGTAATTTTTTTTATTACATACGGAGAAAGAGCTGTAACGCTTATTTATTTTTGTCATGAAGTCACTCCCTCCGACACTTCTCCGGAGTCAGAAATTCTCTCGAGGCCTGGGGAAAATGACGAATCCAACTTTTTCTGACAGGAGAGACGAGGTCTGAAAATCATGCCTGACGGATGCAATGAAGAGTCCTGGCAAGGGACACGGTGCTGACAGGTGAAGGCGTGCGCATCTGACGGGATTCGGACTCTACACCAAAACCAAGATGGAACAAGGAAAAAGATGTGTTTAGAATAGCTTCCTTGCTTCTGTCAGTGTATTCAGCGGATCGGTGTCCTTTCTCATCCCCTCTCCATCCTCACTCAGCTAACGGTGGAGTCTTGCTCGTTTCTTCTGAAATGACACGACAGTTGAGAGACCTGCTGCTGGTTCGGCACGTGTCGCTGGCTGTGTGCGTTTTCCGCTGTACGATGGCTCCCTGTGGCCCGGCGGTGACCTGGGGACGCCTCTGGGCCTGGAGATTGTAAGACTGAGCGATGCAACCGGGATTATAGGAAAGGATTAGCAGCAACACAGCCCAGTCAACGCGTGGAGAGAGGGGAGAGGTGTGCCTCCATCCGGCCGTTTGACAGAAGTGTGCCGAGGTTTATGTGCGGGGACGTGGCCAAAGAGCCCTTTTTGTGATGCCCTTTGACCTTTTGGGGAAGGCAAGCTGCGTCCTACCAGGGATGTGCCCCAAACTTTCACCTGCGGCCCTGACTCACAAGGGATACCGAGGGGCTGGATACAGAGTTTGTCACGACATCATTCACTGTAAGACGAAAGAGGTCTTGGGGCTCCTGGGGGGCTCAGTTGGTTGAGCGTCCAGCTTCGGCTCAGGTGATCTCGCCGTTCCCAAGTTCGAACCCCGCGTCAGGCTCTGTGCTGGCAGCTCAGAGCCTGGAGCCGGCTTCGGATTCTGTGTCTTCCTCTCTCTCTGTCGCGCCCCACGCCCCACCCCCTCCGCCCCCAGCCCTGCTCACTCTCTGTCTCTGTCTCTCTCTCAAAAATAAATAAACATCAAAAATAATAATAATAATAATAAATAATAAAGGAGTCTTTTCTGGGGAAGGTTTATGGGCCTTGCCATCTAATGAGTGGTACATGTGTATGGGGAAGGGTGGCCACAGTTTACGTAACAGATATAGCCTTTCTGTTCCTGTTTCCTCAAAACCCACTTAAAAAAAAAAACAACTTGTGGCAGAACAACTTCTAGAATGGCTTCTAGAATACTTCAAAGCTTCTAGAATACCAGAAGGCTTCCAGAATACTAGAAGCTTCTAGAACAGCTTCTAGAATACTTAAAAACGCTGGCAGTGAGCCAAATCAAGGTGCTACAGGTAGGAATCTGAGGTAGCCATGGTCTCCCACAGAAGTGCTGTGTTACATGGCATTTAGAGGAGTCAGAGTGGGCTTCTGGCTAACGGGATTAGGGAAGGTTCCGCAAAGAGGGGCTTGCATTGTTCGCTTTGTCGAATAAACCCCAAATCAGTGAACTGCAAGCAGGCTGAGCCAGAAATCATCTCGGGGGCCAAGACCACACGCATTCCCTGCATCCCCTTGCGTTTGGTAAAAGGTCGCGGCATCCCGGCTCTTCACTGTGCAGTCGGATCCACCGGAGCCAGATGGTCTCTCTAAAAATGTGGCCTGTGGCCACGATCGGAGAGTCGAATATGTGACTTGCATTCTCTTTCAGAGTGAGAATAGATCATGTAAGACAGCGCTGGTTGGCCTGGCTCCGAGAGAAAAGAAGCTAATAGATGAAAATATGTGCCCGAGGTTATTGATTTGTGTCCTTATTTATTCATCCTTCCCTCCTACTAGAAAGTGAACTTCAGGAGGGTGGGGGCTAGGGCTAGGTGACCCAGGACTGCAGCCGAGCCCCTAGACTTGGACGTCTGGCATATGGCGAATAAATACACGGTACGTTTTCCTCGAATGCATGAGGGGCTTTCTCAGAATAAAGTTTTGTGATCTGTGATGGATACAACTGCTGATTCTCTGCAGTCTAGAAGTCTGGTTTTTGTGTGTGAATGTCCCAACAGAGGACGAGTCTTGATGACAGTCAAGGATTGCGGCACAGACTTCCCTACTGCCCTGAACTCAAGGACAAGAATTCCTCCCGGCTCCTGATAGGCTGCCTGCAGAGTCTGACTTCACATCCAGCCTCTTCGATTAGACTTCAGGGCCAGGCTTGCCCCTCCCAAACATATTTTATTCATTCCTTTTAGCTCCGGGAGGTGAGCCAAGAATTCCAGGAGGAGGCGGAGTCCTTTTCCTGGCCCTGGCTGACGTCTGAGCACATACCGCCCTCTAGCGTTTACCACGCATTTGACAAAATCCTTTCCAACTTCCGCTAAAGCCCCGTGAAAGTGAAGTCTTCTAACAGCTCGCAGGCACAGAGTCTCAGCATTCGTGGGGGAGGGAGAACAAACATGCCAGTCTGCCCAGAATAGTCCAGAATGCTGTGAACATGGCAATGACTATCCAACTCAGAGCTTTGAAAATTAAAAAAGAAATAACATAAAAGCAGCCTTGTTAGAATCCACATTCAAGGGTTCCCCGACAGAAAGTTCTACTTTGTAACGGAGTTGGACATTTTCCGTAAACTGAAATTAAAATGTTTTTAATGTTTGGGGCGCCTGGGTGGCGCAGTCGGTTAAGCGTCCGACTTCAGCCAGGTCACGATCTCGCGGTCTGTGAGTTCGAGCCCCGCGTCAGGCTCTGGGCTGATGGCTCGGAGCCTGGAGCCTGTTTCCGATTCTGTGTCTCCCTCTCTCTCTGCCCCTCCCCCGTTCATGCTCTGTCTCTCTCTGTCCCAAAAATAAATAAAAACGTTGAAAAAAAATAAAAAAAAAATAAAAAAAATGTTTTTAATGTTTATATACTTTTGAGAGAGAGAGAGAGAGAGCGCGCGCGCGCGTGCACAAGCGGGGGAGGGGCAGAGAGAGGGAGACACAGAATCCCAAGCAGGCTCCAGGCTCTGAGCTGTCAGCACAGAGACCGATGCAGAACTTGAATTCACAAACCGTGATATGACCGGAGCTGAAGCCAGACGCTTAACCGACCGAGCCACCTGGCGCCCCTCCATAAACTGAACTTTAGACTATGAAGTAGAAGCATGAGGACGTCCCTCCAGCTTTTTCATGCTCAAGGTATTGCCTTTTGAATCACCTTTCATATCCTTTTTTGTGTTGTTCATTCATTCACACACCGCATACACACACACTCACACATACACAGAAATAAACCCATCCGCTGGGTTACTCTCAATCTCAATGTTAAGACGGCTTGTCTTTCTCACATACCTTTTCATGGAGGGAGAAGGACCTTGGACCTCTAACCCTGACGTCCCCTCCTCTCCACCCCTTTGAGCAGGTGCAAGGTGGGTTTCTGGCACAGCCTGACAAGCACCAGAAGCTGAAAGTCTCATATTCGCTGGCCCAAGCGTGGCCTGGATGAGACTGGTGGCCCAAAATTCTGTTCTATTGTTTTGGGTTTTTTTAAGACACGAGAACAAAGACACTTTCACCATCAACATTATACAAACCATCTTCTGAACACTCAATTATGTGTTGTCCTGGGTTACATACTATAGGTAAAGAAAGAATAAAGACACACTTTGCATTGAAGGAGCATACTTTTTACAGGTCACCTCATATAGGTGCAAAAATGGCAGAAAACTGCAATTAGAATCTCTGCAGGAGGCCCTGGATGCAGTATAAACAATGCTCCTGTACGTGTGCAGTGCACAACCTGAACATCCTTTTGAAGCAGTCCCGGTAAAATACCTTATTGACAAAAGAGCATGAATGCTCAGACTATGCCTTTAAAAACCCCATTTTGGCTGCCACTCAGCAAATTCGAGAAGTCAGGCTTGCCTTCCCTACGTCCCCTTTTGATTCCCATTCAATCAGTGCCATGCGTCCTTCCTACTCACCTGTACGCCCTTCCACCTTTGAGGAGAAGGTGCTTTGAGGTGCACCCTGTTTTTAATGGGACAAAATCCCTTGCCTCAGAGGAACAGAGCTCTGCTGGCAAACTCACAGGCCATGTTCGTGACCAGCAGATAAGGGAGATATTGGAGTAGCACATCTCTGATATCCCTTTAAGCACACTTCCTATGTCTGTCTTTGTTATCTCTGTGAAAAGAAGTCTCTCTCTCTCTCTTTTAAATGCTTATTTTTTTAATGTTTATTTATTTTGAGTGAGAGAGAGAGAGAGAGAGAGAGCCAGCAGGGGAGGGGCAGAGAGAGAAGGAGACAGAGAATCCCAAGCAGGTTCCACGCTGTCAGTGCAGAACCTGACTCAGGGCTCGAACTCATGAACTGTGAGATCATGACTGGAGCTGAAATCAAGAGTCGGATGCTTAACCGACTGAGTCACCCAGGTGCCCCCCTCCCCACCCTCTCTCTTTTTATTTCTTATCCCAGACTCACTGACCAAAGGACACTTGGCCCCAGTGACAGCGTAAATCTGACCTTTGCCTCAAGGGTCTCTGACAGGCAGCCTTGATTACATCTGTGTAATGGGCACAGGAGAAGTATGATTTGTTCTGCACTAAATTCTTCCGGGAAATTTTTTTCTGACTTCTCTTTAAAGTAAATAGAAGCTAAGGGTGGAGGGCAGGACTCTGGGGTTCACGGTTTTCTACTGTAAAACCTAACAACGACTCCGTCCTCTCCAGGCCAGTTTCTAAGGTGTAAGATGCCCAACCAGATGAGTCGATTAGCATTTCAAAGTGATTCCTGAAGACACCTTCCTCTTTCTGAGACCTGAGGGGGGTCTGTTCGCGGGTGGAAAATCTAAGAGAAGTCTAAATGTAACTGCTATCACCCAAGCCTTGTTCTAACCGAGCCCATCACACCATCCAGAAGGTTCTTTCGGGTCCCCACGTGGCTAAGTCCAGGGCACCGTGTCCAGCCCTCCTCATCCTCGAGCTCTTTGTAGGACCTGCCTTCTCAGAGCTGCTCGTTCTCTCCGGGAACGTTCTCTCTTCTTGGCACCTTCCCTGGTTTTCCTACCAGAGCTCTGCCTCTGCTACCACAGGTCCTGCGGGGGCTCCCCTGACCTGGTCCTTCTCTGGGTCTCGGGCACATCCACAGCCTACGTGGCATCTCCGTGACATGCTGCACAGGTATTTCCGATCCTTCACAACGGAGCCCCGATCTTGTCTTCATCCAAAACAACCCAGCAGCAAAACGGCTCCTCCCACACCGGGTCACTCAGAACTGGGAGCAGGTCTTGCTGTCACCCCTCCCTCACCGACCTTGAAGTCCCTGCTAAGAACATGCTCAACCCCTCGACCTCTTTCCCCCGCCGTTGCCCTGCCTACATCCAGCCTGTCCCACTCTCCTCCGGTCACAACATCGCCCTTACTGTCTCTCCTTTTCCATCTCCGTGCCTTTCCCAAGCCGTCTCCACACTGCGGCTGGTGGACCCCCTACCCCTGCCCTGAGCGTACCCCCTGCTCTCAGGAGAGAGTCCAGGATTCCACAGGTCCCACAATGTTCTCCCCAAACCCTGACGTCGTATTGCAAGCCATTCCGCACTTCCTTTGTCCACAGCCGCAAGCTCTAGCTTTCTTTCGGTTCCTCTAAGTCCAGAACCTTCCTACCCGGGACTCTCTGAACGTGTTCTTGCCTCTCCCTGGATTGCACTCGTTCCTCCACGTTTGTGGCCATGTCCTGGTCAGATGTCAGACATCAGCGATTTTCTCCAGGGGCACCTTCCCTGACCCACAAGCTGGGTTAAGATCCCTCTTCTATACATCCCTCCTTCATAACACCCCTCACCACTGTAACCAGAACATATCTTTAGTTCTTTGTAATCGCTGCTTTCCAACGAAATCAAAGGACCTAGTGGCTGCTGAACGTCTTAAGGAATCTGCCTGTGAATGTCTATGGGAGAAAGAAAATGTTCTACTGAACACAATGGTAGGAAGTAACAAGACTGGGTTTCTCCAGCAATCCCAGAAACGTGAGCAAAGGTGGGCAGTGGGTGAGTGCTGGGGGAGCAAACGGTATGGAGAGGGACCCAATGCAGTGACTGGAAAAAGCCTTGTGGAAGAACCGAGTTAGCATTTACAATAAACCATTGTGTTTACCCAGGACTCTATGAGCGGATGCACCTGTCTACGTAAAACACTTCGATGACTCAGCTCCTATTGAACATGAGTTCACGAAGAATTTCTCTTCCAAGCAACAAGGACACATATGGCCAGAGAGCTGTCTGTAAGAGAACTGTCTACAGGAGTGGACAGGGTCAAGCCAGACTCTGGGACGTTGGACGTCACCACACCTGGACTCTGACCTGCAAGGGTCTAGGCTCAGATTCCAGGAGGAGGCAGAACTCAGGAAGGCAGGGGATGATGTGGAGGCAGTGCGGGTGGAGGCGGGCAGCCTCCGTCCCGTCCTCCTCTTCTCTCAGAATGAGCTGGCCCCCCAGGCAGACAGCAGAAGCTACAAATGTCACCTGGGAAATTCCCCAAGGTCAATCGTTAGCTGGTAATCCATTCATCGTTTCCAAAGAGGTGACATTAAGGCACATTTATAGCTAATCTGTGTATTCCCAGTCACACGTGGGTGGGAATAAATCCTAGGACAAGACAGAGGCCAATCCAGCACCTGTGCAGTGAGACCCAGTTGGGCATCAGTTCCTCAAGGTCTGCAGCTATCGACTGGCCTAGGCAACCCTTGGGTTTTTTTTGTTTTTGTTTTTATCACTTTTTTTGAAATTTCCCCAGAATAATAGTAAGTATTTTCTTAATTAAGAAAAATGTTTCTTGGGGCGCCTTGGTGACTCAGTTGGACGAGTGTCTGACTCTTGATTTTGGCTCAGGTCAAGATCTCATGGTTTGTAGCTTCGAGCCCCGGGTAGGGCCCTGCACTGGTAGCACAGAGCCTGCTTGGGATTCTCTCTCTCCTGTCTCTGCCCCTCCCCCTCAAAATAAATAAATAAACTTGAAAAAAAAAAAAGAAAAACGTTTCTTTCTTATCAATCAAATAAAGGAAGTCAGAAGGAAGTTCTGCCTTTGAATAGGGCCACCTGCTGTCCCTGCCCCATAATTTATTCTTTTCTTTCTTATTTTGACAACACTTTAACAATGTAAAAACCATCCTGAGCTTGGGGACGGTACAAAACCAGACCAATATCAGATCTGATGACAAGCTGACCCTTGCTTTAGGTAAGGAGAAGTAGTAATGAGAACACTCGATGACACCTTCTGAGTGCTCACTAGGGGCCTTAGGGGGAGGCATCAGATGGAGGGCGGTGGTCAGAGAGGTTAAGTAACTCCCCCAACTCCAGAACAAGAAAATGCAGAGCCCAGATTCAAACTTGGCCACTTGACTCCAGAACCATGTTCTAAATCTCTGTGCCAAGAGATTTAGTCAAGTGGACTTTACGATGGTCCACTCTTTGTGGGATGCATGCCAGCAGACCTTAAAGGGTGGTCCAGTGGGACTCTCAACTGCTGTAGCACAGGCAAAAGGTTCACACGTGAGCCATCATCCAAAGGACTCCTGAGAACCAGGAGGGAAGGACTCAAAATCTGTGCTCTTCTCGCGATGGGTGCACGGTGCTTTCCCCACATTTGTAAAGTCGCTCATAATTATTTTTATTGCTTATAATTTTTTTAACGTTTATTCATTTTTGAGAGACAGAACACAAGTGGGGGAGGGGCAGAGAGAGAGGGAGACACAGAAATCGAAGCAGGCTCCAGGCTCTGAGCTGTCAGCACAGAGCCCGACACAAGGCTCAAACTCACGAATCAGGAGATCATGACTGGAGCTGAAGTTGGATGCCAAACCCACTGAGCCACCCAGGCGCCCCTTATTGCCTATAGAATCCAGAGAAAGCTCTCCTTCTAGCTTTGGTTGGGAGTAAGGGAGGGGCTGGGGAGAGACACAATGTTTATTACGTTTCTACTAGGTGCCAAGGCACTGTTGTGAGTGCAAGGCCTCCCTGGTGGGTTCAGGGTCTTCAGCTCTGAGTGTTGGGTCTGCAGTGAGTGCAGGGTGTACATTGTGAGTACAAGGTCTATACTGTGAATGCAGAGTCAATGTGTGAGTCCAGGGTTGGCCCTGTGAGTTCAGGGTCTCCAGCTCTGAGGGTAGGGTCTACAGCTGTGAGGTGTTTGCTCTCACTGCAATTACCTTACAGCAGTGGAAGACAGACAATGAGCAAGTAAACGGACAACATATTCCAGGTACTAATAAGTGCCTGAAGAAGGAAGGTCACCTGAGTGAGAGCATCGCAGCGGGGAGTGGCTGAGATCTTTAGAAAGAGTGGATCTTGATGAGAACAGAGAGCCTCTGGAAGACGAGGGGCCGGAGGGTTGAAGCAGAAGGAGCAGTTCTGTACGTTGGTCCTTTCTTTGTTGTTGTTTTTTTTAAAAATTTTTAATGTTTGAGACAGAGAGAGACAGAGTATGAGCAGGGGAGGTGCAGAGAGAGAGGGAGACACAGAATCTGAAACAGGCTCCAGGCTCCGAGCTGTCAGCACAGAGCCAAACATGGGGCTTGAACCCACGAACCGTGAGATCATGATCTGAACTGAAGTCAGACGCTCAACCGCTCAGCCAACTGGGCCACCCAGGCGCCCCTCCGTTGGTCCTTTCCACTGCCAACTGGGCACTGGCCGGCTGGGAACCATGTTCTGCAGGCCAACAAGGCCCTCTTCCTCCTCTCAGGAAGAAAGTGGTGAAGGACGGGGTACTGGGCAATCCACACCCAAACCAGGAGAGACCTTGTAAGGTACCCTAACAAGTCTGGATTTTATCCTGGAAGGTTTGGGGCAGGACTGGAAGTTTAAGGAAGGAGAGGGAATTGAACAGGAAAGAGGAGAAATGGGCAGGACCAGACTAAAGAAACAGAAAGAGCTAAGGAAGTATAAATAATAATAATAATAGTAGTAGTAATAATAATAATGATAATAAAAATAGTGAAACTTAGAATAACATTCTGGTAAAGAAAAAAGTGGCTAAAAGGTAATCTGGCAACTATTAACACCCGAAGGACTCTTTAATTTTTCATTTTTGCCAGATGATTTCTGGCAATAAGAAATCTTATTTTTGCCAGATGATTCTGTGGACGGAGGACCAGCCTCAAGCTACACAAGCATTCAGGTTAGTTACATGGGGGGAAAAATCCTTGATTGCAGACAGTGGTTAAATAACCTCTTTTCCTAAGAATCTATAAGGATAAGGCAGACAGCTAATGATTTTTGGATGGAAGAAATCTAGTTTAACCCAGTGTTTGAGTGTCCCTAGCAATTGGATCCACACGATTATTGATTATTTGATCTCATGTGTATGTACATCCAGTCCATGAAAACTGGGACTCAATTTTAATGCTGTGTATTGATTACCCTTTGTGTGCTCAGAAAGTCTAGGCTCCTGGAGGGGAAGAATACACCATGTGCACATTAAGGAATAATCTGGAAATAATATACCTCATAACATCGTCGTGAGTATGTTATCAACTATGTCAACAGGGATAAGGAGTCACCAGTCATTCATATTATAAATTATTTATGGAACATGTGATAGGTCTGTGGCAGGAACCCAGGTAATGGACCCATAGGCGGGGAATGATAAAAGGGAACAGGCCATTAGTGACTCAGCTCTCCCACTGACCCAGGCACCCAGCTGGCCAGGTCAGGGTTTCAGCTCCAGCTAATCATGAGAATATCTCAGGAACAGGACATGAGACGTGATCTCTAACACCCCTCATCTGTCAGCAGCTCTGGGCTCAGAGGGAGACTGGTCCATTCGAATCATGTTCCACCGGACTATAGGTCTCTTACCTGGAGCTTCGAGGGGTAGGGTCTCGAAAAGACAGAGAGCTTTTGCCCTGAAGGCGGAAGCCAGGAAAGGAAACCTAAAACTGGACCCCCTTTCATGGGGCTGAATGCAGCAGGAGCCTCAGATATGGGAGAGAGGACTGAGAAACAAGCAGGGAACAGGCAAGATGAGAGGTGGGCTGGAGTGAGGCCTCCGGTACAGGCCACGTGTGCATGGAACGGACAGAGCCTGTTAGCTGAGGTCACCGGCACGTGGCTCAGAACCCCAGCTTGCCGTCACCACTTGGGGGACCTTGGGCAAAGTACGCGACCTCTTCGAGTCTCAATATTTCACCTTGAAATTGGAAGACTGTAGTCTTCATTATCCAGAAGTAATTAGTACAGAAGGCAGATATAGCTCAAAGTGAATCAATTTAAATAGGCACCAAAGTTGCACAGCAATAATTGAGTCACAAGTTTGATTACAAGCTTGTCTTTAAAAATGCAACTAAAAACAAAGAAGAAGAAACAAAATAAGCAACCAAAGAAAAAGGGAGACAAACCAAGAAGTAGACTCTTAACTGTAGAGAACAAACTGATGGTTACCAGAGGGAAGGGAGTGGGGGCACGGGGGAAAGAGGTGATGGGGATTAAGGGCACACTTCTCGTGGTGAGCATGACTAAGATATAGAATTGTTGAATCGCTGTATTGCATGCCTGAAACTAATGTAACCCTGCATGGTAAATACACTGGAATTAAAATAAAAATGAAAAAAATAATTATCGCTAGGCTACAAAAAAGAAATGAAAAATTACGCATATAAGTTATTTTATTTTAGAGTTAATGAAGCATAGGTTATAATTCCAACTAGGTGCTAATTTCTAGAATAATGAATGACTCAGATGTGATTGCGGGGTTTCTGGCATGTTTTCCTGAGACAACATTCTCCATGCCGGAGGGCTCTGCCAGTTTTTCTGAGGGTTTCTCCTAACATCTCGATAGGCAAAGAATTCTTGCCCCATGATGTGGTATCCAGTTGTCAATACATTCCTTTCAAGAGCAGATAGGAAATGAGCAAGTCTCATTGTTTTTCACTTTAATGTTAACTTTATATACCTTTCTAAAAATTTTTACAGATCATTTCCATTTCTGGCATTACGGTCGACTAGACATGCCAAAAAGTCTCCCCTCCCCACAAAACGCTTAGAACATGGGAAGAAATGGAATAGGACTGCACGCTGAGTGGGTGAGGGGAGATCTGAAGTGTGGACCCTGGTCCCTGTCAAAGAAAGGAGGGTTTGGGAAAAACCCTCCTGGGACAAAGTGACACATGTAGCATGTCTGCTGTAGTTTGGGTGGTGGGGAAATGGGAGATTTGCAGAAGTATGTTTCATTGTGTGTCTTTCAGTTATTTTCAGCACACACACACACACACACACACACGTACTTGTCTAAATGAGTCCACATTCTTCTGTAACTTGCTTTTTCCCTCTTAATTTGTCTTAGAGATTTTTCAATGTGTACTCTATGCATCTATCTCCTTTTTTAAAAGTATAATTTTTTTTTAAATTTATTTTGAGAGAGAGATAGCATGAGCACAGGGGAGGGGCAGAGAGAGAGAGAGAGGGAGAGAGAGTATCCCAAGCACTGTCAGATCAGAGCCTGATGTGGGGCTCAATCCCACAACTGTGAGATCATGACCTGAGCTGAGATCAAGAGTCAGATGCTTAACTGACTAAGCCACCCAGGGCGCCCCTGTATTTATCTCATTTTTAAACAGCTGCATGAAACGCATGTTATAGATATTATTTAATTTGAAAATACAGAATGACCCCACACTTCTAATTTTTCTTATTTTGCTTTCTTTTTCTATTGAACCTACCACTAACGTACTCAATATTTACCCATGATATTTATGTTTTGTTTCTCTCTATGAGTGTGGAAGCTTCGTGGGGCAGGGATATGTGTTGTGTTTGTTAACTGATTTATCCCATTTGCTTAGAAACAGAGCCTACACGGTAGATTCTCAGTAAATATTTGCTGAAAGAATCAAATTAATGAGCTCTCCTTTAACCAACCCCCCAATGACTTATAAGTTTTCATGACTCTAAACAATGCTGCAAACATCGATGTATGTGCTTCTATGGGCACATTACAAATTACAAGGTCAAACACTCTACATCTAAACAATGATGGTCATTGGATTAGCAAGTGTATGGAAAGCGACCTCCATGGGCAAGACAACTCAGTGTCATTTCACTCATGATCATTTCCTGTTGATACCTAATAAATGAATCTATTAAAATTGCTACTCCAAACTTTTCCTGGAGGCCTTTATCATTGCTCTGCCCCAAAGAACATGCAAGACTCCAAAGGAATCATGTGTTTGTTCCCACTTTCCCTTTCACCCTAATCCAAGAGATGGGTATTCTCTTCCCTCTGGACCAAGAAGATAGACAAAGCGTGCTCTTGTCTATTTCCTGTTTCATTGCTCCGAGTTGAGCCTTTTTTTGAGGCTATTTTTTGAGCCAATGCAGAGCTGAGCATTTTAGGAAGACGAATGCCAAGGTTCACATTATGTTGAATGTGGACTAAAATCAGGATCCCATTAAGTTAACAACATCGTTAAGATGTTTATCTTCAGAGTAATGTTCTCAGTGAAGTGCGGAATGTGATGCATCAGGGAAATGACCACATAATGGCAACATTAGACGGGAAGAGACTATCTGTGGGGATCCACGAAGCTGGAAGGACCCGTACAAACCAAATGTCTGGTATGGGCTACCTCACACCCCAGCGCATTTTCCTAACACGTCATGGCCCCCTTCTAATTTCACATGCAACAACATTCCTCCCCAAAGTTCCTCACTCCTAAATAATCCCATGAACAGTGAATGACCAGATATTCCATGTTAAAGACGGTGCTCTCGTTTCTTTTGGTATTTTTTACCTCAGGTTATTTCAGGAAGAACAATGGCCAGGCCCCACTTTCTAAAAGAGGGTAACTCCATATGAAAGCAAGATCTGAAATGGATCCATTCAAACCCTGCCTCCCATCTTTTGACTGAAGAGGAATAGCATCTTGGGGGTACCCTTCCAGAAGATATGGTTCGGAGCATCGTAACTGACTGCCCAGTGGGAAGAACAACTCACCTGTTCCCTGGGCTACTGTCTTCTTCCTCCCTTGTCTCACCTTCCAGTGCTGCTAGCACCCCGAGGATGAACACAAAGGGCCTAGAGTGGTTTTCAAGCCTCTCTGGAGTGTGGCCCCTACATTCCTAACTGATCTCCTCCGTCCCAGCTCCTCCCTGCCCCTGTGTTCCAATCATACCAGGGCTGTCCCCTGTGCACACCCTGCTCTCAGGGCTGGTGGACGCCCTCCACTTCTCTTTGTGTGCAAGCCCAGCCCTTCAATTTGCAGGGCCAAGATTTGAGTGCAAATGAAAGCCTGCGTGTTGCCTGTCTCAGTATTAAAAAGCGGTAAGTCCCACCAGCAGATTGTTAAAATATGCTCTGTCCTTCTGCCTTGCCAAATATACCTTCATAACAACCAAATGAAAAAATATGTGTAAATCTGTGATTTTTGGCAAAATACCAAAGGCCTCTGAAGTTAATCACTATTGCATTATGTCTGGGTATTCTGCTGAAGGGTCAGGCTGTTTGGATGAGTAGTAAAATAGAGATACTCATAATTCGTACATTATTATATCTTTATTCCAGAATGTTTTCCTTCCAGACCATTCCAGAATGGTCTAAAGAATTAAAAATGAGGGGCGCCTGGGTGGCGCAGTCGGTTAAGCGTCCGACTTCAGCCAGGTCACAATCTCGCGGTCCGTGAGTTCGAGCCCCGCCTCGGGCTCTGGGCTGATGGCTCAGAGCCTGGAGCCTGTTTCCGATTCTGTGTCTCCCTCTCTCTCTGCCCCTCCCCCGTTCATGCTCTGTCTCTCTCTGTCCCAAAAATAAATAAACGTTGAAAAAAAAAATTAAAAAAAAAAAAAAGAATTAAAAATGAAATGTAATAGTGTTTCAACTATACAAAATTTGGATCTCACCAACAGGACAAAATATAGGAATTGTAAAGGTAAAACATTTTTGAAGTATTTTTCACATGCTTACAAGTTAACTTTCTTGAAAAAAAAATTCTGCAAAATCACCTACAATACTAAAAGACAAAAACAAATTATAATTAATGAATATCCGCATTAAAAAATTTTTTTTGTACTTTATTTTTGATAGAAAGAGACAGAGCACAAGTGGGGGAGGGGCAGAGAGAGAGGGAGACACAGAATCCGAAGCAGGCTCCAGGCTCTCAGCTGTCAGCACAGAGCCCTACGTGGGGCTCGAACTCACAAACCGCGAGACCATGACCTGAGCTGAAGTCAAACACCCAACCGACTGAGCCACCCAGGCACCCCGAACATCCACATTTTAAATAAAAATTATGTATTTATTTTTTAAAGTTTATTTTTATTTATTTTGAGAGAGAGAGAGAGAGAGAGAGAGCAAGCGGGGAGGGGGGGCAGAGAGAGAGGGAGACAGAGAGAGATCTCAAGCCGGCTCCACACTGTCAGTGCAGAGCCTGACACAGGCCTCAGACTCACAAACCATGAGATCACGACCTGAGCTGAAATCAAGAGTCCGATGCTTAGCTGACTGAGCCACCCAGGTGCCCCTAAATCAAAATTGTTTAAATAAAGCTGAAAATGTTTTAGTGTCATTACATTTCCGCAAATATATGCAGAGGGTGTGTTTAACGTCCATTCATTGCCCAAGGAAAGAATCAATAGCCTGTTTCATGTGCATTACGTCTAGAACTGCATGTAAACAGATCTAAGAGGAATATGAATTGTGCAATATTGTAAACATTTCTCGGCGACTTCCTGCAACTCTTGCGAACACCACACTAACACAGGAGCACCCCGGGAGCAACCGGGAGCACCCCGGGAGCAACTAATTAGAACCCTGGGAGAAGCCAGACAACGGATGCTCGTCACTCCTAAAGTGAGGCTTTACTGGACGAGACTGTTTTGTATTTGTGCCGAGAAAGATTTAGCAACTAAATCTGTCTTTCCTCTTGCCTAAGTACTTCCGTCACACGAACCCTCCTTCCACACGCTCTGAAGCAATCGGCCCACAGACCTCCGTGACAGAGGTACCCAAGCTCCCATTTCGGGGACACCGGGCAGGGCTGAGGACCCCACTGTCCCAGGGCCTGAGAGGGTTAGTCACCTCGTGCAGCGAGCGCAAGCTTAGGCTCACAGGCTGAGCTCTGGACCCTAAGCGGCAGAGGGACCCTCGTGTTCTTCAGTAGATGTCTTGTCGTGTGCTGGTGGCACGTGGGACCCTAACGTGCGGGGCCCAGAGAGCCTCCTGCCCATATCTAAGGCTGCCCCTCGTGCGTGGAAGGCTGCTGTGATTCCTGAGGAACCCTCCCACCCCCCACCCCCAGACCTCCTCTGTGAAGGAGGGCCTATCCCCCGGGTCTTTACAGCCGGGCTCAGCACGTCGCACTCAAGTGACTTGTGTGTACGTGCGCTCCCACTCAGCTGCCTGAGGGCCTGTAGCCTACAAACAAGACTTGCTTGTACTTCACTCTGTCATATTTTGAAGGCAGTACGTGTTGAATTTGCCAAATACAAAATTATTTTGAGTAAGTTTTTCCAACTACTACTATTGTCCTGTTTATATGCCTTGGTGGAAAGACACCATGCTCTGGGGAAAGGCACCATGCTTTCGGGAAACCCACCTTGCTCTGGGGAGAGCCACCACGCTCATGGCCCACACTCCTGGGCTGCACAGCCCCTAGGGTGGGCCTGTCTACATTTCCTCACTCACACTTATGACCCTGCCCCTGGCTTGAGGAGCACCAGAGGCTCCAACGCTTGACTCCATGGCCCAAAGTCTTGCAATTTGGTCTTCTTTTGCCTAACTTCTTTTCACTAACTTTTGAGAGACTCTCCTCCTATCTCTTAGTTTATTGGCAGGAAGCATGACAAAGGGTGGCAAAGGCCCCACAGGATTTTCTCCTTGAATCCGGGACGTGGGAGGTTTGGGTGCTTCTAACTGGTCAACACGTCAGCCTCAGAAGGTGTTTCCTTTCTCTTAAGAGAAAGGTTATTAGAGAGGACACGGAATAAAAATGGAAAAGATCAGATGTCATAATTCTAGTCAAGGTCTATAATTCAGATCAAGACTTCAGAGTCAGATTGGCATTGGCTGTGTGGACAAGAAAGATGACAGTAAAATGTTTCAGACCCTCATCGTCTTCTTGTAAAGACGTCTTTAGAACACATAAATTCGGAACTGAAGTAAGCTATGTTATGAGGCCAAATTTTCTCAAGGAAGTAAACCAGAGGCCCTGCAAAATGTGCCCAGGGAAATGGAAATAAACAACAGGGAGGTAGTCAGGTGCTTGGGTCCAGCCAAAGCCAAAGATGGTAGAGAAGGGCCTCCCCCAGCGGAAGGCCCCCCTCGCCGCCTGAGTCTCCCTCCTCCCCTCTCCTGAGTCCTCTCTACTGACACCATGGGGTTCTGTGGCTGTGCTGGCTGCGGAAGGGCAGCGGCCAGCAGAAGAGCTGGAAGAAGCAGTGCCCCGCCTGGCGGCCAGCCGGCCCAACCTCTGGGCAGGTGCCGCGGGGGACGGGCTCGGTCCCGTGCCGAGATCTTGAGACATTTTGAACTTTCATCTCTTCTGGGCCACCTAAATGTCAAGCTTGGAATTGAAGAGATACCTGACTAGATGTCAGAAGTCCCAAATTCAAGTTCACGCTCTGCCACAGCAACCTGACGACAAATACATCATCTTAGCCTCCCTGAGTCGCACTGTCTTCCTCACTCGTCTATAAAATAATAAGGTTGAACTAAGAATTTCTGAGGACCTTCACAGCTTTAGCAGCGTACAACTCCATTAATTCTGAAAACTAAATTCACCATGTCCCCACCTCACAGATTCCCTTATTTACCTTGGCGATGGTGGGCCTTAAAGTTTGTGCATATATATATATACACATACACAAATATAAACATACACATATATAAAAACACATGTATCAGCACATATATATATGCACACACATAATATAAACATATGTATCAGCATATAAATACAAAAACTCTCAATCCAATATGATCTAGCAATCAAAATCCACACTGCAAAAAAAAAAAAAAAAAAAAAAAAAAAAGAAGAAAAGAAAAAGAAAAAGAAAAAAGGCCATAGCTCACTCCTGAGGGTACAAAACCTCACATTAATGAACTCACTGCTTTTTCATATTTTTCTTCTTTTGAAATATTTACTTTTCTGCCTGTGAAACTTCTGCTGCACTTATATTTCTACTTAAACTAATGGTTATGTACTATATATTTCTTACAATTTCTAGTCTTCTCAAATTTTCCTAAAATATTCAAAAAAAATTTTTTAACGTTTATTTATTTTTGAAAGAGAGAGAGAGAGAGAGATGGAGTGTGAATGGGAGAGGGGCAGAGAGAGAGAGGGAGACACAGAATCCGAAGCAGGCTCCAGGCTCTGAGCTGTCAGCACAGAGCTGGAAGTGGGGCTCGAACTCATGAGCCGGGAGATCATGGCCTGACCCGAAGTCGGATGCTTAACTGAATTTACCCAAACATATTTTTAAAAATAAAACTGCAGAAGTCAAATTCAGTGATCCAGGGTCCAGTCACCAGCCTCGAGTTTGTGGGGGGTCAGTGACAGCAACACTGGGGGTGGCTTCCTGGAACCGCAGCTGGAGTGGTACATGCTCGAACTCAGTTATTCCACGTGGGGCTTCTTGATTTCCGTGACTTCTAACTACGGCAGGTGCAGCAGCACCCCAGCGGCCCATTCAGCAGTTAGGTCCTAGGGAGCATTTCTGGAGGCCGGCCTGGAACCTGCCCCCGTCCCCGTCACCAAGGCCTCCAGCAATTTTGTACCCACAATTCCACAATTACCTCTCTGAGACTTTGGAGTTTCTGCAATCGACACTGGTAGGCGAAATGCCCCGCGACCATCGTTCTATGTCAAACTGCAGCCACCCTCCAAAGCGGGGAGGAATCGCAGCTCCCTGCCTGTCTTGATAGAATCCTTCCTTTTCCCGAACACTTGCTGCTTCAGCATGGCACGTGAGAAGTCACTTTTGTCTTTTCTATCCTTGGTTTTTGTAACATTCCTTTTTCGGGTTTTTTTTTAGTTGTAAAAAGATAGAAATCCATTTAAAATAGTGTCAAAGGGGTGACTGATTATAATATAGAAGCATCTGACAGAAAACAAAGAACCTACAGTCAGTCTTCATGTGGTAGGAATCAAGAAGAAGAAAACCTTTGAGAAGCCAGATGGCTACTCTTTCTCTGACTCACTCTAAAGCCACACGGTCTGTCACTTCTTTCTGCATTTTCTCCTCCTCCGCTTCCTTCTTTTGTGCCGACTGGTTTCTCTATTTCCCCGGGTATGACTCATGAATTTATATGACCTGGTAGAGACTGTGAGTTGCCCTCCCAGTACCCTCTGTTTCCTACTCGCTCTGCCCCCTGCCATTTTACCCGGGCACAAATCAGTTGAAATAATATAAAAAAAATAATAATAATAATACATATAATAAATATTATGTCATCCCCAGACCCCCTTGCAGCTAAATGTTGTCACATGGCTCCATTCTACCCAACGAGACGGCTCTTTAAAAGAAAGAAGGTGGGCCTTCCTCTTCCTTTATCCTTGAGAATAGATATGATGGTTAGAGCTATGGCCGCCGTATTTCCATCATGATAATGAAGAGATCAAAGACATGGTGGGGTCCATAAGGTGGAAGGGTCTCTGAGGAAGTGGAGCTATCATTCAGGCTCTTGAGTACTTACCTCCAGACTTCTTATGAAGAACTAATTTCTGTCTTATGTAAGCCATTGTTATCTTCAATTTCTTTTTACGTGCACCTAAAGCCTCATCTTAATTGATAGGTGTGTGTCCTCCCCATTTCATGCATAACAGACAATAACTACGGTCTTTTCCTTTTCCTTTTCTTTTTTTAAAATTTTTTTAAAAATTTACTTATTTATTTTGAGAGAGATAGAGACAGCGTGAGTAGAGGAGGAGCAGAGAGACAGAGAGAGAGAGAGAGAGAAAGAGAGAGAGAGAGAGAAAGAGAGAGAGAATCCCAAGCAGGCTCTGCACCATCAGCACAGAGCCCAATGAGGGGCTCAAACTCACGAACCTGTGAGATCGTGACCTGAGCCAAAACTGAGGGTTGGATGCTTAACCAACTGAGTTATCCAGGCTCCGCACTAGTGTCTTTTTCAATTCTAAGATCTCGGGAGAGATTAGAAGAGCTTAGCTTCTGTATCTACTTGTATTCCAATTAGCAATGACTGGTGGGAGCCAAGTTCCAGAATACAAATGAGGTACAGAAGGTCTACTCATGTTAACTGTGGGGATTGTTTTTACAGAAGGAGGTATATAGGTCAGAAAGGTACCTTCAAAGTTGTCTGCTGGGAGGAGCCAAGATGGCGGAACAGCATGGAAGCTTTTTCTGTGCCTCGCGTCCATGAAATACACCCAGACCAACACGAAACCATCCTACACACCTAGAGAACTGATGGGAGGATTAACACAACAATCTGCACAACCTGAACCACAGAATTCAGCAGGTATGCGGCGCAGAGACCTGAACTTGGGGAGCGAGAAGCCGCGAAAGGTAGGGAACTGCTTTTGTGGGTGGAGAGAGGACAGAGACTGGGGGTGGGGGGAGAATATGGGAAAAGCACCCCTCCCCAAAAGCAGCTGGAGAGAGAGTGGAAAATTGGAAACGGCCGCAGGGACTAAACTAAGAAGGGAGAAAGGAGAAAGGAGCGGGTTTAAATTCCATTAAGACTGTAAACAAGGGGAGCACAACAGCTGCAACTCCACAGCTCCCTACCTGGCGGTGCTCTGGTGGGAAGGGCGAATCCCCAGGAGCAGAGTGGGGTCCGGGAGGTTCTCGGGCCACAAGGGGAAAAGCGGCTCCACTGCTGGAAGGACGTTTGGTGGAGACGGTTGAAGCCACCTGGTCCCAGCAGACCCCCGAAAACGGCCACATTCACTGGTGCTGGAACAAGGTCGTTAAGGGTGAAGCCTGGTGCCAGATGTGTGTGGTGATTTTCCATAATCTCTGAAACACTGCTGGTACACTATCTCGCGAACTTTTTCTGGGGAGGGCTGGCACCTGGCGGCAGTCTCGGGGCACCGGCAGCAGCAGGGTCCAGCGGGTGTTCCTGGGTCCAGCCAACATTTGGCCACTGCTCATTCGGCCATTGCTGGGTGAGACCCTCCCGCAGAAGGACGGAACGGGTCAAAGTTGCAGTCCTTCAGAAGTAAGGGTCCGGGAAAACAGCCAGGGGAAAAGAGAGAGGTACTGCCTGTGGCCTGGTCGCCGGGAGTCAAAGAGCAGGGAGTGGACGACAGCTGAAGATGGAGGCCACACTGGGTAGCTGGGTTGCGCATTTTCACCGCTCCCGCACATGCGCATATGCACCTACGACCACCGCAAAAATCCACCCCAGTAGGCTAGCAGCGCCATCTAGTGGAGAACGGAGCTGTTACACTGAGCCCCACCCAACTGGGCCAACTTCGCTCTTCAAGAACACAAGTCTCACTGCCGGCTTAATTTACGGACTATAAAGAGCTACACAGACTGACCTCTAGGGGAAAACGAAGCAATTGCAGTCTTACTTCAATCTGTTAGCAGGTTCATCTATTCAATTTTCTTTCTTTTTTTTTCTTTTTCCTTTTTCTCTTTTACAATTCTTTTTCTTGAATACAGAAAGAGAAAAATTCATTTTTATTTTCAATTTTTATTAAAAATATCTTTCTTTAAGTTTTATTACTATATTTTTTACTTTTGCGTAAATTTTTTTCAAATTCTACTTTATTTCCATCATTTTATTTTAGTCTACTTCCGTGTACTCACCTTTTCAAATTTTCAAACAATTTCTTCTTTTTTCTTTCTTTTTCTTTTTTTCTCTTTTTTGTTTCTTTTCTTGAATGCAGAAAGAGAAAAACTTCATTTTTACTTTCAATTTCCATTAAAAATATTTTTATTTAATTTTACTACTATATTTTTTGCTTTTATGTAAATTTTTTCAAATTCTATTTTACTTCCATCATTTAACTTAGTCTACTACAGTGTATTCACTTTTTCAAATTTTCAAATGATTTCTTTTTTTTCTTTTCTTTTTCTCTTTTTTTTCTTTTTCGTTTCTTTTCTTTTTTTCTTAAGTACAGAAAATGGAAAAATTCATATTTATTTTTAATTATTATTAAAAATGTTTTTCTTTAATTTTTTTCTACTATATTCTTTACTTTTGTGTATATTTTTTCAAATTCTATTTTATCCCCATCATCTCATTTTAGTCTACTTCAGTGTATTCATTTTTTCAAATTCTCAAACGATTTCACTTTTTTTTTTCTCTCCCCCCCTTTTTTTCCCCTCTAATCTGTCAAATGACTTTCAACACCCAGACCAAAACACACCAAGGATCTAGCATCATCTATTCGATTTGTGTGTGTGTGTTTTTAATTTTTAATTTTAATATTTTTTTAATTTTAATTGTTTAATTTCAATTTTTCTACCTCATTAATTCCTTTTCTCCCTTCAAAATGACAAAATGAAGGAATTCACCCCAAAAAAAGAGCATGAAGAAATGACAGCCAGGGATTTAACCAACACAGATACAACAAGGTGTCTGAACCAGAATTTAGAATCGCAATAATAAGAATACTAGCTGGAGTCGAAAATAGATTAGAATCCCCTTCTGCAGAGATAAAAGAAGTAAAAAATAGCCAGAATGAAATTAAAAATGCTATAGCTGAGCTGCAATCATGGATGGATGCAGTGGCGTCAAGGGTGGACGAGGCAGAACAGAGAATCAGCAACATAGAGGACAAACTTATAGAGAATAATGAAGCAGAAAAAAAGAGGGAGATTAAGGCAAAAGAGCACGATTTAAGAATTAGAGAAATCAGTGACTCATTAAAAAGGAATAACATCTGGGGCGCCTGGGTGGCGCAGTCGGTTAAGCGTCCGACTTCAGCCAGGTCACGATCTTGCGGTCTGTGAGTTCGAGCCCCGCGTCGGGCTCTGGGCTGATGGCTCAGAGCCTGGAGCCTGTTTCCGATTCTGTGTCTCCCTCTCTCTGCCCCTCCCCCGTTCATGCTCTGTCTCTCTCTGTCCCAAAAATAAATAAACGTTGAAAAAAAAAATTAAAAAAAAAAAAAAAAAAAAAAAGGAATAACATCAGAATCATAGGGGTCCCAGAAGAGGAACAGAGAGAAATAGGGGTAGAAGGGTTATGTGAGCAAATCATAGCAGAAAACTTTCCTAACCTGGGGAAAGACACAGACATCAAAATCCAGGAAGCACAGAGGACCCCCCATTAGATTCAACAAAAACCGGCCATCAACAAGGCATATCATAGTCAAATGCCCAAAATACTCAGGCAAGGAGAGAATCATGAAAGCAGCAAGGGAAAAAAAGTCCCTAACCTATAAGGGAAGACAGATCAGGTTTGCAGCAGACCTATCCACAGAAACTTGGCAGGCCAGAAAGGAGTGGCGGGATATATTCAGTGTGCTGAATTAGAAACATATGCAACCAAGAATTCTTTATCCAGCAAGGCTGTCATTCAAAATAGAAGGAGAAATAAAAAGTTTCCCAGACAAACAAAAATTAAAGGAGTTTGTGACCACTAAACCAGCCCTGCAAGAAATTTTAAGGGGGACTTTCTGAGGGGAGAAAATATGAAAAAAAAAATATATATATATACATATATACCAAAAGCAACAAAAGATTAGAAAGGATCAGAGAACATCACCAGAAACTCCAACTCTACAAGCATCATAATGGCAATAAATTCATATCTTTCAGTACTCACTCTAAACATCAATGGACTCAATGTTCCAATCAAAAGACACAGGGTAACAGAATGGATAAGAAAACAAGATCCATCTATATGCTGTTTACAAGAGACCCACTTTAAACCTAAAGACACCTTCGGATTGAAAGTAAGGGGATGGAGAACCATCTATCATGCTAATGGTCAACAAAAGAAAGCCGGAGTAGCCATACTTATATCAGACAATCTAGACTTTAAAATAAAGACTGTATCAAGAGATGCAGAAGGGCATTATATCATAATCAAGGGGTCTATGGACCAAGAAGACCTAACGGTTGTAAACATTTATGCGCCAAATGTGGCAGCACCCAAATATATAAATCAATAAATCACAAACATAAAGAAACTCATTGATAGTAATACCGTAATAGTAGGAGACTTCAACACCCCACTGACAGCAATGGACAGATCATCTAATCAAAAAATCAACAAGGAAACAATGGCTTTGAATGACACACTGGACCAGATGGACTTAACAGATATATTCAGAACACTTCATCCTAAAGCAGCAGAATATACATTCTTCTCCAGTGCACATGGAACGTTCTCCAGAATAGACCATATACTGGGACACAAATCAGCCCTAAGTAAGTGCAAAAAGATTGAGATTATACCGTGCATATTTTCAGGCCACAACGCTATGAAACTTGAAATCAACCATAAGAAAAAACTTGGAGAGGTAACAAATACTTGGAGACTGAATGGGGTAACCAAGCAGCTAAAGAGGAATTTAAAAAGTATATGGAAGTCAATGAAAATGATAACACCACAACCCCAAATCTCTGGGACACAGCAAAGGCAGTCATAAGAGGAAAGTATATAGCAATCCAGGCCTTCCTAAAGAAGGAAGAAATATCTCAGATACACAACCTAACCTTATACCTTAAGAAGCTGGAAAAAGAACAGCAAATAAAACCCCAAACCAGCAGAATACAGGAAATAATAAAGATTAGAGCAGAAACTAATGCTATCGAAACCAAAAAAAAAAAAAAAAAAAACAAAAACAAAACAGTAGAACAGATCAATGAAACCAGAAGCTGATTCTTTGAAAGAATTAACAAAATTGATAAACCACTAGCCCATTTGATCAAGAAGAAAAAAGGAAAGGACCCAAATAAATAAAATCAAGAATGAAAGAGGAGAGATCACAACCAACACAACAGAAATAAAAACAATAATAAGAGACTATTATGAGCAATTATATGCCAATAAAATGGGTAATCTGGAAGAAATGGACAAATTCCTAGAAACATAGACACTACCAAAACTGAAACAGGAAGAAATAGAAAATTTGAACAGACCCATAACCAGTAAGGAAATCGAATTAGTAATCAAAAATCTGCCCAAAAACAAGAGTCCAGGGCCAGATGGCTTTCCAGGGGAATTCTACCAAACATTTCAGGAAGAGTTAACACCTATTCTCTTGAAACTGTTCCAAAAAACAGAAATGGAAGGAAAACTTCCAAACACTTTCTATGAAGCCACCATTACCTTGATTCCAAAACCAGACAGAGACCCCATTAAAAAGGAGAACTATAGACCAATTTTGCTGATGAACATGGATTCAAAAATCCTCAACAAGATATTAGCCAACCGGATCCAACAGTACATTAAAAAAATTATTTACCATGACCAAGTGGAATTTATACCTGGGATGCAGGGCTGGTTCAATATCCGCAAAACAATTAACGTGATTCATCACATCAACAAAAGAAAGGATAAGAACCATATGATCCTCTCAATAGATGCAGAGAAAGCATTTGACAAAATACAGCATCCTTTCTTGATAAAAACCCTCAAGAAAGTGGGGATAGAAGCAGCATACCTCGAGATCATAAAAGCCATATATGAATGACCCAATGCTAATATCATCCTCAATGTGGAAAAACTGAGAGCTTTCCCCCTAAGGTGAGGAACAAGACAGGGATGTCCACTCTCGCCGTTGTTATTCAACATAGTATTGGAAGTCTTATTCTCTGCAATCAGACAACACAAAGAAGTAAAAGGCATCCAAATCGGCCAGGAGGAGGTCAAACTTTCACTCTTTGCAGATGACATGATACTCTATATGGAAAACCCAAAAGATTCCACCAAAAAACTGCTAGAATTGATTCATGAATTCAGCAAAGTTGCAGGATATAAAATCAACGCACAGAAATAGGTTGTATTCCTATACACCAACAATGAAGTGACAAAAAGAGAAATCAAGGAATTGATCCCATTTACAGTTGCACCAAAACCCATAAAATACCTAGGAATAAATCTAACCAAAGAGATAAAAAATCTATACACTGAAAACTATAGAAAGCCTATGAAAGAAATTGAAGAAGACACAAAAAAATGGAAAAAGATTCCATGCTCCTGGATAGGAAGAACAAATATTGCTAAAACGTCGATACTACCCAAAGCAATCTACATATCCAATGCAATGCCTATCAAAATAACACCAGCATTCTCCACAGAGCTAGAACAAATAATCCTAACATTTGTACGGAACCAGAAAAGACCCCGAATAGCCAAAGCAATCTTGAAAAAGAAAACCAAAGCAGGAGGCATCACAATCCCAGACTTCAAGCTATACTACAAAGCTGTACTCATCAAGACGGTATGGTACTGGCACAAGAAGAGATACTCAGATCAATGGAACAGAATAGAGAACCCAGAAATGGACCCACAAACGTATGGCCAACTCATCTTTGACAAAGCAGGAAAGAATATCCAATGGAATAAAGACAGTCTCTTCAGCAAGTGGTGCTGGGAAAACTGGACAACGACATGCAGAAGAATGAACCTGGACCACTTTCTTACATCATACACAAAGATAAACTCAACATGGATGAAAGACCTCAATGTAAGACAGGAAGCCATCAAAATCCTCAAGGAGAAAGCAGGCAAAAACCTCTTTGATCTTGCTGCGGCAACTTTTTACTCAACACGTCTCTGGAGGCAAGGAAAACAAAAGCAAAAATGAGCTACTGGGACCTCATCAAAATAAAAAGCTTCTGCACAGTGAAGGAAACATCAGCAAAACTAAAAGGCAACCAAAGGAATGGGAGAAGATATTTGCAAATGACATATTAGATAAAGGGTTAGTATCCAAAATCTATAAAGAACTTATCAAACTCACCACCCCAAAAAAACAAATAATCCAGTGAAGAAATGGGCAAAAGACATGAATAGACACTTCTCCAAGGAAGACACCCAGATGGCCAACCGACACATGAACAATTGCTCAACATCACTCATCATCAAGGAAATACAAATCAAAACCACAATAAGATACCACCTTACACCTGTCAGAATGGCTAACATTAACAACTCAGGCAACAACAGATGTTGGCAAGGATGCGGAGAAAGAGGATCTCTTTTGCATTGTTGGTGGCAATGCAAGCTGGTGCAGCCACTCTGGAAAACAGTATGGAGGTTCCTCAAAATACTAAAAATAGATCTACCTTACAACCCAGCAATTGCACTACTAGGCATTTATCCAAGGGATACAGGTGTGCTGTTTTGAAGGGACACACACATACCCATGTTTATAGCAGCACTATCAACAACAGCCAAAGTATGGAAAGAGCTCAAATGTCCATCGATGGATGAACGGATAAAGAAGATGTGGTATATATATACAATGGAGTATTACTCGGCAATCAAAAAGAATGAAATCTTGCCATTTGCAACTACGTGGATGGAACTGGAGGGTATTATGCTAAGTGAAATTAGTCAGAGAAAGACAAAAATCATATGACTTCACTCCTATGAGGACTTTAAGAGACCAAACAGATGAACATAAGGGAAGGGAAACAAAAATAATATAAAAACAGGGAGGGGGCAAAACAGAAGAGACTCATAAATATGGAGAACAAACTGAGGGTTGCTGGAGGGGTTGTGGGAGGGAGGATGGCTAAATGGGTAAGGGGCATTAAGGAATCTACTCCTGAAATCATTGTTTCACTATATGCTAACTAATTTGGATGTAAATTTTAAATTTTTTTTTTCAACGTTTATCTATTTTTGGGACAGAGAGAGACACAGCATGAACGGGGGAGGGGCAGAGAGAGAGGGAGACACAGAATCGGAAACAGGCTCCAGGCTCTGAGCCATCAGCCCAGAGCCCGACGCGGGGCTCGAACTCACGGACCGCGAGATCGCGACCTGGCTGAAGTCGGACGCTTAACCGACTGCGCCACCCAGGCGCCCCATGGGTGTAAATTTTAAAAAATAAAAAATACGGGCGCCTGGGTGGCTCAGTCGGTTGAGCGTCCAACTTCGGCTCAGGTCATGATCTCGCAGTTTGTGAGTTCGAGCCCCATGTCGGGCTCTGTGCTGATAGCTCAGAGCCTGGAAACTGCTTCAGATCCTGTGTCTCCCTCTCTCTCTGCCCCTTCCCTGCTCATACTCTGTCTCTCTCTGTCTCTCAAAAATGAATAAACATTAAAAAAATAAATAAATAAAAAATAAAATTTAAAAAAGTTGTCTGCTATATTCCTTCTCTTCGTTTGTAAGTGGATTCCCTTTCCTGCTTTATCCCTAAATATCTTTCCCTTGCTAATACAGATTATATTTCTACATTTTTACACAATTTTTCAGGTACCTACTCTTAGCTACAAGTGGAGAGACTACCAAAGCCAAGTGGAAGTAGGCTTTGTTGTGGCCACTACCAAATCATGCTACTTAGTTTTGGTCCTCTGGCAAAGAGTCTAGAAGTTAGGTAGAGTCCAACAAGTTCAGGTCCCTTTGAACACCCCAATACCTAAAGAGTTCTGTAATTCAACTCCTTACGGGGATGGGAAAGCATGTGAAATTGCCAAGTCCACCTGCTAAAATAAGTAACTACCTCTTCCCATGCAGTTATCTCAGTAATAAATACATAATTTACTTATATATTATTATAATTCTGTAGCCATATAATCTATATAACTCAGCGGCATGGTAGTCTCTAGCAGTGAACTTTTATAAAATAAATATGACATTATTCTAGATAACCTCAACCATGCAGAAGTATACAAACCATTCAACGGGACTATCCCCCTTCTCACAGCGCCACTGAAGGGTAGTGCTCTGTACTGGTGTTCCTTCCGTCATTTTCAGAGGTTTGTGTGCTATGGTGATGGGTGGGGGATGCTTAATCCATTTGGTACGAAGAGTCATTTTCTGTTTGGACCCCAACGTGCAACTAACGCTTCAGTGTCCCTTACCAGACACGCCCAGTGTAACACATGCCCCATGCCCTCCTGCTTCTGCAGGTTGGGGTGCCACTCTCTGAGACCATGACGCCTGAGCTTGTGGATGACACCGACTCCACTTCTGCACTCACTCAGCCACTCGTCATTCCCAACAGCATCCGCGGCATGCCTGCTCCGGGCCGGAATGGGGACCACTCGGGGGCAGAAGGAAGGCATGGGAGGCATTAGAGCCGCCTAATGTTTCAATCTCTTCCAGACACACATTGGTTTGTAGCTCATCACCCACTTGAACTCAAGCATAACTGAGTGACCCTTTGGCCAAGCGAATGTGGCAAGAGGTGATGTGGCTCTCTTCTGGACAAAAACCTTAAGACCTCGTATGTGGCTCCTCGCATCTTTTTACTCTGCCTCTACAGTTGTGAGAGCCGGGGTAGAGATGGCTGTGCCTCTGTCAGCCTGAATCTCTCAGTCATTACCACAAGCAGAGCCCTCTTGTTGACCCACGGATGGCCAATTAGCACGAGAACTTTTGTATTTCATTTTATTATTATTATTGTTTTTTAATATTTTTTAAAAAATTTAAATTTGCATCCAAGTTAGGTAGCATGTAGCGCAACAGTGATTTCAGGGTAGAATCCAATGATTCGTCCCCTACATGTAACGCCCAGTGCTCATCCCAATGAGTGTCCTCCTGAATGCTCCTTGACCATTTAGCCCATCCCCCCATCCACCAGCAACCCTCAGTTTGTTCTCTATATTTAAGAGTCTCTGGTGTTTTGTCCCCCTCCCTGTTTTTATATTAGTTTTGCTTCCCTTCCCTTATGTTCATCTGTTTCGTATCTTAAATTCCACATGAGTGAAGTCATATGATATTTGTCTTTCTCTAATTTCTCTTAGCATAACACACTCCAGTTCCATCCATATTATTATTTTTTTCATGCTTATTTGAGAGACAGAGAGAGAGAGAGAGAGAGAGAGAGCATGAGCAGGGGAGGAGCAGAGAGAAAGGGAGAGAGGGAGAATCCAAGGCAGGTTCCAGGCTCTGAGCTGTCAGCACAGAGCCTGACACGGGGCTGGAACTCACAAACTGTGAAATCATGACCTGAGCTAAAATCGGACACTTAACCGACTGAGCCACCCAGGCATCCCATATATGTTCATTTTATTATTGAACGTTTTCCAAATAAGGAACTTCCATAGGTGGTAATAATATCAATACAACAGAAAAAAATCATGTAAAATGGATATTCTTGTTTTTATTTTTTATAAGGCATACTAGTCAAATACATTAGAGAAGCATATCTTAAACCCATCTTTTTTTTTTTTAGTTTTCATCTTTTTATTTTCTTGCATAAATATATCTAACACATACTACAGATTCCGCCCCCCCCCCCACACACACACTTTCCTTGTCCTATGGAGTCATGGAGAGTGACCTTTATCTGTGTTATTACGTGGGTCACAAGGGCAAGTTCAACCAAGAGTTCCTGCAGTTGTGGCTCCTACCTGAGAGGAAATTGAGGTGTGCCAACAACAGCAATTATACAAATGATGTTACGATCAGAGAAAGAGGCTTATGTACATAAATGTGTGATACGGCAACTGAGGAGAATAACTAATGACAATGAAAAAGCCTGAGAGGACGACGCTTTGTGGCCTCCTGCTGACAGGGTGCGCTGGCAGGAGCTTGAAATTGTCATTGCAGATGAACACGTTTCTTTGACCACATCAAAGATTGGCTCTCATTGATGTCATTCAATCCAAGGATCCAGAAGGCGTCCTGGTGCTTTACTGTCTTGCCCAGGACCTGAAGTGTTTTGTCTTCAGTCTTACTGGATGACACTTCAAGATTAAGCCAGTGTAGGGGCGTCTGGGCGGCTCGGTCAGTTAATCGTCTGACTCTTGATTTAGGCTCAGGTCATGATTTCAGTCAAGGTTGTGATATTGAGCCCGATGTCGAGATCTGTGCTAACAGCGAGGAGCCTGCTTGGGCTTCTCTCTCTCCCTTTCTCTCTTCCCCTCCCCTACTGATACTTACTCTCGCTCTTTAAATAAATAAACTTTTAAAAAAGATTAAGCCAATGTAGATTGGATACTGGGGTGGACACAAGTTTGTGTGGGGGGTGGGTGGGAGTAGCTGTTTTTAATCATTATCAGGAAATTTTTGTGTCTATGAGGGAAACATTTTATTATAAACTATAAAAGCTTGTTTTTAACAAATACATAACGAAGTGCAAATAAACCCCAATTTACTTCCTTAACAGTTCTCATAATAATGTCCTGCCCTACTGGACTCTGAACTACTTCCCGCAATTATTTTTCATAAGTTCTAAACTTTAACTAGAAGGCTCAGGATAAAAGGCAAGGCAGCGCCACCCAAACAGCCACTTTGACAGGGTTTCTCGTTGAACCAGGGACTGACCATGACCTGCTGTGAAGGATGGACATCCTGTAATGGATTCACTTTGCTGGTTCTACTTCTACTGGGAATAACCCTCAACGCAATCCCTCTAATTGTCAACTTAGTTGATGAAGGCCAGTTTCTTCAAAACCCCATCTCTTGCTTTGAGTGGTGGTTCCCAGGAATTATAGGAGCAGGGCTGATGGTGAGTAACGTTTACTTGGCCTGATTTCGAGAAAGGCCTGTCTATTTTACCCAACTTCTAAAGACTTTTAACCTGATGGTGGGCTACGTCTTGGCTGGGGATGCTGTCAGGAGGAGTGGAATGGTATTAATTTATACTGGCATTAAGTGAAGACCGACAATTTAAGTAAACTGGAGTACAGGCCAGGGGGCTCGGGCAAAAGAAAATAATAATTTGATAAAAGTTGGTTGGGTTCGTACCGATCATATTTCTTCACATGTAACGCTGTTCTTTATTGTGTTCAAGATGTTTTGAATCCATTCCCTCAGCTTTCCTTTGCCAATGCTAGTCTCTAAGTATTCACAGGAATATGGGGTGGGAAATGCTACCCATAAAGGGACTCTGGTTAAAGCCAGAGAAATGAGCTTTTGTTTGGATGTGTGTGTTTGTGTGTGTGTGTGTGTGTGTGTGTGTGTGAACGATGATGATCATGTTACTGCTTCTGGTCTTATCCCAGACTTATATGAAAACACTCGTGGGTCATTAGATATTAAGCTTTAGATAAAAAATCCTCCTTTGGCTGGCACACTGGATTTGAAACTACTCTGGCACCAGAAAGCCATTTTAGGAAGCATTCCGCCCAAAGTTGATGGTTTCTTTTCCTTTAACATCGTGAGCAATCTGTTCACCTTGTTCTAGGTAGAAAAAGTTACTCAAAGGGCTATTTCTTCCAACCACCATGAGACTTCTCTTCCAGGCTGAGAGAAAGTGATCAATAGTGCTCATCCACGATGCAACTGCCAATCCTTGTGTCTGCTTTCTGCCCTTCTAGAAGTTTCTCTCCACTTGAATGGCATGAGCTTCCTTGCATCTGCTTAGACCAGCAGCCAGGAGCAGCTAGCTGGTCAAGTGTTGTTTGTTTGTTTGTTTTAAGCTTATTTATTTATTTTGAGAGAGAGTGTGTGAGAGAACATGTGCCAAGGGCAGAGAGAGACAGAGAGACAGAGAGACAGAGAGACAGAGAGAGACAGGGCATCCCAAGCAGATTCCTTGCTGTCAGCGCAGAGCCCGATGTGGGGCTCGAACTCACAAACCATGAGATCATGACCTGAGCTGAAGTCGGACACTTAACCAACCACGCAGGTGCCCACAGCAGGCCAAGTTTAATCAATGATGGCAATTTCCATGAAAACCCTAAAAGTTCCTAATCCATTAGGATAACTCATGTAACTTTAAATATAAATTGGTTCTACTATAAACCCCATCCCCATTGAAAAGAATTTCTTGCTAGCATTCATGGAGCCTCAGGTGGTGATAGTGCACAGCTATGTTCTATGTATGCTTATTTTGGTGGGGGGGGGGAGGGAGAGGAAGAAGAAAGGGGATGAAGACAGAGTGAAAAACACACAGAGAGTACCGTTAAGCGCCAGCTACTGGGGGTCACGCTTTACACTAGTTCATTTCATCTCTCTGATGATCTGGCCAAGTAGATATTATTACTTGTGTTTTGACAGATCAGCACACAGAAGGTTAGGAATGTTAACAAGGTCACATAGTAGGAGTGAAACTCAATTCCAGATGTATCTGATTCCAAAGGTTTGTTTTCCACCAGTATTAGCATCATCATTCTCAACGACTGTCTCCAACTGACAAAGGGGAAAGATGAAATCCAGGACGTAATTCACACATTTAAGTGGCCAGGAAACTGAAGCATACAGAGGTGACAAAATCTGTGAAACAGTTCCAGAGGATCTGGACTTCCTGGTTCTACGATTGCACTTGCTTTATCATCCTCAATAAACATTAATGAGCTACCGGAATCACACAAGGTTATCTCTGTTGCGCAGCATTGTAGAAGGTCATCAAAGCAGCAAACAGCTCCTTGAAAATTTCAACCTGTCTCTTACAGACTGAGCTTCAAACTCTAGGCTAGGCTCACAAGCAAACTAGTTGATGATAGAAAGGCTCAGAACGCAGGTACATTTTCCTGATCCTTGGCTATATATAGGACCTGGAAGAATATCTTTTTCAAAGGGAATTGTTCAAAATGTGGATCTCTTACTACACTTCTAAATACAAAGAAACGTTAATAAGGAAGAATTCACTGCCTGTGATAGCACTTTTGTCCTAGTTCTTGAAATCTTTCTAAAATTGCTAAGGTATTTTAAACTTTTTTCAAAAATGGGATTTTGCAGGAAGTAGCTAATAATAAAAACTGTGGAATTCATTATTGATTATTTCATGAAATACACACTCATTTTATGGTTTTATGATTTACTCAAAAGACAGGCGAACTTTTTCATCTTTTGAAACCATAATCAAGAGTAAAGATGTTGCATAATTATTTTCAACCATCATCTCCTAAGTGGAAAAATCAATACGTGTTATTTTTTTCAGGTACTAAAAAAAAAGACTTGAAGTCCATCCTCTAAAAATAGAAAGGTCATTTTATTTTATATGAGTCAGTTGGAAGTCTCATCTTAATCATGCTTACTCATTGAGTGTACTTATTACATAATGGTAATATATTAAATATCATTAATTAACACAGAACAAGTCTTAACAGAGAACAAGTTGTTGAATGCTAAACACATTAGAAAATATTACATATAACAAGAGTTTTCAAAATATAATTTTTGTATTTATGCTGAACTATGGCTTTGTGTGTTATTCTCATATTCAAGTACATAGAAAAATGCCCAAAGTTTGCATTTTATCAGAGTTTCAATGATGTGAAAGCTCTCTTGTACTTCATTTACCAAATCATATACTACCTTACTTCTAAAACTGGATAAAAGTATGTGTTTCTGTAAGAAAAAAATGAACAATACTACTTCTTTCTAAAAACAAAATCTATTGTGGTGCCTGGGTAGCTCAGTCGGTTAAGTGTCTGACTTCAACTCAGGTCATGATCTTGCGGTTCGTGAGTTCAAGCCCCGCATCAGGCTCTGTGCTGACAGCTCGGAGCCTGGAGCTGCTTCAGTTTCTGTGTCTTCCTTTCTCTTTGCCCCTCCCCTCCTCGTGCTCTGTCTCTCTCAAAAATAAACATTTTAAAAAATTTAAAAAAAATCTATAGAGATTTTTAATTTCACACAAACTCATGCTTAGGAATTGAAGAGAAAGAGTATTCTCATAATTACTAATGATCACAGGAGATTATCTGGAAGATTTATAATTCAGTCACCTGTGTACACATATATTTTCACATTTTACTGTCCATGGGCACCTGGCTGGCTCAGCTGGTGGAGCGTGCAACTCTTGATCTCAGGGTTGTGGGTTCAAGCCTGACATGGGATGTAGACATTAAACAAAAATCAAATCAAACCACATTTTACTGTCCATTTCATAAAGAGTCCCTCCAATTCCCAAAACTCTGACTGGGCAAAATGGTTGAAATACAGTGAGTTATTAAGTTACCCATAATCACATAACAAAGATGTGTTAAGATGTCATGAACCTGGGGGGGAGGGGCTGGGTGGCTCAGTTGGTTGAGCCCCTGGGTCGATTTTGGCTCAGGTCATGATCCCAGGGTTGTGAGATGGAGTTTTGCATCGGGCTCTGCTGACAGTGAAGAGCCTGCTTGGGATTTTCTCTCTCCCTCTCTCTCTCTCTAGCTGTCCCTCCCCGTCTCATGCTCTCTTGTGCTCTCCCTCTCAAAAAATAAAAAAAAAATAAAAAAAAAAAAAAAGATGTCATGAAGTCAACTGGGTGAGAATTCACATACTGTCAGTCATTGTTATCTTATAAAACACCTTTGCAAGGGAAAAGAATTACGAAAGATGTTCAGCAGCTCTGAAATAAATTAATCCTCAAGAAAGTTAGTTTAATTTACATCGATAGGGAAAATGGAATGATTTATCCATTTAAGTTGTAACTTAATGTTGTTCCAACTTTAACATATTCATTGCATTTCTAAATCAGGGGCTGGGAATTTTGTTCTATAAGGAGCCAGACAGTATTTTAAGCTTTGTGAGCCAGACAGTCTCTCACAATTACTCAACTGTACCATTGATGTGTGAAAGCAGCCGCACAAAATATGTCAGTGAATGGGCATGGCTGTATTCTGATAAAACTTTATTTATAAAAAAAAAGATGGGGGGGGGCACAGTGCCGGTTGTGTCCTAAATGATTTGTCCTGAATTTCAGAAGACAGTATAGCTTATGAATACAACAAAAGAAGCTTAGTCTATCAATGCTGACACCTATTTGGGGGCTGAAGTTTCTTTTCCCTTTGGGGGTTCTCAGCTATGCCCCTGAGTGGCTTGGCTGTCATACCTACGTGCCTCCTGAATTACAAGGGTGTTGGTGTTCAAGGCAATAGGCAAGCAAAGCTTGATAACAATACAGCATTCCCCACAAGTGACGTGGAGTCAGCACCTGGTCAGGGCGGGGTGAAGTTCGTCAGGAAGGCTGCCTTGTAAGGTGTAAGTAAATCTTAAACCTGTTCTAAAAGGACAAAGGTGGATGGGGGCTTAAAAAGAAGCATCAGGGAAGGAACAGTTAGAAGAGGAGGGTGGGAGGAGCCAAGGGGGTGTGTGGGAGGAAGGATGAAGTGGGACGGGGGCGGGGGAAGGAGGTGAATGGACAGCTTCTCTGTAGGAAGAGAGAATTGTCAGGATTGGCCAGGGTGGAATCGTGGTGGAGTCTGGGCTCTGGGGGCATCTGGGTGGCTCAGTTGGTTAAGTGTCCGACTCTTGATTTCAGCATTGATAGTGCAAAGCCTGCTTGAGATTCTCTCTCTCTCTCTCTCTCTCTCTCTCTCTCTGCCCACCCCTCCCTCTCTCTGCCTCTCTCAGAATAAGAGAATAAATAAAGAGTCTGGGCTCTGGAACCCAAATGTCCAGCTTTGGCTCCCAACTCGTCCACTCTCTTACGCAAGTCACTCGAACTTTCTGTGTCTCAGTTTTTTCACGGGTAGAATGGGAGTAATAATAGTTCCTACCTCAGAGGATTGTTATGAGGCTGGCATGAACTAAAACATGTTCAGCACCTACAACGGTACCTGGCCCCTTGTTAGAACTCCATAAAACATTAGAAAGCAAGAGTGGAAGGAAAAAAGAGGGAACTACTTTCAGGGCAGCTATGCTGAGAAGGCAGAAAAACCTCATGGCTAACATTTCTTAAGTAGAAGGAAGTAATTCACATGTCGCTCTTCAATGATACGACACTTTTTCCGGGAAGAATTTCTAGTCGGAGCTGCTGACTAGGTAGTCCTAAAAATTTAAGCCTCATCCCGAAAATGCGGCATCATTTCTTACAGCTTTCCTCAGCATTGTGTATCTCCCTCGACACAGAATGCATTATAGACAGGATTCCTGAACATCAGTGTAAAGTGAGATCATTACCCATCATGGACACACGAGCAGAAAGGAGAATGTGGAACCAAAAAGAATGCTCGGATCATAAGCTTGGTAACTAGCTAGACAGTGGTGACCTCGGGGGGTATGAGGAAACTTAGGAAATGGGAGAGGGTGGTGACAGAATTCTTAGTTCCCAACTGCCAGCCCCACAACTTCCTTTCTGGGCGCTTCCCAGATTAACTCATGCGATTTTTGGGAAATTGGATAAGTGGTTGTAGATTATAGTAACTTAAAACAAGAAGAAGAAAAAAAAAAAAGAGAAGAAAAGGGACTTTTGGATGGCGCAAACAATTCTTCCAGGAGCGTTCTTTCCAAAATAATGGATAAATAACTCATTCTATTCCATTTAAAATCCGAGTCTCTCTAAAGATGAGAGTAGAGCCAGAATGTAGACGGGAGGGTTTGAAGCCGTTATCCTCATCTTTGTGGTTGAAACGGGGACCCCGATATCAGGAGATGTTGCCAAATTTCCCTGTTGGTTCTCTCGAGACTTGATTTCCCACAACTTGGCGGGAGTGGGGATTACTGCTTTTTCATCTGATGAGAAGACAATGCTCATCCTGCCTGCTGATGTGATTTCCAGGTCATTCCGGCAACAACAATGTCCTTGGCAGCAAGAAAGAGAGCGTGTTGCAACAACAGAATTGGAGTGAGTACAATCCCGTCGGGGCCAAAGCGCATGAGCAGTTGCTGATGCAGCAGCAAAGCTTCCCAAACCGTCAGTGGCAGGACCACAGGCTTAGCAACGTGCCATTTGCAACGATTACATGATAATATGGAAAGTGTGAAGTTTTTCTTTTTCTGTTTCTTTTTTTTTCTCTCCCCACAAAAATTTACCTTTGAGGTCTAGTCTTCAGGCCTTTCCTCAATCTTCAGATGTCACTAAAAGTTTTCAAAGAAAGGGGATTTGTAAGTCATACCCAGAGCCCCAATCGATTTCATAATTCTCAAATATTTGTTATTTTTTGTGGCGTGTATAAAATACTTTGGGAAAGTGTATCCTCAGTTCTGTTAAAGACTGGCTTGCTACGATCGGGAGAATTGTCCTTATCCAGTATAAAGAAGATAACGGGGGGCGCCTGGGTGGCGCAGTCGGTTAAGCGTCCGACTTCAGCCAGGTCACGATCTCGCGGTCGGTGAGTTCGAGCCCCGCGTCGGGCTCTGGGCCGATGGCTCAGAGCCTGGAGCCTGTTTCCGATTCTGTGTCTCCCTCTCTCTCTGCCCCTCCCCCGTTCATGCTCTGTCTCTCTCTGTCCCAAAAATAAATAAACGTTGAAAAAAAAAAATTAAAAAAAAAAAAAAAAAAAAGAAGATAACGGGTTATTTTCTCACAAATGTAGTATGTACCTATTATATACAAAATTGTAGGTAAGTTAAAAGTAAAGGAAGTTAATACTTATTAACCTTCTGTTACTACGCTCAGAACACTTCCAACTCGACAATCTTATTTAATGCTCTCAAAAGCACTAAGTGGGAAGTATTATGATCTCTATTTCATTGACCGAGAAGTTGATCCTCAGAAAAAGCAAATAATTTGCCAGCGTAGCCAGTAGGTGAATTTGCATCCAAATCCATCAGACTCCAAAATTCACAATCTTTACACTATTTATGCCATGACCATTGCTATTATGTAACACTGAGGGCTTTCAATAATCTCTAAGGAAGGGGGTCAATTAATAAACAAGCAGTCACAGTAAATATTCCTGGCTGAGCTGGCTCCCAGAGATTCAGTATTTTTCAAAAATACCCTAGGTGATTCTAATTGTGATCCCAGGGGTGAGAACCAGTTTTTAAAAGCATACATATCTATATCTGTATTACATATTTATATCCATAACAGAAAATTTATATTTCTAAAATTTACTTTTTGACATTTGATATTTATCTAGGCTTATAATTACTTTCTAATTGTTTATAGTCCATCTTTGTTCCTGATACACTATAGGTATTCAGTATATATTAGTTTTCAGTTTCCCCCCTCTGGTACTTTTTAGATCATAATTTGCAGTTTGACTTTGTATTACCTCTCTATTGTACTTACATTCTTAAGAAAGACACTTGAGATATTTCTAAATCCCTGAACGCCAAAATGTCAGAACACTTATCTAGATTTTTCTCTCCAATCATATTTCCATTAGGAATCTTTTGTTCCCCCACATATCCTTTAATGGCAAATCAGTCATCTTTTCAACGATCATTTTTCTTTGTCCTTGGAGGGCAGTGAGTTCAGAATAACCAAGACGCCTTTCACGCAGGTGTTGGGCTTAACACGCCAGGCTTTGCTCCCCCACACCGTGCTTGAAAATCACTGGAAGTCACGCTTCAGCAACATTACAGATTATTACGTGCCAACGAGCTGCAGGAACTCTGGAGTGCCAAGGCGGTGGTGGAGGAGGGGCATGTTGAATAATACTGCTCATGTTTTATCAATAATAGGGAGGCTGGCTACTTAAAATTTCCAGCTTATATTGACTAGATGCAATAAAGTGTTCCTAAGCACTTTTCTCACTTGGTGGCAGCTATGGGAAGCCTGCGTTTAAGTCAGACCAGGCATCTTCCAAGTCTAGAAAAGACCAAAGCATCATAAAAGTGAGAAAGGCTGGATCTTGGGGTGGGAGATGGAGTCACCAAGGCTTGGCTTCTGTATTAACTGTTCCTACTATGTCCCCCAATTCAACTGTTCCTTGCTCCTTCCCTTTGTCGCTTCTTGATTTTGTTTCCAAATGCTTTGGTTTTGCTGAGTCATTTAAATGAACCCCGACTCGGGCAAATTCAGATCCCCAGAGTCACTTTTCTAAAGCCAGGCCCCTTTGTAGCGATGAGAAGTCAGAAATAATAAATGACCTAAAACATCAACAGCGCACTTCTTTTTTTTTTTTTTAATTTTTTTTTCCAACGTTTATTTATTTTTGGGACAGAGAGAGACAGAGCATGAATGGGGGAGGGGCAGAGAGAGAGGGAGACACAGAATCGGAAGCAGGCTCCAGGCTCTGAGCCATCAGCCCAGAGCCCGACGCGGGGCTCGAACTCCCGGACCGCGAGATCGTGACCTGGCTGAAGTCGGACGCTTAACCGACTGCGCCACCCAGGCGCCCCAACAGCGCACTTCTTGATGAGCAAGTGAAGCATCTTGCACAGGCCACAGTAGTACAGAAGAATCCGGATTGGAATTGACTCCAAATCCATCATTCTTCGCTTTTGGCTGGAAGGATTTTGGTGTCGTGATTAAAACCCGAGCACTAGCATTTCCGTGAGATCCTGACAAGTTCACCAACCTCCCTGAATTATAGTTTTCTCATCCATGAAGTGGGAATAATAGTATCTATCTCTTGGGGGGTTATTGAAAGGGCTAAATGATATATGTAAAGCCCAACATCCCACAACGTACACTATGTAGGTAACCACTTATTCAGCTTACGCATTAGGTCTCTAAACCCTCTAGGAGTGGCAATATTATCACATCAAAGGAAAAGGACATGTACTCCTTCCCTTCATTTCTGTAGACTTTAAGTCGTGATTATCATTGACTAACAACTTCACTGAAACAATATGGAGCTTCTTTTTGGAAAAGGTAGACCTATACAAACTTTCACTTGGGCCATAACATTTCCTATGGGCAAATTTCACACTTTTTTCTCCTTTCTCTGGCTCTCGTTCATGAAATGAAAGATGCTTAAAGGTTATAATCTTTGTCTCGAACACAGTATGGTTCTCCAAGGGGGGCAGTTCTGCCCCTGCCTGACCTTCAGCAATGTCCAGGACACTTTTGGTTGTCAACAATTTGGAGCCGGGTTGGTGTTGGTGGGCGGTGGAGGGGGGGGGGGTGCAGAGGAATGCTACTAGTATCTAAACCCTGTTCGAACACTGCACTGTTGACTGATCCCTGCACAATGCAGGGCCACTCACAGCATCAGGACCAAATCTGGATGAAAGATTTGGGAGTCAGGAGACCAGACACCAAAATGTGTGTGCTTAAGATGTAGTCAAGGCTCTGTGAAGTAGAAAGTACACAGAACGGGGAGAAGGTACCAGATTTCAGTGGTCCCTTGAAACGGAAAAGCCTCCGGTATACAAAAGCGCAGAGTTCCCAGAGACAGTGGCAAGCCCCACAACCTTTTCGTGAGTCTAATCAAATGGCAGGGACGTCACCCTCTTTGTTCTTTTATAATTCCGACCTAAGCAAACCGAGATCTTAGGACCTGGGGCTGCGGGGTGGCCGGGGAACAGCAGCAGTTGAACCGAAGCGTGTGCGTGATGCTGAGACTTGAAACAGACCGGGAGCAAACGTGTAAAAACATAATGCCGGTTGGCGCCTCCTTTGTTTTTCAGATGCTTCTGTCATCACTTCTGAATGTGATCACAGTCATTGGTGCTGTGTACTGCATGTTAGTATCTCTCCGGGCTCTCTCGGAAGGCCCTCTCATTTGTAACTCTCAAGTGAACAGCACTTCCAGCTGTGAATTTTCATTCAACAACTTAAGGTGAGTCACCTGATTTTCACGGATTGTCTTACGTGCTGCAGCTACTTACACGAGAAGAGTGTGGTGTTGACATGGGGCCCAAGTTGTTCTTTGATGGCGTGGCCGGGACACACACTCTTAGGGATTTAGCACATTTTCCCCGATGGGCACAATCTCACAGAAACGGAGGAACCACTACGTTCAGAATGCTTTGGGGGTGATCTTGTCTAAAAGGAGTAGTTGCCTCAGATGGCTCATCCTGGTCTTTTAAAAATCCGTGGCTGCATAGGTGTATGTGTATCAAGAATTCCGAGAAATATACGCCAGAAATTTAGCTTTGATCTTTGGAGAATGGTAACGGAAGATGCCCTGGGGAAGTGAAGGGAGCACTGACTTTCTACACTTCTGAGCTAACTCAATGTCTTAAGTCCTAAGCGTATGTTACCTTTATAATTTAAAAAGTTGACTAAAAACACAATACATAAAATCTAGAGCCTTCCTTATAAGCCCTAAAAGAAACAAAGCAGTCAAAAGATTCATGCACTTACTATAAATATACCGTAGGCACGGGAATGAATCCACTTTAACGCCTACAGCCACACCACTGAAGTTACTTGTAAATGGCTCATTTCAGTCTTGTAAGATGGTTCTGTGCCTGAATCTAAGCACTGAATTTGTAAAACTGGACGAACAGAACAACCCAATCCATCAGTTACCTATATGTTCCTCAGTTTGGAAAATAATCAGAATTCACTCTTGGAATTATGTGAAAAAAAATTTCCCCCTCATTTCCTCTTATCTTGCTACATTAAAAAATAAAGATCTCTTGGGGGCACCTGGGTGGCTTAGTCGGTTGAGCCTCCAGCTTCGGCTCAGGTCATGATCTCACAGTTCATGAGTTCCAAGACCCACATCAGGCTCCGTGCTGACAGCTCAGAGCCTGGAGCCTGCTTCAGATTTTGTGTCTCCCTCTCTCTTTGCCCCTCCCCTGCTTGCCCTCTGTCTCTCTCTCCAAAATAAACATTGAAAATTTTTTTAAATAAAAAATAAAAATCTCTCAAAATTTGCAGACTGCAGTTGCCGTGAATCAAAATTCAAAAGAATTCCGTTTCCTAACAGATCCGAAGTTTAAAATCAGAGATTGTAAGCACAGGTGCTGTGCACATTTAGTCCTTCGGAGAGGACAAGTCAGCATGCACCAGGCTAAGCTCTGCAGATAAGAGTCACTCTAGTTGGGGACACAGACAGTTACAGAGAGTAAACAGTTACAAGAGCGATCCTACACTTGCTGGCAAACCGCAGAAAGCACACGCCTATTCTATGCGCTGGAAATACTGTCATCTTCCCCGGATAAATGTCAGCTTTGGGATCCAGAAATGCAAACTTTCTAAGAACACTTAGCCTTACTCCATAGTAAACTGAGGAAACATCATCTTAGGACAGTTCGTGTTAGGGCTAGAAGCTCTCATTTTCCAGACCTGGTTACAGTGGGCACGGATGGATGGTAATCAGACATACTGAGCATGCCTTTTGTCAGCAGAAGTTGCACATCTCGTTTAAGAGCAGATACATCACTGCAGTTTTGCACGAAGGATTGAGCTCCACGAAAGAGGTGCCTCCTTGATTTGCATGTCTTTAGCAAGTAGAACGCCTGTATAATTAGGTTGAACCACAGGAGATGAATATTCAACCATTTCTGACATAGCAAATTTCATATGGTTCAACCTAAGAGCAGGCGCTATAGAATGATGGGCTATATAATCAACGAAAGTTTTGTAGCTATCAGAGTACGTGGACACATGACCAGAAACCTCGAACTTAGCTATAGCTTTTGGGCACAGTATTTCAAAGTAGTTGTGTGTGTGTGTGTTTTAATGTTTATTTATTATTGAGAGAGAGAGAGAGCATTAGCATGGGAGGGGTAGAGAGAGAGGAAGACACAGAATCGGAAGCAGGCTCCAGGCTCTGAGCTGTCAGCACAGAGCCCGACGCGGGGCTCGAACTCACAAACCATGAGATCACGCCCTCAGCCAAAGTCGACGGTTAACCGACCGAGCCACCCAGGCGCCCCTCAAGGTACTTGTGGTTTATTATACTCGTCCTTTTCTGTGAGTGTAAGAAAAAACACAATGCTGCATTCTTTCTTCATGGTGATATTCCTGAGTATCTTCTCTCGTTTCTTGCGTTTCAGCAACATCCATCCAGAATCCTTCAATCTACAGTGGTTCTTCAGAGAGTCCTGCATGGCTCCTGCTGAGGTCACTGATCCCACCCTCAGTGGTACCAGGGCCAGTGATGGTGGACGCTATAGCTTGAACTTCAGTTCTAAAGAAAACAGACACAGGACGATCCATTTTTCCGTGTTCTTGGGCCTGCTGCTTGTGGGGATTCTCGAGCTCATGTGTGGGCTCAGTCAGATGGCCATCGGTCTTCTCGGCTGTCTGTGTGGAGTCACTAAGCGGAGAAGTAGGATTGTGTAGTTTTGTGGCAATCAGGTGGGAATATTAGCAGTTTGAATCATCTGAGGATTGCGTTTAAAAGACACTCTTTCAGAAGTTCAATAGTGGAACGCTGTCTAGGAAGCTACAGGAGTCTTTTTAGGCCAAAAGTCACCTTTGAGGTGGTTAAAAAAGAAAAAAAAATCAGCCTTTCACGTATCAAGCAAGAGCAATCATCAGTGGTTGACTTGGAGGAAAGGCGGAGAGAAGTTTTCAGTTTGTTTTGTAGCTTTCGGTACTTCTGTACTATTTGAATTTTTAAGGACTATATTCTTGTGTGTGGAGGGAGAAGGGGAGAAGGGAGCGAGGGGGAAGGAAAAGGGGGTGGGGAGGGAGGGAGGACAGGAAGGAACAGTTGTCCTGGAAGTGAAAATATAGAATTTGTTTTACTGTATTTCTTTATACTTGAAGTAAAAAAAAAAAAGAATAAACAGATAACCTGAATGTTTTTAGACCTAATTTCTAGCTCACAATATGGGGAAGAGGACACACTAAGACAAACCCCAAACGTGGGGCATCGAACAGACAATAGCCCCGTTTTCAACAAGAAAATATACAGGAGAATAAAAGGCATGATGGGCAGAGGGTGCTACTCTAGATTAAGATTTCAATGAAATGCATCTTGCGGACTCTATCAGGGATAACTGGGGAGACGTGTACAAGGATTGGTTTGGGGGGCGGCGCCTGGAGGGCTCAGCCGGTGAGTGTGCGACTCTTGATCTGGGAGTTGTGAGTTCGAGACCCACGTTGGGCGTAGAGATTACTTAAAAAAATAAATAGGGGGCACCTGGGTGGTGCAGTCGGTTAAGCCTCCTACTCTTGATTTCAGCTCAGGTCATGATCACACGGTTCTTGAGAGTGAGCCCCATGCCAGGTTCTGCGCGGACAGGCTGCTTGGGATTCTCTCTCTCTTGACCCCTCCCCTACTCATGCTGTCTCTCAAAATAAACATTAATAGATACGTAGATGGATGGATAAAGAAATAAATAAGAATTGGTTTCAGTGATGTTCTTAAACAATTATTGCTAATATTTTTAGGTGTGACAATGGTTTAACGGTTATACAGAAAATGTTCTTGTTTTTGAAGAAATGTAGATTTACATGAGTGTTCTTATTTTTATTATTTTTTAAAATGTTTATTCATTTTTGAGAGAGAGAGAGAGAGCACGAGCAGGGGAGGGGCAGAGAGAGAGAGGGAGACACAGAATCTGAAGCAGGCTTCGGGCTCTGAGCTGTCAGCACAGAATCCAATATAGGGCTTGAACCCATAAACCGCAAGATCACGACCTGAGCCAAAGTTGGACGCGTAACTGACTGAGCCACCCAGGTACCCCCGTGAATGTTCTTATTTTTTAAAAAATGTATATGTACATGTTTGGTTGGGGGGGAAATGTCATGTTTTTAAAATACTTCAGCCAAAAAATGAAGCAGTGGAAAAATGTTAATTGTTATATTTAGGTGACAGGTGTATTGCAATCCACTACATTCTTTTCTCTTCCCGTTTGTATTCTTTCACGCTTGAAAATAAATGCCTAGGAAAAAACCAGTCTTTCGAAAGCTGCTTTATATATATGCCAGTCTTTTAAGAGACACGATAACAAAACCATGCATGTACCATATTAAAATGTTGTAAGACAGATAAAACTAAAAATCCCGTTTTCTGAATGTGATCATTCCTGCATTTGATTTCAATTATGTATGTTTACTGGGCTTCAGGTTCTAGAAATAATTTTCAATACCTATATTATAGCCGTCCCCATCCCCAACTGGTAACATCAAGAACACACAGGCATTTCTTTCTGGTTCTGTCTGCTGCATAAAGACCCTCTCCCCACGCCCCCACATACGCTTATTTATCCCTAAGGTCTGGCTTTAGTATCTCCTACTCCAGAAAGCCTTCCCAGGGCGCAGGATTCCAACCAAGGTAGCACTCATCAAACCACGGTCATCATACCTGTCACAACGGAACGTAAATGTTATGTGTCTGTTCCCGCCGGAAAATGTAAGAGAACAGGAACTGTGTCGTTCTCAACCACTTAGCTCCTTCTCGCTTAGCTCTTTCTTAGCTCTCGCTTAGCTCTCGTTAGCTCTTTCTCGCTTCGGAGCCTTAGCAGGGCCGGTCCTCTGCCCAGTCCCCGGCCCCCACTCATATATTCTCCGGCTGCACCCTCTTCATTCTTAACATTGCAGCACAACCAAAAACAAATAAATAAATAAATAAATAAAATAAAAATAAAAATAATAAAAAATATCACTGTACTTGAAAAAAAAAAAAGATTTCTGCACAACCATCAACTTGTTCTCAGGGGCCTTCCCTCACCACCTAATGAAGATTGCCCTTGACTCTCCCTTTTAGCATTCCGTCACCGATACTACTCATCACGATGGCAACAGCACTTTTATTTGTGGCTTCTTACGTTTCACTCCCCGCCCCCCCCCCGGCCCCCCAACACCATATGCTCCATGGGTACCGAGATACGTCTCTTTTATTCACTCCTGGTATCCTCAGTAGCAAGTACAGTGCCTGATACAAGGTGGGGCCGTTGTAAATATTTTGTTGAGTGAACGAGTGGATCTTCCCTTTCGTACTCAGCTTTTGGGGAGAGTCAATGCTGACTGAATGAGCGTCAACCTGCTAATTGCCATAAAATTAGGACACAAGTAAAACGAACGTGACCGCTCACCGGACCGGACAGTACAAGGGTCAGTGGTGGTGCGCAGAAGCTTCTCATCACCCCGGAGATGGGTGGGATGACCCCAGTTCTCCACAGGGTCACGAAGACAGAGACTTAAGCCTCTCGTTTGAGAGCAAAAGAAAGGACGGTTGGCAGTACTCGTGGCTATTTGAGTCTTGTGGGAATGACTCCCTTGGATTACATGCCCACAGCAAAGACCACCTGAGGTTAAGCATCTTTTGGGGACCATGCCATCTCTGTTCTGGTACCTACACTTACACATGCATGTATGTAACACACACACGTAGTCACTCACAAAGCTCACCCATTCTTTTTCACTTCATCCCATGTTCAATCTTGTTTGAGTCTTTAAACTTTTTTTTTGGCTGTATCCACAGCAAAACATTCTCCTCTCCCTTATCCTTCAGCGTATATCCCAAGTTCCTCTTCAATAAAATTTTATTTTTTACTTATTTTTCAACGTTTATTTATTTTTGGGACAGAGAGAGACAGAGCGTGAACGGGGGAGGGGCAGAGAGAGAGGGAGACACAGAATCGGAAACAGGCTCCAGGCTCTGAGCCATCAGCCCAGAGCCTGACGCGCGGCTCGAACTCACGGACCGCGAGATCGTGACCTGACTGAAGTCGGATGCTTAACCGACTGCGCCACCCAGGCGCCCCTACTTATTTTTAATATATTTTGAGAGAGAGAGAGAGAGAGAGACAGCAAATAGGGGAGGGGCAGAGAGTGGGAGACAGAATCCCAAGCAGGTTCTGTGCTGCCACAGCAGAGCCAGGTGTGGGCCTCGAACTCCCAAACCGTGAGATCATGACCTGAGAGGAAATTAAGAGTCAGATGCTTAACCAACTGAGCCACCCAGGCACCCCTCCAGAAGATCATTTTATAATCCTCTAATTGTTTAAAGAGGCTCACCCCCTCCTTCTCTATGGGACGGTCAACTCCTTACAGACGGTCAGAGCCTGCGGCCTTCCTGCTGTACCCGCTTACCGCAGGGGTCGGGGCGTGCACACGCGAGTGTCTACTTCGTGACACAGTAACACGTTGTAAGTAAATAGCAGTTATGGTGAATTAAACCTTTTTTGAGTTTGAGGCCCAGGAAAGACAGTGCAATTTCAGTATCACTGTAATTGAGACGCTAGAAAACAGACATTCATTCAAGAAAGGAAGGAGAGCTCTCTGGCAAATACATTTTCATAAAATTACCTCTCAAAGCGTAAATAACCTGCTACTGCATCGACAAGGATTCCCAGAAGTAGGAAAAAAAAACCCAACAACAACCTACCACCCACCTCTGAACGGTGCTCTGAAGGCAGTGGAACCCGCTCACTGTACTAGAGCGTGGGGCTGACCCTCTATACGCCTGGCCCTGACTACACTCCTGCCACTTTCCCTGCACCAGGAATCCTTTCCTCATTCTCTGCTTGTTGAAATCACTACGTGTATATGCATGCATTTCGAGGCTCAGCTCAAATATCTAAGAAGTGTTTCTTGACACTCCTGACCAGGAATGAATTTGTTCCTCTCAACTCCAAATCCACCTTCTTACAGTGGTGAGCAACCTCCAGGCGAGGGAGGCTGGCATAATGGAGCTTGGCTTTGGAGTGATTCAAGTGCTTCTATAGTTTTTAGATCTGTGACAAGGCGAAAGCTGGATGGTAAGTTGATTTCCCGTCTTCCCTTTCCCTGGGCGGGGGGGGGGGGGGGGTCGTCTTTTGAGGTCCCAGCTTCATGCAGGAATCCTGTGCCCAAGACATGGAACTGTTATCTCCTGCCCCCTGCACAGCCACTAAAGGAGAAAGTTCTAGGTCTCCAGGATTTGGTAAAAATCAACAGGGGAAAAACACCCAGCTTTTGTGTTGATCTCCTGGAATGCCTCCTTGTATTTCATTTTTGGCCCAAGCACAATCCTTTTCATGCCTGTCCAGCAAAAGAAGTACTAATTTTATCCGTCGTTTTTATCATTTGCGTGGTTTCAACTGGATCACTCAGAAATTACCTTGTGACACACACACACACACACACACACAGCTAGAATTAATATAATCACATCATTAGGCTATTATAAAAGTCAGAAGATTTTCATAGGTTAAAAAAAAATTTGTCATCAAACTCATGATAAATTCTAAGAAGAGAAGAATGCTTCCTCCAAGTATCTTTTTGTTTTGTTTTTTGTTTTAAATGTTTATTTGTTGGGGCGCCTGGGTGGCTCAGTCAGTTAAGTCAGTCAGCTCAGGTCACGATCTCGCGGTCCGTGAGTTCGAGCCCTGCGTCGGGCTCTGGGCTGACAGCTCAGAGCCTGGAGCCTGCTTCCCATTCTGTGTCTCCCTCTCTGCCCCTCCCCTGTTCATGCTCCGTCTCTCTCTGTCCCAAAAATAAATAAAAAACGTTAAAAAAAAATGTTTGTTTTTGAGAGAGAGAGAGAGAGAGAGAGAGACAAAGAGAGAGAGAGACAGAGAGAGACAGAGAGACAGAGAATCCCAAGCAGGCTCCACACTGTCAGCACAGAGCCCGATGGGGAGCTCAAACTCACGAACTGCAAGATGATGACCAGAGCCGAAATCAAGAGTTGGATACTTAGATGACTGAGCCATCCAGGCGCCCTCCCAAGTCAGGTGCCCTCCCGCCACCCCCCCCCCCCCCCAGGTATTTTATTTTGGAAGGACAGGGGAGAAACAAGAACACAAACATTAAATACATCTATCTAAGGAATTTCCTTCAACTGCCTTTCCTGAAATTGATGGCCTGGGTAGAAAGATATTGAAGACATGTGGAGAGCCCCACGTCTAATTAAAATCCTATCTGTTTCTGAATGCAAAACAGGGATGAAAAAATGGGAGAGCTAAAGGGTCTCAGGATTTAGTTTCACTGGTGCATTTAAATCCCCTGAGATCGTGCATCTTGGCTAAAAACTACAACAGAAAAAGCAGACACAACTCAAGTTGTTTTCATCTGAACCACTTTACAGGTCCTGTGACTTACATAACCACCTGTAATGCGACCAGCGCCTCCCGCTGCCGGGACGGAGACCCGAAAGGAAGCACGGGAGGTCCTTGCTACCTGCAAAGTCATTACTTGCATTTCCTGCTCCTGAGGCGGGAAGACTTACGTTCATTAACGGTAATATGATAGAAGACATCGCTCACGGCACAGCATGGTGAAATAAAACTTTTTGACAGACAGCCGTTGCTTTCATTGACAGTTTATTAAATACACTACATTTGTACCTTATTCTGTGGTTTTTTAAATCATTCACACGGGGCTTAGTAAAAACATACTTTATAGAAAACCATCTGCAAAATTAAAATAAAAATAAGAATGCACATTTTACACATGTATTAGATAAACTGCTGGAAATGTCAGGAATTATTTTAACGAAGGTGACTGTAAAACATGAGGCGCCTTGACTTCATTAAACCTGACACCAGACCATGACTATGGAAGCGCGAACGCTGAAGTGTGGATGCAAAAATGTCTATTGACGGAACTGTTTCACTCAATCGCGTTTGAGAAACAGGACAAAATAAAGGACTAGTCTTCTTTTACAGATACTTTTCTAAATCCACTCACTATGCACTCTCTTTCCCATTCAGAGAATTAATTGTGAGGACTGATGAGGCAAAAATCATTTCCCTTAAAGAAAAACAAACTAGAGCCTATTTACAAAACATGCAAAGGGAGAATGTGAAGTGTGTGTGTGTTACTGCAGAACTGCTCGACAGTGACCACAGTGGAGGGAGAGAATGGGCCTTTACTTCCCCAAGTTATCAGCCCTTCCCCCCTCCTTTCTGGAAGAAATACACGGGCAGGGCACGGACTATAAAACGGCATACAATGCAAACACAGAAACAGAGAAGTTTGCAAGTTCTTTATGTTTCCAGCTGTTGAGACAGAATTTTCCAGAGCCGAGGTTACCTCTAGCGGCGAAACCAGAGCCAGCTGTTAAGCAGCCAGAACGCTACAGTAATCGAATACATGACCATTTCTCTCTTCGCGCGCTCTTTGTTCTCCTCTTCTAGAAGTTGTAGACGTCTATTTAGTTTGATTATCTAAGTGAAAAACAAACAACGACAACAAACCAAATAGAAGCTTTAGTGCAAGGAGCAATTAGAGACTCAGGAAGTAGCAGGACTTGTCAAAAGAATTCTGATAAACACTTGGAGCAAAATGAACCCTATATAGAAAAAATGTCACCCAAGACAGCTTCAATTCCGAGATAATCTCCCTTTCCCTTCTCCAAATTTCTGAGTCAGAAAAGAGTGTATTTTCCGTCCTTCCTCGATTAAGTGTGAGGTGAGGAAACCGTTGTACGCTGACAGCTAATTCCGACAGGGGGGACCAAGCACACACCGAGGCAGGTGCAGCACAGCAGGATGAGCTCCTGTCTCTGCTCCTTCTACAAGCTTCTGTCCCTCGGCATCAGTTGCTCATCTTTAACCTGCGTTAACTGCCTTCCCTGTCCGCTGCGCTCCTGATGGGATCTCGTAACAGCCTATTGTGGCGGGCCCTGTGCTCTGTCACCTGGACCCTTCAAGGGCTTAAAGGCTAGGAATTCTCTCGTTGACGGCACTGCCCTCGGCTGCTGATCCCTACCACGGACAGCCCTGGGCTGAACGACTGCCCTGCCCAAGCATATGCTCCCTTCCTGGGGCAGCTGCGTGCGTCCAGTAACTGGTTCACAATGGGGTTCAAGGCCCAGGCCCCCCGCTCTACCCGGCCTCAGGCCCCTTGTGAGGCTGGCCACGTGCAGACACGGCAGCCCAACACTCCCCTCGTGCCCCATCCTGCTTCCTCTCCTTCCCCTGCAGGTGGTAACTGCGGAAGCACTCCTGGGGCAGGCTTTCGTGCCAACCTGCAACCCACAATCTGCTTTCTGTGTAAAAACACAATGAGCTCTGTAGAGCACTATGGATGCTCTATGGGATTACTATCATTATGTTAGAGAAGGTGAAGGAAGAGATTTTCACAGAATGTGGAATCCTTAGCATTTTGAGGACCGAGAACTCCAACCTGGAGGGGTGGGGGGGGGGGGCGGGGCGGTGGGAATGGGAGTCTACGGACAGTGGTGCAGAGATAACCATTTTCACAACCCGGAAAGGTACGTCACTTTTTAATCAGTGCTGAGGAGCCATTTTTCTCTTAGGGCCAGTAAAAAAAAGATAAATAAATAAAGTGCTTAGAGTTAATCACCTTTTCCCAACCACTCGCAACGAGAGGGGCTTATTTGGTGCCACGGGATGCTATGTTCTTACACTAAACGATCCATCTTGTCGTCAATGAAAAAAACGGGGCATTGATCGTGAGTCGTTACGATATTTTTATCTGGGCAGCAGCAACACCAAGGCTGCTTTTTAATATGGAGAGCGGATTACATTTTCTCTCTTGAAGTCAGGCCGCCCACGGGTTCCCCATCCCTGGATGAATGGAGTACAGGCTGGTGGGTTTCCAAGTTGGCAACGGACCAAGGGAGCTTCCCCTGCCGCCGGGGTCACAGATGTGAGCTCTGTAGAATCTTCTCGCGATGCGGTGCTTGCGCCTGGTCTTGGGAGCTCGGTTTCCCACCTGGCTTTCTACTACTTGTCACAGGACGTGTGTGACCTGTTTACAATGACTCAATCTTTGTCTGCTACTAGTTCAGCCTCTAAGCTAAGGATCGAACGGATGTTGTTACAACCCCGAAGCTCCCGCTGTACTCTCAGAAAGCAAGGTTGTTGGTCTGACTGTGAATTCTACGACAAATGCCAGAGAAACTCCCTTTCTTCAGCAGGCGAGGTATAAATAAATATACGTGAGACCTTCTGACACAGCATCCATTTAGTAAACAAACGAGACTCACGATAAAAAAAGCAGTATTTGTTTCATATTATCGTTACGTTGAATCTTTAAAACGATATTGACTGATTCTAATGCTAAGATATTTGGTTTCTTGATCTTAGAAATACTTTCATTCGCGTCTCCTCTACGCCTATTCGGCACAGACACAATTACAACACTGGCTGTGCCTTCTCCACGTGTGTGTGTCTGTGTGATTCTAGAGGCCGTGGGACCGCATGTTAAAAATGTGCATATGCAACTGCACTTCCAAGGCAGGACTTACTACAGAACACAAGAAATATGTTCATAGAGGCGCTGCGCAAACTGGAAGCAGTGACTTCCAAAGCGGAACTCTCCAACATCGTACCACAGGTCCCCAAGGTGACTTCCACATTTCAAGAAGTCAAACAAGCAGTCTAGTGGCTATGCTGGTTGGCTAAAATGCCGAGAGTCTTTGTCAGTGGCCAGAATTGTACCAATCCATTTCGGTAATGCCGTTTTACGCTGATTAAAATGTGTAAATGGTGGCTTAACACACCTTTAATCAAAATGGAAAAGTCAATTATGGCTTATTAAAAACAGCTTGAGAAATAAAATAATTCATGGGTTCCACAGGAGAGAAAATGATAACATGTTAAAAATTATCTGTAACATACTATATGAATATAATTTAGGATTCTCTCTTGTCTAGTACATTAAATACCTGCCGTCTTAATGAAGCCGCATCTACAACAGTCATGTCGTCCGAAGTTCCTTCAATTGTTGCATCTATATGTGACATGCCATGCCTAGCAGATGAGACACAAAAATGCAATTTAATATTACAACAGAACTAAGAGTACCCGGGTAAGTCACATCATGTGCTGGGCAATGCTCAAAGAACTGTTCAGAAGACTGATATTTAACAACAGGAATTACTGAAATATTTTACCATCTGAATTGGTACTAACAAAGGAAAGCAGAGGAAGAAGCAAAAAGTATTTTGAGCAATGATTAAAGAGCTGCCACTCTGAAACAGAACAACGCGTAATTCTTCCACAAACTTCTGTCCGTATGTAGCTCCACAGGAGTCCCTGTCGGGACTCACTGGCCGGGAACACTAACTTTAGCTAAAAAAAGTAACATAGATTTTTTTTTTTTTAATTTCTCCTCCTCTTCTCATTGCCTCTTACCATTTCTACTCTCTACTTATTTCTAATTACCTGTTCTCTACTGTGTCTCCCACAGAAACAATGATAAAATCACCTGAGGACATCGTGTCACTGCATTCAGATCCAGAATTGGCTCAAAGATTAATCATTAAGGGGTTGTGTATAAAATAATACTGGAAAGCCACAAAGAACCACCCCAGCGAAAGCACATTAAAAAATACTTCTTTTTCGAATACAGTTACTTCTAAACGAGCACTGAACTTTTAAATGCCTGGCAATAAACCTCTGAGAAACAAATACACACAAATGCTATGCTTCCCCTTTGCCTGGATTTCCACTTCTTAAGCTTATTTTAATTAACAGCTTAATTGAGATACAATTTACATACCTTACAGTTCACCTCACATGTTTATATCCTCGCTATTTTAATCCTGTATGGTTATTTCCCTAAAATGGCATAGTAACTTTCCCGAATGAGCAGAATCTAAATCAACTGAATTAAAAAGTCACTCCTTTGTCATCCAGAGAGAGCTGGCACATGGGTTACATTATTCTAATCTTTCAAGCAAGTCCCCGTTACAAAAAGCACATAACCACACGAAGGGGTATGAAGAAAATTATAGTGTTCATCCAGGCACGTTCAAGACAAGTCTACTCAGAAAATCCTGTTTCAGATGCTGTTGAAAATAATCCAAAAATAGTTTAATAAAGTATGTGGAACAGGATTTATTTTATAATCATTCACTGTGTTCCCAGCCAGGGTCATCATTCTGAACACAGATGATAACCGTACGTGTTGCAGTTTCAATGGCTGACGGTGCGTCCTGACTCTAGAACAATGTCTGCGTGTTCCCTTTATCACTAAATGAACTGGCTTTCGCATTTCACCACTCCTTTCTTCATCGCAAGAGGAAATATCCTCGAATACTGAGACTAACTGCGTCTGAGAAGTAAGCTTCTATGTGAGTAGAACTATGAGTTTATAAATATCTGAGATAATTATTCTTTTGAAGATTCAGACCGAATTATTACATGACTGGAGAAAAAAACACGGGTTGAAGATTCCTTTTCTCTACACTTTATCTCAAAATAAAACTTTTCGGGGCACCTGGGTGGCTCGGTTAAGTATCTTGACTTCAGCTCAGGTCATAATCTCACAGTTGGTGGGTTTGAGCCTCGTGTCGGGCTCTGTGCTAACAGCTCACAGCCTGGAGCCTGCTTCAGAGTCTGTGTCTCCCTGTCTCTGCTCCTCACCTGCTTGTACTCTTGTCTCTCTCTCTAAAATAAAAATAAACATTAAAGAAAATAAAACTTCTATTTCCCTGAGATTGCCTATGAGATATAAACTGGGGGGACAATAGGGGCGTCTGCGTTGCTCAATTGGTTAGGCGTCCGACCTTGGCTCAGGTCATGATCTCACGGTTCACAAGTTTGAGCCCCATGTTGGGCTCCGTGCTGACAGCTGAGAGCCTGCAGACTGCTTTGGATTCTGTGTCTCCCTCTCTCTGCCCTTCCCCTGCGCTTGCGCACCCTCTCTCTCTCTCTCTCTCTCAAAAATACATAAACATTAAAAAAAAATTTAAACTGGGGGGGGGGGAAAGAAGCAATGGCTTCAAAGGTAAAGGAACCCCAGACTGAACAGAGAATGAAATATAAGTGATGGGAATTACTCACTTTAAATCCTAAATTAAATAAGGTGTTAAACACCTGTGAAGGTAATCTTCATTTGCAAAGAAATCTAAGGATATGGCAAAAGGCCTTACGTATATAATTCAACTTACCATAGAAAAAAAAAAAACATTAAAAGAGCTATATATATCAGATATAAAAAGCTGTATTTGTCAGAACCAAAATCTCTGTAAGAAATGTTAAGTCAGCTCACTGCCTGAAAGTTCTTTCAGGGAAAGAGAAAAGGATCACGAACTTCCAGTTCCAACTTCTGGGAAATATACAAAGGTAGTAAACTTACAATGGCCTGAACTGATACCGTGAAAGAAACCGGTGAGCAGAGGAGAGGGTAAGGCACCACTAAGGACACACTCTTCAATTCCTCTAACCTGAATGCAGTATTATTAAGAAACTGATGTTTCCCTCCTCTCTTGCCTAAAAATCAACGTGTCAGACTCCTCTCATCATAGAAATAATGCTGACAGTTTTAACTCTACTGCCGTGGGTAATACATTTCTGCTTAAAATGAACAAAATTAGCTCTGAAAAAGTTACAGTTAATGGTATCTGCGAATACCAACCAGTTTTCTTTTCCCCAGATGATGGGAAATGGGAATTTTCGCACCTCGGAACCTTAAGCATTTGTATGTGCCAGTCTATCTGTCCTTGTGCATGCCAGGAAGGTATAATTACTGAGGCTAAGCATGTCTGAAGGAATGAAAACAAGAGGGAAAAGCTTAAATCAACAGATGATGAAAACTCTTTGAACTAAATTCCTTTTCTAAACGTTTAACTGTCTAGACTGTCGATGCTGATTTCCCCCAATTTAAGACGATGCCTTATACACACGTTTATCTACACGTGGCGAATGCCACCCCGGGCAATTAACAAGAAAGGAAATGGTAGACAGAACCTCGGGCAACAATTAAAATGATGCACATAAAACAAGATTTAAGACGGCCTTTTCTGTGTTTCAGCGTGATCCTCGATAAGCTACCAAAACGGTATTTACATGAAATATCTCAGATGTGCACATGGTACCTTCACCGCCAAGCATTTTTCTTCATACTCTGGTTGGCAAACGTCCTGAACGATTAGACTCAGGGTTCTCAGAGAAAAGCCAGGATGTACTCAGAGAGGAAAACTGGGAGCAGTTCAAGCTAGAACACAAAGGCAAGGCTACTACATGCAAAATACAAAGGCAGTCAACTGTTTAGCCTGATAAGTACAAAGTCTCAAAATTTACCTGACGTTGTCATGATGCGGATTAGAAGTGGCGGCAGCAGACCCACCCCGCAACACGGGTCTAAGGCAGGTTTTTGCGGGAGAAGGCACAAGACAGAATCAGGAAACAGAGAAGTGATAAAATAAAAGCAAAAACAAGACAAAAACATGTCAAATAGGATTATATTGTATGTTGTGATACAATATAATATCTGTCAAATACTTTAAAGATCTCTGCAGGACAGGACCTCCCTTTTGATTTTCATAAATTTAAGGTTTTACCGCAGGTCAAGAACCAAGAGGAAACTCGTGTGACAAGACAGCACCCGCGTAAAACTTTTTTTTCCCTTTGGTGCTTATATTTTAATTTATGAAATTCAAGAGAGAGGACAACTCTGTCTAAAAAGTGTAATTTCCCTTTTCTCGTCAGAAAGGAAAGATCACCCGCAACCCTGGAAGCGTGTCAGGAACTGGTGGGTAGCACCTGCACGATCGCGGCTGCCCGTCTGGTGTCAGCGGCCCAGGTTAAGTCCCATTTCCCACGGCTCCTTCCCTCCCGCCTCACTCGTTGGACTCACGCCTCGTATCCCACTGTAGCTGCATCTCATTCAAACCTCGGCTCCCAGAAGCAAAACTGCAAGCCTGGGTTCTGGAGCTGAGGCCGTCAGAGGACGTCTAGGGTGCGGCACAGAAGCACAGCCAAACAGCGCGTCTCTTCTGGAGAGACCCCCCAGTAGCGGCACACTGGGCAGCTGGGAATAAAAGACTGCGCTAAACTGGAACACTTTGTGGGGACTGTTGCCAGCCTCAGGACATACGCTGGTTCTAGAGGGCAGTGAGTGCTCCACCGAGGTGAGCAGTAACCCTTCCAATACCTTTCACTTTTAAAAATCAGAAGACAAAAACTCCCTGTGGTTTCTGGTCAATTGCCCAAAAAGCAATCAGCAGTAACTGGCGACCAGAGAAAGGAGGCTGAGCTACAGGGGCCATAGAAGGATTTTAAGAATTATTACACTGTATTTCAAGTGTCTCATTTTCTCAGTACTGGTCGGGTGTCGCCTGCATTGAAGTATCAAGGCAATGCTTAATTATAGACAACGTTTAATATCAAATGAACTAGTTTTTTTTTCCGTTAAGTTGGTATAGCTGTAAAACTTTGGCTACAATACGAATCACTATTTCCTCCCAAGTTAATTTATATAAGACAATTTTCATGTTTAGCTTGTATGTTTCCTGGAGGCACAACTGGTGCTTAAAGAAATTTCGGGAGCCTACAGGATAAGGAATTCTGAGGCTGTGGGGGAGACGTTAGACTTCTATTGTGCTGGTTAAAGAACAGTGAGAAAGCACATAAGCCTGAAACAGGTTTTAAATCATCCCGTTCTGCTCCTATAATTAATTACTCTGTGGCATTAGAAAACTTGCTTCACTGCAATCTTACAGCACGCTCGTCTGAGAATGCTTAAGTAAACGAAGCCGCTGCTGGGTGCTACTTAAAGCTTTTATTAAAGAATTCACGCTAATATGTTCAATATGGATCTGCCATAGTCAACATATGCCACCACAGAGATTTCCCTCCTATAATGCAGAGCCAGAAAATAGCACAGTTACCTTTCACAACGTATTTCATTTTGTCTTCTCACACCGGCAATTGACACATATAATATAAAAGTAAATTAGACAGGTATTTGGCAAAGTTAGAAACTTCATTCAAGTACCAGTTTCTACCATAAGTATGATTTAATACATTAAAAGAAATCTTTTCTAAGTCCGGTAATATGTTCAACAATAATAATTTTGTAACTAAAGAGGCAAAAGGGAAGGAGAGCCACGGCTCTCCAAGTTCTAACATTAACTTGTATATTGACATTTTTGAGTAAATAAATGGTCTGACTTAATAAAATATGTGTTTAAATCTTTAGTAAAAAAATAAAAAAGGAAACTGCTACAGTAAATAAACAGTAACATATTTATATGCATACTTGCAAAAATACGAATACAAATTAAAACACGATGGTTTCATATTCTATTCACTCAAAGCCAATATAATCTGCTCACGAAAAACTATATAAAAAAAAAATCAAGCCCCTTCTAAAAATAAAACTTAAGCATGCTAAGCATGACGAATCTGTTGATATTTAAATAATGTTCTTAACATGGGAATTAAGTTTCTTTTTTTAAATGTGAGTATTTTGCGTTGGAGAATGAAACACAGAGGTCTGGCCGATGTCAGGAGACACAAGTGTTTCCTGACCAGCCAAGGACTAAATCACAGCAACATTTTAAATTCAAAGAACACACCTATCTGAGGTGTTTGGGTACATTTCTGATTCCTCAATTTTCCAAATGCACAGCACTGACCCACGTGCATCAAGGATTTGATTTTGTCTTCATGTTGAGCTTGGTTTTAAATCAAGTAAGTTCTCATCAGATGAGAAAACAAAAATATAGGACATAAACTTTCCCACAGTGTTCCTTAAAGTGTAAACTGAAAATTGTTCTTCCATGAAGTAACTGTGAATCTGCATTTTTTAATAATAAGGCAGACAGTAAGTTCCTTTTTTTCTTTCTTTCTGCTGATTAGTTCTAGCTTAATGTAACTGTACCTAAGGTAAAGGCAGAAGACCAAAGATAGGATATTACATGAGCATAACCACCAAAGAGTAATAAAATAGAAAGGAAAAAATGATGTACACAGCAAGGAACATAAAAGCACTTAAAACTTTATAAGCAGTATTATTGTAATAATCATGCAGGTAGAACATTATCCAAATTTCACATTCCTACTTCTTGTATCTGCAAAGTCATGCCAGACAGTTCTCTTGTAGAAATAAAAAATGATTTGGTACTTACAATTCTGGTTAAATCTTGTTCAACATTTAGATCATAAGAGATTGAAATGTAATTAAAAAAAAAAAAAACCCTTTGAATAATGGAAGCATCCAATAAGACTATAATAAGAATCTAACCCTCCAGGCTCCAAGGTAACATAACTAATGGTATGTATCCAGGAGCAAAAAATTATTAATACAATTACTTTATGAATTTTTAAAATCTCATTTAAGTAAGATAATTCCTTTCCAGAAAAAAACGGATTTTAAAGCTATCAATTTATGATAATTAAAAAATTAATAACTAAAAACTTCACTTAGGGCTCAATACAGTTTTTTGTAATAAAAGAATACAAAGTAAATTCTACATTAGTAAGATTTCTGATTTTCTATTTTTGAAGTTGAGGCAAAATTCTTTTCCATTAATGGGCAAGGACTGCTTTGTGAAGTCACAATTATTTAATCTATATAGAATTTATAAATATCTTCCTCACTCAGCTATTTTCACTGTTAATAGCATTTGATATGATATAATTCGACCTAATAATCTGGTCTCTTCTAAGGACCTACTGTAATTAAAAAGTGAAAGACGACACCTGGTGAAGAAGAAATCTATTTTAAGGAGGGAGGAGAAAAGAGGCCTTTGGGAATATCAGTTCTTAAATGCCAGGTACTTTATATTCAATGCCTTTTGAAGGACTTACCAGGGTCCTAAATAAAGAATTTGAGGCCATTATTACCTAGATCTTAAATAAAGATGGTGGTGGGAATCTAGAAAACTAGATTATAGGTAATACTATTATAAACTAGGTAATACTATTATTGCCTGGTGTTTTTTTTTTTTTTTTTTAACAGATGAAGAAAACGAGGCCCAGAGAAGCTAAACAACTTGCCCAAGGTCATTGTGCAGCTAGCTATTCAGTGGGGTGGGTCAACATTGAATCTGGCTGGCCCCCCGATTCCATGCTGCTTCTTACAGGCTCCAAATATTCTGAGGCAGTTCTAAACCTTTGGGGAGAGGGATGTATGTGTATATGCAAACACACACACACATATACATGAATATACATGTATGTACATGTATGTATCATTTTCCCCTGCTATGAGCTTCCTCTTTTAAGCTCTTTCTGGTGCGGCTTTAAGTCGTTGGGCCCAAATGTATACCACTACATTAACATGGGGCAGGCTTAGAAACACCAGTCGATGGTATGGACAAGTGCTCACGAAGTACAGTAAAATCTCTGAGGCTTGCGTGACGATCAAAAGCATTCAACAAGAAAGTCTGTTTGGAGTGAGCCATAAGACATGTCAGTTCCTAAGGTAAGAAACAAGGTTTACTGGCAGGGCCAGCTTAACTTACGGGGGAATTCTTCAAAAGTTAACAGTCTACTAAACTGTCCATGAAAATTCAAATGGTGACACACAGAGTCACTAGATAAAATGTTTGGAGTTGAAATGAAACGGACTCTGCCTTTCCCACACTATGCCAAAAAGCTCCCCCAATTTTATCTTTTAAAAAATACTATGCAGCAAAGAAGCAAGGGCACAAAATATCTGAAATAACGGCAAGGAAAAATCAAGCCCAAGTGTACTACTGACGATTTTACTGGGAGATGTCCAAAAGTGAGATACCTTATCAATCCTGAAAAGTATCAGTATTATCAGAAAGACAACAGCATTTGGGGTTTTCAGTACAGGCCCAGAAATCCCTAGCTAGAAGGAAAGTAAACAAGTGTCCTAGCACCTACACTGATATTGTCTTGTCAGTTTGGCTTCGGTAGCCCAACCATCTTAGTATCGCAACGATGAAACCAAAAGACTCACTAAAGAAAATCAGTACGCTTCAGTCCAACAGCCTACACTCCATCTGACAGTATGCCTCAGCATATTCCAGTGGAGTCAAGTACTTAGGTCAACAGAGCCTTGGGGGAAAAAAAAATCATTATACCTCCTGTTTCTAGTTACTAACTGAATACTCTCCCTGACTAAAGAGAAGCTAAGAGCATCTTGTGAAATGTGAATTTTGGACAATAATTTCGATTTAAAAGAAAGCAAAGCAGGTTGTTTTAAGCCACTGCATCTTAGGAAGAGACGAAGGTGCAAACACAAAAGGAAGACACCACAGTCCACTAACAAGGAGCCAAACCGAAAAAAAAAAGAAAAAAAAAAAAAAAAAAGCAACACAGCCAGCGAGAGTCACTGATGGCCAGTCACCTGCGATTTTCATCCAGCACATCCAAGATCTGCTGGTAAGCCCTACGAGTGGAAGACTGGATAAGCGACAAAATGCCTCGAGCGGAGGGAAGATTAGCTCCACCTTCAGGTAATGTTTGGGGAAGACAGGCCCGGACCTGTTGGGGCGCCGGTGTCACACTGTTTCCGGGAGCACAGCAAGCGAAGAGAAAAACACGCAAGTCAGACTCTTATGAAACTTCAGCGGAGCAGTTTCCCCAAACACTTCGTCCTTTAAAAAATTACCTTCGTTGTCTTGCCCCTTTTCCCACCCTTCCCTCTCCCCCAGGAAAACAGTCAAAGCAAGCAAGTTCATCAACATATTAAATTGTTTTAAAAAAAACCAGCTACAATGCAACGCCCGTGACCGTGCAGCCTTACACATCAAATTGAACAAACTGAATACGAGAGGCAACTTTGCAGCGGGAAGAGAACCACAGTGAGCAGTGTGTTCAACGCCGAGCTCCGGAGAAGCGGCATTCTTTAGTCGCCGTGTGTCTTCCCATCCAGCAAGTCACACGTCTAGCAACCAGCACTGCCCTGTGACTTACGGGTGGTGAGGAGATTAGGACAGAGAGTTCTGGGACACAGGTGTCAGGGTTCAAACACATGAATCACGAGTGATCCCACGAAAACGCCATTTCCAATCTTTCACAGAGACAATGAAGCGAGCTGAGGGTATGATGTGTAAATTTCAACCGAATTCAAGTTTCAGAAGGTTGCGACAAAAGCATTTTGATAGCTTCATTATATTAAAGCACATGTTCTCTAGCTAAATGACTGAAACATAAAACCACTCCTGATTCTGTGCAGAGAGTGAACAGAGAGGCAAGACAGTTCTTAGATTACCCAGATGGATGTTAAGGCGGCATTTCTGGCCTTCCGGGTGACAGTAACCTTAATCACTCTTTCAGGTGTAAGCTGAGAGTCACAATTTCTTTGGCTCCGCTGCCAAGGCTTCTTAAGAGCTAAACATATTTGAATGAAACAATTTTATCGTTCGAACATCCACTCTTGCGCTTGGTGTATTTTCGGAGAGCTGTTTAATGTCAGCTGTGTGAGGTATTTAAGTGATACCAGGACTTGCTTGGCATCTGGTTTGTTATATGAAGAGGCTTTGTTGCAACAAAAGGACTGTGACCCTGGGATGTGGGCTCAAAACTTTTTCTCAATGTCAGGGCAAAACTACCTTGGGTTAAGCCTCACTCTTGTGTATTTCACCCAAAAGAATGAAAGGTGGAGCAGTGAACAGCTGAAAAATCTTTTATTTTGATTTACGTAAACTTTTCTAACTTAACATGCATTTTGTTTGGAAATCACAACGTAAGTGGGATAACTGTTGAAAGGACTAACATGTGATATTATACCCAGAGTCCCTAGAACATTAAAAACAGGGGTGCCTGGGTAGTTCCGTCAGTTAAGCATCTGACTCTTGATCTTGGCTCAGGTCATGATCTCACAGGTTCGGGAGTCTGAGGACCACATCAGGCTCTGTGCTGGCAGCGTGAGCCTGCTTGGGATTCCCTTCCTCTCTCCCTCTCCCCCCACCCCCCAACCCCCCCTCCAGCCCTGCTTGTTCCCTTTCTTTCAAAATAAATAAACTTAAAAAAAAAAAGAAAATCCACAATTTTGTGAATAACTGTGAATGTCTTAGTGACCCAAAGCAAGAAGTATTATAAATATGAAAACCCTGTTTTCCAGACTACTTAGAAGAGAAAGATCTAAGCCATAACTACGCATATTGAGAAATTAATTTATCAGGGCTGATTCCCTACAGGAATTTGGCCTAATGCTGCCAAGATAAGAGCAAATTTTCAGGTACAGGCTCATGGATGATTACCCTAAACATCTGTCCAGAGATTCTGGAATATACATAAGCCAACTTACCAACCGACCCATGGTACTTGGCAAAACCCATACTGAGCATCCAAGAAGAATAAAAAAAAAAAAAAAAATCAGTGTTTTCTGGGATACAAAGTCTAGGTACTAGCCTTGTACTCAGAGTTCTTTAGGGAGCAGAGGGAAAATCTCAAGTTCTTGCTCTCTGTGAGAGAGCAGACTGAATTCATGTCAGAAAAATGTCACCAGAGGCAGGAATGAAAATGTACTAGTTATGCATTACCATAAACAAACAATCCAACTTATACTCTTCCTGACAGAGCTCCAACAAACCTGGCTAAATTTACTTAGGAAAATTGTAAAAGACTAATCAGTACAGTATTTTGATGTAATTAAAATTTTTATCTTAGCATTTTGGGGCTTAAATCAAACACTTTGAGTATCATTCCGTATTAGTAAATAAATCAGCTACACACTAATGTGTTAAAATCTCTAACAATCACCATTTAGAATTATAATCCTAGAGCAATAATGGCAATAAACTAAATCCAAATCCAGGACAAAAGTATGATGGATTTTTTTGTCCACTAAAAATTAAAGAAGGGTTACTTCCTCTGAGAGAAAAGATTTTGTCAAGAACAGTAGGTACTGTTTGTTTAGTGCCCCAGGCAGTTAAGCATCTACTCGATTGTGGCTCCGGTCATGATCTCATGATTCCTGGGATCAAGCCCTGCATTGGGCTTTGTGCAGACACTGCAGAGCCTGCTTGGGATTCTCTCTCTGCCCCCAACCCTGTTTGCACGCACATGTGCACATGCTCTCTCTCAAAATAAGTAAATAATGACAATATTTTAAAAATTTAATGAAAAAGTCTGTAAGATCTCTAAGATTCTATGCATGATTATGTGAAAATTGGAATATGATAAAAAATGAAAAAAATCTTACATGATCCTTAATTGTACCTTAAGAAAAAATATTTTATGTAGAAAAAGATGAAATTAAGCCTTTATCAATACTAGTAAAGATATTTATTTTATCAAAGACCAACATCAAAAGCATATTTGGACTTTTGGCGGTTTCTCAAAAGTTTTAAAGATTAGTAAGAAATTTAACTTTTCAGTATTTATATGGTAATCCTTCGCATAAACACCAAAAACAGAACAGAAACTATTTTTAAAACTGTTGAACACTTTGGGCAGTATATGTATAGATGCAATGCCCTTGATTGTTAACTTTTATTTCCATCTATAGTTGCACCAAACGATTAAATCACAAATGACCAAAGTTACCCTAATTAGAAGCAATGGATACTTCAGCCATTTTTCTTTTTTAAAGATTCAAGCAGCCTTGCAAAGCAAGCCTTCAAAGCAGCCTTTGGTTTTGGTTTACAAACAGACAAATTTAAGAACAGAAAAGAGTCAGCCCATTTTAGCAATCAGCCTGATGCTGGCTACAATGTCCACCACTGGCATCAGCTGTGGAGGGAAACGGTGCTTTTAGGATTTTCATCTCTGTCCACTCATCCACCCAAACAAGGTGTAGTGACTTCTTTTTTTTTGACAAGGGAACTACTGTGAAAAGCAAAAAAGTCAACATACTGCCAAGGCACTGGGATTATTTAAGCAAATGTTATCTGATTAGTAATCTAATAAAATTGCACTTTGATAACAAATTGATTCCTACTAATGTTATAAAACGGCAAAGCCTCAACTTCTTCTTTTGTAAAAGATTAGGAAATTCTGAGGACAGCTCTGATATTTACCATATAATTTCACCAGGAATAGCTCTGCCTGATGCCTATATGAAATCCTACTGCATGAATGGGAAGTAAACAACACTAGCCAATGTCAGAACCAAAATTTAAACAAAAATTTACTTGTCATTATTAAGAGGTAAGTCCAAAGTCAAGTACCTCTTTCCCATGGATTTTCACAGGAATAACATTCCTCAAACTGTGAGGGTAATGTCTTTGGTGAGGCTCCAACCTCTTCCAGAAGACAGTAAAAGGTAAAATTGTGAAAAGAGTGAGAAAAAAATATTCATGGAAACACAAATTTTGTACCCCTTCTCTTGAAATTTTAAATAGAAAACCTTAACTTGTTGCCACTGTCTAAGGCAATTTACTGGTTCCAAGAAGCACAATAAAAGAACCAGAAGAAGAAAAACATCACTGGTTGCCAGAGTGATTTCTGTTGCTTAAGAACCGCATCAGCTGCTGAGTTCCTGTACTATGCACTAAAATATCCCCACAACAGGCCAGTCACTCCTGCACCTTCTTTTGGCAGAAAGAGTAGGTTTAAATGATCTCAAAACATTCTTCCAAGCATAATTTTAATCTATGGAATTAAGAAAAACAAAAACAAAAACAAAAACTAAAAACCCTAAATGACAAACCACTCTTAGACTCCTCCTTCTGGATCAAAATAAGAAAGCAAGAAAAGATGGGTGCTAAAACTGAAAAAAGGTTGGGATCACTGAAGCTGGTTAAGTTGACTCTGTACAGAACTAATATGCCCACCAAAAAGCAAGGTAAATAAAATAAAAAATGATGCTTGGTCCTTATGTGCAAATTATTCCATTTTATTTTCACTATTACACTCCAAATCATACCTAACTTCCTTAATTGGTCTAGTTTTTATTTTTTTTTTCCCTTAACAAAATGTGTAAAGACAATTTGAGAAATCCTAACACCAAGGAACTGAGAAGCCCAAACAGTACGAGCATTAGGGTATTATATGATAATTACTTGGCGAAATATTAGTACAACATAAGCCTGCAAAATTAAAACAACTCCTAGCTGTGAAAAGCAGAGCAGAGAAATTCTTACGTGTACTCCGGTGCAGAAATCGGTGCCTGGAACCTTGACATTTTATTTCTTGGGGCAGAATATGATCTGTGCCACCTTAAATAATAATTATGCTTCTTTTACACATTCGGCTTTCATAACACAAAGAAAAAGCGAGATACAAGTCTACTGGTCAGAATTCATTTTTGTGTCAACAGCTGACAGTAATCGATTCTACTGTCTCTGGAAAGCGATTAAGAAAACGGAGGCCAGTGTTTCTGCTCCCATGTCTACCTGCACTTTTACTCTTAAAGCCAAGGAAAAAACTAAAGTGGAGGCAGGCAAAGGTTCATGGACCATGACACATAATTAATTGCACATTACAAAGAAGAGACCAAAAGGTGGTGAAGACAGCAAGAATTTAATAATAACTTTAGTGGAAGTAAAATATTGCTGTTTTATAATAAATTAACAATTTTGTCCTTACTGCGTCACTAACACCAAATATATGATAGTGCTCATTGTATAAAATTCCCAATGTTAATTAAATGTACATTCTTAAAGATGAATTCAACTACAAATTTTTGAAATTAATAATGGAAGGGAAGAAAAAGCCAGGTTACATTATTAACAAAAAGATGCTTAAGTAGGGGTGCCTGGGTGGCTCAGTTGGTGAAGCATCTGACTCCTGACTGCAGTTTAGGTCATGATCTAATGGTTCATGAGATCGAGCCTTGCATGGGGCTCTGTGCTGACAGCACGGAGCATGCTTGAGGTTCTCTCTGTCTCTCTCTCTCTCTCTCTCTCTATCTCAAAATAAATAAATATATATATATTTTTTTTAATGTTTATTTATTTTTGGGACAGAGAGAGACAGAGCATGAACGGGGGAGGGGCAGAGAGAGAGGGAGACACAGAATCGGAAACAGGCTCCAGGCTCCGAGCCATCAGCCCAGAGCCCGACGCGGGGCTCGAACTCACGGACCGCGAGATCGTGACCTGGCTGAAGTCGGACGCTTAACCGACTGCGTCACCCAGGCGCCCCAATAAATATTTTTTTTAAAAAAAGATTCTCTTTAAGAGAAATGCTTAAGTATCTTACCATAATATGGTAATATACATAATTACCATACAAAAAAGTATGGTTATGTAATCTAAGAATTTCACTATGAAAATGCAGAGTCAAATATTCATTCTATCTTTACTACCAAACATTAAAACATTTTTTGTTTTATTAAACATCTAGAAAGCGCCATTAAGGCGACTTAAATACAAAAGCAAGGATTAGTTGACTCTGCTAATCTTCTCTGTTATGAGGAACTTAGGTAACTGCAAAAATTCCTACGAACGAATTATCTACTCTAATAGTAGCCTCGTTAGGCTGGTTTTCATACATAATACAACTGTTTCCTTTCTCTTCAACCAAACTCAGCTACCAATAATTACACATTTTGTGGGAAAAAAGAAAAAAATAATGCTATACTAAAATAGACCTGTTTTTATCTAATATGAAATTTCAAAGTAATTAAAGACCTGAGAGCCTGGGTGGCTCAGTCGGTTAAGTGTCCTACTTCAGGTCAGGTCATGATCTTGCGGTTCACGAGTTCGAGCCCCGCGTCAGTCTCTGTGCTGACAGCTCAGAGCCTGGAGCCGGCTTCAGATTCTGTGTGTGTGTGTGTCTCTCTCTCTCTGTCCCTCCCCCGTTTGTGCTCTCTCTTTCTCAAAAATGAATAAATATTAAAAAAAATTCTTAAAAAAAAAAAAGACCTAAATAATCAGCCACATCTTATATGAAGATATGTGGCTTATATGAAGAACGGAAAAGTTGATGAGAAACCTTTGCTGCCTTGAAAAAGATTACAAGTAGAAAATAACAAAAGCCCTTGATCATTCTGACAGGTGCTAAATCTCAAGAAGCCATCTTAGACATAAACTATGTCGTCTTTTTTACCATTTGGGTAATATACTGGGAGATGTACTAGGAAAATGGATTTCACGGACCGGCCGACATCACTGCCAGCCAGGCATCTCCAGGAAAACATATAATTACCATAAAAATTTTTATATTAATGGTTGAACTTGTCAGGTAAGTATTTTCGGAGGGAGATATATATTCATTTTAACCTACTGTCTACTTACATAACCCTCCAGAGTAACTATAGCTACTTAAGGACACATTTCAAGATTCCCCACGAAAGCACGTCTAGTTCTCCTCCACGCCTAACACTAAAGAAGAAAGTTCCTACCCTATCAAAGCCCCTTCGGCATCTCTGTATTCTTCAGTCAGCGCCAAACTAGCACTTGATGTGGTCTGACACCAATGGATATTGTACTGTGCTCCAGTTCACAGTACTGAGTACTCCAGTACGGTACTGAGGTCTAGTGCTCTTAAATATACGTTTAAGTGTTTGGCTTTTGTCCAGATTGGCAAACTCCGAGAGAGACGCCCCATCTCCTGACCCTGTTGCAGTTCCCGGAGAGGCTAACATGATGCCTGGCATCAGATGTGGTTCGTGAACAATGAGTTCATGAAAACTGACTGAAAATGTAAAGAAGAAGATACCTTCATTTACACAAGCAACCTAAATCATCTATTTAAAAATGCCACAATCACCAATGGATGTGAGACTTAAAATTCTGACCAGATTTTAAGGGGATATTGTATGTGTAAAAACCCACTAATTTTAATGAAACAACAACAAAAAACCATGTGCCTGATCTAAAACATCTCATAGTGGGGTAGCTTTGATCAGAAGACAGTAACATAGCCAAATGAGAAAGACAAGTTTACGTGGCCTTTGAAACAACAGACCCGTATTTTTGGAAAATGAAATGGATCTAACAATTCGATGACTCAGTAGGCAGAGAGCTAAACAATAATCCTGGGAAGTAAAGCAATTTGCTTGCCTGTGCTTACACTGGTTACCACGGCTCAGTAGAAGCAGAATGGGGCACCTGGGGGGCTCAGACGGTTGGGCGTCTGACTTGGGCTCAGGTCATGATCTCACGGCTGGTGAGCCCCGCGTCAGGCTCTGTGCTCACCGCTCAGAGCCTGGAGCCTGCTTCTGATTCTGTCTCCCTCTCTCCCTGCCCCTCCCCCACTCATGCCCTGTCTCTCAAAAATAAACAAACATTAAAAAAATTTTTTTCAGTAGCCGAGCTGGAAGGGCTAGTTCACAATCTTATGACCAACTGAGTAACTTGAAAACAAAGACATTTGCTTCAAGTGTTTCCTTTTGTTTTTTTTGTTCCAATCGACACCCTAGGTAAACATTCCCGAAGGCTGCACAGAACTGAGCACTAACATTTATCAACTTTTCCTAAGTATACTTTATAGGCAATTCCCAAAATAAGTAAATCAGACTTTTAGAATTCTGTCATATGTGTAGAAGAGGGGAATGCTACTGGAAAACTCCCATGACGTATTTTAAGGCTCTAAAAATAACTGCAAAAAATGGAAAACTGATGTAAATGTCAAACAGATTTCAAACACGTAAAAGCAAATTATTTACTTTTTTCTCAGGTTCTTAGGCACAAAATGCACACTTCTTCCTCTTTAAAAAACTATTTGAGAGTTAAGAAAAAAAGAAGTAACTTATGTAGAAAATACAGGACACTGGATGTTGAAAACTTATGCAGGAGACACATTTCCCCGTGTTGTACTCACATTGAGTCAGCTCTGAGCAGCTGTCCGTTTGGGCGAACGGCATTCTCACTCATGGAGCGCTCTCTTTTTAGCCTGCCAACTGCACGGATCTGTTCAGTTCGGCACAAAGATGGGGAAAGGAACAGAAAAGACTGTCAGGAGCCTAGTAGAGCTACTTACCATCCAAAGAACCTCAGTCCAAGGCTATTCACAAAACTTACAATTTACAAAGAACACAGAACCAAGAACTGTTGCTAAACAGGAGTATTGAAAACAGGTTAAGGGGCGCCTGGGGAGCTCAGTCGGTTAAGCGGCCGACTTCGGCTCAGGTCATGATCTCGCGGTCCGTGAGTTCGAGCCCCGCGTTGGGCTCTGTGCTGACAGCTCAGAGCCTGGAGCCTGTTTCGGATTCTGTGTCTCCCTCTCTCTGACCCTCCCCCGTTCATGGTCTGCCTCTCTCTGTCTCAAAAATAAATAAACGTTAAAAGAAAAAAAAAAAACAAAAACAGGTTGAAAAAAAAACAACCTTACTTATTATCATGCGGATAAACTTAGGAATGCTTATTTACCTCATGAAAAGGTACTTCTGGTTTCTATTTAAGTATCCACATTACTTGGTAAGATTATATTTCCATTTACTATAATTTAAATAATACACTTCCATTAATTAAGAACACTTTACAACAGTTTTTAAAGGCACGTATTTTATAGGAAATGGGATGTACTTGTGTTACAAATGTTCCAGGCTTCTGGGGCTAAAACGAATTCAGATTTGGTTGGATATGTAAAAACTAGACTGAAAAAAAAGCTAATACTAGCTTAAAGGTTCTGGCATTCCAGAGACCTCCACAGTCTCCCACCCCACACACTCTTCTGACAAAATGTATCACTGACCTTTTCCATTAAGGGGTAGGATTTATGTTCCCTTCCTTTAAATTGGGTGGGCTGGTGACTGCTATAGAGATGATGCAATGTGGCTTCTGAGACTAGGTCATAAACAATAAGGCTTCTGACTTTCTGCTCTAGGCTGTTCAAGTTTGGAACCATGGCACCATGACGTGAAGGTGTCCAGGAGTCCCACAGAGAGGCCGTGGGTAGGTGCACCAGTCAGTGACCTTGGCTGGGCTGAGTCCCAGACAACAGGCTGTATGGACAGACGTGAGAGTAAGCCGGCAGAGGGCTGTAGACTCCAGCTGTGGAGTCGTCCCTAGCTTTGAGACTTCCTCGCTTAGACCCGGATATGGTAAAATGGAAACAAGCTCTCCCCACGATGCCTGCTGCACCTGCTTAACGCACAGAACCTGTGAGCAAAACGAAATTTTTGTTTTGTTTTAAGTCAGGGTGGTTTATTACACAGCAATAGAACAATGGTAATCACTAACTTTCCTGTTTGTTTAGGATCTTTTTTTTTTTTTTAACTAGAAACAGCTATGGCAACTTCATGGTTAAAAAAAAAAAGTAAACTTTACTGTAAAGGACAATTGGTATGTGAAGCAATGGACTTGAAAGTTAAGATTTTAAAAAATACAAATCAGTATCTAGTGATGCTTGTAAAAAAATCTTGGGAGTAGATAATCAGGTTACAAGCACCTTCAATGGAGAATAAATCCTCATTTCATGCCAACAAAACTGAAAACCACAATACGCAGTGTATAATTTCAGAGAATGGTTTAGATCTGGTTATTGTTATGAACCATCGACCCACTCAAACAAAAGAAAAAAAAAACACTTCTAACAACAGAAAAGGGGTCAGGGTGGAGCCTACTGGAAGAAAATTGAACCAAAAATAAGAAAGTTGAACCGAAAATAAGTATTATGTTATTTTTAAAATATATTTTTAAGATGTTTATTCATTTTTGACAGAGAGAGAGGGAGAGAGAGGGAGAGAGAGAGAGGAAATGCAAGCAGGGGGAGAAGCAGAGAGAGAGGGGGACAGAGGATCCAAAGCAGGCTTCAAGCTGTCAGCATAGAGCCTGACGGGGGGCTCGAACTCCTGAACAGCAAGATCATGACCTGAGTGGAAGTCGGATCCTCAACAACTGAGCCACCCAGGGGCCCTGAAAAATGAGAACTGCTTTAGAGCTACATATCATATACACACATGGTACACCTCTATCTCCCTCCCACACACACCTCCACAACCAAGTACACTAAGCACACTTCATTCACAGAGAGCAGTACCGGGTTGATTGGCGAGGATCCCACCGAAACCTGCCTTCCTGCCCACGGCACGGTTGCACCTGCCTTCCCTAGAGAACAGCCCTTCCAGGTTACAGTGATCAAGGTGAATTTCCTACTAAATCAGAACCATTCCCGCTGCTGTGCTATAAGAACTAAGATTAAGCAGGACAGGAAACGACAGAAGACAAACATTATGTCTAAAATTTCAACACAGCCTGGAAACGAGAAGATCCTAAGTCTGTTATTTTCACCATTTGAAATATGATTTAAATAGAACTTCACAGGAACCCTAAGCTTGATATTACTGCCATATCGGGAAGAAAAGCAACTTCTCACAAAAGCACGTATCTGTTATGCCTTCGGATGTGACCAAATTGTATGCTGTAACTTTAACCAAAGTGCGTAGACACTGCCTGAGGTGATAAGGAACACTATCTTTGAACAATTTCCACATTTAGTTCAGTCATGGCAGTTGTTTCTTCAATCTAAGGCTTTTATTTTTAAAACTTAGGGTTTTTTCCTCCAGCTTTATTGAGATCTAGTTGACGACTCAGGGCTCCTAAACCTCATTCAGAACCAACCAGCACGGATTACCCATTTAAAAACTTGTATTCACTCCTGGAGCTGAAAAGTAGTTTCCTAGCTTCAGGTAACTTCCTGGAGAGGATAGGTCATAGGATCTTCTGTGTCTGGTAGTAAGGCTTCAAATTCCCCTCTAATGTGCTTATAAATTCTGAACAAATGAATAAATGAATGTCCTCTAGGCCTTTGTTTGCTGGTTCTTTTAGTCCATTTAGAGCTGACTGCCCTTTTAAGAACCTGCTCAGAGGCCTTAGTATTTTCCCTTGTACTGATCTCTGTTTTAAAATAACAGCTCAGAGACATGAATCTGTGAATTGTCATGGGATTTTTACTGGAAGAGGTGAAAATACTTCGTAAGATGGGCTGAACATCCCTCCCTCCCAAACATGTTCACTGTGCAAAATGTAAAATAACGAGGTTTGGAGAGAAGAGCTGAGATGGCAACTGAAGGTCATGGGAGGGAACATGGAACATGTGTCCACAGTGAACAGCTCAGGCCTGGGCTGAGAGGGCCAAGAACAGTGGCCACACAAAGGATCTGAGTGCACATCTCTGAACTGTCCACGGATGAGTATGTATACGTATGTACAATTAGGTTATTCTCACTTTTTCCCTCTTCTCTCCCTTTTCCTCCATTCTGCTCAGACCCAGGCCTCTTTCCACAAGAGGGAAAAACAAAGGAAGCTAAGCAAACCGTCACTGAATGGTGATCAGTCCCACATTCGACAGCTTCCGAGCTAATACAGGACCCTTTTAAGTATTCACTGAGCGCCTAGGAGTCCTTCTCCATTTGTTTCAGGATGCGCCATTTGACTGGGTTACTCAGTACGCTTCAGGTCAACTATGTTCTTTCACTTCCCAGCCTCAAGGTTGTCCTATCAGTTGAACTGGACCATCATATAGCACTGACAGCCACCTGCGATTTTAACAGACCTAGGGCTTTTGTGTTAACCCTCATGAAAGCTTCTTGGGCGGATGCTTTCCAAGTGTAATCCTGGATGAGGTTTGTTCTGGCTGGATGTGCCTTTCCTAGTCCCTGAGCTCCAGCTGTACACGTTGTATGTGGCTGCTATCAAATGCGGCATCCTGTGGATGCCATCTGATGATGGCTTGGACGTAGTTCCTTTTCTGAAAACATTCACTGTCTTCGTTCTTCTTTTCTAAGACCAGGTCAGAGTTTATACAGGCCAACTGATTTTCCCCTCACAGGGCTTCTCTGACTCTTGACATTTCTTGGGTATGTTGGGGTTTAGTGCTTTTGCAAAGATTTACTGCAAAAATGGATGGCATTCTTCCACTTGTCTTTCTGGAAGTAGGAGTTGCCAATTCAGGCAAAAACTCTTACTACCTGTTATTAGTCCAATCTGTTTTCTCTTTCTACTTCAATGGCCTTCTCACAAAGCTCTTGCAATTATTACATTTGTCCTTTTCTTTTTTTAAAAAAATGTTTATTTTTGAGAGAGAGAGAGAGAGAGTGCGTGCACACGCATGCACATGCGCAAACAGGGGAGGGGCAGAGACAGAGGGAGACCCAGGATCCCAAGTGGGCTCTGCGCTGACAGCACAGAGCCCGATGGGCTCCAACTCACAAACCGTCAGATCATGACCTGAGCTGAAGTCAGATTCTTAACCGACTGAGCCACCCAGGTGCCCCCACAGTTGATCTTTTCAAAGAATGTTGTTGTGACTGATACGATATGTTGACGGAATCCATATCTGTGACAGGGTTACGCCTCTTCAAGGCAGCGCCAAGCCTTCTTATTTTCCAACGCGTTTTCTTCATACGTCTTTCTGTTTGTTCTCTGGAAGATCTCCTCTCACTGTCTTCCATTTGGACCCTGTTTTGAGGAGGGGTGCTGTTGGTGTCAAAGCCCCCTCCCTCCTCACTCACACTGCCTGATCAATGCTAAGAACACAGAGAACTGCCATGACTTGGGTATTTTGCAGTTTGCTACCCAGATCAGTTTACTGCTCAGTTCCTTTATTAGTTTCTTACAGGAAGAATCATCAAAGCAGTGGTCTGTCCTACAGTTGCTTCCTAAGTACTGGGACAGATCAGGCATCAATTTCCTCTCCATCAGCCAAGCCCCCAGGTTTTATAAACCCTGTCTGTGCTGGGGGATTATCTGCTTCACGCTTGAAGCCCTCTTGCATGGGTTCCCTTGGATTCTTCAAGCCAGTTTAAGAATTCAAGTGGTTACGTTCTGCAAACATCCCTCGTGTCAGATACATTTTAGACAATTTCTATAGCCTTCTATATAAGCCACCTTCTCATAGTCTCCTTTCTTGCCATAGGCCAGTGGTTCTCAACTGGGGGTGATTCTGCCCCCAAGGGGACATTTGGCAATGACTAGAATTTTTCCCTTCTTTTTGTTGTGATAAAGCACACATAACATACAATTTGCCATTTGAAACTACAAGACAGTATACTTAATGCACTCACATTGTGCAACCATCACCTCTACCCAGTCACAGAATATTTTTATCGTTTATTGTCATAATAAAAATCATTTATGATTTTCATCATATTCCCAGAAGGAAACCCTACAGTGATTAAGCAGTCATTCCCAATTCCTCTCCCCGCACCCCCCCCCCCCCCCAATCCCCTGGCAACCACTGATCTGCTCTCTCTCTGGATTTGCCTCTCCTGGATATTTCATATAAGGGGACTCATAAAATTCCACGAAAGTGGAATTCATAAAATATGTGGCCTTTGCTGTCTGGCTTCTTTGATGAAGCATGATGTTTTCACGGTTCATCCATGTTACACAACGTGTAAGTATTTCATTCCTTATTACGGCCGAATAATATTCCACTATACGGATATACACTTGGTGTACGTATTCATCATTTGATGGACATTTGGGTTGTTTCCACCTTTTTGGCTATCAGATACACTGGTCTCTAATGGAGGATTCCACTGGTATCTAGCAGACAAAGATCAAGAATGCTGGTAACATTCTATAGTGAAGAGGATAGCCTTCATCACAACAAAGAATTATCCAGTGCAAACGTCAACAGTGCCGAGGTTGAGAAACCTTGGCACGTGCTGTAAAATGACTACTACAGAGTAAATGATTCAAGGGAATCTCACTTGATAGATTCTGACCAGCATCCGAAGGAATCATCAACGTGATGAGCACTCAGGGCTTTAAAGCCCTCCTCTTTCAATCCATCTTCTAGAAGTAACTAGAACTCTGGTCCTTTCTCCTTTCCCTCTGGTCAAGAGGTTGACTGTCACGAGAGCTGCCTGACCCTTCTATGGACTCAAAGTACACATCATTACCTTTGCTTTCCTTTCAACAGGCAGCTGATACTGTCTCAGAAACTCCTCTCTCACACCTCAGGATTTGGCACCTGCCACACGATTTTAACTTTACAGCAATAATATTTAAACGTTACTAGAACATGTGCTAAACACACTACATGCATTATTATACTCAATTCTCAGAATAATCTTAAGCACTTGGCTTTATTCTGATCTTTCTTTTAGAGATGAGCTTGGAGTTGTTTAATAATTTATCCAAGGTTATGTCATTAATAAGTAGCAAAGTCAGCCTTCAAAATCAGGTCTAATTCTCAGCTGAAGTTTTTCACTCCAATGTTATACACTTTGGACACTTATCACATGTGACTTAATATCACAATTATTGCAGGAGTAGACATCACCTACGCTTAAAACCTAGGTCTGCTGAGGGCAATTCTGGGAAACTTTGTTTCCTCACTCAATATAAAAGCAATCACTCAGGGGTGCCTGGGTGACCCGGTCAGTTAAGCATCTGACTCTTGGTTTCAGCTCAGGTCATGGTCTCACGGTTTGTGGGTTTGAGCCCCACGCTGGGCCCTGCAATGACAGCATGGAGCCTGCGTGGGATTCTTCTCTCTTTCCCCATCTCTGCCTCTCCCTCTCTCTCTGCCATTCCTCTGCTTGTGTGTGCTCTTTTCCTCTCTCTCAAAGTATATAAATAAGCTTAAAAAAAAGAGTAATCACTCAGGAAAGTGCCTGACTTGTTTTCAATCAGTTATTCTCACCAAGTGCACAGTAAGTATCTAAAATAGTGAGAACAGGGGCGCCTGGGTGGCTCAGTCGGTTAAGCGTTCGACTTCGGCTCAGGTCACGATCTCGCAGTATGTGAGTTCGAGCCCCGCGTCGGGCTCTGTGCTGACTGCTCAGAGCCTGGAGCCTGTTTCAGATTCTGTGTCTCCCTCTCTCTCTGACCCTCCCCCATTCATGCTCTGTCTCTCTCTGTCTCAAAAATAAATAAACGTTAAAAAAAAAAAATTTAAAATAGTGAGAACAGAAAGATCAAAAGGAAAACAAAACTCGAGAGTAGTAAAGGGAACGTTTCCCCCTGGTAGAATCCTCACTCCACGACGCTATTATCCAGGCAGTAATTTCCACTGGGCACTTTTGGGGGGCCAGGAAGCAGGGCCTCTCTCTAACTGATATCTTTTGTCTCACTTGATATTCATACCTTTCATTATTCTTTGCTACTAAGAACTTTGTATCGGGGAGCCTGGGTGGCTCAGTTGGTTAAACCTCTGACTTCAGCTCAGGTCATGATCTCATGGTCCGGGAATTCAACCCTCGCATTGGGCTCTGTGCTGAGAGCTCAGAGCCTGGAGCCTGCTTCGGATTCTGTGTCTCCTTCTTTTCTCTACCCCTCCCCCACTCACACTCTGTCTCTGTCTCTCAATAACGAATAAATTAAAAAAAAAAAAAAAGAACTTTGTATCTTCTGAGAATGTTGGGGTCTTTCCCTGCACTCATGCCACTATGCAGGAACTGTCTCTCCCTGAAAAGGGTCTTACACAAAAGCTCAAAGAATGTTTGTTACATATAATTCTACAAGTATCTTAATGTCCTTCCACTGTGGGAACACTCAAATGTAGTGCTTTGCACCAAGCACAAATCTAGAATGTCCAAACTGGCACCTATGAGTGTAATAATCTGTTACCTCAGGAGAAATTTCCAACCTAAGAAAAGGCCATACTTAGTACTCGGAAACTGTACTCCCTCCCCTGGGTCACATGGATACTTCACCCTCATTGGAAAGGACTAATATGAAAAATGACCACAGGCAATGCACGACATGAAAGTTCAGAAGGTACAATATAAAAGCTACAACTATAAATATCATCACAGAGAAGAAATTTTACAAGATGGCCCTGAATCCATGGGAGAGGCAAGATCTAAACTTTGCTCCTAACAGCTTATTAAGTCCCTCCTGCCATATTCAGGTCAGCAGGGCTATTACTGTCACAGGTACACCAGCTGAGTGGAGACGTCTTAGCAAGCTGGGAGAATAGGTAATGCCAGGGAAAAAAAGAGCTTTCTTTCCCTATTTGCCAGACTTCTTTTGTAACAAAGCGATACGTTCATTTCCTATGCTAATCTTCTCATCTTTTTCTATACTGCTAAAGGTGCAGCACCTAGCCATAAAACCTCTTCCTTCTAGAGGCGCCTGGATGGCTCAGTGGGTCGAGCATCTGATTCTTGAATTCAGTTCAGGTCATGATCTCATGGTTTGTGAGCTCGAGCCCTGGGTTGGGCTCTGAGCTGACAACATGGAACATGCTTGGGATTCTCTCTCTGCCCCTCCCTTGCTTGTGCACTCTCTCTCTTTCTCTCTCTCAAAATAAATAAATAAACTAAAAAAAAAAAAAACAGGGGCGCCTGGGTGGCGCAGTCGGTTAAGCGTCCGACTTCAGCCAGGTCACGATCTCGCGGTCTGTGAGTTCGAGCCCCGCGTCGGGCTCTGGGCTGATGGCTCAGAGCCTGGAGCCTGTTTCCGATTCTGTGTCTCCCTCTCTCTCTGCCCCTCCCCCGTTCATGCTCTGTCTCTCTCTGTCCCAAAAATAAATAAACGTTGAAAAAAAAAATTAAAAAAAAAAAAAAACAAAAAAAACCTCTTCCTTCACACCATACGAACGTTAATGATTTCTAAAAAATTTCCATTCTCCTGAAACATAACATCTAAATCTAAAAAAACAGCATAATGTCTTACTTGGGTTGTCTATAAACCACAATCTATACTACTTAATGGTCCATGTGGAAGGCTTTCATTACATATTGCTAATGATAGGATTTATAGCCTTTAATCCTCTTTACCATTTGCTTTTGTCTAGATTATTTCAAATTCAGTTCACATTAAAACTCTACTTACTTCTTCATTTTGCGGGGTTGCAGGAGGCCTTTCTAAATCCAGAAAATCTAGCGGTCTTTCACTTAGTGTTAGTACACGAGGCGGGGTTTTCAGTGCCAGAGGTTTAAAGGGAGTTGACTGTATAAGGTCAAGATCCGCTGGTCTTGAAAATGGAATGTCTTCATTATTTCCTAGAGTAACGAAATAGAAGGGAAGGAGGTTTTAAAAAGAGAGTGGTTTTATTAAAGACTATCTGCCATTACACACCCCCTAGAATGTCTAAAGTTAAAAGACTGATGGTACAAAGTGTTGGCAAGGGTGTGGAGCAGTCAAAACTTTCATGCATCACTGATGGGAATATCACAGGGTACAATCAGTTTCACAAACAGCATGACAGTTTTCCATAAAGTTAAACACAATTTACAATATGACCTAACAATTCCACTCCTAGGAATACGAAAACCCACGTCCTCACAAGGACTTGTATGTCAACACTCACAGCAGCTTTCATCCTAACAGTCCCAAACAGGAAACAACCCAAATCTCCATCCGTAGGTGACCGGATGAACAAACTGGGGTGTATTCACATAGTGGAATGTTACCCAGGAGTAAAACGGAATGAACAACTGATGCATGCAAGAACTTGAAAGAGTTTCAAAAAGCCTGGAACTGAGGGGGAGGAACTAAATGAGATGGGGCACAAGGGTACCTTTCAGGGTAATGAACATGTGCCATAGCTAGACTGTCGTGGACAGTTACAGGAGCATATACGTTGGCCAAAACTCATCGAGCCGTATGCTTAAAAGTCACACGTATTTTATGTATGTAAATTATATGTCAACTGGTTGCATTATTAAAAAATATTGTTTGAAATTTCAGCCTATTAGGACAGAAATTTTGCAAATACTGCCAAGTTGTATTTCCCAGCCCCTTTCCTAAACAATAGTTTGAAAGACCCAGAAGTTTTCATAAAAAGCCAAAAACCAAAGCTTTATCCGGCGACTTTACAAACAAAACGTCAGGTACCTGCCACAACGATCCTCTCTGGAACCTGCATAACGACGCTAGCATTCGGAGCTCCTTCTTGGAATCCTTGCTCCAGATCAGCATTTGGTGGTGCTACCTTTAATCTTTCCGGGACCCTCATCTGCTGACTAATACCTTCGGTGTATTCCATTTCATACTGAATTCGACTAATTTCCGCCATCTCAGCAGCGCGGGGAGAAGGAAATGCTGCCCCACTCACTCTGTGGGCAAGAATTTAAAGATGGAGGGGTGTGTGTGACCACATGTTACGATGCCAGTCTTCTTAACACGGCCAAGTTAGAAGACAGTACCTTGTGGGAAGAGCAGAAGGGGCCTTCTCTTTTGCGAGTACCAAACACATACAAAGCAAAAACAAAAGAGCGAAGAAAACGGTTTCCTCAACAGAATGCCTTCTCACTTTATCAGCTGAATTTGCACCTTGAAGACACTGCTTAGGAGCAAGTTTTTAAATCACTGTATAACCACAAAACAAATGCGCGTGCACACACACACACATGCACACACGCACACACACACACACTTCCTCTCTTTCTCTCTGCACAGATATGCATGCTGCTTATAATTCAAAAATGTCTGAAAGAAAATTTAAATTAAAATCTCCTAATCAATCATTTGACGGAAAGCTGCTAGGATTTTCCAAAAATGAAATGAGAAATTGCTGTCATGCATGAAAAAAATAAAACCTTTTAATGATGAAAATCAGATTCATAACGTAAATAAGGCTAATTCTCAATTTATTTTAAAAGATGTAGTCCCCTGAAAAAGCACAAAATACAAACTAAAACTTCTCTTACTAAATGTATACCTGGTGACCGAGATGCAAAGAACGTCAAATATAGACTCTGTAGTAATAATCCTTAACGGACGTGTTCATTTTGGGGGAATCAGAAGCTTCACATTTCTTTGCAGTTAATACTGTATTTACATGTATATTTTTAAAAAGCATAACATGCCATTAAGGGGAGAGACAGTACCGACGCATGGAATAACCTTCTAAATTAGAGAAGGACCCATGCTTCGGGGAAATGGCGAAGAAAGCTCCCCCCATACACATAGTGCTGGTGAAAGCATAAAAGATCAGCCTATGGCGACCAGCTTTCAAGCCGCAATCTCTCAAGCCTATAATAGCAGCTCAACTGAATAAAGTGTCACTGACCTTCCTACTGGTGTATCACTGCTTGTTCTTTCACTCATTTGCAACACAGTACATACACACCTAGAACAGCTATTAAAATACTGCTACCCTGTGGTTCAGTTTCCTTTATGCAACAATCGCCCTACAGATCTGAACTTTTTTGGAGGTGAACATAACAACACCAAGACTGCTTTTCCAGCTGTAAAAAAGAAAGAATAAAGATCAGTATTTCCACAGTTCATTTTATTACACAAAAAAAGCCATGAATAAAAGTAAATATCCCCTTAAAATGATCTACTAAGACCTGATCCACAAAACCACTTTTCACATTTCTACTAAACAGTTATTCTACGTCTGAAAAATCAAGAAGATGGTTTTATGCACAGTCACTATTTTATGATTTTGCAAACGGGATAAAGCTAATCAAATATACAGAAGAATGTGCAGTCAGATTAAAAACAAACATCTTGCCATAAAACTCCTTTAATCGTTATATTCTGAAGGGGAATAAAAGTCCTTTTCTTTTTTAAGACAAGCACAACACAAATGAAGAAATCACGACGAGAATGTAAAGGTCAGAAGTAAATGTACTTGACGTGGCCTAAAAAACCGATGTAGAAGTAATGGTTTCTTTAAAAGGAAATGACTTCAAAAGCCAAATTATACTGAATTTTCAGCAAAAAGTATTATATGTAAATCAAGGGCAATAACAATTAAAGACCGTTCTACCTGGGGTAATTAAAGGCCAGTCATACCTGGGGTATCTCCTAACCTGCATGTCAGAGATATGTTACTACCCTTGACCAACCTCACTCAATGAGATGCTGAGGACAGTTCTTGGAGGTTGCAACAAGTTACTTAGGGACAAGCGGTTAATTAGTAATTACGACTGCTAAACTGCTTCCTTTATTCTTTACCCAAAGGTGGGAACTTTGAGGATCTGGCACGCAGATGGCTTAAAGACTAAGAAAATAGAGGCAAAAGACAAAATTTTTACTCACAAATGTGTACCAGTGGCTGCTTGCTATTCGGCACTATCTGCTTCTGTGGTTCATATTAAATCCTTTAACGTCCTTCAAGGTGCCTATGCTGGATTTAGAGCCACTTTTGTCCCTAAGGGAGAAAAACAGGAGTTAATTGAGAAGCGACGTGATACCAACGTTAGGGACGCATTGCTGGAAATCCTCTAAGTGATAAGTCACCAAAGATATACAACCTTACATTAAGAAGCCAATAATGAAAGAAAAAATTAACAAGCTCACCACCAAGTTTAGTCCCACAGCCGGGGCCCTGCAACCATTCATCAGGTAGTGCAAGATAAAATAAAGAACTGTCATCATTTCTGATGTGAATTTAGAAAGATGTGGCAGATGAAAAGCATTTAAATATAAAAGAATCTTAACAATTATGTGTAAATGCATATACACATATAAAGGAGGAACAAATGTATTGGCTAAGTTTTCATTCAGCTATTTTCACTCAATACGTAATTTAATTTCATATTTTTTTAATGTCATTCACAACTTTCATTCAGTGTTTTAATTTGAACCAGCAATACAGGGCACATGGTAAAGAACACGCAAGAACACACGGAGAAAATACAGTGTCCCACCAGATCCTATCCTATAACCACCCAGGTCCCCACGGGCAACCTCTATTATCAATTTTTGTGCATCTTTCTAGAAGAGAACCTCTTGCAATTCTTGGGTGCATCTGAAACACAGTAAAAGCTTATCTTCAACTATGATACAGTAAAGACGTGTCTCAAAAGGATTATAGTACTGTGACATTATAAATTGAAGTTTTATAATAATATGCAAGGGCCAAAGATAACCAAACAACATTATATCCCTGAAATGTGCTATTCCCCCCCACTCCGTTTACTGCATTTCAGTCTTCTTACTGGCTTTCCACTGGTACATCCCACTGAGCCTCAACATTTCATTCTACAGCAACATCTGGTCTTAGGAGAATCTCTCAGTTTGTAAAATATCACAGACTTAGATCATAAAGGTAGACACTGAAAAGACAACTTCTGGAAAAAGCCACATTCTCCTGCAGCCTATCTGAGCTACCTAAATTTAAAAAGTAAATGGTCTGGGGTGCCAGGGTGGCTCAGTTGATTAAGACTCCGACTTCAGCTCAGGTCATGATCTCACAGTCCATGAGTTCAAGCCCCGCAATGGGCTCTGTGCTGACTGCTGGGAGCCTGGAGCCTGCTTTGGCTCCCTCTGTGTCTCCCTCTGTCTCTGTCCCTCCCCTGCTCACACTCTGTCTCTCTCTCTCTCTCTCTCTCTCTCAAAAATAAACATTAGAAAAAAAAAAAAGTAAATGGAGCTTTTCTAAGATTTAACACTGCACTGTCCTAATTAGATAAGAATCTATGTTTCCCCCCTCATTCATTAGACTATAGCATGTTTGGTATTATGTTTTGGCAATACATAAAATAAACTTCTCATTTGGAGCTAAGACACTAATTCCTGAGGTTCTGTAATTAGAATCTACTAGGCAACCGGTCCACAATTCTCCACTGTATAACTAAGGAGACCAAATCACTCTTAGAATCAGAGATGATCTTAGACCTCTAATTTCTAAGCCTAGTACTTCCCAAACACAAGTAACTTACCGATTTCATAGTTGTTTTCCACAAACTATACGTTTTCTCTTATCCACACTTCATTCTTCCTTTATCTCAACTTTAAAAAATACTGACTAAATGTGTTTTGAAAGGAAATTTTACATAACTCCTTCAAACCACGGATCTGATGTATCTATACATACATGTAACAAAAACATAACTATTTGAAACAATCCTTATCCATATACTATCTAGAATCAAGTCAGACCCCACTCATGGAAAGCGTCCCAGTTTTGGGACACAATGATTCAAGCTTGACTTTAATCTCTGTATCAGAACACTGGAACCCAGAGAAACAGCCCAGGAAGTCACAGAAACAGCTTGGGTCAAATTGATTGTGGTTGCAAAGCTTTATAAAATGCTCCAATTATTTAAAAAAAAAAGTGTCTGGTTCTTTATCACTTACTGTGTGAACCTAGTTTAAGGTTTTTATATAGGTCACCCTGTTTCAGTTCTCTTTTCAAGCAACTAAACAAACGGGTGTATTAGCAAATCAGGGTGTAGCGATCCAGGATTAACTGCAGTGTTTAAAGAAATGTCACTGAAAACTTAGAAAAACATAAATTATCAAATTTTAAAGTAAGGCTGTGCATCCACAGAAAACAAGTTTCAACACCAGAAGGGAGGAAAGCAAGAGCTAAACTGTGCAATCCTACAATGGGGCAGCCCTATCAGACAGGAAGGGACAGAACACACAATTTCCTTTTGGAAAGAACAGCGAAAAGCAATTCGCATGCGTTTGAAACCCAAAAGATAGCAGCTCCTACACATAATTTAATTATATGGGGAAAGACTACTGAGTACAACCAAATCGTTCTAATTCTTTCCAAATCCATTTACCTGAGGGTTTTTTCCTTTGGGATCTCATTCTGTGTCAAATCGACACAGAAACAATTTTGTTTGTCTGTTTTGTTTTTTTTTTAATTTTAATCTAAGGAGAGAAAACATTTAAGGTCCTTCCGATCAAGTCTCTCAGTGGATGCGAGGCTTGAATACAACTGGTTCTACATTTGGGAACAAGGGCCTGGGGCTTTTCTTATCTGCTGCAATCAAAAGATGCCACCACTTTGAAAGGTTCCTCATCCCCCAAAACAGCGCCCCTCGCTCTAACGACGCAGGACGCGGCCCGGGGTGTTCCTGCACCATCCAAGGGGCCTCGCCCTGCAGACCAAGGTCAGAGGCTCCGAGGAACAGGCGCTCGAGTTTTCCTCCGGCTGCCCAGCTCCTGGAAGGGAATCCGAGAAGCAACTCCCACCATCCACACCTGGGAGAAGGCTGCTTACAAGACGGACCCGACCAAGGGGCCTCCCGCGGCCGACCAGCTTCCAACCAGGCCTTCCTTTGCGAACACGTCATTTTCCACAAAGTACAAACCAGAACCCAAAACTGTAAAGTCCGTAGGCGGCTGGTTCAAGGTCATACCGAAAGATGCCTCGGGGGCCTTGGCCGGGAAGGATGAGGGAAGACCACCAGCAAAGCTCCGCGTTCAAGCTCTCGGGACGCCCCCAAGGTTTCTCAACGCCCTCCCCCAAACTATTTTCTAGCCAGGAAAGTCCACATTTGTGGTCAAAATGAGACCCCGAGCTAGAAAGGCGGGGAGAGGTTAGCCCGAAAAAGCTTGCAGGAGCGTGTGCTGTTCTCCCTTGAGCTCCTCGGGGACCGAGGAGGCGGCAAGGCCCCGAGGAGGAAGCGGAAAGGCCAGAGCTCGGGGGTCGGGACTCGGGGCGACACCATGACACCATGAACGGGGTCACCGAGGGTCCCTCCGCCGGCCCGATGGTCACGGCCGCGGCGCCAGGCCGAGAAGCTGGCTCGGGCCGCGGGCCCCGGGTCGGGAAGGCATCAACACTCACCCCTGGGCCCGCTGGAGGGTCTCGGGCGAGGGCCGCCGCCCGCTGGCTCCCGGGGCGTTCGGGTGGGCGCTCCCAAAGGCCGTTGGCCGAGCGCACGGAGGCGCCCGGTCAAAGCACCGGCCGGAGCGGCCCACAGCGGGCCGGCAGAGACGCGAGAACGGCCGGGGCTGGCCCTTGCCAGGAACCGTAGCTGAGGCAGCTTCGTGGTCATGTGACACGGGGAAGGGCGGACGTGAGGCTCACGCACAGGAACGGGGGCAGTGCGACGGCGATGCGGGGACATCTTTGTTGAGGGCAAAGAGCGCCAACCGCAGGCAACAAAGCAAGGGCGGTGCAAATTGGCTTCACGCTTAAACTTTATTGGAGTTGGTGATCTTCAAGACCCACGTGTTTACAAGGTAAATCTTCGGTAGCCACTTAATATGACTACTTTTCAGAACTGTCTGCACCCAAATCTCTGTGGTGTGAGGCCTAATAATCTGTATATTTCGCCAATTCTGGTGGTGATCCACGCTCCAATTTTGATTTCTAGTCGAGCCCTCTAATTATTAGATGTCTTTCTTAACAGTGGCCCCTGCCCCGAGTGGCTCCTCCAGTCCTTCAAGATGAGAATGCTGTTAAAAGAGAAGTTAGGACTCAAAGTAGTTAGCAGCCTTGTTTAGCTTTCGGAGAGCCCTCTCTGGATCTAAACCCCTAACTACTAACTTCGGGAAATTCGGTACCATACACACCGACATTGGTACGGACTGAAGCCAAATCACGGAATATTTTATATGCCTGGATTTTAACAAACAGCCCAACAAGGACATACACATGAGGAGGGACTACTGTAGAATCTAAAGATATTCCAGAGATGTTACCATTCTTCAAAATAATTTGGAAAGCACTTTGAGAATTAATGTACTTGGGACCCCTTCACAATACTGGCAAATCATCCTTCCGTAAGAATAGATACAAATGTAAATAACACATCTGTTTAGTCCCATCCTGTCGCACTAGTTTAGCCAATTCTTCATAAGTGTCCTTTTGGAGTTTTGATCCCAACAGAGTTTCAAACTCAAATTTTCTCCCTCTTCCCAGTTCAGATACCTTCTCCTGAAATTTTTTTTTTTTTAGTTCATGGCAAGATTATTTTTCCAGTCACCAAGTTTTAGTATACGTGCTGCCGAAGCGAGCACTCCAGTCACCAAGTTTTAAAACTCTGAAGCTCTGAAGTCATCTTTCACTGTCTCCCAAGCGCCCCCCCCCCCCCCCCCCCCCGCTTCAGATTCCCTCATCTTAATACCAACTGTCCACTTTCTCTGTCCATTCTTTTCCCCCTGCTAGACCATTACCCATCATCTGGGCTGATGACCTTTTAACTGGCCTCCCCATCTCTACAATCATTTTTCCCCCTCTAATTCTTACTAGAGGCTGGCAAAGAACCTCATTTTACAAACTGTGACATCCCAAATTTGAAGCCCTAGGTTTAAAAGAAATTGATGACTTATAGTTCTCTACAATTCAGGAGTCCATAACAGCAATCCAGTAATTTTTATTTTTATTTTTAAAAATTTTTTTTTTTTTCAACGTGTATTTATTTTTGGGACAGAGAGAAACAGAGCATGAACGGGGGAGGGGCAGAGAGAGAGGGAGACACAGAATCAGAAACAGGCTCCAGGCTCTGAGCCATCAGCCCAGAGCCCGACGTGGGGCTCCAACTCACGGACCGCGAGATCGTGACCTGGCTGAAGTCGGACGCCCAACCGACTGCGCCACCCAGGCGCCCAATCCAGTAATTTTTAAAAACACTTGAAATTATGGAATAGCCTGGCAAGGGCAGTATATAAGACACTAGACCTTCTAGGTTACCATTTATATGATCATTTTCTTTTGTCAGAATCTTCACTGGCTCTTATACCAGCCAATGAAGTACAAGTTCAACCTGGTATCTGAAAGTCTACCTAATATGTGCCTAACTCTTACTACTCCACTTTATTTACCACTGTTTGTGTATGTATGCGTATGTGATGTTTCCATATACAGAGAATACATATATTCCATATGTTATGTATTCCATGTATATTCTTATAGTCTATGTATTCTTGACCACGAATTATTCTCTGAGATAGGTCCATGCTTTCCTAACTACCTACCCTTATCCATGCTCTTCCTGACACCTGGAATGCTATCGTGCCTTTGACGACCTTTTGCTTCTTGGAATCTTGACTAGCCTTAAAGGACCACCTAAAATATTCCTTATTTTATAATTATTTCCTGAGGCCTCCAATTTTTGAATCACTATTTGTTGTTTTTTGTAACACTTATCACATTCTGTCCAGTATTATCATTAATCTATGTATTCGCCTTATTTTTTGTTCTGTGTTGAGACCACAGATGAAGTTCTTGTGTTTGAGACCAAGGTCTGTGTCTCACTCATCTGGATGTCTTCTGTGGAGCCAAATATCTTGAGCATCGTGTAGGTCTTGGGTATAAAGTGATAAGACCCATTTCCTGGTTTGGCTGACAAACTGTAATTCATGATAATTCCAAAGCAACAGTTCTACAAAGTCTTTGAGCAATGTCAGCATTTTTACCTTAGAGTCTGCAAACACCCCGAGAGAGAAGGTCATATTTATGTGAATGTTTAAGATTTAGTCTGGTTATACAACATCATTTACTTTTTACTCCGTGTTTGGTTGTTTCTCACTTTCCAGTAGGCAGAGCTGGGAATAGGGTGAGGTGACCTAGGCAGTGTTAATACTCTGCGAGTGCCCTGTCAGTAGGTTGCTAAGAATCCATTAGAGACTGATCACTATTTTCCTTCCAAACAGGCTTGTAAGTAGAGAGAGAACGGCCACTTCATTCATTCCTCTACTTGCCAGCAGTAAAAATAAGTTCATTTAAATAAACACTTTTTTTTTTGGCTCAAAATGTTTTCAATTTAGATTTTGGGTCCAGTTAAGAGAATACTTCTAAAATATGTATTTGAGCAAGAATTTTCTTTGTCTTAGAACTATTACTCAGGATTCCTGTTCATTCACCTTCCTTTGATTCTTCTGATTGCCATTTTACACAGCCTGAAAGTTCCTTACTTACAAAATTTCATTATTTTGCATATGAAAAGCATTCCTCTTTACTGTTTCTTTACATTTAAAATTTTACGAGTATGTTTCCTTGAATGAGGAGTATTTGTATTATCAATGGGAAACATCAAAACGTATGACCCATAATTTCGGTAATCTATACATTTTCTTAACTGATTTGTAAAAATTTTTTAAACACCCTAATAGAAAAACGAGCAAAGATATGATCAGGCCCTTCACAGGAAAACAAAAACAAGCACTAATAAAAAATACTAATAACAAAGCAAATATTCATTAAATGTGACAAATCACTGGTAGTGAGAAGAATATAAATTAAAATGGGATAGGCAAAATTGTAAAGTAATAGCAATACCCAGAATTGGTGAAAGCGTAAGGAGATGGGTGTTTACACTGTTAGAGCTTGAAATTCTCACAACCTTCCTGGAGAACATTTTGTATGTACATCAAAGACCAAGATTGTGGGAGTCCTTTGATGCTATAATTTTCCTTCTAGAGGTTGATCCTGAGGAAGTAACAGTAAAATTGAAATGAAATACTTACAATAGGGGGTGACTGGGTGGCTCAGTCAGTTGAGTGTCCAACTCTTGATTTCAGCTCAGGTCATGATCCCAAAGGTCATGGGATCGAGCCCCACGTTGGACTCCACACTGAGCATGGAACCTGCTTGAGATTCTCTCTCTCTGTCTCTCTCCCTCTCTCCTTTTCCCCCTCTCCCTCCTTCTGCCCCTCTCTCCTGCTTGTGTGCTCTCATTCACTCCCTCTCTAAAAATTAAAGAAAAAAAAGAAATATGTACAATATATTCATAATAAAACTAAATCAAGTGTCCACCAATTGGGGATTCAACGACTTATGTAGTAAATCCATGCAATGGACTATGGTGTAAATAACGATTACTTCTTGTCTATTGATGTGAAAATATGTCCATAAAGTATTAAGTTAAAAAAAATCTGGTAACAAAATAGCATGTTTTTATCCCAAGTTTGTGTAAAAACATATTTACAGGGAAAAACTCTGGAAGGGCATATACCTTATTTATCTTGGGTGAGCGTGACGGGTTAGATCATGGCAATTTTTATATTCTTCATAAGTTTGCATCATGTGTTGTTTTAACAGTGAATATATATTATTTTTACAACTTAGAAAATTATCTCCATTTTGAAAAAAATAAGACCAGATATCATTTTTTCAATTTTATTTTTAGACAATACAATAAAATAATTTTTAACTATAATTACAGAAATATTAGTACATTACAACATTGTAATGTCAGGATATAATAATATAAAATATTCAATATATTTTAAATATATTTCATTTGGTTATAGAGTAAACATTAAATTAAGTTTAGTTGCAGTAAGTTACATTTGCTGCATAGAAAAATCTTTGTAAGTTAAATTAGCACTGAAATTCAAATTTAGCATTATTGTAATACTTTCATAAATAAGTTAATAATGTTTACCTTGCAAAAAGAGAGACCTCTGAGAAATCCATTATTTTAGCACACTGTGAAATTCCAAAGTTGAAGCCCCAATTTTAAAAGAAACAAGGTATTTACATTTTATCTACAAAGGTAAGTCTGCATAACACTATAAGCTACTCCTAGGCGTCTGGAAAGCGAGGCAGGGGAGCTGTGTTTCAATGGTCAGCCTCAGACGTGTGACATATGGCAGAGCAGCTGTTAATGGCTTCACTGGAATGTAAGGCTTTCGTACAGCCTGTCTTTGTCAGAAGTGAAACACTGATAAGCAGCCGGAGGAGAGGAGGCTTGGCTAAGCGGAGGCCAGTCCTTTGGCTGTAGCACCAATCTAGGGCTTTCTGGATTAGTAAAATTAGCCGACCTTCAGGCTAATTGTGACCTGGGACTTCAAAGAGAGGGACAGATGGAGCTATAGCAGCCAGCGGTGCCAGGTAACTGCCCGCAGAATCTTCTCTTGGCTGTTTGCCTCCATCACCTGTTCTAACGTGGAGTGCTTTGGCAATCGCCTGGAGTGCTTGTGAAAATTCACATTTCTGGGCCTTACCCCCTAGAGTTTCTGATTCTGTAGGTCTGCGATGCCCTAAAATGGGCATTCGTAGCAAGCTCCCAGATGCTGCTGATGCAGCTGGTCCAGGGACCACACTTTGAGAACTACTGGCTTACAGAGGGTTGTGGGCGTCAGTTAGCCCTCTATGCCATTATTGTACGATTGGGACCGTAGGGTATCTGTAGAGCAAAAAAGTCTTAATAGGAGGTGAGTCTACGTAAACTAAGTAAAATGCACTTCATAACGTTCAAATGTACAAATGTCTTGATGGCAGTCATGTGAGCAGCGAAGGATGGGAACCACAGTCACAGTGTGTGCTGTCCTGTGCGGTCACACCTTCACTTCGCAACTGAGACAGAAGCAATGACCTGAATTTGAATATCAGCACCACCGAGGCCACCTGGGGGGATCAAGAAGCGTCTTCAGAACTTTGCCTCAGGATACCTGGCCTCAGATCCATCAGAGAGTGTCACCATCAAGTACAAGTGGTTTCTAGAGTTTTGCAGACCTTTGTTTTCTTAACATTGTTCCTACCTGGCTTCTGCAATGCCTAAGAGAAGCTAGATATCCTGGGCTTTCCCTGGGCAAAGATCTTATTTGTAAACCTTTACAGAGATCTACTGAATTATGCTGATGGCATATAACAACAGTGAAGGACAGTGACAAAGGAAGAAAAGGGGGAAAAAAAACCCCAGCTCGGATATGTGGGAGTCTTAACGGCAGCAGTAAGTTCATCACCTCTTCTGGATTATCAGGTCGAAAGCAAGTCTCTTTTTCTCCCCCTTACTAGCTACAATTTAGCACCATGCCTGGGACATGGCTTGGTGCTGAATGAAATGCTTGTTCAGTTGAATTAAGTAACCTGGGGAATGTATCAACACAGTGAAAAGCAAATTTTAAGACCTATATCTGCCAAACTATACAATTTGTACATTAAGATTTTTACACAACTCTTTCCACACGGTTGGTAAGAATATGTAATATAAAACACATTTTTTTTTTTTTTTACAAAAAAAAAAAGAATTAGAGAAATAGCCAGGGAATTAATCTGGAAATCCCCAGGTTAAATGGAATATGAATGGATCACAGCAAGGGAATAATCCCTGGAGCCCGATTAGCCAACAAACGTCTTAAGTCTTCTGACCATCTATAGGGATGGGGTTAAAGTGCACATTGAAGTAGTGTCCTTGTTATTTGTGCGGGTGAGCTGGCAAAACGGAAGTGAGATACATCGCAGAGTATGTGTATAACATCAGCCTATTAAAATTAATTCAGTAAGGGTAACCATGGGAACACAAGCAGGTCGTACTGCTGCAGTGAAATGAATTCCATGGGAAAACAAAGCTTTAAAAAAATATGAAACCCCCTTTTGGCCTTAGTCTTGGGTACCTTTGAAAGAGCCCTAGAATATCCATGAACCTTAGTTCGGTTCTGGTTTCCTCAGGCCTTCGGTTACTGAACGGGTCTGAAAGTACAGTACAATTCATGAGGCTCTATTACTCCACCTGCCCCCATCTCCTTCCTGTCCCAGGGGCTAAAGTTTTAGGGAGGGGTTGGTGGCACAATCTCAAAGCGATTTAGCCTCCCTGAGTCTCAAAGACTGGGCTAGAAGGGGGCAAATCCAGTGAACTTGTGGCATCAAACTTCATACACTCGCCATGGAGCTAGCGCACCGGATACGAATGGAAGATGAGCTCAGTGGTATTTTTGGCCAAGTCTGCCTTGCCGCGGGAAACTCTGCAAGATCGCATATTTAGATACCCGGATGGCAGAACTGACGTAGAAGAAATGCTTTGTTGTGTGGGGAAACAAATAGAAACTTTGTAGTAAGTCATCACAGAACCATATTGTTTGGTTAGAGAAAACTTCCCAAATAAATGCATATTCTGCACCATTACTTGGTTATTTAGGACAAAAAAGAACAGTACTGTTTTCTTCATTGTCTTCTCTTCATGCACACCCGACAGCGACTTATTATCTTTTCTAACTCCCCAGCTTTCATAGTTGATGGAATAGGTTTTCTGAAATAAAAGCAAAAAACAAAAAAAATCTCATCAATATAGATAAAAAGGGAATATTTGCTGGCTTTGAGGTTTGTTAATAACTATTGGAGCTCATCAAATTCTATTACAGGAGGTCTATTGTTGCAACATTTTATAATGTTGTTGACATTTTATAATTTAGTTGTGTTTCAGCAGCAGTAAGGAAACATAGGCTGTGATGCAAACTCACAAATCCTCTGTTTTGTAATAAAAACCACGCTTACCATTTAAATAGTCTATATTACTCACAAGTCTGCCAGTGCAGTAAATTAAGAGTAGCAGATCGGTTAGTGGTTTTGTTTGTCACTTGCTAGAAGTTTATATACAAATGTTAAATATGTTTGGTGGTGACAGAAATCACATTTTTGGGGTCTTTATTGGTGCAGTAGTACAAAGCCATGGCTATTTGTTCACTGTAGGACACTTGTCACTGCGAGTGCCAAGCTAAACTGGATTTTGTTGGCATGAGATCTTTCCGATGTTCATCATCAACACCCAGGTAACGAAAATCTAACAGGGCAACCTCTGAATAAGTCTGTGATTGAGTCATCAGGTTAAACTTGACTTTGAATAGTTACCTGAACATTCTTTTGGGGTTTAATGAAGCCAACCAGAAACTGTAGGAATTTGAATAGTAGTTGCACGTTCCTCTTCCATGACATTCTATAAATGGACTGGCTCGGAATTCTTCCAGACAGGACCCGGGGGATGCCAGAGCCTGACCTGCGCCCTCAGAACCTGCACTTGTGAACTGTCAAGGTAAAAATCTCTGAATAAGAATTCTGTGCGTGGCGTTCAAGTTTTCAATGCTCTACTTTTGGGGGGGTAACAGACAATAAGAAAAGAAAATAGCATGAACTAAACTTCTTATGCTTCGTTACCCAGATTTGCTAATACTCTAGCTACCTTCCAAGTTGAGGGATAGTCATCAAAAAGAAAGCAAAAGCTATTTATTCTGCCTGGAATGCACCTTTTCCTCAGCTAGCTTGTTCTCGGAGTTCAGGGATCTGCTTAAATATAATCTGAAGAAGGCTTTCCTTGACATTGTCCCTTTCACAATCTCTCTCCTTATCTTTCCTTATTTCCCTTATAGTACTGATCACCCTCTGAACTCATCACTATGTTTTCAGTAAAGAAGGGGGGATAATGGATCCTAAATGATGCTACACAAAATATGAAAAACCACCCACCACATATGTGCAGCTAGCACAGTCACTGATGGTCAGTCCATAGATTTCTTCATTTAGCACTTAGATCTGGGAATCTCTTTAAAAGTCTTTTTCTCTTAGTTCCCGTCTTCATAGGAATGTCAAAGGGGCACAGTGTAAGGCAATAAGATTTTGGAGCAGACAGACTCAGGTTCAAATCCTAGCTTTACCACTTACTAGCATACCACTGCAGATAATAGAAACTACCTTTAGGGTTTCCATAAGGATTACAGAAGATCTATCTATATAAAACAGCTGCCAGGTAAAAATACAGGCATTCCATTACTAATATGGTATTACTCTTCACCTAAATGTCTTATTTAGAATTTGTGGATGAAGTCATTTTTTTTTAATGCTCCTTTACTTACAAAAAAACCCCAACTTGCTTTAAAAAAAAGTATCTTTCTAGATCTTCAAGCAAATGTCCATGGCGCGCTGTGTGCATTGACATCAGGCGGCTTCATTCCCCAGCGGCCGCCTTTCACCCAGTCCAACGTAAGATTCTAGGGGCAATCTTTACTATGACTTTGCTGTTCTTTCCTCCTTACCATGATAAAAGAGAATCCTTTCCAGAGAGAAATCCAGCCGTGAGGACAGGAGGGAATGTCAGTGGTTTGGCTGTGGATAGCTATGGCCATCGCAGGACCTTCACAGACGGTGCATCTGTAACACGAAATGAAGAACGTGGCATCCCCGCTCTTGCGCACTGCCATGTACTTGCTGCCCTACGTTCCGTTACAAATGAAGTGACTGACCTGGTCCCATCACAAAGCTAAGGGATTAGATTTTTACCTGCTAATATAAGGCTCCAGGGCCCTGCCAGTAATTGGAGCCATGTCCATTGGCATCAGAGCGGGTGTTGACAGCCAGTATGAATAATCATTTCGAGATGCAAAATTGCATACGTCATTGATGTTACAGAACAAGAATGGCATTGTGGTAAATCGCTGCAGGCAGCTGCCAAGGGTTCCTAATGAAACATTAGACCGAGTATCACTGTCAGTAAATTAAAATCATTTTGAGTATCCTTGCTAGCTAGAGGCTGATTAAAACAACCTATGGCAAAAATGAGAAAGGCAACACAAAAGAGTTACTTGCAGAATGTGTTATTTGCAAAGTTTTAACAGTGACAGAAATCAAGGATCCAATAAGCAAACACATCTTCCTTCTCCCACCGTTAAAACTTCCTGGGACCCTTTCTAATGAGCCTAGCACTTGAGGACTGGTAGAGGTCTGTTGGAAAAATGTCTTTTACTTCAAAATATTCCCGGTTCTTCCTATGCGTATAATAGCTAATAACTAGACAAAGCTTGAGAAAAGATGCTACTTGTAAGACTCAGAAGCAAACGTGATTTCAGTGAAAATTGTTTGCATTCAACAGGACGAGCTAGATCAACATTTCACAAGCAAGGCTCCTTCCAGGGCTTCACGTTTCCAGAATGAAAATTAGACGTTAGGCCTGTGTTGTCTTATTCACGGTCTTCAAGGAGTGCTGTCAGGCACTCAGGGTTGTTTACACTTAGCTTCAGAGAGAAGTACCCCATGCTATGAAAATTGACCATCTGTATATGGAAGAAAATGACTGAAAACAAGGACTGGGACATTACCCAGGTCTTGTCCGTGGGCTTGTTCATTTCCTTGTACAAAAAGAAGAGAGAACCCACTATAGAGCGGCTGTGTGCCTTCTGGGCAGGAAGGGATGGCTGTGGTCTGACTGTGCCTGGTGAAGATGAAGCCTCTCATGGCTGTTGCAGTTGTGGGTGGTCCAATGTCTCCAGGTTTGCCCTTCAAGCCTGGCAGTCCATCCAAACCAGGGGGTCCTTTAACAAACATGGTATACATGTTGCAATACAAACAAAACCTCAAACTCATTTTCCGGAAGTACTGATTTAAATGTTTATGTATATCTGTTAAGCCCCTCTGTAAAGGAGTCCTAAAAAAGAGGGGCTTACAAAATGGCCAAACAGTATTAAATGTCCACTAGTTTATCACACGATGCCTTATAAATATTTGTGTATATTGCATGATGAGTTTTTGAGATCAGGTCTTTTTTTCCCCTCCCCCAATTTTTTTAATGTTCATTGATTTTTAAGAGAGACAGACAGAGAGAGAGAGAACAAGTGGAGCAGGGGCAGAGAGAGAAGGAGACACAGAATCACAAGCAGCCTCCAGGCTCCGAGCTGTCAGCACAGAGCCCGACGTAGGGCTCAAACCCATGAACCGTGAGATCATGACCTGAGCCAAAGTTGGACGCTCAACCAACTGAGCTACCCAGGCGTCCCAAGATCAGGTCTTTTTTATCTTTGCATTCTGCAGTGTCCGGCATGGTGGCCTGCATCTGATAGGTCTTAGGTACATTTTTTTTTTTTTTCGGTACCGATGAATGTATTCTACAATGTGGGTAAATAAGTTAAATCAAATATCTGTATTTTGGAGTCTATTCAAGGAGATAATAAAAACTACATATACTTTTGATAAAGTCACTAAACATTCATGGACAATATTGAAAGTTCTTTTTAGGGGCGCCTGGGTGGCGCAGTCGGTTGAGCGTCCGACTTCAGCCAGGTCACGATCTCGGGGCGCCTGGGTGGCTCAGTCAGGTAGGCTTCTGACTTTGGCTCAGGTCATCATCTCATGGTTTGTGAGTTCGAGCCCTGCGTCGGGCTCTGTGCTGACAGCTTGGAGCCTGGAGCCTGCTTCAGATTCTGTGTCTCCCTCTCTCTCTGCCCCTCCCCTGCTCACACACATACTCTCTCTCAAAAATAAATAAACATTAAAAAAATTAAAAAGAAAGATGGCTTTCCTAGATAAAGATACTAAGGTGCTCTTCTATTCATATCAAGATAGTATTTTTTATAACTATGTACTTATATGTTACTTCTCTAGATACTATTAAATAGTACTCCTATAAATAATTAAAAACAGTATTGGCCTTTCCAAAAATAGAATTAGTGCTTTATGAGGTCTATTTGTCCTCTGACTAAAAATTTGGTGGACACTTGCCCAGTTGAGAGATAGGAAGGATGGTGTATTCCAATAATTCTTGGTTTTTCATCTTCTTCCAAATGAACGTTTTGTCCCTGGCTTTTAATGCAAACGACAAAACTGAAAGACGTAGATGACTCTTACAGTCACATATTTAAAGGCGACTTCTCTGGATATTGAAACAGCAGTCAGTGAAGAGAAGGGAATAGAAGAAGCCAGCCATTCGTTTACCTTGCTCTCCTTTACAGCCTTTGTTGCCTTTTTCTCCAATTGGCCCAGGAGTTCCCGGCCTTCCATCCTTGCCTGGTTTACCTCTTGGCCCACAGGGTCCTAGGCAAAAAACCAACACTGTGTTGAATGGTTCATACAGGAAATAACAGGGGTGGCCAGTCATCCCAGATATGTGGGACTTCTCCAGTTTCGGCAATGAAAGTCTTACAAACTGAGCCACGGACAAACTCGGACAGTTGGTCATACAACTTGTTACATCCTACTTCTCAGGGGGAAAAAGAACCCTCAAGAATGGACTAGAAACATACGAGACAACAATGGTTTAAAATTGTGCTGCCATTTTGCTTCACCCTCTTCCAGAATTTGCTATGCCCTTGTATTGAACAACATAATAAGTCATGTCTCTTTTATATCACAGAAGTAATTCAGGCAAACTTAGAACACAACAATTCCATTCAGAAGTCTATTACAGTATGCTTACCCTATACAGAGGGGTTAGTTCAATTTCCATACACCAGTACTTTGATAAGATTTCATCAGATTAAGCATATATTTGCATTTACTACTCTTCCAAGTGCTCTCCAAAGTGTGAGAAAACTACACACACATAGAACTCAGGTTTATTCAGGTAATCGCTTTCAAATAAGAGCTCTAAGACCAATGGTTGTCACAGAAGATAGAATTAATACTTGATCTTAATGAAAAAAAAAAAAAAAAGTAAGTGCCTAAAGTGTATTTGCTCAAGCTTATACACTGCACAACAGGTTTCAATAGAGTCACTATTTTCAATAGACTCTATAGTGCTTGCTTCCAAAGCACTTTGTAGGTATTTTGGTTCAACCACTTGCTCGTAATCCACGTCAATACAGTCAGTTCCACACCTAGGATTCCTGGTGGCCCCGGTGGCCCAGGCTCTCCTTGCATCCCTGGTTCTCCAACAGGTCCAGGTGGCCCTGGGCTTCCCGGGAGGGAGATGATCTTAACTGTGCCAGGGTCTCCAAGTATACCTATTGACATGAGCAGAGGAAAACGATGGGTTCACTGATGAGCTACCCTTTCTTCATGAAGAGCAATACTAAGGAGAATAATATTTACCGGGTGGTCCTTTTGGCCCAATTTGCCCTGGAGGTCCGACTGGTCCCAGAAATCCTGGATTACCCTTCTCCCCTTATTAAAAAAAAAAAAAAGGCAATGTGATTCCATGTAGAACAGTGGGTTTCCCAGCTCTTGAGGTTTATGATCAACTGTAAGGACAGACACTGGGAGTTAGGACTGGAGGTGATGGGGCTCTGTGACAATGGCTACAACTTCTGGCATTTTATTTGGACCCAATCAATCATGCTTAATGTTTATTTAAAAATATATTCTAGAAGTAGGCATTAAGATTTTGTATTTTAGTATTGAAGAGGAAGAGTTCATAAAGTTCACTGTTTCCATTCAGAAACGAACTTAAGGTAAAGTATGAAATGACATTAAACCTATTTTAGTGCTTACATCAATTGTCATAGTTATCTACTTTCTTAGCTTATTTCTCTAGCTTTATTAAGAGCCCATTAGTTATATTAGGGATTCTCATGAACACATATGGAATATTTGCTTTCATGTAAACTATCAAAATGGTGTGATTTCTCTCCCAAACAGTCTTTGACATGAATAAAAGTTTACCAAGAATCACTGATTTGGAGAAATACTCTTTTTTTTTTTATCTTTATTTATTTTTGAGAGACAGACAGAGTGCGAGCAGGGGAGGAGCAGGGAGAGGGGGAGACACAGGCTCCAGGCTCCAAGCTGTCAGCACAGAGCCTGATGCGGGGCTCGAACCCATGAACTGTGAGATCATGACCCGAGCCGAAGTCGGATGCTCGGTGCCCCTGGAGAAATACACTTTTTAAAAATCTTGAAATAATGTAGGCATTACATCTGATTTCTTAGAAAGACTTTAATACTAAATATGGTATTTATGGAAGCAATACAATCAAATATATTATCAAAAGTTAACTGGAAACTACACTCTAAATTATCCACTTGGTATCAGAACTTCAGGAAGATGTCCATATTTATTTATACACATCAGAAGAAGAAGCCTAACTGTTTTTCCTTTTGAGGATTAAAAATTTTCATGTTCCAAAATCTAAGAGAAAAATGGAATATGTTTCATGGAACACATTTCAAAAGAAGAGATTTTTTGACTCTCCCCTCTAAATAGCTCTAAATATTTCACCAGGATGTTTCTTTCTTTAGTGGGGCCCTTGTATAATTTTTCCAATCTTAGATATTCCTGTTCTGGGAGGTGGGGAGTGACAGGTGGGACACATGGTGCCCAGGCTGCCCTGTTCGCCCCCCCCCCCCGTGTTCACCCTCCCCCACCATGTCTACTGGGACTCCTTGGAATCATCTGCTTTGATTTATTCTTTTTTTTTTTTTTTTTTAATTTTTTTTCAACGTTTATTTATTTTTGGGACAGAGAGAGACAGAGCATGAACGGGGGAGGGGCAGAGAGAGAGGGAGACACAGAATCGGAAACAGGCTCCAGGCTCTGAGCCATCAGCCCAGAGCCCGACGCGGGGCTCGAACTCACGGACCGCGAGATCGTGACCTGGCTGAAGTCGGACACTTAACCGACTGCGCCACCCAGGTGCCCCTGCTTTGATTTATTCTTAACGAATTTGCTCCTTGGAGAGTCAGTGGTTGAAAGTACTAAACAGGCTAGGCTCTCTTTGAACTCCACCTTGTCCTCTCTTGGACCCGGAAAGGGTTTACCTTTGCAAAAGTGTGGCTTTGTTCCTTTTGGCTACACTCACTACTTAACACTGTATAGTCTGTGATAATAGATTCCCTACTGTACAGAAGCAGTGACAAAGGATTTAATCAGTGAAGACAACAAATTTAATATTCAAAGCCTTATTTAAGGTCATAGCATCCTTATGGAAGAATTGAGAAATATTTTCTGAAACCTGACATTTAGGTTTTTGTGCATGAAAATTTTACACTTACGACCCCCCGAATTATGTTTCTCTTCTGATTATAATACAGGTGCCAAAAAAACCAAATTCTTAAATCTCATGCAGAAAACTTTACTTACCCTCCCCCATTAACCGTTTGGTAAATATTTGTTTAGATTTTCAGCTTTTTAACATTATAACACACACACAAGTGCCAATAAGCAACTTCAGAGCAATAGTGTTGATATTGATGTAGTTCCCCATCCCCAACCCAACACACATCCGTATTCTCCCAACATACATCAGTATTTCAGCGGTCACCACTTTAAACTGTTTATTTTTTAGTTTTTCTACAGTTTCCATCCTTAAGGCCTGAATTTAGTGTTTAAGACCCCTGGGGCTGGGTTCTGGTGGTCTTCCTTCTTTACTCATAACCAAGGTCCTATTTACACCCTGTCTGTGATGACTGGAGGGGTTCCGTAAACATTTGTGTGCCCTAAAATATAAATCACAATCATCGTCTTTGTATCCAAAGAGTAGTGCACAAAAACAGTACCTTTTACACCTGGAAATCCATGGAATCCCGGATCACCTCTGAGCCCTGGCAGACCTGGGGCACCTGGTGCTCCCTATAGTTCAGATAAAAGGGAGCAGTACCAAAGGCAAAATTTTAAAAATCACAATTGTCACTGTAGTCCTTTTTTTCTTTTTAAGCAAATAGGATATAATACGTTGGGTCGGAATGAACTGAGGTCCACAGATACCATTTTTACCTTCCAATCCAATCCTGTGGTTCCTCTGCCACCTAGATCTCTCCTGAGGACTATCATTTTCTTTTTCTTTTTTTAAAAAAATTTAAGTTTATTATTTATTTGAGAGAGGGGGAGAGCATGCACACAAGTTGGGGAGGGGGAGAGAGAGAGAGAGAGAGAGAGAGAGAGAGAGAGAGAATCCCAAGCAGGCTCTGCACTGTCAGTTCAGTGCGGGGCTTAATTTCATGAACCATGACATCATGACCTGAGCCGAAACCGAGTTGGACGCTTAACCGACTGAGTCACCCAGGCGCCCCGGGACTATCATTTTCAATAACACAGAAGCAAAAACTGCCCTCACAGTCAAGAGCAAACACAACTTCTGGGTGTTAATGTCTGTTGTATGAGTGTGGCATACAACTTAATATTCTGTATCCTACATGGACCTGACCAGTATCTGGAGACCTTTCGGGAAGAGCAGGCACTGGATTGCCAGAATGAAAATTGTAATTTTTGTTTGTAATTTTTGCAAAGACAACAGAGCCCATATTGAATTGTAGCACCCACCATCATTGTAACTAAGTTGGCAGAGTTATAAATTACTGCCGGCCCGAGTGGTGGTGGAAGTAAGGTGTCCAGGGATTGGGAACATGAAAGGGTTATCTGGGACACTTTGACATGCACTTTTGGCAAGGATGCAAGTGATCTGACCAGGAGACGCTCCCTCCTTGGGCTCATACTTGCCCTTGTAGCCATGGAATGCTCAAGCAAGGCCACAGGAGAAGGGGCAAGGGATCAGAGCTTCAGAAAGGAGCTACATGTCAGAACGTAAGTGAAATCTACTATTACACTGTCCATATGAATGGAAACAATACTATTACTTGAAAACAAGGAACTGAAGGTCATTAAAAATGCCAGGAATAACAAAACTGGCCTCTAAACCAAATGTCTTTAGAGCAAGAAGACCAAAGAAGGAAAAATCCTGTACCTTGGATCGGGTGGTGTCAGGTGCAAAAAGGCGGGAGAGAAAATGGAACCACCTAGTCAAGGACTCTCAGGCTCCTGAGGTCTGGCCTGTTGTCCAGAAGCAGAGGTAATCGGGGAGGAGGGGCAGATGCCAGGCCCTGCCCTTGGGTGAGGAGGACGCAGCTCCATGCAAGGAGAGGATTGTTAAGGGCACAGAGCCAGTTTAGGCATCCATCGAGAAGAATTATCTTTCTTTCTTTTTTTTAGTTTTTTTAAAATTTTATTTTAGAGAGTACTTGTGTAAGCAGGGGAGAGGAGCAGAGGGGGCAGGGTGGGAGACAGAGAGAGAGAGGGAGAGAGAGAACCTTAAGTAGGCTCCATGCTCCGAGCCTGATGCCAGGCTCAATCTCACAAACTTGGGATCATGACCTGAGCCGAAACCAGGAGTTGGACATTCAACTGACTGAGCCACCCAGGTGCTCCAAGAAGAATTATCTTTCCAGTGCAAACGTAGAAGCACTGACTGACCTTGAAAGCACCAGAGGACTTAAGAGAGATCACATTTCCAAACAATACATTCCACAGCCCAGTGTCCTTGGAAGGACTTTCTCTGTGATTTTAGGATCAGTGTTTGCCACTTTCAGAGAATCATGGAAAACATGAGAGAGATCTAAGACAGGGCAAATGTCTCATTTTTTCAAAAAAAAAAGTTTTAAAAAGGTAGATGCTGGAAACCGAATACCAAGAGAACTTAAGAGAACTTCCCATGATTCCTCACATGCCATCATGCTAAATAAAGTACCTCATTGCCCATCACTGATGAAAACACAGAGCAGCTATGACATAACTCTGAATTCCTCATCAATCTCCAAGAATTTGACGTAAACAGGGGGAAGACAGGTTTCTCGAATATGCTGCCAAGAAGAAAGTGAGGGAAGATGGCCCAGGTGTTGGGTGAGAGACTGAATTTAGAGAACTTCATAGTCTGGGAGCATGAGCCTAGATGAACACAATGACAGCTATAAAAAAGAAATTTGAAAGTTCTGCATTTAAGTCACAAACAGACAACAGCTGGAAGTAATGGAGAAAACTTGGAAGTCCTTCATAAGGAAAAGCGTGTGCATACACACACACACACACACACACACACACACACACGCGCTCTAGTTGACCAGAAGCTGACTGTGCAGTGACAATGTGGTGATGTGGCAGCCAGATAGCCCAAGGTTGGATTATAAAATGGTGGTGTTCCAGATGGTGAGAGTCTTCCCTCCTTTAGCCACTCTGTGGGGGTACTGAGTTCTTACTCCCAGGGGGTGTTTGTCTCAGGGGCTGTGTTCTAAAAAAAATATTTTTAATCCTTATTTATTTTTGAGACAGAGACAGGGAGAGAGGGAGAGAATGAGCGGGGGAGGGGCAGACAGGAGGACACAAAATCCAAAGCAGGCTCCAGGCTGTGACGCGGGGCTCGAACTCATAAGCGGTGAGCTCGTGACCTGAGCTGAGGTTGGATGCTTAACCAACTAAGCCACCCAGGTGCCCCTCAGGGGCTGTGTTTTTAAGGGAGATGTTGACCAACTGTGATATATTCAGAATAGAGGCAGGGTTGACAAAGGGTTAAACTGAATTTGCAAAACGCAGGTATTTATCAGGGGAGAAAATGCTGAGAAGGAAGTGGCAGCTATTTAGAAACCCTGGAAGTTCCATCAAGGGGAAAAAGTAAATAGACATTCACTGACAACTTTCAAAGTATATTAATACAGAAAAATGATATTGTCCTCTAGAGTGATCCCAAACTGTTAGGTGTTTTAAGAGTCCATTACTGAAATTGTTCAGAGTCTAAACAAGAAAAGGTCAGGAATGACATGGAAAAGGGTCCCCTACAAACCAAACTTCTAGAGGCAAAATCTGTCCAACTCTTAGGATTCTTTGAACCTCCTGGACTCTGCCCTTGGGTGCTCAGAAGCGTCACACATGGGCATTTTTTTGTTGCCTCTGGGGACATCTGATCCTGGCAATTAATGTAGAAGAATATAAGAAGTCAAAATAATTTCCCACACTTACCGGCTGACCCGGTGGCCCCTCGTCTCCTACAGTTCCAGGTGGACCTCTAGGGCCAGGCTTGCCCAGAAGCCCCTTGTCTCCTTTCAAGCCTCTCACGTGACTCCCTGGAGGTCCCGGAGGACCAGGGTCACCTGCATTTACAGAGAGCTGGTCAGTATTGGGCAGTGGGGGCACCTGGCAGGTTCTGTCGGCAGGTTTTTTTTTTTAATTAAAAAAATTTTTTTGATGTTTATTTATTTTTGAGAGAGAGAGAGAGAGAGAGAGAGAGACAGAGTGTAAGCAGGGGAGGAGCAGAGAGAGAGGGAGACATAGAATCCGAAGCAGGCTCCAGGCTCCAAGCTGTCAGCACAGAACTTGATGCGGGGCTCGAACTCACGAACCATGAGATCATGACCTGAGTGGAAGTCGGAAGCCTAACCGACTGGGCCACCCAGGTGCCCCGCTGTCGGCAGGTTTTTGGACGACGGGCACAGCCTGCACCCAGTGTGACCCTGCACATGCTTTCTGTTGTGGGGTGTTGATGGGCTTGTGGGGTGAGATAAGGCCAGGGAACACAACAGATAAGGCCAGGGAACTGCTGGCCGAAGGCAGGGGCTGTTTGTCCTTGGTGAAGGTCTGCCAGACAGGGTCTGTGCCTAGCCTGGTACTCGATCCATAAGAGCAACTCAGTAAATCTTGGTGATGGGATGCATCTCTCTCTTTTAGGCTTATTAATTTGGTGTGCTCGCTTCAGCACGTATACTAAAAATGGGCTTATTTATTTGGTAATTACTAATTTTCAAACAGATCCCCTCTGTCCCCATCACACCAATAGCCGTGGTGAGCACCAGGTGATGTACGAGAGCGTTGACTCACTATATTGTACCCTTGAAACTAAGATTACACTGTATGTTCACTAACTGGAATTTTTTTTAACGTTTATTTGTTTTTTAGAGAAAGAGAGAGCCCGTGCAAGCAGAGGAGGGGCAGAGAGAGAGGAGGACAGAGGATCTGAAGCAGGTTCCGAGCTGATAGCAGAGAGCCTGATGTGGGGCTCAAACTCATGAACCGTGAGATCATGACCTGAGCCAAAGTCAGGCGCCGCAGCTAACTGGAATTTAAATAAAAAGTTAAAAAAAAAAAAAAAAGAAAGAAAGAAAAACTCCAGCAGCTTTGCTGCACTCCGCTAGAGCAAGGAGGTGAAGACCAGAGGGAAAAAGAAGCAAAGAGGTCACACCAGGGGAAGGTTGAAAGCTGCCGTTGTCAAACGTTATTTTCATTCTTCTATCTTATTTAAAAGTAGACCCTCTACCTGGGTTTCCTCTGAAGCCTGGTGGACCTCGATTTCCTTTCTGGCCAGGGATGACTGCGCCAGGAAAACCCGGTGGTCCTGGGAGTCCCGTCATGCCGGTGGGTCCCCACGGCCCGGCATCTCCCACTATCCCTTTCCTGCCGGGGAGGCCGGGTAAGCCTGGGGCTCCCCTGTCTCCTTTGGCTCCTGCAAAGAAAAAGGTTTGGTAAGTTTCTGTAATGGCCTTCTACTTGGAGTTACAGTTTGGGGTTACCTCTAGTAACGCAGATGCTGTGCTTAAGATTAAAAGATCTTAAAAGGCGTTAAGATTCGCAATATAGTTTTTGAAAGAGGCTGGTAAAAGAAATACAGGTCTATAAGAAACTGAGTTGAGACTAATTTCTGCCTTAGTTCAGTCTTTTGATTTTGTCAAAGTCACCTCACTATTATATGTGTCAGTTTCTCTTTTGTTCTTTTTTCTTTTTCTTTTTCTTTCTTTCTTTTTTTTTTTTTTTTTTTTTTTTTTGAGAGAGAGGGAAAGAATTTTAAGCTGTCTCCATGCCCAGCAAGGAGACTGATGTGGAGCTCGATCTCATGACCTGGGGATCATGACCTGAGCCAAAATCAAGAGTCAGAGACCTAACTGACTGAGCCACCCAGGTGCCCCAGTTTTTCTTATTTTAAACACCTAATGTAGCTCAGTCTTTAAAGATCAAGTGAGATAACATACAGATGGAAAAGTGTAGTGTAACTCTGAAGTCTTGTGTCACTATCTGCTTGAATTAATATTATCTGATGAACTTTAATTACAATGACATTGAATAGAGAGAACGTTCAGAGCTAAACTTCCTGGCATTGATGTGTGCATCTGAAGAGTCACACAGCTAAACCCAGAAAAGGAACAACAAAGTTGCAATCCCTCTTCTCTCTTTTCTTCTCCCCCATAACACAAACAAACACTAGTCTGGAAGGGAAGGCAGGGGCTGGGGGTTTGGAATTCCCAATGAGGATTCCCAAAAAGTCACCACTTAATTACTAATATTCTTCACCTTGGAGAACCTTCAAGAAAACTGGGCTTTGACGTTCATGAATGGGAAACGTATGAACTGCAAATAATCACTCCCTCCTATTTTTTCTCTCTGTGTTATTCTAGAAATAGTGAATGGCACACAAGTAGGGGACAGGAAGAAGAAGGATGAGGCTGCTAGCACAGGGAAGGGCTTGGGACGTTATCGTGCAGGAAGGCAGAGTGATGATGAAAATAAAATGGATGAATATTAAGATATTGAATATCTAGCCTTTGTCTATCATGTTCTTTAGCTTTTTTTTTTATACTTGTAATTTACATTTTTCAAAGAAAGCGGTTAGATGGCTTCAGCTCACTTGAAGCTCTGAAATGCTGGGTATTTGTACAACAGAGTCTGGCAGTGGTCGGAGACCCCAAGATGTGGTCTTAGGTTGTATGGTCCATGCCCATAAAGATGCTTCTTTGTTTCACAGTATGATTTCATTTTAGCATTTGGGAGTCTCAATGAAGTCTTCTCCATATTTAGTTATCCTAGAGGGACTGAGGCACATAATCATCTACTTACATAATTGGGCTAGTTGTTATTTTTTTAAGGCTCTTTGACTTAAGGTATGATTATTTTATATTAAATTTTATTTCCAAACAAATGCCAAAGTATTCTCACTCCAAATGGTTAAACTTTGAGCTTAGCCTAGGAAAATGAACAGAAACTCTCCCTTTGGCCGTAATTCTAAAACCTGATCTGTGAACGAGACCTGGAGAAGCCTCCATGCTCGTGGAGGAAGGTGGGGTCCAGGAAGTGTGAGGACACTGAGCTCAACCAAAGAGACCGTGACACCACCAAGAAACAAATAGAAAAGTGCAGCTCTTGTAGACTTTCACAGTTGAGCTCACAGGTGGAGAGGCAGTTCCTGCCCCTCTGAGCTTCTCAGTAGGACCCAGCTACTCCCTGCTGGTTCCCGCGAGCATCGCTACCCAGAGGCCCTCAGTAGGAAGAACGCTTTTTGCTAATAAAATACTCCTGTCCGCAGGACCCACGTCTGTGAAGGGTCCATAGAAGATGCAAATGATCTAATATTTCTTCCGGCAAATTTCTCCACAAAATGGAAAAAGTTTGAAGAAGCTGCTTATCTTGTAAAACACTGCCATGAGAAATCCGGACTCAGAGTCTGTCAGCCTAAAATCTTGTATATACTTTGAATGACATGTTCTGCAAACTGCCATGTTTGGCACTGAGAGAGTTACTGGTAGCCAGCCCTTAATAAAAAATAGTCTGAACCACAAGCTGGCCCTGGGGGTGGGAGTCAGACCCATGAAGATAACAAGGTGGGGGGAAAGAATTCGTGTCATCACTGCATGTTATTCCCACCCCGCTGCCCCCTGCTCAGAATAGCAGAGAGGGGTACTCACAGAGAGGGGGTGCTCACAGAGAGAGGGGTGCTCATGGACAAGCCAGCAATTCCCCCTACACCCTTTTAGGAGGTGATACATTTAAACCATGCCAACAGCCACAACCAAGGACTACATAGGAAGTCTTCTGATTTTTTAAAGATTTTCGATGGAAAGAAATTCCAAAGTTGGATCACGGTTGCTGATTCATTCACTTTGCAATGGTGGTCATAATTTTTAAGCATCTTGAATACTAAGAATGTAAACATCTTATATTGCCACTGGAACTTCTTTAATTCAATATGTTAAGTTTATTTTATATACCAGGCGATTTTGATTAGATTCTGTCCTTGAAATCTAGATCACCAGGGTCGGGGTGGGGGGGGGGGGGTGGGTGAAGCACTGCTCACCTGCAACTCCAGGGCTCCCTCTGGGGCCTGGAACTGCTTTCAGCAAACCTGAAAGAGAGGAGTTTGGTACCTGAGTGTTTTATATGTGGTTAATTTCATATATTCTGCTTGGTCAGTTTCACTGTGGCAACAGAAGGAAGTTGAATCACCACACACCCAGAACACATTAAAGATCATCGATTCCATTGGAGAAGTATCTCTAGAGCAGTGAAGGATTACAATGGCACTGACCATTCAATGCACAATGAAACCAGTGGACCCAAGCTCATGAGCAACGTGTACCTGTTTCTCCCTTTTCTCCTGCTGGGCCAGGGATTCCATCACGTCCCTGGTTGCCTCTCATCCCCATTGGTCCGGGAGGTCCTGGAAATCCTGGAGGTCCTGAGAAAAGAAATGCCATTCGAAGAGAGGGCATACTTCCTGGCAATGGCCTGATGTGAACACTGGATACGTAGAATTCTATTAAAGGTGCTCCTTCCCCCCGCCCCCCAGAACTGTAGTTATGTGATGCTCCCTTCACAGTGAAAACTATGAACAGATTTATACTACCATGAAGATCATCACTTCAGAAGGTAGAGGCTGGCAGATCTTTGAATTAGATAGGTATCAATACCTAACCTCATTTTTTTTTTTTTTTTTTTTTTTTTTTTGGTCTGGGGACTGAGTAACTGGGAGCTAATTTCTAAGGAGCAGCAGATAGGTATGCAAAGATTCCAGCCTGAGGAGAAAATATGCCTCCATCCTGAAGGGGAAATAGACAAAGTACAAAAATGGAACCTGGAGGGCCTTTTACTCCTGGAGGACCGGGGAAGCCTTTAATGCCTTTTAACCCCAAATCACCATCAGGGCCCGGCTTTCCTATAAATAAAGAGAGAAGAGAAGGGAAAAAAAGAATAGCACAAGGTAAATGGTTACAACAATGGCAGAAATGGTCCTTTTTTATAGTCACCTGTGCCTCACACTGGCCTTCAGGCCCTTCGCCAGAGAAGCAGAGCAGAGATGTGTCGAATCACTTTCAAACGTGTTTGTGCACCAGCCACACGGGCCACTCAGCATCTGATTTATGACTTTAACTGGGAGTTAACAGCAAATCCACTGAACCTTTCCATATTTGAAAAGACGGTTTAAATGTTATCTTTCAGTAAGCTGCAACCTAGTAGCCTGGTGGTTGTTTTTAATAAAATAAAACAAAAACTTAAACTCAAATTTATAGGCAAATGAGAAGGAAAGCCAACGCTCAACCTGAAACCATGCCAGAAAAAAAAAAAATCACAACAGTGTTTGCCCCCAAATTCACGTTGAAGTCCTTAACCCCAGAACCTCCGGAGATCACTGTACTTGGAGACTGGGTCTTTAAAAAAAGCTATTAAGTTAAAACAAGGTCACTAGGGTGGGGCCTGATCCAATATGACCGGTGTCCTCACAAGAGGCATTGATTAGGACACAGACACGCAGGGAAGGAAGATCATGTGAAGACACGGCAGGAAGTTGCCCAACTCAGGAGAGAGGCCTCAGAAGAAAAAACCATCCGTGCTGACATCCTGAGCTCAGACTCCAGACTTCAGGACTGTGAAAAAATAAATTTCTGCTGTTTAAGTGCCCTGTCTGTGTTTTGTTATGGAAGCCCTAGAAAAGTAATACGAATATGCGGTTGGGCAATGAGCTAACATTTACAAAAATTTTCTTTCAAGTTTATTTATGAGAGAGAGAGTGGGGGAGGGACAGAGAGAGAGGGAGACACAGAATCCGAAGCAGGCTCCAGGCTCCGAGCTGTCAGCACAGAGCAGGACACGGGGCTCGGACCCACAAACGACGAGATCACGACTTGAGCCGAAGGGGGACACTTAACCTACTAAGCCACCCACGCGGCCCAATGAACTAACATTTTGTGTCTCTAGGCTGAATTCTTTGAGACAGAACTTAAGTTTTATGGACAGGATCAGGTTTTTAGATGTCAGTCCATCCAACTGGCTGATCGGGGCTCCTCCTGATTGATTTCCCGTTCCTCAGAGTCTAAGAATTTGATGATCAAAGTTGAATAAAAGCAATCATAGTACAAACACCTAAATAGCTTTCAATTTACGCAGCTGACTCTAGGAGGTGAGGGCTATGCTGAGTGTCCCGCTTCCGGCTTTCTGAGTTGTAAAGCCAACGCTCACCTGGGTGACCAGGACTTCCGGGGTTTCCAGGCGCTCCCTCAGGTCCAGCAGGCCCCGAATGTCCGGGTGCTCCAGGTACCCCTCTTTCTCCTTTCCTTCCCATGTCACCTGGAAATCCTGGATCTCCCTTAAAGTCAGCCAAACACCTTTAGAATTCTCATATAAGCAGGCTATGTGATCAGAATTGAGTATCGACTCTGCTAGCATTTAGTTAGTGATTTAGTTACTGAGTTAACGATTCCTATTAAATGTCTGCTGATGCAGGCACTGTGACAGGGGCCGGGGACAGGACGGCTACGGGATTTGCTGGAACCGGTGCAAAATGCAAAGGCAGGACGCTTAAGTGGCAGGAACAGGGATAAGCAATTCCTTGGGTATTGAAATTGGAGGGATAAACTCATAAGCCAATAGCTGTGTGATAGGCATTCTGAGCTGTGGAAACAGGATTAAAAAAACCCAAATCATCGCCTGAAAACACAGCTGTATTTTCAATGCTTTTTGCCCACACTGAATCTAGACACTTGCTGATACTTAGAGACTCAGCCCCCTCGCTAAAGCATAACGACTTCAGTGGCCGGTATACCTTTGGTCCCGGTGATCCTGGCCTTGCACCTGCTGAATAACCCGGCTCTCCCTTCTCTCCTTGGAGACCGTGAACACCTGGGAGGCCTGGCCTTCCAGTTAAGCCTGGTAGTCCCAAAGCTCCCCTGTGTCCTTTAGGACCTGCAATTAGGAAAGAGGTCAGGGAAAATGAAACATTCTGCTTCTCACTTTTGTATAAACCACCTGTCTGGCTTTTTAGAATCACTGATATGTTGACTAGTTACCATGGGTGATCTTTACACAATATGAATATTTATTTAGTTCTCATCTGTGTTCTAATTGCACACAGTATGTTTGTCTAAAAGTAAATCTAGTTTTACACCAACTTTCTACCAAATGGGAAACCGAAACAACAAACCATACAGAAAATCTAGAATAGAATTGGGCTTTCGGCTCACAGACAGGACCTTATACCTTACCTGGCACCCCGATGATCCCCATGCTTCCTGGCACGCCACGTGGTCCTGGTGCCCCGGGATTCCCAATGTTGCCTGGATCTCCTCTGGGGCCTGGAGAAGAAATAAATAGTCACATGTCCTGCACAGTTCCTGGACATAGTAGGTGTCAGTAAATATTTGTTGCTTGTATGAATAAATGAATTCTAAGCAGCCAGATCAGCTAGGTTATGTCCTTGTGTAGCTACCTTTCTGCCTTCAGATGAGGAGGGGACTGAGTACCCAGAAAACGTAAAATTAGAGAACTTTAGATTCTTGTCAGCAGGCCTGGAGTTCAAACATCAAAACCATTCTAGGACCAATGCCAGCAGAAAAGAGGGGGTTCCTGCCACCATATCGCAATAAATTTCCAAATGCAATACTGAAGTTTTACTGCCATGTAACATATTTTGTCACTGATGTCATAGAGAATAGGGGGCTACTGTAATTGTTTAAAAATTTACTTTGCAAACTCAATAGCATGTTTAAAAAAAGAAAGGCAAATCCGGAAACCTCTAAATCATTACCTGATTTTCTTCTATGATATATGATACTGTGATAAATTATAGTTTATAATACATATCAGCAATGTCAAAATAACATTTTTGGTGCAAATATGGAACGTTGGGGGTGCCTGGGTGACTCAGTCCATTGAGCATCTGACTCTTGATTTCGGCTCAGGTCATGTTCCAGAGTTGTGGGATCGAGCCCTGCGTCGGTCTCCACACTGAGCATAAAGCCTGCTTGAGATTCTCTCTCTCTCTCTCTCTCTCTCTCTCTCTCTCTGTCCCTCCCTCTCTCTGCCCCTATCCCCCACTTGTACTCTCTCTCTCTGTCTTTCTTTCTCTCTTTCCCCCTGCCCCTCACCCCCACTTGTGCTCTCTCTCTCTAAAAACAAATGTTCAAAAATGGAACTCTGTGTAAGTTAATATTTTTTAGTTAATATAGGCTGACTATAAACAGCTTCATTCTGATTTAATTGTGAAGCAAATTTCTGCTGCAACACTATGGGAGCAAAATTCATATTCAACCCAGTAAGTCAAGAAATACATTTTTGTTATGTTCAGACGTAGGGAAACTTAACTCCTGATATTTCTATCAGAGAATCTGCTCTACCTGGTGGTCCTGGTGGTCCAGGTGGCCCTTGGAGTCCTTTTAAACCCGGTAACCCTGGAACACCACTGTTTCCTTTCTCACCCGGCTTCCCTGCAAATCCTAAAGTTAAAAACCATGGATTAAAAACACAGGTTAGAATTTTATCAGACTTAGTTCAATCCTGGTTAAAATTGATGAGACATTATTGTAATACATCCATAGCATTTTTATTAAGAGCACAGGCAGGGGCGCCTGGGTGGCGCAGTCGGTTAAGCGTCCGACTTCAGCCAGGTCACGATCTCGCGGTCCGTGAGTTCGAGCCCCGCGTCGGGCTCTGGGCTGATGGCTCAGGGCCTGGAGCCTGTTTCCGATTCTGTGTCTCCCTCTCTCTCTGCCCCTCCCCCGTTCATGCTCTGTCTCTCTCTGTCCCAAAAATAAATAAACGTTGAAAAAAAAAAAAAAAAGAGCACAGGCAGATGTGGGCTCTTTTCAAAGAGGATTAAATGAGATAATATACGTAAAGTATTAGCATCGTGCTTGGCATGAGTTAGTTCTTCAGTGACACTAGCAATGATGATATTTACACTTCATTTTAAGAATGAGTGGCCTAAATATAGCTTCTTAAAAAATTTTTTTCTTTTAGTAATGACAGAGGACGATTTATTACACGATTCTTGTCCAGAGCATCCCTCTCTCAAATCCATTGATTACAATGACCATTTATTAATTAGTACATGACAGACATCATTTTCTTTATTTATCTTATTTAATCTGCAGGCAATGTCAGTCTGTCTTTGAGCCTTTCTAGAATGGGTGTAGAGACGACCAAACTGAGCCTCTGTGAAGTCAACGGACTAATCTAGAGTCACAATCAATGAGTGATCATGCTGGGATCTGAACCCAGCTGTGCAGTCTGCGATGCTTGCAAAGTTCCCACAAAACTGTCCTACTTTCCATAACACATGGCTTTGATCGCTTTACTTTCTGGCTCAAAATGGTCCTTGAATCTGTGATACCTTTGATGCGGGGCAAATTACAAATTCCTTCCATGGTATCCGAAGCACTTTCTGACATGTCTGTGGCCCGGCTTTGTGCCCTTTCTCAAGATTCCCTTCCTTGGGCAGTTTTCCTGCCTATATCCTTATTCATTCACATAAGCGCTGAGTATCTAATTAATAGACAGGTGTTGTGCCAAACACTGGAAACATAAATCATGTTCCCTTTTCCCAAGTTTTTAGTGTTTAATTGGGGAGTCAGCCAGGTAAATACACAATTACCACCCAGTGTGATAAGTTCTGTAACAGAGCTGGGTACAATATGCTACAGGGAAGAATTTCTGTAAGAGGGGACTGTGTGTGTGTGTTTGTGTGTGTGTGTGTGTATGTGTGTGTGTGTGTTAAAGACTGAAGAGGCACCAGTTGGGTGGAAAAACCATGAAACAGGACAAGATGCCCAGGCAAGAAAATAGCACAAAGAAAGGAATGACGAGGAGCAGGGGGTTAGATTATTTTCTTTTGTAACATTTTTTTTCTATCGATGTCATTTATTACAATCTAAAAATATATATTATTTAGCATGTTCCTGCTTTGGGCTTGCAGGGGGTTAGCAGGCCAAATCTGGTTTGGTGTGGTATGGCTGGAGGGCTAAAAATGGTTTTTTTACATTTTTACACTAAACTCTAAAAATGACTATGCAACAGGGACCATATCTGGGGCCAGAACCCCTGAGATGTTTACTGCCTGGCCCAAACATAAACTGTCTACAGATCCATTGATGTCTCTCCCCCCTTTCCCCCCACTGAACTGTAAGTTTCCTCATGACACTACCTCTGCTTTGCTCACCTTTATGTCTTTAGGACATAATAAAATACCTAGTCAATAGGTCCTAAAAAATGTTGAAAAAGTATCTGTCATGTGGCTGGCAAGGTACGCAAAGGGCAAGTGATAAAGAAACTGTGTATGCCAATCTGAGATTACTTTTTACCATTCTTGGCAAAAAGGTGGTTTTGAGGCTTATGATTTAAAATTGACTAGGGGCAGTTTAAATACAGCAGACCAAAATGCAGAATTAACTTAGAAATAAAAAGTCATGGGCGCCTGGGTGGCTCAGTTGGTTAAGCGTCTGACTTTGGCTCGGGTCATGATCTCATGGTCCGTGAGTTTGAGCCCAGCATCAGGGGCTGTCAGCTGTGCTGACAGCTCACAGCCTGGAGCCTGTTTCAGATTCTTTGTCTCCCTTCCTCTCTGCCCCTCTCCTACTCCCACTCTGTCGCTGTCTGTCTCTCTCAAAAATAAACATTAAAAAAGTTTTTAAAAAGAAGTGAAAAGTCACACATTAAGGAGACAACATGTAATTGTGCAAGGAACGCCAAGACCCAGTTCTAATCCAGGACTGGGCCACCAACTGGCTTTGTGACTGAGCAGGATGTTGAGTATCAGTTCTCACGGTCTTCATTTGTCAACTACGGGGATTTTCTTGGATCATTCTTAGTCTCAGAACCAGCTGTGATGTTCTGGTTCTACACAAAAGGAAGGCTGTACCTTTGAGGCCTGGTTCTCCTTTGTCCCCCAGTAAGTGGGATATTCCAGGAGGCCCCAGGGGTCCTTTGTCTCCTTCTTCACCCTGGGCTCCTGGGGGCCCTTTCTCACCCTTTGATCCTGGGATTCCAAAGTCACCTAAAAAACAGGAGTAACAATGTCAGTTCCTTACTTCTTGAACTTGTTTGTAAGGATTCGAAAGTTAACAGTGCTTACCATAAAACAAAACAAAACAAGACAGATAAACCAAAACAGGCAGTCATTTAAAAGCAGTGGCATAAGATTGCAAGGAGAAAATTCGACTCCATTCAAATGGAAAAAGGAATACAAAGAATAGCAAAATCGAATACGTGGTTCTCTCAGAATTATATTGCCCTCAAAGGGTAAAACATTATTTTTCTGTTATGTAAGTGAACATTGCTCCTTCCTCCTGTTCTTGGGAAGATACTCCATCACTTACCCCTCTGTCCTGGGGTTCCTGGCTTTCCGGGAGGCCCTGGAGGACCAATGTGTCCCGGATAGCCCATCATGCCAATCGTCCCTTTTTCACCTGTGGAAACATGTTAACGCAAGATAGCTCAGATTGTGCAGAACGACAGAAGTGAAAAATTTCATAAAATAAAATGTTATACTTTTTTTAATGTTATTTACTTTTGAGAGAGAGAGGCACAAGCAGGGGAGGGCCAGAGAGAAAGGGGCACAGAGGGGTCCAGAGTGGGCTCCATGCTGACAACAGAGAGCCCTATTGGGGGCTCGAACTCGCAAACCGTGAGATCATGACCTGAGACAAAGTCACACGCTTAACTAACTGAGCCAACCACGTGCCCCTAAAATAAGTTATAATTCTAAAGAGAGCTGAAGAAATGATTTCTGTAAACAGAAAAACAACCATATTTATCTAGGTGATTGACCAGTAAACATTCTTTATTAAATTAGGGTTGCGGCGGTCATGGGTAGCAAATCACATTTGCAGATGAAAGTAGAACATGGTGGGGCGCCTGGGTGGCTCAGTCGGTTGAGCGTCCGACTTCAGCTCAGGTCATGATCTCACAGTCCGTGAGTTCGAGCCCCACGTCGGGCTCTGTGCTGACAGCTCAGAGCCTGGAGCCCACTTTAGATTCTGTGTTTCCCCCTCTCTCTGCTCCTCCCCTGCTCATGTTCGGTCTCTCTCTGTCTCAAAAATAAATAAAAACATTAAAAAAAATAAAAAAAAAAGAAAGTAGAACATGGTGAAGTGATGGAGTGCTCCCTCCTCCCAAACCCCGTGTGGCTTTCTATTGTGTTCCCTTATTTTATTTTCCTCACAGCAGCTGTTGACTATTGAACTTAGTTTTTATTTTTTAGTTATTTATTTTTATTTTTATTTATTTTGGGGGGGGTAGAGAGAGAGAGAGAGAGAGAATCTTTTTTTTTTTTTTTTTTTTTCAACGTTTATTTATTTTTTGGACAGAGAGAGACAGAGCATGAACGGGGGAGGGGCAGAGAGAGAGGGAGACACAGAATCGGAAACAGAGAGAGAGAATCTTAATCAGGCTCCATGCTCAGCACAGAGCCCAATGTGGGACTCATTCCTGTGATGCTGGGATCATGACCTGAGCTGAAATCAAGAGTCAGATGGTTAACTAACTGAGCCACCCGGACACCCTGAACTTAGCTTTTAAATGGATTTGTTATTGTCTCTCCCATTGTCAGAGGTGGAATCTTGTCCACTGACATGTTTCTAGTGCTGGCATGTGGTAGAAGCTTAATAATATAAATGGAAGAATGATTTGTAGATTAAGTTGTTTTTCTGGGTTCTTCTCTGAAGGAATGAGATGAATGAGGTCCTTATGCTGTGACTATTAGAATATTCTTCCCAAACATACAAACTATAAAAAAAGTGATGAAATAAAAAGAATGATAAGGGAATACTAGAAACAACTCTATGTCAGCAAATCAGGTAACTTGGGGGCATTCGCACAAATTCCTACTGAGGCACAGATTACTGAAACTGACTCAAGAAGAAATAGAAAATATGAGTAGACCTATAACAAGGAATTGATTTGGTAATGTAAAAACTTCCCACAAAAGAGAGCCCAGACTCAGATGACTTCACTGGTGAATTCAACCAAACGTTTAAGGAATATCAATTCTTCACTAACTCTTCCAGAAAATACAAAAGGAGGGAATACTTTCCATCTTGTTCTAGGAGGCCAGTGTTACCCAGACACCAAAACCAGACAAAGACATCACAAGAAGAAAATGACTAATATCCATTATACATATAGATGCAAAAATTCTCAAGAAAATACCATCAAATGTATTTTAGCAGTGGCATATAGAAAGGATTGCACAGCCAAAGTTGTCATACTCTGCGTAATTGTGAAACGTGACCATCCCACCACCAACACTGACCCCTTACAAATAATTCAGTAGGAAACACTTATACTAACTCAAAGAGAAGTGTAGAGTCAAAAGCCTAGGTCTATGTCCAATTTTTACAGCCACCTTAAAAGGAAGAAGACAGAAGAAAAATAAAAGCATAAAAAAGGATACCTGGTGGTCCTAAAAATCCTGGATTTCCTGGATATCCTTTTTGACCAGGTGGTCCCACCTCACCTCGATGACCTGGCATCCCTGGTGGTCCGGGTTCTCCAGGAAAGCCTGACCTATCCAAGCCTGGAATACCTGGGTCTCCCTTTGGCCCCGTTTCACCTCTTCTGCCTATGTATGAATGAATGAATGAATGAATGAATGAATGAACAAATGAACGCACAACTGCTTTCCCCACCAACTCCAGAAATATTTTTTATGACTATAAATATTTAGCTGTGTGATTATGGGCAAACCACACACTCATCTGATTGATTGGCTGATTTCATCCCTTTCTGTAAAATTTCTAAGATCACTTCTAACTTTAACATTCTGTTTCAGTGATTCATGCAGTAATAAAAGTGTAGAGTTTAGATCTATTTTCTAGTCCTGCAGACATATCCTGGGACTGCACTTTATGACTGTAGCTCAGTCTTTAACCTGCAGAATAATACATACAGAGCCACTCATGTGGAGGCGAGCCACCAGATACTTCTGGAAACAACAACAGCACTACGACAACCATTAATCTCTTAGCCCAACATTGGATTGTGAATATAAAAGCAGGATGATAGCTCATAGGCATTAGCTGAGCTCTAAATGATTTTTCTCAGTTCACAGATCTGATTGAGAAGAGCCAACAAAATAGAATAAGTTTCACACAATCTGGGCCATCTAGCCTGCATAATTTAGATTTATTTCATAAGCTTATTTTATGTTGCTTGGGAAGCAATTAACTACCTATCAAAATTTACCACTTTATATACTAATGAAGGTAATGATAAAACTTTTTTTCTGAGAGTTTATATGCACATAAATATACATGTAAATATACATATATGTGTATATATCCTCAATATGTATATATACTCAGTCATGTGTACAAGGCACAAACCAATTTTACTATAGTAACCTGAGGTCTCTTACTCTATAGATGGTACTCACTGCAACAAATCCACGACAAGGTTTAGATGCCTAAATTAACATTCCCTGCTGAACAGTGGTCAGCACTTGCTGCTGGACAGTTCCCATGTTAAGCAGCAAAGCGCAGGGCTGGAGTCTCAAGTCACCTATCTGCCTAATGACTAGTTTCAAGGCCCTCCTCTTACCTTGTTGACCTTCCAATCCATTTAATCCTGGAAGTCCTTGGGCTCCCCTGGGACCCTCCATGCACCTTCCTGGGGGTCCTTTTTCTCCAGGTGGTCCAGCCTTCCCTGGATCCCCTACAAAACAGAGTCCCAGAATATATTCAGATGCCAAAACCCAAGGTCCTAGTACAATCATTCTCTTGTAACTTTTCCCCCCAAATTGAACCTATATTTAATACCGTGGATATGCCTTCTTTTTACAGAGGAAACTCACTATAAAGGACAGAAGGAAGGAAGGAGGAAGGAAAGAAAAAAATAAAGGTAGGGCAGTGATGTTGAATGGAAAAATAATTAGGACCCGCAGATTCTATCTGTTGAACTAGAAGTTTGAGAAGAACTCTTCATCCTAGTGCACTTTCAATTTGCTGCCTTTTAGCAGAGATCGCAGCGGAGAAAAATAATCACACGTGCCACTGTACCTTGTGGTCCATCAAGCCCTCTGGTTCCTGGAATTCCAGGGAGACCTGGATGTCCAGGGAGTCCAATTTCTCCATTTTCCCCAGAATTGCCTCTTTCTCCCGGAAAACCTGGCGTTCCTGGTTCTCCAGGCAAGGCTAGTCCCGGCTCTCCCTGTTCCACAGAAGTCGTGTTAGTTTTACTATATAATGCTTCCAAATCCTTCTTGACTACCAACTGGTCTTTAGGGCTATTACATGGAAAATAATCTGTTCTGGGGCACCTGGCTGGCTCAGTCAGTTGAGCGTCCAACTTCAGCTCAGGTTATGATCTCATGGTTCGTGAGTTCGAGCCTCACATTGGGCTGTCCGTGCAGAGCCTCCTTTGGATCCTCTGTCCCCCTCTCTCTCTGCACCCCCCCCATTCATGTTCATGCACGCTCTCTCTCTTTCTCAAAATAAATAAATAAACACTAAAAAAAGAAAACAAAATCCATTCTGCACAGTCACCACCATGCTGTCAACTTTCCTATTTCAACTCTAGTTGCTGAGTTTTCTATTCAATTATGCTTAAATATTCTTGAGGCTATATAACTCTTTTAGAAGGGTGAAATTGTCTGGAAACAGTCTAGATGTCTCTCCTTTTGATTGCTTTTCTCCTAGTTATCCACACTTCCTCTTAGAGTCCTTCCATTTTAAATATTCTGAATGCTTCTGAAGATTAAGGAAGAAATAGAGAGGCAAACTTATCTTCTAACCCCTTCTATTTTCCTTTCTAAAAGGGAGGGATGGTTCAGAAGAACATTAAAAAGTATTTAATTCCTTTACCATCTACAAATATATAGATAATTTCTACACCCAGAGCACCCTACCTGGCTGATTGTAATTGCCCACCTCCCTCATCATGCCCCCCTGCCCCCCACCGCCATCAGTCTGAGTTTTAATTCTTGAAGAACCTTGGCTCCGGGGAGACCTGGTTCTCCAGGTGACCCAGGCTTTCCCATTTCTCCTGGATAACCTGTTGATCCTTTTGCTCCTGGAAAACCTTGGTCTCCTACAGAGAAAAAATAATAAAGGTTGTAGGATTAGGCTTAGGAAAAGATTCTGAGCAGTGTCTCTGTTTTATCTGATTTTATCTGATGTTTTTATGGGACAAGTTGCTAGAAATGTTTTTATGAAAGTTTGAATGATGAAAAAGCCAACTGCTGGGGGGCCCCGGGTGGCTCAGTCTGTTACTTGATTTTGGCTTGGGTCATGATCTCACAGTTCATGAATTCAAGCCCTGCATCGGGCTTTGTGCTGACAGTGTGGAGCCTGCTTGGGATATTCTCTCTACCTTTCCTCTGCCCCTCCCCCAGTCACACTGTCTCGAAATAAATAAATAAATAAACTTAAAAAAGAAAAAGAAAAAGTCAACTGCTAAATTAGCAGTTAAAAAAATTCTGTTTCAAATCAGATCCTCAATTTAAAAAATGACTTTCTCCATTTTGTTGTTTAGGATGGCTACAATTTTGATTTGGTAGTTCTTTAAACCACTGATACTGGTTGTCAATTTGGCAGACTTTATCTTTTCCAGTTGTATTTTACATAAAGCGTACAGCCAAATGAATTTTTGCAGCTGTAAAAATCCTTGAAGCATGACCCAGATCAAGATAGAAAGGCTTTCCAGCGCCCTGGGTAGCCTGTCTCAACATGGGTGGCTCAAGAGAATTGAATTACTTCCTAATGCCATGAATGTAATGAATTAACTTTTTTCTTATATATTTATAATAGGAGAACTGAGGAAGGAGTCACACAGATCATTTTCTCTGCTCTGTGGTTCAGAAGAGGAAACCCTGGTAGGGCAAGGCTGCGGTCAGAGAGTTCTTTTGTGCCCCTAATATGACCAATTTTTAATTCGTCATTAGTTCATGCATTATTAGGTTCAATTTTGAATTTTGAATCTGTACTTTAAAGGATTTTCTTAGGCTACTTCTTGTACCCATGGTTGAGTCTCCTTCCAGAGGGTAAATCCATGGGGTTACAAGCTAGGATGCAATTTCTCAATGCAGGGTCCAAAAAGAACTAGGCAAAATATGGGCCAGGCTGTGTTACTTCAAAGATCATTGGGAAGACATCCAAGAAATTAGAGTCTAGGACATCCTTGAAACTATTACATCTTCCATTTCAAATATTCATAAACTGAGATCAATATTTCCACATTTGGGCAGAACTAATGCACTCCAGACACTGATGACATCTCAAAGAGAACAAGAACCAAAAATGGATTATATGTTGACACTTTAAATAATATTGAAACAAACATAAAGTGATTATAAAATCTGAAAATCTATGCTACAACCCAGGGACCATGAGAGCTCATACGCCATCCTGGGCACAACTCTGATGTATTTATTAGGTGACTGTCTTCTCTGTATCTGGATTTCTTTGGAGTGTTTTCCCTTTGATGGGAAACAGCATTTGTTCCCAAAGGAAAATAATTTCTGTAATTTATATGGGAGTGTATAGGACAACCAGTTACTTGTGATTTAATAGTTATTTTTTTTTAATTATAAAAGAAATGTATAAAGTGAAAACATGCATAAATGCAAAGAAAGTACAGACATTTATTAAGAAGTAAAGAAAAAAATTCTCACAGTTCCACACTCAAGAAGAATCACTTTTACCATTTTTATAAATTGCTTTCCACATGTTTTCTACATATTTTAAAATTTTTAATTGAGATGAGATGTATAAATCTGTACGAATTCTGCCTCTTTGCCTAACATCATAGTAAGATTTTTTTTCTCATTTAAGATGGATGAAAAACATAATTTTAAATACCACATTATGGATATTTTCCATGTTATTCATGATATGTATTTATATTTTCTTTTTTTTAAAGTTTATTTTGAAAGAAAGAGGGAGTGTGCAGGGGGGAGAGAGAGAGAGAGAGAGAGAGAGGGAAGGAGAGACAGAGAATCTTAAGCAGACTCTGCACCATCAGCACAGAGCCGGACACAGGGCTCAAACTCACAAACCGTGAGATCAATACCTGAGCTGAAATCAAGAGTCGGAGGCTTAACTGACTGAGCAACCCAGGCACCCTTGCATTTATATTTTCTAAACATCCACAATGATCCCTATGTTTTAAAATTTGTAAACCTACCCTTAGGTCCTGGGGGCCCAGGGAAGCCAATTCCTGGAATCCCTGGTTCACCATCAGGCCCAGGAAGACCCGGATAACGACATTTTCCTATGGATCCAGGGAGACCTTAAAAACACACACACATCCACATAAGGTACTTCCCTTCATCTTGCCTTGAGACAAAAAGTCTAAGTTTCTGTGTCATCCTAGGCCTTTCTGGAAATTAAGAAATAATTTTAATATAACCCCCACTGTATGCTCTTCCTCTCCATTCTTATCCAGTGTGGCTCAATTAGGAGCTACAGATAATGTTTAAGTAGAGCTTAATTCCTAAAAAGAAATATTCTAACTATCTTGGACTACATACGTCTCCCTCCATGCATGCAAAACTAAGTTTTAGATCAAATTGGCAAAGCAGCTACATTTTCAAATGAAGAAGCAATGGGGACTATCCTGATTAGCCACTGGCAAACGTCACTTATTCCCCCACCAAAAACCCATGAAGACTGTTCTGCTTTTGGGTTCCTTTTAAGTAATTATATCAAGTCCTTTTTTTTTTTTCTTTTTTTTTTTTTTTAATCAGAAGTACCAATGGGGAATAATTTGGCTAATCTCAAAGAACAACAACAAGTCCCCTGCCTGTTGGCTTGTTATCTGACCAGACTCAGGCCTCTGCATTCTTTTAGAGCCAATAAATATATTTTTTCCTTACAAAGGGGACAATATTTTTCTAGGACAATCAGGATGCCATTTGATGTCGTGTACCAGACATGACAAAGGGGATACTCACCAGGCGGACCTTGGGGGCCAGCACGGCCAGGGAGCCCTGGAGGTCCTGGGGGCCCTGGGACTGGTGTCGAAACACTGAATTCTCCCTTAGGACCTTAAGAAAGTTTGTGATCATAAGACTGGTGTGCATTTTGAAGCTTTTTTTTTTTTTTGGTTCAGGGGGAGCAAATGTAATTATAAGGGGTTTATAAACATATCCCAAGGAATATAAAAAATAGTTTCTGCTTCCATAGGCTTTAAAACTGGCTTAAAGATGACCAACCCATTGAAACTTTCTTATTCAATTGATGAATATTTATAAGCATTTACTATTGTCTAAGCTTCAATTATAGCCCAACTCAATGCCGGTCTATTGAAAGGGAAGCTATTCTAAAAAAAAATCAATGATATGGAATTCAGTGTAAATGTTAGTGAATATTTATTTGGTAGGTTCTTTATTTATTGGGTGACTAGTTTTCACAGGAAGAAAGTATGGCATGCTGAACAAAAGATCAAGTGTGGCTTGGGCACATATCTTAACCTCTGTGGTAATTTCTTCATGTGTCATTGGGGAAATAATGCCTACCCAGTCCACAAAAATTCGAGATAATGTGGCTATGCTGGCCAACATTAAAAACATGTTAGTGATTTGAATTATCTGTATATTTATGGAAAAAAATAAGTTTATAGTAGTTTCATGGGAAAAACTTCATGATAATGTATTTTACGACAATGGGGTCCTTCACTAGAAATTCACATGTAGAAAGAACAGAAGATTTGAAGATGGATTAGAAGTGAGATCAGGAAAACTTTTTCTGCAAAGAGCCAGATAGTAAATAATCTGGGCTTTGTGGTCCAAATGGTCTCTATACCATAACTCAATGCTGCCATTGCAGCATGAGAACAGCCAGGAACAATATGGATATGAATGAGGGTGGCTACGTGCTAGGAAAACATTATTTATGGACACTGAAACTTGCACTTCATATAATTTTCATGTACCACAAAGTATTATTCAAAAGATTTTTTCCCTAATCATTTGAAAATATAAAAACCACTTTTAGCTTGTGGATCATACATAAATATGCGGTAGGCTGGATTTAGACTATGGGCTGCCATGGTTTGCCAATCCCTGGATTAGAATAGCAGCCTCAAAAGTAAGGTGCAGAAGAAAAACACATATATATATACACATATACATATGTATATACATATATACATACATATATATGTGTATATATATATACATATATATATATATATATATAGTCACAAAAAAAAGCTTTACGCACATGTGTGGACAGAAATGCATGCATACAATGTAAAAAATATACAGAAATGCTTGGGGAGAGGCACTTACATATTTTTTTACTGATAAGGGATACTATAAAACAATTTGGAGGCCATTAGGTTATTGAGTCTCACCCTTTAAAGTGATATTAGAAGTAAGAAATGACATGGTGGCATTATTTGTTGAAAACCGTCAGCAATGTGCAATTCTTATCTTCCGCCATGTTCTCTGCCGCGGATAAACACTGGGGATCAGATCCCTCCTGAATCCACCAACTATGTTCAGTACACGTGGATCCCAAAGGTTACTGAGGCTTTAGGACTATTGTCAGAAAACTATTCTTCACTTATCTTAGATATTTTGAAGTTTCATTTGTAAACCGTCTATTGGATTATGGGTCAAAAGAATACATTTGCAACAACATTAGTGGACCCTTGAGACTCAGAAGGGGCATCTCAGGATCAATTTTATAGATTTCCGCCCCCCCCCCTTTGTTTATCATAACTGATTGCCACTCATTCCATCTATTTCTGTTTAGCATGTGGAGATAGACTATCTTAGGAAATTTCAACTGAACTTCTCAGTAACAGAGAAAATACGTTTTCTCTGACATATCCTGCATATTCTTTCTGAGTGTCTATGAGTTGACATATTCTACTCATTGGAAGTAAGTTTCTATACATCATTTTAGTCTTGAGGGAGCTTTATTTGCTCTAGGAACCATAGACCCACTCCATAGGAAAACAGGACTGGAAAGAAAACTAACCAACCGGCTTCTCCAGGCGGTCCGGGGGCTCCAGGAATTCCTTGGGTACCCTTTGGACCAGGCTCTCCCTGCGGTCCATAGTCTGGTGGTCCAGGTGGTCCTGCCGGTCCCGGGGGCCCAGGGGTGCCGGGATCCCCTGGAGGACCCTGGTCCCCCTTCTCACCAGTCAGGGCCTGTGACAACAGGAATATGTTTGGATGGTGCTTCATTCCATATCTCCTTCCACGGGTTAATCTTACCATGAATACGAGTACCAGATAAGCAGCCAATGAGAAAATTTTGAATTAAAAAGCAGTTGGTGTTGGGGCGCCTGGGTGGCTCAGTCGGTTAAGCATCCGACTTCGGCTCAGGTCATGATCTCACGGTCCGTGAGTTCGAGCCCCGCGTCGGGCTCTGTGCTGACAGCTCAGAGCCTGGAGCCTGCTTCAGATTCTGTGTCTCCCTCTCTCTCTGACCCTCCCCCATTCATGCTCTGTCTCTCTCTGTCTCAAAAATAAATAAACATTAAAAAAAATTAAAAAAAAAAAAAGCAGTTGGTATTTGAAGGGAATTGTTACTAAAATGAGACCGCTCTATGGTTTCTGCTGTTCCGTGTTCTTTGGATTTCAGCAACATTTCATTCACTCAGAAGTCTCTCGAGATGCACTTGTGTCTTCTGGTGGGATGTCATATGTAGAACAGCCCCTAAGACTCTGTTCAAATCAGCCAACAGTTCAAATAGCTTTAGAGCTAACATTCGTGTGAATAGCGTATTTCTCAACTAAAACAAACTATTTGTTTGTTTTTTACCGGGTGTTTTCATTACAAAGGAGATTCAGGTCCAGATAGACTGTATTCATTTTTTTCCTTATAAAATATCATTTGCTAGATTATGTCTTAAGATTTAATGGTAATGGTGAAAGCATACATATATAAGAGGTATGTTTTATACCAACTGTAAAAATACTGACTTTCCATGATTATATAGCTTAAATTGAATAAAATAATATAATTGTAAAAAAAATATCTTTTTGTAATTGCATAGGGCCATAACTCTGGAGATGATTTGCGTATTTTAAACAAGTTAAATATGACATAATAATTGAGTTCTTCTTCCATCCCAATATGGCCTCAAATAATAGATTTGACTGGATTTTTCATTGTTCAGGATCATTGGGTGACTCGGTGTTTTTATGTTTTTTTGTTTGTTTGCTCGTTTTTCCTTCTTCCATAATGACAGGGCATAAGACTCAACACATTATCTCCTTGAGGTTTTTCTTACATTACTTTTACTGGAACTTAATAAAGAATTAGCAAGACGCAAATGGAAGCATCATGTGAACTGTACTAGTGCTAAACCAAAAGAATTCTAGACTCTGTCCCTCTATAAGCATCACTACCACCCGGGGTGGGGGACAGCCTGGCTGTTTCCCAGAGTCTGAGAAACACTGGCCTTGCCAGCTGCTCTCAGCCCAAAAGTATTTTGTAGTCAAAAAGGTATAACGAAGATTATAGGCCACATCTAGATCTTGGGGAGCCACACTTTATTCTGATATTAATGGGTCTGTAAACAAATGTTTAAATTTATTTGCCAAGTCTTCCTGTCCGAGGTGGGACTCTTTTAATTGGATAACACCGATGAACTCTGGGAGACACTGGTATTTCCGGGGGCAGGCTGGGAAGCATGGCTGGCAAACTTCTCCCAGATATACCCGGGGAGGTGCTCAGCCTCTGCCCCCTGACATCTTCAAATAGATCCCCGTAGGAATCTCTCAAGTGCACATGTGAGACATTCTATCCCTATCCCATGAAAAGAGAGAACTTACCTAAGCTTAACTATTTTAAAGGACAAAACATCTGATCTGTTTATTTGACTAACCTCCTCCTAAAATTGTGCTTTATGCATTTATTTTTACTTCAAAGAATGAATATTGCCTTCAAGATATTGATCAAAACGTTCCCTTATTTATCATTTTCTAAACTTGTCTATAAACTCATTGGACATAAATGTGGAATTGTAACTTGCGTAGGAGACAAGGTTATTATCGATGTAGAATTTTATTTGGGCTAAAAGCACCATTGAGTGCTACCTATGTGTCAAAATACTACACACATGTGTTGGGGTTAGTACTGCTCATTTGAAGATGCCTCATTGTGCGGTTAGAGGGACGCACTGTGCTGAATGGCCAAGGATTTTATGAATGGAAAGTACCCAATGTGGTAACTTCAGAGCATATCAGTTGTAGGGAGGGTGATTCGAAAAAAGTTACTAGATACCAACCGGTTCCCCTTTAGGTCCTGGTGATCCTTTTACCCCGGGGGTTCCAGGAATTCCATCCAAGCCTCTTCTTCCAGGATGCCCTCTGAGCCCAGGGTCCCCGGGGGCACCCACTTGTCCATCAGGTTGAGGTGCTTCCCCTTTTTCTCCTTTAAGTCCTGGATCCCCCTGAGCACCCGGGAACCCCTAGGGCGGTACAGAAACGAGTCTGCATTGCAATTGGGTACAGCTGTTCTTGTGCCAATCTTAAAAAAAAAGTCAACCAGAATTTTTCAAGTGTAATGAACATGGATATTTTTCAGACACTTTCTTTAGCCTACAAGTATAATTTCAAGCTTTTTTCCCCTCTCTATTTGCTTTCAAAACTGGAATTCAGTTAGCACAATTCAATGCAACACACACAATAATATTGGTCAATATGACACAGATATCGTAACTTAGATTCTGTTAGAATATTGGAAATTTTAACATGCATCTATGGATAATTTGATTGAAATATATATATATCTGTATAACTCTCTGACTCACCGTGATAGTCAAAACTTTAATTTCTAATAGTTTATCGAGGTATAATTTACATATCATAAGACATATCTTTATACGAATACAGTTCAATGACTTTTAGTACATTTGTACATTTATGCTACGATCGCCATAATACAGTGTTAAAACATTTCCGGTACTCCCTCGGATTCCTTCACATCCATTTGTAGTCATGCCCTGTCCCAACCGCAGCCCAGGCAACCAGAGATCTGCTTCTAGTTCTGATCCATTTTAAGTGATTCAAAGTTCATTAATTCATTCACTTATTCACACGTCATGCATTTATTCATTTAATCAAGTCTCTATTAAATGCTCTAATATTAAGAACTCTTTGCCAGGCACCAAACTGATAACCTATGTGTGGTGCTACTGTACTTCCAGAACGTGCTGTTATCCAAATTGAAACGAAAGCTCCCAAACCATGAAATCTTACTGGATATCCGGGAAGACCCGCACTTCCTGGGGACCCTGGGCTTCCTTTAGTGCCAGCTGGCCCTTGTCCGCCTGCAAAGCAGTGAATTATTAAATACTTGTTGAATACCAACTCTGAGTAGCCCAGGTAATGCAGGAGTTGCAGGAAATAGGCTGCTTTCTTCTGAGGAAAGAAAGACAATTTCTATCTCAAAACACAGAGGGCAGGGAGAGGATGAGAGGAAATAACTGGAATAAGAGATGATGTAAAAAAAAGAAGCATTTAAAAAATGCTTGCCTCCCTAAAATTCTTGTCTTTATAATTTTAAGGAGATAGGTTTATTTTTTGAAACCTATATATGCAATATATGCTCCTTGTGAAAAACAGATTCAGAAAGAAGAGAATAAAAATCACCTATAGATCTACCACCAGAGGACAATATTTGCTAAAATTTTGATGTATGGCACTCTTAAGTTTTATATCCATAACGTGCTGACTGTATACATGGCATTTTGGAATCTATACATATGTCAATAAATACAGATTTATAGCTTCGCTTTAAATGGCCGCAGAGTAGCCTAATGTGTGGATCAACCAACATTTATTCAGCCAGCTGCTATTTTAGAATTTGGATCATTTTTCAACTTTTCAACATTGTAGTAGACAATGTTACAGTAAATATCTCTAGATAGTTAGTGCTCCAGATTTTTCTGATAATTTAAATAAATTTCTAAAAGCGTAAGCCCAAGACAAAATGGACACAAACTTTTCTGAGGCTCTGGGCATCCGTTGCCAAATTGCATTCTGCTGTCCAATTTTACGCTTCCTATATGCATGTAAGTGTATCTGTAAGGATATACTGTAAAGACCCTTTAGAGGGTCTTTTGGGCGGATCTCAAGCCAATGTATTAATAAACGGATATTCCGATTTTATGTTTTGCAAGATTCGAGTCAGGGTATGTTTTTTGATAGTAATCCAGATGCTTTCACTGTTTATGTATCTTCTTTGAGCTGCACCTGTAGTATGTCAAGTGTAGAGAAATCAAGGAAAATACAACACAACTACTGGGTCAACAGCAGCGAGCTGCCCACCCACATTCTACCCTTGGGTCACTCAAGGGGAATGTAGAAAAATAATCATTGCTTTCCTTCCATTCTTTCCCTCCCCGTCTCCCTTGCTCCTTCCCTTTCTGTCAGTTTTTGTTTTAATAGAACATTTCACCTAGAGTCTTAGGCACCGAATAGGAACAGCATGAGGGACAGAGGGCCCGTTATACCCACCCTTCACCCCCTCTTTGCCTCCCCCGCTTCTCCCCTCTCAAGCCTGTCTCAGAGAGTCCGGGGGCAGAGATGGCAAAGTAACGAAGGCATTTATAAAGGAACAGGAATGATGTGAGCGTGGCGAAGGACCCTGGCTGAATGCGTGTCCTCTCTCAGCTGGCCACAGTGTCTGCATCTGCCACCATTAGCATTTCTTCTTTGGACGGTGACCCCACTTCCCGAAGCCCCTGTGCCAATGCCAATGTCTACCCGATGGTGGTAACATACAAATATTCCCTGATCGATGTTGCCAGGTAGACCTTTGGATTCACTTGCTTCAAAGGGAAGCCCCTGGCACAGCGATTGAAGGATGCCAGCGTAGAGAGCAGGAGCATGGCTCAGGAGGAGAGTGGATTTCAGTCCAGGCTTTACCACTTAGGAGCTATGCTGCCTGATGCCTCAGCTTCCTCATCTGTCAGATGGGGTCAATGACAGCACTTACCTGTAGGACTGAGGTGAGGAATAGGCATGGAGGTCCATACGACACCTAGCAGACCAAGGTGGTCATGGCAAAACCAGGACTGCACGTGAAACCGTGTGACAGAGGCCCTGAGTAGCCAGGGGAGAGGTACCAGCGGCAGAGGAACCCAACTAATGAGTAGAGGCTTTCTCTACCTCGAGATTTTTGTCCATGGCCAGTTCTGTGACCGAGAAAGGGGAGGTGGGACAGCAGAGACAGTGGACAGTCTGAAGCAACCCTGTGGGGTGGGGAGTCCTGGTCTGGCACGGACGTCCAGAAGAGAAGCAACACAGGCTCTGTTTAGCTCGCAGAATATTGGCCTAGCGGATGGTTTTTTTTCTTTCAAAATTGGAGTTAGCAAATTTTGAAAAAAAAAAAAAAATGAGATTTCAGCTAAAAACCCGAGTTTCTTTCTTCTCATGAAAAATTGGAAGATTTATCAACACGGGCCTAAAGTGCTGCCAGTAACAACAGACCGGAGCTGGTGCACGATGGCCCCCTCCAATGTGCCTTCCACTTTACCACAGTCCTCTCCACTCCCTACTGTGCCCCACTGGTGTGCTTTTTTTTTTTTTTATTGCATTTGTATCCTTTTTTTTTTTTTAAGTTTATTTATTTACTTTGAGAGAGAGTGTGAGCGGGGTGGGGCAGAGAGACAGGGAGAGAATCCCAAGCAGGTTCTGCGATGTCAGCGTGGAGCCTGATGTAGGGATCGATCTCAAGAACCATGAGATCAAGACCTGAGCCAAAATCAAGAGCCAGACCCTCAACCGACTGAGCCACCCAGGCGCCCTTGTATTTGTGTCCTGAATGAAACAGTGCCTATGCCCATGACTCTACCAAAAGTGGGGATTTAAAAAAAAAACAAACAAAAACCCCCAAACAGACTGAAGAGAATTGTGTCTTTTAAGAAAAAAAAGAGAGAGAGAGAGAGCTTATTTCTTTATGGAAGAAAAAAGTGGTGTGTGTTTGGTATGGCTGCCTCACTCCTCCAAGTTACCTGCTGGATCCCTGTAGGAACCCCAGTCTACAATTCCTGGGGAATACCATGGTTTGCTAGAATTTGGCAACTAAAACGGAAAAGGGGAGAAGGCCAGTTTCTGTGTTATTTCGGCTTACTTTATGTTAACTGAGTATACGTTTGAAAATCTCCAAATTCAGGGAAACCCCATCACTGACATTCAGAAGTCTGATACCTTTTTTTTTAACCACCCAGGGAGCTGACCCTTTTGTACCTGGGATTCCTTTCATGCCGTCTAACCCCGGCAATCCTGGGAGGCCCGGAGGCCCTGGGACACAAGGACACTGGATGCACAGGAGGCCTGGTTCCCCTGCAATGATAGCAGCTTGTTACTCATAAACCCACATCTAGTCCTCAGAAAGGACAGATACTTCCTAACCACACAATCATTTATTACATTAAGATTTGTGTGTGTGTGTGTGTGTGTAGTGAAAATCATCTAGGACACTGCATTTTTTTATGTTGTTGATTTTTATTTTATTACACACACACACACACACACACACACACACACACACACACACATATATATATATATATTTAAGTTTATTTATTTTTGAGGGTGGGGAGAGGCAGAGAGAAGAGAGAGAGAATCCCAAGCAGGCTCCTCGCCGCCAGCATGGTGCCCGACTCGGGGGCTTGATCTCACAAAACATGAGATGATGACGGAGCCGAAATTAAGAGTCGGGTGCTTAACCAAATGAGCCACCCAAGGGCCCCAGACATTGTACATATTAATAAAAAGTCATTCATCTATTAGAACTGCTTACTTTATCCATCTGACCTTCTTAATGTTCTCAGAGGAAATCCTGAGTCAAGCATAAAACATCCTGCATTACAGCCACCTGTCTCCTTCAGTGCAGGATAATACTCATATTCCAGGAACATCCAACAATTTATTGCACGGGTGCTAAATAAATGATTGATTTATAGATAAATGAAAACTTTGAGGTAATTCTTCTGGAAAAGAGGCCAGCCTTGACTGTCTGCCGTTTGGGATCATTGTTGTTTTGGTGGGGGAGGAATCAAATGGGGACAGTAATGATGACGATCATGGCTTACTTGAATAGAACAACCATTGATTGAACCAACCTTTGGGCCCATCAACTCCTGGGATTCCTGGAAACCCTATAGGGCCTGGAAGTCCACTATCTCCAGGTGGACCTTTGCGAAAAATGATGTCACCTGCAAAAAGACAACACCAGAACTTGATTTTTATCTCTTTATGTGTTTTTGTTCAATTAGCACGTTTCTGCACTATGCATTATTTTATACGCACTCCCCCATATTTGTTTTAGAAGCTGAGTCTTTTGAAGGTTCGTCTACACTGAAGACTGAAGCATGTTGACCAGCTTTTCCTTTCTCATTACACATGTGATTTTTTTAAGTTTATTTATTTTGAGAGAGAGAGAGAGAGAGAGTGTGTGTGCATGTGTGTGTGTGTGTGTGAGTAGGGGAGGGGCAGAGAGAGAGAGGGAGAGAGAGAGAATCCCAATGCTCAATGTGGGGCCGGACGCAGGGCTTGATCTCACAACTGTGAGATCATTACCTGAGCTGGATGCTTAAGACTGAGCTACCCAGGGGCCCACACAAGTGATATTTTTTAATACTGGTGCAGTGATTCTTTGAAAGCTCGTTATATGGTTATTTCTCATCATATAATCAACTCGTGTTATTTTATTCAGTTACTTCTAATTATTTCCAGACTATTCTTTTAACATTTTTAGGCAAAGGGTCAAATCTCATTTTTCTATATATCTTGGATACCTTGAATCTTCCTGATACATAGTAGATGCCTCATACAGACTGAGTGAAAAAGTTCTGACAGAATATCATCTGTTTTCTCTGTATTGCTTAATCACATCTATCAAGTTCGTCATTTTTTAAAAAAAGTTTATTCGTTCTGAGAGAGAGAGAGAGAGAGAGAGAGAGAGAGAATCCCAAGCAGGCTCCACGCTGTCAGCACAGAGCCCTACTTGAGACTCAGTCTCACGAACTGTGAGATTATGACCTGAGCCGAAGAAATCAAGAGTCATTTATCCAAGGGATACAGGTGTCCTGTTTCGAAGGGACACATGCACCCCCATGTTTATAGCAGCACTATCAACAACAGCCAAAGTATGGAAAGAGCCCAAATGGCCATCGATGGATGGATGGATAAAGAAGATGTGGTATACATATACAATGGAGTTTTACTCGGCAATCAAAAAGAATGAAATCTTGCCATTTGCAACTACGTGTATGGAACTAGAGGGTATTCTGCTAAGCGAAATTAGTCAGAGAAAGACAAAAATCATATGACTTCACTCCTATGAGGGCTTTAAGAGACAAAACAGATGAACATAAGGGAAGGGAAACAAAAATAATATAAAAACAGGGAGGGGGACAAAACAGAAGAGACTCATAAATATGGAGAACAAACTGAGGGTTGCTGGAGGGGTTGTGGGAGGGGGGATGGGCTAAATGGGTAAGGGGCACTAAGGAATCTACTCCTGAAATCATTGTTGCACTATATGCTAACTAATTTGGATGTAAATTAAAAAAAAAAATAAAAAGTAAAACAAGTTAAAAAAAAAAAAGAAATCAAGGGTCAGACACTTAACTGACTGAGCCACCCAGGTGCCCCTGAGCCTTTCGTTCCTAATGTGGGTCTTCCAGAAAGCTCTTCCCAGTCCTTCCACAAGCATATGCTACTATAATGCGACAACGAACAGCTCGTTCTCTTCGGTTCTTCTGTTCTATGACCAAATTTTTGGTCTTGCCATTTCAAATGTAGGCACAAGGCAATACTGATGAAACTAAATATTTGAAAATGGTACCTACAGCTGCCCCAAATTTCAGAGCAACAAGGTACCAGTGGAAACATTTAACTGAGATGGAATGTGGTCCATGTAATGTCTGTTTGACTTGGAAAGGAAGGTTCGTTTTGTGATCCAGTTTGCTATGTCTTTACAATGACTGGATAGTTATCTTTAAACAATAAAATCTAACGGCAGTTTTATACTTAATGTAGTCATATGTGTGCTTACACACTGATGCATTTGTATTTACTTAAACATTTTCATACTCCTGTCATACTCATTTCAACAAATACTTCAGTACTTACAACGTTCCAGCCCCCCGTGCTACGTTCTCGGCTTAAAACAGCAAACTAGACACTGTCTCTGACCTCCAAGAGCTTTGAGTCTTGTAGGGGAAACTGATAATGACAGGTAACGTGAAAAACTCTCCTACTGGATCAGCTCGGGTGTTACAGGATGTGGGCTCAGTGAAAACTCCCTGTTGGGCTTGAACTTGAAGGTGCGACTCGAAGGGCAGATGGGTGTTGTTTGGCAAAAGACAGGAAGCCAGCGTTGTCTTGGAGGGGAGAGGATGCATGGTGTGCCAGGGAAGGGGCTGTATTACCGCAGCACCCCGACTGTGGCGCTCATTAGCTACAAGATGTTAGTGTTAATAATTCAGGTAAATGTCTGGCTATTTGAGCAATATTTGAGAAAGAATAGAAGCTTCCCTTTAGGCCAATAGCTGTTTAAGAAATTATCCCATTAATAAAAAGATACAATATCCAAGAACAGGTTCATCAGGCTCATCTTCCGCAACACGAGCATCCTAAACCCACGTCCTGAAAAAGACTCGGAGGACTAGAAATTGTTCAAATCCTCGACACGGTGAAACGTTTCAGTTTAGTTTTGCTTTGTTTTCCACGTTGGTTCACGCCATAGCTTCACAGCTTTTGTTCTTGGATATTGTATCTTTTTATTAATGGGATAATTTCTTTTTTTTTTTTTTCAACGTCTATTTATTTTTGTGACAGAGAGAGACAGAGCATGAACGGGGGAGGGGCAGAGAGAGAGGGAGACACAGAATCGGAAACAGGCTCCAGGCCCTGAGCCATCAGCCCAGAGCCCGACGCGGGGCTCGAACTCACGGACCGCGAGATCGTGACCTGGCTGAAGTCGGACGCTTAACCGACTGCGCCACCCAGGCGCCCCCATCCTTCCTTTCTTAAAAACAAAATTCCTGGAGCCCCTGGGTGGCTCAGTCGGTTAAGCAATCCGACTCGATTTTGGCTCAGGTCATGGTCTCACAGTTGGTTCGTGAGATCGAGCCCTGAGTGGGGCTCCATTGCTGACTGTGCAGAACCTGCTTGGGGCTGTCTCTCTCCCTCTCTCTCTGCCCCTCCCTCACTCATGCAGCCTCTCCCTCTCTCTCTCAAAATGGGTAAACAAACAAGCAAACAAAAGAAAATCCTTGACACGCAGAAAATTCTTAAGGCTATTAGGAGCGTTGAGTACAAAACACAAGACCTACAAGGCAGCTTCCAGAGAGGTGTTTGGGACACGAAGAGTGACCCACATGTTCCGAGGTTGTGTGTGCCTACCGGCCAACACAGAGTGCTAGGTGCCTTTACAGGTTGATGCAGAGGAGAGGACACCCCCGGGCATCAGAACTTCCAGAACTTCACATCCTCCAGGCGGCAGCTCTGTGGTCTCTGCCCCAACTTGACCTGGCAGGATCTTGCCTTGTGCCCTTGCTGCACACCTCCAGCCCACACGCTGATGCCAGGGCATAGGATGCCCTGGGAGCCATGCCAACACAGCCTGGAAGTGTGTGTGTGGGGGGGGGGAGGGGGGGTGGTTTAGTCTGGTCCCGTGGGATAGATTCTTGACCCATGATTAATAGGAACAGGTGGATAAATTGTTGCCTCTGTTTCCTCTGGGACAGACTGTCCTGAAACAAAGTTAACACAGCTTCTTGGAGGATATTCTCCAGGGACTGAACAAGCAGTGGCAAACTTGGTCACCCCCTTCTCTGCTTCGCTCCCCCTTGCTCCTGCCTCCCACTGTGCCCTCCGTGGGAACTCAGCCTAAAGCTTTGCTGCACCTGCAAAGCCACCATTCCACCAGAGCTGTTTTCACAGTTAATGCGAGGAAACACCAGCAGGAAGATGGCTCCGAAGACCCACACAGACGGATGGCCAAGCTGCAAGTAAGCTTCTCCATCGCCACTGATCTGCACACATCTGTCACTTGGGCCATGTCCACAAAAGGGGCCCCGTTAGGTACCTACCTGGTGGTCCTGGGTATCCCGGCGACCCTGTGGGGCCTGGTGCCCCAGGACAACCTGGGGACCCAGGAGGCCCCACTGCATTCTTTCCCGGGGGTCCTCGTTCCCCTTTCCTTCCTTTCACGCCTGGGAATCCAGGGGCTCCTCTGAGGCCAGGCCTCGACGACCCTTGGAGAAAAGAATCATTTTAGCATATTTTAAATTTTTTCCCGATTCACACATGTTATCTTTCAATTGCAAAATGTAATATATTCTTATTAATAAAAGTTGCCCCATCAAGAGGTATATAAAACATAAAACGAAGAGAGAATATCTTCCTTCCTTCATCTGTGGCTTTGCTAAACGATCACAGGCCAGCAAAGCTCAGAATGCTCCAGTTCCATGAGGTAATTTATATAATGTATTACAAGGGACTGAGGCCGAGTTAGGGGTGCACTGTCGTCTTTTTCTTTAAAAGAACCTCATGATAAATTCTTCAGTGTATGTGGTTTTGTGGATGTTTTTTCATTAAAGACTAGAAGATACCAATCTTTCAGTGTCCCAAATGAGAAAGAGAGACCACTGTCACTGGACCTTATTCCCACAGCCAATTGTCTTAGTTATAAAAGGGCGTGATGGGGGGAGGCAGGCATCTCCTGGGAGAGAAGCCAAGCCAGGCGACACAAAGCTCATCTGTCCCTCATAAGGTGACAAGGACATGAAGAGGGGATAAGTCTCGAATCTCTGCCTTGCAAGCAGTTTAACTGTGAAGAAGAGAGACCTCACCACCAAAGGGCTATGAAACCAGCAGGGGTAATGACTGATTATTTCTGATTATTGACCATAAAGATTTTGCCATAAAAGCAAATCCATCTGTTTGATGTCCGTTTTAGAGCTTTGTAACTTTTACTCGCTGCTTCCTAAAGGGGCTGATTCATTACTTGGGGGGTCGGGAGTAGAGAAAAAAGTCCTCCCTAATCTTTGGCCAGACCTCTGATACAGCCTTTTGTATTCCAACTTGGTGTATTTTTCCATGCACATGCAAATACACATAATATTTATCCGTTTATCTATGTTTTTTAACAATGGGATTATAAGATACATATAGTTCTGCAATCTGCTTAATTTTAATTCATTTTCAAAATTACATAATAGTTTAATACACAACATGGTATAGAGAAGATTATAATCGACAGCAGGGCTTATCAAATCTTCGCTGCTTTTTTCATGATTTCGTTTCCTCTACAAACTGACATGTGATGGCATTACACTTATAATTAAAGCCACTGAGGTTAATCCTTGATTAAACGCCCTTGATCCTCGTCTTCCTCTCTCAAGAGGCAACCACTCCAGTGACTCATGGATGTTTTTATACTTTATGGAATTGTCTGCATGTCCGTAAATAATGTACTGTGAAATTTAAAACTTCACAAGAAAGCATAATCTATGCATCTTATGCGACATGGGATACACTATGAAAACCCTCTTTTTTTAGCCAGCCTAATGACTGCAAATTACTGTTTTCTACCTCTGTGCCTCCTCTGAGCTTGGAGGCTTCAGTTATTGTCTTACACTTAGTTACAACCGCTGAGAAGTAAAAAAAAAAGCATTTCTAAGTTATTTTGTGTCCATTTTCACTCCCCCCACCCCCATTTCGGGGGTAAATCACAAAGTTAACAATTAGGAAGCTGGAAACACTTTTGGCCCCATTAGTGACAAAGTTAACAATTAGGAAGCTGGAAACACTTTTGGCCCCGTTAGTGAAACATCTGTCCTATGCAAGCAGTGCAAAGGTGATTTTCCTTTTAAGAGCATTTCTGTTGATGCCCTGAGACGCAGGTACCTACCAACACTTCCAGGAACTCCAGGAGGACCACTGGGACCTATAAATCCGTAACAGTAATTAATCGCTGGTAAGGATATAAACACTCCCCTCCCCCCATTTTTGAAATCTTGGGTGACAATATCATAATAATCAATAATAAATATTTTCATACTTTTTCTCTACTCCCACAGAGACAGATAAAGGAAAACTTTGCTGATTGAGACAAACCGCAGAGAAGGAACTAGTCTTAGATGCCTAACATTCAAAAGCGAATCATGCCACCTTTGCACCTTCAAACAATTCCGCAGAGATCTACGAGGAGCCTGCTGTGTATGTGACACTTGGTTGGAACGGTTCAGGTGCTAGAAGATGGTGTTCCATCTCCAATAACATCGCACGGGGTTCTAATTCTTGGACACATGGAAGGGATTTGTAGTGACCATATATCAGATTAAAAAAAAATCTGTGTCTGTAGCTATACTTCTCTGTCCGTTTATTTAAGAATGCTAGGTGTTTTTACTCTTTTGAGTGAAATTCTCCTTTGAAATCTTATGTGTATCAATAATTTGCCTCAGATCAGTGGTTCTCGATCCCGGCCACACACTAGAATAATCTGGAGAGATTTGCAATCTACCGGTGCTCAGCCTCCCCCCTCTCCCCGCCCCCACCTCCAGACAGTTGCATCAGAATCACAGGGATGGGACTTGGCATGTTTTTAGAAGTTCCCAGGGATTCTGATGTGTAACCAGAGAGGAGAGCTCTTGGCCTAGACCTTTCCAATGTATCTACCCAAAGGGACAGAATCTAATAAATGTGACTCTGCTTCATGGTGCCAGGAGTTGGGAAACCCCAGATTTCAGTCCCTTCTTGTCACTATTATATGGATTTGCTCAAATTACGGTTTTTCAGGGTCTCCATTTTTTCTTTTGTATCCCACTAAGATTGCTGATTCTTTACGTTCCCTCCTCCTGCCCTCTGGCCATTATTAGTGTTTTCTTGTCCGACTTGAACTTCATGCTTGCACACACAAAGAATTTAACTACCTTCTGTGGTATAGCACCTATGGAATTTTCATATAAAAGTATGAAAATTAGGAGGCCATGAAAATTGGGAGACCTTTCTTCCCCCCCCCCCCCCCCCCCCCCCCCCGCTCCCTGCAAATTCTAGGTCTATAAGCTTATGTTACATGTTGCCTGGAGAGAAACACAGGGAAATAGGCAGCAAACGCTTTAGGAAGAAATTTATCCTCACCCTGTGGGCCACGAGCTCCTTTGGGGCCTGGTGGGCCTGGAATTCCTACATCCCCCTTTTCCTGGTATGCATCATAATATTCTGTCTTAAAGGAAAAAGGAACAAATAAAGAGAAAAGATAGCTATTTATGGAGAGCTCACCAGATGCCATATTCCAATGTCTTTTATTTTGGCCCAAATGATATTTTCCTTATCTTCCTGAATTCATAGGTTTATGTGTTAGCAGAAATATGGTAGTCATATATACATAATGGATACATGCAAAGATAAAAGTTGATGTTTCTGGTATCATGGCATCATATACTTCATGGGCTTTCAACTAGAAATACATTTTATGATGTGACCCAGCTCACATACTCATAGTTATAAATATACATACATACGTATCTAGATATGTGTGAATATGTATGCAGAAATTGAAGTTTCACAGTGACTTACCATTTTGACATTTGATCAATGCTGATTTTTCAGTATATTCTATCTCACTTAATTTTTTTAATGTTTATTTATTTTTGAGAGAGAGAGAGAGGAGGAGCAGACAGAGTGGGAGACACAGAATCAGGAGTAGGCTCCAGGCTCTTGGGCTGACAGCACAGAGCCCGATGCGGGGCTCAAACCCACAAATCGAACCACAGGATCATGACCTGAGCTGAAGTCGGATGCTCAATTGACTGAGCCACCCAGGTGGCCCTATTCTATTTCACTTTTTAAAAACACTTGTCCTCATGAGCTAACTTTATTTCAGAGTCCGTTGGGACCCACACATCAAAAAATACTCTGATTGTTTCTTTAAATTTCAGGATACCAATGACTTGCAATAATTGAGGACTCTTGTTTCTGACATGCTCCGTGGACCTACTGTTGGTCTTTAACCATCTACTTCGTAAGCAGAATTTCCAGGGATGATAATAGAAACTGGAATTAAAACACATACACACAGCAAACTGGGAATGCTAATTCCCCTCCAGCGCAACTGGCAAGGAGATTTCATTTAGAACTTGGTACATTTATCTTAAATGAAAGAAGAAGGGAAAAGAAAAGGTTTGTTTTTTGTTTTGTTTTCCTGTATGCTGCACGGGGCCCATGACTTTGCTGGCTTGTTTAAAAAAGAGGTAACAAGGGGCGCCTGGGTGGCGCAGTCGGTTAAGCCTCCGACTTCAGCCAGGTCACGATTTCGCGGTCCGCGAGTTCGAGCGCCGCGTCGGGCTCTGGGCTGATGGCTCAGAGCCTGGAGCCTGTTTCCGATTCTGTGTCTCCCTCTCTCTCTGCCCCTCCCCCGCTCATGCTCTGTCTCTCTCTGTCCCAAAAATAAATAAACGTTGAAAAAAAAAAAAAAAAGAGGTAACAAGAGTATTGTGGTTAAACACTATGTATACAGTCACAAAAAATAACTCGCAATAATAACAGTAATGATAATATAATAATCTCCATCAAAATCCGTAATGGCATATGTGCACCTGCCAAGGGTTGGCTAAGTGCTTTCACCCTAAGGCCCAATTATTCTTTCCAGCAACTCCATAAAAGTATTTTGGGGCTATTTGCATCCGAATCACTTACTTGTTGTGTGAAGGTGAGAATTTCCAGGACCTTCCTCCAGTTACTTTACTTAGTTAAGTTTACTTAGTTAAATTACTTAGGCTGAGGGGTCTGAGAATGGTGTTAGGAATGGGATCCCCCCCTCCCCCCCACCCCGCGACTCTCCTACTACCACCGTCCTTTCTGAATGGCAGCTCCACTCAGCGCATTGAACCTGAGAACCACTGTCCTTTAAGGCAGGAGATGAAGGGATACTGGAAGTCAGAGCCCAGATCTCTTTTACCCATCTCCTTAAGCGACAGGGTCACAAAATAGAGAATGTGCTCTATCTCTGCAGTCAGGAGCTGACAGACATCAGTGCAATCCACATCCACACTGCAGAGAGGAGACAGCCTGCTGAGACGGAGCTTGGGCTTGGGGTCAGTGGCTTCTGCTGGCCCTGGTTGGGCTCGTGCTGCCCAGAAGTGCAGGATGTCATATACCCATGCCCAGACGGAGTGGGTGGGGCTCTCTCCCTCTGCCCTGGGTACCCCAGCTGACCTCCACGGCACCCCTCCTGCTCTGCTCAAGGCCACAGGTCACCTGGGGCCATGTGTGATTGAACAAAGGTTTTCTTCTTTCCCACCGCCGAGGGTGGGCATTGCTAGTGCCTTCCAGAGACCACATAGGACCAAATAGAAATATTTATCCACTGTCAAATGGACAAATAATGACAACAGCTATTTTCTTCCTTGGCTTGATAAAAAAGTAAATACTATCATCTCTATCTTAACAGTTAATGAGAGACGCCGATTCAAAATTTCCTTGATGCTTTGGAGGACTTGATCACCCATGACAAGCGGACATTGTCTTTAGTTACACTTACTGGACCACGGAATCCTGGAGGGCCAATGTCCCCTTTCCACCCCTGTGTTGAAAGACAGTTACAAATTGTGAGTACATTAATCCAAAATATCTATACATTTGGTATACTGAAAAAGCAAAATGCACAGCTAAGTCATAAACTGACTTTGGGTTATTTCCCTGGAGGGCCACATCTGGGGCAAGAATCCTGTCAACAAGGTCCCGAGAAGCAGCTGTGGCTCTAGGGATTTCCGGATTCCCTCCGTGGCAGTACCTTCAGAGGGTGTTTCTATGCATTACACAGTCCCACGTTCTCGCCCAGATCACAGGCACGGCAAAACGAGGCTGTGAGTTATATGCAGTTCCCACTGTCCCAACTCACCCGTAACCCACCCCCTTCCTTACCGACTCAACAATTATTTGAAAATTATGTAACATGTTGCCGGCAACGCATGAAACGGACTACAGCGCACAATTCATTAATCGTGACCTTTCAGTGTGTCATGACCCAGGCCGAGACTCGTGGGGTTCAGCCTACACTTGCCCTCCGATGACCTGAAACCCTCGCCTGCAGGACTTCTCCAGCTCCTTCCTCATGAGGAAGCTGAATCTCACTGGTCACTGTGTCAGCCAGCTTCTGCCACACAGAGCGAGTTTTATATCTTTCCCACACAACTGCCCTTCAGGTGTCCATGCAAACTTCACATCCCTCACTTCCTCTTAACCAATATAACTAAGGTATTTTAATGAACACTGGTCGCAATTCCTTGTACCTATTTTACCTTAATGCCGTCTTCACCTGGTAACCCAGGGAAGCCCCTGTTGCCTTTGGCTCCCTGTGGAAAAGGGCAGAGAGAATGGGTCAGAAGGCCCACGGGTCAATTTCTTCTGTGGGAAGCAAGAGCCGTTGGAACCCCTTTTTGCAAAGAAAAATGAGGATGGCTCAGATGGTCTCTCTTCACAGTGAGGGTGTTGCACTCTGGCTCTCAAATGTAGGTTTAAAAGGCCACATGCTTTTTCTAGATGAGTAACTACTGATGACTCCCCAGAGTGCTTCTTCACCGAATGGAACCGACATTTCAATAACATCGATGGGCCAAATCATGTCTTTACCTCAGTGCCAGGGAAACCAGGGGTTCCATCTTTTCCAGGTTTTCCCTAAAACAGAAACACATCATTTAATAAATATGGAAAACCTAAATGATACGATCGTCTCCTCTCGACCTTGGGCAAAAGAGCCTGACTGAGACTCCCCACCCATTTGTTAGAAGAAAAAAAAAAAAAAACACTACTAATCATGGAACACGTATGACCTTCTCTTGGTGGGAAGGGCAGAGCCGGGGAAATCAGGGGAAGGGGAAATCAGGGGAAGATTGGAAATTAAGAGCTAAGCTTCAGTGAGATCTAATACTATCCACCCAAGCTTGGAAGAAAACTTGAAAAAGCAGAGGAGTGGACAAAAAAGCTTAGAAAGAGGGAGGTGTTCACAAACTATTCAAAATGTTGGCAATTCCCCGAACTGCAGATATGCCTGTATTTGAACATATTTATAAAAATATGGTGCAGTGTTCTAAACAGACAGGGCTTTTGGATGACCTATTATGAAGTCTACTCTCCATGACAGAATAAAAACCATACTATTTTTTCTTAGAAAAATATACACTTTTCTCAATGTAAAATTTTTAGAATTTAAACACAATATATGTGGTTAAATATTTCTAAAAATAGAGCTGGCCGGGTGAGTGGACCCTGGCGACTTCAGTGTCCCCACTACCCATGTCACAGCATGTCCCATTTTCTTTGGGGAGTGGCCGTTCCCTCACTTTGTGTGATTCTGATGGGGCTCTCAGTCACAATAACCCTAACCCCGCTGGTCTGGCCAACCCTGGAAACTTCTTCCTGGCCACAGTTCGCTTTCCAGAGTGAGGCATAGAACCAAGTTGGGTCAATTAGAGAGATTCTCTGGGGTTTTATTAATGGCCACAGGGAAACACACCGTCTCCTTGGATGCCATTAATCTGAACTTCTCACCTTTTCTCTCTATTGCCACCTACAAGGAAGAAGGTCATTGTCAAAGGAGAGCATGAGGCCAATCAATGCACACAGAGGGGGAGAAATGGTATGGAGGGCCCCGCCTCCCGCCTTATTGTTTCAGGCTCTGAAGTCCTTGAAGGCTGTTTCAGCTTTAAACTTCTCAGCTACTTGAACAAATAAGTCTCATTTCTTAAATTTTTTTAAATATTTACTTATTTTTGAGAGAAAGAGACAGAGCATGATGAGCAGGAGAGAGGCGGAGAGAGAGGAAGACACAGATAGGAAGCAGGCTCCAGGCTTCAAGCTGTCAGCATAGAGCTGGACCCAGGGCTCAAACTCACAAACTACAAAATCATGACCTGAGCCAGAGTCAGATGCTTAACCGACTAAACCACCCAGGCACCCCATATTTCCTAAATCTTTAAAAAACTTATAAAAATCTAAGCTAGTTTGAGATGGGTATCTTACACTTGCTTCCTAAATAGTCCTGAGTACTTACTAATACAGGCTGCACATGACACTGAATTTCCAAATTTACCTGCGGGCCAGGTTCTCCAGGAGCACCTTTTTCAGCTCCATAAGATTCCCCAGGCGGTCCCTGTATTAATGAGAGTTATATCAAATTGTACATATTATTGACTTTTTTTACTTATCTTGATTGCCATTAACTTTTTCCTTCTGATTATTCTGTTATATTTTAAAAATGTTAAAATCATGGTTCATCTAAGAGGGAAATCTTATTTATAAGTATTCATTTAAAAATAAATGCTAAAATACAAGATGCTATATGGAAAGAGCCCAAATGCCCATCAACTGATGAACGGATAAAGAAGCTGTGGCATATATAGGCACAATGGAATACTACTTGGCAATGAAAAAAGAATGAAATCTTGTCATTTGCAACAACATGGCTGGAACTGGAGGGTATTATGCTAAGTAAAATAAGTCAGTCAAAGACAGATATCATGTTTTCACTCATATGTGGAATTTGAGAAACTTAACAGAAGACCACGGGGGAAGGGAAGGGAAAAAAATAGTTACAAACAGAGAGAGAGGCAAACCATAAGAGGCTCTTAAATACAGAGACCCAACTGAGGGTTGATGTGGGTGGGAGGGCAGGGGGTGGGGAAAATGGGTGGTGGGTATTGAGGAAGGCACTAGTTGGGATGAGCACTGGGTGTTGTATGTAAGTGATGTATCATGGGAATCTACCCCTGAAGCAAAGAGCACACTGTATGTTAGCTAACTTGACAATAAATTATATAATAATAATAATAATAAAAAAAAAAACAGATGTTGAAGATGAATCGTAAGATGGGTGACATTGGGCACATATACCACAGCGTAGGGATTTCAGCTAGAAGTAGGTGTAAAATAATTCTAGTATACTCATGACCTCTGCAGTAAAATACTATCGTGCTTTAGCAAATATTAAGATGTAAAAGTAGATCGTATATCAAAATAGGCACTAAGGCTCTACTTTATGTTTCAAGGGAACAGCATGAGTGTAAATGACCTACTGAGGGTCCAGGAGGTCCGGATTTGCCCATGGCTCCCTTGTCCCCTTTCTCTCCCTTGAGGTCCTGCTACAAAAACAATTTCAGGTCATTACACACAGATCAAATAAGATTCTACTGCTTTTCCAGATTTCTCTATCTGTTCAACGTACTGGATTTACAAAGTACTTATGTACCTCTTGTTAACACGACACATTATTGTTTTTCACATTTCAAATGTTATACTTGTGAACCCATTGAAACTAAACACAGACTTTTTTTTTCTTTTTTTTAAAGAAAGTTATCTTTTGGATCAAACTGTGTTCAACCAATTTAATTCCTGCATCAGTTTTCAATAAGCACATTCAAATCATTTTTAATGTATCTTATTTTCATTTTAATATACAGAAATTATTTTCATTGGGATCATTTTCTGAGTATATGTTATGATGAGAATTTGATTTCCATTAATCAGGTTTGTCTGCCCCCTAATTGCATTTTATTGATTGTATTTTCCCTCTTGTGAATCATCTCTTGGGGCATCAGTTTTTTTTTTTTTTTTTCAAACTTGATTTTTTCCCCCTTGATCAAATCTTCCAGATCTAGATTTTGTCAAAATAAGATTTTTTTTCCTGTCAATTTCTAGCCAATACAATTTTAGACTTTATTAATTTTATTTTTGTCAATTACCTCTTAAAAGTGGTTATTTTCCTCAGGTAAATTTTTCTCCAATCTTCAATGAGAGTTATTATTTTGATTATACCAAATTTTGCCGTGTTTTGCTTTAACTCTTTTCAGTTTTGTTTTGATAATTTCTATCACTAAAAATTATTTTATTTTTAGTTTATTTTTGAGGTGATGAAAGTGTTCTAAAATTGCAGGTGGTAATACTTGTAAACCACATGAATGCACTGAAAGCCACTGAATTGTACATTAGAGAGCAAATTTCATGGTATGTAAATTATATTTCAATAATGTTAAAATTAATTATAACTAAAACCCATGAATTTTATTCTTTAAAATGGATGTGTGAATTATGATATGTGAATTATATTTCAATCAAGCTATTATTGAAAATAATCACAAGTCTTAAAAAGAAGGATGATTTGTGTTTATTTCTTCCACAAGAAAATTGTTAGTTAACCCCTCACTTCCCTCCCCCCATCCCAGGCATTCCAGGATCAACCTAGTGTCTAGGTTTGGGGTATTATATTGTGATTCACTTTTTCTGAGCATTCAATTCAGTTCTATATCCTGGTCTTTCCAGCTACCCCATGGTAGGAACAAAATGCAAATGTTAATGTCAAAAAACAGGGTCACAGTGTCCTGAGAGAGAAATTAGGGCCAAATGGCCCCTGGGGTTATAATGGCAGATAAAAATGTCTCAGTTGGTTACAATACCAGTCCACCCATATCTTTAGGTCATTACTATCCAGTTGGATCAGAGCCAAATAACCATTTTGTTATCATTTATTCAAACATACTCACTGAATCCCCATCTGAGTTGGGAACAGTGAGAAGGGATGGGGATAAGAGGTGAGCAAAATTAGATCCAGGCTCCACCTTCTAGAATCTTGGAAGCTGCTTGCCTCTGATCTTGCCTCACATCCCTGTCTCATTGTTTTCTGGTTCTCCAGTAAAAGATGGGGATAAAATAAAATCCAGAGGTTCAGGCAGGGCTGAACTGGGCTTAGACGGAACTTATAAAAGAGGTAAAAGATCACAAGGACCTCCCCCCAGAAGTGAGAAGACACAACCCTAGTAATAAAGTGGAAGAGTTACCGTTCTGTTATCTGGGCCGGTTAGCGTCACAATAACCGTTCCTGGTGGTCCAGGGGGTCCTGTCAATCCTTTCACACCCTAAACACAAATACACTCAGGAATGCAAAGCTGAACAACATCACCTTTGCTTTTTTGAAAGACAGATGCTCCTTCCCTGTTGGTTCTTCGGTGAGAAGATAGAGCCAATGATAGAGCAAACACACACATTTATTTCAGTGTCACTCAGTGACTGAGACGTATAGGTTGGTTGCTCTGAGACTTACAATGTCTTGCCCACAAATAAACCCCAGTATTTGAATTACCCGCTCTCCTTTTTGTCCTATCACATTATCGCCCATGTGACCCTGTAAGAAAAGACAAAACAAAATTATTTAAAAAAAAAAATGACTATGAATGGTCTAAACCCACTGAAGTGCCAATGTTTGTAACTGACCATTTACATTTTAATTATAATGTCAGTATTGTCAAAATTATTTTAGCTATTTCTTGGAGGAGAGAGGCACACTATGTTTCTTTCAAAAGTAGAGATCGTGAAATGCAGAAAGCTTACGGGATATACTTAATAGGGCAAATGAAGGCATGATGTGGCATGGGGAAAGGAAACCAGCTCAGAGGACATTTATCTGGCTCAGCCACTAGCTGGTTACCTAACTTTCTGATGCCCTAGTTTTCTCATCTTAAAAAGAAGAAGCAAGGGTAGCTGAACTTTGGGATTCCGAAATTCCTAGAGAGGCTAAGAATACAATTCAGTCTTCAGTAGTAATTTAGTGACATGAGAGAAGAGAAAGACATGCAGGGCCCTTCATGTACTGGCTTAAGATCAGGTTGGTTTGGGGAACAGTCCGCTGCAAAAGTTTATAGGATAAAGTATTGGGTGATCAGTAGGATTATCAGAAATGGGAAACCTACGGACTTGCCCTTTCCTGATACGGAGCTCCTTATAACTGAATTATCAGGGATCAAGTTACTAAGTGCAGGGAGAAGCGAGTGAGGGGTGCAGAGCTGTCTGCCCCATTCCTTTCCATGGATTATTCCAGGGAATAATCCTGTGGCTTCCAGAGAGGGTCTGGGCAGTGAGCACATGTCCAATCAGGCCAGGTTTGGCTTTTAGCTTGCTTAGGGCGTTCTGGCTGTTGTGACACATGAACTATAATCTACCTTAGGTCCCGGAGGTCCCATGGTTCCTGGAAAGCCCTAGAAAAATCCAGAAGTGAAAATTACAGCAGGAAATGTGTACCAAGCCGAAAACTCTGTGTAAAGCTTTTAGCTATAATGAATTTATTAGTTTACAGTGCCTATAGCTGTGATGGCTTCATACTCACAAAGAGCCCTGGAGGGCCAGGTGGACCAACGGGTCCAGGAAAACCTGGAAGGCCTGGTAAGCCCTGTAAATTAAGAGAAGAGGAGGGTAAGTTTAAGTTTACTTCTTACCTGAGAACAATGTCCATTAATTAAATCTATTAACATATTTTAATGAAAGTTGAGGAGCATGATGGCTCTCATTCATGGCTGCAGTTAATTACAAAAAAAAAGGGGGGGGGTGGGGTAAGGAAAAAAAAAAAGGTGCCTAAAAGCGCGTTGCCATGTAGGACAGGTTGCCAGGGATACCTGGATGGTAACATTTCCAGGAGCATGACCAGAGCCGTTGCTTTACTTTAGAAGGGTTTTTAAATCTTTGAAATTTTGCTTTTGTCTGTGTGTCTGTCTCTCTGTCTGCCTGTCTCTCAGCCAAGCATACTCCTCCCATAGGGCTTTCCACCTGCTCTCCTTCTGTCTAGAATCCTCTTCCCCCAGACATCTAGAGGACCGACTTCCTTTCCCTTTTCTTATTTTCACTCAAATGTCATCCTTTCCCAGCCCGCCCAATGTAAAGCCACAACCCTCCTTCCAACCTGGACACTCCTTTATCCCCTGGCCTTGCAGTCTTTTCCTCCTTGGCATTTTTTACTATCTAACCAACACTTATTAATTTACTTTTTGTTTTCTATTTTCCCCTACTAGAATGTAAGCTCCATGATGGCAAGAATTTTTTTTTTTGGGGGGGGGGGTTGCTGATTTTTGCACTGTGGTATCTCTACAGCCTAGAATAGCTCCTGGCATATAACTGGCATGTAATTCATGTTTCTTGTATACATGAATGTCCCACTGTTAGATCTTCATCAGTAGCACCCTGTAGTACCTAGCCGACACTCAATGCACACTTAAAGGACACATCAACGTCCCAGATGGCTGCGATCTCTTCTTACTGGATCCCTTTTCTTCAGCATCGGGCCCCTTAAATGTTTCTTAAACAAGAAAAATCAAGAGGCATCATGTTCTGTATCTTTCCTCAAAGGTCGGTAAAGCCTCCTAAGCATGTCATTCTGCCATTTTGTGGCTCACCATTGGTTGGCAGGGGTCACCATCCAGGAGCTCAACAACCTAAACTCAAACTCTTTGACTCACTTAGACAAATTTCCAGAAATTTCCACATATACTTTTGAACTAAGTTAAAATATTTCTGGTTTTAACCTGGAAGTTAGTACCTGTGCCTGAGGTCTACCAAAAAATCCTTTTGGATCACAAAGTAAAGCATACACAGTCCCCCAAATGGCTGTGTCTCTTTGTATCCATCTGGGATCACACTCAGATCTACATACATATGGATCAGAAAGTAAACCACTCTACAGGAAAAAGGCACATTTAAATAAAACCCACTTACTCCTGCAAATTTTGTAATAGGGCTATTACTTAACATTATAGTTTTAAATGATATTCAATGTATGATACAAACCTATGCTTGATTTCAACAAATATAGAGTAAGCGGAACATAACTATTCCTTGAACATTCCTTCTTAGGTGTAGAAAAGCCCGGGTAATTGAGATTTAAGAAGAGATTAAAAGACTTAGGAACAAAATCATCCCTTTATGTTAGTTTCATGGAGTTTCTCATAAAGTGAATATTCTAGAGTGAAATGAAGTCGATATGTAAACAGAAGACATGTGAATGTCTACTGCAAATGTTCTTGCAGTTGTCAGAGGTGGGGGTGGAGCATAGGTGGAATGTACAAATGTCCAGTTATAAATAAATGAGTCTTAGGGATGTAAGGTACAGCATAATGACTACAGTCAATAACATCATATTCCAGATTTGAAAGCTGCTAAGAGAGTAAAGTTCTCATCATAAGAAAAAAAATATTTGTCACGGTGGTGATGGATGTTAACTAGACTTATTGTGGGGATCATTTCACAATATGTACAAATCTCTGATCACTACCCTCAACACCTGAAACGAATATGTCATATGTCAATAGTATCTCCATGAAAAAGGAAAACAAAACAAAAAAGAAAATGGAAAACAAACAATAAAAATGTTCCTAAGAGGGGGAGGAAAAGATCTAGGGGAAGAGAGAGAGAGGAGGGGCAGAGACAAAGACAGAGATGCAGAGACACAGAGAAGGGAGAAAGAGGGAGAGATGGACAGACAGAGACAGAGAAAGAGAGCCAGAACCAGAGAAATGAGAATGAGAAGACCATCCCTGAAGTGCTATACCTGTAATCCTGGGGCTCCTGGCAACCCGGGGTCACCTCTTCCATCAAGTTCTATACCTTCTGCAGCGGGAGCTCCCTTGAAAATAAAGAACTTCATCAACTGTAACCAATGTTATATTTGCAAAGCTCCTTTAAATTGCTTATTCAAACTTCTACTGCTTCAAGGATAAAAGTGCTTTTCAGGGCATACACGTAGAGAAAAGATTTAAGATTACTCAGTTTGGAAGAGATCTAAGATTTTCATACATCCTAAGATAGACAATTTCCTGGGCAAGCAAGAAAGACATAAGAATGACAGAGCATTTCTCAAGATTCCAGAATTAGTGGCAGCTCCTGATCTGGAAGTCGGGACCCTGAGCCTGATGTCAGTTCTTTCCTCCTAGACTCTATTTCCTTCAAGCGTTTTCCAAAACTTGTATTTCTTAAGAGGTATTTACAGAAAGAGCTAAAAGAAGTTGTCCGATAGGAACAAATATCATGGTCCAATTATTAACTGGTTTCTGAATTAATTATGAAACCCGATTTGGAATCACTTATATCTCATCATTTAATGGAACCCCTTTCAGATGTACCATTAGAGATTTACTTTCTTTCTTCTTCTTTTTTTAATCTGTTTATTTTGAGAGACAGAGAAAGCATGAGCAGGGGAGGGGCAGAGAAAGAGGGAGAATCTCAAGCAGACTCCACGCTGTCAGCGCAGAGCCCATGCGGGGCTCCAACTCACAAACCGTCTTGAGATCAAGACCTGAACGGAAGTCAAGTTGGACATTTAACTCACTGAGCCATGCAGGCGCCTCGGAGATTTTCAATACCAATATGCCGCACATGACTTACCTTTTCTCCTTTCAAGCCAACAGCACCCTAAGAAAAGGAAACCAAATACACAGAATCACTGCTTTGTCCTCACTGCTATTCAACCCCTCTCTCGCTGTATACTTCCCGCTGGCTTTTAAATATGTTCAACTTTCTTTCATTTAAAGAAACAAAACCTCCCCTTTAATCTCCCCCTGCCAGTACTGCCCGTATCTCTTCGTCATGTCATCTGCAACCTTCCCATTCTGGTCAGATCCCATTCACTCCTCAGTCCCACACCTGCCTCATGCCCCATCCATGCTCAAAGTATCCTTTGCTAAGTCCTGCAATGATGGTGATGTTGTTAAAGTCAATGACAAGTTGTCAGATCTTCGTGGACTTCTCGGCAGCATCGGGCAGCTGTCTGCCACTCCCCTCTACGGAAATACATCTTTCCTAGGCTCCCATCATCTACTCCTTCTGGTTTTCTTTCTACCACCAGGGGCCCCTCCTCTTTACGGGCTTATCCTCCTTGACCCGGACATCCCTTGCTAGAGCTTTCTAAGTCATGTCCAAGGCTCTTTTCTCCTTATTCTTGCTCCTTGAGTCACCACCATCCAGGGCCTCTCTGAGCAGATCTAGCTGCCTATCAGTCATCTCCGCTTAGATGTCTCAAATGCAAAATGAAGCCTCAAAGTGCAAACCTGAACTCAACGCATTTATTCATTCATTCGCCACCCATTAGTTGAATGTCTCCTCTCAGCTGCTCTAGACTTTCCCACAATCTTGACGGATTTCAGCATACGGCCATTCTGGAGTAAATGGCTTGTGTTTACACTTTATACAGAGTTAGAAATGGACACCTACCGGGATCCCTGGGTAGCCTGGTATCCCCGGAAGGCCTGGAAACCCTTGCTCACCCTGGAAGACAGACAAAGCTTGTCATTCTTCCTTAGTTGTTCTAGAACAGCCTATTGAGATCTCTTCCCTGTTTCTGTCTTCCAACCCTGCAGTGGTAAATCTAGACAAAGTAACCCAAATTCCTTATGGCTGCTGGGTCATGAGGCTGAAGGCCAGAAAACCATTATCTTAATTGAAAACAGGATTAGAATCTACTATTTCTCAAATTGTGCATAAATGGCAAAAGTCTAATTGTGCCAAGAACTTTTTAATTGCTGTTTCCTTGAAACTTTACTAATTAGTTCTTTCATGGCCACCATTCTGGGAAAAGGAGAGTGCAGTCAGGAAACAAAGAGGATGAGTGAACACTGCAAAGTTCAGTCGTTCCTTGCCGAAGACCAATTTCGCATTCCACGCTTTTGGTTTCTGATTTGCATACACTCACAACCTCAGGCGAAAGTAACCAGGTGAGGTCCCCCCATCCTTCTGTGGGAGAACACGAGAGAACGCCCCCAAAAGACAATCAGAAATCAAACCAGAGGAGGAAAGAAAACCGTTAAGTTTCTGTATGCACACTATTGGTTTTGGCTAAAAGGATCTTTCAAGGAAAGCCTGTGCCGTCTCATTCCTCCTTCACCTTGACTGACTCATTTGGCAGAATGTTTCCCGACCAGCTCCTGTGTGAGGAGCACATACCTTAGAACCATTGCACCCTGGTACACCAGCAGGTCCATATGGTCCAGGATGGCCCGGGGTGCCCTGGAAACACAGCAAGTCTCAGAAAGGAGGCATGAGCCCCAGACCCCGGGAACAAGCGACAAGAGTGAGGAACCCAAGGTGAGGAAAAAGATGGGCTAATTTAGAGTTATTTAAATACAAATGGCTATTAATAGTTAAGTAGTATATACAGTTATTTTAGATGACTTAAGTAAAAATCATAGCAAATAAAATGGGCTAACAAAACCAAAAATTACCAAGTGAGATACAGATATTTTAGATATAACAAGAGACCTTTCTATACAAAATGAAGTCCCTTAACGTGCTGTTTTAAGCTGGAAGAAAAGAAAGGAAAAAGAAGAGGGATATGTGCATGAAGTAACTATTATTTTACTATTCTACACTATTCAACAGAGATAATCTATCTTATTCCATCTATTTTATTCTACTCTATTCTATTCTATTCTATTCTATTCTGATCTATCCTATCCTATCCTATCCTATCCTATCCTATCCTGTTGTATTCCACTCTATTCCACACTACACTCCATTCCATTTTATTCCATCTATCCTATCCTATCCTATCCTATCCTATCCTATCCTATCCTATCCTATCTCATCTATTCTAGTCCATTCTATCTCATCCCATTCCATCCCATCCCATCCCATCCCATCCCATCCCATTCCATTCTATCTCATCTCATTCCATCGCATCCCATCCCATCCCATCCCATCCCATCCCATTCCATTCTATCTCATTCTATCCCATCCCATCCCATCCCATTCTGTCTCATTCCTTCCCATCCCATCCCATTCTATCTCATCCCATCCCATCCCATTCTATCCTATCCTATCCCATTCTGTCCCATCCCATCCCATCTCATTCCATTCTATCCCATCCCATCCTATTCCACTGCATCCCATCCCATTCCATTCTAACCCATCCCATACCATCCCAACTCACTCCACGCTATACCATCTCATACTGCCAAGCCCCATCCTGTCTTGTTCCACTTTGTACCATTCTATTCTGCATGGATTTCAGGAAATACAATTTGACTTGTATGTCCTACAAATTCACACTCTAATATATTATGTGATTCTACTGTGACATTTTCATCATGTAGCATATGTCTCAGTACCCATTTCCATGCACTACTGCTTTAACCTCTTTATTAAAATGAGCTTTCTTTTTATTTTTTAACTTTACATATTTTCCCCATTACTTACTGGAAGTCCAGGAGGACCTGAGAATCCTGGCAATCCAGTTATTCCCTAAAGACACAGAAAAGGGGAAGGTGGCAAGAAAAACACTTTTAAAACGTTCAACCTGAAAACAGAAAATTATTTGCATTCTAATAACCCCATCCTGCAACTGTAATCAGGAATGGCTAAAATCTATTTGAAAAACAAACAAGTTTTGACAAACTTTTCTAAATCTTACATTTATAAAACTTTTTAAAAGAGATGATTAAGATCTTTTTTTGCCTTTCTGGATAGATTTTTAAGGCATAACTTGCATACAGTAGAGTGCCCTAAGCTTCTGCAAACAGCTTGAGGAACGTTTACAGATGTTTGCACGTACATATGGTTATTACCGCCACCCCATCCAGACAGTGAACATCTCTACCCCCTCCAGCCGGTTCTCTCACACCTTTCCCAGTCCATCAGTACCCACCCCCAACATAGTGACCACTGTCTTCTGCCACTCCAGCTCACTTTTACCTGTTCTTGACCTTCAACTATAGAGTGTAGCATACAGAATGTACTCCTTTGTGACATCTGTATAACTTTTACAGTGCAGAGTTCTTATTTTTTATAAAGAAGAAGACGGACCGGTTGGACTACTAACCCTTCCACCTTTGGGACCGGTGAGTCCTGGAAGTCCTGGTGAGCCCTAGATCCAACATAAAAAAAACAAACAAAAACAAACCCAAAAGGCAAACACTGGAAATCATGTGGCACTAAGAAACCCATAAATTAAAAGTCGCCGTTTTATTCATACACCAGCCTGTTTTGCTCTTGTGATTATTTCAGTGTCAACACAGTAAATTGCTTGTTTGTTTAATTGCAGCTAGAATATTTATCGGAAAGGACAAACAAAAATTCAGACAAACCCCTGCTACTCCATGTGGGGGGGTCAGGGGGGCCCGTAGCATTAGCATCACCTGGAAGCTTGTTAGCCAAGCAGGCTCTCAGGTCTCCCCCACCTCTCAGACGGGTTGACTCAGAATCTACATTTTGACAAGGTTAGAAAATGATTCGTGTTCACATTGACGCCTGTGAAGAGCTGCTGTAAAAGCCCCACATTAGCCAGACAGCTGCTGAGGTCTGATAAGAATAATGATACAGTTACAATGGGGGATGAGAACGGCAGCCAATATTTCTGTCCATGAAAAACACTTTATTAGCAAAATGTGCCTGGCACGCACAAATAAATAAATAGCAAAGCAAGAACTGCCTGAACCAGAGATAAACTAGCTTCGGGCATCTAATAAATACAGTTTAGAGGTCTTGTTTCTTAGGGAATTACCTTAAATGGAGACTGTCTTAACTAGGCCACTTGGTGGGAAAGTTCCATTGTCCAAAAGCTGTTTGTATCATTCCTGGGAGTTTCAGTACGTTTTGGTATTTTTTTATTTTTTATTTTGAGAAAGGGGTTGTTACAGAGCCTTCTGAGATTGGATGGTCAAGGCTAAAGTGGGCCTTCACCGAGGAGGTGGAATTTTGCTATGTTCCCCTCCCCTGCTGGATGCTCTGTGTTATGATGCAGAAGACTCAAGAGTGACTAGGTTTTATGTCCCCATTAGAAACGTTCTTCATGCATAAAATACTTAAAATTAAGAGTGGAAATTTTTTAACCTGAAAACTCCATTTGGTCAGTTTAATAGGCTCTAATTGTCTGCCTTGGATCAAATTATCTTTTGTGTGGCTGCATTGATAAAGCACACTGTCGTCCTATACGAACTCCATGACAACATGATACACAGATATTCTTTTCTTTTCTTTTCTTTTTTATATGTTTTATTTATTTTTGAGAGAGTGGAGGAGGGGGAGGGGCAGAGAGAGAGAGAGAGAGAGAGAGAGACAGAGGATCTGAAGCAGGCCGTCAGCACAGAGCCAGATGCAGGGTTTGAACTCAAGAACTGTGAGATCGTGACCTGAACCAAAGTCGGATGCTTAACCAACGGAGTCACCCAGGCGCCCCTACAATTATTATTTTAACTGATTGCAGGCTTCTCTAAAGAAATGCCAAGGTAACAAGCAGAGTGGGTGCAGAGAACAAAACAAAAAGGAAAGAGTTGGCTTGGGGTTGATCTAAGTCCAGAATTGAAGCAAATTCATTTTATTAGTGAAATGGATGAATATCCTAGGCCACACCCTGGAGGAAGGCAGTGGGATGGTCAGAGACCGAATGGGTCTGAATTCAGACACTAAATGTCCAGCATCTGGATGACTTTTTTCAAAATTAGGGTCAGAAGAAAGAGAAATGGAGAAAAAGCACATAAATGAATTGGAGAGACATGAAACAGAAGAATTCACGGAAAAACCACACAATTTTGTATGTTTCTTCAAACATACAGATGTGGGTTTAGTTTCTTTGGTTACAGGAGTTTGATTCTGGCATCATATAAAACCAGATTTGAACTCTGATCTTGCCACCTTTCACTGTGGAGTCCAGGATGAGTTAATTATGGGCTCCGAGTGTCAGTTTCCTCATCCCTAGAATGGAGATGAGAATATGAGTCACCGTAGTCAGGATTTCTGGGACCAATGTGAAGAGTAAACGAGATACAGTCCAGAGTAAACGTCCCAATGCTTCACATGGAATAGAGTCGCAGTAAATGTTGCCTGTGATTACCACTTAAGTATACCACACATTTGGGAAATTTAAAAAGACTCTGCAGGGATCAGTGACAATTATCTTTCAGAGCTTATTAGTTAGTGCATAGCTTGCTGGAGGCCAGCAGTCAGGGGAACAACCACGTGAGTGCAGGAGAGCCCAGGCTTAAGTTTAGCTAATGTCCACAGCAGGAAAGAGCCATCAGCAAATCTAGTGGTTATGTAGTTATTTAGCAAATCCTCTAGGGTATTTATTTAAACAAAGCCCTTTGTTGTATCACAGACTTTAGGATAAAAATGTGTGATGAGTTGAGAAAGAGGGACCCATGAAAAAAGAGAAGGGTGTGGCAAAAAGAAGAGTATCCGAGGAAGGAGAATTCCAGAAACAAGGAAAGACAAGTGTTTCAAGAAGAGAGTGATCCGCAGGGTGTGAAACAAAGCAGAAGGGTGCGGGTCAGATAAGGACACAAAAGTCATGGGTGATTTCTGCAGGAATGTTTTCAGGGCAGGAGGACCAGAGGCAAATTATTGCCGGCTGGAGAGTGAATAGTAAGTGGGGTTAGTTTGTTTTTTTAAATCCTGACAGAGAAAGGAAAGACAGGGGGAGGGATGGCAATCCTTTGCTTACAGGACTTGAAAGATCTAGGGGAAATTTCGTATTTGTATGGGAACATCTGCATGCTTAAGGACTGAAAGAGAAAAGCTAACATCAGAAAGAAAGGGATGGCCAAGAGAGCTTATAAACTGACATACCTTGGGTCCCTGTGGTCCAGGCAAGCCTTCGGGACCTGGGAACCCCTTCTGGCCAGGAGAACCAGCGGGTCCAGGAAAGCCTTTCTCCCCCTGTTAAAACCAGAACAAGATAAGAAACACACAGAATAGCACCGCCCAGCAACAAACGCACCCACAACCGTTGCTTTCTTTTCTTTACAACTTAATGATAACATTTGGCACGTATTTTTTCCTTGGCTCAATAAAATTCGCACTCAGCAGTCAGCGTAACAGTAAATGGAAGGCTACCAGCTGTTAGTATTTGTCTGTAGTCTTGCAAGCGATTGTCTGCAAGCCTTTGGTCTGGTAGGAACTACTTTTCCCCAAAAGGTGGGGCTACACAGAGCAGAGATTAAGAGAAAGGGAATCGGGAGCTGGGGGTGGGAAGCCCAAATAGAAAGCTGAGACTAGCGCAGTGTGTTTGCTGGGAGATGGCGAGAGAGTGAGGCTAAGGCTCAAGAATGTGTTTGGGGATTGTGCATAATTGCTGTGGTAGCTTGAAAAGAACAACGTGCAGGCTATCAGTTTTAGTCCTTTCTTGATTACACAGGAATTAGTAATCCAATCTATTTGTGTAGGAGATGCAGGAGATATCAAGAGTGGCATAACCAAAAGGGTGAGCGGAATAGTTTTTTTAGAAAGAGTTAGATGCTATTATGACAAAGCCCTTAGTAACTAGCGAAAATAATTTAGGCCCAGTGCATCACGTGGTTCTACCAACAAATAATTTTCCCGACGTGGATCCTGGGATTTCACTCTAATAGTAAAGGTCGCTGGCTGATTCAGTCAATTTAATTACACCACTGGCAAATTAAATTAAAAAAAAAAGAGAGAGATCAAGTTGGCTATTTCATATTGTTGTGTGTGCACAGTCACATCCCATAAAAAGAAACAAAAGAATTTGCTACACCCCTCCCCAAACCCAGTTACCCACACACATTCTAGAGTAGCAGCTCGCACATAGCAGGGACTCAATAAATTCTTGAATGCAAGAATAAATCCCAGCTCTCCAACACGGATCTGAGTATATACATTCATAGCTGCAGGGAAAAACCTAACTCAAACTACACATCAATTATACAATAACTGGAAATAAATGTAATAATTATTATAGTTAGTATATAAATTATATGTAAATCATTTTATCTAAAGAGCTAGAAGCATGTTCTAAAATATTTTTAGTCACCCTTCACTATTGTTAAGCAATTCATTAGCATCCCGGAGGAAAGGGTTTTGTAAACAAAGAAAAAACTTTAGTTCTGCCTCTGTCTTAATTATCACAAATTGCAAGTTAATGGAGCGAATTAATGAGATTTCATGGCATTCTTTTTTTTCTTGAAGTCTGCAATGGAGCTACAGGTTCCCCCCCCCCCCCCCCCCCCCCCCGCTATCCGAAAGCACAGAGTTCCTACGAAACTTCTCAAACTGAAATGGTACAAAGCAAAGCGTATCCCCGCTTTCTAAAAGTTCGAATTACACCATTTCGCTTTTGTGAAAAACTTACATTAGTATGGTAATTTTTTTTCACAGAAGCAAAAATCCTCTTTGGAGATCTCTTGCTTAGCAGAAACAAAGGTCAAGGTCGGTCTTTCCTAAAAAACGAATTGGCGCCAGGCGAGCTTTCAGAAAGCGGGGGGCACCTGTACTTCCTCGTGCTGAATTTTGGCCTCAACCAGAATGCTGCTGCAGGATTCGTTCACTAGGGGGCGCGCCTGCACCAGTGCTGCAGGACTCGAAGTCTGCGGATGTCAATGTCTGGGTCAAAGCGAGTGAACGGAGCTGTTTCCAGTTGTTCTTTCGTGTTTATCAACATTGTAAATAGGGTTATATATATAGACGCATTCTTATAAATCTTTCTTTTTTGCTAACAGACCAAAAGAGTTAGAGTTTAACTAACGGTATTCACACTAGTTGTCTGAAACTTTCTTTCCTTTTTTTTCCTTTTTCCTTTCCTTTCCTTTCCTTTTTTCTTTTCTTTTCTTTTCTTTTCTTTTCTTTTCTTTTCTTTTCTTTCTTTCGGTTAATGTTTATATATGATTTCTTTAAAATTTGATTTGGGGAATGGAATAACACATTGTGGGTCCTTCTGCTATTAGGCAAAGAAAAGTGAATTCTTGGATGAGCTCTGCAGAGGAAAAAAAGCAATATTTAAGATTTTGTTTTTACCTTCTCTCCTTTGATCCCATCACAGAAGCACTGGCCTTTGTCTTTACAGACACAGCCCTAGGAAAAAGGGAAAAAAGAAAGAGTTTTGTTTAACAACAACTTAATAAATCCTGACTGACAGGGCAAAAGGAAACATATTTTTCTGTTCTTTGAGCATTAAACACTATTCGTTAGGAGCCATGTGATACTGGGGCAACATTATCAACAGAAATAGAGTCGAAAAGTGAGACGTTGCATGTAGGAGAACTCTCGGGTGAGTGTACATCATTTTTATCAAATGTAGGAATTTTAAGCTATGCGAAATACAAAAGTCATCTATCCTTTTTTTCAGGATAATGTATCATTGAACCACATGAAATTGACATAATTGTAAGCAGAAAGTGGTCTAATGTTGGCAAATTTCTTAGGTTTAACATAATGTACATATATGCATGTGCGTATATGAACTGGTCATATCTTCCATAGGTGACTCGAACGGTTTCTTTTCCCGAAATGATGTTCAAGACTGAGAAAAGGTGATCAGTATCCACGATGTGTCTTTAAGGGGAACAATCTAACTCACTAATGTTGGTATCAAAATGTTCTTACTTTAAAACAAAACCAAAAATTTAGCTGGGAGCTTGGGACCTCTTATCCTGTCTAGTGGTCATTGGGACACAGTTTAAAACCTATGCACCTGCCAACTCTAATAAAGGTCAATTTTTAAAAATTTCTCTGCCAGCAGAGGAACAAAAAAGTAGTTTAGAATACTGGATTTGCAATGTGTTTTGATACATGTTCTATGTTTATATATTTATCTTTTTCAGTTTTTTTTTCCTTCGGTTAATATTAACTGAGAACTAGTTTGCTTTCCACAGGAAAAGGATATTAATCGACAGCAAAAGGCAGGGCAAGTCTAGGGCATGTGCTAGCTGGTTGGTAGGAAAAATAAAAGAGAGATCGCCTCAGATATTTCCAAAGTGGAAGATCCTATTTATGCAATTAAAATAAGATGCACAAGCAAAAACATCCTCAGTTAAATATATTTCCTGAGACTAGGGCAGTAGACTATGTTGCCCTTCAAGGAAAGGAAGTGTATAGTAATTTTCAGATGCCACATTTATATACCTCACAATTTATATGAATGGAGAGTGACTGATTGAAAAGGAAAATCTATATTCTCCCCAAGGGTTGGATATTTGGTACTTTTTCGAAGGCTGCATTTTTCTGACTTTCTTCCCAGATGTTTGGGGTCAAGTCATACCTTGACTTAATTGTTCAGTCTTGTCTTTCTAGATTTTTAAGCTTTTATGCTCATTTCAATCACATACTTAAGCACACTCCATGAAAGCAATAGTTCCAAAGTGTGGATCCCCAGACCAGCAGCATCCGCATCACCTGTGAACTTGTCAGAAATGCAAATTATTGGCCCCACCCCAGACCCGCGAATCAGAAACCCTGGGGGTGCGTCTCACTATTCTGTTTTAATAAACTCTCTATTCTGACACCACAGCTCTAAATTAGCATCTAAAATCTGAGTCTGCAAGATAGAGCTCATTCTCTGTTTCTGAACACTAGATCATGTGAGACACGAATTTGCACATCTGTTTTTTTGTTTGCCATGTCTTTCTTCCTGTCATTCCAAGCAAGTAGTCAGGATTTTGTGTCCCTTACCTCAGGGATGCTTTTGTCACTTGGGTGAAAGCAAAAGCTTCCTGAAGACAAGAGTCTTCTGGCTTTTGTTTCTGTTTTAAATACCTGCTGACAGTTGGTCCCAAGAGTGGAGGGTCATGCGAGCAGCTCCCACACAGCCTCTGGAGGGGGCAGCAGGGCCTCAATAAGGAGTCTGAGTTCCACATCCAGGGAGAGCACCAGGCATTGGGCAAGAAAGCTCAACCCTCCCAAGGACCCAATGCTCTATTTCAAATGGTGATGGCAGGCCACTGTTTTCCAATGGACATTGAGCATCTCTGATTCTTCCGCCTCCCAGACACAACACAGCACGTTCTGAGAATCTCTGAACCACAGGTAATCCTCTAACCTCTGAGAAGGTGCATGGAAGCCATGAGATAGGCCACATTAATTTTATTTCTCAAAGTAAAAGCCATATTTGCCATACATTACTGGAAATCTGTCAATGTCAGTTTGAACAAATAAGTGTTTGCCGAACTCCCTCAAATACAATCAGGTCCTCCTTCTTATTTGCTCCCATGGACCACTTGTAGTTATATGTTTAATGTATATTTCCCCTAATGCCCCTAGGCCCTAAGAGGGAAGGAATTAGAGTCTTCTTCACGCTAGTAGCCGTGGTGTTTAATAAATCCTGGATAAACGCTTGTGGAATAATTGAATGGGTCAATGGGTTGATGGAAAACTGGTAATGTGTTTGTATCCTATCTGGACCTGGAAATTTCAAGATATTTGAATCCTATGACTATTGTCATGCTGCCATGACTAAGACATTTTCTCTGCGCATGAATTAGGCAAAACTATGGTTAAAGTGGCAAAAAAATGCAATAGAAGGTTTGGCTATTTTACTACACGTTAAAATTAACAAAGGCTAATTAGTTGTCAGTTGCTTGGACTTAAAAATATTTTTTAAAAATTTAAAACCCTGGGAAGAATAAAAAAATAGTGCAATGAACCCTTATGTATCTTCTCATCTAGGTGTGGCAACTGTTACCATCTCTCTCTCTCTCTCCCTTACACACTCACATGCACACATGCTCTTTTTGCCAAACCATTCAAAAGTAGACTACAGACCACGATACTTCGCCACTAATGTTTCTGCGTGCAACTCCCCCAAACAAGAGTATGTTCTTATCCAGTTGAAACATCATTCCTGAACCCACAAAATCAAGATTAATGCAGTAACTTCAGGCTACTAGTTTTAAAGTTAGACCTTATACACGATTCTTGATGACCATTAGAAAATGGGAAGCTGTTTAATTTGTAGCAAATCTTTCATTTCATACCATAGATTTGGTCTCGATCAATACTTTTACCTATAACCAATACATGAAGTCGTATCCCAACCAGTGACTGTCACAGTTCTAAGGAAGAATCCTTAGGACTCACACGGGTGGTATTATTCAGGGGTTGGGTGTGGAGCTCTCTGTGTCTGACCATACTGTTCCTTTGGGTTCCCTCTTGCCTGGGGTCTGGCTTCTTATCATCACCCATAGTGACTCTGCTCCCCTTTTCTGATCATCAAAACCACAGTTCCTGAGTTTTTACATGATTATCCTTCAGTTTGGATCTTGAAACATTGGGGGCAACATATTTAGCTTTTGTTTGCATTTGGTTTCATTGTCTTTACGTTAGGGTAAAAGCCCTGTTTGATGGTTCAAAAACATCTGGTTAACTGAAAAAGTTCGTGAAAGCGAGAAAGCAGAAACAAATGAACAAACAGGTCCATGAACATGTTAGACATTTTATAACTTATAACATATACGTCTACACCAATTCTTCAGTCTTATGAAAGAGGGTCCAGGTCTTTTCCTTGGGAATGGGTCTGCTGTTGGAATTCTGTGACGTCATTCTTGCTACGTCACACCCATAATGCACCACTGACAATGTCAACTTTTGCTTTCTTTGAAACAGACCAATTGCTGAAAGATGCTTATGGAGCAATCTGAGTAGAGTTCTTCTAGATATCAAACGAGGTTCTTCTCTAACTTCTTAAATGTTTTCTCAGTCACACTTAATTGGATAACAGTTTTTCTATCATCTGATTAAACCTTTCAACCTAGTTGTCACAGCAATCCAAGTGTTATGCATTTGTATTTAACCAATTTGGCATTTAGTATTTCATGAAATTCCTTTGTTATAATAATATGTACAACTGGCAGAAACCACTAACTCTTGGCAATCATAAAACTCCACCAATGGAATAAGCATATGGAATAGCATATAAGCATATGCTAGTGTGAGGGAGAAGCCGAAGGGATGGGTCTCAGGTGGGCAGTGCCAGTGGGCATCGACTGGTCTGTTATGGAGCAGGCATGGAGAGTTCTGGTCAGTCCAGGAGTCACTCAAAAGCAGAGTCATTGAGAGAGGATCTACTATACTCTCTATTCATCCATCATGTCACCCACATGCAGGTGGTCATTACTGTTGCCAAGACTCCAGAGCCAGGTCCAGGGCTATTTCTATGCCTGGGTTAGCAGAGATGTTCCCAAACTGTTCCAGCTTTAATTTGCAGTTAAAGTGGCAAGGCATGGCCTGCCTATATATCTGCAAAATTGGACTGACTAGGACTTCAGAGAATGTGACAATTTTGCTGACATGTGGATGCTCCACCTGATTAAATAAGCTCAAAATTGTAGTCAGGGCCACTCTCTGGCAGCTGTTCAACTGCTGCTTTAGAAGCAAGTACTGCCCGTGTGATACAGTGGAGAGCCCTGGACAGGGCCATGGAAATTAGGCACTTCGCTTTCTGGAGGACAATGACAGTAACCCCAGACTCAAGAGAGTCATTTCTCTTTTTTCAGAATCTTTTTTTTTTTTAATGTTTATTTTTGAGAGAGAGAGAGAGAGAGAGACAGAGAGACAAAGACAGACAGAGCATGAGTGGGGGAGGAACAGAGAGAGAGAGAGAGAGAGAGAGAGAGAGAGAGGGAATCTGAAGCAGGCTCCAGGCTCTGAGCTGTCAGCACAGAGCCCAATGCAGGGCTCGAACTCTCAAACCGTGAGATCATGACCCGAGCCGAAGTCAGATGCTTAACTGACTGAGCCACCCAGGAGCCCCAAGAGAGTCATTTCTCTCAATTAAACTGTTTTTCCTCAATTAATTTTTAAATTTGCAAATGTATTTGAATAATTCAAATAGATTATTTAGCTAAAAGATAGAGGGGCTATATTTTCATTTTCATTGAGTTTGATCCACTTTTTTGGACTCACCTTTGAAACACACCATGGAATGTTGTTCCATGGTAGAATAGAATATGACCCATTACTTTCTATTCAAATGCTGTATCACTTAAAAACAAGAGTGGCCAAATGCTACTAACCATTGAGAAAGCGTAACTGGAGGATATTTTTTAAGTAACATCTTTATGATTTTTCCTCTTCCAATAGTCAAGTACCTCTTAGTTTCCGTATACCTTAATCAAGTAAGAAATCATTTCTCATGAGTGGAAAGCTCTTAATAAGTATTTTATGGGTTTTCTCACCCTGCTAACCATTAACACATCAGGAAGTGATCCAAGATTACATGAAGGCTCAGCGCTTTTGCCTATTAAATAGTGAAACTTGTGAGAATAATTCATATAACGGTCACATGCACTTTTTACAACCCCACTTAAAAGGCAAAATAAACTTCGATAGTAGAGAATCTTAAAAGGTTTAGAAGCCCAGAAATCACAGTTCTTAGGCCAGATCTACATAGGATCTATTCCTCGATTTGCCAGCGATGAACTGGAGCTTTGGACAAATTACTTAATCCTTCCAAGTTACCTCTTTGAAGATGGAAGACATTAACATCTATCCTGCAGTGTTTTTGTGAGGACGATTTGAGATGCTGTCAATACGGAGCTTGCAGAATGCCCTGTATTCAGTAAAAGACTCAGTCAAAGGGGGACCCCCCTCTTTCTCCTTCTCCTTTCTTGCTGCAATACTCTAGGCCAAAGGACACACACGCTATTGTCTGGTCCTTCCTACCATCATCCCGTCTAGCCGCCATCTTGTCTGACATTTCCTCCCAAAGTTGTTTGTCCAATGCCAAAGAATTGGTCCCGATTCCAACAGCAAGAGTAAGAGAGATTGAAAAGCCAACTGTTGTTAAGCTGCAAATGAATTAAGTAGTATTTGTTACTAGTACTCTCAGAGTATACCGAATATATTAGTTGATATCATTTGTCCATGAGCGCAGATATAATTTATTTTACTTGTTTAGTAAAATATTGGTTGGAAACCCCAATGGTACTTGATGCTTCTACATGACAGGTGCCAAGTCAAGTGTATTATACAAAGGCAGCAGGCACTTCCTGGAAGGCTGATCTCAGCTGCTCTCACACCCTTCTTTTTGTCTCAGCTCCTGTCCTGCCCTTGGATCACCCATGGATCACCCGCACATTGCCTTCTCTTCCTGGCAATGTGGCAGAAGGATTAAGGGCACTGGTTCGAGGACACACTTCCTGAGTCTACATCCCAGCTCTGCCAAGTCACTCGTATAGTTTTAGGTGATCTCTAGTGCCTCAGTTTCCACATCTGTAAAATGGGGTCAAATGGGTGAATATCGGTAAAGCACTTGGATGAGTATGTGGCATGCTTACTGAAGGCTGTGAAGGAAACCAGAATGTGTCAGCCCAAATATGCCTCTATGACATAAAAAATTACTTTGAATTGTAAGCAATTAAAAAGCAGTGAGTGCAGAGAAGGCTCCCCCTTTTCTGTGCAAAGGCAAGAAATAAACTCTCATTTGACTGGAGATGAATTCTTACCGGTCCAGAGGCAGCATCAGAGGAATCTGAAAATAAACCTTATCCTCCTAGTTATTCCTGCACCATTTACTAGCTCTCCCCAAAACCCCTTTGTCTTGTTAATTCTTCACAAATTTATTACTTCTTTGTCTAAAAGGTATAAAAGCTTCCTGCTCTGTTCACTTCTTTGGTTCTTCACTCCCTTGTGAGGGCTCCCATGCACATGTAAAATTTTAATGAAATGTGTGTGATTTTCTCCTGTTAACCTGTCTTTGTCAGTTTAGTTTTTAGACCCAGCCAGGGGCCCTAAGAGGGTCAAGGAGAGGGGTGCCTGAGGGGCTCAGTTGATTAGGCGTCCGACTTTGGCTCAAGCCATGATCTCACCGCTTGTGAGTTCGAGCCCCACATCGGAGTCTGTGCCGACAGCTCGGAGCCCGGAGCCTGCTTCGGATTCTGTGTCTGTCTCTCTCTGCCCCTCTTCTGCTCGCACTCTGTCTCTGTCTCACTCAAAAATAAACATTAAAAAAAAATTAAAAAAATAAAAGAGGGTCAAGGAGAACTTTTTCCTCCCCTACAGCTCTTGGGCTATCAACAGTGTGGGCAATTACTAATTTATTAATTTAATACCGCTACTTAAATGCCCATGCGTTGAGGGCTTACTATGTTTTCCAGACTGTAAGTAGAAACGATGTGTCACAATTCCTTCTATCTCCCCAGCGCTGGCAGGCGGCAGACATTTATGAACTCCTTTTACTCTTAAAACAAATAAAGACGGTAACTATGCACATGCATTTGTATTAGTCATTAACAGGCCGGGAGATAATTTCCAAATAATCTTGGGTGTTGCCTCTCTCTACCCTTAAAACCCCGTATGCCCATCGTACGTGCATTCCCGTGGAACACAAGTGGCCTTCCCTGCCTGCCCCCCAACCCCTGCCCCCAGCCTCGCCTCCCCCATGCCCAGCCCAGCCCGGTTTAGTGTAAGGGGAAGTTGGCAACGGTCAAAGCTGGTTAACACTCTACTGAGCAGGTCTGTTGATTCTGCATTATGATTATTGATCCTTTGCCCAGCCAATGGCCTGAGGCGAACGTTTTTGTGCGTGAAAAGAGCTGACCAAGTGTGGCTGACTGGGCCAGACAGGCTCCATGAGCTGGGCTTTGCAGGGCCCCTCCGTCCCGCGTCTGCCTCAAGCAACGGACCATGAGCCTTGGCAGTGTGCCCTCCAGTGAAGGAGAAAGACGCCCGTGCCCCGCTCTCTCGGTGGCCCCTTCTTCCCCACCCAGGAGCCGCTGCCACCACACGTGGGTGTCACAGAAATCTCACCGGAGCTGCCACTTGCTATCTTTCAACCCCTGTCCGGAGACACATCGCTAGTCTAGACATCTAAATCAGCCACCCGTTTCTGATTTTCTGGACGGCAGCGGGCAGGCAGATTGCTGGCTCTGACAAAGAAAGTGGCAATCAGAGGTCTCTGGCACACTGGGGAACGAGTCCAGTAAGAAAGTTGCGTCCACCTCGTGTAAGGCAGTGAGTGGGATTCCCACCTCTCGTCATTAACTCCAGGTATTTGTCTTTTTGCTTGCCCTAAAAGGTGTCGAATCCAGTAGGACTAAGAGGCCTTCGCCATTGATGGGAGATTGATGGACTCTGAAGGGTCCCACGATAAGGATGCTGGAAAGGAAATGAACTTTGATCAGTCCTATAATGATTTCAGCAGTTAACGTGTTTTGAGCAGTGTTTTGAGCAGATGGCACTGCTCAGGCTCTCGGCCTCGTGAATGACCTCATTTACATCTGGTAACAATTCGGTGAGGTGGGTCCTAGTATTAGCCCCCCCGCCCCCCTTGTAGCGAAGAAAACTGGGCTGTCAGAAGCGACAGGTAGTTACGAATGGAGCTGGGGGGATCTGCATCCAGGTTTGACCCAGAGCCATATTCTCAACCATTATGCTATATTTAATGATCAGCTGGCTTTTTGGGCCACTGAGGCGTTGGCGGAGGGACTCAGATGTAGCTCTTCCCCTCACCCTGCCGCTGTGCCCCCAACGATGGGATGTAAAATCCCAATGACAAACATAACACGGTACTTCATGAAATTTGCAGTATAAATCAGGAATTGGCACACTGCACTCCACAGGCCAAATCCAGCCAGCCGTCTGTTTCTATACTGCTTCTGAGCTAAGAATGGTTTTTATATTTTCTTTATTTTCAAATAGTTAAAAAAAAATAAGAAAAATAATCTTTTGTAACGTGAAAATTATATGAACTTCAAATTTCAGTATCTATAAACGAAGTTTTGTATTTTGTTAATAAAAACTCTTGTTATGTGTTGGGGCGCCTGGGTGGCTCAGTCGGTTAAGCGTCTGACTTCGGCTCAGGTCATGATCTCGCAGTTCGTGAGTTTGAGCCCCGTATCGGGCTCAGCTCAGAGCCTGGAACCCGCTTCGGATTCTGTGTCTCCTTCTCTCGCTGCCCCTCCCCCACTTGCACTCTGTCTGTCTCTCAAAAATACATAAACATTAAAAAAATTTTTTTTAATAAAAAAATAAACATACTTGTATGTGTTTTCTCCCTTGTTCTACAGGCATCTGCATAGTAACCTTAATGTTGCCTCTTAGCCCACAAAGCCTAAAATAGTTGCTAACTGACCCTTTACAGAGAAAGCTTGTTAAACCCTGGTGTCATTTATCTTAACTACATTTTTTTCTGTGACCATATAAAAGTTAGAGTAAAAAATTAAGAATGAAATGGAAGAAGGGACCCCTGGGTGGCTCAGTCAGTTAAGAATTCAACTTCAGCTTTTGTCATGATCTCGTGGTTCATGAGTTCGAGCCCCATGTAGGGCTCTGTGCTGACGGCTCAGAGCCTGGAGCCTGCTTTGGATTCTGTGTCTCCCTCTCTCTCTGCCCCTCCCCATTCATGCTGTGTGTCTCTCTCTCTCTCTCAAAAATAAATAAACATTTTTTTGTAGTAAAAAAATAGAAATGGAAGAAGAGATGAGTTCTGAGCTCCATTGAGAGACAGGGTCTGGCACTTGAGAACAGCAGACGGGAGTCTCTTCCCCCTTCCCTCCCTTCTTTGCTTCCCCTTCCTGCCACCACACTTTAGTCCAAGGGTTGGTTGTAGGGCAGGAGAGCATAAGTAATGCAATTTGGGGGTTGGAAGAATCCAGAAGACCATCTAATCCAGAAGTTCCTTATATTTGGACTTCACAGAGCAGGAAAAAAAAATTAATGGAGACCAACATCAGATTGTCTTATTCATAATTTGCTATGTAAGCATGACAACTACCTTCAGTAGCCGTGCCTGAGCCAACAGTAAATCGGTCATCTACTCCCATCATTCCATTAGAAAACAACAAATTAAAATGCTGTAAAGGAGGCAAGTAAATGCTCACAGAATACAAGATGCTCCTTTATTTTTTAATGTTTATTTGTTCTTTTTTTAAAAATTTTTTTTTTTTAACATTTATTCATTTTTGAAAGGCAGAGACAGACAGAGTGAGAACGGGGGAGGGGCAGAGAGAGAGGGAGACACAGAAACAGAAGCGGGCTCCAGGCTCTGAGCCATCAGCGCCCAACGCAGGGCTTGAACTCACGGACCGAGAGATCATGACCTGAGCCGAAGTCGGCCGCTCAACCGACTGAGCCACCCAGGCGCCCCTAATGTTTATTTATTCTTGAGAGAGAGACAGACAGAGAAAGAGCATGATCAGGGGAGGGGCAGAGAGAGAGAAGGAGACACAGAATCCGAAGCAGGCTCCAGGCTCTGAGCTGTCAGCACAGAGCCCGACGTGGGGCTTGAACTCACAAACCGTGAGCTCATGACCTGAGCCGAAGTGGGATGCTTAACCCACTGAGCCACCCAGAGGCGCCCCACAACGTGCTCCTTTAAAGTCAAAGTAAGTGACATTTACTTCATAAACAGTATCCACACTGTTCTTATGTTTCTCATTTACTTGGTCTGGTGAAAGTCTACACTGTCCAACACAGGCACGACTTTGGAAGCCCCAGCCTCGTCACAGCTGTCTCCTCTGTTTCACCCACCTGTCTTCTGGTCAGCCACTATCTGCTCAGAGACCCACCGCTGCCTGGTTGTCTCTCTAAGGGCATCAGCAAGCTAATCTCATACAGTGTACTGCAGGCTAATTAATTAATTTTTTATATGCCTTGTAACTAACACATTTTTTTTTTTACCAATAAATGCCTCTTCACACACACACACACACACACACGCACACACACACATCCCTCCCATAAATGCCACAACTGGTAGAAAATTCAAACTCCAGACCGAGAGGTGAGACACATGTTGGGGCAGATGGGACCCCTTAGTGCACATGCCTGGTTTGCCATGTAGGCCCACGTCTTCCAGAAAGTATCTTTGATGCTATTATTGGTTTAAAAGAGTAGCTTGCGTATGCAACTCGTCTCCTCCTTTTTTGTTTGACAATCGGGGAAAAGGCACAGTCGAACACGGCAGGTCTGAGTTCCTGCTCATCTCTCCAGGGATGCTACCTCTGAGGGGAGACAGTCTCCCTGGAGAAGCCACCCTTAGCTCTTGTCTGTGTGGAGGATGATCATGTGCCTTTCAGCACTTCCACAAGCTGTCACCTGGCTCATTATACCAACTGTTGATACCAAATCTAAAGTGAATTTAAAAGTTTTGCGTTTTTCAGCTTTGGGTGCTGGGAGAGTTGCGAGAAGTTTTGGGTTTTTTTTTTTTTTTTAATTTTTTTTTTCAACGTTTATTTATTTTTGGGACAGAGAGAGACAGAGCATGAACGGGGGAGGGGCAGAGAGAGAGGGAGACACAGAATCGGAAACAGGCTCCAGGCTCTGAGCCATCAGCCCAGAGCCCGACGCGGGGCTCGAACTCACAGACCACGAGATCGTGACCTGGCTGAAGTCGGACGCTTAACCGACTGCGCCACCCAGGCGCCCCATGGGTTTTTTTTTTTTAAAGGGTATTTATTTATTTTTGAGAGAGAGAGGGAGAGAGAGAGCATGGGGGAGAGTCAGAGAGAGAGGAGAGAGAGAATCCCAACCAGGCTTCACATTGTCAGCATGGAGCCTGATCTGGGACTTGAAGTTATTATAAACCATGAGATGGCAACCTGAGCCGAAATCAAGAGTCCGAAGCTTAACCAACTAAGCTACCCACGTGCCCCAATTAGAAGTTTTAGACACTTTGCACTTAATCGCATAAATAGCAGACATTTCAAGGAAATATTCATTTTCTATCTGTGAAACCTAAAAGGAACCTAAAAGGAACATAACAAGCTGAAAGTCACCCACCCATAAGACTAGGCCAGTTTTCCAAATGGAAGCCTTCTTTGGATTCTCAGTAAGACTGTGATGTGACACTATCTGAAAATATGGACACTACTTGGGTAGCAATATTATTCTGAATAATAAGGAGAAAAACAGGCTCACTTGTGTATGAAGAAGTTAATCCAGGAAGATAGTTGTTTAAATACTTTCATATGTGTCTTCTTGTGTGTGTGTGTGTGTATGTGTGTGTGTGTGTGTGTGTGTGTGTGTGAAAAACCAGAATAAGATGATGGATAAAGAACAAAAAATAGTAACAACCCACCAGATAAGAAAAACAGGTGAAAAGACCAAAACCGATGACATTGTCAATTGTTGGAAGCTGGATAGCCCGGGAAAGCTTTGAGTCAACTGGACCAGTACATTTGTAAATACTCTGGCACATATCCTCTGTTCCCATAAAAGGTAAGACACAAAAGCAGAAAATAAAAAAGACAAACTCAAAAACAAGATAAATGTTTCTGGTGATCAAAACGCAATGGAAACACAAAGCAGTGGGACGGACTGATGCGTTAGAGGCTGGACTGAGTCTAGAAGCCAACTGTGGTGCTTTGGGTTTGGCTCCTATGCATAGCAGGGAACATTAGCCAAGAAACACCATCTTAACATGATTTGGATTGGGGTCATGAAGGAGTCCCAAAAGGGGCCATTCCAAAAGGGTGGGCACACACAGAGAAGAAAGAAAAAAAAAAGACAAAAATTGGAATAGAGAGCTGTGGCAGCCAGTTTCCAAGATGGCCCCCAGTGATCTCTCCTCCTGGCATTCAGGCTCTTTCGTAGTCCCCTCCCATATTGAACCAGAGTTGGTCTGTACGACCAAGAGAATAGGACAAGTGTGATGCACGTCACTTCTGAGACTAAGTCATAAGATGACATTGTGACATCTGCTCTGTCTTGGGTTAACTGCTTTGAGGGGAGCCAGCTGCCATGTCAAGTCAAGGAGTCTTACGAAGAGGCCCATGTATTGAGGAACTGAGGTCTCTGGCAAAAATCCTGTGAATGAGCTTTCTTGCAAGCCAGTCTTCCAACTCTGTCAAGACTTAGATGACTATTGCCCCAGCCTACAGCTTCTGAACCCAGTGAGGGACCTTGAGACAGCACCACCCAACTAAGCTGCTCCCAGACTCCTGACCTTCAAAAAAACGTATGAGGTGACAAATGCTTGCTGTTTTAAAGTGAATCATTAGGGGATAATATGTTAGGCAGTAATAAATAATACAGGAGTCCAACTGAAAAGTTTGATGGAAACGATAAAAGAGAAATTCAGAAATTTTCCCAAAAAATAGGACAAAAGGAAAAGTGAACAAGAAGAAAACAAGCTCACAAGTTTTGAGGGTCAATCCAGGATGTCCAGTATCTTACCAGATGGCAGTTTCAAAAAGACCAAAGAGAGAAGGTTGGAGGAAATTATCACAGAAATAATGTAAGAAACAACTTTTTAAGTGAAGAAAATAAATATTTAGATTGATAAGGCCCACTAAATGTCCTCCTCTTACAGACACACCCATCGGAGGCACATTATCAAAACATTCCAGAACACTGGGGACAATGAGATTCTAAAAGGAAACAAGAAGAAGCAACAGTCACAAAAGTATCGGAATCAAAATGGCATTGGGGAAAAAATGGCATCAGATGTGTCAACAGTAATACCACAAGGGAGATGTGCATGTAGGCCTTCAGAATTCTGGGGGAAACTAATTTTCAACCTAGACTTTTATACTCACCAAATGATACATTAAGTCTGAGGAGACACAGATTATTTTCAGATATGTAATGAAGTGAAAATTTTACCCTACAGGCATACTTTCATGGTTAGCTATTGGAGGATGTGTTCCACCAAAGGGAGAAAAAAAAAAAAAAAGGAGTTAGGTCAAGAAAGGGAAAGACCTGGGATCTACGAGAGAGGATCAAACTTGGGATTGATTGTCTCAGGATGACCATGGTATAAATAAATAAATTGGAGCCAGAGGGTGGCAGCCCTTGGGGGGACACCAAGAAAACTGTCTGACAAGTGTGACAGTAGAACATTTAAAAACTTCAGGAAAAACAAAAGTTTGCCCAAGAAAGTTACAAACATGAAAAGCAGTGGCTTTGCAATGAAAACGATTTCTGAAATCCTACACTAATGATTTAGCCAGAAGTTTGGACATAAGCATATTGGGAAGATTTGATGAAGGAGGGTTGTAGGTCACAGATAGGTCCTCACCTACTGAGCTGCAAGTCAATAGACAGTGTTAAAATAACTCTAGACGCCGGTTTTTCAGAATTATGGAGATAAATAAGTGGAAGAAATAGCTGGAAGGTTCAAAAGTAGTTGCCTTGGGGCGCCTGGGTGGCTCAGTCAGTTAAGCATCTCACTTGGGCTCAGGTCATGATCTTGCGGTCTGTGGGTTCGAGCCCCGCATTGGGCTCTGTGCTGAGACTCAGAGCCTGGATCCTGCTTCATATTCTGTGTCTCCCTCGCTCTCTGCCCCTCCCCCCACTCTTCCTCAAAAATAAATAAACATTAAAAAATTTTCAAAGTAGTTGCCTCTTTGGAGGAGAACTTGGGAGAAGGTAGGCTGGAGGGGGACTTTGTTTTTGTTCCAAGTCTTGAATATTACAAGTTTTTTTTTATTATTATCATCTGCTATCTGTATTTTTTTTTACTTTACTAAAAATTAACAATAGAAAAGAAAGTTCATCTCAAAACCAGAAAAATTTCCTGTTAACTTTACATTTAAATTTATTGTCTTCTCAACGTAAAAAGCATTCTAAGTTCATCTTAAGTGATGTTTTTCTCCAATTTGGAAAATCACCAATCTAGCTCTGACTTCCTGGTAGAAAAAAATACAGTAAGAATAAACATAGGAAAATTTTAAAGAAAAAAGATTCAGATATTTGACGAAGAAACCTTTGGCTGACAATTCTCTGCCTATGAAGGTCAATCCTGGAGGTTGTCTGACCTCCCATGTGCTAGTGGTGGGGGAGGGGGACAGACACTCTCTGTTATTCTAAATCATAGACTATGAAGACCGCAAAAGGCCTTAGGTTTCATCTGTCCAATACTGAGTTCAAGGTTGGTCCAGATTTTATTTGGAGCCCAGAATTTCTCCTTTTCACTTGGGCAGAGGAGCTGACTCCATTTCGGGGAGACTTACAAGCATGGAGGCCATCATACTTGCTAGTTCACTTGCCCATGGCTGGGGCTGGATTGGAGAGGTGGAGTTTTGTTCCAGGTGTGCTCCCCTTAGAGAAGACTAACTCATCATGGCTGAATTGGGCTGGGCTCGATTCCTGGCTCGCATTGGCCACTTTTGTGAAAATATTTTCTTCCTAAAAGTGGAGGGCAGTGAAGGCTGTCCAGTTAACCCTTTGACTAGGGCAGGACATAAGCCAACAAATCACATATAGAACTCTCTATAAAGGATAAGGAGAGAATCTGGTATCCTGAATTTGCTTTTCAAAAGAAACTATAGAAATGTTTGGAATGTTTTTGTTGCATTTGTTGTGATTAACGTGTTTCTTTGATAGCACCAGTTCAAATCAAATTGTGATAAAAAAAAAATCTCTCTGTTTAGTTTCATGGTATTCCAATGGAAAGTTAGGATTGTGGTTCTCAACTTTTAGTGTACATAAATTACCTGGATCCCTTAGCAGTCTGGATTTTTCCAGAATCCCAAGCCTAGAGAATAGTTCTGAGTGCCCGGAATCTGCATTTAAAACAAACAGCCCAGGAGATTGGTTTGCAGGGGTTCCCCAGACCACACTTTGAGAATCTCCTTTACATTTTGAGCCTTAAACAGCACATGTTTTCACTCATATGTGGAATTTGAGAAACTTAACAGAAGACTGTGGGGGAAGGGAAGAGGAAACAAATAGTTTCAAGGAGAGATGGAGGTAAACCATAAGAGACTCTTAAATACAGAGAACAAACTGAGGGTTGATGGGGATGGATGGGGGAGAGGGGTAAATGGGTGGTGGGCATTGAGGAGGGCACTTGTTGGGATGAGCACTGGGGGTTGTATGTAAGCAATGAATGATGGGGATCTACTCCCGAAGCCAATGGCACACTGTATACACTGTATGCTAGCCAACTTGACAATAATAATATTGTCAAAAAAAAAAAAAAAGAAACTGACACTCATCTGGAAAACTATTACACTGATTTCTGTGGTATTTATGGAATAAAACAGTATTTAGTTTTAAAAATAGAGGTGAGGATTAATTATCCACCATAAATAAATTTCCCAATTGTATTATGTCACTTCCTTGATTAGAATTGTTTGTTCATTCCTCACGGCCGGCAGTGCTGAGTCCAAACTCATCAGCATGACGTATGAGGCTCTTTGTATTCTGGTTCCCCCTATTTCCCCAGCCTCGGAGGCCACTGGTCACCCCGAGCTCTCTTTTGCATTCCTGTGATTTTCCACATGGTCCTTCTTTGGCCTGAATGCCCACTTCTCAATACCCCTTACTCTGCTTGGCTAAGTCGTGCTCATTCTGGAGCAGTTCAAAGGTTACCTCTTCCGGAAGACTACCTCCCTAAATCCTCTAGGTAGTTACTTGCTCTCTCATCTGTTTTGTGCATAACTGCTCTTATAACACATATCTAATTGCATTGTAATTGTTTGTTTCTCCACCACCTAACAAAGCTTCTCTTAGGAAGTCACATTTTACTCATCTCTGTGTTCCTAGTAGAGGGGACAGTTTACAGGGCAGGGGTAGAAAGGAGTTATTGTCCCGGGGGAGCGGGGAGAACATGACATCTGGGCTTATTTGATTATACAACGAGGCCCTCAAGACATACCTCAGCGGGGGAGGGTGGGCGTCCATATGTATGGAAAGGTATACAGAGACATGTAACAAATACCCCTTCACCTACCACCCAGCGTATGAAATAGCACATTACAAATATGGGTGAAGTGCCCTGTGTTGTCTCTACAATCAAGTTTGTTCTATAAAACTGCCTTATCCTGGGAAAACTGAACAGGCAGCACTCTCTCCTGCTCTGGTCCATGAATGGAAGAATAATTGTGGAAGCTGACATGCTCCTGAGACTCTGTCTTCAGCAAGTACAGGAAATCAGAAGAAGCTAGAGACAATGTGGGCCCCAGGGAGTTTGCAGAAATCTTGGGCAGAATTTGGATTTCCCGTGGATTTGAGATGCTATTCCAAGAATTCCAAGTAGTTTTAAATCTCAAAGGACAGGCTACTCCTAGATAGCATGGGGCTACAACTGTAAGTAGTAGATGTTCAATAAATAGGGACTATATGGGAAGGTAGATGATAGGGCACTAAATACATAAAGTTGGTAGGCATAATTTATATAACCATATAAGATATGTATGTATTGTTAAAGCAACAAAAGAAGGTTAAAGATGAAACTGGGCACATGTCAAGAGTAACACAGTGCTTCATGGCCCTGGAAACAGACTATGGAGAGAGAAACCTATAAATATGGTGATGACAGCTGGAGCGAGACATCATACAAAATAAATAAGAAAGTGTAAGCTGCGTCTCTGGAAAAACAAACATTTGGATATTTTAGACATTTTGATGGCTGATTTTCTTTGTCTCTTCCAGATGACTAATGCCAAGTAAATAAAAATCATAGGAGCAGGTAGATGAAAAAGCCAGGGGAGAATTAACCAGAGTCCTTAGGATGGGCACCGGGAAAAAGAAATGGACTAGTTGGCATAGTGGAGTATTACAAATGGGAGGGACTAAGAGAAGGCAAATGCACCAGCTGGAAAGCACAGTGAGTGGGAAAGACAAAGATGAGGTAGAAATGAGGGGTCACTGAATGCTACTGAAACCAATACTGCACTCTATGTTGACCAACTAAAATTTAAAAAAAAAGAAGAAGAAGAAAAAAGAAATAATGGGTCAGTGGACAGAGATTTCATTCCATGCTTTCTTATTTTAGATCGGAAGGAGGGAAATTCTGCACCATGGTGACATCCCTTTGGGGGGAATACAAAAGTATATGAAAACTGAGTTTTTATTAATTCCATACTTTAGAATAAAAAGGAAAAGTGGGCAAAATGACAATTCAGAATTTGAAGCAATTGAAATCCAGGTCACTATATCTCTTTTATTTATTTATTAAAATTTTTTTTTAAGGTTCATTTATTTTATTTTGAACTCATGAGCGTGAGATCATGACCTGAGCCAAAGTTGGGTGCTCAACCAACTGAGCCACCCAGGTACCCCCAGGTCACTAAATTTTTAAGTGTTAAGCATCAGATATCTTTTGGAGCTCTCTGACATGATCGTATTTTCACACTTGCCTAATATTTGCTCCGCTTTGCTCTGGATATCAAAAATACTGTAGGGAGCCTAGGTGGTTCAGTCGGTTAAGCACCAACTTCAGTTCAGGTGATGATCTCACGGTTTGTGAGTTCGAGCCCCATGTCGGGCTCTGTGCTGACAGCTCAGAGCCTGGAGCCTGCTTCAGATTCTGTCTTCCTCTCTCTCTGCCCCTCCCCCATTCACACTTTGTCTCTTAAAAATAAAATGAAACATGAAAAAAATTAAAATATTGTTTGTTTTGCTAAAATAGACTTTGATTGTTCAACTTGGGCCGACAGAGCAGGCATCTAGATAGCTTGCTTCACTGTGAGTTTTGGAAAGAAGACTACAGAAAGAACAACAAAAGCTTATTTAAATTAGTTTTCTTAAGACACACATGTCATCGGTATCATATCCTGATTTTTAACAATGCAGTGTTTTTGCTTTGGATGACATCTTTCCAACTGTGCAATTGCATTTAGAAAACACTAAAAAAAAAGGCATAGCTATTCTGGCAAATTCAAAAGAATTACACACACACACACACGCACACACGCACAAGGGCATACACACACCTATACAATGGTGCCGTTGCCCTATAATAAGACTTTGGTAGCTCATGGTAGCAGCAGTGATGTGTGCAGCGCGTAGTCTTTATACAATGTCGGTAGTCAGTCACATTCAGGTATTTCAAAAGTCATTAACTCTGGGAATTTGAATGTGTGTTTTAATGGATGAATATGAATTATCACAGCAGTGCTGAAAATATCTTCTGCCCTCCAGCAAGCATGGTCTTGTTTGCAGAAACATCCTGCTCCGTGGAACAAAGCCAGTAATGTCCCAAATAATGTGTAACTTTCAAGCTTCCAAAGTTTATTTATTTATTTTATTTATTTTATTTTTTTTTTACATATGAAATTTATTGTCAAACTGGTTTCCATATAACAGCCAGTGCTCATTCCAACAGGTGACCTCCTGGATGCCCATCACCCACCTTCCTCTCCCTCCCACCCCCCATCAACCTTCAGTTTGTTCTCAGTTTTTAAGAGTCTCTTATGTTTTGGCTCCCTCCCTCTCTAACCTCTTTTTTTTTTTTTTTCCTTCCCCTCCCCGATGGTCTTCTGTTAAGTTTCTCGGGATCCACATAAGAGTGAAAACCTATGGTATTTGTCTTTCTCTGGATGACTTATTTCACTTAGCATAACACTCTCCAGTTCCATCCACATTGCTACAAAAGGCCATTATTTCATCTTTCTCATTGCCACGTAGTATTCCATTGTTTATATAAACCACAATTTCTTTATCCATTCATCAGTTGATGGACATTTAGGCTCTTTCCGTAATTTGGCTGTTGTTGAAAGTGCTGCTATAGACATTGGGGTACAAGTGCCCCTATGCATCAGCACTCCTGTATCCCTTGGGTAAATTCCTAGCAGTGCTATTGCTGGGTCATAGGGTAGATCTATTTTTAATTTTTTGAGGAACCTCCACACTGTTTTCCAGAGCAGCTGCACCAGTTTGCATTCCCACCAACAGTGCAAGAGGGTTCCCGTTTCTCCACATCCTCTCTAGCATCTAGAGTCTCCTGGTTTGTTCATTTTAGCCACTCTGACTGGCGTGAGGTGGTATCCGAGTGTGGTTTTGATTTGTATTTCCCTGATGAGGAGCGACGTTGAGCATCTTTTCATGTGCCTGTTGGCCATCTGGATGTCTTCTTTAGAGAAGTGTCCATTCATGTTTTCTGCCCATTTCTTCACTGGATTATTTGTTTTTTGGGTGTGGAGTTTGGTGAGCTCTTTACAGATTTTGGATACCTTTTGTCTGATATGTCATTTGCAAATATCTTTTCCCATTCCGTTGGTTACCTTTTAGTTTTGTTGCTTGTTTCCTTTGCAGGGCAGAAGCTTGTTATCTTCATGAGGTCCCAATAGTTCATTTTTGATTTTAATTCCCTTGCCTTTGGGGATGTGTCAAGTAACAAAATCCTGCAAGCTTCCAAATTTTAATACTTTATCTCCAAAGAAAAATACTTAGGTCCCACCACAGAGACTATGGCAACCAAGGATTCTGTATGCACATTCTTCTTGAGCAATTATCTCTGCTACTGAATTCAGTCGCTGAAACCATACATTTCATTTCTGATTCTTCATGTGGTAAATAAACTCCTAGATGGCATACAGATAATTTCCACAATTTACAACTTCCCCAGGAAAGAGGAGGAAGAACTCCAAATTAACCATCGTGTAGCGATGGTATACTAAGCATTATTTTTTCTGTACTGCGTCAGCTTTTTCAATAGCCCACATCTCTGAACTGTGGCTGTGGGCACAAATGCCCAAATACCACAGAGCTATAGCCAAGAAAATATGGTGGCTAAAATCAAGTTATTGCAAATGTTTAAAACCAGCAAATGTGCCTTCATAATCTGCATGCCTGTTGCTTGGTGTATTCCATGCAAGTTTACAAAACTTGGTTGAAGTCTGTGAAAATAGGTAAAGTCACTAATCTATATATGATTGCTAAACAAGAACCTCATTTGGAGCCAGGGATGCTGGGAAACATGAAACATTTTAAGAAGTACAATTTCTAGATAACTAAAGTTCACCCCTACAAGTACCCAATCTTTGATCAACGGTCATTGTGTTACATGGTCTTTTGCCTTTGTAAATAGACTGTAAGTGACATAATCCTCCCTTTCTAAACACGATTGCTGTCACTGTCAACACATTTGTGCCCCAGTGGATTCTTGGCACACAACTGATGACGAAGAAATATTTTTTGAGTGATGCTATTGCACGTATTGAGATATTTGCATCTATATCATTTGATTGCAGGATGGTATGTGGTTTCAATTGCTAAATATGCTTTGTTTTTTTCTTTTGAGGGAAGCTCTTTTCATGGGATTAGGCATTCTGCTTTTCCTTCTTTCTACTGGTGACTTCCTGCCTGTAGCTGTCTGTACCTCTCCCCACATTTCTTACTGTTTCATACATGCTATTATTTAAGAAATCGGGTAACTAAAGCTTGATAGAATTGCTTATAAATTCAGAATAAAGAGACCCTGAGTAAGTTTTGAGGGCCTATAAACAAAGTTCAGAAACTTTACAGCATTGTTCTGCTTTTTTTTTTATACTACCTTCTAGATAATTGAAATCATTAGGAAGAATGTGATTATATATACTGAATAAGCAAATAGTACAATAAAATATAGACGGTCATTTAAACAACTTATTTAAAAAACTCTTTGTGGTAAATATATATAACATAATGTTTATGATCTTAACCATTTTTTTCACATTAAAAAATGTTTAGTTATTTATTTGGAGAGACAAGGAGAGACAGAGAGAGAGTGCACGCATGTGTGCACGTGAGCAGGAGAGGGGCAGAAAGAGAGAGACAGAGAGGATCCCAAGCAGGCTCTACTCTATCAGCGGGGCTTGATCTCATGAACCATAACTAAGAAATCAAGAGTTGGACGCTTAACCGACTGACCCACCTTGGCGCCCCTCATCTTAACCATTTAAAAAAAAAATTTTTTAAATGCTTATTTATTTCTGAGACAGAGAAAGACAGAGCATGAACAGGGGAGGGTCAGAGAGAGGGAGACACAGAATCCGAAACAGGCTCCAGGCTCTGAGCTGTCAGCACAGAGCCCGACGCGGGACTCGAACTCACGGACTGCGAGATCGTGACCTGAGCCGAAGTCGGCCGCTCAACCGACTGAGCCACCCAGGCACCCCCATCTTAACCATTTTTGAGTGTACAGTTCAGTATTGGTAAGTACATCCACACTGTTGTGCAACCGATCTCCAGAATTCTTTTCATTTTGCAAATCTGATGTTCTGGTCCCATTAAACAGCTCCCCATTTTCCTTTCCCCACCAGCCCGTAACAACTACCGGTCTATCTCTATGAATATGACTGCTCTAGGTACCCCATAGAAGTGGAATCATGCATTATTTGTCCTTTTGCGTATTTCACTTAGTATAACACCCTCCAGGCTCATTCATGATGCAGCATGTAAACACCCTCTAGTTTGTTTTATCAGAATTAAATGTTTAATACCAAGACATCTGTGATTGAAAGCCACAGTCATGAGATGCATACCCACACATGTGATGCTAGGAAAAGAGTGTAAATGTGCCCACGAGATAGATAAGATCTCCAAGGACTCAGTTGCATACATTATGGCCTATCAGTACTGTGGAATATTATAGAGATTTACAAAAAGGTGAAGCAGATCCAGATGCTTTACCTTGGAGAGAAGATACGACATTAGGTAAAGAAAATACACAGCTAAACAGCATGATCATATTTTTGTATGACACACATACGTATATGCATAGCAGTAGGTCTGGAAGTATGTACATAGAATAGTTAAAAATGGTTACTTTCGGTGGTGGGACTAAGGTATCTTTCAAATTTGACTTTTTACTTTCTTGAATGGTTTTACAACTTTGGCATCTCCATTACTTTGCAATCAGGAATTAAAAACAATAACATTTTCATTTTTTTTTAAAAAAGGAAATAATAATAATGAGGGAATGGAAGGCCATTGACCTATCCACAAAAATGAAAAACAAAAATGCTTTGCTAAGACAAGTCTATTTTAGGTTTAGTTTATGTTACTTTCTCCTTTCCATCCTACATTCTAAGCCAATTAAAGAAACAAACAAACAAAAACCCATTATAAGTTTCAGACATTCAAGAATGAGTCTGTCTCAAAAATGTTTTCAGGTACACTTTTCATTTTTGCGGAGTTGATAAATAGCGCCCTTTGTAGGTAATGATGTGATAAGAACGTTCTTAAAGCAGACGCCCAGACTACAGAGCCCTATGAGTTTACAAAAAGCCTCTTCAGAATATGAATAAAAGGGAAGAAAGTGAACATACCCAGCAACCATATTTCAAAGGACTGGGCCGTGAGTCTCCAGTTCTCCACACACACATCTCTGAAATGTTTTCACTTTACACAGCTAGTGCCTACAATAAGGAACAGGTATTTGAAGAATGGAAAGCCAGTTGTATGCCTAGAGATAGGATTGTGAAGTGTTTTTATAGATTCTGGCTTAAGGAATAAAAAATGAAAAAAGACAGAACCTAGGACACATTCTACAGGGAGCTGGATTTACAGCAAGAAACAGAGAAAAGGTTCTGATGCTAAGCTGTTGTGAAAACACAAGTTCCTTTAAAACGTGTGAGAGACAAACAACTTTTGTTTAAGCCAGAGAAAATACAAACAACAAAATCCCGCTCAAGGAAGACTTCTGTAATAGGACACTAGAAATATTACTGGCATGTCTATATGCTCCTAGTTATAATACACTTGGGTTTGAAGAAGCTCTAAGAATAATTCAATACAACCATTTAATCTTTAAACCGAAGAAAAGTATGATACATATTAATAATCTTGTTTCCCCGGGGTGTCTAGTTAAGGGATTATAATACACATGAATGGTATTTTACCAGCTTATCAAGAATTCTCACATCAATTTCCATTCCTAATTTCGTGGTTTGGTACCAAAGAGTCCCGGAGGCACACAGCCTTCTCGATATGTGGAAGACAGGATGAACCAGACTCCAAGTGACTTAAACCATCTTGAGAAGGGATGCTCAAATACATACAGTACAGAATTAAGTTTCTGTCTGGGAACAGAGTTTCACCTGTGGTTGCTTCTAACACTCAGTCAGAATCTTTGTTACATGGCGGCTTTGACTTTGTTTTCACGTGCTTCTTGTCACTGAAAGGGCAGAGACAAGAATTTACATCTCTTAGGTACGGATTAGAGCAGGGGTGGAAAGAAAGCCCACCGAGCACATCTGGTTCACTGCCTATTTTTGTTTGGACCCCAAGCTAAGAATGGTTTTACATATTGAGATGTGAAAACACTATCATTCGCCTTTCTAGGAGAACAGTTGCTCAGAATGCCAAGGACATTGCCTCTTGGCCCACAAGCCTAAATATTTACTATCTGACTCTCCAGAAAAAGTGTGCTGACCCCTGATATAGAGGAGAAAGATTTGGAACTGGACAGAAAGCAAAAATACTTGAGTTATTTTTCAAACTGTATGACCTCAGGCCGGATGAGGACCCTCTCTGGGTCTCCATACTCTTATACATACGTTCTCTTTGACATTGAATCCTAGTTTGTGTTTCAGGCTACCCTGTAGCTGTTTGAGAAATCCTAACAAACCTAATTTAATTTGCACAGCTTTCAGAGAATAGCACTGTGACCTTGATTTGCTTTGGAAGAAGCCAATCTGGGTCAGGATGAAAGGAAGTCATTACGGTGTTTACAACTTTCTAAAGGTCAAACCCCAAAGTTTGACCAGAACAGATTGGTTTATGAATGACTGTCCCTATTCTGATTGGGTCAAGAACCATCTCTAGGGCAAGGGTCTTAGGTTTTACTTTAAATGTTTATAGGTTATAAGGCTTCTAGTCTCCAAGCAGACAATAAGGGCAATGTTGTGTCTTGTCTCTGAAACCTCTCAATGACTTTCACCAGGACCTTACAAATCATGGATGTTCCCTCATGCTGTGGCCTGACATCTGACACCCTTCAGTGAGAACTGAGAATGTTCTAGCATAATGATGGGAGCCATATGCATTGGGGATGACTGAGAACCACAAAAAGTTGGAAACACCATTCCAAAATGTATTTGGAAGCACAGTGGGCCCATAATAGCCCAAACATAACTTAATAAAAGAACCAGGGAGGGTGTATGCCATTCTAGATTTCAAGACTTGTTTTACAAGGCTTTGGTAATGAAGACACTATGGTGTTGGTGTACAGATGGAACAACACAGAGAACCTAGAAATAGACCTGCCATATATTGAAACTTTACATATGACTGAGCCAGTGAAGCCGATCCCTGGGCAAAGGATAGACGTGTAATAAATGGTGCTCAGTCAACTGGTCATCCATCTGGAAAACAACGCAAAGTTTTTCCAACTCATACTTTACAAAGGGTCAATGCCAAATGGACTAAGGACTGAAATGGAAAAGATTAAATTTTTAAACCTTTTGAAGAAAGTTTAAGAGTGTTTCTTTACGACCTCAGGGGGAGGGAAGGGTGTCTTAAACATGACGCAAAAGCACAGGCCGTCAATGAAAAAGTTGATGCATATTAAAGCAGAAAAACTTTTGTTTTTCTAAAGATCACATAAAGAGAATGAAGAGGTAAGTCATAAACCGTGACAGGATACGTGCAACACAAATGACCAACAAAGACTTCGTCTCTTAGGAATCAGTAAGCGAAGCAAACCAATGGACAACAGATACGACCAGTCATTTTACAGAAGGGGGAACACAAACAGACCATAAATATACACACACATGCTCAACACCTTTAGTGATCAGAAAAACTGCATGCTTAACTCAAACTCAGGTTATGACTTCATGCACACCATTTTCGCAAAAATTAGAAGTGGGTTCCATAATGGCAAAAATTAGGTCCTATGGCACCAACTGAAGATGAAGAGAAACTGAAACTCTCATATCCTGCAGGAGACACTGTAAACTGTGTTCCACCATGAACGTAGCATTTTCTAATGGAGACACATATGGGCCTTCTAGTATATTCTAGCCTTCTAGTATATTCCCTAGAGAAGCTCTGACACAAGTGCACCAGGACAGATGTACAAGCAAGTTTAGCACAGTATTGTTTGTAACAGTAAAAATGGAAAGTCTCCACACATGCTTCAAGGATATGGAAATATATCCATAGAATATGCAGTATATATAAACATATACGTATTCCTAAACAAATAAATACATAACTATATGACCATATATATATTCACTATATATACATATGGTTAAACTGTAAAAAATTAAAAAGTAGCATGGAATTCCAAACCACCTTTGGTGGTTAGGAGATTGTGGGAAGGGAACACAGCTGTGGTAGATCACGCAGGTATCAAAGGCACTGATAACGTCCTCCAACTTAAGGCATGCACACACCAGAGAGTATTTTGTACTCTTTACACTGAGTTAGGAGTCTAGCGTTTGAATCCTTGCTCCACTCCTTTCTAGCTGAACAAAGCACCAAAACTTTCTGAGCTTTCCGTTTCTTCATTTGCAAAACTGGGTAAAGAACGCTTCCCCGTGGGTTGTTAGGAAGCATAGTGGAGATGAGAACCCGTAACATTGACCGCCAGTGCTTGTCAGTGGTTCTCATGAGTATTATCACCCCGTGATCTAGCTTGACCTTGATTTGTGCATACAAATCACGGCGGCGGGGGGGGGGTCGGGGCGGAGGGGGGGATGTTAAAATGCAGATTTTGATTTGGTAAGGGTGGGGTGGGGCCTGAGAGTGTGCATTTCTGGCAAGTTCCCAGGTGAAACTCATGACGTAAGCAGAAGGAACCAGACGATTCTTTCTGTTCCTATTGTTCCCACAGCAACTCCCTTTTTCTGCCTTCCTAGTTCCCTTTTTTTCTGCTCTCTCAAATTCTCTCATTCTTCTTGCCCTGTGCCTGGTCCCCATCCCAATCTATCAAAACCCTACTCACTCTTCAAACCTAAAAATCTAATTGGTTGCACACTAGAATTGCTTGGGGAGCTCTTAAAAACCTGTGAAGTCCCAGACTACACTCCAGACCAACTGATTCAGAATTTCTGAAGGCTGTAGTCAGTTGTCATATTTTTTAAAGCTGCCCGATGATTTCTGTTGGAAGCCAAGGAGAGAACTTCTGCCCAAGGGCCTCGACTGAGCAACAACCCATCCACATACGATGGGGTGACTCACCAGGACACCTCTCTTAGGACATCTGGCATCTTGCTGTTTTATTTCATTACAAAGGTTCTTGTCCTATGCTACTTAATCAAATGAAAGTTTCATGAAAATCGAGATGTGTCGACGCTCCAGGCTCTGAGCTGTCAGCACAGAGCCCAATGTGGGGCTCCAAACCCATGAACTGTGAGATCATGACCTGAGCGGAAGTGAGACGCCTAACTGATAGCCACCCAGACACCCTGCTCCCATGTTATTTTTTTTAAATTTTTTTTTAACGTTTATTTATTTTTGAGACAGAGAGAGACAGAGCATGAACAGGGGAGGGGCAGAGAGAGAGGGAGACACAGAATCTGAAACAGGCTCCAGGCTCTGAGCGGTCAGCATAGAGCCCGACGTGGGGCTCGAACTCACGGACCATGAGATCATGACCTGAGCCGAAGTCAGACGCTCAACCGACTGAGCCACCCAGGCGCCCCTAAACATTTCTCTGATTAAACAGGGAAGCTACACATAATGTAAGAGATAATGTGTGGTTGAGGCAAGTCTGGGATGAAACTGGAAAATCCCTGATTCTTGGTCCTGTGTCCAGCTGGGCAATTGTTGGGTAACAGGATTAAGCTAAGAAAGAGGCATTCATAAGGAAAGTACAAATGAGGAATTCTGTTAGCCTGCCTCTAGAAACTAAAAAATTCTGTATTCTTGAGCCATCATTTGCATGGGCCCCTTATATATAGTGAATTCAGTAATGTTTGTGAGTCTCTAGCAGGATTCTAGTGAAGGAGAAGGGGGCAGGGGGAATAAAGGAGGAAGAAAAAAAAAGTGAGGTAGGAGGAAAGATGGAGAAATAGAAGGGAGAGAAGAAAAGAGAGCAATGAAGGCAGGATCTAAAAATAACACCTGAGATTTACTGAACATTCACGTGGACAGGCATTGCTCTAAGTGTGCTATTTCTATAAACTCATTTAATATTTACAACACATTTCAGATAAAAGAAAACTGAGGCCCCGAGAGATTAATTTTCCAAAGGTCACCGAGCTAGTAAATAATAGAATGTGCGTTTGAATTCAGGTAGTCCAGATTTACCGCATGCTATCAAGATGACACCCGATGATATTTGTGCTGTAAATTGCTGCCGTCAGGAAAAAGGCAAGCTCCATACTGCCGAGGATCTTATTTTTTCAGTACTGCATCCTCAGTACCATTTGAGAGTGGATGTGAGTTAGTGAATATTTGTTTAGTCCTTACTGTGGAACTGGTCTAAATGCTGGAGATCCAGCAGCGAACATTCCACGCACACTCAAGAAGCTTATATTCTAGGGGAAAGTACTTGATATATGGAAAATATGTGTGCAGGATTATTCTGAAAATAAAATGAACTAGGAGATAAAAGCGGACTTTGCTCCTGTCATATTGGGTTCTTTTTTTTTTTTTTCTTTTTTTCTTTTAATACCAACAAACCAACATCATCAGTCAATACAGACAGCAAGCTTCTGGTGCCAAACAAACAAACAAACAAGAACAAACAAACAAAACAAAATACCAAAAACCAACACCAACAAACAAAAAAGCCACATAGCAAAAAACATAAAATACATATAGCAAACGTTGTAACATTGGACAGATAGGACAATGAAACATGCAAAAACATGGGAACAGCCACAAAGAAAATACCGACAAACTACACAGTTGTCTGAATCTAGGTGAACTACATAGTGTAGGCTTGCTAGAATGTGTATGTTCTGATATTGACACCCTACAATGTTACACTGAATTCGAAACATCAAGTTCCAACGAACCTTTGTTTAATAGTACATGGTAATACAATAATTCTGGAAAGGAATTCTGCACCTGGGGACTTTCATGCTGCTAACCAACCTTGAAATCAAACTGCTAAATAGGGCTTAGTGCACTGGCAAATCTTGAAGTCTTTTTTTTTTTTTTTTTTTTATACCAGTGTTCAGGTTAATGGGTAAGGGTTGGTATTTAAAGTATACTGCAGTTTCTTTTAGTTAATAATACATCATCCCATGGGTTCTGAAGAATCTGTCAAAACAAATAATGGCAAACTAGACCAATGCTCCATTTGGACTAGAGGGTGCCTTGGACAAAATGAATCTGGTTATCCGTTTCCAATGGACAGGAGTCATTAATTTCATTAGGAGAGATCTATAGAACTGGAATGCTTGAGTCTCATAGATGGTTTTAAATCTCTTGTTCCATTTAGAATTGTTTCTATTTTACTGGTGTTTCTCACTGTTGCCTGTAGTAACATCAGGTATTTCTCAGTTTTTAGAATGAACTATTTGTTTCTTTAAACACAGGACCCCACACCTTGGATTTCACAGTCTATTGAAATCAAGGTCAACTGGAAACTAATACTCTGCTTCCATTCATTTTGTGCCTTCAGATTTCAACCGAAACCACTGAGAGAGGATAGCCTCAAATACCATGTAAGTCTGGGATGTGACGATTTGCTTTCCAAGCCAAAATATGTTGGGATTTCTTTCTTCCTTCCTTTCTCTTTCTCTTTTTCTTTCCTTCTCCTTTACTTTCCTTTATTCCTCCCTTCCTTTCTTTTCTCTCATTTTCTATTTTGCTTTTTGATCCTACTTAACTATCTTGCTTAACTATCAGACTACTGTTAACATTTTACCAACAAGGAAAATTTTTTATTGCTTCTCAGTGGAAACATTTCATGTCTTAAAACTATTCATGAGCTTATAAATAGGAAGATTTTTTTTTTCCACAGAAAATATTCCCTCGGTCTTTACAAGGATGCTAAGTCAAATTTGTTTGACTTTACTTTTACTCTCTTTGTTCTTTCTTTGGGGAGCTGATTGGCTCTAGAATACAGACTCATCGAGGCAACAACTTGATCTAACTTTAAAAAAATGTATTTGTTCAATTGTTCAAACAAAACTATTTTTATTCATTTATTTGTTTACTTATTTGTTTAATGTTTATTTTGAGAGAGCGATAGAGCACACGTACATGAGTGGGGGAGGGGAAGAGAGAGAGAGGGAGAGAGAATCCCAAGCAGGTTCTGGCTGTCAGCACTGAGCCCAACACTGGGCTCGATCTCACAATCCATGAGATCATGACCTGAGCCGAAATCAACAGTTGGATGCTTAACCAACTGAGTCACCCGGGGATGGGGGGCAGGGGGGGTGGCGGGTGGGCAAGTAAACTATTTTTAAAAACAATCAAGACACCTCATGTTTTACTCATTAAAATTAAATGTGAAAAATACCATTTCTAACCTAAGTTTAAGTAAACTTAAAGGAAAAATCCTTTCCAATTTCCTGCAAGGTTGAAAATTTCCATAATAACATTTTTGGGGAAAAAATGCAAAACAAAACCAAGTAAAAAACAAGCAGAGATTTTACCTTTGCGGTTGAAAACTGAAGTCAGAACCAGCATTGGGAATTAACATCACGAAGTTGATTAAAGAGACAAACTTACAAGTGCAAAGCACAGAAACCTAAGGTGTTCTCTTAGTTCTTAGAGAACCCTGCTTTTGGGGTGTGCACAGGTTTCTAGAATTAACAGTCCAGACCATAAACATTTCAGCTCTATTCGTGTTCCTGAAGGGGAACAGAATATGCCACCTCAAAATATGCCACTTTGGTATGATGCTTAGTTGCAGGTGAAGGCAACTGACAACCAAAGGGATACAGGATACATGATGTGCACTCTACCCTCCCCCAGTTGGCCTCAGAGCGAGGCACGTGCACCCCTGTGAGAGTGTTCTCCCCTCTCCCATATCGGGGAGTCTAGAACAACCCTTTGCACCAGAGACAGAGACAGTACAGAGGATGAATCTGTGTAAATAAACCTTAATAAAGAAGTCTTATCTACCGTTAGCTTCTGCAACCTATTTACCACTCTTAGAAGCCCAAACCTCCTTTTCTCTGGCAGTCACTTCTCTATAATTTGTTGCTTTCTGTTAAAATACTATGTAAGCCCCAAGTCTCACCATTTCTTTGGGTTTTCACGTTTCTGTGAGGTCCCTGTGCCTGTAAAAATATTGACGTCAAATAAAAGCTGTATGCTATTCTTCTGTTAGCCTATCTTCTGTCAGTTTAATTCACAAGCCTCTGGCATCGAACCTAAAACAGTAGAGGAAAAGATTTTCCTCCCCTACACTGCCAAAGGGCCTGCTACAAATGGTTTTGTGAGTCTGAGCAGTTTTATAAGTCCTAGCACCTGTGTGCAGTGGAAACATAACGGGCAACGATTAAATCTATACGCGTTCTTTAAGCACCTGCGGTGTGCCATAGCTGTGTTTGGAACCATGAAAAAAATGCCACACGGGCCAGCCTCAAAGGAACCGAGGATGCAGAACAGAAGAGAAAAGACAATCGATGAGAGAACAAGCAACAGTGGAAACCCCATGTGGACCCAGGGTTATTTGAGATGATGGAGAAAAGCAAGGTGCCTGGGGTGGCTGCTGGCATCCGGGAAGGACTTCGTGATGCTTGAACCCAATATTCTTTTTATTTATTTAACATTTATTCATTTTTGAGAGATAGAGACAGAGTGTGAGCGGGGGAGGGGCAGAGAGAGAGGGAGACACAGAATCCCAAGCAGGCTCCAGGCTCTGAGCTGTCAGCACAGAGCCTAATGGGGGGCTCGAACCCACAAACCATGAGATCATGACCTGAGCTGAAGTCAGACGCTCAACCGACCGAGCCACCAAGCCACCCAGGCACACCAAGAAATACCTTTAGATGGTAGGGTGATAGGATTTAGCCCACAGTTGGGGTCTCTCCCAGCATTTAGCCGTGTGCACCTGGAAAAGGCTTCTCTCCTGAGCCTCAGCTTCCTTAGACTGGTCAAGGCCACCTGTACAAGCACCTACTTCTAGGATGAGGTCAAGCTCTGCTCTGCCTACCGAACGGGGTGCCTTCAAGGCTATGCATAAACATGCAATGTAATTCATTAATTTACATACCATAGGTAAAGATAAGCCCTTGCTTCAAATTTTCTATCCTACAAATCACTGAACGCATGACCCATCTTTCATCCTTCGTTTTCTTTTTAACATTTTTTATGTGCAGAAGAATTACCCAGGGAACACAGCTGAAGTGCAAGCCCTTCTGAACTTCTGCTCCCTGACAACCAGTCCTGGTTCTGATTCAGGGAGTCTGGGCTGGGCCCAGGGATTTGCATATTTAAGTTCCCCCAGGTGATTCTGATGCCCTGGTTTGTGGATTGTTGTCCTGGATTGTGGGCAACAATTCAGGAACACTGAAGCAGGGGATTAAGCCTGACCCTGAGCCATTTCTCCAGCTGAGTACTTTCAGAGACTTTAGGGAAGTTTCAAATCAATCTCTTTGGAATGTTTCAGATTAGAGATAAACCCCTTAGATCTGTTTTGATCCAGTCGTGGTTACAGGCTGAACCAAAATGAACTACAACAGGGCACTGATTATCTGGTTATAGTTAAATCCACAGGCCAAAGTTTTCCAAGTTGTGTCAGTGATCGAAACAACACAAAAGGGGGCAGCGGGGAGAGGACAGACAAAGAAATTAGCAACTGACTCTGCTACAAAACTACTGAGTTTGCAGTGACCAAGGTAAACCCTCCAGAGGAGCATGGACTTTTTCTTGTGATAACCATCTCAAGATGCTTATTTTGAGATGCCCTATTGCTGTGCTGAAGGGTCTTCACTTACTGGTACTGTGCTTCTCCGTGCCCGGCCTGAATTTGTTACTCCTTCACTCATGTTCCTTAGCTAAGAGTAAAAACGACTGGTACTCTCCACTGTGAAACAAACCAATAAACAGAAACACTTCTATATATAAGGAAAATATTAAAACAGTCCCTCGGTTTACTCATCTTATTGTCAAGTGTGGTGAGTGCTGATTTGGGTCTTCAGTGAACATGCTTACATTTTCAGAGAGGGAAGTCATTGGTCCAAAGTCACAGCCCCGCTGTGAGCCAGGCTGCGTGCAATGATGGTATGATAGGACAGGGTGGGGTCTAATGTCTCAGGCCCTCGCTTTGATTCCTTGGATTCAGTAGGACCACCCCAATTCTAATGATTTTCAGTCAATTTTCTTTCCAGCCTCCTTTAAAAAAAAATTTTTTTTTTAACATTTATTCGTTTTTTTTTTGAGAGAGAAAGAGAGACAGAGTGCAAGCAGGGGAGAAGCAGAGAGAGAGGGAGACAAAATCTGAAGTAGGCTCCAGGCTCTGAGCTGACAGCACAGAGCCCAACTCGGGGCTCAATCTCGTGAATCATGAGATCATGACCTGAGCCAAACTGGATGCTCTACCGACTGAGCCACCCAGGCACCCCCTCCCCAGCCTCCCTTTATACTGTCTCTAGAATGTAGATGGGCTGATTCCCTGTTAAACACCTTACACTGCCTTCAATATAAAATTGAAATGCTTCTGAAATGGAAAAAACTGAGGGGGGGGCTTTCATAAATATGGAATATTTCTCCCCCTCCTGCTCCCCACCTTTTCCCTCTCTCCCCCCACCTCCCAGTAAGAACCCTCACCTTCCACCAGGTTGCCAGAACTCCTTCCTCCTAACTTTTGATGCTTACCTCGCCAGAGCAGTTTTACAAGTAGTTTGGAAACTTTTCTACTCTACCACTGGGATGGGAATTCCTGGAGTTCATCCCTGTTCATATCCCCAGCACTGGCACATGGCCTGGAGTTTCTGTTAAATAAATACATTTTTAAAAGAATGAACGAATGATTGGTCTCAACAACTGATGTATATATCTCATGTGCTTCATTGAAAGTCATAACAAAAAACATATTTATAATAATATTCACTTTTACTCAGCTCATCTGAAATAGTTTAGTACTTAATTGACATCACAGTATGTGTTCTTCCTAAGTGATACATTATATAAATATTTTCTGTTTTCATAGACTACTTTTTATTTATTTAAACAATTTTTTAATTGAAGTATAGTTGACATATCATATTAGTTTCAGGTGTACAACATAGTGATTCGACATTTACATAAGGGACGAAATGCCCACCATGGTAAGTGTAGTTACCATCATCACCTTACAAGGCTATTACAATATTATCGACTGTGTTCCTGATGCTGTAGTTTTCATTCCCATGAGTTTATTTTCTAACTGGAAAATTGCTTTTAAGTGTATTTATTTACTTTGAGAGAGACAGAGACGGTGCGAGGGAGGGAGGGGCAGAGAGGGAACGAGAGAGAGAGAGAGAGAGAGAGAGAACAGGCAGAGGATATTGTCAGCACAGAGCCTAACACAAGGCTCAAACTCATGAACCGAGAGATCATGACCTGAGCCGAAACTGGATGCTTAACAGACTGAGCCACGCAGGTGCCCCTCTAAACTGGAAAATTTTACCTCTTAATCCCTTTCACCTATTTCACCCATCCTGCAACTTCCCCCGTCCCCCACCCCCAACTGGCAATCATCAATTCTCTGTATTTATGTCTATTTCTGTGTGTTTTGTGTTTTAGATTCCACATGTAAGTGAAATCATACGGAATTTGTCTTCTTCTGTTTGACTTACTTCACTGAGCATAATACCCTCTAGGTCCAGCGATAGATTACAGTTAAATTTTTAAACAAGCATTGTGATGATTTTTTAAAAAATCAACGTTTGAGGTTAAGAACCTACTTCTAATCAGACTCTGATGGCCATTCACAAATCCAAGTTTGCTTCATTAAACCCTGATTCCGGAAATACCCATCTCAGTTCCAGGCTTGGGTTTCAATGCCATGAGGGGTTAGCAAACGAAGATGGCCGTCCCCGCTATCGCTTACAGAAGATGACCCACATAGATGGCTAAGAACTGAATCAAATCTATTCTGACCAAGGGAAAAATGCAACAATCCTTAGAAAGACAAGCCAACAAGCTGAGCCTCACTAATACACAGGTAAGAGTGAAACAGGGGCTATTTCCAAGACATTTGGCAGTTTGACTGCTCTTTGCCTGGGCATAAAAATGATTTCCATATTTACAAAGGGCATGGAAGAGGCATGGAGTGGTCACACCCAGAGTTCTAGAGTCAGGCCGCCAGGCTAACATGCCAGCTTTACTACTCACCACTCTTACGACTTGCTTCACTTCACCTCCCTCTGCCATTTCCTCATCAGTAAAATAGAATAATTGTAACCTACCTCATGGGAGTACAGGGGGATTCTAATTACCACATACGGAATGTTTACCACCATGCCTGGCACACAGTAGGTGGGCTCAGCAAGTATTAGCTATTGTAATTATCCACTTATATCTACTCTTCCAAGTTGTGTGTGTGTGTGTGTGTGTGTGTTGTGAGAAATGACTAGAAGATTTTCAAATGCTTTCTAGCATCTCTAGGGAAAAGGTTATGTTTTCTTTTTTTTTTTACCTTTTTGATTCAATTTATAAATAAAAGTATTAAACAGCATTGCATCTCTCTAGAGCTATGACTTTATAGTGTTTTATTATTATTTTTAAATATACTATCCTGTGTTTTTATTTTATTCCTTCATTTTATTCTGCCAATGTTTTATTCAGGTCTTTTTCATCAGGACACTTACAAGATGGCAGTTTTTCTGCAATATCTCGCTCCAGTCTGGAGGTGGTTTATAGTGACTTGTAAAATAACACGGAAACAAAAAATTAGGACACCTATAATTTTAGTTTATGTACTAGGAGTTAAGTTGCGGGTTATTAAATATTAAACTTTCCTGAAATGGAGAAAACTTCACTGGTGACAACTCTGGGATAAGAGCTTCCTTAAGGGGCAATTATTAGGGATAATAATTTCTTTCTTTTTTTTTTTTTTTTAATTAGCTGAGCCTGTGTTGTCCTACTTCCAACTATTTGCCAAAGACCTAGCTATTGTATTTTATAGTTTTCTATTTTCACTGACACTCACTTGATTTTTCCCCTTCCGATTTCATTTTCTATATGTGAATTTTTAAAGAAACCTTTTGAGTAGATTGCTTACTATATTTGTCTTCGTTATTTTGTTAAGAATGTGATTTACAGCACTGGCAGGTAACCCCCGGACCTCTCTCCAGGCCTGCTTCCTGTCCTGGGAGGCTCACTGTGACGTCCTCAACTGGGGCTCCATTTCAAGGGACTTCTGAGATGTCAGACTTCCAGACAGAGATGGAGGGAGGGGGAGAGAGGTCAGGGTCTTCATCATCCTGACTCCCTCCCTGCCTGGTGGCCTTGAACTCCTGGGCCCCTCTGTCTGTGTTCTCTGCACCCCCCAGTTGGATGGCCAACTCAGTACCACTGTATTCCCGGCTCCTAGGAAAGGAAGGAGAGGTGGACCTAGTCAGGCTTCTCTGCTATTCTAATGGTTTCCCTGGACCTCACCTTTGTAAACAGCGTATCCATAAATAAACTCTGCTGAAATCATCTGATCGTGAACGTGCCACGTGTGCTTTTTGGGACACTGACTGACACCATAGCTATGCATTTTCCTCAGGGGACGTTTGAATACATCCCATTGGATTTTATTTCTCATCTTCTCATTCGCAATATTTATTTAACTATCATCCCATTGTGCTCTTGACTTCTTTAAGCTAAGAGTTATTTAGGAGGAAGATTCAAAATGTATAGGTAGGCTTTTTTTTTGTTCACGTTTGTTTCTATTTGTAATTTTATTGCATGGTGAGCAGGTTTTGATTCTTGCTTTATTTGTGGAATTCGTGGGATGCCATCAGCATTTCTTTGTGATAAATTATGGCCAATTTTTATAAATATTTTAGGGGCACTGGAAAAGAAGGATTTTTTTTTTTAATGTTTTATTCATTTTTGAGACAGAGAGAGACAGAGCATGAACAGGGGAGGGGCAGAGAGAGAGGGAGACACAGAATTGGAAGCAGGCTCCAGGCTCTGAGCCATCAGCCCAGAGCCCAACGCGGGGTTCGAACTCACGGACCGCGAGATCGTGACCTGGCTGAAGTCGGACGCTTAACCGACTGCGCCACCCAGGCGCCCCAAAAGAAGGATTTTTATATTCAGGAGATTGTCTGACATATCAGGTCAATTGTCAATTGCGCTATTCAGGCCCCAGTGCCATTCAAAGCATGGGTCTTCGTTTCTTAACCTGTCCATGATTAAATAAATATAGAGCTTGACCATAAGGATTTGGAAAGGGGAGAGTGATTTGACAGAGCTAACAATGCTGGCTGAATCTAAAACAAGAGATTTGGGCTTATATTTTATATCTTTCTTATTCTACTTTCTTACAAGTCATTTTCATCACATTTTACAACACTAATGGTCCAAGATAAAATGGAAAGTAAACCACAAAGCCAAACTGTCCCTTCACGACAGGAAGTTTGAGAAACGTTGCTCTAAACTCTTATTTTGGCCAATTTGATTTATCAAAGATCTTTTACGCACTCTTCACTCTCGCCCACACAGAGGACACATCTGTATCCACTTCTCCCCATCCCTTCCTCCACCACACATACAGAGAAAGTCCCAGAAAAAGGGACGCTTTCAAAGACTGAGGGTTTGGGTCACAGAAGAGGGCCGTCACGCAGTCTCTCTCCAATGACAGGTGCCGCTACTTTTGAGGACTTCAGAGTCCCAACATCAACCCCAGGACAAGAGGGACACACTCATATCTGCCACATCAGTTCATCCCCACAAAAAGCTGAGGAGATCAGAAAACTCGAGCCTGGGATGGGTGTTCGTCCTGGTCTTCTGACTTCACCACTCCCCTGTGAGGTTGTGGGGAAAACGAAACGACCAAGTTGAATGTGGCAGCCAGCATATGCCACACCACTTCAACATTTCACAACGTTATACGCACATGAAGAAATTCCACAAGATGATAGGAGGGGGAGATAACAGCCGAACGCCAACCTAGCCTGCTTTCCAATCCTGTAGCCAGGCTTGGAGAAGCTGTTCGAGATCAACTAGGTGGTCAGCACCTGGAATAACGGAATTAATGAACCGTCTCTTTTTCAGATACATTTTGCATCTGAATGGTACTTATACTCTGTTCTCAAAGCATGTCTCGCTTTCTGTCCTCTAACCAGGGAAAAATTGAGTACTGGAATTTAGAGCAAACTACTTTCTTCTAAAGGGTGTGCTTCAGAAATTGAAGAAATTATGCAGTCACCGTTAGAGAAACTCAAGCTCCACGACTCTCATTAGCCTGTTTTGGATAAGGGCGCTGCCCTTGAAGAAATCATCGAACTCATTCTAGCATCTTTGTGCTTTGTGAGAACATCAGCATTATTTTATGTTCTTACTGTTATTAGTGTTTCACAAATGAATTACGGGAAAAAAATCTTTATTTTTAGCCTTTTGCAATTACTAAAATAAGAAAGTGGTTTCCATGAAAAGTTATGTGAGATTTCACAGTGGGTTTCTATTAGAATTACACTGAAATTTCTTGAAGTTGAAGCCAACGGTGTAAAGTTTTAGCCACATCTGTCTCCAAGATGAGTTATTAGGCTGACTTTGAAATATGATAACTCTGTTTTGCTGAGTCACTGTAATCTATTGTGGCCCATTGGCACATTTTGCTTTGAATCCTTGATATGGGGCCTGGCCACCACGGGCGCTCCGTAAACGCTTCTTGGATGGAGCCATTCAACACTTTTTATACTGCTGAGGCAGAGTGATTTTGTGGACTGTTTTTCTTTCTTTAAAAAAAATTTTTTTTAAATGTTTATTTATTTTTGAGAGAGACAGAGCGTGAGCAGGGGAGGAGCAGAGAGGGAGACACAGAATCTGAAGCAGGTTCCAGGCTCCAAGCTGTCTGCACAGAGCGCAATGCGGGGCTCGAACTCACAAACCGCGAGATCATGACCTGAGCCGAAGTCAAACACTTAACCAACTGAGCCACCCAGGCGTGCCTGTGGACTATTTTTCAAAACACTTTCATAAAGCTGATTGTATCTCCTACTTCCTCACTTTTTTCCCCCATGACATTCGAATTCAAAAAATGAGTCTTTTGTATGTATCAAGAATCTTACACGTTTACATCCTTTGACATAGCAATTCCATTTCTCGAATTTATACGGAGAATAGAATCCAATCTGAAGCAGAGTGCCATATACAAATATGATTACAGCACTATCATTTACAGTAATACAAGAATTGTACTATCCTTAGGGTCCACTAAGAGAGAAGTAGCCAAGAAAGACTGAATGTTAAAAAATGTTTCCAAGACCACATAAATATTATTTACAGAGTCTATTTTTATAAGAAAAAAAAGACTGTAGAATTGTAAGCCCAGTATCTTTACATCTGTATTTTTAAATATCCTACACATAATAAACACACTAGTGGAAAATAAGAAAAACATCAATGATCTTGTCATTAAGTACTGAAACTATGACTGACATTTTCCGTTCAAATTTTCAGAATTTTGCACATTTTCTTTCATTAAGCACACATCACTTTCATCATTGAAAATCACTGCACATTTTCTTTTTAACTAATCACTGTATACCTTAGCCTTATTACAGAGATTACAGAAAGTCCCTCACCCGTTACATATTTGGATCTGAAATAATAAAATTATGTATGTTTCTAGATGATACATAAAATACATGTAAATACTTGTGTGTTTGGTTGAGACTCCAACAGTATTTCAATTTTACTTATTCAGGAATGGATACAGACTTCTAAGATGAGCATCATTTTATGTCCAAGTTTTAAAAGAGCATCAGGATTTGCAAAAGATGAGATTCAAGGTGTGTCTGTCGAACCAGCAGAGAAAGTAAGAGAGTCGCAGCAGGCCAGCCAGAGCAGCAGTGAGGGGGGAACACTGCTCTTTTGAGTACGCCTCCAGCTCTGCGGGGACATGCACGCCTTGCACCGAAAGATGAAAAATTATTTCAAAAATACCCTTGTTTGGTGAACATTTCAACTCATTTTCTTTTTTTTCAAATTAAAAAAAAATTTTTTTTCAACCTTTATTTATTTTTGGGACAGAGAGAGACAGAGCATGAACGGGGGAGGGGCAGAGAGAGAGGGAGACACAGAATCGGAAACAGGCTCCAGGCTCTGAGCCATCAGCCCAGAGGCTGATGCGGGGCTCGAACTCACGGACCGCGAGATCGTGACCTGAGCCGAAGTCGGACGCTTAACCAACTGAGCCACCCAGGCGCCCCTCAACTCATTTTCAACGGTGAACTTCAGTTAAGATGCTAAGAGAAATTAGCTGAATGTAGTAGATATTTCCTTTCCTTCCCCCTCCATTTGACATTCTTCTTCTTCTTGGTTAGAGCACATCGTTTCTCTGGCCACTGTGATTGCTTCACAGTGGGACTCAAAAATATTTTCCTAAGTATTTTTGAGAAATGAAACTCGTTGTTTTGGGAGGGAATAACCGGAGGAGGTGGTTTTTCCTCGTGGTTGTCACGACACAAACGCGGAAGTATACCGTTGAGTTCATGAAGGAAGGCCACCTTAGGATGAACCAGACACAAGAACAGCAAAGGCAAAAGAAACCAGGTCTTTGATGATATCAGTGACACAGTGGATCTAGCCTCACCTGAAACCCTCCTGACCACTGGATTTTTAAGTCATGAGAACAAAAAATATTTTTATTGTTTACGCCCTCTTTTAAAACATAGACCGTTCGCGTGTGTGTGTATGTGTGTGTGTGTGTGTGTCTGTGTTTAGTAATCTCTATATCCAATGTGGGGCTCAAACTCACCACTCCAAGATCAAGGGTCACATGCTCTCTGACTGAGCCAGCCAGGAGCCTCTGTCTGGGCCATTGGGAATAGAGTTTTAGGTTACTTACAATCACAAGGCTGCTAATTGGAACTGTGTGTTATTTAATTCTTACTTGATAAAAGGAATGCTTATAAAATGAATGTCTTTAGTTGAGGGCAGTACTTTGATGCTAAGTTTGGGTAGATGCACAGCCATCCATTTACAATCATCAAGTTATATTGATTAGACCTAAACAACCTCACAAGTCTACTTGCTTCTTTCACCCTCTTGACTCTTATCCTCTTTCAGACCACCTCTGTCTTGCACCTGGATCACCACCATGCCTCAGTTTCTCCCTGTCTCCAATCTATTGCCCATTCTTGCTGTTTCCAAAGGATAAATCTGATCATCTCTCTGTCCTGTTCAAGACCTTCTTGTGTTTCCCATCTTAGCATCAAGTTCAAACTCCTTAACCATGACCCTGTACAATGGGGTCCTACCCACCTCTCCAACCTCCCTTCTCCTTCCTCCAATCTCTCCACATCTAGGCACATTGGCCCTCTCTCTCTGGCCCTCAAATAAGAAGCCCCAGTCCAGCATGGACTGTTCCCTCTACTGGAAGATTCTTCCCTCCCATCCTTCCTGGTTGGCCTTTCCTCATCTTTCAGGTCTCAGTGTGGATATCACTTTCTTTGGGAAGCCTTCTCCATGCTTCTCCGTTTCCCTTTTTGGCAAGCATTCTCTCCCACCACATCACAGGCCTAGTGTATGATATTGCAGTTTCCCAGCTATTACTAGACTGGAAGCTCCGTGAGGTCAGGTCTACTTTCCTCCCCCTCAGGCCCCACCTGTAGCACAGCTCTTGGCACACCATAAAAGCTCTGTAAGCACTTGTTGAATGAGTTAATTAGAAAATTATTCATCTGATAAACCCAATACGCAATACCATAAATATATACATCAACGCAAAAAACTATATTGCGCATCCATGTATGTGTATGTGATCCTGGAAGTTATTATTATTATTTTGGTATTGTAACACATTAAGTGAAAATGGTTCCAGTTTTAAAGAAGTTAAAAACATTTCATTTGGGTTTTCATTTCATGAATCACAGAACCTGTGCCAATTTTCTAAGCAAACTGCTGTAACTCTGTTACGTGAGATGATGTGGGGGAGAAGGCTTTAAAAATAGCTGACCGGATATCCCTCTTGGTGGCTTGGGTTATGTAAAAGTATTTTGTGTTAAGCCAATGTCTCACAATGGATCACTGAGCTTTGAAAAGGCTGTTTGGGATCCTTTTTTCAGTGTTAAATATCTGCTTATAAACAGAATCAGACTGAAAATCTCCTAGAGAAAGGGTACAATGTCCAAATAGTTATCACTTTTTAACTTCAGGTACTCAAAAAATTCCAATGTTAGTACTGAAAGTGATTTTTTTTTTGAAAGTGATTTCAAAAAAATAACAAGGTCCCTTAACAACCTAGTGAGAAAGAAGCCAGGATTCTTATAAAGAAATGTTGTTAGATTTGGGCTTAAAATACTTTTCTATTAGAGCAGAACAATCAGATAGTATCTGGCATTATTAAATATTTATTTTAGTTTTTAAAAAGATGTAATTTGGGGACATTGTTCTCATTAAGACTCCATAAAAGCAAAATGGTAGGGATTTGCTGTTTGAGAGTTTATTATGGACTGAATCCTTGGGCACAGCTGATTGGACCAGAGTGGTCCAGGGGTGGGTAGGACTCCATTGTACAGGGTCATGGTTAAGGAGTTTATGATATGCCCTAACCCAAAAGCTATATCCAGGCAAAGATGGAATGATTAGCTGGACCAATCAGGTTCTCTTTGCAGTGGGGAATTAGGTGCTTGGGAGTGAGAGAAGCCCAGACCAACAGAGAGAAGGCAGAAGGGAGCAGCCCTGGCAGATGATGTGAATGAGCAGAAACCATAAGATAGGACACATGCAAGGTAGAGGATGATGTGGTTGGTTAGCTGGGGCAGGAATGACAGCAACAGAAACTTCTACCGAGATTCTGTAATTCCTGCTGTTGATGGGACCATGAGGTAACATGGTCACTAGACCTGCATATTCTTAAAAAAATTTTTTTTAACGTTTTATTTATTTTTGAGACAGGGAGAGACAGAGCATGAACAGCGGAGGGTCAGAGAGAGGGAGACACAGAATCTGAAACCGGCTCCAGGCTCTGAGCTGTCAGCACAGAGCCCAACGCGGGGCTCGAACTCACGGACTGCGAGATCATGACCCAAGCCGAAGTCGGTCGCTTAACCGACTGAGCCACCCAGGTGCCCTTAAACCTGCATATTCTTTTTTTTTTTTTTTTTAATTTTTTTTTTTTCCCAACGTTTATTTATTTTTGGGACAGAGAGAGACAGAGCATGAACGGGGGAGGGGCAGAGAGAGAGGGAGACACAGAATCGGAAGCAGGCTTCAGGCTCTGAGCCATCAGCCCAGAGCCTGACGCGGGGCTCGAACTCACAGACCGCGAGATCGTGACCTGGCTGAAGTCGGACGCTTAACCGACTGCGCCACCCAGGCGCCCCAAACCTGCATATTCTTAAAGTAACTTCCGTCATCCACGAGACCTGCCTCACACTTTAGATTCCCATTTCTCTTATTGGTTAGAATGTATATCTACAAAAAAAACACACACCCCTGTTTCTTGAGATAGCAGGAGAATCTCTGTTCCCCATCAAAAAAAGCCTCACCCAGGGGCGCCTGGGTGGCTCAGTCGGTTAAGCGTCTGACTTCGGCTCAGGTCATGATCTCACAGTTTGTGCGTTGGAGCCCTGTGTCGGGCTCTGTGCTGACAGCTAAGAGCCTGGAACCTGCTTCAGCTTCTGTGTCTCCCTCTTCCTCTGCCCCTCCCCTGCTCACTCTCTGTCTCTCTCTGTCTCTCTCAACGTTAAAAAAAAAAAAAGCCTCACCCAGATGTGTATATCCAAAATGGCACGCAGACTCATGTGGCTTGTACCGCAACTCCCCACTGCCATACTTCCCCCTTGGCATGGCCACACCATTCGAAGGCCAGTTTTGTGAAAGCGCTGCCAGATTCACCAGTCTCATCCAGTTAGAGCAGGGTGACCTCCATCATTCTCCGTCCTCACTCCCATCCCTCCTCCGAGTTGGAGGAAGAACCCATTTGGCATCGTGGTGGCTCGATATCTGATCAGTTGTTGGGACCCCCGCCGCATGAAGAAGCTGGGGAATCACTCCGTTATCCTGAGGATGGTGTACCGAACTTTTAAAGACAACGCGCCGTCATGATTACAGGATGGGAGAGATGCACGGTCAGGCACCTGCAGTTGCACCATGTGTACTGAAAATATCTGGAAAGTGTCTATCTAAAAAGTGAGAAGACCTTCAATGAGGGCAGCTGTTCCAAGTAGTTTCTAACTAGCAGCTCCAGGTGGAACTGTCTGTCCTATCGACAACCACAAAAAATTAATTTTCTTCATTCTCTCTACATTTTGGCTCTGCGTTGATAGTACCGATGTACTATAATTTAATTTTCCTGCCAAGCGTGTTTACAGTAAGTACTAAATATAGGGCTGATTCTTAAATGCTTATTTCTTGATGGGTTCAAAATTTCTTTGAAGATGTAAGTTATCTACAGTTTGATGTTTGAAAAAATGCTTGCCTAGGGCCTTTTCTAAAATGCATGTTTCCTATAGTGAATTATACTGATGACCAAACACTAGCTTTTATTTCTAATGAAATTAATTGTATTTTTACTCAACCTTCACACAATTAAGTCTAATTATTACACAACTTGTTACATAGATTCACGCATATTTCACATTGTCCAAAACATAACTGAATAATTAACATGAGTGTGTGGCAAAGTGAATCTGTAAGGCAAATATTAATATGATTCTCAAAGTTGAGGTATGACAAACAATTAGGAAGGGAAGCTTTATGGTTCTTCATTTGTGTCTTGCAGCAAGGATATTTTATCTCATAGAATACCTCTCAAAAATGGATGGTCTACACTCCCCGCATGGTATATCAATTATATTAAAATCTACAAATAGGGGAACCTGCTTGCTCCCTAATAAAACCAGGAATCATCTGAGATGTGACGAGTGCAGATTCCCAGGCCACAGCATGAGGATTTTGCCAGGAAACCTGCCCTTTAAAATAAGCACCACAGAGGACTATTGCACAGACTAAACGATGAGAACTGGCCTAAGGCTTTCTTTCTGAATTTCACTTTTCTTTGTACTTCTTCCCTGGCTAGTGATGGGGAATATTCAGCCTCTTCTGTGGGGACCGTAAGTACCCATGGAGCAGGGCCTCACCCTCTGGTCTCAAGAGGGCCAAATACGCATAAAAGGTAAAGACAGTAATATGATGATGGGAATGGGGGAAAACTGGTGCACTGTCTGACAAATGAAATATAACACATCCTTTTTATATTCGAAGGTGAACACACCATCTTCGAGTTACATTTATATTCCTCCCCTAGCAGCAGTGACCGTTTCGCCATACGCACAAGAGCAAACACCACTTTTTCTCAGACAGCCAGAGGTCAACCAGGCCATATGGAGATGTTATGTGATCTTTGTACACTGACTAGTAGTACCAAGTGCTAACCACCTGGGCTAATCGCTGAGAGCCCTGGGGCAATTCACCTCGAGCTACCCATTCTCCATTTAATCAGTAATCAACTAAACCTTGCACTTGGCCAGAAGCTTTTGATTTTTTTTTTTACAATTTGGTTGGCCGAATCCACTTCTAAAAAACAAATTCAACCTAATGTCAAAAGTCCAATGGAACAGCTAGGCGGCGTAAGGGTCAAGAATGTGTACGCCCGTGTGTAGAGAATTTTTCCAAAATGTGCGTGATGAAAAAAAAGGGGTTAGGTTTTTTTCATATACTTCAAACGCTTTATTTGGTTTGTTTGGTTCTGTGTATGACCTCCAAACGTGTTCAGATTAAATTATTTGAAGCAGCTAAAGAAAATAATTTGCTGGTGAAGAAAAGGCATGCCTCGCAAAGTGCAAAGACATATTTCATGACAATAGACTTAGAAATGAATACCAAAGGACAGCGTGCAGCAAAAATTCTGACCGGATCCTTCTTGGTACAAAAGGCAAGGACCATAACTGCTCAAGGGGCCTGGATCAGCAAGGCAGAGGGCTGAAACCAAGCTGGCAAGGAAGGTTACTTTGATGAGGGTCTAAGTCAAGGTGTTATTCCAAGTGACATCTTCTGGGAAGAGACATTTCAATAGTTTCCACTTTTTTTAATAGATTGATTGAGTCAACATTGATTTTACCTGGGCTGGCACTCATACTAGATGCATTCAAAACAGAAAGTGCCTCATAATTTGGTGATAAGCAATGATTAACCAGTAACTCAGTTCTCACATTCCCCCAGTCCATCTTGGGCAGCTGCCAGATCAGTTTCCTAGCAAGAGTTCACCCATGTGCACTTGCTGGCCTGCATTTGTTGCTCCTGAGGGTAACTCTCTCCTCACATGTTAATATAAGAGGCTTCTTGGCCAGGGGAGAAGGTTGCTGACCCACCAGTTCTGCTGGCCAGACTGTTGTCTGGATTCCTGAACCCTTGCCAGGGTTCTTTGGTGGCAAGCAACAGAAATTATTTAGGCTAACTCAATGATAAAAGAGGAATTTGTTGGAATGACATGGGGCAGCACACAGAAGTTGAAGAAAAGTTAAATAAACAGGCCTCAGAAAAGACCAGCCTCAGGGCCGTTGTGGGGATCAAGGTACAAAAACGAACGGAAAGTTTTTCAGGGCACTGCTGTCAGGATGAATAAGCTCCTTGCGTTTTCAGTTGAAGATCCGAATTCCTGGGGGAGGGCACTTACTGGCTCAGCTGAGGTCATGTGCCCACGCCCTTGGCAATGAGGGGATGATAGCTCCCTCAAGTAAAATCGACATGCCACCACCAGAGGGGGACAGGAGAGAGGTCAGGGAAAAAGAGCAGATGTCACTACACTCTGATTTCTCGTGTCACCTGGTTTCCATCTGCCCCCCCCTACTGACCTTAGACATACCGTCTCCTCTTTGTTTAGGTTCTTCTGGCCAAGTTTGATAACCACCAAGTTCGAGTCAATCCTCTACCTGGCTTGACCTAAACTCTGAAGTCAGATGAATTCCAATGAGCCTTCTGATCTGTGCTGCCCTTATTCCCACCCACTACTTTGGTCTGGTCTCTGCTTGGAACATTCAGATGTTCCTGGGCCACCAGGTTCTCAGAAATTCCCCAGATTCACCCTGTTCTTAGGCTGGTCACTGTTATCCCGGGCTCTTTGGCCCCAAATGCTTATTTTAAGCAGCACAATTCAAGATGTTTATATATGTACTTCCAAATCTTTTTAAAAAATGGCAAAGCAAGTAAGCAAACAAACAGAACCACTCTATTTCCTTTGGAAAATGCATAACATTCAAGAATCTATTTACACAGAAATTACTTCACGTACGTTCAAAAGTCAAATCTTTCAAAAATCTAATGTCTGCGAATACAATGTCATTTATGTTTGTTCCTGTTGTTAAACTGGAATAAAAAATTAAAGCAAAGACTTTGTGATATCATCAGAGTCTCATATTAAAAAATGAATAGCCCGACTGATCTCTCAGTTGTACAGCAAGAGACTGTAAAGCAAAGGGTAAAGACTTTTGACTGGTGGGTTCCGGAAGGTAGAAGCCAGATGAAGGTTTGGTCAAACGGCTGCCAAGTATCACCCTTCACCACCACGAATACTTACTGAGCGCCTAACGTGCTAGGCACACTGCTAAGCATTTAGAGACCCCATTGTACGTAATCGTTATCATGTATATAAACCTACAGGTCTATCCTGTTGTCCCCCTTTTACAAATAAGGGAAACAAAGTTCACCAACTCAGCCAGGGCCACGCAGCTGGCTGTGGGTGGCATGAGTTACGTAAAGACTGACTTTCTAACTATCCTCTCAAATATGTTTGTCTCTGTTAAAAAGTTTTGCAGGGGCAAAGGGTCCTCATGGCAAAAATGGTGAGAAATGATGGACTTAAGAGTTCAGGGAGAAAATATGAATGTAATTAAGAAGCCCTTAATTTATTCTAGTGCACAGCTGTGCCCAGTTGTACTTCTCCAGAAAGCCCCAGATACAGACCACTGGAGATCACCTCTTCGGGGGTCACAGCTCATTGTGGTGATTATGAGGAACATCACTACCTTCAATACGCCTACAGAGTTAGGAACCACCACTCCAGTGTTAGAAACACAAAGCACGCTCTTCCTCATAGTGAATAAACAGGAAAATTCTAGGCCAAGGAAAGCTTATAATAACAACAACAAAGAGCCCACTCTATTTAGAGCAAGTCAGTGATTTCTCCAAATGAAAAAGCATAGCAGTTTCGACATGAAAACAAGTCTGGTTTTCGTGAAGCTTTTCTGACTGCCACTTTCTGAAGGTGAACTTTATTGCAATAGATTCCCAAGTAAATCATTTACGGTATGTTAGTGGGCGGATGTTAAGAATAATTGGAATTCGTCTTCTGGTTTTGCATCGGAACATGTTAAACGCTTTGCATTCGTGCTAACCTGATTACATAAAAAGTTTAGGAGTCATATGTATGATGAGGTTCAAAACGGGTCCAGGTGATATTTTGTTTCAACGGGTGTAGGTCAAAATCTCCAACATTTTCCTCCTTTACAAAATCGTGGAGTCTTAAGGTCTTTTCTTTATCTCCATATGATTTTTTCCCCTGCAATTGCATTTGCTTCTGAGATTAGAATGCAGTCATTATACAATCTACTGAGGTTGTACTATCGTGCTTACCAAGCTACTGCTCAACTTGATATAAGGAAATCAATTTAGTTTCATTCCGATGCGTGGTTCAAGGCAGATTGGCCTTCAAGAAACCTAGAGAAAAGTCCAAGAGATCCTAAGCCCAACTGTCACCTGTGGGAAGGTCATAAAAATGGGCGAGGGAAGCAAGAGGAGATGAGGTAGAAGGAGTGGTATTTGGAGAGAGAGAGAATCTTGCTCTTTGGCCAATGGATTGGAAATGGCTCATTTTCTCCAAATGCCTGGAATCGTCTAAAACCAATGAGATGCCCTATGGTAATGACTAGCGGGGGTCTTTGAGCCTATCTCCTTCCAGATTTAGAGCTAAGGGTGAGGGATGAAGGGGCACTGTGAAATGGTGAGCGGGTTGAGGCAAGAGTCTTTAAATCTATCTAATGCAAGACTGATTCTAGGTCTATAACAAAGAAAATAACTGGCAAAATCCATATTTTATTTGTGGCCAGGAGCCATGCATCTCATCTTCAGCTCTGTGTCCCAAGAAACCCCTGGCTCTATCCAAGATATTCTTTTGGTTCATTTTTGACCAGAGGTGAGATCACTAGAAGTCAATGTGGGAATGGGTAGGTTATCATAAACATAATGTTGGCAAAATTAATTAATTTGAGAAATTAAAAAAAAAAATAGCTCCTTGGCTCATATCATACATCAAATCATATTCTGGATTAAGTAAAAAAAAAAAAAAGACAATAGAATATATATTGAAATTTTATCTCTAGTTATATTTCCATGATAGGATTTGGCATGATTTTGCTTTCTTTTTGCTTACTGGTATTAAAACCGTGTCTGTCATTTGACAAGTAGAATCTGTGGTAAAAAAAAAAAAAAAAAAAAAAAAGAAAAGAAAAGAAAAGAAAAAAAAAATACCAGCTGAGCTAATTAATAATTTTAGTATACAAGTCTATTACAAAAAGATATGCGGGCAAGAATTCATCATAGCTTTGTTTATTATATCAAAAATTTAGGTTAAATAAACCTAAACTTGGTATATAAACATGATGTAACTGTATGTAATTGTTTTCAAAAGATGTTAAATGAAATAATATAATGTCAAAAAAGCAGGATACAAAATGCCTTATACCATATGATCTCATTTTTACACAAATATGACACAATATTAACACTGGGTCCCCTTAGGTTCTTTTACTACGAGTGCTTTTTAAAAACATACTTCTCTAGGGGCGCCTAGGTGGCTCAGTCTGTTGAGCATCCGACTTCAGCTCAGGTCATGATCTTGCGGTCTGTGAGTTCAAGCCTCGCGTCAGGCTCTGTGCTGACAGCTCAGAGCCTGGAGCCTGCTTTGGATTCTGTGTCTCCCTCTCTCTGTGCCCCTCCCCCGCTCATGCTCTGTCTCTATGTCTCTCTCTCTCTCTCTCTCTCTCTGTCAAAAATAAACATTAAAAAAATAAAAAAAATATATACTTTTCTATATATCTTGAATGTTCACAAATGAACATGTATTACTTTTATTGTTAGGAAAAAAAGATCAGCGTAGAAAAAATATTTTTGTTCAGTTAGTCCAATCATTAGTTCCAGTGGCTTCATTATCATAAACTTCCCAAGGAGCCTTCCTGTTTAAAGGAAATTTGGAAGGGCGCCTGGATGGCTCAGTGGTTAAGCATCCAACTTTGGTTCAGGTCACGACCTCCTGGCTCGTGGGTTCGGGCCCTGCGTCTGGCTCTGTGCTGACAGCTCAGAGCCTGGAGCCTGCTTCAGATTCTGTATCTCCCTCTCTCTCTCTGCCCCCTCCCCTATTTGCACTGTCTCTCTCTCTCTCAAAAATAAATGAACATTAAAACAAAAATTTTTTAAATACAAAAAATAAAGGATATTCCGAGGGTATCTTCCGCATAGTGTACTGTCCTTAAGGTAGGTGCTCAGTGAATGTGCACCAAGCGAATTTGCACTTCTGACCCTGTTGCTGCCGATTACACATTAGTGGAATCTGAGGGAGGCTGTGTGCCAGAGCTGGCTCATGGCTTCTCTTAAAAACACATGCCAAAAAGCCTATATTTGAAAGAAAAGAAAGGACCAAATGATTACTATTAAGTGTTGCCCAGAACTATCTCTCTAGTTAACAGGTATTTTAGGTGAGGTGTTTGGCAGGTGACCGTAAAAGCGATGAAATCATTGGATGAGTTTTGCATCAGTATTTACATGGGGCGGCGTAAGGGAAACAAACTGTTCATTTTTTAATGGGGACAGTGCTGAGGGAGGATGCCATTTCTGCTGATGTTTCCAAATAATGTTATTAGAAAATACCAGCAGCAAAGAATGCACTGAATAATATTTTTGAAAAGAAGAAACTCCTTAATACATTCCAGGAAGTTGATACTGAGTCACAAAATAACAGGAGAATTAAATGAGTATCAGAAACATTTGGACTATTGCTTTGCTGATATTGAAGCTCATTCCTGTCTCAATACTACTTGGCACTTGTACAATGCAAAATGTGTTCAATTATATTATTTCTGGAGAGAGGAGGGATAGGTTTTATCTACCACATTTTATGATTGAGGAAATGGACAGTCTTGGAATGCAAGTGGCTTGCCCCAAACTGTCGCAACAGTGACTTTTTTTTGGCACAGGATGGGGGGAAGGGCATACTGCTGTCTTGTGCGATCTCTCTAGGATGGCAGGGTGTCCCAAGATGTCCTTGCCTCTATGACTGCTCTCCTGGGGGCTGGGGATGCTGCTCCTTCAGGTCACGTGGGCTCTGAACGCTCTGTCTCTGAAAGGCCTGAGCAGGTCACAGCGGGTAGAAGCTCTGAAGGTCCATGGGCATAGCACAGGCACCCGCAGAGCTTGATAAATCTACCCGTTGGTCTTCTCCGGTGTATGTGCGACCTTAGAGAGTGTTGACGCCTGCATGGGCCTGTATGCTGGCTTGCAATCAGTAGGAAACTTACCTGATGAGATTTCAGATACAGGACTGTTCTTAGGGGTTTTTTTTTCACAACTGGAAAGGGTTTGCAGGAATGCTTTTGTCTAACATGGCAAAAGAAGACAAATCCCGTTCATGTGTGTATCGTATGGAGCACCGCTATCTAAATGCTGATGTGGGCTCCAGAAGGGGTGGGGGCTGGAAGCTGATTGAACTATTATCAGTAACTGTACGTGCTGCTTTCCGCACTCCCAACAGTTTTAAGTACTTTACTTTGTTTTTGTTGTTGTTGTTGTTGTTTTTTTTTAAAATGTTTTATTTATTTTTGAGACAGAGAGACAAGGGCATGAGCGGAGGAGGGGCAGAGAGAGAGGGAGACACAGAATCTGGGAAGCAGGCTCCAGGCTCTGAGCTGTCGTCAGCACAGAGCCCAATGAGGGGCTTGAACTCACAAACTGTGAGATCATGACCTGAGCTGAAGTTGGTCGCTTAACTGACTGAGCCACCCAGGCGCTCCTTAAGTACTTTACTTTGAAGATAAGCTGTGTTTTCAAGCCACTGGAAACTTACCACTTCCTGGCCCCATTGTCGTTCCACAATTTATTGTTGTTATACCATAAAGCCCACGTGTTCACTTTTTTGTACATTTAACTGATCTTTATTCTTCCTCTCAACTCCACTCAAATTTTGCTTTTCCGTATTTGCCCTGTGAGAGCATATCTAATTTTCTTGTTATTGTCTGTGTCCTTATCTAAAGCCCTCATTTGGTGGCATACTCCATGAGGGCAGGAGGGACCATGTGGGTTTTATCTACCTTTGGTCCCAGCATCCAGCTGAATTAATGAATGGTGCATTCAACATTTCACCTGGAAAATAAATGCTTTGTTTTTATTCTTGTGTCAAAGGATTTAAGAACCTACTAATTCTTTATTGCCTTTTTAGTTTTAGTGTTTAAAATACAATGTTGGCCCCGTTCCAAAAACATTCACTGGGGACTACTTATACCAAAGGTCCTGCCAAGAGTTGGAGCTGTCTGTGTTATAAATAAGACATAACACATGTCTTTCAGGAGATCAGTAGGGGAAGCAACATGGAAATAGGTAGAGCTCTTTCCAGATTGCAGAGATGAAGAATATCTCAGTAAGTAAAAGTATTCCATTGATGTTTTGATTGTAAAAGGGTATGGTTTCTGAATTCAGTTCTTTCCGAATAACTGAAGCATTTTAAAAATCATCTTATCGCAAATAGTGCTTTGTTATTTAAATAATGAATAAAGTGACATCTGACACTCCTTTTCAATCATCTGAGACGGTTTTGGCAAGAAAGAGTCCTACTAAAGAACCCAAATAACCAGAACTCCCAATTCTAAAGCTATATTTTTTCCAAGTTGATTTATTTATTTTTGAGAAACAGAGAGAGAGAGAGAGAGAGAGAGAGAGAGAGAGAGAGAGAGAGATGCCACAAATGGGGTAGGGGCAGAGACAGAGAGGGAGACAGGAGACAGAGAATCCTAAGCCGGCTCCATGCTGTCAGTGCAGAGCCTGATGCCGGACTCAAATGCACAAACCGTGAGATCGTGACCTGAGCCTAGATCAAGAGTTGGATGCTTAACTGACTGGTCCCAAGTCTAAACCTACTTCCTTCATTAATTTGATGAGTTGTCTTGGGACAGACCCTTACCTGTAAATCATGAATGATACTACCTTTCCATCTTACTCAGAAATGCACAAAACCAGACCTTTGATAAGAAAGCATCTACACAGAAAATTATTTAAAGTATGATCTTAGAAAATGTTTGTCTTCAAGGAGTTTCCATGGCAGCTTTATGTCTAAACAACTGGAAATAATCACAAAAATTCAATAGAAAGATATTACCTAAGTAAGTTATTGGTGCTAACCTACAATGAAGTGCTCTGTAGACATCTAGAGATGATACTTGTAATAATTAATAACTCATAAAATTTTCACCAGCCCATTGTTGGGTGAAAAGAGTAGAATAAAAAAATAATCTGGTAGAGAAAGACCAAAATGTTATCAGTAATCATCTGTGGCTAATATGATTATGGGTAATTTTCATTTTTACATTTCTTTTGGTACTTTTAAACACTGGCCAAGTTTTGAACAACACATAAATTTTTTTTAAAGCCAGCATGTGAATGCTTCAGCTTTCCTGATATTATACACAAATAAACAGAATAAAATTATCCTATCATCTGGTTAAACAAAGAGAATTAATATTAACCTTGTTGTTTTGGGTCTCTCCAGATATGCTTTGACATTTGATTCGAGGGAAAATACTGCAAATTTCTCAACTTCCGCTTGTAGAAATTTTCCTTGAGAAGTTCATGTAACAACAAAATATCCTGGCGGGAAAAAAAATCCAGTGACCTGTTTTGTCTACATAATGACAAATCTTCCCAAGTTTTCTAAATACACTTGAACTCATTTTTAAACACTGGGATCACTTCTCTAAGAAACGAATTTGGAGATACAATCTAATTAACCAACATCAATCTTAAAGATTAAAAATGGAAAATTCCTAACTTATCCCAAAACTACTGTCAGAAAAATAACAGATCTTTATACCATTACATTTTTAAATAGGTCTGAGGCTTATACTTTTTAAAAACTATTATCTCATTGCAATAATACCAAAATACTGAGAATGTCAAATACTCTTTAAATGTATACTTGATATGTGCATATGCACACACACATATATACTACCTACAATGATATGTGAAAACATTGTTTTGATAGCCTGATATTGTATGTACAGGACATCAGACTGGATTTTTAACCTTCCTCTCTGTGCACATAAATGAGTATCGAATTACTTGCACTGAATCAATTAACAGGGACGGATTAAACAACTGCTTTGTCGATCTAGACTGGTTCTCCAGTCTCTTTCTGACTGCCAAGGTACCAGAATCCAGAGGAAGAAGTACCAACAACAAGACTTGCTTCCTGCTTTGTCACCTCTTCTTTATGTAGGCTAGGTTCCCAAGAGAACAGTCAACCTCTTCCATGTGACAGTCATACAAGTCTTTAAAATAGAGATCGTGTCACAGTTCTTTTGAAACTCTCCAGTACCATCCCATCGCATCTTGAGGGACCCTCCAGGGTCCTTACCAAGGCTGGCACAGCTCCCAGACAATACCGGACCCAGGAATCCCTTGTGGAGCTGATTAATATGCAGATTTCAGTTGGGGTGGGTGGGGGAGGGGCCGACATGACGTTCTGCCTTTCTAGCCACCAGGAGGGGAAGCTGGTGCTGTGGGTCCTGTGAGTGACCTGGGGGTCTTCACCTCCGGCTGGCAGGTCCTTAACCTGGGTTTCATTCTTCCCTGGCTAGAGCCCTCTCTGGCCCGAGCCTATGTCAGCTGGGACAAGGGCTCTTTGGCCCAGCTTTACCTTCTTGCCCCGGGCCTCACAGCCACATTTGGCAAATTCAAACGTGTCCCAGGGAGGTGGAGGAGAGAGGATGACACAGACATGTCAACGGGAATGAAAGAACATTTTCAGCACCTCACTTTACACGTGGGCCCATCACCAAGTTGCAGTGTGAATTCATTACTCATCCATTACTAATGCGACTGTCTTGTGAATAGCATAAACATACTACATGGCCTCTTTGTTAAAATATGAATTGGTTAAGTGCAAACATTATTATTATAATTATTATATATTATTATAATTATATATATAATAATACAATATAATATTATATTATATTATAATATATTATATAATAATAATTATTATTATTAATATAATAATAATAATTATTATTATAATTATATTGGTTAAGTGCAAACATTAAAATTATAGTCCTGTGGACTTATTCCACCTTATCTAGGGAGCAATCTCCCATCCTTAATTAGCACAACCATCCTGCCCCTGCCGCTCTAACTCCCTGTTTCCCATCCCTTGCCCCATCTCTAGCAAAATACCCAGCATCTGTGTTCCATCATGGTGAGTAAATTAACTCAGGGATTTTCTTCTTCTTTTTGTAGAAGTTCCTTTAGTCTTGGTTTTATACTTTGACAGCCCAGGAGCCATACAATTAGAAGCATCTCGCCTCTCTCCACTATTGAGAGCCCTGGCCTGGACCACATTCCCCAGCACTTCCCGCATTCCCGAGTCCCCATGGAAGGCTCATGGGTTACGTGAGCCAGTGCCTTGGAAAGGTTTTCCCCATTGACCCCTAGCTAAGGTAAATGCTCCCCTTCTCCATCACCACATCCTATTCTCTCCTAGCAGGTACCACAATCTAGAGCTATATGTTTGTTTATAGGCCTGTTGTCTCTCTCCCCTGTTCCCCTGGACACTCTATCCCACCGTGGCCAGGAATGCAGTTTGTTTATCATTGAGTTGCCAGGACCTGGGTCACATGCCTATGTCTCTGTCCTATTATCTTGTTCCTGATTTTAATAATAATAATAATAATAATAATAATAATAATAATAATAATATAATCGTAGCTAGACTATAAAAGCTGGGCATTGTGTTGAATACTTTATTTGCAAGAGATACAGTACCACCATTTTTAGATAAGAAAAACAGAGATCCTTTTGGAAGTGACTGGTTTAAGGGAACACTAAACTTCTTAGTTGGCTAAGTTGTAGCGGCAAGTTAGTTTAGAGCTTCAGCTGATAGGCAAGATGTGGCATGTTGGTTTCCAATGTATGTCTCCTTTTCTCCTTTCCTGTTGCCAAATGTTCACTGTTTTGTGATGTGTTTTCAACTCTTCATGTACACACCTTACTCATATTTTGATAATGGCACAATATCATCAAATATGTACAAGTGGTAATTTGTGCAGCTTTAAGCGTGATAGCCAAGGTCGACTACCTTGATTTTCTGGAGAAAAAGTTGTACAGATAGTTAGGTACAATCCATGCTGACCTACTGTCTTTAATTGAAGTTTGTCATTTTAATGTGTGTTGACTTTTTTTTTTAAGTTTATTTATTTAATCTGAGAGAGAGAGAGAGAGAGAGAGAGAGAGAGAGCGCACAAGTGGGCTAGGGGCAGAGAAAGAGAGGGAGAGTGAGAATCGCAAGCAGGCTCCATGCTGTCACTGCAGAGCCTGCCACGGGCTTGAACTCACGAACCAGAAGGTCATGACCTGAGCCGAAATCAAGAGTTGGATGCTCAACCATCTGAGCCACCCAAGCACCCCTTGACGTGTGCTTATTTCTTATGGCAAACAAACATGCAAAATGTGTTCCATTCAGAGATATGACCTTATGGACTGGCTCTCCCTCTCGTATCTGGACACCACGTATGTGGATCTGTGCTATCGAAGATGGTGGCCGCATGTGGCTACGGACATTTGAAATGTAACGTAGATACTCTGAATTAAGATGTTCTAGAAATGCAAAACAGACACTAGGTTTTCAAAACTTCATATGAAAAAAAAGACCGTAAAACATGTACTAGTGTTTCTAACAGTGATTACATGTTGAAATTATAAAATTATGAATGCATGGGGAGAAGTGAAATATACTGAAATTAATTTTATCTGTTTCTTCTTACTTTTTTAATGTGGCTACTGAAAAACTTAAAATAACATATGTGGCTCATAGCTGTGGCTCACATTACATTTCTATTGCATGATATGGACACTGATGCTTACTTATCTGAGCTTAGGAAATCATGTAAAGTGGACAACTATACAGCCAATATACTTTAATTCACTCTTCACTAGAAAATACTTCTGAAGCCAGAGGCCTTAACTGGCAGTTGAAGAAGGAACCCCAAGAGGGATGGAAAGACGGCCATGGGAGCTTCAAGAAGACAAGAGCCAGCAATGGGATCTTGTGAGATAAACATAGAACTTGGAGTAAGAGTCTTTCTCATCTGATTTTTAGAGATGAAGATAACTCAGAGGGATTAAGCAACTGGCCAAGGCCATGGTGGTTGGGCTGATAGGGAAGATGTCTACTCTGTTAAAAAGTTGATATGATCTCAGTTTTCTTATTTTCGGAAACTGAAAATGGCGGTGAAACAAATAATCTATAGTGCAAGGCTGTTATGATTAAAAAGTTTAGGCTGAGACCAGATACAAACTTTGTAGAACAAAAATGCTCTGAGCACCATGTGTTTTTACTGATCTTGGAAAAACTCTTTTACTCCATGGTTAAATGCACATGATGAAGGACCACAGGGCATTTGCAAACCAGACGGCCCTGTTGGAATCGTACACTGAGAGGTTTGAGGGTTTTTTCATCAATTGCAATATTTAACAAGGTTAACTTTGCTCAGAGTTAACACAAGGCAGTTATTACTGTGCTCTCCGTAACAGGGCAGAAATTATAAGGGAAAGGCAAAGACAGATTTCATTTAATTCACAGTTTTACTAGGGATCATGCCTGAAAACAAACTAGCTACTACAACCCCAGAGAAAAGCTCAAGAAGGAAAACTCTCCTCAGAGAGGGAGAGGCAGCTGAGAGAGGAAGCTGGTGGCTTTGCTGTTGTTGCCCTTGACCCCCACTCATCTAGTGGAAGTCAGAATGTATGGAGGAAGCAGGCAGTGGGAGGGCCTAGAGGAGGGTGGCCCTGAGAACACGAAAGGAAACATGTTTGGTGCCCCCATCCTCCCAAACCATTACTAAATAAGTCTATTCTAATGGGAAACAATTCTCCTGGGAGCCACAGAACTACTTTGTTGTTTTTTTAATCCCAGGACAGAACAGCTCCAATCTGTGAGCAATGAGGTGAAATGGAGGGGGTGGTGTGGGCTGAATGATGACAGAGGAAGCTTTTATTTCCCCCAAACTTCTCATTCACATTGTCTCCCCATGGGTGATCACCGATAGACACAGAAGAAACAGGACAGGCCCAGACCTGATTTCAATGAAATCATTGAAAAAGAATCAGAAAGTATTGAGTATGAAATGAGTATGTGTAAAATGAATGAAGGCATAAAAATGGGGGAAAATCTACAAGAAAAGACAAAAAAAAAATCCCAAAGCCCAAATAGATTTAGACTTCAGAAAGGACTTCTGGAACCGTCACTGAAATTAAAATTTAACGAATGAACATAGTCATGGTTAACGTTTATTGAACGATTACTATGTGACAGATATAGTGAAGTATGTGTCATGAGTATTAAATCACTGAATCCTCATAAAATCCTGAAGTGAATCTCTTACTTCCATTTTAAAATAAAGAAGTTGAGACAAAAATTTAAAAGCTGATAATTAATAGATCTGGGGTTATAAACCATGTCAAACGGTTCCATCCAGAGGTTGTTTTTTTTTTTTTTCATCACTGAAAATTACAATAGATTGAAAAATCAATCTACTGAAATTTCCAAACAGCAGAAGAGAGAATTAAAAATTGAAAGAGGTGTGGGGAGGGTTCACAGGGGGCAGCGCAGGGGACGAAGCCCCTGAGGCAGAAGCTGAGAATGTTCCAAGTTGGTCTCAAGTCCAGCTGATGACTGGTCTTGTGGACAGTCTGGGGTAACCTCCGCAGTTCAGAACAGTTCTTCTGTGGCGGGGGGGTGGGGGGAAGAGAATTTATCCAATGGCTCCCATCACCCACTGGTCAAAGATTTGCCCACAGGTGTTAATACCCTATACCTCTAAGGTCCAACAGGGAGCCATGAGTAGAGTCTAGAGGAACCATTAGGCTGTTCCAGGTTCAAAGTCTGTGGCCAAGCTGGCAACTGGGGAAAGTCAGTGCCCACAGACCAGGAGCAAGGTGGGACCCAGAGGACCCAAGTGGCATATGAAAGGTATGTCTTATAAGGAGTTAGGAGGAATGGAAAAAAGATGAGAAGGTCCAGGATGCATCCTACGAAAGCCAGGAATAGAGAGAGTGGGGAAGGAGAAATGTAAATCAGGAATATCTGAGATTTGATGAAAACTATAGACTCTCAGATTAAATATGCACTGAGTAGGATACGTAAGAAACAAATGTGCACATACAAGTTTAATAACATGACTAAAAAATCTTGACCTAATTGGTAAATATATGTGTGTGTGTGTGTGTGTGTGTGTGTATCTTTAAGTCAGAATATCATTTCCATCACAATTTAATTAAAAAATAAGATTAACTAGAAAATCTCCCTCTGTTTGGAAATTAAGAAATAAGGATTTAAATAACCCATAGGACAAATAAATCAATTAGAAAGGATTCTGAATTTAGTTATATTGAAATACCACTTACTAAAATGTGTGTGATGCAGGAAAAGCAGTATTTGGGGGGAAGGTCATTAGCCTTAAATGCATTTGGACTACTCAGAGTTGCTTGATTAAAGTCAAAATACAGGGGCAGCTAGGTGGCTCAGTCAGTTGAGTGTCCGACTTTGGCTCAGGTCATGATCTCGCAGTTTGTGAGTTTGAGCCCCGTATTGGGCTCTGTGCTGACAGCTCAGAGCCTTAAGCCTGCTTCAGGTTCTGTGTCTCTCCATCTCTTGGCCCCTCCCCTGCTCATGCTCTGTGTCTCTCTGTCTCTCAGTAATAAATAAATGTTAAAAAAATTTTAAAAAAATAAAAATAAAGTCAAAATAAAAATTCAACCATGTTTGCTGTATTTTTGATAGTTAGACTATTAAATTTTGGGGAAAAAACACATTGACGATAGCACTAAAAATATCAAATACTTAGAAATTAAAGAAACAGAAAACTTGAAAACATAGTGAGAAGTTAAAGCCCTGAAAAAAGAGACCAATGAATGAATATAAACAGACTCCTAAATGAATGAGTGCTTGGTACACGTTTGCAGATGTAACACTGCAAAGCAGGGGTTGGGGGGGGGGGAAGAACGGACTGTTCAATAAATAATGTTGGCACAATTTATCATATATATGGAAAATGATAAAATCATGTTCCTAAGTAGAAAAACAATTCCAGGATTAAGAGTCCTAAATACAAAGGAGTTACATTACAAAACTTTTTCTTGACATAAGAGAACATTTTTTTTTTTTTAAACGTTTATTTATTTTTAGGACAGAGAGAGACAGAGCATGAACGGGGGAGGGGCAGAGAGAGAGGGAGACACAGAATCGGAAACAGGCTCCAGGCTCTGAGCCATCAGCCCAGAGCCCGATGCGGGGCTCGAACTCACGGACCGCGAGATCGTGACCTGGCTGAAGTCGGACGCTTAACCGACTGCGCCACCCAGGCTCCCCAAGAGAACATTTTAATAATCCCAGGGAAGAAAAGGATTACTTTAATGAGACGCAAAACAGAAAACATCAAGGAAAAATGGGAAGTTCGAGATTGTAGAGGAAAAAAAAAGTTCTATGTTCAGCCACCAGTAGCTAAATTTAAGATAAATCAGACACTGGAATGACATACTTGCTGCACATTTAAATGGCAAAAGTGTGGCATCCAAAATATAGAAATGACTCCTCGTTATTAGCGCGGAAGAAGCACAAGGCCACAACAGATCAGTAGGCAAAGAGCTGTCCATGCAGTTCACCCCGAGGTACAGAAAAACCAGCAACGAAAACATGAAAAGATCCACGAGCTCCCTGGTCAAAACAAGATCCTATTCATACTCACTAACATCGAAACACATCAAGTTTTGCTGAGGACGTAGGGAAGCAGATACTCTGGCACATTATTGGCTCCACCATTTTGGAGTCTGTTTGGCAATTCCTCATGCAACTTAAAGTATGCTTTCCCTTTGAATTCTACCTAGGAATTCCAGATCTAGTTGTCACAATGGTACCTACACGGAGCAGTTATGTTGTCGCGACTTTGTAAAACAAAACCATGGAAACCAACTTCCTGTGCTGGGCGGGGGGGGAGGAATGGAAAAATAGACTGTGCTTTATTTGTATAACTGGATACTATGCATCAACCATCACATCCATATGTGTATACATGAATCACATCTATATGTATCAACATGGATAAAATCCAAAACCATAATATGGAGTGAGGGGAGCAAGCTTATGAATGTGAAACCATTTATTGCATTTGAAGGACCACAAAACGAAAACATTTATTTTTCATAGTGACTAACACACACACACACACACACACACACACACACACACACACACACGAAATGGATAAATACAGAACTATGCACAAAAGAGGGGGCAAAGAACATGTGGCTGACTTTTTATATATATACATATTGTTTTCCCTAAAGGGAGAGACCTGAGAACAAACGGGTCAAAGCCTATTAATACTTGCCTAATCTCAGGGATGAATAAATTGGTGTCCGTTACACTTTCTGTTTGTGTCAACTTCATTCTTAAAATTTAAACATGAAACCAGTTGAGAAAGCATCTTCCCTAAATGCAGCTGTTATTCAGCTCCTGATATTTGCTTGCTGTATTTCTGCTCTGTCTGGAACTTTAAGGCAAAAAGAACGATAAACCATACCTCAAACCATGAACCTCACCTTCCACAGATATCAAAGGAGGAGCTGTCTCCAGCCCATCTCCTAAATCTATTTATTGCCTGAGGCAACAGCAATGTACCTCCCAGGTTCAAGTTGCTGAGCTGGGCCTGGCCATGGCGGTAGAACCAGAGGATGAGCTGAACAGACAGGTCAGGGACTGGTTTTCACTCAGGGCACTTCAGAACAAACTGTGTGGGTGGACAGTTCCACCCAGTCTGAACTCAGAATGTGGGCTCAACATCGCTACTCTCTCCCTGTTTTGAGAAACTGCTAAAATCAAATTGCAGAAATTTAGAGCAAAGTGATGTTTGTAACTAGTGCAGCACCAAGATGATAAATACCGTGGCTCAAAGGCTCAATTTAGCCAGCACCTACACATTATTTGGCCCCAAGTTTATTTAGCCCTTTACAAAAAATATGGTGTGTTTTGTAAAGTTTTGACTTATTTGCTAACATCTAGACTTTGAGAGATTTCTAATGGAAATTGGACACTACCACGCCCCCCCCCCCCCCCAACTGCCCCTGCTTCTCCGCTGAGAAAAGCAGGGATTCTGGCATTATTGATCTTGGAGTCTAGAATGCCCACAAATGGTTGGCCCTGAAGACTGGCCCCTACTCCATGGCCTGACTCATTATCTCACCTGCTGGCCTCACCAGGGGTTTCAGCCTCATTTTACAGATGAGAAAACTGAGGTTCAGAGAGGTCAAGTGCCCTGCCCAATGCCAGAGTTACCCTGTGGAGGGAGCCTTGCTGGCTGGCACTCTTTGGACAAGTTACTGGTTAACTTATGATTCCTTTTCTCTACAGACATTTCATGGTTTCTAATGACACTTTTTATGTAATTCAGCAAGTGCAATGGAAAGGATACTTCTTATAAATAGTAACAAAGACTTACTTCAAGTGATGATAAAAATAATACAAATGGATTAATTGTAATATCAGCAAGAAAGTCACCGAGATTTGGCCAAATTCAAGACAGAAATTTTACATGTAAAAAAAAGAATAAGGGAATATGACAACATAATTAGAAATTGGTATAATTAGAGGTTACATGTTCATAGAGCATCACTTTTTCAGGCTGATCTTTACATACCCCTCTTTCTCCATCCTTCCCCAACCTCACCTCTTCTTTGGAGTCTGGAAGGATGTGCAAACCCTGCTCTGGACCTCCCACAACATATACTCCCTTTAGGTTTCTTGGTTGTTGGACTTATTTGCTCCTGGATTAAAGTTGGTAGACAATCTACATTGACTTAAATGAGATTACTATAGCATGCTCAGAAGTATTGGGTTGGGCATTCCTAGTCTATGCAAAGTGCATTTTTGTTAGAACCAGCTACATGAAGAGATTACATGGCTCACAAAATCCTTTAGAATGTAAAACACTAAGTCACCTAAGTGTAAATTAATAGGGGGATGATTCAATTAACTTTGGCATATTCATATATTGTGGAAAGTCATGCAACAGGACAAAAAGAAAAAGAAGTAAATCTATCTTAAATACTAACATGGACAGGGGCGCCTGGGTGGCTCAGTTGGTTAAGCTCCCAACTCTTGATTTCAGCTCAGATCATGATCTCATGGTTAGTGAGATCGAGCCCCTGTCAGGCTCTGTGCTGGCAGCATGGAGCCTGCTTGAGATTCTATCTCTCCCTTTCTGCACCCCTCTCTCTTTCCCCTCTCATGCTCTCTCTCTCTCTCTCTCTCACACACAAAATAAATTTAAAATAAATAAATAAATTAACTAAATACTAACATGGACAGATCTGTAGGTTGCAAAAGGATACATATAGCATGGTATCAGTTATGTTAAAAACCACCAATAAAATTACATGTTGTTTGTGAGTCTGTTTAGTACGTAAATGCACAGAAAATGTCCACAAAGAAACACGAAGTGGTCAGTGGATGACCTTTGTTTGGACAGGGAGGGAAAGAGGTATGAAGATGCCAAAGAGGGTTTTAGCTTCATCTCTCGTGTCTTAATTTAAAAGAAAAAATAGATAACATGTGGTCATAGACTCTAACGATCTTTATAGGTAACATTTATTTATGTGACTACTGACCTCCAATTATAATCTCAATCATGAAATTGTAAAACAGCTCATCCATGGGAATGACACTGATGCTGCCTTAACACCCAAATTAACTTTTTACGTGTAAAAATCACAAAAGTCATCTGAGAAGTTAAATTTCACTTCCACCGAGTTCAAATCAAGTAAGTCAAACTAGGAATCAAAACACTTTGGAGGACACCCAGTTCATCTTTAATTGCAAAGAATAAGAAGTATGGAGTGCTTTTAAGTGAATCTGGGATCTCTCAAGTTATGAGTCAAAATCAAAGTGACAGACTGCTTAATTCATCCTAACATGAGTTTTATTTCTAAGGTGCTACTAACTTTTCAGTGATGGCATTAGCTTTTCCCAACAGTGCTGACAGAACACTGGAGTGGGAGTTCGAACGAGGGAGAAACCGAGCCCCAGAGAGGTCAGAGTTCAGTGTGAGGTGACAACTAAGAAATGTCAGGGCTGGGGCCCTCTGTGCTCTCTGCCAGGCCATGCTGCCTGCTCTGATTCACCAGTGTGACATCGCATGTCTCTATATCCGGTGTTCTCATCCCTGGCCATTATCTACCCACGTCTGTCTGTCTGTCTATCTATCTATCTATCTATCTATCTATCTATCTATCTATCTATCTATCTGTCATCTACCTCTGGAGTCTATCTATCTACCTACCTACCTACCTACCTATCTATCATCTACCTCTGGAGACTTTCCCCAGTATCCCTGGCTCCTAGGGAATCAGACCAGCTTGCTCCCCGCCTTTCCCAACCAGCCTTCTTCCAGCGTATTCCACCTGTTTTCCCCGGCATCCCGGCTCGCTCGCATCCCCACGCTGCCCGCCCAGGCACGCGCGCACCGGGCAGGGACTCCCAGGACTGCGCCCCGCGGGTGGGGCCCGCGCGTCCCCGGAACGCGGGGCTGGGGGGTCGCGCCGCCCCGCACTCACCTTGCCTGTCGTGGGCGCCGCCGCCAGGAGCACCAGCAGGAGCTGCAGCAGCAGCGCGGGCGGCCTCCGAGCCGTCCCGGGGCGCATGGTGGGCGCCGGCTCAGAGCCCCGGCGTGTCCAGTGACCCGCAGGCTCTGCGGCCACCGCGTCCCTCGCGCGGCGCGGGTTGGGGAGCCCGGCTGTGAAGCTCGCCTCGCCAGCCCGCCCGGGGCGGGTTTTGCAGGGCTCAGCCGCGCCGTCCGTCCCTCCCCACTGAGGCTTTTGACTGCGGCTCCAAGGGAGGGAAGAAGTGGCGCAGGTCCCGCCCTCGTCCCCCCTCCCCTTCAACTCACCAGTCAATGTCCCTCCGAGCCGGGCACCGTGCCCAGGAGCGCAGCGGAGGCCGCGCGCTGCGGGGCAGGTGGGCGCGGATCCAGGGTAAGGGGTTCGCAGAGGATGCTCCCGAGGTCCTGGGGCCGGGGCGGGGCCTGGGGGGCGCGGGTCGGAGGTGGGGAATTTGGGGGTGTGCGCTGGGGAGGCGGCGGAGCGGGGTGGGGGGAGTGGCCAGCGGCCGTGCCCAGATTAAGCGGGAGGCGCGCCGGGCGTCGGCACTCGGGCGGCCCTGCCTGCTCTCGGCTCCCGCGGCGGTGCCCTCTCGCCGCTTCTCCACCCGCCGCCAACGTGCAGCCGCCGCGCCGGGCGGTGAAAGCGCAGGGACCAGGCCGCCGGGTCGCGCGTGGGTTCGGACGCGGCGGAACCGGGACGTGCGCGCCGCGCGGGCTGCGACCGGGCGGCTTCCGGCGCGGCGAGCGTCCCCCCGCGAGGTAAGACGCCCACCGCCCAGTCGGGGCCATCGCAGCCCGCCCCGCCCCCCCCCCCCCCCCCCCCCCAGGCCCCGGGCACCTGCCCTGGGGAGTGCGGGGCGGGGGCGGGCAGTGGAGGAAGCGTGGCCTGTGAGGGTGGCGGGAGGGGCTGCGGGGTTGGGGCCCCGGGGTCACCAGAGGAGAGCTTGTCTGGCTCCCGGGCTTGTCTGCCTGGGCTTGAACTGGGCGCTGTGTGTTGATTAATTTGGAGGCTCGAGTTACCAGCCTGGCAGTCTGGGCACTCGGGAATGCCAAGAGCAGGAGGCAGCTGAGGGGAAAGAGAAAGCCCATCCTATTCTCTGCTACGTTGAACTGGCTTTTCAGGGTAAATCTTATCTGCGGAAACGCAGGGGGAAAACCAAGAGCCAACTTCGTCCTGGGTGTCGAGCTCCTGAGAGGGCCTTTCGTGAACGCGGATACAAACGCGCAGGGTCTTGCTTCTTAGGGCCCTGTCTTCAGATCAGTGAACCGACGTGCCACTCACCACGTTGGTTCCGGGGTGGGGGTGGGGGGTGCATTTAGATCCCTTCTGGGAATCATGTCATTACATACAGAAAAATTCAATTAAATCAGAATCACTTCTACTGGAGTACAAATCAGAGCATCAAAGTGGTGATACAGCCACAGAGGTGCAACCTTATCGTTGCACTGAAGACCCCTCTGTCTAACGGCAGATCCGTTCAACAACTGTAATCTCCAGTAATGGTGACGGCAAAACTAAGATGTGAAAGTATTAGCGGATGCAAACTCCCAAGAAGTGCCCATGCTATTGTGGTTGGTAGCCTGTATTCATCACTGCCGGAAACGGGGAACTTCCAGGAAAGGTTAGAGAAAAGGGACATGGGCTTTTTGTTGCCATACGTTCACAGGCCACCTGAATTCCATCTCCATGTTAAGCGCCCCTGCTTTGGGGCAGTGTTGCTGACATCTGCAGTAGATGGCCATCAAATGCCAAGTGTGAAATGTGTGGTTTGGTCAGTGATTGTGGGGAACCACTTGCTGGCACTTAGAATAGGGTTGATTATTGTGTTAGACCTATGTAGCCATGTACATAGGCAAAACCCTAACAGCGGATGGATGAAGACATCTCCTCTCCCCCCCCGCCACCCTTTTTTTTTTTTTTTTTTTTTGGCTGGAGAGTCTTCCCTCTGTTTTTCATGCCAGCGATTGTCAACTGTGGCTGTGCATTAGAAGCTCCTAAGAAGTTCTAAAAATCCTGATACCCAATGCATCCCAAGCCAGTCACAGCAGACCTTTCAGGGGTAGGACTCAGGTGTGTTGTAAAATTCCCTGGAAATTCCCATGTGCAACTGTGTTTGAGAGCTACTGTTTTATATGCAAACTTTGGTTAGCTGAATTGAATTAGGGTCTCTTCTTTGTAGAAAAATCAAAAGGACATATATTAAACTCTTTAGCACACATAATGTTGCATTGTGGTACAGAGTAGCTTCTCCCTATTGACAGGGAAGACTCTTAAGGAACCTTCTCCTGGCACCCTTGTTAGGTAGGACATCAGGTGCTCAGTTGATGAAATATGAGTGTCCAAGAATTCCAAAAGATGTATGATAATATTCTATGAACTCACATTACTTCGTAGACAAAAAAAAAAAAAAAAAAAAAAAATCAAAACAAAACAAAACAAAACAAAAAAACCCTCAATGCTAGTGCTGAATCCCCTCTCTTTTAATTCCAGAAGATTTCTCCATTTTGGATTTCAATTCCTTTTCCTGAAACCAAGTCATTTTGAAAGAAGATCAGACTTGGCTTTGTCGACTTTGAAATGGGAGGCAGCCATCAACTGCAAGTTGCTTCTGATGCTGCAACAGAGCAGGAAAGGAACCTGTGATGTAAACACGGTAAGGAGGAAGCAGTTGTTAAGAGCTTGGTCTCTGGGGTAGACTCTGGATTTTGAGTCCTTTCCATACTTGCTAGTGTGAGCTAAACTATCTGGGCTGGAGTCTTCTCTTCTGTAAAATGGGTGTAATCATGGTCCCCACCTCAAGGAGCTGTAGGAATCCAGTGCAGCGAGGCATTAGAAGCTCTTTGTCCAGGGTCTTCCCCAAACAAGCACATTTCGGGATCTGATTCTCCAGGCACATAAAGGAAAGTAGGGTGAACGCGATTAGAAATGGCGGCACAAGATAGAGATGCTCTTCTCAACTCAGTAGGAGTAGGAGTTCCTCAGTAGGAAAGGGCAAGGGCCAAACACGCCCCACTGGCTCCCTTGAGGTCAACCCACTACTAAGACATCTAGAACAATGTTACTTGGCATCCTGAGAGCAGTAGCTTCGGCATTCTGGAGAGCTGGTTACAAATGCAGAGTCTCAGGGCACCTGGCTGGCTCAGTCAGCAGAACACGTGACTCTAGATCTCAGCTTTGGGAGTTCGAGCCCCGTGTTGGGCATGGACCCTACTCAAAAAAAAAAAAAAAAAAAATGCAGAATCCTAGGCACTACCCCAGACCCATTGAATCAGAGCCTGCATTCACCAAGGTCTCCCACTGATTCCTCCTCACATTAAACTTTGAGAAGTGGCTTGTCTAAAAGCCAGATTTTACCACCCATCCCTCACCTCCCCACCACATACATACACTCTCCTTTGGTACAGTGTTGTATACCTGAAACTAATGTAATATTCTGTGTCAACTATACTTCAATTAAAAAAAAAATAGTCACACCCAGACACACATAGACACACAAAATGTTTGGTACACTCACTAGGTAGTGTCAGTAAACCAGAATTCTTGGGGTGAAGGGACTTGATTTTTCACCGTTGGTTCTTAAAATGTGGTAAAGTAGAAGGAAAGGGGGGGATGGCTCTTTTTGTACGTACAAAGGACACAGAGATCTCTACTTTTGATGTTGATGGCAGATGAAGGTTTTGAACAAAATGAAGTGGTCGTTGCCTTTGACAAGCCTTATATTTATTATTTTGCCCGTTTTCCATAATGACAACATCATGTGGGTTTTCTACACGGTACGTAAATATATAGTGGTCGCTTCCTTCCCTTTGAGTGTAAGCCCCGTGAGGGTAGGGGTCCTTTTGGCGTTCTTTACTGTTGGTAAATGAACGACTTAAGTGATGTAACCAGTTGCCTCAGGATTCACACCCAGGTCTGTTTTCTTCCAAAGTTCCTGATCTTTCTGTAGCCTTTATTGTACAGGGATGTGCCTCTGCTTTCGATGAGGTGGCCGTAGCTCCTCCTTTCCTTAATCTTTTTTTTTTTCTTTGCTTCATCTCCCCATTTAGCCATCCCTTTTCTTTCAAAAACCTTCTCTTTGCAGCACCTCGAAAACAGACGTTTAGGTTGTTTTCGAGTCTCAGAGTCATTATCATCTCCTGTCAGCTCTTTTCCATTTTACATCTCTGGATTCCTTCACTGCTTTTCTAAGCTCCTGCCTAGTTCGTGCACTTACCAGCTATGGATTACAGTAGCCTTCTAGCCAGTGCCCTGCAAGTTCCCTCTGAAACCCATCTTCTAAGACATTGTCGGAGTTCCACTTAAAATTGCACGTCGTATGGGAAAAGACCGATTGCTTTTGGAGCAGTTAGAAACAGTCCCCAAATTTCAGAGGCTTCCAGTAACAAGATTTTCCCTCTCTGTTTACATTACATATTCACCCCAGAGTGTGGGGAGGCGAGAGAGGGGAGGATGCTTTGCTTATGATAGCCACTCAGGAACCTCCTGGAAATTCCCATGCAACATGTTCTCTCATCTCAGAAGAGGGAGAGGATGTGTCAAGTAAGAAACTGCTCTGAAAGCTTCCACGGGGATGTGGCTCATACTCATTATACTAAACGCGCGTTTCATTGGCCAAAGTGGTCACTTGACCACACTTCATTTTGTAAGGGATGGGGAAAGACTACCACACGCCTGCAAAGAGGGCTGGAAATATTTGGTGAATGTTAGTAATGCCCATCATCTACATGGTAGCACTTGCTTACTTTAAAGCCTCCAGAAACCCTTCTTTGTCTGCTTTGCAGCTGATTCCACGCTTCTTAGAATAGAACAGGGTGGTCTAAAATCAACTTTTTGTACTGCATTTTACTTTTCTGGATTACAAGGCCTTTGAGGGCGGGTACAGAAGGCGATGTTTTTTTTTTTTTTAACATAATAGATGCAAAATTAATTTACTGAGTTATGATTTTTGTACAAGAAACAGCCAGTACCTATCTAAAGTACACGACGTGAGGAGCTTCACAGGTGCATTCATCCTGTGCCACCAACACCACAGTCACAACGCAGAGCTTTTCTCTCGCTTGCTGCCCCTTTGCAGCCCATCTCTCGCCACTCCCGTCCCCAGGCAAACATCGATCTGCTTTCTGTCACTGTAGATTGCTTGGCATTTTCTGGAATTTTATACAAATGGAATCAAACAGTGCGTCCCCTTTGTGTCTGGCTTCTTTGACTCAGCGGAATGCTGGTGAGATCCCTCCGTGCCGTGTGTAACAGCAGTTTGTTCCTGTTGCTTCCACCGGATGCGTATCAGCTTTTCAAACGCCGTTTACCAGCGGTTGGACATTTGATTTGTCTCCAGTTAGGGGGCTGTTACAAATAAAGCGGCCGTGGATACTTGTGCGCAAGGCTTGTGTGCCTGTGTGCTTCCGGTGCTCTCGAATAAATGCCTAGAAGTGACATGGCTAGACCACAGGGTAGGTGTATGTTTAATTACAAAAGAAGCTGTTTTCCAAAGTAGTTGTATCATTCTGTGTTCTCACCTGGATTCTGTGTTCTCACCCACATTCCGTGTTCTCCCCCATATTCTGTGTTCTCCTCCGCAATGTGTGAGAGCTCTAGCTCCCGCATATATTTCTGACACATTCTTTTGTTATCCTCAATCTTTTTAATTTTCTTCTTTTTTTTTTTTAACTTTATTTTGAGAGAGGGAGAGAGAGCACGAGCAGAGGAAGGGCAGAGAGAAAGGGAGAGAGAGAATCCTAAGCAGGCTCCATGCTGTCAGCACGGAGCCCGACGTGAGGCTGGATCCCATGACTGTGAGATCATGACCTGAGCTGGAATCAAGAGTCTGGATGCTCAACCGACTGAGTCACCCAGGCGCCCCTGTCTTCTTAGTTTTATTCTGATGGTTATACAGTGGTGTGTCAATGTGTTTTTTTCTTTTTTTCATTTGCCTGATAACTAATGATGCTCAGCCTCGTTTCATGTACTTCTTAACCATTCGTAGAACTTCTTTTGTGAGGTGTCTGTTCAAATCTATTCCCCATTTTAAAAACATTGATTGTTTGGGGTGCCTGGGTGGCTCAGTCGGTTAAGTGTCCATCTCTTGATTTCGGCTTGGGTCATGATCTCATGGTTCATGAGATCGAGCCCCTGTGTTGGGCTCTGCACTGACACTGTGGAGCCTGCTTGGATTTCTCTCTCTCTCTCTGTTCCTCCCCTGCTCTCTCTCGAACTCTCCCTCGAGCTTGAGCTCTCTCTCAAATAAACAAGCTTAAGAATAAAAAATAAAAAAAAAATGTTCCTCTTCTTACTGTTGAGTTGTATTAGTTGTTTATATATATATATATATATATATTATTTTATTATTAAAACAATTTTTTTTCAATGTTGGTTCATTTTTGAGAGACAGAGACGGAGCGCAAACAGGGGAGGAGCAGAGAGAGAGAGAGAGAGAGAGAGACAAAATCTGAAGCAGGCTCCAGGGTCTGAGCTGTCAGCACTGAGCCCAACGCAGGGCTCGAGCCCATGAGCCAAGAGATCATGACCCGAGCCGAAGTTGGATGCTTAACCGACTGAGCCACCCAGGCGCCCCAGGATCTGTTTTAAATTTGCTTTTCTTATACGGATATCCAGCTGTTCCAGCACCATTTGTTGAAAAGACTTCTCTTTCTCCACTAAATCGTCTTGATCTTAATAGAAAATCAATTAATTGTCTATATTTGGGTCTTTTATTTGTTCCTCTCATATACCTGTCTCTTCTTTCACCAATGTTACATTTCCTTAGTACTATAGCTTTCGAGCAGGTTCTTGAAAGCAGGGTATGCAAGTTCTCCAACTTTGTTGTTGGTTTTTTAAAAAATAGCTTATGCTGTCCTAGATAATTTGAACTTACGTATATGTGTATTTGATCAGCTCACGTCGTGTTAAGGACAGTGGTGTCTACATTCATGAGGGGTATTCATCTGTAGTTTTCTTGTAATATCCTCATCTAGTTGGTATTTGAGTAATACTTACCTCATAAAATGAGTTGCCTAGCATTCTATCTTCTATTTTCTGTAAGAGTATTTGAAGAATTGATGTCATTTCTCCCTTAAATATTTGATAGAATTCACCGGTGAAGCCAGCTGACCCTGGAGTTTTCCTTGCGGAAGGTTTTGAATTTCATTTAATTATCGTGAATTTAATTGGTATAGGGCTATGCAGATTTTCTGTTGCTTCCTGTGTCAGTTTTGATAATTTTCATCTTTCTTGGAATGTGTTCATTTTTTATACATTATCAAATGTATTAGTATATAATTGCTCAGAAGATTCTGATCTTTTTAAAAACATTTTTAATGTTTACTTTTGAGAAAGAGAGAGAGAGAGAGAGAGAGCACACACACACAAGCGGGGGAGGGGCAGAGAGTGAGGGAGACATAGAATCAGAAGCAGGCTCCAGGCTCTGAGCTGTCAGCACAGAGCCTGACGCAGGGCTTGAACCCATGAACTGTGAAATCATGACCTAAGCTGAAGTCGGACTCTTAACCGACTTGAGCCACCCAGGCCCCCCTGATCTTTTTAATACCTGTAGATCTGTCATGTTTTCCCCTTTGTCATTTTTGACAATGGTAATTTATCAAGTTGATCAATTTTATTTACCTTTTTAAAAACTGAAGAGCCAAGGTTAGAGTTTCATTCATTGTTCTCTATTGCTTGAGTGCTTTTTCTTCTGTAGAGTTTCTGTTCTACCTTTATTATTTCTTAGCTTTGATTAATTTGTTCTTCTTTTCCTCATTTTCCAGAATAGGAGCTTAGATAATTGATTTAGACTTTTCTTCTTTCCTAATATGAACATTTATAGATATATTTTCTTTGCCTGTGTTGGGTAAGTTATATCCCATAAATTTTGATGTGTTGTTTTCATTTTCACTCAGTTCAAAATATTTTCTTTGACTCATGGGTTATTTGGAGTGTGTTAATTTCCAAATATTTGGAAATTTCCTAGGTGGTTTATGAAGTTGAGTCTGAATTCAATTCTCCACAAGATTTCAATCTTTTGGAATCTATTGAGATTGTTTCATGTTCCAGTGTATGGTCTATCTTGGTAAACACACTACATCCACGTGGGGGAAAGAATATATATTCAGTAGTTGTTGGGTGTAGTCTTTTATATATATAAATTAGGGCAGGGTGGTTGATGGTGTTGTTCAGATCTTCTGTGTCTTGACTGATACTTTCTACCTTGTTCTATCAAATACCAAGAGAAGAGTTAGTCTCCCAAGTATGTTTGAAAAATTATTTCTTTTTTTAGTTTTTTAGTTTTTGCTTCCCGTATTTTGAAGTTCTGCTACTAAGTCCCTATATTTATGATATGTGTCGCTTTCTGGTATATTAACTTTCTGATCCGTATCGTGTTGCTTCCTATTTTCAAATCTCTTATGTGCCATTGGCAGAGCCAGTCTGCCTTTCTTGTATGTACTATTTGTGTGGGAGATGTTTTCCTGGCCTTTGCTTTCAATATATTTGTGTCTTTTTATTTAAAGTGTGTATTTTATGGCATATAGTTGGCTTTTTCTTTTTTAAATCAAGTATGGCAGTCTTTGCCTTTTAGTAGGAATTTTTAGTATATTTTCATATAAAGTAGTTGATAGGATTATAGTTAGGTCTGCCATTTCTCCATTTATTTTCTGTCTCAGTTCCTTTTTTGGGGATTCTTTTATGTTATTCAATTTTTTTAGTATTCCATTTTAATTTTTCATTGGCTTCTACTTATATATTTCTGAATTGTTTTTAGTGGTTACTTTAGTGATTACAATACACATCTTTAACTTTCCCCGATCTACTTAAAAGTAATATTGATTACTTCAGGTAAAGAAAATTCATTTTAGTATCTACAGGGCCTAGCATGGTATTTGATACAAAATGGTAGATGGATATGCAGAAGGTTGAAACTAGACCACTTTCTCACACCATTCACAAAAATAAACTCAAAATGGATAAAGGACCTGAATGTGAGACAGGAAACCATCAAAACCTTAGAGGAGAAAGCAGGGAAAGACCTCTCTGACCTCAGCCGTAGCAATCTCTTACTCGACACATCCCCAAAGGCAAGGGAATTAAAAGCAAAAGTGAATTACTGGGACCTTATGAAGATAAAAAGCTTCTGCACAGCAAAGGAAACAAGCAACAAAACTAAAAGCCTTTTCTAACCTTTCTCTAATATGTTGTGCATGGGAGCTCTTTTGCTCCTACAGGGTATTAGGAAGGAAGGAAACAAACATGTTCTGAGCCACTACCACATGTCAGGCACTGTGCTAGGCACTAGTGTAGACTCATGTAATTCTCTCAGGGATTAATTTCACATGCTGAGAAGTCAGAAGCTCAGAGGAGTTATGTACTTGCTCAGGGTTACAAGGCTAAGTGGTCAAGATCTGAGCACAAGGCTTTCTAACTCCAGAACCTGCTGTTATCCCTAACCGTGAGATGCATGGACCAGGAGAAGAAGGCAGATTTTCTCTGTGGAGGAGGGGAGAAGTCACCAAAGGCACACGTCAGCCTCACAGTACGTCAGCCTCACAGTACGGGTGGGCCCTGCCTGTTGGGATTATGGGGTGTTACTGCCAGAGCTCAACACAAAGGCAGTTCCCAGAGGTCTGAAAGGTCCAGAGAAATCAGATAGAGTCACCCGGCCCTGCCCAGAGGGGAAAATCACAGACCTAGAGAAACCTGGGAGAATAGTGTTTTTGACAAGAGACATACAGCATTTTGAGTCAAGAATGTCATTCTTAGCTTGGAGGCGAAGGGCCCATCTGGTTTTGAAAATCCATTGTGTATTTTTAGAGCATATATCACCTCCATGCGGTTCCCAAGCAGTGACATTATTATGGTTGTTGTCAACTTTTCTGTTGATATTGGGAGGAGTCCTCAAGGAGAAAATGATAATAAAAGCCTATGTTGGCAGAATAGTAGGTTAGCTGAGATATGGTCCAGTTGGCTTTGGACTAGCAGATTCAACTCTAAGGTCAACTGAGGACTGCATAGCACTCTTAAACAATTCAACTGAACCTGCAGGGAAGGCAAGGTGGGGGCGGGATTGGCCGTAATCCAGCAGCATGCTGGTCAGGTTGGAACTCAGAGTCATTCTCAAGAATTTACTTGAGTAGTTCTCAAAGTTTTTCCGTGTTGCTTCTCAGAGAACATGAAGCTCCAACCACATTCCAGTGGTTCATGGACCACACAGATTCATGACCTGCTTTATAAGCCTTGTGATACTTACTTGTTGAGATGGACTGTTTTTGCTAAAAAGCTCAAACCAATCTGAACTCTTTGAACGTCTGCAGGTAGAGTCAACCCAAGAATATGGGATTTTCTAAATACCAAAACCAAATAAGCAGCTTATATGTTGGGGAAAGGTTGAGTCATCTCTTAACATGGGAAGTGTAAGCCTCGAAAGGAGATGTCCGGCCACTGAGGTGGACACAGCATTGTCATTCTTTTTCTGGGAGCACTTTTCTATCCTTCGAGGCCCTTTTCTTACTTGTTTGCAAAGATGAGCCTTTAGGAATTCTATTTTGGAAAGATAAAGGTATATACAAATAGGTGTTCAGACTATCAGAAAAATTTCACCTTGGAGAGTCTTCAGATAGTTCAGTGTCAGAAGGTCAAAAGAAAGAACATGTAGATATTAAGTTAATAGGAATTCATTTCACTGAAAGAACAAAAATATTATTATTTAAAAACGCTCAAAGACTTAATGTTACTTTGGAAAAGAAAAGACATCATACTTACATTACCTTTTTGCGACTGGAAGATTCTGATACTCAGTCTCCTGCTATCCGGTCCTGTAATCTTGACCATTCCCTGCTCCCATCCCCCGGTCGATGAGAACCCAAGCAGGGTGTATTTCTTTTCAAGATTGGGTTGCAGAGAAAACAAATTCCCCGTAGTAGAAATAATGATTTAGAAGGTCTCAGATCTTGTTCCCAGACATAGCATTTGGAAAACATCGAGCAAAGACTCATGAGGAGTCCCAGGGGAATTGAGTCCAGGAACGTTCATAAAGGAGTGAAAAAAAAAATCAGCCCAGGGAGTTGGAAAAAGAGAAGCTAATGATATTTGCTGTATAAGCTAGAGCTTACTGAAATAAATACAGGCTGGGAAAGAGCCTGTGGACCTTACTTTGGTTGTTGAACGAGGCTGATGTTCAGAGATCCAGGATCTTTGAGGGAGATCTTCTGGGGGATCCTCTGGGGGAACCTCCAAGAGAGCTTCCTGTTGGGGTGTCCAGCCTTGGGACCAGCTATGGGGGCAGAGCAATGCTTTTCATCAGACTTGGCTGGACAGGTCAGTTTGCTCAGATAAAGGGAATAGACTATAAGCCTGCATCAGAAATGGGGCAGCTCTTGGGAATGAGCTAGTCTTTCATTCTCTGATGGACCATCAGTCTTTCTCTTTTCACATTTTCCTTTCTTAAAAACCCAATTTTTTATGATTACTGAGGATATCTGTTTGCTCTAAATTCAGGCTTGTGCTTCTCCTAGACCTGTTACAGCCTTCGAATGTCTGACTCTCCTTCGGGGCATCTTCCTCCCCCAGCCCCTTTCTTCTCTTTCCTAAGTCCTGTCTCTGAGAGGAGCCATCCAGTTTGCAGTATCTCCCCTGCCCTGAGCCAGAGCTCTAGGTCAAGCTCTGGGTTGGGCTGCCTCTAGGTCAGGTGGTTATCTTCCTCCACCACGTGGCTGGCTGATGAAAATCTGGAAATCTGGCCGCACCCTCACTTAGCTGGGCTGAAGGCAGGACCTGAGTGGGCCCTGACACAGCAGCCCCTGGAGAATGCTCCCTTCCTGAGAATAACAGTTGACAAACTAAAGCATGTCCTTTGAAAGGTGCAGAACCTTGGCAGAAGTTTCCTAGGTAGGCAATCTCCCAAAGCAGCTGTTTGCATTGTTTGCATATGTCTTGGTGGCATAGGCGTAGCACTTTGGGTTGCAAAGCTTTTTTTTTTTTTTGCTAATAATGATAGACTCCATTGGAAACTCCCTGCCTTGGCCAGTCCTATGTGATGACAGCCATGTATTTTTGAGAAGGTAGGTTAGAAGGACACTGTTCTGAGCGAGAGAGTATTTTTGTTTTGTTGGAAGCTCGGTTGAGACAAAAGTTTTTATGCTCTTAACACAGGCAGTTGCAACGAAGAAACTCCTCTCAGATTGCTGTGGATTACCTGTGTGACTGCGTTTTGAGAACACCGATGCTCACGGTGCAAGCTGATCGTCACATGGGCCCTGAGCATCACGTGCTCAGCTGTTGTGGCGACTTAGTTAGGAGAACAGTTATAAATTCTCCACGACTTGTTCATGGCTAGTTTTGGGCTCGACAGACATGTGGGATTCAGCACGTGCTCATCCAAGGCTTGCTCCGGGTCAAACAGTGAACAAGGCGGTTTTTTACCACTGGCAGCTCCTGGAGAGCAGAGGTCTTCAAGCTGAGGTACATACGCCCTTGGGAGACAGAATGATTCCTAAGAGTTGTGCAGTCAGCTTGGAAGATGAAGTCAAGGAATCAACTTGCAGATTCTCAACTGCTATCATATTCTTTCTTAGAATTGTTCTGTCTGAAGATGGGTCTTTGCTTCATGTTTTCACCACCGCCTTTTACAATTTTTCCTTTTGCTGGTTTTCACCAGAGAAGCATACCCCTCTGCCCCCACCCACCCTGCTTTGCCCCCCGAAGGCAAGATCTGTTTGTGAGGCAGATGCTGGGCAGCGTAAATGCAGGTGCTGAGAACAGAGAACATTCCACCTTTTGGGTTCCACATCCCTGGGCCAGGTGGTTTCTAGTAAGACTTATCAGGTGGTAGATCACTCAAAATGATTCTTGATGATAAATTCTATATTGCTTTTGGCATACAATTTAGGAGAAGTTCAAAGAACTGCATGACATTTATAGAAGAAATTCCTTCCATTCACAAAGTCTTGTTTCTGTGAATAGAATTATTAGAATTTACAGTTTTTAGAAATTATAACGGAAGGAGTACTGTTGCTTGACCCACCTCATTTCTTGACCAGATCTCATTTGTTGATCTGGGCTAAATAAACTATTTGAGAAACCGAAATCCCCAATTCATTCATTGCCGAGTACATTTCCAGTAAAATTTCATTTGTAACGTGTTCAATAATTGTTTATCAAAATTTTATTTATTTATTTATTTATTTATTTTATTATTTTTTTTCAACGTTTATTTATTTTTGGGACAGAGAGAGACAGAGCATGAACGGGGGAGGGGCAGAGAGAGAGGGAGACACAGAATCAGAAACAGGCTCCAGGCTCTGAGCCATCAGCCCAGAGCCTGACGCGGGGCTTGAACTCACGGACCGCGAGATCGTGACCTGGCTGAAGTCGGACGCTTAACCGACTGCGCCACCCAGGCGCCCCATGTTTATCAAAATTTTAATTTATTTGGTTTTGGTGGATTGTATACCACTTATCATCATAATGATAAACACATTGAGGCAAAAACATTTACGACTTAGAGATTTGTGATCATAGGGAATAAAAAAAATAATTTATATACATATTTTTGTCACAGAGAAGCATAGTAAGGTAATCTAGATAAGAATTTCCAAGTATAAAAATACACTGCACTAGGATATACGTGGGGGATGAAATGGAAATATTAGTTCGAGAATGAAAATGAGGTAAAATTTCTAGCTGGTTGAGAACTTGTTGTGCACATATTTTAAGCTGATGGTGGCAAGAACCATCCTTAGAATGATTATGATGGTCCATTGGCTATGTCAGAGTAGGGCTGTAACTCGTTTTGTTTTATAAGTCACCACGTATAATGTTCCAAATTATACACTTAGCACCTTTAAAGAGAAGATGAAAGTGTTTAGATATTAACTCGTAAAAAATGAAAAGGGGGTGTGTGTAACTTAAAAAACATTCTTAGGGGGAGTGTCAGAGCAGACATCTGCAGACTGCTATGCTTAGGTGTCAAATGGCAGAAGGGATCCGTACTGGAGTCAAAACCCCCCAGGTCTACCCATTTATTAGCCCTGTGAATTTGCACCAGTTACTTAAACTGACCCAAGCTGGTTTTCCTTCACAACTGAACTAATACTTTCCTTACTGAATTGTGGTGAAGGAAGTGATTTGATGTGCCCAGCACTCTTAGCAGAAAGTCCAAGGTGTAATTAGTGTCCATGCCTCTCCACTTCCCCCAAGGCTGTAACGATCCCTCTTTCCATGGCCCTCTTTCTTCCTTTCTGCATCACCTCATGTGTATTCAAAGTTGGCCTTATCTTACATTCTCTGTTAAATGCATTTGATGAGCCCAAAGTATATTCTGTAAATTCATTCATCCAATGAATATATATTAAGTGCCAACTCTATTCCAGGCACGATTATGGCTCTGGGGATAACTGTGAATTAAGAGACAAAATCCCTATTGTCACAGAGCTTACTAAGTGCATGGTGATGAGGGTGCATTGGCTGCTCCCAATTAGCGATGTCCTTTCGCTAGTGGGAGACCAGTTGGATTTCTGCGGATTGGCCCATCTGTCCATCCACCCAACCAGCCAGCCATCTGGTCATTCAGTTACAAAATGTACTGAGAAACTCCTACGTGTTAGGACCATGATCAGGCATTCTTGTCTGAAAGTGACTGCAAAAACACTCTATTTTAATAAAATCCCTGTTTGTACGCCCTTTATCACAATATGCGTAGAGATTAATTGCATGATGTATCTATTTTGTGGTTAAATGTAAATATCCCTGGTTTTCTTTAATTTTTTGACTATTTCTTATCTGTTTAAAATAATGAGTACCTTTTTTTTTTTTAATTTTTTTTTCAACGTTTTTTTTATTTTATTTTTGGGACAGAGAGAGACAGAGCATGAACGGGGGAGGGGCAGAGAGAGAGGGAGACATAGAATGGGAAACAGGCTCCAGGCTCTGAGCCATCAGCCCAGAGCCTGACGCGGGGCTCGAACTCCCGGACCGCGAGATCATGACCTGGCTGAAGTCGGACGCTTAACCGACTGCGCCACCCAGGCGCCCCGAGTACCTTTTTTTTTTTTAATGTTTATTCATTTTTGAGAGACAGAGAGAGAGAGAGAGAGAGTGAGCATGGGCGGGGGAGGGGCAGAGAGAGGGAGACACAGAATCTGAAGCAGCCTCCAGACTTGGAGCTATCAGCACAGAGCCTGATGCGGGACTCCCACTCATGAACCGTGAGATCATGACCTGAGCCAAAGTCAGATGCTTGACCGACTGAGCCACCCAGGTGCCCCAATGGAGTACCTTTTGAATGATTCAAACCAATTTGTGTATTCCTTCTAAATCAATAATTTGTTTTATTGAGATTTTCTTCCAGTATGCAGCTAAAAAAACACATTTAAAATGATGAATGTGGAGGGGTGCCTGGGTGGCTCAGTTGGTTAAGCATCTTATTTCAGTTCAGATCATGATCTCGAGGTCTGTGAGTTCAAGGCTTGTGTCGGGCTCTGTGCTGACAGCTTGGAGCCTGGAGCCTATTTCAGATTCTGTGTCTCTCTCTCTCTGTCCCTCCCCAACTCATGCTCTGTCTCTCTCGCTTTCAAAAATAAATAAACAAAAAAATAAAAAAAACATTGTTTTGAATGATGGATTTGGGGATGGGAAATGATCCGGTCCCTCAAAGTGATTCTTTTTCTACCTGACTTTCAAACTGTATCAAGGAATGTTGTTCTACCACTTACATGGGGAACTAGTATTCCATAAACACAGCATTGAATTAGCTTATCCAGATTTTATCCAGAAATCAAAAAATTTCCATTTGAAGACATTTCAATATCAAGACATTCCTTTAGGCCAGGTCTTTTTATATAATATCTATACCTTTTTTTAATCAAAGATATAGAATTTTTTGAATCGTATGTTTTCTCTTTTTTTTGAGATAAAATTCACAAAATAAAGTCACTGTTTGAATTATTTTAAAGTTCATAATTCAGTGTTTTTTAGTATATTGATGTGCAACCAACACCACTATTTAATTCCAGAACATTCCATAGTCTCAAGAAGAAACCTCCCAATTCTCTCCTCCAACCCCTGACAATTACTACTCTACTTTCTGTCTCCGTGGAGTTGCCTATTCTGGTTATTTCATAGACATGAAATCATACCATATGTGTCTTTCCCGTAACATGATGTTTTCAAGGTTCATCTATGTATCAGTCCTTCATTCCTTTTTATGGCCAAATCTCTGGTGTGGAAGTAGCACATTTTGCTTATCCATTCATCAGTTGATGGGGGTTTTGCTTGTTTGCACTTTTTGGCTATTATGAATATTTATGTACGAATTTATGCATGAATATAGTGTCAATTCTCTTGGTTATAACTGGGAGTGGAATTGCTGGGCCTTATGGTAATTCTGCATTTAACTTTTTGAGGAACCATCAAAGTGTTTTCCACAACTGTGGAAACCATTTGACATAAAAATATTTTCGTATGTGTTTGCTGTGTGCGTGAAAAGTATATGTTTCTATACTAAAGGGTCCCCTTCCTAGTTCCAAAAAGTAAAAAAATGCACTTAAGTGAATTTTAACTTGGATTTTCAAGGGCAAATGTTAAATAGGAGAAAATGCCACTTAACAAAATGAAGCAATAATTTTTATACAAGCATTATATACATCTATACTTCATTTCTCAAAAATATATTTATGACACAAATAACTGGAGACTGTTTTTATTTCTAAGAATAAAAATTGGTATTTATTCAGTTTTATTACCACTAAGATTGTTTTGTCAAAAAAAGTTGAACTCCCCCCTTAGAAAATATTTCCATTGCTGTGAATAATGAAAGTAATTATTTTCAACATTATAAAGAGTATTGTGTTTTAAGAGATGTATCTATATTTAACATATACAAACTTTAAACCTAGGACATAGCACCCCACTCACAAGTGAGAGTCTTCTGGAAGAGAAGAGAAACCTGACAGAATTTTTTTTAAGTACCAAGACTTGACTGTGAAGTAATCCAGGCACATGGCGTCAATAAGGTGCTCATTCAGGTGGATCAAGCCATTAGCCACAGATCCCTGGTGAGTGTCCTCCGTGTGATAACTTGCTTATATTTAATAATTTCTCCTAAATTTGGTTTTACAGTTATGAATTGTCTGAACATTTCATGTGTCAAGAGGCCAAAGTGTTCCAGAAACCTATCCATTATGCCTGCTATTTTGTGATTCATTTTTATTAAACACCAGTTCTCTCTACTCTCCCCGAATTACACCCACATCATCGCCAATGGGAAAGACATTCATCTAAAGGCTGCAGATTCTTGTCCTCTTACTAGGTTTTAGGTATTCACATCCTAATCCCTGGATCCTGATAATACGGTCTGTTACAGGTGATGGGGATTTATGTTTGTAGATAACATTAAACTTGCTAATCAGCTGACTTTAGGGAGCTTATTCTGGATTATCTGGGTGGGTCCAGTATAATCACAAGGGTCCTTAGAAGTGAAAGAGGGAAGCAGGAGGGTGAGGGGCAAAGGAGATGTGACAATGGAAACAGGTCACAGGGATGAGACAGACGTGACCAGCCATTGCTGGCTCTGAAGACGGAAAGGAGACCAGGGGCCAAGGAATGCAGGCAGCCTCCAGAATCTGGAAAACACAAGGACACTGAATCTCCCCCAGAGCCTCCAGAAGGAACACAGCCCTGCCCCCACTTTGATTTTCAACAGTGAGACCCATGTTGGAGAGTCATGACATAACAAATTCCTGTTGGTTTTAAGCCACCAAGTTCTTGGTAATGTGTTATGGGGCTAGTAGGAAACTAACATGCTATTGTCAGAAGGGACCAAAAAAGACGGTGGGAGTTAAGACAGCAACGTCTTAAATAGTGAAAAATAAGAAAAGTTTTGAGGCCAATGAATATGTATGCATAAGAGAGGGGTAGGAAGAATGGATTTGTTTCAGGACTACAGGAGGATCTAACTTATTTGGAGTGGATGGGGAGGAAACTGCAAAATAGTCTTAATTTTAATGGTTTTTTCAAAGAAAAAAAGAATTGCCTTTTTTTCAATACACACAGCAGCAGGAGGAACTATCAGAGGACAGGGCGAAGGAAGGACAAGAGAGGTTGAGCACTGACCCGAACGGCATCCATCCTTGCCCCCTTCCAGCAAGCTTTTGAGGACATTGCCCAACATTTCTGGGTCAGTTTGCTTTTGTGAAAACTGTGGAAAAAACATGCCCCGACTACAGTTTTTGTTTTTTTTTTTTTAAGTTTCTTTATTTTTGACAGAGACAGAGTGTGAGCATGAGTTGGGGAGGCGCAGAGAGAGAGAGGGAGACAGAGAATCTGAAGCAGGCTCCAGGCTCTAAACTGTCAGCACAGAGGCCAACGCGGGGCTCAAACTCACGAACTGTGAGATCATGACCTGGGCCGAAGTCGGACGCTTAACCGACTGAGCCACCCAGGCGCCCCGAGTACCTTTTTTTTTTTTTTTTTAAGTGTATTTATTTTTGAGGGGTGGGGGGAGGAGTAGAGAGAGGGAAACACAGAATCCGAAGCAGGCTCCAGGCTCTGAGCTGTCAGCACAGAGCTTGATGTGGGCCTCAAACCCATGAATTGTGAGATCATGACCTGAGCCGAAGTCGGATGCTTAACCAACTGAGCCACCCAGGCATCCCCATCCCTAACTACAGTTTTAATGAGACTATATATATGGGGATGGCCAAAACCAGTATGGGATGTAACATGTACTTATTTACAAATGTCCAAAGTGATAAGGGCCCAATTAGCAAACAGTAGTTATAAATACTTGACTTAAAACATTTTATCCCATGTTTAACACATCTTTCACCTTTTTATTCTCTTAATTACTTAGATACTTCACTGAAATGCCAACCTTACCTTTGTTGGCATTGTCAATGAACTCCAACAGCAGGGTTGGGGAGAAGGAAGACCTCAGTGGGGTAGCCAGTAAGCATGGGCTCGGCCTGCCCCGGTCCCCAATCTCCTAGTCTGGGTCTCGTCCAGAGGCACAACTCTGCAGCTTTCTATAATGTTTCTCAGCATTTCAGCATGAGAAGGGGACAGTGTGGAGAAAGAAGGCTCACTTAGGACGTGGGTTTCAGACAGAAGACTCTACTTAGAAAAAAGGACAGAGCTGGCGGGGAAATCACAGCCTGAGTCTGGCTGGACCGCAGCTCTCCTCTCATCCCTGGGAATGATGTGACCTGAGTCCCCAAATCCATCAGAGCTGTTTAAGAATTAAATGACATGATGAATATGAAAGCTCTTTGACCAATATAAGCCCAAGGCAGATGTATGTGAATGTTTAGTGGTTGTCACAGTCAGCCTGGGCTCCTGGAATAATACCATGCCAGGGGGTTTACAAAGAACAGAAATTTATTTCTCCCAGTTCTGGAGGCTGGAAGTCTGAGATCAGGATGCCAGTGCAGTGGGTTCTGGTGAGAGCGTCTTCCAGGTTGCAGACTGCCAACATCTTGGTTTGTCCTCACATGGTGGAAAGAGGGGGAGAGAGAGCTCTCTGGGGTCCCTGTATAAAGGGCACTAATCCCATTCATAAGGACCCCACTCTTGTGACCTAATCACCTCCCAAAGGCATTACCTTCTAGTACCATTATAAACGGTGAAGATTTCAACTCATGAATTTGTGGGCAGTGGGGGGCAGAGAGATGCTACAAACATTTGGTCCATAACAGTGGTCTTTTATGGTTGTATCTCTTCTCTGTTAAAATTTGTTTATAGTTATGATGTTATCCCCAGTGGATTTCTGCCTCGCTTACAAGACCCTGAACCACTTAACTCTTCCCTAGCTGATTCATATTATTTTCCTTCCTTTCCAGATCATCTCCCCAGTCCATTAGATTTTCTTCCCTCCTCCCTCCTTCCAGTTGGTTCCACTTAATGGCATCCAGGATACACTGAGCTGCCTCCTTCCCTCACTCGTCTATATTTCATTCAGACAGTCGTCTCCATTCCCTCATCTACCCATCCAGTCTCACCTTCAGAGTGTCCCCAGGGCACCCAGCCCAGTGAGGACCCCACTAAAGGGGTGTGAGTACTTCTTGACTGAATAGCAAGAGGGAAGATAATGATGACAAGCAGAGAGAGAGTAACATTTATCTTGTCACTGATGACAGTGGCCTATTAGAAAAAAAAAAAAGCCTGGAATTTCTTCTTTTGTTCTTTCTCTTTTTAGTTTGTTTTGCATGAAAATGAACAGTTTATGTTAATCTGCATTTTTGCCGTTTCGTAGGTTGCTTATACTTATCCTGTTTTCTGTACAACACGTATATGCGGTAAGTACATTAATTAGCTCTGATTGCATGCATTATTCTTGTTATAAGCCTTTTTGTCTGTGGGACTCAGTTCTCTCATCTGTAAAATGAAAGGCTGGACTAGGTGAACTCTAAGGTTTCTTTTCCACACTCAAAACTGCTTACCAAATTGCCCAGGTATTGGGGATTTCTTCATTTTATAACATTACCCTGTGTTAAAATCTTTTTTTGAAGGGGGGGCTGGAAGCGGCTGGCCTACTTCAAGATTAAATCAAGAAATACAAGATTGCATGTGAACATTTTAACTCTGGAGAAGGATAAACCTAGAATATTCTGTAATAAGATTTCTTTCTTCTGCTTCCCACTGAGGAATCTGAGTTATTAAACCCAACCCCAGACATTTCTGGGAAATCACACTATGGACTGCCAGTAACTCAGATCTTGAGATAACTGAACGGGTTAAGTCACCCTAGTGAGCACGTCCCCATCTGCCATCCTCTCTGGCTTGGATTTACCCAATCCAGTTTCTGTGATTTCAGTTAACATGGGTCTTTTCAAGGCAAATCAAAGCAGAAAGTTGCTTTCTGTTCTCCTTTTCCTACTGGTCAGGACCAGAGAGGAATCAGAAGCTCTCCCCAAGTAGGATGATATGCCGTGTACCACTTAGTCCCATGCATTTGAGAGCATCATCTGAAGTAAGAATGGAAACACACTGAGATATGTGTCTGGATTTCTTTTTACTTGATTTCTCTAAGTTTATTTTTGTATTATATTCTCTCCCCCCCCCGCCCCGCCCCATTAGAAGAGCCTACAGAGTCTTAAATTTCACTTCCTTTGTTTCTTATGTTCCATACGTGGGAAAAAAAATTCTTGAAACAAAGACTCATCTAGCCTGGACCCTCCTGTCAGGTTGTGCTGTGCAGAGATATTAGAGATTTCACACCAAAGTTGCGATACTATAGTTGTCTTTTAAAGATAGTGATATAAATTGATGCAAAAGTTATGGGAGGCAATTTGGCATTATCCTTCAGAATTTCAAATGCGTAATCCTGTTGACCCAGGAAGTTTCCTTTTGGGAATTTATTATATATGTTTATACTGACTTGCACATAAAGAAAAGGCACAAAAATATTGTAGTGTTTAGTAACGAAGGGAGGTAGCTAACGGCCCATCAAGAAGGACAGATTAAACAAGTACTTCATGTGAGGAAGAGCGATTCTATTAACTTGGAATGACTTTGAAGGCATCTAAGTGAAGGCAGCAAGGTACAGAGAAATATACCATTTGGGTAAAAATAAAACAAGATTCAAATCACCAAAAGTGTGTGTGTGTGTGGGTGTGCGTGCGCGTGTGTGTATGTGAATGTGTGCATATGTGTTCCTGGTGTGAAAGTGCTCATAACTACCCAGAAACAGATTGAAGAGAGTGATTGCCTCTAGGTGAGGGAATGGGACGGCCTGGGCTGGAAAAGAAAATTTCTTTCCCCATTATACTCTTTTGCCCTGTTTGAATTTTTTATCATACGCAAATGTTGTTTTTCAAAAAAGAAAATAGAGGTATGAATGTAGGATCAGTTATGAATCTAGAAATTAATAACGTACCTCATAAACATTTTATTCAACATACGTTTGTTTAAAAAAATATCTGGGCTAAAACAGGAACTTTTCTTTTTTTTCCTCTTTGAAGAATGACATTAGTTTTGGAGAACGTCAGTGTATCCCGGTGAATATGGTTTATACTTTGAATGTTGCCTTGGTGTGAGCCATAGTCTTTATCTTTTTCAAATGGGTTCATACAGTCTGTTTTTGTGGCACATATTTTCCCTCTATGAATGCCTCCCCTAAAGTGGTATTTATTGGGCTATATCTAACGTACAAAAACTTCTTAGAGCCTAAAATTACCTCTTGCTTTTTTCTTTTATCAGTACCAAAGCTTTATATGTGACTATTTCTGTTTTTTTTTTAATTTTTTTTAATGTTTATTTATTTTTGAGACAGAGACAGAGCATGAACAGGGGAGGGGCAGAGAGAGAGGGAGACACAGAATCTGAAACAGGCTCCAGGCTCCGAGCTGTCAGCACAGAGCCCGACGCGGGGCTTGAACCCACGGACCGTGAGATCATGACCCGAGCCGAAGCCCGACGTTTAACCGACCAAGCCACACAGGCGCCCCTGTTTTTTTTTTTTTAATTAGAATCTGTTAATTTATTTTAAACAAATTCTTTCCTGAAATGTAATTTTCAGATGCTACAAACATCTCTGTGATGGTTGGCACAATTAAGAAAAAAAAAAACAATAAAAGAACAAACTTGTCTTTATTATCAAGCCAGCTAATCAACTAACCTTCTTTCTCTGGTTGTTTTGATATTTCACTGAACACATAGTAATGAGTCCCAACCTTAAATGAACCCAAGTATTCAGACCAGTTGCTTTAAAGTGTTTTCATGATGTCCTGGACCTGGGCATTTAACCTTTTTTTTTTTTTTTGTCACCTTATCAGAGTTTTGAACTTGATGGTTCTGCATTCATAGATAACAATGTGACTCAAAACTCAAGAGGCATCTATTTTGGAAACTTCAAATACAGTTTTTTTTAACTTAACTCTTGTAAAGGTTCACATTCTTATATACTTTCAATGACTCTAAAGAATTTTGTTTATAAAAATGTCTTTTTTTATTAATGCTTAATTTAAAGATTTTTCTTTTGGGATGTGTCTGAGCATATTTTTTTTTTTTTCTAGAAAAAAGAGGTCTAAGTTGTGTGACTGAAAAATAAATACATTCTGGATAGATCCTTTTTCCTCCCATACACATACTCATATATATGTGTATGATTACGCATGTGTGTATTCATATGTACACCTACTTGTATGTCCTTCCATACATACTTATGTACATTGGTGTGTAGGTATACATATTTGTTTTCCAACTGAACTGTGAGTATTGGTTCAAATGTTGTATGTTTCCCCATTATGCTTTGGTGTAAAGACTCATGTTTATAGCCTTGAATGTAAAAGATCTATCAGTCATAGAAATGTGTGGGTAATATATAAGTGTTACAGTGAGGGCTGGACCAGGCGAGATCATGAACTAGGTGAAGTATATCCCTGGTGCCTTTCTGATATTCCTGTCCACACTCTCAGCTCGTAGCATCTAGAGCTGTTTTTGCCACTATTTCTTCCCAACCCACCGCCCCAGGCTCTGAAGGAATGGTCAGTGTTCATTGTCATTGTCACTGCAGGTGCATCATGGTGGCTGTTTTGTTGTTAAGGGATCTACTTATGGAAACAGTTATTCTGGGATTATGCTTTTGTATTGAAGTGACAGATGACTCTGGATATAGACAATGAGGATTTGTGAGAACAAGGGCCTGATTCTTCCTAAAGAGCGTGTGTGTGTGTGCGCATGTGTGTGTGTGTGTGTGTGTGTGTGTGTGTGTGGTGTGTGTGTGGTGTGTGTGTGTGTGTGTGTGTTTGGAAGAAGCATGAAAGTTAAGAAAACATGTGAGTGTGGAGAAACTCTCTAAAGAGAATGTTGGAGAGAGGTTAGCGAGAAGTGGGGAAGGGCTCACCTTATTCAAGTTCAGGAGCTTTCTGGTTGAGAGAGACATTAGAGGAACCATCTTGGAGTTTTAGCAGTGTGCAGGAAACAGTTTTCATGTGAAAATCCAAGGCTGTGACGGGAGCAGTGACCAGGAAGGACTTGATGGTGCTGGAGGGGAAGCAAGAGCGTCCTGAAAAGCAGCCAAGTTTATAATTGAAGTGAGATGCCATTGTGTCCTTACAGTTTTCCTAATCATATAGTTTACACTCTAAGATCGTTCACAACTTAGTAAATGAGGTCTTGCTAGGAGAAGGACATCACAGAAGATTCTTGCTAAAAAGAATCTGGCATTTTTTCAATGCCAGCTCACGTAAACTTTTATTTTTCTCACACTCTTATCGAGCCACAATGGAAGTTCTTTGCCTTTTTATGTATCAACATGAGTGTTTTCTTTTCGAGGTTTCCAAGGTAAAGGTATACTGTGGACTTCCCATGAGTTAGGTAAACCGAGATGCTTGTTATAAGTTAAATATCATGTACCCAGCTAAGCAAGGAATACCAGTTTACTAAACCAGATGCTTCACTTTCCAGAGTGGAAAGAAGTTTATTGGGCCTTGCGGAGGAAGAGATTGCTCAGTTTGCCAGTGCTTTCCTGAAAAAGGGTCTCGGGTAAGTGATGTAAAAATCAGTATGGGCAGTGGGAGGAAGAAATGGGGAGTTACTCATCAACGGGCATAAAGTTTTGCTTATGCAAGATGGGTTAGCTCTAGAGATCTGCTGTAGGATGTCTACCTAGAGTCAACAATAATGTCATGTTCACTGAAACATTGGTTGGGAGCAGGGGCACCTGGGTGGCTCAGTCGGTTAAGCACCCAACTTCGGTCAGGTCATGATCTCACAGTTCATGAGTTCAAGCCCTGTGTCCGGCTCTGTGCTGACAGCTCAGAGTCTGGAGCCTGCTTCGGATTCTGTGTCCTCCTCTCTCTCTGCCCCTCACCTGCTCTCTCTCTCTCTTTCTCTCTCTCTCAAAACAAACATTAAAACATATTTTAAAAAACTGGTTGGGAGAGCAGATCTCATATTAAGTGTCCTTACCACGGTAAAATGTTAGGAAAAAAGTCAACATGGGCAGCATGTTGAAATTTGAGCCATTGTGAATACTTAACGTTAAGTAGTCCCAGATTCTTAGCATGTTCTGATAATTGTCAATGTTTCTGTTTTACAGTGAAAGTTCTGTACATTCTGATAAGCCATCCCAGTTTTATTACACTAGGCATCAAGCTTAGAAGTGCAAGCTGTGATTTACCCAATGTTTCATACCACACTAATCTTGTGAACTGCCTTATGCAAGAAGGGTCCTGTGCCAAATGGTACATGCTAGGTCGCCATCTTGAAACTCAGGTTGCATATCAGCATTTTTTTAAATGTTTATTTATTTTTGAGAGAGAGCGAGACACAGAGTGAAGCAGGGAAGGGGCAGAGAGAGAGAGAGAGAGGGAATCCTAAGCAGGCTTCAGGCTGTGAGCTGTCAGCACAGAGCCCAACGCAGGGCTTGAACCCACAAACCGTGAAATCATGACCTGAGCCAAAGTCATGAGCCAGGTGCCCCAACATATAAACATTTTAAAGGCTCTGAGTGTAGTGAGGCGGGGGAAACCTGGTTTAAACTTACCTAAAGTGGTATATCCAGACATTGGACCACAAGACTCTTTTTTGGATAGCACCTATTGAAGTCACATGGGCATAGTGTTCTGTATGCATCTGTTGTGCATGGCTGCATTTCTTGTGTGCTTCTTATGTGCCACACACCATCTGTGTTCTCCAAACGCTTTAGGTCCCTGACTCCTCATGACTACTCTCTTACTATCTCAGCGTGCCGACTTTGCAAGGCAGAAGATCAAAGCTCAGAGAGGTGTAGCCTGTTATTCAAGTCCACCCAGGACGGGGCTCTGGGTGACTACACTACGTTCTCTGTCCCTGCAAGGCACAAGAGCCCTCTTGGCTACTGTAGGCAGGTCACTTGAACATTTATGGACCTCTGTCTCCCTTATATTCTGATAGCAGCAGCTGGCGGCCCACCCGCTCATTTGTGCTGGCGTAGTAGACCAAACAATTCTTTGGATTAAAAATACTCCCGCCATATTACAAGAAAAGAGAAACTTGCTTTAGAAACTTTGGACAGTTTTTGAGTCAGATCAATGATTCTGTTGCAACATGCCCACATCGATTCTATAGGGAGTAACGCTCAAAAAGCACAGTTCAGTGATGACCAGTCTACAAGGAGGCAAGACCTCTCCTGAGGGAAGGGGCCATATATTTCTCCCATAGCTTTGCTTTCTCTCTGCACGATACATGTGCAATATGTAAGGGGCTCCCGCGTTGAGCTCTCTTCCTGAAACCAGCTAACTTTCAGAGCATGAATTATGGCAAATCCCCTCCTGCTTAAACTGCATTGTTTCTTTAATACTTCAAAAACTTTGGAGCTCAGAATTTATCTTAAGGTTTTTCTTTTCCTTTAAAAAAAATTTTTTTAAACTGCTTTTTAAGTTTATTTATTTTGAGAGAGAGAGTGCAAGCAGGGTAGAGGCTGAGAAAGAGAGAGAGGAGAATAAGGATCCCAAGCGGGCTCTGCACCATCAGGACAGAGCCTGATGCGGGGCTCAAATTCACGAACCTTGAGATCATGACCTGAGCCAAAGGCAGACGCTTAACCAACTGAGGCACCCAGGCGCCCCTATCTTGAGATTTGTCAAGCTACTTTCATGACATGATTCAAAAAAAAAGAGGTGCAAACTTCTAGTTATAAAATAAATAAGTCCCGGGAATATACTGTACAGCATGATGAATATAGTACATAATGCTATCTGGTCTATTTGAAGGTTATTGTGAGTAGATCTTAAGAGTTATCATCACAAGGGGGAAAAAAAAGTTACCATGTGAGGACAGATGCTAACTAAACTTATCGTGGTGATCACTTTGCAATCTATACACATATCAAATTATGAAACTAATATGTTTATATGTCAGTTACATCTCAATAAAAATTCTTTTAAAAAGTAAAGACACTAAAAGCTAGCAATCTAAGAAGTGCCTTTTTCACGTATATGTATGCCTTATTCGGGGGTGGGGGGGAAAGCCTGGCTTTCCTGTGATTTAAAAAAAAAATTATTTTAATGTTTACTTATTTTTGAGAGAGAGAGACAGACAGACAGAACATGATCAGGGGAGGGGCAGAGAGAGAGGGAGACGCAGAATCTGAAACAGGCTCCAGGCTCTGAGCTTTCTGCACAGAACCAGACGGGGCCGAACCCACAAACAGTGAGATCATGACTTGAGCCAAAGTCAGATGCTTAACTGACTGAGCCGCTCAGGTGTCCCTCCTGTGATTTTTAATATAAACATACCAAGATTGTATAAATGAGAAAGAAATCAGTGCATCTAAATTTTAAGACCCTTTGAGTTTGAGACCCAAGAAAAATGGATCAGCTTCTTGAGAGGATACTAATGGGGGCATCACAAAACAAATGGGAACAGTTGCTTGGATAAGGCTCTGATGTAAATAAGCCCGAGAATTGTTTTGGTCGGGACATCTGGCGAGGTCTAGAGACATTTGTTGGTTGTCACAACTGGATGGGGGAGGGGTGCTACAGTATCTCGTGGGTACGGGCCAGGGATGCGGTTCGGCACCCCCAATGCACAGAACAGCCCCCACACCAAAAACTCACCTGTGCTGAGTGGACAAACCCTGCTCTTCTCCCACAACAGCTCTGTGAGGCTGATGGGGTTAATATTTTCATCTTTCAATACAAGGAGCCTGGATTTCCACGAGTTTTAATAACTCACTCGTATGTGGAAGAGGTGGAAACCCCACCCCGGTGTCTGACTTCGGTTTTAGCATTTGGCCTGTGATCACGAACATTGGTGCCTGCACACTCACATTCAAACACCAGACCGTCGTCATAACCTTGTGAACTCGGGCGGGTGCTTCGAGGTGCCCAAGCATTCGTTTCCTGGTATTTACACCACGAGTCCTTTCTCTTCTGTTTCCTCGGGTGTTCCACAATCACGAGCAATGCACCTTGCGTCCCCTAACACAGTCTCCAGTGCCGGGGGTGACGAGGGCTCAGGGGATAGACTGCACTCTGCTGTCTGGGTCCCTGTTGCTGGGTGGTCGGGCAGAACAGAATGCGGAGCGCTGGTCAACCCTTGCCCTTTCCGAGACAGATGGCTCCCACATGAAGGCTGCAAGTTGCTGGCAGCGACGTCCGGCTGGGAGTTTGGGAGCTTGGCTTGCGCATAACTGCCAGGTGGCGTGGGAGGTGGGTGCTCCCAAGTACTCAGCAAGCAGCCAACTCACATACCATCTCTGGAGCTGCAGTGACAGCTCGAGGGGGTCTAGAGAGACAGGAATCCACGCAGTCCCGGAGGGTCGAGGATCCGCCCGAGACGGTGCAGCCTGCTAGTGGCTCAGCCAGGCATTCCTAAGAAGGAAATGATTCCCCCTTAAGGGGTTCATGCCTGAGTGAGTCGTTTAAGCCCCAAATCAAAACTGCTGTCTCTGGATCGACGCTGGCCCCGTGCAGTGGAACGATGGGGTTGGGCTTGGAACTCTAGACTCAGGCTGGAGCCTGAGGTACAGCTGGGGTGCATCTGGGGCAGGGAGCCAAGGGGGGGTCCTTCACTTCTGACGGAGTGAAGTTCAGCCTCATCAGTGCACCCTGGAGGCCCGCAGTCTGGCCGAACCATGTGTTTCCACCAGCGATCAACACGCTTCCCCTTTGCGCCTCTCCTGCTGCATCAGGTGGGCCATCGGCTCTCCCTGGAGCATAATCCGAATATTCTCGCTTGCCTCCCCTTTTCCGGGCTGTCTTCCCACTTCCGCTCTGCCTCTGTTTCTCCTGCCCTCCCCAAGGAGCTCGGTGGAGACTCCAGCTCTCCCAAAGCATTCCCCCCCTGCCGCAGCTCCTCCCAGCCAGTGCTGAGGCCCCTGGCAGGACCCTGGGCCCCTTCCCTTTAATGCTTGCACCCCGGCCTGTATCTCTGTTTGGGTGTGAGCGTCGGTGCACACGACCCTCTTCATGAGATTATGAGCACACACCCTTCAAGGTCGTCACGTGGACACCTGGAAAGAAAATGCTGCTGCTGGCTCCTGGTCCGCAGTGGAAACATAGCAGGCGGTTAGTGCACATAAATCAATACGTGAAAACTAAGTCTCCAGCCTGGGCAGGACTGGGAGCCTGAGTGGGTGGCCACGCTGGCCTGTAGCGTGCTTCCGGGGATAACTGCCACATCTAAGAGAAGCGGGGAGCAGGGTTAGTAGGGAGTCTCCCACCTCAGTCTTCCCCACCCTCACCCGCACACGCATTGTTGAAACCTGTTATTAAATGTGCAATCTCACATAAGCTCAAATTCCCATGTGGTTTCCAGTAGGGCCAGAGATAAGTATTTTGAACCGTGCCGTTAAACAGTCCAGGAGCATCCTCGAAAGAGCTTCAGTCGAGGGTGGGAGACTGGAACTCCTGTGCCTTCTTTCTGGTTGAGAGCCTCAGGTGACAAATAAGGGTTTATCCTATCTGGCTGGTTCTGTTCCTCCAGGCTCTAACAGCCTCCAGTTCTGTGAGGTAGGCATGGCCATTTGCATATAGCAGCTATTCAGTTGCACCCAAAATATTTTGCAGCTATGCCCTGACATTTCCCCTAACCTCCTAATAGTCCCTCTTTGAGGATATGAATGAGGTTGGCACTGGCTGAGATTTTAAGATTTTCTTTGCCAGTTTCAGTGAAGGAATCTTCAGGTTTTTGTTGGTTGTCTCCTTGCAGGGAGAATTATGTGTCTTTATAGACTAGATGGGAATTTTTACAAGATCCATTGTAGTAACTAGCATGATGATAAAGACACGTTCTGTAGCATTTTCCAGAATCAAATAGAAAATATGTCCATATTTTTCATTGAATGGAGTCTACCAACTATTAAATTGTTAACTGTTCTATTAAGAACTGTATAATTTGACTTTTATGCAAAGAAGCCAAATAGTGTAAAACTCAAGACCTGTTTTTTTTTTTTTTTTTCCTTCCTGGTTTGAAAGCTGAGATCACACATTAGCAAATCAGTGTTTCCTTGGGGAATTTTAAGTCACTAAAAAAAATGCACAAGTATTTTCCCCCACAGTCTCATTCATTTGTCCCTCATGCTCCTAAGAGCCTGCGTTCCATGATAAAAATGGAATTTACTTGGGAGATTTTAATTATTAACATTTTTAACCATTAAATTATTTGCACACAAAGTTCCAGAACCCGATCTCTTTATCCCTCACACAGCTGTTTTCTAGTATAGTCTATAACTGTGAAACAGTCTGTAACTGATAAATGGTACGGAGCAATTCTTCTGAGGTCCCAAAGCACACATAAGTCAATGATGTTATATTTTGGTGGAAGCAGAGTCCAATGACAAGTGACAAATTTGATCTGTCATCCACCCCCTTAGAGTTTTGGTTCTGCTTTATTTTTCTTCCACATCTTTCTCCTCCAAAAACAAACTCCCCAGCTCATTTTGTCTCTGCTGGAGAGTTCTCTGAGTAATGAAGCCCTGCCTGAGACTCAGGTGCTTTCCAAGGACACCCCCAGCGAGGGACCCTGGGACGGGACGTCCGCCTTGGGGACTGTGGGGAGCTGGACAGGACATTTGTCGTGCAAAGGCATCCGAATCCAGAGTTGGAGAAAACGCAGTGCCTACCGACAAATCTCCCAGTAGAATTTAGCCCACCAGCTGCCAGTTTCCAACTTGGGCTTTGCTTGTTAAAGCGTTCCCCGGTCAGGAATATTAACCTTGAGTTCTGAAGAATGAAAAACTTGCAAACGTTAAAAGAATGGATCTTCCATGGCGGGTGCTTGAGGAAGTAGTTCCAAACAGGGTGTGGGAAACCTGGACGTGCCTATCACTTTCTACTATCTGGCCTATTAATAATCATAGTGGTAGAACTAACCGGTGGTAGCTCGTATTGGTATGGAAGGATGACTCCAGCCTCTAACAGGGCTTTCAGTAGGCTCACGGAGCTCTCGCTCTGAACCTAGCATTTGTGCTTCAGAAGGAAGGAGGGAAAACAAGCTCTATTTGCCTACTGTGTTGTAGAACGTGTTGTTTTTGCAACCAGGCCGGGTGTCCCGAGCCTCACCAGGGAATCCTGGTGACAGTTTGGGTCTGGTAGGTTTTGGCGTATCTGCCCTGATCAGTCATCTCATTAAATTGCCAGTGATTTGCAGCACAGCCTTTGGCCTCCTCATGTGGAGTTCAATTCCATGGCAACGACGATTGCTGAACTCTGCGACCCAGCATGAACTGAGGCCAGGCGGCCGCAGAGCTCAGCAAATGTGGGACTATGCTGAACTTGAGTGGACCAAGGTCATTGCCAAAGGGGAGACAGTCTTGTTGGTGGGAACTCAGGGCTAGCAATGCAAGTGCATCCCGAAGCAGGGCCTATGGCCCACAGGAAAATGGGAAACAGTATTTGTAGCTCTAGAAAACCTCTCTAGCGCAAGGTCAACACCTGACAGACTACATTAATTAAAATACTGATTTACAAAGAGAGTAAAAATAGATTTTTTTTCTTTCAAACACCATGTTCAATAAATTGCCACAAAATCCACAGGGAACAACCAGATGTCAGAGGTGCTAAGTTTTTCACTCCTCTGTCATATAAGCTTATCTGTGGTTCTTTCAACAAATGCCTCTTCATTCATTCCCTCCATTCAGCAAATGGCCATTGAGCATTTGCCATGTGCCTGGCATTGTGAGGCTCCGGTGATCCAGAATGAAGTCCTTGTGGCCTGGAGCTCAGTGTCCAGCAGGAGATTCACCTTCTGGTCATTATTTCTGGGTGCCTGAGGAGTGCCGGGCACTGTTAGGAGCTTGCGTCCTTGCTCTGTCCCAGGGATAATGTGGTCCCCTAACTCGGTTTCATATGGGAGCCTGGGGGTGGGGGGCAGGGCAGAGACAGCAGTGGAATCAGAGGCCACCTAGCGATGGCCTGAAAGCCTGTTGTGTCAGGGCCTCAGCCGCCATAATGAAGTGCCACGTGCTCAGTGGCTTAAAACCACAGAAAATATTTTTCTTGCACGTTCTAGAGCCAGAAATGCACAAGCAAGGTGTCACCATTACTGTACTTCTGCTCCAGCAGAGGCTCCTTGTCTGCCTCTCCCAGCTTTTGGTGGCCACCAGCTTTCCTTGGCTGACGGCCCTGTCACTCCAGTCCCCGCCTCTGTCTTCGCACTGCCTTCTCCTCTGTGTCACATCTTCCTCTGCGTCCCTCTCGCAAGGGTACGTGTAATGGCATTTAGAGGGCCCATGCAGATAATCCGAGATAACCCCCTCCTCTCAAGGGCCTTAACTTTAGCACCTCTTTTGCCATCTCAGGCAATGTCCGTGAATCCCAGGGGTTAGGACGGGGACACGTCTTTTTGTGGCCACCATTCGACCTACTGCAAATGTCTGGGCAGAGAGAACAGCCTCCGTGCAGACCCTGGGGGAAGAGCCTCCATTCGGACCCTGAAGTGAGAAGGAGGCAGGCTGGCATGTCTGCGGGACTGGAACGTGGCCAGAAAGATTTGGTTGGAGTAGGTGAGGGGGCAGGTGACATGAGGTGCAGTTGGAAAATCAGACACAGGTCCTTCAGTCTAAGAAGGAAGGCTCTGAAGGATCTTAAGAAGGGTGGAAGCAGGTGGATTTACGGTATAAAAAAATCATTCTGGCTGCTGTTTGGAGAACATAGTGTGTGTACATTGGGGGGCAGTGGTAGGGAAAACCTGTCAGGGGGCTGCTGCAGTCGCTCAGGTGGGAGGTGAGATTGCTTCGCGGTGGGGGGGTGCGTGAAGAGGTGGGGGAAGCAGGTGCGTGAAGAGGTGGGGGAATGTTTGGGAGGCAGGGTTGATAGGAGCGAGGGTGACAGTGGAGGTAGGCGGGCATAGTGTGTACAGCTGTGTGGGCAGTGGTCTCAGGCCGAGGAGCGCACGGGGGGGATGATTGTGGGTCTACAAGTCCCATTTTGGGTTTGTAGAGCCAGAGGTCAACTGAATATGGTCAAGGCTCCAAAGAGAAGTCTGGGCTAGGGAGGAAAGTGGAGGGGTTGGTTGTTCAGCGTTGGATGCCATTAACTCCATGGAAAAGGTCAAGTTTGCCCAAGAGAAAGTGAGAAGAGGGCCAGGGCAGTCCTGTGGGGAATCCCCCCCCCCCCACCAGGAGGAAGGGGGCCGGCACGGAAGACACAGGAGAAAGACACAGAGAGGGCAAGGGGTAGGGACACCAGGAGAACAGAGCCAGGAAGAGGAAGCAAGGTTCAACTGGTTCTGGCTCCACCGGGAGCCTACCCAGACCTCTCCACGCTGCCTCGTTCAGTTCCCACGGCAGATGTGTGATGTTGGGCTGCTCTTACACCATTTTTAAAAATGGGAAAACCGGGGCGCCTGGGTGGCTCAGTCGGTTGAGTGTCCGACTTCAGCTCAGGTCGCGATCTCACGGTTCGTGAGTTCGAGCCCCGCGTCAGGCTCTGGGCTGATGGCTCAGAGCCTGGAGCCTGCTTCCGATTCTGTGTCTCCCTCTCTCTCTGCCCCTCCCCCATTCATGCTCTGTCTCTCTCTGTCTCAAAAATAAATAAACATTAAAAATTTTTTTTTTTTTTTTAAATGGGAAAACCACTCTGTGATGACCAGGTTCAAGACGTGACTTTATTTATTGCTCAGGGGCAAAGCCCTATCTTCTGGTTCTCAGAGCCGTGTTCTTCCCATGTGCCATGCAGCCTCTTGGGGACACAGCTGCAAATCCATAGTCAGTGTCACTCCAGGCTAAATGGGCCAGCGGATGCTCTCATTGACAGGTGAGGTGATCTTAAGGTACAAGAAAATACTCTGCCACAACAGTTTGGTCTCCTTGGACTTTCTACTCCTTGAGTAACACTTTTTGTTATTTATTTTAATAACCCTTCATGTTATCCATTAGTTTTTCCCGTTATAGGTAGGGAGAGACCTTGGAGGCACTCAGTTAAAGGATTTTATGCTACCTGCGTAGTCCTCTTGGAGGGTTTAAGTAATGTTATGGTGTCGCCTAGTGGATGAATCTTTGAATTACAGCCAAGCATTAAAAAGGCAGGAAGGGCGACGCTGAACTGTTCATTTTAATTATAAAAGTCTTAATCCATTCGGTACTCTCCGAGTTCATGTTTAGAATATATACCACACAAGGCGGTAGCCAAGGTCCTGGGTAGTAATAAAATGTGCACGGATCCCTGACCCCAAAAAGCTTACCAGAAGGCATCACCCCAAACAGATATTAATTAAAGTAACATGCGTGAAACAATAATGAAAAATAGGTGAAGAGTCTATTTAGGTGGTATTTTAGGGTGGACAGGAGAGTTCTTCCGAGAGTGAGATTGATCAGGACTGGGGTAAAAGAGAAGCAGCAACTGAAGTCAGGGGACCTGGGTTCGAATCTCTATTTCCCCAGGTGATAGTGGCCTCTGGTCACTGGCTTCATCTCTCTGAGCCTCAGCTTCCTTGTTTGGGAAACAGAAAAGTAGAAACAGGGCGACTTTTTTTTCTTTTAAAAAATTTGTTTTTAGTTTGTTTAGAGAGACACAGAGACCGTGCTTGTGAGGGGAGGGGCAGAGAGGGGGAGACCGCGAATCCCAAGCAGGTTCCGCACTGTCAGCACAGAGCCCCACGCGGGGCTTGAACCCACGAAACCGCGAGATCATGACCTGAGCTGAAACCGAGTCGGATGGATGCTTCACCAACTGAGGCACCCAGGCGCCCCCCACGGGTGACCTCATGGATGTAAGGATCCCAGGAGTCAGTGCCTAGAACAACTGCTCAGGGAATGGTAGATGCCGCCATTGTACCATCACCACCATCATGGTTTTGAGAAGGTAGAATATGAACTACAGATGGAGAAAGGCTGCCATTGCTTCAGGCAAATAGGAGGCACACGTGTGATTGGAGCAGAAGGAGGAGGTGTGGAAATTACAGGGAGTAGGGTTGGCTGGGGTAGAGGAAGGCCGACTGTCCCCATTGCAGAGAGTGATGAAAGCAGTGACACAGGCAAGAGAAGATCACAGGGGAGTTGACAGTTGTATGTGGATGTGGGTAGAAGCCTGGAATGAAGGAAGAGAGGGAGGCTGGTGCTTGGGTGACCCACATGAGATGACAAGACCACGACAGTGGACGGATTCCTCTGCAGGGAGATGACAGTAAGACAGACACGTGAGATTCAAGTTAAGGGAGGTATGACAGCCTTGGCCAAGGGTGGTCACGGAGAGCCGCATGGTGAGCTCACATGAAGGAACAAAGTTGCCACCTGATGGGTCTGGGGACAGGAGTGGAGCGCGGGGAAATGATGGGAATGATGAGCTGAGTTCTGACATGATGAGTGCGAATTAGCAGAGGAGGAAGGTTCAAGAAGGTGTCTAGAAAATGGTTGGACGTATAGGGTAGGACTAGAAAATTGGACTTGAGAATGACAGAAATAGAGGTCTTTAATTAATTTGATGAATACTATTATTTCCTGAAGAAACTTTATAAAAGAACACAGAATACATTAAGATATGAAGTTTAAAAACAAGACAAGGCCTGAAGCGATGGGCGTGTCGCAGCAGGTACGGTGTGGGGATGGTTTAGTGCATGGGCCCTCCACTCTGCCAGGCTGAGGCAGTGGGAGGAGGAGAGGTTTGGGAGAGCCCCTGACTGATGCAGGTTTGAATGCAAACTCACTAGGTATGTGAGTCTGAGTAAGTTATACCCCCGAATAGACTTTCCTCATCTATACGGGGGATAATAATTCACGTTTCTCAGTGTTGGTGGCTGGATTAAATGAAGCAAGGTATGGAGAGTGGTGGGCACACAGTGACCACATGATGATCACTGGGCACTTTGATGATCACCTTCACGGTCTTAGAGACCAAGGGTGATTTGGAAATGTATGTGTCATTAGTATAATAAAAGCACCTTTCATGTTCATTTATTCATTAATGAAGGAGGAAAGGAACAAACATTTATTTATACTTCTTTGCACTGATTGACCTTCTGGTTAGGCAGGAGCAGGAAGCTGTCGCAGGGAAAATGTGACAGGATATGTATTTGCAGTCATCTCTCTGAACTTACATCTCCCAATTCTCATACTGCTAACATGACAGAGGGTTTCTTAGCTTTTTGTCATTCCCTAAAGGGTTTGGTCCCTGGCAGCGAACACATCCGGGGCAGCCCAAAAGGCTGAGTTGAAGATCTTGGTATTGGCCGTGTACATATTCTCCCGTCTGTTGGTGCGGTTCTACCAAGTTGTGAAATAAAAGTAATTTGATCTTAGCCCTGCTCAAGAGCCGTGCCTGATACAGATGACTAACAAGTGACAGAATGCTGAAGGAATGCCCCAGCTCCAGAGGGTGGGGTGACTGTCCACTGTGATCACCTTCATCCTCTATTTGTACAGCTGGCCCGGGAGCCTACTGTTCTGTGGCCTCAGTCGGAGCACACATAGCACGTCTGATGACACGGTGTCAGCCTGGGCTTTGAGGAGGAAGAAGGGGATGGCTTGTGGCATCACACAGCGTGCCAGAGTTTCCTCAGCTGGCAAGATGATTGTCATTTCTGGATTTGGTGCATCTTTTCTGATTTCACGGTCTCTGGCTGAAAGTTGTGAAACACAGAGGCAGTTCTGTGTACATAGAAGAAAGGAAGGAAGGAAGGGAGGAAGGAAGGAAGGAAAGCAGGCAGGGGGGAGGAAGGAAGGAGGGAAGGAAGGAAGGTAGGAAGGAAGGAAGAAAGAAAGGGATAGGAAAGGAAAGGGAAGAGAAAAGAAGAAAGAAAAAAGAAAGAAAGAAAAGAAAGAAAAAAAGAAAGAAAGAAAGAAAGAAAGAAAGAAAGAAAGAAAGAAAGAAAGAAAAAGAAAGATCAGTAGATAGATCAGGGAAAACTACATCTGAAAATAAGGCATTCATTCCACTGGGCTTTTTTTTTTTTTTTTTTTTACTACCCTGAATCCACTGTATATCATGTTATTGTTCATGGTTGGAGGGTGCATAGTTAGGAAGAAAAGATTTCTTTAAAAAAATTTTTTAAAGATGCCAAATTCTTTTGATTATTTAATGAATCTCTTGTTATAGAAGTGTTATAGAAGTGTCTCTTATGGGTTTGTTATTTAAGTCTGTTGATCCTGAAGTTAATTCCATTATAGCCTTATAAATAAGTAAGCCCAAATATTTACTTGTAAACATAGTTTTTTTTTTTTTTAACTGACCCCTTCTTTTATATGAAACAGTTTAAGGATATGTTGCTGTGGATAAATAATTTACTCAAATTGGAGGAACTAGCAATGACTGTTTCAGAGATTGGGGTTTGGAAAAATTTCATGAGTAGCTTTCTGATAGGTTTAATACTGTGATACAAGGTTTGGTGTATTTCTTTAAAAAATTTATTCTATAAGGAATTACCTGTTAATATGAGAACAAAAAACACAGCACTCCATATAAAAACAAACCACAGCTTTCCCCAGCATCTGTAAATAAGTAGGCATTTAATATTTTATGCTAGCTTTTCCACCTGCAAAGTAGAGGTTATTTTGCCGTTGAAATGAAGGCACAGCAAAACCCCGTGTTCTATCTCAACAAGAAGATGTGAACATTGCTGTGTTTAGGGCCATTGCTCACGGTGTGGGGTTGTGTTTTGCTCACCTCAGTGTGGAAACATTGACTGTATCACTGTTCAAATTAGTTTATTATTTATTGCCTTTCCTACCATCAAAGTCTTGGGCACATAGACTGTGCCCCCCAGAAGCTCATGGTCTAGCAGGTATGGGGTTAGGGGGATAAAGAGATGGTCACTATAGCAGGGGAGGGATGCTATTATAGGAGCATCTCGAGAGGCATCTAGTTCTGAAGGGCGGGTTGGGGGAGGGCAGGAGGTTGGGGAGTCCTTCCACGAGAGTACTAAAAGATGACCTTGGGAGTGGGAGGGACGGTTCTGAGACAGGATACCAAGTCTGTGAAAGAACAGAGCTTATTCAGAAATGGTGAGGAAATCAGTGTAACAGATGGGTGAGGGTGGAGGGGGGGCATGGGGTCCAGAGTTTTAATAATGTAAATAACCATTCCTTGTTTTATTTTAAAAGCATTTTGGATGACACCTTCTCACATCAGGACCCATTTCTGTACTGAATGGAGTTTTATCATTCTTATGGCCATGTGAAACACTTCTACTCTTTCTTTTTTTTTTCTCCGCAAAGTTCCATTAACTCACTGGATCCGGCCTTGCGTGTCCAGAATGAAGCACATTAAAGAGATTTATAGGCAGTTAATTGGCTGTCTCTTTCTCAGTTAATGTTTAAACATACATTTTTTTTTTGTTTCTAAACGTTACATTATTGTAAAGTACAGCATTCACAAAAGATAATTTAGCAGGTTTTCTGTAAATTACCTATCAGATGAAAAGATAATTCCCAAACTTCATGAAAAGGCAGTTAATTTCTGAGTCTTATATTTAGGAAATCTTACCAAGTAAAAGTAATTAACACAGGTGAAAGAAAAGAAAGAAAGAAGAAAGAAAGAAAGAAAAAAAGAAAGGGAAAGAGGTAGCTGAAGTCATTGTTTATCTTTTAGATTGTTGTTTACAATTTGTGCAATATTTAAATTGATATGCCCACAAAATACCCCCAAATGATTTGTGCCTATATAATTACATTTTATACTGTTGTCTTTTTAATAACACATATTTATACATTCAAGCTTCCTTGAAAATCCTAAGCCTTATTAGTATTTTTACGGATACTCAATAAATAGTTGTTATGATGATGAAAAAGCATGAAGAGAAGGGAAAGTTCAAATTAAGTAGGATTTTGATTTGTTAAGGTTAGGCAGATGGTAAAGGTTGTTGATAATGTTTGTTGAGTCCGTGACTTAATGATGAAAGAGAAATGGTAACTCATCTTTATTATAAAGGTCACATTCGCTGTTGGTAAAGAACATATTGCCCTGGCTTGCATTTTCCCTGCTGAGACATGACAGAATGCTATTTTGTATATCCTTCAAGAAATGTTCCTTTATAAACATATATTTCGAGAAAATGCCCGTTTGTTTCTCTACAGGTGGGATCATATGACATACAGCTTGTTTTTCCCCCTTTGAACAATGAACTGTGTATAATAAGAGTAATCACAATAGTTTGCATTATGGTTCCAGGCACGATGCTATAAACACTTGCCGTGCAGTATTCTTATGTCCACTGGCCATTGACGGATAAAGAAGCTGAGGAACAGAGAGGCTAAGAAATGTGCCCTAGGTCACACAGCTAGTGTGGGCCTGGGCTTACAACACAGGAGGCTGACTGCAGAGCCTGGATGTTCAGTCACTGTGTCTTCCTCAGGAGCATCATGAGGATGATCTGTGTCTGCTCACAAAGCCCTGCTCGCTGTCTTTAATGTGCAGGCCTTACACGTTCCCCACGGGCCTGTTCTAGCCGCCGGTCTCTGCCTTCGTTGCGAGCTCTGGCAGAGCCCCAGGTACCCGCCTGGCAGCAGGCACCCGGCACCGTGGTCCCCCAGCGAGGAGGTGAACACCGCAGCTTCCTCCCTCTTGAGTGGGGTCGCTCTGAGGTGTGAGCTCTACCCTGACTCTGGGAGTGCCAGCTCTGGGGAGAGCTCGTGACCCACTGGTTATGTTACCGGAGTCGGGTTGTTGGGCCCAACAGTAGAAGCGAGGCTGGACCCCAAAACCAAAGGCACAGCCAAGGCTCTCTTGGGGCTGCAGCTTGAGTGAAAGGGACACAAAGCACCAACAGAGACTGGCTGGGCCGGCCTCTACGAGCAAAGAGAAGGCCCTGCCTGCAGGGAGAAAGTTCTGGCTCGGGTTCCCACTCCAGGATGCTAATGGGGGGGGGGGGAGTGCCTCGCCCTGATTGGTTGGAAGGGCTTCATTCTGATTGGTTGGAAGGAGCTCATCCTGATTGCTCGCTATTGGCAGGCAACTCAGGCCGCTCAGTGCTTTTGGAGCAGAGTCTTCAGGTTCGCGGAGTCTCTGTTGTAAATCCGGGTTGGGTGCAGGGCTGCGTCCTGGTTCTGCTCGGTAAGAGAAGTGGTTTACCAGTAACTGCTAACTGGAGCACCGGGATGGCTCAGTCGGTTAAGCTTCCTACTTCCGCTCAGGTCATGATCTCAGGGCTTGTGAGTTCGGGCCCTGTATTGGGCTCTGCACGGGTTTTTCTCTCTGCCCCTCACCCACTGGTGCTTTCTTAAATAAATTAAATAAATAAATAAGTAAAAACTTAAAAAATAAATAAAAACAATAAATACATAAATACATAAATAAATAACAACTAACAGAAAGCACCCCAGGTGCATGGTTTTCACCTGGGACTTGTTCCGATGGTCCCTAACTGTCTCAATGACTGGCTTGATTCCACACCCTGTCTTCCCGTCGTCCCTTCTCTGTGTCACGTCCCTGCTTCCTTACCCAATCTCCTTCAAATCTCAAACAAACGGTTTGGTTTGCATTGACTTCTTGCCCTATGCTTTGATTCTGAAGCACCCAGGCCAAGACAGGCTGCATAATGTTCCTTTTTTGAAGGTACCAAAGTCTATTCTATCGATCTCAGATGGGCGGATTTTTATAGGACTTCCAGGTTTTCTTACTATTGTGAATAATATTGTTGTGAATATTCTGGCATTATTGTCTTTAGATCAGGGCACCCGGGGCTCCTGCCTCCAAGACCTCTCCCATCGGTCCTGTGTCTGGGCCTGGCCAAGGCCAGCAGCATTGTCCAAGGTGGTACCCCATGTGTAGACCAGGACTGGCTGGGTCCCACAGTGTGTTTCTTCCTTTGAGGTTGTTAAAAATGATTAAAGAAGCCAGTTTAGGGGCGCCTGGGTGGCGCAGTCGGTTGGGCGTCCGACTTCGGCCAGGTCACGATCTCGCGGTCTGTGAGTTCGAGCCCCGCGTCGGGCTCTGGGCTGATGGCTCAGAGCCTGGAGCCTGTTTCCGATTCTGTGTCTCCCTCTCTCTCTGCCCCTCCCCCGTTCATGCTCTGTCTCTCTCTGTCCCAAAAATAAATAAACGTTGAAAAAAAAAAATTTAAAGACGCCAGTTTAGGTGATAGAAACAAACTTTATTTAACACTTCATGAAGCGGGCAGTCTTCCTTCCCAAGGATCCAGAGAACTGCAAAATGGGGCAGAAGACAGGAAGCTTTTATGGGATGAAGAATAAGGAAAAGGAAGAACAATGGAAAAAGAATAGAAAGCAGGGAAGTAAGTAGAGACCCTGGAGTTGGCTTGGGGTGTGGGGATTGGCTGACTGAGGTAGTGGGTGTCTGGTCCACATGAGCATTTACAGGGACCCAAAAGTTATCTGCTTCCTTTTGCGGACGTGGAACCCGGGCAGGGGGAGGGGCTCCATCTTGGGCCTCGAAAGTTGTTCAACAGGGTGCGCTTGGATCCTTTATCCCCCGTGGGGCTTACCTCACGAGGAGCTCAGGGGTTCATGCTTATGGGCTGGTCTGGGACCACATGGCTGGACCCTGGTCCAGCCTTGCCAGCTTGTGGGATTCTGTTCATGGGATCGCAGGGTCAGCAGAATAGTGCTGACACAGATTTCAGGTGACTCAATTTTTTTTTTTAATTTTTTTTTTTAACGTTTATTTATTTTTGAGACAGAGACAGAGCATGAATGGGGGAGGGTCAGAGAGAGGGAGACACAGAATCTGAAACAGGCTCCAGGCTCTGAGCTGTCAGCACAGAGCCCAACGCGGGGCTCGAACTCACGAACCGCGAGATCATGACCTGAGCCAAAGTCGGCCGCTTAACCGACTGAGCCACCCAGGTGCCCCAGGTGACTCAATTTTTAAATAGATGAGGCTCTCTAAAATATATTTTCTCCTGGTCCCCACACATCCGAGGGGGAGTCCTATATTCTTGTATGTGGCCCTACGCACACTTGGAGTTCAGCAGCAATAATTCAGAATTGTCCAGAGGTTTGAGATCTGATCTGAGCAGATATCTCCTGAAATCCATTCAGCTTTTCTCTCTGCATGTCAAGACTTTCTTGCTCATTGAATGCATGAGCATGTTTGGTGGGGCAAGGGGCTACAACATGATTTTCCTTAAGTCTGTGGAAAAATTTGAAGAAGCACAAGAAATTGCAGGTGAAAATCCTGACTTAAGTGAATACTGAGAGTGTTTTCAAACTAATAAAATACAGCATGGGCTCTAAAATGTTAGACAACATGGCTGAACGCCTTGGGCACCACAATGCGTGGTGTCGTACAGGCGGATCATCTTGCATCAGTGAAAACCTTGTTGTAAACTTCTCATTATAAAGCTTCTTTTTACCTAATGTAAGGGTATTGTCTTCAGATTGTAAAGTCAGTTTTTTAAAAAACCACATGGGCCGCTCTTCCTGTCACGGGTTCTGTCCCGTGCTTTAATAAAATCACCTTTCTGCACCAATAAAAAAAAAAAAAAATGCGGTGCCTGGGTGGCTCAGTCGATTAAGTGTCTGACTTTGGCTCAGGTCGTGATCTCATGGTTCATGAGTTCGATGAGTTCAAGCCCCATGTCGGGCTCTGCACTGACAGTGAGGAGCCTGCTTGGGATTCTCTCTCCCCCCACCCCCTTCTCTGTCCCTCCCCTACTTGCACTCTCTCTCTCTCAAAATAAGTAATAAAAATTAAAAAAATATGAATCTAAGATATTCTCTGCCCACATCAAATTATAGACAGAGATTGAATGATGAGGCTAGAAGTGTCACTTAGAAATTCTGATTTCAGATTCTTAAGTTCAAATAGCCTCACTGTTCTTGTACATTGGCTATTTTATAAAAAGTAAATAAGTTTGCATATAGAAAATCATTTTATATGTCATAAAGATGTAGTTGATAGAATTGCCTTGTTCAGAGTCCAAAGGTCACTTTCCTAACCGTACAGGGCCCAGGTAGAATGTGTCCAAAGCGGCTGGGTGGTCAGGCTGGGAGCTTGGTGAAGGGATTTCCTAAGCCAAAGGCTGTGGTAGATGGTGGATGGGAGATTTAACTGGTGAGCAAATATCCCTGCCCTCATAGCGTTAATGTCTAACTGGAAAGGTGAACAATAAATGGATGGGCAAAGAGTTGAAAAATATGAAATGCTAAGAGGCCAAGAATGAAATGGACAGGCTAATGAGGGCGGCAGTGGACTGGAGATCCTCCTCGACTGGGCTAGGTGCGGGGGAGGGCTAGGGGGTCAAGGAAGGCTGCTAAGGAGGTGGTAGTTTAGGGGAGATCCAAGTCCTGTGGAAATGTAGAGAAGGAGCAGTCCAGAGGGAAAGCCAAGCCAAGGAAGAGCCGCAGGGCTGGCTGGGAAGTCATGAGTGTGGGGTGTCAGGTAATTAGGGCCATACCCTAGAAAGTCTGGAGGGAGTCCAAGGTTTACTTTACAGGCAGTGGGAAGGCAAGGAAGGTTTTTAAAAAGTGGGGCAGTGCCATGGTCTGATTTCTGTTTCCGTGTCACTCTGGTTGTGCCGTGGAGAGAGGCATGGGGGAAGGGAAGAGGAAGCAAGAGAGCAAATTAGGAGCTCTCTGGTGGCAGACAGGGGGACTGTGAAGAAGTGAGTTCCAGATCTGTTTTGGAAGTGAAATGGTAACCGTTAATCATAGATTCAGTGTAGGTGTGACAGAAAGAAGACTGTCAAGGATGACTCCAGGATTCTGGCTGGGATTTAATAAGGTAATTGGGGAAGGTTGAAAGAGGATTGCATTTTGGGGGAAAGGCAAGAATTCCATTCCAGACTTTTTTGTTCTTTTAAGCCGGAGGTACCATTATATCCAAGAAGGTGTCAAGGAGGCATCTGGATATGCTCGTCCATCTGGAAGTTAACGTTAGAAAAGTCTGTGCTGAGACATAGAAGTGGAGCTATTCGAACCCATGATATTTACAATTTCAGTCCTAGGGAGAACCATGGGTGTAGGGACTATGGAGAGAGACAAGGGGGCCTGGGACAGAGAAGGGAGCAATATCATGGGGGTGGGGGGCAGTGCGTGCGGTCCTCCAAGGTCAGTCTTCCTACTCCAGCTCAAAGAGCCGTGAGCCTCACAACTGCTTCTAGTGGGCGGTGACTCAGTGTCCATTTGGTACATCAGGTCATCTAAATGCAATGGGGGACAGGCAACAGTGGAGAAGGTTTCTCATCTTTGTACTGGAAATGTTCCCACTGTGGTTCAGGGGGAAGAGCTGAGCTCACGAAACATCTTCACCTAAAATAAGAGGCGACCTTTTCATTCATGGAAAGTCAGATTGTGTAAATATAAGTTGACGTGGACAGCCTCCTTCCAAATTAAGAATAGATATTAGGTAAAAGAGGCTAAAAGAAGAAAGGTTTTTCACTAAAGGGGCAGAACAATCATTCACCCTATGAAATTTTTAAAAAGATCTGGCAGATTTCTCCGCTCTTAATTTGTGCCACTAACACAATGGTAATGAGACTTTGATTTCTTTTCTTGCTTTGTTTTGCAAGTTGCTTGCTTTGCTAAAAAGCTCAAGATTTATAACTGTCACTGACAGAGTAAAAATAGTACAAGAACTATGATTAGTTTGTGTATGTGTGTGTGTGTGTGTGTGTACACATGGAATAATTAAAATGTATTGTATGGCTTAAATTCAGATAGAAAAAGGCAATGTTCCTCTTTCTTATTTTTGTAATTAATTGATCATTTGTGCTTTTATTGTTAGAATTTGCTCAAACTCTAATATTCCAGTCTTCTGTTAGCTCACGTGAACATGCGTTTGTGTTGGAAAATGCTACTTAAAAATCAGCCATCCCTCTGCCTTTTAAACCTTCCTTCTTAGGGTCAACCAGGACTCCCAGGGCCACAGGGTCCTATTGGACCCCTGGGACTGCCAGGACCCATTGGAATTCCAGGAGAGAAAGGGATGAGAGGTGACAGCGGCCCTCCTGGAGCAGCCGGTGACAAAGGTGATAAGGTAAGCCTTCTCTTAAGTGAGGGACTCTTACTAACCGCTTACTGGCACTACTGTGCCAGGTTTTTTATAATCACAAGTACTGTCTACTAGCACCTTATAATAAATTAAGTTTGAACTCCTCTTCCATAATCAGCCCTCATTCCCTGACTCCTTTCCAGAGGAGCATGCCTTTCTAGACTTCTCTATGCACTTAAATACCCGAGTGCACCCAATGAAGGGTTGTATTCTTTCATGGCTTTTTAAAAACGTAAATGACATATTTGTTGTGCTAAGCTTTTCTTTTTTGTACTCAGCCATATGGCTTACAGGTCATTCCTTATCAATTTGTGTAGATCAAACTTATTTTCTTAAAAATACTGCACAGTATGTCTTAATATAGATAAAACTATGGTTTATTCCCAATTGATGTAAATTTGAGGTCCTGTCCCAACTTTGTGTCATGCTAGCGTGCAGAAACAATCCTGTAAATCACCTGCACTTGCATTTAATAGTTTATTTCTCTAGGATAGACAGACTCCGGGAAGTTGAATTTCCGGCTTATAGGGTATTGAACATTTTCTTTGAATTGATGGTGCTAAGTTGGCTTCCTAAGTACAAAAAGAAAAGTACAAAAGGTTGTTTTTTTAATTGTTGGCATTTAAATTCATTAATGCAAAAAAATAAGTGACAATGACTGCTAAGAGTCTTTTAAAAAATTATGTCATTATTTATGTTTTCAAGTAAATCCATATGTTAATCTAATGCTTTGATACCTCTTATATCTTTGTTTTGTTTTCTGGGATTTTAGGGTCCAACTGGTGTTCCTGGATTTCCAGGTTTGGATGGCATACCTGTACGTATCCCTAAATTTTCTCCTTTTTTTTTTTTTTTTTAAAAAAAGAGCTCATCAAAACCTTAAAATCACATATATTTATATGGCAAACTCTTCTTTATTTTCTTTTGATAGTACAAGGAAAGGCGCTTACATTCCAGTTTTGTGTAATAACTTTGGGACTAAAAGACTTTACTTGAAAAGTAAGGTTTTCAATCAGATTTGAGAAAAACATTCCACAATATAAGCTATATATACCTGCCATATTCTGGAAATAAATGTATACTCACAATGCGAGTTTTTACTTGCTGGTTAGTTTTGACAGTAGAAGTGGGCTTAAAACTCTCATTTCTAATATGGAAATGAAATGAAAGAAGGAAGAGTTATTTCAGAAGCTTTATAATCCATTAGAGAGTATTTGCAAAGATTTTAAGGAAGGTGCTCTCCTAAATTTCTTAGAATATTCTAAACTAAATTAATTTCAACTGGGCTGTATTAAAATGTATCTATATATTTTTACTCTGCTACACAGTACTTGTGGGTGGGAAGGAAGTTTTTACAAATTAAATAACACGTGAGTCACAAATGCCTTAATTTGGGTACCCACATTGTGTAAACTTTGTGTTGCAGTATTCTTGCAGAAACACTTCACTTACAATCTTGTTTTTTACAGGGGCACCCGGGGCCTCCTGGATCCAGAGGCAAGCCTGGCATGCATGGGTACAATGGCTCGAGAGGTGATCCAGGGCTTCCAGGAGAAAGAGGAGTTCCTGGCCCAAGAGGCCCCCCAGTAAGACCTCCCACAGCTCATCCTAAAGGGAATCTTAAGTGAAGGGCTCTACAGTGGGCACATGCTTGATGTGCTCAAGAAACAGAATTAGTACAAGTGTGCCCGGAGCATGGCGAACAGATGGGGGTTAATGGAGGATGAGCATGGAGAGGTGTGCAGGACGTAGAGCTCTTGGGCCTAGAAGACTGTGGGGGGAGGCTGGATTTTCTTTTCCATGCCACGGGAAGGCACTGGAGGATTATAAGGAAGGAAGCAGTATGAGCTGATTGATGTTCCGTTAAGATGCTGCAGGCTGCTGGACAGAGAATGGATAGTAAGGGAAGGAGCAGGGAGGTCAGTTAGCAAAACTTGTATTGTTTATCCTTCAGGGTCCGCTGCAGATTCATAAACCCTCTAGGTATTTCCAATAGGAAGGAATTCAATATAGGGAATTTGGCATGTATTGGAAAGACTGGAGGAGTGGAACGCAGGGGCCACTGCAAGACTATGATTTCAAGGGCTCACACTTAGCTGAGATCCATGAGTCAGGAGGCTGCTCCTGGACATAACCACTGCCTCCCACCCCATGTCGAGACACCAGCAAACAAACACTCAAGCTTCTAACCTTTCCCGCTTGGCAGTAACGACAGTTCCAGGAAGAGGATGTCTTCCTCACTTCTGCCTTTCATATCTCATAAGTACATTGCCTGGATGGACTCTAAGTCACATCTGGCTGCAAAGCGGTCTGGGAAATGTAGTTTTAGCTTTCTCATCCCTATAACGCGATAAGATAAATGGAAGGTGTTTGGAATGGATGTTCAGAAACAGTTGACAATATCCAGCACTTGAGGGAACTTTACTGCTTTTAGGTATTCTTTTTTTATTTTTAAAATTTGGACTTTTATTTAAACATAACTTTAGCAAGCACTGCTCTTTCCTCTTATCCCCCTGATATTCTCTTTCTCTCTCTTTTCCTTCTTCTCACATAAAGGTAGGAGATGATTTGCCCTTTCAAAACTGATTTTCTGTGACTTTTTCAGCATTTCCACTTCCCTATAAATACCATTTCCCAAGATTCCTTCTTAAAAGTTTTCTTATCACCACTGTAGTCATCCTGCTTTCTGTTCACGAGTTTTCCATTTCCTCCCAATTCTAGGGGAACTGAGTAGAATACAGAACTCATAAACAATTTCCATATTCACATCCTTCTTTAGTGCCAAGTGAGAACAACAACCGTCTTCCATAGTTACGCTTCTCAATCACCCTTTGTTTTCAAAGGCGTAAGTTCAGTCTTGTGAATGCATGTTTCTTAAGATCTTCAGATGGGTCAAACCCCATTCTGCTGAGTGTCCATGAATGTTCAGAAGAGGAATTTTTGATTTTGGCTTTCACAGAGCATGCGTAGTGACCACAGTACAGAGCATGTTGTAATAGTGGTTTTGCAAAGCAACTTTCTTACCTTTGACCCATTTCATTTGTAGTCCGTCCTCACTTGGCCCAGTGGTGTGAGATGTTAAGAATGGCTGTGCACGCTGACACCACATAAAGCAACCTTAACATCCAAGGGGGAAAAATGACAGTTGTTCTCTGGCTTTCAATATGTCTTGTTAAGATACTAAAAACTCTCTTAATGTTAGTTACGAGTACACAAGGAAAATTTTAAAAAACAAATACTGATTTAGTATATTGTCATTTAAAATGTACACATTGAAAATGGAAGTGTTTCAGTTCTTTGTAAAAGCTACCAAGAGTATTTTGAACGGTGCCTTCCTCTCCTTATGTAACCTGTGATATAAAGTGAATACATTTTCTGTGCTTTGGTGAGTTGTCCTACTCTCTCCTGCATCTGGATCGGCTTCTGGTGCTGTGAACTGTATTGAAGAGTCCCGTCACCACTAGGGTCTTCTGCCTGTGCCATTTCCTCGGGAAATCTTCAACCTTTTTGTCTCAGCCATTTCCCTTTTTAGTGTTGATCCCTGTGTCTTCACGGAGTCCCTCTGGCTCAAGAGTGTCCACATTCCCACGATCGTTCAGTTGTTTCTTCTCTACCTCTACTTACGTTCTGTCGGGATTTCTCTGCGGCTTTATCATTTTTCATTTGCTCACTTCGCTTTCATCTTTGATGGCCAACGGCCTCTTCCAGTGGGGTCTGTTGTCGTGAAATGTCATTTGGGTTCATCACTGGAAGATAAGGAGGCATCACAAATACACACTTGGCTGGTGTGTGTGCGTGTGTGCACAAGAGCACACGCCCGTGCATGCTAACAGGTGCACAGTGACCAATCACTGACAGACTGAAAGGGACGATGGGACCAGGGATCATGATTCGCACCTGTTACTTATAGCTACCTATGGACCAATGAGGTAGCTGCAATTTGCTACTACTCGGTCAACGTGCAGTTAGTCGGTCAATATGAGGTGGTAACTGAAATTTGAACCCTTTCGTTGGAGAACTGGTGCTGTTGCACTTAACTGTGGAGCTAAAATTTGTGCCTGTTGAAACTGTGTGAAGCAGGGACTGTCTGTATAGGCCAATCGGATGCTCAGGGAAGACCGTTGCTGTAACTTACGGCAAAAGCCTGAAGTTTCTCCCACTGGAAGCGAGGTCAGGACTTTTCTAGGAGGGATTAACTTTGAAATCTGCACGTCCTTCGTAGGAGCTTGATAAATGATATAATTCTTATGTGGTTACCAAATTAAGATATATCAAAATATCCAGTAGGAAAACTTTGGGAAAAGAGAATACATTGAATTTTTTCATTCACTTTTTAAAAATACTCTACATAAACTTGCAGCTACCTACAGAAACTTTCTAAAAGGAAGATGTTCTGTTTTTAAAAGTTAATCTTACAAAGTTACAGAGGCCCTGTTTTGAATATGACAACTAAAATGGATAAAATCAGTTGTTAAGAAACTATTTCTAGGGCCTAAATTATTAACTGACAGTTGCAAAATTGTTTACTTGTAAGAAGTATATATTTGCATTATTATGTCTGAGGGAAAATGAAATTTTCCTGCTGAATAATTAGTAAATGGCTATGTATATTATTATATAATATGTAGCCTATATATATTATATATTTATAAGATATATGTATAATATAAATATATTAATAGATACTCTCTTTGGAGATTCTTTAATAGATCTTAACTGAATTTTGAATAAATATGTATGAGAACCTTAGGATGATAGCAATAATGAAGAAATGTCCTCTAGTGAAACATGACCATAATGGTATTTTACTGGTGAGTAATATTTCATAACAAAAGAAAATACTACAATGGTAATATGATTTTTCCCCCTCCTAAGTGAATATTTTATTTTCAGGGCCTTCCTGGGGAAAATGGAGAAAAAGGAAATTCTGTGTTCATTTTAGGTGCCATTAAAGGAATTCCGGTAAGTTTTATGATCATAGTGAGTTTAAAATACTATTTTTCCGCTAAGTAAACCCATCCAGGAAACACATGGACATATCTCTTTTGAAATGTCCCCAAGCACACTGTTTTTAATCATTACCCTGACTCTGTAGATGGCATCATACTTCTTGTGTGAAGACACTTAGCTTTAATTGCTCAGGCTGTAAAATTCCAGTACCTGCCAATCGTTCTTGCAAAGTGCAGCAGAGACACTTATTTCCGGGTTTCTCAATCTTAACACTGCTGGCATCTGGGGCCACATAACCATTCCTTGTGGGTGTTGACTGCGTGCATTCCAAGATGCTGAATGGCATGTCTGGCCTCTACCCATTAGATGCCAGTAGCATCCCTCCAACTAAATAATATCTCCAGATATTACCAAGTGCGCCCTGGGAGGAAAGGTCACCCTAGTTGAGAAGCACTGATATATTTGTAGTGAAAATATTGTAATGTTAATACCTGCTATCTGGTATAAAAGGAATCACTGCTCTTGAACTTGAAAATTATGGAAACTTTACAGCACTATCCTTGGTAAATTAAATGCTTTTGTGTTTCCATACACAATGATATACAAACTTCCAGAAATAAACTCTTGAATGACCATCTATATCTCTAATATGAGTACCATGCATGAGTTAAGCAGATCAGTAGATACAAGTCAAGAAGGAAAATACAGTTCATTTCCAAGACATGGTCATTTCTCTTCAGAATATTCTACGACATTTAGGTAAAACTTAAATTTCTTCTATTAGACCCTGAGTTTCATGCCACCCAGGATGGGCAACACCTGAATGCTGATTCCTTTAGTGAGGTCACATTATTCGTTTGTAGCCTCTGAGCCTATACACGGCAACAACTATGCTTTTGTTTATAGCTTAAATGATATGTTAAGAAACTTAGCAGCAAGAGGAGGGTCACTCTAGGCACCAGGAAGGAATAAACTGATCCTTTCCTACCACTGTGATCTTGAGCAACCCCTCAAACTCTCTGAGCCTCATTTTCTTTTTCTTTGTGAAGGTAAATGAAATTACTGTCTGCCCTGCTGTCTTCTCAGCACTGATGATCTATTGTAATAATTAAAAAAATTTTTTAATGTTTATTTATAAACATTTTTAATGTTTATAAATTTATAAACATTCTAATGCAATGTTTATAAATTTATAAACATTTTTAATGTTTATTTATAAACATTAATGTTTATTTATTAACAGAGAGAGAGAGAGAGAGCAGGGGAAGGGCAGAGAGAGACAGAGGGAGACACAGAATCCAAAGCAGGCTCCAGGCTCTGCGCTGTCAGCACAGACCGCGACGCGGGGCTGGAACCCACGAACTATGAGGTCATGACCTAAGCTGAAGTCAGACGCTTAACCGACTGAGCCACCGAGGCGCCCCAAAACAATACTTTTAAGAGCCCATAGCCACTTCACAGCCATTTGGATGGTTATTTAAAAAATAAGAACAAAAACAAAAAGAAACCCTGAAGTGCCTGGGTGGCTCAGTTGATGAAGCATCCAACCTCGGCTTTGGTCATGAGCTCATGGTTCATGAGTTCAACCCCCACATCGGGCTCTCTGCTGTCAATGCAGAGCCTGCTTTGGATCCTCTGTCCTCCCCCTTCCCCCCATCCTTCTCTCACTCTTGAAAATAAATAAAACATTAAAAAAACCCAGAAAATCTTAAGTGTTGACAATTATGGGGAGAAGTGGAACTCTTCTGTATGGCTGGTGGGAATGGAAAATGTGTAGCTGCTCTGGAAAATAGTACGAGGGCTCCTCAAAAAATTGAAATGTAGAATTACCTTATGATCCAGCAATTGCATTTCCAGGTATATACCCAAACGAAATGAAAGCAGGGACTCAAACAGATACTTGTACACCCACCCTAGCAGCATTACTCATGACAGCCAAAAGGTGGAAGCAATCCAATGGCCCATCGTTGGATGAATGGATAAACGGAATGTGATCTCTACATACAATGCAGTATTATTCAGCCTTAAAAAGGACAGGAATTCTGACACATGCTACAAGGGGGAATGAACCCTGAGGTCATTAGGCTAAGTGAAATAAGCCAGTCATAAAAGGACAAACAATGTATGGTTCCACTTATAATGAGGTTCCTAGAGTAGTCAGATTCACAGAGACCAAGAGTAGAATGAATGGTGCCTTCCAGGAGCCGGGGGAGGGGAATGTATTGAACGGCTACAGTTTCCATCGGGCAAGATGAAAAGTTCTAGAGACGATTACACAACAGTGTGAATATACTTAATGCCACAGAACTGTACCTTTAAAATTGGCCAAAATGTTAACTGTTATCTTATGTATACTTTATAATATATTTTGCATTAAAAAAGCTATATTCAATAAAATATACTCTTTGCATTTTTAAAGTGTGTAGTCTCAGGGCAGAGCCACTAAGCTGTTGATCCACCAAGAGGCAGGTGTGAGAGAATTTCCACATGAATTCCCTTTCCATCCCTATAGGGTGATAAAAAGGAATAGGGTGTCCATTATAAGAGACAAGTTCTGGCAGTTAGACCAGAGACTGTTAAACTGTGATGAAATGGGACCATTGAGTTGAGAGTTAAGATTGTAAATGGAAAGATGAAAATCTCATCTTGACTCTGTGTCATCATGACTCCAGTAGTCTTTGTCTGGTTTTGGCTGAATCGAAGCACGATTCCAGGCCTGGGAATGGACACAGAAAGCTCTCTGGGTGGAGCCCTCCACGGTTGTCTTGTCAACGCCGAAAAATTGAACAGGCTGCAGAGAAAGTCCAAATAATTCCTGTGTGTTCTCCTCCCTTTACATCACATGTGTTTGGGGAAAATGGTGCCTCTCTTCTAAAGCAATGCATCGTTACTATTGCAGGGTGACAGAGGGGACCCAGGACCTCCTGGCTTGCCGGTAAGTCTCCCCAGCAGGCTGTTTGCTTCTATTGCTTCCCACACTGTTTGTATCCTAGCAGGGCCGGTTGCAAAATTTGCAGAACCCAGCGGGCAAAATGAGAGCTTAGATCCCCTGTTCAAAAATTATTAAGAATTTCATGGTGGTGACAGCAGAGTGTTATATCAGGCATGTGCCCCTGTGTGACCATGCAGGTCCCAGGCCCATGAACTAACGGTCCTGGAGTCTCCACAAGCTGCTGCTTACCTTCGTCTTCTGTTTTTTAGTGGTCATTTGGCCTTACTCAGGGGCATACACTCACTTAATATTTGGGAAGGTACATGTCCCTCTAGACTACCCAAATAATACATGTTGGTGGAAACGACTTTGCTTTATACCATTCTGCCTGCTGAATCAGTAACTGTGTATCGCATTTAATTTTTTGCCCCATCTTTATCTTCCTGAAGTTGTTTTTTTTTTTAATTTTTCAAAATGTTTTTATTTATTTTTGAGACAGAGAGAGACAGAGCATGAGCAGGGGAGGGGCAGAGAGAGAAGGAGACACAGAATCCGAAACGGGCTCCAGGGTCCGAGCTGTCAGCACAGAGCCCGATGTGGGGCTTGAACTCACGGATCGTGAGATCATGACCTGAGCTGAAGTCAGACACTTAACCGAGCCACCCAGGCGCCCCTATCTTCCTGAAGTTGTAAATCAATGATTGTATTAGTTTTTTGCAGTTAATCAATCAGTGTTCACAAGATTAAGATTGACAGCAATTATGCCTCCGAAGGATTAACCTCTTATTTTGCTTGGCAACTTTTGGCTGTAGACGGACTTGCTTTCTCACATTACTTTCCTCATAACCCTTCAGGCTCAGTTCGACGTAATCAATGAGATACCTTCATGTTGCCGTTAAAATAAATACCAGTTCATCCTCCCTGGAGACAGGGATTTCTTGCATGCTCGCAAATAATTTGACATGGGCAGAGTTGGTGGGAGAATAGAGCCTCTCCCCACACTTCTAGGAATGCACAGCTGTAACCCTTCCTTGTGAATTTGTGTGGAATTATGCTATCACATACATGGTGCAGAAAATTGTGACTGAATCACCTTAATCTTGAATCAGGGGCATTTCTATTCACATTGATCTGATAGGCTATGTCTTAAAAATATATTAAAGAGTATAAATACAGTCATAGTGTAATATTCATTGTTATTAGCTAATATGAATGTTTTAAAAAGCATCTTGACATATATCAGTTTTATAACATATATAGAATTTAGGAGTAGCTGGTAATAAGTTTTCTTTGTTCTTTACCTTTGCTATTGCAAGATTTATTTATAAACAAGTAGATTGATCTCTGGGTCTTAATTTAATCCTAAATGTAAGAGTTGGTCACACCTGCCAGACTATTGCTGTCATGTAGCTCTGTGCCCTTTTTTTTTTTAACGTTTATTTCTTTTTGGGATAGAGAGAGAGAGAGACAGAGACAGAGATAGAGACAGAGCGTGAGCAGGGGAGGGGCAGAGAGAGAGGGAGACACAGAATCCGAAGCAGGCTCCAGGCTCCAGGCTCCGAGCTATCAGCACAGAGCCTGATGCGGGGCTCGAGTTCACAAGCCACGAGATCATGACCTGAGCCAAAGTCCGACACTTAACCGACTGAGCCCCCCAGGCACCCCACTCTGCGCCCTTTTAATGGCATGTCAGCTGCTGTGAAGATGCTCCTGCTATAGGGCAGATGTGTCCGGGACTGTGATTTCTTTGGAGGTTTTTAATCCACCTTGGATTACACACAGCTCTTGCTGTGACCCATGATTTTGAATTTGAGTAACTAATGCACTGATTGTTCTCGTGTTTAGGGATCTAGGGGTGCAAGAGGTCCAGCGGGCCCAATGGGACATCCAGGAGAGCCTGGGTTACCAGTAAGTACAGCACTGCTCATTCTGGCCCTTCGAAAACCCAGCCTGTATGTTTAAATTAAGCAAAAGCCCCTCCCCCCCAAAAAAAAGAAGCAAATTGAAACCTCGGGGTGGGTAGGCACAGGTGGGTTGTTTGAGAAGTTACCACTTGATGAATCTGCATATGCCCCCTCCCGACCACCCCCCCACCAAATGTGAGTTTGTCTTGAAGCCTTGAAGCAAAGGTCCTCCAGGGAAACAAGCCATGGGAGGAAACAGCCAGGAGGGGGAGACCAGCAGCATGTTTTAAAGTTCAGGGTTTCCTAAAGAGGATCTCGAGACAACCCAACGTGGACCCGTTGTGATTTCTGTGACTGATACTTGATTTGTGCCTTTTTGCCCTTGATTTAGGGTGCTCCAGGCCATCCTGGGAGACCAGGCTTGAAGGTGGGTGGTCATGAGTAAGATGCTACAAATGGAGACTGTCAGTGTATAACGAGATTAGTGACCACGAGATTTGTCAGAATTATGTCTTTCCCTTATTAGACTTCCCCAAATATTTAATACACTTCACTTAATTGCTTAACCAGAAGTCTTACTTGCTTGTAATTACCTTTTAAATATTCAAAAGCAATTACCTTTTTTTTTTTTTTTTTTTTCCTTTTCTTTCCCAGGGTAATCCTGGCGTGGGAGTGAAGGGGCAAATGGGAGAACCGGTAAGAATCCCCTTTTGCGCGGAGGAGCAGACGTTAAAATGTATGTGCTGCCGAGGCGGCGGGGAGGGGGAGGCTGTTCTGATTGTCACTTAAATCGTGTTCATTATCCAGTTATCGTGTTCACTGCCCAGTTTTATGGCTGAGATGCTGTTTTTGCTGAATTATTATGGCACCGTTACCCTTGACTGTAAAATGACAGTCCTGGGAAAATTTACCACTAAATTCAAGTTAATGTATATGACACATTTTACCCCAGCAAAAAGAGATTGAACATTTCTGATAATTTAGCATATCCAGCGTAATGGTTTGTTTAATTACTCTATTGCTTGGCTTAATTTCACAAATTTCCTCAGAATCCTAAACTCTACACATAAATAAAAATATAAACACCTGGAACCAAAAGCATTTAGCGACACAGTCTCCCACTCTCTCCTGCCTCACACCTATGCTCACTGTCCCTCACCCCTTCCTCCCTCACATCCACAGTCCTTTCTCCTGAGGCATGAAACTCAGCAAAGATAAGCTTTAGAAATGTATTTTAAGATGGCAGCTCATCCGGAAACAATCTGAATGTCTAACAGTTGGTAAGTGGCTCGTGCCACAACTGTGGGCAAGTAGATATTGAGCGTCTACTCTGCCAGGCTAAGATCAGTGCTGGATACGGGGATTTTTAGCAAGACCGACTTGATCCCCACTCTCATGGAGTCCCAGTGTGGCTGGGTAAGTTATGGTGCAGGCATTTAGCAAAACGACTCTATTGCCCAAAATACACTGGAAGACTTCATGATGTGCAGACATGCCTATGACATAATGTGGATCAGAAAGTATAAGGTCAATTAAAACAACACAACAGGGGCACCTGGGTGGCTCAGTCAAGCATCCGACTTTGGCTCAAGTCATGATCTCACAGTTCGTGGGTTCCAGCCCCACGTCGGGCTCTGTGCTGACAGTTTGGAGCCTGGAAACTGCTTCGGATTCTCTGTCTCCCTCTCTCTCTGCCCCTCCTGGACTCACACTCTGTGTCTTTCTCTCTCTCTCTGTCTCAAAAATAAATAAACATTACAAGAATAAGCATGGTTATATTTACCAAAACATGTTACTCCCTCGCTTATGTATTGTTTATGCATTCGTTTAATCATTTATGCACATAACATAAATGCTTCAGAGCAGCGGCTGTAACAACACCATCAAATATTAGGTACATCAAAAAAAAAAAAAAAAGCCTAGGTCCCTAACCTGGTTCTTCTGTAGTTTCCAGTTATAGGTAGGGATTGAATTATTGGCTCTATTATTTCATTTAAATTGGAAATAGTATTCTTCTTCCCCAAATCCCACTTAACAAAAACATTAATGGCTTAAAAATTATATATTTGAGAATCTTTGTTCCACTCGGCATAGTAAGTACTAAGCATTTTATGTGCATTGTCTGTTTAATAAAGTAATAATACTTTGAAGTAGACAGTGTTATAACTAATCCCCAGTTTACAGAGAAGGAAGGTGAGATTCAGAGGAATCAAGGAAACAAAGGCTAGCTAGGAGAGATTTTTAAGGAACTTGTCCAAAATGACAGTCAGTACGGGCCTAGTTTGCAAACACAGGTGACCAGCTCTATCATCTGCCCTTAACTATATCTAAGTGCAGAATGAATAGAAATATTCAGATAAGTAAAAAAAAAAAAAAACAAAAAAACAATTATCTGCTAATTAAGGGTGAGAGTTTTTGGTTGTATCATGGCAAACCCAGTTCAGGGGACATTTTATTCCCAAGAGAATAACATCTCTAATGACATAAATGACAACTTTTGGTTAACTATTCTATACAGAGAGCTTAAACATACCGAAAACAAATTAGAAATAACCTAAATCTAACTAGAGTAGGATGGCTTAATAAATGATAGTATAGTCTTACGGTAGATTATTGTGTACACACTAAAAATCAGGTTTTTGAAGAATTTGTAGTATAATTGGAAAATGTGCAAAAAATATTATTATAAAAGAAAAATACAAAACTCTTTTAAAACTTGAAACTGTAACAAAATATAAAAATATAAACCATAGTGTGTATTTTAAATTATGTTTATATATTCTGTGTAGCATTCTGATTATCTTTTAAATTGTATTTAACACATCATTTGATCACATACATGCGTGTACATAGGTACATTATCCAAGGTATGTGTACACATACAGACTCATAAGCACACACACCACAAAGAACTATACCAAAGTTTTCATAGAGATCTCTGATGATAGGATTATGAATCGCTTATATTTTTAAATTTAATTTTTTTAATTTTAATTTTAAGTTTTCTTTTTACTTTAAGTAGGCTCCGTGCCTAGCATGGAGCCCAATGTAGGGCTTGAACTCACGAACCTGAGATCAAGACCTGGGCTGAGATCGAGAGTTGGATGCTCAGTTGACTGAGCCCCCCCCCCCAGGTGCCCCTAGTTTGTTTTTGTTTTTGTTTCTGTTTCTGTTTTTTAATTTTATTTGTAACGATCAGTATTATTACTGGTGAAAAACAATAAATACTTTAAGTTGCATGATGTATTTGCCATGATTTTTGTTTTAAACTCATGACACACAGGACTGTATGTATTATATGACAATACATGGGTGAAATTCTTCTTTGTTTCAAATTATATTTCAAAATAAAGTTAATATGAAATTCCTATTATCTTCCTTTTTTTTAAGGGTGAAGTTGGCCAGCAAGGTTCTCCCGGACCCACCTTATTGGTACAGCCACCTGATTTTTGTCTGTATAAAGGAGAAAAGGTAATTCCCAATCCATATGTTGCCTTGATAAAGTAGTCACAGCCCGCATTTTCTGAACATGTACCTGTGCCAACAAAATGCTGAGTGCCTCCAGGAATCAGGGCATCAATCCCAGAGCAACCTTAGCAGATGAGTACTGTCATTAGCCCCATTGTACAGACTTGGAAAATGAGGCTTGGGAAAGTTACCCATGTTCTCAAGTTTATTCAATTGCTGCATCACAGACCTAGTGTGGGCTGCTAAATTGTGACATGTCCTCCAGAATATAGTGCCCCATTGATGCTGTCTTTGGTATATGGGCCGAAGGGGCCACTGGAAGTCCAGTTGTGCTTGAGATGTTACATATGGGCTTGACGTTTTGATCATTGAGAAGGTAACAGGTATGTAGAAATGGACACGTAATAGAAGTTTGGCAAACATCACTTCCCCTGTCAGCCTGCGATACTTACGGATGTTACGCTCGCCACACGCAGATTCTGTTGTCAGTTTTCAATTACTGGGTTAACTTTCACTAACTTGCTCAAAATGAGCCACTCCTCTCAATGGCTCCACTCCCAGCTTGCACCTGCTGCTCTGGTTCCATGGTGGTCACGTCCCCTGTGCCCCACGACACGACACCTCTCACACAGAGCTGGTCTGAATAGTGTCGGGTTTAGAAGCGCTCCTGGACCTTAGTTGCTGTTGGGCAACAGTTGAAGAGTAATCCTTTATTTTGAAAATTAGTAAAATGATTGTTGAAAGGAGTAAGTTCTGAAAAAGATGGAATTCAGTATGTGGAATAATAAGAATAAACCAGATAAATATTCATTGTGATTTTTAGGGCATAAAAGGAATGCCTGGTGTAACTGGACCTCCAGGACCACCAGGACCCAAGGTAATTTATTGAAATACCTTTTTTTTTTTTTATTTGTATGGTATGCTATATTCATGAAAAAAAATGTTTTGCATGGATCTTTATCATTGCTTTAAATGCTAATGTATGTTAATAGAAGTTTTCGCTATTTTATCATAATCCCGTGGGGCATCTATTCTAAAGTAGTTGTTTCCTTTAAGCTGCCGGCAGTAATTTTTAAATCTCATTTTGTTTCTGAATGCCATGTTGCTGAGATATTGGTGCTCGAATGCCTCTGAATGTTGTCATCTCTTTAAGGGAAAACCTGGATTTGGGGCCAAAGGAGAGAAGGGTGTTCCTGGGTTCTCAGGACCGCGGGTAAGGCTGGTTCATGCCATCCCTGCTGCCCCTAACGTCAGCGAGTTGGCTTTCTCTCTCCTATTTTTACAGAACTAGATCAGCATTTCTGAGAACTCAAAGTGGAGGTTTTCTCAAACAGGAACCATATATTTTGGATACAAATGATGTAGTAGCGACATGTTCAACAAAACGTCCCTTCTGTTGGCATCATTTAGATAAACCAGGCGAGCAGAAGATAGAATGGGTGGGTAGGGACAGGACTGTGGCATTTCCTGCGTGGTTCAGTGTCGGTGCAGTAGCAGCTTGGAATCGTTCATTTAAGCCTATTTGACAAAAGACGGTACCGACCTATGGGCAGTAGCTACAAAAAAATACAGCATCTGGCCTCAAACATGCCACCAATGGGATGGATCATCACTGATAGAGTCCCTATAGAGGCCAGACCCCCTATGGGCAGGGGCATTGAGTTTATCTGGCTCCAGATTCCGTAGTTAAGGGGCAGCGTTGGCTTCCATGATAATTTTTATTGCTGATAACGCACAGAGTACCTATTAATCTCCAGACAAATTATATTGCAACGATTCCAAAAATATTTAGCCCAGTGCAATCATTAGACTCAGTGAGTGAAAACACAAGAACAACAACAACAAAAGTATGTTCTTAATTTAAAACGCTGGCAAGGACATGCATTTTTAAAGTAAACTAAAAAATCAGTTAAAATAGCTGATGTTATAAAGAAGCAGTCTGTTTTATACATATTTCCTTTTATTCAGCTGCCTTTAGAGCCAAGATTCAATATCCAGAAGGCAGTTTCCTAAGGTGAAAAATAATGCATTGAACTGGTTCGAGCACTTTGATTTAATTCTGCTTGTGTTGATTTTTGTGAATTTATTAGGGTGATCCTGGTTCCTATGGATTGCCAGGCTTTCCAGGATTAAAGGTAAATGTACACGATTATAAAGATGATAAGTATATTTTCATTCATAAGCACAATTCAGTGTCATTCAGAAGTCGTACTAGGGCATGCAAGTATGCACACAGTAACTGGAAAAGGAGACACGTTTATTTTATGAATTGCATGATCTAGCTGTAAGTGCAAAAAAACTAACACACAAAACTGTCTGAAGCAATCCAAAAATAGTGTTAAGACTTTGCACAGAATCTCAGTGAGCGTGTGTTGTTCAAATTAAACAAGAGTGAGACAGTTTGTCACCCAGTCACATTTTTTTTTTTTTTAAAAGGAATGTTTGTGTTTCTTTGTAGGGGGAACCAGGACTGTTTGGAGATCCTGGATCATTTGGATTTCTTGGCCCAAAGGTAAAAAAATAAAAGGCTTATTTGAGTATAGCCTGATAAAATTCTATATCCCTTATGTTAACTAATTTATTTTTAAAAATATTTGAAAGAATCCTTGAGATACAGAAGTTTGGAAAGCAACAGAGTTAATTTTGTACATATTATCTCAATGCGTGTTGTAAATGTTTATATTTTACATTTGAGAAATCAACTTTTTGAACGTGAATAATAATGAAAGCTTCAAAAATTCCATGGGGATCAGCTAGTATCCCAATTAAAATCAGAGGAAGTTGTGGAGAGCTCTCTGTGGGGCCACCTAAATAAGGCCACCTAAAATAAGGTGTAGATTCAGATTTTGTAGGTGAATAGACTATTTATACCAGACTGCCAAGTTCAACGTGAATGCTCATAGTATTTCTAAGAAACTTCCTGGTTTCAGAAGTATCTAGTTTATGGGCATGAAAAAACTTTTTGAGGTTTTTTTTTTTTCTTTCGTGAGAATTTTCCCAGGTGATCCTTTACTTCTGCTTGTAGGTGGAGGTCGGATGCTTTTGTTATTCCCAGATCTCTATGAACCATTCTTTTTTCTGGTCAGCCTATAATCTTTATTTCTCAAATGAATGCACCCTTGGTCCTTCTAATATTTAATTACAGGCAACATGAGAAAAATATTAATATTTCTAAGAAAAGTATCTGAATGAATGATTTCAGGGGGACCCTGGAGATCGCGGGTACCCAGGACCACCGGGTGTTTTGGTAACTCCATCTCTTCCGCTCAAAGGTTTGTGTCTAGCTTGGTTCCGCCATAAATTATTAGGGAATGGGACTTGGGTGGCCCTGACGGAAGAGTCTGTCCCAGTATTTGTGTATTTTTTCACACTTAGCATTGATTTTAGCAAGAATATGTAATTTACAAGTGCAGGTCGATAAGTGCATCTGGACCATCTCTGTTGGCATAAGACTCCAAATATTATTTTTTTTAGCATGTAAGCTGTATGCAGAGATTTTTTTTATGTCACCCTTCTAATTTTAATTGCTAAAAAATATTTCCAAACCATCTAAGACCTACCAAGATGCTGCCTCCAAGAAAGTGACCCAAGTCAGTGTCAAAGACAGTGCCGCTCAAGGTTCATGTGTCTGCAGAGAAGGGATCTAAGATCCTGCATTTTTTAAAAAGTTTATTTATTTAGGGGCGCCTGGGTGGCGCAGTCGGTTAGGCGTCCGACTTCAGCCAGGTCACGATCTCGCGGTCCGTGAGTTCGAGCCCCGCGTCGGGCTCTAGGCTGATGGCTCAGAGCCTGGAGCCTGTTTCCAATTCTGTGTCTCCCTCTCTCTCTGCCCCTCCCCCGTTCATGCTCTGTCTCTCTCTGTCCCAAAAATAAATAAACGTTGAAAAAAAAAAAAATTTTTTAAAAAATTAAAAAAAAAAAAAAAAGTTTATTTATTTATTTTGAGAGACAGAGAGAGCTTGAGCACAAGCGCGAGTGGGGGAGGGGCAGAGAGAGATGGAGGGAGAGAATCCCAAGCAGGCTGACACGATCAGCATGGAGCCCAAAGCAGGGCTCGATCTCATGAATGGTGAGATCATGACCTGAACCAAAATCAAGAGTCGGATGCTCAACCGACTGAGCCCCTCAAGCGCCCCTTAAGATCCTGCATTTCTGGGGCGCCTGGGTGGCGCAGTCGGTTAAGCGTCCGACTTCAGCCAGGTCACGATCTCGCGGTCCGTGAGTTCGAGCCCCGCGTCAGGCTCTGGGCTGATGGCTCAGAGCCTGGAGCCTGTTTCCGATTCTGTGTCTCCCTCTCTCTCTGCCCCTTCCCCGTTCATGCTCTGTCTCTCTCTGTCCCAAAAATAAATAAACGTTGAAAAAAAAAAAAAATTAAAAAAAAAAAAAAAAAGATCCTGCATTTCTAACTGTGGCGAGAAACTGCAAGAACAATCTCTTAGTTGTACTCAACCAAGCCTCACAAGAAATAATTGTGTGTGAATTTTAAGATGTATATATACGTTTATTACACTGACACGGGTTGTTGTTTTGGGCAGGTCCTCCAGGGGATCCGGGGCGCCCTGGCCGCTATGGAGAAACGGGGTCTGTTGGACCGCCTGGTCCCCCTGGTCCCTCAGGACCACCAGGGGAAACCTGTGCAGGTAGAAATCCACTGGCCTTTCTGTGCCAGATTTCCTACATCTTCCTCCTCCCTGGAGGTTCTCAACTCTAGCTGATACTGATGTCAACTAGGAGCGTTTCAACTGGTGGCTGACCCCACCCAGATCAAGAATGTTGGGCATTCTGGAGCATGGACCTAGACATCTGCTGCTACCAAAGCGCCTCTTACTTCTATGTGTACAGCACGGCTTAAGAACCACTGAACTCAAGCCAATTAATGGCTTACTTGGAAGAAATCCAGATCCCTCAGCTGTACCTTGGAAATACTGAGTCAGCATCTTGGGGGTGTGGTGAGGAATCTGTGGGTATAAGAGGCGTCCCGCAAGTTGTCAGAGGCAGATAAGATTTGGAAACTGGTGCCAGGCTCAGAGTGTTTTTTCAGGTCTTTCCATCCTCTTGGAAAGGCTCTCCCTGTTGACATCTATTCGTGAAAATTGAGTTCCTCTTCGTGAAAGATGGAAACACAAATTATGAATTAAAAGATAAAACTGTGATTCAGCCTTCATTTAAAAAACAAAACCAAAACAACAGTCCTCACCTCCCCCCAAAATCAGTACCCCCTCCAAAACAAAACAAAAGAAAACAAAACCTTACAGCTCATGGTAATCAAGTTGCAGAAGTGCCTGGGAAAGAATCCTATTGATATAGGACTTTGAACTCCTTCAAGTGCTGTGCTGGTTAATATTCCCAAGTAAGATTAGGAATAGAAGTGTGGAGGAGATTTGCATTCTGGGAACTCAGGAGAATTCATTAAATGTACGAGGAGAAAGTCTTGAATAGACGTAATTTTATCCAGTCCGTGTCTCTTGCTCTATTTACTGAGGAGTGAAAAATTTCCTGACATTCATCTGTTAACTACAAAGTTCTTTAATTTTCTATGAATCTAGCTTCCGCTTTGTAGGATCTGAAAACTGACCACAAAGGTGGCAAAGTTTAGTTTATTTAATCTGTAGATACCGTAGCCTTGGCTTCATTGACCCAGGGCTATCTAAGTTGTGTAGACAGTACTCAGTTGGTCAGGAATCATTAGCCTCTGGTATTAGATTTCTTCTTTTGGACATATTTATAATAAAATAGTGGCTCTAACAGATTGAAATCAAAACCCAATGGGAGTAAGCAACACATATCTCTAGCAGATTGAAAGCTGAATATAACAGAAAGGCTCTTAATTCCACAAGATTTTTTTTTTTTAAAGAATTAACCCAATGGCTTTCAAGTCTTGACTACAATCTATTATAAAAAATATATTTAGTATTACATTGCATTTGCATTACATTGCACACATATATGTATCCACATATACATATGATTGAAACACAAATTTCATAAAAGATAAAAGAATACCTTTTGGGGTACGACGTATTCTATTTTCTATGCCACTCTTTTGTTTTGAAAAAAAAATTTTAATGCTGGCCACAACTGAATTGATTTCTATGTGTGCTCAAGGTGCTATATTCCATACACCGTAGTCCATTTTCCCTGTTGGAAAGTGGTCGAGCATTTTCCATAGACTGGGACAAGACACCAGGTAGCATCCAGGTGCATCCAGTGACTGTGGAGGTTTGGAGACAAGTCTTAGGAATGACATGAAGACAAGGTGACAGCCAAGTCAACAGGAACACCTTTCATTTAAGTACACCAATATTCATAGCCTTTGCTATGCTTACCTTACGATCATCTAAAATATTTACCATGAGATAAGTAGGGTTTTGGAGTCAGATACCTGTGACTGAATCCCAGCCGTGCCACTCAGTGTAGTATGCTGAAATAGTTACGTGTTTACACTATGGACTAAAAACATTCCAGGTTCTACCACATACAAGTGGTGTGGTCTTCAGCATTTACGAAACCTCTCTGTGCCTCAGTTTTCTCCTCTTTAGAGTGCAGTTCTTGTTAGGGTTGAAGGAAGCAATATGTAAACAGTTCTTAGAATGCCGTTAGCCACGTTAGCTATTATTGGTCTAAATTTCTGTGCCTTATCTATAAGGTACAAACTTTGCAAGATTGTTTCAAGAGTAAGGCTAATGTTTGAAAATATATGCAAAGCCCCAGCATATATGCACACTGTAATGAATGCCATTAATTTAGTTAGCATGCTACTTACTGATTACTGACAGGGTTTCTGTTGTCTATTGCTGAACGAATTACCCAAAACCTAGTGGCTTAAAACAACAATCATCATATTACCCCTCGCTGTCGTTCAAGAATTCAGGAAGGGCTAAGCTGAGCAATTCTAGATTGGGATGTTCATCACCATTATGTGGCTGCAACGGACACATGAGGACTGGCTGGGCATCTGTGTCCTCTTTCTTTTGTTTAGTCTCATGGCCTCTCTGTCTGGCTCTGTACTTATTTAGGCTTCTGTAGAGCATGGTGGCTTCAGAGCAGTGATATTGCTTCTATGGTGGCTCAGGACTCCAATCCCAAGCATTTCAGCTCGCAAGGCAGAAGCTGAATCATCTTTAATGACGTAGCCATCGTCCTTGTACATGGCATCACTCCTGCTGTACTTTGTTAGTCCAAATAATCACAAAATCCCATCACATTCAAGGAGAGGGGAACAAGAGTGTGAGGGATGAGAGCTACCATGGCAGCCATCTTTGGAAACTATAATCTTCCACAGAGAGATTCATGCTCAGAAAGAAGATGCTTCTCAGAGGAAGGCTTCCTGCTGTCTTTAGCCAAAGCCCCCAGTCAGAGGGTCAGATGTCACAAGAAAGCAGGATTTAGCTTTTACTCACTTTGACCCCTGAACACACCGAACATTTCAACATTCATGGAGCGTGTGTAATTACATGTGGCTGGAGAGAGAGAGATCGGGTTCTAATACAGCACCTCTATGCCTCTCCCCAACCTACCTTGCTATGAAAGGTATGGTATTCTATATCTTACGGAGATGATATGTGAGTCCATATTTTTATTTGCTACATGTGCTAATATGTTCATCCAGATTGTTTTTAACCAAATTATCAAAGTGGAAAGATTGAAAAAATAATAATTTTAATTAAATAATATGTGTTTTTTCCTCAATAACCCTAAATAATAGGGAAAAAGTAAGAAAATCCGATTCCTCAAAATTTCCACTTGTGGGCTTATTTCAAAGAAGGTGAGGTATTCTTATGGCTGGGAAATCAAGTTAATTTTGAAATACATTTTTTTTTCCTTTAAAAATTTTTACAGTCTAAGGAAGAATGTACGGATTTTGATTTCTTCTTAAAAAAAAAAAAGTTTGTTTACTCTGAGAGATACATGTGGTTTTCATTCTCAATTTCTCTTGGAGGCATGATGGGACCCCCTGGGCCAGGAGGGTTTCCTGGTCATCCGGGATTTCCAGGGGCAGCTGGTATCCCCGGGAGAGCTGATTCCACTCCAGGGAAACCAGGGAGCCCGGGACCACCTGGGTTGCCTGGAGCTCCAGGACTGCAGGGCCCTCCAGGATCAGATGGTAAAGTGCTCCTCATTCACGTTCACTGGCATTTATGTTGCATGTGATATCTGCAGTGTCATTCAGAAAATGTGACTTTCTAAATATTTTTTAACATTATCCATTATGTCATGAGCCAAGTTAGTATTATTAATAATACAAAAGAGTAGACTGATGTTGGAGATCACATCAGCTAAAGCATACGGTTGAGGATTTAAGTGTGAGTGACAGAGTTTTGTAAATTACTACAATTTCTATCTTTTCAATGTCGTTTTAATTTTTATCAGAGTTATATAAATAGAGGTGGTGTAGGAGACAGTTCTGTGAAGCCTGTCATGAAGAATTGCCATCCTAGCCAACCCCTTCTTCTGTTCCTTCCTCCCCAGGGGCAATTATCTTCGCACAAGTCATTGGGATCTTTTTTTATTTGCCTTTCTAGTGCCCTTCAATGTGCTTGTATTTCTTTCTTTCTTTCTTTCTTTCTTTCTTTCTTTCTTTCTTCCTTCCTTCCTTCCTTCCTTCCTTCCTTCCTTCCTTCCTTCCTTCCTTCCTTCCTTCCTTCCTTTCTTTCTTTCTTTCTTTCTTTCTTTCTTTCTTTCTTTCTTTCTTTCTTTATGTTTATTTTTTTCGGGAGATGAGGGGCAGAGAGAGAGGGAGACACAGAATCTGAATCAGGCTCCAGGCTTCCAGCTATCAGTAGAGAGCCCAAGGGCGGATCGTGACCTGAGCCATAGTGGAGGCTTAACTGGCTGAACCACCCAGGCACCACCTTGTATTGCAATTTCTTGATTCTTGACTTTGAGACTTATCTTTTCACTTCCTTCCATAGAAGATGAAATTAGCTCTCGTTCAGTCCCTCCCCACCGCACATATGCACATTTTCTACTCCCAAAGCCTATTCAACATAGTTATTATCTTAGTTTTGACTACATAAAAGTATTCAGTATTTACACTGAATGGTTACATAAATGCTGTTCACCAGGTCTGCCATCCAATAATGTATGTTATTACTTTTCTAGTGTACCATTTTGTTAAGAGTAGTCTTGGTTTTTTGTGTGTGTTTGCTTGCTTTTCAATATGCCTACTGTGAATTTAACCTCAAACCATCTAGAATTGTATAAATTTCCGTTCTAACTCATGAAATATTTTATCAGTATTATCTCTTTGAATAAATCTCTCCTGGAGCTTTTTAACCTGTTCAAATTAGGTCAGGTTGCAATTTTAAGCCATCTCAGACACTGTCTCGAAATCTTCCTTTACCAGGAATTCTTTTTCTCTTTGTCTCTGTCTCTTTATGTTTCCCTCTGTCTCTGTTTCTCCCTCTCTCTGGGTCCCCTTGTTACCTACAACTCACATATTTCTATCATACTTCTATCTCATATATCCATCATCATACATCCTGAAAAAAGTATACTTTATCTGTCTGAAAATGCCTTTACTCTACTGTGGAATTTGGTTGATAATTTGGCTGAATATAAAATTCTAGATTGGAAATACATTTTTCTAGGCATTGCCCATTGTTTTCTAGAGTTGAAGAAGTTCAATGACATTTAGATTCTTGATCCTTTGTTTGAAATCTGTTTTCTGCTCTGAAATCTTACAGAATTTTTCTTTTTTCTCCAATGACCTTCAATTTCACAACGACTTGCCTCTGTGGGGGCACATCTGCATTTATTCGTAGGCGCTCAGTGAGCAAGTTCTAGCCAACACAAATCCTCCATTTCTGGAAAAATTTCTTGAAGTGTTTCTCTGAAGATACTCTCTCCTCCATTTCCCCCCCTGTTTTCTCCTTCTGAATTCTACATATTTGCCTATTAGTGAATCCACCATATATGTTTCTTTATTACTTTTCACCTTCTTATTTTTCTGTAACACTTTCTTGTAGACTTCCTCGACTCCACTTTACATCTCTGCTCTAGAATTTTTCAATTTCTACTTTCATAATAGTTTTATTTTCGTTTCTAAGGATTTTGTTGTTGCTATTGTTCTGTTTTAATGTTTTTAAAAAAGTTTTTTAGGTTTATTTATTTATTTTGAGAAAGAGACAGAGTGAGTGGGGGAGGGCAGAAAGAGAGGGAGACAGAATCCCAAGTAGGCCCCGTGCTGTCAGCACAGAGCCTGGTGTGGGGCTCAAACTCATGAAGTCATGAGACCATGACCTGAGCAGAAGAAACCAAGAGCTGGATGCTTAACCAATGGAGCCACCCGGGAAGCCCCTCCGTGTTTTCTTTTGTAGCAATCTGTTCATGTTTTAGAGGTGAAATGCTTTCCTTCATCTACTTTTTAAATCATATACTTTATTTCAAAGTTTTCTTCTTGCTATGTTGTCTTTTTCCTCCAATTCTGAGGGGCCATAGTTGCTGCTGTAATTCTTGAGAAGGGGATCTTATGATGAAATTGTTTCTTTAACCAGTCCTCCTGTTTGGGGCACTGTCATTCTACTTCAAGGTGCCAATTCCTGAACTTTGGGAGAGATTTCTCATGTAAATTGTGTTCTTTGTTCCCTTTCCCCACTGCCTGCTTAGAATTCAGCTTTTCAGGGTCTGCTAGGTTCTTTTACACTTTTTGCTTTGTTTCCTTACCCCCCCCCCCTTTTTTTGTCTTGTGAGCTTACACCTTTTTATAATATTATTTTACTGTTTGCTGTTTTACTGGGATTCAGGGAGAATAAAGAACTTGTTGTTTATGTTTTATCTGTCACACTTAATCGAATATCTCTGAATTTTTGTTTTTATGAGCTTTCTTAACTTGTTAATTATTCATAATGGAAGGGGAAACGGATGTTTGCTGCACAGTTATTTTTGTTTGTTTGTTGTTTATTTATTGTCTTTGTTTTTTTGTCCACCTTTCTCTACAACCCACTAAGTTGGGGTTGAGATTAGGATGGCTTTATCAATGGTTGTGTGAGCAGAAGCATGCCGTGACAATTGTATGGTCTATTTGTTTATATATTCTTATATTAGAGAGAAAGAAATTTGGGAAAGGAATGGAAGAAAGTGGGCTTCAGGGGAAAATAAGAGTGCAAGAGACATTTACACTTGTTCTTTGGAAGACATTCACAAACACTGAGTGCTTCTCTTATGCCCCATCCCCCTTTCCCACTGTAAAGTTATATATTGTAGTGTTGGGCACCCTGGACCACAAGGAATAAAAGGCAAAGCAGGTCCTCCAGGAAGAAGAGGCTCGAAAGGAGAAAAAGGCAAGTATGCAGCAAAGGTAGGATTTCCTGAAGACAATAGCTTATGGGGGGGAGGGGTTGGAGGCGTTTATGAACTGGGCAATGGAGCATTTCACTTCGATGCGATACGCACCTTAGTTACCCCCTTGAGTGCCCCTTTTCATCATGTGCTTATGATGTGGTTAGAACTTAGCCAAAGTCAAGTCTTTGTATCTGAGAGTCTAAAGGAGACCCTTGCCTGCTGTGAAATTTGCCTCAGAGCGGTGACTTTTTTCATGAGGTGCTTTTTGTTCCTTGAAAGAAGCGGAGATGGGAAAGTACTGATCTTTTATTTCGCTTTCTCTCTGTGGGGCCATACTTCCCCGTGTCATCAAGTGTTTGTGTCTCAGTGTTTCTCCACTGTAAATTGTTTGGTGCCTTTTTAACCATCTGAAACAGGTGGGTATGAGAGCATAAACACAGCTGAGTTTGACCACCTGAAAGGCTTTTTTTTTGACTAAAAGTCCTGATGATTAGAAAATGCATTGTAGTGAATTATCAGTTGTAATAGGCAATGCAGCCAGTAATCGTTTTTCACATATTATTTTGTTTCTTTATTTGTTTAGAGTTTATGCTCTAACCCAATTTTTTTTTTTTGTTTCTTCAGCAGGAACCAGATAAAAGACTTTCAAACTTTTAAAAATATGATTTCTTATTTTAAAGTTCCTTCAGTAAAATTGGGTATCAGTTTATCAGAATGAGTTTATTTAAAGACCCAAGATACCCCATTTGTCCAGGAATGATACACCTGCCCCACGTAGACCATGCCTAGGTACCCCTACACAGTACCCCTCCCCTGCTACGTCACATGTTATCAGTTATGGGAGATAAGAACCATGTACGTCACACCCCTTTTGTTCTTATTTTCATTCTTGGTTTTGTTTAGTAAAGGCTTTTTGGGATTTTGTGCAGGAAATATGACAAAGCTGCCTTTTATCCTCTGTCTAGGAAACGCGGGGCTCTGTGCCTGTGAGCCTGGTCCCATGGGCCCACCAGGCCCTCCGGGACTTCCTGGGAGGCAGGGTAGTAAGGGAGACTTGGGGCTCCCTGGGTGGCTTGGAGAGAAAGGTCATCCAGGCCCTCCGGGTGCTGAAGGATCTCCAGGACCACCAGTGAGTAGCTCTTACCAATAACAATCTTTCTAGTTAAAAGAGACAGAGATAAAATTCAACTGTAGCTCTTTCTGACTTATAGTATGATATATATTTTATGTTTTGAACCTATACATATATTAATGACCAAAAAAAATCATCTATGTTCATTCGTTCATTCAACTAATATTTATTGAGCACCTATTATGTTCCATGTGTCATTCTAGGTGCTGGGGATGCAGTAGGGAGCAGAGCACAGTCTGTACCCTCCTGGGGACTCCTGGGGTTGGGAGGGATGCATTCTGGGTAGCAAATAGATGAGTACGTATGGCTGATGATGATAAAGGCCATCACCATCTAATGTAGCTTGAGGGGAAAAGCTGGAGGAAATGAAGACAAAGAAGTGGCTGGAGGTTATGTGGGGTTGTGGAGCACGGGGCTTGGTGGGTGCGTTGGGTTTGGGCTTTTATTCTGGATGACAGGGAGCAGCCAGTGGAAAGTTTTAAGAAGAGACAGACATAATGCTCTATGGCTGACATTAGCTTCGAATGGCTCACTATGGTAGTTCTGGTAAGAACAGATAACAGGGGGCGAGGGAAGGAGGGAGATGGGCTGGAGGACTGCTGCATAGTCCTGGTGAAATATGATGGTAGACAAATTAGCATGTTGGTGCTGGGTGTGACGAGAAATGATCAGATTCTCGATATGTTTTGAGATCAGTGCTAATAGATTGGCTGTTGGGCTGGACATGGGATATTAGAAGGAGCAAAGTAAAGGATAAGACCCAAATGGGGAAGCCAATGTGAGGAGTAGGTGTGGAATGGGGAAAGGAAGTATCATTGGGGCCATCTTAAATTTGAGGTGCCAATCAGACAAGCAGGTCGAGGTGCTGAAGGGTAGTGAGATGGTATTCAAGTAAGAGATTCCGATGAGAGGTCCAAGGTGGAGATACAGACATTGGCTTTGTCAGCGTTTATGTGATATTTCGTGCCACAGAGTAGATCTATTTTGAAATGGTTCTCATCTGCTGACCATTACAAGTGACTCGAGTTGAGGCACAGCCTTTCAGCAACTTGACTCCTCAGAAGAAACTCACTGGCCCTAAGGGCATTACTCTGGAGGCTGGACACAGCCTGCCTGTCCCCTCTTTATCAAAGAGCCTTAATCCTGGGGTGACCTGGAGCCTACCCATCAGCTTGAATGTCCTCTTTTCCATTTTCCCTGGGACATGCCATGAAAATAAGGTTCCAGTCTGAGAGCCTTAAGTGAGGGTGACAATTAGGCTCTCTCTCGGTACCACCCTCAATACACTTGCAAAACACACTCACAAGGTCTGCTTGACAAGAAGCTAACTCCTTAATACGTGTATGTTGAATGAACACGGCCGCAGCTGTTAAGCACTTTGCATTTTATAGTCTGCTTTTTCCATTCGGCATTTGAGCACAGTCATTTTTTATAGTGGTACCTTCATCAAGAAGATGATACTGGTTCTAAAATATTTTTATGGCTTTCTCTTGAGTTGCTTCTCAGGGCTAGCCTCGTTGAGTGTGAATTGCTAGTTTGCCCAGGGTTGTCCTGGCTGAGCTTTATGTCATTCAGCTGCTGTACGGCTTACTCTTAGGACAGGTAATGTTTCTGATGTCTTTTTTTCTGTACATGATCCTGTCCATATGACTTCTCTGCATTAAGTTCATCACAGTGTGGTTATAGCTGGGGACTAGATCCTTATACCACGAGGCACCGTGAAAGGAAAGTGTTTGGGGGAAAAGAATGGATACAAAGAGAGAGCACAGAGGAACCACAGACGATCACTGTGGGTGCTCTCACTTCATCGGACATGTCCTCTCTCAGCAGCTGGTCCCTGGCCAGTTGTTTTAAACAACTGTTACACGGCTGGCAGAGAGGAATTTGTTTTGTTGCTGTTGAGACTTTGTTGTTGTATTAACACATGTATTTAATGATCTCAGGTCTTGGAATAATGACAAGTAGCCTTGATCCCAAAGCTGCTGGGAACCTTTGCCCCAAGAATCTCTTGGATTCAACATTTGTTTCACTAAGAATCTAAGTCTAAGTGCCATGAAGGCAAGACGGTCTGCTGTTAACTGTTGTGTCCTTGCTACTCTTAGTACTCCCTGGCCCTTTGTAGATTGTCGGTGAATGTCTCTCTAGTGAAATCCAAAACCAGTGCTGGTTATCTATTTTTTTTTTCTCACTAGCTCAAATAAGTCTGAGATCTGACTCTAGTGCTGAATATTCTATATCCGCGCAGCATTAGAGAAATTTATAGTACATTCTAAGTCTTCAATGGCTAACTAAGGAGCGGCTCAGACTCCCGGGACACCAAGGTCTCATTTATTAAGCATTCCACTGGCATTCTCCTTCTGGAGAGAAACTGGTTCGTGTGCTAAATGAATGGTTTTATGTGTTGATAGTTTATCCATCGGAAGGGCGTTTTCATTATCTGCCTCTTGGGCTGAACACTGTGTCTCATATACTTTGGACCTGTCATGTTGTCACTTATGACTTAGTCCATACAGGAAAAATAAGCATTTAAGCAACACTCAACCCATATTAGCACTTTGCGATTTCTAAAGTTCCTTTTCTGTCTATTCTAGCTCTTTCTACTGAGAAATTTGTTCCACCCGCCTTTTTGATGTCACATAGACATCGTTACCTGGGATGCTGTACTACAGTGACACCCCTGGCGGGGGTGGGGGGGGGGTAGTTGAGTGGGTGTGTGGAACTGTTTTTTTCCTACATCAGATGGCTCCCAAGCATTTTTGCCATTTGGGTTTTTATGCCTGTTGCATACGGTTTTGGCTTCCTCTTCATTCTTACTACTTAATGCTGCCATCATACTGATCTCCACTGTTACCTTCTTCTCCTCTTAGTAGTTAACTGCTTATAAAGTGCCAGTTAAGCAGGTTAAGCTTGCATGAACTTGTTAGATTGTATGAAAATAAGGCAAGGTGGCATCTGTGTGGGAAAAGTAAACGGTCTTCTCAGTCATTTTTACCTCCGTCTAAATTCTTATCTGTGTTTCTTGACTTTCAAGGTCATCTGATAAGTAACCTTAAGTTATGTATGGTGTTTCTGTAGCTGTATTTACTATGATGCTTGGCCACTCTAATATGCTGATGGTAGGTTTCCAGATTGTTGACATGGCTTAATATTCAGTAATATGTAACACTTATAAAACCATGACCCAAACAGTGAGTCTCAGAGCAATGTTAAGGTCAAAAGATGATGAGCCCATCAGTGAAAATCAGCTGTTTACTTGCTATATAGAGGAAATATATCAACCGTGTAACCGTGGTTCTTATTTTCCCCTCCTCTTGCCCATCAGCTTCCCTCAATATCACAAGCTCATCCCTAAACCTCTGCCTTCGGCTTTAGTGGCAGCTCTTGTGGTTAACCTACCTTCTTCTTTACTCCTCATTCTATTAAAATGCTCAAGACAGTTAAAAAATTTGATTATAGGGGGCGCCTGGGTGGCTCAGTCGGTTAAGCTCAGGTCCAACTTCAGCTCAGGTCGTGATCTCGTGGTCCATGAGTTCAAGCCCCGCGTCGGGCTCTGTGCTGACTGCTCAGAGCCTGGAGCTTGTTTCGGATTCTGTGTCTCCCTCTCTCTCTGACCCTCCCCCATTCATGCTCTGTCTCTGTCTCAAAAATAAATAAACGTTAAAACAAAATTAAAAAATTTGATTATAAATTTTTATGTTGAGATAAATTTTATGTTATGACTCAAAGAAGTTACACAATCACGCAGAGAGTTCCCATGGACCCTTGCCCAGCATCCCTGATGATAGCATACATAACCATAGTACGTTGCCAAAACCAGGAAATTGATAATGATAGATGCTTCTGTTGAATCTGGTACAGACCTTATCCACATTCCACAAGCTTCTAAATGCAGGTCAAGACCTTCAGTTTTGTAAGGTAGGACCCACCTTAGAAGGTAAGGAAGAGAGTGATACCAAGGGTACCACACCAGAATCTGGAACAGTTGCTTTAGAAGGAAAGAAGAGAGAGATTAGATGTAGGTAAATAACTTTTGACCCATCATAATTAAACTGATTCATTCCTCTTATTTCTCACCAAGGGAAAACCCGGTGCTGCAGGACCACTTGGCAGTAAAGGAGAAAAGGGAGACATGGTTGTGTCAAAAGTGAAAGGTGAGTCTAGTCAATCACTTAGCTCCCTGCCATTTTTATGAATGATAGGTGAACTTTCATCTTGTATTCATTTCCCTGTGACCACAGATCAATTCTATAACAAGACACAGGATTGTTCAGATTGCTTAAAAAAATATTCCTGGCCCGGGGTTCCTGGGTGGCTCAGTTGGTTGAGTGACTAACTCTTGATTTTGGCTCCGGTCACGATCCCAGGATGATGGGATCGAGCCTCGTGTCAGGCTCCACGCTGAGCGTGGAACCTGCTTAAGATTCTCTGTCTCTCTCTCCCTGTGTCCCTCTACCCCACTTGTGCACTCTCATGCTCTCTCTCTCTCTGTGTCTCTAAAATAAAAAATAATATTCCTTGACCTTCACAGAGTGGTGAGAATGTGGAACCTCAAATCCTCTATCTCTGATTTGAAAATATAGATGCTCCTTTAGCCACCTATTTAAATCTTCATTACTGTGAACTTGGATTTGACACAAGACCTCCTTTGACCTGCCTACTAGTTTTTCAGTGCGTTATGGCACCCTGTGTTAATCAAGACTATTTTGGTCATGACAGAAACCCAGCTTGAAGTAGTTTTAGAAAACATTATTGACTCAGCCAAACAAAATTTGAAATGTTAGACGTCTCCCAGGACAGCTGGGTCCAGGGGACTGCACCATCTGCCTTTCTCCCCGAGACTAGCTTTCCCTGGGCTGTGTGGGTAGACTGCCCTTCCTAGCAGAAGCTCTAAGTTCTTACAAAAAGGAAGAGAGCTAGCTCTACCTTCTCAGCTCCAGTTTGAAGAACAAAACAATTCTGGAAAGATTGGCCTAGACTGGGGCAAGTGTGCAGCCACGGACTACTCCCCATTCACCACTGCTAGGGGATGGAGTACCATGTTGGGCACCACACACACAGCGGCCATGTGATTGGTGCCTCCTTACACAACCTCCTCGGCAGAGCGCTCCCCAAATAAGAGATCCCATGGGTTTGGCAGTTGTCTTTCCTCCCTATGACTTTTGTGTGGTTGTCTTTATGTGACTTTAGTCAATGGAGACACTCAGGGGAGTCTCTACCGGCCCACCTGGAGGCAAGGTCATTGCTTTTACCTTTTGTCCTGTGTTTCCTTCTACTTCACCCAGCTGCTGAGAAGGGCTTGAATATCTTTTGGCCTTTATTCCCAGGGCAGAAAGGAGAAAGGGGTCCTGATGGGCTCCCAGGATTTCCAGGACAACAGGGACAACATGGCCGGGATGGACTTCCTGGAGAAAGGGGGGATCCGGGACCCCCGGTATGTATAATTCTTCTTTGGCTGTAGAGTTTCATTTCCTTATATGGTCACAAAGCATCTGTTTTCCCCTTCTCAATTTAAAACTGTAATTCAGTAAAGTGTCATGTGCTGTGAATCAGAGTCACCTTCCATTGACTGCCAGAAAAAGATGATTGTTACAAAAGGTGTGGCATAGTTGCAGATGGTCTGAAATCCTGAGTGGCAGTTGAGTCACGGCATGACTTTCTGTCCCGTCTTTGGTCTTTGTATCATTATCATGATGTTTATCTATTTCTGGGGCCCTTGTATCTAGCTACAAAGCCCCCAGTGGCTGCAGGCCTGTTCAGTTAACTCTGTAAGGAGGAGCATAGAACACAGGGCCTGATAATGACCTTCAGTTCCGTCCCCAGGTGAAGAAGCACATGAGGGGAAGTGGCAAACAAGAGAGGGTGAACTGGTGCAAATCTGAACTGACATGTTAGTTGATGGAAAACCCCACCGACAAATGATATTTTTTGCATTTTTCAAACATGATTTGGGTGGAGACCACGTGGAGGTAACGGAGGTCGTAAGAAAAGACAATGAGACATGATCCTGGGCTTAGGAACTTAAAGTATCACGGGTACATGAGGCATGTTTGGATGCCTACATTATGTTTTATTCACATCATTAATTTTCTTTTTTTTTAAAGTTTATTCTGATAGAGGCAGAGACAGAGAGAGCTGGGGAGGGGCAGAGAGAGAGAGTGGGGAGAGAGAGAGAATCCTAAGAAGGCTCCATGCTACCAGCTGCAGAGCCCGATGCAGGGCTCAATCCCACGAACCATGAGATCATGACCTGAGCCGAAGCCAAGAGTCAGACACTTAACCGATTGAGCCACCCAGGCGCCCCCACATCGTCAATTTTCCGAAGAGCAATCCGCTTTCACATTTTATCCTAGGAGATGGAGGCCGAGGGTGTGTTACTCAAGGTCACCTATCTGTCGAGTAGACTACACCGCAGGGAAAACCCCAGTCTGTCTTATGCCAAAGCATGTGCTGCTTTCACCAGCCTGTGCTGCCTGCCATCAACAGTGTCGTAATAGAGAAGGACTAACTTCTGATTTATAGGCGCTCCTTCAGACAGATGGTATGTGAGTAAGAGAAGCCTGGAAGTCAAACCAGGGTAGATGGTCAGAAGTCTCTCTCGTCTTTCAGCTGATACCAAGTATCATGATAATCATGAACGAAGCCTGCCTTAGATTTGGCAATCCCTGTTTTGTTTACTCTCCCGCTTCAGGAACTATCTAGAAGCCAACGTCACTGAGTGGCAATGGTCCTCGGGTTCCAATCTCATTGTGAAAAACCAAAACGTACCCTAGGTCGCATTAGGTGAGGGGTTTCTATAATGGTCTAGAGCGGTCCTCCTAGATTCGTTGAGCCAATCCAGATTCACAAGACTGTCATCACCCACATGTGAGACCAGGCTACTCGGGAAGACAGAAGACACAGCCCTCAGCTTGCCAGCAGGGTAGCATCAGACGTGCGTCGCTCGTATGCAAGACCCCTGGTAGCTGTTCATTCGGCGGGAGAGAGTGAAACGAGATCCACACGCAGCACATGTGCCAGCAGCGTTGACTGAGAGCCTCCTGCCCCACAGGGACACGGCCTGTGGAGACCCCACAGGGAACCACCGCTCAAGGGAGCCCCGGCAAGGACTCCGCACAGGTCTTCATAGTTTTCCAGACCAGATGCAAGTTTTGCCACCAGGGATTGATGTTACCATAAGCAATGTTGCCTTGTAATATATTTGACATCCAAATTTTAGGAAGTTTCCAGAGGAACAGAACTAGACGGTTAACCAAAGGTCAAATTCTTAAAGCAGGAGAAGGAAGTGTTGGTCAGCCCTTTCCTTGCAGACGTGGAGGGTAATTGAGTCTATCCTGTGTCTTCTCATAAATGCAGGAAGACAGTTTCAAAGACCTAAGAATTTATTTATTCAGCTTGTAAGCCTTCCTTCTTACCTCCCTCAATTGACGTATTTCTGTATTTCGTTATATTTGGTATTAGAGAGTTGTTCTAACAAAAAATTTCTAAATTCCGTATTGAATACATAACACAGCTTTCTGTATTTGAGGTGGACCCCCCAGCCATAGCATCTATATGTTTGTAAATTTTTATGTAAAGGATGAAGAAGAAACTAAGTTACTCATCTATTGGTGATTTAACAGCTTGCTATTGAGGAACTGTCTACTGGAAATATGAAGTTTTTCCACATGCTTCTATAGACTATGACAATGGCTGCTTTGGGTTTATGGACTTGCAAAGATTGGTAGTTGACTCACGATGCAAATATTCCCAGGGGGATCATGAAGACGCAGCCCCAGGTGCAAAAGGGTTTCCTGGATTGCCAGGGCCCCCAGGAAGAACAGGACCTAAGGGACAACCAGGACTAGGATTTCCCGGGCCACCAGGAGAAAGAGGGCCACCAGGAGCTCCAGGCCGTCCTGGCGAGAGGGGCCTTGAGGGCCTGAAGGGTCAGAAAGGTAATTTTGAAGGTTTTGTGTTACAGAATGTCGGGGGAAAATAGTGGAAGCTAAAGCGATCCCCTCTTTGGGGCCAAACTATTGTAGCAGAACCACTAAATAAAATTCCTTCAGGCTGCTGTTCAAACCTTGAATATTGCCAGACAAATAAAAGCATTACAGCACAATCAATATTTACAACAAATTCTTAAAATACTAAAATGTCTTTGTTGCATTATTTGTCTAGCATGCCAAAATTGTCTTCATTCATTTCTCAATCCCAACTTATGCAATCTGCATTAAATTTACATATATATTCAAAATATCTATTTGTTTATAGTCTTTTGAGACAATGCAGTGTATCTTAATAAAAAACACCAGTATTTCATTTAAAAAATACATCACTGTCCTTGAAAACCCATTTGTAGGCATTCTAGAAAGAAAGAAAAAAGGAAGGGATTTCAAATATATTTGACAGTTATTTGAATTTAAACAATAAAGTGACTTGCAGTATTATAGCTGAAAACTTTTGAAAAGGCTGGAGAAAGAATTTAGATTTTTTTCTTTTGCAATATGTGCATATACCTTGGACTACGTTATTAACTGCGAAGTTTTAGAATGAAATAATATCTTTGGTTCTTGCTTCGACAACATAGAAAGGCAATATTTTGGCCCTCAATAAGGTTTAAGATTATGGCTCTGGAACCATCAAAATATAACATTATTTTTATTCATTTGGTACATTTTTGATTTGAGAGCATATGAAGTAATACATTATAATTATTTCTATGAGAAAAGAGAAATGTTCTATTTTAAAGGGGAAGGAAACTGAGAGGCACAAGCTTTGGAGTCTTACTGTCTTGACCATGAAAATGGCGGGTGACAACGATCACATTGCGAAGTCATTAAAAAAATTCAAGAGACAATACATTTGAGGCCACTGACTCATGGTAGCCCCTCCCTGAATGGCAGCTGGTATTAATATCTCAGCGCCCCCGCCCCCCGTCATCTACACACTCCCACAGCCAAACTGGGAGTCAGATCTTGTGAACTCGGTGTCAGATGTTGCTGTGATTTCCTGCTTTACCAAATCTTCTGATTCCATTGTATTGGATATCATTGAGCCTATAAATGCATTGTTTTCTTCTAGGCTAGTAAAACTGATACTTCTTGGAATTTTTCCTATTCCCCCTATGTTTATAGCTGTCTGACCGTTGAAGTTCAGATTTCAGGACCGAGCTTCTAGAAATTCAGAACAAAGGTAGTTCAAGTGATCTAACGATACTTGGGGCCCTCTTATCCCTTGGATGCCACATATACTACATGAAAAGAATATCTTGTTTGAGTTGTCTTTGGGATTCATGTTACATGGGGCTATCAGTTGTGTGAATGCCACTTTTTTTTTTTTTTTCATTCCAGGCGATACAATTTCTTGTAACGTAACCTACCCTGGGAGGCCAGGACCTCCAGGTTTTGATGGAGCTCCAGGTATGATCAATGAGAAGTTAAATGTTTTACACATACCACAGAGTAAAAGAACTAGTAAGACAGATGAACCAATAGCTCGTCATCAGGCAACTAATGAGGATATTTCTAAAACTCTTACTGGGTTTTGAGGGACTATGGGAAGCCAGTATGAGTGGTAATTCCCATTGGGACTCTAGTCTACTGGTTTGGGCACCCTCTAGGTGGGTTTTTAATTTTTTTTAGATCTCTGTGGAACAAAATTTACCTTGATTTGATCACAAATCAGTAAAAATGTCTGCTCTTTGAGAATTTAAAAACTGTATTTCCTATGCCCCAAGAGTGAATAATGATAATTTGCTTACTGATTACATTTTACTCTCTTCTGTTTTCCAAATCTCAAGGGACATGAACACTCAAAGTTGAAGCTGGCAGATGCACCTCCTTTAAAGTTATTTTAGCTGAAATCACTTACAGTAGGAAATGTCAGAATGGTTTTTTTCTTTAATTAAAAATTTTTTTTTTATAAATCTCAATTCCTTTTGCAGGTGCTTTTTGCCTATGCTTCATTTGAGGGCAAATTCAGTAAGATGCAGGGAAATGGATTTTGGCCTTCGCCCAGCAGGCCACATATCTTTCTTCCTACAGAAGGGGCTGTGTTCTAATATTTGTGTTGACACAGAGCAGAGGAACCAAAAGGTTCATCTGAGTGCTGGTGTATGTCTCAAAGGCTTTCAGGAAGAATCCTTTATGTATGACTTAAAGTATACTAACAAGGGGCACCTGGATGTCTCAGTCAGTTAACTGTCCGGCTTCAGCTCAGGTCATGATCTCATGGTTCGTGAGTTTGAGCCCCACGTCGGGCTCTGTGCTGACAGCTCAGAGCCTGGAACCTGCTTCAGATTCTGTGTCTCCCTCTCTCTCTGCCCCTCCCCCACTCACAGTCTCTCTCTCTCTCTCTCTCTCTCTCTCTCTCTCTCAAAAATAAATAAACATTAACTTCTTTTAAAAAAATGAAGTACATGAACAGAATTATTCTTTGAAACACTTATTTGGAGCACGTGATTCATAAAATGATTATGTAAACCAGGCGAGGCAACATCTTCCCATAAAATAGAAATCTTCTGAAAAAGACCGCATAGAGGTTTTTTTTTTTTTTTTTTTAATCACCTTAGTTTGTTCTCATTTCATTTGTGTTTTACTGAGTCTGGGTTTGGTTGTTATTGTTCAGGACCAAAGGGACTTCCGGGCCCTCCGGGCGCTCCAGGGTTGAGGTGTTTAGATGGGCCAAAGGGTCAGCGTGGCAAACCAGGAATATCAGAAATACCTGGTCCACCTGGTAAGTAAGTGGTTTTCAGTTAAAAATGTGTATAGACCTCCGAAACTCGATGACCTTAGTAAGCAAATGGCCCACGGATCCCTAGATCATGGGGGGATGTTTTTTCTTGAAACACTAAGCTCTTAGCTATGTTTTGATAATTTTTCGGTTCTGGTAATTTTGTAAATCCTCAGGGCTCCTTCCACCTGAAAGCATGAGTTATAGACTACTATTGGTCTATTATTTGGTAGAAACTGCTCAGTACAGACAGACTGCCAGTGGATAAAAGCGATTAGGGAAACGTTGGCTTCTAGAAAACACAAACTCACAACGTATTTTCCTGTGAAAGGTGGCAAAGCAACGTTGCCTATTAAGTTACTCTGAATTTTAGTTACGTATCCCTGTGTTTTTTTTTTTAATGTGTTTTTATCAAAGTAGTAGTCTTACATTCGTATTGGTTCTATATTTGTACGTTTAACAATTGAAACAATATTTTTCGATAGGTTTTCGTGGTGACGTAGGAGATCCAGGTTTTGGAGGTGCAAAGGGGTCCTCCCTTCCTGGGCCCCCAGGCTCTCCCGGTTCTCGTGGAGCAAATGGGCAGAAAGGAATCATGGGAGACACTGCCTACGGCCACCCAGGTCCCCCGGGAGAGAGAGGTCTTGCAGGGGTGCCGGGGTCAAAAGGACACAGAGGTGATCCAGGACCTCCAGGCTTTGCAGGTATGAGGGCTGTCCTGTCCCTGTGGCCCATAAAGCTGGCTCAGGTCTGCAACAGGTCACTGAAGACTATTTAGACTATCTAGCCTTAGAAGTCTAGAATGCAAAATGTCCCCCCAGGCGTCTTCCCTCATAAATGAGCACTGGTCACATTTCAAGTAACCTGCGTCCTTAGTGTTGCCTTTGCATTTTACTGGTTCCTTTCGAGTCCAGGGCAGCTCACTGTGACTCCGTCAGTTCAGTTTGATTCAGCAGCTACTGGACATCTGCCTGCTTCGGACTCAGGACAGTATGTTAGCTCTGTAAACGCCCAAGGAGCAGGGCCTGGGGAACATGCCCACTGCCAAAGCCAGGTTGAAGGACCACCTGTAAGAGGAGGGGCAGCTCAGGGAGGCGGAACAGGGTGAGATGGTGTTTAGGGAAGCCCCATGGAGGAGCTGGGGGTGGGCTGGGCCCTGGCACACAACTGTGTCATTTGAACAGGTGACAAGGTGGAGAGACTTTCATCCCAGCAGGGGCAGCAGGCGGGGAAGGTGGGAGGATGGCCCTGGCACTGATTTTCATCCATTTCCAAATTCACCAAGGATTCTTCAGGATCCTCAGCAGAGGTCTTTAGATTTAATGTGCTTAAAAATAAGCCTGGGTCAGGGCCATGAAAATCATCTTCTGGGCCCCAATCTCAGAAATTTTGATTCATTACATCAAAATTGGATGGGGGCCAGAAATTCCATCTGAACTTACTTAGCCTTTTGGGTGATGGGGACCAAGAGTGGACCCCAGACTAGAGTTTTACAAGCACTGTTCTGGGTCTTTTCTGACAGTGGATGGGCCAGCATTTATTAGGTGTCCACAGTAGTATCATAGTACAGGGCACGTGGAGGACAAGGGACTAAGCCACATTCTGTGTCACCAGGGAGCTTACTTGTTCTGTAGTTTGTAAGTCAAAATATTCATATGCAAAACCCCAATTAGTTGAAAAGTAACAAGATAATGTATTATCTGAGTCAGTAAAAATAATTTTGACTTAGTAATTCGCTATTTCACTTGTGAAGATGTATCTAAGGGAAATGTTCAGCAGAAGATGAAGGTTATTATGAAAATACTCTTGGGGGCACCTGGGTAGCTGAGTCGGTTGACCATCTGACTCTTGATTTTGGCTCAGGTCATGATCTCATGGTTCGTGCGGCCCTGAGTCAGGATGTGCTGATGGCCCGGAGCCTGCTTGGGATTCTCTCTCTCCCTCTCTCTTTCTGCCCCTCCCCAGCTCCTGAACATGCTCTCTCCCTCTTTCTCCCTCTGTCTCCCTCTCTCTCCCTCTCTCTGCCCCTCCCCAGCTCCTGAACATGCTCTCTCCCTCTCTCTCCCTCTGTCTCTCTCTGTCTCCCTCTCTCTGCCCCTCCCCAGCTCCTGAACATGCTGTCTCCCTCTCTCTCCCTCTGACTCCCTCTGTCTCCCTCTCTTTCTGCCCCTCCGCAGCTCCTAAACATGCTGTCTCCCTCTCTTTCCCTCTGTCTCCCTCTCTCTCTGCCCCTTCCTAGCTCATGCACCATGCTCTCTCTCTCTCAAAATAAATACATAAACATTAAAAAAAGTACTCTTATATCATCCACATTAGAGGATGAGAGGATGGGAACAATAGGGTTAAGTAATACACACACACACACACACACACACTCGCAGTCTCTCAAAGGAACACGATTCAGCTATTAGCAATTAAAATTATATTTATAAAGATTACAACAAAATAGAAGAAATTTACAGATTCATATGCAATGTGAAATAATCCAACAATCGAGTGTGTGCTGTGATTACTATCTTAAAAATATAAACATATGAACAAAAGTATGATGAAAACTGGGAAAAATAAAAAAAAATTTAGGTTAGGGCTTGGAATGATGGGGGATTTTTTTTTTCTGAAAATTATGACACTGCCTCTCCAGTCAGTAGAAATTTAAGAGTTCAAGTGACGAAGTAGTTTACAAAAAGCACGTCCATACAGTGCAAACTAGGTGGGCAAGCATTGTGGCGATTTGGTGTAAAGCCCACCACCATGTTAGAGGTTAATTAGAATCAGGAAGAACTGTGTAGTTTTTAAATTTGCATAAGCAGCTTTTTTGTTGTCTACGCAACCTTATCAAGGAACTCTCTGAGTAATGCGTGGTTTTCCCATTCATTTGGAGCTCGCTACCATCTATGATAAGAAAATCCTGTGCGAGACTTAACTCCTGTGAGCACTGAGCCAGGATCAAAACCTTTATTTCTGGGATCGATATGCGTGAACCTTTTGTTGCAGGCTGACTCTGTACAGTTTCGTGCCCGGAGTGTCAGGAGTGCCTTGTATCATTTCAGGGCCGGCTGGTTTGCCCGGATTCCCAGGTCTCAAAGGCCCCAGAGGCAGAGAGGGAAGTGCTGGGTTTCCAGGGATCCCAGGTCCACCTGGCCATTCCTGTGAAAGAGGCGCCCCAGGAACACCAGGGCAACCCGGACTCCCCGGGGCTCCGGGCAGTCCAGGTAAGTGTCGGCACATGTCAAGACCTCTGTAGGGTCTGCAGCTTGACTCTTCTCACCAAGGAATAGGATCGCCTGCTGCTTTTTTACCGAAGGACAGAACCAAGACTCTTGGGGCAGAGACCAAGGACTGTACTATTCACAGAACGGCAAGTAGCATGAGCTTCCTGGTGGCTCGTGTCATTTCCCCTTGTCTCCCTAGTGTCATGGGGGCAACAGAAGCGGGGTGAGATGGGTGTTACACATGCAGTGGGGTGCAGCATCCGAGAGGAGCGCTGTGCCTGGGGAACTGGTGCTTTCTAGCAGCCTGCAGAACAGCCAGCTCTGTTGTAGGGGCTGGGGAGACCCAGGAAGAGGCATCTTTCAACACAAGGTGCTGGAGGGCTATTTCCAGTGTGATCTCCACTTCACCATGTGCTTTGTCACCTGTTGTGCAAATCCTGTTGGATTCATCCAGATGTAGGGATCCGCCCTCTCAGTGCATCAAAGCGAGGTTGGGGCCATCCCTGCCACCGTGGCTTTCTTCCTGGCACCCATACTGCTAGATGACATTGCTGTGACTTCTATAATCCTCTCTGGTGAACACGACCAAAGTTCACTCAGCCATAGCTTCAGGAAACACCTGGAAAGTTTTCTTCTATTCGTCTCAAGAGTAAATGCTAATAATAATAATTTTGTTCTTCATCCTTATCCATTTTCCATTTTTCAAATGCCCTTCATAGTACTCGTGTCTCTCTACTGGAAGGTAGTTTTTCAAGTCACCTGCCTTTCTTTTTCTAGGAGCCAGGGAAATAGGTTCTTAGCCAGGGAAATGAATTCTTTTCTTTCCTGCCCCGTGTGTGAAGCCAGTCTTCAGTCTTCATATGTTATTGTCATTGTGGTTTGTCTCAGGTGCCCCAGGTTGGAAAGGACAGCGAGGGGATGTGGGGCCTCCTGGTCCGGCTGGCATGAAGGGTCTCCCTGGAGTCCCAGGACGGCCAGGGGTAGATGGACCCCCCGGACCCCCAGGGCTCCCAGGCCCCATAGGCGATGATGGACTGCCTGGTCTTCCAGGCCCAAAGGGTGGGTAGTGCTTTTCCATTATTTCTCCCTTTTTATAAACCTCAAGTCCACTGCTAAGTAAAGAGGTAGGTAGATGGGAGAAGGTGGGTGGGGGTGTTAGGTCCACAGAACCCGTAAACACTTCTGCTCGACAGGGTAGAGCCGATAAGGTGTAGGGTCAGAGCCAATGTACTTCTGTTTTGGATGAGCCCCCACCCTCCAGCCCCGTGTCCCTGGCTCCTGGTCCCCTTAAAGCATTGTGGGGTCAGGGCTCAGAAGACATAAAGGCTTCACTTCAGCTCTGTGGGGCGGAGAGCTGAGTAGGTGAGCACGGCCATCACACGCCGTGAGGCTGACGGCGGTGGTTCACCTTCAGGACAAGCTGAGGTACGCGGGCGGGCACACCTCCACGCTGACAGCAAGCCCCACGCGTCTAGGAAGCAAAGTAGCTTTTAAAATGGCTTTTCTAAAACTTCATGTTCTCATTTCATCAGGATCCCAGGGGCTGCCCGGCTTCCCAGGTTTCCCAGGGGAGAGAGGAAAGCCTGGCCTGGAGGGACACCCTGGCCATAAAGGGGAACCAGGAGAGAGGGGTCGGCCTGGCTTCCTCGGAGATAAGGGGGTGAAAGGCGCCAAAGGTAAATGCGGTTAACAGCACGATGATGATGCAACATGTCTTGTGTCTGGTGTTTGATCAGAATGGGTAAATACGGTCTTTGAAAAATAAATGGGACTTGGGATGCCTGGGTGGCCCAGTTGGTTGAGTGTCTGACTCTTGATTTCAGTTCATGAGTTCGAGCCTTGAGTCGGGCTCTACGCTGACCACAAGGAACCTGCTTGGCATTCTGTCTCTCCCTCTCTCTCGCCACCCCACCCCCCACCACACGTGTGCTCTCTCTCTCGTTTTATCTCTCAAAATAAGTAAACATTTAAAACAATTTAAAAAAAAGGAAAAAGAAACAGGACTATCCTGAAGCTTGGATTCCTCTTCCTTTTAGATTGCAGGTGTTTGTTTTAGAATTTTAAACTACTTCATTTTCCTTCCCTCTCTATCATGTCGCATATAGCTGATAAATGGATTGCTCCATTAATAGGAAAAAAAAGAATAACAGATGCTTTGATTTATAGCTATTGAGTTTGAGAGAACCTTCTCACCTATTGGGAAGGGAGTACAGGTAGGGCCCCTGGCCCCCAACCCGTTTCAATTTTTCTTTCTTCCTTCCTTCCTTCCTTTCTTTCTTCCTTCCTTCCTTCCTTCCTTCCTTCCTTCCTTCCTTCCTTCCTTCCTTCCTTTCTTTTCTTTCTTTCTTTCTTTCGAACGAACGAAAACATATATATATATATATTTTTTTTAATAAAGAGCCAGATAGTAAAGATTTTAGGCGTTGCAGGCTGTATGGTCTCTGTTGAAACCATTCAGGTCAGCTTTGGCAGCATAAAAGCAGCCAGAGACAGCAGTGAAACACGCTAACATAGCTATGTTCCAATCAAATTTTGTTCATGGACACTGAATTTAAACTTCATTTAATTGTCACATGTCATAAAATATTATTCTCATTTTGAGTTTTCCCGCTAACAGTTTAGAAGCGTAAAAATCATTCATAGCTCACAGATTATACATAAATAGGCTACAAGTGAGATTTGGCTCTCCAGTTGTAATTTGCAGACCTCTGAACTGTAAGAAGTCCATTTTCACTGAGTTATGCCTCCCCCAAGCTTCATTTAAAGAAGGAGTTGTCATTGCTATTAAAAAATAAAAATTGCAAGACCACTGGTTTAAATGTTCTGTGTCCGTCCCTGTTAAATATTTACTTTTACCAATTAGCCATGAGGCTGCAGTGAGTGAAGGTAACGTTTCATTTCCAGGGTTGAGAATGAATGCTTGACAATTTCTAGAAACAAGTTTTTTGTCCTTAAAGCTTTTGGGGTAAATAGCCTCCTATAAAATTCAAATAGATTTTACTTCTTTTTTTGTTTTTAAGTTTATTTATTTATTTTGAGAGAGACAGAGAGAGAGAGAGAGAGAGAGAGAACAAGAAGGGGAGGGGCAGAGAGAAAAAGAGAGGGAGAGAGAACATTTCAAGGAGGCTCTGCACTATCAGTATGGAGCCTGACGAGGGGCTCGATCCCACAAACGGTGAGATCATGACCTGAGCCAAAATCAAGACTCAGACGCTTAACCGACTGAACCACCCAGATGCCACCTTCTAATTACTTTTACTTCTTAGTTGATTGATTCTACTATCATGTTTTTATTTTACTAGCCTGTAAATTTATTACATAGAATCAAGGAATCACAGTCACTCTTTGCTAGCGTAGACCGAGTGATATTTGCTATGCTACTATGGTCTCCAAAATAAAAAACAAAAATTAAGAAAGTAATATTACACTGTGTTGTAACTAACTGGAATTTAAATAAATAAGTAAATTTTTTAAATGCCCTGATTTGTGTTTGCTCCCATGGTGTAAATATTCCCACCATGGCTGTTTTTTTTTTTTGTTGTTTGTTTTTTTGTTTTTTTTTAAAGCTGCCAACGGTTTAACAACGGGCTTACAAAATTCGTGTATTGTTAATAATTGGCTTTCACCTTGCTGGTATGAGCCCACTTGAACACACTTCTCCAACTGGACAGTGTTTACAAAAATCAGATGGAAACATCATGCATTTTTCCTACCTTTCAGAATTCTCTGTGTGGAGCAGCAAGTTGAAATACGTGTTCTTTTAGTGTAAGGAAAATAATAGAGTGTGGCCAGGAAGGAGAGGACAGGGAACTGAAAAATATGCAATGGGCAATTCACGTTTAACAGGATAAACAGACGTATTTTAGATCTGGGACTTTTCAAGCCTGTCTTTTGACACTTAAACCTCCGAGACCCATTTGGTTGTATTTAGCACACATTCACTGATCACTCCCTGTACACCAGACCCTGTTGCCGGACAAGTTGGGAGAGAAATGTAAAAGGCACAGCCCTTCCTTTAGAAAAATAAGTTGATGGTATGGACATCGTGCAAGCTGTAAACATAAGTGCGGTTTAGTAACTGAAATGTGGATTTGCAAACCGGACGTAAAATGCTGTAACAGAAGAATCACATGTGTGGTCCTTCTGTTTGTCTTCTCTTGCATCATTAATATCTCAAGGAGCAAGGGGACCCCCAGGAGATGAAGGAGAGATGGCTGTAATTTCCCTAAAGGGGAAAACCGGGGAACCTGGACCTCCTGGAGATAGTGGATTCCCAGGAGCAGAAGGTAAGCACTTAGATTTTTTTAAAGACTGAATCAAATGAGTAGACTTCTTTTTGGATCGTTCAAACAAGCGTGCGTATCAGACAGCTTTCCTAATAATGCTGAGATTAGGAAAGGTCATCTTTTTAAGATATAACTATACCCAGATTAACCTCGTGCTGTATTTTTCTTTTGCTTTTCCATGCCAGAACTTCAAATTCATAGGTATGTATAGGTTTGAACATTCCAAACTAAGACCAATCCTAAGATTATACCTATAGTTCCAGTTCCAGGTTTAAAGTACCCCTGTTTTTGGTGACTGGTATTAAAATGAATAATTTTTTTAAAAAGTTTATTTATTTATATAGTAGGGGAGAGGCAGAGAGAGAGGGAGAGAGCAAATCCCAAGCAGGCTCCGTGCTGTCAGTGCAGAGCCTGATGAGGGGCTCAAACTCACCAACCATGAGATCGTGACCCAAGTCGAATTCAAGGGTTGGATGCTTAACCACCTGAGCCACTGGGCGCCCCGAATAATTTTAATTATTAAAATTGATTGTCTAGGTCATTTTGACCGTTCTTCTCAGTCTTCAGTGTGCAGATGAACCCCGGGCGCTCTTGTGAAAACGCAGATCCTCAGTCAGCGGATCTGGGGCAGCCCAACTCTGCCTTTCTAACAATCACCCCGATGGCTGTGCTACTGCCCCTCAGAAACACGGTGTGGCAAGGATTTTGACCACCACATTTGTGTTCTCTTTCCCCTGTTCAGATTTAGTCTGCACGAAGCCCGGCTCTTGTTTTGGCTCTCTCCTGAACTAGTTGTTAGGGGGCGAATGTCTTTTAACTGGTCCGAGGTTCTTCCTCATTTGTAAAATGAGGGTGTGAAAGCGAACGACCCTGCATGCCCATTCCTACCTCGGGTGTCCCCAGCACTCTTCGCGGACGCTTCTTCCACTGAAGCCAAAAGCCATCACAGTGTGGCCGAGGGCGGGAATTCGGATTTCCAAAACCCTTGGCTTCATCTCCTAAATGTAGCACCCACACCCTCAAGCCTAACTATTGCCCAGCGCAGGATTTCCTCAAAGAGGTTTGTTAACACTTCCAACCCCATCAGGTGATAAAGGCAATCCGGGGATGCAGGGGAGGAGAGGAGAGCCGGGAAGATACGGACCACCTGGATTTCACAGAGGGGAGCCTGGTAGAACCGGGCACCCGGGGCTCCCTGGAGCCCCAGGCCCTCCAGGCTCACCCGGGCTGAGAGGCATTATTGGTTTTCCAGGATTTCCAGGTGACCAGGTAAGTGGCTGCTGTTGGGGAGGAAAGAAATAATAAAACCCTTTTGCTCTCGGGATGCCGATAAGGAGTCATGATTTGCCAGTATATATCATTGTCGTTTTACCGGGTTTTAGAATAGAAGGGATATGCCAAAGGAAGGATGGGGCCTTCTGGCAGGCTACGAGGTAATTATAGTTTTTGGCCAGTGTTCGTGCCTGTTTCTCGTAACAGATGACCCGGTCACTTACTCCACGTACTGTACCCCCAGCCTAGTTTAAACAGCTCTACCGAAATTTATCTCATGACTGATGGTTTATCGGAGTCAAGAATCATCTGAAATATAACCCAGATTCTGGTTTCTAAGCCTTCCTATCGAGTTGCAGATATCACAGATTTTTCTGTAAATACATTTGGTCTTCATAACCATGAGTGAAATACTCCCTTGGGAAGCCAGGAGGTACCTAACATGTAGGAGCCTACATCATAACTTCCAGAAGATGTATATAATTTGCTACCCATCATTTGGAATCAAATAGGTTTTTTAAACGTTTTTGGTAAAAGAAAAAAAAAATGTCTTCTGACAATGTTTTATTTGGTATCAGTTTGCTCATTCAAAAGTTAAAATTCAAGTCATGTGATGCAATTACTGTTATGCAGTCAGAAATAGAGAATTGGACGCTACCCGTTGGTACCTCCAATTCTGGGCTTTTAGCAACTTTTAAAAGCTAGGCACATGGAGTAGCATTGCCTGTAATGCATTTCCAATTGTCTTTACCACTGCAAATATATGGACAATGGTCATGGAAGATTATAACGGGATCATGTTGTGAATGTGCCATTTGTATGTGAAACCAAACAAGGTCTTTTGTTTTAAACTCTCAGGGTGAACCAGGTTCTCCAGGGTCCCCTGGAATTTCAGGAAGCGATGGACTGAGAGGCCCTAAAGGTATGCTTCGGAAGTACAGCAGCCGTCCACCAGGCTTATGGTCCTGGGTGTTCGTAACACCATGGGCACGCACATTTGGCACAAATGAAAAGTTAAATCCATCAAACAAACTGCAACATCCAAGCGCTTCTTTTGATTATTTTTTTAAATTTTTATTTAAATTCCAGCTCTTTTTGCCCTTTTGCTCATTTGTTTCTTAAATTCCACATATGCATGAAATCGTATGGTATTTATCTTTCTCTGACTTATTTCGCTTAGCATAATGTCCTCGAGCTCCATCCATATCGTTGCAGATGGCAATATTTCATTCTTTCTGATGGCTGAGTAATATACCATTTCCTAAATATAAATATAAGTATATGTATATTTATATGTATATACACAACACACATACCCCACATCTTCTTTATCCATACATCAAATGATGAATGCTTGAACTGTTTCCATAATTTGGTTATTGTGGATAATGCTGCTATAAATATTGGGGTGCACGTATCCTTTCGAATTGGTATTTTTGTATTCTTTGGGTAAATACCTAGTAGTATGATTACTGAGTCGTAGGGTAGTTCAATTTTTAACTTTTCGAGGAACCTCCATACTGTTTTCCACAGTGGCTGCAACAGTTTGCCTTCCCACCAACAGTGCAAGAGACTTCCCCTTTCTCTGCATACTCTCCAACACCTGTTGTTTCTTGTGTTGTTAATTGTAGCCATTCTGACAGGAGTGAGGTGATAGCTCATTGAAGTTTTGAATTTCATTTCCCTGGTGATAAGTGATGTTGAGCATCTTTTCATGTATCTGTTGGCCCTCTGGAGGTCTCCTTTGGAACAAGGTCTATTCATGTCTTCTGCCCATTTTTTAATTGGATTTTTCATTTTGGGGAGTTTGGGGTTATATAAGTTCTTTATAAATTTTAGACACTAACCCAACGGTTCTTTTTAGACTGCTAGATAGTCAAGCACTCGAAACACAAATCATCCACACTTGTCATTCGGATCCAAGGGTACCGGAGAGAGAACAGTATGCCTGTAGAGCACTCAGGTCTTTCTCCTCAGTGGGGGTCCTTCAGTGGTCTTTGTAGTGATTGCAGCTTCGTAAATGACAGCTCAGGTGCATGAACACCAGATCCGCGTTGGTGGGCAGGTTCCACCTTGGCTTATAAGCCTTCTGTACCATAAGACCCAATATCTCTTCTAAGGACTCCATAGATACGACTTTTAGGGTACTGAGACGAGTCACAGTGCACAGAGAAGGCCAAGGCCATGACTTCCTACCAGGTGTTAATATTTCACTTCAGAATTTCTGGGCGACATATAACTCATAGTTGGGTCATGTTTACCGTAAGCCAGGGGTCAGCAAGTGTGCTTTTTCAAGGGGTCAGACCACAGATATTTTCAGCGATATGTTCCCTGTTAAAACTACTCAGCTGTGCATGAGAACACCTATAGCATGAAAACAGCCAGACAATATGCAAACGAGAGGTGTGGCTGTGTTCCAGTAAAAATGTATTTACAACAAGCCACAGGTTAGATTTGGCCCCATAGGCCTTGGTTTAACTTGTACCATAACCATGTTGTCTCATAACACAACTGACTTTCTACCTTAATCAGATTTCCAGGGAAACAGAAACAAAGTTAGCTGTGGTTAAAAATGTTCTTAGAGAGGGGTGCCTGGGTGGCTCAGTCGGTTAAGTGTCCAGTTTCAGCTCAGGTCATGATCTCATGGTTGTTGAGTTCAAGCCCTGCAAGTGCTGACAGCTCAGAGCCTGGGGCCTGCTTCAGATTCTGTGTTTCCATCTCTCTCTGCCCCTCCCCTGCTTGTTCTCTCTCTCTCTCTCTCTCCAAAATAAGTAAACATAAAAAAAAATTTTCTTTTAATGTTCTTAGAGAAAGAAGGATTTCATTAACCCTTTATTCAGACACACAAGCAAACAAAAATCAGGGTATCTTAAATTGCGATGTTTGCATAAAATCTTTAACATTGTAACTATCCTTGCATACCATTGGGTTAATATTTTTCTTTGACTCTTAATTATGATTTACCTTCTTAACCTTAACCTTAACTTCAGTGTCTGTGAATTCACACGTTTGGTAAGCAGTTATATGTTACTTTATCACAGATTAAAATGAATAACTTTAAAATATAAAAGAGTAGGCCCACCTGGCTGGCTCAGTCGGAAGAGCATGTGACTCTTGATCTCGGGGTTGTGGGTTCAAGCCCCACGTTGGGTGTTGAGAGATTACTGGAAAATATAATCTTTAAAAAAGTAAAATAAAATATTAAAGCATAATGAACCACTAAAAATCTCCCTTACCACCCATGAGACATGTTGTGCATGTTGAGAGACTCCATAAATAATAGGATAATTGCTATAGGAAAAAAAGAAGTGTGCACACTTATTTATTCAGAAGGAATAACCTAGATATCTTCTTCAGAAATAGTTACCAGTAGAGAAGTTTTCATATTTGAGTTGACACTTTATAGCTTCATGGTTTAAAACTCACTCTTCTTCTGCTTACGTATGCATTTATTATAGTACCCTCACCTCTCTCAAAATACAAACCTACTTGTTATTTTCTTCGTACTTGCTTTTGGCCATGTTTGCAAGGAACCGAAATGCATGCATGGTACCTGGAGTCAAAGGTCTCTCATGAAGCCCATATAAGGGTAATGAATGAAACCCATACTTTAGGGAACCCATGGTTTCTCTTTTGAGACTTTTGCGCTTTTCTTTATGGGCTGTTTCTTTTTCTATCTTTCTTTTTTTTATAAATGTTTATTTATTTTTGAGACAGAGAGCGCGAGTAGAGGAGAGGCAGAGAGAAAGAGAGAAAGAATCTCAAGCAGGCTCTGCACTGTCAGCACAGAGCCTGATGAGGGGCTCAGTCTCACGAACCATGAGATCATGACCTGAGCTGAAATCAAGAGTCAGACGCTTACCTGACTGAGTCACCCATGCACCCCTCGGCTGGTTCTTACTTATCTGCCAAGTGATTTCATCATTCTCTATTCAAGATACTTGGACCTTTCTGGATATGTTTGGATTGCAAACACTCACTCTGTACATCAAAGCATCGTGATAACTACATCATGATAATCCTTTTGGTTGCTGCCTCAGTAACCAAGGACCTCAAATTCTCAGTTTGTACTCCAGCTTCTCAAGGAAAGACTGACTGACCTGGGATAGACCAGATTCCTACCCCTCAAGTGATCAGCCACAATTAGAAGTAAGGTCAGGTGGAAGAGAAATTTCCACAAGATGTGGTTGGTACCCTTTAGAAAGGGGTGTGAGTGGGAACTATAAATCATGCCTAATTAACTGTCTTATTCTCTCTTATAACTGCATCTATTGTCTTGCCCTTCCCGATCCCAACTATTTTGAGTCCCCATTTATAACCAGCTGCCAGCTGTAAGTCCTGTATTGGGAAGGATTCAGCAATGATGTGGGACAGCTCCGTGGTACAGTGGGAGCCATTGCCTAGAGTGGCCTTTGAATGTGTGGTCTCTTGTGAAGTTATCAATAAAATGTGCCTTTGTAATTTTTTTTTAAGTTTACTTTTAGAGAGAGAGACAGAGAAAGGTAGAACATGAGTGGGGGAGGGGCAGGGGGAGAGGAAGAGAGAGAATCCTAAGCTAGCTCCATGCTGTCAGCGCAGAGCCTGACGTGGGTCTCAAACCCACGAGCCATGAGATCATGACCTGAGCCGAAACCAAGAGTCAGGTGCTTAACCAGCTGAGCCTCCCAGGCACCCCTGTAATTTTGTTTTTACAAGGACATCGAGTTGAGCTTCCTTATGAGCTTGACATATGATCGCATCAGTAAAAACAAGGGCAGTTTCTGCTTTTTGTTTCTAAAGCACAATATAAAAATACAGTCACTCAATGCCAAGTAATTTCTTAGATACCTAAATTTGAAACTATTTTAGGGAATTTAAAAATTCAAACATTAATATCTATAGTTTCTTATGATTGTTATGAACTATAAAAATGTGTGTGTGTGTGTGTGTGTGTGTGTGTGTGTGTGTGTGTGTAAATCACATCTTGCAACTGTGTTTCCAATTGTTCTTATATAGGAAAACCCCCTATTTTTCCAAAAATTCCTCTGGAACATTTGAAGATAAACTCTAAAGATAAATATGACCATTATTAAGTCACTTGTATGAAACAAAATTAAATTCTCATAAGTAATATTATGTGCATTTTATCACTTACAGGAAACAAAGGGGACCCTGCTAGTCAGTTTGGCCCACCTGGTCCCGAGGGAGAACCAGGTAGCCCTGGATGTCCAGGTATAGCTACATATTTTTTCTTATTAAAACAAAAAAAATAAATTTGGTTTGAGAAATTGAGCAATTACTTTATACTCCTACCCAGCAATGATTATATCAGTATTTTCTTCCCCCTTTGCCCGTTAAGATACATCTCAGAAGTATTATGTCTCAACACTGCCACTGCATCGTTGGCCTAGAAGGACATCAGATTATACACCAGGGGTTCTCAGTCTTTTTCCACCATGGCCCCCATGACCTATGAGGTTGACATAACAATCCACTCCCCTTGGCATGCCCAGATTTTGGCATTTTGGTCAAAAGTGATTATTGCAAGCAATTAAAAGCCAGGCCATGTCCCAATCTCTAGAATTATAAATGATACATTAGCAATAACCACTCCCACTGACCACAGCTTCAGGTTGTCATTCCAGCCCTTTCTTTCTTACTCAGAAAATCATATGTGAATGCCAGCGGGGAGTGCCATTGTTGAGATCTCATCAAATATCTCGTTTACCAAATATGTCATTTGCTAAAAACCAAACCAAAAAAAAAAAAAAATTAAACTTCATCACCAACAATGAAACTAAATTATTCAAAATAGTATTTTGACAATTGACATGTAGTCCCTCAGAATGGATTGGGATGTACCTGTGAGTTCTTGCCCTTCACTCGAGGCTTAGGCTTGCTTTAGTATCTATCTGACCCACCGTTGATGAAATATACATGCCTTTTAACTTAGTGATTTTACTTGTAGGAATTTATCTGAATTCGATTATCAGACAAGTGTACAAAGATGCATGCACAGGAGTATGCATTGCATGGAAGGAGCAAATGTCATCCACAAACGATTGGTTAAAGAAGTGTGCAGAATCCCATTCAGCCAGTAATGGGCAGGTTAGAAATAGGTTTGTTTTTAGATGGGTCCCTTGTAAATTAAAATATCTCATATTACTAGTTTTGTGTTTTATCTTAAAATTCTCTTTGACAATAGTTTCATTACCTACACCAGAAGGAATATCTGAGCAGAAGTATTATCAGAATTTCGTTTTGTTTTGTTTTTATACCACAAGATTGCTAAAATGGAGTTCTAACAGAAAAACAAGCTATTATAATGGCAAGAACTTTCCACTGTCTTTCATATCCGTCCTTTACCTCTGACCTGGTCAAATAGATTTAGATGACATAATAGTTTAACCAAAATGTACAGCTTAAATGTACATTTGAGGGGAGCTTAACATCATGGAGGTTCCTAATAAATACCAGAGGTAGAAGCCTTAAGAAGGAAAGCCAGTGGTTCAAAGTCAGCCTCCATCATTACTGTCCATGGGATCTTGAATAAGTTGCTCATCATTTGTGAGCTCAGTTTCTTACTTATAAACTGGCATAATTATAGGATTGTTTTGAGGATCAAATAAGATTCCTTGAAAGCAGTTTGTTAACTGAAAATTCCACATTTACTGGTATTTTCATGTAAACCATGAAGATAGTAAGATTTTATAAGCTGAAACTAGTCTCCAACTGGAGGCTTTTAATATTACCTAATATTTTAAGGTAAAATTTATCAATCTGAGTTATTTTACACTGAGGCTAGCTTTTTAAAAATTTTTTTTAAATTCATTTCTTTTGAGAGAGAGAGAGAGAATGAGAGCATGAGCAAGGGAGGTGCAGAGAGAGGGAGAAAGAGAATCCCGAGCAGGCTCCATGCTGCCGGTGCAGAGCCCGATGTGGGGCTCAAACTCAGCAAACCGTGAGATTGTGACCTGAGCCGTCAAGAGCCGGACACTTAACCGACTGAGCTGCCCAGGCACCCCAGGCTGACCTTTTAAAGAAAATTTGCCTTCGTGTAATTTCCCTGGTGTCCCGTGGTGTTCACCATTTAAATTGTTCTTTTTCTCATATACCGTAACTTTAGCCTAAAATTTCTAAATTACATCATATGTTTATTCACTGGCACAGAGTTTACCTAAATACACAATTCCCATTGACTGGAAAAAAGCTGCATGGGTTGAATTTGATCGAGTCCAGTGAGAAGGCATAGAGCTCACATCTGTCTCAGGGGATTTTACGTGAGCGTACTGGGTTCAGTTTCACCTCCCCCTTTCCATTCAGAGAGAAAACACAGCATAAATTAACTCAGAAGTCCTGTTCTTAATACAGGTGTGACTGGAGAGGCAACCTTAATTTTTTTCATTTGGAGAGGAGAATAATACCACCTTCCCTTTCCTGCAAGAATGTTTTCAGGGTAAACAAAATAACACACAGTGAGGCCCATAGATCTTAAATTTGATCAGGGAACAGGTATAGATTAACACAGGCTTGTTTCATGTGTGTTGTAGTAAATAAGGACTATGCCCCACCATGGGTTTGTAAACACAGAACTCTACACCTATTTGCTGATTCAACTGGCTGATTTCAGCACAGACTATCGGCTTATCCTAGACGTCTAAATTGTATTAAAGTGATACAGTATACGTAAACATGTGCGGAAATAGTCATCTTCCCTAGTAATCAAATAAATATAATTAAAGTAAATGTGAGATATTATTTCCTTTGACTGAATTAGCAGGAAAAGGAGCCAACAAACCATCAGGTCCTCAGGGAGCACACGAGATCTCGGGGGGTTACATGGGGTGGTGTGAGAGATGCGGCCCTGAACTGTTAAATAAACCATTTAACAGCCTCTGTCAAGAACAGAATGGTCTCTTCTAAAAGACCAAAAAGGCAACGCGAAATGTTCTCTTTAGCAAGTCTCTGTCCTGAGAAAGAGACTCTAGTAGATTTTTTTCTTTAACTTAAGGGAAGGAGCCACCAGAAGCAACGTGTGGTTCTGGAATGGGACCCAGTGATGACACACGAGCTGTAAAGGACAATTAAGGGCACACTTGGGGCAATTCAAGTATGGAAGGAGTACTAGATGATGTTAACGGTTGTTCTGAAGTTTCTTGGCTGTGATGATGTTATTTTGGCCATGTAGGACAATGGTGTTGTTTTTTTTCAGGCATGCCTCTTGAAGTATTTAGGAATGGAATTCCTTGATGTCTGTCATTTACTGAAATAGTTCAGCATTTTAATGCATTTTTAAAACCCCAAAATATCATATAATGTTACCTAGAAATGTTCTACTTCTAGGAATTTTTCCTAAGGAAATGATTTGATATGACAAAAATCGATTAAAAATGTATAAAGATCATTATGCATAACAGCAAAGAGAAATACCTTGAGTGGCCAATAGTAAGAGAAAATTAGATTAATTAAGGTTAACTCCCTAAGCTATCAGCTAGTCATTTAAAAACAGTAATTAGAAAAATAATGGCAAACTTGGCCATTGCTTATAATACGATGCTAATTTAAAACATCAAAATATAACATCGTGGGCCTTATTTGCACATTGTTACACATATGAAAAATTGTATTAAGGTGGGAGGATTCGAAGTGTTTTGTTTTCATTTTTCCTTAATGTTATCTTTTCAATAGAGGAATTATAAATATAAACAAGTAATAATAGAAAAGGATGGCAGGGGCTGTAGTTGGAGATAATTATAGATTCACCACCTCAAAGACCAGTGTCCAATTATTCAGGTGTTTGATCTTTCTTTCTGTAGGACATCTTGGAGCACCTGGAGAGCGGGGCTTGCCGGGTGTTCAAGGGCCCAGAGGACCACCTGGAAGGCCAGGACTACCTGGCTCCGCCGGACCACCAGGCTGTCCAGGTATCTTGAAAGGAGCCTGGAAACTTCCGGGCACTCATCTATCTTCTGGTGTAACGGAAGAGGCCAGCTTTCACTTAGACCTAGTTTCAGATGTGACTCTGCCATTTCCCAGACCTGTGACTTTGGACAGATGACTGAAACTTACCCATTCCTGTCTTGTAAGTTTGAGCTAGTCCAGTCTCATTGGGTTGGTCTGGAAGTAAACGAAGACAACACCTGTTAAGAGCCTGGCAAGGATCCAGGTACAAAGTGATGGGCTGACAGATAAAAGCCCCTTTCCATCCTTCCTTAATCTACCTGCCATTCAGATGCTGGTTTTCTTTTCTCCTTTAGACTTAAGGCAAATGTCACGCATTCAGAATATAATGAAAGTTTGAAATTGCAGTTGGCAACTTTAATCACTCCAAAGTGTATTTGCTCCATCTGAGGCTAAGTATATTTTTTTCTCTATAGAGTTAGGAGGTCTAGGACAAAAAAAAAAAAAAAAAAAAAAAAAAAAAAGATAAGACAGCGTTCCCAGTTACTCATGTATTAAGAATACAGATGATCTTCCCCATTAAGGTAACTCATATATCAACTGGGTATCTGCAGAACCTTCTTCTTATCCTCAGGTGATCCAGGAGTACCTGGGCTGAAGGGACATCCAGGAGACATGGGGGATCCTGGGCCAAGAGGCATGATGGGGGACCCGGGGACACCAGGTCTTCCGGGAATAAAAGGTAAAAAGGAAGCCCCGCCCCCCCCCCCATGAGGGCAAATTGCGGTGCTTTTCTTGCCCTGAGTGACACTGATCTTGCTCATGGCTCCCTCCCCTTTCCCACAGATTCCCGTTAGCACCTTCTTCTCCCTCCCTCACAGCTTCAGGCCGTGCATCTAGTCTCTTGACCTGCCTTCTACCAAAATGGTGGTGCTGCCATTTTTTTAGGGCATTCCCCCCAGTGTTTCCTGTAGAGTTCAGGCCTCTTCATTTGTTCTTCCCTTAGATAGTGAGGCTTCTGTTACGTTCTAGATTGTGCATCAGACGCTAGGCACACAATTTTGAGGAAAATAGACATGGTTACTGACTTCATGGAGCTCACAGTGGATGTAGCAAGGGAGACCTATTAAAAACATATATGTAAATAAATATATATTTACCAATTGTGTTAAGTGGAAGGAAGAGAATAAAATGCCATGGAGAAAGTTACTCGCATTCGTGAACTTTGTTAGATAAAGAAACATTTTTTCCTGGTTGCATTTTTGGTCTTTATGGGTGATAGTGCACCAGCTATAAGTGTGGTTACAGAATATCATATATCATATGACCTGCCATATTTATTTGTTATTAACAAATCTTCATGCCCCTCCATCCCTCCATGGTACTACTTATTCTTCTCTCATCCATTTCTTCCATTTTAGAGAAAAAAAGCTTTTCACGGCCACTTTGTGTATACTTCTAGCACAGCACCTATATTGTATATTGTTGAGAAGTCTTTCTTACCAAGTAGAAGGTGATTTTATATCCTTGGCATCCAGTGGATACCCAGTAAGTCTTTTGGAGGGCTACTGTAAATATTTTTTTAAATTTTTTAATGTTTATTTTTGAGAGGGAGACAGAGTGCGAGCGGGGGAGGGGCAGAGAGAGAGGGAGACACAGAATCCCAGGCAGGCTCCAGGCTCCGAGCTGTCAGCACAGAGCGCGACGCGGGGCTCAAACTCACAGACTGCGAGATCATGACCTGAGCCGAAGTCGGACGCTTAACCGACGGAGCCACCCCGGCGCCCCTATATTTTTTAAATTTGTGAGTAAATTAAGAAATAGAGGCATGGACAAATCGAGAATGAACAACTGAACTAGTAGTGATGCAGATGAGCGTCTTCACTTGAATAAGCTGATGAAGGCTCAAGCCCTGGTTGGTGGATTCCTGTACTCAAGCTCCCCTCCCCTTTCCTCTCAGTTTCCTTCTGCTAGGTGACTCATCCGTGTACTAAACTCCGGTCAAATGAAAATTACTTCCTCTCAGAAGAGTTGGAAACCCCTCCTTTGGGTTCTTAGTTGCCTCGTTGTTTTGAAAATCCAAATGAAAACTTTCCACACTTTCATCTCTTCCCTCATCAAGTAGTTTTCAGATAATTCCTGTTTTCCAGCAAGTACTAGTGTGGTATGTGTTACTTGGAACAACTCTGCAGAGAAGGGAACCCTTTATTTTGGAGAGTTGGTACACTTAGGTATTTCCATGTGGCCAAATATTTGGCTTCTGCTTCCCATCACCGAACAAGATGTCTTTGCATCGTTCTCCCTCTTCACTGGCACTGAATGTGAAGTGTGGTGATTTGTGATAAATTTAGGGTCTCGGGCAAAATGATCACTTCTTTCAAAGTTTCTCTTTATTTTGAGAAAGGGAGAAAGAGCGTGCGTGGGAGGGGCAGAGAGAGAAGGAGAGAGAGGATCCCGAGCACGCTCCACACTGTCAATGCAGAGCCCAACGCAGGGCTTGAGCTCACAAACTGTGAGCTCATGGCCTGAGCCAAAGTCAAGAGTTGGATGCTTAACTGACTGAGCCACCCAGGCACCCCCGCCAAGTGATCATTTTTTATGTTAAAAGTTTATCTAGTGATTGTGGCCATTTGCTGCCACTGGAAATCCCTGTTACCCTGGTGGGGTGTTCTTGGACACTGTTTTGAGTGTTGGAAGATGAAATCGGTTAAAAAAAATTTTTTTTTCATTTATTTCCATTATTAACCACTCCTACTGCATTTCCCTTCTCAGTTTAATAACAATAGCAAGGATTTTCAAACCTCTTGGTTTGAAAACAATATACACTCAGTTTGACTGAAGTGACCAGTATCATGTCACTATTGTGGGTTTGTCTGTCTCTCGATTTAGTTTGTGTTTATCACATCATTTCACTATGGTAGGTTATTAAAATACCAGTAGCTAATGACGTTGACTGAGGAACAGAATTACTCGAAAATTCAGTCTCCCCTCCCCATAGTTCCGTGGTATGAAATAATGAGTTTGTTGGGAGAAGGGGAGAAAATGAACATGTCAGCCCGAGTACCCATCGGAACGATACAGACGGATGTTGCAATGGTGCTTCCTGACCATGCAGTGACACTGTTTCGCTGCAAACAGCCCAACAAACGACCGGGCTTTAAAACAACAAAACAAAACCGTGCGCTACATTCCTAAAAATTAAAACGGCCACAACATAAATCCATTGTTGCCGTTTATCCTGCTGATATAAAAATGAACCGCGCTCCAGCAGAAACACTTTGATCTGAGAAACTAAATATTTGAAGTATGTTCTAAATAAGTCAAGGGGACTGATTATCTTGTTTGAACAAACCAGCTGTTGAACTCAAAGTTGTTTGCCCTGCTGGAACTGGCCACATGGATTCCCAGTCCTGCTTGAGTTCAGTCAGATTTAAACTTGAACTTAAACATCTGCTAAAAATGGCTGGATACCATTTGCCCTCTTCTGAAAGGAAGACACTCAGCTCCTTGTTGGGCGTTCTGAGATCACGATAACGAAAACCTAAAGACAGCTGTTTGCACCATGACAAGTGTAAAGAGGTGCCGTGGGTTATTTTGGCTGGTGGCAAGCACGCTGTCACGTCAGAGAAAAGGCACCTCGAAATGTCTTGTACCCAGAAAGAAATGCCATGCCTCTCACAGCCGAGAAAATCATGGAAATGTTCTCCTGCTTCTACACCGAAGGGAGCCGTCCCTTCCGGCCCTGCCCCCACAGCACTTATCACTCTCGATGTAATTGCCTATTTGTTCTATCGGGTCAGGGATTGTTTCTCTCTTGCTCTGCGTTGTCTTCTCAGCAGCTGTCACTAAGTACATTTGGGGACTGAAGCTCCAGGGGTTAGGAGACCGTGTCTTTATGCTCCGGTGCTTGTCCTTAGTAAGCACTCCCGTATTTTCTGGATTACAAATAAATTCAGAATCTGTTTTGATAAGCTTTCAACTTCATTCGGCCATTAACCTGTAGTTACATAGGTCTCTTTCCCATCGGCTTTCACCTTTGGGTGACCAGCTGTCCCGGTTTGCCTGGGACCGAGGGGTGCCTCGGGAAAATCCCTCACAAACAGGGATGAGGCAGTAATCCCATTAAAAGTATAAACCTGTATAAAGGCCACTGGGGATAGAGTAGCATTTTCAGGCTTTAGAACAAAAGAAACCCCCAGAGGAAAACCAGTCTCAGAGTGGGCTGGCTAACCCGGATGGAGGCTGTGATTCCCATGAGGGCTGGAGCAGAAGGTTCGATTCTCTGAGTGGGGGTAGAGTGCCCTGGCCCGTGAGTGCAGTGAGATGCAGCCTTAAATGATGGTTGGTAAGCCAGAGGATGGCCAGAGAGGTGAATAAAAAAAATCCTCATTACCAAGGAATGTGCTTTGTTAGCCTAATTGCCTCTCATCTGCGCTGTATATATTTTATGCATGAACAACTTTCTGATTTAGAGATGGGATTGATAAAAAGCTTTCAGTAAAAAGGAAAAATTGTCCTTAAAATCCTACCCAGATGTAGCTGCATTCAATTTAGAAAGATAACATTGGGTCAGATAAGGGTCGGCCAGTTCAACAATGGTGAGGGGCTGGGCCTGTGACAGCCCGGGATCTGGACGCGTTGATGGGACAATGCAGAGTTGGCAGAAGCTGAGACATTCCACCCCAGCGAAGTCCCCCAAGCCATCAATCTTGGTGGCTTAAGCTGGAGATCAAAACACATTGAAATAGCAAAGTGTTCTCAAAAAATCTATTATCATTTCAGATAGATGGCAATAAATATCCAGATCTGGCAGATGAAGGTCTGTGTGTTCTTTTGGTGCAAACTTGAAACGTTGGCTCATTAATAGGAAAAAGGATTGAAAAATAAACTCAGCCAGAGCTGTTAAAAGTGGTTAGGAAATAAGAGCTTTAGGAAAAATAAGGGTGCGTCACCCCCCCCCCCTTTTCTTTTGGTGTGAGAGAATACGGCTCATTTGCACTGATCTGAAGTTTAGAGTTTAAAAATAGACTAAGTGTCCATTTCAAGTACAGATAATAAATCGAATGGAACCAGCTAAGTGTTCCATCTTTAAATAAGAAGCCCACAGAGGACTTGCATATTAATGAAGAGATAATAATTAGCACATAAATTATTTATACACAAATGGATGCCTGTAACTTCACCAACTCTTATTCCTCCCATAAATCTATCAAAGAACGTGTAACATGCAAAGAGAAGTTGGACTCCTACCTTCCTGCAGCTTTCTTTCCACCGATTCGCTGGCCCTCCCTATTGCACTTTTTCTCATTCACTCATTCATTCATGCATCCACTCACTCATTCAACAAACACCTGCTGAACACCAACTGCGTGTCAGGAGACGCGCCAAGTGGGGGCTTGGGAAGACTAAGAAGACCTGATCTTGTACTTAGTTTACCCAAAGTAACCCACTCACCCAAAGACACGCTTGTTGCACAGCGTGGGGCAGGCACCGGGGCATGGGCATCAAGAGAGCTCTGTGTAGGTGTCGTGGGGTAGGCGAGGGGCACCTTCTGTGTGCTAGGGTGTTACTGTTGTAAATGAGAGGGATGTGGCCCTAAACAAGGAATGGCTGGCTGGCTCTTAGCCTTGGATGAAGATCCACCAATGAATTTGGAAGGTCACAAGGTTTGGACAGGGGCTGAGGAGTCCAAATCAGTCAGTAAGACAAGACATGTATGAATCATGTGGTGGAGGGCTCAGCTCCCGGGGAAACATTCTGTACGTATCAGTTGTCTGCCTTTTGCCCCTTCCTCTCTCCCTCCTTCCCTCTGTCCGTCCCTTGTTTTCTTTCTCTACTCCGTCCCTATAGATCTGTATACTTGTACTGTATAAGTACAAATATACTATATATTATATAAATGTATTACATGTATTTTAAATAGTTGTATATTTGTAAATACATATTTTAAATAGTGATATATTTGTAAGTCTTTAGATTTATAGGTGTTCAGTGTTCAACGACAACTTAAGTAAAGTCAGGTTGGTAGATGTCTCCTTAGAGGACTATACTGATGCCTGGCAGAAGGTTCTAGAGATGCAGACATCGATGAGATCATACCTAATTACGGAGACTGGAGTTTTCATTGATCGTTATGAAATAAATTTAGTTTCAGTCAAGAGGCATCAGAGCGGTTCTTTTTGAAAGAAGTAGTTGCAAAGAAATAGCATCAACAAACTTGACCTGTAGGCCTCTTCTTTCTGAGTAGTACGGTGCTTAAAGAAAAATTAAATGTGTCGTGTATTTCCCAGTATGCCACAGGCCCCACCTGTCCTTACTGTCTTACTATCTTTACCTGACTACATCCCAAAGAAATTAGTATCCACACACTGTGATGGAGTGGACAGATCCTGAGCCTGGGAGGAAGGAGCTCTCGGTTTGCTCCATTCCAGTCTCTTTTCTCTTTTCTAGGATGAGTTCATTGTCATAGAATCTAAGGTCCCTTGCTGCACTAACAGTGACTAATTCTAGACTATATCTGGATAGAGAGAGACATCCATGATATGGTCAGAGACCAAGAGCGGTGTGTTAAAACCAAAGAAATGCGTTAAGCTGCCTTGCAGAAAGTATCCATCAGATGAATGTGTTAAGTAATAACCACTGGCACGGACTTAGCCTTGATAATGACATCTAGACGGTGAGATCTCATGGCTCCCTCCTGGAGAAGCTGTCGGGCTGCCGTCAGTGAATCATCTCCCCCGGGTGGTGCCTGTGCTGGGTGACCGGTGGACTTCAACATCCGGTCTTCCCCAGTGGATCACAGGCCCGTGATGTGTTTCAGGTCCCCCCGGGTCGCCTGGTCTGAACGGCTTACATGGTTTAAAGGGTCAGAAAGGAGCCAAAGGCGCTTCAGGTAAGAGAAAACCCTTTGTGAGCGATTAAACTGCAGTCAGGAGACCGTGAGATACCGCTGGCGTGCCTTTGCCGCACACAACTTGGGGCGAGAAACTAAGAAACTGGCTTAGTTTAGAGGCACACTATTGAACTATTTCTCATACTGAAGATGGACTTACGTAAGAAGGACCTTTGAGAAAACCCAATTTAAGAAGGAGTGGCTGGTTAACAGTGACTTCTGTTGATGTTACTTGGGGCTTTCTCCCTGCTAAAAATACTCTGAGTAATTGCTTTAGGTGGGGCCAGATTTCAAAATGTGACAAATAACAAAGAAATGGTTGGGAGGTCTTGTTGTGGTCTTGTTTTAAGTGTTGCGATGCCAAGTACGACCCCGTGGGCCTAATTACTAGTTTTAGCACCCCTCCACAGGCTGCTGCTAAAACAAATTACCTGAGCAAATTGCTGGTATTTTTGTTATCACGAATAGGCTCATCATTAACAGCTGCATTTGAGATTTGTTCTGGCGTTTGAATATAGGGCCCGTTTGCTGCTTTAGTGTCTCAGGAAACTAAGCTCGTAATCAGACAAGGCAGCTGGAATCAGACACGGAGGTCTGAGGGTCTCCGGTGGAGAGTTGGGTTGTTGTGCTCCTAGGTCGGGCCCCGTTGCTGAAGAGAGACAGAATCTTTGTACAGTTCAGAAGGTCAAGAATTAATGTAGGTCACGTAGGATTCATTTTAGGGGCTCTTCCAAATAGTCTGATTATATGTGTGCCTCCCCCAAGAAACCAGTGATGTTCCTTCCCCCTTTTCTGTGGGAAGTTCCATGATGCTTGCATTTATATGTGAATTTCCACCTTAAGTTTCAAACCAGTTTGTTCATAGTGACTTATTGCTGGATCTCATTGGAGCGTTGATAAGCTGTTGTATTGTTGTTGTTCTTTTTAGTCTGGGAAATAACCATAAAATAAACCCAACCTGTGCCTGACCGTGTGATAGGGCGCAAGAGGGTACATGGCGACCCAGGGGGAGTCCGCAGCCTTTCAGGTCACCACTGGGCAGGCGGTGGTTCTCAGCGCAACCCGCTGTGTCCCTGTCACCCCCTTTGGAAGCAGTTCTTTTCCAGGAGCCACAAGAGGAACAAACAGGGAGAACTAATGCTGTTTCCCTTGTTAAGGTTCGCATGAAGTGGGCCCACCTGGCCCAATGGGCATACCTGGGCCGAAAGGGGAGACAGGAGACCCCGGGAGCCCAGGAATTTCTCCCCCAGGCCTTCCTGGAGAAAAAGGTCCCCCCGGGCCCCCAGGTAAGAAGCAGCATGCTTTTTCCTCTGTCAATAACTCAGTCGAAACCTTCCAAATGTGATAAGGCTGATCTCCGAACACGTCCCTCCTCAGGGAGACCTGGATCACCTGGTCCCGCAGGTGCCACAGGAAGAGCTCCTGAAGGTGACATTCCTGACCCAGGTCCCCCCGGCGATCAGGGACCTCCCGGCCCCGATGGTCCAAGAGGTATGATAAAATCCTGGCAGGGGATGTTGGCACTCCTTTCCTTAGATGCTGCCAGCTCCGGAGGATTATAGGACCAGAGAATGGCAGTGTCGCAGGCCCTCAGCAGCCCCGACGGTCTGGCGGAGGGGACAGGTGGAGTGTGGGCAGTGCCCGGCTGCCAGGACCACCCCCAGAGCCAGAGCTCAGAGCTCAGTCTTCTGTCCAGCTCTACCAAGCATCTCTGTCTGGGGACACTGACTCCCAGCAGACCCTTCTCATCGCCAGCACCAGGGGGCTGCTGAGCACAAGGGCTCAGAAGTGGCTGGCGGGGGTGTGGGGGGTGGATCTCACTCTGCCTGTTGGTTTCTAGCACCTGCCACGTGCACCGCCATGGGCCAGCACGACCACGCCCAGGCCTGGCACACACAGAAGCAGTCTGTTCAAGTGCTGCTAACAGAACACATTGTTCCTCTCAGCCCTTGGCGGGGACAAAGCCCAGCAAGGCAGTATTTCAGAGTAGGGGCTGACCAGAGCCGGCTGGGGCGTGGGGAGACAGCGTGGTGCCGTGGGGTTTTGCAAAGTGCACACAGTCATGTTCCGAATAGCTCACGGAGCTCTTTCAGAGAGACCCAACCCACTGCCTTTAAATCTTTGGGATTTTAGTCGGGGCAGGATAAAATATTATGTGATTCTATTTTACCCTGAGAAAAATGAAAACGCTCAAAAATATTCTAGGTAGCTAAGGAGAATAGGATTTGGGCTCACTTCCTGTGCGTCGACACCTGTTTTCAGATAGAATCGTGCATGTAGTTGAGTGAATATTCCTTTTCCATCAGCCAGGTTTTCTCAAAAGCCTGTCATCCATCTCTCTGTTCGCCCATCTGTCCTTCTGTCCATCCATCTGTCCTTCTACCTGTCATATCAAAGCAGTGGGATGGCATGCAAAGAAAAGCCATAAAACCATGCTTCCAGAAGGAATGGCTAGGAAGGGAAGGAAGGCTTTCCGTAGGTTCATTTGTCTAACGGCTGCTGACGGGCCACTTACACCATCTCCCAGCTTCACCTCCAGGGGACACTCGCTGTTTCACTTCTGATACTGTTCATTTTTTTTTCTTCTTCTGGTCCCCCCCCCGCATCTTTTGCTTGCATTCAGTTACTTTCCTTAAGAAGCTCTCAGGCAGCCAGCACTCATATTTGCCTTTTGACAAATATTTGTATTTTGACAAATATGTCTGAAAGACGCTTTTTGTTTCTTCCTTGTGGTCAGGAGCACCCGGGCCCCCGGGCCCCCCTGGGAGTGTTGACCTTCTGAAAGGGGAACCAGGAGACCGGGGTCTGCCAGGTCCCCCGGGCCCCCCAGGCCCCCCAGGCCCCCCAGGACGCAAAGGCTTCCCGGGATGTGATGGAAAAGATGGCCAGAAAGGTAGGAATGCAAGTTATTTCTGAAGTAGTGCGTGAAGACTTTTGTGATCTTGCCCTTCAGGGTCTGGGGTTCTGCACCACGGTGAGGTAATTCTCATTTCCTATGGAAATAGCGACTGCATTTCCAAAATGCCCTGACTTTCCCAAAGAGTCTTAACGTTTGGGTGACATTTGGGTAAGTAAGAAGAAGAAACACAAGTTCACCTTCAGCCCCTAACAACGTCCTTGATAATCTCCTAGACCAGAACTGAGCAATAGAAATAAAACACGGGACAGGCGCCTGGGTGGCTCAGTCAGTTAAGTGCCCACCTCTGGATTTCGGCTCAGGTCATGAGCTCGCCGTTTGTGAGTTGAAGCCCCACGTTGGGCTCTGCACTGACAGTGTAGAACCTTCTTGGAATTCTCTGCCTCTCTTTCTCTCCCTCTCTCAAAATAAGTAAATAAACTTTTATGTGTGTATATATATATTTTTTTTTTAAAGAAATATAATGCAAGTTACACATGTAATTAAAAAATGTAGTAGCCACATTTTAAGAAGTAAAAAGAGGGGCGCCTGGGTGGCGCAGTCGGTTAAGCGTCCGACTTCAGCCAGGTCACGATCTCGCGGTCCGTGAGTTCGAGCCCCGCGTCGGGCTCTGGGCTGATGGCTCAGAGCCTGGAGCCTGTTTCGGATTCTGTGTCTCCCTCTCTCTGCCCCTCCCCCGTTCATGCTCTGTCTCTCTCTGTCCCAAAAATAAATAAACGTTGAAAAAAAAAATTAAAAAAAGGAAGTAAAAAGAAACAAGTGAAATGAACTTTCATATTTTCTTTAACCTAATATATTCAAATGTTACCTTAGCATATCATCATTGGTATCATCCATGCGGCCACCAGGGCCATATGTACGAACCTAGTTCCTCTCCAGATGACACACTCCCCCTCACCTTTGAAGTCTGGTGTGTGTTTTAAACTTACAGCACAGCCCAGTTTGGATGTGTCCATTTCAAGGGCTCAGTAGCTACATGTGGTTAGTGGCTTCTGTACTGGACAGTTTGGTTTGAGACTGCTGACCTGGCTTTTTTATAGTCCGGAAAGAGTCTCCATTACTGAATTCCCCCACCATTTAAAGCTAAAATATTTGTTTTAATTCATTTTTACCTAACTGCTAGTATTTGAGGATATTAGTTTTTGGTCACCAGGATTTCAGAGAACTATTCAGTTCATAGAACTTTTTTGTTGAAAGGGACCAATAATGGTTACTCATTTGAGCTCCCTTAATGTCGTAGGTAAGTAACTGTCAAAGTCTTCCCAATAATTGGCACCCCGCCTAATGTCTGAGCCAAGCGCAAAATAAAGCCAGAGTTTAGGGAAGAAAGGGGATCAAAATGACATGACTACAGTGCAAATAGCATCCCTGTAATGGTGCAGTGCACAACCTGCACAACAATATACAACAACCATCTTCAACTTTATTGGCAGTAAAATCAATTTTGGAGAATGTGGCTTATATCTGCAGGTATGTGGGCTTCCAGTTATCGAACCCCAGAATTGGACAAACATGCTACAAGCCAAGTCACCAAAAGGGAGGAGGAGGTTAGCTATACAACCTTGTCCCTTTCCCAAATGAGACCCTCCTCCTTCCCATTTGCTGCTCTGGAGAATGAACCTCCACCTGGAAATATTCTTCAGGATTGGGGAAATAGCATGCAGTATAGGTAACCAAAGGACATACAAAGAGTTAGAAATATTGATGAGACCCCTAAGTGTGCTTCTTAAAATTTTTTTTTTAACGTTTATTTATTATTGAGAGACAGAGAAAGAGCATGAGCAGGGGAGGTTACAGAGAGAGGGGGAGACACAGAATCCAAAGCAGGCTCCAGGCTCCGAGCTGTCAGCACAGAGCCCGATATGTGGGGCTTGAACTCACAAATCACGAGATCATGACCTGGGCTGAAGTCGGACGCCCAATTGACTGAGCCACCCAGGCACTCCCACCCCCCCAAGCATGCTTCTTAACTCCCATCCCAGCAGGCACATGGCCCAAAGAGTGTTTAACTGTGGAAGAGAGGAGGGAGTTTCTTCAGTTTATATTTTCAGACTTATTGGGAAATACAGTAAAACCTTGATTTGTGAGCATAATTCGTTCTGGAAACATGCTTGTAATCCAAAGCACTTGTATATCAAAGTGAATTTCCCCATAAGAAACAATGGAAACTCAGATGATTCGTTCCATAATGCAAAATATTCATATAAAAGGGATCACAGTACTGTAATATAACAAAAAATAATAAAGAAAATACAAAGTGAAAAGAAAAGTAAACAAATTAACCTGCACTTACTTTTGAAAACCTTTGTGGCTGGTGTGAGGGGTACAGGAGACAGGAGGGTTATTGTGTAGGATGACTTTCACTATCACCAACAGAATCGCTGCTGTTGGCTCAACGGAACCTTTTTCTGCATGGGGTCCACTGTATACACTCACACAGATATTGACTATAGTACAGTATTAATAAACTCATCCTATACTGTATTTAATGTAACTGGCAATACAGCGGCAGAGGAAGGGGTCTCTCTCTGCAGGCAGCCTGACCTAGAATGAAGCAAAACATCCCTAAGCTCACTCTTGTATGGAAAAGCAAAGGACTGTCCCGAGGTGCTTTGAAGTGACAAAAAATACACTATTGTCAGTTGTGGGCACCTTCCAGAGTTCTGAAAAATCACTGATTTCTGTGGCCTGAGATCGAGCATCTGAGCATGGGAGACTATCACCCACAATCCCGCAGTGAGCAAGAGAGAGAAGAACCATTGGCTCAGCTGGGATCATGTGACGCTCGGCGTCACTTACCACTGGTATTACAAGACATCGCTCGTTTATCAAGTTAAAATTTATTCGAGATGTTTGCTCATCTTGTGGAACACTCGCAGAACAAGTTATTCGCAACCCAGGGTTTTATTGTATTTGATCTATCCCACAAACATTTATTAGGTACCTACAGGAACGTAACAGTGAACAAGTTTAAACAGAGTCCCCATTCTTATTCAGCATAGAGTTTCATGGGGGAAGATGAACATTCACACTAAAGGGTCATCCATATAAATGGAGGCAGGCGCTCTGAGTAAAGGAAACACAATTCTAGGGACTTGGGCTGGGGCTCTGGAGATGGCTTTCTCGAGGAAGTGAGACTTGCTGAGCACTGTACAGAATGAGGCCTCGGTGGGCACGGAAGAGAAGGAACCGCATATGCGAGGCGCTGGATGGCCGGTGGGGCTGAAAGGGAGATTGTGAGGAAGAGAGGTGGGAGCTCAGGCCAGGGGACACGTTTTCCCAGATGGCCAAGCGCCCTTCCTTGTTTGTGCTTCCCATCTACTGTCTGCCGAGAAAGTTCAGGATTACAGGCTTTTTCCTTCTCCTTTAGTTTTGTCTCGATCGTGAAACCATTTTCCTTAGTCCTTTTGATAGACTGTTGTGTTTCCTTCAGACGGAGGCAGCTCTTCTCAGCTTTACAGAAAAAAGTGAGAAACTCGCCTGGATTCTAAGACCGAATTGGCCCTGAATTTTGCTGAAGTGAATCTCTGAGTTCGGCCCATCAGACCTGCATTGTCTTGATATTGCTCTGTTCCAGGCCCCTATTTTTATGTTCTTTGTAGGACCAGTTGGATTCCCGGGACTGCAGGGGCCACCTGGACTTCCGGGATCTCCTGGGGAGAAGGGCTTACCTGGCTTTCCAGGCAGACAAGGGCCCCCTGGGCCTCCAGGTAAGCTCCTAGTGCCTAATGATCTCACCCACCAAGCCTACATGCAGCCTTTTTAAAAGTATTAATTGTGGGGCGCCTGGGTGGCTCGGTCGGTTAAGCGTCCGACTTCGGCTCAGGTCATGATCTCACGGTCCGTGACTTTGAGCCCCGCGTCGGGCTCTGTGCTGACGGCTCAGAGCCTGGAGCCTGTTTCGGATTCTGTGTCTCCCTCTCTCTCTGCCCCTCCCCCGTTCATGCTCTGTCTCTCTCTGTCTCAAAAATAAATAAACGTTAAAAAAATTAAAAAAAAGTATTAATTGTGATGGTCCACTTTCAGAAAGTAATTATTCTGAAATTGCCTACAGTTTCTTCTGGGTTAGTCTGTTTCCGATATAAAGATTATATTTATTTCAGGCCTCACTACAGAGTCTTATGCTTGGTAAACTAATGTTTATCATTAGAATGAGTAAGTTTGCAAATTAGGAGTTGATTTTACGTGCAGCATCTCTAAGGTAGCTAAATCATGTTCCCTCACACAAGAGGCAAAGACTGATTTGATTATTGTATGTGAGGACTGTCTATTCATTTCTGTCCCCGAATTCCCATTGATTTTCTTAGATGCTTTATTTAACTTTTTCTGTAAAGTATACTAGTTCCTGTGAAGGTGAAAAGGCTACTCAGTTTAAGCTCAGTAGCCCACACGTTTCCAACTTCAGGTCAAAACCAGCCAAGGAAGAGTTGGAAGGGCGAACAGACATGCATACTTGAGATTGGCAGGAGTAATATCTTTGGAGATCCTTAATCAATATGACGATAATGTGCTGTCAGTTCAGAATATTTTCCAGTGTCCTCAATTAGCACTGCAGTGCAAAGAATAAATATAAACCGCACTGCTTTCTGATGGATCATAGAGCAACACGACTAGAGCTTATACTTGGATTCCTCTCATGTTCCCTTTCTGTGCATAAGCTGTAACACTGAGCTAAAGCACATAAATCATATGAAATTTTCAGAAGCCTGCCCGTGAACGGAATTCTGTATGTGTTAGATTGGAGCATATTCGCCATATGAAATCAGCTCGAATTTTATATTGTGCAAGAGAGCTCCATTTCAGTTTTTTCTAGATACAAACATCCCATTATGAAATCATAGCCATCCTTGTCAGTAACATCGATGTAGACTTGTCATGTAAATAAGATGCTGTCATTCTGCTCATTACTGATGCCATCCTCAAATTATGATGTGTATCCTCGAATAACCTATTTCGCTTTTGTCCTAATTCACACGTTTAAAATCTCTTTCCCCCGCATGAAAATCATTACGTGGCGCTTGGATTTTTGGCTTTGGATCTCTCCAGGTGCCAGAGGTAAGCATTGCTATAAAATTAGTCATTTCCTCTAAATCTGGCTTCTGTTTATTTCTGTACTTGCCTTTTCTACTCTGTGAGTTAAACTTTGTTACATTTTTGTAGATGGGGTGCTGTAATTATATGAGGTTTCAGTGTGTTCGCTTCCTCATTACGGATACAGTAACCCCATATTAGAGCGTCCTAAAGCCAAGCCTCATTATAAGGTTGTCAAAGCAGGGAAGACGCTCAGCTTACAGAATTTCAACTCAGGCCCAGAGTGTGAGTGCTTTCTCTGTCAAGGGCTAGTACATACCAATGCAAGTTTCTTTATGAATTCTACCATATAAACACATAGAACATCCCTAAAATAAGTAGCAACAACAATACGAAAAGACGGATCCTTCATACCCAGTAAGGGGCTGTGGCAAGGTTTTCCCATAACAGCGAGGTCCATTTTCAAGGAGCAAATTTCTTTGTGCGTTACAATAAAAATGCCATGATTCTTTTCAACTAAATGTTCACTTACCCCTCCAGAGGCAGAAGCAACATATTATTTCGTGTCTGGGGTTTTCAAACAGACTAAAAAGAGTTTCTCAAAAAAAGCAAAGAAACACAGTGAGTGCATGCATTTGCTCTTTTCCAGGCCTTTTTTATTAACCCCAATGAAAATTGGTCCGGAATGCGGGGTCCCTTCACAAGAGATGGTCTGGCCCCTCCCACTCAGCTTCTGGTTTATTAAAAAGTAAAGAAAAGCAAAATCAGATTTTTTTTAAAAGGCTGCTATTTTAAATGTGTATATTTAAAAGTTTCAGTTTTGGGGTATCAGGGTCGTTCAGTCGGTTAAGCATCCGAGTCTTGATTTCCACTCAGGTCATGATCTCCCTGTCTGTGGGTTTGAGCCCCACGTCAGGCTCTGCGCTGACAGTGTGGAGCCTGCTTGGGATTCTCTACCCACCCCCTCTGCCCCTCCCCCCGCTTGTGTGCTCTCTCTCTCAAAATAAAATAAGTAAACTTAAAAAAAAATAAAATTTGTAATTTCATATGTAATGTTTCCACCTCCATCCTTTTAGTGTCTCTCTGGGTCTGTACTTATAAACTCATTTGAAGATGACATCAGAATCCTAAATATGAAGCACGAGCCAAATATGTACCCCCAGTCCCCTTACTTGCTTCTTTCACTCTGTCAGAATTCACAAGGTTATCCAGGGAAAATAGAAATTATTCATATACATCTCTCTCAAGTCACCCAGAATGGAAAAGCTATGTTTTACATTAAACTGTACGTACTGTAAATATACATGCAACTCAGTGTTGGTTGTGGTTTCATACAATATTTTAGGAGAGATTAAATTCCAAACAGCTTACAGGGTTCGAGTACATTTTGCACAGACATATTAACTAAAATGCAGCCTATGATGTCACTGTGGCCACATTTTCTACAATTTTCTTGCTGCCTAATTACTGCTATTTTTTAAAAATGTTTATTTATATTTGAGAGACAGAGCATGAGCGGGGGAGGGGCAGAGAGAGAGAGGGAGACACAGAATCGGAAGCAGGCTCCAGGCTCTGAGCTGTCAGCACAGAGCCCGACGTGGGGCTCAAACCTATGAATTGGCCTAAGCCAACGTCAAATGCTTAACCGACTGAGCCACCCTCGGCGCCCCTAGTCACTGATATTCTTAAATTTTTTTTGCACATTTGTATGAATTTTAAGAAACCCATAACCGGTGAGCAGTGTGTTTTCAAATACGGTGTATTTCGGGGTGCCTGAATGGCTCAGTCGGTTAAGCGTCCAGCTTCGGCTCAGGTCATGATCTCATGGTTCGTGAGTTCAAGCCCTGTGTCGGGAGCCTGCTTCGGATTCCGTGTCTCCCTCTCTCTCTCTGCCCCTCCCCACTCCCACTCTGTCTCTCTGTCTCTCTGTCTCTCAAAAAGAAATAAACATTGACAAAATAAAAAAAAAAAGTAAAAGTAAAATATGTTGTATTTCTTGGAATTTATCACGCTAATGTGAAGAGTCCTGTAGGCAGTATGGTGTTGTGGTTAAGAGCACAGGTTTGGAGCCAGGCCATCTTGAATTTTGATCTAAACTCTGCCATGTGTCAGCTGTGTGACCTTAGATATGTCACTTACATACCTGAACCTGGGTTTTCTCACCTGTAATGTTCTAGTAATAGCAGCACACACACACACGGGCTTGTTTGGAGCCTTTAATCACAAAGCAATTAGCACAGAGCCCAGTGCATGACAAGCAGTTCATATTAGCTGTTATTATTATTGGTTAGTGTTATGATTATTTCTCTCCCCCTGTGGATTATTTGTAGGGTGACTGAATGAAACTTTAGAAAAAAATATCTTGGGACACCCAGGTGGCTCAGTGGGTTAAGTGGCTGACTTTGGCTCAAGTCATGATCTCCTAGTTCGTAAGTTCAAGCACCACTTTGGATCCTCTGTCCCCCCCAACCTCTCTCTGCCCCTCTCCTGTTCGCTCTCTCCCTCTCAAAAATAAACTTTAATTTTTTTTAATGGTATTTGTTTTCAACAGAGAGGGACAGAAAGCGAGTAGGGGAGTAGGACAGAGACAGAGAGGGAGACACAGAATCCAAAGCAGACTCAAGGCTCTGAGCCGTCAGCACAGAGCCCCACGCGGCTCAAAACCCATGAGATCATGACCTTAGCTGAGGTCGGTCGCTTAACCCACTGAGCCACCCAGGTGCCCCTCAAAAATAAACTTAAGAAAAAAGAAAAGAAAAGGGAAAAAAGAAAAAAATATCTTAAAGATGTGAACATCACCAAGGAGGAAAAACATTCACGCCTTCAGAGCAGTGGTTCTCCAAGTGAGATCCCCAGATCAGCCCCAGTAGCCTCACCTGGGAACATGTTAGATGTGCAGACGTTGGGGTCTATTCCAGACCGACGTGCTCAGAAACTCTGGGCTCTGGCAAAGTGGCCAGATGATTCTGATGTGCAAACATCAGCACTACAGCTCCTTAGCGCTAAACGGTGCTGAAGCCTCGGCCAGCATCAGAGTCATCTGGGGAGTTTAAAAAACTGCTGATGCCTAACTCCCACCCCCGGAAATTCCTACTTGATAAGTCTAGGTGGGGTCCCAGCACTGGTACTTTTGAAAAGCTCCCAGGCTGGGTTTATTACATGATCAAGCTTGAGGGCACTGCCCAGGCCACGTGCTCTACAGTTAAATCAGTGTTTCTGGAGGGGGACCCCAGCATCAGCAGATTCGTGTATAGTTCCCTGGAAAATTGCAACTAACACGCACTCAAGGTTGAAAGTTGCTGCTGTGGTGCCCCTGGCGACCTTGAAATTCTATCTGAGTCATGGACTATATGGAAGCCCGCGTGGCCGAAACGTACAATGAACGGATTAGGGACGCGTTCAGTTGAGCACAGGAACCCACGGTAGCTCTCCCACTGCTAAGTGTGGCTGCCATCTTGTAAAAAGTTGCCCAAAGATGGGAAATCCAGGGGATTTCCCAAACTGTTGCTGCCCCAATCAACTTTCTCCATTCCATACTTTTTTGCTTCCTCTGAGATGCCATTCATTCAGTCAGCCAGTCATTAGTTTATTTAACAGAATGCTCTGGAAATTCTTCACGCAGCCCACAGTGAACAGCAGTCCCGCCTTCACAGAGCCTATATTGGGTGGTTGAACATTCTTCGGTTCTTCAGTGTAGAGACCGAAGCCTGACTAACTTGAGAACGCGGAAGGAGCTTGTGTGTAAGATTTGAGTCCGTCACACAAGTGGGGGTTCCCATTTCAGGTGAACCGGGGCCACCTGCAGACGTGGATTCCTGCCCCCGAATCCCCGGGCTTCCTGGGGTGCCAGGCCCAAGAGGACCAGAAGGAGGCATGGGCCCCCCCGGAATGAGAGGCCCCCCAGGAGCAGGTACGAGCCTCACGCTGACTGTTCATTATCTGCGTCCTGTGCTGCTGGAATGAGAATCTAAGTGTCTTGCTGTGTAGTTTTTAGCATGCAGCCTGAACAATTTGTGAGGAGGTAGCAAGGCAGTCCCCTTCCTCTTACGCATTTCTCTACATTTATCCGAAGCTTTGATCGTGTCCTAACTGGAGTGACACATGCCTCCTACTTTTCTGCTGAACTCCTACTTGAATCTTTCATGTTGCATACTTCGGCAGCTTTGGGGCACAAGGTTTTGAAGCTTCTTACACAACTGAGTAGATGCTCTCTTAATCGTCATTACTAGCTATTGACTTGATTTTGCATTACAAACACTTGAACTGGGGCTCAGTGGAAAGGAGGGAAGGAAAGGTATCGCTTGGAGGAGGGAGACGGGAAAGGGAAAGGGTCGCTCTAAATTATGGCCATGACTGGAGTGTTCATTTAATTTTAATGTGACCATCGCTCAGTCATTCTCAGGGTAGTAGGATCCTTATGTAAGTACTTAAAGCAAACCATCCCTTTAAAAAGTATCCTCCAAATGCGTTACTTTCTCTTCCCAGATCCCTACCACGCTGGTAATTTATAAAGAGATTAGGGAGTCCGGGATGGTCCTCTAGTAGTCACCGATCTCTTCAGACCAATCGGCAGTGCCCATGATTCTAGACCGCCTGTGTGCAAATTACCCTAGAAGACATGAGGCCATTTTCTTTTCTGTTTTCCCACCTGTTCTCCCAGGTGTGGCTTTGGCTCTCTTGGGTTCAGGTCCAAAGGAATTGGAAGTAGAACTTGAATTTTGCACCACCTGGTGTGTGTGTGTGTGTGTGTGTGTGTGTGTGTGTGTCCCCAAAGCCAAACAGCTAAGGGCTGGAGTCTGAATAGTTCTTGGGTAGTGTCCGGAACAGCCCTGGAGCCTCCCTCATGTTAGTATGGGAGTTTTCATGTTTGTATTTGCTGCATTGCATCTATGCAATTGCGTGTTAATTGCGCGTCCATTGGAGCAACTTCCGTTAATAGCGCATGAGCACTAGGAAGTGAGCGTAGTCCTTAGGCACTTACTACATGGGTAGAGCTTGCAGTCAGTCAGAACAACTCATCACTCAACCTACTTTTAAAACCAACCGCCTTGCTGTATATGTTGTTGTGCAATATTGATGGCTGGGATACCTCTCCCCCCCCACCGCCCCACACACACCCCTTTAAAAAAAATCAACTCTCAAGTAGAAGGTATGGCCGGTAATGGAGTTCTGCAAATATATTTCAGGAAACACTTCCAGATCCCCCACACTGTTTAGAAAGTATGGTCCTGGGTATCGTGGGCAGTACGGATGCAGGTATGATGTGTTTTTCTCCCACCAGTGCCTCACAATCTCAAGGCAGGAATAGTTGGCAGAACAGGAGTAACTCTTAAATAATGGGAGATGATCATTTGTGCTTTGAAGGAGATTCTGGCAAAGGGTGAAGACAATTGAAGACAATGGGAGAGGTGAACTTTATCGTGGAGGCCTGCAGGGCTGCTGAGACTCAGGCAAGGGCTGGCCTGTGAGCAGAGCCTTTACGGAAAGATTGGGCTTTGAGGAACCACATTTGTCCAGCAGGGAGATGACAGGGGCACAGAGGGCGTTGGTTTACCTTGAGAGCCTGGTGACTAAGTCAGCCACATCCTTGCTGCTCTAGGTGTGGTCCGAGGACCAGTAGCCACTCAGGCCATAGACCTACCAAGTTAGAATCTGCATGTTAACAAGATCCCCAGAATATCTGTGGATCCCTTCAAGTTTGAGCAACCCTAACCATGTTAGATGAGTGCTGTCCTTAAAAGAGTCAGCTAAGAGCGACACAATCCCTAGTGACTCAATCCTAGCTGTAGATCAAAGTCATCTGGAGGGGCAGGAAGCAACCGTGAGGCCTGGGCCCCCTCCCAAGACCAAGGGAATGCAGAGGGAGGCAGGGCCCAAGTACCAGTGTTTGGAAAAAGCTCCCACGATGACTCTAGCGGACAGCCAGGGTTGAGACCCAGCGCCGTACCCCAACACCAGTGGAGACAGGTTGGGTGGCTGGGCTCAACCATTGTGGTAGCTTGGGCAAAGAACCGAAGAAAGTTATTGAGAAGAAAAAAATCAAATGGGAAAATAGTAATCTTGGGCACATACAAGATTCTCTCTCCATAGACTGTGAGCTTCTGAAAGAAGGCCGACAGTCTGCATGGGCCCAGGTGTGATCACCTGTCATCTCTCGTTCTGGCTGACTTGGGGTCAGATGGGCTCATCGGGTTGCAGGTGGCCTCAGGGTCACCCTCAGGCCTGCAGGGTCTACTCTGGCTTTCTGTGCCCTCTCCTTATTAATGTCACTGACCCTGCTAGCTGGCAGTGGGGACACCTGAGGCCACCGTTGTATCACAAAATGTGACTGTTATGTTAAAAAAAAAAAATGCCCAGCCCTTCCCGCAAAGCACTTCCTGTTCTCCATGGTTTCAGAGCGGGGCTGTGCTGCTCCATTGCTCAGCTTCCCTGGAGCTCCTTTCTACCCTCCTGTGTCCCCACTCTCAAGCCAGTGTCCCCTTCTGGGTCCCTCTTCTCTGACATGGGCCTCCAGATCCTGTTATAAAGGACCCCTCTTTGCCTACCCTATAGTCTTTGCCCCCTAGCTCTCCCTGCTGGCCACCTGGATACATCGACTACACTGTCCTGTTACTAAAATGTGACAAGTCTCTTCTGAGGGTCTAAAGCACCCTAACCCTGTCTGACTTGGGTCATGTGCAGGACATGTTGATCATCGCCTATTTTCTGAAGGCATTTCTCTTAGCACGGTGTTGGGGGCTGTCTACACCACCACCTCTCTACTTTCTGAAGGCATTTCTTTTAGCACAGTGTTGGGGGCTGTCTACGCCACCCCCAGGGTTGGTTGTGAAGGCTCAGCTGAGACCAGGAAGCACCATGTCCACTTAAAATGGCATCGTTGGTTTCCTCTTGTTTTTCCTTCCAAACCTCTTCCATTGCCGAGCTGGTTCTGTAACCAGGTGCCACAGCCGCGATCTATACAGAAGCAAACAAAGTTCTGGCTCTTTCCTGCCCAGTAAGAGTAGGTAACAGCCACACTAAATATAATTAATGTCTGCTAAGAGTCCTCCACCATGGAAGGCCTAATGTTTTTCTGCTCACATGTCTCTTTGATCTACAACTTTTCCTTCCCGGTGGAGGGGGGATGGGGAGAGGCTCAAAGGCTGCAGCTTCCTGGGATGAACACAGCGGTGGTTTCCATATCGGTTTGAACTCTTACTGCCTAATGGACACATCCCCACATCCTGCTAGAGTGTGTTTAATCTTCAAGTCAACATGTGATGTGCTCAGAGGAGGTAATCCATCAAATACTGGAGAGCTTTTAGATGTACCTCTAGTTCTTAAAACAAGTTCCAAGTAGAGAACAAGTCCACACGGTGAAAGCTCTGGGCACTCAGCTCGGGTTCACACAAGCTTTCCTCCCCATCTCTGGAAAATTGCCTGATGATTTCTCCAAAGGGAGCAAAGAGCCTATATCATAACATCTGGTGGGGGGGACTCCTGTCCCCAAATCGACAGTGATCTCGCCGCATGTCCCTATTTCGGGAAGACACCTGCTGCCTTTTCAGTGATCAGCCCGTTTGCTGGCTTGTCAGCACCTGGGCAGCCCTTTCCAGCATACAGCGCAGTGGCCACACGTTGCGATCCTCTCCTCGGGTGGGAAAGATGAAGGAAAGCTCTGAGCTCACCATCAGGGCCCTGTGTTCCTTCCAAAGTAGCTGATGTTCTCTTTGAAGCGGGTGGAAAGGGATGTGCCAGCCAGCATGCAGCAGCCCCAGGCATAGAGAGGTTTCTGCCCCATTACTGGAAAGGAGAGGGCATCTCTCACCCAGATGGCGAGAGGGAGAGGGAGGGGCTTCCTTTCTCGCTTATGGAATGACGACCACGTACCGCATGCAGTCCAGGAACCGTGTGACCAGCCAGGAGAATTTGTTTAATACCCGAGGAAGCAGAAAGTGAAATGCTAGCACCCCGGAGGCCAGGAATGCCGGGGGGGGGGTACCCACAGGAGCTCTGCCAGCATGGAGTGTGGGGGGGGTGCTGGCTGGCTGCAGGGACAGAAGGAGGACGTTTGTATGGGACACTCTGAGGCAGGCAAGGTCAGAACAGAATTTCAAAGGCAGTGAGGTCTGGAAGGGTATGCGTCTCGGTGCTAAGAGGGGGGCCTGTGTGAGACAGGAAATTGAGTGAGACATCCCCCTGTTCACCCCAGTACGACAGTCCCCTGCTCTCAACCCTCAGGTGGCTTCCCCACTCCCTTGAAGAACAAGTCCTAGAGTGAAAAAAGAGCGAAAGCTGCTTAAGTGAGCCCTCTCTGACTTAACGGTTGGTTTTAGGCTAATGTGTGGCAGAGAGTGAGAAAGGGAGAGAGGGAGAGAAAAGCATAGGTAGAGACCAGAACCCTTGGGAGGGCTGGTGATTCAGGGAATTGAGGAGATGGCAATAAACTCCTCCACAGGCAAGGACCATATTTGCTACCCACGAAAGGAGATTGTGGCTCATGAATTGATGCCTTGGCCGAAAGTAACCGCTTAAAAGAACCCCTCAAGTATCAGTGTAAATGCAGCCACGTCCTCCAGGGGGCGCAGCTGAGCCCCACAGCTGGTTTTCGGCGGGGGGGGGGGGGGGGGTGGGCGCTGACAGCTGTGCCTTGGCCCTCAGCCTGCCTGTCTGAGTGAGGTTCCTCACCCCACATGATCAGCTGTGTCACCTTCCTGAGCCTCAGCCTCCCCACTGGGAGGCTGGCATATCAGATCTCACCTGGTCCTATGGCTGGTGAGAAGAGCGAATTGGTTAACCCACGTCAAGGGTGGTATCTTGCACCTTGTAAACCCTCAATTATTATTTTAAATAACTGCTGCTTTTATCTTGCTCCAAATTTAACTTGGCTCTCAGTTGAATCCTATTAACTTTTATTTATTCCTTTTTTTATATTAAATATAATTTATTGTCCAATTGGTTTCCATACCACACCCAGTGCTCATCCCAACAGGTGCCCTCCTCAGTGCCCTTCACCCACTTTCCCCTCCCCCCCCACCCTCCCATCAACCCTCAGTTCTCAGTATTTCCTCTCAGCTTCCTTAAAAAAATCGTTATTAAGGATGATATTTAATTATGAAAGTCATATATGTTCAGTGTAAAAAAAAAAAAAGTCAAATATACAAGAATATGAAGACACACGAAGACCTCTCTCTCAACATCTCCCTGGTCTGGCTTCCAATCCCAGCTCTACTGGCTTATTATGTAAGTTGCTTGACCTTTGAGAGCCTCATTTACCCCGCTGCCAAGTGGAGGTAACACTTCCCACCTTCATGTATCTGAGAAGACAGAATGAGCTAATGCAGAACCGTCCAAATGGGGAGCCCGGGGCCAGCACCTGGCCACCAGGCGTCACACTGTTTTCACCACGGCCATCGTGAACTCTTGCGCAGGGTGCAAAGGAGAGTCGGGGCCGGATGGCAGGAGGGGCGAGGATGGCCTCCCAGGGTCTCCTGGGCCTCCTGGAAGCAAAGGGGACACGGGAGAAGCGGGCTGTCCCGGAGCACCAGGTAAACATTTTCAGCTTCTCTTCTGTCCTTTGACCCCGTAGACCTGAGGACTCTTGGCACAAGATCTGTGGCTTCTCACACGGCTTTCCAAACTGCTCTTATTAAAAGCATTTGCCTTAGATGTGGACTCACCAGGTATTGGGCGAGGCAGAAGCAGCAAGAGCAGAACAAGGATGTATCCCCCACTGAGGGTCTAACTGATCCTCAGCCATCGTAAAGATGAGGCAAGGCGCTATCCCCCGTTTGGCATCTTCCCGAACCGCTGTACATGATCATAAAATAATACTCAGCTCTTCTAGCTGGTTGCTTTGCCAAGGCAAGCCTGGCATTGCATGTCAACACCACTGAGAGGCCGTGCTGCAGATGGGGGGGTTCTCACCCTCCATGACTGGCTGGATCACTTGGCCTCTGTTTTCTGAGTTCACTTCCTCTTACTGTACAAGTGTCGAAACGTTTATATAGACTATGAGGCTCTTAAGACAAAAAATTGGGGAGTAGGCGTTGAGTGAGGGGAGAGAGAAGACATTACAGAATAGCCATTTGAAATATAACGCGCCAGGCGATAGGTTGGGCACTGGGGACCCAAAGACTCCCAGGTAAGTCTCATCTTCGGGGAGGATCTACCAGGTTGGTAATGAGAAGGGGTGAAGGGGGCCGGTGAAGTCTGTAACGAAATGGAGCCTGCAGTCAGCTTCAGCCAATTGCTGCAGGTGGGGGAGAGGGCTCAGCGGTGCCCACGCTGTGCTCTCCAAGTCCAAGGTCCCCATCCGGACAGGCTTGACAGGTCAAACGCAACACGTGGGCAGGCCTAATTCGGTCCACAAGTCCTCTGGTTTCCAGGATGAATGAGGAGAGCCCGCCAGTCTTCCAGAAAGAGTTTTTAAAAAAATAAACAACGTTTAATTTCACCTTTGCTCTTGGCAATTAGAAGTAGCCATTGGCCTCCTTCAGTGGGTCGGCCCCTTAGAGATGCCAAAGCAGACAGACCCTGCTTCCCGTCTGCCAGCAAGAATGCCACCACCAGGCCTGCCTTCCTCCTCCCTCCCTCATAAAAGAAGGTCCAGGTTGTACATGTGGGTTCCAACCCCTTGCCTTTCCTCCATATGCCAGAGCCATGAGAGGGTCCGGGAGGTGTAAGGAAGGCCAGCTTTGAGAATTACCTTTTCCGATGAGCAGCCTCCTAATTCAGTCTGAGAAGGTCACACATATCTAGTTCTAGGCTCCTAGTTCAGCCTGGGAGGTCACACGGGGGGAGACGCCACCCCATCTTTGTCTTCTCAGCATTTCACCTTTCACTGTTTGTCATTTCTCTTGTTCAAGTAGAATGTAAGCTCTGGGAGGGCAGGGATTTTTGTCCGCTTGCTGTTTTTCTGCTAACTTGGTCTGACCACCTGAAGATGCTTGGGATAAATACTTGCTGACTGGGTCGTTTTGTATATATTGGGGTTGTGTCGGGCACCTTCCTGGGCATGGGCCACGGCAGGCTTCTCCCCTAAACTGCCTTCATTTTTTCTTTATTCCTCCAGGCCCTCCTGGGCCCATTGGGGATCCCGGGCCCAAAGGGTTTGGGCCTGGATACCTCAGTGGCTTCCTCCTGGTTCTCCACAGTCAGACAGATGGAGAACCCACCTGCCCAGCGGGCATGCCCAGGCTGTGGACGGGCTACAGTCTGTTGTACCTGGAAGGACAGGAGAAGGCTCACAACCAAGACCTGGGTATGTGTGTAGCACATGGTCACCCACGTCCATCGCTTAGGGGGACAACTTTTGGGGCAATTTTACAGATTCATCAACATCCTGAGTGATGGCTCATCTCCCATGGGATTTTTTTCCTTTTAAACTACCATGCTAATTCTCAGCGGATTTTATTAAACGTGTGTGAGTCCTATGGGGGGGGGCGCAAAGAAGCTCTCTCTGGCTACAGTGCTTATCATCTGGCTACTTAACTCATTTTTTTAAAAATAATTCTTCCTAAGAATATTTTAGTGTAAGAGTAAGTTCAACTTGACTCATGTGTAAAATGTGGTTTTTATTTCCAAAGGTAAGTTATTTAATCAGGACACGGTCAGTGGCTGTGTTTACCTGTGAGATGGTGCGTGGACAGCGGCTGGGTGCTTATATGATGTGGCATCAGCCGCTACCAGTCCCCCACCCGCCTCAAGTTGGTTTTTAAGTGATAGAACTTTATTTGCGGAGTCATCGCTTGGTGCTACTTGTCCATTTTCTTTTTTTCTTTTTTTCTTTTTTAAATGTTTATGTATTTTTGAGAGAGAGACACAGAGTGCGAGTGGGGGAGGGGCAGAGAGCGAGGGAGACACAGAATCCGAAACAGGTTCCAGGCGCTGAGCTGTCAGCACAGAGCCTGACGCGGGGCTCGAACCCACAAACCATGAGATCATGACCTGAGAAGTCGGACGCTTACCCGGGTGCCCCTGCCCATTTCCAATAGTAGATCTGTAAGCTACAGGAACTGCTTTCAAGCCAGGAGTTTAAGTACCTTCCCAGATCATGCTGGTTGAGTGATGGGTGCAGGAGTGATATAACAACAGGGACAGCTGCTGGAGACGGGAGCCCTGTCACTGCCCCCCCTGGGCTATGACCCCTGCTGTCAGCAAGGGCAGGCAAGGAGAGCAGGCTTAGCAATGGCAGCTACTTCCGGATCATTCTCCATTGGGCTTAGCCATGGCCATTCCCATTAGAGGGCCTGGTGGGGGAGGGGGAGGAAGAAGTAATGGGTAATATCTCGGCCTGTTTACTTCTCTCCCGCTTGCCCTTCGGCCGTCAGCCTTCTTCCTGCCTGTTTTCTGTTCCACCAGCTTCCCCCCGACCCTGGTCTGGCCAGAGTCTACTCACAAAGCTCTTCAAAGCCCTGGGATAAAATCTAAGCTCCCTACAAGATAGACAAAGCCCACAGCCTCTGGTCTGACTTATCTCTGGACACCCGGAGACAGACAGACACCCAGACGTCCTCTTCCCCCCTCACCAACGGAATTCCTTTCAGTTCTTTGGGCTCCACGCCTCCTCACCCCCGGCCCTGTCCACTGCTGTATCTTCTCCTTTGAATACTCACCATCTTCAGACCTGGCCAAGCCCTATTCATACTTCAGGTCCTGTCACAAAGGCATTCTTCCAGTTATCCTCGCCGCAAGTCCCTGCACTCTGTCCTTCTCACTCGTAGGGCTGGCCATGCTGTATCTTCCTTGCCCAGTTGCTCAGCCATCAGCCCAGCCGGGGCATCTTTGTGGGGACAGAGATGTGGGGACCGCACCCCTCCAGCAGCTGGCCCGTTGCTTGGCTCGTGAGTGACTGAGGAGCGAATGAGGGAGTGAGGGCTGGCCCCAGGACCAGGGAGGGGCCAGAAACCCACCACATCCGTGTGATAGAACACGCGTCAGCAAATGGCACACGCGGGAGAGGTCACGGGCACACCGGGCCCGGCTGCTCACACACCACATTGCCTTGTCCTCCTTCCCAAGGTCTGCCGGGGTCTTGCCTTCCCATGTTTAGCACACTGCCCTTTGCCTACTGTAACATCCACCAAGTCTGCCACTACGCCCGGAGAAACGACCGATCGTACTGGCTGGCCAGCGCCGCGCCCCTGCCCATGATGCCGCTCTCGGAAGAAGAGATCCGCCCGTACATCAGCCGCTGTGCCGTGTGTGAGGCCCCGGCTCAGGTGGTGGCTCTGCACAGCCAGGACCAGTCCATCCCCCCGTGTCCACGGACCTGGAGGAGCCTCTGGATCGGGTACTCGTTCCTGATGGTGAGTCTCTCGCACGCCCGCCACCTTGCGGCACCCCTTGCCGGCCCCTTCCATCTGGACCGGGCAGTGGTTCCCTGGACTCTGTCGGGCAGACAGACAGCCAACAGCACTTGTGGACACGACGCCCGCCGCAAACCACAGCCGGCGGAGATGCGAGGTCATTCTTCATTTCTTATCGCCGAGTGTTTTATGATTTTGCTAGGGTTCGGTAGTTGGATTGGCTTCAGCCCTCCGAGGAGGGTGGTTTAATTTTGTGTGCACGTCAACGCGTCCTCTACTTTCCTTTCCCCAGTAGATCTTAGTGTGCTCTTCTTGGGACAATTTCGGGGAAAATGTAAAGTTAGGTCCAGGCCTCCGTGTGTGGCCGGCCGGGTCTGGGGTGGTCTGCACGCGTCCGAGCCCTAACTCTGTCTTTGTTGTCCTGGTAGCACACAGGGGCCGGGGACCAAGGAGGAGGGCAGGCCCTCATGTCCCCGGGCAGCTGCCTGGAAGATTTTCGAGCAGCGCCGTTCCTCGAGTGCCAAGGCCGCCAGGGAACTTGCCACTTTTTTGCAAACGAGTATAGCTTCTGGCTGACAACAGTGAGGCCTGACCTGCAGTTTTCCTCGGTGCCATCACCAGACACCTTCAAAGAAAGCCAGGCCCAGCGGCAGAGAATCAGCAGATGCCAGGTCTGCATGAAATACAGCTAGAGAACCCGTAACTCGCCACCGTGTCGCCAAGAGAAACTTCCTCGTGGGCCCGGGGGGGCCCAGGCTGTGCTAAGAGATGAATGGTGCTCATTTCAGACTCCAGCTTCAGCTGTTCCTTCTGTTTCAATGTGGTTATTCCCACCGTCCTGTCATTCTCTCCTCTGTTCGGGACACATTAAGCAAACGCTACCCCTACGGACTTGTTCGGACCTACCAATCTTGATGAAACCCAGATATTCTTGTGTGTTTGCGGATGACGGAAGAGCTGGCTTTGTTTAAAATTATGCTAATTCACAGGAAGGCAAAGAGATGATAAAAACCAGATTACAAATGACATTACTGAAAACTTCATTCACTGGTTAATAGCACCTCCAACAATTGAAGTCAATTACTCTATAATACAGTGGGCTTCGGGATGGATTTTGTAGGGAAAAAATAAATAGGCCAACAAATGAGACTAGAAAGCAGAGATTTCCAACGTTTCAAAATGATTTCCTCTGTAATCTGTTTTCCCATGTGCTTTAAATAATTGTAAAACCGTGACCCAAGGAGATGTTTAAAAAAAAAAAAAAATCCACACAGCCAGCGTTAACAGTTCGTTTCAAAGCAGAATGAATCATTACGCCAGGAAGGACCACAGTTGCTGTATTCCGGAGATGCTACATTAGCATAAACACATCACAGAGGAACATAAAACATGTTCTCCTCTGCATTTTTCAGAGCATGGAAATGCCTACTTCGGCAGCCCTTTTGAAAAGTAGCATTTATGGGAAAAAAATATATTCAGTAAGGGACGAGGAGCCTAAAAGCTATTAATGAATATTAAGGCAGTGATTCACAAAAATGGACTCCCCATTGCTGTGAACTTCCAACAGAGGGCATTTTCCCCAGTCGGGGTCCGGCTTGTCTTTGGCGTGTGCGCGCTAATGGGACCGAAGCCACATGGGGCTCACTCAGGCACACGCAGCTCACACAAAGCATCCTGCTCTCTCCCCAGGAGCACCTGCGGAGCCCGCGATGGACGCTTTTCCTCCCAAACATAATGGCATTTCACTCGGGGAAGTGACAGAGCCCTCATTATGCACTTGGGAGAAAATGAAGGGGCCGGTTAATTAAACTTAGGTGAGAAGATTCATTGAAGTCAAGGGTCGCCCCGCCAGGAAGACATGGAAAGAAACGAAAAGCAACCTACAATCGGCGTTTCACGTTCCTGTTGTTGGTGTTTGCAGAAGCACCCTGTTTTTCCAGTTTTGAAAATATTCTTCTATCTTATGTCAGTATTATATACCAACGCAGCAGTTTGACATTTGACGTTAATGCTTTCTGTAAAAGTTTAGCAGATATGTCCGTTTTTAATGAGTAGTTTTCTGAATAGCAAGGGATACATTTCCTATTCTGTAGGGATTCAGTGGTCCAATCCGAAAAATCAAAAAGCTTGTGGGAAGTAAATGATAGGAAATCTGCCTTCCTCATTTAAAAACATGTCACGTGAGAAAAGAAACTGAAGAAATTTCTCATGAGAAAGGGATGCTCATTTTCGTGCTTAGTTTCAACGCACTTAAAATAATTGAGAGAAGAAAAACTCAATTAAGATTTTGTTTAGAAGAGATGTTTTCCTTGCCAAACATTGATTAGCAATGAGCTCGTATATGTAGAACATATTTCAAATGAGTCTTGCCACGGGCTACTCCCAGGATGGCGATTTCTTTTAATAGTTTCCGGTAGAAAGGAAAAAAAAAAGTTTTGTCCCATTTATTGATTGTTTTTAATCATGCTACGGCGTGTTCAATATTTTTTGAGCATCTGAAATTTAAGGCAATTTCAACCTTTTCAACCTCATTGATAATTACCCTTTCCCGTTTCCAAAGTTTTATTATATGTCCCCAAACATCAGGGCTTCTAAAATTTCATCTTCTACTTCACGCATTTGGTCTGAAAACATTTTCTGGGAACAGATAAGGGTGTAAGAATGTAAGAAACGTACCTTGCTTGCTGAAGTATTTTAAACATGTTAGGATATTATCTTAATAAGCTGGCCAAGTAAATCTTTAAAAAAACAGGCTGAATTCAGTGGGCAATTTACTTGCACGGTGAGCCTGGGATTGTGTTTGAGACTTATTCACAATACCGATATTGCAAGGGCCCCTTTCTAAATGCATCCCATTTCTGCCTTCCAATTTTGAAAAGTTATTTTAACTGGTCTAAAGGGCAAAACGATGGGAAAAATAACTCCTTGGATTAGAAGACTGTGCTTTTTTCACCTGGTTGTGTATCAGTGTACTTTGAAATATCCTTTCTCTGTGAAGGATGAACAAAGCTTTATGGTGGTCCTAATCCATGACTGGTGATTATCCTTATCAACATTTCCTTCCCAGGAGCCTCCCTCCCCGACCTGGGTTGGAATGCATCTAGATGGTCCAATGGGAACGGCTCTGGGTCACGCAGAGGAGGACGGGATGTTTCCTTCTGGGTTCTTATTCTCAGTGAATGGAGCCCCATCCACGCGGGGTGTCCAGGGACCCAGGCCTCCATGCCATTGAGCGGTGGCTCATCCCTTCTCCACCCATATTGCCCAGACCTAAACTCGGTCACTACTTCCTGTGTGGATCACTACCTTCCCCTTCCAGCCTCAGGGCGCCTTAACACAGCCATTGTCCTCCACCCCTGCTTTTGATGGTAAACGTGTCGCAACTGATGCCACTGCTGTCAAATTCCAGTCCTTTCTCGAGATGCAGCTTGATTTTGTTGTTCTTTGGCTCAAAACTCATTCAATGACTCCCGTGCCTCTGAAATTCAAATGCCTTCCGATGGGGTGAAAGGCCTCAGGAGCTGCCCGCGGCTCACCTCGACCCCAATCACAGAGGCGTGTGCCTAGCTCTGTAACCTTGCTTCTGCTCTTTCTCCCAGTGGCATCCCCACGCAGGTGAGTTTACCTGGCACACAACTGCTTCCTTAAAGGCTGAATTAGCTGGAGGGGAGGGGCGTGTGTGCATTTCCCCAGGGAGATTTGGGCTCCCTTCCGCTGCTCCCGGTACAACAAATGGGCCTGGCCGCTCTCATGTTCCCTCCTCGCTCCCATAAGGTCTCCTCACTCTTCCTCCATGCTCTTGCTGAAGTGCAAGCCCCTCGAGGGCAGGACCATGCTTTCCTCAACTTTGCCCAGTGCCTATACACAGCAGGGTACGCTACTGATCATTCTGTTTTCAGCGACAGTTCAGTATCATTTGGTGTTAGATCCACGCGCGTAGACTTCTCCTGGACAAAATGGTGACAAGCATAAGCCATGTCTTATTTCAGAAAATTTGAATTTGGCAGCATATCTGCACACCCACAATCTCCTCTTCACAGTTAGTGACAGAAAAGCCAACTGATAACCTTTGATCACTATCCCCTCCTGAAATACAGCTCACGTTTCCAAACTGAAATGGCAGAAATGGCAAGATTCGTGGGATTTGGCCGAGAGAAGGCTCTTCGTTGAAATGTGACAAGACTTAACTCGTGCTGTAAACTGTATTCCCTCATCATACAAGACCTTCCTAGTACAAGATCACATCTATGAAGTTTGGGTACATGTTTTTGGTGCTTAGGAAAATAGTCAATGGAGTGGTCCACTAAAACTGGATTTTATCAGATTTTATTTTGAGCCTCTTATGGATTGTAATAGAGCAAACCATTCTGTGTGTTCCAGGAAATTACATTAGATTTGTGTTTCTGTCAGCTCACCGAATGACTCTGATAATTTTTACTTTTATTTGGGCTGGCTGCAAGAATAGGGGGAAAATGTGGACTTGGGAGTTGGTTTGAATCTGACTCTGTCACTTTGCCACTGTGTCACCCTGGGCGAGTTACACCTACTCTCTGTGCCCCATTTTCCTCATTTATAAAATGGGACATAACACCTGTTCTTGCATTGGAAATGAAGTTCGAGTATATGTCTAGTGCATAGCAATCATTGTGCATTTATTCTGGTCACATCTACTTAACACAATTTAATACAAAAAAAACCCACAACATTTCTTGGGTTTTTTTCCATAGAATTATATCATGATTTTTACGGGGTACATTAATTACTGATTAGAATTATTTGTATCTGACCAATTCTTTGTGTCTTTGGGAATGTTCTTTTATTTCAGTTCTCAAAGTTACTGTCCCCCCACCCCCACCCCACACAGACACACTCAAAACCACAATTTCCTACAGGGACATTATCAGGAAGTTCTGCAGGGAACAAAACAATTGACATTAAAAATCAGTACTCTGCAATTGTCACTGTTATTATCTGCCAAAGACTCTGCATAATGCGTTTTAAACCACGAAGGCTGGCTGCCACATCCACGTGAAATGCTTGAATTTTATGGTGCTTAAATATTTAATGATTCATAGGACAAAATGTGAGATGTGTCCCATAAATTGCATCCCTTTCTCTAACCTACGGTTGTAAAGTTAAAGACTTGCAACACGGAACATTTGCAAGGTGCCTGGTCTGCTACTGACTCCTGAACCTGTGTTGTATTACCAGTCATAATATTGTGCATTATATATAAAATTCTGTGATGACCTCCAAACACAGCTGTGTCTTATCCGGGTGAATTTATTCTCTTTCAAGTCAAAGTAAGTTGGGTTTTTTTTTTTTTTTTTTTTTTTTTTTTTTTGATGCACCTCGCTGCTACTGTGACCCGCTTTGGAGCTAGCTTAGTGGGGAGAACGGGTTGCATGGTCGAGGTGCGGACTGTAGGTGGGAAGAACATGGGCAGAGTGTGGAAGGTTCCCCCTTTGAGGGAAAGGGTGGGATTCTGAGGCTCGGAGAAACGCTGCCTGCATCCGGTGATGGGGTAGGTGATGGAGTTGGATGGAGCCGGGCCAGAAGTTTCGGGGGCAGTAGGCATGGGGCTCAGACCCGTCGGGCCTCGGTTGTCCTATTAGTTGAAGGAGAGTGAGACCGCCTGCTTCACGGTGTTGTCCTGAGGCTTAAAAATTAGAGATGCAACTACCAAGAGGTAAAAAAAAAAAAAAAATGGTACTGTTACTGATAAACCATAGTAACTGGAAGTTAGGGGTTAGGCATCGATAGTCAATAACTTTCCGTGGGGTTCCTCCTTTCCAGTAGGAGTATTTGGCCCAACCTCTCACCCGATAGAGAATTAACAATATTTAGCATTTCTGGAGCACCTACTAAGTGACAGGAACTGTATTCACCCTGTTAGATGCGTTCCCGCTCAGCCTCTGAACTATCCTATTTTACAGATGAGACTGAAGTTTGGGGAGAGTAACTTGCTCAGTGTCCTGGTCAGCACCCAGTGGAACTTGGACCCTGGTCTGTCACTAAAGATTGTACTCTTACCTGTTACACCATCATCCCCATTTGTGGGTTGGCTAGATAATAGAGGGTCCCATATAGATGTCACCCTGAGGCCCGGAACTGCTATCACTGCAAAGCCACAGGCCATGCGTCCTCAGACAGCCCGCCCAGCTCGATTTGGAGACTGTCTTAAACTGTTCTCGGAGAGATGAGGGCAGGAACCCATGAGGACCGGGGGGGGGGGGGGGGGGGGGGGGGGGGGGGGGGGGGCGGGGGAACCCAGAGAGCAGACATCTCAGGGTCAACTGAAGATCAGCTAGGTCTCTGGAGCGCCTTGATGTCCGCTCAAGGTCAGCCATTCAGGAGAAGCGCTCTGAGTCGGACAAGGAAGTATCAGGACGCCCTTACCCAGAGGCTCGGTCACCGGGGCACTGGCCAACCTTGCTGTTGTTATTGTCCCGTTTGCCAACAAAGGCACTTCCTGTCACGCGTCACTGTGGCGAGCGGCCCGCATCTCCAATGGTAAAATGCCTAGTGCTCATCATTGTATAAACGTACAATTTTATACGGCATTCTCAACCGGTAACCATTTCCATCTATTTGGAAAAAAGTAAGAACATTTTAAAACGAGGAGTGAAAGGTGCTTCTGGTCGCAAAGCAGTCTGTCTGCTTACAAGACGCACAAGAAACGGGGATGACCAGCCGTGACGGCGTGCGCGGGGCGGATCTGCCCACCATTCTGCTCTCATGACAAACGGAGGGTAACTGACGCCTTCCACAATCTGCGATCGGGGCCGGTCCTTCTCTGCCCCCCCCCCCCCCACAGCTGCCGCTCACAAGCACTCGGGACGGGCACCTTGTTCGCGGGAGGGAAGCGGTGCGTGGCCGTGGCTGTGGCCGCAGGTGAGTTCTTTTCCTCAAACTTCTTTCTGCCGAGGTCAGCCCCTCTCTTTCCTGCTCCGCAAGAGACAGTCACGGCGGCCGGCGCTGTCGGGCGCTGGCTTGCTGATCCCCGTGTCCCTCACTTCACCGCTCTGAGCCTCAGGATCCAAACTGAAAACGGGGGGCCTGGTTCCCTGGCAGGACGGTTGTCAGAATCCCAGCGGATAACCGATGATCATCTTAAACGCATTTGTGCCCACTGGAATCTGAGCAGGATTCTGGCACCTAGAAACTACTTGAGGCCAGTTTTATTTTTTTCCCTCTTCCACCTCCATATTCTTCTTTATGTTTCCCTAGTGGTGGGAGCCATTAAGATCCAGTGTCTTAGCAAATTTCAGTATACAACACAGTGTTACTAACTCGAGTCACCGTGAGCTATGTTAGGTGCCCAGAGTTATTCGTCTTATAACTGGAAGCTGGTACCCTTTGGCCAACATCTCCCCATCCTCCCCACCCCCTGGTAACCACCGTTCTGTTTCTGTGTTGGGTTATTAGTAGTATTATTGTTATTTTTAGGACTCCACACAGAAATGAGACCTTACGGTATTTGTCCTTATTCCACTTAGCAGAATGTCTTCAAGGTCCACCCACGCGGTCACAAATGGCAAGATTTCCTCCTCCCTCGTGGCTGAATAGTATCTCATTGTATATACGTATATATGTCCCATCTTATTTGTCCATTCATGCACAATTGGGACCTGTTACAATGCAGATTATGATTCGTTTTGTCTGGGGGCAGGAGTCAGAATTTCTAGCAACTCCTGGCTGCTGCTGGCCCTGCTGGCCCAGGGCCCACACTCTTTGAGTAGCAGGAAAGTTGGCCCTGGCTGCTGTCCTTTCATGAGATCCTGAAGACCCTGTTCAATGGTTTTCATGCTTATCTGCTGCTAAGGATGTGCAGGGTATTTTCAACTGTTGGCGGAGGGACCTTATAAAGAGACATCACAAGGCTAAAATGAGTTAACTTTGGAGGACCTCAAACAAAAGCCCAGAATCTACGAAGTCACATGCTTTTCTTTGACTTGTTCTTGTTTTTAACACTTCCCTCCAGACACTACGCACGGTATTTAAAAGGAAATAAAGTGAGAGATACAACTTCCTGGCAGGAAGCCTGACTGGTGGGTGAGCAGCTGGTGTCAATGCTTAGAAAAGGGACCCGCATCGGCTTCTGTTTACAGAGAGCCACGTGGCAGAGTGCTGCTTCTCAGGTTTTGCTCGTGTGGGCCCCAGATTCCAAGAGTCTCTTTAAGCCACACAATACCATTAATTTTTATCACCTCATTCTCTTCCCAAGCATCAACATATCGCCACCAAATTCAGTGACTTCTACTAGCATTGTTCCAGTTTCCCTTGATAAAACGTAAATCCTATGTTCAAATCTGCCAGCTCGTTTCTGTCGTCTGAACAAGACGCCAAGATGACTCCCCCCTGCCCCAGAAGCGGGGAGGAAAGGTTCGCACGGACACATCAAAAGCATTCCTTCAAGAGTACAACGGCCAGATCTGGTGGTCTACACGGGCAGCCCTCAGTGATATCTTTTGGACATACTGGGATCTCGAATTTTGTGCAGTGACGAAGTGTGTGTCTTCAGCCTGATGCCCGGGGGTGGCGATCCCTCCCCACTTCTGGTCAGTAAGCATGCTCTCTTTTGAAGCTTGGGAAAGGTCTGAAATTCTGCCCATGGGCAAATCCTTTCCTTCGCATTATTCCTCCCTTGATGTGATTCAAGAAACCACAACAATATCAGTTAGCAACACCCCCATCTTTTTTAATGTGCTGCCGGTGACAGTATAAATGAGCTTCTGTTTCAAAACACAGGCATTTATTGGTTCGGGTGCTGCAGACGTTGTCGGAGGTACTGTGAGGAGATACACAGAAACAGTCATGGTCCCTGCCTCATGAAGCTTACAATCTAGAAGAGAAGAGACCTTCTTTTTTTTTTTTTTAATTCTTTTTTTTTTTAATCTTTATTTATTTTGGAGAGAGAGACAGCGTGTGAGCAGGGGAGGGGCAGAGAGAGAGGGAGGCACAGAATGCGAAGCAGGCTCCGGACTCCGGGCTGTCAGCACAGAGCCCGACGCGGGGCTCGAACTCACAAACCGTGAGATCATGACCTGAGCCGAAGTCGGATGCCCAACCGACTGAGCCACCCAGGCGCCCCAAGAGAAAAGACATTCTTTCACTGCAGGATACCTTGAAATTCCAAGAGGACTGTGAACAACGGCCAACAAGAGCAGATCATTCTGGGCTATGGTATCTGGGGGCCGGACAGGGAGGGTCTGGATGGGCTGAGAGAGAGGAAAAGACTGTCCCACGTAAAAGCACATCACAGTGAAGTCACAGGGCAAGCTCACGCCTCAGACAGGGAGACCCGTAAGTGGACCAGTAGTCTCTGGTATGGATAACTGGGGGTGAGGTCGAAAGGCCGGCTGGAGCCCCACGGTCGAGGCTGAGGAGTCTGACCTTCATGCTCTGGCAACAGAGAGACAATAAAGGGTACTGAGATGCTGACTGGCCATCACAAGAGTCCGTTTTGGAAGATTAACTGGCAGAGCCACGTAGAGCTGAGTGAAGAGGGATTTTAAGTCTCGAGAAGAGCAATGAATTGAGAGATTTTTAAGGTCCTCTAAGCAGAGTCTGTGATTCTAAAATGCAAGACTGGCAGCAAAGAAAAAAAAAAATCAGGAAATGATTGTGATACCCCATGGGAAGGGAAAGGAAGAGCTGTATACATAAGGATTTATAAAAATGACGAATTGAACACAACTCTATTGAATACTGAACCTCTCAAGAGAAACGGAAGACTGGGAACAAGGAGGCCAGCACTGCCACACCCTGGCTTACAGTCCATTTGGGTGGCGGGTCTCATCTAGTCCCCCGTGGCCAAACAAGTGTTGGATAGAGAGACTGACCCTGGTCCTACCAAGCCCCGCCATTCACTGCTGACCTGTGCCGAGGCAACAGACAGCCTCACAGGATGGAGGAAGCTACACCCAGCACGTACGACTTTGAGATCATGGGCAATGACTGCGCTCAGGGTCATTACAAGGAAGCAGCTCTGGCCGTTCCCTCATCTTCGGAAGCACAGAGAGATTCTGAATTGAGAGGTCTCCTAGGTTGACTGACCACACCCAGAGTATGGCAGCCGGATGCTTCCTACACAATCAGGAAATCACGATGGGCTAACCTACAAACCAAAATGTAAAAACAGCCCTAAATGCTTATCCTCTATGGGAGAGAATTTGTCTCATACAGTTGCTCTGGTTTATCTTTCTCAACCTAATTCCAGTGCGTTGACATCATTCTGGGGGTTTCTTATTGCAGGAAAATAAACCCAAGATGGACCCTGAAAATAATAAGCACTGGTCCCAGGCCAGTCTGTTAACAACAAAGTAATTATCCTAATTGCCAGAACATCTTCGTTGTTTATATAAAATGGCCTGTCCCACATCTCTGGAGTCGAATGCTGTTCCACTCCACAAATAAAGAAGGTGTGCATGTTCTGTTACTTCCACCATACAAAATCCAATTCTGGTGTCTTTGTATCTATTTGTATACAAACAGAACAAGGAGCCACTATACCGGACTCAACAGCAACTAAGAAAAACACTTCTATATGCAGTGGCTGGACTTTCAATGTAATAGAAAGAACACTTGGGTGGGAAAACATTTCATGAGTGCCTCCCAGGAGCCAGGACCCGCCTCTGGGTGGTGGCAGGGGGGAGAAGGACAGTGCACACCCAGTCCCAGAGCCCTTCCCAATCCATGCTCCCTGCGTAGAAGGCATGTTTTTGTGTAGTTGTGCACAAATAATAACAGGGCAAGACATCAGTGCTATCACAGAATCGCCTTTACAATGTGCTGTGAGAAGACAGTCTGTAAGAATGAGGTTATTTCTAATAAGGAGAACGGGAGTCAAATCCGTAGAGTTTGGGAGCAAGGGAAATGACATTTGAACATTGGACGTGTTTACGGCTATCAGACTCACAGATACAATTCACATAGTAAACAAGCTGTATGTAGCTGCATGCTGATTGTAAGTTAACCTGTGGAGCCCAGGTGTCATCGTGCAGGTCAAAGTGCTCCCAAGACTCAAGGGGTTTCTTAGCGCATTTGTATGCGAGGTTGGTGCCTCTCACAGATCAATTCAGATTGGAAACTGGATACAAGACTGCACAGTTGGCATGCTCCAACTTTGTCAAACGTGTACAAAGAAAAATTGAGAAAGTAATATCCCCAAAATGTTAACTTTGCGTACCTAGAAGTAGTGAAAATATAATAAATTTTAAAATTGTACATGTATTTATATTTGCTTCTGTTGTGAATTTTCTCAATGGAGACATAGTCCTTATTAAATCAATTTTCCTGATTATATATTTCTGGTTTTATTATATAAATCAGTTTTATTGGTTGCAAAAGTAATATACATACATACAAATACACACTTTTTTTTATTTGAGAGAGAGAGCAGAGAGAGAGGGCGGGAAAGAGAATCCCAAGCAGGCTCTGTGCTCAGCACAGAGCCTGATGTGGGGCGTGATCTCATAACTATGAGATCAGGACCTGAGCCGAAATCAAGAGTCAGACACTTAACTGACTGAGCCACCCAGACGCCCCAAATACACACATTCTTTAAACACTGCGATATAAAATTGTAAAAAACCAGAAAGCAAAAAGTCTACGTGCTCTGCCCCCAGAGATAACCTCTGTTAACGTATGGGTATATTGCCTTCAGATGTTTGCTTTATGCATATATAAGGCACATATATTACTCTCATGATCATAAAACTATATATAAATGCTAGAAATATCAATGAAAATAGGAAGATCCTTTTCTGCTTCAACTCTCTTTAAAGATAAATACCTCAGTGACAATAAGACATCAGTGATATCTGACTTTGTCTTTTTATTCATGAAACACAGGCACCAGGAAATAGTCTTAAGTGGCATGGATGGCCCGTGGGCTCTAACACTGAGGGCTTCTAGGTGGGTCCTGGGCACCTGGGCAGGACAAGCGGCTGTTACAGTGGCCATTTAAAAGGCACTTTTATGGGGGAAAAATGCTTCCTCAAAAGGGCTTTCTCAGTGACCAGCCCACCAAATGACTGCTTTACTTGGCCGGTAGCACCTGCTGCTGCTTGGCTGGCTGGTTAACTAACCCAAGTGACGTCTCTGGGAACCTATCCTCTCGCTGGACAGGCCGCTGTGCGCCCCCAACGTCAGTGCCACCTGATGTCTAACGGAGTGTGTAGGTGGCGTCCCCGAGGTCTGACCCAGGCCTTTTCAGCCCGACGTTCTCTAAAGACAGAGCAATGGAAGAACAAGTCAAGTACGCTGTCAACGCCACCCGCACGTGGGCCCCCAAGAGGCCGAGGTGCTCGGGCAAGGGCGAGCGGACAACACACTCTTACAGCAGCCAAGTCATCGCGGCCACGTGTCAGGAGGCCGAGGCATGGCTTCTCTCTTCCCGCCAAGCCCCGCACTGGGCACGCCGGACAGAAGGGGGGGGGCCTGACCTTCCACGCTGCTGAAAGTCACAGTCTTCAAAACCGGAACGAGGCAGAGGCACCGCCGGGCTGGCCACACCAGGAGGGAGTGTGGGAAGCGGTCCCTGCCTGGAGGAATGGACCTTCCGCCTGTGACACAGGAGGAGGCCGGGAGAAGGGCCCAGAGAGCCGTGGGCTGCTTCCAGAAGTCTGGTTTCAAGACAAGTCAATCTGCTGGTGGATGGAGACCCACAGGGGCCACGGGGTGACGAGCCGAGGCAGATGTGAGACAAAGCTGTACTGTGCTTTTGGTTCAAGCAGGGGCTTGGGAAATGATGAGCCACACAGGCAATGATCACACAACTGGACCGCTTTTGCCCAGGATGCCCTGCCCCCTCAGTGGCTGTCAAATCTGTGAAGCCGCTTCCTCCTCATTTCTTCCTCTGGTGAGAGACGGAACCCGTAGGGCAGGGGACCCGGGGGGCTGTTTCCTGTAGTGAGAAAACACAAGGGAGACTCAAACACTGCCCATCCATTGTTCTGACATTTACAGGGTATTGCTTCCTAGGCTTTCAAGGGGGAGAGAAGACAGATGGCTGGGGTGTCATCTTTGTTTCAGCACGAAGCAGAAATGTAACAAACATATTTCAACTTCAGCTGTCAATACTACGTTTCAGCATCAAGTAAATCTTTTTAGTGGGGTCCAGTCTAGGAGTCTAATCCAGTCCTTTTGAAGATTCTTGACAAATCTCCCCATTTTCATTTTTTCTTCCATCATGCTTCATAATTTGCATCATCTAGCTTCTACAATGTCTCAAGGGCTTTATATTTTATTTTATTTTTATTTTATTTTATTTTTTCCATTTCATTTCGCTGTATTTTATTTTATTTTTTATGTCCAGAGGTAATTTGTCACTGTGTCTAACTTCCCCACCAAGTATGCTGATTAGTTTCTCTTCAGCAACCTTTGGGTACCCCCCTCTCCCTGCCTCTGCCCGGCTGCCTCCTGCAGCACCCTGCCACCTGCACCCCAGCCAGTGAGAATCAAGTCTGCGTGAAACACACAAACACCACTGAGCATCCAAGACCACACAGCAAGGGCCCGATTACCACGCTGGCCGATTATCTGGGATAGCAGACAAAAATGCAGGCTTAACATCTGAAAATCAAATGGAGGACCACGGAAATCATCAGTGCAAAAGGCTTTCTGCTCATTCTCTAAGACTGGCACCTTTTCCAAGGTGTTCCCAGGTAATATACATTGATATGACCATTGTGGAGCCCAAGATGAAAAAGAGTTGGAGAAAGCAGTGAGAAATTAACCTGCTCGCAAAGACAAATACTGTATGATGTCACTTACACGTGGAATCTGAAAAACTGAACTCCTAACCAGAGAGTACATGGCGGTTACCAAGGGCTGGGGGTGGAAGAAGTGAGGGTATAAACTTGTAGTGAGTAAATAAATCCTGGAGATCTCATGTACAGCACTGTGCCTGCAGTCAATATCACTGTATTGGAAACTTCCAAGTTGCTAAGAGGCTACATCAACTGTTCTCAACACAAAGAAGAACTGGTAAATATTGACACAATAAAAATGTTGGCTGATGCTACTGTTGTAATCATATTGCAATATATAAGTGTATTCAATCAACATGTTTTACACCTTAAGTTTTTTAAAAATAGTTTTTAATGTTTATTTATCTTTGAGGGAGAGAGAGTGCGAGCAGGGGAGGGGGCAGAGAGAGAGGGAGACACAGAATCCCACGCAGGCTCCAGGCTCTGAGCTGTCAGCACACAGCCCGACGTGGGGCTCAAACTCACGAACCGCGAGATCATGACCTGAGCCGAAGTTGGACGCTCAACTGACTGAGTCACCCAGGTACCCCTGCACACCTTAAATTTACACAATGCTGTACGTCAATAATATCTCAAAAAAAAGCTCCACAACAGGAATTTCAGCTGTCAAATGATGAGAAATTTTGAAACGGCAGTCAAAAGGTAACTTTTTTTTTTTTTTTTTCATTTTTTTGCTTCCCTAACACTTAGGCTTATCTGGTTCTCCCTTCCTTTTGAGACCATGGGAGAATTACCCCTCCTGGACACCCTGTGGCCATTCCTGACTAGAAAACCTAAATGTCAACTGGGCAGGCCTAGCTTCATACTCACTCCTGCTGGCCAAGCTCTACTCGAAGGCTTTTTGGTTCAGAGCAATATATGCCAATTTATCAACCTTCATTAAGGATGGCATTCAAACACAGTACAGGCTCATAAGACTTCCACCATAAAGAGTTCATGAAGTCTAGGGGCGCCTGGGTGACTCAGTTGGTTAAGCATCTGTGACTTGGGTCATAATCTCGTGGTTCATGGGTTCAAGCCCCGCATCAGGCTCTGTGCTGACAGTTCAGAGTCTGGAGCCTGTTTCGGATTCTGCGTCTCCCTCCCTGCCCCTCGCCTGCTCGCACACTCACTCTCTCTCTCTCTCTCAAAAATAAGCAAACATTAAAAAAGTTATTTAAAAAAAAAAGATGAAAAGTTTAACTGGATACGATTTTTGCTATATATGTATTTGAAAAGGAATTTTGTCTTTGTTTCCAAGTGGCAAATGCCTGACATTACAGAGAAACTCATGAATCCAATTACCACTAGGTTATTGCCTGAAACTGTTTCATGAGAGGAGATCCAAATCCTGCTTTCCCTTCAACAGTTGTTTGCAACAATAAGGCACTTGGGAGTGAAGGCCAGTAGTGACACCCCTACCAGCGCGGCGGGGAGCGAGCAGCAGAGCTGTGGGCGGGGTCAGGGGCAAGTTCAACGTGGCAGGTGGAGCCTGGGCCACTGGGCATGAGCCCGTGGAAGCGGCAGGAGTGCTTGGCCTCCCAAAGGGAATCATGGTGTCCAGAGCAGAAAGGTGGAGAGCTGAGGCTTCCATGGAGGGAGACGCAGGGAAGGGCTCAGAGCTGTAGGCCGTGGGGGCTCCTGGGGCCCGCAAAACGAGCAGCTCGCACACGTGCACTTGGGCTCCAGGGGCAGTCGGGGAGGGCGGGGCCGAGCCAACGGAAGTGCCGCGTAAGCAAGAAGAGAACTCCCATCAGGGGAACAAGGATCACTCTTCTGCTCCTAGAGCTTTTCTAAGGTGCCCTATTTCAGTCAGCTTTCACTCCCAGTTTCAGGACCCCAAGTTTACAGATGAGGAAACTGGCTCACAGAGTGTTGGGGACACACACGAGGTCACGTCTACCCACTTTCCCACTACCGCTACACCGGCTGTCACCTCTGACGCCATCCTGGTGAGCTCCTACCCAAACCCACGCAGACATGGGAGCTCCTCCCATTTGGAAATAGAAAAGGAAGGTCCAGCCTTGAGCCCTCAACTCCACACGACTCTGCTGTCACCACAGATATGACTACAAGGCTCCCACAGGGGCCCCTGAAATTCCTAACTTTCCAGGACCACCAGAGGGCCCGGATTGTAACAGTAAAACCCGGTTTGTAATCAGGCCCGATTTTATGGGTATTGAAAGCCTGTGCTTTGGGCCAGCAAGGCCTCTGCTATCCATTCAAGTCTCAGCTAAGCTTCGTCTTCCACCCCCTGCTTTTCATTTACTCTTAAAACTGTTTCTGTGTTTCTAGAGTTTCCACTTATGTCATATGGTCTTTTACTTCTCTCCACAGCCTCCACGGGGCTCTACAAGGCATTTCTCAAAGGGTCTTAGAAATGTTTACAATATGTACTTACATTTTTTAAGTGTATTTATTTATTTTGAGAGAGACAGAGGGAGAGGAAGGGGCAGAGAGAGAGAGAGAGAGGGATAAAGAGAGAGAGAGAGAGAGGGAGAGAGAGAGAATCCCAAGCGGGCTCTGCACTGATGCAGGGCTCGAACCCACAAACTTCGAGATCACGACCTGAGCCGAAACCAAGAGTCACATGCTCAACCAACTGAGCCAGCCAGGTGCCCCTGTACCATTTGTTAAGCGCTTGGCAAAGGTGTGGACGGGCCTCAGCTGGGTGGTGGGAGAAGGTACAGCCCCCATCCCCGGGGACGTGATGGGAAAGGTGTTCGTAGGATGTCATCGGATGCTTCCAGCCCTCCCTGGAACCGGAGGGGACACCCCAGGCCAGTCTCCACTTTGCAGGTTCTAGTAGGCTCCTTTGTGAGGGGAGGCTGCTCAAACAGGTGATGGCTGGGTCCCTTCCAAGACTGTGAGGTCTGACCACCAGGGACGAAATCCCGACTCCTCCACTCATAGCTACACATCCCGGAGCAAGCTGGTTATCTTCACTAGGCCTTCGCTCCCCTATCCATAAAATAGGAATAAAGAGGGATTCCTTTGCTGGGCTGTCGAGAGGCAAGAAAAGAAATGCTACAAATAAAATGCTTAGCTGAGCCCCAGGCACGCAGGCAGTGCCTGATGAGTGCTGGTTGTTATAATTTTTCATCTCTACCACCATCATGAGTCACGTGCCACATGTCTACTTGTTAGTATCGTTAAGTAACTTGGTGGAAGACACAAAATAAAATGATTTCTTAAAAGACAGTGCCCAATTCTATTGGAGGCCCGTTTGGCAGCATTTTGTATAAAATGTGGAGTTGCTGCTTACTAAATATTTGCCTTCTAAGAAACAGATACAAAAAGGAAAAAGGTAATTAACAACCTCCAGTTAACAGCATCTTTTGTAACAACAGAGGAGACTTTTCAGTCCCTGGGAAAGCTGGCGGGCCCAGCCAAGACCTCCTTCTTTTCTGCCGAGTTAAATCACGCACTGAACATTTACAGGCCTGGGTGAGACAGCCTTGCTCTGGTGAACTTGGTACAGAGTATTAGTATTTATGAGCCCTGCCTCCGTGTCCTTGTAAATGGAGGTCAGCCCTCAATGTTACTCAGAGAAACAGCGAGCATGCTTCAAAGAACCTCAGGAACAGTGCCCCGTTTAAGATGATTTAGCTCAATTATAGCACCAGTAGTGAGATCATAAGATTTATTGATTCATGGTTCTTGATGGAAAAATTTTCAGTTCTCTACCCTTATGTATAATGCAGTAACTTCTGCAATTACATCCAGATAAGAATTGCTAAAAAGAGCACCATGAGTTGATGGCCATTTTCCCTCCCGTGCGCCATCCCTGTAAATAGAGATGTTTAATTTGCTGGTATTCACAGATCCTGCCCATGATCTGATGAGCACACTGTACGATTCAGTGAAATTAGACTGATGTGAGTCACAGGATGGCGTATCTTTCCCTTACAGTAGGGAGCTAAAGAGGCAATCACTTAAAAAAAAAAAAAAAACAAAAAACCCAACAACAACCAGGAAACCTCTAAATAAATCACCAGTGTTCTCAGGGATTTCTATTGTCAAATGAGGGCAGCAGCATGGGATCCACATGGTCTCTTTTAAGGTTACTTTATTAGAATTCCATGAATTACAAAGCTTCCAAAATGCCTTCTGAAAGGACGGTTGCTAAGTCATTTACTGACAACGACCAACAAGGCTGGAAGAAATCCTAACAATTTGGCAAGACATTCTCTGAAAAGGGGAGATACTTAAGGACATAAGACCACTTTACTTTTTGAGTCACTAATTATAATACATATCTATCTGTCTGTCTGTCTGTCTATCTCTTTAAAAAGAGTCTGAAGTTCACCTAAAACCTCATAACTCCATACAAATGGAAGCATCATCATGGTTTACAAGTAAGGTAACACTTAGAAGTGACTTGAGAGGGAAAATATTCCCATTTCTACTCCTCAACCAATCGAGTCAGCCACAGTGGGGATTTCTTGGTTTTGAACTTCTATCTGGAATCTCAAAATGAGAAGCTTTGAAATGGAGATCCACTCAATGGCTACTTTGCCTCTCTGACCTGAAGTCAGTTAATTTTGGAAATCTTTAGGGCTACAACAGACTTACAATAAACAGGCTATAATTCAGTGAGCAAGTCAAGTAACCTAAAATATTGGGTCTACTAGGTCAGGTCTAGTGTTTCTTCCAATATAGACAATGTACAGTCTGACCTCTGGAACAGAAAGTTCCGGAGACAAGAAACATCTGTTGGGCCATTACTAAATGCTCACCCTTCTTATTCTCCCTCCTTTTTAAAAAGTGCACAGCTTGATTAGTTTTCATGAACTGAACATGTGGGACCAATATCTAGATCAAAATACAGACCACTTCTGGGGCACCTGAAGTTAAACGTCCAACTTCAGCTCACATCATGATCTCATGGTTCGTGAGTTGGAGCCCCACACTGGGCTCGGCGCTGACAGCTCGGAGCCTGGAGCCTGCTTCAGATTCCGGGTCTCCCCCTCTCTCTGCCCCACCCCAGCTGTGCTCTGTCTCTGTCTCTCAAAAAGGAATAAACGTTAAAAAAAAATACAGAACATTTCCGACACTCGTCAATCTCTGCATGTGCCCTTTTAAGTCACTGCTCCCAACTAAAGAGAACCCATAACCCTGATTTCTGACCAGTGGAGACTCCTTTATTTTCATGCATAAATGGATTCATACTATGTAACCTTTGTGAGTGGTTTCCTTTTATGTTTGTGATCCACACTGTGTATGTGGTTTTTATTCTACCTGTGCCCCCAAGTGGAACTTCCCTATTTATAGACAGAGGAACTGAGGCTTAGAGATTTCAAGTAACTTGCCAAGACTATACAGCTGGGTCAGTGGCAGAGTCAGGACTCCATCCCAGGAAGGCCCCTTTCTACTCTGCTCTAGATTTGACGTGTGTGAGTGTTTTCCTTAATCCCAAACCAGACTCTGTAAACCTGAACAATACTATTGCCTTAATCGTGACTTGGAGACAGGATCTGAAGTCTGCCTCTGCCTTGGACAAGACTCAGTGTAAACAGTAACCACTCTTGGGTTATTGAAGGGACCTGGGATTAGGATCTCCTTTGACGAGGTATCGTTTTAGCAACGGGCCCAACCGCAAAGGGCAGCCTTGGTAGTTCACCATCAAGTAATATACACAAGAGAACAGTTTGTAACTTCTTACACAAACAGTTTTCGATGCACTTTCTACCTCACTGCTCTGGAGGAGCATCAAGGGAGGAAGGAGAGGCTGAGCGTCCACCTGTCATTAGCAGTCACTGGCATATGACACTTTTCAACTTGAGTGTAGCTGACACGTGATGTTAGACTAGTTCCAGGTGTACGACCTAGTGATTCAACAGTCCTGTCCATGATGCTGTGCTCACCACAGTGGAGCCCCCGTCTGTCACCATACCACGCTATTACAATACTATCCGTATTGTGACTACCAGTCACTACCAGTGACTATATTCCCTGTGTTGTGCCTTTTAGCCTCATGACGTGCTCATCCCGTAACAGGAAGCCTGTATCTCCCACTCCCTGTCACCCATGTGCCCATCCCCCCCCCCCCCCCCCCCCCCCCCCCCCCCCCGGCAACCAGCAACTTGTTCTCTGTATTTATGGGTCTGTTTCTGCTTTTGGTCTATTCAGTTACTTTTTAGATTCCACACATAAGTGAAATCATATGTCTTTCTCTGACTTATTTCACTTAGTGCAATGCCCTGTGTAGGTCCATCCATGTTGTCACAAATGGCAAGACCTCAGCCTTTTTTTTTTTTTTATGGCTAACACTCCATTATGTATTTAAATTTTTAAAAAATATTTATTCATTTTTGAGGGACAGAGAGACAGAGCGTGAGCAGGGAGAGAGAGAGGGAGACAGAATCCGAAGCGGGCTCCAGGCTCCGTGCTGTCAGCACAGAGCCCGATGCAGGGCTCAAACTCACAGACCACGAAATCATGACCTGAGCTGAAGTCGGATGCTTAACCGACTGAGCCACCCAGGCGCCCATAACACTCCATTATATATTATATCACATCTCCTTTATCCATTTGTCTATTGACGGACACTTGGGTTGTTCATGGAATTTTTGTTTAAACAAATGAATGTGAATTTTAATACTAAAAAACTTTCCTCTTTTTAAGATCTGTCTTAAATCCTTTGAAAATTCCATCACTGTCTCAACACTTTATCATGAGATTTTCATGACACTAACGATGATTTTCAAACACTTTTTTCATACATTTAATGATGCTTTAGAATGTTCCAAACTTTCCTTGATCTAAAGTGTTTCTTTGACCAAAATGCCATTTGGTCAGCAGTCTGTAGGTACCTCCGTTTAGCCATCCTATCAGCTGATTCTGGAAATTGAGAAGAGGTTGACTATGTCTAAGAATATCTGTATACTTCAGGACTGTATCCCCCCCCCCCCAATTCAAAACCATGTAGGGTTATTCACTGGACAAATATGTACAAACTCTTGGAAAACTAAACACAGGGCTCCCTGAGGGCAGAGGTCTCTCACTTCTGCATTCGCATTGCCTAGCACAGATGAGGGGCCCGACGTGTCTGGTTGGGGTGACAGAAACCACACGTGGGTCTTGTCTTGAGACACAGGTGGGAGAACACGCTTTACAGCCGACAAAAAGGAACCGAAGGTAGGACTTCCCATCTGTGCGGAAGGAGCGCGTTCTGATAAAAAACGTAGGTACGTGAGCAGGGAGAGGCTAGGAAAAAGATGAAGACCCTTCGGGAAATGAAAACTCCACAGTCTTCTCAGAAGCTCCGGGGCCAGCGTGTCCACTTGGCCTCAGGGGGCGGCTGCCGACAGGACATTTCTGATGGAGATTCCACACCCGTGTGCAGAGGGGGCAGCTGCTGAGCTCGCCCCACCAGGCCTGCATCTCTGCCGGACCCCGCTCTGGGGACCCTCAGGGGCGTCACAGGATTGCCCAGGTCCAGATGGCTCTCTGCTCCAGGCTCTGGACTCCTCAGCCCTTTGTCAGCCTGACCCTCTGGCCTTTCTCTCTTGGGCGGGGGCTCACCAGTGGGGAGACCCACAGGCAGGAAGGGGCTTCTAGTGGCTTCTTCAGAGCCCGGATACAAGTCCTTCTGCCAACTCCTCATGCTTCTTGATCTTTTTTTTTTTTTTTTTTTTAATTTTCATAACTTTTAATTTCATTATTTAAAAAAGGAGAGGACAGGGGTACCTGGGTGGCTCAGTCGGTTAAGAGTCCGACTTCGGCTCAGGTCATGATCTCATAGTTAGTGGGTTCGAGCCCCACCATTGGGCTCTGTGCTGACAGCTTGGAGCCCGGAGCCTGCTTCGGATTCTGTGTCTCCCTCTTTCTCTGCCCCTCCCCCACTCATGCTCTGTGTGTCTCTCAAAAATAAATAAACATTAAAACATTTTTTAAAAAAGGACAGTAGGTAAAAGAATAAACTATAGTAAATTGAGCTTGACAAGATAAAAAACTGCCTCCTCCCGAGACACATAGAGTTCTGGCCCCACTTGCCTGCCACTTGCTATGACCTTCACCCTAAAGAGTGGCCGTGGTGTTTTCCCTTCCTGGCTTTCAGCAGCCCCAGCCCTGTGAGCACAGTTACCACCCCACAGCAACCGACTGGCCACTGAAGGTGGAAGTCACCGTCGGGGTCCCGGCCCTTCAACGGGGCCAATGCAAGATGTCTGGACAAAGCCAGACGGTCTCGGAGACACCACTCACTGGAGAGTTGCCCAGTATGCTGCTGTGGTCCTTAAACACTAGTGAACATCATAAAGGAAAACTGGTTAAAAACACAGATTACGAGATCCCACTGGTAGAGATTCTTGTGCTGGAGCCCAAGAAGCTGCATTTTAATGAGCACCCAAGTGATTCTGTTGCAGGCGGTGTATCAAATCACTGAGAACTGCCGTGGGAAAAAAAAGATGCTTCACCAGACCTGGGCTCACATCCTGACCCTGCCAGGACCTTGGACAAGTCATTCCCCAGGCCCCCCCACACCCCCCAGCCCCTGCTCCCAACCCTCCAGGTGTTGGGCTCATCTGTGCCATGAAGGTGCTGGGCTAGACATTTTGCCCCCCTGCACAGAGATGCCATGACTTGTCCGGTTCCCAGTGAGACATCAGGCTGGCTGGGCTAAGACTGCAATGGGAGACACCAGCCACCGGCCTTTACTGCCTGCAGCCCGGGTGGCTCACTCTGGAGGATCCCGCCTGCCCTGCTGGCCGGCCTGTCGGTGACTTCTGGCATCTGGACACACAACTGGCCGTGCTATGCTCCTTGACAATGTCCTCCAGCTCAGCGGGTCTATCTCGGTGCCCCTCCACTCTGACATTTTAATTTTCAGTAAACTTTTTTATTTTGGAACAGTTTTACATTTGCAGCAAAGTTACAAAGATAACAGAGATGATTCAATTCCCCTAATGTTAACAGCTTACGTTATGACAGTATCGTGGTCAAAGGTAAGGGATCATTTATAGGGATGGGTGCATTACTACGAACTAAATTGCAGGTTTCACTTGGATTTTTACCAGTTTTCCCACTAATTTCCTTTTTCTGTACTAGGATCCGTTTGGAACATTTAGTTGTCATGTCTCCTTAGCCTCTTCTGGCCTGTGGCAACTTCTCCATCTTTTCTTGCTTCTTATGACCTTGACCATCTTGAGGAAGTCCAGCCAGGTAGCCTGTAGAATGTCCCTCAGTTGGGTTTGTCTTATGTTTTTCCTCATGCTTAGACTGAGGTTATGGATCTTAAGAAGAAGTCACAGAGGTCAAGTACTCTTCCCATCCTGTCATAGCCGGGGCTCCTGCTATCAACATGACTAGCCACTGGGGGGGGGGGGGGCGGGTAACCTTGAGTACTTGGTTAAGTAGTGTTTGCCACATTCCTCCACTTTTTAAACTTGTCTGATGAGTTCCGAGGGAATAAAGCTTTGAGTCTCTCCAGGAATGACCAGGATAAAATGGAAGAAGTGGGTACTTCAAGGAGGCTTGGCCACCTGTTGGGGAATGACTGGATAGGGTGGGGGTCGTCCCTGACCTTCACTGGGCCCCAGGTCCCTGGATTCCAGGTGAAGGGGCTCCAACACTGGTGTGAATGTATGAATCACCACGAGGGCTGGAGAGAGTTTCCGATTCTGTAGGCTTGGCATGGAGCCCAGGCCATTGTATTTTTAATGAGCTCCCAGGTGATTCGGACCTACAGTAGCTCTGGGGAACCAATGAGCTACAGCTTAGATTTTTCTTTCAACTAAAAATATCCACCTTGGGTTTGCTTCCAGTTTTTACACTTGCCAGCAGGTGGACCCAGAGGCCTGTGACACGGAGTCCACTGAAGAAAACTAGGGCAAATTCCAGTCAACAAAGCATTCCGCCTCGTAAGCAGAACTGGGGTTATTTTGAAACAGATGGGCTCTACAGAGGCTGCCGCACTGAATATTATGGAGCTGTTTATTGTCTAGATGGTCTGGATTATCTGCCAGCATCTAGCAGTTTCTCTGTCACATCAGACTTCTTCCAGAGCAGAGGAGGAGACGGACGAGGCACTCAGAGAGGGTTAGACGTGGTTATGGACGTGGATGCGGAGTTGGATATTTTAACCGGCTCTAGACTCAGAATCCACTCTTGCTACTGTGCTTACTGCTTTGCATCACGGAGGGCTTTTTACTGCAAGGGTCTGTATCCCCCTAACTCCAGGTTAGAAGAGGTAAACAAACACAATCTGTGGGAATAAGACAACCTTGGATGCAGTGATACTAAAAACGACTTATTTTAAAACCTAACCAAAGCGGTAATGTTTCCCGGTCCACACTGTCACCCCAACGCCACTTATACTTGCCCCCAGTCTTCTTTCCTTCTGCCCCCTCTCCTTGTACCGCCCCAGCAGAATAGCAGGAGGGAGGAAGTGAGATAAACAAGGGCCATACGACTGTGCCTGATGCAGCGGTTCCGCGCGTGCAGGGCCAGGACTTATAAACGGAGTGTTCTGTGAGTCCTGGAAATCTGCAAAGAACTCCAGCATCCATGGCTCCTCCCTGGAGGATGTTTTCAATTCCTTAGCCCATGACCTCAGACACTTAGCTGCTGTCCTGGCCAGCCCAGGCCCAGAGGGGCCACGAAGGGGTCTTTGAAGCTGGCGGCTTGGTAATTGGTGGTCTGGCTGTCTCTGCGGCTGGACAGTCCCCAGGGGTTGGAGGGATACCGAGAGGGGCTCCCTGGTGGACAAGGCCCTGCCTGAGATAGTGGGCTCCTCACTGCCTGGGCCACCAGCTCCCCCGGCCCCAGGGGATAAAATGCCAGGTGCGTAGTCCACCCCCACCCCCGTCTCGCGTGCAGGGGGAGGCCCTTCGCTCAGAAGTGACAAGCCCCCTAATGCTATTGCTTTTCGCCTGGGCTTTCAAAGCCCCTGTTCACACAGAGGAACAGAGACGCGTCTGTGATGACATTTAGACCTACTTCATTTTTTTCCTCACTCCCTCTCCCTCGAGTTTCAAATCAGAGACAGCTCAAGTTTCAGCTCTGGAAGCAAAGGCCCAAAATAATGTTTTCATTGACTTTTGAAATCACAGCCCATTTAAAATTAGACAATATTTCACTCAGAAACCTCAATCTTCTGAAAACACCGTTTAGCCTTGGGGAATGAAAAAAAATACAAATAAACATCATCCCAAGAAATCACGGGATAAGGAAAAAAATGTGGAGAGCTAATGTGAGAACTTTGGAAAGGGACAAGGGAACTTGGGTTGACAACCTCTGCTGACAGCGACTACTCAGGGGTCAAGTCCAGCTCTCCCTGGACAAACCACTGCAGGTAACTGAGTGTGTCAGGGGAAACGAGGAGTCTCGGGAGGCAAGGGGGTTGGGATGGCTGGTCCCCAGGCTCAGTGGCCACAGCGACCCAATGCTTCCATGTCACAGTCCTGCGAGAAACATGGCATAATGAAGCACCAAAGGCCAGATACTGGCCCTAGAGCAGGAAGTCCCAAAGTCTGATGGAGAGAAGCTTGGTGAGAGGCAGATTCTAGGCTGTAACTTGGGAGATCCCAGCCCAGTATCTGTGGTGGGACCCAGGAATCTGCATTTCTTTTTCTCAAGCACCGAGAGTGAGTCACCGGCCTCATTATATGAAACTTTGATCACAGCAATGCCAAAATGTATTCTGGGAGTTTGTCTGGCCTTGGCCACGAGCACCTTTATGGCCACTGAGTTTACAGAAGTTGGTCTTTTGTCACATTTTTCATGAGTCAGAGACTCTGGTGGTTTCTTGGGTTGTTTATGCTCAATCCTAGATGATGTGGGCTTTAAAAGTAAGGTATCATTGTAACCTGGCTCTCCAGAGGATTATAACAAATACAATTATGGTATTGTCCCAGAGATTCTGTTAGCCCTAACATTAGTGTAGATGAAATTGGCCCACTGCCCCTCACCCAATCCTCGGAACAGAACGATTCACCTCTGGATCCCTGGTGGGCCGGTACGTGGTGGGTGTATCACAAATGTTTGGTGCATGGACAAAGAACAACTAATTGTGCCATCAGGGCTGAGCAGAGAGAGGGAGTCAGGGTGACCAGGCCGGAACAATGGGGCCAGAGGGCGCTGACAGAAATGGAGACACATGGTGCCAGGTAGGGAATTTCAAGGTCTGGGAATCTTGGTTTCTGGCCTTGGCCCCCAACCAGCTCCCAAACCCTAGACATTCATGGATGAGGAACAGGTGAGAGGAGGCTATGCACACACCAGGCTTAAGAATACAATGCCGTATATTTGTTTCTTCTATGAAATTCCTTAGGAATTTCCTCTATGGGTTCCTCTAGGAATTCCTCTAGGAATTCCTTTTCCTGGGCTCTGGGATTCATGATACCTTAGAGAACTTTCAGTAGCTAGAAGCAGGCCAAGATAGGAGATGTATTGGGTACATCTAAACTGAATGCATCTTAAAGACTCCAAAAATTCAAATTATTTCTGCATTTCAAATATCATAAGCCAGATTAGTGCATAACCACATGTCCAGAGATACTGATATCAATGCATAATTACAAAACATCCCTGACCTAGGAAACTGTCCCTGAGATTTTTGATGGCCAAGAGAACATCGTGGTTCAATGCTCTCATGAGAGCCGAAAGCTGCCTGGAATCCTTTTCTCGAAGGTGGGATGAGAGGAGGACAAAGTGATGAGAGCCTCTGCGATGGGGTGTGGCATGGCTGGTGTCCAAGGGTCGCAGTCGGCAGGGCCAGGCTGAGGGCGTCACAGGGAAGCAACAGCCATGAGGAGCTAAAACAATGTGAGGACAGTGGCCGGGTGGTTAAATAAAAAAGGCAGGAGAGAGGAGGTGAGCATACATGAAAGAAGAATGACACTCTATTGGATGTACGATCACCATGACTTCTGAATGGCCACCACTGGGCTGGGCTCCTCTAGGAGGGCACAGGCACCATGGAAGGGGAGGAGAGCACAAGTGCTGAGCCTTTCTGGGTGGATACGGCCCGTTGAGGTGGGCAGCTGAGAGGCCATCGGGGCATCACAAATACACAGGAGCCTTGCTCTCAGAGCTTAAGAGCCAAGAAGTTCTTCCTGAAGGTCAGAGTCCACCTGGAGTTGTGCGGGCTGTGGATTTCTGTGACATGATAAACGATCCCACAAGCGTGGCGGCCGTTTTCAAAACATGCTTCTTTCTGTATTCGATGGTATTTAGCCTAACCCTGAGCCTAACTGCCACTCTTTGCGTGTTCTTTTAGGTCTGATTAACTCACTCCCACCACATTCTGACCTTGTGCCCCATCTAAGAGAGCGTGTGGATGTGTGCATGTGCACGGACACGTGCATGTGGGTGCACATGCACACACGTACACACACACCGAGACTTAAACATCTCCAATAAACAAACCCTCCCAGCCTCAGGAAGGCCTGGGGGCTTTCTCAGACGGTTTTCATACCATTCAAACAGCCTGCCTCTAACTGCCTCATCCTGACCTAGAACTGTTCAGAAATGACTCTAAAATGGCCTCTTAGCAGAGAAGAGATACTCCATAACAATAAAAAGTGACTTACTCTTACAGGACTGTTAATAATCTCTAGGAATATAAAACTTACTTTATGAGCATTAAGGGAGACATTGGGACTAAATTTTTTGAACTTTACTGGCCAAGTTAGGAGTCTAGAATTTGGCTTATCTTGGAAAACAGAGGAGCTAGATGAAGGGGAGGACTATGTTGCTCTCTGAGCCTTTTTGGAAGTATCTCGTGCATGCTGCGGACAGATTAAAAGCTAGTGCTGGAAGGCCTGTCTATGGTTTTAAGAAGGAAGCTCTGAGGAGTCAAGTGTGGACAGGAGGTTTGGGGTGAGATGCATCCAGTCCACAGTAAAAATCATGGGTTTTCAGAGAAGGGAGGGGGGTCATTTGGGGTGGTGGTATCCAGTCGGCTCATTTTGGAGATGGGAAACAGAAGTGCAGAGAGGATAAATGGTTTTCCTGTTTTGTGCAGCTACGGGGGCAGAACCAGAAGTCAGGACTCTCGACGGTCTGTTCCTACTACCTGGCTAATTTTTTTTCCTTAAGTTTATTCATTTTGAGAGCCAGAGCAAGTGTGCATGCACAAGCAGGGGAGGGGCAGAGGGAGAGGGAGAGAATGCCAAGCAGGCTCTGTGCTGTCAGTGCAGAGACCAAAGTGGGGCTGGATGTCAGGAACTGTGATATCATGACCTGAGCTGAAAGACATTCAACCGACTGAGCCACCCAGGCACCCCGTCTTATTTTCTCTCTTAGGCATTTCATCCTGCATAACCCACACCTCCCTAGTCAAACCCACAGTGGACACTGGTGTTTCAGTGAAGTGCCCTTCGGCCACGTGGCTCTGGCAGGGGACAGAGAGAGGGAATGACTTCTGGAGCCAGACAGACCTGATGTTCTTATCTGTGCAGGGCAGAAATCTGCTTCACAGATGTGTTCAGAAATGAATGAACTGAAGAGTTTCACCACCTGGCCCCAAACAATCACAGGTAAGTGGCTCCTGATTATTATACTAATAACCCCCCTTCCAGGCTGCCCCATCCTGGGTACGTCCCCACCCTACAGCCAGTTAGTCACACATACCCAGACCCTAGTCATCTGAGACTATTCCTTCTTCCTCACCTGCCCCTCTTGGACCCCTCACCGAATCCTGTCATTTTAACCCGAACATTTCCCAAACTCCTCCCTTCCTCTCCATCTTCCCCGTCACCAACCCTGTCTGAGCCACCTGCCTCGTGAGCCCGGACTGGCGTCTGAGCCTCCAAGTGATCTCCCCACACCGTCTCTGGTCCTCCTACCAGCCATTCCACACACAGTTGTGGGAGAGCTTCTGGAAAGCACGTGCCTCATCAAGTTCATCCTCTGCCTGCCAAGGGTTTCCTTTTATTTAAGTACAAACATCAAAGTTTGCACCCAGTCCAGTACACTTGCCCTGTCACCTCCCACTCACCAGTTCCCTCCTCCAGCAACCAGCTCAAACACCATGTCTCCAGGAAATTGTGCCCAACCCCTCTCCCCTGCCACCCCAAACCCTCAGTGAGGGTCCTCTGCCCTAAGCTCTCACAGGAACACGGCCCCTTCCTTCAAAAGCACACAGTGCCCCCATTAGTAATTGGACAGGACTCATTATTTCAATAATGTGGGTTCTCACTGGGCTTTGAGCTCTGCGGGGGTAAGAACAGGGAGAGGTTGTGTTCACATTCTCTCTCCAGGGATGAATAAATAAATGAGCCGATGCACGAATGAGAGAGAGGGAGGGAGGGAGGGAGGGAGGAGGTAGGGTAGTAACTACTGTCCTCATTTTACAGATGGCCAAACTGAGGCTCCAGAAGGTGTGTGATTTCCTGAGGCCTCAAGAGCCAGCACATAATATAGCCTGGACACGAGGGGCTGGATCTGAGCCCAGTGTTCTCTGTCCTCCATGAGGCACCCACCCATCTCCCTTTAACCAGCACCCACATCTCTCCCTTTAACATCCAACTTTTTCCACTTCAACCAGTGGCTCAGCAGGAAAAAAAAAAAAAAAAATCAGTGTTGTTTTTTTTTTTTTTTTCAATGGGGGCGATGAGGGTACAGGAGGGGCCATAATTGGTACATGAAAAAAAAAAGAAGAAATTGCAAGTTGATATAGTGGATATTTTGAGTTAAAAAAAGAAGATGACCATGAAAAGGCACAAAATTTGTTGCTATTTAGACCAACTATAACCACATTTCCAGAATTGTTTCTATGGGTCTGAAGATAGCAGATTAAGGGCAACTGACTTGGCAAAGGGCCTAGACGGGTTTTCAGACGCTCTTAGGTTAGAAAAAAATAAGGGCAGTAAAAGCTCCGGTGAGGACACTATACCAACACGACTGATATAAATGGAACATACTTCTAGGAGTCATTTGTAGCTTTAAATACTACAGAAAAAAGAATTTATAAAACATGCCCAAACAGCCTCGCTTTGATGTGGCGAACCCTTTTAAAACCACATTGTTCAAATTTATGTTAAAATGCAAACCCTTCATGTTTACAATGGCACTCTTGGAGAAATGCAATATAAAAGTACAACTGTTAAATTTCAAAGACAAGACTTATAACCTCAGAACAATAGGGCATTCCCAGCGCAAATTTATGAGCTGTTAAACCTCAAAAGGTTTCTTCAATTAGCAGTGAAGGCTTTTGACATATTTGCAGCCTGATATAGGGGCTGCTCTTTCTATAATTTGGGGTGTATTGCTTTTATCAGAACTTTTCCTTACTTTTATTGACCTCGGCCGACAACCATTGTGCTTCTCTGTGCACAGCGTTTGATCCTGCTAATTATGCTGTGGGGCCAGGACGGCATTTCACGGTTTACCATTGCTCCTGGGGTGCGCTACAAATTATACATAATGCATTGCATTGTAATTGCTGCATTGTGAACTTGGCTCGCCTTTCCAACATAAAATACCGACATCCAAGTAGTTTTATTATAAAAAAACCATAAGGGATTCTTTTGGATTATAAACATCTGAAGACATAACATTCTCATGAATTCCAGCTGGCTATTTTGGACACACAGAGGGCAGGCAAGGCTGAAAAGCAAAGCAAATATACTTCATATTGATGTTTACAGAGGAAAAGGAGAGGCAGTCCTAAAGGCAAGAAGACTATGCTGAATGCAAAACACAACAGAGGGAGCAGAAGCAGAAGGGTGGACAGAAGTCCAAACTGAGAAACCGGAGATGCAAATTCTAGTGATGGTCCTAGGCCTCACTGGGCCTCGAGTTCCTCATTTTGAAAACAAAGGCACAGAACCAAGTGAGCACAAAAGTCCCTTCTCCCCAAAGACAGCGGCCTCAGGAGAGCAGTGCCTTGTTTTCTGCATCTAATTCGTCAGGCCAGCCTTCCTACCAGGGGGCTAGGAACCTGAATCTTGTAGTAAACATGAGGCCTCTCTTGGGTGCCCTACTGGTTTGGGGCCTCGGACAATAAGATAATGGCTTTTTAAAGGGCGGGGGGCAGAATGAATGAAGCCGCACGTTTTATATATGCAACACGGCCAGCTGGCAAACAAAATTACGAGAACGGTATGGGGGTCAGTGAGGCTTATCGCTGTGGCCTGCACGCCCCGGGCCGGAAGTCCGTGCTCCAGACACCCCCCAGCAGGCTGCTTGTGTCTCCAGGCCTGTGGTTTAGAAGCAACACCTAGGTACCAGGCAACTGCTCCTAATCCTCTTTTCTACCTGCACCCTCCTCCCCCGCCAAAACGAGACAGTAGCCTGATCTATGAGTTCAGACTGGTTTCTTTTCACTTCCTTTCAGGGAGAAGAATGTTCTAGAAGAGCTGAGGTGGAGGTGGCACTCTATCTGAGCACATTCTGCATCAGTGAGGATGCCTTCATCAAAGTTGGGGAGAAGGTGGGGGTGAGGTTGTGGGGGGGGGTGGGTGTGGGTCAGGCTCATGCATCTTAGTAATTTACAACAAATCATCGCGGAGGACATGCTGCTCCCTCGCTGCTTCCACGCATCACACTGGCTGGGTTTGGAAGCTGATGACTTGGCATCCTTACTTCTCTTGTCTAATGGTGTTTCTGGGTGCGGGGTGTAGGGGGATGTCTGTGTAAGATCCAGGATGAGCAGACAGCTACAGGCTGTCCCCACAGGCTCTGCCTGGGAGCTATATTTGGGCTGCCCTGACGGGGATGGTGGCCAGTTTTGTCACACCTTCACAGTGTCCCTTGGGCCAAAGGCTTGGGAGGTTTCATCCCTGTTCCAATCCATGCTGCATTTAGTCTCCAAACAATCGAGACTTCTGACCAGTCAAGTCGGCCATGCCGGTGAGGATGGAAAGGGGGACTATTTAAAATTTTTTTTTTTAGGGGCGCCTGGGTGGCGCAGTCGGTTAAGCGTCCGACTTCAGCCAGGTCACGATCTCGCGGTCTGTGAGTTTGAGTCCCGCGTCGGGCTCTGGGCTGATGGCTCAGAGCCTGGAGCCTGTTTCCGACTCTGTGTCTCCCTCTCTCTCTGCCCCTCCCCCGTTCATGCTCTGTCTCTCTCTGTCCCAAAAATAAATAAACGTTGAAAAAAAAATTTTTTTTTAATGTTTATTTTTGACAGAGAGAGACAGAGCATGAGCAGGGAGGGGCAGAGAGAGAGGGAGACACAGAATCCGAAGCAGGCTCCAGGCTCTGAGCTCAGCACAGAGCCCGATGTGGGGCTCAAACTCACAGAGTGTGAGATCATGACCTGAGCCGAAGTCAGACGCTCAACCGACTGAGCTACCCAGGCGCCCCTGAAAAGGGGACTATTTTAAACTGAGCCCACTCGCGTAATTGCATTCATATTTTCTGTGTTGCTCAGACCTAAAGACAAAATACAGCCCCTCAGTCCTGCAGCCAGAGGCACTCAGCAGAGCCCACAGGGGGCGTGTTTTCAGCTCTTGTTTTCTGTCAGCAATGGCAGAACTTGGCCTATGTGTATGATCTCTTTTCAACTATTTTCTAAATCATATGTAGTTTCCATAAGCATTACCACAACTTCTAACGTGCCAGTATAAAAGGCAACACTTAAGGAGTTTATGTGTAGATCACTGTTGAAAATTCTAAGCCTAACAGATGTTCAGGGCTTCCTTCTTTGTGTAGAAATACATGCATTTCCATGCCTTTCTGCACTAGACAACATTTGACACAGTGTCTTTGCATCCAAGCAACCTCCCTGTTCCGTACCAAACTACCCCCTTTCCTTAAGAGAAAGTTTCTGTTGTCGAGGTGGGACTGGCCTGGTTTCTGCGGGCTCCAAGGGGAAATGAGAAAGTGTCAGGAAAATCAAGAAGCGGGTGGCCCCAGGAGGAAGGGGACTTTCGCAAGGGGATGACCACTCTGAGGAAGGCAAGCCAACTGTTAGGGCCTCAAGAGCATCTACTCCCACAAGTTTCCGACACGGTCCTGTCAAAAAGAGTTTCTCTTCATGCTCCTTTATCATCTTGGCGTCGCTTAAACCTTGGGAGACCCAACAGGAGCGTGGGTCGAAAAGCTCACGTGTTAGAAATGGAGCTTCTGAATAAAGGGAAGGAATAGCTGGTGGTTTTAGGAACACAATTTCCAGAGTGACCCGGCGGCTCAGTCGGTTGGGCAACCGAGTCTTGATTTGGGCACAGATCGTGATCCCAGGGTCGTGGGCTCTGCACTAAGCACGGAACCTGCTTGAGTTTCTCTCTCTCCCTCTGCCCCTCTTCCCTGTTCGCTCTTTCTCTCTCTCTCTCTCTCTCTTTTTTTTTTTTTTTTTTAATTTTGTTTCTCAACGTTTATTTATTTTTGGGACAGAGAGAGACAGAGCATGAACGGGGGAGGGGCAGAGAGAGAGGGAGACACAGAATCGGAAACAGGCTCCAGGCTCTGAGCCATCAGCCCAGAGCCTGACGCGGGGCTCGAACTCACGGGCCGCGAGATCGTGACCTGGCTGAAGTCGGACGCTTAACCGACTGCGCCACCCATGCGCCCCACTCTTTCTCTCTCTCAAACAAAAATCTTAAAGAAAAAAAAAACACTACAATTTCCTTCCCATCACCAAGAGACTTGACTCTGATGCTTCCCTGGGTCACCGCAGCGAATGAGTTGGGGCGACTGGCAGTGCTGCGGTCCATATGTGGCCATCAGGCCAGTGGACCTGGGCCTTGTGTGTGCCACAGGAGCACAGCCTGCAGGAGATACGTGGCCTAAAACTGGTAAAGGTCACCCACGTACAAGGCCAGGGACCTTACAGGAGTGAGCTCCAAATATACAACGCCTTCGGCCCCAGACGGGTCGCCGCCCTGCCCTGAGAGATGGGTACTGGACGCTAGAGTGCCCTGGTGCTTGGAAATTCCTACGCAAATCACTTCCAGGGTAAACTCGTATTTATTTTTCAACCAACTGGGAGAATCAAATGACCAGATGTCTCTTCTGTAGATCTTCATTAACAAACAAGAGACCTGACAGAAGTCACCACCTGGATTCTCGGGACTCAAAGGCAGCAACACTCACACGATATCGTGGGGTCAGGTCCTGGTTAAGCTTCACCGCATTCACGCTCTATGCTCACCACTGTGTCCCGAGACCTGAAATTCCGCGGACCGACACTGAAAGGACCCTGTGAGTCAAATGTTAAGTGCAGTAAAATTTGGTGTAAAGGAAATATGCTCTCAAATGTCAGTTCTATTGGGGTGACGATCCACCTAGTTTCATAATCTCTGGTTAACTAGAAAACTCACAACTTATTCCTCCTACTGCCGACAGCTGACGTTTTGTTGCATGCTTACTACGTGTCGGGTATGGAGTTAAGCATCTGATGTGACGATGAGGGACAAGGCGGGGGGTGTGGCTCACCAGTCACAGCCAGGAGAGGACACAGTTAGTGTCCTCATTTACATCCCTTCTAACCTCCTTTATTTTGGTTTAGAGTTTGTAATTTCTAATTCCAGCAAAGTCTTGGAGGCTGTCTGAAAATTTACTCATTTGTCTCTCCCCTCTTTCCTTAATTGATACAACCAACATTAACTGAAAACATGGACTGTGTGTCAGGCACCATTCTAGATTAAGGAAGAATAAGGTACAGTTTCTTCTCTTGAGAAACTCACGGAAGCCTAAGATGAATAGGGCTATATGATTTAAATGAGTGCATATATTCACATCCATGAGACCTATGCGCTAAAGCCAATATTAAACGTATGAAAAATTTCTAAAGCTAATGAAGCTACTTAGTTAGACACCCCCCTCGTTTTACAGATCCTGAAACAGGGTTCAGAAAAGCTAAGAAACTTGCCCAAGTCCCTCAGCTAGCCTCCAGTAACTTTGTGGTTGTTGCTGTGGTGGTGGTTGTTAAGATTTTGTTTTTAAGTAATCTCTACAGCCACCGCGGGGCTCAAACTTACAACCCCGAGATCAAGAGTCCCGTGTTCTACCGACTGAGCCAGCCAGGTGCCCTGCCTGCATGAACCCTGGAACTGGAACCCGGCCCTCCTCGTTCTCATTGACGACAAACACACCTATGATTCAGCGCATCAAATACTGTACGTGCTCCAACAAGGTTTCCAGCAAGAAGGGTCATTCCAATGGCTCAGGCGGCCATAAGGCATTGCCAGTCTTGCTCACATAGCACATAACTTGACTGTGTTAGAACAGTGGCTTCTCTTTGATGTAGGGCCACAAACACGCAAAACATGCAGTTGGTGGGTGGTTAACCTTTCATCAAAGAGTTCTGTGTTCCTCCGACGGACTGCTCCTCCCACCTGGTTCAACAGTGAGCAAACAGCCCAGCTAATTTCAATCCAAACTTCGGACCTATATTTGGCAGCAAAGTATGTTTAGAACTTTGCAGGGTTGGCCATGCAAGGGTCGGAATCCTAACTATTCAAATTGTTACACCCAGTTGTGCAAAAGGAGCCTTTGACTCTGGCCACTCGTCAAGGCCTGTGATACTGGGTAAGGACGCAAGAGTGTGGCAAGGCTGTGAGTCAGCCTCCCCACAGTCCCCTCAAATCCTCAAGCCTAGCACGTGCCAGCAGCCATTCTCCTACCTAGTGGTCAACCCGGACAAAAAGGCTCTCAGGAGGGAGCAGCTGGAAGGGTCAACAGTCAGGATTACGATTTTAGGACAGAAAACTCTACTGGCCTTACAGTTGTTCTAAGGCTCAGACAAATGCTGGAAAGGGATGTGATCTGTGGCAACTATGCCCGTGAATGAAGCAGCCCCACGTTCTTCCCATTTGATTTTCACTCCGTAAGACAATAACAAGGACAATCACAAGACACCTGGCAGTGTTAAGAATGACCATCTCTAGAACTTTTAGGCTTGTTTACTCATGGTCTAATTTACCACCCTCTCTAAAGAGAAAACAGTTCAACTATAAAACATTAGAAAAGTTCTTGCTGGGGTGCCTGGGAGATTCAGTCAGTTAAGTCTGACTCTTTTTTAAAAAAATATTTTTTTAATGTTTATTTATTTTTGACAGAGAGAGAGAGAGAGAGAGAGAGAGAGAATGAGTGGGAGAGGGGCAGAGAGAGAGGGAGACACAGCATTCGAAGCAGGCTCCAGGCTCTGAGCTGTCAGCACAGAGCCCGACGAGGGGCTTGAACTCACAGACCGTGAGATCATGACCTGAGATTATGACCTCAGCCAAAGTTGGATGCTTGACCGACTGAGCCACCCAGGTGCCCCAAGTCTGATTCTTGATTTTGGCTCATATCATGATCTCACCTTGAGATAGAGCCCCATATTGGGCTCTGTGCTGACTGTGGAGCCTGCTCAGGATTCTCTCCCTCCCTCCCTCTCTCTCTCTCTCTCTCTCTCTCGCTATCCCTCCCCTGCTTGCACATGCGTGCTCTCTCTCTAAAAAAAATAAAAAATAAAAAGTTCTTTCTGAACAGGACTTGGCAGGGAAGAAAGAGTAAACGGGAGAGGAAACATCTAGCAACTGCTTTGGGAAATAATCCCAAAGCCATGGAGCTTTAAATAAATAAATACCAACCTTCTGATGGGGATAGTTTTGGGTAAATGGCAAAGCACATGAGGAAGCTGAGTAGAAAAGGGCATATGAAAATTCCACCTTCCTGACTTCCTTACACAACGAGGCCAGACGTTCCCCCTCAGGCACCCACTTCTTGGTCACCAACATCTCCAACACAACAAAACACCTCAACATTTTCTTGAGTAATTATATTCTTAAGTTGATGTCAGGCAAATCTTGTTCTTTCTCTGGGGAGACTATGCTTTGGGATTCTTGCCACAAATGAAAATGCCCTTGATGAGTTTAGGAACAGCTCCCTTAAGAATCATATAGATCTAGGGGCTCCTGGGTGGCTCAGTTGGTTGATCGTCTGGCTCTTGATATCAGCGCAGGTCTTAATTTCAGGGTTGTGAGTGCAAGCCCCCTGTCAGACTCCACGTTGAACGTGGAGCCTACTTTAAAAAAACACGAAAAAAAAAAGAACAATGTAGATATATCCATACATGCAAAAAGGCAATACTGAAAGTGAACGAGGGGTGCCTGGGTGGCTCAGTTGGTTAAGAGTCTGACTTCGACTCAAGTCATGATCTCACAGTTTGTGGGTTCAAGACCTGTGTCAGGCTCTGGGCTGACAGCTCAGAGCCTGGAGCCTGCTTTGGATTCTGTGTCTCCCTCTCTCTCTCTGCCCCTCCTTCACTCATGCTCTGTCTCTCTCTGTCTCTCAAAATGAATAAATGTAAAAAAAATTAAAAAGAAAAAAAAAAAGGAAGGTGAACGAGAGTCACTGGGTTGAAGTTCAGGGAGGAACCACCATGAGGAAGGACAGTGCCAGAGGGCACAATACAAACTCAAGAAGGGTTCTACATCTGCTTATTCTGAAGTCCAGGCCCACCAAGAGATTTGAAAAGAAATACAGAAAAATACCATAGCAGTGGAGAAACTGAACGTTTACGTGCTCAATCTTTATGCCCTAGGCTTCCTTCCCCACTGTAGGCTTTAGTTTATAAACAGAAGGGTTGTGTTTTGAATACACAAGGTCACGTGTGCATGTACATACAATCCAACCAAAAAATGAGTAATAAAAAGCAAAGACATTTCAAATATACGTCACCAAAGGGACCCCAAGGAGCAAGAGACAGACCTCTGGACTCCAGGGACGAGTCTGTTCTGGTCACTGTGGTGTTGCTAGCCCAGGTGGCCAAGGAGTACTTGCTGAATGACAGAATCCCGAAGGATTTTCATGGATGGAGGGCAAGTTCCAACACTTCTGCCCCGAACCGGAAACTCAGTCCATCAAGCAGCATTGCAAGTTTTTGAGTTTAGCCCAAGAGTGGCCTGGAGGCCTCTTAAAGAGGTCCGTCACAGCCTCTGGAGGCCCTGGGGCTCCGTGAGGAGCAAGGACTCCCAGTGCCCACCCACATAAGTGTGGACCCCCTTTTCTAGGGTGAAAGCAGGTCTGAGGAAGAAAAAAAAGGGCTTTTTAGACAGTCCTAGTATCTCCCCTCCTCATTTAGTCCCTTTGTATTTCTTTCTTTCATCAGGAGGGGGCGCTCTCTCTCTCTAGCTTTCCACCATGTTCAGTAGGTCACTTGCTACCAAACCCTAGAGCTTTGAAGAAAGATGAAGATTCATCTTCGGATGAAACAAAGTCACACAGTTGTATGTCTTAATGCATCGGAAATGATACAAGGTGAGGCTTCCAAAAGTAAAAGCCCACAAAGGTCCTCAGACATCCCCGCATGACTGACAGGACATCCCTGTTCTCACAGAGCTTACCGTCTGGTGCGGTCAGAGGCACACATCAACAGCCGCCATCTCCTTGTGAAATATCTAAGAAAAGAACTCCTCTGAACCTCAATCTCCTCGTGAAAAAATAACCGACCCAGACCCAGAAACCATGGCCTTCAGGGCAGTTTTGAGGATGCAATTCACAACAAAAAAGATGGGAAAGTATTTTGCAAGCTCGAACTGATGAGAAGTAAAAAGTTTTAACTTCTTAGATCTTGGTACCTCCAGGTGGTAAATGTCTCTTACTGTGTCTGGTGCCGCACCTGCTACCTACGAAGACTCAGTGCTCAGAGCAGACAAATCTCTACCAAACCCTAAAAATAAGGCTTCTACAGGTGTCCTTCTGCAGCCAACAGACGTTCCTGAGGGACAGACACACATAAACCAGGATGCTTCATGCACAGACAAATCTTGGTTCATATCACGACGCTCCGAAGAGTCAGATGTTTAAACAAACAAACAAAATCTTACTTTGGGAAAAGAAACGAAACCATTTTTCAACTAGCTTCAGTCCTAAGCAGACACCACCATTCATTCGCCCTAGGAATGAGAAGCCATGGACCGCTCCTAAATTCAATTGTACGTCTCTCTTTTGCCGACATTTTATTAAACACCTAAAGCCTCCCAGCCGGCAATGCTAGTAGGTAAAAGGGGAAAATGAACTCAGTTTTGGAAAGAAAGGATCACATGACATAGTTTGGAAATCTATCCTTGGAGGCAATCTGGTTCTATTATTTGTCCTGTTTTTTTTCCTCTATTCTTTTTTGTGGGCACCCTTTTGGGGAGCAGTGCGGGAGAGGGCTGGGGTGGGAAATGGCCAGGTTAAAAGCAGCCCCGGCACTGAAGAAGGATAACATTTAGAAATCTCTGCGAAGAGAAAACTGGCTGCTTCGAATGTGTTAGACTAGACCCTCCTTCTGGCTGCAGGGCTCCCTTTGGGTCTCACCGCAGGATGTGTGTTAAGATGATGTGCAGCGTGTTTAAATAAAACAAGAAAACAAACCAAGAAAAATTTAGCCTTATGAAGAAGGAAAATCGCCTAAAAATACTTTACTACGACTTCAAACATGAAATCACATTTACAAAATAACATTTTAATGACTTAGGCGTAAATGACTCAGGAACATATGGATTAAATTTCCTTCAAAATGCATATGGCTTGAACAATTAGGGGGACTTGCTTGGCAAAAATTAGCTTGGTTTGTAGAGCACAGCTCTGGAAAAAGGAAAAAAAAAAAAAAAAAGAAGTGTGTCAAACGGCACTCACTGTAGCGTCCCTTTCTGGTGCTTTCTTTGGTGACTGAGTCAATTGGCTACAACAGCCATTACCTAACAAACTTGGAACAACTTTCTTGGAAATGGTTTAACTCTTTTTCCCTATTTAGGCAAAGTATTCAATAAGTTTATAATAAATGGCTCTCCTTCACCCCCAATATTGCATCAAAAATAGAGGCCCACTCTGCAAAAAAATGTTGAGCTGTCTTAGGCCCAGAGCAAATGGCTGCTGCATCTTTTCAATAATAGGGATTTAACATTTTGGGATGTTAAAACAGGGATGTTTTTATTTTCTTTTAGTCTATTTGGAGTAAACTTTAGAGAGTACCCTTTTCCCCCCAAAATTAATGATGTAAATTTTAGGCAAAGCCGACGATAATCAGGTTCTGTTTTACTTGCCCAACCTTTTTTGTTTTTTCACTCAACTTCACATGCGAATACTACCGCTGTCTCTGTAAAATACCTTAGCATTCATAGTGTTTACTGGTTCCAAAATGTACCCTCAAATACCATCTCATTCTATCCTAGGGGGCAGTCATGATGAGCATTCAAAATATTTTTTTTTTAAGAGTAAAACAATTTTTCTTACTCTTTATTTATTGAGATTGAGAGAGAGAGAGAGAGAGAGAGAGAGAGAGAGCAGGGAGAGGCAGAGAGAGAGGGAAACCCAAGCAGGCTCCATGCTGTCAGTGCAGAGCCTGATGCAGGGCTTGAACTCACGACCCATGAGATCACGACCTGAGCAGAGATCAAGAGTCGAATGCTTAACCAACTGAGCCACCCAGGCGCCCCTCAACCTATTTTTTCGATAAAGAAACTGAGAGCTGAGGTTCAGATCAAGGTCATAAAGCACCAACCAGCCATTATGCAAACGTCAGATTTCTTATCTTGAAATCTTTTATTATTCATTTTTAGTAATATTTGGTAGTGGCACTCTCTAGAATGCCTAGTCCCTTTAGAATACTAGAATCTCTATTCTTCAAGGACGGGAACAAATGCCACACCTTTCAAGATATGACCCTTGAACACCCAGTCTCTAAGTGTGATGGTCTTTTTTTATTGTGTCAACTGGGCTCATCTATGGTCTCCAGTTATGTAACCAAACACGAATGGGGGTGTTGTTGTAAAGGTATTCAGTAGATATGACTAAAGTCCATAATCTTTTGACTTTAAGGGAGATGATTCTAGATAATCGGGGTGGGCCTAATTCAGACAGGCCCCAAAGACCAGAGCTGAAGTTTCCCTGAAAAAGAAGGCATTTTCACCTGTGGACTGCAGCTTTAGCACGTGCCCGAGAGTTTCAGCCCACCCGTCCTGCAGGCCTGCCTACAGATTTCAGACTGGTCTGCGCAGCACCCTCAGGTGCATGAGCCAATTCCTTGCACTGAATCTCCTAATATATGTCTCCCACTGGTAGTTTCTCTGGTTGAACTTGACTAATTCCCCAGGTAATTCTCCTTCTCTGTTCCTATCATTTATATAATTGCCAAAACCATTGATACTGTAAGTTCTTTGTAGTCAGGCCCACATCTCAGACATCTCTGTAAGCCACAGCACTTAAGTCTTACATATGAATAAATATTCCCTGGAAGAATTAGATTATGTAATGCAAGAGCAGAAGGGACAGTGCTTCATCCTCCTGTGAAATAAGTAAACCTGATTCCAAAATGCTCATGGGGAAACAGGACAAGCCAAGGAGAGTCATAGCCTTACAGGTGATTTCACCAAGGAGACTGTTTCTGTCACCTACCAACAGGTTACCAGTTTCTGCTCACTGGACACGACAATCTTATGGGTGCAGGACATTTAAGATTCCTGGGCCCAAAGCACTAAATGATGATCACAACCTTTCTACTCACCCCATCAATGCAACAACTAAAAAGCTCTCACACATTTCCCAATGACCCCCCTGCAGGGGGCATACTGTGCCTTTCAAAAATTACCTCCGTAGCATTAAAACAATTAACATTTATCAAAATACGGAGTAAAAAATTATGCTAAGAATAGCTTCTTCTAAAACAAATGGCAGTTATGGATCAGAAAAATGAAAGATACAGGGGCGCCTGGGTGGCGCAGTCGGTTAAGTGTCCGACTTCAGCCAGGTCACGAACTCGCGGTCCGTGAGTTCAAGCCCCGCGTCAGGCTCTGGGCTGATGGCTCAGAGCCTGGAGCCTGTTTCCGATTCTGTGTTTCCCTCTCTCTCTGCCCCTCCCCCGTTCATGCTCTGTCTCTCTCTGTCCCAAAAATAAATAAACGTTGAAAAAAAATTTTTTTTTTAAATAAAGAAGATACGGGGCGCCTGGGTGGCGCAGTCGGTTAAGCGTCCGACTTCAGCCAGGTCACGATCTTGCGGTCCGTGAGTTCGAGCCCCGCGTCAGGCTCTGGGCTGATGGCTCAGAGCCTGGAGCCTGTTTCCGATTCTGTGTCTCCCTCTCTCTCTGCCCCTCCCCCGTTCATGCTCTGTCTCTCTCTGTCCCAAAAATAAATAAACGTTGAAAAAAAAATTAAAAAAAAAAAAAGGAAGAAAAATGAAAGATACTAACAGGTTATCATGAATGCCAAAAAGTAATCACATACAGAAAGTCAGAGGCAGGATAAGATTTCTTAACTTTAGGTACTTTATCCAGGCTACGGATATAACTATTTTTTATTAATTCAACAAGTACTTAGGAGCCCTTCTGTAAGCCAGGAAGTATTTGTTATGAGCTCATGAGAAAACAGCTAGGAAGACCTTCATGGAGCACACAGGGTATATTGTTGGGATGTTAAAATATTAGTAATGTGGCGTGCACAGAGTTCATTCTCGGGGACCTGGGGGCCTCACAAAGAGCTAATCTACCTTCTACATCACCTTCTGAAAGTTATTTGTAGACCGACCTCAGAGCATCATCTGGGAACTTGTTAGGAACGCAAAAATTCTCGGACCCCATCCCAAACCTGCTGATTCAGGAACTCTGGGGATGGGGCATCCATCCTGCTTGGCACGTATCAGAGTCACCTGCAGAGCTTGATGGAACAGACTGCCAGGTCTCACCCTGGTGTTTCTGGTTCAGCAGGTCTGGGGGGATGTCCAACGATCTGTATTTCTAACAAGTTCCCAGGACCCACTTTGAGAAACTATGCTCTACATCTGTCCTAGTATGATGGCCACTGGCCACACGTGGCTCTTTACATTTAAATGAATTCAAACTAAGTAGAATAAAAATTCAGTTTCTCGGCTGTATTAACTACAGTAGTCTCCCGCTCATCCGTGGTTTTGCTTTCTGCTGTTTGGGGTGCCCGTGGTTAACCATGGTCACGAGGCAGATGATCCTCCTCTGACATATGGCCAGAAGGTCAAGAGTAGCTTAAGGCTACGTCACTCTCCTCACTTCATCTCATCAATAGGCATTTTATCGTCTCACATTCATCACAAGCAGGGCGAGTACCAGATATTTTGAGAGAGACCACATTCACATAGCTTTTTATTAGTCTATTGTTACAATTGTTCTCTTTTACTATTGTTGTTAATCTCTTGCTGTGCCTAATTTCTCAATTAAACTTTATCATAAGTATGTATGTATAGGAAAAAACAGTACGTACAGGGTTCAGTACTATCTGTGGTTTCAGACATCCATGGGGGGGGGCCTTAGAATGTGTCCCTCAAGGATAAGGAGGAACTCCGATACATTCCAGGGGCTCAGCACATCCAGCGAGTGGCGACCACACTGGACAGTGAAGATACAGACCACACTGCAGAAAGTTCTATTGGACAAGGCTGTTCTGGAGTTACTGACGAGCCCATGCAGGAGGACCCTTCCATACATAGCCAGGTACCAGAGGCAGAGAAAAGACCAATTTCACATATTAACCTTACAGTGGAAAACACAAGGCCAGATGGTCCAAGTCAAGGGGAAAACTGTTTTGCGAGTGAGCTGCTTCTCACGTGGGTGACTCACTGTAGCTCCAGGATGAGGAACATCAGGGGTTTATTTACGTAACAGCAGCTAAGGCTGGAGAGACCAGTAGGAGTAATGCAGTCTGTCAATTATCATGTTCCTTTTCCTTAGCTCTCAGGGGTAGAGGTGGGGGTTAAGAAACTCAAGCCTTTAAAAGCACAGGGCTGGGGAGCCTGGGTGGCTCAGTCAGTTAAGCGTCCGACTCTTGATTTCATCTCAGGTCATGATCTCATGGTTTGTGAGTTCGAGTCCCACCTTGGGCTCTTCACTGACAGTGGGAAGAGTCTGGGTGGAATTCTTTCTCTCCCTCGCTCTCTGTCCCTCTCCCATTTGTGCTCTTTCTCAAAAAAAAAAAAAAAAAAAAACAAAACAAAAACAAAAACAAAACCCTTAAAAAAAATAAAAGCACAGGGCCTCTGTTTTAACCCTGATGGAACATGAGACAAAAGCAGAATCTATCTGGAACCAGCAACTGCTCATTTCCTGAAGCAGCTCTTGTCAATTCCATTGCTGGCCTTGGCCTCGCTAAGTCCAGGGACCATTTCTCAGTTGTCATCCTACAAGTACTATGAGGGGCATTTGGTGCGGCTGAGCACTCCTCCCTCTTGGCTTATCCTTAAAGAGCCACACTCTCTTCTCTACTCTCTGCCCACTTTGTAGCCCCTTCTTCTCACTCTCCTTTGCTGGTACCTTCTTTTCTCTCCAAACTTCATGTCGGAGGCCTGGCACTCAGTCCTTGGTCCTCTTTTCTATTTACACTCACTTCCTTGGAGACTCCATCCAGCTTCATGAAATTTAAGTATCACTTATACCTCACTGATGACCTGAAAACAGGTCCTGTTTCCAGACCACACCTAGCATCTGGCCTCATACAAACACACCTCCTCACTGCCCCCACGTGGAGCTCTCACAAACCTCTTACTCCCTGCAGGTCCAAGGCTGAACTCCATCCCCCGCCCTGGCCAATCTGTTCTCTGTGTTCAGGTGAATGGAAGGGAAACTCCCGCTTCCCAGGGCCCTCAGCCAAAACATCACTCCCTTCTCCCTCCTCTTTCTCTTACAGTCACAACTATTCTGTCAAAAACTCCTTCTGCGCCACCTTCAAAATATATCTAGAAGCTGACCCTATCGCTGCTCTGACCCAAGGACCGTTCTGTCATTGGGTTTAGGGTCCACCATCTTGAGACCGCTGCCTTAATTACATCTGTAAAGGCTCTTCCTCCAAATACACTCTGATGGGGTCTTTTGGGGGTTACCACTCAACTCACTATGCTGGCCCACAGCAGCCCAGGTGATCTTTCAACAAGTTAAATTATGTTAGTCCGCTGCTCAAAATTCTCTAATGGTCCTATCTCGGACAAAAACAAAAGTCCTTAGACTGGCCTAAAAGGCCCTACATTATCTGGCCCTTTTACCTCTCCATCCTTACCACTTACCTTCTGGGGACAGAAAGCACTGGCTCAGACTAGTGCACATGGAAAGAAGTGGAAGAATGTGAGCCACGTTTTGAGTTAGCACCACGAGCGCTTGGTTATTGACAACAATTAACGAGGAATGAGTCGGGGAAGTGGAAAGGTCTGACAAATTCAGTTTCATATGGTCTGCATCTAAGAGGTCCTTGAGTGGGTTAGACATAATTTCAGAAGCTCAGGAAGAGATCTGGGCTGAGGAGATAAACGTGGAACTTGCCGGCATATACACAGTAACTGAAGCCTTGGGAGAGAAAAGAACACCCAGAATGAAGTCATTAGGAAAACCGGTATTCAAAAGTCAAGTGGAGGCAGGTGAATCTGCCAAGGAGGCCAAGGAAAGCGGCCAGAGTAGCAGCCGGAAAGCCAGGGGAGTGGGCACTGGGGGGAAAGGGAGGCAAAAGGTAGGGTTTCAAGAAGGGGCGATTATGTCTGGCAAGAAAACGCAGGGAAGAAAAATGACCCGGGGTCTTAGCAACACTGAGGTTGCTGGAGAACTTGGCTAGAGCTGTGTGATTAGGGTAATGGCAGCCATGAGGCGATCGAGGAAGCGGACGCAAGATTCAGAGTTGAAGAAGTGAAGACAGTAAGCAATTCGCTGGAGGATGTCAACGGGAAGAAAGAATGGGGTGAGTGAAAGGCAGCTGTGTTACTCCTCTCTCCTTTTGGGATGAGGCAGGAGAGAGGCTAGCATATGTTTCGCTGTTGATAGGAAGGATCCAGTAGAGGCCGACGGGAGAAAGGGATAATCAGTAGCAAAAGATTTTCCTGAGAAATTAGGAATTCTTTGATAAGAAGGAGACCTCCCTGCCCAGCTGTCAGAAGGGATGAGTTAAGTATGGGGATGGGTATAAGTAAGTCTGTAGCCTTCTTGATGGGAGCCGGAAGTCATTGCCTACAGGTGGATTCTATTTTCTTCAAGCAGTCAAGGCCAGGTGGGATGTTGACGTGCATTTATAATAAGCTCAGTCTCCTCTATTGGGTCACGTTCTCCAATCAGACTCAGCTGCCAGATGGAGGCTCTGAGAAGCCTGGTGGCTGGGCTCATCCCAGTCTGTGCTTGCTTCCAGATAGGTGGAAGAAGGACGAAGCAGCAAGGGCGTGGATGGTATTTGTAAGACGGTACTTGAAACAAAGGATCAGAAATCTAAGCAGGGTAGGGAGGAAAGATAAGGAATTAATGTAATGGACTGAAAATGGGGACAAAGAACACTGAGGCAGACTAGTCAGAACATTAAGGTCACCTGAAAGTGGTTGAAACTTTACATATTTAAATCCATAAATGCTAAGAGCCCAGTATATTTCACATGAAATATATTTCTCTTAAGTTTGTTTATTTATTTATTGAGACAGAGAGAGAGAGAGAGAGAGAGAGAGAGAGAGAGAGAAAACCAGTGGGGGAGGGGCAGAGAGAGGGGGAGAGAGGATCCCAAGCAGGCTCTGCATTGTCAGCACAGAGCCCGATGCCGGGCTCGATCTCATTAACTGCAGGATCATGACATGAGCTGAAGTTGGACGCCCGACCCACTGAGCCACCCAAGTGCCCCGCAAAGGTGTTTTGGATACAGCTACTTTACTACCGAGTGCCACTCTACTTTCTAACAAGGAGGACCAAAGGGACCTTGCCATTGAAGAGGTAAGAAGGAGGTACCACAATTCAAGAAATATGATTCCAAATCTCTATTTCACACTATTAAATTACTTCTAAGTGATGCGCTTTATTAAGTTGACTACAGCTGTTTCTTACTTCTATTTAAAAAAAATTTTTTTTAATGTTTAATTTATTTATTTATTTTTTTCAACGTTTATTTATTTTTGGGACAGAGAGAGACAGAGCATGAACGGGGGAGGGGCAGAGAGAGAGGGAGACACAGAATCGGAAACAGGCTCCAGGCTCTGAGCCATCAGCCCAGAGCCCGACGCGGGGCTGGAACTCACGGACCGCGAGATCGTGACCTGGCTGAAGTCGGACGCTTAACCGACTGTGCCACCCAGGCGCCCCTAATGTTTATTTATTTTTGACAGAGAGAGAGACAGAGCATGAGCAGGGAAGGGACAGAGAGAGAGGGGGAGACACAGAACCCGAAGCAGGCTCCCGGCTCCGAGCTGTCACCACAGAGCCCGACGTGGGGTTCGAACTCATGGACCGCGAGATCACGACCTGAGCCAAAGTCGAACGCTCAACCGACTGAGCCACCCAGGTGCCCCTGACTACAGCTGTTTCTATGCGAGTGTCCTACATGCAAGTTTTACCAGATTTCTTTTTTAAAGCTATTCTCCATGCAGTGGCTCTCAACTAGGGGTGACTGTGCCCCCCCTGGAGACCATCGATCAAGTCTGGGGATATTTTTGGCTGTCACAACTAGGGGGAACGGTGCACTGCAGCCAGCGGGTAGTGGCCAGGGGCTGCTCTTCATTCTACAATGCACAGGACAGTCCCATGCCACCCAACAAGGAACTATCCCGCCCAAAATGGCAAGAGTGCTAAAGAAAACGCCAGCTATTTATAACAAAGAGGGCTCAACTGTGGATCAAAGTAACTAACAAACTATCTTCAAATTTTCTGTACTGGAAACATAACAGCGGCCTAAACAAAACCAACTTCGTTTTCAGAAAAGGCATCAAAGTAAGCACACGAAAAGGTGCGAGGTTTACATACATAAGAAAGCCTCTGGATATGCTGGACTTTTCCCCCCATCCTCGCCTGGCTTCCTCATTCCCTTGTTCCTCTCTCTCCTGCATACTGGAGAATTAACTTCCAGTGATAAATTAATCTTGACAAAATTCCTTTACCAGAAGTAAATGTGAAAGTCTGAAGAATTTAGTAAGACGGCCTTTTGCCCGTATATAGAAATGATGAAAGACCAGGCCGCGGTAAATTCCAAGCAGAGTAACATAATGATAGCAAATTTATGAATGGGTCTTCTTTTCACAGTTCTACTGTCAGGACTAATTACTTGTATTAATTAGGACTGTCAACACATGAATATGCTTGTTGAGGCTGCTTCCTACGGTAAAATATGAGACTTGTAAATATCAAGACACTTGGAAAGATGCAAAGACTTTTCATTTATTAGCAGCTCTAAATGATGTGGAAGCTCCTCTGTACCATGAGCCTTGGGAATTGACTGTAAATAGATTCCTGGTTAATGAATTTGCTGTTTGTTCTTCCTTGCTTAGGCATTACTCCCGGTGTAGCCTTTGGATCACACAGCCAATACATCACTGCTTTAGAAGGACTGTAGGAAGGCTAAGGAGAGAATTCCTCACGTTGCTGGAAAACTAGAAAGGACAACCAGGACAGTTAAAGGCAACGGGAGGGAGCAGAAGCAAAGTCTGACCACCACTTTTAACTCTATGTGACCCTGGGTAAGTGGGTGAGTGACTTAGCCTCTCTGTGCCTCGGTTTCCTGACCTGAAAAATGGAGATAGAGACAGAACTTGTACAGAGCCGTGGTGAGCCTCCAAAGAATCAATACACGCAAGGGGCTCGGAGCACCGCCCAGGCGGAGTCTGTCCTGGCTGTAACCGTGTTCATAATCACGGCTACCTGGGATCGGGGTAGAAACAGAGTGAACGTTCCAAGGAGATCCTTGGAGTAACATGCAGTTATGAAGTGCTTCGGAGTCAGACAAAGGTCTGGATCATACCTCGACTCTAGTACATTTAATTTCTGAGCCTCAACTGTGCCAGTCTCCTGAGTTCTTGCAAAAAGTAAATGGAAAAGGAAAATGTTTGTAAGGTACTTGCTTATGCCTGGTACCTGAAAGGGGCTTGCTAAATGCTAGTGGCTTCAGTGTTCATTACCAGTATAAGCTTTTTGGAGAAATCTCCGAAATTGAAATGGATGCCAAAAGAAAAGACTTCGGTAAGTGATCTAAGAGAAGTGGGGAGACAAAACACTCGGAAAAAGAGAGAGGGAAACAAAGTGGCCAGAAGAGGTGGCCCCTTCCGCGCCAAGGGCCCTTCCGTTCTGTCTCAGGTGGCTACACCACAGCGCCATGAGCAGGGCCTAACTCCCTCGCCACAAAATCCCCATAAACCCCTCCCCTGGTGAAGGGGAGGCGGCTGCGATTCCAACAGGGGCCCGACTGATTACAAAGCCCAGACCTTGTTGAGGTGGCAAGGCAAGGATACAAAGGGCTTCCTCGCAGACTGAGGGGTCTGCAGATCCTACGCTCTTTCTGCTTTTTCCTTTTTCCCCTTTACACATAAAAAATAGTAATCAAATTCTTGGTAGGCAGAGCATGCTCTGGCTGGTCGGCTAAGCTTTACCCGATGACTACCATAAAATGCCACAAAATAATTTTAAATCGAGGTCAGTTCATCAAGTCACTTCAGTTTTAATCCCCTTAAGTACCAACTTGGCAACAGTCCATAAAAGACGAAATTATTGTGTATTTTATTTGACAAGGTCCTTCAAGAGACGTCTCTCCCTGACAGTGTGAAGATGGCCTGTCTCGTGGGCGCTGCAGGGAACGCTTTGGAAATGACTTGAGAGGGCGTCTGCTAAGGTCCCTCCTGATTCAAAGATCTTCTATCTCTGAATAGAGCAAGATGTCCATACTATGAATGGTTTCAATCGAAAATCCGTTTCTGTATAAAAAATGCAAGATCAGACAATGTGCTAAGTCGACCCCTAATTTTGCCTTAAAAAATCATGCAGTACCTTAGAAACCAATCTGGCCAAAAGTTTATAACATCAAAATAATATATAAGGAGAAAATCTAGCTGCAGGATGTTCTGGATCCTTTCACAGGGATACTTGTTAAATACAGGGTAACAGAAAGTCCACCGCAGTTCCTAGTGACGGAGTAAAAAGCCAGGTGATCCACACGGATCACTGGAACCTGTTAAAACTTATTTCAAGGACATGATCTCCCACCTCTACCCCAGTTGCTAATTGCTTTCAAAGCAAATGTAGGTACCAAAGGATCCTACTGATAGTCCTCTAAGGTAGTGGGGAATCTTTAGAAATGGTCACTGTGCATTATTGCCCTGTGAAGAACTCGGTTTCTTTTCTGATTGCATATTATGCTTAAAAATGAACTTGCATGATATGGTAGAAACAGTGGGGAGTGTAATGATGTGGATTTCTGGCTCTAGCCAATAACACCCTTTCCTCTGAGGGTGCAGAATGCCTAGGTGGTTAGGACCTGGCCATCCCTAACGCCCTTGCAGAGTGAAAATCCCAAGAATAAGTATGTTAACAAGAACTCTGTGTGATTCTTCTAAGGTGAAACCACAGCCATGGGGCTCGTAGACTAACAGTTCTGCACTGTTTCTGGAAGTGTCAGCTGAGCTCTCTTTAAATGGCACAACCAAGCCGCCAGGTTCTAATCGTCTCTAATTGGTGATCTTGTGAACTGCAACTTCCCTTACCACTAAAAGGGCTGACGATATCATTCCTCTAATAAGAAACATGTTAAAAGGCAAAATAATAAAAAGAAAGCACTACGAGCAATAATCATGAAAATTCATTGCATTATGTTAACATTCCTTTTCACTAAAAACTTGGGTCTAGAGAACAGAATAAACAAAAGCCAAACATGTTACTTTCCAATTTGTTAACTGCATGATTTCCAATAAGAATTGGTATGTGATGAAAGGTGGGCTTAATGGTTCCTTTTTTTTTTTTTTTTGTCACGGAGACATGTCAAGAGAGTATCTTCCTTCCTTCTTCCCTCCCTCCCTCCCTTCTTCCTTTCCATCCTTCCTTTCCTTCCTTCCTTTCCCTCCTTCCCCTCCCTAAACAGTCCCCTTTTCGTTTATTAGCAAGTGTCACCTAGATAATAGCTATTCTTGCTGATGCCTTGCTAGTTCCCTCCCTCCACATACCTTCCTCTTTCTCCCACCTGACCTAGTTCTCTTAAGGAAGGAAATGTGGTCTTGTCTTCATTTTGGAGGAAGAGGGGGCAGCTGTCTTGCTCATGTTTGGCACAATATGGGTTTTCCATACATTCTAAGAGTCATATACAAAGAAATTAGAAATCTAGGTACTATTGAAATGGGTGGGATTATCTGTACCTCCAACTTAAAAACAAAAGTGCCCACTGCCTTTTGCTAGAGCTCCTTAAGAGTGAAGCAGAGATAAATGGGAACGTCTCACCTTGATCCTCAAGTATCTCTCCATCTAAAGGCTAGGGGAGCTTACAACGCAATCCCAGCGCCTGGGCCCATGCAGGCATCTCTGCACACTTTTTCACCCCAACCCCAGTGGGGGCGGATTCTGCCTGGTAATTTAAAAACCTCCCCAGGTGATTCTAACAAGCAGGTGGCTGAGTACCAACAAAATCTCTGAAACATCTCCTCTAGTTACTTAAATACTCGTCAACTGTATGTTTGGTCTTTCTTGAATTACAGTCCTTGGATGCACTCACAGTCACCATTCACTTACTGAAACGCACTGGATAACAATGGTTATTCTGTTTTCAGAAACCAAGTGAGGTCACTGCAGTTACCAACATATTCAGTTCTCCTGGATGTCAGTGAGCTGTCTCCTTCTCAAAAGTCCACTCTCCTTTATTCTTAATGCTGCCTTTCCTGTCTTTCCACTGAATTGGAAGATCCCATCTATAGTTAGCTGAGTGTTACCTGTGGGGGGGCAGGCATTTTGGAATTTCATATCCCCTGGATTCTCACATGTATCCACTGAAGGCCTTGAAAACACTCAACCATGAAATTTGTCACACAAATTCCCATACGAAGCTTAAAGTTGACCAAGAAGACATTAATTCACCTCTACTTGGAAAACTTCATTGGAAACTTGATGAATATCTTACAGAACTCTAATTCACTGAAATTTCTCATTTTATTCCAAAGGAATGAGTATAAATACAAACGTTCACTGAGCTGGTAAAGTAATAGAAGTGCTTCATAGAAAACTAGTGTTATTATTATGAATTAAAATATGATAATCCTACCAATACGCTAAGAAAGGCAAAATAACGTAATGATTAAGTACATAGACTCTGGAACTGAGACTGTATATAGGCTCACATCGTGGCTCTGCCATTACGAGCTGTGTGACCTCGGTCAGCCTCCCTTTGCTTTAGTCTTCTTTCGAAAAGATAAATAGTAAAACTGACTTCATTGTTGTTGGATTAAAATGAGTGTATACATGCACACACATGGACACATATGCATAGGTCACTTACAACGGTGCTTGTCATGCTGTGACTCACTTAAGTTCCATCTTTTCCCCGGCAGCCTGATCCCCACACAGGGATCTTAAAATCCATATCTGAAGGGCACCACATCTGAAGGGCGCAGTTGGCTGAACATCCGACTTCAGCTCAGGTCATGATCTTGTGGTTTGTGAGTTGAAGCCCCACATCAGGCTCGCTGTTGTCAGCCAGTCAGCAAAGAGCCCACTTCGGATCCTCTGTCCCCCTCTGTCTGCCCCTTGACCCCTGCGCTCTCCCAAAAATAAATAATAAAAGAAAATCCATATTTGATCTTATCGCTCACCTACTCAATGGCTTCCACTGTCCCCAGGGCCAGGTACAAAATCCTTAAACACAGTGTAGAGGGCCTTTCACAACCTCATTCCCGCCCATCTTGCCACTTGGGGCCCCACCTGAAAAATATATTGCAGCCCCAGTCAACTTAGTTTCTCCAACAGGCCATCATCTTATCTCAGGGTCTTCATCTATTTTCTCTGCGCCCCTCTTGGTTCAAACCCTTCAGTACTCATCACTTTCAGAGGAAAGCCAAAATCCTGAGATGGACCATAGCCTAGAACACACTAATTCAAATTTAGAGTCAATACCCAGGTTGCCCCCAAACTTAGGAATCATACATTCATTCATAGGAGAAAGGAGGCTCACTACCTGGGTGCCCCATCTGCCGATCTTTAAGACAATGAAGGTGATGGCAGATTGTTATGATGTCACTACAGCCACACAGGAGGAAGACCCGTGAATTCCGAGCTTAGAGTAAATGGCATCCTCTCTGTATGCCTCTGTCTCCTGTTTGCTCTAGGCGCAATTTTTATTTCCATTTTAAGTTGTTATTTCTCTATTTGTGTAACTGCAAAGAGCAGAGGAAGATACGCTTTTTCAGCAAATACAAGTCTGGGGGTTTTTAAGGACAGTGCTCATTTGATCTCATTATTCTGCCAGTTAATTGACAGGAAAGAATGTCCTAATTGCTCATTAACTCTGAAGATGTCCCCCTTGTATGGTGTCAAGGTCTTAGAGACACAGGGTATACAGCATCTGTACAAACTGCTGCTGCTTTGGGGGACAAAGCGTAAGTTTCACACAGCTAAAAAAAAAAAAGAAAAAACAAAAAACCCCAAAAAAACCCCAACAGATGTTTTTGATTTTGGCTTCAAACAATCTTATCTATAATGGAGTAGAATTTGGTGGTGAGTTATTTTCTCCTTGAGCTAATAAGATGAACCACACTGCTGATTAAATACTGTTTTCTGGGGCCCCACAGTTTTTCACAGCCATTGTTTATGGAAATCATTCTTGGTTAGATGGTAATCTGCCAGAATGGCAATGGATTTTTAAAAAAAAATTTTTTTAAACGTTTATTTTACTTTTGAGACAGAGACAGAGCATGAACGGGGGAGGGTCAGAGAGAGAGGGAGACACAGAATCGGAAGCAGGCTCCAGGCTCTGAGCCATCAGCCCAGAGCCCGACGCGGGGCTCGAACTCACGGACCGTGAGATAGTGACCTGGGCTGAAGTCGGACGCTTAACCGACTGAGCCACCCAGGCACCCCAGCAATGGATTTTTGAAAGGTTCTCCGAGAAAGGTACTCCTCAAAGAGCTTCCGCTTCTACCCACCCCTGTGTCCCCATATGCGGGACTGTGATGAGTAAAACCGTAACAGAACAAAGCCATCAACACAGGCACTGCTCAGGCCCCTTCTTCAAAGCGCACAAAGAAAGCCAGAATTGCTCTAAACAGCTATGCCCACATACTACGAAGCCTGGTTTACATGCCTCTGTGATATATAAAACATTAAAATGATAATTGGCAAATAATTAGGGATACCAAGGGCTAGGAAATGTCATAACTTGACAACGGTCATCGTGTCAAAATTATGCTCAAAACGGGACTTACTGGGCCTGAGTTATCTAAGTCAGGGACTTATTTCCCTCTGCACCCGCAAATGTCCCACCGAAAAGCATCCTCTATTCCACAGTAAATTACTTGGGGTTTAAAATGTATCTTTGTCACAGCAGTGTGTGCCAAAAGAAGGGCCCTGCTAACCCCCAGAGACACAGCTTATTTAAAGTTATAATGAAGACAGCAGGTGCTCTATGCAGATGTCACTTCTTCTAGGAGACACTTATTAAACACTTTATCTCCCTTACTGTCGCTGGGCTAGCTACATTTTATGTTCTTTCAGCATCACCGTAGCCAAAAGCAAACTGTTTCCTTTTAGTCTCACTGAGCTGAAAATTAAAAACTACTGGGCTTTGGGTTGTTTAGGGGGATTTGCAAAGAATTCTAAATGTAGTGATTCAAGAGTCAACCCATACTGTTTTCTAGTGACACAAAACTGTATTTTGCAATAAAACAACACTCTCCCACGGAAAGCATGCCAGACTTCTTTCCCTGGTGACCCAAACCTCTGCATTCCAACCACCACACATCCTTTTGTTCAGAGGAAGTGGAACAAACAGATAGGAAAGGACCCCACTCGAGAAAATGTACGAAGCTTTCCATTTTGCATACTGTCAGGTAAAATGGAACTGCCTGGGGCCATGGTTCCTAAACTCTGTGCTAAAGCAGCCTCAGAGTAAGACAGAATCCAGTTATGTTCTGGAACCTTAAGAAAGAAGTCACTGCAGTAGCCAGGAAGAGCTAGCTACTAATAACGGGAGCAGTCGGCCTTCTTGCCTAAAGTGTGTGGGTCACTTCAGTCTGGAAGGTTCAGAGTAGGGATGGAATGGGAAAGGGGGTAAGCAAGAAGGAAAAGGGGAGACTGGATCTGGAGGGATCTGGGCTCTGCTCAGTCTCCTCCATCACTCTGACTGCCCATGAGTAGCCTGCGGAGGCTGGAGGTGAATGAATGAGGTGTGTCTGCCCTTCTCCACCACAAACAACCTGAAGCCTTAGGTGGAATGGGGACGTGGAGAACATCAGAGAAGAGCATGGCTAAGCGTGAACAGTTTTAGCAATGCCCAGATTCATTTTACTAATTTTTTTTTCCTTATAAAGGTTCTACATGATTTTGGAGACATTTTTGAAACGGGAGTTAAGCCAAAGTAAGAAAATAAAAGTCACCATAATCTTATTCTTGAGAAATAAGGGTAAGCGGCATTTTGTTCAATATCATCCCAATCTTTTTTACGGTACATTCACTAGGTCTTTTTAATGGCTGAGTATTATTCTATATCATAATTTATTTGACCTGTCCCTTCTCATGGCATGATTAGGCCATCTGCAATTTTTCCAAAGCAGATGATTACAATGTAATTTTAATCAGCTTAATATTTATAGTAATCTTCCTAACACTGCACAGTTTTGGTCCTGTGTTACAACAAAAATAGATTTATGTAACACAGATGTGGCACAGGAAGATGTCTGGTCCCTAACTGAGATTCACGAAGATATATAAATACATAGTATGCATGACTCTCACATCTGGCTCTCCGTAACTAAATACAACAGAATTATAAATAGTTCTGGACCCTTGGAGAACCACCATGTGATGAAACTAGACCACTGTGAAAGCCATTTGTGAGTCTACAACAAATGGAAACCAACATATGACTTGATTTTTTTTTTTCAACGTTTATTTATTTTTGGGACAGAGAGAGACAGAGCATGAACAGGGGAGGGGCAGAGAGAGAGGGAGACACAGAATCGGAAACAGGCTCCAGGCTCTGAGCCATCAGCCCAGAGCCCGACGCGGGGCTCGAACTCACGGACCGCGAGATCGTGACCTGGCTGAAGTCGGACGCTTAACCGACTGTGCCACCCAGGCGCCCCGTGACTTGATTTTTCTTACTAGCAACACAACACAACACAACATGACAAAGTGGAAGGAAGACAGCACAAGTCTAAGAGGGCTTTGAGAGGCAGAGTGGATGACACTGGAAATTCTCACGGGAATAATTCCCACTCCCGAGGAGCAGGAGAAATGTGTGACAGCCTGATGTCAAATTCTGATGTCTTAAGCCACACCTAATGTGAGCACATGCATTCCTTTTTGTTCTCAATCATTTCTCTTCTAAAAGGAAAGTTACCAGGGGTGGCTGGGTGGCTCAGTCAGTTGAGCTCAGGTAACTTTGGCACTGCTTTGTCCTATTCTTTGTCATTGACTTTGAAAATAATCTAAATAAATTAAGCAAAGGATCACAATAATATATCCAAGATTTAATCCTGAGGTGGAGTTCGAGCCTCACATCGGGCTCTGTGCTGACAGCTCAGAGCCTGGAGCCTGCTTTGGATTCTGTGTCTCCCTCTCTCTTTGCCCCTCCCCCGCTTGTGCTCTGTCTCTCTCTCTCTCTCTCTCTTCCTTAAAAATAAACATTAAAAAAAGTTTTTTTAAAGGAAAGCTACTGAACAAAAATAGAGCCCTATTAAAATGAATGATGCAAATATCCTTAATTAAAATGTCACTGATGTTTCTATATTAAAAACAGTATTTTCACATTCATATGCTATACATTTTGGTAAAAACGAATGACAGCTCAGAAGATTATTTATGATTGTCTACAGTAAGCACTTTTTTTTTTTTTTTTTTTTTTTGAGTGTGTGTCCTTTAAGGTACCTGAGGTGCAGGTTTCTTGTGCAAGAGGGAGTTCTTTCCCTACAAAACAAACATTTGTTTTCCAATTTTTAAACCAATATGGATCTGTTGCTTAAAGAAAAACCAAAATCCAACCAAACGACAGGGCTTGGCCAATCATAGATGGACAGGTGAAGAAGACGGTGAGGGAAATGTCACTGTTATTCTGGAAGTAATACAGTCTCTCTAAAGGGCGTAGCCACACCCCCCTCCGTTTTCAGGGTTCTGAATTCAGGAACATCACATCAGCCAAACCATCTCCAAGAATACAAACCTAACTCCAGGTCAGTTAGGTCTTGACTATACGGAGAAAACCTCTCTCCTGTCATCAACAATTCAGCAGCAGCCTAGAAATGCTTCTTCTAAACAGGCTCTGTTGGTAAGACATAAAAGTGTCCCAACTAGTGTCCCTTCTTAGAATGCCACCCTGGGCAAGTCATTTAACTTCTCTATGCCACTGCTTCACAATCTGAAATAACAAAGATAATTGCAAATGCTTATTTCTTAGGGTTCTGTGTGGGTATGTGAACCTTCCTCGTCCCACGGAGAGGCACTTAATTCTTGCTGACTTGGAAAGAATTTCACCACAACATTTGCTGTGGTTTCTTCTGGGTGCCTATGTTATGGGTAGCTGCAAGGGTACACCTCAAATGTTACGTGGTTCTTCTCTGGGTGCTGGGGTTATGGGTTCTTTTTTTGTCTTCTTTTCTCATTTGTATTTTCCGCAGTGAATATATATTGCTTTTATAACTAGAACAACAAACGTTAACCAAATTCTCAAGACTGTTATAGATGAGCTCAGTTAGCCATCACCACTGTCTTAGGTCCTCAACACAGTCCACCTCAGGACATCTGGAATTCAGGTAGAACTTCCAGAAAAGGAGTTGAGTGCTGCCCATTCTGATGGCGAAACAGAAGCAGAACCACGCAGCAATCACGGCACACATCTTACCAGATGTTAGCACACGTACATCAGAGCCGTTTGTCACACTTTATCATCTGTCTCCCTTCCCTCGAAAGTCAGGTGGACTCTGCCCCTGGTGACAGAGAAAAGCTGAGAAGTCTGTCTGTAGTCAAGCCTACAAGGAGGATGTGAAAACTCACTCAGAGATTCAGCTTTAGGGCGGACTCATGGGAGCTCTAGAAATGTGGCTCCAATCTAGCACCTTCCAGGGAGGTCTTGACTCCCCGGTTCCTCCCACCTGCCTACTTCACACCTGCATCCCCAGGGCAGGACACTGTCAACAATAATCAAGGCCAAGTTAACAGACATGTATATAGATGGTGATGGGATATTAAGTCTCTTGGCTTCTCTTAGACTGTTTCCTCATTGGGCAAAATCAGGTGTCAGATATGATGCCTCCTAAGGTCCATGCCAGCATATCACTGTTACATTTGAAAATGGCACTGCTTTGTCCTAATTCTTTGTCATTGACTTTGAAAATAATCTAAATAAATTAAGCAAAGGATCACAATAATATATCCAAGATTTAATCCCCAAGATTTAAACTAAAGTCACATGCTTAATATGCTCAGCAAAGGTGGCTCTTTACGAATGCCAAACTCATCACTGGCGTCAGTTAAACTCAAAGATGAAGAGGAAATATTAAGATACAGTCATGAAAAATGTTAAATGTAGTCACTGTGATGTGCAATTACAATGCTTAAAGAGGAATCAAAAAGGCTCAAATAAAGAGAAAATAAAATCCAATTCACTGAAAACATCAACTAATGAGTCTATGAAACAAAGTCTGGGCCTTCAGCTAAAAGAAAAAACAGACGGTTTTGTATTATATTTTAGTATAAATAAGTGGGATTAGAAATTTCCTCATACTCTCCATGCTTTGATTAATAAGAATTTAAGATCCACTGTAATTTTAAAGCACTATTTGATACCTCTTTTCCAAATTAATACACTTTATAGAAATAATGTCTATATTAATAGTTTTCTACAATTATCTGATTTTATGGGACACTGACTATACACATAACTTCTGAGATTAAAAACTGTATACATAGCTTGAGTATACAAATCATTGTATCAGTAAATTTGGTGGTCTACAGAATTCTTACATAACTTAGGGAATGATGGTTTTGCTGAAGAGGAGAATGTCACAGATGGGTAAGTAAAATGACCAACTCAAAAGTTACTACATGGCTTTCGTGGATCTAATACACACACAAGAGGCTCAAATACAGACTTGCTGAGTAACAGCATGAATAATGACCCTGAGGAACATGATGAGGGTACTGGGTAATATTCCTGACACCGTTAAGATCTGGTGGCCCAGAAGCGGTCTCCAAGTGTGGGAGAGGATGGAGGGGACATGGGTGGGTGGAATTGATTCATTACAATTCTGTTTATACTTTTATTGTTAAATCTCCTCATTAGCATCTGAATAATGCCTTTTAATAAACGGTGATCGTGGGGGGTAGCGGCAGAGGAAAAATTATAAATACACATGTAACTATTATTGTCAAGATCCCAAATATGTTTAAATTTCATGTATCTTTATTTCTATTTTATTATTTCAGTCACCGCGGGCTATGGTTAATATTTTAAAATCTGGGACTTCAAGAGAAGCCGGCTCCTTTCCCACCAGGGACGAAACAGAACTCGGGCCCACTCATTTTACGATTTTTCTTCCTGGCTGGGATATTCACGTGTTGTTTCACAGATTTTAAAACTCACGTGCTTATGTTTCTTTACGGGCACAATTTGACATCTAGACACAGTCTCGAATGTCAAACTTCACTCGCTGAAGTGAGTATCTCCCAACACAGAGCTGCAAGCAAGAACCATGATCCAAAGGGAGCGTTCTGCAACGAGACTGCTTTTAGACAATCTGGCAGATGGTACTTGTTCATTACACAGAAACTTGTCCTAGGAGAAAACACGCCAATTTACTTAAAAAAAAAAAAAAAAAAAGAAGTTAAGTGGTCACACAGAATTAGCTGTACATCTCTGTCCTGGCCCGTAACGCCTCTGCCAAGCCAAGCAGGCCAGCCGTGAACATTTGCATATGTTAAAAACTGCCAACCACATTATGCCTGCACTGGGCCAAGGAAGGATCATATAACCATGCAACTGAATGAGCCACCACCATCTAAGCCACGTATGTATCGATTCAGGTCTGCCACGGATGGCTGTGTGAGTTTGTCATCCCTAAACCCTGACACCCATGGGTCAAACACCAACATTCCTGACAGTTTCCCAGAAACTCCAGCTATGCTCCTCCTACTCAGTCCATTACCACAGAATAATGGAAAAGGAAGAGGGGACCCAACTCACCTCTTTATTGTAAAAAAATAAAAATAAAAACAGAGGTCTGAGGAGATTCAGTCATTCACACCTCAAGTAAAGCTAGTTAATTACTATGCCAGGACTGAAATGCAGGCCACTGGTGTTTTCCCATCATTTTCGCTTTGTACCATACCAGGAGAGATAAAAAGAATGAACATAATGCATCTGTTTTCTGCAAACATGTCCACACAATAAAGAAACAGGCTCTTATATACCTTGGTGTAGCTTTAGCAAGAAAGATGAATTGTACAAGTCTTTTTTTTTTTTTTTTTTTTCTTTACCTAAAATGTGTCTCAACGGTCTCTATGAACACATGATGCTTACAAACAAGATTCAAAGATATTGTCAAATAATCTGTTAACCACAAAAGCACTAGATACTGATTTGGAACCCCAACATTTTTTTCTCCAAAATGGCTCCCCTGGCAATTTCACATCGAGAAACTCAGAGACAAAGCAGCAACCAGTTTCATTCTGAAGCCAAGACCTTTGTAGTATATCCCACCATGGTTTCACATATGGCCAACCAGCAACCCCAACTGTATGGTGTGTGTGTGTCGGGGGGGGGGGGCGGTGACAGATCTGCCTGATTTTCACGAGAGCCAGAGTGTGATTGGGGCCATTTGCCTTTCAGAAAGAGTCTAAGAAAAGAAGCACAAGTTACTCTACATGTCAGCAAGGATTTCCAGCTTTAACCAGTACACATGCTCCAGGCTGGCAGATAGAAGTTGAAAAGGACACAGCTTTGCACCCAGCCACCAGCTGAACTTGGTGGCAGGCTATAAAAAAAAAAAAAAAAAAAAAGGCACAAATTATACATAGAAGGATGTGGGGGAGGGGGGAGAAGAAAATGCAATGAGCTAATGTTCCCACTTGGCATCTGCCTTTTGACTCAAAGAAAGAGATGGCTCTTTTCCAAAATTTTTCTATTATTGTGCTATCAGCTGCCTCTTGGACGTGCTTATAAAAGCGGAGACTGCCAACAAAACAAGACAAGATTTCTGTTGATAGTAGTAAATGTGCAAGCTCCTTGAAATAATAGGGATTTCACTATTTCTCCTGCAAAGGCTACTTTGGGATTATTATTCCCAGCACGAGCTTCAGGACATGTACAGCCAGGTCCTGTTGAGGACTATGGGAACAGCAAATTCTGAAGTTAAAGAGGTGCTACCTTGATTCTTTAATTTCCTCCTCCAATATAATTAAACTAAAGAACAGTCTGAAACTGATTGGCGCTGGATGTTTCTTGCTGGACTGGCATTCAACCAAATGAATTTCTATTAGTTGGCCCTTTCAAATCTCAGTATTGCTCTATTACACCAACTTCTTTGAAAACTGGAAATCAAAGAGAAAAAATTAAGCATCCAGCTTTTTTGAAAAGGACTATAGATTCTACCTACTTCGTGAGGGAAAGATCTTATTCAAAGGCACAAACACAAAAAGGTAACAAACAAATGTACTGAGAATGATAGATTCAAACTCCAGTGAAGAACCAGGAATGCTTCCAGCTTCCCTTTGGGGTGTAGAAAGCTAGGGAAAGCATCACTCCTCTCCTTACAATAAACATAAATGCTGGCCAATCTGCAAGTTAATAACTTTTTCTTGAACCCATCAGAGAGCTGTGGCAGTAAGGCAGCTAAACAGAGTCTGAAAAGGTACCTGAGCACTTGCTCACCTAGGACGGACTCCGAAGGACACTCAGAAGAACTCGGCCAAAACCATGAACGGATTGCTAAAGGCTTAGTGTGAGCTAGCCACAGAACACAGACCATGTTCACAGAATGTATAACGCAAAGTGCACTGGGGGCTACGATACACAAGAGTTCGCGCCCACTGATAGGCTCTTCTTGGAACCTCTTGTGGGCCTCCCCCAAGGGACAGGTGAGTCCACAGACAGCATCCTTTGTCATTCCTGGTTCAGTCCTGGGAGAAAGAGCAGTCAGGGCAGGAAAAGTTTGTAAAACAAAAGGCTGCTCACATCCTTCTTCTCTATCCCCGTGGAACAAAAGCCGTCATTGCCTGGGAGAAAGGCAAAAACCGCGGTTTCCCTAAGGGAAATGGTAAAAACCTACCGCAGCTTAGGATAGGGGGATGGGAGATGAAAAGGGACCTCTAGACCTGGGGGTGGGACAGGAACACAGGGAAGGCCACAACTCTAATCATAGGGACACAGCCACTGCCTAAGATCAAGGCCTAATCACAGCGTACCCTGCTTGCCCGCCACCCGAGACTATAAAACACAGTAAGCAGCAGCAGCAGCAGCGTGTGCCCGGGAGAGGGGCACGAGAGCACATGGGGGGCCTGCCCGAGCCGCAGCGCAGAGGAAAGGCTGAAATTGAAGGTCAAGCAGACATGGAGAAAACCTCGTCAGCAAATCGGCCCCCACCCTCAGAAACAAGGTAACCCCCGAGGAATCTGAAGTGCTCGGTGTACAGGAGGTAACCGCAGCAACCCTAGGCATTCGGTAATACTGAATTATATAGTATATACGTACTAATATAAATGTTTTAATATAATATGTTGATATAGTAACTCATATAATTCGAAATGCAGTACGCAACAGAACAAGTAGAGAGTAAGAATGGATTGGAACACCCAGGGGTGCTGGACTAAGTCAATCTAATTAACGTTTATAGAATATTCCACCCAACTAGAGAAGAATACACGTCAGTTTCAAGGGCACATGGCATTTTCATCAGGATGGACCACAAAATGTCACAACCAGGTGAGCCTCATCCTGGGAACGTAAACCTTCTTCAGCTTTGAAAATCAAAATAATGTAACAAGAAAAAACAGATTAATAATCTCAACAGATAGAATTTTCTAAATTACTACTTACAATAGCCTACCTTCCCCTCCAAAAAAATACTTAGGTATAAATCTAATACGTGGAGGATCTGGATGTTCAAAAAATCTAGCGATATGAAAATATGATTACAACAAAACACTGAGTGAAAACAAGGTACAAAATAGTATGTACTTTACAGTCAGAATTTTATAAAATGAACTCAAACCAAATATTTTTTGCATAGGGAAAAAAAGGCTAAAGAAGGCCTTTAAGGCCTTTAAAACAGTGTCTCTTTGGGGGCGCCTGGGTGGCTCAGTCGGTTGGGCGTCCGGACTTTGGTTCAGGTCATGATCTCACCATTCGTGAGTTAGGGCCCCGCATCAGGCTCTGTGCTGACAGCTCAGAGCCTGGAGCCTGCTTCCGTATTCTGTGTCTCCCTCTCTCTCTGTCCCTCTCCCCCACTCCCATTCTGTCTCTCTCTCAAAAATAAATAAACATTAAAAAATTTTTAAAGCAATGTCTCTTTGGTTTTTTATTCTTTTTTTATGGTTACTTATTATTATTATTTATTTTGAAAGAGATAGAGAGAGAGAGAGAGAGAGAGAGGAAGAGACAGCAATTGCACGAGCAGGGGAGGGGCAGAGAGAGAATCCCGGGCAGGCTCTGAACCGTCGGCATGGAGCCCGACGCAGGCCTTGATCTCACAAATCTTGGGACTGTGACCTGAGAGAAAGAAATGAAGAGTTGGACACTCAACTGACTGAGCCACCCAGGTGTCCCATGGTGTCTCATAATCCCAAAGTGTTTTAAAGAAAATCAACCTGAAATTAATGTAAACAATTTGTAAAGCTAATCCCTTTGCTGCCACCTGGGTCTGTAAAATGTACTTCATGGAGTCTCGTTAGGTTAGTTTCCCTAGAACTAGTTCCATATGCTCTTGAAACCATTCACTGAAAATAAAGTTCTGTGGTCAAAGGAGTTTAGAAAACACTCATGTAATAAACTGGTTTCCCAACTGCAGAATTAATTAGAATCACGCTGTTCTGGATCCTTAAGGGAATATAGTTTGCTATATTTTTATAGCCTTGCAGTGTTTCCCAAATCTATCTGAATGCGGTACTTGAGGAGGGGAGAGCGAGACGTATGGGACAGGGTTGTTTCGGCTGACCTTCCAAAGTAGGGTGCAGACATCACAATATTTGGCTTCTAAATACTTCAGTGTGTATCTCCCAAGAATAAGGGACTTTCCGCTACTTACCCACGATACCATCGTCACATCCAAGAAAGTCAGATTACTTCCCTAACATCTAATCTCTAGTCCAAATACAGAATTCCCATTTTCCCAAAAACTGTTTTTACAGTCAGTTTTTTAAGGTTCTCATGTTATGTTTGTTATTTCCTCTTAATACAAAACAACACCCTGTTTTTTTCTTTTTTCTTTTTTTTTTTTTTTGACATGGCTTTTTATTTTTTTCCCTCAGGAGACCAGTCTCATTGAATTGCAGAAATCCCAAGTTTTATCTAATTGTTCCTCCATGGTGTTATTCAGCCTGTTCCTCTATTTCCTATATTTCCTGTATATTGACACTTATGTTGAGAGGCTCGGAGTCAAGTTAAATACTTTTAGGAAGAATATGATGCCGGGTGTCTCATACTCCATCCTAAGAGGAGACACACAACAGGCCATCGCATTAATAACACCGCTAAGCTTGATCAGTGTATTGAGGTGGTGACACCAAATCTCTCTGTTGCAAAGGTACATTTGCCCCCGTTGTTATCAGCATTGTGATAACTTCCTCATTGTCCTCTCAACAACCTTTTAGGTGACGGTTTTTGTAGTCGCTGATGGTCTCTGCAGGACGACCCATTATTTCATTGGGTTTCTTACTAGTTTTCATTTATCTTTTTAAAATTTCTTACAGGCAAATTTACTTTGTGATGTACATGTATGTGAGTTCTGACAAATACAGAGTTGTGTATCTACCACAATAATCCAGACACAGAATAGTTACATCACTTCAAAAAATGCCCTTGCGCTGTCCCGCGGGGTATCCTAAATGAAGTTGAGTACGAAGCCCAGGCTCAACAGCTTTGCTCCAACTGTACTTGTCCCATAACATTTCCTGCCATGCCTAGTAGTGATTAAACCCCTCTGTGCATAGGAATAAAATCATGAAAACTTGTTTTAATAGAGGCTCTGGGGCCCTACCCCCAGAAGTTAGGACTCCAAGGCTGAGGCATGCTGTTAGCAATTGTGATACTAGTAATCCCTGGAGTAGACACGATGTAATGATATGAGAACGGCCCTAACTCTCTACCTTTCCTTCTATCCGTCCTCTTTGCAACGTGACTTTGCAGCTCCTGCCATGAGGAGGTGGCTTCTATTTCTGCATCCCAGGAGTCTGGGCGGAGACTTGTTTCAGCAACAAATACAATGGAATTGACAATGCACCAGCATAAGCCTCATTTTCATTCTCTCAGAGCCCTTGGGCTGAGGCCTGGTGGATGAGCCTGGGCCAGCCGGCTGGATGAGGAGGGGTGCACGGCCTCATCTCCACCATCGCCTCACACGATGGTCACTCAGGTGAGTGAACGGGGTCATCTGGGGGCAGCCAGCTCCAGGTGACCCACCGCAGACACCTTAGCACAGAGGCCAAGCCAAGATCGCTTAAGCTTGGCCAGCTGACCTATATGCTCTAGAGCAATAAAAAATATTTATTGTTTTTAGTTGTGCGTGTGTCTGTGTGCGTCTGTGAGTGTGTGTTTGGTGATCTGTTACATGGTAATAGGTGACTTATACACCATAATTCTGATACGCTTCACCCAAGAAATACTGACTTATCTCTTCTCCATTTCTCTCACCGCCTTCCTCATTTAGGCTTTCATTTCTTGCTCGGACCACTGCTGTCACTCAACCTCCATGCTCACTGCTGCTGCTGACTGTATTCTTTACAGTCAGAAGGCAAGTTGTCATAACTGATGCATTCTTATCATCTAGCATAAAGCCTGGTCCCCCAACAGGTGCTCAGTCCTTCTTTGTGGTGCCGACAGATTCGTAAAGCACGGCTCTGATCACGTCCCTGGGCACAGAGGACTCTACCGGCATTCACACCACATTCCAGGTCCATTTTCCACTTGGCGTATTTAATTCTAGGACCTCTGGGATCAGGCCACAGCCTTGCTTCCCACTCTTCTTCCCAGTCTTCTCTTAATGCTCCCTTCGAAAGTGAGGGCTGACGGACCACGCCCTTGCTGCCCGGTCTACGGGACGCTGACTCCTGCCTGGAAGGCCTGCCTCCATCTCTGCAAACTCCACACGTCCTGGAAGGTCCGAGTCTTCTGGGAGCGTCTGGTAGCCGTGGTTAAGGAAGAGTTCCCCCCTTTCCCCTGCCTCTACCAGTTGGCCTGAGCCTCTCGGAGCTGAGCACTCCCACCTGAGCACCTGACACGATGGTTACCTGTTCCTTGTGGCATCTAGCAGGCATCTCCTCTACCTGAGATTGCGAGCTTGTTGAGGGAGAGTCCATCTTTTACCTCTCTGTATTCCCTGTGGTACCTAACACAGTCCATGAAACACAGCAAGACCTTAATAAATGCTTATTGAATGAATGAACGGATGGTTTTTCGTCACTAGTAAAACAACAGCAACAGTAATAAGCCAAACTCACAACAAAGATGGCAAAAATAAACACAGTGCTTTTCATATATTGGGTCTGTAAAAGAATCTTCTGGAAAGCCTGCTCAAAATACACATTCCTAGGCTTTGTCCCCAGAGAGACTGGTTCAGTAGGTCAGGAGTGGAACCCTAAGTTTGTGATTTGGGGGAAGGTTTGTGGGCAATATTTTGATATACAGTGGTATATACCTGCTTTATAGGTATGAATTCCAAGGCAAACTCCTTCCTTCATGCACCTATGAAATTTTTTTTTTAAGTTTCCTGACTTTAATGCCAAAGCATTGTGTGCAGTGGACCTATAAAAAGAACAGCTTTAACAATACATACATAGTCTGGCACCTCATTAGCTTAGGTTGCTGGGAATATGGCATCACACCGCATTCTTTGTGATGACAATCTCCACGTATTTTTTTTATCTACATATCCTTTTTATAACCTATTTAAAGTTTAATATGTGACAAACAGTCCCTTTTCAGACCGTCTCACCGTGTGATGCATGCTTTAAAAAAAAGAGAAGGGCGCCAAACTCCTACCTCGGTCCCAGAGGCTGGCTCTCAACGCTCTCTCCAGTTGTTCCTCTTCACTCAGTCCTGCTGTGTATGCGTCATAGTCCCTGGGTACTTCTTCAGAGTAACCTGGCATGCCGTGGGGGTAATAATCCTGATATCTGGAGTAGCCTACAGTCACAAGGAAAGGGTTACAGAACATTGCCATGTACTGTTCTTTTCACCCTCTCTATTTCATTAAGCAAAGACAGTAAAATGACCTATGTCATCAATCTGAGCACAGTGATACTTGCCAAAATAAAACCAGACGACAAATGGAGAATGCCCCCGTGGGGGTGGGCAGTCGTAGGTCCTATCACTGTTGTACCCACGGTGCCCAGCGTGAAACTGGAGTGGATTCTTACAGTTCAGAGCTACACAATCCTTGGGGAATGTTCTCTGAAGTGCTCACGAAAGTCAAGGGAATGGCTGAAATGATAGCTGATAGAGCCTTTCTGTCTGTGGCTCCATACAATGAGAGGCAGACTACCATTTAAGGCAGAAACCACAGGATTTCTGTGCTGGGTATGATACTTTGGACACTAATAACTACAGTGAGATATACAAGGCAGTGTCTCTGTAATTATAATTGTATGTCAAAGAACATGGCTTCTATCAATGGTCCTTTCAAGAAATTGGTTGCTGGGTAAAACGAGAGAAGAAACAAACCTGCTCATTAAATGATGCTTTAAGTATCAGACTTACAAAGCCCATTACTAAAGGTCAATTACAGAGCAAAGTTCACTTCTGCAAGGGGTTTCCATCAATCTTAAGTTAATTTGAGTTTATTCCTCACATTTCCTTTAACTGCCCACTTTTATGTAATTTGTTTGGAAGAGAATTTTTTCCCTCTAAAGATTACCAATCTAATTCTGGTGTAATAAGAGAGAAGTTAATAATAGTCTGTTTATCCCTTCTTTCCTTCTATTATCATAACCTTTGGAGGGGAGTTTTTGAATGTTTAATTAATGTGCTTTTGGTTGTTGATGAAAATTCCTACCCTGTATCCTTAAGTCCTGTGTCATATGTCTCCGTATCATCCAACATAGTACATGCCTGAGTTTAAACTTCTTATTGCTTTAGTAAGACTACAGGGGGAAAAAACCTGACAATCAAGCTAAAAAAGAGGAACGTTGTGGGGCAGAATCTGGTTAATTAAGATTTCATATTCAGAATATTTGATAATTGGTCCTGAGGCTATTTGAAAATTTACTTTTGTGTTGGTTATAAATAAAATGCAAGATTAAAAGGGAAACAGTTTAAGTATCTCCCATGGGAATTTTCAGGCACTCAAAAAGTCTTTATTTTCATAGAAACAGTGAAATGATAATAAAACACACTGATCTAGTTTCAGCTGATAATCTAATGTAATGATACACATTTATACAAATATTTGTCATGCAAAGTATATGTGTCTATTCATTATGTTTTCATAGCGGCTTTAAGGGGATATAATTGACATACGATATAAGTCACCAATTTAAAGTATACACGTCAATGGCTTTTAGTGTATTCATGGAGTTGTGCCATCACCACAACCAATATTAGAACATTTTCATCACCCTAAAAAAGAAACCTGTACCCGTTAGCTATCGTCCCCTGTCCCTCCCAGCCCTAAGTAACCACTAATCTACTTTCTGTCTCTATAGCTATGACTATTCTGGACAATTATATAAATGGAATCATGTAATATGTGGTGATCTGTGTCTGGCTTATTTCATTTAGCATAATGCTTTCAAGGTGCATCCACGTTGTAGCATGAATCCATACTTCATTCCTTTTTGTGGCCAAATAATATTCCATGCGTGATTATATCACATTCATCAATTGATAGACATTTGGTTTATTTCCACCTTTCGACTCTTGTGAATAACATTCATGGGCAAGTCTTTAAATGGACACATGTTGTCATCTCTGTTTTTTTTTTTTTTTTAACATTTGGTTGTGAGAGACAGAGAGAGAGAGAGAGAGAGAGAGCATGAGCGGGGGAGGGGCAGAGAATGAGAAGGAGACACAGAATCTGAAGCAGGCTGCAGGCTCTGAGCAAGCCGTCAGCACAGAGCCCGATGTGGGGCTCAAACCCACAAGCTGTGAGATCACAAGCTTGTGAGATCACAAGCTGAGCCGAAGTCGGATGTTCAACCGACTGAGCCACCCAGGCGCCCCGACATGTTATTTCTCTTGGGTATATACCCAAGAGTGAGATTCCTGGGTCATACGGAACTTCTATGTTTAACCATGTGGAAATGCCAGAATGTTCTCCAAAGAAGCTGTGCCATCTTAAATTTACACAAAGCAATGCTTATGGGCTCAGATTTTTCCAATATTCACCAATGCTTCTTACTATCTATCTTTGTAATCACAGCCATCCTACTAGGTGTAAGTGGTATCTCATTATGGTTCTGATGATTAATTACACTAAACATCTTTTCATGTGTTTATTGGTCATTTGTATATCTTCTTTGGAAAGCAGTCTATTCAGAGTCCTTGTCTACTCTTACTGATTATTACAATACTCTTCTACCTTGGTACTGTTTTACTACATGTCCTGGAAAGTCACACACAAAATGAATGATTTAAGTAAACATTAAATAAAAACGTTCAGGATTTTGGGAGTTAATTCTGACAAGCTTTGCTTCTAAAGTAGTAAAAAATTAGTGGGAATTTACTAAATACCTCCAATGGCCCAACTTCCACATTGTCTCTCATGTTTCCCATGTCAGAATACTAACATTATGGTGTTTAAAACAGAAAAGGATACGAGCAAAGTGCCCCAATCCTCACAATAGTGTAGGACTGAAGTGGGATCTGGATTCAGATTTAAATATGGACACCTTCCTCAAACTGGTCTCTACTCAACTTTCCTATGAAAAAAACTGAGCTCCCACTGCTATGTTGGGGAACACCCACTAGCAGGTTTTATATCCTGAGAGTAAAGACTGCAGTAGTGTTACAAATATTGCTTTCCTGAATTCTCACCAAAACAACAGCAACAACAAAACCTTCCACATAAGGGCAAACAGTTAAAATGCAGTCAGTATGTCTACTTCACGTAGAACCAAAGACAGGGGCAACTTCCAAAACATAAGGGAATACTTATGGATAAGTCATTAAATACCATGGCATGCTTTAGCAATCCCTGAACAGAGAGACTGCCCAATTCTCTGGGAGTGCCAACTACTTTACTGCAGCAGAAAGGAGCATATTGGGCACTTTCCCATATGGCTCATTACCACTTTCAAACCACTGTGGAAAGTTATTCTGTTATAGAAGGTCTAAGCGCATTTCTACCTATCTACCTTCGAAAATGTTCAGCTAATTCAAAACCCAAAATAACCTCAAAGCACTGAATACCCATTTATACAGATATCAGAATTACTGCATACATCTATACAGTTTCAATTACCACGTAAATTTGCTACAATTTGAGACAATGTTTTGTTGACATAGAAAAACATTTTTCTTCATGTTATTTCTTAGTTAAAAAACAACCCAGAAGTGCCTGAACGAAATAAAGTCTACAACTCTAAACATCTGAATATTATAAAATCTAATTTGGTACTTGTCAGACAAAACATAGGGTGAAAAAGGAAAAGCTTTAGTAAGTTAAGTCAGAAAGACTAGTGTGGTTAAAGGTTCTCTATCATCAGTCATAAATCATCAAGAAGACTAAAACTCCCATCAATATCTATTATAATGAGAACAGGTCTCCTAGGACAAAAAATTTTCTTCAGCTGTTCCACTGGCCCAATCAGATATTTTTAAATCTTCATAATAAACATGGCTGGAAAAACCCAACAATCAAACACTTAAGATAAATAACTTTAAATTATATCCTGCAATGAATACCAGTTTAATATTCTTTTGTAGCTATATACTTTGGCTCTGTAGTAAAAGAAATTCTGGTTATCATTATTCTATTAACTACTCCATCTGTTCCTTATACACATACCAGGATTTCATGGCAAAAGAGATCAAGAAACACCACCAAGATTAGAAAAATTGGTAACAGCTTTTTAAACATTCATGAGGTTCTTTGACCTATAAAGACTCTTCCAGCTAAGGACGGCCATATTAAAAATAAATCATTACTTGTAAGAGATACACATGCTCTCATACAAGTTCCCTAGATGACCATTAGCATGGCCACCTGGCCTTATGTAGCTCTGCTTTTGAAGAAACCCAGTCACTTCAGAGGAAGGAATATAAATATGGTAATCTTACAGGGGATAAGAGAGAAAGGTAAAAGAGGCTTTTATTTTTGCCCTTAATTCTCTGGTCTGTGTGTCTGCTCTGTGCATGCCTCTTCCAAATGAAGGAGGAAAGGAGCAGGTTTCCCTTTTTACTATTTTTTTTAATAAGTGCCAAAAAAAAAAAAAAAAAAAGAGGAAAGAGAAGACAGTAAGGGGAACTGCCCTATTTCGTTAGGATAAATCAGCAGAATGTCTGGTCCACCTCCTATCCCCGTACGATAGAAAAATCAGAGGCTAGGAATCGGTGAGTGGCACTTTTGGTCCTGGTTTTATCACTAAATAGCTGTATGACTTTAGTCAAATTACTTAACATTCCTAAACTTCAATTTCCCAGCTGTCACACAAGACTTTAGGACTAGGGAATCTACAATAGTTTAAGACATACATGTCTGTGCACAAGTATATTCTTATTATTCTCTTTGTCCAGAGGAACATTCCTGTTACTTTTGGGGATTTAACAAATCAACCAGGAGAAAGGCATTTTTTCCTCTACCGATGCCTAGTGTTAGGGGCCATGTTCTCTGCCAAGTAGAGGGGATAAAGTCAACAGAAGTGAGAAATCACAATGGGAGAGAGGACCAAAATGGGTCTTCCTGTCCAACCCACCTCTTCCGAGTTACACGGGCCAATAAAGCTTTTATAATTAAATCAGTGTAAGCTGGTCTCCATAACCAACAGATGAAAGGAATCAATGCTCTTCCAAATGAGTATATTTATCAGCTTAGTCAGTAACTACTCATTGCACTTATCTTTAGGTGAGTCCACAGACAGAGGGAGGTGAGCTGGCACTCCCCAACAACTGTTCCTCTCCTGCACCAAGACCACAGTTGTAACATTTTAAGCATTCAAATTAGCACAGGCAAAAGCCTCAGAAGTGAAATCTTTTCTTGAGGCAGCAACAGTATTCACTTCTATGGTTCCCAAGTCTATGTAAACCCAATCATCTAAGCCTATGATTTTTGTTCTTGATTTCATTAAAACCACCTGGGTAGTTAAGAAAAAAAAAGTCCAATTCCCTGTATCTGTCCTCATTCTGATTTAATTTGTCTTGGATGAATTCAAGGCCTGGATATACTATAAAAACTCCTCAGGTGCTTCATATATATAGCCAGGATTGATAATCATGATCCAAACCTTTATAACTACATCAAACACAGAGCTTGAATGTAACTCCAATAGTATCACTCCACTGATTAAATCCTCCAGTGGCACTCTGACACATTCTGGATAATCTCAAACAGGCTCTTTAGTAAAAGCCTGATAATCCCTTTCTTCCCATTGTTTTGCTTAACTTCTACTTATTAATTCAAGACCCATTGTCTACTTCCTCTGAATAACCTCCACCAACTGCAATCTTACTCCTCCTTCTCAGGCTGCACACTGAATGTATCACGCTAATACTGTTGAAATGGATTTCTACCTCTGCTAGAAAGGAGTAACTGGAACTGAACTAGCCCTTCCACCATACTCAAGTAGAAAACTGGAGAAAATATATGAAACAAATAGACATTTTGAAATACAACAGACATTGTATAACAGGCAATACAAGATTTTGAGCCTTGAGAGAAAGGAAATAAGCCTGTAGGTGCTTCCCGGACTATGGTACAGGGAAAGGAGACATGAGCAGGTGCAGCAGGGTCCTCGTGATGAGCTGACATTTGCAGGGCAGAGTATAGCAAAGGAGAAAACTACATGTACAGAAAAACCTTCAGAAATCTGCATGGGTCCTCTGGAGATTTGGCTGAATTATTAAGCCAGGCATGTGTGGGTGAAATACCATGAGACCAAGGAAAGAATGATGAAGATCTACAAGTTGACCAATTCCCAGAGCTCAGGCAGGGCTGGAAGATCTCTGCTTCCCAACCAACCAGAACAGAGAGCCCTTGCTGAACAAAGGCCATTCAGGAGAGACCCCAGAAAAGTGATACCTCAGTTGTAGCACAGAATTAACCATAGAATAAGAGTTATTTTAGACTCACCCTAAAGAACTTAAAAACAAGTGCCAGAGGGATCAAACTGATCATCAAGAAACTTAACTGTGTGTCAGAACAAAGTTTAGTTTTCTCTGAAATAAGACAAATTCAACACTGCAAAATACACAATGTCTAGTATCCAATCAAAACTTACCAGACAAACAAAAATTGTGACCCACAACCAGGAGAAAAATCAGTGTGTATTGTAGCAGCTATATATATATATTACATATATATTTATTTATGAGGGGGAGAGAGAGAGAGAGGAGGCACAATTAGGAGCCAGAGACTTTGAACATAAATATTATAGCTATGCTCGGGATTTAAAGAAAAACATGAATATAATGAGAGAAGACATGAAAGACAGAGAAGAGAATGAAATAGGACTTCCAGAGCTGAAAAATACAATATGTGCATGGAAAAATTCACTAGACAGGATTGACAGCAAACTCGACCTTGTGGAAGAATCTGAACACATAGCAATAGAAACCATCCAAACTGAAGTCCCCACGTACCCAATTACACAGAGTCTCAGATTTTTGTAAGACAAAATGAAGCGATCCAACATTGGTGTGACTGGAAATCAGAAAAGGTGGGGGATGTTCTTTAGTAAAAAAGCTGGAAAAATGGATTACCAAGAGATCTGAACTAGAAGGAAATGTTTAAGAGAATTCTTGAGGCAGAAGGGAAACGATAAAAGATGGAAATTCGTATCTACATAAAAGGAGTCTCCTATTTTTGTGAAGTAACTCGCACAAGCCCTGGGCCCATCTCTGAGCTAAGTATGTGATGAACAGACCCAAGGGGGGATTAAAAACAAAAAAAAAAGCAGGGGCACCTTAGTGGCTCAGTCAGTAAAGCATCCGACTATTGATTTTGGGTCAGGCCACGATCCCAGGGCTGTAAGATCGTGGCCCATACTGAGCTCTGTGCTTAGCCTTGAACCTGCTCAAGTCTCTCTCTCTCTTTCTCTTTTTCTCTCCCCGCTTCTGCCCCTCCCCCTCTCATGCACTCTCTCCACTCTCTCTCAAAACAAAGAAATAAATATTTTTTTTATTTAAAAATTTTAAAAAAATGCAAAGGCTTTAAAAACTGAACTGCTACATAACCCGCCACACAAATATCAAATTAAACCATGAGAGGTACATGCATGAAAATGGATCAAATAGCACAGTAGAAGATCTGAAAACTGAATTGACATTGGATTCTAATCACCCACAGAAGGAGAGACAGAATTTGTGTTCTAAACCTGAAGAGGGTGACTGCCTGCACAAACAAAAATGTCAATATTTTATAGAGGATGTTCACAGGATTTGGAATCGCACAATAGTCAAAAAAGTCACCGTCAAAATTACTGGAAATCCCAAACTAAAACAAAACGGAAGATAGTGACTAATGCTCAGGATTAAAAGACAATCAACAGATGTCAGCCCCATGAGCAGACTCAGAGATTGGAATTACCAGACAGACTTTAAAGACGATCCAATGACCAATGACCATGCTCCATGAGATAAAGTGAACACTCTTGAAATGAATGGAAAGATAGTTTTCAGCAGAGATAGAAACCACAAAAGAGAACCAAATGGAAAGAGTAGATGCGGTATTGTTAAAAGCCGCTGGGTGGGTTCAATAGCAGAATGGAGAGTACAGAGGAAAGAGACCATGAACTTGAAGATAAATCAGCAAAAATTATCCAAGGTGCAGAACACAAAGGGAAGAAGATTGGGGGGGGGGGGAAAGGAGCCTGAAGGGCTTGAGGAACACTATCAAAATGTTTAGATTTCATTAAAGTCTCAGGAAGAGAGGAGAAAGCGACTGGAGAAAAAACATTTGTATTACTAATATCTGAAATCCTCCCAGATTCAGTGAAAGACAAAATACGTGAGGCAAAAACTGACCAAATTAAAGGGAGATCCAGATAGTTCTATAATCATACTTGGGAGATTTTAACCCCCTTCTCTGCACTGACAGAAAACTTGGAGGTTAGCAGGATCAGTAAGATACGGAAAATTGGAGATATGTATGTATGTATATGTGTGTGTGTGTGTGTGTGTGTGTGTGTGTGTGTGTGTGTGTATATATATATCTTCACACACAGATACGTTAATATATATATAGTTCTCTGTACCTATATTATTTAAGTCATTGGTCAAAAAGCTACGAATGTGGTCCAAATACAGCCCCCTGTCTATTTTTGTAAGTCAGGTTTCACTCATTTGTTTATGAATTGTCTCTGGCTGCTTTCATGCTACAAGAACAAGTTGTGACAGAGACCATGTGACCATCAAAGCTTTTGGAGCCTAAAACGTTAGCTATCTGGGCCCTCACAGAAAAGGTTGCTGACCCCAGTTCTCCAGTGGAATGACTCTAAAAGACACCTAGACATCCACAGCTATGGTTTCTTTAACACCTGTCTGCAGAAACTGGCCCCAGGCACTACAGGGGGGCCTCCCCAGCATGGCACACGAGGGCCTTAGTCTGAAACAGGTCATGTGCTTTAACAGGAAGTGCTTTCTACATATTTGTAAACCATTTAGAAAAAATATGCTCTCTTCTTTAAGTCACATGGTATTGACTATTAGAGGAACGCCTACCTTAGCCTCTAAGGGTAGGCATGATTCCTCCTGAATGTGCAGGTGGGGAGGACTGCAGAGAAGAGTAGATCTGAAACTAACTTGTAACACTCAGTGGGCAGTGTGGACTTGTAGACTGAGAATCCAGTACTAGACCCGGATCCAGTATGAACCTTCCCATGCCTGAGAGACCTCATCCCAATCATACAATATTCTCAGGCCAGAGTCACCTCTTTCCCCAGCCTTCCTTACCAAGTCACCCAAATATGCTCCCTGGGCTCTGGCTCCATCTAGCTTCCAGGCATGATGGTGGCTCCAGTACATACCTGCGGACACTACTCTACAACAGCACAAGCCAGTATCACCTTAAGGCAGCTCTGTGGTGGCAAACGCTGTCATTTTAAAAAATAAAATGTATTCGATGAAATAAAGTGCTTACCTGAACTATTAAAGTAGTACTGCTGTCCTGGGTAATGAACAGGGGAGGGAAAATTGCCTAAATATGAAGGAAAACAGACATTTTAATTATAGCCATAAGGATTCCCCCACCCCAGCTTTACGGAGGTCTGATTAACAAATAAAAAAAACTGCATGTATTTGGGTTGTACAACATTAGTTTTTAAAAGGTATATAACATGATGATTTAATATACATATACATATGACATGACTGCTACAATCAAGTTAATTAACTAACACCTATCACCTCACAATGGTGTGTTACCATTTTGTGTGTGTGTGTGTGTGTGTGTGTGTGTGTGTGTGAACATAAGATCTACTGTCAGTAAATTCCAAGTATATAATACAGTGTTATTAACTATAGTCACCACACTGTACCTTAGAGCCCCATAATTTATTCATCTTCTAACTAGAAGTTTGTACCCTTTGACCAACATCTCCCCATTTCTCTCATGTCCCTAGACCTTGGCAACCACTGTTCTACTATCTGATTCTAGGAGTTCAACTTTTTTAGATTCCACATATAAGTGAAATCATATAGCATTTGTCTTTCTCTCTCTGGCTTATTTCACTTAACATAATGTCTTCTCGGTTCATCCACGTTGTCCCAAACCAGAGGATTTCTTTCTTCTTTATAGCAGACTAACTACATTACACGTGCGCGTGCATGCGCACACACACGCGCACACACACACACACACACACACACACACACACACACTCCACATCTTCTTTACCCATTTATCTGATGGACAGTCACCCTACCGTGGCTATTGGGAATGACGCTGTAACGAGCACAGGAATGTGAATATCTCTTTCAAGATACTGATTTCATTTCCTTTGGATATCTACTCACAAGTGGGATTGCTGTATCATAAGGTGTTCTATTTTTAATTCTTTGAGGAACCTCCATACTGGCTGTACCAGTTTACATTCTCACCAACAGCACACAAGGGCTTCCTTTTCTCCACATCCTCTACCAATGCGTATTATCTCTTGTCTTTTTGATAATAGCCATCCTCACACTTCCCCATTTCGATCTGCATCACAAAGTTACAGTAACCAAAAAGGTACTGGCATAAAAACAGTCACCTCAACCAATGGAACAGAACAGCCATAAGGCTTTAACTGATGATCTTGCCAACAATTCAGAGGTTCTTTATAACAAAGCCAAGGTCATTTCAAATGATTTCTAACCAACTGTTAAAATAAACTCCCTTCTGTCTGGGCCTACCCCTATCGGGAACAGAATATGGGAAACCCTCTACAGTTCCTTAGAGGTTCTAGAGGTTCCTGTTGACCTAAGAGGGTCTCTACCTCTAAAATAAGCCTGGGCTTAGAGGCTCCTGTACAAGTGGAGATGGTCTGGTGTCCAGAGAACCTGCTGCCAGAAGACTGTTGGGGGAGCCATGGTTCTTACCCTTCTAAAGGGCCTTTCCCCTTCCTTGTCCCTAACAGGGCAATAGGACAGTCAATTCAGCACTACTGAAGGGAGGCGGTGTGGGGAGTAACAGGCAGGCACAACTTCAGTGTGATGCTCCTTCTCCAGAAGTTATCAGGCAGATGCACTTGGCTATTTTCTTTCTTTTTTTTTTTTTTTTTTAATTTTTTTTTTCAACATTTATTTATTTATTTTTGGGACAGAGACAGAGCATGAACAGGGGAGGGGCAGAGAGAGAGGGAGACACAGAATCGGAAACAGGCTCCAGGCTCTGAGCCATCAGCCCAGAGCCTGACGCGGGGCTCGAACTCACGGACTGCGAGATCGTGACCTGGCTGAAGTCGGACGCTTAACCGACTGCGCCACCGAGGCGCCCCCACTTGGCTATTTTCCACAGGGCTCTTGGGTCACCTCAATTCTCAGGTCACCCTAGATCTTTCTCCGGCTTCACCAGAAAAAAGGCAGAGAGATTATAGGCTATTTGTAAATAGCACTGAATGTTTGTTTCAACTTTTAGTATCTAATTTTCTATTGTATTACTTTGAAAACAACATGATGTAAAAAAAATAGTCGCCCAGAACATAGGCAAAGTTTCAAGAAGGAAAACTAAGAGTTGAAATGGTGTAATTGTGGGGAAAAATCCTCTTTAAAATCAAAACTCTTCCCTAAATTCTGCAAGAAAGCTTTACAAACCACTTCAACTTCAGATACACATAGAAAATGAGAAAAACATGGGGCGCCTGGCTGGCTCAGTGGGTAGGGCATACAGCTCCTGATCTTGGGCATATGAGTTCGAGCCCCAAGTTGGGTGTGGAAGTTACTTAAAAATAAAATCTTAAAAAAAAAAATGAAACAAAACATTAAACTTGCAAGAAACATTCCTTTTCCCTTATCAGTACTAAGGCGCATTTGGGCAACAAAGCTCATTACTAGATTTCCATAATTAAGTTGTATCAAAAATATAATGAAGCTGGACATTTTCAATAAATGCAGTTCCCGCTGTCTCCTCCAAGCACACACACTGGAAGCACAGTAATAAGCAAATGTAGGGAAATGGGAATCCGTTTAGATGCAACACAGCCTGTAAAAATCATCTGAAAGTGAACACAACCCGCTAATAAAGACGGCAGTGCAGTGCCTGGAAAGCTTTCTAATATCATGAATATTATATGGTTCTCAAGAATACCAGTCATCGGCACAAAGTGTGAAAACAAATTATTTATGGTTCAAGGAAAGGTAAAATAGTCTCAGAAGATTTCTTATGAATAAAAGATGAAATATTGGAACTCATATGGTCTATAAAACAAGTGTCTGCAAAATAGTTTTCCTATAAGTCAAACACAGTATAGCATTTTAAATTAAGAGGGCTAAAAAATTCATATATTCGAAATAAAATATTTTCATTGAGCATCAATTTGACAGGAAAAAAAGCCAGAAAAACAAAAACAAAAACAAAACAACAACAAAAAAAACCCCCAAACTTTTATAGGCAGAAGCCACGCTTTAAGCCATAGCACACTTGATTCGGCCACGCATGAATATGCATCTCACCCACCAAGAACTTAGGGGTCATTCTGAATTCTTGCAAATACTGGCCTGCACTTCGGTCCAGATTTTTCTTTTTTAACTTTGCCTTGCACATATATTAATTTGGGGAATATTACGGAAGAATGCATTATTTTAAATCCATTTTAGGGGTGCCTGGGTGGTTCAGTCAGTTAAGCGTTCGACTTCAGTTCAGGTCATGGTCTCACGGTTCATGAGTTCAAGCCCCGCATCGGACTCTGTGCTGATAGCTCAGAGCCTGGAGCCTGCTTTCAGGTTCTGTGTCTCCCTCTCTCTCACCTCCCCTGCTTGTGTTCTGTCTCTCTCTCTCAAGAATAAATAAAAAACGTTAAAACATTTTTTAAATTAAAAAAATCTATTTTAGTTCTCTGCATTTTCAAGAAAATCGCGGTTTTCTGTGAGTTCCCTTAATGCTGCAGGTAAAAATACCACAATTTGTCCCCTAAGAAAGCTTCTGGTTCACAATTTGGGTTTGCAGACTCTTCTCTGGAGCAGTGTGGGGCATGCGTGCAGCCGGTGTTTGGCCTCTTGGTTTTAAAAAGAGCCTATTCGGGGGGCGTCTGGGTGGCTCAGTCGGTTGAGCGTCCAACGTCAGCTCAGGTCATGATCTCACAGTCTGTGAGTTCGAGCCCCGCGTCAGGCTCTGTGCTGACAGCTCAGAGCCCGGGGCCTGCTTCGGATTCTGTGTCTCCCTCTTTCTCTGACCCTCCCCCGTTCATGCTCTGTCTCTGTCTCAAAAATAAATAAACGTTAAAAAAAAAAATTTTAAAAGAGCCTATTCGGGAATTCCTAAGCTGAACCACAGGGAAACTTGGGGTGGCTTCTGTTTCCATTAAAATTAAGATGAACTTCCAACCTGTTGTCAGGCCAAGGGTGTTTTGTTCTGTACCTGCACACATTTCCATGATTTTCTTCAGAGGCCCAAGAGTGTACATTAGTCCGACGAGAATCCCGGCCAGATGCCCAGCGAAAGAAGCCCTGGGAGAGAAGGAGACCCTTTGTGAGTATTTGCTCTGCCGCTGATTAGACACATTCTGTCTTCTCATTAGGCCGGTGCATGTCAATTAGTCACCGTCTGCAGGCTTTGCCCCCCCTCACGTCCTTTACGCTGAGCAGCATTTAACTCTGTCCAAAGAATGCTTCCCACCTTAAAAAAAAGTACAATGAATAATAACCACCACATGTTTTAAGATGCAGTTTCCCCTCCTTGACCAAGAGAAGGGGGCTGGCTCCTTCACAGCAGTGGAAGCATTTTGTCAAGACAAACCCATCTGTTTCTTCCAGTTTTTCTCTGTGGCTCTTATCCCAAAACATAAATGAAATCCGTTTTCTCTGAATTACATCTGAAATTATTCAGGCATTGTGAGGCCCCATATCTCCCCGTGTAGCACAGCCGATTGCGGATTTTTATACACCACCGGCGAGTGAGGCAAAGAGCAGGAGCAACCCGGCAGAGGAAACGGAGATGTCCACACCCCTTCCCCTAAAGTTGCCTTCATGTGTACCTTTCAGGCCCTTAGCAAAGAGACAAAAATGTAAACGTCAAGCTTGAAAGATGAGATAGGGCGTTAAATTGGTTCCGTTCTTCTTTTTTTTTTCTTAATTTTAAATGTTTTATTTATTTTTGAGACAGAGAGAGACAGAGCGTGAGCAGGGGAGGGGCAGAGAGAGAGAGGGAGACACAGAATCCGAAGCAGGCTCCAGGCTGTGAGCTGTTAGCACAGAGCCCCATGCGGGGCTCGAACCCACAAACCGCGAGATCACGACCTGAGCCGAAGTCGGACGCCCAACCGACTGAGCCACCCAGGCGCCCCTGGTTCCATTCTTCTTAAAGTACCATCTGAGACTGGCAATCACTATAAGTGATTCAGCAAGCCGCAGCTAAGTCTTTGTTGAATGAGTAAAAGAGTAAACAAAGGTCACCTACTGTCTCCCTCCCTCCCCACACCCCCACCCCTGCTCTTGCTCTCAGTGCATCCCACACTCTGCCATCAGCTGTTCTAGAATGGCGGGTTAGCCATGTCACAGCCATCCGGTGAAACTCACTGACCCCTCTGCTTCCAGAGTACTCCAGCCCGCAGCCAAGGCATCCCAGCACTTGGCCTCGCTTATCCCTTGTCCCCACTCTCATGGCCCACTAAGTCCATCACTGCACCCACCACCAGACCCCCACGTGCTCAAAGGGGACCACAGGTTGAGCGGAATGGCAGGCACCCCTTTCGTAAAAATCGTGTCCCTCCTTCCTTCCACGGTCTTCCCTCAGCAATGCTGCTTCTGCCTTTACTATAGCATGTACTCGGCCTACTGGGGAGGGAAGTGTTAACTACACATTGGCCCGGCTGTCTCTCTCTCTCTCTGTCTCTGTCTCTGTCTCTCTCTCTCACTCTCTCACAAATTCTCTGAGGGCACCAATGATGTCTTCTTATTCATCTTTTATGCTACATTAGAAACGAAAAACAAACAAACAAATGGTCAAGTGTATGAATATTTCTACAGCTTAGGGAAGTGACCTTCATTCCAGAAAGTTATTAAGGAGCCAGATGTAAACTCCAAGAGCACAGTGATTTCTGTCGTTTCCACATATGGATGACACACTCCTAGGGCCATGCCTGGCACTGGAAGACACTGGGATGTGGATTGAATGAACGATTCAAGTGTCCCAGGACACCAGGAGGCAAGTTAAACCCATTATATCTTCAACTCAGAATGCACCCCCTGAGCCACGGCACTGATGGAGCTGAGGGGGCTGACGTTTACTCCCCTACAGCAGACCTAGACTCAAAGCCAACACACGTTGCCTACCTCAGCAGCAACCCAGAGGGCAAAGGCCCTGGAAAATCACAGGCAAAACAGCCACAAGTCATTTTCACTGTCTTAGAGCTAGCGAGAAGACTTGTTAGGTCCCAGGAAAAGAAGAGACCATGGAAGGCTTCGGAGAAAAGACCAGAGGAAGCCGTCTACAGGCAGGATGGCACTGATGTTTGTTCTAGGAGCTAATTCACTCCCACCGTTGCCCGAAAAAGCTCCTGCCACGTGCACACGCACTGTCACAATGCATGTGTGTCTGCATGCATGCACATACACGCTCACCACCCCCCACCCCCACAATCATCCCTTCAAGAGAGCTATTATCTCCATCAGATAGATTTACCTACAATATGTGCAACCTGATAATAAAAACATAGGATCAGACGCTCGGGTTCCCATTTTTAGGGGAAGAAGAACATGAGCTATGCTTTTTCTGAGCTTTTCCAAAAAAAATAAAATTGTGCTTATTTTGTTCTATTTTTAGGCTACATAAAACCCTTCAAATAGTTCTAGGAACGGCAGAGAAAGTGGTAGTTTGAGGGATACAAAGGAGAGGCCAGAATCAATTTTTTAAAAATAGTAACCTCGATTTCACAGAGAAGAAAATTGCATCAACATTTTTTAACTTTTTAACCCAATCTTCACGGTGAATCATATAGATACAAAATAACACGGGAGAAAATTTCAATTTAGAACTCCAACCTATTAAACAATCAATCCTGAACCTCATTTACAATTTAGAGTACAATGCAGTGAAATGAATTTCTTATCTCTCTAAATGAGTTTGCAGAAGTTTGAATTATAATCTAATTGTCCTCATGTAATTGTGAATAACTGGGGACGGAAAGCTGGCAGACCAGAGACCATATTGCACCATCATCCGACATTCCGCATTTTCACACAAGTCCCATCTCAAAACCCTAGCTGTCCTTACCATTTAAGCTCTATACGGGTGTTCATCTCTTAAAATAAGAGATGATGATCATCTCAATCAAAACTGAGGATTTTGCAACATAACACACACACAAAAAAGGGACATGCCACACGGGAAAGGAAACCTAGGCTCATTCTGAGAGGCAGTTACCCTTCTCCATGCCGTCGGTAACCATCTGACAGACCGCCTCCCTCTCTCTCGAAGGGATACCCGTGTCCTGAGAGAGGAAATGGACCCGTGGGCAGGAAATGGGGCTGGAGACGTGTCTCCTTCCCAGCAGGCAGGGTGCCCAGTCCTAGCACCTGGGCACTTTGTCCCTGCCGCTTGGGGGTGCTGCGGGGCCACAAGGAGGTCCTGGGCTTTGGCGGAAGACAGTTAACAGCTTCAGAAGCAGACCGCGTTATGATCGTAACTATATACATGAAACAGACGTTTTGATGCCTGCGTTGTCCGAGGAAGCCCATGGTTTCATAGCATCTGTCCGCGAAGTATGTGCTCTACTCCGTTCTTAGTCACCCCCACAGGCTGATGCCCCACGTGGCAGGCTCCTAGGAACATGGCTTCTTCTGGGCCTGATTAGGTCTTAGGCTGGGACTGAGGATTTGGTGATGGCCTGCCACCTTCCATCCCAATTCAAAGTAATTCTCAGGGACAGGACCACCCTCTTCAACCCAATACCCATGATGTTACCAGTGCAGTAAACAGCCTGACACTAGCACTCAACAAATTCCTGAAGGAATGGAGCAGAATTAAAACTGCATATAAAATGCCCATTTCTGATACACGTTACAATTGCATTCTGAAAACACAAGTTAGGCACGGTCACCAATTAACAATTGTTTTAACATCACATCTCATCCAGAGAGAAAATGATTAAACACAACACCCTCCCCATCCTGCATACTTAGGCAATGTATTACACAAAACACCCTCTCGATTAACAAAACAGCAACACCAAACCTATTATTATATCCCAGAATTGGTCACCAAGAAGCTTTATTTCTTCTGATAGCTCAGTAGTGACTCCCTTTAGAAAGCATAACGGCTATAATCAAACACTGATTGATGGCAAGGTACAGTCACAGGGGCCAGGCGCATTGCTGCCATGTCCAGTCACACAGGTTGTGCACCACGCAAACAGACTATGATGAGAAGAAATATCATTTGTCTGGGGTCTCAGGCGTTTCACAAAGATCCAATATTCAAATTCAGATCATCACGTCTCAACTTCGCGGAAAGCACCCATGTAATTTCATTCCAGTTGGGGCCTATGTCTTAATCCAGTAGTTCTTAAGCTTGTTCAGGTTCTAAGCCCCTTTCAACGTCTGATGAAAGCCACAAATCCTGTCTGCAGGAAAATTACACATACGCAAAGTGTCACCTATAATTTTAAGAAGTTCGCGGATGGTTTGAATTCCATCCACGGACCTCCGGTTAAAGACCCTCGCCTGAAGTGAAAATAATTCATCACAAATGGGAGAATTTCAAACACTAGCCCCAAGTCTAAACATTTCGTTTGTACTCAAATCCTAAGACAGGGGCAGCCTTTTGTTTGGATTACTTAGGTTTATTAACACGCCCCGTCTCTTGGCTGGGCTGCTGCTCTGTTGTGGTGTAACCTACTCCTAGATTCAATTTCCTCCCTGCCCAAATCCGAATGTTAGTCATTCTTCCAGCTAAAGCCTGAGAGTAAGAAATTCTGCTCCTCTCTGTATGTCCGAAAAGATCTTTCGTTTCAGCCTCCCATCTGTCCAGAGGTACAGGATCAACCACTGCTGCTAAAAAATCTCAGTCGGACAGTCCTTCATCCGTCTTTTCAGATCTTCTCTCTATTTTGGATACACTGCCGTTGCTACCACAGCCACTCCAGCTGCACAACCCTGAAAAATCGTTATCGTTTTGTACAACCCTGAAAAATCATTAGCCATTACTGTTTGTCCTATAGACCTCCAGAGATGCAGCGCTGACACAGAACTGGGGCTCAACTTGTGTTTGTAGGAAAAAAAACTAAAAAAACACAAAAAATATTGAAAGGTTAAAAAATCAAATCGCCGTTGGTGCACATTACTTATAAGGGATAGTGACGGTAATTGTGGACCAAAACTAAGATGAGGATATTACTGTGTGTTATATGTCAAATGTATTTCAATAAAGCTGGGAAGAAGATGATTGCGGATTTCAGTTATGCAAACTATATGCAGATATTATTAACACCAGTACAGAGGGTTCTTTCCAATCATGCCAGCATAAACTGCTTCTCACTCCTTTGAGAGGCGACTTAGAAGGTTGAGCTAAGTGGTTATGCAAAATGTTCATGCTCCCATGTGCCACTGTTAAGGAATCAAAAGCCTAAGCTATGATTGAAAGCTGTGACAAGCTATAAAGGTCCTCCTCTGCTAAGTGGCAAATTCTTTCCACAGCTGAAGAAGCTGCCATCTCAGGCGTAGCTCGGAAAGCAGAAAATGTATTACTGTAAGACATAATCTCCCGGTGTGTGCAGAGCAAACGACCTCATTAAGGACGTAGCTTGATGGAGACACAGTGTTAGACAAGGCAAGAGGACACGGTAAGGTAAGAGGCGGTCAGCTAGAAGGGGGCTGCTGCGGCACGTGTTCCAGAATTTCCTCCCGTAAAAGCAGTCTGTACCGGGCTGGAACTGCATTTAACAGAAGTTCTTAATTGTTTGGGGCTCTTAATGAACGATCCTAATAAACTGACCTGACAGCCGCAAGGGGTGGCAAGAGGTGTTGAGGTTTTTGAACATTCATGCCACTAGGAAAGACCTTGGTAGGACTGCTTCTTCCCAAGATAAACTGTTCTTAAACTGTTTGGTTTCTGTCCTGGATGCTTTCTTCAACCACTACGTCAGTACGTGTCTTTGGCAATGGCGATTTGGGAGAGACTTGGTCTATACGTTCTTTCTCTTCACCACATTCCCCAGCACCTCCTTCCTGCCACCGTTGGCTGCAGAAGTAAGAACCAGTCCTCTTCCAATATTATATTCCCTCCCAAGGGAGGCACTGAAATATTGGCCACGTAACCACTCTAATATCCATGTGCGTTTATTAAACATGGCACCAACCTTGGGCCTGGGGCTGGGAGCTGACCACTGACATTTACTTGAGTCCTAGACAAACATGATCTGGACAAAAACAAGAGTGCTGAAAAGGGATGAAAAGTCTCTCTTACAAAAGGGCTTCCAAGATAATAGATGATGCCTAGCCATTCCTTGGTTCTTGGTCCCATGGCCCTCAGCCTGGAAGCAAGATAACCTCATGAGCTGATTCAAGAGGGTAGCATTCATTCATTCATCAAATATGTACTGACTATTGCGTAAATAAGACAAACACGGTCGCTGCCTCGCGGAGCTTACAGTCTGGTGGGGGCACACACACTCTCTAACTGCGAACTGTTTCAATGTAAGGAAGCAATTCTACTTTCCCTAGAGTAGTCTGGGATGGCTCCTTAAGTGACATCTAAAGTGACATCCATAGCATTTGGAGCTTGTATGCCCCGAGGGGAGGAAGGAAGCTTCACACAGGGAAAAGCACACAAGTAGGGGCTGTGAGGCTGGGAAGAACCTGGTGTGTTTTAGGTGGCTGGAACATAGTGAGTTAGCGAGTGAGCATGAGGACATCCTACAGCATGAGATGAATTTGGAAAGAGGCGCAAACGCCAGATCTTATAGGCCATATGTGCCAAGGGGAGGAATTTAGGTTGTTTCCTGAGTACACCGGGACGCCACAGGAGAATTTTAAATGGGAGAATTTTTCACGATGATCTACTCTGTCCAGTGGGAGAGCAGAATCTACAGAGGCAAGAGCCAGCGTAGGAGACCAGTAAGGAGGCTCATGTAGCTCAGATGAAGAATGAGGGCAGCTTGGAAGAGGGTAGTAGACGCAAAGGTGGGGAGAAGTGAGCGGCATCTATTCTGGCAGCAGAGATGAAAGAACTTGCAGTGGACTCCGTGTGGGGGGTGCAGGAAGGGGAGAAATCTAGGCTGCTGCCTTGGGCAACACGACGGACAGTAAAAGCCTTGGGGCGCCTGGGTGGCTCAGTCGGTTAAGCGTCTGACTGTGGCTCAGGTCACGATCTCGCGGTTCATGGGTTCGAGCCCCACGTCAGGCTCTGTGCTGACAGCTCAGAGCCTGGAGCTTCAGATTCTGTGTCTCCCTCTCGCTCTCTGCCTCCCCCTCGCTTGCACTCTGTCTCTCTTAATACTAAACAAACATTTAAAAAAATTAAAAAAAAAAAAAAAAAAAAGGATGGACAGTGGAACCCGTTACTGGGATATGGGAAACTGGGAAGAGGAGAGGGCAGGGTGGGTAGAGTTCAAAGCTCAGTATTGATGTGTTTCGGGACAGATGCCTACAAGACAACTAAATAGAGGCAACTAGTACAGTATTCAGTAGGAAGCTGGGTACCAAGTTGGAAACTGAGTGTAAGAATAATTCAAAATACTGCTCCAGGATATTTCATGTTATTTGACTTCTAGAATATTTGTATATACCAGGACGACAATATATCTTTATGTATATAACATAAGACACATTATAGACACACAAACATACATATATGTATCTAAAAATAAGATTTAAAGAAGGTACTGCACATTAAAACAGCAACAGATAATGGGGGGGGAGGAACAGGGAGTAACATCTTCCTTTCTATTTTCCAAACTTCTTATTATAGTGTTTTAGTAATTGCATTTTTTTTTTCAAATACAAAGGGAACAGAATTTGGCAAGGCCCTCGTTTAAAGAACAGCATTTCTCTCACCAGTGTGGTGGATAAATCTAAATGTTTTTGTTGTTGTGAGGGTAAATCGTGAAGAATGTTCTCTCCCATGTGGCACAGGCAAATGTTTTCAGATAGCACTCCAGATGAAAATCTGTAGCTTTGCAGTATTACGAAGTTTCTTTAGAATCTGTCGTTGTTACTCAGATTTTCAAAACGAAATGAAAGGTGTGCCAAATTAACTGAAAGCAACAGGTCGGTTTTATTTTGCATGCGACATAAGCAAACAACGATTCCCCTTCACCCCACACACTTAATTGGGGCACAGACGTTACAGAGTCCGTCCGTGCAATTCTAGAAGCGAGGCCTGTGCTCCTTTGCTCGCCAGACACCTCACAGGACCAGACGTATCCTACAGCTTCCTTTCCCTGGTTTTCCAAATTCACTAGTGAGTAGCTTCCATTTGCCCAAACTCTCTCCCTCTTCTCTGCACCATCCCACATGCACCCCGGCCCCTGGGATCATCTAAGAAAGTGCTTGAGAACAGGGGAAACTGGAGTTCTATCACCTGGGGCTGAATCCTGGCTGTGACACCTTTGGGACCAACGTGCACCCACCTGCACTGGCTCTCCCCACTGGCACTGTCTTAGTTCAGGCCTCTCCCTGGCTCCGTCCCCCTTGCTCTGCTCCAGCCTGGCTCACCATTGTGCAAGCACTCTCTCTAACAAGCCAGCCTCGCCCCAATCCTTAAGCCTCTTGGTAGCTCCCAGTGTTTCTAGAATAAAACACAAGCTAGCCTTGTTACATCCTTCACGTGGCTCCAGCTGCCTCTTAGCCTTCACTCTCCACTGCCAGCCCGCAGCTCGACCACACCCAAGCTCGAGCCATTTGCAAAAGCCTCGCTTTCACCCTTCCCGACTTTGTATGCAATATTGCCTTCACCCGGCTAAGCCCTAGCAAAACGCTCCTGGCCAGCACGTTCCTGCAGGACAGGGTAGGGTCTGCGGCTCCTCTGTATTTTCCTGGCACCCAGATCTTTCCTCGTCTGCTGATTTCTCTGCCATCGCCCTGCTGCTTAATCTAGTGGCTTTCAACCCTATCATACCCGATGCCCCCTTAAACTCAAACAGTTTGCAAGGCTCCATCTTCTTGAAATAAAATTTATAAACAATCACAATTACGCACATACTTCTTAAGACACAGACACATACACACACACACAATTTCAACTCAACGTTATAATGCTCTGGCTGTAAAATAAAGATTTTTAACAAGCAATGCAACAAAATCATAGGAATTATTTGCATAGGATACTACCAGAAGACACATAAAATGGTCCTTTGCTTGCCCCTATGTATGGAATCTGCATGAAGGTGAAAATAGTATATGCAGGCAGATACAGATGGGCTTTTTGTGACTCAAATACCACGTGCAGGGTTCCATCAGTGACATGATTTTATGTGACGATAAATAACTTTTGACTCCAAAAAAAGCAAAGTACAATTTTCCCTTAAGTTACATTTACAATTTTCCTGGAAAAGTCATTGTATATTAAATCCATGCCAAAAAAAAAAAAAAAAAGCAAACACACACACACACACACACACACACACAAAACTTTGTGTTTATATGAAAAGCACAACTAGGTTTTAGGCTCGGATAATCATAAACAGCTTATTCACCTACATAAATGTCCTTTCAACAGATTTGGGGATGGGAGAGTTATGCAGGATCATTCTGGTTGGAGGGCACTGTCCTGCATGGGGCAGGGCGATTAGTACCTCTGGCCCCTGCATACCCAATGCCAGCAGCACCGCTAATCATTATAATAACAAAAAGCAACCCTGCCAATTTCCAAAGTCCTTCCTGGGGACCTAAGCCACCTATTCCAGTGGAAAACCACTGGCTTAGTGCACAGCAAATGCTTATTAAATGTTTGTGGAATTGATAACCTTTAATCATTAGGCCTCAAAAATCTTTCTTTTCAAAGTACTTCCCATGTGACTATACTATGCACAAATTCCAAGGATTCCAAGTAAATCTACAACATATTGAACTGATACGCAAGCAAACTTCCCACCACGACTGAAATGCACATGGGGAGTAAGAATATTTGAAAGAGGCCATGATCACTTCCACATTGCACTGTGGCAGAATAAATGCAACTTGGCACGTGAAAAATGCTTTGCCATCTGCTATTACTATAGACAGAAATATTTCTGGATACCACATGAATGATTATTTGCACATCACCTCCACAAGTAAATATAAAATGAAAGAGAAGTTGGATTGTTTATAGCCTGATTGTAACATGTGCTACTGTTATGAAGCAAATGGATGTTCCTGTGAGCTCAGCCTTATGGAGGGGTTTTCAGAAGCAGTGTGATTCCTAGAAATCCTGTGGTAGGGGGGCAGCTCTCTGAGGTTGTAGGAAGAGACCGGCATCAGTGACCCCGATTAATAGGAGTCATCACAGGGATACATAAGGAAAAAGGGTGGCAGGGTGGGGTGCCTGGGAGGCTCAGTCAGCTGAGCATCCGACTCTTGATTCTGGCACAGGTCATGATCTTCGTGGGTTCAAGCCCCACACTGGGATTCATGCTGACAGTGTGGAGCCTGCTTGGAATTCTCTGTCTCTCTCTCTCAAAATAAATAAATAAATAAACTTAAAAAAAAAAAAAAAAAAGTTACAGCTCCGTGGATTCCACCCCCAGAAATTCTTCAAAATTTCCTTAGAGTGGGATGCTGACATCATTTTGTTCGTTTTTTTTTTTTTTTTGGTTTTGTTAATTCCCTAGGTGATTTTAATGTGTTGAGGTCCACTGATCTCAAGCCAAAGTTCAAATTCTAATGGTGAGATTACACCTACATCGTAGGCCAATAAGAAAAACATTTTGAGTCTAGGCAAGCCTCTTTACCGTACAAATTACCCCATAGAAGTGACATCTGTTTCCCTTCTTGGTAAGTGGGCCTTAATATATTCTACTATAATGCTGCAAGAGAGTAAGGATAACTTTGAAAATTCATGCAAGGAAACATGTGAGCTCACTTCAAAAGATTTACAAGTTCTTTGAACTTATAAAAACCTGGTAATTCAGCTAGTGTGCCCACATATCCAAGAAAGTGATATACACATGGCCGAAGGTAACCAACAGGAAAGAGTTAAGGTGATCCCCGAATCCCTAGATCCAACACAAAGACCAGGAAACAAAACTGGATCACAAAGTTAGCCTCTAATTTCAGAAAAATTAAATTCCACTTGTGGTTAAATCTGGTCTAAATCGAAATTCTGACTAATGAATGCCCCACCTACTACATGACTCAGAGATCTGGGTGTGCCATTGATATCACAGACTGCTTCTGTAGCAGCTTTGTTGGTATGCCTGGAAGGCAGAGTTTATGCTAAACATGAGCACAGAACCACGGGCAACAGTTCTGAAAATGCCTATTAGAGAAGAATCTGTTTAAGCAAAGCAACCTGCTAGGCTGAGCATCTGTGGAAGCCACGAGACCCAGAAGAGCTCATCTCAGGGCACTGTCAGTGTCAAAGAAATGGTCCCACCTCCAATGGAGGCCCAAGGTGGGGAGATATTCCCTCATCTCCCTTCCTTGCAGCTGTACACAGGCATAGGACCTATACTTGGCCAGTGAGATAGATCTCATCTTGAGAATCTTATGATGAGAGTCCAGGGTAGCAACGTTCCAGTTCCATCCAGTTCTCTCAGGTGTTTCCAGCGCAGTGCTTCAGTATTCTCAACAATTCTACAAGATATCGGACAGCCTTCTGATCAGTCCTTTTGTGGTTAAGCTTGCCAGAGTTGATTCATGTTTTCAACCAAGAATCCCAATTGGGGGGTTCCAGGTGTATATATGGAATCTGAGGCGATAAGTGGCTCTATTTTCTCTAGAATCGCCACTAGCCCTAGGAGGATGGAAGGTCGGAGCTTTTGGTCAACTCTGCCACCAGGTAGGTGAGCTTCTGCATGTGGAGAATGAAGGTGTGGTGGACAGATTCCAAGATGGGCCCTGATGATACCTGATTGCTGGTCTTCACCCCTTTTACAATCCTTTCTTCCTGCACATGGGTGGGACCTGCGACTTCCTTCCAAACAGAATAGAGCGTGCTACTTCCACGATTGCGTTACATAAGATCGTAACTTCTGCCTTACAAGCAGAAGACTCTTTTTTGCGCACTTTGATGAAGGAAGCTGCCATACTGTGAGCTAACCTGTGGAGAGAATCCAGTGGTGAGGGACTGAGGATGCCCCTGGCTGACAGGTGACAGCAAAGCCCTTGGTCCAACAACCCACAAGGAACTGTGTTCTTTGATGAACCACATGGCTTGGAAGCAGATCCTTCCACGTCAAGCCTTCAGATGAGATCTTAGTGCTGGCTGACACCTTTGCTGCAGTCTCGTGAGAAATCCTGAAGCCAGAGACCCAGATAAGCGATGCCCAGCCTCCTGCTGCACAAACACCATGAAATAACAGATACGTGCTCTTTTAAGCCACCACACTTGATACTGTTTATTACACAGCAATAAATAACTAACACAGAAGCCAACACAGGAAAAGAAATAGAGCCAGGAGATGGAGACAAAATCCTAATACACCCTGTCCGCACCTCCAAATCCTACCACATCTGATGCCTCTGAAGCCCTGGCCTGCACCACCGGAAATTCTAATCATGTAAGCCAACAGAGGTCCTTTTCTTTGATCAAGTTAGTTTCAGCTGGGCTTCTTTAAAATGTAACCAGAAGAATCTCAACAACAAAAGTGTCCGAGGATGACAGAAGCGAGGTAGAACCAGCAGATCTCAAAGTCTGAAGGGGAGTTCTGCCAGACGCTCCTTCAGTTCCGGCATCAGCTAAGACTCCAGGTGGGACAGGGGACTTGATGATTCTAACGAAAGAGTCAAAAACGTGTCACGTACACTGAAGAATTATTAACCCAGATAGTCGAGTCACCAAATCGATTCTCAGAACCTCGGCCCTGGTATCAGATACAGGTCCATTCCTCATGTGTGGAAGATAATAAAAGTAATCTTGCAAGACTTAAAAGAGGAAAAATACATATAAAAGTATTCCATATAATGCCTGCCATATTGTAGGTGCGAAGCAAAAGGTGAGGAAAAAATTCAAACATCTCATTTTTTTAACTGAGGAACACTATTTACCACCTCTACGAAAGAGCTCTGTGAAATTCACGGAGACTTTACTCAGTAAGTGTTAGCACAGACTTCCAGGGGGTTGCAGGACTCAGGCGGCAATGGAAGACTTCGGGAAGCTCTGACTAGCTTCAGTGATTCTTCCTGTGCCCACAGAAGACAACTCAGGGGCCCTGAAGTGGTGGCAGCTCTCCCAAGGAGCCGGACACTGATTTCAGGACTTTCCCTGTGGTATCTTTCGTTCTCCCAGACAGCCCATAAGACGGGTACTATTATTGGTCCCATTTTACAGATGAGGACTTGAGATTCAGAGAGAAGTAAAACCAAGGGCCAAGCTTACAGAGAGCGAGGAGGAAGCACGAGCGGCACTCAATAAATGTGTATTGAAAGGAAGACTCAGGAACGTATCCATCCCAAGGATCCCCACCTCCCTGATGGACACACTTTCTGCTTGTCTTTGCCTCAGACTCGGCACACCTGAGGAAGTTTGACTAGGAAGTATAACCTGCAACGAGGAGCCTGAGACTCTGACAGAAGCGTGAGTAGGAACCATGTCATTGTTCACGTGACACAAGTCTAACAATACCATGGGTCACTTCTGAGCCACAAAGCACTTGCGAAAAAAATCAAATAATCTACTCTGATTTCTAACTTACAATCCTCAACGGGTTTTTTTTTTTTTCTTTCAAAAAACCAGTACGTGCCTTCTTCAAATCTACTAAAAGCTTTATTGCACCAGGTGATTTCAATCTCGTTTACTGTTTCCTAAGCTCTTTCGCTGCCCATTCCCCCATCCCCCAATCTTCTTTCCACCATGGATTCTGAGCTGGACCGTAAGAAAATTCTATTGAAATTAACAGGCAAAAATCTATGAAATCCAGATTGAATGGGGACCTTGAGCCATCATTAAAGACGAAGTCCTGTGAAGATCTTGGAACACTATGGAACGCACGCGGAACACCTTCCTCATCAGTTAGGCTGTCCGCCTCCGCCCGCACGGGAACGACGGTGCTGATGAAGCTTTCCAGACTGAATATGCAGAATGAGCCAGTCGGCAGCACTTGAAATACCATTACAAACAATGTGTGTCAAACGGTGTATAATCAGCACGCTCAAGATGCTTGATAGCAATCACTGGCAGTGAACTCAGAGACACTGGGGTGGAATTTATAAATTTTAAATGAACTTTTGCCATTTCTTACATCAAATCTTCAAAATGACTGCTACAACGCAAAAAAGCTTCAAACTTCCTGTTCTAAGCCAGGGATATTCACCATCCCCGTGTCTACTACCCAACTGTGACTCTCGGTTCTCCGTGGCCATGACTCAGTCAGTTCCCACTCCCTGCAAATACACCTTAAATCTTTTGCCACGACCTGAGAAGCCCAGATCAGAGATGTGATAACTTCCAGAACATGAATAATACCGCTGTGAGTAGTACGAAATACCTGACTGAGGAAAACAAAACAGTCATAACGATGATGACGAAGAACATTTTTCTGCCTTCAGAAAAAGCCACGGTTCTCGATCGGCAAGAGGAAGCGTGGCCCTCAGGACTGGACATTCCATCCAGCCTTTTTAGACAAACGAGGTTTGCTCTGTCACACCTTTAAAAAAACAAACAAACCGGGGACAGGAAGATCAGGGGAAAAATGAGTTCTGAGTAATGAGTCTGTGAGAAATGTGGCTAAGAGTCATAATAATCAATGACCCTTACTTTTTCACACAATTAGACTCTTGAAGGGGGGGATTTTTCCTAAGCGAACTATCTTCTGCATCCTAGAACTCTAGCCTCATTTCTCATTCAGCAGCTTGCAGGAGGGAAGAAAAGGGAAGGAGGCCACCATGAGTCACCATCAAGTTAGATAAAGCAGACAAGGCTTGCTTTCAGAAACCTAGTTCACCATAAGTACAGAGGTAGTATCTACGCCGAAATGACTTTAAGGGGATTCTCCAAAGCGAAATGCAACAAAACAAAACAAAACAAAACAAAACACCAAAAAACATTAGTAACAGCAGATTTCCATCAACACTGCACTACACTGGTTACCAGTAAAAAGATGGATCGGATAGTGTTCATTTTTAATTCATAGACTCTACTTGTATATTCAGTACAAAAAGAGCACTGCAAGTTTATAAAGTCATTTTTCTGCCGCCCGCGTAAGTACTGAATTATTTAAAGCTCATTTGAAACACACACACACACACCTGACAGTTTTTAAAATACTGTTTGACAACAGCATTTTCAACATCTATAAAAATATGTGCTAGAAAAGCAGATTCTGTGCACAGTGTCTTTCGTTAGCAAGTCCTAAGGTATTTTTTACCCACCAGTGTGTCACATCTCACAAAATCATTTGAGAGAAACAGGGGGGAAAGGTGACCCTTTGCTCAGAGTTCAAATCACTTGATGATATATATATATACATATATGTATATATGTATATGTATATATGTATGTATATCTATCTATCTATCTATCTATCTATCACCCGGTGAATCTATATCACCCTCAAAGTAAAATTAACTGGTTCATCAAAATCTGCACAATGTCAGTTCCACTGGGAAATCTTCCCTCCAATGACAAAATCGGAATTCCTGGATAAAGTGACGCTACCAATGAGCGTTCTCTCCAAAAGACTTCACCAAATACAACTGTGATGAGTTTGCATGCCATCAGTTGGAATCCCTCAGAGAAACTCAGAGACTTGAAAACAAAAAAGTTTCTGAAATATTGTCTGGATCATGAAATCTCCATGTTTTCTTTTAGAAAGAACACTTGGTTTTACTAATATCAGTCCACAACTTTAATGAAAACACACACGGTAATCTCTTAAAACAGAAAAAGATATTCCCCCTGAAACATACATCCTTCCAGAAGCTGATCTAGGTTCCTCCCACCACCGCTTCCATTTCCTTCTTCGTATCTGCTCTCAGGCAGTCTTTCTAATTCTCTTAGCTAAGCCTGTCACAGGCTTGCCCACTTGATTTGTCTCTTTCAAAGAAAAGACACTTCAATGACCAATTCTGTCATATTTTTCCTTTTTGGGTTTTTTTTCCTATTTTTTAAATGTTTATTTATTTTTGAGAGAGAGAGACAGAGTGCAAGCAGGGAAGTGGCAGAGAGAGGAGGAGAAAGAGAATCCAAAGCAGGCTTCAGGTTCTGAGCTATCAGCACTGAGCCTGACGTGGGGCTTGAACTCATGAATCATGAGATAATGACCTCAACTGAAGTCGGTCACTTAACTGACTGAGCCACCCAGGCGCCCCATTCCTTTTTGCTTTATTAAATTTTGCTTTCATCATTATCTTCCTCTAATCTTTCATTTGTTCCATTCATAGCTTCTTAAATTGAGGGCTTATGTTATTTACTTTGTAATCTTTCTTGCTATATTATTTAAAAAACACTTCAGACTTTGCCATAGCCTGCAGGTTTGATGTGGGGTATTCTTACTGTCTATTTATAAAGTTTCTTTTTAAATTTTCTCTTAAATCAGGGAGTTACTTAAATATTTCCAATTGATTATGATTATTGGGATTGTATATTTCCTTTGGCTCATATTTAGTTTTTTTAAGTCTTTATTAATATTGTGTCATCAGAGAACATGACCTAGAAATCTCCTTTTTATTTTTTTAGCAATAGTCTTTTTTTTCATTTTTTAAATATAATTTATTGTCAAATTGGCTTCCATACAACACCCAGTCAGTGTTCATCCCAACAGGTATCCTCCTCAATGCCCATCATCCACTTTCCCCTCTCCTCCACCCCCTTCCCCCCATCAACCCTCAGTTTGTTCTCAGTATTCAAGAGTTTCTTATGGTTTGCCTCCCTCCCTCTCTGTAACTTTTTTTCCCCCTTCCCCTCCTCCATGGCCTTCTGCTAACTTTCTCAAGATCTACATATGCGTGAAAACATATGGTATCTGTCTTTCTCTGACTGACTTATTTCACTCAGCATAATACCCTCTAGTTTCATCCACATTGCTGCAAATGGCCACATTTCATTCTTTCTCACCGCCAAGTAGTATTCCATCATATATATAAACCACATCTTCTTTATCCACTTGTCAGTTTAGGGCACATTTAGGCTCTTTCCATAATTTGACTATTATTGAAAGTGCTGCTATAAACATTGGGGTACACGTAACCCCTATGCATCAGCACTCCTGTATCCCTCGGGTAGATTCCTAGCAGTGATACTGCTGGGTCATAGGGTAGATCTATTTTTAATTTTTTGAGAATCTCCACACTGTTTTCCAGAGCGGCTGCGTCAGTTTGCATTCCCACCAGCAGTGCAAAAGGGTTCCCGTTTCTCCACATCCTCGCCAGCATCTACAGTCTCCTGCTTTGTTCATTTTAGCCACTGAAGGTGCCCTTGTAGCCTCGTGTACAACCCTCTCTACCCCATGCAGGCACCTGTGGTCCCGTGTGGGATGAGGCGGGGCGCTTCACCCATTCTCGCCTGGGTGTTGAGATGCCTTTTCAGTCTTCTGAAGCCTCAGTTCCCTTTTCCTGTTTGAGTCCCTGACTTTGCTTTCCAGCTCTGTACTCAAAAGATTCTGAATCTGACTTTTCTTTACTGCTCACTCTATACTTCTGGACTTGGGTCAATAACTCGGCTATTTACACTTTGCCTTTTATCTTTAATTGGGCCAGACACCCCCTACTCTGACTTTACTCCACAAACACACATTTATCGAGTAACTGTGATGTGCCAGGCACTGTCTCAGACACCGAGGACAGACTGATGATATCCCTGCCCTCTGGGCCTTTAAAGGAGACAAGCAAGTTAAGATTGATTCCAGTATGAAGATACTCGTGCAAATATGCTACTATATATTTATATTTTACCAACACATTTTTTTCTACCGTAAGTAATGCACGTTCACTGTAGGGAATTTGGCAAAAAAAAAAAAAAAAAAAAAGAGATAAAGGAGAAAATGATAAACAACTCCATAACCTTGAGTTAACCATTAATACTATTTTTGGATTTTTTCCTAGTCCTTTTTGTGACTCTTCTTTGGGGAAAAAATTGAAATCACATTATATATAATATGTTACATTCTACTTTCTACCCTCATCTTAAGATTTTCAAATTTAATGGTCATATTTCCAATATTTAACTCCACTAAAATAACTTCTGAACATACCATTTTAATGGCTATATAATATTCTATTGCATCACGATTTATTACATCATTTACTCTATTGGACACTTAAGTGGTTCCCAATTTTCCAGTACTTCATGACAACAAGTACACTTCTGTTGATCTTTTTCTGTATTTCTGGTTATTTATAATTTGGGCAGGTTCCTAGAAAAAGAGTTACTTAATTAAAGGGTATAAACTTTCTACAGCTCTTGATACAGATCATCGAATTACTTTTCAGAAAGTTTATACCAATACGCAGTCCCATTGGAAGTTTATGTATACTCTGATTCACCAAATCCTTGACAACAGTGATAATTTTTTAATCTCATTAATTTTTTTTAACGTTTTATTTATTTTTGAGACAAAGAGAGACAGAGCATGAACGGGGGAGGGGCAGAGAGAGAGGGAGACACAGAATCGGAAGCAGGCTCCAGGCTCTGAGCCATCAGTCCAGAGCCCGACGCAGGGCTCGAACTCACGGACCGCGAGATGGTGACCTGAGCTGAAGTCGGCGGCTTAACCGACTGAGCCACCCAGGTGCCCCTAATCTCATTAATTTATTGAGTAAAATAGCTTATTATTTTTAATTTCCCTTTATTTGGTTAATGATGAATGTTCATATTACACATTTATTAGCCACCAGTTGATTTTTTTTCTGTCAACTGTCTATTGATGGCCTTTTTCGATTTGCCTATATTTTTCCTTTTTTTTTTTTAATTTTTAACATTTACTTATTATTGAGAGACATAGTGTGAACAGGGGAGGGGCAGAGAGAGAGGGAGACACAGAATCTGAAGCAGGCTCCAGGCTCTGAGGTGTCAGCACAGAGCCCGATGTGGGGCTCGAACCCACAAGCCATGAGATCATGACCTGAGCCGAAGTCGGACAATTAACCGACTGAACCACCCAGGCGCCCGGCCTATATTTTTCTTATAGTTAGTATTACTTACCACAAAAAATTGACCCTCTTTTTTTCCTAATTTCTGTCTTGTGTGCTTTCTACTTTGACACATGACATATTTGGATCTGGGGAAAAAAAAACTGTTGCCTTGGCTTCATTTGAGATTACTACATTCATTGCTTTTATCCTTAGAAATTTCCTCCCAACTCAAGAACTGAAAAACTTCCTTCACATACCCTTAGACATGTTTTACATGTTTTTAAAATATTCTAAACAAAACCTATAAGAAATCTGTTTTCACATATACTGAGGTAAAGCTCTAACTTTAGCTTCTCCCAAGTAGTTAAAAAATTCTTCAAGCACCATTTGCAAAATAACCCTATTTTCTCAACTGATTTCTGATTATGTCTTTATTATGTTTGTGGCCTATTTGGTTCTTAAAAGATGTAGAAAAAAAAAGTATATCTTGGAATCGAGGAACTATGGTGATATAAATAACAGAGGAGACATATACTGCTAGAAATAAAACTTATTTATTTGACCTGTGTGTTATAAATGATTACAAAATTAAAATGCTCTCTTCTTCAATTCAGAGGGGAACAATGTCCACTTAAGGAGAGATAAATTAGAATCAAATTATTTTATCTCTCATATAAGCTAATGAGAAGCCAACTTTAAAATGGAAGGAGTCTGCAGCCTGTTCTCAGCTGGTTATCACAGAATAATTGATGCACTAAATGACTTCAATTCATAGCACGGACTATCTTCATCTTGCATAATTTCATCCAAACCTGAATGTAAATGGAAAAGTCCCCTTGCCTATTTAACTCCCATGACTTTTAACTAAAAATCACTTAAGACTGCGAAGAGGAAGGGAGAAATTAGCAAATATAAAGAACTTTCAATTTGAAAACATTCCTTTCTTTACTGAAAGGGTAAGAATTAAGTAAATACATCAGAACTCTCCAGAGATGTGATTTATCATCTTATTAGTTGAGAGTGAATATTTAATTGTATAACATTTATCTCCAATAGTGACTCCTGAAAAAAATTCCAAACAGGTCAAAGTGAATTCTAAATACTCCAAAGGGAAATAAAAGTGCTTCACAGAGTTCGTTATTTTTTTTTTTTAATGAAAAAAATATTAGTAAAAAGAAAATCAAGTTGAAAGAATTGCTACGTTTGGTAATTAACTTTTCAGAATAAAAAACACCCTTTTGCTATAAGGCACATTACACAATTTAGGTAAGATACACTTATTCCTATCACCTTTTAACACAAGATATAGCACTTTTCCACTTTTTAAAAAATTCCTTTTTACAATACCCCCCAGTCCCCATTACCTGAGACATACCATGAACCCGTGTCTTACGCCTGTCACCAAGTCACCAGCACGGATCATTAACAAGCCTAGTTAGTTAAGCACAGATTAGGTAGATGCCACCATCCACACACTCACAATTATATCACAGCATGGTGGCCAATTAGTTGCAACCTGGGTAGTAAGCCTTATTCCAGACAACTCCATGTTCAACCGGAAAACCAGCTGCTTCCTTATTTCTACCTACTGCTCTTCTCTGTTATTCTGAGCCAGCCAATTGGGTAGAGCAGGCCCTAGACAAGGTCTGACTAATTTACAGACAGCAGGCACCTTCCATGCTGGTGTGCTCTGGTTGGGATGGAAATTTCTCACATCCCCCTCTGTGTATGACGTATATGTTTTAAAATAGGAAGTCTGTCCAATTACAGAAAACAATATGGGTCATACACCTAATCAAAACTTACTCAAATCACGTTAGTGCCTAACTGAACACTGTTTCTGAATCACACAAGGGCAAATGAAAGGAAGGTAATGCTTTCCTTTAGGAAAATTTAGGACATTTACGAATAATAATTTATAACTCTTCATTAAAAATAAAATAAAATAGATACCGTATGTTTTCACTCATATGTGGATCCTGAGGAACTCAACAGAAGACCAGGGGGGAGGGGAAGAGGGGGAAAAAAAGTCACAGAGAGGGAAGGAGGCAAACCATAAAAGACTCTTAAATACTGAGAACGAACTGAGGGTGGATGGGGGGGTGGGGGAGAGGGGAAAGTGGGTGATGGGCATCGAGGAGGGCACCTGTTGGGATGAGCACTGGGTGTTGTATGGAAACCAATTTGACAATAAATTACATACAAAAAAAGTGAAATAAATAGCACAATGCATTGTATAAAGCTAAAGCACGGCAATTTTAGAATGTTTTCATATGTAGGAGGGCGGTCATTGGTGCTGTCATTGCTGTAGTAGCTAACAATTCCTGAGGGCTTATTCTGTGCCAAGCAGTGAGCTAAGCATGCGGCATAAATTACTTTAGGTTTTTTTCCGTGAATGCATGCATGCCAATTTCCTCGTTTATCTTTGTGTCTAGTGTAGCTCATGGCATGGTTGTAGATACTCAATAAGTATTTGCTGAAAGGTGCAACTAGAAGGAACATGCACGTAGAATGTTAAACTTCTGAGCCCTTTCTCTTGATCTCAAGTGATGTACCATCTTCGTGAAAATTATGGCTGAGTTGATTCATTTGGGAAACTACTGTAACATAAATCTCTATCATGGGGCATATTCTAAACTAAAGGGGATTATGAATGATGCTGTGATAATGAAGAAAAATTCTGAATCGCAATCCTAAAGTGTTTCCTATTATATATATCTATGCGGGACACAGATGTAAAAGAAATGCTGGATTATTTAAAAGAAAACAACAATAACAACAACAAAAAACCCCCCAAAAACAAAAACACCTGTCACAGCCAAGAGGAGCTGCTATGGACTGAATTTTTCCCCACCGAAATTCATATGTTTGAAGCCCTAACTCTCAGTGTGATAATATTTGGAGATGAAGCGTTTGGGAGATAACTGGCTTAGATGAGTTCATGTCAATTTGTGCTGACATTAGTGCCCTTAGAAGAAGAGACACCAGAGATTAAGCTTGAGTCCCTCCCTTGTCCTCCCCACCATGTTACAACACAGTGAAAAGGCAGCCATCCGCAAGCCAGGAAGAGATTCGGCACCAGAAACCACCCATGCTAGCATCTTGATCTTGGACATCTAGCCTCTAGAACTGTAGGAAAATAAATTTCTGTTGTTTAAGTGACACAGTCCATGGCATTTTGTTATGGCAGCTCACGCTAACCTATACAGGTACTAAGCAGATATGAAGATTAAATATTATGTGGTATCCTGGAAGAGATTCTGGAACAACAACAACAACAACAACAAAAGGACAATAGGAAAAAACTAGGAAAATCCGAATAAAGTATGGACTTTAGTTAATAATCTGTCAATACTGGCTCATTAATTATAAGAAACGTACATACTAATTTTAAGATGTCGAAATTAGGTGAAAATGGGTGTGGATTATAGGGGAACTTTTTGTATAGCTTCACATTTTTTCTGCAAATCTAAAGACATTCTAAAAAATAAAATTTATTTAAAATACTTAAGTAAATAAAACCTGTGTCTTCAGTCTTTCCCCCCAAACAATCCATCATATTATTTATTTTTGTTCTTAGCTACAGTTAAAGTATATCTTTATCCATTAATATTCAGGAAGAAAGAAATTCCCCATAAACATTATCTTAGTCATTATTTATAGAACATAAAATTGTACTATGTTCTTCAGGTCTCTTAGTATATATAATCTAATAAGAACCACGTGGTATTTAATATCACACAGCTTCTTGAAAATACGTAAAGCACACAACAAATTACACGCAACAAAACACAACTTACTGAAAAGGAAATGACAAGTTGTCCCATTTCACTAATTAAAAAATTGCAAATAACAGCAAAGTTACAATTTTTGTTATGTATCAAATTTCAAAAAAAAATTGAAGAGAATATTCAGGCTAGCCAGGAAGTGGGCGCCTTCTGTTTTTTTCTTTCTGTTTTTTTTTAATGTTTATTTATTTAGCTTTGAGAGAGTGAGAGACAGAGAGAGAGAGAGAGAGAGAGAGAGAGAGAGAGTACAAGCAGGGGAGGGGCAGAGAGTCAGAGTGTCTGTTGTTCCAGACAGAATCTGAAGCAGGCTCCAGGCTCTGAGCTGTCAGCATAGAGCCCAACGGGGGGCTTGAACCCATGAACTGTGAGATCATGCCCTGAGCTGAAGTTGGACACTTAACTGAGTCACCCACGCGCCCCAAAGCGGGCACTTTCATATGCTGTCACTGGACTATCAACCAGACCAACTTACAGAAAGCACGTTGATAACATGCATAAAAAGCCATGAAAATAATTCAAACCCTGAGATCATTGATTATATTTCTGGGAATCGACTCCAAGGATATATGCAGGCTTGGGAGCCAAGGCTTGCAAATGAGGTGCTGACAGACATCCTCACTTGTCATTTGAAAGATCAGGTAGCAAGATTAGTATGTAAAATTAGTGAATGAGAAAATAAACTTAAAGAACCACAAAAGGAATCCTGATGCAGCCATTAAAAATCGAGGCTTTTGACCAGCGCTCACAACAAGTTAAAGGAAGAAGGGGGAAATTTAATTGCGTGTGAGGGTAGCGCTGTGTGATGGGATGCCAAGACTAGTTTTCTCCGGGCAGGAGATCATGGGCAATTTGCTTTCTTCACCATGTGTTTAGAGATTTTCGACTCCTCTACAACGAATTTGCAATAATCAAAAGATTAGCAACTGAGAAATTAGGTTACATTTCCATTTAGCTGCTGCTTTTTTTTCAGTTCAATTATTTCTGTAATTTAACCAACTTCTGGAAGAAATTGTCATACAAATCTCTAAGAAAAGAATAACTGAAGAAAAGTCAGTCGTCAGATGAAACTGTCTTTTCTGTTTTCCCCGCACCTCCTGTGCAGCTCGAAGTTGACTTTGTCCAGCTGGTCCAGGGCAGGGTCTCCCCACTGTCCACAGGCTTGGACTCCAGAGCCAGAGAGATGATTTATACACCCCCTTTCCCTCAAGGAGTTCCAATTCTAGTGGCAGGGAAAGTTCCCTGCCTCAAAATTTCTCATTCTCATCTCATAAAATCTGACTCCAGGGAATCATTGCTTTGGTTAAGTATTGCTCTCACCTTGAGTTCTGCTCAACTACAAGCCCTCCTGGGAGGCAGACAAATTAACTAACTCTTTTATAGGATTCATATAACTTTCCTTTATGGGAGCCTGTAAGGAGGGGAAGGAGGAAGTGTGTAAATGGACATCCAAGGAATGCAGAAGAAAAATCTCCCCTGCTTCACAGAATTTGCTCAGGACAGCCCTGGAATGTTGATTCAAACTTATCTCCTTAACAGGCTCCGAAACCATGTTTCCATGAAATAAAACAGAAGGTGAGTATCAGTGCTATAAACATTTGTCATCCAAGCTTATTAGAAAAACAAAACAGCCCCAGTAGATACAAACAAAAGATGGGATTATATATTATAAACAGAACCACCAAGACTTCATAAAATGCTCATCCTGGACAATGCATAAACAGATTTGTGTATGCACACATATACATATACGTACATGAACACAAACATGTACCAAACAACTCGGCATCGTATCATACCTACTAAAAAGGTTATGTTTTATTTTTTTTAATTTTTTAATTAGGTTTATTTATTTTGAGAGCGAGCAAGCAGGGGAGGGGCAGAGAGAGAGAGAGAGAATATCCCAAGCAGGCTCCGTGCTGTCAGCACAGAGCCTGATGCTGGGCAAGAACCCACGGACCGTAAGATCATGACCTGAGCTGAAACCAAGAGTCAGACACTCAACTGACTGAGCCACCCAGGCGCCCCAAAGAGTTTATGTTTTAAATGATGATACCCAGTGCAGTTCAACTGCAGACAAGAGCGATAGAAGAAATTGGCATAACTTCTTGAAAAACAACTTAACCCACCCTTGAAAAACATGGATCCCAGACAGCAGCCCTCTTTCCTTTCAGTCATCTGCCCAAACACCACCCCAACCCTGAAGAAAGGACAGTTCCTCCTTGGGTACATCCATCAGGTCATTTTTGTTGCAGGAGCTGTCTCCCCCAAGCATGAGTTATTTGGGTATCACAGGAATTACTTATTTTGTCACTTGCTTATTTATACAACCCCCCAATGTATATTCTGACCCTATATCCATTTGGGTTTTGTTTTATTTCCCACTAAGCTGCTGGAAATACTCCCACATTTGCACAGTTTAGAAAGGAATCTTATGCTTTCCTTTGGGAAAAGGTGTTACCTCTTATACTTCATTTTCCACTTTGCTCTAAATAACCCTTTCTTCAATTTTCAAAGGATTTTGTTACTAATGCTGTTTGTGACTGAATAGCTGTTATTAGCATCTTTGGTTGAGGTGAACTCTAAATCTGTTAGTACATATTTCCATATACTGACAGCTGTCTTGTGAGCCGGCACACACTTTAGCAAGCCTCGTGAATAATACTCGTTTTAATGAAAGACAATAAATTAGTAGAAATGTGTGATCACACCCTGTTCTTCTCAATGCCACCAATGCCCTGGCTATTTATTACCACTGAGGACAATAAATGACACTGCTCCTATATATATATTTCACTCCAGTTTAAGTAACCAGTAGCTACCCGAAAGCAGTAGCTGTCAAAATTTTTGTGCCGTGTCCCACAATAAACATACGTTTTAGATTTGACCCAGGTCACATACACATACAGCTAAAACATACATAGAGAAATTTCTTAATTCTTACCCTTACTGTATTCAAAATTAATATTTCTATTTCTCCCTGCCCCCCCCCCCCACTTCCTTCTTTTCTTTCTAAATACCAGCTGTGACCAACTAAATTGATGTCAGGATCTCTTTTTTTTAAGCACTTTTTTTTTTTAACATTTATTCATTTTTGAAAGACAGACAGAGACAGAGCACAAACAGGGGAGGGCCAGAGAGAGAGGGAGACCCAGAATCCGAAACAGGCTCCAGGCTCCGAGCTGCCAGCACAGAGCCCGATGCGGGGCTCAAAGCCACAGACTGCGAGATGGTAACCTGAGCCGAAGTCGGCCACTCAACCAACTGAGCCACCCAGGCACCGCTGATGTCAGGATCTCTTAAAGGGTTAGAACCCACAGCTGAAAACCCTGCATTAAAGCCCCGTTACTGCTGGGTGATGTCGCTGTGACTCAGGGACCACAGCGTCTGGGCACCGACTTGCCCCACGCCTCTACCCTTTGCTTCCACTCCAATCTCCACATCCCCCAAGCACTGTCCTTTGTCCTCATGGCTTTTCATTCTATTTTCCCCCTCTTCTTTCCATTCAACTCACTGTGGCGTTACAGCTTCTGCAGGGCACATCTGCCCCAAGGTAGTGGCATAAAGCAAGCATTTTCTTTGACTCATACTCAGGAGTTCAGAGAACGCAGAGGGGTGGACAGCCTCTGCTGCACGACATTGAGGCTAGGTTGATTGTTGGCGGTCTCTGAAGGCCATCTGCTCACATGTCATGACAGAATCGGAGGGGATGGACTTCTAACACAGACCCCAGGGCCAAGTATTTCTGCTCACAAGACAAGAAACATGTTGCCTCCGAAGTCGTGAGGCACTTTTGTGGACATCTACTGATTACAGTGGGTCACAAATCCACCCAGTTGAGGAGGAGGTGAGCTGGACGCCACCTCTTGATGGTGGAGTGGCTAATTTCTAAAAGAACATGTCCGGCAGGAGATGGTGTGACAGTCACGTTCTGAACAGTTATTCCCCAACATCGCTCCTAATTCCCAGGCAAAGATCCAACAGCCTACTGTGTAGGTAGATTCACTTGCATGTCAACTAGCACTTCAAATGTGATGTAGCCAAGCTGACCGCTGTCCTCTTCTTCGGTGTCCCCTATCTCAGTACGACTGTGGGGGGCTGGAGGAACCCTTACGTTGTGTTTTAGACAAACATGCCAGAAACAACCTCTCACAAAATGTAAGCAGATGGAAGGAGAGAACTTAGCATGTAAGAGACGGGAGGATGAACGTAGCATGACAATTCCATGCCGTCTAAAGGATTCTATCCCATATGGAACACAGGCAGGTTTCATAGTCAGTCTCTGCAGTAAGACAGACAAGGAGCCATTCTCCTTTGGAAAAGGACTTAACAGCTCACGCTGACAGCTGTTTATCTAGCAATTTCAGCAGTTATGTATGTTTTCGCATGCCCCACTGTGTCCCTCTCTCTGCACCAAGCACCCCTGAAAAAGGTTCTACTTGTCTAGCAGAACGTCACCACCTTTCCTTTCATACAAGCTCAGAAACCTTCAAGCAGCTAGAGAGGCAGCATGAGGGCTTAGAGCAGCAGTTCTCAAAGTGTGCTCCATGGGCCATGAGGTCCCAGAGATCCTTCCAGAAGTCCATGACGTCAAAACTATTCCCCTAGCACTAAGCCATATTTGCCCTTTTTGCTGTGCTGCTGTTTGCACTAATGGTATACAAGCAGTGGTGGGTTCAACTGCTGATACCTTAGCACGAATCATATGAATCGAGGCAGTGGCCCCCAACAGCACCCTCAGTCACTGCGTTCTCGACAGCCACATATTCAAAGTTAAAAAAAAAAAAAAAGCTAAGTTTTATTTCATAATGCTTTTAATAAATAAAACAGAATAAAATTCTTAATTTTCAAAATATCAGTATTAGCACACGTTTTTTGTATGTTATGTGACAAAACAGGAAATATGTATAACGTGCTTCAACTGTGTATCAGAGCAAGACACTTGTCACCAAGAAGAGCTCTTGTGATTGGGTGAGTTGTGTGAAGAACCAGCCACTGTTTTCATGGACCAACCTCTCGTGTCATATTCACTTGGAAGAAAATCTGACAGACTATGGTTAAATAAATGGAAAATGATACCCACTTTCTCAAAAATGAACAAGATGAGCCTTCAAAAAAAAAAAAAAAAAAAAAAAAAAGAAAGTAGCTGACGATATTTATTGCCAGTGATAAAGTTTGAGCTTTCAAGTGAAAATCAGAATTTTTTTTGGAAGTTGACAAGATTGACACCATGAAAGCTTCCCAATGCTTGAAAGACTTCTGGTAAAATCAGTGGTGACACTGACAAATGTGGTATTCTGATACTGTCTAATTAAATTCGTCAATGTTTACAAGGCCTGCATAGTCGGCAAGCCAATATTTCCAAGTGACCAATGCAGGATCTTAGAAAAATCATATGTGGGTAGAAGATCTGTTCAAAGTTTAAGACAGGCCAGTGGACCTTCACATAACAGAGTATGGCAGGGTTCACGGATATGGTTTCAGATTCCGTAGTAGAACTGACCTTTAAGAAAGTACTGCTTGCCAACTGTGGGTACAAAGAAGAATACCCACAATTATCTGAAAAGGCTATTAAAATGCTCCCTCCTAATCTTTCCAAGGACACGTCTGTGTCAGGCCAAATTGTTTTTCACCAAAATGATATGCCTCAACAGATTAATTGGGGAAGCAAATACAGGGGTCAGATGCTTTTTTCTTATAAGCTGATCATCAGTGAGTTTTGCAAAAATGTTTATTGCCATTCATCGCCCCTTTCTTGGTATGGAAAATATACTTATTTTCCATAAAGATACTATTTATGTGGATACGTATTGGGTTAGGCTTACTACGATTATTTTAAATGAGTTATTATTAGTAAGGTTATGATTTTAAGTTAATTATCATGAACATTGATTTTTAAAAAGAGCCTCATATTTCTAATACAATCAAGACTGATAAATATAATTGACAAAAACCAAAGCTTTTTTGGGTCCTCAACAATTTTTAGGATTCTAAATTGGTCCTATGACCAAAAAGTATAAGAACCACTGGTTTAGAGGATGAATTCACAGATCTGATTGCTGAAGCTTAAATACTGGCTATCCAATTTACTAGCTGGTATCTGCCTAGCTTTAATAAGCGATTTCAAATTTTTTATGCCTCAGTTTCCTCATCTCGTGAGAGAAGTAATTATTCCTCCCTCATAAAGTAGGTGTAAAGAAGACAAGAGATAATACAGAGCTTACAATGGCGCTTGGCAGGTAAGAAGTCCCCCTAAAGAAAAGTCATTATTATTATGCTCCATGGACTACCAAATTGGCCTCAGGAACCTCTCTTCCATCTGTTCCCTCCTTTTCCTTTCTCTCAGCCATTGCACTATTTCTGGTCTTCAGTTTCTTGTCTAGTGTAGGTCAACATTTAACTAGGTTCTTACCACCAAATCTAAAATCAGAGGTCAGTTCATGGCTGTTGCTCCTCAGAAACCAAAGTCTTCTACCTAAGAAGCAAGGTCAGAATTCATTAACCTACCAAGGCTCTCTACGGAGGGGCCTCATCCAGTGTGTTCATGAAAAGTACCCTGAAGAACATTTGTTCTGTAGAGACTGCTTCATGCTAGCAATAAACCAGAGTGCCATCATCAAATAAACGGGAAACTAATTGGTTGCCCTGATTTCTTGCTTTCTGAAGTAATTTCCTGAACCTTTCAGGTGTTCGCGTGTCCTGTAAACGCTGGATTGGAAAAAGAACACATATGGGCCGAGTTTACTGACCAGGGAACCTTGTGGCAGGGACGTCTCAGGAACTGGTGTTTTGAAGGGCACATGTGGGGGAACACTGCTAGCTTTATCTCCCAGTATTTGTGGCAGATTCTTTGCTAATTCCTGAACGTGTCATGCTTCCTGGATTTTGTTCTTTCTGTTCCCACTGCAGAGTAGTCTACCTATTATCTCCCAACACTCAAGGCATATATACCCTCCACCTTCCTCTGTGAAGTCTCCTAACTTCTCAAATCAGAGTTAATTATCTTCCTTTTTTGTTCCTTTGCTTTTATTGAACTACAATCTTTGCCTCTGTTTTGTTTCAGTTAGTTGGTGGTATGTGTTTCACTAAACCGTGAAGTTGCTGGAGGCCAGGGGCAGGGAAGCAAGGAACAGAATATTGATTCAAGTCAGTATCTAATGAGAACCCCAACAGCAAAGGCACAAGAGACACAAACATTCTGTTTTTACTTAAGACACTCGACATTACTTAATGCTCAACATTACTCCCTCCTTACAGCTGAAGGAGATAACAAGTTCTAAAACAATGAGATACTGGCCTGCCTTATAAATGAAAAAAAAAAAAAAAAAAAAAAGAAGTAAAATTGAAATATTTAACGGAGGTCATAAAGGAATCCATCAGAAGATTTCAGACCAAAAGCAACCACAGAAACTATAGGTCTCTTTAGTGATTGCATTATGGTTCTCCAGAGAACAGAACCAATAGGATGGATGGACATATCATTTATTTAGCTATCTGATAAAATACTTTATGTATTTATATTTACATGTAATTTATATATAAATTTATTATAAGGAGTTGGCTCTCGGGAGCTAAGGAGTCCTATGATCTGCCACTTGCAGGCTGGAGATGCAGGGAAGCCAATGGTGTAAATTCCAGTCCAAATCTGAAGGCCTGAGGACCAGGGGCACCAATGGCACAAGCCCCAGCCCAAGGGCAAGAGACGGCCAAAGTCTCAGCCAAACAGGTAGAGAGAAAGTAACGAATTCAACCTCCCTCCATCTTGTTGTTCTATTCAGTTCCTTCGTGGATTGGGATGATGTCCATCCACAATGAACCTAAGTTCATTCAACCAAAAATATTTACTTAGTGCCCACTATGTGTCAGGCAGATGATAAAGACACAGAGATGAATAAGAAAAAGTCCTTAGTCTCAAGAAGCTCCTACCCTAGAGAAGCAGTGGGAAAAAAAAAAAAAAAGGATAAACTCTAATGGAGACAGTGTTTAAGGTAGAGAAATCTATAAACACTATTGAAACAAAAACAAGGAAATAATTAACTCTGTCTGGAGAAATCAGGGAAAGCAGCAGAGAAACAGGTTATTATTTGATTTGGGTTTTGAATGATAACCACGAGTTGACAAGGAGGAAAGACTAAAGGGCATGCCAAAGAGAGGGAAGAGAGCAGGCACACGTGGTCGGTATTTTGAGTCTGAGTTTTCACCCCTTCTACCTGTCTTTGGGGTATGGTGGGCCAAATGATGATTCCCCAAAGTACATCCATGTCCTAATCTTGGGAACTAGTGAATGTTACCTACATGGCAAGGACTTTGCAAGTGTGATTAAGTCAAAGGCCTTGAGATGGAGTGATTATCCTGCCATGTCAGGATGATTCCTAAATGTAATCCCCGTGTCTTTATGGAGGCAGAGGGAAATTTGACACAGGTAGAAGAGGAAAAGGCAATGTAGTTTTGGTGGCTTTTGGGTGACACGCCCATAAGCCAAGGAATGCTGGGCGCCATCAGAACCTGAAAGAGGTGAGGGATAGATTTCCTCCAGAGCCTTCAGAGAACACACAGCTCTGCCAACACCTTGATTTCAGCCCAGTGGTACTGATTTCGGCCATTTAACTTCAGAAATCATGAAAGCATAAATTTCCACTATTATGAGCCACCACATTCATGGTAATTTGTTGTAACAGCGATAAGAACCTAATACAGATGCTGTCTGCTATCTGTCTCTAGGATCATTTCCTTACATCCATGGAGGACTCCGGAATAATTTCACTCCCTTCATCTCTACTTCCTACGATTTTCCTGGGTGATTTCACCACCCATGTAGATAATCCACCCAACACCTTAACCTTAAAGTCACCTCTTTGCCTCTTTGACCCCAATGACTACCTCTGCCACCATTCCCCAACGTCACACCTACACAGACATGCTCATGAGTAAAACCTCCAACACCCTGTCTTCTGACTACCAGTTCCTATTCTCAAAGCTCTCTGCGTTTTCAACCTCAACAAAACCTCCTATGTCCTACCCACCCTCCCCCCTCCATTTGCCCACCACGTACAGGCCTCTCTAGTTCCCTTCCCTTCCCCACAGGCGTTACTGGGACAACCCTCTCAGAACCCACAGGTGAATTTGCCAAGAAGCTCATGGAGCAACAGGTCCCTCACTTGCCAGGGATCCTTCAGAGCGTGGCAGAGGTCCCAGCAATGTACCCATGGGCTCGTAGGTTTTTGTAAAACTTGTGAAAGTGGGAAACTGAACCACATTGGCTAAAACCGCTACCCCTACGCACGCCAACTTCTGCTGTCACACATCCCCCCATGTCAGGTGGCATTAGCGTGGCCATAGACATTTTGGGGATTCGGCTAAAGGGAAGTGGAGTTGAACTTACATCTAGTTTGGATTCAGTGGAATTTACTCACATGGTTGACGGTCAGTTCAGGGCAGAGTTAAGTCCCTACTAGTCAGGGCAGTGTACAAAGGGCTTCAGAAAATCCTAATGCCTACTCTGTGTCTTTTTTCTTTTTTAAAGATTTCTTTATTTGGGGGTGAGCACACGTGGGGGAGAGAGGCACAGAGAGGGAGACAGAAGATCCAAAGTGGGGTCTTCCCTGACAGGCTAACAGTAACAAGCCCGATGTGGGGCTTGAACTCATGAAACACGAGATCATGACCTGAGCCAAAGTCGGACACTTAACTGACGGAGCCACTCAGGTGCCCCCGTACTCTGCATCTTCAACCTGAACTGTGCAGGAGGCAGAGGGGCACAAGTCCCACGGCACTCTTAAGTGCTCTGGGACAGCCAGCATCATGCTGGTGTCAGTGCCCAGGGTCTGGAAAGTTCTCCCAATCACGGAGCGTGTAAAACCATAAATGGGGGAATTCAGTTCCCACTAAAACAGACTGAAAACAGCCATGAAACAGAAGAATCTACTCAGCAGCACAGTGGATGCAATTATAAATGTGCCATCCATTCGACTTTTCCTTTCCAAGAATCCTGCAAAATCAACTTTATTCAGAATTCCTGGGTTTGTAGCTCTCAAAAATCTTTTCAAATCATATCAGAAGCTGTAAAGAAAAGTAATAAATAGATTCTTAGAGTTCTGGTAATTCAATGAATGAAGGGAAGTGAATCCCAAAAGAGCATTGATACTTAAGTTTCTTGCTGACTGGCCACAAAGTAGTGGCACCCCTGAGGAAAACGTGAATCTCCCACCCTGCCACTGAAGATCCTCGACGACACTCAAATCGTTCAAAGTACACTTGAGATTGGTCGCTGCACAGGGACACTTGGCAGAGGTCTGACATTTTACAGCTTATATGTAAAAACACTTTGATGGAGGTTTCTCCGAATCAGAAAACAGTGCTAAAAATCTACATGAGTTGTAAAGAAACTCTCCTCAACTTCCAATAAAAAATTAATTTTGATGCACATGCTATTCCTTCTACAGAAATGCTATTGCCAAATTACTGTCATATGAACAAGAGATCAAAAGCACACAGCCAAACCTGGGGGGGAAATATTGTAGAGGCATGCCAGGGAGTTAATAGGATATTATATTACTTTTATGGGTTTTATAATGTTTATAGTATTTGTTAGCTCGTTAAAATTGGTAAATTGTTGTGCTTTGGTTTCTCATTTAAAATTTTTACTTTTGTTTCCAAGTTTGTATTTTTTTTTTCTTAAAAAAGAACCCACAAAACTGAATAGCTCAAACTCACAAAACTAAGATCTGCCCTAGACAGAACACTCATCTTCAATCCCTTGCCTTTGGTCTAACTGGGGGGTTAATCCCACCTAATAAATGTAGAAGGAATGACAGAATCTGAAAACCACTCTTTACAGCTCCCCCTGAAATTGCCAATTCAGACAAGGGTCCTCATTGGCATATACTAAACCATAAGGTAGAAGGTTATTAACAAGTTATCTGCATGATATCCAATTATCACCTCACAGTTAGCTTTCCAATTGCGAAAGGACAGACGTATCCTTACAATGGAGACTACCTTAATTAAACGATTGAACTTGGAATTCCTAATGGTGGGACAATCAGGCATTATGTCCTTCCTGTCATGATGCAAGAAGATATTACACAGCCTTACGGCATCACGCCTATGAAGTATTCTTGCCAATAGCCCAGTTTAAGCTGAATGTAAAAACATTTGCACCTAACTTCCAGTTCACAGAAATGCAGAGGGGCTAGAGGAAGCAATTATATAACCCTACAAGTAAACACGCAGAGAAATCTAGAACTTAAAATAGTCTACAAAACCTTCACTAGTCTCTTCACAATTTTTCCATGACAGTTACTTCTCAATGTCCTAGAAAAATAAAAAGTAGAAGGACATCTTTAGAGTAAAAGGGAACAAAGAAATGTCATAAACAAATGTGTAAGCCTTAACCATATCCTAGTCATCTTTTATCTCCACTCCACCCACCCCAACCACCCCCCAAAAAAACCACAGCAATTACAAAAGACACTTGAAAACTGGTGAATATCGGAATATAAACTAATTATTAGACAACATTGGGGAATTACTGTTGATTTTCTTCAATATGACAATAGTAATGTGGTTATATAAAGGAACAGATTTTTTTTAGGAGACGCACGTTGACGTTTTTAAGGATGAAGTTACTCTGATGTTTGCAATTTACTTTCAAATGGGTTAGCAACTTTGCGTTTGAAACTTCTTACAATTAAACTGGAACAAGTAAAAAATGTATTAAATCTTTTTTCTCTCAATCTAACCAAGAAGTTTTTAGTGGAGGCAAAGTAATTATTCTCATCAACCATTAACAATGAAGCAGTACCCAAAGCCTAGGGGCTAATGTTTCAGAACTGCCATATTGTACTAAAAAATCTGCTAGGGTCCAAATGCAGTCATGACCTGCTTAATTTGTGTTTTATGAGGAGCCCATGGGAATTTTTAGACTGCTAACTGCCATTCTGGTAGGAAAAGTCAGGTAGGAACAAGAGGTAGGGGATAGACGGAATTGAAGCAAGCAAAATTTTGTTTGACTTATTTTACTCATCTTTAGGAAGAAAAAGATTTCAAGTATGATTCCTTTCAGGGCCATTGCACCCTTCCAGCGACTGATGTCATAAAAAAAAAATGTTAAATCCTTTTATAACTTATAAAGACTTTCACATAGATTATCTCTCTGACTGCTTAAAACAGACTTAGGAAACAGAGAAAGCAAGTAATATTCCCAATGGACAGATGAGGAAAATGAGGCTCAGAGAGGCCACATGATTCACCTGAGGTCGCACAGCTAGTTATGTCAGCCCGGGTCATTCACACATGACCACTGTCCTCTAGCACGGTCACTGAGTGGCTGTCTTACAAGGGGTAACGTTCGTTTCTCTGGAGCTTCAGTGTTTGGACTAAATAGCCTCAGGCTCATCATGAGAAACTGCAGAGGTTAGAGGTAACGCTTGGCATCAGACCCCCTTTCTTCCATCGACAGAAGGTGGAGGGGGTGGCAGGTGGGAAGGGGCAAGAGCCCAGTCTACAAGGAGGCAACCTCCTCAAGGAGTCTGCACACTTCCCTGCTGTGTCACCTCCAGAGCAGGGACACTTCTTCAAACACAGTCACCTAGCAGGGTCCCAGGCCACGCAAGGAAATGAAAAGACCATGTGAGGCAAAGCAGTCATGGAAACAAGGTACAAGCAAGTACTGTGAAAAGCAAAGGCACCAGCAAATGAGTGCTATTACTTCAATCCGCTGGTCAAGCCCAACCCCTCACAGTGCCTAATGGCTGGGTGTTTGGAGTGGCTTCCCTCCATAACACGCTGTAACTGGGGGAAATTACTAATTCTGTGGCTTTCATAAAACACAGAGGTCCACCAAATGTTTGCTTGGCAGATTTTTTTTTCTCCCCAGAGGGCAGCTCATTAAGTCTGACAATAAAGCAGGCTTTGTTCTAAAGATTTACAGTGTTTTCCCAGTGCAAATTCTAATTGACAACCACTAGGAGAATAACAATGTAGAGCCAAGAGAGCTCTGGTTTCTTCCATTCTTCCAAGATCCATCTCAAAGAAGCACTCGCTTCTTAGTTTCCTGGACCAGTGTTTAGCTGGGTCTTTATTTAGACACCGGCATAAGCAGATGCTTGGGCATCAGAAGTAAGTTTATCATTCAAAGTAGTCAAATCTTAAAAACCAAAAAGATTTATTCTTTCCAGCTTCAAAGATAGGAAAATGTCATCTAATTCCCAGGCTCAGAATATTGGGTCCCTCCGTGCAGAATAAGCATGTTACCTAAAAATGGAACCATGCCTTTTCCATGGAAAGGGAGGGGGGACCCTAAAAAAAAATAAAGTGCATGATGATTGAGAAGTCTTCAGAAATGGTTGCATGAGAATATTAAAGGCACTGCTATTCAATGGATCCATCATAGAATAAAAGTTCAAGTATCAGAGGGAGTAATTTCAATATGAATGTTGGGTGTTGTGGTCACAAACAACAGTCTCTCCTCCACACAGAGGACCAAGTCACATCAAGCAAGTCAGGGAGCTGTGAGTGACAAGGTATAGAGCGAGCGGGCTGTTCAGATAAGGGACAGACATTACTGGACCCTTTTTCAAAGAAAACTTTGAAGATTTTGTTAGGCTTTCTTCATGGAACTGTCACGAGGTAACAATACAGTTGCAAATCAATGGTGCTCAGTGGTCACATCGCTGCCTTTTACGGACCAGCTGGCAATGGTTGCCCACGATGGAAAATTAGCATGAAAGAAGGAACTTCAGGTTACGGGGCTGACGCACAGCCCACAGAGAAAATTCCCAGATAAAGTACAACACCCAACACGGCCACACGAACCAAAAGCAAAATAAGACCCCTGTCTGAAAAGAAAAGGAGAGAAAAAAAAATCCTCCTCACTTCTTCTTGAATCTTCCTGAATTTCCCCCTTCTCCAAACAGCATCCAGGTCCCCATGGTAAAAATAAGCAAAAAAACCCCATGTGCTTCCAATAGCATAGATAGATGAAGAGAAGTGAAACTGGTGGAAGATGTGGGAAAATAACACAATTCACTCTCCTTTCTCCTTTTTTTTTTTTTTAAGTTTCTTTATGTATTTTGAGAGAGAGGGACAGAGCTGGAGTGGGAGAGGGGCAGAGAGAGAGAATCCCAAGCAAGCTCCACACTGTCTCACGAAATGTGAGTTCAAGACCCGAGCCGAAACCAAGAGTCAGATGCTTAACTGACTGAGCCACCCAGGTGCCCCTCACCCTCCTTTTTCTAAGCAAAAACAGGGAAAGGAACCAAAGTGGGAACGCGCAGCACCCCAGGCAGGATCACCAGACCAGGAGTCGGGAGGTCCTAACTCTTATTATGCTAGTGTCTACCATAAGCTGTTTTAAAAAGCACCTTAACCTCCTGACTTTTCTTGTCCTCATCTGAAAAGGAAAGGATGCATCTTAATCAGCGGTTCTTAAACTGTATTCCTTGGAGCCCTCAGGTGCTATGGAGGTACCTCTAAGGCAACCACAGCAACACGGGGGTAAAGCAAAAGGAATGGGGCCCCGTGCTTCCTCTCAACCCTAAACCATTCACAGTTGATCCATTTTATATACTGAGTAAAGTTGTGAGTAAAGTCTTTCGTTTAAAGAGTTCTAGTACCAAGAAGTTGTGAGTAAGGACTATTTGTTTTGTTTTGTTTTAAGAGTTCTATTACCAAGGCACTTCACAAGAAAAATGGCTTAACACATCTTGTGGACCAACTGAACCAACACATCTTGTGATTTTTATCTTTATAATTATTTGGTCTCTATGTGCCTTTTTGCATTACTATTATTAGAATCAATGCACATTAATGTTGATCCTTCCAATCTGTATATCAGGTTCTCTTATTCTTACTTCCAGGGCAAGGAAACTGAAACTCAGATAGGACAAGTTTACCAAAAGTCACAGGACTCATAGTGGACAGGACTCAAACTCAGGAATGTCTGATGTGAAAATGAGTCAGCTCAATGCTGCCCTTAAAGAATCAACGTTGCTGTAAAGAAGCCACTGGTTACCTCATTATTATTGCAATTCTTTCTCCATGGAACATCAGGTTCTTCATTTGTATACTCTGAGAATAAACACTTACCCTGGCGAGATGAAATGAATAGCCACAAGTTCTGCCCAACAAGCAAATCTGTTGGGTACAGGAAAGCCCAAAACGTTGGCAAAGCCTCCAGGGCAATAATGGTTGTTAAGAACTTTCAAAGCAAACAAAACTCCTAGAAGAGAATAAAGAGCATACAAATATCAACAATCCAAATGTGGAGTCAATCAACATTTACAAAGAAAATGAACTGAATGTAAAAATGATTATTTGACTATATCCAACTTCTTGCTTTGAAACACACTCTATTCTTTACAAGTCAACCCAGCTTTTGGTAGAAAGACAATGTTCAAAATGTTCAAGGCAATCGTTCTTCTGATGTTTCTTAACACAGAAGGTCGTGGTGACTTTCAGCATGCTAGAAAATATATCACCCATAAAATGGGAATAAAATACCTGAAATGGTACTAAATGCCACTGAATTGTTCACTTCAGAATCGTTAATTTTAAGCTATGTGATTTTTCAACTCAATAAAAAAAAAATAGCAGTAATGTGTATATTTTGAACCTGTACGGAAAGATGTGTTGAGGGCAGGACATGTTTCCTTTCTTCTCCCACAACTGGTTGCATGAGGACGTATCTTAGAGGGAAGGGGGATGGATGGCAGGGAGGGTAGAGAAAAGAGTTAGATTTCCTTCTGTTGCAGGACTCTTTCCCTCCTCCCCTTCACATTCTAATTCTTAGAACACCTACTTTAAGCCCCAATGGCAATTTCAGTCCTATGAGATACATATAGAGTGACTATCATAGTTGTTAAAACATGGCACGTATGTCATGGTAGGGTGTGGTGCATTTTAATGAAGTCATTGAGAGGCATACTCAATGTTTTAGAGAACTCCTTATCACAGATACACCAGCGGGTCTCTCCTTGGCCCCACCATGATGGAGCAAGTACATGTTTCTAGAACTACATCTCCTAACAAAACTACCTTCGAGCAGACCCTGGTCCAAACAAATTGTCCAAGAGTGAATGAGGCAGTTAATCAGTGAATGATTAACATAGATTAATAGCAAGATCTATGTCCCTCCTGTGCTCTAATCATCCTTCTCTCCACAATCCAAGCCCCGGCAATCTTTAGCCACTCAGAATTCAGTTCCCTTGCCAAATAGGGACCCACATTTCATAAAATGGCAACAGCCACACCTCTCTGTCTTCATGCATGCTACTTTAGAAATCTATCTGCCTTACCTGAGAAACCTACAGCACAGTTCCTTCTGAAGCCAGGTTCATTCATAAATTCTGCAAGAGCAAATTCCAACAACAGGTACACCACCCCGGTGAGTAGTGAGAATGTGCCGATGACATAGGCAAACCATTTACTTCCCAGTCTCCTTTCCAGATTGATTCCTTTCCATAGCATGGATGCCATATTGAAATACAAATGCCAATCGTCTGCATGGTGAAAAGGAGAAAGCAGTAAGCGCTGCCAGTCTTTCTGCTGGTAACACGTCTCCACGCTAAGGCAGGAGCCCAACAGTGGCTTCAGAGGATTCAAGAAGAACCAGATGTTGACAGCCAAAGTTGCTAGGGTGACAGGTGGAATATTGTTGACCCCAACATGGAAGATTTGAGAAAGGAGCAGAATAAGTCCAGTATTAATTCCTCTTGATCTCCGCTGCATGGTTAGATGTCAACCCAGTGATGGGAAAATGTGGTCAGGTTTTAGGCATCTGGGAAGATATACAGGAAGCTGAACCTAAAACATAAAATAAAATGCACATGAAAATCCACTAATTAAGACTTAATGCGCCAATAAGACATACTCATTTGAAGATGAGCTTACGTTATATATACATATACGTACATATGTGTGTATATATATATATATATGTATAAATATACATATGTGTGTGTGTATATATATATATATATATATATATATATATATACGCATATACATCTCACACCTCCTGTCTGACAGAAACATTTATTATCAATGTCTTCCAGACCAACATCCAGGATGCTAGCTGATGTCCTCCCTCATCTTACATTCTAAAACAGAACATTTCACCCAAATCCCAATGGACCAGTTAATGGATGGGTATGCTTTCTGTGACAAATATGCCATGAAAATATGACTTGTCTTCCTTATAAATAAACTTGCAACCTAATAAAAAAAAATCCTAAAAGATAGTATGTAAATATTTAATAACGATTTCTACTCAGAATGCTGAGCAAGATTCTTTACCACCTTAATTTTTTTAAAGAAATATTCAATTTTGATATATTCGATAAAGTCTGCCCAAAAGTTTTTATTTTTTATTTATTTACTTATTTATTTATTTAGCCCCAAAGTTTTTCAACTTCCACCGGCAGGTTTTAAAATGCAATCATTTACTATCTCCTACTCCACATTGTCAGTTATCAACTGCTAGGATGCTTTATCTTCACAAAAACTTCTGCTTTTTTAAAGTTTCTTGCTATGTGCCAAATCCTAGACTCAAATGGTCACTGTCTTTAAGGAGGTCACCTTCTACTAAGAAGTAAGCCAACAACTGCCATACTATATTTTAAGCTCAGTGACAGAGGAAGCCCAGACTCGAGGTGGTAACAGGACTGTGGTCTTAACGGAGTAAAATAGAGGTAGCAACAAGACAGAGCACCAAGTTCAGCACTACGTCTTCCACCCCCTGAACCTGGGCTGGCGTTGTGACTTCCTCTGGCTGGTAGATCGCAAACAAAAGGACACTAATTCTGAATGTAGCCCTCGAGATGAGTGACAGGCTTCTGCTTTCTCTTGAACCCCCCTGAAGCAACCAAGTGGCCAAGTGTGGGCTAGTCTGCTGGATGAGGGAAGACACAAGCTCCACGCACCCTTATGGCCCTGACCACTAGCCAGCTAATGCCCCTGAAGCAAAGCTGACCACAGACAAGACGTGAATCCAGCACAGCCCGGCCTAATTTGCTGACCCACAGAACAATGAGCTAAATAAATCATACTGTAACTTCACCAAGTGTTAGACTGGTATGTTACACAGCAATTACTCACCAATACTGAAGGGATTTCCTTTGGTGAGGGACTAGTTTAGGCTTACGGGAAGAAGTTAGTAAAGAAAGAGCCACAGACTAAAGACGCAAAAGATAAGAACTTAAGTCCTTGGAGGGAACAGCCTCGTCCATCATAACAGGAAGAAAGAAGAAAAATGTCAGTTGCAGATAAGGGTAAATAGGCAGGTTGGGGCCAGGATGCTGCAAAAGTTCTCATCTAGTGGTTTTTACTCTATGGAGGTTCTTGGGCTCCCAACCAAATACATGACTTACTCTGATACCCTAAAGATTCTCATTCAGACAGAACGTTGGAAGGTACATGGGCTTCGGGCTAAAAATGGGTACAATTCTACTTTATCAGCTTTGTGACCTAGAGCAAATTACTTTAAAACTCTCTGAACTTTACTTTCTTCACTTTAAATTAGGAATGATAATATCTCCTTCCCAGGATTACTGTAATACGTCTGGAAAGCAGCAGATGTCGAATACACAGTAGACACATTTTTTTATTACCGTAAGGTAAGCCCACTTATGTGGGCAAGTTTTGCAAATTGTAGCATCTTAATAAGGTGCAAATGTACTCCCTATCCTCCTCCCATATGGATTCTAGGAAATGACCCAGAAAAAATTACGCTTGTGTGCATGCATGTGTGTATGTGTATACCCGCATTATTAGCACAACCCAAGGTTCTTTATTGCTATGGGCTTATTAACATAGTTCAATACCATTCTCATGAACTACAGAACTTAATAAAATTTCAACTGAAGATCAGCTCCCGGGTTATTTTAGAGAAACAGTCTATATTTTTCACATTGACATTCAAGTCGACTTTCAAATCTCCAACTACTGTGAGTTTTTTTTGCAACATTCCCTAAATAATTTTAATATCACACCTCAATACCTATAAAAGGAGCAATGGAAAAATACAGCCTTAAACATTAAGTAATCAGCTTATAAGAAATCACAAAACGAACCCTTCAATCTCAATATAAAGAGTGCCCTATGATGCCAGGTTGTGCACAGGAGGAAATCAAAACTAATTATGTCTTTGCTTAAGAAAAATTCCCCCTTGGGGCGCCTGGGTGGCTCAGTTGGTTAGGCATCCAACTTTGACTCAGGTTATGATCTCATGGTTCATGAGTTCGAGCCCTGCATCAGGCTCTCTGCTGTCAGCACCAGGCCCACTGTGGATCCTCTGTCCCCTTCTCTCTCTGCCCCTCCCCTGCTCTTTTTCTCTCAGTCAAAATAATAATAATAATAATAATAATAATAATAATAATAATAATAAAAGTATAAAAAATAAAAATAAAATAAAGAATAAATATTAGAAAAATAAAAATAAAGAATAAAAATTTAAAAAAAAAGAAAGAAAATCCCCCCCCCCCCTTGACTCCTTGACTGGAATCATTAGTGATGAGGAATATGAACAAAAAGACAATGGAATTTCCCCAATCTCATATCACACTGTGCGCTCAGGCTCATATTACACTTGCTTGACTTCTGCCCAAATCCAAAGGTCCCTTTCCATCCGTGTCCCTTCTCACCACCATCTCCAGCTGGTGACGCCTCCTGCCTCCTGGACGCTGTGCTCTCCTGTACCGCCACCCCTCCTTCCAATCCCCCTTCCTCTGCTTTTCCCTTTTCCTCTATCCTTGCTCTCTTTTGCACATGCTCATGGAACTCCACTCTCATGGTTTCTAAAATCCTTTCTGTCATTTTGATTCCCTAAATTTATATTCTGCAGCCTGGATTTTTCAGTACGTTTCAGGATCATAATCTTACAGGAAGAATACAGCCTGTCTGATCTCTTGGTTTCTGAAAACTGAATTACCCCTCCTTCTCACAAAATGTCTACTTAGCCATTTCTTCTGTCCCTCATTGATTTAATAAACATCAAGTGCCAAAAGCATGCCAGTCTCTATGCCAGGCAGTAGAGGTACAGCAAAGGACGCAACACTTATAATCTCAGCCTCTACATAATCCGTTTCTATTTGCTGAAAGAAATAAAAATATTGGCTGTAGAAAATCAAAGGATGACTAAAATGGTGTGGTTCACACCCGCAACAAACGTATACTTAATGCGAAGGCAGATTATAACCATAGCCGATGTGAGATGTGCAGAATATATATTTGAGTCCTACATTTCCAAATAAAGGCCTCTAGAATACCAGTGTGGGTAGAATTAGAAGTCAGGGGTTTTATGTAGCAAAGATAAATGGGCATATTTCATACCAACTCTATGGCCCACTTTCCTTCCGCATAAAGCTATCGAGTCAGCCTTACGAAGTAAGGGATGCAGCCTGTAACATGGTAACAGAAAATCCACATGGTCCGTGTGAAGATCAAATCTATAACCTGACCTTCTGGGCCAGGCAGGCACAGTTCGAGGAATACCAAAGGGAAGAGATCACAGTAAGTGAGCACTGACCATAAATGAATGTTGTTTTCTCCTGCTCATCTAATACATAAAAATCTTCAGACTGAGGAACTGTAACAGACCACAGAGGCATGATGGGTTACAGCAACTCGTCTATAAGCTGGAAACCAGTTCAGCGTGTTTGGTTTGGGAAGTGATTTGTTTATTCTAACTTGTACCCAGACCATAAAGCAGTTACCACAGCCCAAGGAAGAGCAGGCTAGTCCCTGCACTCCCCCCACCTCAAACCCGTCTTTCCCCACATGGTCAACCTGCCCCCCTGCTGAACACTGGATCATCCCTTCTAATTCTGCTTCCATAGTCATCATCTCAGGACACAGAATTTCCCGCTCCCCAGCTGTTCAAGTCAGAGATGTAGGAAACATCCTTGACCCGCCTTTGCCCCCGTCAATCCCCGACCCCCACATCCCATCCACCCCACGTAGTTAATTCTTCCACAGTGGGTGTCAATCTACTTCTTTCTAGCTCTTGAGCCCTAGTCCGATCTAAGCCACAATCATACCTTGCCTGGATTACAATAAACTCCCTAACTGGGTTCTCTGCTTATCCTCATACCCACCAACTGTTTTCCACCACCACCCACAGTAATCCCTATAAAACCGAAGTTGGATTCCCCCGCAATGGCTTCTCATGAAAGTCGGAATAAAGTCCAAACGCCTAACCACAACCACGTGCTGTGACAAACAGGACCCCGCCCACCTCTCTGGTCTCTTCCCCAGTCACTGTGCTCCCATACCAGGAGCTCCACGGTTGCAGCAGAAATGGCCGAGGGCAGAATTACCTTATCTGTTCTGATCACCACTGAATACCCAGAGTCTAGCACAGTGACTGGCATAGAGTTAGTGCTTAATCGGTTATGTGCCCAAGGACTCCATATACAATAAGTAAGACTGACTGAAAAGGCTATAATCGGTTCATTTCTAAGTATTTTTCCTACAAACTGGAACCACCTTCCCCACAGAACTATGCATAAGAATCCATTTACATTTTAGCTCCAGAACAGTGTTTACAGCATTTATCTTAACTTTGTAGAAATAAGCCTCTGATCCATTTAAAATGTATTAATAGGTTGTTTTGCCAGGACTATTTGATTAAAAAAAACGGCATTTGAATTATGTAGTCATACACACTAGACAGCACTATATCAAAGTTGTGACGGAGAGAAATGGAGGGCTTCTTGGAATACTGAAAGGAAAATTAGCCATATTTACATTTAATGAGAAATTAAATATTAAACAGGTATGTAATAAGAAAAGCTAAGTGGCTAGAACAAACAAAAGAAAGTGAATTCGTAACTTGGGAAACCAATGTGTCTCAAGGGGCAGAGAAAGGGGTTTTATAAAAAGGGGAAAAACTAATTACAGTGATTTTCAATTCTACTTACAAAGCAGAAAGTATTTCATCATTACCATTTACTACGGTGGTATAGGTCTCAATTTTCAGTTAACATGTTCTAGAAGAATTCAGAACCCTGAAGCTGCAAGAATAAACAGCAGTTAGAAATTATATTCCCAATTTGGCATCTGGCGGTAACAGTGTTGATCCACTGACAGCTGATGGACACTTGGGTTGTGTCTGCTTCTTGACTCTAAGGATTAATGCTGCTACGAATGTTCATGCGTCTTTTTTTTTTTTTTTTTTTTTTTGGTAGGCACACATGTTTTCAGTTCACTTAGATATATACCTAGGGGTGGAATTGCTGGGTCACATGGTAGCTCTATGTGTAACTTTTTGAGGAACTGGTAAACTGTTTTCCACATTTCTGTACCATTTTATATTCCCTCCAGCAGCGTATGAGGGTTCCGTTTTCTCCACGTTCTCAACCATACTTGTTTTTATCCACCTTTCTCCCTACAGCCATCTGAGTGAGTGTGAGGTGGCACTGACTTAGACTTCCCTAACGACTAAGGACATTGAGCAAATGCCTAAATTTTCATTGCTTAAAACGTAATATAAACATATGTTGATAGGCACACATAACCATACAGACAAGCTCACACCCTCTCCCTCCTTCTCTCTCTCTCTCTCTCTCTCTCTCTCTCTCTCTCCTCTCTTTCTTTCTTCCTCTCCGCACCTCTCTCTCCCTCCAAGAAACAGTTTAACAACCTCAGGTCAAAAGAAAGCTTCAGAAAGAAAGATGGAACCACAAAGAAATTGTTTTGGTTACTCTGCCAGGATTTAAAAATATATACATATTTTTTTAATGTTTTTATTTTTGAGACAGGGAGAGACAGAGCGCCAGTGGGGGAGGAGCAGGGGGACACAGAATCAGAAGCAGGCTCCAGGCTCCGAGCTGTCAGCACAGAGCCCCACGCAGGGCTCAAACTCCTGAACTGTGAGATCATGACCTGAGCCAAAGTCAGATGCCCAACTGACTGAGCCACCCAGGCGCCCCTACAATGCCAAGATTTTAGCACCGCGGTCCCCCTGGATGTATCGTGTTGAGAGTGAATGTGACTGACTGTGCTTCACTAGCAGGGGCCTGGCTCAGGCACTCATGTGACAATAAATATTGCAAAACTGTTAATATGTTTTATTGCTTCAAACGAAGCAAAACTGTTATGGAAATAGCAGATTATGTTAAACATAAGCACTTCCTCTGCTTTTTAAATTACGAGAGCTGGACAACAAATTAGTGCATCATAAATACCACACTAAGCTGGTCAAAATACACACAAAACACAATGCATTTTTTTCTTATTTGGTTCTAGTACAATCTACTTTCTCTAGGAATGAACTGAACTAAACCATTTCTTCTCACCCCTCGAAGCCTCTCAGGAATCCTATCATTCATGGCTTTTCTAATCCAAACATAAGAAATTATTTTCTCTACTTCTTCCTAGAAGGCCAATCGATGGTAACATTTTAGTCTGGCACAAAATAATAAAATTCTTTGTTCATCCAATAAAACTTCATAATTAGCATAATTTTATTTTCCCTAAGAGGTATTAGCTTCCTTAGGTCCCAAGAGAACCAAATTACAAAATGCACATTTCCAAAACATTTTTGAAAATAAGGGAATGGTATAGTGTAACATGTATTTGCATTTAGTGAAAGACAAGAATTTATTAACTAAATGCTTGCAAAGTAATTTGTTTCCTCTTTCCAAATATATGAATACATTTCAAAAAGCCTATACAGCTTAGAGGCAATATATGGTTTTTAAATGCAATACACAGTTGCATGAATAACATGTAAATTATGCTTTTAAAACTTAATACTTAGGGGCTCTTGGATGGTTTAGTCGGCTGAGCTTCTGACTTCAGCTCAGGTCATGGTCTCACACTTCGTGGGTTCAAGCCCCATATCAGGCTCTGTGTTGACATCTCAGAGCCTGGAGCCTGCTTCAGATTCTGTGTCTCCCTCTCTCTCTCTCTGCCTCTCCCCGTGCTCTGTCTCACTCAAAAATAAATAAACATTAGGAAAAAAATTTAACTTAATATTTAAATATTAAATGTAATAGCAGATGGTATGGCTTTCACACCTTACACTGTATTCAATTTACCAGAATAATCATCTACCTGAGCTGATCAGTAAATGGGGAGTCTTGGGGGTACAGGGTAGGATCTTTCTTATAGTACCATAATTGTTTAATGGCAAGTGGAATATAAATGACAAATTTTTCTGGCCACCTGTATCTGTTAACTGGCTTCCTGAGTCACAATAAATCAGGCCAAAGAATCAGAGTAGGATTCTCTATTTTCTTATGTAAAAAAATTTTTTTCACGTTTATTTATTTTGAGAGAGAGAGGGGGCACGCACAAATAGGGGAGGGGCAGAAAGAGAGGGAGAGACAGAGAACCCCAAGTAGGCTCCACATTGTCAGCAGAGAGCCTAATGTGGGGCTTGATCTCACAAACGGTGAGCTGAAGTCAAGAGTTGGATGCTTAGCCGACTGAGCCACCCAGGCGCCCCTCTTGTTTCATATTAAAGCCAGAGCGATCCAAAGAGATGAAAACAGTCAAGTGAATGAAAACTGACTTCATGAATAAAAAATGAACACTGAAATCAAATTATATTAAGAAGGTAACGGGGATCTAGTCATGAACATGTGACGCTCTCAGTAATTAAGTTTCATTCATGGAAACACCTACAACTTGGTCTCTGTTCCAGAAAAAACTGGGAATTGAAAGCACAATTCCTCTTTTGAGGGCTTCTGAGACCTCCATTTATTCCATGGTTCTCCAACCTCATACGCTTCATCTTTACAACCACCTGAGAAATTGTCTTACCTAGTTCTATACAACCATTACACTATCTCCCAAATGCCAACTGGCTAAATTGTTTTCATTTTAAGCTACCAGACATTGGGTTTTTATGACACAAGATCTCCTCCTCCCTCTTTTTCCCCATCTACCATCTCTCCAAATGAAAACAAATATAAGATTGCTCACATCTTAATGAGATAATGCCCAACTGTTGTTTATACTAGCCTGCCTTAAGTATCAATATCATTCAAGTGGAAGGCAGAATCCCAGATCCCTGAGGGGGATGGGATTGAAGACCACTAGAATAACACAAGAAGCAATAGAATATTCCAGACAAGTGAGGAACCATTAATAAAGGCATATACTATGTGGTAACAGACCTGACCAAAAGTCAAGCCCTTCTCACTGGGCACTCTTCCCCGGATTCACTTATATAATGACTGACTAGATTTACTGAAAATCCAGTCTTATCATGTTATTCCCTGCCCCCAACCCATCATGTTCTCTACTACATCATCCTAAGACTGAAGAGTATCATAGTTAATAAAATGGACTCTGAAGCCTAATGGTCTGGGTTCAAATCCTGACTCAACTGATTGGAATTTTATGATCTTGTTCAAATTCTCAGTCTGTGCCTAAGTTCCCTCATTTATAAAATGCATACAAAATACTACTAAGACTTGCCTCATAGACTTGCTAATGTCCATAAACCATGCAGGACAAAGCCTGAAACATAATAAGCACACATAATAAACATACCAGTGTTAGCAGGTATTACATTTTTACCATCATCATCTGACCAACTTCAAGCATTTCAGCCTAGGATTCAAAGTCTTATAATATTTACATATTTCCCCAATAATAACTAGTATCTCACACATTTACAGTTTTCAAAGTAGTTATGTGTAATTTGTTTCATGTAATTCTCACAATAGTCTGAAGACAAACTTAGTTCCACGTTTATTGACTAACTGGTCTACCCAAGCACTTGCCAGGAAAATCACCTGACCATCCTGCTGCCTATTCTGCAGCATACTCTACAGAGCTGCCCATGTGAGGAGTAGCTCCATGGAGATTCTGCCCTTTCAGGGGATGTTCACCCCGCAGCCCTGGGTTTCTCTGTCCAAGGTGCTTAGTAAGTGACCATCTCCACACATGGATAGTCACGTGGGGTGCTCTCACCACCAGAGGTCACAAAGTGCATTTCACACACATCCCCTAGCTTAGTTTTTAAATCTGATCATTCCAAACACAACTGTCCCAGTTTACTAGAAATCCTTTCAGTAGTTCCAGTGTGAAACCATGAAACAGAGAAAGAAATTCCGTTTTTCCTGTACAGATAAACCAAGATGGCAATGCTCATAAACTGGATTCTTAGGACTCAAATCCAGCTCTTCCCACCAGATGGTACCGCTTATCTGGCAAGCCCCTTAATCTGTGTCTGTCACCACTGCAAACCTTGGTGCCCCGGCCTGTTCCTATGAGAAGCCCTCCCAAAGTCTGCGCATCCACCGCGTATAACAAATGCCTCGAATGTCTGTAAGTGGTTAAATAAAAAGCTTTGGAAATTCCAGGCTGTGATCTAGATGCAGTGCAGGAAGTCGTTCAAAGTTCTGCTTCACACCCAATATCTTTTAACATAACTCACTAGACTAGGAACCCTTCCAATGCCAGCTACTTTTCTTCCACGTAAATGCTCCTTGGAGGGTAAACTCAAGTCTGAGAGACGTTTTTTTTTTAAGTACTAAAAGGGAAGAAGACAATTTTGCATTTTTAGTTCAATCCCTACTTATATGGTGTACATTTTTATTAGATCTAACTTAAGCAATAATGAGGAAAAAAAAGTGATTATAAGTGTGAAGATTTCATTACTTAACCATTTAGCAAAGGGCTTCTTTTTACAAAAAGATCTCACCAAGAGAGAAAAGGAAGAGCCATACATTTGAAGTTAGATACTGCTTTCAACAATAATGAGGGTTACTGAAATAGAATGTCCATTTACAAAAATTATTACTAGGAGAGAATTACATTTTTAACAGCTCAAAAGAAGTAAACAGGTATCTTAAAGTAAAATTCCTAGAAAGCAAATCAATGTGAAGAAATTCTGAGACATAAACAACTCTGGTTGCTGAGGGTAGAAGGGTTATGTTCGCAAGATTGGGTAAAAAATGGGTAAGACTTCTACAGTTCAGAAATACGCAGATGGTGCCCACTGGGGGAGAGGGCTGTTAATCTTCATGATCATCCCCCCAAATAATCCAAATTAACATACAATCTAATTGAAAGAGCCATGCAAACACAGCTTTAAGGCATCCCTGGCTACTGGCTCCCAACCCTGCGCCCCCTCCACTTCCAACCAGATCCCTCCTTCTGAGACCCTTAGATATAGAAATTCTAGAGCCATCAGAGTTTCTGGAGCTGCTGCACGCAGACATTTTAATAAAATTTATTTTGCACACACAAAAATAACTGAGGCAGAACTAAGGTAGTAGCCATGAAAAGAGAAGTTGAAATTAAATATCGGAAAGTAATTTCAAATGATGCAATTATCTACCCTGAGCCACAGAAATACATGCCCCACGGCAATAAATAGAATCACCAAAAGAAACTGTCAAGTCAGGACCCGATAATCTGTTCTATCCTATGGAGTCTTAACAATATTCAGGGGGTGATAAGGTTCACAAAGGTTTGGTCGATTTCACCTAAGAGGTACACAAGGTTAGACAGAAGACTTCAGCTTCCATCCTGGCCCAGTCATTAAGGAGGAGGATAGAAAGGCCTAAGAAGTAAAAGATAAAACAAGAAAACAAAAAGCCACAAACACCACCACAATAAACACCAAGTTTTTCTACTTCCCTGAGGACTGGCTGAGGACGGAAACAGCTTCACCGGGGGCTGAAGGTGTCGGGTGATTCTGGATCATCTTGCTGGGCGACCGGGTCTCTGTCCTGCCCTCATTGTCTACCACAGTCTGCCACTCCTCCACTGTCCCATCCGACTCAGTGATCTTGGGCACAGATGTGCTGTTGAAGCAGTAGTTGGGCGGGGGCTCCAGACTGGGCCACACCCTTCTAGGAAGCTGGGGCTCAAGATCACTGTCTTCTCTGGCTTTATAATGGGGCCCCATGTTAGCAAACCTCTGGAAAAGTCTCCGGCTTGGGGGGACAATGAGCTGGTTTCACATACAGGCAAGAGACTCAGGAAAGGAATTACAGATTTAGGAAACGCTCTCAATTAGTTTCAACAACAATGATAACAGAAGAGCTAGGTGTGTCAGTTTATTTATGCGGAGTGGAGGAACTTAAGATTCATAATATGCTCCCAGGAACGAAGGACTTTGTCAAAGTGAAAGCAAAAGACAAGGCCTTGCTAGTGACAAGCAATATGCTGGGGATTCCCCTGGCAATTTGAAAACCTTAGGTAAAAAGCATGAAGAGGATGAAAATGAACCAGAGAAACCCTTCCCGGCGAGGTAGCACGTCCTCTCCTGCTTCTGCCCACGGTCCTGGTTCTACTCATCCCACGTCTGCTCCTAGCTTTGGGGTCCTGAACGTCCAAGAACATCCATCTCATTAGGCTGAGTTGGATCATCAAGTTGCTTTGGGGCACACAAAGCTCCGAAAGTCTGAGTCCAGTCTTAAGACTGAACGGTTCTCTCCAAAGACATGCACCAAAAGATGGAGACTGAGGCAGAGGGAGAAAGAGACACAGAGAGGCACACGATCAGAGAGAAACCGATCAATCCCGCCTGGGAGAAGAAAGTTTAACTACGTCCTAGCCTGGAAGAGGCTAATTGTTTTAAATGTTTATTTATTTTTGAGAGAGCGCGAGCGAGGGCACGCCCATGTGCACATGAACACGGATGGGGGATGGGCAGAGAGCAAGGGGGACAGAGGATCCAAAGCAGGCCCCGGGCTGACAGCAAAGAGGCTGATGCGGGGCTCCAACTCATGAACCATGAGACCGTGACCTGAGCTGAAGTCGGACGCTCAACTGACGGAGCCACCCAGGCACCCTGGAAGGGGCTACATTTTAACCAGGTCACCCATGCGATCAGTCAACAAACAACACACTGACCATCTACCACAGGCGAGGCAGAGTTATTAGGCTCAGAGAAAGAAAAGGACAAAGTGCACACAACTGTTTGCTTCAAACAAGTCAGGAAGCTGCTCTGATTATTCCCTGCACAAAATGAGAGAGGTAACAGTGCTTCACTCCACAGGGTGATTAAGGATACAGATTTACAGAAACATAAAACAGTTCTACAGAATGATCCAGTTTTCATTCTGTCACGGTCACCAGAAGAGTCTGACTATATGACTCTACAGTAAGCAGGCGTCCTCCTTATTTATTTTTTTATTTTAGAGAAAGACAAAGAAGAGTGCCAGCAGGGGAGAGAGGCAGAGGGAGAGAGAGAAAGAATCTTAAGCAGTCTCCTCACTCGATGCAGAGCCCGACGTGGGGCTCGATCCCACAACCCTGGCTGGGATCGTGACCTGAAATCAAGAGTCGGACCTCAACCAACTGAGCCACCCAGGCGCCCCAGCAGGAGTCCTTCTGTGCACACAAATATTTTTACTCATTTACTGTTGCCCATTTGCTGGGTGGCTTTCAAACATTTTCACTGGAATCAAGGGAGGGCCATTTGGAAAATCATAAACAGACACAGAGCGTCTCAAGTCACCTTGCCTTGAATTTCTCAGGGATAAAATCATTGGGAAAGGGGGGTGGTATAAAGGTCCTCTCTGTGATAAACTGCCCACAATCAAACACGTCCATGTGCAAGCCCCAGATGGTGGTCCCTCAGAAGGGCAACCAGTCCTCGTTTCTCTCTGTACCTCTCCAACTCTGGGGAAAACATCAACGTGCAAAAATCCAGATGAGGGGCATTCTGAGCTCATAAATCCAACCCAAGCCACGTCTAAAAGAAAGAAACCCTTTGTGCAGCTTTGTAATGGCAGAACAAGAGACCCCTGCCAAGACGCTCCCTTGAAGTCCTTGGGATTATGAAACTTAAAACTCTGAGTACTTAAAACTCTGAGTAACTTCTGTTACTCTCCTATGCCTAGCTGTCTGATCAGGTCATGCCTGCCTCTAGGTCTTTGCTCAGCACAAGCAGAGGTTACGACGGCTGCCTTGGATCAGATCACCCATCTGGTCTGTTTATTACCTGTGTTATTCCCTTGAGCAAAGTACCTCATCAATCCATGCCTCAGTTTTCCCATCTATAAAATGGGTTGGTATGAGGATTTAATTAGAATTCTCTTGATGACTGTAACAACTTGTTCTGGTATTATTATACATTGTTTGGGCTTCCCCCAGAAGGAGACACTGAGACAAAGGTCTCCGTGCAAGTAATTTATTTGGGAAGCCACACGTTTGGGATCTATGATAATTCATTTGGGAGGCAACTGACCAGGAGGCCAGTAGGGAAGCAAACCAGGGAAGGCAAAGCAGCCAAAGCTGTGTGCTTTATCAAGCAAGCCATCACGATGGGTGCCTGGGGCTTAATCTCACTGGGAAGTCTGGGAGCTGGCGTAGATATGCCCCAGTGCTATCGCCCAAAGGGCTGAGAGTCTGCCTTACCTCACTGTCACTTGTGGCTCGCGATACCAGGCAAAGCAAGTGTCAGGGGCCAGAGAAAACACTCAGAGGCTAGCGTTTGAGTCCTAGCAGGTCCTGACAGCTAGAAGTCTGTCAGAAGGGATGAAGGGGATGTAGGAAGGGCCCTCCTAGCATCACTCCCTGCTCCGTGACACATTTCCTTCTACTCCTCCCAACCCATTCAATTCCTCCTCAACTGCCAGCCCAGCTCTCGACCAGGCTCCTCATCGGCAGGCTCCCTGACCATCAGCAGGCTCTCTGAATGGATGGCCCACAACTGTCAATAGGATTTCCCCAGACCCAGTTATCATATCCTCCAAGCTGCGTGTTTTCAGGGTGTCTTGGGGTTTGAGAGCACACACTCCAGTCTAAATTGGTCCCACTGACTGGCTTCAGCCGTGTGCTGTGTGACTCTATGCAAGGCAGCTAAACCAAGCCTTAGCTTCCCACTACGTAAAATGGAGTGGTAGTAATAATGGCTAAACGTAAAGATTAAATGACTTAAAACATCAAAGTGCTTAAACTAATGCCAAGCACACAGTCAACACTCCTTAAATCTTAGCTATTGTTTTAATGACTTCAATAGAAATACTCACTTTCTATTGATTGCTGGTTTTTCTAAAATAGAGGTCAAAAAGAAAAGTCAAATCACTGGCCAAAATTACACACACATATTACCAGTTCGTCTTTGGAAGTACGGCTCTCCAACCTTACGCGTGTGCTATTATCTGATAAAACGAATTCACAGATCAGGACCCACAACTGGAGGCCACGTTCGTGGCCTGACCCAGATCACAAAGCTAGACCTCAGTCAGCCTGCACTTACAAGAAACACCTTACTGTCAAGGAAACCTGACCACCACTAACGATCCTCGATTTTAGCTGCAGCTAGCTTATCTTACCCTAGAAAACAGGACACACCAGCCTCATCAGGATATCCCCGCCCCCTAGCCAATCATGCCCCGCTTCCACATTGCCTCTTATAATGTCCTATCACATTCCGGCTTGCCCAAAATCCTCAAAGAGTGTTCACTGTTTGTTAGGCACTGTACCTCCCAATCCACGGATTGTTTTCCTTTAGATAAAGACACCAAACTCATTCCTAAATTCTTAGTTTTATTTCACGTATCTCATTCGATCCTCCAAACTTTATGAACAGGCACTGTTATTATTATTTCCCCATTTTATAGACCAGCAGAAATTTTAACCACGATATAATCCGGCTCTAGTCTCTGTTATTAAAATGAAATGATGAGTCAGGTTTGTCTGCAGAAAAGCTGAGAGTTTTTAACTCTCAAGATAGTCTACACTTAGACTCCAGCAAATCATGGAAGTTACCATTTAAATAGTTCTAATAGTTACTACCTTCAGTGACCTCAGTTCCAAGCAAGCTAATTGCAGGGAAGCAGAATATGCCACCAATATATGCCACTTGGCATGAAGATTTTTTTTGAGCTGAAGGCAGTTGAGAAGAAGCAGATACAAGTAAAGTTCTTTGCCCTCTTCTATTTACCTAAGAGGTGGACATGAATTTGCAGGCATTCCCCTCCGTATCTTCAAGGAAACACAAAAGTTAATCTGGGACAACCTTTGATTGGACACCCATGAAACATACATAACAAACTTTGCTAACTAGCCCATATCTTCCATTAATTTCCCCACATATTTGCCTCCTACAGAAACTTAAAGTCCTTTTCCTTTGTCTTGTCACTTCTCCACGAACGTCTTGTTCTTTTGTTAAAATGCTATATAAGCCCAAGTTCTAACCATCCCCCTGAGTTACTCATCTCTGTGTACTCCCAAATGTATACACAACACACATGCTAATAAACTTGTTTTGTTTTTCTCTTGCTGATCTGTCTTCTGTCAGTCTGGTTTACAGGGCTCCAACTGGAGAACCCAGGAGCATAGAAGGGAACAGAATTTTTTCCTCTCCTACAGGAATGAACTTGACTATGACTTTCAATATGAGCCTCTAAGATTTGGGGGTGACAGTCTGCCTTATATCTTCAGTTCTCTGACAGATCTATGAAACCTTGATTTTCAGTTTGTTCAGCTTTTGTCCTGTTGTGAGGACAGGGATGACAATTTCCAAACTCTTTACATGTCAGAGCTGAAATAAGAAATCACCTGTCTTTCAGTAAAAGATATGATACTTGACCACCAAAAAAATTAGGAAGGACATAGTCTCAGCATAAAGAATAGTCTTTCCCAAGAAAGGGTAGTTGATGACTTCCATTAAACATACCAAAATGTATATGAATTTTGAAATTATTTCAAATATAGAAAATCTCACTACAGAAAACTTTTACTCTATCAAACCTAAGTGTTTTCGTTTTTTAAATTTTTTTAACATTTATTTTTGAAAGACAGAGAGAAAGAGCATGAGTGGGGGAAGAGCAGAGAGAGAGGGAGACACAGAATCTGAAGCAGGTCCCAGGCTCTGAGCTGTCAGCACAGAGCCCAACGTGGGGCTTGAACTCATGGACTGCAAGATCATGTGACCTGAGCTGAAGTCACACAACTGACTAAGCCACCCAGGCACCCCAAATCTAATTGTTTTCTTGATACAAGACAATTTGTTGATCTATATTTAAGTAATACAAAGTAACATTCAAATACCCCACTTCTTTTGGTAACTATCACAGTCATAGCCAACAAAAACAAAAAATCAATTTTAAAAATCAAGTTAAAGACAAAAAAGTAACAATAACCTAAATGTCGTTTTTTTCTGACTGTGGAATATATATATGCTATACAAAGAGAGAACCAGAGGATCAAAAGCCTTCCACGCCTTCTCTGACTTTCTCCCACCAGTGCCAGGCACTTTGCTGGCTAGGACTCTGGAAAGTGTGGGTCTGGGGGGGGGGGCGGGGGGGCAGGGAGGACAGGTGTCAAGTGCACCCTGGTTAGCATTCTGCCATCTCCCCCAGTCCTGTCCTACAAAGTAAGGTTTAATCTGACAAGCCACAGAGAGGCAAAAATATCTTTTCTACCTTTTAAGAATTGCTCGAATAAAGGAGCACTATCTCAACTCTTAGCCCCGTGTTTTACCAAATCTCCAAAATCATGGTCACATCATTCACTTTGCCTTTGAAGAATGACTTCTGCATAAATGCACCTTCATATTATTAGAAGACTTGACATCGGTCTCACCCAAGGGACTGTCACATAGGAATCATCTTCACATTATTATAAAACATCATTCAAACTTACTGCTCCTTGTGCGAAATCCCATCAGAGCTAGAAGAGGCTTAATTTCTCCTAATAAATGGATATGCTTTTTCCTGCTGAGAACCACTTGGCCATTTAGTTGTTTCCTCCACCTTCACTCGTGTCTTGTGTCATTTCTGAACCCAGCCCGTTTTAAAAACAGGAAAATAATGTACAAGTATGTGCCAATATAGAAATGTTACATCAGTCCAAATCAGAGAATACCTCCCTTGCACCTGGGTTTGAAAAACAGAAAGTGGATAAAAGGAAAGATATTTTTAAGACAGGGAACAGCATGCACGTGTTGTTAGCATAAATGCTCGAACTATATTAGAGAAGTAGAAGTTAATTCGCCTGGTCAGCTCTGCTATAGTGCTTGCTTTGTAACAAGCAAATGTGTTCAAATGCAATTAATATTCAGGGAACAACAGAACATAATGCAAATTTCGCATCTGATTACGCGCAATTTCATCCGCAAGAAGCATTAGGTGAAAGCAGAAAACTGCACCCAGCTGAAGAAAGCTACACAGAAATTCACCAAATGCACCCAATTACATACCTCAAACATCTACCACCTACCTGAGATCAGAGAGTATATTACGAGTTACACCATCACATCTGCAGTTACAACTTACCTTCCACCACCTGACAATAACTCACTAGCTCCAATCCTCTGACAACCACTTTCACAAGCAAAGTTCAGGATTTTTTGAAGGCAAAGTACCATATTTATTGTAGTAGTTATGTCTTTCTTAACCATTTAACACACGTGACCGTGCTACCATTTTATTAGGTTCCTTTTTTTTTTTTTTTCTTTAACGTACAACTGACAAAGTTTTGTGTTTTGCTCCAGCCACCATTTGCACCATAAGCCCTGTGGTTTTTATTACATGATTTTGCACAGCATGAGGATTTGAGGAATGCCTGTGTCCCATTCTGGCATAGCTGACTATACCACCAGCATAAAGTGTGTGGGAGGGAGGTCAGCTAACCTAAGAAGTGCTGCTTGTCAGCCATTATTATTCACTTCCACTCCATGTTTTATTCTTACAATCCCATCCTTAAACCAACTCACCAAAGTTAGAGGCTCCCATCACTCAAAGATTTAAAATGTACGCCCTGACCTTCCTTGGACAAAGCAGAATAAGAGGGGACAAATTCTCTCTCAACCTGTCAAATATGCCCTTACTTTTCCTCTTAATGTCTTCTCTACAAAAAGTTGTTCTGCCTTCCCTCACATGGAATTTAAAATCAAGATTCCTTTAATCTTGGCATTTGTTTACTTGATCATATGTTCTTAATGTGTCAATGATTATCTCTGATTATAATTACTCAAGGACCACATTTGTGTTTGGCAAGATGCTTTCAGTAAGAGAGATCAGGATAATATCTAGTTCGAGTGTAGCAATTTCAGCAAAGAAGGGAAGAGTAAAAATAAGAACCCAGGATCAGATGCTCTGACAATACATGCAGCTCAGTGAAAAAAACTGCATTTACATGCATCGTGCATGTTGCACTTCTAGACAGCACACAAGGTCAAACCACTAACTGTCAGTTACAATAAGCTTCCAAACTTCTGGTCAATTACCTGGTTAATAACAAAAGACAAGGCTATGACATCATTATAGTTATAATTAATTTACACAGATCAGCTTCCAGTTAATCAAATACATCTTTAAAAGCATTTAATTATTTTTCACCTAGAAAGCAACACTCAGCTTTGTTAAATAAAAAGCAATCTTGCTGAATTCAACATGAAAGGTTGTCAGGCTACTCTCAGACATAAAGGACAAAAGGCTTCACAGGGCATACAGCTGCAACGTGGGAGCTGCTGCCGCATTCACAGCAAACAGAAGCACAAGGTGATGGCTGATATAACACATCTGAACAGTTTCTGAACATAACGAAGTTGTCAGGAAACAGGGTAAACAGGCTTTGGGAAAAGAAACGTCCCAATGCTTTTTGTCAAAAAGATATACGGGGCCAGCAATATAGACGTATGTAGTATAGGACGGTAGTTAAGGGCATGGTCTTTGGTGAGAGCTCTACAATATGCCTTAGAAAATGTATTTGATCACCAGTTTCTCACCTGTAAAAGGACATAATGCAGGCTCACTGGGTTTCATGAGGATTAAATGAGATTACGTATATCAAATCATAAATTGGGAAGTGATAGTGTTTTTAATCCATATAAACAAATAAAGACCTAAGATTAAAAATTTTAAATACCTTTCAAGTATTTTTATAACTGAGTAACCAATTAGCATTTTTCTTGGCTTTCTATGATCCACTGTTTAAACTACATCATATGATTCAAGTCCACGTACATTTTAAAAACAGTATGATGGGGTACGTGGTAGGCACATCAAAGTAGGAACTATTTTTTAATTAAAATAAATTTTATAACAAAGTCTCAAACCAGAGTTCCCGTCAACATGATCTGATAATTTGAGAATTTAATGAGTCTTTCCAAAAAAAATTTCAATATGTCAGATGGCAAAATTTTTATTTTCTTTGCTCCTTTTTAGAGTGTTATAGTCTTAACAGAAAGGATTATATTATCTTTATACATGAAAAAAATGAAACCACTGGATTTTGTATATAATCTTGACTTTTGCTCCACGGTGAGGGGAAATTAGTGCCAACTCCAATTGTGATCCTTCACCACTTATGATTTCCAGTATCAATCATAAGTCGGTCCCTTCTCTCACAGACTACACGTCTTAGTGTAATGAGGGCTCATTAAAGTTCTCCGACTGACAGCCCTTCAGACGTAGGTCCTTAACCCGGAGACACATGCAGAGCTGCAATACTCCCCATTACTCCCTTCTAGAGGATTCAAGTAAATTCCATGCTCACCTTTGCTCTGTGCCAGATTTCTTTGTTTATCTGCCTAAAGTCCATGAAAAAGTGCTCGCCATCCCCCCATTTAATCTCTGTGTAAGAACTGGTAATGAATTATTCATGTGACTGAAATCCTCCCAGCACAGGAACCGGTCAAGGGGGAGAGGAGCACGCCTGACTTCAGAGATGCTGTTTATGTGCCCACAAAGCACATGGGATGGCCACTAAGCAGCAAGTGGTGGGGTCGGCTTGGAGCTTTGGCCTGCCGGACAGCATCAATACTTCATTCTTTCAGGAACAGGAAGTTGCCTCCCAGCCTTACCGGATGTGGTCCTGGTGGGGAGGTGGGGGGAGGAGGGGAGTCAACTTTTCCTTTCCCACACTGATTCAAGGGTGATGGTGACCAGAGTTGGAATAATAACTCTCTCCCTGGAATCTAAAACCTGTGCAGAGATACAAAGACCAACAACACCTGGAACTGATATTCGGAGCCTTAACCTAAAGATATCCTTCAAGTCCACTGAGTCTACCTAAACCTTGAGAGCTCACCTGGCTACTCTCCTTTACCAAGGCTTGGTTGTTTGGTTTTCTGTTGATTCTCTGAGCTACCCATTGACTTCCAACAAATCTCTTGTTTTCGAATAAGCTATCTGGATACCATAGTTAACTCACTTTCTGTTGTTTGCAAAGAACACTCCCCAAAACGCTACATTTGCCAAGGGCTGGCAAGCAGACCCTAGTCTCATTCAAGTATCACCAGCTCTCATCTCCTGGTACCTCACTCGAGTCCGTGGGAGAACCAAAACATGATGCATACAGAAGCAGTATCTCAAAGGTCTGTTCCAGCCATGCTATTCCTAGAGAGAGAAGAGCACAGCTGGCTAAGGACGTGAGAACAAGAGCAACTTCTGCATAAATAAGGCAAAGTCCTCTCAAAGTCATCTACTAAGTGTCTAAACTTGGACACTGGTTGGGGCAGCTGGGTGGCTCAGTCGGTGAGCGTCCGACTTTAGCTCAGGTCATGATCTTACACTCCGTGAGTTCAAGCCCCGCGTCAGGCTCCGTGCTGGCAGCTCAGAGCCTGGAGCCTGCTTTGGATTCTGTGTCTCCCTCTCTCTCTGCTCCTCCCCCACTCACCCTCTGTCTCTCTTTCAAAAATAAATAAACTTAAACTGGGACCCTGGATGAAGAATGTAATCACAAAAGGAAAAATGGATGATCTAAAATTTGTCTTCTAATTATACAAGGTTGATGATTTTAAAGAATACATCTAATTATTGATTTTCAAACTATACTCCCTGCCTTTCTTCTTCACTGAAAATAAGACTAGTTTGTCCATTTAATAAAATGTTACCACTTGATGAAAACTTCTGACTAGGACTTTGGGACAACGAATCATTTAGATTCATCAACAAAACGAAAAAAAAAAAACAAAAAACAAAGGAAAGAGGAAGGAGAAAAGGAAGGAAGGAGGAAGGAAGAAAAGATGAAGGAAGGGAGGAAGGAAGGAAGGGAAAATGGAAGGAAGGAAGGAACTGAATAAGAGGCTTCTTCAACCTGAGAGCCTTTAGAAAGGATCATGGGAGTATCCTGCATGCTCTTCTGTGGCTTTACCTGTGTTTCACCATTATGTAATTCATTAACACACATCAGTCATCACATTTCTCTAATTGTGAGCCCAAAGAAGAAAACCAGTGAATGTGGAACGATAGCAGTAAAAGCATTGAGCATACAATTTTATATCTCACTGTCTGTATCATTTAATAAATATCTGAGAATTAGTGTCCTTTCAGGCAACCAGTCTAGAGAGCAGACATACAAACAGTGACACTACAGTGCGATAAAGAATGAAAATGTGAATGCGTATAAATGTGCACAGAATGTTTAGAAAAGAGCAAAAATAAGTTTTAAGGATTTGTATGGGGTGTGGGGGAAGGAAAGAAAGAAAATACTGGGCAGGCACTATCCCGTGGGCAATGCGGAGGGAGATGAAATGATCCATGAAACTCATCATCAAAAGCAGGAGAGTCATCTCTCTCTCTCTCTCTCTCTCTCTCTCTCTCTCTCTCACACACACACACACACACACACACACACACACACACACACACAGGATTTAAGTCATCACTTGGCAGATATAATAGCTACAAGCTAAAAATCTGGAAAGCCAAAAAGTCCCTCTTTGATACAAAATTAACATACCTTGAAAGAAACAAGGAAATCTTGAATACTTTGGTACAAAGACTACATGGGCAGTAGGCACAGTATTTATTCCTACATTTGCTCAAAGTTGGAATCAAACTGACTCATTACAACCATGACTGTGAATTGCTGGTATCTGAAACATAAAAAAATGTAGCAAAGTTTCTTTCAGTGTTGCCCAAGAGACTCCATCAAGGAAAAAAAAAATCCAAAATTAGGAGGAGCTGCCATCACACATTGACTGACACAAGCACGTACACACACCCCTATATATTATTTATATAAAGTTGAAGTCACTGTAATATGTATATAAATTTCATTCATAACTATCCTGATACTGTGACTTTGGATTAAAAATGCATAAGCAAGTTTACACCATGCAGAAACAGCTGTTGGTATAATGAGAACATTCCTGGAGCTGAAGCCAGATTTGGGGTCAAATATGGATGCCATTGTTTACTAGTGTGTGGCCTTGGGCAAATCATATAATCAATCCTGCTGAGCGTCTGCTTCTTTATCCATAGATGAGAAAAATTCCACTTACTTACTGGAGTCATTGTGAAGAATAAATGAGATAGCATATTATGTGAAAGCACGTAGCACACTCCCAAAGTTTGTTTTCCAATCTCCCTTCCTCTCCATAAAGTAATGAGCCTTTCCCCCCATGGGACTAGACTTTATTGCTTTATAATTATGATGTGCATGTAACAATGTCCAAGAAACTAGATGGTAAAATAACACCAACACACAAACCTGAAAGCACACCATTGTTCGTTGACTATCATCTAGATCCCAAAGGGCTCTTATACAGCTCTTGTACACTATCTATCGCTTCCCAGAAATTTGACACATTTTCTTTTCTGAATACAGCCAAAATTATCCCACAGGCTTTGAAATACTGCCATCATGATGTTGCACAGAGCAGCTGGCTGATTGAAAGTGACTCCCCCTCCCCCACACTCCAGCTGTCACCAGGAAACCCTCCTCAATGTGTGAAAAAAGACAATGTGATATTACTACCGCTCCTATTAATAACAATCTGACAAATACTCAGCATTTGAGATTATTTTTCTTATGAAAGCTCACTATTAACTAAAAATTAACTCCTTAAGAAAAACCCTTTACCATATAAATTGCAAACCAGCTGCTTTCATACAACAAAAAACAGAGGGATTGTAAACACAAGTAATGTATTTCCACTGACTTCTTGTTTCTTTTTCCTCGAGTCATCTGTAATGCTAAACAACAGCCAGTTAAAATATTAAATAGCTTTAACAGTGATACAGCTGTCATGGCTTAGAGGGCTCAAAAAAATAAAATAAAAACTGAGAGGACTTCTCAAAACGTGTGCATAGACTCCTATTTCGTAAAGTACGGGCCAGACTGGAGGCTGGCTGCTTTCTCTTTTTTTAACAGCCACGTGCTCCGGTGCATGAGAAGTCATACACACATCTGACACGGCTGAAAACCCTGGGAGCAGTCTTCAGAACAAGTTTGTGAATCTCACTCACAATAATTCTTAGTGCAATGACTTCTTAGAGAGAACTCATCTCTTGAGGATTTCTATCCCACAGATGAAGAGTTTCACACCCAAAGTCCTGGATTCCAGGGTTCCAGCAACATGCCTCAGAATGTCACCGCAAAAGATTCAAGATGAGCGCCAGCAGGCAGAACTGTGCCCTTCAACCTCTCTTAAAGCCTCTCAGCTCCTGAGCTCTTCAGGTAAGATTCAGCTAAAGAGGGTTGCCTCCTAAAAACAAAACAAAACAAAAACAAAAACAAAAGCAAAAAAACAAAAACAAAATCTAAAGACCACTGCTTACATGATTAGAAATGCAGCATAAAAGGGAATCTATCTCTTTAAAGCATCATTTCTTTTAAATGGTTTATAAAAAGAATGTTTACACATACATGCATGTATCTAACTTTACATAAATGTACCACCGTTAGATTACTTATCCCCACCTCCATATTATAATACATTGCCAAGTAAGCAAAATTATGACCTGCTCTGGCTCCTTTCAAGTATTTTCCACACTCACATAGTCATATGTAATACATAGACAAAAATACACGGTATTATTACTTTTTTTAAAAATGATACATAATGTATAATGCGTTTTCAGTGCTGTCCCATCTCCTGGAACATCCTGTCCCTCCTCTAGCTGACTGTCCTGGTTAACTAACTGAAGATACTTAAATATTAATCAATGGACCTCAAGCTCAATGGACCTTGAAGTTCCAATAAACACCCAAAACAATTTATGGAACTTGCTCTGTTGTGGTGATCAAACTGAAGATAGTTTTTTCTACCAGGTTTTAGAGTTTTCACCTTTTTCACATGTTTGCCTTCTCCCACTCATAATAATGTGAAAGCTTTGACTCTTCACTTCAGGATTTTACCATTTGAAAAGAAAAGCAGTACAGTTAGCTAATAACAAAAATTTATTTATTTATTAAAATGGCATGAGGAAATAAACGAGGTAAGTTTGGGGGTGGTAACTACCTTTTTCTCCCCTGTCCCAACATGCAGCATTTATTGAACCTCTATGCCTTCACGTTTTGCACTTTATTTCATTTAATGCAATGTCCTGAGGTAGGTACGTACCATGACTTCTACTTTATAAAAAAGGAAATTAAGAGGATGTTAATTTGTCTAAAGAACTCAGTTAAGTAGCAGAGGCAAAGTTCAAAGCAGGTTCGACGTGACCAAAACCACTACTATAAGTCTGCCGCTCTAAGACAGAGAAGTAGAAAATGTGGGGGCCATTGAAAACTGAATGTTTCCTGATGGGACAGTGTTAATTTAGCGGTGGTATTAACAAAATTATTTGTAGAAGCTGATATCCAAAGTGACTCATGTTTATCTGAAAACTCTGACACACAGTATCTAGGAGCCATGGTGTGGTTCGGGAGCAGTATGCTCTAATCAAAGTGACATGTTGTGTATGCCATGGTGAGTCAGTGACACCCCTCAACACTGGAATGAGTTTAGGTTTTATGGCAACTGCCTCAAATCCTAAATATCACCACCCGCCCCCCCCCAACACTGGCCCCCTGAAAAGGGAAGAATTGTAGGTTACTGCAACTGACAATCTGGGGGAAAAAAAAAAAACCCAGCAGGCGAAAGGCACACTTAACCTTGGTCCCAAAGTGCTTCCAGAATAGAGGTACAGGGGGTGGTTAGTACGAGGTCTCTGCTGGTGGAGCTATGTGCCACATGGGAAAGAAAGATAAGCACAGAAACATCTTCTGCTTGCAAGTCATTAACACCTCTCATCTCCATAGCTAAGGCTTACTCTGGGTATCTACTTCTTTACCAAGTTCTGGGTCAAAAGAAGGTATAATTAAGCTGAAAACACCAAAAACCATTCCTTAACACAATTAGTTATGTCATTCTTAAAAATACTCAGTCCCGGGGCACCTGCTTCGTTCAGGGGGTACAGCATGTGACTCTTGATCTCAAAGTAGTGAGTTCAAGCCCCACACTGGGCAGGACATCTACTTTTAAAAAAAAACAAAAAACAAAAAACAAAAAACTACTACAGCCCCAGTAGTGTGGGTATTAGCACTTACTGCTATAACCTTCAACTAAATATCCTGCATCCAACGATCTTAATTATATAGACTATTACTACGATCCCGAAATAAACAAAATGCCCTGTAAGCTGTGGTCACAATAGTCAGGCACTGCAATTCACAATTAACCCCATGAAAATACTTCCAGCACAATCTATGTGTGTATTTAACATATACAATTTTTTTTGTAATTTTTAATGTTTGAGAGAGAGAACGAGAGACAGAGTGCAAGCGGGGAAGGGGCAGAGAAAGAAGGACACACAGAATCTGAAGCAGGCTCTGAGCTGGAGCTGGCAAGCTGTCAGTGCAGAACCAGATGAGGGGTTCAAACTCACAAACCGTGAGATCATGACCTGTGCCAAAGTCAGATGCTTAACCGAGTTACCCAGGCGCCTCAAACTTCATGCAGTTCGAAGGAGCTATTAAACAGCATCTCATCTTTGAGTGTTTTCTATGTGTGTTAGTGTTAAACACTTTCCCTGAATTTTCTTTTTCTTTTTTAATGTTTACTTAGTTTTGAGAAAGAGAGAGAACGAGTGGGGGGGGGAGAGGGAGAGGGAGGGAGGGAGAGATAGAGAGAGACAGAGAGAGAAACACAGAATCTGAAGCAGGCTCCAGGCTCTGAGCTGTCAATACAATGCCCTCCTGGGCTCACACCCACAAATCATGAGATCATGACCTGAGCGAAGTCAGAGGCTTACCCAAGTGAACCACCCAGGGGTCTCAAACACTTTCCCTGCATTTTCACACTGAATACTTACAGCCCTGTGAAGAAGCCTCTAAGTAACTTGTCCAAGATCTTACACCTAGGAAAGGCTTCACCTGGATTCCAAGTACGTTCTGTGACTTCACAAGAGCAACTCTTTATCATGACAGCAATACTTAACAATGTAAGCACCCAGGTACATTGGGATCCACTGGAAAGCATGTTAGAATAGATTTCTGATTGAAGTCTGAGATAAGATCCCAAAATTTGCATTTCCAACAAGTTCCCATGTGACGCTGCAGCTAGTAGTCCGGGGACAATTAGGAACTCGATGTACCGTTATTCTTTGTAAAATTACTTGCTTCCCCAAGCTGCCGTGTCAGCAGCAAATTATAAGTCTTTACAGTTTATTGGAACTGGGAAAAAAAAAAAAAAAAGAAAGAAAGAAAGAAATGTGGAACTTCAGACTTTTAAGAAGTAATTGCAGAGAACTAAAAGAGGCAGAGTACAGCTGTCACTGAGTGTCCTGCAAAGAGACCTACACAACGCGATGATTAAGTCATGACTATACAATAATTCCTAATAAGCAATCCTGAGTCTTCAAAAGTTATTGCTTAGTTTGGAAAAAAGAAAGCATGTGATCCATTTTTGGACAGGTTTTTAAAGTGTGACGAGAAAAAGGGTTACATTCACAGGCGGATTTCCTATCCCCTATTAAGAGAAACACCACTTTTTAGGTTAAGGGTGTGTCGGCCACACACTTGCTGGGAGAAACGAAGTTATTCTCCCGGCACCTGAAACTGCAAGTTGTTGCTGATGATGCAACGTCACTTTAAACTTCCTGCTTTCGAAAGGACGCTTTTAAAACCCCCACAGAGCCCAGCCCATCCATCCTCCGAGCACATCCTTGTCAGGGCAGTCGTCACCAGGATCAGACAGGGTGCAGACGACGGGACCCTCCCCGGGACCCTCCCCCCCGCCCCCCCCAACCCGGTTGACTCGGTAGACTCGCGGCGGGAAGCACCCTTCCGCCTCTTGGACTTGCCCAGGGTGCCCAGAATGCGGAAGCGCGCCTCCAACCCGAACCCTCCTCCCCTCTCCGGCCCGGCCCGGGGAAAGCGCCGACTGGAGGCGCCCGGCACCCGCTCCCAACCCGGCGCCACGACCCTGGGAAAGGGCGAAGCGACACCAGGCAGAACCAGCAACGCGAGGGGGGGCCAAACAGACGCGGAAACTCACGCTCTCTACGGCCCGCCTGCGTCCCCACGTCTTGGCGCGCGTGTACGTCATCACGCACGGGCGCCAGACACCGAACACTCCGGGTGCCCGGGACCCACAGGGCGGGGAGAAGGGAGCGTGGGCGACCTCGCGCCGCGGCTCGCACAGCAGAGCGGTCGGGGCGGGGCTGGAGTGGGGAGGGTCCTAAAGCGGGCCGGACAGCCTCCCTCTGCGCATGCTCAGTTGCGCGCGTCCGCGCTCTTCGCCACCCCGGGATGGACGTGCGCGCCGCGTGCGGTGGCAGTGGCTTGGGGCGGGTCTCGAGGGCCTCGCTGGAGAGGGGGGGGGGGGGTGGAGGGCTTGTATCCCGGCCCCATCCTCCCAGCACCGAGTAAAACGTGGATGATCTTCCTTGGGACCGTAACTGTTGATCGCCCACCGCGCGTAAAGCAGAGGAGCGGCCTGCTTTCGAGGGACCGGACGTGGGGGACCCCCGGCGAGGGGGCCAGGTGGCGGCTGAGAAACTGGTCTTCCGGTCCCATCCGTACCGCGAGGTCCTGCTGCTGCGTGGAGGAGTCGGACCCTGCCCGTGAAGTGCTGGTGGGAGAGACAGAAACTCCCACCTTCGTGAGTTAGCGGCACACCGCACCAGAGCGTCCGTGTCTGGTGGACCCCGTGGTTACTAAGTAGGCCACCAAAACAAGGCCCTGGGGGTGCTGCCCACTCCCCAAGCTTAGCCCGGAGCTCGCATTTCTTAGTCTGTTTGCCCATTGAGGGGCTTCTGGTGTTAGGTATTTCGATGGAGGTCTCCTATGAAGCCGTTTTAGGAATTCTGCTTCTATCCTAGAACAAGTGTTAGGTTCAGTTGTAGGAGTTAAGTTCAATGTAGTAATGTTGTATTTCTTTTCTGCAATACCAAGAGGCTGGCCTACTCTTTGGTATGGAACTTTCTAGTAACTAGGGGGAAGACCTGCCTTCCAAAGGCAGGTGGTGGTATGCTGGTCTGTACTTATTGGAAGTTGTGGCAGCTGTGTGTAGCGAGTCTTGTCTTTTGTTACTGTTTGTTGCAAGGACTCTTCGTGGAACTGTTCATTTTGGAGTTTGAAATTTAAATGAGAATTTGGCTCATGTTCAGAGGAGTATAACAGACTTTCAAGTGACAGGGAAGATTCTTAGGAAATTCCAAGTATGTATTCTTTGAGCCTTACAAGTCATGCTTTTCTTCTAAAAACAATACGCTGATCAGAAAGTCTGACTGATGGAAACTGCATTCCTAGAACGTCAGCTGAAGGGGGGTGGGAAGTAGATGAATCGCCTATAGGAGAATTTTATATACTTCTCTAGAAAAAAGATAAATGTAATTATTCAGAAAGAAGGGGCCTTCATTTATCTTTCTGATCCACGATCATACGCATTAATTCAATTCATACTAATCCTGTCTTCTGTTCTCTAACACCCCTTATACCTTTCTGTAATCGCATCATTTTTCTTGTTGTTATCTTAATACGTCAGATACAGAAGTAATTTTAAGGGAGCCACAAGTCAAGAAGTCTCAATACAGTAATCTCAAAAATGTCATATATAAGGATTTAGAGTATACGTAGGCAATTATATTCCATTTTAAATATTACTAGTGAAAAAACGTAATAGACATTTAAGAGGACAGAAAAAGTCTGCCTTTTTAAAAATGACCTTTTTTTTTTTGGTCCTATGGTTCATTAAACAGCCTGCAACTTTAAGTTGTATTGAAATCAGCAAATTGTATGTTCAAGTCCTATTTAGATCGGCCGACATCAGTTAGATAATAATTGTGCATCTTAAACATTAACATATGAGGCAGTCTCACATCCTTTCACTGAGACAGGGCTTTTAATAACAATAGAACAAATAACAGAGATTCAATGCCAGAAGACCTTTAACATTAAACTTATGCAATTGTTACATTACTTTGTAAGATAATGATTCCTAACCAAAGTATTCATTATCTTAATCACGAGAAAAAGCATTTGTGCACATGATATATAATATCCAAGACCCATCTAATGATCTGAACAATTCTCTACTTTTATCAAAGGTTTGAAAGAAAGCAGCAGTGTCTGGGATTAAGCCATTTGATGTAAATGAGTGTTCCTATATTGTGGTCCTAGCATATAAATAGAGGAGTTGCGGTAACAACCTTTGTACAGTTCATAAACCTAGGATTGGAACTGGCAGGAAGGCAGAGGAGTATCATTTTCAGCCTTCAAAACCCGGCCTGAACAAGGGAGGACATCAGTTAGCAGCACCATGAGCAAATAACACAACTGAATTATTTTTTGAAAGAGGAGCTTGTTTTGGTATACCGTTGCTTTTAGTGGATCACTCATTGTTGTACTCAGCACTGTACCAAAAGATGTATAAAACTTATCAAAGAACATACAGCTTTCTCGTTAGGCAAAAGCTTGCAAATTAATTCAAGAACAATCTAAGAACCACAAAAGTAAGTACAAAAATTGCATCATGTATTATAATAATAGTAAGACCAACAATAGTATGTAATAGTAATAGACCATGCAAACAGTAACCTTAAGAAATTTTCACTGGCTTTACTGATATCAAACAAACTAGACTTTAAGACAAGAAATATCTCTGGAGACACATTTCACACAGAGTCAGTACATCAAGAAGATGTAACAAATAGAAATGTACATGTGCCCACCCACAGAACCCTAAATACATGAAGCAAAAAACTGATAGAGTTGAATGGAGAAATAGATAAATAGTAATAGTTCGATATTATTCAATATCCTATTCTCAACAATGGGTAGAGCAACTAGACAGGAAACTGTTAAGGATATAGAATGCTTGAACAACACTACCAGCCTTATACATATAGATCACTGTACTTAATGATGGCAGGGTTTATATTCTTTTTAAGAAGTATAGTCTTTAGAATAGTCCATATGGTAGGCTATAAAACAAGTCTCAATACATTTAGGACGATTTGGATCATATTCTATGATGTAACCATGTTCTGTGGTTCCGAGGTTAGGAATAGGCAATAGGAAAAAAACATAGAAAATCTCCAAATATTTGGAAATTAAATTACTCAAGAGTTGAAGAAGTTATGAAGGAAATTAAAAAGTATTTGAACTGAATGAAAATGAAAACATTGAAATTTGGCGATGCAGCTAAAACAGTGATCTGAAGGGTATTTATGACTTTAAACACCTATATTAGAAAAGAAAAAGGGTGCCAATAATCTAGGTTTATACCTTAAGAACTAGAAAAATTAGAGCAACCATAGCAAGGAAACAGGAGGGAATAATTATTATATTCGAAACCAGTGAAATAGAGAAGAGAAAAATAAGGAAAATCAATGAAAATAAAAGTTGGCTCTTTGAAAAGTTCAATAAATTTGACCAAACTTTATTTATTTGGCTGCCCCTCCCAAAGAGAAGATACAAATTACTGAAATTAGGAATGAAAGCAATACACCGCTGCCCACCCTGCCAAAATTAAAAGAAGCTATGAGTAACCTTATGTCAACAAATTAGACAATGTAGTTGAGTTGGACAAATGCCTACAAAGATACAAACTGCCAAAACTGAGTCAAGGAAACAAAGTCTGGAGTTTGCATCCATGTCCTACAGCTACCAGAACAAAGTACCACCAACTGGGTGGCTTAAACAACAACCATTTCTGTCTCACACTTCTGGAAGCTAGAAGTCCATGATCGAGGTGGAGAGCAGGATCACGCTCTCTCTGAAACCTGTAGGAGAGAATCCTTGACTCTTTCTGGCTTCTGGTGGTTTGTCAGTGGTCCATAGCACTCCTCAGCTTGCAGCTACTTCAGTCTCTGCCTCCATCATCACATGGCCTTCTCCCCTCGTGTCCATTTCCTCTTCTTATTAGGACACTGGTAATAAAGGATCAAGAGCCCGTCCTACTCCAGGATGAACTCAGGTTGACTAATTACATCTTCATTGACCCTGTTTCCAAATAAGAATCCATTCTGGGGTACTGCGGGGTTGGGACTTCAACATACCTTTTTGGGTGATGCAATTCAACCCATAACAGATCCATAACAAGTAAAATTAATATAGTTGGCCCTTGGACAACATGGGTTTGGACCATATGGGTCCACTTATACACAGATTTTTTTTGATAAACACTACTGTAAATAAATTTTTCTTAATGTTTTTCTCTAGCTTTATAGCAAGAATATAGTATACAATACATACACAAAATATGTATTAACCACTTTATGTTATTGGTAAGGCTCCTGGCCAACACTAGGCTATTATTTTGGGGGAAATCAAAAGTTATACATGGATTTTAACAGTGCAGGGGGTTTGGTGCCACTAACCCCTATGTTGTTGAAGGGTCAACTGTACTTTAAAATCTTTCCACAGGGTTACCTGGCTGGCTCAGTCAGAAGAGAATACAACTCTGGATCTTGGGTTTGTAAGTTCGAGCCCCATGTAGGTTGTAGAGATTACTTAAACATAAAATCTAAAAAAAATTAAAAATAAAATAAAATCTTTCTACAAAGAAAAACTCAGGCCCAGATGGATTCACTGATAAATTCAATCAAATATTTAAGTTAGAAATGATGCCATACAGAACATAAGAGAAAATCTCTGTGATTTTAGGTTAGGCAAACACTTCTCAGCTATGACACCAAAAGCCCAGTCCCACAAAAGAAAAAATTGATAAACTGGATGGCCTCAAAATTTTTAAAAAATTTGCTTTTTAAAAAGACATCATTAAGAAAACGAAGATCAAGCTACAGATTGGAAGGAAATATTTGCTAATTTTCTATTTGATAAGGATTTGTATCTGCTTATTTAAAGTACTCTTATAATTCAACAAGAAGATAAACTTCATTTGAAAAACAAGCAAAAGATTTGAATAGATCCTTCACTGAAGAGAACATTAAAATATTCCCAACGTCGTGTCACCTGGGTTGCTCAGTCGGTTAAGCGTCTGGACTCTTGACTCCAGCTCAGGTCACAATTTCACCATTTTTCAGTTTGAACCCTGAATAGGGCTCTGCACCGACAGCACGGAGCCTGCTTGGGATTCCCTCTCTCTCCCTTCCTCTCTGCCCCTCTCCCACTCACTTTCTGTCTTTTAAAATACATAAACTTAAAAAAGTTTAAAAAAAAATATTCCCAATGGAATTCGTCATTAGGAATGGGCCAATTAAAACTTGCACAGCCCCTGCAGTGACTATAATAGAGAAGACAGGCAACAATGTGCAGAAACTGGAGCCCTTGTTCATTCCTGGCGGGACTGTAAAATGACGTGGCCTCTTTGGAAAACAAGTATTTTTTAAGAAGTTATACACTCACTTATGGTGCAACCCAGCAATTCCACTGTTAAGAATGTACCCAAGAGAAGCGAAAATATGTCCACAAAAGAGTTGAATGCAAATTTCACAGCGATAGTATTCATAATTGCCAAAACCTGCAAACAGTCTGAATGCTTATCCACTGTTGAATGGATAAAGCAATAAAAAAGATACAAATGACTGATTCATCCTACAACGTGGATGAATCCCAAAAGCAGTATGCTAATTGAGAGAGAAAGCAGACCCAAAAGACTACGTATTGTAGAATTCCATTCATAGGAAATTTCCAGAAAAGGTAAATCTATACAGATGAGTGGTTCTTGGGACTGGAGTTGGAAGTCAAGTTAACTAAATGGACAGAAGGGAACTTCGGGGGATGATAAAAATGTTCTAAAACTGGATTGTGAAGATGGTTTCCTAACTTTATAAATTTATTAAAAATTACATAGGCGAGGGCGCCTGGGTGGCTTAGTCATTAAGTGTCTGACTTCAGCTCAGGTCACGATCTCACAGTTCATGAGTTTGAGTCCCACATCGGGCAAGCTTGAGCCCTAATTCAGGTGAGCTCATGCCCTGTTTAGGGTGAGCACGAGCCCTGAGTGAGCCCTGCTTCTCTCTCCCTCTCTTTTCCTCTCTCTGTCTCTCTCTATCCCTTGCTCACTTGTGCCCTCTCTATACACGGAGAATGAGTGAGTTCTATGGTATGTAAATTCCATCTCATTGAAGCTTTTTAAAGAGAAAAAGATAACCAGTCTGTGGACAAATGTGGCCAGTCATCTACAAGGTGTAGTCAAGAATGAGCATGGCAGACTACACAGGGCTTACCCATCACATGCTATGTTCAGAGCATTATTCTTGAGTTGGGGGATACCAATCAGATATGGATGCCATACCCTAGGAACTTCTAGTCCTGAAAAGGAGCCAAGGGATCTACATACATTTTAAAGAAGCTGGATAGAGCTAACTATTCTTACTGATGTTTATTAGTTCAATTAATTTGGGACTTTAAAGGAAGAGAACATTAATTAGGAGCTGGACAGATGAGGAAGTCCTTTGTGAAGTTGACATTTGAATGGTATCCTTGATATGTAAGTAGGATTGTACCCACTGACATGAATGGAATGGAGCATTCTGAACCAAAAAGCAGTAAGATAAGAACAATATTGTGAGGAATCATTAGGGTGATTTATGCTTTATGTATTATTTGAACAGGGTGTTATTTTCATCAATAGCAACAGATGAAAAGGGTATGCCATGATGTATGACCATTCTTGGTGTATGACCATTTATGTAGATACTGAACTAAATGGAATGGAGAATTAAGGAGAATAATGGGAAAGGTTAGCTGTAGATTATGGATGTAAGATAGAGAATATTAAATCTTATTTGAAAAAACACCATTAATAAAATGCAGTCAATTAACATGCTTTAGAAATTCTTATAACACTCTTGTCTTTGAGTCTTTATCTGGAAATGTATGCTTTGGAACTCAAATGATTTTTTGTTTAAAGGAAGAATGTAGAATTAAGGATCTATCATGATGGAATTTATTCTACAGCCAATGAGAGAAGTTCTGGCAGTCATAAGGTATACTAAAACTACATATAGCAATGCACTTGCAACAGACCTGTGATGGTTAATTATTCTGAAATTATTATGTACATTATTATAATTGAATATGAATTTTCACTAATCAACTCTCAATTAGCCTACCTTGTCTGAGAAGGGCTGCAATAACAGTAAAATATTTCATGTTATTCTTTGGGTATTTTAATGCTTAGAATTTAATGCTTAAACTCCTGCCCCTAGATCAGCCACTTCCTGATTTCCAATCATACCAAAAACAGATCATTTTACCCGTTATATTGAGCATTAAACCAATAAAACTTCATTCTCTCCTCATGTATTGTCTAAATTATTGTCTAAGGGGTAATCCCCTCCCTCCATAGAAGATGAATAAGCCTTAATTTCCTTCTCCCTACCCCAGTAACCACTAGAGAACAAGAATATAACATGGAAATCTGTTAGTCAAAGATTCTGTCTTGGACTTGGACTCTTAGGAGATCTGGAAATGGTCGTTTGGAAGCCATAGTCATCTCAGCACCATAAATGACAGTGCTTCAGTGTGAGAGCTGGAGGCTGAGTACCACTTAAGGCACCTTTAGCATGACTACGTCAGAATACCCTGAGCTCTGACTCAACCCTTGACCTACTCCTGCTAAGACCTTCAGATATAGATTTTATTTTCTTACAAATCAGTATTATTTTGGTAAATTAAAAGATTGTTTTCTTACTCCTGCAACATCCTACAAGCTCTCACTGTTACCACCACTATGACTTCCACTTGTTAAGTAAGTTAATGCACTTAAAGCTCATCAAAGTGCCTATCACACAATGCATACTCAATATGCATTCACTGGTATTATACTATTAGCTACTATTTGTTGAGTGTCTACCACTTGCCGGGCACCTCACCTCTATTTTAAAAATGAGAAGGGGGCGCCTGGGTGACTCAGTCCGTTAAGTGTCCCACTCGTGATTTCTGCCCAGGTCATGATCTCACGGTTCATGAGGTCGCACCCCACGTGAGGCTCTGCACTGACAGCACAGAGCCTGCTTGAGATTCCCTTTCTCTCTCTGCCCCTTACCCATGTGTGCGTTCTCTCTCTCTCTCTCAAAATCAATAAAGGGGTTTTTTGTTTGTTTTTAATGAGGAAACAGAGGGTCAGAGAGTCTAATTTATCAAAGCACACATACCTAGTGGGTAGAGGGAATGATGGGGATGATCAAACTTTCTTCCTAATACATTATTTCTACTTCTAAATATTAAATGACTAGCACTGTGTGTCACCGGATGCAGAATCATCTATGTAAGAGGTAATTTTGTTTTTATTCCTACACATGTTTAGAGTTTTCCTTGTTTAATTATCTAAACCATTAAAACTGGACATAACCATTGTCCATTTTGGAATTATTTGGAATGATTGTGTTTCAATTATCCACATTCTTCTATTTTCAAAAGTAATTTATTGTTTTGGATAAATCTTCCTTAATCTTGTTTTCACTTATGATGATTATCTCAAAATTAAATTGGGTTTACAGATGTCCCATTGTTCTTATGTTTACGGGATAATAGTAGAATATTGTTTGAGAGCTCCCATTTCTTTCAAATAATAAATCCCAAATAAGTAATTTAATAATTATTTTAGCAGAATTTTTCTTTTACATCTGCAAATGCCCCTTCTATTTTTGTATCAACTAAAATTCTGATGCTTCCATGAGTACAATGAATGATTTTGCCAAATTGGCAGATTTTGCCAATCTGCCAAATCATATTTTCTATGTGCCCTCTGGGACCTAACAGGAGACCCTCTAAACCACACCTTGTCCAATCAGGCAGATTGTATCAGGAATATTGTAAATGTGCTTTATGAAAAACTAATTTAGATAAGGAAGTCTTAGAAAAGGAAGAGCTATCGATCATCTTTCTAGGAAAAAAAAAATGTCCATAAAGGAGCTCGCAGCAAAATATGGGAAATAGGGCTGTGATCACCGCAGTAACAGTAGCAGGCGTTTGTGTCCACTTCCCATCTACCTGTAGCCCAGGTGATTTCAGGACCTCCCCTGGGCACATACAGGCACGTCCACACCCGCAGGTACCCAACTGTTCCTCCACCACTGCTTGCATCCACAATTAAACATAATGTGTGTTACTTTTTTTTTTTAACTGTTTATTTATTCTTGGAGGGAGAGAGAGAGAGGGAGTAGGGGAGGGGCAGAGAGAGAGGGAGACACAGAATCTGAAGCAGGCTCCGGCTCCGAGCTGTCAGCACAGAGCCCGAGGAGGGGCTTGAACTCACAAACTACTATAGCATGACCTGAGCAGAAGTCAGACGCTTAACCAAGGCGCCCCAAACCAGAATCTGTTTTAAATGGAGGGCTGTTGAGGGAACACTTAGAAGAGAATGAATGCCACCTAAAGGTCAATGGGTCAACCTGTTCCCTAGCATGTGGTAGTCCTGGGCGGTGACTGGGAGAATCGGAGGCAGAGGCATCTCAGGTGGAGGGAGCCAGGGACAAAAGACACAGTCAAAAAACTTACAGAATTATTGCTAAGGTTCTATTCAACTTAACGACAACAGGCTAGGAAAAATGGGGCAGAGCATGGGGCCGGGGGGGGGGGAGGGGGTTGATATCACCTATAATGACGGAGAGCTGCACTTTGCATCATTTAGATTTTTCTTTTTCTTTTTAAATTTAACACACCTGATTTCTAATCAAAGCATTTCCTTCTCGGGGGGATTTGTTTTTTTGAGTGCTAACCACATAAGTAAGAGCTGTCATTTATCTGAGAATTTTAAATATATGTAACTGGAAAAGGATTTTTAGAGGTAACTTTACTTTTCTTATGAACATGCCAGGCATCAGGTGGATGTCAGATCATACAAGGTTTTATGCTGCCAATTATTTTTTAATATTTATTTTGAAATAATTGCAAACTTTAGAAAAGTTGCAAAAATAGTACAGAGAATTTCTCTATATTCACAAAATATGCTGTTAACACTTGTTTCTCTTTTCCTCTCCCTCTCTGTCTTTATATATACATTAATATTAGCATTAGTATTTTAATATATACACACACTTTTTTCTTAATTATTTTCATGTAAGTTGCAGGCAAGGTGCTCCTTTGCTTCAGTATCATTGCCTAAAACAAGATTTGTTTTTTAAGAAAAAAGTTATTAGTCTTAAATCTCTGGGGTAAATCTAGCACACTATTCTATCCATTTTAAGTTGCAAACGTCCAAGTGCCATGAAGCTCAGTTGGGAGCAAATGATGACATCCATTCTATTCTAGACCATACATTTAAATATTGAGTAGAGCACAACCTGGGTTTTAAAAAAGGAAAATGCAAATTGATACTTTGGGCTGAACTACCAACACGAATTAAACATTTCTAACTACCAACAGGACTCAAACATTTCTTTTTACTAGGGCACAAAATGACAAACATTCCGACAAAATTTAATTCATTTGACTCAGTAATATCCCAGAACCTTAAAATCAATTGATTGAACGACTACAATGAATCCAAGATATCGAGGATGCGGCAAGGTGGGGATGAGCATGGGTCTAACAGGCTATGGTAGAACTTACTGTTACATAAACCTTTAAAGCTGTTTGAGCGCTTGATGCAGGCTTTTGTTTCTAATGTTTCTGACTTACAAGGAACAAGAAAACATAGAAAATTGGAAAATGCGCAGAATATGATTTTCAGTTCCTACCACTGCCATGTGGCCTCACGTTAGCCATTCTGACCCTCTGACACTTAATTTCCTGAACTGTAAGATGAGGGAATCACATGAAATTATTTCTAAGTTCTCCTTCAGCTTAAATATTTTAAGATTCTAAGATGGAAAGAAAAAATAAATACAATGTTAGAAAAAAAATCAAAGAAGATAATAAAATATAAAATGTGACTAAAAGTAAAAGTTGCTAAGCCAAAGAAACATTTTAAGATATGGATGAAAGATCACTATAATTTTCAACACTTAAAAATTCACCTAAGTTTAATTAAAACCTTGATAGTGAACAAAAGTAAAAGGAATAAAATACATGGTTTCGCTGTATTTTAGAATAAAGAAAACAGAACGAGGACACAGTCAAAAAACTAAATGCAAATCACAATTACTTACTAAATATGTCTTGTGTTGTGATGTCGATGAGACAGGGTTACAGCTCTAGACAAAAATCTCAATTATGGAATAATGCACAACTTGAAAAATCAAGCAACATAAAGTTAAAACATTTCTATCTATTGAAAGCCTGTAAGTCATGGGGGGGAGGGGAGAAAAATATATAACTAAGTGAAGTCAACAACTGTGAAACCAACTCAAGTAAAGAGTAAGCTGATTATTTTTTAACTTCCTAGGAAAAAATATCAAAAATTCATTCACTGCCCTTACAAAATATAGAAGACGCTCGTAATCGTGATTGCACTCATAAGCAGCTTGAATTCCAGCACACCAAGCTTCAGCCTTAGCCCTAGCCAAGGGACTGTGTGTTCTGACCAACCTCTCAACTGGGCCAATAATTCTTTCTTCTGTGGCTTCTCACCAGGATTAAATGAGATAAGGTATGCAAAATGTAAACCTTCGTGACTGGCACATAGTTAAGGGCTCAAAAATATGAACTCTAATATCAACTTTTCCACAATTCATACTCAGTTTTCCACTTTGGGGAGGAAAAGCCAGAGCTTGAGTGGCAGAGATAAAAGAAAATGGGGGGTATTGGAAGCCAGAGAAAGAACGGGGGTCTGACTGATGTGGGGGTGCTGGGTGCCCACCTTCCTGGACCAGTTAACAGGCCCCGTTTCTTCAACACTGCTCTTTGGAACACCAAACTTTCCGGTAATTCCTTTTTCGGTCTGTGTTAACAGCTTTTCTGATCTGACTTTCAAAAATAGAAGTTAATTTTTAAAACAAATATTTACTTTTCTGTGGACTTCTTTAGAATATGCACCCGAGAAATGGAAGATTCATCAAGAGAGTCTTAGGAGTGATGACTAGACATTAGTCTGAACAATACTCTGTCATAGATAACTCATTTGCCTTTTTCTTTTGTTGAATGAATAAAGCTCCTTATGAGAAAAATTAAAACAAGGATTGTTTTAAAACAAGGATTTAAGTAGCAAAGACTACTTGCCTTTTTAGGGAGTTTTTTCTAGGCCTTAGGAAATAGTGTTTAGTCAGTATCAGAAAAAGAATCACTGATGAAAATAAAGGCTATCATTTACTGAACCTGTGCCATGTGCTTTACTCATCAAACTACATTTATCCTTCTAATGAGTCTACGAAATAGGATTATTATCTCCTTTTACAGATACAGAGCTCCAAAACAAAATGACTAAGTACAAGTTCACAAAGACAAAAAGACTTTGGACTTAAACCTAAATCACCATGAATTCACCCACAAATCTTCAGCTGCCCGAGCTACCGGAGGGACCTGATTTGTAGGAGAAAACTACCGTTTAGTTTTCATACTTAAACCTCGGTTTGATATTTTATTAACAGGTTTTTACCTTGAATTTTCTTGAGACTTATTTTTAGTGCACATAATCAAGGGAGAAAAAATAATGAAGGGAAAGGCTGACTCTTCCAGCACCAGGTTATATTTAATCTTAGGGAAAGGCAACATGTTGTTTAATTTTCAAGCCCCACTGAGAAATAATATGACAGATTTTAACTGTATTTTTATGGAAGAAATACAGGACATGTTGCTTATTGAATATTCTTGCACTTTTAACCATATGTGATTGATTTAAGGTGAGTATTTAAGAGTAGTTTTTAAAATTATTTATTTTTGGTAAATTGTAACCAGTTGTTTCCTCCAAAACAACAGTCTCTAGAAGCACTTTCTTCCTTTTGGCTGTGAAAAATATTCACAAAATAAAATATGCACATCAATTAGATGTGGCAAATTGTGTAGCCTCTTAGAAAGACTTGAGTTATATTAGACCTTCTTTTGATTAATGGGCATTCTTTAAATGAATTAGCCCAGATTCTGCCCAGGAGCATAGTCTGGGCATCCCAGGGGAATGCACTAGAACAAGTCAGAATGTGGAATATCTGTCTTCATCATCAAATACTGTTCAAAAGCAATTGGTTTTGAAGTACTCTTCAGACAGAGGTCACAAACTCCAGTGCCTAGAGGAGGTAGGCAGGTGATACAGAGTCAAGTGGGCTGGGTGGAGGAAAGGACCTGACACATCATGGTGACAAATGGCACCTGACACTTGGCCATGGTGTTAGGGAGATGAGCTGGTGCCATGGGACTCTGGCAAACCGGCCATGGAAAGGGGCAGCTGTTTTTCAATTTTGGCTGACTGAGGCCATTTGGGAATCGGGGCTCAATGCTTTCAGATCATTTGATTTTTAAAGAGGAATTAGAATTTCAAATTTTGATGGGTATCTTCTAATGTTTAATAGTTGACGATTACTTTTGAAAATACTAGTTGGGCCAATTAAAAAAAAAAAATACCCTGGACCACTTCTGGTCAACAGGCTACCAAGGGTGCAACTTCTGATTTAAGGAAATGAGACAAATAGTAATAGAAGTGATACCTGCAAATGATCTCATGGTTCTGAATTCTTATACCTCTTTACTAGCCTTTATATAACATTAAAAATGCACTTAAGTTATACTTGACCAAAACAAACAGGAAAGAAGGTGTAGGCCTGGCGTCCTATATGAAACCATATGGTGCGTTCCTTGATGTGTGAACTCTATACCACCTCCTTCAGAATTAACTAAAGAGCTTATTTAAAATGTGCATGCTGGATTTACATTAATTAGGTCTCAGGTGGCTGCTACAAATCTGACTTTGTGCAAGCAAGCACCTCAATCCCCAGATGATTCTAACCGCCATTAACGGAGCTCCCCCATTCTGAGAACACGCAGGGGATGTGGTCACTTCCTTCACGTCTGTATCATCCCTGTACTCCCAAGCAGACACAGCTCTGATTTAAAAAGGGTTAAGTTTTGGACCCTCTGGATCCCTGGTTGCTTGGGTGACCCAGAACACGTCTGTGCTTTTGGGTCATTCAATTCTGTAGTTCACAGTGACAAATGTCTACCTCATTAGCTTGCAGTTTATAGATGCTCAGTACACGTCTTCATTTAGCTAATGTCTTAGTGGGTTATTTCCTCCTGGCTCCATACTGAGGATCAATGTAGTGTACCTGATAGGCGCCCAGTAAGTAATTTTTGATCGACTATAATAATGTATTAATTAGAACACTGTCAACTAGGCCTACCAAATCAACTGTCTGTGACTGAACTGAACAATCATTTACTTTAACCCACGAGGCATTTTGGGTAAGCTAATAATTTGACTAATTTTTAGTTCTCAGAAAATTATTTGATGACATTGACCAAACGAGCCCATCCCCAAATAATAAAATTTCTGGCCTCACCTGCTCTTAAATTCAGGAAGTAAGCACATTATTAGAAGTGTGTAACTCATTATGCATTCTTACACAGGACAAAAATAGTATCATGAAAGTGTGACAGTCACACCATTCTAGACACTGGAAACATTAGCTGTAGAATATGCTGATAGATTGACACGTTCAATGAGCTACACATTTTACTGTGTCTAGGGAAAAACCACAACTGAAATGTAAATTGCTATTTTGCTTCGGTGAAAAATGAACCAAAATGCAAGTTGTATTTTAAAAACATCAAGATCAGGAAAAGGCAATAGACCTGTGTGTTCTATCAACAACAGAATCTGGGTATAGGGCACAGTTTAAGAGATCATTCATCACTTAGCTTAGACTATAAATAAACTGCCTCTTAAACCATTCCACGCATTGTTAGACAAAAGAAAATTTTGACCTCCAAGGTAACCTTCTCCAGAAGATAAACTGATAATTTTTTGCACAGCTTGTCTTTTTTTCATCATTTCCATGCTATTCTAGTTAAGGCAACAAGCCTTGCAGTTCAGAATATTCAAATATGCTATTAGGATCCTGGACACAGTGATAGGTCTTGAATTCACCCCTGCAGAGGTGAAGTAACATTAAATTTGTCCCTGCCTCCTCTAAGTCAGCAAGATGGCACTGTACAATATCTTTAGAAATACTAAGTTAGGAAGCCCATGGAGAAGAAGGTGAAAAGAAGGTTAGCTACAGCATAAAATCATGCACCAGATGTGATGACCCTTCATCAGAGGCTCTGTAGCCTGCAAGTCAGCATAATGTTATCGGATTCCCCTTCCTAGCTGAAGCCAGACACATTGACAAAGGCCACCCCACCTGCACACTGATAAGCCATCAGCATCACCTCACAAACTAGAAACACAGAGCTGGGGCAATTTATAAAGAGAACTTAAAGCTATAAATAGCCTCTTTTATTTTCTATTCCCCTCTATTCCCCTCACCCCAAACCCAAAGAATTGACCTTTTCTTCTAATGTCTGAAGAGCCCATGAATATAAGTTAGACATAAACATTGACCTTTGGTAGCCAGAATTCCAAAAATTACACTTTGAAGAATTCCTAGAAAACTCAGTCCTCCATTTTTTGAGCAACTGGAATAAAAAACTTTAGTATTGCTCAGAACAAATAGAGTGACAGCTCTTCAAATAACCTTTTCTTCCACAGAATACACTTAGCAGAAATAACTTCAACTAGAATTAATGAAGTGGAATAAAAATTGTTCTAATTTTTACTTTTGCCTTCTGTTACGTAGGTAAAGTGCATGGTCTTGGAATCAATCAAACTTGATATGCTTTGATTAATACAGTATAAAAATTTCCAAAAGAGTTCTGTGTGACCTAGAGGAATTAAAAAGTAAGATATTCAATGAATTTTGAAAGCTTGGATGAAATGTATAGTAGCTGTATTACCTGATACACAGATCTTTATTTTAGAAAAGAGAATCCCCAAACTGGATGCGAAGTGGGATTCTAGAAGGCAAATTCTAGGAAATTGTTCATGATGAAATTTTATTTTATTTTATTTTATTTTATTTTATTTTATTTTTTAATTTTATTTTATTTAGTTTTGAAAGAGGGAGAGCATGCAAGAGGAGCAGAGAGAAAGGGAGAGAGAGAATCCCAAGCTGGCTCTGCACTGTCAGCGTAGAGCCTCATGCAGGGCTTATCACAAACCATGAGATCATAACCTGAGCAGAAACCAATAGTCGGACACTTAACCGACTGAGCCACCCAGGCCCCCAGAAATATTATTTTAGAGATTAGAAAAATAATTTCAACTGCTCCCGTTGCAGAAATTAACTCATCATATAATTACTGATGGGAAATTAATTGCATGAAGACAACCAAGGACCTCAGATTAATGATTAGAGTTCATGAATAAGGATCATGGGAAGAAAAATTAATTAGATTGGTTTGGGCAAAGAAAAGAAAATAAATTCAAGCCAGTTATACCTAAGAAGGAATCAGAAGCATGCACTTTAAAAGAATGGTGTTGGGGCCCCTGGGTGGCTCAGTCGACTGGGCCTCCGACTTGGGCTCAGGTCATGTTCTCGCAGTTCCTGAGTTCAAGCCCCATGCCGGGCTCTGTGCTGACAGCTCGGAGCCTGGCTGCTTTGGATTCTGTGTCTCCCTCTCTCTCTGCCCCTTCCCCACTCGCACTCTGTCTCTGTCTCTCAAAAATAAATAAACATTAAAGAAAAAAAGAATGGTGTTGGGAGGGCCGTCCACCACTGGCCAGATGCAGTCTGTGAAAATTCTTTGAGTGGCCAGCCTGTAGCCCTCTCCCTTTCCTGATGCTGAGCAGTCTCTGTAGTTAGTCACATGGGCAACCATGTCAAGGTGCACACAGTGTGACTATCATAAGTGCCTTCTCCCTGGGGGACAGCAACGATGGGAGGGTGGCTTGTTTTCTGCTTGCAGGGCTGGGGTCATGGGCTCCTCTCCTATACCAAGCCCGCTTTTTGTGCAATATCCATCTCAACCACTTGTGTCGGCCTGGTGGACTTGTGGGGAGAGGAAACTGGCGTAAACATGACTTGTGGTTACTGCTTTTTCTATGAGTAATAAAATCATTCATCGCTGGGGAGAAAAGGTGATCAGATGTCCCATCAGCTTCCTAATCACTCAGGATTAAAATTCTAGTTATCTTTGAGCTCTCTCACGATGCTCCCAAATATCCAATCTGTTTTCAAAGCATTGTCTCCACCTCTGAATTTTTTCTGCATCTCTTCCTTCCTCTTCATTTCTACGACCACAGACTTAACCCAGACCCCCATGATCACATTGGTTCTATTGAAACAGACTCCTAACTAGCCTATCCCTGCCCAAGGTTTCCATTTTATTCTATTTCCTGGGTCTGCTCATGTCACTTCCCCTGTTTATCATATCAAGTGCTCTTCATTACTAATGAAATAAGTCCAAACTCTTTGATCTGCATTCAGAGTCATCTGTATGGTCCTCAAGGTTATATAATAGCGTCTGATTCTAAAATTGGGTATCAAGTGCCTGCTATATAATAAAGATATGACACTAGATGTTCTGAGCGATTCTCAAATGAATAGGACACTCTTCTTCTCAAAGATTTTGTGGTTGCCACTTCTTATAATGGCTATCACGATGGTTAACTAACAGGTGCTAAACACATTACAAGCATGATCTCATTTATAGACAAGCCACATGTTCTCCTTACTCCAGTCCACATAGAATGCCTGTGTTTCTTTATGATTCTCCCACCATTGTTCATATAGGCCTCTGCCAGGAAAGCTTTCTTCAAGCCACCTTTCTTTAGGACACATCTATTGCTCACCCAAAGATAGCAGCGAACAAATCACATCCATTCTCTACTTTATGAGAATACATAAGTATAAAACATGTCTGGTGATATTTAAGAAACATAAAGTAAGTTAATAGTGTCAAACTGACCAAGTCTTGCCCCTTAAGGATGGGGTTTCTGTGATCCTCACCACTCTAGGGGAGGCCCTGTTCTATAATAGGGTAGGGATTGAAGGGTGAGGAGTGATGAAGAGTGGTAGGACTAATCTCATTCAAAATACATGGTTGAGGACAATGACCATAATGCCGATGATGGTTAATATTTATGGAGCACTCATAATGTAAGCTCTATCTGCTTAAAATCTCACAATGATTTAGTGAAGTACTACTTTATTCACATGCTATTGACATTTGAGACATGAGAGAGGTTGAATAAAATGGTTGACATTTATAGTGATGATAAGTGACAGTCAGTTGACCCAAGGCAGTCCAGACCTAAGGTCTAAACTAATAGCCATTCTATGAATCGATGCACAGAGTATGAGGGTGCAAGAGATGGAGAAACTCGATGCTGGGTAGATGCCCCCCAAATTTCCATGTTAACTACCTCTGTGCCTCCAATCTCCTCTCTTCTAAATCCCTCCTTCAAAACTCCAAGAGTGCTCTATTCCACAAGAAAGTCCAATTTTGTCATTACCCTGATTAAACAATTCGATGGCTCTCACTGCTAGAGAGAGAAACTATTATTATTATTGTTATTACTATTATTATTATTACTCGCTAACAAAATGTATGAAGTGGTACGTACCTTGACCGTCAGTTTAAGAAAATCTCTACGCCAAACTTAAGCACCTGGTACAGAAGGAAAAGTTTATTTAGTGATTTATTAGCCATTATGAAGAGAATCCTTATTAGATTTCACTGATAGACTGGAATATAGTTTCTATGCACAGAAATATGTCCTCAGGGGCATAAAAGCAAAGTAAAAGGCAGCTCGGGGTGGCAAAAGGAAGAACAAGCACAAGGGCTTTGGAGCCAGAATTTGGAATCATGGCATGCTGACTTCCTTAGAGATCCAGCAGACTTATCTGCAGCACCATCAAGTGCAATTTGGGGAAATTTTTTCCTCCTCATAAGGTTGTTGTGAGCATCAAATGAGACCAGATATTAACAGGCTGAAAACAATGCCCGCATAGAAATTCCTAAGCAAATGATAACCATTATATATTATTAAAGTTTTCATTGTTCTACCCTTATTATATGCTATTATGGTAGTTAAATTCAAGTAGTAATATGTGAATGTAGCTTTAAAGACAAGCAATCTTATATTGCTTGAATATGGGATAAAAATCCTTCTTCCCGAGAAATCCACTGCAAGATTCCTTTTTCTTTTTAATGTTTATTTATTTTTGAAAGAGAGAGACAGAGTGTGAGCTGGGGAGGGGCAGAGAGAGAGGGAGACACAGAATCTGAAGCAGACTCCAGGCCCTGAGATGTTACCACAGTGCCTGACTTGGGGCTCAAACTCAGGAACCACGAGATCATGACCTGAGCCGAAGTGGGACACCCAACTGACTGAGCCACCCAGGCGCCTTTCCATTGCTAAGATTTCTTATTTGTCCTTCTAGAATTTTTGTGTATAAAAATATACATAAGCTCTTTAAAAAGAAATAAATGATAGCATTTATTACATGGTTTGCATCTTACCTTTTTTTTTCCCTGTGAGGATTATTCTGTAATGGCACTTACAGATCTACTGAGTTATCTTCAGTGGCTATGCAGTATTTCAATAGGTAAATGTGGCATAACTTATTTAACAAGCTTTATTACTAATGGACATGTACGTGGTTTTCAGTTATTTCCCGTTGCAAAATAACATTTCCCTGAATATCTTTGTATAATTGTGTTTTTTAGAATTCATTTCTAGAAGGGGAATTGTTGGGTCAAATGGTATGTGCATTTGAAATTTGTATAGCTCTTGTGCAACTGCCTTCTGAAGAGGTTGAAAGAATTCATACTCCTCCTCAGTTGTAGTGTAAAGAAGCTATTTAAATACATTCCTTAAAAATCACTCAATTTTCTTAAGCCAATTTTCTCACTGTCCCAGAAAAGCCCATGCTACATTCCTACCTCATTTCCTGTAATTGTCTTTGCTCCTAGCCTAGAATTATCCTTCTCATTTGTCCTATCTAAATCTTCCCCATCTGCATTAGTGGGACACATTTGGTAGTAAGTAAGAAAACTCAAGTGAAACTAGATTAAGGAAAATTAAAAGAGTGGGGAGGATAATTACTGAATGGATTCTAAGTAGTTCACGGAATTGAAAGATGAGCTGCAGGTTCCAGAGCAATTCTAGAGAGGTAGGACCAGAGTCTGCACACACACATCTAACTATTCATTTACACTCTGAATCTCTGAATGATTGAATTATCTTCATTGGTAGACTGGTGGGTCTCATAACTGTCAAAAATGTGAAAAGGTAGCAAAGTATAAACACAGAACTTCAAAAGTTTGTATCTTTTGAAGATATTTTTGCACTGGCAGCTGCTGGTTTATCCATATTATCGGTATCTTCTTATTTGACGGAATTCAATCAAGAAGTTTAGAAAGCTCTGGTAGAGTGTTCAGAAAAATCATCCCTCCTAAATATCAAGGAGTCATAATTTCAATGTTATTATTTATAATAATGTCCTATAAGTGAAAGTTGTGCAACAACAATTCCAGAATCATCTCCTCCCCCACCTACATGACTAGAATATTTTGAAAGCTCCCCCTTCATCACGCTCTCCGTGGTCCTGAACCACTACAGTCAGTTGAAATGTGTTAGGAGGGGGGAAAGGGATAGAAAAAGTGAAGAAACTGCCCAGTTTTGTTAATTTTTAAATACTCTCAGTAACCAACAAAGAACTAAAACCAATCCTGATCGAACCAAAAGAGCAAGCGATTTTGTAGGAAGCCGTGTCGATCTGTGCAAATGTGCAAGTGCACAGGCAAAGTCATGTAGGGGAGTCAGCAGATCATCACCGTGTAGAGAAATGGCACATCAACTGCCCTTCACAGTGAACTTATAAAAAATTACATGGATTTTCTTTATTTTTACTTTGATGTTATGATGGGATAATTGCAGAACTAAAATAATAATAAAGTCTCACAATTCATAAAGCTGTGTTTAAGTATATTTTGTAGTTCCATAAAGATTTTGAGAGTTATGGCTTTTACTCTTTGGTAAATTGTGTGCTCATCAATGACATAGTCATTTTTATTTTACATAATTATATTGTTGGTGTTGATGTATTTTACAAAAGATTTTATTTCTTACTTTTCCAGCTTAAGACTAAGTGCTAGTATTGATATTTGTCTTTTGGGTGCACTAAATACTTTACATTAATCTTTAAAAATAATTCAAGATAGGGGCTCCTGGGTGGCTCAGTCGGTTGGCAACCGACTTTGGCTCAGGTCATGATCTCACAGCTCATGAGTTCGAGCCCCGCGTCAGGCTCTGTACTGACAACTTGGAGCCTAGAGTCTGCTTTGGATTCTGTGTCTCCCTCTCTCTGTCCCTCCCCTGCTCACACAGTGTCTCTCTGTCTCTCTCAAAAATAAACATTAAAAAAAATAATGTAATTCAAGATAAAGGGGAAAGCTATTATTTATTTGGGAAATTTTTAAAGCAATAAGGTGTGATTAATCTAAAAGTAAATTTCTAGAAATAAACTTTCATATAAAAATATTATTTAAAAGTTTGGTAAGAAAATTAGGACATATGATCTTGGAAATTTTTTCTATGAATCTCTATCTCTCTCCTCACTTCCCCCTTCTTTCCCTCTCTCTGAATTTCAAGAAATGTCTAGAAGTCTAGGTTTTAGAGGCAAGAAGGTAAAAGTCCGTGGTGAGAATTATCTAAATATAACATCCATACCTTTATATATTTCAATACCTTTATCCTTATGGCAATTTTTCAAGTAAGAGTTATTTAGCAATTAGAAAATGTGTTGCCATGATTATCCACGTAAGCGCTACAGATTTTACTATACACATTTACTGTACCGTATACATCTGAAGAGTACATTGAACTCTAGTGATTTCCCTAGAAATCAAATCATACACTGGGCAGTTTGTGTGCACCTGAGATTAATGTTGATCAGTCTTACACATAAAACACAATAAGGCTAAAGCCTGTGCCAATTCCAAGGTTTCCTCTGATTTGACCATCAGTAGCAATTGACTTAGTAGTTTACTTTCTTCTCCCTGATACAGTGTCTTCCCTTTGCCTTAAAGAGAACACCCTTAAGTAGTTACTCTTCCCACTCTCCTTTGCTGGTTCCTTTGTCCTATTCTGTTCTCTACTTTCTGCCTCTTGATGATCGTGTCCAGTATCATGGGCTTTCCATTCCACATATGCCAACAACCCAGCCCAGACCAGTCATTTCAACTTCAATTTTATATATACAAATGCCTACTTGATATCTCAACCTAAACCTTCAACACGCACCTGAAAATCCGCATGTCTAGAACTGAATCTTCCTGATCTTCCCATCATCTGTGTACCTGTTTACTCACAATCACCCAATCTGTGGTGGTTAAAAAAATGGCTACAAATTCTTTAATTCCTCCCATGAAGAATATGGTTCAGGTGTCTTCCCCTTTAATCTGGCAGGGGTTGGTGACTGCTTTGCCCGAGAAAGTACATACGAAAGTGAAGCTCTATGACTTCTGAGATGAGGTCGTTCAAGGCTACACAACTTCTGTCTGGTTCTCTTAGAACACCCCTCTCAGCACATTTGCTCTTGGGGTGCTCTGTATGTAGTCTCGATTCTTTGGAATTTAGAATTTAACCTTCATTCTGACCTCTAGCCACATGGAGAGAGCAGGTATAAGTGTTCTGAGAGACCCAGCCTTTCAGTCATCCCAACCCAGGTGCCAGATGTATGAATGAAGAAGTTTCCAGATGATTCCAGACTCCAGTCATTCAAGTTGCCCCTAGCTATTCATGCCATCCCAGGAAGGGTCCTGGGCATCATGGAATAGGGACACACCATCCTCACAGTGACCTGACTGAATTCCTGATCCATAGAATCTTAGAGCATAAGATTATGCTCTTAGAGCATAACAAAATGGTTAACACTTTAAGACACTTCCTTTGGAGCGGTTTGTTAACCCACTAATAGAAAACGGACACTGTCTCAGTTGTTGGAAACTTAACCTTTCTGGTTGCACAGATAAAAATGCCCTTTTTCTCTCATGTCACATCCAAACCACCTACAAATCCTGCTGACTCCACGTTCAAAAAATATTCAGAATTTGACCACTTCCTCCCCTCTCCACTGCCAAACGGATCTCCATCACATGATCCTTTATGGTTTCATGCACTGTTCTCTCTCAAATCTCTCTGCTTCCTATTCTCCCCTTCCCAACTCTGTTTCAGCTACGCTTCCTTCTTCACCATTCCTTTAATGTGCCAAGCAGTGTCCTAACTTGGGCTCTTTGCCCTGTCTATTTCTTCAGCATGGAACACTCTTCACATTTTTCAGTTGGCTATTAGCTCATCTCCTTTGGGTCTCAATGTCACCTTCTTGAAGGAGACTTAAACCTGGACCATCTACTTATCACTGCAAGCCTCTGCTACTGCCAACATTCCCAAACCTCCTAATCTTGATTTAATTTTTTTCTTCCATAGCACTTATCAACTTCTAACATACTAGATATTTTAATCATTTAAGATGCCTTGTCTTGGGGCGCCTGGATGGGTCAGTTGGTTAAGTGATGGACTTCGGCTCAGGTCGTGATCTCTCCATTAGGGAGTTCAAGCCCCCACATGGAGCCCCATGTGGGGCTCTGTGCTGACAGCACAGGTCCTGCTTTGGACCCTCCGTCTCCCTCTCTCTCTGCCCCTACCCTGCTTGCACACTTGCTCTCCCTCTCAAAAATAAAAATAATATTTTTTAAATGTTTATTTTTGAGAGACTGAGAGAGACAATAAGCCGGGGAGACACAGAGAGAGAGGGAGACAGGATCTGAAGCAGCTCACCGCTGACAGCAAAGAGCCTTATGCGAGGCCCAAACCCATGCACCAGGAGATCATGATCTAAGCCGAAGTCGAGGTCAGATGCTTAACCGACTGAGCCACTCAGGCACCCTAAAATAATAAATATATATATTTTTAAAAAGATGCTTAGTTTTCTCGCCATGTGTCTTCCCTTACTAGAATGTAAGCTCTGTGAAGGCAGGTACCTGGCCACCTTGTGCTGTACGTATCTCAAGCACTTGAAATAGTGACTGACAGTCAATGCTCAATAAATATTTGTTGAATGAATGAGAAATAGCCCTTAAAAACTTAATTTCCTAGTACTCGGAGGTGTTTATGTTTGGTAAATTGGGAAGTACAAAAGAGCATTTAATATTTTAACTAGTTTAATGAAACCAATATCAATAAAACTAATTTACATTACTAATACGTAATTCATTTTTAAATGTGTCTCCTTTACAATAAAGGGCAGTCCCTTTCTTATGTAACCTCAATCCAAAACTGGTGCAAAATTAAAGATAAGTTTATATGAATATATTTTATATGCATTTATGTCTACTTCACCTCAAACACTTTATACATCTTGCAAGGGAAATGATGTTAACAATACAATAGAATAAAATTGAGAAATGATAATAAATGTCTATTATCTTTAAGAAAATAGTAATTGAATTACATTATGTTCTTAATTTGTCTTTCACCTGTATTTAAATTTCCATTGTTAAGATACACGGAAAATTTAGGTGTAGCAGACTTCATTACTTGGCAGGTACAGATTGGCTTCAGTGGAAAAATCATATTTGGTTGGTACTAAGAATCGTATAATTTAAATGAACTAGAATCCACTGGAAGCGTGATGTGCTTTTGTCCTTGGGAAGTTTTATGGTGAGCACAACCAAGAAACTAGAGGTGTGGTTGTTTTGCTTTTGAATTCAGAAATACTCCTATAGTGAGGCAAACTGCAGATCATGACATGTTAATGTGCTTGGAAATTAATTTAGTGGCTCTTAGCAAGCATTAAAAGAGCATGAGAAAAGAGAGAAAGATGAGTAAAAAGATTCAAGTGCATCGCAGGGAATAAGGGTAGACGGTGTTTCAGTTGTGTATGTAGATGTGTACAGGACTTGACATACGATGTGTTTGTAAAATGTATTTTTACTGCGGGTCATGGTCAAAAGGTTTTAAGTCACTGCAGTAGAGTATTTCAGAATAATACTACTGACCAAAGGTCAGTCCTTATGTATTGCATGATATTTTCATTTAAAATATGTGGGTTTAGACATAAGATACAGAGTGGTTTGCAAATCTTAGCACACATGAAACTCAGTGGAGGAAGTGCACATTAAATTAGAGAGCATCTGATCCAGGAGTCAGGGGTGGGATAGAAAAAGGCTGCACATTTAACAAGTACCCAGGTGATTCTGATGCGGGTGACCTTCTGCCCACATGTAGAGCCATACCAGACAATACCGCGGTCATTGATGTGATTATGAATGTCTTGAGTTCAAATTAACTCATATCTTCCTAATCCACACATAGTAAATATTCCTAAACTTCTAATCAGTTGTGCATTTTTTGTAGGTTTTTTCTTTGTTTGTTTTTAAATAAAGAGCCTTAAAACCATAAGCCCTAGTTTGAGGAAGAATTACAAGAAGAAGAAGAAGAAGAAGAAGAAGAAGACGACTACGACGACGGGGGGGGGGGGGGGGGGGGGGAGGAGGAGGAGGAGAAAGAGAGGAGGAGGAGGGAAGGGGGAGGGGAGGGAGAGGAGGAGGGGGAAAGAAACAAAAGATATGATTATTAACCCTGCCATTAAGGGGGGGTTGGTGGGAGAAAAATGAGGGGCCGTGGGTGACCAGGGATTCTTTGTTAGGAAAACCAACATATTTTACCTCCAGGCCCTGACTACTGACTAAAAAGTACTGCAAATTTGTCATTACTAAAATTCTTATTAAAAAACAAGTAAAGTTGGGCCACCTGGGTGGCTCAGTAGGTTAAGTGTCAGACTTCAGCTCAGGTCATGATCTCACAGTTTGTGGGTTGGAGCCCTGCATTGGGATCTGTGCTGACAGCTCAGAGTCTAGAACCTGCTTTGGATTCTGTGTCTCTGGCTGTCTGTGTCCCTTCCCTGCTTGCATTTTGTCTCCCTCTCTCAAAAATAAATAAATATTAAACATTTTTTGGAAACAAGTAGAATTATTTTGAAGACATTTTTTGGTTATCGAATTTTAGACGGAGTGCACCACACCAAAACGTTTTTAAATTTTTTACATTTTTAAAAAGAAAAAGCAAGTCCTTTAGATGAGTGTGTCAGTCATGGGGAATCAACCTAAAAAAATCACCAATCAGTAAAAGTTCTGAAATGGAAAAATTAAAGACTGGCATAGAGTTCTCACCTACTCCCTCCCCTCCAACCTCAGTCATCTGTTTATTTGATGTTTTGTTGATACCCAAAACAGCAAAAGGTTTGGGATTGTCTGTTGAGGGTGCTAATGCCTGTCTGAAATCCTGTGTGAGTTCTCAGTTATCTTCTCTGAGTTCTCTGGGATTGATGGGGAATGAAATCAAGACTAGAGCAGAACTGGATTCTTACTGGCTGACTGCCTGTAACTGATTATTCCCCAAGACTCAGAGACTTATCAGGTCTGAGAAGTCTCTGTTTCACCCAACGGTTGTAAATAGCCCGCAGGTAGAGACCTTTGCTTCCTGGTTAAAGCTGTGCATTTACCTATTCCCAAGGTATTTAATGAAACATTCCCCTTTGGGCCTAAGCCAATGAGTCTTAAGTTTTAGTGTAAATAAGAATCTTTTAGAATGCCACTTAAAAAAGTAGCAGCTCAAAATGTTGCAGGATTTTTACCTTAATACCCGGAATTCATTGTTTTGCTGCAGACACAGCATGAGCAGCAGGCAGAGGTTTATTAGAGTATAAGATTAGAAAGGAAGAATAGTAGGAAAGCTCTCTTTGCAGGGGGAGGACATCGGAAAGCAAGTGCCCGAGGACTATAAGCAAGGGTCCTTGTTTTAGAAAATTCTGGGCAGCCCACCCCCTCCCCTTCCCCCCTGTTCCTTCTCAGGTTCTACACTTATTGGTTTGATAGCTCTAGGTGCTGGGTTGCCCGTTCCGGAATGGCTTGTTTCCATGGTAAGAGAGGTGGCCTATGGCCACTCTTAGGTCTTTCATCAAATTCCTGAGGAAAACCTGAAGGGGAGTAGGGGTTCTGTTACATTCTTAAGAGGAACCTTTCACCGGAGGGGGTTTGCTGGGATCAGACACTCCCAGCATTGTTCCAAAATACGTGTTCTTCTCCACCCAGTGACCTCAGGTCCTATCCTTTCCCTCTCTGCCTATTTTATCGTCTCTTTTCCTATCATAATAACGGCTACTTAAAAATGCAGATGGTGGGGGTCTAGTGTTCTCTGTGACATTCTGGTTCAGTAGGACTTGGATGTAGCCGGAACTCTACATGTTTAATCACACCTTGGAAAACACTCACACAAATGTTTTTAAGAGACAGAATAATTCTTCACACTTGTCTGAAAGATTTGATACCTGTGAATGAAAAGAGAGAAGCTCCAATGCAATAATGCCTCAGTTAAGTAGAATTTTCATTGCTGTTGTTCTCTTGGAATGTATATAATACTGAAATGCAAGTACTTGCCTTTCACAGCAGCATATTGTTGTGCCTTTCAGCCAATCGTCAGTCATTTGAAACTGTGTCACAGAAAAGATGGTGCCCGCATGGACCCGGCAGAAATGGTGTCACTGGGAGTATGTCAAAAATGTAGGACATCAGCCTGCCCTAGACCTTCTGAATCAGAACCTGCACTTTACAAACACCATCAGATTTGAGAAGCATTGATCTTGCAGATTCTCGAGCCAAATGTCACTTTCCAGCTCACTTTCAATTTCCCTACCTCACATTTTTTTTTAATCTGAAAGGATGAAGAGATTTTAATCACGAGAACAAGGTTATTAAGGGGAGGGGCATCTCCAGGCTCCCAAATCATACCATTTGTGATTGATGACTTTTAAATCAGAGGCCAATAGGCTGACATGGGATATTGTCATGTCAATATCTGGACCCTCAACTGGACCCTTAACTGACTGAGCCACCCAGGCATCCCTGTGAGCTATTTCTCTTAAGCAGAACATGTTCTGATATAGGAAATACTAAATGTTTTCTAATTGTCAGTTAGTTGTAGTTTCAGCCCATTCAAATCTAATTTCTGTTATTTGTGACACTGACTTATACTTCTCTATGTTGACAATATATAAAATGTTTAATTTATAGCAGATTAATTCACAACCAAAATAAGTTTTTACTTAGAGATCACTTTAGGGACATAGGTAATAATTTACGAAGTTTTTACGATGTCCCTGATAGCATTACACATAGACCAATATTTTCATTTCAAGCTAAGTGTAGACATATTGCCCAATAGTGCATCCATGGCATGTGAAGTTTTAGCTCCTGGAATCATCACTGCATTTGTGAATATCAACACAACTGTTCCCGTGTTTAGATGAACCATTTCAGCTCTTAGTTTTAAAATGCACTCTAGTCTACCACACAACTCATCTCTAACTATCCTATAGATGGCAGCATTGAGCAACATATTTGGTAATAGGTTTGCTTTTTGGTTTCTGTGAATTTTCAGCTAGAGCTGAATTTTTCATACAGTGTTATTTCATTACAGTACGCCACAAGACTAATTTAGCACGTACAGTGACAAAATAATACTTGTACCTGCTCCAAATTACTTAGATTCCGCAAAAGCATCTCTTTCTATTCTGTATCTTATATGAACCAAATGTGCATTTCCAGAGTAATCTCAACCCATTAATAAAAAAAAATGTGAAGAACAAATGAACTTACTATAGTACAATTATAATAAATATTAACCATTTTAAACGTTGGTAGTAAAAAAAACATCAGCAAATAGGAAGAAATGGCAATAACATCCCGTGATCAGCAGTAACCTTCCACCTGAAACCTGCTGGTCTGAACGGAATTTGTCGCAGCAATCTGGCTTATGTCATGATTTTTATAGAAGTTTTAGCCACTGAAATTCAATTTTTAAGGCAGAAATCATTTCTTACTAAGACAAAAAAGCTTTTATATTATTATGTAATAATTTGTTTCATATGATTAAAATCCAAACCTTTCTGTGAAGGTTAGGGTAGAATATTTATTTGCAATTAAATTGATCTTCTGGCTTTCTCCTCCTTTCAGGAGAGAGTATTTTGTTTTCTACAAAGGCGTGTTTCCTTTATTTAGCTTTTGGGGGGAAGGGAGGTGGGGAAAGGAAGAGGATCATTTGAAAAGTAAAATTCTATGGATTTGGATTATTTTCCTACAAAATGATAAATACCCTCCAGTCCCACCCCGCGCTAACCATCAAACTTGCAAAAAGCCCTTTGGCCTTAGATTATGTTACTAACGAATAACCCTTTCGTCTCACTTTTTTCTTGCCAAGGGTAAAAGCCCACACAATTACACTTTGCTACGAACTTCAGGCTTCCCTGCTCCGCAGCCCCCTTCTCTGCTCCCCACGAAGCAAGCTGTGCCCCCAGAATCCCGGTCCCTGTCGCTGCAGCCTCATTACCAAATATCTGCTATTTATAGCTTTGCTGTAGTGGGCACGTGTGCCCTCATCACCAAGCTGTCAGAGGGAGAGAAGGGCGGGCTTTCAATTCAACAGTGGGTACACAAATTACAGATTAACCAGGTTTAGATGAGCCTGCATGATGGCAGGGAACGTGAAGGTACGAGGAGAAATGAGAAGCTCCCAGGCTTCCGCAGATGCCGGGTCTCCCAACTTACATACCTTACGCCACTGAATGGCGCCTATGGTTCTCTCTCTCTCTCTTTCTCTCTCTCTTACTACGCTTTGCAACCTACCTTGGTACCCTCACCCTCTGTCCCCACCTCCCCTCCTGCTATGCAAGGCTTGAAAGACAGGCAGCCCTACCAATCAGCGGGCTTCCCCTGGAAACAGCCCCCGCCCCTCACCCCAGCTCTAGGCCCAGGCGCGCTCCGCCGCGGCCCAGCCGGCCGGGCCATTGAGCATGCCCAGCGCTTCCACTGCTGCGTTTCCCCGCGAGCATCCCGCAGTGTCTGCGAGCTGGAGGCAGAGGAGGGTCTCCGGCGTGGAGAGGGGGCGGAAACCCCACACTGGCCAGGAACGGGGTGGATAATTAAGACAGCGTTACCCTGAATGACAAACGTCATCTTTGTAGGGTTCTCAATGCCAGGCGGGCGAGCAAGGGACAAACTGCTTGTTCATAGGTCAGCTCGCAAAAACAACTTTGGGGAGCGTTGGCATGTGGTGAGACGGAGACCCCAAGATAACTGTAAGACTATGCAAGCAGATCCAGGATGCTGACCTCTTCTACTCATGAAGTACCCATTTTCCCCGTAGCGTTGAGCTGGCAGGATCCTTGTTTTCTCCCGATTATCCTTGTGGTCAAGGGTAAAAATTTTATGGGGTGGTTCAATGGGTGTGGATGGATACCGTGCGTGAAACAAACACTTAAGCCAACATTTACACAGTAGGGTTTGGGCCTTATGAACCCTCTGTAGGTCCCTAACATCCTTTTTAAAACACAGACACATTTCGGAATATGATAAAGGACGTCTTCGTTTTCTCGCCCAGCCTTCACCCCCGTGAATCCCCGCCCCCTCGCTAGGAACGAGGTAGGGGGAAGCCGTGATATTTACATTTTTCCCCCCAGTTCCTCAGCAGTAACCCCACAGCGCTGGCTATCGAACACCCTACCCGGATCCCTCTTCTCATTTGGAGTGACCAGAATCCCCCAGTAAATGCCCTTGGGCGTCCCTCTGTCCCTTCGAGGTACCTCTCCCTGCAGTGGTTTCGGGGATTCCAAGGTGGAAGGCTGGCCCAGAAGTCCCTTAGAAGACCTTATGAAAATACAGATTTCCTCACCGTGGCCTATCACTGTGAAACTGAAGTCTGGCTTCTCTATTTTCTGGAGGAAAGAGGCTTGACCAGAAGCCACCCTCTCTCGAGGGGTCGATCTTACCTGTTAGGTAAGATCTAGCCCAGCTCCGGCGCCCCCTCCTCCCTGGGTCCTCCCACTCAGGGCCCCGTAGCCGCAGTCCCCCACCCCCCCCCCCGCCGCCCCCCACCCTCACTCCTGCGTCTTCCCGAGCTCGCCCCCCCGTCGCCGTTTTCCCAGACTCCCCTCGTGCTTTCGGGTAGCCACCCAAACACACCCGCCCGCACCCTCGGCGGGGATTCCTGCGGGCCGGGGGCGCCTTGGGTGGCACGCGGGGAGGACGGCTCTGCGCCGGGGCGGGCGGCCGCGCAGGGGCGCTGCCCGAGCGCTGCGCCGGGGCCCAGCGCGGGCGCCGCTGCGGCACTGCCGGGGGGCGGAGAGGGGCGGGCGCGGGGCGGGCTCGGCCGGGAATGTAGAGACCCGGGCGGGAGCCTCCCGGCGGCGGCGGCGGCGGCGGCGGCGGCCGGGCTGCGGAGCGCGGAGGCTCCGTCACGTGTTTTTCTCCTCCGAGTGAGACGGCGGCGCGGTCGGCGGGGGCCGGCGCGCAGAGCCAGACGCCGCCGCTTGTTTTGGTTGGGGCTCTCGGCAACTCTCCGAGGAGGAGGAGGAGGGAGGAGGGGAGAAGTAACTGCAGAGGCAGCGCCTCCCGGGGAAGAGGCGTCTTCCCCGACTCCTTCCCAAACCTCCCCCTTTGCCTCCCGCCCTTGTCCCCTCCCCTCCTCCCCTGCCGACTGGAGCGAGGGGCAGGGATGAGCCTGTCCCTCCGGCGCGTCCCCAGCTCCCTCGGCCGCCTAGTAGCGTTTCGCGTGGAAAAGGCACTTTCTCCGTCCGCCGAGATGGGCCCAAATGGGGGCTGCAGCGGACCCGTCCGCGGGCGGCAGCAGCAGCAGCAACAGCCGCAGCGCCGCGGTCTCTGCGATTGAGCTGGTATTTGGGCGGCTGGTGGCGGCGGGGCGGTTGGGGGGTGGGAGGAGGCGGAGGAGGAGGCGAAGGAGGAGGAGGAGGAGGAGGGAGAACCCCGTGCAACGTTGGGACTTGGCAGCTCGCCTCCCCCTGCCCAAGGATATTTAATTTGCCTCGGGAATCGCTACTTCCAGAGGGGAACTCAGGAGGGAAGGCGCGCGCGCCTGGAGGGGCAACGCGGGGACCCCTGGCCGCCGCCGCCGCCCGCCTGCGCCAGACTCCAGCCCGGGCGGCGAGAGATGCATCTTCGCTCCTTCCCGGCCGCGGCGGCTGCGAGGAGACTGGGCTCTCGGAGGATCCCGGCTGCACTAGCGCCGGACGCACTGCCTCCCCCCCAGGGCATGAAACGCCCGTAAACTCCGGCCGGGGCCACCTCCTTGGCGCAGCCGCTGCGTCCCCCTTCGGCTGCCCCTCCCCGGCGCGGGCGGCGGCGTGGTGTTTGGAGTCGGGGGTTCTGCCGCCTCCAGCCCTGTTTGCATGTGCGGGGGCCGCGGCGAGGAGCCTCCGCCCCCCACCCGGTTGTTTTTCGGCGCCTCCCTCTCCTCGGCGGCGGCGGCGGCGGCGGCGGCGGCGGCGGCGGCGGCGGTGGCGGCGGCAGCATGGCGAGCCCTCCGGAGACCGAAGGCTTCTCGGACGTGCGCAAGGTGGGCTACCTGCGCAAACCCAAGAGCATGCACAAGCGCTTCTTCGTGCTGCGGGCGGCCAGCGAGGCGGGGGGCCCGGCGCGCCTCGAGTACTACGAGAACGAGAAGAAGTGGCGGCACAAGTCGAGCGCCCCCAAACGCTCGATCCCCCTGGAGAGCTGCTTCAACATCAACAAGCGGGCGGACTCCAAGAACAAGCACCTGGTGGCCCTCTACACCCGGGACGAGCACTTTGCCATCGCGGCGGACAGCGAGGCGGAGCAGGACAGCTGGTACCAGGCCCTCCTGCAGCTGCACAACCGGGCCAAGAGCCACCACGACGGGGCCGCGGCCCCCGGGGCAGGAGGCGGCGGGGGCAGCTGCAGTGGCAGCTCGGGCCTCGGCGAGGCTGGGGAGGACTTGAGCTACGGGGATGTGCCCCCAGGACCTGCGTTCAAGGAGGTCTGGCAGGTGATCCTGAAACCCAAGGGCCTGGGTCAGACAAAGAACCTGATTGGCATCTACCGTCTCTGCCTGACCAGCAAGACCATCAGCTTCGTGAAGCTGAACTCGGAGGCGGCGGCCGTGGTGCTGCAGCTGATGAACATCAGACGCTGCGGCCACTCCGAGAACTTCTTCTTCATCGAAGTGGGCCGTTCAGCAGTGACAGGACCTGGGGAGTTCTGGATGCAGGTGGATGACTCTGTGGTGGCCCAGAACATGCACGAGACAATCCTGGAGGCCATGCGGGCCATGAGCGACGAGTTCCGTCCTCGAAGTAAGAGCCAGTCCTCCTCCAACTGCTCCAACCCCATCAGCGTCCCCCTGCGCAGGCACCACCTCAACAACCCGCCACCCAGCCAGGTGGGGCTGACCCGCCGCTCTCGCACCGAGAGCATCACCGCCACCTCTCCGGCCAGCATGGTGGGCGGGAAGCAGGGCTCCTTCCGCGTGCGCGCGTCCAGCGACGGCGAGGGCACCATGTCCCGCCCGGCCTCGGTGGACGGCAGCCCCGTGAGTCCTAGCACCAACAGGACGCACGCGCACCGGCATCGCGGCAGCTCCCGGCTGCACCCGCCTCTCAACCACAGCCGCTCCATCCCCATGCCTTCGTCCCGCTGCTCGCCTTCTGCCACCAGCCCGGTCAGTCTGTCGTCCAGCAGCACCAGTGGCCACGGCTCCACCTCGGACTGCCTCTTCCCCCGGCGCTCTAGTGCTTCTGTGTCCGGTTCCCCCAGCGATGGCGGTTTCATCTCCTCGGATGAGTACGGCTCCAGTCCTTGCGATTTCCGAAGTTCCTTCCGCAGTGTCACCCCGGATTCCCTGGGCCACACCCCGCCGGCCCGCGGGGAGGAGGAGCTGAGCAACTACATCTGCATGGGAGGCAAAGGATCCTCCACCCTCACCGCCCCCAATGGTCACTACATTTTGCCTCGGGGTGGCAATGGTCAGCGCTACGTCGCCGGGGCCGGCCTGGGCACCAGCCCGGCCCTGGCCGGGGATGAAGGAGCCAGTGCAGCCGATCTGGAGAATCGGTTCCGAAAGCGGACTCACTCGGCCGGCACGTCCCCTACCATTTCCCACCAGAAGACCCCGTCGCAGTCCTCGGTGGCTTCCATTGAGGAGTACACGGAGATGATGCCTGCCTACCCGCCAGGAGGTGGCAGCGGAGGCCGCCTGCCCGGCTACCGGCACTCCGCCTTCGTGCCCACCCACTCCTACCCCGAGGAGGGTCTGGAGGTACACCGGGGCCACCACCGCCCAGACACCTCCTCTCTCCACACTGATGATGGCTACATGCCCATGTCCCCAGGAGTGGCCCCAGTGCCCAGCAGCCGCAAGGGCAGCGGGGACTACATGCCCATGAGCCCCAAGAGCGTGTCTGCGCCACAGCAGATCATCAACCCCATCAGGCGCCATCCCCAGAGGGTGGACCCCAATGGCTACATGATGATGTCCCCTAGCGGCAGCTGCTCTCCTGACATCGGAGGTGGGCCCAGCAGCAGCGGCAGCGGCGCCGCCCCCTCTGGGAGCAGCTACGGGAAGCTGTGGACCAACGGGGTTGGGGGCCACCACCCTCACGCTGTGCCACATCCCAAACTCCCCGTAGAGAGTGGTGGCGGCAAGCTCTTGTCTTGTACTGGTGACTACATAAACATGTCGCCGGTGGGGGACTCCAATACCAGCAGCCCCTCCGACTGCTACTACGGCCCGGAGGACCCCCAGCACAAGCCAGTCCTCTCCTACTACTCGTTGCCAAGGTCCTTTAAGCACACCCAGCGCCCCGGGGAGCTGGAGGAGAGTGCCCGGCACCAGCACCTCCGCCTTTCCTCCAGCTCCGGTCGCCTTCTCTATGCCGCCACCGCAGAAGATTCCTCCTCCTCTACCAGCAGCGACAGCCTGGGCGGCGGGTACTGTGGGGCCAGGCCCGATTCCGGCCTCCCGCACATCCACCATCAGGTCCCGCAGCCCCATCTGCCTCGAAAGGTGGACACAGCTGCCCAGACCAACAGCCGCCTGGCTCGGCCCACGAGGCTGTCCCTGGGGGATCCCAAGGCCAGCACCTTACCTCGGGTCCGCGAGCAGCAGCCACAGCCCCCCCTGCTGCACCCTCCGGAGCCCAAGAGCCCAGGGGAATATGTGAATATTGAGTTTGGGGGGGATCAGCCGGGCTACTTATCTGGTCCCGTGGCTTCCCGCGGCTCGCCTTCTGTCAGGTGCCCATCCCAGCTCCAGCCAGCCCCCAGAGAGGAAGAGACTGGCACTGAAGAGTACATGAACATGGACCTGGGGCCGGGCAGGAGGGCCACCTGGCAGGAGGGTGCCGGGGTCCAGCCAGGCAGAGTGGGCCCCACACCTCCTGGGGCGGCCAGTGTGTGCAGGCCCACCCGGGCCGTGCCCAGCAGCCGGGGTCACTACATGACCATGCAGATGGGCTGTCCCGGTCAGAGCTATGTGGACACCTCACCAGTTGCCCCCATCAGCTATGCTGACATGCGGACAGGCCTCGTTGTGGAGGAGGCGAGCCTTCCGGGGGCCACGGCCGCCGCTCCCTCCTCATCCTCGGCGGCCTCGGCTTCCCCCACTGCGCCTCAAAAAGCAGGGGAGCTGGTGGCCCGCTCTTCCCTGCTGGGGGGCCCGCAGGGACCCGGAGGCATGAGCGCCTTCACCAGGGTGAACCTCAGCCCCAGCCGGAACCAGAGTGCCAAAGTGATCCGTGCGGACCCGCAAGGGTGCCGGAGGCGGCACAGCTCTGAGACCTTCTCCTCGACACCCACTGCCACCCGGGCGGGCAACACGGTGCCCTTCGGAGGGGGCGCTGCAGGAGGGGGCAGCGGTGGTGGCAACGGCAGCGCCGAGGAGGTGAAACGCCACAGTTCTGCTTCCTTCGAGAACGTGTGGCTGAGGCCTGGGGAGCTCGGGGGAGCCCCCAAGGAGCCGGCCCAAGTGTGCGGGGCCGCCGCGGGTTTGGAGAACGGGCTTAACTACATAGACCTGGATTTGGTCAAGGACTTCAAACAGCGCCCTCAGGAGCGCCCCCCTCAACCACAGCCGCCCCCGCCCCCGCCCCCTCATCAGCCTCTGGGCAGCAGCGAGGGCAGCTCCACCCGCCGCTCCAGCGAGGATTTAAGCGCCTATGCCAGCATCAGTTTCCAGAAGCAGCCAGAGGACCTCCAGTAGCTCGACTGGACATCACAGCAGGTGCGTTTCATGGTGACAAAGTCAGAAGACAAAACCGCTTTGAACCCTGTGCTGGAATTCTCTTCCTCTTTGCCTAGGCTCCCTTTCCTCTCCTTCCCACTGCTTCCTTAGGGGGTGCATTCCCAGGATGGGAGAGGTTAGGGCACACAAGGTGTGCTCTCCCCCCCTCTCCCGCCCCCCCCCCCCCCATGACACTTGGCTGGTGGTCAAATAAACCTGTTGGAGCAGCGGCCCAGGAGGCCTTTTTCATTTGAGGTTCCCAAGTGAAATACTTAACCGTATGATTTTCAAAAATATATACCCTACACCAGTGCTGAGGCTTGTGAAGTCCCTATATAAGAACCTTGTTCTCTTTATTGAAGTTTTCTTTTGACTGTATATTTAGGTCAGTCCCTAGAAGGAACAGACGACAAAAATACTGGTTAATACAGGGTCTAAACCAAACCCTCCACTTGAGATAGTTTCTTGGAGCTCTTCAGGGTGATCTTATCAAGTTGCTCCATGTCCTTTAGTTCTGTGATTTCACAATACCAAGGCAACATAAATAGCAGTGGAAACATCAATTTTTATTCCTGCTGCCCTAAAACGATTCAGGAGGAAGAGCTTATTCAGGCTTACATATTTAGAGAGACATACTTGCCTGTTTGTGACTCTCTGTAGAAAGTAATTATGGGTGACATTCTCTTTTTGTTCCCGAACCAGGATTTGTGAAATATTATTCACACACCGACCCACCACCTCACAGGCATGGCTGTTTTCATACAGGGTATGCAGTGAAGTCTGCTGGTGTCTGAGACCCATTATTAGTTAAGAGTTATGGAAATTCACCCCAGCGTGTCTGCCTTACCGTTGTCTGCTCTTGCAAAGGCCTCAGGGAGACATCACCCAGATCGTTTGAGGACTACCGCACATCTTCTGTAAAATTACTTAACATTTTTTTGTGTGTGGAAGAGAAAGAGTATTGAGCTAGGGGAGCGCAGGGGACTGGTTTGATTTTGCATTGAATGTTAAAGCCCCTTCCTTTGGGGGGCATTTCTGGTTGGTCTTTAAAGGCAAGAGTAGACACCTCAGTAAATGTGGAAACTTAGCCTGTTACGTCTTCTGTGGCTAAGGCTCTACTGAAAATGAAAAACATTTGTAATAGGAAATCAGCCTGTCCTTCATTCCGTTGAGCCTGTTTTCTGGTGGTCATAATTGTGGGAAGAAGAGAGGAGTGCAGTTTGCAAATAATGTGATGAGTTGGCATTGTAGAAGTTTCCAGCATTTGGAAACACTTTATTCTGACGAACTGATTATCTTGTGATAGTCTTTTTGATATATGCTTCACAGAATGAGCTTTTAAAAGCATTATTCTTCGTAATGTGTGTCCATTCATAAGAAATTGTGCATTGGGTTTCTATTCATAGGTATTTGCTTATCATGTGGCCTCAGTCTCCTTGTTTCTAACAGCCTCTAATATTTGACCCCTATCCTTCTCTGTTTTCTAGAACAAGACATAGATATAAAAACATTCCGACTAAGATTTTAGAGGATATATTACACAAAGCATTATTTGATCAGTATTTAACCTTTATTTTCATGAGTCACTAGACGAGAGATTTAATTGTATATATCAACATCAGTTAAAAACTTTGGTTATTTTTAAATGATAAAAAAAAAAGCTTAGGGGAAAACCCCTCTAATCCTTTAACCGTTTGTGCTGCAAAGTGTTTCATTTATAAAGTAATGAGAGTTTGAAGGAAAAAAGAAAAAAACCCAGCAGAACCAACATTGTGGCCAGAGGGGAGTTGAAAGAGGGCAGGAAAGAAGAAATTCTCCTCACCGGCTTTCTTCGGTCTAACCGGTCTCTTTTTATGCAGAGTTTAAGAAATAATATTTGCTCTAAAAGAAACTGATGACCAAATAGAGTTTTCATCTTTTCAAGGGGCTTTAAAATGCAATCCCCTTTACGTGGAGGGTACCTTAAAAACCAACCAACCAAAGCCAAACGATTTTCTGAGCTTTCTTAGGGAGAGTATAATATTTTGGAACACGCATATAGTCATATCCCTAATAATCTGGGAGTAGCAGCACACCATGCTTTCACAGCACCATGGCAGAAAAATTCGACAGTGAGTATTGTACGATGTAAATGGCGAGATGAGAGGTGTGTGCGGGTGTGTTTTCTGTGAGGCACCGAATGCTGCTTGGCCTGCTTCCCATCGTGAATTCTGCTCACCTGCCTCTGCCCTGTTGAGTTTAAAGACAGTCCATTCTCCTCTGAAACACAAAAGCGGACCCGCCCCTGGCAAACAACTTTTCCCAGGAATGAGTATGCTGCTTTGTGAAAACATCCTTTTCCTAACTCCCTGGGCAATTTCTGTCTTTGCCTGCCTTGCTGTTGCTCAGGTAAAACCCGAAACTGGGAAGGAATGAGGCGCGCTTCCTCCTCACCCCCCCCCTCCCCATTTTATTAAACATTGCGGCTTCTCCAGTATTTTTCTCTATCAAAGGAGAACATTTGTGAGGCAGCTCAGGAGCTCAGAACTGGTGATTTTCCTTCTGATTGACCTCATGGCAGCTACCGGGTTTTGTCAACCTGTGTCTCCTCGGAGTTCTGTTTTTAGTTGTTTTCCGGCATCCCCTTCTCCCCTGTTCTTTGTTTCCCATCTCTTGTTTCCTGTTTCTGGCGTTGTCTTGTGTGTGTGTGTGTGTGTGTGTGTGTGTGCGCGCCTCATTTCAGAATCTCGCAGTCCTTGTGGCCTACTCTGCAGAGAGTGGGTTGAGAGCCCAAGAAAGAAGGCAGAAAGGACACAGCAGCCCAGTTTTTCAATTTGTTTTTTAGTTTTGAAACTGCAGCTCGGGCACATAGATCAGGCTTTGGCAAAGGCACAGACCCAAGCCACCCCTTTTAGGCCCCCCCCCCTTTTTTTTTCTTTTTTGGTCATTTTGTTATGATCCCTTCAAAAAAAAAAAAAAAAGGGAGGGGGGAGCATTTCTTTTCTTTCACTGCATTTCCTTGGGATTTCAAGGATTCCTACCTCCACGACTACCTCCCTCCTCCTCCCTCCTTCCCTTCCCCTCCCTGTGTGGCCTTTTTGTCTGGCGCATACCGTCTCAGCTCTGGCACTTTCCCGTTTCCCGGGTCACCTCCGCTTCCTGCATTCCTCCCTATTTATTTGGCACTTGGCTCCCCTCCCTCCTCCGAGCCCCTTGAGCCGGGGGTTGGGGAATCTGCAGCGGGGCTGAGGCCGCCCTCACAAACCTCCCACCCCGCCCACCTCCGGTCGCCTGGGGGCGCCGGGCTGCCTGGCCCCGTCCCCGCCCCGCCGGCCGCGTGGTGGTCGGGAGAGCCTGCTGAGCCCCGGCCCCTCGGTGCAGGACTGGCTCTGGGTGGGCGGGGCGGACGGGCGCGGATTGGCTCCCGCCAGAGCCAATCAGCGCGAGCATTGGCAGTACTGCGGAGGGCGCGGGGTGGGGCCTCGAGCGGGGGTCGGGCGGGGGCGGTGGGCTCGGGCCTCGGTCCGGGGTCTCCGCGGCAGCCGGCGGCCTGGGGCATGGGGGGCGCCAGTCGTCTACCTCTGTCCCTCCACCTCTTCCCTCTGGAGCCCGCGGAGCTGAGCCAAATGCGCGTCGCTCCCCCCGCCCCCTCCCCCACCCCACGCCCGGAGGATGTTATGCTCTCAGTCCTTATTCGTGCCTCCAGCCCAGAATCCCAAGAATGAGAAAGTCCAACCAGCCCACTGACAGAGGCCGGAAACACACACTTCCTCTTTTTTTTAATTGAGAAAAATCCAGGCCATGACCATGTGACATGCCCCATTTTGTTTCCCTCCTCCCTTTACTACGGTTTACTACGACGCCACTTTCCTTCATCTTCCTGTCTGGAAATCCAGGAGCACGTGGTTGTAGGATTGATTGGGTTGGCTCAAGATTCTTACATTTACGTCCCTTACTAATGGGAGGGAGGAGGGGGAAGAAAAAAACGGAGGAGGAAGTACAAGTGCCGTGGCTGGCACTGTTTGGGGAATCATTCAGGAAAAACTCATTTGGCTGGAAATTGCATTAGGGTCAACACCATATATCGAGCGGCTGCAGTTCGAAAAGCATGGAGCCAGATAAGATCAACAAAAACTGACCCCTCTAGGCCCAGGGGAGCTCCCAGTGAAATGAAAACGCCGGATATAGCTTGCAAATCATGAGAATCTAGAGATTCATTGCAAGGGCCTGGGTAGGGTTTGGTACTGAGGTTGGGGGAAACGCTGCTTAAGCTCTCAAAACCAGATTTGTTTTTTTGACCAGTGACAGCTCCGGGGAAAGATCATCAGGGGAGACTGGCTACCTTTCCTAAAAGCTTGCTAGGTTTGTGTTGTGGCCCTCACATAACCAACAGCATATGAGATGTATTACTTGAGGGGATGGAAAATGTGTTCAGATCTGTCCTTTCTAAAATAAAGGAAAATAAAAGAAATCCTCCCCTTCCCCTCTCACCAGCCAGCATCCCTCATGCATCACTGCAGCATAAGCCCCAAAGGCAGACGTTTTTTCCGTAGGTGTAAATGTAAGGAAGAAGCACCGCCCTGATGTAAATGCCATGCCTCATGCTGTTCTGAGCTGTGGGAGAGTTTCTCTGTTCCAGAAAACTTTGAACATCTAACAATCTTATTAATCTCTGCTCTCCTTGAAGTAGCATTTTAGGTTAAAAAAATAAATCCATAAAAAATTCTGTATATTGTAGTCGTTTCTCAGATTGCGCCCCCCCCCCCCCAAATGAAGACTATCTCCAATATTGCCTACAATAAAGGACTTGCAATTCAAAAGTTCATGTCTCCCCTGATCCTTGCTTCCTCCCTCCCACCCCCGGAGTGGTGGGGAGGTTATCAAAATTTCTGGAAAATAGCTTTATGCTATCTTCAATGATGGAATGGAAAAACCAGTTCCTGGAAGCCAGAGATCTTGGGTTGTAACACAGCCTGTGCCCTTCACTAGCTAAGCGACCTTGGGCAAGTCACTTAATTTCTCGGAACCTATTTCCTCATCGGTAACTCCAGAGTTTTGTTCTAAATTATTCTGACCTCTTTTGCAGCACTAAACATAGGAGTATTTTGGAGACAATAACTGATATTCTTTAATGGGTCAGTTGTAATGAGGATTCTTTCTGAAGAAGCTGTTGATGGGGTCATAATGAAGTGCATGAGAATATTCTGTTTCGTCCTGTTCTGGCTTTTGGATCACTCTTAATAGTTTTGATTCAGGACCTATTTTAACCTTTCTGGTTTGGAGGGGAGCAGATTTTAACAGACCTTAAGACAAGACCTCCAGACTGCACCAGCCTCAATTTTTCGAAACTTTTCTAGACTGAACTGGGCTCCTCCTCCTCTTTCCTTGTTGAAAACTCAAATGTGTGTGGGAATGCAAGTCGGCTGCAAGTTTCTTGCCTCCTAAGGTCAACTGTTGGAAGCATCCCACCCCACAGTACAGGTCAAGCTTTAACCAATCGATGCCTATGACATTATTCTGTTTCTTCTCTTAGAAATCACCCCCTTCTTATGTGGGTGGTCTGCTTATGGATAGTGTTTCTCATTTGTACCGTCAGAATCCTTCAGTGAGGTATCAGAGAGGAAACTTGAGAGGGCAAGTGAGGACTATAGGAAATCTTTTACAATTTTTTGTTTCAGCCTTGTTAGGTGTGTGAAAAGGCCCCATATTTCTCTTGCTGGCAGCCTGAGTGTCATCTAGCTTTTTTGTGTGTTCTCTTTTCCAATCCTTCTGCTACCTATCATGTATATTTCTTAGCTGTATAGTATATTAATGGTTTTTTTTTTTTATTTTGGTGGGTTGGTAACTTTAGGATAATGGGACACCTCCCAATTACAAGGTTTTGTTTTAAAGAAAGCTATTCTCTCAATTATTTCCTCATGTTACAAAGTTACTGGAAATTATATTCAAGGAAAATAGTGTCTTGTGAATTCAGTTTGAAGTCAGTTTCACACTAAAGATTCTGCAACCCTCTTTGCCACATCTACAATTATATACTTGATTTATTATTTCCTTATGAGTCCGTAGCTATGCGTCAGACTCTAAAAGCTCTTCTTAAAATGTTCTTGAAACATGTTTAGAAGTTGTAATCACGTTGAATTTTAATTTAACAGAATTACATTCTAGTATTGGTATGGGATATAATATTAGTATGCTAATTGCCAACTAATGAAATAGTTGCCCCCCAAAAAGTTATCATAAAGCTTTTTTGAATGATAGCTAGGAAATATCATCTACTTACTTCCATTCTTGTCTTGCAAGGTGGAGATGGGAGTATCTTGCCCGTTCTTGATTCATAGAAAAAAGGAAAAGATAGATTAGATGGGTATAAGGTACTGTCATCTATGGGGAAAGGAACATTTCCCATTTTAATAATATTCTTGCTTCAGGCTCTGCTATAATCTGTTTGTTAAAATAGAGTTGGTTGGATAAACGGTATTTGTGCTTCCTCAATGAGCCAGTGATCTTTGAATAATAGAGCTTTTAAAAATGATGTGTTGATGTTGAAAAGGCTGCTTTTCTTTTTCAACCCTCTTTCTGTATTTTCATTAATGATGGCAGTGGAATTGAATATGTGGGTCAGGCTATAATTTTAATTGGATCATTGCATCTGTCTTCAAGCGGAGAGGAAATTTTGTGGTTTTATTACCCCCACCCTGAATGTTTTATTGAGTAATGTTTTACTGAGTGAGCATTCATTGTTTTCCTTTTGCCATTCCTTGTTGGCTCGTTTGTTTGTTCCCCACTCTGTGTTGTACCTTCTGCCATCTACTCCTGGTCCTGTTTGAGCCAAACCCACATACATTGGATGCTAATTGGTTGGGCTGTAAAGAAGATGCCGGTAAACCCAAGTTCATAAACTTTTCCCCCTTGTTTTCTATTGACCAAAAAATACTTGGATGCGAGTTCTCTGATCTGCCCTGACATATTTAGGTCATGCTGCTGAATGAACAGTATCACTTAATCTTCAGAAATTGATAGTTGTGTTATGTTTGTTGAAATGATTAAAGAGACATCCCCCTGCCTTTTTTTTCTGTGAACGTAGATAGTGTGGCAAACAAATTATATTTTGCACAAAAAGTCATGATGCTTCTTTTTAGGAAAGTTACAATCCATGCGAGGTGGGCAAAAATTTGAGAAAAGACATTTATAAAAATATGACAGTTAAAGGTCTGCAAAATATTCATTAGTTACTCTGTCTTCAACTATTATTTGTCTTTTATTCTCTCATGATCATTTCCCTGTTCCCTTTTCAAATTATTTGAAGGGCTCATTAGGATAGCAGAAAATAATCATACTTACCCTTGAATTTTAGGGATTGTGGAGATAATCAGAAGAACTTTAGCTTCTCTGGTGCAAGACCAGAGGCCGCCTACCTCCCAAACTCAACATACATGATCTGCCCTCGGCCTAACAGGCCCCAGACCATGTTTTCTTGCTGGCCCCTCTCCCTCTTTTCCTCAACATACACCACTGAGCACCGATGGTGTTCCAATAGCACATATTTTCTTGTAAGCCGATGGGGGTGGACCCATGGAAGTGGAGGAGGGGGCGGAAAGGTGGTGAAGGCAGTTCAAGTAATTACCAAACTTCTTATGGCACAGCTTATCTGGGGGAAAAGAAACAAACCAAAAAACAAGATTCAGAACATGAAATCCATGAAAGTCAGCATTTTTCATAGCCTTACGGGGTGAATGTGCCCATCTACCTCAAAGGATTACGCTTTTCTCAGCCCTTCTAACCCTGCCTTCCTGGCTGGCAGTAACACCAGCATAATTAAATAGCTTATAAGGCTGTTGAAACTATTTGGAAGAGTGGCCCATTTTTGGATATTCAGCCGGCAAACGTAATATTAGCAGGAAGCAAGAGAAAGATCTCTTTGGCTCTTCTGTGCAGGCGAAGCGGCCAGGAGAGGGGGTCCAGGTGTTACAGGGACCAGAGTTCATGAGGACTTGCTGGAGGTTGGGCCATGTTACGAAGCCTGGGGTGAAGGTGGAGGCTGCAAAAGAAATTGTAAAAGTCTTTTCTTTCCGTCTTCGAAGTTCTATCATTCAAGGACTCCCCCCCCCCCCCCCCCCCCCCCCCCCCCCCCCCGCTTCGGGTGGGTGGTTTTTATTTTTAGTAGTGACAGGCTTTAACCCTCTGACCTCTGGTTCCTGTGCCTGCTTCTGGCTGGAAGTATAATCTCCTTTGAGGTTTTGTCATTGCTGTTTCTTCCGTGTGTTCCCTTGCACTCTCTCTGCTTTGAAGATGGGCAGTCGTATTTGTTTTTAAGGTTAGAGTTATTTCTTACAGGAACAAAAAAGCATTTCTTTTTTAAGACCACCAAGTCTTAGGATAGCTTGCCGGATCTAGTCACGTTATTTAAAAAAAAAAAAAAAAAAAGTGTCGGTGTGGGTAATTCGTGCGTGTGCTCTAAGTTTCAAGCAGTTGAAAACATTTTTTTTTTGTTTTTTTTAAGGTATAAAGTGAAAACTAAGCTTCCCTCCCGCTCTTGCTCCCCAGGTCGCCTTCCTCTAGGCCACCATCAATGCTGGATTTTGTTTATGTTTCCAGAGATGAACTGCTCATAAATTTTGAAGCTTAGTAATAGGGGGTTGGTTAAATGCCCAACTGCTCCAAGTCTTCCATGGAAGAACATGCTCAGATCCCCCATTTTTGCACCGAAGGAACACAGCAGAGAGCATGCCTCTTACAAGAGACTCACTGCCTTTTTTGTTAAGAGGAAAAAAGAAAAGTACTCTTTACTTTCCTTGCCTCTTGTGACTCTTTGGGACGCAATATAAAAAGCATAATCTAGTGTAACCCAGCGATGGAGGGAAAGCATTAGTTAGGAAATGATCTGCTTTTCTAATTTTGAAGCGTTTGTGCAAATTGATTATGAAGGGAAAAGGGTCTCAGTCTTCAAAGTGCAAGTCTTTATTATTCTGTTTTCTCCTCAGGGCACTTCCATGGTAGCTGGCCAGCATTTCCCCGCCCCCTCCAATGGAATGAACAACTAGTTCTTAATATAGTGTGGTAGGATTAACTATAAAGGTTAACGATCCTTTTGAAGGCTTTCTGGTCACCCAGGTCTCCTATTGGTGAGAGTTCAAAAGAATTAATACTTTCTATTGGAATGGTCTGAAAGATTGGGCAAACCATTTCAAATTCTGGGAGCAGGTTATTTTAGACATCATAATCGCACGTAAATAATACAATAAATTGCTTTTGTGATTTCCTCTCCAAGTATTAGTAACTTTGGAGAAAGTGAGTGGAATCTGTTCCATCTCCTGAGGAAATGTGTATCACTGTGTGTATGACAGAGATGATCTCTACTTTGTACCAGAGAGGCAGCCTAATGGTTAGACACATTTATGGCTGATGTCCTTTCTGATTGTGGTCCAGGTACGGTATGAATAGGATGGGGCAGTTCTTGTTACAAAATAGAAACTTTCGAGAACACGAGAACAGATAACATGTAAGTCATAATTACCAATATTTTTTTTATCATTTTTGGTGACTTGTTAATAAGAATATGCTAAAGGCAATAATACCGGGTTTTCTTCCAGATCCTCTGGAGTGAGGGATGAAATACAGCATGCAGGAACTTTTAAAACAGCTGTTAAAGAATTTAATATAGGAAGCAAGCTAATTTCTTAGGTGTATGCATCATTTGCCTTCATTAGGTGTACGCATCATTTGGGCTGTAAGAAACCACCCCAAGACCTGTTGCCTTAAGATATCTGTCATTTGTTAGATCCCAGTCCTGAGGGCTGGGAACCTGGGCTGCATTCAGCCGGGCAGTTCCTGTCTCACCTGGGTAAACTCCTGTGGTTGCAGTTGGTGGACGGTTGGCCGAGGGCTGGTTGGTTTACAGTGGTTTCCCTTACTTGTCTGGTGGATGATGCTGACCGTTGGCGCCTGCTGTTGGTTGAACCAGAGCAAGCTAACCCAAAGTTCGCGCAGTCCTTGGCTGAGCAACCAGCCGCAGCCAGAGGGGGCAGGAGTGCACAAGTACTTTTCAGTGCTCTGCTTACACCACTTTTGCGACTCTCCCATTGGCCGGAGCAAGTCACAAAGCCTTGCCGATTTCAAGGGATAGGAGAATAGACACTACTTCTTGATGGGAGAAGCCATTGTTTCTGACTTCTCCAATGTATGAGCGTATGTAGACGTGCAGTTGTTCATACCATCATTGACCACTTATCAGTTGCATGTTGAACGTTTAGAATAAGGTTATTCTTAAATGTGTATAATGAACATGCCTAGCTTTGGGTGAAACATCCCTGATTCCCTTTGTATGAAGTGTTATCGCTTTTTTCCTTCTAATTTTTCTTTGAAAAACACAAAAGCTTAGAAGGTCTCCACAAACTTTTATTGAGTTCATACTGTGAGCCGGGCACTGGGGACGGAAATAGGTGTGCCCCTGCCTTCCTGGTGCTTGTAGGAGGCAGAGAAGGAATTTCATTGCTGCAGAATGTGGTACGATGGGGAAGAAGGACACGGTGTTACGAAGTAGAATAATGGGAAACCACTTTAAATGTGGGGACAGGAAATGATTTGAGAAAATAGTACATAATATGGTTCTATCATTCAGGTTTGTGAAAGGAGAGCAAATATTTTTATATCACGTGTTCATGGGGCCAGGTGCAAATTCAGATCTTTTTTTTTAAGAGTTTGATTTCCCCCTTGAGATAGGCCTCTTATGGAATGAGTGAAAGCTGGAAGTTCACCTCTAAGAAAAACATGAAAAATGACTCCTGAGGTTTCTAGTATCAGAGGCTGTTGTGGACTACACTTTCTAACAGTCCTCAGGCAGTTCACACAGTCTTGGCGATGAAATGGGGCAGTAGAAAGGCGCCAAAGCCACAGGGCATCAGGCATCTTCCCTCTGCCCCTTCACCAACACCACCCTCTCCCCACGCATGTGGCAAGCTGGACCAGAGCAGAGCTTGTGCAGAGAACTAGACTTTTAGTGGGGAGTGGTGGAGAGTAACGGGTGAAATGGAGTCCAGGACTTTTCGACGGTTTGAAAGAGATTTTCCCACCTGAGCACAAACGTAGACTTTGGTAACGCAGAGTTGCTGGTTCTTGGGGAGCAAATGTTTGATGGTTGGCAGTATCCGAAGGCCAACCCTGTCCCAGATCTCTTACCAGGCAGTATTTCCATTTTTCTTACACCAGAGCCTCGAATGCCTTAAACGTTCCTGAGGTCAGAGAACAAAACAAAACTGGGACACTGGGTAACATATGTCACATCGGGAGGAGGGAAGGGAGATCCCTAAAGTGTTTTGAGGGGCTAGTTGAGTGGTGTATTTATATCCTGATCTTGACAGCTTGCACCCACCCCCCAGCTCCTCCTTGGCTTGCCCTCTGCCCCCTTCCCAATTCCAGCACACTCTTTGAACCGCAGTTAACAATACCTTCCTTTCAAAGCTGATCTCCTTCCCTCTGGTTAGATTAAGGTATATAAATATTACATTTTTTTCCCTAAAGAATGGGTAATGACTTTACTTCTGAAAATATTTTACTTTCGCTGGGAGTCATTGGGATTATAATGAAAACTTTCCCTTTTGCTAAGCTTTTCGTGTGTGTGTGTGTGTGTGTGTGTGTGTGTGTGTGTGTGTGTTTGGAGGCGAGGAGGGCTGGGGAGTGGAAACTACATTCCAATAAAAAGGGTTACATTCCTAAAACTAGGTCTTTAAAAATATTTTGCAGCCTGAGCCTTTGGTCCCTCACAAGTTCCTACAAGGGACAACCTTCAGACAGTGTATGGGCTTGTTGATTCTCGGGCCTTTGAACTGTGTGAGGAATGTGTCTCAAGACGGAAAAAGGAATGACTCCTGCTTTTAGGCTCTAGCCTGAAAGCTGGAAGAATGTTATTGTGTCTTCAAAGCCTGCTTCCCACCACGCTGTATTAGATGGGTTCTTGGAAAGCGTCTTTGCATGATCAAGTGTACAACAAAAGCCCGTGCCACCCAATTTGATCTAATTCAATGGCTACTTTTAGGTGGGTTTTAAATTAATGTGTCTCTTCTGTAAGAATACAGCCCCATTCCTCTGCTCCCTCTTTACCCCAGTTGAGATGATTTATAGTGACTCACTAGATTAGGAAACTTGAGGCCTTCCTTTTTGGGGTGGGGGGTGGGGGAGTGGGGATTGGGGAGCGGGGAATGTTACTTTAAAAAAAATAGTGGCAGTGGTATTTCAGAAGGTAAAGAGTTCTTAGCTCTGTAGAATTGAGAATAGATTTTCACTGTAGGTAAGTCAGATTGAATTTGCATTGTAAAATCAGTACATTTAAATGATCACAGAAAACATGTAGAGTATTTTATTTGCCTGGTTCAAGTGTACCTGGCACCCTCCCTCTCTCCTTTCTTTCAGAAATGTTCCCTCTTCCTGTGATGGTGGGAAAACCCTGGTGTCCAGGCACTCGGGCACTCTTACCTACTAACAATTGTGAGCTCTTTGAGCGTAGACTCCAGTATCTGAAGAGGGAAGGGCCCACAAGACACTTGGCCAGATTAAAAACTTGTTCATCAACAGTTCAGGGAGCAGTTATTGAATCAAGGCAGGGGATAACTTTAGAAAAAGTCTCAAAGAAAAACAATGCTGTGGGTATATTTTGAGTGCCTCCAACCATTTCATTCCCCAGATATCTTAAAAATCAAATTCAGGTTTACCATTGTGTTAAAAATAATCAAACCAAATTACAGGAGCTCTTGCAATCTGATATGACCGGATATCAAAAGCTTGGGTGAAATTAATTGCAGCCTCATCATTCATATGTCTGAAATGCTGGGGTGCTTCCTCTGTTTCCCCCAAACCCTTTTTTTTAAAGATTGATGGAAACTGCTTTGTTTTGACAAGATTTATTTCTCCGCTTCCAACAGGAGTTTAACCAACTTTTAGTCTGCTGAGAGAGTTCTTCTGATGTTAATTGTAGTTTACTAATCTAGGTCAGAGCTTACTTAGCATTCTCACTGATGAGGTTTAAAAGTATCAAAAGCAACGAGAAAATTATTTGAAAAATAATTATTGTATCACCATTACCTCTGCCTTTACAAAGAGGCTAGTTTGTTCTCTGTGCTTATTCCTTTTCTTCTTCCTGAGTATATCTTTGCTAATTAGCCCTTCTACTAAAATACTGGGACGATCTGGGGAAAGGAATTAAATTTAAATGAGTCCGTTCTGCCAGTGTGGCACGTTTTAGCTACTCTGCTACAATGTTATCCTGGGTCTGGGAAGTTGAACCTAATTGCCAAGGTAGGAGACTGCTCCCCCCACCCCCCGGGTTCTGTTTCCACACTCCATTGAGGCTGGGCTGGTTTGATGGCCGCAGTTCTAGAACGTGTATTGTAAACTAGTGTATCAGCTATTAGAGCAATTTTTCTTCAACGTTGCTTTTGCTATTTCAAGTGTGAAGCTAAAACTTAGAATCTAAGCAATTTTACACCTAGCAAAACCAGTTGTCACCCTTTGTTCTGAAACCCCAAATCTGTAATATAAATGCCTTCTGTTTTATTTTGAAGAGTATTTCCATTTTCTTGGCCAGTCATTTGACATTTATGCTACTTTCTAAATAAAACTTTGTAGTGTTTCCCAGCAGGTATATGCATCTGGTATTGGGCTAGGCTATTTCTGGCTCGACCAGCGTGGTTGACTGGGTTCGAATGCTTCATGCAGTGAGTTTGGCATTTGGTAGATACTGTTTGTTGTCGATACTGAATAAACGAATGTGGGGCCATATGTTTTTAAACCACAGTATGGGAAGTATGCCAGCACTTTATTTATCTGTAGACCAGAATCATATTCTGTTCAGGAGGACAGAGAGTGTTTCTCAACTCCATTGCCACGGCCTCACACTTACTTGGCGGGTACTTGTCTTAAATGTTTCCATTCGTTCCATAATCAAGCTGTTGTAATTAGCAAACCTGGATATTTAAAGAAAGCATAACTGGTCATGAAGACAGTGGTGAGGAATTGCCAAAGGCTCAAATGTTTGTAGACCAGACGTGAGAGAATGTTCTAATTAATACAACAAGGAGTTAGTGGGTTTCTGCTGAGTGCCAGGCATAGTCCTAAGTTCTGGACTCACAGCTGTGAAGAACAGACAGCCATTCGGGCCCTTGTAGAGCTTCTTTTCTCAAGGACAGGTTGAGGGAGTAAGCTGTCAAGGACCAGTTTTCCCAGAGGACAAAGGAGACACATTGAGAGATGTGACAAGGGCTTCTGGCCCCCCCCTTTATGGACTTGAGAGGTTGACAACATTGATTTGTACACACACTTTTACCTTAAAACTCATCACAGTCCTTTTGCCTGGATGTAAATACGTCATTGGGACTCTTTGTGGCTTATCAGTCATGACTAAGTTTACCTTGTGACTCACAAATGCAGCAAAGTCCAATTTTTCTGCTGTAATAGGGCTGTGTATGAGAGAGAAGGAAGTAAGAGTTGAAGCTGATGTGTCTCTGCTTGGAAGAGATGGTCTTACACGTAAAGTCAAGATCTGGAGCAGATGACAATGAGGGAAAAAGGGTGAGGGGTATTGATATCTCTGGGGGTCATGGCAAGGATGGGAACTGGCCATAGGTATGGCCACCATTGTGTGTTGGGCCACAGATGTGTGTTGGTGTCATGAACGAACCATAGCTCATGTTGCGATGTTGACATAATTTTCCCTGGGTGTCAAAACTTTTCTTTTGAACACCAGTGTGCAACACTGGTGATGTGTAATACCAATCCTTTTCTGAAATTTTGTCTGGAAATTCTGTTGGAAAAGTATTTAGTATACTTTCTCTGTGCTTATTACTTGTACAGAATGTTTGGGAGGACAGACCAAAATCTTGAAACTACTCCTCTATAGAAAGATTTTATTTTTATATTATTCTGTGTTTTGCTAGTAAGGATCTTCAAGCATATTCCTGTTAGAACCACAGATCACGAGAGGAAATCCCACAGTTTCAGGGAACATTTTCTAGTGGTTTAAAGCTTTTATGGTGAGATTTCTTTATAGCTGACTTAAGTCCCTTATTCTCAAGGGAGAGCATTTCCCTCATTCTGATTTTAGTAGTGGTGAGAAGTGATAACCCCTGTCTTTTTTTTTTAATTGGGTATGTAAATTTTATTTTTATCAGAGGGTTTAAATATATATATATATATATATAATCTACTGTAAAGGACAGTGAGGTTGTAAAAACAAATTAAAAAATAAAACATAATGACTACGTTTATTTATTTTAATGTTTATTTATTTTTGAGAGAGAGCATGCATGCAGGGGAGGGGAAGAGACAGCGAGCAGAGCTCAGATGTGGGGCTGGAACTCACGAACCTCCAGATCGTGACCTGAGCCAAAGTCAGTCACTTAAACCCCTGAGCTACCCAGGTGCCCCTTTAATGGCTAAGTTTAAATGTGCAGAAAATGATACAGGAAATCACAATAACCTTGGTGCTGGTGCTAGTCAGTTTGCTAAAAGAGGAAATAAGGCTGGAAATGATTTTAAACCAACTCTTCAAAGAAAATAGCCGTAAACATAAAATGTTTCATAAGTGATTAGACAATGCTCATTAAACTGGATATGACTTTCTGGGTTTCAAATATGATATATATTCATTAGCTGAAATTTATTTATAGAGTCACATTCTTCTGAAAGAAACTTTTTATATTCTGTTTTTTATTATATTTTATGTTATGTATTTTTAAAGAAATATTTTATATTTTATAATTTACTTTTCTACCAGTAACGACAGTGTACCCAGTACAATTACAATTTGGGGCTCTTTAAAGAGTTTACTTTTAAGTAATCTCTACACCCAACATGAGGCCTGAACTCACAACCCCGGGATCAAGAGTCGTGCCCTCCACCCCACTACGCCAGCCAGGCACCCCCAATTTAGGGATCTTTTATGTGGCCAGGAGATTTAAAGGTGTTTGAAAACCAGTTGGGAGAGCTGCTGAATATTTATACAATTCGGTTTTTCAAGTAAACTTGTTTCATCGTTCATTTTTAACTCAGTATTTTTTTTTTTAAGTGTTCCCTTTGTGACACTACAAGATGCCCCAGGATCATCTGATTTATTTTCTGCCCTAGCCCTAGAATCTTCCATTTCTCCAAGAAGCCCTGGATCCTTTCCTTGGTGAATTGTATTAGGGACCAACATAGTGGCACTAGCTGTGTTTGTTGCTCCGGGTGTCATTTATTTTCTGCCCTCCCAGTTGCCAGAGTGAGGAAACACGTGTGTGTATATTACACCCTATAGATACAGACATACCTACAAATATGTCTATATGTAACCATCTGGATCTATACCAAACTACACGAGTTCATACTGATGTCTCTTAACTCTAATGGATTTCCATATGGATTCTTCTAGCTTTCCCCCTTGGTTATCTGTCACCTCCCACCCCCAACTGTGGGAAACTTTGCTCTCACCATCCTCCCTCCCTTCACTTCCTTGTTGGAATCTACCTCGTGCGTATGCATGCCAGTTTCAGAATTGTTAACTTGTGCCCTATAGGAAACAACTTGATCAACCAGAGCGGGGTGCTTATGTATAGTTTCTTTTGCCTTAAGTCTTACAGATTCCCTTCCTTTCCAAAGTTGCTTTAGTCAGTATCTTCTTCCTTGGCCCCCTTCAGTGAGGTAGTTTCATGTGTTTGTAATGCATTTTGACTCTTCTGTCCCATTCTGTGTTCTACCTGTGATCACTGACTTTTTTTTTTGTAGGATCCCTTAGAATATTTTTTAAAATGTTTTTTAATGTTTATTTTTGAGAGAGAGAAGAGAGAGAAGAGAGCATGAGCAGGAGGGGTAGAGAGAGAGAGGGAGACACAGAATCCGAAGCAGGCTCCAGACTCTGAGCTGTCAGCACAGAGCCCAACGTGGGACCCGGGGCTCGAACTCACGAAGCGTGAGATCCTGACCTGAGCTGAAGTCGGACGCTCAACGACTGAGCCACCCAGGCGCCTCTGTGATCACTGACTTCTTAATGATTTTTAAAAATTTGCAGACATTAAGGTTTATTCTTTTTTTATGTTTATTTATTTATTTATTTTTTTTTTTTTTGAGAGAAAGAGAGTGCAAGTCAGACAGAGAGAGAGAGAGAGAGAGAGAGAGAGAGAGAATCCAAAGCAGGCTCCAGGTTCTGAACTGTCAGCACAGAGCCCCACGCGAGGCTTGAACCCATGACCCATGAGATCATGACCCTGGGCTGAAGTCTGCGCTTAACCAACTGAGCCACCCAGGGGCCCCCACGTTCTTCCCATTTTAATCTGCTCTATGTCAGTATTTATTTGTGCAGCCACAGAGCATTATAGATTTTTGTACCACCTTGGAGCTACTGTGATTGTCACAGCCTGTTTCAGCTTTCTTCTTTGAAGGGTCTAGATATTTGGGCGTTTGAAACTGTGTTGTTTGAATCCTCCTACTGGTCATCTTTTAAAAACCCTATTTTGTAATCTTGCCTCACTGTAGATATTTATAAAATCTTCACTTTTACTTTGCCGTAGTTGATTGACGGGGCTCAAGGAAACGAGTTAATACAGTTAATTTGAGCCTGGTCATCATCAGTTCCTAGACACCCGGTGGGAATCTGGAACTGGCCACACACTGCTGCCTGGGCTGGGCACAACAGCATGGGTCGCAGGAGGCAGCCACAGGGCTCAGCCCCATCTGAATTTGTCCTCTGGGGACAGGGCTTTCTTTGCTGGACTGCAGGAAACTGTTTCTGGGCTTAAAAAGGCCACTTTGTGGTAAATTGGTGCTTATCACCTTTGCAGGAAAAAAGCAGCTACTTAGCAACTGGCCGAAAGGGGCTCGCGGATCGTATTTACAGAGTCTTTTAACACTCAACCAGGTTTTTTTTGGTTTTGGGGTTTGTATGTTTGTTTGTTCTGTTTTGGTTTTTGATCATTTACTACAAGCAAAGTGTAATCAGCCTTAAGGCTGCTCTCTCCTGGGGTGGCTACCCTTGACCCAGACAACTGTGCTTCCCACCAGGAGAGCAGGTGTGCTGTGGGGCAGGTACTCAGAGGGGGGAGTGACAGGGGAGCCACAAAGGCACAGATGTGTGGGTCAAATGCTAGGACACAAAAGACAAATAAAATCCAGGTCATTTATGTTTCATAGTCTTATTCCCTACAGTCTTTTTTTTTTTTTTTTTTCTTTAAAAACACAGACATTGATTTTTTTCTCACCCTCTGAAATTGTCTCAACTTGTGTTTCTGGCAATAGAATTCCTGACATACTAGATCATAAAGATTACTGCTAGGCGTATTTTATATCTGTGTGTGTGTGTGTGTGTGTGTGTGTGTGTGTGTGTGTTTTCTCCATATATTTAACCTTGGGTTACATGTGTAATTTTTCAAACATTCCCTTGTAATCAGTTTTGTTGCCTGTACTTGTTGACTGTGAAAGCCTCTGGAAAAGTTGTTTGAAGTACAGGAGACTCACGGGTTTCTTTGTACGTGTCCTTTTCACCAAAATGAACCTGGATGAAAGTTGTTTTTAAAACCGCTTAAAAACCTACTGACCTAAAATACATCTTATGCCCTTTTTTAACCTTATATTGAAAACAGGCATGTATACCTGCTAATGCCCGTGATTTCAAAATGCCCAGAAATATCCAAATAGCGTCCCACAGGTCATTGACTAGAGACGTTCATGGTATCCTCCATAGAGTTTCTGGCGCTGCTCGATTTTGCACATTCCAGATTGTCACCAGAGTCTAAAAAGAATTAGTATGCCTGGACTGTATTTGCATTTAGAGTGTTAGCAACCCTCCAGAGTACACACACTGGGCTATTTATGAAGCAACTTCAGCTGACAGCTGAAGATCAGAAGATTCTATTTTGGGAAGTGTCCTAAATGTGAGGTTCTGTGGTGAAAAAATTTAGTGCCCTACAGATAAGAATACTTAAAACAGGAAGCAGTGGTAATTTATTGCTTCCTGTGTAAGTATCCTTATCACTATGATAAGCTTTAGGTTTCAGTTCTGCTTTTCTGATCCCAAGATTTCTCTTCTTGTAATCAGCTCCTGTAAGAGGATTACAGATAATAATAATAATAATAATGATAATAATAAATATAGGGAAATGTACAAATCTGGTGTTTGCAGGTGGGGCGGGGTACGGGGAGACAATTTACCAGCATGATTTTTCCTGTCTTGAGAAGAGTCTTTCATTTCCAGCCACTCAGTAGTGTTTGGTAGGCTAAGACAAAAACTATACCACCATTGGCTCATTCCCTTGGCTCTGTCTGTTGCACGCGTGTGCATATGGCATCGATTCCAGGTTAGCATAATGCAAGGCTGGGTTGACTGTGGCTCATGAAAGGTTGGATGATGGGATAGACCAGCATGGATAAGAAAAGAGGAGATGGGAATTTTATTCCTGATCCTGCCACTTCCTGGGATCTACCATTTTTGACCTAATTTTCTGGTTCATAAAATTAGGGGTAGTAATAATAGTTCCCCAATCAATCTGATAGCGTTGTTCCAAGGAGCAAGTGAAGGAATATATGGAAGCTCATTTACAAGCTGAATTGCCTTGGGAACCTGTGGTTTATAGTGGTTTCCCTTAAATCCACCCCTCCCCTTTAGCTCGTAGGACACGAGGGTACTTTTGACTCATGTTCCTTCCTTAGTAATAGTATGTTTCAAATTCAGTCAGCTTCCTAGATTTCTTGGCTGGACGACTATATTGTCATTGTACCTGAGAAGATGCATCAATGTTGACTCTCTAGTGGAGATATTTGTTTCATGAAGTAGGAGTCTGTTGTGCTGTTAAATTCTAGGGAGCTGCGTTGCATTTATTAGCTTGGCATAGAGAAATCAAAGTTCTACATATGGGCTAAATTATTTTATAAGCTGTAAGTATAAATCAGGATTAAAGAGTGAAACGTATTTATTACATTTTAAAAGGAAGTATGTACATGCATTTTATAGTTCCTATGGATTTAATTATATACTAAATATGGAAAATAAAAGTATTACTGGGTAGCACTGAATATTTACTTCCACAGCACTCGAGTTGATAAATGTCTTTGCTCTTGAACCTGTGCCTTCTTTGCCAGAGAGATCTGGTGCGATGCGCTGTGCCAAGCAGGAAGGACAGCCATCCTAAAGAGATGGGTGAAGGAAAGCCAATAGCACTCAACGTACTTACGTAAAGGTTGGTCATAGGTTCTCGATGGCATAACTTACTCTTCCTAAAGAAAGGGAGCTTTGGAGAGCAAAAACCAGCTAAATCATCTCCTATTCACTCCTGCTCTTGCAAAGTGACTTTTTGTAGTGTTGGCTGTGTTGTGATTTTAAAGGGTGCCATGTTTTTATGGAGGAGAGTGAATATTCAGTTGTGAGCTCATTCTTGGTCCTGACTCGCCTTTGTCAAGGTCACAGGTTTGTGGGAAAGATGACGATGATAGGGTACACATGGCTGTAGAGGAGTCTACAGTTGGGTCCCCTTTCCTGTCCTCAAGTGTATGACATTGGCCAGCTCTCCAGAGTAATTATGTCAGTGGCTCACTGGGCTCATATGTGTTCCAAAATTATTTCAGAGCATTGGCTCCATTGGTCAAGGACAAACAGAGATAAAATGAGAAGAACAAAGGGTAGGTTGGAGAAGGAGTAAAATTCATGTGGCGGTTTTGTAGACAGCCACTGACCAGAGTTAATTACTAATTTATAATTACCCAGGGGTCAGGAGTTTGAATTTTAGTTATTTCGCTGTTTTGTTTTCCACATAGAGTGGGTTATGTGAACTATTATATGAATCTTTGAATTTAGTAAGAAAAATACTAGGCTGAAAGTGTCCCTAAAGATGATAACACTTCAAACATTCATTCTATGGTTAAATAAATTCAGGTCCAGAGAAGTGAAGTCAGTTGCTTAAGATGATACAGCTGTTTCATGGTAGAATCAGCAGAGAACCCTAATATATTATCTCCAGCTTGATGCTTTCTCCACCCCCCCCACCCCCTGCCATGCTATACTGCATAAAGACATTCATGCATATAGTGCCTTGTTGATTTTATGTATATATAATGTTACACATGTTGCATACATATATGTGTGCCCAGAGGGTATACACTGTAGATTTAATTGTTCATTTATTTGTTCCTCAAATAGTTAATAATGCTAGGCACTGTTTTGGGTGCTAGGGATATAGCTGGGAATAAGAACTAGTTTCTGCCCTCATGAAGTTTATATTCTAGTGGGACAGACAATAAACAGATACAGTTATTTCAGATACAGTTATTTCTGATAGTGGTAAGTACTCGTCGGTAAAAATCCAGCAGGGTGGAGATAATGGGCAAAATGCACCATCATCAGTTTATCAAAGCAGCTAAGTGGACCACACTCAAATTTAGTTTTAATTTATTGTTATTGAGGTCGTTTTGAAAAATTCGATTGGGCAAGAAGCATTTGGGTTTTCAAAGACATGTTTGGGGAAAAATTATAGTTTATGAGAATAATTAAAGGATTTAAAAGATTGCTTGTTAAATGAAGTTTCCTCTTTTATATGCAGAGTATTTGATTATTAACCCTCCATGAAAATAATTCATGAGCATTGGTAATTAACTGCCTGTATCCATGACTTAGCCAGCCCTATCCGTAAAGTTTTAAAAATGCATTTATGACTGGCAGGAATTTATTAGTGCTCTTTTTTCAGCATCCTCTTTCCTTTCTGGGGGAGGAGAGGACTAGATTTCCCAGTGTTTGCACTGCTCTGCTCATCTAGGAGAGCCCTGAAAATGGTGATGCTGTATTTTATATAACTCGGAAGGACTTATTTTAAATAATAGTAAGGCAATCAATGGATGATATGTCTAAACTAAGATAAATGTATGCTGGTTATCAATGAATAGCCCTGGTTCCTTGGTAAAAGTTGGAAGACTCTTATTTCATTGGCTTATGACTTATTTTTATAGGTACCTGTTCTCCCCACAGTTGTAGATAAAGAGTTTTCTGGAGATAATGACCAGAGTAGTCCTTGCCTATTTTCCCCACTACACAGATCCCTTTGTCAAGTGACTTTGATGTTATGGTAATGGTTGATAAGTTGTTGCTTCTGAAATGGAAGTTAAGTCTCCAGCCTCCTGTGAAGCTCTTAGGGAGCCTAAAATGACATGTCCTGCAGGTCTAGGTCTTGTATTCATAAACTGGTTGGCTGGAAGGACAGGCCCGGAAATGGCTCTCTGGTCCCATGGGGCGCTGGGGACCTGCATTGTTTTGGTCTAACATTTGGACTTTCTGAAAACCCTCTGTGTAGCCTGGCTTGAGCTCCTTTTTCCTTTCGGTCGCTGATCATTCGAACCTGGATTCTCCTGATTTTAGTGTCCATATCCTTCATGGCCCATGTCCTTTCTTGGCTGGTCAAGGGCCTGTGTCCTAATTGTCTTCAGTTCATTGTTCATGACTCTTTTCTGAGCGTGCTCCATTGACTGCAATCTTTGGCATATCTTCTGTGCTTTAAGAGCATACTTGTGGCCACAGAGCAATTTGGTGATGGTGATAGTGTTGAGTTAGGAGAACTCTAATATCAGTTTCTAGGTTCTGGTGGTTTTTCCAGTGGCGTAAACAATTTTGAAGTATACTGAATATAGTCACATAAAATATATAGAATGTGAGTAGTCCCATTATGGCCAAACAACACATCAGTCAGCTCTGATGACTTTAAAGAAGAATCAAGATCTTTGTAAATTTCTGAGGGCCTCCAGATTGGTTTGGTAACAGCGAGAGCTTAGTTCCAAGTAGACTTGAAGGTCAGCAAATATCGAGGAATACTGAAGGCAATTTTATCAATCACCTTTAGACATTCTCTGTAGTACACAAACACCTAAGTCTTTGATTAGCCCTTTGGCTTTGGTTTGGTTTATTTTCATCTTATCAATGGTTATTTGCTTATTATATTCATTACTGTCTCATTATTTCATAAAATATATTTGTGTCAAGGCAACTAATATATGTCCAGTTATTCATTGCATAGGTATTTACTTGTTGACTAACCTACCACGTACCCAGCTACTTTGGAAGATGGAGACTCCAGTAAATTAGGCAGAATTAGGTTTTTATCATCATGACATATATATTACCGTAGTGGAAGAGACAAATGATAAACAAGTAAACAAAAGCATGTAATTTCACGGAGTAAGACCTACCAGGAAAATTAAGTCGTGCACAGTGATGGAGAAGAAGGGGTAGAGCGGGCTATTTCTGATAAGAGTAGTCAGAAAGGAAGCATTTGAGCAAACACCTGAGTGAAGTGAAAGAGAAGCTCCTGTACCTATGTGCTTGTGAAGAGTGTTCTGAGGAGCAGCAGATGGGAGTCCTACAAAGGGAACAATCCCAGTACGTTCCAGTGCATCTGGAACAACCAAGAGAGGGGTAGCAGACGCAACAGGAGTAGTAGGTTAGAGCCAGATCTTGGAGGGCTTGATAGGTCGTGGTGAGTGGTTTGGATTTCATTCTTGTGAGATGGAAAGCCCAGTCAGAAGGTTAACATACGTGCCAGGAGCACCCTACATGCCTACCAAGGATTCTACTGGAGACACATGGAGTTCGTCTGTATAATCTCTTACTGGTCACCTCTTTACTTTCAATTGAGCCAGTCAGCTGCGGCCTCTTCCATGAACTAAAGCCACCTTCGACCTAGGTTTTCATAGATCCGTTCCTAGAATTGCTTAGGCACATTTTAGGGGTACCTCCAGGAGATTTCATCTTCGGTCTTGCCACAGCAGCATGTTGCCCAAGCCGCTGAGATGCCCGTGGGCCAAACCAGCCCCTTTGGATATTGTCACTACAGTTTAGTTGTCATTCCAAGACTTTCTGGATGCTTGGCCACCCACCTAATGATCCTTGACACATTCCTGGCAAGACACGCCTACTCTGGTTTCTTTACAGCCAGATCACAATTCTTTGGAGAATGGCAAAGCCCCTTTCATCTAGGGTAGGGTTCTTGATTGAAGCCTCCGTCAAGCATTCTAGCTGCAAATAATTTAAGCCAGTTTTTATCTACCTTGATTTGGTCATTTTTGTTTTGGAATCCATGTCACCTGACATGATCCGTTCACATATTGGCCTTATTAGTGCTTTCATTTATTTCAGCCCTCTTTTTTATCTTAAGTGGTTTTTAGGTTATGGGATCCAAATTTAGACTTGCTGATAACAGTTGGATGCTAGCGGACTGGCATTGAGTGGAAGTCTGTATGTTTTAGGAAGTACAGTATTAGTTCGTTTTAATCCTTTGATCTTCCTGTATGCTGGATACTAGTCTGCTCTAACACCTACATTCAGAGCACTTTTTTTTCCTGTGACATTTAAAAGCTGTAATGGAAACATATGGCACCAATCAGGTAGAGTGAGTTAGCTTTGACTTTTATTGCTTTTTTTTTTTTTTTTTAAACTGGATTTTACCTACTTCCTGGAAAATGTTGGCCGAGTTCACTTTTAATGATGTTTTGGATATGCCATTTGCTTTGAGGTGTTAACTCTGTGATCTTTCTTGTTTTGAGCTGCTCTGGACAGCTGGCTGTAGTGGCTTCATGGAGACATGCTCATGGGTTGATGAGACCCTAAATATGCGCATGGCAGGGGGAGGTGGCAGGGGGAGAGTGACCTTCATTATCTGAGGTCCCGCCATTATTAAGGATTTAGTAGGGAAGTAGAAGCTATAAAAATATTCACTAATAAGCTAACCACTTCTAGAGTCTCTCCATGCTTATTATCTCTCTATACTTACTACCAGGGATGGCTCCTCTATCTGCTTTATTCAACATTGAAAGTGTGCATTTTGCAAAAGATGCAGAATTTCATGAAGTCAATGGAAAAGACGTTGAAAGGGTGCCTGGGTGGCTCAGTTGGTTAAGCGTCCGACTTGATTCTGGCTCGGGTCATGATCTCACGGCTTGGCTCGTGAGCTCGAGCCCCATGTTGGGCTCTGCACTGACACCATTGGAGCCTGCTTGGGATTCTCTCTTTCTCTCTCTTTCTCTCTCTCTCTCTCTCTCTCTCTCTCCCCCTCCCCTGCTCACACTCTCAAAATAAATAAACTTTAATAAATAAAATAAAATAAAATTCTCAAAAAAAAGAAGAAAATGAACTACTGAGATTCCGAAGTAGTCAGTGACAAGTCTAGATCTAGCAGAATTAGATGAGAGAGCTACTGAAGAAACAAATCAAAGATAATGACTCCTTTAGGGAATGGTAAAAATATAGGATTAAGAGAGGCCCATGGGGAAATTGATAAAGCCTCTGAATATTTCTATAGAATAATTTTTTTTTATGATTGTTCTATAAAAACCGAAGAACTCAAAGAGATGAAATATGCAGGAAAAGTATTTTAAAAAATGAACACTTTGATCACACTCTGTTCATTCTAAGACTTTGCCAGGAGAGGCAGCTGACTTACATTTTGTTAAGTACAGGCAAAATAGCTTTTTCCATCTATTTTAGTTTCAATATTTACAGTACTCTAATTTTCCAATATAAAATTCCATTGAAACTGCTTTTTACTAGAAAAAATGGGCTCCGTATTTTAAGTAGATTTTACTTTTTTTACAACTTTTTTTTGTTTGTTCTGAGAGAGAGGACAAGTTGGGAGAGGGGTGGAGGGAGGGAGGGAGGGAGAGAGAGAGAGAGAGAGAGAGAGAGAATCCTAAGCAGACTCCACGCTCAGCAAAGAGTCCAACGTGAGGCTCCAACTTATGAACCATGAGATCATGACCTGAGCTGAAATCAAGAGTCTGATGCTCAGCTGACTGAGCCACCCAGGCACCCAGATTTTACTTTTTTAAATGGCTTTTTGCTAGTACCAGTTACGTTCAGCTGATAATGACGTTCTGTGTATTTCTTTTATGCATGTGGCATATGATAGTCGTGGGGAGGAGCCCTTCCCTTTTCCTGCCCAAATTTTGCAGAGTAGAATGGAGTTTCTCATTGTGTCAGTCCAGTTGTTGAGACCAGTTGTTGAGTAGGCAGGTAGCAAAACTCCAGGGATAATTCACTCTGGTGAGCCCAAGAAAAACCATTAGTGCTCACGGATGGTTTTGAAAACTCATTGGAACGGAATGATGCTCGCCAACATTGTAGCAAACACAAATAAGTTGTCAATTCCACGGAGTCCCAATAAAAAATTCTTCCCGGCCCTTCCAGCTAGATATGGATCAGTCCTCAAGAAGGCTACGCAGAGAGGAGCCTCTTAAGAAGTTTGTCTGACAATAGGGGCGCCTGGGTGGCGCAGTCGGTTAAGCGTCCGACTTCAGCCAGGTCACGATCTCGCGGTCCGTGAGTTCGAGCCCCACGTCAGGCTCTGGGCTGATGGCTCAGGGCCTGGAGCCTGTTTCCCATTCTGTGTCTCCCTCTCTCTCTGCCCCTCCCCCGTTCATGCTCTGTCTCTCTCTGTCCCAAAAATAAATAAAGGTTGAAAAAAAAAAATTAAAAAGAAGTTTGTCTGACAACAGATAGCCATTCATGAAAAGCTTGCTGATGCTAGTCAATAAAATTTAAAATTTTAAGGGTTTCTTTTCATGTCTAATTCCCATTTCAGCTCAACTGCATATTTCCTGAAGGAGGCGGAGTTAGAGCGGATTTTTTTTTTTTCTAAGAAAGGAATATGAATCAATGAAGCCATCCATAGTGGGAGGTTGGGCTAGGTAGCGATAAAATCCAAGAGGAGGGAAATGGAAATATGCACAGATTTTTCTTGGCTGGGAAGAGAATTATCAAGAAACGAAGCTTGTTTGATACAGTTCTAAGCACGATATTGATGCTGTTCCTATAACCACCACCTCAGTGTGATTATGCACTGCTAGGTCTTCCAGGAAGCACTTAATTAGTGTCTTGTAGAAAAAAATCAAATCCTGTAGGAAAAAAGTCAGTTGGGCAGCTGTCCAGTTTCTGATCTGCTCACGCGTAAATGAAGATGAAGACCTTAAGAACTACAACCCTGAGGGGCGCCTGGGTGGCTCAGTCGGTTAAGCGTCTGACTTCCGCTCAGGTCATGATCTCGCACTCCGTGGGTTTGAGCCCCGCATCGGGCTCTGTGCTGACCGCTGAGAGCCTGGAGCCTGTTTCCGATTCTGTGTCTCCCTCTCTCTCTGACCCTCCCTCGTTCATGCTCTGTCTCTCCCTGTCTCAAAAATGAATAAACGTTAAAAAAAAAGAAAAAAAAAAAAAAAAAAAAAAGAACTACAACCCCGAGCATAAATTGTAGTATCGTTTGTGAACAGAGATGATGACGCGGGATGACCACCACGATCTACTTGAACTCCTTTTTCTGGATTCATAACATCATCCTCGTTAGTCATTCTCTTTTTCCTGGTCTTTGTGTTTCAGGCTCATAGAGCGCTTTCCATAGCAGTTTAAAAGTCCATAGTTCAAAATTCAGTTCTTTGTCACATTCTTTGGGTGATTCTGTTATTGCCAAACCAACACATGCTTTTATTAGTGCAGTCAAAGCAGAAGCAAAATCTTGTTTAGAAAATCTGGCATAGGGAGAAATCATAAAATTTATTTTCAAGTGGAATAGAAATGGTACTGGATTGTGTGCTGTTCAAGTTCATCCATGTTCCATCTTTCATCATTTGGCATGAACTACAGAGGTATGTATAGGGGTTTTCATTTTATTAGTGTTTGAAGTTCACTTGCTGTAAAACATTGATACAGATGAGTTTTTTTGTTTTTTTTTTTTTAATTTTTTTTTTCAACGTTTATTTATTTTTGGGACAGAGAGAGACAGAGCATGAACGGGGGAGGGGCAGAGAGAGGGAGACACAGAATCCGAAACAGGCTCCAGGCTCTGAGCCATCAGCCCAGAGCCCGACGCGGGGCTCGAACTCACGGACCGCGAGATCGTGACCCGGCTGAAGTCGGACGCTTAACAGACTGCGCCACCCAGGTGCCCCGATACAGATGAGTTTTGAAGCCCTGATTAACCCAAGTGGTTGGCCCAAAGATTATTGTATGAAGTAGGACATATTATTGCCCTGAGACCTATTGTTGGTATTGACTAGAGTAGCCTGGGTATTGCTCAAGAGAAATTTGATTCAAATTGTGAATGGAGGATTTACCCAGGGTCTTTTGTGATGTTATTTAAAGTGGACCTGGGATGTTTGTGAGGATGGTGAATAATTCCAGATGGAGTAAAACTTGACTTCTATCCTAGAAACCAAGACACAAAGACCACAAAAATGTTGATACCTTGGCCATTAGAAATCAAACGCACTATGATCAAATATTTTGAATTACTGGCGCTAGGGAAGAAGAGAACTCTTTCTGCTGCCGTTTTGCTTTTGAAAAGCAGATGGCATCTTTTTAAAAATACCCTTGAAATCCAAGCTCTCTGGATTGCTCATTTCATTTTCACGTGGGCATTCAAGGGGGTAACCACTGGGATCTGGGATGTGGCATCTATGGTACTTCTTGTGGCTTTCGTTTGTAATATTTCTGTCAGAAATGTGGCGAGCAGCCATCCAGAGAACCTTAATACAGGACTCTTAGAATCGTGCATAATTTTAGGACCAAAGAAACCACGGCATAAAAAGAAAAACCCCAAAAATGTAGCAATTTGAATAAAAAGGACCCCAAAATAGGATGGTAAGGGAAGTGTTTAGGGAACGAGGAGTTAAAACTAACAAGACCCTCCAGTGGAAGACTATCTGCCATGCATTCTTTCCACTTTCTGGATCTCTCACACAAACCATCTTCCCTCCTTGCCTTCAAGGGCTTTGTCTCTTTCCTCCTTCTGTCTTTCCATTCAGAAAACTGCCGTACGTTCTTTACTAGAAAAGCATTTAAAAGAAGATGATGACACAGAATGCTCTAAGTTGGTCTTATTCTCTTCTGGATGGTCAAAATAGTATCGCAATATTTTTGTAAGAATCACAAATACATATTTATCCACGACAGACCACTTGTTAGCTATTTTCTTGCCTGATTCCTTGCATCAGAAAGGTGTTTTATACTTGCAGGGTTGTTCCTCTGAGTTGATTTGGGTTTTATGTGTAGTCCTCTTTGTATTATTCCCGCTTTACAGTAAAACACGTAATTCTACTTAACGCTAGATAAGGAGTTGACAGAGTAGAGCTTGTGGGCTAAAACCTGGCCGTCACCTGTTTTCGTGTGTGTGTGTTAGTTATAATGGGGATTTGGCCACCCCATTTCTTTATGTATTGTCTGGCAGCTTTCGACCTGGAACAGCAGAAGTGAGTTGTTTGAATAGAGATTGCGGGTACAGATGGTAGGCAAAACTTGACATTCTGATTGCTCTCTATCTATTTTGTGCGTGTCTATGGTCTCATGGTGCGTTAGGTGATTGTATCACAGGAGGCCTGAGTTAGGTGTCTTTGTCAGTACAAGGTGACATCTATTATGGCTTCCCAAAGAATCCTGGACCGTGACTCCAAGTCAGGATGCCACATTCACATGGTGATAGTGCATATTTATAGTCACTAAGAGCAAGGTTTTAAAAAGCGTAAGTAAATTAATAAATCATGCCAAATTTGAATGGATCGTTTCTGGAAAATAACGATCGCCAGTTGTTCAAAGAAAGTGAACCTCTGGGAGCCTCGTAATTCGTACTGGGAGTACTTCTGTAGTGAGCCAGGAGTGGATAGGTGTAGGGCTACGGATCAGCCCTTTGTATTGATTAGTCATTTTAGTCCTGTTTTATATGCTTTTTGAGTCATCTGAATGAAGTGACTGACCAGGGGTCTTTGCTAAAATTAATGGGAAACTAATGTTTGTATAGTTTATGATCATGGGAAAGTTCTGTTATTTGATAGCTTCTATTCGTGACCATGCTTATGGCCCTGTCATAGCTTCTAAATTACACTCATGAAACAGTTATTCAAGATTCACAATTTGTATTTTAGTCTGGTTAGACAGCTCTTCCTTGGGCTGATTCCATGCATTTGGAGAATTTCAGGTGTATTGATGTACCTATAAAATCTTAGTTCTGTTCAAATGTTAGAATGTGTATCATCTGTAATTGGGGATCTTTGTGGGGAGGAGAAAGCCTTTTGAAACCTCAAAAAACCTTTATTCAGTGGGAGGTGTGATAAGAAGCAAAACTTTGACACTGTGAATGACAGTTGACCGCTGTGGCGGAGGCGACTGGAAAGAAGTACATAGGAAAGTACCAGGGACAAGATGGCTACTTTCCAGCTTTTTCTGAGGCATGGTGCTTGGCAACCGGTTTCGAATGGCTTAATGGAACTCACAACCACCGGGCTGTGTACGGTGCAATTCGCAGGGCTGTTCTCACGCAGACAGTGGTATAAACAGCGCCCCCTGTAGTTGTACTGCCCTAACCTCGGTTACAGCAAAAAGCCAAACTAACACCAAAACACATTCCCAAGCCATTATGTTGTTGTTTTAGTTAGATTATCTGGAGAGTTGGGTTTTATTGCCCTGCCTCGCTCATTAAAACTGAGAGTGAAGAACTGGAATTGTCTCTAGGTTCCCACTCCTGCTAATTAGGTGTGTTGTAGCTTGATACAGAACCCAGCTTGATTCTCAGTTTAACTTCCCGTCATGAGCCAGCCCTGAAACCTAGAAGTATTGTTTTTCATGGAAGCCGTGTGGAAGACCTCAGCAACTCCTGAATCCATGCCGAAGTACCCATGCACGAGTCCGCTGCTCTGGGGAGGAAAGAGCTACAGGGTGAAGATTCACAACGCTGCCGTCACAAGATTGGCCTTCGTATTATGCATGTTTGCTTCCAAGGCTTCTAGTGCCGGTAAAAGGCAGCGCCTTGGATTTCAGACAGCTTCCATGGCACGTTTTCAAGCTTTGTTCTTGCAACATCTTTTCAACAAGGAATTATTTGGTGTGTGATGAACGTACAGAATTGAATTAAAAAAATACGCCTTATTTTCCCGCTAATAACTTTATCTGAAAGGGGGAAGAAGAGGGTGCTGGAGGGATTAACCTTTTAGCCAGTGTCCGCGGGCACATAAGTGGGTTCCTTCCTACGTGCCCAGATCTCTATCAGCTGTGTACTTCTTCTTCATCTTTCACAGGGGTGAGGGTTTTCCTCTGACGTAGAGACATTCCAGATGGACAAGAGTGTAAATGCCAGGTGACATTTTTAGGGGCTTACTAATGGAGCCACAGCAGATTAAGAGTGGGGAAAAAAGTATGACTGCACAGATTTGTAGGCAAGTGTGGACCGGACACTGTTAGATTAGCTATTTGTGAGAGCCTCTCTTATTGATATTTCATAAACTTCTTGAGTATTTTTCAACTCTCCCCAAGGAATAGAAAGTAGAATCTTAATGTCACCTTTTGTGGAAATAATATTACGGGCAACCTTTTTTTTTATTATTATTATTTATTTATTTTTATAAAGAAAAATTTTAATGCTTATTTTTGAAGGAGAGAGAGACAGAGTGCGAGCGGGGGAGGGGCAGAGAGAGAGGGAGCCACAGAATCCGAAGGAGGCCCCAGGCTCTGAGCTGTCAGCACAGAGCCCGACACAGGGCTCGAACTCACAGACTGTGAGATCATGACCTGAGCCAAAGTCAGACGTCCAACCAACTGAGCCACCCAGGCACCCCTCAGGCAACCTTTTAGTAAAACCACTTATTGAATCTTGGTTTTAAAATTAATTGTTAAGGGGGCGCCTGGGTGGCGCAGTCGGTTAAGCGTCCGACTTCAGCCAGGTCACGATCTCGCGGTCCGTGAGTTCGAGCCCCGCGTCAGCCTCTGGGCTGATGGCTCAGAGCCTGGAGCCTGTTTCCGATTCTGTGTCTCCCTCTCTCTCTGCCCCTCCCCCGTTCATGCTCTGTCTCTCTCTCTCCCAAAAATAAATAAACGTTGAAAAAAAAATAAAATAAAATTAATTGTTAAGCTTGTCTTAGGGCAAAAGACAATAATGCAGGGAATAAAACAAATTTAATTTGTGCAGATACGCTAAAAAACTTGTTTGAAGGGTGGGCTTATTCTGCGAGTGACTTTTCTTTCTCCTCCAGGCCTACGTACATGTTCTAACAGACTGAGGTCAAAGCATTTCAGCGTATTTTCATGGCTTCGTTATTCATGGTACTGGTGCCATATTTGCATTTCAGTGTGAGTTTCGGTTCTCTTGCATCTTCTCTAGTGTATAGAAAGTGCCATGGTTTTAAATTACAGTCAAAAAATGGATTTGGGTTGTCTTTGCACGATTTTTGAAAGAAGAAGTTTCTATGTCGCTTTTCCTTGTTTTTAAACACGTTCGAAAGTGTATTATCTGCTTGGATCATAATTGCCCTTTTCTGCTCACGCAGTCTCATTCAGCCTTTGTGAAGAAATAAATTTCGTTGCATATCAACATTTTACGATATTATAGGAAGTGCTCCCGAGTTTTGGAATGTGACTTGCTTCAGCTGCTGTTGGTGGTTAATGGTTCAGGAAATTTGCCAACTGCCGTGGTTTGCTGGCCATGTCAAAACCTTTGTAACTTCAGACTCAAGAGCCCAGCACTTACTTGCCCCTTTATTAAATGCAGGTGCCAGGTTTAGAAGTTCCTTTGCTCCAGACCTCCATAAAAGTTTTCTCTGGACAAACTGTTTTGCTTTTTAGAAAGAACTGGTCTGTTTACCAACATGGCATCATAAAAATACAGCAGCTTTATATAGCTTTCAAGACCACATGGTTGCCTAATGAATATTACTTGCTAGTTGTGACTTTTACTTGTGATTTGAGCCCTTGTGTGATATTGTTCCCCCTGAAACGGGCATTTTGGGGCATTAGGGCTTATTTTTTCGGTATTCCCCCATTGGGCCTCTCTGAGTCATCTTCTGGGCACAAACAGAAGTGAATGTATAATTGTAGAGCCTCTCTTATTCCACAGTTACTGGATCAAATAATTTGTAAAGTGCACCGAGGATCTTTGTTAGAGGAATTTACAAGAACATCTTCAAAACAATCCTCATATCCATTTGTCCTTCAAAACCTGAGGAGCCAACATTTCTTTTGGTATATCAGTTGTATTCCAAACTATTAATTATTGGTGCATTAACATCTCACTGACTACAAATCATAGTAGGAATTTAAGAATAGAAAAACAAATATGGTGTTGTCAAAGTATGTTTTTGCGTTCAATTAATTTTTATCAACTTTTCCATCCTAAAATTTCTCTTGTTTCTACTGGTGTATATTTTGCCCAGGATTTTATCAGAATGCTCTTTGAATCGTGAAGTTCAGGGAGAAATGATTTTCGGGGGGGAGAAATTTTACGCAGCCTTTCTCGAAGTGTGCTTCACAGGGCGTTCGAGTTGTTAGTATGGAATAAGATCTACATACTTTCTGATCATAAGTTTGGGAAACACGGGGTTAAACAAAATGTGAAGGCTCTAATGTCAAGAGGGAGATATTTCCTAAATGTCATGGGCCACAGAACCTTCTTTGTCATGGAGCTCATGTTTCATAGAACATATTTGGTACTGTTGGCTTACTGTATGACCAGAACTGGGTCTGTTGGAGTGCACAAATTTGGGGGCACCAACCATCCTCCCTAATGGAAGCTTCTTACCTTGTATATTGTAGGTTCCCCCAAATATTGCTATGACTTGGAGTCTTTGTCCTGATCCATTAATTGTAATACTGTATAAGTAGAGAAATATATTTGCCATTCTTACACATGCCCTTCATCACTGAAAGCAAGCGCACAGCACTTAGACCTTTCTTTGGCTGTATCTATATGGCTGCCTTCTCAGAAGCCTGTTAAGAAAAGGAGGAGCCATCATATTGAAGGAGACAATTTGCGGCTTCCCTATAATTCTATCCTAGTTGGTCTGAATTCACACTGTTACTGTAATGCATCAATAAGGATATAATTGATCAATGAGTCATCTGATCTCTAAAATGATCTTCTCTACTTATATTCTAAAGGAAAAATATATTCCTTTGGAATGTCAAGACATTGGAATATATTTGGATATTTGGATGTCAGGACATTGACTTCTAGTTGCATGGTTAACGTTTACAAACAGCGCCTATAACTCTTGGGCGACGATTCACTGACACAGGAAGCATATCCAGGGCTGTTTCACCGCCTTTCGTGGTGCATATGTTTTGATTCAGTGAGATCAGCGATGCCAGATTTTAACATCGGGATTTTCTCAGTAAGATGAAGTTGGTGATTCACCTTGGCTCATACCTCAGACATGTGGGTATAGGATAAATGCGTTCTTAATGATAGTTCAGAGCCGCCAAATCTTTTATCTGCCTGAACTTATTGACTCTGTTACCATTGATCTTAATTGGCTGTTCCTGATGGAAGTGTGCTTGTATTAAAGTTTAAAAGGGACTTAGAATGAAGTCTCTCCCTTTATACGGACGATTGAAAGTAAATGCGCGAGGCCTGTAGATGACATGGAGTTTTAAAGACTTTTTGCCAACTGTTGATCTGAAAATGTAACAGAGTTTGAGAGGTTTGGCTCCTCCCTTCCCCCTTTCCACTTACCAGGTGGCTGGGATGCAGAGATTCATGCTTTTCGGGTTCGCTTGTTGTGGCATTCGTGCGTTAATGTTCAAAGACAAGAGTTTAAAAACTGGTTGTCGTGATGGGGACACCCGGTTTTCTAAGCTGGAGTATCAATGATCAGGCCGATAAGGATTTATGGGTGGCATTACTTGGTAGGGAGAAGCTATTAAGGGTAAGTTAAAAAAAAAAAAGTTGGGAGGAGGAGGGAGCTAACCAAGGGATGAAGGCACAGAGTGCCCCCCAATAATGGCATCCACCGTCACCCAGGCCCAGTGCCACCCAAGTTCAGTGCAAAGAGTTTTGACTCACAGGAAAACCTTGGGCTGCGAGTGACTTGTTCTGTGAGTGTTCCACTAGACGAGCAAACATGTCTTATAAAATTTAACTTGAGAAACGACTGAACTGTCTTGCCATCCGAGTAGTATGTGACGCCGAACATCCCACGATCGCAACTGAGCCGATAGTTCTCGAAATTCATTTCAATATACGAATGCTTTGGATTACGAGCATGTTTCCAGAACGAATTCTGCTCGCGAACCAAGGTTTTAGCGTGTTTTGATTTGTTAAGCCACTTGTACCCCCTACCATGCAACAGGGAGCATACACTGGAGCTGGATCCCATTTTCAAGATTACAGATATATTTTAGAGCTTTCTGTAGACAGACATCATTAACACAATAACAGCTCTCCACTTGAGCCCATTTTATATCAATTGCTGCCAACTGAAATAATGACACAGAAGCTCTGTTTCTATGTAAACTGTATAATATCTTAAAGCTAACGTCATTGTTTTCTCCTTCCCAAGTACAGCATGTTTTGATCTACATCGGGAATATTTTTAAAAAGTGGACGTCTAAGAATGTAAACAGTTGGGAGGAGAGATACAGCTGTTTATGATTTACTTTTTCATCTTCTGTTCTTTGGTGGCTTCTAATGTCAAAGGACTTTTCTTTACATATGATAGTGTATGGCTTAGGACCATAAGTATGCTTTTTCTGGTTTTTATTTCGGCTTTCTAAATAAAGGACGGAAGGACGGAAGGAAAAGTCGTTGGATAAAAATATCCCCCCACAGACTGGGTCTTGCACTGGAAGCACTGGGCCAGAAGAGCCTACGGTCCTAGAATGGAGAGGGTTTCTATTTTATGGGGCCAATAAATGTCAGGCTATGAGCTTTATCTTTCGGCGCTGTGTGTGTGTGTGTGTGTGATTGTCAGAGTCTATTAGTCACACCCAGTTGCTTGTGTTGACCACTGTCTAGACTCTTCAAGAAATGAGAGATTTCATATTTAGTGTTTTCACAGGAGGGCACATAATAAGGGATAAAAGCATGCATTTATGATGGCAATGTCTTTTACAGATGATTTTCCAGAAGTGGAGGGATTTCTGATATCTGGGTACCTATTGTGTGAAATGGTGTTCTAGCTGATTTCGTTTAGATTTATCAGAATGGCATTTCACTCTGTAATTTCTCATTGCTCTTTGTAAACACGAAGCTTACCCCAATCTCCTGGTGTAAAAATAACTTTGTATATTCCGGTGGACTTTGTTTAGATGAGCGGTTTGACAATCCTTCCACCCATGCTTTTTCTAGCATTGTCTGTAAATGTGTGGTCGCCAGCCTGGATTTTGAATCCCAGTGGCCCCAGGTACCAGCTTTGAGATCTTGAGGAATTTACTATTTTTCCAAACCTCAGTTTCTCATTTTTTAAAACAGAAATAGTAATATAGTCTCAGGATGGTCATGAGGATTACATGAAATAATGTACGTTAAAACTCATAACATAGTGCTACCAAGGAACAAATGTGGGCCCTATTGCTGGTGGGGACTGTGTGTGTGTGTGTGTGTGTGTGTGTGTAACATGCTTACGTATCACCACCTCACCCCAGAATTGCTTTACTCAACTATTTGGGGAAGGGAGGAAGATACAAGTGAAATTTGAAAACAATTATAATCAGTGTAAAATTTGCTTTATTTGTTTAGTCCTGCTTAATTTGTAGTATTAAAAATAGATGGAGCTTTTTAAAAAAATTTTTATCAAAAGGGGATAACGCTTTTAAAAGGTTAACAAAAACCCCACTTACTATTAAATGTAAGGGAAACCACAAAAACTTAAGAGCCTATTTTTCTTTGCCTAAAATTACCCTTAATCAGGTCATATGGACCTTAGACTATGTGTGTATGGCATCTTATTTTCATATATATACCTTTATATCTATAAACATTTATTGAGTGCCAGTTATGTATGAAACACAATGATAAATCAGAGCTGGAGAGTGACAAACCTTGAGAACAATTTGGTAAATGATGCCAGTCAAATGAAAGTTTTATTGACAGGCTCAGAAACTGAGATTTCATGGCGTATGTGGAATATAGTATGATTCTACTATGCCAAGATATACTTTTACCTTTGAGCTAATGAAGTATAAAAATTCAGGTTATAAAAGTTTAGGGTGCTTTAGAATTGCTAAGAACAATCCATTTTAAATAATGGATCAACTATTAAAATTATAAGTTCAGAGCAAAATAGGAAACACCTCCACACCCAGAGATAAAACAATGGAACAGTATTCCTTTAAAAAAATTTCTTTTTCATGTTTATTTTTGAGAGTGAGAGAGAGAGACAGAATGCAAGCAGGGGAGGGGCAGAGAGAGATCCAGGATCCAAAGCAGACACACAGGATCCAAAGCCAGCTCCAGGCTCTGAGCTGTCGGCACAGAGTCCAACACGGGGCTCGAACTCCCAACCCACAAGATCACGACCTGAGCCGAAGTTGGACCCTTAACCGACTGAGCCGGTCAGGCGCCCCTGGAACAGTATTCCTTATTGACGATGAGTGTCATTGTTGGGGTTTTGCTGATGCCATTTTTTGAGGTGCTCCTCCCTGCAAACACACGAACAGTGTTGCAGAGAGCAGAGAGCAGTCAGTGTCAAATACCTTTCCATTTCCTTTGTGTTCCCCTTTCTGCCCTTCCCTCCCATGGCTTCTTGCTACTGGATGGGATGCACGGATTGTTTTGTAATTGCTTAATTGTCAGGGTCTGGGCGCTGTGCTTTACGGTCACCATCTCATTTAATCCTTACCAACAACCCAGTGAGCTAGGTGGGTACTTTCATCTGGCACCTCACTGAGGTCGATCCAGTGCCTGAGTGCCGGTAAGTGCCACAGAGGAGCTAGGGTCTTACCATCATCGGAAAGCCACAAGCCTAAGTGCCTTGCAGGCAGTTTCCACTCCTGTTGTAGCCCATAACCCTTGGTGAAATGTATTTTCATCCTGTCCCAGCTGGTTAGGAAAGCAACTCCCGTGAATCGCACAGCATGCGAGTTGCGCTACCCGGCAGTGGTTTCAGAATTAGTTCTTGGGGAAGATCTCCGGCCACCTCATCATTTTCCTAAAGCCATTAGAAACCTATGCTTGCCTCACTGGGGCTTCTCTCCCAGACCAGTAAAGCTGCACCTCCTAGTCAGAGCACAGGGTCAGGCCCAGTGAATGAAACCGCGGTCAAATAACGAAGACCTTTGTACTGCTGTAAAAGTTCATTAATGTGAAAACGGAACCTCGTAGTCACTCACTTGCCAATCAGTTGGACTGAAGGGCATGCTCTTGACTCAGGCTATGTGCCTTCTAGAAAGCAGACGACTTTGCTACGGTCTGTCGATGTGAGTGGAAGTTGCTAGTACACACGCACCATGCTTCTGTGCTTAAATTTGTAGTCTTTTCCAAATTTTGGTACCTTGGAGTCACTATGGCTTTGCTACTTCCCCAGAGGCAAAGTGTGCCTGCCTCTGGGTCTTCCTCTGCATGCATCTGTGGTTCTGGGGATTTGATACTTGCACATAGAGTCCGCTTGATGCTGCAGAAACATTATGGGGATAAATTAATGTTCCGTGGGAAAATGGGAGCATATTTTTATATGAGTACTTTTGATACCTCGAAGCTGAAGGTGTCGTCATCATGTAATTGTTATGTCGATTCTACTCTTGTATGCCAGATGGGATCGGAGTTGGCAGTTTGGTGGCTTTCGCTGCTGCTGGTCCACTCAAAGAATGAAGCCAGGGAGTTAGGAACTAACCTCCCATTTGTGCCTTGTGGTTTATTTGGTAAAAGACAGCTGGAGGGGCGCCTGGTTGGCTCCGTCGGCTGGCGGAGTGTCCGACTCTTGATTTCGGCTCAGGTCGTGCTCTCACCACCCACGAGTTTGAGCCCCGCTTCGCACTCTGAGCACTGTCCACCCGGAGTCGGCTTGGGATTCTCCCTCTCTCTGTCTCTCTCTGCCCCTCCCCCGCTCTCCCTGTCTCAAAATAAATAAACTAAAAAAAACCCCAAACCAAAGACCTCCTGGAGGGCAGGGTGTACGTATGTGTTTCGTTGAGGTTTGGTGAGTGCTTGTTTATTTGGGTTCTATCATCTGTGAGCTAACGCACATGGCCCGTCTCACTTCCTCTTGACCAGGACCTCCAGACTTCAAAGTAATCTGCATTGGTGTTTTCCAGAGATAGAAATGTGTCGGGTCACAGTTTCCATCCCCCTTTTCCCGCGCCAACTGTCTGTAGTCTCCCTTAGCCTGAACACGAAGCAGGTAAAAGCCCCTCCGTGTGGAGTCTGCCGTTGTCTTCCCAGGGTCTTTTTTTTTTTTTTTTTTAATTTTTTTTTCAACATTTATTTATTTTTGGGACAGAGAGAGACACAGCACGAACGGGGGAGGGGCAGAGAGAGAGGGAGACACAGAATCGGAAACAGGCTCCAGGCTCTGAGCCATCAGCCCAGAGCCTGACGCGGGGCTTGAACTCACGGACCGCGAGATCGTGACCTGGCTGAAGTCGGACGCTTAACCGACTGCGCCACCCAGGCGCCCCTTCCCCAGGGTCTTCTTTGCAGCCATCTAGATCTTGTTTGTTCAAGGGCCCTGAGGCAGAGGCTTCTCATTCTTCTGCAGTTCGCTCTTTTAGAACCTTTCCACCTGGAAGTCTTTCTTTGTGTTTCACTGTAAAACTGTTTCTGTAACCTAACCTCACTTACCTTGCTGAGATGGAGCCCAGATGGCTTATGGCCTGGCCTTCCTTCGAAGTCCCCAGTGAAGTAGTCTTTCCTTCAAGGTTCTTTACTCCTTGGCTACTCAGAATATGGTCCTCAGACCAGCAACCTGAGTGGCACCTGGCCACAGGTTAGACGTGCAGAATCTTGGGCCTGTCCACAGACCTACTGAATCCCAGTCTGCATTTTAACAAAATCTCCAAGAGATCCGAAGCACCTTAAAGTTTGAGAGCACTGCTTTATTTTATCCCTTCGTAGTTGAGTTATTATTTTCTCTGTACTTTTCTCTGGTTTGCCCGAAGAGTGGAAACCCCTACTGGACACGCTGACGTAATAGTGGAAATCGCCGGTGTTGCTGTATCTCAAGTCCCTATTAATTTCATACCTGTGATATTACAACAAGTGTGAACTAAATTAATGTGTATTCTTCATTTACAATACATCTGTAGCCTTCAGAGACTTTTTGGGGTTTCCCTCTGCTCTATATTTGCCCCCTTGTCCTAATGGAAGGCCCCATTGTGACTTGGCTGCTAATATCTTGCTTTGTGCTTATGTTGGGTACCGCCTTGTTTTTCCTCTTCTTTTGGGAACTTCTCACTTTTGCCTGGGGAGTGGGGCTCTTTTCTTTTCTGAAGACTTGGGCTATTAAGATGTTAATGATTCCTGGTTAGAAAGAGTACTCTTTCAGGTGAGGACACCCCATGTCTCAGTGGGATCTTACCTCAGTGGTGCTCTTGACCAGTTTCGTGAGCTGGGGCAGCGTAATTCTAACGCTTAACAATAATCACATGATCAAGGAAGTCTCCGTAATACCAGGCGTGGGACTGCTTTGATCGTTCTGTTTATGTTAAATCTGTGAACCCTTTCTATGATGACTTGGGCACGCCGTGGAAGTCACTTGTTGAAATGGGAAGGGAGCATCTAAAACAAAAGTTGGAATAATTACCATCCAGATGCATATTTTGGTGAGTCCTTGGACTGTCCTTACCGCTAGCTTATTTACTTGTATCAAATGGTTCACTAGTCACCTTCCTATTGGTTTCCTCCAGCTGTGTGTTAGAAAGGACATTAGCAAGGATCTGGCCACTCTTAATCCTTGCACCTCTATATGGAAGACTGTGGGAAGGCCTTTGTCTCTACTGGAAATTCTCTGGAGAGGATGCAGAAGAAATGATATATTTGAAGTCAGTGGCTATGTATAGGGGCTCTTTGGGTGCTGCTGATGGCTGGGAGTGAGGAGAGCTCAGGGTGGAAGGACAGGAGGGAAGAGAAGCATCTCCTAAGATTCACGTTTGACGTGGACACTTACGTGGTCTTGCTCTCCCTTCTACTGTTAAGGAAGGAAAGTGGGGGTAACCAAATGAAGAGGTAGACGGTTGCCCATTCGTGACATTGTTTTATGGGAAAAACTTCAGGCAGCTTTTAAGCAGAATTAAGCAAAGCTCATCATAGGGAAGTTAATTAAATGTTAATTATAGCCTGTCGCCGTTGGGTAGTAATGGTGAAATTGTGTGGTTCAGTTTTATTCTGAAGGTATTTTGTCAGCTTCGCAGGCTACAGTGTAGAAGAATAGAAGCTATTGTTTTCTTTGTATACTTGAGGACCACAGTAGCTTCTGGGGCTTTATTTAAGGAGGATGAGCTCTTATTACCATTACCTTTGGAATCAATCTGCAAAGCTTCATACTTAGCCACCCGGAAATCAACTTGTTCTTTCTGTTCAATGTCTAATTTTTAGAACTTTGAATCCTGTGTACTCTCGTTGATGATGGTATATATGCCCTGCCCAGCCCCCCACCCTCCCACGTCCCCCACCCCCCACCCGCCAGCATTTTTCAAGTTTCAGTTTTAGGGAAAACAGACCCTGAATGTATCTTCCTGGGAAGACATCTTATATTTAGAAACAGCAATTAGGGCCCCTGAGTGGCTCAGCCGGTTGAGCATCTGAGTCTTGATTTTGGCTCAGGTCGTGATCTCACAGTTCGTGGGATTGAGCCCTGCCCTGGGCTCTGCACTGACAGCAAGGGGTCTGCCTGGGATTCTCTGTCTCCCTTTCTCTCTGCCCCTTCCCTGCTTGCAGTCTTTCAAAATAAATAAATAAGCATTCAAAAAAAATACTTTTAGGGGCGCCTGGGTGGCTCAGTCGGTTAAGTGTCTGACTTCAGCTCAGGTCATGATCTCACAGCTCATGAGTTCGAGCCCCACATCCTGCTCTCTGCTGTCAGCACAGAGCCTGTTTCAGATTCTCTGTCTCCTTCTCTCTTTTCTCTTCCCCCACCCCTCCTCTCTCTTTCTCTCTCAAAAATAAACATAAAACAAATTTGAAGATTAAAAAAAATACTTTTAGAAACAGCAACTGGAATTTCTATCTTGTACTTTGATATATATATATGGTAATAAATGCTCTTCCAAGGTGAGTATTTCATAAGGTGAAAAAAATCTCCAGGAACTAGTATTCTGAATTAAGAATAGCCTCTTAGAGAACAAAGTTAGTGGATTTATTTTAAAAGGTTGACTAGGGGCACCTGGGTGGCTGAGTTGGTTGAGCGTCCGACTTCAGCTCAGGTCATGATCTCAGTTTGTGGGTTCGAGCCCCGCGTCGGGCTCTGTGCTGACAGCTCAGAGCCTGGAACCCGCTTTGGATTCTGTGTCTCCTTCTCTCTCTGCCCCTCCCCTGCTTGCTCTTTCTCTCTCTCTCAAAAATAAGCATTCAAAAAAAAAAAAAAAAAAGGTTGACTAATTCTGGAACAAAGGGGACCTAATTCTTAATTTCATTTTACTCCCAGATATTGGAGCCCAACGGGCACGACTAATAGTCACAAATAACATAAGGAAAATCCCTTCTTTCTCAGTGAGTTTTACAAATGATCGTAAGGACTAGGTATTTTCTCCATTTTATGAAATTGTGGAGGCAAAGCGAGGTCAGAGGACTTATCCCAGACCATCCGAAAGTATTGGCTCAGTTGGATGAGATACAAACCTGGAAGTAATAAGGCATAACTCTTCGTGGGGTTGATCTCTTTTTCATGGTCCATGTAGGGGGAGCACAGGGCACCTGCCAGTCTCCCCCACACTCTGTTACTTTGGCCTCCATGATGCCTGGTGCTCTCCCCCCGGTTTAGTCCTTGCTTTTGTGTCACATCCGGACATCCTTGTTCTCCTTTGGAGGAGGAACATGTGAAAATATGGGCCTGGACTGGTTAATCAGATTGGCCATCTTCTAGTAAAAAAGGAGGGAAGGGGACACAGCAGAGGTAAGGCTGTGAGCATGGAGTGTACACCCACTCGGACTCTGAAGCCACGGTGTGGCATTCATAAATAAAAGAGGGTCTTGGAAATGGGAATGCCTACCTCTTCCCGCGTGCACTTCCATAGAATTGGCATGGACCCCAGAAACAGTTAACGGGCACGTTTGGCGGCACGTTTCTCAGCCTCAGCACTGTTGACGTTTGGGGCCAGATAGTTCTGTGTTGCAGGTGGCCATCCTGTGCATTGTGGGAGGTTTAATAGGATTCGGGGCCTCCACCCACCACATGCCAACAGCCTCTCTCCCCCTTTGTTCCAACCCCAGTTGTGACAACCAAAAATGTTTCCAGGCATTGCCAAATACCTTTTGCAGGGAGACATTACTCCTGGCCACCCAAATTGAGAACGAGAGATTTAGTGATGTGCTTGGAAGCTAGAAGGTCTGTGCAGAGAAAAGGGGTTTAGTCCCCTGAGCATGTTCCAGTGGAGTCCAGATGGCTCCTGCCTGGCTCACCAGTGGCTTACCTTCACAGACCCCCTTATCTCCCCTGGGACTGTAATTCCCTCAGGGTCACTGAGCAGCATTGTCTTTTTTTTTTTTATGTTTATTTATTTATTTTGATAACGCACATGCTTATGAGCGGGAGAGGGGAAGGGGCAGGGAGAGAGGGGGAGAGAGAGAGAATCCCAAGCAGGCTCCCTGCCATCAGCACAGAACCTGATGTGGGGCTGAACTCATGCACTGTGAGATCAGAATCTGAACTGAAATCCAAGAGCCGGTCACTTAACCAACTGAGCCAGCCAGGCACTCCATTATTCCTTTTTCTTCTTTTTTTTAATGTTTATTTTTGAGAGAGAGAGAGAGAACGAGAGCGAGAGTGAGCAGGGGAGGGGCAGAAAGAGAGAGGGAGACATAGAATCTGAAGCAGGCTCCAGGCTCTGAGCTGTCAGCCCAGAGCCCGACGCAGGGCTCGAACCCACTAACTGTGAGATCATGACCTGAGCCGAAGTCAGACACTCAACCGACTGAGCCCCCTAGGCGCCCCACCACCACCTCTTAATTAAGAATTTGGCACAGCTGTCCTCAGGAGGCTTCTAGTTCAGCCAGGCAGGCAGCTCAGTAGCCGAGTAACATGATGGGGTTCAATTCAGTGGGCTGGTAAGGGAACTTCTCCGCAAACGCCGTTCTCCAAATTAAAAAGCCAAAGGCTGAGATGTCAGATAATGGGGAAAAGAAAGAGGAACAAGAGCAAAGTGGAAGTGAGACTTGAGACATGAAAGCAGAGACCATGAACCCGGGGTCAGCGGGTGAAAGGTCAGCTGCTCCTTGTCGGCTGGAAGAATTTTGCTTCCTGATCCTGGACAATAGAGAAGTGTTTGCAGTCGCTTAGAAATCTGCACCATTGTCTGCTTCAAAGGCCTTAGAGATGCAAGCAATGTACACGTTGTCAATAATTTCAGATGATCTTTCCAGTTTTTTTTTCCCCACCTCTTCCAGCTGCCCACCCTTCGACGTGTGCATCTGGCTGTAATTTCAGGTTTTCGTCAAGTAAGTCAGGCAGCGTTGACTGGCTGTGTCACATTCCCGTTCGGTTCCTTCAGATGCGAGACTGGGGACAAGAATTCAGAAACAAAAGCCGCCTGTTCCCTCCCCCTCCAATTAGAAACATGCTTTGGAACCTGGAAATAGTGCATAAGAATCTCACTGAACATCCATTTAAGTCTATTCAGGAGAATTCTTTGTGAATCGTTTCGTGTAGCATGGTGAGTCTTTCATTGGCTGACTTAGAAGGGCTGGGGGCTTCAGGCTTCTGATTCCTCTGAGAAAGCAAGAGAAGTGGGCTTTCAACGGTGTTTCTGTAGATAGCATTAATTTAAGATCCGCCAAAGACACGCGAACGCTTTCCGTCCTAATATTTACCTTGTGCTGTTCCCTGTGTAGGTAGACAGGTCTTTGTCTAAAATCCTATCCCAGGGTCTTATTTTTAGCTTCACCACTACTTTTTACCTTTTCTTTTTGTTCTGGCACTTCCTCCATACCACCCCCCTCGCAAATAATTTTGTCTCCCTTCCCAAGACTCATTCTAATCTTGGCTTCAGCCTCAGCCCTTGGCTGGTATCTGGTCTATGGATTTATTCTTGCTTGCAGATTCCACCAGAGCATCTTTGGTTGGTGTGTATTTTCAGGTATCAGGAAAAGATGGGAGATCCAAGGATATCTAGGACTTTTTTTTTTTAATGTTTATTTATTTGTTTTGAGAGAGACAGAGACAGAGGGTGCACCAGTGGGGGAAGAACAGAGAGGGAGGGAGGGAGAGAATTCTAAGCAGACTCCATGCTGTCAGCACAGAGCCCGACTCGGCTTAAACTCAGTAGCTGTGAGATCATGACCTGAGCCCAAGTCAGACGCTTAGCCGACTGAGCCACCCAGGTGCCCCCAAGGATATCTAGTTCTTGATAAGAGTTCTTACAATAAGAGCTGATGTTTGAGGGCTCACATGTGTCAGGCATAATGATGAAAATTTTCGTGTATTATCTCATTTAAGCTTAAAGATAACCCTATGAAATGGGTACTGTTATCCCCGTGTTACAGATGACAATATTGTGATTTACAGGGGTTACTAACTTGTCCAAAATCACAGAGAAAAGAATGAGAGAAGAGGAGATCATGTAAATTCTTAGTCTCCTTTTCAATTTTTTTTTTTCTTTTTAGGAAGAGCACACAAGTGGGAAAAAGGGGTAGAGGGAGGGAGAAAGACAGAGAGAGAGAGAGCGAGGGAGAGAATCTCAGGCGGGTTCCATGCCCAGCAACGGAGCCTGATGTGGGGCTCAATCCCATGACCCGGGGATCACGACCTGAGGCGAAATCAAGAGTGGGACGCTTAACCAACTGAGCCACCCAGGTGCCCCTCCTTTTACATTTTAACTTGGAAATAAGTTTTGAGTTAAAATTGACCAGTTTTTAAAAAGTGTTAACAGCCATGTGGTAGGACCATCTTCGTTCTCAAAATAACCTTTTTTTTTTTGGATTTAATTTCCTAAATTATATTTTAGAATTCAGAAGTCCATACAGGATACACCTCAGTCAGATGGTGACAGCCCTACTTATCGCATGACTTTATTGCAAGCAGGGTTACAGCTTATCTTGAACACAGCCCAGCTACATAGAGGTCTCACCCCTGGCCTTCGGTAGCCTGAGATGGATGGGACTCTTTTCCATCCTCCTTAACTGACTTTTGTTTCAGACTTGCTTTCACAGAAGCACCTGGGTGGCTCAGTTGAGCGTCCGACGTCAGCTCAGGTCATGATCTCGTGGTTCATGAGTTAAGCCCTGCATTGAGCTCTCTGCTCAAAGCACAGAGCCCACATAGGATCCTCTGTCCCCCTCTCTCTCTGCCCTCCCCCACTCACGTGCGTGCGCACACACACACTCTCTCTCTCTCTCTTTCTCTCTCTCTCAAAAAAATAAAAAAAACACATAAAAAACCGAACAAAAAAAGACTTGGTTTCCTAGCCCAGAAGTCTTATCACTTGCATTTCTTTAAAAAGAATTCTTGGGGCGCCTGGGTGGCTCGGTCGGTTAAGCGTCCAACTTGGGCTCAGGTCATGATCTCACAGCTCGTGGTTCAAGTCCCGCGTCGGGCTCCGTGCTGATGGCTCAGAGCCTGGAGCCTGCTTCAGATTCTGTGTCTCCCTGTCTCTCTGCCCCTCCCCTGTTCATGCTCTGTCTCTCTCTGTCTCAAAACTAAATAAAAACATTAAAAAAAATTTTAAAAGAATGCTTCCAGTAAAATGAGTCACAATTGTGCTCTGAATGCATTTGAAATACGCCGCCGTCTACCAGTTTCGATTGGTTTCAGAGAGTTTTCTTTCATCATTTGGGCCACATAAACAACAACAGCTCACATAACTTCCAAGAATCTGGATTAAATTCTCCCCCACATTTTCCCCCTTAGTATTCTCAAAGCAAGAGGGAAGACAAAGGGTAACACCGTTTTGTTTGTGATTTATGATGATGGTTTCCAGGACATGTCACTTAGATTGTGTGCAGTCCGGAGAGTCTTCCACTGAGCTTGACCTTACTAGGAACAGTTGGGCATGGCCCTGTCCTCCGGTAGGCCTGTTTCATGATCAGAATGCCACGGAAGATCAGAGCCACGCAATTGAGGTACCTCATGGTTCCCGTTAAAGATGCCTGTTCGGTTCAGTACTTGCATTTTTCTTGCATTACCAAATTCTTCCATACAGTCAGCCACAAACCCATATTATCGGGGACTCCGGCTAAAAACTTGTGGTAAGTAGGAAGTAGATTAAAAACACAGGTTTTCCCTTTTCCCCGGCTGCCAAAAGTGATGTCAGTGGTGTTAATGATCCTTACCTCAGCCCGCTGCAGACTCGGGGCCCTCTGTGTGAATGCTTGTTCTGTGCTCTGGTTCCTATGCTATTACGGAAAAGCTGCTGATAGTTGATAAGAAACCATTGGGTAGTCAGACAATTCCTCAAATGTAAAATCAGGCACTTGCTTTCTTGAAGCAATTTATGATCTGACTCCAGGGAGAGAGGAGAGAATGCAAAATCTATTTAGTGTTTAGCAGAAATATTAAAGGCAGCAGCACTAGGCTGAGTCTGCTTCATCCCCATTTGCCTAATTCCAGAAATGGTATTGCAAACACTTTTTTACTATCTCTACACCACATTGTAAATTAAGTCGTGATTTGAATTTATGTCTACTGGTTTGGATCAAAGCCAGACCAATAAAACCTACTTCCTGTGTTTCTGAACATTAAAACAAAACAAAACCAAAAAACTGATGCGAAGTGACAGTATAAACTATAAACCTCAGAGCTGGAATTTAATTCCTAGGAGAGAAAATGAACTGCAGAAATAGCTCCCATGAAAGCAGAAGAAAGACTGAATTTTATGACTTGCTTTCTCAGGTAGGGAAGAAGGTATCATATTACTTTCATGTCTTCAGGCAACAGGTTTATTTTGGTTGAGCTCCGTTAAAATTAAAGCTTCCTGTCCCACATTATGTGGTCTGACTTGTAATGTAGAGGGGTTGTTTTTCTGAGTTTCCCCTACCTCGACTGTCACGTATGTGGGGATGCATTCTGATTTCTGTAGAAGAGAGATCTGAGACATTTTGACTCACCTTGCGGGGATGGGGGAGGGCTCTTAACGGTGTTGACGACCCCCGTTTGCTTTATCTTTTGCTTTCTCAGCATGCTCCATATTAATAAAAAGAAATAACCCGTGAAATAACTGAAGTGAATATTCTTTGGCTTAAAAGATTTTTAAAAATGTTTATTTATTTATTTTGAGACAGAGAGAGGGGGGAGGAGGGGCAGAGAGAGAGGGAGAGAGAGAATCCCAAGCAGGCCCCACAGTGTCAGTGCAGAGCCCCACGCAGGGTTGGATCCCAGAAACCATGAGATCATGAGCCAAAATTAAGAGTCAACTGCTTAACTGACTGAGCCACCCAGGCGCCCCTGGCTTAAAAGATTTCTGAATGCTTCTTCAGATTTCCTTAATACATCATTGGCAGAATACTTTTTTTTTCTTAAGATTTAATTTTTAAGTAATCTCGAACCCATGACCCTGAGATCAAGAGTCACCCGCTGTACCCACTGAGCCAGCTGGCCACCCCTGGCAGAATACTTTTAATTGTTGCAAACCATATGTTGTGGTAGTCGTTTTAATCTGTCTTCTCCATAAATTTCCAACCCTCTCGAAAAGTCCCTGCCCTTTGTTTTTGGGGACAGGAGAGGTCCACAGTGCTGGCAGGATTCACCCCGTGGACCACAGCGGAGGCTCGAAGGCTGGATGGCCGGCTCCTGGGTCAGCCCCTCTCCTTTTCTTTTCATAATACACGTTGCCTTTCTTCACTGGTGGTCTCCTGAAGTCACTGGCCCTGCCAGAAGGTCTTTCACTGGGACAAAAGGGGAACTGGAGCGAGGTGGCCTCTCACATGTTGGCAGCTTTCCCTGAATGGTCCTCCCTGGCAGCCCCGTGTGCTGGAAGGGCTGGCCAGCAACCTTGTTATCTTCCCCAGCTCTCGCCCATGTGACTTGCACCAGGAAAAAGTGCTATTTAAGCAGCTCCTTTAAAGCACTGGCCTGGCTGCTCAGTTACCCTTTGCCTTTTAAGACCGTGAAACCAAGTCTTTCCAGCTCCCTTCTGGCCTATTTTCAAAGATGTTTCCTTTCTTTAGCTTCTTGTCAACAGAAACTAGCAAACATCTTGGTCTTTCCTCTAACTTGAGTTCTTTAGTTTAATCCTACCTTGATTTTTCCTTCCTCCTTTCTTTCTCTTTCTTTCTTTCTTTCTTTCTTTCTTTCTTTCTTTCTTTCTTATCTCTGGTTCTTTTCTTTCCTTCTTTCCTTCCTTCTTTCCTTCCTTCCGCCACTTAGGTCTGTCCTTCGCTAGAGTCCCAGCTTGCCCCCACACTTCCCAGCTGTACCTTGTAAAAAGCAGAGTGATTCTCCCTGTGTCCCAAACTTGAAACTCTCTGGAGTTAGCTTTTCTTTTATTTTACTTGGGTGATTATTACGGCTAACAGGGCTGAGCTGATAATTCTGTTTCCTCCCTAAATGCTGACATCCAACCCTCGGTGGTAGAACCAAACTCTAAGCCAGGAGATGTCTTTAACAAGGGTTTCACAGTCCATCAAATGAATCAGCAGTCTCCTTTCTCCATCTGAGATTGAGTAGTGTGAAGGTTAAAATCCAGAGTACACATATACTCCCAGAACTATGAATCTATTTAATACTGGTGTGTGTGTGTGTGTGTGTGTGTGTGTGTGTGTGTGAATTTACTGGCCTGTTTGCCAGAATCAGGTCTGCTTAAAGACAGAATACTTTGGCAGTGTTTTATAATGTACCTTACTAATAATATGTTAGCATTCTAGAAGACTCGATCTTCTCTAAATTAGTGGTACTGTGAATTGTTGCGTTGGCATCAGTGAGGTAGCTGAAGAAATGGACTGCCGTCACAGTAGTAGTATGCAGTTGACTATACTTGTGTCAAATAAGAAGTCAACAGGCCAGGAAAGACAAGATTTAGAGAGATGTCACAGGCTCCATATTCGGCATTCTGCCAAGTACAAAGCTACCCACCATGCCCACCATTTCTCTCTCTATTCCCAGGTGAAGGGAACTGTCTTCTCCTCTGAGAGGAATCCTCCCCTCCTGTTCTTCTATATGCTTTGTCCCATTCCCGTAAGGACTTGGGCTTTTGGACCCCAAAGCCAGGAAGCCAGAGGCTTTTCCTACTTTCAAACTCCCATCCCCATCCCCATACACGATAAATTGGGAGGAAGGGAAAGGGATAGAATACCGAAAAAGTTTAAAAGTTGGTTAACATTTCAAATATTGTCTCATCACAGATTTTTTTTTAAGAATGGGGAAGATCGAAATATGATGAAAACATTATTTTCCAGTCCTATTTAAACAATTTTGACATTAAATGTAGAATTTTAAAAGTTCAAGTCCTTTAAGCAAATAGTGAACTTAGAACCACAGCTGAATCATGGTTTTTACCTGGTTGACAAGATTTCAGGAAATGTTTATTCCTTCTTTACGTTTTTTGTGTTGTATAAATTTTCTATATTGTGATCAAGAATTTTTTTTTAAATCATAGCTGTTTATGTTAAGTGAAAGAAAAACGTGCTGTTTTGACACATGCCTTTAAGTGGAGGAATTTATTTATAAAATTTTTTTTTTTCTAGTTGATCTACGATATGAGATTTCAAACAATGATCTCCACGGAAGAAAAGCCATTTACTGTAGTTACAGTCATTTTTTTCTAAGCATAGTTGGGCGAGGAAGAGTTACGTTGTGGCTACATTCTGGTATAAGACAATAGCCCAGCAACTTATAACATTTTACTCCTGTTTTCTTACTAAAAGTAGAAATTGCAAGGACTGCTTTAACCGGGTATTTAGAACAGTGTTGCAGTTGACTCAACAAACTGGAAGGAGGTTTCAAGGCCTTTGAATACAAGAGAAAACTTTTAGTCAATGGGTTGGACTAAAAATTCGTCGTTGGAAGGGTATGGATCCTTCATTGTACACATATCATATAGCCTGATGCTGTTTTCAGCTGCTTTACCGTGAAGGTTAATCAGGCTGAGTGTGAAAAGCAGCAGAAGCTTTATTTGTTTTTCAGCTTCGGTAGGCATAGTTTAAGTGGGTCGAGTCCAAAAGATGTAAATTCCTACTGGATGCAATAATGCAGTAATCCATAAGTCTCAAGTAGCATTGCTCAAGTGTTGACTTACTTGATAATGCTTTAAAAATTGCATTTTTCATTACTGGCAACAGGATTAGGTAGGTTTTATCTTACGACAAGACACACGGAAAGGTACAAGAGATGCTGATGTGGTGATGAAATTTTATCAAAATGTAATTTCCTGCTACTAAATCTCATGACAGGTGCATGGTATTTCTGAGTTCAGAAGTTATTCCCCAGTGATGTAACTAGACAGAAAATATCATAGGAACCTCACCATTTGGTATTTGCCCAGCTCTTCTCCAAGGAAGTGTTTTTGCTTTTTTGTTTCCAGTTTATGGATGTTACAAATGACTTTTCGTATTTGTAAAACGTTGTTGCAATATTTGCCTCATACGGTTGGTGGGAGTCCGTTGGGGTTGTATATACAAAGTGTATTAAACATACCTATACCCCTGTCTTCCCTTTTGGTGCTAATTATAGTCTTTATCACTGACTTTTCATTTGTCACTAACAGATGTTTCTTGAATTGAATGAGTGCTGGAACCTACTGTGGGTATTGACTTTTTAAAAATATATTCCAAAAATGTATACTATATGTGTTTGCCTTCCTTCAAGAGACTTCGTTTATTGAGAATCAGCCCTTCCTGACTGCAGTTGCATAGAGGCGGGGATATAGGCAAGTGAACTTAAGCCCCAGGAACATAGGCTGAGGTCTGTCTGTAATGTCCTCAGAGTTCATTTCCAATAAAACTCCTCAGAGCATTTGTGAACAGCTATGCTTTTGGAACTTTAGTTTTGGGGTTCTTTGGCTTTAGCTAATGCCTCACTGGGAACCATTACTCAGCTTAATCAGCCCCTGTGTTCACCCTATTTGGCTCCCAAAACTTCTTGCCTGTTTCGAAAGATCAAATGTGCCCTCAAAGGGCCAAGACTGGCGGCTATAGAGATCCTTCAAAAGAATATGCCCGAGGCTGAGAAGGCGGGTGCAAAAAAAAGAAATGGGAACTTGAGAAGGCATTCCAAAAATGCTTCTTCCAACAATGGCTGCCTGATTGGAATAAGTATGCAGACCCCAAGGTGGCTGGAATGAAGGACAGTTCTCACCCAGGCGTGCCTGTTAGAAATCTGTATCATTTACTCAGGAGCGAAGTTTTCTGTGTGTCCACACAGACACACGTACACACACACACCCTTGAACAGAGATAAACAGATGTGAACTTCAGACTTTCCCTTTAAGTTTTTCTGGGCCTCTGTTGCCTGTTTATAGCCTCCGTCCCCATACTCGCGGTCAGCAGACCCTCCCTTGTTTTCACTTGTTTTCACTTTCTCAGAGATCCCCAAGGTGATGGCACCAGAAGGGAGCCTTAGTGGCTGAGACGTGTGCTGATCAGGATTTACGACAAAGGGCTTTGAAAAGTAGTACGCTGAGACTTTAGAGGGAGAGTTTATGGTGCAGTTGACAGATCCTTTATTTCCTGCTCTTTGAACACACACGCATGCGGGAAGCTACAGGGAGGGTTCCGGAGTGGCCCCAAAGCAACAGATTTCAGCATCTGGCGAAGCCACAGTGTTTTTCCTTTTCAGAGGGCCCCCGATCTCTGCCCCGCCGCATTCATGCAGGTTGGCACATGTGACTACAAAACTGGATACAGTTTGTTCCTGTGCTGAGCTGTTCATTCAACCCTTCTGGCCGAGAGCCAGGTATAAAATGAAAAGCATACCGTGTGCCCTCCGTTCCCACCGCACACACACTCCCCTCCCCTTTTCTGTAAATGAGCAGTTTGTTTGTTTGTCTCAAGCCCTTTAATACAGTGGGGCCTTCCCACTTCATCTTAGGCCCAGAGCTGTGAAGCTGTGTCTGGATACTCTGGTCAGAACGTTCGGGTAGATTGCGGCGTGAGTGCAGGAGAACCTTGCAAGCCTATGGGAGATCTGGAGATGGTTCTCCGGGGTTTCTGAAGGGATGGGTTTTCCTGACACTTTGGGAACCACACAGAGTTAAGTCCTGTTTCTCTGGCAACGAAAGGGATAGGCCTGGAGCGCTCTCTTGTTTTCACATTGGTGTCTCCATGTCACGTCTTTATTTGTGTAGAGAAAAATAGGCTGTTTACCTGTCATTTAGGGGTGGGGTTAATATTTTGAAATAAACAGAAATCTCCTCATCAAGCTAGAGTCTCCGTTTAGTACATTTCGACTTACCTGAAAGCCATTATGTAAATAGGGAAGGCTCACAGGTCCCGGCCAAACTCTCCTTCGAGAGAAGAGAGTGAGAAACAGTTCTATCGGTCAACATATACAACTGGACGAATTGTAGAACCTGTTCCTTTCCTTGCCACGGATATGGATTATTATAACTACCGCATCTTGACTTATCATGAAGCATGTCTTTGTTGTCCCTATACTTAAAGGTGTCTTGGGGTTTCCTTCAGAGCTCTTCATCTACCCAACCTACATTTGCAGGTTTACTTCCTTGACCCCTTTCCACATACCTGGTGAGGCAACACGACTATATTCTTCCCTTGGCCTTTCCGCGGCCGCACTCTCTTCCCCAGACCTTGTTTTATCGTGTGCTCACGGTGGGAACTGTGCTTTTCCCCTTGGATTCATTCCACTCGTATTTAGTGAGTACTTACTGTGTGCCAGCCCTGGTGTTGAGCTCTGGACAGGCAACCCCAAAGCAGCATAGATAGGATCCCATTTCCACATCCCCAAACTATCCCTTTCCTTCCAGACCAAGCCATATGTGTCAGTGAATTACTTCCTTTCTGTTCCCAGTTAGAAGTATTCTTTCCGTGCAGCGAGAGCTTTTTTCCTGTGCATTTACCACGGGATTTACCTCCTTCCTGTGCATTTACCAGGGGATTTACCTCCTTCCTCTTTTGTGTTGTGCTATATACTACTGAAGACATTCTGTAAATATTGGTATTTACAAATAACCGTGGGATGCATAAAGAATGTGGCCCTCAGAAGGACTGTCGAATGCCAACACTTGAGAGCGAAGGAGGGTTCATAACGTTGAAAAAGGTGTCTCCTCTCTGGAAGAGAATGGATAATGCCCCATGAGGTCTGCCTTCTTGAATTGCATGGAAGAAGTGTGCTTCTTGCAGAGTAACATTTCTATTAGGTCTAAATCAGAATCCCTTCCCTTTTTAATTTAATGATTAACTGGGTCTGTTTCACCTGGGTCTCCTTTCGCATCTGAAATTTTCATCTCATGTCAAACAACGGCACATTAAAAACTTGACTTCAGATTTTGTAACGTTAGGCCCTCCGGCTTCAAATTCTAAAATCTACACTTGACTTTTAACCAAAAGAAGACGAAGTGTGGCCTGGCTGGACTCTGCCTACCATATTTTATAGTAGTTTTACACAATAACTATAATTCACATTTTTGTTCTGATCCTAAGAACATCCAAGTATTTTGTGTTTTTGTGTTGTTAAACTCTGAAACCTCCAAATCAGATCGATTTGTTTACTGACTTAATATTGACTGTTTTGAGTTTGTATTTGCTTTAGACTCTTGCGTTTTGAAAGGAAAAAAAAAAGTTAAATACAGTCTGTTGATTTTATTTAAGTACACAGTACTGTTTGTGCCCGTAACTTCGGCTTATCTGGTTCTGCCTCCTTTTTAAAGAAAAACCCTTAGAAAATGATGGAATATGAGGTTTGAGATGCCTTTGCTGATGACTCTTTTTCTTTTTCTTTTCAGAATGAAGACCTGAATGACCTCAGCAAATCTTCCCTTAACTCATGGGTACCCAGACTCTGAATATTTCATGATTCACAACCAGGACCTCACATCTTCCTCCTCAGTAGATGGTACGATGCATCCATTTCAGTTTGTTTACTTTCTACAATCCTCAGGAGTTCCTTGACTGAACTGCACGTACTATATTGTGCCAAGCAAAAAAGCACTGTGACACCAGAATAATGAGTCTGCATTAAGTTCATCTTCAACCTTAAGGACTCAGCTGGCCACGTGAGCTGATGTGATCACCTCCATGCCACGAGAGAAGGGGTTTACTCTCACTGCATTTACAAGATACATTTCATCTGCTGCTGAAACTGCGTATGACAAAGCATCATTGTAAATTATTTCATACAGAACTGTTCGCTTTGGGTGGAGAGAGTATTAAATATTTAACATAGGTTTTGATTTATATGTGTAATTTTTTTAATTAAAATGTAACTTTTCTTACAGCACATCTTTTTTTTGGATGTGGAACTGAGGTATACAATGTTCTGTTGTAAAGAGTGGAGCAAATACTTAAAACGAGGCTAACAAGAGTAGAATAGGGTACGATCCTTGTTTTAAGATTGTAATTCAGAAAAATAATATAATAAGAATCATAGTACCATTAGATGGTTCTCAATTGTATAGTTATATTTGCTGATACTATCTCTTGTAATATAGCCCTGATGTTGAGCTGAGATCCTTACAAGAATTGACCTTAATTTTGTATTTTTCCTGTAAGGCAATAGGCCATGTTAATTAAACTGAAGAAGGGTATATTCTACTGGGTATTTTCAAGTGTCAGCTTAAAATTGGCAATTGGATGGAAGTAAAATCACAACTAAAAGAAATCAAAGACTTCCATTGTATATACTGTAAAGAGGAGGAGACTTGGGTGATTCCTTTAAATCAAAAGCTCTCTTTGGAATGAACAATGTGGGTGTTTGTAAATTCTGGAAATTTCTTTCTATTCATAATAAACTAGAGACTGTTGATCTTTTCTTCTCCCCCTCCCCCCACTTCTGTAAGCTTCCTGCTCCATTGCTACCATTTTTTTTTTCTGTGCACACATTAGGATCTTTTATTTCCTGCATTGTCTCGGGAAAGATGGTAAGACAAGTGAGTACTTGTCTTTCATTTCTAACCAGAAATTAAAACTCCAGAAAAATGGTTTTTATCATGACCAGGGCTACATGTCACTTTCTATAAGACCCTTATCTCCTGTTTTCTGAGAACATCCCGTGCCACATTATTTAACTGAATGTAATTTGGCCCATTTGCCCTGGTGGGTACTGGCCTTTTAGTGATTAGTTAATAAAACCCAGTGTACAGAGAGCATGTCAATGCCTAATGACCAGCTACTGAAACATCTAGCCAGCAGTGAAGAGGTTAACCCTCCTCTTATTTGGAAAGTACACACATCTTGGAATTTTTCCTTATGAAAAAGAAAAGGCAGTGGACATAACTTCGAGCTATTGCCTACAGTGTTTTTAATCTTTTTTTTGCCAGGGAACTTCCTAAAGGTTAAGTGAATTAATGCCGATGTCAGGCTCTTCGGAGGCCGTGTGAACTCTCTGTCAGAAATTCCCAGCCCTGCTGTTGAGAAAGAGCAACATTTTATTTCTCCCATGGGTTGAGCTCCCTGGGTGGGGGAAGGGCGACCCGGAAGAGGCCAGGGTTGGGGGCACTGCAGTGGCCGCTGCCCCTCGTCCACTGGTCAGGGGACCACTCAAAAGGGAGTGGACATAAATGGAATTCCTCACGCTGGCAAGGCCTGCGTTCCGTTAACTCAGCCGGATAGCATGTACCTCACAGATTGTTGTACAGTGTTCATTGTGGCAGATTCCAATCATTTGCATGCTCATCAATTTCTAAGATGAATAGGTCTGTGGTCGTAAGAATCCATTGTTTTCAAGGAACTTGCTGAATTACATCATTTCCTATGAGGAGAGGACACTACCGATTTTAAAAATCTGATACGAATTTTTTTTTTTTTACACTTTTATAAAAAAGACTTTCTTCGTCAAACTAACTTAAATGTTTCAAGTATTCTGACTCATACTCTTGCTAGTGTAGGAAGAAAGCAAGCTGTCCTGCTGTCTTCTACTGGGGACATAGGTAGTTAAAGAGAAATCAATGAACAAAGTCAGCCCCAACCACTTTTCCTGTGAAGCTGGTTATGATTTCTCAAGGAAGCTAAGTTTTGACTATGTATTGCCAAGATACCTCTGTGTGTGGAGTATCGACATCTTTTGGGTGAGAACAGAAATGAACAGACTGGAAAAGCCATCTCTTGGTTAATTTCTCTGATGCTTTGTTGAGTCACGTAGCATAAAGTTAGAAAATCTTATAGAAGCTGCTTCTAGGGGTCCCTGAGCTGGGTCTGGTGGTGGTATCCAACCTCATCAATTTAAAACTGGAAGTTGCTGGTATTTAAGGCAAAAACTCATGCTCTGACTACAGAGGGGTTGACCTTGAGCAACATCAGCTGCTAAATCCTTGTGTTCAGTTCCTATTGAGAGCTGGCTTTTATCCATTTCCAAGTATTTGTAGGCCAGCCGAGGAATTACATTAATGGGGCTTCTAGTGGCCTCTGGTTAACCTATAAGTTAGTGGCTTTTCCTCATGAGACCAACCTTTTATAGTGTTCTTTCTTAGAGACCTAGGCAGAGTTTTAAAATTCTCCTTTGTAGAAAGAACAAATATATTTCATGACTTTGAGAATATCTTCATTCTGGGAAAAAAAAAATCCTAGAACCAGCTAGAAGTGAAGAGAATCCATTAATGATCAACCACCTGAGTCAATAATGACAATTCAGTACCGATGTTACATTTGTGGCTATTTCTCGCTAACTTTCAAAGGTCAGGGACTTTCTTAACTAATCTAGGTTGACTGCAAAAGTGGGTTTACTGAACACCATCTAGCCAAAAGTAGAGATTTTTTAACCTTTTTTCCTCTGTTGTCTCCTAACTTAATTTTGGGACATTTAACATATTAAGAAACAATTTTACTGTCCTGTAAGAAACAGCATTTTAAAACACTGAAGCCCGTTTTGTTCGATCTCGCATCCTGAATGCAATACACCATGTAGTTGAAAACTTTAATTTTGTTTACTGCAGGTGGTTTAAAAATGGGAGGGGAGCTCATCGTCCACTGACAGTAGAGCCATGAAAAATGGGAGAGATGTGAAATGCTCTGAGTGCTTTGGCAGAACTCTGTGGGTCAGTCCATCACACAAAGAGGTGCTGAAACCAGAGACACTGTGGGAAGTAAGACCTTGATTGGGGAGATCAGGAGGACCCCTTGGGAGGAATATGGAGATGGATGGAAGCCACATATGAAATTGCTGCTTTGCAATGACTTGACAGGGGAGTTAGTGTTCCTAGGACATCGTGTGTGTTAGGTGGAGGTAACGCTGCATTCATAAAGGCTGCTGAAAAAGTTGAGAGGAAGAAGGATGCATTTCTTGGGATGTGAGGAAATCTGGCCTCACCAATACTGAGAGAAAGACATCCACTCTGGAAAGCAAAACAGCCTTCCTGTAGTCAGAACATCGAGGGTTAGACACCGGTGCCTTTGATCATTTCCAAAACCAAGCCATAGAAGATCTTGGAGGTCCTACCTAGTGTAGCTCTGTATGTCCATGTCTCCTACACCTGGGCAGAGAAAGCATGGGTCGGATGGCATGTTGGGTTTCCCACTTCTTGTAACCAGAGCATCTAGTTCGATGTGGTGAAGAGGTAGAAAGATAGTGAAGGTGTTTGACCCCATTCTTAAGGAATGTATCAGTAATGGAGAGCTTATAATTAGTTAATAAGATTAGAAAATGACTCCGCTGGAGAGTTGCCTTCCTTTCATTGTTGATGACTTGGCATTTGTGATGTATACACCAAGAGCTCTGGTGTTTTCAACCCTTGCCATTCACCTGGCATTTAAATCTCTCCTTGCTTCTGTTGTTAATTTCCCTGGTGTGAACCAGTCTGCCACATAATAGGACAAATTCAGTAAACAGGAAAACTTGTCTGTATTTGTATAGACCTCTTGAGTGCTGTTTTGTGTTTGTTTTTGTTTGTTTTTGTTTGTTTGTCTTAGAACTTTGCTATTTGGCTTAAGAATGTAGTTCCCAGGACAATTTTCCTTACAAAGTTCTTTCATTACACCTCTTGGCTGCAGGGTGGGCCAAATTAAATACATATATATATTTTTTTCATTTAATGTATGTGCAGTTTGGTTTATCATCTTAAGATGGTGGTGCTGTCCATGGTGCTACTTCATCCGTGTACAAAAGGACCAATGCATGGTCTGTATTGCTACCAAAACATTTACTGTATATATGTGTATAACATATGTATTATGTATATATGTAATGGGTACCAGGCCAGGTATATATTTTTATTTAGAAGTGTTTCACTTTTCCTAGTTTTCTTTATAGTGTTATGCTTATTTTCGGTCCCCCCTTCCCCCCGATTTTGTCTGGTACTTAGAACTGTAGTGTCTTCATTGTTAATTAAAGAAAATTGTCTAAATGAATTCACGGATGTGAATGCTAGTGATCCTTAATGTTTTTGGTTATGGGATGTGAAACAAAACTGCCAATTAAAAGAGTTGCTGGGGCATTTGGGTAAGAGCAGCATACACCATTTAACATACTTTAATAAATGATTTTGGAACAGATAGGTTTGCTTCACACTGTCCCTCGTCAGTTGGCTTTCAGTGGCCAGGAGCCTAAAGAAAAAGACCCTGGAAAGATTTTAAGCTGCTTTTGTTGTTGGTGGTAAAATGGGAAGAGGGAAGCAAAAATCCATTCTCCTTGGGATGGAAAGATAGATGTTCTGTTGATAGGCACTGGAACAGCTTTGTCAAAACTTTCAGTGTGCACATGGAAACCCCAAGAGGTTGTTCAAATGCAGATTGTCATTGGTGGGTTATGGGGACGGGGCCAGAGACGCACTGGTGACACATTGCCGTCATCTGGATAGCTTTTACAAAACATCAATGGCCAGACCCACTCCAAAGATGGCTGATTCTTTGGAATGGGGTCTGGGCATCAGCCGTGGTTACTGCCACCACTTTTTACACTGTATAGGACACTAGTACAGGGAAAGTATCTGATTGCTAAAGTCACTTAGAAATGCTGATTCCCTGGAGCTGTGTAGGAACATGTGTTTAAACAGGTGACTCATGGTGGGCGAGTGAGAAATCCCGATTTCTGTGCAAGTGGAACCTTTTGGATTGTTTCACCACTAGAAAAGATAGGACACCAATGACTTTTGCAAATAAGAAAGCATGTTGCCAATATAGAAACAGCCGACTCCTCTACCTTCTCCCAAATTGAGCTTTCTTGCTTAAGCAATTTATTTTTTTAATGTTTATTTTTTGAGAGAGAGACAGAGACAGAGACAAAGACAGAGTGTGAGCAGGAGACAGGCAGAGAGAGACACACACACAAAATCTGAAGCAGGCTGTGGGCTCTGAGCTGTCAGTACACAGCCTGACATGGGGCTCAAACCCATGAACCCATGAGATCGTGACCTGAACTGAAGTTGGATGCTTAACTGACTGAGCCACCCAGGTACCCCTAACTTAAGCAATTTAAATAGGTGATTGTTGTGTCTTACATTGTTAGAGCAGACTCAAGATTAACTTAAAAAACGTTTCTTTTAATGAGGCTGATACTCCACCGAGAGTAAAAAGCCTGAGTTTTCTTATTTGGTGCAACAGGCTAGCACGGTCTTCCCTCTGCCTACATTGTAAATGGTATCCTTATTGCTAAGAAGCAGCACAGAACATGATTGAATAAATGCTTGAAGTCATTGGTTCATCTTTGCTTTACATTAACTTTGTCCATTTATTTTCAAAAGAAAAACAATGACAGCAACTGACTTTGCCCTCCCTGTAGTATTACACACCAAACATCACTAGCCCCTATTGAAATTATATGTGAACATCACTAATTAGGAGTAATTTGAGGGAAGTCTAGTTGGAATGAATTAATGGTGCCATTTATAGCCTAACTGTCTTATTGCCTTTTACACATATACAGAAATAAACCAGAGCACATAAGAGGTGGATGAAAGGACTAGGAGCATTAATAATCAAGTATCTGGTATTATCTCTCTGAAGCGACATTACTCTGCATTCATTCTAGGTTAGATACCAGGAAGTTACATCAATTGTCTCACCTCATCTTTCCAGCAACCCAGAGGTAGGTATTATCCGTATTCCTGTTTCCCAGATGTGGAAACAGAGGCGAGAAGGGGCACATGTGTGTCACTGGCTAGGATGCTTGATGGTGACTTGATGGCCAAGTGTGTATTCTCATCGACGCCACTGCAAGTCTTTGGTTTCTAAGTACTTAAACAAAACTTAAGTTCTGTACATGAAAAACATTTATCACTCCAGCTGCCTTGTGTTACAAATTTGCTGAGCAAGTATGATCTCATAGGAGCTTGAAAGTGAAGTTCTCTTCATCTTAATAACTTTCACCCTAGAAAGTAACAGGGCCTTATTAGGTTTGTTTCCATTCTTTACCTTTGTGTCTAGCTTCGTTTATTTGTGTCAAAAATCTTTTTTTTCTGGTTCCCTTTTGTTTTTCTCAATAGGTATGCCCCTTTTCAAAAGCAGCAGAATAGAAATATTTGGCTTTATTTTAGGAATGAACATGGGCAGCAGGTGAAATGTGAAAGCCGCATAAAATCCAAACCACTGTGTTTTTGGGCATTAGGTTTTACATGTTACCTCTGTAAATAGAGGTAAATCAGAACTTCTTAGGTTCTCTCTTATGGATTATCAATGATCAGATAAATGACAGAGATTAGCCAGAGGAAAAACATGAGCAGGTGGATGCCTGAGTCTCAACGAGTTGAAGAACAAGGCCTCACGTGAAGTGAAAGAATGGTAGAAACTCCTCCAATACAGGAATTCCCTCTCTGCTATACCCTGCAGGGGAGGAAAGAGTTTTCATTGACTCTTAAGGTTCCTGGCTTGGTCTGAAAATTAAACTGACAAAGACTGACAGGAGGAGAGCACACAAATTTATTCAATATAAATTTTGCATAACACGGGAGATTTCCTAAGGAAACAAAGACCCAAGGAAACAGCTAGATGAGGATGTTTAGGCTTGGTTTGATGAAAAGCGGGCAATTGTGGAGGAAGGTGAAAGGTTAAGGAGTATGAGGTTATGGTAGTAAACAGGGAAACAGCAAGGCCTGCTTGTTCAGATTCTTTCCAGACACCCCTTTGTCTTTGGAGAGAAGTATGCTCTTTTCCTGTGGGTATAAGGCAGGCACCACTCATGTGAGCATGTTATGACCTGTTCCAGAGGAGAAGGTCAGAGTGATCTTCCTGCTTCTGCTGTTTTCTTAAACTCCTTCAGTTTAAAATATTTAATATGCGAAGGCATTGTATTTTGAATTTTTTTTAATGTTTATTTATTTTTGAGACACAGAGAGACAGAGCATGAACGGAGGAGGGGCAGAGAGAGGGGGAGACACAGAATCGGAAGCAGGCTCCAGGCTCTGAGCCATCGGCCCAGAGCCCAACGCGGGGCTCGAACTCACGGAGTGCGAGATCGTGACCTGAGCTGAGGTCGGACGCCCAACCGACTGAGCCACCCAGGCGCCCCAAGTTGCTGTACTTTGAACCCACCAGTCCACAGTGCTTCTCAAAGCTTGGACTACACACAAACTACACAGAGTTTCCTGAAGAGCTTTTACCAAATAGATTTTAACAAAGACCTCATGACACTGTATTAGTAATCAGTTGTTTCCCCAAAACACACATCTCTCCAGGGTTATTTTACACCCTGACCTTAAAGGAATGTGTTGTTGGTGTTTGATAAGCATTATCCTTTCTGCTCTGTCCTACGTGTATATCGCCCCAAATCTCAAGCATCATGTTTTTAGTTGTAAATGGCAGAGAAGGAATGATATTGTTGGAGATCCTCACTGCTTCTGGAAAAAAAAAGAAAAAAGAAAAAACAGTCTCTAAAGTAGAAATTAATCTCAACTTACATAGGGATTAGCATAAAAATAAAGGAATTAGGTAAATTTTTACTTACAGTGTTATATACAGCATTCTTCTGATTCTATAAAACAAAATCACAAACAAAAACCAAAATATCCCCAAATATTAAGAAGTGGCATGTCTGATGGCATTATAGATGATTTTAATTCTAGCTTTTCTATTTTTCTGTGTTTACCATGATCCTGTCTTATTTCCATAATGTTAAACAAAGCAAAATATTATTTTAAAAAAGCACAAAGGGGGTTGGGTGGGAATCTCAGTGAATCCCACATGTCAATATTACCATACATCACACCATGCCATGATCAATCAGTCAGAGGTCAGACAGCTATGGCCTGTGAGCCAAATCCAGCCAGCTGCCTGTTTTTGTAAATAAAGTATTATTGGAATGTAGCCATGCTCATTCATTTATTTATTGCCTCTAACACTGTAACAGCAGAGTTGAGTAGTTGGGACAAAGACCAAATGGCCCCCAAATAAAATATTATCTGGCCTATATAGAAAATGTTTGCTGATCCCTGTAACTGATGTTTTTCAAGAGTCATATTTGGGATGAAGCAACGTTTTGTGCCCTGGGCTTCTGAAATTCTCCCCAGTGTGCTGAAAAAGTGTCAAGAAGCTCTGAGGCCACCACTATATTGCTGTTGGACAGAGTTTATGATCATATTATCAGAGCTTCTTAGTCCTTGTACAGTTGATCACTGAAGTGCTAAAAGGACTTCTTTAAATGTCACTTACACTGAAATACTTATTTATAGTTAGGCATGTACAGCTGAATTAGGGTAAATCTGGGATGATACCTTTTTCTTGGTGCCTCAGTATTTCTAGATACTCCCCCACAAAAGGTAGAAACAAATTAAAAGTTTGTCCTTTTCAAAGGGGGCTGGGTTTCCTCAAGAATTCCAAGGGGAGTTCAAAGTAGTTTGTGGTATCCAGAACAGCCGGACCTCAACCAATCAGAGAGACAATAAACAGGCATCCTTTTCCAATCTCCTTTTCTAACTTGTCATCAACTGTCATGCTGAGAATGGAAACCAGGGCCAAGAGCATGAATTCCAGTCAGGAAGATAATACCTGGAAACCTACGAGACAAAGAGAAAATATTTGAGAATTGCTGGATTAAAAAAGAAGAACCATTGTCATCAATTGAGTCATTAGCTAGGAAGGCAATTGCTTGGTACTTTTTAAAATTGTTATAGAGTCCCAATATTTATTCACCCACAATATTATCAAGGAAGTATTATGTCTTATGTGTAAGAGATACCCTCATAATAACCCAGCTCTTGTCCCCTTGGAGCTGTCATTGGAGGTACTCTCAAATCTGGACCACTTGTTTTATGTACAAAGAAACTGTATTTCAGTCCCACCCTCACTGAATGTGACTTTATTTTAGAAGTTGAATTAATGGGGTGCCCGGGTGGCTCAGTCAGTTGAGCATCCCACTCTTGATTTCAGCTCAGGTCATGATCCCAGGGTCTTGATATGGAGCCCCAAGATGGGCTTGGAGCCTGCTTGAGATTCTTTCTCTCTCTCTCTTTCTCTCTCTCTCTCCTTCTGCCCCTCTCCCCTTCTCATATTCTCTCTCTCTCTCTAAAATAAAATAAAATAAAATAAAATAAAATAAAATAAATTGAATTTATATCAGTTGATTAAATGGATTCCTTAACACCCCCCTCCCAGGGAGTGTTTGGGGTTCTTTCAAGGGCCCGGTATGCAGTGAAGCTGGTACACAGATTTGAGAAGTCATGTCCTAGATGGTTGCTGATGTTGACCTAGATAGCCGGTTAGGTGGAGAGTGGGAGATAGGTATAGCACTGAAATGGAGCGGTGGTGAGGACCAGAAAGCTGGCATGAGGAGAGTGAGAGCAAGGAGGTGGGGAAAGCCTCCCACAGCCATCTTTAAAAAAAACCAGAACGCATCATAGAATCACAAATTGTTGCTGTGCAGCAGAGTCCTTTATCTGTCATCAGGAGCAACTCCTTATACTCAACTAATGTGAAGAAACTAAGGTCCCCAGACACCAGCCCATCAATTCGCAACTTTCTCCTGGATCAAATATGGTGAAAATCCAAGTAACACCCCCAGCTCACCTCTAGTGGCATTTTTGCTACATGTCTGAGGCTGGTCATGGATCAGCTCGTGTGCCCATGTAACCCTTCATCCCAAAGGTTTTGTAGATATTATATAAAACACCATTTTACAGAGGAAAAAAAAATCAAGGTCTAGAAAAAGAACTTGCCTAGGGTCACTCAGTGGGTAAAGGTAGAGCTAGAATCCCAGCTGAGCCCAGTTAACTCCAGAGCTTTGTTTTAGAGTTTCAATAATTGAAAGCCATGGAAACAACAACCAAAATCCACGTTCTTTGAAATCCTCGTATACATTTATGACCTTAGGTTGTCAGAAAATGCCATATGGAAAGTTCTCGATTTACAGTTTCAATTCTCCAGACACAACCTATACCCTCTCCTCCACACCCCCCCCCCATCAAGTCCAACTTTCTCTAGTGCTTTTGAGGGTTTCCAGTTAAGTCAAGATGAAAGTGTTACTCAGCTTCTTGAAACTCAATTCTTAATTAAGCGATTTTCCTCACCAGGTTAATGCAGCTTCTAATTTGCTTGTCACAGAAGATGGCAGACAAATGCACACACACCTGCATACCACACCACTCATGCATGTGCGTGCGCACAGACACACACACACAGGCCCCACACACAAACACAATTCAAGGAGGAAATGTTAATGAGGCATCTCAAACAGCCAACTTATTTTTTATATCAGCAGCATGTTTCTGGGTTAAATTCAAGTTGTCCATTTAATTTTACATCCCCCTGTCATCTCCACCACACAGCAACTATTCCAGTTAGCAGGGTCCCATGCCCCATATGTGAAAAAAAAAAATGTAGACCTCTGAATCTGGTTTACTTCATCTGTTGAAAAATAAAATGAGTTGGTCTGAGCTAAACAAACTTCTTCCTGAACAGAGTAACTCTACCATTTGTGTTTGCTGAAATGTTTGACAGATGGGAATCTGATGGAGGTGGGGGTGGAATTTCTTTTAATGGCTGTGTGAATACTTCAAATCTTGTCTTTGCCTTACCACTACCTGTGTGACTTTGGGCAAAGCACTTCTCTCTGACTCTCCACTTCTTTGTGTATAAAATATGAGGGCTACCTAATTGTAACCTGGGTTTCAGGAACCCGTCAACACTAAAATCTGGTGCAATGTTTTTCATGTGGATGGCTGTGTGCATTCTTTTCCCCCTGGGGAGAAGGGACTGTGATTTCTGCTGGATTCACCAAAGATTCAAAGCAAAGAGATGGTTTCTTGAAATCACAGAATTTCACAATTGGTAGGATGCTCTAGCAATTTGTGTAGAATTAGGGACTGGCAAAAATATTGGACCAGCACAAATTTCCCCTGGTGCTTTCTCCCCTCAACTCTACACATTGATTGAAGTTGGATACCTACCACCCCCTTTGCCAAATGTTTTCTTGGGGGCCCAGTTTCCTGGAGTGGAGAAAACACATCTGATAAACTATTTTTCCCACAGGTATATGAAATTAATGTGTTAGCCCTCAGAGCATTTGGCTCAAAAAAGAAAACATATCCAGAAGGAAAAGAACACTTTGGCAAAAAGGAATTAATTGCTAATGGTGGTATTTTAGGTAACCATGTGGGGAGATGTTTAATAAGGGGTGTTTAGTTTAGTTGAATCAGATTTCATACTTTATAGGCACTGAGCCTCGGAAAGGAGTATGATGAGGTAATCCTCTTCTTTTACATGTAATTAAAATAAAACTTTACTTTGGCAATGACATAATCCATGCATGTTTGCTAATGATAACCTTAATTTCTAGATTTTTTGAATAAGTTTAATTTGGGGTAAGTTCACCAAAGTTAAAATTTTTTCCTCCCTTGTTTTTGGGGTGAAAGGAGGGTCTTTGCCTGGCTGGTGCTCTCAAGCCTTTCCTGGGCTCAACCCCCTTGTCTTCACGTCTCTGAGGTCATTCTGGTAGGTGACCACCTACACCAGCCATTTGTGAAGTTGGCTCTGACTCACTTAACGATGAACTTTGTTTACTTGTTGGCAGGGAAAGAACTGAAGCAGGAAAAGAATGAAAGAATTTCCTTTTGGCAGACAAACAATTCCTACTTGTTGCTACTAACAGGAAATCTATTTTTATTCTTCCGTGCCCCAGCAATGGAGTTGATCTTCATGACACAAAGAAACCCTCAGCCAAAAAATTTAGAAAGAGCATTTCTCTTTGGAACTTACCAACTCCCAACATCTTCTCTAGGAAACCACACTATAGTACTTCAAGTATGAAGATGATGCTCCCTGTGCATGTTCCATAAAAATGTTGAGCCCCAGTGAAAACAACCTACAATCAAAGATTTTCAACAGAGATGACCACACAGTTGAAATATGCCATTTAACTTTTCCTTTGGTGGTCACGGAGAGGTAAGTTTTTCTTCTAGAAAAACTATGCTGTAGCATTGGAATTAGACAGTCCTAGGCCAACCGGGAAATGCTGTTTACTAGCTCAGAGACCATGGGAAAATCACTTAACTTCCCAGAGCTATTGTTTTACCATTTGTAACGTGGGGATGATGCTATTTACCCTGAAGAGGTTTCTTAAGCATTGAAGATACTCCTGTCATTCCCAGTGCATTTCAAGTAGCGCTTCACCCGTAGCTGGTACCCAATACATGTAGAGCCCGTAGAGTAATTTTGAGTCTCAACATTTTTACAACTTTTGGACAATAGCACTTCTTTCGTGCCAAAAGAGTTCAATCTATCTGTTTATGTCTGTAAAGTTTAAAAGACCGTAGACACAGGAAGTCTTCCTTGCCTGGTCTTCATTCTGTATTTCTGGCAAAAAAGACCCAGGCTCCAAGGAAAGTTTATGACAGGGCCACTGGTGGAATTGAGTGATCATGGCTCTGCTTCTCAGAAATGCACTCGGGCAGTCTCTGAGCACAAAACTGGCACCGATGAGGAAACTGGGCATTAAGAACAACGAACAACGTTAGCTAACTCTACCTTCCATTCCAGCTACTGCGTTACTCTCCTCAAGACGTGAGTGGGGACTGGACACTCTCCTCCCAGCCAAGCATGGTAACTTTTCCCTTGGATTCAAATATGGTTCCCGAGTGTCACCCTCTCACACTTTCCGCTCGTGCAAACACTGCTGTTTCATTCTAACTGTAGCCCTCTTTTGGAGGTGCCTGTCTATTAGCAAATAGCCGCTGAACCCTTTGGCCCTTGGGGTTGGCCAGGCTTAAGTTCGACTCTTTTTATATTTAAGATCAAAATTAATGAAGAAAATGGGGGGGTGGGGGAGAGGGGAAAATGGGTGATGGGCATTGAGGAGGGCACTTGTTGGGATGAGCACTGGGTGTTTTATGGAAACCAATTTGACAATAAATTATATTAAAAAAACAAAATTAATGAAGAAAAATATGTAAGAAGAGGCTGTTTCTGCCTCGTTTATAATGCGGGTTGTCTCTGTCACAGGGCTCTTAGAGAGGAGGGTGTCCAGGGGACCCTGCTATGGCATGGTTCAGCCACCCCACGCTGTGGAGAGAGCATACTGCCCAAGACAAAGGAGCCAGGCAGCGCGGAGCAGACCCTGCTTCTGGCCAACTTCTTCTCACCATGTTTCATCCCTTCTCCTGCCTTTCGTTTCTTTCGCTCCATTTTAGGGCTGAGCCAACCTTGCACAGCATTATTTTTAGTTCTCGCACGGGAACACGGACTTGTCTCTCTGCTGGTTTCTTTTTCCCCTTTACCAAGGATGTGCGATTGTTTTTCCACCGTGCATTCGGGGGCTCGGGAACATCGTGTGCTTACTTACGGTTAACCCCTTGCATTTCCCCGAGGTGCTTTGTTCAGTCGCTCATGAACTTTTAATTTTTTCCAGGCTTGTGTGTTTTGTCCAGACTGCGGCTCTTCTGGAGCTGGGCCGGCCTCTTTGTTTTGGGGAAGCTTATTGCTTCACAGTGAGACCATCTGACAGTTGTTATCTGTGACCTGAAAGCCAGAGGCAGCCAGGAGCCTGTTCTTCTCGAAGACCTCCCAGCTCCCCAGCCCCCACCGCCATCTGGGACCACCCGAGGAAAGAGACCAGTGTGACAACAAATGTTCACAGGAGGATGGAAGTTTTCTCCACCCGCCAAGGTCGGCCCTGGTCTGTCCTTGAGCCCCCAACAAGGGGGAGAGCCATCAGATTCATCTGTGTGGGTGTCTACCAGGATCTTCTCTCCCTCCTCTCTCTTTCTCCCTTCCTGTCTTCCTCCCTTCCCTTCCTCTACCTTTCATAAAAATCTGTGGGCTGGCTGCTGGGTAACAGCTCTCCAAGCACAATGGCAGATATTACACTGAGTACGAGCCAGTGAGCCATGTCTTCCAGAATGTTCCCAACGCACTGAGAATAAAATCCGCGCTCTTCATCGGGGCCAGCCTGGCCCTGAGGGACTGGCCCCTGCCTGTCTCTTCCCACCTGACCTCTGCATGCTTCCCTTCACTCCCTGTGCTGTCAGCTCCTTCCCCGCCCAGAGCCATCACATTTACGCCCCCTCTTCCAAAATGCCTGGCTTCGGAATTTCTCATAGGTGCTTTCTTCTCATCCCCCGGGACACCACTCAGTCCAAACGCTCCCTTCCCGGAGTGGCCTTGGCTCATCGCCCCTGCCTCTCTAGCCGTCCACTGCACATGTTTACTTTCTTCACAGTGCAGTCTTCATCTGCAATTATCTCTGTATTTATTTGTTTACTTGTTTATTTTCTGCCTTTATCCCGCAGACCCTCTATCTTTTTCTCCATGTGGCCCCCAGTGCCTGACACAGACTTCGTCTTCAATAAATATCTGTTGAATAAGTGGATAAATAAATACTTCAGTAGGGGATGTAAGAAATAGCATCACAAATAATGATAATGATAACAATGATTGACTTCTCTGGGGATGTTTCCAAGCACTGTGTCTTATGGATGCTATCCCCAATCTGCAAAACAATTCTGAGAGAGAATATCATTCTTATATTTTGCCCTCCCACCCCTAAATGAGGCTTCCAAACATTGGTATTTTCCCAAGACCACCTACCTAGTGAGGGACAGACCTGGGATCTATCCTCAGACAGGTCTGACCTTACGGCCAGTGGTTGTTCTTTCCTCTTGACCGTGATGTCTAAAACACGTAAACAACGATCATACAAGCCAGGAAGAGATAAGCTCCATGAGAGGCACAGATAAAATGTCATGGGAATTCAAAGAAGGAAGAAGTGGCCTCTGGATGAGGGCAACAGGGAAGGCTTGTGACAAGGTGATTTTGTTTTGCTGGCCTTGTGCCCCTGATGACTCAAGGGAGAGAGGCGGGGGGATTTGGACAGTTGGAGTGGGTTGAAGTCAAACACCAGAGGGCTGCGTGTGTGTGTGTGTGTGTGTGTGTGTGCGTACACGCAAGCACGCACGTGATCATTGAGGGCAGAAAGGCAAGAACGACAAGATGATTTTAAATTCAGTGCAGAGGAAGCTAGTGCTTGTAATAGGGAGTATTTTCTTCTGGTCTCCAGCTCTAACTCTGATTATTATTTAAAGACAAAAGCACACATCTGTATCTATTAGAGTAAGAGCTTCAAATAAACATTTATTATCTCACATTTCTGTTTAAGCAAACCTCACTATTTATCTACAAAACAAAATATATTTTCTTCCTGAGTCATGTCTTCAGTTCAGATGTAGTCTAAATGTTCCCAGGCCTATCTAGCCTGGGGGGAGGGGGGTCACATATGACCACGTTACCACTTAAACCCAAGTTTTCATGATTCGGTGTCCCCATCTACTTAGTAGGTTTTATGTTCCTTGAAATACCTCTGACCAGATTTTCCTCGCGTTTTCAGGGACACATTGGCTGCGTTCACAGACAAGTCCTTCCTGTTTTCTCTGCTTTGCCCTCTCTCTGCTGCTGGACTCCGTGCTTTGGACCAAGTCCCCTGCCTATGGCTCCAGATTCCCAGTCTCCAAATGGACTGCATTCCCCATAGTCTTCCCGGCACTGGTCCTGTACACTGTGGTCCTCACAGGACGGGGACAAAGGCCTCCTCTCTTCTGAGTCTCAGACCTGTTGGGGGAGGGCTGGCAACTAGAATCAAAAGCACAGCAAAAGCCCTGCCAGTCCCAGTAGATTCCATTTAGATTGATACCAGTGTGTTTTCAGGGAACTGAAAGAGATGATGTCGATGTGATTTTTACAGTGTGATGCGAAGGAGGTCGTGTAGATGTGCTGATTTCCTGATCTTTCAGGTGAAGAGACAAAACATAATTTATAGGTGATAAACCAAATGGTAGAAGTAAACGTATATTCAAAGTGTAAAACTCAATATTACAAAGAAAAATTGATAGCAGAGGAAAGAGCCATGGGAGACAGAAATAGAACTATAATAATTCCGATCTATTGGTTGCCTTTATAACTATAATATATCACAGTTTAGTATGATAAAGAGTGCAATTCAGAGCAAGGATCTAATGGTTTTGAATATACAGAAGCCTAAGAACACAGTGTCAATATTCATAAAGAAAAAAATTAAATACAAGATACAGGCAAAATTACTTTATAAGGGCACCTAGGTAGCTCAGTTGGTTAAGCATCTGACTCTTGATTTTGGCTCAGGTCACGATCCCAGGGTCATGGGATTGAGCCCCACGTTGGGCACCACACTGTGTGGAGACTGCTTAAGATTGTCTCTCTCTCTCTCTCTCTGCCCTCTCCCCCACTCACACTCTCTCTCTTTCCCTAAAAACCAAAACAAGGGACACCTGGGTGGCTCAGTTGGCTATGCATCTGACTTTGGCTTAGGTCATGATCTCATGGTTCGTGGGTTCCAGCCCCACATCTGGCTCTGTGCTGACAGCTCAGAGCCTGGAACCTGCTTCAGATTCTGTCTCCCTCTCTCTCTGCCCCTCCTTTTCCTCCTCTCTCTCTCTTTATCAAAAATAAATAGGGGCGCCTGGGTGGCGCAGTCGGTTAAGCGTCCGACTTCAGCCGGGTCACGATCTCGCGGTCCGTGAGTTCGAGCCCCGCGTCGGGCTCTGGGCTGATGGCTCAGAGCCTGGAGCCTGTTTCTGATTCTGTGTCTCCCTCTCTCTCTGCCCCTCCCCCGTTTATGCTCTGTCTCTCTCTGTCCCAAAAAAATAAATGTTGAAAAAAAAAATTAAAAATAAATAAATAAATAAACATTAAAACATTTTTTTAATAATAAATTAGGGGCGCCTGGGTGGTTCAATCAGTTAAGTGTCTGACTTCAGCTCAGGTCATGATCTCGCAGTTCATGGGTTCAAGCCCCACATCAGGCTCTGTGCTGACAGCTCATGTACTGACAGCTCAGAGCCTGGAGCCTGCTTTGGATTCTCTGTCTCCTTCTCTCTCTTCCTCTCCCCTACTCATGCTCTGTCTCTCTCAAAAACAAATAAAACATTAACAAATTAAAAACAAAACAAAACAAAAATACTTTCTAGCAAAAGACTTGCATGCATTCTATTAGTCCAGGGTGGATCAAGTGAATAAAAAGTAATAAAAACAGAAAAATACTTATACAACAAAATTAACAACCAAAATCTAGTTGGTATATCTCATACTTTGTTTCACAAACACAGACCATACCTTTTTCCCTATGTGTCCATGGAACATTCACAAAAAAAGACCACACATCAGTACACAGAGAAAACTAAGCAAAGTCTAACCTGCACAAAAATCATCTCCTGCTCATAAATGGAAAAAAAAAAATAGAAGAAAACAATCAACAACAAAAGCTCTACGGACTGGAATTTTCTTAGGTAACTCTTGGGTCAAACAGGAATTCAAAACCGAGACTGCAGAACCGAAGTTATTTAGGAAATAATGAAAACAAAAACACTACCTATCAGAACCATGTTATAAAGGTATGAATTCTACTCTACTCCATTTACATGTAATAAAAAATGAAAATAAACTAACAAAGAGGGGAGAATAAATCAAAGGAAAGTAAGAGAAAGTATGAAAGAAGAGAACATAAATTAATTGAGAAAATAAAGAGTACAGTAGAAAATGAAAAACCCAAATCTGTTTTTTTTTAAAAGAAGCAACACAAAACAAAACCGTAAGCTAATTTAAATAAGTGAAAAAGGAAGACACAAAATGAAGACTATATAAACTAATAATGAGAAAAGAAACACAGGAAAGGGGATTAAAAGTCTCTCAGAGAATACACTGCATCACTCCATAAAAATAAATGTGTGAACTTGGTTGTAATGGATACGTTTTCTAGGACGAGTTATAAAAACTGATCCCAGAATAGATAGGAACTGGAAATATTAGAAAATAGCAAGAAAGAAACCTAAAATTCATATTTTTGGAAACTAGGTAACATATAATTATATAACTCTCAAGTTAAAGTGAAAATTGTAAAGAAAAAAGTATTTAGTAATGAATGATATGAAAATACTATAGTTCAGAGTTTGTGAGACAACACACGTGTTTGTACAAAACGTTCACAGATGACTTCTTCATATTAGCCCCAAATTGGAAACAAGTCAAATGTTCACTAACGGGTGAACAGCTCAACAGATTGTGGTATATCTATACAGTGGAGTAACACTCAGGAATAACAAGGAATGAACTATTGATACACTCAACAACAGGGATGGACCTCAAAGACATTATGCTGAGTAAATACCACCAGGCATAAAATAGTAGCTTATGTTTCCATTTATCTAAAGTTCTGGAAAAGGCAAAACTGATCTATAGTACTAGAAAGCAAATCAGAGGTTCCTTTGGTGAAGGATCAGGAAAGATTGACAAGGGGGATGAAGGAACGTTTTGGAAGGTTGTGGAAATGTGACTATGGTTACTCAGTGGGATACATAAGTTAAGATGTCAACCTGTCCACTTAAAATGACTATACTGAATTCAATTTAAATTTGATCTCAATAAAGTTGGTTTTTAAAATTGTGTGGCAGCAAAGCAGAACTTTGAGATAAATTTACTTGGAAACAAGGAAGATTTAAAAAATAAGGATGCTAAAGATACTCACGCTCTTGCTTGCAACAAATTTACCTATAATTTCAGTGCAACCCTCATCAAATTTACATTTGGATTTTTAAAAAGAAACTTAATAAATTTATCCTAAAATGTACCTGGAGGAATAAAGTTCTACAAATTGTTAAGTCAATCAAAAAAAGGAGACAAAGAGAGAGATTTGTCTTACCAGGTGTTATGACAGAAGTCACAGGTTTAGTTTTATGAAAGGCGTGTTAATAGCAAATCATTCCAGTGATCAGGATAAAGAGCTTAAGGACAGAGCCCTGAATGTATGATTCTTAATAAATTATGTTTAAAGCTAAAACTACAGTATTAGGTAGGGTTCTCTAGAGAGACAGACCAATAGGAGATCTATGTATGTACGTATGTATTTATGTATCTATCTATCAATCATCTATTATCTATCTATCTATATGCATATATACACACACATATATAGTGTGTGCATATATATAGTATATGTGTGTGTATATATGCATATACATACACTATATATGTGTGTGTATATATACACACCATACTCCATGGTATGGGGTCCCTGTGTGGCTCAGTTGGTTAAGGGTCTGACTTCAGCTCAGGTCATGGTCTCACAGTTTGTGAGTTCAAGCCCCACGTGGGGCTCAATGCTATCAGTGCGGATCCTGCTTCAGATCCTTTGTCTCCCTCTCTCTACCCCTCCCTTGCTCTCTCTCTCTCTCTCTCAAAAATAAACATTAAAAATAGATAGATAAACTACTCCAGGGTACTGCTGCCTTGGCATCCATTTAATTTGGCCAAACAGCCACTGGGGGCCTTAAACTGACTCTTGCCCCTCATGCAAGCCCATGTTCTAGATAACACCCTCTAGGTCACAAGTAAATGTAGGTTATTGATGTGACTTCCACCCAGGCCTTGTAATAAACAGTCTCTCAGACTCCCAAATGTTCCCTTGTGCATTGCTTAGATAGAATCTTCATGCAGCTTACAAACACCCTGCTTTTTAAATTTGAATTTCAATCTTGCCTTAGTCTGGGGAACCCCCAAAGCACCTCACCCACAGATGCTGATAAAGGCATGTGCCTCAGATCCCATCACTTTCTCTCCTGCTCCCTCCCTTGACCTTCCTATGGTGGAATTTTGAGGAATGCTGTGTACTTCTTCTGGCACCTGTGAGTAATAAAACTCTTGATTTCGATGTCTCTTGTGGTCTTCGTTGAACCAGGACTCACCATCCAGCTCTCTGGGCCTCTGCTTAACAAACGTTAATTTAACAAAGTAATAACACATGATTATGAAGGCTGGCAAATCCAAAGTCTACAGGGTGAGCCGGCAAGCTGGATACCCACAGAAGAGCTGGGTTTCCTCTTTCCAGAGGTCCATCTTTTGTTCTTTTTGGGCTTTCAACTGATTGGATGAGACCCACTCACATTATGGAGAGCAGCCTGCTTTACTCAAGTCATTTAAGTGTTAATTTCAACCAAAAGTACCCTCACAGAAACATGCAGAATAATGTATGACCACTTTATCTGCACACCATGCCCAGGCAAGTTGACACATAAAGTTAACCATCATAACTACATATCCAATTAAGGTGGTATTAGAAAAACTTGGAGGAAAATCCAACTAGATTCTTCCAGAACGTCTCACCTAAAGGTAAACTTGAAATGGATTTAATTAGATAATTAAATATCAAAGAAAAAAAGAACAAACAAGTTGATAGAAGAAAATATAGAAGAATATCTTTGTTACCTCGAGCAAGTATGATATTGTGATTTATGATAATAAATAAATATTTACTCTTTGTCCCATTTCTGGCACAGAGCTCCTAAAAGGATTGGAATTTCCTAAGTGAGGAGAGCAATAAAGGTGTCTTTTCTTATGTTAATGAAGTGACTTTTGCAAAGTGCCTAGGTAAGCTAAGGGGGTGGAGGGCTGGTTATAGGAGAGCTGACCTTGAGGTTGGAGGGTTAGAACTTTCAGCCCCATCTTCCCAACCGCCAGGGAGGGAAGACAGGCTGTAGACTGGTTTCAATAACCCATGGCCAGTGGTTTAATTAATCATGCCTATGGAACAAAGTTTCCACAAAAAGCCCAAAGGATGGGGCTCAGAGAGCTTCTGGGTTGATAAACACATGGAGATTTGGGGTGAATGGAGTACTCAGAGGGTGCATGAAAGCTCTACACCCTTCTCCCATACCTTGTTCTTTCCACTTCTTCCATTGGGCTATCCTGATTATACCCTTTTATAATAAACCAGTGACCTAGTAAGTAAAATATTTCTCTGAGTCCTGTGAGCTGCTCTAGCAAATTAATCAGGCTTAAGGAGGGGGTCACTGGAACCTCCAATCTAGAGCCAGGCAGTCGGAAGCACAGGTGACAACCTGTTCTTGAGACTGGCACCTCAAGTGGGGAGCAGTCTTGTGGGACTGAGCCCTTAAGCTGTGGGATCTGATGTCATCTCCAGTTGAATGGGGTCACAATGGAGATGAACTGTAGGATATTCAGCTGGTGCCAGAGAATTGCTTGGATGTGTAGGACAACACCCATCCCCCCCCACCCTGCCCCGAATTGGAACTGGTGGTCAGAAAGTTAGCAGGAAAAAACTTTCCAATAAAACCTCAAAAGCAAGACCATAAACGAAAATTCTGAGAAAATTGATTACATTAAAGACTGCTAGTCCACAAAAGTCATCATGACCAAAGTGGATAGATCAAGGACAGAGTAAGAGAGGCATTTGCACTGTCTAAAGCCAAGGACTAATATCCAGATTAATCAAGAAACCCTTGAAAACTAAAAAAGAAAATTAGAGCAATTCCGTTAGAAAAAATGGGCAAAGGATATGAAAAGGCAGGACACTGAAGAGGACAGTATTTGGAAAGCTTGTATTTGAAGAGAAATCAAAAGCAAATTTAAAGTAACAATGGTATATTGGTGTGTACCTATCGGACAACAATTAGAAAACTAGACAATCAGTAGGGTTCAAAGAGGAGAAATCCTTACACACTGTTAGCAGGACTGTAGGCTGCTCAGCTATTTTACTCAATGAAACAGGACATCCCCTGTGCCCTGGCCTTTCTACCAGTGAAGTCTGGTGTTGGTTTCCAAGGAGGCCAGGATCAAGGACACTGCAGAGCCACTTGATGGTGGAAGGTGGGGCACAGAGGACAACCTGGGTGCCCATTGCTGGAAGAGGGCAGTATTTTAAAATCAAGAGGATGCACACTTTGGAATCTATTGCACCAGTTAGAAGCAGCGGATTTCATGTTTGCAAAGTGGCATGAATGGGTCTTAAAACATAGTGCTTGACAGAAAAGGTAACAAAAGGAATAAGACACATAGCACAACACCATTTATGGAGATAAAAGAATGCCTGCACACACACACACACACACACACACACACACATACACAAATGCACTTTGCAAGGATATCTATCTGTCTATATATATATACACACACATATATATAGAAAGACGTTCATTAAACATTATTTTTTTATTAAATATAATTTATTGTCAAATTGGTTTCCATACAACACCCAGTGCTCATCCCAGCAGGTGCCCTCCTCAATGCCTATCATCCTCATTAAACATATTAGAATAGTTGCCTGTATTAGGGGGACGAGGATGAGAGAGGACGTGAGGGGTAAAAGAAACAGATGCTTTAAAAATTTTTTTTAATTTAAATTTTTAATGTTTATTTATTTTTGAGAGAGGGAGAGTGAGCACAGATGGGGCAGGGGCAGAGAAAGAAGGAGAGAGGATCCAAAGTGGTCTCTGCACTGACAGCAGAGAGCCCGATATGGGGCTCAAAATCAAGAACTGTGAGATCATGACCTAAGCCAAAGACAGACGCTCAACTGACTGAGCCACCCAGACACCCCAGGAACAGATGCTTTTAAAAATTGGAAAGGGGGGGGGGTCCTTGTGAAACACATGATAATGATGTACCATGAATTGAGGAGTCTGGTAAACCCAACCTTCTGTTCCTGAACCTTAAAAAAACAAAACTAAACTAAACTAAAATGTACACTGGAAAAAATAATATAAATAAAACAGAGCAGTTTGTGAAAGCAAATCCTTGGAAAGCCCCAGGCCCAGACAGTTTCACAAAGAAGTTCTACCAAATCTTTAGAACAGGTAACTCCTGTGTTACTCAGGGTGTTGTAGAACAGAAGAAGGAAAGCTTCTAAGTGATTCTTACAGGGCAAGGATAGTACTGATCTCACAACCCAACAGAGATAGCACAAAAAGAAGGCCATAAACAATATTACATGGCTATCAGTGCAAAAATCCTAGATGACATACTAGCAGACAGGACTCTAGCAAGAAGAATAACTTCTTCTTTATTAAAAAAATAAATCATAGTCACATGGGGATTATTTAAGGAACATACGATGAGTTGAAAACAAAAAGTTTGGGGCACCTGGATGGCTCAGTTGGTTAAACATCCAACTTCGGCTCAGGTCATAATCTCACTGTTCCTGAGTTGGAGTCCCGCGTTGGGCTCTGTACTGACGGTGTGGAGCCTGCCTAGGATTCTCTCTCCCTCCCTTTCTCTCTGCCCCTCTCCCACTCACATGCATCCTCTCTCTCTCTCTCTCAAAATAAATAAATAAACTTAAAAAATAAAAATAAAAATAAAAATATGTTTAACATAATTTAGCAAGTCAGTAGCTAAAGCTATGAGAGTCATTTGTCCCAATGTATGTGGAGAAGGCATTTGATAATATTCAATGTCCATTTTTTAAAATGTTTATGCATTTATTTACTTGTAAATTTTTATTTTTGAGACAGAGAGAGCACGTGTGCATCAGTGGGGGAGGGGCAGAGAGAGGGGGGTGCGGCAGGATCTGAAGCAGGTTCCACACTGACAGCAGAGAAAACGAATGCAGGGCTCGAATTCAGGAGCAGTGAAATCATGAGCTGAAATCAAGAGTCAGATGCTTAACCAACTGAGCCACCTAGGTGCTCCTATTTATTTCTTTTGAAAAAGAGAAAGAGAGAGAGAGAGAGTGAGCACAAGTGAGGGAGGGGCAGAGAGCAAGGAAGAGAAAAAATCCCAAGCAGGATCCATGCTGTCAGTGCAAAGCTCCAAGTGGGGCTCGATCCCACAAACCCACAAGATCATGACCTGAGCTGAAATCAAGAGTGGACGCTTAACTGACTGAGCCACCCAGGCACCCCACAATGTCCATTTTTTTTAACTAAAAAGGTTTTGTATTAAAATAGAAAGAAGTGGAAACCTGTGTAGTCATCAATGAGGACTAGTATATAAATTATGATACATACACACAATGGACTGTTCTGTCCCTGTAAGAGAGAGAGAGAGAATGAGGAACATCTCCATTGCTGGTATGGAAATATCTCCAAGATACATTGTTAAGTGAAAAAAAAAAAAAAAAAAAAAAAAAAAAAAGCAAGGTGCAGAGGAAAGAGCATCACATATTATCAGCATGTAGAAAGGAAGAAAAAAGATATGTTTGTGTTATCTGGAATGTATAAATTTATAAATATCATCTGAAAAGGTAACAAGAAGGCGAAATCATAGTAAGTTGTGTTGCACGCATGTGCGTGTGTGTCGTGAGGGAGTAACTGAAACCAAATAGGTGAAGAAAGCCTTTTTATAGTATATCTTTTCATACTTTTAGTTCTGGGATCACATGAATCTATTACCTATTCGAAATATTAAGTAGGTAATTTGAAAAAGAGGTTACAAGTTTGTGCTACTATGATTATCTGTGCTCTCACAACAAATGATAATACTTTCAGTGTTGCTGGGAGCGTAATCGTAGCACTTTTAAATCTGGAATGATCATCTGAGGAAATCCAAAATCTCTTTGGCCAAGGGTGGGACGTACGCCCAGAGACATGACGTGGTCTGTTTTACCTACTGTCAGAGCGAGCTAGAACTAAGACAGCTTGCATTTTCCTGTTGATTCCCTGGCAAATTTAGTGATCATTTATACAATTCCTTTCAGGCTATTTTAACTCCCCTGTTCTACTTAGTTGGTTCTTGCTTAGTATTAATTGTGTAATAACTACTTCATGGTTCTTCCAAGTTTGTTATTCCCCAATAGGGAATTAGATCCCTGAAATTCATGGCCAAAGACTGGAGTGATAACTAAATTCCTCTGTATACAGGAACATTTTCTTTGTGGTCTTATTCTGAAGTTAGGTATCGCATTATAGCTCCAAAGAATAGAGAGTTGATTCTGTAAGTCAAGAATGTTCAGTAATTTGGCGATGCTGTGCAAGCTTTCTGTTTTCCTAGAATAATAACAATAATAAATAGTATAGCTAACATTTATTGGGTTCTCTCTATAAGCAAGGAAGCAAGAGCTACCTGTATTAACTCATTTAATCTTCTTAACAATATTAGGAGACAGATACTGTCATGGAACCCATTTCACGAGGAAGGAACTGAGGCTTGCGGACGTGAAGTCTCTCAGGTTGTCAGAACCGGTCAGAAATGGAATTGAGTTGCAGGCAAATGAAGGTTAACTCCTGAATGAATCAACATCCTTCATGGTTCCTCAGATGCCTCTGTCATAAGGAATTCTTTTTTTTCTTTAGATCTCTGACTCTGGTTTCCTTCCACTTCTCTCAGACCCACTGGTTTGGAAATGTCTTTATATTTTCATGAATTTCTGAATGCAATGAGCTCTGATGGCAGTCTACCAACAGTTCTGCTCTTGGACACTTTGTCTTATCTAAGACTTCATTGAAGGGGCATCTGGGTGGCTCAGTTGGTTAAGCATCTGACTTTGGCTCTGGTCACCATCTTGTGGTTTGTGAGTTCGAGCCCCATATCAGGCTCTGTGCTGACAGCTCAGAGCCTTGAAGCCTGCTTTGGATTCTGTCTCTGTCTCTCTCTCTGTCTCAAAAACAGACATTTAAAAAAAAAACAAAAAACTTCATTGAAGACATCAGAATGGGGGTGTCTGGGTGGCTCAGCCAGTTGAGCCTCCGACTTCGGCTCAGGTCGTGATCTCACGGTTTGTGGGTTCAAGATCTCATGGTGTGTGGGTTTGAGCCCTGCATCAGGCTCTCTGCTGACAGTGCAGAGTCTGCTTCAGATCCTCTGTCCTCTCTCTCTCTCTCTCTGCCCCTCCCCCGCTCCTGCTCTCTTTCAAAAAAATAAACAGAACATTTTTTAAAAAAGAAGATATCAGAATGCTACAAGGTTATTTCTCTTCATCAGGTACCTACACTTTAGCAAGAGTGATTTTGAGTCCTAATATGTTGTTAACGTGGAGCTAATGTAGGAGATAACCACAAGAGTAATAGAGAGAAATTCTTAGAGAAATTAGTTATTGAGTATTTGAGTAACTCAAATTCAGTTATGCAGTATGGCTTTTAAAGAAATGCCACTTGCATTGTTTTTAAGTAAAAATAGTAAGTAAAATAAAGTCAATAATTTGTCGCCTAATAAATACCTTAGGAAATCTCTTTTAATACATATGCATGATTTATAATATACATACATACCAATACATATTTTAATTTTTATAACAAATAAATATTTTAAAGTACATAAAATATTTTTCTTTCATGACATAGATTTCTTTTTCTGGCCACCTTTTATTTACAAAAAATATAATTGATTTACTTATGTAACAGGATGCTGAGTTGGGGGTTTTCATGAGTTATCAAGATAAAATAAATGCTCACACCATATATGAAAATTAACTCAAAATGGGTCAAAGCCTTTAATGTAACAGCTCAAATGATAAAACTCTTAAGAGGAAACGTGGTTGTAAATCTGTAGGATCTTGGATTAGGCAATGATTTCTCAGCTATGACACCTAAAGCACAAGCAAACAAAGGAAAAATATATAAATTGGGTGTCATCAAAATTAAAAACCTTTGGCCTCAAAGAACATTATCAACAAAGTGAAAAGACAACCCATAGAATTGAAAATGTTTGCAAGTCATGTATCTGATAAGTCTAGTATTGAGAATATAGAAGGAACTCTTACAAGCCAACAATAAAAAAGACAAGTTACTCAAGAAGTGGAAAAATATTCAAATAGACATGTGCCCAGAGAAGATATACAAATGGCCAATAAGCCCATGAAAAGATGGCTAACATCAGTGTCATTAGAGAAATACCAATCAAAGTCATGATGAGATACCATTTCTCATCCACTGGGATGGCAGCAATTAGAAAGACAGGCCGTAACAAGCGTTGATTAGAACGTAGAGAAAACAGAACCTTCATACATTTGGGATTGTAGAATGGTGTAGCCATTTGAAAAACAGTTTTGTGGGGTGCCTGGTGGCTCAGTCAGTTAAGCGTCCAGCTCTTGCCTTTGGCTCAGGTCATGGTTCGTGGGTTGGAGCCCCACATCAGGCTTTGTGCTAACAGTGTTGAACCTGCTTGGGATTCTCTGTCTCCCTCTCCCTTTGCCCCTCCCTTGCTCGTGTGTGCTTTCTCTATCAAAATAAATAAATAAACTTAAAAAAATAAAAGAAAAATACCTTGCAGTTCTTAAAAGTTTCAACATAGAGTTACCATGCAGGCAGCAATGTCAACCTTAGGTCTATACCCAAGAGAACTGAAAACAGATGTCCACACAAAGACTTGTATGTATTACTCCTAAGAGCCAAAACAATGAAGACAACCCAAATGTCCATCAACTGATGAAGAGATTAAAAAAATGTGTTACACCTATACGATGGTATTATTCAATCAAAATGGAGGTTGGTGGGGGGATGAGTGGAATAAGCGATGGGGATTAAGGAGCACACTTGTCTTGATCGCTGGGTGTTGCACAGAATTGTTGGATCACCATATTGCACACCTGAAGCTGATATTACACTGTATATTAAGTGGAATTTAAAATAGAATGAAATAGAGATACATGCTACAACATGAATGACTCTTGAAAACACTATGCTAAGTAAAAGAAGCCACATATTGGATGATTCCATGTGTATGAGATGTCCAGGATAGGCCGATCCATAGAGACAGAGAGTAGATTAGTAATTGCCATGGGGCTGCAGAGAGGGGACAATGGGGAGTGACTGCTAACAAATATGGGGTTTCTTTTGGGGATGATAATAATGTTCTGGAGTTAGAGAGGATCATTGTGCAACCTCATGAATATCCTAAAATCTACCAAATTGAACACTTTAGTGAATTTTGTGGTTTCTAAATTGTATCTCAGTTTACAAAAGGATGTGATAAATGTCAGATACCAAATTTACCTAGGAAAAGATTAACCATATGCACATTTCAAAAGATATATTCCAGAATCTCTTGGATTCCTAACCCAACTGACTCTCACCTAGACGAAGGTTATAAAGTGTGGCCTTGGGCAGACCTACAGAATCACTCTCACCTCCCAAGTTTTCTGGGAAATGTTCATTTGTGTGGAGGGTCTTGTCAACCTCCCAGCTCTGCCTTCCAGCAAATTAAATGCTTCCCTCTGAAAGGTGAAGAAAAAGAGGAAGCCCTTGCAAAGTAAATAACACAGAGCTAATAGCCTGATGAGCTGCAAATGCATTTTCTTAGCAGGTTTACGATTGAAGAAAATATTCACCGATAAGCACTTTCTCACCTATGGTACTGCATAAATTAATTTCTTTAATGAGTAATGATCAGCACTTTCTACAGAGTGTCTTGATTTTAGAGACTTCATGATTTTATTTCAGGAGGTGCTTAAAGACAAAGTGTATGTTGTGATAAATGCTACATATTTATACCATTCATTAAAGTTCAGGAATGGATCTTACAGTGCAGACACATGTTTGTACCTAGGGTCAAACAACGGGCTTTAAATACAGTATTTGGTTAAATGGCATAAAACTTGACGATCACAAATATGATAGTTATGCCAGCTGGAATGATTTTGATTGCTCTCTTGAAATACTCCCTTCAAAAAATAATCATCTCTATTTAGGCTTTAAACAGGATGCTGCTTATTCTATACATTTTTATCTATAAAGGGAAAAATAATTTTCATTGCGTTTATATTCTTAAAAAAACAGCACTATTTGTAAGCTATACATTGAGTGCTGATTTTAAACTATTTGACAGTGCAGACCAGTGAAGTCAATAAATAAGGGAAGCTGGGGTGCAATGATCTGATCTCATTCTCCCATTTTATAGATGAGGACATTGAGGCCCAGCTGTGATGTGTCAAAGGTGAGTTTGTCTAATTCTAAGACCAGCCTACTTTCTACCACCCAATGCTGATGGAAGATCAGAAGTGCCTGAATGTGGCCAAACACCACTTGTCAAAAGTCTTGAATAGTTTCCTCAAGGCTCTTATTCGAAGTCAACTTGACCGAAACAACAGGAATGGAGTTGGAGTAGCTAAGTCCACTCTGTCCTGTAGGTTTGTTGCCCTCCTGTTGAGGATGAGAGAGAGGAACCTTCTCGACTTGCTGTTGATCTGTGAGCATCATTGCAACTCTGTGATTTCTGCTTTGATACACGTAGGGGAGATGGAGTTTCAGGGACCAGTGGTTTGGGACCATAGCATCGTGATGATTGCTGTGAATTTGCAGTGTTTTACCTTGTCTACTATTGTTGAGGAAAAGCAGATGATCTTAACAGAGTTTGGGATATGTGCATCCTGTTGCAGGCTGCCCCATAATCACACCTTCCTCCAAGCTAATGCACCAAAAGCCAGAAGAAACGAGAAGTGAGTCTTCTAGCGGTCATCAGTGGCATGTGATTGACCAGCTGCTGCCTGTTCTTTGTTCACAAAGCATCTGTGATTGTTTGCTACTTATTCAACAAAAAGAAAGTTGGGCACACTCTATGAATGCAGAACAAACTGGTTATTCATTAATAAGCATGAGTCTGTGTATTAGCTTCCTGTCGCTTCTATAACAAATAAATACCAACTTGATGGCTTGAAACAGCACGTGTTTATTCTCCCATGGGTCTGGAGGTCAGAAGCCTAGACTCAGTTTCACTGAGCCAAAATCAAGATGTCAGCAGGACTGTGCTCCCTCTGAGTATCTAGGGAGTGATTACATTTTGCACCTACCTGAATAACCCAGGGTAGTCTCTCCATCTCAAGATTCTTAATTTAATCACACCTGCAGTCTCTTTTGCCATATAAGGTAGCATTCACAGGTTTCAAGGACTGCACCCTCAATATATTGGTGGAGGGCATTGCATTATTTAGCTGACCAGAGTTTGCAAGGCCAATATGCTTTCTCAAGGGTACACATGAGCCCTGCTTTTGAGCGTAATTTTAAGCATAATTAATTCTTCAGGGCCATTGGGTGCACTCACTGTGCCAAAGTGGATCTTAGAAGCCCACAGAAATTCATCTACTTTCTTAAAGGCCCAATTTACACTCAGGAAGGGGCTTTGGAACGGGATTAAATTTTTATCCATAACAGCTACTACTCTTTATATAGGCTGAGTTTGCTTACATTTGTGCAGATCTGGCTGGCGGTAAGGAGAGGGATTATTCCTCTCTCCTCTCGTGTTCTTCTCCCTTCCAAATACAATTCTTATCACCACACAGGACTGGAAGCCTTATTGTCTCGGACCCTACTGGACCTCAGCTGGATTTGGAAGGGTCCCGTGTCAGGCTCTGGTATTGGCTTCTTTCCACTGCGCAATTGGGAGTCCCACCTATGACACTGGCCAGTGATTTTTCTCTCAGTCTACTTGACATAAGCCTTAAGATTTAAGGTATGGGTGCCTGTAACCTCTGGAGGTAGGGAAGCTATGGATGGTGGAAGAGGTGAGTGAATCTTATTGCTGGATACCATGAATAATCCAGATGATGTCAGAAGAAGCATCTGGCTTAAGATTTAAGGGTTCAGGCTCTGGAGTTAGACTTCCTCGGTCTGAATCTGGTCTGTGTGATCCTGGGCAAGGTGGGAAACCTTTGGGAGCCTTGGTTTTCTGAGCTGTAAAATGGGGGACAATTGCAATTCTTAGCTTCTGCGTTTGCTGGGAAGATTGAATAATATAATCTGAGTCAAGCTTTTTTTTTATGTTTCTATTTATTTCTGAGACAGAGAGAGACAGAGCATGAGCAAGGGAGGGGCAGAGAGAGAGGGAGACATAGAATCCGAAGCAGGCTCCAGGCTCTGAGCTGTCAGTACAGAGCCTAACATGGGGCTCGAACTCATGGACTGTGAGATAGTGACCTGAGCTGAAGTCGGACGCTTAACCAACTGAGCCACCCAGGCGCCCCCTGAGTCAAGCTTTTAGCACAATGGCTGGCATCCAGAAGCACTCAATCTGTGGAAGCACTTGTGAATAATGTGTCCAGCCACGGAGACTTTCAGAGCATGGATTTGCTTGTTGATTCCCCAAGGTTATGCTGAATGTGTGTGTGTGTGTTTGGGCGGCGGGGTGGGGGGGGGGATGTACTGCACTCTGAATCCTCTGTTTGGTCATATTTATGGAGATTCTTGACAGAAGTCAGTGCTGTGGGCAAGACTGAAGTGTGTAAGATACAGAACTCAGCATCTGCAAGAGAGAGTGAAGTAGATATAAAAGTTCTCATAAATGCCACAGGACTAAGGCAGCTAGATCAGACTCTAGGAATCCAGAGCAAGATAGAGGGACAGGGATAGAGAATTTGGTCGTCTGATCACTTGTAAATCTCTGCACACCATTGTCTTAATTCTCTAAATTTGTTTTCCATTTATGATTATTTGGTGTCCAATTATAGTTAAGAGTGTTGCATGGAAATGTGATTGGAGGCTGTGTCTGCATGGGCAGAGACTGTTGACTCATGGGTCTCACAGGAGAGGGTTCAGTAGGGGCACTAGCCAGGGCAGTTGGGTGCCCCAGGAAAACCTCTGCCAATCTCCTGCCTGGAAATTGAGTTCTGGAGCTAAGTAGGAAGAGAGGCTGGTGAAGGTTATCAGAACTTTCAGCATGTACATTCCACTTTACCATCCTCTATCCAGGAGATCCTTACTCCTTCAACCCCCAGGATGGTCTTTCTAGATCAAGGTGACTGTATTAGCTTCCCAGGACTGCCATATGTAACAAAGTAACACAAATTGGATGGCTTACAACAACAGAAATTTATTTTCTCACAGTTCTCTGGGCGCTAAGTCCCAAATGAAGATGTTGGGAGGGCTGGTTCGTTCTGGAAGCTGTGAGGGAGAATCCATGTCATGATCTTATCTCTGATAAGGGATCTCCTCATTAGATTTAGGATCCATCTTCATTCAAAACAGGTCTTCTTTCGAGACATCTTTACCTTCATTACATCTGCAAAGATTATTCCAAATAAGGTCACATTCTGAGGTTGGGGGTGGATGTCTTTTGGGGAACACAAGTCAACCCAATACAGTGACTATATATTTTGTTTGTCCAAGCCAAGACATGTTGGGATTGACAAATGCTAAACAGGATGACACGCCAGTCAAGTGTCCTTGCTCGGTCACAGTGGGCAGGCTGCATAACCACCTTCTCGATACCCACCCACCATCTTCCCCTGGGAGAGCACCTGTCAGGCCACATGGGTTAGAAGAGGAAATGAGAGGACTGAACTATTAACACCGACTTCTGAACATTTCCAATATCCTTTGGCAAAAATTCACTTGCTTGCTGAGTCTTCTCCTTTAGGGACACTGAGGTTGAAAGCTAAGTCCATCGTTTTCAAACTTTGTGATGTCCTCTTCCACCATTGTCCCCTCTCTTCTTTTTATTAACCACTGTACTGTCACTTTAGTGGGGAAAAAAGTGAGGAAAACAGTACCTCAGGAATTGGGAAGGAAGAGACATAAGTATGGAGGCTCCATCGGCTTTTGTGTATAGGGATGTGCACTAGGAACGAGTGCATTTTGGTTTTACTTTAACATTAAAATGCGAGAAGTAGGTGTTCCCGGGCGGCTGAGTCAGTTAACCAACTCACTCTTGGTTTCGGCTCAGGTTATGATCTCACGTTTTGTGAGTTCGAGCCCCACATTGGGTTCTGTGCTGGCAGAGCAGAGCCTGCTTGAGATTCTCTCTCTCTCTGCCCTTCCCCGCTTCTCTCTCTCTCTCTCTCAAAATAAATAAGTAAACTTAAAAACAAAAAAGATGCAAGAAGTGAAAAAGGATAAGGAGACCCTCACCCAAAATTTAAGAAATTGTAATTAAAACAATAATGCATACTTATATTTAAATGTCAACCCAGCAGATTCTTTTTACGGTGATGTGATATTTAATACTAGGGATGTGGGGAGAATAGGCAGTCTGACATACTGCTGGTACAATATAGGTCAGCAGACTTTTCTGGGGGAGAATTTTATGTCAATTTTCAAAAGCCTGAAAAATATGCCCATGTGTTCACCCAGCTTCACCTCTAGGAAATTATCTAGAAGAAAAACAAAAAAGATTTGTTACAGACCTATGTGTGAGGGATATGCATTCACAAACTATGTGTAGGTCTCAATCAGTGAAACGTTAGTAGGGTAATAGTTAAATTAGAGGGCATCCGTATAATAGCATTTCATGCAGCCATTAAAAATCACGTTTTAAATGAATATTTAATAACACTGCCAAATGATCAGGACATTGTTTAAAATTTAAGAGGTACGTTACAAAGCAGTAGGTTTGTAATGATCTCTGATTTAAAAAACCCAAACATCTTCATGCATTGTAAAAAAAAAAAAAAAGCTGAATAGCTACGTCAGCATGTTAAATATCTTCAGTATCTCTGGAGGATGTGATTAGAGGGGGCATTTATTTCTATTTTTGTGTTATTTTGCATCTCTGTGTTTTCTACAATGTATGTGTTACTGTGTATCGCTGTTATGTTAAGAAATTAGCCCAAGAGAACAAAGACAAATGGAAAAAAATGAACACAACAGAAAAACACAATCTGAGTCGCTGTCTCCTCCCCCTGTTCCTTACATAGGGCAGTGTGGAGCTATGTAGGGAATGGAATCTATATATATATACACTCCCCAGGCACTGCTGGCCTCTTCCTACCACCTGTGTCTTTGGAATCCAGCCCTTCAGAGCCCTGTTTCATTGAGATCTGACACCTCGATGTTTTTCGAAGCCTGCCTTGTTCATATATCATAGTTGGGCAACTCTTTCGACCTTGGGGATAAAAGAGATTGCTTTTCTTTTAGCTACCAGTTTAGAGCAAAATTCAGTCTTTTGTAGTGCTATTTCTCCATGGTGACCCCTTTCTGCCGGTCACTGCATTAGAGCACTGAGATGTCACTACTTCTTGTACGAGTCGTGAAGAATTTAAGGTGAACGTACCATTCTTCCCCTTCATGTAGTCATTAGCTTTACCTGAAAGCTAATCTTCTGGTCAACCAGATAATCTTAAACTTCTTATGCTCTGGGTATTAGTGAAGCATTTGAGGCTTTTTTTGTTCCTTTAGAGATATTGATTGATTAGTTTCACAAAGTTGAGAAAAATCTCCCTTGACCCCATATGCTACCTTCCCCAAATCCACTAATCAGAGCTGAGATGCTATAATTTCTGATCTTTATATCGTTGTCCTATTAGTCACTTTCACCTAACTTATTATGCCTTCACAGCACCCTCCTCCTGCTGGGCATCGTTTCCTTCTCAACATCACACGTGCTCACGCACCCGCATATGGATAAGACTTGCAGATATATAGCAAAATGACAGTTGAACGATAGGATGTTTGCACACATTTGGTAATCTGTTTGGGATTAAAATGTAAGACTCCCCATTAGGTTGCTCCATGAACATTTATATACTGCTCTTTGTTTAGGTGACCTTAGATTCTGAAGCAAAAATTAGGACACATAATGTGGTATATTTTTTTTTTCTTGTGTTTAAATATCTATTGGTCCAGTTTACAAGGGGATAAAAATTTAAAACTGCTTAGTTTAAAAGTTAGCTGTATTGATGAAAGAAAATTCTATGACATTAGGACTGTTTTAGACAATCTTCAGTACTTGACCACTATTGTATCGTTACCCTTGGTTGGATGTGTGTGTGTGTGTGTGTGTGTGTGTGTGTGTATGAGATTCTTACAGATGCTCAGCCTACTTTGTGTACAAGTAGTATTATATAAATAATTCCAAGGTATTAGAATATATAATATTTCAAAATGCAATTTACATTGACCCATCAGGTTGTTAACTTATCACACCTAAACACACAACACTGAGCAGCCATTGTTCACAGCAGGTTATTTCTTCCTCTTCTTGGCTGCCAGATGAAGGAATGCTAAAAATGGCTTTGTAAGTTGGTAAACTTACACTTAAAAAAATGATATTACTTATTAGAAACACAGAGTGGGAATTTTTGGAGCAAGGATTTCAAATACCTGTGGCTGTGTTACTCATGGTCTGGCCTACTCCATTGTTTATCTGATTATAAAAGTTGCTTATTGAAAATAATTTTTTAAATATGGAAATCAATAAAAGCATTAATAAAATGACAATAACTCAACTTCAACACTCGGAGACAACTTCTATTCAGAATCTGACTTTTAAAATAGTTTTCTGTGGATATATAAATATATAAAGATCCTGTTGAACATGTAATTTAGTATTCTGCTTTTTTAAAATTTTTTTTTTCAACGTTTATTTATTTTTGGGACAGAGAGAGACAGAGCATGAACGGGGGAGGGGCAGAGAGAGAGGGAGACACAGAATCGGAAACAGGCTCCAGGCTCTGAGCCATCAGCCCAGAGCCCGACGCGGGGCTCGAACTCACGGACCGCGAGATCGTGACCTGGCTGAAGTCGGACACTTAACCGACTGCGCCACCCAGGCGCCCCAGCTTTTTTTTACTTAACAACAAATGTTAAGCATATTCTATATAACTAAAAACTCTTAAGAACATAATTTTTAAATTATGTAAACTCCACTGTGGCAGAGATGTTTGTCTGGATAGTGTCTGGACGTAGTAGGCTCTTGATAGCTATTGAATGGTTCTGTCTATTATGAATGTACTCTAATTTACTTGTTTACTCTTATGGGCAGTTTCTTTCTTTTATAAATTATATTACTAGGGATGCTTTTGAACACATCATAAATCACTTGCCTTGGGAGTCATTTTCTAAAATTTGATTTCCTAAAAGTATAAATATCAAGTTAAACAGCATAAACATATTTATGGACCTTGATACAAATGACTTTTCATTTATGGTGCCCACCTTCAAGAGGACTAGTAGAGATTATAGATTTAAATTATTTCTTTGGACAGAACATAGGTAACCAGTTAAAAGGATAAACAAACCATGACTTTCCTGAAATCGTTTAACCAAGCATCCACCAAGGTAGCTTATTAGTCACATACTGACAGTGAAGTCAATATGCCTACATGTTGACTGCCCTATAGTTAACACTAGAAGGATTTATTACTTATTCAAAAACTGCATATGGAACACTCATAATGAATCATGTACAAACCCTGGGAAAAGCAAGATGAAGACAGTCTCTGCCTTTATGGGGCTTACAGTTGATTGGGGCAGACTGAGACCTATGAAGGTCTAGCACCATCTGAGAAGGTTGAGTTGAAAGACTTCAGAGTTCATTTTGAAATAAACTTGGGGAAACTACATGTAATTTACTCATTGCTTAACACATGGTGTTTCTTCTCTCAGAGAAGGCATATTCAACATCATCAGATCGAGTATGGAGGAAGATGAGACTAAAAGAGAGGCATGTACAAGGCATGTGTGAGCCATGTATGAACCATGTGTGAACTCCAGCAGAGGTCTTGGGTTCCCCATTCAACTTCACAAGGTCTTGGTTTTTCACCAAAATAAAGAAGGATAATTTCAAACCCAGCTCCAGTCTTCTTTGATATACTTTTTATTTTTTAAGTTTATTTTTGAGAGAGAGAGAGAGAGAGAGCACGAGCATAAGTGGAGGAGGGGCACAGGGAGAGAGGGAGACACAGAATCTAAAGCAGGTTCCAAGCTCCGAGCTGTCAGCACAGAGCCTGATGCGGGGCTCGAACCCACGAACCATGAGATTATGACCTGAGCTGAGGTCATATGCTCAACCCACTGAGTCACCCAGGCGCCCCTCCAGTCTTCTTTGAAATCAAAGCTTCAAGGGTCTCTGCTTAGCAGTTGAGAGGTGATCTCTAGGCTACCAGGTAGTATTCCCTGATCTCTAAAGGCAGAATTTTGTGTTCACAGGCAAATTTAAGATTTTGGAATATCCCTGAGATGATAGTCTATGACTAGCTTTCAAAAAAAAAAAATTCTTTATAGGTGTGCCTGGGTGGCTCAGTCGGTTAAGCGTCGGGCTTCAGCTCAGGTCATGATCTGACAGTTCTTGAATTCAAGCGCCAGGTCGGGCTCTGTGCTGTCAGCTCAGAGCCTGGAGTCGGCTTAGGATTCTGTGTCTCCCTCTCTGTCTGCCCCTCCCCACTTGTGCTCTTTCTCTCTCTCAAAAATAAACATTAATAAAAAACTTAAAAAGAAATACATAAAATAAATAAAAGAAAATTATTAAAAAATTGGCTCCTGTCTGCCTTCTGCCCATTTAACTTGACACCACATCTTTTTATTTATTTATTTTTTTTGCTGATGTTTTGGACATATCCCAAGCTGAGAGCCTCTAGGAGTCCATATTGATTCCTTTTACACTATTCCTTGGTTAAAAGTGCGCCTTAGGATGATAGAATGACAGATTTATATTATGGCACAGATATCAAGTACATTCCTTTTCTTTCATATGTTTTATATTTATTTTTTGGTGTGGGGTAATGGGCGATACTCCATCTATGTCCTCTCCTAGATGAGCAGGAGCTGAGACACTTATTGGATGGTACTGAGGGGGCCAGGGATGGCTATCTCATGCCCTTGGGTGTTAATTCTCACTCACTGAAGGAACAGCCCGAAGATGCAGCATCCATTCAGATGCAGCATCTGGAAACAGAATCAGATCGAATTATCCAGCTGGTTTGTCCATCTGAAGGACCCATCAGAAGAAAGTCCTGTCAATGGGAGGGAAACCAGTTGAGTCCAGGGTTTAGAAGTGGAAGGGAAATGGAGCCTGAGTTGTGAGAGTGGCTCTAGCAACTTTTTGTAGGCACGTTGTCACTTCTGGGGATAGCAGAGAGGTACCATCAAAAGCAACATCTGGACCTTGCCAACTATGAAATGACTAGAACTGTACTGGTAAAGAGGATCATGGCTGGCCAGCAGCCAGCAGTAGATTTCTCTGGAACTGCCACACCAGCTCAGGGCCAAGGAGTATGACAGGACCCCTGAGTCATCTCTTCTCTCTCTAAGTCCTTCAACAGGAGACACTGTGGAAGCCTCACAGTGGAGCATTGAGTGATACCAAACATTTTGTTTGCCTTGTTATATCAACTATAGTTACAATAGATTTTATTTGATTGGAACAAACTTCCTCATGATGCCTGGTTGCCAGGCAACAGGCGAGTTGGTGTTACCCTTCAGGACTGCTCAATAGATGGCCTTTTTCAGGAGAAGAGCCATTCTGAAGAGATGATGACAGAGTGCTAGATTTCTCTGCCTCCGGGGCTCACACAGTCAATAAGGGGAGGACTGGAGATGGGTTAAGAAAGAAAGGAAACTTCTCTTCCATGGGCTGTAGATCACTGGTAAGAAGAAACTGGCACTCCTCACCTTTCCTCTCCCACCTTAAAAGACAGAGAGAAAGTTTTGTCTGCACACTACCATGATTATGCCAAAGAGACTGAGTAGTCGTCTTATTTGCCCTTGAGTGTTTGGATGGCTTCAACTTTACTTTTTCCTCATGTTAATAACTCTAGGGCTAAATTAGTACTGTGTGTGCTAGTTTAAAGTTTTCCGTTGGGAACCTACACCATTGTTTCTGGTACTAGCTGTTCCTCCTTTATTGAACGGTAGCAAGTGTGTTACCCAGTTTTAAATCCATTTTTGGCAAGTTCTCCATAGTTCGGTGTCAAAAGAGGTGATGGGGCCAGCTTTTCTTGATTTTTATAAGAAATTGAATTCTGTATTTTAAAAGACATTTGCCAAGTGTTTACATTAAAAAGAAATATATCTACGCAAACACTATTTGACTCAAATTAGGATAAGCTATGCTTGGAATTTAGACGAGATGCGTTGTTTGCCAGAATGAAGATTTATTCGGTATTCAACAAACATTTATTGATTTCTCGATGTTGGCCAGGAATTGTGTTAAATACTATGAGGTTTGTATTGATAAATGAGATAGTGCCTGCCTTCAAATCACTCACCGTCTCTTGAGAGAGACGTATAATAAAAGATTAATGGCACTTGTAATTAATGTCTAGGTGTAAGTAAGCAGAGGAAGCTTTAAAGCCATTTTGAGGGGCTCCAGACATAAAATATCAGGTTCAGAATATCAACCATTGCAATGCCAAAGACTTCTATAACTACCTATATGGATTCTTATTTTCTTCGGTTTCCCAAATGCTCTCTGCATATTACAAGGGTTGACAACCCGTGTTCTTTAAGTCTTTCCTCGAATACCACCTTCCTACTGAGGTCTTCTGGGGTTATCAGATTTAAAAATCTATCTTTAGCTCACATCCACCCAGATCACTCTTCCCCCACCCTGTATTCTCTAATCTTCTGTACTTTATTTCTTTTTTGTTTAATTTTTATTTATTTTGAGAAAGAGAGAGAGAGAGAATGGATTCCAAGCAGGCTCCATGCTGTCAGCACAGATGTAGGGCTTGAACTCACGAGCCATGAGATCATGACATGAGCTGAAATTGAGAGTCTGATGCTTAACTGACGGAGTCACCCAGGTGCCCCTCTGTACTTTATTGCTTTTTCTCCAGCAACTCTTGCCTTTAGATAGAATATATATTTTACTTTTTATTAGTTATTATTATTATTAATCAACTATTTTTCTCTCCCCTCACTGGAAATATAAGCACTGTTCTTATATAGTCGTATTCTAAGCACCTAGAATGGTGGCTTTCACATAGAAGGTGCTCAGTAAATATCTGTTGACCTAAATTAAGGATGAGGACTTTTATCATTTGCACAAAATTAAGGACACGCCTAATGGCCTAGGCATTTTATTTTTATTCTTTGCATAGCCAAAAACGTCTGAGGGAGAAGCTAGTAGATAAAAGTTAGGCAGGAAAGTTATCTTGCAATTAATCAGTCGATAGTTACTGAGTGCTGGTTACACATTAGGCGTTGTGTTGGATAATACCTGAAGCTCAAGAGAGATCTTTGCCTTCAAATATCTTAAAATGTAGTTGGTGAAGGAGATATCGATGCATGGAAACTTAAGAACCCAGGAAAATAGTATGAAGTCTTGAGGCAGAATAAGATAAAGAGCTCGGGGAGTGTGTAAGCAGCCTTGGCTGAATGGACTGAAGGTAGCTGGTTGGTGAGGAAAGTTTCCTGGAAAACATAGGGCTTGATCCTATGAGAGCCTAATGCTCAAGGTGGGCTTTTGGAGTGATTAGGTCATGATGGCTCTCATGGGATTAATAATGGGATTAGTGGTCTTATAAAAGGGACCTCAAAGAGCTCCCTTACTCCTTCCACCATGTGAGGACACAGACAAAATGGCTATTAATTAGGGAGTAGGCTTCCACGAGCCCCCCGATCTGCTGGTGCCTTGATCTTAGACTTCCAGGCATCCAGAACTGTCAGAAATAAATATTTGTTGTTTATAAACCACCCAATCTATGGTATTTTGTTACAGCAGCCTGGATGAACTGAGACACCGGCACCAATCAAGCTGGACAATGCTGTTCGAACCTCAACTGAAGTGTGATTTTAAAGTAACGGGCTGTATTTTCAGATGTGTCTCCCACACTGGAGCTAAAGGCAACTCAGGGTTGCCTTTAAAGTTGGGGGTTAAAAATGTGTTGAGGAGAACTGTGTCTGTCGTAAATCACCTTCTAAGGTGACTGTTTTGAAAGCCATTGCTCATTTGGATAAATAATTGCTAAAAAAGCAACGTTACTCCTTCATTCATCACTTTCCACAATTGTAGAAAGGGATTCTTTTCTCATTTCTCTGAATTCCTTCTACGGGCTCTTTGCACATGGAAATGTCTTCTTTGCTTCTGTAATCAAACCAATTAGCTGTGATGTCAAGAAATGACATCTCTGACTCAAGAAAATCATAGGGAAAAGAGAACAAACTCAGCTCATATTTAATTATTATATGAGCATCATTGGTGTGGTCAAAGGAGATAATTAACTTTGACTTTGTCCTTAATAAAAGAGAAAAATTAGGCAGTAGGCACATCATGCGAACAAGACACAGTGCCTGTTTGGGGACACATGTAACCCCTTCCACTTCTCCTGTCCCTTGATGCTCTGCCACACCCAGTTATATGCCTCAAACTTTGGCTTCAGGCCTGAGTCCTGAAACACTCAGATGACTGGCTAGCTGTATGCACGATAATCTCTAAACTTTGCCCCCACTTTCCTGAGTAGATGCTATCTCCATGTTCTTCAGCATTGGATTTTTTGGTGGTAGAGGGATTATGATCACCAAACGATTTTTATTTTATATATAAATGGGAAGACCAATAATCCCATTTGATATTTGGCTTCCGCAGAAATTATTCATTGATGGGAGCTTGCAGAAGACTGACAGGACCATGTGCTAATGCGATCACATTCGAGAGGCTGACCGGATCATTGTGACTTTGAAAGTAATTCACCTCCACGCGTCTATCCCAGGGCAGACCATCAGAGAGAAGAGGTAAGTGTCGCTATCAGCTGGAGTTTCACTAGCTGCTGACAAATAGATCCTAAGTGCAAGGGATCACTTGGTAAGGACTAGCCTTGTTAAAAGAGACAAGGTCAAGCTTCAGGAATGGCAGTTCAATTGTCACCTTGAGTCTTAATGTCCACAAGACTGACAGCCTGAAAGGCATCATGGAGCCCCCTATGTATGCTGTCCTCGAATACATAGAGCTTTAAGGTAGAAAGGGACTGGGGAAAAGAATTCATTTCCCACAATTCACATGTAATTAAATGATAATTTGTCATTGCTGCTTAGGGTGGGTTAGATTTCTGTCCAAGACTAAATCGTGTGTTGCTTGGATATAGCCTAGAAAAGATGCACGTGTACTGTCTCCACTTAGGTTAGCAAGTGTTGGACTATTTGGAAACAGGCAGTTAAATATGTTGAGTTACTGTTAGGACTAACCATTTGTAAGTATGTTTGGGTCTCACGATATCTGTAGAAATACATACGGCGCAGAAACAAAGCAAGTGGGGGAATACAGTGCATTTTGCTGCAGGCAAAGTGACAAGAGACGGATTATTTCACCGCAGACTTTCCTACCCGTCCATAGTTCTCATGGCTGAAGAAGTCACCTAGCTATGTGGTCTTAGCTATTTTATGGGGCTCACCGCCCAGATCCGTAATTTTAAAGGCAACATGCTAACTGGCGTTTGAGCAGGAAAAGAAACTGTGCTATTTGCAACCAAAGGCAGGAAGAGCAGGGGAACGAGAGCAAGTTGGCACTTTGTAGGTCATTATTGCCCCTGCTTAATAAAGTAATAGATGCTTCAAAATCACTTTGAAGCGGTTGCCAACTTCCTCCAAGGGCTGTGAAACCTGATACTTTTGCCTTTAAACCATGCGTGAAAGAGCAAATGGTAGTACTTGTGAATTCATTCAGTGACTTCCAAACTGTAGTCTAAGCAGGGAATGGGAACCCAAGACTGAAGAGGGAGGGAGAAGTGGCCTCTACGAGATTCAGTGGTTGGATGTCAGATTTGGCTGACTTTTAGTTATGCAGGCTTGAACTTTACAGAGATAAACATTGGTTTCCCCAAAGGATCTAAAGGAATTAGAAGAGGGAACTTTGATCTTCTTAACAGTTTTTTTTTTTAATTTAATAAGCTCATGGCAGAGTTAAGTGAAAGCCGGCTCAACCCACATTTAATAAAACACTTATTGGACTACCGAATTTAATAGATGTGTTTTAGAAGGTGGAAATTAGCGTCTGAATAATACAAGGGTTTAGGTCAGAAGAATATTTTTCTGTGCTTGTACTGAGCTGACTAGTGGGAAAGACTGGCTTAATCCTAAGGCTGAAGTCATTTTCTGTTATCTGCCTTCCCTCTCTGAGCAGGCGGTCTGCGTGTTGAGGTTCTTGAAAATGTCAAGAGTCATTTTCAGAAGTGTCATAAAGGCCACACAGGAAACTAAGGAGGCCTTATGTCTAGAACTGCATGATGGCCTTGGTTAGGGACTCACAATCTCTGTTGTAATGGGGGGAGAACATGACAGCCAGGTTGTCCTTGCCCAATTTGCTTGCTAACAGAATGGTTGAGAACAAAGGTTGACTCCTTCACTGCTCACCGCCTGCTGAGTTGTGTAACAGGTCGGCAGTCTCAATCTGTGCGTGACTTTAGCTATTCCTGAAGCAACTAGTCCCAAAGTCAGACAAGCAGAGTGACGACTTTCTTGTGCAATACAGTGGCCAGTACCGAAGAGTCATGTGGTGCAATAGAGAAATCTTCATGTGAACACTGTTGCGGAACAGCAAAGTTTCTCTCCAAAGATTCATCACCCGGTGATAGTACAGGTCTCCATGAAAAAAACAGTCCATGTTCTGCAACAGCTTTGTTCAATAAAAGACCTTGCATGGTGAAGGAAATGTTCTCTGTCTGCACTGTCCAATATGGTAGCCACAAGCCGCATGTGGCTACTGGGACTAAGAAACTGAAGTTTAGTGTTACTTATTTTTATTTTTAGATGTTTATTTATTGAGAGAGAGAGAGAGAGAGAGGATGGATGAGTGGGAGAGGGTCAGAGAGAGAGGGAGAGAGAGAATCCCAAGCAGGCTCCATGCTGTTAGTGCAGAGCCTGACATGGAGGTTGATCTCATGAACAGTAGATAGATCATGACCTGAGCCAAACTCAAGAGCTGGATGCTTAACTGACTGAGCCACCCAGGTGCCCCAGGTTTACTTATTTTTAATTCATTTTAATTTAAGTAGTCCCATGCGTCTAATGGATCCTATGTTGGGTAGCACGGTTCTAGAGGGACCGCAGCACAGATGTGTTGTGAGCACCTGCTTCATGGGCAACACAAAATTCAAGGATGCAATGTCTCGTGTATGTTTTTAAAGCTTGGGAGCTTCCACTTATTTTTCTCACGAAGCTGAAGTGCTGATCATAAAAGCAAGACACATTCCTGCAATATGATAACACCCTCATTAAAAACCAGAAGAAAAGAAATGAAAAAAAAAAAAAAAAAAGCTCAAGTTACAGGTGTTTCTTGGGAAGGACCGATGATTATTTCTTGGCCAGACATTTGCCGTGATGAAAAGCAGTAATGTCTCAGCAAGCAGACCACTCTCCTACTGTCATTCATTTCTGGATGCTGGGTTCCTGCACTTTTATCTGTGTCGGAGAGCTGTCGAACTCCTTTCCAAGCCCCATCTTAGAAAAAACAAAACAAAACAGTAAAACAGAGAGGGGAAGCTGTGCTAGGTGTGGGAAAATACTTTATGATTCAGGTTTCAACTTGCTACCAAGTCATTCCATGTGTGACTGTAACTCACTGACTTGGAATCTGGAACGTGTTCTCTATGGAAGCACTTTTATAACTGGCTAGCTTCCAAGGCTAACCTCTGGTAGTCTATTTGACCCATCACGGAGTTGACATATGGCATATTTGCAAAAAAATAGGAGAAAATGCTTCTGTGGAGTGCAGGTTGTTAACGGAAAGCCACACCCAAACACAGCAAGGTTAATTATTCGATACTGCTCTCCAAAAATGCTTGCGAGGTTTGACACATTGCAGAAGAGTTGATTTTTTGTTTTGTTTTGAAGTGTTGGCTACTCAAAGAAAAGCAGATTAAATTTAGAAGAAGAGGGAGATTTGGGGGGACATTCTGAAGAAGGTGTCTGGGGTACTCTGGGCTTGTTTTTTTTTCAATAGGCTTCGTGCCCAGCGCGGAACCCCATGCGGGGCTTGAACTCCCAACGCTGAGATCAAGACATGAGCTAAGATCAAGAGTCGGGCACTTAATGGACTGAGCCATCCAGGCTTCCCATTCGGGGCTTATCTTAAGAGCGTTCACACTTATTAGCCCTAGCCCTATATTTCACTTCAAGTATTTTATTTCAAAGTTGATAGCTTCCCTTTTCTTGTCTGTGGGCATAGCAGCGGGGCTGCTCTTAGAATCATTAAGTAGCCTTGTGTGGATTTGTGACTGGAAAAATCTATGAGAGAGAAAGAAAAGTTGAGAGGCAAATGGAGACTGATATACAGTGGACAGAAGTTGAAAGAAAGTGAAAGGACAAAGCCAAAGTTTAGGATGATTGCCGGAGGAGAAATTCACGGACTTGGGAATGATAATCCTCTCCACTTACAGACACTTCCTTCCAACACCAGGATCTGAGCTAGGTTATTTACATTGATTATTTCTTGTAATTTTCCTGACAACCCTATGAAGTAGATCTTCTCCCCCTATGCCTCAGCGGGGAAACCCAAATCGAGAGATGAAACAACTCAAGGCAGCTTTTTGACCTCCAGGTAAAAAGGTACATGTGTCTGGATTTACATGCAAGCCTGTTGAGTGCCAAAGCCTCTGCCCTTTCATTATGACAACGTCTTCTCAACTCCACTGACCCCAGGTGAAAAATGGAAGATGTGGGTGGTGATTACGTGTGTGAGCCATTTGGGAGGGATGGAAAGGGCCGCTGACGAGCGTGTTGGTGGTTCCTGTTACTTGTCAGGAAGTGAGTGATGAGGTGGTGAGGAGCAAACCGGGATCAGTCATGGAGGAAGGGGCTGGTAGCAGTCTCAGAATTTTGACAAGCCTGGAGATCCAAACTCAGGAACACCTCTTGTTGCATCTGTGTTAGTGAAAGCTCACTACCACGGAGAAACAATGGAGACAACTTGCGCTCTCCCACTGTTGGACCCACTGTTGGGAATATGTTGGACGTTTGTGGGTTCGTAATGGCTATTTTCTGAGGGCATCCACTTCAGGGAATGTTTTCTCTCATCTCCAAGGGATCTATGTAAACCGTGCAAAATGATTCATTCAAGCAAAATCCACCTTTTTTGAGTACCTCCTCCCCATCCTTCCACGTTCCACAAACATTGAATGAAAGCCTGTTATGTGTCAGGTGTTCTTCAAAGCCACCTAAGGTGAACGCTAACTCCATGTATTGGATGACGTATTTTAAAATTCATATTTCAGGGGCATCTGGGTGGCTCAGGGGGTTAAGTAAGCGTCTGCCTTCCGCTCAGGTCATGATCTCACGGTTCAAGCGTTCGAGCCCCGCATCCGGCTCTGTGCTGCTCGCGTGGAGCATGCAGCTCTGTCCACCCTTCTCTCTGCCCCTCCCTATTTTCTCTCTCTCTCTCTCTCTCTCTCTCACAAAAAGTCAAGCTTTGATTTCCTTAATCTCCTATTTGAATACCCCTTTAATACCACAACACGCGTGGCACTAAAATGGTACCTAAAGGAAGTGAGAGCATTTTCCTTGCAGTGTATTTATAACTTTCTCGTCCATTTAGGGCTTGACAGGGCAGAGTAGAAAACTAAATATAACCAGCATTTGTATTTTTCCCGCATAAGCCTGTTGGGCATTGAAAAGGAAGGACGGGAACCCAAGTTTTGCGAGAAAGGCTTCCAGTGTTAATGAGCAGCTGTATGTATCTCAGGGAAACAGTTTGTAACTAAAAATAGAGTCTATCTAACTATAGCAACTCAGAGCATTTAATACCCAGATTCTACACGGGCAGAACTGAATTCCGAACTGAATTCCAAACGCGTGTGATTAAGGAGGGTGGGATGGGTAGCCTTGAAGGGATCAGAAGAACTAGGGCCCCAAATCCAGGGTCCATCAATCCCCCCATGAATTTCAATCAAATATGCTTAGTCCTTTCAGGTGAGATTTTCTGAGTCTGCAAGACAATTAGAAATCAGTTCCTAACAGTGAAGCTAAAAGAAGAAACAGCATCCAGGCTATTTTTAGCACACTTCACCAAATTGTTTTTCTTCTTCTTCCTTTTTTTTATTTTTTTTAAAGCCAAGAGTAAGTAGAAAGAAGGGAGTATAAATACTTAGAGGAAAAGGTAACAGCAGTTTCTTGGCGCGTAGCCATAATTTCCAAGGATTCCAGGTATTTCCAGAGCATTGAGGATATTCATTTTAAATGGCCATCTCTGTTATTTTATTAATATTTGTAAAATTCAGATATCCAGAAAGGACTACCTGAACTGAATTAGAAAATTTCAAGAGGTACTTTTTGTTATTAACCAGGGCTGTGGACTGAAAGTCCACCCCACCCCCACCCCATTCATATGTTGAAGCCCTAACGCCTAAGGGGACCACATTTGGAGGTGGAGCCTTTGGGAAGCAAGGCCATCTAGATAAGCTCTTGGTGGTAGGGTCCTCGTGATGGGAATGGTGCCCTCATCAGAGGACACACCAGAGTGCTTGCTCATTCTCTCTCTCCCTCCACTATGTGAGGACACAGTGGAAAGGGGCCATCTGCAAGCCAAGAAGAGATTCCTCATCATGAACCAAATCTGCTGGCATCTTGATCTTGGACTTCCCAGCCTCCAGGACTGTGGGAAATCAATGTCTGTTGTTTAAGCCACCCAGCCTATGGTATTCTGCTATAGCAGCCAGGACAGCGAATACAACTAGCATTGCCATTGTTGTGTTGAAAAGATAAGTTGTATGGTTATTGTTCAGTAATCCAGGAATGACCCACCAAACATTTTTCTTCCTCTCCATATTCTTTTCTCCTTCCTCCATGATGAATAAAATCTTTTGGAAATGCCAGCAGGTAAAGATTGCTCCCAATACTTGTTCTGATCTGCACTGGTCCTCACTTGATAAAACATTTCTACCATGTGTAGACTTGGCAAAACCCTCAAAGTTAAGCCTCAAAGTTAAGCATTTCTGTGTCTTTGGCAGTATAATACCGGGAGGAGGAAGAGGGACGCTGCCAATGTTTAAATGACTAATAGCCACATCTTTGTTTTGAAATAGTAATTGTTATGTTCTTGGCCATGGAGGATGACCTGGTTCCATATATACCTGTAAATACATTAAGGAAATAAAACTTCCCGTATGGAAGGATTTTGACTATGGTAATGCCTACTTACAATATAGTTGGTGAGTTCCTTCCTTGCAACGACAACAGATTAACTTGAGAAATGAAAATGTAACAAAATTTTAAAAAGAATACAATCATTCTTGAATCTTTCACACACATGATCTCATTTGTATTTGTATTGGGGGTCAAATTATAGTGGCAGATATCATTGTGTCCTGTTACTGATGGAGAAACCCAGTCAGAAAAGTTCAAGTAAAAGGATACTTTATTCCTCTCTGTTGGATGCTTTCTCAGAAACTTTAAAATACTAGCTTTCCATTTCCAGAGGACTTAGATCGACCATTCTCACAAACTCTGTTGACGCACTTTTCTTGCAGTGATGAAGGGTCCAGAGCCGAGGAAGAAATTCCATTGCTATTCTCAGATGTATATTCCCAAACATGGGTAAAAACAAGGAAGCATTTATAGCGCTGTGTATTGTTGAAGTCCTCTTGGGTAAAAATGGAATAAAACAAAACAAAATAAAACAGAATAAAAACATTGCGGGCAACCTTCTTCCAGCAACTGCAGACACGTACATCGGGTAGGACTGGATGACTTTTCTCAGTCTGTTCCCAGGTTGTTTTAAGTGCAATGTGAATAATAGATCGAACCATATGAAATTGTTTTGCGGGTCAGAAATGGCCAAATTTTGGCCATTTCTTAGAGTCATACTTAGAATGGATATTTCTCGGTTTATATCGCACAGGTTGATTATAAAATTGATCAGTAGTGGTTCTTTCTTCTCTCCCTCCTCCTTACTCCACTACAATGATTAGTTGGCATTTCCATGTGCTACACTCACTGGATGTATTCAGACTTTATGGAAACACCGAATTAGGAGTGGGGGGAAGGTAGGGACTAACGATTTTTATCATCGTAAGAATTAAGAGCCCCTGGCGTAGATAAAATGGGCCATAGGCAACATTTTATTCCCTGGCCAGAGGAGTGCAGCTCTCTCTTAAAGAAAGGGTGAATGAAGTTACCTCTCTTATAAGAATAACCTAGAAAAGGCTCTGACTTATTAAAGCGCTCCATCATTTTCCAACATCAGTAATGAATTATTTTCAGTGTGCTTCATGCCTAGTATACATGGTGTCCTGACTCCATGGACGAGAACCCTTAGCATTGCCTAAGAGTCTGTGGGAACAAAAGGGTTAAACTCTGAAGCTTTGAGCCTGTGCCCCATGGAGCATGTATAATGGGGTGCCCAGGGACTATCAGGATGACCAGGAACTCCACTTGTCTGGGAAACCTCTTTCCGTTTGGATCCAGCTTGGAAGTTATAGTCAGTTGCTTTAAAAACCTTCCCAGATGCTGCAGTCCTTTGGGGGAGGCTGGACGGAGGAGTCTCAGTGGCCAAGATCACTCAAGGTGCAGAGAACAGGCAGAGCCGGGGGGCCTCACAAGCGAACCAGCAAGCTCAGATCGGAGATGGCCTTTCGGAGGGCGTTGAATGAAAGCAACTGGCGTGGCACTAGGGTTGATAGACTGCTCACCCCAAATCACCACTTAAAGCATTGCAGACTGAGAATCATTTGTAGCTGATATGAAATATCTTGCCACGAAGAAACAGCTCACCAGTGAGGATACGTTTAGAGCCCCCTTGAAATGAGTCTTCAGGGGACAGAATTGGGACACCAGCAGCGGGTGAGGGTGGGGGCAGACTCGGCCGGGGACAGGCTAAATCTTACCTGGCTAAGAATTTCTACTGATCCTTCAGTAAGAAAGGGATTCACTTAGAAAAGAATACCAGAACTTCACGAAACAGTGTTCGCAGTTTGTTTTCTGGGTATAGTGTGGCAGCTGTGGTCTAGCTCGTGTGTGTGAGCACGTGCTTATATTGATGAATAAGTCAATCTCTCTAGTTTTTTATTTCATAGCGTGAGTTTGATCGCTTTCAACGGACTCTTTATAAAGCATCGAGTGAAAGAGCCTGTTCTGATATTTTTAGACATGTATGTACTGGGCAGAATCAATTGATAAGTTCACAGGAGATTTAGATTCTTGGAGGAGGCAGACGAGACAGAGTTCTCCTTACAGAGTGCCCAGAAAAGGCTTGTTGCAGTCTGGGCTTATCCCCAGATACACCCGGATGCACCACAGGTTCTCATGCTCACCAGCTCATTGTTTATATTTGGCAGAGATAGGGAAGGAAACCCATCTACATACGTTTTTCTGAGTTTTGGGATAAAGGTAATTAAATTCTAAAGGCTTTCAAAATAGGTATATAAATGAGGAGAACTGGATATTATGATGATTGTAAAAAGGGACAAAGACTTGAATCTTAGGAGCAAATATCTGTGCTGTTAATGAAATAAGAAGAAGAAGAAGAAGAAGAAATTCCCAAAGAGAGGCTAGTATAAGACATTAAATGCACATGAAAACTTTAAGACCAGGTTGGCTTCAGATCATTAGGGTTTTGTTTTTGTTTTTGTTTTTCTCTCTTAATGTCAATTTCTCCTGGTTGGACAATAAGAGTTTTGCGAGGGGAAGAAAAGTGTGAACTCTACTTGGTCATGGACACTCAGGGTGACGCAGAGTCTTTTGCAAACACCCACAAACTCTGAGCTTGATGGGAAAGAAACTTCCCTACGTAAATATGCAGTTCAAATACAAAGTGGTATGTCTGAAATGAGAATTTCTAAATCTGTTTATTATCACTTAGATGTGAAGCACCCCTCATAGTTGGTGCCTGCAGTTTCCTTCCTGTTTCCCTGGGAAGAACTAGCACGTTTCTCTGCGCAGAAAGCAGAATTTGATGCGGGGCACAGTATTTGGGCATCAGCAAGTCACAGAACTGTCAGTGGCCATAATTAGGAATATTATTGTGTGACGGTCCTCAAAGGCATGCATTTCAAGAATCTCTAAAAATACTTTTGGATCAAGGCAGGGCATAAGTACATAAAGCAAAAGTAAAAAGACACATTTAACACTTTTGCCTAGTTTAAGCAAATCGTGATCAGAAAAGACAGGAGAGGAAGGAAACAAAATCTCCCACCCAGCAGTCTAGTGTAAGAAGATGTCAGTGTCACAGCCTTGAGTTTTGAGAGGTCTGATGGAAGGATTCATGGAAAGGAGAGAGGAGACGTCAAAACCAGAGAGACAAGATTATTCAGTTATTTATTATTTATTAACACCTCTTAGGGGCATGCAGACGTGGGGGAGGGGCTTTGTTTCTACTGCCCCTCATTTCTACATGGAGGCACTTCATATTAAGCAGAAATTCTTTGATTTGGGGGGTCTTTTTGGAAGTCTGGCAAAATTTACCGACACCTTCTAAGAATAATGTTTTTTTTTTTAATTTTTAATTTTTATTCTTTAGAGAGAGCACGAGTAGGGGAGAGGGGCAGAGGGAGAGAAAGAGAGAATTTTAAGCAGACCAACGCGGGGAGCCCAACGCGGGGCTCAATCCCATGACCTTGGGGTCATGACTTGACCTGACATCAAGAGCCCGACGAGCCACCAACTGAGCTACCCGGGAGCCCCAGAATAATACATTTTTTTTTTTTTAATTTATTTTTGGGACAGAGAGAGACAGAGCATGAACGGGGGAGGGGCAGAGAGAGAGGGAGACACAGAATCGGAAACAGGCTCCAGGCTCTGAGCCATCAGCCCAGAGCCCGACGCGGGGCTCGAACTCACGGACCGCGAGATCGTGACCTGGCTGAAGTCGGACGCTTAACCGACTGCGCCACCCAGGCGCCCCAGAATAATATTTTTACATTAGATAATACATATACAGTGTGCACATATATTGGATTAGTAGAGGAAATTATATCGTACCGTAGACAACATTAATTCTCTCAAAATGCCATTATCAAACTACTAACACAAATCTAAATCTGGGAGGTAATACATATGTGTTTTAAGATACAGAATGAGATCTAGCAGCACGTCCGCACTTCCATAACTTTGAAGTGTGTGGTCACGCGGCATGAAAGCATCTGAGCTGTGCGTTGCCCACAGAGTCACATGCAACTAACTGCTCATGTAAGTCTGGCTCATTGCCTCCTTTCATAACTGCAGGAAATGCTAAATTTCAGCTAGAGGTGAGTAGGTCAGCCAGAGGTCAATGACAAGAAAGAAGTAATTTTTCCCCTCTCCAATTTCAGAGCCCTCCCTGAATTTTCTCCAGGGACATCTTGTTTAGCACCCCTGGCTATATGCTTCCCTCACTCGTTTTATGCCGGAGGAGGGATGGGGTATCGGCCTGGTGACTTTGGGAAAAGAAACGCAGCCTGCTCTTCTCCGCTCGGCTTCCTGCAGTCTTGTCTCTCTTTTCCAGAGAGCCTTGTCTGCACACTGCCACCCTTCCCACTTCTCTCGGTCCCGCAGAGAAGCCTGCCCCAGAAGGGAGACCTGCCTGCGGTCATCGAGCTGTTCGCCAGACACAAAGAGGGCAAATCTGTCTCTTTCAGGGGTCCCGCACATCATCCTTTGTGATGGTGCTAAGCCTTGTGTTCAGATCCAGTTTTTATTGGCAAGCAAGCTACCGTTTTGGAGCTCCTGATGTCTTGCTGTGGTCGGCCTCCTTGGGCAACCTCCCTCTGCAATCCCCAGGCCAGCCCGACTGTGAGGCTCAAGCCCACAGATTCTGGAGGCAGACAGCTTGGGTGCAAAGCCCACCCCTGCTACTACCTGTGGGGCCTTTGGAAAGTGATGTATTTCTCTGACTCAGTATTCTCGTTTGTAAAATGGAGCTAACAGAACCCGCCCCATAGGCTTGTATGAAAATGCAATGAGTTCATTCACATAAAGGTCTTAGAATGATAATGAGAAAGGGGTGTTTGCTCAGTAAATGCAGCTGTTACGATTCTGAATGGGGTGCGGGGGGGCTGGTATGCTACTGACTGAGCCCCCTAACCCCAGCCACTTCTACTTGAGGTTCAAAAACATCTAGTTGCCTGTGTGGATTAAGTTAACTAGATACTTGCCAGGTCATACCTGTGCAACCCATACTTGTGCTGGGTTACCAGAGTATCAGACTCTCCTTTTTTGAAAGAGATGTAACCTCTGCGTATGCACTCCTGTGGCTGTACTGTTTATAAAAATAGTGAAGCTTTATGAAATCGACTTTTTGTGGGCTGAAAATGGTTAAATATCGGTCCGTTCATGTGATTTAATCCCATACTTCCGTACTGGTTGTTAAATACCCACTGCCTCCCAGGCCCCAAGCGGACGTCCTTCTGCCCCCAGATTTCCTGGGACTCTCCCACCAAAGGGGTCCCCAGGATCTTGCTGTCGTGCTGAGGCTGACATCCCTTCTGGCTGTTTGGTGCCCTTTCTGTATTAAGGGAAAGGTTTTTAAAAGTCTATTATTTACAGAGCATCTGAGGACTTGTATTGGAGGCTGAGACATTGTAAGGCCCTCAGCTAATGGTTTCAACTTCAGTGCTCTGAAGCAATCACCTGAAACAAAAAAACTACACCCCTCAAATTCCCCCAAACAAACCACCACCACCACCAGCAACAAAACCCCTAAACAACAAAGATTCAAGGCTTCTGATTGTCTGCTTGGAAACGTCAAGGCATCTGCGACACTTCTCGAACCTCTATGCTGTGTCCCCCTAAGCCTAATTATCTCAGCTCTCAGACACGTAAGACTTAATGTCTAGTTCTCTTAGGAGAAGCAAGGCGTGAGGACTGATTAAGCAGAAGCTCCTAAAAGGATTATGAGCAGGCACACAGCTCCCAATGGCCACCAGCTGAGCACCGCCTCCTGGGGTGTGAAGAGGGATGGTGTTGTGGTGTTACTTCCTGCCACTGTGTGAGTCACCTCCTGCACACAACAATTTCGACATCTGAGCTAACTTGGGGGAGCAGACCACGCAAGAATAATTACTTTGGCTTTTTAGAACAGCTAGGCTTTGGCTCTGTTTCCTAATCTCTTCTCCAATGGGTCGTCCCATGGGGATTTTCACCTCTATGTTTTTAGCTGTGTCCCCTCCAGAAGGATCTTTTTCTTCCACCGTTCGCTGCTGAAATGGACTACCCATCCCAATGCATCATTCTTCTCAGAGCCTCACAGGGCAGACTATACAACATGATGGTTTCTGGATCACATCAAGGCTGCACACGGCCTCTTTCGCTGTGGGATAGATATGCAGGTCAGAATTTCCTTTTTCAATGGCTGGAACAGTAGGAGGAAGAAGGTTGACGGAGATAAACACTAGTTCAACTCTTGTTATGAATTGAATAGTTCTGAGAACCATTGTTTGATCACTCACTGGGCAAATATTTATGTGCCAGCCATGTTCTAGCCACTGGAGATAGAATGATAGGCAGGACACGGTCCCTAAGCTACCTTTAAAATCTAGATCTTTCTATTGATGAAGCATGGCTTTGAGATTGTTTGCTATTCTCTCTCGCTGTAAGATCATGTACACAAACACAAACACACACGGGATGAAAACTAGATCTATTTTTTCCACTGTAAAATTTCTTCCTCCAAATTAAGAATTTGCAATCACTATTTTTCTACCATAACCCCTGTGGACACTAGTATAAAATAGAAGGGCCATAGAAACAACTGAAAAAAAAAAAAAAAAAAAAGCCAGGGTATATGTGCCTGTTTTCCCTTGTGACTTAAGACCAACTGATTTCTGCCATGTCTCTGGGGACTTTGGTGGTATGAGCACCCCTATAGCACCAAGCATTTGTCACTGAGCTACAAGGACAGTGCCTACGAAAGCCAGGCCACCTGCACGCAGAGGCCTGCTTAATTTACCAAGCCAGTGTGTGCAGATATGGAGAGGTCCAGACTGAACTCCGTGGCAAGCTCACGCTCAGATAAGCAAGGTCAGGCGTCCCTGGGGGCCCAGGCAATTACACAAACGGCAGCTCATTGCAGACCCACAAATAGGTTGCCATTTGCTTCTTGCTTTGTTTTGGGCTTGGCACCAATTTTATACAGGGAGAATTATAGTGTAGCGTTCACTTGCCAGAAAGAAAAAAAAGACTGTGCTTGTTTTTTTTTTTTTTTTTTGTAAGTGTAACAAACAATCTTGTTAATGTAACCCAGTTGGAATTTTATAGTTCTAGGAGTCTGGATTTTCATTTTTAAGGTAAGTGTTTTTTTTTTTTTTTTTAATTTGTCTGCTTTTTGCTTATTTTTGAAACCATTTTGAGAAGCGTAAAAATAAATTTATATATGTGATCCACTGTTGTATATAAGTAAGCGTTTTTGTTTTTTTTTAAATGAGAGCAATGTGACAGCTATATATTACCAGGTGAAGATATTACATATAAAGTATTCTGTAGATATTTATGTCCAAAGATCCTTTTGATTGGGGAAGTTTCTTGGAAATGTTAGCATGAAGTTAGTGTTTGGATGAGGATACTTATAAAGAGTTATGCATATTAATGTGGTAATTTCTAATTAGCAAAACGACTTTCAAATAAACAATCTAGCTATGTGTCTAAGGAGCAATGTCTTTAATTGCCCTGTGATAAACTACTAACGAAACCCACAGCTGGATAACAGATAGCAGTAAAATCTGTCAATAAAACCAATATTGTTATGCTTCACCAGCTCTGTTCACTTGTTAGAGTGCGTTAAGCGGAATTTTAATGGAGAATTATTTGAAAGACATTTAGGCACGCTGGAACATATTTCTGTTCATACGATGTGATTTAGTGGAATGCATTATCCTTCAAAGCTAATCATAAGAAAAGCAACACACATACAAAAGCATTTCGGTAAAAGTTTCCTCCTTTTTTTTTTTTTTTTTTTTTTTTTTTTTTTTTTTTTTTTTTTTTTTTAAGTTTTCTTCTTTAAAGACTTATGTGTTGAAAGGGTAAACCTGGTCGGGATTATCGATATTGGGACAGAATATATATTGCCCCTGTATCTTATGTGTGGACACTGGGTACTACTAGGCCATTGTGGTTGCCTTTTAATTAGACTAAACTTCACTCGAGATTAGTAGACACTTTCGTTACAGTAGTATTCTTAGTCTGCTTGGTGATGTTTATTATTAAACATTTTGTTAAATTTTCTGAACTCTTCATCTACTAAGTGATTTTTGTAATATTACTCTCATTCACATGGATAGGAATGACCATGGCTTATATTATTCAAAACAATTTTTTTTTTTAATGTTTTATTCATTTTTGAGACAGAGAGAGACAGAGCATGAACGGGGGAGGGGCAGAGAGAGAGGGAGACACAGAATTGGAAGCAGGCTCCAGGCTCTGAGCCATCAGCCCAGAGCCCAACGCGGGGCTCGAACTCACGGACCGCGAGATCGTGACCTGGCTGAAGTCGGACGCTTAACCGACTGCGCCACCCAGGCGCCCCAAAACAATTTTTTTTTAAAGTTTATTTCTTTTTGAGAGAAAGAGAGACCGAGCATGAACGGGGGAGGGGCAGAGAGCGAGGGAGACCCAGAACGTGAAGCAGGCTCCAGGCTCTGAGCTGTCAGCACAGAGCCTGATGCGGAGCTAGAACCCATGAATAGAGACATCATGACCTGAGCCGAAGTCTGATGCTTAACTGACTGAGCGACCCAGGTGTCCCATTACCATGGTTTATATTCAAGGTGGGGGATTGAACACATTCGGATTACCTTTCAGGAAGTCACAGAGTAAAGATTAAGACCCAGAGAGCAGGTCAGCCTGTGGTAACTGTGGCCTCTCACTGCTCTGCATGCTTTTTCAGTGTCCTTCTGATAACAGATCTTTGTTTTCCTTTTGGTACCAACCCTACCCATTCCACGTGAACTTGGCGGGCCTGGCAGTCACATTGGCCTGCCCTCTCGTGACCCCAGAAGCCAGGCACATAATTCAGAGTATCCTTTTGGCACGGCTACAGCGATTGATTCCGAGATTGGCACGTGGACCAATTTGAGTCCATCACTAACGGCCTCCTCTAAAATCTCAGAGTTCGCTATTTTCTGCCGGAGTTGCTACACTGAGAGAATGCGGTGGGCAGCGCTGGGGGTCATCTCAGGGAGACACAGGTTGAAGTATGAAGCCAAGTGAGGTAAAAAAAAAGGAGGAGGTATAGAGAAATGGAGGCCTGGAGACATTATTTACTTCCTCACACTAGCTGTGCCTGAAATCCGTGATAATTCTACACCTCCCAGAAATACAGGATTGCCTTTTTTTTTTTTTTTCAAGAGCTCATTTGAGTTGGGTTTCCATCATTTGAAACTCAGAGTTATGATTCCTACGGAGGGTTACCTGTTTGTTTGGGCAACACTCAAAGCAGGCTATATTAATTAGAAAGCCTGAGTCTAATTACTTACAGGCCACACCCAAATAGAGGTCTTCTCTACTAAAGGTGGAAGGTACAGTTTGGGAGACAGTTCTGCTAATTTAACAAAATATATCGATAAGTGTTCTTAGACACTTCCAAAGACCATTTTACGCATCATTTTTGCTTCAGTTCAACACTGTATATCTATAAAGGAGATCCACTTCATGAGATAATTCATTTAGTTCAGTGGGTTATACGTACAAAGTGATCTAGGAAAAAAAAAAAAAAGGATATTGCACAATAAAACCAAAAGAGAACATACCCCTTTCTTACTCAGTCGTTAGAAATACTGCCTCAGAATTGGCTGAGTCCTCTTTCTGTGGCTCCTCTGGGAATGGAGTAGCCCTCCCCGTACTTGTGGTTTCAGTTACCCACGGTCAACTACCGTCCAGAAGCAGATGATCCTTCTGATGTATTGTCAGAAGGTCAGTGGTTGCCTAATGCTATGTCCCAATATCTACATCGTTAACGTCACTTCATCTCATTTCATGAACATTTGGTCATCTCATATCGTCACAAGGAGAGGGGTGAATACAGTACAATAAGATATTTTAAGAGAGACCATAGCCATGGAACTTTTATAACAGCATATTACTATAATCATTCTATTTTATTACCAGTTATTGGTGTTGATCTCTGACTGTGCCTAATTTATAAATTAAGCTTTATCATAGGTATGTATGTGTAGGAAAAAACAGTATATATATAGACTTTGGTACTATCCAGTATCAGACACCCACTGGGCATCTTGGCATGTATCCCCTGTGGATAAAAAAGGGCTATTGTATTACTGTGAGGCTTGCCCCCAAGACCTCATGTCCCCATGTCTTTCTGATTTAAGTCCCAAATTTTCCAACCCCCATTGGGTCACCCCCAGCCTCTAGGGCCTCATGCCTTCATCTTGTCTTTATTTTTCTGTTTCGCAGCCTTGATCCAATTTCTGGGACTACCCCCACCCCCCAACCCCCAAATGTCATTTCCTCTGGGTTCGGTGTGTTTAATAATAGATCTTTAGGCAAAACTCTTCCTGGACTAACTTATGTTCCAGGACTCTGTCTTCACTCACAATGACTTTGAGAAGTCTCCTTCCCTCCCAGATCTGGTCTGTCATTTCCAGCATATGACATGAGAATCATTAAGTAAGTGAGCCTTTCCCAATCGGGTTTCTCTCTGACTTCTAAAATTTCAGAGATTCATTCTCTTGTCTTGTTTCCTTCCTTGATAAAATGTCATCGATCATTTTTTGGGGGGAGGGGAGCTGTGTTAGACCTCGTGGTTGACTCCATAATATCCATCGTACGCACCTCCCCCCCAGCCTGGGTTGGGAGATTTTGTGCCAGCTTCAGGGTGGGTGGGGCCCTGATTAGTCTCAGTCAATAATGGCCCTTCTTCTCCTTATCAGTAGTTGGTTCAGGAACTCAGACAGAACACAGCATTCCATGTATGACAGCTTAGGGGTAAATGACATATGTTGGTCTAAACAGACAAAAAAGAAGGCTTTGATTCAGTGGCTGGGGAAATCATCCATCTTTCTCTCTCCTTCTCTATTCCTCCTCACTTGCCCCTCCAGTAGACATGAAAGGCCTAAGTGATACGTGTAGCTGTCCTTTAAACCACAGGGAAAACAACCTTAGGGTGAAGCTGAATTGTGTTTAGCAGAGCAGAGAGATAGAAAGAACCTGAGTGTTTCATGACATTGTCCAGTCCCTGGATAGGCCTAATCCTTATCAAGGCTTCCAGATAAGTGAGTCATACATTCTGCATTCAAACCCTTAACTTTCACAAAGCTAATGTAACTAATACAATGGGTTTATTAGTGTTCTTTTCTGTGGTCAGGTTTTGAATCCAGGGGAGTAAGTAAAGCCCAGAGGGAAGTCAAAGGAAAATATTTCCCAGAGGAGGAAAGAATAGGGAGTGAGAAACACCAGAAATAAGCTTTTCATACTTCGCAGCGTGCCAGAGGGTCAGCTTTCTATCCAAGTAGCCTGGAGATATGATTATATCATTTTTCTCCCCCTCTTAACCAGGGATAAAGACTCCTTTTCAGACACTTGCCTTGAAACCCTCCAAATCATGGTACAATGATGGAGAGACTTGTCCAGTGCTCCAGGCAAAGATCATAAGGTTGGGCCCTAAGTCCAGCAAATAATAAGAGCTAACATTAACATTTATAAACCACTTTCCAGTTTGCCACTACCTGATTTCATCGGAGCCTGAGAACAATTCTTCAGAGTAACTTTTCATCATCTTCATTGACAAATGAGGCCGCTAAGGCTTGGGGAGACAAACTGAATGAATGGCACAGAGCCACCCAGCTGGAGACAAAGAATCCAGGACCAAAGGCTGGAATTCTGACTCGAAGCTTCACTGTTGCGACCATCCCACACCACCCCTTTGCCCTCCCATGTGGCTTCTCTGTTCCCTGGCACACACGTCTTCCTCTACATTCAGAATCAGTTTTCCTCGTTGGCTTGTCTTTGGGAAGGCAGCCCCAGGCCTTCCTTATCTGTTTGTGGTTGCTGGACTTCTCTTACCATGAAAAGGGCTTTATTTCTTGGCATTGAGTCCCGTTCCTTATCCACTCCTTTTCTCCATTACTTCACTGGGCTTCCTGTTGGTTTGGAGTCATGAACACTCCGGGATGACAAGTGAGGTCAATTTCTGCATTCGATTCAAAGGAAACTGGGTTGGATGAATTCGACACAACGGTGAACTGAGTGGATCATTACGTCTTAAGTAAGTCTCAGGAAATGTGATGAAACTATAGAAAAGGTATCCTTGATCCGAAATAATGTGAGCTAAGCGCGAATAAACTCTTTGGGTCTTAATGACACCCATGAGACTTTTGATGTCTGACCATAGATGTGGAAGAAAGATAAAGGAAGAAAAATGGAAAAGCAGCAAAAAAGTAGGAGGGGGGGAAAAGAAAAACGTATGCACAAACATTGGGAGTCAAAGAGCATGTTTATGCAATAATTTTCTAACCTCTAAAGTTTTTCTCCTATTTTTGAGTTAAAGTAGGCATTGCTGAGCAAGGACGATTAGCCATTCCACAGAAGCTCTTGAGGACCACAGAACATATTAAATCAGTAATTTGTGTGATGGGCCTGATAGAGTTAGCAGCTGACAAAATGGCAGATGTAATCAATAACCTGCTGACTCACAAAACAGTTGATTTGGCCCCCAAATACCTATTGTGTTTATTAGTGAATCCCACGTACAGAATGTGAATTACAAGACAGTGTTGATCATTTTCCGCAGTTGTTTATTTTTCTTTCTCTCCATAAGCCCTTACGAATTAAAATGCAAAGTAGAGGTTGGGAACTCCGAGAAATCTTGTTTTGCTCATTTTTTTTCCCCAGCGCACATTTGCATTTTCGATGGCTGCAATCTCTGCCTCCCTGCTTTGGCGAGGCATACGGTTGTTGTACTCTGCCTTATGAATATTATGATTTAGCTAAGGTGAAACTTGGATAGGGATCAGAACATGTCAACTGGGGACTATTAGGTTAAGAGAACTAGACCTCTGGCCTCTCTTTGGGGCTTGTGATGTCTTTGAATCCCCTGATGTAGGAAATTTGGATGCTGGGGATTTCTTCCACACTCAAGAAAAGGATAGGATGGGTTTTATATGTACTTAAACTTTGTCTTTTATAACCAGGTGGCAGCCAATTTATTTAAAGCACTGATGAATAAGAGGAACCCTGGAAGGGAACATTTGACTCATCCTTATCTTTACTTTCAGGAGGACGATAATCCCTGGAATCAGGGAACATTCAAATAAACCATGTAACGCTGGATCCAACTGATTATCCTCATTAGCAGAACCCTGAGCTTTACTGAGAATAATTGAAAGTTGCATTTGGCATGTGTCTTAATTGTTACCCTGCAGAAGGCAATATAAGGGAAGATTTTGAATATATCAGATGACAGAGTTATAGTGTAGATAAGTCTGGGAAAATATTTGCAAAGTTTATCCATATAACATGCCCTAAGTTGTCATGCAGTATATTTGCGTCGTAAAAAAAATGTTCAAGAAAACAGACAGCATGGGATGTCCATCCTGCGTGGTGTTTCTCCGTCTTGATACGGGAGAACTTGGTACCTAGAGCAAAGCCATAAGCTGTGCAATCATTCTGAATTTGCATTCACTTAAGGAAAGATTTTTAATGTCCTGATTTGCTTTCACTTTTTCTGGCCCTCACAAGCCCTATCCCACTGCCTTGGTGTGCATTTCATAGCATCGCTCAGCTGTGCAAGTTTTTTTTTTTTTTCTCCTTGTTAATTTTCTATCCAATCCCCAAAGTGAAGCTTGCAGGAGGGATGAAGCCCGGAAAACAAAAGTTATGAATAGGTCAAGGGATATGAACAAGCCATCGTGTAGCCTCCAAGCTTTTCAAGCTTTTCTCTCTTAAGGTTTCGGATGTGCGTGTGTTTGGCTATGCCGAGAGACAAAAGGAGGTCATCTTCCCAGTTCCTATTTCAGAGACAATAACAGGCACAAAAGTGCAGCAAATAGCCACCATTGTTTAGTACACAATAGAAATGTGTTTAAATTTTTTTTGATGTTTCTTTATTTTTGAGAGAGAGAGAGAGAGAGAGAGAGAGTGTGTGAGTGGGGAAGGGACAGAGAGGGAGGGAGGCACAGGAACTGAAGCAGGCGCCGGGCTCTGACCTGTCAGCCCAGAGCCGGACACGGGGCTCCAACTCACAGACCACGAGATCATGACCTGAGCCGAAGTTGGACGCTCAAACGACTGAGCCACCCAGGCGCCCCTAGAAATGTGTTTGTATTAATCGTCTCAGTGCCCAGGAGGACGGTCATATTATTGCATTTGACAGATGAGGAACAGGAGATACAGAAGAGTTAGGTAAATGGGCTCAAACTTGCACACCTGGAGGCTAAAAGTGTTAAGAGTGTAAACCCAGACCTGGAGCCTGCTGAAGCCTGTGCATTTCTTACCGTGCTCTGCGCTATTTTTTAAAGAAGGGTCTTGAGAACGTAGAGGAACAGATGGGGCCACTGGTTACATGAGCCCTTCTACGATTGCCTTATTCTCTCCTGACTGCATTTCCCCCTCGCTTTTCTACCCACCACACTCAAGGAAGAAAACAATGGGGCGGAACCAAAAAAGAGACTTTAGTTGTCACTGACTTAGAAGTAAAAGGAGCTAGTCTTGGAAAGTAGACTTTCCAAACAGGCGATTTGGCCATGTTCCCAAATTCTAAACTTGGAGGCTCAGCTCTTTCCATTGAGCAAATTATCAAGAAAATCATTTAGATGGGATTTCCTCTGAAATGTAGATACATCTTATTTCAGAATTTTGGCTACCAAAGACCCATTATCACTTATTTGCATTGCAGCCTTACGCTGCCGGTCTGCAACCTTCCTATGAATAAGATTCATCCAGGAGGGAGTCAATTAGTGTTCTTCAGTTTTAAGTAACAGGAATCTTCCCTGGTTACTATAAGCAGCAAGGATTTGGGCAGCTCTCAGAAATAAAGGGAAGGCTGGAGAACAGGGCCAGAAAAAGGAGAGAGACAGGGGTGTAGGTAGGAGGAACTAATTTTGTTTCCTATCTACATTCAACTTTGTGATGTCATTGAATCCGAAGATGTTTAAGTAACTATCTATAGTGGACAGAATTCTAAGATGAGCCTCAAGATTCCCACCCACTGTGTCTTAGTGTTCTTAGAGAAAAAGAACCAATAGAATATACACGTATATTCTTAATATATTTATATATTCTGGATATGTGTGTATATTCTGGATATAAAAAATATAAAATATATTTAAATCTACAAACGATGTTTAGATGCTTATATATATTCTGAATTAAAACATAAAATTTATTTATATCTACCTACAATATTGATAGATTTACTCTGGATACAAAACACATAAAACATATTTATATCTATATATAATATTTATATATATTATGGATATACATAATATGGATATAAAAATAAAAATAAAAACATATAAAATATATATTTAGAATAAAAAATAAATAAAACAAATGTAAATATGTATCATACACATATAACATTCATATATGCATTTTTTTAATGCTTATTTTTGAAGTAGAGAGAGACAGCATGGGTGGGGGAGGGGCAGAGAGAGAGGGAGACACAGAATCCGAAGCAGGCTCCAGGCTCCCAGCTGTCAGCACAGAACCTGACGTGGGGCTCGAACTCATGAACCGTGAGATCATGACCTGAGCCAAAGTTGGACGCTTAACTGACTGAGCCACCCAGGTACCCCACAACATTCATATATATATATATATATATATATATATATATATATATATATAGGTTTATGATGAGGGTTTGGTTGACAGGATTATGGAGCATAAGTCTGACAGTCTGCCATTCACAAGATGGAGGCCAAGGAAAGCCAGTGGTGTAGTTCCCATCCCAACCCAAAGGCTGGAGAAGCAGGAGCTTCTATGTGTGAAGGCAGGAGAAGATGATGTCCCACCTCAACAGAGAACAAACTCGCCCCATTGCTCAGTCTTTTTGTTCTACTCCACAAATTGGCTGATGAAAACTTGCATTGATGAAGGCCATCTTTTTTATTTTAATTAATTAACTAGTTAATTAATTAAAACATCTACTTATTTATTTTGAGAGAGAGAGAGAGAGAGAGAGAGTGAGCCAGCAGAGAAGAGGGATGGAGGGAGGGAGAGAAAGAATCCCAAGCAGGCTCCACATCCAATGCAAAGCCTGATGTGGGGCTGGATTCCAAGACCATGAGATCATGACCTGAGCTGAAATCAAGAGTCGGATGCCTTATGGAATAAGTGCCCTGAGGGCCATCTTTTTGTTCAGTCTACAATTCAAGAGCTAATGTCTTTTGGAAATACCCTCACAGATAGTCCTAGAGATAATGTTCTATCAGCTGTCTGGGCACCCTTTAGCTCAGTCAAGTTGACATGTAAAAATAAATCATCAAACTCTGTTACACCCATCCTGTGTAATCCCTTGAGTGTGGGTGAGATTATGAGTGATGGGCTATCACTTCTGTCAACAGGTTACTCTACTAATCAGCTGGCTTTGAGTTCATTGAAAGAAGGATTATCCTAGGTTCACCTGACCTAATCAGATGAGCTCTTAAACCAGGACTGGGCCCTCTCTGGGGTGAGAGATGTTATGAGAAAGAGATTCTCTTACTGACCTTGAACCTGAATACTGCCGTGGACAAGGCCATACGGCAGGGAGCTGTGGGCACCTCCAGGACCTGGGAGTGGCCCTGAACAATAGCTAGTCGGAAAGTGGGACCTCGGTCCTCCGGTTGCCAGGAGCTGAATTTGGCCATCAAGCGGCTGGGTTGGAAGCGGACAGAACCCTCGCTGCAGCTCCAGCCAACACCTGATTTCAGCCTGTGAGACCCCAAGCAGAGAACCCCCCACACTGTGTCTGGACTTCTGACCCACACGACTGTTGAGATAACAAATGGATATTGTTTCCAGGTGCTCAGTTTGTGACGATGGAGTCTATACCATCTCCATGCCGATGACTCTGAACTCTAGACCCTCTTTCCTAACTTCAGTCTGATACCCAACCACCGACTTGCTGTCTCTGCCTGGACGTCTAAGAGACATGGCAAACATAATGTGTCCCGAACCGAGCTTCCCTCTCTCCTGTCAACCCACTCTTCCTATCCTCCTTTTATGCCCAAAGTGACAACTCTCTCCTTACAGTTGCTTACCTCAAGAACTCTGAGTTTTGTTTCACTTTCAATCCGTCAGTTTTAAACTTTGACTCTACTTCTCACTAACGGCTCTGCTGTCACCCTGGTCTTTACCACCCAACGCGTTTCACATGGGCTAGTACAGCCGTCTAACTGACTTCCCAGATTTCCCCCCGGGTCTCCTACAGTCTGCCTTCGATACAACAACCGGAGTGAGGTCATTACATGAAAACTCTAGTCAGTCATCTGCGTAGAGCCTTCAGTGGCTCTCTGGTAGACTGAGTTATTAGTCCCTATTCTCATTTCTCCCTTTGCCATATGACTTTGCAGTCCCTCTCACTGGGGGTGAACGAGGTGGCTCCACTCCTTGACTCGGGTCACTTAACTTGCTTCGAGCAAGTAGAGAGAAGTGGGGAGAGGTGTACAGAAATGACAGTATCTCATTGCTGAGTTTAGGCCTTATGAGTTTCACCGTCTGTACCTCACTGTTGCTGAGAGAACCTTCCCTGGCTGGCTCAGTTGTTCAAGTGGATGAGAGACCCTTGGAGCAGACAAGAACACAGCCCGCCATTTAACGCTGCCCAGATGAGCCCAGCCTAGATTTGTCTGGCTCTAAGCCGACCTGTAGGTATGTAAGCCAAATAAATGCTTGTAGTACATCACTGAGAGTCCACGACTGTTTCTTTCCAAGCAGTAGCTGACTAAGACAGGCTCAGAAGAAAAGTGAAAGTGCTTCCAGTGGCGTGCAAGGGTCTGCCCATTCCATCCCCACAAGAGACCTCAGTCTCCCTCTCACTTGCTGTAATCCAGCCACACTGGTCTCTTTGCTTGTCCTGGAACTGTCTAGGCCCCCTCTTCTGTAGATCTTTGTATTTTTTTCCTCCATTTGGAATCTGTCAGCCCCTGACAACTTCCCCTACTGCCTTCAGGGTTTTGCTCAAATATCATCTTCTCAGTTGAGAGCTGTTTGCAATCCATTTTCCATTTTCCTTTGCTGTCTCCCATCCTCGGTCTGTTTTCTCTACAACCCATATGACGCTTTACTTTTTACCGTTTGACAGTCTCCCGCCTGCCCGTTCACCCCCACCCCCACACTAGAAGGCAAACTTCGCGAGGGTGGGGGTTTTTATCTGATTTGTTCACTCCCGAATCCCCAGTTTTTGGAATGGAGCTCAATAATATTTACTGAGCATAAATTAATTCATTTCTGAGGGAGCCATTTTTTTTCTCCTCTCATTCTGTGTCGTTCTGCGTAAGAACTAATGTCTCAGGAGGAGATTAGGCCTGGTCTGGATCTCAGTCCTACTCCTTGGCCAGGGCAGAGCAGGACATCTTTGTTCATAGTCCCTCCAGTGGGGAGGCAGGATTCCCACAAAGGAACCAGGCATCCTGTAACCTGAACCAGGGGACACAGAAGGCACAAAGCCGAGTAACAGAGAGCAGTCTGATATTCCCAGCCTGAGTTAACGAGGCCCATCCTCATACCATTCTAGAACGTCCATCTCACCGTGTCTGTGGCTCCCATTTTGAGATGCAGTAAAACACCTTAGGAAAGTCCTTGGAGAATTCCAAAGAAACATGGAGAAATTTGAAACTCTTTTCCATGTGCAAATGAAAGACAAATCTCCGTTTGAAGCCCTTGAGGGAGGTAAGCCCTAGGCCCCTGGGATGGGGCACAGAATAGGAAGTATCCTCAGGGAGTTCCAAGAGTTTCCAGCCTGTTGGTATCTGGAATCCCTCACTGAGCCCTTCTTCACCCCCTGGACTTTGCTCCACCAGAGCCACTGTCTCAGACCTCAGAGGCCCATTGGACCTCCGCTCCTACTTTCTGGTGAGCAAGTAAGAAGTGAAACGTGGCTTCCACCTGTGGCCAGGGTTGTAGCACGGGAGACATACACTTGACCTACTGGGTTGGAATCCCAGCAGTACTTTCCCCGGTTGCCGGTAGCGTGAGGTCCCTGGGACTACAGGGCACTTGACCCATGTTGAGCATGTGACCGGCTTCTGTGGGGGCAGCCCCGGGACCTGACTGCACCGGCAAATGTGTAAAAAGGCATCCTGCGTGCCAGACGCAAAGTGGCGGACCTGTTTGCAGAGTGCAGGTTGTTTGTAAGTTGGAACTTGTCCCTACTTCTAAGGGAAGGAAAATCACACAGCCTTTCTGGGTCAAGAACTTGGCATTTAATAGCGTGCTGAGATTGACTTCCTTCCATACCAATCTCCCTGTCATTTTGATAGGAACCTCCAGTTGGGACGCCCCTTGTGAAGTTGGAATAAGGTCTTTGATTTAAACAATAACAAACACTTGGCCCTGGTGTTCCAGAAGCGTGTTGCCAGTGTGCCTTCACCATAGCTCAGTCACTCTGTGGTCTGCTTGCAAGATTTCTGTCTAACGGGAATAAAGAGACTTTGCATCTCAGCAGCTCATGGAAAAATTGGCTAAGGAAATGAAATTATGTGAACAACAGTGGGCCTTTTGGAGATAGTCACTATTTAAATCCATTCGTTTATTCTGCATTTTGATAATGTCTAGAGACTTGCTGCCATCTCATCTCCTGTCATCCATTTAAGGCATTTAAAGTTTGACTTATTATTTTAGCACCATAGGTATTTCTACATCCTGGGAATCAGGCTTGAAGGACTAGAGTCTTTGAATAATGATAACAAGAGCAGTTGTGGTGGTAGAGAAGGCAGGAGCAATGGAAACCATCATGATAATCCTAGAAGCGATCATTTTGAGGATTTATTGTTGACTGTGCTGGCACATGCATTATGTCACTTAAGCTTCCAAATCTCGGATTCTTCTCACGTTAGAAAAAGGAAAGTTCACTTAGGGAGTTGTGTTTTGTTTTGTTTTGTTTTGTTTTTAAATTTTTTAATGTTTGTTTATTTTTGAGAGAGAGATAGAGCATGAGCAGGGGAGGGGCAGAGAGAGAGAGAGAGAGAGAGAGAGAGAGGGAGACACAGAATCAGAAGCAGGCTTCAGGCTCTAAGCTGTCAGCACAGAGCCCAACATGAACCCACAAACTGTGAGATCATGACCTGAGCCAAAGTCGGAGGCTTCACTGACTGAGCTGAACCACCCAGGTGCCGCTAGGGAGTGGAGGTTTTAAGGTCAGATAAAATACAAGTCTAAATCCCTTCTGCCACTGACTTAACTGGCTGTGTGACCTTGGGCCAGTTACTCAACCTCTCTGTAACCGGGGTGTGGCAATCCCTATCTCAAAAGATCTTTGTGAAACTGAAGCTAACTACGACGATGTACACGGAAGGTTAAGTATGGAGTCAAACGGTCATTTCTTTGTCGACGGAGGCAATGATAATAAATCTACCCCACGTTCCACGTGGCAAAGCTCCTCCTTGTGAATAATCAACGAGGAGTGAACAATGGGCAACTCGATTTTGACTGATCGTCACTATTTGCTAAGCATTAATAAATGCCAACATTAGAGCCCCTTCCAAGGACTCTGCCCGTAGCTACACCCCCAAATCCGAGACCGGCCGGCCATCAACCATTGCTCCTAAATCCTTCATTCCTTTCTCATTAAGGTTTCCGTCTCTGAGCTGTGCCAGCACCGTCAATAAAAAGCGCAGTTCACTCGCCTCCCTTTCAAGAATACTTTGCCCAAGATAATTATAACCCCTGGAAAAGGATGCAAGCAAATTAGCATCATAATCTATGGGAGCAGAAGGCATGGTGGTGATTTTCCCATAAGAAATACTTCTATTTTGGAATTCTCAGTAGTCTACCACTTTCTCTCTCATGAGAGTCAACACAGTTTTGATTTACTGACTCACTGTCCCTGGAGTGTTTTTCTCTGAATTTTAAACCAAAAAAAAAAAAAAAAAAAAAAAAAAAAAAAAAAAAATTAAAAAAAAGAGATAAAGAATTGTAGAAGAAATGCAAGGCAAGAAGGAAAAACGATGAGAAAAAAAGGAAATGAGAGAAAGAAGAGGGAAGAAGAAAGAAGTGTGCTGTCAAAGAGGTTTAGAGCTAAAATATTGAAAGTTAACAGTAGAAAATTTCTTTGTCTTTATCTATGTATTTATGAGTTTATTTATTTATTTATTTGGAGAGAGAGAGAGAGAGAGAGAGAGAGAGAGAACCCCAAGCAGGCTCCGTATGGTCAGCACTGAGCCTGAGGTGGAGCTCGAACTTACAAACCGCGAGATCATGACCTCAGCCGAAATCAAGAGTTGGACGCTTAACAAACAGAGCCACCCAGGCGCCCCATCAGTTGGAAATATTCTGACTGAAATATCAATAAGTTCGAAGTTTGAGTATTTATTTAGTCTGGAAGTATCCCATTAACCCTACTTTTCAAGTGTTTACTAAGTATTTATTGTGGGTCTAATTTTGCCAGGTGCAGGGGGCGTGGGCAGTCTGGGCCTATCGATGGCTCAGTGTCTTCTCCCTCAATACTTGTGATCTGATTGGGGATATAGAACAATTAGAAAATTAGATATCTTATAATCAAGAAGCAAAACTGACAGAAAGGTAGTTTGTTTTAGTTCCACAGGCTTCTAGAAAGAAAAAGCAAGTGGCCCTGTCAAGTACCTTTCTCTAGGAGAAACTCTGTGCCTATCAGTGTATTAATGGTTCCCTCCTTGGGGCGCCTGGGTGGCTCAGTCGGCTGAGAGTCCGACTTTGGCTCAGGTCATGATCTCACGGTTCGTGAGTTCAAGCCCCGTGTCGGGCTCTGTGCTGACACCTCAGAGCCTGGAGCCTGCTTCGGATTCTGTGTCTCCCTTTCTCTCTCTACCCCTACCCCACTCGTGCCATGTCTCTGTCTCTCAAAAATAAATAAACATTAAAAAAAAATTAAAAAAAAAAGTTCTCTCTTCAGTAAAGTAACATCTTAGCCCGGGTGCTCTTGGGAACACAGGCTGCCAAAGCTGTGTGCAGGGAGTTTATTAGGGACTGTGAACTCAGACAGCGGGGCAAGGGGCAAAGGGGAGTGAGAAGGGGAGTGGGAAGGGAAGGGCATGAAGGAGAGGAAGCCAACATATGCACGTTACTGACCTTGAGTCAGCCAACATGAAGGGCACCTGGTACTTGACCTTGTGGGGCTTTCTGCTGGAAAATGAAACCAAACCATGGGAAAGTAGGGCAAAAAGTTGAAAACGAGTGAGTTGAATCTTAGGAACTATCATTTCAGCCTCTGAAGAGAACCTTATGTAATATGTCTCAGAACTGTCCACCAAGAAGACCAGAGGGGGTTCTTCATCAACTCACTCTTGAACACCTTGGTCAAGGGCAACCCCTATGTGCATTGACTCCCTGCCCTTCTGGGTTGCATAGAAACGGTCTCTTAGCAGTTCCCATGGGAGGATCAGGCTCTGCATGCAGCGACTTGAGGAAATGGTAGACCAGCGGTATGGGGGCACCTGGATGGCTCAGTCGGTTAAGCATCTGACTTCGGCTCAGGTCATGACCTCACAGTTCATGAGTTTGAGCCCCACGTCGGGCTCTGTGCTGACAGCTCAGGTCCTGGAACCTGCTTCGGATTCTGGGTCTCCCACTCTTTCTCTACCCCTCCCCCACTCATGCTCTGTCTCTCTGTCTCTCAAAAATAAATAAACATTAAAAAAGAATTTAAAGAGTGGTATGCAAGCAGAGTCTAGATGCTTATTGGAGCTTTAAACATTCTTGTTATCTGTCATCCTGTGTAATTATTATCCTGCTAAATGCATTTTAGTACACTCAGGAATGTTTTCTTTGACGATAGGTCCAGGAGCTGGCCCAGCTTCAGGCATAGCTCTACCCAGGTGCTCAAATAATGTTTCTCAGACCTTGTTTTGTTCTTGATTTTGTTTTTTTCTCAGCTTTTGCCCTGTTTGCTATGTTTTGGTTTCATTTTCTAGCAGGCTCCTTTTCCACGTGGTTGGAAAGGTATTCCCTGGTAACTCACTCGTTCACTCGCCCATTCTTCCTGTTGCTCTGGGGAACATGATTAAATGATTTTCCCAGCTTTGCTTTGCAATTCAGTGTGAACCCATGATGGGTTCTGGTGAATGGAACACGGACAGAGTGATGCATGGCACCCTTTCTCACGAGCCTTTGCTCTCTCTCTCTCTTACACTCTTTTTTTTCTAGCTGCCTGTAGGTTCAAGGGACGCAGGCAGCAAGGACTCCATGGCCCAGTGATGGAGGGAGCCTGGCTTCCTGCTTCTCTGTATAGAGGGTAACCTACCAAACACCCATAGTGGATTGTTAAGTGAAAAGAAAAAAAGTCTATCATGTGAAGCCACTGCAATTCTGGTGTTTGTGACTGCAATTAGCCTATCAGAATCCAGCTCTCATGATGCCTCTGTCCATATCCGCTCTTGGAAAGAATTCTCATTATGTCAATTTAAGGTATTTGACCACACGCTAGAATAATCAGGGTTTCCCAGGGGACTGAAGAGAGGTAGAAACACTTGATTCCCACCAGAAACACAGGGAATAGGAGCAAGATAGTTTATAAAATGAAGAGAGGCAAGACAGGAAAAGACAAAGACGCTATGGCAGTTGTTACAAGATCATACACAAGTTGGCACTGGGTTCCAGACTTGGCTTGACTGTAACTTACATGCAAGGCTGGGGGCGTGCTGCTCAACCTCACCCTGCAGTGTGAGAATTGGGCTAGATGGTTTCTTAAGTCTTTTTCAACTTTGAGATTATTGGTAACAAAATGCATCTTTCTTCCTACCATTGGGTATGACAAGGGAAATAATTGCCCTACCCACTTGATAGATGGTTAGTTAAGAAAAAGATTGTGTAGGGATGCCTGGGTGGCTCAGTTGGCTAAACATCCGACTCTCGGTTTTGAATCAGGTTGGGATCTTATGGTTCATGGGTTCGAGCCCTGCATCAGGCTCCATGCTGTCCACTGCCCCAGCTCTGTCTCTCTCAAAATAAATGAATAAAGTTAAAAAAGAAAAAGATTGAGTATAGATTTAGAAATGGTAGAGACAGGGTCAATTCAGTGGCTGGCAGCCATGTGTGGTGGCCATGTGGGCAGAACTGAGAATAGAGGAATTTAGCAGGAAAATGTAGAAGGAAAGAGGCGCGTCTGGGTGGCTCAGTCGGTTAAGCATCTGACTTCAGCTCAGGTCATGATCTCACAGTTCATGAGTTCAAGTTGCATGTGGGGCTCTGTGCTGACAGCTCAGAGCCTGGAACCTGCTTTGGATTCTGCGTCTCCCAGTCTCTCTGCCCCTTTGCCGCTCACACTCTGTCTCTCTCTGTCTCTCAGAAATAAGTAAACTTGAAAAAAAAATGTTCTTGTTTAAACAAAAAAGAAAACGTAGAAGGAAACAGAATGTTTCCAGGAGCATGAACAGTGCCTGAAAGGTGCAAGGCAGTAAGAAGCGACATTTATAAAGATTTACAGGGATAATAGCAAAGGACCAAAATAAACAGCAAGAGCCACCTGCGGAGTCACTTGGGAACTGTAAGGTCTTAGCCATAAGAACATAGCGGAATGTAACAGAAGGGGACAGGGTGGAAAGAATCAGGATTGACGAGCTGAGATGCAGACCTAGTCAGTTCTGAGCAGATGAACTTTACCTTATTTTTTTATGTTTGTTTATTTTGAGAGAGAGAGGGCATGAGTGAAGAAGGAGGTGAGAGAAAGGGAGAGAGAGAATCCCAAGCAGACTCTGTGCCGTCAGCACAGAGCCTGACATGGGGCTCGATCTCACGAGCCAAAATCAAGAGTTGGGGACTTAACCAACTGAGCCACCCAGGTGCCCCCACCTAATTATATTTTTGAAATGAATTGGATGATGTCTCTTAATTTTTCTCATACTACTTTCTAATCAGGGGTCCTATTTTGAATCTAAGGTGATGTCTATGCAAGTGGGGGAAGCCCAGACATGAGGGACCAAGTTGTGTCCTGGGAGAGGGATGCTTTTGAGAAAAGATCTAGGGTCACATTCTATTTTTTTTTAAGTTTGTTTGTTTATTTATTTATTTATATATGAAATTTATTGTCAAATTAGTTTCCATACAACACCCAGTGCTCATCCCAACAGGTGCCCTCCTCAATGCCCATCACCCACTTTCCCCTCCCTCCCACCCCCCATCAACCCTTCAGTTTATTCTCAGTTTTTAAGAGTCTCTTAGGTTTTGCCTCCTTCCCTCTCTGTAAGTTTTTTCCCCCTTCCCTCCCCCATGGTCTTCTGTTAAGTTTCTCAGGATCCACATAAGAGTGAAAACATATGGTATCTGTCTTTCTCTGTATGACTTATTTCACTTAGCATAACACTCTCCAGTTCCATCCACATTGCTACAAAAGGCCAGATTTCATTCTTTCTCATTGCCAAGTAGTATTCCATTGTGTATATAAACCACAATTTCTTTATCCATTCATCAATTGATGGACATTTAGGCTCTTTCCATAATTTGGCTATTGTTGAAAGTGCTGCTATAAACATTGGGGTACAAGTGTCCCTATGCATCAGCACTCCTGTATTGGGGTCACATTCTAGATTCAACAGAACATGATTCAGTGTTTTGGGACAATCTGTAGAGACACTCGTCATGGTGACAGATCTTATAAACGCACATCTGAGTTGTGGGGAGCTGTGAAACCAAAAACACAGGGAGAACTGCATTCACTAAAGCTGTTTAACACACTCTTTTCTTCCTGATCCATCAAATATTTGTTGAACACTTACTATGCGCCAGCGCAGACACTGGGAAATAGTGACAGGTGCCTGCCTTAGCTGATTTCCAGGAGGGTAAGACCCCGGGTGCACAAAGTCACCCAAGAAAATGTCACCTGGAGATGAGGAAACAATCAGATTAATGAAATGGACCAGGATTAGCTGCTTGTGGGGGCCAGATTTCTTGGTGAACCAGCCATGCAGGGAACAGAGTGTTTCAGGCAGTGGGGATAACAGTTGCAAAAGCCCTGAGGAAGGAAGGAGCTGGCATGTTCTATAACCTGAAAGGAGGCCAGAGTGACCACAGCACAGTGAACAGGGTTAGAGAGACAGGAAGTGCCTTGGTCATGTAGCAGGATTTCTTAACCGCGGGGCTATTGTTGTCATTTGGGACCGGAAAATTCTCTATTGTTGGAGGTTGTCCTGTGCATTGCAGGATGTTTTGCAGCGTCTCTGGCCTCTACCCACTAGATGCCAGTAGTACCCCCCAGTTGTGACAGACAACAATGTCTCCAGACATTGCTGCATGTGTTTTGGGGGTTAGAACCAAAGGGAAGGTAGAACACCAAGGAGGGCTACTAGAACGTGAAATGGAAGAGGAGAAGGACATTGTGATGGTTAATTTTACATGTCCACTGGCTGGGTCAATGGTGCTCAGCCATTTGGTCAGATTGTATCCCAGATATTTCTGTGAAGGTATTTTTAAGATGAGATTAACATTTAAATCAGTAAACTTTGAGTAAAGCATTTTACCCTCCATAATGTGGTGGGCCTTGTCCAATCAGTTGAAGTTCATAAAAGAAAAAAGACTGACCTTTTCCTCCAAAAGGGAATTCTGCCAATATACTGCCTTTGGACTTGAGCTTCAACATCAATTCTTCCTTGGGTCCCCAAGCCTTAGATGAGTCTTTGGACTTACCAGTCCACATAATTTCATGAACCAATTCCTTAAAATAAATTCTCTCTCTCTCTCTCTGTCTAGATATCTATATCTATATCTATATCTATATCTATATCTATATCTATATCGATATTCTAAAAATTCTAACCTGACAAGTGCCACTGCCTTGGAAGTTGGGGCTAGAGGGTAGGGGCAATAGTGGGGGTGGCTGGAGCCCAACCAAGAGCTTCGAGAACACCACAAAGAACAGATGCTTTGTCAGGGAGGGCAGTTGTTTTTGCAGTGGGGCCAGAGTGGGGCCAGCAGTTAGACAGTCTCAGAGATCTTTATGGTTGAGGGAGGCCTCAGTGAGAGCTTGTAGAAGGTGGCCCTACCAAAGTAGGGCAGAGAAGCTTGTCCACGGTGCACATGAGGTCCTCTGGGGACCCTCTTACTAATGAGCAGGCAGGACTTTTGGTAGGGCTGAAGACAATGTCAGGAGAGGCGATAGTCAAGGAAATACAGCCACTGCCATTTGGTGATGACATTTTAACTCCCAGGCTTGTGCACAGAAACTGGGGATGTAGATATGTGAGAAAGACCTCAGTGTAGGTGTAATTTATTCCCTGGTGGTCTCACAACAGTGCCCAGGTGCAGACAGACTCCCTGCTTTCACCCTGATTCAGAGGTAACAAAACCAGGGTCTAGGAAGCAGGGACAAACATACCAGCACTTTCCACCTCTGGGAGCACACTTAAAGAGGTACTCCCGTCGCCAAATGAATATACCTGACTTTTAATGGACAAAAACAAAGGACACATCATCTCACCGGACACCTAGAAGAAGGATTCTTTCCCAAGAGAGGCCAGAGGGGCGAGGAAAAGTGGTTTTTCCTTTCCTTCCTGCTAGGAAAACACTAGAGCTGGCTGATTCAAAGGGGAGATTGAAGAGAAGCTTCTTTTTATAGATGTTGGTTTTGGAGTGCGTTCCAGCAAAATCGTCACAGGTGTCCATCCCGTCTACTCAGTAAACTTGCTGTGACCTGACCGTAAGGGGAAGCTTTGGCGGCCTCCACTCCTGGGCTATGTTGCTGACCCAACCTGAAACCCTTCTTTAGGGTGAGTCAGCAACATATCCCATGACTTTTGGGCGATAGGTTCTTTTATATAAGACCATAAAGCAAAAGGCCCTTTCTGCATCGTGTTGAATTTCCCAGAGGCTATGACCAGGGATTAGACCGAGGTAAAGAAATTCAAGAGATACTGCTAAAAAGCATTGAGGAATTCATAACTTGGCTCCATCATGCCCTTCAAGCATTTGTGGAGAGCAAATAAGACCGTGGGTAATTGAGAATAAAATGTGTTGCTTTTCACACATTGGAAGAACTCAAGTGAAAATAAATCCCTTTAAACATTTTAATTTCAATTAACTTCATATTATAAGACACACACATACACAGTCACACATTTTTTTGGCTTGCCTTCCTTTTGCTATGGATGTAGTTCTCCAAACCCACTGTTACAGCAGCACATGAAAGTTTTTCTTAAAAATTATCCAATTTATAACCTAAATATAAAAATCTCAAAAAAAAAAAAAAACTCTATGTCAACACATAACTAATGAAATAGTTTTGATCTTTACTGGTCTGGCCTTTGTTTGTTTGTTTGTTTTGGCCTTCTGATGCTCATTCTAGGTCACTGGTGATCTATTTTTCACCCTACTGATGCTGCTCAGCTAACCCTTCTGCTGGTAATGGTGGCTCTTTCTAGGTGCTGCATACACTCTAATGCTCTCCTTTCTTAGATATTGATCTCAGACACTTCAACACCATGACGACACAACATCATGGTTGACAACTGCCTGTCTAGTGTATAAGACAGATGATCAAGGTGATAGGACCACGTGATCTCAGATTCTAACTGGTAGGTTAGTATCATCCAGATCTGTTCATTTCAGCATTTTACTTAAATAGAAGGCACAGTTTGGTCAACCCTGAACAAAAATGGGTATTCCTTGATGAGGAGTTGTTTGTAGCAAAAAAAAAAAAAAAAAAAAAAAAATCAAGTAAAAACAAAAACAAAAAGAAATCTTGTTCTTTGCACTCAAGAAATCCGGTCAGGGCTGGGGAGCCTGGGTGGCTCAGTCGGTTAAGCGTCTGACTTCGACTCAGGTCATGATCTCATGGTTCATGAGTTGAAGCCCTGTGTTGGGCTCCGTGCTGACAGCTCAGAGCCTGGAGCCTGCTTCAGAGTCTGGGTCTCCCTCTCTCTGTGCCCCTCCCCTGCTCGCACTCTGTCTCTCTTTCTCTCTCTCAAAAATAAATAAAACATTAAAAAAAAAAAAATCTGGTCATGGTCAAATCCAACAGGTGACATGACCAGTTCTGTGACTGAGCAGATGACTCAACTTATTCTGCATTTCAGTTTCCCTGTCTATAAAGCAGGGCTAATAATAATCAGCCCTAACTCACACACAGGGTTGCAGTAATCACAAGCAGTGAGATAGGAGAAAGTGGTTGTAAGTTTGAAAGCATACCAGGTTCATGTAAGATGGCATTCAGTCACTAATAATTATTGAACAGTTACTAATGTACTGTCACCCTTCGTGTGTTAAGCTCCAAGTTCAATATCCAATATTGTATAAATAAGTAAGACGTGGTCCCTGCCTCTAGTGATTGCGCGAGGAGAAGCCCATGAAATAAGAAGAAACTAACATCCTCTCACATTACATAAATTTCACATTACTGAGAAGTAGTGAGGATTGAAACTCTGTGATTAATCCTTTTCACAGACATTTAAATAGCATTGATTGAATGTTTGTGCTTCGGGTTCAATTTTGTTTTTGAGTCAAGGTGGTAAGGTTGACACCTTTACTTAATTTATTAAAATAGAATTTTCTTTAAATTACAAAAAAAAAAAAAAAACACCCCTATATTCATTTAAACTAAAGACTACAGAAAGTAGAAATTGTAGGTCCTTTGGTTCCATGTTTGAATCCCCAGCTACAGCTCTGATGCCTTAGACTGACAATTGCTTATCGTTAAAGTGAGGCTCATAAATACGGATGCAAAAATCTTGTGGGAATTATGAGGAAAGTGATTTAAAATGCCAAGGATAATATTTGGTGGGTGTTTAATAAATGCGGGTTCTTTTCTCCTTCCTTTATTTTGAAAGTTAATTTGAGTGGAATTAACTTTATATGTAATATAGTCATCTGAAGAAAGCCTGATCTGTAATGAATATATATTTGGCTCACTTTTCAGGTTCCATTTGTGCATAATGAATGCTTCCAAATCTCAAGTGCCCGGCGGAAGGGCCTTCTACGCCATTTTACAAATGAACGTGCTCAAGGACTTTTCAGACAGTTGATCATTAACTCTCAGGAAATGCCTGACCCTCACATTCTCCTGGCTGCTTCACATTTTTTGAGGAAAAGGTACATTTGAAAAATTGTCTTTTTGTTTGTTGAATAGCTTTAATCTCCAACCAGTCATTTCTTTTTCCCGTGGGCACAAACACACTAAAGTGTCCTCTCTGAGTATTTAAAGACCGAAGCAGTCAAAATAAGTCAAGAGTGAAACTCCACTTGTATTATTCTGTAGGAGTGCTTTTAGTGTAAATGATGGAAAGACATCTTGCCGGTTGGCTAGGAGAGCGAAGAGGTTTTCTCTTGTACCTCACGTGGTATGACTCAGGGCATCTCAGATGTAGTAACTACACTAATGAAAATAGGTGCCGTTTGCGCCTCAGTTAAAGTAGGAGGTCCCCAGGAAGAGTGGCTATGCTGAAGGCATTTCTAGAAAGTCCGCCATGGGGTAGAATGGTTCTCATGGTGACACATGAAAATCTCAGCTTTTCTTTAAAGAGTGTCCCACACAAAGCCTGCACTTTGGTGTCACAGAGTCAGTTTCCCACCGGACTCCACATCTTTTCCCGTGATCTAGGCAAGTTGGTGGCCTTTTCTGAGCCTCAGTGTCATTTGTGATGGGGGCGGCGCTCACGAGAAAGTTGAGAGCAGAGCAGGAGAAAATATATTCGTACTTCTGGCATACAGTAGGCATGTAATCTCTGCTTTTACTCTCTGGCTCCCCTCACTAAACATGTTAGGCTAGATAGTTTTCAAACTGAATGTCTGGCCTTTTACGTATGGCAAGCTACAAAGTGCTTTCATATACATTATCTCCGTTGGTTTTCCAAAACAACCCTGTGAGGTCGGTGGGCTTGGACTTAATATCAACACTATTTTATACATAAAGAAACAGTGCTCAAAGAGGTTATGAGAATTAGCTACCCTAACTCACTTGGCCGGTGAAGGAAGATGTAGGGAGAGGGTCCAGGCCTTTTGGCACCCATGTCTGCGCTTGACCGTCCCCCTGCTTTGTAACCCCAGTTTTGTCGACGATCCAAATGGCAAACTTGAGTGGATTCCTCTTGTTCTCTCATGATAACTGTAGCAGTCAGGGTTCACCCAGAGAAGCAGAACCGGTATCAGATTTATTGCCAGGAATTGGCTTGCCCAGTTGTGCAGACTGGCTAAGCAGGTCTGGAGTCTAGTGGGGGGAGGGGTCAAGAAAGGAAGGTCACTGAGATGCCAGAATCCCAAGAAGTGTGGAGCCCCAACTTGGAGTCTCTGAATTCAGGGAGGGTCCCCGCCTTCTTTTAAAGGGTTTCCTACCCATTAAGTCGGGTCCACCCGGATGACCTCCCTATGGAGCAACTGAAAGACAGCTAATCAGAAAGACCTTGATCATATCTGCAAAATCCCTTCACAGCAGCACCCACGTTAGTGTTTGACTGAATCACCGGGAGAAGGCATGTGTCTGCCATCACATGGCCTCTGCCCACCTTCCTTTCCCCAAATTCCCAGGAGAGGACATCCCTTGGAGTCCACTCTCACCAGAACATACTAGAAACGGAATCCTTGGGATCCTACTCCGTTGAGCTGAGTTGAAAAAAAATCACACAGCCATTGTGATAACACCCAGAAGCCCACCTCTGAAACGTAGTTTTCTAGTAACGTATTTCTGTGGCCGTTGTGCACACGTTCTGGTCACCGTGAGGGAAGACTGGGGAAGTGATTGCTCATGAGTTTACCCTTCGCGTTTTCTGCTATCAGGTTCCAGGGACAGAGCTGTTACGCTCACAAGCTCTTGTGGATTGGATTTCTGGGACATTCCCAGAGAAGTTGCTCAGACACGGCGAGCGTCTGGTGGTAGTTACAGTGGGCGCAGGACTCACAGCTGAACTTGAGGTATGTCACTGTGTCAGGCAAAGCCAAAATGAAGCAAACCCAGCTGAACCAAATAAAAATGACAACTATAGCCATAGGTCAACAAGCAAGATCGGCAGCAGTGATAACAAACGGCATCAGGGCTTTTTCATGTGTAAGGTTTTTGTTCTTGAGGACTAGAATTATTTGGTGATGCTAAAAACAATCAAGGATGGCATACCTGGGGACAGACCAGCCGTGTGCCATTATCAAGCACTGAATACTCTTTTGTCTTTGTGCCTGGTGGAATATTCCACTACAAAGTTGTATGAGTTGATTCTTCAGAGAAACAGAACCAATAGATGTGTGTAAACACACACACACGCACACACACACACACACACACAGAAATTTATTGTAAGGAAATGGCTTATGTGATTTTGCAGACTGACAGGTCCCAAGATCAGCAGTCAGCCAGCTGGAGACTCAGGAGAGCCAATGTCTCAGTTTGAATCCCAAGGCAGAAAACAAAACAAAACAAAACAAAACAAAACAAAAAAAAACATGTGCCAGCCCAAAGGCAGTCAGACAGGAGGAATTTAGGGGAGGCTCAGCCTTCTGTTCTATTTAGACCTTTCTTCAACTGCTTGGATGAGGCCCACCCGAATTAGAGAAGGAAATCTGCTTCATTCATCCGATCAATTTCAATGTTAAATTCATACAAAAGCACCCTCACAGAAACACCAGGATAGTGTTTGACCAGATATCTGGGTCGCCTGTGGCCTAGTCAAGTTGACTCAGAAAATTAATCCTCATACTAGTTTTAGTTTATAGCGAACACAAAAGAAATTCCCCGAAAGAGCTCTACTCCTTTTTTCTCAGGATCCCTGGACTTTTCCTCTGGTTTTCTCAGCTCAGAGCATTCCAAATGTGTTTTCCTTCAAGCCCCCCATGACTTTTGTGCGTGTGTGTGTGTGTGTGTGTGTGTGTGCATGTGTGTTTTGCCCAGAAACATAAAGTTGAGCTCTACTGCCGGTGTTGTTACCTGGGACAGCGGTCTATCAGCTACCCATGCAGCAGGGATTGTCCCCGTGTCAGCACCAGCTGGTGGGAAGGTATTACCCTCAGGCATCCTTGTTGCCGAGCTCTGGTGCTGTACTCAGTCCGTGCGAGAGGACCCCTACCCTGGAAGTAAAAGTTTAGTGAGTGTGGCATTCAGGAACACATATATGAGAGGTTTGGGGAGATTGCAAAAATGGCCCGAGGTTTTCTTGCCTGCAGTGTGACTTTGCAGCTCCTCTTATCAATAAGTGGGTTTTTATTTCTCCACTTCTTGAAATAGGTTGGCCTTGTGACTGGCTTTGGCTACAGACGCATGGAAGTGATAATGCGCTAGTTTTGAGCTCAGGCTCCAAGAGGCCTTGCATACTTCCATACTTTCCTCTTGGAGCCCTGTCCAGATAACCTATGAATAAGCTCCCGCCAGCCTGTTGGAGGTTGAGGGAATGTGGAACAGAGATGAGCCGTTGCAGCTGAAACATTTCTAGACCAGCCTCCCTCAACTGGCCTAGTAGCCAACCACAAATGCATTAATGACCCCCGCCGGGACCAGAAGAGCTCCCCAGTTGAGCGCTGATCACAGCCCCAATTACCAGGCTGAAGAGCTATGAGCTACAGAAGTGGCTATTGTCTTAGGTCCTTAAGTTTTGGGGTGGATTGTTAGTGTCTTTGAATTTCAGCATATGAGACCGGATGACGTAAGACACTAGGCTTGCGTATCTGGGATCCAGTTCCATGGATCCCTAAAGGTTTAAGAAGGCATGGCTCTGGCTTCCCTCTCACTCTTGTTCAAGTAAACGCAGGTTCTAACTGGCCAAGTGGCCTGAGCAGGTGATAACTACACTCATTTCCTACTGCATTTATAATCTCCTGCTGAATTTCCGTGACCTCAGTGGGGTCACAGATTTGAAGAATTATAGAGCGATTTGGTGGAGGTGAAAGAACAATTTCAGAGGAGATTCATAGGTTCTGATGACTATGAATCATACCTTAAGAATCTGTGGCTACCTTTGAAGTGCAAACCACAGGATGTATCTGATTTATTCAGCATCTGTGCTATTCCTGTGGTTCAGTTTCCAAAAGACCTGACTAAGCTGAAAATGAACTGTGCCCCCAACAAGACCATCAGTAAAAAACGTTGGGTGTGTGAACCAGAATTTTTCTGAATTTTCTGGCCACATGGCCAAAATCTCACTCAAGTGTGGGCTTTATGGAAATGACTTTGGGGAGATGTTTTCTTTTATGAGGCTTTTAAGATCAAAGCTGAATCTCTCCTAGAGATACAGATTGTGATTCAGAAATGCCATGTGCCCTAACTGAATGTACTCCTGAGATTCTTCAGAATAGTTCAGTTTAATAGAAGTTTCTTTACTTACTAAGATGTCCAAGTGACGGCCACCTGACTGACAAGGATGGAATTTTGAATGTGTTTGGTTGAAAAACGTGTTTTGTTTTTTTTTTAGTTCGCTTTCTATTGAGTAAAAAGAAAGCATATACCAGAGTGTTCTCTAATTCTAAACCTAATCCAGTTAGTATACAATCTGGTAGACAGTTGAGTGAAACCCAATGAATGGTTTTCATTTACTTTACTTGCTTTGTTGAGTTGAAGGGCCTGGTGTAATACTATGTAACTTTCTAGGAATTATGTATCGGTTGAAACGATTAGGCGATTTTTTGGAGAAATCTCGTGGCTTTACCACCCCCCCCCCCCAGCAACCTGCTCGTTTTTGAAATATTTTCTATTATGATTGAAAAAAGATCCTGTTTTTCAGCTGACAAATGACCTCATCCTTCCTCAGAAACGTATTCTCTTTAGAAGCCTATTTCATTTTGGCAAAAGACGCTCTACCTTCCTAAGGGAGGACGTTATGCTTTTGGCTGAGGCAAGCCCAGACTTGAAATGAAAAAAGCTATTGATTAGCTTATTACCATTATTATTAATAGTGGTAGTAGTCACTATATTTATTGGGTCTGGGGCAAGACACTAAGTAAAATTACCCATATCGTCATCTCCTTTAATACCCACAACAACCCTCTGAGACAGGCATTGCTATTATCCCCATTTTCAGATGAGGAAACGGAGGCAGAGAGAAGTCAAATGGCTTCCCCACATGGCTTAGTGGGAAAATGGAAGAGGTGGGGCCCGAACACAATTTTGTTAGGCTCAAACCTCCTAGCTTTTTCCAAATACTCTATGATATTAAATCAAGTACTAAAGAATCTCTTTTTTTTTCTTATTATATCAAAATATGATGGTTAGTGGCAGCTCCTTTGCACAGGCAAAGTGGGTGATTAAAACTGTACAGGAGAAAAAATGAATTTCCCTCTACCCTCCTGAGCTCTTGGCTGAGACCCCCGCAATAAAAGACCAAAAGATCAACAAGAGAAAAACAAGTTTATTAGCAACATGTAGCCCTCATACATAAATGTGAGGCACCCAGGGAAAATGAGTAATTCAGAGAGGCGGCTTACAATTTAGGCTTAAATACCACCTTAACAGGGAAAAGGGGAGGGAGGAGGCAGGCCTCTTCGGGAGAGTAAATGATTTCCGGAAAAGATGGTTTGGGATGGAGATTGTCTGGGTGTGAGGTCCGCCTACAGTGTCCTCCCCTGGAACAAGACTCCACCTTCCTCGGGGGATGAACTTCCTGGGCAGAAATTTGTACCAGCTCACTTGCTCCTGGAGGCTGCCTCTTTAGGCAGATGAGAGTTCAGAGAAGGCCTTTCCTTGCCTTTGCTGTTCTTCAAGCGCCTGCGGCTCGAAACAATGGCTATCCTCCCGTGGCATATTTTGGAGTGGCAGGTCCCGTGACCCTTCAAAACTGAATGTCCTTTCGTTTAGCTTTTGGCCAAGGGACCTTGTGTGCTCACTCCTAGAATAGAGAAGGCGGGATGATGTCAAGTTCAACACCTCTGTTGGGTCCTATTCTGCGGGATCTTTTAGAGTCTAGATGCCATTCCCGGCTGAAAAGGTTGCCCCTGTCCCAGAGATGGGATGGGAGGGGGCGGGGGGTGGAGGAAGAGAGGAAGAACGGGGCGGTGGAAGAGAGAGGGAGAGATGGAGACTGAGAGAGAGCTACAACCAACCACTGACCGTCTGACATCTTTCTACGTTCCGTCGCTTGCAGCCAGGACGCGACCGTGCACCCCTTAGGATTTCGGCTGCATCGCCTGAAAAAGGAAAGGTCATACATAACACATGGTAAGGTGAGGCCTCTTTCTGGTCTCGTTCTAATAAATTCCATACACAGCTGGTTTCATTTCCGCTCAGCCATTCGCCCTTCAGAGGCAACTGCAACCCGCCGTGTCTCCACCAGCCAAGCACGTGTTAGTCGCCACGTGGGCCAAGGCCGTGTGGCCCCTGTCCCGCAAAGCCCACGAGGTGCAGGCATTTTGAAATGTCTTAGAGCAAAAGCCCCAGTGGGGCCTTCTCTTGCAGGACTGACTTCCTGGCTGGAGGGAAACTCACGGCCCATGCCTTTCCCAAGCGAGAAACACGTTGGTGACATTTCCCGGCAGAAACCCGGACTTTGCGAGGGGGGCGAATCCCACGGTGCGGGGGAGGTGGCAGATGGGTTCTGAAAACGGGGGCTCGATGGGTCCACGGCGTGGCAGCGTGCCCGGGGCTGCCGTGGAGAAAGCCTCCGACACAGGAGAGGGAAGCTCCCCTTTCTCAGGGATGATTCACTCGCTCCACGTTCGCAGGGTGGTTCGCACGCCCGCCTGGCGGAACAGGAAGGCCCGTATTGTGCTCAATTGTTTTCCTGAATGCCTTTCTCAACAACAGCAGAAGGAAACATTACCGTTTGGCCTCAAGCCATCCAGGCCACTCGGTACTCACAGTGCTTAGAATGTCAAAGTCGGGCTCAGCCGAGGCAGGCAGGGACCCACGGCCGCAGTTTATTTCTGTCTGTGTTTCAGATTAAACGGCTGCCTCTCGCAGCAAACAATCCTGGGTGATTTAAGACAACGGGAACTCCCTTTTACTAGAAACAGCCCCGACCCAAAGTCTGACCGTTTGTTTTATGAGCCTGTTTCTTGGCCAGTAACCCCGAGGGTGGGGGTGGGGGTGGGGGTGAGGGGCCGGCTGACACCACCACCCATTGAGTCGCCTGAATAAGGTATGAAAGGCGCTGCAAGCCAGCTACCTCCTTCTTGGATCCAATAGTTCCGGGAGACTGGACGGGTGGGGAAAGTGTGGCCTGGGGAAAAGCGGAAGGAGGAAACCAGAAGGTTCGTGAACACAGGAAGGGAAGAGAAAAAGCTTGCCCCCGCCTGGGGCTCTCTAGCCTCTGGGTGGAATTATGGGGACAATAAGGTCCTAGTAATGGCGGTGGTGCTCCTCGGTGACCTTACCTCCCACCTGCACTCTGGAAAGTCCCTCCCCATCACTGCTGAGGGTCTCCTGCTGGGTGATGTCCCTCCTGTGCTCAGTAACATGTCTGGATCCTTCTTCCTCCTCGGACACCTTTGACCCCTGCCTCTTTCTCAGCTGCTGCTGCTGTTCCTGAAAAGCCTAGCCCATTGGGCTCAGGGGCCAGAAAATAGGGTCTGGGGATAGAGTAGCGAGGATGCTTCGCTCCTAAAGCCAGAAGTGCTCTGGGTCCCAGCAGCCCTCACTGTTGCACTGTCTAAAAGCATCCTTCTTGCCAGTTTCATAAACTTCTCTCCACTGAGGTTTAAGCTGGAGGCCATGGTGGGGGTGGGGGGGGGGGTGGAGGGAACGGCAGCAGGAGGCAGGCAGATTCTACTCCAGACCCTTCCTCCAGGCCTCCTGGCTCCCGGTCCTGTCTCTGTTCCTTCTTTCAGGTTCTCCGGAACCGGCTCCATCCACTCTTCCGGCCCCGGCCCCGAGCAGCTCACAAAGAGGTAACCCGCTGCAAAGCGAGAGCTGTGGCGGATTTCTTGGCCCACCTGCTCTGACACCAGGAAAGCTGAAATCAGTTTGGGCGCACCCAGAAAATCTGCCTCATGAGCTTATTCCGTATCCTCGGGGAGTTTTTGTCAGTCTGTATTAATACATACCCAAAGCAGGTGGGTTACCAAGAAGTGGAGCCACGCTCAAAATAGTTGGGGCGACTCGACTAAAGCAAACAGGTTCCTTGCTGGAGGCTTCTCCGAGACATAACCGTGCAGCTGTGCACTGTGGTTTTGCAAAGAGGTCAGGCTGTGCAGGGGTAGCTTGTGCCTTAACCTGGTTAAGTCCTTCCTACACTCTCTGGTTCCGAAGGGGAACTCTAGGCAGGTGTGTTTCCTACAACTGAGTGGTCCTTTCTTAGAGAATGCAGATTCACTGGATAACAAGCTTTGTGGCTGCCTCCGGCACCCCTAAACGCATTGAGGGGGCAGGGGGACGTCCAAGCTCGGGAGAAGGGCAGGCTTACAGCTCTCAGAACCCAGGGCAGGGTAACATGTGTGCTGCCGAAGGTGGAAGCAGCCAGAGTCCAAATTTAGTGCACTTCACTGGGGATGGGCTGGAGGTGGGGAGTGGGGGGCAGCCATTATGATGGCAGGTTCCAGCAGGGCAGCTGGTTGAGAAGGGGCCAGAAGCCTCATCCTTTTAGCGGAGCTGACTGGGAGAGTCAGGGTTCCCGACGAAAACAGCCCAGCTTGTACGGCGAGGGTGCAGATGCTTACATGTCGCACAGCCCGCTCAGGTGCCTGGAAAGCAAGCAAACCGAGTCTCAACAATACAAAGAAAACCAATCACACTCTGAAATCCAAACATCACATTTGCACACACATCCTGCCGCCACTGTGTTATAACCAGATGGAATCATCTTGCTCATTTCTTGGACCCAGAGTGAAAACTAGAGTTCCATTCTGGAGCTCAAACACCCGGGGGGCCAGGGGCGAAGGGGGAAGGTCTGGAAAACACAGTCAGCCGACAGTCTCGCTCCTGTTGGAACCCACTGCCACCTTTTTTTTTTTCTTTTTTAGAAAGAAATATCTATGAAAACTTCTTGGGAATAACGTTTCACAGAGCCCAGGTAGGAAAGTGCTTGTCTATACAGATTCCAACTGTCTTTGTTCTCTGTACAGAGATGGAAGAGATAAGCAGACTAGCTGAATCAGAAATGAACATGCGACCCTGTGGGAACATGACAGGTATATTATCCCTGAACAACTCAGGCAACAACAGATGTTGGCGAGGATGGGGAGAAACGGGAACCCTCTTGCACTACTGGTGGGAATGCAAACTGGTGTAGCCGCTCTGGAAAACAGTGTGGAAGCTCCTCAAAAAATTAAAAATAGATCTACCCTACGACCCAGCACTAGCACTGCTAGGAATTTACTCAAGGGATACAAGTGTGCTGTTTCGAAGGGGCACATGCACCCCGATGTTTATAGCAGCACTATCGACGATAGACAAAGTATGGAAAGAGCCGAAATGTCCATCGACGGATGAATGGATAAAGAAGATGTGGGATATAAATACAATGGAGTATTACTTGGCAATCAAAAAGAATGAAATCTTGCCATTTGCAACTACGTGGATGGAACTAGAGTGTCTTATGCTAAGCGAAATAAGTCATTCAGAGAAAGACAAATATGTGATTTCACTCATATGTGGAATTTAAGAAACAAAACAGGTAAACAGAAGGAAAGGGAAGCGAAAATAAGATAAAAGCAAGGAGTCAAATCATAAAAGACCCTTAAATAGAATAAACTGAGGGTTGCTGGAGGGGTGTTGGGTGGGGGGGGGATGGGCTCAATGGGTGATGGGCATTAAGGAGGGCACTCGTTGGGATGAACACTGGGTGTCCTATGTAGGTGATGAATCACTAAACTCTATTCCTGAAGTCATTATTACTATATGTTAAGTGACTTGGATTTAAATTAAAAAAAAAAAAAACTTAAGTATTTGAAATATGTTACAGAATGGACATAGGCCAATTTAAATTTTTTTTTTTCAACGTTTATTTATTTTTGGGACAGAGAGAGACAGAGCATGAATGGGGAAGGGGCAGAGAGAGAGGGAGACACAGAATCGGAAACAGGCTCCAGGCTCTGAGCCATCAGCCCAGAGCCCGACGCGGGGCTCGAACTCACGGACCGCGAGATCATGACCTGGCTGAAGTCGGACGCTTAACCGACTGCGCCACCCAGGCGCCCCCAATTTAAATGGTTCAAAGGATAGCCACCATCTAGAAATATATCTACCTTTTGCAGGCATCACACACAATTATAAAACAGCAACAAAAATTAAGAACTGTACAAGAAATGCTAAACATTGCACCAATTATTTGACTTAGAAAATGGCCAGGGCGGGGGGGGGGGGGGGGGGGAGGGAAGAGGCATTATCCTCCAAGGATGAAGTGCCGGTGGAGGGAGGAGAGGGAGGGAGGTACTGAGAAGAGAGCCAGATTACGGCTTGTGTAAGTAGTGGTGACAATGGCTGTTTACCAAGAATCGGAAAAGGGAAGAAGGCACAGTATTTGGAAGAGAGGGAAAGACGGTGAGTTCCTTTTGGACAGGGCTTACAGACACCCGAGTGGAAATATCCACCAGGCGGGCAGATATATGAGTCTGGAGCTCAGAGACGTCTGGGCTGGAGGCGTAACTTCGGGTCAACAGAGAACTGAAGCCATGAGTGTGCATGAGATCACTGGAGACAGTGGTGTGGGAGCAGCAGCAGCGGGGCCTGGGCTGGGCCGGAGGAGGGAACCCGGAGGGAGGCCAGGCCAGGCCGGGAGGCAACAGGAGCCGAGGAGCCAGAAAGTGGGCTGCACGTGCAGGTAGCCCTCCTCAGATGGACCCAATCCTGCCTGAGCCAGGCCGGAGGGAAGCGTGCGGGTTCGCCTTAAACAGTTAACACGGGGCCCGGTTTCCTTTGTCACTGTTACTTGTCATTGGCACTCTAAAGCAGGGTTTTCAGAACACTTCCTCAATGATTGTGGTTTTAAAAAATTCCGCAAGGAAGTTGTGAAGGTTAGGATCCGCCCCCCCCCCCCCCTTCCCCTGGTTCACTGGGGTATAATTGACAAATAAAATCATGAGATATGTGAAGGGCACAATATCTGATTTCATGTACGTGTACGTTGTGAGACGGTTCCTTCCATCAAGTGAACGCATCCGTTGCCTCATGTGTTATCTTTGTGTGTGGGTGTGTGGTGAGAATAAGCAAGGTCTACTCTCTTAGCAAATCTCAGTTATGCAGTACAGTGTTATTTAACTTTAGTAACTATGTTTTATATCTGGTCCTCAGACCTTATTCGTCTTAGAGTTGAAAGTTGGTACCCTTTTATCAACCTCTTCGTATTTCCCTCATCCTTCAGCCCTTGGCAACTATATTTTTCTTTTCTTTGAAAAAACTTATTTTTTTTTTAATTTTTTTTTTCAACGTTTATTTATTTTTTTGGGACAGAGAGAGACAGAGCATGAATGGGGGAGGGGCAGAGAGAGAAGGAGACACAGAATCAGAAACAGGCTCCAGGCTCTGAGCCATCAGCCCAGAGCCTGACGCGGGGCTCGAACTCACGGACCGCGAGATCGTGACCTGGCTGAAGTTGGACGCTTAACTGACTGCGCCACCCAGGCGCCCCGAAAAAACTTATTTTTTAATGTTTATTAATTTCTGAGAGAGAGAGAGAGAGACAGAATGTGAGTGGGGGAGGGGCAGAGAGAGAGAGGGAGACGCAGAATCGGAAGCAGGCTCCAGGCTCTGAGCTGACAGCACAGGGCCCGATGCGGGGCTCGAACTTGCAGACCGTGAGATCATGACCTCGGCTGAGGTCGGACGCTGAACTGGCTGAGCCCCCCAGGTGCCCCTTTATGAAAAGATAAGGAAGTTGAAGCTCACCTGTGGGGAGAAAGGGCAGCTATGGTTAATTGGCCCTTGGCCTTAGTGTCTTCCTGGCTCTTTCTTTGTACTTCAGTTTGAAGTCATCGCGTATAACCTGTCCGTTCACCTACTGGGTTGCAATGTACTTGACATTGGGAGTCCTGGCTTCCTCTACCCCCAAGCTCCTCTTCCTCCATCCAGCACCTTCCTTTGTAACTCCAAAGTATTTGATAAGTTGGGGGTGAATGGAATCGATAGCAGGACCAAAGCATCCATGGTTTGAATACTTGAAGCTTTCATCTGTCGCTCAGTGATTCCCTTCCTTACTACACAGCAGTGGCTGGGATGGATTTTGTTGTAACCAGCCTTAGAACAACAAAAAGGGATTGATACATCCTGTAGGGGAGACTTCCTAGGAAATTCAGCACAACCAGCTCAACAAATACTTTTGGATCAGTATGTATTTTTACACAATTCCTCTCTCCCCTTTTTCTCCCCCTAACCATACACACAACTGCTTTGGAATTTGCTTTTGGAAATGTGGAGAAATAATCTTCTTTCGTTTCTTTAGAGTTTAAAAAATGTCTATCTCCCTTTGACTTTTGGCTATTGTATTTTGTACAACTTTATGTTTCTTTCCTCTGAGTTTACACACTCCTAGGATTCCTGATATTGGCCAGTTTCTGCCCTGGACTATTCAAAATGAGGGCGACTCATATAGCACAGGGGGAGAGAATGCTGGCCTTGGCTTTAGTAGATCCAGTGTGGGTACTGTGTGGCCTCAGGCAAGTTACTTGGCCTCTCAGAATCTGTTGCTTTATCTGTAGAAGAAATGCTATGGCCTTCACGGGGCTTGAAACGAGAATTCCGTGAAATGAGGCCTAATGGTAACCCTCCCTTGCCTATACCATGCGCCCCATAAATGTTTATTTCCATCTCCTTCCTCTGTTTTAAACTCTGACACATATTTATTATGTAAACTTGAGAGAGCTCTTCCAGCATTGACGCATACGATCAGTCTATATCTGTCATTTACACTTCTTACTTTTTCCATTAGCCTGTGCTTCCCACAATAGTTTGGAAATACCTTGGAGATGGAAAGATATATTTTATGTCTTAGGTGTTTTTATGCCCAGTCACCTACGATATGGTTCTCATCAAGTAGGTGGCCAGGTACGTTTTAACTATCTTTTCTTTTTCTTCTTTTTTGTTTTAGTGTTTATTTTATTTTTGACAGAGAGAGACAGAATGTGAGCGGGGGGAGGGGCAGAGAGAGAGGGAGACACAGAATCCAAAGCAGGCTCCCAGCTCTGAGCTGGTCAGCCCAGAGCCCGATGCGGGGCTCGAACTCACGGACCGTGAGAACATGACCTGAGCTCAAGTTGGATGCTTAACCGACTGAGCCACCCAGGTGCCCCCCTTTTCTTTATTTCGATTACGTCGTTTGTTAGGTAGCGATAACAACAGTATTTGCCCCTGTATACGAAATTAATTACAAATAAAAAAAAATCTGTAAATCTCAGGTATTCATGGTGGAGATTAGGGGTTGTTACCATGGATTTGCCCCACGATCTCCCTGATCAGAGGGTGCTTGGATTTATACTCATCACTCTGTTCTGTGTGGCAAGCTTCCCAGCACAATCTGCAAACTGGCAAGCAGTGAAGTTTGTGCAGACGCGACAGTCAGTTAGAAATAGAGGGAGTGTATAATTTGCTGTTCAAATGGGAGCACATGTGAAAGTGCAAAGGGAGAGCTTTTAATGATTATGTTGGCTCAACAGTGGTAAAGCAGGGCCATCCAGGGTGACCATGGCTACTCTGGTTATCACAGACAGGTACCAGGGGTATCTCTGCCTTGCAACAGCGCCTCCTAAACTAACCCCATTGATACCCTACGGAAGCGATTCTAATGCGAATTGAATTTGGTATGCCTTCTGCAGCATGCTTTCAACCTGGGCATTTCTTTACCCCCGTCTATTAGTATCTAATGAGGGGTGGTGTTGGCTAAATTAAGCACATTATGTTGAAGAGAAGAGAAGTAACCTAAATGAGAGAAGGTTCCCAGTTTCTCAGCAGAGACATTATGTGATGTCTTTTAACCTTACAGCTCACAGTCTAAGGAGGGCCTCTGGTGTGGTGCTCCTACAGTGCTCCTGTTGTCTCCCCACCTTGACCCCAGGCTGCCTGATGGCTCTCCAGCCCCCGGGCAGGAGAGTGCCAGTTCTAAGAATCTTCTCTGAAAGGCAACTTAACCCGTGTGACTCTAAGAGAACTGACTACAATTTACTCGGTAGAGTAGGGAGAGAAATTTCTTTGCAAATAGAAGATGCTTGCATACTTTGCTCTGAATTCTTTATGTTTGTCCTCATTTTAGTAGCAGTTGGCTTTCCGAGGACTTGTGAAGTCTTCAGTGACACGGTAATAAGCACTGAGATCATAACTTTGTCTTTCACAAAATAAATCAGCAAAGAGTTTGAAGTAAAGGTGGGTATTTAAACCGTTTCGCCGAGGAGTTCCAGTCTGTTATCCAGATGGAAATAAGATGCCTCTTGATTTGCAGGTAGTCAATAAATCTTTTTTTTTTTTTTTTTGGTAAATAAAAAATGATCTTTTTTGAGCAAGGTTGAGGCTATCTTCTGCCATTCCTTACCCAGGCAATAGGTTTTCCTGGCCTGGCTGGAGAGGTAGCAATCACCATAACAATGTTTCTTTTTTTAAAATGTGTATTTATTTTTGAGACAGAGACAGAATGCAAGGCGGGGAGAGACGGGGGTGGGGAGGGGGTGGGGGGGACAGAGAGGGAGACACAGAATCTGAAGCAGGCTCCAGGCTCTGAGCTGTCAGCACACAGCCCAACGCAGGATTCAAACTCACTAAGTGTGAGATCATGACCTGAGCCGAAGTCAGACGCTTAACCGGCTGAACCGCCTACACACCCCTGTGACAATGACCTTAGTGGTAAATTTTGTTCACCAGGGTATTAGAAAGAGGGAAGAACTTGAAGAAAACCAGGTTGAGACCCACACCCTGCCTTTTATCTGCTCTCTGGCTTTAGACCAGTTGCTTTATCATGATGGCCCTCACTATTTTCATTCGTCTACTTTCATGGATCAAATGAGATAACGTGTGTCCAACACTTTATGTAGCCTGCCTTCACGAAGTTAATAGGCCCGATTAGGATGTAAGCACCTCTCATGACACTCTCGTGTGGGCATTTTGTTTACATCTCTACATTGTATACTTGTGTGCTGAATCCGTATTAGTCAAACGAATGAATAGTATTAACCAGAAGAATAGTTGATAATTGTAACACGTCACCATGGAACTGTCTAGCATAGCGTTGAACCTATGTGGCACTTTCCATCTCTCCCGGTCTGAGCCCAGAAGTTAAGTGTGAAAGATAGGGTCAGCTCACGTCCACAGCTCTTTGGGCGAATTCCCACTAAACAAAATTTACCATGAGGACATCAGTGGAGTGGTGACGAGGCTCTTCAGCCAGGCCACAAAAACCTGTTGCCGGGTAAGCAATAGCAAAAGACAGTCTCGTTTGCTCAAAAAGATCCGTCATCATTACAACTGTTTATTCCTCCCTTTACCCGCGCATGTATTATGTGTGTAGGTCATTGTAAATCTCTGTGGCCTTGCTACAGAGATGTGTATGTACGTGTACTTGGGACCAGCAGGATCTCCGAACTTGTTAGAAATCACGAATCTTGGGCCAGCCCTGGTTTCACGGGAGCAGAATCTGTATTGTAGGGGCGTCTGGGTGGCTCAGCCGGTTAAGCGTCCGACTTTTGATTTTGGCTCAGGTCATGATGTCACGGTTCATTTCATGAGATGGAGCCCTACGTTGGGCTCTATGCCTACAGTATGGAGGCTGCTCGGGATTTTCTCTTTCCCTCTGTCCCTGCCCCTCCGCTGCTTGCACACATGCTCTCACCCTTTCTCAAAAATAAATGCATTAATTAAAAAAAAATCTGTATTTTAACAAGATACAAGTGATACAAGGTGCACATTGACCCCTGAGAGGTCCTGCTCTAGGAAGGAAGGAGATCTATTTAGGGTCTTCTGGAAGCTCACAGATTTTTGGGAAGTTTGTGCAGAGGTAGCTGGTATAGACTTCAGGCTACAAGCCTCAGTATGCCCAAAATATGACTTTATTTTTCCTATAATTCAACTTAATCCCTGTTTCCAGCTCCATACTGCTGGCATGGTAGAAACTTCATCTTTTTTTTTTTTTTAATTTTTTTTAACTGTTTGTTTATTTTTGACAGAGACAGAGCATGAATGGGGGAAGGGCAGAGAGAGAGAGAGAGAGAGAGAGAATCTGAAACAGGCTCGAGGCTCCGAGCTGTCAGCACAGAGCCCAACGCGGGGCTGGAACTCACAGACTGCAAGATCAGGACCTGAGCCGAAGTCGGACGCCCAACCGATGGAGCCACCCAGGGACCCCGAAACTTCATCTTAAATGGTTTGCACTTTCCCTTTTCTCTCTCTCGGAGTAGTTGCAAAGGGTTTGGCATAAGGGATGGTCAGTGCATTAGTCTTGTGTTCAGCGGGGGGTCCTCTGAGGTTTCCACGGGCTGCTTTGGTCCTTGGTCTCTTACAAATGTGATCGTGTTTTTTTTTTTTTTTATTCTTATGGGCTCCAGTGACTGAAGGCTTATAAACTGATGCCATGGTGGGGATCATGGGGATCAAAGCCTCACTGAGGCTTTCCGGGGCCCGGTGAGCTTGGACACAGCCCACGAGTGTCTGCTCTAAGAAGCAGAACAGGTAAAGGGTGTGTGTCTCATGCATATGTTCTGTGTATGTCCATGGGTGTGTGTCCACATGTGTGTCTGTGCCTATTTGCACACGTGTGTCCGTGGGTGTCCCCGTGTGTGTTTGTGTACCGGGGGGAGGATTTTCTTTCTGAGACCTATTTAAGACCTCGCTCTCATTTCTCTATCTCTTATTCTTACTTCAGGTCAGGAAACCTTTTTTTACCCTCAGAGATATTCTTCCTTCTCTCGATTTCTTCTCTTCAGAGGCAACCCAGTACAGTGATCTCTGCTTTAAGGGCCCTAGCACGCTCTCTTAATGAGTTTAAGTTCCTGGACCCACAAATGCCAGGAGGTCCTGGCACAATAATTGCCTGGGTCTTCCTCTGACTGACTAATTTCACTTAGCATAATACCCTCCAGTTCCATCCACGTAGTTGCAAATGGCAAGATTTCCTTCTCTTTGATTGCCAAGTTATATCCATCATGTGTATATATATATATATATATATATATATATATACACACACCACATGTTCTTTTTAAAATTTTTTTTAAGCTTTATTTATTTTTGAGAGAGAGAGAGAGAGAGAGAGAGAGAGAGACAGAGTGTGACTGGGGGAGGAGCAGAGAGAGGGAGACACAGAATCAAAAGCAGGCTCCAGGCTCCGAGCTGTCAGCACACAGCCTGACGAGGGGTTCGAACTCATAAACCACAAGATCATGACCTGAGCTGAAGTCGGATGCCCAACCGACAGAGCCACCCAGGTGCCCCTTTACCATATCTTCTTGATCCATTCATCCATCGATGGACATTTGGGCTCTTTCCATACTTTGGCTATTGTTGATAGCGCTGCTATAAACATTGAGGTGCGTATGACTTCACTCGTATGAGGACTTTAAGAGACAAAACAGATGAACATAAGGGAAGGGAAACAAAAATAATAGAAAAACAGGGAGGAAACCAAAACATAGGAGACTCTTAAATATGGAGAACAGAGGGTTGCTGGAGGGGTTGTGGGAGGGGGGATGGGCTAAATGGGGAAGGGGCATTAAGGAATCTACTCCTGAAATCGTTGTTGGGCTATGTGCTAACTAATCCGGATGTAAATTAAAAAAAATTAAAATAAAAACTAAAAACTTAAAAAAAAGTTGCCTGGGTCTACTCTTTGCTTGTCTGGGAGAAGAGGGGAAATTACCTTGTCTGGGAGAAGAGGGGAAATAGAATCATGTCTCAGAGGGGTGCCCAGCTGGCTCAGTCAGTAGAAGGCGTGACTGTTGACCTCAGGGTCGTGAGCTCAAGCCCCATGTTGGGCGTGGAGGCTACTTGAAAACAAATCATGTCTCAGAAATACTATTTCACTACAGGAATAGGAAAGTGAAGAGAGATTAGTCACAAGGTAAGACAGAAACCGTCGCTGGACAGTAGTGGCACAGGAATGAGCCTCTCCCTCCCGAAGGGAAAGTCATACAAGTTGCCATCTTCTACCAAAGGAGACTGAGTGCTTGCCCACCTTCATGTGGGTGTGCCTGGCCCAGCACTCCACCGCCTTCAAGGGAGAATTTCAAGATGCCCAGTGCCTCTGTGTGGGGCCTGGGGAGTGCTAACCTTTGTTCCATCTGTACTGCGGTCACCTAGTCATGAACTGTAAGCTGTTCTTGAAAGTGAGACCATGTCGCTCCAGCCACAGTGAATCTTTAAAGGGCTGTGTGGCTGAGCCACTTTTGATGGCTTAGCCTCCCTCGGCTGACAACACGAAGGTTGTTTAGATGTTCCGCTATTTCTGTTCCCTTCACCACCCTTTTCCCATTGACAAACATCTGAAAGGGTGAAAGGTGTTAGGTATAGAATTAAAAAATGTGCTGTCTTGTAGATACATAGACAAGACTGCTCACTGGGCAACTTGGGCTTGAGCTCTCAATGCGAATAAGAATTTCTTTTTCTGTCTTTCTGTCTCCTTTCACTTTGGCTTGTGGGACTATTGAGTATTTTCCCAAGCTAGTACCTTCTGTGGTGATGGAATAGTGGCCCATACAGTAACAGACCCTGGCCTGGGGCCTCCGTAAGACTGTCCCAACTTGCCTGGTATGCAAATAACCATCTGCCTTCCTTCTTCAGTCTCCAGGGATGCTACATTCAAAGGATCTGCTTCCTACGATAGGAAATAATTAAATGGGCAAGGTGTTTCTTACCCGCTGGCCTTTGCAGGTAAAAGAGCATTTAGGCACATGATTTGGAGCCAGTGTCATTAGGCACATAAGGGTTGCTGTCACATTAGAGTCACCTTACAGTTTTTCAAGCACTTTTGTGTACATGTCTGTTAATTCATGTGAGTTTCACAGCAACCTCTAGAGACCGATGACAGGTTTTTCCTGTTCTATAGATGAACAGATTGCAGCTAAGTGACTTGCCTAAGTTCAGAGAAGTAGTAAATGGTAGACCTTGAACCACCTGGGGCCTGGGACTCGGTGGTGGGTATAGATTGGAAAAATGTTGAGGAAACTATCGTAAAATCCTGAAGGAATGGTGACTCATGTTATATAACTGTGAAGACTTTGGGGTAATGATCTTCTGTGGCCAAGTGGAAGACAGAAGTGTTACCAGAGAGCTCGTGGAGTGGCCCCAGTCTTCTCCTTCTAAGACATCTGATATACAGCGTTTACTAGAGTGACGTAGAGTTATTTCTGCATTCAAATTTCTATTTTACTTGTGTAGGTGGGTCGGCACAATATGGTGCCTTTGATAGGCTTAATATCCTCAAAGTTTTATTTTCCTTGTGTGAAAGAATATGGTGCTTTTGATAGGTTTACTATCCTTAAAATTCAAATTGATTACCTTATATGGTCACAAGGGTGTACACCTGCTGATTTTTCTTTCTCAGCATGCAGCCCTTACTTTTGATAACAAACGTTGGTTTTCCTTTGAGGGCCAAATATTCCCTGTTATATGTAGATTTAGTGGGATAGTACCCTGGCTCCTCACTGGCATAGGGTTGAGTCTCTCAGCTAGACTATCTTGGGAATTTGAATCTTCAGCTGAGTGACTTGAGGATGGGACAATTTCCCCCAGTCCATGGCAGCTTTTCACGCAGAGACCATGAACTTTTATTACCTAGACCTTCGGAAACTTCTTGTCCCTAATCCTTTTTTGAGGTCTGTATGATCAGACTTTTCTCTGTTTTTATGAACTTCTCCATATATTTCCAATGCATCCCCTTGCGACTGGTTTATCCAGATTGCCTTTCATTGCTTACACCAAAAGTTTCCTAACTTATATAGGAATTATGAAAAAAATCAAGGAGGCTACCTCCCTACCCCGTGGTTTTGGGCTTAGAACGCAATAGCTTTGGCTAATGGGATATTAGCAGGCGTGACTCAACGGAGGTAGAAATGCTCTTGCAGGGGGGGTCTTGGGCTCTTGCAGCCTGCTGAACATTCCCAGATCAGCCCACAGGTTCCAGGAGGAAGATGTGAGACATGGCTCAGAGTCACCCAGCTGAGCTGCCCCCAGCCTGGATCAGCACATCCCCAGCCAATCCACAGACATGTGAGCTAAATAAATGTTTATTGTTACATACCACTGAGATTTTGTAGCTGTCTTTTTTGCAACATTTTTGCAGCAATAGCAAACCTATACAGGAATTTGTATTAATAAGTACTGTGTTGGCTGCAAGAAAAACCCAAAATATGTGGGGCTCGATGGCGGGTGTAGGTTGGAAAATGTTGAAGAAACTATCATAAAAGCCTGAAAAAATGGTGACTCATGTTATATAACCGTGAAGCATTTGGTATAACCATCTTCTGTGGCAAAGTGGAAGATAGAAATGTAACCAATGAACTCGCGGACTAGGGCAAGATGGTTTCTATTAGAATGTTGAAGTATTAGCTGGCTTCTTTTAGCTACATATGATGAGCTCAGAAAATAACTAGCTGGTTTGTAATAGAATTTTGAGGGACTATAGAGAACCCAGAACTTGCCCGTTTAGGGAAAAACAAGTTTCTCATACTAGCTTTCCATTCAGTAAGCGGTTCTTAAAAGAAGGCATAGCCCAAGAGTGTATGTAGAGTCCCCATCTCGAGCAAGAGGTGACTGCCACTCTAGCCTTTGCTCCAAGGCTTAAAGACCAAAGGAAATGTTGGGCTGTAACACCTTTAAAAATCCCTAGAAAGGAATCAAATGGCAACTAGAACACCCTTTTGGCTGGAAAGCTAAGCAGCCTGATATAGCTAGTACGGTAATTAAATCTAGAGAGAGAGGCATGTCTGGAAAATAATGGTGGGTGTGGCTTTTGTAGACCACGGTAGTTAACTCTATATAAGTATAGCAGATGTTTGTTCATTTAAAAAGTAGTCAAAACAATTCTACGCAAAGAACGTTTTTTCTCTTACTCACTGAAAATGCCTAAGCAACTAAAACCTAGATATCTTCCAGGAGCAAATATCTCCCCTGAACCAATGCACAATAAAGAAATAGAAATTTTAATATAATAGTATATTAATTAGAATGAAATGTCAGGTATTTCCCTTCTCTGCTAGAAATGAGTTGAAATTATTATGGCCAATAGTGGGCCAGGAACACACAAAGGTTTACAACAATAAAAGTCCAGGGTCAGTGATGTAGTGGGACATTCATAAGGCATATGATAAATATTTGGAAACAAACTTTGAGCAGGAAGTTCAGAAATAGAGGCAGATGAAATAACAGCATTTCTAGTGAGATCTTTGGAACTGAAGAGACAGCACTGAAAAACAAGGAAGACCAAAATGAAAGTTGGCTACAATTGGTCTTTGTGTCTTGGGTTTTATTCAGTCCATTTTATAACTTTCTGTTCCCAAATTACCAACATTTATGAAGTTTAAAATGGAACTAACATACTAAGACTGTTTTAAAAACCCAATAATTTTAACAGAGAAAGAGGTTGATTGGCCTTCCTTATCTTTTACCAGTAAAAATTAGGATCAGCTTTCCAAAATCGTTATATGACACAGTCCAATGAACTTGGCCCAGTTTTAGTTGGAGTAAAGAACTTCTCTGTTTTCTGCAACTTTTTTTTAAAGTGGGATCCTTTCCTTGTTGAAAGGTACGATCCAAGAATTACGGACCAGCATAAATATCCTTTTCATAGCTGAGTCATTAGAAATATACCATATACCATATACTCTTATTCAGTAGCCACTAATCACATGTAGCTATTAAAATTAAAATGAACTAGAATTTAAAATGTAGTCCATCGATTACACCCTAACCATATTTCAGACACTCAATAGCTACATGAGGCTAGTGGCTACCATATTGGATAATGCAGAAATAGAATGTTTCCAGAATCACAGAAAGTTCTAGAAAGAACAATGCTGCCCAAGAATATAGTAGAGTGCCTTGCATATCATGGGCACTTAATAAATATTTGTCAGCTAAAATATCATAATGAACTACAACTTTCAAAATCTTAGGAAAATATACCGATGATCCTATGCCAAGGGATTGTCATTATCAAGGGAATGAGTGCAGTCTGGGGACACCCCGATATTCTCAGTTTAGAGGAGGAAGCAGCAAGGGAAGACTGTGCAGCGAGTGAGGCAGAAGAACAACAAACTGGTGACCAAATGAGGCAGGGTACAGAGGAGGGAGTTGTCAACCGCTCAAACGTCGCTCAGAGGTCAAGTAAGGTGAGTCCTGGGATCGAACCATTTCTGGCTTTATTCTTCCGATAGCTGACTGGCCATACAAAGTAATCTACTCACACATCTCTTTTTTCATCAGACGTATCAGTATTGATCTCTGCCCTCGAGGTGAAAGATGTGTCTTACTTACACCCACTGTTTAAAACCCTCCTTTATACGTGATGCTCTATTCAGTTCATGATAACCTCTGTGACTCCACACATGATGCATCCATGTACCTTGGTCTCTTCAGGCTGTTAGAACAAAGTACCGCAGACTGAGGGTCTTATAAACAACAAAAATTTATTTCTCACACTTCTGGAGGTGGAGGGTCCAAGGAACAGGGTACCAACATGATCAAATTCTGGTAACAGCCCTCTTTGGGGTTGCAGACTGCTGACTTCTTATGTCCTCACATGGTGGAAAGAGAGGGAGAGAGCTCTCTGGGGTCTCTTTTATAAGGGCACTAATCCCACTCATGAGGGCTACATCCTTATGACCCAAATACCTACCAAAGTCCCCACCTCCTTATACCATCACCTTGGTCACCGGGTTTTTAACATATGAATTTTGGGGAAACAAACATTCAGACCGTAGCATATTTATATCTCTGTTTTTTGATTTCTCTGTTTTAGATAGTACTTCTTTGAGTTTTCACTACATACGTTGAGGAAACTCATCTCCCATGGGTAAGTTAGCTTTATCTCCTGTGACTGACTTCTGACCTTCATCAGTTCTATCTTTCCTTTGCAGTATTCAGGTTTTTAGCATTTACATTCTGTTCTGTAACTAGAATTAAGCTTTTCATACTTTATCTTACATAATAGATAATAAAAATATAAAAACAGTAAACACAAATTATGATGTTATAATATGTTCCTGCTGGACTAAGGGTTGTGACTGTTAATGGGTCCATTAGATTTAAAAAGCTGCTTATTTTGGGAATCGTAAAAAATGGTACTTACCTTAATTGTTATATTTTAGCCTAAAACATTTAAATGTTTAAATAGATTTATTTGTCCATATTCTTATGTAAGTTCAGGACCTTACATTTCTAATAATCACGATAAGAGATTTGTAATATTTGAACACTGACATCTCTTGGAAGCAGGCTGTGCTTAGAATGATATATTTTGGGTTCCTATAATGCCAGCTTCTATGAATGAATAATGTTGTCCAATAATTGACCTATTAAATGGTGTGAAAATAAAGTTTATCTGAAAAATTATTTCTAATGTGTAATTATTACATTCTTATGGTTATGGTTGATGCTGCTAAAACATTAGAAATGATTACAGAAATATGCATACACGAACAAAGCTGTTACTTCTATGCTGCAAACCCCCATGTTTTTAGTGTTCTTCAATGGCAAAGCAATAATGAAAATAACCAATAATACTAAAGCAGTAAAAATCCAAATTATCACAAAATAATTGTATAGTTTATATGTACATGACACCTTCCTCTGCATGTAAAATTTCTTTTTTTTTTTTAAAGTTTATTTATTTTGAGAGAGAGGAAGAGAGCAAGCAATGTAGGGGCAGCAAGAGAGAGAGGGAGAGAATCCCAAGCAGCCTCCAAGATGCCAACGCAGGGCCCAAAGGGGGGCTTGAACTCTTGAAAGGTGAGATGACCTGAGCCAAAATCAAGTTGGACACTTAACCAACTGAGCCACCCAGGCGCCCTGCATGTAAAGTTTCCTTATTGGCCCTTCCACAACCTTCCTCTGTAGTAGTTCAAGCCCCCCGCCCCAGAATTCTCATCTGAGAGGTGAAGAGACTCTTTTAACAAATGGTGAATGGAGTTTTTGCTCTGTGTGACTCAAACACTTTTGGAGGTAGATTCCGAGTTTGGCAACTTTGATGTTCGGAAATGTGGTTAAGTTTTCATCTCTGGGTTCAAAGTAATGATACTTGATGAGGACTTTTTTTTGTGTGTGTGTGATCATTAAGTGCTCCTATTAGGACAGAAAATGAACTCATGAATTCTTCTGGAGTCTTGTTATTTCTGAGTGATTACTTGGTGTAAGCCGTAGAGCCCATGTCCTACTTTCTTATATATAAAAAAAACTCTGTGTTCTCCATACCTACAAGTATACATTTGCTCACATTTGCCTCTGGTCTCTCTCTTTTTTTTTTTTTTTTAATAAAAGAAATAAAATGGCCCCAGTTCTTTTTAATATAATTCTACACATATACACTGAGAACAAAGGACTGTTTTGACAGTGTAGAGTTCTAAGAAAGAGGAGCCTAGATTAAACAAACAGTAAGTGCTACTACATCTCCTGCCAAAGGAACAACAGTGCTTGGGTGATGTTTTCCAGGCAACTCTAGGGCATAAATCTTTAATCCCACTGCCTTTCATGTGACATTTATATATAAAAACTGTTTATAGAGCAATGAAACCTTGACTTGTGTTCATTAGAGTTTATCGGGGCCGCCACTGCATCCATTCTTAGGATATAACTGCTCACAGGACGTCAGCAAATGTTATCAAGGCATTTTGCCTTTGCTCTTCGTTTGGATTCTCACCAGAACCAAATAAGGCGCTGATGTACCAGTTGCAAAACAAGGCCAATGGCAACAAGACAGCGGACCTTAAGCAGCCCGTCCTTGCAGGCTCCAGACTTAAAGCACCGGTGAATGTTTTGCATCAGGCCAGAAGGGAAAATGTTCTCTTCACAGCATCTGTGAATTTTGACTTAATTAATCTTCCCAGAAAGTATAGGCAACATAAATCTGATTGAATTTAAATAAAAGAAAACTGGTCTAGGGATGGATAAATTGGCATGCGATATTAGAAAATAATCTGCCCAGGGGCGGCTGGGTGGCTCAGTCGGTTGAGCGTCCGACTTCGGCTCAGGTCATGATCGATCTCAAGGTTTGTGGGTTCAAGCCCTGTGGCAGGCTCTGTGCTGACAGCTCAGAACCTGGAGCCTGCTTTGGATTCTGGGTCTCCCTCTCTCTCTGCGCCTCCCCTACTCGTGCTCTGTCTGTCTCTGTCTCTCAACAATAATTAAAAAAAAAAAAAAAAAAAAAAAGAACCAAAAAGAAAATAATCTGCCCAACTTAGAAAAGAGAGTATGTTTTAGAATCATAGATCTGGAGAAAGGCCATGGAGAATAGTTTTTCCATTTATTGAGTAAAAGAGAAAACCAATTTATGGGGATAACCAGCAAACTATATGAGGCTCTTGGCTGCAAATGATGAAAACCCAACTCAAACTAGATTTTGTGAAAAGGTTAATTGATGGACCTGAGTAACTGGAGAGGCAAAGAGGTGTGCTTGACTTTGGGCACAGGTGGCTCCAGAGCTCGAAGATACGCCTCCCTCACCTGGCTTCCCTCTCATTGTCTCCCCAGGAGGTGGCACAACGGCCCCCAGATGCTCCAGATGTGTGTGGTCTTCAGTGTTCCTAGTCAGAGAGAAAGAACGCTGCCTCTCAGGACAAAAGTCCTGGAGACATTACAACTGGCTCAGTTTAGCCCGTCCCTGATCTAATCACCCTGCCCAGAGAGATGGGCTCAGTTCTGTGGGTGACCTAGCCTAGGTCATGGCCACTTCTTCAGCAAGAAGGTGGTATCAACACCACATACGCCATGTGGTCTAAGGAGGCTTCTTCTATAGAATGGTGGTGGAGTCACCCCACTAGGAAGGATTGCTGGACAGACCAAAAAAAAAATATGGCTGCTACAACTAGTCATTGACAGCTATAGGGAAACATGAGGTATGTTGAGTCTCACTCAACTCCATGTTTCTTGGTATTGGTTGATTCTTAGTTTCTGTTCTCTCCCTAATCAGTGTCTCTACTCTGGAGATGGTGGACGTGTGTAAGTGTGTAAAAATCGGTGTATATACATTTGCCCTTGGGTTTGTAAGGTAAGGGTTAACAGAGGAGTAGGCTGATAACTGGAAGGAGCTGTCTCTTTCTTAGGAAGTTCATAAATGGATCATGGACCAAAAAGTATCGAGAAACTTTGTTCATCACTAAGACATATTTTCTTCTCAAGGTGGTTACACGCGAGTTACTATAAAATTCAACAGTAGTCTGGGCTTTGAGGTGATGGCTGATGGGCAAACTGCAAAATGCACATTTAGGATAAAGAACCTAACATCTGGAGTTTTATCTGACCCTTTTGAGTGTGAAGGAGGAAAATCATAAAACAAAACCAAACAAAAAAGCCAAATACTAGTTTGTGTTTTCATGAGAAAAAAGGTGCGTCCTGAGATTCATATCTCTTTTGCTGTTGGCCCCAACTGGAATAAGAAAAAATTAGCAAGTGAAATTTAACAAATGAAAACTTGCTTAGTATTCTCGAAACCTGCAAACCTCAAAAACAGTTCTGTGACTGTCTTTTCAGTTTTTATCCAATCAGGTGCACTTAAATTTCCTCAGACTTCAATTGAGTAAAACTGTAAGAACAAAGACCACTGTGGGAATATTTCTGTTGTAAGGTATAGAAGAGTTAATACGTGAACACATTTGGTTTGACCATGACACCACCACGTTCTGTGTGTCTAGTACTAAGTGTCCAGTACCTTTCCCTTTGCCCTAAACCAGTGGTCCTCAAACTGTAATGCACACAGGAATCACTTGGAAGGTGCGTGGAAACCCAGATGGCTTGGCCTCAATCCCCAGAGGTTCTGATTCTGTAGGTCTGTGGTAGGCCCTGTAATTTCCATTTCTAGCAAGTTCCTGGTGTGGTGCTGCTGCTGCTCCGGGACCACACTTGGACAAGTGCTCCTCTACACCGTTCTCAAAGCTCAGCTCTGGGTGAGTCATCATGGGCCATAGTTCCAGCTGCGATGGGCATTGAGGCTGCCCTAGGGGGCATCAGTGGCCAATTTCCAGTAGTGGTGATGGTCTGAATTATGGTATAGTCACAGTTCCATAAGGGAAGCTTATGGGCGAACACAGGACTCCAGCTCATGTGTGGGGTAAAATGACAAGAGTTTGCATCCTTGGCAAGATAAGATGTACCAAGCAATAATTGAGCAGATTGTTAGGGCTCCCACCAAGCATTCTGGATTTTAAGGTCAGGTTTCTAAAACTAGGTCAGAACTTCAGTGCCAGTTAGGATAGGAATTTAGTTGAAGAGACTGGTGCTCTCCCGGTCGTAAGAAAGGCTGAAGCTGGAGGCCATCTGAATTCCCAGGCAGCTGACCTTGACTAGGCTTAAGGCAACAAGGCTAATTCTAGTCTCATACATGAGGGAGACCAGTGCTGAGCAAATACTGAGCCAACACTAACTCAGGATGCAAGCATAACTGTATCTGAATGTTTCTTGGTCACTGCATGTCACGGTCAGGATTAGGGCAGGCAGGGCCTATGTGGAAAACTATTTTGTTTCTCAAACTTCTTTTGACCCTGACATACACTAAGAAATACAAAATACCTTATGGAATAGTACACACACACACACACACTCTCCCAAAATAGCATTTCCCTCAGCATGTTCAATGTACCCTCTTCTGTTTTGTACTATTTATTCTGCCATATTCCCTTATTTCATGAAAATAACAAAAACTTTTGTTATCCAATAATTTATTTTATGATACACTAATGGGGGCAGACCCACACCTTGAGAACTTTGTTAGAACTTGCAAAGTATGCCATCCATGGCCTTGACATACACCTGGCCTTCTCAGCCCCCATGCAGCAGCGACACATCAAGATCAGCTGCGGAACATAAAGGTCACCTCCAGCGAAGAGGCCAAGCCCCTTTGGCTTCTCTCAAACTGCTCTATTACTTCCTGGAGGCTCACTTCCGGGGTCAGCCTCCTTCATTGTGGAGCTTCTTGGCTTATTGGACTCTTGCACAATTTTTGGTTTTGACCTTTTCTGACATTGTGAAAAATCTCAGGGAAGAGGCCTTCTCCTCCAGGCCTGGTTTGGGGAACCCCGTTGGCTAGGCGAGCCCTCCCTCCTCCACTGCTGAGGTTGGATGGAGACAGAAGGCAAGCCAGGCATTTCTGTTCTATTTGCTGTTATTTACCAACCCAATTCCTCTCACTGAAAATCAGCTTTATCTTCCTTTCTCCTTTGAGTGCTCCTCTTCTAGTCAAACGGCTGGCTAACAATTTTTGAAAAACTATTTATGTTAGAAATCACAAATACATAAATTTAAAAAAACTGCTGACAAGTTCCAGTCGATAGACAAAACCACACTGGTGTGAGAAATATAGACCGTGGTACTATTCGATAAGGAATCAGTTCTAATATCTGTAGCAATTATAATGCAGACAAGATGGTTACTAGCCAGGAGCCCCTGGGTGGCTCAGTCGGTTAAGTGTCGGACTCTTGGTTTCAGCTTAGGTCATGATCTCACAGTTCCTGAGTTCAAGCCCCGCGTTGGGTTCTGCGCTGACAGCACGGAGCCTGCTTGGGATTCTCTCTCTTCCTCTTTCTCTGCCCCTCCCCTCCTCTTGCTCTCTGTTTCTGTCTCAAAATAAATAAATATATAAACTTAAAAAAAAACACATTAGTTTAAAGAAAAGGTAGATATTAACCAATCAATCAACCAACCAGACTAAATTCCCACCAACCCAAGGGTTTGAAGAAGCAAGCCTTGGTTAAAGCCATACACAAACAGGACCAGAATAGATGGTGTGGTGATAAGCCACTTGTAAAAAAGGCAGCTTGTGTGTGTCTATCACAGTAATAAAACGAGGGGTAAGATGTCTGAAACAAAGACAAAAGATCTATTTTCAGGCCACCAACTCAATCTCCGCCCAAAGATATATTCTAATGTCATAATGCTTTAAAGAATATTGTCACTTGTAAATTGGTGTAACCACTATGGAACACAGTGTGGAGGGTCAGGAAAAATTAAAAATAGAATTACCATATGATCCAGCATTCCCAATCCTGGGTATATATCCAAAGGAAATGAAATCACTGTCTCAAAGAGATGTCTGCACACCCACGTTCATTGCAGCGTTATTCACAATAACTGGGGCATGAAAACAATCTAAGTGTTTGTTAGTGGACGAATGAATAAAAAAAAAAGTGATATATATGTGGAATATTATTCAGCCATAAAACGATGGAAATCCTGTCATTTACGACATCATGTGTGGACCCTGAGGATATTGTGCTAACCGAAATAAGTCAGACAAAGACAAATGCTGTATGATCTCACTTATACATGGAATCTAAAATAAAAGCCAAGCTCATAGAAGCAGAGAGTCGAAGAGTGATTACCACAGGCTGGGGGGTAGGGGAAATTGGAGGATGTTGACCAAGTGGTATAAACTTCCAGTGATAAGATAAATAAGGTTTGAGAATCTACTGTTCAGCATGGTAACGATATACTGTATTATATACTTGAAAGTTGCTAAAAAAGTAGATCTTAAATATTTTCACCACACATGTACAAAGGCAATTGCATGAGACGATAAGGTATTAACTGACCTTATTGTGGTGATCATTTCATAAACATACATATGTTAAATGATCATGTTGTACATCTTAACCTTATATCATGTTATATGTCAGTTATTTGTCAATAAAGCTGAAAGAAAATATTATCACAGTGGCCAAGAAACGTTTTTGAAGGTACCCTTCATTTCTCACCACTATTTGATTTTCAATCCAAGATGGAACTTTTTTAAGTGGATAATTTACCTCTTAAAATAGCTGTTTTTAAGAAATCAAATTTCAGGGGCACCTGGGTGGCTCAGTCGATTAAGTGTCCGACTTCAGCTTACTCAGGTCATGATTTTGTGGTTTGTGGGTTCGAGCCCTGTGTCGGGCTCTGTGCTAACAGCTTGGAGTCTGGAGCCTACTTTGGATTCTGTGTCTCCTTCTCTCTCTCTCCCCTTCCCCTGCTAGCTCTCTCTCTCTGTCTGTCTCTCAAAAATAAATAAACAGTAAAAAAAAAAAAAAAAAGAAGAAGAAATCAAAATGCATAAGAATCACCTTGGGAAATGCAGATTCCCAGGTGCTGCCTTACAGAGTCAGAACTCACTACCTCTGGGGTGGGGGAAAAGAGCTCTCCATGCCTCCCCTTTCCCACCGTTGCAAGTGGTTTCAATGTAGGTGATTCATAAAGGCCACAGTTGGAAAACATTGTCAGGAGACAAAACAGTTTATTTCAAAGGGTCACCGAGTCTTTTCCACAGATGCACATGTCAGTGCCCTGACATTTGATGGAACGATGGAGTTGTTTTTCATACTTCTTCTCTCACTCGATTAATGGGCAATTTCCAGAACTTTCCATGTGACTATTCTCAAACTCTGGCAGGCTGGCTTGGCACAAGACCTCCCAGTTCCAAAAGCAACACAGGCTGTGGGAATACAAGAATGAGCAGAGTGGCAGGGGAGGCTGAGAGGCACAGTTTCAGGCCACTTCCAAAGCCGCGTGTGAGTCAGCACCTGCCCCACCGTGTGGCCCCGATGCCCACCTCCTCCCTCACAAGCGTTTTTCATCCTCAGGAAGTTCCGGAAAACTTCACAACTCAAAATCCGAGATCACAAGTAGAAAGCAATTTTACCTCGTGAAATCAAAGACAAATACAAAAATAAAACAAAAAAAAAAAAATACTAGGTCATTTCCAGTCAGATGTACTAAAAGGAGGATTTAAAATAACACCGTAGCCTTAAAAAAAATGCAGTTGTAAAGCATACCTAAGGAGGGAAACTTGGTTTTTAAGAACTCTCCTTGTCTGGCTTCCTCTCAGAGACCTAGAATTTACCATCCAAAAAAAGTCATTTATGCCCCTCTGGCTCAGTTTCTTATCCGTGCAATGGGACACAAGGATTATTTCCTTCTTAAATGATGCACAGGAATGTCCCGTGAAATGATTAGACAGATCTAAGCTTTTCAAAACAACATTCTTGTGATTTTCTTGTGCAAACGAGAGAATTTACCCCTAGCTCATTAGTGCCTTCAGTCAGAGAGAGAGAGAGAGAGAGAGAGAGAGACAGAGAGAGGGAGAAGGAAACTTTTTGGGCAAGCCATTATAAACGCCAATGAATATCAGCACCTTACTGAAAAATAAGTAAATAAAAAGAATTTCTCAGAAGCCCCAGCGTGCTTCAGTAAAGAATCTCTGCAGATTGAAGTGATTTATTGTCAGACAATTCACCTAGAGACATTTTCCTCCAATTGCTAAAGGTCTGGCAAAGAAGAATCTTTAATGACATATTCAACAGAAGATATCTTGGAAGGTCCTCTTAGTTCCTCTTTGGGATCCAACAAGGGGACAAAGTTAGAAACTGGGAAGCATTTGGCTGGCTCCTCATCAGAAAAAGAGATATTTAATCCCATCTAGTATTACATGCAGCTTTGCTCAAAATAAAGCAGCTGCTTGGGAACTGATTTCAGCCTCTTCCTGCTTAAGCAGATCCATTTTTGTGTGTGTGTGTCTTCTTCAGCTGAATCTGACTTGTCAGGCTGAGAACATATGTGTGTGCCATTCTAGAAAGAATGCACATTTATTTTCCTCCCATTTAATGTTTGAACATGATCACAGTCACCAGATGGGTCAGAAAAACAATGACAGCATGGTATAAATCTTCAGAGGGTTTATCAATCTGATTGAATTGAGAAGATAAAGTGGATTTTGCTAGGAATCCAATAAACTCTCTTCACCACAAAGAATAATAAGGGTTTGTGCCAATTTTCTCCTTTATTACCATCTCTGCCCTTTTGCTTTTTATTCTCTTTTCTGTTTCACTTCCTTCATATTATAAGGCTCATTTTACTCTCTAAAGATGTTAGGTGAACCTCAGTGCTTCTGGACTAATTAATCAAAGAAATTGGAGAGAGCATGTTGGCAGTAGAAATAGTACAGGGCTTAAAACTGGACAGACAGGAGTTTCTCCACCTCACTGTGTGGTCCTTGAGGCTCAGTGTCCCTACCTAAAAAAATGAGGCCAACCTTTCCAGCGGTTGTGAGTTCTAGAGATTATGGGTGTATGTAGGTGCGTGATTTCCGGCCCAATAAAGAGTGACTATTATTATTACCTTGCGCACTCAAGGCCAAATTTGTTAGCTGGAAGTTCATTCTTTTTTAAGGGGGTAGGAATTGTTACCAATAGGAGAGGAGCATTCCTTACCGAAGATCTTTAATAGCACCATGGGATACAACCTCTATCCTCTGATTTTGCGGTGGCCCTGACTGTGGGAATGGCTGTCCAGCTCAGTGATTTTTGTTTCCTAAGCATTGAAACATTCAATGTGCTATTGTGCACCAATTGGGAGATGACAGGTCCTAGTTCTACACGCAGTGATGGGCAAAATCAAACTCCAGGACTCTATTGCTCTCCGACGTGATGCTTGGCGATATCTGGATTTAAAAATATAAATGGTTAGATTCTGTTGGAACTTACTGGAGGTCCTGGTGGCCTTACTCCCCACCATAATTCGCAGTTGGAAATTTGCAGAATTAACCTACAGAAGACATCTGAGGTTAGGAGGCTGTCATTTTGGCTCATGAACTTAATAGCTGGTAGATAAAAGATTTCACGTAAGTCACTGTTCCTTGTGGTTACTTTCACCGGGGAAGGTAGACTCCTTTCTGGAAATGACTTAGAAAACAAGAGAGGTTATTAGAAAACAAACAAGGTTATTTTTATGGTCACATTTTAAGATTTCATAGTCAAGTGAAAAAAAAACTCTTTGAGGAGGGGCAGTTTGAACTGAGCCCACGTGAGGAAGCCAGCCATGCAAAGATCGGACAAGAACATTCCAGGCAGAGTACTCATGGGCTGCAGATAACCTGAGGTGGGACTAGATTGGTGGCTGAGCGACAATAAGAAAGCCAGTATAGCTGGGATGGAGGGAGTAAAGGGAGAAAGGCATGGGGTGATGGGGGTTAGGGAACAGAACATGGGAGCAGGTGGGGCCAAGCAAGCTCTTGAAGCTGGCAGGTCGCCAGTGGGTATCTTTAGTCAGATAAGGAAATGACTGGCAGAGAGTAGATTCAGGGGGAGGCGTGCATAAAATCGGGAGCCCAGGTAGGGGGCTGTTGCAATAGTACAGGTAGGAGATATTAGGAGATATCAGTGTCCTGTGCCAGGGAGTGGCCGCAGAGATAGAGACAAATGGATGGATCCAGGATACATTCTGGAAGTAGCCTTTGAAGAGAATGTGCTGATGGTTTGGGGCACCTGGGTGGCTCCATCGGTTAAGCGTCCGACTGTTGGTTTCAGCTGAGGTCATGATCTCACAGTATATGGGTTCGAGTCCCATGTCGGGCTCTGTGCTGGCAGCGTGGAGCCTGCTTGGGATTCTCTCTCCCTCTCTCTCTGCCCCTCCCCCGCTCACTCATGCTCCCTCTCTTTCAAAAATGAATAAATAAACCTTTAAAAAATTAAAACAAACAAACGAAAAGAATGTGCTGATGCGTTGGCTGTTGAGAGCAGAAGGGATGAGGCAAAGAGCGAAATCAAGGATGACCCCTTGGTTTTCAGTTTATTCAAACATTTGGCATTGGGTGCTGATGCTGAGCTGGGAGGTGGGCCCAGCACAGGTCTTGGCAATCAAAACCACAGATGTTGTTTGGGCTGTGCTAAGACCCAAGCGATGGTCTTTAGAGTTTGATCTGAATCAACAGTGTATTCAGTGAAAGGACAAGAAGGAAGTTCACCCTCATAAAGGCCAAATTACTGAAGGTCATGTGCAAAGAGAAGCCTAAACCATGGAGAAGACCTGATGTGACTCTGAAATGTGATTTAGAACCTGCCAGCTTTGCCTCTTTCCACACCTCTCAGCTGCTCCTTCCCATTGTGTTTCCCTGGGCCGTGCCTAGAGAGAGCACAATGTTCTCTTTTCTCTCTTCCTGCTGGGCTTTGTCCTTGTAGCCTCCACTAGTTTTCGGTGCCTAGCAAACGGCTGGCACTGAGCTGGTGGTCACAGAGTGTCTTTTAAAAAATATTTTATGTTTATTCATTTCCTGAAAGAGAGAGAGAGAGAGTGAACGAGAGAGGGGAAGAGAGAGAGAGGGAGATACAGAATCTGAAGCAGGCTCCAGGCTCTGAGCTGCCAGCACTGAGCCCGATGCAGGGCTCGAACTCACAGACCACGAGATCATGACCTTACCAAAGTCAAATGCTTAACTGACTGAGCCACCCAGGCGCCCTTTGTTTTTGTTTTTATTTTTTTTATGTGTCTTTTAAACGAAGGAGAGAATGAATGAAGGTGTGCTGAGAGACCTAGATCTCCACTGCTCATTCCAGGCTGTAATTTGAGAGTGGGGGACATTGAATTGAAGGTAGATGTCAGCATCAGCTTCTGATTTGAACTTCTATTCATGGCACAGAGTTTTCATCTCCCACTCGCATTTTGGTAAGTGGCTGTTAATCCTGCTGTACCTAAATTCTTGCCTCGTTAACCTAGCCACACTTCCAGGCTCTCGAGGACAGGAGCCCATCGAGTTCTTACCAGGTCCCTGTCCTGCCTCTAGTCCATCCTTTTCATGCTCCCTTGAGCCCCTGCTTGTGATGAAGCTATGGCCATTTTCCTGAAAAATATTACCTGCTCCCAGGTCTCTGTTTCTGAGCCCTCTGGCCTATCAGGTCAGTCCATCCTTCCTTTTTGGACCTGCCCTGCGATAGCTCTTTGCTAGTGTTCCTATTTGCTGCCCATCACTGTTTGGTTTAACCACATGCTACTTAACCATAAGCCACCGCAAGCCCTAACCGCACCTTGATGATGTGCCACCTCAGGGGACATAGCCAGTTCAACTTACAGGCACCTTCAACTCTCCAGCCACAGCTATCATTCTTCAATCTGGCCAAGTCATTAGACAACTGACATAATCAAACAAAACACAGAGAGGAGAACATAAAACCTCCTACTGGTATCAGGAAAAGTAGCAGGCAGTGGACAGTCACATGGCTCCAGAAAGTCACATGTTATAAGGTATTTTGGAGAGAGAGAGAAAGAGAGAGAGAGAGAGAGAGGGAGGGAGGGAGAGGGAGAGAGGGAGAGAGAGAGAACACAATTAACCTGACACATCTATCTACGGATACTTCTGCTTTTCAGTTGTTAAGTCCATTCATTCTCTTAGGAGAAAATTTAAGCTTTGCCACACTGTCGTAGGTCAACAAACTCTGATTCAACTCTTACTAAAGGGCTGAATATGTGCTAGGAACTACAGGCACCAGTTTCCATCCATTCACTTGTTTAACAGGCAGAAATGAACCCCTACTATGAACCCATCTTTGAACATCTTTGGCCAAGATAAATTTCTGAGGTTCCCTCTCTTCTAGGAACTTGTAGGGAATGACAGATACACTCCTTGGTGGCCCCTTTTCACCCACAATACGATTCAAATCCAAAAAGCTCTAAACTCTAAAATAAGTGTAAGGAAGTCCAACAAAGTACTGATTTTCTCCTGTGATGATGGTTTCAACACGTTGGTTAAAATAAATATCAATCATCAAAATATTTCCTCTTTTTTTTTCATTTTTGTTGTTGCTGTTGACTCTTTCGCTGAGGTCACACTCAGATTTCCTGGTTGGTAATCCTGCACTGCTCATAGTTAATGGGAGCAATGGACAGGTGCACAGATTTGAATAAATAATTGCTACATAAAGAGATACACCCTACAATAGAAGTGTATCCAGAGTAACGAACAGGGAAGTAAACACAGTTCTGTGTGAACACAGCACTCCCTACCCCTCCCTTCTTTTTTGCCTTCGCATTCATATTCAGGGGAAATTATTTCCAGATTCAGGGCAAAATGGAATGTATGAATGTAAATCACTGTTCTTACAAAAAAGTAAGGTAACATATGGCTGTTTAGGTTTTGGTGTGAGATGAAGAAGCCAACTCAGAAATATCCACCTGTACTTTCGAAGCTTTGTAGGTCTTGTTATTGCAACCTTAAGGTGTGAATTGCGTGCACTGTGTCTGAAATTAAAGTTTAGGAGAACTGCTAGCTCAAAAGCTTCTTATGCTTCCTTTTTCCTCATTGCTAAGTTTTAGCTTGCACAACTTGTTCAAAGGATAGCATCAAAGGATCGTTTTATCAGTTAGTTTAGGGTAATAGACTGGGGTCGAACTCTAGTCAGTAAAGGGAAACTTTTCAGACTTGGAGTTAAAGTTCAATCTGTTATTCTTGGCAAATGGCCTGAGAGGGAAATAGAATTCATGGAGGAGGCCTGTTGGCTGGACAGCTATCTGATCCAACAGTTGCTATGAACAGATCACAGAATGGAATCATCAAATGAATGTTCACGCACTACTGACAGCATGGAAATATTTCCTTTTCCTTGCATATCTGTTTCTTTAAGTGCTGTTCTTAGTGCTCCTTCAATATAGCAAAATTTCAGTCATTGTGAGTGAAAGAATAAACGTCTCCATGTGGATTCAATTCTGGTGTTCATTAGGTTACAGCAATCAGGAATGTATTTGCCCTGGGACTCATGTTTCTGCTTCATGTTGAAGGTGATTACTTGGCATTCAGATCAGATTGGTAATGATTTCTCCCTCTCTGATGTCCAAAGACAAGAGGGAATTCATGTCTGGTGCCACTTGTGAAATGATTGAGAACAGTGGTCAGCTGAGGTGGTGACAGAAGGCTCATCCTGGGTCTAATTAGTAGTATTCCCTGCTCTTGTTGTCTTAGTACCAACAAGAAGGAGGGGGTCACAGGAATAGAAAGAAAGGGAGAGAGAGGTAAGAAATTGCATAATGAGGGTCTAAGGACAATGCAATGGATGGGCACGTTCCTACTTCACCACCCATGGGCATTGTCTTCTGCTATTGAAAGGAAATCGTTGCTAGACACAAACCATTGCTCCAGAGCCCAGGCCATGCCCAGTCTGGTGTTCCAGTGGACCCCAGCCAGCCTGTGTGCACATGAAAGGCATACTGGGGAATGGAGGCTGGTCTGTGTCTAAAGAGTGACACTACTTCTAAGCCTGTGGTCTCCCCTTGTCCAGTCACCTTGTCTGGGGTCCAGTGACCTTTCTGTACTTTGTGTCTTATTCTGCAAAACCCAGAGAAGCTTTCAGGTGTCTGGTAAAAGTTTTGCTCTTCCCCCGTTGTCCCCTTGGCAAAAACAAACGTGTTCTCCCTGATTTATTACTTAGACACAGCCATCATTTTGAAAGTATTCCCTCACCAGTATCACTTTTCCTCCATCATCCCATAGGGCTTATAGGGGAAGATTAAGACTGAAAGCGTCAGTGCCAATACAAACATGTCCTGAGATGATAAGCCTATTCAGAGGCAAGATATTTTAAAAAATATAAATGAAAAGGTCACAAATATGATTGAAATCCAATTGGTGAAACACATAATGATAATAAACGTGAACACCCATAGAGCAATGCCCAGTACTGTTTGAGGGCTTTGCTTGTATTAACTCACTTACTTAGTCTTCATAATAACTCTGTCATTTTGGTGCAATTAACTGTCTCAATTTTTTTAGGTGTTTTTTTTTATTTTAAACTTAAAACTTTTTTTTAATGTTGAGAGAGAGAGAGAGAGAGAGAGAGAGAGAGAGAGAGAAAGTGGGGGAGGGGCAGATAGAGAAAGGAAGACACAGAATCCAAAGCAGACCCCGGGCTCTCAGCTGCCAGCGCAGAGCCTGATGCAGGGCTCTAACCCACAAACTGTGAGATCCCAGACCTGAGCCGAAGTTGGTCACTTAACTGACTGAGCCACCCAGGTACCCCGTTATTGTCTCCATTTTTAACAGATGAAGAAACTGAGGCACAGAGATGTTAAGCATTTAGTCACACAATTGATAAGTCCCAGACCTGGATCATAGTTTGTGTACTTAACCAGGACAAGACAGGAGTGTAACATACCGGTCAAAACAAGAGGACGCTCTGCAAATAGGAAAGCCATGTGGATTTGGATTGAGAGGGCTCTGCTGCTGGACAAGTCACTGAGCTAATTTGAGTCTCAGTGTCCTCAGTAGAACACAGAGATAATGCACCTGCTTCACAAAGCTTTGTGTTAAGGAAGACTTTCATGGGAATACACCTAACTATAGGTCTGGGGCAGAATGAACGTTCTATGGTGTTTTCTTCTTCCCTCCTATATCCACCCAAGTCCCTATCTAGCAGTCTCTGTCTTCAGGTATATTGCTGCATGACAGAGGTAATATCAATGTCTGCTAATAATAATAACTAAGTAGATTTTGTAATTTATTGAAAAATATTGAGTGTCATGACTTCTACAACAATGGCTCCCCATAGATATCCATGATGTAACCCTCAGAACCTGTGAATTTATTAGCATTATATGGCAAAGGAGACACTGCAGATGGAAGAAAGGTTGCTAATCTTTAAGTAGGGAGATTGTCCTGGGTTATTCTGCTTGGCCCAATGTAATCACATGGACCCTTAAAGGTGGAAGAGGAAGGCAGAAGAGTCAGGGAGAAATGCAGTGGAAGAAGAGACTGTAACCACCATTACTGGCTTTGAAGATGAAGGGGGTCTTGAACCAGGGAATGCAGATGGCTTCTAGAGGCTGGGGATGGCCCGGCGCTCACAGCTGGCAAACAAGCAGGGCCTCAGTCTTATCATCACAAGACACTGAGTTTGGCCAACAACCTGAGTGAACTTGAAAGTGGCTTCATCCCCACAGCCTTCTGAAAGGAAGGCAGTGCTGCAGACACCTTGATTTCTGCCTGTGAGACTACGCCGAGGGCTCCGGCTGAGCCATGGTATTCCCGGACCTCGGACCTGCACAACTGTAACATAATGAATGTGGTTTGAAACTGCTAACGTTGTGGGAATGTGTTACTATGGCAGTAGAAAGCTAATACAAACATCTAGTTCGTCCCAAGAACCCAGCCAGGTCCTGGGAACGAAGCTCCGAGCTGCATAGATTGCTATCGGCGCAATGGGCTCACCCAAGTCCAGATATTGGCAGAGGCCATTTCTTTTTCAATCCTGTTTGCCAAGTGTCCCTAAAGCAAATTGCTTGCTGGTGTGAGCCTCAGTCTGCAGCTGTCAGACAGTCATAATCACACAGGGCTTTTCTCTGGAACTGAGGTGTAAACACTTGCGAGCTGTTTTCCATATAGTCCTTGGGTGACCTGTGGAAACTCAACTTCCTCCTAACGCTCAAATGGCTGTCTCCTCCCAAGACATGGCTGTGCCCCTGTGCTCACAGATGTGGTTTGGAAAGACACTGCCTCCAGCTCAGGGGGAGCACTTATTTGGTGGGATAATTAGATTAGCTGCCCAAATTAGTTTTTAGGAAATATCCCCATGTGTGTCTTTTTTGACTGTGGCCCCTTTTGTAATTCTTTAGACAATGGTAATTATCAGATGAAGGAAAGAATTAAAATGGAAAGACAACAAAAGAGTTCTCACTGTACTGATCTCAGACAAATTTGAGATCATCAGACAATTGGTTGCAACAAACCAAGGTCACATGCAAACAAACGCAATTATCTAAAAATACAAAATACTGCCCTCAGCAAACAACCTTAAGAACTGAACAAATATTTAGATTTGCCAGCATCTGTTGAAAATCTGTACGAAATGTCTCCAATAAACTGAACAATGCTTAAGAAACACTTGGGCTAAATAACCTGGAAAGAAATTATTCATATTTACTAAAGAATTACCTAAATCAAAGCCACACATGCCGGAATATAATCCTATCTGGAGAATTTATCTCCTGGGATAAGCTTTTCCTGACCATCTTGTCTGATTTATTACACTAGTAATTCTCACTTCATCCTATTTATTTTCTTTAGAGTACTTAACAGTGCTTGGCACTATCTTCTTTAAGTGGTTCACTCAGTCTCTCTCTCTCTCTCTTTCTAGAATGTGACCTCTATAAGGACAGGGGCTTGTTTTTCAGTTTTTCAGAAGTCTTTCGTGCATCTGTACTTACGGTGATTTTCCTCTAGAGAACTCTCAACCTTCTTCCGCCATGTATTCTTTTTTTTTTTTTTTTAATTTTTTTTTTTCAACGTTTATTTATTTTTGGGACAGAGAGAGACAGAGCATGAACGGGGAAGGGGCAGAGAGAGAGGGAGACACAGAATCGGAAGCAGGCTCCAGGCTCTGAGCCATCAGCCCAGAGCCTGACGCGGGGCTCGAACTCCCGGAACCGCGAGATCATGACCTGGCTGAAGTAGGACGCTTAACCGACTGCGCCACCCAGGCGCCCCCGCCATGTATTCTCAAGGAAGTTGAAGCTATCTTGGACTCCAGTCTTGAAACATAGGCAGGCACAGCTCAAACCAATCCGCACATTCCATCCAGCTGGCTAGAAAGCTTGGTGTCATGGGCACACAACTGAAGTCAATCTGTGATCGAATTCTCGGATTTTGTTTGAGCTTTTCCACTTGAATCATAAGCTTGAGAGGGTGAGGGGGCTGGCATAGCTATTGCCATTCTACCTCCACACTGAGTTTCTCAGAATGAATGAAAGGCTGAGTCCAGAGAAAGGGAATCCTGATGGCATAACTCGGGTTCCAAATCCTGTCATGTCAAATTAGGCACAAACGTGGAGTTTTTACTTAAATGCACCAATGAAGATTTTTCTCAAAATAAAGAGCCTCAAGCTGAATTTTAACTGATAATTTCAATAAGCCAGGGAAGCATAAAGTGCTGTGGAGTAATGCTGTCGTTAATCTGGGCACAACATTTCTACAACTGCAACTGAAAAATCACGTGTGTATATGTGCTGGTAGGGGTGTCACTCAGCCACTTATCATCCTGTCTCTTGGGATCTAATACATTTAGAAAACCCAAGACAGGAGAAACAATATAGTATATTTACTACTGCCTAAAATGGCAAGTGAAATCTATGATTTAGGGCTTTTGAAACCAAATAGCATTTCTGTTGTTCTCAAGTTGGCAGCTTTAAACTAGTTGGGTAAACTTTCTGCTGTACATATTGAATATCAATGGCCTGAAAGCAAATTATTGATGAGGTGGATTAGTTTGAGTTCACGTGATATTTTACTTTTTTTGTTATTATTTTCCTATGTAATCAAGTAACTGTGGAATGGCCAATGGATGTACTTTACAAAAGCAAGAAGCCCTGAACATAGTAACTTAAAGAGTATTCCCTTTAGGAAGAATGGCTGACTGATGTATTGTCATGAGAGACAAGATGGCTGTCCTGCTGGGTACATTGGTGAGTAGGGGGTGTAGTAATCTGACTAGAGCTATATTTCAACCTGTGGTTCAGTGATTTGTTTCTATTCAAGACTTTAATGTGAAGATGAAGGGGAAAGAGGTGGAATGGTCTGTCTAGAGAGTTATGGAGAGGCAAAAGAACAGACTTGCAGGAAGAATCTTAATACACTGGGAAGAAAGTCGAGAATTAATCATCGGTCCTACTATTGAGCACCCACTGAGCACATACTGAAGTTTTAGGTGTTTATTAGTGGGGACTTTTTGGGGAACAACAGAAATTATTTGAAAGATTAGGCCTTGATAATCTCAAAAAACTCATAAAAAAGAGAAATGCTAAGAGACATTGTAAGAACAGACATTAAGGATATACATCCAAAGTATGTCCTCAGCTCCATGCTTCAGTTCTGAGGGAAGATCTTGGCAAACACCACAGAATATACCACAAGTACCTTCAGCGAATTCCAAAATTACTTCATGTAAGATGCATGTGTGACCAAAGGGAAAGGTTGAGGTTTCAGAGGGCTGGCTAAGTACCTGGAAAGTGTTGGAGACCTGGGCCCAGGAAGACCGGTGATTCTTTGCCATTTGGATCAAACACCTTAGTGACAGAGGAAAAAAAAATGAAATCTAGTACATCAGAAATCAAAATATCAAGACTGACTCAACACTGAGCTAGTAAATAGCAAACCTAAAGTCCTTTGATTCCCTACATATGATATGAGTTAAATGGTTCTAACTTCAAAGGAGAGAAGAATAAAGTGGGGGTTGCTGTGGAAAATGTGCCCTCTACCATCAGATCCCAGGCTTGGTCAACAGAAGACTGGCAGATAAAGGACAGTTCCTATGGAGAGAGTAGAGAGATGTGCCAAGGCAGACAGCCTGACTAAATCTAACAATGGATAATAAGAGGAAATGTGGGTGGGTGGATGGGTGTGAGTAATTGGGAGAGGTGCAGGGAAGTAGGTAGTCCCAGGAAGGTAGAATACAGGAGTCCAGAAGTGGGACCTTGGCTCATGCAAGGCAAAATACTTTTTTCCTTAAAAGGGTTGGAATAGGGGGTAAGGCATTAAGAACCAATGTCAAATGTAGAACTGGATAAACAAGATGTCTAGACCTCAAGCACCAGAATGTGATGATATTGGGCCGGCAGGAGCCTTCTGTGGTGGAGTCTTGGTTCTGCACTCCTTTAAGCCTAGAGTGAAGTTCAGTCTGCAGTGGACAGCTGTGAAATCCCAGATCTGGAGATCGGTGGGCCACGTAGGTAAATAGGACATAGAACCTCATTAAAGATCTGTGCTCCTCAAATTTCTGTTCTTGGCCATTCTTTCTTCACTCTCCCTGGATGGTTTCACCTTCCAGCTACATACTGGAACTTTCCTCAGCTCTTTATCTCAATTATCTATCATTTGTCTATCATCTATCTATCTACTGCATGTTAAGAATTGCTCTCAAATGTCCCTGGGATATTTTTGGGCTCAACAGCATGGGACATAACTATGTAACCCCAGGAGATTGGGAAGCTATCTTGAAAGACTACCTTACTGGAGTTCAATGATTCATGTGATCCCATTGCACTCATCCATCCATCCAGCCATCCATCCATTCATCCATTCATCTGTCCGTCCAAAACTTATTTACTTCTGTCCATCCAAAACTTATTTACTTAATAGAACAGATGAAATCCCTACTTTCATGGAACTTACAGTCTAGAACTCAGGTTCATCGAATCTCATAGACATTTCAGATTCAGTGCATTCATGTCACATACATGAGAAAACATTGTTTGTTGTGTTGCATGGTTGGTCTGAAATGTTGCATATTTTGATGACTTTTTACGAACAAACAACTGCATGATCCAAGAAAGTAGCATGGTAAAGATCTTCAGTGGTTTCCAGGGCTTTATCCAACCAAGCTGCTACACTGTAACACCTTCCAAACAGTCCATCGATTGGTGATGCACAAGTTAAGAAAACAACAATAGGAAAATAAGTTAATGTTTCTTATTAGAGATATATGTTTCTTACGGAAAATATAAATAGCTAAAAATAATAAAATCACCTATAATCCTACTATCTAGAGATACTCACTGCTAATTATCCAAAGTATTGCTTTCCGGTTTTTAGACATGTACATAACTACCCTACACTGTTTCATGTTTTTCTTTTTATACATTATGTCACAAATTATCTTTCTATAGTATAACCTTAGTGGCTATCCACAGTCCCATCTCATAGATGTACTGTAATTTATATAATTAATCTCATATTACTTGAATATAAGTTGTCCCCAATATTTTCAGTGTTCGTTACAACAAACATCTTGTAAAGATACCTTTGTGTCCATTTCTTCTGGAACAAATACTTAGAAGAATTTATGGCTCAAAAGATATGCAAAACTTTCAATGCTTTTGTTTTACATATTATCAAATTTCACTCCAGAAAGCTTTTATGCCCAAATTTGCAATAAACAATTGTGATCAATTCCTTATTATACTATGAACCTGACTATATAAACTCTCCTGATAAGTGAAAGCAATTGGATTGACTATAAACCTTCTGCTTTCCTCTGTTTGCATGTACCCTTTTTCTGGCAAATGAAATAAGAGTATTTCATATTCATAACAATTACTTGAAATTCTGGTGGTTAGGTCCTACTAGACCATGTGTAATGGTGTCTTAGATAAAACTATTTTCAAAAATGGATTTAAATATGTTAAATGTATCAAGTGGCTGGAATCCTGAAGTCAGGTTAACCTCATGTTGATTGCACTTCTGGGCTGTAGTGGAACATGGAGAACTTTGGGGCCTTTATGAATGCATGTTTTCATAGCAGTTCTGGCTACAAGAAGCTTTATTTCCTTAGGCATCTAGAGAGCAAACAGATGAAACCAGTGGTACTCCCCAACCCCTCATTGTTCTTGAGCCGTGTTAAAGTCAGAATTTCTTGAAACTTCAGAAAGTGGGTTATGGCATCCCTTTTCTTACTTTTGTTCTTTTATTTATTTATTTTGAGAGAAAGAGACAGAAAATACGACTGGGGGGGGGAGGGCAGAGAGAAAGAGAGAGAGAGAGAAAGAGAGACAGAGACAGAGAGAGACAATCCAAAGCAGGATCTGCACTGTCAACACAGAACCTGATGCAGGGCTTGAACCCATGAACCATGAAATCATGACCTGAGCTGAGATCAAGAGTCAGACTGCTCCACTCAGGTGCACCCTACCTTTTGTTTTAAATTCCTTCTGGCACAGTTTTACATAGTCTTCCTAATTTCTAAAGACTGCTATCCTCAGAGCAGATCTGTAACTTCTTGCCTGGAGAAAGCTCATCGTTTGGTGGGGATGTGTGATAGTTTGAAGAGCCATAGATTCTTTGCTGCTCCTCCCATTAGGAAGTGGAGTCTGTTTCTGCTCCTCTAGAATTTGGGATGGTCTTGTGACCTGCTTTGATCAACGATAAGTGAAGGAAGTGATACTGAACGGATTCTAGATCTGGCCCTTTAACAAGTCAAGCAACTTGGAGGGAGGCTGCCATGTTGCAGGGAGGCTCCGGAGAGGCTGCTGAGTGACAAACCAGCAAGTGGAGAGAAGACTTGGCCAATGAGAGGCCATCCCTGATGTCCAGGCTCCAGGTGTGCTCCCAGTGGGACACTGCTGCGTGAGTGAGCTCAGTCAGCTGTTACTACACCTATGGAGTAGAGCTGCCCAGCTGAACCCAGTTGGCCCAGAAAATTATGAAAAAATTTTTTTCTAAAATGTTGCTTTAGGCTAGTAAGTTTTGGGATGGCATGGTATGCGCGAGTAAATAACTGAAACAGAGGAACAAATGTACAGTTTCATTTCATAGTACTATTGGTTATAAAGAAATAAGTTGTAGAACATAATTGGGTATCAACAATTATCTGGGAAAGTCAGAAAAGTCTTCCTTGGAGGAATGATACTTGACTTGAATTTTGAGGAATGAATCAGAGTTTCTGGACAAGGAAGAGGGAAATAATCCCATCCATTTTTGATGGAATGAACAGCCCCAAAGAAGAATTGGAGGCTTGGAAGAATGGGACATCTTCAAGGGACCTGATAACTTGATATTGACAAGGGTTTAATCTGATGCTCTAGACAGCACCTCTGCAAAATTAGGAGGAGGAATAATAACAGTAATCTCACACTTCTCTTTCTTTCGTATCCTTCTATCAGGGGAAAAGACCCTACAGTTGAGGCATTTCACCTACTCACATTTTACAGGGCCGAACATTTTCTCAAGTATTAATGAGACAAAAGGAACTGCTTTTGTTGAAAGGCAGTGTCTGATCCTCATTTACTAGTCTAGCTAAATGATTAATTCATTCCAGAAACAAAAACAAAGACACAGCCATATTATAAACATGAATTCTTCAAGAAACCCGTCAATGGACCACCTAGGAGGCTCTCGGGGACCACCAGTCAGGATTGGTCTGGGCAAGATGATGACGTGGTTGGAGTTTATCTTGGTGTTCCCGGCCTCCCATCTCTGTGTCTTCAATTCGGTGTCTTGGTAGCACCAGGATCTCATCTTCCTATGAAAATCTGCTTCCCAGAAAGGCTCAGATGCATGTGTTCTTACTTAGAAGCATGACCCCAACAAGAGGGGTATTGCCTCTCCCCCAGAGGGATGTCCATTGTAGTTGTTAGAAGATGAGGATTTAAGCTAAAGGGATGATTCTGTGATGGTAGGCTTTTTTTTTTTTTTTTTTTTTAGTAAGCAATTTAGTGTGAAAGAATTTGGAGTTGGGGTAAGGAGACAGAACATGCTGCCTTCTCAGTTTTTCTGTAATCACATCCTTTTAAGAGACTGCCTTTGTCTCTTATAGTTGATCCATTCACAAAGTTATCAAAAGAAATAGGCTAGGGTCAAGCACAAAGCTAGGTGCTCTGCAGAATGCAATCATTAAAAATAGTCCCTGACTTCAAGGATCTCATAGCCTAGTAAATGAGGTAACAATTGATAATGCATGACAATAAAGCAAGGCAGAATAATAGATGAAGACATATACAAAGTACTATATGGGACCACTGCCTCTTGCCCACCCCCCCCCAAAAAAAATTGTTTATTTCTAAAAGGCGTAAGTCACCAGAGTGGAATAGTGGTCAGGGCAGGAGGAAGGCAATGTGTGGTTGGTATTTTTAGCCTTACATAGGAATCATTAGAAAGTTAAATTACTTCATGAATTAATAACCTAATGAATGACTGGTGTGCCGGAGCTTAAGGTAAGTGGAGGCATGGGGTGGGAAGTGGTATAGGGATCATGCTTTAATTCCAGATCTAAGGGGAGGCATTGAAGTTCTCTTGTTCATTTGTGGGGCAGGATGTGTTGCTGGGTCCCGTGATATAATACACATTCAAGATAGTTTCTCTGATATTGTGAAGGGTGAGGTCAGAAAGGAAAGAGACTGCAGACAAGGACACACATGAGGATTTATCTGTTTATTTATTCATTTATTCAACAGAAGTTGCATCAGTATCTACTCTTTGCCAGACTACAATAACCCATGTAAAAGAATGTGAGATATGGAGTGAGCTAGAAAGATGGCTGTAGGGTTTTAAAGTAGGGGATGGGATCATCCTTCTGTATCTTCTCTGTGGTATTTTTCTCAAAAGCAGGGCATGGCCCTTCCACCATTGTCCAAGTTGGCTGTCTACATATAGCTACTGGCTGGTTGTAAAAAGAAGGGGCGTGGGTAATGATAGAGCTCTGGGAGGGGCCTTTGGTCCCTGGATGGAAGTGGAGACTTTGATTCCAGAGTTTCTTTCCTGAAGTCCAGAGGGAGCAGAAGCTTCTATAGACCTTTTCATCTCACTCAAGCCTCTTCCCTAATAAGACCCTGCTGATTTTCTCTGAATGTTTTGTTACCAGGACAGTCTTTCTCTGCAGACTTATAGGGGCCTGGGATTTGAACAGGGGGCCAGAGAATTAGATTCAATGCTTCTCTGCAAGTTGTAGAGAATACATTTCTAAATATAAAAATTAACCTCAAAATATGTGAGCCACGGATGCAAATGATATCTGCTTCTAGCAGCCTTTGGGAAGTTTTCCTCTTCAAAAGCACTAACCTGGGAATATGGACAAAGAATCAGGATTGTGTTGATGAGTGTGGGTACTCCTGCTACACTAGGGTGAGTATGGAGGTAAGGAGTATGGGAGCCGGGGGCTGAAGGGGGAAAATAGCAGGATGATGCATGCACCCAAAAAAGTCTCCAGGGCAATTTGGAATGTTACCACTTTGCATTTATTTCTGTCAAATTGTTTCATTTTCTCTCCTCTCCTCTTCTCTGGTCTCACTTTTCTACTCTTTCTTTAAAATGAATAATACACCTACTAATGTAAGATGTTCAGAATAGGGAAAATTATGGGGGGCAGGTATATATTAAAATTCTGCATTTTCAATTTTTCTGTAAACATAAAAGTGCTCTAAAAAGTTTATTAATAGAAATAAATATTTTTAAATCTAATTTTACAATCTACAATGAAAAAAACCCTGAATAATTCATTCAGATTTTTCTCTATGCAGATTTCTTGATTTTCCTTTAATCAGATTAATGTCGTGTTTAAAGCACACTATGATCTGTTGTGTTCTTTTGCCTCTAGTGGGATTATCTTTATTTTCGAGCAACATCTAGTGGATTTAGGTGAGGAGAGGTTACTGGGATCAGTTTAACAAAATAGAGGAAGTGATGCCCTTCATGTAAGTATTTTATTCCATGGTGCCATTTAGAGAGAATTTTATTACTGTGCTCTAAAATTAAGCCTATGGGGTCAGCTGGGAGACAATATCCTCAGTGGCTTAGACTCTATGAGTTTGCAATCAGAGACCCATTGGGACTGTCTCTCCCATGGCCAGAACACATGGGTCTGGGGTGTGGACCTGGGAGTAAATCCTCTCACTAATAACCCAACTGTGATTATTTTGTTTTTCATTTGTTTTGGAGGTCTTGCTTCCAGAGAGCTAAAAGGTTTCATGAGTGCCCACAACAGTGGTTTCATTGAATTGGAAGGTAAGACTACCACTTGACCATTTTGGGCTCCTTGTGCCACTAAGCCGGCCGGGCCAAGAATGCGTTACTCTACTGACTAGGGGGATTGACATGATTACTAAGGCAAAGTGGGTTGCTACTCACAGCAAGAGCAAGGAGGGGTACGTGGTAGCTGATTCCTGCAGATGATACTTTAATGTTCTGTTTCTGGCTTTATAGTGATCCAGGTAGATGAGTATATAGGAGAGAAGTCTCATTTGGAAACACAAGTAGAGATTTCCTATGGAAAAAAGGACTGAGTTTCAAATATAGATCTTCTGATCCTCTCAGTTTCCCCTTGGTAGCAAAGGAGCCAGCTACCTGAAATGTTACCCATAAAAGCATCTCCTAGCTGGATAAATAAGGCTGATGTCTCTTTTTGGTCAATGCCATTATTTACCTACTCCATTTTTACATTAACCTGCTCAAATAATCTTCTGCTAACTGTCTCCCGATAGGACCCTGACTGATACAGTGCTTCATAAGACTCAGTATATAAAATAAGGCTTGGTATAGTGAGACTAACTTTACACAGATAATCCCCAATTCCAACCCCACCATCTGTGACTCACTAACTCAGAATGCACTGACGAGTGACATGACATTTTTGAAAGTTAGAGTCCTCTGGGGTAGATGTGGAAGACGGCATCTGCTCTGGCCTGCCCATAGGTTGAGGTGGGAACTGAACCCAACAGTGTATGAGGCAGTGGTTGACCATTTTAAAGAGCTGTACACGTTTCAGGAACTATGATCACAAAAGCTGAAGACCGTCTAAAATGAAGGCATCGATCTCATCTGTCCGGCTCAGAGATGCTTATGGGTGACTCTGCAGGTAGCTGGCTCATTTGCAGCTAATGGAAACTGAGAGGACCAAGAGGTCCATAGATGAGGCCCAGTGCTTTTTTTAGATAGAAAATCTCTACTCATATTTCCGAATGAACTTCATCTCTTCTAATTGCTACTTCCAAATGTTACCCGTGTTCTATTTTAGCCTTGCCCAGTTATGAGAAAAATGTCAACATTATTATCATTGCTATTTTGCTTTTATATTTTAAGTGAAATCTGGTCCTCTTGTGCTCTAAAGGCATTCTGGGTTTGCTTGTTCCAGGGCTTGGATTCTAATTCCATTTCTGTCTCTTGCTAACTGTAAGCCAGTTATTTACCCTTCCTGGTCTCAATTCCCTCATCTGCTAAATGGAAATAATGCTGTTTTACTACCTGTCTCACAGGGCTTTTTAAAAATATTTCATAAAAAAGTGCTTTGTCAATTCAAAAGTGTTGTAAAGAGCATTACTATTTTTGTCAGTAGGGTTCATGAATAGTGGGAATCTATGACTGTTTAAAAGGATCCCGTAAGCAGTGTCTGGAAACAGCACCTTATGAATTAGCATTAAAATGTGCTGTTTCAAAGCTTTTCCATTGATGTACATTAAACATATCCTGGTAAAATACGTGGTATTGAATTTCAACAAAGCATTAGTTTCTGGAACAAGATCAGACACTTCAGCATCCTTCCCGGCAGTTTTGATCTCCTCAGTTTATCCTGATACAGCAGCCCCTTGCTCATGTCTGAAAGAGTGATTACATATAAGAGACATTCACGCATTGGGAAAGGAAAGACTGACAAATGAGTACTCAGAGATTCCAGAATCAGGAACAACTGATTCCAAGGTTTTAAATATCAGAGATGCGTATGTTCACAGTGACACGCAGGATAGAGCCATTGAATAGAGTGTGGAAAATACCCCAGACCAAATTATTTCTCTGATGGACTTCAGAGTAAGGTTCACCAACCAAAACGTATTGCCATACGTTTTTCTTTTGGCTACTGTTTTAAGCTGCTTCCAGACACAAGAGGGAAATGGAGAATGGAGTCAATTATCTGCAGAATTCATGCTAACAAGCAGTAAAGGCTCATTATATACTTATTAATTCATACAAAATCAGTTATGTCTGACTTATTTATGTTGGCTGTCTATATTGATTGGATTCATGATATAATTGCTAACCACTTGAAAGATGAAAGGAACAATGTTCACTTAAGAAACAACGAAGACATGATTTGTGTGTGTGCTGCTTTTATTTCCACTGTAAAACTAATCAGATTTAATAAGACAATTGAACCAACTCTTGCCAAAATAACACAATTGAAATACTTAATAGTTATTGAGTCTCAAAATCATATAACAGCCTGTTTCTTGATTGAAAGGGCATATGTTCATACATAGCAATGCTGGCAAATCACCGCTCCCTCATGGTGAATTATTGGCTGTCTATTCAATTGTGAATGTGTGAAGACCACACGATGAACTAATTCTAGCTTTTTGTTAGATTTTCCACTGGGTAGATTAGAAATCGTTCACAGATCTCCGCAACTATCTCTCCAATCATTCCCCACCTTGAAAAGAATGTCTTCATTCAAGGCTCCTAGTTCATGTGATGTTTTCCTGTTACTCAGAATTTTATAGGTAGAGTTCTCAAAGCCATTAAGATGCCAGCGATTCACCACAAAACTCGCATACCTGTCTGTAGGCATAAAACTGTTGAAACACTCATGCCTGTTTGGATATTTAATTTCCAGCACATACCTGGCTTTCTAGCGAGCTGGCTCCTCTTTCAGCAGCCTTGATGTAGCATGGGAGTAGGATTTGTAGCACAGCATCTGACTTATGAACCGGACACATCTTATGTGCACACCGTCATGTCTCAGGGGGTTGAAAGAACTCCCCGATGAAGGTGTGGTCATCACATAGGGTTGGAGGTGGCCGGATTTGGTTCGCCTGAAGTAAGTAAGTACGATCCTCGTAAGGTGTTCTCTTAATGATATGGACCACTGGGCCCTATTTTGTGTTTTTATCTGCTTTAAGGGGGAAAGGCAAATCTTTTACACTGGTTAGGCAGCAACACTTCTGAACGGAGATGGTTTTTTGACCAATACAATTGTTTGTCAGTGAGCAGTACCACCTTTCACAGTCCCCAGTGCCGTGGTGGAACCTCTCATTTACCTTTCGTGCTGGGAGGAATTTCAGATGTAATTGCTGGCAAGCACCCTCACCTCCTTTTATCAAAGCAACACAAGGCCTGGAGGGATTAACTGACACGGAACTCATGACAGAGCCAGGTACTCCGGCCCTTGGTCCACTGCCTATAGACCAGTAACAGTGAGGGGAGCCACACAAGATGGCTGCCTTTGTCTTTTAAGATTTCTGAAATCAGTGTTCTTCATTCTCTGTAGATGTGAGTCATGTCAAATTAAAAATGACTCCAAGTGCTTCTGTGGAAGAATGTGTTATGGGAGAAGGATGTTTTAGGTTATCTATCACTGCATAACGGATTACCCTAAAACTTAGCAGCTAAAAACAAAACACACTTATTATCTCACAATTTATGTGGGTTAAGATCCCAGGAATATCTTACCTGGGTTCTCTGCTTCAGGGTCTCTCACAATCCAGGTGTTGGGTAAGACTGCGGGGTCATTCAAAGGCTCAACTAGAGAATGATCCACTTTTTTCAAAAAATTTATTAAATATTTATTTATTTTTGAGACAGAGAGAGCGTGAGGGGAGAGGGGCAGAGAGAGACAGGATCGGAAAATCCAAAGCAGGCTCCACGGTGACAGCAGTAAGCCCGGTGTGGGGCTTGAACTCACAAACCGTGAGATCATGACCTGAGCTGAAGTTGGACGCTTAACCGACTGAGCCACCCAGGTGCCCTGAGAATGACCCCTTTCTAAACTTACTCACATGGTTGTTGGCAGGATTCAGTACTTTGTGGGGTGTTAAGCTGCAGGCCTCAATTCCTCACTGGCTGTGAGCGGGAGGCAACCCTCAGTTCCTTGTCACACGGGCTTCTTCAATATGACAGCTTGCTTCGTGAAAGCCAGAAAGTTAAGAGGGCCAGCCACAAGTTACACTACTTTATCACCTATTCTCAGGAGTGACACCCCGTCACTTTTGCTACATTCTATCTTCATAGCTGCCAGAAGCAAATCCCAAAGTCCAGCACAGTCAAAGGAAGGCGGCACACAAGGGCATGAATACCAGGAGGAAGGAAACACTGAGGAGACAGTTTTCTGCCATTTCAGAAAGTCATCTACCCTAGAGATGTTGTCTTATGGTCACATACTTGGCACATATTAAGTCCTTTTTATTCTGGTTTGCTACAGTTCATCACAATGTGCTGTAAGAACTTCAGTTTGTGTTGTCGCCACTGAAATACAAATGTGGACGGAGAGTAGATAATCCCTCTCCAACTTCTTCATCCTCTTCAGTTTCTCTCTCACTACTCTGAGGCACACGGAGGGAAATTGTGCTTACAGGAAGTGCTTCAAGATCTTCTGTATCCTTCTAGATCAAGCCAATCACAAATGTATCTCCAGAGACAGCAATTATATGGTGAGGCAGGGCTGATACGAGCCACAGCACCATCCACCAGGTCCACACTTTAGAGAAGAGACTTGACTCGAATCTAAAGTCTTCTTCTTTTTAAAAGTTTATTTTTGAGAGAAAGACAGAGTGTGAGTGGGGGGTGGGGTGGGGGGGGGGAGAGAGAGAGGGAGACACAGAATCTGAAGCAGGCTCCAGGCTCTGAGCTGTCAGCACAGAGCCTGACGTGGGGCTCGAACACACAAACGTCCAGATTGTGACCTGGGCAGAAGTTGGACACTTAACCAACTGAGCCACCTAGGCGCCCCTCTTCTTAAAGCTGTAGTCATTGTTCCAAGCACTAAACTGACATTTTTGAATTATTTCTCAGTAAAAACAGGAAAGTGCCTACTAATAATGACACAAATAAATACTTTTTATTATTTAAGAATGCTGAAAAGTACAGTTGGCAAAGAAAAGAAAATTCTGACCCCTCTATAATCACTGTTTTCCATCTCTGCTAATAGAGATAGAGCTTGATTTAGCCTCTGCACATGCACAGAGGAAGAAACAAATGTGAGAGCCAAACATTAAAAAAAAAAATGATTTTGGCTGCTATCGTCTCATACATCATGTGTGTGATGAGCCTGAGTTCCTCAAAGACCATGTATGAGATATAGACGATAGTATCACATTCAAATGGCCTTTTTTTTCATAGGCTAATCTTTTTGGTTTCAGCTGCTCCTTTTCTTTGGTGGGTTAGCATTTCACTCACCAAAGTGAATGGGTCCACGTGCTCTTTGAAGCCAGTTTGACTTGCCTTCCTCTTGAATTGTTGCTGTAGAAATTTAGCCCTGGTTTAAACATATCAGATTTACCCATTATCCTCAGAGAAGCTGGCTGGTTTTCTTCCCTGGGAAGAAGTTCTTCTATGAAAAGGGACAGATACTCCAGGACAATGATGAAAATTGGAGGTTTTAAACATCCAACAAAGGATATTCAGAGCAATATTTGGTGAGAGAGAGAGAGAGAGAGAGAGAATGAAAGCAAGAGTGTGTTCATGAAAAGCAGAGGCAGAGTGAAAGAGAGAGCAAGAGAGTGAGAGGGGAGAAAGAAAAATCCCTTTGTGAACTGCCATTGAAATACAACTTCAAATACTCTGTGTTTCTGGGAAGAAAGCCTCCATGTACAAAAAGTAGCATCCCTCCAGTAAGTTCTAAATTAAGTTAATAAAAACAAATCGAAGCAAGGGCCAAGTCTGCTTTCTGGAAGCCATTGTGAGAGCTGGACTCTGGCAACCGTTTCTGTGAGAAAATTGGTTGACTGTGGGAACCTAATGATTTGTGTAGATTTATTTCTGCTGCAGATATATGGTGAATTGGGGCATATCATCACTTTTCCTCTCTTGCCCTCTCTCTTTTTAGTCTTCCTTAAACATTTCCCTTTATCATCCCAAAGCAAAGCAAATAAAGTCCCCCCCTCCCCCCACAGTCTTTCTGTCTTTGGGGACCAAAAAGCAAGTGAATAGATTTGTCACGGACCATTCGGCATTCTTAGATTAGAACAGAGCTGGACCAGCTCAGGTGTCTGTAATATAGATAGAAGGGGGTTGCCCAGTTCTAAAAAGAATCTGTTTTCCTTTGGCTGCACCTTAGGAAAGGTCAAATAGGATTAAAATTTTAAGTTGACCAGAACAAAGATAGATTACTTGATTTTCAGTGCAAATTTGGTTATGTCAAACCAAGTAGCACCAGAAATATGATCGATTAACCTCTGGAGAGTCACTGGCATATTTCATTTCACTCCCTTCAGTGTCACTGTGGGCACTGCGCTGTCTTTCAGGATGATGGATTTACAGGGATTTCCAAATGTCTATTAATGCCCTTCACCCACTTTGCCGAGATCAGTCATGTGAACAAATGGTTTGAAGATTTTGTATGAAGATGCTATAAAAAGAGTCATTGGTTTTTCTTGTTGGTAGCAGTCATCATGTATATGGGTAGAGAGGAGACCTGAATTGGATACTTGATGTCATTGAAAAAAGAGCAATGTTTGAGAGCCTTGAATTCTCTGAACCAAGTTCAAATAAAGACGTCCATTTTGAAGAGGGTCTTTATTTTCCTACATATTTTCTGGAAGTACATTTTTCTATAGCTTTCCTTACACATGTTTTATTTTACGTATTTCCACATGCTATGGAGGTTATAAAAATCCCAAATTTTCTGTACCTGAGTGCAATGGGGTTCGTAGGAAGGAAAATATAAGAATAAAACAAAATGGAGAATGTTTAGGGACATTACTAATCATCATGGAGAGTGGTGGTAATTTTCAACCTAGATGTTCTGAGTTAAAGTTGGAGAGAGTCAGAAAGGAGTAGGCATGCTGCTAGAATCTTCTCAAAAACAGGACTGAAGGCATTGCCTGAAAACTGCGTTAAAAAAAATTTCCAGTGGAAATGGCATTTAAAATGTGTAAGATACATATTGGTACATTTAACAATTTTCTATTGAGAGATTGTTGTATATTAGAAAATGCAATAGTTAAAATGGTCATTTTGGACAGTCTGCCTTGAACACAATATATTAGGTGGGGGCAAATGATCACACACACACACACACACACACACACACACACAGATCACACAAATTCTAAAACAATGTGAATAAAATCTAAACGCTGTACAAGAAACAAAAATTATAAACCATGCACTACAGGGAAAACAGAGAGGGATAGGTTGATTTTATTAAGGAGAAAGAAGAGAAATATGGGAGGAAAATGGAGGCGACATCCCTATGAAGGTGGAAGCAGGTGGCTTAAGGCATGAATAAGACTTAGGCTTCGAAACAAAAAGACAATGAATGAAGGGTAGAGTTAACAGGAGGAGGGGAAGATATGGGTGATAAAAAACTAATTCATTTAACAAATATATATATATATGTATTGCATACCATACACCAGGTGTTGTTCTAGCACATTCCAGCCGATAGTGTTCTCTGTGTGTGTTCCTCGGGAAACCTAGTGGGGAGGCACTGGAAAAGAGAACCAATGCTAAATGCTAAGGAGAAGAAATAAAGCAGGGGAAGGGATAAGAAGTCTGGAGGGAGGGTGGGACTTTTAGATGAGGGGCCAGGATGTTCTCACTGAGAACCAAAATTCTGATGGGAGAAAGGAAGGGAGTAAGGGAGGAAGTAATGTGGCTCCTGGGGCAAGAGCATTCTCACAAAGACAGCAAGTGCAAGGGCTCCAGGTGGGAACATGCCTGAGACAGAGAGCACAGGGTCCACTGTGGCTGGAACAGAGGAGGGTGAGAGGTTTGGGGAGGGTGACAGTGAGGGCAGGAGCTTTGAGGAAGGAGCTTTCAAATAGAATCAGGCCTTTGGCCTTTGCTCTGAGCGAGACAGGAAAACGTTGGAGGGTTTTGAGCAGATGTATGTGACATGATCTAACACGATTTCAGAACTTACACTTTTGTACCACTTTGCTGTTTGTAAAGTGCTTTCACACACAAACCCACACAAGTCCTCCTTCCCCCTGGTGAAGAAACGGATGCTCAGAGAAGTTAGAGCAATTTGCCTGAAATCTTTTAGCTCCCGAGGAGTTGCCCCAGAACCAGCCATCCTCTGCAGGATCCAAGCTGGAGCTGTTTCCATCACGTCCCCCGGAGTCCCCAATTGGAGGAAAACACGTGGGGACACTCAAGAAAAGGAGAAACACCCAAATCTCCACTCTGTTCATTTTTCTTTTTTCTCTCTTTCTGTCTTTCAAGAAGAAGCACTTTATAAAGTATGCCATCCCCACCCTTTGTTTCGAATGTTGTTTTGGTGAAATGCAGTATGAGAATCGAAGCCTGAATCACAGATGTTGATGTTCAGTTTATCAACACGTAAGCATTTGGCTGAATGACATAGGCTTACACTCTTTCTTAAGGCTAGAGATAGATTGGGGGCTGGAGCTGATCATGACTCTCCATTTCAGAAAGCCATTCTGGCAAAATCCAGGGCTGGCTGCTCAGCTTTCTGGCACTATAAATCCCATCACCAAGTTAGGACAGAGGGAGGAGAAGGAGTGGCCACAATGTCCTCCTATCTACGTCCTGGCTGGCTGTGTTATTGCATTTTGCAAGGGGAGTGTATGTAGGCAACAGATCATGTTTCTCAATTCTCTCATGTCTTCCCCAGAAATGTTTCCCTGATTCTAGAAAAAAAAAATGTGTTATTTTAATTGTCAATGTTTTTATGAATTTTTACCTTTTTTGGGGGGCTTTGCGTTAGCACTGCTATGTAGTGATGGCTAGAATGGTCTCATTGTTGACTTTTTAGATGGAATTAGGGCACTTAAGTCTTGATGAATGTTTACATAAAAAAAGCTGTGTAACCACCACCCAAGGTGGACAACTGTTCTGGCCCCTAGAAAGGCTCTGATGTGTGCTTTCCCAACAACTAGCCCTATCTTAACTCAAACTCTTATCTGTGGTCTTGACCTTCTGTTTTGGCCTATTTTGGCAAAAATTTACTCCTGGTTCAAAATAGAATCGATTCTGATTATATGGTTATTGTCAATGTCTGTTGTAAACATCTCTTTTTGATGAAAATATCGTGTAAGAAAACACTCGTTGCATTGTACTTATCATCCATGCATGTTTAAATATCCAAAGAAAGAAGATTTGGGGTCAATTACTGTTAAAGTTTTTATTCAACACAAAAATATAACAATAAGCACTTGGAAACGATAGTGCCAAACCCAAATTGCCTACTTCCCTTCCATTTGTCATATGTTCTAAGCCACAAAATTGAGATACTTAAAGGGGACTTCAGTTAGGAAAAAAAATAAAATCCTCATCATCACTTTTTCTGTTGACTTGGTGTGCTGTACCTAGCCACAAGTAATGTGGAGGAAGCCATTTTTTTTTGCAATTTTCATTTTATTCAAACTGAAGAGAAAAGTCATTGATTCTCAACTGGGAAGGACAATCAATATCCTGCTACCAATACATTAGTATCAAGTATAGATGTAGATTATTAACCAGTGACCATATTTACTATTTCTCCTTCATTGAACATTTTAACATTTGTGTTGATTTGATCATGTATATTTACTTTACACATTACCCAGTTTCTCAGTAAATTCATTGCTGCAATATGGAGCATGTATCTAACATACAAATGTGGCTTTAGAGAGACTTCTGGCAGTTATTTAAAATTAAGATGTATGTCGTGTTTGCTTGTGTCTTATACATCTCCTTGCTCAGGGAAAACACAGCAAATACTCTTAGAAAGGAATGTTTTATTCTCAAGCCCCAGGACTGATGTTTATTGAACTAACTAAGGGAACACTCCCATTCCTCAAACACCATTAGGGCCAAGGGAATGAGATGTAGTGATGGGTCAGAGTTGGGAAATATGCTTATCCCTGGGTATGGAGAGATATAGGAGGTGGCTTACTCTATAGAACTACTTTAGACAAAAAGTGTTTTCCAAAGGAAATTCTGCTATTTCCAGAAACAGGAGGAGGATAGGCTCAGTAGGCAAAACACTTGCAGGTATGGGGGAGGTGGGGGTAGGAAGTGAGCTCCAGGCTCAAAGTTCAGAGTGGAAAGGACCATTTATAGGGCTGGTATCTTAAAACTCATCCAGTCCTTTGAATGGCTTGTGGGAAATTGGAGAGGTGACCATGCATCCCACAATTTCCAAAAATGTGACCTTCCCTGAAAAGTTGTGTGGATTTTCTGTGATGTATATGAGCTGACTACTCTAGCACCTTTTGCAAGGAAAGTTCTTCCAAAATATATTTCCCTTTTCTTTCCTCTTTGTCTTAAACTGCTCCTTAGCATTCCTGCAGAGGACCAAGACTTAGAAAGGTGGAAGGTATTATCAAAAAGGGGAAGATGGTTATTCTTGGAGAGCATTAACTGATTTTTTGTCACACTTTTCTGAACCGTAGTAGAAGCTCATCTTACTGAGAATTGACTATGCTTTTCCAACTCACATATAGGGTAAAAGTTAATTTCTTAGAGAGGGTCTTTGTAAATATGGTTGTTGTGTGTAATTTTTCCATCCTTAGTATCTAGTTCTGAAATTTTAGAATATTTTTTAAATGTTTTTAAAAATGATTTGAATGGTTCTGTTGGGTTCCTGATTGACTTTTACATATTTTTAAACAAATAAAGAGGTAAAATCATGGCAGCAACGAACTAATCCATTTCAGTATCATATGTATGTTTGGGCCCCCCAATCCAGATTTTGTTTTCTTATTGAAAACTCCTTGATCTTCTGGTGATTTCTAATGTAGTGGATTCTTTTTCTGTACTAAGAGATGTGCTATTAATGAGCTCAGGAATGAGGATTATTTAGATCAGAGCTTATGTATCTTTTTCTCTAATAATTTTTTTAGGCATGGGGTCAATTAATGTTTCCTTCCTAATACTATGTTACCTCTCTGTTCAACGTGAATTTTCAGGGGAGATGGGGTATTTGTGGAGAAGAGCTCTGGCTATGCACTGAGAAAACCCATGTCTTATCTTACAATATGTGGGCTGTATGCCTCTCAGCTCATTCTGCCAAGGTCTGTCTCCAGCCTCTTTGTTCTCTTCTCACTGCCTTATATGGGTGTAGGAAGGGTTAATTAATTAACACTTACAAAGAGCTTTGAAGATGAAAGTGCTCTGTTAGTACCATCATCTTCTCTTGGCTTTCCCTGTCTGTGGATTTTACTATATGGAGGTTTCTCCCCACTCAGCACAGCAGCACCTCTCCCTCAAGGCAGAGACACTGTTTGGACTTGTAGGGATAGATTCCTGGAGTTTCAAAGGAAGGGCACCTAGGTTTTGTAGTAGAGCATAAAATAGACCTGATGGATGCATTCTTTTATTATTATTATTATTTTTAATGTTTACTTATGTTTGGAGAGAGAGAGACAGAGCATGAGCAGGGGAAGGGGCAGAGAGAGAGGGAGACACAGAATTCAAAGCAGGTTCCAGGCTCTGAGCTGTCAGCACAGAGCCCTATGTGGGGCTTGAACCCATGAACCGTGAGATCATGACCTGAGCCAAAGTTGGACACTTAACCAACTGAGCCACCCAGGTGCCCCTGCATTCTTCTTATTCCTGGATTTTCCAAAACATAAGAATCAAATTTTAGGTCAACCTCCCTAACTTTTAGGTATATGTTTTTTGAGGTAGGGGGCATTGAATGCGTGTAATGGATTTATATTCCAAACCATCAGATAACCCAAAATGTCCTTTCCACCACGAGACAATGTCCAAGTTAGTCATTGTCACTAACATTTGCTCCCCTACCCCCACTTTCACCGCAGCTGACTGGAGCCCCGGCCTCCTCACACTCCCCTGAGGCCCCCGCCTCAATTTTCTATCATAATAGAATCTCCCATGTTCACAATATCTCTGCTGACTTCTTCCTTAAACCACATAGAGAACGTTATTATTACTGTGTCAACATTTTTCCAGTGTGTTGCCCCTTCTATTACAAACATGCTGCCCAGAAAGTGGATTGGTCATTGATGGGCTTTGGCCGATACAAACAGATGCAGCCATAAATTCCACTCCATTTACTGTCATGTGAGCGTGGCCCTCCCACTGACTGTACCATGGAGTCTTGCCCCTTCCTACTAGTGCCAGTGAGATCTGAGAGCAGCCTCGAAGCTTTAGTGATCTATTGTTGTCTTTTTGAGTGACCTGAGATGGCTTTCTGTAAGTGGAAGGGAAGTATAGTAAAGACTGTATTTCTTAATTTTCAGAGACAATGGTGCTGATTTGTAAATAGATGTACAGCCAAATAAAATATTGCTTTGGTACATTTTGCCCTTATGACAATAACTCCTTCGTTTGGGATTGCTGAGCCAGGGTCCAGGTTTGAGATCTTGCTTGTGTGTTTTGTTGTCCTAAAATTGTGTTTAAAAAAGTCCATTGATTTTTCATGTCCTTACTTCATCTTGCTATATTTACTTCTGTTTTCTCATTTGGTTTAGAGGAGCATTACAGAATAATTATCATGATAATTACCATTTAAGAGCACCTGCAATATGCCATACACATGAGATACTTTTCTTCCACTATTTCAGTTAATCCTCATTAGAGTTCTCTGAAGTAGATTTTACTGTTCTCATTTTATAGAGGGGGAAATGGAGGCTAAGAGAGATTACTAATTTGCCCGAAGTCATGGAGCTTGTAAATGGCAAAGCTGGGATCTAAACTCAGGCCAGAGTGTGTCCAGATCCCATGCCCGGAGTCCATGCTCCAAGCGATGTTCTCCCTCTTTGGGACTATATGTAATGTAGCAAGACAAAGCTTATCCTCCTCCAGTGCATAAAATGGATGAAGGACTTTACAATCCACCCCAAGGGTCATCTAACATGGTGGAAAAGCTTCAAGATTTTTTCTAGCTGATTTTCTGTTTGGGTTGCACTGGGTATATATTGTCTGGGGTGACACTGCACAGGTTCCTTAACCTGTTTGAGCCTCCATATCTTCTCCTGTAAGGTGAGGATTTTTGCTATGGGATTACATACAGGAATTGTGTAGTGAGGAGTGAGTTGCTATATCACAGGGGTTAGAAAGCAACTACATTATTCTTGACGAGAGATTGTGAAAGTCTGAACTAATGATAATGGGAAGGAGAGATATATGAGAGAAATAGCTTGGATGGGTCAAATGAGAGACAGAAGTTCAAGATGAAGCACCACTCAGGTGGAGGTGGTTTAACTGAGGCAGGGATCACAGGGAGAGGAGAAAGCTTATCAGAGGAGATAGGGCGTTCAGTTTGAAACATTTTGTGTTTGAGGTGATGGGAGAATTTCTACGTTGAGATGTTTAGCAGGACTTTGCATTTGAAGTTTAGCCATGAGAAGGCCAAGTTGAAGATGTAGGCTTGGAAGCCATCTGCAGAAAGGAGATATTTTGAGATATCAAAGTGAATGAGATTGTCTAGGAGGAGAGTGTGAAATCTGAAGCAAATTCAGGATACAGAAACTTGTGAAAGCCTACACTTAAAGAACAGGCATTTAATGGGGATCCCAAGAAAGTTCTGAGAAGAAATGACAGAGACAGAAAAACCAGAGAATGAATTCCACCACAAATAAAGAGAAGAGGGTTTCAAAAAAAGGTTGACATTCTTGTTGAGTTCTGCAGAAGTTGACAAGGATCAAAGGGTTGCAATTTTGCATTTCAGAGAGTATTGGAAACTTTGAGAAAACAGTTTCTGAAGAGGAGTGGGAGCCAAAACCATGTTGCAAGGGTCTACAGAATGATTTGTGCTGCGATGTTGGAGTGAGTGAATGGATACTACTCAATGGATCTCAAGTGGGATCTTGAGCGTGTCTTATCCATTCAGGAGTTAGAGGGTCCAAAATGCTTGGTTGGGTGACTTAGACTCTTGGGTTGGGTTTAACCAAAAGCTGACTCAGATAAGGATTTGTGTATAAGTAGTCTATTCAGGAGATGATATTAGTAGGAATCAATAAGGAAATGAAGAGTTGAGGTGGAAAGAGACAAAAGCCAATACAGGTGTTATGCTCAATTACTGCTATGGCATCTGGGGCCCATATTTTCTGGAGACAATATGAAACACACCTCGGACTTGCCCTTTGGGGAGGGAAGGAAGCTTGAGTATTTTTTCTCCAACTCTTGTTTGTATTGACTGAAAGTCGTTCTCAGGGTGTCAACCCCTAGCACATGTGACCTGCCTCATGCCTGCAGGAAACACATCAAAGACCAAGCCCCCCAAACCAACCAACCAACCAACCAACCAAGCAACCAACCAACAAAGCCAACAATAAAACAAACAAAACCAAACCTGAGATAGAGTCACAAGTGCTTGTGGTAGGAGTGCTTGTCCAGATGGGCGGTAAGTTCAGAGAACAGTGGGCTGGGTCTGTTACAACTAAGGGTGAGCAGGGCAAGGTGGAGATTGACAAGGGAAAGGAGGAAGGGATTAGCTTTTATGGAGGGCCTAATATACACAGGACACCGTAGGGTGCTTTTGTGTGTGTGTACTCCAGCCCATCGCATCCTCAAACTTCCACATGAGGAAACTGAAGTTCAGAGAGATTAAGTAACTTTGCAATGAGCAACAGAGATTCAATTCTTCCTTAGATCATTTGAATACAAAAGTTTCCCCACCATCGGGCAAGTAAACGTGGCATGGTGCCTTCATGGGGGCATAGCTGAAATCGTGGCTCATGGTGTGTTAGGACAGATCATCTCATTGAAGTGATGCTCTTTGTTTCCGAATTTGTGCTTTCATACCTTCTCTCCTGTGGGAGGAGTAATTAACAGTTTGGTGTTTAAAAGGTCCCCTGCAGGCTTGCAGGCTGCACAGAGAAATCAAAATAACTAAAAGAATAATGAAGTGTGTTAACAAAGGATATTATTATCTCTTCTAATTATTTATGTTGTTGCAAACCAGAATGTAAGATTTGCCATGATTATGCTGTATTGCTGAAAATAGAAATTATTACACTCCTCCTGTCCTGCAGGGTTCCCTTCCTCCCTTTTCGTGTCTTCCTCCTGGGGCTGCAATCCTGTGGTTCTCCTACCTGTGCTTAGGCCTTCCATTCCTTCCCCACCCTGCTGCCTGGATAGGGCCCGCCCACAACCCTGATTTACTTCGCCCTTCCTGCTTGCACTCTGCCCTTCCCTTCCTAGTCATATTCCCCCCACCCTTTCCTTAAAGGTCCCTTTCTGTATCTACTCAATTAATCATGCAACTTGGGCAGTTGTGTTGTTTCTGGCTTTCCTCTGCTTCCCCTGATACTTTTCTGTGTCCTAATCCTCAGGCTCTTGGCACCAACTACAGCTAATCTGATAAAGATCATTCTGGTGAGTGCTTTCAGTGGGAGAGACCAGGGCCACAGCATGGCTCCAGGCAACCCCCGCGCCCCCCAACCTCCCACTCCCAGGAAGAGTCTCCCTATGAATGGTAGTATTCTGTTAATGATTTTCCAGTTTGGGTTTCATGTTTTTAAAATGTAAGATCTAAAAAAAAAAAAAAAAAAAAAAAATAACAGCGAAAAACACTGTAAAAAAAAAAAAAAAGAATGGAAATGAGTACCGTCACCCACCCCACTGCCTCAAGATGCGAGTTATTTTCTTTCTACTTATTCCCTGCAAGTCTTTATTCTGGTCTGGAGTTTTGATTTCTGCTTTTTTTTTTTTTTTTTTTTAACATGACATTATTTCAGAAATCACTTTAAGTCTCTTTCTATAACCACTGCTGTTAAGGGTCCTTTTAAATGACTGATTAATATTCCACTGTGTCGGTGGCATCATCTTTAACAATTCTCTTCATGAAAACAAGTTTTCCTTTCTCTAGGACGAATGCCCAAGAGTGCAATTGCTGGGACTTATGATAAATCTATTTTTGGTTTTAAAAGAAACTGCCAAGCAATTTTCCGGAGTAGCTGTACCGTTTTACATTCCCACTGGCAACGGAGGACAGATCCAGTATCTCCACATCCTCCTCAGCATTTGTTGTTTGTTGTTAGCCCTATTTTTTTTTTTTTTTTGTTATTTTATTCATTCTAACAGGCTTGTCTCAGACAGACAGTCTCAGATCTAGCTTGTTGTTTCACTGCAATTATTAATACTGTTCTTTCCACCTTCATACGGTACCAGTTTCCTCAACGCAGTGTATGGGTCCCCTCCCAGGTCACATTAGAGAAGTAGCCACCCACTTCACCCCTGCTCACCACTCTTATCTCTTGGTGGTTCACTTTGCGTTTCCCTAATGGCTAGTGATGCTGAACGGCTTTTGGTGTGCCTTTGTGTCATCTGTGTGTCCTCATCAGTGAAATGAATGTTCATGTGCTTTCCTTCATCCATCCTTAAACTGGATTGTTTATGTTTTAATGTCCGGGTTTCAAGAAATGGTTGGAAATACCTATAGCATGATATTTACCATCTTCACCACTTTTAAGCATGCTCAGTAGCGTGACGTACATTCGCATTGACGTACAACCAGGCTCCAGAAGTGTTTTCATCTTGCAGAACTGAAATTCTGTACCCATTAAACAGCAATTCCACAGCCCCCCCGCCCCAGCCCAGCCCCTGTTGAACGTGACTCACACTTTCTGTCTCCAGGAATTTGACTACTCTGGGGACCTTATGTAAGTAGAATTGTACGGTACTTATCTTTTTGTGACTGGCTTAATTCACTTAGCCTAAATATCCTCAAGGTTCATCCATGTTTTAGCATGTGTCAGAATTTCCCTTTTTAAAAATATGGACTAATATTTCATCGTGTGCATGAACTGCATTGTGTTTATTCATTTATCCACAGAGGGATGATGCTGAGTTCTACAGTTCTTTATATATTCTAGGTACAATCCTTTCATTGGCTACATGATTTGCAAATACTTCTCCCAGTCTGTAATTTGTACTTCAGTCTCTTACCAGGAACTTTCACAGACCAAAACCTCTTAATTTTGATGACATCCAATGTTTCATTTTTCTTTTTTATGCATAATGTTTGTGGTGTTGAGTCTAAGAACTCTTCACCCAATTCCATGTCTGGAAGACTTTCTTCTATTTTTTTTTTTTCCTAAAAGTTTTGTAGTTTTATGTTGTGTTTTCAGTCTGTGATCCACGTTGAGTTTATGTTTGTATAAGGTGTGAGGCTTCAGTCAAGATTCACATACCTTTTTTTAAATGTTGTTATTTGGGTTTTGAGTGAGAAAGACAGAGCACAAACAGGGAAGGGGTGGAGAGAGAGGGAGACACAGAATCTGAAGCAGTCTTCAGGTTCTGAATAAGCAATATGTCTGAGATCAAGCAGCATGTGTGGTTTGCTCTCTGTATGAGGCATTCCAGGACACCGCCACCCCCCCTTACAAATATCTCACATATGTGCTCTTTCCTCGGGAGAGTTTCAATTTCCCAGCACTTGAGACTCCCAATATCATAGTCATTCTCTAAATTAGAAATAAAATCCAGATATTTCTTTAGAAGTTATACACTTTCTGCCTTAATGATTCCACTCGTGTTCTAAATATGATTCCCTACATTTAAAATGGTACATAGGGGTGCTTGGGTGGCTCAGTCGGTTGAGCGTCTGACTTGGGCTCAGGTCATGATCTCACCGTCTGTGAGTGCGAGCCCCGTGTCAGACTCTGTGCTGACAGCTCAGAACACCTACTGTTTCATTAACATCATTAATGGTGTCACCTCCATTGTCGAAGGGTAACTGGTTTCTTTAATATGGAATATGGTCACCCAACTTGCTTATTCCATATTCCCACTCTCAGGAAATACCACAGACCAAAAGAGTTTTAGATCATTGTCTTTCGAAGAGACTAACTTGGTGCTTCAGCTTCAGAAAAGTAGAGATTCGCTGCTGGAAGGAATCTTAGCTAACATTTATCTAGTACTTGCTATGTGCCAGGCCCTCTTCTAAGACTTTTATGTATAATAATCACTCCTCACCACAACCTGTGAGGTGGGTCTTATGTCTTCATTTTCATTTTATAGGCAAGGCTGCTGGGGGACAGAGAGCTAAAGAACAAGCCGCCGATTTTGGGGCTGGGATTATAAAGCTCTGATTCAGCCTGGGGAGATTGGTTCGGAGGCTGTGCCTTAGCACGGCTCCCCACCCCTCTCTCCACATCCTTGGACAAACACGCAAAGAGAGCCTAAGAAGGTGAAAATGTGACAGTGGTGAAGGGGACCCACTCCAAGTCTGTGTCTCGTAACCAGCTTAACAGTGACGTCTGGCAACTAAAATACGCTGCGGACTAATGAAGCCAGAATATTTCTTTGTGTGTGGGAAGCACAGGAGTAGTGAAGAATCGGTTAGAGTTGCAGCTACGCATCATGAGACCTTGGGCAAGTCAACCTCTTCGTGTAATACGTAACTCGCATACGGTGTATCGAGGCAGATGGTGAAGGCAGATGGTCTTATCTGAGTTACCATCGGAACGCATTGCAGTGGCAGTTGTCTGTACCTCCGTCTGAAAAGTCACAGTTCATTCTTCGGTGTTCCTCTGACTGCTCTTGAACAATGGCAGAGAAGCTTCCCTCTCACTTAGAAGGTAAGGATAGAAGTGGCCTGAACACATATGTCAACGGAAGCAGAAACTCTGGTCGACATTCAGGTCTCGTCTTTATTTCTGAGGCAACTTTGCTCTCGTTTTCCATCATATCCCTGAATAAAATGGACATTTATAGCTCATTGGTAAATGTCCAATTTATAGCATATAACTACAGGCGGCATAAAGAGACACTTAGTTCTGACACTGCATTGAAATTCCCGCTGAATATATGGGAAGCTGAGTGAATGCTCCGGGGGTTGTACCATTCAGCTCTGAGTAATTTTTATTGGAACAAGACATATTCCCCTCTGGATAGATGGTGCCAGAGTGCGTCGAGTTGTATCACTGGCTGTTCTGGAAGGGTCTGAAGAAAAACAACAGCAGATGCAGCTAAAAGTAAAAGACACATTGAAACATCCCTTCTAATCCAGCTCAAAATTAAGACCAGAGAAGATACCTATTTTGGCCGGGTGGGTGTTGCGGAAAACACAAACTAAGATTTGGTTTCCTCATCCTCATGGTGGGGATGAGAATACTGCACATGCTCACAGGCAAATTGCAAAGATTAAATGAGGGAACCCATGTAAAGAGTTTCAAACATCCGCTGGCACACAATGTACACGGATATTTATTTATATTATCTAAAAACCTGTGGTTAGAAGTCAGCTTTTGCAGGAAGAGGCTGTGGAAATTTACCTATAGCACACCATAGGTAACATCCTGGTGAATCGGAGCTTCTCAACGTGCCTGTTGTGAAGGAGCAGTTTTTAGGGCTTTCAGTTTCTTTCCTTCTTTCTTTTTTTAAGGTTTATTTATTTATTTTGAGAGAGATCGAGAGCGAGCAGGGGAGGGGCAGAGAAAGAGGCAGACACGGAGTCCTAAGGAGGCTCCTGGCTGTCATTGCAGAGGCCGATGTGGGGCTTGAACCTACAAACCGTGGGATCCTGACCTGAGCTGAAATTGAATCGGATGATTAACCGACTGAGCCGCCCAGGTGCCCCTACAGATTTCAGTTTCCAATCTGCCTGACCAGCCTGATTATTTTGTAAAACAATTACATGGTGCAGCAGTGTGAAATTGCTATAAGAGTTTCTAGATACTTCCTCTCATTTTTTCTTCTTACCTCATCGTTGACCAGTGACACCAGTCTGCCCACCAGCCCCAGTTCTTCCACGATGATGTCGCTGGCCTAGAGTTTCCCCTTCGGCCTGTGCTGTCTATAGTGGATGTCCATTCTTCAGCATCCCTTCACCTTTGCCCTCGAAACAGCATCTGCTTTCCCTTTGGGAACTGCCCCTCCTCCATCCCCTGTGCTCAGGAGGGGTTCCAAAGCAGAGTGCTCTGCCCCTCCTGAACACAGGGAGGCTCCGTCCCGGTCCCGAAAGGAGACAGATGGCACCCTCAAAGTGGGTAATGTGAGGACAGTTGAACGATGACAGTGTTTACATAGTTGGGGGCAGGATTTAGAGAAACGAACAAGAGATAATGCAGTGTTTTGGAGCCGAGAAAAGTGAGACACGCTCACTACCTCTAAGCCTAAAAGGCGAAAGGAAGATGTGGGTACCGGGCCCTGGAGAGGGCAGCTAATGAGGAGGGCTGTCTGAGAGTAGCTGAGGTGTTTAGATGAGCTGTGATCGAGGCAGCGAACACCATAACTCTACACTTCTCCCATGCTTTAATCTCAACCCAGCTCCTCCCATTGGCCAACCCCAACTGGAAGCCAGAGAGAAGGGAGCCCTTGATGCTTTCCGTGCAGGTCAGGCTCTCGGGCAGAGGGCAGAAGTAGGCGGAGAGTGGATCATAGGATGACCAGCCCTGGGTGTCAGGGGGTTTGGGGGCTCAGGGACCTTCCAGTGCTAAAGCTGAGCCAGTCCCGGGAAAACTGGGACTGTTGGTTACCCTAGATATGGAGGAACAGAGAGGGGGCCTAGGTCCAAGTCTGACCGATCATAACACATCCGTTTTCTTAGCCATGACAATGTGTCTACTTTGTCTATTCATCACCCCAAGCCTCCGGTGCGCGTGTGCTCACGTGGGAGTGGTGAGTAATCTAATCCAATGAAGTCTAACAATAAGTGTGAGGCCCTCAGGCTTCACTGAAACCACTGGGTGTTCTGGGCAGCGGCTGGCCCACTAGGGATCCATAGCGATTGGTGTAACCTAAATCACGCTGACCAGTTGTTCTCCACTTTGGCTGCACTCTGGAATCACTTGGGGAGCTTTGAGATGACTGTTGCCTTGGCTCTTCACCCTGATCATCAGATTTAACCGGTGGTGAGGTGGCCGAGGTGGTTCCGATGTGCAGCTGAGGTTGAGAAATAGAATGACCTCGAGTGGGGATGCTAAGGGACTTCGTGAAGGTGGGGCAGTGCTTCAGCTGCTGTCAGGAGTGGCGGATGTAGGCTGAGATCTAAATGATTCCCTCCACGTTCAGGGAGGAGCCTGGGTCAGGGCTTTATGTAAATGACCTGTCTTGGGAGGAGCTAAAACACTGCACATCTCTGGCTCTCCCAGTGACCCCCATCTGGATAGGGCAAGGTGGGCCACAGGGGGGTGTTCTAGGGTCTTTCAACAGTCTCTTACCCTAGAGTCCTATTTCAGGAGTATGAGGCCGCGTCTTTAGTGGGGAAGGCTCTGCCACGCTGCTGATGTCTGAAGGAGAGCTTGCCATCCTAAGCCCTGGGAAGCATGCCTGTCCCACAGAGCCCCGGGGGGGGGGGGGGGCGGGTAAGTACATTGAATATATTACGCTTGTGAGCACTCAGCTGGCCTTCCAGGAAGCATTTGGGAGAATCATCACCACTGAGGAAACACCACCAGTTGCAGGACTCGGTGAGGCAACAGAGGTGTCCGGGAAGAGAATTTAGGGAGGCATCTGCCTTGGCCCAGAGAACAAGAGCCCGCTTAAAATTTGGACCTTTGTTACCGGACCCCACCTTACCCTTGCCCCCTGCTGCAATTCCCAGCTGGTCTAGAAATTGCCCATTTGACAAGCCTCTCGCACGTGTAGTCTGGAGCATCTGCTCTCCCTCCCTGGGTCACATTTCAGCTTCTCTGAAGGATCCACCTACATCTCTTGGAAGTAAATCCTTGGTTGGGCCTCTCACAGTGGATTTTTGTTGAGTGCCATACAGACTCTATTCTAAGGCAGACCAGCTAGAATATCCCTTCCAACTTGGAACCCAAAGCGAATCTTCAGGAGCTATGGCACATGACTGACTGCCTTGATGATTTTTAAAACAAACAAACAAACAAACAAACAAAATTAAGTTTATTTATTTTTAGAGAGAGAAAGAGAGAGTGAGCACAAGCAGGGGAGACCCAGAGAGAAGGAGAGACAGAATCCCAAGCAGGCTCTGCACCATCAGTGCAGAGCCCGATGCAGGGCTCGAACTCACTAACCGTAAGGTCATGACCTGAGCCAAGATCAAGAGTTGGACGCTTAACCAACTGCACCCACCCGGGTGTCCCATGCCTTGCTGAGTTTTAAACTGTCAGCTGCGAGCGTATTGTCCACCTTTGGTAAAACTCAAATCAGTTTCACATGGCATGTTCCAAACCGAAACTTTACATTAAACTTCATTGTATTATTGGAATTGACCTTTTTGTACTCAATAACTGTTTCTATAGAAAATTGTCTTCACTTCTAATAATGAAGTTGAGAGTTTAATTATGAGTCAGTTAATGTATCTGTATATATGTTTTCTCTTAAATTAGAAGTCAGTATTATTTCTTACCAACAATGAAGCCACTTTCTGCCCGCTCGTCGTGAGAAGTTCTTAGTATTGGAGCTCTAAAGTTTCTTTCAAGTGAAGGGTGCATTAGAGATGGGCTCTGCCTTTTGCTCGTGTTATGGGGTGCCTAGCACTTTGCAATGCTTCACACAAGTGAAACTATAACAGTCACTTTGTACTCATCATGCAATAAAGGCATTGCCTATCACATGCCATGAACTTAATGCTTCATAGTCATAATGGCCACCAGCCAGAATGTATCCTGACCTGACCCCTTTTGTTTATATAAAACATCATAAACTGAGGAATCCACACAAAGGGCCTTATTGGTGGATGGCTCTTGGCCATTGTCTGTTTCCCCGGGACAAAGAAAATAGGCCTAGAGAATGGGGGTGGAGGGGAGTATAAGAACTTTGGAATATGAGATGGTAGTGAAGGCTTAAAGGGAGATTGTGGGATCCTTTCCTTCGGAGCCTGTTGGACGAGCTTCTCTTATTTTCTAGGGACACAAGGACACATGCGTGCTGCCTGAGGTTACAAAGTGAATCCACATCTCTGTGGACATTGTGATTCCTAAGCCTTGGCTCAGGCCTTGGCAGTGGTGGGGGTGTGGTGGTGGTCATGGGATGATGTGGGCAATCATTAACACCGAACTTTAACTTTTTTAACAGTAAAAAAAGCTTTGGAAATCAGTTTCCCTTCTCCAAGAGTATTGATTTTCCACTACTGATAGATTTTTTTTTTAAAAGACCATTTGCATGTAAATCAAGCAGACGCATGGGCATTTGTAGTTATATTAGCAGAGTCCTCATTGTCATTAATTATTTATCAGTTTTAATTACTTTGAAAGGTGGATTCTGTGGTCTCCTTTTCACGGCTGAAACTGGTTTCTTTTTACAAAAAATTTTTTTTGAACGTTTATTTATTATTTTTGAGAGAAAGAAAGAGAGCATGAGTGGGGCAGGAGCAGAGAGGGAGAGGGAGACACGGAATCAGAAGCAGGCTCCAGGCTCTGAGCTGTGAGCATAGAGCCCCGTGGGGGGTTTGAACCCATGAACTGTGAGATAATGACTTGAGCCAAAGTCGCACACTTAACCCACTGAGCCATCCAGGTGCCCCTGAAACCAGTTTCTGATGATTGTGCTGTTAATTCCAAGTCAGGTCATCTTTTGTAACTCATCTAGGCGGGAGAGGAGGGCCTCCCTCACTTGGGATGGGTACTCCTGTGCCTACCGAATGAATTTTTACATAGATGATAGTTCGTGAAAATACGAGCATTTTGAGATCATTTACTGCTGTTAAGGGAACTTCCGGTTATTTTGTTGTTAGTATTGGTGAACTCTAACTATGAAAGTTTTCAAGCATTCACAAAAGCAGAGAGGGCAGTATAATGAAGTCCCAGGCAGACACATCCACCTTGCAGAGTGATCAACAGTTTGCCAATTTTGTCCCATCCACCTCCAGCCTCTTGTTTTATTTTTGGTTTTTCTTTGCTAAAATACCTTAAAGAAAATCAGAGAGGCTAGAGACTTTTTACCCATAAATCCTCCAGAGAATGGATAAAGACTTGAAAAACCAGAATCGCAATACTATTATCACACTTAATAAAATTAACACAATCATTTAATGTGATCTAATCGCAGCCCATGATTTAAACTGCTTTGGTTTTTTTTGGCTTCTTGAGTCAGAATCCAGTATTTGCTGCTGTTTGACTTCTTTTTCTTCAATTTGATAAGCTTTGCCAAGGACCAGTTATAGACCAGGAGCAGGGGCAGTGAAGACCCAAGCGGCTTAGTCTCTGACCTGGTGTGGTCATAGTCTCACAGCAAAGACAGGCACAGAGGGACACCTGGGTGGCTCAGTAAGTTGAGCCTCCTACTTCAGCTCAGGTCATGATCTTTCTGGTAGTGGGTTCGAGCCCTGTATCAGGCTCTGTGCTGACAGCTCACAGCCTGGAGCCTGCTTCGGATTCTGTGTCTCCCTCTCTCTCTGCCCCTCCCCCATCCCCATTTATGCTCTCTCTCTCTCTCTCACTCTAAAATAAATAAAAATTAAAAAAAGAAAAGAAAAAGAAAGATTGCCTGAGAAATCTCTGGGGAGGAGACAGACAGTGGCACAACCCAGAAAAGATCTATTCTGCACTGATTTATTTTCCCTAAAGATAGTTTGTTATTTTCTTACTATAAAAAGTAATACATGCTCATTTTAGAAAATTTGGAAAAGATAGCTTTACCCTCTTCAGTAAAAATACCCAAAAGAGGTATCTTCTGATATTTTGATATATCTCCTTCTACTTTCATGCACATCCATACACACACATTTTCTTTCTCTAAAATTTTGATTGTAATTATATATTATTTTGAATCCTGTCTCTTTCCCTTGATATTATGCCTTAATATTTTCAGTGTTACCAGGGATTACAAAACGCGACTTCAAATGAACATGTTATTCCATCAGATAGTGACATCATCATTTACTAATTATCCCCCGTTGTTGGACATTTAGGTTATTAACTTTTTATTTTCTTTGTTTGCATTTCAGACTGGTAACCTTAATCTTTGCTTGCTTTTATACCAGACTTCTACACCTACGTCAGAATTGCAGTCCTTGAACCTCCATTGCTTTGACTAAAACAATTACTTAAGTTTGCCACTGAAACCATCCTCTCATGCCCAGATGCAACCAAGCCGTAACCACAAGAAGAGGAGACAATGAACTTCAAGAAGCTGGTGTGCAGTCTGGACTTGCAGATCCAAACTCCACCCACCAAGTGCATCTTGAATAACAACTCATCAAGCAAGTGGGTTGACGAGGTTTTGACCCGGGTTCGTAAATCAGGTTAACACCGATGCTGTCAATGTTGCCCACAGGAGCACTTTTTTTTGTTGTTTTTTTCTGGATGCTCCTCAGTTACCACAATAGCCACCTTTTTTTTTTTTTTAAGTTTATTTATTTATTTTGAGAGATAGAGAGCAAGCAGGGGAGGGGCAGAGAGAGAGAGGGAGAGAGAATCCCAAGCAGGCTCCATGCTGTCAGCACAGAGCTAAGTCACCCTTTTAATCTATTAATAATAGCTACTTCGCTAATAAAAGTGAGTGAGAATGAAAATACTTGATTTTGAGAATCTACCAAGAAGGGACAGGTTGTTTAGTTGTTAGAAGTAGATGCTATTTTGTGGAAAACATTAGAAATACTCCAGTGTTCACTTGTACACCATCAAGGACCTCGTTATAGTAAGTTCATCTATTGTCTCTTAAATCATTTTTCACTGTAACCCTAAATTGATCATTTGAATTCTTTCCAAGAATGCTATGGCTAGATTACGTGGGAATCTGGGTATAAAATGTAATCTCTCCAGTGTTGATGTATAGTCTTACCACACCATATCTAATGGAACAATAGGAATTAGAGGTAATGGATCAAGTCAATTATTTACCCTCCTCCAAAGTAATATGATAATCCAGCAGAACAGTGTGAAAATATGAGGAATTTAGTTGGTGAGAAGAAAAAGAGAGAAGAAAAACAAAAAGAAAATGACAAAAACAACAGAAAATTGGGTGTTTTTTTTTTAACTTTTTAAAAACATTTATTTATTATTGAGACACAGAGAGAGAGCATGAGCATGGGAGGGGCAGAGAGAGGAGGAGACACAGAATCTGAAGGAGGCTCCAGGCTCTGAGCTGTTAGTACAGAGCCTGAGGCGGGGCCAGAACTCACAAACCGCAAGATCACAACCTGAGCCGTAGTCGGATGCTTAACCCACTGAGCCACCCAGGTGCCCCAGTTGGGTGTGTTTCCAAGGAATTCTTCAGTAATCCATTTTGATGTGCCCAAATTTTGCTGTTTATATTCAATGCATTTTGACTACTATTAAAGTCAATGGTTTATTAATGAAATTGCTGACTTTGAGAAGCAACCATCATGGGCCGCTCGAAGGCTGGACAAATGTGAGAAAAGTGTGTGCCCTGTGAGAATGCATGGTCCAAAGTGTCCAGGTAGACTCCTAGAAGATGGAAGCCAGGCAGGTTTCTTCAAGAGAGACCCCTTGATCCGTGAAAATTCATTTCTGCAGAGGCAGCCACATGTCTCTGTTAGGGATGTTTCTGTGAAGCCGTATTTCCCCACCTCCCTCAAGAGAGTGGAGAAAACTTTTCTTGCAGGTTTGGCAGGATTTGGTTGGGGTCGGTGGTCTGAATCTACGGCTCCATATTTCTTTTTAGATTTTAAGAAGCATAGTTCTCAAATACTGACCTTGAAGTTCCTTCTCAGACATCTCTGCTGTGGAGCAGTGAGGAACACAGAGCTAGCATTTGTTAATTGTTGTTTACCACAAAGTAGAAATACAGCGTCCTAAGGAATTGTGTATATGGAAGGTGAGAAAAATGGAATGTTGGAAAAGCCAAACAGTTCATTGAAACACTGTCATCTGGCAGGATATAGAGTTGAATTCATCTAGTGAAGGGGTACCATTGTTATTGGGATGTGACCCTTCCTTTCTTTTTTTGTGAGTTGCTCAAAAAAGAATTTAAAAGGACAGAACTTGGCTAGAGATCTAGGAAGTGTAATGGGCTAGAGGATGGGATGGGGGACACAGGAAGGAAGCCACTGGTTTATGTAATACCTTTGCATTTCATTTCCTGTTTTCCTAGGACAGGTTTTGATTGTATTTGTGTCTGTAGAAGTCATCATATCTCAGGAGTCTCAGGAGGGTTTGATCAGACAATCTTACCCTTAACTCTGATATTGGGGAATAGTACTGGGATTCCTATTTGGTGGTATTTGGAAGTCATTCTTATTTCTCTCTTTAGATACATTGTGAAAAAGCTGAAAAATACAGATACATAGAAAAAAAAAAGAAAGTAATTCCCATGATATCATTATCCAAAGAAAGGCTCTGTTGATGTCTGTGTCTCTTCTTCCAGTCTTTGTTTTCCGTATATTGTAGACCAGAGTGTCAAGAGTCTAATATTTTTATGGGGTGCCTGGGTGGCTCAGTCAGTTGAGTATCTGACTCTTGGTTTCAGCTCAGGTCATGGTCTCACAGTTCATGGGATTGAGCCCCAAGTTGAGTTCTGTGCTGACAGCATGTAGCCTGCTTGGGATTCTCTCTCTCCCTCTCTCTCTCTGCCCCTCCTCCACTGGTGTGCCAGCTGTCTCTCTCTCTCTCTCTCTATTTCTCAAAATTAACAAAAAAAATAAAGAAAAAAGTAAACAAAACAAAACAAAAAGAGTGTAATATTTTTGGAATCTAGTGGATCTCAACTCAAGTATCTGTTCTCCTATGTACCAGCCAGGAAGAAAGATCTCAGCAGAAACTCAGCTTACTAACACCTTGATCTTAGACTTCTTGCCTCCAGAACTGTGAAAAATAGACGTCTGTTGGTTAAGTCCTCCAGTCTGTTGTATTTTGTTATGATAGCCTGAGCAGACTAGTACCCCCACTGATGCACCCCGTGTGTTTGTACACACGTGCACACAATGCACCCTCACACACTTACTGTGAGAGAGAGAGAGAGAGAGCACCCAAGTAATCTACCTTGTATCTTTGCCAACACTATGAATCTACGGGATATTCTTTGTGAAATGTACCAATTCAAGATATCCACATATGACAGAAATGATCCTTAACTCATAAGCAGTTGACATGAATCACTGTGACTAATAGTGACAGCTAAGAGGCAAGAGGAGGAAGCTTCTGGAGAAGGGAGGAGCTAAAACCGACATGCGGGGAAAAAAGAATCTCCCATTAGGCAATAGATGGCTAAGGTGTGTGCACATGGATGTCCTCCCAGGCCCTCACCTGTATTACCCATCACCAAGGGACGACTTCCTCTCCTGAGCACCTGCTCAGTACTGAGCAAGGATACACTACTGCTCTGTGTATCCCGGGCCCATCCTCAGCCACTTTAGTTCATGTCCCATCTGAAGAACACTTCATCGCACTCACAGGAGGCCAGGGCTCCTGCTGTATAGCTATATGGACATTTTAAATGTCATGGCTGTTTTTCAACGTTTATTTATTTTTGGGACAGAGAGAGACAGAGCATGAACGGGGGAGGGGCAGAGAGAGAGGGAGACACAGAATCGGAAACAGGCTCCAGGCTCTGAGCCATCAGCCCAGAGCCTGATGCGGGGCTCGAACTCACGGACCGCGAGATCGTGACCTGGCTGAAGTCGGACGCTTAACCGACTGCGCCACCCAGGCGCCCCACATGGCTGTTTTTCAAGGATTCCAGGGGGATTTCAAAACACACTTAACTCGGGAACTCCATCCCAAACCCTGAAAACATGTTGCTATAGACGCCTGAATCCGTGCATCACATACTTTATTTTATGACTTGAAATTGCACTCTTTTTAGTGTTACCTACGCTTGTCGGCACTTCTGGGTAGTAAAGCATATGGCATTCTGGGCTGGCGAAGGGTGCAATTTCTGGTTTGGACATCAGCTATTAACTTTGTTTGCAAGCCCACCGTTGTCTTGCCAGGCTATAAATGGAAAGTTTGAAGTCCTCTCATACCCTCAAGCCACATCGTGTAGCATGTTGTATCAAGTCAAATGGAATCCTGCCACCTGAAAGCTTCTTAGATGGGCGTGGTTTGGGATACAGAGAAATTCAAATGATATGCATTGGCTTTAAGGTATTGATGGTCTCGACTTAGACTAGAGGCCTGCATCCTTCTAACCTCAAGAAAATGAGAGATCAAAAGAAGGCATTTCAGAAGAAAGGAAAGTGATCATCACTAGCCATGTATCATGGGGTGGTTGTTGGTGGTGATGGATGTGGTGACAGGTAATAAGATAGAAAAATGAGAATCCAGGCCCTGGAGTCCATGTTTGGTCATATCCTGCTCCTCTCCCCCCCCACCCCCCCGCCACTCCTCCAGATTCTCAGACTCTCTCAGCCTCAGTTTCCCTGCGGCAGTATGGAAATGGTAACAAAATCCCATCACCAGATACTGTTGTGAAGGGTAATACTCAAGGAAATGCCTGGAAAGGGCTTCACAAGTGTTTGCCAGGTAGTAACCTTGCAATCAATTCTAAGTCAGTTTGTTTGCTTTTGGCTTTTACATTTAAAATGCATTTCCCTAGGGTAGAATTTTCAGAACAAACCACACATTTTTCTTCATATTTATATGAGCTATATTTTTAATGTGATCAGAGGGCCTTAAGAGTATGAGCAGGAGGAAGAGAGTTTTTTCATTCCTAATGCAGGATTTTGCTATTTTTTTTCCCTTTCACTTTTTTTTTTTTTTTTTTTGTAAACATCAGAAATGAATAAAGGGAATCAAGTCCCATCTGGGAGTCTGAGGTCCCTGGAAAGCATTGATCTGTTCCTGATCGCTTCACTTTTTCATCTCTTTAAGTTCTAAATCCTAGGACTCTTTAAAATCCTTAAGTGTCTTCAGTTTCTCTCTTCACGGGAGCAGTGCACATCCCCTTGTGTGCTGTGATCTGGGGGTTGGGGACGGGTTCCGAACAAAGTATCTTTGAGAACCTGCCATCAGTAAATTGGGGGTTTGTAAGTTGTCTCTTTCTGTATACAAACGGTAAGCTGGGACATAGACTAGTTCTACACAGAGTTGACTGTGGCTGAATTGTCACTTTGTGTGTGTGTGTGTGTGTGTGTGTGTGTGTGGACAAGGGAGAGAAGTTTTTCTCTTGTACTTGAGCACAAAAAGTAATTAGACTGATGTCTAGGGGTCAGTCTTTTTTCTTTCCACGTTTTAAAAACAATATCATAGAATGATACTTACATTCATTCCAGGTCTGTTTTGTGTGTATATGTTTCTCTTTCTATACAACATTTTCTGCTGCGTTTCATCACCTTTTATAGCCAAGAAGTAATTCCTTTCAATTAATTAAACTGAAAGGTTGAATATCATAATTATATTACCACAGATATTATTAAAAATACATACAACTGAATAACAACAACAAAAAATTCCTTTGACTGCATTTTTCTTTGTTCTTTACCCACAGAGGAAATAAATTCCAAGTACTTAATTTTGAAAGGTGAGGTTGGCTAGCCTTAGGGCTAAAATTCATGGTAGATATTAAATTTTCTAGAAAGCCAAGCAATTGACTGTACACTTAAGTTGTAAATTAACATGCTCTTTATATAAATATAGACCAAAACAATTTTTGCCTTTAGTATCTTCTCCAATATGTGTGTGTGTGTGTGTGTGTGCGTGTGTGTGTGTGTGTGTGTGGTGTCTTTGGTTCTAATGAAACCACAGAAAAGGACAACAGTTCACATATTTCAAAAAAGGTGAACACACAGAGAATTATAGGTGTTGTGTTAATGACTTTATTGAATAAATATTCCTTCTCAGGTAGGTAGTTGCATTAACATTAAAACAATAGTCCATTGCTTCACAGAGACACTTATTTTAATTTTTTTGTGGCTACAGTGTGCCAGGACTCTAGAAAAAAAGGAAAGCCAGCTCTTATAAAAAAATAAATAACTTTTCTTTTTTTTTTTTTTTAATTTTTTTTTTTCAACGTTTATTTATTTTTGGGACAGAGAGAGACAGAGCATGAACGGGGGAGGGGCAGAGAGAGAGGGAGACACAGAATCGGAAACAGGCTCCAGGCTCTGAGCCATCAGCCCAGAGCCCGACGCGGGGCTCGAACTCACGGACCGCGAGATCGTGACCTGGCTGAAGTCGGACGCTTAACCGACTGCGCCACCCAGGCGCCCCAATAAATAACTTTTCAACTTAGATTTATTTAACCTCCTTAGAGATCTAACGATTTTTTTTAGATCCACTTGTTCAATTCTGCCAGACAAGGAATCCTATTGTTTTAAATTCAACAATGTTATTTTCCAAGAGAATTTTTTTCCCAGAGGGAGTCTATCACTTCTATCTGCACTGATTGCTTATACACTTTGTTGTTTATAATGGGTAAAATACAATTGAGGGGATTCCTAATTGTCAAACATGGTTGAGAAATAGGATTCACGACAAATAAGGGTGTTGGAGCAAATGTGAGCTTTTAAAATGTATGAATGCAATGGTGCTCAGGGAAAATGAACAAGGGCTTCTCTTTGTCAGAGGGAAGAACCCACCAGTAAGTGGGAGGAGGTATGTGGTGGTGATTTGGACACATATCATCATATCACTCACATTGAGAATCATCTTCAGGCACACCCACACCCCTAGCTGACTCCTCTCTGACCCATGCTTTCCAAGTGTGGATCACCGTTCTATATTGGGAGAAGGGGAGTGAGATCAATTATTAGTTTTTGACTGGAAAAACAAAATTAAAGATTTTTATTCTTATGCTGTATATTAAGAGAAGGAACATTTTATTATTTAGATTTTAAGTTTTACTTATTATATAGAGCCATTGATTTATGCTATTTGCTATGGACTGAATTGTGTCCTCCTCCCAAATTCATATATTGGAGCCCTGACCCCCGATGTAACTGTATTTGGATATAGGGCCTTTCAACAGGTAATTAGGGTTAAATGAGCTCATAAGGATGAGGCCCTAATCTAATAGAACTGGTGTCCTTATAAAAAGAAGAGACCCAGGGATGTACATGCACAGAGAAAAGGCCATGTGAAGACAGTGACAAGGTGGCTGTCTGCATGTCAAGGAGAAAGGCCCCAGAAGAAAACAGCCCTACTGACACGTTGATCTTGCATTTTTAGCCCCATGGAACTGTGGGAGATAATTATCTGTTGTTCAGGCCCCCCAGTCTATGGTATTTTATGAAGTCTCCAGCAGAATCATATACTATTCATCAGCGATTCTAAAAAAATTGTGCATTCAAAAAATGAGCCTATTGTATTTGTTTCTACCACTTGCACATATGGTTGAGTATTGTTAGCAAATTGTCCTCTTATTTATTGAAAATAATATATCTTGAGCCTTAATGGCTTTATTGCCCTGTAATCAAGGAGATGGCAGAAACCTAGAATCTTTTCTGAGAGCATGGTAACCTAGCCACTATTGGAAGATCCAGGTAATTAAGAATAGTCAACTTAATTATCAGGAGCACTTATGAATACAAGACCGTCAGCATGTGGGCTTATAAAGAGGCTGAAAAAAAGTACATGCGTGATATTCATCTGAATTGTAGGAAGACTCAGCAGCCTTAAATGGGAAAGTCTGTAATGCAAGTAAAAACAGGATAGATGGCCACACTCTTTGTTCGAACTAACCCACCCTTAAAGGTAGGCACTCTTGCCATTTGATTATGCAGTAGGAAGACAGTTTGGGATATTAGCTTAACAAACAAATATCAAGAGATGCCTCATAAGAATTGTTATAGTAGAACAAAGGAACCAAATTCTTGGCTTGTTTTGTAAGCTTTAAAAATGAAGGTGTGCCCATACAACACTGATGAAGTAAGAGACAGCAACCTCTTTCTCTACGTATCTTTCCCTTCGAAGATAAAGATTCCATGGGCTTGGCATGAGGTGAAAATCAAATTTGAAAAAGAAACTTTTGATTCTGGTAGGTTCTTGGCCCAGATCTAGCTTGGGCAAAGAGGAGAGAACACACAACTGAAACCTCAGGTGTATGAGCTCACTTGAGAGTTGAGGAGACCTACTCTTTGCTTCCTGGGCACAGCTGTTAGATATGACAATTTTCTCAGTTTGTAAGACACTCTTCATGGCAGGGGTACTCTTAGCAGAAGCGTTTGGACACATGGGTCAGAAATCACTATGTAGAGTTTCTTCACTCCTAGTCATAGATTTCCTGTGTGTTCATGAGGCACTTGGATATGGAACTGGGGATGTCTTAGGCCAAGAGGAAGAGAGACCACAGGAGCTCTGCAGATCCACCATTGAAGAGCTGAGACCCTGAAAACATCTCATGGACACGGACAGTTGGTGTGTCCGTGCTTCTAAGTCTTGATCTTTGCATGCCTGTGGGACCAAAGGGCTATCTCTGGGGACAACTCTGAATTTCGTGAGATTGTGTTTCTCTCTTCCTTATCTTTGCCCAAGGAAATGGAGATTCCAAATGAAAATGTGAGTTTTTTTGATTGTTTCCTTGGCAGTGCAGAAGCTTTTTATCTTGATGAAGTCCCAGTTAGTTCGTTTTTGCTTTTATTTCCTTTGTCTTTGGAGATGTGTCAAGTAAGAAGTTGCTGCAGCTGAGGTCAAAGAGGTTGTTGCCTCTAACTCATCATCAGGGAAATACAAGTCAAAACCACATTGAGATACCACCTCACACTGGTCAGAGTGGCTAAAATGAACAACTCAGGAAACAACAGATGATGGCGAGGATGTGAAGAAACGGGAACCCTCTTGCATTGTTGGTGAGAATGCAAATGCAAACTGGTGCAGCTGCTCTGGAAAACAGTGTGGAGTTTCCTCAAAAAATTAAAAATAGAACTACCCTATGACCCAGCAAAAGCACTACTAGGAATTTATCCAAAGGATACAGGAGTGTTGATTCATAGGGGCACATGTATGCCAATGTTTATAGCAGCGCTTTCAACAAATAGCCAAATTATGGAAAGAGCCCAAATGTCCATCAACTGACGAATGGATAAAGAAATTGTGGTTTGTATACACAATGGAATACTACTTGGCAATGAGGAAGAATGAAATCCTGCCATTTGCAACAACGTGGACGGAACTGGAGGGTATTGTGTTAAGTGAAATAAATCAGTCAGAGAAAAACAGATATCATGTTTTCACTCATATGTGGAACTTGAGAAACTTAACTGAAGACCATGGGGAAGGGAAGGGGAAAAAATAGTTTCAAACAGAGAAGGAGGAAAACCATAAGAGCCTCTTAAATACAGAGAACAAACTGGGGGTTGACAGGGGGTTGGGGGAGAGGAGAAAAAGGGTGATGGGCACTGAGGAGGGCACTTGTGGGGATGAGCACTGGGTGCTCTATGTAAGCGATGAATCATGGGAATCTACCCCTGAAACCAAGAGCACACTGTATACACTGTATATCAGGTAACTTGACAATAAATTATATTAAAAAAAAGAAAACATGAGTTTATTGTAAAAATAAAAAAGGTTTCTTTCTTGTAGATATGAGTTTGGGCTTGAAGGTCATGGGTAATACAACCGTACAGCAGCAGTCGATCTTAACTGGTTGCTTGTGGAAACCAGTTGCCACCAGGAAGAGTGGAAGCATTTTGCATTTGGGAGGCCTGTGTAGAAAGGAGAGAGATTGCCCAGCAGGTCCCTTTCTTGGGCCTCGAATACCCACTTCTGTAACTGACTGACTTTGAAATACTGAGAACTTATGCTCTAAAGATTGATCGCTCTACTAGGGCTTTGTGGGGGAACGTTTGCTTCTAATTCTTTATTTTTGGTCTTGTTTCAAATTCCCTGGAGAGCCTACTCACAGCCTAATCCTCAACCTGGAGATGTGTATAGATTGAAGGTTCGGGCGTGGTTTCAGGTGACTCTCGGCAAATGAGATTCTTACTACTAACCGGGGTAAATGCAGCCACAGACTGACCTTGGAGCCATGCTGGCTTTCTTAGAACATGCTGGATCTTGGAAGAACTGGATCAGGGACAGAGGCACTAGCTGGAGAACAGCCCAGGGCTTGCCCTTCCCCAGTGTGCATTCATCTTCTTGGTGTCAGCTAGAACCAGAATGGTCTCCAGGTGACTAGATCTTCCCCTACCTTCAGCCCAGAGGGCGTTCTCTTAAGTGCACGCAAACAAGTATCATTTACCCACGTGATTCCATTCCAGATTCTGTTCCAGGCCACATTCATAATGAGAGCAGATATGATTTTATTCTTTGTGTATCCTCTTATAAAAACTACCCTCCACACCCGATGCTTTGCAAATAGCTCTTTAGCTCTTTTTTGGCTTGGTAAAATCTTGAAGGTCTGCAAATATTTCCTCCTAGGGACGGAAACTCCAATTTCTCCTTTGGGCACTGTAAAAGCACAACCCACCTGGTGTATAATAAGCAAATTTTCTTACTCTTTTGCCATCTACCGATCTTCTTGAAATGGCCGGCTTCTTTTCTGCCTTCTGCTACAGAGCTGTTGTAGACAGGAAGGTAGAGAACAGGGTATACGATTTGCCAGGTGCTACCTGAATGAGTATGTTTTGTTGTTGGAGGCAGGGCTGGGGTGTGCAGTGTCAGAGAGAGCTACAGGGGAATTAATGACCTAAATAGGAGACATAGCTGGAGAGGGATTGGGTGTTGAGCACTGGGAAGAGACTCCAAGGTAGGACTAATAGCCCAAAGCTTCCTTCTGGCAATCGCCAAAGCGAAAAAAAAAAAGTTACATATTATTTCCCAATAAGAACAGTCAATAGGGCAAGGAAATAAAGATAGAAACCAATGTAAGAATGCAAGTTAGAAGATATACTTTTGGTTCTAGTGATGTCAAACTTGTTTTTCCTCCCAGGGAGGGAGGGGCGAGTCTTGTGTATAGTTAAACAAAACTCATTAGCTGAAAACAGTGATTGCCCTCTTCCCCAACATGAACAGGAGAGTACTTTCAGCCATGAGAGCCACATATTAGTTGAGATTGACAAATTGCAAAGAGAAGAACGCAGTGAATCCCAACAACACCTTTGTGCAAGGGAGAACCACACCCTCAGACATTCAAATATGTTCATTTCCTCCGACCAAGAAGAAAGAGTTCTGCTCACTTCCGGAGCAAGCAAAGTTTAGCAAGGGCCATAGAACAGTCGTTATCAACCAGGGGCTATTTTCCCCACCCCTCCCTACCTGACATCACAAGGGACATTTGACCACGACTGTAGGTATTTTTGGTGATCAGAAATGGGTGTAAGGAGAATTCTACAGGCATCCATGAGCAGAGACCAGGCTTGCTGCTAAATATCCTATAATTCAAAGGTCAACCCCGGACACCCAAGAACTATCCAGCTCAAAATGTGAATACGCTGCTGTTGAGAAACTCTTGTCTAATGTTAATTCCAAATGTTTCAAAATCAAGTGGGTGCTCAAAACACAATATCGCTCATCAAAAGATTGCTTTTTAGACACCTGCTATGGACTAGACATAAAGAAAAGTGATTGATAGTTGAAATCACTGTAAAAAATGACTTACAGTTGAAATATAAGCTGACAAACCTGCTTCTCCTTTTGAAGGAACTGATTTATAAAGAAAGGAGGCTGCTTCTTTGTTGCTGTTTTTAAAATTTGTTTCTTTATTTCTGGAAGATATTCTTGCTTTTGTGTGTGTCAATGAATGTGAAGTCTTCATAGAATTTCCACACATTTTTGAACATGAATAGTGAACAGACACTTAAAAACCAATTTATTAGACTATGGGATGATTACAGCACTCTGGTGCACACACAGATTTTTTATTCCACATCTTGTAAAGAACGAAAGTGCTTATTTTAGATGAAAATGGACACTGTACTCGAATGCCCTACAGAATATGCATGCATTTCAGCCTTGAGAAAAGAATCGATCGTTCAGTATGAGGAAGATTACAGCTTGTTCCTATTACATTTGAAGCCTGAGTCATTAAAGTTTAAAAGTTTCACAAGGACCTTATGCTTTAACCATTTAGAAATTGTCCCATGTCCCTGGGAATGAACAGGTGGATGACTCAGTGTTTACTGTGGCATTTTACGCACGTGTGGTGGTTCACCTTGCCGTGGGACCACTCCATTTTGCCTGTGGGGAGATGACAAGGGTGTTGGAAGACTCTTAAGTCAATAAGAGCATGAGTTTCCCATATGATGTTTCATCAAGCAGTCGGATTGATAATGAAAAACATTTTCAAAGACAGAATCTTAATATAGACCTTTTAAGCTCTTATGAATTCACATCAATAGAACTAATAAGCTCACTGTCGCTAGGCTAGTGTGTGTGTCTATTAAGTGAAACTAATTTCAGTTAATCTTAATTAATTTTCAATTTTTATCTTGTCTCCTCAGTTCCTGAATATTCTCTTAATTACAGCTTATGCTTAGCTTTGCTTATACTGGAAATAAAAATTAAATGAGGCAAGGAAGCCAAATCCAAAGCTGCCTAGGTGGGAGGGTCTCTAGGACCAAAGCGCCACTTGGAGAAGGACGTTCCTCTCTAGGTGTGCGCGTGTGCCCACGTCCGTGGGTGTGGGCGTGTCCATGAGTGTGGGTTCACCTCCAGTTTCAATTTCCACAGAAACTAGCTCCTTTCCCAATGTTTCAGTGCCTATTTGAAATGGTTGGGGCCTTTCTTCCATCTAGAAATACCTTCTTGGGGCGCCTGGGTGGCTCGGAGCCTGCTTGGGGCGCCTGGGTGGCTCGGAGCCTGCTTCCGATTCTGTGTCTCCCTCTCTCTCTCTGCCCCTCCCCTGTTCATGCTCTGTCTCTCTCTGTCTCAAAAATAAAACGTTAAAAAAAAAAATTCATGATTAGAAATACCTTCTTGAACTATCGAAAATCATACTACTGCTCGTACTTAGCAGTTGTATAAACTTGCTAAATCAGAAGGCACAAACTCTAGCAACCATTCTTCCTAACTGACCTATTTACTTTAATATACACACAGAACTGAAGAATCCTAGAGTCTTTCCTAAAGGGAATTGTTAACTGTCATAGCCAGTCATAAACTAGACATTCAATGTCAGTTGGTCCTTATTTAATGTAATTTCCAAGTTACATGATCTTGCTTCCCAAGTGAATGTTTTATTTTGTAGTATTAGGTTGAATTTTTTTTATCTTAATTTCTGTTTTTTTTTTTTAATCTTAGAGACTGGTTTTTATTTTTATTTATTTATTTATTTTTTTATTTTTAAAATATTTTTTTTTCCAACGTTTATTTATTTTTGGGACAGAGAGAGACAGAGTATGAACGGGGTGGGGCAGAGAGAGAGGGAGACACAGAATCGGAAACAGGCTCCAGGCTCTGAGCCATCAGCCCAGAGCCTGACGCGGGGCTCGAACTCACGGACCGCGAGATCGTGACCTGGCTGAAGTCGGACGCTTAACCGACTGCGCCACCCAGGCGCCCCGAGACTGGTTTTTAAAGTTTCATCTTAGAAATTTAAAAAAAAGAGTTTTTTTTAAATTTTCTTCTGAAAAGAATCTGTATCACCCTGGGCCTGTGTAAGAACTGTCCCTGAGTTCCCTCTGCTCCTTCCAACATAGTCATACTGAGTTGCTGCAGACTGTTGTAGAAGCCACATCCTTTTTCTTTAAAAAAATTTTTTTTAATGTTTATTTATTTTTGAGAGACAGAGCATGAGCAAGGGAGAGAGAAGGGAGAGAAGGAGACACAGAATCTGAGGCAGGTTCCAGGCTTTGATCTGTCAGCACAGAGCCTGACGTGGGGCTCGAACTCATGGACTGCGAGATCATGACCTGAGCCGAAGTCCGACGCCCAATCGACTGAGCCACGCAGGTGCCCTGAAGCCTCATCTTATTCACTGCAGCTCCATGTGCTGCTAGAAGAGCTCAGGTGTCTGAACTTTCATCCTTCTGCATAACACTGTCAGAAAAGGAATGCAAGTATCTCATGGCTCTGGCTAATATATTGCCACGTCTACTTTGTCACCAATAATAACGTAATGAGGGTAGAGGAAAAACCCCTTCCTTAGTATCCACTTCAGAACTTCCAACTTAAGAATAACATCTGGTTAGTGCCACCCCCTCCCACACAAACTGTTTTACAGAAAAAGGTAATAATTTATACTGGGACCCAAACGTCAAACCAAGCCATTTGCCTATGGCCGGCAGCTCGAACAGTCACAACTAAGCTTTGTTGACTGGTGGAATGAATCTGAACAATACATTCAGTGGTCCTGAAAGTGGACATGACACCCTTTTAACCATTTTCCACCCTCTGCCAGTAATGTAGAACTAAAGTCTTTATCGACCGGAAAATACGACAGCTTCCCGGGTGTCACAGGGCACCCCAGTCCTTCTTCTCTTTCTACTTCCAGACTGACACTCCCAGAAAGCGACTCACTGAAAGGGAGAAGGGAGATGAGGCAGGGGAGGGGTGGAGGGGATAATGGTAGATGCAAGCAGACACAGAGGGCATCGGGGGTGTATTGTATTTTCTTACTTACCTTTGTTCAAAGCCAGAGAGCCAAACAATGGGCTTGAGTAGATCCCTTCTCATTCATTAGAGTTATGTGTGCTAGTGAAGGGAAATTCTCCTAGGAGCTCTGTATGCATCCATCTGCCATCCACATGGAGATCTGAGAAAGGAGAGAGAAATTTGACCAGAACCCAATTGGGCAAAGAACAGATCCAAAGTTAATGCATACATCCTGCCTTTTGGATGCTGGGTCTGGACAGATCTCTTATTTAAACAGAAACACACACACACACACACACACACACACACACACACACACACTTATGTTTATATAAGCTTAGTTTTCTATATCTATCTCTATATATCTATATATAGTTTCTGTATATTTATATACAAATATATATTTATATAAAAACTATATATAAAATATATACTATATATAAACTATATATAAAAACTATATATGTACACACATATATCTTGTTGTGTTATATATATATTTATAACACAAGATATGTATAAGATATATATAACACAAGATATATATATAATATATTTATAACACAAGATATATATATAATATATATAACGCAAGATATATATATAATATATTTATAACACAAGACATATATATAATATATATAACACAAGATATATATATTTATAACACAAGATATATATGATGTATATATAACACAAGATACACACACATACACACACACATATTAGAGCAAGAGAAATGGAACATCATTCGGAAGACACAAAGGAAGAACACACCCCTGAAAAAGATTTATTATAGGAATAAGAAAAAAAATGTAGAAAACTGGCATCATCTATGAGATTAAAAAACAAAAAGACATGGGCACCACAAAATAGGAACAGGAATCCATATTAGATGAAATTGTTGGGTAAATTAGAAATATATTGCAGAAAAAATAAAGATTCACTAACAGAATTAAAGCAGCAAAGAATAGAAGAGGTGTTCTAAACAATCAGAACAAAGAAGAGAGAGAAATTGTACCAGGATATAGAGGAAAAGACAAGGGTTGGGAACAGTGACAGAAAATGATATGCATAAAGGATACAGAATGGAGAGCCAACCTGAGAATTATAGGTGTTCTAGGAGAAAAGTAAATAACAAGTAGAACAGAAGCAATTATTCAAAGATACAATTAAACAAAAGTTTCCTGAGTTGAAAAAGAGTGAACAAGCACAGATCAAAAGGGCTCACTGTGTTCAAAGTAAATTAAATGAAGGGAGAGCTTTGTAACATTTGAATTACAGGGACAGAAAAAAAAAGAGACTATAAGCATTCGTGCAGAAAAAAATAGGTGAAAAACAAAAGAACAAAGCTATACTGGTCTTAACCAGACTTTTCCTTGGATATAATAGAGCTATGTCTTCAGAATTTGAAGGAAAAAGTTGTTACATGACCATTTAGCCAAGTTTTAACATATCTGTTAATATTAAAAAAAAGACATTTACACATACACTAAAAATATGCCAACCATCTGATTTTTTTTTTTCTGAAAAAGAAAATGATCCTTTAATGTATGAAATTTGAGAAGAGTTAAGCCAAGTTACAAGGTGACTGCTCCAGGACCCAGTGGCACAAGAGTTGGGCACAAATACAATTTACTTCTCAAGTCCTGGGGCAAACTGTCATTCCAGCAAATGTGTTTAAACTGGCCACATTAATAAAGCTACAAGAATTTGAAGGAATTGTTGCCTCTGTCTGCAATGTTATCTGGGGGGTAGGCTACAAGCAAATTCTTTCACTATAAATTGTTGCTCATTGTTATGGGAATAGAACTAGCCACAAGTTCATCTGAGAAAGCTCATTTTATTTTTTAGATGAAATTTACCACCAGTCTCAGAAATATATATGTACAGTGATAGTGAAACAGGGAATACATACAAATATATTTGTATTTTCTTTGCACTGGTTTCTTTTTATCTATTTATTTATTTAAAAAATTTTTTTTTTTTTATAAATTACATCCAAATTAGTTAGCATATAGTGCAACAATGATTTCAGGAGTGGATTCCTTAGTGCCCCTCCCCCATTTAGCCCATTCCCCCCTCCCACAACCCCTCCTGTAACCCTCAGTTTGTTCTCCATATTTACGAGTCTCTTCTGTTTTGTCCCCCTCCCTGTTTTTATATTATTTTTGTTTCCCTTCCCTTATGTTCATCTGTTTGGTCTCTTAAAGTCCTCATAGGAGTGAAGTCATATGATTTTTGTCTTTCTATGACTGACTAGTTTCACTTAGCATAATACCCTCCAGTTCCATCCATGTAGTTGCAAATAGCAAGATTTCATTCTTTTTGATTGCCAAGTAATACTCCATTGTATGTATATACCACATCTTGATCCATTCATCCATCGATGGACATTTGGGCTCTTTCCATACTTTGGCTATTGTTGATAGTGCCACTATCAACAGGGGGGTGCGTGTGTCCCATCGAAATAGCACAAATTGTATCCCCTGGATAAATACCTAGTAGTGCAATTGCTGGGTCAGAGGGTAGTTCTAGTTTTAGTTTTTTGAGGAACCTCCATACTGTTTTCCAGAGTGGCCGCACCAGCTTGCATTCCCACCAACAATGCAAAAGAGATCCTCTTTCTCCGCATCCTCACCAACATCTGTTGTTGCCGGAGTTGTTAATGTTAGCCATTCTGACAGGTATGAGGTGACATCTCATTGTGGTTTTGATTTGTATTTCCCTGATGATGAGTGACGTTGAGCATTTTTTCATGTGTCGGTTGGCCACCTGGATGTCTTCTTTGGAGAAGTGTCTATTCATGTCTTTTGCCCATTTCTTCACTGGATTATTTGTTTTTTGGGTGTTGAGTTTGGTAAATTCTTTACTGGTTTTGGACACTAACCCTTTATCTGATATGTTATTTGCAAATATCTTCTCTCTTTTTTAAAATTTTAATTAAAATTTTATTTTCCTTTGAAGTATAATTGACACACAGCATTAAATAAATTTCAGGTATACAGTGTGGTGATTGGATATTTGTAATCATTGCAAAGTGATCACCACAATAAATCTAGTTAACTTTCATCACCCTACACAGTACAAAAATTTTCTGTGTGTTGTGTAACATTTTTTTTTAGTGTGATGAGCACTTTAAGATTTCCTCTCTTAGCAACTTCTAAATCTGCAATACAGTATTATTTACTGTACTCATCATACTGGAGATTACATCTCCATGACTTATTTATTGTATAACTGGAAGTTTATGCCTTTGACCCCTTTCATCCATTTCTCTCCCCTACTCCCTGACTTCTGACAACCAAAATGTTCTCTGAATCTATGAGCTTGTTTTTTGTTTTTGTTTTGTTTTATTGCGTTACGTTTTTAGATTTCATATATAAATAAGAGCACACAGTATTTGCTTTTCTCTGTCTGACTGATTTCACTTAGCAGAATACCCTGGAGGTCCATCCATGTGGTCGCAAATGTTAAGACTTCATTCATTCCTTTTTATGGCTAATATTACGTTGTATTTATATAGTGGTGATTTCTTTCTATATTTCTCTGGTTTACAAGATTTTGCTTAATGAACTTGCATTCCTCGTTGAACAAACTGTAACTTTAAAGAAAAGCGGCCGTTTAAAAATAAAAACAAATTATATAATTCCACACTTATAGCAATAATGGGCTGTGCAATTAAAGATAGCTCTTTTTTTAATTTTAAGTTTTGTTTATTTATTTTGAGAGAGAGCGAGCGAGCAGGGGAGGGGCAGAGATAGAGAGGGAGAGAGAGAATCCCAAGCAGGGTTCCTGTGGTCAGCACAGAGCACTACATGTGGCTCAATCTCATGAACTGTGAGAGATCATGACCTGAGCAGATATCAAAAGCTGTATCCTTAAACAACTGAGCCACTCAGGCTCCCCAAGATAGTTCTAATCCTGTCACTTTTCTATTACCTGGACTTCAATTTTTCTTAGGATCTAGGAGGGTGGTGACAATGTTTCCTTTTAGGGGTTCTTGCAAGTAGACATCGTTTTTACCCTCACTTTGGTCACATTGATGATTCCAAGGCTATGCTTTCCTGTATAAAAGGTTTTGTCCCAAAAAAGTGAGTAGGAAGAGGGGTGTCTGAGTGGCTCAGTCAGTTGAGTGTCTGACTTTGGCTCAGGTCATGATCTTGCGGTTCGTGGGTTTGAGCCCATGCTGGGCTTTGTGCTGACAGCGCCCTGTCTGCTTGGGCTTCTCTGTCTTCTTCTCTCTCTGCCCCTCCCTCCCCACCCCCCTCAAAAATAAATAAACATTAAAAACAATTTTTAAAAAAGTGAGGGGAAGAGAGAAGAGCCAAGGAGGTCTGGGACGAAATCGTTATTCAGATCTGTTCCATTTCTGACATTCCTGTTTGCTCCGTCAATCTGTCCCCAGCTACAGCAGTGAAGGAATAAATTTGTTCCAACCGCCTCTGTGGTGTTCATGGTATGGAAGCAATTCTCCACGGTCTCATACGTCCACGTTGAACATGACTGTGGAATCAAACAGCCAGCTTCTGCTTCATCCTAGCGAGAAAATTAGGCGGATTGAGGTATTTAACAGATGACCACAGTTTTGAAGCGATGGGGGAATGCTGTTGTACCGGTTTGGATTTTCTAAGTTTTAATTTTGGCCCCTCGGCCTGCCCTTTGTTCTTTTGTGATTTCTTCCAGGATATAGAATGTGCTAGAGCGCGTTTAAAAAGACCATTCTTACGTCTGTGCTATAATGCCACATCTCATTCTTACAAAACCTCTATGGTTTTAGTGGCCAGGTCCTTGACCATGTACTGCATGTCAGTAATTGAACATTTCACTTTTGGAGAAAACCAGGCATGTAACCATGGTTTGTAAGTAACTCATAAAGCATATTTTGAGATGTGTTTTTTTAACCAAGCTTTTTTTTTTTTTTTGCACATTATCTCATTTCTTCTGAATAATAGTTTTTTGTCCAGTGTCACCGTTAACATACTGCTTACTTTGAAATCAGTCTCTCCAGCTGTTTACAATTTTTCTACAATGTTCTTTTTGTTTGTTTTTGTTGTTTTTGTGCATGCCTTAAGTCTCCCTGTTTGAGGATTTTAATTTGGTGTCTGAGTAACGTGCCATTGTTATTAGCATCCTTTTTATATCAGTTTTATGAAAGTCAACCTCCCAGATATGGGATAATTATAAAAACAACCCACATGGTAGCTGTCTGGAGTTTTGGTTGCTAATAACGATGAGCTAAAATTATCGACAAAGTGTACTGTGTGACAGGCACTGAGCTAAGTGCTTTATTTCTGTGGATTATCTTAACAAACCCTCCCAATAACAATAAGAATCAGGCACTATTTTTGATTACTATTTTCCAAACGGAACAACTGTGGTTTAGATCCAAGTTTATGCAAAAATGACAAAGGTCTTAGGTCTGATGATTTCCTAAGCCCATTCTCGTAATTTCTAGATGAAATTGCCTCCAAATAAACAACTCCTGTGTATTTCTGCTTGGTTTCAGTGGACAAATTCTGTACCTAAGAGACCAATGCGTCTCGAACACCACAAGGAAGTTTTTTCTTTACAGCTTCCAAGAAGAGTGATAAAAATCAGAAAAAAAATTTCCTAGAATCATCAAATATTAGGAGGTTCCAGGAAACTAGTTTCTGACTAGTGTTAGTAATCTGTTAACAAGTAGATCAAAATTAAATGGGTTATTAACTATATGGAAGTATTTAAAACACTGGGAGCTTTTGGGCCCCCGTGAGCTTTTGCAAGGAAGATTTGCAGGAGTCTTTCTTTTGTTTCAGTTTGGGCCCTGGACGTGTTGTGATGGAAAAGAAAAGGAAAAACATTTCAACTGCAAAAGGCGAACATTCAGAAACCACACCTCTTGTGAATATCATCATCAGCCTTTTCAGAAAAGAGGTTTTGCTCTTGAGGGCACATGTCATAAAGCATCAAACACAGTGAGAAGCCTTACTGAGTTAAGGCTTCTGAGTTAAAAAAAAAAAAAAAAAAGGCAGACCTGCCTTGTCTGAAAAATGTTTACATCACAGATACTTTTGCTTTTGAGGTTCTAGACAAGACAAGTGACTGTACCTGCGGGAACCGACCTAACTCATCCAAATCCTTGCTCTCAATAAAGGGTGAGGGGAGGTTTGCTGGGCAAGAAATGTGCTGATGCTGTTGGGCCCAAAGCCCCACCGGGAGCAGAAATCCTTTCCACACCCTGTACTTTGACAAACCTGTTCTTGCTTTGCTGCCCATGTGCAAGTTTTCTAAATAGCTATGTTTAGATTAGAACTAGGTCTAACAGAAGTTCTAACATGTTGTACTGATTAAACACATTGAGATCAAAACAGACAGACAGAGGTACAAACAGGCATCCTTCTCTGCAATGGCCCATTTCTTAGAGGGCACGGAAAAACGTCTTTAAAATTTCAGAAAAGTTTTTCTTACTCTGAATAGAACAAAGAGCGTTTGGGCAATAGACTTGCTATTTGCTTGGTGGGGATAAATGAAATGCAGGAATAAATACAAAAAAAAAAAAAAAAAAAATACTCGCGTTTGCTTTGGAGATGGGACCACGCGCGCCTGACCCTGAGAGCCTCGCTGTGAGGCATGGAGCGGTGACCCTGAGTCATTTGGGGGTCATAGCAATTGAGAATCAAGAAACCTTGCCTGGGGATGTGTCCTTGCACCAAATCCCTCCAGCCCGTTTGCCAGATGCTAACTCAATTGGAAGAGTGGGGATTATGCCCAAGGAATGGATAAATCTTCTCACTGATACTCAGACACGGATGTTATTTTATGGTTCTTTTTACAAAGGCAGATGATCGGATTTAAGGAAGGAAAGTGGAGAGCCCGGACAAGTGTAAGCTGTCATGGTGATCTTACTACTTTAATCTTTTAAGTGCATTACCTTATTTTCTATAGTAGACATAGTTCCTCAAAAGCTGCGTGCCGTGAGGTTTCTTGCAGTTTCAATAGTTTTGACACATGTATTATTTTAAAAACATCTTTAAAAAAGAGTGCCTTAAAAAGGCAAATGGCATTTTCTAATTTAATTATTTAACAATAGTCAGTCCGTGTTCTGGGTTTATTAGAGCTCGGTGCCCTTGTAGAAGATAGGGCAGAAGTAAACCATAGCAGAGATCACGATATTTACCAAATGGCTAGTAATACTTGGTTATCTATATAATTGTAACTTGCTGAGCAATAAAGCTGAAAATTGACTTTTGAGATCCCCAGTTCCAGCTGTGTTGTATTAAAATAGGAAAGTTTTAAAACTTCTCCTGAAGCTGGACTTAGGAGTCTCCAAGCTGCTTTGCTCTGCTGTTTACTTGCTCTGATTCAGAGTAGAATACTTCTCTTTTTAAGTGGACCGAAGACATATAATTTGGAATTTGAAATGCAGGCAGTAAGGAAAGCTATATTTAGGATAACTTCGAAGTTTAAAGGGAAAGTGTTCGTATCCTAATAAAGATCTTCTTTTGCAATTCTTTTTCAGTCGTGTGCTTACTTGGGGGTGCTTAGTAAATGCACTTGTGATTGTTTTCTAACGTAATAAAGACAATAGTATTTGAAGCTTTGATAAAGCATGACCCAGGGGGTGTAGGGAGAAGGGGCCAGGGCAGGAATGGAAACATTTTTGGCCTTTCATCACAGAGGCTAAAGCACAGTTGTTAATTGCCAGTTGTCATAGACTTTTGGATAACCTGACCTTTGACCCTGCTTAGTAGAGATCTTCCTTGCCTCCCTCTGGCTGTGCTGAATTCCTTGCCCAGTCTAGACTTGGACATATCCCTGTAGAGCATGCAGACCCTCTGTCCAGTTCTCCTGTGAGCCTCCAGTTGGGTCCCGACCCTCTGAATATCAGCTTACTCATAGTAAATCACATTGGACTCCATTGGGAAGCTTGAGCCCTGAAGAGGCAGAGCTAAGCCTTCAACATGGGGGCTCATTAAGGTCAAGAGTGTTGACCTTGGTCTCCCCTGGCCCATTCTCTACTCAGATTCAGCTTGTCCTCTAAAGATGAGTCTTCAAACATACCTGGAGTTCCTAGTGATGCTACATATGCACCTCCAACATACACACATGCACACAACACACACACACACACACACACACACACACACACACACTCACACTCTTCCTTTGAAGGCTCCCCTCCAGGTTTCTGAACCTTCCCACTTTATTTGGGGGAAGGTTACCTGGACTGGTTTAACCAAGAACTGGCTTTGGGGCTGGATCCAGAGACTTGCCATGATGTCCTCACCCAAGATAAGGGGAGTTGGCAGTCCTGGGAAATCAGGGTAGGACAACTGAGGGCCAAATGCCAGGAGAAGAGTTCGTAGGAGCGCCGAATCCAGGAGGTACTGAAAGCAGAGAAGGAAGAGAATGAGGCAGTTGGAACAAGCTCAAGGCCAACAAAGCAGTATTCAGGAAGCAGGGAGGGCCGGATCTCTCCCTGAGAGGCTGCTTCAGCAGATAGGTAAGCTTGGGTTTGTTTTCATGGGCTGTAGAAATGAGATACGTATGTGAGTGGGTTAGTGAACAGAGGTACTTGTTGACGTGCTGTTTCTGTTTTTCCTTTGATCATCAAGATTCATGAATGAATTGGCTATACCTTTCATATCCCCTTTATAATATCTACTCCCTCCTTATCTACCTGTGCAGAGGAAATCCTCAGTTCATTAAAAGCCAGGAGGAGGTTGGTTGCTAATCCCTATGTTAGTGAGCTAAGGCTACCCTGACAAATACCACAGTCTGGGGCATTAAACAATGGAAATTTATTTTCTCACAGTTCTGGAGGTTGGAAGTCCAAGATCAAGGTGCCGGCAGGTTTGCTTTGGTTTCTACTGTGGCCTCTCTCTTTGGCTTGTAGATGGCTGCCTTCTTGCTGTGTCCTCATGCGGTCTTTCTTCTGTAATCAAATCTCTTCTTCTTTTAAGAACACCAGTCAGATTGGATCAGGGCCCACCCTAATGAGGTTATTGAACTTACTTCTTTAAAGGTGCTATCTCCAAATATAGTCACATTCCAACGTTCTGGGGTCTGAGATTCAACATGTGAATTTCAGGAGCACACAATAGCTGGTAAAACTCCCCAGTCTCCAAAGCCACGGAGCCTGGCCTCAGTCCCAGTGGGTGGGTGAGGTGCCACCGTGAGGGACCCCGCAGCTCCCACGTCCCATGCCGGCACTCCACTGGCAGCTTGGCTCTTTCCTCTGTCTCCACTGACACCTTTTCTTCCTCAAGGTTGGAACCGGCCTGCTCTTAAGCCACGTCTGGCCTATGGCCAGGTTTCGTTGGACTCACCCTGTGTTCGAAAAGTTTAATTAGTGGCTAAGATGAAAAAGCAGATGTTGATATTTCACATAAGTACCTCACTTTCTGGCCTTTCCTCAAAAGCTGGAAGACCTGTGAACACTGGGCTTGATTTCCGCGTGACAGCCCTCCTCGAAGAGTCTGGTGGTCGCCTCCACCCGCTAGTGCCTTCAGCTCCCATCTCTCCCGTGATTGGCCAACCTGAGCCCTGAAGGTATTTGGAGTTTGGATTCCTAAATTATTGACATACCCACTAGGCACCCGCCACCCCCGCTGCTTTGACTTGGTTCTAGTCTCACGTCTTCGTTTGCCGCCAATACCTTTCCATTTGATGCCATTCTGACCCTTTTTTTTATTTTTATTTTTTTTAATGCTTATTTATTTATTTATTTATTTTTGAGAGCTCGATGCAGGACTCGAACTCACAAACCATGAGATCATGACCTGAGCTGATCATGACCTGAGGTGAAACCAAGAATTGGGTGCTTAACCGACTGAGCCACCCAAGCGCCCCCTATTCTGACACTTTAAATCACACCTGTTCTCATGTGTTACCACAGGTCAGTCCAAATGCCTCAATTAAAAAATTTTTTTTAATTTTTTAATTTATTTTTGACACAGAGAGAGACAAAACATGAGCAGGGGAGGGGCAGAGATAGAGGGAGACACAGGATCCGAAGCAGACTCCAGGCTCTGAGCTGTCAGCACAGAGCCCAACGTGGGGCTCGAACTCACAGACTGTGAGATCATGACCTGAGCCGAAGTCGGACGCCCAACCGACTGAGCCACCCGGGAGTCCCCCAAATGCCTGAATTTTATGTTAAGAAAACCTTCTTCTTTCACTGAGCTCCATATCCAATGTCTCCTTCTACTCTGTCTCATTCATCTGCCCAAAGTGTCTTGCCTATCTATTATTTCACTCTTGTTCAGGCCCTCAGCACCATGTTATTTCAGGCTGTGAAGAACTCCTCAGCTCCTCTCTTCTTTTCCAGATATAACATGCTGTCTCCAAAACACTTACTGAAACATTATTTTCAATGTGTTACCTCTTTGTTTACTCTTTTGCCTACAAGTCTAGTCCTTTACAGCCTTATTTTCCATTTTAGCTTCCTTTCCTTCCTTTTTGGTCAGCAATTGGCATGTGTTCAGTCATTGTGTCTTGAGAAGTGATTGATCCATTCAGAACCCCTGAGTGTATCATTGTAAATTTTACTTTAAATTTTATTTTAAATCACTAACATCCCCAACAGAAGTCTCTGTGTTCTCTGATTCCCAACCTAATTCACTTATTGTGAGATGGCCCTCAACAAACCCTGTGGTTTTCTTTTACTTGTAACCCTGGTAAATATTAATGAAATAAATACACAGCTTTTAATTACAGTGAAGATACTTTGGAATTTACCCCTCTAGTCAGTCAGTCAGCCAGGAATTACAACCTGACTTCGACTTAATGAAAGGGTGAAATTTCTATCAATCAGAAGAATGGAACAGGCTACCTCATAAGCAGGAAGCTTCTCATTCATTTGTTCCTTTGTTCAACAAGAACTGTTAGGGGCATACTAATAGATTGACACAGTATGTTAAAACTGCCTTCATTTCTACTTTCTTCTTGAGAAAAGTAGCTCAAGGACACAATTTTTCAGGAAGTGGAGGAAAGTGTATTAGTTTCCTATTGTTGCTATAACAAACTACCACAAATATTTGTGGCTCAAAACCACACAAATCTATTATCTTCCAGTTTTGGATTTCAGAAGGTTGAAATGGTTTTCACTGATCTAAAACCAAGGTTGTTCCCTCTGAATGTTCTGAGGGAGAATTACTTTCATTGCCCTTTTCCAGCTTCTGGAGGCTAGACTGCCCACATTCCTTATCTTTGGGTCATAGACTTCTGTTAGGTATTTAGTGATTTAAAATGAAATCTATAGATATTGGTAAAATATCTACTATGAGCAAAGCCCTGGACCACACACAAAAGGAAAGGCAGAGGCATGTTCAAGGCATCTTCTTGGATTATATTAAGAAGACCCAGATGCAAAAATAGTACAAAATCCATAAAACAAATGAAAAAATACAATAGATTTCATGATGTTTAAGATGATTCATAAATAGACCAATCTCGATGAAAAAATGATCAAGTTTGAAAATAGGATACCAGGGGCTCCTGGGTGGCACAGTCGGTTAAGCGTCCGACTTCAGCCAGGTCACGATCTCGCGGTCCGTGAGTTCGAGCCCCGCGCCGGGCTCTGGGCTGATGGCTCAGAGCCTGGAGCCTGTTTCTGATTCTGTGTCTCCCTCTCTCTCTGCCCCTCCCCCGTTCATGCTCTGTCTCTCTCTGTCCCAAAAATAAATAAACGTTGAAAAAAAAAAAAGAAAATAGGATACCATATTACAGGAGACCCCATCCTGGTCTCCAAGGGTGTTCAATCACTGTGAATGAGATTGCTGCCCATGGGGAGTTCAAGGTCCATCCTTGCAACTCTGTGGATATTGGGAGGAACTTCAAATGGGCATTTTTGTGGAAAGAACTCAATGAAGAGCTCTTTACAGAAGAGGTGGAATAGTCTAGGAGCTTGAGATTGAATTGGTAAGTACTTTATTTTTGGTTGAGAAATTCTCATTTAGAATGATGCTAGAAAAGAAAGCACCGGGTGCCCAAGATGAAAGCTTCCAATCATAGGGAGAAAAAACGTGACTCACTTGGAACTCTCCTTGGTACCAGGATGTTCCTGCTTGAGTCTCTCCTGCTTTCTCAGAATCATTAGCCTAGTTTGTGTGACCTAGTGTGCGACTGATCTGCACTATACTCCTTTCTTCAGCTATGATCCTTCTTATTAAGCCTTCTATTTTGCTAGCTCTCCACGCACTGCTCTGCTCACTCTCCCACCTCTTCCTCTGCCCATCCTAATTGGCCAAGAACAACTGTCTCAAACTGAATCCTGCATATTTTTCACCAAAGCTCAAAATTGAATTTATCAAAAATTATCTAGCATAGCATGCCAACATATTAATGTAAAGTTCGTTTTACAAAATGCAAAACAGCTACTTTACATAAACACTCAAGTCTATTTTTATAAATGTACTCATTAGATACTTTCCTTTGAGAAATGGTTCAATAGAGCTCTTACTGTTTCTTCCAATTAGTAATCATTAGCGTTCTGTAGCATTTCCCTGAGAAAGAATATTAAAGGGCTACAATGTCACCAGGGGCAGAACTTCTAAATTTGGAAGCTATGTGAAAATCAATGATTCTGGGATCAAACACTTAGTTGGTCTCATGACTGCATAACATGGTTCTTAGTCTTTAGGATGAAGATCATCAATATAGACAAACATTAAGAGAATAGTTCTTTTGTTCTTTTGGCATATTGCAATTCAGGAAGCACTGGCTTCAGTCCAAAATTTAATTTATACTTATAAAATTACAGATTTTCTGTGAGTTACTAAAAGCTGAATAGGCATAGAAGGAAATACCACTCAACTGAAATGTTATTATTTGAATGCCAGTGATGGACTCCTTGACTCAAAGTCCAGAAGGTTCTTCTCAACTTTTATTGTTAGTAATAATTAAAATACCTAACATGTATAACATTTTATAGTCCATGGATTTTTACATAAATTATTAGATAATCCTTAACTTTTCTCTGTGTTCCTGTACAGCGATATCCTGTATTGAATTGTTTGTGCTCTGGATTCTTTGAGGGCAGAAACTGTCTTTCCTCAGCACCTTTCAAAATGCCCAGATCATAGCTATGGTTCACTGCTGTTGAATGAATAAAAGGATGGTGTCCATATTCCTTATTGTTGCTCAGTCTTCTCCGTTTGAAATTTTCTTCTTCCTTGTGTTCCATCATGACACATTTCCCAGCTCTCCTGCCATGTTTCTTGACAATGCTTCCTTCTTTTTTCTTCTAACTTTCATTTCTCTCCTTAGATTCTAAAGTTCTCTCTGCTCATCCTTTGTTACATTCTCTCACTACACCCCCTTTCTTGGGTCATACACTAATAATTCTCTGTGTGTCAACTCTGGCTCTGTAACTCTCATGTTATTTTGAACCTTGAGTGCTCACCTGTATTCCAGCTCAGTACTTCTAAGGTGTCCTTCCAACATGAAGAATATAATGTTGAAACAAATACCATGGTTGTATTGTTCAAGCCATTCAAGATTTTATCATAAAGAATTCCCAATTTCTTTAGTGCCATTAATAGTCTACATGTCACCCGATCTCAAAGTCATGAGCTCATTTGTTTTTAATGTTTATTTTTATTATTTTGAGAGAGAGACAGAGTGTGAGCAGGGGAGGGGGCAGAGAGAGAGAGAGAGAGGGAGACACAGAATCTGAAGCAGGATCCCGGCTCTGAGCTGTCAACGCAGAGCCCAACGCAGGGCTCGAACCCATGAACTGTGAGATCGTGACCTGAACCAAAGTCAGAGCTTAACTTACTGAGCCACCCAGGTGCCCTCATGAGCTCATTTTTTATTCATCTTTCCCATTCCCAATCCCACCAGATAGTTACCCCAACTTAGCCCTGAGTTTCAGTGTTTTTCGCATTGGAAAGTAATGTTTTGATCTTTCTATTTTAAACATACCATTTAGATTCAATTGTTTTTGCCTAATCTGTAAGAGATCAAGAACGATGAACCAAGAGCATGCCATTTGAGGGAAAAAGTACTCGTGGACATTTTTGAAATAAGATTTTTGAGATTTTAAGGGATTTTCACAATTTGGCAATGCTGGAATAGCTAAGAAATTTTTTCATCAAAAATTTTGTATTTATTACCTGACAAATAATAGAAGCTATCAGTCTATTCTTAGATTTCATAATGAATATTCTCAATGGGGTAATTAATGGAAAGTAAAACAAGCCATTGCTAAAAAGGCAAATCCAAAACTTGATAGGTCTAACAAATTGGTGGAAAAATCAAATATTTTTGACACAATTGTTTGATCCTTAGAAATGTGACCTGGGTAAGTTAGACTGGATAGGATTACTGTTCAAAAAAGAAAACTCACAATAATGGATCTGAAAGGGTAACATTTGTTATTGAAAACAAAACAAAAAAATCCAAACAAATATACCAAAAAAAAGGTGACTGATAAATCAATTATTGCTTTGAAACTTTGTCTGGAGAAAAATAACTTATTTTGATTACGATAATTTCAGTGAAATAAGAATAAAAATGGAACAATTAGGAATAGTTTCTCTTCTCTGTTTACACAATTGATGAAGGAATTAAGGTGGTTTAAGGAATTATACTCTGGAGAATGCTTTCCCTTCAAAAATCCTTCAGTTGCTCTATATTCTGATTATATGTATACTCAGAATATCCTCCAGGGAAGCACAATGTGAAAATATCTACTGGATGAAAATGGCGGAGTCATAACAACACGAGCAAATGTTCGTCTCTGTTTTCCTCTGCTCACTGCCACCATTTGGAGCAAGATCTTCTTTTTCTTCTTCTTCTTCTTCTTCTTTTTTTTTTTTTTTTGCTTTTAGAGGTTCATTTTCCTTTTCTCTTTTTTTGAATTTCAATTTTATTTTTTATTTTTTAAAATTTACATTCAAATTAGTTAGCATATAGTGCAACAATGATTTTAGGAGTAGATTCCTTAGTGCCCCTTACCCATTTAGTCCATCCAGTTGCAGAAAAAAACATAAAATACCTAGGAATAAATCTAACCAAAGAGGTGAAAGATCTTCTTTTATTTCTGAAATGACTTTTGGGTTCAGTGTCCCTGCAATCGCTTTCTTCGTTCTCCAAACTTCCCCCAAATGACACGTCAACCTAAAATTTTTCAGGAATAATTCTTATATTGTCATTCTGTGTTGATGCTTAACCTTACAATTTATTTTAATTTTTAATTTTTAAATTTATTTATTTGTTTGTTTGCTTGTTTTGTTTTTGTTTTTGTTTTTGTTTTTGTTTTTGTTTTTGTTTTTTCCACACAGCCTCTGGCTCAATCCCTGGGACATCACAAATGCTCCACAATTGTTCTTTCCACATTCTTTCCTTACATCCAAATTCCTAAACCTGATTTTGAAGATGGATTCTCAATGTATTTAAATACTTTTTAAGATAGCAGTCTTTTCTTTCTCTCTTTCTTTTTGTATTCTCTTCCCCAGCCCCCTACCCTACTGGCTGGAAATCTACTCACTACTTTACTACATTTTTCTGTTTCCTGCTTTCCTCAAACAGGTGTCTGCTTTCAGATCATTCTCTTCTGTCCATCTGAATCTTTCCTGTTCCCTGTAACTAACATTAATCCCTCCTTCTCAGAGCAACTTTCTCTTAGCTTCTCTTAAACAAATGTGAGGCCTCCCTACTAATAACCAACCTAGAGTTTGATTTTTATGAGGTGGGACTTTGCACACTTTTCTTCAATCTCCACCAGAACATCTAAGTTTCACGGGGGTACGAATTATTCTTGAACGCTTTTGAAATCTGAACAGGGCTGGCACAGTTTCTTACACAGGTTAGATGACCATTAACAATTGGCTGCTCAACTATATGAAGACCAGAGGTGACCAGATGTTTCTGTGGAGACCAATTTGATAAGAGTTGTGGTCCCCTGTGGGGACTTGTTCAACTTGAGGCCCAGTGTAGGCAGAGGTGGAGAGGTAGCTGGCGATGAATTAGACATGACTAAAAGGTAAAAGTTTTCTCATAAATTCTTCTAGAATTGCTATTTTTTCCTTGTCTTGCACCTCCTTCCAAAATACTTTCCTTAGTGACCATGGACTTGGAAAACAAATGATGCGTTGTATTCCCATCTCCATGTATTTTTTTTTTTCTTTCGTTACATTCAGAAGTTTAGAGAGAGGACCTGCAAAGGTGCTTTCTGCAGGAAGGGTATTGATATTGACCCTGCAGTATTAATGGTTGGCACCTGCTTAAAAAATAGCAGTGTTTCCAATCACTTCACAAGTGTCTGAAGGCCATCTGCTAGAAATATTCCTGATGTTCCTTGTAGTCAGAAGCTTATTTTAAATTTCTAGCTGCCTTTGAAATGAAATTTCTCTACTTACCAGATCAATGTTCAATACATTCACCTTCTTACATATTTGTTCAACTCTGAAGTTAGTCTCTGCTTCTTTACTCTGTCTTGGCACTTTTTTTATTTCTTGGCTTCTCACTATTACACATTTTCAAACAGTCTACTAGCAAGTTTATACTCAAGAAAAGAGGTAAACATAACCATACTTTCAGAAAACCTTAAGATCATTTGTCTCGGGTCCTTATTACTAAGAACCTTGTTAATGATGTGCTGCCATTAAGAAGTCACAATATGCTTTAAGTATTTCCATCATGAGCTAAAAAATTACCAATTATTTTCTCTTAATCCAGGACATGATTTTGTTATTATCTATCAGTTTAATAAGAGTAGAGATTAAGCCCATTAAGATGATCTCACTAGCTCAAATAATTGGTAAAAGAGCATGAGATAGAAAGGATAAGTCATTTATATGTGCCCAAGTTAGTGACAAGAAAAGGGAACGAAGTTGGCAAAGCAGGTAGCAAAAATGGCTTTGTTATTTGACTTCCAGCTCATTAGTCCCAGCCACATAAAATTGTCAGGTACCTATGGAGAGATTTAAATGCATTGCTGGTTTTCTAGCAAAATAAGCAATATGTTTACTAGCAATATATTTCTAGTCTGATGGGAAAAATGACATACGAGAACTTTGCAGATTTGAACAAATTTCTTAAGATTTCCAACCTCCTTTTACAGGAAGCAATTTTCTCAAGTCCCAGACTCGAAAAATTTTCCTCACCCAAGAATATAACCATACTAATAAAACAGCCATTTTCTCTTTAAGTACAAACCATCCCCCAGATTGTGGTACTAGAGACATTTTGGTTATTTCCCCCTTGTTAATTAACACATAGAAATCAATTAGGTTTGCTCCTGTAATTTTCATTTAGAATAGAGCATTAAATTTAACAGATGATCAGTCTTATTACTTTCACTGAGAGGTTTCTTGGAGCTAGTAGCCACCTGCTTGCAAGCATTTTTATATGGTGTTCCACACTTCCTTTTTTGAAAGCAGATTCCCGTAGCATCTGCATCAGAATCACCTGGGACGCTCATTAAATATGCATGTTGTTGGTTCTCAGGGACGTCTACGGAGTGTGCCTGGGGAATGTTAACCTTAATGAACACCTTCAGTGATTCTGATATACACCAACATTTGAGAAATGATGCATCCGTGAGTATGTTTTTAGACAACTGAGATGATTCACATGACAATGAATTATGGCCATACAAATCACCAGTGTCCATAACCGGTATTAGCCAAGAATTCCTGTGTATACTCTCACTTTTGACACAAAGTGGGATGGTCATTTGTGTGTTGCCATTGAAATGAATTCAGCAAATTCACTCAAGAATTGCAAGATAATTGCTGTAGATAAAAACTTAGTTGGAAATGACAATGCCAATACAGCCTTAAGAGTATCTTTGTTTCTGAATGGAAAAGATGACCAAGGAAAAATGGTCAGAGAGAGGGAGGTAAATGCAGTTGGAGGTATAGTTTTAAGGAAACAAAAAATTTAATTGCTTTTTAAAAAAAGCTTATTTATTGTGTGTGTGTGTGTGTGTGTGTGAGAGAGAGAGAGAGAGAGAGAGAGGAGAGAGAGAACATAGACATACAAGGGGTAGAAAGAGAGAGGGAGAGAGAGAATCCCAAGCAGTTTCCACACTTTTAGTGCAGAGCCCAATGCAGGACTCTATTCCATGAGTCATGAAATCATGACCCGAGCCAAAATCAGGAGTCAGATGCTCAACCAACTCAGCCACCCAGGAGCCCCCAAATTCAGTTGTTAATGAACACGAATTGTTCGAATTCAAAGAAAAGTATAAATGTGCATTGGTAAATCTTAGTATTGCATGTAGAAAATACTACTCATTGTCTTTTTAAATTATGCATAAAAGCTTAAAACAGACAAAATCAAGTGGATTTTTTAAGTTATTTTTTGTGATTTTCTCTTCTTTTAGAATAAGAGATAGAAGTCAGAAAATGATAGAAGAATGTATCTTCAAGGGAGGAGGCAAATAATTATTCAATCAAAACAAATTAATAGATTTAATGCAACTAAGACTTCTTTGGTATCTGCTCTGTGAGCAGAACTGTCTTAGGTCCCGGAAAATCAAAGATTAAAAAACCACTGATTCCGTGAAGGAAACTTAAATGTGTACTACTAAAAGAAAGAAGCTGATATGAAAAAGGTGCATGTTGTAGGATTCCACGTGTAAGACATTCTGCAAAAGGCAAAACTCTGGAGATGGTAAAATGATTAGTGATAGCTGCTAAGAGTTAATGGGGAGGGATGAATAGAAAAACACAGAGGATTTTTAGGGCAGAGAAATTACTCTGTATGACACTGTAATGGTATATCACATCATTATATATTTGCCTAAATCCATAAAATGTACAACACCAAGAGTGAACTCTAATGTAAACTGTGGTCTTTGGGTGATAATGATGTGTCCGTGTAGGTTCACTGATTGTAACAAAGGTACCTTTGTGGTGAGGATGTTGATGATACAGGAAGCTATGGGTTTGGACGCGAGAGTGGGAGTTAGTAGATATATGGGAACTCTATTTTCTGCTCAATTTTGCCATGAACCTAAAACTGCTTTAACAAATAAAGTTTATTAAGAAATAGTTACTGAGATTTCTTGGAAGACACGATGGTCTAATGGTTGGGATTGATGCTGAAATACCCCATAGAGTCCAGAGTCATCAAGGCAATAGGGAAAGTAAATATTAAGAAGTGGGGCCCCATGTAGGAGGGAAGGGTCAGGGAAGACCTTCAAAAAGTGGGGCATCTGAACTGGATTGTGACAAACCTGTTAGATAGATACATTCCATCATATTGACACTCCAGTGTATTGACCTTAGTTGGGGAACTTTAAGTCATCCGGTCTTGCTGGTGCAAAACTGGAATGGTGGGGAGAGCAGTAAGAATGAGGATGGACAAGGAAGCAGGGGCCAAGTCAGGAAGGCTGACATGCTCACACACCCATTCATATATACATACACACACACGCACGCACATACACAAATACATACATACACATGCATATTCACAAATATACAGACATATTCTAAAGACTAAGCCTTTTAACCTGTTGGGAAATCACTGAAAAACTTTTAGCAGGAAAATAATGTGGCCTGATTTGCATTTTATAAAGAGCCGTAGGATATTTATGGGGAGATAGAAGGGAACAGAGGATGGATGGAAATATCCAGTCAAGTTAACTGGATGAGGTTAAGATTCTATGACAATAAAGGAAAGGGCAGATTCAGATTCAAGAGATATTTAAGAAATTGGGATCAGCTGAACTCGTTGAGTCCTCCCTTGTGGAAGGTAAGGGAGGGAAGAATCAGATATTTGCTCTCAAGTGTTGAGCTTAAGAAAATGAGTGGATGTTACACTTCTCATGGTGATGTCCATCCTCGGCTGGGTGCTGGGGATTCAGCAATGAACAACAGGTCCTTGTCACTGTTAGTGAGAGAAGAAGGCTTGACACAATAGCGACAAGTATGGCGTCTGTTGTGAAAGAGGAAGCATAGCTATCTGTCCAGGAGAAGTCTAGGATGAAGACCTCTGAAAGCCATCAGTATATAGTCAAGAGCTGACATCATAAAGATGAATGAGGTGGCCAGGAGAGGATGGCAAATGAGAGAAGGAGAGGGTTGCAGACAGAAATGTGGGCATCCCACTATAAGAAGAAGAGCAAAGGAGCCCAGGAAGGGATGGTCAGCAAATCATGGAGGGAGAATCAAGGCATCAAGGGAGGAACTTCAAGAAGAAGAATGAAGTGGCCAGGACATGCTATGGAGAACTTAAATAAGATAAAGCCTCAGAGTTGTCCCTGGGTCTTGTGACGTGGAAGACTTTGTGATGCTTGCAAGAACTGCTAGTGGCATGGGTGAAGCCTCATAGGAGGGTGCTGAGAATGAAGGACAAGTTACAAGGGAAGACAACCAAAGATGACGTCTTCCTGATGCTTGGTCCTTGAAGGAATGAGAGAGGAAAGGAAATAGACACAGGATAAAGGGCAAGTGCTTGAAAATGGGAGGCATTGGAACACTTTGAGTAATGAATGAAAAGAAGCTAGTAGAGAAGGAGGAGTTGAAAATGAAGCAGAGAAAGGCTAAATTATGGAGCTGTGTCCATTAAGGTCAGGAGAGCGGGGGTCCATTGATAAGTCTTGAGTGAGCTTTCAACAAGGAGAAGGTGGTTTTTCTTCAAAGCGAAATGGAGAGAGGTAACAGTGTGTATGGATGTATGGAAACAAGGAAGGGAAGGCTGAGAGGAACCGAGGGGTTCTAAGACGGAAGTTCAACTTTTTAGATGTCACGAAAATTGTCAGTCTTGATCATTTTGATATTTATATCCTGTAACATACTATCCTCCTACTTAACCTTTTAGCTTATAAGATTAAGAAAAATGATAAAAAATTAAAAAAAAATAGTGGTTCCAAAACGAAGTGAATGTCAAACATAAAAAATGGACACAATTTTTAATGGTCTTCCCTAGGGCTTTATATTTAAACAAGGCAAGGGCCTCTGAACCCTATAGATCACAACAGGAACATGATTCCAGAAAATTCTGAGGTCATGTCATTCTTGGAGATTTTTCTAACAAACAGAAGCTTTGCTGTGGACTTCTATAAATATTTATCTGCCATGACTCTTACCCACAGGAGGTTAAAGATCTCTGAATTTTGGATGAGAATGCATGGCTGTGTGATTTGACCTGAATTAGCCGGCAAAAAGAAATCTTCAGATTTTAAACTACTAAGTGCAACAAAATAATGACACCTTTTGCAAACATTACAAGATAATAGGAGGTGGTCCAGTCATTTATGAAGCAATGTAAGTACTGTAATAACTTTTATCATTATAATCATATTTAATACATTATATTTGCTTTCAGATCGGTTATGATTGCCTCACCAGAAAGTAAAATGGGACATATTCTTACAATGTTATGAGATGTTAACTGGGTTAATTTTAATGTTAGAAATTTGTTAACCTCCTCCTTACTTTTCAGCTGCTCCTAGTTTAAATTTGTCAGCCCGCATGCCATTTTATTCAAAGATTTGCCACGCATTCCCATTAAAATGCATGATCATTTTTTACTTTACAATGTTAAGATTTTTCAGCTTCCAAACATCGGTAACTTCTTGATGCCTTTATTACACAGGTAGATCATTTTATTGATTTAAAAACAGACATAAGACAATGTATTCAATAGGTCATTCAAGAGAATGAAATATGAAGAATAGAAAGAAAAAGATACCATTATCAATTTTTTCAGAAATGTATTTATTTGTTATTAGCTTGATCACCAGCACGGTGTGTCAGAATCCTTGAAAGAATATTAACCTGAAACAAATGCAATTTTTCTCTTGGCAATTTTGTGGTGTTTATTGAGATAAACAGAAAGGTTTTGGTGTGAGGCAAAGTGGAATGGGGAAATATTGTTATATTTTATGGCTCCCTCCTTCCTGTCTGCAACAATTTGACAAGGGAGGGTATATAGTTATTAGTGTGACAAGTAGCATATAAAGGACAAGTTTGAGAGAGGTTTCCCAAATGTGACAAGTCTGATATTTACATGATATTACAGAAAATAAGCCATAAATCTGAAAAGAAGTTTTATAAACTGCCAATAATAAGAAATAGATTTCAGCCAACCATGCTAGAGCAAAGTGCATTTGTTTTCCTCCTCTCTATGGGAAATATGACAACGTAGTTTTCATATGAAGGAGTCATCAAATAATATGCAGGCAAAAATATAAGAAAAAGACTTATAAATATGTTTAATTATTAAAAGGTGCTTAATTAATAGAAATGCTATTTTTCCAGATTTTGTGCTGTCAGCTGTGAAGACTTTGTGATTTCTTGTATTTATTCTCCCATTGTAAATAAATATTCACTTTCATATTTACTTTTGTATTTTGCATTCTTTTTTTTAAAGGCTCCGCAAAATCTATACCTGCCCTAAGGCAGATTTTAGAATTTTCATTGAAAATAGCTTTTTCCAGGACATTTTCAAAAATGTTTTCGTATTTGATGTTTCCCTGGAGAAGCGTCCTTTATCCCTGTCCGAGGAGTCAGCATTTCATTGCTGTGAAATCTTATATTTTACAGTACTTACGTTTTTCTTAACGATCAATGTCTCTTTTTATGTTTAGTCTATTAGCTTTTATTTTTCTACAACTAGTGGCTCCCATTACACAAAAGAACAAACTCCATGGTTACACTACAATCATAAAACAACATTTACATAGTGATGTTTATGATTTGAAGGTATACATACATAGAAGTAAATGTAGCCGCTAAGTGTTTCTTCGCAAAAATAGCCAGAGTGTTTCTCCCTCTTGTAATGTACTTTCTACAATTAAAAACATTTCTGGAAACTACTACACACAAAATCGTGAGTATAAAAGGATATTTTTATACTCAATATCTAAGGGTACCGATTTTAGATGTAATAGATGTATTGCCCTGCAGTCATGATAGTTTTAGAAGCCCTTTGCATGACTCTATCTCAGGAAGGATTCAAAGGTAGTTATTTTCGCATTTATTTTCTAAAGTTCAATATCTGGGGACACAGATATATTTATATATATCTTCATAACACACCTTTGGCAGTCACATATGAATTGATTATTTCAGGATCACATGGTGTTTTCTCTTCCCTGCTATCTTTTCATAGCTGCTCCAATATTCTTGAATATAATATAAGGTGTCTAAATGGGTAATTGAAGTTCTCCAAAGTCCAAGAAGACTTAAAACCTCTTACAAGTCAGGGCAACTTTGGTCCTCAGTGTACATAACCTTTTTTTTTTTTTTTTAACGAACATGATGGAAAGCAGGAGATATATGGAAATGTTGTGTTCTGAACTGCCCGTGTGAGACGGCAGTGTCCCAGCAAACGGCTGACCACTCTAGTTCCGCAGCATGATAACTTGTGGATGTTTTCTCCAGTCGGCTTTTTCAAGGTCAAGATTGAGGGTGATCCTGAGAAGAGAGCCGTGGCCACTGCCTACACCCTGTTCCCAGCCAACTGTCTAAAGATGTGTGCTGATGTTCACATGTTAGAGGACGAGCAGAAATTAGGCAGGGACAAGTGCAAATGTACTCCTGAGAGTGACAGGCTAATTCACCATCTACCTACTCCGGCCCAGAAGATGGCAAATCTGTGGCATCATCTCCATAAAGGAAGGAGAGTCTGTTATTGTAGACGCCAATTAGTGAGGGGAAAAAAGGATTGCTAGTTTGAAAGCACTTTGTCACTTCGAAAATCAAGCTCAGCAAACAGGGGGACATACAATGCAATTTTGAAATACTGCATAACTGTCATATTCTGGCAGGTTTGGCAATATTTCCATTTATGTGAAAGTGTGTGATGCTAATTTTTACTGTACTTCTATCTAGGTGCTTCTGTTGATAATTGGCCAGAAGTTAAAAGGCTCTATGTAGTTAAGCCAAAATTCCATCCACACAAATGAAATAGAGGATATTTCCTTCGACTCCTATTTTATCATGTGAGGCAGCTATGGATTCCAGCTAGACACAGTGTATATTTTCCCCTAGACTTGATGTTCTTTAACGTTAACACGGCAACAGATCACAGGATTTATTTTCCCCTGTAGAATCTACTGCAAGCTGCAACTACCTTGTTTTCCTGAATTCCACTTACAGCAGTACTTTGTCTTAGGAAATTGAGTTAGAATGGAGTGTGGTTGTGAAACATATAAATAGTATGTCTTGATGAACTACGGGGCTTGGCAAAAGCGGTTTCCATCTAGGGCGGATACAAGTCAAGATGGGAAGATGATCTTTTATACCTAATTGATCAAAGATTTCTCTGTATACCCTGCGGATGGATCATTGACTCCCATAAGCGAAAGTGGGAGCTCATTAGGCATTGGCAAACAGTAGTACTTTGGCCTAGAAAAAGTAATTATGGAGAAGCTTTATCCATAGGGCGATGGAGCTCACAGAGAATTTAGGAACAAAACAGTTTGTCACATAGTTTCTTTCCTTTGTAGAAATCCATTCCTTGTCCAGTCAATTTTACTATGTACTACCTTACCATGTTGCTACGTTTTTGGGGCGTGTTTAAAGATCGACACCTGGAATGGCATAAAGCTAACAGGAGCCCACATAATTCAAGCATTGATTTTAATTCTCCTGTGCTTTTGCAATGCCAGTTTAGATTTCATTTTGAAAGCTTGAATTTTTAATGAGTTATTATTACTTTGTATTAGTCCGTGGCTGGAGTCTTAGAAGTTTTGAAGGCATTGATAGGTTTCATTTTTTGCAGTTTTCAAGCAGATTACTGAGAAATAAATGTTCTGTATGGAGTCTCCCATCCAATGGCATCAAAAACTCCACAAAAAGCCCCTGTGAAGTTGAGTTTTATTTTTAACTCGCTGGAAATTCACTACTAATTCATAATAGATGGCTTATCCATTACAATAAATGCATGGGTTCATTATATATCGACTAAATATACTTATTTGTAAAAAGCCATGCCTAGCTATTCTTTTTTTTTCATTAAAAGATTTTTTTTTTAATATTTTAATTTTATTTCTGAGAGAGGGAGACACAGTGCGAGCAGGGGTGGGGCAGAGAGAAAAGGAGACACAGGATCCGAAGCAGGCTCCAGGCTTTGAGCTGTTGGCACAGGGCCTGATGCGGGGCTCGAACTCACGGTCTGTGAGATCATGACTTGAGCCCAAGTTGGATGCTTACCTAACTGGGCCACCCGGGTGCCCCCCCCCCCCCAGAGCTATTCTTTATCATTTCAAATGACAACCTTTATTTTGGTCATAAATAGAATGATCAAGCTGACTGTGTCTGTTTTAAATTAAGATGATATAACATGTTGGTTTTGCCTGCTGATGAGTAGGGAACAAAATCAAGGTAAGGCAGATGTAGAGGAAGACTAGAAAAACCAGCTGTGATGGAATACATGTTTTTTTCCCCCTGCTTCCACCCAAAAGTCCAACTGAATTCACACAGGCCTTCTCCATGGGCACTGATGCCCGCTGAGCAGACAACCAGGAAGGTGAGGGTAAAGTCAAGGTGACCGGAAGGAGACCAGAAACCAATTTTACCTCTGGATAAAGACAAGTTGGAATAACTTAACAAACAGCCCCCTTTTCATCACTCAATGACTAGACTGCTTCAGGGCGGGCTTGTAGCTAGCGGTGAGAACCAGGAGCTGTCTGTGCTTCAGACAGATAGGGAGACACCATGTTCTCTTTTCTTACACTCTGAGTTGGTCAATTTGGCATCCATTTGTCACAACACCAGTTGTATTAACTGTATTTTTTTGTTCTTTGTACCCTTGATGGTCTGGCATTTGTGGTCTCACTGAGTGGAGAGTCAGCCCCTCCCAAGGTTACCTAGGTTTCATTGTTTTATTTTTATTATTTTATTTTATTTATATTTTAATTAGTTAATATACAGTGCAGTACTGGCTTCAGGATTAGAATTCAGTGATTCATCACTCATATACAGCATCCAGTGCTCATCACAAGTTTTCTCCTTAATGCCCATCACCAATCTAGCCCATCTCCCACCCACCTCCCTCCATCAACCCTCAGTGTGTTCTGTATCATTATGAGTCTCTGATGGTTTGTTTCCCTTTCTTCTCTTTCCTTTCTCCATTCTCATATGTTCATCTGTTTTGTTTTTTAAATTCCACATATCAGTGAAATCGTATGATATTTGTCTTTTTCTGTTTGATTTATTCCAATTCATAATACATTCTAGCTCCATCCATGTCATTGAGAATGGTAGGATTTCTTTTTTTTTTTTTTTTTTTTGGTGGCTGAGTAATATTCAGGTGTATATAGATACCACATCTTCTTTATCCATTCATCAGCAAGTGGACATTTGAGCTCTCTCCATAGTTTGGCTATTGTCGATAATGCTGCTAGAAACATCAGCGTGCATGTACCCCTTTGAATCTGCATTTTTGCATCCTCTGGGTAAATACCTAATAGTGAAATTTCTGGATCATAGGGTAGTTCTATTTTTCTTGAAGAAACTCCATACTGGTTTCCAGAGTAGCTGCAGCAGTTTTCATTCCCACCGATGGTGCAAAAGTGTCCCCCTTTCTCTTCATCCTCACCAACATGTGTTGTTTCTTGTGTTGTGAATTTTAGCCATTCTGACAGGCGTGAGATGGTATCTCATCATGGTTTTGATTTGTATTTCCCTGATGATGAGTGATGTTGAACATCTTTTCATGTGTTTGTTAGCCATATGGATGCATTCTTTGGAAAAGTGTCTATTCATGTCTTCTGCCCATTTCTTAACTGGGTTAGTTGTTTTTTAGGCTGTTGAGTTTGATAAGTTCTGTATAGATTTTGGATACTAACCCTTTATCAGATATGTCATTTGCAAATGTCTTTTCCCATTCCATAGGCTGCCTTTTAGTTTTGTTGATTGTTTCCGTCAATGTGCAGAAACTTGTCATCTTGATGAAGTGCCAATAGTGCATGTTTCCTTTTGTTTCCCTTGCCTTCAGTGATGTGTCTAGTAGAAGTTGCTCTGGCCAAGGTCAAAGAGGTTGCTGCTTGTGTTCTTTCTAGGATTTTGATTGTTTCCTGTCTCACATTTAAGTCTTTCATCCATTTTGAATTTACTTTTGTGTATGGTGTAAGAACATGGTGCAGTTTTATTCCTTTGTATGTCACCATGGAAGCAGCAGAAAAAGAAATCAAGGAATCAGTCTCATTTACAACTGCACCAAAAACAATAGGATACCTAGGAATAAACCTCACTAAAGAGGGAAAAGATCTGTACTCTGAAATAGAAGACTTATGAAAAATATTGAAGAGGACACAAAGGAATGGAAAAACATTCCATGCTTATGGACTGGAAGAACAAACGTTGTTAAAATGTCTATACTGGCTGAAGGGGAAGATGGCGGCGTAGGAGGACGCTGGGCTCACCGCGCGTCCTGCTGATCACTTAGATTCCAACTACACCTGCCTAAATAACCCAGAAAACCGCCAGAGGATTAGCAGAACGGAGTCGCCGGAGCCAAGCGCAGACGAGAGGCCCACGGAAGAGGGTAGGAAGGGCGGCGAGGCGGTGCGCGCTCCACGGACTGGCGGGAGGGAGCCGGGGCGGAGGGGCGGCTCGCCGGCCAAGCAGAGCCCCCGAGTCTGGCGGGCAAAAGCGGAGGGTCCCGACGGACTGTGTTCCGACAGCAAGCGCGACTTAGCGTCTGGGAGGTCCTAAGTTAACAGCTCTGCTCGGAAAGCGGGAAGGCGGGAGGACAATGGGAGGGAGAGCTGCTGAGCCCCCGGACGACAGAGCTCAGTTTGGTGGGGAACAAAGGCGCTCGCCAGCGCCATCTCCCCCGCCCATCCCCCAGCCAATATCCCAAAGGGAACCAGTTCCTGCCAGGGAACTTCCTCGCTCCGCGCAAACACCCAACTCTGGGCTTCTGCGGAGGAGCCAAAGCTCTGGCAGCGGGTCTGACTCCCTCCCGCTGCCACAGGGCCCCTCCTGAAGTGGATCACCTAAGGAGAAGCGAGCTAAGCCTGCCCCTCCCGCCCCCGTGCACCTTGCCTACCCACCCCAGCGAATACGCCAGATCCCCAGCATCACAAGCCTGGCAGTGTGCAAGTAGCCCAGACGGGCCACGCCACCCCACAGTGAATCCCGCCCCTAGGAGAGGGGAAGAGAAGGCACACACCAGTCTGACTGTGGCCCCAGCGGTGGGCCGGGGGCAGACATCAGGTCTGACTGCGACTCCGCCCACCAACCCCAGTTATACACCACAGCACAGGGGAAGTGCCCTGCAGGTCCTCACCACGCCAGGGACTATCCAAAATGACCAAGCGGAAGAATTCCCCTCAGAAGAATCTCCAGGAAATAACAACAGCTAATGAGCTGATCAAAAAGGATTTAAATAATATAACAGAAAGTGAATTTAGAATAATAGTCATAAAATTAATCGCTGGGCTTGAAAACAGTATAGAGGACAGCAGAGAATCTCTTGCTACAGAGATCAAGGGACTAAGGAACAGTCACGAGGAGCTGAAAAATGCTTTAAATGAAATGCAAAACAAAATGGAAACCACCACGGCTCGGATTGAAGAGGCAGAGGAGAGAATAGGTGAACTAGAAGATAAAGTTATGGAAAAAGAGGAAGCTGAGAAAAAGAGAGATAAAAAAATCCAGGAGTATGAGGGGAAAATTAGAGAACTAAGTGATACAGTAAAAAGAAATAATATACACATAATTGGTATCCCAGAGGAGGAAGAGAGAGGGAAAGGTGCTGAAGGGATACTTGAGGAAATAATAGCTGAGAACTTCCCTGAACTGGGGAAGGAAAAAGGCATTGAAATCCAAGAGGCACAGAGAACTCCCTTCAGACGTAACTTGAATCGATCTTCTGCACGACATATCATAGTGAAACTGGCAAAATACAAGGATAAAGAGAAAATTCTGAAAGCAGCAAGGGGTAAACGTGCCCTCACATATAAAGGGAGACCTATAAGACTCGTGACTGATCTCTCTTTTGAAACTTGGCAGGCCAGAAAGAATTGGCACGAGATTTTCAGTGTGCTAGACAGAAAAAATATGCAGCCGAGAATCCTTTATCCAGCAAGTCTGTCATTTAGAATAGAAGGAGAGATAAAGGTCTTCCCAAACAAACAAAAACTGAAGGAATTTGTCACCACTAAACCAGCCCTACAAGAGATCCTAAGGGGGACCCTGTGAGACAAAGTACCAGAGACAACACTACAAGCATAAAACATACAGACATCACAATGACTCTAAACCCGTATCTTTCTATAATAACACTGAATGTAAATGGATTAAATGCGCCAGCCAAAAGACATAGGGTATCAGAATGGATAAAAAAAACAAGACCCATCTATTTGCTGTCTACAAGAGACTCATTTTAGACTTGAGGACACCTTTAGATTGAGAGTGAGGGGATGGAGAACTATTTATCATGCTACTGGAAGCCAAAAGAAAGCTGGAGTAGCCATACTTATATCAGACAAACTAGACTTTAAATTAAAGGCTGTAACAAGAGATGAAGAAGGACATTATATAATAGTTACAGGGTCTATTCATCAGGAAGAGCTAACAATTATAAATGTCTATGCGCCGAATACCGGAGCCCCCAAATATATAAAACAACTACTCATAAACATAAGCAACCTTATTGATAAGAATGTGGTAATTGCAGGGGACTTTAACACCCCACTTACAGAAATGGATAGATCATCTAGACACACGGTCAGTAAAGAAACAAGGGCCCTGAATGAGACATTGGATCAGATGGACTTGACAGATATATTTAGAACTCTGCATCCCAAAGCAACAGAATATACTTTCTTCTCGAGTGCACACGGAACATTCTCCAAGATAGATCATATACTGGGTCACAAAACAGCCCTTCATAAGTTTACCAGAATTGAAATTATACCATGCATACTTTCAGACCACAATGCTATGAAGTTTGAAATCAACCACAGGAAAAAGTCTGGAAAACCTCCAAAAGCATGGAGGTTAAAGAACACCCTACTAACGAATGAGTGGGTCAACCAGGCAATTAGAGAAGAAATTAAAAAATATATGGAAACAAACGAAAATGAAAATACAACAATCCAAACGCTTTGGGACGCAGCGAAGGCGGTCCTGAGAGGAAAATACATTGCAATCCAGGCCTATCTCAAGAAACAAGAAAAATCCCAAATACAAAATCTAACAGCACACCTAAAGGAAATAGAAGCAGAACAGCAAAGACACCCCAAACCCAGCAGAAGAAGAGAAATAATAAAGATCAGAGCAGAAATAAACTATATAGAGTCTAAAAAAACTGTAGAGCAGATCAACGAAACCAAGAGTTGGTTTTTTGAAAAAATAAACAAAATTGACAAACCTCTAGCCAGGCTTCTCAAAAAGAAAAGGGAGATGACCCAAATAGATAAAATCATGAATGAAAATGGAATTATTACAACCAATCCCTCAGAGATACAAACAATTATCAGGGAATACTATGAAAAATTATATGCCAACAAATTGGACAACCTGGAAGAAATGGACAAATTCCTGAACACCCACACTCTTCCAAAACTCAATCAGGAGGAAATAGAAAGCTTGAACAGACCCATAACCAGCGAAGAAATTGAATCGGTTATCAAAAATCTCCCAACAAATAAGAGTCCAGCACCAGATGGCTTCCCAGGGGAGTTCTACCAGACGTTTAAAGCAGAGATAATACCTATCCTTCTCAAGCTATTCCAAGAAATAGAAAGGGAAGGAAAACTTCCAGACTCATTCTATGAAGCCAGTATTACTTTGATTCCTAAACCAGACAGAGACCCAGTAAAAAAAGAGAACTACCGGCCAATATCCCTGATGAATATGGATGCAAAAATTCTCAATAAGATACTAGCAAATCGAATTCAACGGCATATAAAAAGAATTATTCACCATGATCAAGTGGGATTCATTCCTGGGATGCAGGGCTGGTTCAACATTGGCAAATCAATCAATGTGATACATCACATTAACAAAAAAAAAGAGAAGAACCATATGATCCTGTCAATCGATGCAGAAAAGGCCTTTGACAAAATCCAGCACCCTTTCTTAATAAAAACCCTTGAGAAAGTCGGGATAGAAGGAACATACTTAAAGATCATAAAAGCCATTTATGAAAAGCCCACAGCTAACATCATCCTCAACGGGGAAAAACTGAGAGCTTTTTCCCTGAGATCAGGAACACGACAGGGATGCCCACTCTCACCGCTGTTGTTTAACATAGTGCTGGAAGTTCTAGCATCAGCAATCAGACAACAAAAGGAAATCAAAGGCATCAAAATTGGCAAAGATGAAATCAAGCTTTCGCTTTTTGCAGATGACATGATATTATACATGGAAAATCCGATAGACTCCACCAAAAGTCTGCTAGAATTGATACATGAATTCAGCAAAGTTGCAGGATACAAAATCAATGTACAGAAATCAGTTGCATTCTTATACACTAACAATGAAGCAACAGAAAGACAAATAAAGAAACTGATCCCATTCACAATTGCACCAAGAAGCATAAAATACCTAGGAATAAATCTAACCAAAGATGTAAAGGATCTGTATGCTGAAAACTATAGAAAGCTTATGAAGGTAATTGAAGAAGATTTAAAGAAATGGAAAGACATTCCCTGCTCATGGATTGGAAAAATAAATATTGTCAAAATGTCAATACTACCCAAAGCTATCTACACATTCAATGCAATCCCAATCAAAATTGCACCAGCATTCTTCTCGAAACTAGAACAAGCAATCCTAAAATTCATATGGAACCACAAAAGGCCCCGAATAGCCAAAGGAATTTTGAAGAAGAAGACCAAAGCAGGAGGCATCACAATCCCAGACTTTAGCCTCTACTACAAAGCTGTCATCATCAAGACAGCATGGTATTGGCACAAAAACAGACACATAGACCAATGGAATAGAATAGAAACCCCAGAACTAGACCCACAAACGTATGGCCAACTCATCTTTGACAAAGCAGGAAAGAACATCTGATGGAAAAAAGACAGCCTCTTTAACAAATGGTGCTGGGAGAACTGGACAGCAACATGCAGAAGGTTGAAACTAGACCACTTTCTCACACCATTCACAAAAATAAACTCAAAATGGATAAAGGACCTGAATGTGAGACAGGAAACCATCAAAACCTTAGAGGAGAAAGCAGGAAAAGACCTCTCTGACCTCAGCCGTAGCAATCTCTTACTCGACACATCCCCAAAGGCAAGGGAATTAAAAGCAAAAGTGAATTACTGGGACCTTATGAAGATAAAAAGCTTCTGCACAGCAAAGGAAACAACCAACAAAACTAAAAGGCAACCAACGGAATGGGAAAAGATATTTGCAAATGACATATCGGACAAAGGGCTAGTATCCAAAATCTATAAAGAGCTCACCAAACTCCACACCCGAAAAACAAATAACCCAGTGAAGAAATGGGCAGAAAACATGAATAGACACTTCTCTAAAGAAGACATCCGGATGGCCAACAGGCACATGAAAAGATGTTCAGCGTCGCTCCTTATCAGGGAAATACAAATCAAAACCACACTCAGGTATCACCTCACGCCAGTCAGAGTGGCCAAAATGAACAAATCAGGAGACTATAGATGCTGGAGAGGATGTGGAGAAACGGGAACCCTCTTGCACTGTTGGTGGGAATGCAAATTGGTGCAGCCGCTCTGGAATGCAGTGTGGAGGTTCCTCAGAAAATTAAAAATAGACCTACCCTATGACCCAGCAATAGCACTGCTAGGAATTTATCCAAGGGATACAGGAGTACTGATGCATAGGGGCACTTGTACCCCAATGTTCATAGCAGCACTCTCAACAATAGCCAAATTATGGAAAGAGCCTAAATGTCCATCAATTGATGAATGGATAAAGAAATTGTGGTTTATATACACAATGGAATACTACGTGGCAATGAGAAAAAATGAAATATGGCCTTTTGTAGCAACGTGGATGGAACTGGAGAGTGTGATGCTAAGTGAAATAAGCCATACAGAGAAAGACAGATACTATATGGTTTCACTCTTATGTGGATCCTGAGAAACTTAACAGGAACCCATGGGGGAGGGGGAGGAAAAAAGAAAAAAAAAAAAAAGAGGTTAGAGTGGGAGAGAGCCAAAGCATAAGAGACTGTTAAAAACTGAGAACAAACTGAGGGTTGATGGGGGGTGGGAGGGAGGAAAGGGTGGGTGATGGGTATTGAGGAGGGCACCTTTTGGGATGAGCACTGGGTGTTGTATGGAAACCAATTTGACAATAAATTTCACATAAAAAAAAATGTCTATACTACCCAAAGCAATCTACACATTTAATGCAATCACTATTTAAGTACCATCAGCATTCTTGGCAGAGTTAGAGCAAACAATCTTAAAATTTTTATGGAACCACAAAAGACCCCAAATAGCCAAACAATCCTAAAAAAGAAAAACAAATTTGGAAGCATCACAATTCTGGATTTCAAGCTACATAGCAAAGCTGTAGTCACTGAGACAGTATAGTCTTGGCATGAAAACAAACACAAAGATCAATGGGATAGAATGGAAAACCCAGAAATGGACCCACAACTATATGGTCAACTCATCTTTGACAAATCAAGAAAGAATATCCAATGGAAAAAAGATAGTGTCTCCAACAATTGGTGTTAAGAAAACCGGACTGAGACATACTTATGTTTTAGAGATAAAAAAAAAAGCTCTTCTGGAACACACATTTTTCATATGTAAACTAACCAATCTGGAGCCCACACCCTCTATCTCCTTTATCAAACTGTCTCACACCAAACCAATATTCTCCTTCTCTACATGAACTCAGGGCCATGTACCTGGCAACTGGATAGCTTCTATGCCCCAAGGTTCCCTGGAATTATTCAAACCAGCCAATCCTAAGCTGTTTAGTCTGTCCTGCCTTGTCTTTCCCATGAAAGCCACTAAAGTCTCTGATCTGAATTTTCCTCTCTTTGCTTCTGCTTCCGGACCAAAACTGGTGCTTCCTTATGTTCCCTTGCATGATGTAGCATGTTCCTTCTTGGGAAATGTCAGTAAAATTCAATGCCATTGGCGTCTCACTCAGTCACCTCTATATATTAAAATCTTATGGGTACATTTTGAGACACACAGCCTTGATTATATAGTGAGTGGTCATGAGATAAGAGCTCTTAGCTTAAACTATTTTCCAGTAGTTAGGGTATTTGTAAAGATTTTTCTTGGCTTGGGACTGAATGAGCCAAGCTTATACGTGACAGTCATCACCTTGGGAAGTTGGATCAGGCAGAAACAAAGAAATGGCTAAACATATCAGTATACAGAAATAGTTCAACCCATATGGACAAAGAAAGAATTTATATCCTGCTTTAGGTATGCCTTGCCATTTTTTAAAGTGCAAGTCTTCTGTTCATTAGTTAGAATATTAATCTTAATTCCATGGTTCAGTTTCTCCGCATATATCTTCCAAGCGCCCTGTTAAGTGCTGTGGAGGCCGAAAACAGAGGCAAAGCATTATTTTTACTCTTAAAGTTTATGCAATCTAAATAGTAGTAACACCATTTCTGCTAGCCTGAGTTTCTTAGAAGTTGAGGCCAAGGTAAGATTAGATGTAGAAGAAACATTTTGGATGAAATGAGAGGCTCATGGATCGCTTGCTTTTCTGTACAGCTCGTGACTGCCCTTGTTGTAGACTATCTTTTCAAGGGTATTTGTAGAGTAAACAGCCTTGGAATCAGAGATAGTACAGAGCACAGAACAGAATGTTTACTGTCTAGTGTATTAAAAATAATGTCTCCCTTCAAGGTACAGTTCAGGAAGACTTAAGAGTCGTTATAAGAAATTCAAATTTTCTAAGATTGGGCAACCTCTTATATTAAAAAAAACAAACTTCTCAAAAACAAAACCCCAACACAATCCTCCATATTAGGGATGCCACCTTGGCCTTCTTAATGTCATCCTGTAGGATTTGGGGTTTGAATAACTAGAGCAAATGCTGCTGTGAGCAAGGCACTCTCCTTTATTTTTCATCCAAGAGTCTCTTGTCTTCTGCCAGCATCCATGAAATGGTGGCAGGCCAACTTGCTAGCTTGCAAGCAAGGTAAGCAAATCTCAGACCCTTCAGAATTCTTGGCAAAACACCTATGAAGGAAAACGGGAAGGAAACTGGCATATCCTGAGACAGCTCTTAGACCGTGATACACGCGCTTGTATTAGAGAGAGCAAAAAAAAAAAAAAGGTTGGGTGAAGGAATCTTGGATGGTGTGCAGTTGTAAGAACATTTTGAAAAGACTGATGAGGAGTCTTCCAGCCAATGACACTCTTCAGAGCTGTCCCACATCTCATGGCTTGCTCACTATTCTTGCTGCACTCAATCACTGGCTGGAAGCAGCCTGTGGGAAGCATGGCCTTGGATCAGAAGTGATGGCGGACTCAGAACATAACGTGTGGGGATGCCTGGGTGGCTCAGTTGATTGAGCGTCTGACTTTGGCTCAGGTTATGATCTCGGGGTTTGTGAGTTTGAGCCCCGCATTGGGCTCTGTGCTGACAGCTCAGAGCCTGGAGCCCGCTTCAGATTCTGTGTCTCCTTCTCTCTCTGCCGCTCCCCCACATGTTCTCCGTCTCTCTCTGTCTATCAAAAATAAATAAATATATAAAAAAAAAACAAAAAGAACATAACATCTGGAACACTGGCCAGTACTTTATAGTGAGAGATCTGAGAGTCAATTAAGAGTCCTGTGATTCCAAAATGCTCTATTTTAAAAACAAAGTTGACCACACTATAATTTAAAGAGTTCAGAAAAATCTAGTGCATGGAATATTTATTTATTTATTTTTTTTATTTTTATTTTTTTTAAATTTTTTTTTTCAACGTTTATTTATTTTTGGGACAGAGAGAGACAGAGCATGAACGGGGGAGGGGCAGAGAGAGAGGGAGACACAGAATCGGAAACAGGCTCCAGGCTCTGAGCCATCAGCCCAGAGCCCGACGCGGGGCTCGAACTCACGGACCGCGAGATCGTGACCTGGCTGAAGTCGGATGCTTAACCGACTGCGCCACCCAGGCGCCCCTGTGGAATATTTAAAGTTTGGGTTGAGGAGTGTGTTGAACAGAACTCTTGGTTATAAGCATCTGAAACCAAGGCATAGTAACTTTCACAAACGAACAAACAGAAAACAAAAAAAAAAAAAGAAAAAGAGGGAAAAAGGAGTTTTATGGCCTCATGTAACTGAAGAGTGAAGAGTCAAAGCTGGTATCAGTGTCTCCCAGGGGTAGCTGGGCTGGGAGATCAGGCGATGTCTCTTGCTCTTCCTTCTGCTCTGCTTCCTTCTGTGTTGATTTTTCTCCAGGCAGGTTTTCCATGTGGTGCTGTGTTACCTTATAGATATTAATACCAGAGCAAAGGGAAATTGTCCTCTCTGATAATGCCAGCCAAAGCCCTTGGACTGACCCTCATTGGCCCACTTTGGATCAAAACTATTGTGACAACCGGTCGCTTGACTTGAGAGACACCGTCTTCTGCTTGCCCAGCCCTACTATGTGCTTAGCCTTCCGTGTGCTCAGCTTTATGCCAGGGAAGTGAACTGAAGCAGATCGCTAACAGCCCAGCAAGTGGAAGAGCAACCACTGCGAAAAAAAGAACGATGCTGAGTAAATAAAGATGCTCATTAGAAGGAGAACTTTTTTTTTTTCCCTCCAAGCTTCAGTGATGGTGGTGACTATTGAGATTGGTTGGTTGTGGCTGAAGAAGCTGAGACGTTTGGTGTCAGCTGAGGATACAGAGGTTAAGAAAGGTGTTGACAGAGGAAGCGGATGAAGTCGATGGTTGGATCTGGAACATTCTCAGGCAACCCGGAGCCTGCAGCCCGCATACTGATGCCTCCTACATTGTCGCCACTCTTTGTAATACGATTTTGGGCACCAAAAGATATCTTCAGATGGCATGGCCTCTAAGAATAGAAGTTATACTGGAACGTGGAAACATAGCTAGATAATATGACTTTTAGAAATTCAGAAAGAGAAGAGACACCTTTGACTTTTCCTTTCGTTATATTGCTCTTTGGGAGAGAAGTCTTTAAAACTTTGTTTTCCAGAATATTTGAGTTAGTGAATGGTACACTTGGCTTTGTGAAGACCGTCTTCAAATACATGAAATTACATGACAGTGTTTGGGCCCCCAAGTAGGCTTGTCCTGTTTCCTTCCTTCACTGAAGCTCAAGGTATCGACAGACTAAGCCAATGAATAAAGTTCTCTGGAGTGTAGTTTACCTGATGTCATTTTGGACCCAGCGGTCTCAATATTTCTTTTCAACTCATTCTCAGAGGCAACTGTGGTACTAAGGCTAGGGGTTAGAATATCTGGGTCCTCTATCACTGCACACTATGTCCTCAGGGAAACCCTTTAGCCTTTTGAGTAAAGATGGGTATAATGATGCATCTCTAAAACTGTTGAGCCAACCAACTGAGCTAATACACGTGAAGCTGTACCCAGATGTAAAAAATGAAAGGTATTGTGACCTTATTCTCAAGGCTGGGACATTCAGGCCAAAGAGGAAGATATAACAAAATCACCTATTTTGTTTCTTTTAAGTCGTAACACACAGGATAAATTCTCTTTTGCCTACCCCTAGGATGATTTTTACCAATCAGTTCGCTTTAAAAAGTGAGTAGCATTGTCCTAACTCAGAATTCAGCAAACCTGCAGATCCCCGTGATGCTGCGAAGGAACCCGCTTCTTTTTTCCTCTCTTTGTTTTGGTATTTGTCGGTCTCTAATTTCTGTCCTTTGAGAAAAATCTTACCTCACCATCAACTCATTAGTGCCTTAATATGGGGAAAGCTGATTATAAGCAATCTGAACACGGAATGTTCACGCAGAGCAATCAAGCTAATAATACCTTGCAAGAATATTTCCCCTGGATCCATCATTTTGGCTGTTCTTGTCAGATTTTATGTGTATGGGCATCTAAAGTGCTTCTAACCACTCTGCTTCTGGGATCCTGCATGTGCGAGAGTCTTTCCAGCCAAAAAAAAAAAAAAAAAAAAAGGCTGCATGAAATCATATGTTTAGGGGGAGCGGAAATGAAATTGTTTATACGTTACCACTTAGCTCTCAATTTGTTACTTGATCAAGATATCCCAAGATTTGGTCCAAAAGCAAATATGAGATAATGTTACCATAGGGCACAGGGATTAGGTAACCAGAGTGGAAGGAAGGAAGATTCACACTGAGTACCCAGGGAGAAAGGAAGGAATTTGAAACTCATCCGAATCCTTTCCTTTTAGTCTGTCTCCAAGAGGCTAAAACATCTGGTGAATCACGTCAAAGACTCAATCAATCATCCCTGTGTTTGGTTTTTATGATGCCAGACATCTGGATTGACTGCGTTTCTCTTTTCTTTAATTAAATCAACTCGATGTTTTGACTTCCTGCAGAATCAGCTTCGGTCTAAATAATAGACACCACTGTCCTGTTTGTATTCCTACTCGGTTGGGATGCTTTTCATTTTCGTGTTAATTGCTATTGATTGAATGATGGATTGAAAATGGTTTCGAATATTGTATATTTGAGCATTAACGTAAGTTTTTTTTAAGCTCTATTTTTTTATTATATTGCAAAATTATTTCTGAGAAGATCAACATTACACTGTAACTGGCCACAACAGAACTTGGATGTCAATAAAAGTAATTATTCTTTTTTTTCTAGCTTGTTGTATTTTTTATTTTTTAAAATTTACATCCAAATTAGGTAGCATTTAGTGCCACAATGATTTCAGGAGTAGATTCCTTAGTGCCCCTTACCCATTTGGCCCATCCCCCCTCCCACAACAGAGCATTAACGTAAGTTTTAATAAATCAGAAAAACAAAATTGACTTCATTGATTTGTTTTTTTTTTCCTGGAAGGAACACGGGATGTTACCTACAACGAATGGTGGTTGAAAGAGTTGAGGAAATGTTAAATAATTATACAGCTAGCTCCCTGCAGAGATCAAAATATCCTCTTTGATGTAAAGACAGCTGGCACTGCAGTCCTTTTAATTGTGTGTGACAAGGACACACAATTTATCTAATTTACGCATTCCTAGCTTTTCTGGTCTATAAGAATTTGGTCTGGTTTTGTATTATTTTCAGATATCCTCTGCTTCCTTATCTGGAGAGGCTTCTGGGCAAGTTGATACTGGGAGGACATTTAAAAAGAAGTGAAAAGAAACTCTGGACACATACTGGTTTAATGAAATATTATATTTTCCAGGAGATAAATGAAGCCTCAAAACAGACAAAACAAAGTTTATCACTCTAAATATGGGAGAGAAAGCAACTGAAGAAGTTTGAAATAACATCTCAGACCTCACTTTTTTATGGTGTTGACATGGGGCCTGACTTGCACGCAAGTCAAAAACGGCTGCTTTCTCACGAAGGTGATTCTGTCCCTTGGTTTCAAAGATGTCTTGATGTGGTTGTACTTAATCTTGAAAAGCAGGTGAATTATGAGTTTAGGATTCTTATAATCATTGAGCCGAACTGGCTATTTGATATCTGTGTTGTAAGCGTTATAGGACACATGTCTAAATACAATACCTAAAAGTTTTCACCAAAATTAGGCACAGCTCTTTTCCTGCAGAAAGTGTCCCCCAACCCCACCCCAGTGTGCCTTTAGTCAGACCAGTTGCTAAAAGTAAAAACGTAAAAACTACTGTGAACTCTAATGTTACTCTACTAGACGTGGCTATTTCTTTATACTTTTTCTGGAGTTGAGTTTACAGATGTTTCCAGTGCATGACCCGGCTTTGACAGTAGTTTCCACTGATACTCTGTTGGTGGATAGAAAGTTCCAGGCACTCACATGCAGTTTACATATATTATCTCTTAGCTACTGCTCACAAGACTATAGAACATACCATTAGTAACAGTGGCCAATACTGAAGCTCAGGGAAGTTAAGCAACTGACTCAAAGTTAATTCAGTTTTGAGTTAGCAGTGTTTATTTTAAGCATATGTTTATATACATACACACCTTTTCACTGCAGACATTTTGGAAAAGATAGAAAATTTATTACAAACATTTTTTTAATGTTTATTTTTGAGAGAGAGAGAGAGAGAGAGAGAGAGAGAGAGGCAGAATCCAAAGCAGGTTCCAGGGTCTGAGCTGTCAACACAGAGCCCGATGTGGGGTTCCAACCCTCCAACCGTGAGATCATGATCTGAACCGAAGTCGGATGCTTAACCAACTGAGCCACCTAGGTGCCCCAAAGATAGAAAATTAAAAAAGAAAGAAAGAAAGAAAAAATACACTCAAAATGTTATTTCCCTGAGATAATGACTATTAATTTTTTGGTGTACTGACTTACATACACATATATACATAAATCTTTAAATAAGTACATTTAAAACCATAGACTCTTAGCAAGCACATTATTTTGTAATATTCCTTTTTATAAACATAATTGACAATTTCTTCCCTATCATCGGCCATTTTCTAGGGCAGGGATCAGCGAGTGAACTTTTCCTACAGAGGGCCAGAGGGTAAATATTTTATGATTTGTGGGCAAGCCTGTCCCAACTACTTACCCCGGAGAAATCAGCGATCCAGAACGCATCAGTGAGTGTGCGCGATTGTGCTCTGATAGTATTTTCCTTACAAAACAAACAACAGTGGGCCAGATTTAGCCATGGGCTATAGCCTTCTGATCCTTGTTCTACAGAATCATTTTTAAAAATGACACCGATAGGAGTTTGTCACATGGCTGTATGATTATTTTCTTGTAAGCACTTATTTAGTTCATGACTGTTGAGAAACAGTAATGTGATGAAAATTCTTATAACTGAAAGTTGGTACACATGCGCTAGACTCTCCTTAAGATAATTGCCTAGAAAAAAGAATATCTGAGTCCTATGGAAAGTCTTTGGAAAGTCCTATGGAAAGTACATGATATTTATTACCAAATTTTGGTCCATAGGGTTGTAATTTCCATTCTCACCAGTGGTGTAAAGGAAGGCCTTTTTATCTATATCCTTGCTAATCATGAACACTGGGAGGTTTCTTCTTTTCTTTTCTTCTTTTTTTTTTTTTTTTGCCAATTATTGTTAGACGAAAACAACAGCCACTTGTTTGAATTTGCATGTTTTGATTTTTCCTGCCTTTGATAGTATTTTCTGCTTTTCACGTGCTTAATATTTAACCGTAAGTCAGCTATTTCCTTCAGATCAACCTAATTTTATAAATGATGGAAACATGCAAATTTAGCTTAGCATATTAAATAACTTATATCCCTAGTTAGATTAACACATAAAGTGTTAGATTAGCATATAGGTGCTGCTAAAGCAGTCCCTGCTAGTCCCTCTTTGTTTACGAAACTATTTCTTTTCTTTTTAATGTCTATTTATTTACTTTTGAGAGAGAGAGAGGGCAGAGAGAGAGGGAGAGAGAGAATCCCAAGCAGGTTCTGCACTGCCAGTGAAGAGCCCGACAGGAGACTTGGATTTATGAACTGTGAGATCATGACCTGAGCCAAAATTAAGAGTCGGATGCTTAGCCCACAGAGACACCCAGGTGCCCCAAACTGTGTTTCTTTTCTAATCTCACTCCCTTTGACTCTTGCCCATAAAATAAGAAAGTGTCTTTTTTGAAAGCTTTTGCTCTTCATTTGGCCCTCACTGGACCCTCCCCATGGAAAACACACTTTCTCTGACTTATTGGAGGGCAAAATTTTGAGATTCCTTTATCCAGACTTCTCCATGAGGTGGAATAAATGTGCTGCAGCTTATGGGCATTGTTACAGGTTGAAATATATCTTTCAAAAAATAAAGTCCAAATCCCCCAGTACCTGTGAGTACCACCTTATTTGAAAATATGGTCTGTGCAGACGTAATCGAGTTAAGATGAGGTTGTTAGTGTGGGCCCTAATCCAATACGGCTGCCAGCCTTGTAAGTGAATGACACAGAGAGACAGGGAAAATGTGAAGGTGAAGGGGGAGGTAGAGTTTGTAGTTATGCTGCTATAAACCAAGGAACAGCTGGGCTGCCCGCAGGAGGAAGAGAGAAGGAACAGTCCTCCTTAAGAGGCTTAGGAGGGAGCATGGCCCTGCCCACACCTCGATTTCAGACTTCTAGCCTCCAGAATTGTGAGAGAATGTTTTAAGCCACCCAATTGGTAGTACTTTGTTATTGCAACCCCAGGACCCTTGCACAGGTATGGATGTCTGTCAGCTACTTTGGAACTACACCGTCCAGAAATTCTCCCTGCTCTTTTCTCCTTCAAGTGGGGCTCTTGTCAGAGCAAAGCTCTTGTTCTCTGATGGCTGATTTGCCTGTGGCCACTGGGTTATTTATTACAAGAAGTAAGGAGGAGGAAGTTGTTTAGGCTCTGAGTCAGATCGCTGTCTTATCCTTAGCTGAGCTATCATTAAAGATGATATTGTAGGGGGCGCCTGGGTGGCTCAGTTGGTTAAGCATCCAACTTTGGCTCAGGTCATGGATCTCACACTCTGTGAGTTCAAGCCCCACATCAGGCTCTGCGCTGACAGCTCAGAGCCTGGAGACTGCTTCAGATTCTGTGTCTTCCTCTGTCTCTGCCCCTCCCCTGCTCATGCTCTGTCTCTCTCTGTCTCAAAAATAAGTAAAAAAATTAAAAATAAAAAGATGATATTGTAGGAGCCCCTGGGTAAGCATCTGAGTTCAGTTCAGATCATGATCTCGTGGTTTACGAGTTGGAGCCCCGCCTAGGGTTCTGTGCTGATGGCTCGGAGCCTGGAGCCTGCTTTGGATTCTGTGTCTCCCTTTCTCTCTGCCCCTCCCCTGTTCATTCTCTCTCTCAATCTCTCTCTCTCTCTCTCTCTCTCTCTCTCATTCTCTCAAAAATAAATGAAAACATTAAAAAAAAAAACCCAAGATGATATTTTGATCTCCTACCTCATTTCCTCCAAAATCTCCACAGGAAGATGGACCTGGAAGTCTCAAAAATAACACAGGACACTGGCATTTTGGTGACCAAAATACCACCTAGAGAGGCCTGGCTCCTTGCTTTGAGTGTGGTGGCTGGTATCTGAGTGGACGTGTGGATGATTTATCTTAGATTTACAGTGAGTATGGCTTCAGGGTCCTTGTGTCTGATATTCATCCAAGAAGGCATGTTGTGGTCACATCTGGTATCATAGATCTTTGATTATTAGAAAGGGAGATTTTATTTTTTTTAAAGCTTATTTATTTTGAGAGACGGAGTGGGGGAGGGACAGAGAGCAGAGAAAGAGAGAGAATCCCAAGCAGGCTCTGCATTGCTAGCACAGAGCCCGACACTGGGTTCAGTCTCACAAACTCTGAGATCATGACCTGACCTGAAACTAAGAGTCAGACGCTTAACTGACTGAGCCACCCAGGCGCACCACCCCCTCTTTTAAAGTTTATTTATTATTTTGAGAGAGAGAAGGAGGTTTTAAATTCCAGTTAGTTTCTACCTTAAAATGGATAATACATCATACAGATTTTTTTTTCTGCACTGGTGGAAGAAACGCTTTGTTTCCCTTTATCTGTATATTTTTTTCAGCCAACACTTTGAACTGCAAAGGCGGGTAACGTTTCCACTGGGCCTCACGACACTTGTGTATGAGTATTTTATTTAGTATGATCATGAGTAGGTGGCACGAGGTGCACTGCCCTACATCTATGCCTTCTCATCTTATTTTGAAGTACTTTGAAGGATGAACAAGGAGCCATACAAGGGTTAATCTCGTGAATTCATGAAAGCATCAAGAAGAGTGGAAGTCCTTATCACACACCAGATAACTAATCTTGGGTTGAAAAAAATACCTGGCAATTATTATTAGAAACTCAAAGGTTAGAATGGAATTTAAAAAGCTTGTTCCTGGAGCACTGATGTTAGAACAGCTTACCCAGAAAAGCTGGGAGGAATGCAGCTGGTGGATGTAGCATGTTTTCATCTTTATGTCAAAACACGAACTGTAGGACAGAGAAAGTAACACAAGTCATGCTGACTTCAGCGGGGCAGGCGAAGGATCTTCTTATTTAGAAACGTGAAAACCTTGGTTGATCGATAAAAAGGCGGTTGGTCCAGACCCGTTTATAAAGGTGGGACCGGGCGGCTCTCTGTGATGAGACTGAAGGGTCAAGGCTGGCAGAAGACATAGAGAATTACAGAAGTGTTGGCATGACTGATGGGGTGGTGAAGTCTAATTAGCCAGAGTTCATGACTGAGCTATGATGGACCTAGAGGGATCAGGCTCTGAGTGCTCCCATCACAGGTTCTCGTGACAGACAGGTGCCCAAGGGTGAGGCCGGTTCAGAGCAGCAGGTGTTGGGTGGGGGCCGCTGGGACCAGTCATTCAGCTACAAGGTCCAGGGGACACAAGGGTACCATGTGGATTTAAGGACTCCATCTGATGGCCATGCCTCGACTTCATGAAGCCAGAAGCCAACTTAGAGAAGAGGACCCAGAAAACTGAGCATTGAACTCAAGAGACTACTTATTTATTTATTTATTTTTATTAAAAAAGTTTTTTTTTTAAATTTATTTATTTTTGAGAGACAGAGACAGAGTGTGAACGGGGAGGGGCAGAGAGAGAGAGAGATATAGAATCCTAAACAGGCTCCAGGCTCTGAGCCATCAACACAGAGCCCCATGCAGGGCTCCAAGCCATGAACCGGGGAGATGATGATCTGAGCTGAAGCCGGATGCTTAACCGGCTGAGAGCCACCCAGGTGTCCCTCAAGGAGCTGTTTAAACTATTGTTTCAAACTAAGTGAATCTTCAGAAGTGAAGTATAGTTTCCTCCCTTACTACCCAGCAGATAGGGTGCCATGAATGATGATGGGATGATAGGTCACATGATATTTCTCAGTTTTAGGGAAATTAAGTACCATGTCTTTTTGTTGCATATTTGACTACAGTGTAAGTTAAGTCCAGTCCTCTAGCATAAAGGGGTTCTCTTATGTGAAAACAGGCTCACGCACGTATGCTATTTCTAGCGGGCTCCTAGAAGAGATGGCCCTTCTCCCTACCTGCTGGCCCCTAGACTGTATCCTAATACCACAACCTCTACATGCCCCCACTTCATGCCTGGACTCTGTGAGAATGTGCTATGCTTTATTGGTTTACTCCAGAAACAGGTGTGGAGGAGGAGGAACCAGTTACATAATTTTAGGCCACCATCTCCTCCTAGCTGGCCTTTTGCCCAACTTTGGAAAGTTGATCTGTCAAAGAGGACCCAGGATGAGACTCACTGCTGTGATTGCTGTGTGCAGACAGAACTAACCTGTGACCCGAGCTGGCCATTAGTCTGGGCTGCTGATTCCTTGTCCATTCATTCCTTCATTCAATAAATGTGTGCTGACGGGACTAAGTCGCATTCTCACAACTAGGAAAGAAGAGTTGTTACACATTTTCCCCTCAAGGAGCTTCCAGTCTGAGAAGTAAACAAGGTATTTTTCACACAAAACTTGTTTCAGAAGTTGGATGTGGGAATATAGAGCTTGGTGAAATTTGAAAAATGAAATTATGTATTTGGGTTGACTCTATAATAGAATGTGTTTGGCAACCAGCTATCAGAAGGGCTCGAGAAAGAACACTGAACAACAATGACCTGGTCCAATTATCTCTACATCTGATTTCATAAAATAATTTCTTATAGAAAGAGCTACTTTATACATGAACAGTAAACTGAGGAAAGGGTGGTATGGAACATCAGAAACCTCTTTCTTAATTTGGGGGAAAAAATATTTTTTTCTGTTGTTGGGTTATGATGTCATCTTCGAATGGTAGGGAAAAACCATGTTTATACACACCAGGGAGAGGAAGCCCAAGTCTAGCCAATATTTATGCAGGAAGTGAACACAACATGTGGGACCCAAACTTGCCTCTGTCGTACTTCCCAGTCTTTTGCTGTTTTGCCATACGTGGCCACCCAGTGTCATCGACTTTTGAGGCCCACCCAGGGGATCTTGGTGTCAGTAATAAAAGATGCCATTGCAGTTAGGTGTAAACATGAAAATTTGTGTTAAATGTGCTAAATCACAGCTAATGAGATTCCAGGCATTTCTCTGTAATATGCAATGGAATTTATAACAATATGCTTGTATAAACCATGCTACTGGGATTACTGGGCTTCCAACTTACAAATAAAAAAAATAAAATTAAACATGAAGATACTGAATATGAAGAAATACAGTAAGTGATAAAGATTATGTTCTCCCCAAGAGATGAGGGTGCTTTGATTTTTGGTCATCTGAATTCAGTTCTCCGGCACAGTCTACAGAGCTAGGAAAAATGTCAGCATCAGAGTTTCCTCCCAAAGTGGGGTGAAGTTTGATGGTGTTCCTTCTTCAGAGCCTTCTTTTTTTGAGTACAAGAGCAGTTGCACATTGTTTACAGAGATAAATGTTTTGTAGCTGACCTATAATTGCTTCACTCAAACGCATTACTTCCTCACTTTTACAATTTAAAAACCATAGCCTATTAATGTATTTGCTAACGGCAAGGCCAGCTCAAGTACACTAATTGTACATGTCATAATTTATTTAGCTTTACATTGACTGTAATTTTCAGTTTGTCTCTGAGAAATCTTAATGCATGTTTGTAGTCCAGTGTATTTATTAATAGCAGTCTCTGACTCTCAGAAGCGTCCTGTTTTGGATGATAAATGATACAGTCAACTTAATTTAGCACTATTTGTATCCCTGGCTCTGTGCTAAGTATTTGATGGGTGTTATCTCATTGAATCCTAAACTAGCAAGCAAACAGACCTACATGATTTCTGCCACTGCCTTTAACTGCTGTATCAGATTCATCCTCACACTGAGATTTGATGGGTCAAGATCTCAGAGAAAAAGGAAGCATATTCTCTGCTGATTTTTCCCTTAGGACATTCGTCAAATTGTTGGCTGTGCAAGGAAAAGAGGCTAAGAAGAAGTAGTGGTTCCGAATTGTAACAAATATATTACGCACAGAAAAATACATAAATCATAAGCACATAGCTCAGTAGATTTTCACAAAGTAAACACTTCCATGTAACTACTGCCCCAACAAAGAAATAGCATTTCCAGCAAACCGTCAGGTGTCCATGTACCTTTTCCAGGGCATTAGTCACCACGACAGCAGCTGCTATCTTGACTTCTCTCATGTTAGTTTTAATTGGTTGTGAACTTTATATAAATGGAAGCATATAGTATATACCCTCTGTTTCTAGATTTTTTTCCACCCAACTTTATTTTGTGAGATTCATCCATGTTGTTCTGTGAACTAGCAGTTTGTTTATTTTCATCGCCGTAGAATATTCTATTGTATGAATGGGCCCCCATTTATTTGCTCATACTACTGTTTGATGGGGATTGTTTCCACTGTCTGGCTATCATACATAATACTGATACAAACACAATTTTGTTTAATATATGCTTAGTGGAGATTAAGGTAATAGAATATGTGTATGTCCAGGGTTAGTGTATGTTATTATCTGAGGTGGTTGTACCAGCGTATATTCTTAACTCCCAACATGAGGCATATTCAGGCAAAATTTATGATCTGGCAAAACCATTAAATTAGGGAATTGTTATGTGGTTTCAAAACGACCCTTTGTTTTATAAGAGAACAGTTAAGGGTAAGCTTATTTCATATATTTAAAGATGTATCCAAGTTTCCATCTAACTTCTGAGATAGAAATTTAATGGGAAAAGCAATATGTAGAGCAATTTTCCTTTTGTTGGTTTTTTAGGTAAAAATCCTGAAAGTGAGACATAGGGTGTACAATCATATTACTTAGTTGCTACTAAATCAAATTTGGAAATTCAAACTATGTGTATTATTATTCTGGCACTCACTACTTGAGGGTTGTGGGGAGGAAATAACTTCTTAGAGGATCAATTTTCCAGGTATTCCAAGATAAACTTTGGCATTTAGCCACGTAGAGTTTGTTCTTTTATTTCATCATACATCTGAGAGCACAACATATTTCAGTGTCATTTATATTTACATTTATTTTATTTTTACTGAGCTTGATGACTTTTAAAAGGGTTTATATTTCTTAATTTGGGAATTTCCTTTTCATATGTTTTGCCTATTTTTTTTTATTGGTGGATGTAGAAGAATGAATGGTGGCTCCCAAAATACATGTCCACGTTTTAACCCCTGGAACTATGAACGTGAAATTATTTGGAGAAAGAGTTGTTTTGCCCATTCCAGCCCACGGACGGTGATGCTCTTGACTAGAATGCTTTGAGGCTCCTGCCTAGGCAGTGGTACGAGTAGCAAGCACCACGGACACTTCCCCACCAGGGTCAATTTGTGAGTAGACCAGCCCTTGTAATTCTTCTTATGATCACAGGATGCATTCCAGCAAAAAGCCATCAGGAAACATTGAGGAACAAGATTTATTACTCATAAGTCTTCAAGACTCATAAGTCTTGAAGGGTACATGACATGAAGGCACAGAAATGAGGGGGAGAGAGACAAAGAAAGAGAGGGAGAACCCGGGGCTCTGCCTTTATTAGGATCCAAGGGTGGGGGTCTGAGGTTTTAAGAGGCCACTCATCATTGGCTAATTTGAACACTAAGAGCAGGAATTAGGGTGTGGGAGAGTGGTGGCAGGGTCACCCAAGCTACCAATTAACTAGATTGCCCTGGGTTTTTTGAAAGGGTAACTTCATCCGTCTAGGGAGCTTGCCTTGGCAATCAAAAGTTTATAATGTCAGGCATTTACACTGCAAGGGTTTTTGCAGCTATAACTAAGGATCTGAAGATGAGAGCATCCTGGGTTATCTGGGTGGGACCTAAATCTAATGACAAATATCCTTACAAGGGATATGAGATGACACAGACCTGGAGAGGACCAGCTGGAGATGGAGGCAAAGTTTGGAGTGTTGTAGCCACAAACCAAGAGACTCCTCGGCCGCCAGAAGGAAGCTGAGGGTGGAAATGAAGGCTTTTTCCCTACAGCCTTTCGTGTATACTGTGACACCTTGATTTTGGACTTCTGGCCTCCAGCACTGTGAGGCAATGAATGTCTGTTGTTTTAAGCCACTAATTTATAATAATTCCTTACAGAAGCTCTAGGAAATTAATCTAGTGTATTTTCAGATTGTCTTTCATTGAGCACAATTTGTATATTAAGAAGATTAACCATTTTCTTATTATGCATATGGCCAGTATTTTCCCCTTAATTGTTTATTTAAAAACATGTTGTTTATGTTTGCATTTCTCCATAGAGAAAATTTTTGGCTGTTTTGTTTTAAATTAATAGACCTGATTCTTTCTTTTTTTTTTTTAATTTTTTTTTCAACGTTTATTTATTTTTGGGACAGAGAGAGACAGAGCATGAACAGGGGAGGGGCAGAGAGAGAGGGAGACACAGAATCGGAAACAGGCTCCAGGCTCTGAGCCATCAGCCCAGAGCCCGACGCGGGGCTCGAACTCACGGACCGCGAGATCGTGACCTGGCTGAAGTCGGACACTTAACCGACTGCGCCACCCAGGCGCCCCTAGACCTGATTCTTTAGAGTAGTTTTAGATTCATAGCAAAATAGAGCAGAAAGTACAGGAAGTGCCCATATACTTGCCCCACCCCTCTCACACACAAACCACCCCCACTATTGACGTTCCATACAACAGTGGTACCTCCTAGCATCGTTATCACCCAAAGCCCATAGTTTACATTAAGGTTCACTTGTGCCTTTTTATATTCTGTGCATTTTGACAAACATATAATGCCATATATTCATCAATGTAGTTTCATACAGAGTAGTTACACTGCCTTAAAGACCCTCTGTGCTGTGCCTGTTCATCCCTCCCTCCCAGCTAAGAATTTTTATTTACTCAAATTTCCCAGTCCCTTTTGTTAGTATTTCTGATTTTGGAGATATTTTAAGAATGGTTACAATTACACTTTTAATAAGTTGATGGTTTCACCTGTGACATTTAAATCCGCCCTTGTCTAGAATTTATTGTGGCATAAGGTATTCTGGGAGAGAATACGACATCGTGTAGACATCATGTACTATTTATTATATGACAACAGTGCTTCTTTCTTCATAACCTTGATATATACATCAGGTGAAACGAACTTTGCTAAGGCAGCCATCGCTTCTTGAACTTCGGCTTATCCAGCCCAGTCAAAGGTAACCATGGGATGGGGATGTAGGAGGCCAAAGACCACTGGCATAGTTGAGCCTGAAACTCTGCCCAAAGGGAAAATTCACCTAGGATGGGGCCAGATTGATCCTGGGACTCATCCATTTGGGAAGAGACACTGTTGTGTGCTGTTCGAGAAGGTAGATTACGTGAGCCCGGGCTGTGCTCTGTTCCTGCACATCCTCTGCTCTTCCCATTCTAGGCAGTCTTGGGATCAGAGGAGATGCAGCTTGGGTTTTGTGCTCTTTCAATGTTTAGTATGCCTGTACTCATTATCCACCAAAGAAAATCATCTGTGTGCTTTCCATCCTTTTTACTGGAAAGAATCTAATTAATGTCATTTTGTTATATATTTGATTAACTGAGAAGAGCTTGTTCATTACTCTTGGTTTTCTAATTTTGTCTATATACCTGTGCTCATTCTTCCAGGTGAGTTTGAGATCATGTTGTTAAGTTCCCCGTTCTCCACCCCTACACCTACAACTAAAAATTCCTGAGTTTTATTTGGAGTATGTTTATAGTTTAATTGGAAGAGAATTGACATCCTTAGAATATTGAAACTTCCCATGCAGGAAAACCCATTTTTGATAGGAGTATAAAGATATTGTGAGTCCGTGGGTTCAGATCTAAAGTATTTTTTTGTTAAATATGGACTTTTAATACTGTGTTTCCGTTTATTTAACATATTCAAATCTTTGTATTTAGAAGATATTTTGCCTATTATATTTTTAAAATGGTGATTACTAATATATTCAGTAACCACTTTTGTTTTATTATTTGTGTTGTTTCTATTGCATAAAATGAGAATTTCGTTTCTTCCTTTCAAATCTTCTACACCTTATTTCATCACACGGCCAATTGTGTTAGCTGGCCCTTCCATAAATCATCTCATAAGGGTAGAAACATGTCTAATGTTTCAGTATTAGATAGATCGTTATAACTCTTATAATAAGAGTTTATATAAGTTTATAAGTTAAACTCTCATATAAGTTTATAAGATAGATCGTTATAACTCTTATAATAAGAGTTTATATAAGTTTATAAGTTAAACTCTCATAAACTCCTATAGTCATGAGTTTCAGATGCTATTCTGTTATAGCAGTTCCATACTTTTCTTTTCCATTGGTCTTTTATCTCCTACTTTTACCATGCAGGATGCTTTTCAGTAGAAAGGACAGGTTAGTTGTCCTCATTGTAGAGGTCTAATATCTTTCTCAGATTTTCAGATGAGGTGCATGCTGTTTTGTACAAAACCTCATTTTTAGAAGCCTTTTTTTAAAAGTTTATTTATTTTGAGCGAGTGAGAAAGAGAGAGAGAGAGAGAGAGCAGGGGGAGCAGAGAGAGGGATGGAGAAAGAGAATCTTAAACAGGCACCACACTGCCAGCACAGAGCCCCATGTGGGGCTTGAACTCACAAACCATGAGATCATGACCTCAGCAGAAACCAAGAGTGGGATGCTTAACCAAGTGAGCTACCCAGGCGTCCCCTAGAAGCCTTTCATTTAGCATTGTGGTGCAACTTGACTGTGTTAGTGTCTTCTCTACCCCACTGTTTTTGATAATAATGTTAAATATAAAATGAAACATACTATTCTCAGTACTGCTTCAAGATCTGATTCCTCCTTGCGCATGCATAGTGTTAGTTCTGCCTGCTGCCAGCACTGAGCGTGCCTGGAAGTCAATGTTGGCCTCTGAGAGTGGGACCCAGGGATCTTACTGCCATCTGCCTGTTCTCTGCTGGGTTGGGACTGTGCGTATCTCCAGCTGGGCAGCGGTGCTGTAAGAGGTGCAGAGCCTCTCTGTCAAATAGACTTTATTCACTTCCCATACCATGTGTTTGAGCCTCCATATATGTTTCACAGTCCAGGTCCAACTCTTCTATAATCACTGCCAATTCCATCTGGATTCTGCTTTTAGGATGATGATTAATCACAGTTTTTCTGAGAGTTGTCAATGTGTGCCTTTTTTGGTGAGTGTTTGTTTGTATTTAATGAGTGGCTGGGGGAGGTTATGATGGGGACTGCTTGCCACTCATCATTTTGAACCTGTCTGTTGTATGGTTACTCCTAAAGATACCTGTTTATATTTAACTTACCCCGGTCACATCTCATAGGTTACGCTTGGTCAAAACATGTTGGTTGTGTTTCAAAATCTTGTACTCTGAGCTCTTTGAAAAGTTTGCAGAGTCATGCTGAGTCATTCACAAGAGACCTTCTGGATTTGATTAATTACAAGTAGTTTAAATAAAATCTCTGACGGAAATAAAACATAGGTAGAAAGAATAGGACAACCATGGTTGAAGAAGGAGGGGCTAACTCTACAGGGTCTCCCAGTTACCTAGCTATTTTTCTTCTTTGTAAAACTTACCACAATTATGATTAAATTATCATGTATTTAATGTCCCCCTACTCCTCTTATTGCAAATTTGATGAGGATGAGGACTGTGTCTCTTTCACCGCAGTATTTCCAGTATCTAGCGTAGAAACTTGCACATAGTAAGTGCTCAAAAATCTGTATCAAATAAATGAATAAGGGTTACTAGTGTCCTAACCCCAAAGTGAAACACCAAACAAAACAACACTCAACATCACTCGTCATCAGGGAAATACAGATCAAAACCACAATGAGATACCACTTCACACCTGTCAGAATGGCTAACATTAACAACTCTGGCAACAACAGATGCTGGTGAGGATGCAAAGAAAGAGGACCTCTTTTGCATTGTTGGTGGGAATGCAAGCTGGTGCAGCCACTCTGGAAAACAGTATGGGGGTTCCTCAAAAAATTAAAAATAGAACTACCCTACGACCCAGCAATTGCACTACTAGGCATTTATCCAAGGGATACAGGTGTGCTGTTTCGAAGGGACACATGCACCCCCATGTTTATAGCAACACTATCAACAATGGCCAAAGTCTGGAAAGAGCCCAAATGTCCATCGATGGACGAATGGATCAAGAAGATGTGGTATATATATATACAATGGAGTCTTACTCAGCAATCAAAAAGAATGAAATCTTGCCGTTTACAACTACATGGATGGAACTGGAGGGTATTATGCTAAGTGAAGTTAGTCAGTCAGAGAAAGACAGAAACCATATGACTTCACTCCTATGAGGACTTTAAGAGACCAAACAGATGAACATAAGGGAAGGGAAACAAGAATAATATAAAAACAGGGAGGGGGACAAAACAGAAGAGACTCATAAATATGGAGAACAAACTGAAGGTTACAGGAGGGGCTGTGGGAAGGGGGGATGGGCTAAATAGGTAAGGGGCACTAAGGAATCCACTCCTGAAATCATTGTTGCACTAGATGCTAACTAATTTGGATGTCAATTAAAAAAAAATAAAATAAAACGAGTTAATTAAAAAAAAAGCACTAAAAAATAACCGTCCTTAGAAATTTTTGTCGTTAGTTTAAAAAACTAAAATATAACTTAAAATAATAGTATTAACCACACATATGTGTTTGTACACCTTTTGGATGTGCTCAGGTTTTTGGAGAGTGATTGTCAGAAACATAAAGCAATTGCACGCTCTTTCCGAACATTCTCAAATTATGTTCTAATGTCTTAAATCATAAGAAGTACCTCTAGTCACTAAAGTAAGCGTCTCCATTTGGCTTGATGTATGTTTAGTCTATTTCTTCTTGGCAAAAATATTTTAGTGTAAGTGTCCGAGCATAAGGCTGACAAAATGTTTTCTTTCCTACCCATTTGTGTGGTCTTCTTTAACAAACTTTATGTTTAAAAAAACTAGAATCTGTTCAGAGGAATGATATATATCTACATAAGCAGTTTATTTGGCATTGAGAATAATTGAAAGGTAGGTGAATTCTAATTGAGAAAAAGCAAGAGAGCACTTCTAATCATCAGTGTTTCAGCTACTTAATTACAATTTTGCCTCATTTTGAAAAAAAAAAGAAAATAGCACAATAATAAGAAAATAATTATAATTTTTGTAAATAATTGTATTTATAAGACCTGATCATTTTTACTCTTTACCATTTAATTTACTCTTTACCGTTTAATTTACTGTTTACATTTTACCGTTTAATAATACACAGGTGTGGATTATTTCTACTTTTGTCTTTTTTGAAATCTGGATAGGAAATTCTGAATTCCATGACATTGTTCTTGTAATATTAGCACATGGAATGACAATTCATCTTAATTCAGAAAGTATGCATTGAATTTGTCTTAGATCTTTAATACTGTTGCGGAAGCATTAAAAGGACCTTACAACATAAATGACAAGATGTATGCACATGGTATAATTATATGTTCCTCAGATCAGAGTGTGACAAGCTATTGTAGTGGACAGTTGAGATTTGGTATAAAAATAAAGAAAGAACAATATTGCAGCGGGCTGGAAGAGATTGAGTATGCCTTATAGCTTAATCCTAATATGAATCCTGAGAAGAGTAGGTTTAAATAAAATAAATGAATGGTGGAGGTCATTTCCTCTCAGGAAAACAGTATGAGGAAAGATTTTTTTTAGTTAAAAAAATGTTCGGGGCGCCTGGGTGGCTCAGTTGGTTAAGCGTCTGACTTCGGCTCAGGTCACGATCTCGCGGTCCGTGAGTTCGAGCCCCGCGTTGGGCTCTGTGCTGACAGCTCAGAGCCTGGAGCCTGTTTCAGATTCTGTGTCTCCCTCTCTCTCTGACCCTCCCCCGTTCATGCTCTGTCTCTCTCTGTCCCAAAAATAAATAAACGTTAAAAAAAATTAAAAAAAAATGTTCATTTATTTATTTTTGAGAGAGATAGAGAGAATGGAGGGGAGGGGCAGAGAGCGAAGGAGAAAGAGAATCCCAAACAGGCTCCCCACTGTCAGGGCAGAGCTCAACACAGGGCTCAATCCCACAACCCTGAGATCATGACTGGAGCCAAAATCAAGAGTCAGATGCTTCACTGACTGAGCCACCCGTGCACTCCAAGGAAAGATTTTAAGTGGGGAGTGGGTACAGGGCAGAAAGCTTGAGTGTGATGAGATTGACCATGAAAGGTGGGACTAATTTCAGGATGGTTGCGAGGACCAGATTCATGAGTTTGATCCTGTATTTTAGATAATTAGGATGAAAGTTTTGAAAAGGGGGACAAAATGTTGACATTTATTTAAATGCAGACACAACATATAGGATCAATTGGAACAGGGAGGGAGTAGAGGCCGAAAGACTATATCTGCTATTCAGGAAGTGACAATATTGGGGTTATGGTTGTGGCTTTCTTCTCCTTCATACCTTGTGTTCTTAGATGTCTTCAATTTTTTTTTTCTGCCTGGACCAACCAGGAGAATGTAAGTGCCAAAGAGGCTAAGGTAGAAGACTCTTTTTTAATGGATGATGAATTTGGTTTTGATTATGTTGATTTGGGGGCAAAGCTTGATTGTGCAAATACAAATTCCATGAGGTAGATGGAGATCCAGACTAGAACTGCTCAAGGAAACAGAATGGAGATGCAGATCTGCATCACCAGCACAGGAGCAATGATTAAAATACCAAGACATGACATATAACGGTGCTTTAGATAAAGGGTCAGAAGCAGCTTTGGATCATTTCCTTGGTTAGTGACTGGGGGAAAAAAAACTAGAAATGAGAAGTGAGACTCAGGAAAAACAACAACAACAGTGTCAGTGTCACGTACAGTCTGAAAAAAAAATGGGTGTAACTTGAAGGTCAAGTGTGAGGATTGTGGAAAAAACAATCTTTAATTTACCCAGAAAAGAGTGATTTAGCCTTTTGTGGGGATGGAGTACATGTAGGTAGAAAAATGTGCAGAGAAGTAAAATAGGATTTCAGGGCCCTGGGGAGTAGACTGGTGTTGTAGAAACAAGCCCATGATTGTATGTTGCTAGTTTAAGAAATTTGGTAGGGAAAAGGATAGAAGTATGGCTGTAGTTAGGGAAAACAGAAGAGTCAAGAAAGACATTTTCAGAATGGGTAAATGTGTGAAATATGCAAAATAGAGAGATTTCATCAGGGAAAAGGAGCTTTCCTGGGAAAGGAAAGAATGTGTGAGGTACAAGAAGACAGGGGACAGGCAGAGACTTCTTTACCTTTAAAGTGGTCACTTTTTATTTTCTAAGACATGGGGAAGAGTGTCTAAGGGAGGGTAGTGAGGGAACTAAGGGCTGATAGATCTGTTGTTTGCAGGAAAATAAGGGCAGGCATGTGCTGGCAAGAATAGAATGGAAGAGTGAAAGAAATAGAAATATTTATACAGTAGAGTCATATATCAGTCCCACATTTAATTTATGTGAGTATTGCCAAATATTCTTTGGAGAAAAAAGCAAGGTAACAAGTGCCCTCAGTTTCATATGGACAAAATCATTGAATCTGTTCTTCATATAAAAAATGATTTATTTTTAAGTTTTTCTTTGGCCGTGAAATGAAAATATTAAGTGTATCTTGCATGGTAGACACTGTGATATGCACCCAGATCCTTTCTGGGTTGAAGGATCTATTTCCCCAGCTGCTGGGAATACTGCCAGACAATACTCTTTAGCTGTCATTCCACTTTGGAAATTGCCTTGGCCGAAGAAATATGCCTCACCCAAGGTCATGTCCCCTTCTGGACAGCCCACAACCAGTGACTGATCAATATAGGAGATAAAGACCCTATCCCTTCTCCTCAGCAGACAGCCAATCTGAAGGTCCATTAAAAGCTTGAGAGCTTCCGACAAGGTTTGCTGAGTTCTTTGCTGGGGTGTATCACAGCTCTTGCATTTTTTCCCCTCTCCTTTTAACAAGTGTTCAAGAACACTCCCTAAACATCCTTTATGCTAATCTATGTTTTGAAGTCTTCTTACGAAAACAAACTTGCAACATTTGAGAGACTTATTTCCCCAGGGGCTGGAAAGGCTTCTAGAAGATAGCCATCACATGTTAGTCTCCTTTAGGATTTACTTCAGCTGAAGAAAACTTTCTCTACCAAGTCATGTCTTCTTCCAGAAACAGTTGACATTCAACGACTAATCAACGGGGTGGCATAAAGGGCTTGTCATTCTGAATCCAAGTTGGGACAATTCTGATAGGCCAACCCACAATCAAAGCTTTCTATGGCATTGGCTGAGGCCTTAGCTGGGACTGCATTACTGCTCAACTTTTCCCACTGCTCAATTTGCCTTCTTTCCTTTCCTTTCTACAAGGGCACTCCTTCAGCCTTCTCATGCTGAACTCCATCTGGCAGTCGGCTTCCCGTGACCCCTGACCTGCACTGTCTTGCCAACCCAGGTTTTATTTTTTAATACTAACTTTTACCTTAGCAAAGTACTGCTATAAAGTTCAATTGTCTTTTGTGACTCTTCCAAAAATCAACAAGTTGTTAGTACATTTTCTTTCTTTTCATGAAGATATTTCCTTCCAGTGCCCATAGTTTAAAGTTTTCAAAGGTCCACTGATAATATCACTTGGGTTAGAATGTTTATGTGTCATCTTTTGCTTATTGATCTCAATTATTGAATATTAATTTTTAAAAATTTATTTGTGCTTCGTTTTATTAAATTAAATTTCTTTTAGGTTTTTTTTTAGTTTATTTATTTTTGGAAGAGAGAGAGATAGAGATCTATCTCTAGAAATGGAGAGAGAGAGAGAGAGAGAGAGAGAAAGAGAGAGAGCACACACAGGGGAGGGGCAGGGAGGGGGAGAGGATTCCAAGCAGGCTCTGCACTGTCATCATGGGGCTCGACTTAAAGCTCAGACTCATGAACCATGAGATCATGACCTGAGCCGAAACCGAGAGTCAGACCTTTAACCATCTGAGCCACCCAGGTGCCCCTAAATTAAATTTCTAATTGCTTGATAACTATAGAATATTAGTCAACACCTATGCCTATTTAGTCACAATATCTAGAAGATGATTTCTGTTATTCTTTTATTCTGTTGTTCAATAGAACAAGTGGTCTTGTCATACTGATACCACTAGTTGAGTGTGACAGCACTTGTTGGTTATTCTCTAATATCCACTTCCTCCTCCTGATTTAGTTGTAGTTTTTTTTTTTCCTTTTCGTCTCTCTTTTGTGTTCTTTGCTTTTCTCTGCTCTCTCTTCCTCTCTCTTTCTTTCTGCTTTCAGTGAGTATAAGACTATCTTGTTAAATACTATTCTCCCTTGCAACTAGGTGTGGCCATGTGACTAAATCCTGGGCGTTTGCAATGTGAATGGAAATGATGTGTGCAATTTCCAGAGATGGGTGTGAACACGAGGGCAAACGCTAGAGGAGGGACTTTGAACCATGTTGAGGATCGCAGAATGGCAAGACAGAAGGAGCCTGGCTTCCAACATGGGCCAACACATTAGCCAAGACTTTACAGGAGAAAGAAATACATATCTTATTTAAGTCATTATTATTTTGGGTCTTTCCATTACAGCAGCCAAATCAATTCCTTAACTAATCCTTTAGGAATATGCATATCTTAGTATGCTTCCTAATGTTATATTCATGTAATCAGTTAGTAGCTGCTTGCCAAAAGACGGGGAAATATATGAATTCTTCTAAAACTATGCTTATTAACCTGGGCTTTTTGTGTCCCTATGGATAAGTGGTGGTGTGCAGAATTCAAGAACCCTCAGGATCAACATGACCTATCTGGTCTATATATTGACTTTAGGCAAAGCTTAACAAAGATTAAATTTCAAAAATTTCCCAAAGATAATTAAATTAAGTCATTAAAATTTTTACACAGATCTATATTAATATTTAATGCAAAACTACCATGATGTTTTAAGAGAAAGACAAAACCCAAAGACATTTAATGCTTGAGATGAGCTATTTTTGCCGTGTTCCCCTGCCTACCAGTGGGCTCATGTTCCCAGTTCATTTGCTTTTATGGTGCGTCTGGGGAAATTTTCAGAAAGCACTTTTCTATGGAGATGTTCTGTCTCAATGTCCAGAGCTCTCAGGCTGCATCAAAATGATGTTTTTCTTATTTACATCGGCATTTAATTTGTTGCACGTGGGTCCAGAAACCATTTATTAAACTGATGCTTTGATGTTTTAGAAATAATGTATTTTAGAAATTTTAGAACCAAGTTTTATAATTTTTCTTGACTTTATTCTTTGAGGGTTTTTTTTTTAGGTATTCTCATTACCATTTTCAACAGAGGTCTTATTTATTCCAGCTCAGTAGTTATACATGGCTGAGTCTGGCTCAGACATGGAGGCCAATTTATTGTTTTTGGCTGTCCTTTTCCAACTTTGTTATTCAAACCCTTGGGTGGCTGCATGCTCATTTTTGAGTCTCTGATAGAGTTTGAGAGATTCCAAGCACATAAAACAGAATGTTAGAATGCTTCTTGGGTACTATTCAGTGATATAAGTTTTGGTATACAGTTCAAAACTACAATTATAAATGGATTTTCTAACTGGGTCAACTAAACTTTAGCCTCATTTTAACCTCCAGATTATTAAGCCTTAGAGCTAACAATAGGGACAAATCGGTTAGAGAGCTGAACATGTTTACTATAGTTTTGGAGAGGGACCTTTTAGGGTGGCTTTGGAATGTTGAATGGAGTTACTCAAGATACGTAATAGCTGGCATTCATGAAAACCAGATAGAACCGCTTCTGTTTATGTCCTTATGGAATGGATGATTCTTGAAAGGATTGCAGAAGGGGTTAGAGAACACGTTAACTTCACACTAATAATAAACAAGGGGTCCCTTCTCCTTAGCTGGGCCACTACTGAAATTAAAATATTGTATAACAGGAGGCAATTATCTTATATTTGTGGTTTCAGATCAATCTCAGAGTGCTAACCTTATGCTGAGAGGCATGAGGACTATAAAGAACAAGGGACAAACAAACACATGGGAGAAATGGCACACAAAACAAAGAACAATGCAAAGCCACCAGTGATTAACTGCCAAAATGCTGTAGACGTTGCACTTGGAGCCTGTTGGGCAATTGATCATGGTACTTGGCAATGTCCACTGCAGCTGAAGAAAAGCCTGAAAAAAACTGAGGTGTTGTAAAGGGGACTCTTTACACAACCACAGCTATGTTTCAACAACTCAGTAACAAAAGGCTCTCACTTGGCAAGAAGATGGAGTGGAGAAATGAGCGCTGGTGAGGGGCTTGATACTTGTGCCCATTCTGTGTGGAGGAATGTTAGCAAGTCACAGGTCTGCTCTGGGTCTTGTTCTTGTCACTCTGAGATGTTTCTTGATGATTCGGCGAGGGTACTCGGTCTGCAACAGCAGGGCCAAGTTTTGCCGACATAAGCAGAGGAGGAATTTACTGGAAAGCCATGGGCTTGTTTACAGAATCGAGGAGAATGCTGAAGGAACCAGGTTAACCTTGGGAGTTGAGGTAGTAAAAAAGGAAGAATGTCAATCCTGGAATGAATCCAGTGTTTGTGCCCTTTGCTCTAGGATCAATTTTTAGGAATACAGAATCTGAAACTTGACAGAAGAGAGAATCAGAAGACAGAATCAGAACGCTGAAACTCTATCTAATGGAGAATTTAGAAAAAGGGGAAAATTATACTGTCTTTTTCCACCTTCCAGTTAATGCACAGCACCCTTCTGATTTTGAGTGTTGGTTGTTATATTATATTGAGCAAGTTAATTAAAATGTTTTGAACTTCAATTTCCTCATCAGTAACGACAGGGTCAAATTCAAAGGGTTGTTGAGAGCATACATTGAGGTAAGGTGTGTTACATCTTAGGCTGTTGAATGGAACATAGTAAATACTCAATGAATATTCTTTTCTTTCTCTTAGTCTTTAGAAGACAGTCCAGTGTATGGTTTAGGATGTGTCACATATCCACAAGTATATTCTTCTATGTGTAGATGTGTTAATGGTACTCTCGTGTCAATCTATGCTTGTCTACTTCTGATTATGTTATTATCAAGGAATGCTTATGAGTACTTCTTTGGGTATTATACAGTGCTAGAGATACAAAAATGAATAATACGGTATTTGCTCTCAGGGGAAATTATAAAATGCTAAAAAAGGTAAGTTAATGAGCACATTAAATGTAAAACATATATGATAATGTTTCCAAGTGCTAAATAATAACTTCTAAGCAAAGTGTAACCACTGAAGTTTAGAGGGGTTATATAATTTTTTCGAAAGAAAACTGGACCACTGTCTTACACCATACACCAAAATAAACTCCAAGTGGGTTAAAGACCTAAATGTGAGACCCAGAACCATAAAAATCCTAGAAGAGAGCACAGGCAGTAATTTCTCTGACATTGGCTGTAGCAACATTTTTCTAGACATGTCTCCTGAGGCAAAGCAAAGGAAATCAGAGCAAAAATAAACTACTGGGACTATATCAAAATAAAAAGCTTCTTCACAGCAAAGGAAACAATCAACAAAAGTAAAAGACAACCTATTGAATGGGAGAAGGTATTTGCAGATGATGTATCTGATAAAGGGGTGGTATCCAAACTATATAAATATATAAACAGTTCAATACCAAAAAACCAAATAAACTGATCAGAATATGGGCAGAAAAACATGAACAGACATTTCTTCAAATAAGAAATACACATGGCCAACAGACATGTGAAAAGATGCTCAATATCACTCATCAGGGAAATGCAAATCAAAACTACAATGAGGTATCATCTCACATCTGTCAGAATAGCTAATATCAAAAACACAACAAACAACAAGTGTCGGTGAGAATGTGAAGAAAAAAAGGAACCCTCTTGCACTGTTGGTAGGAATACAAACTGTTGCAGCCACTGTGGAAAACAGTATGGAGTTTCCTTGAAAAATTAAAAATAGAACTATCCTATGATCCAGTTATCACACTACGCAGTATTTACCCAAAAATATGAAAACACTAATCTAAAAGAATATATTTGCCCTTATGTTTATTGCAGCATTATTTACAGTAGCCAAATTATGGAAGCAGCCCAAGTGTCCATTGATACATGAATGGATAAAGAAGATGTGGTATATATAATACATATACAATGAAATATTATTCAGCCACAAAAAGAATGAAATCTTGCCATTAGCAACTATACGGATAGAGCTAGAGAGCATGATGCTAAGCAAAATAAATCAGAGAAAGACAAATGTCATATATTTCACTCATATGTAGAATTTAAGAAACAAAACAAATGAACAAATGGAAAAAAAGAGACAAACCAAAAACAGACTCTTAACTACAGGAAGAAAACAGAGGCTGACCAGAGGGGAGGTGGATAGGTTGGTGATGGGGATTAAGAGTACATTTACCATGATGAGCACTGAGTAATGTATAGAGTTGTTGAGTCACTATATTGCACAGCTGAAACTAATATAACACTGTATGTTAACTATATTGGAATTAAAAACTGAATAAAATAAAAAAATTGAACTACATAATATATTCAGAAAAATAAGCGTTTCATAAGTAAGTGGCTCAATGAATTTTCAAAGTGAACATTTCCATGTGATTACTACCTGGGTCAAGAAAGAGAACGCTTCTAGGGACTAAGAAGCAGCCCTTTGGCCTCTGTCCATTCAATGACCAGCTTTCACAGAAGGTTAAAATTCCTTTTACCACCAAAGATTAGTTTTGCCTATTTCTGAATTTCATCCAAACAGAATCATACATTGTGTATATCTTGGTATCTGGTTTCTTTGGCTCAATGTTCTACTTGTGAGATTCTTCCTTGTTGTTGTAAATAGCGGTGGTTTGTTTATTCCTATTGTTGTTTAGCATCCCTTAGCATGGATATATTAACATTTACTTGTCTATTCTACTGTTGGTGGACATTACTGCTGTTACTGATTTGGGCTATATGGACATATATGAGCATTCTTGTACCAGTCCAGAAATCTTGGATAACTATAGAAATTAGAAGTCTGAGGATATGGTAGTAAAGGGAACCACAATGTATTAGCTTCCTAGGGCTATTGTAACCAAAACCACACACTGGGTAGCTTAAGCAATAGACATTTATTGTCTCACAGTTCAGGAGCCTTGAAGACTGAGATCAAGGTGTTGGTGGGGTTGTTTCCTCCGAGGGCTGTGAGAAGAATATGCCTCGTGTCTCTCTTCTAGTGCTGATAGTTTGCTGGAAATCTCTGACACTCCTTGTAGATACATCTCCCTGAAGTTCATCTCTGCTTTCATCATTATGTGGCATTCCCCTTTGTGTGTGTCTTTGTGTCTAAAGTTCTCCTTATAAGGACACCAGTCATATTGGATTAGAGCTTATTCTAATGATCTCATCTTAAGTTGATCACTGGCAAAGATCCATCTCCTCAAATAGGGTCATCAGAGGCTCTGAGGGTTAGAACTCCAACATTTTTTTTTTTTGGAGACACAATTCAACCTACAACACAGAGTGTAGAACCATATCAGATCACACTGTTGTTGAGAAAGATGGAGTATTTCAAGTTGGAATATAAGGGAATTAGATATCTGACTATGATTTATGATATCTTATATCTTGTCATATATACTGTCATATTTCACCATTATATAAATGTATGGGCATGCAAAAGTTGAACATCAGAGTATAAAAATATCTGGTGAATGTTGATTTTCTAATGAGTAATAGTTTCTACTTTAATTCTTTATCCCTACAGAATTGCCTGCAGCTATTTGTCTGCTAGATTTTGTCCAAAGATGTTCTGAATTTCATTATTCTTCTTTTTTCTAAATGTTTGTTTATTTACCTTGAGAGGGAGAGCATGCATGCATACATGTGAGGGAGGGAGGGGCAGAGAGAAAGGGAGAAAGAGAATCCCAAGCAGGGTCTGTGCTGTCAGCTCAGAGCCCGCTGTGGGGCTGGATCTCATGAACAGGGAGATCATGACCTGAGTGGAAGCCAAGAGTCGAATGCTTAACTGACTGAGCCACCTAGGTGCCCTGTTATTATTCTTAATTAAGGGTTTTCTCATTTGTAGTTCGTTAATAGCTCCTTCCATCTTCCCTTCCTTGTCAATATTTTCTTCTCAACAATGGGAAATTGGCTTCCTGACTCTATATGCTTGAACCACTGGAACAGAGTACATCCTCTATGTCAGCAGCCTCTGCCCCTTCCACACTCTTATAGTCTCTGTTTGGCTACTTAATTATGGAGTTAATCTTGCCTGTAAGAAAGGGAATTTGAAAGCACTTCAGGCCAGCAGCTCAGAGACTGATTCCATTATGATGCTGAACCATGACTCTTACACAGCCCTGCAAGTACATATCTATCTCTTTTACTTTGTATAAGGGATCTTTTAGTCCTGGTCTTTGATCTCCGAGTCTCCTTCATTTTCACATTATCTGGAGTGTTTGATGACAGTCAGCAGAAGGAGAGGACTTTGGGAGAATAGGTGTTTGTTCACTGGGGCTAGACTACCAAGATTTTCTGGCATGTAGATTCTTCTCTCACGTATCTTTTGGTATCTCCTTTGTGTGTGAGCTTCATTCAGAAGCTCCCAGAATATGCCTGTATTTTTTATCATTGCTTCTATTTCTGTACCATCAAGAAGTACTGCTCTCAGCACTCTCCATCTTTCCTTTGCTTTCTAATTTTGTCATTCAGGCTCTGGGCCCAGCAGTGACCAGCACCCTTTGGAGCAGTACTCTTGGTGTGCCTTTGAAATACTCCTCCTGGAGCCAACACCCTAGACTTAAGTTCTCCTCATGGGCCCTAGGGTTCAGGACTGGAACCTGGCTACCTCCTTCTAAATGTGGATTTAGAAGGTTTCATGTGTTTAAGAAAGACTCCTCTTCTAGGTGGATGCAGTCATGCTCCCGGACACACTCCATGGTGAGTGGCTAGAGGTCCTACCACTCAGTTGCTCAATGAACGAAGGACGGCCCTGTGCTTGGGTCTCTGACTTTTGACTTCCCTTAGTTGCCTTTTTTTTTTTTAAGCCTCCATAAAGTTTTGTCTCTTGAATATGCAGATCCAGGCTTCTTAGCTCTGGCCCAGTCTACCGCAAATTTAAACACAATGGTGAGTTCAGGAACAATCACAGAGCAACTGAAATAGCCGTTTAGTCGTGTTGGGGGGGGGGGGGCAGTCAGTCAATCGGAGTTCCCAGAATCATGGATGAGAATTTTATATCTAAGGCCAAAAGTATAAAAATATATAAATCTACTGAAAGATGGGGTACAGTTTACATTCACTCTTTCAATACCCACAAGTGATTGAGATTTCACAAAAACATAAAGGAAGTATCAATATTCCTCATAATATTACATATGTATGCTCAGAATCTAGGTCTTTTAATTGATCCAAGAGAAAACATGAAGGCAGCATATTCATTATAATAAGGTCTTGGTTGATTAAAAACCATTGTACATTTGAAGTAAATTGACCACATTTTATGATGGAGTGTTTAAATATAGCAATAAGAAAATGGATGCATATTTAAAAATTGGGTGCCAATACTTGGTTCTGAAGCTCATTAAAACAAATGAAAGATTTAGAATAGAATATTTTCTTGTGTGTGTCTGTGTGTGTGTGTGTGTGTGCGTGTGTGTGTTTTGGCAGAAATTATACATCCTCATTGCAAGTTTAATGATTCTATGCTTGTGATTAAAACTTAAGTAATAATTTTTTTCCCTTGAAGAACATAAAAAAATGCATGTGGCATCATAATTTTCAGTACTTCTCTGTCATATGGTAGAGTTTCTGGGTGCTTAAAAATATTAACTCCTTTGCATAATACCACTTGGGAATCATTTTCATCTTATGGATCCCATTATATCAATAAGAAAATAAACATAGTAGGATTGTGTCGGGTCAGTGGCAGGATCCCAATAAAAATCCAATCACTCATGTAACCCAAGCCCAGGGTTAGAGCCCCAGGTGGGGAATTGGGATGACCTTATTGGATTATCTGCCATATGGGCTCATGAAGTCAGGATCACAGCACCTTGCCTCCCTCCCCTTCTTCCTATCATATGGACCTTACATGGATGGAATTAATTTATAGGAACCCTTATGCAATTCTACTTGCACTTAAGCTATACAGAATTAAAAACACAAATCTTGTCCCCAAGGGGTAATGTAGAATACATTGCTGCAGAACTGCTCATCTATTCCCTGCTTTCCCAAACAAACCAGTTTCTTAATTCATTAGTGTGTTTTCCTTGTTCCAACACCCCACCCTAAACAAAAAGGAATCCAAATGCAGGGGAAGCACACAGTAGGTCTCTAAATCATATAGAGGCAAAATCAAATGGAAACTCCTCACAGAAAACCTTAACCTTTTCTGATCCGTGAACCTCTCTCCCCTTTCTGGCCATCTTCTGTCAGCCTAAGAGCTTGCCAGGTTGGCTTTGGGCAGCTGGTCATTAAAGGGTAACCCTGGCTGTCTGTTTCCCAAAGGTGGAGTGTTTACCCTTCGTTTTGCTCAGTTGCCTGGCCAATCAAATAAGATTCTATTTAAAATAGCATTTTTTTTCCAACCTTGGCCTCTGAAGTCTTCCAGAATATTGGAAACCTGCTAAAGCATAAACATATGTCATGCAGAGAGAGGGATAGTCAAAGAAATCAGGATAGCAAAGTCAAAGATGCAAATTAAAACCCAAGAAGAATCAATTAAAAAGGCACCAAAGGTCTGTTTAAGTGATTGAATGAGACAGAAGTGCATCTTGAGATGAATAAATTACAGGAATGTGTGAGAAAAGAAATGAAGGCATTCAAGACTCGTGAGCGGGAGGATAAGTGGATAGATGTGAGGGAAGGTATTTAACACGTAGGTGATAGGCACGTGGGCTCGGGTTCTGATTATTAGATTGATTAAGGATGCAAAAACATCACCATAGCCTCTGGGTAATTGTACAACCCATGACTACAAATGGTGATCTCCCCCCAGACAGAAGCATAACAAGAGGAAAGCCATGGCATTCCTCATGGCTAGTGAGGCACGTGTCTCCTGACCCCCCACTGTTCCTCTTTGTACCAAATGCAGTGTGTCCTCAGGCTTAATCATGACCAACTGTGCCTTTCAGTCTCTCTCCTCCCTACTGGCCTGCTAGAGAGACATGGGTTAGGCTGCTCTGTAATAATGTCTGTCATTGTGTACGCTTCCCTCAGCGCTTCTATGTACATCACATAATCTTTAAAACCAGGCAAGAGTGGCAAGCATGACTATAATTCCAGCTTTCCAAGGGCAGAAACCAGAAAGCCCAAGTTCACACAGAAGCGGGAGCTGGCACGTGCGGGTGGGGAAGCTGCGCAGTGCATAGGATCCCTGGCGAAGAGGACAAATGCGGGCTGAAATACAAACCCTGTGCACGTCACCGCACTGTGCAGCATGGCATGAGGCTTGTCTGCCTGGGGCAAGGGCATCATTTCCTAGTTTGCAAGCAAAAGATTTAAAGGCCAGTGGTGGCCCTAAGCTGAAATTGGGTCTCTTGCTGCTTTCCCTCTCTGTTTTGGTCCTGCCCTAAAAGAATTCTCTTCCTTCCCCATACCTATCGAATCAGGGTCGGTTTCTTCATCTCAGACCCACCAGCCTGAAAATAACAGTTACCCTTGAACAACACAGGTGTGGGGGCACTGACCTCCTGCGCAGTTGGAAATCCACATATAACTATTGGTCCCACCAAACGTAACTAGTAACAGCCTACTATTGACCAGAAGCCTTAGTGATCACATAAATAGTCGATGGACATGTAATTCGAATGTTACGTGTATTATATACCGTATTACGATAGAGTAAGTTAGAAAAAAGAAAAAAGTTCTTAAGAAAATTATAAGAGAAAATACATTCACACCCCTGTACTGTATTTACTGAAAAAAAAAATCCATGAATAAGTGGAACCATGCGATTCAAGCCCGTGTTGTTTAAGCATCAATGTACTACTATGTTCAGTTATCTAGCTCTTTTAACGGTTTCCCAGTTTGTTTCACATAACAGTCCTTTCAATTCTTATTGTTCTTCACTCTTTCTAAGGGGTTTCCATAGATTTTCTTAAAAACAACCTCTCCAGAAATGATTATTCCACCTGCAGAAAAGCACCTCAGAGAGAACGTCATAAGGGCATGGTGCTTGTAGGAGGCAACACTGGGATTAGAACCCAGGTGTAGATGTCTAGCTCTGGGCCCTGTCCACTGCGTTACACAGCCCTGAGCCTGCTTCTTCCCCTACTCTATCATACTCCCTCCTGGCTTCTCTCCAAGCAACCGTCAACATTTTTACTTCTTCCACTGATCTATGTATGGATTAACTAGAGGCGGGCCAATAGCACTTGTGCATCTTCCCTGCTGAAATTTGATGAAATGTCCACTTAGTCTTGGCCCAAGGCAAGTAAGACCAAGATTTTGGCCTTGGGTCAGTGCGTTTTGTTAAAGTTCCTACTCGATGCAGATTTTCTATGGGATCTGTCACTCTTCGCCTCTTGTCCTCAGAGAAGCCTCTCAAGGGACAGTAGATCTCATCTCCATGTTTCTCCTGACCAGACTCTGAGCCAATTCTGAAATTGTCTCTGGTGTTCAGGAGAGAGAAATGAGTTTTATTTATGGGTATAAGGAGGATGTGGCCAGGACTCAATGCCGTATCTATCTACCCTGCCACAGGTTGAACATTTGGGGGAGGAAGCCTTCCTGCTAGACAGGTGAACAAAGAGAAGGAAAAAAAAGAAGTGTTTGCTTCAAGGGCAGGTTGTTTCCAGAGAGGAGAGATCCATGAGCAAGGAGTATTGCTCATTAACTCCCCCCACCCGAACCCCCAAGCGAGGCCCTCACCATCTTCCTCTTTACTTGGGAAGACAGAAGGGGTGGTGGGGAGAGAAGCAGGAACTTCCTCTTGGGTATCTTCCTTTTGGGGGACAGTGAAGGGCATGGCAAAAGGGCAGAAGGGCCGTGGCAGGAACGTGTGCACCAAGACTATCTAGTTCACAGGAATGGCATGGCCACAAAAGAGCTTTTAGGTGAGCTCATTCTTGGAGTGAGCACCTCTGAAGTTTTCCCCTGTCCTCCCCACAGAAGAGCCATGCAGAATGTACTGCCTCCTCCCCAGAATGTCTCTACTGAGAACAATTTCTGGAGTAAAATGCACTTTGTAGAGATGAAGGACTCATCCCACCTGCTCCATGGAATGGGAACCCCCGCCCTATGTGTATATTTGCAGGGGGTGATATTCCCAGGGCAGACGGGAAAAACTCTTCCCTTTTTCCTGACAAGCTATTGATGTTTGACCATACTATCCTCTGAAACAGAATTTTATCCTGTATACAGAGCAAAAAGAGAGACAAAACCATTATAAAATTATTTACATGTCAATATGTTACTGGATAATTTGAAGACCAAGAATACTGAGACTTAATTCAGTCAGACTTACGCCACTTGGACTGGCCTGAAATTTAGAAGACCAGTTATTGGTCTGACACTGGTCTGATGGTTGGATATGTCTGGATATGTCCCTTATCGTGTTGGGTGTCAGTGTTGTTCCTCATCTATCAAGGTTATCTGAGGTGCATCCTTCTAGGCATCATGTCCCCCATGCAATGACCTCTGAGGTATTAAGAACAGTAAGGAGGATCCTGGTTAATTGGTGTTAAACATCAACTGGCTCATCTCCAAAATAATGTTTCAGAGGAAAAGGAAGGGGTTGAATTTGACACAACTATGTGAGATACCTCTAGCTGTCTGCGTCCTGCCCAGTGGCCAGACCGCTTCCTTATCTGGTTTACCAGGGGAACTATTTTACTTGCGAACACTATCTAATCAGAAGAGACAGAATGCACCACAGAGCAGAGTAATGGTACCAAGTCAAAAGACTGCTGGGTAATATTTCACAGGCAAATTATCTCTATGGATATAATCTTGTTGCCACTGGGAATGGGTTATTTCTTTACCTCTCTGGAGCATTAAGAAAGACATTGATTCCCCATAGATGTAAATCAACAGAGAGGGTGAATATACATTTTATAGAAAAATCTTTAGAGGAGGAAATAAAGGATGAATAAATGGATTTCTTCAGTGGTAAGGACTAAGTATGCGAAAGGCTATGTTGCTACAGATCCTCAGTCTTCATTTCTCCAGGATGGCAAATGAGGATGGACCCGTGCGTGTTAATTGGACGATGTCCCTTTTTATAGAAATGTGAAGGTAAGGAGAAAAAGAGAGACAGCATTAAGCAGGATTCCAGGAATATATGCAGCAAAGGTTTTATTCTTTAAAGTTCAAAATTGGTATTCTGCCCTTTTCATTTTTTCTTTTAAAGGAAATATTTTGAAAACTGAAACTTGTACTGGAAACTAGTGACCAGTCATAAGTCTTTTCTACCCTGGAAACTTGGTTGAAATCCAACTTGGATAGATTAGCTAAGTGTTATTCCAGTTATAGTCCAGCTTGGTTTTCGTTTTTAGAATTGGGTAGTTTTATTACAATTAATTCACCTTAACTTCAACCAAGAGAAAATATTACACCATCTGTCAGATGTCAGAATTCCCGATTTTCTTTTAAGCTTGAGACTTTTGTATGTCCTGACAGCAGTATTTAACTTGTTTTTGCTGTTGAATCCCCTGAGTATTTCTGAAACTGTGTATTTTTGAAACTACCATCACAAACTAATAACTTTCAGCCTCTTTAAAGTAAATATGCAACTGAAAAATTACAGTACGACTCAGAAGTGGAAGTGACCTGTATGGGCTCATGTAACCAGTTCCTGGTATGGTTAGACGCCTGTTCTCTAGGTTTACGGAGAACTTTCTTCGGTGATTTCCATGGTTTTGAGTCTTTCTGTGTCTCACACACATGCGAGTACACAACTTAGTATCATGTATTTTATAGGAAGAAAGAAACCAAACAGATTACTTAAAATTATGGGCAAGGCATGTGTGCCTGGAAAATTCTGTCATAATTTACAGCTTGTCAAAATTCAAAAGATAGCAAGGGGATGTGAATGGCTTGGGATAGTGTCCATCTTATAAATGCATTGGGAAATTCCAAACTAACATACTATCTGTTGGGTGGAGGAGTTTCTGAAAGTTTCTGAAAGACTAAATCTAATTTGATGTATGTGTGTGTGTGTGTGTGTGTGTGTGTGTGTGCATGTGTCTGTGTTTGTAGGTATAGATATGTGCATATGTACATATATACATACACACAATGCATTTTAAGCAAATGACATATATACTGGGTCATTGCATTGTACACCTTCAGGGCTTACCATTCACATGAAGTACAACATGAATGGGAACCCCCTCCTCCCGAGCTGTACAAGGTGGAGTGTTGGGCATTTATATTTGAATATGTCAGAACTCTCATCGTATAAATGCATAATTTCCTCAGACATGTATTAAGATTCTTTTAAAACCTCTGAATCACACATGAGTTCTTACATATCATTTTTTGTGAGTGAAATAGTTTTGCCAGGAAACAGATCTAATTTGGATGAGGCTAGTGGATTTGACAAGACTTATTTCCAGGGTTGTTACTTTGGTATCAGTAGATTTAATGTAGATGAAACCCATTCTACTTGTTGGCAAAATAGTGGAATCAGGAAGTTCCCAAGTCAAACACAAGCTAAGACAATTCTCCCCTTGGCATCTACCTTGATGTCTGGAATTCCTGGTATTAGTCATTCCTTTGAGTCATGACGTTGTCTCCAGGGCTCCTACAGGGCCTTGTTAAAATTATGATGTGTCCCACTCAAGTGGGGCAACATGTACCCCATTAGCCATTATTGTGAATTCAACCAATAAAACATTTATTAAGGACCTGGTGTTTTCCTAACAATAAGCTATGTTTCATATATAACTCCACTTAATTCCAAAGAGAAGTTGAAGCAAACCAAATTAAGAAGCTTACACAAACTTGTTCTAAATGTATAATGATAATTATATGAAAAAGACAGATGATGAGGAGAGGTGTGCATGTTTCAAAGGGTGTTTGTGTCTAAAAGTTGTGGTTGCAGAGTGCTGGTTACGGTTTACTACCGTCACACTAGCTGAAAATGTGATCTGCTGTGGGGTAAAAAATTAATATGCATTTATGATCTTTCCTCCTTCTCCCCACTCCTGGTACTAAACAGTGTTCTCAGAGCTATTATGCATTTCCCGCCATTGAGTAGAAAGTCTTGGGAACAGAGCAACATTGATGGACAAGCCACCCGGGGTCTAGTCTGGTTCTTTCCTGCTTTTGCATGTATTTTTCTGATTTAGTTTCAGTGTGTAGATAAGTTCAAGGGATGCCTTTTCTATCCATTTTCAACACATGTTTGGTTGAAGAGTCAACACTTATTTTCTCTTCAAAAGCTCTCCCACATCAATGGAAGGGGAGCCCTACGAACGAGACCAGACAGCACACTTGGCTTCAGGAGGAAGGGTTAAAGATCTGGAGTTTGTATCAGAGAAGAACAGGGAATCAACAGACTGTAGAACCACTCATTGAGAGACAAGCATAGATTTAAGAATCAAATCTTATATAGAAGCTTTAGATCAAAATCCACAATTATATTTTTATTGTCCTATGTTCCTCATATATGATATGTGCTGTTTCACATATGATTGGAATGTGAAATTCATGAACATTCATTCAGAAGAATGAATACTCTGAATGAGGATATTTGTTTGAAATACCCAGCATCAGATGCCTCTCCCTTCTCTTTGCCGATTATCTTTTTTCCAGTCTCTGTCCCTCTGACTTAGGTAGGCTGGCATATCTGATGCCGGGGTGGAGTCTGTGACCCACGCTTGGCCACAGTGATGGTTTCCAAGATGGAAAGGAGTGAATCCAAGGGATGTTAGGAGTTCCCGGAAAGAAACATTTTCTCTTCTCTGCTAGATCAAACATGGAAGAATATGAACCTAGTTTTATCAGAAGTCCCTAGAAGAACCTAGTTTTATCAGAAGTCCCCAACACAGGGGCGCCTGGGTGGCACAGTCGGTTAAGCGTCCGACTTCAGCCAGGTCACGATCTCGCGGTCCGTGAGTTCGAGCCCCGCGTCGGGCTCTGGGCTGATGGCTCAGAGCCTGGAGCCTGTTTCCGATTCTGTGTCTCCCTCTCTCTCTGCCCCTCCCCCGTTCATGCTCTGTCTCTCTCTGTCCCAAAAATAAATAAACGTTGAAAAAAAAAATTAAAAAAAAAAAAAAGAAGTCCCCAACACAATAGGAGAATTTTTGATTCTCATGTTTTTTTGAGCCCCTGAATCAAATCACACCTGATGCTAAAGCTCTTCCCCAGAGGACTCATGAATGTGGGTGTTACTGATGACAAATCCATAAACAACGAAAGTTTCTAGTTAAGTCCCTCAGCTACTTCAAGTTATTAAACACAAACATATATTGAAATCTTCAGACATGAGGGACATTGAGTATTATCTTGTTAATGACTTATGAACTGTAATGAATTAGGTTTTTGTCCCCCCTCCCTTTTTAACACCCTTGTCTTAAAGATTTTACATTAAATTGAAAGAAAACTGATCTTTCTGAAATTTTCCACTGAATGTAACCTCTTTGCCTCTTTAGCATTCAGATTAACTTGCAGCATTTTGTGATAAAGCTGTTTGCATACCTCTCTTATCACCACAAACAATTTAAGATTCTTTTGCGAAAGGACGGTTCTTATACATATTATAACACAATCCTTTCATAGCATGCCAGGATACATTAATTGAAGTTATCTGGAAGCATGTGTGAAGTCAGGTTACGGATGTCTGAAATTCAGGATGTGAGCCAAAACATTAGGTAACAAAAAAAAAAAAAAAAATAAATGCAGAGCCAAGATTCATTGATACTTGACTAGCCATATTTAATAGTTGGCCACCCACTAAGGGGAAGAGACATATGTGGAACCCTCAAACAGCAGCTAATCCCTGTATGAGATAGACTTCATTTCGAAACTATTCAAAAACTTACATGCACGTAGGTATGCAAGACCATTCACAAAATGGCCGACTTTAAACAATGGTAAATTTTCTCTGCTCTGTCATTTGTGTGTACGTCTATCTCTTGCACTAGACTGGTATCTCCTCAGCTAGTATCCGTAAGACTTGATACTCAAAAATATTTACTGAATGAATGGTTACAGAATAGAATCAAAGATTTTCCCCTCTTATTTTTATGCTCATTTGAAGCATTTCATTCTAATTTTGCCAACTGCTCTCTGACTGCTTTTGCCTGCCATTTGAGCGGCTCATTTGAGGGTATGTGTATTTATATGTGTGCGTATGTGCATGTGTCTATGGCAGCAGTGGAGGTAGTTGGGGTACTGTGAACCTTGGATCTTCCTAGAAGTCTTTAATATCAAAATATTTTTGCCTAACCTTAGTTCTTTCTGTAATCTTGTATTTATATTTTATTTAAGGTCTTAGATGGAGTATCAGAACACAAATGGATGTCAGTGATAGTGTGTGTTGTGGATCTATTGGTTGGGAGGGCGGTTAAAATATAGCCAGGAGGTGCCTGTGTTCTCCACGCTGCCATAGACTGGCCTTGCTCACAGAGATTCTGACTTTGTAAGGAGGGAATAGCCAGACTGTGAAACAGTTTGCTTGTTTTGGCCCCTTATATTTTTGGATTATTTCAGAGTCCAATCAATTGTGTAGCAATTGGCTCTAAATTTGCCCAAATGTAGTCAGCTGAACACATATGCACACTTAGGCACTTACACACCCACCCTCACTGTGCCTGGCTCGAGCATCTTGTAGGCTGGCCCAGACTCTCAGTGGTTTAGCACCTGCATGGACTTCATGGGAGGCAGGAGAAAGTAGGGGTTAGTGGCATGAATTCTGGAGATGGATTGTCTGGCTTCAAGCTAAGGCTCTGTCATTTACTAGTGTGTGACCTTGAGTAGGATATTTGCCTACTACTTCCGTGCTTCAGTTTCCTCACCTGTTAAGTGGGGATGGGTCCCACCTTAGGAGTTGTTACAAAGACCAGACAAGATCATCTGTGAGAAACACTGAGAAATACCTGGCAAATAGAAACTCTCAATAGTTGTTGTCTACCATCCTTATCACGACCATCATCACCAACACCTCCATTAACATCAGCATCACATCATCTTTGAAGTATGGCTATTCTGATAACTAGATCAGAGGAGGGACTGTTGGGATTTGAGGAAGGGATAACAGATTTCATGTCAGTGCATGTAATCTCTGGGAGTTCGGGACCCCACACAAATGAAGTTATGATTAAGGTCTAAACCTGTGGATGTATTTGCTTCCCTTGGATAAGTGACTACCTAGGTGTGGTTCTGGATGACCAGGCCAAAAGATGGATCATAGATATAATAATTGAAAACTCATGATAATCTTCAGGTAATTTATTATATGTCACTGTTAAGAATAAATGTTTATTATTTTTTTCCCAAGAGACACAGAGAATGCATGCACAAGTGAGGGAGGGAAAGCGAGAGAGGGGGCCAGAGCATCTGAAGCAGGCTCTGCACTTACAGCAGAGAGTTCCATGCAGAGGTCAAACTCGCAAAGGGAGATTATGACCTGAGCCAAAGTCAGATGCTTCAGCCCCCAAGTCACCCAGGCTCATACTATTATGTGTAACTTTTTGGTGGAAAGTCATGAATATTGCCTTTATGTGAAAAGATACATGCACACAAAAACAGTCACAGGTGAGATGGGGAAACAAGTTAAGAATGAGACCTAGGAGTGCTGGATGGCTCAGTCAGTTAAGCAGTTGATTTTCACTCAGGTCATGATCTCATGGTTGTGAGATCAAGCCCTGCATCAGGCTCTGTGTTAGGAATGGGGCCTTCTTGTGATTCTCTCTCTCCCTCTCCCTCTGCCCCTCCTCTGCTTGCTCTCTCTATCTCTCTCTCTCTCTCTCAAAAAAAATCTATCTTCTGTCATCTGCCTATCAATCTATCTACTATCTATATACCATTGAGACAAATATACATACCTATATATCTATACCTATATTTCTTTTTCTGGTTTCTCTTTTTTAAAGTTTATTTATTTTGGGAGAGAGAGAGTCAGACAGAGAGACAGCATGATCAGGGGAAGGGCAGAGAGAGTGGGAGAGAGAGAATCCCAAGCAAGCTCCATGCTGTCTGTGCAAAGCCCAACCTGGGGCTCCAACAGGAATCATGAGATCACGACCTGAGCCAAAACCAAGAGCCAGATGCTTAACTGACTGAGCCATTCAGGCACCCCGGTTTCTGTTTTCTAATATACATATGCATTTTGGAGATCTTCATCATATCTTTATACATAACTCTTTTCTTTTCTAGAAATGACAGCAAAACAACTCTTGGGGAGAAATGTAGTTATAAACAAACTGTTGCTTGCATGCATAATACAATCTGGGGTGGGTGCAGTTGTGAGATTTGCTGTGGAAGGCAGGATTTCAAAGGACTCTGGAAGAAGACTGCTTGTCCTGTCTCCAAACCTGAAATGGGTGGAAGGAATACATCAAAATAAGTTCTCTAAAGTAAGCAACAAACTTGAAGCCCTTATCGTGTTTTGTGACACTGACTCTATCAGTTTGTTCTTTAACTGTGAGTTGTCCCCACATGGGAAATACAAACTTCAGGGAGTTCTGAGGACGTTAGCTCCATGATTCTGGAGTCTAGGGTCACTTACTTTCCCTCCTAAACAACAGCTCTGCCTAAGCTGAATGCTGCTTGATGGCTTAGCACTCTTGACATTATTCTTCCACAGTTCCCTAACCCAGAAGTGTCATAGTGATTTATGGAAGGGCCACCTTGTACTCACATTCTGAGATGGAAAGATGAGGAAGGAGAAGAAGAAGATGAAGAAGAAGAAAAAGAAGAAGAAGAAGAAGGGGGAGGGGAGGGAAGGAAGGAGAAGAAAGGAAGGAAAATGTGCGATATAGTGACAAAAACACAGAAACAGCCAAGACACTGGCCGGAGGTAGGAGAAGCTGACCCACATGCTCTACCTCTGGTCTCCAAAGGAAACGCTGGTTCATAAATCCACATATGAGCTGCAATTCTTCCGGGTGTTCTTTTGGTCCTTTGAAATATTTCCCTTTTTTTCAGAGCTGAAATATTTTGTTTTCCTCTCCTCTAAATTTCTTTCTTATTCTGGGTTGTGTACCCTTTTAAAATGTATTTCTCTTTTTCTTTTTAAAGCTTTGTCTTCCTTTCTTTGGTTTCCACAAGAACTTTCTGGTTTTCCTTTGCTTTCTTGAACTTTTTTTTTAATGTTTTTATTCATTTTTGAGAGACAGAGAGAGACAGGGCGTGAATGGGGGAGGGGCAGAGAGACAGGGAGACAGAATTGGAAGCAGGCTCCAGGCTCTGAGCTGTCAGCACAGAGCCTGACATGGGACACGAACCCGTGAATCATGACATCATGACCTGAGCTGAAGTCGGATGCTCAACCGACTGAGCTACCCAGGCGCCCCACCTTTGCTCTTTTTAAATTGTGTGTGTGTGTGTGTGTGTGTGTGTGTGTGTGTGTGTAAGTGTGCATGTGCCTGTTTAAATAAGAGTATGAGGGGGAGGAAATTAGAAAATTGGGGAAACCAATTGAGTTTGGAAAAAGTTGTGTTCTCTGAGGCACATTCTTTTTGCCATGTGCTTTGAAAGACATGTCCTGAGGCATGTGGTACACCAAAAACCCACAGTGAGTACAAGCAGTGGAAAATATGTCTCCTTTCCTGCTTTCGTATAGGCTACACGAACTGAGGTCATGGTCTCTTGGATGGAACAGTGTCTCTTCTGCTTTCCAGTGAGAAGTCAGTCGCGGGATAGCACGTTGAGCCTGGTGTCAGAGTCTGCAACAGGAAAAGTAGAGTTATTTTACATGTTGCACAATGAAAGAATGTTGTTTGTGCAAGATCTGATGAGGAGAAGTGCTTATTAGGTGTACCTTGTTAAACCAGTGCCTGATTTAATCATAATGATTGTCATTTGTGGTGGGGATTAAATTACAGAGCCTCGTCTGTGTAAACAGGTAGACAATTGAAGTCTTGCTGAAAAGAAAGGCACCCATCTTGGTGCTCCTGGAAATATTTGATTCTTCCAAGGTAGAGAAGAATTCGAAAAATTTGACATTACAGCATTCAGGCAGCTGGGGAAAGGAACAGAAGCTTCCACTCCAAGATATAGGTATACATTTTCAGTCTGATATTCATTCCCACAGGATGAAAACCAACCCCAAACACAAGCTAACTCATAATCACTTTTCCTATTCTGGAAAACCCTTAAGAACTGCTTTAAAAAGTTATGATTCTTTCGGGTTTGTTCGACTTTTAAGTCTTAGGTAGAGGCTGCAATTATAATTACTGTGCTGCTTCCTTCCAAGCCCTGAAAAATGTAATAGGTACCTGAGCAGGAAGGTTTAATTTCTATGTTAAAACTATGCTATGATAAAACTTGGAAATCTTATTATTTATATTCTCATGTCAAATCAGTCATTATACAAGAACCATTTTTTGGAGACTAAATTATAACCTCAAGGCCATGTTAAAGCCTTTACAATGGTCATTCCCACAGAAGTCACCAAATCTATTGTACAACGTTCCTCGAAAAGATAAGATATAACAAGTGTTGGTGAGGATGCGGAGAAAAAGGAACCCTTGTGCAGTGTAATTGGATGCAGCTACTGTGGAAAAGAGTATGGAGGTTCCTAAAAAAGTAAAGATAAAATAAGAATATCATATGATCCAGCAATTCCACTCTTGGGTATTCACCCAAAGAAAATGAAAACACTAATTTGAAAAAAAGATATGTTTATTGCAGCATTATTTATAGTAGCCAAGATATGGAAGCAACCCAGGAGTCCGCTGATAGATTAATGGATGCAGAAGCTGTGGTATAAACACACACACACACACACACACACACACACACACACACACACGAATATCACTAAGCCATAAAAAAGAATGAGATCTTGCCATGTGTGGTAACCTGGATGGACCGAGAAGGCATCATGCTAAGTGAAATGAGCGAGACATCAGAAGACAAATATCATCTGGTATCACTCATGTGCGGTATCTAAAAAAATGAAGCAAATGAACAAATAAACAAAGCAGAAACAGACCCATAAATATGGATGGTTGCCAGAGGGGTGGGGGCATGCGCTAAATGCGTGAAGGGGAATGGAAGGTACAGACTTCCAGTTATAACAGGAATAAGTCACAGGGATGAAAGGTGCAGCATGGGGCATATAGTCAATGAAACTATGATAGTATGGTATGGTGACAGATGAGAGCAACACTTGTGGTGAGCAGAGCTTAATGTACAAAGTTGTCCAGTCACTAGGTTGTACACCTGAGACTAATGGAAAACTGTGTGCCAACTATGCTTCGCCGACAAAATGGTAACTATTCCTATCATCATCATGATTCTGATCCAGAAAAATGGTTTATTTCTCCCATTCATTTTAAAGCAGAATGATTTTCATTAAAATGTTATCGTGGCTTGAGAAGAAAGTGATTTTAAAGAGCTAAAGACTTTGCACCCACCGAAATAGCCTACACTTACCAGTTGGAAAAAATTCATTCCAAATTTGTGTCTCATACTAAATATAAATGTAGATTCTAATTATGATGTACATAATAAAATAATTACTATGTGTTGTTAAAAAATTTAAAAACACAAGACTCATTTTCATTTTTGAGATTATCTGAAAGGTTCTTTTTCATACTAAGAAAAATACATACACACATACATGACATTTAGAATGATTAAGATGATTTACCTCGTCTGATACAATTTATTGATAATCTTTTCTAGCAATTATCTTGATTAACATGTAAAGTTTTCCTGGCCTCTGCTGCATCGTTTGGTGCCTGTGAATTGAAATGCCATTTGAAAAGCTCTCTGTAAGATATCATGGAAAAAAGAAAGGAGGAGGAAATAAATTTGAAATAAATACCAAATATATTCACACTCAAGTGTAAATGATATGAAGAAAAAAATTAATGAAAAGTTTTATTTTGAAGTTAGTGCCCAGAGCTCTCTATAATTTCATGCTTATAAAGCACACACATGCTGTCTAAATTGGCTCTAAAACCCTTTTGTGATTGTTCATGACACACATGCCTGGTTCTGGACCTCAATTTCTACCCAATACCCAAAATAATGTAAATTTTATAAGTGTGAAATTAAATTAAATGATGTATATCCTACAAGAGTTATAACTATGCAAAAGCATGACCTAATTTGCTACATTTTTTGATTACGTACTATTTTCTTTTCTTTTTTTAAATTTTTAATGTTTATTTTTGAGAGAGAGAGAGAGAGAGAGAGAGAAAGCACAAGCAGGGGAGGGGCAGAGAGAGAGGGAGACACAGAATCCAAAGCAGGCTCCAGACTGTGAGCTGTTAGCACAGAGCCCGACGTGGGGCTCGAACCCATGAACCGTGAGACCATGACCTGAGCTGAAGTCGGAAGCGTAACCGACTGAGCTACCCAGGTGCCCCAGTACTGTTTTATTTTTTTAATGAATATTTGTTTTGTTCAAGCCACCAAGAGAAAGAAGTTTGAGCTCTCTATGACTCTGTAAATCTGGTTATTAAGCAAATCACTTTTGTTTTCTTGCCTGGGAAGTATAGTTTTTGATCCATTTGAGAAGAACGTTTCCTTGTGAAAAACTTCCCTCTTAAGTGATAGTTTTATTATTAGCAAGTCAAAAGTAACTAAAATAGAATGTCTCAGCTTGCACTACTTCTCTGGGTTTGAAGGCCTGTAAATGACCAAGATATGCAATGAAATTCGAGTACCCCGTCCAGACAGGAGACACAATAGATTTCGCATTTCAACCTTTAAGTAAGACAGTCTGTCTTCTTGGAATGCCCTTCTCTGTGTTTTTCCAAGTCACTTATTTTTCAAGGGCAAATAAAATGCCATGCTGTGAAGACTTCCCCATGCCTTCTGTCTGCTTGCTGTCACATGCAGAAATGTCCCCAAGGTACCTCTTCATAAATCTATTGTAGTATTTATTTTATTGTAATGATTTGTGTGTATACATTAGACGGTAAATTATTTGAGGGAAGTAACCGTGTATTCAGCTTTCTGTTCCCATAACCGAATCCAATATCAAGCAGAGGATAAATGCTTGATAAATACTTGTCACATGGAACAATATATTCAGCCAGGAAAACCAACCCTGTCACCTGGCTTTCAAGCTTTCCATACAGTAATGCTTTATAAAAAATACATATTTTCATCACAACTCAGAACATACACAAACACAGTTGACAGAGTTTTATGAGATAGCATTTCCCTCCCCCACTATGTGTGATATACACTGATCTATTCTACTTCTCTTCTCTTCTCTTCTCTTCTCTTCTCTTCTCTTCTCTTCTCTTCTCTTCTCCTCTTCTTTCTATTCATTTTTAAATTTGGTTCTAATGGACTAAATTGATTTCCTCACCTCCTTGGTTGTGATCCAGTGTAAATAACACTCATCTTTGTGGCTTTAGGCACATGTATTTCTTTCATTATCATTTCAAGGCCATCTGTCCTGTTTATAAATGTTACCAGAGATTCACATTATTACAGCTATCTTCCAGACATTTAGTCCAAAGGAAATACCAACGTATAAATAAAATATTCCAAAATCTTCCTATTATTAATTTTTGGTAATGATTCTCTTTTATATTTTGTCACAGAGATTATTGGCAAGTGAAAAGTCATCTAATTCTGGTTTTATTTAGTCTGCTACAGTGTCTCAGAAGAGATTCTAAGGAGTGATTAAAATGGTCATGTGTCCTGATAGCTGACTGGTAGGCATGACATATAGCGTATCTGAATTCATGTAACAAGGAATCGGTTTCCAAGAAAATTGCAAAAGGATGTTCTTGAAATAACTGCATGGAAAACTCAAAGTGAAAGTCTTAGGAACTGATCATAATTCTTGACTCCAAACCCACAGAGGAAAAAATACTGAACAAAATCATTTCTATGATCCAGAAAGTGAAGACCACAAATCAACTTACAAAAACACTTAACTACACACCATGGTCGTCCTGCTGTGCTGTAGCTAACAATGGGGCAATGACTCATCGGGCAACTTTCGTCGGAAAATGTATAGTCAGGAGACAGATCTTTCTCTCTGTGAAGTCGGGAAGAATTAGTCAAACTCTTCCTGACTTCCATGATGTTATCCACCATTGACAGGCTATCAAAGCAGACCTAGAGATGAGATAATACTTCTGAATAACTCAAAGGAATCCCTTTTGGAAGTGAAAATGTTTTGGAAATTTTATTATGCTTGAGCTAAATAGAAGCACAACATCTTATCTATTAGTGTGGGTTTTTTTTTTTTTTTTTTTTTTTTTTTTTAGTTTTTATTTAAATTCTAGCTAGTTAGCGTATAGTGTAATATTGGTTTCAGGAGTAGAATTTAGTGATTCATCACTTACATATGATAACCAGTGCTCATCCCAACACCCATTTAGGCCGTCCTCCTGCCCCTCCGTCAATCCTTGGTTTGTTCTCTATCATTAAGAGTCTCTTATGGTTTGCTTTCCCCTCCCCCCGCCCCGCCCTTCCTGTATGTTCATCTGTTTTGTTTCTTAAAGACAAATACCATATGATTTCACTCATACGTGGAATTTAAGGGACATGGTTTTAATGTTAAATATGGGGATAGGTTAAATATAATTTGAAATAATCAAACAACGGAATGCAGTTATAGCAAACAAAATGATTAGATTATATATCCATCAATCTGTTTAAATTGTCACGAGTATTTCCTAAAAACCTATTGCATGAGAGAGATAATTGCAGAATGATATGTCAGCATGATTTCATTTAAATACAAATTTAAATCACATGAGAATATACTACATTCTTCTTGTTCTTCTTCTTGTTCTTCTTTTTTTAATTTCAGGAGTAGTTTAGTGATTAGTCACTTACATATAACACCCAGTGCTCATCCCAACAAGTACCCCCCTTAATGCCCATCACCCATTTAGCCCATCCCCACAACATGGGGCTTTTGATAGTAGACAGTTATCATCTTCAAAATCCAGCCAAGCCACTGTAGTCTGATATTGGTAGAAAAATAATGTAAATTTTTCACAAATGTTTTGAATGTCTTGACTCAGTAAAATTTTATTCTCTAGAGCTGCACTGTTCAATATGGCGGCATTTGCCACACAGGGCTACGTAAATTATAATTAATTAATATTAAGTAAAATTTAAAGATCCAATCATAGAGTCACAGTGGCCACATTCCTAGTGATCAATATCCATTATTGCAGATGTTTCTATTGGACAACACTATTCTTGATAGAGACCATTTTATTCAATTAAAATCTGATTTCTTTGGTCACTTATTTGATTGTTGAAAAGGAAGGGTGGCAGGGAAGTTGAGATGTGACAGAGAAGCCTTGCCATTGATTTCACCTTCTACAGGGCCTGTTATCTTACAGTCTTCTACCCCCACTGTAACTGGGTCATGCACATGAATCCATTTTAGCTTTTGACTTGAATCTCTTCAGTAAGTCTTTCTCACTGCTTCCCTTCCAGAGTCACCATTCTAAATCAGATGTCAGTGTAAGCCATTGTTATTTTCCTAAGAAAACTTCAAATGCTCCCCATTATCCATAGAGTAACATTTTATTCTTCTTCATTTGGATCAAACCTGGCCCAAATCAGCAGCCCTTAATCAATTCCTCTATGTAGATTATGCTCCGGTGACACGCTTAGCCACCTACCCACGTGTCGTTAGTCCTTTGCTCACACTGCTCCTTGGAGCTCCATGAAAGGTGTCCTTGCCTCTTAGTTCAGTTTACATGCCAGAACCTTTGTGAAAACTTCTGTGATCCCATCACACTGACACTTGCCACTGCTTTAAGTACTCATCACCTTTTCTTTGCACCTCTGTTACTACCTTTTTTTTCCAATTAAATTTTTACATGTCTAACTCCCACTGGCTTCTAAGCTTTTTGCAGGAAAAGGGTGGCCCTGCATTTCAGTATCCTCCATAGCTTTCCACATGTGACTGCTTAACAAGAAATATAGACAGACACTTCAATTTATTTTATTTTATTTTTTTTTTTAATTTTTTTTTTTCAACGTTTATTTATTTTTGGGACAGAGAGAGACAGAGCATGAACGGGGGAGGGGCAGAGAGAGAGGGAGACACAGAATTGGAAACAGGCTCCAGGCTCTGAGCCATCAGCCCAGAGCCCGACGCGGGGCTCGAACTCACGGACCGCGAGATCGTGACCTGGCTGAAGTCGGACGCTTAACCGACTGCGCCACCCAGGCGCCCCAAGACAGACACTTCAATTTAATTTGGAGTGAGGAATAGAAAAACTGTTTAACTGGAATCGAGTGAGCGTTTGCTTAGAGAAATGTCACTGGGGGTTGTGTAGGGTTTTAAAGGATGCAGACAGGAGGAGGGCTGAGGTTCAGACCAGAAATCTAACCTTGGCAGTGTCGAAGAGCGTCACAGAATTGTGAGGCGGCAATGCAGGCTGCCAATGTTTCATAGGTCACAAAACACCACAAGGCATTCCTCCTGATGGAGATCAACCTCAGGCAGCATGAGTCATTCTCTCCCTGAGCTCATATGGCACTTAATCCATAGCTTTGCTGTATTCTGTGTTCTCAATGCCACCATCTTGCTCTATTTCCTCTCTGATGCTTCTGCCCTGTCCTTCCTAGGACCCAGTGTCATACATCCAGTAAGGAAGTTCTCAGTAAATTGTGGCTAAGTCCAACTGTGAGCCGAGAAATGAGTAAAAGGTCACCACAGGTAAAATGTAAAACATGTAAGATTATAGAGTACCGATAGGAATGTGGAACGTGTTACCAGAGTTATCTTATTTATTTTCAAATGGTGCAGGGTCTTTGGGTCATCTTGACCATTTAAGCTAACAATATCTTGGCATGCCTGGAATTCTGAACACTGTTTGATCAATCATCACTTCTTTTTTCTATCAAGGGCCTGTTTCTACTAGAGATAAAACTTACCTCATCTTCAAAAGGAAGCTCAAACTGTTAAAAACACCCCAAAACCCCTCCCCCTCTTCTTTGCCCCTCCCACTTTGACTTTTCTCCCTCTGTGTGTCCTGGGGTCAATGTGAAGTGAAGAATTTGGAGACTCAGAGCTGCAAGTGTTAGCAGTGTGGAATTCTTTTCCATGAGGGGGCAGGAAGTTCATCAAAGCACACGTGTGGTCAAGGAAGCTTAAAAATAAAGCTGATTTCTTAAGGAGAAAAAAAAATAGCATTAATTAAGCTTTCAATAAGCTACTTTTTTTCCTTAAGGACTAAGTTGATTTACTTAGGAAAAAAAAAAAAGGTGCCAGCAGAGAAAAAGTCAATGCACTCTTCCAAAAAAGATCCTTTGACTAGAAGGAACACGTAAATTCCAAGAAAAGTTAGTTAGAAAGAACAGTTTCTTCTCACTGGTTCCTTCTCATCACATCAGTATTTATTTCCCCCAGATGCCCTTTATTTATTCATTTTAAACCATCCTAGGTGTCTACATGTTGGTTCAGGGCATAAAGAACTTTTCTTACCACAAAGACCCTTTTGGGACACCAAGTGGAGAACTCAACTATCCTTTTAAATTCCCAGGACTCTAAAACCTAATGTCTGCAGAGACAAACAGGACAGCTACTGCAAGAAGGCAGGAGCCTAAGGAGTTAGGATGTAGGCCTCTTACCAAGAAAATCACTGGGCTGTTCCAACATGAGCCACTTTGCCATCAATCCATAAGATGGAGATGGGGTGTGCCAGCTTCAGACTGTGTAACTTCTATTTACTGAAACTGTAACACATAGTCATTGTAAGCTACAATTATCCACAGTTTAGTCTGTTTATGAAACCGTTTTGTGGTTATTTATTAAAAATAAAATTTATGTGTGCTTATTGAAGCTATATTTTGGCAGGCAAAGGAGGTTGGCAGAAACGTCTGAGTCAACAGCCAGGCTCCAGCCACTCTGTATGTCGTCATATAAAAACTTGTCAAATAATATTTGGTTTTTAATCTTTAGTTGCAAACATAAGGTTAGTCATGAAAATATTCTGTGAGTAGGTCTCCTTGAAACAAGAACCCGGGTGTTTGGATTTCAGTAAAGGTGATAATTAAGTTTCTGGCTTGTTTAGGGGCGATTTGTTATTCCTTTTCTTCTAGCAACTTCTATTACCTGTGGTCTGTCCAGGTTCCTCACATCTTTTAAGAACTGTTTTATAATGATTTTTAAAATATAAGCAATCTGTTTATCTATCAATTTTAAAACCCCAAACAAATATGTCATTCATGATTAAGGAGACATTATCCCACCAGTTAAATCTTGGTTGCCTTCTACTGGAGATCTTTCGAATGCGAATAGATTATTTTTCTGGACCTTTTCAGTTATTTATATCATTATATATTTGACCCCTGAATGACACGGGTTTGAACTGTGGGGTCCATTTATGCACAGTTTTTTTTTTTTCTGATAAATACAGTACAGTACTGTTAAATGTATTTTTTCTTATGATTGTTTTAACATTTTCTTTCTCAAACTTACTTTATTATAAGAATGCAATATATAATACATATAGCATACAAAGTATGTGCTAATTGACTGTTTTTAGTAGAGTTTGTGGTCAACTATGGACTATTAGTAGTGAAAGTTTTAGGGAGTCAAGGTTATATGTGATTTTTTTATTGTGTGGGGAGTTAGTCCTAGTAACTTGCTAACTCCCACATTGTTCAAGGGTTAACTGTACTTACTTTTCTAATGCCTTCTATGAAGAAAGTTCTTTTCAAAGGGGCCACAGTTGTTAGCTTCAAGAATGTATGGTTTATCTCATTTAAATATAAGCCATTTAAATATAAGCACTTAAATATAAGCCAAGCCAATAAGAGTTTGTTGAAAGGGATCCTGAAAGGAAAGAAAAATGTCATTAAATAAAGGGTCTTGGAATTGGAGAGAAGGGATGCACTATGTTATGAATCAAGTTAAAAAAAAAATATATATATATATATATATATATATTTTGTGAGAGAGAGCAAGCCCTAAAGAGGGAGGGGCATAGAGAGAGGAAGAGAGAAAATCCCAAGCAGACTCCTTACTGCCAACACAGAGTCTGACTCTGGGATCAATCTCAGGAACCATTAGATCATGACCTGTGTTGAAATCAAGAGTCACATACTTAACCAACTGAGCCACCCAGGCGCCCTGGGAGAATAAAGTAATTCTTCTCTTTGGATCAACTTGTACAAAGATTCAATGAGAGAAGAGGAAGGACTTAATGGAATAGAATTAATCAAGCATGAGTTAATCAAGAAGATACTTTTCCTGAAAGGCAGTTTTTGTGATGTGATAATCAGGAGTTGAGAAAACATAGCCCGATATACTTCTTGCTACTTCCATAAATACCTTGGGTATGAGTCATTGCCGAGACTGTGCTTTAGTTTGCCTTGAGAGAATTTCTCATCCCAACTTTATAAGACAGTTATACATTTTATATATCAATTGTCTCCTGTATCTCCATCCTTTTTCTCCACTGGAATTTGGCTTTAGCTGTAGTAGAAAGATGCTTCAAGATTCCTTCATTGATAGTGGCTTGGTCCTGTAATTTAGAATTTGTTGCCAACACCCATAATTCACTTCCATACACATTTAATTTATTGGGCATCTTCTGTGAGCAATGCTCTGTGCTAGGTGCTAGATAATGTGGTTTTCTAAGAGAGCCATACCTGTAAGAAGCTCATAAAATGATGAAATGTAATATCTATGAATGATCTGTATCTCCTAGTTTCGAGTAGTTTGGATGCCATTAACATGATGACACTGTATTTTGAATCCACCAGTGAAAAAATCCTGAGGGGTCTGCAAAAATGCCTGTAGAAATTTGGTGCATTTGAAGGCAGAGATTCAGCAAAACTAGAGCAGGAGAGTGGCCAGAGAGGAATTTGTATCAGTAGAACCCCCAACATGCGATTGTGGGGTTTCTAGCAGGGAAGCAAAAGACTGGTGCAGATTGCATTCAAAGATTGTAACTTGAGACAGAATTGAGAGGGAAGGAGGCTTATTAAGGAGTGGTCTTGGGATTAGCATCTGTTGGAGAAGGGATAAAACAAGAATTGGGTAGAGGGAGAAGGTGACTTGGGGTTTGCCTTGCTCAAAGCAAGCAGTGGTCGTCCAGAGTGGTCTCAGATAGGTCCGAGATAGTTGGGCATTTATATTTCCACACTGAACCATTATTGGATATGGGCTTCCCCAGGGTGGGGTGTGATCTGGGGCAAGGCAATTCTTTACTGCCTTGGCCACCCTAAAGAGATTGATATCAGTCTCACTTTCTGGACACCAAGTCTCTCATTGAAACAGAATCTGAGGGTTGCTTCTCGGTGTCCAACCCAAGAAGCTTGTTTTCATTTAAAAAAATGATGCTGGTAGTTTGGGAAGAATAGATTAAAGACAGAAAAGTGTAGGAGCAGGAAACCAGTTAGGTGTTCTTGGTATTGTTCAGTGGGAGATGATGATAGTTTGAACTCTAGGGAAACTATAGGGTTGCTAAGAAGTGAATCGAGTCAAAAGACATTTTTAAGACCGATTCTATAGAATAGGGGTTAAACTGGCAAAGAGAAGTAAGGACAAGAAAGGCACTAAGGATGAATCTTCGAGTTTTGGCACGAGCAAGTGGGAGGGTGGAAAAAACACATATGGGAGAAGGGAGTGCTTGAGGAAGAGAGCTATGAGTCAGATTTGATATGTTCATCATTCAACCGAGTGGAGACACCAAGCAGAAAGTCAGATACGTGATTCCCAAGCTTAGAAAAGAGGTGTGTCATGTTAATTTACCTTGTTGTTACCTGGCTCTGTTGGCACAAGGGCCAGTTACAAGGGTTAATTCTTAGGAAGGGAGTGTAGTAAAATGGGCCAGAAGTTCAGCAGAGAACCCTAAGGAATGGCCACCTCTAGCACCAGAGTGAACAAAAGAGACAGAGGGAAGGAGGAAAATCAGTACAATATGATCTTGTGGAAGTTTAGGGAGGAGATCATTGTAGGAGGTGTTTTATTAGCATTTCTCTGAATATTAAAAAGGAAGAACATCTATTTTAATGTTTACTGGCCATTTTATTAATAACTTTAATGAGGCACATTTAACATATCATATAATTCACCCATCTCAAGTGTACAATTCAGTGATGTTCTTTTTTTTCTCTTTTAGTCAATTTACCAAGTTGTGCAACCATCACTGTAAATCAGTTTTAGAACATTTCATCACCCAAATAAGATCCCTCATGCAGAGTCATTTGTTTTTGTTTTTCTTTTGTAAGTGGCTTGTTAAAGTCTATTGGTTTCTATGTTTTTAAAATATTGATTTGCAAGAACTTAGAAAAATAGATATTTAAAATTTTAGGGGCGTAGACTTGAAAATATTTTTGTTTTGTTTGGTTTTTGTTTTTTTGTTTTTTGTTTTCCAGGTTGTCATTGATCCTTCAGTCCGGTTGTGGAAATATTTTGCAATGTAGAACTTAGACCATCACAGTTTCATGGAGTCAAATGTACTGATATTTTCCTTTATGGATGTTTATTTGTTTTCAATTTTTGCAATTGTTAGGAAAGTCTTTTTTTCCAAGATTATAAAAACGTGTTTTTTAGTATTCTTATGGTTTCATTGTTTTTGCATTGTGATTTCTGATTCATCTGGAATTCGTTTTGTTTTAAAGAAAAAAGTAATAATGCAGTCTTACCTTTTTTTTTTTTCCAAACTCTTGGCCCTTTGTTCCCACATTAATTATTTACTAGACCACCCTCCCCGCCCCCAACCTTGTTTGGCTAAATTCCCATATTCTGTCCATCGTTGAATCTATTCCTGCCTCAGTGCCACTCTGTTTTACTCACTACCCCTTGGCAGTGCATTTTACTGTCTCATAGCATGAGTCTACAATAGCACTTGGCTAAGTCTCCGTGTGACAGAGTTGATTCATTTACTATTCTCTCTCTAGTATCCCCCTCTGGCCTTTTCCCTGCCTTTGCCTGCAATCTGGCCCTCAACCCAACTAGATCCTGCCCACCCTCAGGCTTGAAGTCTATTTATTTTAGTCACCAAACTCTCAAAATAAATCTGGTTCTTCAGCCAGACTGGTAATTTAGAAGTTTGACTGTTGTGTTTGCATGAACATCCAAATTGGCTTGGGTGCCTGGTAATCTGAGGGTAGCTCACCATCATGTGCAAGCAGCCTATTTTGTGGGTAATGTAAGGTAAACAGCATCTTGTGATGCTGAAAAGAAGGCTTGACTATTATAGTCTTATTGGCCAATTGACATATTTAATTGAGTTCTCTGTCAGTAACAGACTTTTGTGTCAGGTTCGTGTTGTTTCATGCTTTCTGGTAGCCTTCAAATAAATCTGGAGTTGAGAGTTATTTTTCCACTGGCGGCATAATGACGTTGGCTATCTTTATTTATTTCATCAGCTCAAAGCATTGCCCTGATTCTGCAAAGCACTTTGTTGCATGCTCTTTTTTTTTTTTTTTTTTTTTAAATTTCTTTCCTTACATCCAAGTAGGCTTCTGTCTATCAGCATGAAGACCCTGGAATTTTGATGACCGTGGCCTGTGAAATTAAAAGAACTCAACAAAGGATAGGAAGTGATTTCATAGCCAGTTTCTCTGCCTGTTATTGTTCACAAGTACAGAGTGATACTGGGTAAGTTTCTCAGAGCATATGCCTTTTCTAATGAGTGAGAGGTTGTTAGCTATAACCAGAGTTGAACGGTTTAGACCCTGGTTACAGTGTAGGACAGTAGGACTCTTATCCAGAGCATAATCCTAGAGGTAATCATGGTAGGGCTGTAGAAGAAACAGGGCCGGAGTCTGAAGATGTGCATTTGCCTCCTGACTCCCTGAGCTAGTGACCTTGTGCAAGGGAGTTGATTTCTCTACACTCCTGATTCCTGGTCTGTGAAAACAAGTGATAATAAGCGCGTATCGCATAAGTTTGGCATGAGTATAAAACAGTGCATTGTGGAAATGTGTTAGGTAGGATAAAAAGCCATAGAAATCTTGAGTAGTGTTGAGGTTGTTTCTAGCCTTTTCTTGTCTTAGAAGTGTTCGTGGTAATTGAAGGCCAAGTAAATAATGTTGTTCATCAAACCTAATATGTCATAGATTGTAAGATGCGTAATTATTTTATGCACCACCAGGGGAAAATGCTCCCAATATTATCAGCAAGTGTAAGACATAAAATGATTTCTGAGATGATAATATCAGAAACAATTCTGTGTCTTAGAATGGATGAAATACAGTAAGGAGAGAAAAACACTGAAGATTTGGGCAGTCTGAGGAGAAGGCCAGTCTGAATTAGCAATAGGTCAGACCTACTGAATCTTTTATGAAGGGATATGGTTTGTAACTTTTGAATTTTAATAGCTGAAATTGATTAATGAGTCACTAGAGCAATTTTCTTAATGAATAGTTAATTGATTTGTAATTGGCTTGTTTTCAGGAGTGAGAATAGGATAATTGTTTGGGCCCATTATAAATCCATGCCACCTGGCCCCAGCTGGGCTCTTAGCTGGTCCTCTGATTTAGCCCTTTGGGGACCTTGGTGGATTTTTCACAGGAGACATTTCAAGTGCTTTTCACACTCTTAAATTTCCAACCCTTGTGTCTATTAGTCCGCCAATGATTTCTCCACTTAAACTTGAATGTGAGCAGCTACACGTTCCCTGATCTTCGTTCCAACATGTCTTTCCTTATTTTAGCTAAAAATGTGTTTTTTTTCTCTTCCAAGATTAAAATTACATGAGTTCCTTTCTCACCTTTTCTGAGATTTTGCTTTACTGTTTTCTCTTGACTTCCTCCACTAGCTTTTTCTATTTTGCTTATTAGTGGGTTAACATTTTCCAAATTAAAAAGAGAGTCTTTATAGCCTATTAGCATTGGGAAGCAATATAGTTAAGCAGATAAAAGCATGAGCTATAGAATCACATTCCGAGGGTTCAAATCCCAGCTCCCCTACCTCTCAGCTGGATACATTGGTCAAATTACTTAACACATCTCTTCTTCAATTGTTTTCATGGGCAATTTGGGTCATAAAATTGTATTTGTCTCTTAGAGTTGGTGAAGGAGCAAGTGAATTAATATGGACAACATACTTAGGACATTGCCTGGCACATAGTAGGTGCTGAATCAGTGTTACCTGTTACAGTTATTATTCCTCCTGTTACCAGTTTGTTTCATCCTTTTAAAAATTCTTATCCCGCCCTTAACAAGCAAAGGTTTTTTGTTTGTTTGTTTTTTACCACTGCATTCGACTGATGTCTGGTTTTGCCACATACCCTCTCAAACCACTTCTGGTGAAACTTAAGGGAGTAAAGGTCAATTTTGGTCCTACTGCGTGGAGTAGGTGAGTATGCCATTGAATATGTCAACATGGATTTTGCTAATGGTCCGGGCCACAGATAGAAAATAAGAGTTTATAGGAGAGAGGGTATTTAAAGCCTTGAGGCTGCTGGAATCATCAAAGAGCGGAGTGAAGAAGACGATCGGAGTCAGGACTGGGAAGTGAGTAGTACCCATGTAAGAGTAGGCAGGAAGGTGAGACTGGAGCTAGAGAAGGAGAGATTAGCCAGGGGGCAGGAACATGGGGAGAGCCAGGGGAAGGAAGGGCTGGTGGGGGAGAAAAGTTCGGTCAAGCACGGCTGACAGGTTAAGCAAGTGGAAGACAAACGTCAGTGATGACCTTTACTGAAACACTTTGGTTGAGTGTTGTGGTTGTTTTAGTACAGGTGGAATAACAGCATGTGTTATATACCTGGAACGACTGAGTAGAGAGAGGGAAGCCGGTGAAGCAGAAAAGAGTGGATAGTTATTACAGCAACATCGGTGAGGAGGCAGGCGGTTGAAATCTGGTACACAAGTGGAAGGCGTTGATTTTTACCTAGAAGTGCACACAATCTGGGGAAACTGGAGGGAAGACAGTGGGTAAGGGTGCTGAAGCTGGCAGGTGAGTGGTGATGGAAGTTCTGTTCTGGTTGTTGCTGTTCTCAGTAACACAGGAAGCAAAGTCATCAGGGAAGAGTGAAGACTGAGGAAGAAGTATGAAATTTTATTACAGTCACCCAGAGGTGGGAAGATGGACAGAACTGGGAAATCCACAGAGATTGCCTTCTGGTAGGAAGGTCTCCCTGAAAACAGTAGCAACAAATTTAAAGAAATACTAGGTTTTCTTTAGCCATATGTTAGATCTTCTTTTTTTTTTTTTTAAATGTTTATTTATTTTTGAGAGAGAGAGAGAGAGAGAGAGAGAATATGCTGGGGAGGGGCAGAGAGAGAAGGGGACAGAAGATCCAAAGCAGGCTCTGTGCTCACAGCAGAGAGATGCTGTGGGGCTTGAACTCATGTGAGATCATGACCTGACCTGAAGTCAGATGCTTAACCGACTGAGCCACCCAAATGCCAGTGGATTTTCTGATACAGACCAGAAATGGGTTGAAGTTTGGTCTTAACCAGGGTCATTTTTTTTTCTTTTTGCCAAATGAGTAAAATGACAACAATATCAACAGGTGATGTGAAATATACAGTGTGTTCAAGACACGTTCAAGGAAGAGATGAAGTTGTAGGAGGGTCAAAGAGCTGTTAGAGCAAAGACACTATAGGTAAATTGAGGTCAAAGTGTTGAGATTCTTGGGGGGTACATGGGTGGCTCATTCAATTGTGTCCAACTCTTGATTTTGGCTCAAGCCATGATTCCAGGGTCATGGGATCAAGCCCCATGTCAGGTGCTGAATGTAGAGCCTGCTTAAGAATCTGTCTCCCTCCGCACCTCCCCCACTCGCATACACTGCTTCTCTGACAAACAAACAAAAAACAGTGTGGGATTCTTGGAACTGGAGTATAAAGGTGTTGTATTTTTTGGTAATAGGTCAAATTTGAGCAAGTATGGAGAGCTTATTAAACAGGAATTGCTGGGCCTTGCTCCACATTTCCTGATTCACTAGGTCAATATGAGGTCTGAAAATTTTACTTCTAGCAAGTTCTCTGATGATAGTGAGGCTGAACTTTGGGAATCACTGCCCTGGTATATGAGCACGGTAAGTAAATGGCTGAGATAAGTTGAAGAACATTATCATTAGAATGCACAGACTCAAGAATCTCAGAAGTCAGAATGTTGGAAGAATCATCTATTGGGATATAGGAAAATTCCAAGGGAAAAAAAAAAAACCAGTAGATCCGGGAGCTGAAGCATACAGAAATGAAGGGAATGGCTGCCATGGGGAGGGGAGCTCGGTGGTAAAGTCTGACAACACGAAATTCAAATTTGGATGTTTTAATGAAGGAAGAGGGTATGCAGAAGGGCTCTGTGGAAGGTTGTTCAGGTTGTGCCCTGCACATCTCTAGGGAGTGCCATCCTCGTTGTGGTTCCTCAGAACAAGAATGGTCTGTAAACTTGATTGAGACATGAAAAAAATAAACTTACTTCTTATTCCAAGCCCACAGGTATGAATAATTTTGGTCCTCAAAGAAGATACTTTGGCCTGCTAGAAACTGTGGGGCTTTTTAGAAGCTTTCCTGTGAGGTAACCAATGGAGGAGAAAACCCACAAATAATCACATGCACCCCTCCCTATACGCACATACCTCTGTGCTCAAATGGGAATTAGTTCTTTTGACATCCAAAATCATTAAAGTAGGGTCCTCAAAGTTCAAAGAATATCAAAAATGTCTCCTAGTGAAAAATTAACAAAAGCAAGGAGTATTTTGATATTTTTTATTTAATCTAAAAAAGTCTGCTTTCCAGTCCTGTGACGCAAGATTCATCTCATATTAGAGACAGCAACTCAGAAGTATTAGGTTTACTTCCCGGTCCCTGTCTTCTTGGTTTGTTCTTCCACTATGTCCTTTTCTTTCCTTTCTTTTCTCTTTTTCTCCTACTTAAGTAGGTAGATAGATAAATAGGTATATATATACACACACACACACACACACACACACACATATATATATATGTGTGTATATATACATATACACACACACACATTGACTACAGGGATTACTTAAACATACATGATATATATATAAGCCTATGTATATATTACATATATATATATATATATATATATATATATATATATATGTAAGCCATATATATAAGCCATATATATCATATATGCTTAAGTAATCCCTGTAGTCAATGTGGGGCTGGAACTCACAACCCTGAGATCAAGAGTTGCTCAACTAATAACTGACCCAGACAGGCACAGACATATATCTTTTGGACAAGCATCTGATTCATTAAATCAGATTGACAAATGCTCAACTCTTATTCATTTTCTGGAATACTATAATAGAGGACAAGAGAAGCTGAGGGAGTGGCCAGGATATGATGGGGGCCAGCCCTTTGCTGAGGTTACATATATCCTATGTAGGTTCAACGACTCCAGCAAGGTCACTCCTTTTTGTCAGCATGGTATTATCTGGTGAAGGGTATGGGTCTCTGAAGTTTGTAAGTAACATCTGATGACAGCCCAGAAATGGCAAATAAAATGAAACTTTAACTTTCATAATTTAAAAATCATGCCTTTACTCTCAGGCTTATTTTTTAGTACCAGCCAACAACAAAACACAGAAGTGACTTTAGAAGGAGAGATTTGGTTGGCTGGATGGGATGGTAGCACCCTCAGAACACAGATGCAGAGCAATTATTTTCATATGGCTGTGAAAGTCCATATTAATATATAGTTTCCTCATATGAACTGAAATTAAAAAAAAAGGATCTGGGCATGAAGAAAACACAGGGTTTAAACTAAGCTTAGAAAAGGTTTTTGTTCTAGATGGGGCACCTGGGTGGCTCAATTCGGTTGAGTGTCTGACTCTTGATTTTGGCTCAGGCCATGATCCCAGGGTCGTGGGATCAAGCCCTGTGTCAGGCTCTGCACTGAGCACAGAGCCTTCTTGAGATTCCCTCTCTCTGTCTCTCTTTCTGTCTCTCTGTCTCTCTCTCTCCCCCTCTCCCCTGCTCGCACATGGTCTCTCTCTCTCTCTCTCAAACCTATTTTTTTAAGAGAATCATTTGGGTTTAAGTTTATCTCATGTTTTCATTTTTGTTTTTTTTTTGTTTGTTTATTTGTTTGTTTGCTTTTCCTCGTATTGTATTTCAGGATTTTAAAGAAAAATTATGTGTTTTAATATTTTCCTTAGACCATTTGAGATATCTTAATTATGTTTGTAGCTTATTTTTATGAATATGGAAATATGCTCACTGTGCAATAACAATGTGTAAATAATTTCAGAAATTATATGTAAAGGGTGATAAAATGAGTAATTTACATTTCATGGTCCCTCTTTAGAAATATTTTTGAGGTGGGGCACCTGGGTGGCTTAGTAGGTTAAGCGTCTGACTCTTGGTTTCAGCTCAGGTCATGATCTCATGGTTCATGAGGTCAAGTCTCACGTGGGGCTCTGTGCTGACAGTGTGGAGCCTGCGTGGGATTATCTCTCTTTCCCTCTCTCTGTGCCCCTCCCTGCTCATGCTCTTTCTCTCTCTTTCCCTCTCCCAAAATAAAATTAAACAAGAAAAGGTAGTTGTTTTCTCCCTCTATAATAGGAAAACTCTGAGTCAAAGCTGTATTAGCTGCACATTAGTAAAAATTAAAGAGGAGAAAAAACAAAGTTCCTTAGGAGGGCAAAAGAAGATTTTCTAAGTCCTTATAGCTAAACTTTATTCTATGATGGAATTGAAATTTTCATCTTAAATTTTGATCAGTGGAATTTGTAAATTGATTAAGGTTGCATTTACAGTAGCTGAAGATAAGTTTCATATAAAATGAGAGTAATCCTTTCTATAGCAAATAAATTTTTATTTGTCATACAGAGTTTAGAGCAGAGGAGGTAAGAATATCAGGAAATAAGGCAATAAATACCTGAATGTCTGATCATAGGTTCTACTTAGAGGAGTTTACAAGACCAGAATATTATTGACAAAAGGCTCTCCAAAGTCTGTCTTAAATAAATACAGTGCTAGACCCGACTAGCACAAAGAAGATGAAGTTATAAGAAAATTGAAGCCCATTTAAATTATTTGGCTTGTAGCTGATATTTATGTAAAGTTTGTTCTGCTTATGGTAAAGATTGTGTTACTGCTCCTCGTTATTGTTGTCCTCTTTGTAGGAAGATTGTATATTCTTACCCTTTATTGTAAGAACCAGTGCCCCACATGGTATGTACCCCCATCCCATTGATTCAGGCTTTGTACTGACTTGCACAAGCTAATGGAATGTAGATGGAAGTGACTGATGTGAGTGGAAACTTCAGGCTTGTACAATAATCCTTGTATGATTCTTCCACTACTCTTTCTTTCTCTTTGCCCAGGGTTAGAGGAATTGCTACTTTGTGCCTCTGCCCACTGAATTGCTGTTTACAAATGTAGCACCTGAAATTTTATTTGAGTCTACTCTGAACACTTGGAAACTATGGTTGGCATCATCTTTTATAGTTTTAATATATGTGTGAAAATGAATAGTAAGTTGGCAATTATTGCGTGAAAGAAAGCTATTAGATTAGGGCAAAGTTCAATATACCCTAAAGAAACCCTCAAATGATAGTGGCTTGAAAGGGAAAAGTTTTCAATTCCTCATGCAACATCTGTCTAGTCTAGTCTCGTTGGGAAACCCAACTGCTTGAAGTCATTTAAGGGACTTGATCTCCATACATTTTATTTTTCCACCCACTGGGTCACAATCCTTTTCTGCATGATCAAAGTTGGGCATTGATCTATCTATATTTATAGCTCATGACATGGGGGAAGAGAAGAGGTTTGGAACATGACATTTCCTTTTATTTAAAAAAAAAATTAATGCTTATTTATTTTTGAGAGAGAGAGACAGAGGGCGGGCAGGGGAGGGGCAGAGAGAGAGACACACACAAAATCCAAAGCAGGTTCCAGGTTCTGAGCTGTCAGCACAGAGTTTGACATGGGGCTCGAAATCATGGACCACAAGCTCATGACCTGAGCTGAAGTTGGACACTTAACCAACTAAGCCACCCAAGCACCTGGCATTTCCTTTTAAATAAACAATCTGGAAGTTGTACACAGGTGAGTTTCACTCAAATCCATTGCAAAGGAAGCTGAAAATGTAGTCTTGAGAAGGTTGCTCATGATTCCAGTCAAAACTAAAGGAAGAAACTATTACCAAGAGGAAGAAATGAGCTAATAAAGGGAGATAGTTAATGATCCTCACTTCACAATGTAAGATGGTTATCCAGATCAACTAGCTTTTCCATACATTGCTTTCTTCAGAATTCTTGAGTTGAAAGAGATTCTAGATGCTGTTATGCTCAGAACTCTGAGAGAAATAAATAACTATCTTAATCTTTAGCTTTTTGAGAATAGACAATTTAGAGCCACTCTTGGCTGTTTCTTTTGGTATCCAGGGACACTAAACTAGTAAGTTCTTCACAATGCCTGGCACATAGAAGATGCCATATTGAAAACACAATATTAAATGTATGAATAATATATTTATTAGGCTTTTAGGACAATACTTATTAGTTAGAAAATATTCAATAAATGCTTGTTGAGTATGGCATGGATAGCTAATTAAGTGAATTTTCAATTATTAAGTATAAACGGGCTTCCCATTGAAAATGGTGAACTCTGCACATGGACTAATTTTTTCTGCCTCTAGAGACTTAAAAATGATAATAAAGGAATAAAAATCAAATATTAACCTAGAAAAAAAAATCTCGCTGGGGCAAACTTAAACAAACAAGATATTTCAAAAAAATTCTTGGATAATGAAATACAGAACATCCACTATATGTTCTATATTTCAGAACAGTCATAGACTTGACCACCCTCAGAGGAAGATGCAGCCAACAAAGAATGCAGGTGTCAGAGTCTGCAGGGGTGAGGAGACATGGGGATGAGAAGGCAGTTGGAAATGTAGGGAATAATTTAAATTCTGTATATAGATGAATTAGTTCCACCCAATCGTCTTTCTTCTCCTACCTCCAGAGGGAATTTTTTTTTTTCCAATTGAGCAATCCACTCTCCCAAACTGAAGTTTTTATTAAAGATATAGAATCAACTTTACGGCAGGTGTGGGGAGAGATGGTGTCTCAGAGCAAAGCTTCCACACTTTATTATCTGGGCCCTCAGGACAGAGGCCCCTTGCCCGAAAGAGGCAAAGAGCCTGTAAGTCTGAGAGCCCCGCAATACACGTAGAAAAGATATGAAAATCCCTTCGCAAGAATAAAACCACTTTTAAAAGTGGCTATTATAAACAGATTAAATACAGAGAAGAAGCTATTACTTTTTGCAATGGGCTGAATTGTGTCCCCACCTCAAATTCCTGTGTTGAAGCTCTAAACCCCAATGTGACTGTATCTAGAGATTGCATCTTTAAAAGATAAAGGTTAATGAGGTCATAGGGTGGACCCCTCATTGACAAGATGGTGGCCTGTAAGAAGACAGAGATCCCCCTCACCCTCTACTGTTCTACTTGGCCATGGGATCACACAGCAAGAATGTGGCCTTCCGCAAACCAGGAAGAGAGCTCTCTCAGAGCCTGATCATGCTGGCACACTGATCTTGGACTTCCAGCCTCCAGAACTGTGAAGAGATCGGCTTCTGTCATTCAATCCTCTCAGCCACTGATATTTTGTTATGGCAGCTCCAGCTTACTGGCATACCTTTCATTGAAAACCTTCTTTTCTCTTTGATTTTTAATATATTATGTGAATGTGTACATTACTTTGAAAAACCATGACAAATAAATAGTTAAAACAATAACGAGAGATGAATGAGACCCCCAAGCTGGTTCAGAGTGGACCAATCAGCTCCCCTTTTCATGGGTGGAAAAAACTTCTAAAAAGACAAAGGATTTTCCCAGGGTTACTTAGTTTGAAATGTAGCTGACTTAAAACCTATATTTTGACTCCAGCTTTAGCCTTTCCAGCGTTTGTCACATATTCTATAATATGCTTATATTTTAAACACATTTGCTAATGTATATATTTTGACCAGATGGAAAACATACCACATCCTGGTTTAAGATTGCCTGATTATACATAATAGCACCACAATATTTTGATAGTATAAATGGAATTATTATCTATATAGATTGCTGACACAGGGAAAACAATATATCCTCAATGTAGAAACATTCCAAAGCATTTAGAAATATCTGAGCACTTTCATGTTAACATATTTGAGAAATTGCCTAGGTTGGTGAAAAGTCATGAAAAAGTTGGAATCGTGGTTCTCTACATTGTCTATGTGGCCATGGAAATCCCGGAAACATTCTGAGCCTCACCTTCTTCATCTTTAGCATGAGAACAAGATTGCATACCCTACAAAGATGTTGTGATGATTGAAAGCATTGTAAAGTATTGGGCGTAAATATAGTTTATATGACTGTGGATCATGATACAGAAGAAGCCACAGAACTGACTCTGGATGCTTTCTCATACAACTGTATTCAAATTTTGGGGTCTGTGGTCCTGATTGATTCTGTTCAGGTGTCTGTGGCTTGTTTCACCAATGGTTACTATGCGTTATATTTGGGAATGTATTGTGGATATTGTGGAGCTCAGAAATTAGCTCAGAGTTCTTCAAATCTCAGCAGCAATGTTTTCTAAGATTGCTATTCTCTTACTTTTTGATGGTTGGCTTTGGCAGGGAAAATATTTGGAAAGCTAGAAATGACTGAAGAAAAGGATACTTTTTCCCATCAAGTCATGAGTTATTTTTGATAAAGTATCTCCTACTATTGGGTTTTTGAAAACTGACTTTAATTTCCTCCTTATTCTGACTTTTATCCAGTTAGTCCCTTCTTGGTCTATTGAAAAGGGCTCAGAAAAACAGACTGGGGTTTCTAGAATATTCAATAACACAGCCATTCTGGTAGTTCCCTAATTGGTCTCACACATTACTTGCTAACTCTTGAATTCAATATAGATTCTTTATAAAAGAAACAAAATGAATTTAACCTTATATAAACTTTTTTTTCCCTAGTGTTAGTTTCGAGGAATCAGTTTCCTTATTTTGCTTGACAAAAATACTCTTTAATGTTAATAAAATGATTGTAACTTTACATGAAAGTATCAAGTAACATTTTGTGTTCAAATGCATATTTAGTCACTATTACTTATTTGCCTGTCTAGACCAGCTTCTCCACTTGTCATAGATAATGCTCATAATTTTTTCCTTTGTCCTTTTTACGTCTCTCGAAACAGAAGGAGCCACCGACACAACAGAAAATGTTGCTATCCCATGCTGAACTCACTTTTCAGACCCACCAATCCCCGACCGCTGCAAGACTCATTGCTCCCTCCGCGCATCTACTATCGTTGAGCACAGAGCAACCTGCGGGAGTCCAACGATTTTCTGATTTAAAATCTCCTGTGATCTATTTCCATATATACACTTGGGATTGCATGCGTTTATGTGGTTGATTTTATTCCTGAAACTAAGAAACAAAAAGGAAGAGAGATCAGAGGTTATAGTACAGTTAATTACCCACGTGCCTGTTTCCACGTGCCTGTTTCCCTATTACTTCTCATGGTCATCAGAATACAGAACCTAATGGTTGGAGCATAGCAAAAATAGTTAAGAACGAGGATGGAAGTTTCAGATTGCATGGCCTTGGGAACACAACTAAGTCCTCTAGTTACTAAGGAAGTATTAGTTTCCTTATTTATAATATTTAAATGGTAAGCTCATTACCATGGAAAGCAGTTGTGAAAAGAAGAGAAGTAAAGGATTGAGAGGGTCTGGCATTTTACTGGACTCATAAGTCAGGAAATACTGACTGCTATTGCCACAGGTTTTATGCTTAAGAGAACTTCAAAAAAATACGTGTTTGTAAAATACAAATGAGTGCTGGCCAGAAGAATCCTACTTAACCTTCCCTGTGGGGCTTCCTTAATAAAACATTAAGGAAAATGCTTATATACTTCTCTGTAGAAGCCAATACTAAATTTATTTCACCAGCCTCGAGTTCTCAGTTGTGTGTTTATAGTGGAACCCGAGTCAACACACGTGACGATTTTATTTTCTAGGAGCTCACAGTTTAGCGGAAGAGACCGATAAACAAATGGCAAAAATTTAAGCATAATAAAAGAAATTCAATTACCATCAGAAAATTCATGCTGGAGCTGAATTTGTACACCGAACAGTTACCGGATTGCTAGTTAGGACACGGCAGAAATGCAGAAAGAAAAGTCAAAGTCAGCAAGCACGTAATGCAAATGTGAGCCTGATCTTGGTTTCGGCTTGAATATTCCAATGAATCAGGATTGATATCTCAACACATCTTAAATACTTTATTTGAAGAAGAGCTTGTAATTTTTTGGATAAGAGACAAAAAAACCCACTGCAGGTATTAAATTGCGTTGCCTTACATGGTTTGGGGAAGTGAGGCCAAAAAACATCTACCGGATATCCACTAAATGTTATTTATGTGAGCCAACAGAAAGAATTAGTTTGCACATCCATATCAAATGCCCACACTCCCAACTCCCAACTCTTTATATAGCTGTCATGAAACAAAGATACGCCTAATTGGCTTTGCCAGCAGTAAGGGATAAGCTATCTCCTTTTTTTTTTTTTCCATCTTCATTGGCTGCAACTCTCATTCCTGATTTGATACAGAATGCTTAGCTCCCTCTAAAAATGATTCATATTAAAATGAATCCATGTTCAGAAGCATTTTTGCATATTGTCTCTAAAAAGCAATGGCATGCTGGAAATCTCTGGTGTTGTGGAAACTTGTTATTGGGGACACGTGACTGGCATTTCCTTTAGGGGTGTAAGTGGTTTAAGTGGCTCAAGATAGAATGCCACTCTATGCCTGGTATTACATTATGCACTGTCAGAAACCCTGACACTGATTTATTATTGCTGCTTATGTCTTTTACACCATCTAATATCTTATATGAAATAGACTCCTAACTCAGTTCCCAACATTGTTTCACTAATAAGAAACAACCCAGACATATTAACCTGGGCCATACACTCATAACATTCACTATAATTAAGTTTTGTTTCCAATATTTTAGGGAAATCCATTAAGTATTTTCCCCTTATTTCTTCTACTCTCAGAGCTTTCTCTATGGAAGTAAGATTTTAATAAGAGGACAAGATAGCTGAGAGTGTGCACCTTAACTTCTACTGCTGTTTGTATATTCAAATTAAGTTGCGCTAAATCTGTGAAGTAGAGATACTAAGTAGTTAAATTGTGCCTTTGGAAATCTGGTGCCTTTTCACCTAAGTGACGGATGACGGTATTCCTGCCATAAAGGAATGGGAACAAGTGGAGTTTTATCACTACAAGTTAATTTCTTAATGTTTACTAAAGAGCTTGCTTTGTAAATTTATTTGTGGGCTATATACTTATTTACAGAAGAAAGTAGGAAGGCTTAGTGTTCACAAGAGTACTCTTATGCCACATTTTATTTAGAGCGCTGCATTTTCATTTGTTCCTTTATTTTATTGTACCCTCAGCTAACTTGTTCTTCTTCCTCCTAGGATTTCCCCTCGAGAGTAGCTTTATCTGTTAGGACTTACTTGGTTCCAAGAGATAAATATTTAAACCCAGGTTTTTTTGAGGGAAAAGAAACAATCTATTGACTTATGCAGTTTACAGTGTGTAGGACCGGCTTTTGGTGAGACTTGAGTTAGGCCCTCAAAAGAATGGCATCTTTCTTTTCGGTCTCTAGACTTGTGCAGGTGCTGTGCTTGTACTATCAAAATGGCTGCTTAGCGTCATGCTCTACAGTTGCAAGTCAACTCAAATGAAAGAAGGGTCTTTTTGCTGGAAGTTCCTGCCAAAGTCCATGCTCCTATTTTGTTTTCATTGACTTATGTGCACTTCTCTGGACTCATCCCCATCATTAGGCTAATGGTTTGCATTTGCCATATTCTGTGCTTTTGAGTGGAAGTAGTGACACGCTTGGCCAAGAGCGACCGGAAGGCGAATCCCCAGTTATGGAGCTAATATTGGAAAGAGAGGATGTGCCTGCAGAGTCTGAAAACAAACAAACAAATGCAAAAACGGTCACTACAGAAGGAACGCTTTGGTGTTCCTGACAATGGCAATTTAGGCGGTGGGATAAATAGCTGTGCCAAAGAATAATTAAGTATAGGTACCCTGGAGGCACTCAGACCTTTCTAGTGCAGGTACTTCATATTCCCGGAATTTAGTTTACCAGAGTGACTGCTGCCACTCTCTGTAGACTACGACTCTGGACCACAAGGGTTCTCTCAGTCCAGAATCATAGCCTGTATGGGACGTTACATGGAACATCAGCTTTCCTTTCTTGTCTCTTCCTTCACCTCTGCCATTTTCCTTCCTTTCCATTTTAAGTTCTGGGAAACGTGTCCTTTCTCACCCCTTCCTTATTACATTTAGTGCTCTGATAACTAACATTGTGGTTTCTTCTAGCTTAGTGCAAATTTCATATTAGTTTTTTTAGGATAGAAATTTTTGAGCCTTGATCTTTATTGGCAAACCAATTTCAATGGCAAGAAGTTTTGTGGAGCTTTTGGGTGCGGCACAGAGGCCTTTTTTTAGGGCCAGTGTACCCTTCTACCCATTTGGTACCCTTCTACCAAATGTACCTGTGAAGTCAGCCCTAATGGAAAAGAAAGAGTGTCTCGTTTGAATGAGGTTGAATATAGATCACATTTTACAGGACTCCAGAGTCATCCTTCTGTCTTGGTATATCTCTAGGAAGGGTGCTAGAGTAATATTGCATTCTCTAATTTCTCTCTTCAAAAACAAACAAACAAAACAACAACAACAACAACTCCTCCAATGTTTTATTCCCTTTGAGAGCCAGCCCTATAAAGAAATGTTTTAGAGAAGCATTTCACAAATTCTGATGTGTATGCAAATCACCTGGAGATCCTGGTAAAACACAGATTCTAGAAGTTTGTAAACAGGGCATGGCTTCTTCTTGAAATTTCAAGGTAGCACAACTTCCCAGAGAAATGGTCTGTATCTTCAGAAGGAACATAATGAAAAAGCCTAGCGTTTACTAAGCCATGGTATGATCTAAGCTATGTGAGATTTCTCTTGAGATTTTCCTTTCCTATTTGAACACAAGATGTCTAGCACTTGTTATCCTACCCCATCAAGAAATGCTCATCTAATTTAGTCCTTTGTTTCCGTTGTTGGCTGTGGTTCTCATCTTGGTATTCTTGTGGGATATTTTTTACCAAATAGTTAAAAAACTGTAGCTCCTTATCTAGCTAGAATGCTTATGTGGCCATCACATATATTGTAATGTAGGTAAAAGCCAAGAATTGGAAAGGCAGTTAGTAGCCAGACAAAAAACAACAAAAGCCTAGGAATCAAACATCTAAACATATACCTATACAACAACCTATAAACACATATCGCTAGCATTTTGCCATATATAGGTCCTGGTGAAAAGGGAATAACCCAGACTCAGCTTTCATTGTGGGCTTTATGTAGCTTTGCCTTTACACTCAATTAACCCTATTGTACTAGAGCCTAGTAATTTCAATGTCTTAGAGGAGCAAGGTATACAAATGTCCCAAGTCATGCTTAGCTGCCTCCAGCTTAGCTCTGAAACTCATTTCCAGTGTATAAATGTCACTATCTTACGCATGGCACTTGAGAATGCTTCCTGAGCACAGAAGGACTTCTGTAACTCAGTCAATCTTATCCTTTGGATTGGCTTCGATATGGACAGGACCTTTACGGTGATACGTACATGGCCCACTTCTCAACGCTTCTCTATGACTCAGACGTGGTTTGGGTTTTGGCATCACATGCTCTCTAGTGCCATTTCTCCAGAGTCACATGAGTCTTTAGTATTTCTGTCCCCTGAGAACTGGAATGACAAGTATACATTTCGCCTTAGTGTGTGGTTGTGTGAGATCACTGGCCCAGTTGGGAATATGGGGAGAATTTCCTTGAAGTTTCTATAAGGGTAAGTGTAGTGCATATTTGCTACAGAGTAAGATAAATATTCCCAGAAAGATCCTGCCTTATGCTGGGATACATGTTCAGAGTCAAGAAAAGGACTAGAGATCAACCTTCCTTGCCACTGAAAGGTTGCCCAGCTATGAGCAACAAATAAACGGGCAATAAACGGCATTCTTCTTCCCCTCCTGAGACTGCAGCCATTAGAGAAATGGGCATTAGAATCAGACTTGTGGAAATAAAAATAACATCTTTATTTTTTTTAATGTTTATTGATTTTAGAGAGAGACAGAACATGAGTGGGGGAGGGAGGGAGAGAGAGAGACAGAAATGCAGAATCTGAAGTAGGCTCTAGGCTCTGAGTTGTCAGCACAGAGCCCAACACGGGACTTGAACCCAAGAACCTCAAGATCATGACCTGGCCTGAGGTCAGATGCTTAACCAACTGAGCAACCCAGGCACTTCATCTTTATGATTTTTGATAAAACTGTTGGACAGTAGGCCTTAGGGGTTGCAGATGGCAGCTTCTGACATGACCTCCAACGACATCCACCCCTTGGTATTCACATCCATGTACAATCTCTTCCCTTTGAGACCCGGTAACTTGTTTAAAAAATGGAATATGGTGACAGTTATGCCTATATATATATATATATATATATATATACACACACATATATATAACTTTATATATCTCTATTTGTATATATATCTCTTCTCAAAGGGAAGAGATTGTACATGGATGTGAATACCAAGGGGTGGATGTCGTTGGAGGTCATGTCAGAAGCTGCCATCTGCATATATATATATGCATAATTATATATATATATAATTGTAACTTCTATTTTACTAGTAGAATCTCTTTTGATCCTCTTCCTTACTGGCATTGATGAAGCAAGATGGAGACACTCAAGTGGCAAGAACTCGAGGGCAGACTTTGGACAACAGCCCGTGAGGAACTGAGGCCCTGAGTCCAATATGGTGCAAGAAACTGATCCTATCCACAGCCAGGTGAGCTTGGAAGCAGATATTTCTCCAGCTGAGCCCTCAGATGAAATCCCAGCTCTGGCTGACACCTTGATTGCAGCCTTTTGAGAAACCCTGAAGCAGAGGATCCCGTGAAGCCATGTCAAGATTCCTGACCCATAGATACTGGGAGATAATAAGTTGTTTGAAGCAGGTAAGTTAGGGACAGTATTTCCCTAAGCAATAGATAACTAACACAAGTGTGTTTGCCAAGTGGACTTGCTAACCTACCCTTAAAGTAGACGACTATACCCACCTGCTCTCTGGCAGTGCTTAGAAGCTACATCATCTTTGGAGGCCTCCTCTGTACAGCTTGCGGAAGTAGAGAGGACAATGGACAATGGCTTTTGTTAGGCAGGGAGGCTCCAAATCAGCTGGGGAAGAGGAAGGATCATTTCCTATTACCAGACTTAGCTGGTAAGTCAGTCTCCTCCACTGGGGAAAAGTGAGGGTGGAGAAAATCCAGGAGTGTTATTCTAAATATGTCTCTCTACTCTTAAAAACTGAGAACAAACTGAGGGTTGATGGGGGCGTGGGAAGGAGGGAAGGGTAGGTGATGGGCATTGAAGAGGGCATCTTTTGGGATGAGCACTGGGTGTTGTACGGAAACCAATTTGACAATAAATTTCATATATTAAAAAAATAAATAAATAAATAAAATAAATACGTCTCTCTACACATACAAATACAAATGGATGAGTATCCTTAAGTCATATAGTTACCTAAGTGACCAGGTAAATTACCTCACTTCTACAGCTAAGAATGAGGCCTACAGGTAGACCATGAATGCGTTGGGAAAATATGTTCTCATAGAAATGATAATAGAAAACAAACAAACAAACAAACAAACAAACAAACATTTCTCTTTTACAATGAGAAATCCTTGGGGCACCTGGGTGGCTCAGTCAGTTAAGCACATGACTCTTGCATTTGGCTCAGGTCAGGATCTACAGCTTTGGAAGTTTGGGCCCTGCATTGGGCTCTGTGCTAAACATGGGGCCTGCATGGGTTTCCTTCACTCTCCCTCTCTCTGGCCCTCCTCTGCTCATACTCTCTCTCTCTCTCTCTCTCTCAAAATAAACTTAAAAAAAAAAAATGAGAAACTCCTCCTGTTAAAGAACTCCTTCATAGAAAAGTCTTCCTGTGCTGATTTGAAAGTTTGCATTTCACTTTCTCATCCTGGTTTTGATGTCTTTTATTAAAAAAGTCCTGTGCCGCTTCTCAGGTGCCAGCTCTCAGCAATGCAAAGATGCATTAATAGCCATCTCTGCCCTCAAGGGACATACAGACTTCCAGGCAGATGTGTTTGAAAACAAGCCTCTAGAACACGCTATCGCAGGTTTGATTCCTTTGGAAGCTGGCTCTCAGGGGAAATTTAACATGTAAAATGTTTATTGGGAACGGTCCATAGGATTAACACCTGTTGAAGGAAAGGGGATGTAGGATTGGGCAGAGGGAGTTGTCCAGCTGTGAAGGAGGCCTCAGGTGGCCTCAGGTGAGCACAGGAGAAGCTGTGGTGCTAAAATGGCCCTTTGGAGTTAACTTCATAGACTGAGATAGCGTGGCTCTATACATCACTGGCTTCTTCATTGGATGCGGCCACCCTGACAGGGTGGGATCCTGAAATAGGCTTTTATCTGCACTAGAAGGAGTCCCTGAAAGGGCTGACAGCTGAAAGCAGTGTGCCATGAGCCCTCCTAGCAGCTGGGGTGGCAAGTCTTTTCTTGATGGAGAAGTTTAGGAGGTAGGATCCCCCCGTACCTTTCCAAAAAGGTAAGGGTAAGACTCTGCTTGGCAACAGCCTCCTTAGTAGAAATATTCCACAAGATTCCCTCTGTCCACACTCAGGCCCATTTTACTATTCTACATGGGGTCGGGGGAGGTGGTTAAGGCACTCAGGTTCCTTATTTCCTTTGCCTACCTCTGCTAACCCACATCAGCCTCTTTGGCATCCAGTGTCCGCTGAGGTGGGAGAAGTTCCCATTGGAACATCCCACTGTATACACTTAGGTATAAAATGGCGGTACCGAGGGAGTTGCTGGCTATGAGCCTGAAAGGTTACCTAGGGCTACTTTGTGAAGCGAGCTGTATATCACACTCAGGAATTTGAATATTTTGGTTAATGAGATCTTATTGGAAGATCAGTCTTCACAGTGCCCAGGGGTCAGGTCACAGTTTTAATCCAGAAACGGGTGGCAGTATAGAGCATGGGTCTGGGAGGAGATTGGAAGCATGGGGACAAAATAAGGGACTGAGATGTTGTTGGAAAGAACGGTGGTGAGGTCCAGGGCAGGGAGGAGAGCAGGGAGAGGGCCTCCGAGGGAGAGTTTTAGAGATTAGATTGACAGGATTTGAAAGCTGATTAAAGAAAAAAAGTTAGAATACATTAGTTTTCCAGCTTGAGCTAATGCATGTGTGAGGGGGGGAGAGTGGAGCTCTTTTCCACTGCAAAAATGTACTTATTCTAAAAAAATAAATGTGAATGTGCTATTATTTAGGTACTATTGTATATTTTCATTTGTTTCATAACTAACAGTTTTTCAGGCATAGGAAATTTGGGTGGGCATTAAAACATTTCAAAACATTAGTTCACCGTTGATAATAAGAATGATAGCAACCCCTTTATTGAGTGCTGCTGGCCATTTGGGGCACTCATCTGAAATTATCTTATTAAACTTCACGACGACACGACTATCCTGTGGATTATTGTTATGCCAATCTACAGATGGGAAAAGGAAAATGGTGTAATCAAGATTGAAATGACCACAGTCCGACTTTAAAGCTCATGCTTTATTCATATAACCAATCCAAAGCCTCATTCAAGATATTCTCAGTCTTCCCCTGTGCCGGTCCCCTGGGCCATTGTCTCTAGTAATAATGTGTACTTCCCATCCTTTGGCAGCCAAAGGGTTAAAGGTAAGGTAGCTGATTCTGCAGGCAATCTATGCCAGTAATTTGTGGTATGGAATGTTGATGTGCTGAAAAAAAAAAAAAAAAGATGTTCTAGTTGCCAGGATTTTTTGCATAGAAACAAAACTTCCATTCACATCTTGCTGAATTTCCAGGACCTAATTAGATGTGGGACCAAATATTCCAGTTTCTTCACTCGACAGGAGCACAGATGAACACTGATGAAGGTTGGAAATAAGATTTTCAGCCTTTTTTCTTTTTAAGAGTTATAGCTTTATTTGACGGTAAGCTTCGATTTAAATACTACCTACAGACTAATGTGTTCTCTCTCAATTTTCTAGTATATCATGTTACATTTGAATGGGACTTTGTCTTTTACCAGACGTGGAATCCTATTTGATGTGCCAATAATGTGAGGCTGGGTGACTCAGAGCGTTGAGTGACTTGTCAAATCTCTCCCAGCTCCTAAGAGTCAGGACCAAGTTTCAGACTTGGCACTTCCAATCTCAGGTTCAGTACTTTTTAAACATTTTCACTGCACTTTGGAGTTTTGTTGGCCAAACAGCAATCAAAAGCACATGATGTCAGTTGAATTTTTCTTATTCGTATATCAATGTATAGAAAAACTACTTTAATTCTGCTCCTGTTAAAAATAGAGTTCGAGTGAAATGAACCAAAGTTTGTTTGTTTTTTTTTTTTTCTTCTTCTTCTTGGTCTTAGAAAAACAAAACAAAAAGCAGAAAACAGGAGACAGATTCATTTTTTTATGGTGACCCGGGACGGATGACACCCAGTTAACCCGAGGATTTGCATAGAGTGTGCATTGTTTTTGTGAAATGTTGTGCACTGTTAATGCTATTGCATTGAGGAATGACACTAGAATTTGGACTTTGAAATAAAGATGAACAGATAAGTCTTGGTGACCCACAAAGGCTAGCCTCTTTTGCCTTAGATTTGCAGACAGGGATTTCTGTGTCGTACAGGGAGTAAGGGTGCCAAATGTAGCCAGGAACTGCTTCAGCAATCATAGATGTTGTTTTTCCAATCGGGCCAATCTGCCAGACTGGCAGACAGAAAACTAACAGAAATATTAAATATAGACAGATTCTATAGTTGAATCTTGTTTTTTTCCTCTCTCTGCTGGAAGTCACTATAAAATAGTAGCCTGTGTGTAGGTCATTAAAAACATACACAGATACACACACCACGTTGTGTGTTTGCACTGTTAAATAAGTCTTTGTGAACTCGATAACTGGGTGCCAAAACAGCTGCCGCAGATGTATTAGGTGGCTGAAGTGGTCCTTCATTTACGATGTTATTCCCAGATACTCTCTCCTGGCTCCCTGTCACACGTTGCGAGATTCCGTCCTCTATTGACCTACACACCTTGGAGAACCATTTCCAGGGAAGCACCATTCTTAAGGTTCCAAATTCATCCTCTCGAGGTCTGGTAAATTTGGTGGATTTGTACTTGGAGACCTTGATAGAAGAGTTGGTTTCATTTCCAGGATTTGTTTCCACGCGTGGTCAACAAAGATGCATAATTACGTGCAATTCTTCTCTTGGCCACAAATGTAACAGAAGGGAGCTCAGTTAGCTTCTGTGACCACAATTTATATAGAGCAAACCCTCCCCTCAGATTCAGAGAAATGATGACGTGATTCCATTGCAACATACACATGTGGCTTCCCCCAGATGCCCCCGGGGTACAAAGGGGCCTTATGCAGCTTGCGTGGCATCATGATCTCTCTTTTCTATGAATATTCTACTATTTTCTCAGCTTTCTTACAACACGTTTTTCTACTTCGTTTGCTCTATATTTCTCAGGAAGAAAAGAGTTTAATAAAGTGATACAAAGAGAACTTTTGTTGGGTAGAATTGACCAATGTTCGCTTAGAAAAATTATCTTCCAAATAATTTTATCTTATAAGTAGGAAGCATACAGGAGTAGTGGGCTCCATTATAGCTGATTTGGAAAGACCTCTTCTTTCCCTTCCATCAGGAAAAGTGGCAAGTGAAATGATGCTATCTTTGGAAATCTGTGTTCTTTATACAAAGCTTGAGAAACAGTATTCTTCAATATTAAAAGTAATATTTAATGGACACGTTTCTACATGGATTGGGAATTACTTTTTTCTCTGATACCAAGGATTTGGAATACCTGACCCTTTGACTAAAAGCCATGAGTGAATTTCGGGAGCAATAAACAATGTCTTCTTCCGCCTAGGACTCTTTGCTTCTTGACAGTCTTAGAGTTGTGAGTCTGAATTGGAAAAATTGGTCTATTTCCCCTTTCTATGTCTGAGAGATGGAGAGCAAGGAGGGGTAGAAAAGTTGCATTCTTCAAACAATCCACATCCCAGAATAAACAGCATATATATAGCCCTTTCTGGATAATTATATGTTGGCAATGCTTGCTAACTAGTTTTGTCTGACTTCTCAACCTAGATTCTTCGCCATTATATTGCATAGCAACACATTCCTTGTACCCGAAAGGCATTTGTGGCCTTGTCACCTTATACATGTGGGAAGACCCCAATTGCAATATTTAATATGGGAACTTTTCTCTGCATGGGAAACCCTCCTGTCTTGCATCAGAATGCTTCATTGATGGCTCAGAACTATTTGGTACCTTTTGAAAACTACGTTTTCTACAGAAGCTTAAAACATCACTGTAAACTTATAGCTTATGACAACATAAATTTATTATCTTACAGTTTTGTAGGCCAGAAATCTGTTGTGGGTCTCACTAGGCTAAAATGACAGTATTGGCAGGCATGTGTTCCCTTCTGGAAATTGTAAGGGAGAATCTGCCTCCGTGCCTTTTCCAGCTTCTAGAGGCTTCTGACATTTCTTGTCCCGTGGCTCCCTTCCAATTTTGAAGCCAGCAATGGGGTATTGGGTCCTTCTCATGTGTATTATTCCAACGTTTACATTCAGCATTACGTCTCCTTCTCTGACTCTGACGTCTCTTCTGCCCCCTTCTTCCACTTAAAAAAATCCCTTGTGATTACATTGGGCCCGCTCAGATTATCTGGTATAATCTCTCCATTTAATGTTAGCTGATAGGCAAACTCAATTCCATATGCAACCTGTATTCTCTCTTGTCATGTAACAGAACACATTCCTGAGTTCTAGGGATTAGGGTCTGGACATCTTTGGGAGGCTATTATTCTTTCTACCATACCGCCCCTCCTCTCAGATTTTATTAATGAGGGGCAGAGGTTGAGTTCTTGAACTGGATTAGCAAAGGTTAGCTGCTCTTGGCAGCAGTGAAAAGGAAATTGCTCGGATAAATGGTCAGGAGCCTTACCCTAAGCCTGAGCATCATCTCTCAGAGCAGCTCTACAGAATCAGTTCAGAACCAAAATATTCCGTCTGTAGGATACCTGGAAAAGTGTCATAAATGAACACTACTCTTTTCTAATGTAAGTATAGTAGTACTAAAAAGGAGGGCATTTACATTTACTGACTCTACATTCTTTGGTTCTAGTCAATAAATACATTATTATTCTTTTTTTTTTTAAATTTTTTTTCAACGTTTATTTATTTTTGGGACAGAGAGAGACAGAGCATGAACGGGGGAGGGGCAGAGAGAGAGGGAGACACAGAATGGGAAACAGGCTCCAGGCTCTGAGCCATCAGCCCAGAGCCCGACGCGGGGCTCGAACTCACGGACCGCGAGATCGTGACCTGGCTGAAGTCGGCCGCTTAACCGACTGTGCCACCCAGGTGCCCCACATTATTATTCTTTATACAGATTTGCCTGCGAGAAGACAACACACTCCCTGAGAAGGTGATCTGGGTTTCTGGGTTTCTACCTTTGCTCAGTCATTGAGCATTGTCCATCTGTGGGAGGGACACCTCCCATGAGCCCCTGTTGGACAGTGTAGTACGGTGTTTCAGACAAGGCTTGTCTTGGTTGAACCTTCCCACTCTAGTTGTTGAGATGTGCTTTCAAGTCTTTTGAAATGTCCAGTTTTCTCCTTTCTCATTTGAATTCCAGAATTCTAGCTATGTGGGTAGGTTTTAGGTTTGACCTCTGCCCTTCCTCTGCTCAGCCTGGACTTCTGGACTTGGCTCCTGAATTCAGCTCTTTTAGCTTTGCTCATTCTGTTTGATTGGGCCAGTTACTCCAAATTGGATTTTCAATAGTATTTTATTATTCCTCTATTCTTACCCACTCCTTCTACCCTTACTCCTACACTTAGGTCCTCCTCAGGTATGCAGAACTCTCTGCCAGGTCTCACTGACCTTGCCAGGTTTTATCTCAGCCCTTTCTGGTTTTTCTCTTGTTGGTTTCTCGTAACTATGAATAGATACTTAGACAATGGTAAACCTCATTAATGTAGAAGAAGATGCTTTAATAGGAGAAATCAAGGTAGGGGCGCCTGGGTGACTCAGTTGGCTAAGTGACCAACTTCGGCACGGGTCATGATCTCATGGTTCATGGGTTTGAGCCCTCTGTCGGGTTCTGTGCTGACAGCTCAGAGCCTGGAGGCTGCTTCAGATTCTGTGTCTCCCTCTCTCTCTGCCCCTCACCTTCTCTCTCTCTCTCTCAGAAATAAATAAACATTAAAAAAAATAGGAGAAACAAAGCAACTCACGATATAGCACATTACACATAATTTCTTTGCAGTGTTTTATAAGGAATCAGAATATAAAGAGTCACGTACTCTGATTTTTATAACTGTCATAACCTGAATCCAGCTACGGAAAGGAAGAGAATCTCAAACGCCTGACACTGAGTTGGGAGATTATCATGATTGGGAAAGAAGATTTTGACCACAGAAATGTGAGTCACTGTATAAAAAATAATGTCTCCCTTTAAACTGACAGGGAACTTTTTTTTAATAAAAAAAAATTTTTTTTGGCTTTTAGTTGGAAACGTTTCTCAAATTTCTAATTACCTAGAAGTAGTTTTCTCCAGAACCTTTTGGAAATAAAATATAGGGTCTAGAGAGGAGGAGAAAAGTAGGTGAAAGCCAAAAAAAAAGTTAAGGCAGAGTGTTGTGTTTCTTTGGGAAATTTTCCATACCATCAGGAGTGTTTGGGGTGGCCTGGGGACGCAAAGGGAGGGCATCTGTGTGTTCAAGAGTGTAATGAGGAGCGCCATGGCTGTGGTAGGTGGTACAGAGGTCCAATGGCCAAAGGTACTCTGAAGCCAGTCCTTCTTCTCAAGGGGAAAAAAATATCTTCTCCTTCTTCCTTTAACTATAAGACAAGAACTAGGATTAGAGAGGACAGTGGCCCTGTGGGCTTGGGGACTCATATGTAATAAAATTCTCTAAAGAAAACCTTCACAACATGAAAGGGATCTGGCTGAGAGTATTATAGACTTAAACGAGAATTTTGCAAAGAAGATATGGCAAGGACTAGAGATTCATCTGCAGCCCACACATTCCTGTAAACCCCTTTAGGCTACAGCCCCGAGAGTCATGGAACGTTGAAAGGTAAATGTTTTCAGCGTCAGGCAAGTGTTGAGAGAAATAGTGTGCTACGGCGTCCTCCTACCCATCCGCTGGTTCCCAACCAAATATTTTTGCCTCAGAATAGATGTTCGGTCATGGTTGGTGCTCCAGGGAATCAGGTGGCCTGAACTTGGATCGTGGCTTCCCTGATTACTCTCCAAGTGACTCCAAACAATGTATTTAGCCTCCATATACCTTCTGTGTAATATGGGAGTAATAAGATACCCTCCTTTATTGTGGAGTCCTGACGTGCATGTGAGGTAATGCGTGCCACACATTTAGCACACCTCAGGGTACGTAATAGGAATCATTAAGACGGGACTGCAACCGTCATCATTATGAATATTATTACAGTTAGTTGAACTCAGTAACTCAAGAGATGTGCCTGTAGGAGCAGCAGGAGTTCTTTTTCCTGATCCTGTCTTAACTAAGGGTTAACTTGCACATATAAGCAAGCTCTCCCTTTCACTTTCCAGGGCACGGACTTCAAAGTTTAGGCTCTCTACACCCTACAATTTGAATTTGTACTACTTTTGGTTCAACGGTGAAATTGTGGTATGGTAGAGCTTACTCAGCCAGGCTCATTTTTTTCTATTTTCCCTTGCAGCCAGTTTGGCATTACATAGATCTTAAAGCTGGTTTCACACTCCATTGTATCAAAGGTTAGAGGTCAATTTGAAACATGGCAGGAGTGGACCATAATAGCCTTTGGCACCTAGATCCCCCTTTTATACAGTGCAAAGCATTTTAGAAATGCTAACCTCAGTGGGGTGCTCAGATTAGTTCTGTTTTGAATTAGCCCCTCCAATCTGGGTGGTAAAATGCGAGCAGGGAGGTTAAACGAACTTATTCAAGTTCAGGAACAGAGAGCTTTTCGAAACTGATATTCATATTCAGAACACAAGCTTTCACTGCTTTCTACTCCTGCCCCTTCCTCTTAGCCTTCTCTGGGATTAAAGGCATTCTCTGACATTTACAAATTTTCTGTATCTAGAGGGAGATGGCATTAAAGTGTAATATTTGTTTAATTGTTTTCCTCTTTCTTGGTGAATTTCGTTACTGGACAGAAGGCATCGGGAAGGGAAGAAGGGAAGAGTCTGGTCCTGGGTCTGCTACCAGTCATCACAATGTTAACAAAGTGAAGGGGGTTGCAAAGGTGTCCTAGGGAACCAGCCATCCTCACTGGCGGCCCAGCAGGGGGACTCTTTAGGCTTGGCGTTGGAGAGGGAACAGTTCCCAACTGATGCTGAACAGTCGCTTTTATTTTCTAAATGTGGAATTTTCAACAGATGACACCACCCTCCCCTTCCCCCCCCCCCAAGGAAACTTCTAAGGCTGCTGTTGTTGGCTCTGACATCTTTTTTAGGTGGAAAAGATACATAAGAAGGACAAGAAAAAGAAGAAAGAAAAGGAGGAGGAGGAGGAGAAGAGCTAGAGAAGGAGGAAAAAGAGGAGAAGGAGGGGGAAAAATATTTCTCTTAAATTGCTTAAGATAAACATGTCTCTTGGCAAAATTGAAACATCATAGAAGTTCTTTATTTCTGTTATCATTTTTTTTTCTAGGATAAGAAAACACTTCAAATATTTGAATGCAGGTTCAACCACAACTGTATTTGAATAACAGGAAAATATGTTCATGGGGGTGTCTCCAGTACGAATGGATGGTAAGGTCGTCTAATCACAGACGGCTTCTTTTCCTTTGGTGTCCCTGCTCTACAATGTAATGCTGAGATTTTGAATTTATGGTAAGGGGGATTATTCTATTGTGGCTAAAAATTCTACTGATGCTCAAGTTATTGATCCATCTATCCAACTGGAGATCTTTTGGTTATTTGCCTCACCAGTTTCTTTATTGGTAAAAGTTCTTGTAAATTGCGTTTTAGCAGGGGCTTTATTTAAATCTCTCTCCTATTGTTTGGTAAGGAGTAGCTTTCCAGCTGTTTGCTATGAATGTGTCCACTTTATGTAACTACCAAATGCCTCTGTAACATTCTGGACAATGTGCACTCGTTTTATCATGTGACATTTTCTATTCAACATTGGCTGTATCTATAGACAGAGGCAGGCAGGAGAGGGGGGATTTTATTGCCTTAGCCTCCTGGCATGTTGAGTAGAAACTCTACATCTTAACCTTTACAGTTAATGGTTGAACACACACAAGTGCTCAGCCGAGGCTCTCAGTCAAACATCAAAAATTGGGAGTCAATTCTGAAATGTTATTTTGGGGGATGTAATAGGTGCGTTTCTGGCAGATTTCATGTAGTGCTATTCAACTGTCCTAATGGGGGTCAGATGGGAATGGTGAATCTCAATGTTTCCTAGTAGCTCTTAAAGTCCTGCCTAGACAAAAAGTTGCAAAATACACATTTTTCTCATAGACTCAGGCAACATGTTCATGGAATCCTCAAAAATGCATTCAGTTAAAATCATTAGAATACAGCTCACTGGGGCGCCTGGGTGGCACAGTCAGTTAAACACCCGACTTTGGCTCAGGTCATGATCTCACGATCTCATGATCTCAGGGCTCATGGGTTCGAGCCCTGCATCAGACTCTGTGCTGACACCTCAGAGCCTGGAGCCTGCTTTGGATTCTGTGTCTCCCTCTCTCTCTCTGCCCTTCCCCTGCTCGCCCTCTCTCTCTCTCTCAAAAATAAATAAGCCTTAAAATAAAGGAAAGAAAAAAAGAAAATGTTCCTCCCCCACTCATGCTCTGTCTCTCTCTCTCTCTCTCTCAAAAATAAGCATGAAAAAAAATGGAATACAGCTCGTTTTATTGATGTTCTACTTTGAGAAATAGAAAGTCAGTGCCCATGAGACTTCTAGATATTTCCTCCTATGGTTAGCTTTGATATCTCCAGGTAACTAGTGCCAATAAGTCTGAGTAGATATGACATTCAGCATCCTTTCCTTTTCAGATGCTTAAGGATATCATGGAGAACCTCAAGCATTAAAATATTCACCTTTGGGCAGCACCAATTAGTTTTGCAAATCAAATAAATTGGCATAAGATGCACTCTAATGGGTATAAGATGTCCTTAAAGTTACTTGGAGTGTCATCCTAATTTGAAAAATGCCTTACGGGGCCAAATGGAAGTCTTTCTTATTTTTTTCTGACAAAATTCCATATAATGTTCACTGATAGATTAATATTGAAAATGGCCTGGCTCTCAACAAGCAGTCAGACTCTGCCAGTCACAGACCATACTGAAATGGCTTGCCTTAGTAGTTTTGGATATTTCTAGTTTATACATATTTTATTTTGAGTTTCATGCAATTAAGAAGGGAATAGGATTTGAAGAACTATCCCTGAGCCATAATTCTTTTATGATAGTTCCCAGATTCTGGGAAAGTCTAAGTTCATCTAACTTTTTGGTAGAATAACAGATACGCCAATGCACTGTGTTCTTAATTCTATTTAAAATTCTTCTGGACAATGAACGTGCAGAATGAAGAATCTTTTACTATATTACTGTATCTCAGCTGAAATTCTGTGGACCGGTTACCAGTTTAGAATTTGTTGCTAATTATCTTGAACCCCCATCTAATTGAGGGGGGCAGGCTCCAGTACCATTTCTTCGTGAGAAATTATTCTTTTTTTTCCATGGTGTAATGTCAACTGCCACCCCCCCCCCCAAAACCAAAAAACAAAAAAGCTCCAACAGTCTTCCTGATGTTTGTTGGGTAACAGTGATGGTATCCCTCCTCACCAGGGAGGGAATGATTTCTATGGGAAGATTTCAAATAGTGGGGGACACCCTAGGCAGCTGTCTTTTTTGTGTTCGAATGGCTCTTTCCACAGCTACACCCATCCATCACCAACGACTCCCTTGACGGCCACAATCTAGAAGTGCCTTAAGGAACACCCTCATCATGGCTTTTCACACTATACATGGTGAATGACGAGGTTTTATGGTTTATTTCCAAGGAAAGAAAAGACTGACAAACATAAGTCTGTTGGTTAGGCAAGTCATTGACTAAAAAGTTTCTGAATACTTTCAATTTCCATGCATATGGTACTATGGACAGGTAATAGACATTTTGTAGACCAGCATTAGCCCCTGGAGGAAACTTTCAATAGCACTGACCTAGGTCCCTTGGTACAGGACATCTCAGCTCCCCTCTCTGCACAAACTAACTTCCTGGCTGAGCCATGTGATGGAGACTGATATTTAGAGTTGGCTCAAGTTGTTTTGGGAAGGAATTTTCTGTAACAATCCAGCATGCCATCTTTCTCACAGTCCAGTCAAGTGCCCTGGAATAAGGGCTTGGTTTTACTGTATTCCTTTGATAAGGAGGTGTCTTTCTGCTCAGAGGATACCCGTCGGATGTCCTGTTTCATCGTACTAAAACTGCTTGAATTAAAGAATTTAGAGAATTTGGCAAAAGTCCTAAATTCCTCTCAGATTTCTCCCACGTGACACAAGGACAAATATGCAATTGAGTGTTCGAAAGAAGAGGGGGGGGTAACTATTTCCCGGGGGTAGGTATGTAAATCACACATTAATAAGAATTCTAGGCTACATGTATCAGCATTCATATAGACAATGAAACTTTTAGAGCCAGGGAACAGTTGCACAATTTTAATACAGGAAGCTACTTGTCTCCGTATACGCGAACACATTATTTATAAAAGGATGATAGCAGCAGCAAAAGCTTCTAGTAAACAAACCAGTTCTTAGAGTTCTATTCTGCAAAACAAATACTGCAACGCTGTCTTTCCAATGTTTGTTATTCCGGATGTGTCCTAATTGTGCAATTTGAAGAGCTTAAAAAAATTTTTTTTTGTAACCTCTTTTTTCCTTCTACTCAATTGTTATTCCTTCTAGCTCTTTTTGTTATGAAACCGAGAATTAGGTGGTGCCAGCAGGGACTTAGTGGGTCTTTGAGGAATCTTTCCTAAGCCATTTTTAGCATTTTAGAAAAACCTTGTTCTATGATTACTGAGACTTTGACAAAATCAAACTCATATATACATATTTATATATACATATTTATATATATATATATATATATAGAGAGAGAGAGAGAGAGAGAGACTAATAAGGGAAACTGATAGGATTTTTATCATCTAACTAAAAACAATGAGTGACTTAAAAACAATGAGTTTCTACTGGACAGTTATGCTCATCCTCCAGCAAAATATTTTGGAGTTGGTCAACTCAGAAGAGTCCAAGGAAAAGAAAAAAAAAACATTTAGTGGACAAGGATGATGTGTACTAATATCACATCTTTTATCAGAAGGGAGATTTTGAGCGGCATGTCATAAAAATAAGTCAATTAATTGAATTAAGAGTCTCTCAATAATACTCAACTAGCAGTTAGCCACCTCTAAGCTCTTTAAGGAAAGATAAATAAACGGTATTTACCTATCAAGCTCCAGAAACATAATCTCTGCCAGGTAACAAAATAGAAAAATTTGCTCTAGGAGTAGCCTGTCTTCCATGCTGTGAAACTTCTTTGGATGTAACTCATTCTTCGCAGATGAATCCACGGTAGTTTTTCTACATCTTTGGAAGGTGTACATGCAAAATGAGAAATTCTCATAAAACACCGTAGTAATCACCCAGTGCCCTGTAGTTATTGACAGAGTTCCAATACAAGGAAGCTTTTTTGGTGTTCTGGAAATCTTGAGATTATATCATCGAAGGAGAAAATATGTTTTGGGTGCTTGTCAAATCATTCTTCACTAATCCTGAATAATATCTATAAGAATAATACCATTCTTAGACTACCTTCTCACTTGACCCAGATATAGCCAAGAGCTTAAGGATGGCTTTGGGAACACCGAAAACATAATATGCAGAGTCCAAACATTTATAGGGCAGCAGTTAAAGGGGACATATAACACTTCTCCTTAAGGCAAATCAGCAATTCACTGAGAAAGGTGTTGATGTTTAGCTGGAACAGTTTTTGAAGAACAAATATATCCTAAAACGAAAGAAATATCATTGACCACCACTTGATGTCAACTGAAAATGCTCCAGTGGCAAGTATATTTAGAGTACCAGGACAGGCAGTAAACCCTGTGAGGGTAGTTAACGACTAATGTGGGAACTTGGAATTCTCTTTTACCAGGGACACAGCTCCCGCTGGAAGGCACACACGCGCACACGCACACACCCAGGTAGGTCCAGTTATAAATCTCTAAAAGTAGGGCCAGGCATAAAAATTGTTAAAAGTCACACTGACATTGCAATATGCAGCCAGGATTGGGAACCGCTGCCCTTATCTAACCAGAGGGGTGTGCGTGTGTGCGTGTGTGTGTGTGTGTGTGTGCATGTGTGTACCGGAAGCGAATAGTTAGGAAACCATTCAAAGGGGAATTTTGAAGGATGAAGAGGATGCACCCAGATGGTGCGAGGACAGGTGACCTGAAAAGGCAGCTGGGTTCTGGGAACTGGAGTGAATGAAGACAAGGCTGGAGGGACGCAGAGCATGTCCTGAGAGGGGACTCAGTCCACACACCGCAAGGAACCACAGAAGTGGGACCGTCGGGTTTGTGTTTGGACAGATCACTTGAATGACGGGGTGGAAACCACATAGTGGGGTGACTCTAGCTCAGAGTTCTCATCAACTGTGCACTGCTCCTTGCTGAGCTGTTTCATGTCAGTGACTTGCGTCAACAATCTTTCCACATTTTTTAAATTTTTTTTTTAAATTTTATTTATTATCATTTTTTAAAAATTTACATCCCAATTAGTTAGCATATAGTGCAAAAATGATTTCAGGAGCAGATTCCTTAGGGCCACTTACCCATTTAGCCCATCCCCCCTCCCAAGACCCCTGCAGTAACCCTCAGTTTGTTCTCTATATTTATGAGTCTCTTCTGTTTTGTCCCCCTCCCTGTTTTTTTTATTATTTTTGTTTCCCTTCCCTTATGTTCATTTGTTTTGTCTCTTAAAGTTCTCATATGAGTGAAGTCATATGATTTTTGTCTTTGACTGACTAATTTCACTTAGCATAATACCTTCCAGTTCCATCCATGTAGTTGCAAATGGCAAGATCTCATTCTTTTTGATTGCCAAGTAATACTCCATTGTAAATATATATATATATATATATATATATATATACACATATATATGTACACATATATGTATATATATGTATATACACACACATATATATATATGTACACATATATATGTGTATATATATATATACACACATATATATGTGTGTGTATATATATATATATATATTTTTTTTTTTTTTTTGGTGACGCACAGTAGGAGGAGAGGGGAGGAGACAACAGAAGGAGGGAGATAAGCAGGCTTAGGCTCTGGTAGAAAGAACTACCTTAGTCAGATTCTTTGGTGGGAAGCTCCTCATGCTACCTGGGTATCCCCCATGGGGTATATAGGGAAATGGGGTTTCTTTCGCTCTTCCTGTAGAGGGCTAGTCTTCCTCTGCACATGGCTTGTGGCTCTTTCTCTAGGCTGTGGCTACTCCAACTGTGATCCGCTGGACCAACAGCATCAAAACCACTTCAGACTTTTCTGGAAATGCAAAATGTAATGCCCTACCATTGATCTTCTGAATCAGAAACTGTATTTTCACATTTCCAGGTAATTTTTATGCATTGAGTTTGAGAAACACTGCTCTAGAATAATGTTTTTCAGGTTTTTTAACCCAAACCCTCCCACATGGCAAGACATTCATTCTATATTGTGACCTAGAAGATGTGTATGCATGCAAATGCACCTGAAGAAAAATTTTCAGGACGAAAAATGTAGTGGTCTATGGTATGCTGTGCCATTATGTCCAATTCTGAAAAGAAAAATACTGGGGCATCTGGGTGGCTCAGTTGGTTAAGCATCTGGCTTTGGCTCAGGTCATGATCTCATGATCTCATGGTTCGTGAGTTCAAGCCCCACATCAGTGTAGAGCCTGCTTGGGATTCTCTCTCTCTCTCTCTCTCTCTCTGCCCCTCCCCCCTCAATAAATAAACAAAGTTTAAAAAAAAAAAGACTGGTCAATACTTACTCCACTGATTTCATAAGTCACCAATAGCTTGTGACATCTGTTTTGTGCTCCTGGTGAAACCAAAGAGGCCTAGCCCTGAATTAGAATACAGGAAGTACTTTCCCAGTTTTCAGGAAAAATAAATTACCTGGAAAACAGGTTGTCAATTCAAAGATATTTTTTCCTATATATTTTAAAAAAATATCTGGCTTTTGCCATTACTTGATTGCCAGCAACTGTCTGTAAGCATAATAATAAAGGAAAGAGAGACAAATATTCGTGGAAAAAGAACGAGAGTCAATCATGCTTAGTCTAATTAACAAAACAGCGATATGATTTTGATTGAAATTTCATTATCATAAAATTAATGTTTCTTGCTATGACATTTTTCTTGATTTGAAAAATTTGACCTAATGATATCATTAATGTATTAGTACTTAGTATCACCTGATTACAGTTGACAATCACTATTCTAGAAAAAACATTTCTCCAGCAACTTCTGTAGTGTGATTGGCAGGGCAAAAGACCCCAAAGCCCACTTATCCTATCCATTCTCACTCTACAGAGGGAAAAGAATATAGTCATAATAGGGAACGTGTCACTGTATAAGCAAATTTTTGTGGTTTGCCTTAGCAGAGTGGTAGAGATGACTCAGATTTGAATCACAATGTATACATGACTTAAAGTCTAGTGACTGCAAAATTATGGTCTTCCAGTACCATTGATAGAAGCATATATCACTATACACACTGGGGTTAACCAAACAATCCACAACAAAGTTCATTGTGAATGGAGAAGTTAAGCCAAAAGTGATTCATAAGTAGAAGGCATTTGGAAACCATGACCACGTTAAGACCACATCGATAACCAAGTATGCTTCCTGAAATCAGGAATTCTACAATTTGTGCAACCTTCTAGCACCACAGGGTGATGTAGGACCCTGAATTAGAGTCATCAGGAAGCTCTACTGAAACAAGAATTTAATTTTGGAAATTCACTCGTTTAGTACCTTTAACTCATGCCTTCCTTCACCGGATGGCCAACATGTGATCATTCAATGTATGTAAAAATGACAGTATATGAATTATGCATCATTTGGCTGTAAGAATCAAAGAATGTGCATTATCAGGAGAGCTGGTGTAGATTGTAATCCATATTTCAGAGCCACTACAAGAGAATCACTTATTATCAAGGCCCCAACTGAGTTATCTAGTGACAAATCTGAATTTTATAGCTTTTTAAGGTGATAGGTTCCCCCCCACCCCTGCTTTTCGGGGAACATAAGAAAATGCACTGAGATTTGCCTGCGAACTAAGCCTGAGTAATTCTGTGTACCTCCATCTTCTCAGTCCTGTCTAGGCCAAGGATTACAAAAATGTTTCATCTCACAAGCAAGATCTGATTGATTTGTAACGGATGCCTGAGGGGCTGTGCTGAAGCCAGAAAAAGGTGCCTTGACTGATCAAGGATGTTGGCCATGGGTGTTGGGCAAGGGAAGAGAAGCTTCATGCCTTGATTTGCCCTTCTTGTTACAGACTCTCTTCTAAACTCTGAGGCAAGGCACACGTGGATCATCTCCCATTTTGTTGAGCTGTGCTTTTGCGATACTATTGGTTAATTGAGTCTTGACTTCGTTCTCACCATGTCCAGACTTAGCTAAGGTTGCCAGATAAAATACTGGGTGCGTAGATAAACCTGAATGTCAGGTAAACAACAAATACAGTTTGGTTCTAAGTATGCCCTGAATATTGCAAAGGACATGCTTCTACAAAAGACGTTGGTTATCTGAAATTCAAATTTAATTGGATACCTTGTGTTTTTATTTGCCAAATCTGGCATGCTAAATTGAGTATTTAGGACACTTGATAGTGTCCTAATCTCTGATTTATAGGTCACCTATCTCTAACTTCTTCAGGGTATCCAAACTCAACTGAACACTAGAATAGTTCTGTGTATCCCAGAGTGACCCAAAGTAAATATGCAAACTAATCCTGAATTACAAAAGTTTGATAAATCCAAGGAATGTAGAAAAGGGGAGTAGGGAAGAGATTTAAAGGATTAGGGGGTCAGTGGAATGTAGGAGTCAGGAATGTTCAATATTGTAGGTTGGGATTAAGCTGTCTGGAGGAGGCCGAGGTAGGTAAAAGCAGTTGGCTAGAGGTGACTCTTAGGGAGGGGTTTAGGAGGAGAAAAGCAGTGTGGCTTTGTGTTTGGTCCCTTCAAGCTTCCAATGACTTCCACATTAGGAGTTTCTTGAATAGTGGGAAAGAGCAAGAACAAGGCATATCCTGGGGCTCAGGCTGGCACTTGGTTTAGCATGGAAATTATAAATCTATGTGTGACTCTGAAACATGGTGGTGATAATCTTTGGAGTCTTGCAAAAGCATTAGAAAGTAGTATTCTTAACGCATTGACAAGGAGGGAGGTGGAGAGAAAACCCATTTGTTCCCAGATTGCCAGGAGCGACTCTGTACTCTTTCTCTCTGCTTCTCTTTTTGTCTCTCTCTCTTTCACTCTATCAGGTGTCTGGGAGTAAAACCTATTGGTTGATGTTTGCTTCAAATGAATTTTGTGTGTGTGTGTGTGTGTGTGTGTGTGTGTGTGTGTGTGTGATAGAGACAGAGACAGAGACAGAGAGAGAGAGAGAGACAGACAGAAAATATAGTTCAATTTAAGCGATGATCATTTTTGGTAATAATTCAGATTCACACTAAGCTTTGCAAGGCAAAACAATGGAAAGGCTGAAAACCAGAGCTTAGCCAAAGATTAAATTTGTGACTAGGCATAAAAAGATTTACAGTTAGGCGCTACTGTTAAAACTAATTTCCCCTGTGGTTTCATTAGATTTTCTGTATGCAGAAGAGTTACACTGCGGTGTGGTGGATCTTTTTCATCTTGGTAAATTGCACGAAATCAACAAAGTATCTGATGGCTGTGATTTGGAACTGTGATTGAGCTCTGCATTATCCATCTGAATTTGCAGTAAATGTTTGACTTCGAGCTTATTAGAATTCAGCACAGTCCTTTCTTTTGCCTTATTGACATGTTTTATTAAGCACGGAGGTACCTGCAGAGCGCCCAAAAGACTGCAGGCAAAATGGGGTTAAAGATATTCATCTGATCGCTTTCACCTAGAGTCTAGATATTCAGCAATTTAGGATGAAATGCACCCACCAGCTCCCAACTGAAGCCTCCCATAAACTGGCTATACTGCCTCGGCTGCCAAGACCTCTCTGTCGTGTTTTCTAAACTACAATGGTCATTTTTGCATTACTTACTGCAAGGTCCCCAGGAAGATGAAGGCAGGGGAGACAGATTACGTGCCAGGCAGCTGGATTTCTTCTAAAGGCTTTTCCTTTTAAAGAAGCTTCCTCCTTTCGCAGGTTTATAAACAGCCCTTCCTGTGATTTTTGCAGCACAGAATATGGTGAGCATGCCTGCCAGCTCACAGCACAGCCAGGTGCTAAGCATCTGCGGCAGTGAGCTCGTGCCTCTGCAAGCTGCCTCTTCGCTCTAGGTGTGCTATAGGCACCGTGTCATTGTTTGGGAAGCCAGGAGGTTGGCTGTAACTCTCCCACACAACCCTCCCAATTGGTCTTGCAGGTAGCAAGAATATCACTCTAATGTGAATTGCCGATGCGCTGCCTCTGTTTTCCCTGCTAAGCCCATCCCAGGGGTATCAAAAGAAGCAAGAAGCCCAGACTGTGTGGTGCATTATTGCTTTGTGGCCAAGAGGTCCTGGAGGTTGTGGCAGAGAAAGCCTCTCTTTTCCGTGATGAGCAAGGGCAATTTCCATTGTATTCATACAATGTCGTTTCCTTATATAACTGTTGAATTTCTGTCATGGTAGGAAAAGTATAGTGATAGAAGATACTCTCGAAGGAAAAAATACGTGAAGCCCATGCAGGTACATAGATAACGGAACGGATTAGCAGTTAGTCCTTCTTCTAGAGGTGAAAAAACACAAATATTGGCGAAGTCATTCTGTATGCGTGATTACTAAATTCTGGATAGCCCCGCGACTAGAAGTAAAATGAAATTTATCAGTCAATAGCTGAGCAACGGCTCTACCTTAATAATTACGGATTTGATTTATAAATTACATTAATAATTTGTAACCGAGGACAGAATTGGTGGTATAAAAATAAACCCTGACTTGTATTTCTGCCTGATCACACCCTATCTAAGTGTACACCTCGTGTCATACGCTTTAAACAATGGGAAAAAATTCAAGAAATCAAATTGCATTTTAACGTTATGAGGGAGGAAAAATTTATGACGGTTGATATTTATGTAGTGATTACTATGCGCCAGGCACAGCGTTAAGTACTTTGTGTGAATTTTCTAATGTTAATCCCTGCAACAACTGTATGATTTGCGTATTACAATAATCACCATTTGATACATGTCGAAATTGACCACGATAGGTTAAATAATCTATTGTAAGTCATTAGTGATGAAGTTCGGATTCCAGCTCAGGCAGTCCGATACTCTTGGGGTCCACACTTCAATGGCGATAAGTGAACTGGACATAGTTGTCAAATAGGCAAAACTTGCCATGGTTCAGACTAGAACCAACTAGATAATTCTGGCTAGACAATTGGGTACCCCATTCTGTCTTCAGTGCCAAACCTCCCTTGTAAGTTTGACATTCATGAAGTCAGGCTTTGTTTATCATTCATCTCTCTATTTTGAACTATAGTTATCTTAGACACAGAAGTCAAGGCATTCAGTAATGCTGTTGAATACATAAGTAGGATATTTATAAATGTAAATTAATTTTCTGGTGCTGTTTTTTGTATTTTTCCATATGTAAGAGGTTAAGGTAATATCACTATAGTTACACATATTATTCTACTTATCTTTAGAGTCTTTATCCTGCTAGAGTGGTAGAAAAACAATTTGTCAACTTAGGTATTCTTCTGCTTTTCATATACATTGTAGCTACATTTGGAGGATGAACTGAAGGCCTGAACCAGGTAAGGTAGGTACAGCAGTACTCTTCCCAGATTCCCCTTTCAGCACGGAGGTATCCATGCCCCCCAGTACCCAAGAGTGTTGTCTATCCACAGCTCACAGGCAGTTGCATTCCATCCTGGGACTTGACCTTGGCTGAAAAGAGGTACCCCAGGTTACAGCCTTTTCCTGAAGGCAAGACACATCCAGTGATGGTTGAAATGGGGGTACAAAGGCTCAGCTCCCAGCTTCAACATGCGACAATTCTGAGAGTCCTGCCTGGTCCAGAGCTCCCTAAAGAATTGTCTGAGACCCCAGTTATAATTGCATTGCAATTCGCCTTTTCCTCTGCCCCAAACTGCTTCATTCACTTCCTTACATGTGTTCTCAAATATATTTCCCAACAAATAAACCTCCAGCACCCAATTCTCTCCTCCAGGGGACCTGACCTAAGGCAGTAGGTATCAAGAGAAGACCTAGGAAGTCAGACTCTAGAATGAAATTTGGGAGCTATACTACTCGCAGCAAGAACTCAGCCATAGGTGGGAACACGAGTAGTCATTGGCATACTGGGGCTGCGCTAGTGTTAACATTGTCACTGGAGGTGAAATGGAGATGTGTGATCTGTGGAAGGGAATGCATTAGCTGGTAGTATTTCTCAGGAATTTGAGAGATACAGGGGGAAATCCTACTTATAAGGACTATGGAATTGGATAGCTGCTGTTGGGTGCTATGAATGCATTGCAAAAAGCTGAATGGTTCCTCACCAACTGAGGGTGAAGTATGAAACTCCGCCTCCTTGACTCCACTCAATGACACTTTAATTTCTTGCCTTCAGAAGCCAGAAAAACCTGATGATGGGATAGGTCTTTATTACAGGTGTGGTGGCATTCTAGGTAAGGTCTCATTCTCTACTCTGGCAATTTGCTATGCCAAGGTCAAGACTCTGATTAGAAATGCATGAAACAACACATCATAGTGAAACTAGCAAAATGCAAAGATAATGAGAGAATTCTGAAAGCAGCTAGGGACAAAGGGGCCTTAACCTACAACTGTAGACACATAACAATAGTAGCAGACCTATCCTATCTACTGAAACTTGGCAGGCTAGAAGGGAGTGGCAAGAAATATTCAATGTGCTGAATAGGAAAAATATGCAGTCAAGAATCCTTTCTCCAGCAAGCCTGTTATTCGGAATAGAAGGAGAGATAAAGGTTTTCCCAGAAAAACAAAAACTGAGTGAGTGCATCACCACTAAACCACCCCTGCAAGAGATCCTAAGGGGGACTCTGTGAGTGGAATGTTGCAAAGATCACAAAAGGATCAGAGACATCACTATGGGCATGAAACCTACAGATAATACAATGACTCTAAATCCCTATCTTTCAATAATAGCATTGAATGTAAATGGACTAAATGCTCCAATCAAAAGACATAGGGTACCAGAATGGATAAAAAAACAAGACCCATCTATTTGCTGGATACAAGAGACCCATTTTAGACCTGAGGACACCTTCAGATTGAATGTGAGGGGATGGAGAATCATCTATCATGCCACTGGGTGTCAAAAGAAAGCTGGAGTAGCATACTTATATCAGACAAGCTATGTTTTATTTTTATTTTATTTTATTTTAAAAAAAAAATTTTTTTTTCAACGTTTATTTATTTTTGGGACAGAGAGAGACAGAGCATGACCGGGGGAGGGGCAGAGAGAGAGGGAGACACAGAATCGGAAACAGGCTCCAGGCTCTGAGCCATCAGCCCAGAGCCTGACGCGGGGCTCGAACTCACGGACCGCGAGATCGTGACCTGGCTGAAGTCGGCCGCTTAACCGACTGCGCCACCCAGGCGCCCCCAGACAAGCTATGTTTTAAACCAAAGGCTATAACAAGAGATGAATAAGGGCATTATATCATAATTACAGGGTCTATCCATCAAGAAGAGCTAACAATTATAAATGTTTATGCACCCAATTCAGAACACCCACATATGTAAAACAATCACAAACATAAGCAATCCTATTGGTAAGAATGTGGTAATTGCAGGGGACTTTAATACTCCACTTACAACAATGGACCAATCATCTAGACAGAAAATCAATACAGAAACAATGGCCCTGAATGATACACTGGACCACATGGACTTGACACAGATATATTCAGAACTTTTCATCCTAAAGCAGCAGTATACACATTCTTCTCAAGTGCACATGGAGTATTCTCCAAGATAGATCACATACTGGGTCACAAAACAGCCAAATATAAAACAAATTGAGATCATACCATGCACATTTTCAGATCACAATGCTATGGAACTTGAAATCAACCACAGGAAAAAGTTTGGAATGCCTCCAAATGTATGGAGGTTAAAGAACATCCTACAAAAGAATGAATGCGCCAACCAGGCAATTAAAGAAGATATTAAAAAAATATGGAAACAAATGAAAATGAAAACACAACAGTCCAAACCCTTTGGGATGCAGCAAAGGCAGTCCTAAGAGGAAAAAACATTGCAATCCAGGCCTAACCGAAGAAACAAGAAAAATCCCACATAGAAAATCTAACAGCACACCTAAAAGAACTAGAAGCAGAACACCAAAGAAACCCCAATGCCACTAAGAGAAGAGAAATAATAAGGATCAGAGCAGAAAATAAACAATATAGAATCCAAAGGGGGAAAAAAAAAAACAGTGGAACAGATCAATTCAATAAAACTAAGAGCTAGTTTTTTGAAAAAATAAACAAACTTGATAAATGCCCAGCCACACTTCTCAAAAAGAAAAAAAGAGAGGACCCAAACATAAAATCACGAATGCAAATGGACTTATTACAACCAATCCTTCAGAAATACAAGCAATTATCAGACAATACTATGAAAAATTATATGCCAACAAACTGGACAATCTGGAAGAAATTGACAAATTCCTAAACACCCACACACTACCGAAACTCAAACAGGAAGAAATAGAAAACTTGAACAGACCCATAACTAGTGAAGAAATTGAATCAGTTATCAAAAATCTCCCAACACATAAGAGTCCTGGACCAGATGGCTTCCCAGGGGAATTCTACCAGACATTTAAAGCAGAATTAGTACCTGTCCTTTTCAAGCTGTTCCAAAAAATAGAAACGGAAGGAAGACTTCTGGACTCATTCTATGAAGCTAGCATTACCTTGATTCCCAAACTAGACTGAGACCCCACAAAAAAAGGAGAATTACAGGCCAATATCCCTGATGAACATGGATGCAAAAATTCTCAACAAGATACTAGCAAATTGAATTCAACTGCACATACAAAGAATTATTCACCACGATCAAGTGGGATTCATTCCTGGGTTGCATGGCTGGTTCAATATTTGCAAATCAATAAACATGATACATCACATTAATAAAAGAAAAGATAAGAACCATATGATCCTGTCAATAGATGCAGAAAAGGCATTTGGCAAAATACAGCAGACTTTCTTAATAAAAACCCTCAAGAAAGTCAGGATAGAAGGAACGTAACTAAACATCATAAGAAGCCATATATGAAAAGCCCACAGCTAATACCATTTTCAATAGGGAAAAACCGAGAGCTTTCCCTCTGAGATCGGGAACACTACAGGGACATCCACTGTCACCACTGTTGTTTAACATAGTGTTGCGAGTCATAAAATGAAATAAAAGGCATCCAAATTGGCAAAGAAGTCAAACTTTCACTTCTTGCAGACAACATGATACTCTACATGGAAAATGCAAAAGACTCCACCAAAAGGCTTCTAGAACTGATATACGAATTCAGCAAAGTCGCAGGGTACAAAATCAATATACAGAAATCGGCTGAATTTCTGTACACCAATAATGAAGGAACAGAAAGGGAAGTCAAGAAATTGCTCCCATTTACAATTGCACCAAGAACTATAAAATAACTAGGAATAAACCTAACCAAAGATGTAAAAGATCTGCATGCTGAAAACTATAGAAAACTTATGAAGAAAATTTAAGAAGACATAAAGAAATGGAAAAATATTCCATGCTCATGGATTGGAAGAATAAATATTGTTAAAATGTCAATACTACCCAAAGCAATCTACACATTCAATCCAATCCCAATCAAAATTGCATCGGCAGTCTTCTCACAGCTGGAACAAACAATCCTAAAATTTGTATGAAACCACAAAAGACCTTGACTAGCCAAAGTAATATTGAAAAAGAAAACGAAAGTGGGAAGCATCACAATCCCAGACTTTAGCCTCTACCACAAAGCTGCAATCATCAAGACAGTATGGTATTGGCACAAAAACAGACACATAGACCAATGGATTGGAATAGGGAACCCAGAATTGGACCCACAAATGTATGGCCAACTAATCTTTGACAAAGCAGGAAAGAGTATCCAAAGGAAAAAAGACAGTTTCTTTAGCAAATGGTGCTGGGAGAACTGGACAGCCACATGCAGAAGAATGAAACTAGACCACTTTCTTATACCATAAATAAAAATAAACTCAGAATGGATGAAAGACCTAACTGTGAGACAGGAAACCATCAAAACCCTAGAGGAGAAAGCAGGCAACAACCTCTTTGACCTCAGTCACCTCAGCAATTTCTGGCTTCACACATCTCCAAAGGCAAGGGAATTAAAAGCAAGAATGAACAATTGGGACCTCATCAAATAAAAAGCTTCTGCACTGCAAAGGAAACAATTAGCATAACTAAAAGGCAACCGACGGAATGGGAAAAGATAGTTGCAAATGACATATCAGATAAAGGATTAGTATCCAAAATCTATAAAGAATTTACTGAACTCAACACCCCAAAAACAAATAACCCAGTGAAGAAATGGGTAGAAGTCATGAATAGACACTTTTCCAAAGAAGACATCCAGATAGCCAACCGACACATGAAAAGATGCTCAACGTCATTCATCATCAGGGAAATACAAGTCAAAACCACACTGAGATACCACCTTACACCCGTCAGAGTGAGTAAACTTAACAATTTAGGAAACAACAGTTGCTGGTGAGGATGTGGAGAAACGGGAACCCTCTTGCACTGTTGGTGGGAACGCAAACTCGTGAAGCTGCTCTGGAAAACATTGTGGAGGTTTCTCAAAAAATAAAAAATAGAACTACCCTACGACCCACCAATAGCACTACTAGGAATTTATACAAAGCATACAGGAGTGCTGATTCATAAGGCCACATGTACCCCAATATTTACAGCAGCACTTTTGACAATAGCCAAATTATGGAAAGAGCCTAAATGTCCATCAGCTGATGAATGGACAAAGAAGATGCGGTTTATATATACAATGGAATACTACTTGGCAATGAGAAAGAATGACATCATGCCATTTGCAGCAATGTAGATGGAACTGGAAGGTATTATGCTAAGTGAAGTAAGTCAGTCAGAGAAAGACAGATATATGTTTTCACTCATATGTAGATCTTGAGAAACTTAACAGAAGACCATGGGGGAAGGGAAGGGGAAAAATAGTTACAAACAGAGAGGGAGGGAGGCAAACCATAAGAGACACTTAAATACAGAGAACAAACCGAGGGTTGATGGGGAGGGGAGGGGGGAGAGGAAAATCAGGGATGGACACTGAGGAGAGCACTTGTTGGATGAGCACCGGGTGTTGTATGTAAGCGATGAACCATGAGAATCTACCCCAAAAACCAAGAGCACATTTTAAGCACTGTATGTTAGCCAATTTGACAATAAATTATATTGAAAAAAGAGAAATTCATGAAATAGTGAGACTTGACAATAAAGATATCTACACTGATGCACATTGAAACCCAGATTCCTCTAAAAATTTGGGCCTACAGAATTGGCCTTCTCATTTCTGTCAGAAGATGGTGCCTCCCTCTCACTTGAAGACGTTTCCGTAGCCTCTAGCTTATATGACAACAGGTACTCTACTTGCCATAGTGTAAGCCACCCCTGCACTTCCCTTCCTAGACACCAAATTAGGATAAATTTAGGATATAATCCAGCTAGGGAAATGCTATTCTGCTAAGGAAGGAAAAGGCTATATTGCTGATGCTGCTACATGGTCTAGCTAATACATACCTGCAGGATCCATGAGAGCAAATATAGGGATGATTATGGGAGCACTGGACTATAAAATTGGACAAAGAAAAATTGATCAATATAGGAATACTTTCCCAGGACACAGACTTTATCAGCTGACAAGAATCCTGGGAGACTGCACTAATATGGCTAGGAGGGCTTTTATGAGTTTGAGAAAAAGAAATAGTCTATGCAAAATGAAATACAAATGTCAGAATTTCCATGGAAGACAATGGAGCAATATACCAAAAGCTTAGAGGATTGGGTATGCTAGAGGTACCTTGAATATTTCGAGGAAGGCTGGAGAGCCCACCAGCTAGCTAAGTTTTGTGTGAGGGTCTGGAATACTCTTCCTTTACCAAAGTTATAAGGGATGTGATGGTGAGGGGGCACTCACTCTATTGGGAAGTTCAGTAGTGGCTGTACTTTGTATGGTGGGGCTAATGATAGGAGATGTAATACAACTTGGCTTCCTAATAGTGAAGTAGTATTCCATTGTGTACATAAACCACATAGTTTTTACCCATTCATCAGTTGATTGACCAAGTAATAGAGCTTAACCTTTGTACAAAAGAGGGTTTAATTTTTGTAATGAGGGTCAAGGTTGGGTAGCAGTGGAGAAGCCTGACGTGTCGAGAGCTAGGTTGTTAACAGAGCATAGTATCCTAGCAGTGAGATAGATGGATGGCCAATAAAGATGTTGCTCAATCTACATAGTAAAAAAAAATAAAGGATGGGCGATCGGGAGGCCGAGGGCAGCTATGCCAAAGAAAGTCACGATTCCTCACCCGATTTCTGGATCTATAATCCTCATATTTGTCACTTGGCCTGTGGGGGAGTAGAACTGTCTTAGCATATAATATACAAGGCCAAAGAGAAATTTTTGAAACTCTCCCTGTCCCTACTCCACACCACTATGCCAGCCAAGCGGTAAATAAAAAGCAGTGTTACATGCCAGGAGAAATGGAAGATGTCCATGTCACTTTTAAAGACTTAAAGTGTGCATTGTATCTAGACTTTATTGATTAGTTGGGCCCATCAGAAACCAGATAGGTCCTGGTGGATGAGAGTGGGCTACCTCAAACGTAACCAAGTGATAGCCCCAATTGTGGTTGCTGGGGCCAGGTCAGTTACTTTGCTAGAGTAGATTAACACAGCCTCAGTACATGGTGTGAAGTGATCGATCTGGTGAATATATACATTTTTCCATCCTTTTCAGGAAACAGGTTCAGTGCAACGTGCCTTTATATAAGATGGAAAAATAGTATAGATCTATTATGTTTTCTCAGGGCTAAGTCATCCCCCCAACTTTTGTCACAGTATAGTCCAAAGGGACTGGACCAATTGGATATTCTGGAGAACCTATTCCAATATATTGACGAGATAATGTTAATTGAACTGATAAAGCAATAAATAGCAGGTCTTTGGAGTGCTTTGTAACATACATGTATTCCAGAGGATGAGAGAGAAACAGTACCAAATTTCAAGAGCCTGCCACCATCAGTGAAGCGTAGGGCTCTAATGGTCTAGCATACACTGTGAAATTGCAAAGAAAGGGACAAAGTATTGTATCTTACATCTCCTCCCACTGAGAAAGAAGCTCAATACTGCAGGCTTCTTCTGTTGCTGTCGTGTATCACATCGGGAGATGTTGTTCTTATCTATTTATGGGGGGGGGTGGGAATCTGACCTCAGCTGTGCCAAAATAGTTGCAATGAAGGATGTATAATAATGTCTTTGATCCTTGATGTAATCTATCAACAGGTACCCATCATCCCGTCTGGTCCTTAGTTACCACTTTCCTATGTAACTACGAAGATGCCATCATTGCCACGTGCATAGTCCCTTAGGTTTGGGGATGTCCTATGAAAGCACACGAGAGCTATTCTGCTCTCGCTGTGTCATGTCAGAACACGAGAACCCAGAAAGCAGTCTCTTGCCTTGGATACCTAGGACACTTACATTGTGTAGCTATTCTTGTTCTTTCTCTTTCTTTGGTTTTGCTGCCTGCCTGCTGCTTTTGGATTTTCTAATACTGGGGGCTCTCTTGAGAGGCCAGTTGGCCACTATGATTTGGATCAATCCATTTCTCACCACTTCCTTTCTCTTCCCTTTTCTCCCTTTTTTTTCCCCCCAGGGAGAAGATTTTCAACTACCAAGGAACAGGTGTTAGCTGAAGAATTCACTTCTTAAATCCTCAGAAAAGCTAAAGTCAGGAGAGTTTCCACTCCCTTAGGGTAGTGGAATAGAAATAGAAGTGTGTTAAGAAAAGAAGTGTATTTCTTTTGAAATAGAAAAGAGAGTGAATGGTCTTCACTACCTTTGGTTTTGGCCTGCTGTATGCCTCCCATGAGAAAATGAATGGAGAAGGTTTAGGTGGTTGGATTGGACAAAGGGTAAAAGATAGGGTAAAGAAGTAAAAACTCATGAATATCCATAAAAATCAGTTGATATATTTCAAAAATATAATCTGGGTATATCTAGCACTTTACTGTAGTGGATATCTACTTTCCCTCCAACAGTCTTTAAAAACAGCATCGATTTCTCTCTCTCTCTTTTTAAATCTAAGACCTAATACACTATTCTGTGTGTGAGTGTTAATAACTGTTGTTCTTGTTATTGAAATTGTTAACGATAGCCAACACACAAGATAATAAAAGGCTTAATTTGAAATATAAATATTGACATTAGATTCTTGAAAACCAACATTAACCATGCCAGCCATATGAGAATTTGCAGGCTTATCCTCATATCTGACTGACTTAGGCTTTCTTTTATATTTTTAAGCTTAAAAACATCTTTTTTAGGATCCACGAGAATCTATTTATAATGTTTACACACTTCAATGATTCACTGTAGTCAACACTTGTAAGTAAATATCTCACTTCCTGATTAGATAATGAGATTTCATGAATGAAGCTGATATTATGAATGAAAGTGTTGCCAATGAGAGGAAAAAAAACAGATCCAGGATTCAAGTACACCTTGTTTCCTCCATTTGTCTCTGAGGAAAGGGCCAAGAGGGTCTGAGGTAACTACATCTTGGTTTGATCACTACTTGATCAATAGAAATCACCGTGTTCAATCATGTTAATTGTTAAGAAAATGCATGTAAAGCTAACAGTAATGTACCATGTCATGACTCTGAAGTTGTCAAAGATAAATACACACTGATTTCTATGGGCTTAAGAAATGGACACTTTTCACCCAACAGGTAGGACTGTAAATTGACTTGCTGTTTTAGAAAGGCAATTTGATAGTTTAGGACAGGAGTCATAAAATATTTATTTTCCCTTTGATTTAGTAATTTCCTATTCAGGGATTTATCCTAAGGAAATTGTCAGGGATTAAGCAAAGCATTATGTACAAAGATTCCTGTTAAATATTTATTTGTAATATTGGAAAACGATTTGATAATAGAATATAGTCAAACAAATGATATCATGGTAATAATATGGAATAAAATACATCAATTCAATTTTTTACACGTTTAATGACATAGAAGATACTTCTGACAATTAATGAAAGATACTGTATTTACAGAATCATCAGAATTTTATAAGAAAGGAATAACTTTTCTGGGTGTGAAAAAATTCCAGGAAAAACCAACCATGCCAAATCTTTGATCTTGGACTTCTAGCCTCCAGAATGACTCAACAATGCATTTCCATTGTTTAAAGAAAAAAAATAATTCCAGCAAGAAAATACATCAAAGTGTGATCAATGTTTTTCTTGGGGTAGCAGAGTTAAGGGGAGTTTTATTTCTTGTCTTTATAATTTCCATATTTTCAATTGTCCACATTGGCTATGTGTTACTTATAATTATGAAGAAACACTAAAAGCATTCTCATACAAGAGATATTTGTCTTTAGTGACAACATTGGCGCCCTTCATGGGGTGAGGAAGAAAGCATTCCATATGCACATAGTGCCATGCAATGATGGACGTATCTGAAGTTTATTCCCACAAAATGCTTCACCATGCTCTGTCCCGTTCTCAAAATCTCAGTCCTGGGTTTCTTTGGCATACACACATTATGGAGCACAGCATTAAAAGCTCAATTTCTTCCTTTGTGGGGTGCCAATGGGAATTGATTTCTTTTGTTATTCCTTGATGATTACTTACTAAAACGCTTCATTCATAGCTATGCATAATTTGGAAACTTCCTTCTCTTCTTGGAAACTGCAAACATGTTAAGCTCTAAGCAAAGCATAGAATTTTGTGGCCCATAGTCTTTCCCAACTGCTGAGGCATGAATATTGATTTATACCCAGGGGGATACGTATGAGAAAGGATTTGAGCATCACTGTGTAGAAGGAGAAAGTGTCGATTTCCAGAGAAACGACAATAGCAAGATCCTAGTTTCTATGTGTATCACATTAGAAAAGGAATTATGAGTTACTAGGAACAGAAACTCATTCAATGATGAATACAACGCAAGATTACAATGCCTCGTATTTCTCCAGGGAAACTGTTCTCTTCATCTGATTCCATATACCCTTTTTCTTTTGATCCACTCCTTCCAAGATTTCTTCCAGCACAGGTTTTACATAGTGCAATATAGAAAATAAATAGAAACAAATAAAATGCTGTAAAATAGCCATATGTGTTCTAGGAATACAGAATAGAGGGTGTTTTTATGTTTGTTTTTTCCTTTCCCTCTTCCCTTTACCTCTCCAACCCTCCCTCTCTCCCTTCCTCTTTTTCTTGTTCTTATTCTGACTCTCTCTCTCTCTCTCTCTCTCTCTTTTTTTTTGCTTCCTGATTTCGGTTGTTACATAAATTCTGATCCTCCTTGTTCCTTTAGAGGTAAAGATATATAAAATCTGAGTTTCAAAAACAGTACTTTAATGTGCCCTAGGCGTAACTGCTGTGCTAGAAACATGTTCTCCTGGGTGAGATGGCAGCTTCGTTTGGGATTCACCTTGTGATGTGTTTGCTTGGACAAGGATATTGACAGAAAGAGCATCTTTCCTAATTTTTAAAAGACTTTGAGATGCCTGGTGGCTGTTTTTGAATGATTTACTCACCATGGATTTAAAACCAGGGAATGTCTTGTTTCTTGTTTCTTTCAATAATTTTACCAAACATCTGCTAAGAGCTCCCAGGGGTATATTTTGTACAGGACTGAAAAATGACTGCTGGTAATGCTAAGAGCCTGCTACTTTCAGAATACGTAACACAGCTAATATGCATCATGCTTTAATAAATCCATGAATGGATATTATGTGGAGACTGCAGACCAGCTGTTCCCTGCTAAATAAGCCAGAGGAACAGGGTCCTGCAGCTAGAGGGATTTGGGTTCAAAATGAGGAGCTGGAAGAAGTTGCTAGGGAGATTTTTGAATCCCTGAGGAAGATCCTTACTTAGAATGTTGAATGTTGTCAGCTCTGGCCTGTGATTTCCAAGTCTTGCGAGTTAAAAAAAGAACAAAATATCGACTTGGATTTTAAACTTAGATGCAAATCATTTTATTCACTGGAACAGGTTCTCAAGCAGTACTGAAAATAAGGAGAAAATTTCCACTCAAAATTCCAGGAGTTAAAATAGGCCCTGCTCACCCTCGCCTTCTCTATCTCAGCAGAGCAAAAATCAAATCCCCACAGACTGTAGAAGGGAATTCAACCCCCCACATTACAGCTTTCTCGCTGGGACTCCCAACAAACCCCCTGTTCATTACCCTGCCAGCCAGCGCAGTCCTGCTTTGAGACTGAAGCAACAATGGTTCCTTCAGTTTATTCTGTAATCGTCTAGTGTCGAATGCTTTCTCGTTGAGAGTCTCATTTAATCTTCCCAACAACTCTACAAAGCAGGTATAATTATCCCCATTTCCCAACGAGAAAAGTAAGAATCAGGGGGTAACCTACGCAAAATTACCCACTTTGTAGGGAAAACTAAGTCCGTTGGATGCTAGTTAAGGGCTCTTTGTACTACAGCTCAGTAATTTTGATGCACTCTGTTTTGTTTTGTTTTGTTTTGTTTTGTTTTGTTTTTCCAGAGGTGTTCCATGTTATCACAGTGTGATTTATTTGCTTGGAAAGACCTTGGATATCCACCCTCCTAAGAAATTGCGAGGGATATACTCAGGCTGGAGTTTTCCAGAAAGTATGCCTGATGCAGACATTCCTACTGATCCATTCACTTCAAGCGTTGATGGCCTGGCTTTTCCACTTACCAATTATGTGGCAAGTTATTTAACATATCTCAATGTCCTCAGCTGTATAAACGGCAATAGTAAGGCACTTACCTCAAAGGGGTATGGTAAGGGAAAACTGAGTTCAAGGATGCCAGGTGTCTGGAAAAATCTTTGCTTGGAACAAAATAAATGGAGTAAAAATGTTGGTTAATATTACAAATTTGCCATCACCTCTAGACTCCAAGCTTGACCTTCCCATGGGGAAGGTTAATTATTCCCATAGAATAATTAACTAATTTTATAAGTCATGTATACATGCACCTCTTTTTAAGGCATTGGGAGAATATAGGGATGAATAAAAAAAGTAGCATCTTCCACCGGGAGGCATGTAATGCAGTAGAAGAGATACGGAATATATGCACATTTCTGTAGTCCAAGGCACAATAAGTAATGTAAGACCAGAGCGTAAAGGAAGGAGATATTCCTAACAGCTGAAAAGATATGATAACATTTCCAGGAGCGGCAGGACTTTGAATATCTTGTTTGCCTTGAGTTTCCACAGGATCTGATTTAATGCCTGTTGCATAGAAGGTACTCAGTGGATAAGTGTGAAGTTGACTGAGTATGACAGGTAGAGGTCAAGGGTTTGCGAAAGCATCCTGGGAGGGCAAACGGTATAAGCCACACATGGAGGCACGAAAAGGATCAATTTAGGAAGTTAATGGCTACTGGATTCGCGATCTGGGGTAAGGGGATAAAGAAATGATAAAGGTAGGCTTAGTCCTAGATGCTGGATAGCCTCGAATGACATTCTACACATTTAAATTTTATGTGGTGCCAATGGAGGGACGCAGAACATCAGATAGTTCTGAGAAGGATCTGGCATGATTAGATATGGACTACGGGACCATGCCTTTTATGGTTCTGAGGAATGTTAGGACTGGTGGTCTGGTATCCAAATACTGACGTAAGGTTGTCGAGGAAAATATCCATGTGGGGGATCAAAGGTAAAGAAAAGCAAAATAATATTTTATTATTAGCTGGACTATTTGTCCTCAACTCTTGAGAAGTCTAGTGAGATGTGCTTGGAATGTGGCTTGTAGACTAGAAGCCTAAGGAGCCTCTTTGTTATCCCTAAGTCTAGACCCTAACCTGGGCACTGTGCCTTTGCTGGCCTCAAGGAAGGGCAGAAACTTTTGAGTTTAGTGAGCTGAAATGAACATGAAAGAGAAGTGATGAGCAAGACGTTTGGATGACTCAGTCTCCCCGAAGTGGGAGAAGTCCTGGACCACTTTGCCATTCCAGGTCCATAAAAGGAGAAAGAAGAAAAAGCCATACCCATGGGTCCTATCTTTAATCCGCAGTGACCTTGCTCATTAGTAAACGTGGCGCAGGCACATGCCTGGGATCTGACTCATTTCATGAGTGCTCCTCCCCCTGCAGGGAAGAAACAGAAGGCACAAGGGAAAGTAGATGTTCGTCTTTTCAGAGGCCTGCCTGAAAGGTGATTTAAAGAGGACAATGGTGGAAGCAGAGGGAATTTGAGCGAGGTCAGTGTCCATGAGACTGGAAAAGGAGTGAGTTCAAAGACATCAAAGGCTCTGATGTTGGCCTCACAGATGCAAAGGCCCTGCAACTGATTACCAGATAGGAGAATTCCTACCTCCTCCGGACTGGGAGGGCCGTGCTGCTGCCATTAATGCCGCTAAGCAATGAAGAGGCCACAATGATTTCTGTTCTTTTCCAGTTTTAGTGTAGCCTTTAACCAAAACACATCTGCTTGTATCCCGAGGCTACCTCAAGGCTAAGCAGAACGATAAGTTAATTAACAAGTCATATTGCAGTGTTAGGAAAAAGGGAAGGATCAAAACCCCCTTTTTTCTTTTCCTAGGGAATAAAGTATAGGGAGGCAGAATTCTTCAGGAGGGAGGTAGACTCAGAGTTCTACCACAAATGGCTGCTTGTTTGACATTTTTTGTGTGTCTCTGATGATCTCAGAAAACATCTAAGAGGTGCTGAAAGCTTTTAGAAGGATTACGTCAAAAAAAAAGTTGCAAAAGAAAGAAGTCATAGAAATTACTCTCTTAGCAACATTTTCATAGTGGAGCAGAGAGTCTTTGCTCTGGGAATTGTTTAAGTATGTGACAGAAAAGAAGAGATTCCTATTAAAAGCCAACAATGATATTGTAAAAAGAAGGAAAGGAGCAACATAATGATGCAAAGCTGATGAAGAAAAATATATTGTGTACCTTAGGATTTGCTCTAGAATCATGGAAGGGAGCTGCTTATGGGTGCAGGATAAACAAGTGAGATTAGAAATGCTGAGATGGAGGGGCACCTGGGTGGCTCAGTCGGTTGAAGTTCCGAGTTTGGCTCAGGTCATGATCTTACGGTTTGTGAGTTTCAGCCCCACATCTGGCTCTGTGCTGACAGCTCAGAGCCCGAAGCCTGCTTTGGATTCTGTGTCTCCCCCTCTCTCTGCCCCTCCACTCCCCCCTCTCAAAATAAATAAACATTAAAAAAATAAAAAAGAAATGATGAAATGTAGTTGACAGTCCAGGTTAATATTCTAGGAAGACAAGAAAAAGACTTATAGAGAAGGCACACAAACTCAGTGATTGCTAACAAATCACACAGTTTCAGAGAAGACCATAGTTAATGAGGGTCAACTCCAGACATACATCGGAAGGCTCACAGGCTGTATACTTAGGCAACCATCACAAGCAAAAAGAGACAAGGGCCAAGATGCATGCTGGTAGTTTGAGCCATGGAGGGTGGGATATAGTGGTAAAAGTAGGGCCAGAACTTTGGCCAGTGCCTGGGAAGGAAATTCTAAGAAACCAGTGTGGAAGCAGGAAGGATCATGACGAGTAAGAATGTTTTTATTTGGTTTCTTGTTAGGACAGGTGCCAGTTCTCAGAATGGGTTCCCTTGAGCCCTTGTAAAAGAATAAATGAGCTCTTCACATATGTAAGTGAAGTGATCCCAGAACAAAACAGAAGAAATGCAGAGTACTTGGTATAGTATGCTAGCAATTGTGTAAAATGAAAGGTGTGTGGCTAAGAACTTCTGAAAGGATCCACAGGAATATCTAATAGTAGCCTCTTGGTTAGTGGGGGTGGTTGTGATGAAGGAAAAGGAGTGGAAGGACACTTTAACTTATACAAATACATAACAAATTGTTATATGACATATGAAAAAAACAGCACAAAACCAAACCAAAACAACTAAAGATGCACATTCTAAAAACGTGCATTGCTTGGGTTTTCATGTGAGAGTTAATGGGGTTATATGTCCTCGAAAGGGTGGAGAATGAGGTGAGCATCTCATATCATGGAAGGAAACATTTCATTTTAACAAATGCATCATCCGTCATTTGTGTTTCATGTGTAAGTTAAAAGCTTGACCATAAAGTCAAAAGTGTGACGTGTATGTAGATTAGAGACCCATTTCCGCCGAGACCAGAAATCCATCAAAGCCACCTGTGTTGGGGAGTGTATGAACTTTTGATTCTTTCTTGCTATCTTCAGTGGTATGGTTAAAATTCAGGAGCAAAGCCGGAGGATGAACAAACCTCTTGGAGGGGAGACTGGAGTAAAAATTCCATGTGGCAATGGCTCGGTGAGAAAGCTCATCCTGTTTGCAGGTGTTTTTGTTTTGTTCTGTTTTGTCTTCTCGCTGGCATTAGCAATGTTTTAGTTTAAAAACCCCAACAAATTGACTGGTAATTGAGCCAAACCCAACAAAACAAACCAGAAAAGAGAGACAGAGTTGATGGCGATAATAAGAAACACCACACTTCACAATTCTGCTCAGAGCTGGTTTCGTCTGAAGCATTTTTCCCTCGCGTCCCAGCAGCTTACAGTATCAATTCATGGTTCATTCAAAACCTTCTCCTGCTGGTAGCTCTCAAGGGTGTCAGTGGGGACAAAAATGGAAAGTGATTTTAGAGTGAGGGTGTGCAGACTCTTCCTATGAATTGAATTCCATCCAGGGTGACGGAAGGATTGATCTGGGCAAGTCATGGATGCTGCATAATTGTTAATAGGTGTCGGGTTCCATTTTGGAGGGACTGGAAATTCTACTGGAGTATAGATTTATATTCAGGCATTACTGTCGTAAGACAACGCTAAAAATTATGGTCAATGAAAATGTTTCAACAGTGTAAAAAGAAATACTTAAGTGTAATTATAAAGAAAACATTCAAAACGAGGATTTTGGGATTTAGTCCTGATTCTGGCATTTCCTCCTTCTATTTCGATCCTCTGTAACCTCAGTGTCTCCATTTTTTATCACCTGGGAGATTGATGCTGCTTCGTGATGGTACTAGAAGGAACAACTTAAGAAATGTTATTGAGTCCTTCTGCATGGATGGATGAAAAGTTACAATCATAGAAAAATTATCTATGCTGACGCAAAATGAGTATTGTTTGGATTTACTGATGGCGTTCATAGTCTTACCTGTTCTTGGATTATGGTCCCTTCACACATCAGTGGTTGATTTAGCTGCTCTTTTGGAGACATTCGGGTTGCAACTGAACCAACAATGTTCCTTTCCTTATTTCCACACGTTCTTCTTTCTGTTTTAAACATCTCTTCTTTGATCTGAAGTGAACTTGGAGACGTTTTCGTCTCCTCAACTGTAAGATAGATTCAGTACAAAGAAATTTTTCCAGCGCTCCGGTCTTGTTTATAGTAGTCAGTTCTTTAGAAATTTCCTAACTGATGTTTCCAAGGGTTCACGATTAAATATTAATGAATTGGGGCTGAACTACCAAACAGCAATGTCGGAAGGAAAGAATCAAATGGTCGACAAACCAACAAACAGGGAGAGCTATTAAATACTCTGAAATTCTAGCTATTCATCATTGGTGTTTTGGTAATTGTGATTTATTGAGGAGAGTTACAATGCCCCGAGTTCATCAGGCTCCACTTCTGTACTGTGGCCCAGGCTCCCTGCTTTTGTTTGTAACATAAATCATGTGTGGATACCAAAGACTCCAGATCTGCTCAGCTTTAAGCTTTTTGTTTTGTTTGTATTCTTTGTGTTTCCTTATTAGGAAATGTTGATGCTATGCTTAAAAGCATGTTATTTCCCTTAAAAGAAATATGGTCCAGAAATACGATTTCATATAAAAATTACAAGAAGACAGGCGAGCTTCAAATTTATGGGCACTTGATAACCTTCCCCCTGTTTTTAAACTTCTACTGCTATCATTTTGAACCAGAATCACCTAACTCAAAGGCTGCTGTTGTTTGAAATCTTGACAACAAGTAGTTCATTCTTACTTGGGATAATTAAAAAGTTAGCATGCTACATATTATTTTGTGAAGTCACAGGTTGCCTTCCCTCTTCTTTTAAGAATGCCCCCTAGATTGCTGTGCCCTTAAGTCTTTGCTTACTAAGGTCCTTCCCCTCATGCACAGTTCACATCCAATGTCATTTCCGCAAATACAAAATACTGTCTACAGCTCCAGTGCTTTCCTAGGAAGCCCCCTGCCATTACTCTCTATCACATTATGCTGTTGTATGTCAATATCTGAAATCATCTTACTTATCTGTTTCCCTTTTTATTGTCTGTTTCCTGTTAGTAGCAGGAAACCTGCTGTGAGCGCTACATTTCACTCTCCTTGTTTCAGCTGTATCCTCAGAGCAATGGATTCAGTATGTAATAGACACTCACCAAACACTTGAAACAAATTCAATAAAGCAATTAAAGTGGAGTTCCAAAGAATTTTCCCTCCTGCAGCTTCCTGTTTGTGTCATGGTATGCGCATATTATTTAATCCTGTTCATCTTATTTCTTCCTTTGTAAAATAATTAGTTGAGCATCATGACTTAAAAGGTTGCATTGGGATCAAAACGTGTTCTCGCTTTAACTTGGAAAACTCCATTTAATTAGCATTGTTTATGTCAAGAAAGCCCATTGCGTTAGAGTGTATCATTGCACTGGCAGACATCTGTAATTACATTTTAGTTGAATTATTGTTTTCCTTTGATTTTGAGAGAAAATCGTCCTGATTTATAGTTTTCTTCTCTAGCGGAAACTACCTTTCTGTTATAGCCTTCACTTAACATCATGACACAGAAAAGAAAGGTCAGGTCTAAAAACACACCTATCTCTGGCCAGAACCTGATCAGATCTGAACCATGTCATGTTACTGTATCTCCCGTCCATTCAATGCGATCAGCAGCGTTTGGAAGTACTCCTTAATACCTCTCTTCTTTTTTTTTTTTTTTTTTGCAATTCAAATTCAAAGTCCAGATTTCAAGTGACTAAAACAAATAGATGACAACGATTGGCTTTTTCACTTCCTGTATTTTTGACCAAACTATATTTTTTGTGCATATTCTTATGATAAAAGTTATTTTAATAATCCTATTTAAAATAAGATAAAGAATTTTCTTTTTCCAAGGGGAGAGGCAGAGAAAGAAGAGAACAGAGAACCCGAAGTGGGCTCTGCACTGACAGCAGAGAGTCCTACACAGGTCTCGAACTCACGAACCGTAAGATCATAACCTGAGCCGAAATTGGGCACTTAACTGACTGAGCTACCCAGGCACCCCTGTCTTCATTTTCTGTTTCTCTTCAGTAAGTTGGTAAGTTTCACATCAAAGATTTTTTTTCCCATTTTTGTCTGTTTTGTTCCTTGTCTCTACTATGTATTTGTTGCCTAGGAAAAAGTATAACAAATATTTGTTGAATGAATAAATAAATATTTCCACACCTAGTTTCTAGATTTTTTTTTCATTTTATTGGTTGCCAGAAAAGCAGGACCAATGCTTGCCTCTGACTTCACATTTTTTATATTCTGAAGTTGGGAATCTGTGGGTAAATTACTATTCAGAAAAAAAAAAAAAATTCTTAAAAGAACCAGTAATTACTTAAGGACATAATTTGTCATTGTTTAGTTTGACACTATATGTATTCAACATTACATATTTTCTTTTGAAGTGGAATTAAGAAAAACCCCATAAAAAGATATTCAAATTATTTTGTATGAAAAAGCCAACCTGATATTTCTGATGAATAGGAAAGGGAGCATTAAAAAAAAATTATGGGGACACCTGGGTGGCTCAGTTGGTTGAGCATCCAACTTTGGCTCAGGTCATGATCTCACCGTTTGTGAGTTCAAGCCCCACATCGGGCTCTGTGCTGAGAGCTCGGAGCTCCAAGCCAGGAGCCTCCTTTGGATTCTGTGTCTTCCTCTTTCTCTGCCCCTCCCCTCCCTCCCTTCTCTCTCTCTCTCTCTCTCTCTCTCTCCTTCAAAAATAATAAATAAACATTAAAAAAATTATGATTCCGTGGTCCCTGGGTGGCCCAGTCAGTTGAGTGACCAACTTTGGCTCAGATCACGATCTCACAGTTGGTGAGTTCGAGCCCTGTGTCAGGTTCTGTGCTCACAGCTCAGAGTCTGGAGATTGCTTTGGATTCTCTGTCTCCTCTGCCCCTCCGCCACTCATGCTCTGTCTGTCTGTCTTTCTCAAAAATAATAAATGTTAAATTTTTTAAAAAAATTTATGATTCCATGGGTAGAGAGTCTAATAATCTCACCAAAAAGGCTTCCTATTTTTTCACTTTGCATTAAGAAAGAGGAAATAAATGTTCCCTATGTTTCTGACCGCAGATATTTCTTTATATCTTGCCTACGAAGTAGGAGGAAAAGGTTTGGTTTTTACATGAGTTGAAATTTCCATAAAGTGCATTTTTTTTTTCAGGATAACTTGAGCTTTGCGAGTGCCAAGCACACCTTCTTCTTCTCATATTAAACTGGATTAAACTCAGGAGGAAGGACATGTGGAGCAACATTTCCTTCTTTCTCGTACATAAAAGCAAAGGTTGTTCAGTGTTTCAAGTGGGATGGGGTTGCTCTGTAAAGCATTTTCTTTCACAGAAAAACATAGCATCCGCTATTCGCAAGGTTGGCAAGCAGAACAGCAAAGAGAACTAAAGAGCAAATTGTCAGGACTTAATAAAAATCTGAATGACCTTTCCTTCTTAGAGGAAAGGGTTACTGATCCAAAGCACACTACTGACACCGACAAGAAAGAAACATGAATATGTGGGGTTGGAAGAGTAAATTGTAGTTCAATTAAACTGGAGCCACCTGTTGTCCTCACTTATTTCATAAAAAAATAAATAAGTAAATAAATAAATGCAAAGTGTTAGAAATCCCAGGTTATAGAAAGCTATTTTTTTTTGGCATTAAATGAACCAAAAGTAATCATTTCCCCTTCTGCAACACATCCCCTCCATTTATTTCCTTGCTCATTCATTCCTTTATTCCAAGGGCTCCTCATCGACTAGACAGATCAACCTGGAAACAATTACAGTGGTAAGACAAATGTCCTTATAAAAATGTAGACAATGCACAGAAAAGGATTTAGTTAACTCTGCCTGAGAACTGAGACAAGGCTTTTGTCAGAGAGTGACACTTGAACCACGTTTTAAAGAATAAGGAGGATTTTTCTAGCAGGACAACGTGGAAGGAACATATTGATCAAAAGGAAATGGTGTTTCCAAAGCAATCAAGATGAAAAAGAGGAAATAAAAAACATGTAAGTCCTTGCCTTGTTCATGAGAAGACTAGCTTGGCCATTTTCCATTTTCCTGAATGCTAACATCAAATGTTCTTCTAACAATTAATATACCTGCTTTTCATGTTCAACTCAACAGAGTTCTTAATACACCAGATTTAGATAGCTGACTCCAGAGTGTCAGGGAGACATATATTCAATGGAAATCGTGCGCTTGAATCACTATGGTGAAGAAATGTGCTCACAGACTGGCCAGTTACATAGCCTTAACGTTCTGCAAGCATTTCCAGGATACCTATTCATAATGCTCGGTCCTCTTGTGGGTGAAATGCTGCTGTTTTCCCATTACTGGTGATGGAATGTCTTGATTAATATCTCTCACTTTTCTTCGTTCTACCTCCTGGGTGTTTTGGCCATGACTTCATGGGAATTCAACGGTTGCTTGGTAGAAATATTTGTGCAGTGAGGACAGCTCATATATTCTTTTGAAACAGATATTTGTTTGCTCCCTTCACTCCTTCTGGCCTCTTGCCTCCTTTCTTAGCTGCTTTCACCTTCCTTCCATCCCCCTGAACGGAGTTAAGACTTGTTCACGCCATGATCTTGGTATTCGTTTTTCTTCATCCTTGTCATTTACTCAATACTGTGGATATTATAACATTAAATAAACATTCCCAAACTGCTTACTTTTGCTTAATAATTTAAATAAATGTGCAATCATTTGAGTTTTAAGGTTATAATAAGAGTATTTTCTTGTGTGGTTGTAATAATAATGCTTCCTATTTTTTATAAAAACAATGTTTTCTATTATTGACTTTGTCCATTTTTGTGAATTAGTGCAACATTATGAAAACATGATATTTAATCAAATAGAATATTAACCTTCAACATGTAGCTTTTAGATGTATATTTATAAAAAGGCAATGAAAAGGAGAAAACTATTATACAGCACCTTTTATTATTTTGTCTATAATATTTATCATATCTAAACATAAATTATGACAATTATTACTTCTTCCCATAAACATCAATTTCTATAAATGAAACCTTTGTATTTTCATCTTTCTTAAACATGCCTAAAATATTTGAAACCGAATACAGCCAATATATTAACTACCAACTTAGCCAGAAAAAAAAAAAGAAACGTTCTCAAAATAAAAACATAAAGATTCTTAAGTCTTTATGTTCTTTTTTTTTTTTTTTTTTCAACGTTTATTTATTTTTGAGACAGAGAGAGACAGAGCATGAATGGGGGAGGGGCAGAGAGAGAGGGAGACACAGAATCGGAAACAGGCCCCAGGCTCTGAGCCATCAGCCCAGAGCCCGACGCGGGGCTTGAACTCACGGACCGCGAGATCGTGACCTGGCTGAAGTCGGACGCTTAACCGACTGCGCCACCCAGGCGCCCCAAAGTCTTTATGTTCTTAAAACTACAGTTGACCCGGGGTGCCTGGGTGGCGCAGTCGGTTAAGCTTCCGACTTCAGCCAGGTCACGATCTCACGGTCGGTGAGTTCGAGCCCCGCGTCGGGCTCTGGGCTGATGGCTCAGAGCCTGGAGCCTGTTTCGGATTCTGTGTCTCCCTCTCTCTCTGCCCTTCCCCCGTTCATGCTCTGTCTCTCTCTGTCCCAAAAATAAATAAACGTTGAAAAAAAAAATTAAAAAAAAAAAACAAAAAACTACAGTTGACCCTAAAACAACATGGGGGTTGGGGGCACCAGCCTTGCCTCCCTCCACCGGTTCAGTAAAAAATCTGCATATAGCTTTTGACTCCCCCAAAACTTAACTCTAATAGCCTCCTGTTGACCAAAAGCCTTACCGATAACGTGTACAGTTGACTAACATCTATTTTGTGTGTTACATGTATACTATCTTCTTACAATAGAGTAAGCTAGAGAAAAGAAAATGTTATTAAGAAAATCATAAGGAAGAAAAAATACATTCACAGTACTGTACTGCATTCATTGAAAAGATTTCGTGTGTAAGTGGACCCACGCAGTTCAGGCTTGTATGTTCAAGGGTCAACCATAGTAGATGCCAATAGCATTTAGGATGAGGTACTTAGGTGATCCCATTTTGCATATATATATTTAAACATGATTAAGAGCATCTAATTAGTTTTTTAATTAAGTGGTATCGTTTAGTTGGGAAAAAGTGAATTACCCTGAAAACAAAATTTCTTGTCACCTTAATCTCATAGGTCGTCTTTTCCATTGAATCATTGGTTTTTAAGATCACATAATGATACTTTGTACAGGCATCATTTTAAGTATATATATTACCTTATCCAGCAATCAGAACAGCCCTGTGAGCAAGGTACTAGGGACCATCGCTGTTTTGTAGATAGGGGCATAGAGGTACAGAGTGATGAAGGTCCAGGCCATATGGCCAGTAAAGCACTTCCTGTCTCAGCTCTCTGCAATCTATGATATTAACCACTGTATTTTATTGCTTTTAATAATTAGGAGTCCAGTTGGACTGCTCATTCTGCTAAATTATCTGTGTGTTGGAGGAAAACTTAATAAGTAATAGAAAATTATATATAGAATCGTGATCAACAGAAAACCGACAATAACACCGGAAGTACACTTTGCACGCATTAGTTATGTCACTTTGTGCAAATCGAATGTCTCTGGTCATGGTTTCTTGATCTATGAAATAGGAATAAGGGTATATCTTTTACCAGGTGATTTTAAAGATATAACCTTTTAAAGATTCAAAGCTTTTATGAAACAAAAGTTCTTACAAAACACAAGGCATTTGCGACCTGTTTCTCCTGGACTTGAAATGTGCATGTTTTTGTTTTCTGTTGGTGTGGGTAGTAGAAGTCTGTGAAAACCCTACATGGAGTTAAGATGAGATGATTTTAAAAGGTCGTAGGTCCTTAAAAGTTGCTGTATCATTACTGAATTTGTATTTTGTAAAAGTAACTGGACTATAATAAATATTTTGACATTTGGCCCTGGTTCAAATAATTGATTTTGACCCACTTCTACTTCTAAAACCTTTCACTTTTATATACTTTGATAACTTTACAGATTTGGGGAGGCCTAGCACCAGCAATTTCACCAGAAGGCATTGTGGTATGGCAATTCAAAAAAAAAAGTCTCATTCAAGCATTTATTTAGTGCCCAGAGTGTGCCTGACCCTTTTTTGTATTTGTGACATAAACATGAATAAAGCAAGTGAACCCCCTCAAGCATTAAGCATGCTTGCAGACAGACATTTAAACTTTTAGTAACATACAATGGGGGAAGTGCGATGATAGGAGGGTGTCATTAGAGGAAAGAGGAGAACCTTTAAACCAGGCTTCTCAGAGGAGGGGATACTGATCTGATATTCAGACAAGAGTAAGACTTAGCATGTCACTGGTGGTGTGGAAAGGCGTCCTGTTGAAGGACTTAGCATACACAACAAAGTGGAGATAAGAACTATCACGTTGGTTAAAGGAACTAGAATGAAGGAGTCATAATAGGGGCAAAAAAGAGACAAGGCTGGTCTAGATCACCTAGAGCTCTGAGCACTTATCTAGACTGTTAGAACTTGATCAGGAAACCTATGGAGGCCACTGAGAACTTTATCACAGTTGCATCACCACATTTGAAATTTGGGAATATCACTCTGATGATGCAGCAAAGGAAAGCCACCCATCCAGGAGGTAGGAATGGAGAGAAGCCTTCTGTACTCATCCAGATGAGCTGGGATGAGGGCTTGGGAAGAGGAGGAAGAGAAGATATGTGAAAGGTGGGATACTTTTAAGTTGGTGACTGTTTGAGTAGAGGCTCCTTAGTTTCTAGACTGGGCAATTGGGAATGGATGGTGGGGTCATTAGCTGAGATAGGAACACAGAGGGAGAGGAGCGGACAAGCTCAGGAAATTTTAGATGTTTGTGTCTGGAATTTAAGGCAGTAGTTTGGGGTTTAGATATAGGTTTGAGAGTGTTTTCTGGCATATGCAACTACCCTTCAGGTGGACAAGGAGAAGGGGTCCCCTCAAACATTAGATGTTCCTCACTTGACCTCCTCTATCCTCAAGCGGACATTTCTCTTGAGTCATTCTTATAATCTCTCAAAAGCATTCAATATTAGCTGTATTCTCTCATGGGGATAGAATCAAGGCAACCACCAATCAAGGCAACTCTTCTCTAATTCTAAAAGTCTAATCTAGTCCTTGCACAGATATGTCTTATTGACCAACCATGGACAGGGTCCCAGGTAAAAGGACTTTGGTCACCGGTCTTAGCTGGTACCATGAACAGAATCTGAAGCCGTTTAGGTGTAACATAATTAATATGAACTGGGTATAAGGCAGACACAGAGTTTTGTGTCGACTGTGATTATAGATAAGCAGAGGCGATACTAGAATTTGGAAAGACCCATGTGGTGGCTATGGAGTCACACCTGTCACCTGTTAATCTACATAAGGTACTGAGAAAACTGCCTGGCACATCACAATGACTATGTGAATGTTTGTGTGTCAAATAGCTTCTTTGTAAAAAGTAAGTGAGAAATATCCTATAGAGAGGGAGAGTTGAGGTTTTAATATTCTTTTGGAGACAGAAGGAAATGAGGAATAAAATTTCAAATAGATAGGTAGAATTTTTCAGTTTGGTTTGATAGTTCCTCTGTTCTCAGAGAAGATTTAAAGTTCTATACATGAACAGTAGATCTTATTCTTGAGGGAGGGGGAGAGAGAGAGAGAGAGAGAACAAGTGGGGAAGGGCAGAGAGAGAGAGAGAGAGAGGGGAAGAGAGAATCCCAACCACACTGCCAGCACAGAGTCTGACATGGGGATCGAACACATGAACTGTGAGATTGTGACCCGAACTTAAATCAAGAGTTGGATGTTTAACCAACTGAGGAACCCAGGCATTTCTGAATAGTAGATCTTAATCTTTCCTGATTAGCTAGGTCCAAAGCTTCCCAGACTGAGCTAGCAGGTAATGGGTTAGAAGTTTTGAGGAAAGAAGTGGAATGTAGAACACCTGCCAAAGAGCATGGAAAAGATGAGTTTGGATAACTGGGAGGGCTCCTGGGGTAATTAATGCATGAGCTTGGACATTATTAATTAATATTGGCTCTTGTCATCAAGATCATTGAGTGATATTCTTTAGCAGCATTCAGCGTCTGGGAGACAGAAAAGGCAAGTTAGGCAATTAGATTCATCCAGGTGTAGACTATTCCAGGGCAGGTGAGGAAGGAAAAACAAGAGAGCAAGAACATGAGGGTTTAGGGCAAGGGCAAGGAAGTGTTTATGTGATAGGCCTAACCAAATGGGCTGGAAAGGGAAGTAAACCTGGAAAATGAAGGTAATTAAGAAACGCTGATGGGTGCCACAGCCAGACCATCTCTAGGAGGGCAAGAGATAGAGTTGGAATAATGAGTTTGTGGTTGGAAAGTGGATATTGGAATTTAATTAATACTACACGGACATTTACAAAAATATCACCAAAGCTTATGGAAACTGTGTGAAGATAAAAATTACTGAGGATGTCAAGAAGCAGTTTGTCTAAGATAATAGAACCATCGAAACGGACATGGGGTCATCTAAGATGATGGATATAGGCCACAGATTTACTGCGAAAAATCATTAGTAATATGGAGAAGGAAGGAGAGTGTAAGTTGATGACAGGGATGAGGGGCCCCAAAGAGATATGGTCACTGCAGGGGGTCAGATTTGTAATGCTATATAAGTAACAATGGGCAACAAGAAATTATTGAATAATTCCTACACACTTCCTGGTCTCCACACCTGCTCTGTCCTCTTAGCCTTGTAGGAACATGGAGTTGGAGAACGTGCAGCTTCTACTTGAGTTGACTGAAAGCAAGTGGGAGAAGTCTTAAAGGGAAAAAAACTTTTACCTTAAGGGAAAAATAGAGGGAAATGTGAACTTAGGGATGGTTTTAGGTAGAGGGAACCTTTTGTGAACCAATTGAGGGTGATGATAGAAATAGAGTTTACACTTGAACATGCATTCCAGAGGGCATCCTAAAAAGCTTTTGTAAAGAGAGACTCAAAGGGATGATGCGTTGAATGAAATGGGGTTTGCATGAGAGCTTGGCAGGGCATGGAGAACAAAAGACTTGAATTTTGGATAGAAGCCAACAATGGCAAGGATGTGACAGATAATGGCATCGAATGGTCTAAAGATTTGGAATGGAACTCCGATGTATAACTGTTTTTGTGCCAACAGAACCCTGGGCCCAAGGAAAGATCTTATTCTGTATGTGGTTCTGTCAGCAATTTGCAGCCTTTGCTCATTATTACAAATAGAACCTTGATAAAATGATGTGTTTTGACTTGGCAAAGCTCAAAATTGGATATAAAGAACAATATAGTTAGAACCCAATCAAGATGTTGTCACCAATCCCTTAAAACTCATTGGATCTAATGGGCTCAAATATTTGCCAAATAGCGAATAGCACTCATCCATATACATTTTCTCTTCCTGGTCACATGTCCAGGCTACATTTTCCAGTCTTCCTATGGTTAGGTCCACATCTAACTCCAATGATTGAGTTCTACCCAATAGGATTGATAGGGATGATATATGTCACTTATGGGTCTATTCCACAAAACTCTCTCCAAGTCCCTTTCCCTAAAGCCTATCTCAATGGGGGAGGTCTCTGAGGACCTCTAGGAATCACAACATGGGAAGAGCTTAGAGCACAAGATATTTCCCTCACTGCCTCCATTGACTTATACACATGGGACAAAAATTATAAATCTTTATGGCATATAACTAGTAAGAATTGGATATTATTTATCATAGCAGTGCCCTTACCTATCTGACAGACATCTGTGGAAGATAGCTTTGCTGTATGAGCTGATGGAAAACTCCATAGTTTTGGAGCAAAGGCATATTTTCTCCACAAGCGATTTTTTATTTTTAGGAGGGGACCCTAACTTGTTATTGCAACTTCATAGAGACTAAACATATGATAACTGTGCTATCCAGGCACAGTGTCTCCATCATCAATTCAGCCTCATCTGATTGGCTGAGCCATGAAATCAAGTGTTCCCTTGGGCACTCCCCCCATCCCATGAAGTTGAATTCACAGGCCTGGATCCAAGCATGTCCTGATGGCACAAAGTGGCTAATATACCCACGATGCCTCCGTCTACCATACTGGTGCTTCTCTCTCAAAATACTATTACGGCCTCAAGAGCAGTTTCCTATGAACAAATGACAGTGGAAAGAAAAAGAGCCTCACTTAAGATGACTATATGTGACATTCTGGCATCAGCATTACCACCTGCTGCATGGGTGGTCCTGAGGGACAATCAAGGAAGAGAAATTCTCCCAGTGGGTAGAATTTTGCATAATACTTACCAAATTTGAAGTTCACAGATAAATCAGCTCTTCTCAAAATGCATTCTCTACATGATGGGTAGTCTTTAAATAGTAATTAGATAATATCCCTTGCTTGCTCAAAGTCCTTCTGTAGCTTCCTATTAAATTTTGCTTTATTTTATACTTCTAACTTTGGTCTACCAGGCCCTACGTGGTACGTCCCCGGCTTTACACTAGAACGTCAATGTGGACTGACCTTTAATTTGCTGCTCTAGCCACTGGGCTTATTTTAATTCCCAAGCATCAACCTTTTGGCCCGACAGCCTGACACAGACCTTCGCCTCTGCGAACTCACAACTTGGCTGGCTTTCTCGTCATTTGGAGGTTAGCTTAAGTTTGATCTCTTCTGATAGGTCTTCATTAATCTTCCAATGTCAATTAAGCTTCCTCTGTGACTCTACCTTTTCCAACATTTCTTCTGTGTCTTGCTCTTTTCCTTCATAGCAGGTATCCATATTGATGTAATTGTTTATATATTACTTTACTTAAAAGTTGTCTTTTTCATTGTATTGTAAATTCTGTAAAAGACCCTGTCCATTTTGTTCACCATCAAATATTGGACACTTAGTATATAGTTCTTGGCTCAGGGTGGAGGGAGGGGAAACTTGTGTTGAGCAAAGAATGTATAAATAGCTGTCCCTTTTGAAAAGAAGTGGAGGAGAATGTGGGTCTCTAAGCTGAGTGCGGCTGTTAAGGTACCAGGAGATTCATTTGATTTATATAAGCCATGGAAAAGAAGAAAACCGGGAAGCTGGCAGAACAAAGTCAGCCATCCTGTGAACAGGAAGAGGTAGGTATGATATAGATTTGGAAGATGGTGGAACAAGGTAGGTCTTGCAGATATTAGAGTCTAGCCAAAAGATGAACAGAAACTCTCCTAGGACCACTGGTGGCATCCTTTAAGAGGAAGTATATTGGTGCTGCTCTGACTGGCTTATCTTCCTTCCCTTTGGTTCTTTTCTCATTCTTTTCCTTAATTTCCTAAACAAAACAGAACAGAACACAACAGACAAACAAAAATCTAATCATCCAAGATTTGAGGCTAAAATATCAAGGACAATAAAAGTCATTCATAGTGAGTGACATTTCCAGAAGCTTCCTAACTAAATCATTCATTAAAGAAAAACAATATCTATGTTGCTGTTCATTAACAACAGAAAGATTGATTTCCTTCATGAAATGTTTAAATTTTATTGCCAAATTATTGTAATGATGCTTTTCTCAGCCAGGACAGTCTGGGAAATACAGCTTCTAATAAAAACTCGTAAAAACATCAAGAGAGAAAATTCCAGATTTCCAACTGGAGTGCATCCCTCAAGATGATTAAACATTAATATCAAAGGAACACATACCCATATATAAAAAGCAGATGATCAAAGGTCACATTTTTGAAGGTAGAAGATTAAGGAAACAGATATCCCGGAGGGTGACTGAATGTTACGGCTAACTTCAAAATAGTCTTGGTTTTAGTTATTTTTTCAGGATGTCAAAAAACCCTGTAGTCATTCCAGTCATTTCATGCCTAAAGTTTTCCCCACAGAAATAAAATATTTTTCAGGAAAATGTTATGAAAGGAATGAAGGACAAGTGTATTAAACATCTGCAGAAGATCTGTAAGATTGAATAAGAGTTAGTTGTTTCATGGTATGTTAATTCCTTTCTCTTCCTAGCTTGTAGAGTTCCTTGTGACACAAGCCTTTTCTTTACTAAAAAATGCTCTGAAGTATATATAACTGCAGAAATTACACCTGTTTAAGTAATAAAATATGACCCCCAGAAAAAAAAAGTCTATCACTTACACCAATGGTGGGTGCATTGTATAGTGTAATTAACTGCACGCAACAAAAATACACTAATTTAAATAGTAGAGAAATGTATTAGGAAATCAGTGGCAGCTCCTCAAATCTCTAAGAGGATCAGAGAACTGTTTTGGGGGATGCAACCAGGAACAATACTGCAAACTATGCCCCAGAACTACACATAAACTATCACTAGGGGACACAGTCAGGGTAGCCAGGAGCTTCTGTCCCTCAGTACTGATGATTCTTCTGCATCACCACCCCCATTGTCCGGCCAGCCACAATGGATTCTAGGTGGACCCTGTTTTCTTGTCTTTCTATCTCAAGATTCAAAGTTCAGGAAAGGTGCATGTGATTGGAGGAGGTTAGATCTTGTATCTGTGCTCTAGCTTCAAGGCAAGCTGACGTTCTCCAAGTCTGCATTAGGAGGTACCCTTTCCTAGAAGCTAGGCATATATCTTGGACATAGGGAGGATGATGACCTCATAGATGGCCTAAAGGAATAAAAAAATACCTGCTACTGTAGATATTAGTTTCATTTAATATAGATTTTGTTATAAAAGAAAGTGTAATTTTTTTAAGTAGTTAGTAAAGCCGATATGTGTTTGGAGTCGAAAGTTCTGGGTTCAAATCAAATCTTGAGCATTTAAGTCCATCAAACTCTAGTATTCTGTCTTATGTGTGTGTGCGTGTGCATGTGCATTCAGACAGAATTATATCTTGTCTCTTGTTTCTGCCTCACATCGTTATTGAAAGACTCCAATGAGATGTATGTGAAAATAATTTGAAAATGTAGAGCTGAAGGGATTTGAAGTGAGAGGAGACCAGATTCGAATCTGCTCTCTATGTCTTACTTGATGTATAACCTTCGACTTGTTATTTAAATGATCCAAGCTTTAGTTTCCCATTACATGAAGCAGGGATAAAAACACCCACTTTTCAGAATTCTCAAAGAGTTTAAGTCGGATAAAACGGTTAAGAACTCATAACATAACTTAGACATAGAAAGCCCCCAACAAACAACAAACCCAGGAAGGAGCTGTAGGCGTGTCAAAGTATCATTCATTTTTTTCCTAAAAAGTGTTGTATGCAAGATAGGCATACACATATATCTATGTCTTCCTAAGAACACATACATATACCTCCATCTTTTGGAAGTTTTAAACGTTTTTTTTTTTTTTTTTTTTTTTGCCCTGAGGAATGATATAACATATTCATCTAAATCACATTATGAAAAGAGGAAAGGTTCTTGGCATCTGTTGGAGATATTACTGCAGAGATGTTTGAGCTGGTCAGCCTTATAATATTTTTTTTTTTTTAATTTTTTTTTTAACGTTTATTTATTTTTGGGACAGAGAGAGACAGAGCATGAACGGGGGAGGGGCAGAGAGAGAGGGAGACACAGAATCGGAAACAGGCTCCAGGCTCTGAGCCATCAGCCCAGAGCCCGACGCGGGGCTCGAACTCACGGACCGCGAGATCGTGACCTGGCTGAAGTCGGACGCTTAACCGACTGCGCCACCCAGGCGCCCCTTATAATATTTTTTTTGTACGACACGTGATATCAAGCATGTGGCAGTTTGTTTGTGTGCTGTAACGAGCTCTCTTTCTGATTGGGATTTGCAAATGTTTCCAGGGAGCTGATCGCACTTGTTAAAACAAAGCGGGAAATTCCTCTTGGATGAAAGAGTGTATTACCTTTAGGACTGGTGGGATTATGCACTAAGCCCTTAGAAGTGAACTGCTAGAAAGGGCTATGATTTTGAGAGGGTAACTGCATGATGACATCTGTTGCCCAGTGACACCTTTGTGCTCAAGTGAACTTGGGCCCAATGGTCTTGTGATATTTTTCCTATCTGGGAAAAATGCCATCACTTTTCATGCTTCAATGCAGTGAAGTTTGAGATAAAAGAAAATGAATCTCCCCCTTTATTCAACAGCTTTTATTGAAAGCTACTATATTCTGGTCATTATTGGCTCTAGAAATAAAATGGAAATTAAATGAGACACTGCCTCTTTTCACATTCTAGCAGAATAAAACAATTTTTTTAACAATTAAAATACAAGATGACAGTTGTTATATTCGAGGCAGATAAAGCTGGGAAAGGAATCCACATATCTTTGGGAAGCCAAAGGAAGTCACAAGAACTAGGACTTCGAAGATACATAGAGATGTGCTTGGGGAAAATGGGCGGAGAAGAACAAAGCAGGCTAGGGAAATTTAGGTCCAAAATCCCAGGGACTTGGAGTCAACATAGATCTGGTTCAGAGAAGGGCCACTATTCCGGTGTGGTCATGTGAGGTGCGCAGTGAGAAATGAGGCAGATTCAGAACACAATGGGCATTATATGCTTGCTAAGGATTGCTAACTTTTATCCTGGAGAGGACTATTATTGCCTTTGGCTATCTCCTTTAGATCAAATTATTTCTCTTTAAGTTTATTTATTTATTGAGAGAGAGAGAGAGAGAGAGAGAGAGAGAGCACATGCAGGGAAGGGGCAGAAAGAGAAGGAGAGAGAGAATCCCAAGCAGGCTCTGCACCATCAGCACAGAGCCTAATGTGGGGCTCGATCTCATGAACTGTGAGAGCATGACCTGAGCCGAGACCAAAAGTCAGATGCTTAACTGACTGAACCACCCAGGAACACTTTAGACCAAATGATTTAACACTGCATTGGGTAATAAAAGGCAGATTAACTCAGTGTGAAATTTTGATGTATGTCTTACTGTATCAAGTACTGATCTACAATTTAGTTCTTACAGCCCCCTTTTTGGGGTAACCAGCATTATCACCTAACATCTTGGTTAAGCTCCCATCCCAAAGTCAGATACCCAGTGAGTAGCAAATCAAGGCTCAAACCCAGGAAGTCTGGTCCCAGGGGCCACCTGCTTTAACCTCTGGTATCCTGCCTCTCCAGATAGGTCTTCTATTCCTCTGCATCCTTAGCTACTATAGTGGACTGTACTGTTTAAGGAAAAGTCACTAATATTTGCCAATGGATCCAGATCTTTCAAAGTTAAGAGGCTTAATGGATATAATAGTTAAATGTTACATATTAATACAGAAAGCTGTCTTTTTAGTGTTCTTCAAACATAACACCAGAAATGAGAGCGTATTCAGGCCAATATTCATCCTTACCCTGGATATTGAAAACTAAAGCTGGGAAACAGAAGGCATTTTTGCTTTTTGACCAAAGGCTGTAAGCATGTGACCTCAGAGCTGTGAGTGGTCATGTGTCCACCATGCGGAGAAGCATAAGAGCAGAGGCTCCCCCAGCAGAGAGATTTAGAGAGAGAAAGGACCGACTGTGTTCCCGGACCTAAGTCCTGTTGTGCCTTAGAGGATCCTTCGCCTTTCTAATATCTGATGATGTTAAGTTATCAAGCCCTGCCTTTTTTTGACTGAGCTACTTAGAGAGTTAGGATATTTGTGGCATCAACTCTAAATATAAGACAGCATATATATTCGTCCTCATTTTTAGAATAGTTAACTTTCTTAAAATGTAAACTTTCATTGCCTAAATTGATGTAAAACTATTAATAATACCTAAATGAAATGATATAAAATGAATCTACTCCAAACGCCTTCTTCCTTGATCTCATGCAAGTAAACTTTTGGTATTGCCATTTAAACATCCAAAATGCAGTGTTTCTTTCTGGATCCATAACAAGTGACAGTGTGAAAAAGGTAACAGATATATGATTCAGAAAGAGAATAAGGGAAATAGTCTCTATAAAATGGTGTTATGACCACTTTCTAAATAATAAGTCTCTTTTGGGACCTCTAGCAAATTTCAATTGGTAGACAAATTAGGCTTCAGGGTGCTTAAGAAACTTTAGGAGACTCCTGTTTGAGTGTGACATAAAAAATATGTTATGACCGTAATGCATGAACACTGACCAATCAGAATGGAGACTGGATTTCAACAGCCGGTATATGGTCGTACTGGTGTGATGAGTACTGGCTGAACACAGGCTGGTCCTCCTCACTCCATGCTCCAAAACTTCCCTGAAGCATTATCTTGCTCCTGTATTCTCCATCATTACCCTCAAAGCCCCATCTTACACAAACACACACACACACGCACGCATGCACGCACGCACACACATACTTCATTGACTTAAGCAGGAATTCTGGATTTTCATTGAAAGCAGAATTGGGCCCATGGGCTTAACAAACACATGTTTTTCCTATTAAAGTGAAGGCGGCTTGTTTTAAAATTTAAACAAGGGTTCTGTTTTGTATGACTATCATTTGACTATTTTCTGGCATTTTAATAACCTTTATTTATGGAATTCTTTTCATATTACAACTTCTTCTATGTCTTTTGAGAAAACGTTAAATTTCAATGTTCAAAAGAAAACCCATTTGACCTCAGGAACACGTTTACCTGCAGGGAGTTCAAAATATCTTTGGCCTTTGTGCTTTGTGTTTGAAGGTGCTGTTTGTGCTGATTTTAGGTCCTGTGCTTGGCCTGCTCCCTGGCAGGAAGACATATGCACGGATTGTTGGAGGCAGGGGTGACTTGGATGTCTTACCTTTGACCCTGGGACTAAGCAGCCCCCACAGTTGAGGGCCAGTTTAGTGAGAAAGGTAGTGACGAATGGAATCCCCGTGTGGTTCTTTCACTGTTACATCGACACGTAGCTCAGAGGCTCCCACTCTTCCCCCTTTAAGTCCCATTCCAATCTTGACTGTTAATTAATACAGAGAATTTTAACATATGTACAGTTACGATGAAAAGGTTAAAGGAGGGTCGCCTGGGTGGCGCAGTCGGTTAAGCGTCCAACTTCAGCCAGGTCACGATCTCGCGGTCCGTGAGTTCGAGCCCCGCGTCGGGCTCTGGGCTGATGGCTCAGAGCCTGGAGCCTGTTTCCGATTCTGTGTCTCCCTCTCTCTCTGCCCCTCCCCCGTTCATGCTCTGTCTCTCTCTGTCCCAAAAATAAATAAACGTTGAAAAAAAAAAATTAAAAAAAAAAAAGGCTAAAGGACAGTCAGATATTTGAGGAAAGCTCTCCAGGTGGAGGGGCAGTCCTGTTGGGTAGGGAGAAAGGCATCTCACGGGAACTGGGTAATATGGGAGGGAAAAGTCTAGAAATGGGGAGTTGAGAGGTGCAAGAAAAGGTAAAAGGACAAACTGTGTAGGTCAAGGGTGGCAGAGAACAAATAGGGCAATATCATATGAGGAAGACAGTGTGAGGGAAAGCTATCCTGGAACTCTTCACTTCCATGGCAAGGAATCTCTAGCTATTCAGGCTGACAAAGAGAGAGACCAAGTTGTTGGAGAGTTTGGTGGAAAGTCAGAAATTCACTTACACTGATTCTCAGACTCATGCTAAGAATGTTCTCCAACACCGTGGAGGTCCAGTAAAGATCCACCATAGGCTTCTCTATTATAATCTAGTAACAAGAACTTATGGAAATCTAGAAACCATGCCAGCCGCTTCTGTAGAAAAGAAGTTTGGATTGTCCTGTAAGTTCAGCATCATTAGAAAATTACTATTAAAAAGGCAGCAAAAACAAAGCTTTCATTCATACAAATTTTCATCTGATTATTCAACACACGCATGGCAAATCAGGTCAGCAGGAATGAGTTTACATCCCTCAGTGCATGCAACACATGTTTAAAGCTTGCAATTTTCTCTACTTAGGTTTGCATTTTCAAATGGATCCAAATATATATATATATATTTGGTAGAATATACAGGTTGGTAGATGTAGGAAAGTATGAACTATGGATAAATAGGGATACATTTTTTTCCCTTTGAGGCCAGACTTATCAGCACCCTGTAAAATATGTTGTGACTAATGTAGGAAAGGAAAGAAAAGGGCTTGAAAATATAAAATAAAAGCTTTTCTGAATCAGGCAGTTTTCGCGTGCTTACATATTGGTAGGACACTGGGTTAAACTGAGCTTTTGACCAGGGGTCAGCCAACCACGGCCCATGGGTCAAATCCAGCTCACCATCTGTTTTTGTCAATAAAGTTTTACTGGAAAGAGTCACATTCATTAGTTTCTCACTACAATGGCAGAGTCAAGCAATCGCTACGGAGACCATATGGCCTGCGAGCCTAAAATATTTACACTCCGTCCATTTACAGGAAAACTCTGCCAACACTTGCTTTGGACAGAGGCTGCAATGATACTTCGAGATATGTCTAAAGACTTCCAGGCACAGGGCAGACCACAGCGAGCCTGGTCTCCCCATGCTTTTTAGGAAATATTGAGGTTAAGGTGAACTCCAAGGGTAGGTTTTCAGGCAAAAAGAATATAAGAGTATGTGTCCTAATGGAACACGTGGACGGGGCTTCTGCCCTCAGGGTCATTATGATTCACCAACTGCATGGACACCAGCCTCAAATCTGTTTTCTAACCAGTCGACAGCTCTGACCCTGCATTCCTGTCATGGGAAACTTTAGCCACCTGGTCCCAGGAGCAGCGAGGGCCTCCCAAAGTGAGGGGCTCAAGCTGATTAGCTCAATTTGTTATACCCTAGGATTTGGTTGTGAGAAGTCACACAAAATCGGGACACTGTGAAACACAGGCACTTATTGAACAGGGCTGTTATGTGATAAAAAAAAAAAAAATAACCCCACCACGTGATGCACACGAAAGGCATAAAATCTGTAACTTGAGAGAGAAAGAGCCACCAGCTGGTTTCAGGAGCCAAGAATTCCCAAGAATGGCAGGAACTGAGCCCCCTCAGAAGGAATGGGTAAAAAGCTGATGAATGGCGAAGAGCGAGAAATGCTCCCCTGTGGAATCCGTGGAGATTTTCTCTTCTCTGCCTAGAGCAGAGCTAAGCGACAGCTGTCTGACTTCCTACAGAGAATGGCCTTTGTGCACAGGAACCGAAGACTCAGTCCAGGCTTTACGCTCTAGGAAAAACACCACCTTAGACCTTGAAGACAGGGCATCCCTCAGCACAATTCTCACCATTGTTCCTTCCAGAATTTGTATTTGTCTTGTCGGATTTCTCCCCACTGCTGTCACGTTGGACAGCCACGGGAAATATTTTTGCAATTTACACATTGAGAAAGAAAGAGATGCTTGTACATAAATCAAGTTAAATGGAATTCACATGGAATGAATTTAGGGCAAATAGCAGCAAACTGACTTTCAAAGTAGGGGAAATTGGGGTGTGAGAACAATATCCCAGAGTGACAGTTAGTGCCAGATTAGTTACCGAATTCAAGCCTATTGACTGAGTGTGTCGTGCCAATATGTAATCAATATGCATGGATGAGACTTTACTTTGTTAACATACGTTTTTTTGAATTTCCTTTTTAGGGGCGCCTGGGTGGCTCAGTTGGTCAAGCAGCCGACTCTTGATTTCGGCTCAGGTCACCATCTCACAGTTCATGGAATCGACTCCCTCGTCAGGCTCTGCACTGATGGCAGGGAGCCTGCTTGAGATTCTCTCTCTCTTTCTATGTCTCCCCCCACCCCTGCTCACTGAAGTGACCATAATTCCTGCTTGCCCGGGACAATCCTGGTTCATATTTGTTATCCTGGTATTATTAATAGAGTACCTTTTATCACTCTTAAAGCCATTTTAGTTTGGGTGATAAATTATGTGTTCACTCTACCAAGGGCCCTCTACTGTCCCCTTCCCTTGAGCCTCCCTACAAATAGCAACCAGAGGGTTAATGGCAATGTAGGCGGGATCTACAGAAGGGAGTGTGGCCCAGTCCCAAGGCTGGTAACCCTGCCTAATCAGTTAGTAAATATTTTGACTATTATCCCTGCAGGTTTGGCCTTTTTCAGATTTTCAAATTCTGTAGATGGTTGAGAGAGATTCTCTTTTAGCCTATGGCTGTAAAGTGCACCCCCAGAGGGTAGGACTCAAGTCCTTCTGTGGCTTACATGGCCCTGGATGATATGGCCCAGGCCATATACCCATACCTCTCACCTGATTCTCTGTCCTCTTGCCATGTGGACCTCCTCTCAGTTTTATGAGAGCAGCTCTTCACTCTTATTCTCCCCATAATGGTCCTTCTCTTTCCTCATCTAGCTAGGGCAGCTTTTAGGTCATACATTCATGATGAGTTCCTCAGGCAAGTTTTCCTTGACCCACTGTTATAGCAGAATTTTAAGATGGTCCCAAAGAAATCCGCCTCCAGTGTATATACTCCTTGCCCCATTTATTCAGAGAAACAGTAATCTAGGTACTACTGTGAAGGGGTTTTGCAAATCTGATTAATGTCCCAAATAAGTTGACTTTAAAATGGAAAGCCTAACTTTGGTGAGCTTACCCCAAATTTGGCAGACCCTAAAAAGGGACTGGGTTCTCCTGAAAGAAAGAACTTCGAATCATGAGAGTTTCAACACACACAATATATTCTGTTGCTTGCTTTGAAGAGGCAGGGGACTCGGTGACCAGGGATGTGGGTAATCTCTAGGAGTCAAGCATAGTCCCCAGCTGTCAGCCAGCAAGGAAACATGAACCTCAGTCCTACAACCACACGGAACAGATATCTTCTAACCATCTGAATGGAGCTTATTAGTGAATTGTTCCCCAGAGGCTATGGACCAAAACTCAGTCTGGCCAACACCTTGATTTTAGTTCCTGAGATCCTGGGTAGAGAATCCAGCCACACTGTGCCTGAGTTTTGACCTACCGAAGGTTAAGATATTAAGTGGATACTGTCTTAAACAGCTAAGTTTGTGGTAGTTTGTTACATAGCGACTGAAAACTACTATATCCACATTCTACCTCACATGTCTTTTTTATCCTTGTGTAAGATCATATTCTTTCCCTTCCTTGTCTCATTTAGTTTCTAATTGTGTATTAAGCTGTGTGGTGGGTTGAATAGTGTCTTCCAAAAATTCATTATCTACCAGGAACCTTAGAATGTGACCTTATTTGGTGATAGGACCTTGGCAGATGTAATTAATTAAGGATCTTGAGTTAAAATCATCCTGGATTTGGGGTTGGCTCTAAATACAATATCTGCTGTCCTTCTAAGAAATGAGGGCACCAGGAACACATAGAGGAGGAGATGATGTGAAGACAGGGGTAAAGACTGAATGAAGTGTTTACAACCCAAGAAATGTCAGAAACTTGGAAAGACAAGGAAAGTTTCTGTCCTAGAACCTTTAGAGGGAGCTTGGCTTCAGAACTGTGAAAGAACAGATTTCTGAGGTTTTAAGCCACCCAGGTTGTGGTACTTTACCATGGCAGTGTTAGGAAACTAATATAAGGTACATGATTTAAAATTTTTTGTTGGACTCTCTCTGTAAAGCCCCTTGAGTTAAAGATTGGATCTATTTTTGCCCAAGATGGCAACTCCAGTGCCTTTCCCAATACTCGGCATAGATTAGACACTCCATCTAATTAATGTGTATATGATCACATGAATAGAAAAAGACTGAGGGCTTTGCCCTATTTCTGATTATTTAAGTTTCCTTTTCAGCACACTAGGGAATAAATATATCAAAAGAAATTTACAGCACAAGTCTAATTGTGAGGTCAGTCAATATACTTTACATTTGGGGACCAAAGACTCTCCTCGTCCTCCTTCTACAAGGAAGCAACCGTGTTATTGGATTATTTCCATTCAGGGCTGGACATGGAATTTGACAAAAACGTGCCTTCAGTCTTCGACATCTCAGATACTGTGTACAACTATGCATGCTTATACAGCTAGCTCAGTGGTAGTTGAGTGGGGCTGCACTCAACAGAAACTGGCCTTGATTAATGTAAGTGGCAAAAAACACAATCAAACCAAACCAAAAAACAATGAGTGGACACTGAGTAGACCATAGAATTGAAGGAAAATTTGAGCATCTAGACGTTCTGAAAAGGCAGGAGCCAAAGCCTCTAAGGTACCTTGGATATCTTAGAAACAAACACTCATGGCCATCCCTTTACATTGGCGGACTCAGCTCCAACCACCTTCTGTACCTCAGCACTAAAGATTACATTTCCCAGGAGACCAGATTGGATTGGCTAACTTGAGTCACATGTTCACCCTGTGGTCAGGGTGCCATGATCAGCAGTTCCGCTAAACCATATTGCACAAGTAAAGATGGTGTTGCTACTGAAAGACAGGGAAGAGAAGCTGGACAGACAACCAAGGCAACTTCTTTTATGCTCTCCATGTCAACTCATCCTCAAACTGCAGTGATCTGACCAGAAGTTTTTCCTGTGATTTTTGCATTTCTAGAGTCCACCTCCCTTTAGGGTACCAGTGGACCCTCTTCCTGCTTGGGGAGCCCTTTCTGCATCCATTTGGTGTGAATGGAGTTCCAGATTTGCATAGGAGATCCTATCCGGGCCAATTCAAACCAAGGAGTGTTCAGATTTTTGTGTTGCTTTTTTGTCTTCTGGGAAGTATTTGAGAAAAGTATTCTTTTGCTTCTGGAGGTTGTTAAGAATATAGAGTATAATTCTTGAAAGTCTAATTTCCATACAGAAGGAACAGTCTAGTTGAAAGTGGTGCCAGTGCAAAGGAAACAGATCTGAGGAGGGAGGGGAACAGAACCGAGCCATACTGACATGATTTGTGTCCCAAATTTGACTAAATTCCGGATTTTTCAGTTGAATAAGGTTTCTGCCTTCCTTCTTCTTTCCCACCTCTTTTTCTCTCTTCTTCCCTCTATTTCCTTCATCTTTCTCCTTCTCTTTCCTTTTTTTTTTTTTTTTAAGTCTTGAGCAAGTGTGAATTGTAGCCTCTGTCACTTGCAACCAAAAGAATTCTGAGTAAATTGGAGGAAAGGAGAGACAATTCCACTCATACACAGGAAGAACAGCTGAGTCCCCCAGCTGGTTTCCGTGGATGCTCACTCTATCAAGGTGCATACAGAGACCATCGTCCTCTGCCTTCTCTTCAGAGGGCACGTGGTGTGCCTGGTGCTAGATCTTCATCCCCTTTCCTCCAGCTCTGATTGATTGTGTCCAATCCCTGGTGTCCTCTGATATGGCCCCTTGAACTGTCTTCCTACTCTTTCCGTGTCTGCGTTGACGATTGCTTTCACTCTCTCAAAAGCTGCAAATGTTTCTCACTGTTGCTCTGAAAAGTGGGAATAGTGCAGAGAGGTGATATCTGTCAACACAGCAGCATTGTGAGATCGGCTTGCCAACTTGGCGAGACCCTTCACCTGGTTTCCCTCGGGGTATGGAGCTTTGTGAAGGTCTATTTTACTTTTGCTGTAAAGAAGTCAATGCAGGAAGACATGTGTGCCTGCCCTGTGTGCAGACTGCACCTGCCTGAAGCTGTCTGGGTCCCAGGGAGGGTCTGTGTGAGGACCCAGCGTCATCCATCACTTTTGCTACAGCTCCCGGCCTCTGCTTTGAGAAATGTGCTTTGCCAAGCTAACACCGTGATCTGAGCCATGACCGAACTAGGAAAGACAAAGTTAGGAGAGGACTTCTCAGGGCTTCCTTGTTTATCCTGGAGCAGCTGTTGGCATCGATGTAATTTCTCACTGCCTACCTCCGACACAGCGGCCGAGTAACTGCTAGAATGATTGGTGACTAGGTGGAGAACAGTCATTTGATGATAAGGTAGAACACTGCCTTTATGGACCTCAATATATTGTTTCAGCAGTTGGCCTTCCAAGTCCATTCCTGCGGAGGTGGGATGTCATTCTTCGCACAGCCACGAAAGTGGGTGTCGATCACTGCCATGCCATGTTCGTGGCTTTTATTATGATCATACCCCTTGTCTGAACTGGTAGAACCATTTTGTTTGTAAGACCAGATGACGGCAGTTGTTTTTTTCGTGTAAAAGAAAGCTTTACATTTCTATTAGCAAGATGCTAAATCTCTCATGAAGCAACACTGCATTATAAACACAAGGTTCCTCAACATTCTCTTACTAACAGTTTGTAAATTTATTCTTACAAAAGGTATTCTGGTGGAGTTCTCGGAAGGGCATGCAAGGTGGTCTGAAGACACGTTAGAAGGCTCAGAGGATGTTTCAGAGGATGCTTCTGTAGACGAATGATTTAGGGAAAGAAGATACAAGTTACACGGATGAAAAAATACAGAAAGGGCATCACAGATAAAGGGGATGCCGAAATAAATATGGTCCTTTCAAGTGCTCCCATAATTTTCATAAGACCCTTTCATAACGATGCAAGATGCAACAGAAAACTCCTTGATGAATTTTTTCATACAATATTAGAAATTGGTATTAGATTTTCCAAGAAAGCTTGCCATCACTTAGACACTTACAGCAAATAAAGCAGAAAACAGTCCTATGTAGAACATGCCAATTACCCTTCATGTGAAGAGAGAACAAGGCATGTGTATCTCTGGGGATGAGCTTACAGATCTGGGCTCTCAGATAAGGAAGCTCACTGTCTTTCCATCCCGGCACAACCTGGAGAGATCAGGTCCGGATTTCACCTTCTACTAGCTCTGTGATCTTTGGAAATTGTTTAATTATTTAAATGCATTTCCTCATCTGTAAAATGGATCAATTATTGGTATCTACTGAGCTCTTGCTAGGGTCAAATGATAAATGACATTTAAAGTGCTTGCCACTCTTTCTATGAAAGAATAAAAACAAACCACTTTATCCTTAAATAAAATTAAAGAAAATAATCTGAAGGAAAGCATGGGAAATTGTATCACACACATAAAAGCAAGAATGATGAATTAAACAGAAAGCTGACTTGATAAACTCAAGACATTTTTATAGTGGAAAAAAGTTTAATATTCAAATTTAACGAAAACTACAAAAAACACAAAACACAATATTACGTGTTAAATGCTTTAAAAGACTCATGCGTTTTGATTCAGGATTTCTAACTCTAGAAAATTCTCATGAGGAAATAATTACAGAAGTGCATAAAGACTCACAAATATATGTATTATTTATTTTAGTAAAATAATAAAAAACAACATCCATTAGTATCAAACTGTTCAGATAAATTTTGCAACTTATTAGGTAAATTATGGTAGAGACAAATAATCAAAATCTATATAGAATATTTATGGGTATAGGAAAACACCCCAAATATAACAATGTGTAAAATTAAACTAAAAAGCTATATACTTAGATACTAATTTTATTTTTAAAAATCTATATGAATTTATAAGCCTAGGGGATGTATGTTGGGGGATAACTAATGATAAACCCTAGGATATTCAGATACAATGGAGTAACAGGATTGTATAGTGAGTCTGATTTTCTTCTGTATATTAAAACGAAAATCCTAGGGGCGCCTGGGTGGCGCAGTCGGTTAAGCGTCCGACTTCAGCCAGGTCACGATCTCGCGGTCCGTGAGTTCGAGCCCCGCGTCAGGCTCTGGGCTGATGGCTCAGAGCCTGGAGCCTGTTTCCGATTCTGTGTTTCCCTCTCTCTCTGCCCCTCCCCCGTTCATGCTCTGTCTCTCTCTGTCCCAAGAATAAATAAACGTTGAAAAAAAAATTTTTTTAAATAAAAAAAAAAAAAGAAAGAAAATCCTAATTTTGTTCAATAAGCCTGTGTTGCTCTAGTATCAGGAAAAAAAATCGTAAAAGTTGTCATTTTTTTTCAAGCCATGCTTTAACATAGAAATAACTGAAAATCTCTGTCTCCCTTTTTCTCTTTCTCTCTTTCTCTTTCTCTTTTTCTTCTTACCCCCCCCCCCCCCAACCGCCTCCTGTAAGACACTTTATTGGACTGGGTAAAGTCCAAGGATTCTTGTACAAACAGGCACTGACACGAAGAAAATTTTATGTACAAAAATTATTGTTTTTCAGAACTCCTCAAGAAACTACCGGGGTGGGTGGGGGGGTTTGAAAATATCCATCATTCCCATGCAAACGTCTCACATTCATTTATTCCCCTTTTAAAAAAAAGTTTATTTACTTTGAGAGAGACAGTGCATGCATGTGCATGGAGGGGAGAGGGGCAGAGAGAGAGGGAGAAAGAGAGAATCCCAAGCAGGATCTGTACTGTAAGCTCAGAGCCTGATGTGGGACTTGATCTCAGGAACTGTGAGATCATGACCTGAGCTGAAATCAAGGGTCTGACACTCAACTGACTGAGCCACCCAGATGCCCCCATTTACTCCCTTTTATACTTTGTCCAAGTGAGACATATCACCCCAATGAGGTGTCACAACTACTGTCTTCCAGACTCACCTTAATCCTATATATATATATATATATATATATATATATATATATGTATATATATACACATATATACGCATATATACGTATATATATGTATATATATACACATATATACGCATATATACGTATATATGCGTATATATGTGTATATATATATTTTTTTTTCCTGGCCCGGCAACATCAAATCATATTCACACGAATTTAAATGTAATTTGCATGCATAACTGGTTAATTTTTTTTAAAAAGCCAGCTGCATATTTTCGTTCTCTTTTGATTTAGGAAATTTGGATGGAAAATTAAGTCCATTCGGGAGTTTCCTGGAGCAGTCAGGAGAAAAGATCCAGTTTCTACAAAGTTGCATAAACTTCATACAGTGGACTCATTTCTCTATATGTATGCTTATTTCTTAAGTTGGTTTACATTTCACACTTAGAGGGTGTCTTATTTCCTATCATTGTAGTATTGTCGGTGCCTTATAGCCAGTGAGCCCCGCAAAGCAGTAAACACGGGGCAAGGGTTGAGTTCCTTGGGTCCGGAGCAAGGAAAACAGTTGATCTTCCTGTCCAGCAACATTCTCTTCTGTAAAAGGAGAAGTTTATTTGCGTAAATTCTCTGTTGGTTTTTCTGGAAGGATTAAATAGCCCATGTCTGGAAGCAACATGAGCGATTCTGAAAATAAGGCCTTGGGAATCTGTGATTTTCTCTCTCAGAAGGATTTATTGCTTCAGCATTGGAGCTCGCGTGTGTTGTGTGCACCGAGCCAGGAGTGACGTTCCCGGTTCAAGAAAGGAATCTATGCCTTTAACAAACACACGTATAGTGCTTAGAATGCGCCAAGCACTATTCCAAGATCCTTACAAATTTTGATTCATTTAATCCTTGCAATAGCCCCATGCAATAGGCACTATTATTATTTTTTTCATTTTATAAGATAAGGAAACTGAACCCTAGGGCAGGTAAGTAATTTGCCCCAAATGTTTCAATTACTGAATCATAGAGCCACATTGTAAACTCTGGCTACCTGTCTCTAGATTCCACGTTTCTAACCACGATTCTATGCTGTTGAAAGGAATTTTTGAGAATGAACTGAAAGTCACCACCATTTTGAGGTTGGTTTGTTTCAGATATAATCTGACTAAGGCTGCCTACCTCCTGATTTCTCACTTAGACTGATCCCACTGGGCAAGTGATTCCTGAATTTAACCTTTCAAGGTGATTCTTCCATTTAAATGCCTTCCATGAACCAAGAAACCCTTTCTGTCACAAGTCCTTGAACGTATTTGACCTCATAGGTTGGGAACCGCCCAAGGAGGGGACGAGGGGGAGGGAAGGTCCTCTTCTGGATCCACAGAGGATGAATCTCGGCACAAATCTATCCATCAGGGAGCTCAGAGCACGTGGCGGCCAAGTTGTTTTTGAGGATTTTAAGTTCACGAGCCCAGCAGATTCCCCACTGTGGTGATGGTTGAGAATCCCTGGACTAGCCCTGCCTAAATGTAACACCACTGGCTTGGCCCTCGGTGGAATTAGCTTGGCTGTAGACGACATTCGGCATTTGATCAAAATTAATGTAATGCAGCTACAGTTCCAGATAACATTTGCTAAATTAAAAAAAAAAAAATTCTGTTTTACCTAACCTGCAATGTGTGCCCGTTGTAATGTTTTTTTTTTCTTTTTTCTTTTTTCTTTTCTTTTTTTTTTTTTTTGCTTCGAACAAATAATACAAGTGAAAGTATCTGCTCTTTCAATTTACTGAAAGAAAAATAAGGCCCGGGGAACCCGGCATGTATGTGGCCATCAAGCCATCTGATTTCTTTCTAAATGCACACACAAAAGTAAATGCCACCAACGTCAAAATTGACTCCGGGGATCAGCATACAGCAATCTCCTTGAAACAACCGCTATCTGTAAGAGCTGTAATGAAACTTGTGAACTTCACCTGCATCCTCCCGAGGTGCCTTGATATGATATTCTTAGTCTTGGTGGCACTTTGCAATCGGAATTGTTCTGTAACCAACTCCTTCCTAACAACTTAGCACCCCTCACTCAATAATTTAATTTCATAATCCATTTCAGGGACAGATGAATATCATCAATTTCATAATCCAAATTTTAAAAATTGCAAGTGGACACATCTGAAACATGGTTGTCAGAGTTAAGGCAATAATAAGAAGAAGAAGAAGAAGGACAAAGACAATGTGAAAATTCAAACACAGAAGAGATAAGAGGACAAAAGGGATCTTCACAAATTTATACAGACAATGGATAATACTTTTTTGGGGGGGGGGTTAATCTATTTTGAGAGAGAGAGGCAGTGGGTAGGGGAGGGGGAGGGGCAGAGAAAGAGGGACAGAGAATCCCAACAAGGCTCCACACTGTCAGTGCAGAGGCCGACTCGGTGCTTTATCTCACCAACTGCGATACTTTGACCTGGGCTGAAATCAAGAGTCAGACGCTTAACCGACTGAGTCACCCAGGCGCCCCAATGGACAATACTTCTTATTTTTATTTTAAAAGAGATAGTTACAGAATGCCACTAACCAAATTCCTCTGTTTCTTTTATTTTTTCGGTGGAATAGTTGGTTGGTGCAGGCGGTTTACTGGGCCAAACCAAGGGATCTCAAGTATATGGACAAGACTGGCATATATTTCTGCTGTGGTAACACCCTTGTTTAAGTTCCGTCTATACAGATTAGATCTAAAGGCTTCTAAGCAGCACTCTCGTATTCTACACTTGCTCTCTGGAGATAGGATCTCCCATATCCCAGCAGCCAATGGGGGCTCTGCGGTCCAGCCCAGGGGTAGGGGTGAGCTTCTGCTCTCTGGGTATCAACCCTGTTTCCTTTTTGCCTCTCCATGTCCTTTTACTGTATACCTCCTTAAACAACTAGTTTCTTGGATTAATACACTTCTGTTTAAAGTACCTAAAATAGGGGCGCCTGGGTGGCTCAGTCGGTTAAGCATCCGACTGTGGCTCACATCGTGATCTCAAGCTTAGGGAGTTTGAGCCCCACATTGGGCTCTGTGCCAACAGCTCAGAGCCCGAAGCCTGCTTCAGATTGTGTGTGTGTGTCTCTCTCTCTAACCCCTCCCTGCTCACGCTTTCTCTCTCTCTCTCAAAAATAAACATTAAAAAAAATAAAGTACCTAAAATATTTCAATTTTCCTGAATAGATCTGAAGATTAATTTCAGCACACGTTGAAAATAAATGACATTTCTTTGATTTTAATGATATCACTTAGAAAGTATTCTTCCACTAGTGAGTATTTGTAGGGGCTTTCAGAGATATGCTAGAAGCAATGTAAAAGTTGTTATCGGGCAATGACTAATTAATTGCAGTTATTCATTAAACATTAATTGAGGTCATATTTATTATTATTAGGTCTCATATTATTATATACAATATTGCATTTATACAATTCATTATAAATAAATTCTTTATATATAATAGCGTATTTGTTATATACATTTAATATTCACTTCTAGATTTTACAGAGCTTTATTCTTTTATTTCTTAGTTTTAACAAGAGTACTAAGCAAGAATTTGATCGGAAGCAGAAATTGATGCTAGTGTTAATTAAAACCCCTGAGTTAACAAGGAGCAGTGCAACTTTGATCAATCCTAAGCAAGACAGTTAAGACTTTGGAACTGTCCAAGTCACTTAGAACATAGCTAGAAAACTGCTAAGCATCTGTAAACTTCTAAAGTACATTTTACAACACCCTGGAAGAAAGTAAACTTTAATTCTAAAGTGAACTTTGCAATCTTCTAATAGTAATAATGTGTTTCTAGATGCAGAAAGAACTGCTTTCAACTTCAGTGAGGCTCATAGAAATCTCAACAAAAAGTGGAACCGGTTAATGGTTGGCTTGGAGAATAAGAGAAGCGAACTCAGGTGCCCAGAAGCAGGTGTGGAGTCTATCTGAGTCAGTATCCTGGCCCTGCCATCATTACTTATAAATTGTGGAGTGTAGATTTCCTGTTTGCAGGCGATGATTAGGATTATAATAATAGAAAAAAGCTCACAAGGTTACGGTCAAGATTACATCTCAAGTGCTTAGAATAACATCTGGGAGATAATAGACATTCAGTAAATGTTATTATTAACAATGATTATTGTGGCTGCTGTGGTCACAGGGCATAGGCAGCCTAGATGCTAAGTGGGTAATTTACTTCTCGTCAGTATACTCACTTCAAAACACTTCTTCCCTCTCTCCCCTCCTCCCTCCCTCCCTCCCCCCCTCCCTCCCTCCCCCTCTTCCTTCCTTCCTTCCTTCCTTCCTTCCCTCTCTCCTTTCTCCTTCCTCCCTCCCTCCCTTCCTTCCTGACTCTCTCCTTGCTACTTACCCCCCCGCCTCTTTCTTCCTTTTTCTCTCTGTGAGTATCAATCTGTTTCATTGCTTGCTTTCTTTCACCTCTCTGTCCATTGCTCTGCCTTCTCCATGCACTGACTCTCGCACTACCCACCCCTATGTTTCCACACCTTCCTCTTACCCCATCAATCTCACCAGTGTTTCCTTCAACTTGTTATGACCTGTTTGAAATGCACATTCTATCACTTAACTCTTCCTAAGTCATCTAAAATTTCTGTAGCCCTAATTTACTTGATTAAAAACTAAGCCCTCAAAACCAACTAAAATGGTTTTACACATGTAATTACCCTGGTCCGATATTTGCATTTGTGGGGCAATAACCAACAAAACTTTCTTCCCTTTCACCGTGGTGGAACATCAATGGCTTCCTAGCCCCAAAACAATAAAGAGAGAGAGGGAGAGAAAGAAGTTAGGGCTTCTACAGGGTCTAATAGATTAGCACCTGCAGTCTGAATGTTGCTGGAACACACAGTCAGGAAGCTGGGCAGCACGCGTGTCCCAGGCCACATGCTCCAAGCAGCTCCAACCAGTGAACGGCTGGCCAAGTGGAGGTTGGACAGTAGCCATTGTCAGACATGTGGCAGGGGGAATTCCTGTCCCGGGGGGAGGAGAACTGTAGGCCCTGCCATGACCTTCCTTCTTGGATATTGTGAAGGCAGCATTCTTGTGTCTTTTAGGTTGACATATTTGGAGCGATGCTTTTCTCTCTTCTTGCCTATATTTCAGAGCAACTAAGGCCTTCAACAGGATTCTGGATGAGGCGCACTAAGAGAAAGTTCAAGAACATTCTAAGGGCTCCTGATGCCAACAGTCTTTGGGAAAGTGTCTTTCTGTGTGTATTCACTTATTTAGTGAAAGGTCTAATATCACACAGAGAACAAGTTTTACTCGGTAGACGGGAAACTTTTTGTTACTAAGTACTTGTAAAGCTACTTTATGAGAAGTAAGGATCATTTTTTCCAGAAAATATTTTACCATTATTTACATAGTTTTTAATAGTACACAATCCTCTCTATTATAGACAAAAGTGGAATTGAAATGGAAACAAAATTCGATCTTCCTTCCCTACAGAAAAGCTTTCTGTTTGGCACCTAGTTTTTCTGGGGATGCCACAAAATGATGCGTGGTCTATCGGTGTTCCATGGTATGCTAAACAAAATTAAGATGGAAACACGGAAAAGCATCAGAGCTAAAATCACCTGCAGAATAACTGTGCATTAAACTAAGTGTCCCTATGTCTTCATACATTATGTTTTCATCAGAAGCTTTTATTTTTCAACTTTTTAAATGTTTTTTTTTAACTTATTTTTGAGAGAAAGGGAGAGTAAGCGTGCAAGTAGGGGAGAAGCAGAGAGAGAGGGAGACAAAGAGTCTGAAGCAGACTCCAGGCTCTGAGCTGTCAGCACAGAGCCCGACGCAGGGCTCGAACTTGTGAACTGTGAGACCATGACCTGAATGAAAGTCGGACGCCCAACCGACTGATCCACGAAGGCACCTCCTCATAGTGGCACTTGTGGAACATATTTAGCTTCATAAAGATCTTTTACATGCGTCACGGTGTTTTCCATTTGGGGCGTGTTTTAGCATTTATGAAGCACGTTCACCTACATGGTAGCATTTGAGTGTCACTACAATCCTGCTGCATTAAAGAGGGACCCAGAGAAGACCAGAAACGATAAATCATCCCCAGGTCACACAGGTAGGGGGTAACTCAATCCTCTAGTAAGGGCACATTGGGAGCCAGAGCTTCTGATTCCTTTTCTTGTAGGAAACCACCAATCGGCACAACAAATTTTGCAGGTTTGTGCAAAGACGGAACAGTGAACAGAATCCAAAGAGAACAGAAGTCACACCCCAAAATGCCCACATGTGAGGTGCAGCCCTTCTTAAGGGTAGAGGTCTTGTCCTTTTTCATCCTCGATCATTTCAGCTACATGAAATGCATCCAGATGACACTAGCAGAGCACTGGCTTGATTTAGCACTGAGCCACACACCTGTTCTTCTAAATATAAACAAATTTGCAACCTGAGCCATTGGCAGTCACTGCAGGGTAAGGGGGTGAGAGCTGGGGCCGGTGCTCGCCTGCAGGCTGGCTCTGGGCTTACACAAGGCCAAGGCTCTGGGCACAAGGGCCAAGGATGCAGAATGCCAGGCAGGATATTTGGAATTGTGATCTGGTGGTCACAGTGACCTTTTATCTTGCCGGAGAGATAATAATTAGCTTTATTATCCTTATTGTTATTTTTAAACCTGCTTAGTTCGCTCCTGTGGCTCAGCTTGTACCCAGCGTGTTGAATGTTCCAGGTCTTCTTGGTTGATATGTATGAACATTGCCTGAGTTGCCATGTTTGAAGAAAGCTTATTCTAAAGGAAATGGTTTGCTGAGATCCAGAACACTAATTTAAATCATGGGGTATTTTTATTGTCTCTGTGAAGGCAACAGTGTTTTGGATTCTAGAGTTCCTGGCTATTCAAAGTATGTGACTACTCCCTCATACTGTCATGCCTCTTTCCATTCTTGCTTAGAGGCCGTGCGATCATGCTGGAGTCCTTGGAAACATTCCATATTATTCTTAACTGATGGGATGCTACAGAGGTCATATGGATGTAAGTAGCCCAGTGACTGGCATGTTATCGTGCGTGTGGTACAATTATACAGAACTGGGACACTTGATTGGTCCGATTGGCCAAAGCTCTTAAAATGGTCCGGATTACGATCATTAGGTGCTGCAAGCATTATTTCCAGATGCTGAGAATCAGCAGAGAAATCTCCTCATTCTCTTGCAGAATTAACAGTTAAAATCTTCTTTGTGCAATTGGAAAAGATTTGCATGTTGAAATTTTGACTGTACAGAAAAGCCTCAAGGGAAACTAAAACTATTGCCATTTTTACTTGCTTGTCTGTTCCCCCACCTCCAATCTGGTGTTTTGGCAAATTCTATTCAAATGTCTTCTAATGTCAGTAAACGTTTGAATTCAAGGGATGAACCCCACTTGTGTATAACGAAATGTTACATATTTGGACACAGATCGAGGTATAGAGACTGGTGTATTAATGTAGCTTGATCCAGCGGTGGTGGCCATAGTGGTAGAATTCATTTCTTTGTGGCAAGTGTCGTTGTCAGACAGTGTCAGCTGCTGCAGCTTGGATTCCACCTTAGTATTCAGGCTCTGGCCACCCTCTCCTAGTCTGTTCTCAGCCAATGACTGAGCACAGCGGGAGGATTAGGATTGGGCCATTCTTGCTCCTTTCCATCCTCCACCAAGAGCGTAAATCAAAACAGAGCTGTAGCCCAGGGGGTGGTCGGGCTTAATGCCACCATTAATGACCTAAAAGGTGCAGGGGTGGTGCTCCCCCATTATATCATCATTTGATTCACCAGTCTGGCCCTTGCAAAAACTGGATTAATCCAAAAGGATGACTATCGACTCCCACAAGCAATCGTGTAGCTCTGACCACAACCACTGGTGGCTTTGCTGGAGTAAATTTATGAGGCCTTTTGTACATAGCATGTGGCCAGTGATTTGGTAAATATATTCTGTTTGAGGGGCAGACACAGTTCACATCCATGAGAAATATGTGGTAATAATTACAGTTTTGCCTCCTGGCTATGTTAACTGTCTCTCTCTCTCTCTCTCTCTCTTTCATAATACTATCCAAAGAGATCTTGATCATCTGCATATCCTAATGAACATAACATTGCTACTAAATATCAATAACATCATGCTGACGTGGCAGACTGAGCAAGGAGTTGGTAGTATGCTGGAGAACTTGGTGAGATCACATGCACCAGCCTCTAGGCCGGGAGTTAAAGTCAGTAACGAATCAGGGAGCCATCTCTTTACTAAACATTTAGAAATCCAGTTGTCAGTAGAGTTCCAGGACGTACCCTTCAAAGTAAAAGCCAAATGGCTACCTCTTGGACTCCCTACTACTGAGAAAGCAGGGAGCACAGCTCTTGATAAACGCCTTCAGGTTCTGGAGACATCATCCAGGTCCTAGGAATGCAGTTCTGTCCAAGTGCCGGGTGACATGAAAGGCTGCCGTCTTTATGTGGGACTCACAATAAGAAAGAACTCTCTAGTAGGTCAGGCTGTAGTGTACGTAGTTCTGCTATTTGGGCTAGAACAGTGTCCAGTCAACTGCCTGTTGGAGGAATCGATGACAGGAAAAGATAAAGTGTGGGACTAATGGCGAGCCTGACTGGGAGAATTACAGAGAAAGTGTTCCTGAAGCTCTAAAGAAAGTGCATGCCATTTGAGTGAGAATTAGATGCCTTTTGTTTTGTTTTTTTTTTTTTTTTAATTTTTTTTTTCAACGTTTATTTATTTTTGGGACAGAGAGAGACAGAGCATGAACGGGGGAGGGGCAGAGAGAGAGGGAGACACAGAATCGGAAACAGGCTCCAGGCTCTGTGCCATCAGCCCAGAGCCCGACGCAGGGCTCGAACTCATGGACCGCGAGATCGTGACCTGGCTGAAGTCGGACGCTTAACCGACTGCGCCACCCAGGCGCCCCTAGATGCCTTTTGAAAGCACAGCTCTTGACATTTTATTGGGCTCTGGTGGAGGCAGACCATTTCACTCTGGGACAACAAATGATCAAGCATCTAGAACTACTTTTTATAAGCCAGATCCTGTTGGCCCACCCAGTCCTACAGTTGGCTGGGCACCGCAACAATCTGTTGTAATGCGGATCACACATCAGGGATGGAGCCCAGGCAGGACCACATGGTGGGTGTAAGTGGCATGAGCAAGTAGCTCCGATTCCCCTGTTTCCCACCAAAGTCGCACCAGCCCTTCTCTCAGTTTGGCCCTCTGGCTACACTGTAGGGAGAGGTTCCTATATGGCCAGCAGAAGGAGCATAAGAAGCCCAAATGCCATTTGCAGATGGGTGAGCTTAATAGGTTGGCGCTAACTGAAAATTAAAGGAGGCTGAATTACTGCCACCATGAGAGTCAGCTGAGACACACACAAAAAAAAATCTTTCCAAAGATGCAGCTTTGGGCAGTCCTCCTGTGTGGAGGGAGGAATGCTCCCGAACTACAGGGGAGAAGTAGCTGAAAGCGGTCAGGGCCCGGGAGGAAAGAGACGGGAGCACTGGAGGCAAGGAGACCGTGAGCAGAAGGCTGTGGATGGGCATATGTGAGTGGGCATGGGGCATGATTTCTGGATGCCAGTCACAAAGCACTGGGCCTCTGAAAGGCACTGGAAAACCTAGGAAGTAGATGGTGTAGCCAGTTCACGTTAGCCAGTCTGCATCATTAGCCATCCCAGAACTGGCGGAGTGGGCATGTGAACTGAATGGCTGAGCTGGGAGCTACTCACGGACTCCTGCTTCCCATAGATGATCGACTGAGCTATATCTGCCTCCAAAAGAGCAACAGAGACCGATGCTGATACCCAATCCGACACTTTTCTCCAAGAATTGACTTCGCTACTTGGTAGCAAGTTGACTACATTGGATGTCCCCCAGTTTTCAGGGCAGACCCTTGTAGACACAGAAGCATCTTTTTGTATGCGTTTGCCTTTCTCATCCACAGAACCTCAGCCAGCAACACTTGTGGGGACTTATGACTGCCTGATCCCCAGACACGGGATGCCGCATAACATAGAATCTAACCAGAACCCTCCCCAGCTTGTGCTCTCTCTCTCTCTCAAGCATAAATAAATAAAAATTAAAAAAATATTAATATATATGCATATATATGTATATGTATATGGCTGTCCCAGGGCATGGGCTCAGTATGTCCAGGGGCCAGCAGGTGAAGAGAAGAGTTGCTTTCATTCCAGGGGCCACTGACCCTGACCAGCAGAAGAATGAAAGGCTGCTTTTGCGCAATGGAGGAACATGGATGGAGCCCAGGTAATCCACTCGGGTACCCCCCGGTACTCCATTGCTCCACTGTGACCATGGAGAGGGTGAGGGTGGCATCATGACCAAGTGTTCATACCCCAAGGAATAAAGGCTTGGATCACCCCTCCAGGTAAACTATCAAGACGTGCCAAGTTGATAGCTGAGGAGGAAGGGAACTTTAAGACGGAGAGGAAGAGAAGGAGTACCATATGTGGCCCCAGGTCCCATCACAGAGATGGGGGCTGCATTTTCTCCCAGTGACTTCCTTCTCCTACGTTACCCTCAGAAAGAGAGGCTGTGGGAACTGTAGACACGTTGCTCCCTGACTGTGTGGAGAAGTGGGGGTGTGAGGTGTGAAGGGTGTGGGCTGATGGCCATCAAAGCGCGTCATTTGGATCTCCCTCTAAGAAAATCTGGTGGGTCCAGTGTGGTCGGCCAACAGACCCCCAGCAAGGCTGCCTCCTTGGGCCCACCACAGCATTCAGGCCACGACTGTGCTCAATTCAGGCTGTTTCCAGCCAACAGCTGAGCAGGTGGGGGTGTGAGAGCTGAGCTCTTCCTGCCCCTCGTGGGCTTCCTTTGATTTCTCTGCCCTGGGGCATCTCCTCTGTCCGGCCCAGACTTTCTCTGAGCTGCTCTGCCCCCTGAGTCTCTTCCTACCTAAATCTCTCTGCTTCCCTCAAGTGTCACATCAGCGTTGCTTTCTGTCCTCTCTGGATCCCTTCTCCCCGTACTCTTCACAGGCCTTTCTCTTAAGTCAACGCTTCATGTCTAATCACATCTTGGCATCCCCTCTGCAAAGACCTGAAGTGACACATGAGACTTAAAGCTTAAACCCTGGCTTCCACACTTTCTCTGGCTCTCCCGCTTCCCCTCCCTCCCCCAGGTCTCCTTTCCTTCTGCAAGACTTTCATCCCCAGCTCAGCTCTCTCCACCTGGTGGCATGGACAGGTGCAGGCAGGGCTGGCCTCAAGGGCACGCCCACTGTGCGGTGGCACGGGCACCCCCGGCTTAGAAGGGCCCAGCGTTTGGTTTACTTCTCTGTTGTCACTGTATCTGTCTGCTAGAGCTGCTGTAAGAGAGTACCACCAACCGGGTGGCTTAAACCATTAAAATTTACTCTCTTACAGTCCAGAGGCTGGAAGAGATCTCTTGCCCAAGATCAAAGTGTTGGCACGGCTGTTTCCTTCTGAGGCTGTGAGGAAGAATCTGTTCCATGCCTCTCTCGTAGCTTCTGCTGGTTTCCTGGCATTCCTTGGTGTTCCTTGGCCTGTAGACATGTCACAATGATCCCTGTCTTCATGTTCACATGGTGTTCTGGGTCTCTGTGTCCAAGTTTCCCCTTCTTATAAGGACACCAGTCACAGTGAGCTAGGGCCCACCCTAATGACCTCATCTTAACTAATTACATCTGTAATGACCCTATTTCCAAACACGACCCTATTCCGAGACACTGGGGTTTAGGGCTTTGATATATGAATTTTCGGGGGGACACATTTCAACACATAAAAGTCATTATCTTGAAATCCCTAGTGATTTTCATTTTGCACTGATCTCCACAAATTATGTAGCCACTCCTGGCTCGGACAGCTAATTCCAGGCTTTCATCTGCCTTAACATCTTGGATCCCAGGAGAGAGTGTTGTTTTTTTTTCCCCCTATAATTGCAGCAACTCTCCCTAGAAGGCTTGATTGGCTTCAACTGCATCATCTAGACATTTCTAACCAGTTATATGGCCACAAAGACCTGGTACTCTGGCTTGGCCAGGCCAGGGGCTTGTGACTCCCAAATCACATTGCCTGACAAAGGGGAGAGGGATGGGAACACAGTCTTTGGTCCATGAGAACATTCTTGTCAGGGTTTGGGACAAGGTTTATGCTCGTTTTATAGAATCGGGTTTACAGCTTTTCTCTAATTCTTTGATCTGGAAGGGTTTAGGCTGTTTAAGAATTATCTGTGATTTGAGTGTCTATAAAAAAAACATCAACGAAGTCCTACGTTTCTCATTTCAGAATATTTTTAAATTTGAAACATTTTTACATCATTACTAATCTCAGAGTTTTCTATTTTTTTTTTGAGTCAAAGTGTAAAATTTGTACTTTCTTTAAATGTTCATTAATGAAAGCCACTTAACATGTTCTCCAATATGTAGCTGTTGATGCCTGTTGTAGAATGAATTATGTTCTCTTGAAACCCATATGCTGAAAGTTCTAACTCCCCGTACCTCAGGGATTGTTTTTGAAGGTAGCGTCCTTAAAAATATTATTAAAGTGAGGTAGCCACTGTGGGCTCTGATCCAATGTGACTGGTGTCTGTGTAAGAAGAGGAGACGGCATAGATGTTCCCGTGTATGGAGGGAAGACCATGTGAGGACCCAGAGAAAAGATGGCCGTCTCTGAGAAGCCAAAGAGAGAGGCCTCAGAAGAAACCAATCCTACCAACACCTTGATTTTGGGCTTCTGGACTCTGGAATTGTGATAAAATCCAAGTCTCTGGTTAAGACCTTCAGTCTGTGTTATTTTGTTATGGTGGTCTTTATGAACTAACACAACACCTAAGGGGTTGTGTTTGTGTTTTCTTGTCTTTTCTCATTTAAATTTATTAGACTTACAATTTTGTCCCCCCAGAAAATGTATTTGGTTGAAATACCTTCTGAGACTTCCCATGTTTGATAATATCTGTTTCTCTTCTCTTGTCTTGCTGTAAATTTCTTCTTCCAAGGCCATTTTTCATCAGAACTCTGTGGACATTGTTTCATTGCCTTCTGTCATGTTGTGTTATGAGGAGAATTTTAATATAAAATGAATACTTTATCCTTTGTCGACAACTTCTTTATTATTCGCGCTGTATTCATTCGGAATGTTTTCTTTCTTTCTGAAGTGAAAACATATCATGTGAATATATAGCTTTTGTTTGTTTGTTTTGTCTGGCAATCATGGGCCCCTTTGACCCCAGGCCTCGAACCTGTCTTCCCTTTCGGGGAGCGATCTCTCTTGTTATTTTGAATCTGCCTCACATCTGCCTTCTGTTTTCTCCTGAAACTGCTGCTACACTATGTCCTGGCTCCCAGATATCTTTGTGTGCCCTATCTTTTCTCTCACTATTCTTTTTTTTTTTAGTTTTAAAACACTTTTTAAAATTTTTATTGAATTTTTTTAATGTTTATTTATTTTTGAGAGAGAGAGACACACACACAGAGTGCAAATGGGGGATGGGCAGAGAGAGAGAGGGAGACACAGAATCTGAGGCAGGCTCCAGGCTCTGAGCTGTCAGCACATAGCCTGATGCGGGCCTTGAACCCATGAACCGCAAGATCATGACCTGAGTTGAAGTCAGACACTTAACTGACTGAGCCACCCAGGGACTTTTTTCTCTCCTCCTCCTCCTCCTCCTCCTCCTTCTTCTTCTTCTTCTTACATTTATTTATTTTTGAGAGACAAAGAAAGACAGTGTGAGCAGGGGAGGGACAGAGAGAGAGGGAGACACAGAATCAGAAGCAGGCTCCAGGCTCCCAGCTGTCAGCACAGAGCCTGACACGGGGCTCGAACCCATGAACCATGAGATCATGACCTGAGCTGAAGTCAGACGCTTAACGGACTGAGCCACCCAGGCGCCCCTCTCTCATCATTCTTCACTCGTGATTATTGAGTAGTCTCTGAACAATCTCCCCTTATTAAATAAGAAAGCACATCTTCTGCTCTACTAGATGAGGGCTTCTGGAATCTCACGAAGGTGGTGCTGCCTCTGTGTCACTTGTAAATCTGGGAATAGGCATCCTTTCCACACCTCTCATGGCTGCCACTTAGTACTTGACTAATAATGTAGATTCATAAATGTAATATGCTCTTTAACTTCCCCCCAAATCTTTCTCCTTTTATTGCGGTAAATCCAGTGACATTGAAGAATATTTGCTTGATTTCTTGGATTGGCTCATTTCTTTTGAACTGAAGTCTGTTTTTATGGGTTTGGCTATTTTCCTATGTTCATCTTCACAAGTCCAAAGTTGTCTAAAATCACAAATTCTGGTGTGTTGGTCTTTCCTTCGATCTTACAGGCTCAGATGAGGGGAAAGGGAACACTTTTTTCAAGTTCATTTATTTATTTTGAGAGAAAGTGTGAATCAGGGAGGGGCAGAGACAGAGAGAGAGAGGGAGAGAGAGAATCCCAAGCAGGCTCCACACTGTCAGCACAGAGTCCGATGTGGGGCTCAATCCCATGAACCGTGAGATCATGACCTGAGCCAAAGTCAGATGCTCAGTCAGACGCTCCTCGGGGCTCAGCCAGGAGCCCCAAGAAACACTTTTATATTTATGATAATTGTATTTGCCAAGTAGAGACATGAATTGTGAGGGATAGTGAGGTAATGAGAGCTTAGCCCCTCTGCCAAGCAGTTGGTTTCCTTTTGTTTCTTCCTTCCCGCCCACCCCCAGCTTTATTGAGGTAGAGTTGCCAACGAAATTGTAAGGTACTTAAAGTGTACAATGTGATGATTTAATATATGTATATACAACCTCCCCCCAGCCAGTTAACTAACACTTTCATTATCTCACATAGTTACCTTTTGTGTGTGCTTGAGCACATTTAAGTCCTACTCTCCTAGCAAATTTCATTTATACAACACAATGTTGACCAAATGTAGTCACCTTGTGACTATAGTCATATTAGATCCTCTGGCCGCATTCATCACATATCTGAAAGTTTGTAACGTTTTACTAACTTCTCCCTATTTCCCCCACTCCCAGCTGCTGGCAACCACTATTCTACTCTATGTTTCTACGAATTTGACTAGTATTTTATTTTATTTTTTTTAAAGTTTTATTTATTTCAAGAGAGACAGAGGCAACGCAATTGGGGGAGCGACAGAGAGAGGGAGAGAGAGAGAGAGAGAGGAGAGAGAGAGAGAGGAGAGAGGAGAGAGAGAGAGAGAGAGAGAGAGAGAGAGAGAGAGAGAGAGAGAGAAAATCCCAAGCAGGCTCCATGCCATCAGCACAGAGCCTAACTTGGGGCTCAAACCCATGAAGCTGTGAGATCATGGCCTGAACCAAAACCAAGAGTTGGAAGCTTAACTGACTGAGACACCCGGGTGCCCCAAATTTTACTTAAAAAAAGATTCTATAATAAGTGATACCATGCAGTATTTGTCTTTCTCTTTGAGGCTAATTTGACTTAACATAATGCCCTCTAGGTTCACCTATGTCATCACGAATGACAGGATTTCCTTCTTTTGAAAGGCTGGATAGTATTCCATTGTATATATACCACATTTTCTTTATCCATTTATTACACCAATAGACACTTAAGCTGTGTCCATGCATTGGTTATAGCAAACAATGCTGCAACAAACATGGGTGTACAAATACCTCTTCCAGATAATGATTTTGTATCCTTTGGGTATATATACCCAGAAGTGGGAATGCTGGATCACAAGGTAGTTCTATTTTTAGTTTCTTGAGGAACCTCCATATTATTTTCGATAGTGGCTGCACCAGTTTACATTCTCACCAGCAGGGCACGGGTGTTCCCTTTTTCCACATCCTCACCAGGCTCTGTTATCTCCTGTCTTTTTGATAATGGCCATCCTAACAGGTGTGAAGTGATATCTCACAGTAGTTTCGATTTGAACTTCTCTGATAATTAGTGATGTTGACTATCTTTTTATGTACCTGTTGGCTAGCCATATGTCTTCTTTGAAAAAAAAAATGTTTATTTAGTTCTGTTGCCCAATTATTCACTTGAGTTATTTGTGGCTTTTGTTGCCATTGAGTTGTATGAATTCCTTGTACCTCTTGGATATTAACCATTTATCAGATATGTGGTTAATATTTCCTCTTTTATCATAGGTTAATATTTCCTCCCTTATCATAGGTTGCCTTTTCATTTTGTTGATTATTTCCTTTGCTCTACCAAGGCTTCTTTAGTTTAATGCTGTCCCCTTGTTTGTTTCTGCTTTCATTGCCTGTGTTTTGGGTATCTTATTCAAGAAACCATTGCCAAGACCAGTATCAAGGAGGTTACCCCTTTGTTTTCTGCCGGTTTATTGGTTTCAGATCTATGTTGAAGTCTTGAACTCATTTTGAGTTGAGTTTTGGGTGTGGTATAAGATAGTGATCCAGTTTCATTCTCTTCACGTGGCTGTCCAGTTTTCCCCCCACTTTATAAAGAGACTATCATTTCCCCTTTATATATTATTGACTTTTGTTGTAAATTAATAGACCAAAACGCATGGGTTTATTTTTGAAATCTGTATTAGGCTCTATCAACTTCTGTGTATCTTTATGCCAATACCACACTGTTTTGATTACTATAGCTTTGTAATACGGCTTGAAACCAAGAAGGGTGATGCCACCAGCTTTGTTCTTCTTTCCCTTTGTCTCTTTAGGGTCCTTTATGGTTCCATACAAATTTTAGGATTTTTTAAAATTTCTGTGCTAAAGGGCCCTTAGAATTTTGGTAGAAACTGCATTAAATCTATTTGCTGCATTGGGTAGTGTGGACATCTTAACAATATTAATTCTTCAAATGCACGAGCATGGGACATATTGTCCTTGATTTGTGCCTTCTTCAATTGTTTTCATTAGTTTTTAACAGTTTTTAGTGTATAGACCTTTCCCCTTAGTTAAATTTATTCCTAGGAATTTTATTCTTTTTTTTTTCTTTTTCTTTTTTTATACTAAATATAATTTATTGCCAGATTGGTTTCCATATAACACCCAGTGCTCATCCCAACATTATTCTTTTTGATGCAGTTACAAGTGGGATATTTTTATTAATTTTTCTTTCTGATAGTTTGTTGTTGGTGTGTAGAAAAGCAAGTGATGTTTTATGATTATCTTGTATCCTGCAACTTCTTTGAATTTGTTTATTAGCTTTATTTTAATAATTAATTATTATAAAGGAACACATTAACAAATTTGTTTATTACTTAAACTAAACTAAGTGTTTTGGTTCAGGGTTTTCTATGCATAATATCATGTCATCTGCAAATATAGAGAGTTTTAATTCTGCCTTTTTGATTTGGATGAAACTTTTATTTCTTTTTCTGTCTTATTGCTCTGGCCAGAACTTCCAATACTATATTGAATAAAAGCATTGAGAGAGGGCATCTTTGTCTTGCTTCTGATCTTAGAAAACAAGCTTTTGATATTCTCCCATTAAGTATGATGTGAGCCATGGGCTTTTCATACATGGCCTTTATTATGTTGAGATGTGTTCCCTTTATGCTCAGTTCATTGAGTTTTTACCAAGAAGGGTTGTTGAATTTTTTCAAATGCTTTTATCTGCATTTATTGGAAGGATTATCTTTATCATTCATTTTGTTAATGTGGTATACACTTTTGTTGATTTGTGGATGTCAAACTGTCCTTGCATCCCTGAAATAAATCCTACTTGATTATGTTATATGATGCTTACAATATTGTTGAATTCAGGTTGCTAATATTGTGTTGAAAATGTTTCCATCTATGTTTATCAGGGATGTTGGCTTGTAATTTTCTTTTCTTGCAGTGTCCTTGTCTGGCTTGCTGTCAGGGTAATGCTGGCCTCATAAAATGAGATTGGGAGTATTCCTTCTTTTTCAATTTTTTTGGAAGAGTTTGAAAAGGATTGGTATTCGTTCATCTTTAAATATTTGGTAGAATTTGCCAGTGAAACCATCTGGTTCTGGACACTTTTTGTTCTTGTTTTTGTTGGGATGTTTTTAATTACAGATTCAATATCCTTACAAGTAATTGGTCTGTTCAGATCTTCTATTTCCTCATAATTCAGTCGTGGTAGATTGTATGTGTCTAAGAATTTATCTAATTCTTCTAGGTTGGTTAATTTTTTGGCATGTAGTAGTAATCTCTTTTGATCCTATGCATTTTTTTTTTGGTATCAGCTATAATTTCTCACCTTTCATTTATAATATTGTTTATTTGTGTCCTCTTTTTTTTCTTGATATGTCTAGCTACAGATTTGTCTATTTTTTCCTTTAAAAAACAGCTTTTAGTTTCATTGATTTTTTAAAAAAAGCATCTTTTTAGTCCTTATTTCATTTATTTCCACTCTATCATTGTTATTTCCTTCCTTGTGCTAACTTTGTGTGGTTTGTTTGTTCTTTTCTAGTTACTTGAGGTGTAAAGTTAGGTTTTATATTTTAAATCTTTATTTTTTTTTCTTTTTTACATTTTCAGTGTTTTTATTCTTTTGACTCTACAAAAACTGTGGTTAGGCCAAGTATTTTGCTATCATTATTTTTCTTTCTTATACAACTTGTTGTTTTTCCTGTTGTTAATAACTGTATTAAAATTGGGATAATTATAGATTCATATGCAGTTGTAAGAGAATATAGTAAAATGCTCTGTTTTTTTTTCCCAGTTTCTCCCAATGGTAACATTTTACAAAACTGTGATATAATATTACTTCCAGAATACTGACAATACTGGCATTGATACAATCTCTTTTATCCACATTTCCCAAGTTTTACTGTTTACCTGTGTCCGTGTGTGTGTGTGTGTGTGTGTGTGTGTATGTGTGTGTGTGTAAAGTTCTATATAGTTTCATTACCTGTGTAGGTTCATAGGTTCACCACCCTGGTCAACATTCTGAACATTTCCAAAAGCACAAAGATGTTTTGTGTTGCTCTGTTATAACCATATCTTTCCCTCTCTCCTTCAACCCTGTGTCTACTCCCTGGCAACTTTCATATTTTATCCGTTTCTAAAATTTTGTCATTTCATGAATGTTACGTAAATAGAATCATACTGTACGGAAGCTTTTGGAATTGCTTTTGCTTGCTCATTACATTCCTTAGAGATTGACCTGGATTGTTTTGTGTCTCAATGTTTTTTTTTTTTCTTTATATGGGTGACTAGTATTCCATGGCGTGGATGCACCATTCACCCATTGAAGCACGTCTGGGTCGCCTCCAGTTTGAGGCAACTGCAAATAAAGCTGTCACAAACATAAACATTACTGTACAGGTTTTTGTGTGAACATAAAACTTTCATTTCTTTGGAATAAATGCCAAGTAATGTCATGGCTAGGTTGTATGATAGTTTTATGTTTAGCTTTATGTTTAGCCATTTTCCAGAATGTCTATATCACTTTTCACTGTCACTAGCAATGTACGTGTGATCCGGTTTTTCAGTGTCCTCACTAACATTTGTTGTCACTCTTTTTATTTTAGCCATAGTGGGAGGTGTGTCATGCTATTTCGCTGCATGGGATCTTTTTTCTTTTCGTAAGTATTTACCACTAGAAATTTCTTTCCTATAACTGTGTTAGCTGCATCCTGTAAGTTTTAGTATGTTGTGTTTCCATTTTCATTTGTCACAAAATATTTTTGTTTGTTTTCTCTTTTGACTTCCTCTTTGACTTCTGCTTTGTTTTTTCAGGAGCATGCTGTTCGATTTCTACATATTTGCAAATTTTCCAGTCTTCTTCTTATGATTGATTTCTTTTTTTTTTTTTTTAATTTTAATGTTTATTTATTTTTGAGAGAGAGAGAGTGAGACAGAGCGTGAGCAGGGGAGGGTCAGAGAAAGGGAGACACAGAATTGGAAGCAGGCTCAAGGCTCTGAGCTGTCAGCACAGAGCCTGATGTGGGGCTCGAACCATGAACTGTGAGAACATGACCTGAGCCGAAGTCAGTTGCTTAACAGACTGAGCCACCCAGGAGCTCCTCTTGTGATTGATTTCTAGTTTCATACCATTGTGGTTGGAAAAGATGCTTGATATGATTTCAGTCTTAAATTTATTAAGGTTTGTTTTGTGGTCTAACATGTGATCTACCCTGGAGAATGTTCCATGTGCACTTGAGAAGAATGTGTATTCTGCTGCTGTTGATGGAATGTTCTGTATGCATTTGTTAGGTCCATCTGGTCTAACCAGTTTTCTTCTTATTATTGTTTTTTTTTGTTTGTTTCTTTGTGTTGTTGAGACAGTCAACTCAGACATTTCTTCCATTCTCCATTATTGCTACCATCACTTGGCAACATGGTGGCATTACCTCCATTTTTTGACTAATATATCAATCTGGACTAAATTTATGTGTGTTTGAGTAAATATTTTTGAGGAGATGGTCTGTATCTGTGGTAGGTGTTTATTCACTTTGTAGTTTTTTCTAATTCCACCTTCTCCACCCAATCAATAGCCCCCGAGCGATCACCTCATGGGCAATCCTTTCTCCTTCAAATTTTGATATGCTGTTGGGTTCAAGTCAGTGTGTTCCCTCTTACTCATGTTTGGGACTTTTCTTTAACATATAATGTCCTGTGTGTTGACTAACCATCGCTCATTTTAGATTTATCAATATACTCTGTTGAAGAAATCCTGAAGTTTCTGGTCTATGAATAGGACATTTCCTTGGCTTCCAAAACTTAAATGGAATTTTCCCCACTGTATTTCTTTGGACTGTTTAAACACATAAGCTTAAGCTGTCCATAACAGCATAACAAATCCTTAGTGGACTTTATTTTGTGTGAAAACATTTATGACAAGAGTCACTTTCTTACTGGCAATAATAAGCCTAAGAAATGCATCTCCATTTTGTGATCAAAGCAGTCATTATTGATAGTAAATGTAATGATTAAAAGAGTATATATTTTGGTTTCAGACTCACATACCTGATTTCAAATCCCACTGAGTTCTTTACTAGCTTGGAGCTTTTAGGGAAATTATGAACATTCTCAGAACCTCAGGTCTACCCTGTGTAAAACAGAGATAACAATAATTCCCTTGCAGAATGTTTTTGGAAAGTTCACAATAATTGCAAACACTCACTGAATGCTTACCATGTGCCAGCCAGCCAGTGCTCTAATATATACGTGTGTGTATAAATATGTATAACAATAAATGTTCTACATAATATAGTATATATGATATGTATTTTATTCAACACCATATTATATTTTATATATGATGAGATATGTAATCATTAGGCTTCATAAGAACCCCCATAAAGTGGTTACTATTAATTCCCCATTTTATAGTTTATAAAAACAAAGCAGAGGAAGGATAAAAAAAAACCTTGATTTTATAGGAGTTAAGTTACCAAACTATTGAGTCATGGAATCAAGATATGAACCACAACTGGTTGGCTCTTAAGCACCTACTTTAATTATCTGGCACAGTATATATACTTCACAAATAACATATTCCTCAAATAACAAAGTAGCTTAAATTCAAGTAAGTATAATTATGCTTATTTATGAGTACCATTGTATAGCCAATATTTTAATGTGCAAAAACATATACACACAAACACATGTAATAAATATATATAAAATCAGATTTTTACAGTATGCACACATCTTAAAGAATAGATGAATAATATACATGTGCCAAAATGTTGACAGTAACTTTTAAAAAAAATTTCATGGTGTTTTAATTTTTATAAGTTTTTAGTATTTTTTTTAACTTTATTTTTTATGTTTTAAAATTTGCATCCAAATTAGTTAGCATATAGTGAAGCAGTGATTTCAGGAGTAGATTCTTTAATGCCCCTTACCCATTTAGCCCATCCCACCCTCCCACAACCCCTCCAGTAACCCTCAGTTTGTTCTCCATATTTATGAGTCTCTTCTGTTTTGTCCCCCTCCCTGTTTTTATATTATTTTTGTTTCCCTTCCCTTATGTTCATCTGTTTTGTCTCTTAAAGCCCTCATAGAAGTGAAGTCATATGATTTTTGTCTTTCTATGACTGACTAATTTCACTTAGCATAATACCCTCCAGTTCCATCCACGTAGTTGCAAATGGCAAGATTTCATTCTTTTTGATTGCCGAGTAATATTCCATTGTATATGTATATATACCACATCTTCTTGATCCATTCGTCCATCGATGGACATTTGGGCACTTTCCATACTTTGGCTGTTGTTGATAGTGCTGCTATCAACATGGGGGTGCATGTGTCCCTTTGAAAGAGCACACCTGTATCCCTTGGATAAATGCCTAATAGTGCAATTTCTGGGTCATAGGATATTTCTATTTTTAGCTTTTTGAGGAACCTCCATACTGTTTTCCAGAGTGGCTGCACCAGCTTGCATTGCCACCAACAGTGCAAAAGAGATCCTCTTTCTCTGCATCCTCGCCAACATCTGTTGTTGCCTGAATTGTTAATGTTAGCCATTCTGACAGGTGTGAGGTGGTATCTCATTGTGGTTTTGATTTGTATTTCCCAGATGATGAGTGACATTGAGCATTTTTTCATGTGTCGGTTGGCCCTCTGGATGTCTTCTTTGGAGAAGTGTCTATTCATGTCTTTTGCCCATTTCTTCACTGGATTATTTGTTTTTTGGGTGTTGAGTTTGATATGTTCTTTATAGATTTTGTGTACTAACCCTTTATCTGATATGTCATTTGCAAATATCTTCTCCCATTCGGTCGGTTGTCTTTTAGTTTTGTTGATTGTTTCCTTTGCTGTGCAGAAGCTTTTTATTTTGATGAGGTCCCAGTAGTTCATTTTTGCTTTTGTTTCCCTTGTCTCTGGAAACGTGTTGAGTAAGAAGTTGCTGCAGGCAAGATCAAAGAGGTTTTTGCCTGCTTTCTCCTCGAGGATTTTGATGGCTTCCTGTTTTACATTGAGGTCTTTCATCCATTTTGAGTTTATTTTTGTGTATGGTGTAGGAAAGTGGTCCAGGTTCATTCTTCTGCATGTCGCTGTCCAGTTTTTCCAGCACCACTTTCTGAAGAGACTGTATTTATTCCACTGGATAGTCTTTCCTGCTTTGTCAAAGATTAGTTGGCCATACGTTTGTGGGTCCATTTCTGGGTTCTCTCTTCTGTTCCATTGATCTGAATGTCTGTTCTTGTGCCGGTACCATACCGCCTTGATGATTACAGCTTTGTAGTATAGCTTGAAGTCTGGGATTGTGATGCCTCCTGATTTGGTTTTCTTTTTCAAGATTGCTTTGGCTATTCGGGGTCTTTTCTGGTTCCATACAAATTTTAAGATTATTTGTTCTAGCTCGGTGAAGAATGCTATTGTTACTTTGATAGGGATTGCATTGAATATGTAGATTGCTTTGGGTAGTATCGACATTTTAACAATTAACATTTTAACAATATTTGTTCTTCCTATCCAGGAGCATGGAATCTTTTTCCACTTCTTTGTGTCTTCTTCAATTTCTTTCATAAGCTTTCTATAGTTTTCAGCATGTAGATTTTTCACCTCTTTGGTTAGACTTATTCCTAGGTATTTTATGGTTTTTGGTGCAACTGTAAATCAGATCGATTCCTTGATTTCTCTTTCTGTCACTTCATTGTTGGTATATAGGAATACAACCGATTTCTGTGCATTGATTTATATCCTACAACTTTGTTGAATTCATGAATCAGTTCTAGCAGTTCTTTGGTAGAATCTTTTGGGTTTTCCATATAGAGTATCATGTCATCTGCGAAGAGTGAAAGTTTGACCTCCTCCTGGCCAATTTGGATGCCTTTTATTTCTTTGTGTTGTCTGATGGCAGAGACTAAGACTTCCAATACTATGTTGAATAACAATGGCGAGAGTGGACATCCCTGTCTTGTTCCTGACCTTAGGGGGAAAGTTCTCAGTTTTTCCCCATTAAGGATGATATTAGCATTGGGTCTTTCGTATATGCCTTTATGATCTTGAGGTATGATCCTTCTATCCCTACGTTCTTGAGGGTTTTTATAAAATTCTTTCTCTGCATCTATTGAGAGGATCATGTTTCTTGTCCTTTTATTGACGTGATGAAACACGTTAATTGTTTTGTGGATATTGAACCAGCCCTGCATCCCAGGTATAAATCCCACTTGGTCGTAGTGAATAATTTTTTTCATGTATTGTTGGATCCGGTTGGCTAATGTCTTGTTGAGGATTTTGCATCCACATTCATCAGGAAAATTGGTCTATAGTTCTCCTTTTTAGTGGGGTCTCTACCTGGTTTTGGAATCAAGGTTATGCTTGCTTCATAGAAAGAGTTTGGAAGTTTTTTTTCCATTTCTATTTTTTGGAACAGCTTCAAGAGAATAGGTGTTAACTCTTCCTTAAATGTTTGGTAGAATTCCCCTGGAAAGCCATCTGGCCCTGGACTCTTGTTTTTTGGCAGATTTTTGATTACTAATTCAGTTTCCTTACTGGTTATGGGTCTGTTCAAATTTTCTATTTCTTCCAGTTTCAGTTTTGGTAGTGTCTATGTTTCTAGGAATTTGTCCATTTCTTCCAGATTGCCCATTTTATTGGCATATAATTGCTCATAATATTCTTTTATTATTGTTTTTATTTCTGTTGTGTTGGTTGTGATCTCCCCTTTTTCATTCTTGATTTTACTTATTTAGGCCCTTTCCTTTTTCTTCTTGATAAAACTGGCTAGTGGTTTATCAATTTTGTTAATTCTTTCAAAGAACCAGCTTCTGGGGGCGCCTGGGTGGCGCAGTCGGTTAAGCGTCCGACTTCAGCCAGGTCACGATCTCGCGCTCCGTGAGTTCGAGCCCCGCGTCGGGCTCTGGGCTGATGGCTCAGAGCCTGGAGCCTGTTTCTGATTCTGTGTCTCCCTCTCTCTCTGCCCCTCCCCCATTCATGCTCTGTCTCTCTCTGTCCCAAAAATAAATAAACGTTGAAAAAAAAAAATTAAAAAAAAAAAAAAGAACCAGCTTCTGGTTTCATTCATCTGTTCTACTGTTGTTTGTTTTTGTTTTGTTGGTTTCGATAGCATTCATTTCTGCTCTAATCTTTATTATTTCCTGCCTTCTGCTGGTTTTGGGTTTTATTTGCTGTTCTCTTTAACAGTAACTTTTTAAATTGATGATTAAACATATGCTAGTATTTTATTTGTTTATTTGTTTATTTATTTTGCTATTATTTTTTTAATAAATCTTTTCTTTTGGAATTGTTTTAAATTTACAGAAAAATTACGAAGATAGTTTAGAAAGTTTCCATATATATCACATCAGTTTCCTCTATTAGTAACATCCTACATTAGTACAATATGTTTGTTACAACTTATAAACTGATGTTTATACATTAAATAAACTTAATTTTAAATAAAACCCACACTTTGTATTTCCTTAGCTTTTGCTCCAATTTTTTTTTTCCTTTTCCAAGATTCCATGCAGGATACCTCCTCCAACTTGATTATCATGCGTTCTCAGCCTTCTCTTGGCTATGAGTTTCTCAGACTTTCTTTGTTTTTGATGTCCATGGCAGTTTTGAGGAACACTGGTCAGGTATTTTGTAGAACGTCCCTCCATTAGGATTTGTCTGAAGTTTTGCAGCACCATTTGTTGAAAAGACTTTACTTTCCTCACTAATTTGCCTTTATTTCTTTGTCAAAGACCCACATTTGTGTGGGTCTAATTCTCCGTGCTCTATTCTTCCTCATTAATCTATGTCTATCCTCTCACGAACAGTACACTGTTTTGATTATTGTAAATTTATAGTGAATCTTGAAATCATGTAGTAGGGGTCCTTCATTTTTGTTCTTCTTCAGTCTTACATTAGCTCTTCTGGGTTTTTGCCTTTCAATATAAACTTTAGAATCAGCTTTCCAATATATACAGGATAGCCTGCTGGTATTTTGATTGGGATTGCATTGGATCTACAGATCAAATTGAATCTTTCAATCCATGAAAATGGATTATTTCTCCAATTACTTAGATCTGTGGTTTCTTAAATCAAAGTTTTGTAGTTGTCCCCATATATGTCTCACGTATATATTCTTAGATTTGTACCTTAGTATTTCATTTTTTGCGTGTGTTCTAAATGATATCTGTTTTTTTTTTTTTCAGATCCAGTCATTTACTCTTGGCATATAGAAAAACAATTGATGTTATGTATTAACCTTTAATTCTGTAACCTTGATATAATCATTTAGTAGTTACAGGAGATTTTTGAAGATTCTTTGGAATTTCCATGCAGAGAATCATGCTATCAGAAATAAAGAAAGATTCCTTTGTTTCCTTTCCCACGTATATTTTTTATTTCCTTTCATTCTATTGTTATAATAAGTAGAATTTTTAGTGTGGCATTTAACAGGAATGGTGAGAGAGAACATCCTTGCCCAGTTTCTAACTGTAAAGAGAAGTCCATTTATTCACCATAAAGTATGTTACCTATAGGTGTTTTTAAAACAGATGTTCTTTATTAATTTGAAGAAATTCCACTGTATGTCTTCTGAGTTATATGTAACAAATGGATTTGGATTTTGTTGTATGCTTTTTTTGCACTAATTGATACAATCATATGAGTTTTCTTCCTTAGCTTGTTGATGAGGTGTATTCTATTGATTGATTTTGGAATGTTGGACACATATTGCATACTTGGAACAAAGCCCACTTGGTCATAGTGCAGAATTCTTTTTCCATTTTGCTGACTTCCTTTGATAATACTTTGTAGAGGACTTTGCATCTCTATTTATGAACAATATTGGTCTGTTGTTTTCATTTTTGTGCTATATTTTCTGTATTTTGATATAATGAGTTTCATAAAATTAATTGAGAATTGCATCAATTCTCTTTTCTACCTCCTCTCTACTTTGTGGAAGAGATTGTGTAAAATTGGTGTTAAGTCCCTTTTAAACCTTTGATAGAATCTCCACTGAAATTGGGGCCTGAAGATTTCATTTTTAGTAGTTTCAAATAATGAATTCAATGTCCTTAATAGTAACATGGCCATTGAATGATTGAATTCATGTTGGATGAGTTTTGGTAGTTTTTGTAATTCTTATCTTTGTTTTTCCATAGGTAAGGTGTTTTCTCCTCTGGCCTCTTTGACATTTTTTTCTTTCTCTTTGGTTTTCTGCAGTTTGTGTATATCTATGTGCAGCTTTTTGATTTTTATTTTTGATATTTATTCTGCTTAGTATTCTCTCAGTTTGTTAGTGTCTGTCATTAATTCTGGAATTAATTATTACTTCAACTATTTCTTCTTTCTTTTTCTTCTGAAATTTCAGTTGTGTGTATGTTACATCTCTTGAAATTGTCCGTGGTTCTTCGATGTTCTGTCCTGTTTCATTCATCCTTTTCCCCTCTTTGCGTTTCAGTCTGGGGAGTTTCCGTTGATCTGTTTTCTCATTCACTAATTCTTTGCTAAGTCTGTGGATGAGCCCATCTGAGACATTATTTCTCTGGCATTATTTTTAATTTCTAGCGTTTCCTTTTGATTATTTATTTTAGCACTTCTGTCTCCTAATCTCCGGTGTACTGATGAACCCAGCAAAGGAACTCATTTATAGCATTTCCTTTTATTCTTTTTTAGAGTTTTCATCTCTCTGTTTACATTACTCATCGGTTCTTGAATTTTGTCTAATTTTTCCACTGAACTCTTGACATATTAATCATAGTTATTTTAAATTCCTGTCTAATAACTCCAACATCTGTGTCATATCTGAGTCTGTTTCGGATGCTTGCTATGTCTTCTCAGGCCATTCTTTCTTTTTTCCTTCCTTTCTCCCTCCATACTTCCTTCCCTTCCTACCTCTTTCTTTCTTTCTTTCTTTCTTTCTTCCTTTCTTTCTTCTCTCTTCTTTCTTTCTTTCTTTCTTTCTCTCTCTTTCTCTTTCTTTCTTTCTTTCTTTCTTTCTTTCTTTCTTTCTTTCTTTCTCTCTCTCTCCTTCTCTTTCTTTCTTGGAATGCCTTAGACATTTTTGAAACCTAAATACATTGCATTGGGTAATAGGAACTCAGGTAAATAGGCCTTTAGTGTGAGGACTTGTGTTAATATGGCTAGGAATTCAACTGTGTTTATTGTTTGCTGTAGCCGTAAATATCAGAGGTTTCAAATTCCTCTACTCTGCTTGCTTTGGCTTTTGTCTTTTGAGTTGGCCTAAGTATTCCTCCTCACAGGAAGTATGCTGTGTTATTATAACTACCATTAGTTTGATGATTAGGTGCGGGGATAGGGGAGGCTTTCTGTAATCTTATGATTAAGTCTCAGTCTTTTGGTGGGCTCGCTTCTCTAAGCTGTGAGCTTCCCAAGTGTTGTTCCAGTGGTATCCCCTCCCCTTCCTTTAGGTGAGATGGGAAAGCTGAGGAGAGCTACAGGAGAGGAAGGCCCTTCCCAGCTGGGGTAAAGCTCTGGGAAATGCCTTTTCTGCAATAGACCTTTGTTGTGGAGATCTTTCTGGTGAATTTCACAATGATTACTCTTCCCCTCCTCTTGCCTGACCCAGGAGGGGATCTTTTCAGGGACCTTCACTGGGAGTACCTTGTGTGGTTTCTGCAGGTACAGCCCACAAAAACGTGGGGATCTTCTTCAGTCTGCAGCTCCTGGAGTTTCTTATTGTAGGTGCATATGCAGCCTTCAGCAACTTACCAGAATTCTCCCTTAAGTATCCTACTAGTTTATGTCTCCAGCGGTCATGTCTATCTGCTCTAGGTAAGCAACTCTGGCTCTAGACTTGCCTTTGTCTCCAGATTTTGGGGTGATAGTTTGTCTGCAACCTCAGTTTTCTGTTGGTTCTGAGATTTTAAGGTTGTGTAGCTTTTTTTATTCTCTAAGGATGGTAATGAAAGCTTCCAAGGTTTTTATTATGTTGAAGTTCATATGTTGCTTTTGGTGCATCGTCTTACTTCTGCCTTTCAATTGTCCAGTGATGCTTGATGCTTATATAGTAGACAGGAATTGTAAAAAAAAATAAAATAAAATAAAATAAAATAAGTCATTTTAAATATGGGAGATAGAGCACAAAGTAGAACAGGTATGCGAATGATACGAACACTTTTATATTACTTACTAGCTCCCAGACAGTATGCTAAATATCTTCCTTTAATCCATTTAGTTTTCATAACAACCTGATGAAGTAATTTATTCTCATTTTACAGATGAGGGAACAGGGGCACAGAGGAGTTAAGTTGCTCGTCTCTAGTCTCACAGCTATTAAATGGCAGAGCTGGAAACTGAACCCGAGTAGACTGCTTCTGGCGTCCGCTTGGTTAAACGCTGTTGTATGCCATCTCTCTTCTTTGTTGGCTAAACGCATCTCAAGGTGCACAAACCCGCAAACATTGCACAAATACCAGTGGCAGACACATAGTCCCTTGGAAAGTCCTGATAGTAGAGCAGAAATATTTTACTGGGCAACTTTGATCAGCGCTAGGTTTTCTATTGCTCCAGACTTTTCATCTACTTATACCCTTCAGATTAAAGATAGATATATTGTATTAGAACTATATGCAAGATAGAAATGCACGTAAGAGAGAAAATGATGACTTAAGAAAACACAAGGTACTGAAGGTTAAATTAGCTTCCACGCTGCAAATCTCTGCATGGCCAAGGCTAGCACGATGTAGGTGAGGCATCTCGAGTGACTCCTTGGTTCTTGGGATTTATGTGGCTTGCTGGCCTCACTCCAGCTGTCGTTCTGGGGCTATTCAGGAAGATATGGCTTATGGACCTGTCTGGACTGGATTTTATAGCAATAAATACAAAAAGGGAAATATCAATTCCACAACTCACAACATTCATAGGATAAAAACAAAGCTAGTAATTTAGGAGAAACAGAAATATTGTTGGAACCTGAAGTAACAAAAAAATTCTCCAATGGTTCCTCACAGAGAGACATTTGTGTAATGTCAAAAAGGTGTGTTCAACAACATCAGAGTGGTGAAAATGAGGAGTTTCATGGGAAGAGGCCCATGGCATGGTATCTAAATGTAATTCAGTTAAAGTGGTTACTGCATATGAAGTTTCAAGGAAACTTGGTCCCATGGTCCAGGATTTTATTGACCAGCTGGCTTATTTTATTGAGCATAACCAAATATAGTAATTATAATGTGTGTGTGTGTGTGTGTGTGTGTGTGTGCGCACATGCGCACACGTTTGGGGTTGGGAAGAGCTGGGCCTCCATTACTGGTTTATATTTCTCTTCAGTTCAGACAATATGAGGTGCTTCTGAATGGCTTTAAGTGTTTCTAAGGATAGTTCAGAATGCATGATTGATAAACACAAAATTAGATCTAATAAGAGGGAATGTGGAATTACCAGGGGTGTCATGGCAGCAAGAACAAAAGAAAGCTAGAGATGGTAGCAAGGTGACAGTGGCTTGGCTTGACTGTCGCAATGTGGGAAGCCCAGAAGGAATTAATTGGGTAAGTTCTTCCATCATTTCTTTATCTAATGATCAGTCATATTTGGTATCATGACAGATGGTAGAGTTCTGTGGAAATCAAGACAGCTTTGAACAAGGAAATGTGTGAAAACTCAGTAGTTCCTCCTACAAAAACTTCATTAATATTCAGTAATTAGATTTAACTTGTGGTTGAATGTGTGCATGGTCGGAGCTTGGGCTTCTTAGTGATGGAACTACTTCTGTAAAGCAGCACCAGATTACGCAGTAGTAAAGAAACTTAAATGTTCACACCGTTGGGTATGAAGCTAGGGTAATGTTCTTTCTAGGAAATCTGCTTCCCCTCATTATAATTACATTCTCGTTTGGAGTTTATGCACTTTTATGGGATTGAATTATCTCTGTTATTTTATAATTCAGGAGATATAGTAAAAAAAAAATTATTTCTTACAATTATCAGCCTTAATATCTTTGGGGCAAAGTTACTGGGATTTAGCTTTTATAAGTCCTTCTTCCCCATTTTGACCCCTACTCTTGAAGAGCAATGCTATGCTTTGGAAAGAGGAGACATATATTGGCCAGCCATTAAGAGCGAGTATTTTTTTTTTAATTTTTTTTTTCAACGTTTATTTATTTTTGGGACAGAGAGAGACAGAGCATGAACGGGGGAGGGGCAGAGAGAGAGGGAGACACAGAATCGGAAACAGGCTCCAGGCTCTGAGCCATCAGCCCAGAGCCCGACGCGGGGCTCGAACTCTCAGACCGCGAGATCGTGACCTGGCTGAAGTCGGACGCTTAACCGACTGCGCCACCCAGGCGCCCCAAGAGCGAATATTTTTAATAAGAATGAGTTAACCGGGTCACAGGAGCCCTTGGCTGTATCAGATACAGCCTGACTGATTTTACCCACAGTGTTTCTCTTTCTAAGGGTAGAAATGGTCCAGCTATGATTTAGTTACTCCTCTATTCCTTAGGAAAGGTAAAATATCAAAGAATTTAGACTATATATTGCATCTAACATCTCCCAAGCACATAGGATTTTCTTCCTATTATTTTCCCATGACACATTTGGTTCTTACAGGTGGGGCTGTGAATTGAATAATGGATTTATTCTGTTTCACAAATCTTATTCTTTGGTCTATGAGCTTTGCATCAGGGTGGGACACTTTACCATAGAAACCATCAGCATAACAAAATTCTGAGTTGTAGATCGCATTTTGCTTTTTGGAAACATCTGACTCATTTATTTTGGTTGATTTCAAATCTGTTCTCAGATTCGACTGAGGTGCTAGCCATTCCACATATTCTCTCTTAATTTCTTTCCCTAGGGCAAATCTTTTAATCGTCTACTCTTGTGGTATTTTTTGCTTATTTCCCTGTAATGTAAACAACGGTGCCCAGGTCTCATGTCCTTATTGGATTGTGTTTCATTTAAAGGCAAGATGGTTATTTGATTCAACAATGGATTCTTCAAAAACCTAGCTAGGTGTCTCCTAAAGAGTTGGTGTTGAATGTATATTGTTGAATGAATAGGTAAAATGTGCTAGTTGGCCAATACCGACTTACTATGCAGCGAGTAATGGGTTTTGAGAATCTTTCAGAAAATAGGCTTTATACCATATGTAAGATATTGCTGAAACTACTTAAATACAGGTGACCCAGATGTCAATTATCCCTCTATGTTCCTTTTGAAATTACCTGTTCACGTTCTCACCATTCTAGTAAGAAAAAATCAAGCATTAGTGTAGAAGCAATCAAAGATGTGCTTTAAAAAACGCAGGATTGAGGGTCATCTGGGTGGCTCAGTCCACTGAGCGTCCAGTTGAGCGTCTGAGTTCAGCTCGGGTCATGATCTCACAGCTGGTGGGTTCAAGCCCCGCGTTGGGCTCTGTGCTGAGAGCTCAGAGCCTGGAACCTGCTTCGGATTCTGTGTCTCCCTCTCTGTCTGTCTCTCCCCTGCTCATGCTCCGTCTCTCTCTGTCTCTCAAAAATGAATAAACGTTAAAAAAAACTTTAAAAAAGCATTGGATTGGGTTAGAGCATAAAAATTTAAAACTTAGCAAAGTTCATGAATTGGCCTTTTCTTGTTTTCTTCTCCCAAGTTCCTCTTGTCCCTTTTCATATTTCCTCTCCCACACATCCAGCTTTTCCTAAAATATAATCTTCTCTCAAATATTTCTCAAGGTCTCCAAATCCCGTGCCCCTCTATTCTATGTAGAAATTTGCCTCTCCTGACTTATTACAGTGTTCAGCAAAATGCCCTCCGGTTAGCATCATCTAACCTCCTTAAAAGGTATTGGGGGATTATATTCATTCAATAATTCAAAAGAACCTTTATTAAAATGATTAAATGTTATTAATAATTAATGCATTAACAAAAATTAACATTATCTGATAGTATGCTTGTCCTAGATGTGGAATATAGGAAAGGCCTGTAATATACACAGGATGATAGCCATTTCTTTGTTTGAAGAAGATTAAAATAAATGAGCCTGAGGAAAATGCAAGTTATGACCCATATTAGGAATCTTTCAGTTTTGTGGGCCTAACTGGAAGTGAGCAGAGAGCTCCCAATTCTGTGTGAACACCATTTTTTTATTCAAATACACCTTTACATGCCTGCTGGTGATCAATGGGAATAAGTTATTTGGACATCGCTCAATGAGAATAAAGAATACTGTGAACTCCATGAAGCCATTTTAAGAAAGACTGCTTGGGGTAAAATTCACAAGGGTCTACTGTTGTTTGCAGTACCCCTAAGCTCTCTTATTTTCATACGTTTATCATAAGATGCCTCTACTTCTATTCTTTTTGCTGAAATGTATTTGACGACTCTGAAACATAAGCAAATTAGTGTTAATTTATATAATTCATTGTTACTTTGCTTATCATTCGGAACTAATGATTAAATAGAGATTATTGTTATCTTTATTATTTTTCATGAACACAGCTAATTTCACCAGTTTTCAGATGTTTGTCTTGTTGTGGATGATCTCCTCAGGTTTCCAACAGAGGACTTGTCTTCTCACAAGAGGCTGTAGATGACCTGCCCTATGGCCCATCATACCTTTTCCTTCCTGCTCTGCCTGCCTTAATTCTCTTCTTGGATATTTTGAGACCATCAATATTGAATTTATTTAGCGCTGATCTGGAAGAGAGACAAAAATCTCCGCTGGATTTGGTTAGGAAAATGACAGCATGGGTATTACAGAGGTTGGCCGCTGAGGTTACATGCACTTTATCAGAACGAAAAGGGGCCAATGGGATAAAGCAAAAGTAGTCACAGTTGGTTAAATGTTTCTACTCTTCTGGTTCCTAAGGGGATCTCTTTGACCTCATTTTAAGAAACAGTCCAATAGGTTGATAGTCAAAGAATGATTACAAGAGAGCAAGGTAGCTAAGAGTAGATGCCCGGAAGGTAGGCAGGCTCGTAGAAGTGTCCTACCGTCTGTAAGGTCCCTCTGCATAAGAGCCACACGACGCTGAGCCACGATAGTTGGAACGACTCATCAAATGCTTACCGTAAAATGGTGGAACCACCAAAAACAAAGCAAAACAAGCAAACAAAACACACACACACACACACACACACACGCTACAGAGCAGTGGTTACTTTTCTGAATTCCCTGTCCTTTCTATGGAATCCCTCCATGAGGGTTTTTGGTCAGTCTTATTGCTCTTCCATCTTATAAATTTAATTTCAAGGTAAACAGACTTCCATGAAAGGGCATAGAGTTAAACACACTTTATTTGTTACAAGAACATCACCATTAAAGACATAGTTAAATGACACTCTAACAAGTATTATGAAGCCATTTCACCACACTGCCTTTTGGATAACCATAATTAATGTCATCTTCAAATATGAAGGACAGACCCTTCTCTATTTTAAGAAAGAAGTATTTGAAAGTAATTTGCACTCCAATTATCTCAACCTGAATGTCAGCTGCATTTAGTCTGCATTGCTGAAAAGGTGAATAAAACCAGCTGCTAAACCACTGTGGTCATTTTTTAAACTATTTCATTTATTAGGCCAATTGAAGCAAATTGAAGCATATTTGTTTCTTTCATTCTTTTCTTTCTTTCTTTCTTTCCTTTGTTTTTTTTTCTTTCTTTCTTTTTTTTTGAGAAGCAAGGGAGAGGATATTACAGAGGACAGGATGGTTGAGGAATAAGTAAGAAGTGCCTAGGTCCAGTGCAATAGTCATTAGGGTGTCTGTAGTGTTATCAGGTTAACTAATAAATGGATCGATTTGATGCATTTGCATCACATGGGTGACCACATCACCAAATGTCCTTGAAACTAGAGACCTTGTTGGCAGTGTCCACAGAGAAGCCAATGCTTAAGCAGCATATGAAGTTTGAGCCACCAGCTCCCTTTTCAGAAGTGGGACTACAGCAGGCATAGGGGGGAATACAGTTGGAGTGGCCTCAGTAGAGTTGAGTTCCTTGTACTGCTTTTGTTTCTACAGCCACATTCTTCATTAACGTTTCATGGCCATGCTGGACTTCGGGTGCACAGAGTCAGAATGGCTCGATCAATTATATTCCCCGTTACTAGTGCAATGTTATTATTGTTCAAATTACTCCATGACTATTTTGTCCCACTTTGTCTCCTTTCCCAGTTCCATATCCTTCCTGTGCATTGGCATCTGATGCATGTCCTTTCTATCCATCTTCAACCAAAAACTAAAAATATGTAAGTGTCAGGGGCGCCTGGGTGGCGCAGTCGGTTAAGCGTCCGACTTCAGCCAGGTCACGATCTCGCACTCCGTGAGTTCGAGCCCCGCGTCAGGCTCTGGGCTGATGGCTCAGAGCCTGGAGCCTGTTTCCGATTCTGTGTCTCCCTCTCTCTCTGCCCCTCCCCCGTTCATGCTCTGTCTCTCTCTGTCCCAAAAATAAATAAACGTTGAAAAAAAAAATTTAAAAAAAAATATGTAAGTGTCTATCAACATATAAATAGTGCTTAATATATAATTGTGAATTTTACACAAGTAGATTATTTGGTATGGATTATATACTTTGCAACTGGACAGTTTTTGTTTTTAGCATCTGTCTATGTTGATAAATGCAGCTTGATACTTTTAACTATAACATAGTATTCCATGGTATAATTATACCACAGAATTTTCTATCCACTCCTCCATGGACAAACATTTAAATTGCTTCCAATTTTTTGTTACCCTTGGATTTACAGTATACTCTACAGTATACTTGAATTTAGAGTATACTCTAATGTTAAACTGTGCACATGTTTCCTGGTAAATTTGTGCTAGATTTTCCCTGGGGGTAGATAGCAAGAATTGGAATTTCTGAGGCTCGAGGCATATGCATTTTAAAATTTGTTTTTCAAAATGGCTGTACCAACTTTTCTCCCATCTGAAGCATGGGACATTTCCCACATAAATTTACGTGCAAGCAGCATTTAAAAGAAAGTAGAATCTTGTCGGGATATGGTTATGAGATCGTCCAAGGCTAGGTAAGCACTTGACAAGGCTTTTCCAGGGGAACTAATCTGTGGTCACTAAGGAAGCATTTCTAGATGCCAATGTCAAAGGCAGGACAGAAATCATCATAGGATCAGCTAGTTTTCTATTTGTATGCTGATTGGTGTTTTTAGGAAGCTGGTGGGGTTTGACCAATTACTTCAGGCACTGATCGCACACCAACATTCAGCCTTATCAAGCCTTTTAACCTGTTGGAAGTTGAGCACAATGTGCTGGGATGGGTAACTTGCTGAAGCATGCAACCACTTCTGCCTGAAGGCTCGGATTAAACAGTGACATAGGAAGCATCTGTGAAAGATTCATCAATCACAGGATGTCTATTATTGGAATCAAAACACCTTCTAACCGTGGCATAGATTTGCATTGATTGCGATAGGCTGTGAATAATCCACTTGCACTGCATTGACTCTCTGCCTTTGGACTGGAAGCTCAGATATATGGGTTGATTTCCTCTCTCGCTTGGAGCCTACTTCTGCACTAGGATGCAGAGACAATGCGGTATTCAATGAAATACAGATACGTTAGATGACTTGTTGATTAGTCATTAAACTTAATATTATGGTGAACAGTTCTTTGACAATTCAAAATTTAACCATATGATCTGACAAAGACATTTATGCAAATTTAGCAACAGGCAAGCTGAGAGATATACTGAGATATTGACACTAAAATATGGCATATGGAAACAAGTGAAGAAAACGTTTGAATTCAGGATTTAAAAAACAGGGATGATGACCATATTTATAATATTTTAACAAGTGCCTTTCATATTACTGTTCCTACGATGTTGAGAACCAACCTGTGTCCCCACACCGAGGCAGCGGAGGTGGGTTGTATTCATTAAACTCTTATAAATAGGACTTTATTCTTGTGTTAAGGCCATATATTTGAAAGTCTTTTTCAGACTTCTCAGGATGCTCTAATTTCACAAGTAATAAATATTATTGATAATAGTCACCATTTGTTGAACATATACCAGTCACAGTGCTAGATGCTTTAAGCCATTTGATCCTTACGATAATTTAAAAAGTGGGTTATCATCCACATTTCCAAAATATGAAAGTTACATTGAGTTACAACCTAAATTAATTTATGTTAAAGTGACCAGTATTAAAATACCCCTGGGAAGTATAAATTGGTCACTCATAATTCAGCAGGTATACTCTAGAGGCAATAAGTAGGGAGTCAAGATTCACCTGGCATTAGTAAACATAAATTTCTCTCTAGCATTTATACAGGTGATCCTCAATGTCTATACATCTTCCTTTTGTGTAATGTCAACTTTTTTTTACATTTTTCAATGATGCCTGAGGTCGTATGTCATATGTCAAATCCAGACTTTAATTTCTTAATAGCCAGTGAACATTTTGAGCTATAATAGAGTGGTCCCAAATATATCTCTATAGCTCAAGGGTCGAAACATCTTCATTTTGATGCACATAACAGTGTTTATTTGTGTCACTCAAAATGTTTTCTTACATTTTAATTTGCTTTCTAAAACTAGTAATTGGAAAACATATGTTTTAAAAGTTCTTTTATTTACAATAATAACAAGGGAGAATTGACTCTCCTGGTAATTGATGGATATCATTAATCTCAACCGGGTGCCCCACGGACAGATGCGGTTCATTGAAATTGCATGTGTGCAAACCTCTGCATTTTATATAGAATATCTAATTTATTGTTTTACCGGGAAACACTTTGCGGAAAACATGCCTTATTGCATCATGGGGCTTTCCCTTCCTAGAAACCAAACAGTTTCCCCGCTAGTAAAGATCTCCTTGCACCCTGAAGCTTTCCCCTTGGTGAGAACCTTGTTTTCAGTGAGCAAATGGCAGAACTGGAGGAGTGACCTGAAATGGAGCCTCACGTCTAAGTGGCAGGACAGAAGCTCTGTCTGGGAGAAAGCCCTGACACCGAACACAGGAATCTCAAACCAGGAGATGGAACAGAGGGACTGAAACTGTCCGCAGAGTGTTAACTGGCATCATCAATGGCATGGATACACGAAGTAGGGCAAATCTCAACGCTTTCTTTGATTTAAATTAAATAAACAATAAACAAAACAACCAATAAATAAAAACCTCCTTTGAACATCTGTCCTTGACAACAGTAGAGATATATTTAAAATAAGATACTTAAGAAAAGGGTGCTAATTGCATATGTAAATAACTATGCATATAGGTTTGGGATTAGACTACAATACAAACAAAAATCAGTTGCACTGTGCTGTTTTCCCTCAATGTTCTTTAAACTTCTTGGATATTCTCAATAAGCACAAGATTCAGTTTCTAAAAGCATAAAAAACATGCTGTTTCTTAATTGGTTTTTGTTTTAATTTAATTATAACTCTATAGAAACATCTATTTCAATATCTGTAGATTTGTGATACTTCAAATGGCTACTCTTTATCTTCCTGTATCATTATATAGGACCATGATTAATTAATCAAATCACTATTGATGGATATGTAAATTGGTTCCCATGATGTACTCAGCAATATGTTACTAAACATCCTTGAATATTATTTGTCTATGTACTTATTTTAAGGATATATTTGTATAAGTGATATTTCTGTGTCAATGTGGATAGATAAAATTTTTAATTTAGTTCCCTAAAGTGCTCTCCAGAAACATAGCAAACTTGCACTTATATCAACAACGCATGAAAGTGACTGATCTCCCGCATGCATACTAATATCGTGTAATGATTCTTTTACGTTTTTACAAATCTGAATTTTAATTTGATTTTATTTGCTTATTTTATCTTTTATTATCAGTGAGTATAAACATCTTTTCAGAAATAGGTTGGCCATTTGCATCCCCTTGGTGAATTGTCTTTACGTCTTCCTATGCTATTTTGTATTGCGATTTCTAGGTTTTCTTTTCTCCCTGATATGTAAGAATTAATTGCGTAGTAGAGCTATTAATACTATAGGTTGGCCATTTGCATTCATTTGGTGAATTGCCTTTACATCTTCTTTGCTATTTTGTTTTGTGATTTCTAGGTTTTCCTTTTCTGCCTGATAGGTAAGAATTAATTGCGTAGTAGAGATATTAACACTCTATCATAAGTTGCCAATGATTTTCTAGTGTGTCATCTGATTTTTGACTTTGCGGGTTTTTTGTTTGTTTGTTTGTTTGTTTTGCAGGGGGCTTTCCATGCTATGAACGGTTCAACTTTAATGTAATCAGCCTTTTCCATGATGACTTCTGAAATTAGTGACATGTTAAAAACGGTAAAATAAAAATTCTGTCTTGGTTCATACTTATATTGTATTAAGAATAGATGTTTATACTTTTGGAGTATATTAGCAGTGTTTGAGGGGCTCAAAATGCGAGCAACTGAAATTAAATTGCCGTCTTCAAAGCTTGGAACAGGTATCTTTTTATTTTTAATTGAAATAAGATTTTAAAATTTAAACAGTTTGGGGGAGTCCTTTACCTCTTTTTTATTTAAAGAAAAGAAAAAAAGGGGTGCCTGCAGTGCTTTAGTCAGTTGAGCATCCGACTCTTGATTTTGGCTCAGGTCATGGTCTCAAGGTCATGAGATGGAGCCCCACGTCAGGTTCCACGCTGGGCATGTTGCCTGCTTCTGATTTTCTCTCTCCCTCTCTTTTTCCTCCTCCATCACTCATTCTCTCTCTCTCTCTCTCTCTCTCTCAATAAATAAATAAACATTAAGAAAAAAGAAGAGAGAAAAGTACTTTGAATTCTCATTTTGCATCAATGTATATTTTTAAAAAAATAAATCGCTGATTATATGAATATAATAGCTTTCTTCTCAATATTTTTTCATCAGAAGAAATGGAATTCAGTTATGTTTCCATTGTAAAACAAGCAGTTTTTAAAAGAGACAAAAATGAATATTCTATTAAATGGGTAGGTTTTGTATTTAGTGTGCTTTGCTGGGGTAAATAGAATTATATGTTACGGCTGGCAAATGAAGGCTAAGGCAGACATAATACAAATTCATGTTAGTGCTTCTACTTACATTGCTATAAAATCACGAATCGAATAGGCACATTCAGCATTTATTAGTGATTTTACGCTGGATTCTTTAGTTTATGTGGAGTGGCATGGTCTAAGTGTTAATAAATAGTCTGCACCTAGAATTCATAATGTTTCTTTACCCTTATCCTTCAGGGGAAAGAGGAGGGGATGGCCAGGAATCTTTAAGAATTCTCCATTTCTTAATCCCTGTTCCCAAAGCATGCTTTCTAATGAGAGAATAAGAATGTACAGAACGCTTAGGGGAGTGGGCCAGAAAGGTTGAAAATCAGTGAGAAATGATGGGTACAGGCTGAGCATTCCACCTGTGTCATCTCTCCCTGCTCCTGGAGCCCTTCTGGGTCTCTAAGTGAGCACCTCTGATGGGGCTATGTCAGGTTGCTGCCTCCAGGCCTGCCTGCAGACCACCAAATAGAGGCAGCTGTCTACTTGGCTCATTGGAGACTTCATTGGCCGACAAACCAAACATGCAAATGGGCAATCTTTAAAACCTACTCCAAATAATTACATGGTAGAGATAGAGTACTCATGGTGGAAGTTGAGGGGCAGGTACAGAAGGGCCCTGAATTGACCCCTTGGATCTCGGCAGGTGATGGATAGGGTCGCCACTGCAGGGTAGAGCCACACAGATTGAAGAGCTCTATCTTCTATTTAAAAACTCACTGGAAAAATCTATCAGGCCATTTGACAGGTATTTTAAGCAGGGTTCTAGCTTCCAAGAAGCCCAACTCGTATTCCTACCTGGCAGCCACAAATCACGGTCCTTTCCATCCACTGGGCTCCCCCTTTATGAGCTTAAGTGGCTTTAAAACCAGCCTCACAATTTATACCTCTCAGTCTTCCTTACCATCAAAGCCAAGTCCCTGAGAGCCACCCACAGCTGTTTCTCCTGGATGTGGCTATTCCGGGAACAGGTAGGATTTTCCTCTTGCACAACCCACCCAAAGAGCATTTCATTCAGTCGTTGTGCTTGGGGAACACTGTGGCAGTTATAAGGCACATGACACTGAAGTAAGTGAATTCCATTTGGGGACAGAGACACCTAATGCTTTCCACTTACTTTCACTATAATTGGAGAAGAAAACACTGCGAGCCAGGAGGAGGGGGAGAGGGAGGTGGAATCAGGGAGGGAGGAGAAGAGCTACAGAGGTCACTTTCCTGAAGAGGCTACCCTCTGGAGGGAAGAGGAAGGAAGTCATAAGCAAACTCTATATCAGACAGGTATTTATTAAGTATATAGCATATCCAGGTACCTGAGATACAATGGTGAGCGGTGAATAACATACCCGAGGACTTACCCACAAGGAATAAAATCCCCGTGTCTTATGCATGTGTCTGGAAAGTGCTGATATCTAGCTAGATTGCTAAGGGCAAATACCTGCGCACTGTAGAGAAACACAGTAAAACCTTCGATTGCGAGTAACTTGTTCTGCCAGTGTTCTGCAAGAGGAGCCAACATTTCCAAAGAATTTTAACTTGATAAACGAGTCACGTCTTGCAATACGAGTAGTATGTGTCACCCAATGTCACATGACCACAACTGAGCCAATGGCTCTTGAAATTTGCTTTGATGTACGAGTGCTTTGGATTACGAGCGTGTTTCTGGAAGGAATTATGCTCGCAAACCAAGGCTGTACTGTCCGCCATAAATAAGCAGCCTCTGCCTCGTCATCGCCGCGGCTACTGTCTTTCTAGTGCTCTCCATGAGCCTGGCTCTGAACTAAATACCTTAGACTAATTTAAGCCTGTGCCACCCAATCAGTTTATTATTGGTGTGACTTCACCGGTGAGGAGACTGATGCTCAGGAAGTTTCATCCATTCCTTTTTTGTTTTTTTCCTTCAACTGACATTGTCAGCTATGTGCCAGACAGCTGGGGTCTTGTCCTGGAGGTCGGAGGAGCTGCAAAGTCTCTCAGGCGCTAAGCTATGCCTTCCCTCTTCAATCGCCTCCCGTCTGGTGGGTATGCCCCATTCCACGCTAGAGGCCTAGATGTAGCTAGGCTGGACCATTATTAGGGGGTCTGGAAAGAGGTTAACATTTAGGAATCATCATTCAACTGAAGGCAGTTTCTATTGTGGCAAATTCAAATGTGGTTTTGGATTCCCATTTGAGGAGTAGAACTTCCGTTGGATTCCTTTGGGCCCTCACCTTGTGTCTGAGCCTGTGCCTTGCTCTGAGAAACCTGATATGTTGTCTTGATAAGCCACCTCGTATTCTGGTGGTGTTTACATTGAGGTGCTCTCTGGATCTTGCCAACCCTCACACAACCTCCTTGGTTGTTATACTTACTTGCCAGCTCCGTATTAGGAGGCCATCTACCTCCCATCCCCCTCAGATGGCCTACTCAGAGCTCAGAGCCATGTGTATGATCCACTGAGATTTCTAGTCACATGCCAGATAGACACAAATTTAGGGGTCATCCTTGACCCCTGCCTCTCCTTTACTCCCATATGCAATCCGCCAAAAATCTCCGTTTAGTCCACCAAAATAGCCCGGTCTCTTTATCCCCTGGTGGAAGTTACTGTCGTCTCTTCCTTGGCTCCTGAGTAGAAAGTCCTCTTCTGAATTACCTGAAGTCAGAGTGACCTAGGCAGTTCTGGTAGTTCTCCTCCTTCTCCCCACACTGCCATGCTCAAACCTTTTGTATATCTTTCTCTTTCTTTCTTTCTTTCTTTCTTTCTTTCTTTCTTTCTTTCTTTCTTCTTTCCTTAGAGAGAGACAGAGTGCTGGCTGGGGAGGAGCAGAGAGAGAGAGGGAGAGAGAGAGGGAGAGAAAGGATTCCAGGCAGGCTCCAGGCTCCGAACCCACGAACCTCCAGATCATGACCTGAGCCAAAGTGTGACGCTTAACCTACTGAACCATCCAAGCTCCCCACTCTGTTCTTAAGTCAAAACTCCTTAACTTTTGTTATTGTTGTTGCTATTTTATTGTATCAACAGAAAACTTTAGAATACTTTTAAGTGTATAAAGAAGTTGCGAAGACAGTACCGAGAATTCCCATACCTTCACCCAGCTCCCCTTAATGCTAACACTTCACATGACTATGGTGCCTTTGTCAGAGGTAACAAATTAGCATTGGTGCATTAATATTAACTAAACTTCAGACTTTATTAGGGTTTTACTGGGTTTTGCACTAATGTCGTTTTCCTGTTTTAACATCCAGTGCAGGATACCACACTAGATGTGGTATTTTTGATAAAGACAACTATAGAATTTAATGTCCAATCTTGGATATTTTTGAGAAAGGTGGCACCGTGGAAAGCAGGTAGCATGGTATTGTCCCAGGTCACCCTCTCTAGAATGGCCAGGGGGTGATGCTCCCCCTATCTTCAACCTCATGTCACACCCTCAAGGCCCCCATGCTGAGTGCTCAAGAAATGCCAGCCTTCTGGGGCACCTGGGTGGCTCAGTCGGATAAGCGTCGGACTTCGGCTCAGGGCATGATCTCATGGTTTCTGGGTTTGAACCCCGCGTTGGGCTTTGTGCTGATGGCTCGGAGCTTGGAGCCGACTTCGGATTCTGTGTCTCCCTCTCTCTCTCTGCTCCTCCCCTGCTCGTGCTTCTCTCTTTCTCTCTCAAAAATAAACACCAATAAATAAATTAATAATAAAAAAGAAATGCCAGCCTTCTTTCAATCCTTCTACCTATCTTCCCTCCTTAAAGGCTCTTTCCATACTTCTTCACCTAGTCATTAGCCGTGAACCTTCCCTGACCTCCTGCCCTAGGTCAAGTCCCCATTCTCACATTTTCATAGCAGCACACGCTTTTCTTTTCTAGCTTGCCAATTGCAATTCTTATTTTTGTGACACTATTCGATTGCTACGTATCCTCCTTATTAGAAGGTTCCGTGAGGGAAGGGCAATGTTTTATTTTGCCTTCCATTGTCTCCGCCACGCCGAGAACACAGAGTGGGTATTGGGAGCTCTCTGTTGAATAATTGAATGAATAAACCTCTTTGATATTATAGTGCCATTCAGCACATGTCATAGTCTCTGAAGGGCAGGCCCCATCTGCCCGGCAGGCATCCCTCTCTCTGAGGCTCTTTCCTAAGCCCTTGCTTCACGACTGGACAGGTCTGATTTTCAGGCTTTGTACGTAGTAGGCACTGGACGCATAGCTGTTTAGTGAACGAATATCTATATTCATACACCTGTCTTTGCACACTATACCAGTCTCGATTCTTTTAGCTGTAAGCAACAAATCCCTATATACTTATTAAAAATAATATGGGAGGGGGAAGTGGTGACACATACATATGGGAAGCGTAAGGGCCGGCTAGTTTCCATTCTGGCCTTGATTCAGGGACTTGGATGAGGCCACCAGGATGCTCTCTCTCCACGTCTCCGTACTCCGCTTGCCTTTGCGTTGACTCCATTCTCAGGTTTTTGTTGCATGGTGCAAAATGGCCGGTGGTGTTTCAGACTTACAAGGTCCTTAAGAGTCAAAACTCAGAAGATGAAAAACTTTCATCCTATTAATACCAGTATCCATTCCCCACAGAAGATTCTGATTTGGCCTTGCTTGGGTAACAGACCCAGCCATGAATCCACCTCTGTGGCTGAGGACATGAGTTATTCTAAGAGGTCACTGGGAATGACATACTCACCCCTCTGGAGGGGAGGCCAGGCCATGTGATTCACTGCTCTGGGTGGGAATGGGGAGATGAAGAAGTAGAACTGTTCTCTGTCATCTGTGGCTTCCAGAAGTTTCACAGTAAGAAATATATGTATATATTCCTTACGTATATAGACGCGTATACATATATGGATATATATACGCGTCTATATATGTTATTATACGTATATACGTATATGTATACATATAATATATTAACGTATATAGACGCGTATATATATGTATATATGTATATATATATACAGACGCATATATATGTATATATATATATACAGACGCATATATATGTATATATGTATATATATATATATATACACATATATATGTTAATTTTTAATGTTTATTTTTGAGAGAGAGATATAGTGTGAGTGGAGGAGGAGCAGAGAGAGAGGGAGACACAGCATCTGCGATAGATTCCAGACGCTAAGCTGTTAGCACAGAGCCCGATGTGGGGCTCAGACTCCTGAACTGCGCGATCATGACCCAAGCTGAAATTGGGCGCCTAATTGACTGAGCCACCCAGGCGCCCCATAAGAAATACATTTTTAACCTTCAACGTTACTTATTTTTTATTAATTTAAAAAAGTTTTAATAATAGCAATTTTTGAAAGAAAACAAGAATGAAAGGTAATGTTAATTTACATGTGGAAATAAAGGACAGTGTTTTTCTATGCAAAGTGCTGATTAGCATCTTTATGGAAAGAAATCATTGAGGTAGTATGCACTACTGGTTTGTCTGGAAATTACCAGCTAGGTCAGTTCTCCCTGGGTACCTTTCAAGCTGTCAACTTTGAATTTAGGAATTGCTGATGTTTGGGCTCAGTGTCCCATATTTTATCTGGTATGTTTTCTCGCAGGCGAAAAAAAAAAAAAGTTAAAGTGCTCCTGTTTGTTGCATCCCTTTGGAATCAATTTATTTTCAGAACGTCATTAAAAGGAAGTTTTGAAAGGAATAATCTACTAGGTGAGATAGGTTTCTGTTTCGTAGGTAATCATAGACTAGCATGTTATGATTAATTTAATATTCTGGTTAATGTAGAGTTAAAAATACTGTTATAGATTCTCTTTCATTCTCTTTATAGAAATAAGGCCTGAAATGATCGAATCTTTAATATGTGATTGGGAGGGACTTTAGACACATGTATGTCCTTTATTTGGAGCCTCAAAGTCAGGCGGCTGTGAAAGCATTTTGGATTTTCTCATTGTTTTGATCAGGGGTTGGCAAGTATTTTCTGTAAAGGGTCAGATAGTAAATATTTTAGGCTTTGCAGCTCATATGATCTCTATCTTCCCTACTCCAGAGGGCAGACAAGGCTGCCATAGACAATAAGTAAACACATGAAAGTGGCTGTGTTCTAATAAAACTCTGTTTGTGAAAACAGGAAGCAGATGCGTTGGCCCATGGGCTATAGTTTGCAGAACACTGGTTTCGATTCAACGTGAACAGAAATTATGGTTGGTATTTTGTGGTCGTGGTCAAATGTTGTTTAACTGTTTGCTGTTTACCCGGACAGTGTGGCTTAAACAGAGAGCCCTGGAGGAAGAAATAAGCTCCAGGGGTCCTGGGTGTATATTTTGACTCTAGCCCAATCACTTGGTCCCTCCAAGATGCAAGTTTCTAACGTATAAAATGGAGCTAGCAATAACTATTCTACCAGTCTTAAGGAGCTATTTTGAAAAATCAAATAAGGGAATGTCCCGGAAAAGGGAACTGAAACGTAGAAGTTTCTTGTCACCCTAAGGTGTTATCATTTTACCCTGGTGGCATTGCACTTGCCAAAATATGTGAAGAGAAGAGAAGCAGATGTACAAAAACACTCATCATGTGTGTACCCGACAGGGACCCTGTAAGAAACAGATGGACACTTACATCAAGATAGCTTTTGTAGGCTTTCATGAAGACGCCATTTAGAAAGGCATGGGCCAAATGGGAAGGAACTACAAGGGATAACACCGTGTTTGGGAATGAGCTATCTCGGAGCTTTGCTGGCCTGAGATGGAGAAGGAGGGAGGAATGACAGAGGGCTTCCATGCGACCACTCATGTCCTCTGGTCAAGTGACGCAACTAACAAGACCCTGCGGGGCAAATATCCGGCCCTCAGACTCCTTCCTTTTTACCTCCTGTTGACACCTCCAACTGGTAGGACCCAACCGGAAGCCATTACAGGCAGATCAGAAGCTCAGGGCAGGGCAGAATGACAGTTCCGAGACGAGATGGAACCATAACTAGGAGCAGTCCAAGAGGACATGCATATCTTCTCTGCACGCGTACACACAGCTTATCGGTGACATTCTGAATGCTGCCATTTCTCTCTTCTTTCTTTGTTTGAATGTTTACGTGTTGTACAGTATTATTACCAATGAAACCCATTTTCAAAATTACACGTATTAAAGAGAAGACTTACTCGTACGCATTAGAATACTCTGAAACGAAATACAGTTGGTGAGATTTTTAAAAAAAAAATAGCCTGTAGATAAATTGAAAATTTCGTGCAAAAAGGAAACTGGGTGAAATGTTTCCTAATACTTCTCCTTTACCTTTTCATTGCTTTGGTACTCTCTATTACTACATATATAATTATATTCACGCTGTAGTGAATGGAAAGTCTGGTAAAAGTTATAATGGGTTTTTGTAAATGCTTGGCTAACTGTGCAAGCCTCCTTCTCTCTTTTAGTTACTAATAAAAAAAATCAGGTAAAAATGTAATTAGTGTGTGTGTTTACATCATTTTATCATATTTATCAAATTAGCCCAAACTAAAAGAACTACAATTTTCAACTAGCTTTTATTTTTTATTGATTTATTTTTAAATGTTTATTTATTTCGAGAGAGAAAGAGAGAGGAAGGGGGAGAGAGGAAGAGAGAGGGTGAGCTGGGTGGGACAGAGAGAATCCCAGGCAGGCTCTGCATTGTCAGTGCAAAGCACAATTCAGGGCTCGGTTCCACGAACCGTGAGATCAGGACCTGAGTGGAGATCAAGAGTCAGACACATAACTGACTGAGCCACCCAGGCACTCCTCAATGAGTTCTTAAAAATAAACTCAAGTTTTAAGAGAAAAAACCTATTTTTAAAAGGTCTATCTTAAAAATTGGTTTTGGAAATCCTGACAATTTCCATGCCATGGCCCAGGATAAGCCTCTGGCCATGTCTGGCTGTTATGCTCTTTTTTTGTTCTTGTTGTTTAGAGAGAGAGAGGGCATGTACGAGTGGGGGAGGGGCAGAGATAGAGGGAGAGAGAGAATCCTAAACAAGGTCCACGCTCAGCACAGAGTCCAATATGGGACTCCATCTCATGCCCATGAGATCATGACGTGAGAGGAAATCAAGAGTCCAATGCCCAACCAAACAAGCCAACCAGGCACCCCTGTCTGCCATGCCTTTAAATCTATGCCAGAGTCTAGCATTGGGTGGGAGGCAAAACCTGTCACTTTGGAGGTTCCTTCAAACCTGGAGATAGCAGGAGCCACAGACTGAGGATGGGAATGGTACGCTGGACGTTGTGGGGTCCTGATTAACCGGAACACAATCATGATTGAGTGTATGTAACCAAGGGAGGAAAGAGGGCTATCACACTTCCACGAAAAGACGCGGAAACAAAAATAGTATCTTCCTAGTTGACTCTTAATTTTCAGAACATTCGAATCACCCAGACTCTACATTCCCTGAACATTTTGATTACACACAATCCCTTGCACATCTGCCTTCCCATTCTTTTTAGCTTGTTAGAGTGAGTTCCAGTTCTACCATTTAGAAAGTATTTCCCTGACCATTGTGATGTGAGCAAGGTTGTTATATACCTACAGGTCTAAGTACATGGTATAGTTTGATCTCTCTATGTCTTGCTTTAAATAGTCACCGTTCTTAGTTAATTGTTTACTTGTTTTGTTTTCTTTTGTTTTTTTGTCCGTCTCCCCCACTTGACTGTACATCTGTGACTCACGTCCCATTGTGTCTCTTATATTTAGCTCAGTGCATGACAGAGTGGATGCTCAATAGATATGCTCTTGAACGTGTGGTTATTTTATCTACAGGTAGAGGGCCGGTCAGCATGGCGGTCTACTGAACACACATGAGGCTAGAGCAATTGTGAGACTTGCCTGCAGTCTGTCTTCGTGGAGTCTGGACAGACACTGGGCTTTCTATATTACCACCTTGCTTTCTTCTTTATCATAGACAATGGAGGGTGCTGTTAAAAGTGGCTTGTGGAAAGAATGCATATGTCGCGTCCTAAAATATGCAGTGCCACAAATCACGAGGATTGACACACAGACAAAATCTATGTAAATGAGTCACGGATCAAAGATAAACTTGTTAGGAAAGCAGACTTTCCATGACACCAATCTATACGTTTCTGAGGTTTTCACTGCATTATTCATTTATAGAAAGTGTTTGTGAGTCTTGGCATTTACTTTTAAGAAAAGTGTATAATAGATAGACTTTGGCAAAGATTTTTCAAACATACTCTTTTCTAAGGGCATGATTTAGAACACTTTGGGATAAGACAATTTGGCATACATTATTTAATGGGTTTTGGAATCAAACGCCTATGTTTCAAATTCAGGTGTTTTGTGTTATATAACCTCCCTAACTCTTGGTTTTATTAAGAGTAAAATTGGAAGGAAAATATGATAAAAATACATATTTAATTTTTGTTCGTGTGTGTGTGTGTGTGTGTGTGTGTGTGTATGATGGAGAGGGAGAGAGAGAGAGGGAAAGAAAACTGAGAAAATCGAGGTACAAGTGCTCAGTGTTTGGCACACTATTTACGATCGGTTAATACTCTTTTGTTTAAGTTTAGTTACATGAAGTGGTTTTCTAAAGCTTTCTATAGACCATCTATTCATATGAACATATTTCCCTTCCATTCATATCTCTTCTTTTCTTCTTCTGTACTTCACTCCAAAGTACAACCATTACATGACTCTTTTGGGAGAAGGTAGGCCGCTGTCTCAGAAAAGTTGGAGACAAAACATGTAGCTTCATAGGGGCGCCTGGGTGGTGCAGTCGGTTAAGCGTCCGACTTCAGCCAGGTCACGATCTCGCGGTCCGTGAGTTCGAGCCCCGCATCGGGCTCTGGGCTGATGGCTCAGAGCCTGGAGCCTGTTTCCCATTCTGTGTCTCCCTCTCTCTCTGCCCCTCCCCCGTTCATGCTCTGTCTCTCTCTGTCCCAAAAATAAATAAACATTGAAAAAAAAATTCAAAACATGTAGCTTCATAAAGCATACGGGTGCTGGTGGTGGGGTGTGGGTGAGTGAACCATGAGTGATCTCATTCCACGAAGTCTTCTTTTAGATTAATTGTCATCTTAGGAAGTACAGACACCAGCGCCCAGCAGGGATTGCATGTTTTTGATTGATGACATTCTTCAGCCATTCCCGTAACCATCCTCTTCGCTACGTGAGTTATAGGGCCTCTCATGAAACAGGGACAGTCTGTTCCTCCACTCTCTTCAGTCTGAGTTACCCATGTGTTCTTCTCTGGACAAAAGAATGTCAGTGGATATGACTCTTGCAGAGACTTAGGAAAGCTCTCATACGTCTCTGCTTCTCGTCTTGTTCCTCTGCATCCCCGCGAGAACATGCCCAGACAGAGTTGAGACACATGGTGCAGTCTCCCCAGCTAAAGCCATCCTAGGCAGGCTCACTGATGGCCAGTGGACCCCCCAGACGTGTAGGTGGGTCCAGCTGAGAACAGAAGAATATGCAGGCTTCACCCACCTGAAGATTCACGAGCCAAATAAATATTCATTGTTTTAAGCTACTGAGCGTTGGGATAGTTTGTTACTCAGCATTATGGTGGAAATGTAGAACTGATATTGAATATGAGATAAATAGTCTGGAATCCTATGCAGAATCTTCCCAATGGATACCGGATTCTATTATGTCATACCTAAACGGCCTTACGTTGGGTACGGCCCTCTAGACCCCAAACTTGACACTTCTTTCAAAATTGTACTTGTAGTTTTTGAATATAGCATATTACCTCAGTCTTGGGCCCTAGATTCCGCTGCCTGGAAAGATTTCTTCCATTCCCCATGAATTAAATTTCCATTTGTCTCTTGGTTTTCATTTTAGGGATCATTTCCTTTGGAAAACCTACTTAGATTCATTCAAAGAAGGTTAGGTGACTCTCCTCTGAGTGCCCACAGCCCTCTGTGGCTTCACTTTCCTGATACTTATGATATGTTAGTGTCAGTGCCTGTTTCCTGGCTTTGCTCCCTGGTATCTATGTTCTTAGAGGGCAAAAAACCATGAGCTTCGTCTTTTGTGAACTATTGTAGCCCCAGGACAAAGATAAACGTAATTGATAGAAAAGAGAATGTCGTAGGCTCATCTGCAACTTGGCTATGTTCAAAGTGCATAGAACAGGCTTCCACTCTGTGGATCTCTTGTACAGTTTTCACGTAAAGAACAAACACCATCCAGAGTGCTAAAATAAAATTAGAATTTTCGGTTTGTAAGTCAATCATCTTAAAAGGGGTCATCGGAATGACATCTGCAAGCTAGCACATGGACTGGGCTTCAACTTCTCTAAGTTAAAGAAGCTGAAAAAGAAAGACCCTGTTTAGATTTCCTTTACAAAGAGCCACTTCCAACACTGGGGTATTATTTTAGGCATTGGATGTACAGAGTTAAAAACAAACAAAACAATGAGGGACACAAGCTTCTTTGCCATAAAGATCTGTCTGTACATCACCAGGAGAATTCATGAGTCACAGAGTTAGAAATGCATAATCTTACAGCCATAGGATTTTAGAGATGGAGAAAATGATTAGTACGATCTAACCCTGGGTGTTTTGGAAACTAGTGGAGCACATGTTTGATGCCTTATGTCTACTCTGAGCCGCTTCTGCTACAACAATTAGAATTCAGCCCCTCCAGGCCTTTCCTTCGGACCCCCTTCCCTTCCGTTTGCTTGAGAATTTAGACCATGAACATTTGAATTTTTGACCCAACCGTTGAGTTTTCCCTTTCTCACGTTCCAAATAAAGAAAGTAATTCCCCGAAGTTGCGATTGCCTGAGTTAACCCAAATGGTAACGAGAAAAGTAAAATCCAGATCTAGAAACTTGCAGCTTATTCAGTATTTTTTTCACTCTGATGCACTCTCTTTGACCCCTTTCCTCACACATTCCGTTGGGCTGTGCAGAATCTGCATGGCTGGAATGAATACAAGTTGAAGGGGAAGTTAAATCCATCTAAACGTTAAAATGTAGGGGAGATTTAACATCCTTATGTCCTTTGGAATGCTATGGTGCATTCATGGTTCATGTAGCCAGCAAAGGAAAGGTCGGGGTTTAGCTGGTATTCAGCATAAAGTGTGTCGTAACATTGACAGGCTATATTTATACAGTGGTGTTGAAAGATTAAAATAAATATATACCAGTGTGGATCCTCACAAATGTGCACGCTGCAGCTGATAGAGTTAACATCGGTTTTTGAGTTTGTAATTGTTTACACATATGTTGCAAATGGCAGTTTTTCCAAGATATAATAATTTGGCATTTCATCCTGCGGATTTTTTTTTGGAGGAGGAGAATATAATATCTTTAATATCAGGAGGCCTTGATTTCTAGTGAGGGGTAAAAATTAGGACCTGGCTTTCAATCAAGCAGTTTTATGAGAATTCCATGTCTCCCCACGTCTTTCTAGGCAGCAAATTTTACTCCTCCAAGTGCTTAAGGAATAAATACCTCATGCTCTCTCCTTTCTCACAAGGGAGCATACTGTGAATCTAAGGTCATTGGATCTTCAGGATAATCTATTATTTGTACTCCAAATCTGTGCCCCCATTTCTCTTGTCCCTGGCACCCCAGGGGCCCCAAACTCCTGACAAAAAAAGGTTCAATCCCTCTTCCACTTTCTGCTCGTGTCTCCAAAGCTAATGACACGGTTCCCACATTTCTCTTGAGAATAATGGCGTCCACAAGAACGTGTTATCTCGTTCGAGATGATGTTTCTTTTGGTTCAACTGGTATGAACCTCTCAGCACTAAAAGGGTTGCGTTGTTATGTCCACTGTAGAGCTCTTTCTGATGAGGTCGTTGACAAAGGAGCACATCTGGTAACTATTCAGGACAGGTCCATTGGATCCTGCTCCCTACAACATGCACTCAGTGTCTCACACTGTGCACACGTCCTTCTTACCCTCTCCATGTCCCCGCCTCTCTAGGGGACGCTCTTGAAGAGCTGACAGTCTTCAGTTTTCTTCCTTTGCATTGAGTCTTAAGCCTGATCATCCAGGGAGCATTCCTCTTTCTAAGCAGCCGAGTGTATTTCATGCGTGTTGTACCTCCGGTAACTTCATCGACATCCAAGAGCTCCTGAGGCCCTTCTCTGGTGTTTTATGTTGGTGATTTTTCCCCCCAGGTCAAGTGTCTGCATTGACATTGTAATAATGTTCTGGAGATAACATTGAAATTGGATATAAATGTGTGATTGTATGGGAGGGCTATGCAGATCAATAGAAAGGGAGTATGATCTTTCATAGGCTCTTTATCTTTAGACTTATCAAGAAATTTAACATTGCCATCTAGGAGACTATATATATATATATATATATATATACATATATATATATATATATTCTAAACAATCTCTTTTTAGACTACTTTTCCAACCTAACATCCCAGTTGTTGTTGTTGTTTTATTCTTTCCAATTCTCTATCTATATGTTATTATTCTCCACATTCAGTTGCAGGAGGTATTTTGTTTGCCTTTACTCCTGGTATTCCCAACCTAAATTGCCTTTCCTGGATTTTCCACTTATTAAAATATATTTAAATGATGGGGCTCAGTAGATGTCCCAGGAGATATGAGCAAACACTGCCTTATGTATCAGGCAGAAATAATGGTTTCCTCCCCTATACACCCACTGCATGTTACTTACATTGCTGGGAGTTTGTTTTTCCCATCATGTACGGTTATTTGTGTTGGGTGTATATTCATATTTATAATATACACAATATGTATATATACATATATATACACACACATATCTTTAACATTTAATATTGCGTATTTATGTTAAAAATGTCTATAATATTATCATGGATTCACACAAGTCCTTAAAATAAGAGACTCTCAAAAACTATTAAACAAATGGATATTCTGTGGCAGGTCATTGAACAAATTATTGTATTTCAAGTCAACTTGATTGGATTATTTATTTTAATGTTTATTTATTTAAAAAAAACTTTTTTTTAACATTTTATTTATATATGAGAGAGAGAGAGAGAGAGAGAGGGAGAAGGGGAGGAGAATAGAAAGAGAGACAGAGAATCCTAAGCAGGGTCTGTCCCCCATCCCTTCTAGTCATGCATTAAGTGCATTAAACGATTTTCCCAGGGGAACCTCTGCAGAGCCTGGCAGTCCTGAGACTGGCTGTCAGGTACCCTTACTCTCCACCGGAAACCTCAGAAGAGGTCCAGTGAAACACTGTTTATACAATGAAACAAAGGGTTTCGTGGACACACACATTTGGGAGATTCTGGGTTATGCAATGTATAATAGGTTCCTTTGCAGCAGACCTTCTCAGGGCCTTAATTTACTGCAGCAAGCAGCTCTGTGAGTCTCCCAGAGGGCAGCACATAACTTCAAAATTTTTTCAGAGCAATTTGTGACTGGGAATCAGTGTTTCACAGGACTCACTTGGGCTCCGTTGCACCACACTGTGCTTTTTCCTCTAATTTGTACACTACTTCTCTGTACGTTTGGTGAAAAAAGAAGGTGAGATCTCTTTACTGTCAGATGGACTCTAAGCTAGCAAGTAGTTATTTCTTTGGGCTTTAACTTTCCCATCCATAAAACAAAGGACCTTGTAAAATGGCTTTCCTCTAAAGATTTCATGTTCTATGCTAAATGTTGTAGATCAGCTGTATGAGGAAGGGAATCATATCAGGATACCTTGGGGTTGAGTTCTGGCTCTGTCACTGTCACTAACAAGCTGACCTTGACATTTTTAATTTTTTTTTTCAACGTTTATTTATTTTTGGGACAGAGAGAGACAGAGCATGAACCGGGAAGGGGCAGAGAGAGAGGGAGACACAGAATCGGAAACAGGCTCCAGGCTCTGAGCCATCAGCCCAGAGCCCGACGCGGGGCTCGAACTCGCGGACCGCGAGATCGTGACCTGGCTGAAGTCGGACGCTTAACCGACTGCGCCACCCAGGCGCCCCCTGACCTTGACATTTTTAATTGATGCACAATGACATTGAACTGCATGGTCTAGTCCAGAGCAACCTGTTTGATGGGCTGAAGGCTGCATGATGCTAAAGAGACTAGACTAGTCCTGAAAAGGTGAAATGAAAAACATAAAGAAATATACAAAATGGTGCATCCAACCTCAGATAAAAGTGAGGCTACTAATGTTTAGAATAATATGCCTGTGTAATAGGAAAGAAAATGGTGGTGGCCCTTTTTTTCTGAGAGGGAGGGAAGAAGAAAAGAATACAGGAAATCAAAGGTAGGCATGTAAATATAAAGGGGAAAAGTCAAGCTGCTGCTGTTTGAGGTGCGTTGGCAACTTTTGGAATTAACTCCTCTTTATCTCCTTTAAAGTCACAAATTTTGCAACATGAAAAGACAAAATAAGAAAGTGTAACACCTTTACGTGATTGAGGTGAAACTCTAACACAATTAAAACATATATTATCAATTCAAATGACTTAGCTGAGAAAAACCAGGCAAATCAATGTCTAAAGTATAAGCTAACAAACTATAGATTTTGCCCAATGCATAATTACTAGTTTTGTGGAATGGATGCTGTTCCCTGATTACAAAGTAGTACTACAATGTTCATTAAAAAGATTAGAGGATACAAAAAATAAGAAAATGAAAACTATGTGTATTCTCATGAATATGCATTGTTAATATTTAGTTATAAATACTTAGGTTTAGTTGTGCCCATTTTAAAATAAATTCTACATATTATGAGTATCCCATTGATAATACATACTATTATTAAGATTATTATTATTAATTTTTTTAAAAATGTGTATTTATTTTAGTTTATGGTTTTTTTAATTACATTTTTGATCCACGTCGGAGGATTTTTGTTCATGATAAGGAGTGAAGTAAAGATAGGCTTCAGGGCGTCTGAGTGGCTCAGTTGGTTGAGTGTCAGACTTTATTTAGCTCAGGTCATGATCTCGTGTCAGGATCCCTGGTTCACAAGTTTGAGCCCCGCATCGGGCTCTGTGTTGACAGCTTGGAGCCTGGAGCCTGCTTCGGATTCTGTGTCTCCCTCTCTCTCTGCCCCTCTCCTGCTCACGCTCTGTCTCTCTCTCTCAAAAATAAATAAAACATTAAAAAAATTAATAAAAAACAAACAAAAGGCCTTTTAGAATAAGGAAACCACATTTTTATGAAGTTAAATCCATCAATATTGTTTTTTAGAGTTTCAATTCTCAAAGAAAACTACTTTCTTCTACTAATTTTATGAATGTATATTTTACTTTGTTTTCCAAGAATTACTTGTAGTAAAAGGCATGAAAAAGAAGTTAACTTTTTTTTTTTTTTGCCAGTATTTACCAGTTATGTCAGGATCATTTATCCATTTTTCTCCCACTGATTTCAAATGTCATGATTCTTGTACAATAGAGTTTTCTTCTATTCATTGTGTTCTATTTCTGTGCTGTTATTAGAACTTTGAGATTGCTATGGATTCATAATATATTTTGATATCTGATTGTGTTAATCATAAATAGCTGATAAAGTTCTTCTCACTATATTCCTTTTTTCCTGAATGCTTTTGGCTATTTTCATATTTACTTTTAGATGAATTTCATTATCTTTTTGTTGATCTCAGTATATACATGTATTTGGGCAAGAATAATACGCATTATTAGATATTGAGACTTTAATGTCCTATTGGGCTTTCTGAGATATAATAGGGAAGTTCTTAGAAATAAATAGAAACTTATAGAGGTAAATCTTGCTTTAGCTCAATGATCTGTCTGAAGAAACGCAGAGGACCTTTATAACGTTATTTCTGGTATCTTTGGAGACGTTTTTGAAAAAAAAGAAGTCATCTTCTAATTACATGTGTTTCCTAAAATTCCATGACCATCATCACAAAATTTTTAAGACCTATTTGGACATTAACGAAGGGGTAGCTGTCTCCAGAGCTGTTAATGAATAGATCAGTTTTCGAAGAGGAACTTATAACCAGTCCCTTTTGAGGTCTAGGAGAGTCAGGAATGTAAGAGAATAGTACATTCACTCCAGCCTAACAGCAAGAGTCAGTGTCAAGGACTCTGGGTCGACATATCATAGAATAACACAGACTGTTACTAACACTCAGCTTGCATCATGGTCACAGCCTTTCCCCCTCCCCCCTCCCTGGCAGACACATCCCCAATTCACAGCTCTTCTTGTGGTTCAATTTAGTTTGCCTTGCAACACATCTTTCTTATGATAAGCACCTTAAATAGAAAAGAAAACACAAAAGCGAGTGAAGGGTTTCATGTAAACTGAATAAAGTCTGGAAGGCCACGTGCCCCAGTGTTAGCAGCATGGTATACCGAAAGAATCATGTCCAACAACCAATATTTGTAGAAATTAATGCCGCCTTTTACTTATTTTCCAAAGAATTTTAAAGTGGACTCAGGAAATAATCCCAAACTCAACTTCTTAAACTCCTTTTTCCTCTTTTCTTCCATTCTCTGAAGCCCAAAGGCTTCTCAAATTCAGTGACACGGAATTGGAAAAACATTCTCACCAACGTTTTTTCACTAATAACCTCCCGTGCATAATGTCTGTCTCCTCTTTTCTCATTTTTTTGTACTCACTTTTCTTTTTCTTACTTTCTCATTTCCAGTCCTTTCTATGCTCCTAAGTTTGCATCGTAGGACTATTTTTGTTTTATTGAAGTATCATGGATGTATCACATTATATCAGTGCTTTAATATTTGCGTATATTGCAAAAATGATCACCAACGATATGTCTGGTTAACACCCATGATTTTATAAGCTAACCAGACTTATCTCTTCTTGAAAAAGTAAAGGTTGGGGATAGGAGGAAGGGGTGTGATGAGCAAATACAAGATTCTCCTTGACAGATGGAATGGCAGGGCAGACATAGTTCAAAGCTAAGAAAACTTGCATATTAAATCATTTTGTCACTGTCACATTTGTACAGATTAATAGAATCCTAAGTCAAGTTGTGCAATTAAGACTGGCATCTGTCGAAGGACAAAGGAATTAATAATTATTGCGATCTTTGATTTAAGGAAAGGATTGAGGGTTTTTTGCAGCACAACTTGGGAACAAATAAGACAAATAAAAGATAGGAAGAACTTTTAATAGCTATCATTTAGTAAGTGATTACCACATTTGACACCGTGGGCTAAGCACTTTATGTCCCAAACAACAAAACTTTGTGTCAGTATTTGTTCTTAATCCAATTTTTCAAGGACAAAGCAAATAAGCCAAGCTTTAATTGAGTTGTGTCAAAGCACAGAACTAGCAAGCGGTGAATCGATCTTTCATTGGATGGTCTCTGGTGCCACATTTATAATGATTCCAACATACGCCAAGATAGGCAGAATACAGGCAAAGTAGGAAATGGAAAAGTAAAAGCAACGGAGAAAAACTGTATACTCTTTCCAGTACAGAAACTGTTTTTAATATATTTTAGTGAAATGAATGAATAAATTCAGAGGCAAATTTCCTAAGCATTCATACCCTTATTTTATTTTATTATTTTATTATTTATGTTCTAGCTGGTTTTCAGTTCATTTTTTTCATCTCACTATATTTTATGAAGCATTAAAAGCTACCTTAAATTGCATTTGTAAGGATGAAGGGTTGTAAACAATTATATACAGCTTTGACAAATCACGTGACCCAATTCGTGGAGCATAATTCAGAAGTGTTTACTGTTGCATTATTTCTAATTTTTACATTCCCTTGAACCCTGCTGAAGATGTTTTGTGAGTCAAGTGCAATCCACTTAAGGCTCTTCCCCAGAATCTCTGAGAAAATCGCACAGCATGGTAAATTCCCTGTTGGAATAGAAGCTCGTGTTATTCATAATCACATATTTGGGTATAATCAGGTCAATACGTCACTGACTTTGAATGTGATCTATCGTGTCCCTATTTGCCTTCAAAGGTTCAGCAAAGTCTCTTTTCTCTAGAGACAGTCCAGTCAATATCTATGACTTGCACAAGCCAGAAATGTGACATTTAAGGCACCAAGTGCCATGGAAGTATGGATTCCCTTCTCATTTGCACACTGCACCAAGATTAGCAGTCATAGCAAAGACGACACCAGCGTGAAAAATCCTTCCTCTCGACTGTAGGCTGGACTTAATCTTCCATTAGTTCAATACAAATTATTCCTGAGAAATTCCCCCTGCAATTACCTGATTAGCAATCCCAATCGCTTCTCCCTGTTTCCAAGACCTTGATTAAATGATATCCCCTCCTGATTACTTTATCATGTCCAGCTACTATGGATTATTGACAGCTCTGTGTTAACGGTCTTGTTTCTTTGGCAAGCCGCCAGGCAAATGGGAAAGCAGCTGTTTCTTGAGATGGGGAGAGGAGAAATGCCGATTGATACAGTCCTTATGGCTCCTGCAAACTGACAGACCATTAGCTGACCTTGAAGGGCCTTGGTGGCTGTTATGTGTTTGACATCCCTTAGGATCACCAAAGATTGACAACTAGATAGCAGGGGTGGTTGATACCCTGATCGAACCCCATCACGTTACAGCTGGTAGGAAGCAGGCATATTGTGGGTTGTTGTGGAGGTCTGCTTGATGGAGGAAATGAATGGCTTTAGCCCACCTCTCACAGTTCTGACTGTGCAGATTGTCCAGAGCTACAAGGCTTAACTTGACTTTTGTCTTACTTTTCTGTGGAGCTGAAATCATGTGGAAAGGCTGCTGAACATGCTGATTCTTATCAAATAGTTCCATACAGCAGGGATGGCTATCTCTTTGTATATCTTACTTACAGACTCACGGAGGCTTTGGCATGTGGCCAGGGATGATGATTTAAATATATATATATATATTTTTTTTCAACGTTTATTTATTTTTGGGACAGAGAGAGACAGAGCATGAACGGGGGAGGGGCAGAGAGAGGGAGACACAGAATTGGAAACAGGCTCCAGGCTCTGAGCCATCAGCCCAGAGCCTGACGCGGGGCTCGAACTCACGGACCGCGAGATCGTGACCTGGCTGAAGTCGGACGCTTAACCGACTGCGCCACCCAGGCGCCCCAATATATATATATTTTTAAGTTTATTCATTTTTTTTTGAGAGACAGAGCATAAGTGGGGAAGAGGCAGAGAGAGAGGGAGACGCAGAATCCGAGGCAGGCTCCAGGCTCTGAGCTGTCAGCACAAAGCCTGATGCGGGGCTCGAACCCACGAACCGTGAGATCATGGCCTGAACTGAAGTCAGACATTTAACTGACTGAGCCACCCAGGCACCCCTAAATATCTTTTTAATCATCCTCCCACCATGATCTTTAAATATAGATTAGTTTTCAGTTGTTTTTTCTTCTCTTTCAAAATATGAAGTTCCTTTTGATGTCCTGTCTTTTCTTTTCTTTCTTTTTTCTTTTTTTTTTTTTTTTCCCATTCCAACTGGTCCTTTAATCTGAATCTTGTGGAAGGCAGGTAGGCAAAATGTTCAGAAAGAAGGCATGAGATGAGTGAATATTATTTAAATATAAGGATGTCTGCTTTTCCTTGCACTTCAACTACTTTTTCTCTTCTTTTCTTTGTGCTGTTTATATAAACTTTATTTCAAAACATTTTTGGATTTAAAGAATTAAAGGTAGAGAGTTTCTGCACACCCCACACCCTGTTTCCCTTATTAATAGCCAAGTCAGTATGGAATATTTGTCATAATTAATTAACCAAAATTGATCAATTTTTACCAAATAGTTTATTTGGATTTCCTTAGCTTTTACTTAATGCCCTCTTTCTGTCCCAGGATCCCATCCCACATGTCATACCATATTTAGTTACCACGTATCCTTAGGTTTCCCTTGGGTGGGAGTTTCTGTCTTCCTTTGTTTTTGATGACCTTGATGGTTTTGAGGCATACTACTCAGGTAGTTTTGTAGACGTCCCCTACCTGTAAAGAGTGATTTTATAGTGAAGAAACCTAACAAACATGCCTCAAGCCTGATGAACAAGGTCAACATCAATCGTTATAAATCTTGTGGGTAGTATGTGCCCTTGATATGATGTAACAAGAACGGCACTTTATGTCTGTGGTTTCCTTTCCCAAAACCCATTACCCCCATCTAGCCATGAGAAAAGATCTGAGAAATTAAAAGACTTTCTACAAAATACTTGAACAGTGGAACTAACAACCGTCAAGGTCATTAAAAACTAGCTAACTAATTTAATTAATTCATTAATTCATTAATAAGGAGAGAGAATAGACAAGTCTCCTGGACAAAAGAATTTTAAATAATTTATGTAATCCTTCCTATGAAATCATGAATATTTATTTTACACTTTGGGTTAGAGTCCAATACCACTGTATTTATTTTGTTGCTTATATTCTTGCAATTTTAACTCTTGTATCCTTTTGATATATCCCCATCATTATGAATGGTTTATTTATTGATTGATTGATATTTATTTATTTATTTATTTATTTATTTTTGGAGGGGGGGGATATTTTACTCGGAAAACATTTTTAGTTGTGGTAAGGTACACATAACATAGAATATTCCATTTTAACCATTTTTACGTGTGTACCTATGTAGAGTTAGGTATATTCACATTGCTGTGCAACCAATCTCCAGAACTTTTCATTTTGCAAGACAGAAACTCTATATCCATTAAACAACTACTCCCTCTTTCTTCTTTTTCCAGCCCCTGGCAACCACCATTTTTTTTTTTTTTTGACTTTTATGACTTTGACTACTCTAGATGTCACATATATTATGCCAATAGTATCGTGCAGTATTTGTCTTTTAGTGACTGGTATGTTTCACTTGGCATATTACACTCAAGTTTGATCTATGCTGTCGTAGCGTGGGTAATTTTCTTTCTTGTTAAGGCCAAGTAATATTCTCCTGTATGTATATACCAAATTTTGTTTATCTATTCATCCATCAGTGGATACTTGGGTTGCTTCCACCTTTTGGCTATCATGAACAATCCTGCTATGAACATGAGTGTACAGATTTCTCTTCCAGACCCTACTTTCAATTACTTTGGATATATGACCAGAAGTGAAATTGCTGGATCATATGGTAATCCTATTTCTTCTTTTATATTTATTATTATTATTATTATTATTATCATTATTATTAGTTTAAGGGACTCCCATATTGTTTTCCATTTTACATTCTCATCAATAGAGCACAAGGGTTACCATTTGTGTACATCCTTGCCAAAATTTTTATTTTCTGTTTTTGTTTTTGTGTTTAGTTTTATTTATTTTTTTGTTATTTGATAGTAGTCATCCTAATGAATGTAAGATGATATCTCATTGTGGTTTTGATTTGCATTGTGCTAATGATTAGCATGTTTCTTGGATATTTGTATATCTGTTTAGGGAAACCTTTACAAATTCTGGATATTAATCATTTATCACATATATATGACTTGAACAGAATTTGTCCCTTTTCACGGGCTACCTTTTCAGTCTGTTGACTGTGTCCTTTGATGTGCCGTCATTTTAAATTTTGCTGTGGTCTAACGTATCTATCTATACTTGTGTTGCCCATGTTTTTGGTATCATATCCAAAAAATCATTGTCAAATCCAACATTATGAATTTTTCCCCTATATTTTCTTCTAAGGTACCTATAGTCGTAGCTGTTATATTTAGCTCTTTGATCTATTTTGAGTTGATTATTATATATAGTGTAAGGTAATGATCCCACTTCACTTTTTTGCATGTATATATGCAGTTTTCCAACATGATTTACTAAAAAGACTGTCCTTTTCCCATTGAATGGCCTTGGGACCCTTGTCAAAAATAATTTGACCATATATGTCAGGCCTTATTTCTAGGCTATTTTTTTTTTTCTATTTCTTTGGTCAATATGTTTGTCTTTATGGCAGTGCCACAAAGTTGTTTTGACAACTGTAGCTTGGTAAATACGTTTTGAAATCAAGAAGTGTGATAGCTCCAACTCTGTTCTTTTTCAACTTTGGCTATTCCATATGAGTTCTACCATAGATTTTTCTATTCAGGAAAAAACCTCATTGGGATTTTGCTAAGTATTGCATTAAATCTGTAGATCACTTCGACATCTTAACAATATTGACATCTTAACATATTGACATCTTAACAATATTAAGTCTTCCAATCCATGAACATGGGATATCTTTCCATTTATTTGCATCTTCTTACTTTCTTTTAGCAATGTTTTGTAGTTTTCAGGGTATATGTATTTTGTCTCCTTGGTTAAATTTATCCTAAGAATTTAATTCTTTTAATTCTATTGTAAATTGAATTTTTTTCCTCAATTTTATTTTAGATCGTTCTTTGTTAGTGTATTTTTGTGTCTAATAACATTTAATTCTAATTTAACTCATAGCTTCAGAAAACAAGTATAGAATTTTAAGGTCTATTTTGGGACCTATTAGTTTACCTAAAGAGGAGTTTATAACCTCAGTATTTTGAGTTCAGTTTTCTTTCACTCACATATGTGACTCAGCAGCTAATTTATTTGAGTGGGTTTTTGATTTAAGGACTTTCTCTCTTAAACCACCTTGCTTTCATTCTCATGAGAGTGGATATGCTTGTCCTTCTGGGTAATGGGGAAAAGAAGAGATAAGATTAGTTTCATCTTGCGGGGCAGATTTCCTGAGATAGCGATGGCGTCATTGCTACTGACGGGAAGCCTTGTGTCATAGGAGCCAATTAGAATTTACTTAGTTGCTAAGAATATGGTTTTGAGGGTAGAGAACTCTGGTTTCACTCTAACTCCAAGATTTGCTAGCTGTGAAAACTTGCCGAATTACTTACTATCATGAAGTCTTAATATTATTATTTATTGAAATAGTGAAAATGCCAATACCTACCTCCTAAAACTCTTATGTGCATGACTCTTAGCACAAGCATGTAGAGAACAATGCATTGCATTAATTGGTGTCATGTTTGTTGCCTGATCCATTTCCAGGTAATGCAATGAATTTAATGTTTAACACTAGAGTTTTTCGACTTCACTATTACCGAGTGCAGGTGAAAGAAATATTGTTGGCAACTGGAAAATACAGCAGTACTAGTGGTTTTCTTGTGAGGGTGGTGGAAACGATTTGCACCGGAAGACGTGACCAGGTAGACACGTTTCCTAGTCTTACCTTTTTACTTGGAAGTTGGTGGAGAAAGATCAGCCGAGGCAAGGACGCCCAACAAGGGCACCGCATGTCACAGGGGACAGAATGTGATGTGTGGGGCAGCATTCATCATCTATGATGACTAGAAATTCAGATACCAAATTTCACAACCTGGCTCCAGTCCAACCCTCCTGAACGCGTGCCTGAATCCAAATAGCATCGTTAACGAGAAAAGAACAGCAAAACTGTGAAATGTGCAGTTTAATGAACTCCCCAAATATAGGGCCTCAAAAAACCCAGCTCTAAAAGAAATAAATAAACGTGTGCTAAATGAAACTCTATCTTCCAACACTCTGAAAGCCACTTGTCCAGAAGTCCTCCTACAGCAAATATGCTTGGGATTTTCTTAGCAAATGTGTATCACTTCAGATGAAAATAGTTGAAATGGAAACAAGTGGGCAAAAAAGTAGAATTAGAGAAGTGAACAGATGGTATGTAAGGATAATGATGATCCAATTGCACCATATTATAAATGAGCTATCACAGAATCTCGGAGGAGCTTCTGGCCAAACACTTGAACATAATGGAGAAAAGCCCTGCTTGTATCTCCCCTCCTATTTTTTTTTTCTTTCACCATTTAAGAAAGTTGCAAACAAATGAAGCAAATGACAGAAAGTGTAACACGGAATACCTACTCACGCAATGCAAATCCCTCGTAATGTCCTCCGCTGGAAATTTAAAAAGTCTAGGCGACCCTGGGTCAGAATGAGATGTTTAGACACAGTTTCTGTGGAACTTACAGCATAAAGGGTTCCTGGTCTCTCAGGCAAGCCATGAATTTCACCTCCCTCTGTGGCGGTATGTTCTTCTGGCATCTTTTCTAATTTCCTCAACTTGTTGGTGGAAATCGCTTCAAACCACTTTGTTATCTCTCTCAAATGTTCTCACTGAAACCGAAATAGATACGTCACCTGCCATCATTTAACAGTTGTTAAAAGCACTTCTGTGAGAATTTCGGAACGTAATTTTGCATTCAGTCCCAGTCCTTTCTGCGAGGTTGAAACACTAGCAGAAATATTTGCAAGAGCCCCGAGATTATTTTATTAGTTTGAACATCAAATTAACCTCCGTTCTGTTCAGCAAATATTTCCAGAACATCTACAGCCATCGTTAGACCTGAGCTATGCAGCAGGTCCGCACCTTCTCGGGGGAACACTGAAATTTGCACGCGTAGACGAATCTGTTGAGCCTAAACCGTTCACACCAGCAAGGGTCAAGGGGAGATATCAATGCTTATTTACAGCCGAGTCTTTAGTTATAAGAACTGACACAATCAGCTGCCTGCAATATTTAAGGATGAATTCGGAGAATTGCTGCAAAAAAGTGTTTCTCAACTTTAGTGTTACTGAGCTCGTGGTTCGGTTCTTTGGTGGAGGGAGCTATCCTGCGCATCGGAGGATGCTTATTAGCGTTATTGGCCCCTACAAACTGGATGCTAATAGCACGCCCTCACCTTGGAAACAACCAGAATTGTCTCCTGAATTTTCCACATGTCTCCCAAGGGGCAAAATCAGCTCTGGTTGAGATGCTGCTGTAAAATATACATCCATGTTCCTCAAAGAGTTTCGATTCAGTGGGAAAAGAAATAGCACACATATTAAGTGGTTAAGTCAATAACAGTGCTAAGATGATCCGAGGCTGAGTGGGCCAGACCAAACACGCTGTGAAACTTGAGAAGCAATCCTTAAGTCAACTGAATTGGTTTCTTACTCGGAGGACATCTGATAGCCCCCCTTCGCAGAACTCTCATTCTGTAAATACGTTTTCATTCTCATAAAATTGTCATCAACTGTTTTCAGTATTACCCATTGATTAACAATTACCTTTCAGATGGTATTGAGTGAGTAGAAGAATTATGGTACTAGGGTTTCTAGCCAAATCGTCTATTTGTTGTATGATGTCTTTGATTTTCTGCCTATGCTATTTTTTTTCCCCAAAATTCTGAGTTGTGAATCCAAGTAACATAAATTGGTGGTAGTACATAGGGTACCTCTCTTTGTTTTTGTTTTTTTTTTTTTAATTTTTTTTTCAATGTTTATTTATTTTTGGGACAGAGAGCATGAACGGGGGAGGGGCAGAGAGAGAGGGAGACACAGAATCAGAAACAGGCTCCAGGCTCTGAGCCATCAGCCCAGAGCCTGACGCGGGGCTCGAAATCACGGACCGCGAGATCGTGACCTGGCTGAAGACGGACGCTTAACCGACTGCGCCACCCAGGCGCCCCAGGGTACCTCTCTTTGATTGGAAATTATGACGTCAAATGTCTACTATTAAAGGAGCTAGCTCGTAGAGTCTAGAGCTCATGCCAAGAAAATAGTGAGTAGTCACTGATATCAGTGACGTTCCATCAGCACGATTATGCATTATTCATCCATTAAACATTTATTGAGGATTTCTCATGGCCGACATTGTCCTTCTGACCCTCCTTGTACTTTGAGGGCAGAGTCTTGCCCTTGTGAAAGATGGAGACTGTAAGACACCCGATTCCTTGTATGCTGAGAAAATAAGGCATATGATGCACACTTGAGTCCCTGAAAGGAAAGCGGCAAGACTGGTGGATGTTAAGATTTCTGGGAACATTTTTGACTCCGTGGTGGATCAACAACAACAACAGCAAGTGTTAGAAGTAACTCTCTTTCTTCTCTTTGGTCATGGTTTTGTGAGGATGTAATGTCTGGAGCTGCAGCAGCCGTCTTAGGGTGATGAGGAGACAGCCAGAGAAGGACAGCAATACTGTCGAATGGCAGAAATGAAAAATCAACAGCCCAACGTCCTTGGTGACATAACTGAATGGCTGAATTATTTAATTCTGTTTTTGCCTGCCATCATACTTCTTGTCAGGGAAGATTATTGATGTGCTTGTAGGAAAAGCCTCCATTGGCAAGATTTTCTGTGAATTGCAACTAATTTTTTTTTCAGATAATATTTTCTACTATATTCAAGATGCAACGTGGGTGAAATTAAAAACCAACCAACCAAACAAACATAATGACACATCCTATCGTCAAAACTTGCATTTAGACATTGTTATGGCCATTCTGTTTCCACAATTAATGAGTATGTCTTCAGAGTAACCCTCAACCTCGAGTGGACACAGAGAACACAACATTTTGTCAACTTGATCCTATTGTATTTATTACAGGTTGAGTTATGTTCCCTCAAGTTGGTATATCGAAGTCCTAACACCCAGTCGTTCAGAATGTGACCTTATTTGGCGATAAGGTCCTTACAGGAGTCATCAAGTGAAAGGGAAGTCACCAGGTTGGGCCTTAGTCCAATTTTACTAATGTCCTTATAAAAAGGGGAAGTGTGGATGCAGCAAAACACAAGAAGAAAGAAGAGAAGACCATGTGAAGAGACATAGAGAAAAGAAAGTTGTCTAGAAGCCAACCAGAGAGATCTGGAACAGCTCCTTCCCTCACAACCCTCAGAAGGAAACAGCCCTGCTGGCCCATTGATTTTAGATTTCTAGCCTCCAGAGGTGTGAGGTAATACGCATATGCTGCTTAAACCACCCCCTTTGTGGTAGTTTGCACCACAATGTGTGGTGGCACATTCTTTTGGCTCTGCTTTCAAAGTTATTAGAGTTTCTCTGTTTCTCACTCCCTCCACAGCCACAACCCTAGTCAACATCACAAAGAGCTGGTCTCTTTGACCATTGCAGCCTCTATCAGAGTAAGCAGATTAATTGTGTTAAAATATAAGATGGGTCATGTCATGATCCTGTTCAAAATCTCCAGTGCCTTCCATAAGACTCAGGTGAAAACCAAAGTTACTCACAACACCCTATTGCTTTTCTCTTATTACGCTTTCACTTGGCTGGGGCCATGATGGAATGTTGGTTGTTCTTTGAGCTTCCGGGCATTCGCCTTTGAACTTGTTCTTCTGCTTGAATAATTATATCTCCCAGATATTTGCTTGACTCATTCTTGCCTCCTTCAGATAATTCATTGGGAGAAAATCTAATTTTTAAATGAGATGTTTTCTGACTATTTATGTATGTATTTGTTAAATGTTTGTTTTTAGATATCATGAGCAGTTGGGGGGGGGTGGCGGAAGAGAGAGAAGGGGACAGGGGATCCAAAGTGGGCTCTGTGCTGACAGCAGCAAGCCCAGTGCGGGTCTTGAACTCACGAACCATAAGATCATGACCTGAGCCAAAGCTGGGTACTCAACTGACTGATCCATCCAGGTGCCCCAATGACTACCCATTTAAATGTGCACCTGTTTCCCTCTCCTAAGCCTAGGAAAATCTCACTTCCTTCCTGAATTATTATTTGGTCTAGTAGCATTTGTTGCCATTTATTGTTTTCCTTTTTCCCTTATTTTTATAAAAAAATCAATGTCTCTTATTATAATGCAGTATTTACAGAGGCAAGGGTTTGTTTGTTTTTTTCTACTTTGCTTACTGCTTTGTCTCTAGTGCCTGTAGTAGTCCTAAGAAACACAGATACTTAAAAACTATTTGTACGATAAACACATGACTGAACAAGAACTCACGTTACCACCATTTATTACAAAACTAGGAGTTCCAGGAAGTTTGGAATCATCAAAAAATTCTTATGCTTTGTAGCATGTTAATCGTAGCTTTGAAGATTAAAATTCCTTGCAGGATATGCGTGGTGTTTTAATGCCAGTGAATAAGTAATTAAGTGCTTACTATGTAAATCTCTGTCACATAAGCTCACAGCACCAAATTTAAGACCTATTAGGAGCTTAGAAAAGTTTTGTTTAGGGAGTGAAACCAAAAGTACTATGCTTTATTATCTTAAATATGACTCCGTGACTCTCTGAGTGGCTCAAATAAATGAACCTGATTATTCTTATTGTTTTTCCCCTTTATTTAGGACTTGTTCCCAGCACCATGGTTTTGAAAGTTATCTGAGTGGAGAGCTACCTTAGTAGATAGTTTCCAATCTTTCTGGATGCAAATAACAGACTTAACTTTTGTTGCTACATAGTTATAATCTCACTGGAGGAGGTAACGTAAAGTAAATCCGTTTCTACTTCAGATTCTTCCAATAATGTGAGTGTTTGAGACCCCTCTGAACAGAACATGAATAAAAATATCTTCCTTTGATTTCTAGAAGATACAATACATAGACATATTTTAACATATCAACTGTAAACATTTTGTATAAAAGCTGCATATGTACCTTTTTTATCTGTTTTGTGCTTGATACAGATTTAGATATTGTGATTTTCAGCTGTGTCAATTACCCGGAATCAACCATCAGAGGGAATTTCCTGGGGAATTCTGAGCATGGTCATGAACTCAGGTTAATTTACATGCAAACCATCAAACACAGGTGCTTTTAAATTTTTATTTATATATTTTTTAAAAGAACTTGTAGGATCAGAAAATCTACAAGGGCCTATCCTTACTCCTGAGTTTAAATCATACCTTAAAAAAAAATCTATACCTCACTTACGTCATTCTTGGAAAGGTACATTTATTTTGTTGTTGTTTAGTTCTTAGTGGATACGGGTGGGCAATGTCATAAGGAAGAAAAAAGAAAAACATATTTCAAGGTTATATACCAAACACAAAAGCAAACTTGTAAACTACAGACTTCTGGCAAATAACAGCCCTAGAAATTCTTGCCAGATATCTTGGTTTTTTTTAAATTTTTTTTTAATGTTTATTTGTTTCTGAGACAGAGAGACAGAACATGAGTGGGGGAGGGGCAGAGAGAGGAAGGCACAGAATCCGAAGCAGCTCTGGGCTCTGAGCTGTCAGCACAGAGCCGGACGCGGGGCTCGAACTCACAAACCATGAGATCATGACCTGAGCCGAAGCCGGTTGCTCAACTGACTGAGCCACCCAGGTGTCCCTCTGGCCAGATACCTTGTAATGAAAAATATTGCAACTCTTTTTATTTTATTTTTTAATTTTTTTTTAATTTTTTTTTCAACGTTTATTTATTTTTGAGACAGAGAGAGACAGAGCATGAACGGGGGAGGGTCAGAGAGAGAGGGAGACACAGAATCGGAAACAGGCTCCAGGCTCTGAGCCATCAGCCCAGAGCCTGACGCGGGGCGCGAACTCACTGACCGCGAGATCGTGACCTGGCTGAAGTCGGACGCTTAACCGACTGCGCCACCCAGGCGCCCCTGCAACTCTTTTTAAAGTAAATTTCTATAGAGTGTTAAAGGAGGGCTCTTTGAGAATGTCTCTCCTCTCTCTAATACGTAATTTCAAGACCATGCCTTTTGTGTGATAATTAGTAATGCAGGGGCAACCATTCCCTTTAATTCTTTCTACAGGCTGTTGCCAGACTAATCATCTTCAAACCCAGTTGCTCTCAAACCTTCAATAGCTCCCCATTGCTTATAGAATACAATCCAAACTTCTTAGCTTGGTACACTTGACCATGTAGTTCAGATTCCCAGGAACCCTATGAGATAAGGGTTCTTGTGCAAGTAAAGGATCAAGGAGATGTTGAAACCAGTAAGGAAGAGAGGGAAGCGGAGGAGGGCCAAATGAAGAAACTAAGGACAGATGTGCTCTAGGCTCACATCCAGCCTCCACCTGATCCCACGGGAGCTCTGGAGTACGAATGCTGTCGGGGTTTACCCATCTTGAGGGCGAGGAGACTGCCTCATTTCCTTTGTCTCAGCAGCTCCAGGCCACCTTGGATGGAGCAGGTTGCAGGTCCCAGGCATCACCTGCTGAGGCAGCTCCCTTCAGGCACGGGTGATTTGCAAAGAATGGTATGGCTATGAGCCTTTGTCACAACACTCGTGGCAGCTGGGCGTATGGGTGCACCAGCCGAGGGAAGGGATTCTGGGGCACTAATAGGAACCAGGACATAGGCTTCTATGACCTGGCTTCCATCTTTTATAACATTTGCCCCATTTATCATCATGTGACGATACGATGATGCTGGAAAAGGCCTCCGACCCTTCACAGTTCCAAGACAAAGCCCGCAGAATCCACCCCCACTCCTCCTGTAACTAGCCCATGGAGTAACTCTGGGGCCTGCCGCGGGGACTGTTTTGTACACAAGTGAACTAAATCCCCCTGTTGGAATCATTTTTGTTGGGTATTTTGTTCTTTGCAGCCGAAAGCACCTTGCACTCCCTTTTGTAGCGCTTTCCGGTTAAGAGCTGGATTAGAGAATGTGGTAAAACCTAAGATTATGAGGAGTTTTGCATTCTTACTTTTCTGAAGTGACAAAAGCTGGACCCATCCAGCTGGGTGGATGTGGATTATTGGGCCAATTTCATACAGGAAGGAAAAGAAAGGAGAAGTGATCCAGCGTCTATGCCAAGAAGAAATGGGAAGCTCCATAGTGCTGCCAGCGAGGGTTCCGAGTGGTCTTCTGTGCTCTAACACAGGCAGGCAGAGAGGGACTGGCCGTGGAAGGTCCCCTTATAGGGGGGCCTGGGTGGCTCAGTCGGTTGAGCGTCCGACTTCGGCTCAGGTCATGATCTCGCGGTCCCTGAGTTCGAGCCCCACCTCAGGCTCTGTGCTGACAGCTCAGAGCCTGGAGCCTGTTTCAGATTCTGTGTCCCGCTCTCTCTGGCCCTCCCCTGCTCATGCTCTGTCTCTCTCTGTCTCAAACATAAATAAACACTAAAAAAATTTTTTTTAAAAAGCACACTGACTCTGCCCATTAGGGCAATGTGCTCTGATAAAGGCATATTCTTCCCCATATGCTTGCTTCCTCCCTGGGAGAAGTAAGTCGGAGTGAGAAGAGAGGTACAGTGAGTGTCTGTAATACTCTCCAAGAGGGAAGAGTGTTTTATGTTTCCCCTCTTTGGCCAGGAAATAGAATATACAGTGAGAAAGAAAGAGAGTCTCCTGTGACAATTAATAATGGTAATAATAATTATAAGCCTGTACCGTGTAAGACACATTTTGCTAAGAGCTTTATATGCATTAACTCCACCGAAATTCAAAATAACTTCAGAAATCTGCTGCTTTGTTTTCCTCTCTGATATTCCTTTACGTTCTCTTCTCTTAAAGTTTCCTCTCTTTTGTTCAGGCCTATACAAAATCCACCAATATTCAGCTCATGTACGTCTTTGATAGATTCACAAGAGGCAAAGTCGTCTTTGACCGCAGGGCTCTACCAACCTCTCCTCTTGCTTTTGTGTACGTGGAAAGGGAAGATGGGAAGTTAGAATACGAGTGATGGGTGCTGTAGCTACGGATGAAAAAAATAATCTTTTTTTCTCTTCCAAGCACTTCACATTTGGGGACGTTTTTATTATGTCATACATGCATGCAAGCTACTTAAAACATTTTATACAGACCACACTAAAACATGTGCAGTGGGAAACATTTGCTATTTCGTAGAGCCTGAAGTTGGAACTGCAACAAAGTCTAGAAAAAAAAATATGTACGATTATTCTTGCAGAACATTTCCCATGAGATATTAATAGATGTTCTCTGTAAGAGTTCTTTAGTCAAATAAATTGAAGAGTGTTCTGGATTCCACTAGATTAAGGGATTTTCCTTCCTCAACAACTGTTCTAGACTTTTAACACATTTATCTTCAACTTTCCAGGAACAGGAGACCGTCCAAAGAGTTTCTCAGTTGTGTCTGACCATAAGTTCTGTTTGGTGAGGAACGGCTACTAACATTTCTGGAATGAGCGGTCTTTGGAAGATGCCTTGGGAAGTGGTTCTGCAGCAGACAGGAATAATTTTCCTCACGAAAATTCCCTATTTCCATATACCCATAATCTGATTACTAACATCCCAACATGTGCATTTACTATCATCAGAAGTCCTGCCTCAATCACACTGGCCCATGGAGATGTGGACATGAAAATATTGCTCTATTTTCACATTTTCTATCATTAAAACCACTTACACTGACCTTACTTTTTTTGTTTGTTTGTTTTGTTCCTGTTGTTAGTCCCTCATTTTCTTGTCTTCAGGTTAACCAATCAAGACCATCCAAATGTGTCAAAAAGATACTATAATAGACATGAGAATAATATGGTTTTTTTTAAAATATGAAATTTATTGTCCAATTGGTTTCCATACAACACCCAGTGCTCATCCCAACAGATGCCCTCCTCAATGCCCATCACCCACTTTCCCTCTCCCCCCACCCCCCATCAACCCTCAGTTTGTTGTCACTTTTTAAGAGTCTTTTAATAATATGTTTTTTTAATGTGAATTAAACTCTAGTACAAGAAAGAGAAAAACATAAAACCAACAATCAGAAATAGTATAACTTATTGTGAACGACAAGGTATTAAGCTTTCTCTGTTCTTTCTTAGAAGTTCTTTTCCTTTATCAGTAACAAATTAAGATCAAATAGTCCCAATATTAATACTAGATTTGACATACGTTAGAGTTGTATAAGGGCATAATAATTCATATAATTTATTATTCATAATTCACAAGACTCCAAGATAAGGACAGCTCGATTATTTATATTCCTAATTTATTAAGCAGGTAGGCAGATGCTTACAATACAGAAAAAAGCCCATTACAATGTTGGTCATGTGAAGATAAGAAACAAGGACTAAGAGAATAAAGAAAAATGCATATGAAATTGCAAAATACACAATGTAAGGGGTAAAAAATTGATTTTCTTTTTGGGTAACAACTTGCAAAACATCTTCTGTAGTTTTACTGCTATTTGTGCCTTGTATGGTAAAAACTCAGAAAGCCGTACTCTGAAAGTTACATGAAAGAATCCACAAAGATGTGGGCATCAAAAAATACCAGAAAGGTAATAGGAAAAGTACTGAGTATAGAATCAAAATAAGGAGGTTCTAGACCTGATATTATCAGAGAGAGAGGTGTGTGCTCTTGGAAGAAGGTTAAAGGCTGCTGGATTATTATTAAGGCCAAAGCTTTTCCTACACGTTTGTCATTACCTTAAAGATATTTGAAAACGACTTACTAGTTGCTAAATGTTTTGGTCGGTGTAACTTTGCCATATTTATATTTCTTTCGTCTTCCTGGAGAATGATGTAATTACATGTTAAACATAACTAATTGGATATCTCAAAAGATACGTGGAAGAAAACGAACTACTGGAGAGGGGAGTGACATAAAAGACGAGATGGATGTTTGGTTATGTAGCTTGTGAGTTTTTAAAAAAATTGTTTTAATGCTCATTTGTTTTTGAGAGAGAATCAGAGCACGAGTGGGGGAGGGGCAGAGAGAGAGAGGGAGACAGAATCTGAAGCAGGTTCCAGGCTTTGAGCTGGCAGCACAGAGCCCGATGCTGGGCTCGAACTCACAGACCACAAGATCATGACCTGAGCCGAAGTCAGACGCTCAACCGACTGAGCCACCCAGGCGCCCCTTGTGGCTTGTGATTTCTTTTGTGTCTCAGTTTAGGAAAAGTTGCTTCAGTCCAGTCTGGCTCGAAATGTTCTTTACAAAGCCCTCGATGACGTAGATCCTGCTGGGGCGTGGACACCGAAAGGAGGTGTCTTTGGATGCTCTTATGTTCCATCCGAGTGGCCAACACTGCTGACCTGCACACTGGCTCCGAAGACGTCTTTTTGTTCCAGGCGGGACTGTCTTCCGTAAACGGAGCCTTGGCCTTTCCCCCAAATCCTTGAGAAGGAATATCTGGAGGAGGGGCTGGGGGTTGCTTTTCCTCTCAAATCTGTAGTAATTCATGTTTTATTTATAATCACTCTGAAAATCTAATTTTTGGAGACTTCATGGTGGCCCTGTGACTGGGTAAGTGACACATGATCACAAACAGAGCAGCTTAACACGTGTTTATCTTCTCACGGTTTCCGAGTCTGCGGTTCGGGCACCAGGTCCCTGCTCAGAGCCTCAGAACGCGGTTATGTCCCTTTCTGGGGGCTCCAGGGAGAAATTCATTTCCAGGCTCATTCAGGTTGTTGATTGAATACAGAGCCACGCAGCTGTTGGCTGAACGTTTTTCTCAGCTTCTGGAGGCCACCTGCACTGGGGAAGGCTTGCGGCTTCCTTCAAGCCAGCAACGGGGGATGGAGAAAGCCTTTTCACACTTGTCATTTCTCTGGCTCCCCTTTTGCCTGATCTCACCAGCCTTCCTCTTCTGCAACGTCTGTCTCCTGACTCCAGGCAGAGAAACTTCTCTGCTTTTAAGGATTCGCATGGTTAGACTGGGCTCACGTGGATATTCCAAGGTCATCCCCTTATCGTAAGGTTCATAACCTCAATTACAACTGGGAAGTCCCTTCACGATAGTCCCTAGATTCGGGCTGCAAAGCCAGGCGATGCGGATTTGGGGATCAATGTGAATTTTAATGCTTACATATGAATGCAAACTTAAATGTCATTTCCCTTTCCCACCGATTCATTCATTTACTCATTTAGCGATGATTTCTGGAAAGCTTATTTCTTATTTTCCGGGCACTAATCTGGGCACTGAGAATACAGTAACAAGTGACACTAGACTTGTGTTAGGCGGTACGGTAACCACTGACCACATATATGGCTATCACAAGGTTGATCGTGGCTAATGAGACTAAGGAACTCAATTTCAATCTTGCTGTAATTAATTCAGATTTAAATTTTGGACACCTGGGTGGCTCAGTTGGTTGGGCGTCCAACGTCGGTCACCATCTCACGGTGCGTGAGTTTAAGCCCCATGTCGGGCTCTGTGCTGACAGTTCAGAGCCTGGAGCCTGCTTTGGATTCTGTGTCTCCCTCTCTCTCTGCCCTTCCCCCGCTCGCACATTGTCTCTCTCTCTCTCAAAAATGAATAAACGTGAAAAAACTTTAAAAAATAAAAATAAATAAAATTTAAATTTAAATAGTTTTGTATTCGGTGGCTCCCATAGTGACAGCACAGATAGAATGTTTTGATCATAGCAGAAAGTTCTCCTGGCAGGGCTGTGCTAGACAGATAAAGTCCTGCCCTCTTACAGTTTACACTCTAGGGTGGAGTTGACAATTTTTTTTTTTTTTCTGGAAAGGGCTGAGTAGTAAATATTTTAATCTGTATGGGCCAAGTGGTTTCTGTTTTAACTACTCGACTTTGCCGCTGTATCTGAAAACTGCCATAGAGGCCTGGTAAAGGACTGAACTCAGCTCTGTCTTTCAATAAAAGGTTATTGGCAAGAATAGGTAATGAGGAAGATTTGTCCCGTGGGCTGTAGTTTGCACATCCCAGTTCTTGAGGATGATACCCGTTCATTCATCGCCTAGCTTGTCGAGTTTTCTCCACTTTGGCTCTGATCTTCGCTTTTCCCACTAGACCTAGCATTCTAACATGATTTTATTCAGCATCCCATGGGGTTTCTGCCCTTATCAGTCCGCAAAGGATGCCATAACTAAATACCACAGACTGGGTGGTGCAACCAACAAAGTCATTTTCTCAGTCCTGAAGTCCAATATCAAGGGGTTGGCAGGTTTGGTTTCTTCTGCAGTCCCTTTCCTTGACTGGCAGAGGGCCACCTGCTCCCTGCGTGCTCACCTGCTCATTCCTCTGTGGGTGCTCTTTCCTGGTGTCTCTCTACATGTAAGATTTCCTCTTATAAGGACAGTAGTCAGCTTGGATTCAGGCCCATCCTAATGGTCTCATTTTAACTTTATTACTTCTTTAAAGGTCTTATTTCCACATACAGTTATATTCTGAGGTTCTGGTTGTTAAGGCTTCAACATATGAATTTTGGGGTATATAATTCACCCCCTAACAAGTCTTAAGTTTTAAATATACTGCTTTTAAGCCTGCCCCAAATTAGAACCGCTAGAGAGGGGCGCCTGGGTGGCGCAGTCGGTTAAGCGTCCGACTTCAGCCAGGTCACGATCTCGCGGTCCGTGAGTTCAAGCCCCGCGTCAGGCTCTGGGCTGATGGCTGAGAGCCTGGAGCCTGCTTCTGATTCTGTGTCTCCCTCTCTCTCTGCCCCTCCCCCTTTCATGCTCTGTCTCTCTCTGTCCCAAAAATAAATAAACGTTGAAAAAAAAAAATTAAAAAAAAAAAGAACCGCTAGAGAGCTAAAAACAAACAAACAAACAAACAAACAAGCACATCTCTAGGACTTTTTTAAAAGATTCATTGAGTGAATTTGGGGTGTGGTCTGGGAATTTAGATTTTTAAAGTTCCCTGGATAAGAGTGGTGATCATCCAGGTTGGGAACTACTGTTCTATCATGCATCCAAATGCTGCATACTAAGAAATCCAGACTAGCATGTGTGATGTGCCGTATGTGAGTTTTAAACGCATGGTGTTTACTCTCTATGCACCAATTGTAAAATTTAATTCAATTTAAAATAATTATTCTCAAGCTTCTTCCTGATCTTTGACTGAGCCAAGGACACATGGGCAAAGGGCTAACTTTCAGGGATGGTGCCAGTTCTCCAGGGTGAAGCAGGTTTACTGTGTCTGTTTTTCTGTGATACTGCTCGTAGGCACAAAAGTGGTGATGATGGGGGCCCAGAGAAAGACATGCAGTCTGCATCCTGCTAAAAAAATACTTAAAATTGTAATAAATCCTTGATTCTAAGTATCATTAAAAGCTATGAATAACTGAAATCATTAGCATGCATGCTATAGAGACTCCAAGACTAGATAGCCCCAAGCTGCCCTGGTTCACCTCTCACCATGCTTATATAGGATTTTTATGTTGCAACCACCAAGCACTTACTATGCTTATGCACATGCTTTCCTCCCTATGGAAAGTTCTTTCCCTTACTTAAATGCCTCTGCAATTTCGGTGTCTTCTCTACATGCCTAGGCAGAATTACTTATTACCTCTGTTTGTTACTATTTACACTCTAATGCTGTAAATTTTCTGTGTATGTGTTTCCCCTGCTCAAGAGATCAAAGCTGCCAACGGCCACCCCTCATCTCCACATTCATTGCAGACATTGATAATCTATTAAGGCATTCTTGCCCCCTCGATGTATGTGTGGACTCACAACCCAGTTCAGCAAAGTACTCTAGGAAGCCACCACTAATGGACCATTCAGCTTGCGAGATTGTACATGCTTGCCATTAATTGAATTCATTAATTGAATTAATGGAAACTTGATCTAAAAGGGAGCAAAGGTAGCTTTTTAAAAATTAAACTTTTTACTTAGAAATATTTGTGGGTTAATTAGCAGTTACAAGAAACAACATGGAGAGATCCCACGTACCCGCTACCCAATTTACGCCAATGGTAACACCTTGCAAAACTATGGTACGACACCAAAACCAAGATGCCAGTATTGGTACAGTTAAGATACAGAACATTTCCATCACCCCAAGAATCCTTAATGTTACTCTTTCATAGATATCTTCACCTGCCTCCCATCTCCACCCCTTCCTTAACCCATAGCAACTACTACTTGTTTTCCATGTCTATAGCATTTGTTGTATCAAGAAAGTTGTATAAATGGAATCCTACAGTATGCAAATTGGAGTTGGCTTTATTCACTCGGGATAATTCTCTGGAGATTCATTCAGATTGTTTGTGTACCAATGGTGTGTTCTTGTTTGTTTGTGAGTAGTATTCCATGGTATGGATGTAGCATAGTTGCTACCTCCACCATTCACCTGTTGAAGGACATATGAGTTTTTCCTGCTTGGGGATATCATGAATAAAGCTGCTATTATATTTGTGTATATAATTTGTATAAGCATATGTATTCATTTCTCTGGGATAAATGCCTAAAATACAACTTGTGAAAGCAGTTGCATGATAGATGTTTTAAAGAACTGCTAGACTATTTTCTAGATGGCTGTAGCATTTTACATTCCCACCCACAATGTATGAAAAATGGTTTTCCCACATCCTTCCCAGTATTTGGTGTTGTCAATATTTTTAATTTTAGCCATTCTGAGAGATGCTATTTTGGTTTCAGTTAGTTGCAATTCGAAGACTCTACACAGGTTCAGACTTTTGAACTTCTGGAGGCCGTGGGGAGCAATGGAAACATTCTGAAGTGGGTCATGTGCAAAGTCATGTCTTAAGAACAAAATCAAACTATTGAGTGTAGAATGGACAGGAAAAAAAAGAAACCAAAAAAATAATAAATAATATAAGGGATAAATTCTGAGGTTATTAGCCAGTATTAGAGACATATAACTATGGATGGATTGGAGTATGGAGCAAAGATGATAATAATGGAAATCTACATCTTTCTTAATCCATAGCAAGGTTTATGTGGATAGATATTAATTACAATTCTTATTCTCTTTCTGTCATTATTCTGACTTACGTTATATGTCTTCCTTTTAAAAATTAGAAAATTCAGAGGTTCGTAGGTATAGTTCAAGTTTATCCCTTAAGCCAGGTCCTCTATAATACCCCTTCCTTCCTAGTTATTGCAATTTTAACTTCCCTCTGAAGTCATGCTTAATTCTGAGCTCTTCGGGGCGCCTGGGTGGCTCAGTCAGTTAAGTGGCCGACTTTGGCTCAGGTCATGATCTCGCGGTCCGTGAGTTTGAGCCCCGCGTCGGGCTCTGTGCTGACAGCTCAGAGCCTGGAGCCTGTTTCAGATTCTGTGTCTCCCTCTCTCTGACCCTCCCCCGTTCATGCTCTGTCTCTCTCTGTCTCAAAAATAAATAAATGTTAAAAAAAATTTAATTCTGAGCTCTCCCCATTCCTCGATGTACTTTTTTCTTCATTTTTCTATAGCATACATCACTCTCTAACTTAAAATACATTTGGCTAATTTATTACAGCTATTGTAAGTCTTCTCTGTTAGGATGTAAGTTCTACAGGGTGGATAAAGTATGAGTTCAATACAGGTTTGTTGAGTGCATGAATGCATGAATGAATGAGTGAGTGAATGAATGAATGAATGAATGAACAGATCAGTTGCAAACCTGGAATTAGATTGTATCTTTCAGCCTTTCTAGAAATGCTTCTCTGGCATTTTCTTTTACATATTTAATAAAGTGATAAATAACGCAGAGGATATTCTATTGATACTTGCAAACTTCAAAACCAGTATTGTGCAGTTAGTAATTATATCAGAATTTGAAACATTCACCCAATTAGACTCTCCAGTGACATTAAAAGAACACAGTTGAGTTAAGTTGTGCACTCACACAGATCCTTCAGTACTAATCAGTCACCTGTTACATACTGACAAGGGGAATTCTGGGAAGGTCACTAAAAACAGATGGCCCTTCAGGATGCAGGTCACATCTAGGAAGGTGTGCTCCACAAATGTGGGGCCATATGACTCTGCCCTGGTTAGCAAGCAGGCAGTGTAGGACTAGATTTTGGCTTACGCAAAGACAACAAAGGAAGCCAACCATATGGTGTTATTTTAAGGATGTCAGAAAAAAACTGCATGTACTCCCAAATGCTTTTCCTGCCTCCTTGTTGCTGCTTTTACACAAAGGAGAAAAAAAGAAAACACTTTCTACAAATGCATACATATATGGCTTAAAATACACATTCCTGGGGCGTCTGGGTGGTTCAGTCAGCTAAGCATCTGATTCTTGATTTCAGCTCAGGTCATGATCTCACGGTTTGTGAGTTTGAGCCCCACATCGACCTCTGTCCTGACAGTGCAGAGCTTGCTTGGGATTCTCTCTCTCTCCCTCTCTCTCTGCCCCTCACCTTCTCTCTCTCTCTTCCTCTCTCTCTCTCTAGTTCAAAAATAAATAAACAAAACTTTAAAAAATAAAATAAAAATTATAATACCCTTTTGAATCAAAGATGTGGGGAAATGGGACACCTGCGTAGTTCAGTTGGTTAGGTGTCCGACTTTTGGTTTTGGCTCGGGTCATGATCTTATAGTTTGTGAGTTCAAACCCAACATTGGGCTCTGTGCTGACAATGCGGATCCTGCTTGGGGTTCTCTCTCTCTCCCCCTCCCCGCTCATGGTCTCTCTTTCTCTCCAAAATAAGTAAAATAAACATTTAAAACAAAAACAAATGCCTTTGGCAAAAGTTAAACCCTGATTGAAAAGTTCATTAAGACACGAATGATGGCAATCTTCTTTCCTGACAAGATGTTTTAATGTGGCGATAGCAGGACAGACGCACCCCAATCCTGATGAGAGGGAAGTTCAGAGTGCCAACACATGCGTTTACACACAAAGAAGGAGCTGAGGTTCATTCAGTGAGGCATTTTGATATTGACTAGTTAACTAATGACAGAGCCCTAAGGAAGTAGTTTCTTATGTCGGTAACTGTTAATGTCTCCATCTATTAACCAGTGGGATAAGCTGGCCTCTAACTGGCCTTCCATCTCTGAGATACTAGACCTCCTTATTTTTGCCAGCTCATGAGTAAAACAGATAAAGCCTGACATGAGTGGACAAGGCCTCTGAAGGAGCTGTGTTGGGACAATTTTGTTTAAATGCATCCAACTCTGAAATGTGCTTTATTGTGTAACAATTACCCTTGTTGGACCTCAGGTTCCCCTTCTATGAAAGGAAGATGTTGGGCTACAGATTCTGTTTCTTTTTGATGAAATATTTCCTGTTTCCCTAGTGCTGACATCAACATCAAGCTTTATAGTTAAGACAAGTTATGCAGTGATTTCGTACAATGAAAGTAACGGGGCTGACGTTCATTAACATAGTCTTTCCACTGGTTAAAGAACAGCTGCTTAAAATCTCTTCTTCTGTTCCTTTATAACCCACTCAAGGTGGATAGAAAATATGTGCAAAAATTACAAATTTAAAATCAATAGGAAACCCATGCACAAGAGAAGCAGGCTGAGAGTTGTTTTTACAATTCAAAGTTATACTGTATACCTTGATCTTATATATAAGATTTTTTAAAAACCTACAAATGTATGTAGGCAGAATGCAATGATGATTGAATTGCATAGATGTTGGAAGTCATTTCATGGAAGAAAAGTCAAGGGAGACACCATTCTCTATCTTATTTCATCCACTTATTTGAGCATCTCCACAAATATTTTTCTGATCTGATTTATTCTAGAAGAATTGATGAGGAACCGTTTTTTATTCCTTTCGTCTATCTTTCACCTTTCCTAGAATTTACAGTTCTCCTTAAATCACTGAGGTGACCATTAAACAAAGCAGTGTCTGTCACTGTGTTTTCCAACATTTCAAATTTGAATTCTTGTGGATTCCACTTGTAAAGGTTACATTTCAACTCCGTCGTGTTCAACCTCAATTTAGTAACTAGAAGATTCTTTTCTTGCTGGCCAAGCTCCCACTTGCCAATTCCTCTATCCCTTATTTCATTATTTCCATCCATTTTGTTTTGTTCATCTGCCCACGGTAGGAGAAATGTCCTCCCGTCAGCAGATTTTCTCTGAATCTGTGAAAAAAGGGTCGAGGATCTAAGTGTCTGCTGGCCACGAGAGGGGTGGGGCAGTGACAGGGGGAGTCCCTCAAGGTAGGAAGTCACCTTGTTACCAGATTTGATAGACTAAAACCAGGAAGAAATAGATGAAATAGCGATATCTGGCTTTCGATGCAGGTAGAAAAATGAAATAAAAGACTTTCTATTAGATTCCCAGAAAGCGTGAGTTACTGCAGATGTGTCAGTAATTGTGACACTGTGCAGCACAGCGCGGTGGGAAATGTTACTGCTCTGTGCCCCCGGCCCCCCACCCCCCGCCGCCCCAACTCCCATTTGCATCTGTTTCCTGGATGAGGGTGCTGGTCATAACCAAACACGTGCGGATCTTGCCTGGCTCATGCTTCGCTGGAGGCCCTTTATGACAACGTGCTTTGTTCTTTTTCTAGGTGTGTTTTCTGGTTCCCTAAAAGGAGACATTTTGAGAGAAAAGGAGCGAAGGGACAATAGGCCACTCACGAATGGCCTTATGGCAGGCCAGTTCTATGCCCAATGCCAGGAAAGTCACAGGTGTCTTCCACTGAGACAATGAAATCATGCACTTGGGCATACGAGCAGGTGATTGGGATGGAATGCATCCATCATGAAGACCCAAGTGCATTAGCTCCAGGGGGATGGCATTATTCAAATATAAATCAGGTTAATAACTGCTACTTTAAATTAAAAAAAAAATTCAAGACTAAACACGTCGACCCAGTATGGATTGGGGAGGACTCTATAATCCTCAGAAACTCCAATAACATAAAAATGGTGTCTACAAAAGAGGGGTGTTTTCTGGCCGTGATTGGTTGTCATTTGCATTTTCTCTTCCAGCTCTTCCCAGAACTAGCTGATCTCTGCTGGCTTCACTCTGCTTTGTAAGAACAGAGGGGCCGGGCCCTTTGTCAAATTCATGCTTCTTTCACACACACTGGGCACTCAGACTAGATTTTGAGTACTCCTCTATAGCCCTAAATTGCTAAAAGAGATTTTTATTTCTTCGGAAAAATCACTTTCTTTTCCTCAAAATGGTAGCACCTTACATGTTTTTATTGCTTTATAAGATAAAGCCCAGTTTCACATGATTTCCCATTTGAGCAACATAGCACTCCTAGAAACTTCGGCCAGTAAGAGCATTTCAGATGGTCATTAGCTTCAAGTATCATTTATTTTATATATTTTCTGTAGGTCACCTCAAAACTTTGACGGGATGGCAGGACCTGTGCGGCTCAGTCAGAGAAGTGTCTGACTCTCGATTTCAAATCAGGTAATGATTTCACTGTTTGTGAGATCGACCCCTTGCGTTGGGCTCTGTGCTGACAGCATAGAGCCTGCTTGGGATTCTCTCTCTCCTTCTCTCTCTGCCCCCACCCCGCTTGCACTCCACACACACTCTCTCTCTCTCTCTTTCAAAAATAAATACCAAAATAAAACCCCCCAAAAACCTTTGACGGAATGAAATAGAAAGTATTTTTTTGTATTTTTTTTTAACGTTTATTCATTTTTGAGACAGGGAGAGACAGAGCATGAACAGGGGAGGGGCAGAGAGAGAGGGAGACACAGAATCGGAAGCAGGCTCCAGGCTCTGAGCCATCAGCCCAGAGCCCGATGCGGGGCTCAAACTCACGGACCGTGAGATCATGACCTGAGCTGAAGTCGGACACTCAACCGACTGAGCCACCCAGGCACCCCTAGAAAGTATTTTTTAAAATAATAAATAAATAAGTAAATGAACAAGCAAGTACGTGAATAAAGCCGACATAGTGGTGCTAAAATAATCTTGATTGGGACTCGGGTTCTTTGGTGTTTAGCTCAGCTGCATCTGCCTACTTAGGAAAATGATCAGAATCAGTCTCACCTAGGAGTTTTCATTCCATGACTTGTTACACTCACAAGAATATCAGAGTAAATGTTTATATTGCTCTCAGAATTAAACACTGTAATGACTGTTGGGGAAGCCAGAGGTGAGGAAACTGAACGGCTCACTTCGTGGACACAAAATAAGAATGTGCAGCTTTTTGAGGTACATGTATTTCCTTTGTCATGAATTCCTCTACTAATTTAAGAGGGATTAAATGTGACCTGTTTACAAGAGGGTGCTAGTTGTGTTTAGGACTCAGGGATAGAAAGAATCATTGCTCCTACCCTTTCCTGGCTAATAATACTAGGATTTATGGGACTAAACTGTTGTATTTATACCTGGTCGAGAGTTCATAGATGGTAGTTAAAGCTCTGTGGTAGATGAGGTCATGTAGGTAAATCATGTAAAATGAGAGGGATAAAGGGAAGAACGTCGAACTTTGGTGAATAACAACATTTACATATTAGATGGAGGAATAAGACTAAAAATCTGAGAAGTAGGAAATATCAGAAAATAATGTAACAGTGTCATCAGTATGTTAGTTTCCTAGGATCGCAGTAACAAAATACCATAAACTGAGCGGCTTCAAACAAGCGAAATTTATTCTCTCACAATTTAGAACCAAGAAGGACTAGGTGTCAGGAAAGCCAGGCTGTCTTCAAAACCTGTAGAGGAGGATCCTTTACTGGCTCTTCCAGCTCCTGGAGTTTCCAGGCATTGCTTGCTTGGGACTGTATCCAGCTTCATATGGCCATCTACCCTCTGTGTCTGTATCATCACATGGCATTCACCTCTTAGAAGGACACCAGTCACATTTGATTAGGACCCACTCTAATGACCTCATCTTAACTTGATGACCTCTGCAAAGTTGCTTTTTCCAAAGAAGATTAAATGCACAGGTACAGGGAATTAGGACTTCATCATGTGTTTTGGGGGACATAATTCATACCATAACAGGGTTTCTAGAAGAAAGGACAGTAAAAGGTAAGAAACAAAACAGAGAACAGGTCCAGTGAGGACTCAATGTGTCTGCTGAATTTCATGATTAGAAGTCAGTTAATAACCTTATTTTCAGCAGACTCATTGGAAGGATGAGAACAGTGGCAGATTACATAGGATTGGGAATTGGACAGTGTAGAAAATTCTAGAGAGGGTAATGACCGGAACGAGATGTAGAGATGACGAGAGTTTGTGTGAGTCAGTAGGAGCACGTGGTGTAGTACACCTGCATATATATGTGCATTACAATAGATTTTCCTCCTTCCTTCATTCTCTTTATCCCTTCCTATCAGTCTTTAGTCCTAGGCAGTATGGAGGTTTTTTTCCATTTTTCAAAATGTTTTATTTATTTTTGAGAGAGGGTGCATGTGGGGATGGGGCTGAGAGAGGGAGACAGAGGATCCGAAGTGGGCTTTAGCCCGACGTGAGGCTTGAACTCACCAACCCCACGATCATGACCTAAGCCAGAGTCTAACGCTCCACTGACTGAGCCACCCACGCACCCCAGGAGTTTTCTTTTTCCATAATAACACTTAAGTGATGCTCTCAGAGGTCAATATTTGTGAGAGAAAGGTCTGTAACAACTGTAAGAGCATACCAGCATGAATCCAAGGCCATCCCTCCAGACTGAGTTGATATAAATAAAGAGAAAAGCAAGGAGATGCTCCACCCTACTTGCCTGTAAGCATCGTACGCTTTTTTTGCATTGTAGCTGAGTAGAGTTGCCAGAATAAATACAAGACATCTAGTTAAACTTATATTTCAGATTTAAAAAAACAAATATTAATACTTGTATAAATAGATCACGCACTATCTGGGACATACTTCGATTAATTTTTGTTTTCATTGTTTATTTGAAACTTAATGGGATGTCCGTGTTTTTATTTGCTAAATTTGGTAACCCAATAGTTGAGTGAATATGCGTTAGTAGGGGAAAAGAGAGAGAGAGATTGAGAGAGGGAATATGAATGCAGGAGTATTCCTAGAGAATAGGGAGGGAGAGCTCATGTGGAGGAATTAACTTGAAATATAAAAAAAAATAATAATAATCCTTTCACTGAGGCGGGAAGAAAAGAGGTGGGCTAAATATAAGTATATCCAATTAGGGGAATAGGAATTTGTGAGAATTCATTTCCAATCATCTCTACTTCATCTGAACTAGGAGGGAGAGCCTTCTTCTGGGATTGAGGAGGTAGACATGACATTGGGAGAAGGAGTGTGGAGAGAATAGTGAGCATTTATAATAGCCATTTGGGAGAACTTTATCATAGGAAGGTGTAGGTGATGATTGGTGGTCTAGGAGACCACTAATTGAGCCTCCCTGGCTCCCTGGGAGCAAGAGGTACAAGCCGACTTCTCAAGAGAACTGCAGAGGAAATGGTTTAAGTTGTAGGCTATGGAGAATTGCCAAGCCATCAGGTCCCCAAGTCTGGAAAAGGGATTGGTGAGACTGGAAAAGGGAGAATACTGAAAAGGAATAATCTCTCTCTCTCTCTCTCTCTCTCTCTCTCCCCCCCACCTCCTCTCCAACGTTTTTCTCTAAGTTAGTTTATTGTGAGGCAGGCTGTTATATCACTGTGGCAAGATGCCAAGAGATGCCTTAGTCTTAGTTCAGCCCCCCAGCAGAGAAAGAATTTCTTATTCCTATTTGCCATAGCAGAAGTTCCAGAACTGATGTTCCTTGGTTCTCATTGACTCTGGTTAGCTCTACTTGACCACTCCTAGACCAGGCTCGCCTATTAGGTTGATAGAAACTGTTGATTGGCTAATCCTGGGGCTTGACTACTTGGACTGGAATTGGTGATCGGGGGCAAGATAAACTGGAGTGCCATATGGTTTAATGGGCAAATATAGCTTTTAACATTTATGTCCAGGGTTTGCAGAGGACTAGAAACATAGAAAATGACATTGGAGGAGCATAAAAGAGCCAAAGATAAATTTTATACTTGGGCCTAGGGTTTATATTCCTTTTATAGTTTTATATGTCCACTTTGCATTCAACCCAATCATGGAGAACTCATGATTACAAAGGAGAACTATGGTGGACATCAGTGGTAACTTCCTATTTGCAGGTGAAACTGGACTTAAGTATTTTGGGATGATAGATGTCTGTCTCATTCTTCTAGATCCATAATTGTATACTACCTAATAGTTATCCTAAAAAAAAACCCCCACACAGTAATATGTGGTATCCTGAGTAGTAATGGCACAATGTAATTCAATTCACCAATTCAATTTAACAAGTACCTAGTGCATGTCTACTATGCAAAAGTCACTGTTTTAGAAATTAGGGAATAAGATGTGCTGTGTACACACGTGTTCTCAGGAAATATTATTGAATGGATTTATTTATATAAATAAATTAATCAGAATTAATAAGTTACGTGAAATTTTTGCAGACAGAATTTAATATTAGTAGGGATTTATGTGGATGTTATTGGGTGAATAGTTTTCATGAAGATTTAACTTTAAAATCTCTTGTATAGGGGCGCCTGGGTGGCGCAGTCGGTTAAGCGTCCGACTTCAGCCAGGTCACGATCTCGCGGTCCGTGAGTTCGAGCCCCGCGTCGGGCTCTGGGCTGATGGCTCAGAGCCTGGAGCCTGTTTCCGATTCTGTGTCTCCCTCTCTCTCTGCCCCTCCCCCGTTCATGCTCTGTCTCTCTCTGTCCCAAAAATAAATAAACGTTGAAAAAAAATAAAATAAAATCTCTTGTATAAATATAGTCTAGGTTACACTAAAGTAAGGAAAAACAATTTCTGCAAATTTCGTGGGTAGAAATCAGCACAGCCTTCATTCTTTGCTCACGTACATGTCCATCTTTCATCGGCAAGGTGTTCTGTTCCATGTGGTCCTTATTGAAGGTGTCAAGGTGGTGTGGGCTGTGATCATCCACAACACCAGTCAATAATGCAGAAGAAAGCCAGGATAAAGGATAATGCAGGGACTCTTACGTGATTCCATCTAGAAATGACACCTCTGCTCATATGTTAGTGGTCAGAGAAAGTCCTATCGCCACACCTAACTTCATAGGGGAGAAGCACATAGGCTTTCCATGTGCTTCGAGATAGAGGGAAGTAAGATGATTGCCAATTTTAATCCATCTCAATTTCTCAAAGCTGAATTACAATATTTAGTCGTTAGCTGCTTCATGATGAGGATATCATTATGAGAGTTTAATGGCAACCATCATTTATGAGCATCTATTAAATTCCAGGTACTATGCTTGCAACACTGGATGGTTAATATTGGCTGTCCATATTTATAGATGAGGAAAGTGAGTTGCAGAGGTTATATAGATTGTCCAAAGTCATAAGAGCTAATGCATGACTATATAAATCGTTCATATTGTCTAATCCTGAGAGAATTCACAAACACCTCTCAGATCTTGTTATGGGGAATCTTACTGCCTGGTAAATACATGTTGATTAACACGCATTGAGCAATTAAGAAATGCCAGCCATTGATCTAAACACTGCCTGTGTATTTTCCCATTTAAGGAACAAACATCTGCCCGACTGCCCCAGTTCTGTAGTTTGCCCTTTCTTCGATGAACATGTGATAAATTATTTAGTTGCTGTAATCTAACATTTACAAATATTTAGGTAGGCCAGAAAAGAACACTCAGAGTAGAGAACATCACGTGGGAAGAGTCTTAGACTCAACATGGAGACTTCGTCTTCAGTTCTTAATCTCGCCCTCTCTGAACAAGGCACTCGGCCTTCATCCACCCTGGTTTCCTTTTCTGTAAAGTGAGTGGGTTAGATCAGTGACCACCGTGCGCCTTGCTGATACCATCTATGGTGGTTTTTCTTTTAGTCATTCTGTATGCATTTAGACTAATTCAACAAAGCAGAATTTGAAGCCTCTGACGGTTTCTGAAAAGGGACCCTAGAGCAAGAAAAGAGACTGGTCAAAATCATGGTAAGAATCAGGCGAGGATACGTTCAGTCCTCAGAAGAGGTAACGGGCTAGTGGGGCACTCTTGGTTTGCGTCAGGTTTTGAGAGATGAACTTGCAGAGGCATCTGGATGGCTAATGAAAGCCAATTAGTCCTTGGGTGGAAGGTGGGCTTACTTGGTTCTCAACTTGCAACTTCTACAGCCTAAAATTTTCTCCTTGGTGTCAGCATTAATACTGTGCAATCAATCTGAATCGAGCAGGAGGTGAGGTCAGAAGGACGTCAAATCAACGATTAAAATATCCAGCCATCCTCCCTCATCTCTAGCTGCTTCACTCCTTAGAGACTTCTTAAATGTCCTTTGAGCTCATGATTCTCAGCTGGTGACCGAAATCACCTCCGTCTCATGCTCCTACAATATAAAAATACCACATTTCTAAAATGAGGTGCTATACCAGTGATATGGAAAATAGGCTATTTTATGGAGTCAAATAACAAGTTTCTCCCTAGACAATAAGCTTGCCGCACCAATTTTTCTCAAGTGACAATAAACATACCAAAGAATGACTTCTTTCTCAAAATTTTAAAGCTAAGTATGTTTGCCAAAGAATAGGTTATATGATATGAAAAATGCATGCTGCATAGAAAGTTATAATTATTTCAGTTCATCATAACATTGTGTAGGAAAGAGAGATGCTATTATATAATTCAGCTACAATGACCAACTAGGTCTCCAAACCTAAATATTCAAGAAAGATGGAACTACTTGGGAGCATAAATAAAGTATTTCAGGTGTCCAGCCAACTATTACCATAGATTATACCCAAGGAGTGTAACTTCCTTAATATAATTTTCAGGCTCCAATCTGCTACTTAATACTTCAGATAAGTTAGCCAGATTTTCTTGTTTAACAGAAATAGCCAATATTTCTATCACTTTTCACTATGTGTAATTTTTTCAAATGTTCCTTGATGCAATAATACCCCAAAGAGGGTATTATATTCATCCTCACTTTACAGGAGGGGAAGCTGAAGTTCAGTGTCTAAAGCTCAGGTTGTGGTAGTGAGATCTTGATACAAAACCAGGTCTCCAGCCTGCAAAATCTACACTGCATCTCACTGTCACACATAAACCCTAATTTGACCATTGTATTACCCATTGCCCTCAAAGAAATAGTGGCAAATCAAGTAGGATACTTCTTTTTTTTTAAATTTTTTAACATTTATTCATTTTTGAGAGACAGAGAGAGACAGAGCATGAGTGGGGGGGGGGGGGGGGCAGAGAGAGAGGAAGACAGAATCTGAAGCAGGCTCCAGGCTCTGAGCTGTCAGCACAGAGCCTGATGCGGGGCTTGAACTCACGAACTGCAAGATCATGACCTGAGCCGAAGTCGGACGCTCAACGGACTGAGCCACCCAGGCGCCCCTAAAGTAGGATACTTCTGATATGACCCATAGGGAGAGGCCACGACAAATAATTAGCCCCAAGTAGCAGCTATTTATTGAGTGCCTACTATGTGCTAGGTACAGCAATAAGCAAGATGGATGAAAATGCCCACCTCGTGGATTTTGATGGAAATGACTGGGGTAGAGAGAGAAAGGACAATGAGTAAAATAAAATAAGTAAACAGATGATGTGTTCGATTATGATCAGTGTGAAGGGGAAACGAAGCAGAGGGGAGAGTAGGAAGTGCTAGCAGGTGCTGAGAGTTTGAACGTTAGGGAAGATCTCGCTGAGAATGTGGCATTTTAGCAATGATCCAAGGGGAGAGAGATGACAATGCCGGTAAACCGTAATTCAAAGGATTATCAGGAACAAAACTGAGCGTGTGACTCTATCACAGCTGCCCAAGCCTCCAAAATCCTCTACATCCAAAGTGAAGGTAGAATGTAGGAAGATAAGCCAGTGCTCACCATCCACCATCCTGGCTTCGCAGGCTCTGGGGACAAAGCGAGCTTTGAACTGACTCCGGGTGGTGTCAGGGGTGAGTGAGGTGCCACACGGAGCACTGAGCTGACAAAATGCCATTCACCTGACGGAAAGGATACTCTTCCACTCACGTTGGGAGAGAGGTCCAGGACAAGACTCTTTTTATTTCTTTGTCTCTCTCTTTTTTTTCTCCTAAACACCTTGTCCTCTTTGCTTCTTTCGTTTCTATCGTCTTCTCTTTCTAATTTTCATATAATAGGAAAAGGAAAAGACCTTGAGAAATGGTAAGTAATTGGAAAGTAGGGTCAAATCAGTTCCTCCTTTTCCACCCGCTCATCCCGCTAATTTCACTCACCGCTCATCTTAAAACTTGCGTTTTCTTGACTGTATCTAATCCCTTTTTCTCAGGTAAACTCATTCTGTTTGAGAGTTTACAAAATAAAAACTACGTTGGCATGCGTAAACAATTGATTCCACTGGGTGATCACTGAGTTTAGTCTTTGAAGGATTCAGCCCAAACCATTTTAACCCTGGTTTTGCTTTTATTTAGTGAATCATTCCATTCGACTGAACTATTACAACGAGAATGGTCAGTTTGAGTTTGCCAAGGGTGGGCATATCCTCAAAGAGAAATAAAATCGAACCTAACCATCCATCTTCAGTTAATTCGGATTATACCTAAAGAAGTTGCCAAATATTTTTGCTTTAATATTTCTGGATAAAATTGGAAGATAAAAATTTTTCTCACTTTCTCCCACCTTCTTCCACCTCCAACAGGTGTATTCAATATTACACCAGATTGCCTTCCATGATGCTGTCCCAGTGAATCACCCATCTGGGTTGCCTTTGTACTTTTTAAATCACAGTGATGAATACCTGACTTTAAAATTTTACAGATGGTGTCTCGCTTTGGTTGGTCCTACTTTAAGAGAAAATTTATGATTTATCTCGGGGGGGGGGGAAACAGCTCCTCATTTCACAGATTTCTCAAACCTTTCCAACATTTTAAATATTTGCTGCTGCAGAAATAAATGGAATGCCCTAACCTGATTTATAGATGCCAGTAGGGTTAAATTCCAGGCTTGAATTATGTATAGAATTGGAAATGACATTTTGAAAATTTAGAGTTTCTGTAAGTTTATAAATGCACAGACTCAGAGAAAGTCTAGTTGGAAAGACTATTGGTACTCATCAATCTGTACTGTTACTTGATGTATAAAACCACTCTACAGTGGCCCAATAAATGGTTGTCAAGCTGATGCTTGGACACCAGCAGCCTGTCTTTCAAAATATACAGAAGACTCATGCTGTGTCTGGTTGAGGAAAAAAAAAAGGAGGAAAAGAATTAATTAGAAATATGATACCCTCTACTGTCTCTATAGAGTGAATACCTTTGTCCTTACATTTAAACTGTCCAATTTCTGGACAAATCTAAGAATTCTCATGTGTTTTCACAGATTTTTAAAATACACTTGGGTTTGTAAGAGTGTAGTGACTGTGTTTTCAAACAATAATAGCCAAGACATCTAATTTCCACAAAATTCTAATGTGGTCTATTTTTTTCTAATGCAGATGCTTCTCTGAAAAGGGTTCTAAGGTTGACTTTCTCTTTGAACTTCTTTTCCCCTGTTTTTATGAAATTATATTGCCAAAACGATTAAGACCAATATATGAATTGGTTAATTTCCTCTTTCTCTGTTTTAAGCACATGGGCTTTATTCATATGCATTTTTCATTGCCTTGCAAGTATATTAGTCACATTTCTTTGGGTGAAAAATGGGTTTCTCAGTATCAGAACCAGTCTTGAATGTCTAGTTCCATGTTCCTTACTCCACATATGGCACGTCTGTGCCTCAACTCATTAACAATTTGAGACGAGAGTAATTATGCCATGGAAAATAGTACAACACTGTTATTCTTAAGCATACAATTGATGTTTTCTACCATTGGCAAATAATTTTAAAGACTTAGCGTATATTGGTGCTGTGGTTAAAAGCTCCATCCCAGGAGTAAGACATCCCGTGTTTGAATGTTGGATCTTCTACTTTTTCCTTATGTGACTTGGGCTAATTACTGAAGCTCATCCCTAAGATGTGTAATAATTATACTTCTATTATAAGTCTAAATTTAAAAGTGATATTCCATGTGAAAATGTTCATCTCTCTGCCTATCACAAAGTAAACGTAAATGAAATTTTAATTATTGCTACACATCATTTTTCCTAAACACAAAATTTGATTTGATAATACTGACAAAGGATAGTTTTCTGAGCCATGCCATATTGGTTAAGAGTCAACAATATCATCTGCCTTTTTGCTTGACCAATTCATCCTAGTTTCCCAGAGATTTCCTGGGTGTTAATGCTGACAGCCCTACATCCTGGGAACCTTTCTTTAACCTGGGAAAACCACGATAATTGGTAAGCACACCCAGAATCCACATCTTCAGCCTGGATATATGATTCTGTAGTCTCACTTTCAACTCTGTATTTTTTTTTCCTATGGAGTAACTCCTGAATTGTGATAATGGATTTTAAAAACACATAAGATCTTACAATATGTATCATTTAAGAATGTAAAGGTGTGGCGGGTGTCTGGGTCGCTTGGTCTGTTGGGCATCCAACTCCTGATTTCGGCTCTGGTCATGATCTCATGGTTGTGGGATCTGGCCCCAGGTTGGGTTCCCCACTGAGCATGGAGTCTGCTTGAGACTCTCTCTCTCTCTCTCTCTCTCTCAACCTCTGCCCCTCTACTCCACTTTTGCACTCTTTCATGCTTTTTCATGCTTTCTCTTTCTCTCTCTCTTAAAGAAAAAAAAAAGAAATGTAAATGTTTAATTATTAAGTCTTGAATTAAGAGAAACATTCTACGTTGTTAGGACAAGTATTATTAAAATGTGTGAGGGGATTATTTTTCTCTCCACACTTCTTGTGACAAATTTAGTTCTGACTGGTTCTTAGAGTTGGGGTCTAAAATACTTGGGTTGGTTGAAGAAATCTCAAAGGATATCTTAACTTTAAGTAGTGATCATTTACTTGGAGATCTATGAATTAACACTCAACGGCTGACACTCAGGGTATCTGAGAAATTCAACAATGTGACAAAAATTCATATGTATATGTTTGTGCATTTTTCAGGGAGAATATTAACAAATTTTGTTAGATTTCAAAAGGAAACAATGGTGCCCAACTGTGTAAGTTTCATTTACTGTAGAAGGTTTGAAAAACTAACATATACACAATTTGACCGACTTGATGCTGGGAGTACATATCTCTCACCTGGCTTCCACCCCACAGTGATCCTGTTATTTTTATTTTTTTAAATGTTTATTTATTTATTTTGAAAGGGAGAGGAAGTATGTGTGCATGTAGGAGGAGGCAGAGAGAGAGAGAGAGAGAGAGAGAGAGAGAAATCCCAAGCAGTATCCTTGATGTTAATGCAGAGCCTGGGGGTGAGGGCAGCTAAATCTCATGAACCTGAGATCATAACTTGTGCCAAAGGTCATGGCCCAAGGCCTGTTGCTCTGGGGCACCTGGGTGGCTCAGTCTGTTAAGTGTCTGACTCTTGATTTTTGGCTCAGGTCATGATCTCATGATTCATAGGTTCGAGCCCCACATGGATCCCTGCATCAGGCTCTGTGCTAATGGTGCACAGCCTGCTTAGGATTCTCTCTCTCCCTCTCACTCTGCCCCCCCCCCCCACAAATAAATAAGTAAACTTAAAAAAATAGTCACTCAATTGGCACAGTCACCCAGGTGACACCCCACTGATCTCTTTAAATCCTTGAATTTAGTGTTTGAAATCCCCAAGCATCACTTCAGAATAACTTGGTTCAAATCCTCTTGGAGATTCCTTTCCTCACTCAACATTAGACAAGTTTTGAATTGGTCACAAAAAGTTTGACTTTATGATATGGCCAATTATATTTGATAGATCATTTCTGTGAGTGATTTGTTGTTAGAAACAATGATTAATATTATTATTATTAGGGTAACAGAGAGAATGTGTTAGAAGAAGGTAGACAAGAAGTCTGCTCTAGGTGGTACAGACAGTGTGACTTATTTACCTAATCATGGGCTTAGGTCAGTGAGTAAAGAGCATTTCTAATTTTCAAATGAAAATTATTTCTTTACGGTAGCATGAGATAGCCTATGCTGAAAGATCATCATAGGTGAAAGCCATGGGAATTTGGTGTTTGCGAGGTGGACCATACTTGTAAACACAAATGATCCCAAGTTCCAAGAAATGGCTTCGGGACAAGAAATGGGTCAGAAGAAGTGGTTTCAAGACTAGATTTGAGAATAAGAGCATTAGAGGATTATCTTTATGTGGTAACAATGCACGAATGCATGGACAGACATGGCAATTTATAAGGGTATATACTCAAAGTTGCAACGAGATGTAGCGAGAGATGAGAAGTTCTCTGTCATCCAGGCAACAATGCTCCATTGTTGGACACACTGAACTTGGTTGAGAAAGCATTGCATAAAGCTTATCAGATTACCTCTAAGTTCATCACCAATGTCAAATGGACTTTCGACATTGCTTGGCAGACCTCCTTCTTTTTTTTTAATTGACTTGTAATTCCAGTAAACCTATTGTTTATGTCCGTATTCCCCCGTATCGTCAAACCTCTAGCCTTCCACGATTTTTCACGCTCAGTAAATGATTACTTACTTATCGCTTCACAGAGAAAGTATAAGCTTCCAAAGAGGAAGATGTTCAGTCCCGGAAACCAAATATGCCCCTCTGCTACAATGGAAGTGATACATCTTCTACATCTTCTTCCATTTAAGTCTGGCTGCCTCACCTTTGCTCCAGTCCCTCTGTTCCTGTCACCTCAGGAATCTCATACTTGACATTACCTATTGTCTCCTGAGTCTTCAACTTGTTATTCTAGTTAAGCTTGGTTATCTCAGCTAAACTTGTCTCTTTCATTGAAAGAAAGAAAGAAAGAAAGAAAGAAAGAAAGAGAAGAGAAAAGGAAAGAAAAGAAGAGAAGAGAAGAGAAAAGAAAAGAAAAGAAAAGAAAAGAAAAGAAAAGAAAAGATTTCTCTCTATAAAAGAAATCTTCTGTTTTGTAAATAATGCTTTCACATTTTCCCAAGGAGCTCATATAAGGCTGCAAAACACTTCAGCGTTCAGCCATGGTGGCAGGGGGAGGAGGGCAGGGTAGGAAACAGGGGATGGTGTGGGGAAGGCAGGCTGCCATGCTTCTTTGGCATTCCCATGGAGAATTCCCACTGTTTTATGTTCCCTCCGATACCTGTACTTTCCTTTTATTCCCTCCCAGTCAAACTTTTTGGGAGTTGCTCGACTTATTGTCTCCACTTGCTGCACTCCATCCTATCTTCTGACTCCAGCTTTCCACTCCCAAACTGGCCATGCTGATGTCACCAATGCCCTTGGCGTCACAAGATCCCACAGGCACACTTTCATTGTTACCTTAGCTGACATCTCAAACACATTCAATGTATTTGGTTTTCCTCGAACCGATTTCTTGATTTGGCTCCACTGATGCCATATACTTCTGTTTTTCATTCAACTTGCTGGTCAGTCCTTGCTGGCACCCTCCCCCTTCTCTCTCCTTGTCTTCCACTCCTTCTTCAAAGGGTGACATTCCATTCAAAGCTTTAGCTTTCCCTCTCGTGTTTAACGTGAATCTTTAACGTGAGCTACAGGTCTTGAAATTATATCACACATTGATCTCTTAACCTCATATCTTACCATACTTCAACACTCTGTCTCTGGTACCATCACTTTGATGAAATATGGAGTTTTTAAATTAAAAGTACAACCCCCAAAATGTAAATTTGCCAGTGGGGACTTTTTTCAGGCCATCATGTGGAAAAGATACAGGAAGAAGTTTTTACGAAAATATGACCAACATGGTCATGAGGACTGAGAGACAGTTAATGCCATGTACGTGATAACTCAGGGATGTGTGTAAATGCTTGAAGCCAGAAGTGAAATTTATTTGGATAAAGCAGGCAAGAAACAACTGAGGTAGATAATAGTCAGTAAAAGAATTTTTAACTAGAGCATAAGATTTCATTTTTCCGTAGAACCCACTTAAATATTATTGTAGGTCAAGACTTGTGATTTTGCACTTTGGATAGCTGAGCTTGTCCTACGTTATCTACATTACTTGGACAATTAAGCAAGGATGGTGTTGCCTGAGAGGAGACATTCTGTTAGGCTGACCCATATGAATTGCTGATAATTGTCCATTTTGCCCCCTTTTAAAACCATTAAATGGTGGCACCACCTAATATATAAATGCACGTTAGCTTTGTGAGTTTTAAAATAAATAGCTACATAAGTACATGTGCTCTTGCTTTCTGATGTTTATTAGTTTCTTCAAAATACTTGGCTTTTAAAAATGGTATCCATTTATTGGTAAAATACTAGCTATTTTTGAATGAAACATACAATACTTGTATTATAGCCAACAAATAATGTATCTGTGCCAGAATTAATCTCTTTGACATAGCGTTTTCTGAAAGTAATTTGTTTATCTCTTCCATAGTACATGCTTGTACAAAACTCTTTTGTGAATATAACACATAGGTGCATCTTTTTCGTTAAGCACTTTGAATGTAGCCAGGTGCTGTGGCGATGGGGGGAATTTCAAATCTAATATATTAAAAAAAATAGCATAGCTACTATTTGTTCTTTGACACTTTTACTATTTATAAAAAGGCTCTATGGATATACTCTCTTATTCAATTTTCATGTTTCACTTCTGTAGAATTTAACAGGAGTTGAGAGTGTTAATGAAAATATCCTTTGGTAGTATTTTTCAAAGCTCCAATTCCAAAGACTTCTAACTACTTCTTTGTTATTGGAAACAAACAATAATTTTGATGTGTTAAAGACTTAATAAGAAACATGTATAATACCTATTTTTATTACAAACTTTCTCCCATTGGTATTATATGTGTATTTTTGTACAAGGGAGATACCACTTAGAGAGAGGTTTATATTTAGGCTTATGATAATTTATCAGGTAAGTGACTTGCTTTTAAATTGATGTTTAAAACTATTCATATGATAAAATGAAATCTAAATTAACTTCGAAAGTAAACCATTTTCTACTCTAATAAAACGTAGTTGTTTTTTTTTTTTTAATGTTTCTGGGTCTTAAATAAATAGGAGATGGAAGGCAAATATAATGTCCTTAATTTCATAAACTGTTAATTAGCACATCTCAAAATCCTGTTTCACTAAAACTGAACCCCATTGCAAGAAAAAACTAAAGAATAATGAAAAGAAAACTCAACATCAATACAGTTTTACCTTGGTGTGTTGGACAGTTTACATGTTTCCTAAATTGGCTTCACCTCTTAGTTTTAGTTGGAGATGGCAGGTGACACTGACCTGGGTCATGTGTTGTGAGGGATGATAAAGGACGGGAGCAAAGCCCTCCCTCATTGCCTTGGCAGACATTTCCCTCTGCATCACCATGGGTTCGACTTTTGTTTTCAGAGGAGCAGTTTTAGGTGAAAGCAAGGAATCTTCGTGTTCTGCCAAACGTGAAGCAGGGAGAGTTATTGTAGCAACAGCCACCTCTGCTCAGGTTTAGCTCAGATGTCAGCCTGACATTTGCTCAGGGCAGGTGGTCTCAAAGATTTGGCCTACAGTGTCGTTTTCCAACCCTTGGTGGAACTGGAGAAGCCGCCAAAAATGAGGCAAGAGTGAGAACAAGGCTGCCGGACAGCTGATCGACCATTCTCTATGTGCTAACGACCCCGTCATTTCACGTCCCCAACTCTTCACATGTAAATTGGTATCTGTCCCACTGGTCTTAGGACAGTGTCATGGGCTTAGATGAGACACTATATTCACAAGTTCTTTAGCAGCTACCAGGTATTATGCAGGTGGAAGGTGTAGGTTTACCATAGTCTAAATTTGAAGGCATTGATTTGGAAATCTTCTCCAGGGGGTGGGGTGGGGTGGGGGACAGGAGGCATAAGTTCAAAGAAAGTGAACTAAACCATTTGAACTTCTGAACAGTCTCTCCTCCAGCGGCTATTTATCTCTATTGTGAAGCTTCAGTCTGTGGCTCTGGGTCTTAAACTTAAGTACCTTATGTATTTATATGAATGCGGCTTCCCTGGCCACAATCTTTGGTATTTAAGGTCAGTGAATTTTTACGAGTCTGGTGATTCTGGTGAAGAGGTCAGTATGGAGTGAGACTACCCAGCTTCCATGTTCGTATGGAATATCCTAGCATTTAAGGGTGTTAGCCTTTGGGTCAGCTGTGACATTTATCCCTTAGGCAACGGTATGGATGTCATTTTTTACCTCTACAAATTTGTTTGTTCACCAATGTGATGGTATTTGGAAACAAAGCCTTCGGGAAGGAATCAGGTTCTGAGGATGGAACCCTTCTATGAAGCTTAGTGCCCTCATCCGAAAAGACAGGAGACTCTTGTCCCTTCTTCTGCTCCCAGCCATGTGGGCGTATGAATCAAGGATTGCCTTCCGTAAACCAGAAAAATGGTTCAACCAGAACCCTGCCACAATGGCACCTTGATCCCGGACTTACACGCTCCAGAACTGTAAGAAAATTTTTGTGTACTTAGGCCACTCAATCTGTAGTAATTGTTATAGCGGCCTGAATGAAGACAGCAAATACGTGTATTTTCCCATTCATTTTTCATTCATGCCTTCATTCAATATTTTTTTTATTTTTTTTTTTAATTTTTTTTTTCAACATTTATTTATTTTTGGGACAGAGAGAGACAGAGCATGAACGGGGGAGGGGCAGAGAGAGAGGGAGACACAGAATCGGAAACAGGCTCCAGGCTCTGAGCCATCAGCCCAGAGCCTGACGCGGGGCTCGAACTCACGGACCGCGAGATCGTGACCTGGCTGAAGTCGGACGCTTAACCGACTGCGCCACCCAGGCGCCCCATCAATATTTACTGAGCATCTATTATGCTAGATCCTGGCCTAGGTACTGGAGATGGAAACAACCACATTGACAAACTCCTTCCTCCTGAACTTCTGATGCTAGTGATAGGAAGGCAGATAACAAACAAACAAAACTGGCTGACAATTCACACTGGGAAAATATCAATACAGGTGTTCATAGACAGGAGTCACAGGATTTATTTTAGTAAGGTGGTCAGAACTGATGAAAATGCAGTATCATCTGGTCACTGACTACGTTCATGATGTTCAATCTGAGGCTACACATTTTTTCAGTATTTCCAGTTTTCTCATTGGTGAAATGAGATAAATTTGGGAACTACTTCGCAAGGTTGTTGGTAGGATTAAATGTGATCCCTGCAGAACAGTCAGCAGATTGTCAGGTAAGTAACAAATGTTCAGGAAGCGTTAGCCATGACTGTTATTATTATTATTTCTATTATTTTGGCTCTTAGTATGGCGAAGGAGCCCTCTACTAAGCACTAAATAAACAAAACAAAGCTATTGGGTAAACAATGTGATAACTTTCTTCCTTTGTGGGATTTTATTAGTGACTCAACAGAGAAAATGGCTCTATGATAACATTTATACCTTAGGTAAATTAAATTGTATTTGTATATATCATATAGATCTGTTTATTTATTGGTATATATGATATGTGTGTGTGTGTGGGTATATATGTGCCACAAGCAGATCTGTTTAAAGTGGTTGAATAAGTCAAATTCATTGCACCACCGAAGGAAAGGCTGTGATTAGGGCTTCAGATCCGGTTCAGACCAGAAGTATAGATCAGGCTTTAAAAACCTTTTTTAATGTTTTTATTTATTTTTGAAGGGGAGAGAGACAGAGCATGAGCGGGAGAGGGTCAGAGAGAGAGGGAGACACAGAATCCGAAGCAGGCTCCAGGCTCTGAGCTCAGCACAGAGCCCGATGCGGGGCTCAAACTCACAGACTGTGAGATCATGACCTGAGCTGAAGTCGGCCACCCAACCGACTGAGCCACCCAGGCGCCCCTAGATCAGGCTTTAGATCCAATTTCCCATCAGTCTCTGGTTCTGCTTGGCTCTTTAGGTTTCATCCTCAGGCAACCAAATGGTGGTGTTAGGTCCAGGGCTCATATCTGAAACCGGTTAGACCCAGTGGAAACTAGAGCATTGTTTCCAAAGGATTTTTCAGAAGTGAGAATTATTTTCTTTCTCAGAAACCTCAGGCAAATATCTCTCTGCATCTCCTTTGGCAATTGGGGAACTTGCTTGTATTTGACCGATCTCAGTAAAGAGGAGAAATGCCATTTGATCGCTGGCATGGACCTTCCCTTCCCTTTCCAATCACTCTGGAAAGGGCAATTATCCTAATTGTGGTGGGCTAATCAGGGCCAAGCCTGAAGTTTGAAAAAAGTTCTTAAATCATTTGAGTATACAATGCAGAAGGGACTGCTCCGAAGACCATCACCTCTATAGGTGATTCTGGAATCCTTCTTAATCTCACACAGGGCTTTAGTGTGTCAGGTCACAAGTACAAGGGAACTGACCTGAAGTGCTCAGAAAGCAAGTAAACGTGACCTGAGGGAGTAATACTTTGCCTCAAGAGAAGAGCTGATATGGCTGCTGTGTGTGTGTGTGTGTGTGTGTGTGTGTGTGTGTGTGGTGCCAAGCTGAAGTTCAGAAATGTGTTTGGGATAAAGCAGTTGTTCCTTCATTCTTACATTTATTAAATGCCTAGACACTAAATGCCTGGGATGCAATTATCTGCCCTCCAGGATGTGGATGTGAGGACAAGAAAGGAGTGAGGGGTAAGAGTGGAGTATAAAATTGGGAACCTAGAGGGGTTCCCCGGGTGGCTCAGTCGACTAAACGACCGTCTCTTGATTTCAGCTCAGGTCATGATCTCTCTGTGAGTTCGAGCCCCACATCTGGCTCTGTGCTGGCAGTGTGGAGCCTGCTTGGGATTCTCTGTCTCCCTCTCTTCCTGCCCCTCCTGTGCGCGCTCTCTCTCTCTCTCAAAATTGATAAATAAACTTAAAAAAATTAAAAAAAAATTGGGAACCTAGAAAGGAGTCATGGTCGTACAGTCAGTAGATTAATTGCATCATTCTGAAAGGTAAGGTAGGCTAAAAGAGGGTATTCTATACCCCCTGAGAAAGGAGACAAGGGGACAAAGGGAAGGAGACCTAATTGTTTTACCAAATGATGTTATGATCTGTCCCAGCATTTACCACCAAAATCTGCCTAAATTTACGTCACTTGGACCATTATTTCTTTACTATTTTCCTCAAATAAACTCTTTTAAACCTAATTTTGTTTTTATCTTCCTAATCCACAAATGGACCAGTTTAATTTGCTTATTATATTTTGGTATGTATTCACTAAATACATAATCCAATTTTTAATAAGTAAAATGAAAAAAAAAAGTCTTTCTGCATACCCCTTGAAATAATCTTCCACCATGGAACCTGTCTCACACTTTGGGAAGCCTGGCTTTCTTCTGATCATCCCTTTGGGAGCCCTGAGATTTTAATTTCAGCCTAAGCAACCCATCCACAGGGCTCTAAGCCTCTAGGTTTGGGTGTCCTTTCGCTTACCAATTCTTTGGGAAGCATTTTCTGGGAATTCCAACTTTTATTTCTAAATATCCCTAAGCCATTTTCCCTCACGCCTTGTGGCTGAGTCCTGAGAAAGTTCCCTTTCTTGTTTTCCCAAGATGGCGTGAGAAGTCAGGTGTCTCTGTTCTCCATCTCTGCCCACAGCCTTGGTGCTCCAGAGTCAGCATCTGGAGTGAACGCTTTCTCCATTGCAGCTTGGTCGATGCGTCAGCTGTGACATTTGCCTTTTACAGATTAAAAAAAAAAAAAAAAAAAGAGGTCCCCTTATGTGCTGTTTGTGCTAACTCTCCTGACACATTTATTTTTGATTTATTGCATATTAGATTTCAGGTCTTCAATTTGCATCTTGCTGGCAAATAGATAGCGTCAGAAGGTTATGTCGTGGGGCACGTCTGGAGCTGTACGTACATAAAATACAGGCACAGTCAAATGGCAAAGCTCAAAGATGGAAACAAAGGACACACCATAAGTGTTTGACCCGAATTGTTTTACCCTTTCTGTTGCATAAGTGTCAGAATATAAAGCGGCATCATTTAAAAATACGGGAGGTTACTTCTGAAGTTATTTGTTGGCGGTTGTGTTTTTTTTTTTTTTTTTTTCCCGCCCCTGGATTGAAAGTGATGGCTGATTTTCGGAAATAGGTTTTTTATTGCAAAATATACAAGTACCAAAGGGAAGTTTTTTAAAAAAGTTTATGTCAATTTTCACATTGTGTCATGACGAATGAAATAGAAAAACACGAACAAATTCCTTCTATAGGACTTTCATTAAAAGCATTTATAAAAGCGGGCTTTCTCTCTTTCATTCATTTAAGAAGTACCGTTGAGACAAGGATATCCGTCTAATAGAATTGGCTATTTAGTTTGAAATTTCTTGTTTTGTTATTCATAAGCTTAGATGGCTGGTTTCTGGCTAACCTTAATCAGTTAGGAGTACAACAGTCTGAGCCAGGCACAGCCTCCAGGCTCTCAGTTTCCTTTAACTGGAAAATGGGCACAATAATAACTGAGTTAACAGCCGCTTTGTAGACCTGTTAAGGGAGTTGAATGAGAAAATTTATTTGAAACTGGTTTGTAAATTCCATGGGACTATAAAATGAATAACAACACTGCAACATATCTATAGCACACACGTAAGATATTTATAAGTTATATAATTTGTATCATATAAATTAGCACATATGGCAATTATTTAATGACGGTCAATGATACCACACCACCTTATACATTTAAAATGTGTCCAGCATTAATAAACATGCTTTCAATTTAAAAAATCCTTGTCCATCTATGTCTGAAAGGGCTCTGACATATAGTTATCCTACTGGTTTGATCTTTAAGAGTATTTCTGTATTACTTGTGATTAACATGGATTTTAATACTGAATTAATTGCTATGGTTGCTTGAAGCTTGAACTTTTATTTTGTGTTTTTTAAATGGCTTCTGTTGGAGTTGCCTTGTTAAATTGGGCTGTATAAACATGCAATTATTTATACCAATTCATGTCAGGGCCATGGTTTAACGACTGCCAATTTCCCGCTGTTGCAATTTTAGCCATAACAGGTCTTGAGTTATTTGAATTAAATAGTTCTCTGTCTTGAAGCCATACTTTTTGAATTTGCCTTGCAAGTCATACCTTCATTAGATTTTTAAAAGTAAAATTACTTTATACATATATATGTTACACATACAGAAACTTAAACGTGTATGAGATGTAGTCACCATTCTTAAAACGTTGCTGTTGTTAATTCTGACCCACAATGTATGTTTCAGAAACAGTAAATAAAACTTTCACTTAAAAAGGTGTTCTTCATACTTGAAAATAACTTTAATTTCCTTGGATGTCAGTACTCTGTAATTAAGTAATCCCTGTTTTACAGAAAAAAAAGTGTTAGATGTAAATACATAATTCTGCCACCACAGTTAACAGAAATGTTATCATTAAGGGTTTTCTACATTCTTGAGGAAGGTAATAAATGCCCCCAAGGCTGTCCTTTTTTTTTTTTTTTAAAAGAAGCACTAATCATATTGATCTCCAGTTCTAGCAGGGAAACAGAAAAACACAGAAGACATAGCATCAAATACTTATGGGCGAAGCGTTCTGTTTGTCAACCTTGGCTACCATGAATGTCATTATTAACCAAGATTTGCTATCATAAAGTATCTTGTAGTTCTCACAATTCCTAATTCTCTAAATTGAAATAGGCGCTTTTTGCAATATTGTGATTCCCAAATTTACTCCTGGTTTTGTAGATAATTTTTTTCTTTTTTTAACAGATAATTTTATTTTTGTAATGGATAATTTCCACCAATTTATTCAATTTGCCTTATGGGACACACATAGTATATGGTGGTCTGACTTAGTTCTAAGCTTGATCTTTTGCCTACTTCTGAATCATCAACAAAATTCACGTAGTGTCCAGGTAAACTCAGCAGCCACTGAATTTGTTATGTTTTCACCATTAATTCTGGCAAAACTTTTTTATAGCAGTGTGGAATGTTGGCATCACTAGACTTTCCAGGGGAGATCAAAGAAGTTTGTGTCTGAGAAAGGAAAGGTTGACATGATGTACTGTTACACTTCAGAGCCAAATGTGTACATTAGACCCATTTTCAACAAGCCCAAGCCACTTTCAGAATGTGCCTGATTTGGATCAAATTGTCTTTTTTTTCCCCCTTCAGAGCTTGGCTTCACTTATCTGTTTCATATTTTTCTTAGAACAAATGAGCTAAGAAATTCCTGAACAAAAGTTGTGAAACTCCATAGTCACCCACTAAATAAATTTAATTTAGCAGTTTGTCTGAAAACTATTCATCAAAAGGGGAAAAATACACCAGAAAAACATTTGTGGGTCTATGTCTTTTTCCAACATCTCCTAAATGAATTTTCTTGATTGTGTATGCTGAATCATTCAGAGGCACACATAAAAGAAATTTGACATACATGTAAGTAATTTGTAGGCAGAGACAATATTTGTGCTCAAATTTGAGCCAATTTTCTCTATAGCTTCGTTGCTCTGCACTCATAAAAGATTACGTTTAATTCATTCAATTCAGATGATTTCAGACTTTGTCCCTGTAAGTAATATTAATTGTATTTGAATTGCAAATGACCGCATAATCTCATTTTTAATTTCAAGCCTGGGGACCAAAAGATTCTACTAAAATCCAAACAGATGTTCAACATGAAGAATGTTTACAGACTTACTGAATAAAATGTTTTTTGGTCACTAAACTTTTTTTGATATTAACAAAAGGTTTTTAAGAAAAGAAACCCATTTTTGTGTGTGGCCTCATTTACACAACAATTGTGTGTGCAATCAATAATTAACATTTCTTACTTTCTACATTATAGAATTTGGAGGACACAACAAAGTGTTTATAAAGTAATTGTCTGGACTTGTAGTTCTGGCGGGATGGGATAAAAGGGACAACTTTAACCCTCCAGCCATCAATATAATTTTATTTATTTAGGGGAAAAAAAACATATGAAACAATGGCTTTCAGATACTGGACAATAATCAGTGAAGGTCAGTGATACTGGAGAAGAGGGAAATAAACATGCTAAGTCCTAGAATTGCCTTACCTTATTGCCTGGAGAGTTTCCAGGCCACAGTACAGGAGGAAATGGAGGCAAAACTAGGTGGTTACATGATTAAGGAGAAGAATTGGAAAGTTTAGGAGGACAAGTAGTGGGGGTCCTAGGACAGACAAATGGTGAGATACAGTTGCACTGGAAGTGAATGAGTTTTAGAGATATACCAAGGGTTCCCTCCTCCAAGTTTTCAGCTGAATGCTGATCCGTGCATGCATATGAGCAAACTACCAGTCCTGGAAAATAACAGAAGACAGAAAAATCCTAGAGCTACACTGAGCCTTAAGAGTTGATGTCCTCAGCACTCAAGATGTAAAAATTTCATAAAGCATGGGACATTGAGTACAGTGTTGTAAAATATAGCCTCAGTAGTAGAGAAAAACCAGCCCTGGGCTAAAAGCTTTACTGGTCCTATCTAGCAAGGCTCACATATAAGCTTGGAAAAAGATCAAATTATTTCCACATGACCTGAGAGTACCAGGAAAAAAAAAAAAAAAAAAAAAAAAAAAAAAAAGAAAGAAAGAAAAGAAAAAAAGAAAAAAAAGCTTCAGTACTTTTCTATTTTTTCTATTTTTAAAAAAAATTTTGAATGCTTTTTATTTTTATTTTATTTATTTCTTATTTTTTAATGTTTATTTACTTATTTTGAAAGAGAGAGGACATAGGGAGGGGCAGAGAGAGAATCCCAAGCAGGTTCCATGCTGTCAGCGCAGAGCTTGATGCAGGTCTCCATCTCATGAACCATGAGATTCTGACCTGAGCCAACATCAAGAGCTGGATGCTTAACCAACTGAGCCACCTGGGTTCCCTTTTGAGCATTTTTTAAAACATGTAATATTTGCAGAAATAATCAGAAGAATTTCCAGAAATAATAAAGAAGGTCAGAAAAAATAAAGCACAGAAAAGTAACTACAAGAAGGCACATCATAATTAAATTGATTAATACCAGTGATAGAGAAGAAAATCTTATAAGCAACTAGAAAAAAAAAACACATAGTGCATCTAAAGAATAAGAATTAAGATGACAAGTGATTTGTTTTAGGAAACAAGGCAAACCAGACAACAGTAAAGCAGTATTTTGCAACTACTGAAAGAAAATCAAGTTGTCAATCTGGAAGTTTAAATCTGGTATAAAAACTTTCTAAAACTAAGGCAAAATAAAATATTTATTTCTAGAACACAAAAGATGAATAGTTAATTACTATTAGGCTTTCAATATAAGAATGTCAAAAGAAGTTCTTCAAATGGAGGGAAAATTACACCAAATAGATAGTTGGATCTACACAAAAGAATGAAGAATACCAGAATTAGTAACATGTAGACACATACAAACTAATATTTTTATTTAAAAAAATCATTTTAAAGATAAATCAGTTAACCATAAAGTAGTGTAATGCCATTTGGAGGTAGACCGTAAGAAGTTAAAGATAAATGCCACAAAACCTGAAAGCGAGTGCCAAATAAATACACACAAAAAGTTAAAATGAATAAACCAACATAGAGATAAAATGAAATCATTAAAGATAATCAATTCTAAATAAGGAAGAATAAGAAAGAAAAAAAGGAACAACAAACAAACTGAATAAAGAAAAAAAAAGTAATAGAATGGTAGATGTAAACCCAATTGTGTCAGTAATCACATTATATATAAATCGTCTAAACACTTCAATTAAAAGGCAGAGATTGTCAATTTCTCAGACCGTATAAAAAAGCAAGGGTCCACTATTAGCTGCCTATAAGAAACTGACTTTAATGCCACAAAGAAGTTGAAAATAAAAGGATAGAAAAGGATATATCATTCTAATACTAATGAAAGGAAAGTTGGAATGTCTATATAATATTAGAAAATGTCAGGGCACCTGCGTGGCTCAGTCAGTTGGGTGTTCCACTTCGGCTCAGGCCCTGATTTCACAATTCAGGGGTTCAAGGAGCCCCTCATGGGGTCTGTGCTGTCAGCTCAGAGCCTGGAGCCTGCTTCAGATTCTGTGTCTCCCTCTCTCTCTGCCCCTCTCCTGCTTGTACTCTGTTTTTCTCTCTGTCTCTCTCTCAAAAGTAAATAAAAATTTTTTAAAAAAACAAAGAAAGAAAATGGGATTACAGAGAAAGGAGTTTAATGAGTGATAAAGGTCATTTCATAAAGTAGTCAATTAATCACAAGGACATTAACAGTTATGAATGTTTATCTAATAAAGTTTCAAATACATGAATCAAAAGCTATCATGACTAAAAGGATAAATACACCAATTCACAATTATCACCAAAGATACCGACATCACTCTCTCTGCAATTGATAGAAAATGTACAATGCAAATTGGATCAGGAAGGATTGGACACAAAAGACTTGAACAGTACAATCACCTACTTCACCTGGTTGATTGTCACTGCACCCAACAACAACGGGATATGCATTTTTGCAAGCACATACAGTGATTTTCAGAGCATACCATATTCAAAGCCATGAAACAAGTCTCAATAAATTTAAAAGTATTCAAATAATACAAAAATATGATCATAATGGAATTGAATTAAGAAGGAAATAATGGAAACACATCTTTAAAAAGTCCTCAAAGGTTGGAAACTAAAGAACCTACAGCAAAACTGAATGGTAAAGCCTGTTTCTGATTCTGTGTCTCCCTCTCTCTCTGCCCCTCCCCTGTTCATGCTCTGTCTCTCTCTGTCCCAAAAATAAATAAACGTTGAAAAAAAATTAAAAAAAAAAGAAAAGAAGGAAATAATGGAAACACATCTTTAAAAAGTCCTCAAAGTTTGGAAACTAAAGAACCTACAGCAAAACTGAATGGTAAATGAAAAAGAAAATGAGGAAGTACAGCAAAACCTTGGTTTGCAAGCACAATTCTTTCCAGAAACATTCTTGTAATCCAAAGCAGTCATATATCCAAGCAAATTTCAAGAACCATTGGCTCAGTTGCCATCAAGTAACATTCGACAATATGTACTACTCGTATTTCAAGACACTGCTCATTTATCAATTGAAAATGTATTAGAGGGGCGCCTGGGTAGCTCAGTCGGTTAAGTGTCTGACTTCATCTCAGGTCGTGATCTCGTGGTTCATGAGTTCGAGCCCCACATTCGGCTCTGTGCTAACAGCTCAGAGCCTGAAGCCTGCTTGTTTCTGTGTCTCCCCCTCTCTGCCCCTCCCATGTTCACGCTCCCTCTCTCTCTGTCTCAAAAATAAACATTAAAAAATATATCAGAGGGGCGCCTGGGTGGCTCAGTCGGTTGAGCGTCCGACTTCGGCTCAGGTCACGATCTCGCGGTCCGTGAATTCGAGCCCCGCGTCGGGCTCTGGGCTGATGGCTCAGAGCCTGGAGCCTGCTTCCGATTCTGTGTCTCCCTCTCTCTCTGCCCCTCCCCCGTTCGTGCTGTGTCTCTCTCTGTCTCAAAAATAAATAAATTAAAAAAAAATATATATATATATGTATATATATATCAGAAATGTTTGCTTGTCTTGTGGGACACTCGCAGAGCAACTTACTTGCAATCCAAGGTTTTACTGTATTTTGAGCTGAGCGAAAATAACAATCACATATCAAAAATGGTGTTGTGTAGTCACAGCATTTCTTAGAAGAATTTATAGCAATGAAAAAGCCCAGAAAATTTATAACGTCATTCAAAACTGAAACATTAGGAGTAAATTAAACCCAAAGTAAACAGAACAAAAGAAATAATAAATATAACAACAGAAACCAAGAAAATATAAAACAATAGTAACAAATAAAACCAATGACATGAAACTGGTTTTCTGAGAGAATCAATAAAATTTATAAATCACTAGTCAGACTGATCAGGAAAAAAAGATTAGACACAAATTTCCACTATCAGAGATGACAGAGGAAAGATCACTGCAGAACTTAGGGAAATGGGAAAGGATGATTAGGAAAAAATATAAATAAATTGATGTCAATTTATTTTATAATTTAGGTGAAATGAAAAATTCTTTGAAAGACACCAACTACTAGAGCTCCTCAATAAGATAGATATAGAGATAGAGGCGTGCCTGGGTGACTCAGTTGGTTGGGCATCTGACTTCGGCTCAGGTCGTGATCTCACGGTTGGTAGGTTCGGGCCTCACGTTGGGCTCTGTGCTGACAGCTCAGAGCCTGGAGCCTGCTTCAGATTCTGTGTCTCCCTCTCTCTCTGCCCCTCCCCCACTCATGCTCTGTCTCCTTTGCTCTTAAAAATAAATAAACATTAAAAAATTAAAAAAAAAAAGAAATAGAAGTAAAAACAATAGATAAATAGACATACATGAATAGCCTACATCCATTAAAGAAACGGAATTAGTAGTTACAAACTCTCTCCAAAGGCAACACCAGAGCCAGATGACATTACTGGTGAATTCTTCTTAACGTTTAAGTATAAATAATGCCAATTTTACATAAATGTTTCCAAAAAGTTAAAGAGGAGGAGATACCTCTCAATTTTTTTTATGAGACCAGCATTGACCTGAGTTCACAACTAAATACATTAAAAGAAAACTACAGAGCAATCTTCATCATGAACATAGATATCAACATATTTAAAATTTAACACATCAGGAAATGGTGCTAAAACTGTGGGATATCTACAGGTAAGACAAACAAAACTCCAAAACAAAGAACGTAAAAGGACTTAGATCTATACCTTGTACCATATTAAAAAAATTGCAAGTAGATAATAAACCTAAATATACAGCTACAAATTATAAAATTCTGCCAGAAAATACATGAGAAAATATTCGTGACCTTAAATTAGGCAAATATTTCTTAGAAAAACACACAAACACAAGCCATAAAAGAAAAATTGATGAATTGAACTTTATTAAATTAATAGCTTCTGTTCCTTGGGAGATATTGTTAAGAAAATGAAAACATGGGGCACCTGGGTGGCTCAGTCAGTTAAGCATCTGACTATTGATATTGGCTCTGGTCATGATCCCACGGTCATGTGGGGATAGAGCCCTACATCAGGCTCTGCAATGAATGTGGAGCCTGCTTGGGATTCTCTCTCTCCCCTTCTCTTTCTGCCCCTCCCCTGCTCACTCTCTGTCTCTCAAAAGAAATAAGTAAATTTTTTTTAATGAAAATGTGCTCAGCTGGGGAGCAAGTATTTGCAAGTTGAATATCTTAAAAAGAACTTCTATTGAGAATACGTAAAGAAATTTCAAATGTCGGGGTGCCTGGATGGCTCAGTCGGTTGAGCGTTTGACTTCAGCTCAGGTCAAGATCTCACAGTTTGTGAGTTTGAGCCTCACATCGTGCTCTGTGAGGACAGCTTGGGGCCTAGAACCTGCTTCGAATTCTGTGTCTCCCTCTCTTTCTCTCTGCCCTCCCCGCTCATGCTCTGTCCATCTCTCTCTCTCAAAAATAAATAAAACATTAAAAAATTAAAAAAAAGAAATTTCAAATATCAACAAGAAAGCAACCAGTAAAAAAATGAGCATAAGATTTAAACAAATTGTTCACCAAATGAAACCCAGGGATGGTAAATAAACACATGAGACACGTGCGACGTCGTTAATACTTACAGGAAAGGAAATTAAAATCACAATGGAATGCCTTTCAATACCTATAAGGTTGAAAATAATAATAAATGGAGCAATAATGCCAAATTCTGGTGCAGATGCAGGGAGCAAGTAAAATGTTCATATGCTGCTGGAAGGAATGGAAAACGAGGAAGCCTCTTCAGTCAACAGTTTGGCAATTTCTTATATCCTTAAACATACACTTATCACATGGTTCAATGACTCTACTCTTCATTGTTTAAATGAAATGACAAATTACGTTCGCATACAAGTCTGTACTCAAATGCTTAGAGCAGTTCCATTTGTAATCATCGAAAATAGGAAGCAATCCAAATACCCTTCAACTGGTGAATGGATGAACAATGTGTGGTATACCCATACAGTGGAATAAAACTCAGCAATACAAAGCAATGGACTATGGACACGTACAATGATGTGGAGGAACCTTGTATTTGTTTGCTAGGACTTTCGTAACAAAGTACCACAAACTGGAGGCTGGAACAACAAAAACACATTTTCTCACAGTTCTGGGGGCTGGAAGTCCTGAAATCAAGAGGTCAGCAGGATTGGTTCCTTCTGTTTCATGGCTCTCTCACAGCTTCTGCTGGTTTGCCGGCAATCTTTGGTGCTCCTTGGCTTTTCCAAGCGTCACCCTGATGTCTTCATGTTTACGTGGCACTCTCCATATAAGCCTGTCTGTGCCCAAATTTCCTCTATGACACCAGTCGTATTAGACTAGGAGCCCATCCTATGCCAGTATGACCTCATCTTGACTTAACTAATTGCATCCACAGTGATCCAATTTTCTAAGTCACACTCTGGAGCACTAGGGATTAGGAATTCAACCTATGGATTGGTAGGGATACACTTGAACTCATAACAAACTTCACATGCCTTATGCTAAGAGAAAGAATCCAGGCACAAAAACTATATACACCTTGTTTATTCCGTTTGTATGACTTTCTGAAAAAATAAAAACTGTAGGGACAGAAAATGGAGCGGTGGTTGCCAGGTTGACAGAGAGGGGAAGGGACAGACTGCGAGGTTGTCGGGAGAAATTTTGCACAGCGACAAAACTGTTGTACATCTTGACTGTGGTGGTGGTTATATGACCTCATTTTCTTGCTAAAACTTATTTAACTGTACCCAAAGAGGGTGAATGTTAATCTATGCTAATTGTACTTTAACAAAAGAGTGTGGAGAAAAAAAAGAAACGGTTACCAATTATGGACATTTTTCATGTAAAGCCTTGCATTTCCATGAGCAGGAATTATCTTTACTATAGAGTGAGGCTGGAAAAATAAGTACTTGCCTTCGTCACTGGCCACCAGCTACGTACAAAATTGGTACAAAGGAAAGTATTTAGGCAAACTAAAAATCTCTATATATGCATAGCCATTGAACCGTTTATGGAAATTATTCCTAAGGGAATAATGTTGTGCGTTATGAAAGAAACATAATTTAGGAATCATAGATGAAAGACAAATATAAAAGACACCTCACTGAAAACGTTTTCTAAAGATTTTATTTATGCAAATGTTAGGGACCATATGCTAAACCTTGCAGTTTAGCGTGCAGAGACCTCATTTTCCAATGGCCCAGGAGATCTTGCCCAGAGTTACAAAATTATTTACAGTTCTTTCATACAACCAAACCAATCTATTTGGTAGAACCAAGTAAGTGTTAAAAAAAATCTATCCTCAGGAGGAAGAGGTCAGCTATACTCTAAAAAACCATGTGTTTATTGTATTTTTAATTGTCCTTTGGGTCAATTATATCTGTATGCATTTGTATTACCCCAAGAATGAAATTTATATTGGCCTGGAGCAGAAATATTATTCCTTCTAAGGTCCAACTGGCCATTTACAGTTTTACCTATTGGCAGCTTTCCAAACAAGATCCAACATGCTCCAAAATAGATCCTCTCTTGTATTTAGAATTGCATATAAACTTTCGAATGTGTTGTCAGTGCACATAAAAGTTTCAACTTCTTTAGGCTCTCCGTTATTCTTCAAGCAAAAGCTTACGTGTATTTATTTATTTTTAATATCTCCCTTTTTAGAAAAAAACATTTAAGCAATCTCTACACCCAATATGACCTCACGACCCCAAAGTTAAGAATTGCATGCTCTTCTGACTGAGCCAGCCAGGCACCCCAACAGGAGTTTAATGTTAAAAAATGATTTATAAGGGAGCACCTGGCTGGCTCAGTCAGTTGAGCATCTGACTCTTGATTTCAGCTGAGGTCATGATCCCAAGGTTTGTGGGTTCGAGCCCCACATGGGACTCTGTGCTGACAGCTGGAGCTTACTTGGGATTCTCGATTCTCTCTCTCTCTCAATGAATAAATAAACATCTTAAAATTTTCTTAATAAAAAAATAATTTATAATGTCCTCCATGATCCAGCCCTTGTGTGCCCCCTTTGTTCCATCTGTAATGATTCTCCTGTTCCTCAGTATGCTCAGATTAAACTGGATTTATTTCAGTTTCTAGATTGTGCCACAGTCTCGTTTCTTGTGCCTTTGTACATGCTGTTCCTTATTCCTAGAACATACTATCCTTTCTTCTAACCAACTTCTACTCAGATTTGAAATCTTGGTTGAGATATCTCATTCAGTCTTGGAACTAACAACATTATAGCAGTTTTCACAGTGACAACACAGTACAATCACCTGTCCACAATAAGGGATTGGGACTGAGTCTCTCACTTCCTGTTGCATCACCAGGTCTTAACATACAAAAGATATATATTGAATATGTAACAGTGGATATCATGCAGTTTCTTTTTTAATATTATAATATTTTCATGGGATGAATTTGATTCTGTTGTTAAAATGGTTTGTAGAAAAGACCCAGAGATGTGGAGCCCAAAGGTTCTGGAGCTTGGGTCCTGAGTTTGCTGTCAATGTGATCTGTAATGAGTTACTCAACCTCCCTGATCCTTAGTTTCTTCAACCATAAATGGGGCCAATAAAAATACCCTTGTTACTAGTCTAACTGCAGGAACAAATTAGGTCATGCACATGAAACATTTCTTTTGAAATGATGAAGGGCTATACATATGTCAGTTATTTTATCGTCCACATTTCAGCGGAAGTCTCATGAGTAACATTTGGTGGTGGGTGAGTTGTCACTTCTCTTAAATTTCTATCAGCATCTATCAACAGTAACAATAAATGGATGTACAAACTAAGTGAAGCAGTATGCTTGTTATGCAAATACGTTGTCATATGCCCTGAGTTGCTAATTCCAAGTGTATTTTTTGCTCCTCCTATAAAACAATTTCAGAAGTATCACCACCCTAACCTGCAAGTTTCTTATAGCTACCAACACCTATAAATCAAAACCCATCCCATATGAATTTGCTTAAAATTAAATTGGCCAGATCTATCACGGAGACTCTTTTAGTCTCCTTATTCTATCATTGAATACCATTGAAGTGAAGTTTTGAATAATGAGAAAAGCATAATTGGGCATACAGTTAGCACCAGGATCAACAGAGGAAAAAGTGTTTTATTAATGGATTTTCAAAGGTGTTATCTATACAATAGCCTCCATTTAGGAAATGGTGACATTTGACTAATTAAAACCTGAGGTATTTCCAATGGTTCAGCTTCAACACTGTCTCCTCTTTTGACTGTCAAGGAGTGTCTTTAAATAAGGTGTGTGGGGCTCATTGATTTGCATGAATTCTTCTGGTTTCTGTCATCTAAGAGTCTAAAAGTCATGTCTTACAATTTTGAATGTTTATGGGCTTTGACAGTTCCCATCTGCTGTGGGGATGTCTAAGTGCCCCAAGCCTAGTTGGCAAAACTCAGTGAAATCTTTGTTTTTACTTGATAAAATTTAAATTATTTATAGTGGTTATGTCTCACTGGTTATTAGAGAGATTTTTTTTGATGACACAAGTATTTCCTGTCACCATTTTCCAGATTATGAATAAATGCAAGGTAAAATGACACACACTTCTTATTAACATGAACTTTCTGATATTGTGATTATAATTAGTTGGACTGTAGTCTCTTCATTAGTTATTTATTTATTCACCTTCATTTTCCACTTCATTTTGGAAAGGATTTGTGGTGTTGTCATTTCATTAAGAAAAGTGCAAGGGCAATTGGAACAGAAATGTCAAGTATTCAGAAATTGGCGACCTTGAAACAATCACCCTTACAACTCCACAGAGCAAAAATTTAACTATGGCAGAATGGCTTTCTACAAGAAAGGAACTAGGGTAGAATTCAGCCATGAATATCACATGTGTCAAGATGGCTGACCTACATGCCATAGTTGCCAACTATTTGGGCCCAATTCATGGACATTCATGTTGTCTTTAATGCTTTACTTAGTAAATATTTATTAAGAACCTACTGTGTGCCGTTGTCCTTAGTACTGAAGAAAGATAAAGAAAACAGAGAAGATAACTGTTGTCCTCATGAAGCATACATACTAATAAAACAAGTCACACAATAAATAATAGGCAAAAAAAATTTTTTTGAAGAGTTCTGTGAAGGAAATACAGAGAGTTATGGCTGAAAACAATGGAGTTGGGAAAGTCAGACAGAGCGACACTCTCCTGAATAAGTCTCCAGTTGCTCTGTTTGTTGTAAAATACCCTTTCAAATTAAAATGTGAGGTTGTGTGCTCTAATGTTATGGATTTAGGTACAACTTTTCACCTGCTGTAAAATCGTTCTTCCCAAAGATGGTATTGATTACCCGGATTTAGGCAATGTTTCAGTTCCAATTACTGACTTTGTAATGACAAAATTATGCTACATAATATTTTTTAAGTTCTTACGATAGGCATGAATTATCTCCTTCAGTCTTCACAGACCATGAGATAGGTATTTATTTTAACATTTAAATTCTCCTTTCCTAGCAAATTTCAATTATACGGTAGTGTTATCAACTATAGTCACCATGTTATATGTTGGATTCTCAGACCTTAGTCTTCCTACACTTGGAATCTTGTATCTTTTTATCAACTTCTTTTTTTCCTTGCCTCCGCTCACCCCAGCCCAGGTCCCCAGCAACCACATTTCTACTCTCCGTTTCTTTGAGATTTACTCTTTTTTTTTTTTTTTTTTTTTTTTTAAAGATGCCATGTATAAGTTGTACCATGTAGTACTTTGTCTTTTTCAGTCTGGCTTATGTCACTTAGTGTAATGCCCTCAATATCCATCCATGTTGTCACAAATGGCAGGATTTCTTTCTTTCTCATGACTGAATAATTGTGTGTGTGTATGTATAGGTATGTATGTGTGTATATATCTGTAACTCTCTATCTATATATCATCTATCTATCATCTATCTTGATATAAAGTGGTATGTAGAAATACATATATAAATAGTAGATGTATATGTGTATATATATAATCTATTATCTATGTATCCATACATACATAATATATACATACATATCTTCTTTATCTTCTTTATCCATTCATCCATTGATTGGGCACTTAAATTGCTTCCATGCTTTGGCTATAGCAAATAATGCTACAATGAACATGGGAGTGTGGACATCCCCTCAATATCTTCTTTTCTTTTCCTTTGGATATATCCCCGGAAATGGGATTGTGTGGTCATATGACAGTTATTTAAAAATTTTAAGGACCGTCTGTATTGTTTTCCATAGGGGCTGCAGCAATTTACATCCCCACCAACTGGGCACAAAGCTTCCCTTTTCTCTACATCCTTACCAACACTTGCAATCTGTTGTCTTTTTGAGAATAGCCACTCTAACAGGCAGGAGGTGATATCTCATCGTGGATTTGATTTGCATGCCCCGGATGATTACTGATGTTGAGCAGTTTTCACATGCCTGCTGAGCATTTGTGTGTCTTTGGAAAAACGTCTATTCAGTTCCTCTGCCCATTTTTTAATTGGATCATTTGGTTTTTATTGTTGTTGTTAGAGTTGTGTGAATTCTTTACATTTTTATAGTGACCCTTTCGTAGATATATGATTTAACAATATTTTCTCCCATCTCAGAGGATGCCTTTTCATTTTATCGATGATTTTCTTTGTTGTGAAGAAGCTTCGTAAATTGACATAGTTCCAGTTGTTGATTTTAACTTGTGTTGCCTTTGATTTTGATGTCAAACCCAAAACATCATTACAAAGATTGTCGTCAAGGAGCTTACTCTTTATCTTTTCTCTTGGGATATACGGTTTCAGTATTTTAATTTAAGTCTAATGCATTTTGATTTGATTTTTGTTCATGGTGTAAGACAGGGATCCTGTTTAATTTTTTTGCATGCGCTATCCAGGTTTCCCCCCACCACTTGTTGAAGAGATTATCCTTCCTCCATTGTATATTCTCGGCTCCTTTGTCATAAATTAATAACCATATATGTCTGTGTTTATTTGTGGGCTGCCTATTCTGTTCAATTGATCTGTATGTCTGTTTTAATGCCAGTACCACAGTGCTTTGATTACTAGAGCTTTGTAATATAGTTTGAGATCAGGAAGTGTGATACCTCCAGCTTTTCACTTTTTCTCAGTATTGCTTTGGCTCTTTGAGGTCTTTATGCATGAATCTCAAGATTTTGAGTTGCTGTAGTATTGCTATATATATATATATATATATATATATATATATATATACACACATACATATATATACATTTATTATTATTATTATTATTTATTATTATGAGAGAGTGCGGGAGGGGGGCAGAGGAAGAGAGAGAGAGAGAGAGAGAGAGAGAGAGAATCTTAAGCAGGCTTCATGCTCAGCACAACACAGGACGCGATTCCACAACCCTGGGATCATGACCTGAACCAAAATCAAGAGTTAGAGACTCAATTGACTGAGCCACCCAGGCACCCTTGTTAAATTATTTTTAAATCATTTGTGCAAGTATAACATGGAAGTCATAGAGTGCACAAATCTTAAGTGTAATATTTAATAAAATTTTATGAGGTGAATATACCAGATATGACATTACCAGTGACCAGAGAATGCCCTTGTACCAACTCCAGTTATTGCCTGCTCCCAACAGCAGCCACTTTCCTGAGTTCTATCACATTTGGTTAGGAAATTTCTTGTGAACACACATTCTTTTACATTGGGCTTATTTTTTTCTCCGTGCCATATCTTTAGATTCATCCATTTGTTGCATGAATCAGAAGTTTGTTCCTTTTCATTGATGTATGTTATTCTAAAGTGTGACCGTACCATGATGCGGTTATCCTTTCTACTGTTGACAGACATTTGATTATTTCTAGCTTTTGACTGTGATGACCTATGGGCATTCTTGTTCATGTATATTTGTGTACATAGGCACTTGTTTTGTGGGTGAACATTTAGGACTGGACTTGTTGATTCACAGGGCATGTGCAGCTTTAGTAGATGCTGACAAGTAGTTTCTATTAGTTGATACTCTGTAATGTCAAACAAACCAAGCCATTATGAATGATACAGAATAAGAAATTTATTACAGTAGTTAGACTTTACTCACTCGTTGAAGCTGAAGAAGGAGTCTGTTGAAGATACTGTCATTATGTCTATTGTTGAGTTCCAAACCACTCCAAATCAGCCAGACCAGCAGCTGGAAAGAAAAGCTGAAATCAGAAGAGAACAATAAGAAATTGGAACTCACAAGGAATACTAGAATCTTTGAGGAAAGGTGGGCACACTTGAGAAGATCTCAATAGTGTTAGGAAAAAGCAAAACCTGCTTTTATCACTTGATGGTTCCATTAAACTGAAAGTTAAGATTGATAGATGGGCACTTTAACCTCCAATCTTGATGATGTGGGTCATCTGCCAGCATTGTTTGCCATAGAGCTGCACACATATTTGGCCCAGGCCTCGGAGAGGTTGAAGGAAGAGATCATCCAGAGCTGACAAGCTGTGAGCGAACTGGAGATCAGTGACAACATGGCTGACTTCCTGCAATGACCCTCAGCACAGAAGAAATATGGTTCCTGATCTACTCCTGTCCTCTTGATAACACTTATAATGTCTTTTCTAGCCAATGTTAACAAAGAATCCTATGAGAAAATAACTTATGTAAAATATAGTTTCAGCTTAGTTGAGTAAACAAAGGACAAATCCCTCCTTTTCCAATGCTTGTCACCTTGACACCCATATATACCTTTGCTAACCATCCTTAACTGCTTAAAAATATCATCTTTCTACCTCACATGATACAACTATATTTATACAACTTTAAAAATGCTTGCTATCCCTCTCCTCAAAACAGGTAAAATCCTTTAATCGATTTTTAAGCTGCGTTATTACTCTCCTAGCTGCATTAAATGCCTATTTTGAAATTCTGAATTAAATACTGAGATGTAAGTTCAATGCCTTTGAATCTATCTTATGTGAGATGGTTGAGAAATAAAAGAGGGAAAGAAGTTGGTTAATATTTATATAAATAGAGTCATATCAAAATAAAGAAGGAATATTCATGACTATCATAGATTTTATTTCCATAACTAGCCACCTAATTTCAGCTCATATCTTTCAGCTCCATACTTACTCTTTCCCTTAGCAAGCACTTAGCTTGTCACAGTCCCCTGCCTGGTGCAGGGACTCAAACTTTTACTCCTAAAGGATTTGGGCTATTTATAGTCTCGCCTATATTGGGTTATAATTTTCCACTGATTATTTTTTCCTTTCTAAGTTTTTATTTAATTCCAGTTAGTTAACATACAGTGTATATTTAGGTTCAGATGTATGATTTAGTGATTCATCACTTACATACATCATCTGGTGCTCACCACAAGTGCCCTTCTCAATCCCCTTCACCTATTTAACCCATCCCCCTGCCTACTTGCCCTCTGGTAACCATCAGTTTGATCTCTATGGTTAAGATTCTCTTTTGGGGCGCCTGGGTGGCGCAGTCGGTTAGGCGTCCGACTTCAGCCAGGTCACGATCTCGCGGTCCGCGAGTTCGAGCCCCGCGTCGGGCTCTGGGCTGATGGCTCAGAGCCTGGAGCCTGCTTCCGATTCTGTCTCTCCCTCTCTCTCTGACCCTCCCCTGTTCATGCTCTGTCTCTCTCTGTCCCAAAAATAAATAAACGTTGAAAAAAAAAAATTAAAAAAAAAAAATATTAAAAAAAAAAAAAAAATTAAAAAAAAAAGATTCTCTTTTAACTTCCTCTCTCCCCCGCCCCATGTTTATTTGTTTTCTTTCTTAATTTCTACATGTGAGTGAACTCATATAGTTTCTGTCTTTCCCTGACTGACTTATTTCACTTAGCATATAATTCTCTCTAGTTTCATCCTTGTCATTGCAAGTGGCAAGATTTCATTCTTTTTATGGCAGAGTAATATTCCATTGTGTGTGTGTGTGTGTGTGTGTGTGTGTGTGTGTGTGACATCTTCTTTATCCATTCCTCAGTTGCTGGGCACTTGGGCTGTTTCCAAAATGTGGCTATTGTTGATAATGTGACTATAAATTGCAGGGTGCATGTGTTCATTCAAATTATTATTTTTGTATCTTCTGGATAAATACCTAGTAGCGAAATTGCTGGATCATAAGGTAGTTCTATTTTTAGCTTTTTGAGGAACCTCCATACTGCTTTCCAAGGTGGCCGCACCGGTCTGCATTTCCACCAACAGTGTGAGAGGGTTCCCCTTTCTCTGCATCCTTGCCAACACCTGTTGTTTCTTGTGTTGTTAATTTTAGCCTTTCTGACTGGTGTGAAGCAACATCTCATTGTAGATTTGATTTGTATTTCCCTAATGATGAGTGATGTTGAGCGTATGAAAATGTGTTGGCCACCTATATATCTTCTTCGGAAAAATGTCTATTCATGTCTTCTGCCCATTTTTAACTGGATTATTTGTTTTTTGGGTGTTGAATGTTACAAATTATTTATATATTCTGGATACTAACCTTTTATCAGATGTCATTTGCAAATATCTCCCCAATTCCATAGGTTGCCTTTTAGTTTTGTTGATTGTTTCCCTCGATGTGCAGAAACTAATATCATCCTCAATGGGGGAGGACTAAGAGATTTTCATCTATGGTCAGGAATAAGATAGCGATATTTACTCTCAACACTGTTATTTAGCATAGTACTGGAAGTTCTAGCTGTAGCAATCAGACAACACAAAGAAATAGAGCATATCCAAATTGGCAGGAAAGAAGTCAAACTTTCAGTTGCAGTAGCCATCTTTCAAGATTTCAATAACCTCACGTAACTAGTGTCTACTATATTGGACTACACAGATATGAAATTTCACTAGAGAGTCTAGAGATCATCATAATCCAAACTATTGTTGACTGACACAAAAATTTTGCTAGAGGAATACAAGAGCTAATAATGACAAGAATCCCCATTTCCACCTATTGACTCTGGGACCAATGGATTTTAACTAGAAAAAGCAGTGCTATAGAGAGGCTGCTGACTTACCACACACGGCACCCTGAAAGCCATCGTTGAGTCTTCCAACAGCCATTCCACTGTGTTATCAGTAAAGCTGTTTCAGGATGATGAGGGAGATGGCAAGAGACTGTGTCTCCGATCACAACAAAGCTGTGTGGGATACCATAATGTTGAATAAGGTTTTCTATAAATCCTTGCATTGTGGTTTTGGCAGAAGACTTATGGGCCAGGAAAGCCAATCCACACTCAGAGTAAGTGTCTATTCTACTGGTAACAAAATGCGGCTCCTTCCATTGTAGCATGGTCCAATGTAACCAACCTGTACCAGCTTGCTGCATGATCTCCTTGGGGAATAGTACAATACTGGGGACCCAGAATTGGCTATCCTGGTGGCAGTTTGGGCCTTCAGCAGTGGCTTTAGCCAAAATCTCGTTGGTAGTTTATGTTTGTGAGCTCATGTGTAAACTCTATGCCTAAAATCATAGCCATTTTGTTCATGGACCTATTGGGCAAGGACAGCAGTGCCTGGGGACAATGATTGACTGACCTCCAGAGAATGGATCATCTTATCGGGATGATCATTAAAATCCTCTTGTTTGAGGTTACTCTTTGTTAAGTGTTCACATGAAGAACAACTATCTTCATAATCTATGCTCATTAACGGAACAAATATTCCAATTATATCCCTTTCAACTCTTCAACCAGTCCTCTACTCATTAGCTGCTGTTCATTAAGTAGTATAGATTCATACTTCTGGCCATTTCTCCTTCCAGGCAAAGCAAACAACCAGGTACATAGCTCAAAGCTTTGTCTACTGGAGGATTTCCCCTCATCACTATTCTCCAGGGCCACTCCACCATAGACCTGGATAAATGCTCCCATCTCTAAAAGAAGCCATTGTTTTCTTAGTCCACTGGTTATAGGGAAATCTCCATAGTGTTATGAGGGAAGGTTGAGAAGGGGGAGTCAATGTCATATGAATATGGCCTGTGGGCATCTGGGCCGTCTGCTCAGCTGAGCTCAATCTTGTACGTACCACTTCTATTTGACAGTGAAGTATTGTTGTGTTGTCCAACTTTATGGTTTGAGGGTCAGATGACACCTGCTTCATAATGAGCAGCTAAGGTCTTATGATAAACTGGTGGTCTCTGATCAAGCATTCATTTGTTGCTTGGCCCCAGTAGTAAGCCTGAAGCTGTTTCCCAAAATGATAAGAGTAGTATACAGAGGATGGTACAGTTTTGATCCAAACTTTTAAATGTTTACTATGTGGTCTAATTATAGGGTCTTGCCAAAGTCTCTGTAAAATATTCCAGTCTGTCATAGATGTGCCAAGCATCATGAGACCATGCAAGGTCATATCCAAATGGTAGGGAAGCTAAAGAATTTTTTTCTGGGCCCTGCTCAGACTTGGCAGATTATCAAGCTACTCAATAAATTGGTCAGAGAATCATGCCCAAAAGGGGTTTATTGTTCAGCAAAGTCTAAAATGGCACACTAAGCATTTTTGGTTCTTTTTTTTTTTTTACCAGTTTTTTAACAAATTCTTTTTTAACAAAAAGCCATTCGTTTTTTTTTACTTTAAAAAGAATATTTCAATATGTCTCAGACCACTTTGTCCCTAAAAATTCCGTTGAGGTAATAAGTTTCTGAATTTTTGTGGGATTTATTTCCCTTTCCTTTCTCATGCATGTATTCTTCCAAAAAGTCTAGAGTAGTCGCTGCTTCCTGCTCATCTGGCCCAATCAGCATGATATCATTAATGTAATAGATTATCAGTATAATGATGTCTTGTGGAATGAAGATGCCATATAAGTCCCTGTAGACAATATTATGGTGTAGAACTGGACAGTTAACATGGTTTTATATTACTGTTCCTTGGAGAGGAAAGGAAATTCTCCAGGAAAAGAAATTTCTCGTGGGGGTGGGGGGGTGGGGGGAGAGCAAAGAGGAGAGAGAGAGAGGGAGAGAGAGGCATTTGTCAGATGCCGGGACAGTGTTGATTTGTTCCAGTAACGATTGTACATCTGAACCAGCATCTGTAATTGGATTTCACCACCTGATTAAGTTTACAATAATGCACTACTCTCTGCTAAGTTCGATCTGTCTTCTGTTCAGGCCAAATAGAAAAGGTGAAGGACAACGTGGTACCTCACATTATACCTTTCAAAACCTTGAAATCTCTGAAATCCCTCCAAGGCTATGTTACTTGTTATTTTGATAGGTAGAGACAGCTCTTCTACAAATTTTCATCTGAACTTTTCTACCGTATTTGCTATGGAGCTACTCATGTACTTGGTCCATGCTTTTAAGAGGCTAATGGAGAAGATCTGGTGGGGATCTCACCCCAGCTGAACATCTCACTGCTGCCCCATGCTAACTAGGTGAGCTGGGAGATAAGTGACAGTATACATGAATTGTCCCGGTGCCTGTGCCCTGTGCTGGCTTCAGAGTATAAGAAATACGACTATCGTTTTACGTTGCCTTCTAATTATCATTTCAAAACCATGAAGATCTTTTTTCTGTTTTATTTTACAAAGGATTTATAGCTCTTTATTGAAGTTTATATCTACAGTCTGTCTGGAACGTGGTTTAAGATAAGCACCGAAATGCATACTTTTCTCATATTGGTACTCCTTTGATTGGGCATCATGTATTAAAAAGAATATCTTTTCTAGCCAAATAAGATAAAAACAGAGAGGGAGGCAAACCATAAGAGATTCTTAAATACAGAGACAAACTGAAGGTATCTGGAAGGGTCTTGGGGTGAGAAGATGGCCTAAAAAGGGTATGGGCATTAAGGAGGGCACTTGGGATGAGCACAGGGTGTTATATGTAAGTGATGCATCACTGATTTCTACTCCTGAAACCAATAATCCTACACTGTATCTTAACTATCTTGAATTTAAGGAAATACATTTAAATTTTTCTACTTTAATAGGAAGTCATGATGTCTAGTAGTGTAACTCCTTTAAAATTTTTGTCTTCATTATTTGGCTCTCTTGCCTTTTCATATATATTTTAGAATTCATTCGCCAATAGCCACAAAAATTCTTGTCAAAATTTTGGCTGGGGTGCATTGAATGTATACAACAAAAAACAAAAAAATGTTGAGAATCAACATTTTGACAGTATTGACACTTCCAATCTATGAACGTAGTATATTCGTCTATTTTTTTTTTTCAAAGTCTTCTCTGATTTCTTTTAATACAACTTTTTGGTTTTCTGTCCAGAAGTCACATGCATTTTGGATTTATTCTTAGGTATTTGATATTTTTGATGTTATAAGAAATGGTATCTTTTTAAGAATTTTTAATAGTTTTGTTACTATGTTGTATACGATCTTTCACCCTGTAATTTTCTTCATTTAATTAGTAATTAAATTTACTGAAGATTCTTGTTCTCAATTATGCCAAATGACAATAATGACCCTTACATTTCTTCCATTCTGATTCTTATAATTTCTATTTTTTTAATTTCCTTTTTGAACTGTCTAGGACCTCCAGTACACTTTTGACTAAATGTAATGATAATGGAGAGTCTTGTCTCATCCATAGAGTTAGCTGTACATTGTCATTGTTGTTTATAGTTTCTCTTGATCAGACTGAGAAAATTTCTTTCTGTTCCTTGTTTTATACTTTTTTTTAAATTAACAGGCATTGATAGCTTTTTCTGCAAATTGCAGATGACCATATGATATTTTTTTCCTGATGATATAGTAAAGTCATGTCAATTGATTTTAGAATGTTAATCTTACATTTCTTTAATACACCTAGCTTTTCTAACACATTATTTTGAATGTGACTGCTATCACTTAGTTTATGCATATGCATATATGTGTATTTATGCTCATGAAATTGCTATTACGTTCTGTTATGATCCCTACACTACAGATTGGAATACAGGTATAGAGACTCTAAATAAATGATTAAAGTCAACAGGCAGTGATTCAGCGTGAGAGAATTTGATTCAAGAATATATTTCCATAACATTAAATTATTAAATAGAAGCCACTGATTATAATGTTTTCAGAAAATGACATAAAATGATGCTATTCTGTGAAGTCCCATATATTAAAGGTTATGAATTTGTATTTTTCTAGAAATTATACCACTTTGGCAAGCAGGACAGTTCATTCTATGTGTAATTTGGCCGGGCTAAAAGGATGTTTAGAGAGCTGGTGAAAAATTATTTCTGGATATGTCTGTAGGGGTATTTCCAGAAGAGATTAGCATTTGACTTAGACTGTGAGGGACCATCCTCACTGACGCAAGTGGACATCATCTGATGCATTGAAGGCCTACACAGAGCAAAAGGGCAGAGAGAGGGTGAATGTGTCCTATTTGTTTGAACTGGGACATCCCTCTTCTCCTTGCCTCACATATGTGTGCTCCTGGTTCCTGGACATTTAGGTTCAATTGAATTATACCACTGGCTCTATCTGGTGCTCCAGCTTAGAGACAGCAGATCATGGGACTTCTCAGTCTCCATAATCACATGAGTCTATTTCTATAATATATTCCTTTGGGGTGTGTGTGTGTGTGTGTGTGTGTGTAATTTTATTATTTTATTATATTATAAATAGAATATTATATCCCTAAAACAATATTATGTATTATTCTGTTCTGTTACTCCAGACAACCCTGACCAATATTGGCAAATCTTATTTTTTTTCTACATAGTGGTAATGCATTTTTTACCATGGCTTACAAAACCTTAAATAATCTATCTTCCTGGGGTGCCTGGGTGGATCAGTCAGCTAAGAGGCCAGCTCTCAATTTCAGATCAGGTCATGATCTCGTGGTTTGTGAGTTCGAGCCCTGCGTGGGACTCTTGGGCTGACAGCACAGAACCTGCTTGGTATTCTCTCTCTCCCTCTCTCTCTGCCTCGTCCTTGCTCATGTGAGCATGCTCTCTCTCTCTCTCTCTCTCTCTCTCTCTCTCAAAATAAATAAATAAACATTTTAAAAAATCTATCTTCCTTCTCCTTCTTTTACATTTTTTTAAATATAGTTTATTGCCAAGTTAGCTAACCTACAGTATCTGTAATGTGCTCTTGGTTTCAGGGGTAGATTCCCATGATTCATTGCTTACATACAACACCCAGTGCTCATCCCAACAAGTGCCTTCCTCAATGCCCATCACCCATTTTCCCCTCTCCTCCGCCTCCCCCCCACCCCATCAGCCCTCAGTTTGTTCTCTGTACTTAAGAAGCTCTTATAGTTTGCCTCCCTCTCTGTTTGAAGCTATTTTTTCCCTTCGCTTCCCCCATAGTCTTCTGTTAAGTTCCTCAAGTTCCACATATGAGTGAAAACATATCTGTCTTTCTCTGACTGACTTATTTCACTCAGCAAAATACCCTCCAGTTCCAGCCATGTTGTTGCAAATGGCAGGATTTCATTCTTTCTCTTCTTGCATTCACACACATTTATTATTATTCTTCAGCCACACTGACCACTTGCCATTGTCTGAACATACCATGACCAAGTGTACTCCTGTGTTCGTGTCATTGCATGTGACATCCCCTCTACCTAGAACTTTCTCTCTGTAGACATCTGCATGGCTCAGTTCCTCATTTCCTTAACTTCTCTGCAGAAATGCCACCTTACTAAAAAGGACTTCCCTGACTCATGCCACCTTCTAATGTAGTTATTAGCAGAGAATCAGAGCCCTGCTCCTGGACCTTTCCCTGGTCACCCATAAACCGGTTCCCTTTACTAGCTTCTTACCTCCACAGCCTCTATCGATACCTAGGATTGTAAATTCATTTCTTTACCTTCTCCAAAATAATGTAAACTCCTGAAAAAGACAGGGATTTATTCTGGATCTATTTCTACAGCCCAGATGAGTATCTGCTATATTACAGACTTTTTTTCATAGGTGTTTATTGTATGAATGAACGAATAAATGAATGAGTTTCAAAGTGTCAAAAGTTACATAATTTCTCAAAAATTTGCTAATTATTATTTTTTCCTGTGACTCTAACCCTGAAGACAGACAAGCTTGGTGCCTTCATTATTATCTTCTTTTTATAGCAATGACTCAGAAGGTGTTGATAGATATTTAACACATCTTCAAGATACATCCTGACTATACCCAAGGTAACTTGGAGGTGGGGGCATTCATCATATGCCATATGATAAACTTCTGCTGTTTTCTTGTAGTGCAAGGGGCTCATAATGCCCACTTTATATGCAATATGCTTGAAAAATGAAAGATTATTGTTGATATTAAAGTAAGATATGCAATATCATATGTAATTCATTTCCCTCAACATATGCCTTTTAGCTATATTCAACCCTGTCCTTCACACCTGGTCCTGAGATAAATGTAAAAATGGGGTTCTGTATATAAATTGTGCCTCTATCTACCAAATTGATTTCTGGGGCCAAAGAAATCATTGTAATTTATGAGATACACTTGTGATAGTCATGAATGTTAAGCAGAGCAGATGGGACTGGGTGACATGACTTTGATTTTTAATTATAGGTCAACTCAGCTTAATTCCATAGTGTGACACGTCATCCCCCTCTCTTTAAAGTGAAAGCTAAAGTGCAAATGAACTAACCTTTGAATGTCAGCCTGCGTTCCAGCAGCTAAATATGCAGCTCTGAGCAAGTAACTTGACTTCCTGGGCCCTCAGTTTTCGTAGCCTGGCCCGTATCATTTCTAATGGCCATCCTTAAATCTGCAAAAACGCAATGGTTCTATAACATCATTTATTAAGGGAACCAGCTTGGGAATTAGAACTTGGATGAGAAGTGCTTTAGTCTTAAGTCTCCTACAAAGTCTTCCGATAAAGAGAGAGGAGGAGAGAAAGGGCAGAGAGAGAGAGAGAGAGAGAGAGCCATCCATCAGAAATCTTTTTTAAAAAACGCAAGCCAAGTTTTTATTTATTTATTTTTAATGTTTATTTATTTCTGAGAGACAGAGAGATACTGAGCAGGAGCAGGGGTGGGGCAGAGAGAGGGGGAGACACAGAATCCGAAGCAGGCTCCAGGCTCTGAGCTGTCAGCAAGGAGCTCGCCGCAGGGCTCAGGCCCACCAACCGCGAGATCAAGACCTGAGCCGAAGTCGGACGCTCAACCGACTGAGCCACCCAGGTCCCCCATCACAACCCTGATTTTAAAACACAACCTTAGTTTGCCAGACCTCACCTACCTGGGAGAACAGATGAGGTCAGAGTCACAAAGCACTCAAGTTTTGTGGGATCTTTCCTTTGACTCCAGAATCTCACTGTCTTCTTGAATATCATTCTTCTGCTGGAAGATGTGTCTAAGAATCCCTAGGGATTGCGTGTAGCTATGAGGAGGGGAGTTGGAGCAAGCCTGAGGGAAAGAGGTTTTGGTGATGTCAACAACAAGGGTAAAGTTACCATGACCTGGTGGAGTTTGGTGCATTGAAGATAAGATGTGGTTACAGCCCAAAGAATGGCAGTGGAGGGGGGGCGGGGGGTGGGGGGCGAGGTATGGGAGGTAACATAAGATCAGAAAGTGAGGTGGGACTAGATCAAGCAGGGATCTGTAGGACAGCTGTTTTTAGCTTTTATTTATGATACCACTGCTTGTCATAAGTCTATGTACGGGTTAGAGTGGGAGAGAGCCAAAGCATAAGAGACTCTTAAAAACTGAGAACAATCTGAGGGTTGATGGGGGGGTGGGAGGGAGGGGAGGGTGGGTGATGGGCATTGAGGAGGGCACCTTTTGGGATGAGCACTGGGTGTTGTATGGAAACCAATTTGACAATAGATTTCATATATTGAAAAAAAATAAAAATAAATAAAAATAAAAGAAATTGGTTTTAGGTTTCAAAAAAAAAGTCTAGGTATGGGTGAGGTAGAAAGAAGATTTGAGTGACAAACATCATGCTATATTAGGAAAGATCCTTCTCCCACTGCCAACGGTCTCCTTACTAGTTCAAGTTCATCCTGGGTGGTTCCTGGACGTGTGAGGAACCTCCCAAGTGTAAGAGACCTCCCAACACGTCCTTTCACAGATTTTTTGGAGATTGGCCCCGCTAACTCATCAGGTATGTCCAGTCATGTCAGAAGCACATTTTAGGTACAAGGCGGGAAAACCTGTACTCAGACTACATCATCATATAATACCATAATCAAAATGTGTAATCTCTCCAGGAATCTAGAAACTTAAATGCTAAGTGCACTTGAACTTCTAATTGGAGGTTAAAGATGATTTAGATAAGGTTACTGCGTGTGTCCCTCATCAAGAATGGACTTTTTTCCTTCGTTCCTTGGCTATCTGCTTGGCTGGATCTAGCCCATCTCAGGGCTCTATCACACAGAGGAAGCCACACTCCTCTTGAGATTGATCTCCTTATTAGTAGGACCGGCTGGTAACCCGGGGACTATTTTCAAACTCTCTGAGCAAATATAGGCAAACCCTTTCAGAAGGGCGGACAGAGAAGGAACTGGCCTAACTGGCAGCTGATATTTGAAACGATGATCTAAATCTTCTGTACCACCCTGAGGGCTCACTGACTTTCCGCAAACAAGTCGAACGTGCACTGCTTTCTCGTTAGCAGAGATGACCAAATACGCTCTCGGATGATGTATGTGTGGTAAAGCTAGTTAGTGAGAACTGACAAAATACTTGTTTCGGGCACAGTGATGAAAACAAGTATCTGCGTCTGGGAAACCTCCACTGGTGAAACCAATCATTTTAATGAGCGGAAATACATTCAGCTGAAGTTGTGTTCTAATGCAAAATGTGTATTTGTGGAAACGATGCTTTCTTGAGTAATGCTCTCAAAGCTCGCTGAGGAGGGAGAAAGACTAACAAACTGACATGTGGTATTAGTTTCTTTGTAAAATATTTTATACGACTTAACTATTTTGCGGGCTGACTGAAGAGGTTTTTTTATGAAAAAATATTGAATGGCAGTGCCCTTGAAATTACATGTCTGTGAAGAATGTCACAGTAGTCCCACAATAAAGTTCGTTTCTGGGGGAAATATCTAGCACAGCTCACTTGAAGAGAAGTTCGGGGTCTGGGGCTCCTTTGTGTGTATGTGATTGTGTCCTTAGTTTGATTTGATTTTTTGTGGGGGGATAGACTGAGAGAAAAACTGTCTTAACTAAAAAATACATGCGCAGTTGATTAAAATTTACTAAAGGACAAATCTACAATTTTAGGCTATCTTTCAAAATCAGTCCTCCGTTCTGAATCATCCATTTACTTGTGGAGATTCAGTTCACTCCTTTATTATTAAGATACATATTCGTAATACTTTTTGAGTTTTGCTGTTCTAGTTACAAGTAGCTTCTACTTTTCTCGGACACAATTTCACTTTGAGCAAGAATTCTTGACTTCCGTGGTTTTCGGTTTTGTTTTTAAAGGGCAAGAATTCATTTGCTGATTTTTTTTCCCCTTATTGGGCTTATCAAGTGATTTCAGGCACATTATTTCAGGCCCTTAATTGATGTGCTCCTATTGGGTTAATATTGCATTTCTTTGTTTCTAAGAGTTGATTCTCTAGGTATTTGAGATGAATTTGTTAACACGTCGAGTTTTCATGAAAACAGCAAACTTTAATCACAAAGCTGGAAGTAAGACAGTGGGGGTTGGTGATCTCTGCTTCCCTAACCCCATTCTTTGGCAGAGAAATCCAATGAGCACGCTTTGATTTTTGCCACCCACCACTAACAGAGTTTTTAACCAAGAGATGTATGTTATTATGTAGGACCTCTCAGCGCAGATAAAGATTTAATGCAGGATTCCCTCCCAGCACTGATGACAGCATGAAGAATTACACACTGTGGGATAAGTTTTAAAATTCCCAGCAATTTCTACAAATCTATGGAAGAAATGGTTTAAGAAATAGCTTTTGTCAGCTCATTGTGTTGATTTCACTTGCCCAGCATAGAAGAGTATATAAAGCTATGTAAGGGTAATAAAGACTCTGTTGAAACAAAATCTTCCTAGATGTGGAGATACAATATAAAATCTAAAATTCAAAGGAAAAAAAAAACTATTTTTGGACGCTATTGATTCTTGGGAGGTTTGTATGAATAGCCAAGGACCAGTGATGTCATAACGCGGACGACGTTGCTCCAACAGGGAAAGTTTGCTAACTTGGATCTGGGGCTTATGCTTTATGTATATTATATTAGTTCATTTGATTCTTACACTAATTTTCTGGGAAAAGGTTTACTACTGATGAAATCAGGGTGCAGAGATTAAGCGTAACTACGTGCCCCAGGCTAGGCAGAAAGGGAGCAGAAGAGGGAGACTCTGAACCCAGGACCTTTGACTCGAGACTCTGTGCTTTTCACCACTAATCTGTATTGGTACTAATAGATGTTGATTACTGTCACATTCTCTGTGGCTGGGCTGCAGTGCTGCTGAAACTTGTCTTGGTTTGAGAAGCTGCGAAGATACTCCAAACTTAAGGTTTCCCTGGTCATTCCGGAATCTTCCACAAGGGTCTGACCCTCTCATCCTGTCTCCTATCTTGGTAGAAAGTGCTGGCAATCGGGTTCCTTTCACGAATCTTGTGATGGGAGAGAGGAAGAGAAGTCAACACTGACCTTTGTTCAAGCTAAGCCATGAAGAAGGAGAAGTTCATCATAGCAGAATCATGACTTTCTTAATAATCAACTTAGGGGGGAAATGTGAAGAGACCTGTTATGCATTTTGTCATGGTCTAAAATAATGGCTTTCTACTAGAAGTTCAGGTACAATCTAAACCAGGGTCTCTTAACCTCAGAAGTGATGACATTTTGGGATGAATACTTTTGTTGTTGCTACAGGAGGCTGTCCTGTGCATTGCAAGGTGTTGACCAGAACTCCTGGCTTCTCACTAGATGCCGGTAGCATTCCCCCATGTGACAGCCAGAAATGTGCCTCCAGACGTTGCCCAGTATCCCCTGAAGGCAAAATCGTCCCTGGTTGAAAATGATTGGTAGATATAGTTGTATGTGTCTACAGTTGTCACCTAAGTGGTATGAAGGGTTTTTATAACTTTAATTAATATTGATAGAGTTCCCATCAATTTTTATATTTTTAGAAAACTGGGATTTTTTTATTTCTCTATGCATTAGAATTGGTATTTATCTTTTAATTGATCAGTTGAGTTTTTTGATTAATTGGTTTTTAATAGCATGATTAGTGGCATGTAAGATAGGAAAGGTAGATTTTTCTCAGGGCATGGTATCATAAAGGGGAAAGCAACCTGGAATGAGAAGAGAGTAGCTTGTTGAGAAATTCCAGAAACAACTCAATAGGGATATTTGGGGCGATATATATATTTGATATATAATTGATATATATTCAATTATAATCCAGGCGGAGTGAAAGTTTATCACGTAAAAAGGTAGTTAGAGGTCAAACCACAGTATGAACAGTGACACGGGGTCTTCATCAGCTTTCCTGAATGATGAGTACTGTAGCATGTAAGAACCAGAGGGCCTACTTATGATCCGCTTATTCGATTCTCTCATTTTACAAAGAAACGGGGTGTAGGGAGATTAAATTAACTCGCCCAAGTTCCTGGTGGCCAACATAGGGATAGAAGATGGATTTCCCAATTCCCATGTCTACTGAACACAGTTTCTCTGGGGAATGAATGAAATCCTGCATTAGTGGTCAGGAAGAGCCTGCCATTTTCACCTGCAGAATCAAGGGCTCTCCTTCTTTGCTCGTGTTATTTTTCTTCCTTAACATTGCTGCTAGAACGCTGTCATCCCGTGTTCCTCTTTCGTCAACGAAACTTCGCTTTTTGCAGAGAAGAGACTGTCTTTATATCATCTCGGTACCTAACACAGTCAAGCAAGTGTTTAAAGAAACAATATTCTGTGAACCTGAAGAAGGATGAACTCCAGGCGTTGTGGATTGATACAAAGGCTACCACTGCTAAGCGCCTGGATCACACCTGTGTTTTCCCAATATGGGGAAAACTATTATTGGATGCTATTGTTTTATTTTATTAATTTTCCTGTCCTCTCCCCAGATTGTTTCCATGAGAACAGCACTTTTTTTTTTTAATTTTTTTTTTCAACGTTTATTTATTTTGGGGACAGAGAGAGACAGAGCATGAACGGGGGAGGGGCAGAGAGAGAGGGAGACACAGAATCGGAAACAGGCTCCAGGCTCTGAGCCATCAGCCCAGAGCCCGACGCGGGGCTCGAACTCACGGACCGCGAGATCGTGACCTGGCTGAAGTCGGACGCTTAACCACTGCGCCACCCAGGCGCCCCAGAACAGCACTTTTTTTTCTCCGTTGCTCAATCTTGGCTCCCTGGGACCTCACATAGTGATTGGCAATACATGTATCTGTTGAATGATGAAACTGAGTAGTGGATTTGCCGGTGTGGACACAGTGGAAATTTTCAAAATGAATTTACATGCAAGATAGTCTCTTGGCAACCGTTGGACAAACAGAGCATGCATCATAACATTTAGAAACAGCAGACACAGTCAGCCAGACTTGGATGAAAATACTAATGCTGATCCTTATGAACCATGTGACCTTCGTCAAATTGCTTAACTCCCTGAGCCTCTACGTCTGCATCTGGAAAAAGGTCATAATAGAGTATTTATCTCTTAGGGTTCTTATGAAGATTAAATGAGATAATGTGAGTAAATTGATAAGGTGAGCGGTTGGCACTGAGTAGGCACTTAATAATGGTGAGTTGGGTGGGAAGGATACTTCTACCCCTCGTGGCAGTTTTGCCCATCGAGAAGGTTTTATTGGCCAAACCCCAGGTTTTTAGAAGGATTAGCATACTGTAAATATCAAGAGTTATGCCAGGCAAGCCTCTCACTGTTTCTAGCATCCATCCCTCCCTGCCATAACGGTGTGGCGTGGGCCCGTGACTAGTGTAAATGGACCAAGAATGTCACCCACAAGCCAGTAACTCTGGATTCACACAAAGGGTGAATTAAACAGCCCTTTGAAATTCAGCCTGAGTCCCTTGACACAGCAGTGCTTTCCAGAGAAGTCCTACATGAGGAGATGTATTGAATGTTCAGTAACTATCAATAAAATGGACTTGATTTTCCACTAGGCTATTTTTTTTTTCTTTTGTGTCAGGGAATTCTAGAGAGCATTGAAGTTGAAGTACTAAGACCCAGTCCTTTCAATTATTATTATTTCAATTATTATTAGGATCCTACCCTCTATCTAAGTGAGAAAATAAAATACAGATAACAATAGTAATTAGCCAAAGGATGGAATCTATATTTAAGTGGAGAAAATTGAACATACTATATTTATTTTAATTTTTTTAATATTTATTTTTGAGAGAGAGAGAGAGAGACAGAGACAGAGCATGAGCGGGGAAGGGGCAGAAGGAGAGGGAGACACAGAACTCGAAGTGGGCTACAGACTCCATGTTATCATCACAGAGCCCGATGTGGGGCTCGAACCCATGAACCATGAGATCATGACCTGAGCTGAAATCAGAGCCTTAACTGACTGAGCCACCTAGGCGCCCTGAACAGACTACATTTAAATGATGAGAAGTATACTGAGAAATGTTGGTCGTATTTTAATCCATCCCCCACCCCCATACCTAATGTCATCATGTTATGGTAAATTGTACTAACATCTACTTACTTCTGAATAATGAAGTTATATATATCCCCCTGCTATACAACTTTGGGTTGCATATATAGGCTTTTTGAGTCATTCAATATGGGTTAGGGAATGAGAACATGGAGTGTTGAGAGATGGTAAGGCAGAAGACTGAACCAAACAACATTCCCTTGAGGGAGATTAAAAAAAAAAAAAAAAAAAAAAAACAAATTAACAGTCTAGGCTGCGGAGAACAAGAGGTAGGGGTGTTTTAACAGAAGGCAAATGTGGTTGCTGAGAATGTCTACCTTCTGATGAGCACTGGCGTTGCTGAACTGAGTAGATTGTAAAAAATAAAAATTAAATGAAGAAAAAATACTTCATGTGTTTCTTCTTGAGCATGGAAATTTCTTTATGTCTCTGGAGCCACTGGGGACAAGAAGTAGGAGGTCAACAATTTTGAGACTTAAACAGGCTTTGAGTGCTCAAAGACAGTATTCATTCATTCATTTGGTCATCACTCACTCACTTATTTATTCCTTTAATGAACATTTAGTGTGTTTCTTCTATGACTTAGGCAAAAAAAAAAAAAAAAAAAAAAAAGAAATTTGAAATACACATCTCAGTTGTATCTAAGCTCTTAATGAAAATCATAGAGATAAAAAATGTGGAAAGGTTATAACAATCCAGAGGTGATATATTAAAAATAACTGAGCTGTAGCTGTTACTGTAAATGAAGCATATGAAAACTATAAAAACTTAAAAGTACAGAAGAAATATTTTTAAATATTGTATATATTACAAAAATATATAAAATATTTAATATATGATATAAAAATATATGTGCAAATGTCTACGTACATTTATTGATGTCCTGAATAGGCTTTAGATCTTTAACAATTATTAATTTTTTAAAGATAATGGTTTTACAGAGCTGACACTCTATATTTGTTTGTTACTGTTCTATCTTATAACAGAATGATGAAAAGAAATATAAGACATTTTTTAGATTAAGTCCTCTATCGCCCACTTATAACTGGGTGAAAGATGATGAACATCAGTTCATATTGTTGATTGGCCCTTTATGATAATTGCTTTTTGATCGGTTTGTGCAAATTAGAACTTGAAGCTCCAAGGTAAGATTTATAATACCAGGAAGATTTTTATTAAGCCTTGAACAACAATAAGGAATATGTTTGTAAAATAAACTTTAATTATATTCTTCTGCAAAAAAAGTTCATATATCACAATTAAATAAAAACTACTTAGAATTAATAACTTTCTGTTGATGTAATATTCTGAGTTCCTCGAGAAAAGGCAAGCTATAATATAATAGGGAATTGGGATGTGGGAAAATATTTCTTACTTATCACTCTAATAATCAAAATCACACATAAACTCCATGATCACAATAAGAATAATAATGGTGACTCACATTTATGGATCACTTAGGGTGTGCGCTCACACAGCCACATGAGACAAGCACCTTGATTTTTCTCATTCTATAGATGAGATGCTGTGGCACTGAGATGTAGAGTTCTTTGTCCAAAGTCATCTGGCTGATAACGAATGGAGGTTAGATTCTCCAAGTCCGTCTGGCTCCTAAACCCACTGGATTAACTATGCTAGATGGCAAAATACAGAAATTACTTTCTTTTTCTAAAAACTAAAAAATAATAATGTTTCTTTATTTTTGAGAGACAGAGAGAGACAGAGCATGAGCAGGGAAGGGGCAGAATGGAACTGAGACACAGAATCTGAAGCAGGCTCCGGGCTCTGAACTGTCAGAACAGAGCCCGACGCAGAGCTTGAACCCATGAGCTATGAGATCATGATCTGAGCCGAAGTTGGATGCTTAGCCAATGGAGCCACCCAGGTGCCCCAGATGTTACTTTCTTTAGGGGCACCTGGGTGGCTCCATCAGATAAGCGTCTGACTCTTGATTTCAGCTCAGGTCATGATCTCACAGGTTCATAGGTTCATTGGTTTGAGCCCTGTGTTGGGCTCTGCACTGACAGTGTGGAGTCTGCTTGGGATTCTCTCTCTCCCTTTATCTCTGTGCTTCCCCCTGTTTATGCTCTCTCTCTCTCAAAATAAACAAAACAAAACGAAACAAAACCAGAAATTAGGGGCCCCTGGGTGGCTCAGTTCCTTAGGTATCTGATGCTTGATTTTGGCTCAGGTCATGATCTCACGGTTCCTGGGTTGGAGCCCCACATCAGGCTCTGTGCTGACAGCATGGAGCCTGCTTTGGATTCTGTTTATCTCTCTCTGCCTCTCTTTCTCTCTCTCAAAATAAATAAACTTAAAAAAAAAAAAAAAGAAAATCCCTTTCTTTGATGCTATCAGCTGACATTTGCATTAAGGAAAGAAAAGAAGTCTTACTGCAATCCTAGTTTAATTTCAGAACGTGGAGGAGAAAATGGAGAGGAAAGTAGACCCTGTCTTTTGATGAATCATCAATTCTGTCTCAAAGGGATGTGCCCTTTAAGGCTCCTTCCATTCGGAAGCACAACTGCCCACGTATCACTAAGAATCTACTTAGTTCTAAGAATATCACATCCAAAACATACAGATTGTTTGAGAAAATTTCCCCAAGCATGCATTATAGAAGGAAAATCTCAAATGTAACCCCAAATAAATGAGATGCACAAAAGAAAAATGGGGAAAAATCAGCTCTGTTCCCCCCATTCTGTCCAGCATTCTTCACCCCGACTGTCTCCAGTTGGAAATACTTTCCCAGCCTTCTTCTTATGGTTTGAGCACATACTTAACATTTTGAGAAGCTTCTATTTGTCTTAGGCTACAATATCCTACATAAACATCCTCTGCCTACTTATTTAGAACAGCTCCGGGTTCTTCTCACCCTCTCCTCTGGCAAGTTCACTATCGTTATAACAACCATAGCCCCCAAAATGTAATAATTAACACTTAGTAATAGGAATGTAGGGAAGTTTCTTTTTGGTTTCTTTTACCCTCAAATGAAATGGCTTTTGCGTTATTGCCTCAGGGGAACCCTTGTAGTGTGGCTGTATTCTTGAATTTCCAAATCTCATTCCTGAAGAATTCCAGGGACAGAGATCAACCAGTTGGCATTATGCTCAGGACTGTGCTCCTTCCTGAAAGCTCTCGCATGAAGAACGCCATAAAAATGAAAGTTTAGTCAGAGATCCCAAACTGGATTTTCTCCCTTCTCATTATTCTTGAGCCAATCAGAGTTGATGGTGGCATGAGTTCACATGGAAGGACAAGGCAGACAAATATCAGGTTGATCGAATAAAGATGAAAATAGAAAGTGGAGTTGAAAATAGCCCGAGAGTGAGGACAAATATACTGTGGTTTCAAATGAAACATCAAATATATTTGCAGTACGACCCCAAATATCAGCTTATGAATAATGCATTATTTGGGTAATAAGCATATTTGGAAATAGTTGGAATTCTTGATACGATTTTCTAAACTTTAGAATATTTTCATTTTCAGCGTCATCTTGATTCTTTCTTCCAGTCATTCAGCTGGATGGCGGATCCACTTTTCCTAAAGTTGGTTTTAAGGTTAGTTTCCAAACTATTCTCACAGTCTCTGTCTAAGTGGCCTACACTTCTTCGCATGTCCTCCCCTCCATACAACTTTGAATCCACTGTCTCTTTACAATAGCTCATATATCCGTTTCATATTTTCTATTTGTTAATAGTTTCTGATACTCTCTACTTGTAGGAACATTTGCTTCCAGTCTTAGGGGAGGGAAAAAGATTTGAGCATCGTTCCTTTCTGAGCTGGAATGTCTTGATTATGTAACTTCAGGACATCACCTTGGTAAAATTTTCAACATCATCGAAAAATGTAATTGTTCCCTCATGAAAATACAAAACAAGAACTGATAGAAAATATTTGTTTCTCTTTCCCTGTGAACAAGGAAGCAAAACTATATCGGGCTTCTCATTCTAGCCCTGAATGGACATCTGTTTCTGGAATGCTTGAAGTGTTAGCCACCTGCCACAGAGCTCCTACCCACAAGATGGAGAAAATGTCTATCCGTTTTGAAGGTGTAGCTTGAATTATGGTTGTTATTCTGTTCTTGAAAGACCCATATGTTTATCACACTTTTGAAAATGAAAGAAAATCAACAAACCTGTAGATCCAACCTTTTGAGAATAGGTTGGTGAAGTCATCAACATATAATGGGATTTGAAGGCTTCTAGAAGACTCTGATTCCTGATTCCGTTCCCCAAACATTCTCCATCCCTTCCTATTCAGAGCCAAGTCTACAATTTGGGTTAACCCTCTATTTTTTCCACTTGAGTTACAACTTTCTAATTTACAGTTTTAAGTCCTATTAAAATGCAAGGGAATTTTTTTTTTGTAAGAAAACGATGCATTTACTTTGCAGAGATAGCACTATGGTCTCTGCAGAGCTTGAACATGATTAATATCACATTAAAGTGTTGCCTGGCCCAGATTTGCTTGCGTAGGATGTAGCTTCATTAAGATGGAATCCCATTCACTTTCCAAATGAAGAATCTGGAAGAAGGTTTTGATAAGGCAATAAGAGCTTGGGGGTGAATTTAAGTACCTGAAGTGCAGGTGGCAATGCCAGTGAATGAGTGAGAGGGCACAGAAGGAGAAGAGAGACACCGACCACACAAGAACTTGTCCAACCTTACAATTTTGCTTACAACGGCTTTGACAGAAGCAATCATTTATTTTCACATAACTTGTTTAAAGTTTTCAACCCACATTTTAAGGTCCCCTCAACCTTCAGACTTCAGCTAAGACACATGCTTATATAAAATAAGAACACCTAGCATACACCAATCACAAACTGTTGGGTCCCGAGAAGCTCAGGTGACAAATGAGAGTCCTGAACGGATACAGTTGGGAATTTATTTAAAACCTGATCTTTCATTCAAACTCTGCTCATCCTGTATTTTGCAGGTAAGGCTTTTTCAGAGTACCATAATATAAGTATTTAATGCCTCTATTAAAACAAGCTTTTAGGGGCACCTGGGTGCCCCTAAAAGTCAGATGAGTGCCCCACTTTGACTAAGGTCATGGTCTCATGGTTTGTGAGTTCAAGCCCCGCATCAGGCTCTGTGCTGACAGGTCAGAACCAGGAGCCTGCTTTGGATTCTGTGTCTCCCCTCTCCCCTGCTCACGTGCTCTCTCTCTCTCTCTCAAAATTAAATGAAAATTAAAAAACAAAACAAAACAAAACAAAAAGCTTTCAGATGAAGCTGAGTTGTTATTTATACTTCACCTCTACCATATTAATAGATGGATATTTTAAGCATAAGTATATAAAATGTCTTTGTACCCACTGAATAATATATCATTATATTATATATATTATATATATTATATATATTATATATATAATACATACACATATATGTAATACACATGTACATAAATGTGACACAATCTTGTTTTCCTTATTAGCTTTAATGACTGGTAACACGTGATGTCTTATGGCTCTACAATTACCAATGTTGTTTCCCATTTGACAGAGAAGTTACCTTGGATAACCTATCCCCACACAGAGTTTTATGGCCTGCTTTCCAAATTATGCAAATTACTCAGAAGTGAAAACCACAATGGAAATATTACAGAATCACATTCCTGGCTCTGGAACACAATGCCTTGGTTGTTAGCCAATTTTCTTTCCTTCATCATTCAGGGTAGTTTATAAAAATGTTTTTCTATGCCAATATTGAGTACTGGCATTAATGTGCTCTTTACATTTATTGCTGGCAGCTACTAGGGTAATTTGGAAGGAACATATCGATATAAACTGAATAGTACATCTCAATCCAGGAGATCCCTCATTATCCTAAAGAGATCATTACTTTGTATCATGGAGACTCCATCTAAGATGTATGGCCAACGAGTAAAGGAATGAACCAAGACTTATAGGAACTTGCTGATGGAGCAAAGATATTGCTGTGAATTTAGGATCTCACCAGGGTGAATTTTCTGTGTATTAATAGTTTCATTACCAGTGTCATTAAGCAGTCATGAAAGAATTTTTTGCAATGTCCTGGGCATTGAAATAGTACAGAAGAAAGGAGACAACACAAAGAACATATATTCTGTGATTAACATCTACCACAACCATACTACAGTATTACATTGAAAAACATAAAACAAGATTATGTAAAGTTCATTCAAGAATGCAAAGGGCTTTTAATATTAGAAAATCTGCTTATCTACTTATATAGCTCATCTTATTAATAAGTTAAAGAAAGGCATGCAACTCATTCAACAGATATTAAAGACATTTGATTAAATTTCATAACATTTTTGTCAAAAAAAAAAAAACTTTGGAAATGATCATGTGTGTTTTATTCCTAGGAATGATAAAACAACCAGATAATTGCATCACAGTGGATGAGTTGTCACTAAAATAAAGAAGAAGACATGAATGCCACCATTACCATTGCTATCTAGCATCATCCTTTGAGAGCCTGCATATCCATTAGAAAAGGACAACAAAAAAGATGTGGAACCATGAGAAAAAGAAGGCAAAATTGTCAAGATTGGATATTTTGATTGTCAGTATTTGATTTTTTATTGTATATCAACCCTCAAGATAACCAGTTGGGTGGAAGGAAGGGTATTAACACAGAAGTCATGTAAAAATTAATTTATTTTTATTCCATCTTGACAAACATCAGTTCAAATACAACAGAAACCAGTGAAAGCGTCTAAGAATAGCAAGAAATATGTGGCATATTTATGAATAAAATTATTTAAAAAGTTTGAAGCACAAAAACAAGAATTGAGATATAGACAGCTGGTATCCAAGGAGGTGAATTTTCTTTGAATTGATATATTAATTTAATTCAATTCTAATAAAAATCTTTGTTTTTCAAGAATATGATCAAATGATGCTAAGGCTGATCGGGAAACGTAAGTGTCTGATTATAGGCAAGCATCTTCTGACAAACATGACTATTGAAAGGGATCATAAAATGTATGGAAAAACCATGGTCATCAGAAGATTTTTGGCACTGGAATAAATATAAAGAAATAGGGGGATTTATATCCAATCTTGTTCCACTGTGATACTCCCTGAGTACATGTTAAGCAGAAATATCATTTCCTAGGCATGATTGTTAATCATTTCGTAGTCATTATCCTGTAGCCATATACACAACCAACATTCACTGGAATATGTACACTTCTTGCTGTTGTATTCAATCAGCGATTTTTCTTCATATGAATGGACAGGTCGTATCAAAGCAAACAAACACAACTTTTTAATGTCAAAGGTATTGGGGCCCTTGCGTGGGTCGCTCGGTTAAATGTCTGACTTCAACTCAGGTCTTGATCTCGGTTTGTGAGTTCAAGACCTGTGTCAGGATCTGTGCTGACAGCTCAGAGCCTGGAGCCTGCTTCAGATTCTGTGTCTCCCTCTGTCTCTCTGCCCCTCCCTCTCTCTCGCTCTGCCCCTCTCTCTCTCTCTCTCTCTCTTTCTCAAAAATAAATAAACATTGAAAAAATTTTAAAAATAATGTCAAAGGTGTTAATTTTTCATTTTCTATTTCCTATACAAAACCATACATTTCATAACCAAGTATATTTTAATTTTAAAATATTTTTAAAGCAATATGTATAAGAAACACATATTTAGAGACAAATTAGAAAATCCACACCTTTACCCATCCTAAGATATTCTTATTCATCAGTGACCATATGAGGGCTAAAATTAGTATTTAGATCTTTAAATTTTATATTTAATTACTAGTGAGTTTGAAATTTTGCTAGTGTTTATGAGCTACTTGTGTTTTCCTGTGTGGATTTTTCCATTTTTCCATTTTTCCATTTTTCTTTCTAATTTGAGTTTATTTTTTAAAAATTTCTTTCTAATTTGAGTTTATTTTTTATTTTTTATTTTTTTATTTTTTATTTAAAAAAAATTTTTTTAACGTTTATTTTATTTTTGGGACAGAGAGAGACAGAGCATGAGCGGGGGAGGGTCAGAGAGAGAGGGAGACACAGAATCCGAAGCAGGCTCCAGGCTCTGAGCCATCAGCCCAGAGCCCGACACGGGGCTCGAACTCACAAACCTCGAGATCGTGACCTGAGCTGAAGTCGGACCGACTGAGCCACCCAGGCGCCCCTGAGTTTATTTTTTAAAAATTTAAAAATTTCTTAGTATGTAGTAGCCTACATACTAAGGCTACTAGACCTTTGTTTTTTAAACACATGGCAACTATTTTGCTATATTGTCTTTTGACTACTTATAAAGCATTTCATCAGAGAGACATTTTAATTTTTATGTAGTCAGATTTACTGATCTTTCCTTGTGCCTGTCATACTTAATGGGAACTTCCTCACTTCTATATTCATTTATACTTCTCTTTGTAAACTGGTGGTTTCATTTTCACATGTAAACCTTTAATCCATTTAGGTTTATTACGGTGCCAAATACTAGAAGGGAATATAATTTTATGGGTCTGTTTCCGTCTATTATAAAATGGGGTCATGTTACTTGATATGCAACAATATCATTTGATATTTATTAATATATACTGTATTTCATAGAGCATATATTCATTATTTAATGTAATTTGCTATATTAATCAACATTGATTTTAAGTATAATAATAGATACACAGAAGTTAAACTCTGCAATATCTCCTTTTCTCGCTTCTTTTGGCCACAGCAGACAGAATTGTAATACTGATGCTGGGTGAAAGAAAGTAGCTTCCAGGGGAGCCCAGAGGATGGAACTTAGGGGCACATAGACCTGCCACATTTCAAATGTAAGCAGTCAGCATTTTGAAGGACATACTAGAATGGACCTTGAGAACTTTTATTTCACATATGCTGTAATTCCTCCTGTCCCCTAAGTCCCTTCTGCTATCATCATCACCAATATTGGCAGTAAGTCCTCTCCATCATGCCATGAACAGACCTCAGGTAGCAATGATGAATGAATATACACTGGACAATGTCCTTCACTGCTATTTTGATATACGCAAAATGCCATCGGTATTATTTTTAATTAAGGTATTACCTAAATTAAAGTACTTTATGTGAATGTACACATATTTGCTTGGAGAAATTTTAATCATCCAGTTTTTTTTTTTTTTCAAGACAGCTTTATGCCCATTTGAATAGCTTCTCACACCAAAGAGAAGCCTGGAAGGTACTACTTTACTCGTGTGATCAAAGCAAATATTATCAGTCATGGGACAATTCTATATTACTGATATGATCTAATGCAAAGAAGGTAGCATTAGTTCTGTAATACTACTGACAGAATGGAGAGCACGAATCTAATCGTGAGAACACATCACAAAGGCCTGAATTTGGTTTGTAATCTTCAAAAATGTCAGGGTTATGAAAGTCAAGGAAGACTGGGAAACAATTTCAAACTGAAGAAGATTGGAGACATATGTCAATTAATTGCAATGTGTGATTCTGAACTAGATGTTGTTGTCGTTGTTGTTGTTTGTTTGCTGGTATAAAAATCTTTCTGAGTTTAATCGGAAAACTTGAACGAGGGTCTGAAAATTAGATGGTAAAGGTAAATCTGTTCTGATTTCCTGGTTTTTGATGGTAGTGTTGTGGCTATGACGAAGAATGTTCTTATTTGTAGGGTATGACAGTAAACTTTTAGGGATGATTGGGTTGGATATCTTGGTGGCAACTTACTGTCAAAAAGTAAAAGAAAAGTTCAGAAAATAAGAGTTATTTCTACAGCACTTTTCTGTAAGTGTGAGATCGTTTCAAAATGACATAGAAAAGAAATGATTAAGCATAGTTTGCTGGGCAAACTATTAAGGTGTAGTTCTTGGTTTCCTACACTGTCGTAGCATTCTGCCATGATCTATCAGTGATGGATACTCATTCTTTAAGATATGCTTTCTACCCTTGAAGTGTTCACAGTCTACTTCAGCACATCCTATATGAAATATGATTAGTTAAGGCTAATGGAGTTCTTCTGTGTTTAATAGACATTCAGAGATTGACTGATGTATGTAGAAATCAAAGAGAGTGCCTGTGGGGAATGTTTTGCATGAAACATTTTTTTTAAGAGATAAGAAGAAACCTCTCTTGTTTGTATCAGTGACTTGTGGTTAAGCAAGGGGCAAAGGGACAGTGATGCTGGGTAGGTGACAATGGATGGCTGGCCGAGTTACTGGGTGTGAGGCGAGGCTCTGGATGGGAGCTCGTGTATTTAGACTCCGCCAAATCCAAGGCTCCACTTTGAAACAGAAACATGGCACACGGCACATGGCAGATCTTCATTATTCTTTCTAACGTAGAGCGTTTTTAGATGTCAACAATTTTATATGTCAATGATGAAGTAATATGTAAGGGAAACTTGCATACACTTAACAAATAAATATATAAGAGGACTAGAACTGGTTTTTCATACTTACATTATTTTGGTAAAGAATAAAAGTGACTGGCTTCCTGCAGGCTTTCCACAATAATCAGCTATATTGTTCTCTCAAACCACATGAATGTTATTTTCTTTATTCTTCGCCCCAATCACATTGCACTGCTTGATATTCTGCCCTGGGCCTCACCAGTTACCTGTTAGTGATATCCTATTTTCCAGAGGGAATAAAAGAAAAAAAAAAAAGAATTAGAAGATGAAAACAAAGATACAAAATCACCAATCTCGATGAAATCATGTGACATAAAAAAATGGAGGGAAATATATAGATATAGATATAGATATAGATGATACAGATACATCTTTCATTCACAATCTTTGCTCCAAATGTGAATTAATGGTGCTATCATGATATGAACATACTGAGGCCAAGTGAACGCATTCCCCTGCCTGGTCAGTTTGAATGTTCTACCCACAAGTATCTCCTGTTCATGCTTTTCTCTTTTAAGTTTATTTATTTATTTTGAGGAGGCGTGTAGGGGAGAGAGAGAGAGAGGGAGAGAGAGAGAGGATCCCAAGCAAGCTCTGCATTGTCAGAGCAGAGCCCGATGTGGGGCTCTGTCTCAATAACCTCGAGATCATGACCTGAGCTGAAATCAAGTGTCAGACGCTTAACCAACTGAGCCATCTAGGTGCCCCACCCCTCTTTATTTCGTTGCTTGTATTCTGAGGCCTTAGAACTTTCAACTACTTTGGTCAACATAAAATGGCTCCCAACAACTTGTGACATTAGAATTATTTGGGATGCCGAAAAAAAAAAAAAAAAAAGTCTACGGCTGATTTAAAAAAAAAAAAAAAGGTGAATTAATTGATTTGGAGAAAACTCCAGTTATTGTTACTTTGAAAATCTTCCCTGAGCTCTAAAATATAATCAGGGATGAACATCAGACGGATTAGCTGGCAAAGGCTTTCTAAAAAGTTGACTTCTCTTACCCATTTGTCGTACTGCTCAAACAACAATTGATGTGTTAAGTTTTCTTTTCCCCACTGAATGGATGTGGTAATACTCGGATTGTATGGATGCTTGGAAACTGCTTGGAAATAAATATATTTATTTATTTATAAATAAAGTATAAATACACTTTATTTATAAAGTGTGTGCACTTTACCATGCAAAGTCGGTAATGAGTGTATTCCCTGGGCTAGCTTTAAAACAGGTGCTCAGATGTGAAGTTACCGAGCACAGAATAATTGACATTCATTCTAAATAAACTTTTGTTATTAACCCAGCACCTAACACGATCCATGTCCTATGCTAGACAGCTAGGATTGAGAGTTGAAGCAGATTCAGTCTCTGCCTTTAGGGAACACACAGCATAGTAATGGACCGTGAGGCAAACACAGGGTAAAAACCTTGACACTAAACCTGGGACCATAACGGAATGCAGTGTAGGAAAAGGAAGCAGCATCGTTGGTAACAGAGAAGAGTATTATTCTCCCTGAAAAGTTAGATTTCTGCACTTTTTTTTTACAGTGGTAAAGTCCCCACAGTTCTCACTTGCAGTATCACTAGTCCTTATTTATATATATATTTTTTTCTTTGCTTATTTTGCTTGCTAAATAACAGAACACCATGATCTGGGAGTCTGACTATATTTGAATAAAAATGTTTATTTATGAGAACCTAAAAAAAAAAAAACCAAATGGGTCAGCTTCAGTTAATTCTCCAGAGGCCTCAGCAATAGTTAATCGTTTCCGTCCTGGGGCAATTATGGCCAGCATTTCCCAAGACTATGACTTGGAACTTCTCCAGAGGTGGTTGATAGGCCTAACTCCAACAGAAGTTTCCAAGTCAAACGAATCTGGGGGATTATGGATTAAGGAAAATTACATATATTTGTTTACCTCAGGATTACTTAGATCCTTTAATATCCTAGTGTATAATATGACTCACCAAGAAGAGGGTATTTTGTTCAGGGGTTCTCGAACATAAGGAACTGTGGAACTTTTCTTTTTTTTAACATTTATTTATTATTGAGAGACAGAGACAGACAGAGCATGAACCTGGGAAGGGCAGAGAGGGGGAGACACAGAATCTGAAGCAGGCTCCAGGCTCCCAGCTGTCAGCACAGAGCCTGACTCGGGGCTCGAACTCACAAACCAAGAGATCATGACCTGAGCGGAAGTTGGACGCTTTACTGACTGAGCCACCCAGGCACCCCGGAACTACGAACCTTTTTGATTTCCCCTTTTAGGACTGGCAGTAATATAGCTCTCTGGGCTCTTCCATTTACACCTGACAAAAGTTGTCTCAATGTCATCCCATCAGAGAGACTTCTGCCAACTGCCATATCTAAATTAACATCAGGCTCACATCAGTTTCTACCCTCTCACCTTGTTTTCGCTTTGCTCTTCACTGTGTGTTTCTCACTCCCCCTTAGAATTTACGGTCATTGCTAGAGCAGAGCCCTTCTCCTTTTCAGCACTTGCCACACAGTAAACACTGACAATATACTTGTTGACTGAATTGATCCTGTGTCGCCATCTTTAGTGTGTGGCTTTTGTTCCCATGGCTACAAGACGGTTGTTATTAAGGCGACATGGGTATTATGTATGCCATTAGTCTACATCCCCACCGGTCCCCAGAGGCTGTGATTGTCACATAGTTGGCTTCACCTGTGTTATTTGTTTGGTTCCCTGAGCATTTGAGTTCGCCGCCTTGAACCAGACATTTCTTAAAGTCATTCCCAGTCTTTAAATGCTACGATTTTATGATCTATGCTTTTCCAGCAAATGCCTTAGACTTATCTATATACAAAGTTTTCACATGTTGTACTTAAATTATGAATTTAATGATTATTTAAGGGGAAAATCTTCCTTTTATTTTTCCTGTAAAAAAAAACCAGTAAACAAACAAACAAAAAAAGCACTTCCAGGTAATAGTCAACTTTGTTCTGAAGTCATTCTTGGTCCTGTTCACTGAGGTAAAAACAAATGCTGTGGAACACGTGAGCGTTCCTCCCTGGGAAGGTTTGGCATGCAACTGTCACCAGTCCTAATCACAGTCTCAGGAACAATGATGATGCTGTCACTAGAAGGTCAGGAGAGGAAGCTGAGAGGCTCTAAAGCCTAAGCCAGAGCAAGACTGACAGAGAACACAGAAGAAAAAAGAAAGGAAGAAAAGAAGGGAGAAAAATTAGGCCCGCATAAAAGAAAAAGAAAACATCCAAAGAAAACACTTCGTGAAATGTGTTGAAAATTGGAACATTTGGTTTATAAAATGTCCTGTCACCTTCTGACAATTTTCCATTTTGCTGTTTGATAAGTGACAAGTTTCACATCGCACAGGTGACCAATTCCAGTAAAAATAGTTTCTTGAGCCTTACCGGTATCATTTATCAGAAGCAGCAGAAAATGTTGCCCTGTGCTAGAGATACTCAATCTGGTCCTATATACGCTCCCGAAAGGCTAGTGGATTTCAGGATGGACCAAGAGTGAAGCTGATATTTACTAAGCACCTACTAAATGGTAGGAAGAAGAGGAGACAGGTACACAGTCATTATATCATTTATTTCTTATAATAACCTTCCCAGTCTATTTCAGAAGAGTATACAGTATATACCTAGGCAAACAACTTGAACCTGCTGATCTTCCATTATCTCTAATCATATTGGCATTGGACTGGTTGATACCCTTTTTCATTCATTCAGTGACTGTGTTTAATAACATCCTTAAAATGTGGTTTCCTCATTAGTAGAATAGAGATAACAGTATCTGCCTTGTTGCAAGAAAGAAGGGGGTGAGAAAGGCAGGACGGTAGGATAACAAGAAAAGAAAGGAAAAAGTCAAGAAAGAAAACCAAGGGACATATCTAAGCTCAAAATCAGACTCCCTTTAGGTTTCTTAAGAGCAGCACTGGATATAAATAAATGAATACATAAATACATAAATACAGAAGTAAGTAAATAAATAAAACAATCACTTCAAAAGCCTGAAGGAGAATTGCTTTGTCCTTGAGTTCTATACTTTGGCAAACTATTAAGAAGGCATGAGAATAGAATAAAAATATTTTCAGACATGGAGAGTTTCCAAAAACTCACCCAATCTCATGTGACCCCTCTTCTATCATCCCTCTGTCCTCCAAATATAGCTATACATGTTCCCTTCTTCTCTTTATAATTATTGCAGCCAAGCTTCACATGCAATATTCCTTTGTAAAATAGAACTAAAAATAAATTACTAGAAAAAATGAAATACATCCTCAATTTTTATTAGATTCAACAGACATTAAATTATCTTTTAATAAATATGATGTGAACAAAACTAACACAAGGATAAAAAGGAATTACAAAATCTGTATGTGTTTATCATTACAAGGGAGTGAGTGTCTAAATGATTAAATTGAATCTTTATTACACTTGAAAATTTTAGTTGTTCGATATGTGTAGCATGACAATGTTGTCAGTGACACAGTGATTCCCTATTTTAGACAGATACATACATAGTTTAACACACCAAGTTTTTATCAATATTTAATATTTTTAATGTTACAAATATATAAATATTTTTCACTTGTTAATTTACCCATTCTAGGCTCAATCGGTCACAGCAGTAACTCAGACTATAATGTATATCTCAAATATTTCTATATTTTGTTTCACTAACATTTAGGAGGAAAACTAATCTCCCCAAACATGTGACAGAAGGATTTCAAAGAAATTTCAGCCTGCTCTCTATATTCAGTTAGAGCTTTTATTTAAAATGAAGGAGGTGCACCTGGGTGGCTTTGTCACTTGAGTGACCAACTCTTGACCTTGACTCAGGTCATGATCCCAGGGTCATGGAGCCCTGCATCGGGCTCTGTACTGAGAGTGAAGCCTGCTTAAGATTGTCTCTCTCTTTCTCTCTCTCTGTCACTTTCTCTCTCTACCTCTGCCCCTTTCCCTTGCTTGTGTAATCTTTCTCAAATAAAAATAAAATAAAATAAAATAAGATATAATAAAATAAATAAAATAAAATAAAGGAAATGACAATATATTTTCAACATTCATCTTTAATTTTAATTGGTTCTAATTTTAATTAGAACCAATAGCTGGTTCTAATAATCTATCTTATAAAGTTTTAATTAAGTTCAAATTATCTTTCAGTGTAAGAAAAATAGATCCATAAATATCTTATTGTGTGAACCATATATATGTATATGTATATTATATATGTTTTTCAAACTTATAAGGTATTCAGAGGTAAATTTCACCAAATGTGCTCTATGAAGATTATTCCCTATTTCACTAATAATTGTGTTAAATTACAAAATATATCATCACAATCTGCAAAAATTCTTGAAGCAAATCTTCCATCATAAAGTGGGCTGGATTCCTTCTCTAGAAGAGAGTAAAAATATCAATGCTAACAAACAAAGAAGTAAATCTGACTATCTCATTTGTATCATTAGAATTTGGGACCTCAACTATTTTTTTTTATTTTGTAGGAAAACCAAAAGTTCGATCAGTCTACACAAAACTTTTCCCCTGAAAACTGATGAATCTCAGCATGCATAGAAGTTGCTTATAATCAGTTGTCATATTACCCCATAATTGGCGCAAAAAAACCTAACATTTAATAAATTGGTCTTTACATAATTCATACAGTATAACCTGGCTGACTTTTTTTTTTTTCAGGAAGTAACTCAAGAGGAGGAATAGAACACAACTTCCAGATTGGACAGAGACAGCATACTCAAGGAAGTTGCAAGGAAAACATGTGCGCGCGCGCGCACACACACACACACACACACACACACACACCCTAGTTGAATTGCTTGCTTCCTGAAGTGCTTGACCATATGATAAAGAGCATTGAAGAGTTTTTTTTTTTTTGAATTCACTTGGAGAACTTGAAAGCGTTAATGATAATGGCAGGAAATCATGCCAGCAAATAAATAAATAAATATACATACATACATACATACATACATACATACATACATAAAGGATACACTTATTAGCTGAGAAAAACAATGTAAACCATGCTTAAAATGATCATAATGAAAGTTTGCTAAATTGCATAGGAGGATGTAGACAAAAGGTTGCAGGGGGTGACAGGATGTAAGGATGCTTTTTGTCTCCTGGCAGAAAGTCAACGGATGATGCCTACAAATTGTAAATGGAGAGGTAGCAGGAAACGTCTGTTATTTAGAACGGTGGCGGTGAGTAGCCCAATAAACTGCTAAAAGAATTGTCACTAGTCACTTGTGGGGGGTAGTATGAAGAATAGTAGTGAAGTAGGGGACTTCTGATTTCCAGATAAGGTTTGTAAAACGTTTTGACTTGTAAAACTCTGCACGTGCATAATGTAAGTTCATAAAAGCTGCTACTCTGATTTAGTGATTTTATTCTTCACTTTATCAAAGCTTTGATCTACCAAAATATCCGTTTCAGAGTTTTTCTCTAAATTATGTATATGTCAGTCTCTAGAAACGGTTTTAAAACTACTCGGTTATCATGACTAAATCTAATGTTCCAATATCATTTTGAGCCATTCTTAAAACTTGTAAGATTTTACCTGAAAAAAATCAATTGATTCTCGTTCCATGGATCTTTGTGTTGAAGCTCAAGAATTTTGACATTTTAAAGGTTCAAGAGGGGTTATTACTTTTTGTGCTTATGACTTTAAGTGGCTCAGAAGACTTCAAATTTTCTTTTTAGAAAGTCACCTCACCTCTGAGCAGAGAAACCCCTGCCCCTTAGAGGGAAAGCTTTTGTACAAATTTCAACCAAGAAGAAATGAGGTTAAAGTGGAAAGTATTTGGCAATGATAAATTTTAGCCCTTGCCAGAATTACAGTTATTGTGCTTTAAGTTTGTAAAATTTCATTTTGTCTTGCTTAATACAAAATATAAAGTTGTTCTTTGGATGCATAAGTTAAATTTTATATTCAAGCAGGTAAAACCAAAGATAAATTTGCCTTCATCAATTTGCTCACAAATTCTGACTATATCTTTGTCAAGATTTCTTTTCCGATTTCTTTTTTACTACAAAGACAATAAAAACACGAGTCAAGTAGCTTGAACCCGAAATGAATTCCATTCTGTTTAGTGACCTGAAATATTTCCCTGGGAAATTTTTACTTTGGCCACTCGTCCTCCATAGCCTGAAACCTTTCAGAGATTCCCATCCTTCTAAATGAAAAGTTATTCTTTGGCTGTAATTTAGAGCCTCTGAAATTCCCACTGGAATTTTGACTCAGGGGTGCCTAAAAAAAAAAAAAAAAAAAAAAAAAAAAAAAAAAAAAAAAAAACCACGGGAAATTGCCTTGAGTTATTCTGGAGCAAATGACACTTGGTATTTAAAATGGAGAAGAGATGGCTTTCTTGTACAATTCCTATGCTCCAAGTAAATCATACCCTCTGTCTGAAGATTCACTGTAGGGTTCACATCGACCTAGAAGCAATTCAATCGACAGAGATCAAGGCCAAGGGGAAAGAGAGATATGGCCTAAGAGCCAATTCATTATACTAGTCATCCATTCCCAAAATGGGTGTGCGGTTGCAGTCAGGTTAATATGAGCATCAGGGCCACAAAGCTTCTGGAGGCCATATGAAATTGCAAGGGACAAAGCGACCTGCTCTGCTTGGGTCATATCATGCCAGATAGATTTTCATCTTACGCTGCTTTGGCAACATACTGTGATGATGAGGGCTTCTTTTCTACAGGCTACCTCCCCAAGGTACCTCTGAATCCTTCAGAGATTTTTCGAGAGTTCCAGAAGGCTCTGGGTTTAGGTCCTCCAATGCCATTCCCACACTCTCATGAACAGCGGTAAGGAGCGTAGCAAAAGACATTTTAAGGATCCATCATATCGTATTTGATTTCCAGTCTCTGAATTACTCCAACTCATACAGTTTGATTTCATTCAATCCTACGCTGCACTCCCCTTTGGAGGTTTAATTCCCAGAACCAGTTCTGCCCTAAAGATGGAGAATCTGAACCACCTTGAAGCATGTGAAGTTAACTAAGCATCACCATCCCTTTTCCCTGGAATCTTTTCAATACAGTGAATTTCAGACCAGACTCACGATGATCTCCAGTTCCCCTTAATCTCAGACTTGACATTTCTGTGACTCGTCCAACACCCCAGGCATGCTAAGTCCAGGAACTTGTCTGGACCTTAAAAGACAACTTGGAGACATTAAAAGAAACCTCAAATGCAAAATATTTCAAATTGCAGTCATGATCTTTTCTCCCCTCCAGGCAGATCTCTTTTTCTGTTCACTTCCATAATTAGGGACATTGCCTTCCTCCTTAATCAACTAAACCACATTGGTCTTTTCCTTGAGTCCCAATTTTTCCATGCCTTATTCCCACATTCACTTAATCGCCAACTCTTGACAATTCTTACCCTATCCATTTTCTGCTATTAATTTACACTGTCACCTCCCTCCTATACTATTGTAAAATCTTCCCACCTGCTATGCTCACCTTGCCTCTAGCCTTTGCTCACTCTTCATTCTGACCAATGTAAATCGCAAATAGAATGATTGCAATCTTGCAATGGCTCCCTATTGCCTCCGGGTAAAACACCTTTTTCTTAGTAAGGCCTGAAAAGCTCCTCTGGTTTGACCTGTCTTTGTCCTACCTCATAACTTTTATTCTACCCAGATGTTCCATTCATTTTAATGCCTCGATGATGCTGTGTTTCCTTAGAAAACTTCTCGTGTCTTCTAAGCAAATCGATTTGTCTCATACCTCTGTGCTTTGTGGGTCTTCTTCCCTGTAAAGCCTCTTCCTTGTCCAGCTGGTGGGTATCTACTCTTCCTTCAGAGGTGATTAAGCTTCACCTTCTTGTAGGTCTTTCTAACACACAGAGTGGGGCCCAGGACAGCCTAATCTTACTGTCCCACTATGGCATTTTCTTAGGTCTTATTTACTTCTCAGCCCACTGTATTCTGGCTTCTCCTGCTACTATTCCTCTGAAAGTGCTTTTGCTAAAACCCCAAATGACCTTCAAACTGCTAAGTCCAATGGGCCTTTTTCGGAGTTTAGGTTACTTGGCACAAGCTATGTTGGATACTGTGGATTATGTTCTTGTTTTGGAGCTCTCCTTACACTACTAGATTGTGGGATCCCAATATTATCCTAATTTTCCCTTCCTTCCTCCCTTCCTCCCTTCCTTCCTTCTTCCCTTCCTTCCTTCCTTTCTTTCTTTCTTTCTTCCTTCCTTTTTTTCTTTCCCTTCCTTCCTTCCTTCCTTCCTTCCTCCCTTCCTCCCTTCCTTCTTCCATTCCTTCCTTCATCCCTCCCTTTCTTCCTCCCTCCCTCCCTTCCTTCCTTCCCTTCCTTCTTCCCTTTCTTTCTTTCTTTCCTTCTTTCCCTTCCTTCCTTCCTCCCTTCCCTTCCTCCCTCCCTCCCTCCCTTCCTTCCTTCCTTCCTTCCTTCCTTCTTCCCTTCCTCCCTTCCTCCCTTCCTTTTTACTTCCTTCCTTTCTTTCTTTCTTTCTTTCTTTCCCTTCCTTCCTTCCTTCCTTCCTCCCTCCCTTCCTTCCTTCTTCCCTTCCTTCCTTCCTCCCTCCTTTTCTTCCTCCCTCCCTTTCTTTCTTTCTTTCTTTCTTCCTTTCTTTCTTTCTTTCCCTTCCTTCCTTCCTTCCTTCCTCCCTTCCCTTCCTCCCTCCCTCCCTCCCTCTCTTCCTTCCTTCCTTTCTTCCATCTTTCCTCCCTCTCTCTTCTTTCTTTCTTTCTTTCTTTCTTTCTTTCTTTCTTTCTTCTTTCTTTCTTTCCTTCCCTTCCTTCCTTCTTTCCTTCTTTCCTTCCTTCCTCCCTTCCTTCCTTCCTCCTCTGACCAATCCTCTGTAATCTTCCTCTGTCTACTCTCTTAATTGTTGACATTCTCGGGTTATGTTCTTAGCCCACCAGGTTACTTACCACCTTAATCTTATCCACATTCATAAATCTTACACTTATCTAACAACCTATTAAATGTCTCCATACAAAAGTCAGACAAAAACCTGCCATCCAACATGTTCAAAACTGAGCTATCTTTCCCTCTAATATTTGCTTTACTCCTCCACTCCTTTAGTAAGTGACATCAAATTCTGTCCAACCATTCAAAATAGAATCCTGAGATTTTCCTTGATTTTCTCATTTTTCCTAAATCCCTCATTCCCAATGACAAGTTCCTGTAGAATGCCCCCCCCCCAATAGGTGTTGACTCTTCTGTACCCTCTCTGTCCTGTGCCACTCTGTGCTAGACTACTATGCACACCTGCAACTGGCTATGTGTCTTTCCCTGGACCAGTCAGTCCCTCCTCCCCAGAACCGCCAGAGCCACCTATCCTCAGTGTATCACTTCCCATCTCATTCCCTTGCCTACAACCTTCAACAGTTCCCTCTTACCTACAAGAGACTGAAGTCCATGCTTGTTAATATTTCAGTGTCGTTTATCACCACCTCCTTTTCCTATGTCATCTCTTACACCATCTACCTTGCACTTAATCAGGACCCACAGTGAGTCACTTCCAATTATCATGCCCAGTATGATGCTCTTTGTGTCTATACTTCAGCTGACGTGAACACATCTCCCTGGAATGCCACAGTGTCACCTGAGATAATGCCTACCCATCCCTAAAGACTCAAGAAGTTTTTTCCTGCCTCCCACTCTGACTTCCAACCGTATTGCATTCATGGACAGATTGGATCTTTCTACTCTCTTCCTTGCTTTTCCCCATAGAAGACTCCTTACTTCTACCTGTGTTCCAGGCCCCCTGCTTCTTTTCTCCTCCCCAGTCTGTCTTCTGAAATTATGCCTTGTTCTTAGGCATTGACACAATCTCCAGCTCCACTGCAAATTTCCCTTCCGACTTCACATGTAACTTCCTCCTCCAGTGTTTTTAAGTCTTTCTTCCTACCTTCATCCTTTGTCTTTCATCATGTTGGAAGAGTGTGGCTTCAATTCCTGTACCTTCTATTTACTCCTCCACCCACAGTAAGGACATTTCAATCACAACACGTAATTGAAACTGCTTTCTCAATGTCCCCAGGTATCTACTGATTTTAAACTCAAAGATTGAATTTTGTCCTTATCCCATTCCATCCCCCTGAATTAATCGAGATGAATACATACTTCTCTGATACTCTCCTTCTTGTGGTTAAACTACAACAATTTATCCTCCTTCTCCTGTATCTACCAGCCTGACTTCTCCTCCTCCTTTGTTCCTCTTCTGTTTGTTCCATACAGAGTAACCCCACTAAGTAACTACTGTCTCTCCTTTCCTCCTTTTCTTACCCTGGGGCTTCTTCAATCTACAGGTGGTTCTGCAGATAAAATCCAAACGTGTATCTTTTAACCTCCACCTACTTTTCTTCTTCTGGATTCCAAAGCCATATTTCTAATTGCCTGTTGAGTAACTCTCAAATTCAGAAAGTATAAAAGGACTAATCATTTCTCACCTGGTTCTTCCCTCTAGTGATCTTGTTCTTCTGTGCGCTCTGTTTCAGAGCCTAAAACTTATCTTCAGAGCAGTCTTTTCCCTGGCCCCTACACATCCAGGGGATATTCTAGTGCTATCAGTCCCATGTCCACACTGCCTCTTAAATCCCATGCTATTAGTCCCATGTCCTCTGCTTCTTAAATGAAAAGAGGCATTTTTGTTGCTGTGACATTGGTTCACAGTCTCTTTTAAGCCTTCAAAATAGAGGCCTCATTGTTATCCCTTCTCTCCAACCCGTTCTGTAGGTCACCATCATTACCGTTTCCAAAAGCCGTGGTCTCTTCACATCACTTTCCTGCTTAGAGATCTGCTTACCTTTTCCTATTGTTAATAAAATAAGATTAAAATATAAAAAGTAAAAATAATCACTTTAGTTCAAGGCTTAACATTTGTCATCATCTGGATCAATCACTTTTACCAGCCTTGATTTTTCCAATGATATCTTTAAAAAATTAAAAAAAAATGTTTTTGTTTATTTTTGAGAGAGAGAGAGAGAGCAGGGGGGTGGGGGGGGGGCAGAGGGAGACACAAAATCCAAAGCAGTTTCCAGGCTCTCAAGCTGTCAGCATAGAGCCCAACGCAGGGCTTGAACCCACATACCATGAGATCATGACCTGAGCCGGATTCAGACACTCAACTGACTGACCACCCAGCCGCCCCTCCAATTATGTCTTAAAATTATTGGAACAACACTAACTGTTTCCAAACTTGATCTTTACCTATCCACGTTATTTGTCTATCTAGAAATAATGATTTGGCACTTGCTCTGTGCCAGATCCTATGATGTGCCCTGAGGCTACGTAATAAAAAGCAAAAACTTCCCTTAGTATTTCTGAGTTCTAGAGCAGAAAAACAATAAATACATAACTAAGTAAATAAAGTGTACTACATGCTATGTTACAGGGAATGTCAGATTTTAAGGTGTGGAATGGTAAGACACCTTATCTCATGCCTGTGGTGGCAGTGAAGGTGATATGTTGTGCAGAAAAGTTGGTTACAGAAGTAGGTACTATTTAAATTGAGTCAATTAAAGATGGGGAAAATGGGTGAGCGGGCTGATTCTGGGCAAGAGGAAATGGGCACACATACTATAAATATTAAAGATCTTCACTATAGTGATTTACGCAGGATGTGAATGGGAGGATGCTGACTCTGGTAAAGTTTGTCAAGTAAGAAAACCCTAGACAATGAAGGTACTATAAACCAATACAGTGTCTTAGACCTTAAACATCAAGCCATTGGAAGTCTTCTGTATAAAATAAGGGTGTGACAGAATCATATTTGTGGCAGGACGGATCATTCTGGCAGCAACGTGAAGGATAAAATAGAGAAAAAAGGCCAGAGGAAGTGGGAGTGTTCAGGAGCTGTTGAAGAACTTCTTGGGAGCAGCCACACTGGCCTTACTGGATTTTTGGTTATATGACCAGAGAAAGGTGGATTGGTTGAGAAAAAAGTGAAGAGGAATAAAAATCAGGATTTAGTGATTGCTTTATTGTTGGTGATATAAGATTGAGTAGAATAGGTGATGGTCAGTAGGCAAGGGATATATAACTCTGGAACTCAGGAAAGGGATCAGAACTTGAGACATAGATTTGAAGTTCATTAGCATATATGTTTAGCTAAAGCTATGGCAGTCAATGATATTGACTTTTAAGAATGGTTGAAAGAAGAGAGCAGTGGTGGTTCTAGGAAGATCAGAGAAGCTGTTTCAATAAAGAAGGTGTCAACTATAGCCCAGAGGAGAAATAGGAATTATTTTTGGGGGGGCAGCTGAATGGCTAAGTCGGTTAAGCATCCGACTTCGGCTCAGGTCATGATCTCACGACTTGTGAGTTCAAGTCTCACGTTGGGTTCTGTGCTGACAGCTAGAGCCTGGAGCCTGCTTCAGATTCTGTGTCTCTCTCTCTTTCTGCCCCTTCCCCATTTGCGCTCTGTCTCTCTCTCTGTCTCTGTCTCTGTCTCTCTCTCTCTCAGAAATGAATGAACATTTAAAAAATTTTTAAAAAAAGAATTATTTTGGGGTAGAAGGAGGGAGCCTTCAGTGTCAAGGATATCATTAGTAAACTTGCTGGAAATGCTTTCAGTAGAAGGTCTAGATAGAGGAGACTTTGCATTGTTCATTAACATGTCTTCACATCCATCCTTTGGATAAGACAGTAGGCAACAGTCCTGACCATGTACTTGGGGGTGGTTCTGGGAAGGGGCAGAGACTACAGGCCTTACTATACCTTACTTCTCTTTTTGACTCTAAGTACAGGTCAGTTTTGACATTGCTATCTTTTGAAATCCCAAGTAGCCTACGAAAGATGGTGGCAGTAAAGACTCTTAACGAGTATGACTATCTTAGGGGCGCCTGGGTGGCTCAGTGGGTTAAGCGTCCGACTTCAGCTCAGGTCATGAGCTCACGGTTTGTGCGTTCGAGCTCCACCTTGGAGACAGCTCAGAACCTGGCGCCAGCTTCCGATTCTGTGTCTCCCTTTCTCTCGACCCCTTTTCTGCTTGCCCTGTGTCTCTCTATCTCTCTCAAAAATAAATAAACATTAGAAAAAAAAAAACAAGTCTGATTATCTTAGGCTGTCTGCCATAGCTGGTTGTCCCAGGTCCCATGCTCTTCTAAGGATAAAACTACCTGCCATTTCCTCTTTGTTGAAATTCCATTCATTTTCAAAAAACAGGTCAAGTATCACTTCTGCCTAAAGACATCCTTGACTCATGAGAGAGTCATTTCTCTTCTGTGTTCTCAGAGGATTTTGTATACAAATTCGTGAAGTGTTTAAAACACTCTCCTTTATAATATAGTTAGATATGGAGGTCTGCTTTCTCCTCATGGGGCACAGTCTTATTTTTCTTTGCAACCCAGATTTTACCTAGGAAATTGGGGTATTTATCCTTGTTTATTAAATTAAATTGAAATGTTTATATAGCATGATTTGTCTAACTACAATCAATTATTTTCAAAGTCTATACTTGGTTTTTCAAGGGGAGAACTACATTTTTATAGAGAAAAAAAAGAAACACAAGACAGTTGAAATCACTTCCATTCCCTTCCCATATTATAATGGCTACTGCCTTCGGGTGTAATTCTGAATTACGTAGAGCTCTACTCTTCACATCTGAGAAAGGCTTGGCTAATACTTTTGTGCATACAGAAGGAAGAGACTCAATAAATAATATTCTGGGACTATAGTCTGTGAGCAGCATTCTGCAAAGTGCACAGTGAGCTTGCATCTGCCTCTAAACTGGATTTGCTTTGGATAGGCATCTTACATCATATGACAAGTACGAGACTCTCTCCTGGAAGGGATGGTCTGATTTACAATCTTCACCTTCAAAACATATTGAAGCTGAATTGTGCTCTTAAGAAATTCTAAGTTAATGCCTAAATGAAGTTTAGGTTTCCTGCCAATCTTCTGCCTTTAAAAATGTAATTTTATTTGCATGTTTGGTACTTTAAGCGAATTATTGCCAATACGATGTTGGATTTCTGACATGGTTTCCGGGCAGTAGGGCAACATTTGACATCAAGTGTCAAATGGATTCTCAGTGTGCATGAATATCATAACATCTGAAAATCAACTAAAAACTTATGGAACTTCGCAGTGTGGTCAGTAGCCTTAAAATAGTTGTGAATTGCTACATTTTTCCCCTTTTATCCAAAATATTGCCTTTCTGTGAGCCAGCAAATATTGCCTTTCTGTGAGCAAGCAAATATTGCCTTTCTGATCCTTGGCAGAAGAGTTGATGAGAATAATATTGGAAAGTGCTAAGAATTCTCGAAATGTGCCCATGCTTTAATTGCTATTTGACCCCATTCCTCTTCCCACCAGACAGAGCGCAGCGCAAACGATATGATGGATGTCAAATGCAGATTCATAATTCACCACAGTTAGGAACACTTATAATGGTGCATTATCAAACTCAGTGAAAATGCCCAAGCAGATCAACATCTCATTCAATAGAGTCAGCGCAGATATAATGGAGTGTTTTCTTCAGTATATTCAGTGAAGCAGAGTAAGGGCCAGACTCCAATTATTTCTTACGGTCCTGGGGATGGGGTATGTTCACAAATGCAAATGGAGACATGAATCAAATTTGCGTCCTCTCGTATAGATACACAGGCACACACACACGCAGAGGAAGGGAGGGGGAGTGTATGTGCATGTGTTTGAGAGAGAGCGAGGTGATTCTAAAGAAAAAAGATCTATATGTATTAAAAATGGTTTAAGTTTCCTCAAATGTTACACAAGGAAGAGAGTATCATTGAAAAAACAAAATCATCTTCGCAAGGGTTTAGATTCTGTATTTTAATGAACGAGTTTCCTGTCGTTAATCCTTTAATTAGAATAGTAAGCAAAAATGTAACGAAGCGGAATCATTTCTTCAAGCTAACAGTGAAACTTTGCTTGTATCTGCTTACAATGGAGACGGGCAGTAGACAGTTTAGACATTTTTAAAAACAATTCATTGAAAGTTTTCCATGAAGAAATGATTTTCCCCCCTGTGTCTAAATTCACTGCCAAAATATTTGGGACTGGACTCCTGGGGCACTTGCTTCCTTCTTGGGCACCCGTCCCCTTCTCATTTCACATACTGTTGATCCAATCAGTTCCATCTGTTACAGTCAGAACCCACATACAGCCAAATTCAAAGAGAATCAGTGTCCACAGTTTCACATCCTGTTTCATTGACCCCACTGGGTGGTGCCCCTCGAAAGCTCCAAACTTTCAAGGAGCTGAGGCATTCCAGATTTCCCTCTGCCCCCTCTCACTAAGCCTCAGGTAGGATCCAGCCACTGAGAGCTCATTGTGAATTTTATCTTACTGGTACTTTTCCCGTGTCTTTGCATTTTATCCAGGGTCTGACTGGGGCATGATGACTGCTTCCCATTATAGGATTTCCAGGCATCAGTGTACAGATGAGAAAACAACGGGCCCTTCCTGGCCCTCAGAAGTCATCCTACACGGACCTGTATTGACTCCCATTGACTCCCATTCTGTGGGCACCCAGGACCACCAAAAATGTGTGTGTGTGTGTGTGTGTGTGTGTGTGTGTGTATGTGTACATACATATGTGTGTGTGTGTGTGTGTTCTTCTAAGCATTTCCTGCAAAGACCCTCCCCGTCGATTCTGTCTATTCCCATTATTCAAACTTAGCTGTGTTCTATGTGGCCAAACCATTAGATCCATTGTGGACCAAATTCCAGGGTCTTTTCTCCTGTTTTTCAAAACTGTGTGCACACAATTTTTATGGGCTTCACCTCTGTTACGATTGGGCACACGATTCTGCTGAAGCCACAGCTATTTTGCAAGTCAGCGAGGACTTCTCCAGCCTGGGTTGGAGTTACATTGGTAACTTTGCTCTAAATTCCCTCTTAAATGGAAAAAAAAACATGGACGGAAGGCAGAGGAGCATAAATCTTGCAAGTTGCTTTTCCCGAGAAACGCCAGAACGAGCCCTACATGAAGACACCGTGCGCTGCTGGCGGCCGTATTCTTCTCATTTCGATTTCGACAAGTGGTTCCAGCCAGAGAAGCATTTAGAAGGTAAAAGGCGATCCACCAGTTGTCGCCCAGTTGTGATTTCGGTTTGGGGTTCGTTTCTTCAAACGGCCAAGCTGGGTGTTGTTCTGTGATTGAGTGCCTTTGTCCTGACAGAGGTTTTCATTTTGTACCTTTCACCATTGTTTTTGGCCGCAGATCAAGCCTCACATCTTCTGGTCATAGAATTCCTTTCTGCAGGCTCAGGCCGCCGCGTAACCTGAGCCGCCTCCGTTTCCCAGCAGACAGCACATTAAAGGGAGGTCTGCCGGCCAGCTGCAGAGACAGGTGTCGCCCTTTAATTTATACCCGCCCCCATTTATTTGTCCTAAGCATTCCTCTCCCAGGGTTGTTCACCAAGGCCGAAGGAATGGGGCAGATTTTACAGGCGCGGGAGTGTGGGATTAAAATGCTCCACCTGCTTGGTAGCTTAGCTCGGTGAACAAGGCTTCCAGATGTAGCGCGATTTTGCCGTTGCTTTGTTGGACCCTCATCAATGAGCAAGAGGGGACACCGGGCCGCTGAGCGGTCCCCCGCACAATGTGTTGACCGACTCAGGTTGCATCGCCGCTCTTTGGAGAAGGCTGACTCACGCTGCTTTCTGAGAAACTGGAGAAGTAAAGAAAATGCTCTGATTATTGCATATTGCAATAATCCATATTGCAGAGCCATGAAAACCTGAACTGGTTGAGTCCTATCAAATTCAATGTTGGTAGGACAAATCCAGATCCATTTTTATAGTGCTATTTTATAAATGGAAAAGGTCAAATATCATAGGGTTTACTAGAGACTCTGCTGTTACTTCAAATATGTCTTTGGACAGCGTCGTGATTTTCATTGGAGAATGAGCCCATAGGCTGAGTGAGGTGTAGACATGTGGCCTGTCTAGCACGGATCGCCATGATCCATTATTACATTTCCTAGTATTGGCAACAAGGCTTCAGGGATTCGTTTCTCCCCTTGATCTGATATTTAGCTGTCAAAATCCCTCTTTTTTTAAAAAAAATTGTTCACATTTATTTATTTTTTGAGACAGAGAGTAAGCAGGGGAGGGGCAGAAAGAAATGAGGACACAGGATCTGAGGTGGGCTCCGGGCTGACAGCAGGAAGCCCCATGGGGGGCTCAGGGCTGGAACTCACTGAAGGTGAGATCATGACCTAAGCTGAAGTCTGACGTTCAACCAACTGAGGCACCCAGGTACCCCATCAAAATCCCTCTTTGAGTGGCCTCAGTTTATTTATTTTTCACAAGCCACACTGATGTTCAACCCTCTGGGTCTTCACCCAGGGGCTTGGGTCGCTCTGATTATTTTCTCCTTTCTACGAATTGAGGTGGATGGGCATGCTTTCCATAATTAGGCTAAAGACTAGGCCACACAAATTAGCATTCTCCATCATTAACAGAAGATATCATGTTTGCGATTTAGGTAAAAATGTAAAAAGTAGATTTTAAGCATCAGCGAAACCATGAGGCTAACAAGCTGACCATGAGTTATAATCATTCCTTCCTGAGCCTTGGAATTGTCTCTTTCAAGATGTTTGGATGGGACAATGGCCACATATGAGAGAATAGCTTGTTCCTGTCTTCCAAAAATTCCTGGAAGCTGGTCCTTCAGGAGAGTGTCACGTTCGTCATTGAAACGCTGTCTGCATCCTTGGACTGTGCCTTGCTTTCTTCGCTCAGGAAATCAGATAACCCAGGATGGTAGCAAGGCTTTGGAAGTGGCCCCTCCACCACACCGTCACTTGTGGCCTTCTGAAAACACTATGTCTTTGCCATGTTTGGAAACCCCACACCACCACAAAATGCCCTGCACGCCAATCACAAATGTTACGAAGCACACTCCGTGCATAGGGAGTTCTTGTATGACTTAGCGCCTTTGCTGGGGCATTTCTTCTGCCCCTGCTGCTTCCTGATGCCCTCTTTTCTGCCCTTTTACCTGGATAATTCCTACTTTTCTCGCAGCCCTAAATCAAGCCTCTTCTCCCTCAAGAAAAGCTTCCAGGTTTCCTGAATGCTGGTAGACACTTCCTTCTCTCTTGGCCTCTTTCCCACACCTCACTTCGTCATGCATTACATGACTTTTGCTCTGATCTTTGCTTGCTTTGGATCTTCGTTGTATGTGTCTCACTAGACCATGTGTTCCTGGAGGATAAGGATGGTGTCTTACTTATTGACCTTTGGGAACATAGGTCTTTCTTCCCACCTCCCCCCACACCTATCTCTCATGCGGCTGCCCGGCAGAGTCTCGGAAACAAAGTAGGTGCTCAGCTCATATTGGTTAAATTTACGAGCAAAGAGGTGAGGGGGTAAGTCCATACTTATACTTGGTCTTGAAAGGTTTGGAAGGACCAAGGCAGTCTCCAAACCTGTGAAGGAGACAGTGAATGCGGGGCATTGAGGAGAGAGTCTCCTAACCCCAGCTGTCTGTTTTCTGGGACGTTCCATCAACTGATTAAAATGGACTAGTGTTACCCTTCACCCGTCATCTTTCTTTCCATCTTTGTATTGCTGCTGTGTTCAGGAATAGCACGTGATAAGTGAGACAATGTAGCAAATTCACAGTATGGCATCCTACCTCCTCCAAACACCTGCTGACCATGGTCCATTTTATCTAGTATTTCACATTTACGAGTGAAAGATTTACCATTGCTTCAAAATAAGATAAAGATGAATATACCGGTGCACCATAGATAAATATCAAAGAGCATGGTGTTCTCCTTCCTGTGCAGAAAAGTAGTTATTTTTGATCCCATGATGTTCTTGTGCTGATCCGTTTTACCTTTCTTCTCCCTCTGCTCATCTCATGGAGCTACAGGCAAACAACTTTGTGGCAACTTCCAAGAATACGACAATCATACAAAAAGGGGTGCTATGACATCCCAGTTTTGTAGGGGAAGAAAGAGAGGCTCAGAGAGGTCAAGTAACTTACCCATAAGGCTCAGAGCTGGTTAGTGGCAAAGCCGGAATTCAAGCCTGTTCAGACTCGTTCTAGAATCTGTGCTACCAACTGCCATGATAATCTGTCTCTTGTTCAGAAGTGGACTCCACACTGTGTGGAGGACAAATTGCAGGGAAGGAAATTGAGCAGCTAATTTAAAGGATCCCTTATAAATGCTCTATAAAAAAAATCAAAAAGTAGAGAAGATTAATAATTTTACTTGTCGTTCTAGACCCTGGTAAATTTTTGGAATGCTCATGCAATTTGTACCTCCAACTAAATAACAATATTTCCTGAAGTAAGTGATTCTGTAACTTGGAAAAAAAATCTCTGACTCTTCTTACCGCATGCAGAGGGCCATGACATATGGCTTAAATGCCCAAGAGTTTAAGTCACGATACACGTAAGTGGTAAAACTACTCTTTTGTCATTTTACTCTTCCCTTCCTGCTTAGAAAAATTTTAGTGTTTAAACCTCTCTATAAATTGTATTTTTTCCCCAGAAAGCAGAGGTCACAGAGATAAACGTCAGCTGTCAGAAGAGCTGCAAATGAAGGCCATGTTCTTTGATAATGGTTTCTGAGAAGAGAGACCATCAGAGTGAAATCTGGTAATCCCGTATTTCTGATTTCATGTCTACTGAGACGCTCAAACTTGAGTGCAGACCTTGGTAAAGTACTGATTGCTGAAAGGTAGCTCTGTCTCCTGGGGGATCTGGAATGAGACCTAGTAGAAATTTTCATTCAAGTTGAATGGAAAACATAAAAGAGACTGTTCTATGGAACTCAGAAGTCTGGCAATGATGGATTTATTCCATGTGTGAAAGAAAGACTGGGATAAGTGTTCTTCCCATGGTTGCATTTTATTTTTAAATTTAGCTATTTCTGAAGAAGATGATCCTGAATTAATTTATGGGGAAATTATGCTCCTTCTTGCCTAAATCTATGGCGTGAAATGCACCCATTTCTGAAAGGATTCTTTTAATAATATTCCCTCATTTTATGAGATTCCATGGCACCATAGCATGACCAAACAAATTACCTTCTAGACATAGCCTAATTTCCCATCATCCTAATTCTTAAAGATTTTTCAGATTCTTTTTTCAATAGGAGAAATCCTGTAAGATGATCAGATTCATTATCTTCCTGATGAACAAAGTTGTACCTGAACTGTCTTAAAAGTGCTTCTTTTCATTAAAAAAAAAAAAAAAAGCTACAGCAAATGGAAGGCATCTATTATATAACTCCCTGGAGTGGATCCCTCTCCTGTTAACTCAAATTTTCAGGAAGCTTGAATTCCTCCAATTCCATTTTAATGCCTTTTATTTTTTTTTTCTCATTCTGTTTCAATGGCAATGGAGAACAGCTGGTCACCATCCTCTGTGATAATAACCTTCATATAGTTGAAACTCGCATGGTTTTGGACATGGCACTCGCAAAAACATCCCCTTGCAAATGATGTAGCTTATTTGGTATTTCCCCCCCGTAAATAGCTCGACTCTTCCAGCGACTGTCAAATTTTGGCTCTGTTCGGTATAATGCAAGCATTTTCTGCCTCGTCTATTCAGGAATGTCTTCCGAGGAGGTTTCCCAATAAAATTTATTGTGTTTAATTTATGACACACAATGTAAGAAGAATGGAATGCTTTTCTGTTAGGATTTGCATTGATAATGAAAGGTTACCATAGTGCCGGGCTGCTTTTACCAAATTTGCCAAATTCTGAAGGGAATGCCAATTAGAAGGCGGTAATGTTTCTCACTGCAACAGATTGAGACCAATACCTGGTGGTGAGGACCCGTCGCTGTTGGCTGGACCCTACTTCTAATTGGAGAGAAGGCAAATGCTAGATCAAACTGAGTGTTTACGAAGTGATATCAATCATTCCCAGGAATGGCCACACCCCGAGAAAGCTGAGGAAGTGATTCAATCTTTCTGAGGTCATCTTTTCTATTAGTTATCGGGGTAGCCAAAAGTCTGAAAACGCTCACATTTTGCTCTCTTTAGGAAAAAACAACATTGATTTTAGAGGCTTTTGTTATGGAGGCCAGGGGGATTTTCCCACTGCAGCAAAGAGGAAGCTGGGTTTGGACTGGGAAGCCAGACTTTTCTTGGCCTGAGTTACTCACTTGAATGGGATTCTGGTTTGCCCCCTCCTCACCTCTCCAACCCCCAAGCAGCTAGAAGCCCCACCTCCTCCCTTGGACCATATGGGGAAGCTGGCTCAGTGGCTGTTATTCTACGGACTCTAAGTTCACACAGCTGTTCATTCCCTGCTTAATGTACCGGTAATTACAGCAAATGTGCTCTTCTCTTTTTCCAATCATGCAACTTTCTTCTAATGGAAAATGATTTGTTTTTAACAACTTCCATGCATTTTGTTCTTTAATAAGAAAGGGTGTCTCGTGGTACCGGGGGATTGAATTCTCTATAAAAAGCAAAAGTCTCTGTATCAGTTTCCAGCTCCATAGGAGAGCTCCGTGGGACTGCCAAAATTGGGAGGCGGGGGGAGACTTAAGTGGGTGTAACTAACTTGATATGAATAGGTCAGTTGGGAAACAAAGAAAGCTCATCGCCTTCTGCACGTGGAGGTGGTGAAAGAACATTTTTAAAAAATGGGAAACTGGGAAAAATCAAAAGTACAAATTGAGCTCTTGTTTCATGATCCAAATTCAATGTGCGCTCAAAGGGTTTTTAAAACAAATATCTGACGAGCTTTTCATTTATCTTAGTTCTCTCTTTTGGAGCACGTAAATGTCTTGCTTTGATGGTTGAGTTGGGTGGAGACTCAAAGGCTAGCAAGGGGTGGATCTTTCCCTTGAGCCACGCCAAGCTCTGGGGCACAGATCAAACGTGTGTGTTCACATTATCATTTCATTTGTGGATAAAATATATCACCCTTGGAATCTCTGCCCTTACAGCTCCCTAAATGGCACTGGGAATCATTTCAAGGGGATCATTTTTTAAAGCAAAAGTTTTCCAACTCAGAATACTTTATTCCGGGGCTTTTATTAAAAAAAAAAAAAAAAATTAGTTAAGCAACAGTAGTAGCAAAGAAAACCAAATCAAATCACTGTGTGTGGATGGAAATGCTAGTTCTATACAACACATGAAGCTAATTTGATCTGAAGGATGATAGCCAAATGAATGTTTCCTTTACATGAGAATTCAGAATTCAAGGAAGTTGAAAGCATGATAGACTATGCTTGCAAATCAAATATGACTCATTTGACTTTTTAAGGATTCATAGAATTTAAGATTTAGCTGAAGTTATAAAAGAGGCATTCTGAGCCCCAAATCCTTCAGTGTTAAAATGTATCCATATCTCCTAGGGCATCAATTTTATTACTTGCATATTCCCTTTACACTAATAATGGAAAGTAGCAAGATGCTTGCCAGAAATCACCGGTCTTCTGCTCCGTCCCTCTTATCTAGCTCCCCCTCCAGAATTCTTGCATTTTTTTTCTCAGTGGTTCCTTCAGAAATTTGATGACACCAAAGTGAAGAAATTTAAAATACTCATGTTGGAAGTTGAAAGTAAGTGGCTTCTAAATTTACAATAAGAGCATTGGCAAGACAGTTGATTTCCTCAAGAAGCACCAGTCAAGGCAGCAGTGATGAAGCACTTTTGTTCCTCTGAAGTCTTTAGTTAGAAGCTCCACATGTGGCAAACCCCAGCGAGGGGGTCTGTGTTTCCTCCTCATGAATGCAGTGCATGGGTCTGTTTGATTTCACCCTTTAGGAAATCATTGTTTCCGGCTTTATGGAAAGTGAAAATTCTACTTAATATAATTAAGCAAGTGTTGAGAATGAGACTCTCTGGAATTAGTAGCAAGACTCTAACCCAGGTGTCTATCTTACCTCAGATTCTATTTCTTCGGACGATTGCATCTGTAGCTTTGAGATTTTATTTTCGAAGCTTTAAGTTATTTTGATATCCATTAGACCATCAAAACTATAAATATGATCTGATGAATGTCAGAGTAAGAAGTCGTAGGATAAACAATTGTCCTCTTCCTCCGTATTCGTTCAGCAAATACTGTTTTGTCTTTTCCAGCTTTATTGGGGAATAACTGACAAATTTGTATATATTTAAAATGTACAATGTGATGATTTGATATACATTCTGAAGGATTACCACAATCAAGTTCATTAGCACATCCATCACCTCACACAGTTACCTTTTAGTATGTATATAATGAGAATGATTAGTTAAGATCTGCTCTTTTTGCAAATTTTAAATCCGCAATACAGTATTATTAACTATAGTCACCATGGTATAGATTGGATTCCCAGGACCTGTCGGCTTTATAACTTAAACTGTTTCTTTTGACCAACACCTCCCCATTTCCTCCATCCCTAGTCCCTGGCGACAATCATTTTACTCTCTGTTTCTATGAGTTCAATTTTTTTTATATTGCACATATAAATGATATCTTGCAGTATTTGTCCTTCTCTGTCTCGTTTATTTCACTTAACAGAATACTTTCCAGTTGCATCCATGACGTTGCAAACAACAAAATTTCTTTCACTGTGTTTTAAAGGCGAATACTATTCCACTGTATTTATGTCACGTCTTCTTTATCCGTTCATCTGTTGACAAATGCTTAGGTTAAATTGCCAAAATCGGCTATTGTGAATAATGTTGCAATACACACGGAAGTACATTTTTCAAGATAATGACTTTTCTTTTCCTTTGGGTACATACCCAGAAGTGGGATTGCTGGGTCATATGTTAGCTCTATTTTTAATTTCTTAAGGAAGCTCCATACTGTTTTACATAGTGGCTGCACCAGTTTGCATTCCCACCAACATTACACACGGGTTCCCTTTTCTCCACATCCTCGCCAGCATTTGTTATCTCTTTTTGGTAATAGACATCCTAATAGATGTGAAGTAATATCTCACTTTGGGTTTTATTTGCACTTCCCTGATGGTAAGTGGTGTTGAGCACTTTTTCATGTAACTGTTGGCCATTTCTATGTCTTCTTTGGAAAAATGTCTATTCAGGTATTTTGCCCATTTTAAAATAGACTTATTTTGTTTTGTTTTGTTTTCTTTTAATTGATTTGCTATTGAGTTGGATAAGTTCCTCATGTATTTAGACATTAACCCCTCCCCAGGCATATTGTTTGCAAATACCATTCCCATTCCATTGGCTGCCTTTTCGTTTTATTGATTGTCTTCTTTGCTTGGGGAACATCTCAGATGGTAGCCCCTTTTTAGGGGTCAAGAATTCAACAGTGAACAAAACAGACAAAAATCTGCCTCATGCAGGTTACAATTTAGCAAGAAGAAACAGACAAAATCTATCATTAAAAAATAGATTAAATAGCAATAAAAGCCAAGAAAAGAAAGTATTGTTAAAAAAAAAAAAAGACCAAAAGCGATGGATTACAATTTTACATGAGGTGGCAGAGAAGACCTCACTGATAGTGACTTGTAGCATGTATTTGAAGAAAGTAGGTTACATACTCTATGGATATCTGAGAGAGCTGTCCAGGCAAAGGGAATAGGCAATGCAAAGGTCCTGGGGAGGTATGATCTAGAGTGTTCAAAGAGTAGCAAGGAGGCCAGGGTGCCTGGAGTGCACAATGGGGCAGATGTTAGGAAACAAGGTCAGAAAAGTAGGAGGGAGCCTGATCACGGAAAGTCATAGTTTATTAAAGGATGCTAGCTCTTACTTTGAGATTTGGGAAGCCTTTGGAGACTTTTAAGCAGAAAAGGGACAGAATCCAACATACCTTTTAATAAGATCATTTGGGCTATTATGTTGAGAATTGATTCAAGGACAGCAAGGAGCAAAGCTGACCCCAGTCGAGGAGCGGTTATAATAAACCGGGTAAGAGGCCAAGGTGGAAAAGCAGAAGTGGTAGATATTAAGGGAGGTCCTACCGCACACCAGGCACTCTTGTAGGCCTTGTGGATATAGCAGGGGAAAAACTGAGGCTCTGCTCCTATGGGGTTGACAGTCCTCTGAGAGGAACCAGACAATGAACAAATAAACCAATGCATATATAAAATATCAAGTGGTGATAAGTTCTATTGAGAGAAACCCAAAAGGAACGCTGGAACACGTTCCCCAGGAACAACCCAGCTTATGATGTCAAATACCTACAGATAAAAGAATGCCTGCAAAGAGGAGACGGGAAAAGCAAGTCGTGGTATAATCAATCAGGGGATATTATGCAGCAATGAAAACGAATGGTTGTAACTATATGAAACATCGCAGGTGGATCTTAGCATCATAAATATCACTGAAAATAAGTTCATAGATATTAAAAACGTCACGGTGCATTTTTCATAAAGGCAAGCACATGGACAAGCTAAACATATACTTTTAAGGGGATACACATAGAGGTGTTAAATAATATAAAGTAACTTTTCAAAAATTGATACTATAAGATTTGGGATTGCAATTATCTTGGATAAGGGGAGGCTAGGAAATACTTGGAGTGATCCCATAGGGTTCTGTGAGTGTTCAAGCTTTCATGTTGGATGTTGGACTCACAAGTTTATATTTGAAGGGAAAAAAAAAAAAGAAGAAAGGAAGAAAGAAAGGAGGGAGAAAGGAATGTAGGGAGAGAGGGAGGCACTCACAGGAGTTAAAACGGAGTGTATGTCATGAAGCAAATATTATGATTGATCTGATTTTATGCCCCTGGGGTAAAGTGTTGGGGAGAGTTATCAGGTAGTTGTTTGTAGTTTGTTTACTTGTTTTTTGGTAGAGTTGCTAAGGAAGCCCTCTGTAAGGAAATGACATGTGAGCAGAGACGTGGATGGATTGAGGAAGAAGTAAAAAAAAAAAAAAAAAAGGAGAGTGCTGTGGTTGGGGCGGACGAGAGAGCACCAGCAGCCGGTGAGTCAGGGAGGTAGCAGGAGAAAGTCTTCTTAGGCATCATAGGCCATGAAAAACACTTTGACGTTTACTCCAAGGGAAACCGGAAAACCACTGGAAGCTTCTGAGTAGGAGTAATATTACCTGCTGTATATTTTAAAAGGATCATTCCTGGGGCACCTGGGTGGCTTAGTCAGTTGAGCACCCAGCTCGTGATTTCTGCTTAGGTCATGATCTCAGGGTTCCTGAGATCAAGCCCCACCTCAGGCTCTATGCTAACAGTGCAGAATCTGCTTCGGATTCTCTCTCTCCCCCCTCTCTCTCTGTCCCTCCCCCATGCTCTCTCTCTCTCTCCCAAAATAAATAAGTGAACGTTAAAAAAAATAAAAATGAAATGAAAGGGTCATTCCTGGGGCGCCTGGGTGGCTCAGTCAGTTAAGCGGCCAACTCTTGATTTCAGCTCAGGTTGTGATCTCACACTCGCGAGTTTTGAGCCCCACGTTGGGCTGGGCTCTGCTCTGACAGTGCAGAGCCCGCTTGGGATTCTCTCCCTTTCTCTCTGCCCTTTCACCACTCTCCCCACCCCCTGTCAAAATGAATAAATCAGCACTAAAACATAAAATAAAAATTAAAACCAAAAAAGGGATCATTCCCGTTGTGGTGTGGGTATGTATATGTCAGCATTTTTTCAGCACATTTGACATTTGGGGCTGGAAAATTCTTTGTTGTGGAGGGCTTTCCTGTGTGTGGTAGGATGTTCAGCAGCATCCCTGGCCTCTTCTAGAGTTGTGGCACCTTCCACCCACTTGTAACCACCCAAAGCGTCTGCAGACATTGTCAAGCATCTCCTCGGGGCCGACTTACCCCTGGTGGAGAATTACTGAATGTAGAAAAATACAGAAGCAGAGAGAGGACAGGGAAGAATGTTGCCGTATCCACCAGAGACCACAGCTGTGACCAAGGTAGGGGTCTGGGTTCCCCTGCTTTTCTTTGGTTTTCACTCACTTTTTACTTTTTAATGGTGTTTATTTTTTTTTATTTTTGTTTTGCTTCCGTGAGGTATAACTTACAAGTAAAACCGTAAGACATTTAAGGTGTTTGTCATGCTGATTTGATGTGTAGACATTGTGGAAGGAACCCTCCCATCTATTTACCTCACATATTTACCTTTTGTGTGTGTGTGAGAATATTGAAGTTGTAATCTCTTTATAAGTTTCAATAATGGAATACAGCGTTGTCAACTCTAGTCAACATATTATGCATCAGATCCTCAGACCTTACTCGTCTTGTAACACGACCCCCTCTTCTCTAAACACACGTTTTTGTAGTTTGGGTCTATATCCACGTGTATGGAATTTCGACAGATTGAGAGTACTCTCAAACCCCCAAAGATGGAATGTCAAAAATTCGTTCACGCTCGAAACAAATATTTTTCAGGTGCTATGGAAATAGTATATTTGACCATGAAATCATCCACATGGCCGTTCTTTAAGGACTGGCTCTTAACAATCCATTTTGACTCTTGTTTTTGTCCAGTCTGGTGACTCACTTTCTGACTCACGTTCAGGTGAGTGCTGAAGCTGTGATACAAGGACCTCTTTGGTCAATTGTTTGTTTTTGTTTTTTTTTTAATGTTTATGTATTTATCTTGAAAGAGAGAGAAAGCATGAGTGGGTGGGGTGAGAGAGGGAGAGAGAGAGAATCCTGAGCAGGCTCCAGGCTGAGCACAGAGCCCGATGCAGGGCTTGATCTCACGACTATGAGGGCTGAAATCAAGAGTCAGACACTTAACTAACTGAGCCACCCAGGCACCCCATAGCTTTGATCAATCTTCAAGTCATCCTACTGGCAACATTTTTTAACACAGAGCACCGTTTGAAGAAAATATCACAGGCACACTACTCATCCAAGAAATGGTTACTTCTGAGGGCAAGTTGCTTTCGGAGGGTCCAGGAAGCCCTGACTAAGATCATTCGAGGATCAGCCTTGTACTCCAAACACGGGAGGGCAGGCGAGTCAGGTGAGAATTGTATTTTGTGCAGGACGCTGAGCAAAAAGACAGGACCCCCGACATCAGTAGTGCAGGGATTAAGGACTATTGGAGAGCTGCAATACCAGAGCCAGAGAACAGAGTTGACAGCAGGAACCTTGTGCACTTTCCCCTGAGGACTCCATTCTGTTCTCACAACGGCCAGGCATCTGAGAGGTAGGAACGTACACACAAGGACGCCCAGCGGCCTGTGGTCTGAGAGTCAGCCGCGCAAGCTTCTGAGCAAACGGTTTTCAGGATTCCAGAGTGGTGCTGGGGAATGGTTTTACAGGAGAGACAAATCAGCCACGTGCAGAAAATGCAACGCCATGGAAACAAATCCAACTTGCTTCTCTGACAGGGAGAAGGCAATGAAATCCTTCAGGCCACCGGGCGAGCAGCCCCTGCTGCTGGGGGTCCTAGCTCGGGCTCATCACTGCTGGTTTACCAGATGACATTCTCTGCCAGGCCCGATATGTTAAGGTGGCCCTGGCTTGGGGGCTTTCTCTGCTCATGAGAGAAAGAGCGTGGATGAGATTGTGTTTTCCTTTGCAGAACTTGGCTGTTCATCCCTCATGCCACACCCGAAATCAGAAGCCCACACCATGCTTGCCTTTTCCAAAATAATGACTCTAATATGACATCAAAAATAGCTGTGTATGGGGCGCCTGGGTGGCGCAGTCGGTTGGGCGTCCGACTTCAGCCAGGTCACGATCTCGCGGTCCGTGAGTTCGAGCCCCGCGTCAGGCTCTGGGCTGATGGCTCGGAGCCTGGAGCCTGTTTCCGATTCTGTGTCTCCCTCTCTCTCTGCCCCTCCCCCGTTCGTGCTCTGTCTCTCTCTGTCCCAAAAATGAATAAACGTTGAAAAAAAAAAAAAATAGCTGTGTCAACTCACCTTTGAGAAGTAGGTGGAGGGGCAGATGTCATAACGACCTAACACCGAGGAGTAATTAGACCAATATTAAATGTTATTGCCCCCAGCCAGCGTAGTTCTATGCGACTGCTTGAACTGACTCGAACGCAGCTCATAATGTGAGCACAATACAATTTTACTGTATTTCCCTATTTATTCAGCTGCTCACTTGTGTTAGAAAAATGTCAAGAGGTCCTTGAATTTGCTGCTCACTCTTGGTGTTCTTGTTTGTTCGTTTTTTGCTCACTTTATATCACACAGTCTCCATTTAGAAAATGGAATGTCCTATACAAAATACTAATCAAATCTGTAGCTGGTTACCAAATGACAAATAGCAAAGCCTCTTTCTTCCCAGCTTGGGCCTGGTTATGGCTGGAAATCCACAAAAAGAAAAGGCCAGTGTAGGTAGGGCTTGGGATGGGGATGCATCAGGCCTCCTCTCTATTTTTCGTAGCGTATCCTTCCTCTTCCTCCAACAGCTCATCAGCCAGCATGGGTCCCCCAGGTCACAGCAGCAGGGAAAACAGAGGAAAAGTCTTGAGCGAGGCTTCTCCTTAGCATGCTTCGAGTTTTCTGGGTTTAACAGATGATTCAGGCTGACTTTTCTCCCTCAAGTCTTGCAAGGGGTGTGCAGAAGAAGCCACTCCCCCAGTCCCCTTGACCTGGGCAGATGCTCCTCTAATTATGATGGTAGATTTTAAAGCTTTGCGGCCCTTAGGAACATGACATTCATGTCTATCCACCCCCCACCCCCCCCCCCCCACCCCCGTAGGCATCTCAGCCATCTATTTGGCCTTGTTAGGACTTGAGGACTCCATCTTGGCTCTCTTTCCCATGTAGTGTACATAAATGAGACACGTGCACCCTAACCCCCTGAGCTCTGGAGTACAAGCAGCTCCACCCCAAGGCAGCTACCCCTATTCTCCTGCTTCGGGCTGCTATACCTTCCTCAGTCATGAGTCAAGCTGAGCTCACATTTCACCCACATGCCATAGCTGTCTGAGTCATTATGTGGTCATCCTTCAACAGGCTTGGAACAAAGAGGTCATCACCAGCTTCTCTCCCACGATAGTTGTTCAGGTGTGTTCTTTTCCCATCCCCTCCATAAAAATGTCTATAGTCTTGAGGTCAATGAAGAGATGTAAGAATCATGCCTTAGCTCCTTACCTATTTCCTTTGTAAAATCTGTTTTTATGGCCACCTCTTTCATACATATTTTATTATCTGGTGTTATCAATTCTCTTAGAACCTCATTCAGGTTCAGTCAGAAAGAGCCCCCATTTTAACCTGTTGAATTGGTAAAAGAAATTGTGCATAAGTAAAATTATAAAGAAAAGAAAGTTGAATTTCTATGTTCTCCCATCCTTGGCCTTCCCGTGTGCTCATTGGCCATCCACCTTTCATTTTGATTGGTTCTTTTCACCAGAAAATATAGAACTTATGGTGCCTAATACAATACAATGCTACCACCATTACCACCATCACCTCAGGCAATAGCTTTTCTAAACCTTTATCTCCATTACAGTTCTTTATCACAACACACTTAACCCCAAAAACTCAGCACTGCACAGGCCAAGAGATAGTTCTTGAGTGTCTCTCTTGTGCCAAGCACTGTGTAGGGTTCTAACTACAGAGGTGACAAAGCCAAGTGCCTGTACAAGAAGAGTGCAAGGTTTACTCTAGCTATTTTCATTAGGATATGAAGAAATGCATGGATTTGCCAATATGTTTTGATCAAATGAAAATTTATTTTTGCAAGAGCTGGGGATCCATAGGCATATCGTGATGTTGGTCAGAAAACCTGAGCCAATCAGTTGCATCCTTATACACTAACAATGAAGCAACAGAAAGACAAATAAAGAAACTGATCCCATTCACAATTGCACCAAGAAGCATAAAATACCTAGGAATAAATCTAACCAAAGATGTAAGAGATCTGTGTGCTGAAAACTATAGAAAGCTTATGAAGGTAATTGAAGAAGATATAAAGAAATGGAAAGACATTCCCTGCTCATGGATTGGAAGAATAAATATTGTCAAAATGTCAATACTACCCAAAGCTATCTACACATTCAATGCAATCCCAATCAAAATTGCACCAGCATTCTTCTCGAAACTAGAACAAGCAATTCCAAAATTCATATGGAACCACAAAAGGCCCTGAATAGCCAAAGTAATTTTGAAGAAGAAGACCAAAGCAGGAGGCATTACAATCACAGACTTTAGCCTCTACTACAAAGCTGTCATCATCAAGACAACATGGTATTGGCACAAAAACAGACACATAGACCAATGGAATAGAATAGAAACCCCAGAACTAGACCCACAAACGTATGGCCAACTCATCTTTGACAAAGCAGGAAAGAACATCCAATGGAAAAAAGACAGCCTCTTTAACAAATGGTGCTGGGAGAACTGGACAGCAACATGCAGAAGGTTGAAACTAGACCACTTTCTCACATCATTCACAAAAACAAACTCAAAATGGATAAAGGACCTGAATGTGAGACAGGAAACCATCAAAACCCTAGAGGAGAAAGCAGGAATAGACCTCTCTTACCTCAGCTGTAGCAATCTCTTACTCGACACATCCCCAAAGGCAAGGGAATTAAAAGCAAAAATGAATTACTGGGACCTTATGAAGACAAAAAGCTTCTGCACAGCAAAGGAAACAACCAACAAAACTAAAAGGCAACCAACGGAATGGGAAAAGATATTTGCAAGTGACATATCGGACAAAAGGCTAGTATCCAAAATCTATAAAGAGCTCACCAAACTCCACACCCGAAAAACAAATAACCCAGTGAAAAATGGACAGAAAACATGAATAGACACTTCTCTAAAGAAGACATCCGGATGGCCAACAGGCACATGAAAAGATCCTCAACATCGCTCCTCATCAGGGAAATACAAATCAAAACCACACTCAGATATCACCTCATGCCAGTCAGAGTGGCCCAAATGAACAAATCAGGAGACTATAGATGCTGGAGAAGATGTGGAGAAACGGGAACCCTCTTGCACTGTTGGTGGGAATACAAATTGGTGCAGCCACTCTAGAAAACAGTGTGGAGGTTCCTCAGAAAATTAAAAATAGACTTACCCTATGACCCAGCAATAGCACTGCTAGGAATTTACCCGAGGGATACAGGAGTACTGATGCATAGGGGCACTTGTACCCCAATGTTTATAGCAGCACTCTCAACAATCGCCAAATTATGGAAAGAGCCTAAATGTCCATCAACTGATGAATGGATAAAGAAATTGTGGTTTATACACACAATGGAGTACTACATGGCAATGAGAGAGAACGAAATATGGCCCTTTGTAGCAATGTGGATGGAACTGGAGAGTGTGATGCTAAGTGAAATAAGCCATACAGAGAAAGACAGATACCATATAGTTTCACTCTTATGTGGATCCTGAGAAACTTAACAGAAACTCATGGGGGAGGGGAAGGAAAAAAAAAAAGGTTAGGGTGGAAGAGAGCCAAAGCATAAGAGACTCTTAAAAACTGCACACAAACTGAGGGTTGACGGGGGGTGGGAGGGAGGGGAGGGTGGGTGATGGGTATTGAAGAGGGCACCTTTTGGGATGAGCACTGGGTGTTGTATGGAAACCAATTTGACAATAAATTTCATATATTGAAAAAAAAAAAAAAAGAAAGAAAACCTGAGCCAAAGGACTGAGGGAGAATACGCAGAAAGGAATATGGCAGAACATGCTCCTTTTGGTCACAAGAAAGCCAGTGTCACTGAAAAGATCCTTGTTTACTACAAATCATGAGAATTATTAACTCCTTTGTATTTGTATTTTCTTTCATAAGATAACATCAGGGACACAAACATTTCTACCCGAACTCCTATATGGTACTGAAGGAGTACTGAGTGGCTAGGGTTGTAATGGAATATATGTATAAATATATAATATCATATACAATATCATATATTAAATATAATTTATTGTCAGATTGGTTTCCGTACAACACCCAGTGCTCATCCCAACAGGTGCCCTCCTCAATGCATAATGGAATATGTTAACCATGACTCTCTTAAAGAACGGGTACTCACCTTTTAATCCCTTCAATATCATCTGAAATTCCAGTGGTAGTAACTCAGAAAATGTAACAACCACTGATTGATTCGTTATTAAAGAAAACACTATAAACTCCTTTGGATTGGTGTGCTAATTGTTGATTTTAAGGTTAATGGTTGACATTAGTTTTTCTCAACCTTCCAGGATACCATTTGCATTTTAGGCTTTAAAAAAACTAAAATGTCCTTAAACCTGAAGGACTTGGCTAGATAAACAGCCGAGGAATGATGGCAAAACCAGCTATGCAGATTTTTTGATAGAGTGATTACGAGCACTAGTCAATCCCCCCCACTTAAGAAACACACCTGAGTCTCACTTTGGTACTTGGGCACACTCACAGCAAAGTCTCAGTGCAATACGAAGACTGAGGTTATGTGAAGGACAGATTTTGTGCCATTCCTTTAAACAGGACCACATCTTAGCCGACACAGATCAGGACTGAGGACTTAAATATTTAACCATTCTTTTCTGAAAAGATATCACATTGAATTTGTAAGATAAAATTTCTTTTTAGCTGAGTCCATTTTCCATTTTGAGAAATTAGCTCATTATGTGTTGCTGAACTGGGGACAAGATGTCAAGACCTGAAAAAAACATTAATCAAGAATGACCAAAAATTGATAAAACTCCATCTCATCCGATCCCTGTGATGTGGTCCCTCCCTAGAGAAAGTCCCAGGATGAACTCTCCCCTCCTCACACTGCTCTCCTACCACAAGCTGGTGAAACGTAGGCTGCCAAGAAAGGATCTGTCCTTCAATGACCTCCTGAACCACATTGGAGCCGGTGGCAATGGTCCAAGTGCGCCTTATGTATTCTTACCAAATATTCCCCACAATTTGCACCAAGTGGAGGAAGTTAACAAAAACACTACAACCAAAACGATGACTATATATAAGGCTCTGCACTGCCCAATCTGTTTGTTCATCATTGTCAATCCTCGTAAACCAGCTGGTGGTAGAAGCCAGCAACCGGAATCAGGGGCTGATTGGAAACAACTGTTCCCATTGCCCAATAATGCAGGATCAGAAAACAAACAACAACAGCCTGTCTTAATTTAAAATTCTGATATCGGGTTCAACATGGATTTTCAAAAATATTGCAATAAAGTGTTATTTATCTTGATGACTGAATTTTTTGAGGGCTCCTTACTTTTCATCTGAAGTGGGTATATCATTCGCTTCATCTCAATTCTGAATTCCGGTTTGTTGCCATCTGAACACATCTATATCTGTAGGGAAACAAAAATCAATACTAGCCTACAGAACCAAAGGGGACCCTCAATGGATATTTCATGATGGATCTATAGAGGATGATGCTTTGTCTTGCTAACTACCAATACACATCTTGTAATGAATGAAAACTTTGGATCCTTCTTAGCAAGACTCAGTGATCAGAAAATGGACAGAAGGAACTGAAAGCAAGAGGGCAAGATTGGCTGTAAAGACTTGAAAGTCAATTTAGATTTTATACCGTTTATATAAAATATGTATTAATATACTATACTATACTATAATATATACAAAATATAATATTCTATATTTTAAACAGATTTCTATGGCAAAATAGTTGTCAGAGATGAGTCAAGAGTGAAAGCAGGTTCCCTATCTCTGACCCTAATTTAGCTTTCCTTAGCTTCTGGCACGAAATAGCCTGTTAGTTTCTGTTGCATACAGGCCAGAATTCCTAAGTTTTGCAGACAATGACTTTCCAAATTAAAAAATATGAAACTAAAAATCAATGTAATAAATAGAACATTGGATTGGATGAAACACCTTCTCTGAATATTTGATATAGAATGGTGCTCAAAATGGAGATGTGTCGATCAAGAATTCAGAATCCAGGATATTACCTAGGAATATTTTTGAATAGGCATAACTATTTTCTAGAAGGACAATATAGAAAGGTAAAGATGATATCAAAAAACTTGCATATGTTGTCATGATCATCTTTTGTAAATCTGTTATCTGTTTAGGAATTTAAACTTTTACTATAATTTTTTTCCCTTTTCAATAAATGTATTTTTAATATATTTATAATTGTCTCTTTAAATGCTTTTTTATTTATTTTATTAAAATATTTATTTTTGAGAGAGAGAGAGAGAGAGAGAGAGAGAGAGAACACACACAAGTGGGGGAGGAGCAGAGAAAAAGAGGGAAACACAGATTCTGAGCAGTTAGCACAGGGTTTGATGCGGGGTTCCAACTCACAAACTGTGAGATCATGGCCTGAGCCGAAGTTGGATGCTTAACCGACTGAGCCACCCGGGTGCCCCACTTTAAATGCTTCTTTAGTATGTTTTTTTTAAATGTTTATTTATTATTGAGAGACAGAGACAGAGCATGAGCATGGGAGGCACAGAGAGAGAGGAGGAGGAGACACAGACTCCGCATGCTCCAGACTCTGAGCTGTCAGCACAGAGCCTGACGCGGGGCTCGAACTCACGAACCGTGAGATCATGACCCGAGCCGAAGTTGGACGCTCAACCAACTGAGCCACCCAGGCGCCCCTTAAATGCTTTTTTAAAGTTTTGAATGTAGCTGATAATTTTAATCGTGCTAAACAAACAAACAAAAAAACCCGCATAGGATAAAATTTAATCATCTTAACCATTTTAAGTGTGCAGTTCCATTACATAACCAGTCTCAAGAACTTTTTCATCTTGCACGACTGAAACTTTATACCCATTGAACAACAACTCTGCACTTTCCTCTTCCTCTAGCCCCTACCAACCACCATTCGAATTTTCGTTTCTTTGAAATTGAATACACTAGGTACTTCACATCATTGGAATCATACAATATTTACCTTTTTGTGACTGCCTTATTTCACTTAGCATTATGCACTCAAAGATTATCCATATTGTAGCATGTGTCATAATTACATTTCTTTTTATGGCTAAACAGTATTTCACTGTATATAAACACCACATTTTGTTTATCCATTCATCCACTGATGGACCGTGTGTTGCTACAACCTCTTGGCTATCATGATTCGTCAATAGTGCTGCTACGAACACGCACATGCAAGTGTGTAAACATCTCTTCTAGATTCTGTGTTCAATTCTTTTGGATATATACCCAGAAGTGGGATTTAGGTCTTCTTCAATGAAATATCTATTCAAATAGAACCCAAAACTCAGACAGGAGCAGGGAAGACAGTCCAGAAAGAAATCTATTTGATCTAAGAATCAAAACCCGATGTCTTTGGTTGTTATAGGAAAGGGTGGCAGAAACAAATCAGAAGGTAGAGTTATAGAAATACGAGAAGAAAATAAACCCATGGATTATGTGAATTGATTTTTGTAGTTTGTTGTTGTCGTTTCTTGTTGTTATTTAAGTTACATGTGATAGCAGATGGCAAGAGGCTGGTGGGCAGCCTGTCTTTCCTGGTCACCATTATAGCCTTGGACTTTGGCATAGTAGCCATAGTAGATGCTCAATAAGTGTCTGTTAAATGGAAGAAGGAAGAGAGGGAGGAAGAAAAGAATGAGAAGGAATGAGAGAGAAGAGGAAATGAGGGAAGAAGGCAAGAAGGAACACACACAACTGAAAAGTGATTTCTCTGCTGAGAACACAGTTGAATGATCTACCTCGTTCAATAAAGCAGATCTGAAGATTTTCACAATGTTGGAGAATGACCTTTCTTTTTATCATCTATAAGCAGCAGGAATGGAATGAACATTTGAAGAGCAGCTTGGGGATTAATCTTTAGAAAACTGAGATCACTTTAAAGCAGTTTCCATTCACATTTGTAAAAGGAGATTGATTGGAGTCACTCATTTATTCACACGGACATTGAGTTACAGAGAGCCCCTAATCCACTGTCTTTTAATTGAATATGCAGCTGTACTGAGAGATTCTCCATTGGCACTTCCAACATACCTCTTTTAAATTCAAATTGTGAAATATCTCTCTGTTGGAACAATCAGAACTAACATTTATTTAGTGTTGATCATCTGTGAAGACACCTGCTCTAATCTGTTTTCCTCTCTCTCTCGCTCACACACATATGTCATTTAATACTCACTAGAACCCAAGACACAACCTAGTTTTACAGAGGAAGAACAAAAGAATGAAAAGATTAAGGAACTTGCTTGGTAAACATAGAATTCAATGTCAGGCCAACTCACTCCAGAGGTTGTGTCTACCCCTTTCCATTTCACTTGCTGCTGATACTTTACGTATTTACGTGCATGTTTGTTTCTACTCCTAGAAGAGTGGTTTTTAAATGTTAGCAAGTCTGGAGACATTTTTTGGTTGCCACGACTTGAGGATGCTACTATCAGTTAGTGGGTAGAAGTCAGAGATGTTGCCAAACATCTTAAAATGAACAGGAGAGTTCCTCACAACAAGGAATTATCTAGCCAAAAAATATAAAAAATTGCAAGGCTGGGAGACCCAACTCTAGAATATGGACACCAAAGGGCAAGAAGAATTATGCCTTCCTCAAATTTGTGTTGTCTCTGGAACACAGTTGGATAAAAGTAAATGTTTACGGATGGATAAAACAACTCACCAAAGTTCTGAAAGGGAAGGAGTTGCACTTAATAATTAATGAGGCACCACTGAGTCTAACCAGTTAAGTGATAACACCGTCCTAGAAACATAAACGCTTAGATATGTATATGTATGGCCAACACACTGCCTTTTTCTGTCTCTTAACTGCATAATTCCATAGTGTGAAATTTTCCCTTGCACAGAAAAAATTCTGGTATATATATATATATATATATATATATATACACACATATATATATATCTGATATATTCTGATATATATGTAAATATATATATGTATATGATATATATATATATATACATATATATATATATATGGTAGATCACAATGTATGTTTGGATATTTTTAGAAAAAAAGGTAAGCAACATACTAAACATGGTAGAGTTTTATAAATGTGACAAATAGATGGAAATATGATAATCAGGTGCTTTAAGAATTTGCCAGTTGCAAGGGAAATATAACATTTATAAAATTCTACAATGAAAGAATTTTGTTACTAACATATTTGGGCTAATAGCACTACATATCATAAGAAGGAGATAAAATCTTCCTCCGAGAACTTAGGAAATTTGCTCTTGTAAAGTCTTTGTGCTTATAAGACAATAGACACAACTATGAGTCCTTAGGGTACCCCGATCTGAAGGTCAGGTTTCTTGGTGTCTAACCGTTCAACACAGAACCTTCACTAGCTCGGAGATAATAGCATCTTCTCTCTTCTTTGCTTTTACTGTCTACTGGGAAGGTGCCCTGCCTGCTCTCTCCGTGGGAATGCTAAAATAAAAGTGCTACACAAAAGAGTAATGACTTCAAACGGATATCATCTCTCTTTCATGGACTTTTGGAAAACAGGCCGCCAAGATACACTTGTGAACTAGCTCCCTGAGGGACAGAAGTCGAAGATGTTCAGACAATGCTAGTAAGGTACCACTTGATTTAACAGGAGCCGGGACTCTTGGAAGCCTTTAGTGCCCTGCCAGGATGCTTCCTGCAACTGTAGAGTCTCTTAGGTTCAGAGCCTCTTTCTTTCTTAAATCTAACAGCAGTATTTCCTCACAAATCTTCTAGCCTGTTCCGTCTTTATAGGATGGTGAATAGGATTTTCCCTGTTTTCCTGGCATCAGGACCTAGGGCTCAACTTTGGGGGCAAAGGGAGCCACAGGGAGTCAGAGATTCCAAAAACAGGAAACCCCCAACCTATTATAATCAGATCCTTACCCAACCTCAGTGAGGATGTAAGCAGGACCCTAGGAGGGAGAAGTTTTCTCTGGAATAACACATCACTAACACACACACACACAAAGTACTGAAACATATTATGAGGAACTGAAGGGTTTGCAATTCTCCTATACCAAGCTAATAAGACACTATGTTACCTCCTGTCTCTGAAATTCTGAAAATACCCAAGACAAAGAAGTGTCCTCTTATCACATGGACTGACAGCTCTTCAAAGGACCCCATGAAGCTATCATGGGACTCACCCGGACACCTTTTGCAATTAGTCCTGAATGGAACCATGGAAGTATCTCTCGAAGGATCTGTAGTCCCAGGGAAGAGTTTCACCTTCACAAGTCACTGAAAACACAGGTTCAAATCCCAAGCCCACACGATTAGCTTTTCTCTCACATTCCCCACTGTGACATATTCATAGGAGCATGCCATTCTCAGAGATCCCTTTGTCACACTTGATTGTATTCAGGTTTACCTATGTGATTTTTTTAAATTAAAAACAAACTCTTGGTGGTTTTGGGGGGCAGTGTTGTGGGGTTTTTTTTAGTGCTCTTGAAAGAGCACTTGCATGAGAATGGTTACTATTTCTAGTTAAAGAGAAGGACAGCAATAATCAAAGGACCACATAGGATCATAACATCTTTTATATGTGTCTTATGCAATTGTTTTCATGATAATGCTTTAAAACTGATTCGTAATGGTGCCTTTCATATCAAGGATTTACATGACTTATTGCCTTCAAGTATAGTCTGTTTCCTAACCAGAATGAATCCCAAGTAAGGGTGCAGCTAACCGTCTTCAATGCCCCAGGTTCAGTCCAAAGCCCACCATCACTGAGTAGACCACTGCAACAGCCTTCACACGCTATTTCAGTAGCTGTATGAAGCTTTCTGTAGCTGATTCAGTCTCTAGATGGCAGCCATGTTGTTCTGGTCACCCAGAACCCTTTAAAGGTTCTTGTTTGAAACGCTTTAAAGAACTTTAACTTTTTCTAAGATAAAATCCAAATTAAAAAACATGCTTTACAACGTGTTTCAAGACCTGCCCCTTCTCCACTCGTACTTCACCCTCCACCATACCCACACACTTGGCTGAGCCACACTGGTCATCTTTTGATTCTTCCCGTTCCCCAAAAGACCTCTGCACCTGCTGTTTTCTGTGTAGGATAGTATTCTGTCTGCTTTTCGGCTAAGTCACATTAATCTTTCATGTTGGAACGTACATGCAACTTCTTCCAAAAGTTCTGCCTTGACCAATCCACCTAAACTACCTGTGCCATAGTGTCCTCTTCCAAAATGCCCTGAATTTCCTTTTGATGGCACTTCTAATTACAAATTTAAGAGTTATAAAAACTGTTTAAAACATTGTTAAGATTCTAATTCCCCTGCCAGAGTTATCCTAAGTGCTTTCTCAATTCCTGGTGCATTATAAATGCACAGCACATATTTGTTAAGTATGTGAAAACATGGTCAAAATCAACAAACATGTGATGTAACTTGTTCCGATAATGCTGAAATGGAGTTAACACATTCCAGTGCCAGAAATACGTAAAAAGTATAATTTTTTGAATGATTTTTCAACTGCCAGGCATTCCAGGCTTTCACTTTAAAATATATATAAACACAAATTACATGCTATCAGAGCTTTCATAAAAGGATAATCCCAAACAATCAGTTGGGTGACGTGTCCGCACAAAGCCTGGTTCCCTGAAATTTGAGATCCCGATGAATCTTTGGATGGGAAGCAATGGAATATAATGAGAGGAGTCTCTGATACTCCAGTGGGGCCATGCAGGGTCTGAATGAGGCTGGTTGGAAGCTGATTGTGGAGAAAAGTGTAGGCTGAGCAGATCTGACTGGACACATACCGATGCAGGAGGCAGATTTAGCCAGACACTAGATGGAAGCCTAAGGATTCATCATAAATGTTGTGGCAGAGAATGCCAATGTTGAGTAAACAAAGGCAAAAGCCTAGACCGCATTCAGCAGGTCTGCTGGCACAGCACTTACTAGAAGAAATTAAAAGGAGCAAAAGCATTAGCAGGAGGGTGGATCCCCGGGTGCTATCTTACAATGAGCAGAACTAGCATCAGACTCTAAAAAAGGAACACTAAACTTTGGCCCCTGAAATTGTGAAGCACCAGCTTCTTCTCTCTGATGTGATCAGAGGTTGGAACCAACATCGGCAGCATGTGGCACAACTTTGGTTCCAGCCTAATTCCACAGGTTCAGCCTGTGTGGTTGCCGCGATCCCAGCTCCTACCATGGTGTAATCAGTGGGCTGGATGCAACCCTTGTGGCTATAATTCACGTGAACTAGTGGATGCATAACTTAATTCAGCACCTCAAAAATTCTTCCACGATTGAGACTCTTTAACAACTACCATAGATAGTAACCATGATCCTTTTCTGGGTGGCTAATCTGGAAAGAGTCCGTCTTGGACAAATTAGTCCGTCTTGGACAAATTAGTCCTTGCCTCTCAACTTTCGGCCATCAATGGCCGTGCATTCCCTCTTCTTTCTAGACACACAACCAGATGTCCTTGGGATCCGTGAGGTTATTTGGGCCATGTTACTGAGTTCTGGCCAAGAGAATATTGTCAGAAGTGTCATACATGATTTCTAGGTCTGATTTCTACAGACTCTTGGCTATTGCTCTACCTCTCCTCATTGTCTGCTGATTGTGTGGGATCAAGTGGAAAATTCTAATGTCTTAAAAGGTAAAGGAGCCATATAATGGAAAGATCCTTGTCTTAGAATGACTGTATAAAGCTATGTCCCCTGCTAATACACATTGGACTTGATACACGCAAGAAATAAAGCTGGGATTTATTCAACCATTGAGATTTAGAGAGTGATATATGACAGCGACTAATGTTATATAACCTAATAAGTATATAAAGTAAGAATTAGGTAGTCAAAGATAACTAGAGGGCTAGATGGAAAATGAAACACATGAAAGATCGAAGCTTACTTTTTGCAGATGAGCAGATCCTATGGGACAACAAAGTACTATGTCAATTGCCCCTTTGCTCTTTGTTTCCTGAAGTTAGGAATATATATTCTCACATTGAAAATCTGCTTCTGTAACCTTATATATTTTATGGAATTGCGTGGTGAACTGTCTCTTCTCTCTTTCCTTCCAACGCCAGTCAACACTGATATTTGCAAATGCTCCTGAGTACATTCAACTTACGTTGCTGAAACCTCTCCTATGAGTTGGCACTGCCCCGCGCTGAGGCTGCAAACCTCAGGAAGATTTGTTCTCTGCCTTCAAAGCATTAGGAAGGAAGCATGAGGTACAGATGTTTAAACAACACCAACATAAGTGCTAGAGTGGAGATGCATACAAGGCAAAAAAAAAAAAAAAAAAAAAAAAAAAGCGAGAACCTGATTAGTTTCTTTGAGGAGGTGGCATGGGCTGGGGTATGAGAAGTTGCAAAGAATAAGAACGATTTGGCCAAGGTGAGAAAAAAAAATGTGCATGTGTTCCTGGGGCCTGGAAGGGAATGGCATGAGAGAGAAGGAATAACGTGGACTAAGGGGCCAAGATGGGAAATGTGATGGCCTTTTGTAGGAAATGAAAGATGTTTTGTAAGGCTAGAGCTTCAGGTGCAAATATGATAGAAAGCAGGGAAGCGTTGGTCTCTTTTTTTCTTTGAGTTCCTTACTTCCAGTGACCATAGCCTTCATCTTCTCTTAGCCAAACATTTCCATGCTTCTACTTCAAGTTTGTCATCACAAGCGATGTGCCATTTCTGGCCTCTACTGTAAGCCATTCACTGTCTCATTATCACCTCTAATCTCTCCAGTTGCCCCTACTCAAGTGCTCTGACCCCAGCAATTCATCAACTTCATTCTGACCTTAATTCCAGTGTTCCTTCTTTTTGTCATTTTATCAACCACCTCTCTCAGATTTTCACTTCCTAGTGACCCTGTTTAGATTTTATCATCTATTATTAGACTTAGTCGTAGATCCTTCTCTTTATTTATTTACCCTTCCTAGTTGTCACATTCATTCCTTTTGCTTTGAATGGCATCTACATACATATAATCCATAATACAAAGAAATCACTCTAACTTCCCAGGAACTCTTCCTTGTATATTCAGTTAATACCTCCCAAATCTAGAAGCTTTGCTTGATTCTTATTTTCTCCTTCCCCATACCCAGCCATTAACAAGATTTAGCTACTCCATATTAAAAACAAATTTGAAATCCAAACTTCTTTGTCCATAACAATAACTATTGCTATACTAATCTGTATAACTCTCTGCTTATCTCTCTGACATAATAGTCTTCAACTCAGTATCCGCACTCCAACCTCACTGCCTTTCTCTGTGTTCCTCACACTTGCCAAGTTTGTCTCTCCCTGAGGACCTTGGCAATATCACTCCCTCACTAAGAATGCGCTTCTCAGAGCTTTTGGCTCTTTTCATTTACTCAGGTGTCAAATTAAAAGCTATCTTCTGTTTGATGCCTTCCCACCTTATTACAGAGGAGCCGTTTAGTTTACATCAATTACATCATTCTATTTTAATTTTCCACGCGGAATTTACTTCTGTGTGTGTGTGTGTGTGTGTGTGCGTGCTTGTGCGTGTTTATTGTTGTCTGTCACCTAGAATGCAAATTTCATTAGTGTGAGAGCTTCCCTATTTGTTCTTTTCAGTATCTCTGGTGTCTAGAATATTTCCCGCTGATACTCAATAAATATTGGTTGAATAAATATATGAAACTATGTCAGTGAACTTTGTTCCTACCCAGCTGACAGTGGAGATCTAACATCAGGCTGAGGAATTTGGAGTTATCCCGCAGATGGTGGGAGTTTAAAAGAGTTGTAATCCAGAGAGCGACATGATAAGAGCTGCATTTTAAAATTTTACTCTGGGAGCTGAATGGAAGATAGATTGCAGAAAGCAGAGCTGGAGGCACGGTCATTAGTTAGGAGATGATAATAATAGCCCAGACAAAAGATTAAACAATGGGAATATCAGTGAGAAAAGGAATAAGTGGGATGTAATGAGAGTGGCTGAGAAAGGAGAAACAATATGACTGAAGGACTTATGGATGTGGTGAATAACGGAGAGGAAAGAAGGCAAAATGAAGCCCAGGATTTTTCCTTAGATAACTGTAGATACAGGTGTGCTGGGTGGTAAACAGGTTCGAGAGAAGAAAATAATGGTCTCAACTTGAACGGTCTGAGTTGAAAGTGCTGGTAGGATGTGTAGTTTGAAGTGGCAAGAGGCAGTGAAATATATGAAGTTGGAACTGAGAAAATAGATAAGAACTGAAGGTAAAAATTTGTGAGTCATCTGCACATAGATGGTAATGAAGTACTGGGCAAGGATGAGGTCAGCCAGAAAGAGTAAAAATCTTGACTCATGAAGAACAACATGTCAGAGTCACCTGTGGGGCTTTTTCAAAATAGACACAATCTCCCTTCTCCAACTTAATTTTTGAAATGTGATCTTGCTACTGCGTATTGGGGTCCTTGGTATGCTGGGCTTGAAACATGCATGAGAACCATTGGGTTGGGAATGATGCATGGTGACCAAGCAAAGAATCCCAGAAGACAAAACAATTTTAAGAGTTGTCCCACAAAGAGGGACTTAGAAAGGATATTGAGACATATCATTGCAAGATGTAGGAGAATAAACACAAGCAGAACCAATAAACAAAAACAAAACAAACAAACAAAAAACAGAGAAATGTCCCTGAAACTATGGGTCTTGAGGGGTTCAAGAAACAAGAGTGGTCAACAGCACAGATACCACTAAATGAAGCAACGCAAACATTTAGGAGTCACTACTGAAATTGACAATTGACTCGTTTATGATCTTGGTGAGACTAACCAGATTTTATGGTGAATTTATTAGAGTAGAAAGTAAAGAGCTAGAAAAAGGGGATTGTAATTTATAACTCTTTTAAGAAGCTTGGGCTGTGAGAAGTATGGATGGTAAAGCAGAGAAGATCCAAGTATGATAAAAAGAAGTTTTAATAACAATCTATAGAAAGAGAAATTAAGAAAACAATCCCACTTGTAATTGTTACAAAAGTCATAAAATTCCTGGGAATAAATTTAACTAAGGAAGTGAAAGACCTGTACACTGAAGTCTGTAAGACATTGATGAAAGAAATGGAAGAACACACAAATAAATGGAGAGATAGTCTGTGCTCATGTGTTGAAAGAATTGAAATTGTTGAAATGTTCACACCACCCAAAGCAACCTACAGATTCAATGCAATCCTTATCAAAATTCCAATGGCATTTTTCATAGAAATAGAGCAAACACTCCTAAAACTTGTACAGAACAACAAAAGACCTCAAATAGCCAAGGCAATCTTGAAAAAGAGTAAAGCTGGAGGTATCACACTACCTGATTTCACTCTATATTACAAAGCTACAGTAATCAAAACTCTATGATATTGACATAAAACAGACACATAGACCATATAATCATGGGCTCTGTATTCTGTTCCATTGATCTGTGTGTCTATTTTTGCACCCCAAATATACTGTTTTGATTAGAGCTTTGTAATTTATCTTAATATCTGGGATTGTGATATCTCCAGCTTTGTTCTTTTGTGGTTCCATATAAATTTTGGGATTATTTGTTGTAGTTTTGTGAAAAATACTGTTGGTGTTTTTATAGAAATTGCATTAAAACTATAGGTTGGTTTGGGTAGTATGGACATTTTGACAATATTTATTTTTCCAATCCATGAGCATGGAATATATTTCTATTTGTGTGTGTCATCTTCAATTTCTTTCATCAAAGTTTTGTGGTTTTCAGAGTACAGCTCTTTCACTTTGGTTAAATTTACTCTTAGATATTTTATTATTTTTGATGCAATTATAAAAAAGACTTTTTTCTTAATTTCTCTAGACTGCAATTTCATTATTAGTATATATAAATTCAATGGATTTCTGTATATTGATTTTGCATTCTGCAACCTTACTGAATTCATTTATCAGTTCTAGTAGTTTCTTGAAGAAATCTTTAGAATTTTCTATATATAGTATCCTGTCATCTGCAAATAGTGAATACTTTGCTCCTTATTTACTAATTCAGATGCCTTTCATTTATTTTTCTTGTCTGCTTACTATGGCTAGGACTTTCAGGACTATGTTGAATAAAAATGGTGAGAATGAACATCTTGTCTTGCTCCTGATTTTAGGGGATAAAGGAGATGAGAATATGCAATGGGGAAAAGACTATCTCTTTAATAAATGCTGTTGGAAATTGGACAGCTACATGCAAAAGAATGAAATTGGACCACCTTCTTACACGATATACAAAAATAAACTCAAAATGAATACAAGACCTAAATATGAGACTTGAAAACATAAAAATCCTAGAAGAAACACAGGCAGTAATTTCTCTGATATTGGCTGTAGCAACATTCTTCTTGGTATGTCTCCTGAGGGAGAAAAAAGTAAAAATAAACTATTAGGACTACATCAAAGGAAACACTTTTGTACAGCAAAAGATGCCATTGAGAAAACAAAAAGACAACTTATTGAATGGGAGAAGATATTTGCAAATGATATATCTCATAGAGGGTTATACAACTCAACACCAAAAAACAGACAAACAAAAAAAGCAATCCAATTAAAAATGGGCAGAGGACATGAACAGACATTTTTCCAAAGAAGACATACAGATGGCAGACACATGAAAAGATGCTCCACATCACTCATCATCAGGGAAATGCAAATAAAACCACAATGAGAGATCTCTTCATACCTGTTAGAATGGCTAAAAAACACAAGAAATGTGTTGGCACGGTTGTAGAGAAAAAGGAATCTTTGTGCACTGTTGGTAGGAATGTAAATTGGTATAGTCACTGTAGAAAACAGTATGGAAGTTCCTCAAAAAATTAAAAATAGAAGGGCGCCTGGGTGGCTCAGTCAGTTAAACATCCAGCTTCAGCTCAGGTCATGATCTCGCGGTTCGTGAGTTCGAGCCCCACATCTGGCTCTGTGCTGACAGTTCAGAGCCTGGAGCCTGAATCAGAGTCTGCGTGTCTCTCTCTCACTGCCCCTCCCCTGCTCACACCCTCTTTCTATCTCTCTCCCAGTCTCTTAAAAATAAATAAACATTAAAAAATAAATCAAAATAGAATTACCATATGATCTGGAAATTCTAGTACTGAGTATTTACCTATAGAATATGAAAATTCTAATTTGAAAGGATATATGCAACCCTATGTTCATTGCACTATTATTAACAATAGCCAAATTATGGAAGCAACCCATGTCCGTTGATAGATAAGATAAAGAAGATGTGGTATATATGCATATATAGAATGGAATATTACTCAGCCATAAAAAAGAATGAAATCTTGCCATTTGCAACAACATGGATGGATCTAGAGGGTACAATGCCTAGTGAATAAGTCAGTCAAATAAAGACAAATACCATATGATTTCACTCATATGTGGAATTTAAGAAACAAAACAAACAAACAAAAAAAGAGAAAAACCAAAAACAGGTTTTTAACTATGGAGAACAAATTGATGGTTAACAGAGGGAAGGTGCATGGGGGGATGGGTGAAATAGGTGAAGGGGATTAAGAGTACACTTAACACGATGAGCACTGAGTAATGTATAGAATTTTTGAATCACTACATTGTACACCTGAAATTAATATAACTCTGTATATTAACTATATGTTAACTAACTAAAGACATAACAGAGGCACTAAACTGGAGGAAAGACAATTAATTCAGGTTGAGATATGTTGAAATTGTGATTCAAAATAATTTTGCAGGTGGATATTCAAGAAAATATATAAAATAAGTTCAACAAAAAGGGCTGGGTAGTTAGGTATATTGGAGACTCCTTGGGAAATGGTCTTTAATAAATCATGTTGTTCAGTAAAAGGCATCTAGAGTGAACAGGCATCTAGAGAAAGGCATCTAGAGAGAAGCAGATATTAATAGTTTCCAAATCAGGGAAATTTATCTGAAAAGCAGTCGAAGGAAGGGGCATCTGGAAAGAAGACTGGAGTGCTATAAGCAGAAAAGAAGGGAGGAAATTAGGATAGATACCAATTAAAAAGTTTAAGGCCCAGGGTAACTGACAGAATTGGTGGTCAATGTGTATTAAGTTCAGCTGACTTAGGAACAAAAAGTAGGATAGAGAAGGACCAAAAGACCAGGAAGATCAAGTTATATATGAGTTCAGGATTATCTGTTTAGCACATTGGAGATCATTGGTATCTTATCGGTCAGTTTTTTAAAGTTGCGGTCCAGATGGAAACAAAATTTCAGTGGGATGAAAATCAAAAGGATGGTGTGGAAACCTTAAGATAAAATGTGCTGAATAATCTTTCTGGACGTTGTTTATAACGTTGTGCTTTTCTGACTCCTGAAATATTTTAACAAACTCATTAGTAAATACCCGGGGTTTATTTGATAATTTATAATAATACACATTTCATGCCTTCACATTTCTCCAATGACTGTTTGGTAAGTAGATCAGTGGAATGTGGAATAGGCTTCTAATACAAGTCTACTGTGATAGACCTGGGTAGATGGTGCCTCATGAAACCCTGAACATGGATGGCCACCTTGTAGTCATTCCCGATCTACTTTCTCAAATAACGATTTTTTAAAAATATTAAATGAGACAATATTTTTTGAGGACTTACTGCCCAACAAACATCTTAGAACTTTCTTCATGAATGCTAGGAATTGGCAATAGACAATATCATTTACAATTTTGCTGAAATTTCTAAATGCAGTGAGAATCAGTTAATTCTAACAGTTTTGCTAGTCTTATATTTCTTTGACCTTCTAACCAGAAAAAACTCAGCTCTCCTTTGGGGACACCATCCTTTCCATTTCTTAGCATCGGCTGTTGGCTGGGACGCAAATACTGACTAGGGTAGGGGCTGTCCTCCAGGTTTGTCCAACCCCAGCTCCCATTCCTCCGTCATCACATTAAGTATTTCGTATTTCCCAAGTTGTTCTAATCATAGTGAATCTGTGTTTTTGTTCTACAGCAACTAGGAATTGATGCTCTCTTATTCTGTTGGAGTTGAATTTAGGAGAATGGGTATTAGGGAGCCACTGTTTGCTTCTTACTGCCCAAGGATGAGCATGACACTTGGAGGAGAGCAGACCCAACCTGAACCAAACTTCATCCCAATTAGCATCATTTTTAACCCTAGGTTTTCCAATTACCTTAGTCAATAAATGGTCTTTTTTTTTTTCAGTTTGAGTTTATGTTCCTGCAATTGATGAAGGGGTGAATAAATATTCAATGTCCCTCATTTTGAAAAAAAAATTAATATATATATAGCACCACAGTGAAGTTCTTGAAATTCTAAAAGCATGCATTTATGAAATTTACTAGGAACTTTTTTAGTAGGCATTTTTGGAGGGAGAAATTAGGTGAAGTAAATAATAAAACTTCTCTGGAGTTCAAGTTTAGATATATACTAAATTTTGGTAGGCATCCTATCAGACTTTGGTATACATTCTGACCAAAATACATATCAGTGGGTATGTCAGTGCATGGAGCTGATGATGCCGTGTCAGGAGTTTCCTTTACCTTGCTCAAGTGTATATGTATTTCATCGTCTTGCCTGTTTTGAAAAGAAATATGCGATTGGTCAAACAAAAACCGAAGAAAAGAATTAGGAAGAATCACCATCTACAGTGCCAAAGAGCTATTAAACATCGTTAGTAGAGAGACAGGTGATATTTCAAGACTTACTCTACGGCAATCAAGTTCAATCACAACTTGGTGGCCCATAGTCCATGGGTGGAATTGTTCCAGATACCAGACATAATCTTGAACTTTTCTTGTAAAGGACCAAAGAGTAAATAGGTGAGCCTTTGTGGGCTACACAGCCTCTGTTGCCATGATACAATTGTGCCTCTGTGGCATGAATGGAACCATAAACTACAGAAATGGCAATATGTAAGTGATGAGCAAAGACAATATGTACATAGAGACACTTTGAAAATGAATGGGATGGCTGTGTTCCAAAAGAACTTTCTTTATGGACACTGGAAATTTATTTTATATATTACTCACATTGCATGAAATGCTCTTTTTCTTTTGATTTTTTTTTTCTTAGTCACCTAACAACGTAGAAAATATTGGCTTACCCACAAGACCCCGCAGTGGGATGCTTTGGCCCACAGACAGTATTACTCGTTTGTTTTTAATTTCACTACGAGAGAATAAGAGAGAAGTAAAAATTGATGAACTTTATAAGCTGGGAGGAACATTAGATATTGTTGTTAGGGAAGAATAGAATCAATCTACATGCAGATACTACGAATTCTCAGCTGTGTTTCAATGTTTTAGAAGTGTGACTCAGAGGGGAATTAACCCAAATATCGAAAGATGTGTTGACAAATGGACACAAATAGGGAAAATGTCAAGAGACTATGAATTATTATTTTTGGTTGGTAAGCATTTGAGAAAGGCACAAAACCATGAAAAACAATTTTCTCGTGTGAGTTCAAAAGTGAAATATTATTTTGGTAGATGTTGGATCAAATGGCAAGAGACTATTTTATTGGTGGCCGTTACTTCAGTACAATATCAAAAAAAATACAGATTAATGGCAGATTATACCTTTCTAAAGTATCATCTGCCTTAAATAGGATCATTGGGAATAGTTTTAACAGCGGAATTTCCCAAGTGGTCGTTCCTGTCTCCCACTTTTCAGGGACAGAGAAGAGGATGTATTACAAACTTTAACCTCTAAAGTAAAAAATCACAGTGTTAAATAAGGGTAGAGTTCAAATTTCAAAAGATTTACTGGTTATAAAAAAATGAAAAACAAAAAAAAAAATGAAAACCAAACTAAACAAAACAAAAAAACCCACAATGAAAGGAACCATTTTTGAAACTGACAAACAGAAGTATCTCCTCTTGTTAAATGTAACTTACATTTAACAAGAGGAGATACTTGTTAAATTTACCTTTGGATTTAAAAACAGAAAATGCCAGGGAAAGAGCAACTGAACATCCAATGAAAGAAGTTATTGTTTCAGAAGCTGGGAAGCTCACATTCTTGAAATTCTTCTCTAGATACACAAGACCCTTGAGACATCATTTTGCTGCCTCCAAACTATCATGGGTTTTAAATAAAACCCAGAGATACCTTGAAAGCACATCCTTAGAATATTTATGTGTAAACATAATATTCCCAGATCTATGTGATGTATATGCATATGTAATTAGTAATAAATTTTTATTTACATTTATATTTGAAATGAGAAGAAATGAACCTCCAGATTTTCTAAGACCAGAAATGCCCCCAATCTCCAAAAAGAAATCAACAATATGATTTATTGTTTATTTTAGGAAAAGATTGCAAAATTCTGTAGGTGCTGAAGGGCAAGCACATAAAAAGGGGGAAAAAAAGCATTATATATTAAAAATGTTTAAGTGAAAAAGTGAATAATAATTGCCTTATAGAACGACACTCAAATTTAAGGTATCTGTGGAATATATTAAAATTCGATTTTGGGGCGCCTGGGTGGCTCAGTCGGTTAAGCGTCCGACTTCGGCTCAGGTCATGATCTCACGGTTCATGAGTTCAAGCCCCATGTCCGGCTCTGTGCTGACAGCTCACAGCCTGGATCCTGCTTCAGATTCTGTGTTCCTCTCTCTCTCTCTCTGCCCTTCCCCCATTCACTGTCTGCCTCTCTGCGTCTTTCAAAAATGAATAAACGTTTAAAAAAAATTAAAAAGATTTGATTTAATCAGGTAGTAAATATATGTATAACTCAGGGATATATAACTTCATGGTGGCCCTCAGTTCATCGATCAGCACAGATATAAAAGTGTACAATTATGCAAACATAAAATATGGTGATGATAAGTCAAATACATGGTCCTGCAAAGGACAATAGAAATTCGGAGGAAAGAATCAGTGTGGGCTGTTAAATAAGATATCACTGAAGCAATGTATTCAGGCAGACTGGTTGGGTGGGTGGAGTGTAGAGGGCCCTGGGATGAAATTTTGAAAAGGCTTTCCAGGCAAGAACAAACCTGTGAAGCAGGACCTGATTGGGGGGGGGGGGGGGGGGGTCTGTGACTAAAGAAAATTAGCTGGTGTGGCAGTTTCATGGACCTACAGAAAGGGACAAAAATCAGTGTAAATGTTATGTTCAACGAACGGTCTCATGGGGTGTGACCATACCTCCTCCTAATTTTTCATTCCACTGTCCTGTTACCATTCTATAGGGTTTTATTTTTTTTTCCTCTGCCCGGGGCTGTGTCTTGAGCTGTGAGATGACGAAGCTAATAAGAAATTTATTAAGCCACCAAACAGAATATTGATTTAGAAATTAGAATGTCCAGATGTGTTTGGTAAGTAAAACTCCAGACTTGATTTAAAGTCGACTTCTCGGGGCGCCTGGGTGGCGCAGTCGGTTAAGCGTCCGACCTCAGCCAGGTCACGATCTCGCGGTCCGTCAGTTCGAGCCCCACGTCAGGCTCTGGGCTGATGGCTGGGAGCCTGGAGCCTGTTTCCGATTCTGTGTCTCCCTCTCTCTCTGCCCCTCCCCCGTTCATGCTCTGTCTCTCTCTGTCCCAAAAATAAATAAAAAACGTTGAAAAAAAAATTAAAAAAAAAGAATAAATAAAGTCGACTTCTCTCACCTCCCCCAGCTGGCAACTGCTGCAGATAGGAAGTCAAGGCAGCGTGTGTTTAGGGGGAAGGTCTTCGTTGTCTCCCCCCACCCCTCTCTGTCTCTCTTCCCCCCGTCTTACCAAGAGGGGCTTCTGATTCCAAACCCTGCTCCAGCATTGAGGTGGGGTAGGATCCGGGGAAGGGATAAGAAGACGCAGGTCTCACCTGACTTTGTGGCAAGATGGCTCTGTGCCCTCTGGGCCTGGCAGGTGATTCAAGCTGCCTCTTACCTTGTAAGGACTAACCAGGTTGTTTGGAGGCCCGCACAGCAAACCAGGGGTTCTGCTTCAGTGATGCAGCCTACCAGTTTCACTTTGCCCTGGTGACTGTCTACCCCTCACAGACTCTCTTGGTTTGGTCTCCTTGTTCCAGTTGCTCATGCTGCAGGACGCTCATTTTAAGGGAGTCACCAAAAGTAACTCAGAGGTTTAGAGGAAATACAATTGCATCCTTAACCTTTCTCCACCCTGGGCAGGTTCCTACAGCCCAAAAGGGTCCTCAGGACGTCGTAGGTCTATGTTAAGCCTCCAACCCTTAAGTAAGTTATATATTTAGAATGTGTCATAATATCTGACATATTTAAAAGCACATCATAATTTATTTTTTAAAAATATTTTCAATGTTTATTTTTGATAGCACGAGACAGAGTGCTAGCAGGGAGGGAACAGAGGGAGGGGGCAGAGAATCCAAAGCCAAAGCGGGCTCTGTGCTGACAACAGAGAGCCTGATGTGGAGTTCAAACTCACGAACCATGAGACCGTGACCTGAGCCGAAGTTGGACGCTTAGCCAACTAAACCACCTAGGTGCCTCAAAAGCACATCTTATTTTAAATGTCGTTGTTTTTATATTTCATTGCTGCGTCTAGACCTGTGAGAGTGAGAAAAACAATTCTTGGAAATTGACTGGGTTCATCATGGTGATCTGAATGAGTCTATGCCTGTGCATTAAGATCACACACGCACACACACACACACACACACACCCCCTGGAAAAACACTTAGGGGCTTTCCCTAATAGATTCAACCTGATGTAGGACAAAAGTTGTTAAGATTGTTGTGCTATGATGAAGCATATAGAACCTCTTCTCAAAACAGGGTTTTCAATGTCCAAAATAAAATCCAAAGGATTCCTCAAAACATCAATGCTACTGAACTTCAGTTTGTTATCAAATTATTAAAAAGTGATATAATAAGGTACGCGTTTCCTTTTAACATAACAAGAACCAGTGGCGGGCCCAAGAATGTTATATTTTTGAAACAGTGGTGGGCGTGAACAGTAGGTCACAATATCTCTACAGCTGAGATGTGAGATTTGTGATTTCTGCTGGTGACACAGCAGCGGTGTTGTGAATATGGCTGTGGTCTGTGTCCTCAATTCCTAGTTCAGTAAAGTGCTAAATCTCAGTTAAAGAATACGAAAAATAAAGGTTTCTGCATTCCACCCCTGGTCAAAAGCAATCTATTTGCATATCGTCACTACTCCTTTCAATGAAGTATTGTCAATGGCTTTTTTGAGGCAGATTAGCCCATGGAGTTCAATGAAAGATTTACCCTTTCCTTCAATCACCCCTCCTATTGATTCCCCCCACCCCTGCTCCTCCTCTGGGAGGTTGCCACAGGCTGCTTACAGGGCTCGGTCCACCAGCAAGGGGTGATCCCTGGCTACTGAAAAATATTGCCATTTCACGGAGCAGTTTACTTTTTCTTGGAAATTTCCTGCTCAACGGGGCATCATCCACACTGGTTGTGACTGCTGAACAGCAGGAAGGTACTATCAGGATCAACAGTTTTCCTTTCCCCTAATAAGATGATGATGGCATCACAAATAAAACGCCTCCCTTCTCTCTGGAAGCGCAGGCTTCCTGATGGGATTTCTACTTTGCCTCTTCAGCAGTGTGAAATGACCCAGGGAAAGACTTAATAAGTAGATGTCAGCCACAGAGTAAGCAGGAAAAAATGATAAATGGACCACTGGACAACCTTATCACGACACAGTTTGGCCATGCACTTTGCATTCGATTCCATAGTTTTTCTGTGTTAAATACGGTCAGGGATTCCCGCGCAGTTTCAGCCTGAAGCTATTACTTCTAATAATTGAGACTGATGAAAGGTCATGGTATTTTTACAGCTTAGCTGTGACACGCAATATATCACTTTGCTTCTGTCAAAGAAAATATTATACACTTCATTGGCAAAAGGTTTGATCCTGAGTTTTTCCTCTCCACACTGTCTGCAACGTATTTGCTCGGGCTTCCCGATAAATTTCACATTTAAAATGTTCCAGAAAAGTGCCTCGTGCTAGAGTAAGATCATCCAGGTATAAAGCAGATGTTTCGGGATCATTAGGAAATTAATTACATAAAATGATAGACATGTTGCTATCGGAACAGTAGAGTTACCCACGCGTTTTCTTGTTTGAATACAATGCCACAGGTCCTTTGGGAAAAACTTCTTATTGTACTAAAATAAGAAAAGTCATTTAGAATGAAACCCAACCATCCAGCAAGTTGTGCGTTCATGGGATTTCAACTCTTTGGTAGTTACTTCCTTTTCCTAGTTATGTTTAAAATACTGGTAGTTTCTCAATTTTTATGTTAAGAGCTGGCACCCAGCCATCAGCGTTTGGGGATTTTTTTTTTTAATTCGCAAAATATTTGAGTATTTTTTGAATGAATAAAATTTATAATAAAGATAGTTTTTTTATGATAAAAGAAACTGCACATAGTAACATCTAGTAAATCTGTTCAAGGAGATATTAAAAGGAAATTCACTGTGTAAAATTCTTTATAAATTAAACTGGCCATACAGAAAACTGAAAGTAGTGACATAAGCCTGGAACCTAAGAATTTTTCCCAAGTCTTTAAGATTTTATTTTTACTTATTTATTTTTTGATATTTATTTATTTTTAAGAGAGGGAGAGAGAGAGACAGAGTGCAAGAGGGAGAGAGGCAGAGAGAGAGGGAGACACAGACTCAGAAGCAGGCTCCAGGCTCTGAGCTGTCGGCACAGAGCCCGACACAAGGCTGAAACCCACAAACCGTGAGGTCATGACCTGAGCTGACGTTGGACGCTTTACCGACTGAGCCACCCAGGCGCCCCGCTGATCCAAAGTCTTAAAAGTGACAAGAGAAACTGACAATAAGGATCAAAGTAAAAATAAATACATTTCACCACAGAGAAATACTAGGTTTAATAAATCCTAGAATTATTTGTTTACGAAAATTTGGGCAAGTGCCTTAAATTTAAGTTCAAAAAATTGGTTAGAAGTTAAAAAAAAAAAACCTAATGTATATCACCAGACATAGAATGCTCTAATTAAGCATCTAGGACCTGTTACAACAGTGGACATGACTGGCTGCTGGCTGTATTCTCCTGAAACAATCAATCCTAGAGAAACTACAGAAACTCCCGGAAAAGGCCTGAGTGAGGGAAACGAACACAAATTAAGAAAACACACCAAACATGTAGAGAGTGCAAATCACCAAGAACTAATGCCTGTGTGGGCAGGGTCTCGACCCTTTTGCGGTCAGGGCACAGGGCGCTGGAAGGCAGGTCAGGGAGAATAGGTTGGAGGAAAGCTTTTCAGTTCTGCTTTGACTTTTGTATGCGTTTCCTTATCGGGATCTTCGTCTGGCCCTTTGCCCTGAGAGATGTCGGCACTGGCCGGGGCCCCTCTTGCTGCTGAGCAGTAGGATTGCAGTTGGAGGGTCTGGTTTGCTGCTGCCCTTGGACATGCACTTCTTTGGTCCTCTTCCTCAGAACCCCCAGACCGGATTTATAAACTAAATAGGAGGCCTCTTCCCAAACTTTCTTTTTTCTTATTTAAAATAGCTTAAAAGTGAATCTCTGAGGGGCGTCTGGGTGGCTCAGTTGGTTAAGCGTCCGACTTTTGATTTTGGCTCAGTTCATCATCTCACAGTTCATGGGTTCGAGCCCTGGGACAGGTTCCGTGCTGACAGTGTAGAGCCTGATTGGGATTCTCTCTCTCTCTATCTCTCTCAAAATAAATAAATAAACTTAAAAAAAAAAAGTGAATCTCTGCCTAGAAGACATAGAACAGGTAACATAATTCTGTGGGGCCTGGGTCTTTCTGCCCTGGGACACATCCCCTCCCCTCTCCATATATAGAGTAGAAAGACAAGGGCTTACCCTTTGGGCTTCTTCAAGTACATATTACCAGAAATAATAGCTGGCACTCACAGCTATTCACAGACCCGGATTCCTTGAAACCTTCAGGAAGGGAGTGGATAAATAAACAATGGTGCATCCAAACAATAGAGTATTATTAAGCGCTAAAAAGAAATGAACTCTCAAGCTGTGAAAAGACACAGGGGAAACTGAAGTGCGTGTTCCTAAGTGAAAAAAAGCCAATCTGAAAAGGCTATACATTATATAATTCCATGTCTATGACATTCTTGAAGAGGCAAGGCTGTGGATTCATGAAAAAAATCAATGTTTGTCAGGGGTGGGTGTGGGAGGTTTGCATAAGAGCACAGAGGATTTGTAGGGCAGTGAATCTGTTCTGTACAACATTGCGACGGTGGATCCGTGTTATTAGACATTTGCCAAAGGTCATAGGATGTGTAACACCAATGGCGAACCGTAATAATGTAAACTATGGATCCTGGCGATCATGATGAGGTTCACCAGTTGTAACAAGGGTACCGCTCTGGTTTGAGATGCTTGTTGATATTGGGGGAGGTTATGCTTGCTTGACGGCAGGCAGTAAATGGGACTTTTCCGCACTTTTGGTTCAATTTTGCTATGAGCCTAAAACCACTCTAAAAATACAGTTTATTCCTTAAAGCAGCAAAATACTGTACATCTTCAGAGAATCACAAAGTTTTGAATATCTAAAAACGGTCCTTCACATTTGGTTCATGTCTTTGATTCCAATCTGTTAAAGGGTCCACGGAAACACAAGAGAGGGATGAATCCTCTGTCCTATTCTGGGACTGCCTCCTTCTCCCGCAGCATTTTGTAGTGAAAGCTTGTAAACACACAGAAGCACTGAAAGAATTTCAGAACGAATACCCATAGGTCCACTAACTGAATTCTACCGTGAGCATGTTACTAGACTCATGTTTTATTACACGTGTTTGTGCGTTCTGACTTTTAAAGTGAATTTCAGACTAAGTGGCAGACTCACGTGTCATTGTACACATATCATTAGTATGCATATCATTAGCTAGGGTTCAATGCTTGTTTACAGTTCTGGTTTCTTCTTTTCAGGTGATATTTACATACCATGAAATGCACCCACAGTAAGTGATCATTTCGTGTCCCGAGGAAACCAAGCTCCTATTAATAAACGGAGCATGACTGTCACTCCAGAGAGTTCAGTAATGTTTCTTTCCACTAAAGACTCACCCTCAAGCTCACCATAAATTAGTTTTGCCTGATCTAGAACTTTGCATAAATGGAATCTTAGAGTATGTACTTTTTTATGTCAGACTTCTTTCACTCAGCGTACAGTTTTTGAGATCCATCCATGTTAACATATATGTCAGTAGTTTGTTGTTTTTATTGCTGAGCGGAATTCCCACTGTTAAAATATAACGTGGGTGATTTATCCATTCTCCTACAGCTGAACATGTAAGCTGTTTCCTTTTATGAATTATTATGAATAAGGCTGCAATGAACCATTTTGAGCAAGGTTTTTGGGGGGAGGCCCATCTTTTTTTTAATCAATAGGTGACAGGAGAGGTATTTTTCCACTTTTTTAAGAAAGTAGGTGAAGATTTTCTAAATTGGAGCATTTTACACTGCTCTCCACAGTATATGAAGGCTTTAATTACTCCACATCCTTGCCAACATTCAACAGTATCTATCTTGATTTTAAATATTTTAGTGGATATATGGTGGCATTGCATTGTCATTTAAGTTTGAATTTTTTTCCTAAGTTTATTTTATTTATTTATTTATTTATTTATTTATTTATTTATTTAGAGATAGAGAGCAAGTGGGGGAGGGGCAAAGAGAGAGGAAGACAGAATCCCAACCAGACTATGTGCCATCAGCACAGAGCCCAAAGTGGGTCTCAAACCCACAAACCGTGAGATCATGACTTGAGCTGAAGTCGGGTCAGACACTTTACTGACTGAGCCACCCAGGTGTCCCTGAATTTTCTTGATGTTTAATGCTATTCAGTGCTTATTCGCGCCCTCAGTCTACAATTATATATTCTCTTTTGTGGAGCATATGTTTAAATCTTCTCATTTTTTATTGGATAGCAATTCACATGCCCCAATACTTACGAAATTTTCCTGACTTTGGAAAAGAAGAAGGAACGTAACCATTTAAAATAGAGGAATGGTTACTTCAGAAGCTGTACATCAACTAACGTCAAGTATCATTCTGACATTTAAAAAAATCAGGCTTTTGAGAAATGTTCATAGATATAAGGAAATGCTCAATATGAGAAATGGAATCTTAATTTCCTAAAGTAAAACACTTATACATGTAGGGCAAAAAAAAGTACTGGAAAGAAATATTTTAAGAATTTAACGATTAGTTATTTAATATCTGGTACTTTGAGACGATAAGATTCAGGACGAGTTTGATTATTTGCTTTATGTTTTTCTGTCCCTGTATATTCTACAATGGGTATTTATCTTTATAATTAAGCAGCATAATAAGAACTCTTTTAAAATTAATTTGTTTTAGAAGTAGCAAAGTGCTTTTCGAACACACATCATCATAACACCTCTGCAAAATAGAAAAAGTCATTACTTACTGATGAAGCTGTTGGGTACATTGGAAATATATCCAGCACTAGAAAGCTATGCAAGGAGAAACTCAGTTAGGTACATGGGGTCTTGCCTCTTTGTCTGGGCTCTTCTAATCTTCAACACTGCGTCTTTAGATAATTCCCAAATAACCAATCCATTCAACCAACCAGGATGGTCCTAACAAATAACAGTGCTATTCTAAGCACTATCAACAGTAGCCAAATGATGGAAAGAGTCCAGATGTCCTTCGGCTGATGAATGGATAAAGAAGATATGATATGTATAGAATATATATATGTATAATATATAAAGAAGATATATATGTATATATATGTCTATACAAAGAAGATATATAAAGAAGATATACAGGGGCGCCTGGGTGGCGCAGTCGGTTAAGCGTCCGACTTCAGCCAGGTCACGATCTCGCGGTCCATGAGTTCGAGCCCCGTGTCAGGCTCTGGGCCGATGGCTCAGAGCCTGGAGCCTGTTTCCGATTCTGTGTCTCCCTCTCTCTCTGCCCCTCCCCCGTTCATGCTCTGTCTCTCTCTGTCCCAAAAATAAATAAACGTTGAAAAAAAAATTTAAAAAAAAAAGAAGATATACATATATGCATATGTATATCTTCTTTATATATGTATGTATTTATATATATTTGTATATATATGTACATATGTATATATATGTATATATATATACACATATAAACAGTGGAATATTGGTGATCAAAAAGAATGAAACCTTGCCATTTGTAGCAATGTGGATGGAACTGGAATGCATTATGCTAAGCAAAATAATTCAGTCAGAGAAAAGACAAATATCATAAGATTTTACTCATATGTGGAATTTAAGAAACACAACAGATGAACATAGCGGAAGGGAAGGAAAAATAAGATAAAAGCAGAGAGGGAGGCAAACCATAAGAGACTCTTAAATACACAGAACAAACTGAGGGGTACTGGAGGGGAGGGGAGTGAGGGATGGGCTAAATGGGGGATGGGCATTAAGGAGGGTTCTTGTTGGGATGACCACTGGGTATTATATCTAAGTGATGAATCACTGGGTTCTACTCCTGAAATCATTATTCAACTACATGTCAACTAACTTGGATTAAAATAAAAGTAAAAAAATTAAATTAATTAATTAATTAATAAATAAACTTAAAGTAATACAAAATCAAAAATTAAAACCCTCTGATATTCTATTTGACTGAACAGGATAGCACAAGTTAATGTTACCCTGTACCTACAAATTCGATTCAGCTTAATGTGATAATTTCACAGTGTTTGGGATCCTGTTGCATCAGAAGGCATGCATTTATTTCATCTCTACTGTATATGAGCTGGGAGGTAAGATCCTTGGGGGTTCATGGATGAAGTTGGCACAGGTAGAACCAGCAACAAGTAGAGCTGCTTCCAGAATGACCAGGTTGACATGTTCCAGAAGCCCCTGGAGCTGCTTTCAGCCATTCCTGCTCTAGAAGCATCAGACCACCGGCTCAATCTGGAATTGTTGCAGCCTCTTGTTGCCAAGCATAATGTAATATATGTCTTTGGAGAGTGTAAGAAACAACACTTAATTAAGCGTAAATTGTTTCAGCAGTAAGCATTCATTTAAAATGCCCTATAACCAAAACAAACATTTCTTGCTCGTCCTTGATTTGTTTTGCACCTCTTGGCAGGTCAGTGACCCGTATTTCATCAAATTAGTGACCTGGGTCTGTAACTGGGGAAATGGAAAATGCATGAATATGTCAGAGACTTCCTTGGAATTGGGCCGGTTTGTATCAGATAGATGTCTTGTGTTTTAACAATCCAATCGTTTATGCTTCTTTATGAGCACAAGCAGGTGCATTAAAACTGTAAAAATAAGTAAGCATCTTGGGGAAAAGTGCCCTGCCGCAGTTTCTGTGGGAAAGGTAAACAAAATCCAATTTGGCTAGTCTCCTCTTACTCCATAGAAGGTACTTAAACCACAGTAAGATGAGACTGTGAGGAAAAACAGGTTTGATTTTTTTCTCATTTGAAAGAAGAAAACCAATTTGATCTTGGTTTTAGCGAGTGGATGAAAATGAACAGCACACGGTATATAAAACTAGCGAGGTCTCGTTTACAGTTTGACCAACAACCCCCAGCAAAAACATTACTTCTTTTTCTTGTCTAATGCAGACCAGGGAGTATTAGGCGACATGTCCTTGAGTGACTGTGTCAAATTATCTCATGCAACGTATCATGCATGGAACCCTATGTTAAACTCCCGTGGCTTGAACAGCGAGGCCCCATTCACCGTGTGGAGCACCCGGAGTTATCGCCTTCCTTGGAATGTTCACAGGCTCACTTGGTGCTGAGATCTTGGCAAAAGCAAAAGTAATGACCTTCAACACGGACATTCTTTTATGTTTTCATCTTATTTTCACGCCGGGGTGGACTCGTTCGTTCCTCTTTCATCCCCTACTAGAGCCAAGCTCTCCTGATTTTGCAGACAGAGTCTCTCTCCCACTCGGTCATACCATCTGTCTCCACATTACAGTTTACTCTGCCTGAGTACCAGGTAGCAAGTACAGTGGAAAGTCTTTCACAGGCTCCCCACAATCTGTGAACATATGATCAGTCTAGGATAACACGTCGTACTAAAAATATCCCAGAGAAATGTGCATGTGGTAATAAACAAGAAACCTGAATCGAGGGGGAAATGTGCCATGTGCCGTGAGCTTCCGAGATGTATGCTTCTATGCAGCGTGAATGATGACGGTCTGTCAATGGGAGAGGATGAACCAACTAATGTTTGTTTCTCCATTGAAAGTGTTAATGTACATTTAACAGTGTGGGCATAGTGTGTTTGGCCTGACACCAAAACTGTGAGTTAAACGAATGGAAATCTACAAGTATTTGTCATGAGGTGGTTGGTTTGACAAACAGAAATCCGTGTCAATTTCATGAGAACTTCTTACACTGTTCATGGACTCTGGCAGGAACATCCCAGTAGGTCTGAGAGAGCAAATTCAAGGGAAAGGATTGCGTCTCCTATATTTGGTACCATTTCTAAAATTTATAGTTATACCATTATTTTTATAGAACTTGACAATATTCTTCCAATGTCGGTGTACATATTATGGAGACCTTCTGGAAAATGTCAGTTTGTGCAGGAAAGTTTTGTGCGTATTTTTTAATTTGCCATTTTATTACTGGGTGCCAGGAACCAAGTTTGCAGATTGAGAACTTGTAACTGGCTTTGAATCATCCAATACTCAACATCCAATTTTAGTCAATCAGCTAGGATGCGCATTTCTTATGCCGCACCTCTTCCTCACCTCCTCATCCCACTCTGTTTTCTGGGGGAGGATAGGAATGGGAAGTTTGCTGGCTTCTTTGGTCAAGTGACTTGTGTCTGGGTTTGAGCTGTACAATGCAGACCTGGATCCGAATTCTGGGTCTGCATTTGGTGTGGCCATTGCTGTTCTTGTACTAGTTCTGAACCTCAGATGGTATCTGTTCCCCAGGTGTAGGAGACCAGTGGGAGGCAGCAGACATGTTGTATGCCAGGTGTCAGAAGGCTGGCGTTCACACGTCACCATTCTTCCTGTGGCTGTGTGGCTCTGCACCACTGATTTAAACCCTGCGCCTCACCTATAAAATTTGCGAAGTCATATTTATTCCCTTGGCTCATTGTGCCTGAAAATGCCTCGTCCGCAAACTTTCTTACTTGAACCTTTATGATTAGTTGGCATCCAGGTAAACATCGTCTACTGTCCACTGTACAGTGTTTTAAGTAAAGACCTAAGACAATCTGATGGTTTCACGGTTAACAAAGCACAGTGGCCAACAGTGTGGCAGACACTTGACTACATCTGTCCCCGCTAGCTTGGTAATGAGAACAAGGCACTGAAATTGAGCCTGCCATGGGAATGAGAACGACATGTACCTCGTGGCTGTTGGCTGTTGCGAGAACTGAATGTCTATTAAAATAATATTTGACACATAAAATGTAATCCGTAATGAATATCAGCATCGTCATGTATGAATGCAGACTTACAAATACTCCTTCCATAGGACTGGTCACTTTTTGTTTATTTGGGTCTCTATCAAATATTACCCAGGCAAAACAACGACCACAACAGCAGGAGCAGCAGCAACGGACCTTTGCTCTAGCTCCTACAGTTGGAGATTTGATCCTCTTATGTTTTCCCTGCATGTTATTCCTACACCCATTCCATCACATTGCATTGTAAAATATCAGTTGTCAAGGCTTATTTTCTCCCCTGGACTATCAGCTATGCGATGCCAAAAAACGATGTATTCTTTTAGCTCTCTCAATATTGGGCCCAGGCTGTATTGGCAAATGAATAAGCAATAAATGCTGGCTTGACATAGTTATTATTGAATGGAAGAAAAGTATTTATTCTTTGAATTTTCCCCACAAGAGCATGTTCTTAATCTCTGACCTGTGAATGTGTCCGAGCTGGTGCGTGTTTGTGAATCATCTCACATCATATGCAAAATGAAGGATAACTGTGGATGTTCTCAGGAAAGGTGTCCATAGTCTCATCAACTTTCCGGGGCAGCCTGTGGCCCTGAATAGTTTGGAAATCATTAATATAGAATCTCCTATTTTTTCTCTCAACATAATTTTCAAAAAAAATCATTAATCCTTTAAAGTGATAATGGCTCCAGATTACATATGCCTTAGGCATTGACTTCCTCTTATCCCTGATTCTTCTATTTTGTCCAATATCTGCTTCTCCAAGAAATGCAAGCACTTTCTTTGAACATTACATATGCAATATCTTCCCATGAGTCTACAGTGCGGTCAATGAGATTCCTTTAACGAATTATTTGGTTCTCATTTCAGCATATAATCAGTCTTGTCAATTGAGAGGTAATCAATCATTATTATATCTACAAAAATCAAGTTGACTGTAACCCATTATTTGCCTGACTCATGAAGCATAGATATCATCTAAGGCCTTCCCTCTCTCTGACCTCACCTCTTAAGAAAGGGCCAAAGTGAATCAAGTAGCAAAATAGAAGTGTGACTGATTTGTAGAATATGCAGTATTTTAATTATTTGCCATTTAAGTGCTTTTGATCTTTTGTCAGCTACTTAAACCTACAAAAGAATGAGACAATTTTGGATCTTTTTAAAAAATGATCAAATACAAGACTTCTATTAATGATGTTGTATTAGTTAGAGGGAAGGCTGAGAAGCAGACCCAGAAGACAACGGTTCAGCAAAAGAGACATTTACTCTATGTCTCCTAATGGCACAGACCATGAGAAACTTTCTGTTTCAGGAAGTCGTGCCCTTGAGAGTAACGAAGGCCTGACATCATCAACATGTAGTTCCCAAGGATTTCTCTTTCTCATCTCCCACCAGCAGCTAGAATAGTGAGGAACGATTCCAGAGTATTTTCCAAGCAAGCGAGACAAGGGTTGCACATTATTCTTCTGCTCATACTCCATTCTTGAGAACTTAGCGACATGGCTATTCCTAGTTACCAAAACCCAGGACGATGCAGTACTCCTGAGCAGCTCTGCACCCAGATACACCCTATTATTCGAAAAGAGAAGAAAAGATGTTGTTTGAGAAGTAACAATCTCTGTTGGATGTGTAGAATTAAGATTTAGACACATGCATCCAAATTGGGCAAAACCGACTGCTTTGGGGACCTGAGGAATGGATTCTTTGTTTCTCTTCCTTCTGGAGGCATTCAGTAATCTTGAGTACTGTAAGTTCAAAATAGCCTCATTGTCTGAGAAGAACGTGAAAGCCAGTTAAAGAAATGAACGGAACATAGGGTTGGGTTTCAACAGGATAGACAAAAGGGAAGGATGAGGACCCAGAGATAAGTCAGCCCCATTTGGACAAGTTAGACGGTCATGGAAGGTCCAGGCACGAGGCAGTAGAGAGGGTAAAAGAGGCCTCTGACAGTGAACAAGAGGAACACAGGCCTGGAGCCCAGGGCTGAGTGCACATCGCTGTAGCTCCTATAAAATCTGTGAAGGGAAGGCAGGGAACTGGAGCTGAGAACCAGAGCAACAGGCAGAAACCTAGTTCTGGAAAATCATGCTTGACTTCTAGAAGCCTGATACATGAGTTCCCAGAGTCCATTTATAGTCAGGATGAAAAGAAAGACCTAGATCAGCCACAAAGGAGATCACTACAGTGTGGCCCAGCTAAACACGTAGGTTCTTACTAGTTTTTATTCTCGGGGGCTTAATAAAGTCCCACAGGCTAAGGCAAGTTAAACCGGCAGGTGTCATTGAAATAATAATAAACCTAGCCACAGGTTTAAGGAACTGTGAGGGGCCAAGGAACTAACTCACCTTAGCTTCTTGAATAAAACCCTCATCTCTGGGTTATATTGAAGAATGGATCACTGTTTTTCGGACAGGAAGGCAAAGGGTATAAGCTAAGAAAAGAATCAAAGTGAAAAACATTTCCAAGCCACAAATGTTAGTAGAACAATTGGACATTCACATGCAAAAAATTTAAATAATAAAATAAAATAAAATAAAAATAAAATAAAATAAAATAAAATGAAATAAAATAAAAGTGACTCTAGACATACACCTTACACCGTTTATAAAAAACTAAGTCAAAATGGATCATGGACCCAAATTTAAAAAGTAAAACCATAAAACGCCTAGAAAATAACATAGGGTAACACATATAACCTTGGGTATGGCGATTCTTTTTTAGATACGACAACAAAGGCATGGTCCATGAAAGAAGTAATTGATAAACTGGATAATTGATAAATGAAAAACTCTGCCCTGGGAAAGATAATCTCAAGAGAACGAGAAGACAAGCCACAGACTTGGGCAAAATATTTGCAAAAGCATGTCTGATAAAGGACTGTTATCCAAAATCTACAAAATTCTTAAACCTCACCAAGAAAATTTAAAATCTGATTTAAAAAAATGGAATAGGGAAGCCAGTTGGTTAAGCATCTGACTCTTGATTTCGGCTCACAGTTTGTGAGATTAAGCCCCGCACGGGGCTCTGCCCTGATAGCATGGAGCCTCCTTGGGATTCCCCACCCCACCTGTCTCTCTCTCTCTGCCCCTCCCCTGCTTGTGCTCTCTCTGTTTCAAAATAAATAAATAAACCTTTTTTTTTAATGGACCAAAGACCTTAAATGACATCTCACCAAAGAAGATATATAGATGGAAAATAAGCATATGAAAAAATACTCTACATCATATGTCATCAGGGAAATAAAAACTAAAACAAAGATGAGACACCACTACAAACCCATTAGAATGGCGAAAATCCAGCACTGACAATGCCAGGTGGCTCAGTTGGTTGATCATTAGACTTTAGCTCAGGTTAGACTAGATTAGATTAGATTAGCTCAGGTTAGCTCAGATTAGACTTTAACTCACCTCATAGTTCGTGAGTTCGAGCCGCACATCAGGCTCGTTGCTGTCAGAAGGAGCTCACTTCAGATCCTCTGGACCCCTTTCTCTGCCTTTTTCCCCGGCTGTGCTCCTGCAACAATAAATAAACATTAACAACAACAAACAAACACTATTAATACCAATGCTACTGAGGGTGTGGAAAATGAGACTCTGTCATTCATTGGTGGTGGGAACCCAAAATGGCAAGGCCACTTTGGAAGACAGTTGGAGGGTTTCTTACAAAACTAAGCATACTCTTACCATATGATTCAGCAGTTATGCCCTTTGGTATTTACCCAAGTGCAATGAAAACCTATGTCCACACAAAAACCTGCATGAGATACTTGTTTATAGCCGCTTTTTTTTTTTTTTCGTAATTGACGAATCTTGGAAGCAGCCAAGTGATCCTTCAGTAGATGAGCAGGTAAATAAACAGTGCTACATGCACTCAGCAGAATATTGTTCAGTGCTAAGAAAAATGAGCTATCAAGCCATGAAAAGACATGAAAGAAACTTACATGCATTTTACTAGTGAAAGAGACCAATCTGGAAAGGCTACATTCTGT